>NW_026775556.1:10000000-15000000 GCF_031216515.1 Neocloeon triangulifer | reverse complement strand
TTATTTAGCCAATAATTTTGAACTGTACCTGCAGATATTTTTGCAAAGGCTTTATAGCGTTTTTGAGTCCATTATAGCCGGACATGTTCGGAGCAACGTGTCTGATCCACGGCAGTCTGCTCAAAATTCCTCCTTTTCCATCAAAGTTGTTCAAAAACGTTGTAATCAAATCAAGAAGGTGTTTGAATTCTTTGTCATCAAAATCGAAACGCTTTCCAGTGAACAACAACCACTGGCTGTTTAAAATTGTCAGTTTGAATAGCTCATTCAGATTGATATCTTTGGGCACCTGTTTTTTTTTTTAATTTATTTATTATAAAAAAAATATAATTTATTTATATTAAGTATACAGAATACCTCATTTTTATCCCCGCAGCTTTTTTTCAACCTGTCGACTAATTCCAAAGCAGTCTCCTTAATATGCCAATTCATTTGTCCCATTCCGCCGCCCACATCTCTTAAGCATTTCACAGTAAAATTGCGCAGAGCCGTGTAAACTGGTCCGTCGGCAAAAGCAATACCTTTTTGTAGTTCAAACAATTTTTTTTTATAAATCAAAAACATTTTGAATTATTTATTACCTAGTTTTTCTCCATAAGTCCTCATTGTGAAAACGTATGAATTGGGCCGTCCCTGGAAATCCTCTCTTTGTAAGACGCTTTTCATTATTTCATAATCGGTGACGACCACGGTCACGTCCTGGCCTAATTTCAGCCCGTAGACGGGGCCAAATTTTTCTGACAAATTTTCCAGCGCCAAGTACAGGTAGCCCAGTTTCCATTTCAGATAGTAGAAAAGATGCAAATTTCCAAAGATGGGCAGAAGCCATTGTGGGCCTTAGATTTTAGATATTATTTGTATTTGGGAAAATACTAGAAAATTGCAGCAAATCAAACTTTTACCTGGAGGAAAATTTGGCGGCCGCCGGCACTCTTTTAAAATGAAATAGGCGAGAAGCACAATGAGAGGCACGAACAATATTTCCAGTAGCATTCTAAAGCTTGAACAAAACTAATCTGAAGCTGATTCGGATTTTGAATAATATATATCATGAGTTTATTATTGATATGGCCAAAGATTACTTGATATTTATCATCTTACTTGATGGTGATGTTACATTGAATACATATTAGCCATTCAAAGGTCGGCTAAAATTTATTATAATCATAACTACGACAACGAAATTCATTGTTTGAGCATCAAATTCATAGTAAACAAGTTAAGTGTTTGCTCTTCTTTGTTATTTATTATATTTATTTATTCACATTATTTAAAAAGTAATAACTTACTTCATCAAATGTTTTTTAGCTTTTAGTAATCAACAATCCTAATCTCTAATTTTTGCGTGAGCTTTTTTACTATTGTATCAGCCACTAAAAATTAATAGTTTGAATAAACGCACGACATCAAAAGATCCAAAGAATCAACAAAAATTGGGCTTCTTTGGTTTTTGTTTGAAAATGATATTATTCTGGAAGTTATAAATCATCTTTTTCTGTACTTTCACTATCTCTGTTCACTATGTGTACCGGTATGTGCTTTCATAAAAAATATAATACCGTTGTTTGAATCAAGAAAAATTACATGTCACCCGCGCACGAAGCAGCGGAGAGAACGATGCCGACAATACATCTTGCTTTTGCTTTGTTCCTGCTCAAGTGGTCGAGTCTGGACCGCCACTCGGCAGCAAAAAACAGATAGATCCTTGTCTAGACGGCATGAGCAACTCAAATAATATGACGTTCTGGTGTCGCTACAGCGTCTCGACGTCGTCCCGCTGAAGAAAAATGCATCTTATTCATCCCCGTCAGCCGAATCCCCCCGCCCGAAAAAAGGTAAGACGCATCTGCACCGTAAACAAGAATTCGATTTAATCAAACGTGGGCTGAAAGAACTTCCTCCGCAATTTGCAAGGGGAAGGAAGAAGACGGAAAATCTCCCCGCGAGCTGTAGAAGGTACTCAAGAGAGACCCTAATTAATTGGAATTCCTTTCAAAAGTCGAGCGCAAACTTTTTCAAGTAGAAAAGCGATTCGGCTCATTAGGGAATCAAATTCAGCCACGGAAATTTCGATTTGATAATTATAATATAATAAACGAGAGGAGGTTACCAACGTTTTGATGAAAATCTGTTAATCCTCTCAAGCGTTAATGTGAGAATATTTATATTTAAAATATTAAATACAAAAATATTACCATTTTCTGCTTAAATTTTTTTGTGACGTTCTTTTTCTATAAACTTGTTATAACTGTTCAGGTTATATTAAAAAAAAAATTAAATATAATAATTAAGTTATACACCAGCAATCAGATGTAATAAAAAATTCAATCTTATTTAAATAAAAAATAATATATATATAGAAATTTATTAAACACAAAATGTGTACAACTTTTCAACGTACAATTAATCCACAATTCAAGCACTGAAATTTTTAATAGACGAAATAAATAAAAAATAATTATGCATTAAAAAATTAAAAAATTGTTTCTATGGATTTGAATTTCAGCGCGCTTTGCTTGTTTTGCGGCATCGCGGTGTGTTGCAGAAAAGAGTTGCCATGGCGACTGGTGGTGATGCTGGAGCGAGACGCGGGATGACTCATCCTCCCTCGGCTGCATAGTGTGGCACAGCGGCTTGCTCAAGGGCGATATAATACATCACGTGAAACACCCCCAAAGGGTGCTCACGCAAAAACACGGCGCGCATCTTTTTCAATTTTATTAATCGCGGGGGAAATTCGGGCCGGCCGGATTGAAGCGGCCCGGAGCACTTAGCAAATTAACGTACGTGCACGTCTGTCACTCTTGGTGAGGCAACCGCCCGACTGGGAATTTAATTACGTCTACTCAGATGACACAGAAATCAATTACAGTCTATACTGTGGGAATTTTTTTAATTGATGCTGGTTAGAAATAAAAGATGCTGAATATAATTTTAGATTCCTATTTTCAAATTTACAATTTTTTTTTTTAATATTCCTTTGCCGAGGAACCTTCATTAAAATAGATAAATATAATGAAGAAAAACGATAAAATGTTATAATATTGTTATGTATAATATGAAACGCCATTTGCTGAGTCAACCTGTCAAAAATCTTGATATTGAATAATAAATTCAGGGAGTTTCTCTTTACACTCTTGGTACTTATATGCTTCCTTTCTTGGGACAAAAGCGTAATAAAGTCGTAAACTTTTTCAGCCGAGCTACTTTTCCTCACCGGAGGCGCGCATCTGGTGCCGTGCCGGAGGAATGGCAATGATGATCCAGCAGAGTCAATAGAGAAGACAAACTTTCTGTCACACCGGATTAGCTTTGGCTCGTAACTAAGCAAGAGGTGCGTGTGTTTTATTTACTCAACGGAAAGAGAGAAAAACAACAAGGAAGAGGGAAAAAAGAAGGAGTAGAGGGAAAAGAAGTGCTTGGAGGAGAGACACAAACGGGTGCAGTACAAATCGCGCGGCTACTTTTTCTAATCATCAGCGTCCAAGGGCAAATTGTGTTTTATTGCGGTGCTTTTCTTTTTCTCCCGTCGGCTGAACGCAATAAGCAGGAAAAAGTGTGCGCCTTTATATTACACTCGTAAATTGCGACATTTACTTCGGCAGATGGGAATTTAGTTATTTATCCGCAGTCGAGGGTTGGGATTAGGGCCCTCTTGAACACTTTTTCTCTTTCTGTTTTTCGGACGCAGCTGCTCCGACTCGAAAGTTGAAGAGAAATGAAAAATAAGCGCGGGAGGGGTGCGTACTTTTCGATAACAAATGACTTCTGGTGACAACCGAGTGACGAGAGCGATGACTTTCTCCCAGGGGGCGGTTGCTCCAATCACAAACTTCCACTCCATCGCCTGCAATGTTTTTCACTCAAACTTTTAACAAATCGAAGACGAAATAAGTCTGTTATTTTTTGCCTGAACTTTGGGTCGTAAGAAGATTATTAGTTAGTTATGCAACCGGGCGTGCTCGCGAGGCGAGCGGGTTGCTTCTTGCAAGTTGAGAAGGGGCCCTGCTCAAGCCGGCTTTTCATTAATTGCGCATTCTGGGCAGGTGAATATTGAGTCTGTGTGTGTTTTATTGGAATTTGGCGTAGCAACTTTGTCGGACGAAAGGCGAGGAAATACAATTTCCTCAATTACGAGACGGCGAGAGTGGAGGCGGAACGGGTCGGGGGTGGTTGTTATAACCAATAAATTGTCACGTAAATGGTTCATAAGCAAAGAGGGAAGGCGGCTTTGTTGCGAAAATGAATTATATACCTCAAATATAATAACGGGAGCTCCAAGGGCTCGAGGGTTAAGAAGGAAAGAGTCGCTGCGCAGCTCAAGTTGCTGCTGGCGTTAATTTACGGCTGCGAAAGCGGCTTTTGTCAGAGCAGGCTGAGCTTTTCGGCGCAATCGTGAATTATCCGACCCCATTGGTTTGCACTTTCACACTTTTAATGAAAGGGAGAGAGGCAATTAATCATACTTATTCTTAATTTGGCATTCAAAATACACAAACCGGAGCCAAACCAAAGTCGTTACTCTCAAGAGGGTGAAAACTTTTGCCCTCTTTGCTAATTATTTCTTTTTTAATATTTCCTTTGATGAGATTTTATGGAAAAGAATAATAATGAAATAAAATGTTTTTTCTCTCTCTAATTGGGGAGAGACAGAGCTCTATTTTATACCAGTCAAAATTTTTATGGAAAAATATATCAAATTGTTTTCTTTAAATTTAAGTGTTTTTAAATCACTTGAAAGTGTTTTTGACGGACTTTTACGTAAAAGATGAAGGCCAGACCAAAACACAGGCTCTCTCTCGTCAGGCAGGTCGAAAGAAGGAAATTGCCTTCAGCAGCAAGACACACTTTAGCGAAGGCGACGTTTCCATCCGAAATCTGGCTGGCGCCGCGGCAACCCTCTTTGTGCTTTAAAGCCTTTCAGGCAATGCATCAAGTTTAATTAAACTCCTATATCATACCGCTTCTTCTTCTTCTTCCTCCTCGCCGGCCTCGCCTGTTGAAAAAGAGCAACAGCGGAGAGCGGGGAGGGAACTGGAGCCCCAGCGAGCAAGATTTTGCACTTCGAAGCATCAACTTTTTCCATCCATTACAATCATTCACTCGTCTGCCGATGCGTGTTTGTTTCTTCCCGAGTGTTGACCTTAATGACTCATTAGTGCGGAGTAAACGCTCAAGCAAGCGGGGCCAGTCATTTGTCACGCTCAAAATCACACGCGCCGCTCGGTAATGACCTTCCAGACATGCAGGATAAACCGCACACGTATATGAGTTTTGCGCAAATGATTTTCTCACGCTCTGTACCCATAACGTTGGTTAGCGAGTGCTAAAATGAGCAAAAATTGTTTATAAAGAGAGCAATTTTTCTACTCATAAAAAGCAGTTCCGTAATTTCAGTTCTTCAAATTTTTTTTGCAAATATATATTTTAAATATGAACTTTCAGAATAGGGTGAATCTATTTTCTTTTTAAACAAAATAATATATTTCATACTTTCTGAATTCCGTCCGTTTTGTCTTTCGAAACACCACTGGTGATGAAAAAAAGAATTTATTTTCACATTATATAAGACACTAAAAACTAGCAAATAATCGAAAAATGATTTCCTGAATTTAATCCAAATTATTTCAAAATTTTGAATTGCTGCGCAAAAATTCAATTTTTTCATCAATTATTTAAAAATTCACATTTTCATCTCTACCATCCTCACTGGCCACTTTTTTCATCGATAAATAAAACTGAATTAAAACATTCTAAATAGCCACATGAAAGCAGCATCCAAATAAATCCTTCCGAGGAAAATCCAATTTTTTCCTTTTGATCTCGCAGGCCGCTCTCGGAAGGGAATTTATTACATCTTCCACAGGCAGCGGCAAATGCAATTTCGCATCGAATAATAGCATTCGCCCGGCAGATATGTATTTATGGGGCCGTGTTTGTGTGTAGCAATATCCCCTTATTAAAGTGGCCAATTGATTTATCATGTCAACCCGAATTGCTTTCATCTCTGTGCTGTTAGCAAGTCCCCGAGAGAAATCGCGACAACTCAGAAATTGGCTGACCGGACAAAATAGAGGCTCGTCTCATCAGCATCGAATAATGAGACCTCCTGCAGAAGCAGAGAAAGGCCCGACGGCAGCATTCCGTCGTTTTATGTACACTCGGTCGTTAATATGGCAGCGGAAAAGAGGGCTATTAGTGCTATTGCCCGTGACTTGTTTGCGCTCTGCAAAACGGGCCTCGTCGGGGTAAATATTTAAATTTTATCGCCAGAAGAGGAAAAATAAAACATAAAACCGACTGCTTTTACGTCCCTGTTATTAAATTTCCATTTCCTTCAGGCCTTATTTGCACCAAAACAAAAGCGGCGAGCGTTAATTAAAAAAAACCCACGCGCTTCATTGATTCCGAAAAGCGATGGCTGCAGCAACGAGACACGTAATCCCTTCGCCAACCCCACGCACTGCGATCTTTCCCTTCCCCGGTTCCGCCTACGCAATAAAAATTAAACTGAATTGGGTGAAATCTCGCCTCTCTTCAAGAAGAAGAAGTCCCTCTTTGCTTCCTACGTGAAAATTATTCATGAGTCAGCAGCCAAGAGACTTGAACATTTTGCTCCGCATTCCTCATTATTGCTCTGTGAATCTGCGAGAAAAGGCAAAAAAAAATATCTTTATTCTCCCTTGCGAACAATGAAAGGGCGTACTGCTGAAAATTCAAAAACTCGAGCGGACAAAAGCTTTTCATATTGATTTGAGCCTCGAGTAGAGGATGAGCAGTTTTCCGCAGCCAAATCAAACGCCTATTCAAACTTGAATTGCGACGGAAAATTTCAATGGTGGCAGTGGTGAGGGGTATGGTATAATTAAAGCTTTTCGCTTTTTATGGCAGTGCAGCAGTAATTCAAAACTGCGATAAAACGTTTTTCGCCGCCGCGCTAAAGCTTAACTGCGTGCATTAAATTGCTGCTCAAAAAGCTAAAATGCGTCGAGAGTGGGTGTTGATTTGCGAGCAATTACACAAATGGCATCAAACAAACAAATGAGCATGAAATCTGTAAAAATAATTGGGAGATAAAGCAAAATCAGTCGCGTTATATTGAAAATCTCTATTTGCATATCTCTCAAGTATTTTTATTCTTTTTTTTTAAATAATTTTTAGTGACACTTAATTTTTCTTTTGCAATAATATAACTCAACAGATTCTACATAGGTCAACGTCAAAATGCGGTCTAATAATTATTTGAGTTCCTTCATCAGCATCATCAATGAGATTATCTAAAAAGACTTATAAGTCAACTTCAATTCAATTACAGAGACTAATCATGGCGAAAAGTTATAATTTCTTTAAATTTTTACACCTTCTTAGAGATAGAGGTACATATTTATATAGGCATTTTATGCAGCAAATTATTCTGCAATGAAGTTATCTAGTATTGTTGTTATTTGAAATAAAAATAACATAAATAACTTTAAATATTTAATAATAAGAAAAATAATATTTAGAAAAAAAAAATTTAAAACATCAAAATACAGAATAGATTTTTTTTGTAAATAAATTAATTAATATTAAATTATTTTATTTAAAAAAAAAGAAAAAAAAACACTTTTTGCGTTGTAAGATGACAAGCGTAAAGTAACAACACCTTTGCAGTATCTGTCACTTTTCCTCCTCAGTTATAAATGTGTCCTCGCATAGATGCTACGGCGAAGGGACGCCCTCTCGCACGCAATGAAACTCCGTGAAATGTAAATTTCTTTCATGTATGCAGATTCAAGAGCAGGAGAGAAACGAATAACGCCACAGCATGCACTCTCACAGCAAGAGAACGACAATTGTTTTCCATATCCTCAACGCCCCTCAGCTTTTTCGCACTCACCTCCTTTGAATCGAGACGAGAGTGGAGAGAAGAGTGAGATTTTCCGCTGATGATATTGCTCTTCGCGAGTGCAGAAGTGTTTGGTGCATTCCACACTCTTTTTTCCCTTCTGTCAACAGATTTCAACTGCATTTTTCAGAAGGGCATTAGTAAATCGCGTTGACATTTCAAGGGAGAAAAGATTTTCAATTATATTATTTTACAAGAACTTTCTTAGTAAATATTTTTTATGAAAATATGAAGCATTTAATGAGTTTAGTTAAAAATTATTGTAATCCTTTTATATCTCAGCTACTCTGACATTTTTATTCAATAGATCAAAATTGATTATCTTTAAATTGCAAAATCAAATTGTTTTTTTCCCGCGTTCTTTGAAGTCTTTGGAGTTCCATAATAATTTGACCGAAAGAAAAACATGATGGCTGTAAGATAAATTTTATTATTCCAGAGAGGGAAGTTTGATTGGATCAACGATCGTGCATTTTCCATCATTGAGTGGTGGTGATGAGATTTTCAATCTGCAGCCCCCGGTCGGCGCAGAATTGAATGATACCACGCTCGGCAGAGCATCACCGTCGCCAGAGGAAATCTATTGCGCCAATAGAATGTTCACGCATGACCGTATTGCAAGTTTTGTGAGTTGCTGGTGCATATTACGGCCGCGCTCCGAGAGGGTGATGATGTCACACGGGTGATTTGTCGCGCGACTTTTGTGCTTGGAAACATTCAGCCCACGAACGAAACGCCCTCGCGCACCAAACTCATCGCATTATGAGATTGGAGGAACGACAGTGGGGGTGCCAAATAATGCTAGAAAGCAGAATTGAAAATTTTGCAAAGTGAAATCAATGTCGCCATTTAAAAACTTTTCATTCCGCACTTGTTTGTAGTGATCTTTAAAAAAAAATCAGAATTTATTCAGGTAAATTAAACAAATAAATTCATTCGCCTTTTTCACTTCAACAGATTCAAATATTTTTACTAAATTATCAAGCAATTTTGATTTCAAATTGCCAAATATTATTTCTACTTGCTTAGTTATTTATATTCAATACAGAGGAGTATATAAATGATTATTTTATTCTTTTTTTATTTTATAGCTATGAATTAAATAAAAAAAATAAACATTCTCAAAATAGGTCCTTGTAGTTAAAAATATAGCATCAAAATCAGTTATTTTTATAGAACCAAAATTCCTGATTGCTAACCATTCAGGCAAACACAAAAATTTTTAAGTAAAAAGTCAACTGAGGGTGAGCCACGCTGGAAAACACACCCTCATCACCATTCCCATGCGTGGGTGTTTTCACCGAAACGAGAAGTGCTGGTCAGATCGTTAGCCGGGGCCATAATTTCCGCGCGTATACCAACGATCTATGCAGTTTGAATTCATCATTTTGACCCTCTTCGGAGGGAAATTATTATATTGAAACACACCGGCCTTTTATTTGCGTCGACCGCAGCACGTTGGGCGGGTTAGTGTCGGGTGCATGTGGTGCTGCTGGAGCAGCAGCTACATTTCCGACCGGGCGGGTTGCATACTAATGGCTTTGCCGATGGATGACACCCTAGCAACCGAAAATGCCAAAATTCCCCCTGGCTGGTTCGGTGCGGCGTGACGGGATGAACGCGAACGGCCCTCGGCTTGTCGCCGCTTGAATCCCAATAACTTGAAACATCAAACAGCCGAAGCTGACGTGCGTCAAAATATGACTGCACTTTGATACTTTATGTCATTTTGCTGACGACGCTGCGTAAATATTTGTGCGATTACGATTCCACTCTGCATCTGGAAGAGACATCTTGGCTTTTGACGATTAAAGAAAAGAATTCAATAAATTGGTTGGCAAAAATAAAAACTTTTAAGATATATTTTCAACACATTTAAATAATATGTAATAAAAAACTTAAATTTTTATTTTCATTTAGCTTTAGAAAATTTAAATTTTAATAAATTTTATATTATTTATTCTTTTTATAAATAAATAATTTTAATAATTGTGACAGTACATAGTAATCAAAAGGATTTTCCCCCATATAAAAGTATTTTTATAAAATTAACCAAAAAATTATTATTATATTGTTGAAATTACGGTTGGAAGTCATGAAAAAAGATTATTCTTATCAGGTTATAGATGGTCGGGATGGTTAGGTTGGAGACCTTTAAATCCTTTGTTTTGTATACACCAAATAATTATTTAAATGAAAGCGAATTAATTAGAATATACCATGTTTATAAGAAGGAATTATGAATAAAATTAGGTTGTCAAATAAATCATAACAGAAAAAATTGATTTCATTCTTGACATGACTGAACTTGTTTTAAGCTTCTACATTATCTGACATCATCTGACAAACAAGCCATTTGTACGAAGTGACGCAGGCTTGACAAGCGTTTGATTGCAGCTCGTGTGTGTGTTTGAGCGCCTGGTCTGTTAACATCATTATTTAATCCCACAGCCCTCGCACCGAGATATTATCATCCGGCAGCACTAATAAATCCGTCGCCAGGCTGCAGTAAATTTATTACCCGACTCCACTTAGGTCGCCAGGTAGCGAGCGCACAGCACACGGGGAGGCGAAATAACACCGCCAGCGCTAATGAAATTACGCGTGCGTCTGAAATGCCGCGCATTATGTGCGTCCTGGGTGCCGTAGGTGCACGCCATGTTCGCTAATCAGCACAAACGCACTCGCGCGTCTTTCTTGTTCGCAGCTAATTGGGTTTGTGCTTCGAGCTTTGGCGCCGATTGAAATAATTCGGTTTGACTGCATGACACATGACTATTATCGTGAGGCCTAATTGGATTATTTGCTCTTGCTGTATTGCCTGAGCAAGCTTGAAATTTGGGTTTGAGTTCACTTAGAATTTTGATTGAAAAACAAAATGAAAAATTAAATAAAAAATTAATTTATGCAAAGCGCTAGTTTCTATTTGAAGTATGTATAAATAAAAAAGATCCTAAAAAACATTGAATACGCTGGCTTTGTTTCTATAAATAAAAAATTTGTAAGGTAAAATTAGGATAAATACATTTTTTGATAAGAAAGTAATTAGGATTTTTTTATAAATGTTACAATAATAATAATCTAATAATTTCAATTGTGAAATTCAATGTGGAATTTGTTATTTTGCTACCCTCGTACTTTTTATCAAATATGTAGTTGCAAAAGTAGTTTATAAAAGCCCGCCTGTGAAATAATCTGAAAATTTTAACTTTTAACTCTGTTAATTTGGTTAAAAATTTAATCTGCAAACATTCACCCCTCTCTGTTAGCACTTTTCTTTCTGAACTCCAACCCAAAGTGCACGAGACTTGCAAAATTACTTTTGGCGCCCAACCCGGCTGGTGTTGAACCCCCGAAACCGCAGGCAGCAGGCTCCCTTCTGCTGCGGTCCGTCGGTTGAATAGCAAGCAACTTGTTCCTGTTGTGGTGCAGCCCGCCGATATCTGCGATAGACGCTGCGTCTATGAGAGTCGCTCCGGCTGCATGTAAATTCCCGATCCAGTGTGGAGGCGCCGTCTGCAGGCGGTCGAAACACCGCGAGACTGCATAAATTTATGCAAATGACAGGCAGCTAATTGTTAATCCGCAGAGGAAGCGAGGGGACCAACGAGTCGCTCTGCTTTTAAAAACTGCGAGGCAATTTCAGCAGCTCATATTTTTGTGCCCGGCCGTTTAGCATTTAGATATGCCTTGCTGTTAAGCCTGCGAGAGATATTTCAGAGAGGAAACTACGCTCTTTGTTCGTAATTATTCATTTAATAAAGCCGGTATGAAAATATGAATAAAAGTGCGGAGGACTTTTCTTCTTTTTGGGTCCGGCCGGGGAAAGAGCAACACCCGCGCGCAAAGGCACGCCCGAGGGAGTTTTTTTTTCAGACACGGCTCGCAGGTGGTAATAAAATGCGGGACCGGAATTTGAAATTGGATTCAGGCAACTAAAAGGGAAGTAGGATGAGATTGGAATTTGTTTGGATTATGCTTGAAAGATTCGGTTTATTTTTAAATTACAGATTAGATCGAAGGAAAAATACCTTTAATTTTATCTCAGCAATCAACAACCTGCTAAAAATAGGAAAGTTAAATTTTTCTTATTTTTTTTTTTATTTCTTGGGCTTAAAAACTCGACTTATTGGTTAAAAAAAATCAGAACATATTAATAAATCAACTTCCAAAATTTCTTTTTAAGCTAATTAAATAAAGTTTCTTCCAACAATGCGTTTCCACTTCTGCATTTTCAGTAAAATAAATCACCAGCACCCTTTTAAAAGGGAAAAAAGCAACTCTCCTGATTCCCGGCCAAGATGCAATCTCCACTCTAGTGCAAAAAAGCTTCCAGGCTGAATTCCCCCAAAAACTCTTTCCCAGTTTGGTTCTCCGCGAAAGTGCAATGAAAGCGCCACCAGCAGAAGCGGAATAAGTTTCTTATCAACATTAGCAGGGGGTGTATAAAAAAATGAAATTTCACATTCTCCGTATCATTGTTCTGAATGAAGCTCGTCAGATTTGTTATTCTATTTCGCTAAAGATAAAAAGGGGGAGACTAACGTTTGCTCGCATCATCAAAATATTCTCTTGGCATTTTTTTTTTATATCTCGATAGCAGCTCTATATTTATTCCCTGATGCTTTTAGCTCGCTGCTAGACTGTTTATACAAGGAATAAAAATATAACCTACTTGGCACGTCGACCGGGCAAAGTATTAAGCTTTCTTTGTTGCCTCACAAAAGGGTTTCAGTTTGTTTAACGGATAAATCCGCAAAGGAGTCGAAAGAGATAAACACGTCGCGGGCAGAAATAGCTGGAGCCGCGATTCAGATTAGCCAATATCAAGCTCCAGTGGGTGCTGCGCGAGATTGGCAAAAAGTTTGCGACGGGGAATTGCGAGTTTTCTGAATGGTACGTTACAAAATTCTAACGAGAAGCATTCAACTGCTTGCTACTTTTCACAAAAGTATTACTTGCACATTGCACAGCGAGACCAAGTTTGCCGTGAAAAGCTTTTTGACGCAAATACCCTGTGGAGTGTATGTGCACCATAAGTTGGATCAATATCTCTTTAAATGTTTATAATGATTTAGATAGAGAGTAACCACATTTAATCATGAAAGAAAAAAGGAAGAGGAGATGTGCATTTTTTTTTTTTTTTTTTAGATTTTATTTGTACACTTTATATATAGCAATACTATTTTAAAATGAATAAAATAATTTCCTGGAAAATTGATTGCTTCATTTTTTTTTTTTTTAATGAATTTTTATATATATTTCAAGAGTTTTCTTTGACAGGTAATATGAATTTACTGGCTACCGATAGTAAGAGGAAGTCATACAATGCTTCTTGCTTTAGGAACTTCTAGTGAATATAGTATCATTATTATTTTATTTATATTTTTATCTGATTTTTGTATGGCTAAACTGTATTTTATTTGAATTGGCAGTTTTGCATCAAAATGGTATAAAATGATTGTGACTCTTTGTAATAAAATATCTTTTAATAATTAAAATAAAATAAGAAAAAATTTATGAAGCTATGAAAAGCAGAATAAAAATTAAACTTAAAAATAATCCGACTAGAAAATAATTAAAAATACATAAGCTTCACACTTTTTAAAGTTGAATTTCAAAACAGCACATCAGACCGCAACTCTGAGGTACTGTTTTGCAATTCAACCTCTGAAAGTGCGAAGTAGTTCTTTTAAAATGAATTTATTTCCCAATTAAAAATTTCAGGGGAGTGTTACTTTCTTGGATTAAAATTAAAAATAATAGTTTTCCACATTTATCAACTGAGTTCAAACATTTTATCTCAATAAAAATTAAAGCACGACTAAATTCAATGAAAATCTCATATTTGACACAATTTGCATGACATAATAATAATCTGATCTAAATCTCAAAGTTTTTTATTTTCTGAAATAAGTACCTTAATGATTGTTATTTTATCGACAAATCTGCAATAATTTTAAATAAAGACGAGCAGATTAACTATTATTGCAGTCAATTAAATCAGGCAACAATAATTGATAAGAGGTTTATGAATTTGCGTGTTGTTCCAGAGAGACCTGCTTTCGGCGAGTGGGTGGTTGGTGAGCAAAGCCCCAATAATCATTGCACGACTCCCTCGACGCTAATAGACCTCTATTATATTAATTATTTTGCATCGTCGTTAATTTAATCCAATAATTGGGGGCTGGTCGGCTTGGCTCGGTGCGGCGTTGTGTTATTGCACGGGTCGCTAATCTGCACCCTCGTGGGCTGACAGGCCCAATCTGCATGATCGCCACTGGCCCGCGGCCGACACCAGGACAAATTGATGTCACGTGTATTAGGTAAATTGCTGCACCCTCGTTCGCAGTGCTAATAATAATGACGATGATGAGAGGCGAAATGTTGCAGCAGGGAATGTTCGTGATGCGCCCACCGACAGTCCCCCCCCCCCCACCCGTCACATGAATATTCAGATCTCGCAGACAGAGGACGTCGCCGCAATCCGAGCGACTCCAAGAAAGAAGGAAAAAAAATCATTGTTTTTCTTCTCGAGAAGATAAAAAAACGGCATTTTAATTTCACGTCACGTACAACTCGCAAACCGGCAGCCAAGAGTGCGGGAGTTTATGCCCTGAGAAGAGCAGAGACGCGAAAAATTGAGCGCCAAAAATTGAACAGAAAAAAATTATAGTTGTTAATTTGGCTTTATGACTCACCATGAGTGAAAGTACTATAAACAAAATATTATAAAAATTGTTGTACTGATTAATTTTGATTTAATATTCAATTAAAACTTGGTAAAGCAAATTATTTTTTTAAGACTGAATTATAATGTGGTTTTAAAAAAAAAGAAAAATAATTTATAATTTATTCATATTATAGTCTATTAAAAAGTATTTCGCCATAACTAAATTTGATACAGCTACACAAAGTACTGTTCTGTTGTCAATGATGTACCATAAATTAATTTCTTTTGTGAGTGTAAATAAATAATATTTTGCAAGACAAAATAAATGTCATTTTTGGAAATGTGAAATCAATACTTTGATAACATTTCTGTATGGTATACTTTTAAATTAACTTAATATTGGTGGAAACGAACATTAAACACCCAGTCAAAGTGGTCTTAATCAAATATATTGCAAAATTAAATATCAAATTAATATCAAAAGCTCCATGTTGTTGGCAAAATTACATATTCAATAAAAGAGCAGCTGGCTTTCGATTAAAACCTGAGTGTGAGTCATGGCTGTTTGCACGAGCGTGTAATTATACTGCAGATATACAGAATGCAGCCGCCGCTACGCTATTATAGCGACCGACGTGGCGCGGACATATTTAATGCATTAAATTCCAGCCAGAGACACACCGCAAGTAGTGCACTAACCTCTCCGCGCGATGGAAATGTCGCAAAGCCAATTTATCACAGGAATAAAGCGCCTCCAGCTCTCGCACAACGCATGGGAATTCCGCGAATTTGCACCCACAAGCAATCTTTCCTTCCGCTCTCGAGTTTTCTACCTGCTTGCATGCTCAAAATTTATTATTTTCATAACGGCGGCCGCAGTCGCCACCGGCAAAGTTTCCCACAAATGCATTACTAGTTTCAAAGCTGCATTGCTGCAGCGCAAATAATTTGGGGAGTGCAAAAATATTATTATGTGAGCAGCACTTGGCAAAAAAGCATCATTAAATTGAAATTGAGAAGATAAATTATTTTTTTTAATTTCAAGTAAAAATAATAGCTTGATGAGTTTTAAAAAATACATCGATCAATATTTTCAATCAACAAAATTGCGGAACCAATAATATTAATTGTGTTCCTATCCTTCAAAAAATGGCAAAAACATCAACTACTTGTAACTTGAATGTGATGATTGACGCTTATTTCGCAAATCAGGTCTGCGACAGACCTGGTGACTTATTAGGTCATCAAGGATTAAAATCTCTCACATTTTTGAGAGATTTTAGTCCTCCATGACCTAAAAAATTACAAGGTCAATAGTCCTGCCTTTCAAAAAATGGCAAAAACATCAACTACTTGTAATTTGAATGTGCTGATTGACGCTTATTTCGCAAATCAGGTCTGCGACAGACCTGGTGATTTTTTAGGTCATCAAGGATTAAAATCTCTCAAAATTGTGAGAGATTTTAGTCCTCCATGACCTAAAAAATTACAAGGTCAATAGTCCTGTCTTTCAAAAAATGGCAAAAACATCAACTACTTGTAATTTGAATGTGCTGATTGACGCTTATTTCGCAATTCAGGTCTGCGACAGACCTGGTGACTTTTTAGGTCATCAAGGATTAAAATCTCTCAAAATTGTGAGAGATTTTAGTCCTCCGTGACCTAAAAAATTACAAGGTCAATAGTCCTGCCTTTCAAAAAATGGCAAAAACATCAACTACTTGTAATTTGAATGTGCTGATTGACGCTTATTTCGCAATTCAGGTCTGCGACAGACCTGGTGACTTTTTAGGTCATCAAGGATTAAAATCTCTCAAAATTGTGAGAGATTTTAGTCCTCCATGACCTAAAAAATTACAAGGTCAATAGTCCTGCCTTTCAAAAAATGGCAAAATCATCAACTACTTCTAATTTGAATGTGCTGATTGACGCTTATTTCGCAATTCAGGTCTGCGACAGACCTGGTGACTTTTTAGGTCATCAAGGATTAAAATCTCTCAAAATTGTGAGAGATTTTAGTCCTCCATGACCTAAAAAATTACAAGGTCAATAGTCCTGTCTTTCAAAAAATGGCAAAAACATCAACTACTTGTAATTTGAATGTGCTGATTGACGCTTATTTCGCAATTCAGGTCTGCGACAGACCTGGTGACTTTTTAGGTCATCAAGGATTAAAATCTCTCAAAATTGTGAGAGATTTTAGTCCTCCGTGACCTAAAAAATTACAAGGTCAATAGTCCTGCCTTTCAAAAAATGGCAAAAACATCAACTACTTGTAATTTGAATGTGCTGATTGACGCTTATTTCGCAATTCAGGTCTGCGACAGACCTGGTGACTTTTTAGGTCATCAAGGATTAAAATCTCTCAAAATTGTGAGAGATTTTAGTCCTCCATGACCTAAAAAATTACAAGGTCAATAGTCCTGCCTTTCAAAAAATGGCAAAATCATCAACTACTTCTAATTTGAATGTGCTGATTGACGCTTATTTCGCAATTCAGGTCTGCGACAGACCTGGTGACTTTTTAGGTCATCAAGGATTAAAATCTCTCAAAATTGTGAGAGATTTTAGTCCTCCGTGACCTAAAAAATTACAAGGTCAATAGTCCTGTCCTTCAAAAAATGGCAAAAACATCAACTACTTGTAACTTGAATGTGATGATTGACGCTTATTTCGCAAATCAGGTCTGCGACAGACCTGGTGACTTTTTAGGTCATCAAGGATTAAAATCTCTCAAAATTGTGAGAGATTTTAGTCCTCCATGACCTAAAAAATTACAAGGTCAATAGTCCTGTCTTTCAAAAAATGGCAAAAACATCAACTACTTGTAACTTGAATGTGCTGATTGACGCTTATTTCGCAATTCAGGTCTGCGACAGACCTGGTGACTTTTTAGGTCATCAAGGATTAAAATCTCTCAAAATTGTGAGAGATTTTAGTCCTCCGTGACCTAAAAAATTTCAAGGTCAATAGTCCTGCCTTTCAAAAAATGGCAAAAACATCAACTACTTGTAACTTGAATGTGCTGATTGACGCTTATTTCGCAATTCAGGTCTGCGACAGACCTGGTGACTTTTTAGGTCATCAAGGATTAAAATCTCTCAAAATTGTGAGAGATTTTAGTCCTCCATGACCTAAAAAATTACAAGGTCAATAGTCCTGTCCTTCAAAAAATGGCAAAAACATCAACTACTTGTAATTTGAATGTGATGATTGACGCTTATTTCGCAATTCAGGTCTGCGACAGACCTGGTGACTTTTTAGGTCATCAAGGATTAAAATCTCTCAAAATTGTGAGAGATTTTAGTCCTCCGTGACCTAAAAAATTACAAGGTCAATAGTCCTGTCCTTCAAAAAATGGCAAAAACATCAACTACTTGTAACTTGAATGTGATGATTGACGCTTATTTCGCAAATCAGGTCTGCGACAGACCTGGTGACTTTTTAGGTCATCAAGGATTAAAATCTCTCAAAATTGTGAGAGATTTTAGTCCTCCATGACCTAAAAAATTACAAGGTCAATAGTCCTGTCTTTCAAAAAATGGCAAAAACATCAACTACTTGTAACTTGAATGTGCTGATTGACGCTTATTTCGCAATTCAGGTCTGCGACAGACCTGGTGACTTTTTAGGTCATCAAGGATTAAAATCTCTCAAAATTGTGAGAGATTTTAGTCCTCCGTGACCTAAAAAATTTCAAGGTCAATAGTCCTGCCTTTCAAAAAATGGCAAAAACATCAACTACTTGTAACTTGAATGTGCTGATTGACGCTTATTTCGCAATTCAGGTCTGCGACAGACCTGGTGACTTTTTAGGTCATCAAGGATTAAAATCTCTCAAAATTGTGAGAGATTTTAGTCCTCCATGACCTAAAAAATTACAAGGTCAATAGTCCTGTCCTTCAAAAAATGGCAAAAACATCAACTACTTGTAATTTGAATGTGATGATTGACGCTTATTTCGCAATTCAGGTCTGCGACAGACCTGGTGACTTTTTAGGTCATCAAGGATTAAAATCTCTCAAAATTGTGAGAGATTTTAGTCCTCCGTGACCTAAAAAATTACAAGGTCAATAGTCCTGCCTTTCAAAAAATGGCAAAAACATCAACTACTTGTAATTTGAATGTGCTGATTGACGCTTAATTCGCAATTCAAGTCTGCGACAGACCTGGTGACTTTTTAGGTCATCAAGGATTAAAATCTCTCAAAATTGTGAGAGATTTTAGTCCTCCATGACCTAAAAAATTACAAGGTCAATAGTCCTGTCCTTCAAAAAATGGCAAAAACATCAACTACTTGTAACTTGAATGTGATGATTGACGCTTATTTCGCAAATCAGGTCTGCGACAGACCTGGTGACTTTTTAGGTCATCAAGGATTAAAATCTCTCAAAATTGTGAGAGATTTTAGTCCTCCGTGACCTAAAAAATTACAAGGTCAATAGTCCTGTCCTTCAAAAAATGGCAAAAACATCAACTACTTGTAACTTGAATGTGATGATTGACGCTTATTTCGCAAATCAGGTCTGCGACAGACCTGGTGACATTTTAGGTCATCAAGGATTAAAATCTCTCAAAATTGTGAGAGATTTTAGTCCTCCATGACCTAAAAAATTACAAGGTCAATAGTCCTGTCCTTCAAAAAATGGCAAAAACATCAACTACTTGTAACTTGAATGTGATGATTGACGCTTATTTCGCAAATCAGGTCTGCGACAGACCTGGTGACTTTTTAGGTCATCAAGGATTAAAATCTCTCAAAATTGTGAGAGATTTTAGTCCTCCGTGACCTAAAAAATTACAAGGTCAATAGTCCTGTCCTTCAAAAAATGGCAAAAACATCAACTACTTGTAACTTGAATGTGATGATTGACGCTTATTTCGCAATTCAGGTGTGCGACAGACCTGGTGACTTTTTAGGTCATCAAGGATTAAAATCTCTCAAAATTGTGAGAGATTTTAGTCCTCCGTGACCTAAAAAATTACAAGGTCAATAGTCCTGCCTTTCAAAAAATGGCAAAAACATCAACTACTTGTAATTTGAATGTGCTGATTGACGCTTATTTCGCAATTCAGGTCTGCGACAGACCTGGTGACTTTTTAGGTCATCAAGGATTAAAATCTCTCAAAATTGTGAGAGATTTTAGTCCTCCATGACCTAAAAAATTACAAGGTCAATAGTCCTGTCCTTCAAAAAATGGCAAAAACATCAACTACTTGTAATTTGAATGTGCTGATTGACGCTTATTTCGCAAATCAGGTCTGCGACAGACCTGGTGACTTTTTAGGTCATCAAGGATTAAAATCTCTCAAAATTGTGAGAGATTTTAGTCCTCCGTGACCTAAAAAATTACAAGGTCAATAGTCCTGCCTTTCAAAAAATGGCAAAAACATCAACTACTTGTAATTTGAATGTGCTGATTGACGCTTATTTCGCAATTCAAGTCTGCGACAGACCTGGTGACTTTTTAGGTCATCAAGGATTAAAATCTCTCAAAATTGTGAGAGATTTTAGTCCTCCATGACCTAAAAAATTACAAGGTCAATAGTCCTGTCCTACAAAAAAAAGCAAAAACATCAACTACTTGTAACTTGAATGTGATGATTGACGCTTATTTCGCAAATCAGGTCTGCGACAGACCTGGTGACTTTTTAGGTCATCAAGGATTAAAATCTCTCAAAATTGTGAGAGATTTTAGTCCTCCGTGACCTAAAAAATTACAAGGTCAATAGTCCTGTCCTTCAAAAAATGGCAAAAACATCAACTACTTGTATCTTGAATGTGATGATTGACGCTTATTTCGCAAATTAGGTCTGCGACAGACCTGGTGACTTTTTAGGTCATCAAGGATTAAAATCTCTCAAAATTGTGAGAGATTTTAGTCCTCCGTGACCTAAAAAATTACAAGGTCAATAGTCCTGTCCTTCAAAAAATGGCAAAAACATCAACTACTTGTAACTTGAATGTGATGATTGACGCTTATTTCGCAAATCAGGTCTGCGACAGACCTGGTGACTTTTTAGGTCATCAAGGATTAAAATCTCTCAAAATTGTGAGAGATTTTAGTCCTCCATGACCTAAAAAATTACAAGGTCAATAGTCCTGTCTTTCAAAAAATGGCAAAAACATCAACTACTTGTAACTTGAATGTGCTGATTGACGCTTATTTCGCAATTCAGGTCTGCGACAGACCTGGTGACTTTTTAGGTCATCAAGGATTAAAATCTCTCAAAATTGTGAGAGATTTTAGTCCTCCGTGACCTAAAAAATTACAAGGTCAATAGTCCTGTCTTTCAAAAAATGGCAAAAACATCAACTACTTGTAACTTGAATGTGCTGATTGACGCTTATTTCGCAATTCAGGTCTGCGACAGACCTGGTGACTTTTTAGGTCATCAAGGATTAAAATCTCTCAAAATTGTGAGAGATTTTAGTCCTCCGTGACCTAAAAAATTACAAGGTCAATAGTCCTGTCTTTCAAAAAATGGCAAAAACATCAACTACTTGTAACTTGAATGTGCTGATTGACGCTTATTTCGCAATTCAGGTCTGCGACAGACCTGGTGACTTTTTAGGTCATCAAGGATTAAAATCTCTCAAAATTGTGAGAGATTTTAGTCCTCCGTGACCTAAAAAATTACAAGGTCAATAGTCCTGTCCTTCAAAAAATGGCAAAAACATCAACTACTTGTAACTTGAATGTGATGATTGACGCTTATTTCGCAAATCAGGTCTGCGACAGACCTGGTGACTTTTTAGGTCATCAAGGATTAAAATCTCTCAAAATTGTGAGAGATTTTAGTCCTCCATGACCTAAAAAATTACAAGGTCAATAGTCCTGTCTTTCAAAAAATGGCAAAAACATCAACTACTTGTAACTTGAATGTGCTGATTGACGCTTATTTCGCAATTCAGGTCTGCGACAGACCTGGTGACTTTTTAGGTCATCAAGGATTAAAATCTCTCAAAATTGTGAGAGATTTTAGTCCTCCGTGACCTAAAAAATTTCAAGGTCAATAGTCCTGCCTTTCAAAAAATGGCAAAAACATCAACTACTTGTAACTTGAATGTGCTGATTGACGCTTATTTCGCAATTCAGGTCTGCGACAGACCTGGTGACTTTTTAGGTCATCAAGGATTAAAATCTCTCAAAATTGTGAGAGATTTTAGTCCTCCATGACCTAAAAAATTACAAGGTCAATAGTCCTGTCCTTCAAAAAATGGCAAAAACATCAACTACTTGTAATTTGAATGTGATGATTGACGCTTATTTCGCAATTCAGGTCTGCGACAGACCTGGTGACTTTTTAGGTCATCAAGGATTAAAATCTCTCAAAATTGTGAGAGATTTTAGTCCTCCGTGACCTAAAAAATTACAAGGTCAATAGTCCTGCCTTTCAAAAAATGGCAAAAACATCAACTACTTGTAATTTGAATGTGCTGATTGACGCTTAATTCGCAATTCAAGTCTGCGACAGACCTGGTGACTTTTTAGGTCATCAAGGATTAAAATCTCTCAAAATTGTGAGAGATTTTAGTCCTCCATGACCTAAAAAATTACAAGGTCAATAGTCCTGTCCTTCAAAAAATGGCAAAAACATCAACTACTTGTAACTTGAATGTGATGATTGACGCTTATTTCGCAAATCAGGTCTGCGACAGACCTGGTGACTTTTTAGGTCATCAAGGATTAAAATCTCTCAAAATTGTGAGAGATTTTAGTCCTCCGTGACCTAAAAAATTACAAGGTCAATAGTCCTGTCCTTCAAAAAATGGCAAAAACATCAACTACTTGTAACTTGAATGTGATGATTGACGCTTATTTCGCAAATCAGGTCTGCGACAGACCTGGTGACATTTTAGGTCATCAAGGATTAAAATCTCTCAAAATTGTGAGAGATTTTAGTCCTCCATGACCTAAAAAATTACAAGGTCAATAGTCCTGTCCTTCAAAAAATGGCAAAAACATCAACTACTTGTAACTTGAATGTGATGATTGACGCTTATTTCGCAAATCAGGTCTGCGACAGACCTGGTGACTTTTTAGGTCATCAAGGATTAAAATCTCTCAAAATTGTGAGAGATTTTAGTCCTCCGTGACCTAAAAAATTACAAGGTCAATAGTCCTGTCCTTCAAAAAATGGCAAAAACATCAACTACTTGTAACTTGAATGTGATGATTGACGCTTATTTCGCAATTCAGGTGTGCGACAGACCTGGTGACTTTTTAGGTCATCAAGGATTAAAATCTCTCAAAATTGTGAGAGATTTTAGTCCTCCGTGACCTAAAAAATTACAAGGTCAATAGTCCTGCCTTTCAAAAAATGGCAAAAACATCAACTACTTGTAATTTGAATGTGCTGATTGACGCTTATTTCGCAATTCAGGTCTGCGACAGACCTGGTGACTTTTTAGGTCATCAAGGATTAAAATCTCTCAAAATTGTGAGAGATTTTAGTCCTCCATGACCTAAAAAATTACAAGGTCAATAGTCCTGTCCTTCAAAAAATGGCAAAAACATCAACTACTTGTAATTTGAATGTGCTGATTGACGCTTATTTCGCAAATCAGGTCTGCGACAGACCTGGTGACTTTTTAGGTCATCAAGGATTAAAATCTCTCAAAATTGTGAGAGATTTTAGTCCTCCGTGACCTAAAAAATTACAAGGTCAATAGTCCTGCCTTTCAAAAAATGGCAAAAACATCAACTACTTGTAATTTGAATGTGCTGATTGACGCTTATTTCGCAATTCAAGTCTGCGACAGACCTGGTGACTTTTTAGGTCATCAAGGATTAAAATCTCTCAAAATTGTGAGAGATTTTAGTCCTCCATGACCTAAAAAATTACAAGGTCAATAGTCCTGTCCTACAAAAAAAAGCAAAAACATCAACTACTTGTAACTTGAATGTGATGATTGACGCTTATTTCGCAAATCAGGTCTGCGACAGACCTGGTGACTTTTTAGGTCATCAAGGATTAAAATCTCTCAAAATTGTGAGAGATTTTAGTCCTCCGTGACCTAAAAAATTACAAGGTCAATAGTCCTGTCCTTCAAAAAATGGCAAAAACATCAACTACTTGTATCTTGAATGTGATGATTGACGCTTATTTCGCAAATTAGGTCTGCGACAGACCTGGTGACTTTTTAGGTCATCAAGGATTAAAATCTCTCAAAATTGTGAGAGATTTTAGTCCTCCGTGACCTAAAAAATTACAAGGTCAATAGTCCTGTCCTTCAAAAAATGGCAAAAACATCAACTACTTGTAACTTGAATGTGATGATTGACGCTTATTTCGCAAATCAGGTCTGCGACAGACCTGGTGACTTTTTAGGTCATCAAGGATTAAAATCTCTCAAAATTGTGAGAGATTTTAGTCCTCCATGACCTAAAAAATTACAAGGTCAATAGTCCTGTCTTTCAAAAAATGGCAAAAACATCAACTACTTGTAACTTGAATGTGCTGATTGACGCTTATTTCGCAATTCAGGTCTGCGACAGACCTGGTGACTTTTTAGGTCATCAAGGATTAAAATCTCTCAAAATTGTGAGAGATTTTAGTCCTCCGTGACCTAAAAAATTACAAGGTCAATAGTCCTGTCTTTCAAAAAATGGCAAAAACATCAACTACTTGTAACTTGAATGTGCTGATTGACGCTTATTTCGCAATTCAGGTCTGCGACAGACCTGGTGACTTTTTAGGTCATCAAGGATTAAAATCTCTCAAAATTGTGAGAGATTTTAGTCCTCCATGACCTAAAAAATTACAAGGTCAATAGTCCTGTCCTTCAAAAAATGGCAAAAACATCAACTACTTGTAATTTGAATGTGATGATTGACGCTTATTTCGCAATTCAGGTCTGCGACAGACCTGGTGACTTTTTAGGTCATCAAGGATTAAAATCTCTCAAAATTGTGAGAGATTTTAGTCCTCCATGACCTAAAAAATTACAAGGTCAATAGTCCTGTCCTTCAAAAAATGGCAAAAACATCAACTACTTGTAATTTGAATGTGCTGATTGACGCTTATTTCGCAATTCAGGTCTGCGACAGACCTGGTGACTTTTTAGGTCATCAAGGATTAAATTCTCTCAAAATTGTGAGAGATTTTAGTCCTCCATGACCTAAAAAATTACAAGGTCAATAGTCCTGTCCTTCAAAAAATGGCAAAAACATCAACTACTTGTAATTTGAATGTGATGATTGACGCTTATTTCGCAATTCAGGTCTGCGACAGACCTGGTGACTTTTTAGGTCATCAAGGATTAAAATCTCTCAAAATTGTGAGAGATTTTAGTCCTCCGTGACCTAAAAAATTACAAGGTCAATAGTCCTGTCCTTCAAAAAATGGCAAAAACATCAACTACTTGTATCTTGAATGTGATGATTGACGCTTATTTCGCAAATCAGGTCTGCGACAGACCTGGTGACTTTTTAGGTCATCAAGGATTAAAATCTCTCAAAATTGTGAGAGATTTTAGTGCTCCGTGACCTAAAAAATTACAAGGTCAATAGTCCTGTCTTTCAAAAAATGGCAAAAACATCAACTACTTGTAACTTGAATGTGATGATTGACGCTTATTTTGCAAATCAGGTCTGCGACAGACCTGGTGACTTTTTCGGTCATCAAGGATTAAAATCTCTCAAAATTGTGAGAGATTTTAGTCCTCCATGACCTAAAAAATTATAAGGTCAATAGTCCTGTCCTTCAAAAAATGGCAAAAACGTTAACTACTTGTAACTTGAATGTGCTGATTGACGCTTATTTCGCAAATCAGGTCTGCGACAGACCTGGTGATTTTTTAGGTCATCAAGGATTAATCTTGATGACCTATAAAATAACAAGGTCGACGTAGTCCTATTTGTATGTATTCAAAATTGAATCATTCATAACAATAATTAAGAGGTGTAACCTGACGCATGCAATGCAAAGTCACAATAATTACTTGGTAGCGGATTAAAAAAAAATCATCAATTTATGACCAACTCTGTAAATATATTATATTTTATATTTTCATTTCTTTATTAATGATTATTAATAAAACTTTATTTCTGATTTTATATTATTAGTTTGTTTTTTTAATTTAATGTTTTTACAAATCATCAGATTCTTCATAACATAGTTTTATCTCTGCAGTCACATATCATGAATGTTGTAGGTGGGTTCGTATTTATTTGTTAAGAATATAAATTGTATATCTCTCATAAATCATAGAGGTCGTTCAGAAGTCTCACTCATATATAGGATGACTGACTTCTGACGACCTCGGAGATAATAAAATAATAGCCCAAATGTCCCTAACACAAAGACGACAATTAAATTTCGTTAAGTTAACAAAAGTTCTCAACATAACAATACCAATAATAATAACAACCAGACTTATTAGAGTTATTAAATTAAATTACAAATTTAGCTCTATGAATAAAAATATCAAGTAAAATTATATTGCCCTATTTTCCAAACTGAACTTTCCCTTCTTGTCTCTAAAATACTATTGCTGATTTCTAACTCAATAACCCAGTATATTATACTAATGTTGGTTCAAGTTCCAGCGACAGCTAATTTATCATTTGCGCTCTGTGTCCTTGCGCATCTATCTGGTTCTTGGAACTAGTTCTGCTAAATGATGCACCACACCTCCCTTTTTAATAACGTATGCAGCGAGACGAGTGATGCATTATGCAATTGAATTTGTTGGCAGCGCCTAATGGTCTTCATCAATCATAAACTGCTCTTCTGCGATTATAAAAGAACAATGGAGTTGTTTGCAATCCATTATTGCTAAAGTGCATTTCGTGTTGTAACCAGATGATATGTAAAATGTGCTGTACTCACCACCAGGTAGGATGAAGGCCTCGGCTGGTGACCCACCGAGTGGTGCCTCTCTGGAGAATCATCTCTCTGTTCGAGAAGAGTCAGAGCAGATTCACTTCTTGGACGCATGTTGAAGCTCTGTAAGCATTTAAAAGTAAAACACAAAATTAGGAGAAAGTTTTAAATAAAAATGAATGACTTGGTAAATTTATTAAATTGAAATTTGGAAATTTCACATCGGATTTTTTCTATGTGTATTTCTTTAAAATAAAATGTGCTGTAATAATTTTTTTAGCTCTTGAAATAAAGGGATACATGTTACAAATGAGAACCACTGTGATTATGTTTTTGCAGGGCCAGCTCAAAAATTGGGGTGCACGCAGCAGGACAAAGACAAACAAAAAGCCGCCGCCGAATAAATTAAAAGTACATAACGGCGGTCGGCTTTTGTTCCTCGCACTGCGTTGGAACAAACAAGCAGATTTGTTCTGTAATTGGAACTGGTGCGCCGCTGCAGACAAAGAGGACGAGTGCGAGAGACTGCGAGGCAAACACAATATTTGAGATTGCACTCTGTCTGGACGCCCTCCCAGTTTTAATCAAGCGCGACGACTTCTCTCAATTAAACCCTCGTCACCGTGGCGCGCAAAAGTTCCGATCGTTCTCCGGTTACAACTGGTGTGCAGCAATTTGCGCGGCCGAGCGGATGATATTCGACTTTGTGGTCAATGGTGAAGTGCCCGCGCCTGTAAATTGCCATTTTCACTTGATTTCATTTGCAGCTGGCGAATTTGCGGTCGAACGAATGGCTAATTGGAACGTCAGATCTGATTGTGCGCGAGTAAACCTTGATTTTCAAACTTGTCAAGTGCAGAATTAATCATGTGGCGAGGGCAGGGTTTCCACTTTTGAAGGGCTAATGGACACGATCGACTGAATAATGCAAATGGATAGATAATTATGTGTCATAATTAACGGAGTTCAAATAATGTAAAGCATAAATTAAATTGTTAAGAGGTTTTTACATGGTATTATAAAAAAAAAACAGCTTTTAATAATGGAATGCATACCAAAATTTTAGTTTTCCATAAATTAATTTTTAAATTACATTAAATATCTTTTTTTTACTTCATAATTAAAAATTTATCCCTCTTAAATACCAAATAATCATGTTTACACTTTCATAATATATTGATATATTTGGAAAAATTTATTTAACGGAACTAAAAAAAATTAATATTAAATAGTTCATAAATCAGTAAACAATGCTTTGCATTACTGGAGCTCAAATATTTAGAGAAGAAATGAAAATGATTTATCAAACGCTTGTACATGCTACGCAGGAATTGAAAAGCAACATAAAAAGTATCACAAACCCGCAGCTACCAAAAAGTTAATAATAGGCTAAAGTTTATTGCTTTATTTTTTTTTTCATTATTCAAGGAAAAATTCAAACATATTATTAAAATTAATATTTTGATAATTCTTTCAATATTTATTAGCAGTCGGCAGAGTTTTTTTTTATCAACTTCGGAATTTTCAAATAAAATATAATTTATAAATCAACTCCCCATACAAAGTTTAAGTTAACATTTGTAACAAAAAATCAGAATCGTTAAAAAAGATAGCGAATGCCTGGTGTATGCTAATTATTCAGAACCACATGATGAATTGTTAAATTTAATTAAGCAAAACCTCATAGAATGAAAAGTTGAATGCCGTGCTGGACGCTTGTCAGCGGCAACTAAATTGAATTTCGCGGGGACGAAGCTCTTTCTGACCAGCAGCGAAACGAGTCCTTTGAGCTCAAAGGGTTGATAATGCAAAGCACTTCTTCCCGCCCACGCATGCAACATTCAAAGGCCGGTCTGCTTCGACAAAAGAAGTTTGCGTGTGTGTGTGTTTTGATGAGAGAAAGAATGCATGCAAATAATCTGGCTGCAGAGAGGAGAAAGAACAAGAGGGCACGTAGCAACTACAACACGGGGGAAATTTGAGCCGAAACAAGAGCAAGTAAAAATGGTACGTGCAGTGTAAAAATACACTCTCTCCAAGCAGCACCGGGGAGTTGGAATAAAAAAGTGAGTTGGCCACAGCAGCCGGCAATACGATACCCACCCGGCGCGATATTACAAACACAAAACACCAGCACTTGGGGCCGTAAAAAAGCAGGAAGAAAAACCTATCGCGTAAAAAGTCAAAACACTGCAACTCTAAGACACCTGGCAAAAATTGGACAGAGTTCGAATTGTTTTGAAGATGACATAAATACCAGAAAATGAATTTTCGGTCTTATAATGACTTGCTTGTTGTTATATTTTTATTTATTGATTAAGTAATGCATGTTAATTATCGAGAATGCCATAAAATGTGAAAGTTGCGCTATAACATTGAGACTGTGAATTATATATCTATATGTTAATCAATTCTCATATGGCATCAAGTAATATTTTTTTTTTAATTACTTCAACAAAAAGAAAACCCAAAATAATTTAAACATTTGGAAAATGATTTGTAAAATTTTATTATAATTATATCATAAAAATAAAAAAATATTTTTTAAAAAATTATTTTAAAAAATGCTTCATATAAAGTTAATTTTTTTAGTTGTTTGAGGTTATAATATAATTATTTTAAAATAAAATTAAATTAGCTACAATTGCCTGATACGTAATACTCAGTTAAACAAACTAAGTTTAACATACTAAAGAGCACTTGGGGGCCAAAGCAGACAAAAAAAAACGTAAAAAATCAAAAGCAAAAACATTTGAGCTCAAAGACGTACAGCAAAATTGGACAGACTTTGAATCAGTCTGGCTATGGAGATAAAGAAAACTGAAGGAAAACAAGAACAATTTTCTTTCTGGTTGATGGCGCTGTAAAAAGTGGTGCAGTAATTGGATGGTAAAGATGAGGGAATGAAAGACATTCGTCCCCGTAGTGATAATAATATAGAAGGGGCGAAGAGAATAATAAAAAAAAAGCTGAACGACCAGCATCAAATCTATATCGGATCAGTGGTTATGGTCCAATTTTACGGCCGTCATCTCGACGCGGCTAATTTTTAGGATTATACGTTGGTTGTTTCATTTTTACGCCGAAATTTCACTGCAACACCAACTGGCGTTAAAAAAAAACACTTTATTTCATGATTATTTTCTCACTTTACAGTAACACTGAACATTAATTTAAAAATTTATTTTCGAATTTTTTATGGACATAACTTTTAACCTCAATTTCCATTTCAAAAATAAAAATTAGTTTTGAAATGCAGCTCCCTCATTGAATCATAACTTTCTTCCGCCAGCTGCATGAACAAGGAGTGACGGCATAAAAATTCACCCTCCTCATTCTTTGTTCGGAGCGTGTCAGGATGCATGTAGGAGAAAAATTAATTCCGATGGTGATTCATTCCAATTTGAGCGAGCCAGCGTGTGTTTCTAATTTCGTTTCGGACGCGCGCGATAACGACGAGAGAGACCATCTGTGGTCCATCCTGGGAAGGGTCAAAGGCTCGTCATTCATTCATTCATCTAATTCCCGCCGACCGCAGCGCAAAGTTGGCCGTTTAATTAAATCCAGCAACGGGATAATGAGGGTCTCTGCAGAATTTTAACGAATTTTCAGCGCGTCCGAGGCGTGAAATTTTATTACACAAATCATGCGTGTGCAAATGAGTAACACTCTCGTTTCAATTTGCGAGCTTGTGTCGGCGACGGACGGACGGATTTAATTTGCGCACTGAAGTGACGGGCGGTGAAAATGCGAGTGGCTCTTGAAAGGAATTAATTGTGTTGCATTTGTTTCTGCTCTCACAGGAATTCTACTTTTTAAATTCCATGCAGGAAAAGTTTTGCATTTAACACTAAGCAAATTTAAAATTTTAATATTTTTACCTGAATTAAAAAAAAAAAAATGAAAAATAAAAATATCTGTTTCTTGGAAGAGAAGAAAATGGGCTTTATCCTCATGGAAAGAAGTTTTTAATTCCATATATTTTGTTGCTTCATTTGAGAATAAAATAAAAAATTAACAAGGATTAAGCTTAATTCTTCAGTTCCATGATCGTCTTCTTGGGTGCAAACTTTTTCAATCACATTATTTGATATTCCGAAATAAAAAATTATATTATATAATAATTAGCAAATACTTAATTTAGTATAAATCTGATATCACCATCATTATACAGACTTAAAACTTATTCAAACCCCTCCAATATGAAGTTTCAAAACATCATTTTAATAGAGCAAATAAAAGTAATTTGTTAGACCCACGGTCCTGTTTGGCCAGCCAATAATTGTTCCGGCAATCTAAAATAATTATAATTGCTCGGCCAAATAACTCCCCGGCTTTTGACCTTGAGCAGGAAAATAACCGCAGCCGTGCAGAAACTTTTGAATTGGTTATTCCGAGTTGGACAAGAGCAGCATCCTGTTAACACAATCCATTGCTCCTTTACTGTTATAATTCATAATAAAACGCTTTGGTAATTTGACATGGTCGGTCTACATTTCGAGTGACGCGGGCATTCCAAAGTCGAGTGATGTTTATGATGTATTTTATGAACGCCACGCATGCATGCTGCCGCTCAATAAAAATCTCTCGCGCATGTTAAATCGTATCAGGTCCCTGATGAATGGCTCTTGAATTGAGCCCTACGATCTATCCATATAAGCTTTAGGCAAAAAAAAAAATGCTTTCTCTAGGAATCAATAGAGTTTCTATGAACTAATGATTTTGAAAAGGCAAGTTATAGTTTTTATCAGACGGAAAATTGCTGATACGAAAAGGAGAATTTGAATCAAATTATTTTTAATGGTTCATAAAAATAATTGGTTTAAAATTTACATCCTATAAAAATTAATGAGGTGTGGGAATTTGAGCGTGAAAAGATTGCAATTTTTGACTGTGCAAACATTTCAAAGTGATCTCCGTTGGAAGGCACAAAGCACGGACCATCATCGACGGCGAAAAATATCGCAGCGCTGGTATAAATCGTTAATGCCGCAAATTGCGAGCAAAATCACAGTGTGATGAGGGTATTTGCACGAGGAGATTACAATCATCGTGCCTAAATGAACAACCAGCATGTTTTGCGTTCCAGCCGCTGCCTCGTTTTTCCCGCTACGCAAAAAGCAAAGGCTTTTCGCCGGTTAATCCTCTGGCGCGCAAATTTCATTTCACAGCCTGCCATGTGTGTATTATTTAGCTGCAAACGAGGAAATATTGGATGACGATGAATAAATAGTCATTACCAAATTGCAGAGCAGCTTTAATTTAAATATTGCCATAAAGTGCACAAACCAGGTCACATGTGAATTTGAGGCCATTATAGATTAAGTTTAATTCCACATTCACGAAAGTAATTATTGAGTGTAAGATAATTTTTAAATACAGATTGGAAGTGCCAGCCACTGAAATATAATATTTTAATTTAATAAAGTGAAAATTTTGCTACATTATATATTATATTATAATAGTTTTTTGTCGTTCTTAATTAAAAATAAGAGCAACAAAATTTTGTTAAGCACACCGTACTACTCGGATAAAATTGAATAAATTATCATTTTAAGATAAATAAATCTGAGCTAAATTATTTTGATCACATCACTTCACAAACTAGTTTATCCTCATTTCTACAAGGAACTTCCATTTCAGGCCACGGTGAAAGGAAATTGATGAAGGAAATAAACACAGGAAACAACACAATCGTGAGCCATTCTTGAATTTTATAATTTTTGAAAAGCTACCTATGTGATTCATTCATTCTGTCACTGGTTCTCGTGAATAACAAATATTCGATTTTTTTTTTTTTTTTTTTTTTTTTTGAAGAAAAATTAAATAAATTTCAAGAATCATCACCATAAATTTTTTGTTTCAAATCATTTGTTCCCTTTTAGATTTTAACAACAATTAATGCCCCTTCATCTGAAAACTTATTTGAGAGTAAATGAAGAGTTAATACGAATTGTGACGGCAAACATTTAGATATATCATGGATTAAAATACGAAAAATGCTCCCCAAACCACGGATATAAATTATGAGGGATTTGCGCTCACGGGAGTGGCAATTTAAGGGTAAAAATGGCATCAGCAGCGGGTGCAGACAGCCGAGGGGTCATTTGCCGACGGGGAGAACAAAGGACAAATTACTAGCAGCGCAATTAATATTAATTACGGGACGCACGCGGCGTTTCGAAGCGAAATGCATGCAAAAAGAGAGAAACGTGGCTGTCGAGGGACGTGGACAGCATTAGGCAGTAGCGGCGCGCTAATCGCGTGTGCACATGAAGTGCTGGCGAGAGAGTGCAATTGCTCACAATGGACCTCCATTTCTGCCTCGAATCTAATTACATACCCACGCAAGAGAGAGAAAGCGACTCTCATCTCTGTCTCTCTGTGGAGTTGGTTTTAAGTGGGTGCGGAATTATGGCAGACAATTTCGCCCTTGACGAGTGTCGACAAAAAGGGCAAGCACAAAGATCCTTGTCGCGGCAGACAGACGGACGCTTTTTCAGACTTCCTCTGCTTTGGGGTTCATATTATATACTTCGGAGCTCTTTAACAAGAAGTTGTGCACTGTTTCATAATTATTGTGGTGGAAGGCAAGTTCACTAAGTTTAGTGGTAACAATTGCTTCTCATAAATTTTGAGGCTGAGCACAAACTTGGGTTGGAAATCTCACGCAGTAGAGGTATAGGCAAAACGCAATTTAAAATTTCGGTACAGTAAATTGTATAAAGGGAGGAAAATATTAGTATAATTATACGCATTTATTTTGATCTCTTTGATTCCTGGGTTCTTTATGAAAAATGTAATAGAAAATTTAGCTTCGGCTTTGAAATGACTTAATGCGTCTAGTCCATAACATTAATTAATATTATAATAATACATTGACTAATGAAAAAATCACGTGGATAAAAACTTTTGGTTTTTAGCTGCATTAATAAACTTTTATCTTAATTTCAGTATTCATCTTGGGCGCATTGCTGATTTATTTTTATTTTGTTTAACAAAAAAAAACGAAGAGACATACTTTTTAACATGTTAAATAACATATAAAATTAACATTAAATGTCATAATTACATTTTTACACATAATGATAATAAATATATAAAAAGAAAGACAAATTATAAATAGTAAAAATGAAAAAATTAAATAAAATTATATTTTTTAAATTTTTGTAAATTATTTAATAAATTTATAGCTTGCTTATACTTTCTTTGCTGCTTGCTTTTGAGTACAGATTGAAGGCTGTCGTCACAGTTGGTTTCTCACTCTAATCCGTTTTAAGTAGGAAGTGATTGTGATTCACGACGCACAATGCCGCCCGCCATGTGCTCTTCTGTACGTTCATATTGATGTATTTATATGCACGTATGCGTACAGTACCGACAACGAGTGCAATAGCAATTTCAATCAAAGCTTTCAGAGGCTGTACGACGAACGGCTGTGCGTCGTTATTAACGACGGATGATTAATATACAAAGCGGATCGCAAGTTTTATAAACTTTAAAATTCCCTACACGTGCTAAGTTAGTTCGCTAGAGGGGCCAAATTTTCTGACCACCCCACAGACTGATTATTAATTCAGTCGGTTTGATTAGAGCAATAGCAAAAATTATGAGGTAATTCAAAAGATTTTAACAGAAAGGTTTTCTAAATTTCTCAAGTTCAGATTTCATTTTGATTTATTGCCCATTATAAGGAAAGAAAAGAACATCTGAACTGTTGAATTAATTATGAGCTAATTGTTTTATTAATTTAAAAATTGTCAGTTCTAATTTTTCAAGAGTTTTGCTAAAGGCTATTGGCTGACAATTTTGAGTTGAAATTATATTATTCGGTAAAATAAATTTTTAGTAAAATGATTAAATTGACATGAAGGGGGCCTTAGGAATGGGTTCATGACGTTCATGTATTAGGCAGCGAATGAGAAAAAGTAAGTTAAATGTCCAAATCAATGAGCAATTTTTCCCACTTGAAAGGAAAAACCAACTGGATGTAGTCATTCATTTGAAGCAAATAAAACTTCCTTGACCCACTCATTCCTGTGAGAGCAAAAAGAGCAGGTTTCATTGCATTATTCCAAGAAGGAAAATCCTACTCTCGAGATCCACCTGAGCATCGACTAAAGTGAGCACCGTTGAATCTTTTCTCGCTCGCGCGGTGCCTGCAGGTGAGACTGTTTATGCCGAAGCGGGTGGTGAGTCATCAACTATCTAGTCTGTGCTCAGCATTATTTTATATAATAGTGGCTCGTTTTCTCGCCGCTTGAGCAACTTCCGCTCACCCAACGATAATGTGTCACCAGCAGAACATTGATTCGCGTTTGTTTATTGTTATTCGCAGGCAGGATGAGCAAAAAACTCGCTTCGGTGCAACATGACCTGACTCGCAGAATGCATCGAGGGTTTCTCGATGGAGCGAGTAGAAAGTTCTGAACGTCGTTTTGTAATCCTTTCTTTACAAATTCAATTAACAAGAATTATCGTTTCATTCAAAGAAGGATGGAATTCTGTTACGAAATTTATATTGAGGATTTTTTTACTGGTGCTGATGACAGAACTTTCATTTCAATTTTTATCATCACTTTTATTAATATACAAGAGTTAGTTAAATATGGTCTTAATTTAAATTTACTCAAACTATGCTTTATCTAAAAATCAAAATAAAAAAATTTGATCTTTTCTTATTGATGTTGTGTTTTTTTGTGATGTACAAACAATAAAATAATTTATTGAAAACGCTAACCTTGAACGAAGTTCAGCATTTTTATGCTTTTCTGCCTCTCCTTGTCATCAAATAAACAACTAAACATATGCATAGAACTCAGCAAAAATGTTTTCATGGTAAATTAATAACAATTCACAATGTATGCATGTGAGCTTGTGATCTGTTCATAAACAAGCAGTCGCGACCTAAATTGAGGTGGATTGGTTTTTCATTCCAAAGGTCAGTGGCTATTAACTCACGCAATTCAAAAGAGGCTGACCCTCGCTGCCTGCTTATTAACTCGCCTCAGGGGGTTGACTTTGGCGGAGGTCTTTGCGTGCGAAATGAATTCTGCAGCACAAGCGAAAATATGCAAAGCCGATTCCTTTTGCCATTCTGATAAATTTATAATTCCGAGCATAAAAATTCGCCTGAAGATAATCTAAATTAAACAAACATGAATTAAAATTTTTATAAAAAAAAAATGTGATTGGCAACCAGAATACTAAGAATCAATGGCTTATTTTAAATAAATGGTTTTGTGTAAATGTTTATAGTTAAGTGAATAAAAAAAAAATTTGTAAATGAAAATTAATATTTAATTTAGATTTAATCACAAAATCGTTTGCTCTTGTCTTTCAGTTGCGCGCTGAAACTAATTTTAAATTCAAATTTTCGTGTTACAAGTGGCGCATTAAATTGAGAAGAAGCTCGAGGGCTTGGTCAATGGTCGCGCCGGCTGAGGTATTTAGCGCCGAAGGTAACATCAGGTGCGCTCAGGCAGCCGAGTATCGAGAAAGTACCGTCGAGGACACGAGTGCCGCTCTGTTATTGCCCGTCACCTGTTTCCACCACGCGTTCGCGCGACTTTCCGTCCAAATTTAATGAACGAACCCTCTATTCGCCGGTTCACTTCCTGCAATCTGGGCTATCTGTGAATGAGCTGACGGGCTTCCGTTGCTGATATCACCAGCTACGATTTAATTGAAGCTTTCCAAAAGGGAGAAATTGAATCGGCGAGGGTGAGATTACAAACCATTTTTCAAAATCATAAAAAGTTAGTAAATAATTTGGCTTTAGCTCAAATATGATTTTTTTTTATTCATATATTCATTAATTAAATGATATTTTAGAATTGCCTGTATAATTCAAAATACCAACTCATCAAATCGATCCAATTATCCAGTTCCTTGATTTTTATTTAAAATTTGACAATTAGATAAATTGATGGAGATTTTCTTATTATTTTTTAAAATTATAATTTAGCCTTTTTCATTTAAATAGATAATGATTTTGATTGTGGCCACTGAAATAAAAAAAATAATTTAAAAATAATCATAATATTATATTAATTAAATATTTTTAATTAATTAATATTTTAAATTTATAACATATTTATATATAAGTTAAAAATTTCAGTTAACTATAATCATTTTAATTTTACAAAGCATTATGTGAAACAAAATTATAAAATTACCTTTAGCTCTTTCCAAAAGGGTTACTGACTCACAGGATGGAGTTGTTGGGCGCCGACGCGTCACACTCGCGATCACTCTCGCGATCACGCACAACTTTCCGCACTTTTCCGTCCAGCTTGGGCCTCTCGGAGGGCCGCGGTCGGGCCACTGTTTGGGCCGGTTTGGGCGCAAAACGCAGCGTGAAACTTTAAGCTCTCCGTCAGGCAAACTAAATGCTAGACAGGAGAAATGAAAACAAGTTGGCTCGACATCACAGTCACGTGGTGTTGGAGCGCGAACCAATGGGACTCGTCATGCACTAACTATTTCTTCAAGGGCACGGCGCGCGAGGCATTCACTGCGGGCTCCTCTCTCGTGCACTGGACTCGAGCACCGGACTCGACCGACTGCTCCGTCCAATGCACCGAGTGTGCACCGAATTGCACGGCCCGTGAAGAATTTGCGGGATTCGCTCTCTCGCGGACACTATGAGTAATGGTGCTTTTTCCGAGAGAATTATTTTGAATGATGGCAGCGCTAATTTCAGCAAATTTATAATTTTTCAGTTTCCTGTTGATGTGTCTCAAACGCTTTTATACCGGATGGTGACAATTTTGGAATTTTTTTAAGAAAGATTAAATTGCAGAAGTTGATATCGAATTTTCTCAATTCTAAACAAAATCAAGGCTTGATCAATTTGTATTTTCTTTAAATTAAAATTTCTATTTTTTTTTCTTCGAAGCAAGCTCAAAATAAATTCCAAGCGTGTTAATACTCTATATTGCACATATCTTGAAGGTTTAATTGAGAACAATTCAAGTAAAATTGATTTTTTTTTAAATTTTAATCAAGTCTAGTTTAAAAATGATATATTAATAAAATGCTAGCATTAAAATTAATTTGTTTTTTAATTTTGTGGAAAAATTTCTTGATTGAGGGTTGATTCTTGATGAATTGAATTTAAAGAAAGCTTTTGATCTGTAGATTTTTTAGTCTTTTATCGTTTTTTGAAACAATAAACGTCTCTATCAATGGAACGAACTTCAGGTTTTTTTTTATTTTTGTGCTTCAACTTCAACAGATACAAATAATTTCATAATGTGTTTAAATGGGAGGAATAATTTTTTAAGCATTAATATCTCCATATAAAACATGTATTATAATGATAGCAAAAATGATAATCAATATCAAAAATATAAATATTTAAAAAATTAAATTATTTGCAATATATATGTATTACGAAATGTGAAAATGGAAATTAGGAACTTTCTCAACTTGATGTTTCAATGGGTAATAGCTTTTGTTGCAGAAATTTTTAGCTCTTGTAGATTAAATGAGTGAACGTTTATATTTCCATTGTGGAAGTTGCAAATTGTGCTCAATTTAAAACGTTAATATGCGTAAAAAAAATTTAAAAAAATCATCGATTTTTTTATTAATTTTTATAAATATTTACAATATTTTTACAACGGGGACTTAGTTAGTTAAATAAAAACTTCAAATAAAATTTTTAATAAATATTTGCAGCAGATTTGAACGTTAAAGAGAGAGAGAAAAACCAGAGAGAATAGGAAATTCACTTATCAAAGGCGGGGCACTGCAATATTGCAGCGCAACGTGTGCACCCCTAAATAGCACGTGGGGCCGCAGACAATGTGCATTTTCGGTGCGCCAGGAAGGCGGAAAGTCAAGACCGTCTGCTACCCAACAGGGAAAATTCCGAGAAAAGAAAAAGAGGCATGCAGTATGCATTGTTATCTCCCCAAGGAGGAAAACAAGGAACTCTGCGCGCCAGATACGGCGGCAGCGGACTTTTGTTTCCTTCCCCTTGCAGCATCAAAAGAGAGAAGAGAAATTCCCTGCTTACTTACTTACATAAGTACCTGCCCTGTGCAAAACAGATGGTCGTCGATGCATAAATATTTTAAACACTCGGCATTAAATTTCTTTTCCGGTGAAAAAACATTTCTTCGCTAGGCAGGAAAATATAGCAAAGAAGGGTCGCGAATTAATTTCTGCCGGCCCCTGACGGTTATGCCACCGGGCGCGCCTGCACAAAAGAGCACATTCCGCTCGGCACAATGCAATAATTTTTGTCTGCCGCCACGCACCCCCAAAAATGGCCGTCTTCAATAGCTCGATAATGATCAATTCACTGCCGCAGGTCATGGCACAAGTGCTGGAGGCGGTGGCAAAAGTCGAGGGTGGAAGCGACAAAAAAATGGGGAGGGAGTTGCTGGTGCCGTGAATTATTTTCAGTCAACAGCTTTTTGCGACGTGGTTTGAAGCTAAAGTTGAGGGTCGTCTGAAAAATAATGTTCGAGTAAAAAATGAAATTTTTTTGTGTTAAAATCCCTTTCTATAGCTGATATTTTTAATTTTACAGATTAAGATGGCCTAAATTATGGCGCTCACCAAATTTTGTTTGTATATTATATCTTAAACTCTAATTTAAACTCAAACATAAAGCAAAAATAATTCAGTTCGTCAAAATTTGAAACGAAATATTTTGAAAATTTGTGATATTATTCATTTTGACTTCTATTTCATTCCTAGCGCAGAAAAATCTACTTGAAAGTCTAGGGAGTTATTTTGCAAAGTTTTTGCAATAGTGCTGATTTTCTACCGTATGACGTGTTTATCAAGTATCAATGTGGATGGACTTTTTTAATTAAAAATAAAATATTAAAAATGTTCTAAGAAAACGATTTTCTAAAATAAAATCCAGTAATTTTTAAACAAACCAAAAAGTAACACTTTTTCATGATAAGCTAGATGTGTATTTTTTTTTAACTATGACCCCACAGCTTGGTTTGTTATTCGGTCCATTTGCTTAGTCATTCCATTTCCGCACTCGCTTCATTCCTCTTCCAACAGAGCAAAGAACTGAAAGGGTTGCGTGTGCTTCTTGTTTTTTACTTTGTTGCTTTTCCGTTTGCACTTACAGCTTTTCCTCGGAGCCCTCTCGGCCACAAACGAAAAGCACCACAAGCAGCTGCCGTAACGCGCACCACACGCACAGTGTATAAATAGTTTCATTCCTCCGCGCGTTGTTTTGTTATTTGTCGGCTCCGCTTAATTGAAAGTAAAGGAGCACCGAAATTAGATTAAAAGCAAAACAAACGAGCAGCTGGGAAAGACGCAGGCGGTAATCGACGCTAATCAGCTTAAAAACAAACACTCACGCCTTTTTCGGATTCTAGAAAATTTACCCTAGAAATTTCCTCTTCTTTTAAGAGATTTTCATGTGTAGAGGAAAACACCAACCGAGCAATCAGAGAAAAGAATTTCTGGCAGCGGTCCACGTGGCAGCAGGGAGGATTATCCCGTTGCTTGTATGTGCACTTGAGGCCGCTTTTACAATCGATAGCTCCACCCGCACTTCCATCCAGCAGCCGGGTCGTCGGCGTTTCTGCCGCTTTGGAGCGCAAAGTCTCCCGCGGGTTGGGCTAAATTTAACTCTATCCTCTCGCCGCAGTACAAATGAGCAGTGAAGCGACCAACTTTTAGTTTAGTTCGAGAACACTCGCTGTTCTCCAGAACAAGCTGCAGCGCAAAACAACTCGCTCCGCTTAAGGCAACAACTTCTTTTTGTTCTAAAGTGTTTGATGTTCGTGCAGTTCTTATTTCAATACGAGCTAAAAACGAAAACTACGTACTTATAGTTTGTTTCTGAAAGGCTATACAACTCCAATGATCTTTTTTTTTCTTGAAATTATTGTAAAATATGTTGAATATTAATACAATAAAGAAAAATTTTGATTTCCTCTGAATCTGGAGCTTGCGAAAAAAAATATAAATTATATAAATTATAAAATTGTGTAATTTTGAATGTGCGTATGATGTATCCCTGTATGGGCGGCAATAATTGCCTTTGTGGTAGATCGATGATAGAGCGTATTTCATGACCAATTTTTCAGTAATGTAAGGATTTTTTCATGAAAATTTGGTAATGTCTTGTATTGTTCTTGAGTTAAAAAATTTTCTCAGGTAATGTCTGGTTTTGTTCATGAAATTTTCGTAATGTATGGTAATGTTTCTTATTTTTTTCTTGGTAATGTATGGTAATGTTTCTTGATTTGCCAAAAACATTCAGTTTTAAATGCTTTTTCAAATTAAAATTTTAATCTGCGATGAAAATTTGAATATAGCGCCGCTCTGTTCTTTGCTCAACATGGACTTTTCGTTCAGAATTCAGAAATATTTAATATTAAATTGAGCAAAAATATAAGAAAAAAACAAAACAAGAAAAACATTATTCTTGTAATGAAATTTTTGGAATTGTATGGTAATGTTCTGGTGATGTTTTCACATTTTTAGTACTGAACCCGGTCTTGAAAAGTTGGTAAGGTAATGGTATTGAAAATAATGTTCATGAAATACGCTCTATGAGAGAACTCTAGAAAATTTAATTGTATAATTTAGTTCCAAATTGTGTTCTCTCATCTAAGAAAATTGATTATATTTTATTAAAATAGTATTTGAAAATAAGATAATAAGCGTAGTAATTAAAATTCTCAAAACATATTTCCTAAATTTGATTGCTTTCCTTAGCTCTTTTAAAAATACACTTTTTGTATAAATTGTTAGACAGAAAGCAAGGCGAAGCGATTGAATAGACGGAATGATTTTGAAAAAGTATTTTAAATTCTCTTCAATCAAGAGTTTTTTTTTTTTTTTTCAAGTTGTATCTTGACGAAAGACTGAAGTTAACTTTAGCCAACAAAATTAAAAACGTTTAAAGGAATTTTTAACATTATGCTAGATAACTTACAAATAAAATAATTCTTTCCTGTTTAAAAAAAGTGTTTTAATAAATTCGTATCTTAACATTTTTAATTTTATTGATATAGATTTTTTTTTATATTATTTTAAACATTTCAGATTTAAATTTTTAAACAGTTATTTATTATTTTATTTGGGTTTTTGTTTTGGCATTGAATATTGGTTATTCTCTTATTTTTCAATAAATGTATTTATGCTTTCAAACTACTAACTAAAAGTTAATGCAATATAAGTAAACAAAAATTATTCTAAAATACCCCTGTTAAAAATATTATATGTGAAATATTTTCTTTTTTAATTAATTTGCAAAAACGAACAAAAAAACAAAACTAAAAACTAAACTTTCTACCAATATTTTCAGAAATTTTTATAGAGAATGCAAATGTACAGTCACTACATTATAGCACGAAATACAAGAGCGCTAATTTTTGCATTTGTTCATAATTGTATCGCACCCCAAAGGGCAATAAAACACTGCAGTACTGCACGATTTTCAAATTTTGCTGCATTCAAGCGACTCATTAATTAAAACGAGAGCAAACCGTTCGCTCGTTATGTGCCATTCTTTTCAGAGAGAACTCGTTCGTTTTCCGCGTTATTTATTATCCAGTGATTAATCCGCATGCGAATTCAAAAAAGCGAACGACCGCGAACGCCGGACAACAGGCGTTGTGATGAAATGAATTGTTCGCGCGCGCGGCTCCAGAGATACAAATGTGCCATAAATGCACACAATGGTTGGTGTTAGTTCGCGGCGGACAATAATTCAAATCCCGCAGCAGCTCGACGGAGCTGTGGTGGTTGATAATTAATTGATCACACACGACCACCAATACAGGCTTGACAAGTGAGATGTGCTTTCATTGTACATGGATGAAATAGAATTGTTTAAATAGTTAATCCGTAGCATTCAACCAGCAAGACCTGATAATTATGCAAAGTGGAAATAAAAGATAATAGGTAAGATATTATTTGGCACGAATATCCCCAAATTATATTTGCTAATTAAATTAGCAAAACTTAACTAAGCCAAAATTTGTTTGCAATTCATTTTGATAAACATAAGTTTTAAATTTAACCTCAGAGAATGCATAAAAAAGTTTTTTGTTAATTAAAATTATCATTTCTTTTATCCAAAAACTGGGTGAATAAAAAAATTTTAATTTCACATTTATCTTAAAATTTTCACTACCAAATCAAATTTGGGAAAGCACCAGATAATTATGAATGTTAAGTATAGGGTATTTATTATCAATCAGGGATTAACCTTAAACTCGCAAATAAAACTTCGTGCGATTATCTGATGGGTAAATACTAAATATATTGAAATTTACACACATATACTTCTAAAATAAAGTAAATTAATTTTAAAATTCTACAGTAATCTAAAATAATGATTAATTAATGATTCAGTTTTTGGCTCAGCATAAAATTTGAATTAATGCAAGCACATTTTAATTTGTACTAAAAAACATCATAATGATTGTCATGACGCAGTGCAACTTTTATCAAATATAATGTACTAATTATTCAAATCAAATTGAATCCACTACGGAAAGAGAATAATTGAAATGATCGAGAGCACGTGTCTGGTCGGCAATAAAATTAAAATGCGCACCGCGTCCTCCGCATTACTCGGCCCTTTGCGCGAACATGTTTCGCCCTTAATTACTACCAGCGATCGCCGTGCGTTTCGTTATTGCCTTCCGACGAGTCTCACTCGCCCTTTCTATTCTGCGGTTATTGCGGTCATTTTTCGCATTCGCTTTCAAATGCTCGTAAAAAGTGCAGCATTCAATTATTCTTTTTTGCATGCTGGGTGATGAAGTCTGGTCGCAGCAGGCGCCTGCGGGGGCGAAAGTCACCCCCTTCGTTCCATTCCAATTTATGGACGGTGCCCCTCCGAGTCGGGCTGTGTGTTGAATTTTATGGCAGGCGCGTTTTGACTGGAGGCCAGGCGGCGCCGCGGCAGACGAGGTTCGTGGCTCACTCTCGTCGAGATTTCGCGAAACAGGGACCATGCATATTGTTTTTGCTTAAAATGAATAGTTTCTGATTTAGAGAATGAACTGTAGTTAACTATTGTTTTCAATTTTTACAAGTGACCTCTAAGAAATTTCAATGTAATGCAATGTAGTGTTAGTAAAAAAGTAATTATACTTTTAAAATCAATTTTTAATTATTTTTATTAGAAAAAAATAGTGTAATAAAAAAATGTTTAATAAATTGCATTAAAACGTCAGCAAAAATTGTCAAAAATAATTCAATAATAAAATATTTTTAACTTCCAAATGTGTAAAAACAGCTGTAGCTAAATCTTTACATCATTTTTCTTTCAAAAATATTCTTGCAACTTGCTGAATAGTTGGCCACCGGCTTCACTGTGAAGTTGAGACGGTTGCATAAGTTCTACCTTCTGTACGCGACCTTTATAGAGTGATGATGAAATATCTATATCTGTAAAGCACTTCAAAATTGTTCTCTTTATCAAATATTTAACAAATCAAAAAGCATAATTGCTTCATAATTAATTCACTTTATTTTGAATTTTATAGTAGAAAAGACTCTAAATAATATCAAACATTAAAAACCCTAACCTTCCCCAAGACCTTTGCAAGGTGGTGAGCTTCTCATCATTTAATTTAAATTATTTGTATTCAATTTTCTTCTTTGCCAAAAATACAAATTAAAAATTATTGCCAAATTTGGTGCCTCAGACTTATTACACATTTCTTAAAAGGCAGCATTTTTTGCAGCATTTTTTTTTTTTTGCAAAATATTATGTTCATGACCTTGTTTGATTCTAGATTCTTCATCCATTTCCCATGTATTATTCTGCTGCCGGTTTCCATAAAACACACGCGAGTGTGAACTTGGCATTATGCAACAGTTGAGAGTCGTCGTCATATATTTAATTACCCTTTCTTGACTTGTGTTTTGTGTCACTTTGTGTCGCTAAAAATGTCACGCTCCACGAGCTGTGTCGAGTTTATCAAGCTTTAGAAATCTTCCTTCCAAGATGAAAATAACTTGTTGCTTTTATATCAGTTTTCCCTTAAAAATTAAATTATTAATTTTTGAGTAACCCCCTTAAAAATGGTTTTTTTTTTTAATTTTATCCAGATATTTTTATTATTCTACTTTTTCGAGCTCAATCTATGAAAACTTCGTTCTAGTCCAGAGAGCCTAAAACACTCTTCAGAGCTCAAACACGTGAAGATTTTCGTGGGTTTTCCCTGTCTCGAAGCCTCGAAAACATTTAATGCAAAGTCACTAGCAATCACTAGGTGCGTCACTTGTGGTGATTATTGCATTGTAATTGAACTTCTTGCGCACATGCTCTTATTATACATTTCTCATAAATATTTTTTTGTGCATAAGACATCACTGGATAAAAAGTAAAAAATGAAGGCGGCGTTAGAAGTAACGACGAGATTTCTTGTAATTTATATAAAGAGCTTATCCCATCAAACGCACGTGTGTAAGTTACGAAGGCAAGCAAGTTTAGTGCAAGGATTAATCATTTTTGTAGTTCAAAGTTATTTAACCGATAAACAAGCTGCGATTGAGCGTGTGAAGTTCATTTTCTTAACAAAATTTACTTATTTGTTTATAAAAATTCGCTTATAATTGCTTAAGTCTAATTAATTTAAATTATTTAAAAAGAAAAGATAATTGAATAACAAAATTTATTAAGACTGATGTTAATAGTTTAAATTAATTCTAATTCATGACGTTCATGAGTAATTAATATAATATTTTATAATTATACTTTCACTAATTTTTTTAAAAAAGCCTATACCAACAACACAAATTTCTGTACCAAACACAATGAAAAAAACATTCATTCCCACCGGATGAAAATTCATCAAATTGCAAATTGGATGTGATTATAAATTCTGATCAGTGGCTGCACCCATGAATATTTACACAAAATGCAACCGGCTTTATTATTTTGAGCCGGCAATCGCATTTTAATTAAAGGTCACCCCATCAGCACCGCTGCAGGTAAAATGATAATTGTGCGCATCTCATGCTCATGCGACGTCATTCAGCGGCACCAAGGGCAGGCGACTCACAAAGCAAGAGCACAATGTACATTAAATGTGCGCGTGTAAATCCGCGGCAGAGCAGTCGGCATGAAAAATTAGCCTCTCGGTTTCCTGACGCTTAATTAGCCGGCTCGAGGTATTTAAGCCGCGGCCGCGGTCGAGAGGAGCACATTGGTTTTCCATCATGAACTCGCTTCACATCTTGTTCGTCGTCGTGATTGCGGCCGCCGCTGTCAGTGGCTACCCTGAGCCACCCCAGTCCAAGGAGGTGAGTTTATTAATTCAGACATAGGAGCACAAATCTGGGCTTATATCGTTCTTCTGGGACTGCAATCTTTTTAGTCTTATTGAGTCACTTGCAATGGGTCTTTCCCATTGCATTTTAAATCTTAAATTTTTAATTATAAATTTATTTAAAAATATCAGGTATTGTTGATTGTTTCTTAATTCTTCACTTCATAACAATTCAAAGATTTCATGGTAAAATGTCAGCCCGAACAAAAGAGCACAAGAGTAGAATTTGAAATTTAAATTTAAAAAAAAACTAAAAACGATTGAAATTTAAATAGATTCCTTTTCCATTCCGGAATTTGCGAATGTTGGTTGAGAAAACAAAAATGCAGGTATTTCCAAACACTATTTATTCAAATTTTGATTGATAGCAGTTTCTTTTCTTTTTGATAAAATAATTTGTATTTTTAAGGCTACCATCAAAATTTTGAGAAACACGCAAGAGGTGGTGAAAAAGTTGTGTGCTGAGCAGACAAACGTGAAAGCAGGTCATTAAAATTTTACAAAATTTAATAAAAAAAAAGTCAATGAGAATGTATACATTTTCAGAGGACGTTGAAAGGTTGAAGGAAGGCGACTTTGAAGGGCACGTCAACAGCACCATGGTAACATTTAATTTTTATTTTATTTAAATTTAACTAAAAATCTTCTGATGTGTAGTGCTACATCAACTGCTACATCAGCGGACTGGGAGTGGTGAGTACCATTGAAAATATTTCGCACAATGCGTCTAATTGAGCTCCATTCAAACACACCTTGCAATTAAACGTCCATTCAAAACCCCTGCCAAAAGTCCAAACCACTGAGCTCTGACCACTATAATTTCAAATGGGCTCGAATTTTAAATCATATATTTTCTTTCAGATGAAGGACGGTGTGTTCTTGATCAAGGAAATGACTGAAGCCGTCATGAACATCATGCCCCCTGAGTTGGCGCAGAGGGCAATCAGCGCCATGGAAATGTGCAAGGAGCCAAGTGAGAGTTTGTCTTTAAAGTCAAATTGCAAAATTAATTTGAATTTGTTTTTCAGTGGGCAATGACAACTGCGAAAAGGCGTTCGAGTTGTCAAAGTGCTTCAAGACCACCGACGCGGAAGTAAAGAATAAATTTAAACGTTTCTTCAGAAAAGTAAAAATTGCCATTTTAACCCGTTTGCAGATTGCAAAGAAGCTCTTCTACCCGTCCAAGGACGGCGAGTAAGCCAACTGAGACGCTCAGGATGAGGGGCAGATTTGTATCTAGAATTGCATTTTTGCGCAAAATTTGACTTGTGATTTGTAGATTTTAATTGCGAAATAAAATGAGTGGTTTAAAAACCATATTTCCTGAAGTATTTAAAAAAAATTATTTTATTTTCACCGATTTTTCAACAGATATGTAGTTTTTTTTTAAAAGATAGTTATATATATGCAATTATAAATTCATTTAATTAATTTTCCTCGCTCCATTCTCATCCGCTCATCCGTTATATAATATTTGAATGAAAGCCTCACAAGGCTCTCTTGACAGAAAAATTGTACCTTGTAAAATAAACAAACAAAATTCATATTTAATAGTACATAATAAGCGGAAGTGCTCAGTCGTTGCATAATATAATAATAAAATTTTGCTCTGGACAGCATCTGCCTGCACTCTTGTTTAATGCATCTCCAAAGCATGATGCGATTTTGGACAACTATATTATTTGCTCTGCTCTTTGCTTTTCCTTTGATTCAGGCAAATATGGAGATAATTTTATTATAAATGTTCATTCTGAATATTATCGGCAGGGCAAAACTCTGAAAGAATGGCAGCAATTTGCAAAGGATGCTAGAAAGGAGTGCGCAGAGCAACTTGAATTGAGCGATGGCAAGTTAAAAAAACATATAATTCTGTTGAAAATATATTAATAAGTAATTGCAGCGGAATTTAATAATTTTAACAGCACGCTTAAAGAAAAGAATAATCTGGCGGATTTCACGGCCAAGCAAAGGGTATACTACCGATTTATTCCATAAAAACTGCGCCAATTAATACTCAAATTTTAATTGAAAAAGTGTTTTATGAAATGTGTCACTGAAAAACTTACTGGAGAAGTAATGCAAATTTATCATTTTTCAATTTCAATCTTGCTAATTATTTTAATTTCCAGAGCATGAATGACATGGAAAAATTCATGGGGCGTACCAAAAAACTTTTGGACGAAATTCCATTCAACATTTCATCAACTAAAAAGGAGAAATTATCAGAAATAATCATTGAATGCCAAAATTTGAGTAATTAAATAAGTTACTGCCAATCTTGCCCCATTGAATACAATTGATCATATCAGGAGGCGAGAATGATTGTGACACCATTGTCTTAATTCAGCTATGTGAAAAGGAAAAGCTTCAAAAGGCACGTCCACAATAGTTCATTAAATTAAAAAAAATTATTCATGATATTTTTCAAATCTCCAGTTTGATTTTGCAACTGATGATAAAGGCGATGAATGATGGGAGTAACTTGGCAATAACAATGGCAACATTTGGAATAAATTTATACGCAATGTATTGATAAAAAAGTAAAAAATAAATATATAGATAAGATTAATTAGTTTCTTACAAAAGGCAAATAAAAAGTGTTAAAATTATTTGAACATATTTTCCCTTCGAAATCAGATTTAATTCAATTTAAAGACAGCCAGCATTAACATTAAATTACCTTCACAATAATTTAGTGTGATTTCCAAGTAATAATTTTTTAATAGAGTTGTCTTGATGAATAATTGTTATAATAATTTGTGCAGACATTTCTCACAATCAGTAGGTAGCTCAAGATTTATTTTTTATGACGAATTAGGTAATTTTTATGATGATCTTGCAATTCTGTATGCAATAATTGTAGCAGCTGCGAAATACTAACGTACCTCTGCGTGTTAGAAATTAATGCAAACGAAAAAAAAATTGCAATTTAATTTTTGTATTTACCACAATTTTTAATGCAACATGTCAAATGATAGTACAATTGAATGGAAAGATAAAAAAGAATATGAATATAATAACGTGGTTACTGTCCCGGTAAATAGCTAAATTTTGAGAGGACCGGAACTGTATTAAAATCCCCTGCTCATTTTGGACGCAGCTCACTTTTCGCATTGCACATGCAAGTTGCTGTACTGTGTACTCGATGCTGCCTGCAATAGTGATTTTGTTTCTTGTCTCCTTTGCACCGTTAGGGGAGGTACACATTGAACGATTATGCGTCTATGGGAATTTTTGTTAATTATTTTTATCTAGACTAAAACAACTGCAGAATGGATTACGCTTGTCGCGGAATCTATCAAGGAGTGCATCAAGGAATTAAAGTTGGAAAATGGTCAGTAGAAAAAGTCAGTTATTCAAAGTATGAACCCTCTCTAATTTCCTCTCTATAAAGTAGAGTTTGGCTCCACATTTTCGTTTGACAAAGTTCTGAACATGACAAAGCCAGAGGAATTCTCAGCTAATTTAAAGGTTGGTGTAACAGTACAATTTTTTTCTAATAATTTATAAAAATGCTTAATCAAAGTGCCTGATTAAATGCGGAGCAGAGAAATTAAACGGACAGGTAAAGAAGATTTAAATAAAGTTGAAATTATTTAAGAAAATTTTTAGGTGTTCTCCAAGGTGGATGCTTTCATTGAAAAGGACATTGAAATAACACAGGCTATTATGAAAGCAGAAAATGTGTCGCTCAAGAAAATTGTCTCTTATTTGAAAGAAAGCAAGTCTTGCAATGAGGAGTGTAGGCAAATCTGGTAAAAAATAATCACATTTATTCAATTAGCTTTTCAGTGAGGAACAGTGGAAAAAGTGACTGCGAGACTTACATCATCTACTATCTTTGCACAAAAAAGGTCTACGATGCAGTCCTAAAAATGAATTGAAAGGAATTTTTTAAATTATTAATGAATCAATAAAAAAAATTGCTTACAATCTGCTTTTTTTAATTATTCTTAAGTTTCAAAATAATTTATTTTTATACTTTTTTATAATCCCACTCTATTATCTGTTTTTAATCGTGATTTTTCAACTTAAAAATGTCCATGGTCTTAAAATCGTAAAATGCATGATCAGAATTGTGAAGGCCAAAACTAATTTTTTTTAAAATGGATAAATAAATAATAATTTAAAATAATAAGGTATAAATAAAATTTCATTTGAAATTTTTAATCAAAGTTTGCAAACGATGCACTTATTGGCATCCATATGTGGTTTTAACAGAACTTAATATGATGAAGCTTGCAACGTGAAATTTGAATAAAATCGACTTTGACCACGAAATGAAGGTCATATTATGTTGTGTACGTAGACAGGAAATATAAAAATCCGCAACCTAGTCTCTGGGCAGGCCCACATTACTATATTCATTCCCTCTGCAAAAGTTGCTGCTCGTGACCAATGCTGCCTGAACTTTTGATTTTTGTTCTTGTCTGTTATGCACAATCTGGAGAAGTACATCATATTGCAACGTGTAAAATATCCTTAGAGACGTAATCAAATTCAAATTTAGACAAAAACCTCTGAAGAATGGAAAAAATTGATGGAAAAAAGTGCAGCAGAGTGTATTGGAGAACTTAAATTGGAAAATGGTCAGAATGATAAAATACGAAAAATTGTCACTTTTTAATTTTATAGAAATGAGTCCAAGTTTTTCGATGAGAATTTTGGTGAATCTAACCCAGCCAGAGGAATTCTCTGAAAATTTAAAGGTTACTATCGTGATTTATTGATTTAAAATGAAATGCACTAAACCCCGTTTCAGTGCATCACAAAATGCGTAGCGGAGAAATTTAATGGACAGGTAAATATTACAATGCTAAGACGTCTGGAGTATTAAGTATAATATTATGTTAAGGAACTTTCAAATGCGGAAGCATTCATTGAACGAGATATTGAAACGGCCAGGGATGTGTTAAAAGCTGAAAATTTGTCGCCCACGCAAATTGACTCGTACGTCCAAGCAAATGAGCCGTGCTATGAAAAATGTAGATAAATAAAAATACTCAATGAAATTTTTGATTTGATTTCTGATAATTTTGCAGTTAGACGCTCTGGCAGAAATGATTGTGACACTTACTTGACGCTTTATCTTTGCTCAAAAGGAGCATTGGTTGAAATTATGCAAATTAATTGAAATAAAAGTTGAAGAAATTATAAAAAAAATGCAATGTGTTAAATTATTTCTATAATGGCGCTTTTCTCCAACTTATTTGTGCTACAATAAACATTATAATTTTAAATAAAAATAAAATCACTCTCAGAACTTTTTTGAGGTTAGAGAAGTTGAAAATTTTCAGCTGACATAAAAAGCAGGATATTTTTACCATCGCTTTTGTATGCACCTTGCCATTAAAATGTGTTGAGTGAAATATAATGACTCGAAACAACTGGCGGCGGATGTGGCAATGACTAAAAATATAAAATATCACCTGAATTTCGTATTTGAAATGCACTCATTCTCTGCGTTCGAAGTGAACAAGATGCGTTTTGTTGCTGCTCCCGTCCTGCTGCTGTTGTTGGTGTGCTTCGCTAATGCGGTAAAATATAATTTTCCTGTTCTGCTAAAGGTCTCAAAATATTGGGCGGGTTTAGGATGTGAATGAATGGAGGAGAAAGATGGCCGGGTACCAAGATGCATGTGTCAAAGAGCTGAATTTGGCAGAAGGTAATTTAGATTTTTTTATTAATTACATCTTCCATTCTGCTTATATTGTTAAGGTCAATTTAAAACTTTTGAGGAAACAAAGCCGTTCACAACTCTGGAGGAATTCTCAGTAAATGATCGAGTATGTTTAAAAATTTATTAATATGGCACATGTCGTAAAAATACGGAAAAAATTAAAATTTTCAGTGCTTAATGAAGTGTGTGATGGAAAAGGAAGTTGGCCAGGTATAGAGTAAAATTTTGAATGACTTTTATTTATTTTAAAAGAAAAACGTACAACTTTCAAGACTGCGGATGACTTTGATAAGTTTTTCGAAAAAAGAATACAACTTCTTGACAGATTTGGATCCAAAAAATCGCCAGAGATCCGAAAAACACTCAAAGATTCTTTAGAAGCTTGCAAGGACCAGAGTAGGATATTAAAATAATTTTTGTTTAATTATTTGAGCCTTTCCTTTTTCCTGCAGGGGGAGAAAACGCTTGCGACACAATTGTCAAGTTCCACCTTTGCAAGAAGGCAAATTTGGACAAGGTAAAATTTTTTGTGAGATAAAAATTTGTAAAAAAATTTTATTTTAAGTTTTTTAAATGAACACAATCATTGAGTGTTCAAAATACAATTAAAAAATATTTTCAATTTTAGGCTGGCATGCGATTTCACTAATAGATGGACAATTTGACTGAAATGCGTCACCAGTCATCATTTTCAAATTTTGCATAAATGTCCTTTGAAAGATGATTGCAAAATACAAAAAAAAATTACATGCAAATTACAATTGGTGTTTTATTTGCAATTTTAGCCCAATTTTGAACTATGGAAATTTTCAGTAAACGGAAATGTGCAGTAATTTTGTTGATGTAGTCATGGTACTAAAGAGGAAACAGGCAATCTGCGGAAGTGCATTTAAAGTAAATTATTTACTTTAGAATAGTAGTACCTATATAGGTGAGGTGAAGAGTCGTGATATTCACATTCAGCCGAAACTTGTTCGCGAGTGACCATGTTTCCCGCTGCACTTTGCATTGTTTTCATCCTCTTGGCCTCGCCATTGGGAGAGGTATGCAATTTTTTGTGAGCTGCTTTTAATCGACAATTAAATTGATCACAACGAATGAAGTGATAAAATATTGTTAGCTGTTTTAAATAGCAGACATGATTGAGCTTTTTGCATTATTTTTAGTGCTCAATGATTTTTAAACATGTTAAATTATCATATCTATGGATACTAACTTTATTTTGAGGCTAAAACTATGGAAGAGTGGGAAGCATTAGAGAAAAAATCGAGCCAGGCCTGTCTTACTGAGATGAACCTTGTCAATGGTCAGTAATTAAAGTTTGTAACTTAATTTTTTTTTTACTTTGATTCTTTTGAATTTATTTCAGAACTTGGTGCAAACTTTACTTACGATAGCGTTGAGAATTTCACTAAACTTGAAGATTTCTCACCAAATGTCCGCGTAAATTGTTTTATGTTTTTAATTTATGCAATTTATTCCTATTGAAAATTATCTCTAAGTGCTTCATTAAATGCATCGAGGAGAAGCTTGTTGGACAGGTAATATTAAACATTAAAAAAAAAATAGTTATATAAGAAAGTATCAATATAGGACATGTCAAACATGAAAAAATTCTTAGACAAGGGGATGGATTACTGGAAAGACGTGTTTAAGGCACAGAAATGGTCACCGGCCAAAGTGAAAGCCTTCATTGATTCCATTATGCCTTGCGATGCTCTGAGTAAAATTGTTATTACCAAATTAATGTAACTGAATTAACGATTACAATTTCTGCAGGGGGACCAAATAATTGCGACACGATAGTATTGATGTATCTCTGTGAAGACAAAGCGATGAAAAAAGTCGAAAAACTTAATTGATTTGTATTTTCTGCGCTGTATGAAAATTGACAAAATATTTGAAGCAAATTTGTAAAAATTTTAAAACAAAGCAATAAACATGAATACAACCTACCTCAAAATTTATGTTACTTTTACTTCACATAGAAATATGGAATGAAAAATTACTTAAAACAATTTATCTATAAAATAATAATAAAGACTCAAATTGAAGTGCTGACGCAGCAGCGTTCAAAATTATATTTCAACAGGAAAAATATCATTTGAATTATTTTCAATTTTATAATATGTGTAAGCAGATTTCGTGTTTACTGTGCAATAAAAAAGAGGCCTGTCACTAGCTAAACGCACTTTGTAACCTGACAGCAAACAAGGATGAATTCTGTGCAGCACATCGTCCTCTTTACTCTTGTGCTTTTCGCATTCAGTGCGGTGAGAAAATATGGTTTATAAATGATGGATTTGGATGACCTGTTATTAGGCTAAGCCGTCAGAGAAAATGCTGAAGCAGTACGAGTTGACTGACAAGGAGTGTCGCGCTGAAAACAACCTCACAAAAGGTATCCCAGTGATTTTAACATGAAATTGAACTCACAAGTTTTAACAATTTTAATTTTTTGCAGATGAAAAACCAGACCCTAACGCAGAAGCTCCCCGCTCGTTCAAAGTAAATTATTCCTTAAAAAAGGGAATACAAAAAGGAAATTATTATACATTAAATTGGCCTTTTACAGTGTTACACGAAGTGCATCATCGAAAAGAACTTTTATAAGGTGTTTTTAATATTTTAGATTTCTCTTTACTTTTTTATTTTTTAAGGACATCACGGACGCCGAGAAAGTAATTGCTGGAGCAAGAAAATACTACTCAGAATTAGACCCTGCAGAGAGCAAAAATACCGTTGAGGCAAAAATCGCAACCATGTTAAAGTGCGGCACTGACAATGAGAGTAAAAATAATATTTTCCAAAAGAGATTCAAATTATAAGAAAATTTTCCTGGGAACAGACAAATCCGATGACGCATGCGAATATGCTTGGAAAGTGAACGAGTGCATCATGAAACATTACAAAGAAAAGAAAATGTAATTAATCTGCTGAAAATAAAAAAGATTGCAATTAAAAAAACCATATTGTTGTGCAAATAGTGTTTTACGATGGGAAGGTAACAGGAATTATTAATATAATCTTACAATATGTTAATAAAAAATGGATTTGAATAAAATGTTTAATCATTTCACTTTTTATGTCTCCAAAATCAAATAGAAAATGTACGTTCATAGGCGCAAAACTAATTCAGAAACTAAATTTTTCTATTATTTTGCATAAAGAATTTTTTAAATATTGTATGCAGCATATTCCTTAAAAATTATACAAAAAAAAATTAGAATATTATCTCTTTAATGCGCAATTGTATCTACACGCGCTGTTTATTTATTCAACAGTTCAGCCACCAGCCACAAAAAGCATGCAAAAAAATTAATTAATCTCTGTGCACTCATACAAAGTTGAGGAAAATTTTCCATGCTAAATTACTCTGCGCCCTTGTTGACCCCAGTCGACTGCTTTTTCAAGGATAAACACATACTGGACAAAAACATGCAGACACAATAATTGCGCGGACGAAGTGATTTTCGAGCACTTATCTCGTGGAGGGGTCACAACAAAATTGCGAGAGAGTGCAGCAAACAAGCGGCACATTCGCTCAAAAATTGTGAAGCGCACAGCTGAAAAAAAAACATCCCAAGTGCATCCATCCGAGCGACCAATTTTCGCGGTCAGGAAGCAGTTAGTCGTGGAGATAAAAAGCAAACAAAACTTTCAGCAGAGTTCAGTGCAGTTGAAAGAAATGAGACAACGCACAGCCAGCATGAGGCTCCTTTCAACGGTGGTGCTACTTTTTCTCTTGGCCGCGCTCGTCAGGGTAAAATGCAAATAAGTTAAGTACTCACTAATGTTAAGCATTAATGGAAAATAGGCACAGTCACCGAGCGAGATGCTCGACAACATGGCCAAGTCGGAGAAAGCTTGCAGGGAGAAAAACAACCTTAGTTCAGGTATGATCCAAATTTTTTTAAATAGAATTGATTAGAATTGAACCAATAACCAAAATGAAGATAAGAATTTTCTTCTAGAAAATGAATAAAGCTTATTATTTTATGCTTTGATGAGATGGATAGGACGATTATTTAAAATAAATTTCTAGTTTTGATTTATTTAAAAAATTCAATTCTTGATCTCTTACTTTGTTTACAACTGATTTTAAATATGTTTGAATTATTTAAAATAATATATCAAGAATAAAATTAAAAATTATGAAATAACGAAAAATAAATCAATAAAATTTAAATAATATTATCATATTCTTGTTGATGAAATATATTTTTAATTATTATTAATATTTACTTGTAGAAATCGCTATGAAAATTCAATGAAATAAAAAAATAATAAATTAGAAACTATAATAATAGCATTTTAATGAAATCATTAAAATACAAAAGTATTCCGTTACATTTGCATCATTATGTTTCCTGGGAGTTCTCCGAGTTCTCAAATAAATAAATAATAATAATAATAATAAAATCTGTTGATATAAATATACTTAATAAATATCTATGTAGTAGAAAATTATTCGCAAATATGAGATCAAAAATTTGACCCATGACTAACTTATCAATTTTTTTTTATCTCATTTTGATGATTAATTTTCTTTTGTTTTCACATTTTTTTCTGAAAAATAAAATTATCAGCATTGGAATAATTGTATTTGGATGAAAATTAAATATATTGATAAAGAAGAATAATTAGCTCATATTAATTGGTAAACTTTATGATTTATCAGATGAGATTTTGTCAAGTGTCTTGAACTTTATGACGAGATTGCATGACCTCAAATAACTACGAATGCAGAATAAATAAATAATGAAACATTTTTTACTTGGAAATATGACTTCTGTAATATTTTCATAATTATTACTTTATTTATTTATTTATTTATTATGCAAGTTTAAAATAGTAGTTTGAAATAAAATTTCCGATTAAAATTACAGGTACCTTGCCAGAACTTAAAATGACGTCCTCAAAAAGTCTTAAGGTGACTGATCTTAATTCTAAGGAAAATATTGACTAAATTTTTGAGTTTATTTCAGTGCTATGTGAAATGCCAGTACACTTCAAATTTAAACTGCGTAAGTACCGCTTGGTAAAGAAAAAATAATTTTAATATACAAGCAAAATAAATTTCAGTCAATCACAGACAGTGACACTTTCACGGAAAAAACAATGCAAACTTTTCTGAAAATGAACCCAAAAGCTACCAAAGCGACGATCGATCGTCACAGAAAGATTTTGACCACATGCACTCCACGAGGTATGAAATTGCAAAACGCCATTTGCCGTTTGTAATTTAAAAATTGGAACAAGATTTTTAATCCACCTTTTTGCAGGCGGTTCTGATGATTGTGACGCGTACGCTCAGTTTTCTATTTGCACCAGCAATGAATACCAAAAGGTTTATTCATCCCAAAATCAACAAGGGCAGCGACAAACGGTTCAACAACCAAGAAACAGAAACTAGTTAGGAGCTTTTGAGTGATTTTGTTAACATTTCGTGTGTTGGTGGATGGATTTGAATAAAGAAAAGGTGCCCCAAAACATATATGGATGCCATAATTGTTTTCTCCTTTTAATAATTTTATGAGCAGCTGTAACTAAAATGATTGCAGGAGGAATAAGAACTATGCAACCTGTAATGTCGAGAGGTTTTACAAGTTGCATAAGTTGTTAGAGTATTTGCTATCTCGCATTTTGGATTTCAGGTATCATTTCAATTATCGTATTGCAAGATGGGAAGACTGGTTAATTCAAAGTATTTAATAGCAAACCTTAAGATGAAATTAAAATATTAATTTAATTAATAAACTTTATCAAACACTATAGAGCAATGTTGATAGCGATGAAAAAAATTCCATTCAGATGTTATTAAATTTGAATAATGTCTACACGTGCGACATTCAAAAGACCTTCTTTATCAGAATTGGACTTTGCTATTTTGTATTTAGATTTACGAGAGCAGCTCAGATATTTCAGATAATTATTCATTTTTTTGTCAACATAATTTTCCATTTTTCAATACAAAATATATCCTTGCTATTGTTTTTGTAAACAATGGAATCAAAGATGTGTACATGAAATTAAAATATACTACAAAAGGCCAATGCTCTATAGCAGAGAAATTGTGGTCTAAAAGTCACACAGAAAAAATAAGATAAAGTATTCGAAGATGACCTGATAACGAGAGTCATTGAACTGTCTCATCCGTTTGTCGCCACATTTAATTAAACTGGCCCAGACAGACACCCTCCGAGGTCACGATTGTGCAAGTGTGAACTTTAGTTTTACAATGGTGCGACTTGCAGAGAAATCATGCGCACTGATTGACGATGACACATTATAAATGCCCAAAAAGGCGGCCGTCTCGCCACTTTTGTCCTCAATTTCTTCAGCCCCGCTGTCGACAAAATGCGTTCCTTCGCCTTCGCCGCCGTTGTCTGCATGACCCTTGTGGTCGCCTCCGCAGTGGTGAGAGAGTTTTTACTTTTTAGATTTTTCTATACTCAAAGCCATGAATTTTTAAACTTCGAGTCTTCCGCAAGATAAATACGAAATTTGTTTTCAAATATTTATTGTGCCACATACCATGTTATCACAAAATTTATTTTACCACATTACATGACTATTTTTTTTATCAACTCTATGTGAAAATTAAAATAAAATAAAATGCTTTAAACAACTTTTAAAATTGGATTATGCAGAAATCTCTCCAGATAATTTTAAAATTAAAAATAACTTAGATTCCTACCGAGAGGAAGGAAAAGTCCGACAAGCTGCGTGCCGAGTGTAGGGAAGAGCAGCACGTCACAGTGGGTAAGTGAGGACCATTTTTTTCAAGATCATTTGAAATATTTTCTCAATTCCAGAGGATTTGGAAATCCTCAAGACCAAAGAGTATGGCCTGCAGTACCCTGAAAAAGTTCAGGTATTATAAAGACAATTCGTAACATCGCAGAAAAGATTTTCACGTTTTCTTTTTTTCCAGTGCTACCTGAAGTGCGTCGGTGAAAAGTACGGACTTGTAAGTAAATTTATTTGCTTTTTTTTTACTAATTCTTCAATTAATAAATGATAAACTTTTGCTTCAGTATGAAGATGGCAAACTGGTTGACGCTAAGGTTGAGACAGAGCTGCGGGCTGACCTGGTTGACAACCCCACCAGGGCTCAGGAGCTCATTGAGCACTACGGCCACTGCAAGGGAGAGAGTAAGTATTAATTTTTTTAATGAATTTATTTTGATAAATTATTTGACGAACAAAATAATACCTTAACTAATGACTATTTTAGTGATAAATAATATTTTAATATTAATTGCACTTAAAAAAATTTGTAACAAGCAAACGCTCTAATTTTGCGTTTTGTGATTGCAGCTGGCGCTACCGCCTGCGAAACCGCTGCCAAGGTCTACAACTGCATCATCACCCACAAGCACTGAGTTTTTGAATGTAAATAAAATTGGCTCTCAATAAATATCAGCTACAAAACAAAAAATTTAATAAATATTTTACATTCCCTTCTAATTTATTTATGATTTTAAATTAAATGAACATAATAATCATTTGAGAAAATTTATTGATGACGATAATGTGATAACAATATATCAAAAATTGATCATCTCTCATCCTTCTTGAAACTTAATTTTTTTCAACCTAATAATAAGCTTCTAGATTTAAGAAATAATGATAATAATATTATGCCCCATTTAAAGTGTTTACTTCCATGTTAAATATTTTATCAATTACTTTGAGTTTAGTTGCATAACATATTTATATCAATAGGTCAGATATTTGCATGGAAACAGAATTGTAATGACCTAACAGATCTTCATCAAGGTCATCAGTCTTGTTTGCAAGTATATTTTCAAAAAGATTAAATACGAACATGCGCAGTATATCATTTTTAAAGTTTATTTATTAATATCGAAAGTTCAGAAAAATTAATCACTATTATTCCGTTTGTTTGCCCTTAGCATAATGAGTAATTTTGTCTTTGCCACCATACTCTGCACGGCCCTTACAGTAGTCTCTGCAGTGGTGAGATTATATTTTCCTTATTCAACTGCCAAATGATTGTGTTTAAATTCAGTCCATAGTGAATTTTAATTAGCAATTCTCGAGTTCAGAGAAAAAAAAATCAGTGATTGAACATTTGAATTAGAAAAAGTGCCAATATTCTAAATCAGCTAAAAGAAACTTGAGTTGCAAAAATATCAAAATTTTTACAATTTATTCTAGGTTCCCGAAGAGATGGCTGTAAAAGGAAAGAACTGGCGAGCTGAGTGTAGAGAGGCCAACAATGTTACACTTGGTTAAGTTTCCTCCTAATGGAGGTGAACATTGTGTGATGAATACATTTTCAGGGGAACTGGAAATTTTGAAAAACATGCAACCAGGCGTTACTTATCCTAAAAAAGTTTAAGTAACAGAGTTTTTGAGAAATAAAAATGTTGCAATTTTAATAAATTTTTAATTTAACAGTGCTATCTGAAATGTGTCATGACTTCAAAATTTGGACGTGTATGGAAATCGCTACAAAAAGAGAAAATCTGATTATATTACATTTTAGAATGATGAGAATGGAAAACACATTTATGATCAAGTTGTTGCGGATTACCTGACCAATAGACCGGAGAAGGTCGATGAGGTGAATAGAAAATTTGGACACTGCAAGGACGAGAGTGAGTTAACCTCATTCCTAGAGTTCAGTTTTCTGTTAAGTGATAATTTATTTCCAATATTACAGCTGGAACAGACCCTTGCGAGATCGCAGTAAAGGTTTACTTCTGCATCCACACTTACAAACACTGAGAAACTGCAATGTGATTGACTTGTAAAAAAATCCCGAATAAAAAATGAATGTACACGTTTGTATTATTTAAAACTAAAAAAAGCATCAGCATAAACACAATTTGCAACTATAAACACGATGTATTGAAGACGATTTAAAAAAAATTGGATAAAAATAGAAAATTCGCAAATCATTTAAAATGGGAATTGTTCTTCAGAAATTTGGCTAAAACAACTGCCAACGCACCATTGTATAGAGGGGAAGTGCCATAAAAAAAGATGCTTTACAATAATTAAATCGACAGAGTTTAATTTCATTATAAAATTAAGATAAATCAAGACATAAATCAATGGCCTCGATAGGTCAGAGATTCACATGCAAACAGGAATTTAGTGACCTTCACTCTGATGGCCCTGGAGTCCTTCGGAGGTCACAAATATATTTAGAATAGTTAAAATGAGCTCATGCGCATAACTTCTTTTCGAAATTGTGTTACACAAAGAATTAATAAATATTCATTCCGTTTGCTTTCAACAACAGTATAAAATGCGTGAATTTGTCACTGCGATTATCCTCCTTATGGCTTTTGGTTCTCTGGTAAGAAAGTTTTCTATTTTCTCTCGCCCATCCAAAATAAAATTTAAATAAGTCCCATTATTTGAAAATCATTATATCATTAAACTCATACTTTTCAATGCCAACAAATTTGTAAATTACATTATTTTCAATTGTTACTTTATTATTTTTAATAGCTTGCTAACGCAAATGAGAGCGAAAAAGTGTATGCCAAGTGCATGGACACCCATGATGTTACTGAGGGTAAAATATTTTTACTTTAGAAACCAGATATTGTGTGATAAATAAATTTTCAGACGACCTGGAAATTATGAGGAATACAGAAATAGGTTTTAACTATCCTAGAAAAGTTCAAGTAAGGTATTTACAAGAATTTTAACAATTTTAATATAAATTTAATTATTCTACAGTGCTTCATGAGCTGTCTTGCAAATCACACTAAATTTGTAAATATGCTAATTTTATACATATTTTTTTATTAAGTAATTTAAAATTTTATCATGATACATTTTAGTTTGATGAGAAGGGAAAAATCAATTATAATGTAAGTATTGCGTCACTCCAAACTTCCCTGGCTGAGGCTCCAGAAGAGGCCCATAAGGCGACTGTAGCAATCACACGCTGCAAGGACGAGAGTGAGCTTTCCACATTGTCAGCAGTAAACATTGGTTACGAGCAAATTAATTTTCATTGCAGTTGGATCGGACCCATGCGAGACTGCCGCAAAGATTTACTACTGCCTCAAAATGGCGTCAACTTGAGGAGCTTTGCCGGTTGACACAATGAAAACGCACAAATAAAATATTTTAATAAGATTTACATCACGCTAATAATAAAATTGATTCTTTTTCGTTTGCATTTTAATTTTTTTATTACAAACATCCAAAAATAATATAGTCTTATTTAAGTTAAAAAGGAATAAACTAATTAATCATACTATTTAAAGCAACAAAATTTCAACTGGAAATCATGAAAGAGTGGAAAATAGTTTCATTTGCATCAAAACATTTATTTTTATCAGCAGATGCTGTGGGCACCGAGTGCATAAATATTTGTTATTATGTCATGCGGCAAATTGAGAAAGGGCAAAACGAATGGGAGATCCAGTCAATCAATCGCAGCGTTAATCAATGAACTTTATGCTGATGGCCGATAAATGCGCACCAGCTCGTCCTCGTGCACTCTGGCCTTTACACCAACAGGCGATGATAACGCAGCCCCGCACACTCGCTCCATCAATCGGCGCCTCTTTTTTCTTTGAGTGTAACTCGCGTGCCAGCTTCTGCTTAACCGCGAAATGAATCTCTTTAATCCCGCAATCATCGTCGCCCTGGCGCTACTCGCCATTCCTTACGCACAGGTAAGACGCGACTGAGCTGACAATTATAAATTTTATTTCTTCTTCCAAAATATTTAAACTGACTTTCAAACAACACGCTTTTCAATGTTGACAGGGATTTGGAGAATCAGCCACTGGGATCACAAATCTCACTGAAATTGTTCAACAGTGCAAACGAGAGGCGCAGATTTCACGTGGTATTTAATGAATTGAAAAAATGTGTTTATTTAATGCAACATTTTTTATTGAACAGCTGAGCTTCAGGCATTAAAGAAACCTTACCCATTTCCATATAAAATAAGGGTAACAATTTTAAAATTGCTGTTTAAAATGTACTGATTAACTATTTTTCAATATTTCTAGTGCTACATGAAATGCTACGCTGAAAAAAATGGGCTTGTAAGTAATAATTAAATTTATTAATCATCGTTGCATGTTTAGCTAGTAAAAGAGTTTTTGAGAAAATTTTTAAATAAGTAATACGTTTAGAAAATTAATTTAATTAATTAATAATAAAAATAAAATTTCTTCATTGAGACTCCCCTTGACAAATAATCAAATATTTTTAGACAAGAATCAAGTTTTTATTCCAAGCAAAAGCTTAATTTTTATTATTCTCATGGGTAATGACAGCCACCTGGGAAATTTTTATATAGTGAATAAATAAATTAATATTTTGTATAAGACTATAATAATATCAATTAAATTTTGTTATGTTTTGTTCAAAACTTCTTTCTTTATTTATGTACACAGCAATTATGTTATCTTTAAGTGTAATAAACAATTAAATGATAAGATCATTAATTCATTGTATTTTTGACAGTGGTCAGATGGCAAGCCGAACGATAACGCCGTCATCAGTACAATTAGGAGCGACTACTACTTCCATCAAGACAGTGCCAATAAGCTCGTAGCTAGATACAACAATTGCAAAAATCTAGGTAAACTTCAATGTTCCTCTTATTTTACGTAACAAAAAAAATCATTTTTCAGTGGGAACTGACGACTGCGACACGGTGGGTTTGATTTACGAGTGCCTGTACCCACAGCAGCCACCGTTGGAGCCCATCAAAGATTGAAAAAGGGGCCTTTTGAACTTTCTGCTGCTGATTGTAGCCACGGAGAAAACGTTTTTCCATAATTTATTCAATAAAGTTGGCATTTTTCAGCAAACGAAATATAAATCTCGATTTTCTTTTTGAGAAAAAATATATAAAAACACTCTGGTTTCTTTTCTAATGTGCAAAAATACGTCTGGAGCGAAGTCCCTGGCGTGACAATGACAGATGCGTGGAGCAGCGAGAGTGGAAAGGTTTCTCATATTGTATCTCGCTTTCCCCTTAGGAAAAGTAAATTTCACAGCCGGCTATCTCGAGCACTCAATCACTCTCGAGATTATTGTCGCCATGACGAGACCAAATTGCGCATGTTTTATTTATTTTACTTCTCTGCACTGAGTGAGAATTTTCCAATCCGTTTCTTTCGCTCTTTTGCGATCAATCTTTCCAATCTGAAGACAACAAACAGCCGCCGCGTGTGCTTGCCAAAGCAATAAATTTGCAAGAGCAGCTTATTATATTTTGCCGCCGGGAAGACTAGACGGAATTGGAAGTAACTCTTGTGCACCAAAACAATGCATGGCAGCCAGTGTGACATCAGTGGAAAACAAAGTCCATCTATCTCTTGGTGAGCGAGATGCTCAGGGGTTTAAATTGCTTTATTGCCTCAGAAAACAAACAGGACTAGAGCAATTAGAATTGCGCCATTGGTCGGCCGCAGGTGGCGAGATGATTTCTCTTTCTAGAAAGACTGATTTCTATATTACAACTCGCTCTTATCAGCGAATTTCTTCTCACTGCAGCACAAATAGAGGCAATGCATCATTTTGACTGGCGAGCCGAGGCGCAAATTCATTTATTTTGATCTACAGGCTCTCTGGGAAACGTTGTAAATCATTGGTCCGTTGCCAGCGGGCACGCAAGACGTCTTTTTTCGGTTGCAGAAATAAGCGTTGGAAAAAATATTATTAAAAATTATTTTTTATGGATTTGTAATAATTGAAAAAAAAACAAGTACATTCACTGAGTTAAATATAGTTCGTTAGTGTTAAGTGATGCATGCAACATAAATCATCTGAGTTTTCTTTTTTCCTCACTTTTATTAAAAACTTTCAGCAGTGCTCTGTTTTTTTCTTTTATGTTGTTTTATTTAATTTTTTCAGGCAGATAAGTGGTGCAAAAAAATTATTACGATTGGCTATTTCTAATTTAATTAAAATTCAATTCATTTCTACTTTTTAAACAGACAGTAAACATATTGAACAATCAACTCAGTGCTTGGAAGATGGACACTTCTTAAATTCGGACCCTGATTCGGAAACGAAACCAAAACAAATGGCTCTCGAAAATCTCCTTCAGCTTTGATCGGCACTTTTGTTCCTGGTTCAGCACACCACATCAATTTATTGTCATCGGAAAAGTAGGTTGAGCCCCACAATATGTGAAATGTTTCACCTATTTAAGAATTAACTAATGAAAGGTCTTACACAAATCTATGCACAAACCTTGGAACTTTGAAAATATAAAGTTGAATTCACTCTCATTTATTGCAGAAGGTAAAATGGAACCAAGGGAATTGCACAAACCAAGTAACTTTTGTAATGACTAACATAATTATTCATAGTTAATCTTAATTTACTTTTAACATCATTCCAACGCACCCATTTTAAATGGTTATTTATTGAAATTATTTATAGAAATTCAATCTTTAACTCAGCAAGTTTTATTTCCTGTTGTGACGAGCTTATTTAGCTTGTGATTTACGTCAAAAGCACACGAAAAATAAACAGAGCCCAAACAGAGCATCAGTTTGCGTAAATGAGTGTTTTGTTTTGGCAGGCTTCCTGTGTAGACACTAAATTTCGTTGAAAAAAAATATGATCATTGTTGATTGAAAAGTTGAAACCAAAAACTTATAAAACATCACTAAATAGGTAGAAAGATGATACAATGTGCTAATATCTTATAAAGTAAAAATTTAAACTATTTCACAAGCCGCTGTTCGTTGCGAAATTTGCTGTACATAAACTTAAGCATCCTCTCTGGAGACCCAAGTGCACCTGCAGCAAACTTTACACTCCCAAGAAAACTCGAAAATTCAAGTTGGAAAACTGCAAAGCGGGAAGCAGCAGTAAATAAAAACAGCGTGTGCATATTTCAGGGCTCGAGTGGCGCACGGCAGGTTTAGAGCAGCTGTCGGCTGTTAACAATTTCCCCGCGCGATAAAATAAGATGCACTTTTTGTTTCTCCTGCAGGGATCATTACCGGGGGCAGCAAAAAATACTGCGCCGCCGGGGGTGAGTTATGTTATGGGAGTTTGTGGCACGATTAGCGCACCTGTGCCGGCGCGGCGAGCAAAACCATCATCATCGCGCCATCACCGTCTGAATATTAATATCGCAGGGTGCAACGCTAGGGAGCAAACAAAACACGTCGTTTTAGGGGTGCGCTTAATCCCCTGCGACTTTCAGGTGCATTTGATGCTTCTTAAAGAGGGCTGTCTCGTTTTGCATAAATATACGCAAGTACAACGTCGTGTTTTCAAGTACGAGGGAAATTAATTGTTAGGGCTCCTTGAGTGCTGGCAAATGATCTCCATTACTGCTGATTTAAGGGAGTCAATTAGAAAGAGAGGGAAAACTAATAGGGGCAATTTAGATATTTAGGTGTAGTCCTTAAAAAAATTTATTTATTTATATTTGGGTTTTATATAGAAACAATTTTGCATTATTTTTAAATTTTTAATTACTCAATGCAATTAGCCATAAATTATTTTTAAATTTTTTCAACAAACAATTAAAAAATAATTCATGGAAACATAACCATCTTAAATTGCAACGTTAGTTTCTTCCGACTTTAAAATTTGAAGAAGTAAATCGTAAAAAAATGACGAATAATTGAAAATAAATAAAATTGAAGAAGCAGTATTGATGAAATAAAATAAAAACATTTGTAGCTCGCAATCTTCAATTAAGTGTTAATTGATACAACAACAACACAAAAATCTGTGATTGCAAATTTTCAATAATTTTAAGTGATAGATAAACGAGGAAATTTATACTTGATTGCAAAATTTGAAGTTACAAATTTATTTCAAACTTTTCGCATTAAAAGCTTCTATAAAATGGATCTCTGCTTTTTTGATAAAATCGCGAATTATTTTCATCCACCTCATTACCCCCGCCAAAAACCAGCTCTCCATGCTTGTTAAAAATTTCTGTGACATTGCCCGTGAGAAGTTGCGTTCAAACCCCCTTTTTAACAAGCCTCGTTTCTTTGGGTTGGAGAGCGAAAGAGAGCGAATTCCTTAATGACGCCGGTCTGTTTGCCTTTTCTTTTGACACTTCTTGCCAACCTAATTCTTACACTGGATGATCTCGCCGTGAAATCTTGAATGAATTTCCCAACTACAAAGCACCCCTTTCCAGAAGCTCCCCTCATTTTTCTCTCAAAAGCTCCCCTGCTGCTGCTTTAATGCTCGTATTTTCCAAGTAATGATCAATAAAATTTTTCCTTGCCTGTTTGCAGAACGAATATCATTACACGCAAGCCGCGAGCAAAAGATTTCCCGATTCTGCGAAATACCTCGGGGCAATCTGAGCGATTTTTTTCTCTCAAGGAGTAACGGAAAAGATACAGACGAACAGTCAAACTACATCATTTTTTTATGTTTGCTTTGAGGAAAGGAAATGTTTTATTTGCACAGAAAGAGTACAGAGCTGCTGCAACCATGAGGGATTTTACACTCGATCGAGTGCAAAACCAAATCTACATAAAAAGCACTGGACCAATTTTCAAAGTACTTATCATCAAAGGGGGGAAATTTTAACATGAATTGCAGATTTCTAAATTTTTATAGTAAAACTTCGCTTCCGTGCAACTCCATTTTCCAAAGCTTAGGACTTCTGCAATTTTCCTGACGTGAACTAATTATAAATTCAAACGTTAATAAGAGCAAAGTGAATAAAAATGTATAATCATACCTTTGCTGAAACATTTTTTACGCAGATTAAAATTTTTGTAGCTGTCATGCATGGACATTTTTCAGCTAAAAGATTAAAAATGAGTTTTGATAAGATTTGAATGATGTTTTTTACAGATGTCTTTGCATTCCTTCATGATGGCTAAGTCTCTTTCTTTGTCTTCTGGCTTCTCCTTCCAGTGCTCACTCATAATGTTCAGTACTGCGCTTTCAATAACCTTTCCATCCTTGTACTGGGCACACACAAAAATATGAAAATTTTAAACGATGATTTTTTAATAAAGCATACCACTCCCATATTTTCAGCAATGCAACTGATGAGGCACTTGATTTTTTTTTATAGAATAATAATATTATCTAAACAAACAATTTTGATCATTGATAAATTACTTGAGTTCCGTTTGTGAACGTGGAAGGGTCTCCTTTAAACATGGCTTGAACATCATCTAAATAAATTTAGAAACAAAGACTTGTATTATCTTCATTAATAGTATTCGTCAAAAAAATTATACCGTTTGACAACTTCAGATCCGCTTGGCACTTTGTTTTCAAAGCATCGATTTTCTTCATGCAATCCTCCTGAATACAAATATTATTCATTTGAAAGAAGAAAAGCAATTGTGCTGCTTACCCCGGCTAGAGCGTAAGAGGCGAATGCCAAAACCAGAATGGTACCAAAAGCGAATTTGTTCATGATTCGGCAGAGCTGTCAGTTAGCAGTTGAAGCTCAAAACTGAAAGTGAATTTGCTTTTGCAAAACGAGCGTATTTATACTTTTTATTGGAAAATTGGCAGGAAACGCATTTGGCAAATAATAGAAAATTGCATAAAATTGGATATGTGCGGAAGGTCATTTTGCAGGACTTGTGCTTAATTCAGTGAATGCAGCTGAGCATTATGCAAAATGTGCGAGTGAAATAGGTTTGCAGTTTGAATGGAGCGGAAGCCGACGGAATTGTTGGAAAAAGTAGCGGACGCGCTCTGTGATCGGAACAGGCAAGGAGAGCGTTCACACACTGAGCATTGGTGGCGTGGCACTCCAGCTTAGGCAACCCTCTTGACTCGCGCGCTCTGCGGCACAGTTTTGAAAAAACTTTTTAAATTTTCTGCAAAAACTAAAAATTATTTCATTAATTTTACTTACAAAAAATTTTTTTACTCTTCGTTTATCTTTCAATATTATATATTTTCATTATAAAGCTCTTTATTATTGCATCTAGTTAGAAGCCGAAAAATTCAAAGCTTGAATGGTTTTAAACCAAAATAATTTATTGTTTTTATTTTTAGAACTAACGATTATTAACTTCCAATCTAATCTTATGATTAAAGACCATAATTATAATAAACAATCCACGCTAACAAGTTAAATAAAACAAAAATACCTTAAGTTCCATAATTTCAAATAATTTCTAGATCTTTTGATAAAAATTAAAAAAAAATAAAGATAATAAAATTTAAAGCCATTTATTTGTTGCCTAGTCTCAACAGAATGTTCTAGGCTAGACATTCTTGTAGACAATGTGGATACAAATCAAAATTCATAGTTTATCTTTAAGCACCTCTGACAGGAAAAGTGTTTTCCGCGGGTGCCATTGTTGATTCTCTGTCAAACACGCACTCCTTCACTTTCGACCAGGTCGTATAGATCCTTGATAGAAAAGCTTGTCTAGCATACCAACTAGTCGTAGCTATTACCGAATCAGTGGACTGCTCGCAGAATTAATATGCATGGACGGCGGCGACTAATCAACATTTTCGCAGCGCAAAAAGGTGTTGTTGATATCACGAGCAATAATTAGCCGTTGCAAAATAGATCTTGCAAAAAATGAATATATCGGCTTACTTTCAACAACGCAAAACAACTCCAGTGTGGCGACGTGGAATATCTAAAAATAGCAATCTTCCCTAGAACTAATTGAAAATGCGGATCGCGTGGGCCCGAGCGGCATTAGAAGGTAAACACAGCAGCAGGCCAAAAGAAAAGTGCAAAATGTGCAGTGAATAAAATTAGCGAGTGGTCACGACATGGCCGGCCGAAAATCAACGTAATTAACTGTGCTCTCGCGAAAACAGTTAATCAAAAGACTTTGAGCGACCGCTGCTCAAACACACTCTGCTCAGAATGTATAATATTTGCACTGCGGCCGCGTGCGAATTTGGATGCCGCCGCCGGCCGCCAACAATTAAAGTCGCGCGCGATTTGCTTTATTGCCTGCGATTTGTGAATGTCGCACTTTTAAAGTGTGTTGGCTGATGAGTCATGAACTCGCAAGTAGAATATGGAATAACTGAAACAAGTCAGTGCGCGGTCAATTTCGCTTCAAGGTGAGTTTTTATCAGATTGCAAGAGTACATATTTAGAGCACTTTCCGAAGCTTGATAAAATTACTGAAAACATAAGAAAAAATAATATTTGTATTTGTATTGTAAAATAGTGTAGAATTATGATATTATTATTTATTTATAAATTTTAGCTCCCACCCCCCACCCCTCTGAAATTAGATGTGATATTGTGTGGTTCAGCTAAATCTCTAAATCTTATTATTTATCACCGTATTATTCATTGCTTTTCAATTTCTTCTGAGAAGACTTAGGAATAATAAGTATTTTAATTGTAAAACTGATCTACGTTTACACAAATGTTTTTGAATTATTCAATCAATCTGAGGAAAAATCCAAAACTTGTTTATTATATTTCATCAATTAAAGAACCACTTGTAAAATTGAGTTACTTTTAATACTCAAATAATTATCCGATTTTATTTTGACTTTGCATATTATTATTCAAGGTTTATCGTCATTTTCCCTTTATACCTGTTTGTAAAAAAATGAATTGTAAAAATTGTAATTCCCCATTATTGCGCACATTGAGCCCAAAGCCAGACAGCTTCCTGGTTGCAAATAAGCAGATTTCAATAACGCCGGTTCGCCAGTGGCGTTTCACGTTTGCTCCATCCGTGTTTGTTGCATTCTCTTTTGGTCGGTCATCTCTCCATCATCTCATTCCGCTGCCAACGCTCAGGGGATTTCTGCGCTCATCTCTGACGAATCCTGCTCGAACCAGACTCGACAGTTAATTGCCGCTGTGCACATATTCAATTGATGAATGATTGCTTTTTTGATCCTGATCCCAAACCGTGCAGGTGCATGGTGATCTTTTATTTATAATTCATCCACGATTGCGTCACTCACTTGGTCGTGCGTAATGATGTAAAATATCATGCATAAATGGGCGCACTTATTAAAGGCAAGAGAATCATTTTGAGAAATGAACGACTTCATATTGAGAGAAGCAAAAAGAGGGTTTCAATGGGAGTCTGGCAGGGAGGAATTTCAATATTCTGAATTAATATAATTAAAATTAAATATTTTTCATAATAGAGCATTGTTTTTGCCCATTTTGTGGCTAAAGACTACTATTTTAGAGCATCATGAATTCTTTTAAAAATTAATTAAATTTTCATATTTTTAACTCTTAAATATATTAATAGTGAAATGTAAAGTGTATGTCCAAATGAGTTACTCATATTATAGATATAGTAATATACTTTTCCTATTAACACTATAGATGAGAGACAAGCCAGGATTTAAAATGTATTTATTTACAAGAAATACGCTTAATACACATATAAATATTGCACATTTTATTCATATTACATTAAAAGTAAAATTAAAAACACTTATAAAATTTAAGTAAACAAAGAATGTAGTAAAATCTAAATTAATAGGTTTTTTGAAATCACATAATTTTTACTACTTTTTCATGATTAAATTTTGTAATTTAAATGTTTTAAGTATGAATTATGTAATTAGGCAGTAATTTTCTAATTATATAAATCAATATAAATCAATAATGAAACTTTACCTTTAAAACTTTTTTTAATTATTAAAAAGCACCTTAATACTTAATTTGTAAAGAAGCCCGCATGTAATTATAAAAAAAACGGGCTATTTGAGAATTGAAGAAGTTGAACTTTAATTTGGAATTCCCTGAAGAAGAGCGCCCAGTGATTTGGCAGGTCGCAAAAACCGCGAGGCGCCCCCTGGCTCCCCCCACTCGGCAAGCAGGTCCGCCACTGGGCACCTCACGCATTCCTCTTGGCAGTTGGTAATTATCGCAGGGTCAGACTGCTGGGCGCTGGCTGCAGATACATAATGTGTAATTCCCGTCGGTCGGAGCGACCGGTAGGAGCCGCTCCATCCATCCTCCTGCGGCCGGCAACAGCGCCGTCAGGCGTATATCAGCGCACCGGTGGGCAGGTGCCTTCCTCAGTCCTTCGCCATGCTCCCTCGAAGACTCAGCTGCCTCTTGCTGCTCTTGGCCGCCTCCGCCGAGGCCGTGCCCAGCATTGGCCGCCGACGAGGCAATTCCTCCACGGGCGTCTCTTCGCGCAAACTCAACCCTCACAAGGACGACCTGTACCCTGACGCGCCCCAGGAGAAACTCATCTGGGAAGAGAACTTTGACCAACTCGATCTCAGCGTCTGGGATCACATGGTGACCGGCTGGCGCGGCGGCAACAAGGAGTTCCAGTACTACAGAAATGACAGGCGGAACAGGTATTTTTTCTTTTTAATTTTTTTTCCAGACAGATTTCAATTTAGTTGACGTTTGTAGTCAACAATTTAATTCCATTTTTTTTTTGTCTTTTGTTAATTATTGAAATTAATAGTTAATTTTTTTAAATGACTCTTTGCCTATATTATTTTTTTGCTAGTAAAGTTTTACAAACCATGAAATTTTATTTATTATTATTATTTTTTTAATAATCCTGTTAGACCTAAATATTTAGGAAAAATTAATTATCATCCAATTTATTTCATTCCAAACTATACAAGCAAATTTTTGTCATGTATAATAATGCTTTGTTTTGAGGTCACTTGATTCGCCAGCATAGTTTGCAAATTTTAATACAGCTGGACATTTTTGTTTACCGGATATGTGACGCTCTCATTTCCATATGTAATATTCAGTATAGCGGAAAACCATGCCAAACTGTGATGCTTTTCCACCTTTTCCACACTGCTGGAAAACTTTGACTATTATCAAAAAAATCATTTAAATTAGAAATAAGCTTACCTAGCCCAACCATATCAGTAATTTGAAAAAATAATGCTTGTGACGTACAAAAAAAATTCTTAAAACGGACTTTTCGACATAATTTAATTCAACTTTATCAAAAAATTTTTTCAGTTTCCAAAGTTGTCCTTCACATAGATTTTTAGAGTCAACATAGAGGTTTAACGCATCCCTGACCTGCATATTTGAAGTCACTTTTTAAATTTTGTGTTGATTGTTGAATCAACAATGCCCCAAAAGTGTCACATGCGAAAGTGTCGAATCTCACTTTTGACACAGTAATTCCATTCTAGCGTATTAAATTTATGCAAATATATAATTATATTTTAAAACTCAATATTCCTGCTTTTTTGCGCTTCCAAATTTTAAATATTTTATCAAATATATATCATTTGATTAATTTGCGTAAAAAAAAAAATGGAAGAAGGCGATGCCCGGTCAAATTAGCAATGTGTCTGCTGCTAAGCGGCCGATCAAAAGTGAAAGACCTTGGCATTGGGCTCACAGTGACCTTCCATCCAGCAAAGTGATGTGAGCCTTTATTTAAAACAAACGCCCATCTTTCCTCCCGGCATCAGCGCGCGGGCATTGACCAACTCGCATGCACGATTCTTTAATCATCTTTTTCATATGGTCGTGATATGCCGCTTGCAGATTTCGCATATTTCCTTCCATGCCCTTTCGTAGGTCGATCTCTCGATGGTGGTAATTAGGATCTTGACGTGTTTCTTTTCATCTTGGCACGATGTTTGCTGTTACAAATTATGTTCATATACCGGATTCGAGCCAGTTCTTGCTCTCGAAAATCACGGAATCGCCTGTGGATTTTTTCCCATTTACGTAATCAAGGTTACACCAATTTTGTTCTCTGTGAGATAATTTGCAACGTTTTGAATCTATGATAAATGAATTTGTTTTTATTTTCGCAAACTTAGGGATTAACTTAGGGATTATAGGGATTAAGCAAAATATTCATGAGACCAGGAAAATAAAAAATATTTTAACAATTTTAAAATGAGAAATGTGTTAATTTTATAGTCATGCTGTACTCATGCCTATTAAAAAAAAAATAAAGTTTTATTTAATTAATTTTTTGAGAATTTTTTTTAAATATAAAATTAAGTTTTCTTTGTCAAATAAACATTTCTTTTTTGAACTAAATATTTTTGTTTCCTATTTTTTCGCAAGCCATATTTGTGATAACAACAAAAAATTCTTATCTGAAGGTCAAAGCCGTCCGCACGAGCGATAAATTGTGCGTCTTTTTCCACTCGTTAGACATAAACAGATCCCTTGAAGGCAGCTTAAGAGCTTATTTTGCATTGGGAACAAGCCGCAAAGCCGCGAGAAATGGCGAGCCGCAAGCAAACAATGCCTCGTAATCCTCCGTCCTGAGATTGCAGCGCAGGTTCGCAGAAAACGAAGAAATTTTCCGCAGCCTGATTTGCATAAATCAGTGAAAGCAAGCAAAGTATATAAAATGGACAGACGCATTCTTCTCGCATTTCATACATATTATACAGAAAAGGCTAATTATCGCGAGCGTGCACTTTCTATAGCGGTGCGTTTGATTGATCAGCAGGCGACAGACAAGTATAGAGAGAATGGAGCCGCAGACTGCACAAGTAGAGATGCAAAAAAAAAACACGCGTAGAAGTAATAAAAGACTCAAAGAAGCATTCTGATGTTAAGTTTCTAATTGGGATTCTGGCGTGAAAAAAATACTTCAGGGGAAATTGCAGATTGATATTGTTTTTTCTTAATTAGTTGTTAAGTGGAAATGGCAAAAACACACGGCGCAGAAGTCAGTATGTACTCTGCCCAAAACTAAGTACATAGTCAAAAGTCAAAACCATTTACAACTAACAATAAGAATAAATTGTATAAATTTGAATATATTTTCAAAATTATTCTAATATAAATATAAATAAATTGTTATAGAAAAGCTATTGTTAATTTAATAAAAACAATTCTGCAAATAATTATTAATTTACTTAAATTTATATTATTCAATTTACGAGATTTTTTTTTAATAAACTGATATAACTGGTAATCCAGATTCACAATAAGACTTACAAAAAAAGTAATTAAATATCTTGAGGTAAAATTTGAAACTAAACAAAAATTTAAAAATCATTTAAATGGTCGAGTCTTATAGTTTAAGATTTAACTATTTACCTCTCATTGCTACTTATTTAATACACATATATCCTGATATTCAGTCTTACTACTAAATTTACTTTCACTAAATGCAATTGAATATGAATGCGCTTAAGCATTTTTACTTTTTAAAGAATTAACCTCTTATACGAAAGGCAATTTCTTCTTGATATCGTAGAGAAGAGACAAAGTCATGAGCTGCAACAATTTATGCGCACTTGATCGATTAGTCGCGACAGGAGGCGTGCAGCAGTAAATCAACTCGCCGCTTAATTCCAATCATCGGCAAAGCCGCTTGTAAGCAAATATGATAATATTTCAACTTTTACTTTTACTGCAAGCGAGGAGGATATGTGTAGTCTGCCTGTCACTCTATATATTACAGGCTCACGAGCGGGCAAACGTTTACCTTTATTAATACAATTATACCGCGAGAGGCGCCGGCAATTTCACTTTTGTCTCCGCCGAGATATGATAATTGGCGCGAGCGTTGATTGCGTTAGACTTAAAATTGCACTGCGATCCGCACTTGTTTGCATTTAATCAACCTTTCAAATGCAAATTTAATGGATGTGGAATATTCATGCACTATCAATGTCTAGATAATTGACTAAGAATAAGAACGCAAGAAGTGTCGCTGATTACTTCAAGGTGTATAATAGACCGACAAGAATAAATAATAATTCAATTCAGTGTGATGAACTCCATTGAGACTAATCGTTGGCAAATAGTTGAATTGCTCTAGATCAATGTCTAGATAATTGACTTAAATAATTAATAATGCAAGAAATGTCGCTGATTACCTCAAGGTGTGATGAACTCTAATGAGGCTAATCGTTGGCAAATATTTGCTTTGCAAATGCACCATACGTTATGGTAAATAATTATAATAAATTATTCATTTTATTGTCCCGACCCTACTCCTCTCTATCTTTATAAATTACACGTGTGAATTACAGAAAGAGAATTTGAATAAACCAATAATAAATTACAAATAATTTGTCAATTTTAGATACACATTATTTAATTTTTTGAATTATTTGTTACGCGAAATTAGTAGATTTTATTGAGTAATTATACTAAAAATCACACAGAATAATCGTAAATTAGAGCTTTGCTGACATGCAGCTATTTTAATTGAAAATATTACGAGGAGTTAATTTCTTGGAGCTTCTTACCATAATAATAATTCTTGATTGCAAATCGAGCTTTTAATATATTTTTTATTCACGTCTCTCAGCAAAGTTGCTCCTATAACGGTTCAGAGGAGAGTGCGTCTCTGACTTGACAAACACATAAAATTAATTTCCGCAATTATCAAATGCAAACATAAACTCTTAGCGGTGGTAAATATGGCAAAAAACGGATCTCTCACGTCTTCTCCACAAAGTAGATAACGGATCAATTCTCACTTCACAAACATATCAAAGCATGTTTGCTTGTGCTAAATAATTTGATATAAAATCGTGTACGCGTTTATGAGAGAAAACAAACAATGCACTCAATTAATTATGATAATTGCAGCTACGTTGAGGACGGAATTCTCCACATTGTGCCCACATTGACCGCTGATGAGTATGGCGAGGAATTTCTCTACAATGGGACGCTTTCCTATCCAGGCTGCAACCAGAAACCGTGCGAATCGTAAGCATATATTATTCGTGGTCAAGAGAAATTTGTTTAAGTTTAATTTCTCCAGAACTTCCAGCCCGGACATTGTTTTGCCAATTCAGTCGGCTCGGATCCGCACGCAAAAGTCGTTCGGTTTCCGGTACGGAAGAGTTGAGGTGCGAGCGAAACTTCCGCAAGGCGATTGGCTGTGGCCTGGTGCGTATACCTCTCAAAATTGGTCTAATTAATCATCTATAATTTAAAATCGCACGCAGCTATTTGGATGAAGCCAGTCGAAAATTACTACGGCTGGTGGCCGTCGTCAGGAGAAATTGACTTGGTTGAGGCGCGAGGAAACAAACGGCTGTTCAACTCGAAAGGAGTTTCTGTTGGAGTGGACAGGATGGGTTCGACTCTGCACTATGGCCCAAACGCTACTTACAACACCTGGAGACCAACCCATTGGGAAATGTATAAAAAATTAAAATTTATAATATTTTTTTATATAATTTTACAAGAATACTTCCTTTTTTAGTTAATTTGTATTATGATAATATAAATTTTATTTTAAATAGTTAAATTATTATAATATTAACTACTTGTTTACATATTTAAAATTATTTAATTATAATTTTTATCTCAGCATAAATATCATTTATTCATTTTTTTTTTTGAGTTGGTAAATTAGTTAAGTTATAAATATAATTTTTCTCCGTGCATTTCACTAGCATTTTAGTTAATTAAATTGATTTATACGAGTATGGCATTTATGTGCCGCTTTTAAACTAATATAAAAGATTATTGACATAAATATCCATGAAATTAGCAATATACTTAAGGAAATTAATTATTATTTACTATATTCGAAGGACCCTCGAAGGAAGCGGTCGGGATTTTTCAGACGACTTCCACTTGTTTGGAATGGAATGGACAAGAAACTCAATTACTTTTACTGTGGACGATGAAATTATTGGAAGTGTCACGCCACCCTCAGGCGGTTTCTGGGCTATTGGCGGATTTGACAAAGACCCTGGCGGCCGCAACATTTGGGAGAACGGTGAATACCTGGCGCCCTTTGACCGAGAGTTCTTCTTCGTCCTGAACGTGGCCGTCGGTGGCACATTCTTCCCCGAAAACTTCAAGAACGAGGCCTATCCCCGACCGTGGTATTTGAGCTCGAAGCACCCAATGAGAGATTTCTGGGAGCGACGAAAGCTGTGGTACCCAACCTGGGATCCCAAAGATTCGGCACTCAGGGTTGATTATATCAGGGTTTACAAGTGGATCAATGGAGAGTAAAAGAAACTAAATTTACCAGAGATTTATGCAGTTGAAATGAAATCTTGATTCGTTTAAAGGCATCAAACCGGCAGGTAATTGAAACATATGCAACCTGCCTGGCAAATCTGATCCACTGGTTGCATAACATACAGCACGGTGCTAGACAAAAGTACAAGTTTAGTAGTGCCTTCCATTTAGCAATTAGAATTTTAATAATTTTATATGACTTTAAATTATGTATTATATTATATTGTTTTTCTTCATTTTTATTACATGTTTAAAAAATTTCACGTTACTAAGGGATGAAAAGCAGATTGATTTTTGCAAGTTCTAGTCACAAGTTTTAATTTTGAAATTTCAAAATATGCTTATTTTTTTGTTGTGAATTTGTTTGTGTTTATATTTTTAATAAACTCGTATTTTTGCAAAAATAAAAAAATCTAGTGCATAGTTTATATTTTCATACATTTAATAATCAATTTAGCAGCTCAATCATACTTTCCACGCCCATTTGGATTTGGTGCACAGATTTGCACGTGTTTCCGCTTAAAATAACGCCAGCAAAGAGCCAAATTTTTGCAAAATTGCTTCCATCATAATACAGACTGGCCACACGTAGATTGAGCCCTCATTCAAATTACGAGCTTGTTTTTAAACAGGCAGTTTGAAAAGTGGAGCGATTATTGGCTGGTGACTGGATGTGCCGCTTGCGGAGTTGGTTTGCCTGCCATTGTCGATGCTCGGAGAGATTGGTCGGTTCACGCCAGAATACGGTCTCGGGCATAGCTGGGGCGAATGAACGCGAGTCGTTGTGCCCGGACTTCATGGGCCGTTAGGAGGTTGCTACGAGCGGCACTGGTACCAACCGCGGGCGAAATCACCGCTCCGATGAACACCGCCATTAGGCTGGAGAACGGAAGCGCGGCTCGCGGACGACCTACGGGCTAACCTCCATTTTGGACAAACTTAAATTTCAGTCAAACTGCAAACCCTCTATAACAAGTTTATAAAATTTCAAGCAGATTTATGTACAAAAATTTTTAGATTTTTGTTCAATTAATTGGATCATCAAAGGTTGATGAACTTTAAAGATGAAGAATCCTAATTAGGCTTTGCATGCTGATTGCCGATCTTGGGCCGTTTGAGATTCTGCGAACGCCTTGATTTTGTGCCAGAGTTTGAACTTTGTACGGTCTTAAATGCAGAAACGCGCTTGTCGGCCGCCTTAAAGTTGGATAGGTTGGCAGCGGATGGGCTTCGAAGGCAGAGTGCATGGATTAAGGCAGGAAGATGGCGGCCCTTAAGCTGATCCTCTGCGGCCCCCGAGCACTAACACCTAAGCCGCCAAGGCCGGGGAGCTAAGCAGGTCCTGCGAGCAGCTCAAACTGGCGAACACCGTGCCAGGCGTGCAGGAATCGGTAGGAGGTGCGCAAGACCGCGCGATCGCGACCCGCGAGAGCGCGGCTCGACATGCGCCGAGGCGGCCCCCGCTCCACGGTGGCCATTGGCTTCAGCAATCTCTCAATGGGAGGTTAGAACGCGCTTCATTGCCAGAGATTCCAACTTATGAAGATAGGAAGGTCTGACACGTCCATGCTAAAATTTACCATATTAAAATTTAAAATAAATTGAGGACCTATATTAAACACTATTTCTAGTAAGACGTCCTTGAGGAAGTGGGAAATTCCTGCTTCAACATTTTTTTCAATCATTCAATAAGTCCCATTTCCAACTTCTGTGTTTTTTTTCGCGGAATTTGTTTTTATTTCAACCTGACTTAAAAAATTTTACTTAAGCTTTGTTGAACAATATAAGACTTAAACAACTTTTAGAACTGAGATGATAAGAGCTGATAATATTACTTATGAAATTTCAAGTGCTTTTAAGCGTTATGCTTAGTTCAAATGTTTTGTTTAATTATTCTATTTACTGAAAATAAAAGGAAAACTTAATAATGCTTGAAAGCCACGATGAAAGTTAATTTTTCACATATTACCTAAAATTTTTTAACTGCAAATTTAACTCATCGTCAAGTTCCATCATACGCATACTTGTGGCATAAAAGATTGCCTTAATTAAATGAATAACTCTTTTTGCAAAAAAATTGTTGAAGGCTCAAGATAATTTAATAATTTCAATTGTGTAGGTCAATTAGGGTGCAAAAAAAGCATTTCCAATAAATCAAAATTACGATGCTTTAACCTCTTGTTTCACACTTATCGCATATACGTAAAGCATTATATTTGACAAGCGACTTCATCTTTATTTTGTGGTCAATTAGGTGGAAAATAAGGTACAAACTTTATAAAAAAAAGGCGAGGGAATAATTTATAATTAAAATTTCATCGATAATTTTCCAACCCGGAATTTTGAGAATCGCCATATCGATTGCGCACCGCCTGAAATCATCTATTTTTACCGTCAAAGGGGATAATAATCGATATCGGATTTCGGTTAAACAGGCCACTAACCAGAAAACCGGCGCTCATTAACACGTCGAACTTTAAGGGGCAGCGTCATAATTTGAATAGGTGCATACGCGTTGTTGCTTTGGCAAAATTACGAGGCTGAAGATTGAAATCAATGTCGAAACGAACGCCGTCCCGCAGCGATATGCCCACAACGTTGCGTCAGCAGGAGTATCGCCAAGAACAGGATTTCAGGAACTCGCAGGAGGTCCAGCGGCGTGCGCAACGTAACCGACCGCCGATTGAGCGCATGTTGCTAACAAAGAGCGACCATACTAGAATTCCATGTTGAACGCAAACAGCTCGCAGGATATCTCGTTTTGAGCACAAAAATGGTGTGTTGAAAACATTATATAGGGCTTTAATTAGTGCTTTATAGATCTATTTTCATTTGAAATATTCAATTTTGAATAGAATTTAACCTTTTACTTATTTGGAACAATTTCATCATCAAATTAATATAAAAATTGGAAAAAAACTTCCATGAAAGTATAGTATCTAAATGGTTTAAGTTCAACATTCTGTTTCATGCGTTTTCAAACAATATAGAGCACTTCAAAATATTTCTAGTTCCTAGTTTTGTGTAATTCTGATGCCTTTTGCTATCAATAATTTTCTTGAGCCATTGTAAAAAGTATATACACCCACGTATCTGAAAAATGTTACTAAACTTTAATCTTGGAGAACTGTTGCTTTATAACAATTAGTTGTCAATATCAATTTAAGTTTTTGTTCCAATACCCGTGTCCCACCGAGTCCTATCCATCATTGATATTTTTCTTGCCAAATTTAGGGATGAAATTCGTATTAACTGATGGCAGGGGAGAACTTCTCTCGCTTATTGTTAGCATATCAAAGGAGCGCCATGCTATGAGGAAAGAAGTTCTCCCCTCCTGCGCAAGCAACACATAAAATACACACGCACGAAGCAGAAATAGTATAGTAGTCTCCCCTTGGCTTTTTATCAAATGACCACTGTCCACGCATCCACAGGCTTCCCCCTATTCAACACGAGCAGCCAACATCGATTCAGAGTAATGCGGTCTGCAGCGCGATAGAGAATGGATGTCGAAGAAATTTTGGCACATTCAAAAATTTTAATCGATTCCTGGTTGAATTATGCTGCATAAATAATGGTTCAATTAAAAAAAAGTCAATATATATGCCCCGGCTTATGGATGGTAAACAAGAGAACGCTAAATTTGCCACAAGTTCTAGAACTTAGAACAAAAACAAACTCATTTTAAAATCACACGGTGGTACATCCCATCGCGAGATCGTTCGCGATGTTGCATATCTCTCGCCAACAAAACGCTTGGTACGGACTCCCAAGTCGGTTTTTCTGAACCGGCTCTCAGGAAAAACTAGGGGGTCGCAACTCGTCAACCGGAGGAGTATCAAAGGCAAACTCCGCCCATGACACGCAGTTGTCGGTCGGTCTGGATGGGTACCAGCAAAAAACACACGCCGCCTGCAGACCATGCTGCAGCTGTGGCTCGAGTGCGCAGCAAATAGTCTACTTAACAGGCATTCGCCGCCAATCTCCACGTCGCGCAAGCTTTTGAAGGACGAATGCTACTTTTTGCGGGAAATTTCCTTGGCAACTGGTTTCGCACGCGCCTTCCCAACAATCTTGGTTAAAATAAGAATCTTAATTGACTTTTTATGAAACTACTTCAGAAAAATTTCCGATACTTTTCCCTCATTTATGGACAGACTAACAAATAAAATTATTAGTGAGAGAATCTCTCTAAGGTATGTGTACTTGAAAAGTACCTTACACCCTTAACAAGGGGTAAAAAAACTGGAGTCGTATTGACACAATTTAAAGCTAAACTTTGGAATGAATTTACTTTCTAAAACTTTGGTTTCACAACATAAATTAGGTTTGAACGCGAAAAATACAATGTTAAATAAAATTTCTAAAAAAATTAAATAGATGGCACCAACCAGCAAATATTATTGTGGACACCAAAACATACACTAGCTTCACGCACTTCACCTAAATTGATTGAATGTATGCAATGCAGTGTTTATATAATCACTCATGGACACTAATACTTTCTATATTTAATCAATAGAGCACAAAAAATTCTTCCAAAACCCGCACAATTAATGCATATGTAATGTTGTGCAATATAAATATAGAACTGTTGACATAGTTCTGATTTGGGGCATTTGGACTTATACTGTACCATAAAATCGCATATAAGAGGGAATTTACCAGTCATACTCCACAATTGCTTTGTTCCAACATGATTACAAATGGAATAAATACGGTCATGCTACACACCGGTCCGCGATAGATCACCAAATTTAAGCAACTTACAGCAAGTAAAGGCTGTTCTTTGGGATAGGTGACCGCCTTGAGATTTGTCTACGTAACCCGCTAAATGTAAGTTTCTACCTTTCGGGCATGTGTGAAATAAGACTTCACGCAGGGCAGATGACTATAACGATTTTATTATAAAGCTCCTCACTCAGTGGGAAGTCAAACGTGGAGTGCACACAGTCAGAGCTGCAATGGGCTACGAAGTAGCTCAGGTTTACCTATGTTATCTGCTAGCCAGCGTTATTTTCACCTCGAATTTTACGTTAGCAAAATCTGCGAGCTTTGATTGCCCTTTCTAGCCCTGGGGATAATAGAGTAAAGGTGATAAATGGCTGTGATATAAATATCAATAGCTTCAAATTCATAATTTCAAATTTACTTTGGAAAAGTTATCGAATTTCATGAAATGAATTCAAGCATATTCATAATAACAAACAAAGATCGCCTACTTAAAAAAAAATGGTTATCAGCACAATCATTGTGAACATTCAAGATTTAAAACCCCCTCGTCGAAGTACGGCGCGTGGTTGTATGGAGGGGACCTAACAGAGGGAGCACACACTCAGCCTCAGTGAGAGCCGTGGTCGCTCTCGTTGCGTGCGTGCCGCAAGCTCCCTGCGATCTCATGCGAGCCTGGCACTGAGCCGCACTTGGTTATGAATTATGAGTCGCATTCTTGGTAACATCTGGTTAACTTCCACGCGCCGAACCGCAATCAATTCCCGATTTTCCGCAGATTTTCAATCACAAGTGCCTCGGGTGTGCGCCTGCTTTGTGTCCGAACACATGCCCTACAATTTAAGGGTAAGATGGAGCCGTATTTTGCGAATTCTGGCCGATTTTTAGAGTAAAACGTGAGGAGGGCGCCAAAAATATCGCCATTCGGCATGTTTAATCACAAAAAGTGGCCACCCGTTTTCAGAAATCACGCGTTTTGAGCCGCAAGACCGGTTCGGTGGGCCGCCTGGGGCACCGGGATCCCTGGGGCCCCAACCAAGGGATCATCTGCGTGAGTCTTCGGGTTTCAGAATCGATCGACTCGCGGCCGAATCGATGGATATGCGTGGCGAAGGCCTGGTGAAAATTAGTTTCCACCATTTTAATGGCTAGATTGCCGTCAATAAGCGGTTGTTACTCGTCAAATAAAAGCTCCCGGGAGCGGGACTTCATGCGGCGCGCGGAGGTCGGCTCGGCAATATATGCTAGCAATATAGAGCCGGGCACCCCCTATAAAAGCATGCGCGCCTGTTCACAAGACCGCCAAATATTCGTGGAGGAAGGATCGGGCAGTCGCGCGTACAAGGCTATCCGCCGCGACTGCGCTCTCTACGAGAGGCCGGCGCATTTGCGCTCACTTGCAACGTACATTACACCGCCTACCTGCACTAAATGCACTGCGCTTTTCACATCAACCAAAGAAGCAAAGAATTGCTAATGGACAGACATTGATAATTAAATTAAAACTTCGTTTTTGCGGTTTAAAATGACGGCGAAACTGAGAAAAGTAACTAGGAAATAAAATAAAGGTTGAAAAACTAATAAGGAATATATTTCTTTTGCCTCGTTATTGTTAGAGAAGATAAAGTATTATTACACAAAATTATTTGAATATTGTAAAATTAAAAATCATCAATTTAACATTTAACATTTAATACTACTTTAAGAATGTAATTTTATTTCGTTTTTTTTTATAATTTTCATTTATTCTTAATAATTAATAAATTATTTTTTTAAATTTATAAAATATTAACATGTACAATACAAGTATTATTACATAGCTGTTATATAAAATATTTCTGAAATATAACTAATTTATTTTTAAATATTATCCACGGTTTTCAGCATATTATTTATTTCTGTTGTAAAATTTATTTTTCAAATTTTGACAAGAGGGAGTTCATTCTTTTGCATTCAAAAAGTAAATACTTCAATAAAATATTATTGTATTTTATGAGGAAATTTAAAAATCTTGCAAATTCTAACCAATTTTATGTTAATTTGTAATATATGGAAAATAATTCATTTAATTGTTAGGAATATTAAAATATTCACTTATCTGGAGGTTTATCGTCATATTGATAAAGTCTAGGCTGCACCTTAACCACCTAATTTAATTTTTTTATTTTTTCAACAAATTAAACTGAACTTTTTGTAGATCGTGGTGGTTTATAATGATTGCTGATATTCCAGCAGCCTCCTATTTTTTTATGGGCAATGTATAAAGCAAAACAATTAAGCAAGGGCAACTTGCTTTTGCTTAGGTGGACAGCACTTTTTACATACATGGGTGTGGTCCGATCCAGCCACCCTCGCAGGGCGGCGCGTTTTTATTTTTTGCTCGCAGTAACTGAACTCTCTGTGCCCACTTGAAAATGCTAATAGGTTAATTTTTATTGGATTAAAATGCATTGGAATTTTTTAAGTATTATAAAAGACGTGGCAATTGTTTGACATAAGTACATGTAATTATTTCTTTAATAGGAATCGAGTTTTAACGATTTCGCAAATAATTTCCTTGTATGCAAATACTTAATGTATTCCGTCATTGAATCTCAAAGTTGTTGCAGCTAGTCTCGCACATTATTTAAATGGCAATTATATGAGCGCATGCATTCAAGCTGAGCAATGACTTAATCTTTAAAGGATTGCAAGAAAGAGCAAATCTGTGATGTCACCCTAATAATTTATTAACGATCATTTATTTACGTTCGCCTTGGAATTGGCAACAACAGTTTTTATTTGCTATTGCGCGTCGAAGTTCGTTCCACTAAACACTCCAGTCAAGCGTACAAAAGTCAAAAAGTCCGAGTTATTTTCGACCTTCCCAAGCAGTCTTCCTTGTTTGTCATTTGCGCAATCTTCAATTAATTTTATAGCATGACGTAAAAAAATTATACAAATTTACCAGCTACCGGAGAGCTCTCTGGTTTCTTTCCATCCCACGCTTGGACAAATAAATTGTTACTTTGGATAATTTCTTACAAGCAGATTTTGTCTTAAATTCACATTTATTATTCATAAATAATTGGAATTTACGGCCGTGCACATTCTCGGTGGGCCTACGCAGGTTGATATTGGTTTGCTCGATCGCGCTGCATATTTTCCTTGTCAGCGCCGTAAAATGTGCGGGCAATGCCAATTAATTCTCCGAGAGATCGAGTGCACGGCATGCTGAGTTTTCGCTTCTCGGCCAGAGAATAAAATAACATAAATGTTTAATGCGGTCGATTTAGTAAATCACGTTTTCTGAGGCATTCAACCCTCCTCTCAAGTGCAGCACTCTCCAGATGCAATAATATGCAAGTGGACGAAGGTCATTAGTTAAGAATAAATTAGCATCTGTAGAATACGCCAAGACCTATGGTATATGACCAGGGTACTTACAGATCATATCGCCGCGCGGCAGCTAACGACACGAAAAGCTGAATCCACCCATTTGCAGTTTGTCTGAAAATATACAAAAGAAAAGAAAGATGTATTATTTTTTATTTAAATTTTATAGAATGTTAAAAAATTATGGAAAATATTTTTATGTAAAATGGGCAAAAATATTTAAAAATGAAAAAATTATTTAGAGAAATTTATTATATTTATTAATTAAAATCTATTAAAAATTAAAATTTCATTCATTAATTTAGTGAATTTTTGTAATGCTTATGCAAGTCTCTGTAAATTAAATCTTCAATTTACTTTATTCAAGGTTTATTGCTTATTATTTAAGCAAATAATTTGTTTAATTATAAGTGGCATCGTCATTGCTTGCGAGACAAAAGGCTGTACTGTCGCTGCTGCGCATTTTACGATGGGAAAGGACAAGACATTTAGTTTGTGCTGAATTGACGGACCTTGCCCCCAGGTCTGCATGAGATGATCAAAGGAGACGCGCTTGATTTTAATTTACGCACAAACACACAAGCTCTTGACGGTGGATTGAGTCATTTGCATAGGACGGGTAAGAATAAGACGATTCTGAGGATGATCTCATCATATTTCTCTTTTGATTGGCCAATCTTTGATATCGCGAGAGTTTGATTAATCGTAGCCGGTAATTTGACAAGCAATATTAAATGCAATTTTGATTATAATAATCCACTTTTCTAAAAATTTAAAATAAAGAGACACAAAAATTATTATTATTTTTGTTATTTAGTTTCTGTCAGAGCTCAGAGCAAATGCAATTAATTTAAAAATCAAGTTGTTATCATAGTCTGCATCAATTAAATTTTTGCAATCCAGCCATCGAAGATACATTTTTTTTCCTATCAGCCGATCAGTTGATTGATGATTATGGAGTCTGTTTGCTTTGTGTTGTACACATTGTCGCCTTCCAAATAAGGATGCTGCTGGCAAACATAAACAAAATTTCATCCGAGATACACGCAGCACTAAAAATAGGCATGATGCAGCGCTTCATACCAAAGTCTCGTTGCAGACGGATTTTTTCCTGATAATATTTTTTGTGCAGAGTCTCCAGACGACCCTTTCAACTCGCTCGGAAGCCATAAAAGACGCACAATGAAAATAGTACTTGATGGTCGTAACAATCAGCAAACGTCAAAATAAATTATATTATTTTTCAAACACAATACTCATTATTTTCACACTCGGCGGCACTGATTGTGAGATGCATGTGCAAAAAAATGTCTTTGTGAGTTTCAATATGGAGGGAGATCAAGGTTTGTAATTTTCCAACATAAATAATTAGCAATTAATGAAAAGTGCAATTTGAAAAATTTTGTTTCAAAGATTGATGAAAAATAGTTTTATTAGCATTTTAATATCTTGCATACCTACTTTTAATTCAATCTCAAAATAATAAATTGATGGGGGATGCTGAATTCATAAGCTAAGTTAGCATGTGAATATTCCGCCCTATCAATTTCAAAAATAAATTATTGTTATCAAGTTAATTAAAGAGAAAAATTAATTACTTAAATACCTAAAAGATATCTATGCAATTTTTAAGATGGAGGGAGAACAAGGTTTATAATTATCCAAAAAATTAGCAAATAAGAAAAAAATACAATTCGCAACAAGTTGTTTCAATTTCAATCAGAAATTTAAATTTAATACTTAAATTTTGTTATTGGAAAAGAAATCGATAGTTATAATATTAATTTCATTTATTGACAGTTAATTATAAAGTTAAAAATTCACTGAAATGACTTTCCGCTCCATTGAATATTAACACACGAGATTTTGAGATTTGAACAGCAAAAATCTCTACGGTTGGGGAAGAAAACATAAATTTTGTCGACGTATATCTCTTAAGTAATTGAACTCTCATCAAGATATTAGTGTGGTTGCTTTTATAAATTGCGTTTTCAGAGGTCGGCACGCCGTTGTCCTGTGGGTGGACAGGTTTGAGTGGGTGACACTCCGTCTAAGGCTCTGTGTAAAGGCGGACCTGGACTTTGTTAATGTGTTATATGAGAGTTCTGTCCGATGAATCGGTGCCTTGTCGCCGACGCGCGCTGCGAAAAGTCGCTGCGGCCATCAAGAGTTGAGCGAACTGCTCCTGACTGTGCGTTAGTCTTCACATAAGATCTCTTCTTAATTAAACCAAGAAGAACACTAAGAACTTTAATTGCTTAGTGATTAAAGGACGGTACTATTTGAAGGAGGAAAAATTAGTTGTCCTTCATCAATTTAATCGTAAAAATTTTATGATAAATTCAATAATGTAGAATGCAATGTTGTTATGTAATATGCAAATGTTACAGAATGCGACGCACATTCAACGCTCACCACTGCTCTTCATCCTTAGAATCATTTGCATTTTGAAACTTTATTGATGTTTATTTTTGCCCTGTTACGTAATAAATATGAGTGTTAATAAATAAATACTTGGCGGTTATTGAAATATAGCCCTACTGTGACCTGATCTCTTGACCAGAAGCTCTTGGTCACCATGTATATTTTCAAAAATATCCTTGTCGACGGTTTAATAGAACCTCCATGCAAGAGGGGTTTGACTTTTAATGACTTTTTAGGATTTTGTTTTACAGGATGCATAATATAATCTTTTTTTGTTGTCATTTTTTTTTATCAAAAAATATGGAAAAATTCAAACTCAAAATTTTGCGAGTTGAATTACTTAATTAATTTTAAAGTCAAGTTGTAATTATTATAGTTTTTTTTAATGAAATTAATTATGGTAAGAATGCTTTGCGCGTGTGCAAAATTAAGTCGGTAATGAGCTCATTCGCTCCGCCCTTCAATTAGAGTCGATGCAAATAAAGGCTCAATTAAAACGCACTTAAAGCGGGGGCAAAAAACGCTCTTTCTCGGCTGAGCATGTAAGAAAGCGCTCGAGTGGGCGTCGGACGACGACTCTGCTGCATGCCGCGGCGTGTCATAGGTTACAGAACGAAAGCAAAAGTGCATGCAAGCAGCATCCAATGTGGGCTCACATAAATTACGCCCGGTCGGGCACGGAGATAATTATTCCGAGACAAGCTGCGCGCATGAAACAAGAGACAATGGTCAGCGGCGCGTCGAGATTGTGCTTTATTTTATTGCCCGGACGCCAAGCGACTCTCGCTCTTTATCTGCAGCAGCCCTGCTCGGATGCACTCCCACGCGGGTCTCGTGTGCATTACGGAGCTGGCGAATATAAATGCATTCCATTTTTTCCTTTGCAGGCGTGAGACGTACGTTGGTAGCAAGTCAGGAGTCCTTGGCCTCGCTGCAATAGTTCACGAGCGCATTGTTCAGGAGCGGTATATCAAGGACACGATGAAAAAAACCAATCAATTTGAAGCCAAAATAAAAATTGCAGCAATTAACTAAAGATTTGTATTAGAAAAATTGTGAATTATAATATACTTTTTTATGCATTTATAATAAAAGTGGCTGATATTAAACTTTTTGAACATTAATTAAAATTATAAAATTAATTACGTTTTCTGAATAAACTGATATATTTTTTGTTTATTTAATATTATAATTGAATTTATCATAATTTAATTTAGGAAACTACCTTAAAAGGTTGTAATTTTTATTTAAAAATATTTCAAATTAATATTAATGTATTAAATTACAGGACATGAATGTTGTGATAGTTGAAGAATCAAAAATGAAAATTTTCGTTCTCATTCATTTACTTGGTGATTATTTTTTTTTAAATTTATAATATGAACTATTTTACAGAGAGCGTTTTAAATTTGCACAAGAATAATAAAAAGATCAAGCTTTAAAACAGGGACAAGCTTAATGTGAGCTTTACAAAACATAATCTGCAAAATGATAATAATGCACAAAACTACATAAAAATTTGTGGGTGAGACAGACATATTTTTAAATTTTAACCTGTATTTTAATATGAATTATTTTATATATATTTTTTTTATAGTTTTTAAAGCGATCTGCTTGTTTTTCTGCTTTTTTTAATTCGGATGAACATGTGCGACTGGGCAGCCGACCTTCTACACCCTCGCAGACCTCCCAGACAGTTGCTGGCCGCTGTGATTTATGCCACCCTCTTAGTTATTGTATACGCAATAAATTAGAAGCAGCTATGTGTGGACAACTTGAAGTTGGATGCCATATTTTGTGCTGTTTTTTTTTTTTGTAATAAATTAAATGATTTACGAGGTGACTCCGCATGACAGGTACTAATTTGGCGCCACCATCTCTCTCTAATATCATCAAAAGACACCGCAGGAGAAATAAAAAATAAAATCAATTTTTTCCCTGCTTTTGCTTTTCTCACGTGTCGTTGAATTTTCAGTCGAATTTATTTCCAACAATAAGAAGATAACAAGGCGCACGTTTTCTCGCTGACCGTCCCTTTCTTGCCGGTCGATTCGTTGGCAATTGACAGGTTGAAATTCGCGTCAAGGCAGGCGGTGATAATGTGATTAAAGGCTGCAAAAGAAGGATGCTGCAAACAACGGACGGCCAGCCAATAATGGGGATCATCGCCTTGACCCTTGTCTGCACACGTTTGTCTGCACGACCCATTCGCTGCAACACCTAACCACATAAAAGAGAGTGAAAGTGATTTGGAAGATGCGCGCACAGCACGAGGATGTGCGACTGAAAAGCTTCGCTGATTGATTTTGAGATCCTCTGCGAAATCCATCAAGTGATGCACCGCCAATGCCAAATCTCAACAACAAAAGATCGTTTAAGCCCCACAATTAATTTTTGTTGTGCTCCTTGAAAGCCATCATTAGCGTTCTTTTTTCATTGGTTATTTCAAAAGGCACATTTTTGCAGCTAAATTACCTACAGATAATTTTGATTAAATTTTGCTATCCGTATTTAAAAATGTTTGTGAATAGTTTATTAATCCATTATAAAAAGCATAATATTATCCATTGTTTAGCAACATTTAGCTATAAGATTATGTGAATTACATAATAGACAAATTGAATAAAACCATAGAATGAAAGTTAAATTATTTTCAGGGGGTTTGGGTATTGTTTTGAAAAGGTTTCTTAATGATTGTAATCAAAAACGCCTCTTCTCTTTCAGGCGTCGGTTCGCGAGGGTTTTGTTTTGCCCTATCGTGTGCGAAACAATGAAAAATGAGGAAAACAGAAGTTCCGAGAATCGGCCGCCGTCTGAAGCCGAAGGAGCGCAAGGGTCACAAGCAGAGCGAAAAGGTCGCCAGCCGTGGGCGTGCTCTGCAGCAATAAAGCTCAAGTGGGAGCCAAGAGTGCGGTGCATTTATTAACACCGGTGCCATATTCGGCGGTCTATAAATCAAACCGCAATTTTATGCTCTCGCATTTTTCTTTTTCCTTAAAACATGCGTTTTGGTCTATATTAAATAAAATAAAAACATCATAAATATAGAACATTATGAAAAATTAGCATGATGCGTTTATGGAAATCTTGTGACGTTAAAAATTCGCCAAGAGCAAAAATACTATTCCTGGAACATCTTCATTATTTTAAACCCTCTTATCTCTTAAAATATATTTTGTAAATATTTTTTTGTAAATTATACAGCTCCCAAGACCCATCTATTCATTACAATTGTGAAATATAAAATACTTAAAAAAGCACAGCAAAGGTAATGGAAAGTTAAAATATGTAGTGTTTTATATTGTTTTAATTGTAATTTAACGTTCCTAAGTAAGCAATGACATACATATATGAGAAAAAAATCTATACATACTCAAATTTAAAGTAAAATTTCGTCAAACGCATACATATATTATGCGCTAAATTTAATTTTTAATTTTCTGAATGCATATAATAAAATATACTAGAATTAAATTAATTCGCTTCTGCTGTCCGTTTTTTTTTAATGATTTCCATAAATTTTATGATACAGGATGTGGGTCTGTTTCTACGAAAATTTCCCTCTCGTTGATCATAGGCGTCATTCATTACTCAGTCAGCCAACTTTTCATATAAAGCACGATTGTGCACGATAAAGCATTGTGCGTCTCGCCATTCACATTCAGCTGCCGGCACGTTATTATACAAACTCATTGTTTTGCCTGGCCTATTAGAGTATGTGACATGCATTTCGTAAATCAACAGGCGGTATGGTTTTCATGTCAGTACTGCGCCCGCGGAAAAAGCGGCAGAGTGAATAAATTTACGTTAATTTCTGCAAGAGTGAGGACAAATCATTTTTGCTGCAGCAGGCAAGAAAAATATCACTTTCGCTCAAGTGCAGCCTTAAGGATAAATAATTAAATAATTGTCTCTTGCTTAATGTGAAAAAAAAATGTCAGCAGAGAAGAATATTAATTTAATCACGTGAGAGAAAAAAAAGAAACTGTCATTGAAACGGTAAAATACTCTGCAACTTTTGCTGAAAGTTTAAATTTGCTGACATGCTTAAATTCATTCAAAGTTATTCTTGCGTTATTATATAATAATTTTCATTATTTAAATACTAAATAAAGAGTGCCGTTATATCACACATGGCATTTCATTGCGCAAGAGAAAATATTTAACTTAAGTTTAGGAAAAAAATTCAAGGATGTAGCAATCTCTTTACATTGCATTAGTTAAGAAAAATATTGCCAAAATAATTTTTACATCTTAAGTTAAAACAAGTTTTACGTCAAGTTATGGACTGTATAAGATTCGCTCATCAACTTCAAAAAACATTTGTTATCTTTTATTATTGCAAAATATTATCAAATTCAATCAAAGCTGATTAATTTACAGTGAAAACTTTCAATAATCTCTATGCGCGTCATTAAAACGGACCAAGGAGTTGCGTTGCAATTTCGCGGCCACACCTGCGCATTAATTTTTAATCTTGTGCTCATTTGCTTGGCAAACAGAAAATAAACGCGGCACGTATCACTCAAAAGTAATCACTCCCTGCGCCAGCAAAATTGCGCGACGTGATCCGTTTTTCAGGTCCATTGTCTCGATCCCAACCCATGGCTCTTAACTTGTTAAATAAATTGTCCGCTGTATGAGAAAGGAGGCCAAACGCGAGATAATGTTATATTAACAATTCAGGGCATCAACGATAAAAATAATAATCAACGAAGATTATACTAATAAATAAATTTTATAACATTCAACTTCGCTTTTTTTTTAATCAATTTGTTTTATTATGGAAATAATCAGAATGGAAAATGTCAAGTTCTTTCATTAAGTTGTTATAAGAATAGGTTAGATCGATTAATGTAAATTACTCGTTATCATTTTCTAAAGCTTTGTTGATAAATTATTTACATTTCCACAAAAGGGCGTTATAGAATAAAGTTTGTAAGTCTGTCATTGGATAGTGAAGAAAACCACAAATATGAAGGAAACGATTCCCTGGTAATCTATCTTGATGTCAAATTATCAAAGTTAAGATTTTCGCCATTATGAGACCACATCGCTAATGGCCTGTCCACGACTTCTCATATCCTGCAAATGAAGCGACTTCCTTAAACTGATATGATTGTCAAAAAATATTTTTGGGGGGATGAAAATCCAAGCGCAGCGTTCTTTTCAAACAGTCACAAACATGCAGCTGAGCTACTATATCATCGGAGTTATTTTTTCGTGTTCCTTGGTTGTTGTGGCCATTGTATTTGGCAACACAATGACTCTTCTAGCTATAGTAAGAACACCTAGGTTGAATACAGTTCATAATCAATTTATCGCGGGTCTTGCTGTCGCTGATTTATTGGTATGTGTATTACTAAAATTATACTTTAATTTAATAAATATCGCTAAACGTTTCATTTTTTTAGACTGCAGTCGCTTTGATTTATAATGTTTTTATGACATTCTTTGGAAGGCACATGACGGATTGGAATCGTTCGTATGGCGAATTTCTAATTGATTGCGTCTCACCTTTAATGCCAGTCGTTATATCGTCGATTGCTTCAAATCTTCACCTGGCTTGTATTTTCATGGATTGCTTTTTAGCCGTGACCCATCCTTTCTTCCATCGTCGATTCATGACTAAAAGGTTGTTCACTTTTATTTATATTCATTTTAAATAACTCAACATTTATTTTTTAACCAAACAGGAAAGCTCGAATTACCATTTATTCAATTTATGCGTATGCTGCATTCACGGCGTGTTTTATGATGTTTGTAAACAATTGGGACCTTTGGAAGGATTACGACGATAAATATTTTTCATGCGTGAGTAAATCAATTTTAAAAATTTTTAATTAAAACATTCCGCTTTGCAAGTTGTTTAAAAAAGATTTCATTTTTTAGGAACCCTTTGCAATGCCCTTCAACTACTTCATTTGCGCATTATTATTACCTTTCATAATGATACTGGTAATGTTGGTGCTAGGCTACGGAAGAGTACTCTTTGTAGCCTTGTCTAGATTTCCTGATAGTTATAAACCAATAAAGGTAAGAACATTTCCATTTTTCTAATTTGATTTTTTTCAAAGTTTTAATTTAAAATATTTCAGACAGTCATGACGATAATGAGTTGCTATTGCATTTGCTGGATTCCACTGGTGATTCGCATGTTTCTCGAGTTAAATAGTTTCCGTGAGCAAGAACACTCGTTACCAAACTATTATTTCCAAACGTACTCTTTCCTACTCATGTGCTCGCAATCGTTCTTGAACCCAATAATTTATGCTTACCAATCTACGGAATTTCGTGAAGCCTTCAAAATGATACTTTGTTGGCGTCAAGAATTTAGTGTCCCACATCCTCAGAAAATCAATGTTTTAACTCCAGTGGCAACAGTTTCAACCAACATTTGTTAATAGAACTTTTTTTCAATAAATTTTTGTACAGTATGAATAAAAAAAATTGAATGCAATAAGAAGATTGGAATTTTTAATTTTAAATCTAGACATACGACATAATATATATTTTTATTTTCTGCAAAACCGCCCAAAATGATTTCTGCATGTACAATATATTGTAATGTGCTGATCATTCTGCGGAATTTATAATAAAAAACTTTCCATTGTCTGAACGATCATTTTAAACATAAATGCCTTGCCTTGTTTACACCATTTTGTGTCTTTTCAACAAAAAGTAATTAAAAAATTTGATTTAATTGACGCTTTATTTAAAAAATAAGGTCAAGTAGTCCTATATCTTTCAAAAACTTTCAAAAACATCAACTACTTGAAATTTACAATTTGCCGATTGACGCCAATTTCGAAAGTTAGGTCTGCGCAGACCTGGACAAAATTTAGGTGTGCAAGGATAAAAAATCTCAAAATTTAGAGATATTTTAGTCTTCTTTACTAAGCTATGAAAAGTTAAGCATGATTATAATATCAATTCCATTATAAAATTATCAAGGTGTCATATATCTTATCAAATTTATAATCAGCAGATTTTTCATAGTCTGAAGAGTTGACGAGGCCTCTCTTCAGTCAAATTTCTACGCCGCTAAAATGTGCACCAAAATCTTTCTTGCTCTTGCTGCTGTTTTCTGTGTTCTGCGTGTAAGACTTTATTTAACACAATCTTATTTTTTTTAAATTTCCTCTTTTGATAATTAGGCGGGCAATGCTTACTCCATTAACCATGAAACAGGTATAATAATGATTTAAACTTTAAATAATAAATTAATTTTCTGATTTTCATGACATTTATTATAGAGAAAGTAGTTTCTGGGCAATACATAACTGTGAATGGAAGGGAACTTTTCGTTGGAACCGACTGGGTAAAATAAAAAAAGTTTGAGAGAAAAATATTTAGTAAAAATATTTAATGAATGTAGATATTTGCTCCAGACGCCCAGGAGCAGTGCAGATCAATCCAAAAGAACCTTATTTCCTTTGAAACAGCTGCCGAGTATACGACTTTGATGGACTATTTGCGCGCAAATAGTGCGAAAAATAATAAGCTTTTTAATAATGCAATAATTAAACAAAAAATTCAGATTACAACTACCAAGTCTTCTGGACCTCGGGCGTGAGGAACGCAGGAGAGTCGCAGTTTTACTGGAATGCAACCCAGACTGCCTTCACTGACACTTTCTGGGCCTACCTGCAGCCTAACAATGCGTTGAGCACACAGGCGTGCGTGCAATTCACTGTGGAGCCAGATACCCTTGCCCTTTGGTATGACACTCCATGCGATGAGTACATCACGTTTATTTGCGAATAATTTTTAAATGCAAAATATTTAAAGAAAATTACGATTTTCATCTGACTTATTGTTTTTAAATTTCATTCTGAAAATAAACAAAAATATTAGAAATCTAAATTTTTGGTGCATTTGATTTCAACGCAAATTTATTTCAGCAAGTACAATAATCATTCTATAATTATATCAAAGGGGAAATTGTCCAAGAAATATTCCACTTTACTGTTGTTTTTAATCTGAACAGCAAAAAGAAAATCGCAATATGATATACAGTCATATAATAGTTAAAATATATGAATAAAGACATTCCGAGGCCAAATTTCTTGTACCATCATTATTCAAAATTTCTACTGAAAATGATAATTCAAATAATTTTTTGGTTATACTGAGCACCTGTGCATTCAGGTATAGGCAAATTGTAGCTCAAAAAATTAAAATATTAATTATTTTAACGAGATCATCTTGAAAACTGAATAATTACAGCCGTAAAACGAACTCAAAATATTCAATACCATCCAAGTCAAGGTTAAAGATTACGCCATTGAAGCTCTTTCAAATGAAATGACTGCAATTTCATTTATTTGAAGCGTTTTTACAGCCTCATAGTCTGACAGATCTTCCTTCCCCACAGTCGCATAAATCGCCTTTGAAGCATTAAAAATATGACAAAAGCCATAATTCCCTTCTCAAAGAAACCCATCACACCGCCGCGACCTTCAGAGGTTTTCTCATCCTTGGTGTTCCAGCATAAAAAACGGAAAAATGAAATGCAGCACCCAGCAGGCCATTATCGAAGGCGAAACCGTCACAAATCAGAGGCGAGGAAAGAAAGAATAAAGCACCTCCAACACCCTTTGAATACATAATACCCTGGCCGACGGACGGAGGTGCGCGGCGTAGGAGGCAGACCGGCGGTGTGACTCACTGGAGAAAAGGGATTTCGAGCGGTGCTGCCTCCTGCCTGCCTCTCAGGTCGCGCAGACGGCCACTGACGTCACCGTCAGGTTTTTAGTTCGCATCTCAGGTCGAGGGGAGGCGCTGCTCAGGTACGAGAAGCAGATTCCGGCGTGCGGCTCCGGCAAGTCAGTCTAGTGCCAGACTTTCACAGAGGACCCCGTCGCAAAAGCCTTGCAAGGCAGGGGAGGAAGACCTGCAGAGCTGTGGCACCTGGCAGCCATGGCCACGGGTGAGTGCAAACCCTTTTTATCACAATTTTATTTCTAAGAGTGGAATGGAGATTTGCGTAAAAAAATTTGCGAAAAAATTACAAGATCTTGTGCGTGCGTGTGCTTGTGGTGTCAACTCGGCCGAGCGTCGCCAAACCGCTCTCTGGATTATTAAATTACATGCATTGGAGGTGAAACGTGCTTTGTGTTACCCGAGGAGCAGAAAATACAAAGGTGCTCCCGAAAAATTAAAAATTAGCTATCAATAATAATTTTTATAGAATTAAAATAGCAATATATTATTATTTCCATAGGAAAACCATTTAATGTATTTACATTTAAAACCATTGGTACTTTAATGCTAATTGCATCGTTTAGTATTAATTTTTAATTGATCTTTTATGCGTAAGTAATTATCACACTGACGCAAATTATTTCTAAGCATAAACCTATTTAATAGTGTTGTTCGCACCATCCTTGAAAATCGACGCCTATACGAGAATATGAAAAGAGCAAAGCACCTCTCTTGATAGTAATTAGACAATCAGGCCCGATTTGCCTACGCACTTTTCTCACACTACGGCGCGTAATTGCACAAAGAGGCGTTTATGGTGTAATGTTTGTGCATATCCTTGAGCGGCCGCCCACGCGCTTGAGCTAAATTAAGTGCTTTTCACTGTTAATTATTTTTCAAAAGGTATGGCGTTGAAATTTGGCGCAAAGTTTTTTTTATCCAGCGAAAACAACCGAACGTCCTGTGATTTTTTTTGCCTTTGTTGAATCTATTAAGAGCAGCTAAGAGGAAGACGAAAGAAATCTAACACAGTTAGCAAGCGGCTCTCGACGGTGCACTTTCTCTGGCTAAAATGTAGGCGGCCGGTTGAGAGAAGGAAGGGATCTGTGCGTTGCTGCTTAATGAGAAATCCGTCCACATATGGTTTAAAAACAGACCAAAAGGGCCTCAACGGGACCATTTTTACGCCCAAAAGGGTGACTGGCGCGTCCGGCATCGCGAAAATTAGGCAGACGGCGAAAAAATCCGGTTCTCCAGACGCTAATCTCGAAGCTTTTCGGTATATATTTTGTGATGAGCTCATCTTCTGCAAGTCTGATGATGCTCCTTTCAGGGGAATTATTTATTTCCTTTTGTATTTTATGAACGACCTTCACTTTTTTCCCTTTCTCACATTCAATCAACACACCGGCCATCGGCGCGTCATGATCCTCCTCACAAAAAGTTGCCGAACCCCACGGGCAGCTAGACTCGCCAGACATAATATCGCGCTTTTCGGGTTTTATGGCCAAACTCACGTTCACAGCACGCGAACGCTGCATCGCATTACGAAAAAAAAACAGCAGCTGTAGGGAATTGCCGTAGAAAATTGTTGCAATTTATTATTTTTATTGTGAATTCCCTTGCGAAATATTGAGAACGAGTCAGGTGCTAGGAGAGCAGCAATTTTTGCTTAGTGATGCATGAAACTGCACGGAATTCTTATATGATACACCTTTTGTATGGCTGATCCAATTTATAAATTTGCTAGATTTTATTATCTGCCCAAGGTCGAGTATATTTTAAATTTCATATAACATTTAATAAGAAGAAGATCACGACTTAATTATGAACATTTTAATTAAAAAGAGTTGATTTGCCAATTTAAATTACGTAATGAAAGTGGCTCTCTGGTATTTTTTAGTTATGTAAGGGGCAGGATAAATTTTCATGCAAGAAATGTTGAGAGGTCTTGACCGCAACTGAAAACGAAACGTGTCATCTTGAAGCATTCATGACTCACCGCGCGAAACGTCCGAACATAAATTCAAATCGACGCCAAACTGAGCAAACCGAAGAAGAGGTGTCGGTTTAACGGAAGGATGCACCCGCACAATAAGGAAGTGTGCACGCTCACCTGAATCGTTAATTAAAAGGGCACCACGGAACGGCGTCGACGCGCGGGCGGATCAGAGTTTTAAGTTGTAAAAAATAAAGTAGGGAGGAAGTGACGCCGTGTCTTTTTCTCTCCTTGACGTTAGGTGATATAAAAATCCGGGGATAATAAAATTTCTCGGTGCGTCTGGCATGTAGGTTAGGCGCAGCAGCCGCTCGAATTTCGGTCTATGCTCTTTTTCGGGCTTCTTTTATATAACAAAGTGTGTGGGAACGTGTGAGGCAAGAGAGGCTGCATAGTTATAAATTTGGGCAATTTGTAGTTGTTTCGTCGCGCTGCTGCTGTTTAATGGCGGTGCAACTTTAGGCTAGGAAAAATACGCGACCTTGCAATTATACGCTTGCGAGGATGCTGAATTTTTAAAGTATGATATAAAAAAGCCTTATAAAAATGTCACCCGTCAAAATGACTTTTCCCAAGGCGAATATTTGATGGATTATTCCGACTGCATTGGTGCAATTTTAGCAGTGGGATAAAAAGTGAAAAGGATTTGATTTGATCGAAGGACTTACGTAGCCGCAAAAAATGTGAATGATGTCATTTATCCTCCCGCTGAGAGAGCACCGAAGCATCTCTCTCGAAAAGCGCACATTGTTCTCAAGGGTTTTCTGCTTGAAATTAATTCTTATACTTTGTGAGGCAATATACGCTTTTCAAATGACGATATGGACACAACTGCCAGCAATTACGTAATCCATATACCTGAATCATTGAATACAAAAACTTGGTAATTCATCATCTTGAAATCCTACGGGGAAAGTACAATTTTATTTTATTTTTAATTGAACATTCATTTGCACTTGAAGATATTTAAAATTTGTTACTCTCACATTTTTTTTTTAATTTTTAAATATTAATTATCCGGCTAAAAAAAACTCAATTGGCCATTAACACCCTGATTAGAGCGAGAAGTGGGTCGGAATTGTCAAAATAATCAAGAGGGACCTGCCGAAAATGTGTTGGTGTCACGACTTTAACATATAAAATCTTTCTTTCCTCGTTACCGAGTGACGTTTTTCGCCGAGATTGCGAGAGATGTAAAGTGGGAGTCGCACGAGCGAACCACACCCTGCATGCCTTATACGAGAGAGTTATATGCATTTACCAGCATCTCTCTCTATGTATAACTGTATATTCATCGAACTGCATGCAATCATCGCAATACAAATATAAAACGACAAAATAAATTTATATCTCGCAGCGCTTAACAATTACGCAGCTGATTCAAATTATACACAGTTACATTCTGCGGTGCTGAAAACCTCTGGAGCAATCTAAAAAAATCAAAAACTGGGTGTAATTTTCGATTGTAAACCGGCTGGGAGTGTTGAAAATAAAAGTGAGAAACACCTGAGGGTCTTGTAAATTTCCATCGGAAATTTTCCGCTTGATATTTTACTGCTCAGCTGCGCCTGCCTGCCATTTGATGTAAATTTTCTCATTGTTTGGCCGCTTTATCTCTTCACCGTCTGCCGTCTGCACATGATATAATTTTCAAGGATCTAGGGATAAAACAGGAAATCCTGACCTCACGTAACAGACAAACCTTTCCACATCCCCTCACTCTTGTTTTAATTTACCGCGCGAGGCAGCGTGAAGTCAAGCGGCTGTGCAGGCGGCCCGTGTGTTATTAGTAAAAAATTGGGTCCGCTGCATGGATGCATGTATAATAGAATTATAGGAGAGCCCCATGCGGGGTTGTCGTGTTTTCAAATTATCGCCCGTGTACTATCAACTGCGAGAGAGAGAACAACCCTTTCTTATTTAAATACCGGTCGGGAGGGGCACGAAAGGAATTTTTACTTCAAAGGAGAAGCATAGATGTTACGATTTTACTTTGAGCTTGGAAATAAATCAAAAGGAAATTATTTTTTGTAGATTTTGTGATTGTTGATATTTTTAAATAATTGTTAATTTGCAGGAAATTTACAAAAATATTTTCAAATATTCAAGAATTTAAATATTTTTTTCCTTGTTTTAAGATTATTTTATAAATAAATATATTTAAATTTTATAGTTTCTTAATTCAAGGCTGTTTGAAAATTTCAGTTTATTTCATAGTTGAAATTTTTTCACACCTCTCTTGATGATATCATACTTTATAGGTGCAAATTCAAAATTGATGGGCACTTTCTGCACTCTGAAATATGCAAATAACCGAAAGTCAATTGTCGAGGCCTCTGCATTATAATTAAAAACAAATAGGCCGCACTAGTGGAGGGATGACATCATCGGCAGCAGCTTCCATTATATTCGAAACATAAATAAATCGACTCCGAGCACGATTCGAAGCCGCAAGAGCTGGTCAATGCTGACTGGAGATGAGACGGTCGAAGCAACACCATTAGCACTCGTTCAGCCGCCGAGGCCACGAAGTGACCTTTGCTGAAAAAATAAAAACTTCCCTCCTACGTAATATAGACACATTTTAGAGGCGAATCTTTTTTTTCAAGAAGCGCAAACACATCCTGCCATTGTGCGAATTCGCATGCAAATATATGCGCAACAGTCTCCGCGAGGGGAGCGAGAATTGCGCGATTTTATCGCTTGGCTAAATTGAATGCTTTGCGGAGTAAAAAGCTCAACTATTGTTGTTGGCAGCGGCGTCTTTGTGATTCAAGCAAGTGTTTATTTATACAACACAATTATGTTTACAATTGGATCAAGGTGGACAATTACGTAGTCAATTCAATTAAGAATCGAAACCGTTGCACTTTCAAGAATTTTATTTCATTACCTTCCGCCGCATGACAAATTTTTTTCGTCAAGCGTACGATTAATTAATTACAGCTTTGGCATAAAATGAAATTTAAATCAATCAAACTCACGCTTTACTAAATCAAGATAATTTTTCCTGCAAGTTGATAAATCTCGTTCAATTATTTAGAATTTTCCACCCGTTACAAGATTGAGATAATTTTTCAATTTATATATTATCTCAAGAGGCAGCACATTTCAGTGTCCGTCAGCACTTCAGCTAAACGATCGTTGCTCATGACTTATCTCAGTGAATATTTATTAGGTGGAGTTTAAAATGCAATTGTACCTGCTGTATAATTGCGCTCCCTCAGAAGCTGAGCAAATAATAAGCTGCTCTGGAAAAGCCTAAAGGGCCCCTCGCGTGCACTCTTGCTTTTCAACATGCGAGATCCTTGCTCCAAAAGCATCAACAGTTTTTATATGTACATACACTTCTTGCTCTTGAGAGGAATGAATAATGCAAAGGAATGCTTTTGCTCTATAAGAATCTGTGTGTGAATAATGAGGATGTGGAGCTCAGAGCAATTACTTTAATTGCGCACGAATAGTTTTCTCACCATTGGAATATTAAGGAAAGCAATAATGCCAATGATTCGTTTTTCGCAAAACTACAAAAAAAGCAGATATTTTAACTATACTTTCAATTAACGTTAACTAGTGACTACGAAGTAAATTCCTTAAATTCAGAAAAACGCTTTTTGCGGTCATAAAATTGAAAGAAAACAATTTCTTCAGCGCCCTTTTGTCAAACACGCCGAATTCCATGAAAAAAAGCCATCAAGCTGTTTGCTTTTGGAAACACGCACCGAACAGCATCCGCTGCTAATTCTCCCAGCAAAGGCCGTTGCACTTGACCATCTTTGCGTGACACTCGATGCTTAAAAGGCAATTTTGCCCGCGCAAGTGACAATTATCACAAAAATTAAAAAGAAAAACATTTTTCGTCACTCTGCTAGCGTTGTATAGTTTACAAGAGGATAACTCTTTGCATCCGCAATAAAAATGCTCTCGCGCCTTCGACTTATATAATTATTTGAAATTTGTGCTCTCGCGCCATGGGTGGCATTTGTTCATGAAAGCAGGCCGGAATTATTATATAGTGCATAATTATGACAAAAGGGTTAAGGACCTGTTTCTGCTTGCTGTTTGTTTTTCAGTGTTTTTGCGCTTAAATTATTACATACAGAGGAGTTGCAGCATCTCAAGATGCACCGCTATAATATGTATGTTATTTTTTTATTAGGCTGCAACACGCGAACAAGAGATGGGCAGACGAGTATCAATAACTCCGTAATTGCACTTCTTGGTCTCTTCTGAAGCCAGCCGGCTCATTTAAATATAAATATTTCCCAGATCAGATAATACATAAAATAACTTTTCTTGGCCTTTTCGCTTATTTGTTGCGCGCATTCTTCTTCAAAGATCGTGACACTCATTATCAGTCTTCTATACTAAAGCTTGACACAAAAGGGTTTACTATAATAATTCTCTTTGAACGCTTTGACTTTATCTTATTTATAGATACGCAGTGGTGTTAACGTTGAAAGAATGATGTTTCTGATTGTTTGAGCGATAAAACGCCTTTGATAATTATTTAATTGGCTCGTCCCTCGTCGCGCACAACAAAAACAAATAAACCAGATTAAATTACTTTTCACGTCAAGCAAAGTTGGTCTTTTGAAATTTAACTAAAAATATAAATTTTTATTATGCGCAATGGGATTTAATTGATAAAAAGTTACATAAATGCATCCATTGGCTGGTGTTGTTTGTTCACATCAAGTTCTGGCTCAAGGCAAAACTTTTCTTACAAGTTTTGTATGTTTTTATTTCCAAGAAGTCAACAATCAATACGTTTCGAATAGACTCTATCTGCATGTCATTCAGCACGAGCGAGATCTCCAAAGCGCATTTTTCCTCACCATATTCTCAAAGGTCAGCCGATCCTTCACCCTTGTGCTGCAGCTTCTTTCTTTCCATTTGCGCGCACCGATGGCAATTTAATTCGACCTCCAACTTGAGTGTATGTCTTTGTGTGTTCGTATGTAAACTTACACGCCGCGCTTGCTGCATTCAATAATAATCAACGCATGCTTCTCTAATTAGCATTCTTCTTTTTAGACTATTATTTAATTCCTTCCTCGAGTAATTAAAAGTCATCGATAAAGTGAAGCCGACAGTGAAAGGCCGAATCTCTTTAATAAATTGCTCCGGCTTCAAGAATCCAATATTGAAAGGGAGTGAGAGAAAGTGTGCGGGAGTATACGAAATTGAATTTGTCCGGTCGAGAGATGCTGGAGTTAAAGATAAAAACACACCCGGTCAAGTCGTGACTCTCAGAGCCGCACGAAAATATATGCAGTCGCACATTGTGAAGAAAAGGAAAATATTTATTGCTCAGCAGGTGCCCACATAAAAAATAAATCCGCCCAAGAGAAAAATCCAGACCACTAATGACGCTAATTAGCCTCAACAGAATTAAAAAATAACGCTGGAAATTATATTCCTAACCCTTTTAATCCTTGGAAAAATTTCCTCGGGGGTTCCGAGCTGCAGACATATGCCGGAATGAATAAGTGCAGTCAGGTATGGTCCCTCTTTTATTATATTCTTTGAAAGTGACAGGGAGGCGAGTTCATAAATCATCATTATAGATACCACCTAGAGCATTTATTTTGTCAGAGTGCATGCTGTGTATTTGTATCACTCCTGCGCGCCGCGATGCACCACTGAACTTTGAAGGTTACTCGAAATTATAGAGGCGAGAGTCAGAGACGGCGCATGAAATTGTCCCTTTCTCGGTTCGGCTAAATTGATTCTGCACCCGCTTCCTGTGATTTGGCCCGCGTGCCGCCTTTTAATCTCGCACAAAAACCCTCACGCAAGAAAACCAACACAATTCCTTTGAAACGGATGAAAATATAAAAATTCCATGTAAACGTTTTTGGTAAATTAAATTACAAAATGATAAATGCTCTTTTGCTCAATTTTCCATTTCATTAATTTTGAACAAAATTTATTAATCGTGGTCGTTAAAAACAATGTAAAAGTGTGCCTTCGAAATTATCTAATTACGGTCAAATTACCAATTTGAGTTAGAAGATTAATAAATAAACTACAAAAATAATAGACCCCATTACAAGGTGTAATCGTTCATAACTGGCGTTCAAATATCGACGCCTTTGCCCTGGTCGTTATTAAAAAGTGATAGTTTCCAATCCTGCAGCGGGGCCTCTCTCAAAACACTCGAAACTCCTGCTCGCAACCAAATAAACGTTCAAGATAAACTCGGCGCGAGCAGTGAGCGACTCCTTCTAAAGGTCTGACTGCTAAGTGGGCCACTTCCCCGCGGCTCTGTAATGGACCTACATACGCCGCCAAGGCAGCAGAACGCTTGCTGGCTTGGACACAGAAAATTTATATATACAAGCCGCGTTTATTTACCTTTCATTATGGCGAGGCACGGCCCATTATTTGCCATCCAAGAGAGTGAGTAATTTGAGATGGGCACCCAAACATTGCAGCTCAAAAGGGTTAGGGAGGGCACCAGTTTGATTTGATGAGGGGCCCAGTATTGAACAAAGAGGAGATAACCTAAAATTACTCAATTATTACACTTTGTGAGGAGGCCAAAAATTAATAATTTTTTTAAATTATTATTGTTCTTTATTCTTCTACCTTGTTTACATTCAATTGTTGATCACAATTTATTAAAAAAAAAAATTTAAAAAGAATTTTTAAAAACGGCACCACCTTTAAACAATTTTGCTAAAACTCCCAAGATTTTTTTTATAAAAATATTATTATTGTCATTTTATTTTTTTTCTTCTATTATTTTTTTTTAAAGCTATTTATTGACCAGTTGAAATATTGGTGAACAAATTACACAGCAGGCCAAAAACCGATTTGAAAGGTAATTGACCGTTGCTCTGGGCTGAATCCATAAATCTGATTTTTTTACCCATTCAATGCGTGACATGCGTGCGTTCGACGAGAAATGAAACGTTTTTGTTATTTGAACTGCATAAGAACGCACAAAAAATGAAATAATCACCAGTTGATGGTATGCACGCGGGGCAGCATTTCCTTTCATAAAACATCATAAAGTTGACAGCGCGGCACGATATGGAGAAGAAACGAAAACACAGAGAGAGATGCAGTTCCTCTCTCGAAATCTCAAGGATGAGAGCAGCGAGATAAGAGGCTTACAAATAAATAAGAGATGTGCCCTGGGAAAAAATGTGTGGAAGAAAAAGATCAAACCAAGCTCCAGCAAAAAAGCAGTTTGAAACAGTGAAAATTATAATCAACTGGAAGGAACAGAGAAATTGCTCTTGATTTATTTTTTAAATATAAGTCTATTGACTCCTGAGGTTATAGATTTCTCCTTCAGAGCTAATCCGTTGTCACAAGAGCACATAAAACAATAAATATTGAAATCCCTCCAGGGATGTTCTCAAATCGGATAGAAATCTAATTTGCCAGTTTGAACGTCACAATTAATTGGTTGAAACTTTCTGCATTTGTACTTTTATTTTTTCATTTGACGCTTCCAATTCAATTATTCCCGCGTTTCAGTTTTAATAACGATTAGTGTTGGCAAGTGGAGTGGCAGCCGCGCGTGTTGTTTCTGCACGCATTTTGATGCCGTAATTGCGCCGTGGTGACATTGTGCTGGAAAACGACATGTGCACATTCCTCTCGCGAGCCATAACAAGAGATTTTAACTAGGTTGCTCCGTCATGAGGATGACACTTTGGAAACTTAGACACTTGATATATAAATAAATCAAAACATCTTATATATCGGTGAGAATTCGCGAAAGGAAAAAAATAACGTTTCGCACATTGACCAGAGAAAAGAAATATGAAGTGCCGGCGAGACATGCAATTCTTCTACTTGGTTAACCGCAGATGATGCAGGAGGCATTGCCATTGCTTGTCATTTCAGGAAAAATATTTGAAATTTAAAAAAAAAATCATACAAATTCATTACAGTAGATATTAGCACTTTTTGATATTTTGGAAAATAGTTTTATGTTCAAATGGACATGATAAAAATTATTAAAATAATAAAATTATTTTTATCGCTTTCCTCCAAGTCTATATTAATTGCAATTGAAATCACGGAAGTCAAATAAAGTTACATTAAAAATTGTTTTACTGCAAATATTTAACAATAAATCTGATTATTTGTGTTGACCAAACAATTGTTAAATTATTCATATTAGTTTTAGAAAAATTAAAATATTACATTATTAATCAAGGTGCTATAAAAGTTCATAATTCAATTCATAATTCAAATAGAGAAACTTGGAAGTTTCCTATATCGATGACTGGGACACTCCGGGTTGAATCACGACCAGCTATGTTGATTTATTGGCAGAAAAGGACTTGTTTGCGCGACTTGAGTCGCAAACTAGGACGTGTATGAAGTGATGTCATTTCAGCATCTCTCTCTATAACTTTACTTTTGCCTGCCGCGTCTCCATATAAGCGATGCACACAGCCGACACTCGCTGTTTTTGATTACAACATAATTAAATTCACTGCGAAGGCTATGCAAGCGTTGCTTTGAGATGTTTTCATTAATGAGAAAGAGTGTCCATAACGTTGCTTGATGAGATGACGATATAATTCTAACTCTAGCAAGATTCGTTTGTGTGTGAAGAACGCACATATAATTTTTTTATCTTGGCGGTTGAACTTGAGATGCATCCATTAGGTAACATCACACGTAAGAGGTGCAAGGAGGCAAAAAATTAATGGACGCATGAGCGGCTCTGAAGAACGGGCACCGGACCGCTCGCCCTTGGCTGCGATTAAAGCACAATTAAGGCGTTTGATCTACGGCACGTTGGCGAAGCGATTTTGAAAGCGACGATCCGAAAAATTGGCTAATAGGAAGAAAATTTAATATATTAAAAAAGATCTCAATTGAATTACTAAATTTGCTAGGAAATTTGTAATGTTATTTTTTTACTGAATTTTAATCAAAATAAGCGAATTTTCCTGCAGAATAATTATTTTAAATTAACCTTTTTGAAACCATTGATGATTTCTGGAAAATTTAGCTCATGGCTGTATTAAATAAACATTAAAGTAAAACATTAAAAAACCTAAGACACTGACTGAGAGTTCAGTTAAAAAAAAAGAGAAACTGCCTTGTCCTTGGTCTGGTTAGTCTCGCACTCTCGTCAAATCATTTTCCCCTATTGTCCAGCAGTTGTGCATTTGAATTTCCTGTGTATGCGAATTCCCCACGTCGTTTCGAGGAACTGCTCGTTATTGAGAGGGGCCACCTGCCAATCACTTTTATTTTCAGCTGAAAAGGAAAGGGTTGAGCGCTTTATTGACAGAGAAGGTGGACGCGCAGACACAAAGCAAAGACCCTTTAGCCGCGGTCACCGAATGTGAGCGGGAAAGGAAAAACTCATATCCAAACTGTAAATCACATACCGTGCAGCTGTGGGGCGAGAATAAGGGAAAAAATAAATAGCGACAGAGACAAGTTTGTTTGAATGCGGTTTTCGCTTTTTTGACGGAAAACGAAGGTGTTATTCTTTGTACAAAGCGAACAATAAATATAGAGGATGTGTACTTTGAAGAAAGGCGCGAAGTGGGTGCTAACAATCGCGGACGAGAAAGGCGTGTAAAGAAGAAAGGGTCTAGTAGGTGGAATTCCAAATGAGGACGCTGCATGTCGAAAATAATATGTTGATAGAAAAGCACAGAGCCTTTTAATTTTACACTCTGTGGGATGAACAATCAATTTGCATTTGAATAATGCACGTTACATAACCGGCCCAACAGAGGCGATTAATCATCTCCCGGTACGTGTTCTTGTTAATAACAAAGGAAAGGCTAAAAGAGGAAATCCCTTTTCAAAAAACGGGGTACTTCATTTTCTTTAAATACGAGAAAATTAAATAATGACTGGGCGGTTTGCAGAGGTTATTTGATTATTCGCCACGTGCATTTTCATATTTACTTCAAATGAAAATCGTGCCTGAATCTCATAAGAAGCGAGAGAGTCGAAAAAAGAGCCGTGCTGCGGTATTATTAAATCAATTACTTTATTGTGTTCGGTGCCGACGGGCTGGCTCCTTCGCTCTAAAATGTATATATGTGTAAATGTGCCGACTTGAGCACACACACACATATACCTGATTGTGCATTGTGAAAGTATCACACAGTGGAGAACGTGTTTGCAAACGGCTCGAGTGCAGCTGTCTTTGGGACTTTTTTAGAGAACGCATAAATTTTAGAATTAATGAAGCTCTTGAGACGGTACTAAATTTTAACTGGAGACAACTTAAACTATTTGGGTTTAGAAAGGAGCAATTCTCTTACTTAGATGCAGAGAACCATAGAAAAAAAATATTAAGATTTTTTCTCTTTGTTTAACCAAACATCTTTGGCTCTTAATTTTGTGGTTTTTCTTCCAAGTACCATCGTAAATTTGGGCAATTAGCACCCAAACTCGTGAGGCGTGAAATTTGAAAAGCCAGTTCAAAACTAACACCGACTTTTTACATCTTTTAACTTTCCCGGCTGCAGTAAAGTCATCCATCCGCCTCGTATAATAAAGAGAGATACAATTGATTACGTCTGCTGCTGCAAATTTAAAACTCGATTTCGTTCTCACCGTCCAGATCGAATGGAATATTAGCTTTTCTTGAATGAATACAAATCGCGTGCCCGTACAAATGCCATCAAAAGCGAACACGAAAGCCAAATAAATTTTGGTGAGAAGATTAGGTTTTCCAATTTAAAAAAAAAAGCGTAGATTCACCTCTGCGGACAAAGCTCATGATGTGCACAACATAGAAATAGACGCCGGCAGCGTTCCTATTTGTTTGTGCTGGTATCATTATCTCAAATGATTTATAACAAAACACCAGCCCACGCAAGAAGTGCGTGCAGCGTATCAATTTTCGCAAATTTGTTCAGGCTAGCCCAACCGACCCACCTCAAAATTAACACCATGTCATTATCTCTACAGTACCTGAGGGGTATATTAAAATCGACCTGAGTGATTCATCCTGGGCAATTTCAATGCAAAATGGTTCCGGCAAAGCTAAACACCGTGTTTGGTGCCAATTTATATCATTAAAAATAATTACAAAATATATATTCTTAAATCACTTAAATTATCAATATAATATCTCATATTTAAATTTTTTTAAATTTTTTTTATAAATTTGCCCAAGTTAATAATGTAAAATATAATCGCATCTCCAATTCATTTCACAATTTATTAAATTTGCACACTTTTCTAAATATCTAAAAAATATCAGCAGATTAATTTTTGTGTTTCTTCTGTTTCAGCTAATATGAAGTTACTACTCTTTCTAGTCGTTTGGATAACACTCGCGTCTTGTGTAAGTACCATTATAATTATTGTATAAAATATCAATTTAATACAAACTCGCAGCACAGCCATGTTAGATTAAATCTGCCGTGAAAGTCACTTTATCCGTTCGATTGGTTATCAGCTTGGGGCAATTCGCACTTTGATACAGCAGCTGCTATTGTCAAGTTAATTAGTTAAAGTTGCACCTGATAAGCCAAAGAGGCCGGTGAGGGAACAGTTGCATTTGCGGTGCAATCGAGAGTCGGCGAGAGAGAAAGGCTGCAAAATTCGCCCGTGGCACACAAAGAGAGTGCGAGGCGGGGGTGTATAACAATTGTTGAGCGAACGGGTTGCGATCTGAAAAAGTGGAACAGTTCCTTTCCATCGCGAGAGACGTGGTCATTTTCAGGTCGATTTAGCGTTAGATGATCTCTCAGGGCGTGGCACGCGAGGGAGAGAAATCATTGCGGCTTCAGATTATCTAGTTTAACGAACTTATTTTATGCAATTTTATACATTTGCAATGGAACTTCGCCAATTTTCAATCCTGTCGTGCATCAAATTATTATAATTATATGGACGTAAATTGTACTCACCAGGCTTTGCAGAAAAATCCAGGTAGCTTTCAAAAAGATTGGCACTGCACCTGAAAATCGCATACAATCATTTATATTTTTGTAATTAAAAAAAAACTTTTATTTTTTGCAATAATCCTGTGTTTAAATTTGATTTTTTTATTTTCATTTTCATCCTTATGAATTGCCAATTATATATTTTTATAATTTAACTGTATCTAAATTTATAATGCAATAAAATCTGCACTAAAAGTTAGAGGTTGAGGGCGTCAGTGTACTACTTTTTTCTTTATTACTAGCGTACAATGCAAAGAATGCAAACCCACTGAAAATATTGGCGCGAGAGATTTATATTATTAGGGTCAGGCGTGGGTTATGTGCAGGCTTTTGTGAAATCACTTCCTACTGGCCGAGCGTGAAAATCGCGAGGGTCGTTCGTCGCTCTCTTTATATTATACTTTTGAATTCTTTTTCCGTTTGATTTCCTTTTTGCAGTCACCGCAGTGTGACTCTGGCTCGATTCCCAGAAAAGCAGCCGCGCGCGGCACCACAAAAAAAGACAGATTTTTCGCCGCAGCTAACCGCGGATCTCTGGCAGAATTACATAATGAGAAGGTTGCGCTGAGTAAACAAGAGAAAAAGCGCAAACAAACTGAATTAAATCGCGTAATAAAACGGTCGGACGCTCGTTTATTTGCCGCAGAAGAGTTTTTGTTGTTTGGCAAATAACAATAATATAGTAGAGCACGCATTTGCACAGAGGACTTTGAACTTGGAGACGTGCGGTGTACCTTGAAAAGATGTGCTGCGGTTCTGCGAAAATTTGCGGGCTATATATTTATATTTATTTGCGCACATTAATCCAAGAAAAGCACATTTCGTACGAGTCATGCGAAAATATTGCCTGAGAAATTATGATGTCAACTTCACAGTACAGTACGTGACTTAAAACTTTTTTTCTGCAAAATAATATTCATACTTATTATTAAATTTACAGTAAAATTCTAAATTTTATAGATCATTTTTAAAATGAGTTAGAAATAAAATAAATATCCAAATATTATGTCAAAATTTACTTTATATATTTATTTAAAAAAAAATATATTATTTATGTAATATATTTCCATCTTTCCCAAGTTGGATTGTGAAACCATACAATGATTTTTCCATCAGACAATTTTATAAGCTTGAAACCGTTGTATATTCTTTTTTGTTACGGATATTTGCGGGAGACAAAGGGTGGGGCCGCTCTTGATTCCAGTCGCAAGCAAGGACGACAACTATACGAAACTTTTTTTAGTATCGCTATATAGCAAGCGTTTTACTTTATTTGCAACTCGATCGGTGGGCACTTCATGTGCAAAATCGCCTTTCATACCGTCGATTTAAAGCGAATGCATCATGGCGGCGAATCGTGCGGCCACCAATTCGAGAAAACAAGGAGCGGAATAATAGACCGGAACAAAAGAGATTTGGCCAGACAATGAATCTGGACCTTTTACATATACACACGCGAAAGAAAGGAAATTGTCTGCACGGTAACTGTAAATCTGCGAGAACGCCCTTTCCAAATTAAACAATTATATTATTAAGAGAGAGAAAAAAGGCGGACTTTTATAAATTATATCATTTGGGAATAAAACAAACAAAAGGACCGAGGGAAAATCGCGAATTAATTCCCACTAATGACTGCGCGAGTAGGTTGCAGAATCTCAAGGATACGCGCCTAAAACACCAGCAGCCTGGTAACCTTCCCTCGAAAAATTCATTGCAATCGTTTTAATCTTTTTTTTTTACCTTCCTTACGCACGCAGATGACCAAACTCTCCGGCAGAGGCGCCACAAAAGGTTTTCATTATTTCATTTGGCACAGTTTGACCTCCAAATTGGAGAATTAAAACGAGAAACAAGGCTCGAGACGTAACCCACGCTGGCGGATTCCACATTTATCAAAACGGCAATTTGCACGCCACATTTCACGCTGAATACAAACTTTAGATTTTTGGACAGGGTGGAGGCCTGACTGGCGATTTCATGGGAAACAAACATGACAAATTAATCACGTTCTAGTACGTAAAAGTCTTTATTGCATCGTAAAATTTCAAATTTGTTAGATTTTGTTTGCTTTAAAATTGTTTGTATTATAAAAAGAAAGATAGTTCTTGTGGAATTTATAAACAAATAAATGTTGTGAAAGTACAGCTTTTTCTGTGCTTTTTTTTTCGAGGCACCTGACACATTCTAAAAAAGGCGACGAGATGGTTATTAAACTTGCTAATAGTACTCGGAAATATTTGGCCTGCGTCCTCTCGGCTCATTTTCTCTCCGCACGTCAGATCCAATATTGAGATGACCCGAGATAAATTTTCAATTACCACCCATTCGATATTGTGCGAGTTTGCGATGTTATCTATGCGATTCAAGAGTAGATCATTGAACTGACCTTTGCATATCAAATTTCAACCCGTCCGAAGGCGTGTTTCGGGAGTCAGTGCTCCCCGAGAGAGCGAATAGAGCGAGTTGAGAGAGAATAGACGAGCGAAACGTGTGACGCTCGAGTGCGTCCAACATCGCATCTGCATGCTGCGCTCCTTCTCCATTTCACAGCACACACAATTTCAGCAGTTTCTCTCTTTTCGGAAGAAACCAAAAGTTGTGTAACAGAACGAACGAATTAATGCATGGCTAAACGATGCAATGGAAGAATTTTACTTAGATTTATGTCTGAAGTTCCGAACCAGTGCGCACAACAGATCACGATTCGCTCTTCTTGAGGCGAGAACAAATCGGTGGATTTTCGAATGCGTGTGAGGAATATTTATTTTGAGAGATAATAAATCTCCAATTTTTTTTTCTAGTATTGTGAGTCAACAACCCGCACGCATCATTAACGCCATCATCCTTAAGGTGCTTAGAGAATATCAAAACATGAATTTGATGCTGATTAATCAAACTAATTGGGCGGCTTAGTGTTTTGGCCAATCAGGACGAGAGGCAATTTGGAGTAGCGGTTTTAATGAGCTGTGCATGTCGTACTTCAAGTGTAATTGGCATCAGGCGTTGAAAACTGATGATGATTCAATTTTTTTCTTAAGTCAGGCAAAACATGAAAACGTAATCATCAAACACGCATGCAGTGGGTTCTTTCAATTTCTCGCTCAAGTGCACTTAAAATTCTTTAAGAGGCTGTTGTTTTAATTTTCTCACATTATGCATAATTTAAATTCTGCCGGTGTTCAATTAAGCGACGTTTTCAATGAGATATTTATCAATCGCCATACGACATTCTTTATTTCTATTGTAATTAATGCCCTCATATAAACGTGCATAAATTGCAAATTTTGAAGTGCATAAAACGCACGTTAATGAGATCACAAAAGTACAATAAATGCGTATGTATCAGCATAAATCAAGGCATCAAAGCACGCAAGTCGATCTCAAGGATTTTTCGCAGCGTAATAATCGCCTGCTGCTCTCATTGAACTCGTGGTGAGCGCGCGATTCATGCCGAGCTCTCTTTTTTCGCTCATTAACCATGCATTATTCATGTTTTATATACAATTGAAGCGATGAAAATATAAATACCGCGGGCCAGACAAATGCATCACAAGTCAAGACTCGAGCTGAAATTTTATTCAATTTGCACGTTCTATCTTTCTCTTGCCGAGCAGACATGCAATTTAACTTTCACCGCGAATTTGCACCTACTATAACTTGGCATTCAAGACTGAACAATGAGGATGCAGAATTTTCAAATTATATAAATTGAGCCAATTTGCATCTGATTTACGTGTTCTAAAAATTATAAACAAAAATATTGAACAAAATGATTTTTAAACGTTTATAAAAATATTAAAAAAAAAATCAGAAAACTAATGTTAATAAATTTAAACCTAATTTTTGCTTTCTTTTAATTAGAAATTACGTAATGATTTGGCCCGGGATCAAAAGTTTAAACAATTAACCTGTCAGTGGCGCGAAAAGCATTACATCATCCATCAGTCTATTGTGATTGATGCTTGGTTTTCCCAAGTGCCAATTTTCTCTTGAATTTTCCTCCGCCACAAGGAAACGTTTACCCCAACCAACCGAATTCCGAAAATAATACGTCACAAATTTTTTATTCCTGTAATTACGTAACACGACGTAAAGGGTCATCCCTGGAGCAAACGCGACGCGTCTAGAAAGTCAGTATTAATTCCCGAGCGGAATATTTAATGCGTTTGATGCAAGATAGGCATAGAGCGGGTCGTCGGTCGCGCTCGGCGCGAGTGTTGGCGCTGCAGCCTAATAAGGCGACCCGGGTAGGCGAAGGCCGTGCACTTTTCTCCGCTGCCCACACACCCTGCCCAAGAGTGGGCAGACGTCGCCATTTCAGCGCTAACTCACTCTCCCTTTTAAAATATATCCGTGGCGCTCCACATTTATGCCGAGCATCCGCGGTGGCGTCGGCCAAGGGTGTGGTGCCAAACAGGCCCCTTCTGAATCACCCGATAATTGCGGAGGACGAATTAAAAACGGACTGCACGTAGTTCATAATAAACTTCGGTCGATTGGTTTTGACCTGGAAGTTGATTTGCTTTCTAAATTCGCAATGTGGTGCATCATCTTGCCTTTCCAATTAACCTACGCGAATTTTCCTAATTTGCAAAACTCGCTTCGGATGCGATTTCTTAAATATTGGGGGGGCATCTTTAAGGGTTTCAATTAAAATGAAATATTCATAAAATTATTTTACTAAAAATTTTAATTAAAAATAAATTTAATTTAAAAAAAAAATGCAGTCACTCTGTTACTTTATATAAAAGGAATTTCTCTGATGCCATCATAAAGTTTGCTGATTCACTATCGCAGAGATTAGCACTTATTCGGCCTGATGGCTCCCTGGCGTCCGTTAATCGTGCCTTACCACAGAGAGCACTTTGGAGAATAGACCTGTTCGCACACATCACACAGAAGTTGAAGATCTGTGGCGCAAATTATCTCCGCGCGTCGATCGTGGGAACTGATTTATTAGCCGCGCACATCTTCTAAAGTGTCTCGCGTGGCTTTGAGGTAACTTTCAATGAGAGGCGATATAGATCATCTCTCTCCTGCCGGTCTCTTTTTTGCATAGTCCCGTTTAATTGCAAGCAGCTTTGCTGGCCGAAGGCGTTTCATTTTTCACCTTCACTCGCCTATAAGAAAACATTCATGAATTACTCGGCTATAAATCTCACATTTATAATAATGCTACAATTAGTTCGCCGAGCAGATTTTTCATTCGAGGTCTTTTGAGAAAGAAAACATAATGCAGAGGCATGAGGTTGGCGGTATAATTGTGCTAGATTATATGAATTGATTACCATCAACTTGCTTGCACATAAGAAAAGTGTACTCGGCGCTGTTCGACATGACTCACGAGATCATTAAAACGTCTTTAGGGTAACCATTTCAATTTGCGGTTTTTGCTAAAAATTACGTAACCAGCTCTTTTAATTTTTTTTAACTCGGCAGTCACATTTCATTAAGCGGTAATTTTGACTTAACTGTTGCTATCATTAAAAGAAACCGAGACGATTAATCCGACTTAATGACCGTGCAGCGGGCGGTTCTTAATTTTTTTCCAGCTCCTTTGAATATAAACCGTCGGAGGTTCTCAGGCAAAACTGCACTTGCCGAAATCCGCTTAAGCAATTAAAAAATTATTTGGAGCGTCATCCGCGGCGGCGCCAATTATTGCAGCCGTTTGCAACTGTTCTCCATGCATGCGTCGCCTCCTCCTCTTTAAAAAGGTTTTTACGAGCGGGAGCTCCCCTTTTCGCGTTATTTGTTTCGGAGAACAAAGACCGTCGTATATATGAAAGGCCCTCGTGCGTTTCTAAAACAATGCATCGCCTTGAAATGAGACGAGAGAGAGATAGAGAAGGAAAGAAAGACAAAACGAACAGTTCACCACACACAACACGTATAGCGGACCCTCGGATCCGTCAATGTAGGTGGCGAACGGAGGAGGAAATTTATCTACGAGATGAATAATAAATTTTATTGCCTAGAATGTGGCAATAAAATTTAAGTAACTTTTAAATTAAACAGTTGAGGAAAAAAATCAAAATAAATTAACCAAGTAAAAAAGCTAGTAAATGACGTAAAAGTTAATATTACTTGATAATTAATTAAATTATATCATCAAGTAATATAATAAATTAATGATTTTAATATCTTATTTTAATCGCATATAATATTTTTGTTTAAGATTTTCACAAATCAATTTAATTCATATGTCATTTTTCTTGTAGATATCTATAAAAACAATTTAGTTGCAAATTGTGTTTATTGATCTATCACAAAGGCAATTGCTGCCCATAACGGGATACATCATTTATACATTCAAAATTATACAAGTTAATATAATTGAGAGAAAAAATTTACCACAATCTTACCATAAAAATGTGCGAATTCTAAAACAATTGAAAGTTATTAAAAAAAAAACTCTACAGCGCGATCTGTATCGTTTCCTAGCATCAATGTCTCCTTTCATAGATCAAAACAATGATGTTGCATACTCTCTCGGCTCCCCTTTATGCGAAAACAAAAAGCGCACACATACTAGGAGAGTTCAACGCTCGAGACGCTGCGATTTTCAGACAGAACTTGGATTCTATCCAACAGGCCACACACGAGTATAGCCATTTCACACTTTTGCCGAAGAAAGAGTCGTTTTTTCTGCATCACGCGCTCCAAATAATGATGTGGAGCTGTAACCGAGCAAAAAGCTTTTGCTTAATGAGCTGTGACTAATGAAAGGCTCTAACCCTCAAAATAAACCCTTTCCTTTTGTATCCTAAAGAGCAGATTTTTAAAAGAAGACAACAAACTTCGGTATATATTATCAAGGAAACTAAAGCAAAACTCCTAATGAAAGAAAGCAACCATTTTTTTTTCAAATCGGACCGCCAGAAGGAGACTAATGATGTAATCGTTGTTTGTATCATTAGAACAACAACTGCAAATTAGACTGCTGAGCACCATGGGAAAACAAGACGCCACGGAGTGAGAAACAAAATTACGAGTGTAGCCGAAAAATAATAGGAGATAATGAATAAAGTCAAAAGAATAAAAAATAATAATGCGAATAGGAGCAAATGGCAGGGAACTTCCGGCAGAGATCATTTCTAGGAATATTTTTCTCTCAAACTTAAATCAACTCCGCAGAGCCGAATAAATTTTATAAACACTCAGGAATAATAAAACAAAGTAAAAATAAAACATGGTCCGTCTCTCTCAACATTCCTCTGGCGAGAACAGCAATTGTGCGAATTACAAGCATGACGAAAAGAACATGCTGGACGGCTCCGCAAACAATCTCTTTTTGCAGTTGTTATGTACATTTTGAATGTCTTTTATTTTCTGCTCTCGGCATGCCAGTCATGCATTATTTTGACGGCCGAAAATGCAGAGCTGGAACGAGACGGGTGACGAAAAGAGACGCAGAAAGAAAGAGGGAATTGTCGTCGTCGAGCCAAAAAGAGAAGTTTATTCACCTGCGCCACGCGGAAGACCTCCCAAAATGTTTTATGCTATTTCAAAAAGTGCATCGCAATGAGGTACATATACCGGTGCGACTCTTGTGTGTTTTTCAAAAGAGTCGCCGTCGTGATTCAGGAGAAAAGTTGTACCCTTGCGATTTATTCACTTCTCGAATTCAATATATACGCTGCCGAATTCACGATGCATTTTTTGTTCGTGGAAGATCGTGATGTTCAAGAATTGAGAAATATTTTATCGCACTTATGGACTCGCATTTTATAAGGTTCTGTATAATAGCGTTCGGATTCCGCTGCAACACCGGCTATAAATTTAATTTAACGACCTCAGTGAGTTTTGACTTTCCCGTTTTCAATATAAATTGCATGGTTAAATTGGCTTTATATGGCTTTTAACCACCAAATCTTCGATCTTCCGCACGAATTTTTATATACTTCTAAATCAGCTATCCAATTTTTTCAAGGATGAAACCCCGGTCTTGTGTCCCCTTTTTTCATCGATTTATGAGCAAGCACGTTCGACAGAAATTTCACTCCAAATTTGCATAAAATCGGATATCATTTTCCATTCTCTGGCCGAGACAAAAGCGCTGCAATAAATCCACACACGAGCGGTGAATCAGCAAGTCTGGCCGAGAGGTGTGAATAATTTGCCAGCCGCTGTCACCGCATCCAGAAATTATATATTTATTATTTCCCAACCGCGCGGTGCGAATTGGAAACAAATAAGATAGAGAGACACGCAAATTGCTCCTCCTCAAAGGAGCAGCAAGTGATGGGAATTTATTTCTCTCTTCGCCAAGAAAAGTTACGAATAATAACAAATAAGTGAACGCAGTTGGCTGGCGAGTGAGATGCGTATATTGTCAAGTGATGCATTCCCCCGAGTATGCGTAACAACTTCTTTTGATGCGCGACTCTTATACCCGACTTTCCCTCTTAACTTGAAAAATGAACAAACAATGCGTGTTCTCCAGCTGGCCACTCGTTTTTCTTGTAAGTCGGGTATAGAGTGCATGTCGCTGTGTTGCAATGTTAACAAAAAGTTCTTTGAACTGTCCGTTGCCAAGAAGCCTTGACCTATCGAAATTACAATGCAGTGTTCTTTGAAAAGAAAAGTATTTAAATTCATTGTAACTTAAAACGATTTTAAATATGTTTATATTTTTTCCATATTCATTTTAATCAACAACTCTATTCTCGGTATTTTTTTCTAAATTAAGAAAAAAAAATACTTTATTTACAACAGAACAAATTAATTTTCTACTCCAATGATTGGATTCCTAGAAGATGAAATTCTGAAGTTTGAAGGGCAAATACATATCAAGTTAATGCTTGAGGGCACAAATTCATAATTTCACTCTCCCATGATCGACGCCTTTCGACCGTATAAAAAGAGCGTCAAAACTTTGAGAGCCAACATCGTGCATCATTATTCTGTACACATTATAGAGAGCGAAATGATGAACAAGATGGAAATAATCGCACTTCACGCTTCAAAATCCACTTTGGCCGCACCGTGAAATTTGGGAAATAAATGTGCAAACCGCGAGAAATATAATAAAAGTGTGATGAAAAGGAACAAAATCGTTACTCCTCGCGGAGCACAATATAATTTTACACAGAGTGTGATCTCTCGGGGCGCGAGAGGAATTGCATGGCGAGAGAATTTTCCAGCACCTTGCCCTCGTCGAACGTGTGTGTCAGACCATTCTGACATCACATCGGTGCAAAGATCCAAAGAGCGAAACAAAAAGCACTTTTGCTTGCCGTGCTGGATGACTTGGCCGAGACGTGCAGGTTTGTCCTCTCAAGTGTGCGATGTGAGTGACCCCACGAGTTCAAATTCGATTCCGAGAGCAAAGGTGTTGAAGCAGATCGGAATCGCGGTTTAGTTAAGTCAAACATAAGCGTATTGAAAATTTTTTTAAAGCCGAGCTAGGCACGCGCGGTGAAAGTATTTGGAACTACTAGATTGCAAACAAAGACAAGCAAGTAAGTGCAAGAATAAATCAATTCAGTAATTTATTTTCCTTGTAAAATTATTACGTAATGAAATTCAAGTATTACAAATTACAATTATTCAAATTGTGTACAATAATTATGCTGTTTAAAAAAAAATAGAAATTATACAAGATTTAAAATAAAAATTTTTGTTAACTATCAAAATATTTAAAAAAAAAAAAAATATCAACAAACTTCTTTCAGTTTGATCATCCTTTTTATTTTTATTAATTTTAATTTAATGATAATTATTTTCAAGTATCCTAGGTAAAAATGTAGGTCGTTCAATGGCGAAAATACCTTAAGTTTAGCTTGCTTGTGACGTTTTGACTCTTGAAAAAGACGCCTGTTCATTATTATACGGTAAACATAAGGTCTCGACGTAAATAAACGTCAGATCGCGAGGCGGTCGGCGTGCCCACCGCGCGATTTTTCAAGAGCTTTCATGTCTGCATATGGGCATAAGTGAAAGCGAAGAAGTGACAAAACAGCATCTTCCTCCTCCTCAAGCCGCGCGAAAGAAAGAATTTCCCAGCAGGAAGAAAAGAAATTTTTTTATATTTTTGAGCAGACTTCGCAACTTTTGTTCTCCTTTTGGAGCAGATGGATTTTCTTTCGGCAAGTGGGTCGCACATTTTTGGTGCTCTATTACGCGGCTGGACGTCTCAGCATCAGTCGGCCAAACCGCGAAATAATCTCATAACATGCGGCTCAAATTTGCGTTGTGCTGAGCACGAGAGCTATTAGACCGGATTGAATCCCGTGGAAAAAATTCCGCGCGCGGCTCCACTGACCTTGTTCCTACTTTTTAACTTCTTGATAATGTTTATGAATTTTTTATTACGTGATCACAGCGTTTAACGGAAGTTGCGATGAGCTCGGCTTGCACCATGAATTTCCTATTAGGATGAAAAACCTCATCTTATACAAGACTTGCAAAAAAAAAACAGCTTTTACGCATTGTGCTTGATGACGGCTTAATTTTATAAATGGATGAAATAATTTCTTTTTGCATTAAAAATATATGAATAAATTTTATTTAAAATGCTAATGGGTTTCTAAATAAATAAAAATTTATTTCTCATAGTTATTATTATACCAGATTATATCAAAATTAACCTTACTTATTGTTTTTCACAAGAAGGACCTTCTACACTTCCTCCAAGTTACACAAAACAATAAAGGGAATTAATCATCGTTTGTCATATAGTGAAATATTTTACCTCGTCGGCCAAAAATGGAGGGCTGAATTAATCGAGATCAATCGACAGAAGTGCGCGGGTTGAAATGTAGACCTTCCGTGCCAAAATGGAAGCGAATTCAAATGCGAAAATACAAGGCAGGGCATGATAGGGCGTCGGTCTCTGGTGCTCTCTCTACAGGCACCACCGTTAAAGCTCTCCCGTGAAGGTCGCTCGAATAAACCCACAAGCGGCCTTGGTTGTACCTTTAGGGCCCTCAGCGTCGCCGATATGATTTAGTTTTTTATGCGTGTGCTGGATCAAAAGGCGAAAGTGAATAATCCATAATGTATTTTGAAGAATTTTTTAATTGGAATTTCCAGTCAAAGGGAAACTTTGATTCTGAATAATATTTATCTGAACTGATTTTATAAAAATTTAAAATTATTTTCTTGTTTTCTCTGATTCGTTTTAACATTTTAATTTGAAACATAAATTTTTACTGAAGAATTTAATATTTCATGATTTAAAATTTCAAAGGAAAGGCAACTTTGAAGGTCGAGTTGGGATAAACCGCCGCTCTGCATATGCAATTTCCTTCCCATTTCAGAAGCAAGCAGATTCTCATTATATGCAATCATCAGAATCCCATTGTTTCCACAACTCGACCTTATCAGAAACATAAATCGAGACCAGTTCATTTCGTTTATATGCAAATGGCAGCAAAGGACGCAATTATAATAGAGCAAAAAATGCAACCTCTCCCCCGCGCATCTTTGTATTTCATTCTTGTCAAATTCTAAAAGCATTCAAATTGGACACGCTTGAGTTGAATAAACCGCGGTTGCAAACGAGAAGAGCAGCGTGGAATTTTGGGTGATTTTGTAATTTCGGCAGCTCCACGTTTTATTGTTATTGCTCTCCTATGTATAATCTCACTCTTGAATGCCTCGGCGCGTTTTATTGGAGCAACCCAAATTGCCGGCTTCGTTTGTTAATTATATACCAAACTACTGCCGATTCAACGGACGCATGTCATAACAAGAGAAAAACTTTTCGCTGAAATAAATTTAAGAAGCAAAAGTAACGGGCGTACAGAATTTTTTAGAACTTGTTTTTTTTTTTTACATCAACACTCGAGCTATTTCTATACTCAAGGTCGTTTTTTCTTTCAAGTCACTTGAAATCAGCTGGATGAAAATTGGTGCATGCTGGTTTTGATACAAAAAGTGGCGGACAATTTAGATTTATGGATACCGAGAAGGATGAGTCTGAATTATATAATTGTATGAGCCTTGGTGCTCGGAAAAAACGCATGCACTACATGCGGTGCTAATGGTGGTCGGAGAAAAAGGTGAAAGAAAAGAAAGAAAGATAAGATCCATCATGATTTGAAATTTCATCACCGGCGAGATAAATTACTTTTTTGTGTTCAGCCATTAATTTGATTAGTCCGTTCGTCGGTCACACCTTTGTTACTTGAAAGTTCATACGCGGAAAATTTGTTTTGCTCTGGCGTTGAGAGTTTTGACCGTTCTCAGGGGAAAATCGCTTTGAAACCAATTTCATGGTGGTTAATTTATGCGTGAGGATGACAAGACACGAACTTGGAGAGTGTTGAAAAAATTAAAATGTACAAAGTGATGCAAGAGTTTCCAGGATTGAAATAAATTTATTATGGATTTCCGGCAGCGGTTTCAAAGAATGAAAATTCCACATCCCTGTGCAGTTGGAAAAAGCTGCAATGCACGATCGGTGATGCGTGTGCGTTTTGTCTCTCTCGGGAAAATACACAATATGTTTGCGGAGAGAGAGAGAGAGAAAATGAGAAAGACAAGAGTTTGTTGCGTAATTGCTCAGGCGAAACAAACATACAATCGACGCCGAGAGATGCTTCTTTTTTGCCGCGGCCGTGTCTGCCAAGCCGAATAAAATAATCAATCTCGGCAACTGCTTGCATTTCTGTGTATTTGTTCACGTCAGGTGCGTTGCATCCTGGAAGGCAGTCGATCCCTCACGATAAAATGCAAATGAGACAGCCGGCGAGTGCTCCCTCGGATCGGGAATTGAGAGACGGCGCGGTACAAAATACACGGCGCCGATTTTGATCTTTCTTTGATATATCAAAATGAGCGGGCAATGTTTGACTTGCGGTCCGAACCGATTCTTTCTTTTTGCGCGAGGAAAAGTAATTACGAAGACGCCATTAATCAAAACAAGCGAGAGACAAATTGATGCGATCGCGGTGCCAGAATGTGAAGAATCACGCAAGTCAGAAAGTTGTTGCGAAACTTCAAATCCTTCAGAAAGTACATATGACACGGAATAATTTTTCTCACTTAATAATTGATGCAAAAAAAATCATGATATTACATAAATGCTTGCTAAAATAAACTAACTGAAAATTCCACACGTCGATTGAAAATTACTCATTTTGAATGAAATTATTGAAAATTATAGAAAAGGTTTACAAATCAATTTTTTTTTTTTGCTGATTACAAAGAATTTTCCAGTTTTTTTTGTTCAATGTGAACGAACCACATTATCATTCGTCACTTAAATATATAATGAAAGAATATAATTGTTTTCATATACGAGCTCATTATTAATAATAAAAAAATATATGTGGAACTCATTTATGCAAAAGAATTAAATAATTTAACAATTTTATTTTTGAATTATCTCATTTAAATGTGATAGCGATCTTCCAAGAACCTTTTAAGCATTTATGTATAATTTAAAGTGTTAAAATTGAGCAACTTGGTAATTTTCGCAGGCAACCATTAACCAACGCCTCTCTTTGCATCTTGTGCTTCTGCGAACATTATTCTTAATACAAAAGTTCCCCTTTTAGGAAAACTCGCAAGTAATGGAAAATCTTTGTCGGAGATCAAGCAATTTGTGATGCTACCTCCGCTCCGGGCCGCAACATATGCGCACAATTATGTGATATCGTCATTTACACAATATAATGAGTGCTTGTACTGTACGCACGGCTAACGGACCGCTGCGCCTACAGGAATTGCGAGCAGCACTTCTTCTTCAAAGATAAAAAGAAAATGACGAATACAGAGTGTGAGAGAAATAAAAAGGCTCTTTGTGACTTCAGTTAGCAGCTCTTTAATTTCGCGTTTTTGCTGGCAGTCAAATCGTGAAGCGGCCCGAGGTGAAATAAATTCGCTTTCCGCGACTGATAGTATAAAAGAGCGGCGCATCTGTTGCTCGGTAATTATCGCAGAGTCGTCGTGCTTTTTATTGCCCGTCATTAAGAGATGGTGTTTTGCTCTTCTCAAATTTTTCGAGCAAGGATGAGTTATGACTTTCCAGTTGTCTCTCTCGTTTCGGTACTTTTGACAAAACCATAAATCTATTTTAAAGGATGTCGACTTCCTAGTACAAATTGTAAGCGTGCAAAATATTTAACAGTTTTTGGTCGTATAATTTTTACAACTTTGATCACATCATGCTCGCAAATGAGAAAAGTAATAAAATTTGCTGGACCGGCGCGAAAAATTTGCCTTCGGATGAAAATTCTCTGCTCAGTCGGTGTAATTAACCATTTTGCAAGGCACCGTTACTTCAGTTGCATATATGCAGCGTTAAAACAACTTTTTGTTAACGTAACAGACGAATAACCATAATAACTCGACCTACCTGTTTGGAAGAGCGAGAGAGGATGAATAATAATTAATTTATATGAGAGTTGAGCAAGCCGCGACGGACGACCATTCATTCCCCCCACGTATAATTATTTTCTTTTTATCTTCCGAGATTAAAAGAGGCAAAAAGATGATCACTTTGAAGCAAACAGTGTGTAGGTCTCTTTTGAATTTCCAGCAACAACCCGATTATAATTTACGCGCGTTGGCCGCGTCCTCCAGAGGTTGTTACCCTTCCTTCGATCCGGCTAAGTGAGATCATTCTGGCCATTACTCATCAGATGTGCGCCGCTTTTGATTAAACTTTATTTGCTCTTCGTGAAATTGCTCGACTTGCATGACATGCCCGGCACCTGCTCTCTGGAGAAAATTGCTCCGACAACACGTAGCGTGTTAAGCAAATTTGAGGAAAACCACCGAGATGAGAAGCGACGCCTCTCAAATCTGTAGACAAAAAAAATCACGGTATATATTTTTCCACGTTCTGGAATTACTTTTTGCTGTCAAATTTGACTGGAGTTACATTCAGGATTAAATATCTGTATCAAAATAAATTATTATTTTTATAAAGAAATGACAACAGCTGTCAGATGGAAGCCAATAAGGGCAATTTATTTATTCAATTTCTGCTGAAACTCGACGCATTTCTGCCTTAATTGAGTGTGAAATAGGATTACGTGCGACTTAATTTGCGATAGAAATCCGAGCGCACGCCACAAAGAATTACAAGCAGCCCCCGCGGATTACACAACATATCGGGCACTCGCATCTCGTTTGTTTGCCAAGAGGATGTTAATCTTGCCAATCGACATGATATTATACAGTGCAAAATACCACAACCCAATGTAATGATTTTTTAGGCTTCAAAAGTATCATCAACGACCTTGGCTTGCGTGCTAATTGCACTTGTTTGCATTATTTTCCTTCATTATTCCCTCGACGAGACGTTAAAAAAAATGCTGGTTCGAAATTGCTGTCCAATTATTTCATCTCTCGTCATATGAGATGCTGCCTGGTGCGATGATGACTCAATTCAACTTGTTCTGTATAATTGGAGTTAATATTATTGCTCTCAGTTGTGATTGAACCTATAATTTCATATTAATGAGGATGGCAAGGAGAAAATTTTGGGAATGTGACAAAGATTGATGAGCTTGGTTCATAATTTCGATCCCTTTTTTATGTTTCCATTTTTTTATCTAATTGGCCTCTAAGAAAAGCCTCTGATAAAATTAATTCCTTAAATATATTTTCGCGAACATGGCAAATTTAATCTAAATTGTAGGCTGCCTTCAGAATATTGAACTTAATGATTTAACAAAAATGCTGATGCACAAAATTGTTATAATTTATATAAAAAGGGCCCATTTTTTTCAAATTATTATTTTAAATTAAAAAAAACAAACACTAACATGCAAATTTTTCATCTTATGTTTACAGGCGAGTAGCCAAGGTGGAGTAGGCTTTGGAATTAAACGCGAAATCTTCTTCCTGAACCTCGAAGATGGATACTTCGGGTGCCAGGTCAACGAGTCAACCACGGTGCTGCAGCTTTTTGAGCTGTCGCACTTGTGCGACGGGACTCCAAATTGCTTCATGGGCTCTGACGAGCTGAGCAAGGAGCTCAAATGCACAAGTAAGTACAACACTTTTTACAACTGTCAGAGAGTCTTTGAACTCTTTCGCAGAGAAATTAATTCAATTTCCACGCGGGAATGGCAGAAAATTTCAAGCGCTGTAATTGGCGAGATTCGTATATAAAACATAATTTTATATCAGGATGGGAAATCTGTCAGTGCGCGCGGGATGACTTGGCGTGTTGATATATAATTCGCTTTGCGTGTAATTTGAACAAACTACCGCTTTTCTGGCTTCCTTTTCATTTTCGCGAGATAACCGAAATTAAACAAAAAAAGAACAAACTGTAAAGTGATAATCGCATAGTGAGAAAATTCATACAAAAGTTTTCGGTCCTTTTACATTGTGTCGGTGTTAGTGAACCCTAGCAAAGCTCTGCGTGTCCATCCATCCATATTGTGCCCGGTTGCTGACGGTGAAAAGAATAAGAGTCGGCTTTGGTCATCGGCTAACGGTCGGCGAGAGTGGATAAAAAGGAAAGGAGCAAAAAGCCGACGGTGCGCATCACGTACACGCTATGGGGATTCAATTTGGTGCTGCCTGCGAATAATGGCCCATTGTAATGCTTCTCGCGCGGCTTATGCTGATGAGAAGACGTCCAAATACAGCAAAAGAATCGCTGTTTTCGATTTCATCGTGTTTTTCTTTGGATTTTTCGCTTCTGTGAGAATCGCTCAACAAAGGCGAACGGAACTCTCAGAAGTTTATTTGCTCGCTTCTAATTCTATAACGCTAATTACAACTATCTGCTTGTTTGTTATTTTTGTTTAGAAACATTTCAATGCTGATTTTGTTAAACAAAAAGAAAGGCTTTGAAAACAGTCATTAATTTAGACTTAGCCTTGGATTTCGCATCCTCTCAATTCGCAATTAAACCATTTTCGGCGCGAAACTTTCAAGCATCTCACCTTGACTGGCCTTTCAGAAGCGTGATATCATCCTGCTTTTTCAAAGAGAAAAAGTGCATATGATATCATGCGCTCATCCATCATCGCCGAATGGAATGTCGTGCGAGATCTGACGAGGATGGGAGACTCATCAGATTGAATTTCTTCAAAAGAGAACCCGCTGCACGCCTGTGAAAAGATTGTAAAAAAAAAAAACTCTCGCGGTGTTGACCCTCGCGCGATGCTGCATTGAGAAAAGGACACGCGGAAAAAATTATAATATCTGACGATGCACAATTCAGAGATGTCAAGGCGCACGATTCGCTTTTTGATAACTTGCTCTGCAGCGGTGGGTGGACGTCTCACAAACATCCGATTGTCCTCGGTTTGCGTTTACACACACCGTAACTGTTTGCACCACTTGAAGTTTCAATGGCATGGGAGTTTCTCACAAGTATTTCCAATAAGCGGATTTTTAATTGTATCGATGACGGAATTAAAAATATATTATTCGTATATGAGAACATATAGAAAACAGTAAATAATCTCTGCCGTTATTTTTTTAAGTTCTTAATGTGTGGAATTAATATTTCAACAGGAGCAAAACCTACTTAAAATTAATTCAACGCAGCTAAGAAATGCAAAAAATGTTATTGCAGTTTAATGTGATTCTATAATGGCGAATTCCAATCAAGCATCAAGAATGACAATGGAATGCAAAAATTCAAACAAAAAATACCTTCTTTCTGCAAAACATGAGGCGATTTAAAATTTAAATTATTCAAATAGCTACAATTTTTTTAAATTCCAATTTTTTCTCAAAAATTTTATAAATAGTCAATAAAATATATTTTATGTGTGAATTTAAAAAAATAAACATCAATAATTTAATTTTAACAATATCGAAAAGAAAAAAAACCCACCTTTTGGTTTCAATTTGCAATTCTTAGAAGAAGACTTAGATCAATTAATTTTTAAATTTGGTTGTTATATATGAATAAACACAATGTTATGTAATTTAAAAAAATTTAAATTTCTGTTTTTTTCAATTTAAAATTAAACTTATTTAAATTTTTAAGTAAAATTATTAGGGGTGGCAGTTTATTTTTAAAATTAAAATTTGGGTTATTTAGTAGTTATTAAAATAAAAATAAAGGTGTGTAGGGATTCTTTAGTAAAACAAGGAAATCCGCCAAGTACTAAGTTTTTGCCCGCGTCAATTTGGCCCGCGTGTGCAATTGCGCTGCAAGCACCACTGCACCTGCCTTGCTCATACACTCAATTATTATGTATAATTCCTTGTACCGTTAAAAGAAGAGGCAGCAAAAAATAGCTCTCTCGAGCAATGATTTAATATGTTCCCTCTTTCTTCTCGTTGTTCAATTATCTGATATAAACAAATCAGGCTGGTTCGCCGCACTCGCGCCGATGCAAATTTATCATCCTCGCTCCGAGGACAATGAGATCGTTCTTCGGGACGGCTGGATATAAAAAAAAGACCGGCCGAAATAACTCGGTGTGTAATTTTGCGGTCTGCCAAATCACACAAACGGACGAGAGCTGATTAATTTTCCGCCGCGAGGAGAAAAGTCATTGGCACTCGCGGTCGTGCACCGGCGCTGCGCGAAAATTCCAAACTCGGCGCGGCGGATGGGTTGACGATGATTTTCAATAAATTTCTTCTCACGCACGTCCTGTCTGCAAGTCCCCCTCGCTCGAAATTGGCATGCACAAGTGATCAAAAGAAACGTTAAATATGAATTTCGTATTGGCTTCTCGTGATTTTTTCACACGGTCAGAGCTACTGGATTAATTCTTCAAAGACCTCACACACACAAAAAGAATAGAAAATGTACACGAAAATTAATTTTTGTCTGCACGTAATGCCAAAATTTGAATATATTTTTAATTTGTTTTATTAATGAAAACGACAATAGACCAACCCAATAGCCTTAAAAGCTAACGGGGGCCATGCATGAGCATAAAAAACAAACGAACAAATAAAATTAATCAAAATAAGCAAAGCACATGTGCAAAACGAGAGATTCTTTTTACGAAAATTTTTGTTCTTAAGCTTCGTAAAATGTAATTTCGGCGACATTAAATTCGTCTACTCACTTTGCTGAACTCTTCATTGCGTAATTGGTCGGTCACTTCTTCAGATCGCACTGAAAAATCCACAAACAACACAGTACTTTTAGAAAACCACGCGCACTTGTTGTTGTTCCGGATGTTTCACTGACTGGCCACATGGTTCACAGCTGTTTTGCTGCCGTTTTTTCATTTCTCATTGGTCAGAGGGCGCAGGGTTGGAGTTATGTACAGACTGCATCCAGCAACAGCCCGCGACAGGTTTAGATGCTTTGAAAATCGGATCGCTTTCGTCAGTCACCACAAGCATGCCTCACAATTGAGATAAACACCACATGAAAAGGAGTTTGAAAATACTACATAATATAGCAGTTGAAATATTTATTTTTAAATTCTTTGGTTTAAAGAGCTGACCGTGAAATATGATCATAAAATTTTATAGATAAAATATTACATAAAGAATTTCTGCTTCAACGTGTCTATGTTGTTTAGCAAACCACATAAATATAGTATCCTCTCATAACTCATCTAATTCCGCCTGGGAAAAAAATAATGTATCTCTTTTTTTTATTTGCCGGTTCAAAGCAACCGCATTATTTTACCTCGCCGAAAAAAACAATGAATATGAAATGAGCTCATCTCATCAACTTTTGTCTTGCGGTGGCTTTTTAAAACCGAATCTGCTTTGCTTCTATATTCCCTTTCATTAGACATAACGCTACACACACACGCATGCAAATTAAAATCAGCAACATTTCATATTCAAATGATAATTAAATTCCAATCTCTCGACGCTTCGAATTAATTATATAGAGCGCCGCCCTTTGGCTTTGATTCCGGTTCCTCGCAGACAACAGGTGCCTTTGCAAAAAGCGTTTCTTTTTATTTCAAGTCAGACCTCAGGGTACTTGGCCAGGGTGAACGATCTTGGCCGAACTGACCAGCGCCACGGCTCCTTAAATCTTTCGTATGTACTTAAAAATACGAAGAGAGCTATTCGCCGATGCGATGGGAAAAAGTCTTAAACAGGTTTCAATTTCGTTTACGATCAGCATTTCATTTTGCTTGCAGCACCGCTCTTTTTTCTTCTCGCGCTCTTTGCTCGTTTTATAAATTTATATTCCGTAATTAGATGCTCTTTAATTTCAAGCCGAAAGCTGCTAGTACGAATACAAACAGCCTCGCACGCCGCCGCCGCACGACTGATTTTTATCAGTTTGTTACACCTGTGTGCGACTTGCCGCGCGTCTCTTTGCGTAAAACGTTTTATAGAAGATTGCATGTCGACAGGAAGAAAAAATTCGTCTCGAAGCAAACGCTCTGCTTTCGTGTGTGAGATTAATTTTAAAATGCAGAGACTCTCTTTTGTATTTATCTCTTTCTTTCTGCGGCTGGGGAGAGAGGAAGAGGACAATCACCCAGGCGGGTTTTGCTCTTTTTCTCTCAGCACTACACGCTGCAAAACAACTCTCTTTAATAATTACGTTGCATGTTCCTGCATTGAAAGGTCAGAATTATAGCCCGACCTCTGCACTACTCTGATTCAAATTCTTTGCGTTACGGTTGCGCAACCCCAGGGGATCGAGCGTATTCAAATTGCAGATCGGCGCAATGCCCTCAGGTGTGAATTGTCCATTGTTTTTCATCTCGGCTTTAATTAGTTCGAACGGATTAAATAAATCCTGGTTCTTTGGTTCTCTACATAAAGAATCTGCTTGTAAATTTTTATTTAATAAATTTAATTCGTTAATAATTTAATAAATTGCAAATGGTTGCTTTAAATTTACTCTATACTAAAGATAAAATTCCCCCCTTTTTTTCAGCGAAACAACTTTTCCAAAGAACCAGCTTGGACTGTAAAACCGAATTACTCTTTAGACAAATAATAACAAAACAAAATCATTACCCTTCAACTGAAGACAATTTTCTTCTCTCTGGCAAATTACTTGGAAATTATTTCGCCGGAATGCCGCCGCGGTTTGCGAAAGGAAAATCCACGCTCATAGGATGAAATTGTAAAACGATAATATTTTTCTGGAAATTTTACATGCAGTATTTTTCCATTCCGTAAAAAGTCTTGAAATAATTAGCCTCGAGGTCGAGACATGCACAATTGCAAATTATCAGACAGCGCTCGCCGTAATTAAAAGTGTAGTCATTAGGCCAAGAGTGGTGAAGTGCAATTAAAATGAGAAGTAATGCTTATTATGCGCAGCAACAACATCAATTATTATTCTCATTCAGGAAAGATCGCCATATCAAAAGAGAAAATGAGAGGAAACGAAAAGAAACGTTCGCGTCCTTTCCTGGCGTTTCCTCTCCTACTTTCGCAGAAAAAAAGCTCATCGACCGAATTCACATTGTTTTCCATTCATGCAAAAATCGACATTATTTCTCACACACGACTTGCATGCTTGCACGGCGTCGACGGTGGCAAAAAAGGTAAAGAGGAAAAAAGAAAATTCATTTTATGGCCGCAGAAGCAGGTGATTTGGCATGCTTGGTGAGTCCGAATTGTGCGACCACGCAATGTCAACTGCGGTCTTTTCCTTCACGTAAAGCCCCGCGTGTTTCCTTTTTAGCTTTTCTTCCGCTTCCATAAGCACAAATAATATGCCCCCTCCGACAACACACTCGATTATTAAAAAGTCATTAATCCCGCCGGTACTTTAGCCTCGTCTATTTGGACGAAGTTTCACGCTTCACGTGAGAAACCAAAGACACGAGAGGGCAACCAAATAAGCTATCATTACACTGAATACATAAACAATTTAATTTGTGTATCTCTCAAATGATAAGAGCACACGAGCTAGTGTTTCGCTTCCTGAAGAGCACGCCAAAGAAAAACGCGCGTTCTGCTTGAAAAACTGCACTCGGCAAACAAGAAGAGAAAATAAACATTCTGATCGACAGAGAAGTTTCCGCCTTTGATCGCGATTTAACATTTGATTTTTTTCGCTCGTGCAAAAGCAGTATAATTCTTCTTGAGTAAATTTGTAAGTACTCAATGCATGCGGAGTAATGAATTGAATTGAACGGTCGGTTCACGACAGGCTGGGAAAATTACACACAACAGAGGACGTATGTTGTTAATTTTGAATTACGAGTTTATTGAGGGTCGGCGGTTAAAAAGCACCAATTTTCTGCCAGTACCGCAAAAACGATAAATCCACGTCACTTTTTGTCCGAAACTTAGCTAATTTGACTCTGATTTTATTTGCAGGCGACTGTAAGTCAGAGAAGGGAATTGAGTGCCAGAACGGAGCGTGCCTTGATTCCCAGTGCCACTGCAACGATGGCTACGGCGGTTGCAGCTGTGAAGTACCTGGTAAGTAATTGTTATGTTAAAAATTAATTTTTATTAATGATTTGACATACTTAATTTTGCTATTTAAAGCAAAAATCATCCCAAAAATATTATTCAAGAATGCAAAAAGTTTCTAATTAATTTAATTTAATGTATTTAATTTTGCCTATTTTTCGACAAAATAACGATTTATTTTGAATAGCTAAAATAATCGAGTTGTTCCATTCAAAATTAATTATATTAAAAAACATTAATAAAACGTAAGCCTACTTAGTTAAATTACGATTGCTATAATGTAGGCATACATGAATCCCACTTCTGACACCAATTGTTAAAGACGATATATTTTGAATTATTAAAATTTAATTTTATAAAATTTATTTGATACACATTGGTATTCTAAGAGATTCATTAATTTTATTTTAAATTATCTACGGTATTAATTGCTTACATCTGACTTGAGACCATGTTTCAATCTACTCAAATCTGGCAGAGATCCAATAAAAAAAAATAGAGAAATAATTAATTACGTTTTACTGTATCACAAACTGTGTTCATCATTTATGCATGCTCATTTGTTCGTGAGTGAGCATTAGATTAATTCATCAACTAGCAGTAAATTTGCATGGGAATATTTGATCACGACTCGCATTGTTTTCTCCTATAACATTATTTCCTGATTTGAATCTTGTTAATTACATTCTCACTCGTTTGAGCCCATTAGCTAATTTTAATATCTCATTTTGCAGACGAGAACGAGTGCAAGTACCGTCCTTGTGACGTGTTTGCCCATTGTACAAACACTTTGGGCAGCTTCCACTGCACTTGTTTCCCAGGGTACAAGGGCGACGGCTTCCACTGCGAAGGTAAGACTTTTACGATTTTTTTTTAATTCAGTGTTTACTCTTGGTGGCTTTTTTAGAATTCCTAGAAATAATTTTTTAATAAAAACAAAAAGCGGTTAGTTATAATTGCGAGAGGAAAAACCGCAAAATATTATCTTCATGAAAATGAGCTCGAAGGAAGAACCAGTCCTCTCTAGAAAGCGTTTTTATATTTTCTCTTTCCTGCTATCCGCACTTTTCCCAGCATCCAACCTGTATAGGTGCTTTTAACTTTTATCTCGTCCGCCCAATTACTATGATCTAATCCACATGCAGATTGCAATAATTCGCTGCTCTTCACACATCCGAAACGCATCAAAAATGCGTGCGTTCCCATCGCGTGTGAGCACCGCTACATGACCCGCGCTTGTGACCTGTCTGCTTTGTTATTTGGACCCGGCTCGTGCCTTATTCGTCTCTTATTAAATCGTTTGCAATGCAAATTGCTGCACCCAAACCATTGTTTTTCGCAGAAATTTTAGTGTTTCTTCTCTTTTTTTTTTACATAAAAAAGTACTTCAAGAAAATTTATCTTTTAAACCGCTTGTCACGACCTTTCCTTATTTTTCATGTAAATACCTCGAATTACGACAAAAAGAGGTTTATCGGACAGAAGCCTATTTGATTTTATTCCCGAAATAAAAAGGAGACGCGCGCGCGTGTAAATCTATTAAAGCACTTCTTTCGGGGCCTCTCCGTGCCGCATCTTCTTCACCATGAGATTTAATAATAAATTGTGCTCATCTGTTCTCACGCTGCATTATTATTATTATTTATTGAGGATCACGATTCTGTTTTGTGCGCGCTTTTCGGATGCTGTGCGCGATCTGAATCACGAACGACGCTTTCCTGCAGAAGAATGTAGCCGTGAAAAATGTGCGGATCGAGAACAAACAAAACTTGATGATATACACAACAGACCAATTTGCTTTCTGGCTTTTATATCTTTCTGAAAAAAAACGGAGGCTTGCGAGATAAAAATAAAAATAGTTTTTTATCTTTTGGTCTGCAAAAAAAATATGAAATTCTTCTTGCTCTTTGTTCTCTTCCCTGATTCTTGAGATGCTTGAAATAAGTGCGAAAATAAGTTAATTGGATGCCTTGCTTTTGAAGGATGTTCGATGGCCATTTTTGGCAAAGCAACTCATAGGAATGCATCTCTGCATCCGACAAGTTCATATGCTCGATTTCTTTGTAAGTTCGTTTATGGAGCGAATTTTCAAGTCCACGGTGGTGATCATTGTTTACCTTTGCGACGAGAGATGCGCCTCATTAGATCTAGACCACCGGCCGCTATCGAGCCTCTTCAGAGAAGCCAAAAGTGAAAGTCCTCGAAAAAATTTCATGTAATAAATCGGAGCCGTAACTGCCGAGTGGGTTTTTATATTTCGCTGGCACATTATGAGAAACGAAGCCCGATGCAATCTTCTCTTTCATAGGCGCCGAGCCGAACAATTATTATGAAATCGACCAGCCGTGGCGTAATGAAATTTATCTTTTTATACTTAATATAGAGACGGGCACAGATGTGCTTATTTGATTGAACGCTTAATAGAGCAATCACAGTCGCGACACCTCGGGATGTGCATCAATTATAATTATTAAATTGAAGGTCTAGTGCTGCGATGAATTGATAGTGACAAGTCTGGTGGCATTTAACATTTGTTCGTTTACTTTCTGTGCTGCATTGACAACTCGCAGAAAAATTACTCCGAGGTTGATATTAATTTATGTTTATCTTTTGAGTTCTATTTCATGTCGCTTTATATTAATATCCGTGTTTTAGTGTCACATCAATATTCATAATTAAGACTTATAATTATTTTAAATTTATTACTGCACACCTCTCTGCTCGTGAGGAATTTCAAATCAATCAATATTTTATGCGGTATATCATATTTTTAGCCTCCAAACAAAACAAGTTTTTTTTTAGTGTTTTCTGCTGACAGGCTCAAAAGCAAAAACTCCTCAGCAATTTGAATTTTCAACGCTGAAACGTTATGCCATTAAGTGTGGCACAAAAAATTAAATCATAAATCGTACCGAATCAATTCGATACCGGTGGATTGCTCAAATTACTATGTTATTCCATGTAAAATTGCTGCCCTTGCGTTCGTCATCATATGATCATCTCTTGCTCTTTTTTTCCAATCCACCCGAGGCCTTCCGAGAAAATGGCAATTCGAGCTCAAAGTCGGATAATCAAGATCGAGTGCGTAATTTATGTATTCGCTCTGAAAGATGGTGAAGGAAGAGGAGACAAATCAAGCGGTGTCTCTTGTAAATGCTGTTCGCGGGCACCGATAGAGGAAAGAAAGGACAGGTGGATCGGCGAGAGATAATAACACTCGGCTAATCGCGGACGAAATGAAAAGTGTATTAAAAGCGCGCACGCCGAGCGCAGGAGAGAATCGGCGAGCGAGAGAAGGAGGAGGAGCATTTCTATGAAGGGCATTGGTCTTGCAGAGAGGGGCCATTGCTCCGCATATGCACGCTTTACAACGCGAGAGAAGAGGCCTCTGGGCACCAGGCCCGACGACCGACCATCATCATAGACGCCGGTTATCCGTGGCAAAAAATAAAACGTTTGAGCACAAAAAATTCATCTGAATAAAACTCACGGAACGAACCTCCAAGGGAACGAAAAAGGCTATTAAAATAAAAATAAAAAATTTATTTCCTCAAGAGAGAGAAAAATTCAAACTGCTTTTAGATTAAGTTAAAAGTATGATCTCGCTCATGCATGGAAAAGTGCAAGTGGTTTTACTTTCGTAAAAAAGAGCTGCTGCAAATTATGTGCGTCCTTTACTAAAAAGCATCTTTGTCGGGCAGAACACGTTTGTTCGCTGATTGGATCAGGTACAATTGTACATCCACAGAATCAAGTATTGCTGTAAATGACGAGCAGATGCCTCCGTGGAGTCCTGCAGGAAAGTGAAAGTCGCCGCGATGCTCATTGTCGGCCGTAATTGAAGCACTCGCGCATTATTTTCTTGACCACACACTTAACTTCTCTCGTTTTCTGCTGTGAGACTTCACGCTGACTTTTTCCTTCGTTTCATTCTCGCGAACACGGAGTTTTATCTGCGAAAATTTCATCTCCGGCCTTCCTGCGGCGATTTTGATTGCATGGGCGTTCCACAGACTAGATGGAGCCGAAAATTGTCTAGTAAATTTAAGTCAATTAAGAAAACTGGTTAAGATGGAATGTCAAATAAAGCTTGAGAAAAATTTAGCATAGAAATATTATTTCAACGGCTACCATTTGAAATAAAAAAGCTAGGTTAAACAGCTAGTGTTGAGGTTTCTCTTGTTGACAACCGGCAGGGCAAACCTTTTGTCAAGCACAATTTGTCAGCGCCAAAAAAAGTAAAAGTTATGCCTAGGCTCCTGTCGTTTCAAATGTTACAAAATCACCATATGGCATCAAATTTTTTTCTACATAAGCTATCTCCTGTCGTTCTGACCAATTAATTTTTTGTCACTATCAACTTTTAAAAATTAATTTATGATTTTAAAAGGTATAATAAAATAAGAAAATCCGGATGAATTTTGTCGTATAAATTTCCAAGAAAATGTTGTGCACTGCAATGTCATAAATTAATAAAAATGTGCTTTTCTTTCCAATCTTATATGTATCTCCTGCAAGCGCCACTTAAATCTACCAGGTCGTCACAAACATTAATTTAACATTTTTATTAACTACACTTCAGCCAAACACGATTCTGCTGCTCGCGTGAAAAGCGCATTTAAGCTGATTTGCATTCGTTAGAGGCTCATTCTTGATATAATTTATTTATTTGCTCTACGTCCGTGTTTTTATGCATTTGATTCTGAAATGTAATCTCGCGTTCAGCTCGGGCAATACATCATAATAACAGTCTGGCCGGACACGCACAAACATGAGAAGTGCAGATATAAATTATACAATGAGAGACGAGTCAGCGCGACAAAGTATAAAAATTATCTGCAGCAGAGACACTTTTTCTTTGCCCGGTGCGTCGGACGTTAGAGGAATTGTTAATTGATATTAAATTATAAAAAGATCAACGTCCTTCCTCTTGCATGTGGTCATCAATCACGCTATATTTAGTTTCCTCCACTTATAGCGTGCACATAGTAATGGGCAGCCTTATTAAAAAATTCTAATTGCGCCAGACTGGCGTGATCGAAAATCATTAAATCATGTCAGTCCATCTTTGTCCGCACTAATCAACAATTCTCCTCTGTACTTTTTTATAATATTAATTCAGTTAGGTGAAATGCATGCTATAAGAGGTTCAAAAAACCTTTTGGAAAAATATTTGCTGATCGAATTTCTGCATATTTGTTTGGCCATAATTGTTTATGGGCCATAAAAATCCATATCTCCATTTTTATTGAGCAGATTCTTCCGTAGAATGCCGCGGCGAGCTTTGGTCTCGTTTCAAAAAGAAGCGCACTCTTCGTAGTATTGCACGGAGCGCCGATCGTTTGGCGCTGTTATTATTTATAACTGTACTTCCCCGGAGTCGTGTGTTCCCGACAGGTATTTCACGAGGGCCAATTTATTATCGCGCCAAATAAGCATGAAATTGGCATTTAATGCCGCTGTGGAGAAAAAGCAGCTCATGACAATTAATCTCGCGAGTATCTATATAGAACAAAAGCGGCCGCTCCAGTTCTGATTAAACTTTTGATTTTGACTGACAATGAATGAAATTTGCTGGACCGGAACTTTATAGATTTTCTTATTTAATTTTATCTGATCGTCCATTGTTTTTAAATGAGAAAAGACATTTCAATTGTTATTTCTTTTTACTATTTTTTTTCTCAACAAACAAGAGGGAAGGCCTCATTCATTTCCAGCACTAAATAAATTCAGTGCATAAGTTTACAACTTCCTTCCTCAACACCTTGTTAACTGTCAGAGATTTGCACATTTGGCTGCTGTATTTTTAATTTTTCTGTCTGCTCACTGCCGTGTATCTTATTTGCACTGCTGACTCGGAAAAGAGGTCATCGGGCTGCGCGCAGCAAATCTGCCTCTACAATAAAAGGCACCGCACAGTTGTTTCTTTTCGGCTCTCTCTCCGAAAGAAAAAAAATTAAAATGCAAAACGGCCGCTCCTTTTATTTTCTTTACGTGACGTCACACTTCTTTCGCTCAACTCTTTTTAAGACGCCTAACTCGATCGGCTGTAATGCTGGCAGGAGACATGCATTCTTGTTTTCTATTTCACTCGCATTGTTTTATTGAGCAATACTTGGCTCATCGAGATTACGCTTTCGTGGTCAGCGAGTGTTATTGTTCCATATTTTAATTCACAGTCGCTGCACAGGATCGTTAATTTGAATAAATTTGTTTCAATTTGACTCCTTTCCCTTTGTGCACTTCTTAAAACCTGTGTTTCGTCAGCAAATAATTTTACAACAACTTTTGCCCGTTCAAATTATAATAAATCATTTTCTTTCTCTTATAAACCGTTAAATAAATCTTTGATTTATATAGTTGAAACTCCTCCATATCAGCTTGCAATCGCCTTACTTTTGCAAATCACAACTCTCTTTTATATGAATGAATCACACATTTCTCCTCCAGCAACCGATCGCCAAGAGTGCACTGCACTAACTATCGAACCACGACTCGCGTTAAAAATATGACTATACTGCAGCAGCAGGTTTTCATACAAATAAAACCCACAGCATTGATACAATGCGTCTGCTTGTGCGCGCACCCTTTCATTTTGACCCAGATTTCGCGAGTCTACATGCGCCATAAGTGCGAACCAATGTATAGGCATACGATATAAGTACAAAAAGGTGTAATGAGATTATTTTTTAGTGTGTCAGATTCGCAAGTATTATACGTGCGTTCAATTCTGCACGAACGAGCGTCTGCATTCATTTTTATACAGCACTGGTCATCCAAGTGTGGACGATTCGCCGATAAGCGACGGGGAAACGAGTGTATAAATGGGAAGTCACGGAATGTGCTTTTATCAAAAGTGACTGGAGCAAACCATACATTTGAACAGAGACCCGCAGAATGATACACATATTTTTCTTTGGTGCCTTTCTAACACGGCTCTTTTGAAAGAGGCTGCTCCACCCAGTCGCGCCGATGAAAAATTAGCTTTCCACCGAGCGCCCCAGCATAAAGACATGAACCTAGACAGTAGACAATTAACCTTTTTGTTTGGATGCAAATGAATGTAAACGTCTTTCAGTACGTGACCAACGTTTTTATCTCTCCTTCGTCGTGTGTGTGACTCTTTTTGTGGGACACACGCCTTTTCAAGATGCTCCCGTCTTTGGTTTTGTCCCTTTCTTTTACAAATAAAATTCTCATCACGTTCAACAGATTTTGGTGAGAGCGAATTTTTTTAATATGAAAGTAGACACAGATCCGCGATAGATTCTAGCATATGTAGTGTTTTTACGTTATGAAACAATAGATTTTAGCCGTTTGATTTAACGAGAATCTCCTTTGAAATGGCCAGAAGGAATTATTATTTATTACAGGCGGATTTCTTTAAAACTACAGACACAATGCAGTTGTTGGAAAAATTCTCAAGGAAACAACCGGTGCGAAATAATGAAAATTTAATTCATGAATAATTTATGAAATCTGCGCGCAAAGTTTCTCCGCAAGGCTACTTTTTTAATGCGTTATTATATTGTTTTTAACGGCTCACACATGCGTCTGTCTTGAGTGTGACGAATTTTCTCTCATGATATGCATTTCAGGACAGTGGAACAACTACAGAGAGGAGGGCCTGATGCAGCAATAATGTAGCGAAATAGAATTCTCTGCTGCGTCAGGTTTAATTGTGTCTGTTTTCTGACAAAGTTAGCAAAGTTCTCTGACCCTTTTCCAATTATAATTCTAAAGCTTTCTTTATTTCTCACTTTGCAAAGAATTTTTTTACGCGCGGATGCTATTATAACTTTGCGAGCCATTGTTTCAAACGATTCTCAATGTCAGAATTCAATTTCAAGGCGATAAAAGAAAATGAAGGAGAGCATAATGGAAAAAGGCTTCGGCCACACCACAGGCTTTTGTGTAGGCTAACGCAAAAAAATTTCTGTGCCCACTGACTTAATTCTATCTGCTCTTGATTCCATCAAACATGATAATCCTAAATACAGTCAGTAGGTGTTGGGTGTGGTCGCGGCGCCGGACTCTCGCAAAGACCTTCCCTTTCCGAGGTTAAGCTTGACACAGTCAATTTATGTTACATACCAGATCATCGTCAACGTGTAGAACCAAATTTTAGGAAATAAAAATATTATAAAGCATGGTTTTAAGTTTAGACTCAGTTTATGTTTTGTTTGATAAAAATTATATGAGTTAAAATAGTTTAAAAATAATAATTTCATCTAAAAGTTTATCTTGTTGCTCTTGGCAACGGGGAGTTTTTTTCTCAAGGCAAACGACATTTTAAAGAAAGCCACCCACCCTTTCAAGTGCTGCGGATATCAAGTACTCAAATATTAATGGCATGAATAAATTCATGAAGCTCGTTTTCATGCACATCGAACCGCATTTTACGGCACTTTGCATATTTATATGGCGTGTTTGTTTTCACACAATTTTTTACCTGCAAAAATAAGTAAAGACTCCCCAAGGTGTGAATCGTCTTGTCGCGCTTTATGTTCGGCAATATAAATCAAAACGACAAAAAATATGTTTTACACAAAAAGAAGTTTTCGCTGCTCTTTACAAATGCTACAACAAGAATGCAGTTTTGTCTTTTTTTTTTTGGAGCGCCGCGCGGCAGGTAACAAGAAATTACAGTGCCTGCAGCTCCGCGCAAGCAGGGTGAAAGTACACAAAGCAAAAGGTCGCGTAAAATGAGGGTGCTGCCCGCGCGAATTCTCGTCGACCTACTAAAAAGAGAAAAATGCAGAACTACTTTTTTTAAAGGTGACGGAAAAGATACGAGTTCATAAATCTTCGTTCAGCAGAGCAGAGAGACGTGTTGGATTTACAGTTTTTTTTTTTACTGAAAACGCTGCATGCGCGCTGGAATTTCCTTTTATTTTATTGTTTGGGTAAGCGCGGCGGCTCTCAGTATTATTCTTTTGCGACGTGAAAATATTTAGGTCTTTGTGTTGCAACTGCATTTGTTCGTGGAATAAAAGCTGTGAAAAAAGCTCTTAAAATAATTACAGCGCACTAAACGAACAAAACGTTTGAATTAACTTACAATTAAAATTTTATGCCTTCATGGAAATTCAATTGATTATTAATTATTGCAAGGCAAATGTGATTTATTTAAAGAGGAAAAGGGGGTGAAACATCCCGGCTGCATAATAATAAAAGAGTCACATTTTCTCAGAACACAAACGCCTTCTAAAGAAGTAGCTCGAGTAAAATGAATTTACGACCCAACCTTGTTAAAAGTAGGCTCAAGTGCATCTCTCATAACACGTTTATAATTCTCTGGCAGCAAAAAACGTTTAGTTCAGCAAGTTTACAACCGAGAGGTGAACAAACCGCCGTAAAAAATCATCCCGCCTTGTGCGTTTTTTGGCGATACACGAAATCTGTGTGTGAGGTGCGCGCCGACCCGACTAAATTATTTCTCAGCACAAAGGACCTCTTTGTGCTTTTACAAAATGTTAAAGGTGGCGGCAAGTTTAATGAAATTCAGATAAAAGCAAAAGAGACCGACCAACTTCTCAGCGAAGAGCAAAAGAAACCTGCGTGGGTTTAAAAGTATAAGCAGACGTTGTTTGCGACAAAACTCTGCCTAAATGTGGTGCCTTGAAACTATATAATTATTTAACTTAAAAAAGCCGCCTTTGTTTCATAATATAAATATACCCTTTTGAAAATTGTGTTTTAATTTTCCAAATTAATTTTCAGACATCAACGAATGTGATGACCCCGCAGTGGCAGCAAGATGCGTCGCCAACGCAGAGTGCTGCAACTTGCCAGCGCACTTCCTTTGTCGGTGCCTCCCTGGTTTCGAGGGTGACGGAGAAGCCTCCTGCACAGGTCAGTTACCTCTCATCAACAGTTTTTATATTTTTAGATTTATGAAAAAAAAGATTCGTTATTGAAATTTCTTAGAGTGTTGTTAACATGAGAGTTTTCAGTGCTGTAATGAGCTAACAAGGTGACAATTATTAATTAAAAATGAAAATACAAATAAACGGCGGAGAAACTTGTTAGGCACTTCTTGTGTTTGTTGTACATTCAAATGCATTTTCTGCATTCTGCTAATGAGGAGGGCGTGTGTTTATTTATTTGCAGACATCGACGAGTGCGCTCGGCCAAACGCCTGTGGTCTCAACGCCCTGTGCCAAAACACGCCGGGAAACTACACTTGCGCGTGTCCAGAAGGATTCCAGGGCAACCCTTATGATGGGGTAAGTCTATCATTTATTTTTAATTTTTTAATATTTTTTTTGAAAGTCAAAATATTACACGAGGATATTATTTACATTTTAGTACTAATCTGAAAAAGGTTTAGTAAAATTAAATTTAAATTTTGTATTTTAAAATAGTTTCACCAAATTATATTTATTTAAAATAATCTTGATTATTTTGCGCTTAAAGTTTTAAGAATTAACAATGTCAAAATTAAGTAATAAAACTAAATATAAAAAAAGCATAGCTTTTACTAGAAACGTAGATTTTGGCGCCACTTGTCTCCCACTGCTGCTGGTGGGGGTGCGTTAGTCCTCCCTCCTCCCTCCTACTCGCCATCCTTGCCAAACAAAAACATCAACATGTGGGATTTTGAGACAAGTTGTTTTCTTTCGCCTTTTCCTGATTAATTGCTTCTAAATTGATAATTATGGGGACGAGTGACTTTATATTATAAAAAAATAGTGCTGCATTCGATTTGTGACAATTTTCTCTACAAAATGAGATCTAAAAATCCGATATTAAGGTTTGCCATTTTACTGTTTTTTAAATGATAGAAAGGATCGTATTTCTCTCTGATCTTTTAATTTGGTTCATTTGCAAAGTTTGTTTTAACGGTTTTTTGAAAATATTTTCCAGTGCGTGGACGTGGACGAGTGCAAGAGCAGGAGAGCGTGCGGCAAGGGTGCGAGCTGCGTCAACGAACTCGGAGGATACCGGTGCGAGTGTCCTCTGGGTTCCGAGATGGACGCCCGGTCAGGCGAGTGCAGAGACATGGACGAGTGCGCCCGTAACCCTTGTGGACGGGACGCCTTGTGTTCAAACGTGCCAGGCAGTTTCAAGTGCACCTGCCCGCCGGGATTCAAAGGAGACCCACTTGTGGCTTGCGGAGGTAAAGTTTCAAATCTCACATATTTTTTTAACAAAATACCCTTAAATAAAATTTAAAAAAAAGAAACTAAAATCTTAAAATCTTGACGATCATGTTGTTTAAAATTAAACTTAAAAATGTAATTTATTCACTTGAAGAAACTCAAATTTTATAAATGTTTTTGTCTCATAATTTAAATTTTAATAACACTGAACTAACAAATTAACCCAGACGTAGACGAGTGTGCGACCAAGCCCTGCGGAAAAGGTGCTGAATGCACCAATACAGCTGGTGGATACAAATGCTCCTGTCCAGCGGGTTACTCAGGGGTGCCGGAAAAAGAGTGTCTGGACATCAACGAGTGTGGCCGTCCAAACTCTTGCGGCGTCAACGCCAAGTGCATCAACCAGCCTGGTTCCTACCAGTGCGTCTGTCCAGACGGATTTACCGGACAGGGCCACTTGTTCTGCGAAAGTTAGTAATCCGTCCTGGTTCCAGACATCTGGCAGCAGATTTAGTTTTCTGTGGTTTGGCCGTGGGATGGTTTACTTCAAGCCGGTTTGGCTCTGTGGGTGGACGAGGAAAAGGAATAATTATTGTCTTGGATGGATAACTGTTTTTATTTATTATTTTTTTTTGCACAGAGACCAGTTTGCATGATTTTGTGGAGAGTTTTGTTTTAAATTACAGGAAAAATTATTATCACAATTTAATTTTTATAAAAACACAGGCTAAACATAAATTTTGTGGCACTTTTCTGTCACCATTTGTGGGAGAAAAAAAAACAGGTTTTCTTGGTGATTATCTTACGAATCTTTCCATATATTCCACTCTCTGCAAATCCCACTTGTTGAACACATTAATTAATTATCTTGGCATATAAAGTTGCCAGTTTCCAGCAGGAGCTGCCATCCAAAATTCTTGTCCACTCTTTCACCTTTGTCTCACAGAAAAAACGCACTATTTCAAAGATGATGTCACTGCCAAAACAGATTTTTTACACTTTTTTTCGTCCTGCACGCGAGACTCGTTCGTTCAACTCTCCTTGGTGTGTTCTTGATACGCACTCATATAAATTTTCGCGATTATGCATTCAGTGCATGCGACTTTGTTTTATGTTCGTCCATTTATTATTTGTATCTTTGTCTCAATCAGGTTGCAGTTCTCTTTCTCTTGCATTTATTTATTACACGCCGCCATTATTATTCATTCAAGATCATAAACAAATGGATTCTAATGCCGAGCTTCTTTTTCCCCCATTCAGACGTGAATGAATGCAAGGATAGGCCGTGTGGAGCCAATGCTATCTGCTCTGACACCATCGGTAGCTACACCTGCACCTGCAAAGAAGACTTCACTGGAGACCCGTACAAAGGATGTGTTGGTCAGTTTTAAATTTAAATTAATATTCTCTAAGAAAAAAAAATTATAAAAAAATGTTAATTGTTCAACAGTTTTTCCTCCTTTTACTAAAAGACTGCGAGCCGATTAAAATTCTTGAGCAAAAAAAAAAACTAAAATTCAACTCACATTAAAGGTCAAGTGCCTCATTAAATCAGGCTCGGAGCAGAAATTCGTTCTCTGTCTAAGTTTGTCAGTTGGCTGGCTGCGTGTAATTCTGTCGTTTGCCTTGAACCAAACCACAGTAATGTTCAGTTACATCCTCATGAAGTAGCGCTCCCCCATCATCAGTATTAAATTTCTCTGCGAACCTTCTTCTGATGAAACTTGACACTTGGACAAACAAATTTAATGTTTGCTTTTCTCGCCGTTTGCAGATATTGATGAGTGCCAAGTGTACGACCGACCTTGTGGCTCGAACGCAGTGTGCGAGAATGCGTCGCCAGGCTACAACTGCCTGTGCCCGCAGGGCTACACGGCAAAGCCGAGCCCTGATGTGGCCTGCGAGCAAGTGGACGTCAACATCCTTTGCCAGAGCAATTTTGACTGCGTCAACAACGCCGAGTGCGTCGAAAGCCAATGTTTCTGCAGAGAAGGGTTTGTGGCTCAGGGCGCCATCTGCGTCGACATCAACGAGTGCGCCACCAACCCTTGCGGACCCTTTGCCAGCTGCTCAAACACCCTTGGTGGATACCACTGTGAATGTGAAGCTGGATATGTTGGGGCGCCGCCAAGAATGCAGTGCAAGGCGCCATGTGACGATGTCAAGTGCGGACAACACGCTTTCTGCAAACCGGACGGACAAGAGGCTTATTGCATTTGTGAAGAGGGATGGACCTACAACCCTAGTGACATTGGTGCTGGATGTATTGGTAAGCTTAAACTTAATATTTTTGTTTAAAAATAGATTTTCTTATTTAAAAAATCTCAAAACTCTTTGCTAAACAAAATAAATTTTGCAGATATTAATGAGTGCGACAAAGCTCATGGTCCTAATGGAAGATGTGGTGCCAACGCTGTCTGTTCAAACTTACCAGGCACCTACAAATGCGAATGTGCTGCTGGATTCACAGCAACTGGCTCAAATCAGTGTATTGGTATGTCTTTTGTTTATAAAATAATATTCTTGTTGCAATTCTTAATTGTTTGATTTTCTACTCTAGATATTGATGAATGTGCTTCTGGTGCTCTTTGCGGAGAAAATGCTGTGTGTGTCAACAAAGTGGGCAGCTACAGCTGCGAGTGCCCTGAAGGTACCATTCCAGATCCTGATCCTAAGGTTAGATGCGTTGGCGTGGTTACCTGCAAGGTTGATGACGACTGCCCTGGTAATGCAATTTGCGACCATCTACATAGATGTCTTTGCCCTGAGCCCAATGTAGGAGATGATTGTAGACGTAAGTGATTTTTGTGTAATATAAATTTTAATAATACAAATATTAATTCACCAAAACAAGGATTTATAAAAAAAAAATTATTTAAAAATTGAGCATCACATTAACTATGGTGATAAAACAATCAAAACTGTTTATTAAAAATTGTTTCTTACATTACGCATAAAATTTATTTTCAGATCCTTGTGAACAAGCATTCTGTGGCCCCAATGCCCAGTGCAATTTGGTCAACGGACAAGCCAAGTGCTTCTGCAGCTCAGGTTACACCGGCACAAATGCTGGAGGTGTTCACAGCTGTGTGGACATTGACGAGTGCGCCGCCAACCCCTGTCCATCGGGGGCCATTTGCAACAATGAACCAGGCAGCTACTCTTGCCAATGCCCTGGTGGCATGTCTGGCGATCCATACAGAGGCGGATGTTTGAAGGTTGCTGAGAAGTCGCCTCCCACCTGCGGGCCCAAGAGTCCTTGCCCTGCTGGAGAACAGTGTGTCAGAGACGAGTTTGTCGGAAGCAGCGTTTGCATCTGCCAGCGAGGGTACGCAAGAGACTCGACAACTGGCAAGTGCAAGGACGTCAACGAGTGCTTGGTTCAGGGTGGACAACCCTCTTGTGGACTGAATGCTATCTGCAAAAATCTGCCTGGTGCTTACGAGTGCTATTGCCCGCCTGGATTCAACGGAAACCCTTACTCGCTTTGTGAAGGTATTTTAATAATTTTTTTTTGCGCAACAGTAAAGTTTAATAAAATTATCTTTTTGCAAATAGAATGCAGCTCATTGGAGTGCCAGTGCAGACCTCCGTATCAAGTTGTTGGAGGTCAGTGCGTTCTTTCTGGCTGTTCGAAATCTGAACCTTGTCCAGCGGGGGCTGAATGCATCACCATTGCCGGCGGAGTCAGCTATTGTGCTTGTCCAAAGGGATTCAAACCTTTGGTTGGAGGAACTTGTGAAGGTAATTTGCATTATAAGAAAATCATGGTAAAATACTAAATGGAAAATTCCACAGATGTAAATGAGTGTTTGGAGGGCCGCCAAGTTTGTGGCTTCGGAGCCGAATGTATTAACAGGAAAGGCTCCTATGAGTGTGTTTGCCCTCAAGGATACAGCGGAGACGCATACAATGGAGTTTGCTCACCTGACCAGGTCAGGTGTCGTGCTGATTCGGACTGTTCTGCCAACGAAAAATGCATCCAACCTGGAATTTGTCTTTGCCCACCTCCCTTCTTCACCGATGGCAACCAGTGCAAGAGTAATTAAAAAAAACATCTTTTTTAATCAATTAACTAATTAAAATCTTCTTCTAGGTCCTTGTCAGAGGTACCCTTGCGGTATGAATGCCAAGTGCACACCTTCAAACCCGCCAAAGTGCATGTGCGAGGCAGGATTCACTGGCAACCCTGTGCAAGGCTGCGTCGATGTTGATGAATGTCGAGACAATCCTTGCGCCTACGGTGCCCACTGCCTGAACGAGAAGGGAGGCTTCAAGTGCGTCTGCGCCAAGGGCATGACTGGAGACCCATACAGAGGAGGCTGCATTGGACAGGCGTCGCCAAAGGGAGAGTGTGCGAGGAACACAGATTGTGCTGGGCCTCTTGTTTGCGAACAAGGCGCCTGCATCAACCCTTGCACTTCTCTGCCTTGTGGACCCAACGCTTATTGTGAACCTGAAAACCACGCTGCCTGGTGTAGATGTGCTGTTGGATTCAAAGAGGCTGCCAATGGAGCTTGCGTTTCAAGTGAGTATTCGTATAATTATTATTCACAAATTCATATTTTAGTCTTAATTATTACACTATAAATTAAAATATTTTAAAGAATGAAAACTTAAATTTGTAATTTAAAAAGAATATTACTAAAATTTAATTTTTGTTGCAGTGTGTGAAGGAGTTTCCTGTGGTCGTGACGCTCAGTGCATTCCAACATCCGAGGGCCCCACTTGCAAATGTATTGACGGTCTTGCTGGAAATCCATTTGCTGGAGGTGCTTGCACTCCTGACGTTTGCTCAGCTGCCAATCCGTGCCGAGAACCTGCTGTTTGTATTGGTGGACGTTGCAAGAGTCGCTGTGAAGGCGTTGTTTGCGGAATTGGAGCATCTTGCAATCCAAACACAAACAAGTGTGTTTGCGATCCATTCTTTGTTGGCAACCCAGATCTGCTCTGCATGCCTCGTAAGATATCTCATTTATTTTCAAATAATTAATTTAATTTTTTTAAATAACTTTTCAAAATAAATTTCTATTGAACATTTTTAAAAATAAAAACCATTGCTTCTCTTGAATATAATTGTTATATTAACAATTTTTTTACTTTATATCTAAATTTTATTCATAAATCTATAGTCTTAATATTGTTTGTTACAAGATTATAAATTTGAGCATTATTTTTTCAGCAATTGTGCCTCCTGTTTGTGATCCTGGTTGCGGAACTAATGCCCACTGCGAATACGGAATCAGCAATCGATGCGTTTGTAATGCTGGATTCAACGGAAATCCATATTCAGGCTGTGGTACCCAGGAAAAATCTTGTAGTACATCTGCTTGTGGCAAGGGTGCTCAATGCAGACAGTCCATCACTGGAGTTGAATGCACATGCCCTGCTGGTTTTACTGGAAATCCTTACGTCGGTTGCAGCGATGTTGACGAGTGTTTGGGCACCGCCTGCGGAAACAACGCCGTCTGCATCAACACTATTGGTGCTTTCGACTGCCGCTGCAAGGATGGCTTTGCTGGAAATCCTTTCCACGTTTGTCTGCCTGCTGATGAGAGAAGATGCGCCGACCCTTCGACCTGCCCTTGTGGAGCTGATGCTCCTTGTCCTGCTGGACTCAAGTGTGTCAAGGGCAGATGTAAAGACCCTTGTCAAGGAATCACCTGCGGAACTCACGCCATCTGTGATGCTGGAAAGTGTCTTTGTCCCCAGGGCACAACTGGAAACCCCAAGGAGAGTTGCACACCAACTGGCCAGTGCCGAAACGACCTCGACTGCGCCCTTAGTGAAATCTGCTTCCAACTGGGCAAGGGCAGGAGGAAGTGTGTGGATGCCTGCACGAAACTGCAGTGTGGTCCCAACGCCCTTTGCATCTCTGATAACCACAGGTCTTCGTGCATTTGCCTAGAAGGATATCTAGGAAATCCGAGTGACCTTGCTGTTGGTTGTCAGCCTCAGATTGCATCACCCAAGAGCCAGTGCAACAAGGACAGTGAATGTCCAGGAGATCTTGTCTGCCTGGTTGCTCCTGATGGTTTCAAGGCCTGTGGGAATCCCTGCCAGAGTGTGGCATGTGGAGACCACGAAGTCTGCAAAATCCAAGGAGGCCTTCCTGTTTGCGCGTGTCGTGACGGATTTGTGTGGAATCCTGTTTCCTCCGTTTGCGAGACACCATCTATTCCTGACTGCACTTCAGACAACGAATGCAATGTCCAAGACGCTTGCAGACCCGATGCCTTGGGTGTTCTCAAGTGCACACCTGTCTGCTTGGCCTTCACCTGTCCTCAGAATGCTGCCTGCTATGCTGATCAACACCAAGGACAGTGCCAGTGTCTGCCTGGCTTCACTGGAAACCCGAATGACCGCAACGGATGCAAACCATCTTTCAAGAACCAATGCTCCACGGACGCTCAGTGCCCGGAGTCTGAAGCCTGCAGAGAGATCGACGGCATTCTCGGTTGCTACCCTGCTTGTCTGGGTGTCCAGTGTGGCCCTCAGTCTGTCTGCGTTGTCAACAACCATGTGGCTCGTTGCCAGTGTCCACCTGGATTGTTTGCTGGAAACCCGAACGACCCTACCTCTGGCTGCAAGAAGGTGCCCTGCGTCTACAACGTGGATTGCCCAACTCACCAACTTTGCAACAGGCAGGATCACACTTGCTATGACGTTTGTGACACAGAGTCTTGCGGAGACAACTCAATTTGCATTGCCGAAAACCACAAGGCGCAGTGCCAATGTCCACCTGGCTATAGAGGAAATCCTCTGCCTGAAATTGAGTGCGTTCCTAGTGGCGTTTGTGACCCAAATCCTTGCCACCAGTCTGCAATTTGCGAACCCTCAGGAGATGGACACATTTGCAAATGCCCTTCAGGACATGTCGGAGATCCACTCACCACAGGTTGCCATCCTGAAGGCCTTTGTCCAGGCGGAGACAAGGACTGTCCGCCTGACTCAGTTTGTCTCGGAGGAAGGTGCACAAGCCCTTGTGATGGTGCTTGCGGACCAAATACACTCTGCAGCATTAAGAACAGGAAGCCCATTTGCACATGCCCTGCTAAATTTGTACCGCATCCATCTCCCGATCAAGGATGCGTCCGAGTTGTTGTTGGGTGTTCTAGCGATGCTGATTGCCTTGGAGATGTTTGCATCAAGGGACAATGTGTTGGTGAGTAAACATAATATAAACAATAAATAGCTTAAATTTTTTTAATACAGAAGATTATATAAATTTTTAAACAATTTCTTTTTATTATAAAAAATAATTTTCGATCTTGATTTTTAGTCGCTTGCCGAAACAACGAAGACTGCTCTCAAGGAGAGAGGTGTGCCAACAAAATGTGCATGCTTCCTTGTGCCACTCACTCACAATGCCTTGATCGACAAGCTTGTGTTGGAGGAGTTTGCATGCTCGGCTGTCGAAGCAATAGGGACTGCCCTCAGGAACAAGCTTGCGTCAACAACAAATGCCAAGGTAAATTGTCGTCTTTATTATTTCTTGGAATTTAAATTAATAAATTGTAAAATTGTAAAATTTAGATCCATGCCAACAAGAGGGATCTTGTGGACCAAATGCCATTTGCAAAGTTACCAACCACAACATCAACTGTGACTGTCCCAGCGGCTTCAAGGCTATCTCTCACGCTCAACAAGGCTGTCTGCGTGAGGTTGGAATTTGCACCTCGACTGCTCAATGTCCCAAAGGCTACACCTGCCAAGGTGGCGCCTGTATGTTGGGCTGTTCTGACAATGCAGGTTGCGCCTTTGGTGAGAGATGTGACAACGGAATGTGCTACAAGGTGTGCTATGGACACAGCAACTGTCTTGCTGGAGAAGTGTGCATCGATGGAATTTGCCAGCTTGGTTGCCGAGGAGATGGCGATTGCCACCCTACAGAAGTCTGCATTGGAAACACTTGCAGGTTAATCGAATTTTGATTTAAACTTGAATTTTTTTATTATTTGAAAATACAATTTTTTATTATAATATTATTTTTGAAGGTGCGGAGCTGGATTTATTGCCAGTCCAACTGGCTGTCTGGACGTCAACGAGTGTGCTGAAAATCCTTGCCATCCGACTGCTGAGTGCCACAACATTCCTGGCTCATACAAGTGCATCTGCCCTGCAGGCACTGTTGGCGATCCTTTTGTCAACCCTGGTTGCACCGCTCCCAATGAGTGTGAATCTGACCAGGCCTGCTCTGAGAACTTGGCCTGCGTGGGCGCTGCTGGTATTTTGAAGTGCGCAGACCCATGTGGAAGCACTCTTTGTGGACCAAATGCCATTTGCACTGTATATGACCACCGTCCTGTTTGCTCATGTCCTGGTGGACACTTGGGTGATCCCAACGAGCTTGCTATTGGCTGCTACAAAGTTGAATGCTTGGACAACGATGAATGCTCTGACGACAATGCTTGCGACACCATCAGCAACAAGTGCATACGTAAGAGCTTTGAATAATTTTACTTTGAGTTTTTTTATTATTTTTATCTTTATTTTTTAAATTCAGATCCTTGTGATTTTGTCAACTGTGGCCGTGGTACTTGCAAAGCCACCAAACATCAAGGAATTTGCACATGCTTTGAAGGATACGGAATTGTTGACGGAAAGTGTGTTGATATCAATGAGTGCTTGGCCAAGCCCTGTCATTCAACAGCTGCGTAAGTTTGAATACAATTTTTAATTTAAAATCTGCGATTGGTTTTTTTTTAATTTTTTATCTATTTATTAAGTCTCAATATTTTTTAAGATAAAAAAATTAAAAGTTTTTACAAAATATAATTTTGTTAAATTAAAATTTTTATAATATAAAATATTTAATATTTGTTTACAGTTGCAAAAACATTCCTGGCAGCTTTGAATGTCTGTGCAAGCCTGGTCTTGTTGGAGACCCAACAGCCACTGGCACAGGTTGCAAACGACCTGGTGAGTGCCTTACAGACACTGACTGCCCACTCACAGCCACTTGCATTGAAAACACCTGCCGCAGTCCTTGTGACTCAGCTAAGTTTGCTTGCGGCAGAGGAGCAGAGTGTCTGCCCACTCAAGACCACAAGGCTGTGTGCCGTTGCCCTGCTCAGACCAGGGGCAACCCTGCCATCGAATGCGTCCAGCTCGAGTGTGAGACGTCTGATGACTGCGCAAACACCAAGGCTTGTCTTGACGGAAAGTGTGTTGACCCTTGTGCCCTACCCAACGCTTGTGGAGCGAGTGCCCAGTGTTTGGCTGCCAATCACGTTGCTGTTTGCGCTTGCCAACCTGGATACACTGGAGACCCACATTTGGGATGTGTGCCTGTTCAGTACTGCGCTGGAGATTTCCAGTGCTCGGCAGGAACCAAGTGCGCTGCTGGAATTTGCTCATGTAAGTTGAAAATGATTTTTTTTTTTTTTTCAAATAATGATCTAAGCGTTTCTATTGACATTTTAGTGAAATTATATTTTTTTATCTAATTTAATTTTTATAAACCTCTATCCTTTATTAATTTTTTCCTTTAAAATTTTTACAGCTGAGTGTTTGAGTGGTCGAGACTGCTTTGGAGACCAACTTTGCATTCAAGGAGTCTGCCAGCCCACTTGCCGCTCCAATGACACCTGCCCGCAGTTCCAGTTCTGCCAGAACAACATTTGTGTGCAACAAGTGGCCTGCAGCGTGGACACCGACTGTAACAACAACGAAAAATGCATTGTGAATTCCATCGGCCAGCACGAGTGTGTGGACGCATGTTCTGGCGCTCTCTGCGGTCGAAATGCCGGATGTTCTGCCAGAGATCACCAGGCCCTTTGCACATGTCTTAAGGGCCACTTTGGAAATCCAGCTGTTGGCTGCCAGAAGATTGAGTGCACCAAGGACACCGACTGCGCTAAGGACAAGATGTGTGAAGGCCAAACCTGCAAGATTCCGTGCCTGGTGTTCAACCCTTGCAAACAGAACGCACTTTGCTCAGTTGAAAACCACAAGCAGATTTGCAATTGCCAGCCCGGCTTCACTGGTGACGCCTTCACTGGCTGCACCATGATCAACTTCTGCGCCCAGAACCCGTGTGGTCCGGGAGCCAACTGTGAAAACATCCATGGAACCTTCAAATGTCACTGTCCGGCTGGAACTGTTGGCGACGCTTACAATTCCGGCTGCGTTTCGCCAGTAGAGTGCCAGAGGGACGAAGACTGTCCTACGTCTGCTCAGTGTACCAACGAAAGAGGAGAGCCCAAGTGCAGAGATGCTTGCGAAAGCACCCTCTGTGGGCCTAATGCTGATTGTACAGCCAAGGGTCACGCAGGACTCTGCATTTGCCGATCTGGATATGAAGGAAATCCCAATGACATCACAGTTGGTTGCAGACCAAAGGCTGTTGCTTGCTCTGCTAACTCCGAATGTCCATCGGGCACCTATTGCTATGGAGATATTTGCAGATGTAAGTTATCAAATTTATTATTTTAATTTTATTTCCAGTGCCTTTTGGTTTCAATTTTATTTTCTGTATTTTAATTTTTTTTAATTGGTTGATTTAATTTTTATAGTGCCCTGTGGATCTGACAATGAGTGCGGTTTGAGTGAGGCTTGCATTCAGGGACAGTGCGACAACCCATGCAACAGACCTAATGCATGTGGAATGAATGCTCAATGCACATGCTCAAACCATGTGAAGCAATGTAGCTGTCCACCTGGATTTACTGGCAACCATGAAGTTGAATGTGTCAGAAGTGAGTTACAGAAATTAAAATTTTCAATTTCATGAAAATAACAAAATTTGCTTTTAGTCCCTGTGGCTTGTGATGCAAGCAGCGGATGCAATGATGGAAACTCTTGTCGTGATGGAATGTGTCTTCCTTTCTGTCTAACTGACGGAGAATGTGCTCTGAATGAGAAGTGTCTCAAAGGAAACTGCATTTGTAAGTTATTATCAAAAATCCCCAAAGCAAACTTTTTATTATTTTTCCAACTTTAGTGACCTGCCGAGTAGACAACGACTGCTTCTTGGGCCACATTTGCCTTAACAACATGTGCCTGTTTGGCTGCCGTGGAAATGAGGACTGCAGTGCCAGCGAGTCTTGTAGAGGAAACCGCTGTGTGGATCCTTGTTCAGAGTCTGTCTGTGGCCCGAACGCAGGCTGCTCCGTCGTTAACCAGCGAGCCATCTGCACTTGCCAGGCTGACTTCATTCCCAACCCTAGTCCGCAAATTGCGTGCGCTAGAAGGCCAATTCCTTGCACCCAGAACAGCGGGTGTCCAGATGGGTCAAGCTGCGTAGGAGATGTTTGCAAGCCAGTCTGTTTTGCTGACTCAAACTGCCTCAGCAATGAGAGGTGCAGCGAGGGAGTTTGCAAACCGCTCTGCCGAAAGGCTGACGATTGCCGAAGTGGAGAAATTTGCGATGGTCTAGTTTGTGTTGCTGGTTGCTACAGTGACAATGAATGTCCGTCAAACAGGGCTTGTGTCAACAACAAATGCTTAAGTAAGTTTAATTTAATTTAGTTAAGTGCTAATTTATTGTTTTCATCTTTAATAGATCTTTGTGATTCACCAACGGCTTGTGGAACAAACGCTGGCTGCACAATGGTCAACCATCAAAAGCAATGTGTGTGCCCAACTCCGCTGGTCGGAGATGCTTTCGCAGCTTGCAGACATGTCACCACTGTTTGCGGACAGGATGCTGAATGCGGAAGTGGACAAATTTGCTATGGAGGACTTTGCCACTCATCTTGTCAATCGTAAGTTAATCAATATCTTTTAAAAATAATTTATATTTAATCTGATTTTTAAATTAGTGACAGCAATTGTTTGGCTGATGAAAGGTGCGTTGGAAGTGTCTGCAAAGCTGTTTGTAACAGTGATGCCATGTGCGGACCTCAACAGATTTGCGAGAGCAGACTTTGCGTTATTGGTTGCAGGAGTGACACTGTTTGCCCAGGCAGCCAAGCTTGCATCAACAAAGAATGCAGAGGTACACATTATTTCCTTTTTTGTTTAAAAAAATTAATTATATGGAAATATTGATCCTTTTTTAAACAATGATTACATATCACTTTCAGATCCTTGTGCTGGAGCTACAACTTGCGGTCTGTGCGCTGAATGCAAAGTGGTCAATCACGGAGTTCAGTGCAGTTGTCCTAACTCCTTCCTTGGCAACCCTCTTGTTTCATGCAACAAGCCAGTCAAGAGGTGCTCAAGCTCTGCGGAGTGCGCCTACCTCGGATCCACCTGCGAGGAAGGTTTCTGCACAAAACGCTGCTCAGGCACTCAGGATTGTGACTGCGGAGAGACCTGTGCTGCTGACGGACGCTGCAGAGCGATTTGCAGCAACGACCAGGGCTGTGCTCAAGGCCAGCTCTGCAAAAACCGTGTCTGCACTTTGGGCTGCCGCTACAACAACGACTGTCCCAATGACCGTTCCTGCATCAATGGCCAGTGCGGCTCTCCTTGTGAGCAGGGCAGAACGCCTTGCGGAAAGAACGCTTTATGCAAAGCTTCTGAGCACAGAGCTGTTTGTCTTTGTCCTGACGGATTTGCTGGTGAGCCGAGTCGAGAGTGCACTCAATTGGAGTGCAGAAGAGACGCTGACTGCGAGTCGGACAAGAAATGCGTCCAGAGGAAATGCAGAAATCCCTGCCTGGAGCCTGGCAGCTGCGGAACCAATGCCCAGTGCAGAGTGGTCAACCGACTGGCGCAGTGCTCTTGCCCACCTGGTTTCTATGGCAACCCTACCATTGAGTGTAAGTTGGACGCCGACGAGTGCTTGAAGAACCCTTGCGGAGAAAATGCTAAATGCAGGGATGTAATCAACGGATACGAATGCACTTGTCTGGCCGGATGCGTTGGCGATCCACACAGTGGTTGCGTCTGCGAAGAGCGACAGATCGATCTGTGCAGTACTGTCAGGTGCGGCTTCAACTCGAGGTGCCGAATTTCCACCAGTGGATCACCCGAGTGTCACTGCCCTGCTGAATTCCCTCTGGGAGATCCAAGCACAGGATGTGAGTATATTTTATAAGCGTCAAATTTTTGCCTCAAAGGGAGAATTTTAATATTTTATATTTAATTAACTATTATTTTTTGGCCGATTTCAACATGTTGAAATTCTTTGTTGAAAAGGTCACGCTGGGCCTATTGCTGACTGCCGACTTGACGGTTGCGGCGCTGGCGCCAACTGCATCCAAGAAGGTGCTCAGTTTGTGTGCCGCTGCCCCGCTGGAACTACAGGACGCCCCGAAATTGAATGCAGACAAGGTAGGAGACGACCTGCTTTTTGTGTTAACCAATCGTGTGCTATCATTTGAGTAGAAGCCCCTAACAATTTGCCCTTTACATATTTTACATAGAAATTCCATTGCAATAGATGGAGTGCGCCAGAGTTGGACTTGCGTTGTGTTCCCATAACTTTAAGAGACAAACGTTGATTGCCTGCCGAATGCATGTTATTCATAATGCAGACTGCAACACAAAGCAAAACCAAACTGTCGCACTCGCTTCTAGCCACAGTAATGAGCAAAATTTTTTGTAAATATTTCGCTGGAAGTATTTTTTTGGATTGTTATTTTTTTGTTTATTTTTGTTAGCAGCAGTTGACCAATCTGCCTAATCACTAACTGCCTCACTAGTCGTTTTTGTGCCCAAGTTTATTTATTATTTTGATACGTTATTATTTATTGTTTATACGAGTTAACAACAGCATTATTATTTTGTTTAATACTAATTCAATAATGAAAATGCTATTTTATTTAGTACAAAAATCACCCCTGCACATTATCCACTGTAAATTCACAAGCACAAATTCAATCAAATACCACATATAGACCCAATCAGTTTAGAACATTATTATTAGCATAACGCATCAATCTCCATTCTAGTCTCCAGCGTTATCTGCAAGTGTGATTTAATTTTAGCAGTCGAGTGTGTTGTGATAATTATCTAAATTGCAAATATTATTGAGTGATTTGTCAGATTGGGGAACTGTGAAAGGAGCGTTCTCTTGAGAAATTCTCTTTATTACTGTTGGCACCACCAAACACCACCTCACGGGCTTCTCTTTTTTTGTTTTTGTAAATACGTATACATATATTTTTGTATCATAGGGTGTCGTTTTTATATTATTTATTTTGTGAAGTCTCCTCATATATATTTTATATAAACATTCACTTGTTAGGTCTTTTCTAAAAGCATGAGAGTTCAGATCATTCCTGTGTTTTGGGTTTGAATGCACAAAATTATCCTCGGCAAAACGATAAAAAGAGAATCGAATCCTTTCATAGTTCTTACGATCGCTTTTTTCTCTCTTTCTGTTTCTCTTTGGCCACATCCACCAACCACACTCCCCTTGCACCCAACAGAGAGCCAGTGCTCGAGTGACCACGAGTGTCCCAACGACAAGGCGTGCATCGGCTCGCAGTGTCTCGACCCGTGCAGCTTGCGCGGCTCCTGCGGCGAAAACGCCCTCTGCAGGGTCATCCTCCACCGACCCCGCTGCTCTTGTCCAGAGTGCTACCTCGGGTCGCCCCACACCTCTTGCCAACCGGATCCTCAATGTCTCAGCACCTCACCGAGACCGAACCAACCTTACCTGCCGTGTCTGTCCAACCTGGACTGTCCGGTTCACCTGGCCTGCAATCGTCTGACCGCCGAGTGCCAAGATCCGTGCTCATCGGCTGAAGCTTCGGGCTGCGACCTCAACAAGAGATGCGAAGTGCGAAACCACCGGCCCATCTGCGTCTGCAAATCTGGTTTTTACGTCAGCGAGACGGGTGAGATCGCCTGCGCCCCAGGACGCTCGCAGTGCGTGTCGGACGACCAGTGTCCGTCGAACGCGGCGTGCATCACCGGAGCCTGCCAGAGTCCGTGTGCCCACAGCCCCTGCGAGCAGGGCAAGACCTGCGAGGTGGTCGAACACAAACCGGTCTGCATCTGCACCGAAGACTGCCACCCGTCGTTGTTCATCTGCCTCCGGGACAGAGGCTGTCCGCCTCATTTGGCCTGCAAGGGCTACCAGTGCGTGAACCCTTGCACCAATTTCACTTGCCCCGAAGGCACGCCTTGCTACGTCGAGGAGCACCAGCCCGTTTGCAAGTTCTGTCCGCCAGGATTCTCAGTCGACGCCAAGCACGGCTGCGTCAAAGGTAAAAATCCCCTGCTGAAGAAAGTCCCTTTAAACACCCTCGTGGACATAGCAAAATTCGAAACCTGGTGTGGGTGGAGCCTAATTGATTTAATTTTAAAAAGTATATAATATTAAAAAAAAAAACTCTCATGGTCAAATTTACATAAATTTAATCAATGTGAAGTGAGTATAGTTTAACAAAATTCATTAATTCCATATAAATAGTCCTTATTTTGGCCTAGATAAATATTAAAATTTAATTAATATAACTGCGGAAGACCCACCTGAGTACACACCAAAAGTTGCGGACACAAATTTAATCAATTTTAGAAGTGTGGCCCATCTAAGTGAAAACCTAATTTCCTGTCATCTTTTGTGTAAATTTCTCTGTTTAATCAGACCCTCCAGAGAAACCCTCACTCACACACAAACACACACAGAAATACTTCCGTCAGCTTTCATTATTCCAAACTCTTTCACCTCTGACTATCCACTCCTCTGTTAATTTCTCATCTCTCTTTCTATCTATCATCGTTTTGTACATACTTTTTATGTATTGTAGATATTTTATATAGTCTGTAGTAATATGTGTGTCTATTTTTGTTAATTTTTAACAGCACCAACAACACAATTACCAACACCACAAGCACCACCGTTCAATCAATCACTGATACCTAGGTGTAATATGGACGGTGATTGTTCAGAACAACACGTGTGTCTACACGGAACCTGTAGAGACCCATGTACAGTCAACCCAGAACCATGCTCTTCTCCCCATCTAACATGCGTTGTCCGTTCGCGCAAACCTATGTGTCAATGCAAATCCGGTCATGAGCCCCAATGTCTTGAAATACAAAAGTCAGTTAATTCAACCGATAATATTTTGCCAAAGCCTGGTGATGAAAAAATATATTTCCCCACCGAGACCCCTGTTCAATTTGATACCGTCGAAAGTGATGACAAAATTATTTTCCCCACTGAAAAACCAGAACAGTTAACTGAAAACCCTGATAATTCCCAATACACTACCACCGGTGACGTGGATACAGGGAAAACTATTGCTAGTGATTTAGAAACAAGCACGTTTTATGACATAACGGAATCGGTTCCAGATTTTTCATCCACTATTAGTACTACAAAAGTAACTAATATTGATCATTTTGAAACCACTTATAATTCAAACAAAATTACAACCAGTTCAGACCAGAGTATTTTGCCTGCTGTTGAAACAACAACGTATTACAAGCCCGATATTTTAATCACTAACTCACCGTCTCAAAATCAAAGCGAAATTTCACAAGAGCCTGTTGAAACTGATTACGATTACGCTGACCCTGACGTTGAGGTTGATTTGTCCAATGAAATTAAAACACCTTTCCATACAAGCACAGAAACTTACAACCCACTAAAAGAAACAGAAGTTAAAGAAATAACAACGAAAGCCAAAACAACAGATAGCTTTACATCTACTCGAGGAATTGTGGAGACAACTACATTTTCGCGTGACAAAAATTACAAAACAGATTTTCCTGAAAACGATGAGTCCACTAGATACAGTACGACTTCTTCTACTGTAACTAAAGTTTTCAATGAAGTAACAAGTGGTTCCTCTTTAAATTATCCAACTGTAGAGTCACTCACAGAAGCTGCCAATTATGTCACTTTAAATCAAAATTCAGAAGACACAGCGACGCAGACGTTTGCCCCATCAACCCGTGGTTACGATGTTACTAACAATGAATTAGAAATTACAAGTTTAAAACCGATTTCAACTACACAAGTCTCCAAAAATTCAGATCGTGTCAAAGTGACAACAGAATATTCAAATGATTTCGTTGAAACAACTGTTAAATTACTTACAACCCTCAGTCCTTCTAGTAGTCAATCCCAAGAAGCAATCAACATAAAAATATCAACACTTCCTGAATCAATTTCTGTAAGTAGTAAAACGACTCAAACCTCCGCAGATCAATTTGATAATTTGCCAACAACGGAAAACTTAGATATTGTATCAGAATACACTAAGAGTGACTTACAAAAAACCACAAACAGCCGTCCCACTAGCACTATGGCAACTGTTAATAAAAATAAAAATACGCCACAAACAAATGACTATTCAACTGAATTTGCAAACCAACCTGACAGTCCCACAACTAAGATGCCCTTGAATGACATTTCTTATACTGAATTTTTCACTTCTGTTCCAATAGAAATAGAATTTGAACAACAATTTACGAGTGACAAAATGCCCATTATACCCGAGGATAATTCCGAAACACCTTTTAGCATGACATTTGAGGATTCAACAGAGAATGTTTTTGAAAATACTGGTATTAAATCATCGACGGAAACCAATAGCATACCCACTTTGAGTTTTGAAATAACTAAAAACGATTCTGCATTACCATCTTCAAATCCTCCAGAAATGATCACCACGACTGTAAAATCAAAGACAGATCAATTCGTTTCAACCGAGACCAGCCCAGTGCTCTCTGACATAGTAACTGAAACACAAACACTGATTTACACAAACGGTTTTCAACTGAACATGACCACGGATCAAATCAAGGCAGTTGATGAGGTTGAAACGACTACTCCTAATGAAATTAATCCTCATAACAGCTCGAATAATTTTTTAAATACTGAAAGTGCTGAAGTAAATACGTTTTCGTCCCTTGAAAATGATACTCAGCCCTCAACCAATGCCTACTCATTTGCTAAAGACACGACCAAAACTGAATCAACGACTCATTCAACCACAATAACAGATCATAAATTGTCTAGTGAAAATAAAACTGATCATGCTTTAGAACAAATTCAAACAACCACTATCACTCCTCCTGACATTAATTATAGCGTTTACCACACTACAGTTGGCTCAAAAATAGAAACAAGCAGTGAGAAAACGAAGGATTTACATATTGTAACCGAGACCGTACTTAGCCAAAACACTACAGAAGTAATTCAAGACAATGAACAATCTACGGTCAATTCACACATTATGAAAACTGAATCATTTGAGACCACCACTACCAAGCAGACAATTACGAGTTCTAATGTCAAAGGCAATTCTCAAAATACAGACCCTAACGATAGCAGTACAGATAGTTATGAAAAGTCTTTTGAAACTACTTCTTTTAACGATTATACTTCGTCAATTTCACACGATGAAATTTCAGATAAACAAAGTACAATTTCAGTTTTTGATTTGACAGAAAAAAGTACGCCTACAGAAGAAGTAACACAATCGGGCAAACCTGCAGAGATTTCGGAATCAAGTACATTCTCCGCCAAGCGTGATACGACTATTTATAGGTACATAGATAAAATAGAAGATACTGATTTCACCACTCCAAGTAGTTCAAAAACACAGAGCACACTGGTAGATTTAAGTAGCCAAACAACTGAACATAGCAGTACATCAGCTTTTGAGATTTCAAAAAATACAAATTCGATGGATGAAATCACAACTGTTACATATCATTACTCAACCGATCGAAACACTAAAGATGCAGAGAATTCAACAGAATTAAGCCCGTTCACGACTAGCTCTTCTAGTACTACTGTAACAGATGCCCACACTCGCAGGGTTGATTCAGAAACAGAGATTATGTCCTCCACTCGTCCTGATTTGACGACCATTTCAAATTTACAAACTGAACCTGCTTTGAAAAATCATTCTGAAAACGCGGAAAGTTATTTTACAACTACTATTTCAACTCAAAATTCGAGTGACGAAAACAAAACGGAATCTAGCTATTTACCAACTGTTATTACAGATAGAAAAACAACCGACTTTACAACAGAAAAAATATTTACTGAAACTGATAAAATTATTCAATACACTACTCCAGTTTCTACTTCTTTGTCTGCTTTTGATGAAATTACCACTGAAAACGCGATTAAATCAGGTCCCGATGTGCCCACTACTTACGTTACGAATAATTATGATATTACGACAGACGTTTCGAACAATATTGATGATTTAAAAACAGAAACTAATTTACCACCCAAAGAGTACACGCACACAACCTTCAGTGAATTCAAATCATCCTCTGTGACGACGCAGAAATCTTTTATAGATGAAAATCAAACTTCAACTTTTTTGAATTTCGGTACTGAAAGCTCATTTACAAATGAAGGTCTAAATGATGACAATTCTGCCGCTTCAACAACAACCTCAAAACCAATTACAGAATCTGAGAGCCCTGACAAAATTACGACTATGTTTTCAACGCAATCGGGCAAAATTGATGTTACAAATCCGGAGACAATAATAACCAGCACAGAAAATTACAAAACTTCTAGTGATGATAATACGTCGAAAAACTCGACTGAGAGAATTTCCATATCAACTCAATCAAACGAGTTTACATATTCCCGAACTGAAATAACAAACAGTCAAACATTAGGAATCGATGAAAGTACTATGAAATCAAACCCTAGCATAATTCCCTTTGATGAATCAACTATAAAAGATTTCGCCTCTCTACCAACTGAGAAGGATAATTTCCCTTCAACATTGAAATATGAAGAGTTGAGAACCACGCAAACAATATCTTACCTAGAATCTACTACAGGCCACCCGGGTGTTGAAACAACCAAATATTTTTCTAGCACTGCTAAATCTGTGATCGATCCCCAAAATACTAAAGAAACTTTATCTGATTCGCTAACTGGCGCTTTTAGTACAACTGCAAATTATGACCAGGAATTTCTGACTGAGCAAATTTCCACACACGACTTCAATAAATCTCACTTAATTCCTCCAACCACCAGTAAATCTGACCAAGAAATCACAATATCAACAACAGATCGATCTCGAAACACTATTGAAGTCCAAACAGTAGAAACTTTCATATCGACCCACAGAACAAATTTCGCTGGTTTAACGGAAAATGTTTTAGAAGAAACGACCACTTTTTCAACTAAGGAAAACTCAAAAGTAACAACCAAGTATGAAAATTCAGATGCACACAATGTTTCGGTGACCACTTTCCCTCCTTTACAAATGATAAGTGATAATTCAACTACGACCGAGTCCATTGAAGATCTCAAATCGAGTTCCCTGTACGATGAAAATTTGCCGCTTACAGTAACTGAATCGATTCACAGTACAACAACTAATGCACAATCTCTAATTGATAATTTGACAACTGCTGACATTCAGAATAATGCAACAGACTCTGCTAGCTTCCCCTTTAGCTCTGATTCAACTGAACAGTCAAGCACTGTAAATTCAATTACATATTACGTCAGTAATAATGATTCATCCGTTGGAATAAGTTCTTCTAATGACACGAGTGGTATTAAAGTAACTGATCCTATAATATCTGATACAACAACTGTTAAATTAACTAATAATATCATTAGCACAACCACAAAGTACCGAGACTTAACTCCGATTGATGAAACTATTCCTACTTCTACTGAAATTAAAACTGATCCAACCTGGAGCAATATTGCTGATTTGATATCCACTGTTTCACTATATCAGACTGAAAGGACTGTAAGCAAAATTACATCACCGCGCGATAATTTCTACACCTCCACCAAATTATCAAGCACAGAACAAACCACACTAGAAAACTTTAAGGACACAACGGAAAACTTATATCATACAACTACTTTTGGGAATTACCCTGCTTCTACGGGTAAATTTGAGCAAACTGTGGATAGCAATTCTGATAAAAGCACACAGAGTATAATCTCAGACAAACCACAAAAAGCGCACAGTTCCACAGATAAAATTGACCATACAACATATACCACACAGCCATACGAAACGCAGACTACGAAACTCATGTTTTCCACAGATACGCACATTACTGATAAATCTATTCCCTCGGGCTCTGATTCTCAAACAGACGATACAGAAAAATACTCCACTACCACTTACTCAACAAAACCTGAAAAGCAAACTGACACTCCGTTAATAAAAAGTACAATTTCACAAAATACGGTTTCCGATCAAACACAGAAGTACACTACAAACGTACCACAAACTGTTCATACCTCTACACAAAAAAACGACAGTACCAATTTCTACCCAACAGATAACACAAAATCATTTGATAATGAAAACCAAACAACAAAAATGACATCATCTACAAATACATACAGTACAGATCAATCTACCCTTGCAAGCACTACTTTACAATCAGATTTCACGGACAAAATCACTACTTATTCACCTCAATCAGAAACCAAAACTGACAATCCATTCATGAAAAGCACAATAGACCAAAAAATTATTTCAGATCCTAAAACCACTACAGATATGCCACTAACTGATTACACATCAACAGACAAAATTTACCACACAGACAAAATACAATCATATGAAAATAGCGAGAAACAGAAAACTACAAAAGCTACGTTCACCACAAGTGCAGAAGTCACTGACACTGCGACTAATAAAGTGTCAATAACTGAAGATAAAGCCACAGACTATACAGAAAAATATTCCAGTGGAACGCAATTTGCATCAATAAAATACCCAAGCACTACGGAAAAATTAAAAGATTTTGAATCAACAGAAAGTGAATTTGGCTCTGAAACGACCACAAGAACAGAAACTAGCAAAGTGCCTTTTAGAACTGAAACAACTGATCGCGAAATAATTTCATCCACCCCATCTGAAATTTTCACCACCGTTTCCAATTTTAAGCTGGATAATTATGAACATAAAAATCATACAGAGACATCTACAAATACCCCTCTTTCCACTTTTGGTCCCTCAGATGGCTCTGAATCAACCACGCGGGTAATAAATAATGTGCAAATAACAGATCTTGAATTTAATTTTGGCACAACTCTTGGGGAGGTTAATTTTGAAACGACCAATCCAACAACTGATGGCCCAAAAACAACAGGCAGCACTCTGTCTGACAAAATAGAAACTGCTGACGAACTGAAAAATTCCAATGACACAACCACGGAAAAATCTCTAATTTCGACTGACATACTTTCTTCTCAAACTTATTCTGGCGTAGAAACAACTGCCACAACAGAAGCTAGCAAATTATCTTCAAATACTGAAATTACCGGCCGAGATTTTATTTCAACAACGCAATTTGAAAACTTAAATTCAATTACAACTACCCATTCAATTATCAACGAGATTAAAATCACTGAGCAAACTGAGCTAACCACAAACACTTTGTCCGAGAGCTCAGTCAATATCAAAAATGAAATTTTTTCAAGCCCTGAATTGACAACTCAAAACATAAACAAATTAACTACAGATTTAGACAGTAATTATGGCTCAACTCATGGACAAACCAATTTTGAGACGAAATATCCAATTACTGAAAACCCTAAAATTACCATTGACACTCAAACTGCTTCTTCCTTTGAGGAGCAGAAAAGTCCCTCTGTAACAACTACAGAACGTGTTTCGACTGAAAAATTCATTGATACGACTGACATTAAATTCTCTCAAACAATCAATGGCTTTGAAACAACTGCTTCGACAGAAAATGGCAAAATATTTATTAATACCGAAACCCCTGATCGCGAATTTATTTCAACAACGCAGTATGAAAATTTAAATTCATTTTCTTCGACCCAGTCAAATGGTAGCGAAATTAAGATAAATTTGCCGTTCACCAATAGTCCTATTTCCACTATGAGTGACTCTGATACTGTTGAAATTGAAACAACCACAAACAAAAATGTTAAGTCTACAGCGGAATCTGAAAATAATTTTAGCTCTACCCAAAGCAGCTATGAATTAGAAACAAATTCAGTCACAAGCGTGCCAAAAACCACTAGCAATATTTCCTCTGGAAAAACTGAAACTGGTCAAAATTTTAATGAATTGAACGAAACAACAACAGTTTTCAATTACCCACAGATTACAAACGATTCAAGATTTGAAACTACTCCTAACTCATTTGAAACTACAATTGAGCAAAAAGATTTTACACAGAAAATTTCTCCAAGTGACACAACAACTGATTTGCCACTCAAAACAACTCCAATAATTTTAGATCCCGAAAATCTTTTAATTTCGACCGAGTCTTATCCCCTTTCTCAATCAAACGTCACTGGCTGCAAAGCCGATGTCCACTGTCCTGAGCGTCTAATGTGCGTTGGTAAAATATGTCGCGACCCCTGTTCGTATTTCAACGCTTGCAAGTCGTACAAATGCGACGTAAAAGACCATAGGCCTGTGTGCGCGTGCAACGTCACTGGGGATGAAGTACTCGATACTTGTATAACACACCCAGGTAAACATCACTTACAAGTGCAAACAATTTTTTTTACATTCTTAAGGCTGCCGTGTTGATCGCCTTTTTATATTCAAGTTTTTTTTCAGTTAAAAAAGCCGCGAGATGCATATTTAAAGCTTTTGAATGGCTCCAGAAAAAAGGCTCTTATTTTATTGGATTTTTTTATCCTTGTTCTTTTTTGCGAATGTTTGCACGATAAACACAGAAATATATTATTTTTAAACCTCCTGCTTTTGATTTTGAGCAGATCGAGCAGACCTCTTCCCTAAATCTGTGACATAAAAACTGAAATTAAATTGTATCTGAGCATGAACAATAAATTATCACACCTTTATAAACAATTTGTACATAAAACACCATGAATATTGTACAGAACACAAGAACACACTTGAACATAAACGTTGGTCTAGTGCTGATTATCACTTAAGTGCATCCCTTTTGAGGTGACGGCATTTTTGTTTGCTTTAATTGTTTGGTTGTGGTTTGCGCTAACTCGATAATAAACGCAATTTGCAGCTTTAAAAGCTTTAACCGATCACTGCAGCGGACATGCTATTTGCCTCCGAACTGAAAATAAAATGCTGATGACAAATTTAATTTGACTATTAAAAAAATTGCTTACACCTTCAAAATTATAAAAATTAAAAATTATTAAATTTAAAAAAAAAATGAATGTAAATCAATGTTCATCTTCAACAGTTGTTGGCTGTCTCTCGAATTCAGAGTGCCATCCTCAACAAGCATGTATCAATGGCAATTGCCAAGATCCATGCAGTGTGGCAAGTCCTTGCCGCGGCATTGAGGAGTGCCAAGTGCAAAACCATCAGCCTGTTTGCGTCAAAGGTGCATACAAATTTTAAATTCTTCTGCCTTTAGATTTTTTCTTGAGCTGCAAGTTTTCGTGTCTGATGTAAATAAATTTTTGTTGTGTGGATAAGTTTAAATATTTTGCTTGCCTGTGTTCTCTCGTTACTTGTTTTCGCAGAAGGAAAATGATTTTTTTTCTTTTTTGAAAATTGCAAAGGCTTTTGAATGCATGGCTGAAATTTTACTTCTCTTGCAGTTTGTTCATGCCAGAAGACGACGGAGTGCAGACCCAATTTCTTCTGCGATGGATGCAATTGTGTGCCTCAAGGTAAGTGCTCCTAAAATTTGAGCTATGCAACTCGCTCTGCACTGAAGTATATGCGGGTTGCATAAGTTTTCCTTTCCAGGCACCTTCACTTTTTTTAATATCACGGAATATTGGATTTTAATTTCAATTTTTCTGCCTTTTATTACAGGCACTGAACCAACCAAGGCCGTGTGTGACCACTGTCCTCCTGGATCGACCTGTGACCTTTCAACCGGCGCCTGCATCAAAGGTAGGAGAACTGCTCCAAGCACTCCAAACGATTATAGCTTCGAAGCAAATTTTATGAAATATTCAATTATTTTAGCTATGCTTTTTGGCTCACTTATCAATTTAGAGAAATGGTGTGTTGCTGATTGAGATTTTTTAAACTTGGCACTTAAAAACTGCCGATCATATTTTGCTGAAACCTGCTATCCCCAAAACACCCTTTGCACCTAATCCCTATTCCTACCCCCTGAGCAACTAACTGAGGCAACGTAGACGCTAAAGAGACATCGACACGCGTGCCAATTTAGACGACACAAGCAAGGAGCTTTTTAAGCGCTTCAATCGCTCGGATAGCGGTGCTGAAGTTCGAGATCAACGCCGGTTTTTAAGGCAAGCGAGCTTGGGAAAGCTTTTCAATGAATATTATTTTCTGTTTATAAAATTCTATTTTTTTTTAAATATGTAAATAAATTTTTGAGAATTTCCGTTTCTTGCAAATAAATTAAATAAGAAAAAAATTTGTCACTAAAGCCTGTATATAAAATGATCTCGTTTACTGTTATAAATTTTTTTGTCCGCCAGCTTGCCGCAATGTAAAGATTTTAAAATGCATCATCGTTTGCATGACAAAAGACGTTAAAGCTATTGAAAATATTATTGCACGAAGTTTGTATAGAAATAGATGTTGCATCAGACTTTCTTTCTTTGGACAAAATTTGTGACTCGTCCCATCTGCTCGACTTTTGTGTTTTAGACTTTTATATAAATAGAAAAACTGACGCACGAAGCTAAACCTGATCTCTCTCTCCTGTTCTACCTTGAACCTTACCTTCCACTTTTGTAAATCGACCATCATATAAACGATTGTAAAGCATCATTTAAATGTTTTACCACTTTAAAGTGTACAAAACCAATTTGTGCAACACAAAATTTCAGCATTTTTTGAAAGCTAGAGTGATATTTTGTCTGATTTAGTGTAGATTGTGTGATTTTTGCTGGCATGAATGATTTTGAATGATTGCTAATCTGATTTAAACTTTGGTGGCGTGTTGCATGTGGAGAAAAGCTTAAAAATCAAACATGCATGTTTTTAAATTTGAAAAAAAAAACGGAATTAGCATTTTAGTATAGAATTTCACCTCTTTGTATATTGATTTGTAACTAACTTAAACATACCCCTTGTACAAACCACAGACCTGGAGGCATCAACCACAATAGGTCCAGAAGCAGAAACCACGTCGGAACAAATTGACACTTACACAGACCAACCTGACCTCGAGCCAGATTCTTACACTGAAAGCAATCCATTTGCAACCACTGAATTCGGTGGCTTTTCTGAGCCGACGACTCCCTCCATTTTTAATTTGACCACCACCTCGAGTGATTCGAGTGAAAGTCCGTTTTCCGACAGTGGCGAGATTTTCAGTTCCACGCAAAGTATCGGTGAATTTTCCACAACTTTTGGCCCCAATGAAAAATCGGTTGAAACAACCACTTTAACGACAGGCGCCTCTTATTTGACTGAAAAGGAATCTCCCAAAAGTTCTTTCACCACCGAAAGTCCCGAGAGCCAATTAGACCTTTCCACCACAAGTCAGTTGCCCTCCTCTGCCGAAACCACGACAGAATCGAGGCCTAGAGTCACGACGACCACTGAAATTTTGCCTGAGTTGTCTAGTCAGACGATGATCTCGCAGTTCGAGTCTTCGACCACCGTCCGGTCGGAGGTAACGACTGCAAATGCCCCACCCACGACGACCACCTTTGTCTCGGTCGCTAATCAGACAGAAATTTTCAAAAATGATGGAACTGAAGACTATCCTGAGGTTGAAGTTGAGGCCGACTTTAATAATCCGCCCCGGACTACCACTGAATCAGATTTATTTTTTACCACCACCCTGAATACAAACGAATTTTCCACCAAATTCGATTTTTCAACCACACCTGGCGCGAGTGGGGAGGTCTTTATCGAGTCTGACAAGGACGATCGGTTCGATAACACCAAGGGGGGTTGCGACTCTGACATTGACTGCCCAGACTATGAGGCTTGCAAGGAGAACATCTGCGTGAACCCTTGTCTTAAGCCCAGGGCGGCGTGTGCATTAAATGCGCGCTGCTCAGTCTCCAATCACACTGCCCAATGCTCTTGTCCACCTGGCCAATTGGGCGATGCCCACCACGATTGTCGCAGAGGTATAACAAACACCTAATTTTCTTACATAGTCCCGTAGACCCAAGTAGATCTGTAGCCGTAGAAACATTTACCTAAATTACAAGCAAAACTATACACAATTATTCAACACGATATTTCTAACTTTAATTAATCAAACCAGGAAACAGAATCAAATTATTTATAACTGGCTCGAATCTGGCACTATATCCTTAACGTGCACTTTTATTTAATCTTATAATATTTATTCGTGTGTAAATCAACTGTAAATAACCTGATCTTGTAAAGATTAATTTATTCTAAATCATGCAAGTCACTTTTATTAATTATTCCTTGCAAATAGCACAATAATTTCTCTGTATGGAACAAGTTGTACAGTAACCAATTACAGCCACTCACCACCAGACTAATGCCTGCGACCCGCCGCTGCCTTTTCCATTCTAGAACCCCCAGGCACCCCCAAAGTGCCGCAACCCTGTCAGTCAGACAATGACTGCCACCAGCAGGAGGCGTGCTACAAGTCGCTGTGCGAAAACCCTTGCGATTTCGCCAAGCCCTGCGCGCCGACCGCCAAGTGCTCCGTCGTGATGCACAGACCGGTCTGCAGGTGCCCCACAGGCCACGAGGGCGACCCTATGGTCAAGTGCGCCCCCGCCATGCCCAGTAAGCAGCTAATCTAATATTAACAGAAATTGAAAAGGGACAGATTAATTAAAAAACAATAATTTGGTTTTAGAACAAATTTAATCAACAAAATAACCAACAAAATGGTTTTAACATTAAATAAATTAATCAACCAGAGTGAATGTTTGAAATTTTTATAGCCAAAATTTTATCATTGAATTTCAGGTTAATTTATCCCAAGATTCATTTCATAATTTATGTATAGCTTGTTACTGAATGATAAAAATTATTGTAGTCGGCTGCACGACAAACTATGACTGTCCGATTACGGAGGCTTGTGTCAACAACGTATGTCAGAGGCCATGCGATTTGCACAACCCGTGCGCTGTGAACGGAGTTTGCATTAACACAAACCACGGAACAGACTGCAGTTGTGCTGAGGGATACCACGGAAACGCTTTTGTTGGTTGTCTTCCTGGTAAAAATTAATAAATTATAAATTAAATTTCCCATTTTAATTTTTAATCTTTCAATAGTGGCGTCACCGAAGCCCATTTGTCAGTACAATGAAGATTGCCCACCCCACCAGCTCTGTGACCGCCTGAATCGCCGCTGCATGAGTCCTTGTGTGGAGGATTCTTGCGGACTTGACGCTGAATGTTTCCCAGCCAACCACGCCGCCACTTGCAAGTGCAGAAGTGGCTACGCTGGAAATCCTTACACCCAGTGTGCTATCAGTATGTGCTAATTTTGATCTTTAGAGGAAATTTTATTAATTATTTATTTTAACTAGTTGTTGGATGTCAAAGCAACTCTGAATGCCCGCCGTCCGAGGCTTGCATTAATCAAAAGTGCCAAAACCCGTGCCAATGTGGCCCGAACGCTATCTGTGATGTGATAAATCATGTGCCAACTTGCAAATGTCCCAACGGCTACGGCGGAAACCCAATCACTGGGTGCACAGGTAAAATACAAATTTTACATATAAACGTAGCAAAAAATTCATATGAACTTAATTAGTGCCATCAAACCCGTGTGTGCCAAATCCATGCGGCACCTATGCTTTGTGTGAGCTGGACAACGGCAATCCAATCTGTTTCTGTCCCAAGGGAATGACTGGAAATCCTTTCGTCAATTGCAGTAAGTTTATTTAAAAAAGCATTCTAGAAATTTATAATTTAATTATTTGATTTGTATACCTATTTTGAAATTTTCTCCTAATTAATTTCAGTACCTGAGGGTGACCTTTGTAAGCCAAGTCCTTGTGGTCCTAACTCAGGATGCCGCCTAGTCAATGGCAACCCACGGTGCTTCTGCCTGCCCAATTACGAAGGCGAGCCACCCATCATGCCCTGCAGACCACCTCAAAACCCTTGCGACCCTTCGCCCTGCGGCCCCAACACACAATGCACCATTCATAATGGATTTGCAAGGTGTGCCTGCATCGACGGCTACATCGAGTTGCCCAACACCATCAGAGGGTGTGTGCAGCGCCGTGACCCTTGCGACCCCAACCCTTGTGGTCAAGGAGCTTTGTGCGACTCAGTCAGGGAGCCAAACTGCTACTGCCCTGTCAACACAGTAGGAAATCCTTACAAGAGCTGTGCTGAGCCGGTTAGGGCTCTCTGCGAACCTGGCCCTTGCGGACCAAACGCTGATTGCTATGTTGCTGGGTATCAGGAGCAGTGCTTCTGCAAACCAGGTTTTGAGGGAGACGCTTACACCAAATGCCAGAGATCTCCTGTCAGCCCATGCTTCCCGAATCCCTGCGGACCTTACACCATCTGCAAAGTTTCACCTCAGGGTCAACCTCTTTGCCTCTGCCAGGACGGCTATAATGGAGATCCAGTCAGTTCAAAGGGCTGTGCTCCCGAGTGCTCAGTGGACGATGAATGCCCCAACGACAAGGCTTGCATTGGATTTAAGTGCAGAGACCCTTGCCCTGGCTCTTGTGGAATCGAGGCCAGCTGCAGGGTTGAGAAACACCACCCTGTCTGTACTTGCAATCGCGGTCTTATTGGAAACCCAGTCAGTCGCTGTTATGCTCTAAAGGGTGAGTTTTTTCTAAAGCATTATTTTAAATAAAATTATTCATAATTCTCAATTTAAATCAGTTCCAGATCCGATCGACCCATGCAACCCTAGTCCATGTGGAGTAAACACAAAATGCATGATCCTAAATGGAAAGGCAGCGTGCTCTTGCTTGCCAGAATATCATGGAGATCCGCAAATTGGCTGTCAGCCAGAGTGCACCATTCACTCTGACTGTCCATCGAACAGGGCCTGCATTTTCCAGAAGTGCAGCGATCCTTGCCGTGGAACATGTGGAGTCAACGCAGAATGTCAGACAAGAAACCATGTTGCAGTTTGCAGCTGCAAAGCTGGTTTCATGGGAGATCCATTCATCCAGTGTCTGAAAACTCGTAAGTACTTTTTTATTCAGACGTATTTCGATTTTACATTATTTTTCTGATGTAGCTCCTGTGTTGCCTGAGGCTAACATGACTAAAGTTTGCGATCCATCACCTTGTGATCCGTATTCGACATGCAGAATCTACGGCAGCTTGGCAGTTTGTGAACCTGCTTTCAGGCCTGAGTGTCTCAGCAGTTCCGAGTGCTCCTTCAACAGGGCCTGCATCAACCAACGCTGTGTCGACCCTTGCCCTGGATCTTGTGGCTTCAATGCATTGTGCACATGCATCAATCATGCGCCAGTGTGTAGCTGCCCTCAAGGCTTTGTCGGAAATCCTTTCGAGCACTGTTCTCAACCAGCAAGTAAGTTAAAGCAATTATAATTGATTAAAATTAAAGATAACATTTTATTGCAATCTTATTTCCATGTTTCAATTTTTAATTTTAGTTGGTGAGGTGAGGCCTGAAACTTGTGACACAACTCGCTGTGGTGCAAACGCAGCCTGCAAGGAAACATCAAGTGGAATTGTCTGTGTGTGCAAACCACTGTATTACGGCAACCCTTATCTTGCCTGCCACCCTGAGTGTGTCCTCAACCAGGATTGTCCATCGAACAAGGCTTGCATGAACAACCATTGCGAAAATCCTTGCGTTGGAATTTGTGGAGCCAATGCTCAATGTGAGGTGGTCAACCACCAACCTGTCTGCCTTTGCCAACAAGAATTAACTGGAGATCCATTTGTGTCATGCTATCCATTGAGAGCTCGTAAGTTTAAAAATTTAAAAATCATTTATTATTTTCTCAAAATGTATTTTAAACAAAAAAAATTATTGAAAAACTTTGTAATTAAAAATTTAAATAAAATTATCCAATTTTAAAATTATTTCAAAGTAGAATTTTCTAAATAATTTTTTTGTTATAGCTCCTCCTGTTGCTGAGGTGGTTATTGCACCTTGTGACCCTTCGCCGTGCGGACCAAACAGCAGGTGCCTCTCACAAGGTCACGTGGCTATTTGTTCATGCCTGCCAGGTTATCAAGGAGTCCCTCCTGCCTGTAAACCGGAGTGTGTGGTCAGCTCAGAGTGCTCCCAGACTCACTCTTGTGTCAACCAGCACTGTGTGGACCCCTGTCCCAGCAGCTGCGGCATTGGTGCCACTTGCCTAGTCATCAACCACAACCCGATTTGCAGTTGTCCTGCTGGCTATCAGGGTGATCCATTTGCCAGTTGCTACAGGCCCATTGTAGAAGAGCCCAAGACGCCGGCAATCAGTGGCAATCCTTGTGAGCCCTCACCGTGCGGATCTCACTCTTTGTGCCAAGTTAAGCAAGGCAGACCAGTCTGCTCCTGCAAGGCTGATTACTTTGGCAGCCCCCCATACTGCAGACCAGAGTGCATCACCAACTCCGAGTGCCCAGCGAACAAGGCGTGCATCAACGAGAAGTGCAAAGACCCGTGCAGAGGAATTTGCGGAACCAACGCCAAATGCGACGTGGTCAATCATACACCATTCTGCAGTTGCTTGCAAGGTTTCGAGGGAGACGCTTTCATTGGCTGCTCAAAGCATATTGGTAAGCTTTTTACCTTATTGGGTAAAAATTTTAATGAAATCACAATAGAAAATAGAAAATTTGGAATTAATTTAAAAAAAAATATTAAATTGTAAATTGAAAAGCAGCTGAGAATTCATTTTTAAAATGATGCAATTTGTTTTCTGCAGCTCCTGTTGTGGAAAAATATCAACCTTGTGACCCGTCACCTTGTGGAGTTAATGCTCAGTGCTCGGAACACAACAATGTCGCCCGCTGCACATGCATACCGCCATACTTTGGAGACCCCTACTCTGGATGCAGACCCGAGTGTGTCGTCAACGCCGACTGCGCCAGCCACCTGGCCTGTGTCAACAAGCACTGCAGGGACCCTTGCGTTGGCATCTGCGGAACAAACGCCCAGTGCAATGTGGTCAACCACGTCCCTGTGTGCAGTTGCTTCAGCGGCCATGAGGGAGATCCGTTTGTGTCTTGCAGACAAATTCCAATCAAACGTAAGTTTTTCTCTAAATTAATTTTTTTGTTTTTAATTTAAAAAACAACAGCAATTGCTCCTCGTAATCCATGTGAGCCGACTCCTTGCGGAGGAAACAGCGTCTGCAGGGTGGCCAATGGACACGCCGTCTGCTCCTGCATTCAAGGGTACATTGGAGCTCCGCCTAACTGCAGGCCAGAGTGTGTTATTAGTGGGGAATGTGCGCAGAACAAGGCTTGCATTCACAACAAGTGTCAAGATCCTTGCCCTGGAAGCTGCGGACTGGAGGCTCGGTGCCAAGTCATCAATCACAACCCCATCTGCAGCTGTCCTCCTGGCTATGAGGGTGATCCATTCACACGTTGCTTCAAAGAAGGTAAGAAAAAGATTACATATTTAAAGACGTAATATTATTTATTAAATCTTACATTTTTGTTATGAAATTCAAATATTCCCCAAGAAAATTACATTGTTAGATTGAGTTGGATTATCATAAATTTTGGAATTTTTTTTAATTTATTCTTATTGTTAGTCAAATTTGGTTATAATTTCTAGAAAAAATTAAACATTTTTAAATAGATTTGTAATTGATTTTATGTTTTGTTTAATCTTCAAATTTACCGACACAAATATTTTGATACATTTAAATTTTATACTTAAATATTAACGGTATAATTTTTCTCATTTTACGACAGAAACAAAAATTGTTGTGCCGATTTCAAACCCGTGTATGCCGTCACCATGTGGCCCTAACTCGGAATGCCGTGTAAATGACGGTCGCCCCGTGTGCTCATGTCAATTGGGCATGTTCGGAGCGCCGCCAAACTGCCGGCCCGAGTGCGTCATCAACACCGACTGTCCGACCAACCTGGCCTGCGTGCGCAACAAGTGCACCAACCCTTGCCAAGGGTCGTGCGGCTTCCACGCCGTCTGCACGGTGCAGAACCACCAGCCTGTCTGTCACTGCGAGCAGGGCTACGAGGGAGACCCGTTCTCCGGTTGCAACCCCGTCAGAGGTAAGAGCATGGATCCTTTTAATGATTTTCACTTTTTCCATTGTGCACGTTTCATGTGTGCTTCTTTTCTTTTGTTTTCTTTGTCTGTGCTGTCCAGTCTTTTCAGCTCTTTGTGTGCGAAATTTCAGTAATTGTTGACGAACCGCGACACCCCTGCAGCCCTTCGCCCTGCGGATCGAACGCGATCTGCAGGGAACGCCACGGCGCCGGCGCTTGTCAGTGCCTGCCCGAGTATTTCGGTGACCCCTATACCGGTTGCCGACCTGAGTGCGTGCTCAGCTCAGACTGCGACCGCCAAAAGGCATGCATTAATAACAAATGCAAAAACCCTTGCGACGGCACCTGCGGCCTCAACGCGAAATGCTTTGTCATAAACCACACGCCCTCCTGCAGTTGCCTGCCCGGATACACTGGCAACGCTTTGCAATCATGCGTTCTCATACCCCAACCTGGTATGCACTTACTTCCTCCTTTTCTGTATTTCATAATTTACAAATTAAATATTCAAGATCTTTTTGACGCTGAAAAGTTATCTCTACCTCAAAATATTGTAATTAGTAAAATTTCCAAATTTCTGTTACGCAATTACTTAAAACTTATATTATTCAATAGATATAACTAAACTAACAAGATAAATTAGCTAAAATTGATCAATTGGAAAGGATAGAATTGTTCCAATAAACAAATTAAAATAAGTTTAATATATTTTTTTATTTTAATGATAAAAATATTAAATGTATTAAATCATACATTTTTATAGAGAAAGGAAAAACAAAATTTAAAAAATTAAAATTACAAATTATACTTATATTGTAAAATTTATATAATTACTTAAATTAAATATTTCATTAGAAAATTTTAATAGAAAATTACACACATAATATTAATTGTCTTTAAATTTAAAGTTCCTAATGAGGCGTCAAAAAGATCACCTTCTCTATCTGTCTCTGTTTCTCACCCATTCCACCTCCTCATATACAGTTGTCATCGAAGAACCGAGAGACCCGTGCCGTCCCTCACCCTGCGGGCCTAATAGCCACTGCAGAGTGAGTAACGGTCACGCCGTCTGCTCTTGCCAAGTGGACTTTGTCGGAGTCCCTCCTAACTGTCGGCCCGAGTGCGTGGTCAGCGCCGAGTGCCCTCTCGATAAGTCCTGTATTAACCAGAGGTGCAAAGACCCGTGTCCAGGCACGTGCGGCCAAAACGCGCGCTGCCAGGTCATCAACCACAACCCCATCTGCTCGTGTGTCGCCGGACACACTGGAGACCCGTTCGGCAGGTGTTACAGGGTGGAAAGTAAGCATCATCTTCTCACACTCTGTCTTTCTCTTTCTCATAAACTTACAAAGCGATTCGCAGGGACAAAATAGTCCTCCTCTTACACAAGAGTTTTAATTTCAAAACACAGTGTAAAAGAAAAAAAAGTAAACAAAATAAAATCAGTGACAAAATTAAAAAATTTAACAAATTTCAATTCTGTTTTATTGAAGTTTTTCTTTTATCACTTTTTATATTCTTGAATTTTTTTAAATTTAGTAGTAAAATGAGTTTATTTGTGCCGTATCAAATTTTACATAATATAAATAAATTATAAAAAAGTTAACGGGATTTATCATCAATTTAGAAGCCCTTGGAGGGGATATATTTGGTGATGGGTTAATTAATGCACATTCAATTAATTAACACTTCGTTCAGATCCCTGCGAACCTTTTTTATAATTCAAACACAAAACACTTGAAAAAGGAACAGCATTTTCTTCTTGCCCTTTTCTGTATCTCACTCCAGAACCTCCCGCACCTGTGGTGCATCACAACCCCTGCGTCCCGTCGCCCTGCGGACCTAACTCGCAGTGCCGGGTCGTGGACACGCACGCTGCATGCTCCTGCCTGCCGAATTTCGTTGGTCGCGCTCCCAACTGCCGACCCGAGTGTACCATCAATGGCGAATGTAGCGCCCACCTCGCTTGCCAATGCGACAAATGCGTCGACCCCTGTCCGGGCTCGTGCGGACCCCTTGCCACGTGCAGGGTGGTCAACCACCAGCCCGTGTGCACTTGCCCGCCCGGTTACACAGGCGACCCCTTCAGTGGGTGCTCGCCCGCGCCAAGTAAGATACACAAAAATCCCTGCTCCTTCGAAATTCAATTCCCCATATTTTCATAAATGTTTCGGACATTTTTTTTTTAAGAAAAATTTCAAAATCACTTTCATATTTTGCTGTAAATAATTTTGTGTTGCTATTTGTGTGCCCATTTCAGTCATTTCGCCTATTGAAGAAGCACCACGTGATCCGTGCAACCCGTCACCTTGCGGTGCGAACGCTGTTTGTAAGGGAAGGAACGGTGCTGGCTCTTGTGTTTGCATGCCCGACTTCTTCGGCGACCCCTACACAGGGTGTCGACCCGAGTGCGTGCTTAACACAGACTGTTCGCGCGACAAAGCATGCGTTAACAACAAATGCACGAACCCTTGCGTCGGCACTTGCGGCATCAACGCCGAGTGCAGAGTCATCAACCACGCACCCTCTTGCTCTTGCCTCCCCGGCTACACCGGGGATGCGCTCAGTGCATGCCATCAGAGGCCGAGTAATTACATTTGTACAGATTTCATTCCTTTTAAGGTCACAGTTTTTTAAAAAGGACCTATTTTTTTTTTTTTTAATATTCTTATCTTGAAAAGTCTAATGAAATCATTAATTTTTTTTCTGTCTTAAAATAGATAAATATCAAATTTTATACCAAGATGAAGATAAAAAAATAATAAAACTCGAAAAAAATTAAAATTTATGAAAAATAAATAATCTAACTGTAAGTTAAAAAAAAAAGAAACTTTGGCCTTTCAATGGAAATTCACATCTTTTGCATGTATCATTTCTGACCCCAACCTTTCCATGGTTTTCTAGTCGAGAAAGTGGAGCCGGTGCGCGAACCGTGTAACCCGTCGCCCTGTGGTCCGAACAGCCAGTGTCGCGCCATCAACGGCCACGCTGTCTGTTCGTGCAGGGCTGGTTACGTCGGTTCCCCTCCGTCTTGCAAGCCAGAGTGCGTGATAAGTGCCGACTGTCCCCAAGACAAAGCATGCCTTACTCAAAAGTGCCGCGACCCCTGTCCTGGGGTTTGCGGACAGAACGCTCGGTGCCAGGTGGTCAATCACAATCCCATTTGCACTTGCGCCCCTGGCCACTCGGGCGATCCTTTTGCACGCTGTTTCAAAGAAGAGAGTAAGCATGACTTCTATTTTTCGATTTCAAGAAAATTCGACTTGATATGAATTAATATTTAGTGCTTTTTCAGTGTTGATATAATTAATTAGTTTTCTTTCATAAAGTAATCAAATTTAGATTTCAAATTTCTTATTTTCTTAAAAGAAAACGTGTAAATTTTACATGCATTAATTTTTTTCTGAAAAGCTTTTCAAGAATATATATGTGTCTTTTTTTTTTTGTTCAACTCAAATTTTGATTGTAGTTTTCATTTATAATTTTCAATATTTGGTTAATGTATCTCGTTGTAGGCAGAGATTGCCTTGTTGTACACCAAACTTAATTTGCAACTTTTATAATTATTACAAAACTTGATATTTTTATTTTTAAAATTAATATGTCGAATTTTCTTATTTTGATGTATAAACTGCATGAATTGGTGTCTGATCGTTTTCCCAACCCTACTTTGTACAGGACGTCCGGTGATTTTCGAAGAGAACATCAACCCTTGCATCCCGTCACCGTGCGGGCCGAACTCTCAGTGCAGAGTGGTCGGTCAGCACGCTGCATGCTCTTGTTTGCCTAATTACGTGGGTCGCGCTCCCAACTGCCGACCCGAGTGCACGATTAACGAAGAATGTCCAAGTAATCTTGCATGCCAGGCGGAAAGATGCCGCGATCCGTGCGCCGGTTCATGTGGTGCTCAGGCATTTTGCACTGTAGTCAAACACTCGCCACGGTGCTCGTGCCAACCTGGCTTCTCAGGAGACCCTTTCTCAGGGTGCTCCAAAATTATCACCAGTAAGAAATTCAAACAAAAATCATTCCTCCCTAAAAATTACTGAAATTTTTCGCAAAATGTTTTTTCTGTTTTGTTTGTCCCTCTTTATTGTATGCTGAATGTATATGTGCCTTCTTTTCTCTGAACGTTTCTCCTTTTCTTTCCTTAGCTGTGGTTCCAACGGAAGGTCCGCGCCGACCTTGCGATCCCTCGCCGTGCGGTTCAAATGCCATTTGCAAAGAGCGTAATGGTGCTGGTTCATGTTCTTGCCTACCTGAATACTTTGGCGACCCATACACAGGGTGCCGGCCCGAGTGCGTCCTGAACACGGACTGCAGTCGGGAAAAAGCATGCGTCAACAACAAGTGCGTGAACCCTTGCATCGGCACTTGCGGTCTCAATGCCGAGTGTAGGGTGGTCAATCACGCGCCCTCTTGCTCTTGCTTGCCGGGCTATACAGGAGAGCCGCAGCGCTCTTGCCGAATCGTTGAGCCTGGTAAAGATTTCAATCCACAATTTGAATTCTTGACCCTGATCTGATCATTAAAAAACCATATTTGATTTTTCAATTTATTAGTAAAAAAAAGTTTCTAACTTCTTTTTTTTCAATCATTTACTTATTTTTATTTTTTCTTCCAAAAATAAATTTTAGACAATTTTAAAGACAAAAAGACTTTGAATTCTAAAACTTTTATAAGTTATTAAAAAAAAATTAGAATGAAATTTGAAAATGGTCAAAAATTCATCCATCATTCTTTGTCACTTCTCTTTCTGTCAATGCATGATTTTTTTTCTCGTCCCTCCAGTGGTGACAGTGTCCGAGCCCGAGCCCTGCAACCCGTCGCCCTGCGGCCCCAACAGCCAATGTCGCACGATCAATCGGCACGCGGTGTGTTCTTGCCAGACGGGCTACGTTGGCTCGCCACCCTCGTGCCGACCTGAGTGCGTGATCAGTGCCGACTGCCCGCAGAACAGGGCGTGTCTTGCCCAGAAATGCAAGGACCCCTGTCCGGGCACGTGCGGCACCAACGCCCGCTGCAATGTTGTCAACCACAACCCCATCTGCTCTTGCACGCCTGGTTTTACTGGTGATCCTTTCACAAACTGTTTCAAAGAGACGAGTAAGCATCCTTCTGTTTTCTATCCACATAATTTTTTTATAATTTCACTTAAGAATTGGACGGAGATTTTCTTTCACCAAATTATATCTTTTTTCCGAATCCGACGAATTTCTTTCATTGTACAAAATTGTTGTGTTTATCATCAAACCCGTCCTCTTCTATCTTGTTATGTGTTTTTTATATTTTAATTTGAATGTTTTTGTTATCTTTTTTGTTTGTGCTCACTTTTTCCTTCTTTGACCGTTTCTGTAGCACCCGAGCCTATCAGGGATGCTGGCGACCCTTGTGTGCCCTCGCCCTGTGGCCCACACTCTCAGTGTAGGGTCATCGGTTCTCACGCTGCATGCTCTTGCCTGCCCAACTACATCGGACGTGCACCAAACTGCCGACCTGAATGCGTTATTAACGCTGAGTGCCCAAGCAACTTGGCTTGCGTGAATGAACGCTGCCGAGACCCTTGTCCTGGTACTTGCGGCTCACTAGCCGTTTGTCACGTTGTTAGTCACAGCCCCATGTGCACGTGTATGCCTGGCTATACTGGAGACGCCTCTCGAGGCTGCTCCCTCATTCCTGTGCCATGTGAGACTCTTTTCTGTTTTCTCTATATTTGTAAATGTCTGAATGTTTTTTGTGGTTGAGGATATTTTTTATTTAATTTGACTCATAAAATTGGCATAAATTGATTGTTTGGGATCAAAGTAACCTGAATTAATAATTTCTTTTAGTAACGGAGAGAACTCCTCAAAATCCGTGCATTCCATCGCCGTGCGGTGCCAATGCTGAGTGCAGAGAACGCAACGGCGCTGGCGCCTGCTACTGCCAGCAAGGCTTCTTTGGTGACCCCTACACTGGCTGCAAGAGGGAGTGCGAAATCAACACCGACTGCCCGACCGTCAAGGCGTGCGTCTCCTTCAAGTGTCAGGACCCTTGTCCTGGAACTTGTGGTCAGGATGCAATCTGCACGGTTCTGAACCACAACCCCTCTTGCAACTGTCCACCTGGCTACACTGGAGATCCTTTCTCCTATTGCAGACTTGTGCCTGTCACAGGTAATTTAACAATTAGATTTTTATTATTATCTTGAAAATTTATTTTTGCATTTGCTGCATTGTTATCATTTTACATTTAATTCACAAAAAATTAGAATTGAAGAAAATTATAATCAATGTTCTTTGTATTTCAGAAAAACCTAGAATCAACCCCTGTGTTCCTTCACCCTGTGGACCCAACAGCCAGTGCCGAGAGATCAATGGCCAGGCCGTGTGCTCTTGCTCGCCAACTTATATTGGCTCACCACCAAACTGCAGGCCTGAGTGTGTTGTCAGCTCTGAGTGTCCCTTGGATAAGGCGTGTACTCAACAAAAGTGCACTGATCCTTGTCCCAATACTTGTGGCCTTGGAGCACAGTGCTCAGTCAGAAACCACAACCCAATTTGTGCTTGTCCCTCTGGATTCATTGGCGATCCGTTCGTCAGATGCAGTCCTCAACGTAAGTTTTCCTCCAAATTTTTCACATTTAAAATAATTAATTTTTTTTTTTATAATTATCAGCTGTTGTGGTTGAGCCAGAGAGAGCCACAGAGAGGCCGCCATCATGTGTGCCATCGCCCTGCGGACCTCACTCTCAGTGCCAGATTGTTGGAGACAGACCAGCATGCTCATGCTTGTCTGGTTTCATTGGAGCGCCACCAAATTGCAGACCTGAGTGTGTTTTGAGCGCCGAATGTCCTAGTCAACTCGCATGTATCAACAACAAGTGCAGAGACCCTTGTGTTGGATCTTGCGGAGTCAACGCCAAGTGCCATGTTATGAACCACACTCCCATCTGCTCATGTGACGTTGGATACACTGGAGATCCGTTTACGCAGTGCAGCTTCCTGCCACCATGTAAGCATAATAATTGAATATTCAATAATTTAATCATTCCCACAATTTTAAATTAGGGAAATAAAGATTTATTTGAAATATATTTACACTTATTTTTTTCTATGTAGCTACACCAGCTCCAGTTGTATTTGAGCCATGCAACCCGTCTCCATGCGGATCAAATGCAATTTGCAGAGAAATAAACAACAACGCCAATTGCGAATGCATTCCTGAACACTTTGGCGACCCATACACAGGCTGTCGACCTGAGTGTGTGATCAATGATGATTGTGATAGGAGCAAGGCTTGTCTGAGGAACAAGTGCAAAGACCCTTGCATTGGTACATGTGGACAGGGTGCAATTTGCGACGTGGTCAACCACATTCCCATCTGCTCATGTCCTGCTGGGTACACCGGCGATCCATTTAACTACTGCCGTGTAGAAGAGAAAATCCCAGAAGCAAAACGCAACCCTTGTAACCCATCACCATGCGGTCAAAACAGCCAATGCAGAGAAGTCAACGGCCAAGCTATTTGCTCATGTCTGGTTGGCTACCAGGGAACACCGCCTGGATGCAGACCTGAGTGTGTGGTCAGCTCGGAATGCGCTTCGAACAGGGCTTGTGTAAACCAAAAGTGTACCGACCCTTGTGTTGGTGCCTGCGGACTAAACGCCAGATGCGAGGTCATCAATCACAGCCCGATTTGCAGCTGCAGACAGGGACAGACCGGAGATCCATTCAGGAGCTGCTACGATCTGCCTTGTAAGTTGAAAATAAATTATAAATAACGAATAAAAAAAATTCAATTAATATTTGCAAATTTTACTAAAATGAATTAAATCATTTCAACAGCTCCTCCAGTTGAGCCTGTGATAAGGAAAGATCCTTGCCAGCCAAACCCGTGTGGACCAAACGCAAGGTGTGAAGTGCGAGGAGAAACCCCATCATGCTCTTGCCTTGCTGGCTACACAGGAGCTCCGCCCAACTGCCGACCTGAATGTGTCATCAACCCTGACTGCCCAACAAACAAGGCCTGCGTCAACAACAAGTGCAGAGATCCTTGCCCAGGTTCCTGTGGTGAAAACTCGGTTTGTCAAGTCATCAACCACGCTGTGATGTGCACATGCTCACCAGGTTTTACTGGAAATCCGTTTGTTCAGTGCATCATCCAACAGAGTGAGTCAGAATTTTTATAAATAAAATTACAATTAATGTTGTTTTTTTTATCATTTTAAATTATTTCAAATTTTCATCAAAATTTTCTGAATTGAATGATTTGTTATTCATTTATTTTTTAGAAGTTTAACTAATTTTTTTTTTCGTTTTAAAATTCTCAGAGGAAATCATAAATCCTTGTGAACCATCGCCATGTGGAGCAAACGCCGAGTGCAAACAACGCAACGGTGCTGGTGCTTGCACTTGCATTCGAGACTACTTTGGAAACCCTTACGAAGGCTGCCGTCCAGAATGTGTTCTCAGCTCTGATTGTCCCACAGACAGAGCTTGCATCCAGAACAAGTGCAAGGACCCCTGTCCTGGAACATGTGGCCAGAATGCCATTTGCACTGTTCAAAACCATGTGCCGACCTGCTCATGCTTTGAGGGTTACTATGGAGAGCCATTCACTGCCTGCCGTCTTCAACCGAAACTTCCAGTCACGGAGGCCACGGTCGTCGACCCCTGCAGTCCATCACCTTGCGGACCTAACAGCCAATGCAGAAACGTCAATGGACAGGGTGTGTGCTCATGCCTGCCTGAATATATCGGCTCACCACCAAACTGCAGGCCTGAATGTGTTGTGAACACCGAGTGTCAGTCGAACAGAGCTTGCAACAACTACAAATGCAGAGATCCTTGTGCTGGAAGCTGCGGACTAAATGCCCGCTGCCAGGTCATCAACCACAACCCAATTTGCTCATGCCCGTCCGGCTATACTGGAGATCCGTTCAACAGGTGCTACCGCGAGCCTCCGCCACCACCACCTCGGCCAGAGATCAAGAGGGACCCTTGTGTTCCCAGTCCGTGCGGACCCAATAGCCAGTGCAGGACAATTGGCGATAATCCATCTTGCTCTTGCCTGTCTGGATACATCGGTGCTCCACCAAACTGCAGGCCGGAATGTGTGGTCAACACCGAATGTCCCAGTCAGCAGGCTTGCATTGCTGAGAAGTGCAGAGACCCTTGCCCTGGATCATGCGGACTTTACGCTGAGTGCAGAGTCCAGAATCACATTCCAATTTGCAACTGTCAACAGGGATACACTGGAGATCCATTCACTCAATGCAACAGGATCATCAGTAAGTTCTAAAGATTTTTTAAAAATAAAGAAATCTCATTTAACTTGCATGTAAAATTTTGTAAAAACGCGTTTTAATCAATTTCAGTCCAAGAAATTAAGAGACCTGTGGATCCTTGCAATCCATCTCCTTGTGGTGCAAATGCCATTTGCCGCGACGGAAGCTGCACTTGCATGCAGAACTTCTTTGGCGACCCGTACACTGGCTGCAGACCTGAGTGTGTTTTGAACTCGGAATGTGACCGCACCAAGGCGTGCATCAACCAACGCTGTATCGATCCTTGCCCTGGAACTTGCGGACAAGGAGCCAGGTGTGACGTCATCAACCACATTCCAACTTGCTCCTGTCCTGAAGGAACTTCTGGCGATCCATTTGTCAACTGCCGATACGTTGCACCTTCAACTAGTGAGTTAAAAAAAATGAATTTAATTAAAAAAAATTATCCAAAATTATTCAAATTGCAGTTGAAAGGTCCAATCCTTGCCAGCCAAGCCCTTGTGGTCCAAACAGTCAGTGCCGAGAGATCAACGGACACGCTGTTTGCTCTTGTGTTGCTGGATTCATTGGAACGCCACCTTCATGCAGACCTGAGTGTGTTTCAAGTGCCGAGTGTCCGCTTCAACAGGCCTGTCTGAACCAGAAGTGCCGAGATCCGTGCCCAGGAACCTGTGGTCAAAACGCGCGTTGCCAGGTCGTGAATCACAATCCAATCTGCAGTTGCTCACAAGGCCACACTGGAGATCCATTTACTCGCTGCTACCCAACACCAGGTAATGACTAATTTTATTTTATATTTTTCTGCTTATTCATTAAATCAAACCAATAAATAAACAATTTATGGGAAACATTAAAAATTTGGAGCAAACATTTTTTGATATTTTCAACTTTTTATTTATGATTTGTTTTAATAATATTTTTTTTAATTGCTTGAATTAAAAAATTTGTTGCAAATATTTAGTCACATAAATTTATTCCGTTTATATTTTATATTTATAAAATTATTCGTTTACATTAAACACTAATAGAGGCCAGCAGATGCATTTAAAAAATCTCTGCAGATGAAAATTTAAGAATATAAAATCTGATATTGGAATTTCCAATCTGTTTTAGTTGTTGAAACATCTAGGCCAGCTCCAAACCCTTGCCAACCATCGCCTTGCGGGCCAAATTCACAGTGCCAGGTGCGCGGTGACAGTCCGGCTTGCTCGTGCCTGCCCAACTACATTGGGGCGCCTCCCAACTGCCGCCCTGAGTGCGTAATCAACCCTGAGTGCTCCAGCAATAGGGCGTGCGTCAACCAAAAGTGCCAAGACCCGTGCGTGGGCGCGTGCGGCTCAAACGCGCAGTGTCGCGTTGTGAACCACACGCCCATGTGCACATGCGACGTCGGCTACACCGGTGACCCATTCAGCTACTGCACCCGCCAGCAAGGTGACGTACCATGATCATGTTTTCTTGCTTGTCACACCACAGGTGTGGGTTGAGATTTTTGCTCCTGGACGGAGAAAATCAAAATGGCATGCTTTTGCTTGTTGCTTGTGTACCCACATCTGAATATCTTCTCAGATTTATATCTGATTGGTGTTGGAGGTGAAGGTTGTGAATGGTGATGGCATGAGCACGACTTTTTCAGGTGTGAAAATTTTAGACGGAGACGCTGCTGGCTTCGAAAGGTAGGTCCTGAACGTCTCTCACCAACTGAAGAGGACATCATTCACCGACTTTTTGTGAAGAAGATTTTGAGTAGTTGTCAGCTTAATTTGAGTTCTAACTTTTAAAAAATTCGTAGCAGCTGTTGTTAAAAATTATCAGGGAGAGGAGGTTAATTTATTAAGTTGATTTTTAAACAATCTATGAACAATGAAAACTATGAGCATATTTAGGTACAAAATTCTTCGTATTCGTATTTTGCTATCTTTCATTTTAATTTTTAATCCAATAATATAAATTCTTTTCCAGGGAATTTACTTTCTCTTTCCAGGTATTGTTTTAAATATAAATTTGATTATTAATCAAGTATTATTTGATGGTAGATAGCCTCTAATTAATCCATTTAAATAAGGTAGTTTTCTCCCCGCAGCCAAAAATAATTTTAAAACTAAAGCAAAATGCTTGCACCGGCGTACATATAAAGCAGCCCAGCCACGCAAAACACTCGCAGCGCCAACCAAAACTAATGCAGAGCCATTTAAACGCTTAAAAAAATCATGCTTAATTTTGAAACTTTACCACAGAACCAGTCGTAGCTGAAAAATTGTCTCCGTGCACTCCATCACCATGCGGGGCAAACGCAGTTTGTCAAGAGAGAAACGGCGCAGGTGCTTGTAAGTGCCTGCCCGAATATATTGGAAACCCTTACGAAGGCTGCAGACCAGAATGCGTCTCCAACTCTGACTGCGCGAGCAACAGAGCATGTGTCCTCAGCAAATGCAATGACCCTTGCCCAGGCACTTGCGGAACCAACGCTGAATGCAACGTTTTTAATCACGCACCCTCTTGCACGTGCAGACAGGGTTACACAGGAGACCCTTTCAGATACTGCTCTCTCATTCCAGAGCCAGGTACCGCAAACTATATCCAAATTTATTTAATTTATAATATATTTTTTTAAATTAAATTGTAAGACAAAAATCGAAAATAAAGTCACACAAAAAATAACTGTTTTTGTGTGACATTTTTAACATTTTTTAATGTTTTAAAGCATTCATTTTTACAATTTAAAATTCAGTGCCTCTTATTACTAACATGACTAATATATTATTTTTTTATTGTAGTTGTTTTTGAAAAGGAAGTCGTTGACCCTTGTTTGCCATCACCGTGTGGTCCATACAGTCAATGTAGAAACGTGAATAATCAGGGCGTCTGTTCCTGCCTACCTGGCTATCAAGGCAGCCCTCCAAATTGCAAACCTGAGTGCATTGTAAACGCTGAGTGCTCACCCAGCAGAGCTTGCAGCAATCTCAAGTGCATTGACCCATGTATTGGCACCTGTGGACAAAACGCCCAATGTAGAGTAATCAACCACAGCCCTATCTGCACCTGTCATCAGGGTTATACAGGAGATCCATTCTCTCGATGCCAGCTATTGCCTCGTATGTCTCATCAAAGCTGTTTGTATTTTTGTAACTTAAATTGCTTTTTTTTTAACTAGCGCCTCCACCACCACCAAAACAACCTGTTTTCGTTGACCCATGCGTGCCTTCACCCTGCGGGCCCTATTCTCAGTGTAGAGATATTGGCGGCTCGCCTTCTTGCTCATGTCTTGCCAATTACATCGGAGCTCCACCTAATTGTAGACCAGAATGCGTTGTGAACTCTGAATGTCCAAGTAACAAGGCTTGTATGCGGGAGAAATGCGGAGACCCTTGCCCAGGTGCCTGTGGGTACCAGGCTGAATGCTCTGTTGTTAACCACACGCCGATGTGCACCTGCATTCAAGGCTATGTTGGAGATCCGTTTACAAACTGCAGGCCAAAGCCTGTCGAAGAGCCGCGACCCATCATCACTGACCCTTGCAATCCGTCACCTTGCGGGCCGAACGCCCAATGTAGAGACGGCTCTTGCACTTGCCTGCCAGAGTTCCACGGCGATCCGTATGTCGGATGCAGACCAGAATGCGTTTTGAGCACGGACTGCAACAGGGAGAAAGCTTGCATTCGACAAAAGTGTGTTGACCCTTGCCCTGGAACTTGTGGTCAGAATGCCAGGTGTGACGTCATCAACCACATTCCAATGTGCAGTTGTCCACCAGGATTCTCAGGAAGTCCCTTTATTGAATGTCGACCCCACAGAGGTATAAAGATTATTGAATATATTGAATTATACTTGTAGTTTATATTATTATTATTAATTTTTTTAATATTTATTATTCTCGTTTAAATTTTGTAAACATTTCAGAGCCAATTAAGTCTGAGCCTTGCTCTCCGTCACCTTGCGGTCCAAACAGTCAGTGCAGAGAAATTAACGATCAGGCAGTTTGCTCTTGCGTACCTGGCTTTATCGGAAGTCCTCCAACCTGCAGACCTGAATGTGTTACAAATTCTGAGTGCCCACTCAGTGAAGCTTGCAGTAATCAGAAGTGCCGAGATCCTTGCCTAGGAACTTGTGGAGTTGGCGCCAAATGCAGTGTCATAAACCACAATCCTATCTGTAGCTGCCCGTCACGATTCAGTGGTGATCCATTCATTCGCTGCGTTCCAATTCGTAAGTTCTATTTTGTAGGAAAATAATTTTTTTTTAAATTAATCTAATTAAAAAAAATAAAAGGAGAGGAGCCAGTGACTGCCAGGCCATCAAACCCTTGCCAACCCTCACCATGTGGTCCAAATTCTCAGTGTCAAGTAAGAGGGGAAAGCCCATCTTGCTCATGTCTGCCTAATTACATTGGAGCTCCACCAAATTGCCGACCTGAGTGTGTCAGCAACAGCGAGTGCCAGAGCAATAGAGCTTGCATGAATCAAAAGTGTGGAGATCCTTGTCAAGGGTCATGCGGAGCAAATGCTGAGTGCCGAGTCGTCAGCCACACGCCAATGTGCACTTGCATATCTGGCTACACTGGTGACCCATTCTCGCAGTGCTCACCTGTTCGAGAGCCAGTTGTTGAACAATCAAGACCATGCGTCCCCTCACCTTGTGGCGCTAATGCTGAGTGTCGAGAGCAAAATAGAGCTGGGGCTTGTACATGCCTGCCTGAATACATCGGAAATCCTTACGAAGGCTGTAGACCAGAATGCGTTGTAAGCACCGATTGCCAATCAAACAGGGCCTGTATGAGCAGCAAGTGTCGCGACCCTTGTCCTGGAACGTGCGGACCAAATGCTGATTGCCAAGTCGTCAACCACCAAGCAACTTGTACTTGCTTCCCTGGCTATACAGGAGATCCATTTAGATACTGCAGTCCAAATCCACCTGAACGTATGCAATGAGAAAAAATTTTATTCCATAATTATAGCACTAATTTAAATTTTTAGCTGTGATACGAGAGCCTACAAATCCTTGCCAGCCATCTCCATGTGGGCCAAATAGCCAGTGCAGAGAGATCAATGGTCAGGCTGTGTGCTCCTGCCTACCTAATTACCAGGGCAGCCCACCTAGCTGCAGACCTGAATGCGTTGTCAGTGCAGAGTGTGCCCAAAATAGGGCATGCAACAACCAAAAGTGCACTGATCCTTGCACAGGAACATGTGGTCAAAATGCTATCTGCCAAGTCATCAACCACAGTCCCATATGTAGTTGTCAACAAGGCTACACTGGAGATCCATTTACCAGATGCTTCCCTGTTCCTCGTAAGTTTTTTTCTTTAGTAAAAATAATTTTTTTTACTTGATTTTCAACTGCAGCTCCACCACCACCAAGAGAACCTGCGGTGTTCAGAGACCCTTGTCAACCCACTCCTTGTGGGCCGTTTTCGCAGTGCCGAGACATAGGAGGAGCACCCTCTTGCTCTTGCTTGTCTGGTTACATCGGAGCGCCTCCAAACTGCAGACCAGAGTGCGTTGTGAACTCAGAATGCGCAAGTAACAGAGCTTGTATGAGAGAGAAATGTGGTGATCCTTGTCCAGGCTCTTGTGGTCAAAACGCACAGTGTTCAGTCTTTAACCATGTGCCGATGTGCACCTGTATTCAGGGCTATGTCGGCGATCCGTTCACTTTCTGTAATCCAGCACCACCTCCACCTCGTAAATATAATTATTTAAATATATTTTTTATTTGGTAACATTTGTTTTAAATTTAGCTGAGCCTGTTGTAACTGACCCTTGCAACCCATCACCATGCGGGCCCAATGCCCAATGTCGAAACGGCCAGTGCTCTTGTCTGCCAGAATTCCAAGGAGACCCATACATTGGTTGTAGACCAGAATGTGTCTTGAGCACTGATTGCTCCAGAGACAAAGCGTGCATGCAGAAGAAATGCAGAGACCCATGTCCTGGAACTTGTGGACAAAGCGCAATTTGTACTGTTAGCAACCATATTCCTATGTGCAGCTGCCCATCAGGAATGCAAGGAGATCCATTTATTTCGTGCCGCCCTGCTCCAAGTAATTTTCTTCTTTTAGCCTTTTATGAGTGAATTTTATTTTTAATATTTAATTAGCACCTGTAAAGACGCAACCTTGCCAACCTAGTCCTTGCGGGCCAAACAGCCAGTGTAGGGAAATTAATGATCAGGCTGTATGCTCTTGTGTACCTGGTTTTATTGGCTCGCCACCCACCTGCCGGCCTGAATGCGTTACAAGTTCCGAGTGTGGACAGAATGAGGCATGCGTTAACCAGAAATGCCGAGATCCCTGCCCTGGAACTTGTGGTGTTGGTGCTAAGTGCAGTGTCATCAACCACAATCCCATTTGCAGCTGTCCAAGCAGATATACCGGCGACCCCTTTACAAGATGTTATCCAGAACGTAATGCATTGAACATCAATTATATAATTAATTTCCTTCAATATTTTATTAAATTATTTAGCTGAGCCTGTCGTTGCTCCTCCAAGTAATCCATGCCAGCCATCACCTTGTGGCCCTAATGCGCAATGTCAAGTTAGAGGTGAAAGCCCATCGTGCTCTTGCCTGCCGAATTTCATAGGCGCCCCTCCGAACTGCAGGCCTGAGTGCGTCAGCAACAGCGAGTGCCCGACAAATAGGGCCTGTATGAATCAAAAGTGTGGCGACCCCTGCCCTGGCTCTTGCGGTGCTAATGCAGAGTGCAGGGTTGTTGGTCACACGCCAATGTGCGTCTGCATAATTGGATTCACAGGCGATCCATTTAGCCAGTGCTTCCCTCAAAGTAAGATATTATTTATTATGTCTTTAAAACTAATTTTTACCATTTTTGCAATATTCGGAATACCTCTCGCGGCTATTTTTATGGTACCTAAAATGCTCATAGTTTCTCATAAAATAATAATTTATAAAAGGTAGTTAGTTAGCAAACTGACAAAATTATCTCGGTGATTAGGTTTTAATCAAAGCGCTTTTCCACTAATGAATTTTCTCTCCGTTTAAAATATTGGACGGTCTCTTAAAATCTTTTCAGCTGCCCCAGTTGTGGAGCAATCAAGACCTTGTGTACCATCACCATGTGGTGCAAACGCAGAATGTAGGGAGCAAAATGGAGCTGGTGCATGTACTTGCCTGCCAGAATATATAGGAAATCCATATGAAGGATGTCGACCTGAGTGTGTTGTCAGTTCTGACTGTCAAAGTAGCCGAGCGTGCATGTCAAACAAATGCAAGGATCCTTGTCCAGGCACTTGCGGTCAAAACGCTCAGTGCCAAGTTGTAAACCACCAACCCTCTTGCACATGCTTCCCTGGCTACACAGGCGACCCTTTCAGATACTGCAGCCCGAACCCACCTGAACGTAAGTTTAAGGAAAAATTATTTTATCTTAAATTAATTTTTTCCACTAGCTGTTGTATCGGTGCCTGTGAATCCATGCCAGCCGTCTCCATGTGGACCAAACAGCCAGTGCAGAGAGGTCAATGGTCAAGCTGTATGTTCGTGCCTACCTAATTACCAAGGCAGCCCACCTAGCTGCAGACCTGAATGCGTTGTCAGTGCAGAGTGTGCCCAAAATAGGGCTTGCAACAACCAAAAGTGCACTGATCCTTGCGCAGGAACTTGTGGCCAAGGCGCAAATTGCCAAGTCATCAACCACAGTCCAATTTGCAGTTGTCAGCAGGGCTACACAGGAGATCCCTTTACCAGATGCTTCCCCATTCCTCGTAATTATTTAAAAAAAGTTTATATGCATTTATACTAATTTAAAAAAAAATGTTCAGCTCCACCACCCCAACAGCAAGCAATTGCTCGTGATCCTTGTCAGCCCACGCCTTGTGGACCATTTTCTCAGTGCAGAGACATTGGAGGCTCTCCATCGTGCTCATGTCTCTCTGGCTATATTGGTTCTCCTCCTAACTGCAGACCAGAATGCGTTGTAAATTCAGAGTGCTCAAGCAACAGAGCTTGCATGAGGGAGAAATGTGGTGATCCGTGCCCCGGATCTTGCGGTCAAAATGCACAGTGCTCAGTCTTCAATCACATCCCTATGTGCACATGCATACAGGGATACGTTGGAGATCCATTTGTCAGCTGCCAACCAGCTCCTCCACCTCCACCAGGTATTAAAACATAACACTTTTAAAAATCAACATTTTTTAATGAAGGTGTAATACTTTCATTGGGTATATAAAGCAAAATTAAAAAATTTGGTAATTAATTCTGCCATGAAGGAAAATTACTTTCTATTACACCAAGACAATATTTTTTCAGCTTGCTATTTATTTCTAGTTGCGCAGAGAGCAGATTAAAACTTTAATTATCATATTCGAACAATTTTATTTTTGTTATAAAAAACCCTAAACAATTAAAAAACCTTTCAGAGCCTGTTATTACTGATCCATGCAACCCATCGCCTTGTGGTCCAAATGCAAACTGCAGAGATGGACTTTGTACATGTATCCCTGAATACCAAGGTGATCCATATCAAGGATGCAGACCTGAGTGTGTTTTGAGCCAAGATTGCTCAAGAGATAGGGCCTGTATCAGACAAAAGTGTGTTGATCCTTGCCCTGGAACCTGCGGTCAAAACGCCCAATGCACAGTCAGCAATCACATTCCAATGTGCAGCTGCCCACCTGGCTTTTCAGGAAGCCCCTTCATTGAGTGTAGACCAGTCAGAGGTACTTGTCTTCTATTAATTATTTATTCAATGAAATTAACTATTTTTTATTTTAGAACCTGTTGTAACTCAGCCTTGCCAGCCGTCTCCTTGTGGACCTAACAGTCAATGCAGAGAAATAAATGGACAAGCAGTCTGCTCTTGTGTACCAGGATTTATTGGGTCACCACCTTCCTGCCGTCCAGAGTGCGTAACAAGCTCGGAATGTGCCCAGAACGAAGCTTGCAGCAACCAAAAATGTCGAGATCCTTGCCCTGGAACTTGTGGCTTGAACGCAAAATGCAGCGTCATCAATCATAACCCGATTTGCAGCTGCCCAGCTCGCTACAGCGGAGATCCATTTGTACGGTGCACACCAATTCTCGAAGAACCGGTTGTTCAGACAAATCCTTGTCAGCCCTCTCCCTGCGGACCAAATGCGCAGTGCCAAGTTCGAGGTGAAAGTCCCTCATGCTCTTGTTTGCCGAATTTCATCGGAGCGCCTCCTAATTGCCGACCTGAGTGCGTCAGCAACAGTGAATGTCAGAGCAATAGGGCTTGCATTAACCAGAAATGCGGTGACCCTTGCCCAGGATCATGTGGTGCCAATGCTGAGTGTCGAGTGGTCAGCCACACTCCAATGTGCATCTGCGTCGTTGGTTTTACTGGAGATCCGTTCACTCAGTGCTTGCCTGTGAGAGAGCCTGTCGTAGAACAGACGAGACCTTGTGTTCCGTCTCCTTGTGGCGCCAATGCAGAGTGTCGAGAACAAAACGGAGCTGGAGCTTGCACTTGCTTGCCTGAATATATTGGAAATCCTTACGAAGGCTGTAGACCAGAATGCGTCGTAAGCACCGATTGTCAATCAAACAGAGCCTGCATGAGCAGCAAATGTCGCGACCCTTGTCCTGGAACGTGCGGACCAAATGCTGATTGCCAAGTCGTCAACCACCAAGCAACTTGTACTTGCTTCCCTGGCTATACAGGAGACCCATTTAGATACTGCAGTCCAAATCCACCTGAACGTAAGTGTTATTTAAAAAACTAAAAAAAATTTAATTTAATTAAAATTATTAATCCATAGCTGTTGTACAACAACCAACAAATCCTTGCCAGCCATCTCCATGTGGACCGAACAGCCAGTGTCGAGAAATCAATGGTCAAGCAGTTTGCTCTTGTCTTCCTAATTACCAGGGAAGCCCACCTAGCTGCAGACCTGAATGCGTTGTCAGTGCAGAGTGTGCCCAAAATAGGGCATGCAACAACCAAAAGTGCACTGATCCTTGCACAGGAACGTGTGGTCAAAATGCAAATTGCCAAGTCATCAACCACAGTCCAATTTGCAGTTGTCAGCAAGGCTATACAGGAGATCCCTTCACTAGATGCTTTCCTATTCCTCGTAAGATTTTTTAATTATATTAATAAGTGTAGCCAAATTTTGATGTCTGAAATTTTTAGCGCCGCCACCACCTCGAGAGCCTGCGGTTTATAAGGACCCCTGTCAGCCTTCACCTTGTGGACCATTTTCACAATGTAGAGATATTGGCGGATCTCCCTCTTGCTCATGCTTGTCTGGATACATTGGAGCTCCACCAAACTGCAGACCTGAGTGCGTTGTTAACTCTGAATGCGCAAGTAACAGAGCTTGTATGAGAGAGAAATGTGGTGACCCTTGTCCAGGCTCTTGCGGTCAGAACGCACAGTGTTCAGTTTTCAACCATGTGCCGATGTGCACCTGCATTCAGGGCTACGTTGGTGATCCTTTCACTTTCTGTAACCCTGCACCACCTCCACCTGGTAATATTTTGTTTTTGTTGTGGATTACAGTAAAAATTAATAATAATTTTTTTTTAACAGCCGAACCTGTTGTGACTGATCCATGCAATCCCTCGCCTTGCGGGCCAAATGCCCAATGTCGAAACGGCCAATGCACTTGTCTGCCAGAATTCCAGGGTGACCCATATGCAGGCTGTAGGCCAGAGTGTGTTCTGAGTTCTGATTGCTCAAGAGATAAAGCTTGCATGCAGAAGAAGTGCAGAGATCCGTGCCCAGGCACATGTGGACAAAGTGCAATCTGCACAGTCAGCAATCATATTCCTATGTGTAGCTGCCCATCCGGAATGCAAGGAGATCCATTCATTTCCTGTAGACCAGTGCCAGGTAAACTAAACTTCAAGATATTCAAGTTATTTGAAAAATAAAACCTTCGTTGAAAATTGCATTTTGATTCTAAATATATTTAAAATTTTAAGCTCCTGTTGTGACTCAACCTTGTCAACCAAGTCCCTGTGGACCAAATAGCCAATGCAGAGAAATCAATGATCAGGCTGTTTGCTCTTGTGTGCCTGGTTACATTGGCTCGCCACCATCGTGCAGACCTGAATGTGTAACTAGTGCCGAGTGCAGTCAAAATGAAGCCTGCGTTAATCAAAAGTGCAAAGACCCATGCCCGGGAACTTGCGGAATTGGGGCTAAATGCAGTGTTATCAACCACAATCCAATCTGCAGCTGCCCCACTCGATACACAGGAGATCCGTTTACACGCTGTTATCCTGAACGTAAGTGTATTAAAATTATTTTTTTACTTTCAGAATCAAATGCAGTTATTGTATTATTTAATTTTTTGCAATAAATTGAATCTAATTAAATAAATTTTTTTCATTTAAAATTGATTATTTTTATGGATAATGAAATTTAATTTAATTATGTGTTGCAGCTGAGCCTGTTGTTGCACAGACAAATCCTTGCCAGCCATCTCCCTGTGGACCAAATGCGCAGTGCCAAGTTCGAGGTGAAAGCCCGTCTTGCTCTTGTCTGCCAAATTACATCGGAGCACCTCCAAACTGCAGGCCTGAGTGCGTCAGTAACAGTGAATGCCCCAGCAATAGGGCGTGCATTAACCAGAAATGCGGTGACCCTTGCCCAGGATCTTGTGGTGCAAATGCCGAATGCAGAGTTGTCAGCCACACACCAATGTGTATCTGCGTTGTCGGATTTACTGGCGATCCATTCACTCAGTGTCAAGCTGTTAGGGAGCCAGTCGTCGAACAATCAAGACCGTGTGTCCCTTCACCTTGTGGAGCAAATGCCGAGTGTCGAGAACAGAACGGAGCTGGAGCTTGCACTTGCTTGCCTGAATACATCGGAAATCCTTACGAAGGTTGTCGACCTGAATGCGTCATCAATCCTGATTGTCCCTCAAACAAGGCATGTATGAGCAGCAAATGCAAAGACCCTTGTCCTGGAACATGCGGACAAAATGCTCAGTGTCAAGTTGTGAACCATCAGGCAACTTGCACATGCTTCCCTGGCTACACAGGCGACCCCTTCAGATATTGCAGCCCGAATCCACCGGAACGTAAGTTTTACGAAAAACTATTATTTGCCTAAATTAATTTTCCTCCGTTAGCTGTTGTGTCAGAGCCAGTTAATCCATGCCAGCCATCACCCTGTGGGCCCAACAGCCAATGCAGAGAGATAAACGGACAAGCAGTTTGCTCCTGCTTGGCAGGTTACCAGGGAAGTCCACCAAACTGCAGACCGGAATGTGTTGTCAGCGCCGAATGTGCTCAAAACAGGGCATGTAATAATCAGAAGTGTAATGACCCTTGTCCTGGTGCCTGCGGGCAAAATGCCAAATGCCAGGCTATCAATCACAGTCCAATTTGCACCTGTGTACAGGGATATACTGGAGATCCATTTACAAGATGTTATCCTAATCCTCGTAAGTGTTACGTTTTTATTTTTTAATAATATTTTATGATGAAAATTTTAATTAGATGAATTTAAATATTATATTTAATCTAAGTTTTTTTTGTTAAAAAAAAAATAAAAAATTAATTTTTTTAACTGTTTCAGCTCCACCTCAAACGAAACCTGAGCCTGTTTACACAAATCCTTGTGTGCCTTCACCCTGTGGTGCTAATGCAGTCTGTCAGGCAGTGGGCCAAAATCCATCGTGCTCTTGCCTACCTGGTTACATTGGAAGTCCACCAAATTGCCGACCTGAATGTGTTGTGAATTCTGAGTGCGCCAGCAACAGAGCTTGTATGAGGGAGAAATGCCGAGATCCATGCCCAGGCGCTTGCGGCTATCAGGCCCAGTGCACAGTAATTAATCACCTGCCAATGTGCACATGCATTCAAGGATATGTTGGAGATCCTTTCACCAGCTGTCAGCCCAAACCTGAAGATCGTAAGTGGAGGAATATAGATTAATGAAATTTTCAATTTAAAACTTTGTAAATTATAGCAAAACCAGTAATTACTGACCCATGCAATCCTTCACCTTGTGGACCGAATGCTCAATGCAGAGATGGAACATGTACTTGTTTGCCTGAGTACCATGGAGACCCTTACCAGGGCTGCAGACCTGAATGTGTTATCAGTCAGGACTGCCCTAGAGAAAAAGCTTGCATTAGACAAAAATGTGTGGATCCCTGCCCAGGAACTTGCGGACAAAATGCACGCTGTGATGTAATTAACCATGTTCCTATGTGCAGCTGCAACCCTGGATTCAGTGGAAATCCATTTGTTATTTGCAACCCTGTCAGAGGTAAATTGAAAAAAAAATATTTTATGGTTTGTTCAATTTTGAAATTTTTATTAGAACCTGTCAAGACTCAGCCATGCAATCCGTCTCCTTGTGGACCAAACAGCCAGTGCAGAGAAATAAACGACCAGGCTGTTTGCTCATGCATCGTTGGCTTTATTGGATCACCACCAAACTGCAGACCTGAGTGTGTTGGAAACTCTGACTGTCCTTTAACTGAGGCCTGTTCTAATCAGAAATGTCGAGACCCTTGCCCGGGCACTTGCGGAGTGGGCGCAAAATGCAGTGTCATAAATCACAATCCTATCTGCAGCTGCCCCTCAAGATATACTGGAGATCCATTCACTAGATGCTATCCAACTCGTAAGTTGAAATTTGTCTATTATAATTATTTTGAAAAAAATATAATAATTATTAAAAGAATTAGACATTGTTAGATCAAAATTATAGTACCAATATTAATTTTGCTTACAAATTTATTTAAAGTGTTTTTCTGTTTTGTAAATATGAAAATTTACTTGCAAAAAATTCAATTTGATTTCAATGTTGATAGGAGAGCAATATTACACACACACACACATGGTACATGCTAATATGAAATAATTTGAATTACCACACTTAAATGTATATACAATATACATCTAAATTTAAATTATCAAAATTAAATTAAATTAATTTTTTTAATTTTTTTTTTTTCATTATTAATTTGCTGATTTAAAATTTTACAGACTTCCAATTAATTTATAATTATTACTTTTTAGCTGAGCCAGTAATTGCACAGACCAACCCGTGCCAACCGTCTCCTTGTGGGCCGTACGCTCAGTGCCAAGTAAGAAGAGAAAGTCCGTCCTGCTCCTGCCTGCCTAACTATATTGGTGCCCCACCTAATTGCCGACCCGAGTGTGTTAGTAACAGTGAATGCCCAAGCAACAAAGCATGCATCAATCAGAAATGTGGTGACCCTTGTCCAGGCATTTGTGGAAACAATGCCCTTTGCCGAGTTGTCAGTCACGCTCCTCAGTGCTACTGTCAGCAGGGCTACGAAGGAGACCCATTCAGGCAATGCGTCATACCCGAAGTTTCAGTGCCAAGACCTGCCACTAAGCCTTGCGTGCCATCACCTTGTGGAGCAAATGCCATTTGCAGAGAACAAAACGGCGCCGGTGCTTGCATCTGTCAGCCTGAGCATTACGGAAACCCTTACGAAGGCTGCCGACCTGAGTGCGTCATCAACTCTGACTGTCCTTCGAGTAAGGCCTGTGCAAATCAAAAGTGCAAAGATCCTTGCCCTGGAACTTGTGGGCCAAATGCTCAGTGCCAGGTGGTCAATCACCTTCCAACTTGCACTTGCTTCTCCGGATATACTGGCGACCCATTTAGATATTGCAGTCCTATTCCAGAACGTAAGTTACTTACTTTTTAATGATAAATTTTCTCAACGTTAAATTTTAATTTTCTAATTCCAGCTGTCAAGGTTGAACCAACAAATCCTTGTCAACCATCACCTTGTGGACCAAATAGTCAATGCAGAGAAGTTAACGGCCAGGCTGTTTGCTCGTGCCTTCCTGGTTACCAAGGAAGCCCACCTGGTTGCAGACCTGAATGTGTAGTAAACCCTGAATGTCCTCACAACAGGGCTTGTGTCAGTCAGAAATGCAAAGACCCATGCCCAGGAACTTGCGGTCAAAATGCAGTCTGCAATGTCATCAACCACAGTCCAATTTGCAGTTGCCAACAGGGCTATACTGGAGATCCATTCTCAAGATGTTATCCTATTCCTCGTAAGTTTAATTTTTAATTCAAACTTTCAAATATTTTTTTTTAATATTGCTCAATTTTTATCAAATTTAAATATTTATGAAAATGTGTTTTCCCTTCAGCTCCTGCACCACGACCAACTCAAGCTGCAATCGTTGACCCTTGCGTACCAAATCCTTGTGGGCCTTACTCGACTTGCAGGAATCTTGGAGGCACCCACTCGTGTGCCTGTTTGCCTAATTACTTTGGAAATCCGCCAAACTGCAGACCAGAGTGCTCAGTCAACTCGGACTGCGCCAGCAACAAGGCGTGCATGAGGGAGAGGTGCAGTGACCCTTGCCCAGGCTCATGTGGCGCCGGAGCTCAGTGCTCTGTGATCAACCATACGCCCATGTGCACTTGTCCTGCTGGCTACATTGGCGATCCATTTGTCAACTGCTACCCCAAGCCTCCTGAAAAGCAACCTGTCATTACTGACCCTTGCAACCCGTCGCCCTGTGGGCCGAATGCCAACTGTCGAGACGGAGTTTGCACTTGCATTCCGGAATATCATGGAGATCCTTATCAGGGCTGCCGACCTGAGTGCGTAATTAGCCAAGACTGCCCAAGAGAAAAGGCCTGCATTAGGCAGAAGTGCGTGGATCCCTGTCCAGGCACTTGCGGAAACAACGCTCGGTGTGATGTTGTAAATCATGTGCCAATGTGCAGCTGCAACCCTGGCCATACAGGAAATCCATTTGTCAACTGCAATCCTTATGGTATTATTGTTGTAAAAATTATATTTCATAAAATTTATATTTTAAATTTAAACAGAGCCTGTGAAAATTCAAGATCCCTGCAATCCATCACCTTGTGGGCCAAACAGCCAGTGTCGAGAAATCAATGGCCAGGCCGTTTGCTCCTGCTTGTCAGGCTATATTGGCACTCCACCCTCTTGTAGACCGGAGTGTGTTTCAAACCCTGAGTGCAGACAAAACGAGGCCTGCATCAATCAAAAGTGCAGAGACCCGTGCCCAGGCACATGCGGCCTAAGCGCCAGATGTGAAGTCCGAAACCACAATGCCATTTGTACTTGCCCAGCTGGCTCAACTGGAGATCCTTTCTCAAGATGCTACCCAATACGTAATTTAGAAGAAAAAAATACTGAATTTTTTCTTTATATTTTAATGTGATTTTCAGCACTTCCTCCACGTCAGCCAGTTGTAGCACAAGACCCTTGCTTCCCGGATCCCTGTGGTCCAAATGCAATCTGCAAGGCGATCGGCGACAGCCCTTCGTGTTCTTGCAGACCCACTTTCATAGGTTCACCACCAAACTGCAGACCAGAATGCGTATCCAACTCTGAATGTGACAGGAGCAAGGCTTGTATCCGCCAAAAATGTCAGGACCCGTGTCCAGGATCTTGCGGACTCGAGGCGCAGTGCAGAGTTGTAATGCATGTGCCCAACTGTTTCTGTCCAGCAGGTCACATTGGTGATCCGTTCACTAGATGCCTCCCGGCACCAGCTGAACCAAGTAAGATTTTATCAGGAATTGACTCTACAAAATTTCCTCAAATAAAATTGCAAAATACGAATTGTCATGATAGGATGTTAGTTATTTTGTTAGGCAGGCTCTCCTTTTTTTCAGCTTTCAACGAGATAAGAAGAACGAAGATTTTTAATTTTAAAATATTTTGCACGTCTAGTCGTTAGCATGCACAATATGTTTGTGATTGCATGTTGCACCGTTCTATGTGTACATTTTATGTGTTACATGTGATGCATGACTTTTATACAAATACATTCCAAGCATGAAAATGCAGTCAAGGAAAATTCAAAGACAGACATAATTATTATAGCATGTGTGCATGTTTCAGGCTCCTTTGCATTTTGAAGAATTTCAATGCAAAGTGAAAATTAATCAAGGATAGTTTCTAATTTTACTTTTTGATTATTTCAGAACCCAAACCAATTGAAATCGCTCGTCCTTGCCAGCCATCACCATGCGGCTCGAACGCAATTTGCAGGGAGGAGAACAACTATGCTGTTTGTGAATGCCTGCCCGAATACTTTGGCAACCCTTACGATGGCTGCAGGCCTGAGTGTCTTGTCAGCTCCGACTGTGCCATGAACAGGGCGTGCATCCGCAACAAGTGCAAGGACCCTTGTCCAGGCACTTGCGGATTTGAGGCCATCTGCTCAGTCACAAACCACATTCCGGTGTGTAGCTGTCCACCTGGCACAACCGGAGACGCTTTCAGATCTTGCTCGCTGATTCCAATGAAAAGTAAGCTTCTGTTCATTTACCGATTATTTAAGTTATTTTATTAATATTTAATTAAATGCAAAACAAAAGCAATTTCACTGCTGGAGGATAAGAATTTGCTTATTCTTTGTTTCTAAAGTATTTTTACAGTATGAAAACCATTTTTTTATAACTCACTATTATTTTATCTTCTAAATTTCTTACTTTTCTGTTGCAGTCGAGCTAGTTGAGTCAGACCCATGCAATCCATCACCTTGCGGTCCAAACGCTCGCTGCACTGTGGGACCCAACGGAGCTGCTATTTGTGAGTGCCTGCCTGGATACTTTGGCAGCCCCTATTCGGGTTGTAGGCCAGAGTGTGTCCTTAGCGCAGATTGCCCCAGAGACAAGGCTTGCGTCAGACAGAAGTGCGTTGACCCTTGTGTTGGCGTTTGCGGCTACTTGGCTAAATGCAACGTAATCAACCACAGCCCGATTTGCACATGCCCTGCACCTCTCACCGGAGATCCATTTGTCGAGTGCAGAGAAATGCCAGGTAGAAAATTTAGTTTTAAATTTAATTTTTCAAAACTCCTATTTAAATTATATTTAAATAAAAAATCTGATTAACCTATAGAAAAAAGAAAATTGTTATTTTTTAATAGGCGCTTTTATATTTCAAGTAGTTTTTAAAATATTTTTCCTTGCAGTTATCCGTGACCCATGCAATCCATCACCCTGCTCGGTCAATGGCCAGTGCAGAGTTGTCAATGGTGCCGCTGCTTGCTATTATCCTGAGTGTGTCATCAACCAGGACTGTCCTCGTGACAAGGCTTGTTTCGGCCAGAAATGCAAAGATCCTTGTGTCGACGCTTGTGGCTTCAACGCCCTGTGCCAGGTTGTGAACCACAACCCTGTGTGCAGTTGCCCTGCTGGATTCATGGGCTCGGCTCGTGTTGAGTGCAAGAGACAACCAATTGAAGGTAAATTTTCACTTTTGATTTTGATACAAATTTTATTAATAATTTTTTATTATTTTAGCACCAAGACCCGAGTGCACAGACAACTCTGAGTGCAGCAATGACAAGGCTTGTATCAATGAGAAGTGCAGAAATCCTTGCGCTGAGTATCCTAACTCTTGTGCATCGAACGCCGAATGCCATGTGCGCATGCATCGTCCTATTTGTTCTTGCAGAGACGGCTACACCGGCAATGCACAGAGCATTTGCTATGAGAGTATGTTTTCAGTTTTTGTTTCGCAAATGGGAAAAAAATGGTTTAAATTTTTTAGTAGCAGATTCTTCTTTTAATTTATTAATAAAATTGTAAATTAGTTGATTTTTTAAAGCTTTTTAATGCAGTATTAAATGGCTTTAAAAATATTTATATTTATGGGCACAAATATTAAAATTTGATTTACTTTTAGTTGGATGTCGATCGGACTCTGAATGTCCACCAACTCAAGCATGCGTCAACCGCCAGTGCGAAGACCCATGCCGTTACACTCAGTGTGGACAGGGCGCTTTCTGCAGAGTTGAAGGCCACCAGGCCCGATGCTACTGTCCTGAAGGCTACCGCGGCAACGCCTACAGCCAGTGCACTCGTCCAGAGTGCACAGTGGACCACGAGTGCCCCAACCACCTTGCCTGTAGAAACGAAAGATGTGAAGATCCGTGCAGATGCGCCCCAGGAGCACAGTGCCGAGTCACAAACCACGTGCCCAGATGCTCATGCCCTCCAGGCTACATTGGCGACCCTTACACCACTTGCAATGTGGAGCCAGTCTTGGCTCCGGCCCCTGAATGTACCGTGGACGCTGACTGCTCCAGCAAACTGGCCTGCTTTAGCGGGGAGTGCAAAAACCCCTGCAAGGAGACCAAGCCGTGTGGCGCCAACAGCGAGTGCACAGTCGTTGACACCTTGCCCCTCAGAACCATGGTGTGCATTTGCCTACCTGGTTTTGTTGGAGACGCCGATGTCGAGTGCAGACCTGGTAAGAACTTTTTTTATTCATTATTTGGGCAATTTTTTAATGTGGTGTCAGATTTTACTAACTTTTTGCAAAGATCCTTTTGTTTCAGGTGCTTACGTCAAAACAAACCAAACCCTTACCCAAAACCTTATTATTACTTTTTTGTTTAATCAACCTCTCCAGCAACACTCATAAATATTATCTAATTTTATTGCTATAATTGCATTTCAATTTCCAGGTTTTAAATTGATTTTGCAATTTTTTCTAATTTAAAAATATAACAATTTTAGCACCCAAAGAGGAGCCAGGCTGCAAGAGTGACAGTGAATGCTCTTCAACTCAGACTTGTATCAACAGGCAGTGTGTCAATCCATGCGCCGTTTCCAATCCATGCGCTCGTTCGGCTGAATGCAATCCTGAAAACCACCGCGCAAATTGCAGATGCCCTTCGGGATTGCGAGGAGATCCATTCGTCAACTGCTACCAACGTAAAATAATTTTAAATCTTTGAGACATTTGACTAACATCTTTTTTACCTATTTAACAGAACCTCTCAGCGAACCTGAGTGCACAGTTGACTCTCAGTGCAGCACAAACAGAGCTTGCATTGGACAAACCTGTCAAGATCCCTGTGTGGTCAGCAACAGGTGTGGCATTGAAGCTATCTGTAGGACTGAACAACACAGAGCTGTCTGCCACTGCCCAGATGGATGGGGCGGCAATCCGCAGTCCAGATGCTACAAACGTAAGTTTTTTTCCACCATTTTAATCAATTTGCTAGCATATTAAATAAAATATTTGATCTCCATACTTCAAACACCTGAAACAGCAAGATTTTGATTTATTTAAAACTTGATTATTGATTTAAAATTAAATTACACTGATTTACTAATAAAATATTTTTGTTTTCCTTTTTTTAAAGAACTCTAAAACTAATTAAAAATACATATCAATTTAACTGGTTTTTTTTTACAGCCGAGTGCAACATTGACTCTGACTGTCCTTACGACCGCGCATGCATTGGCCAGAAGTGTGTCGACCCATGCCGTGTAACAAACTGCGGAAGAGGTGCTGAATGCAGAGTGCAATCCCACCAGGCCCTCTGCTTCTGTCCTCAGGGAACTCAGGGTAACGCCTTGACCTCTTGCGTCGCTGTCCAGTGCCAGTACAATGAAGACTGCGCTGACCATGAGGCCTGCGACCGCTTGAACAGGGTCTGCCGACCAGTTTGCGAGGACGACACCTGCGCTCCTACTGCCCAGTGCATTGGAAGAATGCACCAGCCCTTGTGCCAATGCCCAGCTGGTTCAGTTGGCGACCCGTACAGACAGTGCAAGATCCGAGAGCCGGTGGCAACGCCAGAGTGCGAGCAGGATGGTGACTGTCCTTCACAGCACGCATGCATCAACCAAAGGTGCCAGAATCCTTGCAGAGTTGCACAACTCTGCTCGCAGGACCAGAAGTGCAGAGTGCAGGACACGCTGCCGCTCAGGACGGTTATGTGCGAGTGTCCCCCAGACACAATCACTGACCAGAATGGAGTGTGCAGAACTATTCGTAAGTAAAATTTAAGCTTTTTCCCCTTAAAAGTTTTACAAATTTTTAATTTGTACATTTTTTTTTACTCATTTTAAATTATTCCAATAATTAATCAAATATTTATTACAATCTGTAATCACACTTACTGTATATTTTATTAAAATATACATTGAAGAAAAAAAATTAATTAAATATTATATGATTTTATACAGCTAATTAATTTTATTGTGTTATCCATTTAGTACCACCAACTACGCAGTGCCAGATTGACAACGACTGTCCCAACCCTGACAAATGTGTCAGAGGAAACTGCATTGAGTCCTGCCGAGTCGATCTCTGCGGCACCAACGCTGTTTGCACTTCACAAGATCATCGCTCCATTTGCTCTTGCGCACCTGGTTACATTGGAAATCCTAACATTGAATGCACAAATGGTAATTAAATAATTTTGTTAATAATTTTGATTTTAAAATTGATCATTTTATAGAACCGAAAACACCACTGCCATCACCGCCAGAGTGTGTTGTCAACGACGACTGCCCTTACCAGCGGTCTTGTCGCAACCAACTCTGCGTCAACCCTTGCGTTGCCGGAGATGCTTGCGGAAGAGGCGCATTCTGTCATGTTGAAAATCACAATCCAGTCTGCAGGTGTCCTGCAGGATTTGTTGGTAATCCGAAGACCGAGTGCTTGCCTCGTAAGTTTTGATTTTTTTTTTTTTTCATTTTCTTGAGCATTGAGGAAATAAAATTTTATTTTTATCCTTAGCTCCTGTGGCAATTGTTGGTTGCAAGGCCAATTCCGAGTGTCCAGAGGTGGAGACCTGCGTGAACGGACGGTGCATCGATCCTTGCAATTGTGGTCCGAACTCAGACTGCAAAGTTCAAAATCACTTGGCCATTTGCTCATGCAAACCTGGATACTCTGGAAACCCACTTTATGGCTGCCAAAAGAGTAAGTTTTCCTTTATTTATAAAATTGTTTAACAATATTTCTTCTTCTAAATTTCATTTCTTAAATTTAAACTAAATAAATAAAATAATTATGTCATTTTTCTATAATTTCCAGTCGGCTGCCAGTCAGACAGTGAATGCGCAGACAACCAACAGTGCTACAATGGCGAGTGTCTGAACCCTTGCCTCCTGTCGAGCCCTTGCGCCCTGAACGCCGAGTGCTACGCCACCAACCATAGAGCGGCCTGCAGGTGCTACCCTGGCTATGAAGGAAATCCGTTTGATAGGTGCGAGCGTTCAGAATGCCGCGTCAGTCCTGACTGCCCGAACAACAGGGCTTGCATGGACAGACGTTGTGTTGACCCTTGCCTTGTCTACTCGGGAAGGGCGCCTTGCGCCAGCAACGCCATCTGCTTTGCTCAAAACCACGCAGCCGGATGCAGATGCCCAGAACACCTGCCGAAGGGCGATCCATTTGCCTACTGCCAGGCCCTTCCAGTACCAGTCAATGTGCCAGAGTGCACAGTTGACTCAGATTGCGCCAGTGGCCTTGCCTGTCTGAACGAAAAATGCAAGAACCCATGCCGGGAATTGACGCCCTGCTCTTCAACGGCCAGGTGTATGGTTTTGGACTCGGTTCCGCTGAGGACGATGACCTGCACTTGTCCCGAGGGATGGGTGCCCAATGCTGCGGGCGAATGCAAACCTGTTTTGCTGCCAGTACCACCAGGCTGCACAGCAGACTCGGACTGTCCCACCACCGAGGCTTGCATCAACAGGATGTGTCGCAACCCTTGTGATTGCGGAACAAACGCAAACTGCTTTGTGCAGAACCACCGTCCTGTTTGCTCTTGCCGAGAAGGATTTGAAGGAAACCCCAACATTGCTTGTCACACAGGTAAATTAAAAATTTTTCACTTTTTAAAATTTAACTTCTATAAATCCATTCTTTTTCAAGAGCAGAAGATAAAATTGTTGATTAAATTTTTTGTATGGATTCATTTGACATAAAACTTTTTATAATCCTTTATTTAAAACTTTTAAAATAAAAAATTAAATTAAATGATGAAGATAAATTATTCACTATGAAATGATATGTTCTAAAATGAAAAAAAATTTCCATCTTTCTGCAGTTGGCTGCCGCAGCAATTCCGAGTGTGATTCTGGCAAGGCTTGCGTGAATGGTAACTGCATTGATCCTTGTCTGGTGAACGACCCGTGCGGCGCCCATGCCGAGTGCTACACTGCTGGCTACAGAGCCCAGTGTCGATGCAGGAGTGGATATCGTGGTGACGCGTATGTTGGCTGCCGAGTGGTTGGATGCCGCAGCAACAACGACTGTCCCATGGACAGGGCGTGCATCGACACTCAGTGCGTCGATCCTTGCATTCACACCAGCAATAACAGACCTGCTTGTGCTCCACTTGCATCATGCTTACCAAGGTATGTTTTTTTTTTTTTTTTTTTAATGATAAATAGGATTTGTTTTTTGATATCAATAAAATCAATTCAGGAAAATAAGAAAATGTAAATATTTTTATTTTTAAATCTTTTGGAAGAAAATCTAAAATGTTTTACATAGCAATGAAATTATTGAATTATCGTCATTATTTTCAAGAAAATATATATTAATTTGCAATTGTTATTTTATTTTTTAGATCTCACGCTGCTATGTGTCGCTGCCCACCTGGCTATGAAGGAAATCCTTATGCCGGTGCTGGCTGCCGACCTGAGCCCAAACCCGAGTGTACCAGGGACGCCGACTGCCCATCCACATTTGCCTGCATCAACGAACGTTGCGGCGACCCTTGTGCCGAGCACCGACCTTGCAACGCGCCTGCCAAGTGCACAGTTGTGCCTGACTCGCTGCCTGTCCGCACCATGATCTGCAAGTGTCCTGATGGATACGTCAGCAGCGGCAACGGCGCCTGCAAGGCTATTCCGGCAGTCACGAAGGTTGGCTGCACAGCTGACACCGAGTGTCCGACGGACAAGGCGTGCATCAATGGTGTGTGCAGAGACCCCTGCAACTGTGGCGCAAATGCCGAGTGCAGGATTGCTGAACACAAACCTGTTTGCACGTGCAAGCTTGGATTTGAGGGCAACCCAGAAATCCAGTGTACTAGAGGTATGAAAATAATATTCTACCATAATGAAGTTAACTTGCAAAACTTTAAATTGGGTTTCACAAATTATATATATTTTTTCTGCTTGTATAAGAAACAATTGATAAAAAATAAAAAATTTCAGTTGGCTGCTTGAGTGATGATGAGTGCTCAGGAAAGGACTCGTGTGTCAACCAAAATTGCGTGCCCGTCTGCAAAGCAACCAGCTGCGGCGACGGAGCTGTTTGCTATGGAGTCAACCACAAGCCCATCTGTGAATGTCCTCCTGGCTTCAGCGGCAACCCTAAGGTGGCCTGTTCAGCCATTGGCTGCCGTTCAGACTCTGACTGCCCTTCAGACAAGGCCTGCTACAACGCTCAGTGCCAAAATCCGTGCGCCATCGACGATCCATGTGACGCACCTGCCATCTGCACTGTGTTCAACCACCTGCCTGACTGCCTTTGCCCGCCAGGATATATTAGCAACAGGAAACTTGGATGCGAGAAAAGTAGGATTTTGTAACTGAAAACTTAAGAGTTTAGATGTTAATCAAAATATATTATTTCAGTTGAAACCGGCTGCAAGAGTGATTCAGATTGTCCCTCTCAGACAGCTTGCATCAATAAGGAGTGTGTCAACCCTTGCAATGCAACAACACCATGTGGCATCAATGCCGACTGCAAGGTGCTGGACACTATACCAGTCAGAACAATGACCTGCGAGTGCTTCCCAGGCTATCAGGGAGACGCTTCTGTTGAATGCAAGCCCAGTAAGTTAATACTTTTTTTTCAATAAAAAATGTAGTTGGATTGGCTAGCTGCTTTTCTCTCTCTTTAAAATTTAAAATATTATCTAACTTTGCAACGTAAATTATTTCAGTACCAACATGTCCTATTGAGAAGGGCTTCATCCGTGACCAGTCTGGCAACTGCATCTGCCCACCTGGCTCAGGACTTGACCAAAACGGAGACTGCATCAATTGTCCTGCCGTCAAGGGAATGAAGGTGGACGAACGAGGACGCTGCGTCTGCGACCTGGAGCGAGGCATGATTGTTGATGAAAGGGGCAACTGCATCTGCCCCATTGACTTTGGCTATATCATGGACAGGAGAGGTTACTGTGTTAAAACTGACCAGCCTCCTCCGCCCGAGTGCGTCGTTGACTCAGACTGCGCGGACAACAGGTACTGCGAACAGACGTCCAACACCTGTCAGGACCCTTGCGGCATCAAGAGGTGCGGCATCAACGCTCTGTGCAATGCCACCAACCACAGAGCAATTTGCCAGTGCATTGCTGGATACTCTGGAGACCCAGAAACACTTTGCAGTAAGTTCTTTTATTTTCTTCAATAAAGGGTTGTTTTTAAAAAAATCTATTTTTTTGCAGACAACACGTCGCAGTTCAGAACAGACTTCCCTCGGCCAGAAATGGTTGTTAGTTGTCTGTCTGACGGAGTCCAGGTTGAGATTCATATCACCGAGCGTGGCTTCAACGGCATGCTTTATGTCAAGGGTCACAGCAAGGACGAGAACTGCAGACGTTTTGTCACATTAGACCAAGACACGTCATCCAGACTTGAGATCTTCAAGGTTCACTTTGGTAGCTGCGGACTTATGCACCAAAATGTAAATTTGTTTTAAACTCATCCTAGATGTTTTTACCTAATTTAAAATTTAACAGGGAGAAGCAAGCTTTGTGCTTGTCATCCAGAAGCATCCAAAACTAGTGACCTACAAGGCTCAGGCTTATCACATCAAGTGCGTCTATACGACTGGAGAACAAAATGTGACACTTGGATTCAACGTTTCCATGCTGACCACTGCTGGCACCATTGCTAACACTGGACCACCACCAACCTGCATTATGAAGATTGTAGCTCAGAACGGCCGAGAAATCAGTGCTGCGGAGATTGGTGACAATCTGGTTCTGCGAGTGGACGTTCAACCACAAAGTAATTTAATTTTTGCCCTAAAATTTGTTAAATATAATCTAATTTGATATTTTTCTCAGGCATATATGGAGGATTTGCCAGAAGTTGTATAGCAAAAACCATGGAGGACAATGTAGAGAACGAGTACATAGTGACGGATGAGAATGGATGCGCCACAGATCCAGCCATTTTCGGCGAGTGGGAACACGCTGATGACGGAACCGGACTGATTGCCAGCTTCAACGCATTCAAATTCCCAAGCAGTGACAACATCAGGTTCCAATGTAACATCAGAGTTTGCTTCGGCCGCTGCCAGCCTGTAAGTTCATTTTAAAATAATTTAAGCAAAAAATCTTCATATCTAATTATATTTCATCTCTCAGGTCAACTGTCAGGGATACAATGCCTTTGGCAGGAGAAGGCGTGAGGTTAGCGAGCCCAAGAACGACACTGCCGTCGCTGTCCAAGACACGTTCGAAGGACAACTTCGAGAGGAAATCACAATTCAGTCGAACGCGATTCTGACCATTGAGAGGAAGAAGGAGAGGCTTGTCGACCCAGGCGATGGTAAGTTAGAAAAAAATAATGGGAGTTTCCTTTTTTTAGGAAAATGTTCTTAAAATTGACATAAAAAAATTAAAATAATTTCTTAATATTTAGGACCCAACGCCCCAGAGCGCTTGGAGGACATTTGCGTCTCCATGATCGGATTCATCGTGGCCTTGATCATCACAGCCCTGTTGGCACTTGTGGCGGTCGCAATTGCTGTGTCATGCTGGCTCATGGCATACAGAAGAAGGCCGAAGGCATCTGGCCCTCTGCCTCACCCGCCCGAGTTCCCCAACCCGCTGTTCACAACACCAGAGCCCGTGGCAGAACCTTCGCCTGATTACCTCTCGTAAATGATATGACATACCAATTAGAGACTCAATTTTTATACTCCGACTCACAAACAGATATTAAGAAAAGAACACAATACTTAAGAATTCAGAAAATTATAAGAATCGTACATGACTGAAAATAGAGAAATAGAAAATATGTTATGAAGAAATTTTAAAAGCAGATGAAGATAAAATTGTTATTGTGTTGTGAATGAGTTTTTATTAGTAATGTTAAGAACCAAAAGCACAGCAGAGATCGACAAGTGCAATACTTTTTATAACTTTTGTAACATTTTTAATAAATAGATCCTGCAAGTGCTTTTGCCAGTTCATCTCCTCCGATGGCTTAAACGATTTTAGTTGTATCAATTTCAAGAAAATCAGATGGGATATTTGAAAGAAAAAAAAATAAGTGTGCTGGTGGTGGCTATCTGAGAAGTCTGTCGTTCTAATAGCCCTCCGTAGAAAATGACTAAAACGCACCACGTCCTGTCTTATTTCTCAAGTCAAATAATGCTCTTTTAAAAAATGTATCATGCCATAACAATGAACTGCACAAACAATGCAAAGCGCACACAGGAGCATTTTCAAAGGGAATCAAGTAACAACAAGTCCTATCTGACAATGAATTTACGCAAGTGAGTCCGAGTGAATGAATTTTATGAAATAGAAAGCCATTGGAGGATTTGCGATCCACACAATCACACACTACTGTACATTTTCTACTTTATACGATTAGAAAAAGACGAGTACGTGCTATGCGCAGAAGACGGTGCAACTCTCAGAAAACTTGAAGGTGCCTTGATATTTTAGAAAGAATAGTAGAAAAATTTTAAGTTGCTCCGAGCAAAATTATTGGTACGGATGTTGATTTATTGAATGTGTGTAAATAAACAATTTTAATTATAGGGAGGCATGAGAATTATCCACATTTAATGAAAATGAAATAATAATTTATTTTGCTAAAACTGCCTCCTTTGTTGTTCGCATTAAAGAAGCTGTAGTAGATGAGGCAAATTGGGATGTGATAAAAAAAGAAACAATCGTAGGTGGATTAATAATGCTGAAATTAAATGCTAACAATGCAGCTCATTGGAACAATGTCTTCCGACCACTAATGTTACGCAAGTGAACTAACAAACTTTGGCTCGCTATTAAAATTTAAGAATAAAAAAAGAGACCCAACTGCTGAAAACAAGACTATTGTAAATTGCGCACTAATGTGCCTCGTCAGGCTCATTTCGCACCTGAACCTGCCCAGCCACATTTGCTGCCCAATAAAATGTGAATTTTGTCTCTTCCTGAAGCTGCTCTAACAAAAAATAAAAAACTAAAAGCAGGACGCTCAGATTGGAAGAAAATTACATGTATTATTCAAGTTGTATCGTGTCCTAAAAGCATTTAATAAAAATTCAAACCAAACAAAACAGCTGAATTTTCTTTCAACATCCCACAACAACCTTTTGAAAATCAGCTATCAATAAAATATTTAATTTATCTGCATGTGCAAGTTTTTTTATAAGATTTTTTGTTTTTAATTTTGGTAAAATTAAATTTAAGCATTATAAAAAATTAATCAAGAAGATATTTTATTATTCACAGCTGGTTCGTATCAATATTACACCATTCAATTTTTCTCAGAATTTAAATGCACTAAATAGTGCTAGAAATAATTAAAATCATTTTATGGTTACAAAAAAAGTACAAGTTTAATTACAAAAAATTGAATGATGTGGAATTGAAGCTTCAAATAGAACCAAAGTTTATTGAAAATTTAAAGCTTCCCTTCTTTTCAAGTTTTATCCATGTGCTGTAAAAATTAAAACCACTGATTTGGTGGCATCATTTAAAATTCAAAATACTTCATTTAACCCATATTATAGTTTTTTTTGTTTTTCAATTTTGGGTGTTTAATATATAATATAACCCAATCAGCAAGGAAAACTTTTGAATATTCCCCAATATTTGTAAATATTGTTGCCATTAGCTATAACATTGGATTAATATAGCGAATATTCAGGAATTTAGAATATATTCAAAACATAAATTGCTGATTGGGAAGTGATCAATTTTTGACTGCAATAATTTCTTCATAATTTGCAGCAATAAGTTTACAATATGTGAATTATCATACAAATCTTGCAGTTTAGAATTTCATTTGGAACAGCATAATTGCATGCAAAATTAATTTAATTCTGTTTGCATTGGGCAAACTGTAGGAAGTTGGAATACTGAATTTCAGCTTTTCGGTTTGATTTCAATCAAGAAGCTTGGGTAGGCCTGAAAGAGATAAAAAAATCAAATAAATAAAATATCAATAAAATATAGGCATAAAGGTAGAAAAATAAACAGGGATACAAAAAAAGTATTTACCTGCTTCTCATCATACACGACAAATTTGGAGCCATAATTGACACTGTGGTAGCCAGGGGTGAGAGCAGTTGTTCCAGAAGACATTTTTCCCAGGGCAACTCTGCAGATCAGCATGTGGTAGGAGGTCTGGGCTCCGTTCTTCATGGAGAAACTGTAGCTCTCAGACGACAGATTGGAGAAGTACACACCTATTGAATTTGAAAGACCGCACTGCATATTTTATTTCATAAATAACTTTCGCAACAAACCGACTCCGCAGGAACCATTTCTGGCGTAGCTCAGTTTGAAGCCTTCTTCTGCAATCTTCAGGGAAAATGGAGAGCCGTGGAATAGCCGCTTCTCGAGAACACGCTCGCTGCTTCCCATTTCTTCATAAATTTTCTTTCGAGTCTCAACATACGAGGCCCACGTGGCACTGTTCTTAATCCTGTAGGCCTGAAATAGAAGCCAAAATTTTTTAGCTTTAAATATATTTATTTCTATATTGTGATTTAAAATATGATGAAAGTTTGATAGGGGAATAATTATTTGTAAACAATAGCTATCATTTATGTACCTTTAAATTATGTTACAAATGGTGTGTGCAACAATATAATTTATTTATTTTGTTACCGAAGCTTCCGTTATCAAGATGCCTAACGAACGGGCGAAATTAAAGATTTACTTGCCTTGTGGACTGTGAACAAGTCGCCAGATTTCTTGACCTTACTGATGAGCCATTTGAAATCCTTGTCATTGGGGTCGATTTGCTCTGTGACAAAGCCTTCGATCCAATTGTTGTTACTGGCCACTGCAGGCACGGCAGGCTGCTGAGAAGTTCCAGCGGCAATCGTTGCATTTGGCAGCGATCTTAAAAATAAATTCCAATCATGAATAACATATATATCTAAGTAAATAAAAGTGAGAAACTAAAAGTAATATTGTAAGACAATGTGCCATAATATTTATTGTTTCTTAATAAATTAATAATAAAATGAAAAACACAAATTTTGATATTGCATTTTAATGCAGAATGTACTAATGAGCGGAAGTAATTCAGGACTTAAAAAAGAATAATAATGTTTTACTATACCTTTGGAGAGTTTGTGAATTTGAAGCCATTTTGATCAATTTACCAGCCGCTTTATATCTAAAGGTTTCCTCTTCTGACAGACTGATGCTGTATACCTAAAAAGAATGTAAATAAATTTATAATAAATTTAGAAATGTATAATTATAAAATTAAAAGTCTAACATAATTAAATTGTCGTGATTTATTTTAAATAGATCATCAAAAAATAAACCACACCAAAACCAAGACAAAAAAATCGGGGAAGCGTGTGTTGTACATTCAACGGAAACGCAACACAAAAAACGATTTATCATGCAGTGTGATATAATAAAAGATTTTATCCTTTTTTTGAGTTATCAACAAAGAGTAATTGAAAGTTTACAGTTACGTACGTGTATGTCACAATTGTCACTATAATGGAGTTACGCCGGCAGGAAGGGGTGAGAGACCGCAGAGGTCGGCGGTCGGCGGCGGCCTACGAAGAACAAGTCAACAAAGTCAACAAGAGGTGGCAACGACGCCAGCGACGCGGCTCAAAAAGAAGTGCGGAAACTGCACTGCGGAGTAGATAGAAACAGAAAACGGAACGAAACGTAGCCAGATTGTCTTGCTTGCGAACTGGGCCTTTCGTGGGTTCTTCGTCTATCTCGCCTCTCGTCGCTTGGGGTTTTGTCTGAACTTGTCAAAATCGCCAAATTCCGCTCGTGTAAGGTGAATGGACTTTGGACGGAGGGAGCAAGGAGGGAGTCTTCAGATTCCACCCAAGTCACCCAACCACCCATACCACTTTTGCTCGTTGCTCTACCAACAGAAACAAGAAAATCCAAAGAAAATCGTCAGCAGAGAACAGACGGCGAACGCGAAGAGACGGAGAGAGAGTTTTCAGTTCAGAGTCAAGAAACAATCAAAAGAAGAGCAGAGTGCGGCTCCACGAGGAGGTATGTACGTGTCCTTGTAATATTATATCACAAATACATTTTATCATAATAATGTACGTGTTTTCCTTTCCACGTTTTTAAAATTTATCAAATTTATTGCATGCCGATGAAGGCGGTGAAGTCATTTTTGGTGGATTTAGAAAGAAAAAAATAAAATATATAAATAAAAAAAATTTATTTTATAAAATTATGTAATGATTACTCGCTTTGAATCCTTGACCCGCTTATTTATAACTTAATTTTTACATTCTTGTTTGTATTTTTCGCACTTTGCGAACAGATTCCCATGAGTTTAATTTCAACTGCAGATTGCTTAAAGAAAAATATAATTTAATATCATCATAAAATTTACACAATACAACTTTATGTACATGATTGATTATCAACATTATTTAAACATAATTCAGAGTATACATTAGTATTTTCATTTACAACATTAATCATAACTGCAAAAATTTCTTCGGCTGATATTTTTATAGATTTTAAAATTTAAAAATAAAATTGCAATAATATCACACTACTTGTCTTCTTATGATCTCCTTTTGTTATGTGCAGGTGTCTGCGCTGTCTGGTCGTTTATTTGGTCTGTGCGAAAACAACCGCGAAGAACAGCGAAGGCAGCCCAATTTCCTCCTTATACTATCGGGCGTGATTATTCATGCAAGATTAATATATACGCTGTTTATGTCTGCATACCAAATTTGCTGAACGATAGTCGCCAAAATGGGGTATGTCAAATTATTATTCATTAATAGTCAACTTGAATTTGTTTATTAATTTTTTAATTATTTCAAATATTCAGTATTTTATTTTTTATCTTTTAGATAAATATTTTTTAAATTATTTTTTTAGCCTTTAATTAATTTTTCCAGTGAATACATGAAAGAGCTTTTGGACAAAGAAGCTAATGCAGTGTTTGGCATTGGCAAATCCATCCCTGATACTGATCCAGAGAAACTGAGGAAGATTGGAAACTTGTGTCTTGAGCTCGGGGACCACTGGAATGCAATCTGTGCTTACACGAAGAGTTTGGCCATGGCACCAGCTGGAAGCAAACTTCGTTGTCTGGCCTACGCCAACAAGAGTGCCGTCCTGCTTGCTTTGGGCTACTACGAGGAATGCATCAGTGATGCAAAAATTTCTCTTCAAAACCAGTACCCTGACAATCTGGCCCACAAGCTGCACATGCGGATGGTCGTCTGCAACAAAGCGCTGGGAAATAAAAGCCGCTGAAGCTGAAGAGAACCAACTTGCTGCAGTTCAAGCGATCAAAAGATTGGCGATGAATAGTGAATCAGAGGCAAAGGCCATCAAAGGGTTTATGCTTGAATTGAAAATGAATCGCAAGCCAAAAATGCCCAAATTTGAGATTGAATATGTCGCACCACCTCCCCTGAGCCACGGTCCAAATCCAAAAGACCCAAAGATTTCTGCAGCCCTTAATCTGAAAAAATGAGGGAAAAGTCTGATTGCAAATAGAAAACTGAAAATTGGTAACTGATTTTTTTCTACCTTTTAGTTTCTGACATCGTAGATGTTGATCGTTTTATTTAATAATTATAACTCTTATAGGTGATGTCTTAGCTGTTGAAGAGCCGGCATTTTTTAAATTCTCATCCATATGATTGACGTTGGTGAACCTTCCTGGATCCATTGCAGCAAATGCTTAAAGCTCTGTGTGAATTTGATCCCTTGCAAAACATGCTATATGGGTAAAATATATTTAATTTATTACAATTTATAACATCAGCCATATAATTGAAATTTTTGAAAATTTTTGCAGGTTTGCTACTGAAGTGATGAATGCAAATCTGAAGCTTTGGAGAAGTATCACAGGTATGAATGCAGAGCCAAGGAAAAGCTCATCAAAACCCTTCTTGAAGACGGAGTAAAAAGCAAAATGGATTTCATCTACATTATAAATTACTCGTTTGCATTGATATTTGGTCTTGGCTTGGAAAATTGCATCAGAGCTCTCTCACCTGACGGCCAATTTTCAAATAAGGCCACGGAGCAGATTAAGGAACTTATGAAAATGCCAGTTAGAAGTGATGGCCACTACCTCGTCTCGGATGCATCAAATTTGTTCATCGTGAACGTGGTGGCCGATTGCCTGGCAAACACCACAGAAAGGAAGCAGGCTTTGTTTGAATTTTTGCAAAAAGCTTTGCTTGTTCTGCATACAAACTGGCTGCCAATGAATGACACAATGTTCTGCTACTGACAATAAGCTTGTTTGTCAATCGTCAAGACCAATTGGATTGGGGGTCTATCTAATGTATAATTCCATCAAAGGCGGTTGCGACTGCAATGCTGTCCACAGCATGTACCGACAGACATTAGTTGTGCAAGCTGGAAGGCCTATCAAAAAGGGCGATCGAGGAGATTCTCTTGGACAAAGGTCTTGACTACATCAAGAATCCTCTTCAAATTAGACGCTTCTACTATTCAGAAGTTGAAGGTACCAAAGGAAAGTGCAATTGCAGAGCCTGCGAGGAGATTTGGCCAACACACAAAGAGCAAGTCAAATGCTACGAAGATCTCTAAGAATCCAGCCAACAAAGATCTCATAAGAGAGTTGTGTTGTACTGATGCTGCATTCTTTGGCAAGGAAAGTAGTGGCTCTCCAGTCTCTATTTTAAAGCCTGAGACGCCAGAAATTTGGTCGAAGGTCTTGGAGCTGTACATGATCATAGAAGAGACGATCAGCTGTACAATCAAGTGTTTAAATTTGTCTGCCAGTATTTGAGTTTGGCCACCAAAAATATTGACACAGACCCAGCTATTCTGTCAAGTGAGTATCTTGATTGCTGCATTACCTTTAAAGATCAAGAGTTGATTCAGTTTATGTAATTCCTCAATCACTATTCTTGCATGCACTCTTTATTGCATTGAAAATGAAATTAAGAAAAGATAATATAACAGAATTTAATAATTGTTTATGATGCACATAGATTTATTTAATATAATTAATACACTAAGACCTTTTTGCAAGTGTCTGACTTAAGGGACGAAAAAAATCTTTAATAATAATTAATACGATAAGACCATTTTGCAACTGTCTTACTTTAAGGGACGAAAAAAATCTCCAACATGCAAAATGCGAAAATTTTTTGGCCATGTTTTTTTTAATCGTCAAAATATCAAACCGGCGGCCACCACGGGCGGCCAAAGTTGGAAATTCTTCGATTTTCAAACTGTCCTAATCTCGCCGAAACTTCGCCTAAATCGACCCTCGCGAATCCGAAAAACCGGTAAATTTACATCAAAACCGGTTATTTCCGGGAGAAAAACCGGTTTTAAATTTTCAAATCGCTATATCTCGAAAACGAGTCCAGGAACAATTTTTTTCAACCTCATTTTCGGAATCCTCGCCCTCCAATTAGTCTGGGATTAAATTTTCAGAAATTTAAAACTGACAGTTTTCGAGCAAATCGCGAAAACAAAATTTTGCGATTTAAGGTACAAGGAGGCCAAAATCGAAAAAACCGAGTTCACTTCCTTATGGAAAGTCCGCGGCCCGACCCCGAATCCGAGGTCGAAAAAATTCCAGGGCCGCCCTGAGCGATTTCAGAAATATTTACTAAAGTCGTTTTATAATTAAAAATTAGTTTTTTTTTAAATTTAAAAAAAATTATTTTTTAAATAAATTCAAATTTATCATTTTAAAAATTTCAAATGGGTTCTTATGACAGTTTTTAATTAAAAATAAATTTTTTTACAAAAATTTAAAAAATATATATATATTCCTTAAAATTTACTATCTTCTATAAATTTTTAAAATTAAATAATTCATTTTCCCCAGTTCGGAAAGGTGAAATTCCCAGCTCACGTGTCCTGACTTAATTAGTTTTCTATAAGAAAAATAAAAAAAATCCATCCACATAAGGAAATTTTTGCACCATCATAACCAGCACGATAGGTCGAACCAAGTGCGCCGCCCTTTCGTCAACCCTTGCGCTCGTGGTCGAACCGAACTACGGGCGCTGTTTCACGGTAGCTCCGTTTGTAATAAATTTCTAATTTCAAGCCAGATAATGAATTTCATAGTTTGTTTATTTTATAAAAAGAAAAAATTCCAACAGGACTTTCATATTTATGTAGGATTTAAAATTAAAAAAAAAATTAAATCGTCATTATAAGGTGCTCGTATCATAATTTTCTCCTTCGCTAACTTTTTTTGATTATTTTTCTTTGTCCAAATTGTTGCATTGTTGGAATTCAGTCGTTGAAAACAATTTATTTAAGAGAGAAAAAATGGATTGTTGGACAAACCGGCACTAGCAAGAATTTTTCCAAACTTCCAAGATCGAAAAGATTCCATCCGCCGCAGGGTTTTAAAGGTATGTTTGAAGGTCGCACACCCTCATTAAGGAGGTATCATAAATTTACTTAGAAAATTTTGAAAAATCATACCGTTCTGCCAACTGTATTGATTTCTGCCAATAACATTCTTAAGTTATAATTCAAATTCAGTTTTCAAATTGCACCGGAATTTGAGGTTACGTGATGCCATTAAGGCGGAAGTCAAGTACCGCCCTGAGCGATTTCAGGGTCAACCTGACCACCTTCCGCAGGGCGTAGGGCAAAAACTCGCACATTTTCCGATTCCTCGTGTAAAATCGTGAAGAATGGCTATCTTCGAATTTGGGGCGATCCTCAGGGTAAGCCCTGAAAAAATAATGAAAATCGCAAAGGTTGGGTTTTCGCCGAATTTTTTCAGGGTCAATCGGGCTGAAAATCGGGGTTTTTTCCACAGGACCATTTAGAAAAGTGGCCGTTCTACGCGCGTTTTAAATTTCAGATCGCTACCTCTGATAGCGGCCGAGCTGCGAATTTTCAAAAATCGAAATTTATTTTCCGCTCGAGTACCTGCGGCCGCCTGATTTTCTCGCTCGTGGCCGCCCCACCGTTTAATTCAGCCCTTTGATGGTAATGAGTGAAAATTTCGTTCTAGACTAATTCGCGGGCGCCCGTCACAATTCCGGCGTCAGATCCGCGCTCAGGGTCGCCCTTCCCACCTTTTGGGCACCCTGAGCTCAGGTTCAACCCTTTCCGAAGGTCGCAGGTCGATTTTGAGCGCGGATTCGGCCGCGGCGTGTGCCAAAACCCCTGGAATCGTCAAAACGCCGAATAAAATCGGCCCGGAAATTGGAGAATTTTTTTCAAAAATTGCATTTTTTCGCACGGCGAGTGTGGAGCCGGTCGTTTTGTCGCGCGTGCCACTGTTATGAGGAAAAACACGCGAATTTCGTTCGGCTCGCTCTGGCTCGCTGAAATTTGGGATCCCAGGGTGTTTTTCGGCGCCCGACCCGAATCCGAGGTCAATTTTGAGGCCAAGGTCACCCCTCGAGGTCACCGGGGTCAAAACCGGTTTTTTAAGATTTTTTTTTTCAATTAAATGCCGTCGTCGGAAAGCTGTTCGGACGATCGGATGTCGTTCGTAATTAATTCCTGAGGTTTTCTTCAGCAACGGAAAGTGAATTTTATGCAGAAATATTTACTAAAGTCGTTATTATAATTAAAAATTAGTTTTTTTTTTAAATTAAAAAAAAAATTATTTTTTAAATAAATTCAAATTTATCATTTTAAAAATTTCAAATGGGTTCTTATGACAGTTTTTAATTAAAAATAAATTTTTTTACAAAAATTTAAAAAATATATATATATTCCTTCAAATTTACTATCTTCTATAAATTTTTAAAATTAAATAATTCATTTTCCCCAGTTCGGAAAGGTGAAATTCCCAGCTCACGTGTCCTGACTTAATTAGTTTTCTATAAGAAAAATAAAAAAAATCCATCCACATAAGGAAATTTTTGCACCATCATAACCAGCACGATAGGTCGAACCAAGTGCGCCGCCCTTTCGTCAACCCTTGCGCTCGTGGTCGAACCGAACTACGGGCGCTGTTTCACGGTAGCTCCGTTTGTAATAAATTTCTAATTTCAAGCCAGATAATGAATTTCATAGTTTGTTTATTTTATAAAAAGAAAAAATTCCAACAGGACTTTCATATTTATGTAGGATTTAAAATTAAAAAAAAAATTAAATCGTCATTATAAGGTGCTCGTATCATAATTTTCTCCTTCGCTAACTTTTTTTGATTATTTTTCTTTGTCCAAATTGTTGCATTGTTGGAATCCAGTCGTTGAAAACAGTTTATTTGAGAGAGAAAAAATGGATTGTTGGACAAACCGGCACTAGCAAGAATTTTTCCAAACTTCCAAGATCGAAAAGATTCCATCCGCCGCAGGGTTTTAAAGGTATGTTTGAAGGTCGCACACCCTCATTAAGGAGGTATCATAAATTTACTTAGAAAATTTTGAAAAATCATACCGTTCTGCCAACTGTATTGATTTCTGCCAATAACATTCTTAAGTTATAATTCAAATTCAGTTTTCAAATTGCACCGGAATTTGATGTTACGTGATGCCATTAAGGCGGAAGTCAAGTACCGCCCTGAGCGATTTCAGGGTCAACCTGACCACCTTCCGCAGGTCGTAGGGCAAAAACTCGCACATTTTCCGATTCCTCGTGTAAAATCGTGAAGAATGGCTATCTTCGAATTTGGGGCGATCCTCAGGGTAAGCCCTGAAAAAATAATGAAAATCGCAAAGGTTGGGTTTTCGCCGAATTTTTTCAGGGTCAATCGGGCTGAAAATCGGGGTTTTTTCCACAGGACCATTTAGAAAAGTGGCCGTTCTACGCGCGTTTTAAATTTCAGATCGCTACCTCTGATAGCGGCCGAGCTGCGAATTTTCAAAAATCGAAATTTATTTTCCGCTCGAGTACCTGCGGCCGCCTGATTTTCTCGCTCGTGGCCGCCCCACCGTTTAATTCAGCCCTTTGATGGTAATGAGTGAAAATTTCGTTCTAGACTAATTCGCGGGCGCCCGTCACAATTCCGGCGTCAGATCCGCGCTCAGGGTCGCCCTTCCCACCTTTTGGGCACCCTGAGCTCAGGTTCAACCCTTTCCGAAGGTCGCAGGTCGATTTTGAGCGCGGATTCGGCCGCGGCGTGTGCTAAAACCCCTGGAATCGTCAAAACGCCGAATAAAATCGGCCCGGAAATTGGAGAATTTTTTTCAAAAATTGCATTTTTTCGCACGGCGAGTGCGGAGCCGGTCGCTTTGTCGCGCGTGCCACTTTTATGAGGAAAAACACGCGAATTTCGTTCGGCTCGCTCTGGCTCGCTGAAATTTGGGATCCCAGGGTGTTTTTCGGCGCCCGACCCGAATCCGAGGTCAATTTTGAGGCCAAGGTCACCCCTCGAGGTCACCGGGGTCAAAACCGGTTTTTTAAGATTTTTTTTTCAATTAAATGCCGTCGTCGGAAAGCTGTTCGGACGATCGGATGTCGTTCGTAATTAATTCCTGAGGTTTTCTTCAGCAACGGAAAGTGAATTTTATGCAGAAATATTTACTAAAGTCGTTATTATAATTAAAAATTAGTTTTTTTTTTAAATTAAAAAAAAAATTATTTTTTAAATAAATTCAAATTTATCATTTTAAAAATTTCAAATGGGTTCTTATGACAGTTTTTAATTAAAAATAAATTTTTTTACAAAAATTTAAAAAATATATATATATTCCTTCAAATTTACTATCTTCTATAAATTTTTAAAATTAAATAATTCATTTTCCCCAGTTCGGAAAGGTGAAATTCCCAGCTCACGTGTCCTGACTTAATTAGTTTTCTATAAGAAAAATAAAAAAAATCCATCCACATAAGGAAATTTTTGCACCATCATAACCAGCACGATAGGTCGAACCAAGTGCGCCGCCCTTTCGTCAACCCTTGCGCTCGTGGTCGAACCGAACTACGGGCGCTGTTTCACGGTAGCTCCGTTTGTAATAAATTTCTAATTTCAAGCCAGATAATGAATTTCATAGTTTGTTTATTTTATAAAAAGAAAAAATTCCAACAGGACTTTCATATTTATGTAGGATTTAAAATTAAAAAAAAAAATTAAATCGTCATTATAAGGTGCTCGTATCATAATTTTCTCCTTCGCTAACTTTTTTTGATTATTTTTCTTTGTCCATATTGTTGCATTTTTGGAATCCAGTCGTTGAAAACAGTTTATTTGAGAGAGAAAAAATGGATTGTTGGACAAACCGGCACTAGCAAGAATTTTTCCAAACTTCCAAGATCGAAAAGATTCCATCCGCCGCAGGGTTTTAAAGGTATGTTTGAAGGTCGCACACCCTCATTAAGGAGGTATCATAAATTTACTTAGAAAATTTTGAAAAATCATACCGTTCTGCCAACTGTATTGATTTCTGCCAATAACATTCTTAAGTTATAATTCAAATTCAGTTTTCAAATTGCACCGGAATTTGAGGTTACGTGATGCCATTAAGGCGGAAGTCAAGTACCGCCCTGAGCGATTTCAGGGTCAACCTGACCACCTTCCGCAGGGCGTAGGGCAAAAACTCGCACATTTTCCGATTCCTCGTGTAAAATCGTGAAGAATGGCTATCTTCGAATTTGGGGCGATCCTCAGGGTAAGCCCTGAAAAAATAATGAAAATCGCAAAGGTTGGGTTTTCGCCGAATTTTTTCAGGGTCAATCGGGCTGAAAATCGGGGTTTTTTCCACAGGACCATTTAGAAAAGTGGCCGTTCTACGCGCGTTTTAAATTTCAGATCGCTACCTCTGATAGCGGCCGAGCTGCGAATTTTCAAAAATCGAAATTTATTTTCCGCTCGAGTACCTGCGGCCGCCTGATTTTCTCGCTCGTGGCCGCCCCACCGTTTAATTCAGCCCTTTGATGGTAATGAGTGAAAATTTCGTTCTAGACTAATTCGCGGGCGCCCGTCACAATTCCGGCGTCAGATCCGCGCTCAGGGTCGCCCTTCCCACCTTTTGGGCACCCTGAGCTCAGGTTCAACCCTTTCCGAAGGTCGCAGGTCGATTTTGAGCGCGGATTCGGCCGCGGCGTGTGCCAAAACCCCTGGAATCGTCAAAACGCCGAATAAAATCGGCCCGGAAATTGGAGAATTTTTTTCAAAAATTGCATTTTTTCGCACGGCGAGTGTGGAGCCGGTCGTTTTGTCGCGCGTGCCACTTTTATGAGGAAAAACACGCGAATTTCGTTCGGCTCGCTCTGGCTCGCTGAAATTTGGGATCCCAGGGTGTTTTTCGGCGCCCGACCCGAATCCGAGGTCAATTTTGAGGCCAAGGTCACCCCTCGAGGTCACCGGGGTCAAAACCGGTTTTTTAAGATTTTTTTTTTCAATTAAATGCCGTCGTCGGAAAGCTGTTCGGACGATCGGATGTCGTTCGTAATTAATTCCTGAGGTTTTCTTCAGCAACGGAAAGTGAATTTTATGCAGAAATATTTACTAAAGTCGTTTTATAATTAAAAATTAGTTTTTTTTTTAAATTTAAAAAAAAATTATTTTTTAAATAAATTCAAATTTATCATTTTAAAAATTTCAAATGGGTTCTTATGACAGTTTTTACAAAAATTTAAAAAATATATATATATATTCCTTCAAATTTACTATCTTCTATAAATTTTTAAAATTAAATAATTCATTTTCCCCAGTTTGGAAAGGTGAAATTCCCAGCTCACGTGTCCTGACTTAATTAGTTTTCTATAAGAAAAATAAAAAAAATCCATCCACATAAGGAAATTTTTGCACCATCATAACCAGCACGATAGGTCGAACCAAGTGCGCCGCCCTTTCGTCAACCCTTGCGCTCGTGGTCGAACCGAACTACGGGCGCTGTTTCACGGTAGCTCCGTTTGTAATAAATTTCTAATTTCAAGCCAGATAATGAATTTCATAGTTTGTTTATTTTATAAAAAGAAAAAATTCCAACAGGACTTTCATATTTATGTAGGATTTAAAATTAAAAAAAAAATTTAAATCGTCATTATAAGGTGCTCGTATCATAATTTTCTCCTTCGCTAACTTTTTTTGATTATTTTTCTTTGTCCATATTGTTGCATTGTTGGAATCCAGTCGTTGAAAACAATTTATTTGAGAGAGAAAAAATGGATTGTTGGACAAACCGGCACTAGCAAGAATTTTTCCAAAGCTTCCAAGATCGAAAAGATTCCATCCGCCGCAGGGTTTTAAAGGTATGTTTGAAGGTCGCACACCCTCATTAAGGAGGTATCATAAATTTACTTAGAAAATTTTGAAAAATCAAACCGTTCTGCCAACTGTATTGATTTCTGCCAATAACATTCTTAAGTTATAATTCAAATTCAGTTTTCAAATTGCACCGGAATTTGATGTTACGTGATGCCATTAAGGCGGAAGTCAAGTACCGCCCTGAGCGATTTCAGGGTCAACCTGACCACCTTCCGCAGGTCGTAGGGCAAAAACTCGCACATTTTCCGATTCCTCGTGTAAAATCGTGAAGAATGGCTATCTTCGAATTTGGGGCGATCCTCAGGGTAAGCCCTGAAAAAATAATGAAAATCGCAAAGGTTGGGTTTTCGCCGAATTTTTTCAGGGTCAATCGGGCTGAAAATCGGGGTTTTTTCCACAGGACCATTTAGAAAAGTGGCCGTTCTACGCGCGTTTTAAATTTCAGATCGCTACCTCTGATAGCGGCCGAGCTGCGAATTTTCAAAAATCGAAATTTATTTTCCGCTCGAGTACCTGCGGCCGCCTGATTTTCTCGCTCGTGGCCGCCCCACCGTTTAATTCAGCCCTTTGATGGTAATGAGTGAAAATTTCGTTCTAGACTAATTCGCGGGCGCCCGTCACAATTCCGGCGTCAGATCCGCGCTCAGGGTCGCCCTTCCCACCTTTTGGGCACCCTGAGCTCAGGTTCAACCCTTTCCGAAGGTCGCAGGTCGATTTTGAGCGCGGATTCGGCCGCGGCGTGTGCCAAAACCCCTGGAATCGTCAAAACGCCGAATAAAATCGGCCCGGAAATTGGAGAATTTTTTTCAAAAATTGCATTTTTTCGCACGGCGAGTGCGGAGCCGGTCGTTTTGTCGCGCGTGCCACTTTTATGAGGAAAAACACGCGAATTTCGTTCGGCTCGCTCTGGCTCGCTGAAATTTGGGATCCCAGGGTGTTTTTCGGCGCCCGACCCGAATCCGAGGTCAATTTTGAGGCCAAGGTCACCCCTCGAGGTCACCGGGGTCAAAACCGGTTTTTTAAGATTTTTTTTTTCAATTAAATGCCGTCGTCGGAAAGCTGTTCGGACGATCGGATGTCGTTCGTAATTAATTCCTGAGGTTTTCTTCAGCAACGGAAAGTGAATTTTATGCAGAAATATTTACTAAAGTCGTTTTATAATTAAAAATTAGTTTTTTTTTTAAATTTAAAAAAAAATTATTTTTTAAATAAATTCAAATTTATCATTTTAAAAATTTCAAATGGGTTCTTATGACAGTTTTTACAAAAATTTAAAAAATATATATATATATTCCTTCAAATTTACTATCTTCTATAAATTTTTAAAATTAAATAATTCATTTTCCCCAGTTTGGAAAGGTGAAATTCCCAGCTCACGTGTCCTGACTTAATTAGTTTTCTATAAGAAAAATAAAAAAAATCCATCCACATAAGGAAATTTTTGCACCATCATAACCAGCACGATAGGTCGAACCAAGTGCGCCGCCCTTTCGTCAATCCTTGCGCTCGTGGTCGAACCGAACTACGGGCGCTGTTTCACGGTAGCTCCGTTTGTAATAAATTTCTAATTTCAAGCCAGATAATGAATTTCATAGTTTGTTTATTTTATAAAAAGAAAAAATTCCAACAGGACTTTCATATTTATGTAGGATTTAAAATTAAAAAAAAAAATTAAATCGTCATTATAAGGTGCTCGTATCATAATTTTCTCCTTCGCTAACTTTTTTTGATTATTTTTCTTTGTCCATATTGTTGCATTGTTGGAATCCAGTCGTTGAAAACAATTTATTTGAGAGAGAAAAAATGGATTGTTGGACAAACCGGCACTAGCAAGAATTTTTCCAAAGCTTCCAAGATCGAAAAGATTCCATCCGCCGCAGGGTTTTAAAGGTATGTTTGAAGGTCGCACACCCTCATTAAGGAGGTATCATAAATTTACTTAGAAAATTTTGAAAAATCAAACCGTTCTGCCAACTGTATTGATTTCTGCCAATAACATTCTTAAGTTATAATTCAAATTCAGTTTTCAAATTGCACCGGAATTTGATGTTACGTGATGCCATTAAGGCGGAAGTCAAGTACCGCCCTGAGCGATTTCAGGGTCAACCTGACCACCTTCCGCAGGTCGTAGGGCAAAAACTCGCACATTTTCCGATTCCTCGTGTAAAATCGTGAAGAATGGCTATCTTCGAATTTGGGGCGATCCTCAGGGTAAGCCCTGAAAAAATAATGAAAATCGCAAAGGTTGGGTTTTCGCCGAATTTTTTCAGGGTCAATCGGGCTGAAAATCGGGGTTTTTTCCACAGGACCATTTAGAAAAGTGGCCGTTCTACGCGCGTTTTAAATTTCAGATCGCTACCTCTGATAGCGGCCGAGCTGCGAATTTTCAAAAATCGAAATTTATTTTCCGCTCGAGTACCTGCGGCCGCCTGATTTTCTCGCTCGTGGCCGCCCCACCGTTTAATTCAGCCCTTTGATGGTAATGAGTGAAAATTTCGTTCTAGACTAATTCGCGGGCGCCCGTCACAATTCCGGCGTCAGATCCGCGCTCAGGGTCGCCCTTCCCACCTTTTGGGCACCCTGAGCTCAGGTTCAACCCTTTCCGAAGGTCGCAGGTCGATTTTGAGCGCGGATTCGGCCGCGGCGTGTGCCAAAACCCCTGGAATCGTCAAAACGCCGAATAAAATCGGCCCGGAAATTGGAGAATTTTTTTCAAAAATTGCATTTTTTCGCACGGCGAGTGCGGAGCCGGTCGCTTTGTCGCGCGTGCCACTTTTATGAGGAAAAACACGCGAATTTCGTTCGGCTCGCTCTGGCTCGCTGAAATTTGGGATCCCAGGGTGTTTTTCGGCGCCCGACCCGAATCCGAGGTCAATTTTGAGGCCAAGGTCACCCCTCGAGGTCACCGGGGTCAAAACCGGTTTTTTAAGATTTTTTTTTCAATTAAATGCCGTCGTCGGAAAGCTGTTCGGACGATCGGATGTCGTTCGTAATTAATTCCTGAGGTTTTCTTCAGCAACGGAAAGTGAATTTTATGCAGAAATATTTACTAAAGTCGTTATTATAATTAAAAATTAGTTTTTTTTTTAAATTAAAAAAAAAATTATTTTTTAAATAAATTCAAATTTATCATTTTAAAAATTTCAAATGGGTTCTTATGACAGTTTTTAATTAAAAATAAATTTTTTTACAAAAATTTAAAAAATATATATATATATTCCTTCAAATTTACTATCTTCTATAAATTTTTAAAATAAATAATTCATTTTCCCCAGTTTGGAAAGGTGAAATTCCCAGCTCACGTGTCCTGACTTAATTAGTTTTCTATAAGAAAAATAAAAAAAATCCATCCACATAAGGAAATTTTTGCACCATCATAACCAGCACGATAGGTCGAACCAAGTGCGCCGCCCTTTCGTCAACCCTTGCGCTCGTGGTCGAACCGAACTACGGGCGCTGTTTCACGGTAGCTCCGTTTGTAATAAATTTCTAATTTCAAGCCAGATAATGAATTTCATAGTTTGTTTATTTTATAAAAAGAAAAAATTCCAACAGGACTTTCATATTTATGTAGGATTTAAAATTAAAAAAAAAAATTAAATCGTCATTATAAGGTGCTCGTATCATAATTTTCTCCTTCGCTAACTTTTTTTGATTATTTTTCTTTGTCCATATTGTTGCATTGTTGGAATCCAGTCGTTGAAAACAATTTATTTGAGAGAGAAAAAATGGATTGTTGGACAAACCGGCACTAGCAAGAATTTTTCCAAAGCTTCCAAGATCGAAAAGATTCCATCCGCCGCAGGGTTTTAAAGGTATGTTTGAAGGTCGCACACCCTCATTAAGGAGGTATCATAAATTTACTTAGAAAATTTTGAAAAATCAAACCGTTCTGCCAACTGTATTGATTTCTGCCAATAACATTCTTAAGTTATAATTCAAATTCAGTTTTCAAATTGCACCGGAATTTGATGTTACGTGATGCCATTAAGGCGGAAGTCAAGTACCGCCCTGAGCGATTTCAGGGTCAACCTGACCACCTTCCGCAGGTCGTAGGGCAAAAACTCGCACATTTTCCGATTCCTCGTGTAAAATCGTGAAGAATGGCTATCTTCGAATTTGGGGCGATCCTCAGGGTAAGCCCTGAAAAAATAATGAAAATCGCAAAGGTTGGGTTTTCGCCGAATTTTTTCAGGGTCAATCGGGCTGAAAATCGGGGTTTTTTCCACAGGACCATTTAGAAAAGTGGCCGTTCTACGCGCGTTTTAAATTTCAGATCGCTACCTCTGATAGCGGCCGAGCTGCGAATTTTCAAAAATCGAAATTTATTTTCCGCTCGAGTACCTGCGGCCGCCTGATTTTCTCGCTCGTGGCCGCCCCACCGTTTAATTCAGCCCTTTGATGGTAATGAGTGAAAATTTCGTTCTAGACTAATTCGCGGGCGCCCGTCACAATTCCGGCGTCAGATCCGCGCTCAGGGTCGCCCTTCCCACCTTTTGGGCACCCTGAGCTCAGGTTCAACCCTTTCCGAAGGTCGCAGGTCGATTTTGAGCGCGGATTCGGCCGCGGCGTGTGCCAAAACCCCTGGAATCGTCAAAACGCCGAATAAAATCGGCCCGGAAATTGGAGAATTTTTTTCAAAAATTGCATTTTTTCGCACGGCGAGTGCGGAGCCGGTCGCTTTGTCGCGCGTGCCACTTTTATGAGGAAAAACACGCGAATTTCGTTCGGCTCGCTCTGGCTCGCTGAAATTTGGGATCCCAGGGTGTTTTTCGGCGCCCGACCCGAATCCGAGGTCAATTTTGAGGCCAAGGTCACCCCTCGAGGTCACCGGGGTCAAAACCGGTTTTTTAAGATTTTTTTTTCAATTAAATGCCGTCGTCGGAAAGCTGTTCGGACGATCGGATGTCGTTCGTAATTAATTCCTGAGGTTTTCTTCAGCAACGGAAAGTGAATTTTATGCAGAAATATTTACTAAAGTCGTTTTATAATTAAAAATTAGTTTTTTTTTTTAAATTTAAAAAAAAATTATTTTTTAAATAAATTCAAATTTATCATTTAAAAAATTTTAAATGGGTTCTTATGACAGTTTTTACAAAAATTTAAAAAATATATATATATTATATTCCTTCAAATTTACTATCTTCTATAAATTTTTAAAATTAAATAATTCATTTTCCCCAGTTTGGAAAGGTGAAATTCCCAGCTCACGTGTCCTGACTTAATTAGTTTTCTATAAGAAAAATAAAAAAAATCCATCCACATAAGGAAATTTTTGCACCATCATAACCAGCACGATAGGTCGAACCAAGTGCGCCGCCCTTTCGTCAATCCTTGCGCTCGTGGTCGAACCGAACTACGGGCGCTGTTTCACGGTAGCTCCGTTTGTAATAAATTTCTAATTTCAAGCCAGATAATGAATTTCATAGTTTGTTTATTTTATAAAAAGAAAAAATTCCAACAGGACTTTCATATTTATGTAGGATTTAAAATTAAAAAAAAAATTAAATCGTCATTATAAGGTGCTCGTATCATAATTTTCTCCTTCGCTAACTTTTTTTGATTATTTTTCTTTGTCCATATTGTTGCATTGTTGGAATCCAGTCGTTGAAAACAATTTATTTGAGAGAGAAAAAATGGATTGTTGGACAAACCGGCACTAGCAAGAATTTTTCCAAAGCTTCCAAGATCGAAAAGATTCCATCCGCCGCAGGGTTTTAAAGGTATGTTTGAAGGTCGCACACCCTCATTAAGGAGGTATCATAAATTTACTTAGAAAATTTTGAAAAATCAAACCGTTCTGCCAACTGTATTGATTTCTGCCAATAACATTCTTAAGTTATAATTCAAATTCAGTTTTCAAATTGCACCGGAATTTGATGTTACGTGATGCCATTAAGGCGGAAGTCAAGTACCGCCCTGAGCGATTTCAGGGTCAACCTGACCACCTTCCGCAGGTCGTAGGGCAAAAACTCGCACATTTTCCGATTCCTCGTGTAAAATCGTGAAGAATGGCTATCTTCGAATTTGGGGCGATCCTCAGGGTAAGCCCTGAAAAAATAATGAAAATCGCAAAGGTTGGGTTTTCGCCGAATTTTTTCAGGGTCAATCGGGCTGAAAATCGGGGTTTTTTCCACAGGACCATTTAGAAAAGTGGCCGTTCTACGCGCGTTTTAAATTTCAGATCGCTACCTCTGATAGCGGCCGAGCTGCGAATTTTCAAAAATCGAAATTTATTTTCCGCTCGAGTACCTGCGGCCGCCTGATTTTCTCGCTCGTGGCCGCCCCACCGTTTAATTCAGCCCTTTGATGGTAATGAGTGAAAATTTCGTTCTAGACTAATTCGCGGGCGCCCGTCACAATTCCGGCGTCAGATCCGCGCTCAGGGTCGCCCTTCCCACCTTTTGGGCACCCTGAGCTCAGGTTCAACCCTTTCCGAAGGTCGCAGGTCGATTTTGAGCGCGGATTCGGCCGCGGCGTGTGCCAAAACCCCTGGAATCGTCAAAACGCCGAATAAAATCGGCCCGGAAATTGGAGAATTTTTTTCAAAAATTGCATTTTTTCGCACGGCGAGTGCGGAGCCGGTCGCTTTGTCGCGCGTGCCACTTTTATGAGGAAAAACACGCGAATTTCGTTCGGCTCGCTCTGGCTCGCTGAAATTTGGGATCCCAGGGTGTTTTTCGGCGCCCGACCCGAATCCGAGGTCAATTTTGAGGCCAAGGTCACCCCTCGAGGTCACCGGGGTCAAAACCGGTTTTTTAAGATTTTTTTTTCAATTAAATGCCGTCGTCGGAAAGCTGTTCGGACGATCGGATGTCGTTCGTAATTAATTCCTGAGGTTTTCTTCAGCAACGGAAAGTGAATTTTATGCAGAAATATTTACTAAAGTCGTTTTATAATTAAAAATTAGTTTTTTTTTTTAAATTTAAAAAAAAATTATTTTTTAAATAAATTCAAATTTATCATTTAAAAAATTTTAAATGGGTTCTTATGACAGTTTTTACAAAAATTTAAAAAATATATATATATTATATTCCTTCAAATTTACTATCTTCTATAAATTTTTAAAATTAAATAATTCATTTTCCCCAGTTTGGAAAGGTGAAATTCCCAGCTCACGTGTCTTGACTTAATTAGTTTTCTATAAGAAAAATAAAAAAAATCCATCCACATAAGGAAATTTTTGCACCATCATAACCAGCACGATAGGTCGAACCAAGTGCGCCGCCCTTTCGTCAACCCTTGCGCTCGTGGTCGAACCGAACTACGGGCGCTGTTTCACGGTAGCTCCGTTTGTAATAAATTTCTAATTTCAAGCCAGATAATGAATTTCATAGTTTGTTAATTTTATAAAAAGAAAAAATTCCAACAGGACTTTCATATTTATGTAGGATTTAAAATTAAAAAAAAAAATTAAATCGTCATTATAAGGTGCTCGTATCATAATTTTCTCCTTCGCTAACTTTTTTTGATTATTTTTCTTTGTCCATATTGTTGCATTGTTGGAATCCAGTCGTTGAAAACAATTTATTTGAGAGAGAAAAAATGGATTGTTGGACAAACCGGCACTAGCAAGAATTTTTCCAAAGCTTCCAAGATCGAAAAGATTCCATCCGCCGCAGGGTTTTAAAGGTATGTTTGAAGGTCGCACACCCTCATTAAGGAGGTATCATAAATTTACTTAGAAAATTTTGAAAAATCAAACCGTTCTGCCAACTGTATTGATTTCTGCCAATAACATTCTTAAGTTATAATTCAAATTCTGTTTTCAAATTGCACCGCAATTTGAGGTTACGTGATGCCATTAAGGCGGAAGTCACGTAAAATTATATTTTCAAAATCACCTCCAACGAATTTAATTTCTATAAATTTCCACTTCAAATCAACTTTCAATTTTTTCCTCCAGAATTTACCAAAGTGAAATTCCCAGGTCACGTGACCTGTTTAAGGTGGTTTTCAATAAAAAATGAAAATTATTTTCATCCACTTCACAAAATTTATGCACCTTGAGAACCAGCGCCAGAGGTCAAACCAACACACTGAACGATCCAAGGGCTGACGAAATGGGGACACGTGATGTAAGGGGAATTTAGCAATAGCAATTAATGTTTATATTCAGCAATATTAAACTGAACGTGGTTAATCCTTCGCTTAGGCTTTCCTATGACAATCCTTCAGTTTAGCAATACTACTAAATTAAATAAAGTCACGTGACCAAATTAAGGTGTATTATAAAATAAAATTTGATTTCTAACCAGCGCAAGGAAATAATTGCAAACAAGTGCTTCTTTCATATGCAGCTCACGATTCCAATACGGCCTGATTTGCGATTTGATACAATAAAAATGATACAATCATTGTTTCCAAAGAAAAATAAGATCCCACGTTTGGATCAATGCTGAATACGATTGCACGTTAATTACGATTTGCCCTTTTTTACGATTTCCAGAATAATAGGATTTTACGTTTTGTACAGATCATTGTCAAACATAAATAATACGCTCCAATATTAAGTCATATGATCTAATGAATGATACGAGATCCAGTGTATAATACTAACCAATGTTTCCAATGAAAAACTAGATCCCACGTTCGGATCGATGCTGAATACGATTGCACATATATTTCGATATGGCATATTTCACGGTTTTCAAAATAATACGATTCCATGTTGCATCCAGTACCATTTATAAGTAAAATTGTGATTTGATCCGATGAATGATACGATCCAGCGTATAATGCGAACCAATGTTTAGTAAGATCCAATGGGCAATTAGATCTGATGCTGAATATGATTGCACGTGATTTACGATTTGGCATATTTTACGGTTTCACGATTATTACCATCCCACGCTCCACGTTAACTTTCTAAGTGAACTGTAACACGATCCCACTTATGCTATGTGTTACCAATCACAGCGTTTCAAATTATCATCAATACGCTCCAACGAACGATCCCTTTCTACGACCAGTCTATGCTTAATACGATTGCCCGTGAATTAAGATTCGGTGCGTTTCGCGGTTTTACGTTTGATGCACGATTCCGCGTTTCGTACCGTTCACAGTATACCAAGTCAACACAGGGTTTTACGCTCAGAAACCAATGTGGTTGCTAGTTTCTACATCAACGCTGCTTAATCATTTTGGTTTGAACAAGCATTACATGCTTGCGAGTGTACTCGCAAACTTGAGTAAACCTGTTGTACGATAGAATACTACAAACACATTGGATCGTGCTAAAAAAAAAAATTGGATCGTTCCGTATAAGCAAATGCATCTGCACACTAAAGGTTTGCTTGGCTGTCGGCTGGCGTGCGGAGTGAAATTCTGTACAGGTATTGTCATCGGAAACGTAATATTATTAATATTAATTATTAATGGTTCCTTTATTGCCAACAACAAAACTACTTCATTATTACATCTTACAACAATACAGAATTTCGCTCCGCACGCCAGCCGACAGCCAAGCAAACCTTTAGTGTGCATATGCATTTGCTTATACGGAACGATCCAAATTTTTTTTTAGCACGATCCAATGTGTTTGTAGTATTCTATCGTACAACAGGTTTACTCAAGTTTGCGAGTACACTCGCAAGCATGTAATGCTTGTTGCTTTTATTAATTTGGAGCATTATGCATTATAATTAGTTTCAAATCATGTCATAATTATATACATGAAGAAAAATTCAGTTTTATAAGTTATGTCTGACGAGAATTAAATACGCGCAGCTGTCCCACCTTTCAATAAGGGTTTATTGAATGACGAGTGCCACACTGCTGGCAATGCAGAAGTGGATCTCGAGGCTCCCTCCTGTCAAGAAAATTAAAAGCAGGTCACTCAGAACAGAATAGAAGAAAATTGCATGTTCAAGTGGTATTACACTAATTTCCTAAAAGCGTTTAATAAAAATTCAAACAAAACAAGACAGCAGAATATTCTTTTGATAAAGCCCTTCATAAATCTGCAATCAACTTTTATTTAGTTTTCTTTTTCTTGTATTTTTGATAAAAGATTTTATTCAAATAAAAATTAGGTCATTATAAATAAAAGACAATTGCATTATAAAAAATGTTTATGAAGATATATTATATCCGGCATATTATAAGATATTTTATTATGCACAGCTTAGTTAGATCAAAATTAGACCATTCACTTTTTCTTTTATTAAATAATGCACTAATTAATAGTGTCATAGCACTAGCAAAAATAATGATCGAAAGTTTATGGATAAAAAAGAGTACGAAATTGAATGATATATGGAATTGAATATTAAAAAAAAAGGATTTTTTGAATATTTGAAAGATGGTTTCGCATGAATCGAATTGCTGCACTCTGCACAATTTCCTTGTCGCATGTACACGCGCACCCGTATATTTGCTGAAAATCTAGCACGGGCTAGAATTTGTGTTTATTTTAATTGCCAGCATATAATTATGTACATTTTAAAATTAAATAGGGGCTTATCGTACTGTAATTACTGATAATTCATCTCGTCTCGCGACTCACTCAATTGCCCGGAAAAACGAATTCAGTAAAAACTTTGTCTTCAATCTGCGCTCTATTTTCTTCAAAATTTTCTGCTTGAATTATTGAATTAGTGAACCGTTTCTTAGGAATTTCAATTTCATCACCTCTTACATAAATAAATTTAAAAATATAATTTTTTACCGCTGATTATTATAATTAGCTGCAATAGAAAAATAAAAATGAATAAATACAATGCAAATGATAATAATTTCATAATCCCATAAAAATTTACTTCTGCTCACATGCGAAAATATAGTTTAAGTGCAAACTAAGCTTTTGGTATGGATATTGGAATATCCATAGCTTTTGGCACTTCAAAATTACTAAGTTTGCATATCGCAATAAATGAAATCATAATTTGATTGTTGTTTCAGCTATCTTAATTGAATGAAAATAAAATTTTGCTCTCAATCAGAACGCTTTTCAACAATCCAAATTAATTCGAATATTGTGCTTGTTCTTTAAGTAAATAATGCAGTCTTGATTCATTTCCAGCGTGAAGCTTACATCAGATCGGCTCAAGAAATGCCCCGGCGTAGAGGAAAAAAAGACGGGAGTCAAGAAAAACCCCGCAAATCAAGCAAAAGCAATGGACGAGATTGTGGCAACGTAAGAATTTCTATTTGGAAATTTATAAAATGGACCTTTTTCATCAGGCTAAAATGGGATTCATAGGCTCAAAAACGACATTTTAGATCTGTTGAAACACGACGACTCGTTCACCAAATTAAAGAAACCTGGGAATTTTCGGCATCCTAGCTCATTAAACTAGCTTTCAGCCAGTGTACCTTTTGTTGCTCCCAACGGCAGTGTGTTATTTTCAAGCTTGGTGATAAGACCAAGAATTTTTTTTTAAATTTGACCGTTTTCAAACATAAATTTCGCCCAGAATTATAATTTGACCCGCAATCGAGCCGCAATAATACACTTTTGGAAAGCTCAATTCTCTAGATTAAGAATTCCTTTTATTTTCCCCTTTCTCTTTTTGTCCGAGAAAGCATCCCTCCTCCACCCCTTATTTTACTTCAAATTTGATTGTTGATTGCGATTCTGTTGAACCCTGACCCAGATCACGTCATGCCAAAAATATTATGAAAAATGAATAAAATTTTGGAAATTAAAAGTTAAAGAATTGCTTGTAATAACTGATTTAAATTTCATAATTTTTTTTACACGGACACGTAAGAAATAAAAGGGTTTGCTAGGAGTAATCCCATTTAAATTTGAGATTTTTGAAGCAAGAAGAACTTAAAGGAAAAGTTGTAGCTAAAAACGTGTTCTTTCTTTTCACAATAGATTACATGACTAAAATTTTTAATTTTGAGAAAAAAATTTATATGATTGCTATTGGTTAACGCTTCTCTTCTCTGGGATGACCGCGACTGTGCCCTGCAAGCATCCAGCCTCTCAAGCTGTCAGAAATATACACAATGCTAATAACACGCGTTACCAGTGCAGCCGATTCAAGCTTGTGCTTGTAACTCCAATTGAGTCTGTTCCTATTCCAAATATCCTAATAACAATATTATAATTTTCCTCTCTTCCAGTCTCTCATTTTTGAAGTAGATATAATTTTTCATATTCATGTAAATTTAGTAAATATACCATCATTATATTAACCATCAAAATTGTGTCAAAACCTACTTTAGCCTGCAACCAAAATTTCTAGGTCGCGCCGAGTCGCTCCATGGCACCAGGCAGAGCAGCTGCTCAAGTTGATCTCAAGCAAGGACCACCAGCCGGCCGAGTGCGAAAAGTGACAAAGCCGCCCGTAGCCAAGGAACCTCCGGTGGCTCCTCATGAGTCGGGAACCACTGTAAGTTTGATTTTTACAAATCCTGCATATGATTTCAAAATACTCGTATGCATAAACTTGCTCAGCTCCTAAAGCTACATGAAATGAAGTCGTGCACGTTAAAATTAAAATTTAACAGCCTTTACTCGATGAATTTGGGTAAATCCTTCCTCCACTTTTACTGCACTTCTTATTTTTTTTTTTTCATGTAAATTTAGTAAATATACCATCATTATATTAACCATCAAAATTGTGTCAAAACCTACTTTAGCCTGCAACCAAAATTTCTAGGTCGCGCCGAGTCGCTCCATGGCACCAGGCAGAGCAGCTGCTCAAGTTGATCTCAAGCCAGGACCACCAGCCGGCCGAGTGCGAAAAGTGACAAAGCCGCCCGTAGCCAAGGAACCTCCGGTGGCTCCTCATGAGTCGGGAACCACTGTAAGTTTGATTTTTACAAATCCTGCATATGATTTCAAAATACTCGTATGCATAAACTTGCTCAGCTCTTAAAGCTACATGAAAAGTTCAAGGGGACTACGTATTGCAATCTTGCCTCAGGTACACCTTGCACAGTGGGGAGCGGGGAGCTGAATTTTTACGGACTGATTTTTTGCTCCTTAACCGACGGAAGGTGTTTGCGCGTGAATGAAATGAACGGCCCGTTTTTGAACGTTCCAGAGATTGTTTGCCGTGCAGTCGGTGCTTGGGTACATACCACGCTGTGGTTCGCTCAGCATCAATAACGTCTGCTAACAACATAACTAATTTAAACTGCACTTTGTTTTCTCTTTTTTCTATTGATTCGCTCTTCTCGGGGACAACGTTGCCAGTGCTCCCCACGCGTTATTACCTAACAATAATAGTAGGTTGGATTTTAATATAAGCAAACCTGCAAAATTAAAAAAAATGGTTGATAAAGATTTAAAATATTAGTTTACGGTTATTAAAAAATCAAAAGTATTATGGGAATTATCCAAACTGCTGTAAAAATTTTCTGTTGAACAGAAGTTTACTGAAGGTTAGGATTTGGAAATAAATTGATCAGAAACAAAGCGGAAGAAATCACGCCGCCGGGCGGTGGTTGGCTGGAGAAAATTTCCATTCGTTTGTGTGCAAGTAGAAAAGCGTTTTAGATCCCAAAGCCAAATTTTTATCCTGCGGATTTCTACTTTTAATCCTGCAATCCCAGGAATAAAACGCGCGCTGCTGCCACTTGGATGTTGATCAAAAACCTTCTCCTGTTTATTCTTAATCACTCCAAAATCAATGAGGGCGATCCAAAAGCCTAACCTGACCCAGGCTAACTTGACTTAGCCCCGGGCTAACTTAGCCCACCAGCAAAATTTAATGACGGGTTAAATTAACCCGGGCCAGTTTAATTTAGCCTGGGTCAAGTTAGCCTTTTGGATCGCCCTCAATATTATTAAATTTTAAATAAATCGGTTCCTTATAAAAAAAACAAATTAAAAAATTTGATTTGAATAATCTAACTCATAAATACTTGAAGTTTGAATTTTAAAGTCAAAAGTTTATCATTTTGAGTATATTTTCATATTTAATTTCTTTTTAGTTTATAAACAGAAACTCTATTTTCGAACAATAAACACAATAGCATGAAATTAAAGCGAAAATCAACTTCTATAATCACGTCAATTAAAGGAAAATTTATTTAAGTTTGGATTTCTGCAAACCTGAGTGCTGTCGCGGCCGCGGTTCGCAGGGCCTTTAAACTAAATTATTTGCCTTGTGGTTTCCAGTTTCGCCAAACTAGTTTTTGAATAAAAAAAAGAATTTTTCATGATGGTGTGAATATTTGATGGCATTATGACACGGTAATGTGGTGCCATGTTTTTTTTTCTTGTGCTCGTTATCAAGCTCAGACTGGGCGATCAGGCCAGCCCCTGTTGAGCCGCTGCCCAATTTTACATTAGTCGTATGGAGTAAAGTAGACTGCGCCACCGAATCAATGATATCGCCTTATGAGCCGTGAAGTCCCAGTCCGGCCTTGCTTGTTATTCGCCTGATGAAAAAACTTAGTCTGGAGAGATGGTGCAAAAGAGAAAATATAAATGCCTGCAATAGTTGGAAGCAGGCAACCCGCTCACCGCGAGTGCCACGAGCGTTGCCTAGTTTTGCTTGCAAATGCAGGCAGGCACCTCAACTCGTAATCTATAGAAAATCTTTCTTGGATTACGTGCGATAAAAATCAAAAGTAGCTTAAAGTTTGAACGTGACGTATTATGACAGTGATGAAAAAACCTTAAATCTAATATTTCAAAATTTGGCGAGAAATACATTTAAAACCGATCCGAGTCATTCAACGTATCTATTGAATTCTATGTGATTTTAAACTGCTACCAAGTAATTATGTAAATTGTTTTTTCTATCACAAAGGTAATTTCTGCCCATAGCGGGATATATTATGTAACCACTAAAATGTAATAGTACACAATTATCTTCACTAAGCACACTTCAATTGAAGATTATTCCCAAAAATCAGTTCATCCTAGCATACCAAATATGCAATTCTAAAATATAGAAATCAGTATTTCATGTATTTACTAATATTCATATACTCAACAAGCAAGCGTTAACATACTTATAAGCAGCAATTAAAAAAGTTCAAGTCAATTTTTGCCATTTTGAACCTGTACTTGCACCTACAGTCAAGGTATTTATCAAGATTGACATTTTTCTGTTTAGGGTATTGAACGAAAGAGGAAGGTTGAAGAAGAGGACGATGTAAAATTGGTTGACTGCATTTACCACGCCAAGCACAAAAAGCTGAAAATTGACGTAGCGTCTGATGCTAGCGAAAAAGAGAAGACTGCCGCCAAGGAGATCATGAGGATCTTGGATAGCCTGCGTGACGAAAACCTGAAGGGAAGCCAAATTACTGACAAAGGGTTCAGAGGGTAAGTTGCTTTCCTCTATTTTAATTTTAAAGAGAGCATTTAAAACTTTTGGAAAAATCTTTTCAAATTGCCGTTTTTTAACGCAGTTTGTAAACTGTAACAGCTGAAAAACTGATTGGCGAATTTCAATTCCGTTCCACCTCTCCGCAAGGAAAACTATTATTATCGCTAAATATATAATTTAATGAATTTTTGTGATTCATGATATTAATTTTACTGGTTCTAGGTTCCCCAACAAACTCAACTTTTGCTATTCGAATGGACTGCTGCAACTTCTTTTCCTGGCACCCAAAATTTTGACTGGATTTCAGAAACTAGCAATCCATGAATTTCACTTGGACGTGGCAAGCAAGGCAGTCACTAAAGCAATCCAAGCAGTTTCTCGTGAAATTCAAAGAGGCACTGGTCGTGATCTGGAGGCTGCTGTTATGATGTTCCACACTGCCCTTGATGAACATTACGGGTTCCTCAAATCAAAACAACACGACAGTTGTGAACTTTTCACAAAACTGTACTTTGATTTGATTTTTTGCGGTGTTTTTGAATGTTGCGAACAAAGGTTGGCCCCCTATTGCGAAAAGTAAGAATCTTTTTAGGGTTTTTTTTTGCTTTAATGTCACATGCTTCAAAATTAGATGCAAAAAGTTCGACAAGTTCAAAATCAGTGTGAGTTGTCTAAGTATTCTCCAGCCAACAAACAATGCTTCCATTAGCCAAATGATGTCAGAATTTATGGACAATTCAAACATAAACTGCAGCTGCGGTGAACAAACTAGACAAGTTTATGTCAACAAGCCTGAGTAATTATTTTTTCTGATTCATTGAATTTTAAAGAATTATCTATTTTGCTTGTTTGTAGTTTTCTGTACCTTCAAATCAACCGAGTCGCTCCAAAGAAAGCAAAATGCACAAATCCGATTGATATCTCTAGAGAAATAGAAGTTGAATTGTTTTGGTTTGTATTACAAATACTTTAAAAAAAATACATATTACAATTTCTTACTTGCAGTCAAGACAGTAAAAGAATTGTTCGCAACGAGTATGGCATTGTTGGAATTCTGCGCCACCGAGGTGATGAAAAGCAAGGACACTACTTTTGCAACCTTAAGAACGCGAATCAGGAATGGTTCCGGGTCAGTGACAACATGATAGAACCAAGAACAGAGATGACACTGAGGCAGAAGGCGCGATCGGAAGTGTGCCTTGCTGTGTATAAATTAGAGGTACATATTTTAAAATAACTTAAGAGCACTTCATTTTTATAAAATAATCAAGGGCACGAAAGAGGCTCCATTGGAGGACAATGATGACTCTCGGGTTTGAGGCGAATGCAGATGGAGCAGCGTTTTCCAAACTGAGAGTACCTTGGCTTTAAGACTCGATTGCAGGTGTGGGGCCTGTGTAAAAATTTGTTTAGCCCCCTCCCCCGTCCAAAAAAATGTTTAGCTTATTTGAAAATTTTGGCATTTTTTTTTTAATTTTTCTTTAATTTTTCCTTGTCTATTTTTGATAATAATTTTTCAGTAAATATTTCTTCATAAATATAAAGATGAATATCAGCTTTTTTAAGTATGTAACTTATTAATTTTTTTTCACTTGTGTTTATAGGTAAAGAAAAATGAAAATAAATTATTTAAGCTTCATCAATATTTTAACAGTTAAAAAAGTTTCAACTCTGAACATCCAGCTCAGAATAATTTCTGCACGCAAAAGTACTATTCTTTTTTAATATATTTTATTGTGCATACAAGTATACAAGGGAAATAAGACGTTTTGACCACCACGACTACATATTTTTTGTCTCCCCATAACAAACATTGGTTACATCCCACTTGCCTGAAAAACTTAAATGTTTTTTTTCTGAACTCAAAATTTTTATGAACTTGAAATTTTTCTGAAGAAAATGTGCAAATTATTTGACAGAAAAATGTTAATTTTCTGACAGAAATAATCCGAATTCTGATTATTTGTCCGAGGCAAAAAAAAATATTTAATTGAAAAAATCACTCAGAAAACTTTAAATTTTTTATATACCGGGAAACAACCAAGGGGACAGAATATTTTCCTCTCTCGCACTCTATCGTTGGCGCGCTATATCGAGGATCAACAAACACTTCCTCTCAGCTTTCACGCGCTGACTCTCTAGCCCGAGTGGACTTGGTAAAATTTACAAGCGTTTTAACTTTAAAATATTTTTAAAGAAAAACTTGAAAAATGTTTCTGAACGATATGAACTTTTATGAACTAGAAATTTTTCTGAGAAAAAACCGGGTCGGAGGACAGGGGAAGACGACGAGGCTGGGCTGAGATCTTGAGCAGTTGTTGTCTCCGTGGGACAGGGCCCCAGAAGGTCTGGAAATAATCGTGGGGTAAGTGTGATGTATTAACAATGGGATTTGTTGCTAACTTATTTGGTATATAATATTGGGAATAAAAGGGGTCAACAATATGTAAGGGTTAAAATGGGACGTCTTCAGGCGGAGCTCGTCGATGTCCCGTGTATCGTGGCTCAGGTTCTGCCCTTCGAGGCGTTGAGGCTGTCCTTGCCCATCTCGCCGAAGGCCAGACTTCCCCCCTGAGCGAAGTGACGAGACAGGGTCGCCTTGCAGGGGCCTGGAAGGAAGTTGACGGTCTGGTCGGGTGAGACAAGTAGCTCAGCAAGTCGGCTCTCCACTGGCTGGCCGAGCGACCAGGAGGTGATTTGAGGGTGTGTCGGCCGGTCGCGGGACAACGGGTCGAACTGCTGCGGTCATCTCCTGCGGTCATCATGGGAACAAAGATGCGATTTTAAGTTCCTCCGTCAACTGGTCAGTGTCAGTGTTGAGCCTACCTCTCTCATGTATATGGTGTGTTGTGTGAGTGAGCATCCTGGCCAGTTGGCAGAGGGCCTTTTTATAGTCCCTGGTACACCCACCTTCCCCATGTCTTTTAAATGGGAAGGTTCTAGAGGAACCTCCCACCCAAAAGGCATCTCAGAATTTGTGAGTGATTTGTTAAGAAATGCACTCAAAAATTCACAGAATTACAAAAAGAAATTCCCAGACTAAAAATAACAATTTCCCATCAGCAAAATAAAATATAAAATTTAATTATCCCTTTAAATATTAATTCAACAGAATTCAATAAACAATTTTTTAAAAAGGAACTTAAAAAAGAAATAAAACTATCTATATTACTTGTACAGAATGTAACTTGAATTTAAATTATTAATTTCATACCAGGACACTGCGCTTGGATTTGTTATTTGCATGCTCTCGGAACCGTTCAGATATTAAGGACCGTTGCTCTTGGAATCGCTCGGAAAAACTTTTGTTCAAAGTGGGGAGACCGGTGGAGACGGCTGGCGTTTGAGTCTCTCTGCATAATATATTTAATATTCTTGACTTGAAATAATTCCTGGTTTGAATAAAGTTGTAAAATATACAGATCACTGGACAAATTTTATCAAGAATTTTGAAGGGTAATTAAATGAAATCAAAAGGCGTGTAAAAGGCTCGATGAAGAAGTTAAGAAATAGGGTTTTTAAACCACTGTTAGGTTAATATACAGAGCGGAAGTCCTTGTGCCTGCAGGCGCCAAACGGTCATCCAAGTGTACCTGATTGGCCCACAGGTTGATCCCTCCTCCCTTGAAAAGGGCAATACCGGGATCAACTATTTCTGTCTCGCGACTTTCCAGTGCTCATAATGTGTCTGGAACAGTGTACCGGCGAGTTACGAGGCTGTCGAACATATCGGACATCCTCTCCGAGTCGCAGACGAAATTTTGTTCTGTCACATACTATGGTGAGTTGATATTTTTATGCTACTTCACTGGTGGGGTTGCAGAAAAGTACTTTAAATTTTTGAAAAAAATTTTAATTTTTTTTAGAATTATAAAAAAATTATTAATAAATTATAAATAATTAATAAAATATTTTAAAATAAAAATAATTATAGTAAAAATATGTATCACTAAAATAAATTATATTTGAGGATAAAGTTTTAATTCTTGCGTTATATGACGTTATTAGGCGGTCGTTCCGATCGGGAATTGCGCACTGCCGCCAGAACTGGTAAATCCTTATGAGTTCTCATAGATGGGTGCGCTCAACAATTTTGCGCTCGCGCTCGCGCTCACTGGCAACAGTGCACTCGCGCTCAAATTTTTGAAAATGTTGCGCTCGCGCTCTGCGCTCGCACTCTAATTTTTAAAAAGTCTTGCGCTCACGCTTTGCGCTCAAAAATATTTTTACCCGAGGAAAAAGTGCGACTTTTTAGAACACATTTTAATATAAAACAAACCATCGGCAATTAAAATGATAAAGTTGAAGTTAAATTACCAAAATTGGGATCAGTTTTGAAGATTTTTGGTATAAAATCTCTGTTTTTCGTTAGAATTTTTAATCAAATTTGGGAATTTTTGCTTATGGTTTGAGCGCAAATGAGCGCTGCGCTCAGCGACCAATGCGCTCGCGCTCTCGCTCACGATTTTGAAAATCGTGCGATCGCGCTCGCGCTCAGAGCGCGAGCGCAGAGTGCAGAGCGGAGAGCGCGCTCTGCCCAACTATGTGAGTTCTACGCAGCGGACAGCTCAAATGGGGAGATGGAGAGCCACAGCTCTCTACTCCCACGCTCCAGATCTATTTGCCTCGATAATTTTGCAATTCGCGTCTTGAGATATAGTAGAAAGAACTACACAATCCCTATTTTATTTGCGTCCGCGAGGCCTTCCAACGCTACTGTTGAGAATCTCACTATCACTGCCGCTTTCCGCACAAGAAGCGACACGGCCTCAGGCTTACAACCCTCAAGAGGGAGCCCTGGAGACCTTCTCAGAGGACACCGCTCTCGTGGCTGTTCCCACACGAGTTTTTCCACGCTCCTGAAAACTGTTCAGGTGAAAATGAGACTGCTTCAGTGGCAGCCTTGATCTCTCCCCGAGGAATTGGCGTGGGCTGTATAAGGGTGGAAAGAATTACATATAAGGTAAATACTTTCTCTTTATTTTTCTACTTTCCTTAAAAAATATAAAGACAATAATTATCAAAAATGATTTAGTTATTTTTTTTTATCACAAAAATAAAAATGTTTTATGTGCATAAATTATATTTTACGTAAAATTGGCGCTAAAATATATTTGTTATTGAGTTCACAGCACACACCTTTACAAGATGTGTCAAATTCTCATGACATGACCTCGACTCTTCAAAATCCAAACTCTCGGAGGACCCTCCGAGCGTCTCATCGGCTGTTTCAGAGCTCTCGGTGGTTCATAAAAGCCTCGAAGAAAAACAACAGCAGCAGTTGCTAAATACGAATTTGTGTATATTTGTATATGAAGTAGCGAAAAGCGCAAATTTGTAATAAATTATGTTCCTTTTCTTTGTTCTTTATATGATTACATAAATAATGTACTTAATTATATGTTACTACATTAGTAGCACACCTGCTGCTTTTATGAATTTTCGGAAATTTTCCCTTATTAGTTACCATTTTCCTCAAGAGATGGCGGCAGATGTGATATCTGAAGTTAGACGTGAAGTTGACGAAAGATGCGGGTGGTGGCGGGGAGGGCAGGGCGTAGGAGCAGCAGGACGAGGACCGAGGACGGACCGAAGACCAAAGCATCGCCATTTTCCCGAATTGACAGACGGTCGGTCGTCGTGTTGTCCGCGCGAGTTTGGTCGGCCCTGGATCCGCTCTCGGTTCGGCCGTCGAACAGAGCACTCGCTGCAATTCGACTCGAGGCGTGTGTGATCGGGAGCGGCGCGGTTCGGCCATGCGCTAGTTCGGTCCGCGAGTGTTAATTGCGTTTCGACCTGAACGATAGAAAGCCAAGGAGTGCCTATCAGCGGGAGAGCGACTCGATTCGGGCCGAAAAATGAGTCCCAGGAGCATAGCCACTGACAAGGTGAGTCCGAAATTACTCGCAAATCACCGCCAGCCCCAATTCCTCACCGATCCCGAGATTTCGTGCCGAGGACCAAAGAGGGGCCGAAAGTGGACCACCTCGAACCTCGGGCACTGAAGAAGAAAATGCCTTTTGAAGAAAAAATTTAATCAAATGATTTATGATGGATTGAAAAATTACATAAACTTTAATTTTAGTTATTTAGGAAGTGCATGAAAAAAAGAAAGGTATCTTAAGGGGAAGCGTTTGAAAAAAGCTAACGCTTTGATGAATCAGAATTTTTATGAAAGCCCACATGAGTTGTTTTGAATGAGTCATTTTTTATTAGGTATGGAAGGAAAAGTTGATTAGCTTCATGCGTTGATCTAATGCATTCCGTTTGGGCTTGGTTGCCATTCTTCTAATGGGAATCGCAGTTTCCATCACCGTACAAATTTTAGCCTCATAATTGCGCATGTTGATGTCATTTTTTGGCTCTGATGTGCGGACGGGCTAATTATCTGAGACACATTTTTTGGTGAAAGTAATTTATGAAACCTAAATAATATATTAAAACTTCTTATTTTGGTAGCAGGGATGATAAAAAAAGTTTTTATCCCAAGGTTTCCCAGAATTTAACAAAATTTTAACTTTCCATTAATTTAATTTTGCGGAAATTGTAGCAATTTTAATTTCACCTAATATTAAGTTACTTGAAAAATTCTCTGAGAAAAAAAATTGATTTAAATTTTTGTTTTAAATTAATTTAGATCTTAAAATAAGTTAAAACCATTGTTTTTTTAATACATTGGTATATTTAATATTTTCATTACCAATCAATAAAAAAATATTCTCTTGATCTTATTCAATTGTGATGACAAAATTTGATTTTATTTAAACTCGTATGTATATTAAAAATTAAAAAAAAAAACTGAATTAATTTAAAAGAGAATTTAAAATCCATGCACACCGAAAGCAATGAATTGTGGAAAAAAAAATGCTGTGTGGCTTCTTCGTCTTATTATTTTTTTATTGTTGTTTTTTCCTAGTTGTCGCCACTTGCGTGCATAATGTTGTTGATTGAATTCCGAGCCCTTTGCCGTGTAGGGAGAGTGAAATGACACCAAAAGGAAGTCGGCGCGGCGGCGGCTATGGGTGTTGTTTTTCACGAAACTTGAGTGCGCCCGAAGCCCTACACGCCAACTGACAATAAGAGCATAGAAAATATGCTGAAATGAAAATACAATGCTTGGACGGTCTGTCTAGGAATTTTATTGAAAGCCAAACACATTCAAAGCTGAATGGAGTGGCGCCTAAGTCTTTTAATTAAAATATCGTAAATGAAATCTAAAAGAAAAATCGCTTTAAATTTATTGATTTGGTTGAATTTGAGGAGGCTATTTAATTGTCATCTTTAAAGCAAATATTAAAATAAATAAATCGCTCACAATCTCTTTCCAATATGACAACTGAATAAAATAAATATATCGATGGAGATTTAAACGCTTAAATTATTTTGCACATATTCAGTGATAATGCATTCCTAAATTATTTGTTTAAAAAAAATCGAACAGTCAACACTGCTGAAATATTTTTTAATTCACTATTTTATTTAGAGATTTTGAACCCCTTATTCCTCCAGCCGGTCGTCTGCTCCAGAAAGAGACCCCTCGCTGTGAACAAGCTCGGAAACAGTCTCAAAATTTGACAAAAACAGCTCTCACTGTGGAGAGGGACCTCCTCGGACGAAACTGAATCAAAGAAGCGACGCTGGAGTAAAAAAAACGCCGAATAACTCTGGCGCTTAATTTATATTTCAGCGTGTCCGCCGGTCGGTCGGTCTCGGGTCCATTTATCTACCTGCACACAATAGCTGATTAAGAAGGAGAGAAAAAAAAGAAGAAGTTGTCGGCCGCTGGAGCGAGAAAGAAAATCTCCGAGAGCCAGTTCAGCCCTATTCGCCTCGGCATTTTTTCTCCTCCTTCTCCAGCTAAAAAATATTTATCGCTCTCCCGCACACGAAAATTGGAGTGCATCCATTACAAAAACTAATGAAACGACCCTGTTATTTTTTCCTCTCGGTGCTGCCGGCGACATTTATTTCTTCTTGTTTCCTTCTGCTGGCTGCTGCTGATTGAGAGAAATGTGTTCTTTTCAGAGCTTTTCACTCGCGCGGTTGTAAGAAGCCTCCCTCACTGCTCTGCTCTGGGGGTTAGCGGGAGACGGGGTGTCAAATTTTAGACCTGCTCCAACAGCTGGCACCCATCTTGCCTTCCCCGCTGGAGGAATGCAAAAATCAAAGTGTGAAACGAGAGACACGCACTCCAACTCGCTGCTAGTAAAAAAAATAATTAGTCACGGAAATTCTCTGAAAAATTGGCATCTGAACAGCCTTCGTAAATCTGAGCTTTGTAGTTAATTTTTTAAATCCACAAATTGATCGAGGAAGTTCAAAATATAATTTAATAAAAACCTGGTAAATTTAAGTTTATTGGCCAGTTTTTTAGCTCTCCTAAATTTGCCATATTATTATACTGAAAATAAGTAACAGGACCATTATTATTTTGTTATATAATCTTCCCAGCGTTATTGATTGTTGTGGAGTGTTTCAAATTTGCAAAGAAGTCGTCCCTATGCCGACGTAGGAAGCTTTTATCTTGTTTTGCGTTGGTCGGCAAAACGATAATTAATATATCTCGCAAGTTCCACTTTCTTCCCTCGCGGCGAAAGCTTCAAATTGGTTGGCTCAAAAGACCGGCCGGCCAATGTCGACGTAACGAAAATAATTATTGCCCACGAAAAGCGTTTTACTGCCGGTCTGAATTAAGGAATGTGGATCGATTGCCGCATCGGACGCGAATATAATCATTATGCAATGCAAATTAAAACGGGAGAGTGACGAAATTGGCGCGCAGCTTCTCAATTTGCTTTATAATGCAAAGATAACAACTCTCGGGAAATGCGCAGGAAGTGGATCAATTCATTGCCAAAAAATACAAAGTCAATTTTATGATGAGCCCACTTGAAACAAAAATCCTTTTCGAAAATACAATAATAATAAAAATCATATAAAAATATTCTAAAGATCTACAACAGAAAATTAAGATTCTATTTCATTATTTTGATTTCCCTCTGCTGGTCTTCAAGATAAAGTATGAGTTTTACCTTCTGTGAAGGTCGTTCAATTTCGACAGGGTGTTATTTTACACCTCGATATCTTTTGTGGAAAACCATTCTAGCGGGAAGTACGTATAGACAGACACGGGCTATCGTTGTTGTACTGACTCACGGAGCTATTGCGTCCTCGTTTTGTGCCAGTGATAACAAATTGTGGGCGGAAACGACCTTCATTTAAAATACAAAAAAGCCCAGAAATTGCAAAAACAAAAGTGACACAAAATATATAGCTTATATGCAAATAAGAAATAGAAGTTGAATAAATGCCTCGCCTTAAATTAAGTCGCAGAAAACGAAACTTGCTATTTTCCAAAATTGTATTAATAGGTTAACAAAATTTGATTTTTATTGTCCGTTCATATGGTTTTCCAAGAATTTTTATTATCCTAAATATATTGAATAAAAAATATGATTAACCGTGTTTGAAAGTGCCATCGCTATGTAAAGCTTGAGCGCGTGAAACTAATTAAAGCTGTCGCCTTTGGTGTGCATAAATATCGGTGTTTGAATGAAAAGTGTTTTGAGCCGCGCGAGTTTTTGAGCAGTCAGTGCCCTGCCTTGAACATTCCGCCCTTCAAGGATGTCTACACCTAGGGCCATCATGGCGGTTTGTTTCCTTTTGATAACTATTTATTTCTCCCGTGCGCCAAATTTGAAACCACCGCGGATGAACAGAGAGAGCTTCATTTTTTTCGTGACGCTTCTCACTTATTTTGGGCTGGTTTTGTTCGTGTTATTTACGAGAGATGAAATCTCGTCGGCGGCGTCCAGCCAAGAGCAGGAGGAGGAGAAGATAAAAAAAAAAAAATATAAAAGATCGACGTCTGGCAACAGTGCGCCTTTTTCGCTCTGAAGGAACCTTGCAGGTCAAGGCGGATAAAAGCGGCAGGCAGTCCTATGTACCTTCCTAGAAAGAAGGGGCCTATTCTAAACCCTCTTCTTCTTCTTCTCCTGCAGCTCACGAAAAATGAGAAAAGAAAATATTTCGCTCCCTTTCAGCCGCGGCTGGGCGGCTCTTTCAAGCTCCTCTCGCCCGCAGATAACATTTTCCTCAACCATCAACAACAGCCAGGCCAAATTGTTACAATGGCCCGTTTTAAAGACCAGAGCTGAGAATAAATAAAGCCTTGCTTTTCTCCTGAAAGAGCGTGTTTCGTTGTTGAATGAGATGGAATGTTTGCCACTAAAATTGAAAGAAGCGTCAAGAAAATTTAGCTGGGAGGGGAAAGTAAGAAAAGTCTCAAGTAATAAATTTTTTTTTTTTTTTTATTTGCCATTTTAAATGACTTTGGCGGAAATCGGAATATATTAATAGAAGAAAAATAATAATTTATTTCATTATTGTCAACTATTTTTTTTCCAAATTTGTGTAGGCAATTTCATTCGACCCAGCTATTTCTCTAAACATTTTTTAAGCAATGAATTTTTTAAATATTTCTTCTGAAATTGAATGCAGAGCACAGAAACCTTTGGACATATTTATGGACGTGGAACTAAAGCTTAATCTTGTTAAGCAAATAAAATTGACATCTTGCCATCTTGGTTTAATGCTGTTGGAAGTCGAGGGCTGCCCGTTAGTGGCGCAGCAGAGTGTGCTCCAAATATCGGAGCGTAGATGCGAGCACGATGCCAAACAAGTGCACACATAATGTAGGTTTCCGCGAAGAAAAGTGCATTCTCTGCTCGCTCGTCTTCTCGTTTGCCTTTTTTACTCATTCGCGCTGTACAGTTATTACTGCCGCGTCCGTCCGTGCTCGCATAAATTTGCTGCGCCGATAGGCAGCCAGACGCACTCAACCTACTTTCTTGGTTGCAAACACAGACACGCAGCCAACGGCACCGATTTCGTCTCAAAATCAGGCTGGAAAAATAAATTTCCGCCCACAAAGGCGCACAGAGAAAAATAAATTCCCTCGGTATGCCTGCGCGCTTTCAACAACAATAGTTTTCTTAGCACCTGCAACCCTGCTGGGATTTTTTTCGCTCCATCAGAATGGACATTTCTTTGTGCTCTCTCGCTCCCCTCGTTTCCAGCCATTTAACCAATTACCCTCAGTCATTGTCAGCACTGCTTTTGTGCAAACGCGCGGATTATGCCATTTATTATTTCCCTCTGCGTGCAGGTTTCAAATTAAAAACCAATCAGTCTTGAGATATTTCCTTTCTTTGAATTGACAAAAAATATTTTTATTTTTTAACAACTTCCTGTTACAAAAATTCAACTCTAAACTCATTTCGTGATTATAAAGTATAATCTTTTATTATTGTATTTTTTATTTATTTTTTTTTTTTTTGAAGAAAAATTTGATAAAAAACTTATTCCTAATCTTTTTGTAACTTTGAATATTAATTCATTCATTTGCAAGTCCTTTCAATGGTTTTTATTGATATCAAAGCTTCTCTTTCAATTATAAAAGCATTTTTATTTTTACCCAGGTTTATAGGGAATTATTGTGGTAAAGACCCCTTTGGTCATGAAGTTTCTCGGAAATTAACGTGTTTCGATGAATAAAAGGCATTTATAGATTATCTCGGGTTCGCAAAATTTTGTGACGCCACAACATCTGCTGGAAACCAAACTTCCTCTCTATAGGTCAGCGACGATTGCGAAGGCCGAGAGACTGACACATTCGTTTTGGTCACCGAATTGCGTGAGAGTGCGAGAGGAAGATCATCCGGCCTTGGCGATCCTCTTTCGCTGATTCTGCACAATTAAATCGCAACCTTCTCAATAATGGGATGGCCGATTGCAACCGCCTTTCATATTTTATATAACGGTGTGAATTTCCTCCGCGTGCAAATACATTTTTTCATAGTTCTTCACTCTCAAGTGAGCCGCGGAGAAAAGGAAAGTGCTTTTCGAAATAGCCGTTGCCGCCGATTTAGATTCGTTCGCCCTCTTGGCTGGAACAAAGCGGCCCGAGAAACAATGGCGAGCGCAAAAAAAGGAGACTCGAGCTATTGTATGCAAAAATTTGCCGAGCAGCTCAAACGAAATAAAAGCCGCAGCATTCCCTGCGTAATTCCACAGCAGGCATCACGAGAAGAAAATAAAGTTTATGTAAGAGCAGCGTTGGTTTTTTAAAAAGAAAAGCGAAGAACAAATCCAACAACGACGACAAACTTGCCGAGAGCAGCAGCACATTCTAAGTTTTCTGCTCTCCTAATTGAGCTGCGGCAGGGTGGATTTATGGTATGGCCCCGTCCTTTGCGCGAATCACTCTTCCAAGCAGATGATCACCGGGGCCGCCAGAAAAATGTCAACGACGAAGGTTGAGCTTTTCAAGCCATTACCTCACCCAGCCACCAATTCTCATTTGAAAATCGCTTACATCCTCACTGATCAATCGCGCTCTAAAGACCTTTGGAATGTCACTTTCGATTGGCTCTGATATAAATTGGCAGTTTCCTGAAAAATATAAAAAAGCGGCTTATCACTGCACGCAGCGATAAAAGAATTGGAAGATTAAAATTATCAGAAGATTTGAACTCAGAATATTTTTTTTTTAAATCGTTAAAAATTTACCTTAACTTGTCACATTTGGTAATGTTATAGTACGCGCGACGTGTTTTTTCATAAGTTGGCAGCACTTATGCTCCCATGTAAAAGTATCACGTCGCGCGTTCGATAGTGGTTTTACGTCGCGCATACAATAATGGTTTTACGTCGCGCGTACAATACTGGTGGCGGTGTAATTTTTAAGGAAACCGATTTAATATCCCGATTACCACGGAAACCTCTATAGCACGCGCGACGCAATTCTTTTCCTACAATCTTAATTAAGGGGACTGCTAGGAAGAATAGGGGCCCTTGGGATGGGTTCAGAATGGGGCAAGACGACCTCTGGAGGGCCGTGCGCACCCTTATAGCAGGCGCGACGTATCACTATGAGACGCGCGACGGTCGAAAAGCGAACTCCGGAGGGCGCTTTTCACCATCGTCAGAGGCGCGACGCACGGTTATAGTACGCGCGACGCATGCTTATAGTACGCGCGACGCACGACTAATTAATTATTATAAAAGGTGTTGCACGCGGCCGGAGTTGTGGGCACCCCACGAACCGGCAACTCGGAGTTGGGCAACCCCCAAGATTAATTTTTGCAGAAGCCGCGAGCGAGGGGTGGAGGCGCAGCGAGGTCGAGGACGTGGGGAAGGCCGTGCGGAGGGCGAGGACAAAAGGGCGGCTGTGTTCGTGGGGGGGCTCCGCAGGAGCCCCCTCACGATCCCCGCCCTTTTGTCCCGCCCGGAGCCGGCCTTCACCACGTTCTCAGGCAAGCGCGCCTCCAGCCCGAAGCTCGCAAACCCACAACGGAGTTGCCCACAAAAGGTGTTGTCTGCAAAGGGAGTTGTGGGCACCACACTTATTGCTTTCTAAGCCCTTTTTGCAGACAATTCCTTTTGGAAGCAACTCCGTTGTGGGTTTGCGAGCTTCGGGCTGGAGGCGCGCTCGCCCGAGAACGTGGTGAAGGCCGGCTCCGGGCGGGACAAAAGGGCGGGGATCGTGAGGGGGCTCCTGCGGAGCCCCCCCACGAACACAGCCGCCCTTTTGTCCTCGCCCTCCGCACGGCCTTCCCCACGTCCTCGACCTCGCTGCGCCTCCACCCCTCGCTCGCGGCTTCTGCAAAAATTAATCTTGGGGGTTGCCCAACTCCGAGTTGCCGGTTCGTGGGGTGCCCACAACTCCGGCCGCGTGCAACACCTTTTATAATAATTAATTAGTCGTGCGTCGCGCGTACTATAAGCATGCGTCGCGCGTACTATAACCGTGCGTCGCGCGTACTATAAGCATACGTCGCGCGTCCTATAACCATGCGTCGCGCCTCTGACGATGGTGAAAAGCGCCCTCCGGAGTTCGCTTTTCGACCGTCGCGCGTCTCATAGTGATACGTCGCGCCTACTATAAGGGTGCGCACGGCCCTCCAGAGGTCGTCTTGCCCCATTCTGAACCCATCCCAAGGGCCCCTATTCTTCCTAGCAGTCATCTTAATTAAGATTGTAGGAAAAGAATTGCGTCGCGCGAATAATCGGTTTCCTTAACAATTTCACCGCCACCAGTATTGAGCGCGCGACGTAAAACCATTATTGTATGCGCGACGTAAAACCACTATTAAACGCGCGACGTAATGCAAGTGATGCCAACTGAAATCAGGGATTTTGGGAAACACGTCGCGCGTACTATAACATTACCTCACATTTTGTTTTAAAATACCCTTATTTATTGATTGTATTTTTGTTATAAAGAAAGAAATAATTACAAGAAATAGATATATAAGGATAATGATCGAGATTTCTTTGCAATTAGAGACTTAAAAATAATCCAAGTGTTTTCGTGGAAATGAGCTGGAAAGTCTTTTTTTAATTTTGGGCTGTTGAAAGACTTTGCGCCTCATTTTCTCTCTTCTTTTCACGGAAGCCTCCCTTTGAGAGTCGCGGCCCGAAATTAAAGAGAAAAAGCGGCGGCGGCGATCTCTCGTGTGTGCGGCTGATGCGCCCTTGACCTGCGTCAAGGCCCGATGCCTCTCGTTGTGCTGCTGTTTGGACGGTTGCAAGGTCGGTGGTGCTGCCACCAGCAGCCGAGCTGCCGCGCGCACTGCCAGGGTTGCTCCGAAGCTCACTCAGGGGAATCGATCGGCTTTCACAACCGGGTCCTACGCGCCTCCCTGCGTGTCTCTCTATGCAAACGGACCGACCAAATAACAAACGACCGACACGTGTGATTAGCCGCGACAATTAGCTGTGCCTGTGGCACTTCCTCGGAAATGACAACTTTCCAGAGCAACATTCACACACGAAACGAAAGGGGTGAATGCTCGTCATAAACGTATACTGTGGAAAAGAAAGGGTTGCGTTTGCAGCTCGTGATAATTAGCCATTAAATTATATTGCCCGTTGTTTGCTTTATCAGTCATTAAAAAACTATTTTTTCCAAAGTTAATGTCATATATAATGAAGTTGACATTTTCATGGATCGTGTATTTTGTTTATATTATTGGAAAGTTTTGGGTTTCTAATTTATATTTATACTGAACAAAATTTGTTAATTTCTTGTTTGGTTAGAGTAATTTCCATTTTTCTCATTAACCTTTTATTATAAATATTATTAAATTGTTTTGTGTGCAAAAAGCCAGTAGAATCTGATACAAAAATTTATTTTCCAATAAGGACCTTCTCACGACCAAGCCATGGATGGCCGATTAAAAACTTAAAATATTGCTAGATTCATTTTTGAGAAGAATTATTAAATAAAAACATAAAAAAAGTTGAAAGGTATTCTTTATAAAATATCAAATTGATTTATTCATAATTTACTATTTGTCAAACACTCATTCACAATTATTAAGATTCCTTTCCATTGCATTTAATGAATGAATTTTCAAATGCTTTCATATTAATACTGTTACAAAAAAATTGACTCCAATCAAGTATTTTCTTCTCGCAAATAAGCCTATTATTTTCTGTCATTGTTGTTTTAAAATTTGAAATTCCAGCAAGAATACTTACATCAAAATGATCCTTTTGCTACGCAACCCTGCATTTGATCTGACAGAAAATTCGCATAATATGTGCCAAGTTAAACAAGAAAAATCTGATTAATTTTATTGTATTTCTAATGAAATTTTAAATTATTCTATCGTCCATACGGTCATGTTTTATCAAAAACTAAAAATGTATAATGCAACATTATTCAGTGTCCTGTGAATCCTTTGGTGCTTTTATTTCTCGTTCAAGATGCTCTTCAGTCTTCAGCTCCTGTCATCCCTCAAACACGAAATTGCAGTTGCAGCACGAGTCGCGTTCTGGTTCAAGGGCGAGTGCATTTTGCAACGAGCTCCTCACACACTCGAACAATGCAGGTCAGCACACGGATGGATCAATTTTGGCACGGCCGAATTAAGGTCAATGCAACCTTCGTTCGGATCCAATCTCATCGAGAGAAAGAAAAGAGCTCCTCAAAAGTGGTGACATTTCTCGGAATGCCCGCCAAGCACGTGACTCTGCTTTTATGTGTATTTGTCCGGCGGCCGTGTTATCTCGGCCGATAACAATTACAAGCGAGCGAGGTTAGCAACAACACACGGCGTGACGTCACCGCCGCTCAGCTGATGCTGCGAGAGGGATGAAGAGTGGTGCCTGGGGTTGCAAAGCAGGGAAGGCGTGGCCTCTGCCAACTGCGTGCTTTCTGCTCGGGAATCATCGCCCTCCAGCTCGCACCTGCCTTTGACCCTCGCTGACCTCCTTTTATTCAAAAAGAAATAAAAGGCAAGAAAGAAGGAGCACGGCGGCGCAGTTTCTTTGCAAAGAATTGCCGAATGTCGTGATGAGACGCGATTTGTTAAAAGAGTTGAGCGTAAAAGCGTGAACATTTTTGTTCCACCCTCATATATTGATTCTGTTAGTGAGGAAATGAGGGAATCTGAAGTCCCATTCAATATTTAGTAAAGTATTTCCAGATTTGACATTGTTGTTTTTTTAAAGATGTCACTTGAAAACGAGACGGCTTAAAAATCGATCAAATTTCACCAAAAGAGTTTCTCGTTGAAAGTTGAAAATTAATTTAGCTGCAAATTTACAAAAGCTTTAATAATTATTATGTTATTATTTTCTATCATTATAATTTGGTTATGCCTTTTTTGGTTTCAAGCTCAACAATATTAAATTAATCAAACTTAATTATAGTCGCAATTAAATAATGCAAATTTAAGGAAGTATTATTTATGTTTAAGTTAATTAAAATTGTTAAATATTTTTTATGAAGATTTTTACAAAGGTGATCCAAAAGCACAAAAGAGTTTTTTTATAGCTTTAGTACATTCAAGCTATAGATTTTGACTGCCAAATGTGAAACATAATTAAAAATAATTGCATATTTCCGCCTGATAAAACTTTGAGTAATCAACTTCAAGCAGTGCCAGGCACATTTCAACCAAAATTAATCTGTGCCTCCATTTCCCGTTTCCTTTTCAAACGATAATATTACGCTTTTTTTATTGTTAATACTTTCCACATTTTCCTGCGTTGCAAAATAAATTCGTTTTAACAGCGCATTCGTTTGGCTTGAATAATGCAGCAGACTGAATTTTGTGTTGACCGCGGGTGTCTTCGGAGAGCCGTTTGCGTTTGGAGTGTATTATAATAGCGAAGCCCCTGTGCCGAATGCCATTACGCTATTTGCGCTGCGCCGTCTGATATTGATTTTGCCGCTCGCCGGACGAACAGAAATACAATGTGGCCCACTTTGACATTATCGCAGCCGAAATATTTTTGGAGTCTATTATATGAGCAGGGCTTACCCAAAATGAAAGAGACAATTATTTTTCTCTCGCTTACGTAGAGAGCGACAGGTGCAAAGGCAACAAGGCGCCGCCGCGCCGCCGCTTCCCGTGGGTAATTTGCACCGAGCTGTTGTGTATAAAATTTAATTCATGCGTCAACAAGGAGAGAAAGAAGCTCTCTTGGAAAGTGGCTTTGTTTTTCCCAGCTGACGCTTTCACCTCGCTAATTGACGCGAATTGATTAATTAGCTGATTTTAAATTAAATTATAAAATCCACCACTGTTGTGATATTCTGATTTGGATGTGGCTAATTGGTAACGCAAATTTCCCGGTTGAAATATCAATTGCAGGAAGGTGAAGAAATTTGCCATTTAAAATTGTTGTTTGAAAAGGAACTAATTGTAAATTTCCTTTAATGGGCTGTTTCACCATTGTTTGACGTAGGAAATTATGCGGCGACTCTATAAAATAAGGCAATTTTTTAAATCTAATATACTTTTTTCCAGTAAAAGCAATTAATATAAAAAAAAATGTCATTGCAATTACTATTTTGTCTTTGTATAATTATATGGATCTCTTTTAAAAAAAATTAATCCTTATGAAAGGCGCAAAACTTTGATGGAAACAATTTAAATATCTGTTGGAAAAAAACTAATTAGAAGCGAATAAAAATAATGGATTGTTTATGATTTCCAAACGTGGCGTGCATTTACCGCCACGACCGAATTCGTTGCCCCACTGAATGCGCGTCAGAAGTTGCAAAAGTCGATTGTGGTGCTCGGCGACATTGGCCGTCGATGCATGGAATTCAGGCCAGCGATCGAGGTGCTGCCAAGAGAATTCACCAGCAAATTCGATTGATTCTCTCACACGATCTGCACCCCCATTGAAGCGACACTTGACACAAACAGGCTTTCGCTTTTGTTTTGGTGCAACGGACAGCACATTATATAATCGCTCCTTTGGAACACGTGGAAAAACGCTTATTTGCACTTTTGCTTGCTCAATTTTGCCGCCACTAGTTTTATTAAAAGAAATGAAAATTTAGATCAAGTGAGTACAGAAATAAAAATTATACAAATACTTTAAAAAAAAAGTTAATTACATTTAATAGTTGAGACAAGCAGGATTTAAAAATGAAAGTGACAATTACTTTTACAATATGCCAAGAGTAATTTAATAAGCAGGTACGAGGATCATTAGTGAGCTGCAGACGACGAGTTCGTTCTCTTTGCTTTTATGTGCTCTTTGTCACATGTGAAACCACACCAAGTCGAGTGTGTGTGTGTGTGCAGGCTTAATGCAATCGATTCTTTCGCATATATTTCATTGCACCACAACCTAGTTACGCCGCCGCCTCCGACTCTTGACTGCGATCAGAGCGGTTTGTAATTTTAAATGGTCGCTTGCACGTCATTGCTGCTCCATTCTCGCTTTTCTCGTCCGACAACAGGAATCAATTTTATTCTGCGCCGTCGTTCGCTTACGTGCACCCAGCCATGTTAACACAATCAGACTAGATTCTCCCTTAATTAAAACAGTGATGACCACATATTATCCAACTAATTGTAAACAAGAAGTTTTCTCCTACGACATCATTGGAGTGCTGTCGTCACTCGGGTCGACAAGAAAACAACCCTAACCTAACGTTAAGGGGACCTTTAAATAAATGCTAATTATGAGCGAGCATGCCAAAATGGCCGGTTGCGTTTGTGTCCCATTTAAATCTGAAAGCGTCTAATTTTGTGTGCAAGATGGGCAGATAAATCAAATTGTCCCGAGCTGCGTTTCTATTTCTGGAAGGACCCATTTCGAGCGACCCTCCACGTTTGAGAAATAAAATCTTTCTCAATGGACTCGTGACGTCACTCGCGTTCATGTGCACCAGTTTAACACTCGATTAGACGCGAGAGCGATAATTGTTATTCTTCTTGTCTTTCCCACGTGTTTAAATTTGATCACGTTGGCGCGTTTCAATTCAAAGCCTCACGTTTTTGTCTTTCTCTCTTCTTGTTCTACGAACGACTCTTTTCTTTTTTTGTACAATTCCAGTTTTGAGCTGCAATTAAAGCGGAGATGCAACCATCCATTGGGACGTGCACGCTCCAGCGAGTCGAGCCGGCGAACGGGACTTTGCCTCCGCGTCTTGCCAGAATCGCGGCAATTAGCGAATCGCGCCGCTCGCCACGCTGATTTCGACATCTGTGCACCGAGTGCAACCGAAATTGTTGCACACTCACGGCCAGTCGGAAAATCAACTCCGTATACACACATAGCGCGGTGATCTAACTGCAAACTGTGACAAATCAAAATCATTACGCAGTAAAGTTGTTACTCGATACAACTGCACTTTGGCCGAAATGTTTATATAAAACTAAAAATTTAAATAATAAGAATAGTTTTTATTCAAAATTCATTTTGAAAACCGCATTTTTTGTATCATTTTGTAATAAAGTTTATTTTTATTCACTTAGTATGAATAATTCTGGAATTAGGACTGTCAAAAAATTAGATTTAGTTTAAAAATATGCAATATTTTTTAAAAAATCATTTAGTTTTACAATAAAGTAGCTTTAATACTTAAATAAACACAATTTGCAATTAATTAGGTCAATCCATTTATGAGAAAACTGCATAAATTGCAAAATGTGTTGTTCGTAAAAAATTAAATTGTAAATGAAAACAAACAGAGTCTCGATTGTGTTTTCAAGTACAAACAATCCGTCATGCCTCACAGTCCTGAAACACCTCAATGTGTTTTGTTTGTTCTTTTCTGATTGGCATCAATTTCAAATTATTTCTGTATGCTTGCGATTGCTTGTAAAAATGTTGTGACGTTCTTTGCGCCTTTTTGCTCTCCTTCATTTGAATTCTTTTTCCGTGGAAACAGGATTTGATAATTTGTTTCTGATTGCCTCTCGCAAAAACAAAAACTATACGTTTGATGCTGCGTCTGTTTCCCGATTGGCAATAAACATCAAAGCGGCTCGTTTGCATTCTTGGAACGCGACAGCCTCCGCTGATTGCAATCGACGGAAAAGATTTTTGCCACGGTGATTAATCATGTGCTTGCGACTTCATAATGAGCAGCTATGCTTCCCCAGTTTTATCCAATTATGAAACCCTCGCGATAATGAAAAATCTAAATTTTGAAAAATTAGTTTTACAGTTTTTATCGAAGCGTGAATAAAATGGCAAATTTTGAATTGATATGAAAATAAACCAGATTCACCACTAAATTTTTAGCGTTTCATTAGGTTTCTGAATCAAAAAATTTATAAATTATAAAAAAACGGGAGTTAACTTCGAGTGCATCAATCTCATGCAACATTCGACGTGAAAAAATAAAATCACGGACACGCACAAGGACGTTTAATTTCTTTAATTGCATAATCTGATGCCGCCTCGGTTTCCGTGCTCCCTGATTGAATTAGCGCCGAGCCGAGTTGAGCGAACGAGGGGTCAACAGACTATCCGCTCACGTAAATCAGCCTGATTGTTAATGCCCATTGAGATCAATCGTTGGATGGGGAGGAGCCCGGACTGGAAATAATTTTTACTTGGATGCGAAAATGGAGAACAAATAATAATAAAAATTGAACAAGCGAGTCACGCGTCAATGTGACCATCTGCTCCCCAGATGGACGCAGGCAGGCACACGGATATGGCCAAGTATACAAGAAAACCACACCTTCGACCGCCCTTTCATTTCACATGCATCGCACCACTCAAGGCTGATCATGATCGTGAGCCGAGTTTGTCGCCGAAACCGAGAGAATTGCCACATCTGAAAGCACGATCAGCCGTAAATTGCACGCCAAGAATATTTTCTGGCGTGCATGAAATAAGTGGGAATTCTTCAGAGCCCTCCACGTGCACTGGCATATTCAAAATTCCACACTAATGAATACAAGAATTTTTCCCTTATTTTACTGGAAACGAAATTCAATTGCAATTTTTTTGGTCAAAAAATTATATTCCATAAGCATAAATAAATTTTTTTGATAATTATAATTAAGACGTAGTCAAATCAGGAACCATTATTGGAATTTACAGGAAAACATTTGGAAATTTTCACCACCATAGCTGTATAGACTGAATTTTAATATGTCTTTCAGGAGTTCTTAAAAATGGAATCGTGCATAGTTAGTCACTTTTCGCATATTATTCACACGCTTCCTATACATATTCTTTGAAGTAACATTTCTGGTAAACATGGATTTTTGACGGGTCTTATTTCCTTCCGCACAATAAATCTTTCCTACTCGATTCTTTTTGTAGGAGACAATAATGAGGAATCAAATTTTCCATTCACTTTATTACCAGTTTAACGATTTTAATTAAAGCACAATTTTTAACCATTTTTTCCTAATCCAATTTTCGCATCTTGTTTCAGATCAACTTGCGGTTAATATTGGTCAGTGGCAAGACGAAAGAGTTTCTCTTCAGTCCGAGCGAGTCGGCCGGCGACATCGCGCAGCATGTATTCGACAACTGGCCTGAAGGTGAGTTCGATTCTTTTTAATCCAATTCCGCCCGCGGCATCTCGAGCCATCTGCCTCCGCGATTCAGCTGCTTTTCGCGAATCCGCTAAATACAAAAGTCGAACGCAGCTGATTCGTGCGTGAATGACGACGCCAGCAATCAGCTGCGCATTTTCCTTTTTCCAGCAGTTGCACGAGTCTGATCACAATGAAAAAAAATCATAATGGCGTGCTTTACAATCGCCGTCGTGTGGATCAAGCTGAATGAAGTTTATTGTAGTAACTTTCAATGAGAAAAATTTTGCTTTAGGTTAAAGAGGAGGATTCGTTTATATATTCATTCTATTCATTATTCAAACATATTTAATTAATAATTAAAATTTCTATATTGAAGTAACAATTAATATTGAATTTATAATTTTATGATGATTTGACACCAACCTTGGCTCTCCTTTTTTGTTTTCAAAGTTAAATAAGTGAAATATTCCCTGCTCATTTCAGCTTTGAATGCAATCAAAATATATTTCTACGCTAAAAAGTCCATTCTAGGAACTGCCGAATTCCATTCTTAACCAATGAATCAACCCTTCAAACTCAAGCGTGCATTTTTCCCGAAATTCATTTTACTAATTTAATATGCAGTTTTCTTTTCAAATATTAAAAGAAATTAAAAAAAAATTATCCAACGAAAGATTGATTTTTTTTTTTCAATTTTGGGCAAAAGTGATGAGCATAAAAATAACCTTGAAAGAGCAAACCAAAACTTCCGTGTCGGTCGTGCACGCATCAAAAATAATTACCTGTGATGTGGGCGCCGATCGCGCGCACTTCTTTTTGGTCACCGAGGTTACGACCTCGGGACTGACGTCACTTGCTCGCTTGGGACTAATGGAGGCGTTTGTGTGTTCGCAGGTTGGGCCGAGGAAGCGGTGGCCAAGGCGGAGATCCTGCGCCTCATCTACCAGGGCCGCTTCCTGCACAGCAACGTCACCCTCGGCGCGCTGGGTCTGCCCCTGGGCAAGACGACGGTCATGCACCTCGTGCCCAGAGAGAACCTTCCTGAGCCAAACTCCCAAGGTGAGTTCAAAGGACCAACTTTTTTGACTGGCGGCAAAAGTTTGCAATCAAAAATATCACTGGATTGTTACGTTTATCACTTGATTTTGAAATTTAATTTAATTACTCTAAAATTTTAAATTTGCAATTTCCATATTTATATAAATCTCAGTATTTTCAATTTATTCAAGAGTGAAATTTATGATTCATCCAATAATAATTCCTGCTCAATTTTTTTTATCTTTTATCTTAAATTTTTTCAAATGATTATTTGATAAAACTCTAATCAAGTTTCTTTCTTTTTCCTGCATTCTTCATAATTTCTTTTTTTAAATTTATTTATTATTAATATTTTTTATTAATATTTTTTATTGACTTTAATTCACATATTTTTTTTTCCAGATCAACGACAGAAGAGCAAGGGCGGGAGTAGCAGTTGCTGTTCAGCATCGTGCTGCATCCTGTAAGGGCCAATCCGGCTGCCAAGTCCACGGTGCTAAAGACTGAACTTGTGACAGGAAAGAGATTCTCATGGGAACAGTTCGTTGACGTGTACATATTAATGAATTTACGCAAAGACCAATGATGAGGTGTATCTTATACGTGCGACCGAGTGCCAGTGGACACTTAATCTCAATCAGCGGGCGCTTTTCTTCTTTGTAAAAAATTAACCCTCTTTGTCAAGAGCGTGTGCCTCTGTGAGTTGAAGAAGAATTAGTAATACAGATTTCCATTGCATTCCACGAAGACAAGAGGCTGCTGACGACCAAGAAGGAAGAACCCACAACATCACAATTTCTGATCATGTGACGGAAAGACTAAACGAGAAGGAAAAAGTAAAACAAAACTCGCTGATTTCGCGTATATTGTTGTGATATTTGAATGGATAGTGTTGTTATATATTAAAAAGAACATAATTAAGACAGATCAGAGAATGAACTACTAAGCAAATATTCTCTATGGATTATATTTAAAAAGAGAAATAGCTAAAAATCATGTAAACCCGAGAGGACATTGTACACAAGAAAAAAAGGAAAATTTATCTCCATAATCAATCCAGCGGTGTGCTTGCAAGCTATTTGTCAAACTCGTGATCAATTTATTACTATATTTGAACGTGTGTCAACTGATAATTTTGTTTCCATCGGTGTGGAGTATGATTATCAAACTGGCCACTTCGATTTTAAAATTCTCTCATTGTTCTCTGCACCGTAAAATTAGAATTTCAAATTTCCCAGGACAAATTAATATGGACCGACTAAATTCTCATTCTGCCATCGTATTGACCAATTAAGTCTTGCTTTTTCCACGCTGGATGGTGTCTGAACTGCAAACGCCGTGGTTTGTTATGAAAAAAAAAACTTTTGACTGAATTAGTAGTATTTTACCGTGCAACAAGTCAAGTGTTCATTTCCACCCTGTATTTTATTCAACAGTATAAGAGCAATGAGTTTTTAAAATTCCCATCACGCTTGATTCATCACAGACACACAACTACATAAAATTATTCCTTTCTGCTATACAACAAATTACTACTGAATAAATATATTTTAAATTTAATGAATCCTACCTACGCCAATGCCAGCTTTGTGAACAAGAAACTAATTTGTGCAAAACTACTGTTTGTTGCTGTGTCAAAAATCTTCGACGAAAATGCCCCTATCAATTTATTATTCACGATTGGATGAGATGATATTATTGTAAAGTGTATTGATAATAATTGCATCAATTTAACAATTGCGCGGGGGTCGTTTTTGAGTGAAGATGAATGAACAAGAAGATCCCCTTCATGTTTGTAAATTTTGGTTCTTAATAAAAAAAAAGTATTTAAATGCGAAAAATCAGTCTTTTTTTTATTTAAAAAAAAAATAATAAATTGTGTATCACAGTCTGTTTCTTCGGATCTTCTTGGCCTCTTGACTAGAGTTTTCTTTCAGATTTGAGCCTGGAAATTTATTTAATTAATATAAATATTGTCAAAATAATAGACATGGAACATGTTCAAATAAAAGCAACAAAAAAACAAAACAAGTTTTTGGTCATAATGAAATTAATAATTATTGCTTCATATCAAATCTCATTGAGGTACAGATTGTTTATTCCTTACCCATTAGACAAGGCAATCTATTTCAACTAATTAATTATATTTCAGACATTCCTTGTAACAAACTTCCTGCTCATCGAAATTTAAGCAATGGAAGAATAGATTCTTATGAAAATTGAGATTTTGGAATTATTTACAACTCATTGCATTAATTATGAATAAGAGAAGAACATACTTTTTGAACAGTTATCTGAAAAATGTTACAAAACTTTTAGTTCTTTATGTAGAGTTAACAGTTATAAATATTTTTTTTTTACGAGAATTATCTCTATTTTGCAAGTGACATTAAATGCAGTTTGTACAAGAATATTGAAACAAATTTGAGCAAATTTTTGTGTAAAAAAAATAGAACATTCACTTATCCTATAAAATTGCTTCATAAGTAATGTTAATGTTGTAGCTGTAATTATACACGTTCCTCGATTCTTTAAATTTCCTTTGAAATTCCGCAATTTGCTATCAGCTCAGAGCATATATTTTATGAAGTCGTAAAGAGAGCACACTATCATTATTTAAAATCTAATAATATTATCAATATAAATAATTATTTTTACCATTGAGAGCTAAATTTTTAAATTCTTATTATTCTTAAGTATTTAAAACATACTCACAAATGAAAGTTCCATTACAATTACGGAACTGTAACCAAGCGTTCCAAAGAACCATTGTGAAGCAAAAATAATTTTTTTATGGTTTTCAATAAATTGCATTTAAAAATTTGTGCACAAAAATCTGTTTTACATTACAGGAGAAGATAGGTGTACCTGCTTTTGACAGGTTTTAAAATTTAAGTCAACTTCTGAAAGCAGATTTCAGCAAATTTCAGTTGACCTCACTCAGTCTTAACAAATCACAAGAAAATTGAGTTACCTGCAAAAATGGACACTCCAGCGGACGCATCGAGTACAATCTTGAGCTATATTACAAATATATAATGTTCTTCACATCAGTTCCAAGTGGAGGTAAAACATTTTGTGCAAACTCCGATAAAATTCTACGCAGCTTCAAACATTTAAAAAATATTAGAGGTTTCAATTGATAAAATAAGCCAATTTCACAAGTAGGACATCAAGTAGTGTGTTTTAATTGAACTACACAGAAGATTTGTTTTGCTTAGCTGGAATAATAATTTTCCATCCCGAAACAATCATGATCGAATGTTTTCACTAAACAACTCTGAAAAGGATTAATGATTAAAAGTACCGACAATACTTTATTTCTCTTGATTTGCAGCAGCTTCGTTCAGTGTCTTGAGCGGTGGGTGGTTTCGCGTTCTTCGCGCCGCTCGCGTTCTCGTTCTGGTTCTCGACGTGCGTCACGTTCCGCCCGCTCCCGGTAGCGCTCTTCGTAGTACCGACTGCTGAAAACAATCCAATCACGCACATTGACAGACTCAGTTTTGCTTGATCAGCCACTTCTATTTTGGAGGGTCTTTCATTTTTTTTCTATCGGGGATCGTTTTGAATTTACAATGACTCTTCTCACATGAAATATCCATCATTCCAATTTAAAGATACTGTACATGAGAATGAAACAATCATTTCAAAAAATAAATCTATGTTTAAAATTTTAAGAATATATAAAATTGACATTATATTCCTTAATTATGTGGAACAGGATGGGCAAAAAAGAAACAAGCGCCATCAAATAATTGTGGCTTTGTTCCTCCTAACTGCGCAGTTATTGTCATTGAACACAAGACAACAATAACTGAATAAGCTTTGGTTGAATGCTTATAATATTTCACACAATATTTCCTCACATCATTTCAGTTTCACATAATGATTTTTGCCACACTGAAAATCCATCAATCTTTCCGACTTAGTAAAAAAATTAGAAGAATTAAAATCATAGGAAAAATGTAATATTAGATGACTTGTTCGAAATTTCGCTTTTATAATTTTCAGTGGGCATTTGAGCAGTGAATTACTCGCATGCATTAAACTGCGGCTCTACTGGTTCAGCTATAAATATACACGAATTTTTTTCTATAAAATAATTACCATATTTGTCAACTTGGTTTAAAAATCAGGGACAAATGACAGAAGGAAGCACAGTTACAAAAATAGTGAACATGCCAAAGATGTCCTCCTCTTTTTCGCTGCATTATAGTTTCAAACGGGTAAAATTGTTTGCACATAAGGGAGAGCAGAGTTCTTCATAATTGTGCAAAATTAACACAATATTGTTCACCAAGGAAACATTGCGTTGGTGGAACTAAGAGCAACAAAGTGGGGTTCAGTATCTGTACGAGGAATACCTGGATTTGGAATTCATCAACGCAGGGTCTTCGGCTGGCTCGTTGGATTTTAGCCTCGGACGAACGGCGGTCCTTGAAGAGCTGCAATTATAAATGGTAAATGATTGAAAGCTGCTGTAAGATTTGAATAAAATATGAGAATATATTAAATCCAAATTAATTGAAAATGAATTGAGAAATTTATAATTTTTTAGCTTTGGGAATAAAACAAAAACAAACAAATTTTAATTTTAAGAGCAGATTTAAAAAAAATTAGAAGTTTGATTTTAATTATATACATTTGTTTAAGTCATCAAGTTTTCAGCTGAAAATAAAAATCTAATTTATTGATAAAGTAAGAAGAGGCTATTTTTTATCATGAATTTTAACTTCGCTATTTCCCCTCATCCATGTTTTATTTAAAAATGCAGGATTTTTACCTGTCCTCTCGACTTCTCTCTCTGTATTCGCGCTCCCTGCTACGAGACCGTTCTCTTGGATACTCTGCATAGTATCTGATCAAATTAAAAGTAAGCAAAAACAAGTCTAGATTTTCTTCAAAAATTCTTCACCTGTCCCGTTCTCTTTCCCTGCTGCGCTCTCTATAATCTCTTTCTCGGCTTCGCGACCTCTCCCTCCTGCGTCTGTGTGACCTGTCCCTTGAGCGAGATCGTTCTGGAACAATTTGATCACAATTTATGCCAATCACAAGAAAAATTCAACCAACCTCTCCTGCCAGAGCCGTAGCTCTTGGCCTCAATGCCGTGCAGGGTGTCCTGCAGGCTGCTGATGAGAATCTTGCAGCGGTCGTCGTTGGCCACCTTGGACTGCTTGATCAGCGAAATGGCCGTGACCAGGGTCTCGATGGCGCTTGCGAAGTCGCCAGCTGCCGCGTCTGACACTGCTCTGCTGATGGCTGTACTGGACACCGAGCGGTTGCGTCCCATGATTTCTTCAAACTCCACTTCGCTTATTCCTGCACCGCCGTCAACTCCACCAGGAGGACCATACTAAAATCACAAGTTAAGCATGATGACTACAAAACCACAAAATTAACAAGATGCACATTATATTCAGAGGTAAACTTAGCTAGCAAATAAGCCAAATGTAAAAATTACTTCCAGTTACCAAGCTATTTTTACATCGAGTTGTTTATTAACACTCCACCTTTGATGGAAGACAACTTTTGACAACTTTCAAATCTTTATAAGCTTAAAAACAAATTTTATAATAATCCTCCAAAGAATAAAAAAATCCAAAATTTTAAACGAATTTTTACAGCATATCATTATTTTTAAATTTTTTAATCGCAATTTATGTTTTATTTGGAATATTCTTTTAAATATTAATGAAGAAGGCAGGATTGATGATTTCTTAAGCAAACTCACTCTAGGCCATGGTTGTGTAGGTGGAGGTCCGTAGCCTTGTGGAGCAGCGTGTGGTGGACCGTGTGGAGGCCCATGCGGCCCTCCAGCGTGCGGAGGTGGCGCCTGGTGAGGAGGAACAGCTCCCGGCTGGAAGAAGGCCGGGTTCACATGTGGAGCCGGCATCTGTCCAGGAGGGGGCCCCAGTTGGGGCGGCATCATGCCTGGGGGCGGGCCTCTCATCGGTGGGCCTTGGCCCGGAGGCGGCCCTTGCATCGGAGGCGGCTGGTGAGGCGGGAAGCCTGGACCAGGTGGCCTGTTCCAATCGCCGCGGGGAGGAGGACCTCGAGGGTCATTAGGGTGCATCTGACCCGGAGGAGGACCCCTCGGAGGACCTCCGGGAGGCGGAATTTGGAATGGCTGCATCGGAGCAAAGCCCTGATTTTTAATCGATGATAGAATTAGTTTATAATCAATTCAAACTAGAAATTCTTCTTACCATGCCATGAGATCTGGATGGTCCAGGAGGAGGGCCCTGGTTTCCAGGACCACCTCCAGGGCCTCTGTTGAAATTTCGGGGGCCTCCTCGCCCACCCCCATCTCCTCCTTGCTGCATTCCTCTCTGCTGAGACATTTGTGGTGCCGGTCTCGTCTTAGACTGAGCCTCAAACTGGAACTGAAATTTAAAACCAAATTTATAAATCTTTCTCAGATAATATTTAAAGTCTCATTGTTAAAACTGAATGAGTAATGAAAGCGACAGATATTCAGACCTGATTCAAGGCTGCTTTTGTAGGGTACGTGACGACTGGTTTTTGGCCGTGCAGCTCCTTGTCGCCCAAACGAGACATGCAGTTGCGAGCGCTCTGCTCCGAGCCAAGGGAAATTATGCAGAATCCCTTGGACTGTCCATTGGCTCTGTTTTCAAAGAACTTGACCTCTAAAAAGTCCTTAACGCCAATATCGCAAACGGCGTTTGTGATGTCTTGGTCTGTAGTCCACTGCAGATTATTCAAAATTTAGCTTGTAAAATTCTTTTAAAATTTTCTTTTACTACCCAAGTGAGATTGCCGACGTAGAGTTGGTGGCGACGTCCACCGTCTCGGTCGCGCAAATCACGCATGCCGTCACGCATACTATCACGCATGCCGCCCGATGGCTGGTACTTCTCCATGGGTGGCGAGTTGTGCGGCCCGCTGCCATTGTTTGTAGGTTGCGGCTGTACATTTTCCTCGTTGTCGTCGAGACTCGATTGCGGCGCAGCAATCACATCGTCGTACAAATCAACACCGTCGGCACCAAAGTCCTGGAGGAAATGAAAATGAACTTTTTAGTGGCACATTAGAGGGATTTGCGAGGTCTGGACAAATAAGATCAGCCGAGTTTTTAGAGAAGTTCCAAGCATGAAATTTCTAGTGCCTAAAATGGTCACAATTAGAGGATAAATTTGGATCAATAGGGGTTTTCATACAAAAATTATTATAAAGAATCTCAAGCAGTAATAATTGAAGCGGAAAAATAGCAAACCTGCGAAAAATCTTGATCTAAATCGTCGGCGTACAAATCAATGTTGTCGTCCGCCATTTTCCGGCTGTTGGGTTGTTGTGATCACGTCTCACGTCACAGAAGACAGAAGGTAGTTGTACATGCAAACAGACACAGAGAGAGGAAAGCCAATGGGCCTTTAGTTGTGACTTTATCCCCAGAAAGAGCCAGGTGGCAGCTCAGTCGCCGCCAACATGCGAACTCTAGCGAGCGAAAGAAGAAGGAAGGGTGGTTGTCTCCTCACTTCCTCAGCCGTGCGTTCCGATTTTTGCAATTAGCGCGAATGAAACTTTTTTGCAGTTTGCGTTGATTGAGAGCATAGAAATTTTCAGATTTGTTAGATGATTAGTTGATTAATTAACCTGCCATGCAAATAATTTCTACAAATCTTTATCTGGAGCGTAGTTATTTACGTTTCCGCAAGAATTTTTTTTTAACTTTAGCAGAAAATTTCAAAAAATAAAAAACCCCTAAAAGAAAACTGTAGCCAATTAAATTTTCTATAATTTCTTCCATAGACCCGATGTCGTCAAAATTTATTTCACTTTACCCGCAGAAAGCTCAAAATCAAAATATAAAAATTTTTTCAACGATACAAATTTTTGATATTTTTTTTTTAGATCGCCAATCGATTTGAAATTTAATTTTAATCCTCAAACTTAAATTTCATCAAAAATATATTCAACCGTTACTTATTTAGATTACTACGTTGAATGGCGTCTCTTTTTTTTTTTGCAAAATCAGGTTTACATAAAAAAAATAGACCAGGATTTTACAACTTTGTGTTGCACGTAGTGGATTTTTAAACTTCAACTGGTGGGACTAATAAAAATCCACGTCTACACCAAAAAAGTATTTTGCAAAATCAGGTTTACATGAAAAAAATAGACCAGGATTTTACAACTTTGTGTTGCGCTTAATCGTGGATTTATAAACTTCAACTGTCGGGACTAATAAAAATCCATGTCTACACCAAGGAAGTATTTTGCAAAATTAGGTTTTCCTGAACAAAATAGACCAGGAATTTAAAACTTTGTGTTGCCTGTAATCGTGGATTATTAAAATTCAGCTGGTTGAACTAACAAATATCCATGTCTACAGCAAGAAATAATTTTGCAAAATAAGGTTAACATAAAAAAAATTAACCATAATTTTACAACTTTGTGTTGCGCGTAATCGTGGATTATTAAAATTCAACTGGTTGGACTTACAAAAATCCACGTCTACACCAAGAAAGTATTTTGCAAAATCAGGATTAACTGAAAAAAAATAGAACAGGATTTTACAACTTTGTGTTGTGCGTAATCGTGAATAATTAAAATTCAACTGGTTGGTCTAACAAAAATCCACGTCTACACCAAGAAAGTATTTTGCAAAATCAGGATTAACTGAAAAAAATAGAACAGGATTTTACAACTTTGTGTTGTGCGTAATCGTGAATAATTAAAATTCAACTGGTTGGTCTAACAAAAATCCACGTCTACAGCCAGAAAGTATTTTGCAAAATCAGGTATACATGAAAAAAATAGACCAGGATTTTACAACTCTGTGTTGCGCTTAATCGTGGATTTATAAACTTCAACTGTCGGGACTAATAAAAATCCATGTCTACACCACGAAAGTATTTTGCAAAATCTGGTTTACATAAAATAATAGACCAGGATTTTACAACTTTATGTTGCGCTTAATCGTGGATTTATAAACTTCAACTGTCGGGACTAATAAAAATCCATGTCTACACCAAGCAAGTATTTTGCAAAATCAGGTTTACCTGAAAAAAATTGACCATAATTTTACAACTTTGTGTTGCGCGTAATCGTGGATTATTAAAATTCAACTGGTTGGTCTAACAAAAAACCACGTCTACACTAAGAAAGTATTTTGCAAAATCAGATTTACATGAAATAAACAGACCATGATTTTACAACTTTGTGTTGCGCGTAATCGTGGATTATTAAAATTCAACTGGTAGGACTAATAAAAATCCACGTCTACACCAAGAAAGTATTTTGCAAAATCAGGTTTACATGAAAAAAATAGACCATGATTTTACAACTTTGTGTTGCGCGCAATCGTAATTTTGCAAAATACTTTCTTGGTGTAGACGTGGATTTTTGTTAGACCAACCAGTTGAATTTTAATTATCCACGATTACGCGCAACACAAAGTTGTAAAATCATGGTCTATTTTTTTCAGTTAAACCTGATTTTGCAAAATACTTTCTTGGTGCAGACGTGGATTTTTATTAGTCCCGACAGTTGAAGTATATATATAAAGCGTGGATTTTTGTTAGACCAACCAGTTGAATTTTAATTATTCACGATTACGCGCAACACAAAGGTGTAAAATCCTGTTCTATTTTTTTCAGTTAAACCTGATTTTGCAAAATATTTTCTTGGTGCAGACGTGGATTTTTATTAGTCCCGACAGTTGAAGTATATATATAAATCCAGGATTAAGCGCTTAATCCTGGATTTATAAACTTCAACTGTCGGGACTAATAAAAATCCAAGTCTACACCAAGGAAGTATTTTGCAAAATCAGGTTTTCCTGAACAAAATAGACCAGGAATTTAAAACTTTGTGTTGCCCGTAATCGTGGAATATTAAAAATCAGCTGGTTGAACTAACAAATATCTTTGTCTACAGCAAGAAATAATTTTGCAAAATAAGGTTAACATAAAAAAAATTAACCATAATTTTACAACTTTGTGTTGCGCGTAATCGTGGATTATTAAAATTCAACTGGTTGGACTAACAAAAATCCACGTCTACAGCCAGAAAGTATTGTGCAAAATCAGGGTTACCTGAAAAAAATAGACCAGGATTTTACAACTTTGTGTTGCGCGTAATCGTGGATTATTAAAATTCAACTGGTTGGTCTAACAAAAATCCACGTCTACACTAAGAAAGTATTTTGCAAAATCAGGTTTACATGAAATAAACAGACCATGATTTTACAACTTTGTGTTGCGCGTAATCGTGGATTATTAAAATTCAACTGGTTGGACTAACAAAAATCCACGTCTACAGCCAGAAAGTATTTTGCAAAATCAGGTTTATCTGAAAAAAAAAAGACCAGGATTTTACAACTTTGTGTTGCGCGTAATCGTGGATTATTAAAATTCAACTGATTGGTCTAACAAAAATCCACGTCTACACTAAGAAAGTATTTTGCAAAATCAGGTTTACATGAAATAAACAGACCATGAACCATGATTTTAAAACTTTGTGTTGCGCGTAATCGTGGATTATTAAAATTCAACTGGTAGGACTAATAAAAATCCACGTCTACACCAAGAAAGTATTTTGCAAAATCAGGTTTACATGAAAAAAATGGACATTGATTTTACAACTTTGTGTGGCGCGTAATCGTGGTTTATTAAAATTCAACTGGTTGGACTAACAAAAATCCACGTCTACAGCCAGAAAGTATTGTGCAAAATCAGGTTTATCTGAAAAAAATAGACCAGGATTTTACAACTTTGTGTTGCGCGTAATCGTGGATTATTAAAATTCAACTGGTTGGTCTAACAAAAATCCACGTCTACACTAAGAAAGTATTTTGCAAAATCAGGTTTACGTGAAATAAACAGACCATGATTTTACAACTTTGTGTTGCGCGTAATCGTGGATTATTAAAATTCAACTGGTTGGACTAACAAAAATCCACGTCTACAGCCAGAAAGTATTTTGCAAAATCAGGTTTATCTGAAATAAATAGACCAGGATTTTACAACTTTGTGTTGCGCGTAATCGTGGATTATTAAAATTCAACTGGTTGGTCTAACAAAAATCCACGTCTACACTAAGAAAGTATTGTGCAAAATCAGGTTTATCTGAAAAAAATAGACCAGGATTTTACAACTTTGTGTTGCGCGTAATCGTGGATTATTAAAATTCAACTGGTTGGTCTAACAAAAATCCACGTCTACACTAAGAAAGTATTTTGCAAAATCAGGTTTACATGAAATAAACAGACCATGATTTTACAACTTTGTGTTGCGCGTAATCGTGGATTATTAAAATTCAACTGGTTGGACTAACAAAAATCCACGTCTACAGCCAGAAAGTATTTTGCAAAATCAGGTTTATCTGAAAAAAATAGACCAGGATTTTACAACTTTGTGTTGCGCGTAATCGTGGATTATTAAAATTCAACTGATTGGTCTAACAAAAATCCACGTCTACACTAAGAAAGTATTTTGCAAAATCAGGGTTACCTGAAAAAAATAGACCAGGATTTTACAACTTTGTGTTGCGCGTAATCGTGGATTATTAAAATTCAACTGGTTGGTCTAACAAAAATCCACGTCTACACTAAGAAAGTATTTTGCAAAATCAGGTTTACATGAAATAAATAGACCAGGATTTTACAACTTTGTGTTGCGCGTAATCGTGGATTATTAAAATTCAACTGGTTGGAGTAACAAAAATCCACGTCTACAGCCAGAAAGTATTGTGCAAAATCAGGGTTACCTGAAAAAAATAAACCAGGATTTTACAACTTTGTGTTGCGCGTAATCGTGGATTATTAAAATTCAACTGGTTGGTCTAACAAAAATCCACGTCTACACTAAGAAAGTATTTTGCAAAATCAGGTTTACATGAAATAAACAGACCATGATTTTACAACTTTGTGTTGCGCGTAATCGTGGATTATTAAAATTCAACTGGTTGGACTAACAAAAATCCACGTCTACAGCCAGAAAGTATTTTGCAAAATCAGGTTTATCTGAAAAAAAAAGACCAGGATTTTACAACTTTGTGTTGCGCGTAATCGTGGATTATTAAAATTCAACTGATTGGTCTAACAAAAATCCACGTCTACACTAAGAAAGTATTTTGCAAAATCAGGTTTACATGAAATAAACAGACCATGAACCATGATTTTAAAACTTTGTGTTGCGCGTAATCGTGGATTATTAAAATTCAACTGGTAGGACTAATAAAAATCCACGTCTACACCAAGAAAGTATTTTGCAAAATCAGGTTTACATGAAAAAAATGGACATTGATTTTACAACTTTGTGTTGCGCGTAATCGTGGTTTATTAAAATTCAACTGGTTGGACTAACAAAAATCCACGTCTACAGCCAGAAAGTATTGTGCAAAATCAGGTTTATCTGAAAAAAATAGACCAGGATTTTACAACTTTGTGTTGCGCGTAATCGTGGATTATTAAAATTCAACTGGTTGGTCTAACAAAAATCCACGTCTACACTAAGAAAGTATTTTGCAAAATCAGGTTTACGTGAAATAAACAGACCATGATTTTACAACTTTGTGTTGCGCGTAATCGTGGATTATTAAAATTCAACTGGTTGGACTAACAAAAATCCACGTCTACAGCCAGAAAGTATTTTGCAAAATCAGGTTTATCTGAAATAAATAGACCAGGATTTTACAACTTTGTGTTGCGCGTAATCGTGGATTATTAAAATTCAACTGGTTGGTCTAACAAAAATCCACGTCTACACTAAGAAAGTATTTTGCAAAATCAGGTTTACATGAAATAAACAGACCATGATTTTACAACTTTGTGTTGCGCGTAATCGTGGATTATTAAAATTCAACTGGTAGGACTAATAAAAATCCACGTCTACACCAAGAAAGTATTTTGCAAAATCAGGTTTACATGAAATAAACAGACCATGATTTTACAACTTTGTGTTGCGCGTAATCGTGGATTATTAAAATTCAACTGGTAGGACTAACAAAAATCCACGTCTACACCAAGAAAGTATTTTGCAAAATCAGGTTTACATGAAAAAAATAGACAATGATTTTACAACTTCGTGTTGCGCGTAATCGTGGTTTATTAAAATTCAACTGGTTGGACTAACAAAAATCCACGTCTACAGCCAGAAAGTATTGTGCAAAATCAGGTTTATCTGAAAAAAATAGACCAGGATTTTACAACTTTGTGTTGCGCGTAATCGTGGATTATTAAAATTCAACTGGTTGGTCTAACAAAAATCCACGTCTACACTAAGAAAGTATTTTGCAAAATCAGGTTTACATGAAATAAACAGACCATGATTTTAAAACTTTGTGTTGCGCGTAATCGTGGATTATTAAAATTCAACTGGTAGGACTAATAAAAATCCACGTCTACACCAAGAAAGTATTTTGCAAAATCAGGTTTACATGAAATAAACAGACCATGATTTTACAACTTTGTGTTGCGCGTAATCGTGGATTATTAAAATTCAACTGGTAGGACTAACAAAAATCCACGTCTACACCAAGAAAGTATTTTGCAATATCAGGTTTACATGAAAAAAATAGACAATGATTTTACAACTTCGTGTTGCGCGTAATCGTGGTTTATTAAAATTCAACTGGTTGGACTAACAAAAATCCACGTCTACAGCCAGAAAGTATTGTGCAAAATCAGGTTTATCTGAAAAAAATAGACCAGGATTTTACAACTTTGTGTTGCGCGTAATCGTGGATTATTAAAATTCAACTGGTTGGTCTAACAAAAATCCACGTCTAAGCTAAGAAAGTATTTTGCAAAATCAGGTTTACATGAAATAAACAGATCATGATTTTACAACTTTGTGTTGCGCGTAATCGTGGATTATTAAAATTCAACTGGTTGGACTAACAAAAATCCACGTCTACACTAAGAAAGTATTGTGCAAAATCAGGTTTACATGAAATAAACAGACCATGATTTTACAACTTTGTGTTGCGCGTAATCGTGGATTATTGAAATTCAACTGGTAGGACTAACAAAAATCCACGTCTACACCAAGAAAGTATTTTGCAAAATCAGGTTTACATGAAAAAAATAGACAATGATTTTACAACTTTGTGTTGCGCGTAATCGTGGATTATTAAAATACAACTGGTCGGACTAACAAAAATCCACGTCTACAGCCAGAAAGTATTTTGCAAAATCAGGTTTATCTGAAATAAATAGACCAGGATTTTACAACTTTGTGTTGCGCGTAATCGTGGATTATTAAAATTCACCTGGTTGGTCTAACAAAAATCCACGTCTACACTAAGAAAGTATTTTGCAAAATCAGGTTTACATGAAATAAACAGACCATGATTTTACAACTTTGTGTTGCGCGTAATCGTGGATTATTAAAATTCAACTGGTAGGACTAATAAAAATCCACGTCTACACCAAGAAAGTATTTTGCAAAATCAGGTTTACATGAAATAAACAGACCATGATTTTACAACTTTGTGTTGCGCGTAATCGTGGATTATTAAAATTCAACTGGTAGGACTAACAAAAATCCACGTCTACACCAAGAAAGTATTTTGCAAAATCAGGTTTACATGAAAAAAATAGACAATGATTTTACAACTTCGTGTTGCGCGTAATCGTGGTTTATTAAAATTCAACTGGTTGGACTAACAAAAATCCACGTCTACAGCCAGAAAGTATTGTGCAAAATCAGGTTTATCTGAAAAAAATAGACCAGGATTTTACAACTTTGTGTTGCGCGTAATCGTGGATTATTAAAATTCAACTGGTTGGTCTAACAAAAATCCACGTCTACACTAAGAAAGTATTTTGCAAAATCAGGTTTACATGAAATAAACAGACCATGATTTTACAACTTTGTGTTGCGCGTAATCGTGGATTATTAAAATTCAACTGGTTGGACTAACAAAAATCCACGTCTACAGCCAGAAAGTATTTTGCAAAATCAGGTTTATCTGAAAAAAATAGACCAGGATTTTACAACTTTGTGTTGCGCGTAATCGTGGATTATTAAAATTCAACTGATTGGTCTAACAAAAATCCACGTCTACACTAAGAAAGTATTTTGCAAAATCAGGTTTACATGAAATAAACAGACCATGATTTTAAGACTTTGTGTTGCGCGTAATCGTGGATTATTAAAATTCAACTGGTAGGACTAATAAAAATCCACGTCTACACCAAGAAAGTATTTTGCAAAATCAGGTTTACATGAAAAAATAGACATTGATTTTACAACTTTGTGTTGCGCGTAATCGTGGTTTATTAAAATTCAACTGGTTGGACTAACAAAAATCCACGTCTACAGCCAGAAAGTATTGTGCAAAATCAGGTTTATCTGAAAAAAATAGACCAGGATTTTACAACTTTGTGTTGCGCGTAATCGTGGATTATTAAAATTCAACTGGTTGGTCTAACAAAAATCCACGTCTACACTAAGAAAGTATTTTGCAAAATCAGGTTTACGTGAAATAAACAGACCATGATTTTACAACTTTGTGTTGCGCGTAATCGTGGATTATTAAAATTCAACTGGTTGGACTAACAAAAATCCACGTCTACAGCCAGAAAGTATTTTGCAAAATCAGGTTTATCTGAAAAAAATAGACCAGGATTTTACAACTTTGTGTTGCGCGTAATCGTGGATTATTAAAATTCAACTGGTTGGTCTAACAAAAATCCACGTCTACACTAAGAAAGTATTTTGCAAAATCAGGTTTACATGAAATAAACAGACCATGATTTTACAACTTTGTGTTGCGCGTAATCGTGGATTATTAAAATTCAACTGGTAGGACTAATAAAAATCCACGTCTACACCAAGAAAGTATTTTGCAAAATCAGGTTTACATGAAATAAACAGACCATGATTTTACAACTTTGTGTTGCGCGTAATCGTGGATTATTAAAATTCAACTGGTAGGACTAACAAAAATCCACGTCTACACCAAGAAAGTATTTTGCAATATCAGGTTTACATGAAAAAAATAGACAATGATTTTACAACTTCGTGTTGCGCGTAATCGTGGTTTATTAAAATTCAACTGGTTGGACTAACAAAAATCCACGTCTACAGCCAGAAAGTATTGTGCAAAATCAGGTTTATCTGAAAAAAATAGACCAGGATTTTACAACTTTGTGTTGCGCGTAATCGTGGATTATTAAAATTCAACTGGTTGGTCTAACAAAAATCCACGTCTAAGCTAAGAAAGTATTTTGCAAAATCAGGTTTACATGAAATAAACAGATCATGATTTTACAACTTTGTGTTGCACGTAATCGTGGATTATTAAAATTCAACTGGTTGGACTAACAAAAATCCACGTCTACACTAAGAAAGTATTTTGCAAAATCAGGTTTACATGAAATAAACAGACCATGATTTTACAACTTTGTGTTGCGCGTAATCGTGGATTATTAAAATTCAACTGGTAGGACTAACAAAAATCCACGTCTACACCAAGAAAGTATTTTGCAAAATCAGGTTTACATGAAAAAAATAGACAATGATTTTACAACTTTGTGTTGCGCGTAATCGTGGTTTATTAAAATTCAACTGGTTGGACTAACAAAAATCCACGTCTACAGCCAGAAAGTATTGTGCAAAATCAGGTTTATCTGAAAAAAATAGACCAGGATTTTACAACTTTGTGTTGCGCGTAATCGTGGATTATTAAAATTCAACTGGTTGGTCTAACAAAAATCCACGTCTACACTAAGAAAGTATTTTGCAAAATCAGGTTTACATGAAATAAACAGACCATTATTTTACAACTTTGTGTTGCGCGTAATCGTGGATTATTATAATTCAACTGGTTGGACTAACAAAAATCCACGTCTACACTAAGAAAGTATTGTGCAAAATCAGGTTTACATGAAATAAACAGACCATGATTTTACAACTTTGTGTTGCGCGTAATCGTGGATTATTGAAATTCAACTGGTAGGACTAACAAAAATCCACGTCTACACCAAGAAAGTATTTTGCAAAATCAGGTTTACATGAAAAAAATAGACAATGATTTTACAACTTTGTGTTGCGCGTAATCGTGGATTATTAAAATACAACTGGTCGGACTAACAAAAATCCACGTCTACAGCCAGAAAGTATTTTGCAAAATCAGGTTTATCTGAAATAAATAGACCAGGATTTTACAACTTTGTGTTGCGCGTAATCGTGGATTATTAAAATTCACCTGGTTGGTCTAACAAAAATCCACGTCTACACTAAGAAAGTATTTTGCAAAATCAGGTTTACATGAAATAAACAGACCATGATTTTACAACTTTGTGTTGCGCGTAATCGTGGATTATTAAAATTCAACTGGTAGGACTAATAAAAATCCACGTCTACACCAAGAAAGTATTTTGCAAAATCAGGTTTACATGAAATAAACAGACCATGATTTTACAACTTTGTGTTGCGCGTAATCGTGGATTATTGAAATTCAACTGGTAGGACTAACAAAAATCCACGTCTACACCAAGAAAGTATTTTGCAAAATCAGGTTTACATGAAAAAAATAGACAATGATTTTACAACTTTGTGTTGCGCGTAATCGTGGATTATTAAAATACAACTGGTCGGACTAACAAAAATCCACGTCTACAGCCAGAAAGTATTTTGCAAAATCAGGTTTATCTGAAATAAATAGACCAGGATTTTACAACTTTGTGTTGCGCGTAATCGTGGATTATTAAAATTCACCTGGTTGGTCTAACAAAAATCCACGTCTACATTAAGAAAGTATTTTGCAAAATCAGGTTTACATGAAATAAACAGACCATGATTTTACAACTTTGTGTTGCGCGTAATCGTGGATTATTAAAATTCAACTGGTAGGACTAATAAAAATCCACGTCTACACCAAGAAAGTATTTTGCAAAATCAGGTTTACATGAAATAAACAGACCATGATTTTACAACTTTGTGTTGCGCGTAATCGTGGATTATTAAAATTCAACTGGTAGGACTAACAAAAATCCACGTCTACACCAAGAAAGTATTTTGCAATATCAGGTTTATATGAAAAAAATAGACAATGATTTTACAACTTCGTGTTGCGCGTAATCGTGGTTTATTAAAATTCAACTGGTTGGACTAACAAAAATCCACGTCTACAGCCAGAAAGTATTGTGCAAAATCAGGTTTATCTGAAAAAAATAGACCAGGATTTTACAACTTTGTGTTGCGCGTAATCGTGGATTATTAAAATTCAACTGGTTGGTCTAACAAAAATCCACGTCTAAGCTAAGAAAGTATTTTGCAAAATCAGGTTTACATGAAATAAACAGATCATGATTTTACAACTTTGTGTTGCGCGTAATCGTGGATTATTAAAATTCAACTGGTTGGACTAACAAAAATCCACGTCTACACTAAGAAAGTATTTTGCAAAATCAGGTTTACATGAAATAAACAGACCATGATTTTACAACTTTGTGTTGCGCGTAATCGTGGATTATTAAAATTCAACTGGTAGGACTAACAAAAATCCACGTCTACACCAAGAAAGTATTTTGCAAAATCAGGTTTACATGAAAAAAATAGACAATGATTTTACAACTTTGTGTTGCGCGTAATCGTGGTTTATTAAAATTCAACTGGTTGGACTAACAAAAATCCACGTCTACAGCCAGAAAGTATTGTGCAAAATCAGGTTTATCTGAAAAAAATAGACCAGGATTTTACAACTTTGTGTTGCGCGTAATCGTGGATTATTAAAATTCAACTGGTTGGTCTAACAAAAATCCACGTCTACACTAAGAAAGTATTTTGCAAAATCAGGTTTACATGAAATAAACAGACCATTATTTTACAACTTTGTGTTGCGCGTAATCGTGGATTATTAAAATTCAACTGGTTGGACTAACAAAAATCCACGTCTACACTAAGAAAGTATTGTGCAAAATCAGGTTTACATGAAATAAACAGACCATGATTTTACAACTTTGTGTTGCGCGTAATCGTGGATTATTGAAATTCAACTGGTAGGACTAACAAAAATCCACGTCTACACCAAGAAAGTATTTTGCAAAATCAGGTTTACATGAAAAAAATAGACAATGATTTTACAACTTTGTGTTGCGCGTAATCGTGGATTATTAAAATACAACTGGTCGGACTAACAAAAATCCACGTCTACAGCCAGAAAGTATTTTGCAAAATCAGGTTTATCTGAAATAAATAGACCAGGATTTTACAACTTTGTGTTGCGCGTAATCGTGGATTATTAAAATTCACCTGGTTGGTCTAACAAAAATCCACGTCTACACTAAGAAAGTATTTTGCAAAATCAGGTTTACATGAAATAAACAGACCATGATTTTACAACTTTGTGTTGCGCGTAATCGTGGATTATTAAAATTCAACTGGTAGGACTAATAAAAATCCACGTCTACACCAAGAAAGTATTTTGCAAAATCAGGTTTACATGAAATAAACAGACCATGATTTTACAACTTTGTGTTGCGCGTAATCGTGGATTATTAAAATTCAACTGGTAGGACTAACAAAAATCCACGTCTACACCAAGAAAGTATTTTGCAAAATCAGGTTTACATGAAAAAAATAGACAATGATTTTACAACTTCGTGTTGCGCGTAATCGTGGTTTATTAAAATTCAACTGGTTGGACTAACAAAAATCCACGTCTACAGCCAGAAAGTATTGTGCAAAATCAGGTTTATCTGAAAAAAATAGACCAGGATTTTACAACTTTGTGTTGCGCGTAATCGTGGATTATTAAAATTCAACTGGTTGGTCTAACAAAAATCCACGTCTACACTAAGAAAGTATTTTGCAAAATCAGGTTTACATGAAATAAACAGACCATGATTTTACAACTTTGTGTTGCGCGTAATCGTGGATTATTAAAATTCAACTGGTTGGACTAACAAAAATCCACGTCTACAGCCAGAAAGTATTTTGCAAAATCAGGTTTATCTGAAAAAAATAGACCAGGATTTTACAACTTTGTGTTGCGCGTAATCGTGGATTATTAAAATTCATTTGATTGGTCTAACAAAAATCCACGTCTACACTAAGAAAGTATTTTGCAAAATCAGGTTTACATGAAATAAACAGACCATGATTTTAAAACTTTGTGTTGCGCGTAATCGTGGATTATTAAAATTCAACTGGTAGGACTAATAAAAATCCACGTCTACACCAAGAAAGTATTTTGCAAAATCAGGTTTACATGAAAAAATAGACATTGATTTTACAACTTTGTGTTGCGCGTAATCGTGGTTTATTAAAATTCAACTGGTTGGACTAACAAAAATCCACGTCTACAGCCAGAAAGTATTGTGCAAAATCAGGTTTATCTGAAAAAAATAGACCAGGATTTTACAACTTTGTGTTGCGCGTAATCGTGGATTATTAAAATTCAACTGGTTGGTCTAACAAAAATCCACGTCTACACTAAGAAAGTATTTTGCAAAATCAGGTTTACGTGAAATAAACAGACCATGATTTTACAACTTTGTGTTGCGCGTAATCGTGGATTATTAAAATTCAACTGGTTGGACTAACAAAAATCCACGTCTACAGCCAGAAAGTATTTTGCAAAATCAGGTTTATCTGAAAAAAATAGACCAGGATTTTACAACTTTGTGTTGCGCGTAATCGTGGATTATTAAAATTCAACTGGTTGGTCTAACAAAAATCCACGTCTACACTAAGAAAGTATTTTGCAAAATCAGGTTTACATGAAATAAACAGACCATGATTTTACAACTTTGTGTTGCGCGTAATCGTGGATTATTAAAATTCAACTGGTAGGACTAATAAAAATCCACGTCTACACCAAGAAAGTATTTTGCAAAATCAGTTTTACATGAAATAAACAGACCATGATTTTACAACTTTGTGTTGCGCGTAATCGTGGATTATTAAAATTCAACTGGTAGGACTAACAAAAATCCACGTCTACACCAAGAAAGTATTTTGCAATATCAGGTTTACATGAAAAAAATAGACAATGATTTTACAACTTCGTGTTGCGCGTAATCGTGGTTTATTAAAATTCAACTGGTTGGACTAACAAAAATCCACGTCTACAGCCAGAAAGTATTGTGCAAAATCAGGTTTATCTGAAAAAAATAGACCAGGATTTTACAACTTTGTGTTGCGCGTAATCGTGGATTATTAAAATTCAACTGGTTGGTCTAACAAAAATCCACGTCTAAGCTAAGAAAGTATTTTGCAAAATCAGGTTTACATGAAATAAACAGATCATGATTTTACAACTTTGTGTTGCGCGTAATCGTGGATTATTAAAATTCAACTGGTTGGACTAACAAAAATCCACGTCTACACTAAGAAAGTATTTTGCAAAATCAGGTTTACATGAAATAAACAGACCATGATTTTACAACTTTGTGTTGCGCGTAATCGTGGATTATTAAAATTCAATTGGTAGGACTAACAAAAATCCACGTCTACACCAAGAAAGTATTTTGCAAAATCAGGTTTACATGAAAAAAATAGACAATGATTTTACAACTTTGTGTTGCGCGTAATCGTGGTTTATTAAAATTCAACTGGTTGGACTAACAAAAATCCACGTCTACAGCCAGAAAGTATTGTGCAAAATCAGGTTTATCTGAAAAAAATAGACCAGGATTTTACAACTTTGTGTTGCGCGTAATCGTGGATTATTAAAATTCAACTGGTTGGTCTAACAAAAATCCACGTCTACACTAAGAAAGTATTTTGCAAAATCAGGTTTACATGAAATAAACAGACCATTATTTTACAACTTTGTGTTGCGCGTAATCGTGGATTATTAAAATTCAACTGGTTGGACTAACAAAAATCCACGTCTACACTAAGAAAGTATTGTGCAAAATCAGGTTTACATGAAATAAACAGACCATGATTTTACAACTTTGTGTTGCGCGTAATCGTGGATTATTAAAATTCAACTGGTTGGACTAACAAAAATCCACGTCTACACCAAGAAAGTATTTTGCAAAATCAGGTTTACATGAAAAAAATAGACAATGATTTTACAACTTTGTGTTGCGCGTAATCGTGGATTATTAAAATACAACTGGTCGGACTAACAAAAATCCACGTCTACAGCCAGAAAGTATTTTGCAAAATCAGGTTTATCTGAAAAAAATAGACCAGGATTTTACAACTTTGTGTTGCGCGTAATCGTGGATTATTAAAATTCAACTGGTTGGTCTAACAAAAATCCACGTCTACACTAAGAAAGTATTTTGCAAAATCAGGTTTACATGAAATAAACAGACCATGATTTTACAACTTTGTGTTGCGCGTAATCGTGGATTATTAAAATTCAACTGGTAGGACTAACAAAAATCCACGTCTACACCAAGAAAGTATTTTGCAAAATCAGGTTTACATGAAAAAAATAGACAATGATTTTACAACTTTGTGTTGCGCGTAATCGTGGTTTATTAAAATTCAACTGGTTGGACTAACAAAAATCCACGTCTACAGCCAGAAAATATTGTGCAAAATCAGGTTTATCTGAAAAAAATAGACCAGGATTTTACAACTTTGTGTTGCGCGTAATCGTGGATTATTAAAATTCAACTGGTTGGTCTAACAAAAATCCACGTCTACACTAAGAAAGTATTTTGCAAAATCAGGTTTACATGAAATAAACAGACCATGATTTTACAACTTTGTGTTGCGCGTAATCGTGGATTATTAAAATTCGACTGGTTGGACTAACAAAAATCCACGTCTACACCCAGAAAGTATTTTGCAAAATCAGGTTTAACTGAAAAAAATAGACCAGGATTTTACAACTTTGTGTTGCGCGTAATCGTGGATTATTAAAATTCAACTGGTTGGTCTAACAAAAATCCACGTCTACACTAAGAAAGTATTTTGCAAAATCAGGTTTACATGAAATAAACAGACCATGATTTTACAACTTTGTGTTGCGCGTAATCGTGGATTATTAAAATTCAACTGGTTGGACTAACAAAAATCCACGTCTACACTAAGAAAGTATTTTGCAAAATCAGGTTTACATGAAATAAACAGACCATGATTTTACAACTTTGTGTTGCGCGTAATCGTGGATTATTAAAATTCAACTGGTAGGACTAATAAAAATCCACGTCTGCACCAAGAAAGTATTTTGAAAAATCAGGTTTAACTGAAAAAATAGAACAGGATTTTACAACTTTGTGTTGCGCGCAATCGTGGATTTTTTTAAACTTCAACTGGTAGGATTAATAAAAATCTACGTCTACACCAAGAAAGTATTTTGCAAAATCAGGTTTACCTGAAAAAAATTGACCAGGATTTTAAAACTTTGTGTTGCGCGTAATCGTGGATTATTAAAATTCAACTGGTTGGTCTAACAAAAATCCACGTTTTTACCAAGAAAGTATTTTGCAAAATCAGGTTTACATGAAAAAAATAGACCATGATTTTAAAACATTGTGTTGCGCGTAATCGTGGATTATTAAAATTCAACTGGTTGGTCTAACAAAAATCCACGTCTACACCCAGAAAGTATTTTGCAAAATCAGGTTTATCTGAAAAAAATAGACCAGGATTTTACAACTTTGTGTTGCGCGTAATCGTGGATTATTAAAATTCAACTGGTTGGTCTAACAAAAATCCACGTCTACACTAAGAAAGTATTTTGCAAAATCAGGTTTACATGAAATAAACAGACCATGATTTTACAACTTTGTGTTGCGCGTAATCGTGGATTATTAAAATTCAACTGGTACGACTAATAAAAATCCACGTCTACACCAAGAAAGTATTTTGCAAAATCAGGTTTAACTGAAAAAATAGAACAGGATTTTACAACTTTGTGTTGCGCGTAATCGTGGATTATTAAAATTCAACTGGTTGGACTAACAAAAATCCACGTCTACAGCCAGAACGTATTTTGCAAAATCAGGTTTATCTGAAAAAAATAGACCAGGATTTTACAACTTTGTGTTGCGCGTAATCGTGGATTATTAAAATTCAGCTGGTTGGTCTAACAAAAATCCACGTCTACACTAAGAAAGTATTTTGCAAAATCAGGTTTACATGAAATAAACAGACCATGATTTTACAACTTTGTGTTGCGCTTAATCGTGGATTATTAAAATTCTACTGGTAGGACTAATAAAAATCCACGTCTACTCCAAGAAAGTATTTTGCAAAATCAGGTTTAACTGAAAAAAAAGAACAGGATTTTACAACTTTGTGTTGCGCGTAATCGTGGATTATTAAAATTCAACTGGTTGGACTAACAAAAATCCACGTCTACAGCCAGAAAGTATTTTGCAAAATCAGGTTTACCTGAAAAAAATAGACCAGGATTTACAACTTTGTTTTGCGCTTAATCCTGGATTTATAAACTTCAACTGTCGGGAAAAAAATGTATTTTACCTTACAGAATGGTTATTCATCACGTGTGTTCTACTCCTTTTAGCCCTTTTGAATTTTTGAAAGATTTCCTTTTACTCGGCTTTGTGGCTGTGGCACACGCAATCATCTGTGGATAAAATAAATAATTACTTTTTTTTCAAATGCACCTAATTGTATGATATGTAAGGGTTTGCGCCAATAACGCAAATCATTTTTACAATTATTTTCTTAATTAAACTTAATGCTCAAAAAACAACTTTGATTAGAAAAATTAAATTTAAATAAATGTAAAAGTAAATAATTTCTCTACCGCGTTAAAAAAATTACCCTTATATGTTTGGCAACCGAGAATTTTGAGAAACGATAAATTATTTATTGTTCTGAGTTTTTCCTCTGCACACGGTGGCGAGAGGCCCGAGAGGGTGTTCAATTCATCGTCGCATAAATGGTGCCATTAAATAATTATTAACATTGCGCGAGATTTGCGGTTAAAAATCTAAATTCGTCACGCGCAGCCAGCACACTGCCCCGAGTCAAGAAAAGCCTAGAGAAAAGAATTAAACGTCCACCTGACACACAAAATTTTAAAAAAATCGAAGAAAATTGATGATAAATTAATGAGGAGCAGCTTACCTTGTTTCGCGTACAGTTGACTCAATAGGCTAGAACTCCAGAAACAGCAAATTTTCTCTGCAAAACCGAAACCCGAGCGAAATTGATTGGATTCAAAATGGCGATGCACCGGCCGGCGGTGCACAACTGCACTTCTGAATTGTATGCAGCGCCGTCTATATTATTGCACTACAATATTCAGCATTATACTGGAATATTTGGCAAAAACGAATGAGTTTAATCTTGCCTCAGTAAATTAAGAATTTATTCCACATTAATTTGAAGAAATTATTGCAAGTTAAAACATTTAAAAATTTAAAAAATTATTTACAAAATATTGGTGATTATTTTTTTAATATATTCCGTTGTCAATATTCAGGAATATTTATTTAAACCTACGAATCTTCCAAAATCCTACTTTCTTAGCAAAAATTAATATGAACATATAGGTGAATATTTTGTATAATTTTGAATAATGTGAAATATAAATTGCTGACTGGGCTGTTTTAGAGACAAGTCCAAAAAACGGAGTCTTGAGCCGTCCAGTCGGTTTTGTGGACAGTGTTGCACTGATTGTGGTGCTCATACTGCTCATTTACTTTTACACCGTTCTCAACTACCTCTCGACCGTCTGGCCTTTCTAGGCGACGACGTCAGTCCGGGGGACATCCTGATGGCGGTCCAGACCATCGAAAGGATCACAGTGGGTGTGGAAGTCCCCCAAGAACAAGAGCAGAAAACCCCAACACCGGCTCCAAAAAAAAGAACCAGAAAAAGATGGAAAGAACCAGTATAAAGAGCTTCTTGTTGGAATCTTGTCCTTAATGGAGCAAACAGCCAGTTGTTTGGACCTGCTGGTGACTGCCGCAACGTCCGAGTTCGGCATTGAGTTCATCGAAAACGCCCTGCCAAAGGTGGCCAAAACACAGGAGACCCTGAGCAAGATCAATCAGAAAATGTCGTTCAGCTCTGAGAACAGGCTGAGCGACGTCTTCAGCAGAATTATGCAAGAGGGACAAAACTCCCCAGCAAAAAAGATTGATATCAAATCGGAAGTTTTAGTCCCCAGCAGGGGGAGAAAGTCATCGAAGAAGGAGAACAGCTACTTTTTGACGCACTTTGAGCCAGACGACCAGGATACGACGGACGTGTGCGAATTGTGCGACTACTGTGATTACAAACAGCCTTTGGTCCACGAACCGCCAGTCAAGTTGGAGGCTCCGAGGAAGAAAAGCCTCGAGGTCAAAAGGGCGCTGCCAAAGTACGATTGGTTGGAGACGGAACGCGACCAGAACGTCGTTGAACACGTCATGCAGGCGGCCAACGACCACCGGCGCCGCAACGTCCTCCAAACCATCAAACGCACCAGCCAGCAGGACGTCCGGCCCAGGACGAAAAATAGGGACAAGTTCTTCAACAAACCAGCTCAGGAGCTGAGTTACTTTCTGTGGGACGTATGTGGCCAGAGATAGAGCGATATTTTAGAGAGTAAAATATGAGGCAGTGTTATAATTTTTGTTGTTTTTTTAAACAAGTTTATTCTTACCTCCTTCATCACGGGATCAGAGATGGACTCCAAATCAACGCTGCCTTCGTAAGTCAGGTAGTAAAAGACATTTGTGGCTCTCAAAGCTTCTGGCCCTGGAAAAAAATTGATAGAAATTTTTATAACCAAAGAAATTGTTTTATGGCAAAAATTAGATTTTCATAGTTATAGCCATATTTTAATTAAGAGTTAAATAATCAAGATTTAATAAGATTAATTAAACACCGAACTACAAAGATTTCATGCATCTAACCGAGTAGTTACAGTAATTAGCTTATAAGCTAAATTATTGAAAATTACATTTAATTTTCATCATTCAACCTGCTTGTAACTTAATAATTTAATCATTTCATTGGATGGAAATTTATTTTTTGAGACTATGCAACCAGTGGTACTAAGAAGTTTTTCCGGCTGCCTATGTGTGCGTCGCTCTTCAGTAAACTCCTCTCTAGCGCGACACTCGCCGACCGAATACCAATATTTATTTTCGTTTCATCTACTCGCCAAGACTCGTCTCACTTGCCTCCAATTTCAAAGTGAATTATAATTCAAATACATAAAAAGAGCAATCACAAACATTCATGCCACCTTTTCGTGTTTGACAAGTTCAAAAGTTTAAATTTAAATCTTAGAGATGAAAGTTGCTGAAAATATACGCAAGAGCATGAGGTGCCAACGGTTAATTGAATGCGACGAGCGTAGGCTGACGTTAGCTTCCTCCGGAGTTTGAATGAGGCCCGAGTGTTGGCTTCAATTAGCTGAGTTTTGCCAGGCGCCTAATGGACAACATGTGCTTCTCACGGTGAGGCGCCACCCATCGATCTCACAAGAACATCCTGCCTTATACTCAAATTTTTACGAAAATATACTTTTTATCTGCTTTTCATAAGAATATTTTTTGTTAACATCGCATTATATTCATTTTTTCTTCTGCTCGCCTCCCACGGCTGAGCGGGGTCCAATTAATTTTTTAATCGTCGTGCGCCAACTTAGAGGGGTAGTTAGTCGATGACAAGTATAAGTAAGCGAGTTGAGGCAGGAAACGATTCGGGGCGAAATTCAGACTGGCACGCATGTGGGCTCTTGTAATAAATTTGTCCCTAACCAAACATTTGTCTTTGCTGTAGGGATAAGAAGCCTGTCCAACTAATTCCACTCTAATGAGCGTCTTAATTTCCTACCGCCACCCGACCGGCACCGAAAAGCTTGATTTCATATAGGGTTTGAGATTTTTCAGTCCAGGCAGACCTAAATTTTCACAACGACTACGGCGACTAATGAAAAAATTTGTGAAAATAAGGTCAATATATGGGGGGATATTTTTTATTAATCGACTATACCCAGTTTGATAAAAAAAATCGTCTAGTCGGTAGAGGAATGTTATTGTTGACGTTAATTTGGCAATTTTTTTAAAACATCTCCCTAGACGATGTGAAATTTTAGGTCTGCCTGGACTGGAAATTCTCATTTTTTTTTAGATTTTACAGTCCAGGCAGACATAAATTTTCACATCGACTATGGCGACAACTGAAAATAAATGCGAAAATAAGGTCAATGTTTTCCAGTCCAGGCAGACCTAAAATTTCACATCGTCTCTGAGATGTTTTAAAAAAATTGCCAAATTAACGTCAACAGCATCATTCCTCTACCGACTAGACGATTTTTTTTATCAAACAAGGTATAGTCCATTGATAAAATAAATCCCCAAATATTGACCTTAATTTCACAAATTTTTTCATTAGTCGCTGTAATCGATGTGATAATTTAGGTCTGCCTGGACTGAAAAATCTAAAAAAACTGAAGATTTTCCAGTGCGAGCAGACCTAAGTTTTCACTGTATGGAGAATTTTTTGGAAAATTGTGAAGTTATTGTTAACAGTACCATTCCTTTCTACCAAATATAGTCAATTAATTTAGGTCTGCTTGGATCTTTTTAGATTTTTCAGTCAAAGTAGACTTCAGTTTTCACATTTACTATGGAGAATCTTTTGAAAAATTATGAATATAACGTCATATTCCTATAGCAATTAATAAGTAGACGATTTTTTTAACTTAGATATATTTAGCAATCTTTCCAATGATAATTCTTAATTTTTAATAATATTTTTATTAAACAATGACCTATGTTATTCAGAAATGAGAGATTACTCCATTACCTAAAATGTAAAGGAATACAGCACAACTTTTTGTAAAGTCTCTCATTTGAATAGAGTTGGCGGATCAAACTAATATAATGCTATTATTTTGGGTACAATTATAATCAAAGAATCTTGTTTAATATCTAGTACAATTAAAATTTTAACTTTTATTTCATACTTCATTCATTCACAACAACATCTACAGGTTTTTGTTCAAGTACAGTTTTTTCATCCTGCCGCCTCGCCATTCTTGACACACAGAGAGATCTGGATGTTTTCCGTAATTCTGATATCATATAATTCTTACCCTTTTCGTAGGATTGTTTATTGGAGTCATTGGAAACTTAAATTCATCATTACTATCATTAGCTTTGCTATTTTTCTATTTTTTAAGTTCAATAATAAAACTTCTGCGAGTGAATTTTTAATTTGGATTTTATTTCTCAATCTCCAAACTTTTCCTTTTTGGATAACATTATCAGTTTTATGCGCGCGAATCAGAGACTGTCTGGCGTCTGCCTTTAAAATCTAGTGAAGTTTGCCAAATTATACACCTAAATTAATTTTACCAACTTGAAAACGTACTTACAAGCAACTCTGGAATGTAGTTATATGATTATTTTTTTTTTAAATCTATCTTTTCATTCATTTTGTTTTCAATTTTTAAACTCCACAACCCAAAAAACATTACAGTGTGTATAATTATATACAGGAATGCAAAATACAAACAGAGTTTGCAAGTCAATCTATCCTGTTTTCACAAAACAAACATAAATATTAATAATTAAAATGCCTCAGTAAAACAAGAATGCAATAACAACAGTCAGCAGTTAACAATCTATTAGATCACGTGCTTGTCAATTTAAATGGAATCATTTCAAGTTCGTCACGCATTTTTAATCCAAATAATTATGCTCGACTCTTTCGGTTCTTCTCTGCGATAGTCACAACAAAAGGAAAAGGCTAGGTGCACATCCAGCAAAACATGAACTCTTCGGCAAGACGAAAATTCAATACAAAAATACTGCACTCATCTCTCTCATTAACTTTTCACACACGTTTTTCCCTTACATTTTTAGTACTTGTAATAATTGTAGTGTGCACTGGAAGGAGAGTATTTTGATGCGCGTGTGCAATAATTAGATTTAGCAAGTGTCAAAGCAGCATTTAACTTTTTTAGTTATTTATATTTATATATTGACGCAGCTAAAGCAGCAGTGGAACGGATTTATTTTTTTTCTTCTAAATTCTCAGCAATTTGGCAGTCGGCACACACACATTTATTTTACAATACTGATTTTACAGACACATTTTTAAGTACATTCAGCAGCACCTTGCACATAGGAGGGAATCAAGCAAAAATGTGCGCGCCATACAACCGTTTTCCATCAGTTTTTTATTTCAATCTATAAGTGCAGCGAACTCTCTGCACATATATTCAAAATGAAAAGATTTAAGTACTGCTTTCTTTTATGACTAGAGAATCACTTTTCTCTGCATAAATTATCAAAATTGTGAGTAAACCAGAGCTGAATATCCTTAACATCAATTGATGTCTACTTTGTTTCAAATTAGAGGAGGAAATATTTCATTACATTATTGTATTTATATATATTTTTTCTTCCTAAAAGCCATTTCTACGCCGTGATAATTCTATATAAAGCCTAAAGATTTTGTTTCAACAATTATTATATTTACAGCGTGGTGTTTACTTGAACTGTTTCATAAATTCTAAAACTTATGCGCACTGTTGCAAAAATTTATCTGATCTTAATATTTTTTTTTTACATTTTTTAACCGTTTTGGTCAGACTAGGAGCCAAGCAAAAAAATTTCACGAAGTGTGTCTTTAGGAGGAGGAGAGAAAAATTCTGCATTAATGATCATCAAAGGCAGTTGTCAAAAATTTTAAAAATCCATGATGCATGTCATTACAGTGTGTGATTTTTTTTTGCAAATTGAAGAGTACATATGGCAAAGACAATTTTTCGTATCAAGCAAAATCACAGAATTGGAATGCTTACAAAAATTAGGTAGTTATATTAAAATTGGTACAAAATACTCTCTTTTGCTTACAATTAGTTGCTCATTTCACTTTTTTCTTTTGTCTCACAATACAAAATTGTTTTTTGCTGTTTCTTTTTTATGATTTTGGAATGTACAATTATTTATTATACGTATTCTGCACGCCTCATTAAGTACACACTACTATTCACACACTTTTATGGAAGTTCGAGGTGTCTGCTGATTTTACAAATTGGTATTCATAATTTTTGCTGTTTTTTTTAACGAGTTCTCGATTTTCAATAATTTATTCCATTGCTGCTAGGGAAACGAAGAGAAGGAAAACACTCCACCAGTGTGTTGAGCTCTAACAGAGTGACTCAGTACCTTTGCTGAAACTCGTGGTGCCAACGGTTGAAGTCAATGTGAAACACCACAATTGAGCCAGTTGCCAATCCCGCCAGCAAAAACCTTTACACAAAAATCAATTAAGTCGATAGGAATTTATTTAAAAAAACCTACTTTTGGTCGTGGGATAGTGCCAGTGAGCGGACACTGCTGTCACAGGCAGGGAAAGCGTACAAAAGGGCCAGGTTGAAGGTTCGCCAAACTTCAACGATGCCCTTATCGCCGCCAGTCATCAAATATTCTCCGTCTCGACTTAAAAGTAAGCACTGAAGGAATAAATTTTTTCGTTAATCATTTTAAATTTGGGACTTGTTGTGGATAATTCGTAGAACGATTACATTTTTTGTTTTAAATTGTTTTTAATTTCACTTTGCAAAAATTGAATGAATTTTTTTATCGGAATAAAATTTGTACCTGAATGTTGTCATTGTGAGCTTCTTGTCGAAGTCGTTTGCCGTTGACAGTGAAGGCAGCCACATGACCTTTTTCGTAGTTGACCACAATCAGACCCTCTCGAGACATGGCAATGTTCTCAGGTGAGTTCGCGCCCACCCCGGGCTCCAGTGATCTTAGCAGGTCACCAAAAGTGGTGTGCACCAGAACAGGGCCACCTATAAATTAAGAAAGAAAGAATAATATAAATTCATATATTTAAAATTTTAGAACGAGACAAGCATTTTAGAGAACGGAAACTCACTCTTTGACCCAGAGACAACCAAGCCCAGTTCAGCAGAGATGACGACGCTGAGCACTGGTTGCTCGTGGCCGGTCAAGGTGGCCCTGGGGGTGGGAATTTCTCCTTCTCCAACTATGGTCTGAGTCCGTGCGTTCCAGTGCCACAAAAGAACAGTGCAATCAGCCGAACCAGACGCAATGTAGCAGTCTGATGTGATGTTGCACTCGGATCGGCTCAGGCAGGTCACCACTCCGTAGTGACCGTAGATAATTTGCACGATTTTGGCTAAATTGGAGAAATGTGTTTACAAAAGCAAGGCTTAAAACCCAAGCAAAGTACCTGTTTCTGTTGAGAAAACTCTAAAACTGTTGTCCCAGAATCCACAAGCAACCAAAAATCGGCTGTCGACTGTGGTTACAAAACAGTTTGACCTGATTCGAATTTTCTGGCTAAAGTTGTCACCAAGGTGGCGTTTTAGGGCAGGACTTGAGCTATTCGTAGATTGTGCTGAAAAATGATATTTTCCATTATAATTTTTACTTTTTAGGAAAAAAGATTCATGAAATTTAATTAATTTGAAATACATTTTCCTCCAAAATTAAAACTTGTATCCATAATGGAAAACAATTATAATTCCAACAGACTAATAACGAAAGTGTTATTTTATATTAAATTGAACTAATAACTTACAAAGGACAGGGTCCATGGAAAGCGGCAAGTTGGTGGCTGTGACCTGAGGCGTTTCAGCATAACTGGGCGACTGGACAGAGGCTGAAAAAATAATAATTAAGTAAAATATGATTAACTTTTTTGTGGTCAAAACAAATACCTGCGTAACTTGGATTCCAGCGGTTGACGGCAAAGTGTTGGTTGGCGGTCACAGTGACAACTGAGGGCAGTGGCAGTTGCGGATACGTGTTGGCTGAGATGTGGCAGATCGGCGAATTTGAGAGAAATTTCATACTCATGCAAACGTCGTCTGGGATGCTGGAGAACATCATTGGAGACTGAAATTGCACAAAAGCGTGTAAGAAGTACAATTTTGATTGCACAAAAAATATTATTGTACCAAGTGCATTGCAGAACTGCGAGGAGGATGCGGCTCCATCAAAAGTTGAGAAGGCGTTTGGCCAAAATTGCGAATCTGGTTCTCAATCGCCTGAAACAAATATATACATTGTTTTATTTAATTTTTCTTTTCAGCATTTATTTCATTGAAGTGCTCTGTTGAAAGAACAGGAAAAGTATAAAAATCATTGGAAAATTAGCATGGTTCATTATTATCAATTTTTTTAATTGTTGATTGTTTGTTAAAACGTCATTGTTGAGCAAACTGAATTCCTTGGATTGTTGGAGAGTTTAATTTTGAAAATGTCAGAACCTGAGGCAGACGAGGCGGAAATTCTTGGGCGTGATTCCATGTCGGACGAAGAGCGAGACGAGGCTGCGGCGCCCGAGGCCGCTCTGTCCGCCGATGAACAAAGCGACTTAGACGATTTGCCAAGCAGTGAGCCCGGCTGGACGGACGAGTTCCGCAAAATGAGCGTGAACGATTCAAACATCATCATGGCCAGCAAGCATGAGCGAATTCCCTCGCTGGACGGACTGGACACTCTGGACAAGAGCGATGACGAGCAGGAGGCGCCACCAATGACGGATTCCTTTGAGTTTGACATGGAAAATCCTGAATATTGGCTTAACCCGGAAGTGCCTTCGGAAGTCTTCAAGGTGTCCGACGAGACCATGTCCATCAACTCGGACAATGCTTTGAACATCTTCAAGCCGTCGGCCCAAACGATTCAAACAATTCGAGAAATCACAGGTACTTATTTCAAGCAATGAAAATTGAAAATCGCAACAATTAGTGCAATTACTGAAAAAGTCCTTCGCGATTCTCTGTTTTAGAAACAAGTCAAAAAAACGGAGTCTTGAGCCGTCCAGTCGGTTTTGTGGACAGTGTTGCACTGATTGTGGTGCTCATTTACTTTTACACCGTTCTCAACTACCTCTCGACCGTCTGGCCTTTCTAGGCGACGACGTCAGTCCGGGGGACATCCTGATGGCGGTCCAGACCATCGAAAGGATCACAGTGGGTGTGGAGGTCCCCCGAGAACAGGAGCAGCAAACCCCACCATCGCCTCAAAAATTAAAATTTAAAAAAGAACCAGAAAAAGACAGAAAGAACCAGTATAAAGAGCTTCTCGTTGGAATCTTGTCCTTAATGGAGCAAACAGCCAGTTGTTTGGATCTGCTGGTGACTGCCGCAACTTCCGAGTTTGGCATTGAGTCCATCGAAGACGCCCTGCCAAAGGTGGCCGAAACACAGCAGACCCTGAGCAAGATCAATCAGAAAATGTCGTTCAGCTCTGAGAACAGGCTGAGCGATGTCTTCGGCAGAATTATGCAAGAGGGACAAAACTCCCCGGCAAAAAAGATTGATATCAAATCGGAGGTTTTAGTCCCCAACAGGGTGAGAAAGTCATCGAAGAAGGAGAACAGCTACTTTTTGACGCACTTTGAGCCAGACGACCAGGATACGACGGACGTGTGCGAATTGTGCGACTACTGTGATTACAAACAGCCTTTGGTCCACGAACCGCCAGTCAAGTTGGAGGCTCCGAGGAAGAAAAGCCTCGAGGTCAAAAGGGCGCTGCCAAAGTACGATTGGTTGGAGACGGAACGCGACCAGAACGTCGTTGAACACGTCATGCAGGCGGCCAACGACCACCGGCGCCGCAACGTCCTCCAAACCATCAAACGCACCAGCCAGCAGGACGTCTGGCCCAAGATGAAGAATAGGGACAAGTTCTTCAACAAACCAGCTCAGGAGCTGAGTTACTTTCTGTGGGACGTATGTGGCCAGAAATAGAGTGATATTTTAGACTTTTTAGAGAATAAAAACATATGGCGGTGCTATAATTATTATTGATTTTTTAAAACAACTTAATTCTTACCTCCTTCATCACGGGATCAGAGATGGACTCCAAGTCAACGCTGCCTTCGTAAGTCAGGTAGTAAAAGACATTTGTGGCTCTCAAAGCTTCAGGCCCTGGAAAAAAACAATAGAAATGTTTATAACCACAAAAGAAATTGGTTTTCGGCAAGAATTAAATTTTCATAGTTACAGCCATATTTTAATTAAAAGTTAAATAAACAAGATTTAATAAGATTAATTAGTAAACACTATACTACAGAAGAAAAAAATTATTAAGATTTCATGCATCTCACCGAGAAATGAGTAATTATTTACTTATAAGCTGAATAATTGAAAATAACATTTAATTCCCATCTTTCAATCTGCTTGTAACTTGAATCATTTCATTGTTTTTGAGGTTATGCAACCATTGTTACTAAGAAGTTTCTCCGGCTGCCTATGTGTGCGTCTCTCTTCAGTAAACTTGTCTGTTCTCATCGTCTCCTCGCGACACTCGCCAACCCAACATCAATGTTTATTTTCGTTTCATTTACTAGCCAAAACTCGTCACACTTACTTCCAATTTCAAAATGAATTATAATTCAAATACATAAAAAGAGCAATCACAAACACTCATGTCACCTTTTTCATGTTTGATAAGTTCAAAAGTTTAAATTTAAATCTTAGAGATGAAAGTTGCTGAAAATATACGCAAGAGCATGAGGTGCCAACGGTTAATTGAATGCGACGAGCGTAGGCTGACGTTAGTTTCCTCCGGAGTTTGAATGAGGCCCGAGTGTTGGCTTCAATTAGCCGAGTTTTGCCAGGCGCCTAATGGACAACATGTGCTTCTCACGGTGAGGCGCCACCCATCGATCTCACAAGAACATCCTGCCTTATACTCAAATTTTTACGAAAATATAATTTTTATAAGAATATTTTTTTAACCGTCGGATTCTATTCATTTTGTTTTTTGTTCTGCTTGCCTCCTACGGCTGAGCGGGGCCCAATTAATTTTTTATTCGTCGTGCGCCACCCGTGCGCCAACTTAGAGGGGTAGTTTGTCGATGACAAGCGTAAGTAAGCGAGTTGAGGCAGGAAACGGGGCAAAATTCAGACTGGTACGCATGTGGGCTCTTGTAATAAATTTGTCTCTAACCAAACATTTGTCTTTGCTGTAGGGATAAGAAGCCTGTCCAACTAATTCCGCTCTAATGAGCGTCTTAATTTCCTACCGCCACCCGACCGGCACCGAAAAGCTTGATTTCATATAGGGTTCTGACAGAATGCCAAATAAGCCTACCTCGTTGTTTGTAGCCGAAGATCAAATCGATCCACTGGTGAAGTTGGCAGGACACAAACTCCGACTCAAGGGCCTGAAATTGAATTTCAGAAATTGATTCCATGTTTTCTATTTTAAAATGTAAAAAAATGAAATAAATAAATAGACACAGATTTTAATTTTAACTAAATCATTTTTGTTATTTCGTCTGAAATATAAAAATATTACAAAAAACTTAATTTAAAAAATTAAAATTGTGCTATATTGTTATAAAGTTGTTAAACCAATGATTATTTATTTTAAATTTAATGAGTCTGTGTACCAATGGTATTTAATTAATAAAAGAATTAGTTAATTTACAGTTTGTATTGCAAATTTTTTTTATGTTATGCATAAAAATGAATAATTTCAAGGTTCGTAACAAAGTTAATAAAAAATACCATTCTGTTGATCCTGATGAATTCCTCAGGTGAGTTTGCCCAGGGTGGCAGTTGGACGTCGCTGACTGATGAGCCATCCTCGTGTTGACCGAGCTTGAAGTTGTTGGAGTTGGTCAGCATCTCCGGCAGGAAAAAGAATTCAGGTATGAGCTCTTTGACGTCTGAAGTATCCCTTTGGCAGTTTTTCCACGACTGGCTTATCGAATGGAAAATTCGGTTTGGATAGTCAAACTTTCCACCCTGCAGCGCCAGGAACATGGTCGTCAGCGGCTCCTAATTGGGGGTGAGAATTTCAAAAGTGAATTGGGAGCTTTAAAAGGCGCTGCTGCACTCACCACTCGGATGAGCCAATTTAGAACAAAGGCAGCTGTCGAGTAATGAGTTCCGTAATGGAACGGAGGAATACTGTCGTGCTCCCAACTGGCGTAGCGCTCTTCAAAGTAGGCTCTGCGGCTGGGATTTAGGGCGCCGATCGGCTGCAAAGGAGGCAAAGGCACCGTTGGGGTTTAGTAAGAAAACAGTAGAAATCTCGGGGATTAAAGGAAACACAGAAATAGGTGCTAATTAGGGGAAAAGAGAAACGCCACGTCTAATTTGTCTTGGGATTTGTCAAAGGATTTGAGGCAATTCTTTAAAAGATTAATTTAATATTTTTGTTTTCTTTAATCAGTTTAGAAAATAACACGAAATCTGACATAAAAATATAAAATAAAAGAAAACAGAAAACGAGCATTGAAAAAAATAATATAAAACCAGATCTAGATCTGAATTCTTTTACACTTAATGGCGTAGAGCCGTTTAATAAAGTTATTTTTATTTATAAAATTATTTTTTAATGCTTAATATTTAATAAATTTTATATACTTAATATTTAAAAAAATTATAAGTAAAATTTTTTAATGAAAATAATTATTTCGTGTACCTTGGACAGGTCTCTGTAGTTGGAAGGCAGGCTGAGGTCGAGTTCAGCCGACTCGTAGTTGGTGAGCACCCAGGGAAAAACGGGGTACTGGTTCAGGTCGTTGTAGGTGCGACCTGGAATCAAATCGAGATCGCATTTAAAAATAAGAAAGAGCTTCAAAGTGGAGATCTGTTAATTCGAGTGTGATTTACAAGATTGAGTGTCGCGCCGAGATTAACAATGAAAATATTTGAGAATTCCCGGTGTCACAGGCGGCACTCGGTTATGTTTCTTTCACACTCGGCGCAATAAATCTCGATTGTCGCTGCCGCGGTGGAAATTTGTCACTTTTTTGGCGACCGAGTAAGTCACCGCGCGGCAGCCCTTCAAATTTAAAAGCTGCTAATCTTCTTTAATCACGTGTCTGCTCACGGGCAAGAGAGGTGTTGCTAAATTTAAATGTTCTTTTTCGAGCATGTGTTAAATGGCTGTCGCCAATTGAATAAATGAAGACAGGCTGCGGCTGGCTCAGTCAGAAGACGCGTCTTTGATTTACTCGCCGTGTCATAAAGTGCGAGTGTTTGTGTTCCACCTTATTGAAATTACATTGCCGCGGGCCAATGAAAAAAAACTCAAACACATACACAGCGGAGGAGCGGAACTATTTCGGGCGAGGACGGACTTTTTCTTTCCTATGGTCTCTCGTTTGAAGTTTTGAAATGAGAATTTTCAACAGACTTTTATAAATGCTGCACACGTTGTTTGAGTTAAATTAAAAATCGTGATTTAAAGGTGACAGATGTGATTAGTGGAAGTTAATTTTAAAATACTCTTTGAGCTAGTTTGGTTTAAACTTCAACAACAATATAATTTGGGATATAGCTATGAAAAAAATTACATTACATCAGAAAACTTTGCGAATAAATAAAAAAATTTATTGTAAATTATTATCTTTTACATAAAAAAATAATAACTTTAATTTAAATATAAAAAGATTTTGTAAAATATTTGCAAAAATATGAGAAATGTAATTAAATAAATTTTCATATTTTCAAAACCTTTGCTCTCGTGGCGGCGGTTGGTCGTCTGTAAAGGCCATTTCATTAAATGAAAAGAGCAAAACTTAAAACCGTGTAGCCAATAAATATTAAATAAAAAGAAAGGGTTTGCCGCTGCTCAATGAAACGCGGCGAGCGAGTTTCGTGATATGATTTATGCGAGCGCCACTCTCTGCTCGAGAGCTTTTATTTATTCGACTTTTAATGTCTGCTCGTATGGTCGGCGGTCGCTTGGCGGCGGCAGATCGGCTCTTAATGTTGTTATGATGTTGTTTTTATTTTTTATTGGCGCGTGATGAATGACGATGAAAGAGGAGTTGAAAAACGCCTCGACGCCGCGCGCAGCCTGTAAGAAATACACGCACATTTTTCTCTGGTAGCACCATTGAAGACGCCGCCCGTGTGCACTTTTTTCCAAAGTAAATCGTAAGTGCCCCCAGCTGCTCGGGCACGTCACACCGCCATTCCTCGTCAAAATTTCCGACAAACGCACTTTCCTCTTCCACTTTCGGTCCTGCTTTGCATCAAAACGCATCTGCACCTTGTCTACTTTGCTCTTGATTTATACCGCCGCCTCAGAAACCAAAATCAGCGTGTGAAAGAAAGAAAAGAGGGAATTTTTTTTATTAAATAATTACATTTAAGGTATTTTTTATATTTGCCTATTTCAGTGTTGACAATTTCATGAAATTTTTATTTGTAATTTGTAAATCTTATTTCTATATATGTTAATTCAAAGAATTCTTTAGAAAATCCGGTTTTATAGATCCAAAAATAAAATGAGACTAATGAGAGTGACAAATTCCCTCATTTCTCGGAAGACGCTGCTGTTGGTTTCGATTCCCTTGGCACATAACTTTGACTGTTTGTTTTTTCAACAACAATAAAATTGTTTTCGATTTCTTGATGTCCACCGCAAAAACAAAACAAAGGAACAAAAACCTAAATAAAATCGATCGAGCGGCGGCAAAAACGACGATCGACAGTTGAATAATTCCTGAGGATCAAAAGGAGAGCCTACTGGAAATCCACCTTGGTAATTTTTTGCCAAGGCAGATGGCCACTGCATTGATTTCTCAGAAAGAATATTCAGCATTTTTATATACAAAATCAACTGAGAAACGAAGCTCGCCTTCTGCTCTCTTTTCTACGAAATTTTAGCGGAGAGGTTTTATTTGTGCGCGACGCGAGATGGAGAGAGAGAGAGCGGCAAAGCCGATCCCTCAGGAGACATTGTGATTGAAACGGTGCCTAAGTAGAGACGACATACCCCGCTGGCTGCCACTAATGCGCATCCCCAGTCCATATATCAAGCCCTTCCGCCCGGCTGCCTCGAGAAATGAGAGAAAGAGACCTTGTGGGAGGACGACAAACACTCTCTCCCGCGTAAAAACAACTCGGGACTTTTCACTTGAATCATCGCAATTCAGCTCTTAAATGTAAAAAAATATGATGAAAAGAAAAGTCTCAAGTGTAATTATGAAGCACTAATAATTGGTCAAAAACATTGTTAGAAACATTGAGAGCAACATTTAAAATTAAAAAAGTCAAATAATAATTTTTTTTATTTAAAATAAAGTTTGATAATAGAAAAAGCATATTATGTTACAAATTATTTAATTAATTAATAATTATTGATTATCCAAATTATTAAGCAAGTAATTTGAATCAAAACAGAATCTTGGGGTGAAAAAATTTTTTTTATCATTTTTTTAGCCTAACTTTTGCTTTCAGCGATTCAAACTTAGGCAGAACCTGGGCAGAACAATCATGGGATCTTATCAAGTTTAGTAAGAAATTAAATTTAAACTTTCTGTGAGTAATCCGCGCGGTTTCTTTTAATTGCCTCAGGAAAAATTCAAAGAATCCGCGCGGATTACTTACAGAAAGTTTAAAAACTACCAACGCGTAGGATATTTTATTTTAAATATAGAAATTAACCTTTTGTATAGGTTTTGTCTGTTTTACTAAACAGTTGCATCTTCTGTCAGGTTAAATTTTATTTTTAGTTCAAAATTTCAATAAAGTTTGAAAGCAAAACTTGATTGCCAGAGGTGCTGCCGTTTCTTCACAATTATATACAAAATTTTTTGTTTTTCTCTATTGTGAGTTGATTTGTGAAGAATAAATAATAATTATTATCCCAATAATATATTTTTTATTGAAAACTTATTAATTTTTAAATTGAAAGTTAAATAACACAACACTTAAGGTGGATTGCAGAAAAAATGAAAACCAGGCATTCCATTTTTTCTTTCTTTTGGCCCGTGATTTAAATATTCATGAAAATTGTTGCCTTTTCAATTATTTTTTATTTTAAGATTTGTTTTATTTTTAATTCATTCAATGAAACTAACCAATTTATATTATGGTTGTTTCTATAAAGAATTACTCTTGATTGAACTATCCATCTCTAGAGGGACAAAAATAAAAAGCCGAAATTCATAAATTTGCAGCGTTTGAAACGTCCACGTGTCGCCGCTTGCGATTTGAGATAAGCCGCTAACGATAAATAAATTCCTGTGGCAAAAAGCGGATGATTTAGTGTGGCCGCGGGCCGCCGACAAAGATGCGGCGCATATCAGCAAAGTTTACACGCACTGCTCGAATATGAGGCTAAAGAGTGACAGATCGGCGTGTCACTGAGGCGAGAGGCCCTTTCTCAGTGCGTCCACGGCGCTGCTTATTCAAGTGGAGAGCAGGACTGGCATCACAATGGATGCCGAGTGACATCGCTGGTCAGCGCAATTCATCAGCAAAAACAAAAAGAAACAGCGCCGCGCGCTCAACAGCACCGCAAACGAGCCGCTAAACATTATTTTCTGCGGCGGAAATATAAAACAAAACACAGAGCGCAATATTTATTATGCCCCGAGCGCCAAACGAACCAACGAACAATTACCGGATGGCGCGTTCTTTCTTGCGATTCTCGATTATTTGCGAGACACTTTAATCGCGAGTGGGTGCTTAATTTTTCCGAGAAATGAGAATAATGGCCGGGAGTCGCCGTAATTTTCAGGTACAAACTCACCGGCAATGGTGTTGAGGAACATGAGGTACTCAAAATTGGAGATTTCCCGCCGCTGCCATTTCTGTGTCATGTTGGAGGATCGCATCAGTTGCCGAGGGGACATCATAGATGCACGCCTGTGAGATGAAAGGATTAATCAAATCATCTGGAAAATTTAATTGCAGCAATAAAATAATTTACTATAGTTCTAGTTTAGCAAAAATTTTTGATGCTTTTTAATTTTTATTTATTTATTTTTTATTTTTTTTGGTCAGGCCAAGACAGAGTGTCTTATCGGCCTGTGCCATTAGCTTGCAGAAGACAAGCTCTTATTTTTTTCTTAGGTAATTTTTAATTTTTTTTTTAATTATTTACTTTGCAAGAAATTTTCACACGCAATCAAATCTCCTGTTTTTATTCAAAAGGTTAAATTAATTTTCAATGCTTTATAAAGTAAAAACGAGTAATGATTAATTAACATTCTTTAGTTTTCTCAAATTAATTAATTCTATTCGTGATGTAAAAACAAAAGCTTTCTTGCTTTTTATTCTGGCATTTGGCATCATCAAAACACACACAAAAGATTTTATAAATATAGCAAGGAAAAAGCATGCACAGCCGAAGACATTTTGGCAACTCACCTGGTCTGCGGAATGCCATATTTGATTCCAACGCCGACTCTGGGCAACGCCTTGATCACCTTTTTCACAGTGGTTTGGTCAGAGAAGGCAAACATGATCGACGCTGCAACAAAATAGAGCGATATTTACCAAGATGTTTATAAAAAAGACAAAATAGGCTATATAAGAGACATTAGAAATTTTTTTTTGGGCCAGAGAAGATTAATTTTTATTAATAATTATTGGCTAATAATACGCATAAAGTTCTTTATAAGAGCTAATAAAATAAAATGATCCGAAATATTGCTTAAAATTTAAATTAATTTAACCTTTGGTACAGAAGAAAATTTCATTAAAATATGGTAATTCTGATGAATTTCTAAAAAAAAGATGTGCTGATAAGATATTTTTTAAAAATTATTGCTTTAAGGAAATTTTCTGTTAGTTTCTCTCCTATGACAATTTATTAAATGTTTATCTCCACCGTTGCCCCCTGCGCTTGTTAATTCCAGCCAGGATCCTATTGCACTCTGCTGGGGAGCATATTAAAAGTCGTCAGCGCTCGTAAAAGTTCTAAATTTGATAATATTTACAAGTGATTATGCGCGCACGGTGAGTCACTCTCTCTCTCTCTCCAACTCCGCAGGTCCCTCTCATCACTTATCCCGATTTAATGGCTACAGCTGTATTTTACGTGTCAACATAAACTTCTCTACGCGCCCCGAGACGAATTATAAAACTCAAAACATCGGATCATTTTCGAAATGGCCGCTCACACATATAAATATTTCTTGTAAATCCAAAAAATGTAAACACGCAGAGAGAGGGTCGTTGGTCAGCGCAGGGAAACGATCTTTTCGGTGAGCAACTCTTTTTTTTTGTCAACCAGAAAAAAGCAAGGCGGCAGGTGCTGGGAGCGAAATACGTCGATGGCGATGACATCAATGAACAGAAATATTTAGGAATAATTGGCAGAGTCTGTTGAACAGGTGCCCACTGGTATAATGTGCAAATTTATTTGAAAGCAAGTCAAGTTTTGATGATTTGAATTTAATATTGGCTTTTCCTCGATGAGTTTTGCGAGTCGATTATTGAAGAAATAAACAATATCCTTCTCTACATGATTCGACTGCTTCCTGAAACTCTATTAAATTATTTTGACAAATAGTAGAACCGAAATTGATTTAAAAAGTTTCCTTAAGTTAACAAAAATATTTAGGAAAAAAAAATCATGTTCACAGCTTTCCATTATACACTAATTTGAAAATTATACTTAGAAATATTTAAAACAATTTAATATTTGTAATAATTCTGATCAGAATGGTGAAGCGTTTTAAAGCTATAAAAGTTTGAATATGAAATTTGAAAAATTTATTTTTATTTAATATATAGAAACTGAAATAAATTAATAAAAAAATATAAATATTAATGAAGACGTTTTTGGCGTGATGAAAAAATAATTCACCGAACCGACTTGTATTGTAATTAAGCAATTTGGGCCTCGTCGCGTTGATCAGGTCGAGTCTGTGCTCAGTGCGAGTTGTATCACTTCATTAAAAATAATTGGCGGCACGTCTGCAATTTCCTCTGCAGGCCTGTCTCATATTTTGCGACTTGATTTCCGAGAAAAGTAAAATATTGCACGTGACCGGCCGCGGCTTCCCTTCTCTGCTGCGCTGGCAGAGAGTTATGCCGCGAGGACCATTATTCACTGCACGTCACCGCGCGTTCACCATAGACTAAGTCATCAAGCAATTTTTTCCCATTCCATTGTTTAATTCCGTCGTTCGGTCCGGGCTATAAAGCATTTCTCATAATTCTCACGCGGGCCGGCCGATTATCTCGAATCGGACTGGTTTCTTTATTTTGTAGTTTTTTGTATATGTGCGCCGAAATTCATAACAAACTAATTTCACAGCAGCAGCAGCAAGACAAAGGCTGGAAACAAAGATCCTCCCTTGCTCTGCCCTCATTGAAATTCATTCTCCAGCACGGCCATAAATCGTGCATTCGGTGCGTATAAAAGGGGACCAATAATATAATACGAAAAAAGCGCAGACAAAAACAAACGCCGCGCGGAAAGACAATTATTTTTATTGCTGGAGCGGCCAGTTGTTGATAATTTAAATTTAACATCCGGCCACGGCAAGCCTGCTCTCATCTGCATTGTTCCAAGGCGCAGATGGCGGAGCAAGAAATGGTGGAAAAAAGTTGGAAATTTATAGGGTCGGTCGCTCCTACGTATATTATTCGGACGACGGCCACTCCTTTGCACAAAACGACAATCAATTTCAACTTACACAATATAACTTGCTGCCTGCAAAATAAACTCTAATTGTGCGCGAGAGTGAGTCGGTCAGCAGCAGCGCCGAGGAAAACTGTTGAGTTATTCGAGTTATTGGGCGTTTGTTTGATCAAGGAAATAATATTTATCTAATAATGCTTCCACCTTTAAACTTTTTCAAAGCTGCGAAATAATAAAATTTATAATTACAAATAGTGAGTTTGCTTGTTGCATGAAATGTTTTGTGTGAAGTAGCATGTCTTCTTGCCCTAATTAAGCGTGCAAGAGAGTCATAAAATAATGTTGAATTAGCAAATGTAAATTAATGATTCATCTTGTTATATATAGCACAAGTGTTTTAAATGCAATCTTCTGTTCACTGTTTTGCATTAATCATGTTATAAATTTAATGCAGACATAATTTACATTATATGAAACATGCCATCATTGATTCATACAATTTTAAAGTAAAACATACAGAAAACATAATTAAAGGGTCAAAAAAAATTTGAAATTTGTATCATCCAAATGTTACCATTTTTGTCAAAATTTTAACAATGCATGCATGACAACTTAAAAGTATATGAAAGGATTGTTAGATATTATTTTTATATTTGTTTTTAAAGCGTTGCATTAATGTATTGATTTTTTTCTTTGGGGCCAGGCCATGACAAAGTGTCTTATTGGCCTGTGCCCTTTTTTTGAGCTTGCAGAAGGCAAGCTCCAATCTTATAACTATATTTGGTTACTGTTTTTTTTTTTATCTTTAGTGTTATTATATAATTTTTCTCATGCTTTAGCATGGTCAGTTAGTGGAATAATACAATTATCACATTAAGATATCAACAATATAAAAACAAATATTTCTCAAAATATGCAAATTTTTCTGCTGGACATTTTGTAATACATAACCGCGAAAGAAAATTTATATTAATTTTATGTAAAAAAAGATTTAATTTAATTTCTATAATAAACACGAAACCATAATATATTTAAATAAATAAATTTAGAGAACTTAGGTAAATTTTAAAAAAATTTATAATAAAAATATATAATTATTAAAAAAAGAAAAATTACTTAAATCCTCTTATTATTTTTTGCAACTAGTTATTATAAAAAAAAAAAAATAGTAGGACACTACTTCTTTTTCTTTGGCAAATTTAATTAATTAGTATTAAAAATTTCATTATTAGAAAGGAATATCGTTTAAAATTTTGAAAGCTGAAAAAATTTTAAATTTAGCATTTCGTGTGTGAGTGTGCATTTTGCACAATATGTATCAATTGGAGTAGCGTCTCGTCTTTCCCTTAAGCGTGGAAATGAGTTATAAAGTGTGGATTGAAAATTTCAGAAAACCAGTCTCAAAATTTTAGTGAATTTTGATACGAACAATGAAAATATTACAGATTTCTGTACCTTTGGCTATAAAAATTGAAAAAAAAAATCAATGGCCCATCGGGTAACAAAACCCATCAATAAAAATTAATTAATTTTTTATTTCTGATAGGGAAGAAAGAAATTTTTCTGTAAATTAAGTTCATTAAATGCCAAATTTTGTCCCTTATGGCAGCCCAAACATTAAATCTTGAAATAGAGAAATAAATATTATCAATGCAGTGTTTAAGTTGCTTCAAACCTTTCTTAAATAATGACATAATTATTTTATTATTTTAATCAAAAATTAACATATGACATATTAACAACAAAGGAATAGGAGAGAGCGAGAATGATATAAGGAGAGATTTAATTGGTAATCTTTGAATAATTTCTATGTTTATTTAAATGATCTATGCATTTTAATTCTGATTTTTGTGATGGATCCAACTGGATCCAACTTGCTTTATCACTAAAAAAATTTAAACACGTGTGCAGATCTGCACGTTATATTTTGCAAGGGCATAATTGGAAAGGTCGAAATTAAAAGGGGAGGTGGCGGGCCGAGTCTCGAGAGAAATGGCAAATAATTCCAGTTTGTGCACTCGGCTGGCAAACAGGATGATTTATGCGCGACAGAGGGCGGCGTTTCTCGCGCTACATGCGCACTCTCAACTCGCCGCGAGCGCCGGCGCCCGTTTATCGAGTCTGACGCCGTCCGATTCTCCAATAAACTGGAGACTGGGGCTGCAGAGAGAAAGATTCGCACAACGCTGTAGAGCTCCCGAGTAAAATTTCCCTGCCGGATTAACCAAAATAACATTTCTTTTACCAAGACCAAAATAAATAAAGTGATTTTATTATTATTCGTAATTTTAATCCAGGAAGGAATGATTCCCTGACAAATTGATTCAAAAAGAACTGCTTCACACTTTCAGGAATTGAATTGAAAAACAGCCTGTCAGACCACAACTGATTAGCCACTGGCTAAGCTATTGCCATATTTCTCAATTAAAAAGTAACTGGGTGTCCTATCCAGTATTGCGGCAGATTTGCATTTATTTTAATATAAGTGTATCGGGTTCATTGCCCGGATAATTTAATTTTAGAAATTTTGGCAATACATTTAAAATTAGCAACTTCTTTATTAAAAGTATTTTAGGATCTGCGTATGAGAAAAAATATAATAAATAATTAAATATTCTAAGAAATTTATTCTATCATAAACAAGAAATTATTTTGTGAAAGTTAAATTTTCAATGCAAGGCCCTTACTTAAAAAGAAATTTATTTGCACACCAGTCATTTGAGGTTGAGTTCGCGAGATAAACCACGCAAGGATCCCTCGCCGGTACTGTCTATAAAGTATTTGGTTCTCTACGCATTGTTCGTCTCTCCGCATTGTTGCTCTCTTTCTCTCCGCGCGTGTTTTCTCATTACGGGCCGTGATGCGTGTGCACGCCGTTGGATTACGATTTATAGACATGTGCTCGATTGGTGGGGTGGTCGCCCTCTTTGTTCTCTAGCACAGGGATGATGCTCAATCTCTGCCGCAGCAGGAAAACGCGGAGAGCAAAACTCGCCCCGCGTAATCACCCTCGAGCCCCTCGAGAGCGGAATCAAATTTGTCTAGATGCGGAATTAATCCGTCCCCGGATGGGCCTCGTGAGGGTGTCACTGGATTATTTAAAACCGGATTTGAAAATAACGGAATTGAGGGGAAATCAACTATTCATTTTACATAACGTTTATTATAATACGAATTGGTAAAAAAATAATATCTGAAATATAGATATTCTGACTGTTATAGATCAACTATGTTGAAAATTTTGTGAATCAAATGTTTGTACATTCTCATTTGTTAATTTTAAAAAGAATCATTGATTTGCTTTTCTCTCTTGAATAAAATGTATGTAAAATTATAAAAAAAAATCACAGTCAGTTGGGCCAAACAAAAATTGCAATTTGCATTGCCCAAAAGTTGAAATTTTTAGCAACATTCTAACAATGCACAGCATAAATTCACCTTATTTGATCTAATGTTTTTTTTAATCGTTGCGTGAATAGAATGTAATTCCTTTTATGCATTAGCATGATCAGAAAATGGCGTAATTAATCCACACATCAATGAAATATTCAACAGTACATGAAACGCAGAAGTGAACACTCCTTTAAATGATATCCGGCTGCTTTTGTAAGATAAATTCATCAGCAGCAGGAAACAAAATTTTTTGTTATCTAATATAAAACTATGATTAAATTATAAAGAATAAGAAACAAAAAAATTTAAAAAAAAATGAACAAAAATTTGAAAAATTAAATAAAAAAACGTTTTAATATTTTTATTACAATATGTAATTATTTTAAAAAAATTCTTAAATAATTCATGCATACAACTTTTTATTTTAATTTGTGCTAAATTAGATAGTAATATTTTTTTTTTTTACATCGTTTTTGACATAAGTAGTTCTTTCATGTATCAAAAATTTTTCTAATTTTTGTGAAAAGGAAATTGTTAAAAATTTTGAAATTTTGAATGATTAAAATTTATAGTACAAGGTGTTGTATTTTGTATGACATGTTTTTTTTTTTTTTTGTAGAGTAGCGTCTCTTCTTGCCCAAAAAATAAGCGAGGAAGAGGCGCACTCGGAGGAAATGATTCTTTATCATTTTCCTATAATAGCCTTACATTTTCTTTTTTACCATGGCAGTATTCTCACTTTTTTTTTAAACAAAGGTAAAGGTATATTGCTTCATTAAGACCTTCTTTAATTTTTCTACAACACGTAATTTAAATTTTATTCCGCGATATTGGCAAAATGCAGATGCAAGAGGAGGTCGAACAAGATTGGAGAGAACTTTATAATTTTGAAGTTGCAATTAAAAAAAAAAAAGATTTTGCTTCCAGCTATCAAACTAACTTGGGAAAAATTTGAACTAAAAAACCCATTAAATAAATGTCAACTTTTGTACTCACTTCTGCTCGCGAGGAAGATCTCGATGGCCGTGTTCTGCAGGAGGTAGCGCCTGGCAAAGATGGCCCGCACTTCGGAGAAATACCACTTGCCATGGAGGTGATCGCAGTACTTGAGCACCTACGAACATACCAATCACACATACACTCGTTAATTGGCGATAGACACAACTATCTAAAATCAATTCGAAATCATTAATTTGGAGAGGAAAAAATGTATCGCAGCTGCGACGACGTGCGCGGCGGAGGGGATCAAGAGTGATCGAGAGGGCGAGGAAAAGAGACCAAGATTAATGGTCGGCCGGTGAGATAATGCAGCACTAAATATAAGCAGGCACAGGGTTGGAATGGGCGCATTAATTAAGAAGCACCAACAGAGCAAAAGTAACAAATCAGCCGGCTAGCAGCAGCTAACGTGACTTTTGATTCCGTCCTTTGATATCAGCGGAGAAAAAAAGCAAGCGAACAGCGACCGAAAAAGAGTTCTGGAGAGGAGACGACGACGGCGTCTAATGACAACACACACAGCAGCGCTTCCAAAAAAAAGAAGCAAGACGGCCGACTGGGACATTCATTATTTGCCGCTGCGTTGACATTTTAAAATTTCCTCTGCCTTGCGCTTGGTAATTTTCTCTTTGAATTAAATATTTAAAATGAAATTTACTTCAAAGTTTCCCATAAGATCGACGTAAATTTTGAAGTTGGGATGCGTAATGATTTCATTTTTCGTGTATGGACGTGATTTGGTGATTTTTTTTTCATCTTTAATCAGGCCAATTTTGAAAAAATTGATTAAATGATGTGGAAATTAAATCTCTGCAAACCAAAGCTAATGTTCAACATTAATTGGGCAACTTTACAGCAGAAGCCCCTCCTTAAAAGAGGGAACTATAGAAGTTAGGTATTTAAATAACCCATATATTAACAATTTTTATAATAATCAATTATAATACAAATATAAAAAGTATCAAAATTCTTAAAATAAATCAAGGATATTTGGTCATTCAAATAAGACATTGTTAAGCGCATTTGAAAATTAAACTAGTTTGAAAAAATAAGTTCAAACTTTTTTTAAAAGAACATTTTAGAAATATATAAATAAAAAATTTTCTTACAAAAGTTTAAATGAACCACTTTATATACTTCTCCCTGCTAGATATTGTTTCCATATAAATATGATTTGAGAAAATTGATTTGGAATTTTTCCTTTCTAATTTTATTTAAACTCTCAACTCAAATGAGAGTGATTGCCACACCTCTCACTCAGTACAACTTTTACAACGAAATTTTATTGGTAAGGTTTATCGTCGTCGAGGCAGTTTTCCATTTGATCATTAATTTATGACGCCGGGTGACACACATGCAATCATGGCGGCGGGGAAAACGCGCAAGTATGTGCACGTTCGCGTGTATGTGTGTAAAATTGTCAACATAAAACCAACCGTGGTGCGTGCTCGTTGTATGTATATGGCGGCGGGCGAGAGTCGCTTGCAAAATCCCGAACGCGGTTGCTACTGGACGCAAGCAAGAGAGCAAGTGCTGCGCACTACAGAGATGCAGGAGCCGATCAATAATCCAGCAGCCGAAACGACCCAAAGCCACTCGCAAGCAGCTTTTCCGCCATCTTGTTCGGTTCGCCGAGGTCACCGAGCACTTTTAGTGTCACTAACTTGTTTGCAAACGAGAGCCATTCCACGGGAAAACAAAACATTCCAAAGGATAGAGAGTATACAGGGCTCTTAAAGAAGATTTCTTATTTGTACAATTTCGTTTTTTTTTGCATTAAAAAATCTTAAAGGAAAATTTAATTGAAAATTCATAAATGGGTGCAAGTTATGCAACAATAGCATCCGCTGTGTTTGGAAGTTGCATAACGTTGATTTTCCCAGGGTACCCCTCTTCATAGAACTGAAAAGATATGAAAATTATCTGCATATTTGAAGTTGTTTCATGATAGAAACTGAAGTTTTTTCTAGTGAAAAATGTTAACAATATATTGTGTTACATATTATTATTATTATTATTGTAAAAGATATTTTGAAAATTTTTATAAAATGAAAATTTAAACCAGGCGAACCTTGTTGCAAGAAAAAAATGAAAAATAATAAATGATAACTGACCCCCAAAAGAGTACCAGCAGAACGGTTTCAATTTTTCATGAAATCCACCTCAAGTGCATTCAAAAGTGTTTAAACTTTGAATCAAATTAATGTAAATGAATAAATCGGGCTTTTTCCTTGTTTCGCAGGAACTTGTTTTTTATTAAAAACAAAAAAAAACAACAAAAACAAATGGTTATTATTAAATAAGATTAATGTGCATCAAAATATAACTAATTTTTAATTTAACAATTTATCAACAAAATCCATATATTATATTTTATGTCATTTATCCATTATATTTATTAATTCTTATTATTTTGAAATTAATTTTTATTTGCATTGTTGGAATTTACAAAAATTCTGAGATTGTTGTTTATATAATGTTTCATATTTTTAATCAGACATGCAAAGAATATTTAGATGAATATTTTGTGTGAGAACTAGAGTACGATTATAAGGAATTATAAAACTATTTGTGCCTCTGTGATCTCGAAAAGACGGTGTTCTATCATTAATTGTAAGATAATTATAAATCATAAACTTATTTGCCTGCTATACAAAATATGTCGCGATAGGGTCTAATTTATTATTTTTCGCGTTTATCCTTTTAAACGCATGTTCTCAAATAAATATGATTTATTTCGAATCAACGTAAACTAAACAATTTCTAAAAAAAATTATCTCTCATTCCGTAAGCAACTCCATCAACAAAACCACGACCTATGTTGACGTTTAGACCAAAAAGCTCTTGTCGAATTGATGTTAAATGATAAATATTCTCAATAATTGATTAAAATAAAATAAATTAATAAAATAATAGAAATACCCAAATATTTTTAGATTGGAGCTTGCCTTCCGCGCGCAAGCTCAAAAATGGGCACAGGCCGATGAGACACTTAATTTGTCTTGGCCTGACTAAAAAAAGAGTTTATAAATAAAAATGGGGAGCTAAATAAGAAATAAGCAATTTAAAGCGTTTATTTGCGCTCATGTTTCGTAGAAAAGCTCATAGACAGAGACGAGAGTGTGTTTCCTTTGAGTCGCGCCGCTCGTCGCGTCGAGGGTGTTATTAGTTTACACGTTAAAAGGGGTGTCTGGTGGCACTAGCGCAGAGTGCATTAGCGCTGATCACCCCTGCACTGAACTGCACCCTCTTGCAGCATCCCTCTCTTTCACTCACTTATACACACTATTCAACCCCCGCAGCGTGTTTTTATCAATATTTGACCAGTTCACAGCGTGCATGCGTTTGTTCGATGTAATAAATATAAGCAGCACTTAGCGCACCGCAACACGCACTGCAAACATTTGCACACATTCCCAGGCACAGACCCATCGGTGTGAATCATGAAATAATGGGTGCATAATTGTCACGCCCGATTATTTATCTTTCAACCAACACTTCGCAGACTGACAGCTGAGAGCAGGAAGTACACACACATGGTTTTATTCGATTATCATTGCTCTTTATGATTTTATTCTCTGCGTAAAAACTTTCGCTTGTGGTGTATTGAAATATAAAAGAATAGATGCAATATAATGTTAGATGCAACATTTTAAAACTTCCTGGACAAAATATTCCACTAAAAACACATCACCATTTTAAACAAATATTTTCATGCTGGTGTGTGCAGAAAGAGACACTGTTATAAAATAAATTTTCTGCGCAAAAACTAAAGCATGACATAATATATTAAATGTGTATAGAAATCTAGAGAATTAGAACTGATAAGAAATAATTTTATTGAGCGTAAATAGCTTCCAGGACAAAATCTATAATTAAAATTCTTATATAATTAATATCTGTTTTAAAAACTTTTTTTAAATTAAGGAAAAGGATAAAGTTTATGGTATCTTAAAGCAACAGCATATCAAATTTCTGTGTAAAAATTAACGCATGTGGCGTTAAATTTAGAAATAAAATAATTACGTAAAAGATACCTTAAAAGAGATAATTTTTCTACCTTTTTAGCAACATTATTTGCATTATTTAATAAAAGATAAGCAACTCATAAATTAAATTAATTACAAATATAGCTCATTTAGTTTATTTTGCATCGGGACATGAAAAGTTTTCAAACCGCGCAGCTCCAAAGTTTTCACCTCTATTTTTCTACAAACTTGGCAAATTTAGTTTGGAACTTAAATTCACATTTTACTGCAACAAAAGTGCAAGGGGCCGTTTTCCAAGAAATACGATCCCGGTGGATCAGAAACTGGCTCTCGAACTTTAGGGTGGCTGGATGCCGAGCTGCCGCACAAATATAATATCCTCCTCTCGTTTTGCACGAGCTCTCTCTCTCTCTCTCTCTCTCTCTCTCTCTCTCTCTCTCTCTCCTGCTGGTTTATAGCCCTCTGGGATACAATTTGTACTCCGCGTCCTGCTGCAGGCGTGCAGGGAGAATCTTTTGTGTCTGCCGATCCATATGGCTCGAATTGCCATCGCATTGTATGATCGCAACAAAAATGTGATTAGGCAACAACACAACTTACAACAGAGACGACAAGCCCAGTATATAACTGATCCCAAATATGATGCTCTTTATTCACGATCGAGTGGCGCACGCCGCGCAAATAAAGGTGCTCTTCAATGTACTTCAATAAAACGTTTTTTTTTATAGATAAAGCAAAATAAATTGAACGTTTTCTTTTTCCCACACACTGGGATGGAAAAAATCATCAAAAAAGAAGTGGTCTAGCGGTTCATTAAAAATTAATACACAGAGGGCCTAAATTCACTCCAGGCGCAAAGTGATAAACGACCTGAGGTCACGATCGCAGCTGACCGATCTCACGTTCTGCAAGAGCAGGGAGATAAACGATTTATATTTTCACACTGCTAAACCTTTGTATTATTTAGAAATAAGACATGCAGACATTTCTAAAAGCTGATAGCTGATTCGTCTGTTTTATTTACATTATCCTAAAAATTGTGACTCCTGCCAAATTCCAATTCTGATAAAAAATTGAAGTTATTAAAAAAATATTTTTCGTTTGGAAATGAACTTTAGTTAATTTATCGGAATTTCTTTAATAGCAATAATTATTGAAGATGTTAAATGCAATTTTATCTTGATAATTTAAGCTGGGAACATGTTCTGAGATTTTAATGAAATTATTTTGAGCATCACTCTATTTCTCATCTTTAATTTTAACTTTCAAACAATCGCCGATTGCTTGATTTAATATTTCATATAAGTATAAATTTAAAGACTTGGTGCCAAATTAAAGCATTTCGAGTATCTTTGTTTTTGAGATGTCGTGTGCTTGCCTTGCTCATTACGCAAAGAAACAGAGAGAACTCTTTTGAAATTTTTATTATAAAGGAAATTTGAAGTACATTAATAATTATTTGTTTGAAGAAGTTTGACATTCGAAGGAGATGATCATGGAAATGAAGAGATCGGGCTTTTTCCTCGGTGCAAAAAACTGTTTTTTTTTTATTCAAAATTGAGCCATTTGCTTTTGAATAAAAAACAATTTTCTGCAACGAGTAAAAAGCCCGTTTTCTTCATTTCCTTAATATTTTATTAATTTATATTTAAATTTATTTATGAGTGGGGTTTATTTGATTTTATTTTGAATTTTTAAATTATGAAATATTTTATTTTTATACAATTAAAATAATTATTATTTTTAAATTATTATTATTATTACTATTATCAATAATCTTGACCTGCTGTGAGAGAATAAAAGAATTGCACTGAAAATCATAAAATTAATGTTAATAAATAGTTTACAATGTGATTCAACCACAGGAAAGTGTCACAATGGTTAATGAAAATTAATTTTTAGTAGCCGAATTGTACCAATTGCAACGTTAATTTAAGTGACAATCGTAACAATTTACTGGATTATATATTTGTTTAATGAAATATTAAATTGATCTTTGATTTAAGACTGTTTTAAATTAATTATTTCTATTATCACCCGTTTATCTAGTCTATAATTTTAACTTTCAAAACAAACGCAAGCTGCATGATTTAATTTTTAATTCAAGTATTTAAAGATTTGGTGCCAAATCAAAGCCACTTGAGACTCTTTGTTTCCGAGAATTCGTGTGCCTCACATGCTGCTGTGGCGACGAAAGAAGCAGCGAGAGCTCATTTGAAAAATTTATCAACCGCTCGTCTGAGTGACAGGCTAATTGTGTATCTCTTGCCACTCGAGTGTCACCCTCAGTCGAGTGTTGTGTTTGGAAGCGGTCCAGAATCAAGGGCCCCCTGTTGAAATATATCGTGTCGCGCAGTGTGCGGTAAATACGCTGAATAGTTCCTCTTTCCTAAGTTTTTTTTGCGCCGCATGCAAACGCCGGCGGCTGAGCGCCGCGGGATTAATTAGAATGTGTGTTTTTGTGGCGCGTCGAGGCCTCATTACGACTTTCGCCATGCGACATTTGCACCAAACTTCATCTGCCGCTCGCCTCATTTAGCCGTTCGTATAATTGAAAAAATCTCTAAATAAGCGGGCGACAAATTAATTCCAAAAGCGTCTGCTCGTATAAAGAAAATAGCGGGCACACGTGTGCATTTTATTTTTATTTATTCGCCCCGCGTGATGCGAAAAAGAAAAAGGAGAGAAGTGTTTCTTCTCTCTCTGCTTTGGTTTTTTTCTTCGGCAAAATAAATATCTCGCAGAAAAGCTGGCGTGGATAATAAAATCTCGCAGCAGCACCGGGCGCTCATTATTATACTGGAGACGTTTCTTGCCGTGTTGTACTTGAGTGGAATATCTTTATGTCCAATCAAAACTGTTGAATATTAAATTTCAAGCTGGAGAGCAGCATCACTTTTTTATGCTGCAAATTAAACATGCAAGAGAGAGACGTTTTTTCGTTGGCTGCGCGAAAATGTTGCCCCTTTTCTGCTGCTTAAACTCAAGCGAAAATAAAATCAGCCTCTGGTAATTGATTTACTGCATCATGTAATTAACGGTTTATAAATTCAATCGGCAGCAAGACCGGCTCTTTCTCGGGGCGCATTTTGTCAGGTTCGATTAATTTTCATAATTTTCCTCCTTCTTCTTATTTTAAAAGCAGTGGCAAATATGGCAAGGGAGATTATTATCTTTATCTCATTAGCGCAATTAGCTACGCGGTTGATCGATGATGAAATTTCTCTGCTACGAAGATAAAATAGGCGCGCATATGATGGAAACTTTAAAATTTAATTCCAAAGCATAATTAATTTCCATTTTCTGCAGCACTGTACACTGACCTTTATACACTTCACATGTGAATTAAAATAATATTATTTTCACCTATCGTACAGGACATCTATCACAATTTTTTCCTATTAACTAGAATTTCAACCTGCAATAGAAAAGTGAATGATGACCAATAGTATTATGGTATGCGTTTGTGGAAATAAGTATCAACTATATTAAATAAAAATTACAAAACCGCACTTTTGTAATATCTTTTGTTGTAAGATAACATTAATTTCAATTTCATTATTATTTTTTAGATTGCAATGTGAATTTATCCTTAACACAATGAGATCTTCCTGATTCCAAAATGTAGATAGCACTTCTCATGCAATGACTACCTAATATTGTAGCTTCCATTTCAATAAACAAAATTTATTGTTACTTTATATCAAAATTATAAAAGGAATTAAAGAAATATATGAAAACAAAATCATAGTTCACAAAAATTACTCAATGAATAATATAAAATAATATTTAAAAGCGTTCAAACAGTATTATTTATTTAAAAGTATTTAAAATGGTCTGAATTTTTCTAAAAATTTATTTTAAATGCTTAAACATATTAAGTTTTTTCCTAAGTTATTCTTGCAACATCAGTAACTTTTTGTTACACGGTTGAACAATTTTTTCAAATCAATATTTTAAGGGAATCCAAGGGAATCGTTACATTTTTAAATCTGTTAAAGTAATCAAATTAAGAACATATTATGCGCGAGTGTGTATTTTGCACAAAATATAACGCGGGGAGTATAGCGTCTCATTTCTTGCCCTTATTAAAATTAATTCAATTCTGTAGTACAATACCGATCATTTTGTACATCATTGTATAGTTATATTATTTCATTTACATTTATAGGCATGCTGAACTGTTAAATAACGGTTTCTGAGTTTTAAAGTGAAAAATAATAAAAATCATAATAAGATCACACATTTGTAATTTAAATAAAACAATTTTTAATTTAATATATATAAAAAATTTGTACAGTGAAAGGTAAATGGAAAATTTGAAATTTGTGACTGAATAAAAATTTTTCTGCGTTAAAAGATTTTCCTTTCAATTTTAAACACTGGTTTATTGAATTGTTTCTCATAAAAATTTTGATTTGCCGCACTATTAAAATGCTGAGCGCAATATTATAAGTTGCTACAATACACAAACTTCTCCTTTTTCTGCATTCGTGAATGGTATATATGAATTCTCTATAGCCATTTTTAGGAATAAGAAAGGGTTCCTTTATACACTCCCCTTTTATAGTCGCTGTTGCTCGCCTGGGATTTAATCCAATGGTACACGGTTAGATTCTTTGTTCGTCAAAGTGAGTAATAAAAGGGCATACTTGACAGCCTCTTTGTACATATCGGTATAGAAAACGCTGCCGGAGCTCATGAGAGGAAAAAGGAACGCATGCACGCGGCGTATTATTTGTATGTGCTATTGTGTGATGTGCACTCAAGACGTATCGTTTATGCTGCAATGCGCAGCTTTTCATTATTAATCGTTGGACAAGAAAAAAACGGGCTGCAATCTTGAGGAGGAGAGAGAAACATCATGTAATTGCATGATTCTTATACGTTTTGGAATGGCGTGATTTCAATTACACGTTTTAAGTTGCGTTTTTATCGATCTTTTATGAAATATATTTCTTTAAAAAAAATATAACATATTCACTGGACTGCGGATATGGCTATAAATTAGAAAAATAGTAATTTTAAAAGTTCAATATTTACCTTCAATTTTAATTATTACATCATAAAAGGCTGGATTATACCAAGAGTGTAATTTAGTACAGTAGTTAAAATTTTTGTTTACTAAATTTATCCTTATAGAAAAATATACAGTTTCATTAAAAAAAGATAACAATGCATTGATTTCAACTTCAACATTTATATGAGAATTATTAAATGCTTTACGGGCAGCATTCAGAAAATAATCATAAATTTTAAGGGGAACATAATATCGAGCAAAGATTTTATATCTTCCTATATAATATTTTTTTATTGAAACAAATTAAAGCACCCTCTAGCAGGGGGCGAAGCTTTTAAATCCTTTTTCTTAAAGATCCCTTTTTGGTATTTTTATTTAAATTAAATGTTACTGATGTTAAAAATAATTACTAACTTTTTAAAAGATTGCTTCCATGTCTTTTGCATAATTTATGAAATGAACACTTTTCAAACATATGAAAGTATGAATGATGGATTAGGGCAGAAATTGACCGATGCTATATCACTGTGTATCAGTAAAGTAACCTTGCAACTTATATTATTTGCTCATTAGTATGAAGAATGGTAACAATTTCAAACTTAATTAAGCCGATTTGCATTAGACGTAGGTAATTGATTTAGAGTTTGAGCAGCAGTGCCCAAGAAAGGAAACCGCAGCAGCAAAAGTCTTGTGGGCGCCAAAGGGTGCCATAAAGCACCGAGATTGACTGTGCAGCAGCGAGAGTCGCGAATCGCGCGGGAGGCGGAGCGGCCCCGCGAGGCCGAGCTGCGGCGGCGGCGGGTATATCGACCGGGTCTGCGCGAGGCGGAGTCTGGCTCTGCCAATGGCCGTCTATGACGTCAGCGGAGGCCGGTGGCTGCGGCGAGACCCTTTTTCTTCACCGAGCGCGCTCACTCGAGTTCGGGCCGGCAGCAGAGCGACAAGTCTGCGGACGCGAGGATGCTGGTGCCCCCGGACATGATGGCGGCGCAGTCAAAGATGCTGTACCAACTGAACAAGTACTACGGCGAGCGGGTGCACGCCCGCAAGGCGCTCGTGGCCAAGACGATCCGCGAGGTGTGCAAAGTGGTGCAGGACGTGCTTAAGGAGGTCGAGGTGCAGGAGCCGCGCTTCATCAGCAGTCTGACCGAGTGCAACGGGCGCTACGAGGGCATGGACGTCGTCTCGCCCAACGAGTTCGAGGTCGTCCTCTACCTCAACCAGATGGGCGTGTTCAACTTCGTGGACGACGGCACCCTGCCGGGGTGCGCCGTCCTCAAACTCAGCGACGGCCGCAAACGCTCCATGTCCCTCTGGGTCGAGTTCATCACCGCGTCCGGCTACCTTTCGGCGCGCAAGATCAGGTCGCGCTTCCAGACGCTGGTGGCGCAGGCGTGCGACAAGTGCAGCTACCGCGATTCGGTCAAGATGATCGCGGACACCACCGAGGTCAAGCTGCGCATCAGGGAGCGCTACATCGTGCAGATCACGCCGGCGTTCAAATGTTCCGGGGTTTGGCCGCGGAGCGCGGCCCACTGGCCCATTCCGCACATCCCGTGGCCGCACCCGAATCTTGTGGCCGAGGTCAAGACGGAGGGCTTCGACCTCTTGTCCAAGGAGTGCGTGGCCATGCAGGGCAAGCAGTCGGCCATGGAGGGCGACGCGTGGGTGTTGAGTTTCACCGAGGCCGAGAATCGGCTGCTGCAGGGCGGGTGTCGCCGCAAGTGCTTGAGCACCCTGAAGACCCTGAGGGACCGGCACCTCGACCTGCCCGGCAACCCTGTCACCTCGTACCACATGAAGACGCTGCTGCTGTACGAGTGCGAGAAGCACCCGCGCGAAATCGAGTGGGACGAGTCTTGTCTCGGCGACCGCATCAACGGCATCTTCCTGCAGCTCATCTCGTGTCTGCAATGCCGTCGCTGTCCGCACTACTTCCTGCCCAACCTCGACCTCTTCAAGGGCAAGTCGCCGTCGTCGCTCGAGAACGCCGCCAAGCAGGCGTGGCGACTCACCCGCGAGCTCCTCACCAACTCGCGCTCCCTCGAAAAACTGTGAATTTTTACACAAACTCTCTGGACAAAGTAGCTTTTCTGCAGTTTTAATTTAGTCTCCGAGAAAAGAAGTGTGATTGCCGCAGGTGGATAATTATACTTTTTTTGTGAATTTATACATACGTTTGTGTGAATGACGTGTTATACATATAAAAGTGCGCGCGGATGTTTAAGTGCGAGTCTCTCGAATGAGGTAAAGTAGAGCCTAATGATAGAATTAATTAAAACTCGTTAGAAAACGTTATTGAAAAGATGCCGAGAAAAAAGTCGTTTTAGAGCATTTTGTGATCTTTCCTTATAACTCTTTTTGTATAATAATAAATATATTAGTAAATAAAACGACGAGAAAACGTTTTAAAAATATGGAAAAATAGCGACTGATTTAATTATTAATTTTCTTTGTGACAAGTTATCGCGCAGTTGTTTCTCTTGGTGAAAAATAAAACAGAGTGACGAGAGTCATGACTTGAATTAAAAATAAAATATTTTTAACTCCACTTTTCCCCATAAAACTAAATATTTTATATTATAATTAATATTTTAATATATAAATTAATATTAGGATATTTGGTTTAGGAGCAATTAAAAAGTTTTCAATATTTGTTTGGCCTGCCAAAAGTTTGTTTAAAGAGTTGCGTGCGAGATGTGAAAATTCTGCGGTATTTTTGTAGCCGCTGCGCGCGTTCAATATCTGCGGGCGCGCCGTCGCCGCTTGCCCACTTCTGTTATCGAGCCTCGCCCCGAGCTCTTTTTCCAAAATCGTATATAAGATCAAAGCCAACAGGAAAAATGTACCTAAATCTTAGTTTATTTTATATTAAAGAGGCTCAAACATTTCATGTTTCTTTTACGCGTTAATTTTTCTTTAGCTCTAAAGGAAAATGCGTATAATTATGTGCAATGAAGGCGCGTATATTTAATAAAAGAAAATATTTGAAAATTCTAGATATAGCCAAATGGCATTTCCTTGAGTTAACAACTTTCAATATTCATTATTTAAGCACTTGTTCTTTATTGTTTATATCAAACATTAATAATTCACTAGAAAACGCTGGGATGCAAATCTATTGTTAAGTGGGATAATATTCTCTTCTTTGTAGTTTGAATTATAAGTAAATTTGTTATTGTTTTCAAATAAACACAAAAATATAAAAACCACAAAATTAAAGCTAATTTTAAAAATGTAAATTATATAAATTATATTATAAAACAAACATTTAAAAATAAAAGTTATAAATAATTAATTTTTAAAATGAACAAAATATGCTGTTTATCACACAAAAAATTTGACTTTTATAAAAATGTTAAGTAATATTAATTATAAAAGCAAGATATAAATAATACTAATTTAACTTCAATGATGCTGCAGTGGATTAAATAACTTAAATTGACTTGTTAAACCTTTACGCTGAAAATTAATAATTTTAATAGAATAACTTATTTAACCAGTTGGAGATTTACGATGATTGAACTCTGCGTGACAGTTATTCAAAAGCGGTGCAATTAATTAGAAGCGTAAAAGGGTGCGTGCAATCGCATTAGTCATCCTCAGGGTTGGACGCAGCGGCAGCAATTTTCATGCATATTAAAGCACAGGCAGAGCGAATCTAATCAACAGCGCAGCAGCGACGGCGCTACCACCACCACCCAGCGACAGAGATAGGGGATGAGGCAGCAACCCCCGGCCGGCGGCAGCAGCGGAGCGACAGTGGAAGCCGTAAATCCAAATTACTGCAGCCGAGCAGCATCCCTAGTTTTACGCGGATGGCTGCTGATACTAATTAAGTTAGGCGCCTCCTTGCTCGATTCTCGCTTTGGAAAAATATTTAGAGAGAGAAAGCTGCAGCAGACCGAAGAGGAAAACGAAAACGGAACTGGTAAATTATAAATATCAAATGAGAAAAGAGGGAGTTGACAGGAACGTCAGATGGTTTGTATTATTTTAAGACAAACTTATTCCCTTTTTAAGAAAAATTATTTTAAGATTGATGATATTGAAAAAATTAATATATTTGGTTGAATTGTTTTGAAATTATTTTGAGATTAAATATATATTTAAAAAAAATCCTTTTCAGGAAATTTAGTTCTAAATCAGTGAGTCTGTTAGTCACAAAGGAAAAGTATAATTATTAATTATTATAAACTTATAATTAATATTCAAAATCAATCATTTTTTCACTTCCCTGCTTTTCCCTCTGAAACTTAATAAAATTTTACATATTTATATAATAATATTTATAGTTTAGGAACAATCAAAAGTTAATTTGCTTTAGCCTGCCTAAAGTTTGTTTTTAAATTGACGAATTTAGTTTGAGATCAATATTAAAAATAATTAAGATAACTCTTGAGAAAAATCAATTCTAAATCAGAGATCAGAGAGTTTGTTATCTACAAAGGATGGGTTAATTAATTATTAAAACGGAGCGTCTGTCTCATTACAAACTATTTGGACCAAGACTCATTTAAATTTATTTGGCTGCTCGACTTGCGTGCCACCGACGCCGGTGCATTGAATTTGTATGAAGGCATATATCCCCCCTAAGTTATGTATTGAAACCAATGAAATAATAAATTTCCTTAATGTTATTCGGAGGGAAGCCCCGAGCACAAGCGTCTTGAGCCGCGTGCTGTTTATTTTACGAGCATGAAACCTTTTAAAACAAAGGCGCTTCAACTTATTGGACAGCCGCGCGCGGCAATTCTCTTAAAATAACACACGTCTAAAATATAAAATGCGCACAAATCACGCGGCCAAACCGCGGGGAAAAGTAAATCATCTCTCAAAACTTCCTGAGCGCCTCATTTCCGAATCAGAAGTTTGTTTTTCTTTCCAATTTCGTTCTCCGGCAAAGGAAAAAAACACTAAAAAAAATATGCATGAGACCCGCGTGCACGCGCAGCGGGAAGAGCGACAAACAAAGGCGGTCCCGAGCTCGGCCGACAAGAAAAATTACGACATTCGCGACACTCCACTATTCACTTTGACTGATAAGGCGCTTTGGCTCGGCTCGCATGACCGAAAGCGACAGAGGGTGTACGAGCTATAATTGACGCCGATATACACAAAACCTGGGCGTGTGTTTTAAATAATGCCCGTGGTAATGTCTAATAAATTGCCAACTCGTTAGAATATTTTTTATTTTGCGGTTAAACGCCCTTTCAGCCATATTTATTTTATTTTTAAATAAAGGATAATGCTTTATTAAGAGTTTTTTTCTTTTCATCAAAATTGTGGTTTTCAGAATAAAAATTATGCAACCGTTAAATCAAACTTCTAAAGCTGGTTGCATAGCTTCGAATTATTTTTCTTCTTATTTTCACTGCGAAATCAAATCTTTACTATAATATTATAGTGGTTAAAATTTCAAATTAATTCACACAATATTTTTATTTTGCAAAGACTTAATTTGACTATACCGTATTAATAAGGAGTCCTTAATTTTCGTTTTATCTTTTAAAAATAAATTTGAAGCATTTTTACGCATCACGAGTTGTGTTTGTGATCTCTCTTTTGAAACATCCCTTCCGTTGTTGCTGGTAATAAATAAAAATTTATATAAAAAACATACACGTCAGAAGGCGCCAAAAGTTTGGTAGAGTATACTATTTTCAAAGTTATAGTGTTTTACGAGCAGCGTCACAATTTATTTCCTGCCGCAACCACTCACGCCATTAAAAGTTGGGCGCTATAATTTTTATTAATTTTCTTTCCCCAGCAGCAGTTCTGGTGGCGCATCCTTCGCCCGTCTTTCCTCTCCCTTTGACTTTTGGCTGCGACACATTTTTCAAAAGATGCTTTGACAGAGAGCGGGTCGCGTGTGGCCAGCAGAAAATTAGAACTGAATGTCTAGCCCTACGTTGAGGAGTTTTAAGAGACACACTGACAAATTCACAGCACTTTGCCAGAACCGTTTTGAATCATAGATTTATCAATATTATATGCAACTCCAGGTCAATTTCACTTAACATTATTCATTTTCGATCCATCTGTAATCATGTTCATGACAGGTACACAAACTTTAAATATGTAGAGAAAACGCAAGTTGATTAATATTTTAATACAAGTTCTGCAGTGAGGAAAAATTTTGCAATTTAAAATTGAAAAGAGAAAAAAAATTATTAATACATAATATTTTTTAATTTAATTGAATAAAAAATAAAAATTGTTTATATTAATAAATAAAATATAAAATATTAGATAAGTAGAATCTAGTAAAAATATTAATAAGTTTTATTAGTTTAGAAGTAAGCAATATTAAATAATACAAATTATTATTGAAGTTAGCAATTTTATGATTCTAAATTTAATACTTTTGGCGTTTCTTTCGTCCTTCTGTAGTCCCAATAATTTTCCAAAATTTATTTAAATGCAAAAACTTTTACAAAAGCTGTATACTATCTGATTAAAAAATGGTTTTCTAGAAGGACTTATATTCTCTCAAATTTTCCCCAAGCTTGAGAGGATTTACGAGCTTTGAAAGACGGCTGTGGGTATTTTTATTGATGCGTGCATCGAAGGGAAAAGCGGGCGCTTGCCTGTTTTGTGTTATCCAACTGATCGGCGTCTGACTCATTAAATTTGGTATTCCTTATCATGGCATGTGTTGGACTATTTTCCAGTTCAATTGCAAAAAAGTTGCAAAATAAAGGAAGAGCTGCAAACCAGGTTCCACCGCACCTGCGCCGCAAAACCAACAAAGTTGCTGGCAGAGATCGATCGATAAATTATTGAAATTTGATTCTTGCGGCAGGCAGAGCAGGAAAAGGAGTATAATAGTTATTTATCGGTATAGGAATTTGAAATACGGCTTTTATTTAAATTTTCATTATAATTTGAAGAAAAAAAAAATACATTTCTTTTCGATCTCGTTTTTCAAAGAAAAAAAAGTAAAATTTTCATTCGAAGAAAAACTAATTTTTCAAAACTTGTACACCTGAGATGATTTGTAAGGCAATCATCACCTTCTCTCGGCGTCGGTCGTTCCCTCACTCAAAGTTGACTAATTAATTATTCAACAAGAATTTATCCGCAGCCAGCAGCTTCCCTTTTCCCCTGGCTTGCGTTATTTTTATTGCAATTAGTGTGAAAATTTAGGTGATCCACTTAACGCGCGGCGACGCGATATCAGCAGCAGCTCTGCAAGTGATGGGATGGCTCGGCTGCTGCTGGCTGCTTTTATCATATTAAAATAAATGTTAGGATCTTGTTGGTAATGGCCAATAAAAGTCTTAATGGCTTCGAAACACACCGACGTGCATACTATAAATTCGAGAGCTCTCTCGGGTGGCAGGTGCGTATCCTCGCTCTCAAATTTATATTCGATACCTTGGTCGCGGAAAACTATTATATACGTCCAAAAAGGCCCATTATCGAACAGCTATTGTTCTTTGTTTCGGCGTCGGAATTATGACATGCGAATAATACACGCCGTCCGCGCTCAATCTCGATCTCAAACGCTTGAAATGTACTCCATAATTTGATATCATGTATTGATTGATTGAATAGAATTCCCAATAAGGAACCTGATTCTTCCAATATTTAATATAAAATTCACAAATATTTGCAAATTTAAATATGTGAAAAACAATTATGCAAAATATAATTAAAAATGCGAACTGGGTGAAAATGAAGGACTATAATTTAGTGAAGAGGGAATAATTATTGAAAAAAAATATCTCACAATCAATGAAGTTTTAAAATAAGAATTTATATTTAATTAAGTTCTCAAAAATTGAATATTATTTTTAAACATAACATAATTTGTATTATGTTAACATTAGGGAATATATATTTACTTTTTTTTTAGTTTCAACAAAATTCATGAAAATATTCGGCAAAAGGAAATTACCACAAAGTGCTTGGCTCAATTTTTCATCCCTTAATGCGTGCGTGGGCGAGAGTGCGAGACAGGTATAGGATAAAAAATGAAGACGCTCCTTTCTTAACTCTAGGCTGGGGCGCGAGTGTTTTTAGTAAGTTGTTTGCATCAAAGATTCATTACAAGGGACACGATCGTCATCAAATATTAAACTGCGCCGGCCGAGAAAGCAGCGGGGAGCGGGAAATGGGGAATCTCATCACTCATTATATTATTTTTCTGCGTCCAGAGTTTATATGGATTAGCAGGCTAATCGAAAGAGAAGCAGCATGTGCTGGACTAATCATTCGCGCGTTGGTACATTTGCGTGGGGTGAAATATCGCTGCAATTCCGAACACAGCTGATAAAATTACACACTGTACGTGCATACGGATTAATGGCGGTGCCAAGCGCACGGCAACGCACGCGAGATTTAATTATTTTAATTAATCAGCCGGTTGAATAATAAATAATGCGACTGTGCTGCGGGCGGTTGAAATACATAACACAGATTTAGATTTTGCAAATAATAAATCTAGCTGAAGCTTTCACTGAATTGCAAAATTGTTTTCGCGTTTTTGAAATTAAAACTTACTACCGCATTATAAAAAACAATTGCTAAAGCGACGGAATGCTTCAAGTTTTGGCGCGATAAAAAATGACAAAACTATAGACAATTGTTGATCATATTAATTTTAATTGAAATTATTTAATTTTAATTATTTTGTTAATTTATACAAGAGGTTAAGTTTAGTATTAGGGTTTAACTGATTTTTAATTTCAGTTTTAAAAAAATCGTTCATTATTAAAAAAATGCGTTCTAAAAACATCTAAAAAATTATATTATTTTACTTTTTTACTTTTTGTTCTCAATTAAGCTTTATTATATCTACGACTTGTCCTCTGCAGACTAATTTGTAACTTCCTCTCTCTTCTTTTGCATGTCTGCTGTCGGTCGGTAAGTAGGAGTTAAGTAAAAAGTAAGTACTCCCGCGGGAAATAACATCGAGTGCACGGAATAACTTCTTCTTCTTCTTCGGAGCGAGTTGAAGTGCGCGGGCGGCAGCGCGGCAAACGCGGCCTCTGGGACTTGCTCTCGCGCAAAAGGGCCGCTCTTTAATTTGATGCACACATGGCCCCATCAGAGAAAAAAGAGCAGAATGAGGCACTCGGTCGCCGGGGAATCGGAGGAAAAAGCTTGAGCGAGAGGCTTTAATCACTTAACTTATCGAACCAGATTGCCCCTTAATGCTGCTAATTTTAAGTAAGGGCTGCGCTCTTAACGCTCTCAGCCGGACGCGAGGGATTTATTTTTACTGTTGCATATATTTCAAGGGCTTAGACGTTCTCAGTTTGTGTTTTAATTCGTTTCTAATTGTGAGAAAATCCATAATGATCAATATTTTTCGAATAATTTAATTTTAAATTTATTAAAAACGTAATTTTTACAGTAGGGAATTGAATGAGTATATATATATATAGTAACTTTTCCAAAATTTTGTATTCTTAAAATCATTGATAATAAAAATTTTACGATCTTAATAATTTCGAAATTGGAAAGTAAACCCTTAAATTATAAAAAGGATTATATATATTTTTAAAATTTATTTTTATCCATAAAGCAACATTATTTGCTTTTATTATTATTATATTTTAATTTATTATTATTTTATTAATTTTTTTTGTAAATTTTTTTAAAATTGGGTTTATTTTATTTTTTAAAATTGGGTTGCTTTTATTATTATTATATTATTTATTATTATTTTATTAATTTTTTTGCAATTTGTATTTATTGTTTAGTGATATATAAATGATCTGCAAAGCTTGTTTCATTCTTAACTTTTTTTTTGCTAAATATATTAATTTCAATGTGAAAGCTAAGGTTGCGAGTGACTCGGCGGTTTGAAAATAAACTTTCTTACAAGTGTATGGGCTATGGTTAAGATTCATTTAATGTCCCGTGATATTATTAAAAACGGTTCTAGTTTTTAGGAAGACCAAGTAAATAATGTTTGGCTGCGAAGTGCACAGCCTCTGAAATTGAGAGGCTGCGATCAATATTTTGACAAAACGAGGCCCCTATCATCGGATCGCCGACCAGCAATTTCGCTCCCCAGGTGGAAGCCGTCAAAAATAAGGTAAGAGAAGGCCATCTCAACAATGCGAGCGACAAACAACTAGCGGGCCGATGAAAGGGACAACGTCTCGAGGCGCCACGCATCACTTCTGGTCTGCCGAGCACCTTTTCAGCCGCCCGAAAAGCAAAACAACCGAAATTCACGCAAACAGCACTTATTTCCTCCGTTACTTTCCACCCTCTCCACCACCCCCGAGTATGTGCGCACAAGTAATATTTTCAAAGTGGCACTTGGTGGAAGTAATTTGATTTGCGCCGTGCTCGCCGCCAGCCAGTGTTTTGCTTTATTTCTCTCTCAACATCTCTATCTTAATCAACGTCCACTTAATGCATGCTTAGAGGGTTGCACTTTTCGTCCCCCGAAGCGGCACTCGCGACACCGGGGGGTGGATAAAAAATGTATATAAACCAGCAGAGCATGCCAGCTCGTAATCCTCGCCAGAACATACACGCACATGAATCATGGCCGGCGTGATCTTTCGAGTGGAAAACATTACATTTCCAATTTCTGCCGCGCCACCCTCGCCTCCCCTGCCACCAGTAAAAACGAATTCAATTTCGACAAATTGCTTTAGAGGATTCTATTTTGTTCCTCAAATTTTATCTCAAATATAGTGTTATTTTTATTAAAATTAATCAATAAAAACATATTAATATTAACTTATAGATCTGCTTTCAATTAATTTAAAAAAAAACATATATTTTTAGTGTAATTTTAAATTTATTTAAAAATCTCTTTTGGTATTTCATTCCCGTCTCTTTGAAAGTTTTGTATTTTCAACGTTATAGTTTTATGGATTTTAATTCAAACCTATTTCCAAACTTGATTTTAAATTCAAACATCAGCAGGAAGCAAAACCCTGTTTTTCGTTGAAAGCAACAACTGCACTTTTCACCTCTCCAAGATTGAATCGGAAAGGGAAACAAAAGCCTAATAACAAAGACACGACCGCTGTTGCCGAGTATTATTTTTGGGTAAAAGCCTCTCTTTGTCTGGTATTGCATGTTGCGTTGTCTCAGGTTACATCAGCCGTAATTACCCGTCCGCATCCACCCCTTTCAAATGCTCACCAGATTATATACACGAAGCTATCCTTGCAAATAATCCCTTATTCTCGCAGCGGCACAAATAAATCCTTATCCAGCCGCCACATCGTTTTATGCGTTGCATCAAAGGGACTCTTTTTGTCCTTGGGTTTTTGTCTGCAGTTTGGAATGAAAAGAGCGATAGAGCAGGGAAGGATTGGATATGATCAACTCGGAAGATACGACGCAACCGCACAGATGGCAAATATGCTTAAATGTGCGCATAGTGAACTTTTTAACAAAAAATTGTACTAGTTTTTCGTTTTTAATTTTAGATTTTGACCAAGTTGTAACTTTAAGTTCACAAATTTTACTTTTCAAGAAATATTTTTGAAAACTTTTTCCTTGTTTGATAAAATAGCCTTGGTTCTCTGGTTAATTGCACAGGTGGAATTTTCTTATTAGATATGAAGCCAAATTTGAGTTTCAAGCGGAAAAAATGAAGCAAAAATATATAATAATTATAATAATAAGTCCACCATAATTTTTCAAATTTTCAATTCTATTAATTATTTTTATACTTTTTAATAACTTTTTGCTCTTTTGCTATAAGAGAGTGGTAGGTATTTTTTAACTTTAATTAAATCATTGTGATTTTAATGGCAAAGAAAATTATTCAACGTTCGGCTGGGTCCAGAGCCGCACAGGTGGACATGGAATTCGGCAGTGAAGCGATCAAGAGACATTTATTTTTGAATGTTTTTATAGGAGTTGATGGCAGCGCTTGGGTCCGCCGTGTTCGGATGTCAAAGTCATTAAAATCATCAATCACGAATGAAACCAAACAGAGCGACTCTGGTATAAATTTATAGATTGTATATAAAAGCTATACTCTCATATTCCCCTCCATCGCGGCGGATTAGCCGAGCCAATTTCGGCGCAAAAAAGTTCTCATTAACGACGAGAAAGAGACGAAAGCAGTTTTGCAAGAGCGGAGAGAGGAATGCGGTTTGCCGATTTTGAGGGGAACAATAATAAAACTGTCCGTTCTCCAGTGTGATAACGTCAAAATAAAAGATAAAACGGGCGATTCTGTAATTACAATGCGGGGATAAATTAAAATATTTACGACGACACACGTCTCATTGCCCGTGTAATTTATTGGTATTAAATTTTTTCCTCCCGCGGCCGACCGACCGACCGGCGCGCAGCAGTGTGACATGAAATTTTATTTTATATATTATATTCCCACAAGGCGCGAGCCCATAGCCGAGGTGGAGCAGCTTGTTTTATGCGCGCCTCGACCATCTCCGCGTCCGTCCGTCCGCAAGGCCTGCCCGCTGTGAGAGTATTGTTTTTAACCAGACGACCCAACACGACGAATTTCCCATCCTAGTTAGTGAGTTTCTCCTGCAGGCTCTCTCAGCATATCCTGCGCGCACATGGGCAGGCGTTTTCCAGCAACAAAATTTCTCTCCCGCGCCACAACCGAGACCAGAGAAAGAGAGAGAGAGAGCGCGCGTTATTTATTTGATTGTGCAGCAGCGTGCTGAATTATGATGTGCACACACGATGTGGGCTTTATTGTTTTTATTAGCCTTGTCCAAGTATGGACGGCGATGACGTTCTTCTTGGAAACGGTCCCCGAGATTGGTAAATTATTAGACGAGTTCACACGACGCTGAGAACAAGACTTGCCAACGTAAATAAAAGAAATAAACAAAACAACTTGAGAAAAATACAAGTATGCATGGGGTGCCTCACAATGTCCTAAAGACAATGTCCTAACAGAAAATGTCCTAACGGATAATATCCTAAAGAAAATGTCCTACAGAAAATATCCTAAAGAAAATGCCCTAAAATTAAGAATTGAAAATGTCCTAACAGAAAACATCCTAACGCTTGAAAATTTTGTCATGTGCAAAAAAATTTCATTTCATCCTTTCAAGTAATTTTGCTTCAAAATTTATCCCGATTCAAAATATTTTACGCTTCAAACGACTAGAGTCTTTATCGGAAAATATACATATTTAGACTTTTGAACTAATTTTAGTAATTTTAGGCTTATGACTCAAATATTTTTTTTAAATATTTTTTTCTTCACTTTTGCTACGGGTAGTTGAGAAATATAGCTATTAATCTTTCTTCTAGACAATAGTTTCAAAGAATTTCATAAAAATCTTCAGGAAATTGTATTTTTGTTTCCTAAGAAAAAATTTACTTAAAAATATCTGTCGATTTTTTCGAGACAAAAAATATGCAAAATTCTAATTGAAAGTATTCGTTAAATTTTTTTCAATATAAGTTGTAGTAATAATATTATTATTAACAATAATTTGTATTTGTGGAAAATAATATGAATGTTTCAAACTTTTATACACTTTTGTTTTTTGAATTATTTGATCATTTAATTTCAAGAAGTGTTTATTGGGTTCGAAATTAGGGCAACTATGCCCCATACATGAACTCATCCAAATAAATGACAAAACAATTTATCGTTAGAAATGTGACAGAGAAGCAGAGAAGCTCGACAATTAGCATCATTCTTTCTGCTTTTAAGTGGAATTCATTTGGGATATTAGTCCCTGTTGAAAAAACTAATTTTTTTAGAATAAATCAACCACTTTTCCGAAATTTAGGACATTTTCTTGAAATTCAATTAGGACAAAATTTTTAGGACAATGTGCGACCATAGCTTTTAGGACATTATCTTTAGGATATTTTCTTTAGGACATTCTCTGTTAGGACATTGTCTTTAACCTCAATTTAGGACATTTTCTTTAGGACATTATGATGGTACCCGTATGCATCATGCTGTTGAAAAATTTTGATTTATCATGAATTTTTATAAATAAAATATAAATAGAAACATTTTATTAAAGAATTTAACAAATATTTTATTAAACTTTCCTTGTTTTTTATGGTTTATTTTTGTTGTTGTTTAAAATTAATATATTTTGTGTAATTGGAAGTTTATAGTGTTTAATATATAAGTGCTGCGTTGTATATTTCAATTTTTTTATCTTCTGATTATAATATAAACTTTTCGTCACGATGGGATAATAATAATGAATTCCAAATTGGAAGATAGACTCGCCACTTATTTCAGGTTCAAAAAATTAATTTAGAAGATAGATTTTACTTGTTTTAACAACCTCCTTGAGGATCAACCAAGAGTATAGCAAAATTCTGTCGGCGCTTGACGCTTTTGAATTTAATAAAAATGAAACACGACCACCTTAGAAATTACGCTTCGGATCACACGTCTCTCTCAATCTCGTCATTGGTGGCACCAAATTCTTTTCCTGCGCGCCGTCAAAAGATTATCGCGCATTACAAGATCCATATTTTAATGTTCCTTATTCAGATTTAGTTTCGCAACATGGCTCGAAAGGAAAAATATTTCAATTAATTTGCAACTGCGCAGCAACTTTACCGCGGCTATAAAATGCGTGTGTAATTTGCAACAGAGTAAATTAACGCGAGATTGCATTTGACTGGTTGCTCGATCGCGGCGTGTGAAGAGCAGAAAGTGAATTGGAAATACCGCAAAACCCGCAGATCCTCTGCCACAAATATACTTCCAGCGAGTAATAAACAGTGAGAAAGAGAAAACCAAATTGATAAATATGAACACGATTATTATTTGTCACACAAATGGATAGATTTTTTAAATTTGTATTCAATTAATTTGAATTTTTTATTTTCCTGATAAAAAATTATAGTGAGAATAGTAGCGCATCTTGAGCTTTTTTTCCAAAATTTGCAAAAATATATGGAAGACAATATTACTCATTAAAAATTTAAATTTTATATTAATTATGATAAATTGATGCATATAATCTTTATTTATTATTTATTTTTTGCATTGCAAGTTACATTTCAGAGTGCCCGTAATCGCTTCAACCGCAGTGTCATGTGAGTACCGATGCGTGATTTATTTATTTCGCGCATTACTTCCATCTGGCTCGCCTCCTCCTCTCTTTTTCTTTTCTCTCTCTCGCTCGTTTGTGAATAATGGGGCATCTCTCTTTCAGCTCTCGCTCGGTCCTGTGTCTCCTGCTCGGAACGGATGGCTCTGATTCATAATCAGATTATGTCGCATATGAAAATGTGTTTGCATGACTGGTGCTGGAATAATAATTACACCGCGGCCTCTATCACGACACATACCAGATCTTATCTGCCGTAAAATGTGCACTCTTCTGGACAAGGTCTTTCTCGAGAGAGACCAAGAAAGAGCGAGACGAGCCATTCGAGAGGAAAGAAAAACTTACTAGACCGGAGGGTTTTGGGTGTTTTCAAGACACACCGCCGCCTTTCGCCTACGGTTTAACAAAATTTATTTTTATATATAGGAGAGTATAAAAATATTATAACTGGGAAATTGCCGAAATGAAATATCTCTGTTTGAGGGAGATTAATCAAGAGAAGGCTGGACTCATAAATAATCTCTTAATCTTTATAGAATTATTCAAAATTGAGAAATAATTCATTTTTAAAAATGGCGACGATTATTGTCTAGGGGTAATTTATCAGGAAATGCGGCTACAAACTGATATGAAAAGGTGTCGCGGAGGGCGTGGAAGAAAGAGTTCGAGGAGTGGCTAATAATACGCGCGCGGTGGCAGCAGCGAGCGAGCGAGCGGCACTTTGAAGTCGCTTGGTCGGTCGGTCTGAACAAAGGAGGAACGAGCTCGGCAGGCAGCGACCATGACTGCCCCATAATCAACACTTGGCTATTATTACGTACGGCGCGATACGGCAGCAGAATAATATGGTTGCCAGCACCCAATTATTATGACACGCTTTTTTTTTTTTTAAAGAAATTCATAATTTCTTCATTCTCGGATATACAGAGTTGTTAATGTTTAATATTTCAAGCCGAGGCTTTGTATTTTGTTATAAATTTTTTTTAGTATTCTTGTGGCTCGGATTTTATGTCATTACAGGGGTGGGTGCCTCGCCATCATCAAATCGGGTGCGGGGCAATGAGCCGTGAGAATGACATCTTCATCGCGGCGTGAAATGAAAGATCACACAGAGCGCGTGCACTGAAAGCTATGACGCTGCATTCTGTGCTGCCTCGCAACTCTATTAATATGCTAATCGAGTCGCGGCCCAAACACTCTCTCTATAACACGCTCGGACGAGCCGATCATCAAGGGTATGCAACCGGCTGGACAGGCGTGTCGCCACCTTTGCATAAATCCAAATGCACCCAACAATTGCATTTAAATTTTTTACCCTTTTGTGCACATTTTCTTATTTAAGTGAGACATTCGGATGAATTTTTATTTCCCATTATAAGAATTATTTCTATTTTATTTTATTAGTGTCCAAACACTCATGGGTTTTTTTTTAATAAAATTTTATTTAGAAAAGCGCTGTGTTGAATTATGCTATGGCAGAAAGTGGAAACATATTTTCCATTTGCATATTCATTTTCATTTTCGTTCGGCAATGGCACATTGTTTTAATAAAAATTTCATCTATATAAAACTGTTTTATTTAATAACAATTAAAGAATTAAACTATTTAATTTGGTGTTGAGTTTTAAAAGTTAAATTTATGCTTCACTCTCGCATCCTTTACGTTTCAATAAATCCATTTTATTACAAAAAAAAGAAATTTTTGAAAAATATTCTGAATATTAGTTTCGTTGCTGTATTATAACAATAGGAAAAAATACAGAGAAAACAGCTAGGATTATATAGCCTGTTGGAATATTTTTCAAAAGTCCCATTACAAGGTGGGCGCAACAAAAGTGTTAAACGTCAAATTCGTTGGACTAGTGTTAGAAATGAAATGACCTGACCGAGCAATTTTTCACTCGCTGCAGTAGCGATTTGCGCTGAATTAGACGCCCAGGAGGATAAATAATTCATTTGGCGGCCGCGCGGGTCAACTTTTAAATAAATATAGGGACCGCGGTGTACAAAATATATTCCTGGGTAATAAATGCGCGCGCCCAGCAGGCAGCGGGTCAGATGGGGCGGACACACACTTCTTGCTGCCTAGATTCAATTACTCATCTGCCACTCAAGTCACTCGAGTTTATTAAAATAATCACTGAAAAATGCACGCTTCACTTGCCCATTACTCAAATCAAATGAGGCGAAAATGAAATTAAATACAAAATATAAATTTCAGATTTTTCCGCTTTTCGTCCGTCGGTCAAAACAAATAAATCTCTGAACCCGCTGGCAGCACAAGAGGCAGAGAGAGAGAAAGGACAAGTTTGTCATAAAACTTTTGCTTATCTGCGGCATTTGATCGCAGCTGAAAAGCACACAAAGGATGCGGAGAGACTGCAGAGAGATGAGGAAGAGCAGGAAAAAAGAAATAAATTTTGAAGGGCCTGCACAGCAAGATTAGAATCTGAATGTGGGCCATGCTAGCACTCGGTTCAACCTGGTGTTAACTCGCTAAGCCTTTTTATTACATAAGTAATGGCTTTCATCGGAATAAAATGAGCTGCCCGGGACGAACAAAATTTAATTGATCCCTATAAAAGTAACAAAACCAGCAGCTTGATTTTCATGCACTCATTCTAGCTGTGGCTGAAAACCTTCAAAGATTAAACAAAAAAATCCTACAAAAGAATATATATGGTAAAAATTATATAATTTAATAAAATCCCTTCATAATTTGGCGAAAAAACAATATTTGTGGTGGTCTTATAGGATGGCCGATATAATATACTTGATAGAATAAATTTGGAGTTCATTTCCGTGGAGTAAAAAAGATAAAATACGCAATATCAGACTCTAAAATATGGATAATCAATAAAATTAGACGCTGTAAGTTCAGAAATGGAGAAAAAATTTCAATTTTGTTTAATTTATAATAATACCGATTTTTAAACGGGATATTTTTTTACTTTTTCTAGTCGGACGTGTTCGTCATTTTAACATGGAAGGAGGGCTACTTTTTATCGAGTCCCGCGCATATTTAATCGCTTTCCCAGGTAAATCACTTGATAGGTAGCCGCCGTTTGAGCTCACACGCATGGGACCGGATCGGAGGGAAAACGACAGGGGGCCGCGGACCGACCGGCTAGGTGAATCCAGCTGTACGATTTTGGTGGCGCCGACCGGTCGACCCCCCTTTGTTTCTCCGTTTCCCTTTACTCCGCTGATATCACTTAACAAACACACACGCGGCCAAAACCAACAACTCTTCTCTATATGCATTGTTTCAAAACTAAATCGACTATCGACGCAGGTAATTTAAATTGCCGGCGCCAGTGAAGATAATCTTTGAGAGATTGGAATGTGGCCGAGAAAAAGGAATAACCACAAAATTTAAATAATTTTTCAAATTAAATTATATAGTTTTAAATATAAAATAGGAAGCTATTTTGTCACGGAATAGCCTGGCGTGGAGTTTGGGTACGATTTTAAGGGCCATTGAAACATGGCCTTTGGTTTGTTTCAGATGTTAGGAAAACTAATTTATCACCGGGCGAAGCGTCTCGCTTGTCTCCAAAAGTATCTCTTTCTCAGGACCCGGCGAGCTAGCGCGCGCGGTGGAGACACTTCTTCTTCTTCCACTTGGTTGCTGCCCCCACTGCATGCCACTCGTTCGTTCGATGGGACGATTTTTTAAGCCACAAAAAACAAACAGCACTCCATAAAATGAATGCGTGACTTGTTTCGGGCTATTCATTAAAGTGGATTCACGCTCATACCAGACAACGCGCCCAGAGAGTGGCCACAAAATTTTAACCGGCTCGCATTATGAGAGAGGTAATTATTCGCTAAAACTCTGTCAACTAAAAAGTTAGGAAAAATCATACACATTTTGATTAATATTATATTGCGATAATTAAAAATTAAAATGGAAAGCTAAATTTTATTGATATTTTAAAAATTTAATACAACAGAAACCATAAATTAAATATATTCTTATGTCTTTTAATTTCAAATTAGTGTGGAAATTGAACGTTAAGGAACATAAATATAATGTATTTACTATTTTATATAATATTAAATAAGATAATATATTTAGTTTTATTTATTTCCATATAAAAAATAATTTTTATTTTATAATATTTTCAGTTATTTGATGAAATAAATTTGAACTAGAAAACGTTTTTAAGTACTTTTTTAACGGCAACAATCTGCTTTATCTTTCTGGAAAAAGAGTAGAGGTCCAACGCAAAATATTTGAAGCAGAGGTCATTGAATAAATAAACCGTCTTCCGAACGTGCGTATATTCCACCATTTGCGCCACTAAATTATATTAACAATGGGCAGCACAGGTTCTCTCTTCCCTCTTTCGTGTACCACAGTGAATTCATAAATTAAACAGAGAACGCCTCTTGCGCGCAGTGCCATATTGTCGCATGTCAACATAATAATAAAAATTTGAATAAAACACGAAAACTCACGCAGTAATTCTTTCTCCTTTTTCAGGCTCTTTTTAATTCATACCCAATATTTGTATTCTTAATAAAATGCTTTTTAAAATATTTATAAACAATCAAAGTGTAATTAATATCTGTGGCACGGTGTTTTTAGTACTCAATTAAAGACCGAGTGATAAAGTTGAGAGTTAAATATGCGCAACGGGCTCGTTAAGAGAGAATGAGAGAGACGGAGAGTAGCAATAAAATACACAAGTCCATGCTGATAGTGTGTTGACGACGGAAAATGAAACCTGGTTTGACAAGCCTGAACCTGCCCGTTCATAAGTTGTGGGAATTCCTCTCGCGTATTTAAATTGGGAAATAAATGGTGCGTATTTTGTTGGAGTGTTAAAAAATCGAGTTCCAGGATTTTTTCCAAGCGAGAAGCGGAAAACTTTAACTTTGAATTGAATTTTTTCCATCCCATAATTTAAAAACTCCGCGGGGCACCAAAAGGGAAGAGTGAATAACGCTGAGAGATTCTGACAATACGCAACAGCAATCAAAATTTATTTGCTCTAAGGTTGTTATTATTGTGGAATAAATTATCTCGCGAGCGCCAAGCCTCCCTGAATGAATGAGAAGAGAGCACGAATTGAAAAAGAGCTGCTTCCTGGGCACAAAACTTGACAGCGAGATGAGCAGACGAGCTCCTCACACGGCCAAACTGCCAGCACGAGGAATCCTCGGACGCTGCAATCCGGTTTCTGCTCCCAGGTATTTTTAATATTTATAATAATTATTTCTCCCCTCACAGCAAAAATTATCAAATTGAATTAATTTATTGTCAGTTTTATGTGTAATTTTAATGTATTAAATTTATATAATCCAAATAAAAACACAAGCAAACACAATGATTGCATTCTAATTGCTTGATTTGACAATTTGTTTGTTATAGCTTTATACAAATTAATATTCAAATTGAATTTTTGTTTTTACAATTATGGAAAGAGGTATATTTAAGCAATTAATTACATTTTAATTATTTAAATTAATGTGTCAGAGGGATAAATTAACTACACTTTAATCTTTAATAATCAATTTCAATAGTTTGAAACTCTGGCCAATTTTTAAATCATATGCTTAAAAAAGCTTTAAACCAATAAATAATCAACATTTTACAATAATATTTTTGCGGGCTATAGAATATTGTTTCTGAGTAAATATGTATTTCAAAATTGATCAAATTTCATAATCCATTAAGAATTTAACAAGAAAGACCCTCCAAAATGTTGACGTAGAATAATTTTATAATCGCAATATTAACATTGAAAGAGTTATATTTGGTACTTTATAATTAATTATTGCTTGAAACAAATATTTAACAAATTAAGGATTTAAAACCTTTTGTTTAATCAACACAAAATGTTTATAAAATCATTTAAAAGAAATTATTATTTTAATATTTATATTGCATATCAATAAAAAATTTGATAAAAAAATATAATTTCAAAAATTATTAGATGTGAATAACTGGAAAAATATATAATAATATTAGTAGTATTTTGTTTCTGATAATATTCTAGTGCATATCTGATTTCAGAATATATAAACATCAATTTGATTACAAAATTTAATCATCGCTTTCATAAATAACGCTAAATAGTAAAAATAATTAAATTGAACATCTATTTGTTGTACTCAATAATAATAAAATTCGGTTGTTGAAGAAATTAAGGTCACAAGAAAATTATTTTTTGTACCAAATTCCAGTTTGTTTTAAATCCAAGGCAATTAAAAAAAATATTTATTGGTCACCACAAGAAAGCATAATTTTCAGCAACAAAATAAATTATCGTAGAACGCATGCAGAGAGAGAAGAAAAACAATACGAGCGTGTCGAGTGTCGTTTTTGGCCCTTTATCGAGTTGTATACAATGGCCAAAAAATTAATTACATTAGCAGGCAATTTATATTCCGAATGTTTACTTTGAGAGTTTCCTAGGTGGTCCGCGGCGGCCGTGTCTGGCAAACGTGTGATAACCTTCCCTCCCTCAGCTCTCGGGCATCATATGCAAGCGTCGTTCGAATAAATCCAAAACATACATACCCGAGACCAGCCAGCCACTTAAATGGAGATTTTTTCCTCTCATTTTCGAGCGCCTGCTTTCATAACTCATCTGGCGAAGAGATAATTGCAGGCTACGCTCGCAGGATCACGATATGGCTAAGTGATTACCGTAATAACACGCTATGCCTTCAACTGTTTGTTTTTCTCCCGGCTTTCTTCGCATGTGCTGCTTTGCCATATTTGTCAATCAAAACTGCCGCGCCGGTTTATCAACGATTAAAACCGGCCCTGTAATTACGACACAAGCACACACACCATGATTTATATTCTAATTGCTCGATTTGCCAAATCGTTGCTATGGCTTTACACTGATTTATATTCAAATTGAATTCAATTTTTGGCTTTTTCAATTAACGGAAGAGGTCCATACCATATTAATTTTAGTTAATACATTTGAATATGTAAATAAAACTGTCGGTGAAAAAATTTCATGCTTTCATAATCAATTTCAATGGTTCTGTGCAGGTTCTGCGTTCTGCAGTTGATGGACAATATAAAAATTAAGTGCTCAAAAATAGCCTCAAATCAATAAATTATCAATGCAACTCGCAAGCTACATGGAAAATTGCTAGAAATTAAGTAAGTAATCATTGATTTAAAAATTGAATCAATTATATTTTTTATGCTCCATATCCAAGGTACAAACAGAAAGTGTTTCTTTAACCAGCATTTACATAAAAAAGCAGTGAATTTGGAAATTCATATTATATTTATGATTAAAAAAATAATTGTTTATTTTAAACTAACATATTATTTAATAATTAAAGATTATTTATAAACTAAATAAGATAAATTATTGAAATTTAAAAAATTATCACAAACATTTTTATATTATACTTTAAATAATATTATGTGTGCAAAACTTATAAAAACTTTTATAGCTACATTAATTATATAGTTTTAAAATGCCTTAAAACATTGTCATCATAAAAATTAATTGAAAATTTAATTTCTGATAATTCAAGAGTTGTTCATGGATTTTAATATCGTATTAGGTCAAAATGCAGCTCGTGGGGCTCATGAAAAAAAGAGCTGCTCGGCAGCATTAGCTCGCTTGCCAGTGTTTCTAATTGCTGGTTAGGGATGACCGGCCGGTGTTGATAGGCCGCGATGACGTGCCTGATACGCGATAAAGGCCCTATTTCACTCGCGCCCGGTGTAATTAACGTGCGGGGCGGCAGTAAGCTGATCAGCACATATATTATTTTTTTCTACTTCTCCTCAAACAACAACACAAACAGACGTGCAAGGAAGAAGCGTGGCACTCCTCCTTCTGCCTCTCAGCAGCGAAAACGGCCAATTGTTTCTGACACAATTGCCGTGCGTGCTGGAAATTAACTCGGAGAGCTCCGAGGAAAAAAATGATTATTAACTCGCCTTTTCAATTTCCAGCAGCTTCTCTGGCCTCCTAAATAAATGAAACACTTCGGCAAAGCGATTCATCTTCCGTCTTCTCAAATGAAATTAAAAACATCCCGTTTTTTTATTTCATTTATATTGAGGAGAAGAGACACAAATTATTGTTGTAGCTTATTCTCATCCATCAATTACGTACATGCTTAATATTTATATCAGTAAAAAAAAAATTTAAAAAAAATAATAATAATTTTATATAGTGTGTGAAGATTAAGTTGACGCTTGCATGCAGAGGAACCGAATTCATGAAAGTAACAGAAAATGTTGTTTTATGTTCAAACACAAACGGTTCAATCAGGTCACGGTCTACAACCCTTGCTCATTATAAAAAATTAAAACATTTTTTACAAATATTTGAAATATTATCAAACTCACAAATTAAACGCAGGAGCTTCATTTTGTTTTAATTTTGTTAATCTTTGTATTTTTCTTGCTCTTTAAATAGGGTCAAAGACTGCAGTGATCAAAACTGGAAAATGCTTTTTCTTTGGAACGAAATTAAAATTTTGGAAGAGTAAAAAAGCCTGTTTTACTTCACCTAAACAAAAATTTTCAGCAATTTTAATTTAAAATTAAATTTGACCGAGTGCAAGATTATTATGCTTCAATATTTTTGAATATTTCATTTAAGGAAATTTTTGTGTGCAGTTGAATATTGAAAATGAATTCCCTTCTTTGTTTTCGGCCTTTTGTTTCAACTCCCACACGTGAACAAACTAGTGTGCTTGAGAGAGCCGCGTGCGATAAAAGCCGGGGCAATTTTGTTTCATACATCAGGTGGTGCTGAAAGCTTAATGAGAGCCTTGCTTGGAAATTATTTTCTCTCTTTCTTTCCTTTCGCCCGTAGCCGTATGTGCATAAGGTGTGTGTGTTTTAAAATATATATTCGTTGAGAGTGCTGAAAAGTGACGAGTAGCCGCGCGCGTGTGTTATTATTAAATGATCCGCCGTTGGAAAAATAACAAATTCACGTCTGCAATTCACGCGCTCGTTAAATCGAGAGCGGCCAGCACAACTGGAGGGAATATTTTTTAATTCAATTTTATACACATAGGGGCTAAGCAGATGTGCGAATTGGTGTCATTAAAAAAGTTGCTCTCACCACCGCGTTTTTCTCTTTCTCTCTTCAGCGCAAAAACTCGGTTTTAATGACATAATTTTGGAGGCGTTTGAACTCTCTGGTCTCTCTCTTGGTCGCCGACGAAAAAGCGAGAGGATCACATATATTTATATCTGAGAGACCGCCTTGTCAATGGACGGTCGAGCTACAAGATATTACCGACATTAACGCTTATCTGAATTGCCTGAAAATTATTATAATGCCTTGTTGAAAGAGTATTTTGATGTATTTTGACCGGGGACATAGATTAGGACGTATTTAAAAGTAAGAGGCACAAATAAAAAACAACACAGCTTTGGTGCTGAAAATTCATGAGCTCCCCTCCGGTTTATCTTAAAAGCTGGCCGAGGAAATTAAATAAATCGCCATGACTCAAGTACGGCGAGATAAATGGCATTTTAATGAGCTTGACATTTAAAATAAAAGTAGTAATTGCATTTATTATAAATTTTTGTGTTTCTAAAAAAAAACGACTGCTATTTTTTTATACAAATAGAGGTTTAAAATTGTTTCATTACTTTGCTCTAGCAGATAATGTATTCCTTGGAAAATATAAATAAAATTAATAAAATTTAATTTATTAAGTCAAGTAAGTCTTTGATCCAGCAATTCATTTCATAATTGATATGAATTTAAGCTCAAATTTAACAATAATTAAGATTTGCTTCGTCAGTTTGAAACTTTGAAAATGTATGTTGGAAATTTTTGTAAGGCAAAGTGGATTAAGAATTAAAGTCTCGTTTAGTCAGTTTAAATTTTCTGCAATTTATACAGGCAGATAATTGCTTTTGTTAGCAATTTTATATCAATTTTGAAATACCAATAAAATTGTAACACCTTTGCAAAACCTAACACTGTGTCAAGCTTGATTTTCGTGACCGTATAAATACATTTAAGGTGAATTTAATTTTCGGCGGCGCGCATTCCTAGCAGGGCGTGTTTGCAAATCGAGAGGACGTCGTCGCGCCGTGATAAATGGGCGTTTTAAAATAATTTCGCATCTATCTGGCTGTCGCTCGGATGTCCATTAAAAGCGGCCGAAACGCAAACTTGTTCCCTCTTGTGCTTCTATCGATCGCTAAGTACAATTTTATGTTAATTTTATTGCGCGTAAACTTCTTTTATTACGTTATTTTATTATTTATTCGTACGTATAAATGTGTGCTTATTATACCGTCCGTTCCATTTCCAAAACAGCCGTTGAAAGAATAATGCGAGATGCTTAAATTGACCGTCGATTTATTTATTATTTCTCCGGCGAGCGCACAATCGAACCGCGCTCGGTTAATTGTTCTTTGTCCATTGTATTGAAATAAAACAGGCAATAAAAGCTTCAGAATTTTTTTTTATCCTTTTGTGACAGAGCAAAAGGGAAGTCACAAGTCAGCCGCATTAATTATTACTAATTTGAATTTTAGTTTTACAATTTAACTTGAAATTTTTGCAAGACTTTGTTGACATTCTATTTACACAAGTAATAAATCTAATTACACGGAGAGGAAAATGGCTGCGTGCGGCGAGAATCGAGGCGAAGTGATGTATGAGGGCCTTTTATTAAGGTGGCACTGATTGCTGACTCGACTGTAATCACAGGTTGGGGGGTCCAGTGTTATTTTATACTGGGGGCGTGGTGCGACGCCACAAACACTGTGTAATTCTTTTGTATGATAACAACCACTACAGTATATAGTAAGGTGTATATTTTTGAGGCATCCCGCGCATTATTTATTAGCATACTGATTTTTATAAACTCTCGTGTATGTTTGTATCCTCGAAGAAAATTATTTATTGCTTTCCCGGTTGTTTATTTTTCAACAGCGAGATTACACATCAGATCGGTGCATGTGAGTGTTTCGATTTAAAGTTTGATTTACGGAGCTTTTATTCATATGAGGACCGGTAATTACTATTAAGTTTTTAAGCAATTCAAAGCTTTAAAATTTAAATAAATATTATCAGTTGATATCAATTTCTCCATGGAATTTATTTATTTAGAGAAGGGGTGAAATCGGGAAAGGATGAGGTGTAATTGGCAGTGAAAAGTTACCATTTTGATTTTCACATATGTTGTTGGGGTTGTTGAAAGGTAGCTTCTCCTAAATTTTCAGCTTAAAATATGGTGCGCTTTTCCGGGAAATCGGATTTTTCCAAAAACAGAAAATGTTGAATATCTTTGCTAAAAATGAGAATATATGAATGCTCTTTTCACTACCAGACGTAACTTTTCACGCCCAACAACTTTGCTGTTGATTATTTTTGTGTAGGTCAAAGGTCAAGGTCACTAATTAGCAAATTTCACTTTCAAACGCAATTTTCGCAAAGAAGCACACCTCGGATTTTTTTCGTGATATACAAAAAAATGTAGCCCTAAGTGTGTAGAACAAAATACTTGATTTCCAGATTGGTAACTTTTTCTGTTTAATTGATATTTTTAATTGAATATAAAAAACAGTGAAAAATCACTTTTCCGCAAACGAAATTAATTTTCAAACAGCGATAATTTTTTTTCTGTTAGAGATACGCAAAAACTTGTAAGTACAAAAAGTGTTTCTAATGACCTAACCTATCGAACCATGTATCGATCATGTAGGTCGAGTCACTTAAGGTCATTGACCTCAGTGACCTGTGACCTTGAAAAACGATATTGCAAAAAATTGGAAACGTTTCAAAAAAGGCGCACTCTTTTTCATTATTTAATGAACTAATATTTTGCAATATCGTTTTTCAAGGTCACAGGTCACTGAGGTCAATGACCTTAAGTGACTCGACCTACATGATCGATACATGGTTCGATAGGTTAGGTCATTAGAAACACTTTTTGTACTTACAAGTTTTTGCGTATCTCTAACAGAAAAAAAATTATCGCTGTTTGAAAATTAATTTCGTTTGCGGAAAAGTGATTTTTCACTGTTTTTTTATATTCAATTAAAAATATCAATTAAACAGAAAAAGTTACCAATCTGGAAATCAAGTATTTTGTTCTACACACTTAGGGCTACATTTTTTTGTATATCACGAAAAAAATCCGAGGTGTGCTTCTTTGCGAAAATTGCGTTTGAAAGTGAAATTTGCTAATTAGTGACCTTGACCTTTGACCTACACAAAAATAATCAACAGCAAAGTTGTTGGGCGTGAAAAGTTACGTCTGGTAGTGAAAAGAGCATTCATATATTCTCATTTTTAGCAAAGATATTCAACATTTTCTGTTTTTGGAAAAATCCGATTTCCCGGAAAAGCGCACCATATTTTAAGCTGAAAATTTAGGAGAAGCTACCTTTCAACAACCCCAACAACATATGTGAAAATCAAAATGGTAACTTTTCACTGCCAATTACACCTCATCCTTTCCCGATTTCACCCGAAGACCAAGAAGACCAGAGAAAATTTTAAAATTTAATTAAAAGGAAAGTTTTTAAAAAAACTCCTCAATTATAGATTTTTTTTTTAATTTTACATTTTATCAATTTTCATCTCTCTAAATCTCAAAATTAAGAACTGGAATGAAATAAAAGTTAAATATTTTGTTTGATAATTACTTTTTACATGTTTCCTTGTTCGCCCACACTAATTGTAAAAGGCCTGATGAGATAATTCAATTCTGCGCCCCTAATCGCATTCCTTATATTTCTCCTTTACTTTTTTTCCTCTCTCTTTCTCCTGCCTGATGAAAAAGCTCTTCGTCAGACGTCTGTTACTGGTTTCTGTTTTGTTTCTTGACTTGGTCAGCTAATAATTTTATTCATCGAGCAGATGCTGCCTCATGATTGTTTTTTGGTCACTGCTGCCGCCGGTCGCTCCGGCCGACCAGGCAGAGCAAAACAAACACCGCTTGGAATGGTGGTTCGGAATTATGCATGAGCGGAACGGGGAGAAAAACGATTTTCCGCAGCCTCGTCATAATTTTATCATTTGTTATGAAAGGCCAGTGGCTGCTGCTGTTTTATTATGATCGAGGCTCATTTGTCTGCGAGAAAAGACATAACTCACGCAATAGAGGATATACCTGAGCGCACTGAAAGAAGTTCTTCAGAATTGTGTAAAATTGATGACAAAAAAAAAAAAAAATGTTGCGTTAGACAAAAACTGTGTCCTTTTGAGACATCCTTTTGACTCAATGGACCCACATCAGCTAGACGAGGTGGACCTTTTTTGATAATAATAATTTATTTCTTTTCGTGCCTCCCACTGATTCCGGATTTTTGATAGAAGTTCAGTAAAACTTTAAAAGGGGGAAAATATAAACAAATAATATGGAAACCATGGTTTGAGCAACGAGAAGAGGATGAAAGCAAATTGGTTTTTATTTATCATTAATTTAATTCTTAACGTAATAACAAGATTTTTTTCAATTTGACAATTTAATTAAAAAATATTGTATTCACTTGCATCAAATTAAAAGAATAGAAATAAAAAATGAAAAATAATTAATTAAAATAACAAACACACAATATTGCAGCATTGAAATCCCTTTAATCGATCAAAATCTGAACTTCCCCAACACTTTTCAGCTTTGTTCATCATAATCATAAGGATCATGTATTATGGAAATGCCAATGATTTTTTTTTGTAATGATTTTTTTACAAAAGTTGAGCCCAAATAAAAAATAAAGAATAAATTGGGTGGTTCCCAAAACTCACTCTTGGGCTGGCCCTAAAAATTAAATTAAAAACTTTTTCTGTTCGAGAACATGACGATTTTTGTCTGCTAAACCTTTTTACTCTATAGTTGCAAAAAATACTCTTTGCTTTTTAATAATAAAAAATTAATTATTAATTAATTTTAAAATTAATTATTAATTAATTTTTTCGCACACTTGTTGTTAGAACGAGAATTCCACCTTGCACGTAAGCAAGAGTTCTTGGGCCAGCAGAAAAGCAAGGGTTAAAAAACTTTGCGTCCCGACTGAGCTAATTATCATCGATTGGGATCCAAGCGCGGACGTGAATGCGATTGGCGCCATATCGACATCATTCCTGGGATGCTTCGCCGGGCAGTCGGCGGACGGATCAGCGGCACCCAGCAGGGTTTCCGATAATTGGCCGCGAGCAGGGCGACGGCGTGTTCAAACGAAAGAGTTGGCCGAACGAGGCAAGGGCGTGGTGTCGACGCCGCCGAAACGCCTAATCAATAATTTCCTTCTCTCTTCACATGCCGGCGCATAATAATTCATCTCGTTTGTTTGTTCAATTGGAATATTATTTTGTTGTGATAAGAAGGCGCCGACCGCGGCCGGCCGACGGCACTTGATTATGAATGTTTCAATTTCGCTAATGAGCGTCGGTTTGCTTTGCTGGGGTGATATGTGCGGCCAATTATAACGAGCAGAGAAGAACGCTTTCAGCGATTCGATGAGAAAACGAACGCGGCATTCCCGAGACAGACTCATCTCAAACAACGTACACACATATTTATGCTTGTTAAAAGATTTAATGCGTTCTCAGGCGGACACGAGAAGAGAGCCGGCGTGATTCGGCTAATGTCAAATTATTACTGATTGATTTTCAATACCGTGCGCCAATATATGAAAAATAAAATATACATTACAACCACTAATATTGCTAATTAAAAAAAATTATTCATTTTAAAATTCAATAAAAATAAAAAATAAAAATAGGATTGTCTGCAGTTTAGTTTTTTTTTAAATCTTCAAACAACTTGGGAATTGATAAACTATTTATGTGTAAATTCCAATTTATTAATATCGCCAATAAATCATAGAATATGGTTTAATTACACCAAATTATTTTAAATAATTTTCTTCTTTCAACATAGGATGCTCTCTCTTGTAAAAGTTAGGTTCGCAGTTTAAAACGATTTCACAAAAATCATATTAAATAAACCATAAATATGACTTCCAGGTATTTTAATAAATTTTAGGTAATGCAAATGAAATTTAAACTCTTCTCGTTGTTTTTAAATAAAAAAGCGAGTTTTAAGCAGTCAAAATTTTCCAAATTCCCTCAACATTATCGACATAAATTAGAAGTGAGGTGCAGTGTGGCGAGTTATGTACAGATATTACTTTTTTACAGCCGGCCCGCGGTATTAATTTCAATTCGAACCTGATACTTTGTCTTACAGATCGATATCAGGGGTCAGCAGTCGGAGGGAAAAGGATGTTGCAGGTTGCCCGGCGTAAATGATGACGCCGTGTGTGTACGAGAGAGAGATAGGCTCAGTTACGTCACTGCTGGTTAGGCAGGTAGGTAATACCTGGCCGAGCCAGTGGGGAGTCTTTTCTTAAACAAACACACACGCGGGCATTAAAAAAAGCAGCTCTACCTTTAGGCTGATACGGCCGTAAATCAAATTTTACAAGGACCATCTGCATAGAGTTGGACCAACATCGTTTAAGAATCAATTTTGCTTTTCAGCCAACATGTGTAAATAAACGTTCCGGACGGGAATATTATTCGAAAAACCACGTAATAAACGATGAAGATTTTATCTGCCAGCAATAAATTAAGCGCACGAAATTCGCAATAAAATCGTCCCGAGCGAAAATTTCTTTCCCCGGCAACGTTTATGGTCCATATTTCAGCGCTTGCTCCACTTTGCGCCGAGGTGTGCTTCTTACATGGCTAATGAGTTTATTAGCTCTAGTTGTCAGCATCGAAATCGCCGGCCGTTAAGTGCGGAATTTACGTCCCAAAATGACCTCGTATTATTTCTTTCTTTTAATTGGGCATTAAAAAAGGCACAGCGATGAAATCTGAGGAAACGTTCCTCCGTCCGGCTGTAATCCAAACGTCCCACCTTCGAACTCGCACGTGGGCGCTACAAAACTGACTTGCCCACCCTCTTTTTATAGTCGCTGCTACACATCTTGATCGTAGCAACTCGAAACTTTATTTTTTACTTAATGAGAAATTTCGTGCCAAATTATTACTCAAACACCTACTCAGGTGTTTGGTATATTCAGCAATGAGAAGAAAATCAACTTTGGAAAAAATATTCACTCTTCGTTAATCATTCTTGACTTCTTGCATCGGATAATTAATTATGCTTTCGGTAAATAGTCGCCAAAAAGCTAATTTAAAACGCGCTCCTGGAATTCGACGGCGCCGTCGCTCATGCTTTGTCGGCCGCCCAACTCTAATTACAGGTAGCCATCGTCTGCTCGGCTTAATTAAATATTTAAATTGCTTTGCCCGACTCTATTAGCGGCGGTAAACAAACAGACAAACAGGCTGGACGTGTAATAAACGGCGGCATGCAAAATGGTACTCACCTCAGCATCCAACTTCTTGAACTCAGGGTCGTCCTCGTCTACCTCGAAGTAAAGCTCGGTGCTGGTTATCGACACCATGCCAGAGGAAACTATGCCCGGAGCAACCAGTTTTGCTTTTGTGCTTATGTTGATCGGACCTAGTAGACACAAAAAGCAAAATTTTTAACATAAAGTAGCAAATAATGAAAATCGATTTACTTTATTTTTTAATAAAAAATTAAATTGAAGAAAATTAAACTAATAAAAATTTTTTTAGTAAAAAATAGAAGCAAAAAATTGAGCTTACCAGTGAGATCACAATCTAAGTCTCGGTCATCAGCTGCCAGTTCGGAGTCATCAAGCAAGTCTGATGATGTGAGAGTTTGCTGCTGCGATCTAGAGATGGCCAGGTGAGCGTGAAATTCTTCCCTGGCCTGCAGGATCGCATCCTCGGGGGCGCCGTGTTCGAGGGCAGCTTTCAATGTGGCCTCGGGGTGACTCGAGCCTAATGGGTTGTGCACCAACCGCTTCCTGCGCCTGGCGTCGTCCTCCCAAACGTCCAACTTCCAGTACTCACTCTGCCTGGCCTGCTTGGGGTCCATGAAACCCCACGCTCCGTGCTTGTTGGACAAAATGTTGACCACCTTTTCAAGCAGTCGGCTGGCAATCACATTGTCCCTGCGCCGGGCAGCGGTGATCAGGTGATCACACATTTTCTCTTCCTCGCGCCTGTCCACCAACGTCTGGGCGCACTGAGACTATTTAAACACAACAAAATATTTGTTAATAACTACAAATAAACATTGACCAATTTCACAGTTACAATTAGAAAAAGTATTATTTACAAAAAATGCCAAAGTTGACGCTTTATAGTATAATTTTATAAAAACGCTAGGCATTTATTTATTTGTAAATATTCATTTTACAGTAAATTTAATAAACTTTTCTATTACATTAAAATAATTATCAAGCTTCTTTTTTATTAATCAATACTTGCATTATATTCTTTTGACACAGTATTTTACTAATTTATGGATATATCTGATCATGTTAATTTTACCTCAAAATCAGCATGCTTCAACACATCGTCAGCCCTCATTCTGTTTAGAATGAACTCTGCCTCATTGGCGACCCTAACAATGTGGTCCTTCATGGCGTGTGAAAGAAGTCGGCCTTCGTTGATAAGCTCGATGAACGCCAAGCCGGCGTGTTTCTGCAAAGAGTTTTGCCACTCTTGCGAGCACAGCAGCATAACCAGCTCTACCACGGAGTTGCTGTTCTTAAAGGTTGTCAACCCTAAGCACAAAAAATTAAAAATATGGATTTATGAAATAAAATTGTATTAAAAATTGCATACCTTTTCCCTCCATCAAAAGTTCCTGGCCGTGCGAGCCGACCAGAGTTTTGGAGAGGAATGGCGCGAAGTCGACCATGATTTCCCTCAGCAGAGGACACACAGAGCTGAGCGCAGTCTCCAGTTTCTGGGTGAGACTCGCCTCCCTTGAGGGTGTGGGCACTGGCAGGTTGTCAGTGTTGACCAGAGTCTTGATGGGCAACTCTTCAGGGCGCGCCGTCGAGGGCAGCATGGAGGCGTCAGGGTTGTGAGGCACCACCCGGACGACCGAAATTTCGGCTGTCAACTTGTCACCCCTCTCGCAAGGCTGCTCGACCAACTCACTGCTGTTGGAGTGTGAGAAGTTGTGCATGTTGTGGTGGTCCTCTCTGTTCAGGGTGTCACCATCCTCGTTCAGGTTGACGTCTGTCCAGCTCTCGTCCACCTGACCAATGAGCTCCGCATTCAGCTGCTGCGGAGGCGCGGTCAACTCGGTGGGACTTTGCTCGGGAATGTTGCAGTTTGTCTCCTCAGTTGTATCCACACTCTTAAATATTTAATTTTCTTTTAATTTTTTTTCTGGTGGAAATTATTAGATATTTAAAAAAAAAAGAGAAATTTATATATTTACACAAGTGGTTAATTAAACAGTTATTAACTAGCAAAAAGAGCACAAAAGTTAATCAGAGCTCCAGGCATACCTCGAACGGCTGAGATAAAGCACGAGGTCTCATTGGAGCATATCGCACGCTTTCTGCCAAGTCTACATCATAAGTGTGAGCAATGGGAGCAATGTGAGCAGATCCCGAACGCCCTCTAGCCTACAAGACCAATGCACCAAAGAGCGAGATTTATATGTTAGTTTTGCTCACGGATGCTTTTTTTAATTTGTTAAAACGCCAAAAATCATGCAAGATGCTTTTCGTTAAAATGAAAGACGAAACAATAGCCAATTATGTTAGTTGCAAGAAAAATAAATGAACAATTTTACCTTGATCGAAGAAGCCACTGACGAGTCATGATCAAGGACTGAGGAGTTGTTTTCGTCAACAACAATGACTTCGTATTCGCTGTCCTCGGCACAGTCCTCTCCATGGATTGCTCCTGAAATAATTTAATTTAAAAAATCATCCTCAAAATGTGTCTTTGTATTTGCTTGAAACAGCAAGATACATGCCGGAACAATTATCTCCAAAGAATAAAAAGGGAAATTGAAAAGCTATGAAACATTTTCAAAACAGTCCATGCAAAATAAAAATAAAATATATAGTTATAATTTTGTAAATTATTTTCATCAACTATCTAGTAGAGATAAACATGATAAACATTTTTTTATAAAGGGATTAAAAGATGCAGATTAAAATAATTATCTTTAAAAGATCTCAAGGCACACAATCACACGGTAACTGTAATATTGTTTGTTTTTGATGACATTTAAATAATAATAAATCCCATGCTAACAATGAGATAGGGTATAAAAAGTCTGATTTTTACAAAGGGAAAAATTCTAATGAAGAAATTCAATGAAAAACGGTATGGAAATTGAACACCAAAATGCAAGAGAACGTTCCTATATATTGTCATGTCATAATGAGGAGGCAATTTGTTATTTTTACCTGTCGCGCGATTGTTGTTTCGGTAAGTGTGCCTCACGTGTGGGGGCAGTTTGGTATGATTTCGCAGGTATTGCCGAGGATGGGAACGGGAAGGAGGCGGTTGGTGAGGGTGAGGGGGCAAGAACTGAGGGTGGACGTGGTGGGACCACTGAGGGAAAAGGGGACGTCCCGATCGCCCGCCGCATTCTGTCGCACCAACGTGGACAACACCAAGTTAGATAGATAGAGCCATAATTATATATAAGGTAAAGCAAAAATCAAGAAAGTTTTGGACTAGTGATTGTAGCAGCTTTCGACTGTTTCTCTTTAAATCTACTATTAAATGCAGATGAAATGTCGGAAAAATGTCTGTGTAAATCTAGATTTCTAGTTAAAAAGTTAAAAGTGGTTAAATCGAATTAATGAATAGAGCTTTAAAGTCTAATTAGTATTAGAAGTGGAAAATTCAGTTTGATTTTAATTCCAAATCAAAACTCTATCTGTCATGTTTAGAATATTTTATATAAAAACAACCAGCATGCCATAATACATTTTCAAATTCTCAGTCAGCATGCCGTGTCAGATTCGACCACAATAAAATTAATTAAGGAGCAGGCAGAGTTTTGATTTAGAATCCAAATACCAAAGGGGTTGTTAATTGAAAGTGATATATTTCTACTTGATAACAAAATCACTTGCCTGGAGATGAATGCGAGTGCAGGTGGTGAGAACTGGTGCCGTTGCTGCGAAGCGGCGCTGGACTGGGTGTAGGTGGAGTTGTCGGAGGCTCCAAGATGTCTCTGTACTTGGAAACCATGAGCACCGAAATGAAGTACACAATTGCCAGTGACAAGAATTGCGCCTGCTTTGTCTCCTCCTGAAAATATTTTTCAAAATGAAGAGACGCATTCAAGATTTTACATGCACGATTATTTTAATAGTTTTAATGCTTCGGTCCTACCACGTCTCTGTATATGACGGCCCTCAGTCTGTTGACGTCCATATCCTGCAGCAACTTTTCTGGGTCTTTCACAGGACTACCCACCGAATTCATACTCTCAGCCATGCTCTTGAAGGCAGAAATCTGAAATAAAAGCATATTAACTTGCATTTTTTTAATTTAAAAAGTATCCAATAAGTACCTTTGGTGAATTTTGGCCACGGACAAGAGAGTGCAAGTGGGCCGTTTTGCTTCCGGCTGGCAGTACCGATGAAGAGGCGTTCTGCATTGTTGGTCGACTGCGCTCTTTGCACTCGAGACAATTTCTAACAGCGCAGGTACAAACCTAAAGAGAAAACAACATCAAAATTTATATGAAAATTTTTTCAGTTTCTAACCAGTCTGAGACATTGTCGAAGAATGCCACCGCTAGACATATTTTTCTCTGCCTCCAGCTCGCCAAAGTTCAATGAACTGGCAAAAATGAGTACATCAGCCATGTTCACAAGCCTCTGCAGAAAAGAAACAGCGACTTCGACAGGCATTCCTTGTGTCGGTTCAATAACATCAAGCTCGCTCTGAAATTTTTAAGATTGAAGTCGGTTAAAAATATTATTTAAAAATTTGTAATTTACATTAGGTGATGTTGCTGAAGCCAGGAGAGGCAGCAGTCCACCACAGGCGATAATGAGATTGTCAGCAAGCTGGGAAATCAAATGGACCGTGTTGACCACAAATATTGCATTTTCGCCACTGTTGACAAAATCTAGCACCGATTTGGTTGAGTGGCTGCAGCAAGAACAATGTTTTATTATAATAATTAGCCTTTTTATAAAATTTACCTCCTCCAAACTTGGATGTCAGTCTCAAGTGAAAAGAGAACATCAGACAACAGTCGCTGATGGATGTACGACCATTTGAATTCGGGAATGCGGAATGGGGGTCGAGTTGGCCCAGGACTAAACATGGTTCGGCCACCTTGCCCTTTGCTTGTGCCAGAGGACGCTGACTTTGAGCGCTTTGAATCTGGAATTGCAAATTTAATATAAAAAATAAAATCAGAAGTAAAAATTATAAACTATACCAAAATGGACAGGATCAACTTGGGTTGCAGTCGACGAACTGTGTGGGCGCTTCTGGGGCGACCGCTTGGCCGAAGCTTCCTTTTCAGGCTCTTCTACATTCAGAACAGAGACCTGTTCCTGTTCAGGTATTTCTTCATTTTGATTCTCTTCTGTTTCTTGCTCCTTCTGCAGAACTACTGATTTTGGTGGCAATACAAGATCACTATTTGGAGAGGGTAGACTGGGCACCACTGCATCTTGGTTATTACATGTATCACAGCTGATGGCATCATCAGGGTTTGGCACTTGGTTCAACTCAGGCAACGGTGTAGGCGATTCCTTCGGCGTCTCCACTTCCACTTCTACTGCAGGTGGCTCTGTGCTTTCTTTACTTTCATCAACCTCCTCCTCTGGCTCTTTCGGCTCAGGTTCCTCTTTCTCCTCAACCACTTCACTCTCCTTACTTTCAGCTGGAATTTCTTGCTTAGTTTCGCCAACAACTTCAGAAATTTCATCTAATTTTTCCTCTTTTTCATTGACCTTTGGTGAAGCTGGAGCATCTGCTTTTTTGTTTACCTCTTCAATTTCTTCTTTTTCTAAAATTTCTTCGATAGCTGCTTCTTTTTCTTTACTCTCAATGACTTCTGTTTCTTCTTTTGAAACGATCTCTTCTTCAACTGACTTTTCTGCTGTCTCTGCAATTGACTCTTCCACAGTTTCCAGTGGAGCCTCCTCTTCCCCCTTTTCACATTGTTCTTTTCCACTCTCTGCAATTGAATCAATAACCTCAGCGACTTCTTTGATTTCCTCCACCTTTTCTTCCGCATCATCTTTCACAGGAGAGGACGGCTCCTTTGAAGGGCTCTGGCTACTTGCAGGAGATTTGGACACAGAAGAGACACAATCTTCCACCTCCTCCCTTGACTTCTCTCCACTTCCATTCAAGGACTCGGTGCTTGTGCCGCCTCCAAGAGTCTCAGCCTCCTTCGGCGCCTCTTCAATTGGTGCCTCCTCGATAAGCGTCTCTCCTGCAGATTCAATAACATCCGATTTGACAAACTCGCTCGGACTACTTGTGTCCAAGGAGGCAACATTATTTTGCTTGTCCTCCAGAATTTTCATGGCCTGCTGGTACGTCGCAAGGTCTACAGTATTTTCACCAAGGTCGCAGTGGCACTCCTGTGAGGTGCTCTCCCTCTCCTTGGGCGACTCGTTATCAGTTTCGATTGCAGGCAACGATTCGTCAGGCAGTGACGGTGAGCTCTGATACCCATTCACTGCCTGCTGCTCCCAGCCTGAAATTGTGCTTATGGGACGCATTTGGCGCACCGCCGGGTCAGTGATGTTGTCCGACCTCTGCCTCTCGTAATGTTCGTACATTTGTGCAAACTGCAGCTTGAACTCCTCATAGGACACCTGGGAAAAATAAAATAAAATTAAAAACTTTGTTGAATTAATCATTTAAAAAAATCAACTGTACCTTGGAGTGCACAATGGCAAGTGTATCAACCCACACTCTCCAACCGCCGTACTCGTGTTTGATGGCGTGGTGCAGCAACATTCGGAACAGCGAATAGACCATGTCCGAAACTTTTTGCTCCTCGGTGTTCTTTGGGTGAATGTAAGCCATGGCAATCAACCATTCCTAGTTTTCAAAATGAATTGTTAAAAAAAAAAGTTTTTTTAAGTTTTGATTATTTTACCTGCCAGACAGACATTTGCAGAACAGTCCTTCGGTTCTCTCTGTTATTATTGCAGAGTAGGGTCATGTCTGATAGAAATAGTTTTTTCACATCCTGCAAGTTGTCTGTTTGTTTTGACTGGCGAATTAAAGTAGCAACCACTTTGAGGATCATTGGATTTTCAAGCCTGTAGTGCGATTCTGGCTCTGGATGGCGTGTGTAAAGAATTTGCTGGCTAATGTGCTCGGTCAGTATTTCGTAAAGTACATTGTAGGTTGGTAATGTTAAAGTCTCTTCATTAAGTAACAGTCTTTCAGCTAGCAAAGTGTACAAATTGTGTGGACTCATGACATCATATTTTCTCCTGCAAATAAAGCAAATATTTGAAGTGGAATAAATATTATTTTAAGTCATTTTTACTTGTGTGTGCTTCTGCTTAGGAAGAATCCAAGCAGTTTGAGGGACTGGAGGCGAATCAACTGGCTTTCAGAGGCGAGGAGTTTAAAGACTGTGCGCACCCCCTGCTTGACGTCAAAGGCAGGGACCATTGAAGAGGGGTGTTCCGACATTAGAGAAATCAACATTTGCAAAACGTCATGCAAATTTTCATCCTGCGAAAATAATTATCATTTCAATTTATTTAAAATTATGAAAAAAATCAATTACCTCATGCATGGTTGTAAGGTAGTTCAATATGCTCTGGAGTTCATCATCTTTGACTCCATTGCCAATCATAATGAGCTGCTTCAGAAACAGAAGGATGTAGGCTCGAATGGCCAGAATGTCTTTCTGCTGTGGTCGAGGACCATCTAGAACAACATTTTAAATTATTTAATAACTTTCTATTTCCATTTCTTTTAAATTTTATTTTATAATGTATTTAAATATCGATTGCTATTTCATTTGATAAATTATAAATATTATTAGTGTAATTTTAATATAAAAAAATTGTAAGGTATTATTTCCTTACCGAGACCTTTGGGGGTGATTCCGCTCTTGGCCCTGGGGTTGACGACCCAGTAGTAGTACTTTAAGGTGTGCATGGTTTGCAGGACGGTTGAGACGCGGCGCACATTGGAGTAGATCTGCGTGTCAGCGAGAAACTCGGTGGCCAAGTACGAGTAGAGTCGCGTCTGCACAGGCACCGGTGTGTAGATCCAAAGGGCAGGGTTGAAGAGCACGTGGTCCAGCAGCTGCCAGGTGAGGAACGAGAAGCAAAACAACTGCGTGGCAATAGCTTGCAAGTTTCTATTTGCTAGATTACCGCCGACTAACTACTAGTAATTTAACTGAACGTGTTGAAGTGCAAATCATTGAAATCAAATTTGGTTTTTGAACTCAGAGGTGAAGCGTTTTGGACGTGCACAATGTAATTGAACTATGGGACACCGCTGCGGGTGTAGATGGAAAGACTCACCTGTTTGAGCAGCAACTCACTGTGCCCCGAGAGGCAGGTGACCAAGTGCTTGGTCAGCGCAAGGAACGAGCTCAGCACCTCGTTGGTCAGATGCTCCCGAGAGGCTTTCTGAAGCATGAAACTGATCACAAGAAAGCCGCGGTTCTGGATCATGTGCTGCTGGACGGTCTGAGACGTCTCCACCAAGTGACATATGAAGCCGAGGAGTTTTGCACTGAAATTGGCAAAGAAATTATTTTCAAAAAAAAAAGATCAAAATTTTGAATTATTTTTTTTTACAGAAAACATTCTCTAGATTAAATAAAACACCCCTTTGATTTGTAATGTGTTAAAATCTTGAAAAAGTTTTTGCGCTAAAATAATTCATTTTATTTCAATTAAAATTTTCTAGTCAAGATATAAATCCTCTGACTCCAGAGATTAATTATCAGTGTTCTCAATGCTTAATGGGCGTGTCAAAAGTTTTTGACAAGCTCATCATTTAGTCAATTCATGTAAAATCTGCATGTGTCTCACCACAAATTAGGGTCTTTCTTGCATTCAGCAGCGTTGGGCCCGCCGTCGTAAGGCAAATCAAGCTGCGAGAAGAGCGGAAATAATACTTGAATGCCGCCTATAGAGTTGAGGGTGCTGTGAATGGAATGTGTGACGACCGCCTTGACATCCTGGTAATGACGATTCATTAGCAAAGTGATTCGGCTGCTCTCAAAGAAAATTGCCGTGGCAACCACGTACGTACCTGCAGCATGAGGGCGTGCGGTGTGTGAACAAAATAAGCCTGGTTGCCCTTTGGCGCCGACTGCAGGCATAGCTGACTGTCTGTCGCCACGGGGTTGTACATGAAAACGATTGCGCTTGATAGCTTGCCGTCGTACAGAACCTGCAGCGAGGAGGCAATCAGATGGATCTTTTGATTGAATGGTGAAAGCGCTTGCTCGCTAAGTGTGACTCTTGTCAAAGAGTCAAACAGCTTTTGTGCTCGCAGACACATTGTGTAGTACAGAATATAACTTGGCAGGCAATATATTGATGAAAGGAGATCAAATATTTGATATAAAAAAAATCAGAAAGATGCATTAAAATGAAATTTAAATTAAAACAAAAAAATAAAAAATTCAAAAGTATATTTAAACTAAATGATTTTTTTTTATAAATTGCGATGGTTTGAAAGAGGAAAAAATCAGAAAAAACATTCTGCGAATATTTACCAGACAGAAGAACGCCTTTGAAAACTACAAGCTAGATAACAAATGATAAAAACAAAATAAAACAAAAATCTTACAGTGAAAAGGTTGAACTCAGGAGTCATGCTTGCAGGACTATCTACTGAACTCTCATCGTCCAAACTCACCCTTTTGTGATTGTCTGGGAGGTTTAAATAGCACTCATTGTCAAACCTGAACTGACTCTGTACAGATAAAATTAAAATCAATTAAGTGTTATTTTTTATCCAAAAAAAGTTTTCTAACTTTATAGCCGGGTCCAAGTCGGTGCATAGCGCACACCTGGTGTGTGGTCAGAGCCTCCCCAAACAGGTAGATGGCCGACATTTGGCCGCAAAACACGCGCTCCTCGTCCAGTTCTGGCGTGGCCCCGATGTAGCACTTGTCGAACGGCTGCAAAATCAGTCAGCGGATGTGCCTTTTTAACGAATCAAAAATCAACTCACCTCGTTAGTGGACACGAACCAGGCCATTTCAGTGCTCGACGCCAACTGGCCATTCACGAAACACTTGATTTCGCTCTTTGTCCACCGGTTGTAAATGTACACGACGGCGATCATGTACCACTGCAATCACCATAACTGTTGCGTTATTTGCTCACAGACAGAGCCAAAGGGTGTTTAAATGGTAATACAGTGAAATATTCCATTCAACCTGATCATTCAATTCAAAGCTGAATAAAGGCCATTGTGCAATAAAAATGAAATATTTAACAATGAAATTTAATCCAATTTTTCGACAATGGCGCACCATGAATATTTTTGTAATGCTAAAACGTGATAATATTCAGTTTTGTATAAAAATGTTTTGGCAAGTGAAACAAAAAGGGACAGCTCTTTTGGATGCTTTGAGCATAATTTTCAAGTTGAAAATTTCCACGTAGCTTTAATATAGCACAAAGGACGCTTATTGTCTAAAGCGCACAAAGGGGTCATCACAGTGTGAAATTCTCACCTTCCTGGGTTGGAACTCGTACTTGACGCAGTGCTGGAAGCCCTTGCCCTTTACTTTCATCGAGGTGAGCACTAAACAGTTGCCTACAAAGTGAGCCGAGTATCCGACGCCTTTGCTGTTTTTAAAGCTGCAAAAAAATAAAACGCAAAAAATAAAACCGACACGCGTAACTAGGGGTGTTTTTTATACACACCAGTAGAGGTATGGTTTCTCCCTCTCGATGTTGACCGAGTTGATTGGATCGAGTCTGAACCAAGTGGTAAAGGTGAAACCGTTCTCATAAGGCCACCGCGCTAGAGGGGGAAGGACGACCGCCTGCGATTCCAAGACCGATTAGTTTGCAGACGGAAAAAGGGCCAAGACGGAAGTGAGCTTACCGATCCTTTGCGGCCAGGGAAACTGAAAAACACGTCGGGCCCCGTTCGGTGCGGCATCTGGCGCAGCACGTTGAGCAGCTTGGCGGAATGTCGTGGCTGAATTAAGCAATTAAATTCAATTAAAATGAGCAACCAATTATAAAATAAAACCTTTTAAACTAATTTGATTAAGAATAAAATAAACAGCCATAAATTTTTATTAAAAATTATAAAATAAATAAATTAAATAAAGTATTTTTTTATATATTAATAATTCTGCAGGTATAAGTGTGAAAAAATGTTTCCTTGGACAAAATAATTTGTTCTCGCAATAAACAGTTAATTTTCCTTTGCAACAATGATTAAACAGATTAAATTAGGAGAAAGTTTTTTCCGTCTTTAATTGAAGTCTCACCCATTTGCCGTTCACAGCCTTCATGGCGCCAAACAGCAGTTTGAGCTCTTTCACGGTGATGCTGTAGCTGGCCAAAACGCCGAGCATTTCGATCAGCAGATCTGCAACGAGCAAACGCGCACTTTGTTAGTTAAAACAACAACGTCACAGTGGGTTTTCGTGTTAATTGGATTGGCAGTAGAGGGAACCGCCACTCCACCCAGGAGTTCAATTTGCATCAACTAAAACTAACAACAGAGGCCGACCGAGCTAATAACATTTGTCCAATTTCCTATTGCTACAGGTGAATTCCATCCCAAAATTAATCAAACGCTGTATCAAATGATCAAATGATGTATTTGCTTGTATTTGATACCAATTTGGCAATCACAAATAAATATCAATTACAAGGAATTCAAATTATAATTTGAATTTAATTGATCAAAATGTTAGACGAAACTGCAAAATTGATTTTGAACAAAAATTGAGATTTAAATATGATTGATCCATTTTTTTTTAAATTGTAAGTGCCCTTTCAATACGATTTAATCTTTTTATGCAGGACATTTTCTTTATAATTTTATAAAACTTATATTATTTATTTGCAGTAATTGCATAACAACTGTGATTTTGCCTTGAGCACATGTTCATGGCGGCTTGATTGGTGTTTGCCCAAAAATCTCATCCCAAAGCAAATAACTGTCTGGGCAGATTCGGTTGCTATAATTGGCAAAACCAAGAGGCTCGGACCGCAAGTGCGGGCGGAATGACAGAGGGCAGCCGATTGTAATTCGTGTGTTGCCAAATAGTGGGCGGCGGGCTGCTCTTATCTCGGGCGAAAGGGCACGAGGGGAAATAAATCTAATTAAAGGCCGGCCTGTTGATTGCAATACAAGTGTTGATAACAATCGGCCCGCCACTCGCTCATTCTCTCTCTCGCCAAAGCTCTCAAGGGGTTTGCCTGCGAGATTGGAAAGCAGCGGGAGAGCTCTCGGCCGATTGTTGCACATTCCTGCTTCAAAGTTCATCTAAAAGGCGAGTAAAAGAAACTGGGGAAATTCTTTCTGGGCGAACGAAACGCCACTCGGGTACTAATTTCGACTTCAGCTGATTGGAAATCGATTGGAGGGCCAAAAAAGGTGGCCGAATCTGACCAAAATAAAACTTTTTGTAGGGTGGGGAATTTGTATATAATTTTATGGAAATTAGGAATTTCAAGTATTGACAAGTTGGAATTAAAATCAGGTCTATTATCTGATTTTCACTTTAGCCAATTTGTACAATGGTTGATTTAAAAATTTCTCTCGCTTGGGAATTTTGAATTTTATGTTTTATGCTATAGGTTTTTATTTTTGGTGGTGGTAAAAGAAGTAAGGGAAGGAAAAAAATTATATTTACGTTGAAACCGATAAAAAGATATATTAAATAATTTGATTATTTAACATTTGACTCAAGTTTTTGTGTGTTTAGAAGGCAAAATAATTGAGGTTTCGCATAAAATTATTTAATGCGGCATAACTTGCATAACAATGGATGAAAATTAAGCATGCACGCCTTCTGGCGCCTTTGATGTAATTATCCCAAGCGGAAGAGGCACACAATTGTTTCTGCCCGTGTCAGTCGGCGCGCCAAGTTAGTTAGTTTGGCGCTTTTTGCCCGCAACCGTCGGGTTCACCGCATGCACCCGACCGCCTAACGGTCGGCGAAAACAAGCACGGCTCTCCCTCGCTCGCCATTTTTCCTGAATAAAAAAAAAGAGAATGTGTACCTGCGACCACGGTTTCGGCACGACACAGCCGGATCAGCACGTGCTCGATTAGCCCGACATCTGTGCACGCCTGCAGGTTGCGGACGCTCTTGCGCAGGATGGCGATGAACACGCTCCATATCTCCGCCTGAAACACAAAGAGAGACCGGCATGAGAACTTCTTCTCCCTGAATATACATAAATTTTCAAAGTGGCAAGTTGCATATATTAATCAAATTTCCCGCCCGAGTTTGCCGACCGAGTTTATTTCCCTGCACAAATATTTGCACTCGCGTTTCAATTATTACGCCGGCGCCTCTTGATGAGCTCGGCCGGCAAGTTTTACTTTGGCCGCGCTGTTTTGACGACGTTCTCAATTAGCATTAAAACGGAAAGCGTGTTCCGTCACGCTGTAATTGAGTTAGCCTGAAATGATGAAGAAGGGATGAGTGGCTCAAAATTTGCAAATATAATAGCTGGAGCTAATTGCAACTTTCTTTAAAAAACTTAAGAATGTAATATTTTCAAAAGTTTCTAGAATCTCCTGAACCACATTTACAGTGACGGCATTATTAATCTTAATTTAAATATTTTATTTACATATTCCTTAAAATCAAAGGTAGTGTTTATAAGAACTAGCAAAATTACAAATTTAGAAAAATGCTGCTACATATTTTTATGTTAAATTTATAAGGTTACGATTTTATAAGTTAGACACTTTCCAACAAAATAATATTCATGAATTTGCCTAATTACTTAGGTATCTAGTATATTATCTAGAAGTTTTCACTGAGGATATTAACCAAAATTTTTTTTATGAATCTTCTATTATATCTGTTGTGTATTTTCCTCTAGAATAGAGATTTGTATAATTTTTTTTATTAATTTCCAAGTCAACTTTCAAGTGCCACTGCCACCAATCATGCACGAATGGCAATTACCATAAATTTGAAAGGGTAAACTTGGAAAGGGTGCAAAACGCGCACATCTTATACGAAGTATAAAGTCAAGCGTGTTTGCAAACTCCATAAATTTCTACTCGGCGCAAAAACTTTGGCCGCCGGAACACCGGTTGATTTCATAAATCGCCGCGAAAGTTGGCCAGCGCGCTCAGCGGGACCGAATAAAATAATCCGACGCGACCGAAATCACTCTAGTTAATTAAGTCGGCGCCAGCGGCCGAGAGTGAAATCCGATTGAGCTGCAAAAGAAAGAGCGGCGGCTCGGGGAGATGCGACCGGCGCGCGAATTTGATGCCTGGTCATGCCCCCCAAGATTTGCGCACTAATGGTCCCGGCTTACAACCCTCTTTACTACAAAAAAGAAAGAAAAAGGGTAGCGAAGAAAAGAATCTCTTTCTCTTAGCTCGGCGAGGGGAAAAATTAGAACGGAATTGCCGAAAGAGATGAAGAAATAAAAGTTGCTGCGAGCGATTTTTGGCCCTCGATTTCACTGCGTTAGTTCGCAGCAGATGATATTTTATTAGCAGAGGTGTCGGAACAAAAGGGCTGATGAACGAGCGAGCCGTCGATTACGTGATGGAATAGTTTTTGATGACCGGCCGGAAACAAAAGGAAAAGTTGCTCGGGAAATAAAAGGGTGCGAATTTTGGGCCGCAGCCGGTCTTCCTGCTCGCTCGGGTCACGCACTATTGACAGCCCGGCGATCAATAATTGTTGCGAACTTGCGATGTTATGTCACTCCTTGCAGCCGAGCTTGGAGGTGATGCCATTTGTTGATGAAAAGAGCACCACGGATTTCGGGCTCATTTTCCGCCAAATGAAGTAATGGATCGATCCTCCAACGCACCCCGGGAGGGAAACATTATTTCGCCCAAACTCTCATCGGTAGTAGTTTTCGGAGAAGTTCTACAAGCGAAAGTTGGTTTCGACACACAAAAGTTTTTCCATTGATGCAAGAAGGCACACAACAGATGTAAATTATTCATATCAACTTATAAACACGCTCATATGACATAAAAATAAAATTAAAATAAATATTGCAGGAGAATTGTTTGACGACGTAAATTTTTCCAAGGAAGTTTAAATTTTAAATATATTATTTGAAAATCTTAAATTTTTATTCACTTTATTCCCTTATTTGAATCATATTTCACTATTATTTGATATTTTCCCCTGAATTTTGATTGACTATGTAACTATTTTTTTTTCCAATTCTCACTATTTTGTAAATACACAAATGGAAGACGGTTTTATGACAAGTTTTACAGTTACTAATCGAAAATCTATTTGAATATCTTGTAATTTTTCTTGGTATTTGATTTTAAAAATTATTTTGATTACTGTAATTTAATTAAGAAATTAAAAAAATTAAGCAATTAATTTCTTTATTTTCAACACACCCAGAACACAAGTCGAAAAAACATAGTGCACAATTTTTTTTCAATCTAAATGTATTTATCATCGTCGATGTGAAATTGCCTTTCAAAGTTGTGAGATGGGCAAAATATTTGATACGCTCAGCAGCTCAACACCACTAACGGATTTTCGTTTGTAAGCGACGGAGATAGAAATCGAGTCGCTTACTCGCTTTCTCAGCTTGGTGGGTGGCGCGAAAAGCGTATATTAAAAAATGTTTCAAATTTTTTGCCTCGAGATATCTTTTTCTGCTACACTGGCTTGGAATGCTGGAAGACGGAGAGGCTGTGCCAGCGAGTGGATAAAAACTGCGAATGGGAAAAAGATGCGAGAGAGGCGAAGAAGGCGCTTGTTATTGCCATTTTTGTGGTGCCGCCCGCACTACCAGAGAATAAAAGAGGAAATTTTATATACGACGACGACGGGAAAGGGCGAAATCAATGGATCTGTTTTGTAAACGATTGTCGAAGCAATAAGACGAGTATGAGGAATTTGATGGTGTCAAAAAGTGCCATTTATGTAATAGGGTGTGGATTGAGATCTTCAAGTGATAAGCGATTTCATGTTTATATGCAAACAATTGTGAGTTGTGAGAGAAGATTTCAATTTTAAACGTTTTTTAAAATTTTTAATTCTAATTTTAGTCAATTTTATATGCAAATTAATTAGATTTAATTAATTATTAAATACATTCTTATTTCTTATTAATAAGATAATTATCAAAATCATAATAATATTAAGACATTTAAAAGTTAAGAAATTTGGGTAAATTTTTGGTTTTTATATTTATGTATTAACTTCATTATTTCTTAACTTTGTGCTATATTTTAAGGGAAATTTTTTAAGGTACAAGACTAAATTTATAACTGCGCATGGACTTTTGTTTGCACAAATAGCACAGAGTTGATAAAACTAAAAGGGCCGCAAGGAATTTCTCACTGAGTCGGAGCTAATCAGAGACCGTGCCTGCCGCAGCATTGAATTCCCACGGCCTCATTAATTATTTGCGAGATATGCTCGCGGCCGACACTCGACGTGTTCATCAGTATGCGTGATTAACATCGGCCGGGGGACGTGTTTGCAGCGTCCTATGCAAATCGCTCGCTGCTGCACTACATGTAGGCCACGCGGCGATTATGCATGCTGCACGCTCGCTTGTTTAGCCAAACCAGAGTTCCGCTCGTATTTCGCGCGCCATACAAATTTCGCTCGTAAAAAAGGCTGAGAGCAAAAGGGCCGTAAAATTCCCCACGTCCTGTTGAACGAAGCAAAGGGCAAAGGTGCCGAAAAGGGAAAAAATGGAAATGCTGATATAAAGGCCCGGGCCGAATCCGGGAATATTTCACGCGCCGTGCAACACAATTTGCCGCTTATCGGCTGTTGCAGGCAATAAATATGCCAAATATGCCCCCGACAGCACGCGAGGTGTGACTTTCCAAGCCGGCGACGTCCTGCCGTCGGGCTGATGGATTCAGACTACCTGCGCCGTTTGCACAAACATTCTTGCAGCATGTATAGGGAACCGATCGGGAAATCAATTTCCGCACACGGTGATTTTCACATTTTTCCATAAGCTTACATGGACGCAACAGAAAGGTGACTTGCCATTTTCTTTCAGTGGAAAAAGCATCCACGCTGAGGATGATTTTCCATCATTTTTCAGGCTGATCATAAATGCGATCATTAATAAAAATATTCTAAGAAACATGTTAACAATCGATTGTGATGATTTCCAGAAAAATTTATGTCCTGAACATAAAAATTACACCAGAGAAAGAGAATAAAGTAAGAATGGTAAATATAAACACAATTTCAACTAAATATAGGTGATCACCTTTTCCACTTCTGAACCAAAATACACTAGAAAAGACGAGATAAATATTTTTTTGCAAAATAATTTCACTATATTATCACCTAAAATCACAAAATTTACACTTATTTGAATCTATAACAACCTATTTTCACCTTCAACAGTATTTTGGAGTAAAAAATTAAATAAATAAATAAATCATCTAAAAGTAAAACATTTTCATGCAAAATATATTCCCCATTTTAGTTGAAAAAATTACCTTTTTTTAGTGTACACTTTACAATTTTTCCGGCATATCAGATAATGATAATTAAATTTTAAAGCCAATGGAAACATTTTTTTAAAATTATTTACACGACTTTATTTTCATCAAAATTTTCCATTTTCAATGATGATCAGAATTTTGGCTTCCGCCTCTTCTTTGAGTGCATAAGTTTTCGCGGCGAAAAGTTTGCAGTCGTTGAGTGAGTGAGTGAAAGTGGAGGTGAAGAGATAAAAAATCTCCATCCCACCCGTTCCGGATGGCAAAAAAGGAAAGGGTCGGCTGCGAAAGGGCGTCGAAATCAAGATGGTTCCTTCCGTTCGTTGCTCGGCGGGTGCGACGGAATGCGTGATTAAAATGTAATTGAATCCGCCGCCGAGCGCCGAGCCAAGTTTTTAATTAAATTTGACGCGACTCGCTGCATTAACTAAATTAAAGTACACCCGCTGCCGCAACTGCCGTGCACGCCGCTTTTGACGATTCGCGTGCAGGGCAGGTGTGTGTGCGAAACTCTCGGGAGTCGGAAAGCTCGGGACGGCTGCTCATCTTTTGTGTGCGATTCCGGAAGACAAAAGCGGCCGTGTTTATTTTTCATTTGACCCTCTCTCGTTCCGCCGGCGCCGTAATTCATAGAGTCGAAACGATAACAATGCCTTCTCTCTGCGGAATTAATATTTCTCCATTCGCCCCCGTCGAAAGAAAAGCCCGAAATTAAACTTTGCTGCTGCGAAATATAAAACGTGTTTTCGTCGCTCATAAATTTCGGAGCAGGCGCTGCTTATGCAACCGGCTCGTCGTACGTGACCGGCGGAATGCCCACGCTCGGCTTGTTGTCCCTTTACTAATCAGATTATACACACTGGCCGGAGCAACAGCGAGCACAGCCATTTGCATGCCGAAATAATTATTTTACATCCATTTCGCCGAATTAACGACGCCAGTGCTTCGGCCAAGAGAGTATGCGTGTCCGCTAATGCCTCTGCCCGTGGGCACCGTTTTTCAACCCACATGTAAAGTGCTAAATTTATGTGGCACATAAAATGGACTAACACCACTTTTGCACCAATTTCGTTCTCATCAACGAGGTCCATTCACATTCGGTTTGCCTTGATTAAAATTCATTATCAAAAATATCAAACACAAGCAATTAATTATAAGACAAGAAGAGACGCTATTCCACATAATACAATTGGTGCAAAATACACACTCATACGTAATGCTAAATTGAATTATTTCAGAGCGCTTTCAAAACTTTTAACAAATCCCTTTTCATACTGATGACGCATTAAAGAATATGTAACTGGTTTCCCAAACATGATTTTAAAAATATTTAAAACGAGCTTCATTTAAAATTTATGAAAGTTTATGCACAAAATAAAAATAAGAATATTAAGGTCATGTTAACTTTTTAATATAATAGTTTATTTATTAAAGTATATATTAAAATGTATTTTTGTATATTATTTTTTTTTTTTTTTAATAAGCAAGAAAAGTTTTGTTTCTTTTTTATTTTAATAATATTTTTATTTAGATAAATTAACATCTTTAACATGTACCTATTTAATAATATATTTTTTTGTCAATTTCACATGTCCCCAAATTATTTGGAAAACACATAGAAATCAGCATGGGTTTCATAAAACTTTATCCTGTATGCATCAAATTAAAATACTTTATATTTAAACGTTCTTGCGGACCAATATAGCGTTCAAGATAAACCGAATTATCGCATTTTTCACCTCGCTATCTCTTTTCAGCATTAACGAATGCTTATACATAGTCTGATAAAAGCAACGGATTTCGGAAGGCCTTTAATTCTTCACCTTGGGCTGCGTCGCAAAAGCCGCCTCCGGATGCTGCATTTCGTCGAGCAGCCTTAATCTAGGCCGACTCGAAATTACGCGCGAGTGGCACATCAATAATTTATAATGTCAAGATAAAGGCAAGCAGGTTAAATTCGACGAGAGCTACGTGTTTCGGTTGCTCGATAAGCCAACGCAACTCCATCCCTGCCTATTAGATTAAGCCGGAGCCCCGATGCATAACTTCTGAGCCTTATTGTGCCTTACTGTGCCTTGCCACTTTGTCTCTCCCGCTATTTATTCATGTGCTGCCGACTCTCCTAATTAAATTATGCGCGCTAAAATCAGCATGTCTCTCACACGGAGCGGCACAGAAAGTGCGGGAGGGACCGAAATTGTCGCCCGTAATAAATTATTGCGGTTTACGCCCTCCTTTCGGAAAAGAAGGCGTAATGGAGGCACCGGCCAAACTAATTACCCAAACTGGATTAAAAATGGCGGCGACTTCTGTGCGTCAACGAAAATCAAATTACGCGCCTAATGCTTTTCCTCAAAGAACCGAGATTTCAGCAAAAAACGAACGGCCCGGCTTTAGAAACGCACTCGAGCTTTCAAGGAAACAATATTGACTCGCTGAGAAAAAATAAATAACCTAGTTTGCGTAGCTCATTCTGTTGGTCCTTTCAGCGGGAGAGAAGGATCTGCAAAAGGCACTCAATTATGTAAACAGATAAGCAGAGAAGTCTCGCTGGCACATTTTTTTTTCTAAACATGACGAGAGAGGGCCGTTTTAAATTATTTGCCAAGGAGCTCTTGTATTCCAAGACAAAGTTCAAGTGCAGAATAAACCAATTATATACTGACGATGAAAGAAATTGGAGATACGTAAAAGGCAGTTTCTCAAAACAAGACGACAAAATTGAGGTTGAAAATTTAGCAGAAACAAATATTTATATAACTATTTTCCAATTTAAAATATGTAAAATATTTTAAATAAATTATATTGAAAATGCCAATTGAAAACAAAATTAAAATTTAGTTGCGAATTTAAAGAAAAGTAAATATTTTTGTATTAAAATTAATTAAATTTTACAATATAAATTATAATTTCCGCCTTTACCTGCAATTTATTACAAACCAAATCTCTGATTATAATTTTTTTTCCACAGATTTCCCTTAGGAATTAAGTAATATTTCCCTTCCCTGAAGCCTATAGCTGCCAACCAAAATGATATATTCCTCATCTCGTCGACGCCTTTTTTCCCTCAAACTTCAACTTCAGAATATTTTTGCCACTTTCTAAACAGAAAAGTTTGCACTGCATAAGGAAGTGGGGCGGACGCACGCCTCCTGTCAAACGCACCGAGATAAATTATGCGAGATATGATTGAAGGCAAACAATCCGTCAAACCGGGTTTCCTCAGCTTCCAACTGCAAATGTACAAAAGAACAGCTGCTAGATATGAATCTTGGTCGTCGGAGGCGCAACTGTGCGAGGACCAGCATTTTCTTTCTCCTCTTTTCTTTTTTGGGGCCTCTCGCGCGCGCGTCGTCTCTTGATGATGAGCAAATATTTTGAGAGCGCCATGTTATGCCGCTGAGAATGAGACAGAGCGTTCTCCACTCTCTGTGTGTGTATGTGTTTATAAAACATCCCGGCAGCTGGAGAGACAAAAGGAATAAAGAGTGGAGAGCGGAAAAACAAGAAAGGACGACGAAGAAAAGCTGCGTGAGTTCTGCAAAAAGAAAAACAAACAAACACAGCCGACCGTCCTCATCGCACTTGACCAGCGCATAAATCTGCTTAGAGTCGAGATGTGTCAATGCTCTCAAAAAAGAGGGAGCATGGAATTCTCGGTACCCAAATCTGTCAAGAAAAGCAACCTTTTTTGGTTCATTTCACAGTTGAGGTTTGATTCGTGAGTTGACTTTTCCTCAATGAGTTTTTTGAGTATCGTTTATTGCTTCAGAAAAATAATATCCTGCTCTACATGTTTCGGCTGAGGGCTGCAGCCAAAATTCATGAGCTGCATAATTATTTTGACAAGATTTAGTAGAAAAATTAAATTTATGAATTTTTTTCATCAAATCAACAAATTTTTTAGAAAAATTTATATCTAATGAACAAATTTTAACACGAAATTTAAATTTTTTTAATCAATTGTTTCAAAAATTATGGCCGCAGCTCGCAACCGAAACTTTTAGAGCAGGATTGTTTTTCCGAAACAACAAACGATGTACCCAAAAAACCCATCGAGGAAATGCCAACACTATATTAACTCACTAAAGATATTTAGAAACATATTCTATTATTTAATTTTTTTATTCAGCAGCTATTTTATTATCCAGCACTATCAATTTCACTACATTTGATGAAATTATAAGAGTTTTATCCTCTTTTACGTTTTGTTTCCTTTTAACTTCCTTGAAAATTATAATAAATAAAATGTCCTTGGTTTGGGCGGTTCGGGCAAAGTTTTGAGACAACAAACGACCTCAACTTGCACATTTCTGGGTAAGCCGTCTAATAAAGCCCCGCATTAACCACCCAAATTACGAATTTCTCGCATGTTCAACCCCTACGTGTCCCTCTATTAAGATTAAAAGTTGTTTTGTTGCCATCCTGGGCAAAACAAGGGGCGAACGAGGCCCTTTTTATTGTCTGTGTTATTACCGCGACCGACTAATACGAGGAACACAGGCAGCTAGAGAGGATGCAAATTTGCCGCTCCGAGTAATAAAGGAGTTGGTTGTCGGAAAACAAACTAACGCCAGCGACGAGAGAAAATTAAGCGATGCAGGGCAAACAAAACAGTCGTCAAGTCGTTCCGAGTGTGAGGGTGTGTTCTTGTGTTACGCGGGGCCGGGGTGTGTACATAGTGGATAATTCCAGAATGCTGGTCAGACGCTTTTTGCACCCCGATATACAAAACGTTAGACACGCCCGAGCTGCCTCTGACTTCTGTTTGCTATTTCAAAGGTCTTTGCCGACGATGGCGGTGACATAAGGCACACCAAAGGTGGCCATTTTGAATTTTTTATACATAGGCTTTTGGTGTCTGAAATATCAGGAAATTCTAAATCAAAATAATATTACAGCAGGCCTCATAAAAGTGCAAATTTAATAGTTTAAAAATGTTAAATTCAATAAAAATGTGTCTTTATGTATGTCAATAGTTTATTTAATTTGAAATTTTTGTTTAAACATATGTTTATATAAGAAACCTTAAGTATTTAAAGTACCAGCCTACCAGGTCACCTGTTAGGGTCAGTAGCTGTTAGGGTAGGGCCTTTTATTAATTTGTTCTTTGCAACGAGGAAGCCCGTTTTAAAATTTTCAAGAAATCCACTTTGAGTGTTGACTTTCAATTTATGTTTTAATTTGTTATCACATCAAAGGAATAATGAAAAACAAATAATATTAATCAATAAATCAGTTTTATTTTTTAAATAGATTTCTGTCATTTTATGAATGGTGAAACACGTCTACTGTTTTTTCGGCAATATAGAACTAACATCGATTGCCACAGTTTTCATTTGATAAATTTCTCATTCATTCAATACAGTATTTATCTCTACCCAAAATTTGAATTAAATTTTTTATCAAAATAATACCATTATTTTCCTCATTTTGTCGGTATTAAATATTCCAATTCAGCACGCAATAAATGTATAAGCCCATTTTCGGCATCAAAGCCTCAAATTAATGTCATTATGTCCTCATTCCATACTTTGCACCGCTCTATCAAAAATAAAAATTGAATTCCCACCATTGAAAGAGTGACTCGCTGGTCCGTCAAATCGCGAAATGAAATAATCGAATTGCGAAAAGTAGGAAAAAATTATCGAACCTGCCATAATGAAACGGCGGCACGTGCTCAGTCAGTCCCACTGGCCTTCTTTTTCCCCCGAGAGAGAAATTGAATTATATTTCGGTGCGTGGCACTTGGGAAAGGGACTTTGAGTCGAGTAATTCAGCAACAGGTTCAATAAAGTTCACGTCGGTGTGGGCGAGAAATTTTACGATCCACTTTAGAACATGCAAGTCTGATCGAGCGACGCCTGGCTCGAGCAGTGCTGAAGAACAAGTTGGAGCAAAAATTAAATTTGCCCGCCGCCGCCACCGTCGCCGCTGCAGGCTCGTCTTGTTTGCAATTTCCTGCAAATAAGACTTGATTCCTTATCTGATTTCCATTAAGGAAATTTTGTTTGCCGCCGACACGAGCTGCTCTCTACTTTTCCAAGGCAGCAGCGAGCGAGAGAGAGAGAGAGAGAGACGAAGAAGATAAAAAGTTACAGCGCAAAGTTATAATTATCTTGGCTCTATGTAGATTTCATTGTGCTCTTCATTTAACGACGAGAGAGAAGAGGAAAGAGGGAGTTTTGAAAAAGTACACGACTCGCAAGCTGCAGCATTACAAAAATGAATGGCGTCGTGGGATTACGAAATAAAATATCGCGCCGCCGGTACTTAAAACTAATTCCGGCCATTTTTCCGCACCGCTTAACGATGGTAGAGAAAGAGCGTCGGCCCGGGAGAGAGAAAGAGCGAACGATAGGAGGGACTAACGCCACTCGCAGACGGATTTTCTTCCTCATCCAAGCGCACGAGGTGACAACTTGATGCGATAAACGTTTTCTCCGGTATCAGAAGTTGGTAATAATGGCGCCGGTGGGCACAAAAGTGCCACCGTGCGTGTAGATTAATTTGCATTTAGCCCCTTAATCGCTGCAGGGAGAGAGGACGGATCAAGTCTTGCCTACCGCCTCAGGGACTTTAAAGTGTCAAAATGGGAAATTTGCATTCATTAGGTGTTCCGAGATGAGCTTAAGTGATTAATAATCCTGCAGCTCCATTCAAAGGCAGACCCAACCTTGCCAGTTAATAACGCAGACACGAGCTGATAGCAGTTTATGTTGCGTTTGGCATTTAATAATGATGCACGGGGCTTATCAAAACTATCAAGGAAAAATTAATTAATTTTTTGGATTTAAGAATGATGCTCCTCTGGATGGACAGAAATTACAAGTGAACTTAACTGGAAACTTAATTTACACTTTTAATTTGTTTGATGCAAAATTGCAATTTTTAAAGATAAGGGAGAATTTGCAAAATTTTAATGAGGGTGGCAATTTGGATAAATTTAAAGTATTTTAGCAAAATGAAACGATTTTATCGGCGATTTTTCCCTTGAAGTAATATTCGTGAGGATAAAAAACAAAATAATAAATCTCATAAGTCTCAACCTATTTAAAGAGGCAAAAATCATTTGATAATTTTTATTCTTTTGCTCCGATGTATATACCATTCATAGGTTTTCTATTTTTACCGATAAAAAGTTATTCTTTAGGCCACTTTGAGAATTTCTAGCTAAACCGAAAATTTCAAACCAAAGTCTTTTAACCAACGCTATCAATATAATAAAATAAAACCTGCAGATTTTGATCAGGTCCGCTGCTTTTACACAAATGAAATCGCAAGGATCAGCAATCACTGCTGCTGGTTCGATTCTAATCATTTTCCAATCTGACTTTTGTTTAATTAATCAGGCAGCGGGAAACTTTGGTGATTCAATTTGCCTCCATCCCTCATCGAGTCGGAATCCAATCTGGAAAGAATGACACCGTGGATGGGGTGATCTGCTAGGATTTTCCGTTATCACCATGGCAACGCTGGCTGCATTCCGGTGCAATTAGATCCTCTTTGCTTGGTCTCACTTATTAGAGCAGAGGTGCAGCTGATTATGTTTGTACGAGGCAGCAGCGGTCTTTTGATGCGATTTGCATCCACCTAACAACTGAATCGATTTGCCGCTGCTGTGCGCTGCAAATTGCGAAGGCACGCTCGATCTGGTTAGCGCCAAGCTGCTTTTCAGTCATCAGTTCGAGTTCAGCTCCATTTGAATACCTCGCTTCTGGGAAATTCATGTCAAGCGGCAACGAGTGTAATGTGCAATGAGCACTTTGCCGGGCCTAGCAAGCCTCATCATGTCTTACTCAGAATGTAAATCATGTCTGGTAATAAAAAACCAAAATCAATTTTTTTAAAGAAGCGTACTACAAAAAATAAAAGTCAGTAATATAGAAATAAAAATAATTATGATTATGAGGAATGCACAATTTATTTTTATTTTTTAAGAGCATAATATAAAATTAAGTAAATTTTATTTCATTTATTTAATTTTGACATTATATTTTTTTTTCATTTTATTTATTAGATTAATGATTAATATTATTTCATCAATCTTTGCCATATTAATATTTATTTAAATAATAATTTGTATTTGCCTCAGAGCAGTGTACACCTAAATGCCTAAAAGGGACTTTTTATTTGATCATCTCGCACTTCAGTTGATCAAAACTTCTTCATTCAAATAATTGAAAAATAAAAATTACAATGCCAGCATAAAAAAATTAGCAAACAATACTTTTTATTTCCCCAAGCATTTAATTAAGAAATCTAATAATTTATTTATAAGTTTTTAAAAAAAACTTGCATATTTTGCATTTTGGCATTAAGTAATTATTAAATTTAAATCAATCCATTGCTCTTTTGCCTCAATTGTTCTCAAACAGGAAATTAATTCTCGCGTGAAATTATTTAAAACCGCTTAAGCACGAGTGACACTTCTCTTCTTGGAAGTTCCCGCTGGGAGACAAAAAGCTGCTTCAGCTCAAATTCATTAAAAGTTGCGTGTGCCATCGTGAGCGAGTGTGTCGGCTCCGCTGTTTGCTCGCTCACGTCAGAGCAAAATCGGATGTGCATTATTGTTGTTTGTTTAGGCAAACTCTGCGAGCGCAACCAGCCAGCCCGGCGGTGCTTACTTGCTTGCTTGCGAGCTCTGCTGTTTAATCGCACACTCTCCAGCGGAGCAGCTCCTCCCGCAGCAGCCCCAGTCGATAAATTGTGTGGCAACTGTTTAATTCCCTGCAGGTGCTCGAGAGCAAAGAACGAACGACCGTTGCAGCAGCAAGAAGTCCGATCACTTTGATAATTGCGCCGACTTTTTCTACAGTGTTTGCGCCGGCGAAATTGGCTCGAGTGCGAACAAACATCACCATCAAGTAGAGTTTTTGTTGCAAATAAAAAAAAAGTGCTTCAGAAATGGCAGCGTGAATAAATTGGCGTTCTATTTCTGAGGGAGGCTGACTTGGGTTCCTGGAATTAGATCGGGCCAGAGGGCGTCCGAAGGAATTTATCGATTGCAGCCGTCGTAAATCACAAGCACGGCGCAGATGGATTCGAAAATAAAACTTTCCTTAATCGTGCCCTTAATCACTCTTAATGGTTCCAAAAAACTCTTGGTTCGCCTCCCAAGAAATTTATGTCTGAGAGGCGAGAAAAATGTTACAAGAAAAAAATAAAATTGATTATGTTTTTACTTCATACATGAAATCCTATCAAAATAATTCATTTGTTGATCAACGAAATTAAAAGGTGGATGAATTTTATTTAAAAAATTTTTGTCTATTTCTTCTCACTTTTTTTATGACATATTTGACATTTAACAAAGCAATTTATAAATCAGTTAAAATAAAAATAATTTGAAACTGGACGTTCAAAATATCTAAAACAAAATTTCAATTGAGATTTTTGGAGCTTCAAAAAACTAATTTTAATTTTAATGAGATATAAATTTGAATTTATTTCATCTAAAAAGTTATAATTTGAAAGCATTCGCGCGCTGTGCAAAAAGAAAGTTATTTTTCATTTTGCCTGATTGCGAGAGAAACGTGTTTCTGCGTAGGCGCTCCCTCTAATTCTGCTCCCTCTTACAATCAATATCACCCGTTCCGAGCTGCACAATAGGTTCATTTCCATTTGTATCGGCGATGGCATTGTTCCCAAATTAACTTCTACATATTTCCGGCGGATTAACTTTTAATTAGGCTCCGATTCGTTTTTGTGCCTCTCCTCTCAGAAAAAAGAAAGAATCGGCGAACAACCCACGGTTCGTTTTCGTCGAGTTAATTTGCACGAAAGCCACGAGCATTGCTGTTCGCCCGCTCTTTCTTTTGCCTCCGTACCGTCGACGGATGCATAATAAAGACTTGAAAGAACACGAGGCCCTTTACAGCTAAAAGTGAAATGTGCGCCGAGTATCTTTCGCTGAAATTAGAGCTCGACGAAGCTGCTGCGCCGGAATTTCCTCTCATTTTTATTTTCGCTCCTTTTCGAACAAGAGCTCAGGAAGCACACTAGGCACATGTGTGCGCGAAACGTTGCAAAATTTATGTATGGGAGAGGAAAGATAAAGTTGAAGCCAAGAAGCCGGATCAAGCGGGATGAATATTTTATCCAAAGGCAGAATGTGTCAGGAAAGTATTAAGTTTGTAGAATGTGCACATTCCCTCTCTCACCTTACATATAAGCTGCTTATTATGAGATATATGGCGAGACAAAGTGGCGAGTGATGCTCTTCGTGGTGAGAGTTTCAAACTGAAAGGAATTATAAGACTACATCCCTAATTAATATAATTAGCTTTAATCAACGCTATCCAAACAAAAACCATTATTGATTTTGCAATTTTCTTTCTGCGGTTTGAAATCGGGGAAACTTATTTTTCACTTTGATTAATCTTCAACTCTAAACACAAAAAACTGAATTAGCTTAAATATTATAATCTTACCAATTATAATATAATTATTAAGTAGCCTAGTTTACTGAAAAAAATATAACAACGTTATGTATTATTATTAAAGAGAAAGTCTAATAATATTATTTTCTTAACAAATGTTTGTAGAGAATTAAATTTACTTTTTATTCTATAAGAGAAGAATATTACAAAATTAGTATAAATTTTTTTGTATACATTCATTTAATTTTAATTATTTAAATTATTTTCAATGCTTCATAGATCTATACCATTTGAAATGTATTTTTACAATATAAACCTGTATTCGCTTTTAAGCAATCAAAATATTCATCAATGAGAATACTCTTTTACTATTATATGTATGAACACTTATTTAATAAAATAATAAGCAAACGCATATGCAAATTATTATTGATTCTGCAATTTTCTTTCTGCAATTAGGAATTGACGAAAAATATTCTGTGAATTATTTTTCATTCTAATTAATTTTTAACTATATAAAAAAATACTAAATTGGCTATCAAACAATATAATTTGCTTAACAAAGAATGATAACAGCGGATAAAAGTATGCATGTTAGGTTTGCTAACAAAATTAACAGCATTTTATTTATTATTGAGAGCTGATTGAGAGTCTTATATTTTCTTATAATACAAAATTCTGCATTTAAGGAAATTCATCCTCCTTTTCAGTTTGGAATGTTTGTCAAAGTTTCCAACGACTACCCTGAATTCCCCTCTCACTTTCAGAATTTAATGGATCTGAGGATTGCAGTGCAAATTGAAGTCCTTTATGAGCTGCCAGATCAAAGGAGCTGCACCGTTGCAGAATTTTTAGAGTCAATTTGCGAGGGAAGAGGATAAAAGCTGCTGGTAAATTGCCGTTGGAGAACCGTTACGGCAAACGTCCACAATCGCGGGATAATCCGGCTTTGGTTGGAACCTTTGGAGAGTCGTGCCTGACAAGTTCATCCGCGCCCAGACTTTTTAATAACGAGCAGAAAAATAGCCGGGCCGCTCATTACCGCAGAGGTCCGTCCGGCGCCCTTTGTGGCCAAAGCCTTGTCCGATTCCCCGAACGAAGCGAAACCCTCTCTGGATTTTAATGCCGACGCACAAAGCGGACTCTTTTCAAGTTTAGTCCGCCACCGTTTTCGCTGCGAGCGGGACGGAAAACCCTTTTGCGAAAGTCGCAGAAACAAACAAACTGAGTGAGCGACGCAAAGGAAGAGCATTTTAATCTAACCGACTGTCATCAATCTTGAGAGGATTTTATTTTCCTCTCAGCACCTTTGTTGAGGAGATAAAATTTGAAATATTAAAAGGGAAAAGCTGCCGCCTCGGCTCTTTAGCCGAGTACATTTCTCGGAAAATAATTTGCGGCTACCTCGTTCTGACACGCAAAAAGCGAAAAACGGTGGCGGCCTTTGTTCGCGCCACTACGGCACCAACGCTTGGTTTCTTTTTTTGCCGTACGCACTCGACGCGTAATTTCTTTGCCGCAAAGGCGGAATATTTTTTCGCATGAAAAATTGCTTTCCAAAGCCAGCCAGAGTGAAGCTCCGAGTTTGACAATTTCCTTGATTGATGCACGTGAAAAATAAACGTTTTCTCAGCAAGTGTTTCCACTGCGCAAAGCTTTATATAAACTGATATTCTTGAATGATAATGATTCATTTAATATAAAAATAAAATTCAAGATTGGTTTTATGAGCAGCTTCTAATTTGATGACGGAGTTTTGAATTATTGTTATTTATTTGTATACATTGACATAGATAATTGTTTTCATTGAATTGTTGAGAACAATTTATTTAAAAAAAGGAATTGTTGGAAGAATTTAGAAAGTACTTTGAGTCAGTACAAATTTGTTAGCTAACAATAAAAAAAAATATTAAATAATAATAAATTACCAATAACTTTTTTAACTAATTCCTTGCAGGTTTTACTTCTTTTTCTTTCTATTTTTAATTATTTTCGGCAATGGATTTTTTTTATTTAAACTATGAGAGATTTTTACATGCTACTTGCAAGTTAAGACCACAAATTTAGATAAGCTGATATAGCAGTGATATAGCATAATAAAAAATATAATTCATAAATATTGGAAAGGAATTGATAAAGAATTTTACAAGAAATATGCAGTAGATATAGATTAAAATGTAAATATCCCCCTATATTTCTAAACATATCAAGAAGAAAATAACAGTAGTTCTATTAGCGCCTCGCATTAATTCAGCAACCTGATCACCGCATGTAATTGTAAGTGAGCACCAAAATTGCGATGTGAAATAATCTCAAGATTTAGCGACGAGCGAGGTGTCAGTTGCCCTAAATGCAAGTGTAGGAGCCGGAAAACCGATTCCAGGTCAGGTGACACAGGAATTCCCGAAACCGCTCGGAAATTCACCAGAGTGGTTGGTCGGTGGCTGGAGCGCGTTGGTTGCCTTGGCACCGGCGAAGATGAAGTTGGATTATTAGGAGCGCGCGCGTTATTTGCACAAGTCGACCGCCATGCATGTTGTTTGAAGCGGCGGGCGGTGGGGCGTTTGTGTGTCAGAAGCGGCGGCTTTTGACGATGATTACAGCAGCAGCCAAGCTCGCTCGCTCGCCAGATATATTGCGGTTGCATCTGTGTTCGGCCCGTGTGTTGACATAATATCACAGCATCAACACAAAACCACGCCGGATAATGGAGGAGCAGCCAGCAGGGGAGCCAGCGAGCGCCGTAATCAAACCCGAGGGGGTGCCATTACAATGAATCTCCTTTTGCGCCAAATCGCCCGGCGCCGCCGCAAATAACTGCCCACGCACTCCGACTGCCTAACTTGCCAATTCGATGTGGTCCAGCTATCTGAGAGATAATCGTGGAAAAATAAGTATTTCCTTGCCGTCCTGGTGTTTGTGAAATAATAATTAAAATTAAATTTTCAAGCTCTAGAGAAATGCAAGGTACGAGAAATACTGTTTTCTAAATAATCACATCGCAACTATTGAGTATTTGCATTATCAAGTAAGCAGGTTTTGCTAAAAACATTAAATTTTTCCCTGAAGAAAAGCAAAAATTAAAATTATGGAACTTTGGTTATTAGGAAATTTCTGCAAAATAAGTAAATCAATATGCAATGTATTCTACATTCTAGCAGTTCCTAGCAATCTTAGCCACGTAATTATACAAAATAATGTATATTTAGAGTCATTTGGTGACCTTGAATTGCTGAATATGTAAAATATTCAATCAATTATATTTTCGAACTTGACTGAAATTTAGAAAACTATTATATTTAAAATTGGATGTTTGAATAATCAACTATTATTTTTAAATAACGATCTTTTGATTAAATTGGGGAAAAAAATTCTTTTTAAAATTTACAAGATTATGAGAATTCATGCGGGCTGAATAATCGAAATTAAATGGAGGGCTGTGCACACAAATGAGCTTGCACTATTTTACACTGGTAATCCAGAAAGAAAAGCTGCCGAGACTGTTAGTTCATTAGCAAAAAACCAACTCTGCAGCATCAGCGTCGTCCGGGATGAAGTGCACTAATTTGCCTTTTATGTGCACGAGCGGAAGAGCGGTGCAAAACACGGTATCATCTGCGCGTCTGAACCGAACGGCAAAATGTTTGCCGAGCAATTTGCAACGCGGCGGGCGGATGGAGACCCGGCCAGCCAGCAGCCGGTTGATTACGGTCGGTCGGTCGGTCCGTCGGCGACGGGGACACCGCAAGCGAGGGAGCACCTCAATTTAATGCAGTCGTTAATAATCAGTCGGCAAATAATTCAGCCCTTTAGCGCGCGCGGGATAATATTGACCCACGCACCCTGCGTGACATCCGAATGCTCAGCCCCGCCTGGCAAAACCGACTAATTGCGTTGGCAAAACGAGAAAATCGCTTTCGAATGTTATGAAAATGCTCAGAAAATTCATATTTCAAGCATACATAATGGGCTTGATGACGATATTAATAATGAATGTGCAAAATATTCTAATAAATTATGTTTCAAATTCATTTATATCAATACTGGAAAATGTTCATTAACTTGCTCAAGGTAAGTACACACTGCTTTTTTAATTTTTTATTGCATATTCACCCTCAATGGGGTAGGATAAAATTATAACACACACACACCATATTGGTTTATGGTCAAACAGTTCAGAAGCGATATTGGAATGAATAGCGATCTGCTGAAGGGCATTTAGAAGCAAAACGCACGCCCCAGTCGGCGGCGGTCGAGCCTCGAACGTGCGAGGGCAATTAGGCCGGTTATTTAAAATGCGGCTTCATTAGTCCCTGGTGGGGCGAAAACACGAGCGAGCGAGCACGGAAGACAAAACGCCGCCCGCCGTGTAATTACGAGCTCCGTTTTGCGGTTGTTCGATAAATAATTTATGACGCATATCGAGATTGGAGAGCCTGCGTTTGTGTGTTTTGCAGCACCGATCCTTGTTTGTTCGGATCAGCAGCCTGGCGAACGGGCGGAAATTATTCACGAACGCCCTCCGCAAACTTTCTCTTGCGAAAAACCTTCGGTGGATTTCATCTCTTAAAATTTTGATCCAACCAGTCTGCAAAAAAGTTGAACCGGAGGTTTTTTTATTTTTTACTCTTGCTGGGCTTTTTTTATAAACAAATGAGGGAAACTTTTGTTGCGAAAAATCTAGAGCGGTTAGCAATGCAAAAATAATTGCCACTTGAGCATGCCGGATTAACCCTTGTGATTAATTAAAACTCACATGAAATACAGCACATGGTGGAAAATGCGCAATGTGCACATCCAACGTCGAGTGCAGTCGTGTTCCGCTGCTGCAGGGAGTGCAATTAATTTAATTACCGGAGCGGAATTCACATTGAGACTCTATTGTTGTGACAGCAGCACCACTCCCAGTGACGTAGACACCGCTCGACTCGGCACGTTTCAACGGAATTTTCCAATCTGCTGCATTTCAATATATGCAAAAGAGTGCCCCCGTCCATCATCAATTTATCTATCTATCTCTCGGCAGCAATATGAGATGAAAAGCTCTCGCATATTGCTGGAGTTGCAATTTTTCGCTCGGCTCGCGCAGCACTATAAATCAGATTGGCCGCGATGAAAATCCATTAGTCGGCTCGCTCGGTGAAAATTATTGCTGAGTGTGTTTGCCTTCTATAAGTTCTATACAATTTCCAATTAGATCGACCATGGAGCTGCAAATTGTTTCAAACGTAAACCATTCAGATCAGCACAAGTTAGTTTATTGGCCAATTAAAACAAAAGCATGGATATTAAAACAAGGAATCAAATTATTTAAATATAACACATGAATAATTTATTTATTATGGCCCATTTTATTTAAAAAGATTTTGTTAGACCCAAATCCAAATAACGAATAAAATATCTGATGAAAAATATGTTTTGATTTTGATTTATTCAATAATTGTATACTTATTTGTATTAATTTTTTACTGAGTTATATTTCAGACAACAATGGGAAGAAGGTTAAACAAAGAATAATTAATTTAAAAGTTATTTGACTTTTGCAACAATGATCATATTTCGTGCTATTTTGTATATTGTTAGATTTTAACATTTTTGTATTTACCGGTTAAAGGACAGCTATAATTTTAGGAAATGGTTCAAAATTCCTGAGTTAAGCGATGGTAGCGTTGGAAAATGCACATAAGGAGAAGAAAGAAATCGAACCGAAGATGAGGGTCCGTGTATTGAATCCCCTTTCCTACGCTTTGCACCCCCAAATTCGGGTAGGGCCCGCAGAGATGCTAGAAGTGCTCGCCAGCGTTGGTGTTGATGCGGACGGCGACTTGGTGCTGACGGTGGGGTGTCGGACGAACCGGAAATGGGTGCCACTGCGGTTCCTGGACACCAAAGCTAGTAATTGGTGGAACAGGCTGTGCTACGTTCCACCTCGCTGGATTGAAAATCCAGCACCGCCCGCCCGTTTGGAAAAGTGTCCCAAGAGGGCCGCCGCCATGCTTGAATATGACCGGAAATTGCGAGACTGCGGCCCAAAGAGACGCCAAATTAAGAAGTCCGAAGAGCCAAAAGCAGTCAATTCAAAGCTATGTGTAGGCAGATGCGCCGAGGTTGGCCAAAGATTGAACGCGCTGCCAGGACGCAAGCGTTTGCGGAAAAAGGAGATTTTGCGCGATTATGTAAAAATGATGCGGCTGGTGCAAGAGAAGGAGGAGGAGCAACAAAGGAGAAAGCTGGAGAGACGGAAGGAGAGACAGAATATTACGACCGCGTCGGTTTTGTCCTTCGAGGGAAACGTTCTCGCTCTGCTGGATGACCTGACGAATCTCTCAGATAGTTTTTCCAACATATTATCTGAAGACGGATTTGTAGAAAACTCGGAGAGGGATGGAAACTTAGAAAAGTTGGAGGAAGTTGGATACAAAGCAAATTCGGACAAAGTTGGATACGAAGCAAATTCGGAGGAAGATGGAAATCAAGAAACCTTTGATGGGGATGGACATGGAGAAAAGTCGGAAGAAAGTGGATTTAAAAAAGAGATCTTCAAACTCGAGGAAAAAATACATACCGTGGAAAATAAAGTAGAGACAGATGACGAAAAGGAAGTCCAGCAGGATGAAATGGAACCCGAGGCGACTCTTGATTCTGGTAATGAGGAAGATGCACAAGAACTGTCAGGAGATGACGTAGCGGAGACGGAAACATTAGAAACTGCAGAGCTTGAGTATGAAAGCCAAGAAGTTGAGGAGGACTTGGGCCGGGAATTGGTTACATTGCGAGGATCCAACGAGTCTTTAGATGAGGTTGAGAATTTGGAACAGATTTCGGACCAAATAGAAAAAGAAAAGAGTTTTGGTAAGTATTTTTGGGAAAAAATTTCTAGCATAGACATTACTTCCTTAATTAATAAAAATATTTTTCTACAGAGGTATCAAACGACGAAAGTGAGACCTACCAATCGGTTGAACAAGATCAATGGGATACGGCAGAAACTTTGGATGAGACACAAGACACGATTGTGGCAACAGGAGTGGAGACCATAGAAGAAAGTGTCATAGTAGAAGAAACAGAAGAATCGGCTCTAGCTTTATCGGAATCAGAACAAAAAATTTCCCCTATTGAAAACGTTGAATCCTTGCCAGCTGTTGAGGAATCTGCAATACCTGAGGCGACAACTCTAGAACCTGAGAAACAAGAAATCTCAATTGACCTGGACGACCTGCTGGAAGAACAGACGGTCACCTTTGACGACACAAAGACGCACTCCTCTGGATCTAGTAAGAAGAGGGAGTTTAAAATACTCAGTCCGCCGGTGCGAAAGAACTGGTTGGTCAGGACGGACGAAGCGCCGTGGTGGGAACGACTGTCCAAACACAGGGTCATCAAACCCCGCGTTTCCGTGCCAATGGTGAGAAAGTTCAGGGCGAGGCCCATCTCGTGGAAGAAAGACTTCAAGGCCCGATCCGTCATCTCTGCGACTCGGACGGAGGGCTCGTGGGTGGACAGACTGTCTGCGCCAAGGAGGAGGAATCGCGTGTCTAGGACGGTGGTTGAGAAGCCGCGGCTCTTCAAGATGTCCAGTCGCAGCCGAGCCTTGGTGGCGATCAGGCAGCGGGACAGTCGCGAGTGGTGGAACCGACTGTCGCAGCCAAAAAAAGCAGGGGAATAAAAGCTAATAATTTGTCACTTCACTACTTGCTGCTTTCTTTTTTCCTCGGCCGAAAAGGGGCAGTTTTGGTGTCCGGAAGCGAGGCAAAAAGCCACAGGGCGCTATCTTTTGCGCGGCACAATGAACGTCAGAATTGCAGTGTGCCCTTTTTACTCGGGCCATGAGTGATGGGCGCCACGCTTTTTGCGCGAGCACCGTTTCCCACTGTGTATTTTTATATTCCGCCCCTCAAGCGTAATACTTCATCCCGCCGGCTTGTTGGCTTTATTTTTATCCCCCTATTTATGCCGACGTGCGAGACCCTCGAACCTCGACTGCATCTGCATGTGTCGAGCGAAGGTGCCGAATAAATCTTGCCGGCACGTAGCCAAAACTTTCTTTTTCCCAACGCGACCGGAATCGGATCCACATCGATACGAAAAAAAGGTGAAAAAGTTGGAGTTTTCTTCTCTGCCTGGACGAAAAAGAGCTTCAAAAGTTGGCCGTCATGCTACAAATTCAAAAATTCACCCCTTTGGATGAGATAATTTTAACGCCACCGTGGAGGCTGCAGTCGGTGGTAAATTATTATTCGCCATCTCTCTCTCGGGCGCTTCACTCCATGAATTTGAAATTCGCTTGCTCGCTCGCCGCACAGCTTATAAATATTAATTTGCAGAGCACATAATGTTTGAAGGGAGTTTGGGGCTACAAGTTAAAAGTAAAAGCTGCGGCGAAGAGGAAAACGCATTTTATTATTATCATTCCGAAACAAATCCGACGAAGGGAAATTCTCTTGTTGACAACAGGAGCCGGCGGCGTTCGGCGAAACAGACTAGATTTCACAGTGGTCGGTTTTGATTTCTATCACAGCGGTCGAAGGCAAGCAAGCAAAATTGGATCTGCCGAATGCGAGCGGGCGGAATTAATTCGCAAGCCAGCCGGGGTTAAGGGACTTGACGTTGCCATCGCTCTCAACGATTACCATCGAGTGTGTGTCATTATCGTCATTAACCGTCATTATTTACGGCGACGAATCGCGTCGGCATTGTAATGCACACCGCCATCATTGCCGAGGGAGAATTCCTTTGGCGCCGACGACGACAATGGCCGCCGCTGGGAGAGCGAGCGCGACCCAAAGCGAAAATTGCCCGGCGCTTTTTTCTGCGCCCTTGCCGCTTGTCGTGCGCTGAATTTTGCGCGACGTTTGCAAAAATGAGCGGAAGAATCATTAAAATTTAACTGGCGCGCACGCCAGCAGCTCGCGAGGGAGTTCTCATTATGAGAATTCGCGACTCGCAGCGAAAACGAAATCCCTTATTTCGCATGCAAAGCATGAACGCCTGTCAAAAATAAAACAGCTGGCCAAGATGGGCGAGGGTTTCACGTTGAAACCACCAAATAATCACGCTAATTGCAATTCTAAAGAAAACATGGCTGGTTGGAAATTGTGGTCTACGTGACACTTAATTAAAATTAAATTTCAAAATTGATGAATAGGTTGAAATCGATAATAAACTGGATCTTTTCCTAATTGATTAGTTAAAAATAGTTCAAATAAGGGATGGAAGTATCAGTTTATCACGAAATTAACCGATTTTCAATACTTTTTTTTTTACGAAATAAAATGTTCACTTCAGGTTAAAATTTTTATTTTACATAAAAATTGGGCTTTTGAAGGAATAACTGAGATCTCTCTATATTTTGAATTAACACAGCAAAATTATCATAATATGAATATTTTCTAGAACTTCCAGCTGATTTATATTTCAGCTTTAATACATTTTAATCCTGACAAGAGTATTTTATTTTGCTCTGCCAACATATCCAGACTTTGCAACTTTGTATTCAAGGCTAACCGTCATCTCATCAGCCTCCCGCCTGCACACCTCACTTCCCCCTAAGCAATAACTGCAAGTGGTGCGTAATTAATCCGTCTCCCCGGCACCTCCCCTGGAAATTTCCAGCTTGGCTAATAACTAATAAGCACGAAGACAAAGTTGCAGCAAACTGTCCGAAGGCGAAAAGCCGCTCTCTGGCTAGCGTCGGTCGGGCCAGCGCACTTTGGCATAAAAACCACAATCGAATTAGCCGAGAGGTCCGCACCGAACCTCCACACTGCTGCAAACTGTCGCCGCTTTTTTCGGTCAACAGCTGAGCCTCGCAGGAATATTGACTAACAGAGGAAGAGAGTATCGGTTGAGCAAAAAGTAAACTCGCCGAGTCCAAAGGAAATCGTGCCTTTTTTGATATAATACAAATCAAAACGTCCCTCGCAATGGTCGCTTCTATTCTTTCGTTTTTAAAAGAGAGTTGGGCAGGTTGGATTAAAGTTGTCGTGGCTGCGCGCAAAGTTTTCGGCACTCCAAAGTCGGACAAATCTCGGCGTCGTCGGATCTAATTTTCCGACCCAATTGGCACAAAGAGACACGAGACTCGATTCCACAGTCCTTTGTGCATTGACAACAAAATTCAATCAAGGCTTGCTAGTTCGGCTGGCGTATACAATGAGCACAAATCAATCTGCCTGCCTGCCAGCCAGCCCTTCCAGACTGCGTAATGCCATAGCTGCTCGCTAATTAAATTAACACAAGGCCGCCGACGCTGTGATCATTTCACAGCTGATTGAATCACACGGCTTTGAATGAAAAAAAACTTCATCTGCTTCAATCTGATTGCAAATTAACAAATAATTAAAAGTTCAATCTTCCTTATTATTGAAACCTATAAATAAAAAATTAAAGCGATGACTTTTCATTTTGTTGAGAGGAAAATTCCGGGAGCGTACAATATTATAATTTATTAGAATTTTATTTATATTTAAAAAACAGTTTATTATTTTGGTGCATTATTTATAAATTGAGCCCCATAATGTAAAATTGTAGCCGTATTTCTCGCTGAAATTCTTTTTTATAGGTGAGATTGAGTTTTATAACTTTTTCAACTTGAATAATAATGTTAAATTTTTACAAATCTCGTTTCCACGCGAAATTTTATGGGATTATCTCCCTTGCTTTTGGGGTCATAAGTGTTTGGTTGCGGTAGCGGTTTGTCTGAAGCAACTTTTCGCCGGCATGAATAATTTTGCACGTCAAAAAGCAGCAGCGTGCATGCGGCACGCACGATGTAAAATTCAAGAGAGTGCGCAGAGTGCTTTGGCTTGTGAGCCAGCAGCGACGGTCAGTCAGTCTCTCGCTCACTCTCATTAATCTCATTATTAATTCTCGACCGTCGTTTTACGGCCGACTCGCCAATCGCACGCCTCCTCTGCTGCTCGTCCATCCGTCGCTTTTTGCACAACTTCGCTCGGTCGCCTGTTTCGAGGGCAAGAGGAAAAAAAACGGACCGAGTCGACAGGGTGCGGAAATTATTTTCAGCATTGACAGCGACTAACCTGCAAACTGGGCGGGCAGTGGTCCAGAAGTTCCAGCATGTGACGGATGTTTTGCGCGTCCTGGATCACAAAGTTGAGTTCCATGTCGAATTCCCCTCCAACCAGCTGAAACAAGGCAAATTTATGGTAAATAATATACAAAATTATATACAATTTTGACAATAAGTTCAATATTTTTAAGCAATAAAAATAGAAATTTAATAATTTAAATGAGATCAGTGTAAGTTTAAATATCTTGCTTTTCCTCAAAAAGCTACCAGAAAAAATACGACTTTTTTCCCTCTTTTCACGTTTAGTAGTTTTTTTTTACTTTTTTTGTATGATTTATCTAAATGTGGGCAGAGATTTCCTTGCACTACATTAACACTTTTCCGTTTGACACTTAAACTTGACTTCAAATTATTACGAGAATGTGATGCATCAATAATGCAATTAACAAAAAAAAATTGCTTCATTAATATTTTAAATTAATTACAATATATATTTTTTTTATTAAAATTTGACAATAGATTTCTTATTTTCTTTATTAGTTTTTATTTTTAGATTCAGGTATGAAATTTGGTCCTTCATCAGTCTATTGCTCTATGCAAATCACTTCAAATGAAAACAGCTCTTATTAATATGCGTTTAATTAATTTGTTGGTAATGTTAATTTCAACAATATAATTTCCATATATAAAAATTGCTCTCAATTTATTAATCATCTGGGAGTTTAGGAATTTAAATAAAATCACCTAGACTAGAACCAATGGGAAATATATTGTTAGTGAATGGGATAATCTGTGTGTATTTATAGACGGTGCATTCGTAACAACGGTTTGATCAAACAGAGTAATAATTTGAATGCAAACAAAACCTGAATACATAAAAATTGGTATATTTGTATGCAATATTTCTGTGTGCGCTCGATCGTATAACATTTGAATGGCAAAACACGAAACTGATTGTTTTGAAGTGCAAAGTTCAGCCGGGTGTGAACGAATATTTAAATTCACAATCAGTCGTGCGCTCGTTTTAATTGCTGAATAATGCATCCGTCTCCCGTTGTGGCACTTTGCCTCGTTAAATTATGTGCATACAAATCGGTGCCGCCCGATCGCACAAATAAAATATTGACGTATTGATATTCAATTTGCATGTGTGACCGCGTAGCAGTTTGCAAAGGATTATCGTCAAACTGACGCATGTTTATTATTCGACGAAAGAAAGAAAGAAAGGTTGCGTCTTCTCCGCCATCGGTTAAGTCGGATGGGAGCAGTGATGCGTGACAAATTGCTCGATTTTTCCAGCTCTCGTGAATATGCAGAAAGGAGAGAAAGAGAGTTTCCTTCCCTCCAGCTGAATTTTATTCTCTCTCTGCCTCCATCGGCTCTTTTCTTCTTATATATACAACTTTTTCGGCAAAATATAAAAAGGAGACTCGTTCGGATCAATTTTCTGCAGCAGGCGAACAGAGAAAGCACACAATCTTTGCAGAGGCTTTTCCTATTTTTAAGATAATGGAGGTTGCGGGAGGAAAATGAAGATCAGAGGGATCAACTTGGATATTCTAATGGTAGTCGCCAAGCAAATCGAAAGCTTTCAAAGATGTAAACCAAAATAAATATATCAGAGGCTCAAAGAAGGGGATGTTATATGTACATATTTCTGCATGAATGAGGATGATAAAATTTATTATCATCACTTTTGAGCCAAATAATTAAAGCTGAAATAAAAAACTATTCGTATAAAAAAAAATATGAATGGTCTTTTTAATCAAATCAACGTTGCGTGGTAATTTTGAAATGTATAAATTAATTTTTTTCAATCAAATTGCAAGGTACTGTGAAATAGACAAAGATTTTATTTTTACCCTAAATTTCGTCATGCTCATTTTCCTTTTGAAGTTTTGCTATATCCGATGGCTTGATGTTTATTTTTGTTCACCGTTTTCATTTCACAATTTCCCATTAGAAGCCTGGGGACGTCATTTACATCATACACGGAAACAAAATATTGGCACAAGCACCCGAAAATTTGTCATCAATTACGATATGGTTGCGCCGCGGGTGTGCGAAATTTCATATTATACAGCAAATTGAATTGAGAGGCGCAAAACAAAAGCACCATCAAAGCTGCCCACTTTAAACAAATTGCGCGCAAACTTGGCCGATCACGTGGCTGGCAAACAAACATGAAACGACCGATCGCTTGTTTGCGGCCGGCGTAAAATAACAATTTATCAGCGTGAATAATGCGGCTAATTAATCAAAATGAGGCCCTGCCGCAGCGAATCGAGCACGTCTCGGCATTTTTCAGCAGTGCTGCCGCCGGCGCGTCGCTCATTAAGACTCCTCAGCCTGACCTGCCCAGCCAAAGAGTGACACAGATAGAGAAGAGAGAAACACCCCCTGGCCACCAATTAGAATTAGATGAAAGGCAATGTGCTGAATGTATGGAGCTTTACTATTATATAGGTCTCTACAACAAATAAATTTAGCTAAAAGAAAGTATTACAATATGGCCATGGTTTTCTCATAAATTTTTTTACATTATGAAGTGAAATAGCTTTGTTAATTATAAAAGAAATTTTATCTGATAGAAATATTTACAAATTTTGGTATTGTTAGTTCCATAGAATATTGATGGCTCATTAATAAAAATAGGAACTTTAATTAAGTGATTCATTTTGATTGGGAATTTTTCATAAATTAAGTCGCAGTTTTTTTAAGCTTTGTATTTTTCCGTTTGCCTTGATAAATGGTTGGAAGCGCTAGATAGCGCTTTAAATTAATAATTAATTCCATCAAGCCGTGGTTTAACTTGCATGCATCCTAAATAATTCAAGAATTTATTAATTTCTGTATAATAATAATTATTACTTGTATTTATAATCCTAATTTGAACTTTCAGGTTTTGTTCAAGTTAAAATTCCCGACGCTGTAAAAGCACCACCCTAACTGCACACGACAGCATTATTTTTTGCCATTCTGGGGATGAGGTCGGAAAAGTTCAGAATTCATTAACTCTCTTGTAAAAGTCAGGCCAAATCCAATTTTCTTACTCGGAGGGACATCTAACAAAAAGAGGGCGTGCCTCGCATTTTCGGCCATATATATTTTTCTGGAGCGGCACAAACAGACTTACGTCTGCTGTTGAAAAATGCCGAGCACGCCAGACGGCAGATGATGAATTCTGCGAAATAACCAAGCGTGGCGAATGTAAGTGAGCGGCCAACAACTCCTTTTTGCACCAGCCTCCCTTTCTCTCCTCAAGAGTTGAATTGAATTCCAGCGGCTGAGCAGCGTAAAGAGACGAAAATCTTGCTTGTCTCGGCGCGGGTAATTTAATCTGGCCGTCGTCACACCAGCAAGGCAGTGGCGCGAAATGGAATTAAATTGCTGCATCCGCGTGTCACTCCGAAACGCCATCAGTCGCTCGCTCTTTATGGTTCAATTTTGCCGCCATCAAAAAGCGGCAGCTTCTTCTCGGCCGGAATTCTTATATATATTTTCCGCTGCCTCTGATTGCGCCACCCTGTTGACATTTGCTGGCACAAGGAGAACTCTCGTGACAACCAGCACAGTCTCATTAGACGCACCACCATTTTTTCAGTCCCTTGTTCTGCTCCAGATTTGCGTGACTCTTGGCAAATGAGACACGAGATACTCTTTTCCCTCGTCCACCCGCACCTTACGACCAGAGAAACTAGTTTCAAATGAACTGTTCCATTGCAAAGTGTTTACTAATTGCAGCGTAGAAAAGGCGAGCTTATTCTTCCTTTTGACTTTCAAAAGAAAGCCGCGTCATTCAGAGCTTCTCGTTTTGATACTTCTCAGATTGCGAGATGTGCGTTGCAAAAAATCAGCTTTTCAGTGACAGAATTGCGCAACAAACTTTGCATGAATGTAGAATTAATGCCTGCTTTGTGCAGCAATGTGGAGCAATGAACTAAATGAGAAGCTTTGTTGATATGAGTATTTCAGAACAAAATTAAATATTGTATGCTTTCAAAATGGAGCGTTAAAATATTTAATTAACTTGCAACAAAATTATTGTTTAACCCTTTCCAATTTTTATTTATTGATTTTACACAATAACGTTACGCAAAATTTCACCTAAAAATATTTTAAAACTTTTTGGCTACACCTTTAAAAGGCAATTTATGAGCAGTAAATTTTTTATCAATTTTACTTAGCAAATGAAATAACATTTTGCTTACAACTCTCTTCATTTTTCGTTGAAAATTGTTTTATTGTCCTGCACTTAAAGAATGCATAAATATTAAATAGCTATATTATATTTTTATTATTGTAAATTCAAAATTATACAATTTAATATAATTTAGAGGGTAAAAAGTTTAAGAATATTACTGGAACACAATTAAAGACGCACAAATTTATGTATATTATTATTATTATTTTGATTAAGTTAAATTGTGAAAAAAATATTAAATTTTCATTTAAAAATATGAATAACAGCTTTTGCTGGAATGATTAAACAGTGTTTTAAATAATTTTATTTAAATACCAAAAATTAAATGAATTTTGAATTAAATTTTAAATAATCATTATTTTTTTCTTTTAATATTTAAAAAATATGTATGTAGTAATCAAAAAATTGTTTATTTTCCTTCTTTCAGTAGTGTTTTGCTGTTTGGGCGGCAGTTACTTTAGGAAAAATATCGAGCGCCGTTCCAGGAAGTTCTTTTGCGAATCGAGCAGAAATCGCCAGGCATTTGGCGAATAATTTTTTGCGCAGCACGCGCTCGTAAAGCAGCAGCGTAATGCGAAAATAACGACCTAATAGACCAAAAAGTGGGCGCGCCGTTTGGGAAGCACTCCAAGAAAATTGCGGAGGCGTTTTTCCCTGTTCTTTATTAACCAACACTAGCCGATTATTCGGCGCGTGTGACCGAAGCGATTGAAAGGAAATTTTTGACCGAACAGATCGACCGGAGGCGCATCCGTCGATAATGCGCCTTTCATTCTGAGAGAAAGAAAGAGGCGAGGAGTGGGCGTCGTGACGGACTGACGGGGCTTTGTGCGCAGAAACAGGCAATCATGGGGTACTTTGTACAGAGAAAAGACTCGTCCTCAATCACACACTCGAGTTATTGAAAGTCCGGTGGCGCCCGCCGGCAGCAACAAGATTTTTTTCGCTCTTTTGTGTGTGCCCGTGTCCTCTGGTCCGTCCGCGCCTTTGAAGTCCGGGAAAAGGTCAATTACGACATAACAGGGCAAAACAAAGCCCGGCTGGCTTCTGCACAAAAGTTGGACAAACATACCGACCCGCGGAAAACAACCAGCGCCGCTGCAAAAAAAGCTGCGCCGACTCCGACAAAGTCGAGTCCCCATTCAAAAGTGCAAAACTGCTGCTGCCGCCGTGTGCTCGCGCGAATTATTCAGCTTTGATGTGAAATGAATTCGTAATGGTGCTCGAAAAAGCCTGCGGTGCATGTGTTCGCCCGTCGACAAATAATGTTGCTGAGATTGTTCTCACAAAAGGTCGGAGGTCGTTGTTGTTGCCCAACATACGACCAACGAGACACACAAAGAGAGGATTTTGATTTCACATCTCGGTGCGCACAAACACTGCATGGCTATGAAAGATAATATTTAGGTCACGAGAAAATAGAAATTTTCTTGTTAAGGGAACTCTTTGTTGAAACAGTGTCCACTGATGGCAGATTCTTTGTATGCATATATTTTTTCAAAGTGGTGTTGACCAGAAAGGCAAGAAATATTTTTTATGGAAATTGGTGCACTGTTTTTTAAGAAATTAATTTTCATCTAATTATTTTCAACCTGCAACATAAAAGGAGTCCTTTGAAGTAAAATTATAATGTCTTTTTAAGACGACAAGTGAGTAGTTTTTAAAACAACATTTTTTTTTTTTAATATGTGTATGCGAAAAAAGGAATAATTAAAGACGATTATTAAATGAATACTTTAAAGGAGAACCATTTATTAACACAAATAAAATTGACTGGTAAATTTATGGCGGAACGCTAAACAAATTCATGAATTCTAAATATTAAAAATTTATTTCCCTTTTTCAAAAGATTAAAACCCAAATTTCTCTCATTTCAGTTCACAGCCTCCTTCCTCCGGAATGCGCAACCTAATTATTTGCCTCGAGATTCCACATCAAAAGTTAACTGGAAGTTTCAATTTGATTACAAGCTATGCAGCCCCTCGGCACATGGAGGACGCGCCGGTTGCATAACTTTGTCTATCAAGGATGAATTCAACTTGCTTCCAGGGACTCGACTTGTTGTTTGCTCCGTCAACCCCGTCAGAAGTGCACGCTGACAGCAATAAATGCATGTTTCTCTCTCTGCGAAACACTCAACGGTTCGAATTTACACGAAACTTGTTGGGTGGACATTTCAGGGGATTCTCAGAAATTGAGGGGTCTCTGCTCTTGTCAGTGTTTACCTTTGCAATTTAGTTTCGGGGGTGTTTGCCTAGGCAAAGTGCTGCAGCTTTCGGGAGCTTTACTAACTTTGGCCGGTTTCATTGGGTCAGCCCTTCTCCGTCGGTCAAAAGTGGCTTTCTCCGAAGCACGCGGCAAAAAGGAAGAAAACAATCCCAGTCGTTTATTTTTTTGCTTTATTGAGATTTTCGAGGATAATGGATCGTTTCGGGGAAGAGAGAAAGTGGCTTTTAAAGGGCACTAAATGGGATATATATTCTTTTTTGCTGCGGCCCGTACACTATAAAAAAGGATTGCCTCGTCAACTAAAACTTCATGAATTGCAAATAGACTTGAGGATTAAAACGGAGTGGAAAGACGATTTAGCCTCCTTTAAACTTCGCCGAGTGCGTTTGTTTGCGTCAAAATTTACATTATTTCGTTTTCAATCTGCCGGCGGCTGTCGGAATAAGCGCGACCCGAATTTCTATATATATATTATTTCTCTGGCTGCTGCTCTTTTACGGCGGCGCGAAATACGCTGTGAATAATGCATTCAAACAACGACGCCGACTCCCTGGTGGGCGGCATTAAAACGAAAATCACAGCGAGTGAGTGAGCGACAGTCGGAAAAATGAAAGCTTTTAGTGTTACAGGCGGCGACTGAACGAGCGACTGGCTTTTCTGCCGCAATGGGAGCAACTCGCACACCAACTCCTTCGCTATTTATTTTTTAATAACGCCAAAGTAGTTGCGCCAAACTTGCACGCCCGCTCGCATCATTAAATATTGAGTCGCACCCATGGCGAACACTTGTTCGCACCAACCCACTCACCTGCTGCGGCTCCTCAATTAATTTTCTCTGCAAATTTTCTTTCAAAATTTTTTTAATGCATACCCCAGATCGCTCAATAAAATTTCTGCGTTTAAATGTTAAAAAAGTATTCCATTAAAAATAAATATAATTAACTTAAATAATGTAGGACTGACAGAAGAATAAACAATTAATTCCAGGAATTTTATATAGAAATGATTTAATGTTTAAAAATAATTCAATACGCTAAAAACAAAAAATGATTAATGTTTCATTTGAAAAAAAAAATAATAATAAAATGTTAATCATAAAGGTGTAAAAAACGGGCTTTGGAGGGCTTTGTCCTGGTTAGAAAATTGCATTGATAAATAAAACAGCTCTTTAAGTTTTGGCCACGGTCTGCGACCCTATTTCATGAGCGAGAATAAATACAAAAATTAGCAAAATGGAAAGAAAAAAAAAACGGAAAAATATACATATATCAAAATAAAGGAATTTGTTAATTTGGGTAAGTTTTCAGATTTGAATTTTATCTGTGTGTGTGTTTTTTTTTTTTAATTTTGCTGATTTCTTGTACATGAAATAGGGTTGCAGACCGAGACTTGTAGAGTCATTTTTTTACTAAAACAATTTGTTATTTGGCCAAAGAAATGTGATTTAGTTTTTGGTTCAATGAATCTAAGTATTTCAAACATTAAATTATTTGTATGTACCTTTAATTCCAAGCTCCCAAATAACGTGATACTTTAGTTCACAATTTCATCAAAATGCAGACTTTGTTACTTTAGCTTGGTTTTCCCGGAGCGAAAGATGGAGTTGCTGCCGCTCCATCCACCCGATCTGGTTTCAGCGAAGTTGCGCAAAAAGTTTTGAAATTCGCCTGCGTTCGGTACACGCTGCAGTCGACCCCGACTGACTCGTGAGGGTTGCGCGTGCTATTTTGGTTTGGTTCGTGTCGAGAGTCGGGAGGGAGATGACAGGAGGAAGGCAAGAAGCGCCACAAGTGCCGCGATATCACTCACTCCGGCGGCTGGGCTGGAGCCGTGAAAACTTGAAACCTATTCACCTTGCACACATTATGGGGCCCCTTATCTCGAGCCACTCTCGTGCCAAACAAGCCGAGGAAGGAGCGCAGCACTCGACCGGCATGGAATTTATCTCGTCTGTATCGACCACACCGGCGGCAGCCACATTTGAATTTCATTTGGATTTGACGATTGATTATTTGAATGAAAACTGATTTGCGCCGCCAAGCGTTTTTCTCCCTCGTTAATTGGTGCAGCTCCAACCGGGCGCTAATCACGCCAATTTGCACATTCTACGGCTGAATAAATCTAATGAAAAAGTAGCCAAGTTGGTTGCGGCACAGAAACTCGGGTAATGAGACATGAAATTGAAAAAAGAAAAAGAAATAAGCTTGGTTCATTAGGACTGCGGCTGATTTCTTTACGATGAATGCAAGAGAAATTGATTTTGTGCTGTTGAAAGAATTATAATTGAGGTAGAATTTGAGAGGTAGAATTCTGAATAACGTTGGAATTAACGGTAGCAATTTGTACAAACTCGTGATCTCCTTTGTTCATAGAAATCCATTCAGGACAGAAGCTGCTATATTGGACTCTAGCAATAAGGACCATTTTACAAACCAGCAAATTGGGGGGTCACTGCTTAAATGTTTGAGAAACCTTCAATCCTAGGTTAAAAAAACGTGTTTTTCATTATCTTTGCAAACGCGAGAAAAAAGGTATATTTGAAGCGCTTGTAAAAAAATGATGTCTCAGTGCAAATTTCATGATAAACTGTTGAGTTTCATACAAATCAGAAAAATTGATACATTTTCAAAAATCCGACATTGCTTTATAAAAGAGCTTCCGCAATTGAAAAGAATAAATATTTTTTAAATTAGAGGTCGAAAACTGTAGCTAATGAATTAAGGTAGCTTTACCCTTTGGTTTCCAACTTTAAAGTTCAAAAACCATTGACCTTGACCAAAGGTTGAAGAGTGCAGAATTTATAGCCGAATAAATTCTGGAATGCTCAAGAGATGCATTATGTTATTTTGCACTAAAATTTTTAATTCAGTGCCTTATTATAGTAAATTATAACTGGTTTGAATGGCTCAAAAATTTAAGAATATTTTTAAATATTTTGAATTCTGATGTGCTTGATTAAAAGAAAAAAAAACTAATTAATTACTTCATAGCTCTTTAATTAAGGGTGCGGAAATGTTTTTACGTCCCGTTAATATTTTTTAGCGTCCTTCAAATTAGAATTTGCTCCGGAAATGAGCAAACACGGTGCACTAATTAAACAGTTGAACAGCCCATACATTGATTGCGACGTGAACAAATATTTACATATTCTGCAAACTGGAGCGAAGGCGCGTGTGTGTGTGTGACGGATACACATGTAAGGTGGAGGCAGGCAGCAGACTGGTGGTTGTGGCAAAAAGACAAACACTTTCCCGACGTGAAACGTGGCACGCCGGGAATTTATTTTTCCATTTTCCGAGTGTCACGCGGCACTAAATTTTCCTACCTGTGAGCGGACTCATATTTTCTGGGACTGCAGCTTCGCTCTACTTTTTTTCTTCCTTGGTCGCAACCTTTTTATTCTCTTGAGTATGATAATCAACATACAAAAAAGCGGCAGGCACCGCACACACACTCGCTCTCGCTTTGGGAAAAAGTTATCTTTTTCTTGATATATATTCAATTCACGTGATCAGGGCGCGCAGTCGAGAGAGAGGCAGCCGGGACAGCCTCATGCTACTCGGCCTGAATTTTTATTCACTGCGCTCTTCCTCTTTTTCTTTTCTCTGCTGGCATATTTGCTGGAAAAGAAGAAGAAGAAGTGGAGGCGCCGCCGAAGGCAAGCCGCGCCTGCCCCTTTTTATTTTATTTATTTATATGCGGCGAAACAGCAAAATAATACATATAACTGATTGTGTTGGAAAAAGCTTTTCTGATTTCAAATTCAGAGCACAAATTGACCCACCCAATGCCTGAGCAAACGAACCGACGATCAGTGCAAAAGCAAAGTTTGCAGATTTCCGTACAAAAAGTGCGGTCATTTCAAGGGCAAACTCACAGCAGTTCCATTTTTTTTTTTTTTTTTTTTTTTTAAATTAATAATTTATTTCGTTTCCTTATTTGGTCCTGCGTGTTGTAAGAAACCCGCTCAACACAGTAAATTAAATTAAATTATTCAATTATTATTATTTTCATCTCCTTTCATGCTTGTCGGCAGGTTTCTGTACAGGTTCAGGTTGACTTATCCTTCCACATTTCAAATCTTGTTAGAAATTGAAAGTTAATTTAGAACTTCCAGGCAAAATTTATATTACAACCTGTGCCATAATTTAAAAAGAAAACTGACGATTTCCAACCTTGTATATTTAATTTTTTAAATAATGTATTTATCATGATCAAATATTTATTAAACACGTGTGTACAACATACAAAAAAGATAATACAATTTACTTTACATAACCTTTATCGACTTAAATATTTAATTTACAAATATAATTTTATGTTTAATATTAACATTAGATAAAGAACAACAGTAAAATTACAAAAATAAAAAAATAATTTAAGATAAAAGCAAGATAAAAGTATTTTTAATAAAGAAAATTTTGTTGTTTAACTTTATTTATTAAGAAAGTTATATTTTTACGACATGTCAGGTTATTATAATAATTATGGAAGGATAAATTGACCTTTCTGAACGCGAAAGAGTTTTAATCAAAATATTTATGCTCATGAATGTTGAAAATCAAATTATTCATGTCAAGCAGGCTGCGCATTACCCACTTGCACCAAACTTGGAACTTAACAAAAAAAAGTTAAGGAGTGGAGCTTTTAAACATTTGCAGTCCAAGCCCTCTTGATAATTTTCATCTCAATGATATTCGCATGTTTTGATTGCTGATTGAGGCTTTTAGAGCTCACGGTGGCGGAAAGAGGCGAGCAAACAGATGGAAAAAACGCAATTTCCAGCTCCCAGCTTTTTTGAATGGATTTTTTTATACCACAAGTCCGAGCGAAATTCGAATGTACATATATGTACGCTTGCTTTCCCTCTCGTGTGTTTGCTTGGCGGGTGAAGTGCCACATAACATGCTCGTGTCAGAGCCGTATACCGAGGACTACTGTGCACAGAAAGCGGAATGAAAAAAAAATAATGAGGAATGGTGTCGGCGGCTGGATGGCGGAAAAGCACCACGGCGCGCTTGACAAGCGGCAATATCAAGTTGAACCTGTCAACATCTTTTGTTGTATTTTTATTAAATTCATTCCACGCAGCGGGGAGCAACTGGCTCACAACCGCTGAGAGAAAAAGAGGAGCGGAATTTTATTTTTGGCAAACAAATGTGCGGGAGAGTGATAGAGGCTCACAGAGGTATTAGAGTGTAGCTGCCTAAAAACTTAGTTCAAATGTAATTTTTGACAAATGAGATTATTCTTTATCATATTAAAAAGCGCCAGGTTTTTTTGCCCAGCCTGGAAAATTCCCTTTGTTTCTAAATTTTTCTTCTTTTTTATGGTAGTTTAATTTTGGTTGGACGACATTCATTTAATAAATACCCTTATATTTGCAGAATGTGTTTAAAAAGTTAGTAATTAGATATTTCAAGCATTTATTTCTGTTCAGTTAAAATTAAATTATTAGAAATTTCAGGCCTTTTATTTTATGTAACCTGCGTCAGTTTATGTTACAATTTTGCAATACATAATACATATTCCTTAATTTCAGTTAGGAGTTTTTTTTAATTAGCAGCTTTGTTATTTTAATTAATTTAACAATAAACAAAACTAAATAATGTATAAAATTTTAATAGTAAAAAACAATTTATTTGATTTTCTCACTTGAGAAATTCAAGAAATTCATAAGATTTGAGAAATTCATATCGTCTCATAAGAAACCTTATATAAACTTAAACGCATTGCGCGTTTACGAAAAGGTCCAGTACAGTCGCGTATGTCCGTGGCCCACAAGGAAATTTGGTTCTCTCGGCGAATATAACTCGTAAATCGACTGTTTGCAAAAGTAGAAATGAGACCGGCCTCGGGTTTTTTCTCTTTTTGCTTCAGGATTACAGACGTGCGTGTTTCAAAGAGATCAAGAGGATGGATCCGTGACTATGGAGGGAGAGCGCAAAATCCTTTTCTACCGCAAAACTGATACAAATATTTAATTCATATAAATTTATACATATAATACAAATGCATGACACAGCAAAAATGTATTTTAATCTCTGATTCAAAAACTATTGATTCGTGGTTCTCACAATGAATGCCTGGTTATAATTTTAATATTAAAATGCCCATCATTTTTGCTCTTCAATATTTGTGCAATATTGAGCCCAGACTGAAAACAACTTTCACCTCATCACAACTCCTCTGTGGCAGAAATGATGAAAATTTGCAATTTTGCTCCGATCCGGCCAAAAGGGGAATTTGCAATTACGCATTGACATGATCCGGTGACGCCAACGAGATGAGTTCGGCGCTTGTGCAATAATAACAACGCCGCACGCATCAATCTAAGCGAGTTCATGAGGACGCGACACATTCTCGCTCTTCCGCTTGCCTTGTTGCGTGTTCAAATAAAGTGCGATGCCGCGATCAATGCAGCTCAACTGGCGAGCGAGACTGATCACAACTTAATGCAGCACTAAACACTTTATTGCTCTGATCCCGGTTCAATCCACTTTGCATGTGATTACCTCGCTCTTGCCCAGTGCTTTGAAATGAAAATGAAGCCAATCAGCGATAATTCCTCAAATTAATCGGTTGAATTCGTGCGCTGACGTTTGAGTGTTTTATGCTGAGAGAGTAACTTTCATGGACTAATTGAATGAACAGCAATGTTCGGAATTAATAATTTTTTCCAATATTTCTGAAATTTCAGAGAGCGGCACGGAAATGAGCAACGCACGAAATCTGGCTCTCAGTGAGATTAAAATTTACTCTTTCAGCTAGTTTAAGGCTTTTCATCCATACAAATATATTGTGGACTAGGAGGGCGTATCTTAATTTTGGTTATCAGTGATTGAATTACAAAATACTAATAGTAAAAAATTAATATCATTAATATATTATTATAATTTGCCATAATTACAAAAATTAGCTTAATTCTGTAATAAATACAGATTCCATTGTAGAACAAAACAATAATTATATTTTTTAAGAATATAGAATAACAGAATTAGAAATATTTATGTTTAAATATAATATAATCCAATTTAAATTTAAAAAAAATTATTTATTCAATTTAGAAAATTTTAATTTCCTCCCTCGTTATTATGAAAATAACCATTCAATCGTTTAGCAACACACCACTATTTTAAAATTTTAAAGTAATCGGAAAATTACAATGCCAATCGATCGCACCCAGCCTGCTTTATTATGCTTTCCCTTTGTGCCGCCTAATTCAATTCTAAAACAAAATCGGAAAAAACCGCTCGCTTCGAACAAACAACTTGAACACGCCAATTACTTCCTCAGTCGTCGATAATTTAATTTCTGCCTCTCTCAAAACGGGCTGGTGAAAAGCGGGCGTGCTTTTCAGTTTTGCCTGCCCGAATATTGGTCGGATGAAAGGCGGATTAATTATATCAAACAAAAACTAAAAGGGAGGCGCTGGCAGCTCCACATCAAAGGGCCGGATGATCCACTTTGCTGCGTGTGCACTGATTTGGGCCCGCGCTCGCTCGCTGCTGATTGTGTACGGCTGACGAGCAGTTTCAATCTTTGATTTGGGCGAGGGCATTTTCCAAACGCCCTCGACAGACCGATGAATTGAACCGAGGGCTGAAAACTTTTGTTGAATTTCAAATAAGGAGAGAACGCCCTTAAAAGTTTTTGCCCGCCTCCGGTTGAGATGAAATCGATAATCATTTTGCTTGATGGGCGTGTCTCGCAGGCATTTTCGACTTGTTGTGACGAAAATTAATCTAATTAAAAGTTATTCACGCGGAAATCCATTCAGATCTGCACAATAACTGCGCCTTTGTCTTTGAAAACAGCTCGGGAGCGTCAAAACTCATCGTTCCCTTCCTACAAACACGTCTACCTTTTCCATAACCTCCAATTATCTGGGAAAACTTTATTTGCCAATTATTTTGAAGTAATTTTTCTCTTCAGATGGCAAGAGCTCTTGCTAATGGCTCTGAAAAGTTTTCATTTTTATTACAAATGGAATTACAAATAAAATAATTAATTTTGTTATTTCTTTCATTTTTTACTATATTTTTTGTTTTAACAAAACTTTTAAATAACGGAAATAACATGCATTGACCTTTCACTTGATTTAAAATTAATGTAAATTTTGTTCAAAGTCAGATTGGTAAATGAGGTAAATTTGTAGCAAGTTCTGCGAGCTTGAAATCTAATTCCTCCCACCGGCGCCGACAACATCAAAGATTTTTTACCGGCGACGAAACATCTCAACTCGCGGGTAATAAGCATCTTTGAATCTTTGAGCAGCGGCATCTGCGTGTATGCGAGTGTCAATTTGCTGCGCTTTGCTCAAAGGACTCGACTGGAGGAAAGTGGAGCGAGCAATGCACGCTTCGACGACCAGGCATAGTAGTAATCTTTAGTATAGTCGTAGAACTATTGCGGATGCGAAGCCGCGCAATGTTTCAGATAAAAATGTATATTATTTAGAGAACCAGTTGAGTGAAAGAAGTGAGTAGATAAATCACTCTTGACGAACAAAGAGTGGGAGTGTAAAATAATGGGCGGCAGATGCTGTTAGAATGGTGCTTTCGTATTCAGCCATAACATTATACATTCACCCTAGCAGCTCGCAAGGTTCTCTCCTTTCTTCGCGTTTAACTAGATTTTGCTGCAGCCCAGAGAGAGGCAGGCAGGGTGCCACTGCCTCGTGTAATATCTCCGCTCGACGAATATTTTATGCAGATATGAAGCGATGTGACGAGAGGGCGAAAGAGCTCCGGCGTGTGCACGCCGTGATTTATTTACTCCTCCTCCGCCAGCTGCTGTGTTGTTTACGCCAAGGGCGGAGAGGATGCGAAATCATTTCGTGTTCCCTCCTGACACGGATAATTAGACCGGGTCAACGAAAGTGAGGGCTCAAATCCCAGGTAATAAGTCGACGTGTTCGTCTGTATATTAAAGGCGTGGAGCTCTCCAGGGAAATTTTGACTTATTTGAACGCAATTAAATACGTGTAATTAGGAATCAAATGCTCGGGAAAGTGAACATTCACCACCACGGAGTTAACTTTTTGAACAAATATTTAAGCTCGTCGTGTTTACTGAAAGTTGGATATAGAGGAGGAAAATTAGCCACGTAAAACTTTTCTGCTGTGAAAGGTTTCGCATGTTGGAATTACTTCTGAAATCGCCTTTTTTGTGTAATTTATCTTTAATTTTGTTATATTTTCATTAATTGCACATTTGTTAATATCCATAAAAGAATTTTTTCAAAAAAATTTAGTTTGAATAATTGATTTTGGTATTGTAAAACGTGGATCTTTGAATTGGAATTATTGTTGCTTATTTCCACAATTTTTAAAAATTACAGACGTGCGCCAAGAATTTTAAATAAAAGGTTAAGATTTTTTCAATGTTTCATTGAAACCAATAATAGTATAAAAAAAATATGACAAGGTTTAAATATCTTAATAAAAGCCGCGGTGGTTCATTTGCGAGTTAGTTAAAAATAAACGTCGCAATTCTTTTCATGTTGACATTTTCTTCCCTTCAAAAAGCTCAAAGAGAAACCTTCAATTACGGTTTATAGAAATCGTCTTACGCAAGAAATGAGGAAAAGAGTCGTAGTTATTTTTATTATATTTTTTGCTCCTCCGACTGACGAAATTGTGTCTGCCGCCACAATGAAGCTCCAGAAGCAATACAAATTTAATATCACGTCTTGCAAGACCTTCCTCTCTCGCTTGTTACTGGAAACGTGGCTCCTCTCGTGATACATTTTCGACGAGAGGGTCTCAAATTTAATAAGCGACGCGAGCGCTCGGAAAGTTTATACACAGACCGAGGGCAAGTTAAATGAAGTGGAAAATGAACAAAACATTTTATAGATTAATTGTTTATTACGCGTCTCTTTATTACACGGCCAAGCGAAGAGCTCTTAGCTCTTGACTTCTTGAGCTACATCGATTTTGAAGTTTTTGAACTTCATGTTGCACTGGAAACAATTTCTTCGCGAATCATAGTTCAAAATTATAAGTGAGTTGAATTCCAAAAGTTTCGCCGCCCTCGAAAAACGGCAGGAGCGTGAAATTTGCAATAGAAATGGCGGCGGCCCTTCAAATTAATTCGAGTTTAAAGCGGAAGGGGTGCGCGAATTGAATTGGCGGCGGCGTCGCGCCGAGATGAAAAAGTGGAAAGTCGATATCTCGTTAATTCTGGCCGTACGCAACGCCGGGCATTCGTCAAGGATAATGACTGTTGGTGCGGCGCCCCTGCTCTGAAACACCGTCCGACCCCTCGTTGCTACTGCTGCTTCACCTGACCTTTCCTTTCGCTGCCCACGTATTTTTTGCTCCACTGTTTCTGGCCTCCAAACAAGCATTGAATCTGTGGCAAAAAATTCCGCGAAAACACGTCCGAGCGTGTTTTGTCAAGGAAAAGGCAGAGGCGGACTCGCTGGCCACGTAAAAAAGGGATAGATTCGTTTTCGTTTGAAGACCAACTGGAAAAGCAGCGTACGAGATCCACAAAGGAAATCATTATCAGGCATTTTTGTTTCCTCCCAAAAGTGTCATTTTTCAATTTGGTAAAATTATTTCACAAGTTTTTTTTATCAGAATTTTATACATTTCTAAGGCTTTTTTTTGTTTATTTTCCAAACATAAACTAATCTCATCGCAGTCAAAAAATAAATATTCATTTCAGTCACGTGTTCAATGATGCATGAAGTCTAGAAATATCAACGCTTTGAAAATGATTCGGTGTACAATTTCTCATTTCAAAAATGCACAGAAATGTCGTTTCACGTTGCGCTGAGCTTTTCAAATAACGATAAAACGTGCGGCTGGCTTTCTGGAAACGCCGTCAAAGGTAACGCACTGACGATGTTTACCTTTCCAAATACAAACTTTTAATGAGCACCAAACACCCCAATAGGGGAGTATAAAAATACCTGCTCTTTCCCCATTCTGTGAAAACACGGCAAAAATTTAAAATTACCAAAAAAGAAAGGGTGGAAAAAAATTAGCAAAAAAATGGCAGGTTTTATTCCTGAAAAATACCCTTCATCAATCAAGAAGTCGTAAGTCAATCGCAGAGAGATGAGAAACGTCCTGGATAGAGAAGAAAAAAACTGATTGAGCACTTTGGCCGGAGTTTTGTCTCCAGCGCAGGAGAAGTCGCGAGGGTGAAATTAATAAAGCATAATCGAGGCTGATGTCTGGAAGTGTCAAAAAGTCAGAGAGCTTCCAGAGCAATCATCACCAGCAGCAGCGCAGGCTTTTTATTTATTGATCCGCCATAAAAAGCGAGTGAGAGCGCGAGGGCTCACATCTGACATAAAATGTTAATGAGAGAGCGAAAAGTTTCTCTGTCGACAATGGAAAAGCTGCTGGGCGGCTCCAGTCAATATAATCAATCGGCTGCTTCGGATGGAACGGAATGGATGGGCTTTTTGCCATCATCTGTTTCGCATCGCCAGAGAGATTGTTGTTGGCTCGCGTGCGGCGGCCGATGGAGCCAAAGAGGAAAGAAGAAGGCACACTTTGCCTGATGAAATGAAATGCATGCAAATGTTATTGCGCCCTAGACATTTCCTTGCCGCCTTATAGGAAACACTACCAGACGAAAAACACACATACGTCACCACTCGGCAGATTGTGCTGCCAATGTGTTGTCATTTGAGAGGCACGCTCTGATGTCAAACGTTGATACCAAACAAAACAAAATTTGAAAAGAAAAAGAAATCATTAACACCGATTTAGTTATGATGATAAAATTCAAATAATAATTACAATTAGTTTAGTAAATGTAAATTATAAATAATTCGGAATATATTTGGTTTTCTGAGATTTTATACTTCCAAAAAGGAAGATTTGTTTCAATATTCATTTTGATTTGTCTTGGAATGAATCAAATAAATAGTATTGCTTACCATTGTATTGCCTATATTAACTCTAAATAATTAAGGAGAACAAATAGAAAAGATTTTTCTACAAAAATATAACTGCATAATGATAGTTCAAATTGAATTTTAAGCACACTACTTCAGCAAAAAAATTTTGAATTGAAATTAATTATTTTTAATTCATCCAAAAGTTTAATATTCAATATAAGTACAAAGTCTAAAATTGGCAAAAATTTAATTATCACTTTTAGAATAATGTTCTGAACTTCAACAGCTGCGGCTGCATTGCAAAATCGAGAATTTTAAAAGAATAGAATTCCACATAAAACTAATATTGACTCTGACGTCAAAAGCAAAATTTAACAGCTCTATATTTTTACAGCTTCCTCCCATAAAATTGCCTCTTTTGAACAACCTGCTTTTTATTCTGCCTCCCGTAGAGCGAATATTATTCCAGAAATTGCCTCATTTCACAGAAAATTTATTCTCCAAAACAAAAAGGCTCGGAAGCTGTATTTTTGTTAGTTTTCGCCTCCAGTCAAAAGGAGAAGCACACAGGGATAGAGAGGCCCTCTATTTCTTTCTCTCCTCGCTCGCTAGCACGCTCCTCTCGCCTTGATTACATTTGAGGCTATGAGATTCTCCAGCAGCACTTCCGGAGGCTGCTGAGCCACCCCGGCTGCGCCGAGTGTCGCATCGCAACCCCCGCGTTCATTCGCTCTCGCTCCACTTAAGACCGAATCCTGCCTTGAATACCCAAATGTCTTATTACCGGCCGGGGGCCGCTAATCAAATCAGCAGGTTGCCGCTGTGCACCACCAGCACCCTAATTTTTCAATTCCTCCCTCCGATCCACCAGTCTGTTGGTAGTCACAAGAAAAACGATTAACCTTATATTGAAAGGGCGTTAAAAAGTGAAAACTGAGGAAGATTAAATTTAAAATGATTTAATTTGTGGGTTATAAATAACTTAAAATGGGAATAAGTCACGATAAAATTATTTTTGTATCATTGAGTGTATTCATACCAATGTTTGCAAATAAAGATTAATGAAATGAAAGCTTTGAAATTTGGTGAATTACTTTTTCTAAATATTTTAATTAAGACTGATTTTTACAAGAACAGTTTTCATGAAGAGGAATTTATACAAGAGGAGTTAAGAAAATTTATAAAATATATTTTTCAATTGATCATTTGAGGCGTAAAATGTGGCTGAAATTATTAATCATCAAATCAAGTTACAAATAGGTGTTTGGTAATCAAGCATAAATTACAAATTTTAAATTCCAGTTTCCGTAAGCCTACAATTATATTTTTTGTTTAAAATGTAAATATTCTGTCATATTATTGCTAAACATTGGAATCTAATTAGAGAAAAGTTAAAATTGTAACCAAAAAAAGATTTTAAAATTATATCTTTATAGATTTTACAGAAAGAATGATTTTTAAAATTTCAAACCAAAATGATCTTCCTTGTTCAGCAATCAAGGCGATTAATTAAACGCTTTGTGCAAACGAGACTATGCAACAGCTGTCTTGCGCGTGTGTTTTTATGCATGAGGAGCGCACGTGATTGGTATTGGTGCAAATAGTCGGTGCAGAGCAAACACCGAGAGCGATGGTCTGACCGAGGAGAGCGCACAATCACTTCGTCGATAACACGTCATGGCCGCGCACCCGAGGTAATAACTCAAACGACGTGCAGCTCCCTCTGTGCACCACCAATCACCACCGGGCTGCCCATTTGGCCGGCCCGCTTTTCCAATAACGTCCCACCACCTGCAGTTTCGCTCTCGATACACATTCGCTAACTGTTGGTGCTGCCATTAGTATTCCGCGCTAAAAAGGATTTATCTGTGCAACAGATATTCCTCTCCCATATTTTAATCAAAAAAGGAATATAAGGAATATATACTGATCTATTTTTGATTAAAAAACAATATATTGTGTCGCAATTTAAAAGACGTGTGGTTACATAGATATTTTGATAAATTACCTTTATAGTTTATTATTCGTGAAATAAATTTTGTTTATTTAATTGTATTTGTTGGTCTTCTTATCATGCTAAATTTCCAATTCCTCGCCCTGACTTTCCATACAGAAATAACTTTGAGGCATGTTATTTATGTTTCAACAAAAGCAAGCAGACGTAGCTGGATTTAATCCCTTTGGTATCACCTGTTTTGATGCCTGTTTTGACGTCATATCATTTGATTATAAAGGGTCCTCCAAATTTATCGCAGGTCACATGTTATAAAAAAAGATAATCTATCAAAGAATAACTTTGTCCCATTTACACTATTAACATAAATTAATAATGAAAGCAATTTATATTTTCGTATATTTACAACTGTTAAAAACCTACATTAAAAGTATTGCTAAATTGCCTAAATTATTAATGACATTTTATAAATGATTAATCAAATAATTTAAAATAATATGGTATTTTCAATTCTGACGGAGATTCCAATAAATAAAAATACTTAAAATATTTATAAAATTTCTGCTTAGCAAATCGCATGAGAGTGTCTCTCTCAGATTTTATGCAAACAGCCGAATTTTACAAAGCATCTATTTTATATAAAAAAAAACGCCAGGTTTCCTCAGGATTCCTTTGATCTTTGTAGCACAGCAACATCGCAAGGGCAAAAAATCAAGTTTACGATACAGCGGGAGATTGATATCAAGTGGCCTCGTAAAATGACAGGATCGAATTGCCGGCTCGCATGCATTGCATCTGTGGCGCCTGCAGCCTCGGGCAATCAATCTCGCAGCAGCCCTAACAAAATATCTCTCGCTCCGCTCACTCGGAACTTGTTGGTTCGTCCGCCCCTGGAGCTGCAATTTTCCGAGCCGACATTCAATTTCACACTAAAATATGCGAATATATGCGGGCAGGTGCTGTCGCAAAATCAGTTCAGCCAGGCACCTCCGCGAAAATTATTTTAATCACCAGTCCCTGCGCAGAAATTATCTCAACTCGCGTGCGTCATCGCATTGGCGTGGGTTGGAAGAAAAGTGGGTGGTTTTTATTACTTCCTTATCAATGCTTCTTATATATGTGTAGGAAGATAAGTTAAATCATCTGATTTAATTTATTTCTTAAATTATCTTACACTTTTGACCAAATTTTTTAATTATATTTAACTGTTTTGTTTCGATTCGCATGCAAAATAGTATTTTTTCTATATTTATTAATTCTAGTAGAAGATTTAATTTTTTAAATTAACTTTCTTAATTATGAATATTAAATTATAAAACTGAATTTTAGAATAATTATTCAATTATGAAATGATAAGATTTATTGCTATAAAATAACTGGAAACAATTAATTGTTAACAATTACAATATTTTAAATAATTTGTTTATCTGTCTTATTTAATTCGTTAGTTAATTTGAGGAAGCTAGTTGTGAAGTGACGTGTAACATCGGTCCTGAATTTAATCAAAATATAATAATTTTTCCTTCCTTTTTATAAGCCCTAACTAAATCGCTGGTTTATTGTGCAAAATTTTTTTTTTGCATTTTCATAGTGAATTGAAGGGTTGAAATTAAACTGTAAATCTCATAGGAAATCAAAGGAGTGGTCCATGATTGCCTATTATGCAGACCAACTTATCTTCCGGAGGCAATATGAGTTCAATCTGGAGAGCCAATTCTAAGAAAATTCCTTAGGCGATCGCGCACAATTTATTAGCGCGGGAAATAAGCCCTGGGCAACTTTCCGAAGCTCTCAGTTCGTGGTAGAGGGTTTAATAATTTGCTGGCAGCCTGCGCCACTTTTCGGCCGCTTTTTCTCGTCATGTGTGCGCCGGGCCGAGTGAGGGTCGTTTGTGCCACATGACCACCGCACAATAAACAACGTCGCACGCTGAGAGTGTGTTTATATGTGCGGTAAATTAAATAAAAAAATTATCGTCTGGCCACTTGGCTGCTGTTGTTCCACGTAGCTGTAATTTATAATATGCAACCCTTTGCTAATTACAATGCCGCCGCAATTTACGGCCCACCAGCTTGCTCTCTCGCAGCTTGGAATTTTTCCATTAGAAGCATCGTAAATTTCACCTGCGGATTCAATTAAAGCCTCTCGTGTTTATTTATTTTCTCTTGCCTTTCTACCGAGCACGGGGAAATTCGTTCCTGCGGCAGAAAGGGGGGAAAAAGCGAGTGATGGAGAAATGATTCTGGCAAATTGATCGACGAGCTGCCCAAAGTGGTTAGACTGCAGAAATAAATAAATTGCGCTAGAGAGCGGCGGGTGCGAGTGACGGGCAAATAAATAAAATGAGAATGACGCCTTATTAATCTACAACTCCATCTCTCCAGAAAGTTGGAATAACTGCCGATGAATGATGATCGTTGCTCGGCTCACGCGATTGGCAATATGTGTGGCAGACTGGAAGGGAAACGCTAGCTCGCTATAACGAGATTTCACAGGAATTTAATTCTGTCTTCGCCTGAAATCTTACGACTGAATTGCTCCCAATCACATTTCAAAAGAAATGAATCAAAATGATCAATTTATATAAGAATTCTCCAATGCTGTAATATTTATCTTCAAAGGTTTAATTCTTCCATACATTTCTTTGAAGAAACCTTTCAAATATTTAATTAAAAGCTTCTATTTGCAACTTCTTGAAAAATGGAAAAGAATTAAATTGAACATTTAAAGAAAATTTGAGTCGATGCTTGATCAATTCAATAGCATTAATTTATATCTAATAAGTTCACCGATGCCAGACAACGAAAGTTTGCACCCCATCTGGTTTGCGAAACATCAAATGTGCCTCCGGCTCAAAATAAGGGAACGCCAGCTGCCTGTGAGCCAAGTTTGCGAATAAAGAAATTAAGCGTCACGGATGGCTTCCGGCGGGGCAAAAACGGGAAATGAGAGGCGAAGGCGCGCGGTTGCGAAATCGCAGCCTGCAGCTCGAGTCGGGCCGAAAGTTGTTGTGTTATTGTTGAAGAGGATTGGAGTTGCAAGTGACAGGTTAATCTGCATGTCCTCATCTGCGCTGCCGCCTCGATCTGCCTCTCGCACTTGCAGAGGGGAGAAGGAGAGAATCAAACGCCATAAATTATTTCAGGCGAACAACGGTGGGTGTCAAATTGAAATGACACGTGCGGCAGGATTACGCACTTTTGCAAATATATGTTCAGGCCAGGCCAACCGCTGATGACAATAATAATTCATGGTTCATCGCGAAACTTGTGAACTCGCGAAAATGATTTATGCACAAGTGCAGTGAGGAGAATAAGCAGGCGGCAGGGTTTTCATGTGAGAGGTGATTTTTCATTTGTGAGTACATTCGTCATGTCACGAGCACAAGTTTTGGCATGGGAAATTTAGTTTCTAACAATTTATTAATAATCAATCCTAATTTCTTTGTTTAAAATAAAGTTTGATAAAAGAGTAATATTATCTTAAATTGAAAGCAAAATCACAGCTATTGACTGACTCGGCTGCGTAATTTATTTCTGCATTTTTTTTTTTTTTAATTAAAAACTCCAAATTGTGATTTCTAATTTTTTTTAAAAATTAAAAATTAATTTTTGGTTAGGAAATAAGAAACTTGGTTTCAATTTTTCATGAATATTATGTTCTTAAAAGTTTACCTTAAATATTTGCTAGGTGATCAAAAATTATTGTAAGTAAAAAAGATGCCTTCAACGCTTCAAAAATTAGCTCAGCTCCAGAATGTCAAACAAATCTTAACAAAGTTTGTGATAAACATAGAAAAGTTCTTCTTTTATTTGTAAACTAGAGCTGATATTTCCATTAAAACAGAGCAGTAGAGCTGAAGAAATCACAGCTCACTCTTCCAAGTTAAGAAGTGCTTGAGAGAAGAAGGAGCCCATTCCGTGTAGAATTTACCTGCAGCTGTGGTAATAAATACAATTTTCCCTCCATTCTCTCCCGCACATTCCATTAAAACTTGTGCGTAAGCGGTCGAGTTGGAATTCCGGCTCTTGAAACCAAAGGTAAAGTATGGCAGCCGCATTATAGCTGCACATGCCGCCCATGCAAATTTAATTCGTCTGTCTCGTCTGCTCGTGCTACTTTTTTTTCTTTACTTTTTTCGCGACTGCAGTGTGAATGGAGTGCTCCGGTTAATAATTCAGCGCGTACTGGGCCTCACAATGGGCCCGTCGCCGTCGCCGCTTTCAAATGACTCTATTTACGACTAAATATTTGCATTCAGTCGCTCCCTCTTTTCTCTTTGCCCACCGCGATTATGTTCTGCTTGTGTAATGAATGACACACTCGGTTTACCCTGATGCAGCAGCTACATAAAATCGACTTTAAACCACACACATGCACGTAGGCAGAAAATGTTTGGAGCGCAGAAACCACCGCCGGATGGATATGCCGAGTCAGAAACACTCACGCAAATCAAGCCGGCAGCCCCTCGCAGCCGCTTTAATATATAAATGGAAGTGGAGTGAGGGTGTGTTTGCGTTATTTTTGTGGAAAAACACGCAGCCTGGATGAACTTTTTCTCATAAATATAAAAGTATTACATTTTGATGGCCTAATAAGCATCAGCAACCTCCGCGCATCCAAAATTCAACAGCCACGAAGGTAAACACGAAAAAATTATTTGTTGATTCAGCCAGGCTTTTTGACTGGTGACTTTTATTTTGGCGCAAAAGTAAATACAGCACTGGGAAAGCAAATATGAAATTCCAATCTTGCCATTGTTGAAAATAAAAACTAAGCAATAAGAGACGAGAAAGAATTCAACTCGGGCTTCTTTACAATTTTCTTTTTTTATTATTTTTGTGCGAAAAACCAATTTACTAAATATTTTGCTATAATTATAAACAATATTTAATTTATTATTTTATTAGGCATATTTTGAAGTTATTTGGTAGTTCATTTCACATGTAAACCTGGGGTGTTCAATAAATTTTATATAATATAATATAAAATTTATGACAAATTTATAACCATTGTTGTCATTATAGTTAATTCACTGTTTGTTTTTTTTTAATTTGTAAATTATTTAAGTATTATTTTTCTTTACCTTTATTGATTTTTGTTGGAATTTATATAATTTAACGTTGACGTTTTTATCTAAATATAAATTTGTCAAACCAACCCAACAGGACAAACAGCAGTTTCCACTTAAACAAGATAAAAAATTGTATAAAAAGTTATATCGTGGATAGCTGCTCAAATAATAAAAGTCCGCCATCCTGCTTTGCGTATATATGCATGAGTGTGTATAAAAAAGCAGAGGCCGCAATGAAAACAACCCCGAATTGCTTCCTGCCATTTCGTCCGGCAGATTAATTCAAACTGCAGCAGCAAACGCGGCCCATCGCTCATGTTCTCTGCGGCCGGCTTTTTATTTATTTTCGTTCGCAGCGTATTTCGGCTGATGTGAAATGGCCGGGCGTTATTTCGGCTTTAAAAAAGGCGCGGGCTCAGGCAGATAAGCGGCTGGTCCGGCGACACACAATGCTGTTTTGTTTGCATGCAGCACAAAACGCCTGACAGGGACAAACACCATTGGTCCAGGGCCAAACGCCTTTTCCCCACGGGCCCGTATTCGGCCTGAAATAACCCTGGAAATTGTTTGGCCCTAATTAATCGCCTGGTGTCTGCAGTCTGGTGTCGGTCGCTCGTATTTCAGTCCCAGTGTCTGGTGCATTGTGCTGTGTTTTGTGCACTATTGCGGCGCACGTCAAGTGCCATTATCTCCTTCTTTTCCTTTGTTCGCCGCGGCTGCCGGGCTGCCTCACAGTTAATTAAATTTAACTTTTCCCCTTTGAAATATGGCTCGATCTCTGAACTGAGAGAAAAAGACCCGTTGAGAATTGCTGCCGCCTTGTCACTTCAAAGTTGGAGAATTTAATTTTTGCCGCCGTGTGAGAAATGTCCTTTCTCTCAAGCCCTCTGCGCCCAATGGATGGAATTTTGCAGGTATGAAAAGCGGCTTTTGCTCACTGCCGGCGCAAAAGAGAAACGATGATGTAAAAAGTTGTTTGAACAAAAAAAAGTTGACTGGCTCATTTTCTCCCCTCATAATAAGTCGCGAAAGGCAATTAGCAAAACATTATTAATAGATCTTGCAAAAGTTTAATCAGAAGAGAAAAGCTGCTTTTCATAATATTCGTAATAATAAACCTTGTTCAAAATAGAAATCGTGAGCCCTGTTAACGAGAAGCTTATGGAATCTATAGAGAGAGAAATGTTTGCTGAAATGTTTCCCATAAAATCAATGTAAATTTTTAATTCAAAATACTTTATAATTTAATTTTTGCAGCTTAATTGCGTCGACATGAACTTAGTTTGATGAATTTTTTTATTAATTTTAACCGTGCCAATTTTGAAAAAACAATAATTTTAGAAAATTTCCATAAGCCATTGAGTTAATTGTTGAAATTATCCAATGAATTCAATTTTTCTTTTGAAGCTGTCTCTTTGGAATTTACATCTACAAACCAAAGCTAATGTAGAGAAAAATTATTATCCGTTTTTGGCCCCGCCTCTAAAATAACAAATTTGAATTAATTACAAAAATTAAATTGGTATAATTGTGGATAACACTTTATTCAAATATACGATTTTCCAACATCCTTATCCGCACAATACATTTAAAATGAGCGAAAATCGATTTTCAGTCGAAAGGGAACAAACACGCGACTTCCTTTTTTTACTTTGTTCTATTCTTGAGGCGCAGCAGGACGCAATTTGTTGAGAGAACTGCCACACAAGCGGCCCTGTGGTAACGCTGTCTGCGGAGATGATCAAATTCGTAGACAAATACCACCTGTCTACGCGGCTATATCACCGGATCGCCATTTATTTGTTCCAGCCAGCACGGTAATTCAAAAGGTCGATTCACCTTGGGGAGTATCTCTCCCTTTATTTTTGCTCTCTGCGTCTGTGAGCCGCAGTTCAATCACCATATCGCTTCGACAGGCGCATGCTTTAAGGTGTGCGTTTTCCCGAGAGAGCCGCGCCGAGCGAGCGACCGGGCCATCTGATGACACAATTCTGCCAACGACGCTGATGTCAAATTCGTGCATCGCTGCTTGTCTGCCGATCGTATAGATTGGATTTATACAGCGTCTCGTGATTTTAGTTTGATTGTCTGCAGCGAGATCTGTGCCACGTGATACTGATATTTGTGTGATGGATATCGGGAAATTGCGCTCGTATTGATGTTTCCCGCTCTTCGCCTCCAGAATAGCAACGGAAATTTCAAAGAATATTCGGAATATTTCCCTTATTTTCATCGTCAGATATCTTTAATATTTCCCGATGCTCTGCATTTCTGAACATTTTTTCAAAATAAATACCTTGATTATGATTAAAAAATTTTACGCAAAATATGAAATAAATAACTAGGAAAAACCTTAAATTGAGTTTTTTTAGATTTCTTGGTTAGAATTGCAATAATTCCTAAAAATAAAAATTTATATTTCAACCTTTTATATTTGTATTTCATTCCTCCTCCTCCTCTATATCTCCATAAGAAAATTTAAAACTAATGGGATTCGTTTCACATACAGTTTTATGAAGATGTGCACGTCCTCGCCGATCTAGGTCAATTTTGCCATATCGAGTTCATTTTCTGCGTGACAAATCACCAGCACCTATCGTGTGCCATTGTTCACAGCAGTCGGCCGGTGATTCGATTTCGATCGGTAGACGTGTCAGGGAAGGAACAGTGGAAATAATTGTCGCGCCAGCGAGGACAAACGAGCGGGCCCGGCGTTCACGCTCTTTCTCTCGCTCTGCTCCTCACAGTTTAAAGAGTACACATCTGATCGATTTCCCGCATGATCTAATGGAACACCTCGCTGCCTACATAATATTGCGCTGATACGGCGGTAACCATGGTTACTCTCCGGCTCTTTCCCGTACAGCGGCGAGCCGGTACACTATGTGTAGCTACTCTTGTCATCAAGTTTCATTTCGAGTTATGCGGCGCGGCCGGCCTGGTTTGAGCCACCATTTCCAGCCAGTTTTTCATTTTGCTCGTTCACCGCGCTTCCACCCCCGTCTGACAATCGCGAGAATTGAAAAAAAAAATATCCGATTCCATCGGACTGATTGCCTGGTGAAATCGTTGGGGAGGAAAACGATGAGTGAGCTGAAACGGTATAAGTATAGGGGACGCAGAACTAAAAGGGAGATAATATTGTGCTGCTTTAGTTTCAAGCAGGTTTGAAGATTGAAAAAAATTTAGATTGAAATTTTTTGCTCTAAACCTAATTGCAATTTATTTGATTTGATTGTTGTTACCATAATTAATTAACCGTAAATATATAGATTGTATTATGAAGATTTTAGCGCCACTTATCTTTAGACAATATCAAAGCAAATTTAATACTTTTTTTTTACTTTTTAAATTCAAAATGATTTTTAGCTTCATTCTTGACTGGGATTGAAAATAATTTACTACATAGAAAATTTGTAAGCATTTTAATAACAAGTTTATCAAAAATGAGTAAAAAAATCAAAAGACACATTTTTTTAACTTCATCTTAGAGCTGCAATTTTTTATGGCCGTGTTTACTTTTTTGGGACATTACGTCATAAATTTTCGTATCGTCATTCCAAAATTTCATTAAGCTCATCATCTTTAAGCCGCGTCAAGTCAAACTTTCATTATACGTTTTGACGACACAACGATTACAGCAGCTTTTTAATGCGTCTTTAGTCTTTAGCAGCAATTAATTTCGGCCTTCGTCGGCCGGATTGGCGCCCCGGCCGTCACACATCTTGTTAGCCGGCCCAATAAAAAGAATAAAAAGGCACCACCCCGCCGGCCTCTGTGCGAACACGCTTCTGTCTGTATTCGCGAGATACGAGCAGAGAGCAATAAAAAAGCAGCAGCGCGTGGCATAAAGCGAATAACCTGAGCTGGCTAGGGTACGTAATTCCATTACACGCGGAATAATATCGAGCCGTTTGCTGATAATGCGGACGTAAAGACCACGAGAGCCTATTCGGTTGCGAGCCCGAAATAAATGAGCACCACCAGCAGCAGCTTTCAATAACAGGGCGCTGGAAAAGAGGAGGCTGGGTCGTCGTTTGGCTGCAGCGGCGAAGATTTCGCGATGACAATTGGAGCGTCTCCAGCTCCTTGGCCGAGATAGCTCGGGGTCATCCGTTCCTCACCCACTGCTGGCCTCGCTGGCACCAACCAAGCAACCACTCTCCAACACACACTCACCAGGGAACAGTCGTTTAAAATTCTATCGTTTGCTTATCGCGGCAACTGTGAGGGAAGAATGCTTGATTTCGATCCCTTTCCATTCCATTTCCTTACGTCTCACTCAGCCGGACTCCCCTATCTGCACCGAAATCGTTTATTTGTCCGTGGAATTTGTTTTTAGCTTATTTTGCTGAATGCAATTTTCTTCCAACATCCCAAGAGGAAAGAAAAAATCTCATTTTCATGATTATAGGAAATTCATTTAAAAACAATACTGTGCTGTTTTGAGGTTTTCTATTTTAATTTAGATATTACAAAACATTTTAAAGAAATTCAAAAAGAAATGCTTAAAAAAATTTAACTTTCTTATTGAAATTGGATTTTTGAGGCCTTATTATGCAAAATTAATTTCTAAATTTCTTCTCAATCATTTTGTATATGCTACAGAAATTAATTCAAAATGTGTCAATATTTTATGTTATGTGTGCCTGCAAACACATTTCAGTTTTCTAATTTTTAGTAATATCAACAATGTTTCTATATTTCATTATTTTGATTAAATATTTAAGTCGGATTCCCTTTAATTTTAATTAATATAAAAATTATACAATTGGTTTTTTAGGAAATTTTATTTCGTTGACATTTTTATCTATCTTTCAAAAAATTTTAAAACCTCATAGCAATCTATCAGCACTAATCTGCAATTTAACGTGGAATGCATTGAGATTACCGTGGTAATTCATCAATATGAGCGTACGCGACATTAATCAAATTGGTCTGTGTCGAGCCGACGGCGCAATTTAGCAACACACCTTCACGCCATATTTCTCGCCCAATTTGTGGCAGCAGCTTTTCATTTGCTAATGGCGCGTTTCGCGGCAAGTCGCGCCGAATTATTGTCGAAATTCACCTCCGAACATATCGATTGGTCCGAGTGCTGCTGCTGAAAAACGGCGTGAAATCGTATGGAAATTTCCTTCCGCCTGATTGCACCCGGTAATAATGTAGTACCTACCAAAAGCGACGGCGACCGACGCCTTCGCAATTTCCAGAGAGAGTGTGTCCGAGAAAGGCCCTCTTTCGGGCTGCAATTCTCATTGAAAACTCATAACCATGCAAATTACTTGGCCGCCCCCGACCAACCGTCGCCGCCGCCCGGCTGCTTCGGATGTACTTGTCGCCAAAAGAGAATGAGTGCGGCAGAGAGCGGGAGGCAGCTGGAGCGAACGGACTTCGTGTTCATTCACTTCGTCTCGTAAAATTTCATGCAAACTCCCTTACTTTAAAACAGCCGGTTCAAAATTCACTTCTGGACCGACGCCAGCAGATTTCGGGTTTTTAAATCGCTAAGTGGTCGTGACTTATTTTATTATGCATGAGGATGAAATTTCTCATGCGAATATTGCAAAATTACATTTTATGGTCCATGGAGCATTTTTATTGGTGCTAATTTTCCTCGAAAGGAAATATTGCGATGAAAACATATTGGAATAAATTTCATGGAATTTCATTTTGCTGACGTCTGATTAAATTTCTTCAAAACGCCCTATATAGAAAACGCAATAAAGGGCTTATTAATAGAAAATACGTATTTGAAATTGCATTTTCCTCTAATTAGAAAGTGTGTAGCTCGGGTCGGCAGCAGAATGAAGAGCCGGCTGCTCCTTTGGTCGTTTTATTTATGCGCGTCGAGCTGCCTCGTCAGGCACAGATTAGATCAAAGGCGCCGCGAGGAAAAGAGATTTGTACATAAATCCGGGAGAGCGCGAGGCACAAAGGAAACTAATTTTCCATGCAGTAGACGCGAGCAAAACTTTAATTACTGCCACGGCCGCCGATTTGCCGCGAGTAAACGAGAAAAAAGAGAATGGCAAAGTAGGGGTTGATTGGTTTCATCCACATTTCACCATCGATTTGCGGTAACGGAGGAATGCAGTGTTGCTCTTTGTGTAAAAATCTGCCGTTCTAATTAAAACTTAGGTGCCGCAGTTCCAACAAAAGGGATCTATGCCAGCGGGAAGGAGGTTTACGAGTCACTGCTGCCAATTTCGGCAAATACATGAACACGCCGAGACGCGGAGTAATAAAGTTGGATTCGCTCTCATTCGTGAAACAGGCATTCAGATGAGATTTTATGTCTTTGAATGTTTCTGCTCTTGGCAGTCGCGGAGAGCACTAGGGATTTGCTACATTTCCCTCTCATTCAAATATTGGCGAGGATAATTTATTGCCTTTTTTACTCCATCAAACCGGATTTCACAAAATTCCACTTTTTTAAGGGGAACTACTGAATGGATAAAATGTCCCTTTTAACAAAAATGAATGTGAACAACAGATTTTTTTGTTTTATAAATCTGGCATTTCTTTTTAGATCATTCAAAGTTCAGATAATTTACGGCAAAATTGGCACTTCCAGAACTTTTCTTTCCTTGTGCACAAACACCGGCGCGTAATCTTAACTCGCCAAGTCAGCTGTCGGCGGCACGTTTTGAATTAAAACAACAGCTTCTGTCGCGCGTCAAGCGGAAAATATGTCAGCCCGCATCGTCCGTTGGCCTGATAAGGGTGAAAATAATTATTGACTTTATATATCCGTGTGTGGAGAAGCTGCTGTCTCGACACACAGCTCGGAGTTGATTGTGTTTGGTACCTGCTGATGGCTTTTGTGCCCTTCCTTTCACAGACCTTCTGCTTTCATCAGCAAATGCGAGGGCGAAGAACGTCTCGTTGCAAATGCTGTTTGCGAATAAGAGGGTGCTCTATAAAAGGGCCAACTTGCCTGTGTTATTGTGCAAAACCTATTCGACGCGAGATGCGCCGCCGCCGCCACGCTATTATCTCCCCAGTCAACCAAACGCCGACCTGCAGACCGACCAAAAAGGAGCTCTCTTCTATGTTTCTCACTTGCAGAGAAACTTTTGAGGATTTCGTCGACGATATGAAAGAGAGAAAGGCACGCCGCATTACGTTTTTTGTTTTGCCACAAGAAGGAGCAGAGGAAGGAAGGACAAGAAAGCGCCACCCAAACTTCAAACGAAGGAAGGGGATTACCAGTTTTTGCTCAGGACTTTGATGCAGCACTGGCCTTTGTTCGATAATTGAGATGAAAATTCAGCACCAATTCTTGGTACGAACAAAAAAAATTATCTTTAGAAGACAAAATTGAAGATAAAATTTTTTGGTAATAAACATAAAAGTTTTTGAAACCAAATTTGGTTATTACCAATTAAATCATCAATTATAATAATTCTTCTCAGGGATAATGAAAAAAAAATAACTTGCATTTTGGTCTCTCTTAATATGAAAGAATTTTTAATTCAGTCAGATCATTTTTATTTTTAGTCTTTTTGGTCTGAATGTGACGAACGCAATTATCCAGAATCTTTTTTGAGACCATAATTATATAAAATCTCAATGTCAAATATTCAGATTCTATAAGACATTTAAGAAAAAAATACGTGCCAATAATTTTGAGCTATATTATGGATGAACTTACCACAGAACTTCAAGCGAGTATTAATGGCTTATCTTTGGTTTATATTGTGGTGCGTTTTTTTACGTTTCATAATAAAATTCCATTTTTATTCATCCAAATAAATAAAATGCTCTCAATATTTTACTTCCATGGCATCACAAAGCAAAAAAATTACAACCCAAGCAATAATATTTTCAGGATCGGACCAATAACCGCTCGCCTTTTAATTCGTTTCCATTATTTCTCTCTTTAAAAGCCGGAGCAACTTTCGCGATTTGCTCGTTTCCGAAATAGATTTATGCTCAGGAAGCGAAAGCCATGAAAGTGCATCATTATTCATTTCTAGCGAGCTGTTGTTGGTGCTGGAGCTGTGTTGATGGTGTCGGCGGCGGCGGCGCGGCTCTTTTTCTCCCTTTCGTTTTGGAGGGAAACAAAAATGACGGCAGTGCGGCGGAATATGATTAATGCCGCGTGATTATATGTGCGGTGTGTATATCGACGACGGACGGCGGCGGGTAATGCGAAAACAATTTGCATCGGCGCGGCTGATAATAAACGAGTCTATTGGGAATAATTCCGCGCCCACAGCAGCCGCCTGCATCAATTAGTGGCGTGCGCCTCTCGCACCTGCTGTCACTTGATGATGAATTGCCAAACCTGAGGTTTGTCTTTCTACATTATGAAAAGTAATTTAACTTTCCCTGCTTGTGGGAAATACTTTCCAAGTAATATTGGCAAATCGAGCGTGGCGAATGGACCTTTTCACGCTTCTTGCCCGAGCCAGGGGGCAAAAAAGTAATGCTTTTTGACTGACAAAATACAGAAGAAGAAGTGTTTTCATATTATATAAGCTTGAGAAAAATGATTGATTGCTGGTCGGAGCTTTAGGGAAGTGTTTCGCTTTTTCTCCGATCTTTCAGATTCTATAAGGGGCCGGAGTCTTTCTTACTAAGTAAGGTTTCTTTGCAGTTTCTTGTGGAAAGCAATCCTCACTTTTGACAGATTAGGCTTTTTTATTGAGCAAGCGAAATGCTTTCATGAAAAGTCAGTCAAACTAGTTGGGGAGTCATTTTTGTATGGTATGGGATTTCATTTACTTTATATTTTATGATTTAAAACGATTTAACAATAATCAATCTTTATTTCAGCTCCTTTTGAAAAAATATATTAAAAATTGAACTTTGTATGCTTCTTTTTCTTTAGAAACTAACAAAGTTGTACTTATGAGTATAATTGAAAGGTTACAAACCATAGCATTATATTATCCATACATCATAAAAAAAGATTTAGTATCAACTAAAGCAATAATAGTTACTGTAATTTTATTTTTTTAAATAAATTCATCCCCAGTTTGTTAATAAATAAATAAATAATTGTTTGTGAAATATAAAAAATAATTTTAATATAATGCTTTGCATGAAGTAAAAAATAACCTAATTTGCATTTTGTCTAGTCAACTCATGAATCTTCACTTTGGAACTCAATCTCCCTCTACAAACAAACCGCCCGAGGATGAAAGCGTGACGCAAACTCTGTCGATACAACAATGAAATCAAAACAGCCTTGCACGAAAACAATTTTGTTCCACGCAAAAACTTGATCAAGCGGAGCGTAGCGTGGATTTTTTTTCAATAATTTCGCCCCTCGGCATACGTGGCTGGTGCAAACACGGTGCTGGCAATAATTTCAGGGGCGCCGTCAACGCGATCTGACACCGGGGCGCCGACAATTGATCGCCGCTGTGCCGATGGTAAAAAGCATTAGTTCAACACGATGCACACTCTCGCTTCCTAAACTAATTTTCGCGCGTCAACTTTCGCGCCGTGAAATATTGTGTCGGCGGGCGAATGGCGAACATGAACACATACACTGGGCGCAGCCACCTGAAAGTAACGAAGATTAAACTAAACCGACGCGCGTTCAGCCGTTAATTGATTTCGCGCCGCTCGGTTTGACCAGATTGCTGCTGCCGGCCCGTTAAAAGATTCCATTCTACGTGATGTTTATGCAAATTTGGCGCGGAAAAAGTTTTGTATGTACGTGTGTATGTGCTCGGGCGAAAAGGGCGGGCATTTGAATATTTGGTCGATAAATCAGGCCTGCTATTTTCGAGTAGCCGGGATTTTCCGCATCAAACGTGACCTCAACGAGTCAGTCAGTCGCTCGGTTGGTGAAAAATAGACACATCCGGCAGGCAGGAAAGGAAGTAGGGGTTTCAAAAGGTGATTTGGATGGAAATGTAGGGAAAATCGACAGTTCCAAAATCAGATAATTTTTTGCTTTCCACTTGATTTCTTTCACGTTTCAATTTTCCAGTGATTGATCATGCACGATAAAAATAAAATTCTTTAAATTTTTTATATATTATTATTTAATGGTGTGCAAATTGAATTTTCAACTGTGTAGGTTACTGTGCAAGTGCTAACTCTGGTGAAAACTGTTTTGTTTGCAATACCATAAAATGTTAAACCAAAAAGCAGAGCCTTCTTGAAGCGGTACAGCAATGATTGTAATTTTAAATGTCCATCGTGCTTAAATAATGGTGCTTTAAAATGCGATTAATATTTCTAAAATATTTGTTTTCGCACATGTAAATGAGTTTAAAAAATACTCAAAATTAAAAATTAAAATGGGTAAATAAATAAGGATCACATCTGGCGTGTAAGGCCCAAAATGGAGGAAGTCTCGTTTCGGTGGCTTAAGATGGTAATTTTCTCAGACTCCAGATTTTTTCTCCACAAAACAAAAGCCTCGTGAAAATTCAGAGAGGCAACAAAAGCAGCCTGGGTCTTTCACTTTTTCGCTACTGAAGAGCACCACCGGCAGCCAATATTAGCGTGTTCCGCTTTTTTCCCACCGCTCTCTTTATCATTATTATTATTTTCGAGGAGGCTCTACGCGCGCATATCGACCCCTGGCGCCCGCCGATATGATGTTATTTAGGCCTTGCCTTAATTGAGTATTCTTGTAACATCTTTACACAACGGCTTTAAGGAGAGTTCTGATTGCCTGGCTGCGTCAGAACGGCGACGAAACGTTTTCGCTCCGGAGAAAAGCAATTTTTCATTTCGCGCAAGAATGCTGCTGTGCTGCGCTTGCAACAACAAAAAGCAGCTCTGAGAGGGCTCTTTCAACCGTTTCCCCCAGGTGAAATATTAATTTTTTCATTCTTTTTGCCACGCTAAACAGCTTTCGTGCACGAGAGGTAATCCACAATTGGAAGCCTGTTCAAAAGGCATCAACGTCGAGCGTGTTTTCATTTTTATTGATGGTGAGGCAATTCGAGAAAATGAGATACTTTAGCGGGGAGAAGTTTTTAACTAAATGAGAAGGGGGCGATGCTTCAATTAGGCCGTTTCTAACATCAACTTTTGTTTCCAAAAGGAAAAGAAAAAAGAGGGAAATGAAATATTACGCCAAAAATATTAAGAACCATCTCCCCTTTCTGGGTTGAAGCATAATTTCCTTACGACTCTTATTAAATTATTTCTGGATCTTTTTTCTTCGTCATATTTTTTTTTTATAAATTATCCAGAAAAAGATAATTGAGTCAATTAGGTGAAGTTTCTTGTTTATATTTTACAAGTTGTCGGTGAGAAAAATTTATTTTGTGCGTATTGCAGCAAGTGCATATTTTTTCACGCAATTCTTTTTCAGACTTCTGTTAAACAACAGTTGTGGTCCCGAAAATTGTATTTCAATTAATATAAAAAGTGATAAAAATATTAAAAATAAATAAATTATTACACAAGTTTCATGTACCATTAGAACTAAAATGTAAAAGAGTTAAAGTTTCATGATAAGAGAGCTGCAGTGTTTGGAATAGGAGAAAAACGAAAATAAAAAGCGGCTTTTTGAAGTATCAGGCTTTCTAAATAAATGCAATCAATCAGCAACAACCTATAAATTGGTTATTGTGTTTGAAGTAATAATAAATTTTTAATTTCTCAAAATTAGTATCGTGCTGGTGAAGATCTGTAATTTTTCTTCTCATAATCAGATTAAATGTAATTATTTTGAATTAATGATTGATGTATTTCAAATTTTAATAAAATATAAATTTGCAACTAAAGAGCTGCATTTCAATTTATACAAAAAAATAGTAATAATTTAAAATAATGCTGATTTGCCTTCGACGTGAAACATTGATTTCCAACGATTAGATATTATGTTACGGGAGACGGAAAAATATTTTGATATTAATTTGTTACATAATACAAAAAAGAGAAAAAAAAATTATTTTAATTAGTATTTGTCATATTTTCAGTCCTGTTTAATCAATCTGGCAATTTTAAATTTTAATTTGTCAATAATAAAATCTATTATTATTTGCGGTTCTACGCACCGAGAAGGCCTTGAGGAAGACGAGACACTGAATGATGCCCTCCATGGTGTCTCCGCCGAGGCAGAACTGTCCACTAAGGTGCTTGTTTTTGGGCCCGCCACCGAGGAATCCGGAGAGGACGGGCCGCTTGGGCGCCAAACTGAAGTCGCCAGGGTTGGCGTTGGCCCTGGAGAGGAAGACGCGGCAGTCGTTGGCCGTCGGCATGGCGGCGCCGCGCGTCAGCGAGGTCACGCGGCGAGCGGCGGCCCTGACCTCGGCGTCGGCGGCCGCCGCCGAGTCGTCGTCGGCCGCGGGCAGCGCGGGCACCCGCGAGTTGACCACTCTCTCCACAGAGTCCATGACACACTGCACTGGTTTCAGCCACGTGTACGCAGCCCCTGGTGCCTAGGCGACCATCACTGCACACCGACAAGCATCCACTGAAGATGCTGCCGGGGCTGCGAGCTGTACCACCCGGATCGGATGCTGTGCCTGCACGGCGGCCGAACCCGACTCCGCCCGAGCCGCTTCTGCGTGCGTGTTTGCGCCATTCGATGCCGATTTCAACACAGCAGCTCAACCTTCTTTCACTACTGCCATGTTTAAACGATGTTATTATCTGTTATTATACTCAACACCATTATTATTTTTACAAAATCCACTTTGCATTTTGGTGAGTATTTTAAATTTTTCAACATAAAAGTCTCTCAAATTATATTAATAGCTTTTAGAATGTATAAATTTATCATTTAAAGAAATGAAGATTAATTATATACTTTGCTTGTTTTTGGTTTGTTGAAACTGGTAAAAATTGTGGTTTAATTTTTAAGATTTTAAGATCACAGCTATCCATATTTATAACTGCACGTTAAAAATATAAAGAAATATTTGAAAAACACAAAATAATATTTAATTTTTGTATGAAATTTAAAACCTCTCGTTAAATAACTATTTATCTAAAATTTAAGTTAAAAATGAGCAAAGGTAAAATGAAATTTTTGTATAACAATAGCAATCAACTCAGAATATTGTTTCCATTGAATTCATTAAGAAGAACTAAGGTTTTATAAATTGCAATTTCATCTCACTCGACGGTGTGCAAATTCCCTGTTGGCAGTTATGGGATGCGAGCAGTGGCTGAGTTTGGTACATTTATGAGGCAGCACCACATTATTCGACGGAACATGTTCAGGTAATAATATCAACCGCAAACGCCCGTCAGGCATAATCAAGTCGTTGCCAATTTGATTGCAATGCCAGCCTGAAGAGGAAACGAGGGAGTGCGCGTTTCATCCAATCTGCCCCCGACCAAATCCAACTCGCCAACGCTGCCTATCTCGTTTCGCATCGCCCGCAGCAGGATGTATTGGACCACCGATTATTATTTCATAACTCCACTTCTGGGTCAGGTTTCCCAATATTCTGATGACGAGATTCGGGGAATGTTTGTTTAACGTGTTTTCCAAGAACTGGAAGTAAATAATAAAAAAAAATATAGATTCTTGTTGACGCCAAAATTATGCAAACACCATTTTTCTGTTCTTCATTTTTCTTTTAGAAGTTTCACCCACGATGAATTTATTTCTTCAGATCACTTCCGATCAATACATTTTAAAGACATTCTAATTTTAATGAAGGCTGATTTCTTCGATATTTAATTCAATGATGTCAATAATAATTAGAGCATAAAATTTGTTAGTTTTATTTTCAAATTATGTATTGCTCAATGTATATTTATGAAAACGGGTTAAGGAGACAATATTTGATTAAATTTCTGTTCTCCCTTGATATTTTAATGAAGCCTCTTATGTTGCGTGAAAAACTTTCAAATTGTAAATCATACCGACTTGTTTTGATTCAATCAGACGCAAAAAGTAAATTGCATTATGCAAACAAATCTGAAATAATTTTTTGAAATGTCATTATTTTCAAATCGGCAGAAAACTGGCAGCCAGCGTTTTTATATTACTTTGCAGACAGGCGAGGATATTTATTTTATTTGCGCAGGAGGAGGTCTGTCAAAATCGAGTGGCGGCGCGCGAGAATTGTATTGCTGCATGAGTGCGCTTGCTGTGCCGCCCGTGCTGATATATGGCGCGTATTTTCTGCAACAAAAACTCTCATCTTTTCATTTTGCCCTCGCTCCCAATCCAGTGGTGGCGGCAGCCACATTTTTTCCGCATTGACGTGTCGTGCGGAAGAGCGGCGCGCGCGAGAGATATACAAGAAATATATATTTTTTAACGCCGAAATAGGATTTAGCAGAGAGAGGCGGCGGCGGCGGCGGTCGGATTCTTAATAAAACAGTTTCTTGGCAAAAGATTTCGCTCGCCGACTTTTTGGTAAACACCTGCTCAGCCGGCTACCCAGCACAAAAGCAGCTCTGACACATTTTTTATTTACGCGACGCCCAAGCCAAAAAGCAGCAGCCATTTTCGCCCCATTGTTGTCGAACGCTGTTTTCCTATCTGCCTGCATTTTATTACCAAGGCCAAATACTCTGTCATCCCCCTCGCCCAGACTGCGACATAAAAAAAAGTCAAGGAACCCCAGTAAATTTCGACCAAATTTGGTTTCCCATCTGCTTGCGTAAACCTCTCCGTTTTATAACACCGGTCGGTGGTGCATCAAATGATGGAGTTGGTCAGCGGCCTCCCGGCAAACTCGATCATAAAACTCGCGTAAAAGGTAAAATATTTTATGAGCAGCGCTAAAAGGTTTCCAAACTCTATTGAAAATTTAATGAAAGCTTTTGATTAAAATTTTCAATGAATACGACGCATAAAACGGTGAAAGCTGCAAAGTTTTCACATACAAAAAAAAGCTGAATCAGGAACTTGTAAGATGGAAGATTTAAAAATCTCAAAGAAAACTTGATTGAATTTTCTAATATTTTTCTTTGCTATCTCTACTACATATGATTTTGGTTAAATTTTTTTAAATAAAGGAACTTATCTCGGCACATAAAATTTTCAGCTTTTGTCAAAATGTAAAAATGCTTATAGATATTATAATTTAATGGAGCAAATAAAAAAATAATAAATTTCTACAGAAAAACCCATTTTACAATTCAATTATTTATGTAAAAGGAAAGAATGAAGAACAGCAAAAAATTAAATTCTTCTCAAATTTTCTGTTTCATTTTTGTTCACCAACAACTCTTCACATTTTGACGCTGATTATGAGGTTTTCCTTTCGAAACTACAAACTTCTACACTGTACTTCTCCACTGTTACTATCTTGATTGTAAATTTATTTCTCATTATTTCAGCTTACCTCTGAGCAGGTAACGAGCAAGCTTTTTCCACCAACTCAATTAATTTTAATACGTTTGTTCAGCGAGCGAGCGTGTTCCAATTTTCGAGGCTTATTTCTTTCATTACGCCAGCGAACCAGCCGCTTTTTCGCGCGCAGGCGTGCTTGTTTTGATTAAAATTTCGGCGCTGCCATTCGATCGGCCGTTTTAATCCGCGATCGGGCCGCACTGCCAAAGAAGCATTATCATGGTAAGCCGTGCGGATAACAAGTTCGAGGGCGGCTCTCTTACTCGGAAGTGCTACTCTGCGGGTTTTCGATTTGAAAAGTTTCGTGTGTAGACACAGTGGCGGCCGCCGAGAGATAGCGGCGACCTGCTCTTCTTCTTCCACCTCCGCCTGCCAACCAAGAGACAAACTCGTCGGTCCCTCTCTCTCGCATCGGGCAAGACAAATTACAGAGAAGGAACGAGTGCCCTTTAACGGTTATAAGTATTCAAAGTTTTAACTCGGCAGCCACGCCAAGTTGGCTGGCTCCCGCCGAGCCGGCTGCGAATATTGATACTCGCCGAGACTAAATTTTATGACGACGCCGCACATTAATGTCGCCAGCCGAGCAGCCAACTACGCTCCACTTCACCTTCCTCGCCAAACTTGCCCACTTTTCTCCTACTCCGCATGAGTTTCCAACGAGTTGCAAAAACGCATTCTTTCAAAAACTTTGATAAGCAGTTACTTTCTTTTTTTTTCTTTAAAAATACATAAAAACATTTTCTTTTGTTAAATAATGAGTATAAAAAGAAATTCTTTCCTATCTTAATCCAAATCCAAAAGATTTTGCTTTCTATACACTGTTCTGAATATTTGGACTTTTCCTCTCAAAAGCACACTTTTTCCAGTTCAGTAGTTTTTAGGTGTTGAGCTGTTTTGTATGTCAAGCCAAGTCCCAAGAAAATTGGCCACAATACTATTTTCTTTCCTCCTTTTCTGTTTCTTTGAAAACGCTCTCACGGTCCGTAATGACGTGACTATTGAAATTGTTTCGTCCAAAACTCTCTCAGCCAGAATCGTATCGCCTTATTCAGAATATAGTCGCTTTTGTCGCACAAAAGAAAGCGCCTGCAAAAGAGGCGGCACGCTGTGTGCCAAGCATACCGGCTGCGCGGGTTGCATAACAGCCGATGCTGCAGGCGCTCCGAAGGCGTGAGAAAGGAGACGTGTTCGTTTCTGGCACTTTCGCGATACGTGTCGCACTCGGAGCGAGAGTTACAATTGAAAGACCCTCGACCAAGAAAGGCGAATGCGGGAGGCCTAAACGAGGAGGGGCACAGCAATTTAAATTTTAATTGGAAACTCATTCCTGCTTCCTCATAAGAAACTTATTTTGAGCAGATTTTTTTTATTATTTTTAAACTTTTTTCTTTTAAAAGTTTGACAGTCTACGCGTTTAGTTTTTACAAAAAAAAAACTGTTCAATCTCCCCCCCCCCCCCCCCAGTACAAAGTTGGAGGATTTGGAGATGGAGACTCATCGTCAGGGCAGAAGGCAGCTTCCTTTCAATGAAAGGATTGGCGGCGTCTCGAAGTGCTTCGCCTCACGCACAAGTGTGTACTTTGCTGCTGTTGCACCAAGTCTCGTTGCCAAGAGTGATTCTCGAAGAGCCTCAAAACACGAGAAACCTTTTAAAGAGGTTCTTCAAAGCGAAAAGTGAAGATGGGGGCGTTTAATTAGAAGACAAACGCGAGTTTTCCAGCGCACTTTTCTGTATGCGAAGAAGATTTGAAGTGATTGATGATGCGGCCGGTGGGCCTCGAGGGTAATAAATAATTCGCCTCTCTCGTGCAGACGTGTGATTTCGCACATCTGCCGCTGTATGTGTAAGCACTCGTGGAGTGTTGGTAAATTTATTTACAGTTTGTTGGAGAGATGTATTACCGGCCGAGCCTTTCGTGTCGGGCCGCGTGAGAAATGGATCCGTCGAGATCGCAGGCGACAAAACAATGCACGTCGTCGTCACAATGGATGGATGACTCGGGCAGAAGGCCAACCGGGCCGCTTTTTTGACCCGCGGGTGATTGAGTGCATCTCATTATTTACCGCGTAATCGCCCCTCATCTCGCCTCCTAAGACTAATGAAAAATCTCTCTCCAGCTGGCGCCGCTTTTAGCAAGAGGAAAGTGATTAGTTCGTCGTGCGGTGCAGTGAAGGGAAAAAATTGCAAAAAGCCTCTACGTGCCAGTCTAGACAGACAGACTCACATATCCCCTCGGAAGGGGCAGACCACCAGTAAAAACCGAAATCATTAGGACGATGGATGAAATTAAGTTTGAGGCGAGTGAATATCGATCGAAAACGCTCAACTTTGTGAGTTTAAAAGTGGATCTGAACAACACACTGAAATTTGCAGCACTGGCGGCTCGCCAACCAGACACGCCTTAGAAAACAAACCAAGAGGCTACTACGGGAGGGGCTGGTCGTTGGAAGACTTCATTATTCCCATTACCTTCCAAAATTCTTGGAACCCTCAATTTTTTGTAAGCGATTAAAAAAGTGAATAGTTAAGATATTTGAGATATTTATTGTTATTATTAATATTACTATTATAAATTATTATCAATATTGCTATGAAAATGTAGCGTATTACTTGATAAATTACTTTTTTAAACAAATCTTTAAAAAAAAATGCTTATTGTATTGAAAAAATCAGTTTCAAAAAGTTATCTTCTCTCATCAGTAGCCACTAACCAGGAAATATTTCCTACGAAATTTGGAAGTACAGTATTTTTAATTATTACACGTTTGTGGATTTCCATCTAAAACCGCATAATTCTGATAATTCACAATAAATTGTTTCAATTTGGATAAGAACAACTTGCCGAAATAATGATTTCTAGGCGACATTATGCAATAATGATAAAAAAAAGACAACTATACTGGCAATTTGAATTTGATTTTTTTTTTTAAACACGCCAAACGTGTTCCAAGGGGAATAAGATATAACATTTTGCATACTTCAAAATATTTGGCTTAAACGAATACGTCGAATAACTCAATTTTCCAAAGAAAATTATCTTTTAAACTAACCTTTTGTATTATTCGTTTAAGTGTTTGCATCCTCTCTTAAAGGGGAAAAACTGGCAGAATTCTAATAATCATCAATTATGTCAGGTTCACCGGTTTTGTACAACCGGCATATGCACCAGATTGGCGTCGTTGGCGAAGTAAAACTGCCTAAAGTTCTTCTCTCCTCCCCCAAAACTCCAGAGTTGGAATTAAAAGCGGGTGCACCGGAGCAAAAACCAACAGCGAAGTTCAAGTTTTCGCGGCAGTCAGCATTTCACGGAAGAAAATTGGCCACGCGGGCTTCTCCACAAAGAATCTTCTGATTGCACGCGTGAAACTGCGCGCACATCTTAAAAGCCGCCGCCCTTATTGTGTGTCGCTTCAGCTCTGGAGAAGAGAAACCGCATGAAAAGGAATGGTGATGAGATGAAAATAAAATAGAACCTCCGGCGTGATGGATTTCGCTGCGGTGGAGAAACTTTCCCCAACGTGAGCAGCAAACATTTTAAGCCAAAAAGGAGAGCAAGAATCGCCTCATTAAGCAAAAAACTCTGATTATTTCTACCTCGCGTCTTTCCCGGGAAATAAGCAGGATATTTTCCTTTGAATTATTTTTCCGGCCCGCTTTCACTTTTCTTCGCTTCATCCGGCCCGTTTGCTTGAGCGACTCGGCAAAGGCAGATTATTGAATTTATTGGAAAATAGGCCAATATTATTCAGTATCTCTTTTTTTTCTCCCGCCTCGGCAAAAATGGCGATGAACACGGTTTTTCCCTTTCGGGGCCGGATTTCAGCGGCACGCGGAAAAATCGCAGTTACTCTCGGGGGATTTGAATGAATTTCCATCGAAAATGCACAACATTATTGTCATGGATCGATGGGAAAAAAACAAAAAAGTGTGTGTGAATAAATAAAAGCGGCTTTGCTTTTTAATTAATTTTGCGCAGACACCATGAAAGATTAAGCGAAAATTTGATACGCTGGTTTACAGTGTATGAATGCAGCGAGCTCCTGCACCACCAACACACAACACGTTTTAATTAAAGGCGAAAAATGCGAGCGTGCAAATTATAAACGGACGGATGCGTCGTCGTCGGTCGCATTCATGCTGTCATGCATGCGAATACACATTCGACGGTGAAAGAAGAGATGAAGAAGTGCGCTGCAAAACCGGAAGCTTAGTGTGCTCGCTCCAACATGAAATTGCTCTGGAGGGTGCTCACGAGTACGGAATCCAGCTTTGCATTTTTTGCTGAATAGGCACGCCTGAAAACAGACGAGCCCCGTCACCCTTTTCCTATTTATATAAAAAAAAGTCCACGTAATTCCACGTTAATTAATTTAAAATTCATATAAACAAGTTTTTTTTTGCAATTGTAGAGATTAGCAATTTTTGTAAAGAAAGTTAGGCACCATAATTATTGTGCTAAATACTTCAAAAATATCTACTTTTAAGCGTAAAATCCTTCATAAAAGACTAGATACAGAGCAATATATAAAAAAAAATCAAATTTGTGGGTGCATATTCCAAAAATGAGCGATCGCCACTGCTCATAGAAATTATTGTAGTTTTGGCACATCTGTGTTTGCACTCATTGCCGCCTGCCTGCTAAAATTACTGAACATTCGACACCTGTTTTCTACTGAATCAATTTTTTAATCATTGCACAAAGAACAATTATTTTTCTTTTTCCTTCAAATATTTAATGTTGAATATAAAAAAAAAAAAACGCATAATCATCTTTCAACTGTTATTTGAATTAATAATTCTAATTAATTTATTAATTCTCCATTCAGATGCTTTTCATAACATTTTATTACGAATTTGACTTTGAGTGATCAATAAATTAACAGATATGATGTGGAATAGAAAATGGAAACCTCGGGTGCGTCCGTTGACCCTTTAAAACAAGCGGTTGATTTTGTTCCCTCGCAACCACCAACCTGCCAAGCGCATTTTCACATTCCTTCATTATAAGTATATAATCACGGCAATATGCGAGCCGAGCGCTTCATTCAGCTGAATTATATAAACAGTAAAGGCTGCCAGAGGGAAAACAAACAGACGGTCTCTGTGTTTTCGTTGGATTTCAGGCGAATGGAGAGAGCGCAGCAAGTGACCCGTGCCAAATGAAGATGTTGCTCGAAAAATCATTAGCAATTCAATTAGCAGCGCCTGCCGGTGTTTTTGCCAGTGCGTGTTTTACACAGAGAGATCCTTTTTCCTATTCCCCTGCCGTGCTTTGAACTCGATAAATAACTAGCCTGTGACTTGTTAATTAAGAAAGTGCTTAAAGGGGATGGAGACCAAGTTTGTTACTTGCATATTCATTTTGCATACTATATTGGAAATTAAAATTTCCTCTCCATCCCTCAAAATTTATTGCGACAAAAATCAAGATATAACGGAATATTGAGCATAAATGATTAAAATAAATCTTTTAAATCCGATCAAAATTTATGGAAAAAAACGTTAATACTTGCAGAATACACAAAATATTTCAAAAATTGAAAAAAAATTTAATTTGCCAAATTAGCATAAAGAAGACATTGGTGTTAATTGAGTTAATTGAGAAAACACAAAGACAATTAATTTGAATATTCATACCTTTGTGACCATTATTGACATGGCAAAAACTTTTTAGGTCAAGTCCCAGGCGACATCCCGTTTAGTCTTTAGCCTGGTTAACTGACGTAAATGTGTGACCTCCTACTTTGTAAATTAAAAACGCGGCAAAAAGCACTCGTTAGCTTTTGCATATCGGATGCAATTAAAGGACACAGCAGGCAAACCGCGCGTAAGGATTAATTTACAGTTTTGGGACGACGATGCATTGACACGCAAATTAGCATTAAGGGTGAAAAGAGGCTCACCTGAGTGGAGCCAGTTCTGCGCACAAACAAAAGTACGGCTTAAGAAGACTTACCTGCAACAGAAAGGAAATCAGAATTAGTCAAGACAACACAACATTATACAAGCAACACTTCTCGGATCAATGGCCATTGTTTGCCTTGAGCACAAACGCGTGTGCGTAATAAATCGAGACGCGCTGCTTTTGACCAATATTGCCAGCGTCTCTCTCGATTAATTATGCTTGAGCGTGGCTCGACATTAAAAGGGTGTGTCTCCCAGCTGGCACCCGTGCCAGATTTCCAAATATTTCATGGTTCATAGGGAGCGTGGAAATGTGGGGTGAATTCCAAATTACCGCCGCACTCAAGCTTATATGGCGAGGTTTATGAAAGTCAGGTGAAAACCGGCGCGTTTTGAAAATTGCGCAGTTCTGAAATAACTGAAATGATATTTACATTTCAGTTTTCATGTGGTTGCTAAAAATGAGATGATTAAAAGGCTAACTATAATTTACCTCGGGGTGCATGCAAATTTAGAGATCTAGCAATTTTATTATTGCTTTTATTTAGAAATTCAATTTGAATTACATCAGTTTATTTGTACAAATTTTTGGGACAAAGCTGTAGTCCAAACTGATGAGTTCCGCATCAGTTTTTATACGAAAGCGTTTCTTTTTCTACTACAAAAATATCACATTAATCTTACTGAAAGTAGGAATATTGACAAGGTAGACAAATCTTCAAATTACTTAAAATCTAGATAAAATATAACATAAAATCAACGGTGCAAATTTATAAATCTTATTTTAATGTTAAATAATATTGTTCATTTATTTATTTATCATATCAAAAATTATTGATTTTTTTAAGAAAAAAAAATCAAAACACAATTTGTTTCCAAGCATGGCGGCTCATTTACAAAGAGAAATGTAAATTGACGAGATATTATTATGGCTTCCCCAGTTGCATGATACCCCTGAGGTGCGTGGAAAACGGAAGTTGAGCAACAATACTTCCGAAATGAGCAAACTTTGCAGCGGGTTGATTGCAAACAAATGAAAATTCAAAAAGCGTTTTGCAGCATTTCCGTTTCCTTCAGCACACAGACCACGGGCGGTGCCTCGCGTGTTTGCAAAAAGTAGAAGCAACAACTCCATCAATACACAGTAAAAGGACACTCCCCTGTGAGCCGAAAGTTTTTTTCACGTGTGCGCGATAAGGAAGGTGGAAATAAATCGGTTCCCAGAAGCTTGTTCGGCTTTGATGGTAATGGCAAGTGTTGCTCCCCAGATTGTCGTTGCGAAGAGCGGAAAAGGCCTCGAATAATGTCTGCCTTTGCAAAATGAAAATTTCTCGGGACAGAAGTGCCCACCTACGTGCATATCGCTCGAACGAGCTCTTTTATTATTTTCCCCTGCCGCCCCTGAAATCTCTCGGCCGCAAAAAGAATTTTTCAATAATAAAAAAAATAAAAACAAGAGGAAAGAAATCCTCTGTTTTGCCCTTTCCCTCTCTCACGAGATAAGAAAGGTTCTCGTTTTGTTTGCCGGCAAAAGCGGGCATTATATATTTTCCTCCTCTTCCGAGAGAAAGAAAGAAGTGCAACTTCCTCGTCTTCCTGCACAGAATGTGTTGTTTGCCGACGGCCGGCCAGCCAACTCTTTCGGTGTAACGAGCCTCTTGTTTCAGCAGCGGGGGACCCAAGACGTCGGTCTCAAGAATTTAATATGAGGTGTCGGCAAGGGAAAAAAGCAGCTGCCCAACCAACAGTTGTATTTCAGCAGCTCGGACGACGGATATTTATTGCAGCCAGAAATCTTTTGTCCCACGAATGCGCCAAGGAAAGTTCGCCGCCTGCTGGGGGACGATTAAGTTATGGACACTTGGGGACTCTGGCAAGAAAAGGACAAACTTTCTGGGCCAAAAATACTGATATTCTGCGTGAGATAGAAAAAAGTTGGTTCTCCTAAAAAATGGTAATTTTTATCTTAAATTTTATTTATCTTAAATGCAGCGAGAAAAAATATTATAACTTAGTTACTTTGCTTGTCATCATTCAAAAAACCGCATAACCACTACAAGAAATCGTATTTGATCGTAAAGTTCAGAAAATTCATAATAATAACAAAAACTCGGGTATCACATTTGCTCAGAAAACTTATGAAAGATATTCAAATTAAAAAATTATCCTTTTTATTGTTTTGCAAAAGAAAATCCCTGTTTCAAGAAGAAGAAAAATTGCAAAGCGCCGTAAAAATTAAAAAACTCTAATATTATTTTTGAAAAGGTTAAAACTTGTTTTCTTTTTTTTTTAATTACTGTTACTGTGCGTTTTCTTCAGTACCCACTGTCCTCTCTTATTAATTTTTATTTATATTAAATTATAAACATGAATTTAAATGTAAAGAAATCATAATCAAGTGCCCAAAAAAATTGAAATCTCTCAGGAAAAAAACGCCTAAAAAAATCAAAGCTTATGAAAAGGGTTGCCAAACATTTTGACGTCTTGCGCAAAACCACCCCTCGCAGCCGTTGTTGGGGTGAGCGGCAGGGAACGACATCTATGGGGGTGGCAGCGCGTTTAGTGTGGGGATGGTTGGCAGCAGAAGGCGCTGGAAAGCAAATCGACCTTGGCTGCATTCAAAGCGCCCACCCGGCTTTTCGCCCAATTCATTATTCACAAATTAATGCTCGATAATCCATAATGAGCCGCCCAAATCAATTCGCAATTTCGACACGTGCGCCAATCGCGACGCGGCTTTTCACCCTTTCAGCCCGGCAGATTAATTCTGCAATTAAACCGGTATTGATTAGCGCTCGGTGCAGTCGACGGAAAATAATTGGCTCGTGTTCGCCTTTCTTTCTTTCTCTCTTTCTTTCATGCACCGACCGCCGAGAGAGTCGAGTAGTGGCCCAATTATTTCCGTCTGCCAGCGGCGCAGTATTTCTTCTCTCACTCCACACGGCCGTCGGTTTTTAATGCCGATTTAATGGCGAAAAAATCTCTGCACCTCAAAGGAAAAGTTGCATTGCAGCTTTTCATCATGCAATTGTGCACAGTCCGCTAATTAGCCAACTTTTTAATTTTGCATGGCAATCGAATTCTCAGAAGACTCAATACCGTCGTGAGTGCTCTTGCTCAATGGAATGAGAGCATGATTAAATTAGAATTCACTTCCGTTTCCGCCAAGCAAACATTTTATCAGACGACAGAGAGCAGATGCAAAATTTTGGTTGCGGCTTTGTTTGAGGAGTGCTTTTAGGTACCACAACTAAAAAAATATTTTATGAGATAAAATTGATTGACTATGAATAAATTTAATGTGTCACAAATTATGTCTCAGGTTCACAGGAATAAAAAACATTTGATTTACCACTTGGTATATTTAAAAAAATGAAATGAGCAACTTTTACATATAAAGCACGCCAAAATAATTATTTTTAAAACACGATTTACAAAATAAATAGTTTTCTTTTCCAATTAAATTATTCAAATTAATAATTTTTAATTTATTTTGTATTAATCACGATTTTACAGTTTTTTTCCAGATACCCTTTTATACTTAAAAAATGTTAAAATTTTTAAACGATTACTTTTTTTTTATCAATTTTTATATCAATATACTAATAAAAAGGTATTCCATGTAAGCCGCCGCACCCCTTGCGCAGATAATTTTTATCGAAACTAATAACCGCTACACGAAGTAATTCACCGCGTCAACTTATTGGCACTTGAAGTGAAATTTTAATATTTATTTCCAGAATTACTTGCTTAGCTTTTGAATACTGACTTACAAAATCTTAAAATGATTGCGGAAAGATAATTCAGCAGTTTTAATAGCCTGCAATTATTTTGGTGCAACAGAGTGTGGAGTAGAGATGGTTGCCGAAGCGCAACAACAAGAATAGCAACATCGATTTTACATCAAATTTAATCTAGACATTCTAGACCTCATGTCCGCGTGAGCATTCAATTCACTGCCACTTGCAATCAAATTATTGCTTCTTCTTATTCTTATTAAAAAAATAATTAAATAAATAAAAATAATGATAATAAAAATTTATGCTGAATTCTGTTCAAATTTCTTCAGATTTAATAAATAATTATTATTTATTTAAAAAAAGTTTTTCTTAGTTCTTTCTAATTATTAACGTACAGGAATAAAAAGACAAAACCGGATGTGTGTAGAATAATATAGGATTATTTCCATTAAAAATAGCTAACAGACTTTCTAAATATTTAAAAAAAGATTTTTCAAATTTCTGTTTCATAATTTGTGTTTTGAGATGCAAACTTAATTTTGAAGGAAAGCGTAGTTATTTTTATTATATTCCTAATTTAATATAATTAAAATAAGCTAATAAAAGGATATTAGTCAATAAATATACATATTCATTAAAAAATCCTGCGTCGAATGAAGACAAATAATAATTGTTAACCCTTTCATCTGTACCACAAAACAAATTTAAACCACAAACTATTTTTTAATGTTTATTAATTCTACAAAAAAAAAAACAATTTCAAAAAGGGACAATAGCCGATAAGGTAATTTTTTTACTGACCCACAAAAGAGTGTTTTATTTAATCAAAATAATAATTGAATTGTAAATTATGCTTTTTATAATAAAGTAAACAAATTTTGAAATGTCTTTTCAATTAATTATTATTCTATCCTAGCTTTTTTCTTACTAAATATTAGAGAAAGATATTATAATTTGCTAACATTACGAATCGATCTAATAATGATTATTTTACAATTGTAAACAAAATTCTCATTATAATCTAGAGAAACTCGTTCGTATTTCCACTTGAATAAACTCAAACGAAAGCAACGATTATTTTGACAGAGCTGTCAGACATTTAGTTAAAACAACAAAAACAACGTCAATAAAACGTGCAATCAAGGGCAAATAAATGGGAAAATAAAATACGTCAGCACGTCGTCGGCGGAACGAAGAAAGCGAGGAATCGAGTACAATATTATAATAACGCACTGCAAGTTTTATCTTCTTTTGACAAGAAGTGCAAGGTGGAATGACGGCCCATCCCACTACCATATAAAGAGTTGTATGTCGGACGCCGGTGGCCGTCGGCCGGCGGCCGGGCGGCCAGAGGCGGCCAAAGAAAGGCGGAACTCACCAGGTGAAGGACGGTGTTGACAACTTCGCGGTTGGACACCTGTCCGACCTCAACGAGGCCAATCAGTACGGCGAACTTGATGTTGTCGGCGACCGAGAGTCGGACGACGTCCTCGGGCCGTCGCGCCTCGGAGGCGGCTGAGGCGGCCGACGCCTCGGGGGCGGCCATGCTGGGAGGCGGCGTTTCGGTGGTCGTGCGGCGGGACAGCGGTCTAGTAGTCGGACGAAGAGCCAAAGTGCATCGAGAATCAGACACACACCCCGCTCGGGTCTGCCATATTGCAACTCAGTTGCTCGGACGGCCACTTGCGTCGACACGGCGCTCAGCTGGCGCCAAAAGCCAAAAGCACCTTCGCCAAACTCGCCCCCGCTTACACCACCACACACAACATAGCCACCCCGATCGATACGCCGCGGGCAAAAAATCCCTACGAATTATTCAAGCTCTCTCTTTTTCATCCCCGGCTAATCCCACTTATTTTTTGCGCTAATGGCAGTTAATGAGTTGCTTTGTGATAAAACTTGTCAACTCTTTTATTTGATCATTTTTGCAGAAAATGCAGAAAATACCTGGAAAATACATTTTTGTCAAATAATTATAAAATAAAAAATCCGAAAAAATCTTTGTTGTGGTAATCAATTAAAAATTTCCGTGCGTACAACGTAAAAGAAAATTGCATTTGAAAACTGTTAACGCAAAACTTTCCTTTTTTTAAGTAATACGACTAAAAAGAGACAAAATTTCTAAATTAGGTTTCAAGTACGTTGAAGGAAATAATCCAATCCACTTTCAATAATTGTAATTAATTGAGTCAACTACACAAAATAACGTAACATGATAATAAAGCTCGAGTGCACTTCAAAACTGCTGAAGGCATGAAAAAACATTAAATTTTTTGTTGTGAATTATAAATAACTTCAAATAAAAAAATTTTCTTATTTTAATGTTCGAATAAATAATCTAATCAATCTGGAGCGCAGATTAAACAAATTATATTGTAACTTCTCCACCCCCCCAGTTATAATTTGTTTATTAAAAAGTAAATAAATGAATACAATGATCAAATTTTCTTACTATTCAAGTCATTGTAAAATATACAAATTACAATAAACATACAAATTAAAAAATACAAATTTATTAATTTAATGTTTAATGAAAAATTCGAAAACTAAATATACATTGCAGAAGATAAAAAAAAAAAATAAACATCACATCCTCATATACGTGCAACATTATGAATTTTACGAAATTGAAATTTATAAAAAAAAAATGGAAAACAATAATTATAGGTTAATTTTCTTAGACCTCTAGTGGGTGTTTTCGAAAGCACTGCTCCGTTCTCGTTCTCGTTGGTTTTTGCTGGCAGTCGAGTCGAGCGAGCGCACAGCACGAATTTGCCGCAGCGGCCCAGATAAACAAAGATGGCAGGCGGCGACGTTGAAAAGGCTAAGGTTTGTTTTCCTCATTTCCCTCAATCAGCCCTTTATTTTTTATTCATATCCACTCGCAACTTCGAGTCTCCCTAATTTCCCCACCGATTAAGTTTTATTTTCTGGTGATTTTCCTTTTTTTGGTGAGAGAAATGGCTTGCGCTGGGCGTTGGCTTCGCACGCCGGTTGATATTTACCAAAACAGAAATGTCACTGATCTCAAATTTAGTCAAACTATTTTAATTAGCGTGTTAAAGCTCTTAAATTTACGTAGCAATAAACTCAAGGCTCAATCTGAAACAGTTGCTTTTCAATTGGAATTTTTTGAGACAACAAAGATTCACTTTAAGGCCATTGTCTTCCGTCACTCCCTTTTCTGATTTGCATTGAATTGCATTCCAAAAATTTCTCCTTTTATGGTAAACAAAAAATTTTTACGTTAAATTCAATCATGCTCTATTTCTTAATTTCTATCAGAGAGCTAAACTGAGCTTATGGCTTAATAAATAAAACGGACGTGTCACAGCCATTGCGCACCGCGAATGGCCCTGTTTGTAAATGTCACAGTCATAATAAAAGCTAATTTATTTTTCCTCTTGCATAGGCCAACAACGAGAGCAACATTCGCAACCTCAAGCTGTCAGGTCATGTCGGCTTTGACAGCCTGCCCGATCAACTTGTCAACAAATCCGTCCAGAACGGATTCATTTTCAACATCCTATGCATCGGTAAATTAAAAAAAAAATATAAATATAAATAATCAGTTATATTCCAAGATAAGGCTTTTTTTCATATGAGACAAAATTTGCTTCCAAATCAAATTTTTAAATTAACCTTAGAATAAAACTAAGCCACTCAATTAAAAAAAGAATATTAACAATTTATTAATCCTATTAATTTCAGGCGAGACTGGAATTGGCAAGTCGACTTTGATGGACTCGCTGTTCAACACGAGTTTTGAGTCGCAGCCAAGTCCGCACAACCTCCCGACGGTGAAGCTGAAGGCACACACCTATGAGCTTCAGGAGAGCAACGTCCGTCTCAAGCTGACCATTGTTGATACAGTTGGCTACGGAGACCAGATCAACAAGGAGGAGAGTTACAAGGCAGTCGTCGACTACATCGACGCCCAGTTTGAGTCATACCTGCAGGAGGAGCTCAAGATCAAGCGCTCCTTAACCGCCTACCATGACACTCGCATCCATGTCTGCCTCTACTTTATCTGTCCAACAGGCCATGGGTGAGAGTCTTCAGTTTATTTTCTCCATTCTAATTTTCCTAAAATTTTGAATTTGTTGCAGGCTGAAATCGCTCGATCTGGTTTGTATGAAGCAGCTGGACAAAAAGGTCAACATCATTCCGATCATTGCGAAAGCCGACACTGTTTCTAAAAATGAACTCCAAAAGTTCAAGGTTGGTGTTTCTGTTATCGTTGCCAAATATAGTTTTGATTTAATTTCTTCGCCAGTCCAAAATTATGGCTGAATTGCAAAATAATGGTGTGAGCATCTATGAATTTCCCACGGACGATGAAACTGTTTCCGAAGTCAATTCCTCCATGAACACTCACACTCCTTTTGCCGTCGTTGGCAGCACAGAGTTCGTCCGGGTTGGCAACAAGATGATGAGGTCTCGACAGTATCCCTGGGGAACAGTTCAAGGTAAAATTTAAAATTTATTCTTCTTTGTTAAATAGTTTTAAATTTTATTATCTTCTAGTTGAGAACGAAAACCACTGCGACTTTGTGAAATTGAGAGAAATGCTGATCCGCACAAATATGGAAGACATGCGAGAAAAGACCCACGGCCGTCATTATGAACTCTACAGAAAGAGACGACTTGAGCAGGTATAACTTTTAAGTTATTTAAATGGAATATTTTTTAATATTATTACTGTTAGATGGGTTTCACTGATGTTGACTCTGAAAACAAGCCAGTGAGCTTCCAGCAGACTTTCGAGCACAAGAGGAGCACACATTTGCAAGAGCTGCAGCAGAAAGAAGACGAAATGCGCCAGATGTTCATACAGAGAGTTAAGGAAAAGGAGGCCGAGCTGAAGGATGCTGAAAAAGATGTAGGAACCTTTTTTATTTTAATTAAAATTATGTTTATTTTATGTTGTTTTTTTACAGCTGCATGCTAAATTCGACAAGCTTAAGAAGGACCACACAGACGAGAAGAGCAAATTGGACGACTCGCGCCGCAAGCTGGAAGAAGAGATGGTCGAGTACAACCGTCGAAAGGCCCAAATCCAAAGCGGCTCGCACACTTTAACACTAGGAAAGAGCAAGAAGAAGTGAATCTTGATAGTCACGTCTCTCTAAAATTTTATCTTTTATGTACTCATGAGTTCTTGAAATTCCTTTGATCTGAAGATCTATAATATTATATTGTTAAGTTCGATTGAACCAATATTAAGCTGAGCATAACTCGGACTTTCTTGTCTAGTAAATTTACTAGTAGTACGTAATCATGAAATTGAAGTAAGATTTATACACATACATATATTAATGAACAATGAATTATATAATCTTGTTGTATATGAGTCCAGGAAGCGTCAGCCATGTATCGGATAAGAAAAATGACATGTGTATTATTATATGTATTGTATGCATTTAATAAGCGCGATGGTAATTTATTGAAAGAAATGTATAGCAACTTGTATTTACGAACAAGCAAACGATTCACTTTACCATTTTCATAATTAATTGCTTCTTTTTTTTTTGTTAATTGTATTGCTCTTTAATTTTAAGCCTGGAGAGAACGTGTTAATTGCCTTCCAAAAACAATATCAATAAACAGTTTTTATCAGCACAAAGTAAAATTTCACAATTATTAAAACCATTAATAAATTTGTTGCTAAAATAAACGATTAAATATTAGAAAAAAAATTATTTAACTCCTATGACGTCTCTATATTTAAGGTTTTTGCCACCAGGCGGCACTCGGTAATGTAAACGAAGTCTTCTGTGTTGCTCCCCTGTGTTTATTTATAAATCGCAATTCACCTTGAGAAATCGCCGTTCGCAAATTCAATGGCAGCAGAATGTGGCCCTGCTGAACTCATCTGGACCGAATTTCCTGTTCTACTGACTTGAAAAGTTTACGAGACTTGATTCTGTACGTTATCTTGATTCAGTTCTTTGGTAATTTAACCTTTTCGGCTTTCTGTTGTATGACATATTATATCCTTGGTTTCCCTTTTGGTTTTTGTTATTGCAAGAAATCTCTAGAAATCTTGGCACTTCTTTTGAAGGCTTCTGTTCATACATACGTACTAAACATTTTTGTAATTGTTTTCACTGTCGGCACTGTGGTGCAAACTCCCACTCAACAAAAATAATTTTAGAACCTGCGTTCCAAAAGTAGAGCGAGCATATTTATATTGTATTGGTGGTGCAGACTTTTAAAGACTGATTCCTTTTCGCAGGCAGACGATTGATTGCTATTAACCGTGTCAGCATTTTGCATACGAAATGAGTAGTCACCACCGTCTGGGGCCAAACTCGCCGAATGGAGAGGTGGAGCACATCCATGCTCTGTCCTCCAACATCGGCGCCCTGTTCCTCAACGACGAGTACAGCGATGTCATTCTCAATTTGAACGGACAGAAATTTCATGCCCACAAAGTCATTCTTGCTGCTCGGAGTGAATATTTTCGGTAATTTTATTTCTTTAATTTTCAGGATCGTGACTATTATTATACATTATTGTACACACATATCTTATATTAATAAAAATAATATAATTATTAATTTAAAAATTTAAAAATATAACTTACTGTATTTTGCAGTGCCCTTCTCTACGGAGGAATGAAAGAGTCCCAGCAGGCAGAAATAGAGCTTAAGTATTCATCATCTGAGGCATTCAAGGCCCTGCTGCGCTACATTTACACCGGACATATGTCCTTGTCGGCGATGAAGGAGGAAAATGTGCTAGACGTGCTTGGTTTGGCACATACTTACGGCTTTGTAGAACTTGAGGAGTCTCTTTCTGACTACCTCAAACAAATTTTGAATGTTCGGAACGCTTCTCTCATCTTTGACGCTGCAAGACTCTATCAGATGATGACCTTGTCCAACATTTGCTTCTCCTTCATGGATCGTCAAGCCGCAGAGATTTTGCAGCAAGACGGCTTCCTTCAGCTCTCTTTGGTAATATTTTTTGATAAATAGACTCTCTTAACGTTTTTTTTTTTATTATCAAGAAGCGGTAGTATTTTATTATACATAATTCATGTTTCCAATATTTTTTACATAGAAATTTTCTAAAAATGGTCATATTTTGCAGAGTTCCTTAAAGGAATTAGTTTCTCGAGACTCATTCTGTGCCCCTGAAGTCCAAATATTTGAGGCCCTTGGTCGGTGGGTACAGAACAACCCAGAGGAAGATGGAAAGAGTGCCCTAGCCCTTGTGCGGCTTCCTCTGATGGAGCTGACAGACCTGCTCACCAAAGTCCGACCAACTGGTCTCATAGACCCGGACGCTATTTTGGATGCCATCCAGAATCGTACAGCTATCAAGAATACTGAGCTACAGTATCGGGGATTCATGAGTAGGTTTTTTTTATAAATTTTAAAATGATGTAAGCATTAAGCGTTAACTAAAAATTTAACTTGAAATAGTGCCCAACGAAAATGTTGCTCATGTGAGGCACGGAACGCAAGTTCTTCAGGGAGAGATGAGGTCGGCACTTCTGGACGGTGACACGACTAACTATGACATGGAGAGAGGATACACTAGGCATGCCATAACCGCTGGCGGTGGAGATCATGGGATTCTGATCAAGTTGGGAATGCCATGTATCATCAACCACATGAAAATGTTGCTCTGGGACAAGGATGTTAGGTAGACTACTTTTGGCATATTTTACCATAAAATCTCTTCATTTTTTCTCAATTTATTTTTAACAGTAACTTGACTTTAAAAACACGCACATAATTATTGAAATATTTTGAATATTTTAATCTTGCTTGATATTTTTCCACAATTATTTCTTTATAGAAAATTGTTTTTGGTTTAGATCTTATTGTTACTACATTGAAGTGTCGATGGACCAGAGTGACTGGGTAAAGGTCATTGACCACACTCACTTCTACTGCCGCTCTTGGCAGCACCTGTACTTTGAGCCAAGAGTTGTCCAATACATCAGAATTGTCGGCACCCATAACACTGTGAACAAAGTTTTCCATGTTGTTGCTTTTGAAGCGGTCTATGTCAGCAAAATATTTACTGTTGAGAAAAACATGATTGGTAAGACATTTTTTCTCTAATTTATAAATTGACCGAATTAAACCATCCACAGTTCCTACCGAGAATGTTGCTGTTCAGTCGCTCAGTGCGTCTGTGATTGAAGGAGTGAGTCGAAGTCGAAATGCGCTTCTGAATGGAGATACTAAAACCTACGACTGGGATTCTGGCTACACCTGCCACCAGCTGGGCAGTGGGGCCATTGTTGTTCAGCTTGGTCAGCCATACATGCTTGACTCAATCAGGTTATATCTCTGTTAAAAATAAAAAATGAAGTTCCATTGAATTTTTTTTATAGATTTTTGCTATGGGACTGTGACATGAGAGCTTACAGTTATTATGTAGAGGTGTCTGTCAACAACACAGACTGGTCGATGATTGCCGACAAGACCAGAGAGCCTTGCAGATCATGGCAGCTTCTCCGTTTTGAGAAGAGACCAGTGGTTTTTATTAAAATTGTCGGTGTGCACAACACTGCCAATGAGGCAAGTTTCTCCTATTTTAGAGACAATTTTGCTCAGAATGAGAACCGAGAAACTGAGATTACAATTGCGCAGGTTTTCCATGTTGTGCATTTTGAGTGCCCTGCTCAACTTGTAGCTGAGGTGGAGGACACTGTGGGGAATGATGCTATCGCCAAAGGTGTGGTCGCTGCAACCGATGCCAGCATTAGCAGTGATGAGAGTGATGCGGAAGAGGCAAAAGACGTTTACCACTCTACTGAATAAAAGACTTAACAAGTGAGGGCACTGAGGGTATGTTACAAGAAATACAAGAGAGACCTCGGTTACGGAAAAAAGTCATTACCTAGTCTGCCATATAACCAGATATAAGATATTAATTACTTTGACTAAAATGAGTCTCGTTCCAAGCACTTTTGTAAAACGTAAAACAATTGTAGCAGTTGTATGAAATTCATTATCTTTATAATGTTTCAAGCCATTTTTGGAGCTTCATGTTAAGTTGAACATACAAAGACTTGCCATATTAATAATAGTTATAACTCTTTAACACTGCGACTTTTATTTTCTACAGACACTAAATTTGATTAATGCTAAAAGAACTAAGTTTAGTGGAATTTAGAGGGACTTCTAAAAAAAGATATATTTATGTAGAATTTTTATTCCATCTTGTTTTATTTTTTCGACTAGTTCAACTTCATTTCAGAAAAAAATGAACAGAAATATTTTTCATTCATGGATTTTTTTATTAACATTTTATTCCTCTTCACTGTCATCATCATAATCCTCATCGACCTCATCATCTTGAGTGTTTCCTGATCCCTCGGGGCAGTTGTCAAAGCACAATACATTTCCATTGTTGCATGTGCAGTCCAAGCACAAATCTGAAGGCTCCTTAAAGCTCTGCCCGTTTACATAAATTTTTCCCTATAGACATTATCGATGTTATAAAGCAAAAACTTTTAAATTAAGTTGCAAAAAACTCACTTTATAATCACACATGTTGCACTGAACGCAGCAGGCGCCTGGAAGCAAAACACCAAATTCACATTGGTCAACACAAGCTTGTGTTTCACATTGGCCTATTTGACCTTCGTGACACTTGCATTTTGTGCAGTGATCATTTGGTTTTGTAAAATGTTCTCCGGATGGAACCACAGTCCCGTTGCTGATCACACAGCTCAACGAGCACTCGGCTGCCCTGCAGTGAATTTCTCCGGCCTAAGCAATAAAACTTTAATAATATAAAAATTTAATGGGATATAAGCAACTGACTTTGCACGAACATTCGGTGCATGTTCCATTTTCCTTGCCAAATATTTTAGACGACCCTTCTTTGATGTGCTCCCTTTCAAAGAAGCAATCGGAGCATTCTGGACAGCATTTGCCAGGTGGCTTGTAAGGGTGACCACACCTAGCTTGGCACCTCTCTTCAAAACAAGAGATGTTTCCACTCTAAAAAAATATACGTCAAAAAGTTAATTTAAACGAGAAATAATCGGAAATAGTTAAATTTTTGCAGTAAAGAAATACCATGCAAGTGCACAAGCTGCAGTTGTCGGAAAGGTGCCTAAAAGTGTTGCCATTGCTGAATTTCTTGTTCTGGTATTGACACCCATCACATATAGGGCAGCACTCGCCAGTAACAAATTGAGGATGGCTACAGTCAACAATGCAAGGCACAGGGTTGCACTGCACGACTCCTTCTTCTCTGCACAAACATGCCTGACAACCACCTTGGCGCTGCACCCAAAGTTGGCCTGTGTAGAAAAACTGCTGGTTCCAGAAGCAGCCTGGGCCAGGAGGCACACACGATGGGCAGCAGTCATCAGGCAGCTGCGCCCTGTGCTTAGCTGGACACGGCAGCGCTGGACATAGTAAATCAGTGCATGTTGTCCTTCCATTCTAAAAAATTTCAATTCATATATTGACTGTATTTTTACTGATTTTTATATATATACCTCACATCTGCATTCCCTGCAAGGATCCAATTCGGGCACAAATGCCTCTCCCGGCTGATAAACCTGGTTATCGATCACACAGTCGCTTGGACAGTAGTCACAGCAATTACCTTTAATCGGTTTGTTACATCGTCCTGGTTCTGGACAATGCCGAGGGTCACACCTCAGTTCACCATTCTGTTAATTATTTTTATCATGTTAATAATATATATTTTGGAAAAACTCAATCTTTCATACTTTGCAAAAGCAGCGAGTGCAGTTCTTTTCGTCTCTGAAAAAGTGACTTCTTGACTTAAATTTGTTTCTACCGTAGTAGCAGTCTCTTTCAGAAGTATTAGATGGAGCAAATTTGAGTACGGGCAGATCAAAAGATTTTGGAGTTGTCAACTCTTGGGCTTGTTTGACACTGATTTTATCAAAGTCTATTAAGTCAAAATGCTTGGCGTCACCCTGGTGGTTCTCAATGCCAAAAGAGTCTAATATTTGGCTCAGAACCCGATGATTATTGTTGATTGCAGAAATTTTGCTGCCCTTTTTGTTCTTGCCCTTTTTCTTTTTTAGGTTTCCTTTTGCTTTCTGCTTCATTTTCTTGTGCTTTGAGGCTACTGTAGTTATCTCTAAAGAAGTATGTGTTAGAAAAGTTTTAGTTGTATCTTTTCCTATTGAAGTTTCAGTAGTAAATTCATTGAAGTCGATCGGAGAAGTAACTTCTTCAAAGGCATGATCAGTTTCGGTCACAGATTCAATTTTGGTTTCCTCAGTTGTCCATTCTATTACTGGCAGAGTCTCTTCCAAAATGCTGAGAGTAGTGAATTCACTTGCTTCACTATTGTCTGTGCGGTCTTGTTCTGTAATTTCTTCCAAGCTTTTCTCAGGTGTTGTTAAATTAGTTTCACTATTATTTTCAGTGGAAATTTCAGCAATGATATTTTTAATTAAGCTGTTTTCTTCGGAAGTTCCTGTCACAGATATCGGAAAACTTTTTGATGAGGAAATTTCTTGTACCCTTGTTAGCTCAATAAGGGTGGACGCTATTATCAAATTTCTTTCTAAAGGCAGCACTGGCGTAGCAGTGCTACTGTTTGTTGGTTCTAATTCCTTTACAAAATGCACATCTGGTTGAGAAGCCGGCAAAGATTTTAAAGGTAAAATACTACTTTCAGTAATAGAAGGTGAAATCACTGAATTATAAAAATTATCCTCAAGAACTTTAATGTGATCTTCAGTCTTAAATATTGTTGGAATGGTGTGGGAATGGGAATCAATGTTTAGTTTTGGAATAGCGTTTTTAGAGTGGTCGAAGTGCAAAATTTCCTTGTGATTCTCAAACAATGGTTGATAAGGGAACACTGACTTGTGCACAAAACTGGCAGTTTTTTGCTTTGATGGTAGCACAGGCGTAACATAGTATCGGGTAAAACTGGAATGAGTATCATCCTGCACAACCACTTCTATCACAACTTCAAGGTTGCTGAACAGATTATCTTCGTCTGCCTGAGAGTTAACAAGGCAGGCTGTCCTATTTGGCGACTGCTTAAAACCAGCAGGACACAGACATTGGTAGCTTCCTATTGTGTTCAGGCAAGCATAGGGACAGGGCTGTTCGGCAAGGGCACATTCGTTTACATCTACATTAAAATATTTAAAATTATCAAATTGAACAATTTAAATATTTTTCAAATTACCTAATTGGCAAATCCTGCCATGGAAGCCTGGTTGGCAGATACAGCGTCCTTGATGACAAACTCCTCCATTTCTGCAATGAGGCACACATGTCGGTTCGACACAGCTTTTGCCGTCCGAGCCCAAGCGCCACTTTCCTCTGCACAGACACACAAAACTTGCAAGTGTGTTGTGGCAGATGTGCTGACATGGATTACTAAGTTGGCACTCATCAATGTCTGTATTTTTTAAATTAAAAAATAGCATTAAAAAATAATTAATAAAATTTAGAAATAACCTGTTTCGCATGCCCGCCCAGTTAAACCTGGAGGGCACTTGCAGACACCGTTGTGACATGTGCCACCTCCCATGCAAGGTGGTGTGCAGGAAATTAGGACACAAGTCCTGGCATCGACAGCCAAAGCAAAACCAGCCCGACAGCCACATCGAAAGCTCCCAAACGTGTTTATGCAGAAATGGGAGCATTTCATGTCATCGGGCAAGACAGAGCACTCATCGATATCTTAGTAAAAATAATTAATTTATTTCATTTTCCTAAACAAATTTATAACTACCTGTCTGGCAAACTCTTCCTGATACACCTGATGGACATTGACAAGAGCCATCCTTGCAGACGCCACCGTTAAGGCATTTGTGCGGACACCGGTGGATATCCTCTTGCTCATTTCTTAAGGGAGTCTTAGACAGCAGGGCCGGCGACTTCCTTTGCCTTTTGACTGCAGAGGAACAAGTTCTTTCATCATCGGAAAGGGTTAAAGGCGATGGACATCGACAGACGAAGCTGCCTGGAGTGTTGACGCACAAGTGGGAGCACACGTTTTCCTCCTGCACACATTCATTCACGTCTTGGCATTTTCCAGATCCTGCCAAGAGTTCGTACCCTTTTTGACATGAGCATTCGTAACTACCTAGAAATATATAAAAGTTCAAAATCAATATAATTTTAGAATAAAAATTGGTTATTTAAATTTACCAGGCAGATTGGTGCATATTTGGTCACATGGACGTTTATTAAGAGCAAGAGAGCATTCATTGATGTCAGAACACTTGCCAGAAGGCAGCGGCTGGAACCCAAATTGGCAGCGGCAAACAAACGAGCCCAAAGTGTTGATGCATCTACCGTGGGGGCCGCATAAGTCTTTGTTACTGGCGCATTCATCCACATCTGAAATTTATGGAGCTCTAGAATACAAGTGTAGGAATAATGGAAATTTTGCTTAAAAAACCTTGACAGTGAAACTCTGATATTTTAGCAAATCCCCTAAAACATGAGCATCCCTTTTTGTCACTGGAGCACAGTTGCGGACACTTATCACATTTGTCTTCAAAATGGTCTGAAAAATATTTTTTAATAATTCCATTTATTAACAGAGCAAAAGGAGAAGCGTGAAGTGCAAAACTTTCTTATAATCAAATAGCATGCCAATAGGCAGTTCAATGGCCTCGCCAACAAGACAAGTCAAGGCTGCAGGTGAATAAGGTATAGGGAAAGTGTGCTATTATATTGAAAGCCAAATGTCAAGTTTACCAGAGCTGCTTGATTCCACGCCGTCCAGAATGACTTTGTGCCGCAAGAAAAAGCTACTCTCGGGCCTAAAGGAAATAAAATAAATAAGTGCAAACTTCTTTTTACACAAAATTTTATAACAATACACTTAAATAGGAAAAATATCTGTTTTTATTTCTGCATTCTAAAAAAATTTTTTTTTTTAAATCAATTTTTATATATTTTTAATTAAAACTCGTAAAGGTTTTTTATACACACTGTGAATGCTTCTAATTTTTTCAAATAATAATTTAGAGCATTAAAATAAATTTTTATTTATTGAAGTTATTAGTTTTCTTTAAAAAAGATTCCAAAACAAAAGTGACTCTGTTGAAAGCCTTTTTTTCTTCTGGAAATATACCAACAATGCAAGACTTCAGAATTTGTTGAAATTTGAATTTTCGTTTTCATTGTTGAGAGGAAACTTCTGAAAAGAGCACAAAACCTAAACGTAATCTGAAAATGTCGAGCGAAAACAAAATTGGCGTGGAAAATGCCCTGCTTGGCGGTGACATTGCTCACGTGAGCACCAAACTGAGCGACGACTTTTCGACCCTGACATGTTTGATGCGCGACAAGAGTGGCGAGAATGTCACCTTTGAGACCGCCTTACCCACCGGACCGAGGGTGCGCGCCATCAGGCAGACCATCGAGATCCTGCACAACGACAACAGCGAGCAACGAGCCCAAAGAGCTCACGTACAAAACCTTTCAAATCTTAATAATTCAAATTTTTAACTTCTTGCCCTGACGAAAAGGCTCTTCAAGCGTTTGCCGATCAACTGATCAAGCGGCTGGTGAGGCTTCAAGAACGTTCACAGGACGGGGAGGTGCAGCAAAAGTGCGATTGTCTGATTCAGTGCATCAAAGATTCGGTGGCCCACAAGTGCCCTTACAGCCAGCTGAAAGAGTTCGTCTGCGAGATTGACAACTTGGAGCAACCAAGTTTGCAGAAAAAGCAGAAACTGAAAGACAGTGGACTGGAAACGCAGACGTGGCAAGCTGAAGCTACCACCTTTGATCATGACAGGTATAGTTAAATGTTTTATCCGTATTATCCATATTTATTAAAATTTTCCAGCATATTTTTTCTTTTGGAGGAATAGCTTATTTAAAAATCAGCTCGAGCTTGTTTTTTTTTTTCATTTATTATTGGGCTCTAATAATTAGAATCTGATTAATATTTTATTTTGCAGAGATTTGTTTGCTAGCCAAGACGTGCAACTGAAAAGCTTCCAAGAGCTGGCTCGCCTGGTGCAAGACCAGTTGCGAGGTTTGGTGCAGATAGTGGGCCTGGATGACCAGTCGTCTGAAACGGACGTGACGGAAGTGGCCGTCAATCGCACCATGCTGTCCATTCAGCAATTGCTTGGGGAGCAGCCGAGTCCGCAGCACCTGCGCGTTCTCGTCGATTGCCTCGACCAAATGCAGGTGTGCATCAGCAACGGCGACGAGCAGGGCCTCATCCAGACGGTCATCGACACTAACAAGTTCATCCAGGACGCTACAATCAACAATTAGGAAATTCTAATGTTTTTTTTTTTCAATTATTTAAATCTCCAGCTGAAAATTAAAAGAAAATTGTCCTTATTTCCGCTTATTTCAATTTTTGACTATTAATTAGGAGTAAAAAAAGCTCAGGAATTTAGAATATTTTGGTTTTACGGAGCTTTTGAAGACGATTAAAAAACAGTTATCACTGCTGGGAAACGGTCGGGTCACCAGTCTAATTAGGTATGCACAGAGCGCAGTTGGCCGTCTGTTCTTTATTAACAGGTGCCAAGAACAGTACTAAAATTCATTCATATCACATAGAATTATTTTAGAATTTGCTCAGGAAGAACGATAATTTTCAAACAACCCAATTAAAGAATGTATTAAATTTACTGAGCTGATATACTTATCTTCAATTAATTCATTTCTTACAGATATTAGGAAATCAAAATTAAAATCTAAAATCTAAGATTAGGTTTTTTTTTTAAATTATGTGATTATTTAAAGAAAAAGAGGCAAGTAGTTGGCGCAAGATTCGCGGAAAAGAGCGCGAGCGAATCACCAAGGCCGCGAGCGGAAGGCCTCGCCTTACTTTTTTATTCGCAATTACGTAGAGTGCGGTTAGATACTTGATTAGCTGGTCCAAGATAAAAGCGGCACGTCGAGCCACAAACTCAATTAACAAGGCAATCGTGGAGTAAAACGCGTGCCTCAACGACTTGGAAATCTACATTTTTTTTTAATTGAGAGGAGTTGTAAAATTTAATAATATTATCAGACGTCTTGAGAAGTTATTGCACTTTTAGCAACATTTAAATGAACATAAATCATAGTATTATTCAGTGACTTTTTCACCATAGTCTGCATTTTACTTTTGCATTGTGCTTTAAAGTCAAAAGTCATAGAAACACTATGAATTTCACTTCAAAAGCAAATTAATTTTAAATTTAAAATGAATTAAGATTCCAATTGTTATTACTGCTGACCACAGATAGCTCTGAAAAAGAAAAAAAATGATTTTTTTTTTAATTTTATCTAGCGTTAAATTTAGAAGAAGAAAAACAACAACCTCGTTCAGTCAATCAAACAAATCACTATGTTTTTTAGTTAGACGGCCTTGTCACGCATTTTGTGAGAAATTGTCTCACTGCTCCTCTCTCAGAGTATTATCGCAATCATCAACCAACTGGTCGGCTGCAGATATAGAGGTTTCGCTCTGCTGCCTAGTGCAACTTTCGCTCTTCCATCGCGTAAGTCTCATGAGACGAGACCGTAATATGAAAAGCGTCATTAGATTTATTTACAAAGCTAGATTCATGCATGCATGCTTTTTGAAACTCTCGATCGGGATATTCATTGCATGATTCATGACTGCGCGGCGAGTGCGTAAATGTATAGAGAATCATCCCGCGCGCGATCGACGAACATCATAAGCATGAGCAAGACACTTTCGTTTTGCTTTTTTCCTCCCAGCTGCATTTTAATTGAGCACTTTCAAATTCGGCGGAGACAATCATAAGAGCCGGCTGGCCAGTCACCTCTGATTACTTCCTCTCGTTTTCAAATAAATCGATCATTATTAGGAACTTGATTGAAAGTCTGCCATGATCAAATAATTTATATTTTCTCTTTCTGACGACACAAATAAAATGATTAATGCTATTATTATTAGGAAAGTGGCATTAATATTATATAATACATAATATTTAAGGAAAATAAAAATGTACAAATATATACCCCTAGAAAAAAATTGTGAAATGAAAAATTAAAATACCTTTCCATTGCACATTTGATTGGAAATGTAATGAATCAAAACATCAACTTTTCAAACTTTTAAATCTAGGTCAAAATAAAATTTAATTAATGGTTGGCTCAAAAAAAACTTCAATAATTCAAAGTTTAAATAATGTAGGTTTTGATCAAAGAAATAATTTGAATTCTCTATCAATAAACAGCAATAATTTTTTTTTACAAAAATTTCCACACCTCAATAAAGAACAGGTATGGCTGAGAAAAGGTGTTAATTACACTAGGCGAGACGTTGTATATTTTTATATTCTGTATCGGTCAGAAGATTTGTTTCAAAGCAACGAGCCAAAGGTTCGAGAGCCGGAGGCCCTCGAGGTGGGGGCTCGAGAGCGGCAAAGTGGGCCGCGCGACCTTGCAGCGCCAGTCGCGAGTTGCACCTCAACTGCGTCAGGCACACCGCGCGCACCTGAAACGTCCTTTGCTATGAGGATATACGTAAGTACATTCAAGGAATCGGAATTTTTCTGAAAATTTTGAGCTTTGGAATTTATAAAAAATTGTGTACGTTCCACTTGGCAATTTCGCGAAAGAGAATAAGCGGCTCTCCGCTTTGTTTACTCTTCGACTTTCTCCAGGACGCACATGACGCAGAGCAGCTGAACTAAATAATGCGCACACCATAGTTTCTTTGCCAACTTATTTGGACCGATTCCAAAAATAATTTCGAATTTCAAGTTCATTAACATCTAGTTTCATTTTCGGCTATCATCAATTTTGCTGCATTTATTTATTGATTTTTTTTAAATAATGTGTGCAGAATAACATCTGCATTATCCTAAATGAGAAATTAAAGACACTTTAAAAAAATTACTGATTAAATGCAGTGCGATATGCCTCATCATTAAAGATATGATCACAAAGAAAGTCATGCTGCAGTTACAGGTGCCATTACGAGCAAAAAGTAAATAACTGTCATGTGCAAAACGTGATTCGCAGCTGAACTCTTTCGTCAACCGCTATGCGTATATGATACGACTGCCAAACAATGCCTATATTTCCGCATAAATTATTTGATATGACTTTTCGGTCTTTGCCGGCAAATGATGCAGCGCGAGTGGGAAACTTTTTTAGATGAAAGAAGAATAATTTGCGCGATGACAGACACGTTTTGTACGTCTGTGGCTTTCCTCTCACCGTTTCACTTTCAATATGCATACTCACTCAGCGCGAGGGAAACCGCGACAAAACGTGTGCTAGTTCTATAACAAAACACATGCAAAAGCACGCCTTCGCCTTTTATTTTTCATTGAGGTTTTTTCGTTGTAAATAGAATCACGTTGAACTTATTTTAGAGAATGACGAGTATAAATTTTGTTCTGCTCTAATCACATATAATTTAAGAGGTGGGCCATAGAACAAAAAATGCATCAATTACAAAGTTGAAATTAGGCCTCTAATTTGCATTCATTGTTGAGTGCAAACACAAGACCTTTTGTTCTGTATAGTACTTAAAAAAAGCTTGCAAAACCCGAGGAAAGTATTCTTATAATCAATCTCTACGCATTTAAATTATTACTACATATTTAGCAAATTTTTAATTTTTTAGCTATAAATTCCAGCATTATAATTTATCAAGTTTTGAATTTTTTTAGATTGCTTGCTTAAGCATATTAAAAATAAAAACGCATTTTTTAAAGATGCGATGCAACCATAATTCAATTTTCTATTTATTTAAAATTATCTTTTCTCCTAATAACGCTAATAATTATTTTTCATTTCAGCTGCTGCTAGCAGCATGGGTGGCCATGGCTACAGCCTTGCCATCTGGAACGCGGGACGACATGGAAGTGGACGACGAGCCGTACTACAGTGAGTTGGAGCCAGGCCTCGACCTGATCGCTGAGGAGAGTGGAGGGCCTGCCCCTGTGACCGCGATCGCTCCTCCAGAATTGCTGCAGCCGGAGAAGGAGCGGTCTTTGATGCTGGTGATGCCCTTGTCACCGTCAAATACTTCCACTCTCGAGGACCTGTACACCAAGAAGCCGGAGACGCGAATTGTGGAGACTACCACAGCCCCCCCGCCTCAGTCATCCACCCAGAGAACAAAAACCACCCTGGTAGTGACGCCTACGCCACCAAAGAGGCTGCCCACGCCTGTTCACATCACTCTGCCACCACCTGTCATCAGACCGGACATCAAGGACCTACTGGCGTCAATCGGTCTTGTGCCTGCGACCACTACAACGACGCCTGCACCTCAGCCAGCAGACACCTTCAGCCCCGAGATCCAGGAGTTGCTGGCCAAGTACGGAGTCCTGCAGCAGTCAAACGACTTCAACCCATCGGCAGGTCAGCCAGTGCTGCCGTCTGTGGATGTCAGTTCGTACTCGAGTTTCAAACCCATTTCAGACAGGCTGAACGTCGACGAGGAGATGAAGGAGTTGCTGGCTCAGTTCGGTCTGGTAGACAGACACACTTCCAGTCGTCAACTGACCACCCCTGCTACCCTAACTGAGGGACCGGCCGATGAGCAGGAGGAAATCAAATCAGACATGAAGATCAAGCAAAAGGAGCCGCAGACCCCAGAAGTGCTGAAGGCAATTCCAACCCTCCACCCGGACAGCATGACCAACGAGATGAAGAGGGTTCTGTTCGACCTCGGCTTGGCGCCCCACATTTCTGCTGAAGAGATCGAGGCTAACGAGACTCCTGGATTGAATTCCATTCTGCAGGAGAGGTCCTCTAACAACCATGAGTTTGTTTTCAATCCAACAGACGCGGCGCCTCTGAATGACTCTATGGAGCAGAAGCTCAAGGACATTCTTCAAACCATCAAGGTTGTTAACGTCAAACAGGACGAGAAGGCCGAGTTTGCGAAGCTGCAGTCCAAATACAGAAAGGTTTGGCATTAATAATATAAACTTTTGTTTATAGAATTAAAAAAAAAGGAAATACAGAAGGACGGTCAAAAAAATTTAGATTTCAAACTTCTAAAATCCTAAGGTTGAGATAATTTCACACAGAAATATATACCATTGAAAAATCAATCTATTGAGAAATTTAAAGTTAAGAAAAGATAAATTTATACTTAAAAAGTTCTTTTTCGTTAAAAGTTGCATAATTAAACTATCAATGAAGGTCTGGATAAAATTTCCAATTAAATATTATTTAAAAAATACAATATAATACGGCAAGCTATTTTTTTAATGGAATTCAAATTAAATACGTAAATTTAATTTATTTAAAATTAAATATATTTTTCAAATTCCATATTATTTTCCCTTTTCTTTAAATTTTCATTCCCTTTTGACTTTTCAGGTGCAGGGATTGAGCCAAAATGACGGGCCCGACCCGCTGACCTCTGAAGAGGACTACGTTGGCACTGACACGCACAATGACGTGCACAAGCGGCAGAACAAGGACACCGAATCGAGCAGCACCACTGATTCGTCATCAACGACGACGTCATCAACAACAACAACGTCCTCCTCGGCCGACGCTGAGGAGAAGGAGACAAGCACCGAGGGAGGCAGTCCTTCAATCGCCGACCTCGAGAGTTCGTTCGGCGGAGGCGGCGACGAGGTGCCCGACGAAAGTCTGCCGCCGCCCAAACCCAACGGCTTCTACTTCTTGCTCGATCTGAACACTTTCCTCAACGTGGGCGAGGACGATAAGGGCGTCCACTTGAGGCTGGCGCCCAGATTAGGAAACAGCAAGAACTTCCTGCCTATCACTGTGCCTTAAAATAGAAAAATTGAATGAGATGTAGAGAAAGAGACCCTTCCTTGTATAGTTTTTTTTAAGTGCGTGTGTGACTGTACAGAAATTAATTAAGAGCAGTCGTTTCAAAATGAGAAGAGATGATGCGCTGCTAATTGATTATTCTCTATGAGAGAGATGAATTGTGTGCTGACTAATGGTGTTCACAAATTAATTTTAAGTGCCTTTTAGTGGCGCCTTTGGCTCATAAATATAAAATATATTATGCTGATGTGCAAGAAATGCTGAATAAATGCTCAACTTATTTAAGATTATCAAAAGAAATAATTATTAAGTTTTATAAACCTTTCAAAAATTCTGAATGAAAAAAAAAATAGAAATGCTTTTCCTTACCGCAAAGGCGCGTCTAGGTCACTCTGACAGCCGATCTCGAGCAGGCTGAGAGAAAAGAGGAGGAAAAGAAGCCTCATCTCTGGTTGTTGTATCATCATCGCAGGGAATTATTGTCACCACATATCAGATCCTGTGGAGACAGAAAAAAAAGAAGAACATTAAAAAGCGCAAATTGCGCTTTTTGCGGTAGTTGAAATTCCCAATTATGAATATAAATCGTTAAATTATCAGATAATTGTTAGTGTGCGAGTGTTTTTTCTGTTATAATTTTTTCAAAGCTTTTTCCCGCATAGTTTCAGTAAATCCACATAAATACCTTTTAAAAAAATATACCGTTTAAGTTTTTGAAAGTCTTTAATTTGTTAAAGTTCCACGTGTTTCGTGTGAAATTATAATTTTGTTGATTTTTGTTAATTTTAAAATCATTCAAAAACAAATTAACTTGTATAAACCAAACAATTTGAAGTAACAAAAATATCATGAAATTGCGCGTTATTAACGAAAATGAAACTAAAACTACAACATATCGAAATTGCAAAATACAGATATATACTGAATGCATATTTGAAAATTTAAAAAATATAAATATTTTCTGTTATAGAATTTGAAAACACAAAATCTTCTTTTAAGGATTATTCATTTCATTTCATCCATTATTTGCAAGAAATATTATTTTGTTACAATTTTTTTACACTAGTATACAACAATAAAATGCATTAGTCCGATTTAAACCCGCGAATTAAAAATATAATGTACAGTCATACATAAATAACAAATTCAAACAATTTTCAAAAAAAACTTACCATAGTCCAGTGCAATTAATACATAAATTAATGTCGGCTTCGGTCGGCTTCAAATGTGCAGTCACTGGTCACTGCAGTCTTTTTGTCAACGAAGGGTAAAGTTTGACACAAGAGGTTCGTTTCGTTTGCGGGGAAACTTCTGAATGAACTAACCGGAATCAAAACAACAACAAACCACAAGTCAGAGATCAGACTTGGGATCCAGACAAGTTGAGCGCAGCAGCATGGGTTAAGGGGTGGTCCTTCGAAGACGCTTTCTCTCGATTTTTGCTTCTCAGTTTGGCAGCAGAGGGTGCGCGCTGTCGTCGAAATGGAGATGCCGAAAGCCGAAAGCTTTAGAATTTGCCCACCAGACGTCATAGCTGTTGTGTTGTTTTGTTTTGACAGGAAAAGAAAAAAGGGAATAGAAGGATCGAGCATCGAGCACAAAATCTGACCTCGAAAAAAAGTTTCAAAAGTTTTAACGTAGTTCTGAGGATTTTGGATTTCGCTTATCACAATGGGGAAAGGCTTTAATAACTACATGTGCAAAAAATTCTTCCATCCAGCCTCTAGAGACAACCTGAAGCGGGTATGAACAAAAATAATTTCATACGCATGATACGCGCAAAATGGCCACGAAAAGTAATTTATTTATGTATGTTTATCTGAAATATTTAATTTTTAGGTATGGATGGCCGAGCAAAAAGATGTTGCCTACAGAAAAAAGCAGGATGAGCTGAGGCAGCAGTATGAGAAGGAACAGGACCTCTACAACAACAAGTGAGTTCCCATTTATAAATATATGTATTTAATTTTTTTAAACACATTTAATTTTTTCTCAGGGCTCTGCTGAGTAGCGAAAGCAAAGACAAATTGAGCGTTAACTTTTTGTACGAGCCTCCACCGGGTGCCAAGAAGGAGAGGGAAAAGGAGGATGATGAGCCTGAGTACAAATTCGAGTGGCAGCGGAAATACAATGCTCCCCGAGAAGAGTAAGAATCTTTTAAATTTTTTGCTATGTTACTAATGAACATTTTAGCTACTGCAAAGGTGACTCTGAAATCCAAGATCAACCGTTCGGTATTCAAGTACGAAACGTGCGGTGCATCAAGTGTCACAAGTGGGGCCACATCAACACAGACCGGGAGTGCCCGTTATTTGCACAGGCCATGAGCCGCTCCGATGATGTTGAGGAGAGCGACGCCCTAAGCTTGGTGGCTGCTATGAGGGACGATGGACTCGCAATGAAGAGGAATGCTCTTGCGGCCCAAACACATCTTCCTGTCAGGGCTTCAAATTTGATTGAGTCGGATGAAGAAGAGGACGAAGAGAGCAAGTTCTTCAAAGGACTGTCCAGGAAGCAAAAGCAGAAACTACTCAAGTAAGATATAATTATATCACACAATTTTGCAATTTATTTTACCTTAAAAACCACTTTAGGAAACTTGAGAAAATGGAAAAGAAGGAGAAGAAAAAGAAGAAGAAAAACAAAGGCAAAGCAAGCAGTGACGATGATTCAAGTCAGAAAAGGAACGTTGAGGAATGGAGCCCTAGGAGGAGAAACATTTGGAGGAATAGAGATGACAGCCCAAAGAGGAGAGGAAGAGAAGAAGTTCCAAAATGGAGAGGAAGGGATGACAGTCCAAAAAGAAGGGACAGGGTTCAAGAGAGAAACCAGAAGAGAAGTCCCAGGAGGAGGGACAGGGACGTCAGGGATGAAGATCAAAGTCCAAGGAGAGATAGGGATCGGAAAGATCATAGGGATCCCAGGGACTCTGACAAGAAGAGGCGTCGAGAAAGGAGCATCAGTCATGATGACGAACGTAGAGATAACAAGAGGCGGCGGTGATTTACCTTTAATTTTGTTGTAAAATAATAATAAATAATACTAAGAGTTTAACTTAACAATACTTTTTACTTGAAATTTCAAACTTTTTGACTAAAAGAGTAACTTTAAAATAATCAAACAATGGGATCCCAACTGGAAATATTAAGTAGAGCGTCAGAGATATTAAAAAGGATGTAGAAATTTGTGATACAGGATCATTTTATACGAAATCACATTCAAGGCAGTAACCCACCCTAGTTACAGGCTACTCAAAAAAGGAAATTCCTGAGAACAAAGTAATTATGAAGATCACGAAGCAATTCTTACGAAGCTGTTTTGATTTTGTATAGTGGCATTTAGGATCTGCACTGATAAATGCAAAAGAATGATACAAGCAAAATTAAATTTTTATTTTATTGATTCCTGTTATTTACAACTTAAAAAACTTGCAAGAAAAAATGAAAACATTATGCTAAATAAAAATCTCCTTATGATGCTGACGCAGTAACCCCAAAAATAGCAGACTCTAAAGCCGAAATATTGCAAACTTGCAATTAACCCCCACAATCCACAATAATAATGATTGCACAACGTTCAACATAAGCATTTTAAAGGACATAATCTAATTCATAGCGCTGATACTGATTTTTGGGGTCATTAGCAATTCTGGAATAGCCAGCAACGAGTGCGTCCTGCCCACCGATGTAAAGAGAGTTGTATATTTTCCAGTACACGTCTCGCACTTTTCTTGCAGGATGAAATAGGCCCTGGAAATTAAAATTTGTATTAACACAATGCACGAGTAAAAACGTCAATTAACTCACTTGAAGGGTGTACTGCAAAATCTTGATTGGACCTAGCGACACTCTCATTCCTTCCACAGCATCCATGAAAGCCTGAACCAAATGAGGAGACGTTTCGAATATATTTGGCCAGACGTAATTCAGCAAATGAATAAGGGCGTCTTCGCAGCCAAAGCCATAAACACCTAAAGCTACATGCTTGATTGCTGCACAAGCTGTCTGCCGATGAACCTTGAAATTAAAACATTTATTTTATTCATTACCGTTTATAAATAATTACAGAAGAAAATAGATGCTGGCACCAAAAATTAATTTTTTTATAAGGAAAAACTTACCAAATCTCTATCCATGAGAGCATCTTCTAAAAGAGGTGTTACTGCATAAATGTAGTCTTTGCCCATCTCACCAATGTATTCGAATAAGAAGGAAAGTGACTTGAGGACGCCGTTCTGCACATTGAGTTCAGGGACACGGTATTCATTCATCAAGGCAGGCAGGACGGTGAAGGGTGAACAAGTTTCAGCCACGATCGCAATGGCTACAGTCGTACACACACGATTCTGGCGTTCTTGGACTTTCAGGTTGTTCAACAGGGTTGCAAGCACGTCGTGGGGGCCGATAGCTTTGGCAATGTAGCCAAAGGTGTTGACAGTGGCTCGACGGATTGCTTTTTTGTGCGCCTTCAGCAATTCCAGAAGCTCAAAGCAAATTCGCATCCATTCTCTGGCAGACACGTATTCCGGACCTCGATCAGCAATACGTCCCACTAAGTCGATGCAGTTTTCTTGCACCTTTAATGAAAAAAAAATTAAGCAAAACAAATCGACTCAACTCTTTTAAGTCCCTACCTTTTCGTGTCTGTTTTTAAGAATGGGGGTGAGTCGAGGCAGCAAATCTTTGATAGGCGGCGTCATCTTGGTCATACCAATGACGTTGACAATTGCCTTCAGAGCGGCAAGAATAGAACCAAGCACTTCAGGGTACTCCTCTCCTAAGTACTCGTACAAGACCACTCCAAGATGGCCCATCAGTTTTTCTTCCAAACAGGTCTTCATGACAACAGCAATCCTTGAAATCAAATCTGCAGCCTGCTGACGAACTTTAGCCGACTTATTGTTCAAACGCCACAGAATTGTACCGCAAATCTGTGGTAGGTATGGTTTTACTCTCTTGCCAAGTTGGTTTACAATTGTTCCAAAACCATTGAGCATCACCTGGAAAAATCAGGGTTTGAAATGGACTAATGATTTTAGTTTTAGAAATCTTTAACTCACAGCATCTTCCGAAGTCTGCTCCTGGAAGGCGTACAGGACGCCATCAATAAGCAACTCTTCCAATCGAGAATCAATGTCTGCGGCACCCAAGTTGGAAATTATTTTCTCGATGGTTTCTACTACCATTTTACGATACTGCTCATTTTCATCTTTCAAGTCGTCAACAACCCTGCCAATCATCTCAGCTGCTCCAACCTAATTAATAATTAAAATAAAATTTAAATTAATATTTCAATTCCAATTTATATCTTAGAGTGTACCTTATTGGCCATTTCTACAGTTGTGTCGACGAGCTGCCTATAATTCCTCCTATCCAGGGCCATCCTGTGGTTCCAGAAATGCTTGAAGTAGTGAGGCAAAATCTCCTCTTTAATATAGGCTGCCTCAACACCATCTGTGGCGCAACACTGCTTCACCACTTTCAACACAATCTTCTTCATCTCCTCGTCTGGAGACTGGAACTCTCGGATCAGGATCAACATCACTTCCCTAGTGTAGTAGTTGGCGTACTCGGCGTCCATCAGCGGAATCAGGTAGCCTATAGCCTTCAGGAAAGCAGCCAAACCCTTGCCTCTGTGTGTCCTTATACCTTTCCACAGCGGCTTCAGCACTGAATCAAAACTTTCAATACCGTAAGGTGTTGCTGCTTCAGCCAAAGCGGCAATGGCCAAGGCTGTTATAGTTCGAACCTGATTGAAGAAATAAAAAAGTTTTATTAAATTTATTTCAGTAAGAAGATTAAATCTTGCTTTAAAAATGCTTTATAATACTGTTTAGATATTTTCAGGGTAGAATTTAGAATAATTGTGTACCTTTTGCTGTTCGTCAACCAACCCATGTTCAATGATTTCAACCAACGACCTCAAATGGGGCAAAATAGCGCAGCCCATAAGAATAGCAATCTGCTGCACAATCTTGATGCCAGTATGCCTGGCCTGCCAAGACTTCTTGCTGCGACACACAGCCTTAAGGAAAGGCAACAGCGATGGAATACCTGTGGACAAAACATGGCATGTGTAACATAATCAGTGGACATCGCACTGAAAATATTCACTTGAACTGTACTTTTGGTGTAATTAAAAATGCTTGTGAGAAACTTCTGGGAAAAAATTCTTACCCAAAGCAGAGGCAACAACGGCAAACGCTCTGGCAGTGGTGTTTCGGACATACTCGTCTATGTTGTCAATGTCAGGTCTCATGGTACTGATCATCGTAGCAAGACCAGCGGCCTTGGCCAAGTTGGAAATAATTTCCCTGCCCTCTACACGAGCATAGTAATCTTCATCAATCAGCAACGGCTCAATAACAACCAGAATTTTGTGCACGTAAGGACGCACAAGGTCGTCCAACTTGTATAGAACTCGATCAATGACCTGTTAATAAAAGTAAGTAATAAATTAAAACAATGGGGAAGAATAAAACATTTTCAATGGGAATTTTATAGTTGAATTAGAACAATTCCCACCTTCACAAGCAAATGTCGTTCTTGGTCTTCCAAGGTTGGCGACATAAGCAGAGGCAAAATTTGGTTGAATAGTGGGCCTGCTCCAAATTCCCTGGCTTTGTCTGTGATCTGCCTGAGGGCTGACTTTCTCATTGGAGGCGTTCCATTCTTGATTTTCAGAAGCAGCCGCATAATCTTGATCTCCTTTTGTTCTTCCTGAGGCAAACTGTCCTCATCTACATCCTGCAGCAGCTTGTCGAAGTACTGGGCGTCTTCAGGTTTGAGGAAGGGCAAGTCCTTCGGCTGATTTTCCATGTATTTGCTTGGACCAACCTCTTCCTTTTGCATAAAGAAGCCAGCTGGTGTGCCTTGTGCGGCCATTGGTGTTGGAGTGGCCGTCAGCTTGCGAGCAGGAGTTCTGATCGGGATGTAGCCTGCTGGAGGCGGGAGAACTTTGTAACCCGGAGGAAACATCGAGTCCAACTCGTCATCAGCCAAAGGGCGGTTGCGTTCATCAATTTCTCTTTCCCATCGGAAAGCCTGCAGCTGCTCAGGCGTCATGCTGACCAAGTGCCCAGGGGTAGGCGTTGCCAAACCCATAGCCTTAGGACCAACCGGAGTTGCCGTTGGGGTCATCGATGGGGTCATTGATGGAGTCTGCGGAGTTTGGGCCACCAGAGGAGTTTCGTCCCACCTTAGATGATAAAAACATAATTTAAGTAATGGGGATCTTTTCAAAACAATTTTTTTTAAACTCAATACATTAAATAATTGCTTACCTGCTGCGTCTCTTTGAAGCAGAAGGGGTGTCTTCGGGCGCAACTCTGTCAATTCTCGGAGTTTCCGACCAACCAGAGTGCCCCGGCGTTTCCCTTTCTGTCTTGGGAGTTTCATCCCAGCGGTTTCGCCTCGCTGAAGTTGCTCCTTTGTCATGGCCAGGAGTGATATGGCCTGGCGTGGCATCCCACATTCTGGTCGACTGGCCAGGAGTAGCTCCAGGAGTTTGACCAACATGACCCGGAGTTTCATCCCAACGAGTGTGTGCTGGGGTTGTCTGATTGTGAGAGAAACACAAGAAGTTAGACAGTGAAGGAATTTCATACTTGAGATCAACTTACAGCCGAGTCTTCCTCCCAGCTTCGGCCAGGCGTGGTGCTGGTGCCCTTTTTCTTGGCAGATGGTTCTGGTTCTGCTGCCTGATCCCAGCGTCCGCGTTTCTTTGCTTTGTCACCGTTAAGGGTGCCTTCTTTTGCTTTGTCAGCTATCTTTTTACGGACCTGATTTACGAGTAATAAAAATATATGAGAAAAATGTAAAATAATTAGGCAAAATGCACCTTTTTTAAAAATTAAGATTAAAAGTTGCATCCTTATCTATATTTTAATTATTAAATACCTCAGATTCTTCTCCTCGAAGCATCTGCTCCCGCATAATTTCGGTGTAAGTCCTGGAGCCGACATCTGGAGTTTTTCCTCCTGTAAACAGAATTGAAGTAAGGCAACTGAACAGAAAACGAGTTTCTTTGCACAGATTGCAAAGAAACATATGATTCTTATTTAAATATGATGGGGGCTGCGGATCCAGGGAGAGGGATCGTTCCCAGGTTTTTGTTGAAAAAACCAATAACAGAGTTTTCAGGGAGTGTAGAAAGCACATTTGCAATATAATGAATAAGTGCTAAGTTATTTTTTAATTAATTTATAAACAAAGATAACTTTTTTTATCTTTAACAATCAATTATTATAATGATGAAAAAAATTCAACAAAAAGTTACTGAAAAGGACAAGAATGGAAATAAAAGAAGAGTCCTGCAAGAAGGGGGCCTGAAATTCTCTTGTGAGGTTTTTTCAAATGTCCTACGATTTTTCTGTAAAAATCCAAACTAGTTAGAGGTATTCGAAAACCTGGGCGAACCCTGCTCAGAGTGAATACGTACGTGCGGCAGCACAAGGGGGCGCTCAGCCGGCCAGACTGATAATCAGACACCTGAAATTATCTACGGGCATTAGTGACAGTGTCTCAACATCAGCACATTCACTCTTTCTATGTCATTCAAGAAGGGTGGCCGGCTCGCATCCCGCGGCCACCCTCAGGCCCTTCGCGCCTCCGACGCAGCTCCTCAAAAAGGCACACGACATTAGTATTCTGCTGTTTCTGATCCATTCACGCCTCCAAACTACACACACCGACCAAATTGTGCTTCAAGTCAAAACTTTGATACACTTCTTAATTAGTTTAAAACTCAATGAAGACGTCTAAGGAAAATTAAATTTTACAGCGTTTTGATATAAAATCAGATTTCCTATTGCTTCTTCACAAAGTTTCTTCTGTTTGTTAGAGGAAATAAAAGTAATTGTAAAGCTCTTTGATTATTTAATTTATTTATAAGATCTTTTACGATGAAGTTCTTTTGCATTTAAAAAGATATTAACTGAATTAAGATAATTAAGTATAAGTCCCTGTGAAATTATTTGCTTTTAGATTAATGTGCACAATTGGCGGTGCATGTCCCATTCATTCAACTGTCAGTCCCCTCTGGGCCCGTCCTATTCCAACTATAGACTACTGGTCGTTGGCAAATGATAGGTTACCTTCGGCGAAAGGATCAACTCGCTCAGGCGAAATCATCAGCTTGCGCCTCTTCTGACGGTACTCATCCTCGCGGTCGGCAATCGTGGGCCGACGCCGATCGGCAAAAGGATCAAAATCCTTGTCAGTACCCTCATTGAGCAAAGCCTGGAACAATGAAATTTTACGTTAAATTTAAACAATATTCATATTTTTTTTTTTTTTAAATTAAAATTGTTTTCAAAGTGAGTAAAAATCACATCAATTTTTATAAAATAATTAGTACTCTACAAGAATAAATAATTTTTCTAGATTCTAGAAGAAACGCTTTTCCATTCTTCAAGACCTGATTGATGCTCATTTATTTGGTTATATTCGATAATATTCATCAGAGACTAAAAACCTTTAAAATTTTATTAGATCTTTTATTGAGGTCATAAATTATGTATTTTTTTTATGTAGCTGATGAAATTATACTGGGAAAACTTGTGGCTAGAGCTGTGATGATAATTTAATCTGACGAGCAATAATTTTATTGCGGTTTGGATATGAAAGGAAACTTTTAAATAGCAGGACGTTCTAACTGATAACGAAAAAAGTTTCCTGCGGCTTCAAATTTTCGTCAGAAAACAAAGAAAAAGGTTGAGAGCAACATGTGTTTGAAAATCGTTTCTTTGTGCATCATTCTTGGCTTGGTGTCATCACAGGAGATGGAAAATGAAGGTAAGTTGAGACTAAGATAAGATATAAAAAATGTATCATTCCATGCAATTCCAGTTGCAGGCAAAAGTCGACAATCCTATCTGCCGAACAACAACAGCCCCCCTTTAAAACAAATGCAACAATCCGTAGCCATGCCTGTCTGTCCCTGCTCCACTGGATCAAACAGTTACTTGCTCTGGCTCATCTTTGCAATCAATTTAGCCCAGATCTGTTTCATTTCATATTGGTCTTACTCAAAGTGCAAACCGAAAGCGGTGACTGCTGAGACAAAAAAGGAACCTGAGCAGCCAAAGGCTAACGTCAAGAGTCAAACCGAGGAGAAAAATTGTGTCGACAATCCGGCTTGTACGGTGGAAATTTGCGAAGCAGTAGAGAGGAGCAATGTGTACGATGAAGTAGGGGTGAAAAATAATCAAGAGAGGAAGTATTTGCAGCCAGTAGGGCCTGACTACGTGGAAATGAAGTCAAACATTGTTTACTCTAATCTCAAGAGGATTTGAAAAAAAAATATGTCACAGAAAAGAAAAATAAATGCATGTATGTATTAAGATTGTAATTTTCCTCTCGTTTGAATAACATCATCATAATGCACATCCAAACTATCCAAAGGATAATAACTCGAATGTCTTTGGACCTTAACAGAGTATAAGAATTATATATATATATATTATTATACAAATACAGACATAAATATAAACACTTCTGTGTATATATCATTGATTTACTACTTCTTAAATTATGTATCCAGGTTTTATATTAAAATATATCCATGGTTATATTGTATGTCTTGACATAAGTATAAAAATAATGTACTAACTTTAATTATTTATAAATTACAAATTCAAAACTTTTATCTGCTGAACGAATCAATGTAAAATTTAATTGAAAATACGAACCTTGGGTGCTGTGTAAGTGCTCCTTTTGGGGGCCGGCAATTCGGCGCCTTCCTCCTCCTCGGCTTCATCGTCTGCGGCGATCGACGTGACGTAGCCATCATACTTGCCACCGCCGTAGATGTCCCGATCAAAGACACCTGTCTGTCCAAGGCCAACTTTGTCCTCATTTTCGGTCGGCTCCGGTTCGGGCGCAGTCTTTTTCCGGGCCTGGATCTCGCGGATCTGGGCCTCGATATCTGAAAGTGCCAACAAAACGTGATATTTAGATTGCGACTTTCAAAGGTAATTACGCGTTTATCGGTAAATTTTTATGTTGCATTACAAATTTGTTAAGCAAAGTTAAAATTCTGAGGCATTTGCATTGCCAAAAATTAGGAGAAGACGGCGTATTTTGCAAAATTATTTACCTTCGTGGGTTCGAGGAACAGCGTCCATCTTGAACCTCAATAAACTCAATACAAGCAAGCAGGGTAGCCAAACGAATCGGAAGCAAAAGAAGGTATGCCAACACGAAGCTGACCAAGCGCGGGAATAAGTTTTCTCTCAAAGGCTAACGTAGGCCATTTTTACATATTTTCTTTTTATCACTTTTTATTATTTTATAAGTGCATTGATCATAAATAAATGATTATTTTAATATTTATTATACCGAATCATATAACATGTTAATAAAAAAGTTTCAAATCAAATGCTGATGCATAAAAAGTAAAATTATAATAAAATTAAATGGCAACTGGCAAGATTTTTTTAAATTTTTTTTTATATAATTAAAGAGAGTGGAATTAATTTTTTTCAGCTTTTGCCATTATTTGCAAACTGAATTAAAAAGCAAATTCGCTAGTGGATGAGAAGATTAAATTGAGAACGCCTTTTCAGCAGTTCTATCCACATCTGGGCAATCAGGTTGGCTGAAAGGGTGGGCCGCCTTGAACGCAGGATGGTCTTTGAGCTCATTGTCAATTCTCACTATATTAGGGAATTGAGTCATATCTACAAGATATCTGTAATTTGAAGCAATATTTAATTATTATTTTTAATTAATAAAACCTAAAACTATTTAATTTACCCCCTTGCGTTAAAGGTCTGTGGGATTAGGCAGCAATCAGCAAGAGTGATCTCATCACCGACGCAGTATTTTCCTGAAGTGCTCTCAAGCACTTTCTCAACAGCTGGAAGTCCATAATATATTTTGATTATTTACATGTATTATTTTCAATTTTTAAAACCTTGAAAGCCTTTGGTGATCCATGTCCTGGCCCATTCAATTTTTTTCTCTTCGCCCACAGATTTCAGAATCCCCACATTTTGCAGAGGCTGAATTCCAGAGACAATCAAGCTGCAAATCCCCCTGATTTTTGCGCGGGTTATTAAATCACTTGGAAGCAATTTTGCTTGAGGGTAACTCTCCTCAAGGTACTCCAAAATAGCCATCTGGTTGCAAAGAAAAAATAAAATATAATCTGGACAAAATAATTACATTGCTCGTTAATTTTTTTCATTTGCTGATATCTGTTAATATTAATTTTTATTTTCTCAGATTTTTAAATTTTATACCCACCGATTCAATCAGAGTTGTTTCTTCATTAATCACCAACGCAGGTACAAATTGCCTTGGGCTTATGGCTTTATATTCCTCTGTCAGGTTTTCTCCACCTTCCTTTTTTAAAATGTCTAATGTTTTCACGTCATATTCAATCCCCTTTAAATTAAGAGCTAAAAAATTCAATAAATAGGAAGATAATTAGAAGTATAAAAATGGCTTCAATTAAACTGCAAAAAACTGACCTAGCCGAACTCTCCAAGTAGCCGAACTCCGCCAATACGAATACAAAGTTGGTTTTCCGGTCATATTATTTAAATTATTTTGTAATAATCTTATGAATTATTCCAAGTTTGAAGAAAAGATTTATCTTTACAATAAGGGGATCCAGTTAGCAGCTGCTGCTACGCATCACATGGAAACGAAGTGACCTCCAATGGAGCGAAGGTCAAATTTCGGTGCTCAACTTCGATTAAGTTTGCAAAATCATCTGCAGATGGCCCTAACCAAAAAATGAGAGGCTATGCAACTTGCTCTACTGGGATGCTGTCCAGATTGCCTACGGCAGAGCCATAATACATGAAAAAATATTGATATTTTAAATTTCAAATTTAGAATAAACTTTATTTTATATTTTTTACAAGGTTAACTGGCACATAACATAATACTTTTGCTCAGATTTTCTTCAGTTTGTCAGGGCAATCATGCTGATTGAATGGGTGAGCTTCTTGAAAAGCAGAAATTCTTTCTAGCTCTCCAGAAAGTTTCATTATTTTAGGAAAACGCTGCATGCTTACGCCAAATCTAATATTTTATAACATATGAAAATAAAAAATTAAATACAAATTTTCCAAATATACTCTTTTGCATTGAAAACTTGTGGGACGAGGCAACAGTCAGCAAGAGAAATTTTATCTCCAACACAATACCTGCCAGAAGTATTCTCGAGGAGCTTTTCAATTGCTAATTAAGCTCTTTTAATCAAATATAAAAAAGTATAATAATTAAATACCCTCAAAACCTTTTTTAATCCAATGGACCGCCCATTCCTGCTTGTGTTCATTTCCAATTGCACTCAACACGGAGCTCTTATTTTGCAATGGTTGGATGCCGGACACAATTAATTGACAAATGGATCGCACTTTGGCCCGAGAAACTTGATCTTTTGGAAGTAAAGAGGGTTCAGGAAACATTTCTTCCAAAAACTCCAAAATTGCAACCTAAATAATGAAAGTTATTTTAAATGAGCGTAATTGGAGTTAAAAAGCCAACAGATTCAATTAAGGCGGTGCCGTTGACAATTAGGGCCGGGACCCGTCCCATTGGATTTATCTCTAGGAATTCAGACGACTGCTGTTCTCCACCAACAGCAGCTAATTTTAGAGTTTTCAAATCATGGTCAATGTTCTTGAAATTGAGTGCTAATCAACACATTTTAATTCCATGTCACATGAATATACAAATTGTAAAAATACCAATACGAACTCTCCATGAGGACGAACTCTTCCAGTTCGAGTAGAGAAGCGGCTTGATCGATTGATTTGGCACAGACATAAGAAAATAAAATTGTTTTTCGATGGAGCTACCAATTCTTAAAATCAATCAATGCAGCTTTGAGATACAGTTATCAATTAATCAACTTAGCAAGTTGACAAAATGAGTTAATATATTCACTGGCAGATGGCCCTGACTGTAATGGAATAGCCAACAATTTAATGCTTACAAAAAATAATGATTTTAAAATTTTGTAAATTTAATTAAATAATATCGGCAAGATGAAGTCTTTTAATGAAATAATTATACTCTAATTGAGCAAATTCCCATTTATACTTGTTACACTTTTATAAATAATTTTTGATTAGCCCAAAAATCCTTGTATTTTTTTTAAATCCCCTTCCGTCATCCATCAGTGTTATTTTTTGGAAAAAAACTGATATTTACAATTATTTAGGCGCCTCAGGAGGACAGTCAGGTTGATTATTGGGGTGAGCTCCAATAAATGCAGGGTGGCTCTCCAGTTCTCGGTCAATGCGAACGACGTTCGGAAACGGTCTCAGGTCCACTTGGAACCTATACAAATTAGGATTAACCTCGAATGTTTAAAATTACTAAGAATTGTACCTTCGAGCATTGAATACTTGGGGAACGAGACAGCAGTCGGCCATGGTGATTTCGTCTCCGACACAATATTTCCCAGCAGTTGCGGACAGCATTTTTTCAACAGCTTTGAAAGAATGGTTTTGAATTAAATATTATAAACTATAGTTTAATCTTCTACCTCTGAACCCCCTTGTCATCCAGTGACAGGCCCACTCTTTCTTCTTCTCGTCACCCACGTAGATAAGGACTGCCAGATTCTGCAAGGGTTGAATTCCTGAAGCAATCAGCTGGCAGATTTCTCTCACTTTGGTCTTGCTGTGCACATCAGCAGGCAGCAGTGGATGATCAAGGTAGTTTTCTTCCAAATACTGCATTATGGCCAACTGTGAAATGTATTTATGTAATTTTTATATTTAAAACCTTAAAAACAGCTAAAGTTGGATAGCAAATTTTAAATGAAAACTGCAGTATAATTAAGTATGTAATAAATATTTAAGTTTTCTATGCTTCAAATTACAAAAAAGTCAAATGTATTGACAATTTCTTTCTTTTTAAATTTAAATTAAGACATTTTGCTCTTACGGAATCAATATAGGTGTTGTCATTTATGACAAGGGCTGGTAGTTGTTCCATAGGGTTAATTTCTCGATATTCGTCAGAGTGTTGCTCGCCTCCGTTTTTGATCAGACTGACCGTCTTTATGTCATAGCTGATTTCCTTCAGATTAAGTGCTGTGAAAATTACATAAAAATTAATTATAATTTTCCAGATCACAAAATTTAAAAATTTAATTTATACCGATTCGCACCCTCCAGGAGCAGGAGCTTCTCCAGTACGAGTAGAGCACGGGTTTGGCGACTTGAACGCTCGTCATTTTATTTCTGCTCAGGCTAATCGTCGAAGGTGAAACTGATTCCTTCGAGAACAACTTCGCCAGCACCCGGCAACCGACCTGACGCCGCTGGTAATTACTATACCTGGCCAGGGACCCAAGGACAAACATGTTGACATGTTTATCAGGTGGTGCCCACGTGGTTTCAGATTCCGGCAGTAGATGTCTTCGCAGTTCGCACACGTTCCATTCGGAAACGATTTGACGCAGTGACGAGGTAGGCAACCTTGTCGTCAGTAATGAAGAGCAGGTTGCCTATTCATGGCGGTGAGGCGTAAAGTCGGTGGAAAGCTGCTGGGATATTGAAATAAAAAACTTAAAATCTAAAATTCTGTCTTTGAAAATTAAAAAATAAAACAGCTTACTATTTGCGAACCTGGAAGTGTTTTTTTAAATTATTTTATTAAATAGACTAAATAGTTACTTATTATATCGTCGCTATTTTTGTCCACATTGCTTGCTTACTTGAAAACTTTCAAAACTTTATTGAGAGAAAAATTTTAGATATTTTATAAATTATTTTCATTCAAAAGAAGAGCAAAAATTTTTTAGCCAAGAGTAAACAATTGGTTTCATAAAATGAAAATATTTTTGGCCAAAAAAACCCCACATTGAAAATAATTGAGTTTTTCTTGGTTTTAAAATCATTTGAAATTTCATTATTTGTCTCAGTGTATAAAAAATTAAAGTAATGCATTTCACTTCGTGTATTTATTCTATGCTCGCAGGTTTTGCTTTGAATTTTTTTGAGACGGCCTAACTATTTTTAAAACTTGTGGCATTATTCTCCTTTTCCCTGGAATTGAAATCTACGTCAAAACAAGCTAAATCAAGTAACGCCTGCTGAAAATAATTACCATGGCAAGGCCAGAGGAGATAGACGCTAATTAGTCGGCACTTTACAACACTTACCATCGCTGTAATTGCAGAGCGCCTTGTGTGTCTCATGCAACTTGTCGATCCCTGCTGCTGTTCTTTGCCGAAAATTACAAGTCGTGATTGGGAACGAGAAGTCATTTTCAAAGAACGAAAGCTTATGCTGACTTAAAGTACAAACACACAATTAATTCTTTGTGCACTCTCTCAACGAGAGAGGAGCAGGAAAGATAAAATAATGTAATTGCGAGAGCATGCCTGTCACGGTCGAGAGTTTCGCTCGAAATTTGACATAATGGTGCAATTTAATGCAAATTTTGCACCTTCATTATTGTAGATAAGAATTTAAATCTAAACAGGAGATTAAAATATAAACTTTTAAAAGGTTTCAGTTGGTTATTGAACATGTATGCTATTAAAATTGTGTTCATAATCAAGAAGGATAAACAAATGTGATGCTTTTATACATGCATGTAAAAAGTTTTCAAATTTTTCGTTCACAAATTTAACAAGAAAAATCTTGAAAACTTTTCTCACCCCTTTCTTGAAAAGCTTAACTTTTAGTATATAAGGGAGCCATGAAGTTAGTTTAGGGGCAGAAGTCAGGGTTGCGGTTGTCAGCGGGCGGGGGTGACAAACGCCGGGCAATTAATTAGCGTGCGATGACAGGGGCGCAACACTCGAGCCAATGGGTCCCCGGGGCCGCCGGGCCCACTGCCGCCACCGCATAAATAATGGGCCCCCTGAGCTGCGTTCAAATCTGCGCCGCACAATTACAGCTCGGCAAACGGGCCTCTTAAATTTTATTTTATCCTCCGCTGCTCCCTCCGAATGCATAACTATCCATCTAAACGTACATGCCCATGTAATGCGAATTGCGAGTACATAGACAGGACAGGGCGGCCAGCAGCCAGGGTAATTGCGCGCCGGCTGTAAAACGATTACAATTAGAGGCGTGAGAGAAACGCAAACGCGCACCGAGAGCAAACAGAATGAGAGAAAAAGATGCAAACGATCAATTATTTTTTCTTTCTCGTTTTTCCACTCATTTTTGGTTCACTCCCTAGTTCCACTGAATTGTGCAAGATAATTTCTGCAGGTTTTTTTTAATAAATAATATTTAGTAAGTTTAATTTAAATTATATTTTTGGAGTAAAAAAACAGGTTTACTTTAATCCTGGTTAAAATCATGACGTCATTAAAAGTTTTATTTTTATTTTTATGGTTTTAAATTCTTTTCTGAATTTTTTTCATTAATAGTGATTTTGTAGAGGTTTTTAAGTGGTTTCACTGAAATTGCGAGAAAAATTATCACTTTTCATTAAGAGATTAATTTTTCAAACGACACAATCATCTGTCTCCAAACATAATGAATATCAATTATCAATTTAAACCCATTAAATTAGAGCAACAGAGTAGTTTTTAATCTAACAGAACCATTTTCTTCAATCAAAACTTTACTTTATAAAAAAATGTTTAGAAAAAATTTTCATTAAAATTCGGACGTTTTAAATTCCTAGAAATTTCATAATTACTTTATTACAGCTTGTCATGCACAAATGCAAATGTTTTCAATTTTTTGCTGTCGAATTAGCAAGCAAAAAATTATTACTCTCTAAGTCATGTAACTTAAAACAATTAAGCATGCTTGAGAACTTGTTCCGCGAAATTGACAAAATCTGCTTTGAAATCAGAGGCCAAATGTGCACGCAAGACAGACCGCTGTGCCATGAGCCAAAAACGGACGCGATGCCATGATGTGAATCGACTGTGGGAGTCAATTTATATTCTAAGGAAAACGAGTTCTTTCAACTCGTCACTGGATTTAATTTGCGGCTCTTCCTATAAAGAGTGAAATTTTTAACGCGCAGTTTATTTTTTCTCCAAACAAGATGAATTCAAAAGATTGGTTCCTTCTCTTTTGACATGCTTTGACTTGAATGCCTCCCTTCTGGACAAAGAGGGTGAACATTTGGGTTCATTATCCGACGCCTTCTTCTTTTCTTTCAAAAAGGCATGTGTGCCCTGTGGAAAAGTAGCCTATTCTAGACCAGAAGACGGAGGAAATGAATGGTCCCTTGACGTGTTTCAAAGGAGCCGCCCTGGCATTGTTGGGGCGCGACTCTCCGTTTAGGTCAACCACCCTTTACTCGCATGGCTCTTGTTGCTTTTTGGACAAATAAATTATAAGAAAACCTGCTCTGAGAAAAGATGGAATGCCAAAAAGCAATAGGGAGAGAAAGCAAAAGGTGTATTTCTCTCTTTTGAAATGCTATAATAATGGTTCTTGGTAAAAGTGGAATATTTGCTTTTTCACACGGTTTAAATGTATAATTTTTACTATAGTGTAGTATAGTGTATATATACATATATTTTTTTTCTAGAACTAAAATTTGTAAGCCAAAACTGAGAAACCCTATTTTTAAAGACTTCAATTCTTAAATCAATTTCGCAGTGGGTTTTTACATTTTTTTTCACATGGTAAAATAATACAAAAAAATACTTTTTGTTGTTCTTCAAATATATAAATTTCCCTTCTTTTTCAATCATTCGTGAAAATTTTAAAGCAAAACTTGATTTTATGGCTAAAAACAATTTATTAAAGTAATCTACGTCAAAAAATTAGAAAGGGAATTCTTTATGAAAAAATAATCTATAGAGCTATCATGGATCTTGTTTGCCTCAAAATTATACATTTGATTTCAAACTGAATGGAGCAGGGTGCTGTAGAGCGTGTAATTGAGAGAGCATCGTTGCGTCTTTATTACCCGCTCAGCAGGAGCGAGCATTGTCGCTGGGCAGTTAAGGTACCACTCTCAGTCAGTGATTTGTCGCACCTATTCTGATCGGTGGTTATTTATGTTTGCGGCAACGGGCCATTTCTCGTCGGCACAAAAGACGCGCCCGCATTGTCCAAACGCTAATGGCGTCGCGCCGGCACAGAGAAAGAAAGGAGCGACGGCTCAATTTGGTGCCGCAGTGTCCAGTTGGTCAGCAAACAAACAAAAATAATGCTAGCCCGTGATAATTTATTTCCATCGCGAGCAGGGCACCCCCGCTAATTAACGCAGTTACACTTTTATTGCGGGTGGAACGCGATGGTCGCAGCTGCCACGCCAGCATCTGCCGATCGTGCTAACTCTAAAACTTTTCGTTGGCGTTCCTTCTGCTGCGTTATCAGAATTTTTTGGCTGAAATAAATTGGAACGTTTAAAGTTTAATTCTAAGCTACAATTTATTGACTTTTATAAATATTAATATGAGTTTTATACCGGAAAAAATAGTTTTTAATATTTAAAAAATGCAAATGATGAAAAAATTCTAACAATATTAACATCTATTCCTAATAATTTTCTGTAAAATATTCTGTGTTTTTGTAAAAAATTTTCAGTAAACTAAAGAATGTTTCATTTTATATGTGCACTTGTGGTAATTAAAAAAAAATAAGATTAACGCATATCAACTGAATTTTTTGTTTAATAATAAATATATCAAGGAAATATTTATTTCCATGCTCATTGTTAAGGATAAATGACATCCTTCAATCAAAGCAATCACAACTTTATTGATATTATTTTCTTTTCGAATTCAGAAGAATGTATATTTATTCTCTTTAAGCTGGCCCCTGAATTAAAAAGAGACTTATTTCTTCACAAACCACAGAATCGTAAAATCAAAAACGCATTTATGCATCAATGAACGATGAAGGTTTTCTTGGTCTGAAAATGATACCGAGTTTTCAAGAAAGGGCATAGCTTTGATTGTAAATGTATGAATTTGTGTCTGTGATGTTGGCGGCCAAAAGCTTTCGACGTGCAAACTTTCCGCTCGTGATTTACAACCCTTTTCCTGCGCGCGGCGGCGAGCAAAGTGGCAAGCAAGGACGTGATCAGAAATAAGTGGAGAATTCCTCTCAGTTTCCAGCAAAGCATCTCATCTGCACATGTGTGTTGAAAGAATCAATTGTAAAAGGAGAGGTTTTGTGAAAAAGGAGAAAAACGCTGCTCTCTGGTGGGTGCTTTGCTGGCGCGGTAATTAAATCCCGAGGCAGCAGCTTTTGGAAATTCGGGGCCATAAAAGGGGTGGTTGTTGAACCTGCGGAGACTCGCAGGTAAGACGATAGAGAGCACAAAAGGTTCCTCTCCAATTAGGCCGTGCCGCCGCCGGTCATGCTTGGCCTTTCATTTCTATTCACTTTGGAGCAGCTTTTTGTCAAAGAAAAACTGATGCAAATGAATTCGCGTGGATGTCAGGCAGAAATGTGGAATTTTCCTTACCTGAAAGCATGGGAAAGGAAAAACAGAGCGCAGGTATATGCGAGGAGAAGATTCTCTTCTTTTATCAGCAGAAGAAGGAGCAGCGCGTTGGGTCTCAAGAAAAAAGGGGACGCTCTGTGGAGGGAAAAAGGGAACATGTTCATGTTGTGGGTTTCAAAAGAATCCCTGATAAACGACGGTCCATATAAATGGGTCGGTGCGCTGCAAGGTTGATGTGCGCGTTTTATGAATTTTTCCTACACTTTCTAAAAGTTTTGTCTATAGCCGACAGCTTTATTCCAAAGGGTTGGCGACGGAATTTAGAGGAGACAGCCTGACGCGGAGGATTTTAATTTTGTAATGTTTGGAAAATATTAATCAATTTGAAAGGGATTTTAAAGCAAAATGTTAAAGAATTATAAAAAATATGACTCAAGTAAATAAAAAAATTTTCTGATTTTTTGTTATAAGAAAAAAATTTGAAAAAAAAACTTAAAAATTCAATTGCGAATTTTTAATTGCCTCGTGAAATAGGCAACCCGCTAAACAGAGAGAATTTGGCTTTTTTTAAATTTTGTATTTATTTTATTTTTAGTTTACCCGGTGGTATTCATGCTAAAACCTTCTATTTTTTGGGGCGCTTTTTTCAAATTGATTATGAAAAACCCCCATTATGTTGCAACGCCTGCAACCACTCCAAGGAATTTCTGGTCATTTTTAAATGCAACACTGCTGAAAAAATTTTAAGGAGTTTTAAAAGGTATCTACTAATTTCTGGGTTGTAAATTAACTAACATTACAACAATTTCATCTCTTTATATTTGCTTGATAAGAATCTGGTCCAAAGTGGTATGGTGCAGTGGGTCGTGCGTAAAAGAAATTAATCAGAATCAGCTCATCTTTTACAATCAAATGCACTTCCAAGAAAAAGATTTTCATTTTCTATAACAAGATATAATTAAACAACACAAATATACGTCAGTTGATTCTACTTTTAAGAAAGTGTCGCAAAATCTTGGTGTCGTCGGCATCAAGAGTGTGATGTTTCCGAAAGGGCAGGTCTGATGATTAAATTCGGCCTTTGATTCGCCGCCGCGTTATCTGCGAGGCCGAGATAGGAGTGAGTTATCAGGCCATAAAGCAGATCTGCAGGGCGTTTGATTTTGAGTGATTGCAGGCCTCGCGCCGCACTCGCCCTTTGTCTCATCCGATGCGGCCGCTTTTTTACAACCCTGCACTCTGTTTGCGCACTTTTTGTCTCCTTGGTTAAAAACTCTGTATATAATCTTGCAATAGTCCTTGGAAACATATATGCGTACTGAAGGTGACTTTTATATAAACTGAAAAAGTATGTTGGAAAATGAAAAGTCCAGAAGATCATTTCAAATTTTGAAACCTTCAGAAATAATTTTTATTTATTTATTTTTCTTCAAATTAAATTAAAATAATTAAATTTAAATGCACAAAAAAAACTTTCGTCCCGATTATAAAATAGATATTATCCAAGATTGAACGCAAAAGGAACAATTTAATTTTTTTTTTCAATTTCAGAATTTTCTTTAGTCTGTGCGTTTTAATGAACGTGACTGTAATTAGAAAGTTAACAGCACTTTAATTAGCTGTGAAGAGGGATCAAAAGCATCAAACTTTGCTTCCGGCTACTGCATTGAGAAGCATCTCATCAATCTCAACGTAATTTTCTTCCATTAATTGCCCATCTCTTCTCTATGACCCCAAGAAAGTTCAGCACGAGAGCAAGAAAGAGATTGGAAACCAGATTAAAAAAATATACGTATTTTCCTATATACAGATATAAAATCACGATTGACTTATTAGCGGCGCAGAGTTGATTTCAACACGCGAGATGAAACTTGAAAAAGTGAGCGTTTGGTGAAATGCGATTTTAGGGGAAAACGACGGCACGCAAATGGAGCTGCTTAACTTTTTGTTTTAATCTCCCAAAAGGTTTTAACTATAAACAAGGCAGAAATAATAATGCATTATATGCTTATTAAAAATTCTTTATTGTTTTATGTGAGAAATGCTGTGAAGGAAAGTTTTTTTAAACAAGATGACAGTCTGTATTTTATAATTTTAAGAATTGTCAAAGTGAGCAAAATTTGAAAGAAAGAAAATGATAAGAAAATTAGCAAGAAATGATAATTTCAGTTGTTGAGTGCTTTTTGACGAAAAATGTCTGACTCTGGACAGTAAAAATTAGTCTATCTCTCGCAGACACAAAAAAGTTGACTTAAACAAAGGATACGCAAAGTTAAAAAAAAACGCTCTCCCCACGCAAAAACTTCCGTGCCGCCAGAGTTGTAAAGCATGTATTTTTGTATTGATCGGGTTGCGCCGAGAGGAACAGCCATTTAGGCATCTGGCGGTGCTTCCTGTGCGCACCAAGACCTTAACCGTCTCGCATTGAAGCTCGAACAAAATTGACAACACATCGAAAATTTAAAATTGAATTTCAAAGTCTCATGCTTCTAAATTAGAGATTAATCATATTGGGGGATATTAACTTGCTAAGTTTGTACCAGCAAATCCCTTAGTATCAAGTTGTGAATACCCCCATTATAGTGAGTATGAAATTTTAAAATTCTAAATTATGATTTTCTTTTAATTTATTTTCAGTCAAATGCTTTGCATCTTGTAAAAGAGGTTTGTTATAACTCTCAAAAAATTAATTTATTTCATTTGTTCTGATGAACAATAAATGAATAAACTGCTAATTGAAAAAAATACCAATTCCCTCATAAGCTAATTTGAATGACAAAGGCGAGGCCTATAAACTCTGAGAGGGCCCTGTATATAGCCTCATAGAGCCTCTGTTATCCACACACAGAAATTAATCGAGAAACACACACGGCATGGTGATCGAGGGCGTCCAGGCAGCCAACCAACGAAGCAAGAGTCAGTCACGTAACAAACAGGCGGTCCGCTTCACTTGATTTGGCTTGGCGTGACTCCATCTTTGCGTTTGACGTGGATGCACGAGCGAGTTTTGTTCGACTCGAATAATCCAAACCAAAGACCATGAGCAACGGACTCGCAGTCATGCCACCAAGGGAGACTTGAACGAAAGATCGAATAAATGAAAGACCTATTTTCAGTTTGTGTGTTTGTTGCACGGCCGGCTCTCAATTTTATTATTTTGTCAATTTTTTCCTTTTTATTTTTCACATGTATATATTCCTCTCACTCGGTGTCACAATTTTCCAACTTACATAATTCTATGTACATCACTCTGGTTTGATTATCAAATTATTGAACATTAATAATTAATGTAATTAATATAGAAGTTAGGTGTTCAGCACATTTTCTCTCTTCTCAAAATCGAGCGCCCGCTTTTGCCTTTTGATACGTAATAAGTTAATTTTCACGGTCGTCTAAAAGTATACATATAGATGCCTATTATGGTACACCATGGCTTGAAAAAATTTCGCTTTGTTTATCGCTCTCTCTTAACGTGACTCAAAGGGCGAAATTTGTTACTTTTCATTTTTTTTATCCTCCATCCGAACCTCAGCTTTGAAACATTTTTCTAATAATCCACAAAAGCCAAAATTTAAAATTTTTATAACTTTTCAAAATCAGAATAATAATGAGATCAAAATTTGTGTTGAAAATTTAGAAAGCTGAGCTTCTGACGGAAGATTTACATTTCCAGATTTTGCGTATGTGAAAAGCATCCCCGCAGAGAGAGCTTTTGCGTGGCGAATAATAAATTCGAAAAGAAAAATTATAATTATTAAATCATACACAAGGGTAAACAATTAACAACAATCCTGTACAAAATAACGCACCCAATCTCTCGGTTATGCTTTTTCCTTTTGTGTTGTGCTCTCGAATTTTGTGAAAGTGCTCTCGTCGTATTCGTATATATCACTCAAAAACTTCTTGAGTCCTCTAGTAGTAAAATGTACTTTTGATCGCAATGTTAGCAGCACTCGCGCAGTTTGTACTCGCATCAGTAGTTTAATCACTGAAGTCGAAAGGCTCCGGGGGGCAACCCGGGGGCGGCCCGGAGCCCACCGCTGGTCACATGAGCGGATGCTGCAGCTGCACCACCGCCTCCATCTTTTCCTTGGCGATGATCTCGTCGCGCTTTTTCACCTGCTTGCGCTCTTTTGCACGGCGGTTCTGGAACCATATTTTAACCTGCAACAAAGCAAAAAAGGATACAGTTAAGTTGGTTGTTATGTCTGAATAAAATTTAAAAAACTAAATTTTCCTTAGTAATTTAACGTTTAGGCGTTTTTGAAAAATTCTGAAAGTCAAGTATTTAATTAATCATAAATCTTAATGACAAAATTATTTAAAGCCAATGAATTGGGGCTACAACGTGAAGGTGGTGGACTTTTTGAAGTCGGAAATTTATTAATTAATGACCAGAATAAACTTCTCCTAAAACTCATCCAAATTAAGGAAATGGCCTATTTTAAAATATAAAAATCATTAGACAATTTTTTTCATTTATTCCTTTAATCATAGACTACAAATTGGCAAAATATGTGCCATTTAAATCTTCTACGTGAGACCAATTATTAGAAAATTGTAACCACCATTGTTGCAAAAATTTGATTTGGCTATGCCAATAAGGATCGAGTACTTTTATTTTAAGATTGCTTTTGGGATATGTTAATTTTCTTAATTTTATTTATTTATTTAATTAGAAAAACTACCTAAATTTCATTTTTGAACATTTTCTCATTTTCTAACTATTTTCCATATATCATACATGCATATCACGACTGTAATTAATACCTCAGTTCATGTTTTTTTTTTTTTTTTCAAAAGAAAATTGTAGACTGTTAAGAAAATAAATTTAATTGCACATCAGCTTTACTCTGCATATTGAAGTTAATTTAATTAATTTGAAAAGAGTTGGTTTGAAAAAAATTGACAGTATGGAAATGAATTTTTATATGGAGTTTAATGATCGTTAACTATGTACTAGAGAAATAAAAGCATTTCGAGTTTCAATTCAGCTCGAGCCTGGTGAGTAAATCAAACACATTTATGAACCTTGTTGGGAATAGCCTGAATCTGGTTCGGCCGAGCAGCGCAGCAGCACTTGTCTCGCCACCGGCACTCAAAAGCAATAATTAAAATAAAAAGAGGAATATCTCTTTCGAAAAAAGACGTGAACGCACGCGCTAATTGCCCATGTGTTGGAACGAGTTGAAAATCGCATCTCCATTATATTTGAGCAGCACTTAAAAAACCGGCGGCTGCCGTGAAGTCTTCTCGGAAAATGATTTTGCGAGAGAGCGCTGAATTATTAGGAGCCTAGAATGGATTTGTTTTCCTTGGTTTGAATGCAAATGAGAGAGGTTCGCGGAGAATTGAGGCCAGGGAAAAATATCAACGCCGAGCTTTCACTCGCGCGCGAGTCGGATCCGACCGCCGCCATATCACAATCGGTGCAACACCCATATGTAGAGAAAGAGCGTTCGAATTATTGCATTATAGGAGAGAGATACAATTATTATACACGGTGCATTGCATGCGCCTGCCCATGGGAATTGTTCGCCTCTGCCAGCAGCGGTCGACAAGAAAAAAGACCCTGTGCCGATTTTCCACCAGCACAACTTCATTATTCATTCAGAGCTCGCATGACTTTTGTCTCGAGTTGAATCGTGGCGACAGAATGAATATAAAGATATATAGAACGCTCTCCTTTTAAATTATTCAAGATCCCTCAAGCCATTACTAAAGATAAAAATATCTATTAAATTTGTAGTGAAATTATAAAAAAAAAATTGTTATTAATGTTAATAATTATTTTTGTCAGTGAGTTTTCTACAACGTTTTGTGCCTTTGTTTATGCTGTTAAGTGGATTCCAGTTTCTGTTGTCTAATTTTCTATGATTTTCTAAAAGAAATTTTATAAATGGGTCCAGAAACAGTAAAACAAATTACGATTTTTTTTCCCCTTTAAATCTTAATCTGCTTTCAAATAATAATATATTTTCAATGTAAAGAAGAAATTTTGACATAATAATTACTTAAATTTGTTGCTTTCAGAACATGGTGTTATAATGTTATGCTCAGTTCAATTTCTTTCAGAAAATTAAAATTTGATTAAACAAAATTGTATTTACTTGCTTTTAATAAAAGAAAAAAAATAGGCAGGCATCTTAGGCTCTCCACAAAAAACAATCAAAGAGATTCATAGTACTTCTTTGAAAATAATGAAAAATTATGCATTTAAAAAATTTCTTGTCAACTGGAAAATGATTTTCAATCTTTTTCAATAGACAGGACAAGTTTTCTTGGTTTGATACTAAAAAAAATCAAACGTCCGCAGTCCGGTACACGTGGGTGTCTGGCGCGTTGCATAATCCGGCGCGTTTTTCTGTTAATCAGACTGTAATTGCGTCCACAGAGACGTCGCGCCACTCTTCTGCGGTTTTCTTTGTATCTGCCGTCGTATAATTATTTCGAGAATTATGGTGAGCTTTTGTGGGATTTTAATGAGCAGAGAAAACAAATATATATGAGAAAAAGTGCCTGTGAAGGATTCTTGGATTAGGAAATAAATCCCGCGGCTCAATCTTATCACAAGAGTGTCATGAGAGTGATCACAAAATTTAAAAAAAGGAAAAAAAATCTTACCTGTCTTTCCGAGAGTCCTAGGGTGGTAGCCAGCTCGGACTTGCGCCTAATGGTGATGTACCTCGAGTAGTGGAATTCTTTTTCCAATTCAAGCCGCTGATGGTCGCTGTAAACGACACGGTACTTGTCTTTGGTGCGCGTTTTTCCTGCAACACACAGGAACAATTTATTTAGTTGGTTTGGTTTGATAAAAGTTTATATTGCGTGAAAACTAATTACAAAAGAATCATAAATGAATAAAAAACACACATTTTAATCGAACTAAAATTGTACTTCTTTAGTAGGAATAGATTTTGCATGTCTTTTTTATACATTATTTTGTACGTCTCCTATATATTGAAAGATTTTGAAAGGCCCGAAAGTTTCGTCCGTTGCAGCTTATTTTCATATTTATTTATTCGGCGGCGGCCGCCATGCTGGGCCAGTCACGCACGCCGCGCCACTTATTACGATGTATTTTTTTTATCTCCAAATGCTGTATTTAGAAAAAGCGGCTTGCGTGCCGCCGGGGCGGAGCAAAGCACACCTGACCGCCTCACCTGCCCTGCCCCCGGGGGCAACCGACCCCTGCTTTCAACGTCAGCAGAGTTTCATTTTAATATAATCAACCGGAAACCCAAGAGAAATCATAAACTTTAGAAATTAATAGGGGAGTGGATATCGAAACTTATACGCACCCTCGCAAACAATATGTCGACGTTATGGCTATGCTGCTTTTTTTAATTTCATATGCAACATTCATTGACGTCATGATTTGTTTGAGGAGTATTATAATTTTTCTTTTCCTGCTTTATCGCGTTATCAGTGTCTGAGATTCACCCTGAGAAAAGCACAGAGTGAGCAAGCTGTCCTTTTTTCCGGTGAGTTTCCCCAACACAATTCATTTTAACGCGCGAATACACAATCAAATCAACGGCGGCCTGCACTGTTTGTTATTTATTTACCCGTCAGCGAGTATGTGTGATATTTTCACATCTCATTTGTTATCACATTATGTTGTGTACACACATCAATATTACGGCCACAGCTAAATACATATATGTGTACACGGGAGTGCAATAGGTTGCGCGAGAAACTGGGGATATTCCCCCTCAAATAGAGAGACCATGACATTTCATCCAAGCGATTGGTTGCTGTTGCAGCAATTTAACGGAAAACATTAGATAGCAAAATTTTTAAAATTTGAATTTTATTATATTTTTAACTTAAAAATAAATATTGCGTCATTTCTATTAAAGAATTAAAAATTTCTCTACATTAAAGCTAAATGCCAAAAGAAATGAACAATACAAAACTCATTGTTTAACAACAGATTCGATATAATTTTTTTTTGCAACTGAAAAAGTTAATTCAAGGCTCAATAAACGAAGCGATTGTCCCGTTGGCGCTGAGATCAAAAAGGCTTGATATTTGCCAACGATGAGTCAGAAATGTGATGTGAGATCAGCACTCGCCTCGTTGCCTCTCAACCTCTCCTTTGGGCGCGCATTTGACTCCACCACTTTTTGGCCGCGTTCATTGCATCATCGGATCCTTTTTTGATTCCAACTAACTTTTATTATGACACACCATATCTGCTCGGTTCCCGCGAAACGCCAGCAGTCAATTAAAAACGAGAGCACTCCATAAATGCGCGACCATTGAAAAGAGGCGACGCCGGACTTCAAAAAGACAAGAGTTGCGCGCTATTTTTTATCAGCCGCGCGGCGAAGCGAAATTCTTGGTTTTCCCAGCAGACTGCTTATCATCAGGGCTGAATGAATTTAAGCTATTGGGGATTAACTGCGCTTATTTGATTTCTGGAAACTAGTTTTTTCCGGATTAAATTGTTTAAAAATAAGAATTGCGAGTTACAATCTCTTATGCTTGATAACTTTGCGTTTGCACAAAATTATTAAAATAAAAGTTAATTCGTGGACATTACTGGCAACTAAAAGTCATAAATATTTTTGAATAATTAAATTTTATAAACTATATTTAAACAAGATAGTGCTTTATGAGCAAAAAAGTGTTTTATTTAATTTAAATATAATATCTAAATATTGGATTCATATTTATTTATATTGTAATCAAAAATTCATAAAAATAAACTCCTTGGTAATAAAAAATTTATTTAATTTGGTGGCTACATATTTTAATTTTTTATACCATTATTAAATTTCAAAATTTAATTCTTGAATTAATATGAGCTCTCAGCAAAATAGGCATTTCAAAATACAAAGAACGCAAAGAACCGACTCTTAACACCCCGAACACCCGCAATAAGTGAGCGGTCATCCAATAACAACAAACAGTCCATTATTCGAATACTCGACTGACTCAAAAGAGCGCAATTTATCTCTCTGGATGTCAAAACAGGGCTTTCAGCGCCTCTGCGGGCGGGCGGCTCGCGACAGGACAATTAGGTCACGTCTCCTGACAAAGAACTTCAAGCACCCTGACAAAGGCTAGCGGTACCAAAGGGGTGGTCGGTGAGCGGGGGCACGCGTCGCCGCCCCCCGCTGGCCAGCTGGCTGTTATCAGCGGCGGGCCGACTTTGGCGCGGCGGCCACGCACAAACACGCCCGCCTAGATAAGGGGATTAGGGCGGCACCTTTGAGGCCCGATTAGCCTTCGACAAGGAGACGCTTTCTTTCGAATGCACACATGCACGGCGGGAGAGACACACTCATCTCCCTGAGAGATTGGAAATATAAAAAGAGACATGCTTTTCCCACAAGTTTTGCTTTTTCCCTTTTCTACCTGAGTGACCCTTTGGCATTTGATTTGTCATGGAAGTGAATTTTGTTTCCAACTATTCACATATTTTTGCTCAATGATATGAGGTGGTTCAAAATTATTTTTTCCCTTCTCCCGTTTAAAAAAAAAAAAAAAATATTTGGAAGCTGCTTTTCTTTGAAAATAATGAGATTAAAATCAATTTTTTTTTTAAATAGGTTTAGTATTACGAATTGTTTCATCTGTAAAATTTTATGTTGCCTAAGTTGAATTTGAAAATTCATGCTAAAAAAAAACTGAATTGTCAGAAAAAAATATTATTTATGTATTGTTTTTGTTTCTGCGTCTTCAAAAAATCGTTTTCTTGAAATTTTTATTGACATCCCTTTGAAAAAAGAAGTTTCTATTTGCGCCTCTCTATTTCTTTTCCCCAGAAAACTTCTTATTCTCTTTCCTGGGACTTGTGAACAGAAAAGAAGCAGGTAAACGACAGGAAATTTTGAAAGACAGGCAAGCAAGTTTTTATATTCCCTGAAGGTCCACTCACGGGCCCTTTGATCGCGCGCCCAGCAGGTATCTTCTGTCCTTTTCCCAAATTCTTCAGTCACTTTTGAAGCTCACCGCCCTTTGTCCCTTCTCGTCATGCGTTTTGCATTTGGGGGTAGTTGCTGAAAAATTGGAAAGCCGCTCTATTGTCCCCGCGAGCTGGATTGCACCCAAAATTTATGACCTCAAAAGGTCTCTCCAAATTTCACGCTTTAACTTGGGTTGGCTGATTTGTTCATCATACACTTTTCATCCCCTGCATCGACGTCCGCACACGCACAGTGATGCACTCTTCATTCTATTGTTTGCTCCTTCTGCACCTTTTTGCTTTTCCAAACACACAGACCCTTTGGAAATAATTGTGCGTATATGATAATTTTCAGCAGAGGCGTTTTTCATTCACTACATTTGCTCTTTCTTGCTCGCCGCTTTTTCTTTTCTGGGGCAGAATTATTTCATGCCTCATTCGCAACAGATATCATTCAGAGAAAAGGGGAAAACGAGATGCTTAAAGTGTGGGAAAGTCTTGGGCTCTATGCGAGAGGAGTTTGTTTGTTTTCTCAATTTCCTGTCCGCGCGTCGCCCAGCGAAAAGGAAAGGGTTGGCCAACCAACCCATATCTCTTGCTATAACTGACAGAGCTACACGTGTTTTTGAGGGCGCAATCTGGTGAAAAAATCATCTGGCCAGTTACCCGTAAAAATGCTCTGTCTGTCCACAAGTCAAACGTGGGAAAAAAACATGCGATACGGCTATCGGCCTTGCGAGAGTGCTAAAAGTCGCACTTTTTCCAGGGCAGGTGGCACAATAAGTAGTGTAATTGCTTTTGTTTTATATATGAACGTCTAGTTGCACTTAAGCATAACTGCACGTGTTGTTATATTCTTGCATGAATACAAGAATAATTAATTGGTTAATTTGTTTATAAACTCTAAAGTGTCTCTTTAAAAATTCTCCAAAAAAAGTAAAATAATTCATTGCTTATTAAAACAAAAAAGAGTACATACGTCTTATATAATTTCTTAATTTATTGCTATAGCATTGAATATTGCATACGAATCATGAAAAATTTTCAAAAACCAAATTCCAAGAACGGAAGAACGGCATTTTTTATTTAATCTTATATCAGCGCTTATACTTTTGATTTATAGAATAATAAATTTAAATTCGCAATTAATTGATATTTATAAATGTATTGAAATTTGAATTGATTATATAATTTTTTCCGTTTATTACAAAATGAAGCAGAATAGGGAATATAAAAATTTATGATATACTGCCTTTTTAATATATACTTTTCTCTCTGTTGGCGATTGATGAACTGTCAAATCAAACGGTTTTTTTTATATAATATCTGGGTTTATCCGGTGCTCGAGCAGTTGTGGAATACAAATGGAGTGTTCTAAATGTACTGCGCGCTGGCCGGATCAGAAAGCAAACATGGAAAACGGCGGCGGCGGCGGCGTTTTGTGCAGCCAGGCAGAGAACGAGCGAGCGAAGCGGGTTTGATATCAAACGCTCGCTCGCGAGCGCGGCACAAAGGAATGCATGATGGCCGCGGAGATGCAGGTGAATGGAGATTGGCTGAGGCCTCGTCACGCAACACACCTGCAGCATCTCATTATTCCGCTCTCAGGCCCCTAATTGGATATACACCTAGCGAAGAGCCGTTTTGTCTTTTTCTCTCTCTCTAGATATTCATTTATCCGGCCGCGCCGCTCACGATACCAAATCCAGCCAGCCCCTTTTATTTTTTATCTGCCGGCCAGATGCCCCGATTCCATTTGCCGACAGAGAAACGGACCCTGAAAGATCTGAGGAGTGAAATAACGATCCAAATGGCGTCCCGAATAACATCAATGCAGGCTTTGTTCTCCGTGATGAGACGAGCCCATTTTTTTTATTTATAGATATATTTTTTATTATAAGGAAAAAAATATTTCAAATGTATAAAAGATTTAAAAGCGTAATTTGACCATCGATTGTGTTTAGGGAAAGATAGTTAATATGATTACACCAGAAAATGTATTGATGTTTTTTTAATTATTTCATTAAAATTTATTTAAAAACACCGTAATACTGTTTGAGAGTTATATAGTTACGTGATTATTATACATTTCAAACTCTTGTTAATTCCTTTTTTCAATTAAAAATATGCAAAAAAGCGCCAGGATCATCAAAGATTGGAATTTTATTGAGAGGATGAGTTCAATCTCATACTTGACCTCTAATGTCAGAGGTAAAAACTCAGGAGAGGACGGGGTGAGTAAAAAAAAACACTTAAGGAATTATAAAAACAATAAAGTAACCCTTTTTTTCGTGAAAAAAAGCGTTTAAGGGCAAAACCGTTTTGCTACTGAAATCGCGATTATTGCCCCAGTATAAATCACTCGGAAATTAAAATAATGTGGTACTACAACTACTGTAAGCCACTTTATGCGCCACGTCGTAATATTTAAAACGTTTTATTTCGCTGATAACTTTGTATTGCCCCTAATAAAATGCCGTGTGTTTCTATACTGTTTCACGTGTGCCATGATGAAAATAAACGTGTCACTCAACTGCTTATATCCTTTTGATTCTGCAGAATCAAAAGTTTTTTTGACTGACTGCGGAAGGAGGCGCGGAATAAAATAAGAAAACGGAGTATGTTGACCGCTGCATGACAGCTTCTGCAGAATGAGAAAACTTGTGGGTCTATGGATTTTCAATTCCCAAAACAGCGGCGGAACAAAAAAATCCACACCCTGCTGCTGCCTGACCGCGACCCATTTCGCTCCTCAGGGCTTTTTCCGTCTTTTGTCCTTGTAATTTTTCATCCCCTCTTTGTATTCTTTGTGCAACTCATATGTGCGTAGCGCCCTTGTTTTCAGCTTGTTTTGAGCAACCCTGGCCAAATGCTGTTGGCGTGATGCTTGTCAGCGATTCGATTTTACTTTCAAGTTTATTTTTTTTTTTTACTTTCAATCATGCATCGCAACGGTCGCTGACAGGGAGGAAAAGGAACACGCGATGCTTTACCTGGAAAGCTTTTTGTGAATATGTTTATTCGCTCACACCGCATTTTGCTTAACATGGTGCATGTTGGCCAAGAGCGCCATATCAAAAATTTTAAGCGCCAGTTAACTATTCAAAAAGGTATTTCGAACTTGAGGAGTTTTGTCATTATTTTTCTAGTTTTGCTAATTGAATTCGAAAATCTTTTGGAAATTTGCTAGCAGATCGAGTCAAAATTTATTCACGCTTTTTTTAAATGCTTAGCTAATTAAATTGCAAAACATGAAAGAAACAGCTACTTTTAAAAACCATTATTTTTAATTAGAACCAGAGTCGGTTAAAAAAAAGTTTTTTAATCTGGAAGCAATTTTTACGTAGTTGAAAATCTGACAGATTTTCTTATTTTGATTTGATTAAAAATGTTAAATTACTTTTCTATGCGTACCATAATTTAAGATTGAATACATTTTTGTTTAATACCAGTATTAATTCTTCACTTGATGAATAGATTTTCGGATTTTTTACTGACTATTTAATTATCTAATAAACTGAATAAAATATACACAATTTCAGATGGGCGCAGAGACCAAACCCCAAAAGTTTTTGGAAAGCTTGATTTGGGCAGAGGATGGATCAAATCTTCCCTGCTTAAAATTCAAATCATGCACCGAGAAATCTCATTCCAAATATATACAAATTCCATGCCAGAGCCAAAAGCCAAGCAGATAAAAACAAACAAAACATTAATTTTATAAAAAAAAAAGCTCCGCAAGCATGACCGGCGTCACCGCCGCACTCTTTCAACAATAATTTTTTTACGACGTGCCAAAATTGTGCTCCATTCCATTTTTTTACTTGGATCGACGCCAACAATAGTCTCTATCTCAACAATGAACCGAGACGGAGCTGGGTTTGGAGCTGCAGGGTTGCCTGGGCAACGCGGCGGAAACAGCGCGCGAGATGTCGGTCCGAATGGTGCACCGCTAGTTCGCTCACTCGGTCGGGCGAGTGGTGCGTGGTGTTAATTAAAGTTTGCCTGCATTAAGGAGGCCATAAAGCGATTACCATTAGAGAGACAATGGAGCAGCACAATTTTATGGTGGCCATAAATTAGCAGCTCTTTGGCACCCGCGCGCGATTTTAAAATATTCGCCGCTGCTGCTGCTGCACATCAAAAAATACACAAACATAGCTAGAGCGGCGGCGGCGGTGGCGGCGGCACGGCCAAATGACTGCGGAGGACTTTGACGGCCCCCGAGGGGGCCATTCGCCATCGATTCAGCCCCAATAAAGCATGCGAGAGAGAAGAGTGAGTGTGTAATGTGTGGTGGCCTACCCGGCAGATCTCCCTCCGGCAGCTCAACTAAAACAGAAATAACACATTCTCTCAGCCACCTCTCGATACGATTGCGTCTCAATTTTGCAAGTTATTGCGTGCACATCTTGCACCCTGATTAGTATTCATAGTGCAAAGATCGCACGTCAAAATAGTCAAAAGTCACAATTTTTGCATGCAAAAATACAACAAGTCAGTCCCCCTAAAAAAACTAAAAGTTGAGAAATGAGGCAGTAAGATAAATTATCATATTTTCAGTAATTTAAAAATTTTAACTTTTCAGTTAAATTTAATGGCAAGATTTAAGTTACTTCATTTTTTTAATTACTATATAATTATACATTTGTGCTTGAAAATAAAATTAAAAATAAATCCACACAGAAAATTTTCTTAACAAAAAATTTTTTAAATATTTTTAAGTGTCGCGTGCCCTTGGATTGCCTGGCATGGCATTATGGCTGATTTTATATTTAGCAATTTTTTGAAAAAAAAAAAATAATGTAAGCTTATTTTATGCTCTAAAAATAAAATAATTCTTTTCCACTGCAATTTCAAAAAGTTAAATAAAAAAAACAGATTATTTAATTATTTTATGCTCTAAAACTAAAAAACGCTCACGATTGGCTTGACAAGGACGAGCATCTCAATCCAACAAGAAATCATAAATTCATCTCAAGACCCTCGAGAAATTTTAACGAGCGGGGTAACTAACGTCTTTTTCACTCTCCCCGCCAGCAAGAATCTTATGCATAAAACGCTGACAGCCTTTTTGAACATAAAAAAATCTTTGGACTTTTGTGTCGCCGCTGTTTGTTTCGGGGCATAAAATTTATCGAGCCGCTTTCATCGCTCATTTCCACCCCCGGCTCTGAACGTCAAAAAATCGTGCGCGCGTCCGTCCTTGTAACTTGGTCATGAGCCTCAATTTTAGGGTCCACCGGGGAGTTTCTTTCCACCCCGCGCATTGAGCTGCCGCCGAGTTTCTTATTCTTTTTGTACACTTTCGACGGCACAGAGATGAAAAAACTGTGTGCTGCTGTGCAAAGACGGATTTGCAGTAGCAAAGGAGACGAAAATTGTGTTCAAAAGAGAAGTGTGAAGTGATCCAGAAAGAGAAACTAACAACAAAATAATTTATAAAATTTGAATTTTAAGAAATCCAAGAAAGAAACATAATAGAATTATTGAAATAACTTTTTTAACGTTCTTATTAATTTTTTTTAACTATAATTTAATATATATAAAAAATTTTATTATAAAATTTTTATATTTATTAAATTATAGTAATTAAAAAAATTTCTGCTTATATTTTTATTTAAAATTCTATAAAAATTTCCACTAAATAATGAAACAAGTTTTTTTTATTTGTTTTCATTTATATTTTTTTAGAATTTTAAATTTTACAGCATTTTTAAAAGAAAACTAAAACAATGAAATTAAATGTTTATTAATTCCCTCTGCAGTCACGTTTTAATAAAAAAAAGCATGGAGGATTGACTCTTGCAATTATGATTCCATTAAAAAACAAAAAACTCTCTACCAGTATCTGGCAATTATTAAACGATTAGACGATGAGAGTTCCTTTTTCAATAAATACAATATTTTTCAACAAGAAAAAGCCCTGAATTTACTTCACTTCCATGAACGTCTTCTCGAGTGCCAAAACTTCTTCAACTCAAGATTTATATAATTTTACTGCAATTTATATTTGATAACTTTCTTTAATTTGGGCGTAGATCATGTCGACTTTGAAACAGTTACAAAAAGAGCCTTAAGAGCCTCAAGTTAAATTTTGACCAAAATAATATTTAGCAATGAACATTAATTATTTTCAAAGAAATTCTCAAGCGCTCTGTAATTTTCTTCAAAATTAATAGACTTTTTGATAGAAAAGAGACCAATGGCGGCGATGATGCATGATGTGGAATCAAACATGGAACTAGTCCCGACTGATTGTGCGAGTATTTTTACAAACTTTTTCCTTTTTGAGGCCACAGAGCGCCATATATAGTTGGTACTGCATGCGGTTTCGTTTTGTGGCGGCCTCGGAAACAAAAGAACACCTCAATATGTATGCCTGGCCGGTTAAACTTGAACCGAGAAAATTTTAGACGCAGACAGGGTTCCTTATGTATATGCTTGACGAAACAACATTCCTAACTAAATGTATATCTCTGGTCGAAACGATGCTCTCATCCCGGGGCTTTTTTAATTACCAGCCGGTTGATATCTCAATAACCCACGCATCTCCAACACATTTTCATTTTGTGAGGAATTAAGTGTTCGCTCTCGGCCGCTCCTTTCCCATAAACCCGGCCGACAACAACACCCAACATGCATTTTATGGCCCCATGCAAAATAACGCTCAGCCGACCGGCGTCCGCACGAGGGCATTATAGATTTTTTCCATCTCTCCAATCGTAAAATATAACATCCATCAACAAAATTTTAATTTACGGCCTCTCGATCGAACAACAATGCGCACGTCCTTAATATATAATTTTTCCCCGTAGCCGCCACACCTGGACAAAAGTTGTAAAGCGATCCTTATGTAAGAATTTATTTTCTTATTCTTTTTTTTATAATCGAGTAAAGCCTCTTCTCAGAATGATCTAATTGAGGAAAGTATGATTTAACATTACTTTTACAGATAATTATGGTCATTTATAATAAAGTTAAAGATCAATGGCAACGCTTTATAATTTTTTCCCTTAACATTATCTTATTTAATTAAGTTTTAAATTAAATATTATTATTATAAAGAAGTATAATTTTAGCTATTAAGAAAGTTGAACGAATAGTCTATAAATTAAAAGTATGGTCTCATAATTTGTCACGCATATCAGACCAAGATTGTAAATATAATCAAGTCATAAATCATCTTGTCTGAAACAAATCGTTGAAAATCAATAGACCAAATAATAGCTGGCCAATCAATCTCCAAATTTACAAAACACCAATAAAAATCAGTCCAGATCAATGAGTCTGTCAATGAGATGTAAATTCAACTCTACAAACCGATATCAATTTATTATATTTCTTTTGATTCCCCCCCCCCCCCCACCCCATTGAGAGATTTGCAGCGCGTGGAATTAATTAGCAACTCTGTTCGCCAGAATGCTGCGTGTTTATTGATCAAATAAAACAAACAACTAATAGGCACACTGACTAACAGATGTACACATTTACCGCGAAGACTCAATATTTGAGAAGCCATCATCCATCCATTCTCGGCAGTTTATGGCCCCTCTTGCCAAAGTAATTATACACAAGGCGAGCAGCTGTTTGCTTTTTTAATTTTCGTCTCTTTGCACCTCAAAATGCCCACATCAAATTTGCCTAGCTCAAGCATAAGGTTGTAATAATGCAGCTTTTTTAATCCGAGGAAGAACTATAACTTTTGACCCTTCAAGACCGCAGTCGTAAAAATATTTAAAAAGTGCTGGTTAGTTTATTTTAATATTAAAAGAATAATTTAATATTATCTTTTTAATAATTTTCGTATATTTATCAAATTGAAATTATTTATTTATGGTGGAAAAGGGAGTAAAAATGGAGAAATAAGCTAGGGAAAAAATTTTAAATTGTAATTTGTCTCTAATCACATTTTAACAAGTATACAAAAATTTAAAAACCTCTATTTCGGTTCAATTATTTATTATATATTCATGAATACAAAATTTAAAACAAGTCTAAAATTAAAAATTTAAATTAAAATAAATTTAAATTATTCAGTTTTGCACAAAACTTTTATGAGCTTTGAAATCTAAAATTTTGTTTTTGGAAATAAAATTTGCTCTCGTACAATCTGACCCAAAATTTATAAATTGATTAACTTCCGCATTCAGCAGAAAATGAGTTATAAAGTTTTTTTTAAATTCAGAAATAACTTGATTTGAAAAGTGCGCGCTCGTTTTCGGAAAAGATTCACTTTCAGGCAGTGGGACGTTTTATGAATGTTGTGACGGGGACTTTTATGAGCCAATAAATTTTTTTATTATTTACTATTTTGCCGTCTATGGTGAATAAAGTCTGTGCTGTATTATTATACACGGCAGCACTTCTCGCCACTTGTGTGTGCGAGCATTTACGTTTATTGTGGTCATAATGTTGCATCAATTAAATTTTCGCGCGCGGATCTCGAGGTAACATGTTTTTATACTACCCTATCAATTACCCCAAAGTATTCCACGATACATTTTACGCTGCACGTGTAACAGCAGCTCATTCATCAAATTGCTGACCAAAACAAAATAAAAAAATGTAATTTAAATTATAATTTTAATGGTATAAGAAAAATTAAATCATAATATACAAATTCATAGGTTTGTTTTTAATATTTTTCTATAGATACCGAAATTTAATTTAGCTGTCCAAATTTCCAAATCAAAACACATGCATTTTAATTTAAAATACATTATATATTAAAAATATGATATAGTCAAAAGTCCTTATAATATTGATAATTCGTGTCATTCCTTTTTAGAAAAATCTTTTCAAAAGAAAAAAGAAAAGCCCTTATTCGCATTATTTTGTGTGCTACGTTATTTGAGAACAAGTTGTAGAAATTCGCGGCACACCCGGATAATTTTTTAAGCGGGAAAATGGGTCCCCAAAGAGAAGCGCAAACAATGAATGGGTCCGCTGGGGTGTTTGGGTAGAGTACTCACCAGGGGTGGGCTGGTTGTGGTAGGAGGGTTTCTTCATCCACTCGTAAGGGCTGCGCTCGCTGGCCGGCCGCAGATTCGCGGCGTGCAGCTGCGGCGAGCCGGCAGAGCTCGACACGCCGTCCGACGAGCCCGCCAGCCCCGAGTCGGCCGGCGACGGGTGTTGGCCCCCGGCCCCCGGCGCCGCCCCCAGCTGGCTCAAGTCCTGCGGCTGCGGGGGTGGCGGAGGCGGCGGACACTGCTGGAACTCCAGGCTCGAGCTGAATTTGTACGCGCCTGAAACAAACAATTTGACAGAAATTCAAATTTTGCTTTGTTTTTAAAAGTTTTAATTTGCGTTATGATTATATAAATTTTTGTTTCTCAATTTTGCTTTTCTCATTTACGTTAAAATATTTATTCTGAATTTTTAGCATGAAATATAGGTAATGTTATAGTACGCGCGACGTGTTTCCCAAAATCCCTGATTTCAGTTGGCATCACTTGCAATACGTCGCGCGTTTAATAGTGGTTTTACGTCGCGCATACAATAATGGTTTTACGTCGCGCGCTCAATACTGGTGGCGGTAAAATTGTTACGGAAACCGATTATTCCATCGATACCTCGGCAACATAATAGCACGCGCGACGCAATTCTTTTCCTACAATCTTAATTAAGGGGACTGCTAGGAAGAATAGGGGCCCTTGGGATGGGTTCAGAATGGGGCAAGACGACCTCTGGAGGGCCGTGCGCACCCTTATAGCACGCGCGACGTATCACTTTGGGACGCGCGACGGTCGAAAAGCGAACTCCGGAGGGCGCTTTTCACCATCGTCAGAGGCGCGACGCATGCTTATAGTACGCGCGACGCAGGATTATAGTACGCGCGACGCACGATTATAGTACGCGCGACGCGACGCACGGCAAATTAATTAAAAGGTGTTGCACGCGGCCGGAGTTGTGGGCGCCCCACGAACCGGCAACTCGGAGTTGGGCAACCTCGAAGATTATTTTTTGATAAGCCGCGAGCGAGGGGTGGAGGCGCAGCGAGGTCGAGGACGTGGGGAAGGCCGTGCGGAGGGCGAGGACAAAAGGGTGGCTGTGTTCATGAGGGGGCTCCGCAGGAGCCCCTTCACGAACCCCGCCCTTTTGTCCCGCCCGGAGCCGGCCTTCACCACGTTCTCGGGCGAGCGCGCCTCCAGCCCGAAGCTCGCAAACCCACAACGGAGTTGCTTTCAAAAGGAATTGTCTGCAAAAAGGGCTTAGAAAGCAAAAAGTGTGGTGCCCACAACTCCCTTTGCAGACAACACCTTTTGTGGGCAACTCCGTTGTGGGTTTGCGAGCTTCGGGCTGGAGGCCCTCATGCGTCGCGCGTACTATAAGCATACGTCGCGCGTCCTATAACCATGCGTCGCGCCTCTGACGCCTGCTATAAGGGTGCGCACGACCCTCCAGAGGTCGTCTTGCCCCATTCTGAACCCATCCCAAGGGCCCCTATTCTTCCTAGCAGTCCCCTTAATTAAGATTGTAGGAAAAGAATTGCGTCGCGCGTGCTATACACGTTGCCGAGGTATCGATGGAATAATCGGTTTCCTTAACAATTTCACCGCCACCAGTATTGAACGCGCGACGTAAAACCATTATTGTATGCGCGACGTAAAACCAGTATAGAGCGCGCGACGTGATACTTTTACATGGGAGCATAAGTGTTGCCAACCTATGAAAAAACACGTCGCGCGTACTATAACATTACCGAAATATATAATTATGCAACCCGCCCAACATGAAAATATATAATTTTTTCATTTGTTGTGAATTAGTCATGTTTTTGTTTTATGTTGTTTATTTATTGTTTATCTGTCACAATCTGTCAGAATTCGTCCAGACGGCATCTTTCATAAATAAAAAATAAAAAATGCAAGAATCACACAAAAATAAAATCAGCATAATGATTTTTCATTTCTCCTTTGTTGGAAGTTACTCAATTACGATTAACTTTGGCGCTGTCTGGATCAATTTTCACAAAAAGAATTACACTGAAAATAAAAATGAAGAAAAGCAATTATAGATATATTGTTAGAAGTAATATCATTATATCTTTATGGCGCGTATTTGTTAAGTTTTTCGTTTCATGTTCTCATCAGAAATAAAACATTAATATTAACTTAAATCTGCATACCTGAATTGTTAAACTATATTTTTTCTCTAATGGTTAAAATTAATTGTATAGCTGTCTTTGAAAAGTATAGAATTTTTTCAATTATATTCTTTCTGTTTAGAAGTACTGTATAATTAAAATGTGTGTTAGAAAATAATAATGAACTCTAGTAGTAAATTATCTCAACGTTTATTCTGAAACAAGATTATTTCAGAAGATACACCGCCGCTGAAAACACAAAATTAGCAACTAAAATGTTTTTCTGTGAAAATAACTGTTTCTGAAGTTTCAGCGTCGTAAAAAATTAATTGCAGTTTAATTATGAGATCTATACTGATTATCTCTTTGACTCCTATAAACACGGTTCCTTGCATGCGTTCATGTTTGTATTTTGAAAGAAAAACTCGGCTTTAAAGAAAATCACAAACGTGAAAAACACTCCATTCAGGACACATAATGCGGCCGTCTGAATTATTTTAATGCAAGTCAGTCGGAATGATAAGAACCGTTTTCCAGGAAAGAGAAAATGCATTGCTGAACGTCAGCGCAGGCAGGACACGCACACATATAATTTATTGTGGGTCACTTAAAATCAACACTTTCTGCCAATTAAGTGTCAAAATGGTCGATTTGGTGGCGCCGTAATTGTCATTCATGAGCAATAAAATCGCTCTTTCCAATGTATATTTTAATCAAATTAAATTAAAACTTTTAAAGAAATTTTTTCTGACCTCCAGGGCTGTTTGGCGAGTGAGCTGGTCCGGCGATGGCCACTGCGTTCGCCGCGTTTGGTGGCCAATCGTCGTAGTGCCGGGCGCACGAGCTGGCGTAAATTGGTGAGGCGCCATGCCAAGAGGGCGACGAAGAAGCGGCCAGGGGAGCGGCCGAGGCGGCCAGTTCAAACGACTGCTGCTGGCTGTAACCTGCAAAAAAATAAGTTCCAAAAAAACACCTTATTTAGCGTAAATGTCAAGATGATTTAAAAAATTAACAAATTCCGTGCATAAAACATATTAAAAATAATTATTATGATTTTCTTTTCTCAAATTGGGAAATCACTTTAACACTTAATTTTGAACACATAATTTCTTGCAGTTCATATTTAAAGGTAACAGTTGATTGTGTTATATTCATATAATTTTTTTTTTATAAAAAAATAAAATTCTTTTTTATTAGAGATGATAAATAAAAATATTTTGAACTTGATTATGTATTTATAAGAAAAGTAATGCAAAACATTTTTCAACTTTATAATCCGTAAAAAATATTTTTGAACAAAATTAATTATGAGTCGAATGTTAATTTAAATAAAAAAAACATTTATCCTCTTTGAACCAATACTGTGTCATAAGCTGACCTGCTCCACAGTTCCTTTAATAATAATATTTATTGCGGGCCAATTTGAATTTTATTACGGCGGGCGGAATGACTATATGGCAGGGTTGAGTGAATAAATATGGGTCCTCTCTGTCACTTTAGAGCCGACAATTATTGTAAGTTTTTTAACACCTGCACCCTTTTCAAAAAACTTTTCAAAATAAACTAATATAATGATCGAAATGGCAGATTCATTATGTGAATTTTATTTTACAATCGCTTGCTGTTTAGCCTGCATGAGGGGTTGGAAAATCGAATACAGGAAATTGATAGAATCATATTAAAAGAAAATTTGCATTGAATTAAATTAATACAAAATTTATATCATAGCATATTGTGAAAAAAAAATACGTTGCGAATGTTCAAAATATGCAAGGAACAAAACATTAAATTTCTCTTGGAAGGGACGCAATAAAATTCGTAAATTAGTGCTGAAAAAGCAATTCTTATGGAGCTGAACGTACAAAGATCAAAATTTATTGATTTATAAATAAATTCTTTGTAACTATAACCAATACCACACACTGTGCAATAAAAAAATATTGAATATAAATCAAAGAAATAATTTATAAAATTTACTCTCCGTTACTTTCAATCTTTTTTTTACCAAAAAAAAAAAAAAAACTGCAAAAAATGAAGAAAAAATTATTTCCGTGTTCTCAGATCAGCGCGAAAAAAAACTGAAATGTACAATTTCAAACCAATTTTTTACTTTCAGTGTTATATTCTTTTTAAAACTTCTTTTGAGAGTTTCTTGTGAAATTTAAAAGAGCAATAAATTTTTTTTAAATTTTTTTTCACATAATTTTTTTCAATTGAATTATAGCTTCTGCATTTACGCACTAAAAAATCGAATCACTGTTTCCTTCACTGCTGAACACTTTTTGCCAATAAAACTCACCGGAAGGACTGGGCACTGGGTTGTCAGGCGACGGGGCTAAGAGACCCCCGCAGGCGGAGAGTTCGGCCGGTCCTGGCGACGAGGCGGCCTGGGCAGCAGCCGCAGCGGCCACGGCCGCAGCCGAATAGTGGTAGTGCGGTTGCGGGCCAAAGTGCTGGTGCTGCGGGTAGCCGCCGTAGCCGAAGTAGGCGGCCGCGGCCGCCGCACTGGGGTGCGCCTGGGCCCCGCGGGGGTGGTGCGAGTTGGAGAACATGGCAAGGTTGTAGTAGGACATGCTGCTCAGGCCATCGCCTCGCCAACACTGACCGGCCGAGGGCCAAGGCGGCCAGTGGGGCGGGCGCCTGCGGAGGCGGGCTTCTGAGCGCACGTACCAATCGGAGGCCGTGGGGGCGGAGCTCGGCCGCCGTCAGACCAGAGTTGGATGGAAAAAGATCGAAATTGATTCCTTCGCCGTTCAATTAGGTTAATTGATAGAATGGGCAACACGGAAATGCTGCATGTGATATTTTAATTAAGATTAATTTTTCTAAAGCAACAATTATATTGAACTTTTTTCTTCACATAACAAAAATATTGATTTTTTATCGTTTTCTACTTTTTAAAAGAGTAATTATTTTTCCCCTGAATTAATAACATGTTATTATTATTAACATGAAATTTAAATAAAATTCTAAAATATTTATCCGACATTTGAAATTTTTGGGGTTCAAACTTGTATTTGAAAATCATGCAGGTGCATCAGTTAAGTTAAATTTTTACTTATTTGATATTCCGCTATACATTTCAATCATTTCATTATTCCACAAAAAATATTACAACCAAATTAAGTTTTCTTGTAAAGAAAAAGTTGTATTTCTCTCGTTAAAGTTTCAAAGCCTCTATTTCATGGTTTTTTAAATTTTTTTTTAAATTTTTTTTTCTTGAAAAATCATAGAAACTTTTTTTTTTAAAAAAAATTAATTTATATTGATTTAAAAACCCACTGTCTTGTTAATTAAAATCCTAACTCAATTAAAAAGGCAGCCGTCTTATAATCACGACAAAACAGCTTAATAATATTTTGAACTAACGAGATTGAACGTCATAAACGCGCGATTTGCATTTTTCGGCGCACACGTGGTCGTGAAGAGACGAATTTTTATTATATTTTTATTTCCTTCGCACCTTTTTAAGCGCTCGTTGTCAAGAGTTCCTATAATATACCGCCGAGTTTATCCGCGCACACTTAAAATGCGTATTTTATAGCGCCATAAACGTGCATCAAAAAGTGATGGCTTGACTGTTTGAATTGTGCGCTGTTAATCGGCACAGTAACTTTTGTTGGTAAACGAAAAATCTGATTCAAAAATCTAGAATTTCGGCACGTGGAAACTTGTTGACAGCAGCAGTGTTTTATTCGATTTAATTAAAATTTCCGTGAATCCACGTCAAACTGCATCAATAAAAGTTTCCTCTTTCAGCTCAAAAAGTCGTAAATCATAAAAACTGCGCTGAAGCTTTTCGCTCTCTCAGTTTTTCCATTTCCTTGTTGGAATCGACAGGAAAAGTTGTGGGAAAAATAATCTCGCGGCGTGCATGAAAATGATGAATTTTCATAACGTGGAGGGTGTAATAATTTATTAATCTCTGAAGGCATTCGTCGCGACAATGAGTCGACGAGAGGAGAGGGCGACGCGTCGAGATGCTAAAACAGAGAGCAAAACTTTTCAAGCACTGCATGCGCGCCAGTCTTTTAGGGGTGAGTTATGAGCGCACCGCGCACCCTCCAGAGACCTATTACGTTCTACCAGCTCTTTGCATAGCTTTGAGCCCCTAGTCAGATTTGATTGTGCGGCAATGCAATTTGTCAGACCAATTACGCGTTTATTCATGATGTGCTGTACGTCTCTTATTTACTTTATAAATCCCTATTTTATCCCAAAACCAATTTGCAAACATTATAAAATTTTATTCAAAAAAGTAGTTTTATAAAAATGAATTCCCGAACCTTTCTAGGCATCTCGGTTTATCTCTTTTGTTTGATGGTCTTGCGTTTTTATTTAAAAAAGCAGCAGTCTGGCGTTGGCCTTGTGAAAAGATAAAAGTTGGGAGGGAAATATTTTTATTGTGATGTAATTTATGGATTCAAGACTTTTTAGGTTAGGCTAAGCCAAGTTTTTCCTGATAAAAGGAAGCTTAGGTTCAGTCTCCACTATTTGAATAATTATAAAACTACTGGTTAAATATGCACAGCAGGCTGAAGCGCAGCAAATATAAATAAGAGAGCGTCTTTTCCAAGAAAAAGCTCTACATTTTTAGATTACAAGATTAAAGTGCTCTTTGTAATTTTTATAATAATTAAAATAATCATTATGTGTATAATTCAGAAAAGTGGAAAAACGCAACCATAAAAACATTATTATTTAATAGCTTTTATTAATAAAATTTATAATTGTTATCATTTTAGTTTATTGATTTTGTATACTTTTTTTGTTTGAATCAGTTTGATTAATTTAAAATAAATAAATTCAGTAAAAAAATTGGCAATGCAAAAGAACTTAAAAACTGATTTAAGTATCAAGATTTTTAATGATCTTTAACAAACAAAAATCTATTAAAAAAAAAATTAGACCTTTGCCTAAAAATTAAAAAAGAAAAGTAAAATCAATGCATGAAATCAAGATATTTAGAAAAAAAGTCGATTAAGATTTAGTTCTGACTTGCATTGCAAGAAAACTCGGTGTGTGTGGTCGCAATGTCGATTTCTCAGGAGCGTGTGTCTCCTTGGCCGAAACCGCAAGAGAAGCGGCGGCCGGATGGCCGAAATGAGGGCCGCCGTTGGAGCGGAGAGGCCACTCGCGCGCGGCCGAGGCCAGGAAGCGCCGCAAATTTGAGGTGAAATTCTCGGAGGATTCACGCCTCACTTTTAATCAAGCGTGGCGTCGAAATTTTAATTGCCTGTCGGACAGCTCGTAAAATCGGAGAAAAATTCTTTTGTTATATCCGCGAGTACGTACTCATGGAGAAGAGCTGACAAAATTTACTTTTTATTGCTGCATTTTTGCCAGCCGCGCACTAATGGGTGCTAAATTACTGCGAGCGAAGACTTCCCTACACTATTAGTTTCTAATCTATACAACACACGCGTTTTCGCTCCTCTGGTTTTCATTTATATTGCCGCTGATGGCCCACCTGCCTTTGCGAGGAAAACCATCGATTTAATTTTGAATGTATTGCAAATTAATTAAAAGAGATGATGTTCATGTTTGTGAATTCATTAAATTTTGGCAATAAAATTTCAATTAAGTTTTCCATCATTTTATACTAATTTGTTTCATTAAATTTTAGGTGGAAACTGGATTTTTATTTGATTTGGTTATTTATTTATTTTTTGATATATCAAATAAATTTAAATATAAAAAAAATCTGCTGCTTGATCCAAATGAAATGAAAAAAAAAACTTGGTTGGGGTTTGAGGTTCCCCTGAATTTCCAAAACATTCTTAGAATTTCCATCACTAAACGTGAACCTTTACTAATTTTTCAATTAGAATAACAAAGCAAAAAAAGTCAGTAATAAATATAATTGTTTGACTCCACCTTCACGAAATTTGCAAATTACGCAGCACTCTATCCATAAGTAGTACTTTTAAATTCGGCTCAATCTGGCATGGCCGCAGGAGGAAACTCACGCAGTAATGCAATTTTACGCAAATATGTTCGCTTGAACACTTTTAATTATCCAGAGTATACACACGTATTTTACACATTTTTCCAAGCATTATTAATACATTTTCAATGCAGGCCATACAACTATACTCGCAGTTCATCGAAGGCGTGTGTTGAGTTGAACGAAAAGTTTTTTTATTTTTTTCCAAGAGAGCGGCGGTTGGAGAGGCGATTGGCTGGCGAGAAATAAGAGAATGAGTCGTGTCCGGAATTCGTGTCAATGGTTGCGTGCGTTCGAATTCATGCCCCTCGAGGCCCGGGGGCCGTGTGGAAATTTTAATTACGCCTCTCGTATACGTTCGTTTCGAGCATCGCCTGGTTTGCCATGTCTGCGCTATTAGCATTATTATACATTCAGCAGCATAGCGACGACAGCTTTTAATTTTTCGTAAATACACGCGCGGTAATTGCGCCGACCATTATCTTCATTCGCAGCTCCGGGACTTCTGAAATTTCCGTCCACACATTTTTCGGTCTCGTTTTGCTATTTTTCGTTTTCAGCGTCGACGGATGCTTCGGTAAAAATCGCCCTGCGTCTCTTCTTCCATATCTTTGCAGCACTTACTTTGAGCACAATTATATATCTTGGAAGGATAATTACCGTGCATAATTACAAACTTTTTGCACATTCTCGCACATATTGCTAACCCACACTCTAGAAAATTTGCATAATTTTTTTAATTGCTCCGCGTGGAGGCTCAGGAAAGGTGCAATCATCATTCTCTAAGTCCACTTTTTCATCTTTGGAGAATTTGAAATATCAAGAATTGAATCATTTTACAATAAAATAAAAAATTGATAAAATAAAATCCGGCTTTCTCGGTGAAAATGAGCAACTGTATATTGTATGCCTGTTCTTCTATTGCGCGTTGCAACCCTAATTCGTGTTGAAATTTACTTATTTGTTTCATCAAAAAATGAACACTTTGAGTGCCAAAAGGTTCCACAACAAAAACTGCAAGAACCTTTATTGCGATTACCATTTTATCCGATTTCAATAAATCTATGCAATAAAGTACAAATTTCAGCTTGGATATATCATCTTTTTGGTGTTAATTGTTTTGAAAACTTGGTCGGTTCCTACGTTTTTTGAGCTAAGTCGCAGCGGCAATTGCGACGGCGGTGCTTTACGCGTCCTGTGGGTTGTGCGAGGGCCGCGTCGAAACAGGCTTATCTGGATGGGAATTAGCCGAGATTCCGAGAGCAAACACACAGTCTCAGGTCTTAATTTTAATGCCTGCGCGATGCCAGATAAAATGTAAAATATATAAAATGCATCGCGTGAAGAACAGAGCCTCCTTTTCATCGGCGGTACCCTCCCAGACAAAAGTCGGAGCCCTCTTCTCTCACACGCTCGCGCGCTTCTCATAAAAATGTTCATAAATATATGCATAGGCTGCGCCATGCAACGGGCGTTCTTGTTATTTATGTAAATCAAATGTGCAGGGCACCTTAAAAAGAACGAACTTGATCAACTGAAAATAATATAAAACAGCGCAACTGAACAAGATTATGAAAAAAAAACATTGCAAACATTCACAATTAATGGATATTTTCTAAATTTTTTCCTTGTTTTTATCATTAAAATTTAATGGCGGGGTTTAAAGATCAATGGAAACATAGGGAAACATTTTCTATTCAGCCATCCTGATCCTACCAGTATTGTTGATCGGCAAAAATAATATTTCTTGATTAAAAAAAGATAAAATAAAAAAAAAGTTTGAAGAAAATTAATGCTCATTGATTTTGACTGTAAATTACATAGCAAAGAAAATTAGTTTTTGCTCTCCCTAATGATCAATTTTTGGATGCAATAAAACCTTTTTGAAAGGAAAGTGGGCGGCTATTCTGCGTTTCTCTACGCACCATCGAACGATTGGCAATATTTGCTCTTGGTTTCCCAATAGTCTGCGGGTTTTGCGAGCGCTTTTATCTGCGAGTGACGCCATCGGAGGGCAGGCGTGGTTCCAAAGCATAAGATGGCGCTAATCGGTGCTTTGAGCAAAACTTTGGAAGCAAAAAATTAATTGCATAAAAAAAGAAAAGTCACAATCAAAATATGAAGAATTGTGTTTGCAGAAAAGGAGAAAATGGTAGCAAAAAAATAATGACTTCCCACAATTTGTATAATTGAAGATTGATTTGACAGCAAAAAAATCTGGTTATTTGATGTACCATAAATCATGACTCATTCATTTAATTATTATTAACATGACGGAAATTTTTTATCAATTTGTATAAATAAAGAAAATGCTGGGTGATACATTAATAAACATGATTTAAAGCTAGATTTTCTACAATAACCCTCTCTGTGACCGGTAAATGAACAAAAATATTTATAGTTTCTCGATGAAAATTATTATTATATCTTTATTTACTTTTAAATCTAGTTTTTTGGTTGTAAAATGTTTTTTACGCAAAACTCTACCAACTGCTTGTTGATTTTGGCAGCGCTTCCCTCGGGCACCCCTCGCCCGTTAGCTTCGAGTGGTTCGAGCTCCACTTCAGGCTCATCCTCTTTTTCTGTCACAAGCACTTTTACAACAACCTCTTCGTCATCGGCCAGAGGCCGCCTGAAAGGCTGGAGCACTACTGTTGGCCGCATGTCAGCGGCCAACAAGTTCCTGGGTGCCAGGGTAAGCACAGCGGCCACAACAGGACCTCGGTGGGCCAAGTTTCGCAGCATTTGGCCGCTGGGTGCATCCCAAATGTACAGGTGGCCATCTTGGCCTCCGGAGGCCAATAAGCGGCCATCAAATGAAATGGTCAAACATATAACAGCAGACTCATGTCCGTTGAGAGTTAGACGGGGTGTGGAGAGGCCGGCGGCCAGTCGGTGGCCACGGATTTGACCAGAGGAGAGGCCAAGATAAATGCAGTCGATGGAGATGGCGGCCGCCGTGACGCTGCAGTCTGCGGTTAAACTCAATAGGAGGCGGCCAGAGGCCAAACTGTATACGCGGCAGGTGCGGTCAGCGGCCACGGAGGCCAAAAGGCTGTTCAGTCCACCTCGACCGATGACCATGTCACGAATGGCCCCTCCGTGATCCTTTTAAATTAAAATTATTTTTTTAAACAATTTAATACAATTGACATGTGAAGTTATAATTTTATGCTTTAAAATAATAGTAAATTATAATCGGATTTAAGCCAGCTTTTCCTTTTTCCTTGATAGATTGGATGAATTTATCGTGCTTTTTATTATTTCATTTAAATTTAAAATGAATTTCCTGATTGATCCTGATTATTTCCCTTTAAATTTAAACAAAAAATCACTAAGGAAAAGTCAACCTTTTATGTATTAAATTCACCTAGAACAAATCTTCAGCATGAAACTCTTCTAAAATTGTAAAATAATTTTATATTCTTTCTTTGGAAAATTTTTGATTTTTATTACGATTGTTTATATTAAATATTTATCAGATTTTATTCAATCCCTAAATAGTATTGCATATTGGATGACTTTTTTACTTACATATTTATGATACAGGATAAAATATAAGCTCCAGAGTTTATCAATATTAAACGATTAAATTTTTTGTGAGCTTAGGAGACAGTAAGCATATTAATGAATGATTTTTTAAAGGCCAAATTATTTAAAATACTTGTGCTAGAGTTTTTTTCACGAAAGGGAGTATTTCTTTTGTTTCTCATTTTAAATAAATAATTATCAAAAAAAAAAAAAAATAAATAAATAAATAAAAAGCAAGACAGAAAAAATTACCTGAAACGTCCACAGCTCTGACGTTTTCCCGCTAACTGCAGCAGCAAGTCGATGAACTCTGACGTGACCATCCTCAGCCGAGGAGGCCAAAAGCGACGAATCATCAGTAAAGGCCAGGCATGACACTTTCTGGAAGTGTCCTCGCAGACTGGCCACTTGCAGACCAGTGCCGGTTTGCCAAATGACCACATCAGAATGCACTCCTCCGGCTATGAAGTTGCCACAGGGACTGCAGGCGAGGGCACTCACAGGTCCTCCAGGGCTTACCATTTTTAACTGACCCTGTTGGAGGAAATATAAAATTAGTAAAAATGATTTAGATCTAATTTTAATTTTTTTTTTGCCTGATCGTTTCTGTTAAGAGGCCATGCCCTCAGGAGGGATTTTCCTGCCTCAGCCCCTAGCACGTAGTCTTGGCCCAGCAGACACAACGTCCTGGCAGCGACCACGGCACCTTTGTAAGACTGCAACGCGGTGCCTGCTCGTGGGTCCCACGCTGTGATTCCGCCGGTGGCATCGCTCGAGAACAAAACCTCGGCCACGTCGGCCATTCTGCCAAAGTCAATAAGGCCGAATTCTTGCAGTGCGCGTCAGAATCGCTGAAGAATTATAGAAACACCGCTGAATTGAGGATTGAAATAAACACACGTGCGTCCAAATGTTTATAAAATAAAATTAAACTTCATCATTGATACCAACATAGCGCAATGAGCAATTCAAATATTTTATGGGTGACACAGTGACTTTAATGATTTAAATCGCCATAAATATTGATGATATTAAATTTAAAATTTAGCTTTAGCTCAAAATTCCTATGAAAGTAAAACGAAAAATTAAGTTTAATAATAATGATCAAACCAAAAATATGTTGGCGTTGGCAGCCCCTAATCTAATTTTTCACAAGCAGCATCGTGTAGCCAATCACAGCTTTTGTTTTTGTATTGTTGCATAACTCGCGGTCTTTTTGGTTTGCCAGTGCGTCTCTCTCAACTTTTCCGCTTATAAACAACTGCATCCGTAAATTTTGATCTGTCTTTATCAGGCTTCGATTGACCGATCCATTCCTCCTGATATTTTCCATGGCTGCTGAAGGACAAGAAGGATCCGCCGAGGTCCGCACCTTGCATGATGATCTTACCCACATTGGTGGCTTTTCAGTCACAAGGGTGCTAAACGAGGACGTGCGTTCCAAGTCAATCTTCCTTGAGGGCACCTTTGAAGGGCAAGAAAAACCTGCCGTGGTCATTCTGCAGAAGAAGCCCTTCCCAAGGGATGAAATTGCCAGTTACTTCCGGCACCGGTCCGACGTCCTTGTTGAGAAGACATTTGTAAACGACATTTACGGGCAGTACGTCTCCTACCCTGATGACATATGTTTCACAGGTGCTAACTTATAAACTTAATACTTTTGAGTGTTAACCATGCTATAACATTGGTTTTTTTTTATTTTGATTTCCAGGAGTCCAAACTACCATCATTCACCCTGCCACTGAGAAGCACATTGCCAAGTACGAAGTTCACAAGAGCTTCTTTGTTGAGGAAACTCCGGAAATCTACCGAGACATTGTGCTTCCTCACCTGCAGGAGAGAGGCTTCAGCTTGCAGGTTCATCATTCAATGATTTTTAATATTTTTATGCCATTTAAAATTTTAGTGGGTTTCTAACATCTTAGACCACACTGCTGAAGCTGAAAGGATTGTCTTTGAGGACAGTGACCCCGAGAAGGGCTTCATCCTTCTCCCTGATCTGAAGTGGGATGGCACAACTTTGCAGACCCTCTATCTGCTTGTCATTGTCAGGGACACTGGCATCAGGTCCCTGAGGGATCTTCGTGGAAAACACATTCCTCTGCTGGAGAACATCCTCAGCAAGGCATCTGTATGGAAATATTTTGCAATTCTATTATTTTGATTTTTAAAACATTTCATTTTCAGGAAACCATTTCCGAGAAGTACGGGCTGCCTCGCAACTGCCAGATTGCTTACTTCCACTACAGACCTACCTTCGAGCACCTGCACGTCCACATCAAGGCCATTGGCTTTGATGCCCCTGGCACCCAGGTTGGTCGAGCCCACTTGCTGACGGATGTCATCACCAACCTCAAAGCGTCTTCGGACTACTATGCTGGAGCCACACTTGGCTACACCCTGTCAGAGGTCGACTCCCTGGCCTCTGCACTCGGTCTGCATTGAAATCAGACCCAGGCTGGCCGTCTGCCAGATCCACTTACGTGGATTCAACCTGGACAAAATTAAAGTAAGCATTTATCATTTCTTCAATTTTTACATTTCCGAAGTTTTGAAGTAAACTTCATTTTTTAAGAAGACCAAAAGCTCAAAAAATTTATTTTTAGATGAAAATTTGTTCTATTAATGTATTAATAAACTGCATGGTTCATTTCATTTATGAATTTTCTCTCAATTTTTGTTACAGGTCCAGGTTGTTAGCCCAGAGCAGCTAAATTTCATGACTGAAGACATGAAATTTGATTTGTTTGTGCCTTGCGCCAACCTATCACTGCTCTTGGCTCCAGTCTTGCCTTCGGTCTACCACAATGGTGCCGTTGTAAGACTCAGGACTAATTCTGGTCTTACCAAGCCAGAATTGTCTTCCTATCATCGGACGACTTCGAACTTGCTGCCCCCTCTTGCAGCTGGTTCGTACGACCTGCATTGCCGATTGTGCGACCACTGCTTGCAGACCGGCATGAAGTTCAGTCGTGTTTTGGAGCAGCCGCCCGACAATGTCGAGTTTTTCTGTCATGCTCATGATGGACTTAGGGCTCAACCCCGAAGTGATGATTTACTCTTTGGCCCTGCTCATTGGTCAGTTCAAAGAGCAGCCGAAAGCTGTGACCACTGTGGTCACCGCCTAGGCTTTACTCAAGGCGGCCGAACCAGCCTGTGGCGATTTGCAATTCTATGGAAAAGTAAACAATTTTTCATAAGCTTTTTTCAAAAAATTTTGGAAAAATATTATTTTATTATTTTTAATTTTCTAAATGATTGAGCCTTTAAAAACTCCATCATGGTAAATGAAAATCATTTTCCAAACACTTCTGTTTTAAATCAAAATTCTAATTCTAATTCCAATTCTTGCCAACAGATTCAGGAATTCACTCTGACAACCTCAACTACACCTCTGCACTGCTAACTGATTTTATCAGCATGTTGACCTCAGAATGCTCAGGTCAACCAATTTGCTCTGTAACTCTATTGGCCGTGGACGACCCGACACACCCGGTAATTCCTCTGCAAGTCTTCACGGCCCCTCTTCTTGTCTCCGTCACAACCTCCCCAGGGACAATGCCCACTCCCCGTGAGGCCTTAAGCGTATTGACCAAACAACCTCTTGACGATATGGCTGTCAGTTTGCCCATGCCCAGAGTTGTCTTGCAAAGGGGCATGGAAGAGCTCACAGCCAATGAAGCACTGCTCGCCACCGAAAATCTGAGTTTTCTCTACATTTGAGGTTAGCGGTGAGTGAAACGTCTTCTAATTTTTCTTGTAGTTCTATTTTTACAAATAAATACTAATATGGGAATCAATACACAATCACATGAAAATTTTACTTGAATATATTATCATTTTACATAGATATAATTTTTAACAAAAACAAATCTGCTAAGCCTGCAGTAGTTAATAAATAGTGTTTTAATTATTGCTTATTATCGTCATCGGCTAAATTATACAGATTTCAACACAAATATTTCATAATATAATAGTCACTAATTAAAAATATCTTACAATTTTAAACTCATTCAAACCCGGCTTTTATACACTAGCGCTATTTATATGGCTGATGAATGCTATTGCTGAAACCCCCAAGATAAATCGTTATGTGCCAAGTAATACTCCAGCAGATTGTGTGCAAACTCGTATTGTTCCTGGAATATTAATTTCGATGAGAAATCAAACTTTTTTAAATGAACCATGAGTTTACTTTTGTTTCCACGACATTGATGCGCTCGTTTCTCATTTTTTCTAAGGTAGCCCACACATTCACTGCATTTGCATTGATGTAATTTCGCAGACATAAATCAATCAAAATTACAGTGCCCGTTCGACCAGTTCCGCCGCTTCACATGAAAGTTTCAATTCAAACTTTTGATAATTAATTAAGGTGTAAGTTTGTTACCTGCAGTGAACTAGCAAAGGCATTTTCGGTTGGTTATGGACCTTCGTCATGAAGGTTGCAAATGATTGTATATCCGAGGGGACTCCCTGATGCGGCCAGGCCGTGTAATGCAATTGCTGCACTTCACGGCTTCCCATTCGACCGGTTAGGAGGAACTTTCGCACAGTATGGTCAGCAAACTTATTTTCTTCCATTGATTGAACCAAGTACTCTTTGTAGGTTGCATTTTCATTTAAATCGGGCCAATATTTGTGGCATCTTTCCTAAACATAAATAACTTTTGGATCAGTTTTGAATGAAATTTTTAAGTAATTGAAAGGATTTTAATTAAAAGAGTCTAGCCAAACATTATTTTAAAATTTAAAAAAAAAACTGCAGTTAATGGCTAAATGCCAAGGAAAAATAAGGCAGCCTATTGTAGTAATTTCGTGACAAAATTTAATTTTTGAAAGTCGGAATTTCTGCGAACGTTTAAATTTGCAATACATTCTCAATTTATTGTGCAAAAGAAAGTTGTAAGTTAATGTGAGAAAAAGTTTCCAAAATAAGTTGATTTTTATCAGACATAAAAATTTAATTTGAAATTTTTTAAGTCTAAAGAAGACCTTACAGCCACTTTTTTCAAGCCTACGTTTAATTGAATGTAAAATTTTTACCGTCTTTTCTTTCAACTGCGTGAGCATGACTATGCAAGAAACTTCCTCCTGCCAAACCATGTGCCAAAAGTCCGGTGTGGTGCGTTCCATAGGGCCTTGCGTGGCAATGTATGCTCTCCGCTGCAGGTGGTCCTACGAGCCAAATGTTGCAATTTTAAGAATTTGTTCTTAAAAGTTTTGCTGCAGAGTGTCTTACGGAAATGTAGTTGGCGTTGATGTAGTCGGCCTGCTCTCCGAGCATCACCCTGCTGTGGTCGTAGGCCGCCAACTTTGCGTACCTGTTCTTGGCCATGTTTGCCGCGGCTGTGCCCACCGTCCACGACTTCAGTTGACCGCGAGGAAGCATCTAAAATATATTTCACTTGCAAACAAAGAAATTTAAAAATAATCCATGATCTAACGTCAAATCCTTTCTTCAAAGATCCGCTCGATTTGGCTTTGCGCATATAAATTCCGAATTGATCTTTTTCCACCAGCTCTCCCTTTCTCTTTGGCGTCGGCAGGTATCGCAAATGCATATTTTCTTCTGCGGTACCTTTAAAATATCGAGATTTAAAAATTGATTTGGTTTAAATAATTATTTTCATTAATTACCCATTTTGTTCGAAAACAAGCCTTGTCCTGCCAAACGGTTTCTGTACTTCCAAAAGGCAAATGCAATCAGCGCAGCGATCAACAGCAGTAACAATATTGGTCCCAATATCATTGCCGTCAATTCCCACCCAGTAAAAGTAGCTATTAAAATTAAAATTTATTTTCGAACTTATACGGTTAAATTTTTAATACCAGTTCCGATTTCTGTAATCAATATGTTTGGCTGTTCTGGGTCATCTAACCATTTTGATGTGCTTGTGCACCGAGCCTCAATGCTCACATTGTACACCGTTTCTTTCGTCAGATTGACAAATTCATTGTGCCTAAAAAGAAAAATATTTGGAATTGTAAATACAAATTAAAATAAGTTTATGAATTACGTCTGGATTACTTCCTTGATGATAATCTCTTCCGGAGACTTATAAAATTTAACCCTAAATTTAGTATCAATTTCACATCCAGCCTTTGAGCAGTCAGGGGGGTGCCAATGTAAATCAATGCTTTCGGTGCTTCTATCAGTTTCGTCAGAGTCAATGCGCGGTGCTGCTTTGATTGCAGTCTCTGTAACTTTTTCAATTATTTTATCGGAAATTGAATACTGTTTATAGTTAACCTGGTCTAGTATTTATTGTTTTTGTAGCCTTTTGCCCTTCGTGTTTTTCATTGTTGGCGTACACGATCAAATGATATGTAGAATATGGAGCTAAATTATTAAAGGAAACGGTGGTTTCCGTCGTTGTGTTGAATTGGTCTAGCTTTGGGTTTGCAGACTTAGCATTGCCGCACGCCCGGTACATATGGTGCTGCGATTCAATGTTTTAAAAATGAAAAATTTGATGCTTTAAAAACTTAATTGATACAAAGTTAACCACTTTAGAACTTTTCTTTTTAAGAGTTTTCAAACTCATATGGATGTAAAAGTAGATTTAGAAGTACCTTCAGGTGCACTACGTAGTTTTTGAAATTGCCGTTCATTCTTGGTTTCCTCCATGAAGCAAGAAATGTATCCAGTTCAACTGAATCGCTTTTCACATCAATATCCGGCGCCTCTGGCACTGTTCATTTACTTATTAAAAAATTATCATTTTGATTAATTAGTAATATTTCACCTCCTTCGAGTGTTTTAACTGTTACCGTATCCCCGATGAATGCATTTCCCAATTTTATCTTTACTTTATATGTAGTGAGCGCGTCTAGATTTCCTATAACCTTTGCTCCAACGACCGTCATTGTCTCCAATTGTTTTCCTTCTTCTACTTTTTCCAACTCCACTCTGTAGTCCTGCGGTGGGCAAAATTTTGAACCTTCTTGCCATTTTATAGAAATGGATGTGTTCGACAGTGCTGATATTTCTCTAGCCGCTGATTAAAAAACGATTATTTCTTGCAGTTACTACACAAAATATATCCATTTACAATTAGGCTCGCATGTTTTAGTGGAGAACAATGCAGCTTTGGAGTTAAGATTTATGTCTTGCACTTTCCTTTCAAGTACTAATAATTTTATACTGTACGATGTGTTGGAGTTCAAGCCTTCCAACTTTTGAAGCGATTCTGGCTTTTCTATGGGCCATGGAATGTTCATTTTCACTACTCCAGCATTGCACTATATTAAATGAAAAAATAAAAATAAATTAGATTAACCCAACTCAATTAACCTCCAATATAGTTATTGAACGGAATCAAAACTATAATTTTAAATTATTTACTTACCGTGTTTGTACAATTTGCAAGTAACTGAAGCTTCTCAATTTTGTCACGCTGTTCTGAATTTTTCAAAGTTGTCACCCCATCTTTAATATCTACTTCCACGTAAGCAGCATAGATACCCTTAATTTTTGGTGCTACATTAGAAGCAAGGAGTTCTAATATTTAAAAATCAATAAGTAATTTTTATTATAATTTGAATTTAAATTTTTACTTTCAGTGCACGACGGAGGTCTATAGTAGGCATTGCAGCGTAAAGTATTTAAGCACATCCCAGTGATGGGGCTGCATTTGTTATCAATGCATTCTCCGCATGGCTGTGTGCAACCAAAACTGTAACTTTTGTCCGCACATTCTAAAATCCAGCAAATATGACCATCAAACAAACAGTTTCCAGACTTCAAAGTTGGATCATACTTGTTTTGCAGTCGGTTCCATGGAAACCCCTCAAGCACGAACATTTGGTTGTGCCACAAATTCTCCATCCTGGTTGTTCTTCAATTTGTTCCATATTTATTTCTTTCAGGAATTTTTCAAAAGTCTTTTGTTCGGGTGTGCCAAAAATATTTCCGCCATTGTTAGTTTTTAATTCAACCTTTCCGAGTGAATTTGCCTGATCGCTGCAATACGCTACTCTTGTCTTCTTCTCCGGATCCTCCAAGGTCTGAACAAAGTATTCTGCAAAATCGATATTTATGCAAACAATTAAATTACCATTGGCTTTAAATAACTATTTTTATAGAAATTTAGGCGCATTCTGTCATATAATTTAATTTAAATTTTGAAGATGTGATTTTTTTAAACACAATTGACAACATTCAGATATTTAATGTTGGAAATTAAAAAGTCTCTTCATGATTTCTTTTCTTGTCATTCAAATAATTTTACTTGCCATTTTCTGCTGTACACAATCTGACCGCTCCAACCGCTTGAATGTCGTCGCCAATCGATTGACCACGAATTTTCATCTGCACTTTCCCTGCACCAAATTGTGCAACAATTCTCTCCACTTGCCACTGCCCTGTTCTTTTCTGGAATTTTAATTTGTTAACAACAACATTGGTCCAGTGATGACAGGATATTAAATAATACACCTTGAGCACCACATTCATTTTTTGTTCATTTGCTCCGATCAGCTCCAGCATCATATCTCTATTTTGTGTAAAATAAGTCACCGTCAGACAAGTCTTTCCACTCCCGTCAATGGTCATTTTGAGGTATTCCTGAGTGGCTGGCGCCACCCGCATATCATCTGCAAATATCTACCCTGTATATTTTTGCTCAGTATATTAAAGCTCAGCGGTTACACATGTGATGCTTCACAAAGTAGAAAGAGTTGCTTTCTTTTGCTAAGAACAAGAGTTTATTAGCATTTCCTTCTATTTCAAACTCGACTTCATAGTCTTTTGCAAGGGTGAATGTCAATTTGTTTTTCTCGTCAATGTGAAGCACTATAGGACGCCATTGCAGACCGTTTACAATTTCAGGATTGGTCTGAAAATTTGCGAATAGAAAAAAATGAAGTCCACTTGCCAGCATTATTTATTGTCAGAGAGGACAAATAGCAAAATAATTTACAACATGACATCTTTTACAGGAAAGGCATACTATTTTGATACTTACATGGTAGAATTTGCCAAGAATGCCGTCAACCCAGGTTATGTAGCCATTCTTTATGACATCATTGTTAGTCTAAGAAGGCAGAGTAGAGCATACAAATAATTTTAATTTATTCCATATATTCCAAAATACAAAATAAAACTTACAATGTTAATTTTGTCAAATTTTTGTCCGACATTTATTGTGTAAGTTTTTAAACTAGTGGACAATTGAATGGTTATTGAATTCCTTGCCAACAATGAAAAGTGCTGCTCAAATCTTGTGCCTCTATTATGCTCCAATTTAATTTCGTATTTCTTGTTTTGGTTCACTTCAGCCTCTTTCAGAACTGCCCGTAGGTGAACTTTTTCAATTAATAAATTAATTTCTAAAATTGCTTTTTTAACCATTGTTCCATCTGATATCGACGATTTGGCCAAATGATGTTGATGAGAAATTTGATGAACTCATAATATTCCACCCCTCCAGCTTACTGCTACCCACGGGAATTTTGTCTTTTTTTGGCAATATTTCCAGTGTTGAGAATCCTAATTTGATTGTATATTTTGTTAATTAAGTGCTGAAAAGATAAAATTTTTCATTCCTACTGAGACTTTTTAGATTATCGTGATGGTCCACAAGCATTGTCCATTGAAGAGCAACATCTCCTTTTGTGTCATCATTATAACACTTCTTTTGTACGTCATTATAAGTAACAATTAAAGAACCTTTCGCGTCTACAAAAAGCTAAGATTAGAAACATCTACTTATTGTTAGTGAAAATTGTAGAAATTACAACCCATATTTTATATCAGCCTATATTGACTGGCAATTTGAAAAGCATAAAAAAATAAAGAAAAATCCAGCACACTGAGAAAATAATTTAAAAGCAACTCACTTTTAAGGCAAACTGCACTAAAAACGGCAGTGATGACCAGCAACCCTATGAAACCCATCATATGTTCATTTCAATTTCACTCCCTTGACGTGCCTTGGAGAACAACCAGGAAAGGTTTGAAGAAAAAATGACTTAATTCAATCTTAAAATTATGATCACGAGCACAGGAACTTGTATTTCCACAAGGAAAAATTTTAATCGCGACACTGGCTCGCTCTATTACTCTTGCGGTTTCCGTTGCGCGCTTATCAAAATCAGCGCGGCCAAAACTGGTGTAAAACTCAATTTTTAATTCATGATTTATTTTGTAAATTACAACGCATTTAGCATAAAGTTAGATCACAGTCTTCAGCTTGTCAGCTCTCTTTTTCCTCAAAGCCCACTAGGCCAGGGTAGTCTGCGGGCAGTTTTGTGCGCATCTCGGCTGCAACTTTGTCATAAGTCTGTGCCATCTGCTGCCAAATCTTGTTTTTCAGGTCGTCGATATCATCCATTGTCAGACCAGCCGTTTCAATATATGGCAAAACTGTCACAATTACCTTGCCTGTTGAATTCCAAGAAATTAAGCAAAAATAAAAATAATATAATAATAATATAGTAATAAAAATAAGAAAGCTTCAATATTTGAGGAAACTAAAACAAAAATTAAAAAATATTTTATTCAACTTTACCACCAGTGTGGAAATTGTTGTGGGGGTTGATGAAGTAGTAGGGCGAGTAGACGACGGGCATGATGGGCGCCTGGCAAGCGACGGCGACGTGGAAGGCGCCCTTCTTGAAGGGCATCAGGCAGCGGCGGCGCTTGTTCCTGGTGCCCTCCGGGAAGAGCCACAGCTTGACGTCGTGCTCGGCCATGAGTTTGGCCGCGTGCGCCAGCTGGCCGCGCGCCTTGTCCGAGTTGATTCGGTCGATGAAGACGACGCCGGCCAGCCAGGCGGCCAGACCGAACGGCCACGCGTAGAAGATCTCCTTCTTGGCCACGGCGGCGATCAGGTGCGACCAGCGCCAAAACCAGAACATGCCAAGAATGTCAAAGGAGCTCTGGTGGTTCGCCACGGCCACGCACCCCCGCCGCTGCCCCAGCACCTCCAGACCCCTGACCTCCCATTCGATGCCCACTAAGTACGATGCTAAACGGAGTACATAAGATATTCGCCTGCAAAGATATTTGTTTAATTTTCTTCGAATTTAAATTTAAGTCTATTATGTTATGTATTATTTTTGTTTTTTGTATTTTTGAATGAATATAAATGATTCACGTATTTTTTATAAGCCGCACGTAAACGGAAATCTTGTTTTGATGACGCAGTTTGCACGAGTCATAGGATGCGTTTGAGCTGACGAAGTACGTGAATTGAATTTGCATCATTTTCTAAACCTTTATTGACGTGAATTCTCAAAATAAAGAAATAACAACTTAATTTTTTAATTTACCGTTTGTAATAGGAATATATAAATTTCTGTTTTTCAAATGGAAAAATAATTAGTTTAGGGATTTTTAATGTCGTACTTCCACTAATTATTTTAAATCTATTTTAAGATCATTTGTTTTATGATCCTACTTGGAATTAATGCAGTGTCCAGGGTTGAAGAGGGCAAAGAAAGGAATAGCAAAGGTCGAGCAAAACGAGACGTAGCCGTAGAAAACAAAGGTGCGCCAGTTAAAGCGAAGCCACCCTTTGAGCAGGTATCTGTCGACAAAGGCAATCAGCGTGATCGCCCCCGCCGCCCACAACAGCCCCGTGAGCATCCTCGCCGCGCGATCCAAACGTGCACTGTCAGCAATAGAACAAAAAACACTACACATTAGCGCTTATCTGATAGAGTGCGTGGATCGCGTTAGGGGTCATCAAGAGCAGATAAACAAGTAGTGCGAAAGGGTGCATGTTTTTTTTTCTACTACAATTAAATTCATCTTACGGTCACCATAAGATAAGAGGATAATATTTGTTTTTGTTTATTAAAACAACACATTAAAAGTATTAATTGCAAGTTGTTAAAATTAAACGATCAATTAATTCAGTTCAGTTTGTTGAACTTTGATTATTCGTCGACATTTCTGACGTTGAGTGAAGTGATTCCTATTTCATTATTTTTGTTATTCCTTATCTTTTGTTTACAGACTCTATAATCGTGGTTTCGACACTTTTTCCACGCGCTTCATTTTTGAATGCGTAAAGAGATCACCTAATTAAATTTTTTATTAATTATTTACAACTAACATAATGCAAGTATAACTTTTTAAATATCTATGATTGGCTTATTTCAATGAGCAGACTTATATATTGTGTGTGAAAAAACAAATTCAAGTCTGAAGTTCAAGGCATTGTGTGATCGATAAGATCCTAATTAGAAATAAGCTAATTCTGCCATCTCTCACATTAAACATCTGCAGAACTCCTTATCAAATTGCAAGTGATTTTGGCGCGTCCCCAATTTCCCACAGATAAAGATGAAAATCAATGTTAGTTGAATTTCTCATCTAACGTAAATTCAGAATCAAAAGATACTTGCGCTTGTACTAAAAAAGTTAGAAATTTTTTATAATCTGAAAAAATTCCATTAATTTATGAATTTAGCACAAATGTGATTAATAATTTTATTTCTTTCTTTACCCTGATTGTCATAATAATATTTAATTAATGTTAGATGTTAATTTTTTCCACATATTTAAAAACGCATTTTTAAAATTTTTTTATTTCTCAAAGCATTTTAAAGCACTCGGGTGAATAGTATTAACTTCTAACTTCAATTTTAAATTGTCTTTTCACTACTTTGAGGCAAAAATAATTATTGCAGCTTTGCAGCAGATTAATGTGGGTCACGCGCACTGGTCGCCGGCGCCCAGCTAGCGCGGCGGCCGAATGCAACGCGGAGAGCAAAACATGCAAAAGATAATGCATTTATGCAAATGCGACCTCGTTGCCGGACGATTCAAGTGCCTGCACGTTATGTGCATGAGACGGACGACGTTCTTATCTATGTGCGAAATGTGACAACACACTCCGAGGAGAGAATGCAGAACGTCAGACTGGGTCTAAAATTATCGCAAGAAAGAAGCGAGATTATCTGCGATCTGATAAAAACTTTGCAGGCTTGGAAAAGAATGTGTTAATGCAAAAAAAAAATGCCAGAATTTTTATATGCAAAATATTTTATTTTTAAGAATTATATGATTTATTTTGAAGCTTGCTCATTTTGTAACAATTTTATAAGATGGCAAAGAGAGAATTTTTATAAAAATGAAGGCCTTTTTTTACAAAAAATGACAACAATAAATATAGTGTGGTTTTTTGTAGCACTTCGCTCTCCAGCTCTATTTATATGCGTCAATATTTCATTTTATTTCTTTTTCATCTCATCGGCTGCCAAGGAACTCATCAAGGCAAAGTTGCATTCTCGAGGATCTCAAACTTTGTTGGCATCCTCCGATTATTATTTATCGCGCTCACTCGGATGAATAGATATACAGGGCGGCGCACAACAACTCCGCCGACTGACTGGCACTTCTCCAGCGGTTTCGTTTACTTTGGGTTGGTTTTCTCTGGCAGTAGAGCGGCTTTAGGCGTTTTCAGAATGACGCGCACTTTTTGTCGCTGCGCCCCTGCGGGTCCGGCGGCCCACAACAGGCCCAAAGGGTCCCGGTCGTACTTCGCAGCAAACTCAAGCACGTGGGCTGAGAGCAGCGGTGAGCGATTATTGCGCTGAACCTGCACAAAATTAATGTTTGCAAACTTGGTTTTAAAACGCTGCGTACTGTAATTATTTAAGAGAATATTCATGGGCTTTACGCTATAAGACTATCGCGGGGTTATCAGCTCTTTGAATTGTGGTGGTTTGGTCTTGATAAGATTAGTTGGAATTATATAATTAGAGTCTTGAGGCTAACAATGGAATTTTTTTTTTATAAAAAAATCTGACATTTAACGACAGTAATGGATTAAAATATTTTTCATTAGTTTCAAGTTAAAGTCGAGTAACTTTATAGGAAACAAAACTTAATTCAGAACAAGATTAGAATATCGTACAGGAAATTGTTAATTAGTTAAATAACAGAAGTATAATTATCGATTTGTGGGGAAGTAAAATTTATTTTAACTTCCGACTGCAATAGGTCAAGCAAAAAATTAAGAAAAATAAATTATTTAAGAAAAATCGAGAAACATGCAAAGAAGTAGAATTGAAATTAAATTTTAATTTAATATCAAAAATTATAAATTAGTAAATAGATCATTTGCGATTGGGATTATTTGGTACTTCTTCTTTTACCTCTTCGTTGTTTTCTTTTTCAACGTTCCACTTTTCCGTCCAGGGAACCTTTCGATAGAGGAAAAGGTTGTCGACGACGTGGAAGGTGTAGTTGTTCATCATCATGTCGTAGGTCTGCATGGCTCGGGCCACGGCGTCTTCGGGGTCAAGGTAGCGCTCGTCATAGCGCGGCGTGCCCTGCTTGGCGATGTACACCGGCACGTAGGGGAAGATGAATTTTTCAACAGGGTACGCGACGCCGAGTCCTTCTCCCGGGGGCACTTTCTCCCAGCGGCTCAAGTCTGTGCTTCTCTGGTCCAACCCTGCGACTTCTCCGAGATACTGCCGTGCTTTATTCGCGCCGACTTGAGACAGAAGTTCACTCTTGTTTGCCAGCCGCTTCCTGAAATCGAATTAAATAAAAACTCTTTAAAATTATAAATTTCATTTGGCATTATATTTTCAAACTGGAAATTGAATTTAAAAACGTTATATATGATGTAATATTACTTTTGTATTATACAAATTTTTTAGTATCAGGTGAGATTTAAAGATTAATATTTTTGTCGAATTCCACTTGCTGGTATATTATTGACTTTTGCAATAAAGGCAAAGTTTGTGCATGCCTATTTCTAGCACCAAATTGAGTTGTTCTAGAGTTGAATTGCCTTTAAATAAATTATCACCCTATCCCAGCAGCAGAAATCTCTTGTCTTGGACAAATATAATAGAAAATATAACATCTTAAAATGAAAAATCAAACTGAACTAAATGTAACAAAAAATTTCAATAGAATTATTTTAAATACCAAATATTTTGGAAATTTTATTAAAATAGCTTTTACCTATCCTTGACTTCATAAATAGGCAAAATGTAAGCCCTCTTGGAGCAATTAACGGCGCTTTCCTCCTTCAGTAAAAACCGCTCGATCGCACCTCGCCATTCCTTCTTCTTCGTTTTCCCCGGCAGGATAATTCCGGGGCTCGAACTCATGACCCACGGGCTGCTGCAATGCGTCCTGGCCACATTTCGCATCAAACTGATTGGCAACACCTCATCTTGGTCACGTTGAGTTCTATTCGAGCTAAGGCGGAGAAGGTGCTCGACCACCTCCTGAGGACTCAGCCCACAGCTCAGGTACAGGTCGGGCACCGGAAATGACTCGGACGGAGGAGGTCTATTTTTAGGGTAGATGAAATGGAAGTTGACCTGACGAGCGACGGCCGGGTGGCAGCGATTTAAATAGGAGAGAAAAGCGGTCGCCAGGTGAAAATCCTGGCCGGGGGTGAAAAGAGCGCAAGAAACAGCTCCCGTCCATGAGTTTAGAAAATCTATGAGTTGGAAGGACTGTTCGAAGTTTGCTTGAAAGGCTATGCAGAGAGGAGCCTGTAAATTTACTTTATTAAAATCTAGTTACAGCCTTTGAAAGTTTTATTATGTTAATATGATTTATATAATATAGAAAAACAATAACAAAATTGAAATCGAATTTCATTTTCAACAATATATAATCAATTAGTACATCATAACCTTATCATGTAGTTATCACCCAATTTAAATTAATAAATTGAGAACAATAACATAAAATAACAAAACAATAAATATTAATTGAATTTTCTTTAATTATAAATTCGTTATTTTGGATTTTGATAATTATTTTGTATAATTAAATTCTTGTAATGAAACTATTTAATATCTAGCTTCACAAAATTCAATTAAAGAGTGCTAAAAACCTGATTGAGCAGCGTCCACTTGTGTGCCACAACTGCATGAGTGCTGATTATGTATTTGCCAGTCGAATCTACGAAGCTGGGTCTCAGAACCAGGCGCTGCAAATCTCCCTTATTACATGACCGCTGATCTGCAAATATGATAAAAAGGGCGAAGCCAATGGAGGCTGTGAGCGAGAGGTATAAAAAGCGCAAGAAACGCCGCGAATCCATCGAGTTGCGTCAGTGAGGAAAAGTAGAGAGAGAAAAATCACCATGGGAAATGGGATTTCTTAACTCTGCCATCGCAGTGAAACTTTGTTTGACACAAAGAGCTTCAATCCGACTGCTCAGAAATGCTAAAAAAGTAAGTGAAGGTCGTGGTTTTGTGATGACGCTGTCAAATGAATAATGGCTCAAGTTTAAGCAAACCGTTTTGACTATGCACAAGGAATGTTTTTACTCTTGCTTTTGAAATAAAAATGGGATTTGAAGCGGAAAAAAAGTTAATAAAAGAAGAAGTTTTCTCATAAAAAATTATTTGTTAAAGGCCTTGGTTTTCGAGAACATTCATAAAAGGTGATTTAATAAAAAGGTATTTAACCATATACTTTGTGTTGAATTTTTTCAATATTTGAAATTTAATTTAAAATTTTAATTTTAAAATTTAAATTTGAATATTTAAATAATTTTGTTTTCCAAGAATAAAAAAAATGTGTTTGATTTTATAGGGCAAACGTTTTCTACGATATTTTTCTGACACATAGTTTACTTTTCATTTTTCTGCAAATAGAGGAAAGAGATTTAGAATATTAGTTGTTTCAAAAGGCTAAAAATCAACATGAAATGACTCATGCTAGAGATAATTAACTAGACTTTTGACTTGTGATTTAATCAAAAGATTGCAAGCACTTGCAAATTGAAACAATGAATATGGAAAGTACCAGAACTTACAACGTTCAGTTTAAAAAATTTTGACCTGGGTCAACAACACGCGATTAACAGGTTTTTATCTCCTCAATTAGCGCAGCCTCAGTGAAAAACGCTACATAGTTTATTTTTTAGACTATATCGTGTGGCTTAGGAGATTTTTTTAGCACGACTGGCCCACGGTCAAATTCCAAACTCCTCTCGATTCTATTTCTAATGCCCTTGGGCGGTCGCGCCTCTTGAAACAAGAAAAATAACTGAATTGCCGCACGCATCTCAGCGCTGCGTAATTGCTGTGCATAATTTTGAACGATCAGCACGATCGAGACGCAGAAGCTTATCTGCGGCCGATTGTCTGGCTGGAAAATCGCCCGCCACTCGCTGGCCGCCTGACCGCCTTCGAGACGCAAAAATCAAACTTTAGTCGCGGACGACGCGGACGCTTCGAGTGGCCGCGATGCTCGCCTTCTGCATACAATGGCTCGCCTTCAACTGGCGAACTATTGTCTTCTATGTCTTCACCTCGTTTTTCTCGCTCCTGGGCATGCCCTATTTCCTGCTCAGGCCGTGCAACCCCATCAACTGCTCGTGAGTAATTTTTTACATAAAACATTAGGATACTTTAAATTCTAAGAAAGTTTTTATGCTAGTCAATAAATTAAAACATAAACATTACTATGAAGTAAAAACAGGCATATCCTTGATTGTTTTTGTAAGCATAACTACTGTCATTGTCTGTTTCAAAAGGAATAGTAAAAAAATTGGAGAAAAATATATAAACATGTTTATGAAGTCTTAAAATTAACTTTAATTATAAGCTTCTTAAAATATTATTCATTATTCAACAAATCTTAAAATTAATAAATAAATTTAAAATTATTTTTTTGCTATGGAATTTTTTTTAATAAAAGGCGATAAAAAACTAGTTATTAACAGAGTTGCAGACCGACAACTTAAATTGGTAGAGCCATTTTTTTCTATTAAAAAAGCCTTTAAAAAAATTATTAGTCCAACAAGGCCAAAAAGGCACTAAATCAATTTAATACATATTGGTTTATGAACAGATGTAATCGTTTCAAGTCTCCTCAAGTGAGCAAACCTAATTTATATTAAAATTTATTTAATTTTTTAAGGATTTTCATTCATTGAATTTTCTAGGCTTTAAGAAACTTTTTAATTTTAAGAATGCCTCTATAGACATTATTTATTTTGAATTTCCCCCACATAATCAGAGCGCGCACTTAAATAGTTATATGAATAAAAATTATTAAGAGCAGCCTCTGCTAAGAAGAACAGGAAGAGACGAGATCATGCACTTATTAAACTATTGAACTAATAACTCGCATTCATGGGGGAAGACGCTCGAGAGGCAACGGCCGCAAAACGGCCTTTTTGTTTTAATTAATAGAATTAATAATTGTTGATATTCTTTACTTGGCATTAATTATGATTTATTTGTTATTAAAACAAAAGTTTATTCAACTTTTCCATAGCCAATATGAAATTTCATTTATTAATTTTTTATTCAAATGCAAGAAAAGAAACTTTAAACTAGATATGAACAAAGTTGGTTATTATTCTAGGCACTGGACACGAATTCTCCGTTTGTCTACGTACCTGGTGGGCATCGAATGGGAGGTCAGGGGTCTGGAGGTGCTGGGGCAGCGGCGGGGGTGCGTGGCCGTGGCGAACCACCAGAGCTCCTTTGACATTCTGGGCATGTTCTGGTTTTGGCGCTGGTCGCACCTGATCGCCGCCGTGGCCAAGAAGGAGATCTTCTACGCGTGGCCGTTCGGTCTGGCCGCCTGGCTGGCCGGCGTCGTCTTCATCGACCGAATCAACTCGGACAAGGCGCGCGGCCAGCTGGCGCACGCGGCCAAACTCATGGCCGAGCACGACGTCAAGCTGTGGCTCTTCCCCGAGGGCACCAGGAACAAGCGCCGCCGCTGCCTGATGCCCTTCAAGAAGGGCGCCTTCCACGTCGCCGTCGCTTGCCAGGCGCCCATCATGCCCGTCGTCTACTCGCCCTACTACTTCATCAACCCCCACAACAATTTCCACACTGGTGGTAAAAATGAATAAAAAATATTTTAATATTAAATTATAATATTTTTTCATTTTTTTCATAATTATGAAATGAAGGTTTTTATTTTATTTTTGAATTACTATATTTGATTTCAACAGGCAAAGTAATTGTGACGGCGCTTCCATACGTCGAGACAAAGGGCTTGACTATGGCAGACGTGGATGACCTGATGACAAAAGTGAGGAGTGAAATGGAGAAGGTTTACCAGCAAGTTTCTGAAGAATTGAAAGCGGAGCTTCCACCTAACTATCCGGGACTTGTGGGTTTTGAAGACTGATATTTCTGTACTTCTGAAGTGAGATATTTTTAAAATTTAATTTAATTTTAGATATTAAAAAAAACGCCTACACCTAACATAAAATGTTTTTGCTCACACAAAATCTCACTAAAATCAATATTTTATTATTAAATACTTGAGATGTTTTACAATAAAACGTTTTTTAAATAAACATTTTGTATTTTTCCTAGGCTAACACATTGTGCTGTTTCTGTTGCTGATAAGCTTATATTTAGCAACCAATGAATTAAATTAAAAACTACCACAAATTTTTTTAATTGATAATAATCTCCTTTTGAGACGATAAGAAATGACAATAAGATTATGCGCAGACTATTGTAGACACCACTGAACGTTGCTTTTCTGTCTAGAGGTCATATGCTATCTTATTACGTTACATAACACTTATTGAGAAAAGTTTTTTTTTAAATATGATAAATATCTGAAAAACGAAACTTGTATGAATTTCTCTGCTAAAATATGTATTCTTTTATTATAATGTACTAAGTACCTCATTAATCATCATCTCTTATCATACGTTCAATTTTGCTATTTGCAGCACAAATTATTATTCGCTGTAAAAAAAGTCATGTGATGCATTGCAACAGTGTTTCATAATCCACATTCAATTTACTGTCGCAGATGCACTTTAAGAGGTAAAGCTTTGCCATCTGGAGATGATGATTGATAAGATACAATGTCATCTTTGTAGCCTGATGCCATCAAGGCGTTAGTCGCGCGTGATTCTTGCTGAGATTGAGATTTTCCGTTTCTGACTAGCCATAATTGATTCATAAATCGCGGGGTGCAGTACTAATGTTTTGGTGGCTCGTGTTGACGGCGACGGTGCTGGGGATTTCGCTGCGAATATCCCCGTACCGGACCAAATTCATCGTCTACTACTTAATTATTTCCTTCCTAGCCGTCTTCTGCATACCCTTCTTTGCAGTTTTTAATCCTTGCGACACCATTAACTGCTAGTAAGTATTGAAAAAAATTATATTATATTGAAATTTTAACTTTTATATTAACAAAAGCAAAAGCAGATTTTATATTGAAAATCAGATAATATGTTTTTTTTTATATTTCATGAAAAATAAATTTTTTTTTAGTCGATCGTCAAAGGTGCTTCGTTTGGTGTCTCACATAGTTGGAATTCAATGGGAAGTTCGTGGCATTGACAATCTTAGCCGCCAAAGGGCATGCGTGGCCGTTGCAAATCATCAAAACTCATTTGACGTCTTGGGCATGTTCTGGATATGGGAATGGATGAAAAAATGCTCAGCCGTGGCAAAAAAGGAAATTTTCTACGCATGGCCGTTCGGTCTGGCCCTTTGGCTCTCGGGGACGACTTTCATCGACCGACTAAACTCAAAACAGGCAAAGGAGCAACTTAAAAATGCTTCAAGGTGGAAAATCATGGTTTCGTTTTTAATTAATTTCAAGCGTTTCTGATTTTGGTAGAAAAATGGCCGAGGAGGGTGTGAAGCTTTGGTTTTTTCCGGAAGGAACGCGAAATAAAAATCGCAGACTGGCGCCCTTTAAGAAAGGCGCCTTTCACGTTGCGATAGCGTGCCAGGCGCCTATCATGCCCGTCGTCTACTCACCCTACTACTTCATCAACCACCACAATGGCTTTTTCGGATCCGGTATAATAATGCAAAATCGATTTTACGTCTAGATAAAAATTATTTAAATTTATAGGAAAAGTCATTATCACAGCTTTGTCATATATTGAGACTAAAGGACTGACACTAGATGACATTGATGAGCTGCAGACCAAGGTCTGGAATCAAATGAATGAGGTTTATAACAATTTGTCAAAAGAGTTGAAGATCTCTTTGCCAACAAATCACCCTGGCCTGGTTGGATTTGAATAGCATTTTAAAATTTACATAATTTAGTGTTATGGATAAAATATAGGATTGCGATAAATTGGATATAATTAAGATTTAATCAACGCTAATTATAAATAATTAAAAAAAATTGGATGTAAGTATAATAATAAGGAGTTTTATCTCCAACTTCATTCTACAGTATCGCTATTGGTATTTATTTTGACTTGAAACTTACATTCTAAAATTCATAAATATAAAAAAAAAACGCGTAACTAAAATTATGATGATGGTTGCAATAAACATGATAATTATACGAACATGCTTCACAAACGTTTTGAAAATAAAGCAGCTTTAAATAAATATTTCATTTCAATCTTATCACTTTTCACATAATTATCGACATATGTATATTTTCAATTCTTTAATCATAGTATTAATCCCCTATGTGATTTTTTTTCTTATATTTCTCTTTAATTATTTTTTTTATAGCTTTTAGTTTTGTATTAAGAATAAAGATGTTAATGAAACGTGAAAATTTTCTAAAAATTTCTTTATGTTTTTAACCCAAAAATAGTTTTATATTTAGCGGAGCGGGATAAGAACTTTGTGAATTCGTAAAACAGAAAAGGGAACTAATTTTTCCGTCCCAAGAACGCTCCCTATTTGCTCTGCGTTTTCCTGCTTTTAAATATACTCTGGCGCTAGGGGAGGTGGCGTTTGCTTTGAGTTTTGGCGCCACGTGCGCTGGAAAGTGGTCCAGGCAGCAGAGAGATGCTGTTTTCCGGCCGCTGCCCGGTCTTCGATCTGGAGGGGCGCAGTCTCGCTAGCTGCAGGGAGTGGCTGCCTACTCTACAGTACACCCTCTGTGATAAAAGCCACCCTTGATTTGGCACCCTTATTTTTGTGTATTTGGCGATATGTGATGATGGGCGCTCACCCGCACAGAACAATCAGCACTCCAGCCATCCTGGAGGCCATGTCCTGGGACTCCATCCCCTCCAGGGACTACCTCAGGTGAGCACTAGAAATCAGCCGCCCCTGAGACCAGGAAAAAGTGCGGCACGTTTGACAGACCGAAATCGAGTTATCTAACAAATACCTTTGGATTATTTCAGAAATTTAGCTCTTCAGGTAGTATATTGTAGAAGTTTTCTTAATTTTTTTTTAATAGAAAAAGCACAGATAATTTTCAGTTATTTTTCTTCTCTATAAATTTGTTCCATTTTCAATAAAAGCTTTCAAACCTAAAAAAATATTAAACGAATTTCCTAATATTATATTTCCTGACCGATTAAAAAATATTGTTTTCTGCCTTGTATTTTACAGATTAGAAGCAGGAAAAGTTACTTGAATAATGTGATAAACCAGCACAATTTTAGTCTAAAATGGTATTATTTTTGTTCGTAAAAATTAATTTATTTCTCTATTTCTTTTTTACTCACGCTCTAATTATTTTGTATCTATTTTTTGCATTAAAATAATTAATAATTATTCAACCCCTTTCCACGGCATAAGTTTCTCAAAATTGCTTTACAATTTTAATCCTTTGACTTTTAACATTTTTATGGTTGACCGTCCTCTTTTAGCTAAGCAATAGGGGTTGCTCCGTTCCCGCTTTTTCTTTTTCTTTTGTGCTACTCATTTAGCAGCATCCCCTGCAACAGCCCCATGCACTTGTTGGTTTGAATGTAGCTCAGGCGGCAAATTGCAAGAGCAATATATGAAGCAGCCTGCGCTAAACGGATCCGATCTAGGCCACTGGACCAACTATGTGCCCTACTATAAAAAAACACACACACTAGCCGAGATGAAAAAGCGAAAAGCCTTCGGCAGCAGATCCATCGAAAGAATTGAGCAACCCCTACCAATTGAAAGGCCCATTCGTTGAAATTAAAAAATCAAGAATTTAGAAAGGGATAAAAGTGAATATTGCACTTGAGGGTTGGTGCAAGTTGTTTTCCGGGAATTCCACCCCAGGGAGGCCCCCGAGGGCTTCGGCGGCGGCGGCCATCCAACCAACGTGCTCTGGCCGCCGCCGCTCGCTCAGGATGCATCCCCTATTGATCGGTCACGTGACCCGGGCAGGATGCACCCCGCACGCGCACCCCTCGCGATCGCGCTCCGGCAAGGATGAAAATCAGCCTTATCTATTTTTAATGAGCCCGTTCGTAGCGAGAGACCATTGAGAGGCATTTATCTGGGCGATGGATGGGCGGGCGGGTAGTCATTAGGCCTTCAATGGAGAGAGGCGGAATCCATTAATGGGCCTAAAAACGGCGAGCTTTCTGCTGCCTCTAATAAGCAAGACAAAACTAATTAGCGCACACATCAAGACCACGCTCTATGTGCAATAATGTAGCAGCTTTGGAATTCGCAGCTAATTGATGACTTCAATGTTATGACTTGCTTGGCTGCTTCTTTGATGTTGATCGCCAAATCTGTGTTGAAAGACTGACTGTGTGATGTGTGTATTAACTTGCAATTTCTACATATTGGATTATTTCAATCGAATTTTGTGATTTAAAATGAATAGGAATTGTTAGTGGAATATTTAAGAGTTTCAATTCAAACCAGAAATATGTAAAACTGACTCAATTGCTAGATTGACTACAATCAATTAAACCAATATTTCCGTTTCTAGAGAATCAGTTAAATTCACACTAAACATGCTTTTGTATTTTCAGGTCATTTTAAAGCTTGGAATTTTTTCGGTCTAATTTTTACTAAAACTTGCTACTTTCATCACGTGATATTACCGTAGTAAACCAATTTATAAAATTAATCTATTTATACAGTCTCAATTGGAAAAAGAGATAAATAAAAGATATAAATTTAAAATTTAATAATTAAGAAAAAAATGTAGCCCGTTCATTTATTTTGTTTAAAACAGCATCTAGATTATTTGAGAATAACGTTTTATAAATTTTCTTTGCTAAGCAAAATTATGATTTAATTTTAATTTTGTTTTTCTTAATAAAATATGTTATTGATTTATAAATTTGAACGAATTGTAAATATTTTGAATTTTGTTATCCAGCGGCACAAGCCACCAGCTGTCGGCAACAGCCCTGCTGCCATCGCCAGACGGACCACCCCTGCCGCGGCCACACGAGCTCTTCCAGTTCCGCGAGGACAACATCGAGGCCAATGGTCACGGCATTTTTGACTGCTTTTTTGCGTGTCGCCGAAAATTAGAACAGGGCCTAGCAAGAGGAAGGGTCGGTGCCCTTGTCAGTCGAATTTATCCAGTTTAAAAATAAACTGTGTTTTGCCGCCCAGGTTGAACAAGGCCTAAAATTGTACAATCAACACAAGCAGCAGGCTGCAGTTGCTAAGTGGAAAAGCGCCCTGAAGCGGATTAGAAAAAGAGAAGATAAATTTTTGCTGCTCGGATACTTATACCAGGCCTACATGGACTGGGGAAAATTTAGGTAAGAAATCAATTTTATCAAGATTTATTCCCTCGTTTTTTAACAGTGCCCGTTTTTCCCTATCTTCATTTTTAATCCGATTTCTTGCACTAAACATGACAACGGAACGGAAAGTAAAAAAGTCTTGTATTATTTCTTTTAACTTGAGAAAAAATTATTGGAACGTTTGCGGATCGTCATTGTTAAACATTTTACGTCTTCTGTTTTACAAAGATTATAATTGATTTTTTTTACCAATTTAGTAACTATTCCAAATGAAAAAAAATACACGATTTGTTAACAAAAGCTGAAAAACCCGTATCAAATTTTTAGTTAAAAAATGGTATCTAATAGAAAAATGAGACTAATATGTTTTTTTCTTTAACAAAATACATAACCAGGAAAATTGCCATCTTATTTAAATGCAACTTCTTTCTAAAAAGAAAATGTAGATATGCAACTGGCTAGGCACTGTTATCGAGCGGGTTGCATATTTAAACTTTGCGCAGGCGAGCTCATAAACAAGATGAAATTTCAGAGAGAGTCTGGAATTTGCTCATCGGCAGTTAGGCGTGGCGGAGGAGACGGACTCCGCCAGCTTCAGGGCCGAGGCGTACCTCAACCTGGCGCGCACCCACGAGCGGTTGGGCGCGTTGGAACGCGCCATGGCCTACGCTCGCCACTCACTGTACAACGAGTGCGACCAGTGCAAGGTGGCGGGACACGTGCAGCTGTGCGTGGGCAACGTCAACACGCAGCTCGCCAGTTTCTGTCCCGCGCTGGAGGCCTTCCAGCAGGCTCACAAAATTGCTCAAAGCACCAAAGACCCCGCACTTGAATTACAGGTCTGCAGTTTTTTTATAATACAATTTTACTCACATGGATATCCAATGAAACCAATATTATGTAAATATAATTATTTCTTCGGTTACGTATAAAACAGTTTTTTAATCCTTTTATTTTTCTCAATACAATAGCATAAAAGTAATTATTTAATATTCGCTTTAAATTTAATGTAATAATTATTTAATTTTTTTATGCCAGATTAAAATATATTATATGAATTATATCTTTTTTTGGTGTTTTAGGTTTACGTCGGTTTATCCGAGTTGTTTGCTCGTCTGCAGGACGCGGAGAAAAGCGCCAAGTACGCGAGCAAAGCCTACGACCTGTCGCGCAGTCTGCAGCTGGGTGACCTGAACAGCAGGCACCACAGGGCCGCCCTTCTACAGATGGCCGCTGCGCTGCGCAAACAGGGCGAACTCGGCGACGCGCAGGACTATTGCTCAGAGGCGACGCGCCTCTCGCTCACTTCTGGCGACCAGGCCACCTACGCACGCAGCATCCGCGTAATGGGGGACATTTTCCGCAAAAAATGCGACATCAACGTGAGAAAAACATTTATCAATTTCCAACTTTTTATAATTTTGAGTTTGTAAATTTAAAAATCATTTTATTCTTATTAATACAAAAAATGGAATTTATTTTTGACAATTTCTCAAACAAATTTCTTTTCTTCAAAAATTGAATGTGAACAATGTGAAGAAAAAATTGGACAAATGATAATAATAAAAAATGAAATAAATAAAAAAGTTCATGTGACATAGACTTGAATTAACAACATTTAAATTGATTTTCAGAGGGCTTTTAAACAGTATGAACTAGCACTAGGACTGAGTTCGAGCCTGGGAGACCGCCTCAGTCAAATGGAGACCATGGAAGGCATGGCAAAGTGCTTGGAAGCTTTAAGGCTGCAGAGGCGCATCTGCAACTGCCGCCCATTGGAGTTCAACTCAAAGTTACTCGAGCTGGCCTCGTCCATCGGCGCAAAGGTGCGTTTTTCGTAATTGCACAACTTTCCTCCTTGTCAAATGGGTGATGGGGCCCAGGTGTGGTGTGCCTAGTTTTCATAGCTTTTAACATTTTGCACCTTTATGTACTGGCGCAAGGGAAAAGTGCAGTTGAGAAAAACGTTTTATATGACTATAGCGATATGACAAAGAGCAGGTGCAGTAATTTTTTTCAACTTGAAGTCAAATTAAAAAAAAAAAACTAAGTTTGCATATTGACGTATTTTTTTAATCACGTAATTAATTAAACTACTGCATAATTTCCTGCTTTCCATGATTTTTATAAGCTGTCCTATAAAGGAAAAATTTTATTTTTTTTATAAAACTTCATGCAAAATTAATTTAAATTTTCAGTTTTTAATTTTTACAAATTCATTTAGTTGATTATGGATATTCTAAATAAAACTCTTTTATGCCTAATAAGCTTAAAACATTTTGGTATAAGGCAAATTTTCAAAATGTGAGACCAATTGTTAAAATAAAAAAAGTATAAAAATTTTTTTACCAATCCAATTATATTGAAATAAAAAACTTCATATCATCTAACCCAATTTATTATTAAGATTACTTTTTAGTACAAATTTGAAATCAACTAACATGAAACTTAAATTTGCATTGAAATATCCCAATTAATTTTTAATTGAAACGGATTATTTTTGAACATAAATAAAATTGTGAACTTGTTGTAGCTGCTGGTGCGGAACGTGCGTGAGCGGCTGGCCCGGATCTACTGCAACCTGGGCGACGAGGAGCAGCAGGCGCACCACGAGCGTCTGGCGGCGCAGCTTGACGCCGAGCTGGAGCTGGTGTGCGGCGCGTGCAACCTGCCGTACGGCGGCGAGGCGGACAGTCTGGAGGCGCTGCCGTGCGCGCACATCCTGCACGCGCGGTGCGCCTACGAGCTGCTGCGGCGCGGCAGTCGGCGCCGGCGGCCCCGCCAGTGTCCCGAGTGCCAGCGGCTGGTCAGCTCGCGGCTCTACCTGTGCTGCGACGAGGCGCGCCGCTCCACCGTCAGCCTCCGCTCCAGCCCCAGCCTGGCCAGTCTGCGCTCGTACACGCAGCAGGCCACCTCGTCCGTGTGATTCATGCTCAACCCACCCCGAAAGTCTTTCCGTCCCTTCGCAAGCCAGCCCGCTCTCGCCCCGTCCTCCAGCCGAATTAACCTTTTCGCGGCGCCACCACTTGATCGTCACCTTTTTTCGCCGCCTAGCTCCACTATTTGCACCTAATTGCTTTAACTCTGTCGTCTTTTAACACACTTTGAGAAATATTTGCCCTTTTATGCTCAGCAAGTAAAATAATTTTTTTATTCAATATAATTTTAATGCAATTGTATTAATCATTGAATTCTCAAGCTATGATTTTTTAAACGAATTTTGTTATTTTTTTTTGTCTTGAACCTTAGCTTTAACTTGTTTTCCTTGAGAAAATTTCAAAATAAAAATTATTTTTAAATCTAAATCTTTGGTCCTGAAAAAGAAAAGGATATTTTTACCCTTATTACATCTCCGGTGCATCTTCTTTCAGCACGACCAAAATTATATTTTGATTATTAGTATTTCTTTCTTAAAAACCGAAATTTAAACTGAAATTTTTAATTTTTTACACTCCTTATGCAATTACTTCACTTAGTGAATGCTACAATTTATAAATAAAACTAACACGCTGAAGCTAATCGCGTCACCACTAATTGTCCTTGCTTAATAATGTAAAAATGATGTTGAGTCAAAAACGCTGGATTTACGCTGCATAATTATATTAAAATCAATTAAATTCATATTGAAAGGTGCAACATTTTTAAGCTTGAACGTTTCTTAAAATCATTTGACCATCTATAATCTTTGTGAATTAACTTGTATTCAATTTTATTAGCTGAAAATAGTTATTGAATTTGAACATTTGCGCGGTTGAAAATCATATCAAGTTTAACAGAGTTTAAAACAAAGCAAATAAAAACCGAAGATTTTTTAAAACGAGAAGACGAGCGGCAACGGGCAATGGCTAACGAGGGACGTTACTCACACTCAATTAATTAATTATTAACAAACTACTTATTTACTACTCACTGTTGTATTGCGTGTTTCCACCAATAAAAAAAATTAATTACACACTCGATCACACACATACGCAGCAAACGACACACAAACACACATGACGAATTCTCACACACACACAAATTACACGAAAACATTAACATACCACACACACCACCAAGTTATCTGGAATGATAAAAGCCAAGAATTTCATTTCAGCTTCTTCACCCTAATACTTTTGTGCAAAATGAAATATTTTTTCAGATCTAAAAGGATAGTAAATATAGCTCATGCTAAGGAGTGAATTAGTGTGCGGCCGTTTGCAATTTACTAACTGTTAGCGCTTTTTTTATTAAAGAGTCAAATCCATATCCGGAGAGTTTAAATTATTTCATTTTCAGTTCATGAATTATTTGAAAATATTAAAAAGACCGTTATTGCATATTATGCAGGATCGTTTTTGTATTTTTTTTTGTTTTTAACGTACGTCTTATTAATTTCATAAAAATTTTTAATGAAACGTTTCAAATAAAAATTCATAGTAGCGACTCTGCCGAAGCAACATACAAACTCAACTCATTCAATATCTGCCAGCGGTTCTCCGCCTAGTCAACGCGGCGACTGGCAAATTCGTCCACACAGCGGATCGAGCCTGTGTGGCCTCATACTTTTTGTTACGTCCGGACGGTCCCTCTTGGACGCCGACGTACTCCTCTGTACGCTGAACACACTCTTAGTGCTCAGGGCGGACTCGGTACCCTCTCAGGGTGCTCTCTGGAGCTCAAACACGATCAAGTGGGAGGCAAGATTTAAGAAGATTATAGAATTATCCAAGAAAACCATCCGTGCTGCTATCTGTGCAGTTTTGAGAACAGCGTCGATGTGGGCGTGTCCCCACCACGGTAAAAATCAAAACATAGAAGAAGAGAGCTTGGAAGAGAGGTTGACTTGACAGATGTTGGAAAAGACGACGACGTGTAGGGAAGAGTGAAGTGTTACAAACATAAGAATAGATTGGGAGAAATTTTTAGAGATTTTTCAAATAAATGGATTATCTGAAAATATTTTCAATTAATTTTTCTTTGTCCGAACGAGATCCTTTGAATTAAAACAAACAATGCCCTAATCATCGGAATCTCAATTTTCAATGGGCTCCCTGGACGAGTTGTTCAGCGCCATTCACCACGGAAATGTCTCGCAAGTTGTCGAGCTCAGGAAAAAGGGTTTGCATCTGATTTGTTTAATTAATTAGTTTATTTTTATGAAATTTTTTATTGTAAATTAAGGGCTGAACATCAACCAGATCGGCAAGGCTGGATTTACTCCTTTGGGGGCGGCTGTCCAGAGTGGGCAAATCTCGGTGGTGAGGGCCCTGCTGACCCTGAAAAACGAGTCCTCGAGCCGATCGAGAAACATGGGCTACTATGTCTACCAGTTTGATGAAAACGAGAACAACCCGCAGTCGTCAAGCAGCCACCATCAGGCCGAGGAAGAGATGGTCCGGACGCCGGACGGAATGGAGAGTCTCGAGTGGGACAGGGAGCTGCCTGGGGAGGAGCAGGCCGAGGAGGCCGAAGAGGACTCGTATGCGTCTCTGTACAGGTGGTACGCCAGCATTCTGGAGCGCACGGGACATGTTTTGCCTCAGGAGCCCATTCTCGAGAATATCGACGTCAACGCGACCGATGTCTACTTCAGGACGGCCCTCCACTACGCCGCAGAACTTGGCAACGAGGACATCATCAAGGAACTCCTGAATGCAGGTTTGATGCTTTTCTTCAAAACTTATACAAATCCTAAACCTTTCTTAAAATTACTCCAGGTTGCAAAGCTGACGTTGGGGACAGCAACGAGGTGAAGCCTCTTTTATTGGCTTCAGCCAGAGGTCATACGGGGGCAGCAGCCCTTCTGCTGGCCAGAGGAGCACACCCTGAGGCGAAAGGACCTGACAAAAGCAGCGCCTTGCACGCCGCCTGCGCCCGAGGCTTCACAGAAGTTGCGGAAGTCCTGCTAGATGGTGGAGCGAGAATCGATGCCATGGATTCCTCTGACCGGACACCCTTGTACCTGGCAGTCTCCAGAGGACACGAAGACACTGTTCAAATGCTCATTCGGCGAGGAGCGAGAATTAATTTAGAAGAAATTCATGGTTGGTATATTTAAAAAAAAAAAAATCTTTTTCTTAAATCATTCTAACTTAACTTAAATCTACTTATAATTAGTAAATATTTTTTATAAATTGTGAATAATTGCTAAGCTAACTAAAATAAACTATGAAATCAAACTTTTAAAGTATAATTTTTTAACCAAAAATAGAGTTTCACCTGCTTGGTCTCAATTTATTTTAATTGTGATTTCAGGTTATAACGCCCTTTGTGAGGCTGTTTGGCAAAAGAAACCTCGATTGGTGTGTCTGTTGCTCGAGTCTGGTGCTAAAATAACTCATTCTCATCGGCTTCTGCATCATTGCGTTTTACTTCGACAACTTGAAATTGTGCAGCTGTTGCTCCAAGCAGGAGCTTTGGCCAATTTAAGGGACGACTCGGGAGACACACCTCTGTTGCTGGCTGTTAGAACAGGACAACTGGATATGGTCACACTACTTTTAGGAAATGGTAATTTAAAATTGGAAATTTTCAGCCATGCGAGAAAAAATATAATCTTTGAATTAAATTTAAATTTTACTGAAATTTGAATTCATACTGAAAAATTATGAGTCAATGATTCTGCTAAAAAAAACATTTTTTTTCCGTAAGATTTCTAATCTTTTCACTTATTTGTTTATCACAAAATTACAAGTAGTATGAAATGTATTTACTTTGTATTATTTACGCAGGTGCTATAGTGAATTGCTCGAACTCTGTCACTGGTCATTCTGTGCTGCACGAAGCTGTCAGCCACGACTTTCCAACATTTCTCCGGCTACTCGAGTGTCTCAGAGCTCATGGGGCCAGCCTGGACTCGGAAGCCCTGACGACAGGTGACTCTGCCCTTTGCAGAGCTTTGCTTCTGGGACGCGGTCGGGCGGCGGCGGCTCTGGTCCGTCGTGGCGCCAACACCAATCTCAGAGTGCCCATTGCAGGTGACACTATAGACTGGGCTTACCGGAAAACTAGACGGCCCAGTCTGATTCGGACTCTGGTGCTGGCCGGGTGGCACTCGAGAATTTTGCCTTCGACTATCAGAAACTGCCCTGACGAGGCGCTAGGAAACTGGCTGCAGACCGTCTCCACCAACCCCCTCTCATTGTGTGAAATTGCAAGACTGACCATCCGAAGGATCCTTGGCCGACGCATCTACGACACTGCCGACCAACTTTGCCTGCCGAAGATGCTCAAGAAGTACTTGAAGATGCAGGATATCTGTGATTCCGACCAGGAGGATGACTCTTGGTAGCATTTGGTTGTTAACCCTTGTAACATCCCTAGTCACTTGCGGGCAACTGTTTTTTTTTCAGTATCATTCATTTTTTTTTAATTCAATTAATTAATTTTAATTAATTAATTCAATTTCACCAAGAAAAAAGTCACATGTATCATCAAACAAAATAATTAACGCTGTGCTAATTAATAATTTGTTGTGAAAAATCAATTGATTAATTTCAATTATTAAATTACATGTATTTACTTCAAATTTCTATTGTAGAACATCTATTATCAAGTCATTCTAATAAGCACTTGAATCGTAAATCTCACAATTATATTCAATCATGTTAGCAAATCACTGCGTACAATTCAGCAAGGTTGTAATCAATTTAATGAAAAAGTTGATGTAATAGATCAACCCCTTTATAAGGAACTCTGTAAATCTTAAAGCAAATTCTACTAGCTTTTGGCTCTTTATAGTTTTGGACCAATATCTCTTTCTTCAAGTTGAAGAATTAAAAAGAAATATTTACAAAATTTCTGGAATAAGAAAAGTGCATTTTCAATCAACATCCCTTTGAATGAGTCTTTTTCCTAAAAAGCTTGACGCTTTGACAGGCTTTCAACTTTGGCAAACATTGGCGCTTTTTACTTGGATAAAACACTACCCTTTGTGTAAAAAGCTCTTGAGTATTATCTTGTCAACTTAATTGAGGAAAGACAAGTTTTAAGTGAATAACGCTTACAATGTTTTTTTATTAAGTAAAAAAAATAAAGCTCTGGGGAAACTTGCTAATTTGTATGTATTTTTTTTCACTAGCTTAAAAATTGAATCGTTAGTTAACGAAATTAATTATTTCCAGTGACTTAAAAGAAAAAAATTATTTTACATACATAAGGTTGCTTTTTGTGTGATATTATTCTAAAATGTTTTTTGGTATATTATAATCGAATGAAATTTGAAAGGTTGGATCTTTGGCAAGAAAAAAAAAACTAAATAATAATGACACGCTCAATACATACATGCCACTTTATATTTGGGAACAGATTGGGTTATTGAATATAGGACATTATCATATTGATGGACACGCTTTTAAAAGGGTCGCTTCCGATAAGTAAGCTGTCAGACGAGCGCCAACCAGCAATGGCTCTGGTTCACTTCGAGAGTCACTACATGCTCGAGTCGCATTGCAAAAGCATTGACTTCAACTCGCTGCATTTTGACTTCTGCAGCAGTCACGGAAATGTGTCCGATGATGACGACGACGACATGAGCGAGTTTCCAATCCCGGTTGACCTGTGGTGTGTCAAGCCGTGGTGGGAAATCACAATCAAGGTACTGCTGTTCCTTCCAGTTGTAATCGGCGGTGTCTTGGGAAACGCCGCCATCCTGAACGCGGTTCGCAAAAATCGGCTCTTGCGAATGGCGCCGCTCAACTTGTACATCGCCAATCTGGCAGCCTGCGACCTTTGCGCCCTGATCATTGGACCGTGGCTGCTGATGTGCATCGACTCGTTCCAGAACTTTGTGCTGGGGGCCTTTTTTTGCAAGACCGAAGGTTTTGTGCAAAGTATGTGTGCAGTTCATTTAAATTAGTTTTTTATTAATACAATGTAAAAAGGTTCTCTGCTATTGGGAGGAGTTTTCAGCCTAATTGCAATCAGCGCTGATAGGTTTGTGGCCATAGTTTTCCCTAAAAAGAAAAAGCTCAGCATGCCAATGGCTTGGTGCGTTGTTGCAACAACCTGGATTTTGGGAATTGCTATTTCTGTTCCTCTCATTATTTTCAGAGAGTATAAGGTAAAAAAAAATAAATAGAAACTGGAAGATAAAAAATTGAAATATTTTTAAGGAGAGACAATGGCTGGATTTTTTGGAAAAATACTGCAAGGAAAACTCGGATATATTGTCAGACTATTGGACCGTGATGATCGCTTTTTTGGTTTGGCTGCCCTTACTTGTGATGTTTATTTGCTACTCTGCAATTTTTTGTAAGGTAAATAAAACAAGTTTTTCTTACTAAATTGAAATTGAAAATATAAATTATAACAATAGCTGACACACTACGCAAGACAAGCTAGACGGAGCACCATAAACCCTTCGAGGGATTTCCGAACTCGCGTCACGAGAATGGTGCTGATTTTGGTGCTGGTTTTCACAATCTGCAGGGTTCCGTTCACCGCTCTGATTTATGTGAGGAACAGTTTGAAACACACCCAGGTAACTGAATTTTAAATTAATTAAATAATCCAATTAAAACTCTCCAAATGAAGATCGGTTTGGCCTTTCGCATACTATGGTGGGTTTCGCACTTCCTCATATACACCAACGCAGCCATCAACCCTCTCATCTACGGCATGACTAACGACGGTTTCCGCCGAGCAATTCGAGCGGCTTACTCTTGCAACTCCAAGGATGACCCCAATCCCCAGACCCAGCAACCCATCGCAACCCCACTTGAGAAACAAGCGTCGGTCAAGGTGCTCGAGCCGAGAGAGCCTTACCACATTGAACCCTGCTGGCGACCCAGTAACGAGAAGAAAACTTGCCACTGCGTCCAAAAAGAAAGTAATTCCTCCATTTTCACAGTGGGAGGCACCACACCACCAAATAGCGCAGAATTGTATTAAAAAAAACTATACTTATTTCATCAGCATAAATATTATAATTGGAAATTTATTGTACTTAGTTTGGAGGTGCAGAAGTGATATAAATGTGCTTTTCCATCGGTTTCGGCTCAAAAATGCTGTCTTTGATACCTTTGTTCAGCTCTTCGAGTGCCAGCTGCGCTTGAAGACGCAGAGTTTGGTCCTCACTTTGGGCAAGTTGTTTCATGGTGCGGTACACTTCCAGAGACGATGAACCAAGCGTGGAAACTGCCTGGGTGCCAAGACCTTGCAGAAGGAGAGCCAGCAACAAGGCAGCTGCTCTTCGAACATGGATGTCGGGATCCGAAGTAGAAAGACCTTGTGCGCACGTCAGGATCTGGAAATACAATCAAAATTAAAGTTTATAATTGGCTATTTATTTTAAATGAAGCGCACCTCTTGAATGTCTCCGCTTACTCGGAAGCCCAAAACTTTGCAAGCTTCACCCAAATTTGAAAGACTAGAAGCACGATGGACTGGATTCGGATCCTTGGCACCCACAAGATATGCATTCAGTAAAATCTGTCGTTGGCTGGCAGCTACTTCACCTACAAAAATTTAGAATGAAAAAATTTATTCATGTGACCTAATTTTAAATAGCTGTAAAAAAAACTTGAAAATAAATCCAAATAAAAAATTACCTAGGCCTTTGCAAACTTGTAGTAGAGATTCTCCTATTCTGTTCCTCAAACTGATGCTGAGCTCACTTTGGTTGTACTTCTCGGCCAGCTTCTGCAGCAAGGACAAATTTTCCAGAATCAGTGCGCCTATCATTCCAATTGCAGCAAGGTAAACATAAGAATCTTCATGCTCCATTCCTCTCAGACCCAACATAAAAAGTTCGTCAGTCTTAACTCTTGTCTTGGCATCCTTTTTCCGGATCAATTTGGTCAAACTCAAAAATCCATGACCTTTCACAGGAATTTCTTCGTCCTCGACTTCAGCTAAGGAATTCTCAAAGCTCAACTGAGCAGGACCTGCACTTGGATTCATAACCTCCTCTACTTTTTTCTTCTCTTTCAACATGTCCTTGAGTTTCTCTTCGACCAGCAAAGTGTCTCCACTGACCGCTCCAAATGTGGCAATGATCATGAAAATTTGCTCGATCATAGTTTGAGTTTCAGACGAACCGTGTTTAAAGTCTCTGAGTTTTTTCACAGCAGGTAGCAACACCTGACACTTTCGCAGATTTTCTTCACTCTGACTGATGATGGCCATCAAAAGCATCAATGCTAGTTCTAAAATTTCACTTTTTTCATTTTCCAGCAAATTCTTCAGTAGGTCGATGAACTGCTGACTTGGGTTCTTCATGAACTCATTCTGCACACTGGGCAGTCCTGCCAGAGCTCCGAGAAGGCTTCCCAAAAGGATCTTTTCCTCGAGATCTGTACAAGAAGAAAATCGTTTGAGGAAATTTGAAAACAGGGCCTGGGCAACGGAAGACTCTTCTGAAAGAGATTCAAGGCACTCTTCTGGCAAGGTGGCGATGGTTTGCCAAATTTCAGTCTCTTCGGCCTGCATGATTACCTGGGACAGAAGTTCCTTCGTCAAAGCTCTCATACTTGGTGTGCCGCCAGTTTTCCTTGTCGCCAAGTAAAAGGCACAGAAATTAGGGAAGTAATTTTTCAAACAGTCAGGACTGATTTTCGAATGGGATATCAACAGCAGCAAAGTTTGCACTGAAAATGTCAAATTCTTCTCCTGGTCAGCGTCTAGTACAAAACTCCCTTCCAAGTCACCAAAGTCTTGATTGAAAACCTGACAAATTTGAGTAAAAATTTCCTTCCGACAGAATTCCTCATTCTTCTGGTATAGCTGCTGAACCATCTCGGATGCTACCTTTTTGTACTCTTCTTGTCCTAGAAGGAAAAATAAAAAAATTAAGTATTAAATTATTTTTACAAAAATAAAATATGTAATTAAACACAAGGTTTTAATAAAATTAATTACTCAAAATGTGCTTGAAAATATTGTCTGAATAAAATATTTTGAATTCTCACCTGAGGCAAGAAGTTCCAGAACCTGAGGACAAAGATTTTTGTAATACTCCTCGTTTTTAGTAAAATCTGGCTGGAGGATGATCCTGGCTGTTTTACTGTACTTGTCAATGACACTCTGCTCGCTGTCTACGTCATGCAGCGCCCTGACTGTGGCAATCACGCCTCCAGGTGCCATGAGACATTTATTCAAATGACTGCTAGTTGTGATTAGACACCACTTTGGAGTCTTTGGATTTGGCTTGAGCAGCATAAGCAGGTGTCTTATCACTGTGGGCTGATGAATCGACCTGACGAATTTTCCAGTCAATACTTTGAACTTTCTATCCTCCTGGGACAGTTGAAAAAGTCCAGCCAGCACGTCCAAAAGGAGGTTCGACGACAAAATAGGATTCAAATCGGTCTTCTTGTCTTCCATCAAGAACAGTAAAACCTTTAAAAGATATCCGAGTTTGTCGGGGTTGTTCCTGGGAAAGGTAACTGGGGCGTTGCACCTTGACTCCAAAGGGACTCCAACGCCTGGCTGCAGAAAGGGTCCGATCCCGAGGGCGCTTAAAAACTGGGCAGCCGACTTAAGCAGGGTTTTCTGCTGAACGGACAGCAGCGTTTCCACATTGAGCTGGAGGAAAATACACAATATTAAACAAGAAAAGTCCCAACTTGTTTCCGAAGGGTTTTTTTCATCCTCTGGAATGGGGCCGAATTTTTCTATCAAAGGTGCCAAGCATTGGTGCAACTTTTCCCTTCCTAGAGCGACGATCGCCTCGGAAATGTTCATTTGCAGCGAAGAATCGACGCTCTTGAAGATTTTGTCCCTGTCCGGGGTTGTCACGAGGGCCGAAAGACCAGCAAAAAGGCGACTAAAGTCATCTGCCGGCGTTTGTTGTGCAGCCGTAGAAGCCATGCTGCTTTGTTTGTTTTGGTTTAGATTCTAAGGGGGCGTGGCACTTTTTTGGGGCGGATCGTCTGTCGTCTGTCTGCCCATCTGGAGGAAAAAGTTGTCTCCGGGTGAAAAGAGCTTTCGGCGAATCGGACGATTCGGACAAGCTTATGAAAGGCGATCCATGCCAGCTGCAAGCTTGTGCCATCCAAAAGTGTTTGCAAGGTGATTTTCTCTCGAATATCTTAAGATTCGTGAAGATTTTTCTTAGATTTTGGCGTAAATTTTTGTGAGGTCGTACCGGCAAGGGCGGAACACCCATTATGATCTCAGAAATTTTATTCTCCTTCTTCCCTTTTAATTTGTAACCGTATTGAAAATTCACAGTTGGAATGATTCATAAATTGGTATTTTAATTTCAATTGAATGTTATGGTGCTAAGTTTCGAATTTGTTTATATGAAAACAATGATAATTAATTATTTATATCTGATGACGTAATTATTTTTAATTATGCCATTATGAGCTATGATGTGGTAAACTGCAAACAAATTTTTAGTTTAAAAAAACATGGTTTTTTCTAGACGATCGCCTCATAATAAATAATTTAAATTTCAGCAAACAAGTATCAGGAAAAAGCTTGTCCTAAGGAATTTGAGGAGATGCGCAAATGCTGCCTCAAGTGGCTTGACTTGTCTGGATGCTGCAAAGGTTTCAAGAGCACTGTTGGTGAAGAGGAAGAACACGAGAAGCAGAAGCAATGAAAGACCCAACCAAGAGACCCTACTACCTGGAGCAAAAACTCAAGAAGCAAACTTGGGTGCAAAGAAATCCCCGCACTTTCATTTACACGTTCACCACTGTGTCATTGCTCACCTTCTTCAGCAGACCTATTTACGATGCATTTTTCCGTAAATATGCAGAAGACGCAAAGCCGCTGACGTTGAAGGAAGCCAAAGAAATGTGGCGTGTTTAACTCAAACAGGTATGAATTTGTTTAGTTAATTTACTGATATTAGAGCAAATTTGACGTTTTTTTATCCATAACTAATTATAAATTTCCTCAATAAAAATATATTTTTACTTTCAGGTCAAAAGAAAATAAAAAATGGAATCCGTCTCGAAAGCACGCGCCCGTCTTCGCTCGATCCCTAAGTTTCTGGCCGAGTGTTCCGGCGAAGGTGCCGCCTACGCCCGGTGCGTGCTCGAGCACAAGGACAACCTGCAGAAGGGAGACTGCACCAAGGAGTTTGAGCGGCTGGCGAAGTGCGTCCGGGCCAAGGCTCGGCCCTGAAAAATGTTCGAGTCGATTCGCAGCGCCTTCAAAGGGGTCGAGCAACACCTTTTGAGGGCGCTGGTCCTCCGCCTGGCATTGGTGGCCGCCTCTGGCCTCTTGGACCACCACCTTCCCGTCAAGTACACTGACGTTGACTACCTGGTGTTCAGCGATGCGGCCGCCCACGTGGCCGCTGGCCGCTCGCCCTACCAACGCCACACTTACAGGTACCCTCCAATCCTGGCCTGGCTGCTCGTGCCCAACCTGTGGCTGCACCCGGCCTTCGGCAAAGTCCTCTTCTCGCTTGCAGACGTGGCCGTCGGCCTCCTTATCCACCGCCTTCTACTGGCCGGTGGCATCGAGGCGGCCACGGCGGCCACTTTTGCTCAAGCCTGGTGGCTCAACCCGATTCCCATCGTCATCTGCACTCGAGGCAGTGCCGACGCCCTGACGGCCTGTTTGGTCCTGGCCGCCTTGCTGGCCGCCCAGAAGGCCCGACCTGGGCTCACTGGCCTCCTCATGGGCACGGCCGTCCACCTTCGACTTTATCCAGTCGTCCTGGGTTTCAACTTTCTGGCCGCTTGTTCGACCAACTCGGCCAGGTTCCGGCTCTGTTTGGCCGGAGCCGTGTCCTTCGGCCTGCTGACCTGGTTCAGTTGGTTGTTCTACGGCCACGAGTTCCTCGAGCACAGCTACCTGTACCACTTGGACAGAAGAGACGCTCGGCATAACTTTTCACCCCTTTTCTACCCCCTGTACCTGATGGGGGCCAAGGCTGCCTGGCTGGGCACCCTGAGTCTGGTGCTGCAGGCGGCCCTGGTGATCACCGTGGCCATGGCCTTCGCCAAGAGGAAGGCTGACCTGCCGTTCGCCTCCTTCTGCGCCTGCGCCATTTTCGTGGCCTACAACAAGGTGGTCACTGCCCAGTACTTCATCTGGTTCCTGTCGCTGCTGCCGGCGTGTGCCGCCAGACTCAGGGTGTCGGCCACCAGGGCCCTGGTGCTCACTGGCATCTGGCTGGTCACGCAGGTCACGTGGTTGCTGCCGGCCTACCTGCTTGAGTTCCAGGGACTTAACACCTTCCTGCTCATCTGGCTGTACTCGCTGGCCTTCTTCATCGTCAACGTGTTTGTGTTGGCCGAGCTGGCCGCCTGCTACCAGCCGGCGCCGCCACCCCACCACACCACGCGGCCAAAGCCGAGGACAGTGCGAAGGTGAACCAAACCAAATGACCCTAGTCGAGTGACAGAACAGATAATTGCAATAGTGCCTCCCTATAAGGAGGATAGATACGAAGTGAGGTCAAAAGACCGTAAGTAAATTTAACCTTCGTTAATTTGACTCAGTCTGACCTTTGGTTGTTGGTATACATGTAATTTTGGTATAAATAAAATAAAGGCAGTGATTGTTCTATAGCAGTGTGGTTTAAGTTGTTGAACATGCGTAAAGAAAATAATCTGGAATTAAAAGATAAAATAAAAATGCTTGGGTTGAAAAAGTACAGAAGAAAATCAATTTTTTTTTATTGAAACTGTTGCTTTGTGCTTTCCCTTCACCTTCCATTCATTTTTTCCAAAGCGATGATGAAAATTTAAACTGGGGTCAACCTCGTTTAAACAATAAAAGGCAAAACTTTTCAACAAGATGGAGCCTTTGATTTTTATTTGTTATTGTTTTCTGATCTTGATTAAAATTATTTAAATAAACTACTTATTTTGATGTAAATCGGTATGATTGTTAAGTCGATTTTACTCATGGTTTTCAAAAATAAGATTTATATATATTTTTATACACCTTTTTCTTCTTTCCAATTTCCTCCCTCTTTATTGAGGCCTCACAGTAATAAAGTTGAATTTGTTTCCATCCCTTGCCTTGTACCTCTTGGCCCCGTGGGCGATCCGCCTGGTGATAAATCGAAAATGCAGCCACAGCAACAGCACTGCCAGTGCGGTTGCATACGCATCACGCTTGGGAGAAGCTGACAGCAGTGCCCCAAGACATTTCTCTCTTCCCTTTATTAAAACGCTGCGCATCATCTCGAGACCGTTTTTATTTACTTCAAGAAATTGATTTTTTCAGCGTCATGAAACCAATTTGGTTTGAAAAAATAAATAATTGCGTATGCTAAGTGATAAGATGTCTCACCATAAAATTCCAATGATGCGTAAATCTTACGTCAGTTGATAAGCCACTGTGGCCAAAATCAATAAGTCACCGATTTTTATTTAATCGTCGTTTGTCAGGCGTTGATAAGCCGTCAAGGAAAAAAAGGTTTAGTCTCTTCAAAGAGAGGCAAAATATTAACCGCGCGGAAAGCTAATTTAGTCTCGTCTGCAATTTGTTGTCACGGCAGAGGCGCAATCTATATGAAAAGTCGCTATGGCACGGTTCGCAAGGACGCTGACAAAGAGTCCGTTTTGGCTTTGGGCAAATTGGCGGCCATCCATCTCTCGGCAACTCATTGGCTCCTTTTATCAAAGGCCGAAACACCTCTATAGCGTAGAGAACGGACACGAGCTTAATTGTGGCAGCGAAAAAAAATTCGACCGCGCGTCGGCGTGAAATTGTATATTATTATGTTGAGCAAAAACGGTGTCTGTCTTATCTCTCTCGTTGCTTGAGATGTGAACGAGTTTCGCAAACACGCTGGATGCCGTGCAAAAAGTGCAGAAAGGAAGTACCACGTTTAGTCCTCAAGTACGCAGCGCTACTTATATTCGGGTATTATATATGCAAGTAAAGCCTTTGGTTCTATTCACACAAAAGTTTAAAGATTTCTGCAAAGAAAATAAATTTTAATTTTTGAAATCAATTACTTACAATTTTTTGTACTTACTTAAACTTTGAAAGAACAATTAATTTGTTTTAATAGAAATCTTTGGTATAATTTCATTTTAATTAAATTATTTTTTAATATAAAATGTTTCGCTGTACCAACAGTACCACTTAAATTGACGGAAGAAGTCTATAATTAATATTTGCGATTTAAAACCGCAACTTGAAGTAACTATTCTAACCGCTATATATGGCAAATAATCATTGTCACGTTTTATAATAAAACTATACACAAACCTCAAAACTAAAAGACGAACTTCCGTTGCGGTCGCGGGCGTGATTTTGAAAGGCAATTATTTTCGCTTCTCATGTCAGCGGCTTTCTCGCTTATTAACCCTCCATAAACATAGTATAATTGCATCTTTGAGACAATAAAAAAATCTTGCCATCTGTCTTGCTTTGCCTCTTTGCTAATACAAGGGGACGTACTTTCATCTCCCTTAAACAGTCTAATTATGCACCCTTGTCAGGTAAGCGGACTGGAAACGTGCATTTGAGCTTTTTACTCACCCCAGCACGCGTGCATGCGGCGCCCCCACAAAAGCAGCCACCCTCTTGCGTGTGCTTAGTTGTGTGTCTTTTATCGCCCACGCAGTGGCACCCTTTATGAATAATGCATGGTGAATAGATAGGAAAGGGGACGGATTTGTGTTTTCCTTGGAAAAAGTAGCTATGAGCTTTGTGGCGTCACAATATTATCTCGCTATGAGTGCAAAGAACACCTGCCGTTGACCATATTGACAAAGGTCAATGCAAAATAAATTGCTCATTTAAATTCTTGGTAGAATAAGTTATTTTAAAATTATCGTTTAACTGTAGAAGGTTGTTTAAGATTAAATAATTTTTTGGACTTCTATGAAATCTGATCGCAACAAATTCGCCCTTCGTCCTTCCAGGAAAAAATAAGATTTTTTTCTAAAAGAAAATGTAATTGACAAATCAATTACCTAATTATTATTAAAAAAATAGACATCATGTATTTTTGTTTATTGATTTTTATCCCCTTTTTTGCATTCATTCATTGATTTGAAAGTATTTTGGAATTTAAATATTCTAGTTAAACTTTTTTCTTTGCAAACCTTCCCTCTTTTTTTAAACTAAAAGGTGGAGTTATTTTAATAATAATTACAAGGCCTGGAAATTCACCTTTTCCAATTTAATTTATCAAAGGCGATAACAGACGTGGAGAGATAGGGCGCGGGTAGGCAGGCTCGGCTCTCCTCAACTTTGCGGGTTGCACGGCGCTCGCGCGTGCGCCTCTAACTCGATGTACCACAATCCTCCCTCTCGCAGCGTTTTGCTTTGCTTTTCTGCCTGCATTTCGGCATCCATCCGCGCACAGCTCGTCAGTGTCGTGCAGCAAGCGCAGCGCTCCGAGCGCGCATTTGGCCGTGCGGTCCGCCGAGCGTGTGCTCCCTCATCAACCGAAGAGGAATCAATTAATTCTGACACCTGAGCGGCGCCGCGCAGCCATGTGACCTGCCGCGTGCCACCTACCTGGAGAGCCATGCCTGGTCTGGTCTTCTTCAGGCGCCGATGGAGCGTCGGCAGCGACGACCTCGTCGTGCCCGGGATCTTCCTCTTCCTGCTGCACACCATCTGGTAAGTGCAATAATTCCAAAACTTCTTCAGTCTCCACTTCAATTGCATGCCGAAGGATTCGTCCTGTTGAAATGATAGCGAAATGAATGCGGCGAAAATCGATGGAATTCTTTGAAAATTCCAGGCATAGCTTATTTCAAAACTTTTAATTTGCTACATACTGCAGAGAATATTATTAACAGCGGAACGGTTGATATTTTGTTTTTAAAAGATATTCATTTAATTATAAAAACAAATCAATTTGCCACAAAAAGTTCTCGCGTTAATTTTAAATTTTGATAGAACTGGAAAAACTAAAAAAATCAATGATATTAAAATGCACTACGGAGTAATATTTAACAAGCTGCAATATTATATGTATCGACAGACCGAAAAGGTCTTATGTAACATTTTGCGCAGAAAAACAGTGTAAATTAAACAGTGCTCAAAAATCTACATATTATAGTGATATAACATAACAAAATCAGAAAATCTGATATAAATTAAAAACCAGGAGGGATTAAAATTATTTTTGCACTCAAATTTGTACTCTTTCACTTTATTTATGCAGGCTGATTCGGAATTACCTAAAATAGAATTAAATTTCAATATATATTGCATCTATTTTAAGATTTTTATAACTAAATAAATAGCTTAAACTTTTCATCTTGTTTTTTGTAAAAGCCATTTTAATGTCAGAAGGAAAAAAATCATTGCGCTAATTTGGAACTTGACAAACTTTCAAAAAAGACAAACAGTGAGTAAGGCAGGAAAAGTCGTGATTTATTTTGAGAGGCTGTGTTATTTTGGTGCTAATTGGTGTTGAACCCGGAGGTGTGTGTCAGCTGGGTTGTTCTCTATATAGTCTGGGTGCGTGGCACTGCTTTTAAGTGTGTGTACTACAAAGTCTACAAAATATTCACCCGCCACCGCGAGCGAACGAGGTGCACGCGCCAATGACCCCATTGATCGGCGGCAGTGAAGGTGTCTCGTTTTAATAATAATGCAATTTATCGTGGCGGGCAAGGCTGAATTGTTATGCGATTAAAAGGAGGAAGGCAAGGAACGGCGCCCTCAAGCTGATTAGGATAATCGCACACGCAATATCCGCCGGTTCATTTTGTGACATTCAGGTTGAAAATTTGTGTTCGAGTATGAAAGAAAAACTTGGGAAAATTAAGTGACGAATCTGAAATATTTTTTCTTGAAATTCCAGGGCTCTTCAACGGGATTTTAATTTTCAACTGCTAAAATTAAATTCTTCCAATTGTTAACTTTCATCCTATTTTCAAATTAATTCTCAAAATAGGATAGGCACATAGTTTAATAAGACCAAATTACAACCAAAATTTTTTTAATTTAATCAAACTTGCGTGTTCAGCGCTAGCCCAATCATTACTGACATCAAAGGAGAAGTAGATTACCTGCTCAATAACTTATCCAATTTATTAGCCATTTTAGGTGCAAAGCGTGCAAAGTAAAAAGGGTTGAGCTCGTCTGAGCAGTCTGAGAGGAAGAACAAAGCTAATTAACTTAACACAAAGGCTGATCGATCAGCCGGCCTGGAAGGAGTTCGTAGTTGCGCTCTCGTGAATAAAAAAGTAATTCACAGCTTGGCGCGGCAGCGTAATTAAGGCTGAAAATGCAATTAAACAATCGATCAATCACGCACGGCGGCCAACAAGTGAGCGCGCGCTGTCGGCTTTGGAGACAAATGCAGTCTGCAAATGTGGGGCACTCTGCAAAATGAGAATTCGCGCTCGAGGTGCAGCGGACATTGCTGTGTGTTTGCCTCAAATGGAGCTATAAATATACGGTCCGAATGCACGCCTGCATGCAATCAAAATTGAAATTTGCACACGGCGGTATAATTACCCACGGACATGCATTATATGAGCTTATGTTAAATTATGCATGTGGTGCGGCCAGCAAGCTGGAGGGGTCTCAACGTGTGCTAACCAGACTTCAGAATCCAATGCGAACCAACCAGGCATTTAAATGGGGCAGTATTTGCAATAAAGCGCAAATAAAGTATATGAAAGATCACAGTTGATTAATAATTCTTCATTTAACCTCGGATTTTCTTTATTCAAAGCAAGACTGGATTTTTTTTTTATAAATTTCGAAACATTGGAAACTGAATTCTGTAAGCTAAATATTATTGTTGAAAAAAAATATTCCAAATTAAAATAGTTCATAAAAGCAAAAATTTAATTTCTTTTTTAAAATTTATTTTCATAAAACTTTGAAAGTCGATGAGGAAGAAACGTAGGAATAAATGGAATAATGAATGTATATGAAAAGAAATTAAATGAAAGTTTTTGAGATTTCACAAAACATAATTAAAATGTTTGAATAATTTTGTAAAGACAGGTTTAAATCCTGATACATGTTTGCATACTCTTCATAAACTCATCTATAGAAATTAAATATATCATCTGTTTAATTTTTTTAAGATTTTTTCCTCATTTAAACATAAGAGAGGAGTGTGAATCATTATTTTGCACAATTTTGAATGGAAGCTACCGTAATCAAATTCCTTTGTTTGGTCACCGCTGATTTCACATATTGTTTAATTTGTTTTATCATATCGCCCACTTTGGTGAATCACACAAAATTCGCATTCTATATTTTCATCGTCACTCCGCGGCAAGTGACATTATATTTCCGATGAAAACCAAATCACATGGTACCATGCTCCCCTACACCAAAATCACTCAGCCGCGGTGGTTAACCAAACTGAACGACTCTATAAACAGTGTCGCTGCTCACTTTGCACCAAAATGAACACAGGCGTTCGGAAAAGGGCTCGACATTTTTAGGAAAAAGGGCCGAAAAATAACACTGACCTTTAAAGATCAAATTATTTCGCGGGCACCAAATTAAAGGACAGAAAATAATGCATAACTTAAAAGGTTTATTCTGGTTATTGTTTCGCGTGGTTGCAGAGATCTGACACACCAGCAAGAGCAAAAGGAAGAAGACTCTTGCTGCATCACGAAACACAATCTTGGCTGGAAATTGGCGTCTAATGGCAAGAGGGAAGTTTCCTCTTACTCTTAATAGAAGGAATAAAAGGGGTAGAGGAAAAACAAAAAGCAATTAGCGAGGAGCAGTTTGATATTGAAATTGAGACGCGAATCCAAAGATGTATTTCATTTATAACAAAAGTGGGCTCCCTTCATTGTTTTTCTTCCGGATCGAGGAGTAATTCAGCAAAAAGGGCAGTGCCTTTTGAGAGCGAAAGGATGTGCACGTCTCGCCAAGCTCTGATTTGACTTTCAAAAGCAAGAACAAGAAGGCGGAACAATTATTTACTCGCTTTGTGAGCGGGGAAAATTTATATTAACTGTCGGCGTTTCCCGAAAAATTAATGCAAGAGCAATGACTGAAAAGTATATTGCGCTTCCGTTCTAGGCTCAGTCACCATGGCTATTTTTGTCCAAATCGGTCGGGTGCGGTTCAGTGTGCTTTGGATGAGATCACACTAAAAAATAAAGTTACATAATGAAACTATTTTAAGGATATGTAAGAAAATATTAATTTCGACTGCGCTGACATGAAAACACATTAAATATAAATTTTTTTCCAATTTACATTAGGTATATTGATCAAAATAATTTTGGCAAGCACGATATGGATTACTTTTTTAATTAATCTTGACGTTAATGCCCTCATATAATGGCAAGTTTGTAACAATGCAAACCGTTGAGGTGGTCATGGTTGATGGTGTTATTGTTACTGTATGTGAAATTCACATCTACTCTCCCACATCGGTGCAAAAACAATGAGCGTCTCTCCCGATCTTTCCACCGTGCTATTCAGCAGAGTACAATTTGGCACTGCTCCATTGTGTGCGTCGTAAACAATACGTATATTAAAATTTGCCCACTTGCATTAAGCTCGAGTCAAAAGTTTTTTACTCTTGTAAAAAGACGCGTATATTTTTCATCTCTAAGTGGGGTAATTTTCTTAACGTTGCCCCGTATCTTGAGATTTTACTTCTGCACAAACTCCATTTTCCGCCGTAACATTTCCGAGTTTGTCCAAGTCGCATTTTCACTTACCGCCTTATCTTTGCGAAAGAAAAAAAAAACACCGACGGTCTCCTTCATTAGGCAGATATTGCTCTCGAGATTTTTGTATTGTGAGTGCACGCGACGTCTCTTCTTCATCTCGGCTTTTCCCGCCTTCATTCTCTCCGCCTTGAAACAAAACTCCTCTCTCGCTCGTTCACATTGAGTTTTTGAGGCTTAAAAAGAAACTCAAGAAGACGCTTTTGTCCAAGCCCCTTTTTGCGAAGCACTTTTTGGATGAGAGGTCTATTGAGTGGTTTGTCTGTCGCTTCTTTTCCTTTTGTTGAAAATTCCAATCTATCGCAGACATTTCCAATAATTTTTTTTTTATCAAAGCGCAGATCATTTCTTTGTATTTTCTTATGTTAAAAAATTAACAAAAGTTTAAATTTTGCATTTATTTCCTACATTACTTCATGATGAAATGTAAGAATAATTTTCCTCACTTGAGAAAAGTTTTTAATCTGAACTCAAAGAATTGTTGGCAAACAAAATAATCTAGCGTTTTGTTTTGTGAAGTATCAAACAATTCTGGGCGCTTTGAGAGAAAAGAGTTGTCGACACGGAGCCAAGCCGGCTGCCTGGCTCATACATGCAGTTTTTTTTAGCCGCGCGTTGTTTTATTAGATAGGAGCCTGCATCACTACTCGAAGATCCATTGTTCTTGAGCAAGCGGCCGCTCTGCACTCGTAAATCATCCGCGGTCTGCTGCAGAGCACCGAGAAAACCATTCACAACTAACTTTTATTATGCGAACATGCTCTAGTTCGCCGCCTGCAAAGCCCTCCACTTTTCCAGCCAACACATTATTCGCACGCTGATGCCAACAAATCTGCGTGTGATTAACTGCGGCGAGATCCATCACGGGCAGTGCGAATTCTCTTTTTTAAGTCGGGTATTAAATCTGCACCACATCAATCTATTTTCATTTCTTTTCTCTCATCGATTAATTGAATTAAAGCCAAATTTAAAAGTTAAAAAATAATTTAAAAGTTTGGTGGCTTTTAATTGTATGAAAAATCTTTTTCCAAAATATATTTGAATTTCTGTAATTATACAAACAAAAAATATTATAATATATTCTGGCATTTATTCCTATTTTTAATTTGTTATTAACTTTCTCATTTACAAAATAATTTTTTTTTAGAAAATTGTTTTTGCTGAAAAGTTGTAATATAATATTTTTTTGCTTGCTCAGTCTTAGAAATCAATATTAAATTTTTTTAACAGAGTAACCAAGCAAAGAATTTATGAATGTTGATTTGTTATCCAAAGGAAAAGTAGAACAAGTATTTAAAGCAATTTCCCCGGTTGTTGTGTTCTTTTTTTCATTTTGAATATTTATGTGAACTGGAGCATTACCCCCTTGGGCCTCGGTGGTTGGTTGCTTTTGAAGTTTCGAGTCTCGCCCAAGGCACTTCTGCCTCTGTTACGGCAAAAACTCGTCGCCGGCGCATTTAAAAATAATTAAAGTGCGCTGCTCGTTCCAGCGCGTGCCACATTAATTAATTCAAAATGCCATTTCTCGCTGGCTTCCCTTCCACTCTTCTCGCACTCGCTCACACACATTCATGCTAGATGCACACGCTGCTGCTCTATCGATCCACTGTGTTTTCTGGTCAATGGGAACACACTCGAGGGAGCTGCGACGAGCGGCAGCCGATTTTATCGCTGCACAGTTTTCAGAATGCATGCACAAAACCGTCCTGCTTCCGCGTAGCTGCGCAAGTGGAGCGTCAACCGAATCACAATTAACTGCTGCAATTACAGTAGTCATTGTTTTAACAATCTATTCTACAATCAAAGCCTGAAACGACCAGGACAATTGATAACAAAAAGTCGTTTAATGATCAAATTTATTGTAACTAGTAATTAAAATTTGAAAGATGTAGTGTTAAGTAAAAATTTAAATTCTTATGTTTTCATGAAAAATTTAACCTTAAAATTATTTTTGTACTAATTTATTTTCAATTTAATTACAAAATTTAAATAATAGTTTTTAAGAGCTATACATTTTTGTGGTTTAATATAAATATTATTTATTTTGAAAAATAATAATAAACAAAAAAACAAGTCAACTAACTCTCACTGCGACGAATAGGGTTTTTTTTATTTCAAAAGTTTTAAGAAATTTCTTGCTAGAATTGGTGCCGTTTTGTGCAAAAAATCCATTATTTTCTTTCATGTAAATTGTTTCCAACATTTGAATGTAAACAATGAGGTGTAACAATTTGAACAAATAAACAACAATACAATAATATTAATTTAATAGCAAAATCAATAACAAATACATGATTTACTTAAATGAATTTTAATATAATGATTTAAATTTTTATAAAATTGTGCAAGTGAATTCTAAAAATTTATATTAATAATGACAATAATTTAGGGAATAATACGGAAAAATTCTAATTGCCAGAAACATTAATGTATTCCATATGATTATATTGCATTATAATCACCATTGTGTCCCAATATTTCCAATTTTTTTGTGGACGATATCTTATCTTCCAATCTCAATAGGAAATGATTCCGACTTTTGTGTTTTAAAACTGGGTGTGTCCTTTCCTTCGGAAATATAACAAAGCTCTTTGTATTTGGATTGCCTCCAAAAGGCAGTACCAGTCTGAAAGTATTAGAGGAAAAGAGCGACCGCCATAACATAACACACTTCTTAATTCCACGCCGGCACAAACGTGCGTCTCTTGGATAGGACGTGCTATTATGTTGGTGAAGCAAATGCATTTCGCTGATGAAAAGGATCTCGGAGACAATCTCGCCGAGCGGCAATTGCTTTTCTCGTCGTCGCGCAAATTCACTTTGCACCGCACATTCAGCGACAGAATTGAACGCGAAAAGCGCCTTACTTGCTGCTTTTGGCACTCGCCTTCCATTTAATCCGGATCGGAGATGGCAGAAATTGAAAACGCTATCTCTGCGCTATTTGTTTTGATTTCCCGGCCCATTGTTGCGCCGCACATCTCAGCGAGATGAGCGCTCGCTTGAACTCTGACATTTAATGATGCTGGTCGGCGGCGCCCCGTTCCTTCCGCAACCGGCCGAGCTCAAGCTGCGCCGCCGTTTCGCGATTTTACGGTTCTTGTAAAACATTTTGTAGGCCATCAGACTGGAAATTTTAACCTGGTCAAACTAATAAAAATTATGATTCAGTAATTCCCAGTTTTTTTAAGTTGATTAAAATTTTGAGGTAACTTTTTGTGTTCAACATCATTTAGACGCGGCTTTTAAATTATTATTTTTTTTCTTGAAATTAAAACGCAAATTATTTCTATACATGAAATTTTTCAAAGGTTTTGTGGAATTAAGGGGACGATTAAAATAGTGGCAACTATAGTTTATTATCTTTCACTTTTTAATGTACATAATTACTGCCTATTGTTCCTTTCCATTAATCCCTTGAATTTCTGTTAACATTAGAATTCAGAGACTTCAAGTCACTTAGCAATTAAAGAATAAAAATTGATTTTAATCTATAACTTTTTAAACTTTTATTTAAATAATATAATTTTACTCTAAACAGTCATTTTCGGAAACATGGAAAATTTATATTTGTTGATACTAGAATTAGCCATGAAACAATTTTACAAAATGGATCGATTTTGGCTGGAATAGGGCCATGTGCTTGGCAACTAGATTGCGTTCATCCCCCTCGATGGGGCTTTTGAGGTTTAGAGCACTTCATTCAACATGCAAACTGTTAGTCCCATTTCAATTTATCAACATGATGCATCAAACATCTGCTCTCTCAGCCTTATATGAATGCATTTCAATGTAGCCCACAGCAGCACTCACCAGGCTTGCCAAGAATTTCCTCGTGGAATTCATTTATGAGTCGTAATTAATCGGGAACAAACCCATTCGCGTGGCTAATTGCACTTCTGTGCACTATTTTGAATCAGCTCGCTCCGGAAATTGAAATTTTGCGCATGCAAGTCTCGTGAGTGTGCGAAATTTTTCTGCTCGCAGAGAAGGGAAAAGGAAGGGAAGGATCGATGAATAGACGTGAGTGGGCGGATGTAGAATTTCTTTGGAATTTTCCGGCCCTCTTGCTGCGGGCGTGTTTTTGTACCGACGGCGGAAATGCGAAAGGTGCTCAAAAACGGTGCGGAGAAATGTTTGTTCTTGAAAATAAGGAAATGCTCAAACATCCTTTTTTGCGCAAGCAAAATGTAAGAAAGAAATAATGAAGATATTACTTTTTAAGATTTTATTGGATAAAGTTGCTACATTTATATAAATATATTTTATTACAAGTATTCAAGAAGATTTAGTATTTATATCTCTATGATTGAGTAAATTTGTATTTTGATAATAACTTATATAATCAAAACAGAATAATGGGGTGCATAAAGAAAAAGCGTATAATATTATACGTTTACCATTTGAAATGACACATTGCTAATTGTATCTGCATTGCAAAATTTTTATTCACCGTAAGTTTTTGGTGGAGACCGGTTTTTACCTTCCAGGTCATTGCTCGCTGGTGGGATTAAAAAATGATGTGACTTCTTTTGGGAGTTATTCACCAGCAGCGGCCGGACAGGCACACATTGCTGAGATGCTGCTGCAAAAGAGGTTGTGGGTCGCATTCATTTTAATAACAATTTCTTTGACCGCCACGGGTCAATCAGAAGAATCAGATTCCGATGGCACTACCACTGAGAGCATATTTGAAGAGAGCACCAAATTACCGGACTCCCAAATCCGCAATTTGGAATCTGAGCCTGCAAACCTTAGAGGAGCGCAACTGATTAGAATCCGGCTGAAAAACGATGAGCACAAGCGCGTCTTCAAGGAACTCGCACAGAGCAAACGTGAGAAAACAAAATTCTTGGGGAAAGGATAATTATTTCTAATTATTTCAATATGATTTTAATTAATTTATTTAACAAAAAAAAAACTCTCTGATAGTCTATTCTGTCAATAATCATATTATTATTCTAAAACTGTGTGAAGAGCAGTTCCTTCAGTTTTTACGGTTGAAAATTTTTAAGAAGCTTATCAATCATGATTTTGTATAGTGATCAACATTTGGAAGCACACAAGGGGACCAAAGTCATTTGCTATTTTTATGGTTCTCCAAGAAAATGTGGAAAAAGTGCACTTGCAACTATTTGAAGCGAATATTCAGCCGAAAATTATGGCACCGGACGTGCAAAAATTGATTGATGAGGAAAACCCTGCAAACACCACGATCTACAGTGACAGCAATTCTTTCCGGGCAGGTCAGGTCAATGCAAAGGTTGTTTGAAAATTTATGCTTCAGTTGCTGATTTATTTTTTAGGATACACATTAAACTGGGATGCGTACCACAGGGCGAGCGTGATTCACGATTTTCTTGATTATTACGCTGCCAATTACGCGTCGCTCTGCACCGTAAAAACTATAGGCAAAACCTTTGAGAACAGACCCATCAAGTTGATAAAAATTTCTGCCGGTGGTGCTACTAAGCGCCCTGCCATATTCATAGACGGAGGTAAAATATATTATGGATATCATGAAACAAATAATTTTAAAAATAAATAACTAAATAAACTAAAAACTTAATGATATGCTTATTGGTACTGATTTGCAGTAAATTTTTTAGACAAATTTTTATTATTTATTTAAAACCATTTAAACTTTTCCAAAAATATATTATTTATCAAGATAAGATTATTTAAAAAATTATTTCAAATCTAGGAATCCACGCGAGGGAGTGGATTGCGCCTGCGACAGTTTCATACATAATAAAAGAACTAGTTGAAAATCGCAGTCGCTACAGCTCATTTGCAAATGCCATTGATTTCCATATTGTGCCCCTCCTGAACGTCGATGGCTACGAGTACACGCACACAAGTGATCGTCTGTGGCGCAAAAACAGGGCAAAAACAAATTCAAAATGCTTTGGAGTTGACGTGAACCGAAATTTCGGCTACAAGTGGGGAGGTGTGGGCGCTAGCAGAAGTGCCTGCTCAGAAGTATATCGAGGACCATCCGCTTTTTCAGAACTGGAGTCCAAAGCTATTCAAGACTACATCATGAGTTTTAACGTCGGGTTTTTCAATGTAAATCAATTTGAGAAACAATATTGCCAAAAACTAAAAAGAAATCATTCTAGGCCTATTTTACGATCCACAGTTTCGGTCAGTGGATTTTGTATCCTTGGGGATATGCTTACTCGCTTCCTCCAGACTCTGCCGTCTTGCAGCAAGTGGGAGACACCGCTGCAGCAGCAATAAAGGCTTTAAGCCAAACATCGTACACAGTTGGTAATTCTGCCAAACTATTGTACAGAGCATCTGGTATGAATCAATGGATACGAAGGATATGCAAATTTTTATTTCCTTTTATTGTAGGTTGCTCTGACGATTGGGCTAAGGCTGTTCCACAAATTAAATATTCATACACTGTAGAATTGGCTGACCAAGGAACTTATGGATTTATATTACCAGCAAGTTACATTAAGCCTACTGGAGAGGACTTGATGGCTTTAATCAGGGTATTTGCTGAAAAAATCCTCCAAACTACTAACTTCAAAGAGCCTTGAATATAAATGTTGGAGAAAAATAAAATATTTTAATTTATTAAAAATATATATTTTGATGTTCAACAACGAATTATTTTAATTTAGTAGATAAATACATAATAAATTTATATAACCTCATAAAATGATTTATAACTCATAATTATTAAATACCTTGAGAATTAACAAAGTTTATTATTAATTTTAATGCTAAGAAAATACAGTATTATTTACTACATTTTTTCACATAGATATTTCAGAATAAAAACTTTAAATAATTTTGTAACCTTAAGTTTTGCTTTGAAAGCGAAATAAAGAAACCTTTAAAAAAAATGTATTATCGACCGTATAATCCTATTTCTAACGTTAGCTGATTCAGATACATTGGCATTATTAGTTTCAATAATTTTATCAATTTGAATTATATTTAAATTTTTAATAGTACTTTTGTTTGTTCTAACAGGAAAAATGTGCTAAAAAAACATAATTATTTATTTTGTTTCTAGCTAGTTTCACGTTTTCTTCTCCCATTTTCTTTTTTTTTTACATTTATGTGGTGCAGACCAGACACATTTTTATTCTACCCACGGCCATCGCTCGATGGTAGGAGTAAAAATTATGGAAAGCTAGGAGTAGTTTGAATGAATTGAAAAGGGATTTGAGGGACACACGGTGCTTTCCTTTTGGCGTTTTATTCAAGAGCAGCGAAAGAGTCGAGGCGCACACGAGATGCGAAGCGTGTGGGTCGCAGTTTTAACAGTTTTTTTCATCACCGCATGTCAGTCAGACAATCCTGAAGATGTTAACATGGAGAGCACCGAATTGTCAGACGCCCAAATTCGAACGTCAGAATTTAAATCAGCAAATCTTAGGGGAGCTCAACTGATTAGCATCCGGCTGAAAAACAACAAGCACAAACGCGTCTTCAAAGAACTCGCCCTAAGCAAACGTGAGGCAATGCCAATTTTGGGGGAATTTAATTGTTTTTTAATTCTGAATACTTTGAATTTTAATTCTTAAATAACCATCAATAATGTAAGAAAAACTATTAGCAAAGCTTTAAATTGCAATTTATAGGAATAAATTATCACGTTTTGCATAACAACAATTTACTTTTTTAAAGCAATGCTGAAAAATCAATTTTTTTAGCAACGCTAATTTTCTATTCCTTTCTTGTTTTAGTTTTAAATTTTTTCTATAAATAATTTTTATGAGCTCATGTATATTGCAAGTTGCAAAACTGAAAAGTTGCCCTAATATAATTAAATTCTTGAAATTAAATTTAAGAAGTTTCAAAGAAATACTCTTAAAATTGTGAAAGATAACCGAAAATTTTTAATTTTAAGTTTAACTCGGCATCATTTTTGATATGGAAAATAACTTTTACAAAATACTTTCATTTTAAATAGAGATCGATATTTGGAAACTAACAAGTGGCCAGGAGTCGGTTGCTGTTTTTATGGTTCTGCCGGAGAATGTGGAAAAAGTGCACTTGCGGCTGTCTGAGGCGAATATTCAGCCGAAAATAATGGCTTCAGATGTGCAAAAACTAATTGACGAGGAAAACCCTGTGAAAACCACGGAAAGTACACATTTGGCGCAAAAAGGTCAGGACTATGCCTATAGATTGTGTGAAAATGGTTGCGTGAGATCTCGTTTTTTAGGATACTTATTAAACTGGAATGCGTACCAAAGAGCGAGCGTGATTCACGACTTTCTTGATTATTACGCTGCTAATTACGCGTCGCTCTGCACTGTTACCACTATAGGAAATACTTATGAAAACAGGCCCATCAAGTTAATCAAAATATCTGCCGGTGGTGCCACGAAGCGCCCTGCCATATTCATAGACGGAGGTGATTTATTGCAACTTAATTGAACTATTAAATTTAAATAATAAGTGCGATTGCTTAATTTTGCACTTGTTTGTAGAGAATCTATACATAATCTTATTATAATTTTTTTACAAAGTTTTAATAAATTCGTTGTTTTTCATTCATTAATAATTGAATTCAAAACATATTTATAGGAATTCACGCGAGGGAATGGATTTCGCCTGCAACAGTTTCATACATAACAAAAGAACTGGTTGAAAATCGCAGTCGCTACAGCTCATTTGCAGACGCCATTGATTTCCATATTGTGCCCCTCCTGAACGTCGATGGCTACGAGTACACGCACACAAATAATCGTCTTTGGCGAAAAAATAGGGCAAAAACAAATACACAATGCTTTGGAGTTGACCTGAATCGAAATTTCGGCTACAAGTGGGGAGGGGCCGGCGCCAGCACAAGTACCTGCTCGGATAATTATCAAGGACCGTCCGCTTTTTCAGAACCAGAAGCCAAAGCTCTTAGAGACTACATCATGAGTTTTAACGTCGGATTTTTTAAAGTAAATCTAATTTGAGAAAAAAATAATTTATTGTCAAAAATTAAAACTTAAACCATTCTAGGCATATTTGACACTGCACAGTTTCGGTCAGTGGATTTTGTATCCTTGGGGATATGATTTTTCGTTGCCTCCAGACTCGGCCGACTTGCAGAGAGTGGGAAGCAGTGGTGCAGCGGCGATAGCAACTTTGAGCCAAACATCGTACACCGTCGGAAATTCTGCCAAACTTTTATACAGAGCATCTGGTATAAATTAATGTGTGCAAAAAAACGCATATTTTTATTTTGAAATTATTTAAGGATGTTCACCTGATTGGACCAAGGCCGTTCCGGGCATAAAATATTCATACACGATAGAGTTACCCGACAGAGAAAAATATGGTTTTATCTTACCAGCAAGTTTTATTAAGCCGACTGGTGAGGATATGATGGCTTTTATCAGGGTAATCGCTGAAGAAATCCTTAAACCAACCAACTTTAAAGAGTCTTCAAGATAATTGTTGATGTTGTTAAGAAATTTGAAAATAATTTTAATTTTTAATTTTAATGTAGGTAAAAATATAAAAATATACATATATTTTTATTGTATGAAAATTGATTTATAAATTTTCTATTTCAATTTTTATTGGTATTTTTTCCAGAAAAAAAACAAGTACGTTTGGATTAATCTGTAATATTAAATAAATTAAAAAAAAACGCTGATTTTTAATTAATTAGCAAAAATAGATTTTGCTTTATTATTAAGCAATTTTAGTGCATAAAACCAATGTTTTAAAAAGCTCATTTTCAAATTTGACACATAGCGCTTCGAACAGCGAATTGAATAATTGCGAGTCTATATTAAGCACATGCATATGCATTCAAAGGTTTTTGGAAAAAGAAATATGCGTCACTTATATGCAAGAAAATTGAATTGTTCACTCTCTTCTTGGCCTACTAGCTCAACAAGAGCCTTTTTAAGCCATTCAAATCTGCAAATTTACTTGCCATATTCTACGAATATACAAATTTTTTGTTCAACACGGGTTTTTTTCGGAGCAGACCAGTTTATTCTTCCCAGGATCTCATCTCGCTGGTGGGAGTAAAATTATTTAAAGGCGTTGGCAGTTGGCATGTATTGAAAGATTTACGAGCGCCTGCATTTTTAGTTATTTGCCTACAGCGGTAGAGTTTAGGAACACGACCAAGATGCTGAGCGTGTGGGTCACAATTTTAACAGTTGTTTCTTTAACCATCGCATATCAGTCTGAGGAATTAAATTCCGATGAAGTTACCACGATGAGCACCTTTGAAGAGTGCACCGAATCGCGAGACGTAGAAATCCAAAAGTCGGAATTTGAAACTGCAAATCTAAGAGGAGCTCAACTAATCAGTGTCCGATTAAAAACCGACGAGCATAAGCGCATCTTCAGAGAACTCGCCTTAAGCAAACGTGAGATAGCTTAATTTTTGGGGAATTGAAAATCCAATGTAATACTTCTTATTGTTGATTTAAAGATAATTTCATTTTAAATTAATAAACAAAAACGTGTTTAAAATTTTTAAATTGAACATTAAAAATCTCTAAAATATTTTTGGGACAAGGTAATTTTTCAATACAATTATGAAGCAAATTTCCAACTTTGATTGAGCTTAGTGATCGATATTTGGAAGCACACAAGAGGCAAGAAGTCGGTTGCCGTTTTCATGGTCCTGCCAGAGAATGTGGAAAGAGTGCACTTGCGGCTTTTCGAAGCGAATGTTCAGCCAAAAATAATGGCGCCAGACGTGCAAAAATTGATTGACGAGGAAAATCCTGTCAACATCACAGAAAAAAATGATTCATTCCGGAAAGGTCTGATCTATGCATATATCTAAAATATTGCAAACTGTATATTGTTGATTAAATTTTTTTAGCGTACTCAATGACATGGAATGCGTACCACAGGGCTGGCGTGATTCACAACTTTCTTGACTATTATGCTGCAAGTTACGCATCTCTTTGCACTGTCACCACGATAGGAAATACGTTTGAAAAAAGACCCATCAAGCTGATTAAAATTTCTGCTGGTGGTGCCACTAGGCGCCCTGCCATATTCATAGATGGAGGTAATTTTAATTGATTATGATAAAAAATTACTTTTTTAAAAGCACAGAGAGTGCGCTTATTTATTATGGCAATTATTATTGTTTATTGAAATTTTTGCGTATACCAAAGATTGATGAAATAATTAATTTTACCAAACACAGGTATTCACGCGAGGGAATGGATTTCGCCCGCAACAGTTTCATATATAATAAAAGAACTGGTTGAAAATCGCACTCGCTACAGTTCATTTGCAGACGCCATTGATTTCCATATTGTGCCACTTCTTAACGTCGATGGCTACGAGTACACGCATGCAAAGGAACGTCTTTGGCGGAAAAATAGGGCAAAAACAAACACAAAATGTGTTGGAGTTGACCTGAATCGAAATTTCGGCTACAAGTGGGGAGGAGCTGGTGCCAGCAAAAGTTCCTGCTCGGACAACTATCGAGGACCGTCTGCCTTTTCAGAGCCAGAAGCCAGAGCTATTAGGAATTATATCATGAGTTTCGACATCGGATTTTTCAATGTATATCAATTATAAAAAAATATGCTAAAATTAAAAAAAAAATCTTTGTCAGGCCTATTTGACGATTCACAGTTTTGGTCGTTGCATTTTGTATCCTTGGGGATACGAAAATTTGGTCCCTCGAGACTCGTCTGACTTGCAGAGAGTGGGAAGCAGCGCTGCAGCGGCGATAAGGACTTTGAGCCAAACGTCATACACAGTTGGAAATACTGCCAAAGTTTTGTACAGTGCATCTGGTATAAAATTAAATAAAACAAAGGAAAAAAGACAAATTTTACTGTTTTTAGGTAATTCTGTCGATTGGGCAAAGGCTGTTCCGGAAATTAAATATGCGTACACGGTTGAACTGCCTGACAAAGGAAAATATGGGTTCATTCTACCTTCAAGTTTCATTAAGTCTACTGGCGAGGACATGATGACTTTTATAAGGATTATTGCTGAAGATATACTACGAGCAAATAACTTTAGAGAGCCTTAACAATAAACAAATCGTTTATGAATAATAATAATGTTTCTTTCACAAAAATATTTTTAGAATTTCACTGATTTAGCTTAGTAACAATATTCAATGAAAAATAAATTAAATTTAAAACACAAGGAATAATGCCAAAAAATTTATTCACGCTGTAACGGGAATAACATGATGCGATTAAAACACATAAATTACCTTCCGTTTACCGTTGAGTATTTTTCATAACTTAAATTGAGACTGCATGAAATTTTATCCAGCACAATTTATTTTGGTGCAGACCAGTTTGTACTTTCCAGATCATTCTCTGATGGGAGTGTAATTATGAAAAAAAGGCGTCTGAATGCATTAAAAAAGGGGTGACCGGCGCCTTCTTTCTTTAGTTATTCACCAACAGCGAAAGAGTTAAGACGACCGAGATGCTGAACGTGTGGGTCACAATTTTAACGGTTTCTTTGACAACCGCATGTCATTCAGCTAAATCAAATTCTGATGATATTACCACTGAGAGCATCTGTGAAGAGTGCACCGATGTGCCAGACGCCCAAATCCGCGAGTCTGAATTTGAAACCACAATTCTTAGGGGAGCACAACTGATCAGTGTCCGGTTGAAAACCGACGAGCATAAACGCGTCTTCAAGGAATTAGCCGTGAGCAAATGTAAGAAATTTTCAATTCATTGGTGAAAATTATTTATATTAATAACATCGATTTTTGAGACGATATGGTTATTTCCGTAACTGCTTAAGCTCATAATAAAACTAAATTTGATGGTTTTTGGCTCCTGAATAATAAATTTATATCACTTAATTTTATAAAATTAAAAAAAACACATATGTGCTATGTTTTGAACATTTAAAATCAAAACAAATTATTAAACTTTAATTTTCAAATTTTAGTGATTGATGTTTGGAAGCAAACAAGGGGCAAGAACTCCCATGCCGTTTTCATGATTCTGCCAGAAAATGTGAAAAATGTTCATTTACAATTATTCGAGGCGGGCATTCAGCCAAAAATCATGGCACCAGACGTGCAAAAACTAATTGACGAGGAAAACCCTGCGAACACCACGGCCAATACTGATTCGTTCCGAAAAGGTCAGGATTATGCCTAAGTTGCGTCTAAATTATTGCAATTTGTGAATTAATTGTTTAGGCTACACATTAAACTGGGATGCGTACCACAGAGCGACCGTGATTCACGACTTTCTTGATTATTACGCTGCTAATTATGCGTCGCTCTGCACCGTTACAACAATAGGAAATACTTATGAAAAAAGGCCCATCAAGTTGATTAAAATTTCTGCCGGTGGTGCCACTAAGCGCCCTGCTATATTCATAGACGGAGGTATGCATTATTTAATTTGATTTAACCATTAAACCAATTTAAAATACAATTCTTGCTAGTAGAAGTGGACAAAGTGGTAATAAATCCTAATTTTTTATTATTATTAATTTTGCTTATTTTACAATTTTTGCAACAACAAATTACAGATGATTAAAGTTAAAACAATATAATGTCAATCAAAAATTTCACAAAAGCGAGATTGTATTTGTCTGATATTATTTGAAATATAAAGGATTGATGCCAATTTATGTAATAAAATTATTTTTATTCAATTTTTTTATCAGTGCCTATTTTATAAATTAATCAATCTTTATTTTAACGACATAGGAATTCATGCGAGAGAGTGGATTGCGTCCGCAACAGTTTCATACATAGTAAAAGAGCTGGTTGAAAATCGCACTCGCTACAGCTCATTTGCAGATGCTATAGATTTCCATATTGTTCCACTTCTCAATGTTGATGGCTACGAGTACACGCAAACGAAGGAACGTCTTTGGCGCAAAAACAGGACAAAAAGAAATACAAAATGCGTTGGAGTTGACGTGAACCGAAATTTCGGCTACAAGTGGGGAGGAGCGGGCGCCAGCACAAGTGCCTGCTCAGAAATATTTCGAGGACCGTCTGCTTTTTCAGAACCAGAAGCCATAGCTATTAGAGACTACATCATGAGTTTTAACGTTGGATTTTTTAATGTAAATAGAAATATGTTTAAATATCAACATTGGCTTAACATGTATAATAATAAAAATTAAAATTCTAGTCTTACTTGTCGTTCCACAATTTCGGCCAGTGGATTTTGTACCCTTGGGGATACGCTGTCATGGTTCCTCCTGACTCTGCCGACTTGCAGAGAGTGGGAAACAGTGGTGCTGCGGCGATGAAGGCTTTGAGCCAAACCATTTACAAAGTTGGAAATTCTGCCAAACTATTGTACAAATCATCTGGTACGAATTAGTGAGGGAAAAAGAAAAATTAATTTTAATCTTGGTATTTTAGGTGTCTCTGTCGATTGGGCGAAGGCTGTTCCGGGAATTAAATATACATACACTGTAGAATTGCCTGACAAAGGAAAATATGGTTTTCTGTTACCGGCAAGTTTCATTAAAACAACTGGAGAGGACGTGATGGCTATGATCAGGGTTGTTGCTGAAGAAATCCTTAAAGCTAAATAACTCCAGGAAACTTTTAAGTGAAAATTTTACGATTTATCATCATATTTTATTCTTTAATTTATTATTTATTCCGGTTTTTTCTTTTATAAAACTTTGTTGAAAAAGTTAGTAAAAAATATAAATTTAATTGAAGTTAATTTTATGAATTGTTGTATTAATTTTTTGTATTTAAAAATTTAATTTTTTAATAAAACTTGCTATAGTATTCTGATTGCTAATATAACAAGATTTTCTTTGAAGGCAAACATAGACCTCAGTAGACCTTATTGTTTCTACTCGACAACACAAACGCGAATACTGCCGTATTTGCAAAGAAATTTGAATAATTGCGAGTCAAGAGGCACGAGTATTTGCATTCAAAAGCCCTCGGTAAAGAGAGCAAAAGCGGCTCATATACAACAAAGTATTCACTCTCTCCCTGGCTTGTGAGCACAAAAGCCCAGAGCCATTCATAAATCTGCAAAATTATCCCGGATGAAGCGGGGAACGGCGAGCGTAATTGTGTTTGCCGTGCGAGTGCGCGACCAAACAAACAACCGTAAACACAGGCGCATAATCTTGACACACGCGGCTCGTCTCTAATGGCCATTATCTGTCACCTGGCCGGGCATTTGCGCCGTCACCATCTGCCCTCTGTCGAAAAGGGCTGCACAGTTGGTTTCAAAATATACACAAAGACCTCGAAACGGCGGCAGTAATTGTATTATTTAATTTCACAATGTTACGAGCTGCCAATGGGAAGCCACGCAAGTGCGGAGGAAATAAATTAGTTTCAACGTTTATAGCCCTGCTCTTTGAGTTGCGCTCGTTTGGTGAAAAGCAAACATGCCCGCCTTCAATTCTTTGAAGCTTGGTAGATCAAAAACGCACACATGTAAAAATGTTTTTAAAAGATTTTATATATTTTTTTAATATATTTAGTAAAAAGCCTGTTTTACTAAACATAATTTGAGCTGCAGTTTTTTGCCAGGATTAAGAGCAAAAAAAGAACAAAGAAAGCGGCATTTGGAAGTATCAGGCAGTCATTTAAATGCAAGCTTTCAGCATCCAGAAAAAGAAAAAAAATGTCCAAAGAACTTGACTATTGTTATTTTTCTTTTGTTTATATTTTGTAATTGGAAAATTTTGTTTGTGAAATTTCGCATGTAAAACTTTGTTTGTAAAACTCTCATCTTTTCTCTCAATTGTATTGAATTTGTATAATTTTGAATGTATGAATGATGTATCCCGTTATGGGCAGCAATTGCCTTTGTGATATATCAATAAACACAATTTGCAACTATTGAGATCTTCATTAAAAAATATTTATGAAATACATAAATATTTGATCTCCTGTCAAGAAATTTCCAAGCACGTTTTCAGCACAAAGGTCGAGATTTGAGGAATCCGAGCCGCACAATAAGATATAGCACAGGACAATCCTCCAGAAATAGCAAAGGACCCTTGCTTGCCGGGCTTTGACGAGAGAGCACGCGCCGTTATCCGTGGATGTCTTTTGTTGAGCCGAAAAGGCATAGAACGAGGTACATCCCTCAAAGATACACTCACAAGGGATATTATGATGACTGGGTGAGATTTCTTCCTGCAGGCGAGCAGCAAAGTTTTCGCCAATATTTTATACAGCAGGAGAGCAGCCGGGGTGCGCTTTGAGGGGGAGGGTCTTGAGCTATTTGCAGTGTGCAGCCGCCCCCGTCTGCGTGGGGTGCATATTCGGGGGTGACGTCACCCCTTGGATACCATCAGGGGTGGGTGGCCGAGTGTGTTGTTGTCATGCAGGGCCGACGTTTCGGCAGCCCACACCAATTTAATTTCACCCACCGCTTTTCAATGAAAGCCGTCATTTCTATACGCATAAAAGGCTGTAAATATCATTCTAAGCGTAGGGAGGAAATAAAGCCAATGTCGTCAAACCACTCGAAAATGTCAGTTTAAACATAGCAAAAGTTATATAGTATGTTATTTTATCCATGGTATTAAACAATGCAAATATAATTTTTTTTAATTATCTACCTCATAATGAATTTCTCTTTGATTCAAATTTTAATTTTTCATTACAATTTTAAAAATTATTGTCACCGGTTGCGTTGTCAAAAAAAACTATTTGAAGATAAATTCTGATTTCCAAGGTAATGACTTTCATGATTAAAATAAATAATGTTCTTTTTTTCTTTTGGCAATTCTTGTTTTTAAACAAAAAACTATGTAGGCGGGAGTTAAAAATTCTCCAACAAACGAAAGGCATTTCGTGTCTCCACCGTGTAGAGACGAACCGAGTTTTTGGTCCTCTTTAAAATTCATTTGTGCTTCTCTTGTGCAACCTTAAGAGCTTTGAAACGTGAGTGGGCTGTTGGTTTGCAAAAGGGAGGAAGCAGAAAAAACGCTCTCCGCAAAGGAAAGAAGAACTCGGTCGGCACCTCGCAAAGGTATATGCGTGAAACAGAGAGCATCTCTCTCACAAAACACACGAAAGAAACCACGGCTCACTCCCCAGTGCACACAGAGACTAAAAGCCTTTTAAAAAGTTAGCTTTCGAAAGAAAGTGAGCACGAAAAGAAACACAGATGATTTATCCGAGCAACAACTTTTGAGGTGCAGAGTCGAGCAGCTATAGCGAGTTGCTTCCGAGAGATAGAATTTTATTTTTTCTTCGCCGGGGAGCTAAGTCGTATAAAACGTCAGGAGGGGAATGTTAAATATTTTATCACTTTCAGTGCGCCTGGGCTCGTATGCAGCCGGTGCAGCAGCAAAATTTATGTCGTCTGGAGCAATAGCCGCCTCCGTCTTCCCGGCTGAGCAGTGAATTGAGCCAGGGAAATTGCCTTGGTGCATTTGACGGGAGCGTGTGTGAATTTTTCATGGAGCAGACGGGGGTGACCTTCTTTGATTAAATTAAGTTAGAAATGTATAAGCGGACAGTCAGCAAATGAATTAATTCCAGTGCGCCATTGAATCGCGAGCCACGTACGTTTTTGTTACAAGCGTCGCGGCCAACTTTGTTTTCATTGTGTTTTGCCGCCGTAATGTTTCATTTGGTGGAAATGAATGTGGCTGTTGTATGTTTGTGTGGGAGAGAAAATTACAACAATGTTCGTGAAATGGATATTGTGTCTAAAATGTAGCAAACGTAATTAAATAAACTTTGGAATTATGGTTATGGGATAAAAAAAACATACAGGAATTTTAAAACATTTTAAATGCATTGTAAAGGTTGAAAATAAATTTTATAATTACTTCACCCTAGTTGACTGTTAAAATTTATACAAATGGAATTCAGTCTTTTTTTTCTATTTTGCAATTAATTGAATCAAATATCAATTTTTCAATATTAAATTTGATCGAAGGGTGGAAATTTTAATTTAAATTGCAAAAATCCATCTAAAATAATATAAAATTTAATTCAATTTTCACAGATATTTAAAAGTAATGACTCTTTCTATATTAATTTCTTATTTATTTACATTTAAGGCAGAGACCAATCCCCAAGTTAAAAAACTACGTGGGTGCCATTAGCAAAAACAAATTAAATTTAAAACATTTACGTTTTAATTCGTCATAATCTTGGCTAAAGTTTTATTCTTTAGCCTTTTTTGGTATGATTGATATATTAATAATGAAAAGGAGCCGTGCATATCACATTATTTTCGACTGACAGGTCTTAAGTGCTCGCCAGGAAAACCCGCCGTCAAGCCGAGAAACGAACTTTCCCAACGCTCTATTGGTTGCGTGCGGTGCTAAATCATGTATATTGATCTTTATTGCTCTAAAAGTTCCGAGAAAAGACAAAGGGTTTTCCCTCGGACGGTCTATTTCCAGCACCGTAACCTCCAAAACGGATCCGAATATATTGGAACGTCCAGCGTGGTCCCAGTTTTCATGTTATACACGCGCGACTGTAAAAAGTTATGGAATTCATCTGCCATCAATTCAAGTCGTAAAACTCGGAAGAGTTACGAATGCGTAAAAATGTTCTGCCTGGCAAAACGCCTAATGCGATAAAGTGGGTGAGATTTCGACGGAAATGGTCCGAAACCAACCCAGACTTTCTTTAAAGACCCATAAAAATAATTCCGCAAACGACAAAGTTTTTGGAAATAGTCTGTCCGAAAAGTCAAAGGTCGCGTCGCAATTATTCTGCTGCGAGTTGAGGGTCGCTTGTTTTGTTTACACCCCAGCCTGAAAGACACTGAGGCCCAACTTTTGCTTATCTGTGGTCAAGAGCCCATCCGAGTTTGCTGCCCGCAACTCTCCAGGGACCAATAAGTTGCCTATGTGCCAAGGGGCAGCGAAATTTGCCACAAAGTCAAACACACAAGCCGTTTCAAACAAGGAAGGAGACATTCATATTATGCAAGCGCGGGTGGGAAATACACTCGAAACTTTATTTTGTACGGCCTCCGTACGTTTATTGAAGAAAAAGGCCGCAGTAAAGCTTTCTGCTCAAGGAAATTGGAGAAGTCGTACGGCTTTGCAAAGATATTTCCGCGTGCCAAGGGAAAAATGCAGAATTATCTTGGCTTTATAGAGGGATTTTTTGCCCTTTTTTTTTAATTCCAATTCACTAATACTTAAATTATAAATCCGTTGATTTAGTCATGCAGACTGCTGAATTTATGACTGAACGCTGTCACTTTACCAAGAGAGACTATTTTCTATGCTCCAGCTGCTGTGAGATCAAAGGTTCGGGAATCGTTTGGCCCGATTAACGTAGATGATGGATGAACTGTTCTGTGGATTTTGCACAGTTTATTTTTAATTTGGAAGAGAGAAACGGAATTTCAATGAAGATCTTCAGTATTAATTCAAAATTAAAGTATTAAAAAAAAACTTCTGGGATATTTCAAGAGAGAAAAATTGTGCGTTATTTTTTAACTCTGCGCTTCCATATCCGCTAATGAGCTTTGTGATTAAATCCGCATAGCGTAAGTCGTCTGTGCGAAAGTCATTACCACGGGCCTCATTAAAGGGTATTATAATGCACAGAGGGTGGTCCGTGAGCGGCAAAAAAGTTTTGCGGCTTCGATATCTGTCTGTCTCTCTCTATTGCTCGCGAATAGCAGCCCAAAATAAATACCGTGAGCTGGCTTGGCTGTTTCTCAGTCGCATAGAAGCAGCAGCTTTTGTGTGCGATAATAAAGAGCTTTACGGCCTCCGAGAACCATAATAATAAAATAAAATAAGCTGGTCGGGGTCACTATGCTCGTGTCTCTTCTGCAAACTGCCTCTAATGGACCCATGCCTCTTCATTCCAACACTCGGCCTCTGCACGGTCTAATTAATTACACACCATGTGTGCATACTTTTTATGGTAATGAAATTTTGTCTTTATTGCAACATTTAGTAAAAACATTTTTTTCAATTAAGAAATAGGAAACATTTTCCTGTTACTTCTAGGTTTTGTAAAGGATTATTTATAAAATTTAAGAATGTTTGCTGAAACATGCTGGATTTATTGAAATTATAAATCAACACAAGTTGAGCGCGCTTCTGCCGCAAATGACGCGTTTCTGCTGGATGAGCCGCCCGAAAATAAACATCAAAAGCCTGTCTGCTCTCTTCTGAAGGTGCTTCTGCTCGCGTGAAATCCTCTCGTCATGACACGACGGGTATTCGCTCCATTAGGCAGGCTCAAGTGCGCTCATTACGCGCCTAGACACACTCACTTATTATAACGAAGCGGCCCCTCCGGCTGCACACATGCCCCCGTTTTTGCCCCTGTTGTACCTCGTTAGGATAAAGAGAGAGAGAGAGGATTTTCTCCTTTTGATTAGTAAAAAGCGCGTGTTTTGCATGCTAAAGCAAATCTGCGGCGCCTCTTGTGCGTTCCACTCTCGGAAACCGGGTCAAAGCCCTCAACGGCGGCGGATATTAATTTTTCGCCCACACTGGCAAGCCGGAAATTTAGGCTTGAAATTTCGTCATGTTAGTAGAAGGTTGATTGATGATGGGCTGATTGCTGTGGAATAAATTTGATATTTTGTTCAAAAGAAAAGTTTATGGTGTACTGGAATGAAAATGAATAAAAATTTAAATTTATAATTACGTTCTTATAAAACTTTCTTGAACTTTCTAAGCTTTAATTGAAAGATCTTTCAAAAAAATTTACTTTTGTTTGTTTTTAAAGGATAAATCCATTCTTAAGCCAGTAGTTTAATATTTATGATTTATTGTAATTTCTTTTTAAAAACCTACTTTTAGCATTTTGTTTGGGAAATTGACTGTTTAAATAAAATTAATGTGATGAATATTGTGAAAATTCCAAAGAAATTTAGAAGTCCAAAGCCGTTTATTCATTTCCTCTCTCTTTGATATTTTCCAATGCCGCATATTGACTCGCAAATCGCGTTAAGGCTCCGCACAGGCGGGCGATGGATTGATTGATGACAAATGGAGCATCGACGTACGCATCACATTGACGCGAAGGTGCAGGTCAAAGGCTCAAAAAGCGCGCGTGATCCGATTTCACCGCGGCCGATTCGATGAAGTAATCAAGTCAACACGGGGTGTCAATTCCATCTCTGCGAGTGTGTTTTATAAAAGTCGATTAATTGATTTTGCCCGCATGTCGATGATTATGCAAATGCGTGCAGGCTTTTAGCAGCCCATTACTTGTCACTCGCAGACCTTCTTTATTCCGACGTCAAACGCAGACAGCAGAGCTGGAAAAGCTGCTGCGGTTGAATCGATTATTGGAGGACACGTCTTGCAGGGCGAGGAACTCTGCAAAAACAAAAACAGCCCCTGTGCGCATTATCTGTCTTGTAAAAAGAGGACCACACTACTTTTTGTCACCTCCTTTGCACCCTATATTTGACGTGCTCCAAAGCTTTCCGTCGAAATTGGAAGCTTTTCAAACATTGCTGGTTAACTAATTTAATTAATTTTTCAGACCTTATATTAGAAAAATATGCCTGATTTATTTTCTTTAAAAGAGTTAACGCCCAATGTAGCTTGAATTTAATCGTCTTATGTTGAACATTGTGTAATATACTAATATGTATGTATAATCTACTTTTGTAAAAAAAGTCCCACAGGATTTCAATGATTTCATACTTTACTTCACCTAAAATTATCAATTTAGATTTTTATTGTTAAATTGAAATCTAATTTCCTTATACCAAATTTAAAATAATAGCCTTATTCAAAATATTTACTTCTTAAAAAGTCCCTAAAACTGAAATGCAAAAGTCATCTTTCTTTTTTGCATAAATTTAAATTTTTAATTCATCACCTAAAACCACCTATTCGTGTTCCTGTGAAAAATCATCTTAATATTATTTTGCAAACAACTTAAAATTTTGGATTCAGGGACATTTTATTAAATAATTCTTTAATTAAATTCAGAAGTTTCTAGTTCTTATCTCTCTTTCTAAAAAAATATTTGATGCAGTTTGTTATATCTGGCCATTGGTTTTTATAGAACATATTGAGACGACGACAAATCGACCATTTTCCCCCTGATATTGATATCAAATCTCATCAGTTCTGGAAAGAATTCCGATAGATTGGCTGGGGCGACTGGTTCTGGTTGATAATGGCGGCGCGACGGACGGCTCGTGGGCAAAAAGTAATATCGAATATCCCTATATGCTTTTTATTTGTGTGTCGGCGAGCAGCAAACAGACTCGATCGTATAATATAAAGCAGCAGCGGCATGTGATGGAGAAGAGTGCAATTCGCAGGGAATAGAAGCGCGCAGCGGCGCGAGGCACTCAAAAGCATTGCAAATGTCAAAGGGAAGGGAAAAAATTTCCGCCGTGTTAGACATTTGCAATAACTTTTTGCTAAATATATTAGTTCCAGCTTGTTCCGTCTAGCAAACGTATTGCAGTCTTACTTTAAAAGAAAACATCTGGTTGACGAGTGCACGCAAGTAACTGGGGCAAGAAGAAGTTTGTACTATTCTCGTTACATAAACATTAAATCCCACGAAGGCATGAATGCAAATCAATTTAGAAATGCACTGAATGCTAAAATAGTTATTAATTTAACGTTATGCATTTTGAAAGTTTAAGTTTTGCTCGTCTTTTTAAATGTATAGGTTTTTAAAATAAAAATCAAAGTAATTTATTTCGGGGGTCAAAAGTGAATATTTCCGCACCCCTAGCTCAATATTGCATCAAAAATCCAGATGTTGCATAACATATTCCAAGATCTTTGAAAAAATTAGAAATTTTTGTGTATGAATGAATTTTTATATAAATCAGAAATTTACTTTTTGGCTGTCAAAATTGGTTCAGGTTCAAGTTGCTTTAAAAATTTGATTTATTTCAAAGTTTCTAGATTTGTGAGTAGAGAAATATTGTAATGTCAGTCATACCTGGCCAGTGCAAAAAAAAACAGCTAGGTAGAAAAATTTGGAATTTTAAATAAAACATTCCCTAGAAAACCTGACAATGAGAATTAGCATCCGCAAGTGTAATGAAAAATGAAGTTGTGTCCTGTAAACTAATTTGAACTCGGCAGGGAAGTAGAAATAAAAAATTTAATCGTTTAATGAATTTACCGTTTGACGATTTATTATGGTAAAATTTTAATTCCCTTAAATTTTCTGTGTTTTAACATTTCAAATAATAGCAATTGTAAATTAAGTACCCCCTTTTATTACATTTAGCTCAGCCTGGTAAGCTATTTTTAACGTCAATCAAATCTCTGGCAACTAAATCAGCGTTGTGCGAATTGACAAACAGGCAGCTTCGACGGGAGTGATTCAATTTTTGAAATTTTCATTCGCCTGCTGGGGCGTAATAAAATGAGCGAGCGTCTCCCACGCTGAGATAAGCCATCGCCTGCCGTTCGGCGCTTCTGCAACTCGCCGGGCACAAGTGTTCCACCGGTTGGCTGACTCACTCAATCTCTCAGTCGCAGCAGCGACAATTAAATTACGGCATTGTGCAACTTCTGCTTCCGTTGTGTGCAAAACTTGCGCGCGAAAAGTTTTTGCTCGGTCGGAAGAACAAACTTTTTAATCAAACCTCCCAGAATTCTTTTTCCTCGATCGCATCGGCAAAAGTTTTCCGAATTCTTAATGAAAACGTTAACGTGAATTCCCTGCGCAAAATTTTCACTGGCTCGTTATTTAACTTCTGCTTTGGTTTTTTGTTATAGGGCCGTGGTGGTGGTGGTGCTGTTGACCAGCCAGTCCTTATGGCGCACCGAGGAGTGCGTCGCCCTTCTCAGGGTGCATCTGGGCGTCTACCTGGGTCTGCTGAGCGTCGCGATGGCCCTCGAGCTTGGCATTGCGGCTGTGGCCATGAGGGGCTCCATTCTGGACACCGAGCCCAGAGCTCCGATGCAGTACCTCCTTTACACAAGACTAGGTATAATTAAGTTTTATTTTTATTTTTCAAAAAATACAGCATTCCACAATATCCAAATCTAGAACATTTTTTTTTTCAATTTAAATAAGGAAAAAGTCGTGTAAAACTAATCATTAGAGAATCCAATAACTATTAAGCACAAAAATCGCTTTCAAAATTTCAATTACTATGGAAATTTTATTCCTTTTAAAAATTATCTTCCTACCGCAATCTTCCTTTGGCATTAAAGCAACATCCAATCTTCCAATTCAATTCCTTCCACAATCAGCTTTTGGTGCGGTGAGTGGTGGGCGCTGATAAATCGGCTGCGGGCAAATATTAATTAAAGGTAATGGATTTCGCAGGGGTGATTGGTTTGGAGCTGGTTTGGCTGGCACTTGGGGTGGTGTGGCTGGTTTACCACTACGCAGACTGCCCCATCGACTCCTCCAGGGAGGCTGTTCTAGGTAAGCGAGCGTGTTCTGACTAATTGATTCTGTCTCTTGCGCTCTTAAAATGCATCGCTCCAATGGGCCATATTTTTTGCAATTTAAAATTTAAAAAAAAATTAATTATTTATATCAATAGCTTCTTTAATTTAACAAAAGATTTCTACGCATATTTTTTCTTTTCTTTAAAATTTTTAATTTTTGTTTATTATTTTTATAATGATTCATATAATAATGTCAATTTTTCAGGTTTAATTGTGGGCAACGGGTGTGTATTGGCAAGCGTGGCCGTCACAATTTGGTGCACTTTTGACGCCGCCGGCCGCTCGTGGGTGAAAATGAAGAAATACCAAAGAAGCATGAAAGAGGCTGAATCAAAATTCCAGTACCGTAGATCAGGCAGCAGGCAGCGGAACTGGCGGCAAAGGTTAGATTTTCCCTTAAAAAATTCACCCAACATATATGCAAAGTTAAATTGGAGTTTTTTACGAGTTGCTAGTGGCGTATTCTAGAGGTGGTCATAAATTTTGGTTGCAGGAAAGTTTTGCGCGCCTACCAGGACAGCTGGGATCACCGGTGTCGCCTTCTGTTCTGCTGCATGGGCAACTCGGACAGGAGCAGGGTGAGTTTCTCATCCGACTTTACCCCGCGCAAGGGTCATAAATAAATTCGCTGGCTCTATATTGATTCTGCAGCAAATATGGAACGTGCACGAGTCACACATGGTGTGTTTTGGGGCGGTTTCAATTTAGCTTGTTCAATGTAAATAAATTTCATCAGGCGACGAGTTGACGCTTGATGCGTGACCTTTGAAATTAATAGAGTCACGTCCAAAAGTTCACTATAATGTGCACTTGTTGGCGTCACACGAAACTGCGAATTGCTGTTTGGGGAAACATCGAACTTAGTCGTAAACCATGTAATATGATGACATTAAACTTCAGCCTGGAAAACACATATTGCAAAATTATTTCCCACTCTAGATCGCAGAGCCAAAATAAATATATTTTTTTAAATTAAATTTCGAAAAATGTGCTGCGGTGGTTATTTTATATTAAATTACTGCTAGTTTATATCTTTTTTATTTAATATAATATGACATAATGTTGGCAATGTAATATAATATTTTTTGCTTCAAAGCAATATTGTTTACGCTTCATTAATTTTTCACAAGGCAAACAAAAAAAATATAGAAAGTAAGCTGATTCTCAAATGAAGCACAAAAGACTCAATTTCAAAGACGATGATGATGTTTGTGCTCATTCTTTGATCATCAATCAAGTCTGACTTTTGCGAGGAACACGATAGCCCTTTGAAATTGATCACTTTGCGGCCATTGTGTGTCATGTGTAGCAAAAAGTATGATGGATAATTGCATGCACGTGTCTGATATAGTAGTATTGGCAGTGAAATTCAATTTCTCTCTCTGCCAGAAAGACGTGGTCGCGTTTTCGCATGCGCCTTCGCTGTGGTGCGAGAGATGTCTGAATTTGATAAGTCACGCTTGTGATAAATTTTGTCCTTGCTTGAGAATTCATCTGGCGCACGAAAAGACCACTGCTGGACATGATCACAATTTATAGCCATCATGACTTTTATTTTATTTGATAAGGCCAGAATATTTCTATGTCAGCTGTCTTAAAAAAGTTTTAATGCCAGAGTAACAATTCTATTTTTGTTATTTACCTTTTTTAGAATTCCTTCTCCGACATTGCCCGACTGCTCTCGGACTTTTTCCGCGATCTTGATGTGGTGCCGAGCGATGTGATCGCCGGTCTAGTCCTCCTCCGTAAGATGCAAAAGTCACAAAGAGAAGCAATTGTCGCTCAGGTACACATCTGATTATTATTAAATCATTTGAAGTGTGAATATTTTTTTTATCAGGCCAAGACAAAGTCTTGTCCTGTGACCTTGATTGCACCACCAAATCTTATTTTTGGGTTTAATCACATTTAAAAATTATAACATTTTTTATCTTTTCAACAGCATTGCAACGACACGTACGCCTTCCTTTCAGGCGTGCCGGTGACGCCGAGGGCCAAGTTTGTGGCCCTGAGCGAGCCAGAGGAGCTGGCCGAGTTCCAAACTGTCATCCACTACATGCATTTCGCTCTGGGCGCCTATGGCTGGCCCATGTACATGGTCACGCACTCCATCTGGGGCATTTGTAAATTATGCACGAAACTCAGGTATGAGCATATTTCATTAAGTGGATTATTTTAATAAACAAAAATAAATTTTATTGAAAACTCTAAAAATAAAAAAAAGTAAACAATTAAATTTTGTATCACAGATGCTCATGTTTTCCACGATTGTGTGGTAAGCGTGAGCGGGAAGACGCATCGGTGATGTTTGAAGACAACTGCTGTCAATGTAATGTGGCCGCCCTGAGGGAGCAGGTGGAGCGCGGCCAGGTGGAGGTCGTGTACGCCACATACCACGTTGACGTCGGTCAGACGCCGTTCTTCGTCGCGCTCGACTACGCGCGCCGAAAAGTGGTGCTCAGCATAAGGGGCACCTTGTCGATGAAAGATGTGATAACCGATTTAAACGCCGAGGGAGAACCGCTGCCTCTGCATCCTCCGAAAGAAGACTGGTTAGGTCATAAGGTTAGAATTTTTTACCTTTTGAATTTTTTATTTAAATAAATAACGATGATTCCTCTTGTAGGGAATGGTTCAAGCTGCCGCCTACATCAGGGACAAGATCAACGAAGAAGGAATTCTGGCTCGCGCCTTCAGCCGAGACCCCTCCAAGGGCACCCATGAATTCGACCTAGTTTTAGTAGGTCACTCGCTAGGTGCTGGCACTGCGGCAATATTAGCCATCCTGCTCAGGCAGGAACACCCTGGTCTCAGGTGCTATGCCTATTCCCCTCCTGGAGGCCTTCTCAGGTACAAAATTTGCCACTTCTTTTTATTATTTTTTAAACGTGTTTAATTAACTTTTTAATTCTATAGTATGCCGGCTGTTCAGTACTCACAAGAGTTCACCATTTCAATTGTGGTTGGAAAAGATGTAGTGCCTCGAATTGGTCTCCACCAAATGGAGTCCCTCAGGGCTGATCTCATAAATGCAATCAAACGGAGCAAAGATCCAAAGGTGCTCAATTTTATGTTGCTGGAAAATTTAACCATCGAATTTCTGTTTAGTGGAAGACAATAGCTGGGGGAATGGTTTGTTGCTGTGGACCGCACCAAATGGAGGGTAATGAGGACAAAGTCAGCAACTCAGGTGCTGAGCCTGGTTCAGAGGCTGTTGTTGTGAGTCAAGTAATATGATTTTTATCGAACAAAAATTGAATTCCAATGAAATTTTTTTAATTAATTAATATGTTCGTACATTTAGGTGAGTGAAGCGGAAAGAGACGCAGCCCGGGATGACATCACTCATCCGACGGACAGCTCGATAGCCTTAACAGTGCACCAGCCCCTGTACCCCCCAGGCAAAATCCTCCATGTCGTAAGGCACCATCCAACGAAGGGAGAGTGAGTAAAAGTTGCCATTTTATTATGCATTTCTTTAAATTGATTAACTTGAAACTAACCGCACCTAATTTGCTTCACTTTTCTAACACACTATAACACAGCTGTAAATTTTCCCAATGCAAGAGATATATATGAATTTGCAATATTTTTTAGTTGATTTTTGAGGTTTTCGCCTATACAAGCGTGGTTTACACATGTAACTTAACTGCTTTTCCATGTCTGCTTTCACTTCTCTACTATGCGCTGATGCTTGAATCTTGCGAACTTTTAGGCAAAAATATGAGAAAAAGTGGAGGTATGTCTAAAGCGTGTCGGATTGAAATTTATATTTTATTTTTTGAAGTAAACCTTTGCTCGTAGATTTTTTAGCGTAGTCTTGTTATCACTTTATGCACGGTAGTTCGATAGTCTTGAATGATTAACCTCATTTTGCAAAGAAAGGAGCATGAAGTTGCTCAAGAAAATTTTCTGGAATATTTAAGAAGAACTCAAAATATCAATACCATCTGTAAAAAAATATATATTACTAGAGTAGATTACTTATTTCTGCAATCAGCTATATAGTTGGTAAAATTTTATGCTAAAATTCACTAAAATTTTAAAATCAGATGCCAGAGAAATTATTTAAAAATTGCTTGGAAAGTATTTTATATTTTCCTATTTGGTTGAGAATAGTTTAAGTCAGTAATTGACACTTAATTAGATAAATATTTGAATGAATAATATTTCTAATATCAATCTTATTTTACAGGCAAGTTTTACGCAAAAATGAGCCAGTCTACCAAGCCTTGTGGGTGGACAACACAGACTTTGACGAAGTTCTGATCTCGCCAGTCATGATTCAAGACCACATGCCGGACAAGGTGTTGGAGGCGCTGGAAAAGGTATTTCTGAATTTGAATCAACACAATCAAAGTTCCCACAACCCATAAGTTTTTCTTCTTTTACGCACAAAACGCTGATTTCACTGAATTTTGCATGAGCGCATGATTTACCAAATTTTACAATTTTAGAAAAATATTGCACGACTTTCTGGGTAGATCTGCGTGAACTTTTAAATAGGCAGTCTACACTTTTAATTTTGACACGTCCTTAAAAAAATCTGCTTTGCGTAAAACAAAAGATGGAAAGCAGTTGACCTGACTTGAGAATTCCATAGGTTGTGTCAGACCACCTGACCACCAAACCTTGCGAACCCATGGAAAATTTAGTCCCCATACCCTCAGATGCGTGCGCCGTGGCTGTAGCATGTATTGACGATAGCTCTCCTAACTCTATCTTACCTACTACTTCTATCCAAAAGGAAACCAGGTAAAATCTCTGTCGGATTGCGTTCTTTTTCTGTGGTGATTTTGTAAATACCTTTTTGCTAAATAACTCTCGTATTATACAGCACTTTTAAAAGTTTTATACCACCGGCTATTTATAAGCTAGCGCACAACTTCCCTTTATTGCAAAATTCTTTACTTTTAATTAATAAAGGAATCACAAAATGTTAAAATTTCTACACAGCAGTTAAATTGTCTCAATTTAGATTCTATAATGCTTTAGTTGTTTTTGATTAAATTATGTGTAAATTTTAAAAATTTATTTGCCTAAAAAATTATATTTATTCACCATTAAAATTTTAGTTTTCATATTATTCACTCATTCAGTTATCATATCAATATCATTTAATTTTTCACACGAAAAAATTCAGTAAAAATTATTAATTGAATGCATTTGAATTTGCGGTCCCTCTATAAAAAAAAAACTGAAAATAATCTTATATAAATCTTTTAAATGTGTGGCTAGGTAAAATTTAAATTGATTTTGTGCTTTTAGGTTGTGACCCACATCGGTCCAGCAAAGCCCCGGCGGCACTCCATGACTCCCTCGGACAAGGCGCCGACCGAGTGCTCGTCCAAGACCCTCGTAATCAACAGCGAGTTTTCGGAGCACACTTTACTGCTGCAGAACACGCCAGCGTCGCCAAAGTCGCTGACGCCACCACACAAACTGTGCCTTGAGACGAGCTTCACCTCGCTCAACCCTTCACACCGCTCGTCCACCTCGAGCAACAGCGCCACGCCAGTCGCTATGACACCCTTCACGTTGCACCCTTCCCTGCCGTGGGAATATGCCTCTGCACTCGAGGATCAGCTCAAGACCATGGCCGCCAGGTCAACGTCCACGCCGTCCTCTGTAGTTCAGAATAAGAAAGTGAGTTAGCCGCAGTACTCAAATAACGGTTTTCCCCCGCATATTTTAGTTTTATTTCTTTTCCGAATTCTATTTTTCAATTATAAATAGATCTTCTAGCAAAAAACAATGACTCAATTAAGTGATAGATGCTGAATGGGAAAACTAAATTATTTGCATTTATTTTATTGTAACATGTTGTGTGGCAATGTCCACGGATACATTATATTTTTAGTTAAAAAAATACAAGAACAAAAAGAAAAAAAAAATATATAAAATTTGAAGCAAGAAAAACATGAATTTTAGAAAAAAATATTTTAAAAATCATAAATTTTAAAATAAAAATTTAACTTTATATTTAAAAAAAAAGTAAACACTGAAAGAGTACCAAATTCATTCATTTTGTCTTTAAAGACTTCTTGTTGACACAAAGTCCTTTCTACAGGTTTAAAAAAACTATTATTAAAATTCTATTAAATCATTTTATGCTTTTGAAGATAAGTAAGGCAAAAAACTTAATTTCAGCTTGACCTCATCCATGACGACTGGTTTGGCCTGGCTCCGCTGGCAACACCCGAGTCGCTGAGTGAGGTGTCCAGCATCAGTTCTCGGACAGGCAGTCTCTTGCACGGCATTGCCCAGCACTACCCAATGCTCTTTTCACCGCGCCTGGGCAAAAAAGTTGGGCCCGTCGTGTACAAACCGGCCTGTTTGAACAACAGCAACAAGTGCACCCCAACTCCGACCGAGACCAACAACCAGTTGGAACTTGCGTCCTCCCTAAACGAGTCCATCGACCTGAGTTTCACGTCGGCCAACAGCACACCGAACAAGAGCATCAACAACAACATCATCGTTGATGTGCACCAGATGGACCTGAACGGGCGGTTCAAGCCCCTGATGGCCAGCTCGCCGAAGCAGGTCACCTTCAACCTGGTCGAATCGGAGACCAACGGCCTCCTCCTATCTCCTCCGTCGCCACCGAGCAGTACCCTCTCGACGCACTTGTACTTTGTGGGCTGCGGGTCGGTCGGCGAGTCGCCCGAGGACGAGGACAGTGGCTTTGGCAGAAACGGCCAAGGCTACAGACAAATGAGACTGTTGGCGCCGCCGAATGGACGCAAGGCCCATTCGGACGAGGAGAGTGGAGCGCCGAGTGATGATGTTTCGCCGCTGCCGTTGCTGACCCCACTCGGCGCGGAGTCGCCCAATGCCGGACTGATGGCCAGGGTTGTCAAGGGCGAGAGTAGTGTGTGAGGATTTGAAGGATACAAATACTATGTGGTGATTGAAGAGAGCGAAAAACAAGTGTATTTTTAATGCAAAAGGTCCGCTGAAGTTTTGCACATTTGGAGCTACTTTTTGTTTAAAGAAACACCATAATGTTGACACCATACGTATTCGCACATTGTTTATTTTATATAAAACAGTACAGTATTTTAAGGTGTCTGTCAGTGCCAAAATTGTGTTCTCGTCACACCAAAGTAAAAAACGACGCTCCAAATTTGCACACACGTCGTCATTTAAAGGCCCAATGCAGTTTAGAGACATTTACCTTGTTATGAGGAAAATGCAAAAGAATTTTGTACATAATGAATAGGTATTTATTGAAATGATATATTTCCTTGGTGTGTCAAATTTATACAGAGCAAATGTATAGCCACACAACGTCGCATGCCTAAAATTGGGTTCTAAAATGGAACAAGCACCAATTTTTGGTATTTAATGGGAATAATTTTTTTCCTTTTAAATTTTTAGCTATTAAAATTTAGTGGTAATTTTTCTGTGGAAAATATTTTCGATAATATAGAATAAACTGTCATTCCTCTTTTCATCAATACATATGAAATCGCTCTTCACTATAATATCATTAGAAGCAGCTGGTGATCATTTTTTAAAGGATCTTCATTTAACATCTACTTACAGTCAAAAATGTGAACTTACTATAAAAATTTTTAATTTAAACTCTAGTCATCGCCAGTGTCTATAGCCTGTGCTATTAATTGTTAGAAAAAGTAGCACTCTTTATGCCCTTTAATGAAATTATCCATTACTATGTGTATTTGCACACATTGGTCCGGTGTCCATAGAATTATTAGTACCATAGCCTGATCTAAAATTAGTATTGCAATTACATAAATACGAGATAATTGTTAAAAAAAGTACGCTTTGAGGTATAAAACATAGCATATTGTGCTGTATAGGTGCTATTTGCAAAGTTTTATTGTTATAAAATGGTTAATTAAAATAATGACCATAGAGAAATAAAATTTATTATGGAACAATTTCTAAGATGATCAAATATCCTTCACAAAATCAAATATCATAATTCAGATAAATAACAATACTACGTTTTTAATGGAGATTTTTTTATCGTCATAGGAATTACCTATTAAGAATAAAATTAAATTGATGAAATGAAATTGAGCTGTTTTATTTAATAAATATAAATCTTTAATCTTTTAATTTATGTTACCCCTGCAAACGCCTGCTATAAAACTAAAAATATATTATTAAAAACTAGAATTTCAATACACGCAACTGCATGGTGGACTGGTACCCCTTATTGAATACATGAAAAAGTGCAAAAAGTGTATTATTTAGTTATAATCGTTGTTAAATTAAAATAGAGCAATAATTAATTGAATTTTGCAATGTTTGCATACTTGTGTTTTTAAATGATTTTGAAATTAAGAATGTTAAAAAAATCATTAAAATGATATATACGTATTATATAGAGAAATTTTAATTTAATGCAGCGCGGGGTGCAGAATTGTGATGAGTAATGCTAATGTACGATAATGAAACAGTTTTGTTATACATACCAGTACCAGAGTCATGTGAAGTATGTGATTCCTGGAGATTTTGGACTTGATCTTATTTTATGTGTTTTTTTCTTTCTTGTTTTTTTCTGTCCTTTACTGTAGGGGGACTGTAGGGGGTGTGGGGGTTCGACCCGCCCACCAAGAGCCGTGCACCACTCCCACTTCATAGTTCACACTTTTCTAGATTATCTTTCCTGTTTTTATTTTCCTCAACCTGAATCATCACAAATAAAGCTGCAGGTACAAGAAAATAATTAAAAATCGCACACAGAAATCTGGTTATACTGAAAATTGTAAATATATTTCTTTAAAGATTTTATTATCCAATTACCCCGCGTCCGGCTTTACATGTTTTTGTTCTTTTTAAATTTTTTACTTATATTTATTTATTTATTTATTCTCCATTATATTCTCCACATATATGAAAATTATTCAACTTATTTCATCATGATGTACTTATTCTTCCGCAGACAAAGTGTATCTACAATGGGGCTCTCTGCAATTTTTCGAAGAGTTTTCACTGAAGAAAAAAGTTCAGAAGAGGTGAAAAATGAAAATAAGATTGCTTCAACCCTAATGGAAAAAGAAGAGGCGCAGAAAGAATGGGGCTATGACTTGTACCCAGAGCGAAGGGGTGAAAAATTCACTCCTAGTATAGGAAGGATGTTGTGGTTCGGAGAGAGTAGTAGTGATATTGACAAACTCAAGTGTGAAAAGAACGTCTATTCCTGTGCTAAAAATAGTAATGCAACATTTTTTCAAATATTAGAGTGCAATTTACGAGCAAAATTTATTTATAGGTCCACTGATAAAGCTGATGATGGGTGCACTTAGGAGCTCAGGATGGTAAAAATTATTGTCGTAATTAGTGCATAATTCTAGATCTTCAAAAATTTTAGTGAAATTGACCTCCGTAGACACATTGCCTGTGAATTTTGTGATCCAAGTGTGACGGGAGGCTACGACCCACTACTTAACCAAGTTAGTTAAATATATTTATTGAAATTAAATAATAAACAAAGAAAAAATCTTGCAGATTGTAGTTTGCCAAAACGTAGCAAAGGAGGAGGGTTTAGTGCAAGGTGTGATGGCTCACGAAATGGTCCATATGTTCGACTACTGCAGGCACAAGCTGGACTTCAAGAACTTGAAACATTTGGCGTGCACTGAAGTACGAGCCGCAAATTTAACAAACTGCAGCTACATGTCAGCTTGTGTACAAGGAGACGCCTCACCGATTAGAATTCAACAGACGCATAGAGTATGGTTCAAATTAATTAGATAAAAATTATTTTACAAGTGCTTTTTTTTCACAGAATTGTGTGCGTACAAAGGCGATAGCGTCAGTCAAAGCCGTCAGAAATGTGACTGACGAGCAAGCAGCTGAAGCTGTGGACAGTGTTTTTGACAAGTGTTACAAAGACTTGGAGCCTATCGGGAGACGGATAAGGCGGAATTCCTACGACATGCACAGAGCATATTACGAGGGACATAGATATGGATACACATAGTTGTTACGGCAACATAATTAAATAGTTTTTATTAGATAATATTTGTATTATACAATTTACGACAAGCTAAGACCCTTTCTTAGTAACATAAAAGTAAACTTAACCAGCAGATAAAAAATAATAATATTCATAATTTTAATCACAGTTTAATTAATTGCTAAGTAACTAGGAGTGCAGCTTTTTAGAAATGAAAAAGTTTGCAATCATTGGGTCTTCAGACTGTCTAGTTATTATCACACCTCTGAATTTGTCTATCAGCTGCAGCAACTGAGAACGCCTCACATTTTCAAGATACATAATTTCCTCCAAGTGATGTTGTCCGTTAAAGTGCCGCTGCAGTCGAGAGAACAGGGCTATTTCCTCCGGACTATGCACCACCCTTTCGTCATCACCGAGCAGTTCCTCATCTTCGCCTAATTTTGCTATGCCAGCCAACGTGGGCATCAAGTGCACATAGGTGTGCAGCTGGAGCAAGAGTCTATGTTGCAGCATCCAAATGATCATACAGACCAGTTGCGAGTGCTGCTGAGGGTTGTCCAAGGGACTGACTCGTTGGCTGAGCGACGAAGGCAGTGAAAATTCCGAGAGCACAGACAGGAGATGAGATCCAGGAAATTTCTCCGAAAACTCTTCTACTAGGGCAGAGTTGACTGCCAGAGGGGCTGTTGGACTGACTACGTAGATGTTGCTTTCACACAGAGGGAATATGACTGTTGCTTTTGCCCAGTAAACCAAGTGTCGGGCGAGTTGGTAGACTTGGTTTAGCACCAGATCTGCATCTGCTGCAAGGGTCTGAAAACTCTTCAGCGGACTGTAAACCTGAAACAATTTAAGAATAGTAACAAAATTAAAAATTATAGAATATTCTGCTACCTGCAAAAGTCGGATTAATGCTGGGGAAGCATCCGAGGACAGTCCTGACACAAGTTCTCCCGTTTCGACCAGAAGCAAAAGGCCGTAGTATGGTCGGAGGGCATGTATGCACAGCAAGTCGGGGTCAAGCTCAGGATGCAGTTTGTGCGGCAAACAGAACGACACCTCTATCCAATTGTTGACCCTCAGGTGGACTTGACCTGCAAGGCAGAGTTCCTCGTAAACGGTCTTCAAGTCTCTCGCGAGTGCACTTCGAGCCAAGATTTGGCTGTAGGGCGAGTGCTGGGCTTCATCATGGGCAGTGACCATGGCCTTAGTCTCTTGAGTGACGTAGCCACAACGTTTCTCCTCATGTCGAAGAGCAACTCCCAATCTGCGGCTCAGGTCGTAATAGCACTTGACAATAGCATGACTTGCTGTGGCTCTCATAGCAAATTGAATGTTGATCAGGACAGATCCTGCGCTGACGAGAGTTGGATGTCCCACAAACCGAACATCATTGACCTGTGAATTTCAAAATTTTATTTTTTGTACAAAAATTAGTTTATGAATGTTAAACCTTCAGTTCAAATTTGTTTCCACACAGGTCTGACTTGACAGCAAACAAGTTTGACAGGACTTCGTCAGAAAACCCTGTGAGCTGATTGTGGCTGATGTTGGACGTTTGTCTGGGCGGTTCAAGAAGGTCGTCTGTGCTTGTAAGGGCGTATGGGTTCCTCCTCTTCTTGCAATTTGCTTCACCAGAATGCGACTCTGCAGCATATGGATATCGGAAGAGCAAACGATCACCTTTGCTGTCGCTCTTCACTAGAATGATGCTCAATGGATTGCCTTCCATCTCAAATTTTGGAACTTCTCTCGCATTTATTATTGCAGGTTGTTAGTAGCTGTAAATAAAAATACATTTTTTTTATATATATCAAACAAAAATTCAGCACAGTTGAAAGCGTACCACAACGCAAATAAGCTGACAGAATAAAAATCACAGTCTTTCTTTTCAACGAGAGGAAAATTTAAAAGCAGTTAAAATAAAAGCCGCAGAGGAGAAACCAAAATATTTTAAATTTTCTTACGTCTTGTTTATTTCTACCAACTTTGTGCCTCTCCACTGTCTTCACTATCCATTCCACCACACGCACAGGATCCTGATACTTCGAGCTCCACCAGCTGAGACGCATAACTACAATTCTAGGACAGTTTTAGTTTTCAAATCAAGTCCAACACCGGTATTTTATAGTACTCATTGAGATATCTGTGTTAAAAAGGGTACTTGGTGGCAAAAAAATTACTCTTTGAGCTCTTCGCTAATACAGCGTAAACAAACAAATCAAAAAATTAATGTTTATACAAATTCTGGCTCAAAATAATTGAGATATTGATTTTACAAAAACCGGTTAACTGCAGGTTAAGTTAAAATTAATCGATTCCCCAGACTTCAAAGATGGAAGCTGGCAATGAGCTGAAGTAAACAACTTTTTCAAAATGGCCAGTCGCAAATCGAATTACAGTTTTTCGAATTGAGGGTCGCGTTTTGAAGAATCAACAATACTGTGCTTATGCATACAAGGAAACTTCTCATTTGAAGTCTAGAGACTGAAGAAGTGTAAGTGGTTTTGCCCAAAGTGCTCTTCAGAGATTTCCAGAGCTGGCGTTCTGCCTCATTTTCTCCTGACAGTCTTTTGTAATAATGTTTTAAGCCTCTTGGCCAAAAATGTCCGATTATTTATGTAATTGGACTATTATTGATTTCTTAATCATCAATATAATACATTGAAGTCAAACGCAACTTAATTTTCAAGCTATAAGTGGGAAAATACAGCGATTTAATTGAATTTAATTCATGTATGTATGTATGTAGTGCACAATACACATGAGAATGAGAGTCATATTATCCATATTCCATTCTGTACGAATCGATTTATTGTACCCACTAAAATAATAATATTTTTCAATATAATTTGAATGAAAAATTAAGCATTTATAACTCTTTGGGGCTATTACATAGTTCTATTACGAAGAAGATTTAAACAAAATTAAAATTCAATGGATTATGAAATTAAGTTATGCTGACAAATTTATTATTTTGTAGGAGAGACGTTCCACCATGTCAGGTCAAGGTGAGTCTGACATGGACTACTCAGAAGAGGAGTTTGAAAATTACTATGATGAGGCAGACACATGTGATCTGGAGCAAGTTGATGTGAGCAAAAGTGACCCAGAGTACTTTGAGTTTGAGTGCCTGTCCGTCGAGGAGGTTGAGAGGCTGCTTAATGAATCTGTGGAAGAATTGTCCAACTGCTTGAAGGTATTTAACAAAAAAAATCCCCAAGCCATATTTAAACCTCTAAATTAATTGCCCTAGATCACTCCAGCCCTTGCAAAGGTCTTACTCCACACCCACAAATGGGCAATCACCGAGGTGACGGACAAGTATAAGAAAGACAGCCAAGCTCTTCTGGTTGAGTCACAACTTGAGCCGAGGGCAGAGAGCTCCTCCACTCACCGACGTCAGCAGCGCAGTCTCAGGTCAAACAGCAATGTGCCCATTGTCTGTTCCGTCTGCGTCCAGGCCACAGGCCAGAATTTCTACAAGCTCTCTTGTGGTCATTCCTTCTGCTCCAGCTGCTGGGTGATGCACTTCCAAGTCCAGATCTCGCAAGGTGTTTCCACAGGTAGGCCAATTGAAAATCAATACCGGAATGAGCAATCAGAGGATGGATTTTTATTTTATTTTAGGAATCAAGTGTATGGCCCAAGGCTGTGAGGTGTTGGCTACGGAAGACTTTGCTTTGAAAATAATCACCCTGCCAGAACTGAGAAAGAAATACCAGTTGTTCACATTTCAAGACTACGTCAGGTCGCATCCCCAGCTAAGATTTTGCCCCGGGCCAAACTGCCAAGTGATCGTCAAAGCCAAGCTGCCGAAAGCAAAGAGAGCTGTTTGTAAATCGTGCAAGACTGTATTTTGGTGAGCTTTACAAACATCGGCAATATTTTTATGAAATTGTGTTTTAAATAGTTTCAACTGCGGCATTGATTATCACGCTCCCACTGATTGCGGCACGATTAAGAGATGGCTCACAAAATGTGCAGACGACAGTGAAACAGCAAACTACATTAGTGCTCACACAAAAGACGTAGGCTCTCATTTGTTTTGGTTTAAAATTTTGATCAATGTTTGCTGGTTTTACAGTGCCCAAAGTGCCATATATGCATTGAGAAGAACGGGGGATGCAACCACATGCAATGTTACAGCTGCAAGCACGACTTTTGCTGGATGTGCCTTGGCGACTGGAAGACTCATGGCTCAGAATACTACGAGTGTTCCCGTTACAAGGACAATCCCAACATAGCCAACGAGTCGGCTCACGCGCAAGCTAGGGAGGCTCTCAAAAAATACCTGCACTACTATGAAAGGGTAATTTGAGATTTTTGCCTCCGCATTGTCGGTGTAAACTGAAGTTTCTTTTTCTTTCAGTGGGAAAACCATTCCAAGAGTTTGAAACTAGAGGAGCAGCATTTGAAAAAGGTGACCAAGAAGATTACAGGCAAAGTAATGAACTCAGGGTCGGGCACCTGGATTGACTGGCAGTATCTCCTGGACGCAGCCGAGTTGCTGGCCAAGTGTCGCTACACACTGCAGTACACATACCCATTTGCCTATTACATGGAGCCAGGCTCCAGAAAAGAATTGGTAAAAAGTCAATAAAGTTGCCTTGAGTGGGTGCTAAGGTTTGTTTTTCTCAGTTTCAGTATCAGCAAGCGTCACTTGAAGCTGAGATAGAAAACCTGTCCTGGAAAATAGAGCGAGCTGAAAGCACCGATCGCGGAGATCTGGAGAACCAAATGGATGTGGCTGAGAAACGGAGGCTTACTCTACTCAAAGACTTCCTCAATGTATGATACTGTTTAAAACAACTTTTGAGTATTCCCCACAAAATATTTAGTATCTACCTCAACTCTTTGTACCATTAGCACGAACTTTCATTCGAAATTGTCGATTCCGCATCAATTCAATTGTTTCCCCGAGTGTGAAATATGTTTATGATCTTCAATTTAACTTGGTCCACTTAAAGATATTTGTTCATTAAATTTAATTCTGTATAAAAAAATCGCAATTTTAAATTAAATGAATGACCTTCATTAACAATAGGGAACCTTAACAAGTACAGGATTACTAAAAATAATAGCACAACAATTTTTAGTGCTTCTTCCCTCTCTTCACAACTGTCCATTCGTCTGCGGGATCTGACGTGTCCATTGGCTGGTCTTCTGCATTTTTCTCAGTTGTCTCATTCTTTTGCTCCTCTTCTTCGTCCTCAGACTCCTGGACGTCTTGTGATTGCGTTGCATTCACAGACTGCGCCAACCACTTTTTACAATCAGGACGCTCCAATCGCTGCAATTCAAAGTTAAACTGTTCGCAGTTGCCACTCCGACACAATTGGAAGATTCTGTGAAGTTCCTGACTCACTTCCAGAGGAGAATCGTCTTCACATTGGGTATTGAATTCCGAGTCTAAGATGTCAATCAGGATGTCCTCCACTTCCTCCACTTCAATATTTACTATAATTTAAGATAAAGGCTATTATTGTTTTATTTATGTAAAAAATTGCATCAAAATATTATTTCAATTTGTGAGAGGAAAAATAAATAACTCTACAAACCTTTATTGCAAAATGTGTCGGTCATGTAATCTGTAAACTGGCGTGCAGCTAAATGACTTTGATGTCCTCCCATTCCATGCTCAACAGCTAGCTGAATTTTCAAATAAAATGAAATAATTTTTCACATTTTTATTTTTTGCTTTATTTTACCTGCAGAGCGGTCCAGTTATTGAAGACGAGCTCAACAGCCTTCTTGAAAGAAGTTTTCAATTCCATGTTTGTTTGGTTTGTTAAATGCTCTTCTCAAAATGTTGCAAATGCAGGTCGATCCACCTCAAAAGACCAACATGTCGTAAAGCAAAAACATAGTTCAATTGTCTCTAAAATTCTAAAGATTTGACAGATGCATTAAAAGTTTCCCAGCACGTGGTTTCCTTCTTCGTGTTTGTTTTTGGTTTATATTTCTGCTTTTGCCCCCTCACTTTTCTCGTCGCTGCACTCTTGCCGAGGCCGTGTTTCATACATTTAGTTTAGTTTCAGCTCAATAGATGTCTCCCTCACCCTCATGTCAGTCAACTTTGCAAAATGAAGAGAAGGGGGAACCGCGAAAAAAATCCGTGGAAATGTACACACTCTGTGGTAAGTGAAATCGTAAAGAGGTAACGACAGTGTTAATTAATTTCATTAAAAATGTGTTATAATTTACATTGTTCTATAATTTTTTTTCAAAGTAGGTAGTTTTTACGTGTCTACAGATTGTATAATATAAAAAAGACAATATAAATAATAATTTTGTAATTATGATCATAAAAAAAATTAAAAGTTCAAACGTTTGTATTGTAAAAGTTCGAAATGTATTCGAAAAGTTCGAAAAAAAGTATATAAAATAACTTGCAAGCAAATTTATTTCTTCAGCTCTGATACGCCGCCTTTTTTATCCATATTTTTTTTGAAAAAAATATATTCGGCCCACTTTTAAGTGGGTTTGCATATTCAGCAGTCAATCTTGGCATTCCTGTGTAATGAATCGGCGGCCGGAGCAACGCAGAGATGACGATCATCGTCAGCCAGCTATAATATCTGCCGAGAGAGAACGTGGGCGTTTCAACAAATAAACACGAACAAAAATGCGAGTGTGTTCCCCACTCTGGAGGATAAAATATTAAATGTGCGCTAGCGTTTTATAAAGTGAAAGTCTGCAGCGGCGTGTGTTTTATCATTCAATTTTTGTCCGGCCGAGTGTTACGAAACGCAGCTCTCCGCGCGCACCTTTAGCCGCCGCCGTTGCCGCCGCAAGATCGCACGCACTTTTTGCACCAGGCTGGTGAGTCGAATGAAAAAGATGAATAATTTTTCACGTTTCCGCACCCAGAGAGGGCACCGGCTTTTTTCAAGAGCGCCTCGGAAATCATTGCATGCCACACTTTAATATAAAGGTCCTCGACACAATTTCATTTCCACGTGTCATGAAAACTATTTGTGTATTTTCGGCCGTAAACAATTCGGAGAGGAAACAACACGCATGGCTGATTTACATTTTGGAAAGGCCGAATGCAATTTGCATTCTGTGCAAGGTCATGAGGCTTTATTTGGTGTTTATAATTGATTAATCATACCGCGTAAATGCATCTTTGCTGGAATTTGACCTTTAAAGTATACCTTTTAGCTGCATTAAAGGAAATTTTAAATTCTTCAATATTAAAAATTCTGGGCTCGTACAATTGTGGCCTGTCCTGAGTTAATGAATTATTAATTTAAAAAGGTTAATGCTTTCATTGTTCTGCATGATTGTTTGTGATTTTCTATCAACTGCAAGTTTTTTTCTGTCATTGAAATTATCATGAAAAAACCAGTTTGACGTCATTTACGTGCAATAAATATCAAATCCAAAAGTAATCAAAGACACTCAAATCCTATGGCAAAGCTTCAAAAAATTTTCTCTTTTCATTGTCATAGGTTTATTGAGACACATATCTTAGTTATTATGTAATAAAAATATATTCAGATAGTTTAATTTTTCATTGGAAAGAATTTATTTTGCAGGAATTTTTAATGATCATAATTTAAGAAATATTAAATAAACGCTTAAGACTTAATTTATAGCAGGTTTCCTGCATGATACTTTAATTAAAAAATTATTTAAATTTGTTCAATTTAAAAAAGTTTAAAATACTTTTCAATTATAAAAACCAATCCTCTCTCCTCAATTTTAGAGAACGTGTGCTTAAGTGTTGATATTTTAACAAAGGATGTTCCCTTTTTGTTGTCTCTTCTTACTATATTATATATTTAAAAATATCCAATTTAAAAACGCCTCTCCCAACTCTAAAAGAGAGGAAATTACATCAATTTAAACTGACATAATGAGCGTTTAGGATGATGTCACTCAAGCCCATCTCATCTTTTTATGGTGAATATAAAATTCATTCATTCGTCAAGAGGGGAACTTAGCGCACGTCAACGCCAAAGTTTGTATAATTTTTTAAATAAAATTTAGAGGATTGCCCATAATTTTGCAGAGATGCATGTTCAAATTTTCCTTTGAAAGCTCCTCTCTCAAATACAATTTAATGCCGGAAATACGTTGTGCCGTACGCGCTGTGTGGAGTAAAGAAATAACAGGGGAGTTCGTTTCGCGCCCGCCCGATCCTGGGGCCAAACGTAGAAATAAATTAGCTCCGAGCAGGCGTTCAATCTCTTCACGGAGAGTGAAATATTAGTCGTTGCCGATTTTAATTAAGTGCTGGCGCCGTGTGATTATGGCCTTAATTAAAACAATGCACAAGGTGGAGATTGGGGGGCAGGGGGTGCGCCGAGAGCTGGAAATGGAGAGGGATGAGGTTGCAACAGGCAAATTGCCTTTTTATTTCTTCTCTCTCGGTCGCTTTTCCGATGACGACGATCCCGAGGGAGACACGACGAGCCATCAGATCGAGGGTGGAATTTGAGTCTTCATTCAATCTCGGGCCAATTGAGCGCCGGCGCCACTTAAGCGGCTTTTCCGATCAACGCGAGAGCATTTTCATAATTCGACCTGCCGAAGTCATTTGGCATCCGAAATTGCGTCGCGTAACTGAGTTTGCGACACAGCGCGCCGAACGCTCTCGCAAGGGTGGGGGCGCGGGCACGGCGCACCAAGAGGGTGCATCGGGTCGGTCCCAGTGCGCCCCAGCCTCCCGCATGGGCCAGAGCGACTCGAGCTTCGCCGTCATCATCACCCTCTGGCACTTCCGCTGAGGGCCTCTGCCTCTCAGGGCTCTGCCTCCCTCAGGGTCTCCATGTCCGCTACCCTTAGGTAACTCTTTTTACGAAATTAGAAAATTCATCTAGATAATTTTTTTGAGTTGCATCAAATTTTTTATAATTCATCCATTTTTTTTTATTGCTTACTTTTATTATTGTAAAAGTATTTGTTAAAGTTATTTGACTGTAGATGAAAAACTTTTTAATTACACCTTTTGATTAATTTTTTTTTTTTAAATTTTCTTACTTAAATGTGTAAATTTTTATAATTTATTAATTGCAGATTTTTTAATGAAACTTTTACAAGTTGGTTTAACTATTTTTTTATTTTTTATTAGTTAATAGATATTAAAAAATTGAAGTCAGCCTGCCTATACTCAACAGTGCACTTGATTTGTGAAACAGAGAGTGCGTTGTAATTGATGTCATTGCACCTAGATGCCTCATTAACCAGTGAATAAATGGCAACGATTGACGATAAATTATTTCCGCATGGCTGAGTTTCATATAATTATATATAATGCTAGATCTACCTTATATATCCCAACTATTTCTGGTTTCTTAATTCTGCCACACTTGTGGCACGTACCTCACACTTTTAAATATATCACGGTTTTGAAATTGATACACTTTTTACCTCGGAAACTTTTATTCAACACAATTTTTTTTACACTCACTGACTCCATATATTTATTTTGCAGAAAATTATATGCAAATAGAAAAGAAAAATTCGTTTTCACAATTTTTTTAAACATAATTTTATATATTTAAAAAAAATATATATTATATTAATTTAATGACGATCGCGCTCTATGTCAAGGATCAGATGGAAATGCGGGCGCCCCTGGATGTTATTACATTTTGCACCTTGATTGATTTTGATATCGTTTAAATTCGGACTCCTCTAAATTCTCACAAGCCAAGAGTCGCAGAGGAAGCACAAAAGGGACTGACTCGCCTTGGCACATAATTGCAGATTTCATAATGTGCAAAAGCCAAAGGAGCTCTTTCTTTTTTTTTTTGCACTTCTCAGCACCGCACTTGAAACAAAACGCGCGCGGCTCTTTTTCTCATTCTCTGTAGCGAGACACACGAGAATTGTATTTTTGTATATTGAAGCGGCGGCTCGTTTTTTTTTATAATGTCAGGAGGAATGGGGAAGCAAATCGAATGAATATTTACCTTGATGGGCTTGGTTGATTTGTTCGCAGAATTCCTGAGTGCTTTTGGCGACAACGGCGCCGCTGCTGAGGACGCCGATCCACAAGCAGCCATGGCCTCCGCCGCAGACAAAGGTGACTTGCTCATTTCAAGTGATTTATAATATGAACCAGTAATTTATATTCCTCTTGTTTACGATATTTTATAAAAGTATTTAATGATTAATTTTGTATTCTTTTGAAGGAAATTTATAATACTTTAGTTTATTTTTAAATAATTCTTCACATTGCAAACAAGTGAATTGTTCCAAAAAGCGAGGCGCTGAGCATGAGAGGGCAGAACAATTATACATTAAATCCCAGCTGAACGCATTATTTGATCATTTAGACTGTTTGGCAAGGGTCGAGCGCGCTCCTCCTTCTCGCCTTTTCAAAGTAAAATTTAGCGCCCCTCTTTCAGTTTCGTATTCGAACTACATGGTAATTTCGTTCAATCAATCAAACTTGCCTTTTCCGTTGTGTTGAAGATAGGACGCAGGTGGCTGGAGGGAGTCCCGACTCGGAGGATCGAGAGACGTGGGGCAAGAAGGTGGACTTCCTGCTGTCCGTGATTGGATTTGCAGTCGACTTGGCCAATGTGTGGCGCTTCCCTTATCTTTGCTACAAAAATGGGGGTGGTGAGTACAAGCGTTTTTTGAATTTTTTTCCATTATTGCAGAATAAAAACGAAATGGCTCAGCCGAGAACCAGCGGAGCATTCATAAGCATTAGAGTGGACTTCCTGATTATTTAGAGTATTAATGCCCGCTCAATCAAATCCCCCTTACAATTGATTGACAGGTTAAGCGGGTCCTATAAATCGAATTGGAAATTTTGGACTTGCATTAATTGGTTTATTACTTCAGCCTACTTTTCATTGATTTTATAATTGCGTAAAAATTATTATTAAACGAATATCTTCATTCATTCAGGGAAAGATTTCTGTTGCAATATTAAAATTCATCCTTTTGTTGCATATTTCCTCTTGTTGTGATTTTGATGAGATTTTGAAGGGGTGTGAGGCTCTCGCGGCAGAAGTGTGAAAAGGGAGAAGATATAAAGGATATGAAGTTATAAAATACAACATGGCATTTTTACAATACGAGGGATATAATATGTTGAATGTTGACTTTTCATATAAGAAGAAATCCTGTTGCGCAGTTGGTATTTCTTGGGGGTGTAAAAACTGAATTTCTTTTAGAGCCACAGGTTGACATTGAAGGCAGAACTTTTCATACCTGTTGATCTCTTTCAGATGAGATTCGACGGTTGCGAAAAATTCCAACGCACACAAAAGTGCATTAACACATTGATTGAAAAATTATCAAAGGATCTTTTGTAAGCCTAAGGCTTTTTTGCAAAAAAAAGTGCTTTATGAAAATAAAATAAAAAATCAGTAAAAAAGCAACTATGATAAAAAAATAATGAAATTTTAAATATTTATTGAGCGAAGCAAAATTCAAATTTAAAACCTCAGGCTTGTAAAAAGTGTGAAACTGAAAAGGGCAAAAATAATTTTTTTATGCAATATTATCTAAACTTGAATTTAAAATAGTTGTAATTTCACTCTGATTTTAGTCTCACTAAATTAATTTTGTGCGCAATTCTGAGAGCTGCAGCTATAATTAATCAATTGGTGCCTCTGTATCTGCAAGAGGGTGGCCGTTGGTATAAAGAAAGTCAGGGCATTGGAAATGCGTTAGCGCCATTAATCACACTAGCCTTTGATCTTGCCTTTTTATTTCGACTGCCCGCAGCCCTTTCCAGCTTCCGAAGGGAACCGTGCAAGTGAGTGAGCTTTGTCACATTAACGCCTTGGAAATAGAATTACTCCAGGCGGCCCTTTCACTCCGTTCCCATAACTTCGCCCCGTTAATGTCATTATTAGCAAGTGAGCTTTGGTTAATAGCTCCAAATGACGTCTAATTAATGTACTTTATGTGCCTTTGCCGCCTTTGGTATGTTATATCGTGCTAAAGTGTGCTCACTTTTGCTTCCTGCTGTCAAGAAGCGTCTTTACCGACTTAATTGAGACTGAAATAGATGCTGTATATTTTGATTAAGTCGGCCTGCACAAATGCTTACATGCGCAACAATAGTTTTTTTCTGCCAAAATTCATGCTGTGTATTTTTCACTGTATTTTTGTATATGCATTCAAAAAACTGATCCTTTTTATAAATAACACCTATTATGCGCGTGTCTAAAAAACAAAAAATGTACACAACACCCACAAAACACCCGATAGTTCCGCCTGTCTGCGTTTGTGATTGGCAGGCATCGACTCCCATAATTTAGGCATGGACTGAGAAAAGTGATGCGATTTTTTAAACGACCAGACTATGTAAAAATAATATAACTTGGTCATATTTTTTCATACATGTTGCGGCAAGAGATTGTTTCTGCGCAAAAAATTGACATAATAAAATCACGCTCTGTTGAGCAAACTGAAAATAAATCGATAAAAAAATTCCAACAGCTTTAGCCAAATCCACGAAAAAAATAATAGTTTTTTGTATTCAAAAATTATCTCGTGCATGCTGTTTTGTGCCAATATTTGGCTAGGCTGCGTTGATTGCTGTCGCTTGATTGGCCGAATGATGGAGAGGCTATTGCATTATGAATTCGTTATAGAGCACCAAGTCATCTACTTGAGCTGTCAATCTAACACTCATTAACACACCCCCCATTCACAGCCCCGTCTGCTGTTAAATTAACACCAATATTGCTCTCTCTATCGCACCCCCTCACTGTCATTCATTGTGCTTGCGCCTCTAGTCAAATCACTTCGTACATATCAATGGCGCATTATTTCACCCTGCAAAATGTTTGCAATCGATTTGTGCGGAAAAGCGCGTGAATGATAAATACTTGAAAATAGAAAGTCCGTTTGATTAAAAGACAAGCGAGAAAAGCTAACAAAGGATTCAATGGGCAAGAGTTTTAATTCAATAATTAATCATGGTAATAATTTCATTATTTTTTTGTTTTGTTTGATCTTAAATGAATTCTCAATATGTAATTTTTTAATTGCAAATAAAATTTCAGCTAACCCTTTTATATATATTTTTTTTCTACATTTGCTTTTAATTTTGTGACTTTTAACTTTCCTATTAAATGATTAGGTTGGTTTAAGCGAAATTAATAATTATTTTACAGCGGAATTGTTTCACAATAAAAAAATATTATAATTCTTGCACAAATATTTGAAATTGGTGACTTCACATTAAAACAATGAAAAAAATAAATTTCTCAATAAAAAGATAATTTCTGCAAGCTCATAAGAGCACAGACCGATAAAACACTTTGTCTTGGCCTGACCAAAAAAAAAAAAATTCCAATATTTATGTTTAAATGAAGAGGGCAGTATAAATAAATAAATTGAATATGTGTTAAATTGAAAAAAAAATGTTTCAGGCGCATTTCTTGTTCCTTACTTGATTATGCTGCTGATCGGAGGCATACCCTTATTCTACATGGAACTGGCGCTGGGTCAGTTCAATAGAAAGGGTTCCATCACCTGTTGGGGTCGGCTGGTGCCTCTGTTCAAAGGTATACCAATCATCACCATACTTTAATAATATTTCTTTCATGCCCAGTCTCGGCAAATCCGCTTGACGTGTGCGGCTCGACGCCCTTTGACGCGGCCGATAAGAAGAAGAAAAATGGGGTAATGGGGGGTGGCGGCGCGGCCCTAATGTGTGAGCTTGCCTGGCCGCACTCCTTTTACTATCAAAAAAGCTTTTATCGAGATTTTAAATGGCTTATATTGGATGGAGTAGTCGTGTTCTACACACTTTTATTCGCCAAAGCCGCGCGCCACCACCACTGCCTTTCTCTTTAAAAAGTTCTCTCTCTTCATCCACTTTATCCGCGGCTATTATTCTTCCCTCTTCACCATTTTTCACCAGCGCGCACTCAAGGAGTCAATTTTAGAGCCACTTGCTGCTCGTGCACCACTTTATATCATTTTCTCGAGCGTCGTGCTCTCTGACTCGGAAAATGGTGACCATTTCCGATTCTTTTCGCCAGCTCTGCAGCCGACTTCCGGCGCGCTCCGAGCCATTGTCACTCGCACGCGCACCCTCGGGACTCGTCGCCTTTTCGCGCTCTCTTCTACCCCAACATTGTTTTAATTTTGTCAAGAGATATCTAATTTCCTCTCTTGCCCGTCGCAGGGATAGGCTATGCGGTGGTTTTGATTGCTTTCTACGTCGACTTCTACTACAACGTCATCATCGCGTGGGCCCTCAGGTTCTTCATCGCATCTTTCACCAGCAACCTCCCTTGGACCAGTTGCGGAAACTTTTGGAACACGGATCACTGCAGACCCGTGAGCAAACTTTATTAAGTTTACATCAAAGCATATTAAAGGAAAAATTAAAAAAATTAAATATAATAATTATTTCATTTTTACTGACACATTTTATTATTTTTTTGAAATTTTTTTATTAAAATAATCAATTTTTTTTTAAGCTTGACTACTCTTTATCGGATATTCAAGATCAGCATTCAAGCAACACCACCATCAACTTAATTCCTAATGGCGTTGTCTCGACTTATGCACCAGACCTTGCTTCAAATTTCAGTTACGACAACGCCTCTAGTTCTGCCGCAGAGGAATATTTCAAGTAAGCGTAACATCTTAAAATTAAAAAAATCACATTATTAAATGATAATTCAACCATTTTGTGGATTTTTGAAAAAAGTAGTTTTAAAAAAACAAATTATATTTTTAGCCGTTTCATTCTGGAGCTGCACAAGAGCAGTGGCATCGACGACCTTGGTGCCATCAAATGGGACATGGCCGCTTGTCTGTTGATTGTGTACCTCGTCTGCTACTTTTCTCTCTGGAAGGGCATTTCGACGTCCGGCAAAGTCGTCTGGTTCACTGCACTCTTTCCTTATGTGGTACTGTTGGCCCTGCTGGTCAGGGGAGTGACGCTCCCGGGCGCCTCCGAAGGCATCAAATACTACCTGCGCCCAAACTTCAACGCCATCACCAAAGCAGAAGTGTGGGTTGACGCTGCCACGCAAGTTTTCTTCTCTCTCGGCCCTGGATTCGGTGTGCTGCTCGCATTTGCGTCTTACAATAAATTCCACAACAACGTCTATCAGTAAAGCATATCGAACTGAATCAAAGGAAAAATTAAATTTTGCGTTATTCTAGGGATGCACTCGTGACGAGCATAATCAACTGCTGCACCAGTTTTGTGGCTGGCTTTGTCATATTTTCCGTTCTGGGCTACATGGCGCACGCCTCGAAAAAACTAGTCGAAGATGTGGCCACCGAAGGACCAGGGCTCGTCTTCATTGTGTATCCGGAAGCAATCGCCACCATGCCTGGCTCCACCTTTTGGGCCCTTCTTTTCTTCATGATGCTCCTCACCCTTGGCCTTGACAGCTCAGTAAATTATTATTATCATAATAAAATGTTAATTAAGTTGAAAATTAATAAAAAATAAACTTTCAGTTTGGAGGCTCGGAGGCTATAATAACTGCTTTGAGCGACGAGTTCCCAGTGATTGGGAGGAACAGAGAGCGTTTTGTAGCTTGCCTCTTCACCCTGTACTTCTTTGTCGGCTTGACCTCCTGCACTCAGGGCGGTTTTTACTTTTTCCATTTGTTGGATCGATATGCCGCTGGTTATTCAATGCTCTTCGCTGTGCTTTTTGAAACCATTGCCGTTTCCTGGATTTATGGTAAAATTTAATAAAAAAATTAAAAATTTTTTATTGTTTTTCTTCTAACAGGGTGCGACAGATTTTGCAATGATATAAAGGAGATGATTGGATTTTCACCCGGTATCTACTGGCGTATTTGCTGGATGTTCCTAGCGCCCGCATTCTTAATGGTGATTTTTAATAAAATTTGATAAAAAGTAATAACTTCCAATAAATTCTAGTTTATCATTGTTTACGGACTTATTGGTTACGAGCCCCTCACGTACGAAGATTACCAATACCCTGCCTGGGCTAACATCCTTGGATGGGCAATTGCCGGTTCAAGTGTGTTAATGATTCCAGGAATGGCCATTTACAAAATCATCGTCACCCCAGGAACACTTTCCGAGGTAGGATTGAAATAAATGCTAATTGTGCTCTGTACACAGTAAAATTTTAGCGTCTTCGAATTTTAACCACTCCTTGGAGAGATACTCAAGCTGCTTTGATTAATGGAGTTCAGGTAAATTCTGCAGAAATTCGCCTCACATCGATGACTCAAGTAGATGATGTGTAAGTCCCCTTTTAAGTGATTTTGTTATAAATTTGAATTAGAAATATTCACCTCTGAAGTATTAACGTTTAATGTTATAAATTATTTTAAATCTGACAAATCATTTAATAATTGAACTTTAAGGTGAAAAAAATATAATCTACTTGCCTCAAAATTATTGTTAATGAATTATCCTTCTTAGAAAATTCTGAGAATCTGCTGAGAACAATAATCCTTGTAAAAAATTCTCTCTGTTTGAATTAAATCATAAGAACTTGACTCTATGAGCTGCTCTGGAGCTGCCGTTTTATGGTTGTAAAGTTGTATAGATACAGTTGTAAAATTTGGTGTTCTTGAATGGTTTGCGCTAATTTCATAGGATTACCCGTGACAAGTAAATCGAAGTCCAGTTTCGTCGTTGTCAAAGCATGCAAATGGATTTAAAAAATACCATCCAAAAATTTTTGCCCGGTATTTTGGAATCTGTCTAGTGATTCTTCTTACTAATCTGAGTAAGAAAAATTCAACTATTTAAATTTAAATAATTTTTGTTTTTTACTTTTTATACATATTTTTCCGTAGTTTTCATTTTCATTTAACTCTACTTGGTACCCGTCAAATTGTAAAAACGCTGAATGGGTCATTGGACGATAAATATAAAATAATTATCCACTAAAACCATTTACATTTGTGGAAGAATAATTGTGGGAGGACATTATATCAGTGAGTGTTTCGGTAATAATGTGTGTTTAGGTGCCAAATTAATGGTGTTCAACTTATCAAGAATTTAAGAAGACTTAATGAGCTACTTAAAGTAAAGGGAATACGCCACGGTAGTTGAAATAAACTATCTTTAAGTTTAAAACGTTAAGTGCTTAATTGTTCTCTTAATTTTTTACTGAAAAAAATTTATATCCGCTTAAATTTAAATGACATTTGAATTTTACACAGAATTTGCCAGATTTAATTATTATTATTATTATTATTATTAATGTTTGAAAAGTAATAATTTTATAAATAGATAATAATTCTGTTCTAAATGAGATAGTGAGGAGTTTGTTGTGCCAAAAAGACTCCTCAATAGAAAAAACTGTTGTTTTTCATCAAAAAGTTTTGAAGTAAAAAATTTAATTTTCCTTGCTTGCAAATACAGAGTATCCATGTGTCTGTAGACTATATATGTCAGTGAATAAAACATATAAAGAGAGATGAATTTTAGGGCATGGTTAAATCTTGCCTTGCAGGGTAGAAAAAATGTGTTAAATGTCTTGAATATCATTTTTTATTAATTGCTTTAAGTAATAAAAATCTGCACAAGAATGTCGTCAAAAACAATCATTTAGCCATAAATAAAACAAAATTTTGTGTGACTGTCAAAACCGGAGGCGGTCAGATTTTTTGAATGTGATCTGTTTACAAGTTAAGGATAAGAAGTACTAATGACTGAAAGACCTCAAGCAGCCAATGACGTCTTTCAATCAAAACTAACAGAGCGGGTGTTTCTTTACGCTTTCTAACAGCAAATGTAAAATAGAAATATAAGTGAGTTAGAGCGTTCCAAAAGTAAATAGGCATCTAACAAAAATTGTAATAATACTCTGATGAGCAAAATCTTGGAAGCAGCATCAACATGTTTGATCCTGCTACCAAACTAATAAATAAAGATATTGAAAAAAAATCTGGTTTTACTCTTTTTTTAAACTACTTATCCTCTGCGATCGTTACATTATTGAACAAAGTAAATGGCGAGCTACTTGAAATGGCAATTCGGATGCGGGGCAATTGGAAATCGGTGCCCTCCTAAAGCTGGCACGCGTGTCCCAAATTTCCATCACCCTTTTCAACAAGTTGTATCCATGACGACGTGTCAGCCTGTTTATGCAGCATAGGAGGAGCAGAAGGGAAGTCGATGGACGACAAGGACGACGGCGTCCAGGGCTCCCTCTTGGCTTCTGGTAAGGAGGCCGAGGGAGCCAAACGTCCTCCTTTGCATGGCTCTGTTTCGTATGAACGACTGCGGGTGCTCAAGTTGGCCGTCGATGCCGCGGTTAAGGTTTTTACTTTTAATGAATTTAAAAAATTATTTTAATTAAAAAGTAACTTTCAAATTCTCATTAAAAAAAATGACTTTATTCTTTGATTTTTTGTGCCATTGGACAAATTCTAGGAGCACAAAGTATTTACTGTGGCAGGCGCTTTTCCAGCTATCCGGCAGGCGCTGAAGCAAAGGGGGTGGTTGGAAAAGAGCAGCTGCTCCATGGCACGCAAGAAAAAGCAGACATTGAAAAGCACCGAAGGTAAATTATTTTAAAGGCTCGTTAATTCTTTGCTGGAACCCATAGCAAAATGGGATAGAGATATTGATTGGTCGATTTGAATTTCATAAAAAAATGGTCTCCATAATGGACCCAATAATTTGTAAAATATAAAAAGAATTTTGTGGTGTTTGAATTTAAATTCAGCTTTTCCTCAATATGTTTCATTGTTTAGTGTAAAAAACAATAGCCGAACTTCAATTCAACCAACATAAATCGATCGTGAAATTGAAATTATTCTACGAAAGTACGAAATAAAAAAAGCAATTTTTCCCAATATGAAATATGCAACCTGAATGTCACGCATGTATCGCGGGTGACATACTTTAACTTTGATAGTAAAAAGATTTAAATCTTTGAATTTGCAGATTGCTCAAATATCGTGGACTTTGAGGATCCATTACTTATAGCAAGACTCTTAAGAAATTGTGTTCCTGACCTCGTGTGGGCACTTCGGTCAGACACGGTCGACTGGCGCAGTTTGGCGCGCTGGCAGCTCGTCAATCGTTTCCCAAGAGCACTTTTTACGACAAAAGTATATTGAAGCATAAATCTTGTTTTAAAATTAAAATTCTAACGTTAGGTGGGACTGAGCAACGCTTTGCAACACATGCATTGGTTCACCGAACAGGGCGTCTCGGACACTTTCTTTCCCCGCAGCTACTGCGTCTCGCAAGCGGATGAAATGGGAGCTTTCGTCACCGATTTCAGACTCACCGCTTGTTTCAGCATGCTCAGACACGTTTTCAAACAAAAACCTGACCAAGAAGCCCTTCAAATGCCAAAACAGGTTTCAAATTAATTTTTATCAATTTTTTATGGCAGCTGGACCGATTTTCTTTTGATATCGAGATTTTTAGCAGACATCTGCTAGTATTACACCCTTTCTTCTCTCATTCCTAAATTTTTAAACTCTTGTACCAGCCGAGAAGAATAAGTGAATAATAATGTGGAAAAAATTGCACAGATCTGGATTCCGCCAAAAGCAGTGCAATTCGCAATGCGCCGAGCTAAGGAGCACACGCGCCACTTACGACACGAAGACGTTGACGATCCAGAAATCACGCACAAAGTCTGGGAATGCGAGTGGGACCAGTTTTTGACATATTACTACCAACTTGTACACGAATGCGCTCATGTCGCGTGGGAGAGTCCCCAGCAAAGAGAAGTAACGATTTAAATTAATTAAATTTGACGGAAATGTTTAAAATAATGAATCGTGTCAAGGAAAACATGGCTTCCATCAATGAAATTTTAGATCAGTTTGTAAAACTAAGGCCGTTTTCGTCTCACGATGGCTTTTTGAATTTGTGGATCGTGAAGCCTGGCGCTCGATCCTGCGGCAGAGGAATTCAAATTATGAGTAGGTTGGAGAACATCACGGCTCGGACGCAACCAGGAGTTGGCAAAGAGTCACGATTCGTCGTACAAAAATATCTAGGCGAGTTGAATTTTGAATGATTAAAATGTTACTTTTTGGTCGTTTTCAACAAGCAGAGCGGCCGATGCTTATCTACGAAACAAAATTCGATATTCGGCAGTGGTTTTTGATAACCTGCGCGCAACCGCTCACTATTTGGATGTACAGGTGGTTCTATTTTATTGTATTTTTTAATCGGAAAAAAGACCAAACGACGTTTTTTTTCTGATTTCAGGGAAAGCTATATGAGATTTTGCTCCCAAATATTTGATCTCCAGAATTTGCACGAGTCGGTGCACTTGAGCAATAACGCCGTGCAGTGTCGGTACCAAAACTGCCCTCGCGACAAAGCGCTGCCAGATGAAAATATGTGGGACTGCTATACTTTTCAAACATATCTCCGCTCTATTGGCAGGTAACCGGGAAAAAATTACAGTGAACAAAAAAACTAGTAATCTTCCGTTAGAGCGGACGCGTGGGACGAAATTATCTACCCTGGAATGCGTTCTGGCATCATTGGGACGATGCTGGCCTCGCAAGATTGGCTGCAGGACTGCCAGAAAAACTGTTTTGAACTTTACGGCGCCGATTTTCTTTTGACCGAAAACGATTTGCAACCATGGCTGCTTGAAATAAATTGCTCGCCCTGCATGGCGCCCAGCACCAGTGTTACGGCAAGAATGTGTGCTCAGTGTCTGGAAGATGTTTTAAAAGGTAATTATACATTTATTTTGTCAGGTGGAAAATTTAAAATTTTCGGTTGAAGTTGTGGTGGACAGAAGGGATGACAAGGAAGCGTCTACTGGAATGTTTGAGTTGATTTATAAACAAAACAGCCCTCCGGCTCCACCCTATCAGGGAGTTGCTCTCGGCGTGAAAGGGCGAAGAATGATGGCTTCCAGGCCTAAAAGACGACGGCGAAGGCAGAAAAAGAAAAATGACAATAGTTTTTCGTCAACGTCGAGCTCCGGAGCTTCGATTTCTGAATCATCAGAGGACGAAAATAAACTCAATTTAGTTGGGCAGCACCGAGTCATGATGGGTATGCTTGAATTTAAAATTTTAACATATGAAAAATATTGTTGTTTAATGATTACAGATTCACCCCTGAAAGTCGTAAAAGCAGATTTGAACGCCCCGAAAAAGAAGCCCGTGGGACCACTGTTTAATTTTGAAATCTTAAACGACCCGGGGCAATTAAATCAGCCACCGGCAATTTCTGCCTCAGAACTGCGCTCACGTTTAGAGCACCTGCTTATTGAAAAGAGCAAGCATGTCTCGCGGCCGTCGAGTTCAGTTCAGATGCAAACAAATGGATCTAGTAGACCGCAATCCGCTTCCACCCCCAGACCATTAAAGAATACTAAAGGGTCTAAAAGTGCAGCCAAGTTCAAAGGGCGCGTGTCTGGAAAGATTATGGCTGTGGTTAAGCGAGATGATTCAAAGTTGAGCAACAAAACAAGCAAATGCAAAGTGGAACCGCAGAAAGGGAAACGAAAATTAAAAGTTTTGGAGAAAAGTTCTGCAGAAACGTCAACGGATAAAGAGCAGCACGATTCGACGGGTCAGAGCGACGAGAAAAGTAATAATTTGGATTTGCAAGCAAGCGAAGAGTCAAATTCACAGAGTTTGATGCTGCAACCAGATAATTTGCGAAGCACAAAAGTTAAGTTGTCCTGCATTGCAAGTGAAAATTCCGAATGTTTTCGAGATCCAATTAAGTCATTGGCTCTCGTCAAGGAGTGGCGCAAGCGGCTGGAAACGACAAGAGCAAGTTGCGAGCAAATGTTGGCTCAGCTTAAGGCTTTCCGAGACCCACCGGCAGTGCGGTCTAGTCTTTCAACAATTTACAGCTTGTCCCAAGCTGGATAGTCAATAGAATCAAATTTTCGTGTTAAATTTACCAAAATGTTGAGATTTATGAATTGTATTGTAGAAATTATATGCAAAAGTTAACGCATTTTCATAACATAAGTTTATTAGGATTTTGGGACTGATTTTACGCTGTTAATGAATCCAGTGATAAATTATAGAGCAATGTTCACGTTACGCACAATGATATCATTCTGTTTTCATGCCTAGTTACTTTTCATACAAATTAAATCACAAACCAATGGTGATCACAGGCAGTACGAAATAACAATATTGGAATTTAAAAGTACATCAAGACTTCTCCACGGGTCTCGATTTCACTAGATTAAAGCTGCCCGATTTGCTGGCCAGGGCTTCCGTTCGGTTGGCTACGTTCGCAAAGAGATTGTCTAGAGAGTTGCAAGTTGGAAGTTTTTCTTTCGAAACTTCAGATTTGGGAGCCACACATTCGCTTTGAGTTCGCAATTTCACCACGGTAGAAATATTTTGTATCTGAGGATTACTCACGGCCTCTTTGGGAGAAAATGTGTTGCCCTTCAAAGCGGCTTGTCGAAGATTTGGATCCGAGTTGTTGGCTATCTTGCTGTGCATGCTGAATGAGCTAGTTGTCTCACTCATGATGTCTAAACCTTCGTCGAGAGAGCAATGCGTTGCAGATTCCTGCAAGAAAATAATAATTAAAAAGAATCAATTATTAAGAATGATCAAACCTTGTCTTTTGATAGAGGAGCTTGGGAAGGAGGCTCCAAAAAGCAGTTGTCTACGCTTTCCATTGAGCTGGCACTTTTAATATGTTCCTCAACCGCCAGTCTGTTTCGTTTAGGAAGCTGCTCCTCTTCAGCACTACTTGTAACAGGAGCACTCTTTAGACTGCGGGCAGGCATGGCAGCTTCAATACTAGAAGTCGAGTTTGAATTTTTCATATGTGGCCTGGACAAGAATTAGTTTTTGTCAATAAATGACAAAAATATGTAAATTTCACTTACATTACTGATTTCATGTAGAGAAGCTCCCTAAGATTATGAAGAGTGGTTCTCAGGTCTCTTATGCTGAAGCCGGTGTAGTATTTTAGTTGAGCTATGTTTTTATTAAGAAGATAGACGGCATAATAAAACTGAATTGCATCCCGGCCTTTTAGGAAGAGCGGAAACCTGCCACAGAAGATATAAATTGGCCTGTGACATTGTGAGCAAATGGAAGTCAAATTTCTTACTCTCGTTCAGAATCAGGCAACTTTGATGCCACTACATCCCATATTTTGGCTCGAGAACCAGCAGGTTGAATGGGATAACGGAGAGGCACATCTAAGAAACTTGCAACCATCACAGTTGCATGGGCAGCAAACCCAAGTGCTACAGAGGAAGACGCTTCATCTTGGCTATTCAGTTCATCAGACCGCAAAAGTTTAACCCCGCATATTTTTGCAAGGCCCTCTGGATCCTATTTAATATTCAAATGTTTTAAATTATATTAAATTAAGAATGTAATCTTACACTTACAATTGAAATTGGATAAATATACTTCAGCTGTGAAATCAGTTCTTGTCTGCGCTGCACAAGCTTAGACCAGGTCTGAGTAGTCGTCTCCTTTACTTGTGAAAGTAGAAGTTTTGAGTCTTCTAAGCTGGAACTCTCTTCAAGAGACTTTACAGTCTTTTGCAGGTTTGCTCCTGAATTTTAAATAAATTATATATTTAGGCATTCAATGTGCAGGATTTCACAGACTTTTCAGTTCAGTTGCAACAGCTAACTTGTGAGCGACACTCTTTAACTCTTCCACCTGTTTCTCTTTTCTTGACTTTTCTTCTTTAAGAAGTCTCATTTTTAGTCTCAAATTTTCACATAGCTGCTGCAGCTGGTGGTAGTGATATCTATTTCCCGCTGCAACGACAGGTGACACAGACGGAGGAAATGGCCCTAATCTTTGAACTTCTTGCCCCAAGCTCTCACACACAGCAGTTTCCTCAGCCAGCTTGAACTGATAAGTCTTTAGCCTGTGAATTATTAAATATTAAGTTAAAGCATTTCCCAAGTTTAAAAAAAACTTACCTCCTTAACTGGTTGACAGGGTAAGATAATTTTACATCATTAGAATTAACAGTGGCCGAAGCCAGCCTCATAAGTATTTGGTCCTTGGTAGGAGGAACAAATCGATAGCCGTGAATGAAGAAAACAAGAGTTTTGGTGCTAGAAACTTTGCTCAGGTCTTGGTCCAGGGGTGCAAGTTGAAGGCCTGAGAGACACACGCCCCAGGTGAAAATTAGCTTGTCTGGCAAACCAACTTGCCAAATGCAAATTACAAAACCTTCAAATGAATGGAAATTAATTTCAATCGACGAGGTAATTAAATTATTGCTTACTAGAGCTAGAGAGACCAGCTTTGTCCTTGAAATCAATTTCTATCCATCGAGGATTCGGTCCTGTGGCATGGTCGCTTGTGTAGAACGGAGCACTCTTGCTAGTCAAGTGGAGGGTGAAGAAAAACTTGGGTCTCTCGCCGCATTCTTGTAATGATTCTGGGTAGAGGTTGTAGGCCAAAATTTGCGTGAGATTGCGGACCCTCATCTGCAAAAAGTTAAAAGTTTCAATCTTGCGATAACCTCTTTTATAAAAGAAGGCTGCAAGTCCAACGCAAAGGACGAGAGCGATCGTTTTAATACCTGCTGCGAGACGAGGGGAATCCACTCTTTCTGCCATCGCAAAGCCATCACAGCATAATTACCGTTGAATTTTAATAGGATTAAATAATTGCCGATACATCCCGTGACTTTCTTCTCACCGTACAACTCCGCAAACACATGACGAGAAACGAGAAAAGAGAGGCGAGGTCAAAACAGGAGAAATTTAACATGGCCAGCTGCGCAATTGTCAAATATATTGTCCCACTTTGATTGGCCGATCAGTGGTCACGTGGTCAGAGATCAGCCAATCAAGGTTGAGGTGGAACAAAATATTTGGAAGAAATTTTCTCAAGCACGTGAAATTTAATTTAATCAAGTTTTCATCAAAGTTAACCACTGCAGATACCGAAAATTGCAAAAATGAATTGCCTGACAAAACTCTGTTCCAATTCCCTTTCCTTAGTAAGTGCGTTCCACAGAGTTTGTGTTCAAGCCGTTCGAAACAAGTCGATGACAAAGTTGGTAAGTAAAATATGAAATATTTTGGTTTGAAATATTTTTTAACATTGCCTTTTATGTATGTATTTGAAGGTCCCACCACCTCGACCAAGACACGGATATTGCATCAGGCTCCACAAGGGACTTCTCCCAAGACTTCCTGATGAAAAGAGGAGACTTCCAATGCCAGAGTACAGGCCATCTGATGCATGGGCCCCAAAACGAGCCCTTTTTGGACAGGTGAATTATAAATAATTAATTATACTTTTGTATAAACATTGATTGGGTCTTTTCTAACAGAATGATTACATCGACATCCTTGGCAATGAAAACATCCACCCCGTGTCTCTTCAGTACCACATTCCTTTCTACGCCAGAGGAATGAGAGGCAATGAATTCAGGATGCTTCTGCACAAAAGGAAAATGCTCCAAAGTACAGACTTTGCTCTGAGGCGACCAAAGAAGTGGCAGGATTTGAACAAACGAATTAGGTACATTCGCAGGTGGATGAATCAGAAAACGCAAACCGGAATGACCAGTCAATATTAGGACTGTTGTTCCCGAATACTTTTCCGTTGTAGTGATAATAAATTTAAAGGTAAATATGCACATAACTTATTAAGGCAATTTCTCATTTTTAAGAAAACAAACAGGCTAATTTTAAAACATAAATTAGAAAATAATTTTATTTCAATGTACAATTGAACAGAGCATTATTTTGCTTTGATAAATATTTGAGAGTGGGAGAAAGACTAGAGGCGAATGCCCCGGTTGGTCGCAGCCACATACTGGAGGAGTTCGTCAGAGTCCTCGCAGATGAAAGGCTTCTCGTGGTAGCAAGCAACGTCATGCCAGTTGATGCCATCGTTGTAGACGTTGTTGAGAACTGAGAGGCAAGACTCGGTGGTCTGGTTAATGTCGAATTCAGCATTGTCAGGCTGGGGCTGCTTCTTGTGGCCAGTCTGAGACCAGGGGTTGTAGCTGAAGTTGGGGGGCACTCGATTGGTGGGTGCAATCTTTGCCCGAGTGGTCGACCAGAACCAGCCGAAGACGCTGAGGGGCTGAAGGTCCTTGCGGTCTTCGCAACCCTTGAAGTCACAAAGACGACCTGAGGTCCAGATGTAGGGCACGTCGTCTATTGAAAATTCCTGATTAGCACTGAATATGTTTTAATTAATTTTTAATTACATTGCTGGATGAAGCGGAGGACCATGTTGTTCTCCTGCTGAGTCTCCATTGACACAAGGTCCATGCAGTATTCGCGACACTCGTTCCTGGCGTCGAGCCAGTCGTATTTCTTGCCAGCGAACTGGCTGATGTTGCCAGAGAAGAAGTAGTTGTGGTTGCCAAGTCTCCACTGCTTGGGACCTGAAAGGTTCATTTTCAATTTGCACAACATGTTTATATGCCAGGTCAACAAGATTTATGTGGTTTTATTTTTTTATTAACGGAGAACAAGAATTGTAAATTATTATTTTTCTCAACTTACGCTGCGCGCACTTTTCTGGGACGGGGAGTGATAAGAATCGGCCGGGTTTGTTTGTTGGTCCACTTGGACGTCCACCGCTTCCGTTATTACCAGAAATAGCTGCAAGGGCGCCTGCCACAAAAGCCAGCAGGAGGAGGCCTCGGAACATCTGTGGAAATTTTTATATTAATTTTGTTAATATTTATTGATGTTTAATTGGATAATTATTGATAAAATTAATATTATTTGCGATGAAATTAAAGAAAAAAATGTCAATTTATTCAGGGAGTAATGAAAAAAAATTTCTTTTCAATGCGCATTTGAAATATTTGAAGCACTGGCTCAGGAATTTAATAGTGAAATCTTCTACTAATAGTCCACACGGCCCGCGCCTTATACGCCAAGCCCCGAGCAAAAACTTTCCCACGGAGATGTTAATGAATGATAAATTAGGTTCAGTGTGCAATAAAGCAAGGAAGAGAGCTAAAGGTCAATCGCAATCGAAATTATTGTGTTGGGCCAACACAAAGCAAAAAAGCTGGTTTCTCTCCACGAAAAATATTCAGCTGTCATCTCTAATAAACCCAGAGCATTAATTATGCGCGCAACCGAGATTTATGACGTAATGATTCTGGAGAAACAATGCCGAGCGCCGGACGAGAGACGTGCATTAATTTTAAATGCCTAGTGTGAAACGCTCACTGTTTACATTATATGCAATTTATGTACATATATAAAGAGAATCACGTCGAGAATTTATTCTTGACCCTAATTTTAGGCACTTTTGCAACAACTCTCTTTTGCACTGGCCCTTCGTATGTGCATGAAACATTTAGACTCCAGCAATTAGCAATGTTTATAAAGTAAAGAGCCTCAATATGCTTTAGGCTACTAATGCCTTTTTGGAAATAACGAAAGGATTTAAGGAAGTTGCAATAAATTAAAAGGTAAATAGGCAATGCAAATAAATTATAATATAATTATATTCAAAAATAAAAGACCTTGTACGTTGTTTCCTGCGTACCTCTTAAAGTGCATAATAAATTCAAATCAGGCATCAGCATGATGATGGAATAAATTTAAAAATAGAGGCCTGAATTTTCTCTGCAAATAGTTTTAAAAAAGTTTTTTTTTCGTAAAAACTATCATAGCAAAAACAATTTAAAAACATCATTCAAGGAATGTTTATAAAAATTTAGTGTAATTAAACGTCACGGAAAAGGAAACGCTCAAGCTTTGTCTCTGACTATTATATTCTCATTACACAAGTTTGGTAAAATATTGCACAGCACCATGCAATGGCAATTAGTTAATTTACATTGCTTCTTAAACATAAAAAGTGATGCACAAAAAAAACTTGCTAGATTTAGGAAAGCGAAGCTAAAATCAAGAAAGTTGTGTACCGCAAAAAAGTAAGGCTCACCTTGAGTCCAAGTCCTGCACGAGCTACAAAGGGAGAGACACTTGTGTTAACTAAAGATGCTCGCGGGGCCCTGCGTCAGTTTTATACCTTCTGCAGGGTAGAGGGGGTTTTTGAATCGCACGCCAGCCAAAGGTTCTGCCAACAGGCATATTTGGAGGAATGTGCTTTTTAGAGTTTTCGTACGTCCAGTCTAGAAGGAACAAAATTTCTCTTCCCATCGTCAATTTTACATTATACACTTTTTCCACAAAATCCGGCCGCGTTCATTGGCATAGCGCTCATTCGAATACAATATGTGCGCGTGTTTATATCATTTGCACACACACGCGGGGCACACGCAAAATGTGTAATGATATGTAAGAGAATTACTATGAATGGCGTGGGAATTCATCCAAATTGCGTAACAAAGAAACACAAAGAACTGGGACTTGTGAACACACGTTTGATAAAATTGTTTTACTGTGGTGCGCTTAGATTCACTTCTCGGGTTTTTGACTGGCTACATATTATACAACACACATGTCGATTGCAGCACAAATATGCAAATGTGTTTTCTTTTAGTGGCGCCTCAATGGCATTCGAGTCCATTTCCTTTCGAAGAAATGTAATTTATTGCCTCTCCAGAATAATCACCTTTTTGGGCAACTGAAAAGCAAAGAGTACTCTAGGAAATATAAAGGTGATAAATTTATACTGCTTTTAAAAGTTGCATAATCAAAGTTTCCGAAAATATTTTATTAAAAATAAAGTGTTTTGATTACCCCATAACTTTTGATCCGGATACAATTGCAAAGTAAATATAAATATGTGATTATATATTTTTTTTTTTAATTTTTAAAAATTTGATAATATTTTACTTTTATATTATACAAATACAATTAACAATTTATATAGGCGGTACAGACACATAAAATTATTTAAAATTTAATCATAAATTTCAATTCAATTATATTTTAAAAGTCTAAAAAATTATTTATTGCATAAGTAGATACTCCTTATTTTACAATTAATATTTAAACTAAAAAATATATGTATTATGTGAATTGAATAAAATTCAATTCAATTTGAAGCCAACCTTTGTATTCTCAAAGTATTGAAATGTATTTTGAAATTAAAATACGATGCTGTTGGAAGTTGAGAGGTAAAACGCAAATTAAAAGCGCTGTTGAATGCTTTCATGGAGATTGCAGCGGCGGAGCAAAAGCAAAAGGAGGCATCGAGGCCGCTCATGCAGGGCAGAACAATGATTATATTGTGCTCTTGTGCAACTGCACGCATCTCAACCTGTGAAACCAATTAGCTAATTCTGAACCGTGGGTCCGTGGCTCCTGGTTAATGATTATTTTCACATGAACAACACAACGCCGGCGGACACGATTTTTGTATCTCCTCAAAATTACTATTCATAATTCATACCATATTATATAGTACAATCTGTTGCACACACATGCGCTCGTAACGTTTTGCGATTCTTTGAAATATTTTTGAAATCATTCGTGTCTGATAAACTTTGAAATATAAATATCAATTAGCGATAAACTAAAAAATAAAAAAAATTTTCGTTGTAATCAATTCACTGACACAATGAAAAAAAATCTAAGTGGAAACTCCAACACATTATTTTATTTCCATTTTGCATTATGATATTAAAAGACTGGAACTGACTGCTAATTAGAATTTTCAAAAATAGTTCACAATTAATTAAATTTACGACCGCGGCCATCAAGGTTTATTAAAAAAGTTATGTGAGATATAATCCCAAGTAAAAAGGCAGAAAGCATTGAGGCAGTGATCTCACTAACCGACTTTTTGTACGAGAGAGCGAAAGGATGTTGTGCGCGAGAATGAAAATAAAAGTAACGCTAGCGCGCGTCCACCGGTATAGAACGCGATTATTTTATTTTTGTTGTAGAAGCACCTTCAACTTTAAAGCAAGGAACATCTGTCTGCGGTGGTCTCATTGCTAACTCCACCATTATTTAGGTCGAAATCTCCATTTTATCGTGACTTAATTAATTTTAATTTTGTCTTAAGGGTCATCCGCGCCGAGGATGATATAATAAAGCACCTTCAGACGCGCAATGAATAAAACTCTACGCGGCTATTATTGCTCTCATCATTTTGTATTTTTAATTTGCCACATCTCGGCGCAAAGGTCGTCCAGGCTGTTCTGATTTAAACGTACGTCATGAGTTAAACTTGACCTCAGACGGATTAGCACGTCACCTCCAAGTTCCTGCTCAGAAAGTGAAGAATATCGTTTGCTTACTCAACGACCAGTTTCATCACTTCAAATTGTATGTAGGTAAACAAATAGTAGTCCATTGAAATACAGTATTCAATAAGAAAGCCATTTTTTAAGGAGACTCTTAACTTGAGATATATCTCATGGCAAATAAGCTTTAAGAGAATTTGCTGACTTGACGGGACAAGAGCGCTCTTTGTCCAGAATTTAAATTTAACAAAGCAGGTATATTTCCAGCGACATTTTTGAACAAATATGCGCATGAATGCGGTGAATGAACTCAGTAAATACAAGTCAATTAAATGTTATCTTTGGCAGCTTTTTTTTTTATAAAATGTCATATTGTACTTTTTTCCAATAGTGCAGGTTTACGCGGCGGCTGAGTTTCTATTGATTTTGGGTGTTTCAGCAGACATGCTGCTAGTTGTAACACCCCTTTTTCAATTTTAAAAATATTTTTTCTATTACGGAGGAGACTAAAATTTATAATTTTTTTTAAATTTTTTTTTAATAGTGAGTATAAAATTTTTCATTACATTTTAAGGAGAGGCTATGAAGCTACATTAGGCAAATCTTATTATTTATGGTGCTATTTAATGCAATGACAGTAATTAAATTAAAAATAAAAATTGTTTCCTAAGCACATTGTAAAGTAAAAAGATTCCAATAGTTGCAAACTATTGATTAATGTTTAATAATTAATAGGTTAAGAAATCAGACTAAACTTGTGCATTGTTAAAAATGTGTTACGATTATTCTCACGCTTTTACTTGAGTCTGCGCCGATATGTGTGCGAAAAATTTTAACCTTTTCAAATATTGCAATGTGCCAACAATGGCGGTTTGAATAAAACGAGCATGTCCTTAACCGAAGCTGCTCCATCCGACTTAACGACTTGGGAGCGAGTGTGTCATATCATCTAATCCTTTAATGGAATTGTCCAGCGTGCGAGTTTGGTGCAACTTGGGTGAATTTTATGACAAGGAAGCGATGACCGTGATGGTCTGATCAGTGAAAGTGGAAGCAAGGTTAACGGCAGCGGCAACATCTTTGGCCCAAAGGCCGGAATGGCGCGCTGAAATTTCCTTGCTGCTCCTCCAGCCCTTGGTCATCTCTCTCGCCAAATGTACCACCAAACGTTAGCCTTCGGGAGGCGAGACGGACCTACACACATTCGCGGCAAAAAGTCCGTTTTCTGTATGTCCGCATCGGAATGTACAATATCCAATTATGTAGTCGGCATCAAGCGCGCGCTTTTATCTTTCGCGTAATCAAGGTCTTCAATGGATGCACTCACGATTCTGAGGTAATCATGGGACGTCCAAGTTATTCGTCCTTCTCACTCTGCACACGAATTTTTTTGTTCTCGTCGTAAAATTACCTTTTTGCTTTGATTGATCGACATGCTATTTTCCTTGGAATCCGTCCTTTTTTGGCACATTATGAGCTCATAAATTATAATATATAGTCGTGCCCTTTACCGTTTTAATCCATTGTATATGCACATATGAATACACATCAAGCGATATGAGAGTCAATTTTGTAATTTTATTTTCAATAATACACTTGTACTTTTAATTAATTATTTCATTTAATTATCGCTGTCGTCGCCTAAAATATCTCCAATTTCATAATTTTTTCTTCAAAGTAACTATATTTTTATTGAATTTATATTAAGAAGTTGCAGGCTTTTTTTTATTTTTTCAATGGTTCAAGAGCTATATTTATTACTAAACTCTTAGCTTTCGGTTTGACACCGAAGAAAGGCAAGCGTGAAGACTTCAATTTCAATTCATTACATTAGCAAGCGCGTAGCCGCGGCAAAAGTGAGTATATTATGTGCCTTGAATTGAATAACATCGACTGTGTATAGTGGCGGTCGCTTCGCATGCTCTGCATACATTATCAATCGAAATTTAAAATGACATTAGAGAGTTTAGAACATGTCCATAAATACGAGAGAAAATGTTTGCACCAGAGTATATTCAAACTGAATTTTGAACATGATCTCAATTTTACTTTCTTTTTTCGGTTTTTTTTTCATATTTTACATTTACTTTTGTATGTTTCTTGGTTTAATGAAAATAATAATTGCTTATTTAAAAATCAAAATGATTGTGGTCTAGAAAGTGAAATGCTTGAAATTTCGCAGTTTTGGCACAAAATTTTGGCTCTTGGCTTGTGTGTATAATTATCTGCAAGAGGCGCATACACACATTTCGCAGTGCTCATGCTATCATTATAATAATTTATGATAATTTGCATCCCACGCGCGTCACTATCATTATCATAATTACGCCACCTTGACCAGCATCTGTCTTATCCACAACGGTAATTCTGATGGTCCCGATGCAGAAAAAAGCTTTTAATGGAATTTGAATTTGGAAACACACACGGCGCTTTTAAGCCGATTAGGAATTGTGCAAGAGCGAGAAATAACAACTCTCGCGGTGCTTGCTCGTTTTAATGGACACGCATCTGAATCAGAATTCCTACTTATTGGCAATAAATTGGAAGACGAAGAAATCTATCTAGAGGCGAACATCTGATTCCAGCTACTGCAACACAACAACATTCCATTATTAGTTCACCATACGGGCAATACAAAAGTGGTCAATATAAGAGAAAATAATTATTTAAAATATATCAATTTTATATATATATATATATATATATATATATCATTATTATTATTTTTTTTAATGAAAAATATTAAAACAAGGTGTAGCTACTCACACGACATAGATTTGTAAAACTTCAGAATATTTGTATTATGCCACCGGCTCTGTTTAAGAAAGGGACAAGTTTTTATAAAACATTGTAAATGATTAAATAATTTGTGTAAAAATCACAATATTTCAAATATCCTCAGGTAACAAAAAATATTGTTTGCAATGCAAAGCACTAAAAAGTTTGCTAATTTCTCTGACAGAAAATAAAGGTGAATAATAATTGCAGCTTGACCTGCTTATTTGTCTTTGATTGTTTTAAAAGCTGCAAGTAGTATTTCAAAATTTCTCGTAATAAGGAAGTTATCCAATACGCCCTTACGATGTGTTCTCATTACATTACACCTTTATGGACTCTCCGTGATATTTCAACTGACGATGATCCGCTCGAACAGCCGACCTTAATCTACAGAACTTTTACTATAGCAGAACACCCTGACCGATTGATTTATATAATATATTGTGAGAGCAATAAAGACCTTTTTGTCAAAATAATATTTTATATCAATACAATCATTCCAAATTATTATTAATTTCAGCATAATAAATATTTTTTAAATCTAGAGGCGCGTTAGTTTCACAATGGCATTTTTGCTAGCTGTGGCTATCGAGCCTCGCTCTTCTCAATCGTGATCAAACTAAATAGCGTGTGATATAACGTTTGTGCATTTTGCTCATGGACGTGACGCTAAGTTGGCGCAGAGAAAGTTCACAGAGCACGAGTCTTGTACATCCCTACTTTTGGCTTAGTAAATGTGTTGTATACAGTCAGCACACAAACGAGAGAAGAAGCTGCTGGAGCAGAAGATAAATGTCTGCAGGTTACATCACAGACCTGCTCGATCCATTCCAGATCCACAGGAAAGAAGCAAGAAAATACATGTCCCTGGTTATTTCTAGAAAATGGCTTTGGGAAGTCATGAGGAAAATTTCTTCTTTCCCTCATTGTTATTCTTAGTATATATGAGAAATTCCAAAAGGAAATTTATTTATTCGGCAATGGCGTGCGCGCATAAATGAGCGATGACAGAAGGCAATTTTTTGCGACAAAATTTCATAAGATATAATATTTTTGGCCAGCATAATTTGCGAGTCCTTAAAGGTTACATGTCGACTGCTCTCGGCCGCAGATAAGAACGACCATAGTAGTAAAATGCATCTCCCTTGGCATCATTTCTTGCCGAGAGAGGTGGATAATACATTATTTTTCTTATTTATTAGCTTATCGTTAGCTTTCCGACGTAAGCGTTCATTAAATCACTGATTTTTTTTTTAATTAAAAAAGTACGTCATTTAGATAAGTAGTTTCTAAAATTATAAACGCCGCGTACTAAAATAAATAAATCTTTATAATCATAATCATAAATTTATGCTTTTGTTTGGTTTTGGATAATATTTTTATAAAATCAATAAACCTTGCAGACGCAGACTGGCTTAGATATTTGTGTACGCGGAAAACAAAATTATGTTGGGGCCAGGATGGACCAAGGTTAATTTGAAGCTATACACTACATTGTTCTCTGCTTTTTAGCACTTTCGACTCGCAAACCAGAATATACGCGCTAACAATAAGCACAAGCTGAGTTAAATGCAAGGTTGACTGACACAAATTTTGTAGGGAAAAAACTTCTTGATAGATCGTGAGAGCATACGTTGCTGGAAATATGTGTGAAGAACATTGAAGGCGCGTTAAAGATTAAAAACTAACTTGAGAGAATTAAACCTGCATGTGGATTCCAATTTTTCTCATTTTGTGTTGATTGGTCACAGATATGCGTGGATTGTGTCCTTGCTGTTGTGTCGTGCTGTTGCCAAAGCATGAAAATTTGTCATAATAAACAACTATTTCATTGTTTAGAAATAACTATCCATTTTTTTTTTTAATATTAGGCTGAACTGCATTTAAAGGCAAAAGTTGCGAAAAATACCGTTCATATTATGTTAAATGTGTTGAATGAATAGATGAAGCAAGGCAATTTTGTTTTGTGTTAGAACTGAAAAATACGTGTTTATTTCTTTTATAATGCAAAACCTTCAAACAAGAAATCAACCAACTACAAATTTAAAAAAATATATATCATATATATCAATCTAAATAAATCTTATCTGATATAATGATACAGTGGGAAGCACAAGAGTGGTCCTGAAGTGTTAATTTATATAATGGATTTTTTTTACAAGAATATAATGATGTTGAATGAATGAATATCGTAGTAAATAATGAAATAGTAATATCAATTAATCAAACCGGAAAAAGCAAATAGAAAAGAGAAAAACTAATTCAAATATAGCGGATTTTGTTTCTTTAAATTTGTATTTCTTTGTCATTTTATCGTGAATTATATCATATAAAATGGATTAAGGAGAAAATACAGTTTTTTTTAAATTTATCCCGCATCAAGTTATTATTAATTTTCTTTAAAAAATAAGCGGTTAAGAGTGAGCGCCTGTCAATTCATGGCTATGCAACCCGCGCCTCTTCCAAGAAAACAAAAATATTTTTGCTCTTCATTGTTCATTTCCATTTTTGCGACATATAACCAAATGGGAATTGGGTATTGATGATTAAAAATTTAATTAAAAACTTTATCAAATATGTTTCGCTTGGAAACTCTATTATTTATTAAGTTCTATAAATAATTTAATTTAATTAATATTTTTAGTAATGTTGAGTCCTGAATATTCTTGCAAAAATATCATCAAATTTAAAAATTAAAAAAAATATGCATGAAAAACAATTCATTAAAGAGAAAAATGTAATATATATGCATATAAGTCATAAAATCAAAGTTGTAGAAAAAAACGGGGAAAAAAATTTGAGGATCAGATATAATTAAATTTTTCAATTTCATAGAAAGACCAAAAATAATATATTATATAATACGTTTTTTATTTATTATTTTTTCGCACATATCTAATCAATATTATTTTACATTAGGATATTAAAAATCAATTTAGGATTAATTTAATTTTGATAAATTTATTAAATTCATAATGAAAAAATTAAATAAGGAAATAATATTCCACTGTATTCGGCGCAATTTCAGCAGAGCGCGCTTTTGCATAGACGCCACTCTCATGCATAGCTATAAATTATCATTCGTATTATCATATGACACGCGCCCCTGCTGCTGTGCAGAGCAACCCAAAGCAGGGGGATCGACGTGCAACAAGCTAGCATTGCGTTTGCGCTCGATTTTCGTATTCCGCGGTCCGCGTTCTTTTGTCAGCAGGCATGTATTATTGACCTCCAGCAGCACATCAGCTGGAGGAGGTTCGTTTAGATGTGCACTTGGATGACTTTGGCTTGTCAACTCGTGTTTAAATACATCAATTTTTCGCAGTCAAAGTCAAATGCGCTGTGATAATTTTGTTCTGCTGCTATTTGCGCCGATCAGTTTGACAATGTTTATCCCGAATTTGAGTCGCACATAGCCAGAAACATGGTGACTTTGATAAAGAATCAAATCTTCAAACATCTCTCGAGGTTTGATACGCCTTTTCTCTCTTCTAGTCACAAAAGGACTTTTTTTAACTTTGAAAATTTCAGGTTTACGAAAAACCTTTCGCCGGACAGGATCAACCTGAGCACCCTGAAAGGTGAGGGCGAGCTTACAAATCTGGAGCTGGATGAAAATGTCTTGACGGACCTGTTGGAACTACCCAGCTGGCTCAGGCTTACGAGTGCCTGGTGCAACCGAGTTTGTTTTAGAATTCAGTGGACGCACATAAAAACTGTGCCAATTGTATTGGTATGTATTTTTAAAACAATCTTATTAATTAACTATTTTTTTCTTGTCTAAATGAGGATTGTTCATATGTTTGCGAGGAAAAATTGTACAATTTTGATTTGGCTTTCAGAGACTGGATGAGGTACAGGTTGTTATAGAAACATGTCCAGATCTGCGTTCTATGTCTGCGAACCAAGGCCTCTCCTCCATGTCAAGTGGTCGATACAGTTTCATCCACAAAGTGATAGACGGAATGACCATTACGGTCAATGCTGTGCTAGTTACCTTCAAGAGTCCAGCATTTGTAGCCTCTGTCCAAGTAATTCTACTAAAGATTAAAATAAAAATTTTAAGTTTGTGTAATTAATTAAATTCCAGGTATCTAGAATAGTAGCAGAATCAAAAACTCCTACGTGGAAAAGGCACGATCTCCGAATGACAAGAGTGAAAGATACCGTTCGAGGTGAAATTTTGCTCTTCAAGGAGGTCGAATGGCAAACAGTGAGAATAGAAGCAAAGTCAACTGAGAATCCAACTCTAACTCCTCTCAGATTACTAACTAATCAGGCTAGATGCAGAATTACTATTAAAAAGAGGTTGTCAGGTAAATTATTGTTATTCGATTATTTCTTCCCTTTAGTGGCTCATTTTGCTAATTTTGCAGACTGTTTTGTGTTGGGATCTCGTTTGGTTCTGATTCTTGAGGACTTGTTGTGGGTACTTACCGACTCTCAGCTCCGAGCAGCCCTTTACTTTGTTGAGTCGTTAAGTGACCTGGTGCAGAAAGCAACCGACATTAGCAGGAAAAGAAAGGCAGCTAGGAAAATAGAGGTTTGCAAGAGATAATGTCCTAAATTTAAAAAGAAAATGTCTTATACTTGCCTTATAGATGCTTCCCGAGTATCAAGCTTGGATTTCGCAACAGGCCAGACAGCAAAATACTAAGAAAAGTGCCATCAGCAAAGTTTTCAGTCAGTGCGACGTGATCGAAACTTCATTCCATTTTCTTTCCGAGCAAATAGACCTTCACCTGTGTGACGATGAGGGTGACGGCCGGTCTAGTCATCCTCACTTAAAAGACGGTGGCGCCTTCCAGATAAGGCTGCACCACTTCAAAGTGGACTTCTACCCTTACCACTTATCTTTGAGTGACCGAAAGCACTGGCCCAGCTACGAAGAGGATATTCATGCTCAGTGGCTCGAACAAACACTGTCTACATTCACAGCCAATTTCATGGAAGCCATGGACTCAGGTGCCAACACCCACACTCGTCTTTCGAGGGCCGAGCCACACGACGACTTCCGTTTGCCAGTAATTTTAAAGTTTGTATTGACTTCTTTATTTAACTTGTGCATATGAAAAACAGGGAGCAAGGGGAAGCACCTCATCTGACCCACAAAGTCCTAACGGACAAAATGCGGTCAAAGATTATGTCGTCAGTCACTTGGCAAAGCTTATGTCTTCCTGTGTCGTACTAAGACTTGAAGATGTTACTCTTTACAAAGTATCCACCACAACAAGAAAACAGGCGCCAAAGGAATTCATTTCGAGTGAGTATAAATTTATTAAATTCATGGACTTAAATTTTTTTATGGTGTGTACTCAAAACGTAAAAAATTCACGTAGCCCGCCGGAAAAAAAGGAGAAACAATAAGTCAGGTACACATGAATGAAGTTGGTGTATCGCATGTGTATAATAGAGAGACCTGTATGTTGCAAGTCTTATGGTTTTTTAGAAATTAAATAAGTGATGGAATGTTGCCTTCAACTCGATAGGAAAACATAATGTATTTATGCCTTATGAGATTACCAATGAATCTTAATTTTCCGATTTGCATGATTTTCTTGGGAAGTTTTCCATTTATATGTGTAAATTTAATAATTGTTAAAATGATGTATTAAATTCAGTAGTAGAAAAAACTTTCATGGTCACTTAACCACACTTAATCTGATCGATTGTGTGTTTAACGTGGCACATATCAAAATTTCCTTCTTTGCATATATGGTGATAAATTGATAAAATTAAATTATCACATTCATTTTGAAATTATCATTTTCCATTAATTAGAATTTTATGCTCAAAAATAAATGACAAAGCAAATTTTTTTAGAAATAAATTTTAAATTGTATATTGAAAACCAAAATAATTTTCGACGCTTTTCTCTTTTAGGCGACAAGGAACTATACAAACTGCCTGACGAAATGTCTCTTATTCATGCAGAATTCACATATTTCTACTATCCAGATGACATCCCATTTCCACGTAAGGACAATCAAAGATTTTCAAGTTAATTTGAGCACTTGCACCTTTCGTCATTTCAGTGCCACCCCCTCAATTTTATGTGTACTGCAACCCAGTTCAAATACATTTTGATATGTTAACTGTTTTGTGGCTCCAATCCTTCGGTCTCTACCTATTAAGAACTTTGAGTGCTTTGACGGAGAATGCTGCTGCAAACACTAACAACAAAGATATTTTCAACATTGATGTTCGCATTGAAGCCATCATGCCAAGGGTTTGTAACCAAAATAATTATCTTGTTTGCATTGCTTTTAATATAATTAATTTACAGATAATATTGGCTGAAAGCGCAAGCCACGAAGGCGTCAATTCTTCGAGGATGCAAAGAGACCGTCCACAGTACCTTCAGCTCCAATCTTCCAAAGCAACCATTACCAATATCCGTTCACGAACCGTTGGGTCGAGGGCAGACTTGGCTACCTGTCTGAATGATCTTCAGCAAGGGGAACTTTTCTTCAACTCTGGTTTTCCCACAAAAGAGGGAGACAGGGCTGCTGTTGTTGAAAGACTATTGCGGCACGTGAACGGTAAGTCTTTCAGCTCAGGAAATAGTTTTAAAATTATAAAATTGTATTTTTTAGCAAGTGACAATTTGAGGCGGTCGGCTGATTTATCGGAACTAACGCTGTCTGAACTATCAGAAGGACTGAGTAGAGAGCTTTTCTGGGTAGATGCAAAAGACATTTGGTTCGTACAGCTTGACCCTGCTTGGGCAGAATTCACTGGCATGAAGTCCTCTCCAAATAAACCTGTGCCACTTATGGACGCTCTGCCTATCACTCTCTGGTTGTGCATGACTGAAAACAAAAACATCCATGCCGTTGCCCACATCCCAAGTCTCGTCAGTGTCCAGCTGAATCATTACCAATTCCTGTTTATTTCGCGCCTCCTCGATGAAGTTTCTGAGATGACCACATTCCTTCAAATGGACTCGAAGAAGATAACTGGCGAGGATAGTGGTGTCATTTGTGTCGGCGCAGCACTGCCTCAGGTTGAAGTTACGTTTGTGATGCCTGCACATAGTCATGCAAAGGAATCGTTTGACCTCGATTCTGTCATCCCAGACTCTTCTAGCCTAGCCGACATTCCTAATATTCCCATCACACCTCCCAAAAATCCTTACGAGATTAAAGAAACTGATTCAGCCGTTATCCATGGAGATGTGTTTTTTGAAGAAACCAGTCTTGTTGCCGATGCCCCAACAGCAGAACCGCTCCCCGTTGAGAGTCACTCGTTTAAAATGAGCAACTTCTCAACGTTCTCCAAAGGGCTGGCCAGTGGATTTTCAACCCTTATCACATCTTTTGATTCCACTAAGACCGGAGACGATGGACTGGACAACATGTCTGTTCGAAGTGACGGTAGCTCGGACAGTGAAAGATATGTCGTAGTCAATCTAGAACAGCAGAACAGGACTGACATTTTAAATGCAATGTTTGTCATACCTGCTGCAAGCAGAGCGCCAAGACCAATTATCGATGAGGCCAGTGAGGTGGTGGAAGATCCGGACGATTTGTCGCAGCATTCTGAAATGAGCATTCTTAGACGTTCAGATCCGGTAATTTAATTTTTAATTCATTATTTCCTCCCAGTTTTTATTTTACAATTTGTTGGTTTATTTTGCCTCAGGATGATCAAGATATGCCTGCATGTGTACAAATCGTTTGTTTTAATTACTGTGTTAGTGTTTGCCATTTTTCTGACTAAGATTGTTTCTAGGTGAGCGTAACAACTTTGAAACTCAGTCGAGTAGAGGCGATTTATCAGTCTCAAGGATTCAAGTCGGCTCTTAGAGTTCAATGCTCTGGGATATCATCAGATGAATGTGGAAGCATTCCTTGGGATGAATTTCAGGTAAATTTTGATAGAGAATATTCCATCTAATTTATCTTACAATGGAAATTGGCTTGTAAATATTGTTCAATCAAAATTTTCTCTGGCACTGCATGTAAAATATTTCAAAATATTTTTAAGCCTATACATGAATTTTTGGAAGCAAAAAATTTCAAAATTAAGTAATCCGCAAGACGTGGATATTAATTTATTCCCCTTAAAGGAATTAACGTAATAATAACTTTTTGTGCATTTACCCCTTAATATTGGGCTTTTTAACGTTCCCAACCTTTTGCATCCTTACCTGATTTAATGGACCACAATATTAACTTCTTAACACTTTCGCATGCTTCTTTGATTGATACTCAATTGTCAATGTGTCATGACAATTTTGACAGGCCAAGAGGAAGGTATTGGCTCTAAATTTTTTATTTTTGGCATGATTAGCTAGTATTTAGTTAGTCCAAAGTTCAAATAAAAAGTTTTTATTATGGTAGTCTAATTTTTCCATCATTCCTAGCAGCTTTTTGCTCCCAAAGTTTTCCCTTTTTGAAGCTGGATATTTTTTTTTTTGCATATTTCTCTATTTCATTTTTTTTTTTAAACAATTCAATTTACTTGCAAAAATGTTTCATAGCTATTACACCCCACGGCAATTTTGCATTGCGGCCTTCCTCAGCATTTTCATTTTGTTTCTCACCCTTCACAAAACATGCTGGGCTATTATATTATATTGAGAGAATCCCACTTTACTGCACTGTGTACTATTTAGAAATGTAGCCAATTACAAAAGAGGTTCTAGAAATAAATTCAAAAATCATCTAGTTAGTTACTTTGCTCTAGTTATGTGTGAATTTCTAAATGCATCAAATATTCACACTGGTTCCTTGCACTTGCAGAGCAAATTCTCTTCACGCACACGAGCGTGGTGTGATGAACGAGAATTAGGCAGACGTTGCAGCATTAAAGCTCGTCTTGAAAGAGCGCCCGACACTGAGCCCGAGCCGGACATGTTCAATAAAACTAATGTGGATAGTGTGATTCGTCAATTATTCACGGAAAATCTTGGTGCTGAAATATCCAACGTTAACTTGTCTATGTCATTGGTGTCAGTCTCTGGCTTAGCAGACTTGCTGAACGACGAAATTATGCCTAAACCAGTTCCAATGGAGGTAATACTCTTGAAAATGAATGGAATCATTAATATAAATAATCAATTGCTTCAGATTTTAATGGAAAATGTCCAATTGCACCTAAGTGAGGACCGATCTGCAGTCAGTCAACTTGCGTCTGCGAACAACATGCCTATCAATGTTTGCATATCAAAACTGAAAGTTTCGAGAACGGCGTCTGGAGCATTTTTCATTGAGCCATCTGAAAACAGTGGAAGTTCAACCAGCCCTACCAGCACGCAATTTGAAGTGGAAGTAGCAAGAAAAAAAGCATCCGAGATGACACGCGAAAACGAAGAACTGCGTCGGCGACTTCTGGCAGCTGAAAGGCTACATGCAGAGGAGAAGATGAAGCTCAGTTCTAAAATTGATGAGTTGCAAGGGGAGCGGATGGCCTTGGAGGTTTCCTTAAGGAAAATGCAACTCACCCAGGCCGCAACCCAATCATCAAACCAGTCTGCCACCCCTGCCAGTGCCAAAGCTAGCCAGCAAACACCCTTACGGAGATAGCAGTGCTGTTTTGGCTGCACCGAGGCACAGAGTTAATTTATTAGCAGGTTCAAAATATTGTGACAGTTAATCCAAATTATTTCTATTCCTTGCTCTTGAGGTATAGTTCTTGAAACCATTTTTTATAATGAATTATCATAGCCAGTGATTTCGTTTAATATTAATTAAGCAATATTATTCATGCATTACATGGATAAGGATCAACTACAACAGGCCTTCTGAAAATAGCTTGTGAAATCCTATTATTTAAATCTTGAAGGATTTCCTATTACTTGCTATTTAAGTGCGTGTTGCGGGTATAGATCCTTATCAACTTCAAAAATAGAGTGATACTTGATGATAAAATCCAAGATTAATTTTTATGAATTTGAAATTAGTGAAGAGTATTGATAACTTCAATTTAAAGTTTTGTGCAAAAAATATTTTTTTTGTTTTATTTTTTATTTTTTTTATGTTATACCTATTAACTTAAGCCTTTTTTGATATGTCATTGTTGACTTTTTTTTAATAAATTTATGCAGGTACACCGTTTATTTTCTTTTAGTTTTTCTATGCAATGCTGAATCGCTCCTCGAGTTAGTTTGATTATTGCTCAAATTTTATTTTTTCTTATTGCAAATTATTGGTTGGAATTTTTCAAAAAAACTCTAGTCTTGCGAATATATGATTTATAATATGCCGCTTTTAAATTTGATGCAATATCAGCCGAGATAATATCTGACGTATTTAATCACCATTATTAAAAAAATTGGCCAGCACACATTTTGATGGAATTGCAATTGAATTATGAATGTTCCAATTAATAAATAATAAAATATGAAATTCATGTTCACATATATATAAGGAAATAACTAACTGCTGGAATCCTATTTTTGAAATTACCTGTGATCTTAAAAATTATATTTGTGTCCATTGCGTTCTTCTGATTTTAAAGCTAGCAATTCTCACCTTGACACCCTAAATTTTTTATTTCAATCCTTTATAATAACAAAAATTGATTTTGTGAATTTGAAGCCAAAAAATATAAATTATAATCATTTCAGTAAAAATTCTGTTCTGCAATGCAGTGGGCTTCATAATTTAATTTTACTGTTAACTTGTCAATGCTCTTAACATCACTAAAAATTTTCTGTGCCAGTTTTCCGACTCGTGGAACACAATATATAGGAGGATAATCACAATATTTTATTTGTTACAATGTGCGCCATTTATTTTCAACATCAGTTGTTATATTGATGAATTATAAAATTGAACTATTATAAACCCATTAATCTGGTGCAATATGTAATCTTCAATGAATTAATGATCTTCTATTTCTCTGCGTTTATTTACTATTTTTCAAACTATAAAATATCTTACACTATTAAAATGTTACAACACTTAATTCTTTAAAAATATGGTTGCTTGAAAAATTAATTACTTTATCTTTTTAAATTACCCAAAATTTGCATTCTGCACTTGCTTTTTAGTTAATAAAATACAATTAAAATGCTCCGTGTTGCATAATATATTTAATACATGTGTGGACTTTGAAGATATTGCAATTTTAATAATAGCTCATGTGATTATAATGTTTTGTACTTGACTCAATTTTTGTGGAAATCTTAATACATATTGCATTTTGATTCCATGCTGGCACATGTTTGTTGAATTGAAACTTCTGCTATATATTACTGAAATTTCCTGTTCAACATTTTTGATGTGGAGAAATTATATCATAATTATAATATAAAGTAAAACAAAATATGAGCACTGAACTCTTGTGAATGATTCCCATAATGTAAAGTTCAATTTCATTGTGGACTGTGGACGCACTGAGATGACTTATCCTGTTAAATTATATAATTCGTGGAAAATAAATCAATAAATTACTATGATTGTTATGCAAATACTCTCTCTTTATGCTTATTATTGTTTTTTAATTAATTTTGGTATTTTAATATTTCTTTCACCTTCATTAAAACTACAATTGATTAAAATTTACAATTATTTATTATTTAAAAACACGCATTTGCATTTTGCATTATTTCGTGCTAGTTACAGCGTAAACGCGCCATTTTTCTTCAAATATATCCCACTACGAGATACAGGCGCTTTTTCGTCCAATTGCCTTTTCTCCTTTTAAAAGCTCCTTCCCCTCCCCACCTCCTCTCCTCATTCGTCGGTTTTGTCCTTTCGTCTCATTTTTGTTGTAAACGTGGTGAGGACCAAGACTTCGTAATGTCGTAAGTTTTCCTAAAATATCCTAATTAATTCGGCCTATCCTGTATAATTAACGATTTAATATTGAAACCAATTATATTATCCATCATATTCAATAAATAGTTTTACAATTAATTCCCATTCGTTGCTGGATATCAGCGTTCAAAAATTGTGAACCGGCCACCCGACATTAGATACCGCATGCTTGCTTGATTTGCTTAAAAAGTATTTTGTTTGTCCAAATTCTGCCTTACTTAAATTCGCAATCCTTCTATTTCAGGTCGAAGGTTTCGAGGGAAACGCTCTACGAGTGCGTAGAAGCGATTTTGAAACACAGTGAAGAAAAGAAGAGGAACTTCTTGGAGACTGTGGAACTGCAGATTGGTCTCAAGAATTATGATCCCCAGAAGGACAAGCGTTTCAGCGGCACTGTCAAGTATGTGTGACCTTGACCCAGGGTCTTGAAATAATTGGGAAGGTGGTCATGCCTGTAAAGGGATTATGCCACTGCTAGATAGGGTTTGTCAGTGATATCTGTAGACCCTTACTAGCGGTAAGTGAAAGTCGAAACAAAAAATTAAAAATGATAACAATAAATATAAGAGATCATTTTAACGTCCTGCGTTATGTATTTACTTCCAGGCTGAAGCACATTCCTCGTCCTAAGATGAGCGTTTGTGTCTTGGGTGACCAGCAGCATTGTGACGAGGCCAAGGCAAACAACGTGTCCTTCATGGATGCCGAGGCTCTCAAGAAATTGAACAAGAACAAGAAAGCTGTCAAGAAACTAGGTGAATTTCATTTCATTCCTTAAAAATTAAATTTATTAAATGATGCAAAAGTTTAGGTGCATGTATTAACTGACAATACTGTGTTGATTCTAAATTTCTGATTGTCTCAAAATATAAATCAAGTTTTTAATTGAATCCATAAAGCTAATTTCTTTTATTTTCACAGCCAAGAAGTATGATGCCTTCCTTGCTTCCGAGTCGTTGATTAAGCAGATTCCCCGTCTGCTTGGTCCTGGTTTGAACAAGGCTGGCAAGTTCCCTGGTCTGCTCACCCACCAGGAGTCGATGATGGCAAAGATCGATGAGGTCAAGGCCACCATCAAGTTCCAGATGAAGAAGGTTTTGTGCTTGTCGGTTGCTGTTGGCAACGTTGGCATGAGTGCCGATGACCTGGCCCAGAACGTCCACTTGAGCATCAACTTTTTGGTATCCCTGCTCAAGAAGCACTGGCAGAATGTGCGATCTTTGCACATCAAGTCATCCATGGGACCTCCCCAGAGATTGTACTAATTGACAAAAAATACATTGCTTTCTTCTAAAAATACGAATTTTTGAGTTTTTATCTTAATCTTCCATTCCTTTTACAAATTACTAGGTTAAATCCTGATGAATTGCAATTTGAACATTTTAGCATGCTGAATGAAGCGTTTGCTTAAGAGAAAATGAAATCACTTTTTGGCTATGTGTTCTTAGCATAAGTTAAAAGATTAATATATAAGTGTTGTGCGGAGGCCATTGATTTACTCGATTATTAGGTCCATTGCGGAAGCATTATAGAAAATAAAACGAAAATAACACAGAGCTGAATAATATTATAAGTGGAAAGACATGATATAGTTTAAAGAACGGCTAACTTATTGTCTGGACAAGAATTACAAGAAAGACAACGTTTCTCCAAACGCACCCATATTTCGCTTTATATTCAGAAAGTTCCAGGCCTCCACCATGATGGCGCTAGTGCTGGATCGCCAATTCCTGTTCCTGTAACTCGCAACGCAATGTTACAGATGCTGGGCATTCTTGTGCAACTCCTTTGAATTTCATAGGACGGCCACTGTGGGTGGGCCAGATATGTCATTATTTCATGGGATGTTTATCTTTTGTTCCGTCGGCTTGTCGTGTCTTTGACTGTTTGAAACATTAATCTAGAAAATTTGACTCTTTAAATTAGCTTCGATTTGTTGAGTACGGAAATTTTCAAATCTTCTACGATGGCTACAGACAGCATTGATAAAATCTACAAGATCTACGACGTACTTTCAGCAGCAGGCGACAAAATTTCAGAGGTGAGTCGACTCAAAGGAATGCGTCGTGTTTTGATTTTTTGATAATTTGAGTTATATTAACTGAAAAATCCTCTCAATTTAGCATGAGGCCGAATATCTAACGTTGCTGGAGGCAGTGAAGGGTTCCGACAAAGAGAAGCGCCTCGCAGCCCAGTTCATCAGCAAGTTTTTTAAAAGCTTCCCCAACCTGATTGAAAAGTCGATTGAAAGTCAGTTTGATTTGTGCGAAGATGAAGACGCCATGGTAAAAATCACTGAAAATTATAACACAACAAGAATTTTTAAGTTCTCACCCTTTACTAATTGATAAAATCTATTGACTTGTGTAAATTTTAGTTCTGTATGCATATAAAAATAAAATTTAATATTTTTTTTATAGATCAGGAAGCATGCAGTCAGAGACCTGCCAAACTTCTGCAAAGACCACAAAGAATTCACCAGAAAAATTGCTGATATTCTTACTCAACTCCTTCAAATTGATGATGCGGCTGAACTCTCTGTAGTCCACAGCTCTCTGAATGCACTATTCAAAATAGATGCTAAAGGTGCACACGGCATAACTATTATAATGTGTAATACTAATTTAATTTTTTTATCCTCAGGCACTTTTGGAGGCGTTTTCAACCAAATTTTGTCTGGCGAGGAAATCGTCAGGGAAAGAAGCATCAGATTTCTTTCTGCGAGATACAAAACTTTAGGGCCACACATAGTAACAAAAGATGTTGAGGATTACGTCATTGCTGAGGTCAAGAAAGTCCTGCAGGTATATTTCACTTTTGTAATTTGTTTATATGTATGAGAAAAAAATATTTTAGGATGTGACTGCTGACGAATTCAAACTCATGATGGACATTCTGAGTGAGACTCGACTTGGAAAAACTGTGACGGGCCATCAAGAGCTGGTGGACCTTGTTGTGGAGCAGGCTGAACTTGATCAACCTTTCGGAGGAACAGAGCCAGAAAATGTGTACAGACTGATTGCCTGCACAAGGCATGCACTTCGTTACTTCTCAGTATGTTATTTTTCTCTGCATTGGTGCTATTTCTACTTTTTCTTATCTTGTAGTCTCAAGTTGATGCAAGCAAGTTCATTACGTACATGTGTGAGGATGTGCTGCCTGTTTTATCAGGTGTGCCCAAGACGCTTCCCGAAGCTGAATCGGACTCTCACTTGGAGTTGCTCAAACTGACTGCAGAGCTTAGCAAACACTGCACAACTTTAGAAACGCCAGAGAATAAACTGCAGCATGTCTTCTCAGTTTTACTGGTGAATGATTGAAGATGTGCTCGGATTTGGTGAATTAATGAAATATTTTAGGAATACATGCCCCTGCCAGCAGAAGGTGACGCAGAAAAGTTGGCCACGGAGGATCCCAACTTGGAATTTTCTTATGTCGAGTGTCTTCTCTTCGTTCTGCACCGCCTGGGCAAACTGCATCCAGATTTCTTAGCGGCTAATCCGGACAGGATGAAAGATTTCCGCATAAGGTAATTAAGATTATTCGTTTATTATTTTTGCAGATGTATATATTATCAAATTTCCAGGCTCCAGTACTTTGCTCGTGCTACTCAAGGCTACATGAAGAAGCTAAAAGAGATGTTGAGCGGAAAGTCTCAAGCGCAACTGAAGTCCGAGGAAAATGCAATCAAAGCTGTGGCTTTGAAAACAACTACCAACATTCTGGCTCTGATCAAAGACCTATTCCACACGCCTCCCATCTACAAAAGCAATATCATCCTTTCTTGGACGTCTGTTGCCCCAAAGAAAGATGAGGGTGCCTTCAAAAGGCATGCTCCGATCACTTTTGACGGAAACGGTGCAAAAATGCCCCGAAAGAGTGACGAACAAGCTCGTTACCAGCCACCTGGTGGAAAGTACAGCGAAAGGATTACCTCCTATTGTAAGCTTTTACCTCTTTATCAATTACATAACTTAAAAAATATATTCTGTTCAGCTCCAAGAGGGGCAAGAGGTTTTCGAGGCGGAAGAAGAGGAGGCAATTTCCGAGGAAGAAATCGTACATGGCGAAACACTTACTAAAGTTAATTTTCCAAGGTACTCTACTGCCATTCTCAAACTCCACGTTTTTAAACAAAATTGTTCGAGTGGGTTTTGCTTAGTTTGACTTGCTAGAAATATACTTGCAAGTGCAGAGGATAGATGTAATTATGTGGAATATCACATAGTAAAACTATAAATTTTTATATTACAAGGAAATTTGTCAGCACCCACAGAAATGTCTCTAATCACTAAAAATGCAACTATTGTTTTTCATAAAATTAAATAACTACATATGTTCACTTTGGCGTAGATGCTACATAATCATTTTGAAGGCAAAGGTTGCTGTGTGAATGTGTCATTTGCATTAATAAACGTAATTAGAAATCTAATTTCCAGAAAAATTTGTTTATCTCATAATATGTACAAAGTATACAATGGAAAATAAGAAAACTACAGCGCATCTACAATTTCGCACATCATGCGATCTAATGTGCTGCAAGCTTCATTCTTTGAATCGTCCGATGAAGAAACGTCCATATTTTCAATGTCTTCCATGGGTATCAAAAGTTTTGAGTCGAGCTCTTCATTATCTGGCAGCATTTGCAAGGCCTGGTCCAGAATTTCCATCACCTGAGTAACAATAAAATTATGGAGATGGTACCAAGATCCTTAATAAAAAAGTATACTTTTTCCAAGTGCTTTTGAAACCTTGCTGCTGTCTCCAGCCTCTGTCTTTTCTGCAACTCCATCATTACTCGCAATGTTTCCCTTGCTTGGTGAGGTCTGAACTCATTCAGCAAGTGGTGGATGTGGATAAAGAGCAAACTCAGATCATCCACTTTCTCTGCTCGTCGCGACGACTCAGGACATTGAACTAAAAGGTCCAGCAGGTCCAAGAAATTTACAAGCAAGGAATGGTTGAGTTTCCTCAACTCTCTACGTCTGTCACAGTTTTGCGGGTACAAGCGTCGAATTCCCTGATTAAATCCAAAATTCAGTTGAATAAATAATTGATAAAAATATTTTTACTTGTCAATTACCTGGCTTTCCAAAGGTCGAATTATGGAGTCGTCTGTTTGGTACGGTGTGCCGAACATGGTGTATGATTCCATGACAGGGTTTGGAGGCCGCATAACCCTTCCTCTACGAATGTTTTCATCGGTGTAGTGGCTGTAGTAATTAGCTGGTGGCAGAGGGAAAGCGGAGCTCACGTTGCTGGCTTCAGCGTTTGCCATATTCTTTAAAATGAGGAACAAATTTATAAAAAAACTGCAGTGAATAACTTTAATAAAATTATGGAAATTATGTTACATACTTTTTTGCTTTGCTTATTAAGTTGCGCGGCTGAAAACACTGGCTATTACGCTAAGTAAATTTAAACGCCTCTCCCCTCACGAAGTACAGAAAGTAAATAAAATTCACCAAGGAATTGATTATTTAATATGCAGGCATTAGACTCTGTTTTGATTTTGGTTGATATTACATTTTTCAGATTCAGGATGCGCAGTGAAAGGGGCGTAACGCAGTCGTGGATCGATAAGGAGGATGGGGGGGGGGGGGGTTAAGGGCAATTCCAACAAATCAGGGGGCAGAAAAATATGATAAACGTTTATGATTGGAGGACCAGGCATTCGAAATAGCCATTAAAACTGACACCAGAGACACCTATCGACAACAAACCAATTTTGGCAACAACAAAATGTTAACACAAAGCACAAACAACACATAAACACAGGATTTCAGATTTGAAGTCAAGAGAAGAAAGAAAGGAAAGAAAGCTGCCATTTAATTTGTAGTCGTAGTCTCCTTTTTATTGGAGAGGAACGATTTTTACACGTAACTGAGCCGCAGGAGGTACATTTAAGCATAAATAAATATTTTAGACAACGTTGTATGTAGATAAAAAAAAGATGATACAAACATAATAATCAGAAAAACATATGATTCACATTCATAAAAGTTTTAAAAACTTATTAATATTAGGAATTGTTCTTAGATTGACAAATCATGGAGGAGCAAGCGTGTCCCCGCTGCAAGACGACAAAGTATCGGAACCCGTCGTTGAAATTGATGGTCAACGTGTGTGGCCATGCCTTGTGTGAGAGCTGCGTGGACCTTCTTTTCCTCAAGGGATCAGGATCATGTCCCGACTGCGGCGTGCCTCTGCGCAGGAGTAATTTTCGGGTGCAGATTTTTGAGGACCCTTTTGTTGAAAAGGAGATGGACGTCAGAAGGCGTGTGATGAAAGACTACAACCTCCGAGAAGAGGACTTTGCCACCTTGAGGGAGTACAATGATTACCTAGAGGAGCTGGAGACCATTATTTACAACCTCACCAACAATATAGAAATAATTGCCACCAATCAACGAATTGACAAATTTAAGCGAGACAATAAAGAGATCATTAGCAGAAATCGTGCCAGGACGGGCCGGGAAGAAATGGAACTTGAGGAGCTTTTAGAAGAGGAGAAGCAAGTCCACGAAAACAGGAAACGAGCCATTGTGGAGGAAGAGTTGCAAGAGAAGCGGAAAAAGATGCGAAACAAAGAGGCCTTGATTGACGAGCTCATGTTTTCAGAACAAAGTGCTGCTAGTATTGTAGAGACATTCAAGAAGAGGAAGCAGGAGGAGGAGGAAGAAATAGAAAAGATCGAAGTTGCTCTACCTCCTGTTGCTGCAACTCAGTTCTCTACAGGCATCAAATTTGGACAGCGAGTGCCAAAAGATGGATTTTTACCTGTTCCCAAGGAGGATGATACTCCTCTTTACAAATACGAGCCTTTGGTTATACCCAGAAACGGACCAGTTCCTCCAAATTGGAATGAACTTACGGAGATGAAGTATATTGTGCATGTCCGAGAAGCTTCTAAAGTGGAAAAGGCAGGAGGTTTCCTTGCTCAGCTGGCTTGTCTGAGGGCCCTCGAAGAAGCCTTTGATGGACTTTTTGCCTCAAAAAAATTAGTAGTAGGAGAAAGCTGAAATTTGGCGTAATTCATTTTTTAAATTTATTAAATTTCTGAAAAATAAATTTGATTCAAACGCGATTAAATTGAGTCATTTATCATTGAATTTTTTTGCAAGAATAAAATTATGTAGTTAAGAAAAAAGACAGTGAATTATGAATGAATTTAACAATAACAATTTTTTTTTATTAAACGCTTTTTTTACATGTATGTGCTACTAAAATACACTGACCTCTAATAAAGAGATTTTATGCTTTTTATAGTATTTAAAATTCGCGCCTTTATATTCGGCGAAGGCGTGCACAGCGCCATTTTTAATTTCTGGGTTGTTGTCGCGTGCGTAAAAATGGCGCTCTTCTGTGCAAGTGAGTTTTCCCTTTTTTTAATTTATTTTAATTAATTTATTACAAACTTTTCTTGAAATTTATCTCGCACTTTACAACCACGAATTATCTATTCTTAATTTTTTAAATTTGGTATTAAATACGAGTCATAAATCCGCAAGAAATGACTCTTCAAAGTTTGCCGGTTTAGAAAGGGATCCTTGTTTAGGATTCCAAAAACACATTTTAACACATTCTTGGCAAAAATTAACCGAAAAATTATCATGCTTCATGCTACCAAAATTTTTAATTGATCATTTTTTCACTGCGTCTTTATTTCAACAACATGCTCAATTTATGTATGAATAATTTGAATTTCTGTTCATTCCAGTCTCAAACGAGGTGCCCGAGCATCCGGTGGTTTCCCCTGTGTCAGGGTCTATTTTTGAGAGGAGGCTCATTGAAAAATACATTGTGGAAAATGGGATAGATCCCATTAGTGGCAAAGAGCTCACCGAGGACATGCTCATTGACATCAAGAGTAAGCTTTTAAAATATGAGTCATAAACAGTTGATAATTTTTTGCTATGCATTTGTAGCTACACAAGTTGTTAAACCAAAGCCTCCATCTGCTACTAGCATTCCTGCCATCCTGAAATCGCTTCAGGACGAATGGGATGCGGTGATGTTACACAGCTTTACTCTTCGGCAACAACTGCAGACAGCCCGTCAAGAGCTGAGGTTTGTTCATAAAAATTAAACATGGCCTCTTATCTTCAATCATATTTTGTTTTAGCCATGCCCTTTATCAACATGACGCTGCGTGCCGTGTAATTGCTCGTCTCACAAAGGAAGTGTCCGCAGCCAGAGACGCTTTGGCCACTTTGAAACCACAAACTGGCATGGCCCCAGCTCCGATCGGAGCTCAACAAACTGTAATTTTACTTGCAAGATCAAAATTGTCATTTTCAATAATTATTTTTAAAATGCAGGCATTTGCTGCTGAGGCAACTGGAACTGCCGCTCAGCCTCAGGAACAAGCTGGCATGACTCAGGATATTATACAAAAGTTGCTCGATAAGGCCCAGGTCCTTACGCAGGAGCGTAAGAGGAGAGGCAAAGTTGTGCCAGAAGAACTGGCAACCCCTGAAAATGTCAGAGCTTTCAGAACACTTGCATCACATCCGGTATGCATTTTAAAATTAATTGTTATCTTATATCTTACTCTTGCCATTTATTATTTCAGGGTATCCACAGTGCCAGTATGCCAGGCATTTTATCATTGGACATCCATAGCGGAGACTCAAGCAAAATTCTCACTGGAGGAAATGACAAGTGTGCTGCTGTTTTCAACAAAGATACGGAGCAAGTGGTTGCTATCCTGAAAGGACACACTAAGAAAGTCACCAAAGTTATTTATCACTTTGACGAGGTAGGGTTTTTTATTTTGTTTTTAAATCTCAATCAATGATATCTAATTGTCAGGACACTGTTATTACTGCGTCTCCTGATGCTACCATTCGAGTTTGGAATGTGCCAACTTCTCAAACTATCCAGCTGCTGAGAATTCATGATGGACCCGTCACAGGCCTTTCCCTTCACCCAACCGGCGACTATGTCTTGTCGACTTCAATTGATCAACACTGGGCTTTTTCAGATATCCGCTCGGGACAGTTGCTAACTAAGGTAATTGAAGGAATATACCCTTGTATTGTTATTATAAACTATTTATTGAAGGTGACTGATGAAAGCTCTGAGGGGGCAGGTTTAACTACTGCCCAGTTCCACCCTGACGGACTTATTTTTGGCACTGGCACTACTACCTCTCAGGTTAAGATTTGGGATGTGAAAGAGCAATCAAATGTTGCCAATTTCTCGGGACACTCTGGACCAATCACCTCCATTTCATTCTCCGAGAACGGCTACTACTTGGCAACAGCAGCTGAGGATTCCTGCGTCAAACTTTGGGATTTGCGCAAGTTGAAGAACTTCAAAACGATCCAGCTAGATGATGGTTATGAAATCAAGGATCTGTGCTTTGATCAAAGTGGAACTTACTTAGCTGTTGCTGGAACTGACATCAGGTACTTTAATTAGTAATTAAAAAGGGGAAAATACTAATATTAATTTTTTTTAGGATTTACCTCTGCAAACAGTGGCAAGACCTGAAAGTGTTCAATGACCACACAGCCATGGCTACAGGTGTAAGATTTGGCCAAAACGCACAGTACATTGCTTCTACTTCTATGGATCGCACACTAAAGCTGTATGGAATGTAAAGCCTAGCGATCCCCGTGAATGTGTCCGTAAATTTGTTCCACTACATTCTTAGACTTTGTTTACAAACTTCAATAATAAATAAATTGACATGTAATTATAAGAGTATTTTTACGAGTTTTCATTTTATACCTGTAATGATAATTTCAGTTTTAAAATATTAAAAAAAAGAGTAAAAAATAACAGTGGCTTATTTTTGTTTATATTGAGGCATTAAAAAGGATTTGTAGTTAAATGAACTAGAAAATTTTATGAACATGGATTTATTAATAGTACACGGTCCTTGGAAACACGCAATCTTTGTAATTAAAGCTGGAATTCTAGGTCCAGCAAAGGCAAAAAAATGCATCAGTCACACAAGCAGGGTGTCGTCAAGTTCCTCCTCCTTGCCCTCTGGCTGGTTGGCGATCTTCTTGAGCACCTTGCTGATGACATCTGACAAACTCTCCTTGGCACCCACATCAAGCATAGCCATGCACTTGTTCTGAAACTCGTTGTCGTGCCTCAGACGGAGAACGGCAACCAAGGCCAATTCGCTGTTGGCCTTGACAACGGTGTTCTTCTCTTTGGTGCCATTCACCAGAGTGGGGATGAGTACCTTAAGCAGCTCAGGTTGCAACTGCTCAGGTGGCACAGTCCTGGCGATAAAGGTTGCCACTCTGGCCAACAACTGCTTTACTTCATTGCTCATGTGGTTCATGCTCCTTGCCAGTGGCTGCACAAGTGCCGAGGGAATTGGCTGCTTATTTTTCATCAAGTGCACCATCAGGTACCCGCAGCCTCGGACTCCATTCATCACAATTGGAACTCGATCTGCTGCTAAATAGCTGGCCAATACTTTATCCACTTTGGATTTGTGCTCATCAGTGTAAATGGACTCAGGGGATTCTTTCAGGCAGACGAAAACAGCAGCGCTTCGTCCATGTCGCAACGTCCAGTCTAGAGACGGTTCATCAACTAGCAAACGCTCAGTCAGCAACTCATTTAATTTGTCCCTGTTTGAATGAAATAAGATTTAAAAGGGCAAAGGTAACATCCTGCAGGATATGAAAATATTTAAAAAAAAAAAAAAAAAATTGCTGCAATTTTTCTACTTGATTTAAAATTTTTGATTGTAATAGAAACTTTAGTAGTAATAATAATACCAATACTTAAAAAAACTTACTTTGAGAGCCATCGACAAAGGGCGCCAAGACATCCAGCAGCTGCAGATCGGGTAGTGTCCTCAGGGTGTGAGAGCATGGAAATGAGAGTTTGGAAAACTGCCTTTTTCAGCGGGTCTGTCATTTTCTCGCCAGCTGGAGTAATAACGCCGCGAAGGGCATGCAGGGTCGTCTCTCGAATTCCAGGGTCATCAGCGTTTTTAACGTTGTTGTGAAGTTCCATGAAAAGTGGGTCAGCTCTGGTGTGGATTACAATCAGGTGGCTCAGGGCACACGCTGCCTTCAGGCGAACCTGTCTGTTGGCGTCGTTGAGGGCTTTGAGGAAGGTGGTCTGCAACTGTGGAAGGAATTGCTTCAGCATCAGGCCCACCTTAGCCAGCAGGAGAGCCAGTGTTTCCAAAACGGCAGCTTTCACGTTCCAGTTAAAGCGATCACCAAGGATACGGATCAGTGGTCCAGTAATGTGCACAACAGACGGCTGCAGAGCTTCTGCGCTGGTCAGTTTAATTACTTCGCCCAGTCCTTGGGCAGCCTGTTCTTTCAGTTCAGGGGCACCGTTGAGGATCGCCTCACGGAATATTGGTAGAATTGGAGTGATTCCTATGAATCAAATAATTATAAATTAAACATCAATAATCCAAAGTACTTGGGGATTTTAATTTTACCTTTCGGCAGACAAAAGCCTGGCAGCAGTTCCTGGCCCTTCAAATCGCTCACTGTAAATCGAACAGCCTGGCGGATATCACTGACATGCTCAAGCTGTTGGGCAGGGTCAAGTGTCTTAGTGACGGCATTCAGCGCCTCCCAGCTCATTTGTAGAACATCCTTGTCTTGGTCAGCGAACAGGTGAATCAGACCTCGCAACAGTTGAGGCACATACTGCGAATAATCCGCTCTAGAATGGCTGCAGAATGCGCACAGCAAGGTGGCCGCTGAGCGACGGGTCTCAGCTTTTTCTGACTTGGTTGCCTCCATCAGTTGGTCCATTACAGTCCGAATTCCAGCCTCATCAGCAATAGACAAAATCACAGCCTGACAATACTCAAGCTCCTGAGCCTCGTTGGCCGTTCCCTGTGCGTCAGCCAAGGCGGAGAGAAGGGCAGGCAAAATGCGGTGGAGATATTTGGTCAGCGCTTCTCCAGCAACTGAAGCCAAAATGGACAGAGCTTTGGTGTTGGCCTTTGGCGGGGCAGTCAGCTGTGGCACCAAGTATGGCAGAACCACACGGGACTTGATAGCCATAACCTGAAGGGGAAATTCGAAAACTGTATTAAAATTTCCTTTTTTAACTCCATTAAATTACCTGTCGTAATCCATCTAGGGTATACTCGGCTAATTCAGGGTCGCTCAATTGTTGGAGCATAGCCGGTAAAATGTCATCCAGAGCCCTTGCTCCGACCGTTGAGTGCAAACTGTCAAACGTTTTGGCCGCAGCATGTCTCACCTCGGGAAGAGGATCACATAGAGCTTTTCTGACGGTTGGCACCAAGCTATTGACAAACGTGAGAACCATGTCCCTGCTGGTTGAGGCCATGATTTCCGAAAGTCCAATGCAAACACCTTGGCGCTGATCTGGCTGGTCGGACTCCAATCCCCTTTCCAGAATGGGAATAATTTCAGGCAGCACACGCTCGCCCAGTTTCCTCACAAGATCGCCCAAGGTTCGAGCTGCCACTTGACGTTTGTCGTAACTCGTACTGGCCAAGCAGCCCAAGAGCAAGCCGAATAAAGTGGGTAATATTTCTCTCAGGGTGCGAGGTGTGTTGGTGACGACAACCTTCCAAACGTGAAGGGCAGCTTGACGAACCATCAAAGCAACGTCAGATCTAAATCACAAATTATAGCAAATAAATATTAGCTAAAATAAAAATGGTTTTATTATGCTTTTAGACAAATCAAATTTAAAATTTAAAATAGCAACTATTAATGCTTAATAGCACTCACTAAACGTATTTATGAAATTATATGATTCTTTAGAAGAGATATAAAAATTCCCTCACCTTCCCATATACAATCCAGCTAAGACTCTGTTTCTTCTCTCACCACCAAGGGCATCAATAATAGCAGAGTGGCTTTGCTCAGTTCCAAAATTGTCGTCTTCGTCTGCAGTCTCGGTACTCATTTTGCCGGACACGCCTGATATCTTGTACAGCAAGTCACCCAGCAACTGCACCGAGCTGTACCTGATCCTCCAATTGTCATCAAATAATCCCTGCTCCAGTTGGGGAAGCAGCAGCATGATAGCTGTGTCTGCGTACAAGTTAACAATTCGCTGACCTGCCTTCAGAGCCGTGTCACGGACATACTCATTTTCATCGGCCAGGGCTTTCAGAATGGGATTGATGATTTCACCTATGTATGGTGTAAATTCTTTGGGGAAAGCAACGGGCATGTAAATGAACATCATGATGTAGCCATCCTTTACGTGAGGCGCAATGTCGGTTCTCTCAGCCGTGGCAATGATTTCAGGCATCAGTTTGTGCAGTTTTTCTACACCTAGGCCGCCGACAACTTCGCTCAAGCCCTGAGCAGCTCCTGACCTATCTACTGAGCTTGATTCTGACGTCAAGGTTTCCATCAGCCAAGGTAAAAGTTCCTCGAAACTTGATTCTCCCATTCCCCTGACCATTGCTCCCAGCGCTCTTGCTGACACACTTCTCACCTCAGGCACAGGGTCCAACAAGGACATCTTCAAACCTTAAAAAAGCGATATGAATTTGGATTAAATTTTGAAATATCAATGAAAATAACAAATATTAAAAAAATAAATTGGGACGTCAAAGACTTTTAGATACTCATTATTTTATTATTTTGTAAATAATCAATATTAATGAAATTAAATTACCAGGAATGATGGTGGGTAAATATGGCATCAAGTCTTTTTGTGCAGTCAAAGAGTACATATTTCCTATAATCTGAGCAGCCATCTTTCTTGTCTCGGTGGACCGATCTTGGAAGGCTCGTTGGACCACAGGCATGATGAGAGCCAAAGAGGGTGCATCTATGAAGTGCACAAACTGCGTCTCAAGGAGCGTCTGCAAAGAGGTAGCAGTCTTTTTAGCGGGGTCCTGCAAAGCTTCCAGAAGAACTGGGACGATGGCTTGGATCTCAGGATTTCGGATGACAGAACCAATCTGCCCAAGAGCCTGCGCGCCTGCCTTTTGCACTTTTACATGAGAGTCGCTCAAGACTTCAATCAGCTTGGGAACAATACTAGGGAGACAAGATGACAGTTGCTTTGGCGCACAGAAGGCCATGGCGCCAAGTAATTCGACGGAGCCAGTTTTCGTGCGCCACGAATCTTCTTCAAGAGCTGCCAGCAATGAGGGTAGCACAAGTTTGACTCCATGGGCGGAGAGTCTGCTCATGACCACCTTTGCCGTTTCATCTGTGGCCTCTCTTACGTACTGGTTGGGATCTCCGAAGCAGAGGAGCAAGTGGGGCAGAACGTGAACAATGTACGGCTCAAACAAACGACCTAACATGCTGCAAAGCATTTCAAAGGCAAACAGGGCACCTTCTCTGTGCTGGTAATTTTTCTTGTCCTGAATGGCTTCAGTCAAAGTGGCCATGATTTCCAGTTGCTTCAGGGCAAGAATTCCTAGGCCCTTCACCACTCCGGCCAAGCCGTAAGCAGCTCCTTTCCGCTCGCCGTATTTATCAGACTCCAAAAGTTGTCGGAAAAGTCCTCTGACAATATCTGGAGCGTCGTCGCTCACAGCCTGCATCAGGGGTGGCAGGCAGTTTGCAACGGCTTCTTGCACCTGTTGCGATGGAGTGGTCAAAGCGTTGAGGAGGCGGTGCACGATTGGTTTGATTCTCGGGTCAGTCAATTCCAAATGTCGGGCCAATGAACCCATCAAGATCACGACAGATTGGCGAACAGCGTCATAGTTGCTAGAATTGGGTGCTTTATCCAAAAACTCTTCAAAAGTTGGCAGAAGACTGCTGACAGTTTCTTTGCCATGAAGATCCACAGCTGCAAGGGCGGACGCCAACATTGCTTTCCGGACGTTTTCGTTGCGGTCCATCAGACCTGTTGAGACATAAAATTCTGCCAGTTCTGACACAAAGACTGGCGTGAGAAGTGGAGCGAGCTGCTGGAGGGCCATAGCAACCCCCTTTCTTGGCTCCCAGTGATCAATGGAGTCGACAATCACACGACCAAAGTCATCCAGCTGGGGCGGGGTCATGGCCAGCTTATCTTCATAAATGAGTAGCAGTTCTTGCAGCACTCCGTTGAGCAAAGAGGTGCGCTGCTTGATGAGTTCAGCCAAAGCTTCAGCAGCGGCTGTTTGAATTTCATCTACAGGATGAATAATGTCCTTAAGTAGTTCAGGGCAGAGCTTTTCGTGATTGATTTGCAACTTTGCAGCCTTCCACAGCTGATCAGCAGGTTCTCTGAAATTAGTTTAAAATTAGAACTCAGGAAATTATATTTAGTAAAATTAAAATTGCAATTTTTTAATTAAACTAACCTGTTTTCATTGCAGACGTCATACAAGGCAACATACAAGCGCCTCTGAAGCTCAAGACTAAGGTCATCTTTTGGTCCGGGAAGAGCTTTTTCCATGGTTAGAAGCGCCCTGATTGCTGAGTCCCTAATCACAGCCAAAGGGTTTTGCAGAGCAGTCATGAGTGCTCTAACTTCATCCTCTCTGGCTCGAGCACAGCCAGGGTTGCCGGAGCCAGACATGGCCACGTCAATGAGGGTGTTGCAGGCCAACTGTTGCAGCCGGCTGCTTGTTTCTCCAATGATGTCGATCAGCAAATCAAACATGTTCTTCCTCGGAAGCAGGGTGGGATCGTGCAAGTCGTCAGCGCCGCCACTCCTCATCTTAGCGTGCTCTGATATGAAGTGGATGCCCATGTTGATCAGGTTTTCGTTTGGGTTTTTGCTCCTGATGCCAAGGTCAATGGACAAAAGTGAGGCTCTTATCAAAGGAAAGCAAAAGCAGAATGCTGGGGCGCTCAAACAGACACCCGACTGAATCTCGTCTCCCTTTCTCTTTCGTGAAATGGCTTTGTCGAGCAGCGCAATTGTCCTCTGCACAGCCAGCAACAGATCTTCTTGTTGCCATTCGTGGTCGATGATGCATTTGGGCAAATGCATTCTAAGCGTGGTGTAACCAACAAGCTGATTCAATCCGCCGCTTTTACGTGGAAACACGCATTCACCCAGTCTGATGAAAAGCAAGTGTGTGGCTGGAGCGGCCAAAGGAGATTGCAAGGTTTGAAGAACAACAGGAATCAAGTCTTTGAAGTAGAAAGAAAATGCCTCTGGCTTGCTTTCAATGGCGGAATCAATCATAGAGATGGTGCTAGCTAGAGACTCGCTCAAAACGGCAAGTCGGTTGCGTATGGCGCTCTCCTTCTCAAGCTGCACCCGCATGGCCTCTCGTTGCTTGTGGCTCATTTCTGGTTCAACCTTGACGCCCTGCTTCTTCTTCTTCTCAGCCAGTTCCTTCCTTAGTTGCATTTCTTCCACTTGGTCTTTGTATGAGTAGGCCTTTGACTCTCTCTTCATGTTCTTGGCGTTGATCAGACCATCATTCTGATCAACCGAAACAACGCTCTTGTCGTAAAGTTCACCTTCTGGAGTCAAATAGATCTGGTAATCTGTCAGAGTCACATTAAGCAATGCCGAGTCTGCGAGTTGTGTCAGACATTTTTCGGCCAATGTTGGAAGCACAAATGCCCAGCCTGCCGAAATGACCGACTTCAATGCGTTGAAAAAACATGGCTTGTTCTTGTATTCGACAATGAGTCTGCGCCTCAGCTCTTCAGCGTTTGCTTCAATGAACTTGGTGGGCGACACGCTGGCATGTTTCAAAAGTTTCAGCCAGAGCGCTGAATCAACAGAGGACACCAGTTGGTGGTGGCAGCTCAGCAGTCCGCTAAGCGCCAACTCCGCAGCGTCCTCTGCCATTTTGGAGCTGGAGCAGATTGCCAGGATGCAGTCAACATACACCTTGGCACTCACTTCTCCAGCTCCCTTCCCCTCGACCCCTCCACCAGTGTCCACAGAGTTATTTTCCTTGTCTGGCTGCAGATTCTCTAGGAAATCATTCAACTCCTCCAGTAGCTGACAGGCCAATTTGACGCCACCGAGAGACTGCACAAGTCTCTTCACTAGGGCTCTGGTCTGCTGCCTTACACCTTGATCATTGTGAGTCATACAATAAAGAAGAGCATGCTGGACAGGTTTGAGTTCGGTCTCACTCTTTTTGTGAGCACTAAGAAGACGCTCACAATATTGGGCCACTAGATTTAAGGTGGACGCAGTGCTCTGTGTAAGGAATTTCTCGGAGAGGAAAATTTGCCGGTCCATGTCGTACACGATGGACCAGAAAGAATTTAATTTTGACTCAACCGACACATCAGCTGCGGCTAATTTCAGAATTAGACAAGCAGCTGCCAGGCCCTCAGTTACCACTGCTTGCTGTGTAGTTTGAGCAGAAGCTTTTTCCACTCTCTTTAAAAGTGGCTCCAAAAGTTCTGCGGCCTGGTTGAGAGTGTTCCCATGGAAGCACACCAGCATGCATTCAATGTACGCAGTTCGAACAGATGAAGTGCTTGTCTTCAGCTCTGGCCCTTTCTAAAAATTGAATATGATTATTTCATCAAATAAATAAAATCAATTTCTTTACTTACGATGAACCAATCGATCACAATTTTAGGCACACTGTTAGCAAATTTTGCACACCACAAGGAGTACATCTCAAGAATCTTCACCAAAGTTCCTTCATGGACTAAAAAAAGAGGCATGAAATTACTTTATGAACTTACCGAAAGGTAGCTAATAATTACTTTCAATTTCTAGAGATTTGATAAAGCATTCAGCCGCTTTGCAAGAAAGTTGATGGACGCTGCTTCCAGTAACTGCATTTGAACTCAAATTTCCAATACCCTAAAAAGAAAATTGGGCTTCAGATTAATTTATAAACCCTTGGGCATTGAGCTGAGCATTAGCTTATTGGAAAATGCCATTGTAGATTTATTATATAAAACATTTTTTATTTTACATAGAATTTACAAACCTGAAGTACGCTCATTTTCATATCAGCTGTCGACAATTTTCCCTCCGAGCCCTGAAGAATTCCAAACAAATGGACAAGCAAGTCCTCCACAGCAGATGAGTTGCTGCACTGTTGAGAGACGCTTTTCACAGCCTCGGCAGCACTAGCTCTTAAATCATCTTGCTTGGAATATAGAAGGCCTATAAAAAAATAAATATATTATTGCAATTACTAAGTTCAAAATGACATACTTGAAAGGCTTTTGGTAATGTTTGATGAATCAGACGGCTTGACGTATTGACTCAAGTCAAGGGAAACAGCACTAAGAATGCATGCAATGCTGGAAAGAACTGTCTCAGGAGATCTGAGCAAAGCTCGCTGCAGTGCTGGGAGAAGGACGCTGCCTAGGTCGTCATGGGTCAGGTGTCTGAGGAATGGCGCACAGGCCTTGACTAAATCAATTCGAGCAACTTGCTTGCAGGTCACAGCACTCTTCACAAATACTTCAAGCAAGGGAGCCTGCGGTTGAGAATATAAATAAAAATATTAAATTGGAAGTGCACTAAACAAACCTTGAAATCTGCAATTTTTTCAGTCGTCTTCAATTCTGAATAATATCTGGCCAGATAAGAGCCGTAAACCACAATGGCGATGTTGCCTTCCTCTGCCTTGACCGCCTCTTTCAGCTGCTCGGAACAAATTTGATGCAGTTTTTCATCTTTGCTGCCTGCATTTTTATTTTTTAATTACATAATAAAATTTCCTATTCAATCATAAAAATCACCACTTTTGGCAGCCGACCATGTCACAAAGAGAATGTGCTCAGCTTTCTTTGAGGCTTTAGTTCCACCTCCGCTGACAATTGAGCAGAGAAACTGTGCTTGGCATGCCAGGATACCTGCCAAATCTGGCCCGACGGCTAGCTTCGATGAATTCCTCAGCAAAACGCAGGTCCACTCAAGCGCGTATAGAGATGTTTGTGCAATGTTTTTTCTATAAAAAAAGTTGGAAATTTTAATTTTGATGAGCATTGCAATTTTGTAATATGTTACGATGGGGAGACAGAGTTGAAATTGTTAGCCGTCTCCAGTAAAACCGGCACAAGACTTTTCAGAGTTGCTTCTTCATGTGTTTTGACCAGGGCAGCCAAGAAAACTTTGACAAACACTTGCGACTTGCTGTCTTCGTATCGAAGCAGCACTGTTGGCAGGAGCTTGCAGAGCTTTTTGATGACATTTTCAAAGCCTAAAAGGTTAGTTTATTTTATTTTCATTAAAATAAATTAGCTTCAATTTAAATCTGACCTGGGTTTTCAATCACGGCGACCAGGGCCTTGAACGTCGCCTTCCTATCTTTGCGGCTGGCGGTCTGTATACGAATCGGCAGATCTTTTAGTGCTGAAGCGAGCTGAAATTAAGAAAATGAGGCTGGCGTCCGAAAACACAACTCGTGGGATGCAATACCTCCGCTTCTGCCATGGCCAGTAAAGTTAGGTGCTGGTCAAATTGGGCAAAATTTTACACCGGTGTCAACGAAAGCCAGAACACGAGTTGAACCACGGGGTGTTTTCGAGACGAGGGAGGAGGGAGACGTGCCCTGCCCACTTTAGATGTCCGTACGGTGGCAGCACCTGCCGAGTCGATCCGTCATGTTTTCTGGTGGAGGCTGCACAGTGCACAGCACAACACTAATGTTTTCTGTGTAGCTATAATTTGCTATCTGCAGATTAGAAATTTCCGCACCTTTCTATAAGAATTTTGCTATTTTATTCATGGAAAATTATCGAGAATTTTTCAATAGATGTCAAAGTAGCTAGTATTAACCATACGAAGAAATTTTAGGTGAGAGTTTTACGATAATAAAATACATTACATAAATATTAGTGTAAACTGTCTTTCAATATAAAATCTGAAAATTCACTTTGCAAAATTGTGTAGTAATAAATAAGTACATGAAAGTAATAAAAATTAATTCAACCCTCGTAAATTTATTCATTTCTAGGAGTCAAAAGGAATTTGCATTGAAAATGGAAGACGCGGTACAAACTAATAAATCTTCATTAGCCGAAGCAACAAGGCAAGAAAAACAGAAAGACATAGAGAGTGCCAGGTCCAAGATAAATGAAATGCGAAACAAATACGACCTCATGCGGAAACGCAAGCTGGACGACGATGTTCAAATTATTGGAGATGACAAAGCTGAAGTTTCGATAGATGGTGAGCAGGCTACAAAGGATGAAGAGGATGCGAGTCCTACAAAGAAGGCAAAGTCTGACGAAGTGTCCGCCTCTGTGACCTCAAAGCTCCCAAGCTTTTCATCTCTTGTTGAGACACCTCTGTACCAGCCGGTTGTGCAACCAGAAGTCCTGGAAATGCACAATGAAAAACGAAGCAGAGAAATTGAGATTGTTGATCTTGACGATGAAAAGTCGACACCACCCAGAAACAATCGAGAAAAGGATAAAAAACAACTGGATTCTCTTGCTGGTCTCAGTCAGATCACTGAACATAAAAAAGGCGATCTTGGCAAATCTCTTGTTAAGATTACATTTTCTGACCAAACAGTTGCTGAGTAGGAATATCACTCTTTTTATTCTTCATCAAATGTAATTCCATTTTTTTTTCAGTTCATTTAGCAAAGCTATCAAGGAGGCATTGATCCAAATACTTTCTGCGCCCAGTGCCACTGAATGCAGTAATTCAAGAGGATCTGAAAAACTTGAAATCATAATTAGAGAATCCGACTTGAACGAAGAAGTCACTCGACTTGAGGGCCAAATTTTTACTTTGGACACAGAACCAATAACAGCTGCCCTGCGATGGCAAGTGCCTTCATATCAGCAGGTGGAGTTAGAAAAAGTCCAGTGGATTCTTTACTGAACAAATCATCTTTTGCTTAGTCTTTTAAAACTATCGACGGTCAAATTGGTGAACAAGAGGAAGAAGAAAAAAAATCTGGAGGCTCGTGCTTCAACTGCGACGGAAAACATTTAATCAGTGAATGTCCGAAGCCAATAGATGAGAAGGTTGTCTCAGAACGAAGGGCCAAATTCATGTCCGAGAGGCGGTCGAATCAAACCATGAGGACTAGGTGGGTTTAACTGAATATTTAATTATATTGATTTGCAAAGAATAAAACTTAAATACAAATACAAAATATTTGTTTTCAGCCGGTACCACATTGACGAGGAGCAAAAGTTTTGCGACCACCGTCCTGGCCACCTGAGTGAGGAATTGCGAATGGCACTAGGTCTTCGCCCCAACCAGCTGCCTATACACATTTATCGCATGAGAGTTTTTGGGTATCCACCTGGATGGCTCGAAGAGGCTAAGGTCAGCCATTCTGGGATCTCTTTAATCGAAGACTCAGCATCACGTAAATCATTTGTTTCATTAATGATTTATGTTTCTCAATTGATTATATAAAAATTTAGAATCCAATGAAGCAGAAGAAACCCAAGGTGATGCATATGATGTCAGCAAAATTGTTGATTACCCTGGATTTAATACCCATTGCCCGAGAGGAACCTTTGATGTAATAACTTACCGTGAAAAATATCAAACTTCAATTGATTTTTTTTTTTTGCAGGAGAGTAGAATGTTGGGAATGCCACCAATGGACTGGAATTTCAGCAAGGATGCCATGGTTCAAATGATTGGTGGTAACCAGTCAAAGCCCTACGTGACAAAGAAGCTAGAAAACAGAAAAAGTAATAGTGGCTCTGAAGTTAAAAATGATGACATGGATATTGAACGGCTTGACGGTAGCTGATGTCTTTTTTAAAACATTTTCATTTTTTTTTAACCATAAATATTCAGATGAAGTGGTCATTTTGGATAGTGTTGGAGCCAGTAACTCTGATGAATCTCCAGAATCCCCTGTTGAGGTACCACTTTTGAATTCCCTTTATGTACCTTTTAAGTGAACCAAACTATTATTGGAAAGATCCCCCAGACTGCTGTTGAACAAAAACCTGATTCACCAGACTTGGAGATTTTGGAGGCCAACAAACTAATGATATTGGACGAGTTGAATGTGGGTGTGGTAAAAGACCAATCCCCACCCAAATCTCCAGAGCCCAATATTGACAACTCTGTGGTCTCTGTGTGTGCTACGCCTGAGCCATCAATAGGTAGGAGTATGTCGACAGCTCTTGGGACACCAGTCGTTGAAAGTTGGACTCCTTTTGAAAAACTTCCTACCGCCGAAAAGTTTTCACAAGTAAAAGCTAACAAAGTAATAATGGGCATTTATTAAAAAAAAAATTGCAGGGCGTCAGCGAACATTTGAATTTTGAAAACTTGCCCGGTGCAACTGGCAAATATGAAAAGATGAAAGGCATCATCAACAAGGTCAGGAAGACTATGAACTGTTTGAACAATGAAGCTCACTTTGCATGAAATCGGTACTGTTTGAAGAGTCCTCCATTGGGGTCAGAAGTTGAAAGTAATTTTGCAAACATGCTGTTATTTTGATGAGATCGTAATAAAGTATGAACATAACATTTTTATCCTTTAAATTCAAGGTAGTTTATCTTCTTTACAAAAATAAATGCCTGATTAATTAAATTTTATTGGAAATTTTGTTACAGTAATAATTATTGAGGTACAACATATTTACACTTTGAGTAGAGGATCTATAATTTTTATATATTATTTATTTTGCTGTAACCTAATTGTTTTGGATTAGAATAATTAGGAGATTCCCATTAAGAAATATTATTTGGTTCAATTCAAAAGAGGTAAAATGCACCGCAGATATTGGTCGGTTTAAATAAAATTTGTCTGGAGAAACTAATTACTTTCATAATTTAAAAAACATAATTATTATCTTGAAATGCAATATATCGCCATCGTGCCGACTAATCATTGCAATTTATCACATGCAAATTCACAGAAATTACCCACACTGATTTTAGATCAATTTTCTCTGGCTAGGTAAACTGGGTCGACATTACATCAGGGCAGGACCTGGTGGTGGATGATCGTGCTGGCCCTTAAATAATAAAAAAAAAAAAAACACTTTAAGCAAAGCCGTCACTTAAAATTTTTTTAGTAATTATGAAATACCGAGTTGTCATTATTTGATTTTGAATCCAGTGCTGATCTACGCAAGGAACCCGGTCGCATCAGGTACAAAACGACTGCCAGCAACACCCAGCACATCATCATCAGGAACAGACCTCCATTATTGCCTCCCGCTGTTTGTGGCCCAGTCAAGCCAGGTACTGAAAATAAACTTCATTAGAAATAAGCGAAAAACTATGTATTTGATATGTAAGTGGTTTTTGTAACAAAAAAAATATAAATTACAAAAATATAAATCATTTATTAAAAATTGAAATTTTTATAAATTAAAATAATACATATAATAATATTCATGCACATTTGCGAGCTATAATATTTATTGTTTTATGTAGTGATTTTAAATTTTAGTGTCCTAAAATTTAAGTAAAATAATACATATAATTTTATTTTACTTTCTCAACTATTAATTAAACTTACATTCATCGGCGCATTCATTATCTGTGCAGTAAGACTGCCCTTGACGTAGCTGTAAAAATCATAATACATTATAAAAAAATACCGTTTGAAATACTTTTACGCCGCTTGATTACAATAAAAAAGAAGCAAAATAGGGAAATAATTTTGTTTTAATGTCTTACAATAGATAAAAGTCGACGCATGGCCATTTCATGGTTCCAAATGCACTCGCATGGATCAAATCCGTCTTCCTCCATAATTGTGTCGATCTATTTTTTGAAAATAGAAAAAGCCTCGATTATTTGTCAGTAATTTGTTTGCAACAAATATGAATTAATTTACTATGAAAAATAAGCTAACAAGAGATAATACATACATAATAATTATTTATAAACGTTGGAAAGATTTATGACATCATATTATCAAGTTATATTTTGCATTGAAATTTTTTTCAATTAAATTTGGGTCACTTTTGTGTTCATATTTTCATTGAGAGGTCTCACTTCAGAAGAGAATCCAAGGAGAAAGCGATGGAGGCAAGGAGAAAATTGACACCAAAATCATAACTTTTACAACCTCAGATATCTTACCAAGAGTGCAGAGAATCTGATGAATCAAATCACGGTGTTTTCAGAAGTTCAACAAATGTAAAATGTCACCAAAATGCAAAATTTCTGCTATGCATACGTGGTTCCTTTCGCGACAGCAGCTCGGCTGATGTTTATTTTATTATCCGTTTTGATAACACAAAACAGCGATCCAACCAACCAATGGGACCGGATTCTTTTAGACCAATAGGCAACGACCACCTCGAAGTTTATCATTTGCGCGCGAACTTTCATTTTTGCAATTTCTCAGCTCACGCGCAGTCCTCATTTTAATTTTCATTTTATTACCACCACGCACAAATTTATAAATTTTGAATATTTCATGTATTTTGCTACGTTAGTACATTAAATTCTAATTTTCATAATGAATAGAAAAAAATGATAATATACCAGCTTGAACTGGTCATAAAACGGAATTGAATATTTAAAGTTTTTAAATAAAATGGGTTCGTTTAAAAAATTTTCAAATGCGGAAATGCCTAACTTTTATGTATCCCAGAACATGCAAAATTCATATATATTTTAATTAACCGACACTAATGCTTTTTTTCAGAAATAGACTAACAATAAGATATTTATTAAGTTTAAAATATAAAATGTATCAATTTATTATATTGAATCAATTAAGTTAAAGTGTACATAAAAAAGAAATTATGAAGAGCTGTTGTCAATGCGCAGAGTAATCATTTAAATGTGGCTATTAAGATTGATTTTGAAAAAATTCACCCTACAAATCAAACTCGATTTTAACAGACGAGAACATTCTTCTCTTCCTCGGTGGCTTTTCCATCTCTTCCCTAATATTGCTGCAAATAAAATAAAATATCTTAGATTCATTTATCACATATAAGGCGATTTTTAAAAACACCAAAATGCAGAGGCTTGGGTCAGATTGGGATTGCTGAAGAAAATAAGGAAGGTGCTTGGAAGGACTATTTTGGTTTATTTTAATAAATTATATAAGCTGCACTGGAAAGAATGCAGAAATACACATGCTACTCCTGAGCTAATATCTACAGCTGCATGCATATATAAGACTTGCTTTGTCTTTACCTTTCACTTGAACTTCTCTTTTTAACCTCAAAAGTGGTATTGAGAGGAGTGCTGTTCAGCATCTCGTGTGAATCCTCCTCCTTTTTTACAGTAAAATTATTATTTTGTTCTTATTTTACGAGACAAATAAAAATAATTAGATGCAGTGAATAAAAATAGTAATTTTAGGTGGCATCAAGAAATTAAATTGAGTTTCTTTTTTGCAATCGAATAACACTTAGTGAACTTTGTAGACTCACCTCTTCATTTCTAAGTCGGTTCTGGCAACCACTGGACTTGCAGACACAATTTTCTGAGCAAAACTCGCCATTCTTCTTGCAACCACATCGGTTAGTGTCACAGTTCCCAGAGCATTTACATTTGTGCCCATCAAAGCTGATCTTCTTTTGCGCCATTGGCTCTTCAGACTTTCCATCGTCAGAATTTGAATTTCTTGAACGCAGCTATTGAAACAAGAAATATCATATATTTCCAGATGTTTAGATTTTTTTTTTTTAGGTAATACAATGAAGAAAATTTAATACTTACGAGTTTGAGGAAGGGAGTATTTCTCCAATCTGGATCTTTGTCAATGTCATCATGAGTAAGATCCGCATCAGAGTCCTCTAGATCATCATCATTTTGGAAGAAGACAGTTTTCTATAAAATTTGCATTAAATGATAAAATTTGGAAATAAACTCGAATTAATTAATTACCCTCTTGCTCTTCACCATGGAGTTAAGATTAAATGTTCTGGAAGGATTTGCAGCAGCAAGAGGTTGGTTAGGCGTGCTCACCTCCTTAGCGACGACCTCCTAAATTTTAACATTATTAATTAAAATAAGCTGAATGTAAGTTGATATTTTACTTCTTTTTCAGGAGCAGCAGTAAGCTGTTTGATCTGCTCACGGAGCTTTTTATTCTCGTTGCTTGTGGTCTCCTCCAACTCATTCATCTGCTCCTTTTTGGCTGCAAGCTCCCTATCTGCTTGGATGTAAGACTGCAGCAGGTTCTCCATCACAAATCTTGCATCACTCAAGTTGCTAATCACCGTCCAGCGTGCCATCGTATTATTTCCTTCGCCTTGAAATGTCAATATTGAATAGAAAAAATGGCATTGTGGAGCTAATTACCAGCATTTGCTGAAACCAGTTTCTCCAACTCAATTATCTGCTTGTCAAGGGTGTTGATTTGTGTATCAATGCTGCGCATATCTTTCAGTCTTTGTTTGCGGGCCGACGGATCTTCCCAGCATTTAATATTCTAAATTTTCCTTATAAATAAACATTTCGTATGAGTTTGTTTAGTTTCTTACCAAAAGATCAGTTTTTTTCTTTGTCAGCCTATCTTTGTCATTCAACAAGTGGTCAAGAGCTTCTCTGTGAATGGCTTTGCTCTTTTCGATTTCCTTTTCATTCAAGAGCCATTTCATCAGCTTGTCTGTATTGCTCTGCAGCATTGAGCGATGCGTTGTGGACATGGTAAAGTTGTGTCTCTGATTACCAATCATGGACTGCAATCTTTTGTTTGCTGCTAAAGCCTCCTCGTACTTTGAAATTAAGACATTTTATTAAAGGATCAAAATTATTTATTTATTTCAAACTTTTACCTTTCTCTGCAAGACATTCTGTTGTCTAGCATGAAGTCTTGCTTGCTTATCCAACTGATGCTTCCCTTTCACAGCGGCCTCCTTCAATTTTCCCACTTCTCTGTCCTGGCGTAATTTCCAGGTACGGTAATTTTCAGCACTCTTTTTAATTTCCTTTGCCAATTTAACTTTGGCCGCTTTCAAGCCCTATTATAATTTTTTTAAGCATTGAAAAAATAGAAATCAAGAATTAAAAACCTGAATATCCTTATTGAGACCAGTGATTTTGTCGGTGTCTCTCTTCTTTTCTTGTCTCAGCCTTGCGATTTCAGCTAACTCTCTATTTTGCAGTGAGATTTTCCTTTCCAATTCTTTAATTTGCTGCCGCCGTTGCTCAGCAAGCCTAAAAGAGTCATAAATAAATAACGCCTTTGGTTCTGTGGTTAGAATCCTTACATAGCTGATGCCTTTGAGTTTGAACCTAGCAACTCCTCCAGCTGTTTCTCCAAGGTACATTTCTGCAGTTGCAACTGTTCCACTTGCTGCTGGAGGCTCAAACACTTCTCTTCGTACTCAACTATGGACATATTTGACAGTTCCTTCATTTGCGCCTCTTTTGATTCAAGTTCGGACTCGATATCCTATAAAAATTTCAGTGAACAATATATTTTGGGTAAAAATAAAATATCTGCACCTGAAGTTCCATGTTCAACTGCATCTGGTGTTGTTCATAGCCTTGCTCAGCTTCTGCTGAAGTCACATTATCAGTTGGGCTCTGAGGGCACTCTCCAGGAAAGTGAGATGGGCTGAGACTGTGGTACACGTCTTGTTCATCCTCAGTATCATCAATAACGATGCCAATATGGCGCTAAAAGTTACTCAGTAAGTTATTGATTAATACTTTTTGAAAAGTTTATACCAAATAATCTTTAGTCATTGGAGAAGAGCATTTAATCCTTTCAAAAATAGTCTCGTTGTCAGACTCATCAGAGATTGCTTGTTTCACTAGAGAAATCAACCTCTGGTGACCAGGTGGGCACAACTGACGGGCCTTAGTAAGCTTTTCTTGTTCTAACAAGTTGCGTAAATTCTTGACCTGTCAAGTTTTCGCATTAGATAAATGCAACCCTAAAATTTATTGACAAATCACCTGAGTCTGCAGTTCACTTATTTCAGCCGCCTTCAGGTCAGCGTTGACCACAGGTTTGTTCTTGATTTTAAGAGCCCTCGTAGCGTAACGTAGAGTGCTCAGAGTCTCCTGAAGATTTCTTGGCGCTGAGCTCACACAGGCAATCATCAAGGTATGCGAGTTTCCACCCAAAGAGTCTGTCAAATATTGTGATACTTAAAAATCTGTTTAAATAATTTAGAAATTTTACCTTGCAGGAGACGAGTAAGTTTGCTGTCCCTGTATGGAATGTGTCTGCCTTTTTTCTGCTCAGACAAAGCACTGATCACATTTCCCAAGGCCAGAAGTCCCTTATTGATGTCAATTCCTTCTTGCATACGCTCCCCACTTGTGCCTGTTTTCTTGGCTCGCTCGGAACCTGCCAAGTCAACAAGAGAAAATTTGCTGACAGTGGCTGGTGATCTGAATAATATGATATTAGCAAATACATTTTGAATTGTTTTCCGCAAACGTACCCATCTTCATATTTGCATTCCAGCTTAATGGTGAATACTGCATGACTTCGGCTTGAAACAACGTTCATAGCAGTAGCACCAGTTTTCCGGTATTGTGAGCCCTGATGAAAGTAATTATTAAAAATTAAAATTCTAAATATTGCAACTTGCCTGGGCAAGCCAAGAGAGTGTTTCGTCAGGACTGGCAACGGCGATCTCTGTCAGGCCTGGAACAACAATGCTACCTGTTGCGTCCTCCCGAATATCAAGTGGACTGCTTGATGCAAAGTTTGCAGTGGCAAGGAGATCTCTGAACTCTTCCATGTACAGCTGAAATGTAATTAAAATAAGTATTCCGTTGATACTCCATTAGTTGGCCAAGCAAATTCTCAGGAATTCAACTAGCAATCATTACATAGATATCACTTTCATAATAACATTGAATTATATAAAAATGTCCTGAAAATGGTACCTCAAGAAATGAAACTGAGACGCTAATCTCGCAGTCAGAGGTTGATTTGATTTGGTTAAAAATGTAGGCAATGGACTTTGTGATCATTCCTGCGTCAGGTCCGTCGCCTCCACATGTACCCATCGTGTAGGTTTTGCCAGATCCAGTTTGTCCGTAGGCCAGGATGGTCAGATTGAATCCTCTGAAGAGATTCGGAAGAAGTGGAAGAACAGATTTGCTGAAAATCTCGCCCTGGGTGCTGTTTGGTCCAAACGCTTCGGTGAAAGAAAATGTTTGCTCCGAATCTCGCACGCTAACGACTTTGCCAAACGTTGTGAGTGACTCTTGTCTGGCATCTTCTCGCTCTTTTTCGTTCAACGGGCGTACACGAACAGCGACCTGCAAGCTCTCAGACATCTGAAACATACGAAATTACATCAGATCCGTTTAGTTTCTGTCATAAATAAGCCGAATTGCGTCTTGCGATTTATTCAAGGGAGCACATCAGATCCAGACACATGGCTTAAAAATTTTTAGTTCTTAAATTAACCAAAACCTTAATATTATGCTGGGTTGAGCGGGCGACTCGGAGAAAAAATCAATGACATTGAAAAACAATGCTTGCTGCGTCTATCAATGTTATGCAAAAATCAAAATGTAAACACCGAGAAGACAAAAGTGGTGTTGGGCTCGCTCGATGCTCGATCGTCGTTTTTGTACTTTTTGTACGTTTGTCATATTTTTAAAATCACATGATTATGCCGCCGAGTGTTGCAGCAAATCGGAGCCCAAAGAAGTTCTTGTCGGAGCCGGCATTGGACGCACGATGATTGGTCGAAGAAAACAAATTTTCCATTGCACATGCGTGGTTCGAGCAAGAGTTTAATCAACAGGGAAGGGTGTACAAATAGGAACAAAGCAAATTTTGTATGATAAGACGGTTTAATGATATTAAAGTTCATTAAATGCATCATAAATTAATAAATTTTATGAAATTAATTTAAATTGATTTTAAAATAAGAATTAGCATGAAAAATGCAAATTTTAGTTTACCAAATCCCAAATGCTCTTAAGTCCATTACAAAACTCTATCCATTCCTCTTTGTTTTGTTCAGTTTTGTTTATTTCATGAACTTGATATGTATTAAACTGGATCACAAAAAGAGAGACTGGGATCTTGCATCACTGAACTAGATCCGTTAATAAGTTTTTACGCCCTGTAGTAGAAGCAGCAGCCTAGAATTTCTTATTGAGAACTGAAGAAGCTGCTGATCAAAAAATACAGACCAAAAATTACAGCAACATCGTAAATATTAAGCGATATAAGCGAAGTGCTTTGGTATCTTTCATACAAATTTACTAATAGTTTGCAGCTAGAACCAATCGTTTTAAGGTTTGTTTTGAAATTTGCATGACCCCAATTTAGCAATAATTATATATATATTTAAGTAAACTGAGCTAAAGAAAATTAATTTTTTGGAACATGTTATAGAACGTTAATACCTGGGCAAAACACAAAATTGAAGTCAAAAGCAAGATGAAGCCAATCCTAGTTGCTGATGAAATGTTTCCTGAAGGTGCTGGTCCATACATGGATTTAGAAGAGGTATGTATTATTCGGTATTATTATAATTATGTATTATACCAACAATCGCCACCATTAATGTCTTATTTATGTATATTTTTATGTTAAGCATACTTATTTAAATTCATGTCACATCAATATGTTCATCATGAAATTGTCTCAATATTCCGTTTATTAAATTTGCTGTTATATTAAAATGTTATCTTCAGGCAGGGGGATCAACTGGTCTTTTGATGGACTTGGCTGCCAATGAAAAGGCTGTTCATGCTGAATTTTTCAATGGTACTTATACATTTTAATAACAAATGCTACTTGAATTTAATAATTTTATGCCTAATTTTCAGACTTTGAAGATTTGTATGATGATGAGGATCTCAAATAAAATGTAAGAGTTGATCAAAAAACGTTATATTGTTTTGTTTCTCCTCAATAGACAATATTCGTAACTACCAGACTAAGTTGCCACCTGTCACAAGCACAAATTGCAGTTGAGACTACACTTTGTAGCAAAGAGGAAACGGCTCTTTTTACAATTTTACTGGGGGATGTTTTCATAGTTATTATTACATGGTGCAAATTAAAATATACATATTTATGTATTTAGAAATGATTGAACCTTGTACTTATGGGCACAAAAGATAGATGGGGAATCCCACAAATAATGAACTGTACATTTTGCTGGTTGTGTTACCTTCAGTCTGCAAAATTACATACACACGTCTGAAGAAAACAAGTGAGTAAACATATCATTTAAGACTGCAGTTATTCTCAAATATAATTGAAATCATAAATGAATATTTAAAAATTTTCACCAAATATATACACTAAATAAAATTAAGGCGGCTGACACTCGAGAAAACTTATCAAAGCGACAGCAGTAAAATTTCAAGTTAGAAAAACAAATTTAACTGCAGCCACATACTTTTTCAGTGGCTAAGAACACAAAAAAAAACTAGCCATTTTTCTTAAATGTCTACATCGCTTCCATCCGAATCAAGATCGCCATCGGAATAATTGAAAGTTGGTGACATGGTGTCCTGTCCAGTGGCGTCCAAGTCACCCTGAGAGAAGCTAGACATGTCTCCCAGTGTGTCTGCAACTTCGGCATCTTCATCGCCTGCTGTGGCATCTCCCAGGGCTAAAAAGACAACATATTGAACTTGCCATAATTGAGATTTATAAAACTTGCTACCTCTTCTCCTTGCAAGGCTTGGGCCAGGCTTCACGTCCACTGGGAAGTCGGGCTGTAGTGTGCCCATGGCAAGCTCTAAAAGTTAATAAATTAATCTACATGAATTTTGCAAATTAGAATCTGCCTACGTGTAACATAAGATTCCAGTGATGAAGGCACAAGTGATCGAGCTTTGACCAGATCCTCCTCGGAGCAATCTGCCTTCTCGAGGCCAAGTGCCAAACCCATACGTTTCAACACTTCCATATCATCGTGGATTTCAAATTTGTTGTCAAAATTGAAAAGATATTCACGCCTATAAAAAAGTTAATTATCATCATGTATAAAAATCCTTAAATTAGACTCATACTTGTCACTGGAGATGCTGCAGTCTACTGTGGTGTCCTTTGAAGTGTGGACCAAAATGAATGGCAGTTGGATAGAGGAATTGGGACCCGGCGGTCCAGACAAGCTTTCACTGCTTCGGTTGCGCTCAACAAGGTTTTTGAAAGCAATTTGCTAAACAAGATAATATTTATGAAATAATTATCATGTGTAAAAAAAATCAACATACCTGCAAGATAAGATCTCCCAACTGCTTCATCTTTTGCTTTATGGCATTAGCACGTCGAATCTTATCCTTTTCAAGAGCGATGCATTCCTGCTGAGAGTTTGTTGGCAGGCCTAACCACCGTATTTCTTTTTTCTCCTTCGAGATAATGTTCATAGCCATAAGGACGTTCAGCGCATCATACACACGCCTCCGTATGTTTTTCTGGTCATACTAGAAATTAAAACAAAATAATGAAATTCCACACATTTCAACTTTCCAAGACCAATACCTGATCAGCAGAGCTGAAGCAGTTGGCTGGATTGGTGAATTCCGCCACTAACTCATCAGCAACTTCATTATAGCTGGTTGTGCCTTTTCTGCGCACCTTCTCGCACACTTTCTTGGAAAAGTGTCTCAAACCTTTTCCACCCTTTTCAGACTTTCTACGCTTCCCACCGTGAGATGCAGGTATTGACGAGGCACTCTTGCTGGCACCTGGTCCACCCCAGCTAGAATATTTTTTTTTTATAAAAAATTCAGCGTGAATAGTAATAATTTAAAAACTCATACTATTCTGCAGAATATTCTGCTTCTGCTTGTTGGCGCTTCCTGGAGTGGTCCAGTATGGGAGAAATGAAGGACTTATTTCCAGTACCGAGTGGTGTCATTTTGGCTCCAACCAGCTGGACATTTTGCGTCTCAGCTGCTACTGTGTTTGGAGTGATGGCCTTCGAAGGCTCTGATTTAATGACAGTTGCAGCTGTCCTAATGTTGGCTGGCGAGGCAATTTTTACATTCTTCGGAAGCAAAATTGTCTCTCCAGGAGAAGAACCTGCTCCAATTTTTCCAGGAGTGCTCAACAGCAGTTTAGTGGGTGTGCCAGCAAGACCACTTTGCTGGAACGGAATGGTCAGGATTTGCGTCCCTAGAATAGATCATGATAAAAATACATTTACATAATTTTTAGAGAGCATACTTTGACCTGAGACATTTTTTCCGAGGGTGGGGACTCCAATGGTTTTTAATACTTGCCCTGCCGAAATGACTGTGGCAACCGACTGGAAGAATACATTGCAAGATTGACATACATTTATTAATTAAATTGCCAGTACCGATTGTGGAGAGTCTTGAAGTGGTTTTACTACAGTCCTAAACTGTCCACTAATGGGAGAGCCGACTGACACCAAGTTTGGTTTTGAAGGTGTGCCGGCAGATGACTGCACAACTTTGATAAACTGGGGTTGCCCTGAAAAAATATCATTTTTAATACCTTCTTAATTGTTAAGCTCAAGTACTATTACTGTGTAAAGATTTATCATTATGTAAAAGGCTATACTGAGCCACCTGTACACAATTACTTCATGGAAATATTATTATACCATTAAAATATTTAAACCATCAAATTATTTACTACACAGAACTCATCAAGTCTAGTGTCTGATCCAACAATTATTTAATCCCGCAAGTAATTTGATTCTTAAATTGTAAATTGTATAATAACGTTTTATTATTTATGTAATTTTGCAAATTTATGTAATTAAACCACCAGAATGTAATACAAATATGACAAGGCTTTGTGAACATAATGTATCTTTGCTTTCTTGGTTTACAACTACACAAAAATGTAACATCCAACACGTCACCAATAAATTAATTTATTAATAATGAAGCATGCTCTGCAAAACCACCCACCCAAAGACAGGACACACAAAACTATTTTGCTAATAATCCTTATTTAAATTTATGGACCACTTCCATACCATTGGCGTCGTGAATGACCAAATTCACGGTGTTCGCTTGCGACATTTTATTCTTTTCAAGAGTCGATCAACGCAGGGGGCATCCAGGTATCGGCTTCAGAAGTTACCATAAACACAGGACGCACGCTGCAAGGGCTGGAATACCAAAGTCAACATCAAAATGGCGACCTTTAATAGAGGGGCTCACAATTCACTAATTTGTGACCGTCATGTAAATATTTTGATGAAATTTATAAAGTTATTTCAAAGATGAAGAATTCCTTTAGATAATTATCAGAATTTTATTAAATTTATGTAGCTTTTTAGCCGTTTAATTCGATCAATTTCTACACTCACCGGAACACTACAGCAACTTCAAGCGGCAAGCTTTGTGAACCGCGGTCGTCGAGCGAGAAATCTTATTGGCTGAGCGGGCAAAATTCGGTCACGTGACCCTGCCAGATGACCAATTTACTTCTCGAATCTTGGCCGAATTTGGTAATAAAGCTTAAAAATCAGTTGCTATTTAATAAAATTATCAAAGCAGCTATTACCAGTCTTCGCAGAAACGAAAGTAACTAAAAAAATGACTGATACGCGGAGGAAAATAACAGCTAAAATAATTTTGTAGCAAAGCGCGCGGGACCAGTGTTTTGTAATTTTCACAAAGTGGCGCTAAGAAACTTCCTCTTCGGAACGACATTCGTCAGCCAATGGGCGATGCACTTTATTTCCACTCGGTCTTTGATTGGTTCAACATCTAAAAACGCCCCACACATAACAAAAATGTGAACAAAAAACAAGGATAAAAAGCCGTCTGATATTGTTCTCGTAAGATCAAGATCATGTCCGCATGTCGATAGCCGAGAGGCGGCAGCGAAAGTTACAAAATTGAGGGTCGAAAGAGGGTTGTGTCTGTATCGTTTGTGCGTGCCGCAAACAGCGTGCTAATGAATTATATTTAGACAGAGGTTATGGCAGATGAGAATACTGCTTCCCCGAGTACTAGTGCCAAATCTAAAGTAAGTTTTCTGACCAGACAGGGAAAATTCCTTAACTTCTGGATGTTTTAACCCTATGAATTATAAAATTTAATTTTCATCCGAATTTTTATTTTACACTCAGAACTCTTTAGGCTTGTCGCTGCGAGTGCAGTCACAGCACTGTAACTATGTATGCAGTGCAGCGACAAAGCCTAAGATTTTTGATTTTTGGGTGTATAATTACCAAAATAATACTCATCAAATTTAAATAATTAGTTGTATAATTATAGCTTCATATATCTAGATTTTTTCTTCTAATAGTTAATTGCTGTTGTAATCCAGCTAGTTGTTAATTTTTAACTTTTTTTCTCAGCTGAAGGCCAGGCCAAAACCAGTTGTGTTGTGGACCTCATCCGACGTTGAAAGGTGGCTGGGCCGCTGTTGCAGTGATCTCTACGACGAGCACAAGAAAAAATTCTTGGAGGTATAAATACGTTTTTTATTTGTAGTTATGTGTATTATCTAGATAAACAAAAATTAGGCAGTGCAATTCTTTTTTAATCAATAAAAAAAATTAAATTATTTTCTAAATTCTTAAATGAAACCAGACCCAGATTAGACAAAAAAAATCAATGAGAAAGTATTGATAAATCTCAGGTGAGGCAAATTACTCCCCCCGCAGGATGAAGACCAATTCATCTGATCGTCAAACGGCACAAGTGCCTCCATCGTCCGAATGCTCCTACATTCACAACCACCAACTTCCGGGGCCTAGTTACTCATCGCCAGCCTCCTTCCTACCTTTTGCCAACCCTGGCTTCAACTTGACTCCTCTCATGCCAGTGAAGGTCGAAGGAGGTCCTTCTACTGTTGCTGTTGTCCACAGCAGTCCACACCCGGGACGAAAACCGACCCGCCTTGGAGATGAGCGGCCGTACATTTGCCTTACCTGCAACAAGGCTTTCAAGCAAAAGGCAACCCTGAACCAGCACGAGCGAATCCACACCGGGGCCAAGCCATACTCATGTCCTGAGTGTGGCAAGTGCTTTCGACAGCAGAGCAACTTGACGCAGCACTTGCGAATTCACGTCGGCGAGTGCTCATTCCCTTGCCAATACTGCCAGAAGAACTTCAAGCAGCGCCACTTGCTTGGTCAGCATCTTCTGACCCACCACGGCCACCTGGAGGCTAGCCCTACAATGGTGCCTAAGCAGGAACAGTGGTCTGCAATGGAGCCCTCAGTTTTGGCTAGCATGACAGGTATTTTCCTTTTTAATTTTTTCGGAATAAATTGATCTATTTTTTCTTTAATTTTTATTATTTTCAATTAAATCTGAATTTCAAAATTGATGCTAATGCTTATGGGATTTGCTGGTGCTAAGATAGAATGTGAATATCCCTCATTATTTTTTATAAATGCAATTTTAATTGTATTGAATTATTTGTCGACAGCAACATTGTAAGTTAAAAGTGGTTACAAATCACCGAGCTTAAGTCAATTTCATCTGTTTCTCCGTTATTCAAATTTATTAAATTACACTTTTTTTAATTGGAAATTATTATGCAATCAATTCATTTTGTTAAACAACTTGTGCTAAAAAAGTGTTATCATTTGTCACCAGGTTTTCCGGTCCCCACAAGCAGCAAAAGCAAGAAGTATTTTAACAAAGATGAGCACCTGCCTGAGCTAATCCCAATGGGTCGTAACGCAGCAGGAATGCCACTCTATCTTCACTGCACCATTTGCAAAGAGGACTTCAAGCAGAAAGACACACTCCTCCAGCACGGCTGCATCCACATCTCTGCTCGCCCCTATCAATGTCTTGAATGCGGCAAGCGCTTCAAACAGCAGTGTCACCTGATGCAGCATCTTCGAATCCACACTGACGAAAAACCCTACAAGTGCAATGTGTGCGAGAAGGCATTCAGGCAGAGGACAAATCTCAATCAGCACTTGAAGACTCATTTTGGCACAGTCACTTCGACTACGAGTCAACCCCCTCCTGGAGCTCCCCCAGAAGATCCGTCTTCGAACCTCTCGGAACTCTCGGAAGCCAAGCCTGTGATCTCTGAGACAATACTCACCAACTAGACTTTAATTCTAATCTGGGTTTTGAACAATCTCGCTTAACGGAAGTGTCTAATCTCGTCCCTATAGTTTCTTGTGTAAATTCCCCCCCCCCCCCCTCCCTCATAATGTACTCTTAACACAAGCAAAATACAGTGCTTCTGTGTACATTAGTAACTAATTGCTTCCCATGGAAATATGGACAGTTTGATCTATGGCCGAGGCTGCGTTGTTAAAATGTGAATAACAAATTTTCAGCATGATATAACTGGTCGAACACTTTTGAGACTGGACGACAATTCATTAAGAAGAATCGGAATATCCAACAAGACGCATCGCGAGGAAATCTGGAGAGAAATCTTGAAGCTCCAATTGAAGACGGACATTCTTTCGTTTAGAGACGCCGAGAGGCGTGTTTCTATTAATATTGAGTGGATGTGAAAGAGCAAAAATGATTCCTACATGCATCCTTGGCTTAAGGAGCAGCTTCTTGAATAGAAGCAGACTTTTGGTGGCAGGTAAAGCTTGTAATTAACTAACAGCCTTTAGATTAAGTACTGTGTTACTTGCAATAAATTGAAACTGTAACGACGCAAGGGCATTTTCAATGAAGTGCAAATCTTGCTAAAAAATTTCAGGCCTCGTCAGATACCAATCTTCGTCCATTCCCTTGGTGCAATCTTCGGCAACCGCCCTGGCTCGACAGCTCAATGCAAAAATTAAATCCACAGGCCCTATCACTGTGGCTGATTATATGAAAGAGGTGCTTGTAAATCCCACTGCCGGTTATTACCCAACTCAAGAGAGCATTGGCGCAAAGGGAGACTTTATTACGTCGCCAGAACTATGCCAGATTTTTGGAGAGATGATAGCAATTTGGATTTTGAACGAGTGGCAAAAAGTAGGGTCTCCCAAGCCTATGCAACTTGTCGAGCTAGGCCCTGGGAAAGGCACTCTCATCTCTGACATTCTCAGAGTAAGAGAGATTATACGAGTTTATCGCAGGTCATAATTTATTTTGCAATTTAAAGGTTTTCAAGCACTTTGACCAGCTTAAAGAAGTTAGCGTACATTTAATAGAGCTTAGTCAAAAACTTAGGGAGGCACAGGCAAAGTTGCTGTGCTCTGAGGCTAATTTGGGGAAAGATGACGCACAACAGTTGAACATCACTTCTGGGTTTGCTCAGGTTGAGTGCCCCATTTTTTGGCATCACCACCTTTCAGAGGTTCCGAATGATGCATTTACGTGTGTCATTGCCCATGAGTTCTTTGATGCTTTGCCGGTGCACAAACTGAAGGTAACCTAAAATTGTTTGTTTGCAAATTAAAAGCAACTTATTACATTTTTAAGAAAACTGAGCAAGGATGGAGAGAAATTTTGGTAGACATTGATCCCAATAGTCCAGATATTAGTTTCCGATATGTACTTTCGAGAGAGCCGACGCCAATGTCGCAACTCTACAAGCCAGAAGTATATAGTTTGGTTTTTACATAATTATTGCTTCATGTCAATTTGACCCAAACAGGAAGGAGACAAGAGAACGGAACTGGAAATTTGCCCTTCCGCAGGTGCATTGTTGCAGAACCTGGCCGATCGTTTCACAGAAGACGGTGGATTTTTGCTCCTTGCTGATTACGGTCACAACGGTGAAAAAGGAGACACATTTAGAGTGAGACTTTAAAATAGCTGGACTGATAATTATATTGAAAAAATTATTTTCAGGGATTCAGCAATCATCAACTGCATGACCCTCTTTTAAATCCTGGGTCTGCTGATTTGACCGCAGACGTAGATTTCAACTATTTAAGTCGGTGCTTAAAAAGCAAGGCGTTAACATTTGGTCCTGTCACCCAGGAGAAGTTTTTGAAAAGCTTAGGCATTGAAGTGCGACTCAATGTAAGTACCCTTTACTATTATTATTTTTTTTTAATTTCATTGTGCATGTTAATATGTAAAAAACAGTCCTAGAGAAAAGTGCCTCTCATCATATAACAAGCTTAAAACAAAAATATTTTTAACTGGACTTGAAGTTGATATTTAAATTTTACAGCTTTTGCTACAAAATGAAAAGTTGTCGGCAGAGCACAAAAAGAACTTAAAAAGTGGAGTGGAAATGATGATAAATCCTCAAGAAATGGGAAAGCGTTTCAAGTTCTTTTCAATTTTTCCAGAAATTTTAGCAGATCATTTAAAAAAGTTTCCTGTCCTAGGTTTTGATTAAAATAAAATGTAATTATTTCAATAATTAGAACACAAAAAGACTTCATGTAAAAGTGGTGTATTTTTATTTAAAATTTATCAGACATGACGCAATTAATTTAAAATATAATACTTGTTACGAACACAAAAATTTGTATACTTGCGATAGCAGACTGGCTTGTACGTATTATCTCCAACAATGGGATATTTTATTGATGAAAATATTATCTTAAGTATTCAAATAATAATGTAAAAAATTTTAACATTTGAATAGTGCTTGTTTTTGATCTTAGAGGTCATTCTGGACCTCTGAATTACAATATTACCTTTTATGATTTTATGTTAAGTAGTCCCACTCGAAGTCCAGAAATATTAAGTCTTTAATGCTTAATGAGAAAATTAAAAGAAGGTATGGAATTTTTTTAGCAAATATTTTCTACTACTAGTATTCTAGGTAAATGCTGCCAAAATTCAATCAGATCACATAAATACTGCATAATTAAATTCAGAGGCAGCCACAAAAATAAACTTTGTGGCCACAAAAGCACAATTTCTCACAGCTTGTGATGCAGGAACAATTATCACAGACATATAACAATTATACAACTGGTGGGTATTCAGTCGTATGTTGATGAAGAACATGTGGGCCCATCCGTTTGAAAGCATCCAAAAGACCCACAACCGTTCCAATTACTCCAAGCCAAATAAGAAACATATTGAAACTCTTTTGCATAATACTAGTGTAACTTCTGAAAAGGCAAAAAATCAATTATTTTTATAACTGGAAGTTATTTAATTTTTATTGAAAGTGCTAACCCTTTAAATAGCTTGTTGTGAAAAATGCCTGGTAAGATAAAGGCAAGCAATGTGCAGCACGAGGAGCCAATAAGAGCCATCAGAGTTCCAAAATTAGGAACGACGATCACTATCATGCCAGTCAGTAAAACCAAAAAAAGACGGAGCAAATTCTGAAATTTTACACAATATATTAAAATCGTGGAACCAAAATAAAAGCATTTTACTCCTTTTAAAAGGCCCTCTGAGATTATATATCTGGCTTCCAACAACTCCAGCACTGGGAACATCATAATAGGGTATGTGAGGAAAAGTGACACGCACAGGCAGCATGTGACGAGGGATGGAAAATCAAAAGCGCCTGATGGTCCCTTTGGCAAGTTGAAAGTAATGATATCGCTCGTTTCTTTTAAATAAACCAAGATTATTATAATATTTAAATGCTGAAATTCTCTACAAACCTGGCCCAAACGACAGATAACCAGACACGCCAAATGCAATGTACAAAAACGTCACAGCAAACATCGACGAGATAAAGTAATGCTTGAAGCGGTGTCGCACTTTGGGCGCGACCGACTGTTCGAGCGATAAAATCATACCCGCTCCCTGTAAATGCAACAAAAGTTTAAGCATGAAAATAGAAATTTCACTTTTTAACTTACTTCAAAGCAATAAATTGCAACGGCAAAGTAAAAAGGAAGGCCCTGAATGGAAAACTCTTTGGGATTGAACCTTGCTACGTGGTAGTGCTGGAAGTCAAACCAAAAAACTACGGCGAAAGCAAAAATGCTTGAAATTTGTGCAAATATGCTAAACAAACAAAAAAAATTGTAAAATAATCGTGCGTTCTAATTACTCAATCCAATATTTAACAAACCTGAATATAGCCAATTTACTTAAATGTCTTGGGAGGACTAGCAAGTACAAAGGGGGCAGTAGAATTATTAGCCAATGCAAACGTGATAGCATTGGTATATATGAAGCTCCATTTTCCATTATGAAAATAAGATACGCGCAGCAAAAACCTTAAAAAATAATAATTTTCTTAATATACTACAGTAATTTCCAAAATGTTAATTAAGAAAAATTATTTTACCTATTTGTGAAATAATAACTGAATAGTCTACCAGCGCCCTTCCTGTGTTGCCCATGGCGTAAAATCCTGCCATCATATAAAAAAAATTAATAAATAGTATACATAAAAATCTTCAAAATTATCGCTAAAGTTATCATTATTATATTTAATCCTAATTATAATAATACATTTTTAATGTATACTTGCCTATATCTCCATAGGTTTGAACTTGAGGAACTATTTTGATAGGGGATGATTTTATGTCACTATCGTCGGAGGATTCTTCAACTAGAAGTGGGGCATTCAGATCAGTAGCGATCCGGTGGGGCTTGTTTTTGGGGCTTTGAGCAAGCAAAACGTTCTCGATGTGGTATTTGCAATCAACGACCATCATCATAGCTTTGACGCTGATCACAGCAACAGACACCATCACTATGATGCCCTCAATAATGCCAGCCTATATAAAAATCAATAGGAATATAACATTTTAACAAAAATCTTCATAATAAAGTTTTTATGACATAATAATTAATAATATAATAAGAACGAGCTATTAAGCATTTACGTCCTACTGGATTCGCTCCAGCGATCTTTAAATAATTTAGCTCATTTTTTTTATTATAATATTGATTTAATTTGAAGAAATACGTCAGAAAAAAAATTATTGTGCTATATTGAAATGATAAATTTTTACTACATGAAAATGTTAGGCCCTTTAGTTTATTTACCTCTTTAAATGCGTAAGGGAGACCCAAAATTCCAGCGCCTATGAACGAGATAAAAATGTTGGCCAAAATTTTTATCGCACTTGTGTTGCCAACATTATTCGAACTAGAAGTCGGACTCATTGTGGTGTTTACTATTATTGTTACAATGCAAAAATAAATTGAGTGCCAACTGGCAGCTTTTGTGTTTGCGGTGAAGACACAGCTGGTGCGACCGCAGCGTTCCCGTTTCTCTTCCAGCCTTCGCTCGTTCACTCCAATGAAAGTGTAAAAACTCGCGGCCAATCAACAGGAGGCACCATGTGAGCACCAAAAAGGCGCCGATATCGCCGTACTCCATCTGGCGTGTCTGCTCCGAATGTTTTTCCTTAAAAGCGTATTTATAGGATAATAACATATGAAAATAATGTACAGCGCTCCTTATTTTTGTCATTCCATATATATATTTTTTATATCCACCATAGTTAATAAAGTAACTATAATCAACAGCTAAATTTTTTATAAGTTTAAACCACAATATGATTAAAAGGTACAGACAATTGCAACTTAATTTTGACCAGATAAGAAAATTTGTCCTCAATAATTAAAATTAACATATATTATATTTAATAATTCTACTTTTATAATAAACTGCAATGACACTAATGCGTTCACCAAATGGGCATAAATTCGGGGCACCACTCTCTCCCTAGGATTTCGGAAACACGTTTGCAAGTTTTGTTAACGTCAAGCAACTCATCTTCGAGCAAGCACTCTTCCATGACACTGAGTTGCCTTAACTTAGGCCCACACCGACTGACAAATTCAACAAAGGCAGAGCAAGTGACCTTAAAAAATGCAAGCATGAGTTTTTTTCTCCTGAAAAAAGATTATACTCACTTCACATTCACCTAGTCCAAGAGAAGTGAGTTGCGGACAATTCGTAGCCACTCCAAGCAATTCCGAGTCAATGGTAGTGTTTCCATTGGCCCCAACAACTAATTCTCTTAGCCGCGGACAGTGTTTCCCTGAAAAAAGGGAAATTGAAATAAAAATCTATGTTTTCCCATATTATTTTTTTTTCATCTTACCTATTCTGGCTAAAACTCTCTTTGGCAAAGAGTCTCCAAAATAAAGATGTGTCACCGGTATGTAGGATGTGAACAAAGACTCGAGTGACTCCTCAGGTAGCACAAAAACATACATCACCAGATTCATACTTGGAGAGTGTTCAACCAAAGCCTATTATTAAAATTTTTTATTTAATTTAAATTCAGGTAGAGTTTTAGTCATTTTTGAATTTTTTTGAATGATCACTTTAATTTTATAGTAAAATACATACCTTCCAACAATGTGGTGATACTCTTTTAAAAGGCGCATCATTTTCGCCATATATGTCAATTCTCAGGTACTCCAATCTAACATGCTCCTCAGAGCTAAGAGCCATGAGGAGGTTGTCGCTCAACAGGTTATAACTCAACGACAGCTCTCGCAAACATCTACAATGGTCTGCTAAAGCTACGATTCCTGCAGAAAGATAAAAATATTAATTAATTTTAAATAATTTAAAAAATATTTTATTTTTTATTTACCTCCGGGTGAAACTCTTGGACATGATTTCATTCGCAGCAGCTGCAAAGTCCGCGAGTTGGACAACGCAAGCGCTTTGAGAGACGGGTCGTCCACCGGTGTGTTGTCTATTGCCAATGAGCTGAGTGCCCTTGAGTGGTCCAGAACCAAGGTCAGCGCGGATACGAAAGACTCTTGGTCCACATCGAGAAAGACCGGGCGCGCTGAGCTCATGAGCGCCAGCGTTTTCAGAGAGCAATTCACCAACTGTTTGAAACGTTTCAAATTTAAGCTTCAGGCAAATTGCTTGCTCAGAAAAAAAATTAAAAATAATAACAAATTTTAGCATTAAAAAATAAAAAAAGCCAAAATAAGCTGGTAGGGGTATTTTACCCTGGAGAGAATGTGACACGCTTTTTGCGCCGATTCAAGGGAGCTGTCCGTCCTGAGGATGACGCATTTGAGATGCTTGGCATGTCTCTTTAGGACGAAATTAATTAGCGCTGTCGAAGTTGCTGGCAAGCAAGACCTGAGAAATTAAAAAAATGCTGACGTTTAAACGCTTTTAAGATGCACTTCAATTTATAATGTTTCAAAACAATTGAAAAATGTTTTAAATTAAAAAAAAATTAATGATACATATTAATTGAAATTTATTAAAATAATAATATATTATGTTGTTAAAAAAATTATATGAAAAAAAAATTAAAAAAATGTATTAATAATCTTATTTAAAAACAAAAATAATTAAATGTTAATGCTTTGTAATAATTCAAGTTGATCATTAATTTTTTAATAACTGTTAAAAATCAATCATAATATCAACAAAAAAATGAAATATTATGTTACTTTGCGGCATTGCTAAGGACGAATTCAAACTTCTGCCATAACTGCGGGCACTGCGAGGCTCGGCTCCACGCTTTGCACACGCAGGCAACCCTCCCGAGGTCAGCGATAGGGAGCTGAGCGAAGACGGTGACCAGAACTTCAGGCGGAAGCACCGTCCAGTCTGGTGTGCTTCTCATTCGATGACCTTTTCGTGGCGAAACAGAGGATTGTTTTTGCACACCAATAGAAAATATAGCAGAACACAAATTTTTAAATTAGGCAAATCCCAGTAAAATAGGGAGTGAGGAGCTAGAACGACGCATACTTGTGGTGCGACTTGAATTGGGGGTTGTTTTGGGAGCGCCACAGCTCCGACGGCGCTTCGGCTGCCTTGGTACGCACTCTGAAACTTGCACCAATCAAGCACAATTAAAATTTGTTGAAGTTTATCCGATCCCCAGATAAACGACCGGTTCATGATTTGTTTTTTGTTTAAATAACTTGTTAGAAAAAAAAATTATTCTTAAAAATTCAAAGCAAAAATCCAAATCTTTAGCTGAAGTTAAAGATTTAAGATCGTCTTTCATCTCATAAAAAATTGAGTGCTCTACACTTCATATTAATTTAAATTCAATTTTCAAAACGTGCAAACTGTTTGAACTAAGATAACATGGCACGAGATTGATGGAGAAATCAATAAAAAGGAAGGTCGAATTTTCATCCTTGTCGCCCGATTGGTGACCTTATGACCCTTATTAACCAGTCACTTAAAATCGTGATTTATGGTGCACTTTCGACTTTATTAACTTTGAACGTTATCATCACAAGAGCAGCGGATGAAAATTTGCAATTCGTTTTTATCAGACGAGCGAGTCGCACAAAAAATTGCGATACACGTTACTAAGAGAGAGAGAGAGAGCGTGAAAGAAAGACAAGATTAATGCGATAATTTCCTTGGTAGTCACCGCTTAGGCAGGTGGTGGACGGTACACTCGAACTACTGGTCTCGTGGCGCTTTGCTGCAGAATCTGCAGCCATGGACTGCAACCACCCGCCGGGCTAGGTCACCATCGGGCTCCAAATAGTTGTCGCCACTTCTGCAACAAGCATTTCAAAACTTCTGTTTATATTGTGTTATGATATTAAAAAGATTAAAAAGGGGTAGATACAATTTTTAACTAAAAAAAATTATAGTAAATTAAAATTTGGAAAAAGTTATCATCAGTATTATAAAGTTCATTTTGTTTTAAATTTTATTGATTCTTTGGAAATTTCATTGCGAGCGGGATAGTAGAAAGACAATTTACAGCATTTATTATACACATGTAATTGTGAATTCTGAAAAAGTCACGAGGCCCAAAAAAGCGTTTGAAAGACCAACAAAAGTAAAACACGTGCCCTCAGCTTTCACGTATATTTCTGCAAGTTGCGCGTGCTGGCAATCCCCGTAATTAGTGACGGTGGTCGACGCCAACACGTGCGCCTGAGTCACGTGACAAGTTCGCACATACGTTCGGTCCTAGGCTGGATTCTCTGTCATCCTGAGGCCGAAGTTGAGCAACCCCGCGACGTGATGCTGGTCGAACAAAAGTTTTGCACGCGAGTATTTTTAAGCTTATCAGTATTGATTGGCGCGCGGCTCACGTGAGCGACGCTTGTCCTTGCCAAAGTGTCGCGTGAACACCCCCACGTGCATGGGAAGTCCGTCAGGGGTGAAACACATGTCATGTGCAAGCTTTGCAAAAGTGGAACAGGAAGTGGAAAAATTTTCTCTGACCGCAGTAAATCCATAATTTATAGTTTCAACGAATCTCCAAAATTATTATGGTTTCTGATTTGATTTTTTTTTTTTTTTATTATTAATTTAACTAAATTTGACGATACAGATTTAATTTAAACAATAAAATATTTGGTTCGCAAGTTGTGAATATAATTTTGGAGAATTAAAAAAATTAAAAAATAAACTTACAAAAGTTGTTTGAATAGTTGCAGAAATTTCGATCAGCATGAAAATAAGGAGCATTGACTGAAACCTGAAACGTCGGTTTGATGGGACACTGTAGTGGGTGTAGGTCATGTTTGAGGATGCGCGTGCGCTAATCAATGAGCTCCAACTCCGCTAGGTCCACGTGCGTGACTCTCACGTGGTAATATTTTGTTTTGCGAAATACCCACCTTCTTTAAGAATTTTCTCGGTCTGCAAACCTCTACTTATATTGCGAAACTATTATAGTAACTAAAAAGTTACAAAAAACCAAGTTAAAGGGCTAAACGGTATTTTCTAGACTTTTTGATTCTAAATAAAATTGATAAAAATAATAGAAGACGGAAAGTTAATTTTAATTTGAGCACCACATATTATACAAAATCAAAAGATTTGCAAAAATGGAATATGTGCCCCTAATAATATATACTTACATGAAAATTTGACCTTTCCCTGAATAAACACTGATTATTTCTGCAAGCACAGTTTCTTTCTGAAATTGCACGTGTTCTTCTTCAGGGTAGCACTCAAATAGTAAGTCTTGAAAAGCGGCAAACTCACAGACTTGTTCGAATGTAAAAATTAGAAAGAGCGGTGCCGACGAGGCTGGAAGTGCTCGAGTGAACCCTACGTTGAGGCAGACTGGCTGATTCAGCGCAGTTTGTCCCCGCCGCTCTCGTTGATATGTATAAATGTGGTTATATAGTCGCTTTTGTCGCTTCGCTCTAACTCGTCAACTGTGCTCAACCTCGGGGCTCATTTGTTTCTTTCGCCCCACCCGTTTTCTATTCTTTAATGCAGACCTGAGCGCCAAAATGAATATTATAAATCGGGGCGGCTCTTAATTTCATTTTTCATTCTTTCATTAGTAATTTTTTCATCACTAAAAACCGCGCGACTGGAAATAATAATAAGCCTTTGCCATCAAATCAGCGCCAATTGAAATTTAATAAAAAAAATCCAAATTTCTATACAACAATACATTTTTTACTTCAGTTAAGGATTAAACAATTAATTTACATAAAAACCTTTTTAAATAAAACACTTATTTTAATTACTAATAATTATTAATAAACCTCTACGCTTCGCTAGAAAAATTTGCAAAGCCAACCTAATTTTCTCCGATATTATATAAATAGAAATTACATTACTTCACGTTGACGTTTGCTAGAACAGACGCGAAAAGCGAATGGACTTAATTTTCCTGTACACATTTTGTGACGTAAAAAGCGCATAATCGATTTTAATTAGGCCATTATGTGACAAACGCGTGTTTTGATGAACCGTGCCACGGGGCGCATTTAATATGCTGATGCTCTTCAATATAGCGGCGAGGGCGAAGTGGAAAATGAAGCTGCAGGAATAAATCTTTGATGCTCGCACGTCCTCTGAATATTTGAATGTACAGAAATATCACATGTCTTGATTCCATTTAGTTGATATTCATCAAAATGCGCAAGTGGTTTGTTTGTCGACATTAAAATTGACCAAGATCATGGTTTGACTTTCAAGAATTTCAAAGGACTATCTCACAAAAGGCAAAATCAAATTAACAAGAAATGAAAAAAAAATATTGATTTCGCTCTTCTTTAAAATAAACCATTTCTTCAAAAACAAAACAAATTTAAAAAAATGTTTTTTTTTTGTTTAAACTTTTTTTAATGCCTCTCTCAGACATGATATTTATTTAAAATTTGAACCCAGCTATATTGATCCCAGGATATTGCTCTGAATATTTGAGGCTTCTTAAAATATCACATGTCTTATGAATATAATATATTCACATTTAGTTGATATTTTTCATTAAAATTCGCAAGCATTTAATTTGACCAAAATCATGATTTGACTTTTCAGAATTTATGGATTTTTTACGTTAAGTAAAAGACGGAAAAATTAAAAATCATAATTTTTTTTATCCATATCCGCGCTTGTATAAAAAATTGCTTGATAAATTATTGAAATCAAATCTTAAGGAGAAAATAATGAAATTATGGCCACGCTCTACTGATCTCCGGATGAATTTCCTGCTCTTCCAGTTCTTCCCAACACGTCTCAAAAGACGTCAATGCTGGGAGGGCTTTCAGCTTTGAATTATTGAGAAAGGAAGGAGCTACCTGTCGAGCGGCGCACCTGAGCCCGCCCTGCTGACCCAGATATCGTTGGCTCTTTCAGTTAGTCCACGCTAGGATCCCAGACGGAGCGATTGGCCCCACTGCGGACTATGTGACATTCGCCATGGGCCCCAAAGTTGCCCTGCTGGTTGCCCTGTTGCTGACAGCCACTGCTGGTGAGCAATTTTAGTTTAAAGCACCCTTCTTGCAAATCACTTTGAAGAAAAAGTTAGAAAATGTCTCTCTCAAAGGCTTTGCACGAGTGCTGTTAGAAAGTTACAGAGTGAGAACACAGCGTCATTTCACTGCTGCGAAAATCTAGTCCACTGTTTGTTTGTCTCTGCTGCTAGCACGCATTCCTCCGCAATTTACGCCAATTTCCATATTATCTAAGATTTGAATTTTATTTTTTTGAGCCAGTTGCTTAAAAAAATCGCATTTTATGTAGTCTTTTCAAGTTTTGAGGTATTTCCTCCATGAAAGACTTTTTTAAAGCATTTCAAGCATATTTAAAATGTAAATGACTCAGGAAGAAACTCGAGTTTTCACACGGATTTGATACAGACTTGTAGGTATTATAAAGTGAAAGGAAGGTAATATTTTCTTGCGCGGGAATCCAAGGCCACTGTGTTTGCACTGAATCTTTTTAAGCACTGAAAAAACCCAATTTAAATCATGGATACCGATTTATTTAAAGCAACAATACGATTGCCTATTGACTGAATTGTAAATATGTATTGCGTAACCTTTCAAATTTGTTATGAACTGAACGATCAGATATCAGTTGGATTTATAAAAAATCAGATACGGATAGGAAGTTTAGAGTTGCAGCCAATCATTTCTAACATTGGGAGGATATAATATTAGAGGATAAAACCCGAAGGTCAGCGGTGGAGAAACCTTGAGCATTCAAGTATGAAAAAAATGCTTTAAACAAAACTGCAAGATTGCCAGAAATATTTATTTGAAATCAAATATATATTAAGTTGATAACATTTCATTAAATTATATATACATTTTTTTTTTTATGAAACCAACGAAAAATATTTAAATGCGTTAATTTCAAACTTTGGTCCACTTGCCTCTTGCAGTATTGTCTAGGAGAATAGTTTCTTCTTCTCCTTCTATAGTCAGTATTTATATGGTATATTTGTTGAGGTGAGAGCGCAAAAATCTAACAATGAAAAAGGAAAAGGTTTGAGGCCACGCGGTAAGTGTTTAGGGACGAGTTAAACGCAATCAAAGCGAAATACTTTCTGGCTCCATTGTTAAATTTGAATGAAAAAGTGAAACTTTCTCAAACCTATAGCTGCTTAGACCCATTACCTTTTAGAGGGAATATAAATATATTATTGATAAAAGACTGCAAAGGTTTTGAATAAGGGAATGAGCAACAGACAGTCCAAGTGGGATTTTAAACTCTATAATGCCACCCGCACGCGTGACAATATTACAAACCCCTTTTGCTTGACTGGCTTATGCAACCTGCAGGTCACACAAGCACGGCGTGCAGCATTTTTATTGCCCTAGGGGTTTCCTCATACCAACGCAAGCGCCAAGTAAAATTTATTATTGATTATTGAGTGCAAATGAATGCAAATCGGGAACAAAATATCTAATCAGTTACAAATTTTCAGGTATTGCAAATGGGCTTATCATTCCTGAGGAATTGCCATCAATCCTCTCTATCATCTACTCCAACATCCCTCCTATTAAAAATGGTGAGTATCGATAAATATAATATTTCATTAAGATGAACTGGAATGCAACTTATGTTGTGTTGAAGCGTCATTTTTTCACATTACGAAAGTTTCAAACAGCAAATTGTAGGCTGAAGCAAGATGATACGATCATTAATTATGTTATTTTAAAGGATTCGATACGCGATTTGGAGTTGGATTCCGGCTTGGACAGCATGCAGATGTTCAGTTTCTCACAGAAATTGGCCCTCAAATCGAGACTGACCGCCTTGGTGAGCCAGAGCGAAGGAGATCGGCAATAAACCCACCCACGCCTCAAGAGGCACTTTACAGAGAAATGGCCAAAAAGCAAAAACTGCCTGAGAAACAGGAAAATGCAGACGCTGTTGAAGATAACTGGCTACTCAGGTGGAAGGTATAAATAAAAATTATTTTTTTAATTTCAGTTCAAATAATAATACCGGACATTTTATTTTCAGCAAAATGTGAGGAAGACACGTTAGAAGGAAACCTTTTGAGAAAACATAGACCATATTGTGCCGATTTGGTTGTGACATGTGCGGTAGAGAGATGTTTAAATGCCCATGCAAGAGTGAGTGTTGCTGAAAAAATATACCTTGCGTTTAAGCAAAAGTGTTGCACATATTTATTTTTCTGTTAGCTTAAGATTAAGTTAATTAATAAAAATAAATGTTTGAAACAAAATGTTTGTCAATGAAGCTTAATAAAAAAGTTTTGATTTAAATGAATTCCAGAAACGATATCTTTTGTCTTTCATGTCTCTGTCAAATGAATTAAATAATTTCCAGCGTATGGATGTTTTATATCATTTTATATATTTTATCGAATTTATTTAATGCTACACCAATAATATTTAATTGAAGATTACGTTTGTCTAGCTGATATAACTGCTTTCCAAGAATGGTGTGTCCAAAAATGATGAGTTGTTTTTTCATCAATGTTAGGGCAATTTATTATTTATATAATTTGTATGATCACTTCAAACACATTTTTTTTCTTGGCTCTAGAATCTCTAGATCCACCTTTAGATCGGACATTTAAATTTTTAAATTTTATGGCTAATGGTATTTAAAAATGGAACGTGAAAAATTAAACTTTAAAACAAATTTCAGTAATTTAAAACAAAATCTTTCTCTTTTAAAGAGAGCCCTGCTACCTACAATGGTCCGTTGACCCTGCCTGCACTCTTCCCTTATTACAATGCGAATCAAATTTGTATTATGCAGCTCTTTGTAAAACCTCAAGACACTCAACAATAAATTTAAATAATACATAAGTTGACACAATCCCAGACTGACTAAACCATGACAGATGGTGTGAAGAAACAATATAAACCAGCTAGATTTTTAACTTATCAACCTCAAAAAATTTATGAATCCATGTCTTCTTCTTTAATAGAAAATTGAAATCCTTTATTTCTTGTTATTTTTTTATAAATTCTTTTAATTCTACTAAATTAAAATGAAAACAATCTTAAGCGCAACATATAAACTGAAATTTTTTAATTCCTGGTATTGATATAGAATACAAACTAATTTTTGTTAACATTTCATAGATATATGTAATTTATGCTGCATGCTCCAGCTTGAAATTGACCCATTGATGTACTTGACAATGTTTTATGTAACACGAGGTCATGCACACGCGTTTCAGTGGGTATGAACATCGAGCAAAGGCGCATCCAGCCCACAAATAGGCAGGGGCACATAAAACGGAGTCAATCCACAATACATGAGTAATATAAAATTACCAAGGCAAACCCGTGATGCAAAACTCTCGGTGCAGTCAGTACAATTACTTATTCGAACCATAATTATTTCAAAGATCCTAGCTGCAATCGCCGCTGCGCGAACCGCAGATATAATTGCGTTCACAGGGAAAACTGTACGAGGAGTATACAAAAGCCATTAACAGAGTGCATTTTTTGTTTTACGCTCAACCTTGCACATTGCAATCGAGTTGAGGATTCCCACGTAAAACATCGAGTGCTTTACTCAATCATAAAAGCGTATGTTAAAGAAGCGATCAATTTCTGTCCGTTCTATGCCCTCAAATCGGAGAGTAAAAATATAATTAAAATTTTATTTCAAAATATTTATTTTTAATCTTTGATATAAATTTAAAAGACACAATTGATTGTTTTTTATCTGTTTGGAGAGGAATAATATATAAAATGAATTGAAATTAATTATTATTGTTTAATATGTAATTTATCTGATAGTGCTAATACTTTAATTGTAAATTTATGAATTATAGAACGTAATTCCAGTTTTGAGAACTGTTTCTCAATCGTTGACATAATTACTTCGCTGCACTTGTAGGGCGGAGGCAGAGGTCGCGTTTCAGAATTTCTCCTCTTAGTCAGCCAACCTGAAGGGTTCGTGAATATTGTATGCGTGCATGTTTATTTCTTAGATACACACTATGCAGTCACCAATTATATTGCGACCAGAAGACGGAAAGCTGGGAAGAAAGTGCAGAGGCTGCACTTTTACAAACTGTACCTGCACTCGTTTTTGTGTTGCATAATTGATTTGATTTGAGAAAAGTGCAGCTAAATGCACCACTAATCAGAAGATCTAATGGAAAACTATTGAATTTGAATTTTTATAGAATCAACAAAACAATGTTTAGGAAAAATGGATTTTTATTGAAATCTAAAATTGTATGGGAAATTGCGACGCAGATTAAATTTTCTACAGATAAAAAATTTGTGGTGAGCAATCGTACAAAACAAGTTTGTTGCAAGTGCAGAGGGTGAGCTAATAGCTAAAAGCATTCAATGTGCCATTGAAGCCTTTTGTTTGAATCACGCTTGAAATAAAATAATGTACTTATGTTATAAATATCGTGCCATGGATTGACAGTGACGAGCCGGTTGCATGCAGTAATTTTATTGATCAGCGGAAATAAGCACGTCTTCAAAAAGAGAATACATAAATAGAATACCAATATTTGTGGGTAGAAAATTAAAATTAAAGAAAAAATATTGGTCCTTAGAGTAAAAAAAAAAAATTAATTTAATTGATGTAAAATTTATAATTGGCAGCCGAGGTAAAAAGATACAACAATTTTCCCTCGAACTACAGAATTATGTGGTTTTTCACCTCTGCACGGACGCGAGGCTTTTCTCAGGTGAGAAAAGAGAGCCGCTCAGTCAGGGCGACCCTGTGCCTGCTCCCTCCCCAGCGCGAGTCCTGAGAGAGTGGTCGGCAGCGTCTTTCAGGTCCAGTAGAAGCTGCGTGGCTGGCTGACATGGAGCTAGTAGCCGTGTTAGCCCTTTTTGGTCTCCTGGGCTCGGCGGAAGCCGACCTGCAGGTCAACTCGCCCTTCGAGGGTCTGCTCCAGTTAGCCAAGGCGGACAATGTGTCTTCCCTCTGCCAAAGGCACCTCAACTTCATCGATGAGTCCATTGAGAATAAGGACATGTGGGCACTCAAAAGTGAGTATTAAACTTTGAAGTTTGAATATATTTTAAATTACATATTTATTTAAATACTATTACATTTTAAATCTAATACCAATCTTTTTTGCTGATATTTGTTATTTTTTGTCAACCAGTGTTTGATTCAAGCGGCCAACCAACCCCTGGTTTTATATTTGGAAATAACTTCTGGCTTGGGTCGCTAACGCAGTGCGAAGACATCAACTTGAAACCTCAAAACGGCATGACGAGTCCTCTCCAGTCACATTACATTGTCGCCTATTTCAGACACAATGCAACAATTCAAGAACTCACAGGATTACAAAATGAGGTGAGTCAAAAATTAAAATTTACACTTTAAAAAAAACACACACGCACGCACCTTTATGTATAAATTGCGCATGTTATTTTTAATATCCAAGTTATAAAAACTATTTGTGGTGTGGAAATTAAAAATTTCTATTACTTCATTTACGTCTCTATGACAAGCGGCCATAAACTTACCATTAAATCGTTTATTGTTAAGATGATTAAGCTCGCTGTGACACGCGATAGTTGTTGTAATAATTGCCCGAGTGCAATTCTGCGGATTAAATGTCCAGGAAATACGGATTTGATTGTGAGAGATTTCCAAGCTCTGACAACTTTCATTGCACTTTCGCTCTAATGTCAAACACACTGCGCTGATTTTCTTTACCGCACTCGTCCGCGCGCACACAAACACCGGTTGGGGACAAAAAAGGCGAGGAGCGAAGGAAACCTTTGCCAATTTCTAATTCTTTGTGCGTTATTTTTTGTCCTTAATTTTTATCAAAAAGAAAGGCAAAGTTTGATTGTGTTATGGTTAAGCACTGATCGCCGTGTATTTGCTTCTACTTTCATTATTCACTTTCCTTGATTACGGAGCATTCGAGGAAATAAATCATGCGGTAAGGCACCAGATAGATGACGTTTAGTTCAAGGCATATAAATAAATGTACTATGGAATTTTAAACAGTTTTATTACCTAATGAGTATCGTCTTTGTTTTTATGATTAATGTTTATATTATTATTAAAATTTAAATCAGAGTTATCCTTTTTTATTTGAAATAACACGCAGCATCATTAATCAAAAATATAAAATAAAATAAAATTTAAAATGCATAAAAGTTGGAGTTTGCGATTTTAGCAATTACTATTGCAAAAAATTTGATCAAATTATTTAAATATTTGTTCCGTTTGAATAAAACGAAATCTCTTAATTAAAATGAATTTTCTTCAATTATAGGATTTAGTTACTCTCGGGCTGTGTTTGCCGCGGTCCTGTGACCCCGTCGCCGTGCATGCAATGCTTTCCACTCTTTTTGGGGATGGAGCGCGCCCGCTTCCTTTAATGCGCACCATGGACGTCAGTTTGCGATTGACAAAAGTTCGAGGAGTCGAGGACAACAGCGATTGGCTACTTTCCTTCAAATTCATCACCGTTATGTGAGGAGTTAAATTTATTGAATGATCATTTTGAAAATATAATATCAATTTTAACCTACGTAGGTCGCTCCTAGGGCTGGCCTTGGCTTTGTGCATTGCAGGATGGATCTATGACCAGAGCGTCTGGCAACCTTTGCAAATGGAGCGGAAACTGCTCGCCAACAAGAAGGCAAACAACAATGAAGGCGTCGAACAATTCCACCTTCTGGTCGAGGAGAACCAAGGTGTGAAAAGATTGATATTATCCCGCTTTATTTGAAATGAAAATAAATTTATCATATTTTCAGCCTGCAAATTGACTTCAAGTGAAAGTCGAGCTCTGCACTACAAGCAATCCTGGGTCGGCAAAGTGCTCATGTGCTTCTCTGTTTCGGCAAATACTAAAATCCTGATGGAGCCTAGATTGAGTTCCGATTCCATCAAATGCATCCACGGCCTGAGATTTTTGGGCATGGGGTGGATCATTATGGTGCACACCATTTTTTACCTGGCCGATTACGCAGGTATTTAATCGCACTAGCATAAACATAAGAGAAGAAGTTGGCTCGCACATACTTTTGTAATTGAAGAAATGGATCCTTTTAGAAAAATGATTTTTTTTTAAATAATTTTATTTAAATAAAAAATAAAACTAACGGATCCCTGCCATTTTGGTAGCTTCAATTTTATTTCATTACAAAGAAATTTAAAAAATGCAAGATTTATTTTCCTATAATATCTTGATTTTTTTTCGTTCTTTTTCTTATTAAATAGGGAGTTTGGAGTCCGTTTTTCACTTAATACTTTTGATAATTCATAATTATTATTTTTAGATAATCGAGTTCAGGCCTTCCGAATGGCCGAGGGATTTGCAGTGCAGGTCGTTGCAAATTCTACTCTCTCCGTCGACACATTTTTCTTCATAAGGTGCACATGATTTTTTATCGATTTATAAAATGAAATTTAATGTTTTATTGCCTCTTTTTCAGTGGCTTCTTGGTTGCGTACTTGTACTACAAAGGCGAGAAAAAATGCAAGGCGCAAGAAAAATCAATGCCTCCCTCAGCAAAGTTTATTTTGAACACTAAACGCTTTTTCCTCATGGTGGCTAAAAGATTTATCAGGTTTGCATTTAAAAATTAAACGATTGATGAAAATATAATTTAATATTTTAAGGTTAACACCCGTTTATATGATGATGGTTGGTATTTTGGACGTCAATCAAACAAAATATTCGCGCACGTCCGTTTTCCACACAACTGAAAATGCACATGAAACTTGCAGCAAGTACTGGTGGCGAAACTTGCTTTACATCAACAACCTTTTCTCCAGAGATGAGATGGTCTGTGTTTCGGGTGTTAATATTTACCTAATTTGAATGTTCATTAATTTGCACAGTGCATGACCTGGAGCTGGTATATCGCCAATGACATGCAGTTTTTCGTGATCGCGAGTTTTCTCCTTTTGCTCTCGACAAGGTAAACACGTCTGAATTGAATAAAATTTTTATTAAAAAAACTCTTTTTCTCTCAGTTATCGACGAATTGCTTTCTCTGTCGGAACTTTACTCACTGTGGCTTCATGTGCAATCACTGCTTACATATCGTGGTCATATAACTACGTTCCAACCTTAAGTCAACAGTACAACATGCTGAATGTCCTTTACGATCCGCCCTGGACCAGAATTGGGCCGTACATGATCGGAATGCTCACTGGTTATTACGTGAATAAAATAAACGGACGCCTTTCCCTCAAGACAGTCAGTTTTTAAACCGAATAATTGCAAAATAATTTAAATAATTTTTCAGTGGCAAGTGGCTTGCTGTTGGTTTTTGGGCTCAATGTGCAACGTAGTCGTCTTGTTTGGTCTCACCAAGAGAGAAATTTCGCCTGAGCTCGGAGCCCTTTATGTGGGTCTCAGCAGGACTGTTTGGGGAGTTGGTCTTGCTTGGATTGTGGTCGCCTGTGTCACAAAGCATGGAGGTGAGCTAATCAGTCCCATAAATAAATTTAAAAAAAAATTACAACACAAATATAACTACATATCATATTTTTCAAAAATGCGAATTTTTTACACCTTTTGTATTTTTTTTTAAATCCAACAATTTCAATGAACATTGATTGCATATTTTTTTATTATTTTTTAACTGTCCATTTGATAAAAAAAATATTTAATTTGTGTTTTAAAAAACAATGTTTTTCGTCCAATACTTTGTCAGATCAATGGAGACCAATGACCTGATACTTGCGCCAACACAAACAAGTATTTTTTTTTTTATTGTTATTTGTTTTTCCACATTGCTTTCACCGTCAACTAATTTGTGCCGATTCCAGGAATTGTAGCGCAGGTTCTTGAGTTCCCTGGGTGGGTGCCCATGTCAAGACTGACCTACTGCGCCTACCTTCTCAATCCCTTCCTCATGAACTCTGCCTCTTTAGGCTCTGAGAAAGCTTATCACGTGGATTTCTTGCCACTTGTGAGTTAAATAAAAAAACATTGAAAATATTTGAATCGCGTAAATTTAACTATGTTAATTTTTTAAGGCAACCGATTTCTTTGGGAACATGGGAATGTGTTATTTCTGCGCTTATGTGCTCACACTTCTCTTTGAGTCACCGAACGTGCTTCTCATGAGACTAGCCACCGAGAGGAATCCTCGCCTAGAGAAGTAAACCCTGTATATGATTTCAGCCGATCATTATTTTATAATAATTATCAAGCATTTATGAATAAATTTATTATAGGATGTCATAATTTATACTTGCGCGTTAGAAATAAAACTGATAGAAAATTATGAATTTTTATCTTATTTTTAATTAATTTGTTACCCACGATGGTGGTAAAACATATGCAACCTGCTTGCCACTACTGCAAGAAGAATTGCATAAACCACAGCAAGCTACCTTTTCAAGCGGTTTGCGATGGCCAAAAGATTACTTAATGAAACTGGTTAAAATTTTTAATGGAAATTGATAAAAAGATATTCAAATTAATAACTAAAATGCCTAAAAATCGAATTACCTTAATTTTCAACTAACTTTATTACGCTTTAGTTTCAGGTGTTTTGGAGCTGAAAATAATTGAAAAGCATTTAAATTTTTATGCTTCAACTTTAAATTATTTTGGAACACAAATCTTGAGGCATAAATAATTAAAAGTTAGATCAATTTAATATTTAACTAACTTCACATTTTATTATTTAGTTTTGCAAAAGTATTATCTTATTTTTATTTATCCTTCTTTCAGTACTATATTTTATAAAGAATACCACGAATACCATATCAAACAGAATAAAAGATTAGTACAATATTTGAAAAAAATTTAGTTGCTAATAATAAAAGTTAATGTTAAACGTTTTATAAGCTGATTGATTATTAAGCATGTGTGTAAAATTAATACGTAAGCATATTGATTACGTAACTATGTAAATATTTTATAGGCCTATAATTCGCCCATTGGAACATTTGGAGGGCTATCGATAGGATATTTAATTATACCTAAAAAATTTCTATGTTAGCGTTTTGTACTTACATTTTTCACTTGCAATGGAGATTGGAGTTGCAGACATTGAAGACCAGCCTTCGATGAACTTGCCAAAAATTGCAAAAATTAAACTATTTTAAATTTTGCTGGGAGTAAATTACTTCCACAAAATCCAAAAACTTCTGCAATTTGAGTGCTCTCTTCTCTTCTTGAAAAACAATCACTGCCCACAAAACTTTATCACTTTTCTGATCTTCACTCAAGCTTAAAGCAAGGTCAATTTAAAAACAATTAAGTTTGATCTGGTGCCTGAAGTGAACGAGGGAAAGTCGTAACCATCTAGGCTGTTGTTGACAAACATAACCACTACATAAACGTTCTGCGTTCTGCTCAGGGGCGGCTGTTTGGTAGGGGAAAGGAAGCCGCACACGCAGCAGCAAACATGCATGTGTTGCGGAGAAATGAATGAAAATAGAATATATTGCGAGAAGTAAAAATAGCTCAGACACAAATAATTATCTATTTAACATGTAAGCCACGTGACCATTAAGTAAAGTTATTATTTTTATTCTAAATTTTTACACAATTTTTTAAAATTGATGAACAATGAGTTTAATTACATATTCAAGAAATGTTTTTAAAATTAAAATACTGATGATAAATGCAGCTTTTTTACACATTTAAAAAAAAATTAAAATCAATCAATGTCGAAAAATCGCATAAAAATAACTTAGCGTGAGCTAACAATGGCGCTAAATTAACAACTCTTCTAACAAATTTTATTTGCAAATTTTTCCTAGAATCTGATATTATTAATTTTTACGATAAATGAAACAAAGGAAGCGTTTTAAACCAAACCATTTTTTGTTATTACTTGAGGAAAGAATAATATAGCAAAAGTAATAATTAATGTTATTCCTCATTTTGACGGCATCCAAAAATTTTAGAGTTGATTAATGCAAATTATTTATGTGATGATTTATCTTCATTAAAATCGATTAAAATAATTATGGTGTCATGAAACAGTGAGACGAATCAGATAAATTACAAAATGATGCTGGACACAAATAGTGATAAAGATGCACTACTTCCTCCTTAACTGCCGCTGGCTCAAAAAGGAGCTGCCGCTGATTGAGGTGTTAATCAGCTGCATGACCGTAGTCGTGACCTCGCTGCGGCCGCTTCCAGAGGAGGGGCGCATTTTTATATATATTGAGGAAGGGGACTCTTGTGTTTGGTGCTATATAGACTCTTGCGGCTTAATGTTTTCTGTTACCTGAGTTGGAGAACAGTTGTTGCTCTTGGCCTCTTGACTGAAACGGAAACACGATGGCATTTTCTCTGCGCAAGACAACCACTATTTTGGTGCTCATCGCTACCCTTGCAGTTGCTGCTTCTGATTTGTGTAAATTTACTTTTTTTTATATTAGAGTTCTTAAAATTCTTGGAAGAACCTATTAATTTAACTAATACAATGTGTAATTTTCTGTCTCACATAATTATTAAAATGTATTCAAGATGTATTAAAATTTTCCTAAAAATTGGGAAACAATTTTAGAAATTCGCTATAAATACGCTTATTAAATTTAAATGCAAGATATTTTTTTCTAAAATATCTTCATTTTAATGTAATCCTTCTTTAATTAAAATGAAACATTTCCCATACAAAATTAAACCATTTTATTATATTTTTCATCTTTTAAAATGTAATGAACTGTTATTCCAGCCTACCTTGTTAAAAAGAAGTGCCCAAAAGGTGGTCAAGAAAATGCACCTTGCTACGCAGCTTTGCTCACAGATATTGTTAAAGGAGTGTCAAAAGGTATGTAAAAGTCCTTTGTCATATGTTCCAAACCCTCTCTCATTCTAAAAGAAATATTTGTCTAAAAGGTTTTCTTGTTCAGCTTTAAAAAGAAAGATAATATCAAAGGCCCTCCTTTTTTAGAAGACCTTTCCCTACTCCTATCCCAAGAAAACACTAAGAATAACTCCCTGTCTTTCAAAGATAAAAATGAGATTTTATTGTATTGCATTCCACTCCTTTCTCAAGCTCATAAAAACAAAGTTTTGTTCAGTTTTGCATAATAACTATATGATTAAATAATTTTTTAAGCAAATTCCAGTTCATTTTAGACTTTTTTCTTAATTTAAAACAAATTTAGAAAATCGTGAATTGTGTTATATTTTCATCATGATTATTTTGGTTATTTCAACTTCTTTTCATTTTTTGTTTTACAGGAGTGCCTGAGCTAAATTTCAAGACAATGGACCCAATGCAGTCGGGACCCTTAAACTTGACGGTAAACGCTGGCTCTGATCAATTCAAAATGAATTTTTTGGCCCCCCAATTTACTGGCCTCAGCACCGCCAGAGTTTCCAAACTTAAGTAAGTAATACCTTTTTATAAAAAGCTAATTATCGAATAGAAAAGTTACACAGAATTCTTCTCTTTTGTTAAATGTGCCATTGTAATTTTTTTTCCATTGCTTTTATATAGAGTGGGCAACCCAATGGAACTGACTTTGCACATTCCTGTGGTTGTAATGACCTCAAATTATGTTAACTCTGGGAAGCTGATTGTGATCAAAGCGTCTGGTGGTGGAGCCATGACCAACACTTTTGGTAAGAAACCATTTTTAAGCCTGGTATAATTTGCAAAAAATCAAAACAACAACAACAATAAATCGCGTTATTGAACAAAATTTGGTTGCATATTGCATAATATTTGTGTGCGTGAAATCGACTCCAAATGTGGTTGATATTATTATTAGAATATTGCATGACTATTCAAACTTTCTACGATTTAACGCGTTTGAGCGTTGGAACATCAAAATGTTCATTACGGAAACAAACAAATATAAATATTTATATATGTATTTAAAATTTTAAATTTCAGAGGACGTGAGCCTCTCAATGCGCATCAACTACTCCGTGAAAGAGTCTGCGTCGGGAGAGCAGAAGGTGGAAGTGGAAAACCTTGACGTCAATTTTGTGCCCAAGAAGTCAAAAATGCAAGTGGACCGCCTCAACAGTGGAAACTCAGTGGCCAGACGTAAACAAAAATCTATTTAAAAAATAATAATTATATATTCCGGTCTTGGAATAAATTTTCCACTTGACCTTAACTTCATAACTGACCGCGACCAAGGCTAAAAATAGCGTTATCTTGATTTCAGAGCTCTACAACATCTTCCTCTCCGCAAGCGGCTCCGAGATTTTGGGTCTGATGTCGACACAACTGAATGAGAATTTTGGGGGAATCCTGAAAACAACCGCAGATTTCATCGTTGCCAATCTTCCCGTGACTGCAGCGTTGGAGTAGAGGCTAGATTATTTTAAAGATTATTTGTGCCTCAACCTACGCTCTTTGTAAATACTCAAATTAATATTTGTGCGCGTGAGAATTTCCTAGAAAGTTGCGTCAACACATACGCTGTGTAGCTGTGCGAATGTTATGTGCTAGCAAAACTTTTATGAACAATAAATTATTTAATTTTTATACCGAACGACCTTGATTTTGCTTCCATTTGCATAACTCTATTTTGTATGACAACTCCTTAATGAATTGCTCCCTGTCTACCTTTAAGTATGTGGCTCTGTGTCTACGTGAAAGTACTGGAACCACTTTCACAGGTGCCGTATGTTGAAAACGAGTCTGGTAAAATAAGCCGCTCGTAATTAAAAGGTAAATATTACGAAAAGTGTGTGTTCTCCCTGCCTGATCGGAGCACAAACGACTTGATGACGTTTACAACATTGTGTCAACGAAGTATTCTATTGGGAGATCAAGTCAATAAATTGCGAGAGAAACACGCGCCGGCAAATCTTTTTGGCCCACAAAATTACAAAATTGAGGGCCATTCTATGTTAAATAGAACATGTATGTATTATATAATATGAGATGCTCGTCTATTGCTTAGAGTGGGTTGGGTAAGAAAAGAAAGAGAATATGAAAATTTCCAGATTTGATATATGTACTGACTGGTGCTAATTGGATAGCAGTGGCTTCGGAATTATATCATGTAAATTGCAGTCGTAGAAGAAATTTTCTAGTAATCCAAATTTGTGAGGCAATTTGAAAGCATAAAACTTTTGAGGTTATAGTTCTCAGCAGGAGATATTAAAGCAGCAAAAAAGATAATTAATGTTCAACTTCCGCCGAGATATGTGAAGAATTATTTACGAAGGCAGGCCACATTAATTAGAAAAAAACCGGATTAAACAAAATTAAAGCAGCGCTCCAAGGAAAAGAAGGCCCGGAATTAAAAATGAAAGTCACGCAGTAAGTGATATAAGGAAGGCAGCAAAATTTTGACTTCCTTTAATGCTAAGTGAGCAAGGTCGGCCAAAAGGACATCAACACGGTATGAAAACGCTTCGTGAAAACTAATGCCACTTAAACGCCACGCACGCATGTTTATCTTGCATTGCATGAGAGGTTAATTCTGTGGGCGCGCGACTCTCGGCAAAAATAAAACAAGTATTATTAAGTGGCTTGTTTGATTTGCATATGAAGAATTTTTACGATACGACTTCATTTGAATAATCATGCTTTTATCAAAACTGCATTTTTCAGCAATTGATTATTTAAGCACACCTATTAAAATTAATGCCCTATCCCTAACACATAAATTCTAGACGGACTTTCAAATTTAAACCACCACATCTCTCACTTCTTCAGTTTTCCCTAAAATTGGGAAAATTGCAAAAATGAATTTCCCTATCGATTGCAAACATCCGGTGCGTGAATGGCACTTTCATATGATTTTCTCTAAAAAGGTTACGCGGCTAAAGAGAGTGAGCATGCGAAAGGTCAACTCGGAGAGCATGAACTGCTGAGGGGGTTGGTTGGGGTGCAAGGGCGGCGCACGCCGGCGCAGCATCGGCGCAAGAATTTGAGCGACCGGGATCTTTCGCAGTGCAAGATGCGATTCAGAAAAGTCTGGTAAACAAAATGTTGAGCCAACAACTGAGCACCGACCGTCCAGGGGTGGCGTCGCCCGTCTGGACGGAAAAGGCCAAACGGAGGCAGCAAAGCTGCGACTACCAGGATGATACCGAGACTACACCGCTTAGTGAGTTTCATCGCCTTTCAGAAGATAATTACGTCAATTGATTGGCCTATTAAATCATTAACTTTTAAACAGCCATGTTTATTATTTTTTAATTGCTCCTATGGGCACAGTTTTATTATGTGATTTGGTAGCCTAAAATAATGCAAAGCCGTATGGATTTAGACTTGTTGAATTCTAACACGCAACTGAATTTATTATGGAAATAAGTAGATTTTCATACGTGTCTACTTTCAGATGTTGAGGATGAAGAGGGTTCAACGCCCTTAAACCGTCGCAAGGAAGAGGCCAAAGTGTTGCGCATTCTTCGGAGAAGACTCGCTCTTGTGGCCGAGGAGCGCCAAGTGCCTTCCGAAATTCCACCAATCTGTGACATGAACCAGCCAACCAACGTATTGGCAAAAGTGAGATTTTTACTAAAACCCATTTCTAAGAATTTTTAACGCGGAAAAATAATTTTTCAATTTTCAAGAATTGGCAAGCACAAATAATAACTAAGAACGAAGTTAAAATTATATCAAATGACAACACAAATAGCAAAACTATGTACGTAATTGACCGCGAAATTGCCCTCGTGGCAGCAGCCGTCAAAATTCCACACAAGCGAGAAAATCGATACTGAGGCGGAGATCAAGTGCTGCAGATAAAAGTTTGCTTTCTGTGATTTGTCACGCTCCACGTGTGGAAAACGAGACGTTTGGTTCAAGTTGCACGAAAGAAAGAAAAAAAAATGCAACAAACTAGGTGTGCAATAAAAGGTGCTGTCAACTGTAAGATAATAATTAAGACGTTAAGAAAGTAAATAATCTTGCAAGATTCTAAAAACGTATGCGTCAATTTTCTCAGCTTTTTTATTCCAGATTATTGAAATTGAACACGAATTTTATTACTCTCGTTCTTAGTAAAACCGTGATTGAAGCGTGTACAAATTCGAGAGCTAGTCGGTAATATTACTTCATGCATTAAGGGTCATTTTTATGAATGGCTATACGCAACACGCGAGAATTTCTCTCTTCGAAAAAAATATAGCCAGCTAGGGGCGGAGTAGTCGTCATGGAAACAAAATCAATGCTGGAGCTGCACGGTCTCGTGGCGCTGTGACAGTGAGAGGCACCAAAGCAGATTTTGCACCCGTTCAATAATTCACACAAGCAAATAAATATCTGAGTTTTATCGCATCGAGTATTTTTATACAACATAATAGATATAAATTGAAATAAAGCTTTAAATCACGTAATTTCTCCGGACGTAATTGTAATTTTTTATCAAAATTAAAAAAAAACGTAGATTGTCAAAATGGTCAAAATATAATTTGATTTTTCGCCATCAGCTTTTACGCAAAAAACAGCCACTGGCACCGAGTCCACTTTGGGCGCAGCTGGACACCGACTGGGGCGACAGCGAATTCATTTCCGACTGCATTCGGTGGCACAACATTTTTCGGCAAAAACACAGCGCAGAACCGCTCACAATGTCATCTCAGGTATAATTAAATGTTAATTTATTCTGCGTCTAAATATTCACATCTTTATTTGTGGTCAAGGTTATTCCCATTTGAGATATTCTCAGAACAATATGTTTTTCGTTTTCAGCTGTGCGCTTACGCTCAAGCGTGGGCAAATCACTTGGCGCACACCAACACCTTCTACTATCGCAACGACCGACAAATTGGGCAGAATCTATTTTGCAGACCAACCGGGCCCCAGGCGCATGTTGAAATCTCAGGTAGGTCGATTACACAGATTGTTTTTTTTTTGTCGAGCCAAACTAGACGCGTGTATTTTTCACGTTTGGTTCTCAACAGGTCGCGATGTGGCTCTCCATTGGTACGGCGCAATGCGGCAATACGATTTTTTCAAAGGGGCTGATCGACTCCATGCGAACGTCAACGCAGGTGCGATTATTAAATTTTTTTTTACCAAGCGTTAGAAATAAATGTGATTTTAGGTCACTTTACGCAATTAGTGTGGGGCTCGAGCAAGCAGCTTGGACTCGGAAAAGCGCAAAGTCGTAACGGCCGAGTTGTTGTGGTCGCCAATTATTATCCCCCAGGTAATGTAAATGGCCTGTATCAAAAAAACGTTCGGCCGCCACTGCCAGGCAGCGACCTTCGCTTTGACATGTCTATGGTGCATGAGGGCACCGAGAGTGCGTCCGGCTACAGCCTCAGCTCGTCTTCCTCATCCGTCGACTCGGAAGAATCGAGCGTAATGGGAACTCACACACTTCTTCCCCACCACAGAATGCATCGCCACTTATCCAACGCCAAATAATTTTTAGATGCATTCAAACAAAAAGAGGTGGCTCATTCTTTAACAATTAACGTCCCATTGAATTTATTTACAAATAATTGTATTTATTAAATTTTGCAGCGTTTAAGAAAAATGAAATCCTTTCAGGAAATGTCCATTTGCAAATGGTGAATTTTGGACGGAAAAAGTAATTTAAGTAAAAATGCCAAAGTTGATGAAACATAAACTGTATGTTTTGATATTGAATTCAATTTACTCCAAATGATACTAAACTTGTTGGTTATTAAATATTTAGAAATATATTACTTTTATTTATTTGTAAGCGATAATAATGTGATCACCAAGGATAAAAGGTAAAATACTATAATTTATAGAACATCTGAAAAGAGTGGAAAATTTACAGCAGCAATTCAAAAGTAACACCAACGCATAAATACATAGCATTTTGTGTTTCAATATGTATTATATCCATTCAAACAGTAAAGAGATTTGCTGAATAAATTCCAACAAAATTTTTTGTATAGAGCAGAGAAGGTCCTTTAAAATTTAACAGACTAGATCTAGATATATTGTAAATTATGTATCTGTTTTAACTCATTGATAGTTTGCAATATTGTTAATAAGTTGTGATCAGTTGTGATTTAAAGTAATTAAATTTGCAAAATATCTTTCAAATGTAACAAGCCAAAAATGTTTACATTGGTAAAAAGCAGTCTATATGGAGAATATACAATAATCTAATATTATTATTCCGTGTTTTTCTTAGTGAAATCCAGATTACATGGTAAAAAATAAAGACTATTATTGATTTAGCGCTAACTTGATGGTAGAATTTTGAATAATTCAGGCATTTTTTAAGAACATTTTTTCAACGTTAATTTTGCTTTGAAGCTAGGGAGGAAACAAAATTGAGTAGACTTTGATCGTTACATGAGCCAGGGTGGAAGAGAGAATCCTTTAGCGAGGGCTGGATTTAACTATGCACCAACGCTAGTATAATAAGAATCGAAATCCTGACCTTAACTAATCCATGGTTTTTATGTACTCGATGGCAGAGCAAAATTGAACCCACCAGTATTCCTCTTCTCCAGAGAGTTGAGAGCCGTAGAAGTTATTTACGTATTGCACGGTGCTCAGCAAGCTTGGAGGGTTTGCCTGAATCAAATTACTCATCAGATATATTTTTAAACTGGCAAATTCGTATTACCTTAATGAGCACATAGACAAGCACAGGAGTGAAGTCGTCTGCAGCTGGAGTGGACTGATTGTGGGCAAGCTCAAGCAGCCGCATTATGGTCTTGGCACAGTCGACAACGCATTGCACTTTGTCTTTGGGAGTCTTGCAAGCATTCAAGACAGAGATTTTGGCTTGAGCGCTGGGCCAAGGGCATTCATACTGGAATGACTAAAATTTAAATGATAATTTTGATATTAGTTTTTTCATATTTTTTTTTCATACCTTTGGAATTCTCATATCCTTATGGTTCAGCGTAATGATCTCAGAAAGATGCTTCATGTGTTCATGTAAAACCCTAAACCAACAAATTGTTAATAAGAAGCTTAACTAGGTTAGCGATGCAAACTTACTGATCTCTGGAGATGTCTCCCTCCCCATTGGGGTAGAGGGCATTCATATAGACTCTACTGATCACAGTCTGCTCAACAATCTGACGTGCTATATCCAATCTGGATTCGTTTGTGACTGCAATTAAGGTTTTTGTTAAAACAGTGCACTTCAATAAAGTATAAAATAATTACTTCTCCACAAAGCATCTCTCTCCATTTCAGAAGCCAGCTCTTCAAGGAAAGTATATAAAAGCTCTGTTTTTTCATCTGGCATTGTGAGTTGTTGAAAGTTACTCTCAAAATCATGTAAAATATCTTCCCTCTGCTCCAGGTATAATCGTATGCACATTTTAATTAAATAGCGGCCACAACCAGCCTTCTCTCTTCTTATACGCTCCACAAGCCTAGTTATTTTTATTTTTAAATAATTCCAAATATTAAAATATATTTTACTTTTTGATTGAAGAATATGTAGTGAGGAGTCCCGTTTTGCTTCTTGTAATGTATGCAATGTATGGAGCTCGTTTGAAGTAGTCGTCTTTAAGGCTTTGGATCAATTTGCGGCAACCAGCGTCGTCAAACAAGAGCACGCAACGCAAAGCCTCTTGAATCTGTGCAATCAATCCTTCATCCTGCATGCTCATAGCCTCTGTTAGAAGTAACTTCAAAAGCATTGTTAATTTCTCGGAAGCTCTGCAACGGGAATTTCTCTGCAAACCAAGGTTTGATGATTTTGAGTTTATATTTACTTGTATTAATAATATGACTTGTCTTTACCCTGTCGAGAACTTTTCGGCCAACACCTTCAGCATCCACAATACTGAGGACCAACCTGAGCTTACGCTTCGCATCTGCAAAAGCATAGCTCAATTCTGGATGCTGAGGGTCGATTTGGAGGTGCTCGTCTTCGCCTTCATCTTCGTCGATGCCATTTTCTCTGCCTTCTTTAGAGTCTTGCCTTAAGCAAGAAGCCTGGCCCCCAGGTTTTCGGCGGTACTTAGCAAGTATTTCTTCAGAATCTAGGACGCAAAATTATGATTTTCAAAAATAAAAAATAGAGAACATACCCATGATATTATTTTCCTCCCCCTTTCTCCTATTTCTGAACACGGCATCATTATTGTCAGGGTTCCTATAATGAAATATTTAAACATCTATTTTTCATATTATGTCAATGATTCGATACCCCCTATCATCATGGCTGGATCTGGTCGACTTCCTCGTACGCGATTTGAAAGGCAATTTTATATTCCTGAAAAAACTACCCCTTTTGTTTTTAGCTTCATCATCTTGATCCTAAGCTCATAAGAGATTTTAGAACTCGTACAACAGTGTATTAAAATTCCACAATTACCCTATCACCCCTTTCTGCAGTCTTGTCGAAGCTGATGCTTTTCGGAATGGCGCCTGTAGATGAGCTTGGAATGTTTGTTGTGGTTTTGTTGCTTAGAGAGGAATCGGCTCTAACCTCAACACTATTTTCCTGCAAAACTGCAGTCACAAAGTTTTAAATTGATTCTGTGTACATATTTTTTTGTTCTTACCTGGCGTGTTTGACTGTCCGCGTGCATCACTCCCGGCTCCCATGCTGCTGCTGCTGGATGACGCCAAACTTGTTGTGCTCAGTCTCGGGACAGGAGATGCTACTGTTTCAACGTCAAGACCAATACTGCAGTTGGTCTGCTTGCTGTCAGTGGAGTCCTCCGACCTTGTGCTAGAGGACAGCATCCTCGCTTTATTATCGGGCTTCAACTTACTCTCCCCTTCGGCCCCTTCTTCTCTCTGCTCTCCAGCAGTAACGCTGCTTGGAGGGGATGGTGGAAGATACAGATCATTATTGTTGCGAAGGGGCGAGCTGTTCGGTGCCGGGAAGCTAACTTTAGGAGGAACAACAACTGGTGCCGGACACTCGCGCAACACAGGGAGCTCCATCCTTATGGGCCGGAAGGAGAGCGCTGGAATTGCTGATTGTTTATATATGTGTGTCCAATTATGAAAAAAACTTACCAGCAGCCAAGGGAGGAGTATCTCGGTTGTTCTCACCATCAATCTCGGATCGGCCCACATCATCAGACCTGCAGATCAGCGTTACAAGGAATCTTGAAACTAGAAACTATTTATCTACTTTACCTAGCTACACTTCCAGCATCATCCGTGTCAACCTCCCCCATACGCTCAGAGTCTGAGGCCATTACGTCAGTACTCCAAGCTTCGGACGCTGTCTCCGACACGTCCAGCATGCCAACCGAAGGAATGTTTTGATCATTTGCCCTTGCCGACTGATGCAACATTGCAATAGGGTGGCCAACTGGGAAGTTGTTCTCTGAAGAGTGCTCCACCATTTCGCTGTCACTTGCAAGGACATCAGTGCTCCAAGTGTCGGAGACAAGTGAGAAAGTCTCATCTCCTTCGATGAGCTTCTTGATTTCAAATTTGCCAAACTTATCATCTATGTCAGTTCTGGAGTGCTGTTTTGGAGTTGGCATAGTCGAGGGAGCTCCAGGAGGCCCAGCAAGTTCGCCAAGCTGAGCAGACGGACGATTACTTTCAGGCATAACTCTGAAAGAAGAGCAGCAATCATTATAAAAAATAAGACTAATAATAATAAAAACTACCGTGGCTGAACTTGATTCACGTTTGCCATCTCTTCGCTCTCTGTGACTTGACTCGATGGAGTGTCTCGGCCAGAAATGCTTGGTGTGCCTCTGCCCGAGACATTTGCTGAAACCATATCTGAGAGGTTATCTGGTTGATCCTCTTCGTTTTCCTCTCCTTCCTCAATATCTAGGGACGATGCAGCACTGTGATTTGAAGCAGCCTCTGATACTGCCTCTAAATTGTCACTCACGTTTCCAGCCGACACTGCCAGAGAATATTTTATTTTATTTGTATTACAGAAAAAATGAATATATTTACCAATAGAACCTTCATCATGAGAGAGGGAAAATCTTGTTCGCTTCTCATGACTATGGGCCTGATTTCCTTGGGAATCCATACATACTGCCATATTAGGAGCGTTGTGTTCTAAAAACTATTTACAAATTTTAATTATTGTGGAGATCAATGCATTGCAATATTTTACTTTGTTTTCAGGCAGAAGACCAACATATTCATAAGTCTCGTTTCCGAATGGTATCACTAAAACTTCGTCAGGGCTATTTGACGGCTCATCGTCGTCTGCTTTATCATCAACTCCGTTTAACTCTCCGTGAGGATTTGAATAAGCTCTACTGACTTTGTTTTTTCCTGCTTATCATTTATATTAATTATACTGAATAAACCCTAAAATTTTTATGTTTGCCTCTTTCATTCTGTTTCTGGGAATGACCAGACGAAGAAGGTTGTAGCAAAGCTGGATTTGCAGAAGATCTTTTTGAATCTTTGAAATCACTAATCTTGTGAGAAGAGGGAGGTAGCAAGGAGAGCAGTCTCGAGAGGGCCTTATCATCAACGTTGCCAGTGTTGGAGTTACTAACTGATCGAAGCAAGTGTACCTAACGAAGAAAATATGAGCTTAATTCTTTAATCATAGCATTCCCCTTACTAGACTGTGCAGCTCATTTTCCGTCAAAACCACGGAGGCTCGAGCAAGTCCTGACAAGGAAGTTGATTTTTCAGCTTCATCTTCCAAAGTTTCGTTGTTTCCCTCAAGAATTTCTTCCATGATAGACCATAGGCAATTCTTGTCAAATTGAGAATACAAGTCCAAAACTTTGGAATCCACTTCTTGCCACTGCCAGATTGCAAGTCGCTGAAGAATCTGAGCAACTTGCATTAAGTTGAATCGAGCAATATCACTTGTGGGAAGATCAGTGATGCCGTAAAGCTCTGGATTAACAATGGCTGGACAGATGAACGATCCAAACACCAAATCAGTACACATGATACAAACCTAAATAGTGGAAAATAATTTTAATAATTTACTCAATTATAAAATAATAAAGAATTTACTTGTTTTTGGTCTATTTGACTTGATTCGGTAAGAAGAATATGCAGCTGTCTAACAATCCACTTGACTGGGTGTGGAAATAGAAACATGTTTGTTTGAATTCCCTCAATGAAGCTATTCAGCGCAGCATTTAGCCTATTGATAAGCCACAGCCTGTAACGCTTTGTTGCGTCTTCAAACTCTGGTGTGCCAGAATTTCCAAATTTGAGAGCACTAGCTTCCGGAGTAAATCTAGAATCAATTAAAATATTTTTTATTATTTCCAAAGCTTTTGTAAGCAGTTTCAGCACCAACCTGAGCAGCATTTTTGCGGGGTCAGCATCTAAGTAGACGTCATCATCAGACAGTAGTTTCAAAATTGGTCCATACAGGGCTCCAGTGAGAAAAAGTTTTGCAGTAAACAACCCCTCATGCCAAACAGCATAAAGCCTAGAGAAAGTACACGACGCTGGTCTTAACATACGACTAGGTTCTTGGTGCGGTGCAACCTGAAAGAGCCAAGAAATGTTCATTTCTATAATTCCAAGATAAAATTTTAACATTTTAACAAAACAAGCATTACCAGGGTAAAGCCATCAAATTTCAGCTGGTTTAAGGAATGGGGTTAATTAATACATTTTTTTAAGAAAAACCTCGTGAAAAGCACACCTGGAGGTAAAGTAGCTCGCGCAAGAGCTTGAGGATAAGTCGTTCGTCCTCTGCAAGTATACAACCGCCGAAAAGACCTCCAACTAATGTATGAGCCATTGGACCAAGGAGAGGAGGCGTCAAGGCCCCAATTTTCTCGGCTTCGGCCAAACATGAAGCCAGAAGCTGTGGCGAGTTGCGCAGGGAATGTAAGAAAATCCCATAGTTTTGGGATTCTACAAAGCCTGAAGAATATTAAATTATTATTAACCCGTGAAATGTTTTGTATGATTATAAATTTTACCTAGCCTTTTGCGGGCATCAATAAAGGAGATGTTTTCCAGTTGGTTCAGCCTGTGACAGCAAACTGTTGACTTGCACCCTTGATGAATCAATCGACTCAAGTTGGCTCGTACCTGTCCAGCTATCCAGGTTTGTTGAGCCAGTTTTGACGATGCATGGCACACCTGGAGATGTTGCGATTTAAAATTTTAAAAAGCAAGGCGTAAAAAATAAATAAAGACCTTTTCATTGAGCTGCTGCAGTTGCTTCTGTTCATTGTCCACAAAGAATCGTTCTTTCACCAGACGTTCGGCCAAGTCCAACAAATCATCCCATTCAATGGGACTCATTATGCTGAAAATAAATATATTCAAATAAAATACAGAGCCTCTGTAATTCCATAATATTTTAATCTGTAAAAATTTTGATGCGATTGAAAACTAAATTACATATGTGTTATGTTCAGAAATTTGATTTTTCTTTTAATCAATTTATGTTTCATCAGGAAAATGAAAAATTATTACATTTCAATATAATTTTACCGTGTGTGTATGTGTTATAATTTGACATTTTGACATTATGATTTTCAGGATACAGTTTCATTTTCATCAATTCTCAAAATAATTAAAAACATATTTTATTAAACGGGTTTAAAAAAAAATAAGTTTATATTAAATATATTCAATATATAGCTTTGTTATTACATCCACCCACATTTATGGAGATTGTTCATTTTGATATTGAATTGAAAGGGTGAGCACAACAAATGCATGCCTTTGTTGGTGATACTAGCTTGATGAAGTGTAAAGAGATTGAGCAATAGCAATATGAATTACATAATATTAAACTTGAGAGAGACTATTATTTAATTGTCTCCGTGATATTTCTGATCTGCTTGCAAAAAAATTTCACTTTTAAAATAAGTCCAAGGAGAATCTCGGGCATTGTGTTTTGAATGCTGTAATCAGATGTTTTGATAATGCAACTTACAACAAGGGCTGCTGAAAGAAGAATTGACTGACTCTGGCCTCTTTATTTGAACTCAATGAAAGCGTAATTGCGGGGTGTCCGACGGAATCCGTAAATACACAAGCAAGGACGAAATTAATTTCGACTACCTGCTTGCCAAGAAATAAACACAAACTTTGCTCTCCCGCAGCACGCGCTTCAGTTGTTTTTGTTTTGACGTCAGAACCCGCTAAAGTGAGAATAAGAGGGGTGCAAAAATTGTATGTAAAAATGCAAAAGGATTGGATTATCATAAAAAATGTGCAAATGGTAAAATAAATTGTATAATATAATGACTTTCTATCATTTGGTGGTAACTTGTGAAAATTTTTATTTATGCACCATTATGCATGATATTATTGATAATTATAAATACCAAGTTAAAAATAACTCAATAAAATTTAATATTTATTATTATACATCTATACTTTTCTTTGAAATAATTCAAGTCATAAAATGTATAATTAATAGGTTGATTTAATTATTTCCAGTATCAAACAATGTAATTAAAATAATCTGATTTTGTTAATTGTAATGTTTTTATTTGACCTACGTTACACGATGTAGAGATACAAAATATAAGACAAATTAAATGAGTAAAAATTAGATCAGGAAGAGAATATCATCAGCCAACATGACCTGGTTAGCTTTGGTCATTACATCAATTGCCGACTTCATTTCAGGGTCACTGAATGGCTGCAATTTAGCAACACCCTCATTGATGTACCCCTTCAGCGTGCTTAAAGCCACAGACTGTGATCGTTTTTCTCTCAAATATTGGGTCAACCCAGTCTTGAAAGTCTTCAATCTGGCCAAGCAAAGAAAAAAAAAATGAAGTTCCTACATTTGCAAATAACAATAGAAACTTTACCTTTCTGCGTCAAGTGTGGGAAGGTCGACGACTGGGATGTCTTCATCCATTGGTTCTTCCTCTTCCTCTTGAGCTGCAGATTCCTGGGTCTTTTGTCGTTTGCTTTGTCTTTGAGCACGCTTTGATTGGCTTGGTGGTGCAGAGCCCTCATCATCATCATCACCACCTTCGTCATCACTTCCAGAATCCATTTCTTCATCACCTTCGGCCTCACTGTCACTGTCCACTGGCTTCCTGCGCTTCTTTTGCTTCTCGAGGACCTATTAAAAAAAGTTATAAATACCATACAAATTATAAGATCAAAGATTATAAAAGTAGTCTCAGTTTTCAAAAAATAAGTTCAAAACATACCCTCTTGAAGTATGCGTACTGCACAAGACTAATGGCAGCATCAGCATCAACTTGCTCTATTTTGCGCGAAAGACGGGCCTTTGCGTGTGCAGTAGAGAGACGGATCATGGTTTCCAGAGTACGAGCAGTGACTGGTTGAGTCTACAATGAATAGTTTAAAATAATAATGACCCTAATTATTTTTAACTCAAATATTAACCCTTGCAACATCATGCTGGGCCAGATCGAAACTGCGAAGAGAAGCATATTCTTCAGCAATGGCGCGCGCTGCTTCGTCCGTCAATGTCGGAACAAGACATTTTGCTATGTACAGGTATTTGCGCATGAAGTCCATGGAGAAGATACGCTTCCTGGAGGTATTGAAGTTAAATTAAGAACACAAAAAAAAAAACTAGATTCTTACGATCTTGTCTTTGAACTGCCATGCAAGAGAGGATTGTATTTTTCGTAAATCATGTCATCAGGATCTTCCATTTCCTGGGGGTCATCAGTCAGAGTGCTCAGAGCCTGCGCACCCAAGCCAAGAGGCAAGACCTCACCGTCTCTTTCTTTTGGATTTCTGTTACAAAACAATATTAATCACCCAGAACATTACCAATGTGATGAAATTTTACCTGTATCTGTGCATACGAATGACGTGATCTGAGATTACCTCATCTGTGGCTGTGTCAACCGTGTCCAGCATAACAAACAGCAGATCAAAACGAGAAAGCAGAGAATCCTGCAGTCCAATGTTCTCCATTGGCGTTTTAAACTGATCATACTGGAAAACTTCACGTTTAAAAAAGTTTTAGGCACAAACTTATAGATAACTTACCCTTCCGTAAACAGGATTGGCAGCAGCCATAACTGAGCAGCGAGCGTTCAAGCTGGCCTGGATACCTGCTTTGGCGATGGTCACACGACCTTGCTCCATCACTTCGTGAATGGCCGTGCGATCGATGTCTGTCATTTTGTCAAACTCGTCAATGCAAACAATACCGCGGTCAGCCAGCACCATTGCACCAGCCTCTAACCTGGAAAAATAATTTTAAAATTAATCAGGTAAAACTAACGGCAAAATTATGACAAGAACTTACGTCCTGGCTCCAGTATCAGGGTCTGTAGTAACAGCAGCAGTCAGACCAACACCAGAGGAACCTCTGCCAGTCGTAGCAATGGCTCTTGGAGCAGTGTGTAATACGTAACGGAGCAACTGCGATTTTGCCACACTAGGATCTCCAATCAGCAGCAAATTGATGTCACTGTAAAATTAAATAAAAGTTTGCATTTAAAACTAATTTTTGAAAAATTAATTTCAATTACCCTCTGAGACGAGTACCGTTATCAAGAATTTTTTCAACGCCACCCAGCAGCATGCAGAGAATGGCCTTCTTGACAATCTCGTGTCCCTGGATGGAAGGAGCAATCGACCTCGAAAGCATGTCCACCACATCATTACGCTTGCAGAAGCGTTTGCATCGGCGCACATCATCTCTGGTGACCATTGTGGTGGCCTCCTTGCTCAGAGATGCAATGTTGTTGGCAATGACGACAGTCCTGATATTGTCAATTTTTTTAATCATTGATGTGGCACATGCTTACAATGATGAAAATTTACCTAAACACTCCACTAGTGTAAGAGCCCTGCTTGCTTGGCAGACATCTGTAGCTGCCGATTACAAGAATTCTATCGCCTGGCTGGCAAGAGTCGACCAAGTCGTTGTCCACAATCACATCAACTACTCGAGGCAAAAGCCCTGTGGGCGCCTTTTCAGGCATCTCCTGTACACTGATGGTCTGGTGGTCTTTATAAGTGGACAAACCATATTCGGTCTCCAAAAGGTTGCCAGCATCATCCTGAATAATTTCAATTTATATTTTAACTCATAATCAATAATTATTTTAATTATTACAGTGGTTGGGTAGGTTGAGTTCGAAGGAAATGCTTTGAGGTTGGTGAAGTCAGAGTATTGTCTCTCCATGAATTTAGAAGTTGCAGGGCAATAGTGGACACTGCGTACAACCTTCAGTCGGACCATCGAGCCTTTAAAAAAAATAAAAAAAATTATATTAAATTTAAGAAAAAAATTATTTGACTACTTTTTGTCACAATTCCTTCAATGCAGACCATATTGCCTAGCATGCGGCTATTAAGAGAGCGAGGGGTCACATGTCTGCTACCAAAGCTGCCTTCGAAACCCACATAAAAGTCCTCGTTTAATTTGGCGTAGGTTGCATCCACGGAACCAACATATTCCTTTAGGGCGCGCTCAAATGCCTGCTGCTCTTCAAATGCGTTTTTAAGAAGGCTGAAATTAAAAAAAAAATAATAATAATTTTGTACTCACTCATTTCTGTACATGTACTACAAAACCATAACAGCAAATTAATATCTGTAATGATTCATTTCATGGCTAAGAGAAAAATTTTGACTGCATAATTATATGTCGTCTGTAGTCTCACCCGATGGCTCTTTTAGGGTTCTTCTGACGCAGGTCATTCACGTTAACGACCAGTCTTACTTTCTTTTCACTGATCATGTTCTTGACACGAGAAGAGTAAATTCCCTGATCATCCTACAAAATTAAAAAACACCATTTTAAAGGGATTTGAAGGACATTTAAATTCGAGGGAGCCGGATCGGAAATTCTCACCTCGTCGTCGAGGAACTCGAGGTATTCTCGTGCGTAAGCATTGACGGCGTCAGTCGGTGCATTGGTACCCATTTTAAGATTTTAGCGAAGTTACTTTTTTAAATTCAGTGAAACGAAAAATGTACTCCTGCTCGCAGACGGGAGAGCGTTTCGGCGGGAAGCGGGAACGCGGTAGGCGGTACCGGAAATATCACTAGTCAAATTTTTAAAAATTCAGTAAATTTCTGTGCTTTTGTTTTTTAAAATAATTTTTTGAAAATTAAAAACTTAAAAGAATAATCATATTATTATTTGTGAAACTCAACATTGAAATGTTGCACATTCGTCCTTTGAATTGGAGTACTTTCTTTGTCTTCAGTAGTAAAAAATCACAACAAGGGGGCGAAAGGGGTGCGGTCATCTGGCTGCATCTGCTGATTTTTCCTTTTCCATAACATTGTGCCTTTTTATTTTTACCCTTTTCTCATTTATCCTCGTCGTTTGGGCTGGAAAATTAAAAGAAATATTAATATTAAAAGAGTATTGGATTTTTAACTGACCATCTTCTACATCCTTCAAGATGGTAAGATCAATTGATTTAGTTGAGACTTAGACAGAAACGTCCTGAGCGATCATACAAATAATATTTTTTGTTTTTTAATTACCTCAGAAATTATTTACTTCACTACATATACGGTAAACGGGCAAATTATAATTTTCTTTTTCTAGCATGGACGCCTTAAGGTGCGAACTTCTGCCCAGGAGCAAGAAATAAAACGGAAAGAACGAGAGCAGAAAGTAAAAATTTACACGGCAGTTATGGGGAAAATAGTCAAAAAAGTAAATTTCTGCTTCAATTAATGTTCTTTTAAGTTTCCTTTATATAGAGATAATATATTTATAATTACTATTTTATTAATAATTTTTTTTAAACAATTTTATATTAAGAGAGAAGCTGGAGAGCTGGATGACGAAATGATGTCACTTACATCTCAAACGTTGGTTAGGAATCCTGACATTTACACTCTTTGGAACATTCGCAGAGAAATTTTCGTGGCTTACAAGAAAGAAAAGCAAGTTCTATTTTTGACTGTGTTTTATTTTTATTAATTTATATTTCTCTTTCTTAGAAATGATGAGGAAATGGCACCTCTGGTTGATAGCGAAGTTCGGCTGACGGAGAGCTGCCTGCAAGTGAATCCAAAATCTTACTGCGCCTGGCATCATCGTGGCTGGGTCCTTGATCTGCACCCTTCACCAAACTGGAAGCGGGAACTGGCCCTCTGCACCAAGTTTCTAATGATGGATGAGCGAAACTGTAGGAAAATTAAAATTTTTAATATTTTCATAGATAATGTTAAAAAAAATTACAGTCCACTGCTGGGACTATCGGCGTCTAGCTGCTGAGAAAAGTGGTGTTTCTCCTATTGATGAATTTAATTTCTCGACTGAAAAGATCAATGACAACTTCTCCAACTACTCGGCTTGGCATTATCGATCTAAACTGCTACCCTTGACGCACCCTGACGCTGCTGGCAAGGCTCTTATTGAGCCAGATAAACATAGACAAGGTCAGATTGTAAATGCTTTTATGGACTGAATATTCATTTTGAAATTCTGCAGAGCTGGAGCTGGTGCAGAATGCAGCGTTTACTGATCCAAATGATACTAGTGCGTGGTTTTATCAGCGCTGGCTTCTAGGGCGGGACTGCTCGGTTGCCCAAAAAGAGCCGCCACGGCCTTTGCTAGCGTGGCTCGGAACATCAAGAGCTGTTGTCTCTTTTTCAAGTGCTGCTCCTTCACCACCATTCCTACGTGTCAACGGTGCCAATTTGTTAGGAAAATGGCAAAAGGCCTCAAAATTTGTTTGGGTATATTTTATAATAACTATAAATTTATGAAAAAATTTATTTCTGCTGACAAATATTTTCTATTTCAGACACTTTCCCTTAATGTGGAAACTATCGGTCAAGACTGTGTGATAGAAGTTGTCACTGAAAGTGGAACACTTGTTCTGAAGCCTGATTCAATCGGTTTTGTGGCAATTTGCCCCGAAAGCAAGCTTGAAGGTGAACATGACCCAGTTGTCATTGCTGAACTCAAAGGGCAGCTTGCTTGTTGTCGGCAATTGCTAGATTTGGAGCCTGACAGCAAATGTAGGAAATAATTTAATCAATATTGAAAAATTAGTTCATCTATTAAACTTAGGGACATTACTGACGTTGGTTCTACTAATGCAAGCTATTGATACTTCCCTTTATCATGGAGAGATGATGGAATTCTTGGACAAACTGCTTCTTGTTGATCCTCTGCGGGCTGGATACTATAGAGACTTAAGTAATATTTCCTTGAATCAATTTTTTAATAATTTTACTAACAATTGAATGAATTAAATCTGATTCTAGGAAGCAAATGTGTTCTTGAGTTCAAACTGTCTATGAGCGATTGGAGCTTTGGTGCTCAGAAAACACTATCCCTGTCAGATTGCCATCTCTCCTCTCTATACTTCTCCAACAGGCTTGCCCTTGTACAGGAAGTTGATTTATCAAAGAACGAACTTTTGGATCATTCATTGCCAGCACTTGCTTCCCTTCAGTTGTGTGTTCGCCTTGATCTGAGTCACAATAAACTTGTAACTTTGGAAGGCTTTCCTCATTTGCCAGCTTTAGTGTATCTCAATTTGTCAAGCAATCCACTGACTGGTAAATCAAAGGTTGTTGAACACAATATTAAAAAGGCTGAGCTCGCTGCTTTGAAAGAGCTGATTTCTGAGGATAATACCTGTGGTGATTTAAGCTAGTTTGTAACTTTTCGAATAAAAAAATAAACCAATTTCACGGATACTATCATACCTAATATATTTGTTTTGCTTATTAAAAAATTCCTTAATGTTAACTTTTTGTCTTATTACTTTTATTAATGCCAGTATAGCGCAAACTGTATTTTGTAAAATTTGATTTAGATTATTACATCATTATAAATTCAAATTATGCGTTTAGAAATTTGGCTCATTTTCAATATAATTTATAAAATAATTCGAATAATTCATTTCAAGAAAGACTTAAAATCTTTTTTCCTCCTCTGTAGGCGCTTGTCGGAGATAATTTCCCGCTTTGAAATGACTGTGCGCCATCTGTTTACGAGCGTTGGAGTTAAAATTTAACTTGATAAATGGCTGCTTCCAGCTGCGAATTTTGCATGTTTTCTTGCAAGTGCGTTGAGATAAGCGAGTGATAAGCGGTGGCGGCCGCGACCAAAGAGCAGACCGGCCCCGGACAAGATCGGACGAACCAAATGCCAGCGTCTGTGTGCTAAAATACCGACCGAATGTCGACACACAAGCCCGGCGGGCCGCCCGGCCGCAAACGGGTGCAGGTGAGTGTCACCAGAGTTGCATTTTGTGTATTTTGTCAGCATCCGAACACTAATACATACTCGACTTTGGGCAGGTTTCCTTCGTGATTCGAGACGAGGTTGAGAAATGCCACCGGTCCGGGATCAATTCCCTGCAGTACGACCCGCAGCAGCAGCGTCTTTTCTCGGCCGGCCGAGACTCCATCATCCGCATCTGGAACACCAAGAACTCCAAAGATCCCTATGTTCAATCGATGGAGCATCACACCGACTGGGTCAACGATGTCGTCCTTTGTTGCGGTGGAAAAAACCGTACGTTTTAAAGAATATAAATTGTATTGATTGTATGCAGAAGTGTATTCATGCATTTTAATTAATACAAATTATGAAAGTTTAACAATTTTGTAATCAAACAATTTTTAGTGATATCTGCAAGTTCTGATACAACTGTGAAGGTGTGGAACGCTCACAAGGGTTTCTGCATGTCAACCTTGCGGACCCATAAGGATTATGTTAAAGCCTTGGCTTATGCCAAAGATAGAGAGCAGGTAGCTTCTGCTGGCTTCGACCGTGCAATTTTCCTCTGGGACGTCAACACTCTTACAGCCTTGACTGCCAGCAATAATACAGTGACCAGTAAGAAGAAAATGCTATCTTTTTTATCAAACTATTCTTAATTTACTATTTATTTGCAGCCTCCTCGTTGACCGGAAACAAAGACTCTATTTACAGCCTGGCGATGAATTCCTCGGGAACTGTGCTGGTCAGTGGCAGCACTGAAAAAATCCTCAGAGTTTGGGATCCAAGATCCTGTGGAAAGCTAATGAAGCTTAAAGGTAAAACAAAAGGTTTTACTTTGTTAGAATAATAAAATTCATGCAAGTTTTTTTACTCTCAGGTCACACGGACAACATAAAAGCACTTGTTTTGAGCAGAGATGGAACACAGTGTTTGTCTGGCAGCTCTGACGGCACTATCAAGTTGTGGTCCATTGGCCAGCAGCAGTGCATTACCACCTTAACCTGCCACCAAGATGGTGTATGGGCTCTGCAGGTATTTCACTGATTTTTTTGTTTCGTCATTCCACAATAATAATTGTTCTTAGGCACCCGATTCTTTTAACTATGTGATTTCTGGCGGCCGTGACCGCAGAGTTTTCATCACCGACTTGAAACAGACTGACAGGCAGGTGCTGGCCTGTGAGGATAAATATTCCGTCCTCAAGGTTGTGGCCAATCCTGACCAGCAATCCATGTGGGTGGCAACGACTGATTCAACCATCAAAAATTGGGTAAATCTTTTAGGCTTACTAAAGTCAGAGTATTTTAAATGTTGCTTCTTTTTTAGACCCTTCCTGTAAAAGATGGCAATTTGGTGGTGGAAGAACCAGTAGCAGAAGGCAGCAGCCCTAAGGCACTCTACGAGGCACCTGAACAAGAAATCAAGGGTGGACCAGCCATAATAGAATATAACGTGTTGAACGACAAGCGATATGTTCTTACCAAGGACACTGAAGACTGCGTCTGTCTGTATGACGTACTTAGAGCCAAGAAAGTGGAAACCTTGGGAAGTATAGACTTTCAGCAAGAGGTTACTGAGCGCTCTAAAAAACGCGTCTATGTCCCAAACTGGTTCAACGTTGACCTCAAAACAGGGGTAACATAAGGAGTAAATAATCAAATAGCACAAAATGAAGTAAATCAATTACAGATGTTGACCATCCATTTGTGTCAAGAGGAAAACGACTGTTTCTCGGCGTGGGTTTCGGCAAGAGAGGCTGGTTTCTCTCAGTTCGAGTCACCCGACTCTGTTGACCAAAAAGGTATTTTTATATGAATTTGCACTGAACTTGCACTTTATTTATCTCCGTATATTTCAGTCAATTACGGCTCTCTATTGCTTCAAGCACTGCTTGAGCACTGGTGGCGTCCCAACGGTGAGGACGAAGTTGATGGCGCTAATGGTGATATTCAGTCCGGTCACCATGGTGGCAACGAGTTTTTCCAGGTTCCAGCCCATACTCCGCTCATATTTAGGTATTTGTTTGAATTCTTGAAACTCTTCAGTGCTAAAATTTGCAAACTTTAGCGAGGTTGGCGGACGAACGTTGTATCGACTGTTGGTGAAGGACGCTGGTGGTGAAACAGAGGGCCTGCTGCTCAACGAAACCGTGCCACAGTGGGTGGTGGACAAGAACCTGCCCAAGTTTATAAAAATTCCTTTCTTCCTGCAACCGCATCCCTCCTCTGGCATCAAAAGCGTTAAAAAGTGAGTTTCATTTTGATAGTGCTTTGATTAATGCAATTGTTATTGGAAATCCCACGAGATTAATTTTTATCAACGCAGACAATGCATTTTGATAAAATATTTTGGAAGAAATTATATAAAGAGGGATGATTCATAAGGAGTAATCTAACTGGTCTTTTCTCGACAACCGTGATTTCTTTATGTTGATATTTTCCAAAATATTCTGTTTTTTTTTTGTTTTTTTTTTTAGATGTTGAATATGAGGTTAAAACGTTCATTGAGGAATATCGTTCAGAACCTTTTTTTGAACAGTCTAATAATTGGCATTTTTACACAGCGTATTTGCCTTAAATTTTAAAATTATTATTCGTCGACTTTGACGCTTAATTAAAATTTGCAACAAACTCGTACATTTTTCCTTTTTATTACACAAGAAATAACAAAAATTTTGTTTCTATTTTTCAGAGAGCGCCTCATTGCCAACGACTTCATTCAGATTCGCAAAGTGGCTGAGCATGTGCTCGAGAAGGTGCTGAATGCAGATGTGCCAGCCCAAAACGGGCCTAACGGATCTAGCGGCTCGGGCGCTGACCTTGGAGCAGCGTGTCATTCTGACCCGTCGACGCCCCCCGAGGCGCGCGTAGAGTTGCTCTGCAACGACCAGCTGCTTGACCCCAACATGGACCTTCGCACGGTCAAGTATTACATCTGGAAGTCCTCGTCGGACTTGGTGCTCCATTATCGACCCATAAAGTGACTGATTAATTGCACTGACTCTGCGGAACGTGATTTGTGAGTTCTGTGCTGCCACCAGCCACTGCTTTATGATTCTTTCATACTGGACTGTCAGTTGGTCGTTAATATTCTTACTAAGTGAAAAGTTTTTTCATTCCAGTCAGTCATTAGTTTTTGATATTCTGCGAGTGTCTCTCATATCAAAGTGTGAGGGAAAAATAAAACACGGTTGCTCGCTGAATTTTAAGGATGTTTAAAAAATACCTTTTATTGAGAATTTCTCTCCACACAAGAATCTAATTATTTAATAAGAAGATTAGAATGGGTTGCAGGTTGTGAAGAATTCCCTTTTCTTGATGCAGAAACTTGCTGTAAATTAATTTTTTAAGTTTCAATTATATTTAAAAAAAAAAAAAAAAATACTTGTAATTGTGTCAGCCTCAGGACAGCTCTGAAAACAAAATACTTTTCTAGTTGGACAATTTATGGCAAAAATATAGAAAGTAAGCTGGGGTCCACAAGATTTGAAGCGTGGAAAGAAAATCGATCACTGAACAAACCGTGTATATCTTGTTTAGCAGACACTGCACTAGCAAGCCAGGAGCTGAAAGACAAGTCTTGAAGCTATTCCTTGCCATTTTTATGGATTTCAGCGGGTCTGCTGCAATCACTGTGGTATTCATGAATTTATTTTCCCATCTGAAGTTGATCGATTTTTATATTTTTGACATACTTGAATTGACCGAGGTTTCACATTCAGTTAGTGCTGTACCAGTCAAGATTGTTTTCCAGTCTGCATTTGAGACCCTGGATGAAATTTGTTCAGATACCTTTGTATAAGAAATTGCGCCGTCCACAATCTGCGGAATAATCAAACTTGAACACCAGCGAAAATTTTTGCATCTTATCTCATACCAGTGACAGGTTGTTAAAGACACATTCCGCATAGCACTTTGTGATTTGATTAACTTAAATTATCTTTCATAGACTAGAAATAAGGCTTACAAATGCGTTTGAACTTAATTTCCACGGATCTCCTAGCAATTAAAACCAAATTCTTAAGTTCAGCAAGTAAAATATCTAATAAAATCTAACCCTTGTTGCCGAGAGTAACACTTTTGTCGGTCGACTGAACTCTATTTATTTTGTACTCTCTGAAGATACCTTTGGTGGCGCCGTCCGCCCCCATATTCCTGCAGGCCGTCGCTGATGAAAGGTTGAAGAAGTTTCCAGGCGCCGATTTGCAACACTGACTCACAAACTAACCACCCAAATTAAAAACAAAATATTTATCAACTTATAGTATCAAAATTTTACAGCAAAATCTTGTTTGGCGCACTCGAGAGTAGAAGCGCTGGACTTGCTTGGCGTTTTAGTTGTTGTATTGGTTGCCGCACTCTTAAGTTTATAATTTATTATGTAGCATTTTTAGAAACAATTTTTTTCCGCAATTAATTTGTCTCGTAAAAACATACCTCAGCAGGCGAGAAGAAAACGAATAACAGGAGACACAACGTCCAGAAAATATTGATTTGGAGCTTCCAGATTTTCATTTTTGCTGCGAGAACTGCTTTTATCAACTGCACTCGTTTTGCAAATTTTCAGAGTTTTATCGTCCTGAAAATCTGACGTTATAGGAAATGCATTCGCGACAGGAACCGCGTTTCATATTGTTTTCAGCGGAGTTTACGTCAAACTTCAAAACATCCGCCACGCGAGAGAACGGCATTGGCACAATTTTCCAATTTTTCGCTACGCTGTTGCAACACGGTATGACGCGAACTATAAATCTACAAATTTGAAGCATAAAACGTATGAACTGAAAACTTCATCAATTTCTAAAAATATGGCAAGGTTTTACTAATGATAAGACATATAAGTTAAAATAATTAATAATTATATTATATCAAAATTGAAAGCCTCCGAGGTAGGAGGTAGAAATTTTTAGTTTTTTTTTATTATTATTTTTGTATCGAATGAGAATAATAAATAGTAATAGTATATAATAAATAGTTTTATATAAAATTCAAAACATTTTAAGCATTTTAAATTCATTAATTATTTCATATATAAAATTATATAACTATGCAATTATTATAACATATAATAATTTTTATTTTATTTTTAGTTATGAATGTTGGTCTACTCTTGTTAATGTTATAACTGCTCCAATATTCAGAAGGATAAGAGGTTTAATTAATGCATTAAAATTAATAAAGATTCTTTCATTAAATGTGTTTGTGAGTGTTATCGTAAATAATTCGCGCGGCGAATAGTGAAAGGGCTATACACTTTTGGCTGGAAACTCGAGAGATGGAGCTGGCGATCAGTTGTTAGCCTTTGATCGGATGATGAAGAGAAAAAGAGAACCAGCGGAGAACGGTCGTCGGCCGTCTGTTGCTGCGGTGCTTGCTTTGTTATTATTGTCGCGGTCACCGTCGCGAGATAAAGACGTCCGAGACCGCTCTTAAGCTACATCCGGCCGACACTTTTCGGACGTGTTTCTCTTTGATTAGGTCACTCGTCACCCGTGTGTTAACATGAATCTCGGTTGAAGCGGCGTCGCCGCTTTTTCAGTTTACACTTGGTGAGTATCTTTTGCTTTTTAAATTTAGTATTAAATATTAAAAGGGGCGTCTTTGGTTCATTGCATCCGCATCTAGCTGATACTCTGTGTTTGATAAAGTTTTCCGTTACGTGCTGAGTTCATCGAATAAAAAATACATAATTGCACCCACACGGCATTTAAAGTTCGAAAGGTCACTTTGCCGAGGTTTTGCGGCGGGGCGAAGAAAGACACCTGTTGATATATTTTTTCGCATAGAAAGAGCAGCTGACAACGCGGTGGTTATCGAGCGGTGTGCGTTGGTTTTAGTCTGACTTTTAATTAGCGTCTGCACATATCCGCTTTTTTCCACGAAGTGCTAACGTCATGTCCTTTAATTAGCATTAGGTCGCAAAAATAATATATCTTTTAGAACTTCATCCGCCTTACCGAAGCTGCAGTGTTAAAGTTCAAATAATTTATGCTTTTATTTGACAGTCAAATCAAATCTCTACAAAAATGGTTTGTTAAATTGCCAATAATTAAAAAAAAAATGGCTTCTATTGTTGTAAAGACTTGATTTGACTATGTCAATAAGGAGTCCTTAATGAAAATTTTTTCCTAACAGTGAAAATTCATTTTTTATAATTTCTGGCACAAAATGTTTCAATAGAAAATTAGAATACAATTTCAAGCTTTTATTTTTTCAAACTAGAGAAAAAATAATGTTGGATTAAAATTTAATTATATCTTCACAAGCCACTTGATTGGAATAATTTTTTTTATCATGTAAAAATAAACTCAAACTTTCAACCCCCAATATTATGTCATGTCACTATGGTAATCAAATTGCTCGAATTTTCCATTGTCCGAGCTTTTTCTGATCAAAGTGACGTGGACGTATTATGCGCTCAGTGAATCTATTGCCGCTCAGAGACGCTGTCCCTTTTGTTCAATGAAAAAAGTTCTGTCAACTTGCAAGGGCAGCACGTGTGAATTCTTTTTCCACACCAATGGAAATATAATCCACATCACAAACATAAGCACCGTCGCACTTTTACATTTTTTGTTGTTCCACCACTGAAATGCAAAATTATATTTAAAAAAATATAAATAAATTGCGCAGATCATTAATTTGAAATTATCCAATATGTTGCGCCCAAAGCTTTCAGTCTTTTGCAAGTAAGAATAAGTTAATATATTGCTTAGCCTTGCGTTTTTTCCTATCTCACGCCGTTTTTTCTTGTTCGCGGATTGCCGGTAAGCGCTCATATCAGCGCAAGGACTTCTGCATTCACATTTTTATTCTTGTGTATGATTTTTTTAATTGCAATAGTACTAATTAAATATTGTGATTTTACGTAACTGGAACTAATAGGAGTTATATAATTTCACATTGCTCTGGAATTGATAATTGCACAGAAAAGCAGCTTTATCGCTTTATCCTCCCACGAGAGCTAGAACTGGAATAAAAAAAAATAACAAGCCAAGCAAGCTCTCTACCAAAGTGTAATGTATCAACCAGCGTTCAAAGTAACTAAGAACATAATACAATTAATAATTGATGTTCCGATTTTAATTTTCTAATTAATTAGAATTTCAATCAAATTAAGTGTGTCTGTGATTATTTTTTTAGCTATATTCCGCTATATTCTTTTAAATACAACTGCTCTTGTAAAATTTGTTGCTATAGTCTCTGCCACACTTGATTATCATTTTAAACTTCCACTAATTAATATTTTTGAATTTTAGATTTTTCATTAAGTTTTGCTTCAAACTGATGATTTCAAACTCCAAAATAAATAATCGCCTCTAAACTCTCAAATTCTATTAGATTTGTTATAATATTGTCAGTTGAAAGTTTAATTGTATTACCCTGAATTTGTTTTACTAAAAAAACTCAAATGAATGCAAAAGTGGTTTCTTCATAGATTTTGAAAAATATTAATTGAGTGTGAAGCTGTCAAAAGACTACTTTGCTTAAATAATTTCTGCAATTGGTGTTTCGTAAATCAAAATCTCCCAATATTTTTTAACAAATTCTTCCCACTTGGACACGATAAAACCCGAGTGTTCGTTCAAAGTACCAATGAGGGCGCCCGGTTTCAATTTTTTGCTTCCAAGTTGTATTAATTATTCTTAGCGCCCAAACGATTTAATTGGTAGCACAAGGAATTTTTCAATGCCTATAGACAGCTTATGGAAAGAAAAAAACCATAAGATTTCCTTGCCTAAAGCACAATTAAATTACGCTTTTCGTGATCTCTTTTAATTGGCTCTTTTTTGCTCTGTTTATTTAAGATTTAATTAATTGGGAATGAGCTAGCTTTATTTTAAGTCCAGAAAGCGGCACACCCGCTCACATTGTGCCCACGTGTTGTGTCTCGCTCGGTGCTGAAAGCCGCCCACCTTTGCAGCCCTTTTGTCGCCCCCGCGGCACCCTCGCGCGCCTGACTCAGATTCCACCTCGATTGACGTCAGCACCCGCGCGCGTGTGCATAATTTGATGAGCAGACTCTTCCGGGCGCAATTTCCATCAAAGGTGCTGCACTCAACGAGCCAGAAGAGGAAGAGGCTCTTTCTCTGGAAAATAATCAAATATAACAAGCGGGGAACTTGTTGGTCCATTCGCCGTCGCCGTGGAACCGCTAAGTGCGCGCTTGAAATGTGCACGTTCTGCCGCTTCGGCGGATCCTCTTTTCGCTCCGACGAGCAACGGCGTCAAGTTTTTCACGGCTTTGCTCGCCGTTTTATCGCGCAAGGAAAATGAGATGAGATGACCGTTTTTGTTAAGTTGTGACTTTGAGTAATTTAATTATTTAGGCAACTCATTTTTTATGTTAAACTGGAAATGTTTTTTTTTTTAAATTTATTTACATTAAATAAATGAAAATAATTTTAATTATAAATTTTCCCATAACCATAAATGAATGTAATTTATTAACAGAAAATATCTAAAACACATAAAAAATAAAGCGAAAAAAATTAATAATCCTAATAAAAATTCTATAATATTTATAGTAAATTATTTTTTGTTTGCAAATCCGTTTTGAAACATGTTAAATTATATATTAAAAAGGGTGTTCTATGAAATTTTTTTTTCAATTAAAATATTTTATTGTTCTGGAGAAAATGTTTGAGAATAAATTTGAGTCTTCAGATACTAATCTTCATTTAATTCAACTTTACTTGCGCCTGTTAGGGGAGAAAGGTGTATAAAAATCGTTCTGCAGATGTCTTCTTTAAATAAGTCATTTGTTTTCAACTTTCTTTTGAGCATCTTAAAAAATCTATAATTCTTATTGGTTATCGTGAATTCCTACGCATATCTTTTTCATTCGCTAAGTATTATTCAAGACCATTTTAGTAACCCATTGTTCTCCAGGCGATAAAGATTAATGGTTGCAAATGCAACTCTTTGTTTTGAAGGTCTTCTCTGCCTTTAAGCCATCTTCACTTGTTTGCTTGCAACAAAAAATTTCAGTCTTTGTGCGGTTTACAAGCAAGAAACTTCTTGCAAATAATTTCACCCAGATCGTAACATAGCTTTAAACCGATGAAAATCCACTGCAAGATTTGTGCACTTTTGCAATCGTAATTTCTACGACTCAATTACCTTCTATTTAAAGATAAAAAACTACACCCTACTGTGATTTTGCAAAACCACGAGAGCTCTGAGTGTCTGAGAGCAGTGAATTTGCAATCTTTGTTCCCGAAATCTGGCACATTGCTGCAAGGAATGTGTTTTAGCTTTTAGCTTCTAAAGTTAATTGCTTTTGCATATCTTAGTATGTGCATGTTTTGAATCAAAAAGCAACGACAGCTGCTTTATTGTGCAGTAATGTTCTTCGGTGCAACGCTTTCTCTATTGCTCCTCGTCATTACGCGCTCTCTCTTTTTTGTCCGATGTGATGCAGCAATTCGCGTTTATTCTTTTCTTAAACAAGATTTTATTCACAATGCGAAACTAATCCCGTATGATTTTCAGAAACTAGTTTTTAAGTTGTTATAAATGGGGACAGTTAAGCAACCTTCTCATAAAAAAATGGTTGGCGTGTTCCAGATAATTCGAGAATAGGGAAAATTGATGAACCAATCAAGATAAATATTGAAAAATTTTAAAAAAGAGACAAAAAATTTGCATACAAAATGTCTTTTTTCAACTTTTTTTATTCATGTTAAACGGTTATTGCTTATTTATTCGTGTTTTAATCTCCACCTAGAAGTTTAAATTTTGCGGGTCTGGAACAAAATTTTCTTTTTATTTAATTTATTTTGAATTTTTACTACTGCTGTTATTATTATTATAAGAACACGGCTCCAAACTCCACTCAAGGTTGTCAGCTGCGGTCACTGGAGTTGCCGTGAAAATCTTTCAGACCCAGCAACTTCCAATCTTTGTCCGTCAAAATACCGCACAATTTATTATTTTTCTTTTTTTCATCCTGCGAGCGCGTGATGAGGTGTATCTTTTTTTTAAATCATTGTTCACTCATTGCGAAATTAAAAAAATCTCGACGTCAAGACGCAAAAGGCATTTTGAGAAAAAGCGCCCGTCACGCCGGCAAACATCATCAGCCGTCGTCTTTCTTCTGTATAGTGTTTGATGAGCCTCATCTCTCGTCATTGGCACTTTTTTTCATTAGCGACGCGTCTGTCCATTATTTACTCAATTTTTTCAACCAACATCTGCGTACAGCGCGTTCATTGACAAGGTCAAATTGCGGCCAATTGTCCTTTTTCATGAACCTTTACTTCTACTTCTTGTCATTGGGAATCGTTTGCGTCCGTTCATCAATCATTTTTGAGTAATAAGGAACAACAACTTCAAATTTCGATAGAAAATTGCATATGTATCTAAAATTATACGTTTTTCCCCTGATGTTTCTTCCGCATTATAATTCCAATCTGTGTCTTTTTTGTTTGGGCGTCTGACCTTGCAAATATCATCGGCTCGCGCCGGAGTCGTATTTATTTTCATATATGTGCGTCGAGTGCAAGGCCAAACTCATTAATCGGCACGCACACCGCTTATTTAAGGTGCTTTTACTTCAATTGCAGCTCGTTGCAATTACGCGCGTCGGTCGAAATGACAATGCCGAGAGAGATGTTACCACGATATTTATCCCTGACTCTGAAAATGACCCCGCATGGAAGGAATGAAATGAAAAACGCAAACAAAAGCGACGGCAGGCAGCAGCCTTCCAGCTGCACACATGTGCATGTTCGTATGTAATAATTAACCTCAATAACAACAGAGGTACAGTGCAATAAATATTGCTGTTCACTCTTATTTAGCTTCACGACAATTCTTATTTAATTTCATTCATAGCTTTGCATTTTCATACTTAATTGAGGGTCAAGTTACAAAGTTAGAATTATGCTTATGAGTTAATTTGATTAAGGCTAATTTGGACACTCATTTATAAAGTTGTTTATTTTGCATCCAACCTTTTCAAAGGTTTTTTTTTATAATTTTTGTATTAAAGCTTAAAAATAAAGTAGATAAATACTCGCACTCCGCACATCACCGTAAGGCAGCTGCGTAAGGCAGCTGCGTAAGGCTTTAGGCAGGCTAAGAAAAATTTTGTTTGAAAATTCCAAATTATTTAATTATTATTATTTTAATTTTTCATCATGTAATATTTATTTTAATCACATTTTTAATTTTCTAAGCAGGCAAAAGGTATTATGAGTATGGAAGTTAGTTCTAATCTATACTATTCGATCTATTCTAGTATACGGTATATTTTTTGTTCTCCGGCACCACACTCAAGTAATAATTTAATCAGTTATAAATCAAACATAAAATCCAACAAATCCTGGTTTTGAATTTAAAATTATTACTTTTCCGCTCATTAACTCTTCAGTGTAATATTTGCAATTTTATTTGAGGAAGCAGATATTGTACGTGATGAGCAATAAGCGATTCCCTGCACGTGTTTTCCATCTCGAAGGTGATCGCAAGACGCAACCTTTTCCTTAACTCGGAGCAAAATTTCCCTTCCACTTGCAAGCATAGGAAAAATGACGTCGCCTGCTTGCATTTGGCGTTTTCTGCAGCGGAGGCAAATGCTTGCCCCCCGATCTCATAATGTATCGGCGAAAATCGAGGCAGCCTAATTTTCTTTGACAGTTTTCACGTTTGGATGGAAATAGGCGGAAATAGGATCGATCGCGAGTTGGTCATTTCATTGAGGCTCGGTCAGCGGCACGAATGAAATTGAATCGAGTGACAGAGAGAGCGAGTGGCGACGTAGAGGCAGCTTTGTTTATTCATCAACGGTTTGTTCGCAGGACGCCGGCCTCGGCAGTGGAAGCAAACAATGCCGGCGCTCAAGCTGCTCGGCAGGCGATGGCTCCTTGGCAGCGACGACTTTGTGCTGCCTGGAAGTTTGGAGTTTGCTCTCAAAATGCCATGGTAGGTGTTAACATCAAACAAAATTTCTTAAATTTCTGGAGTTTGCATAGTCATCATTAATTAAATAAAGATTTCTTTTTGGAAAATTTGTTAAGCAATTTTCATAATAACAAAAAAAAAAAATTAATGTTCTATTTGCTGTTTTATAAAATAATTTCAAATAATGTTTATTCGTGTGTCCTGAGGCAATCTCTGACCATTTTGAGATAAATCATGTATATAAAAGAATGATGAGCGAGATAATAAAATAAAAATTTAAACAAATTTAAAAACGTGAAAAAGGAGCATTCTTAAATTTTTCCTGAAAGCTTTTAAGGTGGAAAAAAGAAATTTAAATTGGCACAATTTTTATATAAAAATAAAATCATTGAAATTTTGTTATTTATCAAAATGAAATAAAAAATAAAGTTTGAAAAACAAATTAATTTTTTCAGGTTGGCACTGATTTTGGTGGTAATCGTCCGAGAGTGGGTGTTTGCGGAAGATGGGTGTCCTGACCTTCCACCTTTGGACCCAGTGCTGGCCGAGATCAGGTCGCAACTGGCCAACAGACTTCGCATTTACGTGATGGGCAGTGCGGCCCTTCTCGTGCTCAGCACCATCACCGTCGCCGTGCTTGTGGCCCACAGTGCGCGAGGGTCACCTGTAGAGGAGGAAGCGCGTCGTCATGTGCCCCAAATCCTCAAGTTCAAGTAAGTTTACTTTTTTCAATAGTTGCCAAACCACTTCATTACAGAGGGCCAATCGTGAAACTTGATGGAAAGGTCATGGAGTTTTGAAAGCATAAAATTAAGATTGCGAAAGAGAACTATTTTACAATTAGTTGAACCAATTTCGCGCACCGGCGCCATAATAATTCGTTCGATGATATTTGTAAACAAATTTCCTTAATTATAAACAAACGACATCAGTGTCCTTATTTGTAAACATTTCGACGTTCCAACATGCTCACGTGATTTCCAGATGGTTTGGTTTTTATTTCCCAAAAGGCTTCGTAGAATTTGTTTTATAGTAGGTCACGCAAGTCTGTCAATCGGTCGTCATGACTAGTGAAGCAACTAGTATGTGCATGTACTATTATTTATTTTGCCCCTTTCGCTTTTTCCAATCACTTTTACTCTGAACGAAAGCGAGAGCTTGGAAGAAAGTCGCAGAACTTGCACTCATGACTTTTATTTATCCATTTTCCTCCATCCTCATCGCACAAAGGCTAATTTTCTCATTTTGCAGCCTTGGCGAAGTATTGAGTGTCGTTCGGTTTCAATCTCTCTGCCGTGCCGAGCTCATTTACCTCGACCGGCTCCCACCTCGGTGGCGCACTTTAATTTAGCAGCGCCGCGTCAGCCAATGGCGAGGGAATTATAACATGCAGCTCTCGCGAGACTTGATTAGCCGTGCGAGAATAAGTGCAATTGCATCAGAGCCTTTTCTTTCTCTTTCCCGCTGCTGCACTTGCATCTCTCAAAAGCAATTTACGCGCGGTTAAATCATTCTGTTTCTCCACACTTGACTGCAGCTCTCGATAGAAAGTGAATTAGAAGTAATGACCCTTGAGTATTTTACTGCTTAATGAGTTTCTTTTTTCAAACATAAACAACCAAAGTCTTCAATTTTCTTCAATGTGCAAATATTAAAAAAAACTTTTTTTGCACAGAATAGCACAAAAACAGGAACTGCATTCCAATTTTTAATTACATTTTTTTTGTATATCCCTGACCCCGTTAATCCAGTGACCCAAATCGTAATTTGCTTTTATAATATTTTTATTGAACTATTTATTTAATTTTTATATCAATTATATGCTTGTTCCACAATATTTTTTGCGACTTTATTATTAAAAAAAGCATTTTGAAAAATTGCTATATTTGTTGAAATAAAAAAATCATGCCTATTATCTAGGCAATTTCTTAATATCATTTAACAAACTATTTCTAGTTAAAAAAGTCTGACCGTTGCAGGATGTTGATACACAAAAAAATTTTTTGGCGCTTTTTTTAAATGTGATCAGCTGAATATTATTGATTTTTCCTGAAAATTTCAATTTTTCTAAACGGTGATTTTGGATGGAAAATTTTTTTTTAGAAAAATTGTTAAAAATGTAGATCAATATTTGCGATATTTGGGAAAGTAGATGATTTTAATACAATAATAGGCAATTTAATAGAAAGCCGGTGAAAATTTTGAAAAATCGTTATTGTAAATTTTTAAATTATTTAACATTTTTCCTATTTTGACTCATTTTGACTCTTATATAGCAATTAGTTAATTTAGGTTATCACTTATTTTTCTCATCCTTCATATCGCAATAAGCTTTGACTTATCACAGTTATCAAATGTAACTGTTCTCCGAATCCTGAATCACGGTGTTTTCCAAATCGCTGCCTTTTGTTACTAGATAATTTTGCTGCCGGCTTTTATTTCATAAGCTTTCTGTGAAGAGACGCAATAGAGCGCACTAATAGTTTACTAAGTTCTTACTATTACTATTAGCTCAGTGGTGTAGTATTGACGAATGCAAGAAAACATTCCTCTCGGACATTTCAAAGGATGCAAGCTAATGCTGCATGTGGTCGGCCTCTCGAGCATCAGGGTCTCGGTGGCAATGCACGGTGAAGAGCAAAATATAATAAATTCATGTAAGCGCGGAAAGGACGTCCACTGAACGCGACAGTCCGCCTGGTTTAATGAAACCCGCTTGCTCAGTCGCGAGGGAGACTAGGATAAAAATAGTTTCGTCCGTCGCCTTTGTATAGTAATTACGCGGAGGCTGCTGCTTTTGATAAAAAAAAAAAAAAAAAAAAAAAACACGCCGAGGACGACCACGAAAAAGAGAGAGACGATGCCAAATGGGTCGGATTCAGAACGTGACCGCGCAAAATTGTCCTTGCTCACCGTGTCATACCTGTCAAAACTATATCCATGACAAGCATGACAAAATAAATTTTTATGGTTAATTTTTTTAATAAAATGGGAAATTTTTAATTCCTCGCAGGTTCTCTCTGATGTTTCCCGAGTTGATCTGGAACATCCTTGGCACCCTTTGGGCCTATGAACTTGGCGAGGTGATGCCGCGTTGCGCCGGAGAGGCCTTCACGTCCACCGTCATCAAAGGTCAGTAATCAATAATCCATTTTCTGTTATTTACTATACCAATATTTATTTAGCAACTTCACAAAGATAGTTCAAGACCTGCATCCTCAATTAACGCAGATGTTGATGAATTTAAGACTCTAAATAAGCGACTGTATTTCCAATAAAATATAATAATTTAGTATAAAAGTTTAATTTTAATTTTGAGGCACTACAAAATTATCTTGCGTGAAATAGATCATGATTATTTATACAAATTAATTTAAGTAAATGTAAAAATAAACAACCAAAGATTTAAGTAAATAAAGATAAAAATAAAGTGAATTTTTGGTTACAGACAAACGCATGTTTTGAATAATGCTCTATTAATTAATTTTCATAACTTGTATTTTTGTAAGTTCTGCATACTTAAATTACTGCATCGTCTATAAACTTTAAGAATAAAATTTTTGAATATAACTTTAAGCTCCGTTTTCTTTTTCCTGCTTTGACCACAATGCCTAATTGCAGGAGTGCTGATTTTCAACTGGTTGTCCTTGGTGGCGACGATCCTCGGCATGGCTCTGCTCTTTGACCCCCTGGGCTCGGCCAGGTACTACGCGCCTTGCGACGGCGGCGCCAACTGCCTTGAAGACCACCACGAGCAGCACGCTCAGCGCAGCAGGGCCATTTGGCAGCGCCGGTTTGCCTGGCTCTTCTGCTGGATGAGGCCGGACGAGCACAGCCGGACAGCTTTCCACGACGTCGCCAGTGAGTTATCATATTTTCTTATCATTCAATCAAATTTAGAAACTTCCTGCGAAAGTTCTAAGCAAACTCTAATCTAAATTATGCATTTACAGGCCTTTTTAGCGCCCTCTTCCGCAGCACAGATCTGGTGCCCTCAGACGTTGCTTCGGCCTTTGTGTTACTTCGGGTCAAGCAAAAACGAGAAGTGCGCATGCAACGTGAAAAACTCGCCAAAAGCCGAGGCAACAGAGGTATATAACTTACTTAAAACGTCTATGTTTTAAAATTAATTACAATCAAAACATAGTTACTGCACTACATTCTATTTATTTCATTTCATTATAATTTTGGTGCTCTTTTGTTGTATAAGTTTATTAAAACTATTATAGCATGAAAATGATTTTTACAGTTCACTTAATGAAATTTTTAATTCAAAATATTTATTCATTCTAGAGTGGACTCAACATTTTCCAACTCATGCTCAGGGCATTTCACCACCACTGAGCTTGGACGAGGACACTCGAGTGATTGGCGCTGCCGAATGGATGAAGCTCAGCATTGCCAGGCACTACCTCAGATTATCCATGGCCGCCTACGGCTGGCCACTGGTCATGTACCTTCACTGCTTCACAGGATTTTTCCGTCTGTTGCCGTACATGGCCTGCTGTGGCTGTATGAGGTTTGTCCGTGTCTTAATTTAGAAATAAATATTAATTTGTTTCCGTCAGATCAAAGACTCCTCGAGTTGTGGAGGACAACTGTTGTCTGTGCAACGTTGCTGGAATGCGCAGTTTGTCCGGAGTTCCTGCACATGACATTTTGTACGCTTCGTTCCGCAACCGACTCTTTGAGGTTCCTTTTCTTGTTGTCGCTGACCACTCAACAAAAAGTATTGTGGTGGTCATGCGGGGCTCCATCTCGCTCAGAGACATTTTCACCGACTTCACAGCAGCATCCTATGAACTCGAGGCGCCCGAACTTCCGCCAAACTGCAAGGTTTGCGTTTTTCACTTTAATTTTATTAAACGTTTCCTAATGAAATTACAATCTTTTTTAAATCAGGGTCACAAAGGCATGATCCATGTTGCCCAATACGTCCTCAGAACCCTGCAGCAGGAATCTATTTTGACTGAAGCTTTTGAGAGCCACCCTGAATATAATTTAATTGTTACTGGTAATTTCCACTCTAAAATATCTGAATGCAATTCAAATTAATTGTATTTTTAAATTTAATAGGCCACAGTTTGGGTGCTGGCGTTGCTGTTTTACTTGGATTGATGTTGAAACCCACATATCCCGACTTAAAGTGTTATGCCTTTGCTGCTCCTGGCGGCCTCTTATGCCCTGAAGCTGCTGCAGCAAGCGAATCTTTTACGTTGACAGTAGGTCTTGGTGATGACCTTGTCATGAGACTTGGAGTGGACAGTATTGAGAATCTCAGAACCGACCTTTTGACTGCAATTAGATGTTGCATGCTCCCAAAAGTCAGTACAATTAATAATATTATAAAACCCAATTTTTTACTAAAAATACCTAATTTTTTTTAGTACCGAGTACTTTTAAGTGGGTTCATGTATGTTCTCTTTGGAGTTCCTGACCACGTTTTGGAGCAGACGTGGGAAATAGCTGATGAGAAGTTGGAGAGAATTCCAACAAAGCGATACCGTGCCATCCACAAGCTGGTGATGGGTCCTCCAACTTCAATCGAAGCATCGAGACTGGCATGCAATGTAGGACGGAGGCGCTTTTCCGAGCAAAGACTCTTCTCTCCAGGCAAAATACTTCACATCACTAGATGCAAAAGCTCAGGTAAATAGTTTGCAGTTCAATTGGATGTATATATTTATTTATACGTGCAATTTTTTTTTATTATTTTTCATTGTTTTTACTTCAGGCCCAAGCGGAAACGGTCGGCGACGTCATCATGAGCTGCGTTGGGCGGGCAAGGAGCATTTCACTCAGCTGCGGGTGATGCCACGCATGATTCTGGATCACCTACCAGAAAACATCCTTGCTGCAATGGATAATCTTCTAGCTGAACACGAGGAACAGATTTCTAACAACCCTGACAGCATTGAAGTTTCATCGTAGAGTTCCGTCCTTTCATTTGTTTTATATCAACTCTTCCGTGGTGAACAACTGCTGTGACCGAAGTGAAATCATGACAAAGAAGTGATATTTTTTACAATTGTATTTACACAAGATCAACTGCTGTGGAGATTATTAGGTGTAAAGTACTTGATCATTCCCCTCTATTTTGTTAATAATTTATTTATGATCGGAAACAACAACAGATACATGTGACTGTAACATAGAGCCGCTCTATTTTGTAACTAACTGTTGTCTCAATATTTTTACTTTTGAACGGAAAGTGATTTTATGTTTATTATAGTAGATGTCTTGGAGGAAAGGTTACATCTCTTTGTCTTATATGCCATTAAAAGTTATTACTTTGTATTGGTGAAAAATTTTATTGTTATTATTTAATTACTGCAAGCTCTTTCTAACAATACGAGTTCCGTCTTGGAAAAAAAGAGAAAAAGGTGACCGTACAGTAAAAAACTATAAAGTATTTTTATCCTTTAATTTTATTGGTAGTATTGAGGAATAAAATTGTGATTCATTCAGCTTACTAAGCACAAAAAGCATACACTCTTTACATCTAAAAGTATATCGTTGGCTCCCCAACATCGACACGAAAATTTCTGATCACATTTCTAATGAGCTTAAAATTTACTTTGATTGGGGTGGGAATCAAAAAAGTTAATTCCTAATAAATAAAACTGAAATTGATCAGAAAATAAAAATTGATAGCAGATTTAAAACTTTTTGTGCCACTGCACGTGGTTATCCAAGCTCGATGTTTTTTTAAACTTAATCCTACACATAGTACATCTAGTGGTACAGGGTCTACTTTCTCGAAAGAGATTGAGAGTGAAGCTTAAAATCTATGCAGTTCCGTTGACAGTCTCGGGCACGTGGACAGATGGCGAGATTTTGGCATCATGCCGTTTGCTTCCACCATTGGTTACCAACTCTTCGGGCACCAATGCTGGAAGTGTAACGCAACGGAAGTTGGTCTCCTCCAACTCAGCCTGCAGCTTTGCCAGCTCTGGATTCTTGTTAACAAAATCCTGCTCTTTGTGCAGCACCTAAATTTCATTAGAGATTTGGAAATTAAAAATTTAGAAATAAAATTTTAAATTACATCTAGTGCTTTGTCAATGACCAAATACTGTCGATTGAGTTCTTCAGCAGCTACTTTCCAGTTAGCAAGCAAATTGCTGTTTTCTTTGCAGGACTTCAAAGAAATTTGATTTTCCTTTTCATTCAAAATTGCCTTCAGTGTCGATATCTATAAACACATTTTAAAAGATCACCAAATAAATTTTATGTGTTTTTTAAAATTTCACCTCATCAGTACTAGTTTTATGAGCCAACCGCTGGGCTGCCTCAAGCTGCTGCATTTTATGCTGTTTTTCTTCAAGCTGCAGATTTGCCTCGATCAACGCTTTCTTTTCAGACTCGAGCTTCAACCTACCATAAAATAAATAATTAAATATGATTGAAACAAATAAATATTTTTAATTCCTCTCACTTTAAATCATTTGCCTCTTTAGCACTTTGCTCCCGCTGTTTGATTATATTTTGGAAAGCAAAAGAAACCTTGGACACAAGTTTGTCAAGCTCGGACGCCTGGTCAGTCAGCGTAGGGCTGTGTGCCGTTGGCTCCTCAGGTTCAGCGGACGGCTCGAGGCTCGATTGGCACGAAATTATGGCCTTGGTCAGGTCTTGCAGCGATTCACTGCCTACAAGAGGTCTTTGCTTGTCTTTGTCATCGGAGGAAGAATTAGCTTCAATAGCTGGCGACGGAGAGTGGCTGTGTTGTTCCTTCAACTCGGAGAAAGGCAAGAGAGACTCGAGCCTGGAACAGAGCTCGTCCAGGGCTACTGATGCAGCAGTCGTGGTACCTCCTTGAGACACCAAAAGACGCTCAGTGGACTGAAGTTTTGCTTGAAGGGCTTGGATCTCTTGCCTGGGAATATATTTTTTAACAATTGCATACAAAAGAAGCTGTTTTAATACCTCCTCTGTTCACTGAGCTTTACTAAATGCCTGCATTCATCTTTTTGCCTTTCAATGTCTTTATCCTTAGTTTCAATTTGTGCAATCAAATTCACAATCTGAAAAATAAACAACATTAAATAGAAAAATAAAAAATTCATCAATTTTTTTTTTTTTTACTTTGTCCTCAGCCTCCTTCAGCGACTCGGCCAATGTAGTTTTTTCAGCAGTTAAGAAATCTATAAGTTCATTGGACTCTTCCTGAAGGTCCAAATACTGCTGGTTCGACATAGAAGCAGCTTCTTTTGCCTTTTCCACCTCCTGTTGACGCAATCGTGAATACACAAATCACTACTACGCAGTTTATCATCTTACCTCAGTCAGGGTCCTATGGGCTTTTTGTGCTTTTGAGAGCTCTTTGTGGTTCTTGGCAGCAACCTCGGCCGTGGCCGTCAGCCGGGTCTCAATCTCTGCCAGCAGATTCGTTTGTGAAGCCGCTTCTGGATCAAAGAAATAGATTATGAGGAGAGGAGGAATAAAAAAAGCAGAAATCTACCAGTCGCATCTCGGCCAAGCATCTGCAGCATTCTTTTGTTGGCCGTCTCCACGTCGTCTTGCAATTTTTGCCGGGCCTCTTTTTCTTTCAGCAGACTTTTAATACTGATGTCCACCTCTCTGGAGAGCTTGTCGTGCTCTGCCGTCAATTCTAACAGCTGCGCTTCCATATCCTATCGAGAAGGAAGACAATTTACTTGCAAGGCACGTTCGATTGATTTTGTCACACACCTCTGGCGACCTGGGGTCTGTCCGGACCGTCTGGGCGCCTACGTCCTTCAAAGTGGTCGGTCTCTTGCGTCTGCCTGGGTAGGAAGGCAGACACCTGGTCAAACTCTTTGAGCGCACCGAAGACCCAGAGACGTCTTCAGCGTCAGATCTGTAGCCGCTGCTTCTGTGGCAAACAGGAAGCGCCAAATTAAGTTTTGCTGGAAGGGTGAGGCTGCCGCGCACGGAGCTGTTATAATGCTTGGCGAATTTTCATAAATGAGTGGAGCCACACCAAACACTCTTGCTTTATCTGAATGAATAATTGACTTTGCAACTTCCTGCTCCCACGGCAAAGGGGCAGAATGGAAATGAGGTCAAGCAAAGGGTGGTGCTCATCTTTGTAAATTTGTAATTAGAAAAGATTGAGACGTGATTATTCTCTATTGTTTTCAGAGGTGACGGGAGTTATTTAATTTTGAAGACGAATTAATTATTTAGGTGTGACACCAACTTTTATTGTGAATGTAGGGATTTTAAATGAAATTGTTCAGAAACAGGTGCCAAATTAAATGGTGAAGTTTTTGAAAAATGAAACCGGGCGAACCTTTCCATTAACATTTTGCATTTTGGGTGTTATAAAATAAATTAATTTTGACGCAACAGGTGATTTGAGGTGTTATTGCTTTTTCTTAAATGAACCATTTTAAAAAAACCCTCAAAGTTATTTAAAATTTGCGGAAAAAAATTAAATCAAAAAGTTGTAGGGTAATTTTTAGTGATTCCAAGCATTTAATTAATAATATAAATTCTGCATTATCAATGAACTATGTAGCTCTTTAATAGCAAAAAGGTTATTTTGTTGATTACTGCTGAGCGTCACTTTTACCAAATATAATTCAAAAGTAATTCTAATTTTCAATTTTTACTAATAATTAATGACTTACGCGCTGTGGTTGGGGGCATTCCTTTGCCTGCGAAGACTGGCTGCTCTGTTGAGGCTGGGCTCCCTACTGACGGTGCTAAGGCCGATGAGAGACCTGGGCCCACTTTCGACTGGCGCTGTCACCTTCACATGGCGCGCTTTTCGCGGAAGAGTGGCGTACTTGTCCAGCGTAGATTGTTGCTGTTGTTGTTGTTGCTGCTGCTGAGTTGTGTGGACGCGTTCCTGACGCGCCTGAGAACGGCGCTCAGTATTGGAAGGTGCGCCTGCCGACTTTTTGGCCGCCCTGCTGTTCACCGACGGCCAACGGCCATCGTCCAAAGTGGGCATTCGGCTTTGGGAAAGACTGCGTGGCTCTGAGCGACGGGTGTTCAAACTTTTGCAGCTGGAAGTCCTGCAACAATTTGAAAATTAACTTTATTGTTTATTTAAATTTAAACAAAAATAATGACACGTTAATTTTTCTTTAAATTTTTAATATATTAAATTAAAATTTATCACAAGATTAGAATCTGTCTAAAAATGTAATAGTTCAATTAAATTACTATGCAGCAATAAAATGTTTATTTTTTTCTGAATAACTTTAACTAGCAAGCCTAAAAAATAGCAAATTGTATTTTACGGCAAAACAGTAATTGTAATAATTAAAGAACTTTATCACTTACTTTGACTCTGAGCGTTTGGAAGGTAATTTGAGTGAGCTGGTCATAAGTTTGGGAGCGCTGAGCGACAAGCTCAAAGATTGGCAGCCAGGGCTTGGCAAACTCGGTGACAAGCTGCTTGAAGGGCTGGCCTTGCCAAGTTCAAGGTTGTGCAGGGTGAGGTCGCCAGAAAAACTCTGCAGGCTTGATTCGCACGAGGTGCCACCCCCGCAAGCCAGCGACTCCAACCCGCTGGTGTATCCACCGTCGACAGTGGTCAGCGCCAGTTCGACGCCGCTGTCACTGCCAGCGCGGACCCCATCGGGCCCTGGAGACGACGCTTCAGCCATGACCTACCGTCGCAGCTGCATTTCTCTGCAACGAAACGGAGAGTTTTCGATCAGTACAAGTTGCAGACTGACCTATTTCGCGAGAGTAGGAGTGCGCAGTGAAAGAGCGAAATGTCAGCACAGAGCATGAGTAGTGCTCTATTGTTGCAGAAGTTTTTTTATTGGAGATTGAGTAGTTAAAGAGGTGGTGAATATCATGTAACAGAGCGACATGAATTTAAATTTAATAAAAAAAAGCTCAGAAAACTAATTAAAATCAGAATTATTTCACTTCAAGTTACAATTTTTCATATATAGAGTACAAAATCGATTTTAACAAACTTATGCTTCAGCTAAAGCAATTAATCTAAAAAGCACCTTTTTTTCAAAAATTGGCTGGACTTGTTTAGTCCTAAAATTATCGTTAGGAATAAAAAAATGAAATAAAAATCAATCTTCTAAAATATAAAAGTCATAAAAAAATATTTTTTTTTAAATAACATAAAAAAACTATAAGTATTTCTGCAAAAAAAAGGAGATTTTAAAATATGAGAGCTAAGTTTGTGTTGGATATAATTGACGTTTTAATATAAGATAATGAACTCTATTAAAATACCAGAGTTGCAACAATGAAATGAAATTTATTACGCCACGAATTATTGTGGTTAATTAAGTAATAATTTTAATTTCTCCGTTTGAAGAAGGTTTCTTCAGTGGCGCAAGTTTATTTTTACATCGATCGCTGTCGTTTTTCGTCACAATTTCCACAAGAGGTAACGTTTCCGACCCAGATCTGTCGGGTAACAATCGCAAAAAGTTGACATTGACGATTGAAAAAGCTGAAACCCAGCCAGCGCGGAGAATAATGGAAATTCGAAACGCGGACGTCAAGTAGAGTATGTCGGCGCTCAAGATGACTTTCGGATGCTCGCGTTTCATTATATATAGCAGCAAGCTGCGGTGTAAAAATACCATTAAAAAATGATACAAAATAAAATATCTTCAACGGTTTATGAAGGTTCTCAAAATATGTTTTTCAATTGGATGGCAATGAATTATTCAAAGTGACCGTTTTTCAAATTTAAATAATGGTCCCACACAAAATGCCGAGGAATAAAATTTAAATACAAAGCAGGCCTTAAAAGTTTGTCATTTGTCGAACAAAGAGCAGCATCTCATCTTTGTGTATTAGTTTTGTGTCAACCGCGCGCGACCTCTCTCCCTTTCTAAATAGAGCCATTCAATGTTAATTAATGGCTGGGCGAACAAACGAGCGGTGCCGTCGGTTGTCAGCTCCATTTGAAAGCGAGAAAAATAACATGTAAAAAATTCACCCCCGCAAAGAGTCAAGTGTACTTTTAAGGCCGCGCCTGCTGAACCCACCAGAGCATGACTCACTTACCCGACCAGCAGCTCTGTTTATGAAACATTAGCGAATAAATCGAGAAAAAAGTAACACCTTCACCAATCACGAGTCTCGTCAAATAAAAATATCGCGTTGACCCCAAAGAGAAAAGAAAATGTCGTGGTCAGCAGGGGATTATTTCATCGCCAAGGTTCAATTGAGTGAATCATCGCGCGCAATGAGTACCGAGGATCTACCCATTTTAGTCAAGTCGGGGTCAAAGACATTGTTAATTTTCTTAAAAAGGCATGACAGCAGGTTTAATGAAAAGTTGTTCATGTGTTTCACATCTCAAAAAAGAAAAACGCCCAAGGATGAAAATTTTCAGCATCTATATAAACCTGTAGTTGTTTGAATTTGGCAAACCACGCAATATCAAAGCGGAGCAAAATTAACATATGGGATTGCTGAGAGTAACTTAAATAATTATGTCCAACTCAGCCTTGCACAGCCATTTAATTTACAAGCATTTTACTTGGTTTTAAGTGGCGAAAGTTGCTGCGACGGAAACTGCATTGTTTTCCCACCCGCATGAATTGAACAAAAGTCCACGTGTGTGAAATCAGGCGCAATCACAATTATTTCTGCAACGACCTTTGCGACACAACCTGCGCAAGGTCAAACGCACGGATCCGGGGAGAGCGAGAGCGGATCTTCTGCCTTTTAGCAAAAAGTTCGAATTTGTCGCTCGAGTGGTTCGTAATTTTTTTCCTGGCGACAAAGCGACTTGTCTGCGCGAATCTGCGGCTTTGTTGATCCAAATTTAGCGCCGCTGACGAATATCACGACTACTTTGGGATTCATCAACGCTGTTGATCCCTTTTATTTGCGGCCGATCTACATTTTGATTTGGATTCGGTCCAAGGTAGATGGTGGGATTTTTGTCCGAATAAGGACCCACACCTCTGCACGTCTGGTGCATGAGAAAGCGCGCTTCCGTCCACCCGTGTAACCACCCACTCGGCTGATAAAAATTATAATGCAGAGCACGCGTGCTTGTTAAACAACAGGCTGACAGCGTAGAAGGGCTGCAGCCTTTAATCCCGTCACTCAATCATGTAACACGGCTTTAAGACTCCAGCAGAACGACGCAGATGAACGTGAATTAGATTGCCTCGACGCTGTCAAACTGCGTGTTATGAAACTGCGAAAGACAGAAATGTGTAGAGAAAGATCATAAAATGTATCGAGTTGATTTGGATGGTTCAGATCTTTTATTTATTTATCACTCATCATATTATTTGATAAGAAGAAAAAACAAGAGAAATCTTTTCGTTTGGAATTCAGCAGAATACTAAGGCAAGTGTAGAAAAAAATGAAGAATTTTAAATTGTATCTTATACATACCATTCCATATAAGGTATTATAGTGTAAATTAATAATGTTAATTACTATCCCAATCCGATATAGAAAGTGAAGTTTTTGAAAAATGTTTCCAGATTTAACGAACCATGACCCATGACTAAGAAAATTATATGAAATGTTTTAAACCGATTTATCACTAATTAACTAGTATTTACTTCAGAAAAGACAGAAATTTGTTCAAAATAAATTTTAATATATAAAAATCTAACAACATATTTTTAATCCGTGAAAAAATATAAAGCATAATAAAACAAAAATAAAAACTAATATAATAAGAATAATATATTGGTTAAAATTTTTAAAAAGAACTGTGCGTCGTTTAAGCCCCAGATATTTTACCAAAGCTGGCAGGTGCAAAGAGAGGGGCCGCAAGAAGTAATCGTGTTAGCGCGTCGATTTAGCACGAGTGCTGCTGCTCGTCCAATTATCGCGGCAGAGCACCACGTGCGCGTTTTCGCTAATTACGAGCGCTGGCGGGGTCGGCGAGTCTCTGGCCGGGGGGAGACTTTGGGCGAGTTGAGGTCGGGACCAGAGCCAACCAAGTGTGTCTTTCTCTGGGGGAAAATGATGGCTTTGTTGCCGTTTGCCTGTCTAATGAGCCTTTCGCTCTTGAAGTACCGAAAGGCCTGCTTTGCCCAACGACATTATTGTGGCTTTTTGAAACGGGCTATGTTTATTTTATTGGCGTGCAATTCAAAATTCTTTAGACCAGAAAATTTCAACCAAAAAAAGAGGAAAATTTAAAAGGCGTTTATAATTTCAGATTTGATTTGCGCTGGAGATGAAAAGCGTTTGTCAGATTTCCATCCACAAAGACCTGGTATTTCGTCAAATTCCGTGTTTCGTTCCATTTCAATTTGTAATTCATGACTTTTCCCCGAATTTACTTCAAAGTGGTGCAAATGGCGCATTAAAGCGATTCGAATGCGGCAAAAGACTGCATTGCTCGTCTCCGAAGCGTTGTAATTTTGATAAGTCACGCGAGACAGAAATAAGTTGTTTCGCTCCTCCGATTCGGCACAAAAGCCTTTCCAGCTTTATTTGAATCCGGCAGCGATAAGGAATGGCGGCTTGAGGTTGGCTTTTCGATTTCCAGCTCGCTGCGAGAGCACTTTTCTAATCAGAGCAGCCTTGCCTGCAGGGTGCTGGTCAAATTAATCGACGGTCAGCGAGCGGAGCAGAGAAACCTGCAGCGCCAAGTTCAAGATCGACCGGGCCACTATTTATATACGAACGTACACTTACAGCCATAAATTTGTTTTACGGCATGTAAATCTGAACCGAGGTTGACTTTGTAAGGAAGTTTGAACACGGGCTCAAGGAAAACATCCGTATTTGTTCAATTTTTCATTACCGTCAAAGAATAGAAGTTTCTAGTCTTGAAATTTAGCAGCCTGGATTTATAATTTTTATTTTTAAAGAAGGACCTTTTGGAGCTTTGGAGAGATTTATGAAGTAAAAGTAACTGAATTGATTTTATTTTTTTTTATTTTTTTTTAATGAGGAATAGGAGGGAAACTGAATTGCTAATAAAACGGCACCGCACCACTTGCATGGGATTTTAAGAAAGGAAACAAAAAACAAACATCAAAAGCAGTTCGAAAGAATCATTGTTTATTTTTTTTAAATTTTTTTTTCAACAATGATGCTGCTCTGTTAAAGTATAACTGCCTCGCCCACCTAAAAAAATGATCATGGAAGCGTAAAATTTATTTCATTTATTTAATAACCTTGGAAGTAGGAGTAGTTCAGGTTGATGGATATACAGACAATCTAAATGCCTTAAATTCAACATTTTTAAATTTTTACTGTAATTATAAAAAATTTTCCTGAAACGTTTTGATAATGGCTAAGTTAGCTAAACTCCTTTTGGAATGGACATAGTCAAATCAAGTCTTAAATTTAATGGTGTTTAAAATATCCGATTCCCCCCCAAAATGACTCTTAATTGTTGAAAATACACTTGACTCTTGACTATGCCAACTAGGAGTGAGGATGCAGCACAGAAAAAATATCAGGATCACCCTCAACCTTAGCTGCTTAGCAGAATCTTAGTAATGAGAAAGAAGATGTAAATAAATTATTATTTTTATCCTACAATTTATTACTCAGACACAATTTTATTGACAGAATGAAATCATTGAACCCCAAGTAAACGCAAATATTTAGGTGCAATTATGTATTATAATCTTCAAAATTGTATTAAATGTTGCAATCTAATTGATTTCTTGTCAATGTATTTGCAAGAGTTAAATATAAGAAGAATGGTTTTCTTTGTTTCAATTTGATGCCCTCGAACCGTGAGCTAAATTTGATGCTCCTCCAGCACGAGGCATCTTCTCTCGATCGATCGGCAAGTCAGAGTCGTGGATCGTGAAGCCGAATGATCGATCAAGTGAGACGCTTTGGCCGACCAGCTGCGGCTCCGTTCAACCTCACCAACGTAAGGATACATTGCATAGGACTTGCTTGCGGTCGGGCGTACCAATTATCGCACACACTCGACGATATCTCCGCCGAGCCGCGCTCCGACTCGATGAATCCGTACAAAATAAAATCCTCTAAGCCGCTAATTGCCGCAGAGAATTAATTTCTGCCACTCGCATCACGGCACCCGCCTTAAAAATAATTATCGCGGTGCCCAATCTCGCAGTACACGCCCGAGCGTTGACTTTGCCGAATTAATTTCAAATTATACTGCGTGAACGCGCGCGCGCGACCATTTCTCGCTTCTGCTCTGGGAAATGTGTAGAATCGCTCTCACGAATGGCTCCGAATGACTTTTTGACACACCATTTATTAAACCTATGGCATGAAAAAAAATTGAATTTCAAATCGGGTAGTTCTCACAAGAACAATCTCACACGCAGATTTGTCCCGTAAAGCATGCAGTGTGTGTGAAAACGAACGCCCACGAATACGGTTCTATAAACTAAAATAGTTCATCTAATTAAGAATAGAATAAGAATTAATTACTTAATTACTGTATTCGTTTTCTTCTAATTAAAAACTTGCGGTTAATTTTTGTATATTATACAGATTTCTTTGAAATTCTTACTGTTGTAATTTCATTTTTGATATTTTTTCTTAAAAAAATTAACACTAAAAACTGAATAAAGAGTCATTAAGTAAGAGATAAAAATAATTTATATCATTCAAATATATGCTCAATTCAGATGTTATTAAAATATGCAATTTTAAGACAAAGAATATAAAAAATAATCGCTTTGAGTCAGGCACTGTTGCTTTTTATTTTAATGCAAATATTCTGAGTGGATTCGTTACCCACTCCACGAGAGGAGTGAATAACGAGGGTGACACCCGATCTTCTCCACTTGTGTGCGGGCACTCTGTTTTTTTTTAAATTAATGTGTATCAAATTTTTCGTTCAACCCATCAGGTTTTTGTTGTTGCTCTTTGTACCAACAGGGCTGCAGTTATAAAACCGATAAAACCTGTTCAGTAAAAATTAACATTTTTACAATACAACGTAACAATTGAAATTAAAATTAATGTTCAGGTACATTACAATTTATACGACTTGCTCATGGGAATTCTATTATTGTGTAGGCATTAAGAATTTTTTTTTTAATTTTTATAAAATTTCATTAAAAAATATTAATCAATTAAATTATCTGTAGGTCTAGCTGGCTTTTATTTTGGCGACTTCATATTATTATTTGAGTTCTGCAGATGTTCTTTTTGTGATTTTGATGTCAAGCATCAATTAATGATGTGCGAATGCGCCAGGCAAATATTATATTAACATCATTTTTTGCCACTGTTGTCCTGAGCAGCAAATCACAAAAGTGGGACATCAGCGAAAAGGGAAGAGCACCAGAGACGCGAGAATGACACCTGAGAGTTCAAATCAAGTGACAATTCCTTCGTGCACGTTGTTGGAGTTAATATTCAATTTCATTGACTTGTTGTTTCCCATCCGATTCAACCGAGGATTTGTTTACAGTGCTCGGTTTTCCGCTGAGCACTGCTTTTGAGCTTTTGAGCAGCCAGTTGTGTTGGGTGCTGCCGAGGTAATGCACGAGTGATCGCGACCAAATTATTTTTTCTCAGCCTCCGCCTCCTTTTTCACCGTCGGAACATATCGCGCGCCCGGCGGATTTCTAAAAATCATAGCCGTAACGCCGCTTCTCTCTAGTCATTGTTTCCTTTTATAGCTTCCCGAGAATCGCAGAGTTTTAGTGTGAATCGCGACTGTTTATTTGTAAACAATAGATTTTTCCGGGATGTGCACGTTTTCTTTTGCACTTTGCCGCGCAGCCCCTGATCCGTCGTCACGATTTTCGTCAATCCACGATTTTTCAGCGAATTTACAGCTTTAATTAGAGACCAATATGGAATTAAATACACAATTTTCTTACACACGAGGTTTTGAAAGGAAGCAATGTTGATAAAAGTGGTACGTTGATAAAACTAATTCTCCGGCCAGTTTGTTATATTTAAAGTGGCTTAATGGTTTTAGCTGGAAGTGCGAGATAAAACTCTGAACGCATTAAAGGGGCCCTTGGGTAAAAAGCTTAAACACCTATAAATTGCATTGTTTTGAGCAAATAAAATTTGGTTCGTGCTGAATATTCAATATTGTATAAAGAGATTATAAAATAATTAAGCACTCATTAAATGATAACTATGGACTTATTTAGAGCAAAGCTTTTAAAACACTCACATATTTCATTGTGACAGATAAGGACTTTTGATTATTTCACAGCAGAGTAAACTTATCGGTTTTTGTTTTTACATTTATTATTCCTATTATGAAATTATTCTTGGAAGAGAAAAAAATATAGAATGAAATAACAAAAAACTTCTGTATGTTAATTAAAAATAATAATAAAATTTGTAATTTATTTCATGATATTTTTAACGTCTAAACGCATAATTGTATTATTTAGCTATTTTTAAAACACCAAATTCAACCAAATTAAAGTCTTGTAATGTTTAAATAATTTTAATTTGTGGAAATATTTTTTATTAATTACATTAATTAACAACATTTCAATATCAAAAGTCTCGCTTGTTATCTTTTTGCCAATTTCTGACTGACTGGGATTTCCTGCGTGGTTTCCAGCAGTTTCCCTCTGATAAATTTCAAAGCTCATTTCCTAGTCGGACGCGGTCGTAAAACTGTCTAAACAGATCGCTCTCAAAATCTCTACACCCGCCGCCGGCCAGAAGTACCAGAAAAGTGATGATCATCTTCCTCTCTCCGGGTCCTTTCAAATCAACGCATACCGAATCCCGTTTTTTTTCTTACTCTCAACAATAGTAGGAGCGCGAATGTAAAAAAGGACGCAAGGTCCCGCGTCGACCTCAGCATCCGCGGCGGCGTCAGATGGAGGAACAAAAAGCTAGGTCGACCCCTTCAAGGTATGCTAATGGTTAGTGTGTCGAGCGGGCGCCTTTTAAGGAAGAAGCGAGCATCAACCTTGCAGCACCTGCGAGATTCGAATTGAAATTACGCTGCCGCGTGTTGCGCAACTGCATTTGATTAACACAGACTTTTCCAATTGAAAAACAGAACGCGTTTAAAATTAAATAATCAATGCTTGTTCAAAAGAAAAAGCCAAACTCGTCAAACGAGACGATTATCGGCAATTAAATAAATAAGTCCAGCTGGGCGCATTTTACATTGAAAAAATAGGAGCGTGAGGAATGTGTCGCCGCTCTTTCGCGCGGAGACTGATGGACGCGTTTATTTTTGTTTTGCTTTCCGAGATTGCTGGGCTGACGACAGTGAAGTGCAGCACAAGATTTTTTGGACGCAGATCAAGAAAATTCATCTTGTCACAAAGCGGTTTTATAGCTTTTGACGTGTGGCACACAAATAAAAATAGCAATAATAATAATACTAAACTTAATAAAGTTAATTTATTCCACACAATAGTTCTGCAAATCGTATTGAATTTTTTTTTTATCTAAAACAAGCTACTAATTAGAACTTACTGAAAGTAGTATAAAATATTGCATAATTAATTCATAAATAATATACAAATTTTTAATCTTACAATTAGTACTTTTCATTTTTTTTTAAACTCAATCTCAGCACTCAAAATTGTTAATTTGATTGTTTAAGTTTCTCTATTATTGGCTCACAATTTCATAAATAGCACGTGAAAATGACTCTGATTCTGCATAGACACGGTTTTATAGCACAAATTTTACTCATTAAGCATTTTGGCTGCAGTTAAATTAATTTAAAAGGTCATTGTATAGCAACAAGCCAAAATAGCTCTGGTCAGATTAGGCCTCTGATCGCCCTCATTGTCACAATTAAATACAAATTATGTAACAAAATATATACTAAAAAAACTTTTATTTAATAAATAATATTTAAATGTTAAAAATTTATTTAAATTCTATGCCTTTTAAAACACGTAATTTAATTAACCAAAACAAATTAGGGTTTTTTTCATTCCCATTTTTTATGTAACAATTTAACATTATTCCAAAATAACTAATTTCTTAAATAACACAAAGCTATAGTTTTATTTGGAAAAAAAGTTCATTCCCCCTTATCTCTAACTATCTTGATTGTCTCTTTTTGAGGAAGAAGTTCGCTTTCAGTCCAAGACGCCAAGCCATATGAAGACCTGAGGAAGTAAACAGTTTCTTGGAATCGACTCTACTGAAGTAGAATCTACCTTGGACATTAATGTTGATTTAAATGGCAAAGTCGAACAAGCTGTCCCCAAAGAGCAGCTGAAGAGGGCAACGACAATAATAACCTTGGAAAGCATCACCTTTTGTCATTCAATCTTGCAACAATTAATTAATTGTAACTTTTTAAAAGATACAAACAAATGGGTTCGAACATCAATAAAAAAGAAGATTACATTTGAAGATATTAGAAACATTTTGCAATAAATTTATGTGCCTATGTGGTATAAAAAATATAAAGTAAATGTTTTCTAAATCACTAAGAAAGAAAACAACATGAAAAAATATTAATTTAAAAATATGATTTGAAGTTAAATATTAATTTCTATTAATTATAATTTCAATTGGAAAAAATATAGTAATATTGAAATTGAACTGAAAATATACAGAAAATAAACAAGAATAATACTTAATTAAGATTTTTTTTCTTTTTGTTATAAAAATTATATAATGTTAATCAAATTCGCGGCTTTTACTGATAATGAGAGCAGAAGCAGAACTGCTAATCAAAAGCTAATTTGCATTATCTGTGAAATTAGCTGCAGCCCGAAGAATACGCGCTCTTGAGGAACAAAAAATGATTTCACCTGAACTTTAATTATCATAGATTAAAAAGCACCTGTGTGTTGATGAGTATTTTTCTCTTATAGTCCGTCGACAACAGCCCTGCTTTCTATTTCTTTTCAGTTCTCACGAAGCGCGAATCTAAATTTAAAATTTCAACCCCCTCGAAGCAGCTGCAGAATTCCAACTAACGACTGTTTTATTTTTATGTTTGCTCCAATCACGCGATGGTGTAATTATAAAATAAAAAATAAAAAAATCGACGAATCGAATTGAAGTGGAACACGAAGGGGTGAATTATATAATGATAAAAAGCAACTTCCTGTCTGCGAAAACAAATTGACGGATCAATAGAACAGCAAAATTTTTTAATCACGTGATAACTATTTAATGTTCGTTTAATTTTTAGCTCATGTGTATAATATTTTACAGCTCGGAGACCCAACCATTTTTTTTTTCATTTCTCGTCGTCGGCACCCCCCGCTGCCCTGCCATATCGCGCAGCCCCGCGAGCACAATAAAAACAAACCAACAAAGGCGCGCATCTGCCGCACCGGCGTCGCCCGACCCCCTCGGCAGAAGGGGCCCAATTCGGGCCCAGCACCCCCAGCAACTCACCTTAAAAAAGGGCTTCGGGGCAGCGGCACGACACGCCCTGCGGACTCGCGCTGCTCAGCTGGACTCTTTGTTTTCGATCGATATTCGGCACCAAGACTCGCTCAACAACAACACCGGCTGTCGCACTCTCGTCTGCGGACTGACGACTGACTGATTCCGAAATACGAGCGAACGGCTGCGATCAGCGCCGCTCGGAGACAGTCGAAAGCTACTCCACAATAACTCCACAACATAGAGGCGCTACTTACGCGGCTATATTATCATAATCTAAATAAAATTAAAAATTTCATAAGCAATGATAACAGATTTTATTTTATTTACTAAAATATAATTTATAATTCATATATCAAAATAATTTAAAAGTACAGAGCATAAAACTCTAATATTTTAGTAAAAATCGGAAAAAGTTACAAATAAATTTTTAAACTGATTGTAAGCGAGAAAAATGCCAATGCTTTTTAAATATAGTTGAAAGAATAAACATTAAAATATTGTTGTTTATTCTACTCAAGTCATACATGAAAAAAAATTAAATTGAAAAAATGAGCAGAAAGGGTATCACAACTAGCAGAGGTCTGCTAATAAACTAACTTATTTAAAAAAAAAACGTAATGAGATAAATTTAGACATATATTTTTAAAATGAATGATGATTATCAAAATATTAACACATTTTTAAACTATTTTATAATTTTAAATATTTTTTTATTAATATTTTACTGACACTTATTTTTATTTTCCTTATTAAATTTTTTTGTTACTTTATAGTAAAATAAAATTAATAAATTGTTCTGCTTCACTGAGTTGTTGATATAGAAGCACATAATAATAACATAATATTAATTTCTTGTGTCATGACTGTTGCTGCGGGCATAGCAAGTTATGCTATCATAATAAAAAATAAAAAAAACATTTTATTGATTTATAAAGCAAATTCAGAGTAAAATTGTCTATTATCTGAGATTCTTCAATGAACAGCAATAATTACCATCTTACACTTGTTGAGTTAACACCAAAATATGAGAAAAATTAATTTAATTCATCAAAATGAACATCTCTGGTGCACTTGAAATAAATGTAGCATATCAATAGCCCAATCTAGCAAATTGAAGTTTGAAAAAGAGTGCTATCATCAGAAGATTTCTGTTGTTTGGAAAAAACTGGCTTATTTTCATTGTCCACTTTCAAAATACTTATTGAATTTGTCACGAAGCAATCTTGAAATAACCCTTCTATTATTTCTTATACAATTGGAGAACAAAAAGCTTAAAAGGCATTATGGGCAAGACAACCTTAAAATGAAACAATTTTGTAACCAGATGATGTTGCAAAATTAACTATTACAGTTCAGTATGTGGTCAGCGATTTGCTTCACATCTCGCTTGCAATCAACTTAAAAAAAAAAAAAAAAATGTTGATTAAATTCTGGAAGTAAATACAGGACACACATTTATTTCATGTTGTAAGCAAAACATCAAAATTAAATTTGAATTTCATTTTGCGCAGAGTCAATAATTTTATTGTTGTGTAATTCATTACAATGCAATATTTTAAGTGTTTTTAAACAGTTGCGTACTTTTTCTTGCAAAAGAAAAGAGGCTGCGGTAAAATATTGGGATTTTTTGTCACTCGGATGATGATAGGAGAGCAAGACCGTCAAGTTTTATACTAAGGTCTCCACTTTCATAAATTTATCATTGTCACGGCGAGTCAAGTAAGTAATTACTCTAGCAGACCAGAGGCCATTTATCTTTTTTGCAAGCAATATATCAATTGTGTGAGTTTTTATGATATGAATGGTTGGCGAGAAAATGTTTTATTTTGCTGAAGGAGTTTTAAATATAGAGGCATTTTGCTATATAGAGAGTCATGGTCAACTTCAACATCCCGAATTGCGCATAGTTTTGATTCTCTTTGCATGTGATTATTGGATATTTATCATATATCAAGAGAAATCACTCCGAAAATTGCTAAATTTAATATAATTATAGTAAAATCATTGAATTCAAATATAAACATTACCAAAAATGAATGTGTCCTTAATCATACAGATAACAATAATTATTTACAATATTGTGAAAGAACCTGCGGATTAAAGACGTAACTTTAAAAAGATTTACTTTGGCTTTTAAAAACTTATTTGTAACATAATTATTATATATAAATAATTCATCCGCTTCAATACAAGTCTTAAGAATCATTTTTTACGCCAGTAAAATTATTTTATTAATTACTATTAACAACACAAATTAATAGTAACATGTTCATATAACTAGAGAAGAAGGGTAAGCGAGTTTAGGACTTTTCATCATTTAGAGCCGTTGAAGGGAATTATCGCGCGGATTTCATATTGGTGTCTTGTGTGCCGGGTCGAGGGAGTATCTACTAGGGTTGTGAGGCCATCCGCATGCGAGCTGACTCCCGTGACTTGCTGTGGACTTCGGCAGTCCTCAGAGTGATGCCAAAGATGTCCTCATGATACCGATTTTCGTCCTTTGTAACATAAGAAAAGTTGAAATTATGTACGAGGCGCTCGTAAATATTCAGAAGCGTTAAAATAAATCAAATTATTTTTTTTTTCAAGCAAAACAAATCTAATTTTTAATTTTAATTTCAAGTTAACATCTAAGTGGATTTATATCTGTATTTTTTAATAATAAATATAAATTGTTGATTATTTCTTTTAATTTGCTTACTCTCAGAAGCAGCATGTAAGTCTCAACGGAGGCGTCAGTCATGCCACCATGCACCTTGATGATTTCCTTCAATGTGCGATAGACGTGTTCAGCCATGGTGCAGTCGCCACACACGTAAAAGTGGCCCTTCTGCACCACGATTTGCTTGTAGATGGCGGCGCTCTCTGTGCGAATCAGGTCCTGCACGTAAGTCTGCGAACAATTTGCAGGCGTTTCAGTCGCCACTTTTTGGTCACCGTAATTTGTTAACAACAGCTTTATTGAGTGTTTATTATAGCAATAATCAGAGTATCGAAATAATTGTGAAAAAATTTGATGATGGTGATCAATGTTTATAATTACTGTGCTATTATACTAATTAGTATTAATAATGATAATTAAGGCACACTATTAGCAAATATTGAAGCATGAAAATTATTATCACTACCATTGTGCGCATTTTATTAAAAAAAAAACTATTTTTTTTTTTTTTTAATTTGAATCTTTTGCACTAAAAATTTAATTCATCTTACACACTAACCTTAGGAATAGTAGTTTCCCTGGAAAGTGCAAGGAACACTTTCTGGAGAACATTAGCCTTCAGCATATTGTTTTTCTCGACGCTATACAAGTCTAGTTCCTTGTTCCTGCAGCCAAAGAAGAGCCACATCGGGCCCGCTTTCATTCCCTTCTTGCCGTTCTCGATCTCAGCCCGTCGGTGCTCCCAAAAACCTCGGAAGGGAGCGATTCCCGTGCCAGGCCCCACCATGATAATCGGACGCATTGGGTCTTCCGGCATGTGGAAGCCAGGCGCACTTAATTTTATAAAAAAAAAAAATTAATTTTTTTCGCATAAATATATTTCTAGTTTTAAGGTTTTTTTTACCTTCTGACAAACACATGCAGCAGTTCTCCCTGTGAACAGTCTTTCAGGTAATTGGAGCACACTCCATAATGCGTAGGTCCATTTCCACCTGCAATTTCAGAATCAACATTTCAATTTTAACGTGGCGTGACAAGTGAAGGTACAGAGTTATGACATGTGGTGAATTTTACGCAGATAACGCGGCTAACCAAGCGATTTTATATTTTAAGTCATGCAAAACTGGTTGAAATTAAGCGTGTAATTGCAAACGACCTCGCACGGTTCAGCACCCACCTTGCGCCTTGTACGAGACGACAGCGACGGTGATGTGGATGGCGCCTGGGTGGACGCGTGGCGAGCTCGAGATGGAATAGAAACGCGGCTGCAGGGGGCTCAGCTGGGACGCGAGCAAAGCCACGTCGGGCTGACAAGAGGGAAACTGCTGCAGCACCTCAAGAAGGTGCGGATACCGCCAGTGTCGCCAATCCTCGTAAGCACCGGAATCCTGAGTTGAGGACAACGGGCGGTTATTAAAGAGGGAACAGAAGTATAATTTTATGCAGATTTTTTCTTAAGCAATAATTGAATAATTTCAAGCTTATTTTAATTTGTTTTGTAAATCTGCATATTATAATATATAAGCATTACAAATTTATTACGTTTTTTTTTTAAATCACTAATTTAATTGATAGCAATATCAATGATAAATATTTTTAATAATACTTTTTATAAAGTTAATATCCCCGTCCCCGCTGTGAATAGATAGAAAGTTCAGAGGTCCATGCATTGAAAAAGTGGGCAAAATGAATTCGAATTGGAAAGATCGATCATTCTCATAAAACCGAAACATTTGTAGTACGAAACATGCTGAGAACAATTAAGCTCAATTGCAAAATTTTTAGCAAATACTGGCAAGTCTTAAAAAGTGCGAAAAACCGCAGTTCAAAAATTCTGAGCAATCAGGAAAAATATTTACAAGGTGGATTCCAAAATTCAAATATTAATTATGAATGAGCTCTCAGAACACCATTTTCCGCAAAAGAGAAGTAGCAGCAGATATGGCTAAAATCGCCATGTTCAAAGTACCATGTAGCGCAACAATAACAACAATAATTATGATCAAATGGAAAAATCAGTCAACAGTATAAAAGTATAAAAAATACGAACGCAGGCATCAGTCCAAATCCACAATTTGCAATAAACTCGAAATTTGATAATGAGAGATAGAACGGATTGCGTGTCAATTAGAGAATTTTGAAAGAGTTCCTTACTATTCCTAGGCCTGCCTGAAAAACGAAATTATCTTTAATTAGTGACGCGAGACTTGAAACTCTGATGGGAGCGTGTCAATTTTCCCTTACTTCCCATGTAATCTTTATACAAAAAGAGAAAACTTATTTTGTACGTACGGAAGCAAGCTTGTCCAGTTCGATCCGCTCTTGCTCGTCTTTGGCGGTGGCTGCCAAGAGACGAAGCACTGATGGTGCCGGGGGTGTCGTTATGTCCAAGTAGCGAGAAAATAGGGTACGAATGGACGCCGAAGAAAGCTTTGGGTGCGAATCCCAGCTCTTCAGCAAACCTGTTTAATATTTCACATTTTTTATTAAAACAAAAATTGATAATAATTAACCATTTGGAGTAGGTTTTTCGCTGAGAGTCTGCAGCTGGACAGGCTTGTCGCACCAATTTGGAGGTGCATTTGTTGGCCGAAGTCTGTCCAGAAGGCCGTTCACCAGATCCGGTCGGTTGCACGGGAAGACCCCAACGTGGTCACCCGGCTGGTAGCTGATGTTGATGGGGCAGGCCAACTCCAATAGCATGGTCGCTCGACTATTTTTTATTTTTTTTCATTAGTAATAAAAAGCAATTTAAAGTTAAAGTAAAAACTTACGGCGAGTGTTCTCCATGTAAGTTTGCCTTGGCCAGCACTTTGCACGCATTGACCTTTTTGTTGTGCGCCCGAGTCAGACCTGAAAATTTTGTTTTCTTGTTCACATTTTGCATCTGTGGAAAGCGACGAAAAGCAAAATGTGCACACCAAAAGCCTAACTTCTCTACAAAGCAAATAAACGCAAAAATTGTGCAAAACGGAAGGCAAAACTTTATTGGGTAAAAAGATCAGCGGCAACTATGATACGAACACAAAAAGCAAAGTGAAACTAAAGGTTGTTAATGCGAAGCAGTCGCAGGCGTTTTTCGTGCTCGTACAAACCAGCAACTAGAGATTCCTCAGCAGAGATGTCGGCAAAACGGACAGCTGACGAACTTATGTTCTCCGAGCGAAGCGCCTTTGTTGCCTCGCTCAGCGACGCGTCATCATCTAGGCAGAACGTTTCGCAAGCCATCTAAACAGAAATGGATTTTTTTATAAAAAAAATATTTATAATAAATTAGATACATAAAATTAAATACCAGGATGAAGAAAAAGGTTCTGATTTAAATTTAAAAAGTTTTTTGGAAATGTTTACATCTTCAATTATTGCTTCTAATTAATTATAAAAAATTCCTACAATAAAGGTTTGACTACGAGTGCTATCACAGCAATTAAGTAACTTTTATTTAAAGATTTTAATTTTTTTTAAGCATATATGTAAGATATTTTCACATAGTCAACAGAGACGTAATTTTCAAAAAAATCGTCTACTCGGTAGAGGAATGTTGCTGTTGACGTTGATTTGACAATTTTTCTAAAAATTCTCCGTAGACAAATATGAAAATTTAGGTCTGCTTGGACTGGAAAATCTCATTTTTTTGAGATTTTTCAGTCCAGGCAGAACTAAATTCTCACATCGACTAAGGCGACTATTTAAAAAACTTGTCAAATTAAGGTCAATATCTGGGGATTTTTTTTAATCAACGGAGTAAACCAAGTTTGATAAAAAAATCGTCTACTCGGTAGATGAATGTTGCTGTAGACGTTAATTTGACAATTTTTCTAAAAACTCTAAATAATTTTATTTAAAAATGTAAGATTATCCAAAATTAGAAATAAGCGCTTTAATTTAGTGAATTATTAAATAATTGTATTAATTAATATTTTAATACTAATTTTTTATTTGCATGCTGGCTACTCGATGTTGTTTTTTTATTTAAAATAATGCAATTAATATGACTAAACACATAGCAAATTGGCTTAATTCAGATTGCGAAAGCTGTGAAAAGTGACGCACACGACACGTCAGCCACTTTTCACAATAACCGTCATCACAAGCAAAGGGAATTGGATTTGCACTAATTTCCAGGCGTATAATTACAACCGGCAGATGACCGCGCACACTGTGCGCGTGACCGAAATCGCAAATGAGGGCAGCGGCGGAAAAGGGTCGAAGGGCAGTTCTACACTTACGGTGAAAACCTCGCGTGCCCAGTCACGAAAGGCTTGCTCCTGTCCGCAGAGCTCGTCACCGGTGGCCAACTTCATCAGCCGCTCGCCGCCCAACTCGCCCAGCAGGTTGTCCACGTATTTGCCGAAGGCGCAGTAGTTGGGGTAGGCGCTCGATCCCAACGCAAACACGGAGAATCTGAGCACATAAATTCTTATAAAACTGACTCATCGGAGGGTTTTTAAACTATTTTTTACCTGACGTTGTTTAGCGGCCCAAAGTTGTCCTCGGACATGACGTCACTGACGGAGCCACGCAACGAGTCCAGACGATCAAGCGGCCTCTTTTCCACCGTCTTTTCCGTGTCCACCTGGCTGTTGGCCTTGATGAAGGACTTAGAGGTGCCCATTCTGCTGCGACAGAAAAAAAAAGAGTCATAGCTCCTTCCTCGGTAGGCAACCGGCACGACTTGCGCGTCGGCCGTTTTGCATAAGCAAACAAAGCCGAAAAACTCTCCCGTGCTAATGGATCGGCAGCGCAGGCGGTGTTTTGCAGAAAATTATCGCGCACCAGAGTTTGCCGAGAGCGGGTCGGAAAGCCGGCGTTAATTGCGTTTTAATCGGGGCCGGCTTTGCAACCGGGTTAATTGTTTTGGGCGAAAAGAAAGACGGATGCCGCTATCTGGCAAGGTGCTTTTATCAGCGCTTAATTGGAGATTTATCGACCAATTACTTTCAATTTCGGTCGTAAAGCTTTTCACCAATGTAAAGTGGCCTAATTTTAATCGGTTAAAACAATTTTCAGCTGTTTTCTTTATATAAATATTTTTGTTTTGCCAATTTAATAAATTGCTGACAAAGGAAAAACTTTTTTGCTTTTTTTATTTTTGAGTAACATATAAATAAACAAACATTATAAAATATTTTATTGCCGAAATTGAGCAAATTTGATTCTGATTTTAGGTTCCAACATCTCCGCAACTTTTACTTTGCTCGTAAATTCAACGTACAACTCCGCACGAACATCAATTTTTGTGTCAAATGCAACAGAAAGGATAGGGCAAGTGCACAAATTACTCCGTTATCAGATTCTTTCTACTTGTTTGCCACCACCGCGACGGAAAATTACATTTAGCTCTTGGTGGCAACAAACAAAAGAGGGCTAATCGAATCAAGAGCGAACGGCACAAAATTGACGTTGCGGAGGTAAATAATGGTGATTAATGAGCCGGCGGCGGCTGATAGAATAAAGGGTCGCGTTATTAGGATTTATTGGAGCTGTTTTTGGAGCAAAAAATAATAATTTCACGTCTCTTTTGCTAAAAAAGCCACAAACCTGATACTGTCCGTTTCGCCTGTGGCCGACGCTTCGTCCATTTTCATGGCGTACAAATTCTGCGCGAACGCCTGCAATCAGAATGAAACAAAAAAGGTAAGCAGGGTGAATAAAAACACAAAGTGTCTATTTTGTGTCTGCTCTTTTTACATCACTTTTATTGCACGCCTCGATTTCGGCCAGCAAACCAAAGCAAACAAACGATAAAGCCAGCAAGAGGCGATAAAACTCGCACTTAAGAAAATTAGCTTGCACAACGTTAAAGTCGAGCGGTAATAATTGAGTGAGGGACGGATATTGCTCCGCGGCTCTCAACGAAGAGAATCTAATCAAACTGTTGTGGCATAATAAGATTCCCAAATTTTGCTACAGGCAATACAATAATAAGCATGCTTCACAAAACTCCAGATTGGCTGCTATGAACGCAATATGCACCCGCTCAACAAAGAAAAATAAATTAACATTAAAAAAATTATTAGTATACAATATGAATATATATCCTCCTGCTACAGTTGACAAGCCCGGAAATCTAAACCTTTCATTTTATGAACATATATGAAAAATTTTAAATTGACCTAAATGCAATCCTGCCAGCTGTACAAGGAAATGAAACATTTTCAAGTAAAATTCCTTCAATTTTGCACAAAATGTTCTTTGTTGAGAGGGTTGTGTGTATATTTCATACATATGTGTATAAGTTCTGCCCACCAAAGTCTAACCCGAAAACTAAAGAAAAAAAAACTTTAATTCGGTGTGTTCTTTGGTATGTTTGCTTACTTGTAAACCTGACGTGCTGAATAAATTTTCTACCTAAAAATAATTTTAAGAAATCTCAATGGTTTTTTTTTAAAGAAATAAAGATCGTGGAAATGATAAAGTGAAATGAAATACCTTTTCCGTTGCAGACCAAAATAGAAATGATTTATGCAAAAATATCAGCTTACCTCGCCATTTTCTGGTGGGTCACCATTACCGAAAGTGGACGTGACAACCAGTAACAACGCCTCATGTTCGACGCTGCTCATGTCGTAGTCTTGCATGCAGTACACCTGTCAGCGACGCCAAATCGATTTCGCTCATTAAATTAAACGAGCTCTCCATATCGAAAAATTCGTACCTGTGCGTTAAACGCGTGGCCGAAAATCTCGCCCAGCTTCTTGGCGTACATCTCTGAACGTCCCGTCTCGGTTGCGTACAAAACTGTGGCCTTGATGCGGCGCGAAAGGGCGCGACCGAACAGCTTTGACGTGAACTTGACGGCCCTAAATAGCACAATATTGGGTCAAGTGGCACGTTTGTGAATTTAAAAAAAAAAAAAGACGAACCTGGCGATCTGTTTGAAGTGGAATTTGCGGCTGGGTTTGCTCTTGGAGCCTTTGCTCGAGTCGCGGCCTTTCTTCCACTCGTGCGTTTTCCAGGCCGGCTCCTGAATTCATAAAAAGGTATTTATGCCAAAAACGAATTCATCATTCGTTCTTATATATAATAAAACGAGACGATACATTTTTCATGAGTTGACGACACTCAAACTAGGTGTATATATCGAGTGCTCTTTTAAAGTGGAATTTATTTGTGAGAGAAAAAAAGCGACGCGTGGAAAACGAGCGTGTTGCTCGACAGCTGCGGATCGGATTCGCCAGCACTGCCGGTCGGTCGGCAATCGGCTGCCGCATATCTCGTCGGCGAAATAAAGTGTCACACTTGGTGATGCATGCGTGGGTGCTTCTCGCCGGCGAGAGAGAGCGAATAAAACGATGATAAGGCGCGGTGGATTGACAGAACTTAAATAGGAATAGCCGGGTGTGTGACACCCTGCACGTACGTACGTATCCATAAACATGCACCGAGTGCCGGCATGCGGACATACACGGGTATATAGCGCGCCATCGATTTCTACTTTTCCATGTGATATCTTTCATCCGCATTTCCCAGTGACGAATTCAGAGGCGGAAGGATACGATACAAAGATCATTTTGACCATTTTGAATCCTTGTTAATGTTGACCGGACCAGCTCGAAAGAAGATAGTGGGACCAGGTAACAGAATTATCACATACTAAAGGAGAGACTAGAACTTCAAAATTTAGGGAAAAGTTCATAGTTTGATTACTGAATTTTAGAGGTTTTAAAAGTAAGGAATTTTTTGAAGGAAATCGCTTTAAATCTTTTTAAAAACCTAGTGAAAAGAAGGAGGGGAACGGTGCATTAATCCTTCCAAAAAAAAAAAACACTAAATTATTAAAAATATGCAAAAAAAAAATAATTAAATAACTAAGAAAATATTCTAGAGAGGTTTAAAGGAAAAGCCAAAGCCCAGAAATGATTGAAAATTTTAATTTAATTTACAATTAGAGAAATATGAAGAATAAATAGAAATAAATTATATATTGAATCCTTGGATAAAAATTATAAAATTTAGCTTTGACTAAATTTAGATACAAGTGAAAGCTTCTTTTCAAATAACGTAATTTTGTTTAAAAAATTCCAAGGAATGAAATACATAAGGGCAATAAATTCCAGGTAGGAACTTCATTATATTTTATGAGTTTAATTAAATTTGAGTTGAATGGAGGCACAACACGCGCGTTATGTATTAAATAACTTAAACGGAAAGCGTAAAAAGGGATCATTAAAGCCCGCAAGCCAAAATCCATTTTTTGCCTTAAAACAAAACACGCGGCGTAAAGAGCAAACCGTCGTTATATTATAATTTGTATAATAAGATAATATCATTTGGCTGCAGTTGCATTAGCACCGCTCATAAATTAAAAGATATGTTATCCGCCGGCGGCAGCGCATTTTGCCCGCTTGCACGCGCAGATTAGAGCTCGCGCGCGCCTGCTCCATCTACGCACAGGACATTTTTGCAGTCCCGCGGCTGCGGTGATAAATCTCGACCTCGTAATTGGCCGAGCAGGAATTGCGAGAGTGCAAAAAAATTACGGTCGCGACACCAAAACTGTTCCCGGGGGCAAAACACAAGTTTTTTTGCGCTGAAATTTGGGCTTTCCACACGCACCTGATACTCGTAGGAGGGTTTCAGGTAGTAAAGGGCCATTTCCTGGTGAAAAACGGGTGTGATGGAGCTCGACATTGGCGGCACAATCCACACCCAGTCAGCCGGACATCCACGTCGCAGGCGCTGCTCGTTGTCCATGTGTTTCAGGAAACTCTCGGACGCCGTGTGGTGGTCCACAATCGTGGCGTTGTGTAACTGAAATTGAAAAATTGGAATTACTTCGACTAAAATAAATTTTTTTCTAATTACATTTCTTTAATTATATTTATATATAATCTTCCTATATTTAAAACTATCAATTCGATTTATTTAAATTTTATACTTTTTACTTTACTTATTAAAAGTGAATAAAAAAATTAAATATTATATATTTTAATACAATTAATTTCAAAAATTGATTATTGAAACATTGTTGTTGTTGTATTTAACTGTTTTACCAAAATATCGTTCACTACAAATACAGTTTGATGATTTCTAGCTGTAGATATTCAATGGAAGCATTCAAAAATATCATAGAGGTAAATAAATTTAGAAAAAATTATTTATAGTTTAGCAATATTGCAGTGCTCAATGCAATGAATAAAGATAATATGGCCATAAATCCCGTAAGAAGATATTTTCATTCTATATAATTAAATGGGCATTTCTATCATTGAAACGTTTTTTTCTGTCAAACAACAGGCAAACCAGGCGGGAAGATATTTTTCAATTGTAAGAAAAAAAGTATTTTTCTACTTCTATTTTTTTTAAATGAATAATTATAAGGGTAGAATTATGGGCAACTCAGGGACCCAGAATCGAAGACATCAATAAAATTCAGAATTATAACGATTTCTGGTCTAAGAATTTTTCTATCATCTATAAAAATTGTTTGTAGTTTTGCAATCAAAAGTTGCTTCCAGGAGGTCAAACCGGCAGTTGTAGTGCAATCAGCAGCAGACACAAGGCAGCGGATGATTTTTCAACGCCAGCCTCGTGCGAGATAGGAATTCATTCATTCGTGTGACAAATGGCGCAAACAACAAGTACAACAACAAAAGCAGAGCGTGTCGCTTCGTCAATGGTTTAGAGCAGCCGAGGGCCCCATTAGATTAATTGCCGCGAGGGCCCTAGACTGATTAAAGCGCGAGCATTGAAAATCACCTGGAAACTGTGCAGCACTGCGACGTTCACCTCGACCAGCGCTTTGTCTTTCCACAGAGTGACTGGATTGCGGGTGTCCAGACCCATGTGTGTCGCCACCACCTGCGAAAAACAAACACGGACGGAGCTTTTACTCGATTGCTCCTCATTAAATAGGCTTTTGTGCTTTAAAAAGGAAGCACTTTTTTTAACCAGATAAAACAGTTCTGATGAAATAACTTGATAGGTACCTCAGTGATGTTGTACCGGTTGGAGTCGCACAAGTCGCGGCAGCCAATCTCGGTGCCCATGTACCAACCATTGAAAGGACACGCTGTGAACTCGAGACCGCCACAGTCAAAGAGCATGCCTGACACTGCCGGCACGCAGTACCACCGAAGACCCAATTCACCAAACCAGTCAAAGCTGGAAAAAAATTACATATTTCTTGTTTATGGCAAAAAATTTAAAATGATAACGTAAAAATATCCATGGAGAAAAAATATAAATTATGCAACATATGTATTTATTTATTTGCAGCTTTTTTATTTCAAGAATTTCCGTTAATAGGTCAATTCATATAATTTTTAATCATATTTGTTTTTATATAATGAAAATTTATTTATTTATTTTTTTTTTAAATTGGTTCTACAAAGTAACTTGCAAAAATTTATGAAATAATAATGAAAGGAATGATTTAATTTAATTTACTAAAAAAAACTCACGTTGGATGTGTAAGAGGAATTTCCATGACTAGGTCTGGTGGAATGTCAAAGTACTCAGGGTCGTGTCCATTGGCTGAAAGCACCAGCGGCAGAATATCAAAGCGCGTGTGTTTGCCTTTCCAGCCGAGTCGAGTGCAAACCTGCGAGAGAAAAAAAGTTTAATTACCCTGCGCATGTTGATGGTCTGTTTTACCTCAGTGAACTCGACATTGACAGGGTCGCCGGTGATGGTGCCGTCCAGTTCTTTGTAGCCAGCGTACGAAATGAGCTGCATGTTCCACACGCGGAAGTCGTGTTTGCCGTCGGTCCGCTGAGGAAAGATGGTGATCGCCGATCTGCGAGTTTTAAAAGCAATTTAATTGATCGCGTCTCGCAAACTCGGAGTCTTTGTCACACAGAAGCGAATACGGAACAAAGGATTCGCTTTCAGAGTAATTATGTTTCAGAGGCGCCCAGAGACTTGTGCAGAGAGACCATAATTTTAATTATGTAAAGCGAGCAGAGCGCATGCAATTTACTTTCGGTCTCGGAGGAGCGCTTGTGTCACATTGCTTTGACATCTCTGTGCAGTCGCTCATTCATAGAAGAATTAAACTGTACAATGTAAATTCATCTTCGTCGTCAGGTATAAGTGATTGATAAAGGTAAAACAAAAGAGAAACGAATATATCTGGAAAAAATTAAAAAAAAAAATTATATGTTATGTATGAACCAATATCAAGTAATTTTCAAAAATATTTTTATGTGGTTGGTATTTGGGATAGACAAATAAATGATATAAAATTAAATTTTGCTATAAAAAAGTGAAGACAATCTAGGTTGATTAAGAAAATCATTTAAAATGTTATGATCTACTTCATCAAAAGTAAAATATTTTTTCATAATGTATTTTTAATCATACTTTTTGTACAAATTTGAATTATTTATTCTCCCCTAATATTATTAAAAAATAAAATTTTGCCCTAACAAATAAATTAATCTATTTTATAAAGAATCGCTGTTAAATTAATATCCTCTAAATTTTTCTGAATAGTTTGCTTAAATTGTTATTAGTTTGTCGCGATTATAATTCCAAGATTGGAACAATACAAGGAAGTAAAATTTATACAAATTATATTGAAAAAGCATGTTTTGAGAGAGTATTACATATTCTCTTTGTTTCTGAGAAGCTAATTCGAGCCGACTTGTCAGATCCAGAGACCTTTTTAATCTAGCTGCTCGCGAAGCTAATTTGCTTCTTTGCATCGTTCACGTCGAGCAAAACAAACGAGCCAAATGAACAAACAACACCTGTGATCCTTAAGCCCTTTTTTGTCCCGAGTTTGCAAATATGTTTGCAAGGGAAATATGAAATAACCCTTTGCCATAGGTCAGGAAATTCGTCACCACAGAGAATTTCCAAGTTTTGCCTTATTTTCCTTTTGTAATATACACTGACCTGATGTTGCCTTTGTTGGTGCTGTACTTGATGTGGTTGCAGATGGCTTCGAACATTCCGCCCGCCGATGTCACCCCGCGACAATCAAACACCTGCAACACGTGGAAAAAATGGTATATTCTGTTGGTCTCTTCAGTTCACGTGCAAAGTCACGAGAGAAAGAGTTATTGGCCCATTCCGCGGGGAATTCGGCTCTTGACATCTAGTGAACAGCAAAAGCCGTGCGAGTGCAATAAATGGCACCGTAAAATAAAGAGGCTTTTCGCCATTGTGCCCTGTTCGGTGGCGGGCATTTTTTTTTTCTCGATGAGAGCATCAGCGGCAGGAATTCGATTCCTCGCCGTCTGCTTTTTTGTTGCTGTTGCAAAACTTTTAAAAGGTTTTTGCAGAAAAGAATTGGGTAATTGGGCAGTTAAATTTATTGAATTATGTGAAGCTTGGGCCTGATGGTGCTCACGTAAAGCATCCTCAAGGAGAAAATAGTTTAGTTTCAAAATGAAGTGTCTGGAATAAATTCTGCTCTACGTACTTTGAGAAAGAATCAGCTGTGCAGAAATAAAATTTAAGCTATTTAGATGGAAACGTAAAAAAATTAATACTGTTTAAAACTTTATATTGAATTATTTCTGGGGGATAATTTAAAAGGATTTCTTTGTTTCAAAGTGCGCGCAATATGCAAATTACCTCCTTTTACAGAGACGTAAAGCAAAACTTTCAGAAACCATCTGGCACGCGCCCTCACTTTCGCGTCTCTCAATTGTCATCAGCGGAGCTCGCGCGAAACAGAAGCACATCAAATTGTATTTTAATATAAACCTGTTTATACCTCATCAACGCAAAATCGCAAATGTGTTTGCACTCTCGTCGACACGTTGGCAAAGGCAATATATTGCATTTTGTTTGTTGCACCGGAAAGCACCTGCCGCTGCCACAGACACGCGAAATTTAATTATTTCTCGATCTCTCTACACCTGAAGATAGTGCGCGGCTGAGATACAACAATGAACGTATAATTCAGTGTTCTCGCGAGGGCAAAATGGTAATGCACCCGGGCAGACGGCGATAATTAGCACTGCCGACCGACTTGTTGGAGTTCGTCGGGCGCAATAACTTCGCGAGAGCAGAACACAGGCCGGTAATTAAGACACTCGCGTGTGTTCATCAATCAAATTCCGCAACCGCGGCGGGGCTGCTCTCATCTTCGCAGCCGTCGCGGGCAGGCCTCTTCGCTAATTACTGCAGCTCAACACCCTCTGCGAACGCCGCAAATTGAAAAGTTGACTGACACATGCTTTTTGTCTATTTTTGTTCCTTTTTTTTTGAATGATTTAAAATGAGTTTACATATGTTTTACTATTTAAAAATTTTCACACCAAAATTAGCGCTCATAAACAATTTTTCTAGCATCTGAGCATCAATTTAGATTATCCTTCTGCAATGGCTCAGGATAATACCAGCCCAGCATAATTTGTTAAGAAAGATGTCATAATCTTTTCGGCAAACGTAGAGCCTCCTTCCTCATTTTGGACCGCTGGGGCACATTTTAGTTTGTTTAAAAACGGCTTATTCGCGCAGCATGAATTATAAATACGATTTATGTCGAGTTTACTGCAGAATTATGTAAATGAGAACTCAAACTTTTTCTCTCGGGAAACTTTTTTGTGTGCTGCACCACACACCAGAATCCTAATTTGCTCGTTTTGTTTTTAATTGATTACGCAGTTCAAGAGCTTAAAATTTTCTAAAATGCCCGTAAAAACCAGAAGAATCGTATAATTATGTTTATTTTGAAGAATCACACAACCTAAAATAAACTGAAGCAAATAAGGGTTTTCACCAAAAATGTGGATATTTACTTTATTTCTCCCAATATGCCATTCACGGTATACGGATTATCAATGACAATAAACGATTTTCACACTCGATTGTCTCAATATTCCCACATATTCCAAGCTAAATAATTAATCCTATAAAATTCATAAATAAATAAATTAAAAATAAAAAAGCTTATGGAATAACAATTGTCACATTATTTGATCAAATTTCGTCAGCTCGGTTGATAGATCTGTTTGTGTTAATTGAAACAAACGACGCAACAACGCAGTGATCCGGTGAAATCCTCTTTCAGTGACAAATATTTGGAAGTTGATCACAACTGATGTTAATTGACGTCAAGCGCGGGGGCTATTGCACGTTTATTATTATTTTGACGAGCAGACATGCATATGGGACAATGAACGGTGCTAACCAGATTAAATGGGGTGTCGGACCGTGACATTTGTTTTCATTGAGGATATTGGACTATTTTTGGGCCCAGGGACGGACACTTTCACTTTATGAGCTGCCGTTTTGGCAAATTTCTAATGATATGGAAGAAAATCGATTTGTTTTAGTATTTTTATCAGGCAGTGACGTCACAATGACAGCACTTTCCTTTGCACACACGTTTTGTTTTTCCTGGAAACTATTTCTCTTCGGCTGAATAATATTCTGAGCTCAGTCTGAACGATTGAATTCGATCTCTCGGCGGTGAGAGAGTTCGGAATATAATCCTGGCCGCATCCACTCCCGAGCAGGCTGATTCGGAATATTTTCCACGGCGAGTAGTATAGTTTCGCGCACTTATATTGTGTTCCTCACTGCTGGAGGCGCGAAACAAAAGCCCACCCTCGCCACATATATTTCATCTCTCTCACGCGAAAGCGTTTCTGGTTGGGGTAGTTTTGCTTTTCCCGCGGATAAAAAGATGGTGGAAGCATGTACGAAATATAACGTTTTCAACATATACGTTTTACGGAGTGTTTTTTTGCGTGCGGAATGCCCAGGGGTAATTTATTTCGCCGCGCTTTTCGCTTCCACCGTTTTTCTCAAGAGCGTTCTTATTTATAATTCCACTAAGTGAGCACCACGCTCGCCTTAATCAAGCGTGAAAGCGTTCATTATACGTGTTTGTTCCGCGCCGAAGTAGCACGGGATGTTAGCGAGAAAATGAAATTTACACATTTCCGGCAATTTTATCATTCTTTTTAGAAATGATTTGAATTTTTATTTCAAATTTATTGTTTAAAAAAAAAAAATACTCCTCACAATTGGGATCCATCACACAATCAATTCAAATTTTTAATTATGAAAATTATTGTTGGACTGGAAACATGATTAATTTAATTTATAAATCTTCATATTCACAGAGATTGACTAATTTTTCAAGGCAATCTACCTCCTTCAGTTGCAAAGAATGAACTTTCGTTTTATTCTCCACCTTGAATAAAAGAGCTACACAGGTGCCGCCAATCTTCATTGAGACCGTTTTTGAAAGATTTATGTCTTTTGGCACCCAAGGCAACATGTCCATTTGAAGTGGCGCATATGTCGCACTTTTAAAACCACAGTACACAAAGTTTGACTTGCAATAGTTTTTGAAAGCAGTTAACCGCAACAATCCAGAGGTGTGAAAATCGGACGGCAAATTTCTAATGACACATTTGATTTCTTCTGCGCTTTTCGGCATCCAAGGCCCACCAGGACGAACCATTGTGCTGCATGCATACATCGCTACTTCATTTTCAGCCGGGATGCTTTGAGCATAGTACATGGATTTGTTGCACATTTTCTTGAATGTCCCAGTTGCTTAATAAATAATATGCGTAATTTGAAGCATAAAAATTTCAAAAAAAGATGAATATCGATTTTAACATACCAGCTGAGTTGATTTGTTTTATGGTTCTTGCCTATTAAAAAAAATTGTTTAGTTAAAAAAATTTAAATTTACGATTTCAATCCGTTACAAAAACGAAAAAGAGACTAACAAATTTTTTTTATCATAGAGAATTTTGGGGAGGGAAAAAACTACGTACAACTATAGAGTTAAAATTTAAAGTTGGACACTCGGGACATGACGCAGCCTACAACAATTGGTTTCAATGAGTTGTGCAACAAATCGATTAAAATGTACATAGGCATCCATTCCGGCACCAGTTTTTTCATGGAAGTAGCAACGATCTTTAGAATTACGGCTTGCATTATTCGCCAACCCCAGACACTCGGCGATGCAAAATCTCACTCTGTAGCGAAGCCCACAGTCTAATGAAATTTATAAGTTAATGAGAAAAGTGAAAAATATTTACTTTTACCATATCTTTCAATGGTCATTAATGTCATCTATGAACATAATTATGCTAGCTAGTGAATTCAATACAGAATAAGATACTATCAACTTGCCTGTGGGAAGAAAAGTATTGAAAAAATTATAAAAGTTTGAATTGCAGCACAGAGAACACCGAAAAAATGATGCTTAACTTTCATGATTTCATCAGCTGTCTGCTCTTTACGTTTAAAAAAACAAAACTAATAGTTCAGCGTCATCAACAAACGTTTTTCCTATTTTGAAAATCGTCGTGATTTATTTGTTGCGCGCTGCAAAACTGTCACAACTCTTTATATGCTTTATATCTATGCATCAAGCAAACCACAATATTTTACGCAGTTCCGGTAAAAAAATTTATAACTAGGACGTGCTGGGTCAGTAAATTAATATATCAAGTGTAATGTTGGAAAATATATAATCATTGGAATGAAATGACTTTCAGGTTTGTAAATTTTTCACAATGATGAAACTTAAAGATAAATTTTAATATTCATTTTTGTTTTCAAAGAAACTTTTCTATTATTTCATGAACACCAAAAACGTATTAATAAAGTTAGATCTGCAGTAAAAAATTAATTTCTCATTGCAACAGGGATGTCGAAACGATGGAAACGTTAGACACACATAATTGGACAAAACACGGTCAAAATTGACTTGACAGCGGTGCACATAGAAAAGCAACCCTGCCGGCGCGCGGTGTTTTGTTAACACACCGGCAAACAGCCCATCCGTCCGTCAACCAGTTCTCACGCCGGTGTGCGCAACGCACACGTCTAATCAATTTATACACACCGTGGAGTCGACGAAACGAAAGATTTATCGGTGGTCGTCTCTATTTCTGAAACCTGCCGCTTTCCGCTGCGAGCTCTTGAAATAATTATAGGGTGCTAAAGGCGCATAATTTGATATAAAGCAAAGTTTGAAATTAAATTACTAATTGAAAAAATATCTTAAAAGCCAGCTTTTTATGATGCTAAATTTTTACAATTGGATGAAATAATTGTATAGTTTATTTCTAAAAATATGAAATGAAGATAATTTTATATAATTTTAAATTTTTAAATCAAATTTATTTTTACCATATCTGTTGCATTTTTTTAGCATTATTCATTTATAATTCTAGAAAATTATATAATTCACACAGAATTTTCACATTTTTAAATTTTACCAAGATTTATTAAAAGAAAGGAAAAGTTCATAAGGTCGTTCCAATTCTGTTCACGTTGACTGTTCGCCCGAACAAAGAGTGCATCGGATCAGTAGCTTTTTTGTCATTCGTCGCGCGATCCAAGGGTGTACATATCGCGGTGCAGGATCAGAGGGCGCAGAAGATTCGGCCGCGTTCGCAGATTGAGTGATAAAGTGCGCGAGGAGACCCCTTTGCATATTTAGCAGCCCATCCCCCGCTAAATGCGGTTGTTGCTTTCAAATGGGTGCGACAGAGCGAAAAGGGATTTCGTGCGATTGACTGGTGCGGCAGGCAGGTGGGAAAAGAGAGAGGCGCCCCTGCGGATTTTCAGTCCTTCTAAAGAACCGGAATGCGTCGAAGCAGAGTCTCGGACAAAGGGCATCCAAATTAAATCCGGGCTGTCGTGCGGTTTGCATAACTCGTATGCACGGCAGAACTTGGTCGTTCGTGAGAAGAAGATCAGCGTTGGGCGATTCTGAGAATTGGGCGTTGCGGTTTTGTTCAATCGAAGCAGGCAAAAGTTTGCAACTTTGGGGTGTTGCTGAAAGCCTATAAATTAAAGATGCTCTTGAACACTTTTTTGGTGCAAGGAAAAAACTTGAACCATTAGTCATGCAAAAATTCATCTGCAAGATATTTGATATTTATAAACATATGCACATAATTAATAAATATTTGCAACTAAACATGCAAAAAATTCCAGTGCAATTTCTTTTATATTGTTTCCTGTACATTCCTTTAGCTGAAGCAGCGGTCGGAACGAGCAACGACGTGGAATAAAAAATTTATTCATTTTACATGAGCAAAGGATTATAAAAGTCGGTGTGCCAGTGAGACGGGATTATCTCAGTGGGATCATCCATTACCGCGGATCCCGTCGGTGAGCGCAAAAAGCGACTTTCGCTCTCAAATCCCCAACTTTTTACCCAGCACATTATGCCGTAAACTTTTTATATAAGACGATTATTTTCCGCTTGTTTTCGCTTTTAGCACGTGTGAGGGCACTTTGAAAAACTAAATTCAACCACGAACTATTCTAGTTTTGCACCAAACCTCAAACACCGGTAGCAATACGGAAAATTTAGTATTGATGAAAAACCGCAGAAGGGTCAAATTGTCGAGTCGCTGCAGGTGATTGAGGGTTGTGTTTTGCCACCTGCACCACCGCACGCGTCTCCCGATTAAAAATTTATGGAGCGAGCGCTGCTGCATTTCTGCGGCGGGAATGCGGCTTCGTTGATTGACTCGCTCGTCGATTGAAAGCTCTCGTCGATTTATCGGGAGATTTGCACTCGACGGGCGGGATGAATATTTGCAGGACAACAGGTGGCAACGAAGTGGCTCTGCGGGGGGCTCGCTATACACTTTGACGAGGGAGCAAAGTTAGTTTTGCTTCTCGATGGTATATAAAGAAAGGCGCCTGAAAAGTCGCCCGTTTTTGCACTCTGGGAAAAATATAAAACTCGGCGCTTTTATCTCACAGCACGAGATCGAAAGCTGTCTCTGCCACTGACGAGAGAATTGCATTTTTTTTTCTCCACTTTAATCTGATTATGTCGGAATTTTTCGCATTGCTTCTTGGATCTCATTTTCACGCAGAGAGTGTCGCGAGGGTTGTTTGTTTCCGATCCTTGAAAAGTTGGCCGACGAAGCGTCTGTCTCTTGCACACACGCGACTTCGTCAAGGAGTTTTCCGGAAACACGGGCAAATCGTGCGTGCGCCGCAAGGCATCACACGAACTGAATCTAAAATACATTGAGGGGCCTTTCATAAAGGAAAAATTAACAAAATGCTTGTTTTTTTTTGCTAAATTCTGACTTTCGTTTATGATGTTCTGTCACTTCTTTCAGTAAAGAATATGAATACAATTTGGGATTTTTCTTGAGCTAAATAAATAGCAACAAAAGAGGGCTAAAATAAAATTTTGTTTGTAATTAATATAATTTAGTAATAATAATTGTGTCATTTGTTTTTTAAATGCAATAAAAATATTTTGTATTATATTAATATAATTATTTTTTTAAATTCAAATCATGAATGTAAACAATATGGATCTTTTAGGTTGATCAATGCGATTTATATACAATATTTATAAACAAACTTTGCAAATTTAGATGAATTTATTATCTGGGAATTTTTCCCTATAATTAAAGTAATTGAAATGTTTTGATTAAAATTATAAAAATGAGGTAGAAAAAATTTAATTTACTACAAAAAATTATATGTCATGTTGTTATTCTGTAAATTTGTGATACACAAAGAGAGTTTTTGGAAGTTTCATAATAAAAGAGCGATTATAAAATTCGTGCCATAGATTTTCTTCTTATTTTGATCTCCATGCGGTTAGGGAGAGCAAAAACTACAACTTAACTTTTTCAAAAGTATACGAGAACACACACTTAAATTAAATTAAGAATAGTTGATGCACGCCGCCGACAAGAACATACCTGTTTTAACAGTTGCAAGTTTGAAAATATTCTAAAAATCATTTTTTCCCCTCTTTTCCATTCTAAACATGAAAGATGATAATATGTGATGTGCTAATTAAAGCTCGCGGAGACAAACATACATTAGCAGTAAAATTCAGACTTGCAGAGCGCGAAATTCCGCCCCCGGCAGCTCCATTTTCGCGCGTTTCGGAAAAGCATCCGGTGCCTGCCCTGTTTGTAAGAGAGCTTCAAAGTGCACAAATAATAAACAGAGAGCTGCGATTGATGAGCTCCTCATACGAGTTGACAAGCTTGCTAAATTGCCCACCTCTCTCTCCCTTCTCTACTTCCAATTCCGGGTCGTACTCGCGGCGTCGAAACGCGCCGAATTAATTCAGCCGCCGCCGAGAATCGTTTAAGAGCAGAGATCATTAGGCGTCTCATCCGACTGCACCTGATTAGCGTCTCTGACTCGCGGGCAAACGCGTTTTCCGCGCTCGGCAATTGGCTGCTAACTCGATTTCCGACTCTGCCGCACTCTTTGACCTGCTCGTCAGATTGGATGTTTAATCACGCGGCGTTCATTAAGGAAAAGAAGGAACGGAAAATTCCCATCCCGGCGGAAATGTACTTTGTTTGTTTTTTCAATTTTTCCACAATATTTCAGAATTAGAATAACATAAGAGGGAGCTCGTGTCGCAAATGCCAAGACGCTGGCTTACTTTAAAAATCTCATTCCCGCTCTCCAGTTTTTATTTTATTTTTTATTTTCTCACCGCGAGAACGTCTCTCGCGAGCAAACAAGCCATTCTCTGTGCCGCCGCTGTCGTGTTTCTTTTATTTCGCTCTCTTCGTCTCTTTTTACTTTTCTTTTTGTCTCGCCGCGGCGTCCGTCCGTCCGGCCTCCGCCTCCGGGCTCGAGGGTGCAGAAACGAAGAAAGAATCCGCGCACACGGTGCCTTGTGACGTCACCCCGTGAATAATATGCTGATTTCGACAATGAAAAAGAGACTCACAGACTAAATTCACTTTGCATTCGTCACTCCCCTTCTTAAGAACAGCAAAATTCTAATTGCTTTCCAACGTAAACCATGCATTTTGTGGCACTGGGAAAAATCTGTTGGAATCGCAAGGAGCCCCTCCATAAAAAACGGGGTGTTAAAAAGAGTTCTTTTTAGACGCAAATAAGAGAGAGAAAAAAACTCATTTTTATGGAAAAATGAAAATAATGAAGTGCTTGGAGGAAATGTGCGAAGTTAAAGAAGGTTGGATTGAAAAGGATAAATGCGTTGATTTACTGTGGAAACTTTTAAAACGAATAACATTCAAAGTTGAATTGTCTTAATTTTTTCATAGAGATTCCATAACTTCACTAAAAAATTATTAAATTGTTAAGTGAATATATTTTTAGTTAAGGTAAAAGAGTCTACTGAATTTTCCAGGCTGTGATTTGGAGATTTTTTTGCGCGACAAATGCGGAAAAAGCAATTTTTCCGCGGAACACTTTTCATGCAAATGAGCGTGTGCAGCTGTAATAATCAATAACCAATAACGGGATTAAAAAACTTCGTTAATGATCAGCAGCCGAGTTCAAAAGAGAGATGAGCACCAAGAGGACCGTCTTTTCGCACCGAAGCCTTTTGTTTACTGAGGCAAAAGTTATTACACGCGCGCCCCTTGTGTGCTGTCGAAAATCGCTTTTTCGAAGTGAGAGGGAAATATTGTTTTTTGTTGACGAGGGAACTTCTTCCATAAACTTCCCACTTTCGCAAATGCTGCGAGTGGGGCTGTTCATCAACAAGTCAGGCGAATGGTTAATTGGTCTATATACCCGCGAAAAGTTTCTGATCTGATCAACTAAAATATGCAGCCTAAAATAATCCAATCAAAAATTTTGATTGATTTCCAACTAAATAAAATCGGTTAAAAGTTGAATGAAATTTTAAAATTTCAACTCACCTGAAGTTTCGACCACTGAATGCGTCCAATGCAGCGAGACGAGTTTCTCCAAGCGAGTTTGGCGCCGTACACGAGTTCCGTGTTTGTCAACTGATACGTGAGGGACTCGTCGACTTCCTTGCAAACTTGAGCCCACCGGGATTGGTGCGCCGCGCTGTTTAACCTGCAACAACAACCGCTAATTGACTTCCAATAATAACCCAAAACTAATTTGCGACGCAATTTTCTGGCCGCGAAAACGGATTCGAAATGGAGCAACTGCGTACATTATTTTGCTTAATCCGTTGTCCACTAAAATTAATTAAACGTTACAAGTTTGTTACTTCGGAGAGAAGCTTTGCAAGTTGAAGTTGTACAGTATTTCATCGCAGAGGCTTTTGGATGCATGAGCATGAGCCCTTTGCGTTCGTATTCATGCTAATTTATTCAAATCCAACTGCTATAACTGCTGCTCGCGACCGTAAAAACTTGTCGCTGACGATAAACGACCTGCACTGAATATCCAGTCCAAAATTATGCACGGCACGCGGCTGGATAAAGTAAAAAATAAATGTCGCAATTTCACGTTATAGCAGGCTCATTCAATATCTGAACTTATTTCCGCGATCCTAAACACGCACCTATAAAAATTTGTGATCTGTCCAAAATGCTTCAACGAATCTACGGACTGTGCGACTGTAATCAAAATATCGCATACGTACTGTTTTTTTCTTCTCATTTTATTTTCAATAAATCTTTAATTATGGTTGGGCTTGTGTCCATTAAGAATATGAAGAAGGCCAGCCAATAATCACTGTATTTAATTATTTAATTTTATACAAAATTTGATTTGTCACCTGGTTTATAAAAATGTCAACTCAAAAACAATTAATTTATTTTTAACTAGGTTAATTGTGGAAAAAAATTCGTAGAAAATAAATATTTAATGCAAAAATGATATTTATGACAAAATTAATAAAAAAAAACTACAAGTTTAAGTTTCAAATTATAACCTTTCATTCAACTAAGACCGTTTTAAGGCCCTTCATACAAGATAGGGAAAGGACGGAAGCATCCAGGAATCGCATTTGACAGAGTGGAAATTAAGTCTCATTGTCAAGCTAATATCTCAGCGGCGAGAGGGAATTATCATCTGTCAGCCGAGTTTCCAACAGATAACGAACGGGTGATCTGGATGCTGCAGCCCAAGATGAACAAACAAGCTGATTTTTTTGTGCTCAGTCAACGGGAACTCTGGATTTTTTTATTTTGTTTCCCGCAACTTTCCTTTTTGCATTCAAATTCGCGCGGCGAGAGGAACTGCGGTTCGTGTTTAAAAAGAAAAAGGACTTCATGACCGCTCTGTAGCGCAAAACTTTTCTCATGAATTATTTAAGTCGAAACAAAAAATTGCAGAACAAAAGAGCTCACGAAACACACACCTGCACACTCGCTCTGCAGTTAATTAGGACGTTATGCAAATCGGTGCGGTTTATTATTTGAACAAAGTTTTGGCAGTGATATTAATAAAAGGGTCGGGATACAACCCTGCCCTTTAACTTGCGGCCGCTCATATGAATTTATATTGTGACATTATGCAAGAGCGAGATTGCCCCTGAATATATATACCGGCCTGCATGAATTCTTGATAATTAATGCCAATTTATTCTACTTTGAGATAACTTTATTTGTCTAATTAAACTTCCATTTAAATTGAAACGCAGCCAAAGATTAAAAAATTGTAAATATTTAATTAAGTGATAAAAACTTCAACTTTTGCGTGGAAAAGCCTGAACACGGAAGGCCTTGGCAGGGCTTTTGAAAGCCACAAGGTGGCCGACTTATAATCACCCACGACACGGGTAGCTTTATGCTTTGTGCGATATTATACACGCGCTCTGCTCGCAATTAAGTGCATAATTCACGTGTCAAGGGAGCGATTTCATTACAAAATGATCTCTCCTGTTGCACTCTACTTACATACTCGCGCTTATTGTTTCCCGCCTGTAAGCAGTGGAATGACCTCCCTTTGCTTTTGACGGTTAATGATGTCCATGAAAGTAATTAATTATAAAACAACGTGTCAACTTTACCTGCGGATCGAGGCAAAGTATTGATCCATGAATTCTCTGGCAAGTCGCAGAACTTCCTCTTTGGTCCTTGGGTTGGTCGGCGAACGACCAGGGATGGACATTATGCTGCCCATGCATGTCTTCTCCGTGCATTGCGTCGGCTGCGAACAGAAAATTTTCATTTTGTAGGAGAAATTCAGTTTAGAGGTTTCAAAGTTATTGTTTAACCCTTCTGTAACATATTTTGAAAAATTGCAACACAAATCAATTTTTCCATTTTTTTACTTTGTTAATTTATATTAAATTTGCTCTTCAGATATGTATTAAATAAATTCAAAACTATATTACATAAAAAAAAATAAATAAATATTCAAAGTTGCATTTTATCAGCAAATTAATTTAATATATTTTCAAGAGTTTGATCGTAACCATTTTTGGTTGCTTTTAATAGGCGAACGTCTAAAAGCACATGTAACAACCTTATCAAGCGGACTATTTCTGTCCCCAAAATGAATACATTTAAAGGCTTAAACCCTTTCCGCACGTAACACGTGTGAGGAGGAAAAATTTCTTGCGTGCGCGGCTCCTATTTCAACAGAAGAATAAAGATGCATACGTTATAAACTTTTTCCGAAGAAAATCTTATACTCTCGACCCGACCGGTCACACAAGAGAGGAGGAAACGTAGCGGGGTTATTTATGCAAATTGAACGAAAGTGGCGCGCGCATTATCAAAGTTTTGTTAGGCAAATCGTTTTCCGCCCTACAATGCCGGTTAGTTTGCCACCGCTGACGTTTTCCAGCGCAAAACTTCTCTTATTCTCATTGAGATTTCCCGCCGCCGCCGCCGCAACTGTGCAAAATCCAAACGTGAATATTTCATTGGCTGCGCGTGTTTGGCGTCCGCTGAGCATCTCCGGCAAAAAGCAATAAAAAAGAAGCGGAAGCAGGTGCGTGTAACGCACACAACACAATGGAAAATAAAAAAAATTTCTTCCCTTTTCTCTGTTCTCAGAGAAAAATGAATTATTTTTGTCAATTTCATCAGGCTGCATTTTCATCGTCAAGCTTGAGTGACGCACAGTGGAAAAGACGAATCGCTCGACAAGCAGCAATAAAAATGGATTTTGCACCCTTTCATCGCGTCCATTCACAAAAAGGGAGGATTTGCCATCGATCCTGACGCCAAGCAGATTATATGAGACGTTTTGATTCAGCTTTACTGGTTGAGCGATAAGTAAAAAAAGCACACTGGCAAGCAAGCGATATTTTGTAAATATCCGTTAAATTAAAATAAAAATTAACTAAATTTAATAATCAATAATTTATATTTCAATTCTACATTTTCTAAATAATTTGTTCTGATTTCCTAATTACAACGAATTTTACAAAATAAATTTTTTGAAAGAACCATATTTTGAAAAATAATTAGATGAGTTTTAAGCGCTTTAATATCGTCGTTCACCCAACTTAAAATCAATAAATAGTTTTAATACTTTTATCTTCCTTCATTTTAAGGACTAAAACTAAAATAAATGTCATGGATTGATTTTAGCAAAAATTGACAATTCCGTGCACAAAATATATTATGTTTCCTCATTGTAAGTTTTAACAAATGATAGATTCTTGATTAAGTTACAATTTTCTGCAGCTATAAAGTATAAATTTTCCATCTTATTGTCAGTGAAATTGCTGAGCCACAGACAATTCCAATCCACGCACCTTCGCAAATCAAGTCTTGAATATCTTAAAGACGGAATAACCATCTATGTTATCGGCGAGAAAAACTTCGCAGCGCTTAATGAGATTTGTCGCCAGTGGAATGAAATTATATTGAATAAGAAGCGCAGTTATCGGTGGGCGGCGGTAATTTGTCACTCAAACAAGCAGTCCGTTTCTGCAAACTCGCCCTGAAGCACCCTCTCGACGTGTTTGCCTCGGCGCTGTGCGGAGTAAACATCTTCGGGAGCCTCTTAACACCGCCTCCTCTTTTGCGCACCCGTTGATACAAACGAGCAAAAGTTAATCAGATCACTTGGAAAGAGCGTCGAAAAGAATTTTTGGGGAGAAAAGTCAAAGTGATGTGCAAATATACGCCTGTATAGCACCTACATGAGTGTAGAGCATTTTCGATCCCACCACACAACCGTGTCACGCAAGTTGCACAAATTTTAAAGTAAACAAAAAATTAAAATCGTTCAATAGCTTTGAAAGGGAAGTAAATCAAATATAAAAAATTGATTTGCAATTTAAAAATACATGTTAAATTTTACATCATAAAGAAGTAATAAAAAAAGTAAATTAATTTTTCTGCCGTAAAAAATTTATTTTGTTTTAAATAACTTTGTGTTACTTTAATTAATTGTTTTAAAATATATGCAAATAATATTATTACTTGCTTGAAAATTGCAGAAGCAAAGAAAAAGAGAAAAATCTACTGATGATTTTGCCTTCATTGGTTGTGTTTAAATTTATTGATGGATGATTTATGTGCAATAATTATGGCTATGCTAGTATTTATAATGACGAGGGGAAATATTAATAAATATACAAATAATACCTTAAATACTTCATAGATATTATATTTTTGATATGCAGACTTGATAGATGCGTGCAATCTCAAATAAAGTTAAATCAGTAGCCTCAAAAAAATAATCCATTTTTTGTAAAAAAAAAAGCGGAAGCTATACGACAATGAGGTTTCATTTTTCGCTCACAAAATTTTGATTGCCTCAACGTGCGTGTTCATAGAATGGAAAATCACCTGCAGTCCCTGCTGTTGACACAGAGAGAGGCAAGTTGGTGGGTGCCAAAATTATTCATCAACGGCAGAAGTCTGTTGCAATTTCGTCCAAAAATTAAAAACTGAGCGCGGACAATAATATTTTGCCGTCATCCTATTTGGAAAAAAATGGAAAATACATTGTTCGGCCTCGGTAATCAATGGCGTGCTGTTATCCTTTCATTATATCAGACAACCGCGCCACGCTGCAATCGCGAGACGCGCACAATGAGATTTAAATTACTGATTAAATTTCATCTTTTCATGAGAAAAGCACTGGCGTAGGTGCTGTTTGCGACAGACAGCGGCTCACCCTGCATCTCAGGAAGGAAAAATTTAAAAAAGGATATAACGGGGTGCTCAGTATATATCATAGGCTTAAGCTCAAACCTAAACAAACAGAGAAGTTGCTTTTAAAAGATTTTCTCAAAATTTCTCTGAAACTTTGAAGTGGAAATTTTCAAATGTGGAACCGTTTCCCAGGATAATACAAATTCAACAGAGATACTAAAGAAATTCTCAGTTGACTCTCATAAAATCTTAAAATCAGGAAGTTTTTATTTTTAATTTACTTGGGTTTTCAGCTTTCTTTTGGGTTTAAAATCAAACATTTTATTTACAATACTTCACTGACAGATGTGATACTTTATTCACAACTCAAAACCGTCCAGTATTTTTTGTATTAATTTTTTTTTTTAAATTTATTTACATTATTTTGTTTATATGTAAGCTGCGGCAAGGTAATAGAGAAACCAATTAAATTAGAATTCATGAATTTCATCCTTATTACTTTTTTAGATTTTTAATAAAAAAATTGAAAGAAGAAATTATTTATTAACTTGCTAACTCACAATCTATATAGTTGCAAATTGTGTTTATTGATATATCACAAAGGCAATTGCTGCCCATAACGGGATACATCATTCATACATTCAAAATTCTATATATTTACAATTCAGATCATTTTTATAAATATAACATTTTTTACAAAACCTTGCATGATTTGAGGTCAATCAATAATTTTGTTTAAAAGCATAGCAGGGAAAATAGAGGATATCGACTAGAATTTGCACGTCTGCCAATATCACATGTTTTGTTGGGTGCGAAAAGCTTTTGTTTATTCGGTGAGCTTCTCTTTTACGAGCTGAAAAGCGGTCCTTTCACTGACCACTACTCGGAAAAGTTTCAACCAATATCATACGTCCATGCAAAGAGAGCAATTTCCCGGCGCCCAAACCCCAGCGGAGCAGAAAAATTCCAATCAGCAGCGCGACGAGACAGAAAATATTCATAAACACGCGAGAGCGTGCGCGCGTCTTTTCAGTGCGAAAGGCGATTTCGCGCTTTGAAAGGGTTGAAGGGGGTGAATTGCCGTGCAACTGCCGGACGCTTTATCTGAGAGCGGCTGAATCGCTCCAAATGATGCAGGCAAGGATGATCGCAGGACAAAAGAAAAATTAATACATTCAGAGCAGCCGAGGCGGCGGTTTTGAGAGAGGCCGCTTTAAAGCAGATACTCCTCTCTTTCTTCTTTGCTTCTTCTCCTTTTGATGCAAAAAAACACCTGCTAGTGCTCTCTACTCTCCGACCGAATGACTCAGTAGAATGAGAAGACGTTTTCATGCACGTCGTTGGCGCTCAACAAAAGCAGTCTGATGTAAAAATCGCCCTGATTTCTTCGAGAATTATTTTATAAATTGTGCGCTCTTCAAAAGGAAATTCAGTCAGCGTTTTTTTTTTTATATACATCCTCGCGCTGCATAATAAATAAATAAGAATTTTCCGGAATTTTCATTTCCGATGGGGTGGTGCGGAAACTTTGGAATTAAAAACACATTTTCGCGTGCGGTGAGTGTCTGATTTCAGGACGATTGTATTGGTGGAAAACAATGGCTCCTTGGTGAAATACCGTCTTTTCCAAGCACTTTCTCGGTCTGACAATGAAAGAAACAATGCCCGCGAGCTGTGCGCCGCGCGATGGGTATTATTAATCATCGCCCAAGCCACCCACCCAAACAAAGGAGGCGCCGCGCAAAACGAGAGCAAATCAATTTCCTGTCTACTTTCTGTCCCCTGGGCCCGATGATTTTTGCACCAGATATTTACCAAGAGTTGCAAATTAACCAGGGTCTTCTGCTGAGAAATGGCGCTATTAATTTTTTTGATTATCTTTTTATACATTAGCATTTGTTTGTAGATGTCGATTCCAATGAGACACGTTAGAAGAAAAATTTAATTCATTGGTATAACTGGATTTTTGAAAATTAACATTGTTTCTCATGGGAATTTGCTGTAAACAATTTTGCTCGTAGAATTTGCACAGTTTAAATTGATAAAAATTCACCAATGCACATCCGTATCACCCAAATTAATTTAGAAAATTTAAATCAATAAATATCTCAACTCCAAATTGGGAAACGTTTCAGATGTTTTTTTGGTGTTTAGGAGTTGAAAAATTTTTCTGCCCATATTTTGATGATTGCTTTAATTAATTAAATTTATAATTACTAGTTCTATTAAAATTTGTAAAACATGTTTAGTAACCTCAAAAATAAATACAATTTTATAATTTAACTAATCAATTTCATCTTTAATCAGTAACCATAAGAATGTTTTTGAACTGTGTGCCTTTGGAGCATGAAAATAAATTATTATCTCTGCTAAATATACAGAAACCGATGCCAAATTTAATAATCTCTCAGAGTGGAGTAGTAATAATATTTACTCGCGAGCATCCACGCACATTCGTTTTAATAAAGGATTTTGCCTTGTGTGTTTTTGCAGCGACGAGGTGCACCCCAAACTCTGCAGGGGTCCAATAATGCGAAGGAGAACAAATTCAGAGCGCGCACGCGGCACTCGCAAATTTTAATTATCTCGGCATAGCACAGGTGGACATGTTTATGGAGCCCATCCAGTCGGCGGCGGTTGAATAAAAACCATCTCACCGGCTGCACCCACAAAGCTCCAAAAGAGTTTTTCCGGCTCGGCAACGGCTGCAGGTGCAATTTATGCAAAGAGTCGGCGGCCCATTTGCATTAGGGACTTGACCTTTTCGGACGCTGGCACCGAAATGCACTTGTCTCCATCACAAAATGCGACATACTATGACAAAGAATCAGGTAAAACAAATAATTGTTTTTTAAGAATAAGGAATACTTGACGAGGGGTTTCTATAGTAAAAAAATATTATTAATAAAATATAACTTTTTAACACAAGATAATTGAATTAATTGACACACATTTAAAAAAATGGGTTGTTTTCACTCTGCTTATGATATCGTGAAGCATATTGTATGTTTTGATTTATTGTACAAATTAATTGCTTCTCATTTTCTTTTTTTCGTTTTACATGTTTTCCTGTTGGGTATTACATGCCCTTTGTGGTGCAATAATAAAGAGAAAAAAATAATTAAATGACCGCTTGAATTGATATTTTGTTTCAATTCATTAAAATTTTGTATTACTTAGGCTCGTTAATTAGAGGAAAAAAATAATAAACAACAATAAATGATAATATCAAATTGAGCCAGTTTATTATATGGTTTTTTTTTAGTAAAATGGGGTGTTTTCACTCCGCTTAAATAGTAAAATAGTAAACAACATAAATTTTAAATGATAATATCAAATTGAGCCAGTTTTTACTAAAATTATATCACCCGTTTTTCAGATCCGAGACCATTTATCGTTGTTATCAAAAAATCTTAATGCAGTCTCGTGAGTGACAAAAACACACAAACTAGCAGTTTTTAGTGTTTTTCATTTCAAATGTGTGTTATCTCCCGCCACGCTTTTGGTGAGATACAGATTCAACAGCTTTGACGCATACACTTTTAGGTGCGATGGCAAAGCAAGATAACTGGCACCTGACTAATTAATCAGTGACAAAGCTCAAAATTTATGTCGCACCCTAAAAGCCCCAATGACTTTTTCATTTACTTTTTTCTCTCAGTCCTCCACGCAACTTCCTTCATTAATATTCTGCTCTCTCGCGCCCAAAGCGTCACACGAAATGTAGAAATATCTCAACTAAATGTTATTTCAGAACATAAATTTCAACCTCGAGAAGAAGAGCTAAGACGTCAGAAACATGATTAAAAAGCGTCGATCGCGGAGATATCCAGCTGAAGCGCGAAATTTTTCGCTCGGTGTCGGAATAATGCAGCCGCGCTTACGTCAAACAGCTCAAGAGTGCACGTTAATTGAGAGAGCCTGCTCTCGTATATTCTTTTCACCGGGAGCACCTCATGCGGCAAAAACAATTGTTTCGAATAAGGAAGCCACTCGAGTGGTGACCGAAATAGCCTTGCGGCAGGAGAATTGTTTAATAACACAACAATGGCATGTTCTTCACTAATTAACCCTTCAGTCGGTCCAAATTCCAAATAAGAGACAAACAGTACTTTTAGCGGCACAGTTTTGTTATCACCACAGGCAACATGAAAGAGAGTCAAAATAAATCAATTTGGAGATAATTCCAAAGCAATCAGTGAAAGTCGTTGAACCGTGCGCATTAATGTGTGCATTATCACATCTTATGATATAATGATTAAGATTAAAGTATGGATATGAGACCATTTAAGAAGTAGAAAAAAAATTATTTCTCCTGGAAATAATTAATTCGAGTACAATGGATTAACTGATTATTGGAAAATTTCAGCTACATTTATGAAGTTTAAATTCTTATAACACCTAACAAAACAAAAATCAATTCGTTGTATAAATATCACAAAGACAAACCTTGGAAAATATTAAATTTTGAAAGTTCTCCGAAATTCAAAATTTTAATTGATGCAATAAAACGATTGATTCTGAATTTTTTCACTGCGGATTTTATAAAAAAAAAAATATAAATTTGAAATTTTCTGTTTTCTTTTCTTTTGGAGCGGGGTTCCAGTTACTTGACCAAAACTGATAGCGCGGATTGTTAGAAAAAAATTATAGCAAGACAAAGTAAATTTTTTCGTTAAAATTTTGAAAAAAAATTTGTATCGTTTTTAGTCTTTCCTAACGATAACAAATTTTTAATTAAAATTTTTAGCGAATGTTTCAATCTTTATTCACATTTTTATTGATTTTTTTGGTCATTTGCATCAAACTGAACAGAATAGTAAGTTTTGGGCCTTATCTACTTGCTACTGTCATCTGAGCTAACTTTCTTATCTGAGAGAGGGCTTTTCTTGCAGCAGAAGTAAGAAATAAGGGGGATCGATTATTAATCAGAGTTCAGTGTTTTTTTTTATAGATGACAAGCAAACGCAAAGTGCTGCTTTTTATCTCACCCAATTAACGGTCAAAATCACTCTCGAACGCGGCGGATGAGAAATCTGCTGATTAGATGCACTTCGCGGCGAAAACTGTGTCGGCGGGTGGCGCATAAATCAATTTGCAATGATCTTTTTTGCGAGAGAGCGCGGGTTAGAAACAGCAGCAGCAACAGGCGCTTTGTTTGCATAAGCGAAAACACGGCCCGCGCGTCGTTCCCATGCTTGCCACGGCGCGTTTATTACCAGCTTTTCGCGCGCCATTCATTATTCTCGACTAGGGCACTCCGTTTAACGAGAGCACCGCACCAACACCTCAGACTGCATATTTTTATAGAGTGTAATTTTATACGAAATCTCTAGTTCGCGTGTGCAGCTTGTCTCTGCGCACGCCGCGCCATCAATTAGGAATCGTGTTTGCCGATGAAAATCCAATCTCGCCGGTGCAACATAAAGAAACGCGCGGTTCTATCCGCTCGCATTTTTATGGAGTGTACACAGAGTTTGCTTCTAAATTGGAATTCCTTTTGGGCTCAACTGTATATTGTGTGCGTGTGCACGAAATGCACGTTGCTCAAAGTGCGAGAGCTCGTTGGGCTTTACGTCTTTTGGAAATGAGCTCTTAAAAAGTTGCGAGTTTCCGCACCCAAATGGCCAAGTTTGAATGGCGTTTTGAAATGTTTGAGTAACGGGCGACTTTCATAAATTTCATAAAAATTGAGAGTATGAAAAAAAAACTTGGAAATTTCTTTAGTTTTTGACGTGCAAGAATTGGAAAAAAACCCAAAAGACACTTATTTTGACCTATTTAATATTCTAAAAATCTTTTCTTTTCTCTTCTTCATTGAAAGATTTTGCCTAACTAAATAAAACACCTTTATTTCAATATTAGTTTAAAAAATTTTATCTGAAAAGGCTATTTTTTTTAAATTAGAATTGATCATTTTAAACTATTATTATACCCAAAATGTAAAACTTCGTTATTTGAAATTATTCGCCTAATAATATTAGTTTTACTCTCAACAAAAAAGGTGCCTATTTTGAAACTAAATAACAAATTTCCAGTGTAATCAAGTTAAAAAAATCTCTGAAGATATTTCATTTGCAGCAACTATTGAAGTCTCCAAAATTTAAAAACCCAATTTGGACACCGCACGTCTCAAACTCACCACCTTGGAGGCTTGGTTGTGCAATCGGTCGACAATAAAGTCTTTCGTATCCCAATTTTTCAGTCGGAAAAAATCTTTCGCTTTGGGCGTCGGATGGCCGTTGACGGTCGCCGCCGCTGGCCTCCGCTTGTCCACGACGTCGCCGTCATTCACAACAACAACAACAGTCTTGGCAGTCGACATGCTGTCTGAATAACTGAACCAAAAATGACCAAAGCCGCAGGGATACACCACGTTCATATAGAGACCCCCACCCTGCCGCTCACATTTATCCTCTGGCGGAAGAAAAATATTTTTTTCATCCTTATGTAATTATGAGTTTCGTTAAAACATAAAATGCGGTGGAAGAATCTGGTTTTGGTGAGAAAAAGTGATAAAACCAGACTTTTAGTCTTTCTTGGTTGTGCCGCACATTTGACCTTTCAACCTGTGCCTGATGACTTTTCTTATCATTAGTGCTGACCATTATTTACAGTCTTGATCACTTCTAAAAAAGCCGTGCTCAAACTGAATTTTTAATTTTAATTTTCTAAATTAATTTTATAACGTTGGCATATTTTAGTTATTAAAATTTATTTTTAATTTGCGTCAGTGGAAGATAAGAAGCATTCTAAGAAATTTTTTTTTTTGCATTTTTACAGCACCATTAAAGCCCTCTCATATGAGGATTAAAATTCTTAAACATAAACGTTGCTTTGAGCTATAAAAATAATAAAAAAGTAAATGTAGGCAAAAAAAGCAGGAAACTATTTTGCTATTGGTGCAAATAATTTTTTAGTTGAGCTTTTTATGTAAAATTGTATAAAAAAACAACGATAATTTCCTTATTACAAGTTTGCCTTGATAATATAGACGCAATAGAATCTAATTTAACGAGCCTATATTTTTTCAGCCCAGCTTATGTAGATTCCCTGTCAATGAAATAGAAACAAGCATTCTCGATGTGCCGACAGGTGAGGCGACGACAAGTTCATAAAAAATGCATCTCTTCGGCAGCACTCGAGGGTGTTTGCCCGTATTATTTACATTATTTTCGATAACCTCGTAACTCTCTTGCGTATGTTTTGTTTGCTCAGCGTCGCAATCAGTCAATCAATTAGGCGCGCGCGAAATCAAGAACGGCTTCTGTCACCACCAAAAGGCAAAGCGAAAAAGGCGAAACCACACCTCGCGCGGCGTTTCCGTCTCTCCGATAAAAGTTTCGTCTATATCGGGTGGGCTACGTGCCCAAATTGAGCGGACGCGGCCCTCGAGGGGCGCTTATCTGCGACTTTTTCGGAATGAATCTGTCCAAATACGCCGAAGAAGATCGCTGACGAATAGAGAGCGTCAGACTTTGCATTTTGCGAGCAACGCCTGCGTTGTTTGCAGCCCGATACGAAATTGAGAAAAACGATCGATGACATCATCACAACCTTTTGATATTTTGGTGCGTAAATTAGACGCTATATAGCGAAATAAATGAAATTCCTCAAAAGGAATTTGATAATTTATGGACACAATTATTTGCAGCATAATTAAATTCCTTAAATTATTGCCTTGCAACAATAATTATGAATTCTAAGTAAAATTAAAGAAAGGATTTCATTTAAATAAGTCATTTTTGTAAAGTTTTTGTTATTTTCCTGATAAAATCGCTGTGCATATTACTCATCTATTTAATTAAAGAGAAGTTTGCAAAGTAAGTAGCCCAATGCTTTGTGAGTCATTGAGAATAGCGGTGAAAGAACATAAAAAAACGGTTTTCCTCAAATTGCCGAGCTTTATGCCTTTCATCACAATAACTTAATGAATTCAGAGGCAGGCTAACGCCACCAGCACCAAGCGATTATGCAGATGCAGCGTTTCTTTCAACACAGTAGCTATTTCTAATTAGCAACAGGTCGCATTTATGGACAAAAATCACAAATTCGCAGAAATCGGACGTCGTAAAATAAGAACATTTCGTTGTGCAAATAATTACAACTTTGTCAACAGCTCATCCCTTTGTTGTTTTTCTTGAGAAGCAATAAAAACTTCAAATGATTCATATCGTGTATTGATATAGAGAAAATTAAAAAAATTAAATTAAATAAGATGAAAATTACGATTATTGTCATCGAAACAAAGTAGGCCCTAGGAATAGGCTGAAAATTCCAAGTTAACTGAACTATACACGTTTAGAAATTTGCTTTTTTTCTTAAAAAATAATTAAAAAATAAAATGATTTTAATTTGAATTAATAATTTGCGCCTAAATTTAATTAGATAACAAGTTTTTATTCACGAATAAATGATTAAATGTATATTGATCTTTGATGTTGTTTAAAAATCAAACTTTTTGCAAATTCTCTTTTTTTACTAACTCAGGTTAAAGGATTCAAAATCGTTCAGCATCCGACAAATGGCTTAAGGAGCGGAGCAGCAGTGTCAAGAGTGTTTTTGGTGCGGAATGCAAAGCACGCGTTGAGCCTGGGAGAAAAATGAGCCGCTCGCTCCCGAGAGCGGCTCCATAGACAGCCCATTTGCACTTGGACTACTCGGAGCACGCGGAAGAAAGTGCGCTGGGCAAAAAGCTCCATTTGCAGGTTGACACGAAAATAGAGCAGCGGCCCGTCGGGAATTTCTCGCATTGGGTGTGTGGATATAAACATGATTACAACAAAAGAGAGTGCGGAGAAGTAACAAACAAAAAGTAATCCGTGCACTGTATAGGAAATATGATGGCGATGAAATTTATGCTTTTCTCTTTAGAGGATTGCGTGTGCTGTCCAGGCCGTAAATGCACAAATGCATAATTGCAGCACGTTAGAGCCATTCGGGATGCAAAAACCATAATCGTCTGCAGAAAAAACACTACGTGTCATCGTTTGAATTTTCTCACAAGTATATATTTTTATCGCAATGCATATTATGTGCAATTCTTGCGTCACGCAGTAAAAAAATGTTATGTAGTTCATTTTTAATTCGAGATTCAAATTGCCGTTCTTCGCGCCTCGCTGGTACTGGACCGAGTTTTACGAGGGTAATTTGAACATCATCAAAAGTATTTCTACGCAGAGATAACGAGAGGCGCACAACTTTTATGCTACGCTTTTTGCTGATCGTTGTTTGGGTTCACGGATCGTGACCACATGGGCTGCCGATGACGGCGATTCGTTTGCAAAACACGCTCGCCGCTGAAAGATTAACTGCTGAGAGAACGACGCAATCTGATGCGTGAGCCATGGAGTTCCTGTGATTTTCAAGAGCAGCCTCAGCGCGAAAGAAAGAGAACTATATGCGTGGACGGAGAGCCGTGACTTGGACAAAGCGCTTTGAGTTGCACATTGCAGAATCTCATTTAGAATGTAGGTGGGTACTTAAATTTATATTTGAAAATGAACTTTGTAAGTATAGAAGCACGAATAGAATAATATAATATAATATCAAGCACCCTATTGTAAAATAATGAATCCATGCTATTTAAAAAACAAAAATAATTATTCAATGTGGATTAGAAAAGTATAATATTTTTCTATTTTTGCTCCAATGAATTTTTTATCTTTTACAAAGGGTACAAAATCATATAAAACTGCTGCTTTTTTAATTTAAAAAAAAAAGAAATTCAAATTCTTGGATAAAAACTAGTTTCTCAACATTTTGATTTGGTTTGATCTGATATACCTTGGCCTACAGGAGTGCTAAATTTAGGGAAAGCTTAAACAATGAATGTTCTGGAATTTATATTGTTGGTCGTCCGGCAAAAGATCCTAAAAATAAATCAGCCGTTCAAGCCGCAGACGTCAAATTACCATTTGGCGCGTTTTATTAGCTGGCCGTCGATTGAGCAGTGTTTGTGAGGCGGTTTCGCCAAAGCTCCTATACGTGCAGATAAAAGATGACCGCGGTCAGAAGATGAGATCCACAACGCAATTGAGCACGTGTGCAAAATAAAAAGGGCAGAGATTACCTCTCGCCCACCTTTCTCTCTCCGCGCAATTATCAGCGAAAACTTCTTAAGCCCACCCTTTCGGTGCCGGAACCCTTGGCCAGCGGTTGATGATAATGAAACGGGGACGCACAGAAGCGTGAGAAAGTGAGGTGTTCTCACTAGATGAGCTGTACGACAATTAGACACTTTTTGAGGAGAGGAAGAATATAAAATTCTGGGATTTAAAATTGCATTCTTCTTCATCAATCGATACTTCTGCCGGAGAAATTAAATTTGAAGCAATTTTTAGTGCAATTATTATGTAACTTTTGAGGTAGAGAAATTTTATCCTATAATTAACTTTCAGTGCAAGTTAATTAAAAAAAAACAACAACAACAATAAAGAGGGCTAATATTTAAGTTCTCCATTTTCTTTCAATTCACCTTCTCGCTTCTTCATTCCCACTTTGAAAATATAAGATGTACTAAAATAATTTCAGAAATATTTAAAAATTAGCAAATTTTCATAAAATTCCCTTTACCTGTTGTGTGTTTTAAAATTTCAAAGGCTGAAATAAGTATTTTAAGTAAGATTCTCGCAATTTTTTTTCTAATTTAAATAAAATAAGTCCTACCTCAACAACTTGCTGGTGCAGAAGGTCGAAGGTCTCGGACTGGTTGAGAAGGTTGCGCAGACGGATGGGTTTGCGGTGCGAAGGTGACTGGTGGTGGTGGTTGGCCGAGGAGTTGGCGACGGGCGGCGCCGGCGACGTCGGCCGCGGCTGCAGGTGCTCCTTGTCCCTCATGGTGTGCGTGAGGGACGACGACTGACGCTGCCGACGACCGGCCGAGCCGCAGGGTGCACCTCAACCCTGCGCATGCACCGCACAGGCAACCGCCGCGCGCTACCAGATGAATGAACCGCGAGCCAACGAGGAGGACCAGCAGGTCACGCAATGCACCAGGCCAATGAAAGCGGGCTGTGCAAACAAAATTTTTATTGGTATGAATGGAGATTTAAAATTCAAATAATGCTTGTAAGATAATTGTTATTTTAAAGTATGAGGAATCGTTATGCATTATTTAATAATTTAAAGGTGTCTTGAACATTAAATCTTCTGCAAAAAAAGCATTGCAACCAGAAATTGAATTATAATTTGGTTAGTGATTTATTTATACGATGTTAACAAATTTAATTAAATAAATTAACAACTATTTTATAACTAATAAATTACTAATAAGCTATGGAAAAGTAAATTAAAATTAAAATATGTAAGATAAAAATTTTTTTATTTTAAAAATTAATGATAAGTACATTAATATATTGAAACTACTTATTGTTAATATGTGAACAATTTGAATACAAATTAATGTAAAAACTTTAAAATGTTGAACTATATAAAAAAAAATTTATAGCATTTATAATTTCTTGAATTTCCATATTCAGGGCCTTTACAACTAAATAATAATATTGAAAAAGATTTTCGGTTCCTTATATTAGTTTTATTGATAATCAGCGAGTAAAAACAGTAAAAGTTCAAACTAATCTACCATTTCCAAATTTAATGTAACGTCCTCTTAGTTTCTAAAAATTTCAAATAATACGCCACACATGATTTAAAGGGCCACGGGCTTCAAAAATTCTATCATATTACAAAGCGAAAAGTAGCATGTAAACAACTCACGTGCTGTTTTGGTTGGTTTTTGCCGTCTCTTGGCAGCTGTAACCGCAGCTAAGCTCGGATTTCACTTGCGATTTTTCACTCGGTCGCCGACCAACTGAGCATCTACATTCAGAGCCGAAGCTGTGCTCCCCAACAGGTCGCTTTATCTGATCTGCAGCGTGTGTAAACTGGCCGGCCTGGTGGCGCGTCAGTGCCGAAGCTGCTTCTCGTCCGCCAGCAGCACCCGCTTGTGCACCTGATCGGTGTGTATTTATTTATTTGTTGCGCCGCTCCGAAAAGCCATTGTTCCTCCTCCGACGACGTCTGTTGTTGTAGTGCACAAGACACACGAGTTATTTTCTCCAGAAGCCCTCTCTGTCCGTTTGTTTTGACCATCTCGGCCAACTCCAATTCTCGGTTCTCTGCTGGTTCCGCGGAAAGCAGCCGAATGGCCCACGCAGAACAAACAAAATAAATTTTTGTTTGGACGCGCGTTGCCGGATTATGTGCACTAATATCCCGAGTCTAAGTGCGCCGTAAAACTGCTCTCCTCTCCCTTTCTTCGTTCTCTCTCTTCTCCGAGGCAGATTTGAGTTGTTGGATTTTATGTTTTATTCAGAAGTAAAGCACCAGCGAAAATTTAATATCAAAAGATGGTGGCAGACAAAACTGCTCTCGAGTGAAAACTCGCCTTGAAATTTAAATGCATAATACCATCTGTCTGTTGAATGGAAAGTTGATTTGACCAAGATGTTTGCAAACATTGAGATTACCCTCTCTCAGAAAATTTTTCTTCAATTAATTTCTCACAAAAGTAATTTTATACACCCCATTAAAAAATTTCATTACTTTTTCAATCGAAATTTTATAATCTCTACTAGCAATCAATTTTTTTCTATTGTGGGAAGAAATTCCTGCTGATGGATATAATTTACTAATAAATTACAATTCAAACTTTCACATTAAAATAAATCTACAAAATATACCTCCTTTTGGTCGTTTAGTTAAATTTTTATTATAAGGAAAAAATTGGATTTTTAATATACAATTTTAACTTCATTCAAGGAGCATAAATTACCATCAATGTTTAATTTCTGTGAGCACTTAGCCGGATTTACAAGAATATAATAACGATAATAACAACTGTGCTCTGCTGCGCGTCAAAACAAGTAAATACCATGCCTCTTTTGTAAGTTTGTTCTCCAGCGTCTCGTCCCCAGGGACCACCTCGTTGACTACGTGCTGGCGCTCTCTCTCTCTCTCGAGATAATTATCTGAATAACAAACTCGCTACACAGAGTGGAAAATTAGTCGACCTGCTCATGTTATTGAGATATTTAGCACCGTTTTAACTAACCTTTATCTCTTTCGCGCGTAAAGCAATTTAACTGTCTGCACATGAAAATAAAAAACTCATGTGATAAAAGTAAACGAAAAGGAAAACTCACGTATGTATGTGAAACAAAAATAGTAAAAAGAAATGGAAAAAACGGATAATTTAAAAAGGGGGTGTTTTATCAGTTTTTTGACATGTCAACTAAAATTTTGAAATTCTGAACAGAATTTGATAATTTTTCAAGTTTAGATAATGAAACATATGTTTCTTGTTTTTTTTTTAATCACTTTTTAACGTCGTTATAAGTCATTTGAGATTTCTTAAAACGCCCAGACCATTTTTCAAGCAAAAATTCCACACATACACTTTTTATCACTTTTTCCTTAAAACCTTTTAATTTAAATTTTAAATAAATCTCATAAAAAGTAAGCTATTTTATTTTAAGTATGAGGCTGGGAGCAGATCAAATCAATCTTAATTAATTATAATTGCAAAGTGTCTTAATTGATCTTTAGGCAGTTACTGCCTCTAATCCTTGATATTAACATCTAAGATGTTGAGACGATTTTAAACGCTTTTAAATTTCCCATCAGATTTTATAATCAAGCATTTCAGAATGATCGGAAATCTCTGCTTTGATCGCCCAAGTGGAAAGTCAGGAAACAAAAATCGGCGTGACAGAAACCGCGGCGGCACGCCCAAAGCATCTCTGATATTGAAATCTTGTTTCAAGTTTCGTAAATGTTTAACGGAAGTTGTGGTGCGGAAACTTTGTTGAAATTTGCACTGCTCGCCCCTGGCCGCAAATTGCAGTTTAATCGCCGGTCGTTCGTCTTTGCGCACGAAAAGTTGGCGGAAAAGAAAAGCGGGCGGTCTTGCAACAGGATCTCGACGAGAGTGCGTGTTAGAACAATAGTGAGACATTATCGCGGCTCAACGACTCGGCGTCCGTCGCTTGCCGAGCCGAGAGGGCGAATTTATATCTGGGTGCATCTCCCTTGTCCCCCTCGCGCATCATGAGCTGTCGCCCGCAGCCTCACAACCACTCCACCGTGCTGCAGCTAAATTGCAGAAAACTTTTGCCGAAGGGCTCCTAATTTGATTGATTGGCGTCGCGGTTTTTGCTTTCGGAAGAAGGGTTGATCTCTTCGAAAGATTCGCCGAACGAAGAGTGGCTGTGAAGACAGATAGGCGACGCGCATCACTTCTCTGTCGAGCCGGTTGCCTGCCTACGAGATTCGGTGACGTTTTGGGAACAGAAAAACAGATGAGTGTATCTTTTAAAAAATTGCAAAATATTTTGTTTATGCCAAAATAAATTATAAGCTTACATCTTTATTTGCATGTTTAAAAAAAATCTATAGATATTGTTTGGGAAATTATTCAATGAGGAAATGAAAAGAAGTAACGTCTTTAGGGGGAAAGAACGCTTCCTAGAAAGAGCTCAAATCATAATTCGAATTCACTTTGAGGGACATAATGCTGAAGTGCCCAACGAACAGGAATCAACTCGGAAAAACGGTGAGCCATTTTCGCGTTTACGAGGGCTATTTTCATATGGCCCGGCGGGGGTAGTAAAAATCCCGCTGCATTTTTCATAGGCCCGGCGGAATGAGAGGTGCTTGCGGTTGCCGTTCGTTGCTTTTCCCACGCGCCTCGCACTTTCGCCATCTCTTTCTTTGCTTTAAGAGCTTACACTGAATAATTGACGATTGAAATGCACACTGCCAGCTTTTTCACGAGACGTTTCACCACCTAAAAAATAATGGCTACTTAACTGTCTGATACATTTTCCATTAAAATTGTGCTTAAATTTGTATCACATTTAATGCCTAAAGAGAATGGTGATATTTTTTTATTCGCACATCAGGAACAACAAAAAATCGGTAAAAAGTTTTATTTTACCAGCAAAAAATCCATAAAAAAATTGGCAAACTTTTTGTTTTCCATGTTTTATGTTTATGACCTCATAACACTTCACGTCATTCTATAGTTCAGAAAGGCGTTGCGCAACTTTGTGCACCACATGGAAAATCGCACACTTCTTTGAAGTTCCGATGATACCTCATCGCTGCTCCTTACAAAAAGAAGGCACAGAGGCAGTCCCACGTGCTTTCCCTCAGAACACAAAACAGAGCCACAAGGAGTGCATTACTGTTGCTCTTGGAGAAAAGTTGCACGGCGTTTCTTTCTTGTCTCTTAGCGATCGTGCTCTTTTTATCCTCTGTGCCGTGATATCAGGGGAAAAGCTTCCTTTCCAATGCATATTTATCGAGTTTCCAGCAGGACCGCAACAAAATTGCTTTTAGCTGCTACATTTCTTTCTTGTGGTATTTGCACACATTTACATAAAGAAAAAACTGAAAAAAACTAAGATTTTCATAATTAAAATTATAAATTCAATCTAAATTTTTTGAATTTTTAGTTTTTAAATGAAGATTTCAAGAATAAATATGAATTTCGTCAATAAAGTTTAATATATTCTGCGAAATAAAACATAAAAGCAACAGATGGTAAATCAAACATTTATAACATTGCAAATCGCAAGAAAATATTTTTTCAATCTCGACATAGTACCTGATTCCGCAATTGCAAAATAATACAGATGTGTTATTATTTAAATATAAAAATTCCACTTTTTTCAACTTTGCACCAAAAAGCACCTTTTAACAAGTCGCTCTTTAATAACAGAAGCTTCATTTCAATTTGTTAAGCAACACTTCCGTAATTGAGTTGAATGACAATGACTGTGCGCCTTGGCTGTTAGGAAGCTAAATCAATTAATTAACTCGAGCTAATATGACAACAATGTGAATGGAGGCGTGCGTGGAGTTAAGGGAGCCAACTTGGTGTTTCGAAATGGCACTGCGTCGTTCCCATTTCTGCGAATGAAAATGGAGCAGAGCCGGGATAATTATGCGGCTCGTGCGTATTGTTCCAAAAGCAACAATGGACGTGCAGGCGGTATGTTTGCATGGTGTGAATGCATTTCTTGTAAACGTTCTAGGCGATTTAAACCGTGGGATGGGAAATTGTTTTTCTGCTTCGTTCCGCTTTCTTTTATGTTGCAAAAAGCTACATGAATAAGTATTGTGAGAATCGAAACTTACCAGAGCGAAAGCTGAAAAGTGTGTCGCTCTTCATATTCTCATTCTATGAGAAAAAGAACAATGTGCACAGAATGAAAAAAAGCAAAACAAACAAAACTTCAACTTTGAGTCCGATTCTTCTTTAAGCGTGTTGCAAAATATTGTAATTTTTTAACAGTATGTTAAGTAAACATAAAAACCAAAATACTGGCCAAAAATTTTGAAAATATAGCTTTAAGAATCAGAGAAGTAAAAAAGTTAAATAAACGGATATAACTAAACTGTTATAAATTAATACATTGTATCATATCATAGATCTTTAATTTCCAAAAATTTAATTTAAAATGCACAATTTTAAATTTGCAAAATTATTTTTGCCACTCAACGCTCTTTAGGATAAAAATATCAAATCGGTTTTTGGGGTGGAAAATGAAAGGCTACAAAAAAAATGTTTTTATTCAAGAAAGAAATAATTTTTCAGAATAGAAACATTGTAGGTGATTTTAGGCTGTAACCTTAAGGTCTTTTATGTTATTGTAGGTAATCACCAATTTTTCACAACCCTTATTCAAAAGCTTATCAACTATTTAGAAAAAGAACAAAGCTCTTGGAAATAATTGCAGAACTTCTGTTTACAGTGTTGCTCATAAATTTTGCTTTTTGGCTGCTTCACGGGTGCCGCCGACGGGGAAACGCGGTCGGCGGAGTGGATAAATCTCATTTGAGCAACGCGGATGTCTTAATATTTCTCGCTCAGCGGCAATTTCACCTCGAGGAATGGCGCAGAGCATATCAATCAGCACTCTTTTGGGCTCCCAGCATCCCCAGCTGCTATTTTTCCCCGCGCACAGCAGCATTTGCTGTGTGCCGTTGAGCAACGGACACAAGAAACCAGACAAATACATACGTCATCTTCACAACCTGCAATCAATTTTTCTTCCTCGTCATCAATTACTCGCAAACGTGCTTTAAATTTTCAATCGAAGGCACAAAACTAAATTAATATCATTTCAATTCTTGTATTCGCTCAAAACTCTGCAAATAAAAAACGGTTACATTGGAAGATAATTGGGCAATCAGCTCCAAAAAAATCCTACCAATTTTGTTGAAAAATGTGATAGAAATTTTTTTTATAAATTTAATAGAACTCTCTGTAAAAGGGCAGAATTTATTTTTTTTGCGAGAAATTTTGATAAGGATTGATTGAAAATTCAAAATTAAAATGAGTTATTTACAAAAATTTAATCCTGAGTTGCATGAAGAAAATTAATTGAAAGAGCAAAAATCGTTAACAAGTACATTATCATGTTTAATTCTATTTTCAATACTTTTTATTTGTTTTATATTTTTGTTTGCGAAACTCGTGAGGACCAAAGCCACTTAAGTCGCCCTTCCCGGCTTATCCCCGGGCGCAAAGCTTATTTCCTAAAAAGTATTAATCAGAGACGGGCAAACGTGTGGGACGAGAGGCAGCCAGCATCCAGGAGGATATGAATCGCCTTTGCTCGTCGGATTTCTCTGTTTCGTCGGAAGCATCAGCGGCTTTGTGACGCGAATCACATAAGCACGCGGGGTGCCCGCATCTCCGTAGAGAGCAGAGTCGGTGTGTATGTTTACAAAGGAGCCGTCGTCGGTTTTTCTTTATGCAAAGAAAGTTATTTACACTAGGATGACCATTTGTTTATACGTGTCATGAGGGTGCACCCTCTGCACTCCGCCGGAGTGAGAATTTAACTTTGTTCCGCCGCAATTTCGCGATTAAACCGAGTGCTTTGTGGCGACGTATATATGTAAAGAAATAGCGCAACGAGCGGCGACCGAGGTGACTTTTTGTTTTGTCAACCACCCACGCAGAAAATTTGCCTCGGTCCACTCTCTCCTCTGCTATCTCTCCATACATATATTGAGTTTTTTCTGCAAACATTGGCCTGCTGGAATTTTATCGCACAGGAGCCGCCATCAGCTACCGCTGCAGGTTTTATCGCAGCACTCAAAATTAGATTCGATTGTCTGATTAATGCTTTGCTGATGTTCGCCTGTCAAAGTGACGATTCATTGACGCGCCTAATTGTGGCCAAAAGCAATTATAAATTATAAGCGCAAAAGTTTGCTTCTGAAATTTCACAACCGGACAAAGTAATATGTGAATAGATTTTTTTTTAATTTTTGCACAACCCTTCCTGCGGCATGGTTTCATATAAATGTAAACTAGCGCCCGCGATAAAAAAAAAAAATAATTTTTTTGGTCGCGTAATTTTGTTGCCTTTGGTCGTAAAATAATCAAATTTGACAGGCATTATATTTGTGTTGGAGGACACTTGCGTCACTCAATTAGAAATTCGATGGAGTGTACGGATAAAGCAATCAAACTTTTGATGTTGTATGCATGCAAATTTCAGACCAAATATTGCAGGTCGACCGCCGGCTTGTGTGTTTCGCAAATTGGCTGATCTACCATTGAATGCCGCGCGCGCTGTTCGAGAGGCTCTTTGATGCATTTGAAAGCACCACAAATATCCGAACGAAGCTCTTTTTGCTGTCAAGATGCATGAATGCACGCTTTGAAATCGAATCCAACGTCGACGATCAACTTTGCATCTATACCCCGATAAAAATAATTGCAATGCCTCGCTGACCATTTGGTTGAAACTGCAATGTAAATTAACGCGGCTATATTATGGTGCATTCATTTATAAAAAATTGGCGTTTAAATAAACTCTAAAGGCTGGTTTTCACATTTATGTGTCATAATTGTGCAAGTTACATTAAAAATTAGTAAAATTAGACCGAAGCAGATAATGAATGAAGTCAACTTGTTACAGGAGCGCGAGTCAGCCGAGTGGGAGCGCTCGATCTTCACTGCTGTCAGCCTAGGGAAAGCCTTGTAGAATAATTTGTTAAACTAACAGAAGGACGGCCGATGATGATAAGAGCGACGAGTGCATCAAGTGTGTGTGCACAACAGAGGAAGTGATTCAAAAAGTCTTCGCCTACATCTCCGGCGATGACGCAAGCGGAGAAAAATCGTCGCTGCCATCCGAGTGTGCGGCGATGGACGAGTCGGTGCGCGCGGCCCGCGTAGATGGAGATTAATACAAATCCTCGTAAATAGTGTTTCCTTGAGCTGCGACAGAGATAACAACGTGACAATTTTGTATCGATAGCGACCCGCTGCGAGAACACCTTGTTTGCCATCAGCGAGACGCAGAGAACTCGGAAACGAAGAGGCGCAGAACGGCGAGGATCAGCAGATTTATCAGCCGAACAAAGCAGCCTGATTGGAAATTGCTTCTTTTCCAAGTCGTTGGAGGAAAAATACAGGTGAGCTCAACGGGAAAGCGTCTAGTCCAGCATCATAAAAATCATCCCAAACAGAACCTTCTTTATACGGGGCCTTGCTAAATATCTTTCAATTAAATTAATACATTAAAAAAGATTATAGAATCTCCCCCTTCTTTATTTTTTGTGAAAAGTTACGGATTTTTATAGAATTCTTTGCTAAATATTCTTTCATGTCAACAGAATAAGTAAGATAGAAAAGAGGTAAATAGATTAAAAAGAAATATCAAATTGAGATAAAAATGTATAATTTCAGGTTTATAACTTATCTCATTACACTGCAAGTTCACATTCCAATTATCGAATTCACATATCAATATAATTATATTTAAAGATTTTGAAATAATACTTTTGAAGATTTCAATCAGCCAAAGGCCCATTTACTTGAGATATCGCCGAAGAAGTACCACATAATCAAAGATCAGTCGCGACCGCTTTTACGAGCGGCGCACCGTAAAAATATTAATAAACAGCTCGCCGTCTTGTGCGTGCTCTGAACGCGTCGTAAAAATTACTTTTTACTGCGCGAAAAAATAATTTAGTGTATGTGCGAGTGTCGTGAGTGTGGCTGATCAATAATAAATAACAATTTGCGCGAGCGAAAGATTTATGTTTGGTGCGCGCCCCGAGGAGTACTTGCCGTTGAATAAGTTAGTGGCTCGCCGCGCGCGCCACTGCCTAATAGATATAAATTTCGCACCAACACACGCCGTAAATCATTCTTGCGTTGAGTTTTGCACCACGATGTGATGCGACAAGATCCTTTTGTGGCACAAACGAGCAATTTCTATCACGCGACTGCCACTTGTTGTCGTTAGCCTTTCTTCGAGATGATGATTCAGCAACATAAATACTGGGAATGGAATACCAAGAATATGTGTTACCAACACTTTTTGTTTATTTTGAGTCACTCTGGCCAGATCAAATTTCTTCCACGTTTTCCTTAAAAAACTTAAATTTTAGCGCCTATTTTGATGAATAAGAAACTAATCAAATTTATTTAATAAAAATTGTAATATTATTTACACTTAATTTATTCAAGATTTTTATGGTTAATATATTATAATCTAATGTTTCAGATGACTTTGGCAGAAAAAAGTATACGCCATGAAACACCACCTTCAAGGCAAGTTTAATATTCAGAATTTTTAATTAAAAAAAAAACACATTACGTGGAATTTCTCCGTTGCTTGGATCTAGTTTGCGAGTTATGCAGCCTGTTTGACAGCTGAGCCTTGCGGAATGCATAACTCATAAACACTTCAAACAGAAGATGCGGAGTCATGTTTTCTGGAGCTGGTCCAGTACTTTACATAATTATTATTCCAACCGACTCCAGACATAAGATTAAAAACATAATAAAATGGTTTTAAAGTTGTTGAAATATTAAATATAACAAAATGAACTTAAATTATTCTCGACTGTAAGGCAGAAAACTAGGAAATTTTTAAAAGGATATTATTTAATATTTTTTCTAGATTTGTTTCCGGATATTGGCTTGAAAGAGTGTCACTTGAAGTTTGGCATTCCAGCTCAATTATCTTAAAAATCGGCTCAACAAGAAAAAGATATGTTGAAGAAGCTCATTTCAAAGTAAACCCTCATAATTACAAAATTCTAATTAAATTAACTAACCATGAGAAATTAGAGAATACTTTGGCCATACGACCACTTCCAAGGACCAATCCAAGTGCCTGCGACGGAACAGAAAAGCAAAAGGTTCAAGGCAAGCATGGCTCTGCAATGTACATACGACCCTTTGGTTGTCAGGCTGATACCAAATGACATCAGTCGATTGGCGGTGCAACTCAAAGAAGAAGAGTATGATGAAGAAACAGATGCATGAGAAATAAAAGAAAGTATAATATAGTAACTGGCAACAATTTTTTCAAACCACTTTTATTCTACTGCCCATTTATCACTGGAATTCTTTGAAAGCCAAAACAGAAGGTATTGGAAAGAGGCTTGAGAAATTAAAATTCGAAACTACCACGGATAATCTTGCTCACTCTCTCTTGCTTGTGAATTATCTTCTAAGGTTGTACTCTAAACCAACAGGGACTGCATTTTACATCGCCATGTCTGTAAACAAATAAGTTTTTTTTTCAATTATTCAATTAATTTTTTAAAACAAAAATAATTAATTAATATTTTCTCGGCATTAAAATTAACTACAGAAATTGGACTTACGGTTAGCAGACTTGCACTGCCTAAGGGCCTCATTGAACCCGTCACAGAGAGTGAGGTCGCTTTGGTTCTGGGCGCATTGCAAGAATTGGCTAACTTCCCAAGCACAGGGGCCCTGGGGTTGCTGTGGGCCTTGGCCTTGCACGGGGGCAGCAGCAGCAGGTGCAGCAGCTGCAGGTTGGTCCGAGCTTCCACCGCTGAACATTCCTGTGAGAGCATGTCCCATGGTGTGGCCCTGAAGGAGAAAATAAAGATTTCATTCAATATAATAATAAATAATAGATTACATAACATAAAAATAAAGTAATGCGCGTCAAAATTTTCTTCTTAAAATGGACGAATTCAACTAATTAGGGCAAAAAAGGAACAAATAAAATACATAAATAGAGCGCAGTTGTTTGATTGCATGTAAATCTAGCTCATCTTCAATGAGAGCGCAATAAATTGACAGTTGTAGGACACATGGATTGTTACGTAACTCTCCGATTGATCATGTTTATGGGAAAACTTTGAAGAATATGCATTTTATACTAACCACGGCCGATCCGATGGCCACACCGCCAGCAGTGGCAGCCATCTGTCCCATCAGCGAAGGCCCCTGCTGGGGGGCTGCCATCATAGGTGCAGGAGGGTGGGCCTGAGGGACCGGAGCTGGAACGCGGGCTGGTGGTGGTGCAGCCCTGGGCGCAGCCCTGTAAGTAGACATTTTGAGAATTAGGCCATCAAGCAAGTGGAACCAACGAAATTTTGCAAAATTCTGAAAGTCGAGTAAAGATAGAGTGTGGTCTCAAAATCGACTGTGTCATCAGACAAAAACTCACCTGGGTGGAGGACTTGCTGACCTTCCGCGTCTCGGCATTGTGTCTTTTCTGGTGCTGTTCTGAGAGGTGACTGTTGATCTGCGTCTATAGTTGGTCAAATTTGAATTAGAATCGAGTTCAAGCAACGAAATTCGCTATTACCGATCGAGACTTTTCCACACGTGACGTAAAATCTGCTGCAAGAATGTCTTCCAATCTGCGCAAGCTCATGCAAGTTAGTGCTCTGCTCGACAGATGACGCCGTTGGTCTCGTTTGTTATTTATAGAAACAAAAAAACATGGAGAGTTGAAGTTAGGAGCGAGGAGCGGTTCCAGTGATTCATTGGCAGCTTTTCCTGAATGGCACAAGCGTTAATCAGCTTGCAAAATAGCCCATTCGCGATATGTAAGAAACGCTGTAAAATATTCCAACACTTTTCCTTTAATTTGTTTTTCTGAATCCTGTGAAATATCAAAAGAAAGTTCTCCACCTTGCTCCTGTTTCCCTCCTCGCACGCCCATTTTTTATTTTGTTACATATGAATTCCATTTTTACTTAAATTTTATGCTTTTCAGACAATAAGATGCGGAGAGACTGGAACTTCTAATGCCTGAGGCCCGCCTGGCAAAGATGCCGTTTCGCAAAGGAGCCAAGAAGTTCCCGGTCAAGCTGACCACCTTGACGGACGAGCTCGACTTTGAGCAGGACTGGAAGGCAACCGGACGCAGCCTTCTGGAGTTGGTTTGCCAATTGATCGGCCTGCGCGAGACCTGGTACTTTGGCCTCCAGTTCGAGCATCCCAATGGCTTCAACTCGTGGCTGCAAATGGACAAGAAGGTGCGTGACCAGGTCGGCTCTGATAATACGTCACCGGTCAGGGTCATGCTGCTTGCCAAACTTTACCCAGAGAATGTAGCCGAGGAACTGCTGCAGGAGATCACACAGCACCTTTTTTTTCTTCAAGTGAAACAGGCCATTCTCAGCATGGACATCTATTGCCCACCAGAAACCTCGGTTTTGTTAGCCTCGTATGCTGTCCAGGTAAATATTTATAAAAAGTTTTCCAGTTTTTTTTTTTTTTTTTGTTAAAGATTTTGTTAAAATTAATCTAAATTGAATGGAACCAATCCAAATATATTATTTAAATTAAATTTCTAGGCTCAATATGGTGACTATGATGAAAACACGTACCAGCCTCGCATGCTGACCAGTGCCGAGTTATTACCACAACGAGTGATCAGTCAGTATCAGATGACCCCTGAAATGTGGGAGGAACGAATAAAAATTTGGTATGCTGACCATCGTGGCATGGCGCGCGACGAAGCCGAAATGGAGTACCTGAAAATTGCGCAGGATCTCGATATGTATGGAGTCAGCTACTTTAGCATCTCCAATAAGAAAAACACAGACCTCTGGCTCGGTGTGACCGCCCTTGGGCTCAACATCTACGAGAAAGACAACAAGTTGATCCCCAAGACGTCGTTTGCATGGTCTGAGATCAGAAACGTCAGTTACGATGACAAAAAGTTCTCTATCAAACCAGTGGACAAGAGTGCGGCAAATTTTGTGTTCCTTTCGAAAAAAGTCAGAATGAACAAGTTGATCTTGGACTTGTGCATCGGCAACCATGACATGTTTATGAGAAGACGCAAACCAGACACTGTAGACGTCCAGCAAATGAAGACGCAGGCCAAGGAGGAGAAGCTTCGTAGACAAGTAAAAATGTTTTTTTTATTTCTCAGAATAATTAATAACTCGAATTTCTCAGAATTGAAAGAGAAAAAATCATTTGGAAATGCTATAAGTGCAATACTTTTATGTTTCAGATTGAAAGAAATAAATTGTCGAAAGAAAAGCAGCTACGAGAGGCAGCAGAGCGTGATAGGAGTGCTCTTGAAGAACGCCTTCTACAGTATCAAGAGGAGATTCGTTTAGCAAATGAAGCACTTCGACGGTCAGAAGAGACAGCCGAGTTGCTGGCTGAGAAGTCAAGAGTTGCAGAAGAAGAGGCAATGCTTTTGCAGCAGAAAGCGTCTGAGGCCGAACAAGAAGTAAATCGGATGCGTCTGAATGCCATGAAGACTGAAGAGGAGAAGAACCTTCTGGAAAGGAAAACGAGAGATGCTGAAATTCTAACTGCTCGGTTGGTAGAGGAAAGTGAACGCAGGGCCATGGAGGCTGACAAGCTCAAGGATGAGTTGACGAGGGCTCGCAAGGCAGAGAAACAGGCCAAAGAGCGCCTGCAGACGTTCCTCACCAGGAACACCCTGGTGCCAACATTGTATTCGGAGCCGTCGGCACAGACAACCAAATTGGCGCAGGATCTGAGTGCCTTGGCAATGACGTCGCCTGTGTCTCCAATCGGTAATACAGGAGTGACGTCAAGTTCGTCTAGCTTCGAGTTGGTGTGTCCGGACTCTGACGTAGAGCAGCTGTCCCTGGAGATTGAGAAGGAGCGGGTAGAGTACCTGGAGAAGAGCAAACACCTTCAAGAAGCACTCAGGTCGCTCAGAACGGAAATCGAGGTGCTGAAGGTGGGAGAGAAAAATTGCTCGTTGGATGCGCTACATGCTGAGCAAATTCGGCTCGGTGAGGACAAATACTCTACGTTGAGGAAGGTGAAGTCGGGATCCACCAAAGCCAGGGTGGCCTTTTATGAGGATTTGTGAATGCTGACAAGCCAAAGATTGCCATATTATATTTTGTTTGTGAACATTTTCATGTTATATAAGATCATGTGCCTTTACAATCTCAAAAGCAGCTTTCAACAGTATTTTATTTTTTATTATTACATTACATTTTTTTCTTTGTAAAAAGTGCAATTTCTAGTATGTAATTAATAAGTGACCTTCTGTGAAATATTCAAGCCGCCCTAATTGTATCATGCAGCATTTTTAACTGTGAAATTGAATTATTTATTAATAATTACACAAGCATAAAAAATTGTTTTATTTTATTTTTACTTTAAAACGATATTTAAATTGTTTATTTCTTTTTACCACTTTTTACTATAATAAAAATTACAAGTCTGGTATATAATTCCAATTTCAAAAAACAAGCAAAAAATCAGCATTTTCAACCAGGATTGAAAATTAATTATTGCACTTGCTAAAGCCCTCTGTTGAATTAAATAAGAACTACAAAAGGGGGCGTGAAACAGGCTGATTTTCTATTTTCTTCGCCTCTCTGATGATGAAAGTGTGATGAAAGGAATCCACGTGTGACAGTTGTTTTGTCGTGATATCAAGTAAGATTTAGCCAAAATTTGCAAATTTAAGACATCATCTCAAAATAATTTCTTATATTATTAAGATTAAATGTAGTTGGGACAATCCTTAATATTATATTGGACCCTATTGTATTACATTTTACATGCAGATCAGCAATCAAACGCTTTTTTTAAGAACTTTTATTTTCTTGCATTTTCTTCTCTCTTGATCCTTGTTTTAATATTCTGTATTATCTGTTTCAAGAAATGAGTGTTACGCTCCCGGAAAAGATCCTTCAGTACCTTGATTCCAAGGGAAAAGGAGATTCACTCCTGCTGGCTGATGAATGGAAAGAGGACAGTCAAAAAATTGTTGGAGCAATCAAAAGTCTTGAAGCTTTAGGAAACGTAAATATCATCAAGAAATATATTTTACAAATGTATATAACTTAAATTTGTCGCGTCTTCAGGTCATAGCCGTAGAGCAGTACACAAGAAAACAATGGGAGCTGACAGCAGAAGGCAAATTGGTTGCCGAAAAAGGTAGTCATGAGGCCGTAGTTTATAATGCAGTTCCAGACAAAGGGATTCCTCAGCCTGAGCTTATGGTATGCTAAAAAATAATTACCTTACCAGAATATTTTAATTGAATATCTGAATTAATTTTTGAAGAAAGCACCGAACGCAAAAGTTGGATTCAGCAAAGCCATGTCTGCTGGCTGGATTGTGATGGACAAGTCTTCCGGACAGCCCATTATTAAAAAGAAGGTGGCCAGCATTGATGACGTTGTGCAAATCAATTTGTCTCAACTTCAAAAAGGAGTTGACAAGATTAGTGATGAACAGAAACAAGAGTACAAGAAACGGAAGCTTCTCCAAGAAGTTGTGGTCAAAGGTTTTCATCTTAGCAAGGGGCCAGAGTTCAACCTGTCCATTAGTAAACCTGAAACTGACCTTACTCCTGAGATGATTGCGCAGGGCACGTGGAAATCAAAACAATTCAAGGAGTACAATCTAGGCGCCCTTGGAGTTCCACCTCCTTGTGGACATTTGCACCCCCTGCTTAAAGTTCGGGCCGAGTTCAGACAAATCTTCCTTGAAATGGGGTATATTAAAATTAACTATTTTATATTTTATTGTTATCGTTTTAATGTCTGAATTATTTACTAATAGATTCACCGAGATGCCTACTAATAATTATGTCGAGAGCTCTTTCTGGAACTTTGATGCCCTCTTTCAACCCCAGCAACATCCAGCCAGAGACGCTCATGATACATTTTTCTTGTCAGGTAGATTTGCTAACTTGAAACAAACAATTTTAAAAATAAAAAATAAATGTACAGACCCTAAGGAGTCTTCAAACTTCCCAATGGATTACCTAGAAAAGGTTAAGACCGTCCATAGCAAGGGGGGCCATGGTTCACAGGGCTATGGTTATGACTGGAAAATTGGTGAAGCTCAGAAAAACCTGCTGAGAACCCACAGCACAGCGGTCAGCGCTCGGATGCTTCACAAGTTGGCAAAGGAGGGCTTCAGACCGGTGAAGTACTTCAGCATCGACAGGGTGTTCCGAAATGAAACCTTGGACGCAACCCACCTTGCAGAATTCCACCAAGTAGAAGGCGTGATTGCTGACTATGATTTGGGGTTGAGTGGACTGATTGGTAATAATTCTTCCTATTTGAAAATAAAGAGTTTTCTAAATTACCTTTCCAGGCGTACTTTACGAGTTCTTTAAGAAACTGGGCATTGAGAAGCTTTACTTCAAGCCAGCATACAATCCTTACACAGAGCCAAGCATGGAAATCTTCAGCTATCATGAAGGTTTGAAAAAATGGATCGAGATTGGAAACTCGGGAATGTTCAGACCAGAAATGTTGTTGCCGATGGGCTTGCCTGAAAATGTGAATATTTACGGCTGGGGATTGTCTCTCGAAAGGTAATTTTCAAAATTAAAATTGAACTGGTGAGCATATATAATATAACAAAATTATAATCAATCAGGCCAACTATGATCAAGTATGGTATCAACAATATCCGTGACCTGGTGGGACCCAAAGTCGATCTGCAGATGGTTCACGACAGCCCCATTTGTCGTCTAGACAAGTAATCTTATTTATTAGCAGTTTATTTATAGTATAATTTTTATCTAAGTTCTTGTGCATGTTTTGTACTTTTGAACGAGCATGCTTTGCGAAGTTGTTTCAGTTTTGGAATAAATTTTGTGCAATGCAGTTGTTATCTTTTGTTGTTGTTTTGTCAACCCGCTCGATCGCTAGCAAAGTGGTGACACAGGCTTTATTTTTCCGGTGCAGAGATGATGACCAAGCTGAAGAACAGCAGCCATTGTCCGCGGTCAATGCCCTGGAGAAGGAGTGGGACAACATCACAAAACGGATCGAAAAGCTGCAGGCTACCGTGAAGAGTTTGCAATCAAAATTAGGCGTCCCACAGCAAACATCTGCTGACTGTGGCAAGTTTGATGTAACCATTTTTGCAGACCCAATGCATCCACCTCATTCAATCATCACCCTGATCAACATGCTGGACGAGAAGATTGGAGTGAGAAAGTCTTCACACTGTCACTCTTCGCTGAAGCTGCGACCTGACCATCTGAAAACAATTTTTGACCACCAAAGTTCTGACAAACCACCAAATAACAGCGTAACAGTGATCTGGAAATCTGTCGGAACAAATTTGGAGATGGTTGTGTCGCCTGTGGCAAATGTCAAGGTTACAGGCGAGGTCAATGTCCTACGCTACTTGTCCCGAGTTCTCGAGGCCAAGAGCCCTGACTTCAATTGGTACGAACGACTTCCTGCTGAGCAATCGTCACAAATTGACTACTGGCTTGACAAGGCTCACAATGCTATGCTCAAATCTGACACCCAGTCACTTCTGAAGACACTGGATCAGCAATTAATCAACAGAAAATTCATCATAGGCAATGATTTGTCTCCTGCAGATATTTTTGTTGTTTCAGTCTTGTCAAATCTAAATCTTAAATTGCCCAGGAATGTTGATAAATGGTACAAGCAATGTACACAACTTAGGCTGAGCATTCTTGGCAAAAAATAACGCTGCATATCAGGTCAATAAAATCCTAATGAATCTTGATATTGTAATTTGGGCTTGCATTATTTTTATTTATCCTAGTTATAACAAAACAATAATCAATATTTAATAATTTAATACTTTTGGAATTGCAAAAGAAACTATTTATCTTTCGAGCTATCTGGAACAGGAGAATTTCCAGTAGCGCATGTCACACTTTGAATATTCCAGCCCTGCGTGGAAAAGCCTTGGTACTGCTGGTTACTAGCGGGCATCTCAGGGGTCAGGGGGGAAGGTAAGGGCAGCGGCTGACCACTGGTGGGTGACAAATTCATTGCATCCAGCAATGATCCAGGCCTAGAGGAATAAGTCGGCAATCGATATTATTGTTGCTATTAAAGGAAGTTACTTCAAGTTACCCATGCTGTTCTTCGACATCTGTGTTTTCTGGACTAGATTCTTGAAGTGTAATATCGTAATTGAGGCCTCGGACCAATTCTAGGCTTTGCTGAGCAGCCAGAATATCTGGTGGCGGGGATAAAGGAGATGGAGGAGAAATTGAGACAGGAGCTGCTGGGGCCTCAAGTGGGGACAACAACTCAAGTGATCTTTTTGGAGAGGGTGCTGGGTGTGAGGCAAGCACCTGAGAAATAAAAATATGTTTAAACTTCAAATGCTTGATGAGAGGGAATTAACTCACCAAAGGTGCAATAGGAGGTGGTAACGTTTCAGCATGAGGGTTTTCACTATCTATGTTTGTTGGTTCTCGCAGTGATTTTAAAACCAGAGGAGACGAGTCAATTATTTGGTCCAATTTTTTACAAATTTCTTCCTGCATTTGAAAAATTTACATAAATTACCTTTTTGAAAGCGATCAATTTAAATTTACAGTACCTGGAATGCTAAAATTTCCTCGTGGAGTAATTTGGATCCTGAGAGTGTGTTTTGATTCTTCTGATCCAACTCTTTTAAAGTTGAAAGCTGCTCATTTATCACATGCATTCCCTTAAATTATTGTTTAGTTATAAAGCCTGGTAAAGAATTAAAATAATTCACCTCACACATGAGAAGGGCACTGTCCCAAGAGCTGATTGGCACCACTTTGCCGGACATGTACTGGTCAAACTCGTCAAATGGCATGTTTAATGACTCAGCAGTAAGATTTTCAACAAAGGAAACGGCACAGCACTGCAATTTATATAGCTGAGCAGTAAAATCTGCCAATTTTTTTAAGTTGGATTACCATACCAAATTAGTAAAATAGTATCCAGCTTCGCCGGACATTAGTCTGCTTCCATTGCAGAAGCGTGTTATGTAATTTATGTTGCTCTTCAGTCGAGGCGGATTTGCCTTGAGGACAACAAAAATTAGGGCTGGGAGAAATTCGTCAGCCGACGCAGGACCTCCCTGCGCCACTTGAAGCAGCTTGAAGATAGCACCGCAACACTTAACCACACAGCTCAACTTCTCGGGTGGTGATTTGGCAGAATCCATGCTGAGGATTTCAGTGATGGCCGTGTACACCAACTCACGCACTTCAGGATCTGTTTCAGTTATCCTGCAGTCCAAATGCTTGGCATTCACCCAGTTCAACTGCCGAATTCTACCAAAAATAAAATTGTAATGAAAACCATCTTGCAAAATAATTTTATGCTTCTTTTCAAAAGAAAAATATTAGAAGAGACAGCAAACCTGTTCTGAATTGCAAGGTCCTTCTCCTCATCAGTGGTGCTTGGAGGACAGAAGAGACTGGTGTAAAGACATGTCATGATGTATTTTTCACCGTAAATTAGAATTTGATCCTTATCTTCTGCACTAAGCCCTGTTGGACAAGAAATATTTACTCGGAGCATATCCCATACTAACAAATATTTACTCGAGTAAATTTTGAATGCATCCATCTTATTGACGAGAAGTTGATAGACCTGCTGGATCTGTTCTGCCAGGTCGTCTGCTGACCTCAGGTCAGCAACCGCAGCAACCTTTTCTACGTGCGACCTGCAGGTTGCTACTATGTCATATTCAATTTGGGAACCAATGCCCTTGAGGAAAAAAGCGTGCTCTTGTCTCAAGATTTCCAACTCAGCTGCAGCCAGGGTGATGCATGACGCTGGCTCTAAAAATTTAAATAAATCAAAATAATCCATTTATTTTGCTCATGTTGATTGGCTAAATAAAATTGAAATAAATACCCGTGTGATCGACTTCATGACATGACAGTGAGAGATATTATGAAATAATTATGTGAGGATTAAATTTAAAAAAATGTATATATACCTTTAGGACTGGGTGATTTCTTGAAGACACTGATCCCCTTTGGTTTCTTGTCAGTTTGCTGTCTCCTCTTTTCTTCAAAGCGCGAGAACCCACTGGTAGGAAAAGAACCCTGGTTCCTGCCCAAAAAGAAGACCAACATTTATTTTATTCTTCTGGTATGGAAGGGCTATTGGATGTGACTAATAGCCTCAATAAAAAACGTACCTGCTCTCGTGGAATGAATGACTGCTGGATGAGTCACTGTGGCGGATGCGCGACTCGCTCTTGGCCGCCCTATTTGTAAAGATTTTCCTACATTTCGAGCAATAGCCTTCCCATTGAGCGTTTCCGTAGAATTCACATTCACCGTTCTTGCACTTGAGGTCGGCCTCAGCCACCCTCGGCGACGGCCCTTTAGTTGCGTGCATCTCTGTCCGAAGTCTGTTCGTCGGATACACCAAAAAAGTTCAAGAATAATAATGCTTTTATTAAACGCGTTTGCGTACAACTACTAATACATACATGCTATACATACTAAATAGAACTAGGCGCACCACCTATCGGTGGACAGTCATTACAATCAGTTTGAGCGTATTTCAGCGGGAATATTGATGATCAGCCATTTGAGCAAGGGAGGAAAAAGGCGATCGAGTACAAAATAAACAGTGGTGTTGACTACAATATTGTGAACAAAATTTACATTTACATGCTTTGCTTGCAAAGTGATATTCCTTTTTAACACAAAATTTATAATGAAATCCATGAACTATTATTCTAGTATAAACATGCCTGTCCTGTTGAAGAGGACTTCTCCATTTAATCGGGAGTGTAACAATTGCATTGTGAAAATCAGGAGGAATATCAAACGATTTCATTTCTCTCTCGAATAACAAAGTACCAAAAGCAGGTGTGTATGGAAGATTATACATAGATTGCAAACAACCAATAAATGAATCAACCTCCAACATTAAATGCACAATTCTATTCTGAGCTGATTTATGTACACACAAGAGGCGTTTCAAATATGCATTAAAAACAAGATTTAAATTTCTGAGATCTGTTTGAGTGAGATAAGGCCAAGCAATTGTAATGCCATAACTGGCAATAGGCGCCACCTTTATAAAAAAGAGACGGATTGCTGCATCTACACTCAACATACGAAGTTGTTTTATATCAAATGTAGCCAAATTTGCTAATAATGTTCGAGATTCTACATGTTTGTTAAATGATTTCGCCGTGTGATTCAAAGTCACTCCAAGATATTTAACTACATTCTCAAATTTAATTTCGGAGCCTTTACAAAATAGTTTATCTGTGTTTTTAATTCGACCTCCTTTCCGAAACTTGACGGCAACAGTCTTCTGGGCATTGACAACAAGGTCATTGCTATCTGAGTACTCAACAAGGAGATTCAGTCCAGACTGAAGCATATCAAGTCGTTTTGCAAGAAGGGCAGTATCATCGGCATAATTGAAAATGACAACTTCATCTTTTAAATTTTGTTCGATATAAAGATTTAAATCAAATACATAAAAAATATAATAGAGTGGTGAGGATGTGCCACCTTGTAAGGTACCATTACTCTGAACAAATTTTTGTGAATTTGCAACTCCATCAAAAATTGACAAAAAATTTATGTCCAAAATAGTTGCTATAATATTGAGCAGTTGTTTTGGCAGTATTTGAAGAGATATCAGCTTATCAAAAAGTTTCTGCCGATTTACCGAGTCGAAGGCTTTCGAGTAATCGACAAAGGCAGCATACACTGGATTATTATTGAAATAAACTTCCTCGATCAAATGATTATGTAGTTTTTGGACAGCTGGGATTGCTCCACGTCCTGGCATATAGCCATACTGTTCAGCCGGAATAATGGGCTGAATTTCAGAGAACACACGACGAATTACAACTTTGTCATATAATTTGTACAAAACATTACTTAATGCAATACCTCTATAATTGTTTGGATCAGATTTTTCACCTTTTCCTTTATATAAAATATTCAGATTTGACAACTTCCACTGCTCAGGTATTTTGTTTAATTCTGCACATTTATTGAACATTTTTGTAAGCAGAGGCACAAATTCATATTTCGCAATGAGTTTTAAATGTTCATTTAACATTTTATCTGGGCCGGGGGCCTTACCACTCTTTAAATTTTTAATGGCTAGCAAAATTTCCTCATCCATGAATGGTATGAAAGGCGAATCAACATTGTAATCTTCAAGTAGGCTTGACAAGTTAAGTGAATCTGTTGCTCGCAAGTTCTGCACATTTAGAATGTTTGAGAAATGCTGCACCCAAGTAGACATTGGTACAGCGGATGTAATTCGTTTTTGTTGCGAGTTTCTCAAAACCAAATAGGGCGTTTTCTCAGCTTCAAGTATTAATTTTTCCTCCTGTTTTCTATTAAATAACTCTCTTGAATCTTTACACATAGCTCGATAATCAGACTTTGCCACTGATATAATTTCGAGAGCTTCCTCTTTTTCAAATTGCACAGTTCCTGCTGGATCAGGGTCAGTATTATTCTCAGAGCTATTTACTTGTAAAGTGTTAAGATGATATTTCCAAGACCGTATATATTGATGCTGCAACCGACAATCATTAGTATACCATGGTTTCGAAACCCTCTGTGATACACCTGGGGTTGCAGCAGAGGAATGTATTAATTGTAATATTTCTTCATATGCCGCATCAATTTCATTATTTTCAAGTTGATTCATTAATGAGTTATATGCGGTCCGAAAATTCAAAACAAATAAGGCCTCATCAACTTTATACACAGGCTTTTGCCTTTCATTTGCAGGATTTTGAGAGCTATTATTAATTTTTAATTTAAATTTGGCTTTAACAGGGATGTGTTTACAATTTTCAATACATTCTAGTGCAGAACAGCTCACTAATTCCATATAAAATGGATCATAAAATATTAAGTCTATAGTAGAACAGCCAATTCCACTAATAAATGTATAATCACAGCAGTCATTTGCTAACTTTAAATCAAGTGCTGAGAGTAGTTCAAGTAATATTATAGACTTTTTACTGCTATTATTTGCTGTTTGTTTACCTGCAGGGTCAATACGTGCATTAAAATCGCCTATTACAATAAGATTTTTATCCAGATCAACATATTGCAATGCGTCGAGCAGTGAGGTTTGAAAAACGTTTTTGTCGAGTTGAGGAGGGCAGTAAAAACAAGCAATTGTGAGTTGATCTAAAAATACTAGTAAACACTCATCAGTGAGTTCCAATTTTTGAAATGTGCCTACGGATGGTTTTACATAACAACTAATACCTCTCCTGATTTTTCCTCCTAGTTCAATTCCATATTTGTGATAACTATAATAGCCTGGAATGTCTACTACATCTCCGTCTTTTAAGAAGGTTTCACAAGAAGCAGCAAAGTTGAGAATTGAATGTTATTGAATGAAAAGGAGAAGAGGGGCGCGGCTAGGGGATTTAGAAAGGAAGAATTTTGTAATATACGTTACTATGACTATATTTTTTTACTTGAGCTGCTTAATGTAAATACAGAAAGAAATAACTTCAAAAATTATAGGTAGTTGTATTAAAACATAGTATTTAGATTGCAAAATATCTCTAAAATGCAAACTTTGCCTGAATAAACTTTTCTCTTGTCTATACTACCCGTTTAAAATAGCAAACATATGGCACCGCGCCCCTCCCTCAGGCACCCCTCTCATGCGTGCTACGGATTAATTCGGTGTTTTGGAGCGAGGGTACACGTCAGTTGTCAAAAAGCAGGTGAGTGTCTTGTGCAAATAAATTGACATATTTGCGAACAAACACGCCGATTGATAAGGGGTGCCGTTTTTTGGACCGAAATCCAGAATTTGTCGCTCGAGAGGCGCAATTCCGAGTGGATCATTTCATGTGAAGCGGAAAAAAGGTGGGTTAGGAGGCGATCGTCGTCCCTCTATTCTCGCATTTTGCATTATTTTATTCTGGCTGCCCGCGTTGGGAAAGGTGGCGCGTGCGATTATTTAGTGCCCCTAGCGAAAATAAAACAGAGCTGCCGAGTCGTCTGCGGTTTCGCTTGTTGTTCCGTCGCAAAAGTGAGTTGCTTTCTGCGAATTTGCTATTTTGCTCTGATTTCCGTCCTCTCTGTTGTGTTCAGTTTTTATACTTAAAAAGTAATATTACAATTGTTGAATGCACTTGTTATGGTATGTATGATTATCTAAAATCTAGCTATTTAACGCTAAATATTTATTTTTGAAAGAGTCGATTTTATTTCTTTGCTCTGAATAATAATTTACTGCGCCGTTGAAGACAAAAATATGTTCAAAACTTTTCCATTATGTAATTTAAAACGATTACAGCTCATTTTCTTCTGTGTTGCCCGTTTTTGTCAATGAACTAACTGGAAGACTTCTACATTATTTATTATTATTATTAAAATTAAATGTGATTAGTCATGCCGTCCAATGTCATAACGCTGCATAATTTTTTTTTTAATTTATAGGTCACGAAAATGAATGTAACATTTTTGAATTTTGTTTCTTTCTCCTTGCAAAATTGAAATGAACTCATTTAAAAATCTCCCTATTAAGTCTGCTATACTTTTGCATTTTAATTTTATATCGATTTAATAATATGGGAATGTAGGCCTTAAATGAGCAACGAGACCTTTAAATATTGAACTACATATGAACTTAATTGAGGAGCAAAAAATCTCATTATAATAATTATATAGTATTTGTGTCTCTCTACGTGCAGAAAAGCAGAAATTTGATCCAGCTCGCCTGTTGCAACAGCTATTAAAACGAAGCATAGCCCTTTAATATTGTTTTTACTCCGCGTGCAGAGCAGCGCATTATACATTGTGATTGTGAGTGAAACGGCAAGGTTGCTGGGCTGGCTTGCTCGTTGGCGGCCCGAGGGCGATTACATCAGAAGGGCAGTGCTGATTTGCGAATGCAGTTGTAAAAAAAGAAATCTCCAGGTTCGACTCGGTGTAAATAGGAACGCGTACATCAGTTGTAGTTCACTGCTCGCAGGCTGCACTCGTGAACTGTTGACCCAAGTTCCTTCCGCTTTTACTCAACTGAAAAAAAAATCGGCTCTTATCAGGGCCACTAGCCATTTGATTTCCGCCGCGGTTGATGTGTCAGTTTGTCCTCAGAAAGAAAAAAATAGCTGCGGCCAAACTAGTTCAGCGCCTCGTTTTTTTTTTTTTTTTTTTTTTTAATATTAGTATAAATTTAGTAAGTAGCATTAAACAAGAAATATTTCAATGTTAATCTTTATATCAAATTCATTTCCACTGGAAATTGTCAAAAATTATAACCCAAGTATCTCCCACATATCCAGATCGTTCTTTTTCCAACAAATTAATATTTCCTTGATATTTGCAAACATGAAATGAACTGAAAAGTTTAATTCATGAAACTTTTGTATTTTGTAACACACTCTATTATTTTTATCACGCTGAAGCTGTTCTTATGTTAATTAAAATATTCTCACCACTATCAACTTTATTCCGGAAATATAGATTTTATTTTTTGCTCGTACGTCAGTCAGAACCGAGTTTGAGCTGATTTTTTTTCCACCCTGTCTGTCCTCTAGGAGTGTGTGTAAGCCCTGAGGCTTGGCCCAATGTCCACGTGGTCCGACGGATCTGCGAGACTGGCCTTGTTCCCGCCGGCGCCGCCGTCGAGCAGCTTTTCGTGTGGCGTCGATCCGCAGTCTTCGGTGTCCGACTTCTATTGGAACAACCGGAGGCTGACTCAGGTACCTCCACCTCCTCTTCATCTACTTGCTCCTCCGCCAAAGGTACTGGTACTTATTCTTAAGCCGACTGAAAAACTGTCGGACCAAATTCCCCTGCGTGCCAGAGAGTCTTGTGGCCTCGAACTGGAGTTGTTGACCCTGCGGATGGAGTTTGCCCCCTAAGAATGCACCTAGTAGAGTTACATGCTACAATACCTCAGCAATTACTCTGCACCCTGCACCTTAAAAATATTTTTGTATTATTTAATGGCAAAATTTTTATTTCAAACAATATCAAATTGTGATATTTTTAAACTTTTATTATTTTTCCCTTAAATATTTATACACACGTTCATTAATTTTGATTTTAAAAAAATTGCTACTGTTAATTACAGTTTTTTACATTAAATAACGTTGAACTAACCTGCTTTAAAAAAAATAAACAATTATTAAAAATGGTACTGCGCCTAAACTAAATTATTGTTGAAAGAGTCTGTTAATAACATTTTTTTTAATCAATTTAAATTTTGTGTAGTTTACTTTAACAAGACCAATTTCCAATTAACAGAAACCACGCCATACAATTTTGATGGGAATTCACTTGCCTAAATAAGGCTGCTTTTTATTCCGATAATCTTGTATTTTTATTTTTAAGTAGTGGGATGGAACATTTTAAATAAAATACAAGAAGAAAATTAAAATACATGTGCAAGGCATTCAAGTTATGTCTTAAATTTAAAACTTACTGTAACCCAATAAGAAACTATATCTAGTGAATACCAACATGGATTACATAAAAGCTAAAAAAGCAGCCAAATAACTTCCGCTTTAATTCTAACCTCAGAGGCTTCTTGAACCTTTGAACACTCTTCCTCAAGAGAAATGCAGCTCGATGTGTTTTGAAATGTTTATCGCCCCAAGTAGAATTCAACCAGTCTAATTAACAAACTAGCTGGGAGTGTCTTGAACATAATATGTGGAATGAAATCAAACAAAGGGCGACAAAGCTTTTTGATAGTCCACCGAAATTAACCAGCTCATGAGTCAATTTTGGCCTCGCGCCCAATCTCGCACTAAATTTTTTCTGCACGCTAACCGGCATGCGATCTTCCTTGGCTTCTTCTAACATTTTTTGTTCCAATTTATGGTTTATTTGCGTTTCCTATTTGCCGCGAGATTTTTTTTTTATTTCGCTGTTGGTTTTCGGATTGGCAAACGCAGCCGTGCTACAGCAGCAGGGGCCTGCTGCTTTTATTTGGCAGGCGGTCCACATTCCGGGCAGCGCACTTTAGCCCTCCGCTGCTGGCTGCACCCCTCTGACCGAGCCACAAAGGGTAGGTGCCTCGACGCAATGGCCGTGTCCGCCTGCTGCTTTTAGAAACAATTTCCTTCTGTCGAAACATTTATTTTTCACGGCGCTTTTTTCAGCAATTATTTTTATATATAATTATATAATGCTTTGTGTGTTTTCTAAACTTCTCCTCTCTCGCTTCTTCTGATATGAGACACAGTACTTAGCCGCCACCGCTGCCGCTTTTGTGTCGATTTCGAATTTCATTTGCATCTCCGAGAGGTGACTGATTCATTTGTTACGTCCGCAGGCAAGGATGTCGCAGGTTGGAGACGGATTGCACACGCCGATGCAGCTCTCTTGGCGCAAACTTCAGCTCAGCAGGGCCAAACTGAAAGCTTCCAGCAAGACTTCCGCTCTGCTCTCCGGCTTCGCTATGGTATAAACAGTTATTGAGTTATTATTTAATCATTAATTAAAATAAAAATTTATTGCGATTTTTTTTCATTCTTCTCACATAATTAAATTTTTTAAATTAATATTTTTCATATTTAAATTTAAACGTTTCAATTTATTGTTTTCTCCTAACAATCTTTGGTTTTGAGATGATGCATACCAATTTGGATGAAAGTTGATACATAATTAAAACCCAATTTGCAAACCTGTTTGGGACTCCGGAAAGGGTATTAATCTTTGCTTAATTTCCCCTGGAATGTTAATTTGCATAAAAAAAATTACGAAATTTGGCCAAAAAAGTGTCGTCTATGCTAATATTTTTTCCTACTTCCAACTATACAAATTATGGCAAAAACAGAAGAAGTAAAATTAGGCAAAAATTATTGGCGATTTTGTATTAACTTTCTTCAAAATGGGGTTGTCGCATCTGAAGCACATAGCTTGTAAAATGAACTAGTTATAGAGATTTATTTTGTCTTTTTCTGATGAATCTCAGGTAGCGATGGTTGAGGTGCAACTTAACGAGAAGACACAAGTGCCCAATGGAATGTTGATCGCCTTTGCTGTGTGCACCACATTGCTCGTTGCGGTGCACTTGTTGGCGCTGATGATCTCAACCTGCATACTCCCTAACGTTGAGGCCATATGCAACGTGCACAACGCCAACCTGGTCAATGAATCGCCCCATGAGCGGCTTCACTGGTACATCGAGGCTGCTTGGGCGTCGTCAACCCTTTTAGGCCTCTTGCTCTTCCTGATCGAAATTGCCATTCTTTGTTGGGTATGTGGTTGGTTAATTTTGCACCGATTTGGGAATTAAGTTTACTTTTTGAACAGGTGAAATTTTACGATTACTCAGTTGAAGCGGCCTGGTCTGCATGCATAGTGCTGATTCCGGTGGTGTTTCTTTTTTTGGTTTTTGCGTTGCATTTCTACCGCTCTCTGATGACCCACAAGTACGAGGTGTCTGCCAGTGGCATCCGAGAACTCGAGGCACTCAAACAGCGCATGGACGAGGAGGACTTGGAGAGCAATAGGACTAACAACGGCAACTTCAACGTGCAAGTTGTGTGAAGTTTGCTCTTTAAATTACTCAGCGTTGGTTTTTTCCTTATTTATACTTTTGTGTGTTTCTTTCTTATTCCTTTACTTGACTTAATTCAGAGAATTGACGCAGATATATTTATGTGTTTACTGAAATTGTATTGGCATTTATATTGACACATAATGAACATCACAAAATGAAAATTTTAATATTTTTCTTCTGGTACTTAATAATTTAAGTAGCCTTTTGGATGCTGCCTTTTTGGGTGTCTGAAGCACACATTAAATTTTTTATTGCTCTCTTATACACATACCAAATTATAAATTGGGTCCTCTGTAGGATATAAGATTTAAACAAACTGTGTTCACAACGGAAAACTTTCTTAATGACAGAAGTTTACAAGCGCCTAAATGATTAAGATATCAGCAGGAGACACTACTTTGATCCCTTTTGAAACATTTTACTGTGCATAGTGTATGATAGCATTTTTACTATGTTATTAATTTATTAAAAAGACCTGCATTGTGTGATTTTTAGATTAAATGAAAACATGCCACTTGTAGAGCAGTCATAGAGTAAAAAATGACAAAAACTAACAAATATTGAAACTATGTTGTTTCCATGAATGAGATAAACGGGCCTTTAAAAATAAAACCCCAGTAATTAATAGTGGTTTTATCCATAGTTTTCATGTAATATTAACAACTTTTTGTAATTTTATACTCATTGAATTTGTAACAAAGCAATACAATGACAAATTACCAATTTTTAATTTAAATGATTTATTGTGTGTAATATCTGAATATAAAGAACCACTTGATCTGAATTTATTTTTCACGACTGTTCACCACAATAAGATGATATGAATAGATTTATGTTTGTAAATAAATGACAAGTTGGGCTCGTGTACACATCAATGAAACCGGCAAAGATCTTTAACCCAATTACTTTGAATTGTTTACAATCTGTTGCAGAATTTCCCGAGGCAATAAATCTTACAAAGTTTACACAATCTACAAACGATATGTATTGATAAAACGCAATAAACACACAAAAATAAAGTTGCCTTTTATCTCTGACCAGTGACTAAGTATAATTGTCATGAATTTTCAATGAAGTTTGACTATCCTTGAGACTTTAGTGATAAGATGAAAGTCTGGAGATATTTTATTATCACTAATATAAGCATGATTGCTAATTGCTTCTTTTTATTGGAATGACGGAATGCCCTTTCTGTGCACTTGAGTGCAGTACATGGCGCCATTGATTTTCAAAAACAGTTTAGTGACCAATGAAATCATGCAATTTTTATCGATAGCCAATGACAGTCCGAATCATCATAACTCCCTTCCCTTGTTGTGTTTACGTTTTCGTTCTTGAAGAGCCAGGTGTTTCCACTATTTCCGATTTAAATCTTCTCACGTTCAGTTGCCGAGATTCTAATTTTTAAATTTTGTGATATAAGTGCATAGGACAAGTCGTGAAAATGTCAATGTCTAAAGAGCAGGCCTCAAGATTTACTGTTGCTCCATTCGTTTTCGAACTGGTCGGAAATTATTTGCAGCAGCTTTTTCTAAAACCAGTCAGAACTCAAGCTGTTACGAAGTATACCAATCAAAATTGTCATAATTTGCAATTATTAACAGCAATTTTTAATTTATTTATAATATTGTTTCGTCATCATTAGTTCTTTGGTCTTGTTTCTTGGAAATGTGACATCTCAGTGCCTTCTTAGTGAGAGAAAACCTTTTGATAAGGACTCAGCCATGGCAACAGCCCTGTTTGGGTAAAATTAAATATAATTAATCATACAATTTAAGAGAATGTTATAAAAATTTTCGTTTAAATTAAATTTTTAGTCTGGTGTTTGGTGGTGCCATTCCACACAACTTCTATAAACTTCTGGACTCGGCGGTCAGAGGAAAAAAGTTACAAGGAAAGTTCTTCCGATTTTTAATTGAAAGACTCCTCTTTACACCAGCATATTTGCTTCTGAGGCTCTACATGACAGCAATATTTGAAGTATTTCTTCTAATTCTTGTAATTCAAAATTATAGTTAATGACATGTTGTAATTTTATGTGCAGGGAAAATCTCATCAAGCAGCTTGTAGGCATGTCCACCAAAGTTATCAAATCTTGTTGCGTGACAACTGGTACAGCCTTTCATTATTCCAGTTTTACTGTGTTAACTTCATTCCCTCAATGGTAATTTTTCATATTGCACTAAATTTATCAAATTGATCTCTTTCTAATGTGAATAATTATTTCAGTTTCGCCCCCTATTTTCGAGTGTGATTGATTTCTTTTGGACTGTTCATTTCACAAATAAGCGAAGAGAAATCGAAGAGCGTAAGCGATGATTTGCAAGAAAATGCTCAAGGCCACTTTGTTATATTTTTACTCTGGGAATCAATTGTTATATGTTTGCACTGGGCAATTTTGCTATTTTTTTTTTCAGAAACGGAAGACTATACCCGATCAAAATTTCTGACATTGCCTTAGCCTGAGTTGTTGCTTAGACTTTTATACATTATTATCATTATTTTATTCATATCCTTTTTGTTAAGTCTTTATTTGTTTAAGATGAAATTTATTGAATAAAAAGCTTGTTTTTTAACATGAAATTTTTATATTAAAGAATAATAATAGTTTTTTTTTCTGATTTGTAAAATATTACTTCAGTTGCTACTTTCAACTAATGTTAATTGTAAATTTATTTATTGAAAAAACAATATTTGGTTTTGTGGCAATCATAATAATTAATGGTACACTACAGTAAGCTACTTGCTTGACTTAAAGATACTCTTCTTCAGACTGCCTGTTCTGCTTGTCTCTCCAGCAGGCTGAAAAATACATTTTTATAGTATGCGAATTTTTCGATTCTTATCAAATTACCACTAGCCGAGAGCCAAACAGCATTCGCGCTTTATCCTCCTCTTGAGGTGAAGCTCTTTCTTCCACTGCAGTTTTGGTCATCTTGATCTGCAGTTTTTGCTTAATAGCCTGAAGATATGAAGGTTTATTTTTATAATTATTGCAAATTTTTATATTTCTTGATTGAGCTTACCTGAGATAAAATTACTTTTCTGCTGTCACTTTTCATTGCTAACAATAAATCGAGCCAAGTCCAAGTGACATTATGGTACTCCAAGGTGGGGATAGTCAAGCTGAAGTCTCTTATGTCCTCGATATTTTTCTCCTTTGATCCTTTGTAGCTGACCTTGACGGGCACTTCGGGTATCTTGATGTAGATGAACAATTTATTCTTCTCGGCTCTTTCTTTCATTTTCTCGACGTCATCTTTGCGGTTAATTTTCACATAGAAGCTCGCTTCCTTGCCTTTTTTCCCCTTCAGTCTTTTGCTACCTCTAGAATCTGCTTCTAGGTCTTCGTCACCATCAATTGTGTTTGGATCTCTCTCAGGGAAGCAGAACTTCAGCATTGTGTTGTAAAAGATTTTTGTAAGACCTAAATAAATTTTTCCTTAAGATGGATACTTTAATTATACCAAATTTAGACATACCTATAGTTAGCGGGACGACGTTAATTTCAAAGTGCTCTTTTACAGAGATTCCACCAACTGGGGCCTTCTCTCGACAGAACACCCTCACAGCTCTCTGCAATTTTTGTTGTAAAATTTAATTAGGAAAGTTTAAAAATATGCCATACTTTGTGATCAACAGGCATGTTGCTCTGGATTTCAGTCGGCAAGAGGACTTCGGTATAAATTTGGTTTGGCAGCAAATTCGTCATTCTCACATAGCCAAGCTCAAGCAAGTGTTCAACAGAATCATCACTTCTTGAATTTTTGGTGTATCTATAAGAGAAACAAAATATTAATTTAAATGTTTCATGACAAAAAAAATACATACAAGAAGTTGCTGAGAATTAGATCGGCAATTCCAAGTTGTCCATCTGCTTCGGTGAGTCTCCACTTTGCATATTTGAAGCAGATTTCATTGGCCCTGATAGTGGCCACAGACTTGTCACCCCTCATTGTTGCCAATTTCTGGTTGGCTGTTATTTGCGTCTCTTTAAAGCAGGAGATCATCACATTGAGCTCTTCGCTTTGTGCTGTCAGCGTCTCTTTGCAATCATACACCTGTTGCTCCAAACTCTCCTCCTCCTTTAAAAGCTCCAGATTATTGGGGTCTTCGCACAACTTTGACTGGATCTGGTGAGTCTTCTTTTCCAACCTCCTAACTTTAGAAACCATAGATCTGAAATCATATAAATTAAAAATTTTGCACTGACGAATTTATGAAATTTATTACCGAACTTGGTTTTGCAACTGCTGTATGGGTTTTCTCTGATCTTCATTGCTATGCAATTGCAGCTGGAACCGCATCCTCTGTAGTCTTTCGGCAGCTTCTTTTCTGCTCGGCTCAACATGAAGCAACAAATTGTTCACCACGTCCAAAATCATGGCATACTAAAAATATGTTTGGTTTTAGTACAAACAGTGAAATGTGACAGTCAACGGGACTAACCTGCAGCGAGTTAGTGCAAACATCAAGGTCGTGATGCATCAATGTAAAGGCGTCCACACCTTGTTCTCTTTGTTCCCAAGGCCCTGCACCTTCGTCGCTGGGTGGTGGAGGAACGTGGTCAATGGAAACAGGATCAAGGCTACTATCTCCATAACAAGCATAGAAAAACTCACATTTGCAACGCGAGACTATTCTTTGGAGCTGCAAATTATAATAATTTAATTATCATAATAATTTTCTTTAGGCAGTTAATATACTTGAATCGGGGAATTTTCAGTCTCAGTTCCTACACCCACAGTTTCACTGACTATCCCACCAACAGAATGACCACTGCCAACTATGTCTGGCACATCTGCAGGTTTCTCTATCACAGCCGAATCTTTTTCTTTCTCCTCGATGTTGTCAATCGTCAGCCACATAATATTTTCTAAAATTAGTTGCTGTTAGGCCCAACGCTTCTTACAATTACTAGAAACTATTTACCATCTGGTGTGTCTCCGGCTATCACAGTAGCATAATACTGCATGCACTCAAGCGATCCAACCCAAGTGCTTTTCGACACGAGTGTATGCTGCTTCCAAGTGGGCCGATGGATTCGCTGCAGAATTTGTGCTTTAGCTGCGCTCATTATCACGTATCCCTTTGTTTCACATCCTTTGAGCAAAACCTGACTGTTAACCAGAACAACTTAAACAAATAAATCAGTAAAAATTCTGCTGCAGGAATCAAAAAATTTTTACTGTGCCAGTTTTCGTAGATGACGTCGTGTTCACTGCAAGACACCAGTCCTTGCAGAATTTGCTCCTTATTTTGTGTAGAAAGGTCATCACTGTAAACAACGTTCTTGTTGTCCACCTCAGCTATCAGCTGCTGCAGCATAGTGGCAGCGTGGCCAGATTGCAACTTGGTCATGGGTGACGGAGTTGCTGTACTTTGCTGTATATAAATTAATGTAATATAAAGTATTTGAAGATTCCCCATCAAATATTCAAACCTGGAGAGTGGGGTTGGAAGGTGTGTTTACTTGGAGTGAGTCATTTGAGCGAGGTCTGTTTTTCATTGGAGTATTAATCGTCTCTCCCTTGAAAACCTTAAATGCGTCCGTTGAAAGGTTCTTTTTCAGTTGCTAAATCGTCATAAATTTAGAGAAATCAATTTAAAAATCAATCTTGATCAAACCTGGCTCTTGACAAATGAGTCAAAAAGTGCAAAGGCCACGTCTCGGTTGCTTTTCGTCCAGGCGCCTTTCAGGTCATAGACTACGAGGCGATGGTGCGGTGCTCCTCGGCCGTCTTTCACTTGCCCAAGGGTTGTTTCTCTGCCATAGGACACTTTGGCCACACTTAAAAAGTAGCACTTTTCAACCGGTTGTCGCAGTGACACTTGCTCCTTCTCAGGATCTTCTTGAAGCGCCGACTGCAGCCAAATTTCAGCGTCGTTGAGCTCGCAGTTCATGTAACCGATGGACCACTCGGCCCTTGGTCGATGGATCAAACCGTCATCAACAGGGACAAGGTTCAGGATGTGCTCAGATGAACAAGAGATGCGGCCACCAAGCAACTCAAAACCACGTTGCTTGGCAAAGGACATCCAGTAGCACACTTGGAATTGGTGCAGCCCCAGCAAAAGATGGATCTTGCGGTAGTGTCGGCTGAGCTGCAGTTTTCGTGGGCGCACATTTTTGAAAAGTTTTCCTCGCCGAGTAGGACGGGTAACGCCAGAGAGGATGAGTTTGAGGGACTCAAACCAACGTAGGGTTGAGCCATACAGAAGTGCGATTGGAAAATCAAAGTTTGTAGAGCCGGCAGAATTTGCTGCTGGTTTGGTCTCCAAGGCTATGCTGAGATTTACATGTTGAGACCTGTGGAGAAAATGTTTTTTCAGTAATTTGTTGTTCCAATAGAAACATTAAATCAATTTAATTTTAATTCCTCATTCTCTAGTTAAAAATACCAAGAGTAAAATTATTGAACTAAATGTAAGTAAATAAATTTACCTGAAAGCTCTGAAAGAATCATGCTCCTGATTACTAGAGTACTCTGGGAGCTTGTCTGGGGCGCATGGCATGACGGAGTGATGGTCATTAGGATCAGCCAAACAGACCCAGTGGAGTTTTAGCGTCAGTTTGAGGTTTGGCAAGTGCAGCAGGCGGCAATCGTCATATTTTGAGGCAGTCTTCACATAAATATTCAGGTCTCCCTTAAAAACAAACTTAGCGTTTGTCCAGTCCATGACGACTTCACTCCAAGTGAGCTCCATCTCCTCAGTCGTGTTGTATGGATCGAGGGAGGCGTGCAAGAGCACCGTCATTGTCTGCATGGACATAGTCAGGCGACCGTGGTACAAAAGGCGAATTTTGTCCCAGAATGGCAATGGAGGGCTTGGATCGCGCGACGGACTTGAGATACGCTCAAAGTTTAGGTTGCATTGTGCAATCACAGGTTCCCAGCACGGCCCAAATGCATAACTGAAGTGCTCAACGTCACAACTGAAGTCGTGGTAGAATTTAAGTGAGGTCATGCTACGCTCGATTACTTCGCTGGGCCAGGTGTCACCTAGCTCAACTAAGCAAGTACGCTTAGCCCTCTTGGTTGCCTCTTGCTCAGCACCCACAAGTCGGCCCCAAACCAACATGCTGCGGATGTGCAGCAGCGGCTGTGGAAAGTCGCGCAGCAGGAATTTCCACTCCTTGCAATTCAGTCTGACTGCCCGACACCACAGTGTTGTGAAGCTGAGCCCTGAAGTTGGCCAAGGGCTTTCACAGTCTATCTCAGTCATAACTGCAACAGCATTGTCGGTTCCGTGAACTGACGGGTCAGCCAGTGCCAATATCTCCAGTTCTTGCATTGTCCAGGCAAAGAGACGAGTACGAGCTGGGCCAGATTGGCTTATCTGTTTTGAGCGTTGGATGTAGATCTCGGCATTTTTCTTGTTCAAGCCCTTGTACAGTTCCTCAACCTTGCCGCTGGGAAAGTGTAAAATATTCTTCTGGAGCTCCTGGGAACAAAGAATATTGATCAATGATCATATCCGCTATCGGTTCAAAAAGCCAAAAGAATATTATAAAATTAATTTATAAATAAAAGTGATGCTCCAATCAAATAGCAAAAATAGCAGTACCTCAACTTTTGCTGAAAGCATCTTTTTTCTCGTTTCAGCCTCCCTGTATTCATCTTCGAGCAGTTCGTAGTTGTCTCTGAGTTTTACTTCAAACGGATCGTCGCTCATTTCAAAGGCAAACTCCTGGACACGTATAAGCAAATCAGGTGGCAATGGACTTTCGGCAGTAAAGGGCTTTTTCTTGTACTTGTGGATCAATTTAAGCCACTTGAAGAGACTAACAAACTCATTCTGCACAGCCTCGGCAAAATTGTGCTCGTGTGGAAAACGAACAAGCAGAGTCCGCATTGATATGGACCACGTCTTATTCCACGGGAGAACAAAATTATCAAGACTCTGCCTCTCTGCTCTGATCTCTTCGCTGTCTTGCAAGGTACCCACAACTAAGCCGTCAACAAAGAAAGTGTCAGCGCCATCAATGGCAACACGGCCACTGCTCGACTGGACTGAAATGTCGCTTCCGACCACAGACATGACAAAATCTTCAGCGGAAATACGCATGTCGTGTCTGCTGGAGATCTTGATACCCAAAGACATTTGTCCTCTCATCCGAACAATTATTTTCTTTGAAGTTTTCTTATCCGTTGCAGACAGCGGCATATCTTTTTTCTTCATAGTGTACTTCATACTGTGGACAAATGCCAAAATGTCCTCATACAGGCTGAGGAGCTGTAAGTGCAGCTCTGTGTTCCAGTTAACACTGATCTCCTCACTCGACTGAATACCAACTTCATTGCCAGCTTGCTTCATGCTCAGCTTGGCACCCTTCATGAAGCCCCATGCATTTTTTAGTTCATCTGCTTTGATGCAGTTATAATACAGGCCAGTCTCCATCGACAGCACTTTGGCACCTTCAAATCCAACACTCAACTTGCTCTTAAACTTCTCCACCTTGGATGAATCAAGTCTGAGCATGAGGCTTGTAGACTTGTCTGAGTTCTTCTCGTCATTGACGACCAGGAAAATATTTACGTTGCTGAATGTGACAGTGACAGCCAGCTCGTCAAACGGTGACTCAGTGCTTGGCATAGCAACAACAGAGTGCCTGTGCGCTGGACGGGTAGGAATCAGAGGTTGGTAGTCCATCATACACTTGACACTTTGCTCGACAAACTTTGCCCAGTCGTCCGACCACTCGAATCGCACACAGTCCAGTACACCTTTCAGTGTGTTGGGTTTTTTGGCCTCCAACAAAATAACTCCTAGATATGCAGGTGTTCCCCAGATGTGTTGCAACTTTGCCTGAGGGTCCGGAGAGTCGAGCATGGGAACTCCGAGGCGCCACCAAAGTGCCTCAACCAAGAGATCACCAGTCCAGGCTTGCATTATAGGAACCTCTGTAATATTTTGAATCAATTTTAGTTTATCTATTGATAATTTAAATTGCTTACAAACCTTCTTCCAAATCATCGATCACAGACACAAAGCTCAGCTTAGTATGGTTGCACCCTAATCCAGCATTGTGGTTCTCAGACAATTGCAATGAAACAGCAATGTTCCAAAGCTCCACGTTTGTCTGCAGTCTTGAAAGAAGGTCAACAGTCCACCTGGGCATTGGTTTCTTTGTTCTAGAAACTTGTCTTGAAATCTGAAAATCCATTTTTATAATTCATGTTGAACACAAATTAGTGTGAAAAATTACCTGTGCATTTTTAGGAAGCTTGAAATTTGTAGATGCCCATTTATATATGTCCCGGTGAATATACGTAGCCGAAAATGTATCCATCAGGACGTCCACAATTGGGGTTTCATTCAAAATTTTGGCGTCAACTTTCAGCTTTTTTAGTCTTAATAAGGTAACATGGTTGCATTTGACCTTCAGTTCTTCCACATCCACATTCATTAGCATATCTAAAGCTAGCAATTTAGAAGTCAAACTCAAATTAATCAAGTATTCTTACCAAAAGGCACAATGGAGAATGACGATTTAACAACAAAGCTCTGCAGAACAGCACAAAAATCTGGCCTTGAATGATCCCTCATTCCAGTCAAAGTTGTGCAGCCAACTTTTAAGCTAAAATTCTGAAATATCAGTCAATTTTAAAAGTTTTAATTAACATGCAAGAATTAAATTCCAAACTTGCCTTGGGCATGATTTTAGACAAAGTTTGCCAATTTGTGTGATCATCGCCCCAAACAGGTTTATCAATTTTCCTAGCAACAGATTGCTCTCCCCTTGACAATCTCTGCGCCTGAACCAGTTCATAGAAACCATCATTTATCACAGCTTGAGGCTTTTCCACCTCTACAGCCAGTTTCTAGTTTGAAATCAATATTAAATAAGATTTTAATTTGAGATAGAAAAATTGTACTTCGACAGAAAGAGGACCCTGGGCCAGAAGAGTTGCCTCCAGAGCTAATCCAAAAGCCACTTCTCCAAGAACAACATGCACATCATCATGACTTTGGGCATGTTGCTGAGTGTGTTTGAGGATCTTAGCAGATGCACTCGAGCAACGAATGCTAGCCAAAAGTCTGGCTCCGTGCACAACACTGCCATCTACATAGAGCTCCTCAGCGGCAGCATGGATTAGCCACTCTGGGGTGGTGGAACGCAGGAGCATCACAGTCACTCTGTGCACATGAACAGCTAGGAACTACAAAACAATTTTCATTGTTAATTTAAGTACATATAACTTCAAAAAAACTAATAATATACTTGGGTAAGACTGATCAGTACTGGAGGAACTCTAAGGTCCTTCATATTTAAAGACGTAGGACTGGTGTTGACATTTGTAATGAGTTCGCCTTCTTGAGCCCTGCCGATATCTTTCTTAATGCGAACATCTTTGATGATTACCAACAGTAGTTTGCTGACTTCACTGCTTAAGAAACTGCTTCGCAAGGCAACCTCCTCGATTTGCTGCAGAATGGAACGAATATTAATTGGTGATAGTAGTGCTTGAAAATTTAGATAAATTACAATGGAGAAGCCGCTGCGGGTTATGTGAACTTCCTTCAGAATTAAATAAGGCCACCCCAGGCCAATTCTTCCAATGCTAACATTTACATTGAACTTTATTTTGAAAAACCATGCCAGCAGCCAAGGTACAATCCTGCGAAAGAAAAGGTTAACGAGTATACATGTAATAAATTCCAATGATAGTTATTGCTAAATATTAACCATGACGTAAATAGACAGACGGCAAATACGATGAGCAGTAAGGTGCCGAACGCGACCATTATGCAGATGAAGATTTTACACCTTCGACGATAACGACATCAGCAAAAAATTCAACACGCTCTCGTCCCCGCGAAAATATCTGAAAATAAGATATATGTATGTGTCTTTAATATAAACCTAATAGCATCCTTAACTAAAGCGCCATGGAATACTCAAAATGACAAGAAATGCAATTTAATAAAATTCTGACCTGTCAAACCGTTTTTAATTTTTGTTGTTGCCCGTGGATTAATTCTTAGGTGGTTACACCCCCGTGTTTTTAGATTAGACTCTCGGAGTTTGCAACGCTCTTTCCGTGTTGTTAAAAACTTTACGAAAATAGTTTTCAATATTATTTAATAAGTTTAAAAAATAAATCTTTATACTCAAAATTAATGCTAAATTATTTTTAATTTTGATTAAACATCAATTACTATTTTTATCATTTATTTTCGGGTTTGTTCCCTAACTCCTTTCGATACACCCCATTTGGGATGGGCTTGTCTTTTGTTGTGTGCGCCGCCCGCCGCCACCGTGGTCCGCAAACGCGAACTAAAAGGCGTGCGCCTCGGTTCTCGGTGCTCGCGTGTGCCCCTTGACCTGTTTATTGTTTTTTCTTTTGCATTCCTGTCTGAAATTTTTCGTGGGGTGCACACGAGGGCCGCGTGGGTGAGAAGAGGAAAATGGACCCAGCATTGGTGACGGGCCCGAATCTGGGCTACGCGTTTGCAGCGTGCAGCTCGCTGACTTTCACTGCCATAAACTTGTTCTTGCTGGCAAATGTTGTGCCCAAGAGCGCGCGGAACACCTTCAGTCAACAATGGAAGTGGAGGAACACGTTCAACTCGCTCATTCACTCTGTCCTTACTGGAATTGGGGCGCTCTATTGGTGAGAAATCCGAAATTCTTTTTACATATTTTATTCACGATAAATTGCGTTCTTTAGCGAAAAGTAAATTTTGCAATCTTTTGTAAATATGTTGCGCAGCACACTATGCATGGTCTATGCGTCAGACAGGATTACGTAATTTTTATATTGGAAAATTGCTTTGTGCTCAATCACGAGTCTCATTGGAGACTACAAGTCAGAAGTCACAAAAAGATTAAAATGTCAGACGTTTTATTTTCAAGACCCATGATTTTTAAATCATAGTTTGTGTCAGAAAATCATTCAAATGTATATAGCAAGAAAAATATTTATTTTTTATTTTATTTTATTAGTATTTATTCTTCTCGTCGGTCAATTTTTATGTAATGCAGTCAAACTTCTTATTAATTTAATATACTTGCATTTAAAGTGAGCCACTTTGATTTTAAAATTTGGTATAAAACTAGTATAATAAATATTTGTACATACGTTGTACATAAATATGAAATGAAATTTTGCTAAGAATTACTAAAATTTTTAATTTTTTAAATCCAAAAATCTTGAGTGTATTTAATTTTTTGTTTCAGTTTTTGGGAATCTCCTATGTTGCGAGAAGACCTAATCAACAAGTACACAAGTTCTTCCCATCTTTTGATAAGCGTTTCCGTAGGTAAGATAATTTTTTGTCGGTGGAAAACTTTTAAAGCATTTCCAATTCCAAGTGCATTTAAGCGGAGGTAAATGTATGCAACATGTTCGTTATTGACCTCACCCTCTCACGAAGAGAAAAATTCAATAATTGTTTTCATAACAATTTGTTTGCGATGGGCAATGTCATTCTCTATGGGAAGGCAAGCAATTATTTTCCTATGCATAGATTAAAAAAAAATAGATTATTGCACACTGTTGTTGATAATTTTAAGTTTTGCGAACACCGCACGTCACCACACGTGTTATTTTTGCTCGGAACTTCTAGTGATTACATAATTTTTTGCTGTTTTCTTATCTAAATTATTTGCTATATTTTCCGCACAAAGCCGCTTTGTTTATCAGATTGAGTAGCGATCACCCCATTTTTAACATAGACCTGCTTATCAACAATAATGAACGTAATGAACATGCGAGCTTTATCAAAGATTAAAATTTAATCAAATGTTTTTATTAATTGGTATTGCTTTGTGACTTACATGTTTCATCTCAATCCACCTCAGTGACCTCCTTTTTTTCTTGTTGTTTATATTTATTTTGATACTTTTTTATGGTTTGTGCAAGCATAAATAATTTATTGTCTTTAAATTTGAGTTAAATTTATTTAAAATGTTCAAATTTGTTACGTTTTTCCTATCCCTAATAATCCTATGATGTGAATAAATAATGGAGAGAGATGCTGATTTTTAATCCATCTTGAGCTACAAAATGCTATAATTAAGAGAAGTAAATTTATAAATTTCAGCACACCTAGCCATCCAATTGAAGTTGGTTTTGTTCTTACTTTTTGTTTTTTGTTATTGAAGCTATGATGAAAAATAACTTATCAGAATGAAACTTCAAAACTCGCCATCATTAAATGTGTGACTCTTTCAGGCTATTTCATCTACGACTTCTGTGATTTACTGATAAACCACCGAAAAAGGAGCAGCTATGAACTCTTGTTACACCACACCATGGTACGTTTTAAAATTAATCTCTTCCACAAAAATATTCAAAAGAAAATTTTAGCATTAAAAAAAATTGATTTTATACAGGTGCTGATGTGTTTCGGCTTGGCCGTTGTGACTAAACATTACCTTGGTTATGGAATTGTTGCCCTTCTTGTTGAGGTCAACAGTGTGTTTTTGCACACCCGCCAACTGATGCTGATCCAAGGCATCAGTAAAAACCAACTCATTTATAGAATCAATAGCATGCTGAACATTGGTAGATATATTAAAAAAAAGTGAGGATTTTTTTTCAAGAATTCTTTTTTAAGGCACATTCGTCGTCTTCAGAATTGCCACTTTGGGCTGGATGACGCGTTGGCTGGCTATTCACAAAGATGAGTTGACTATGACTGCCTTTACAATTGGAAGTGTTGGTGAGTAAATTTTTTACAGATTCTTTTTCAAGGAAGATGATTTTTTTTTAATTTCAGCCATGTCAGTGGTGATGCTCATGAATATTGTTTTGTTTTTGCGAGTTCTTGTGGCAGATCTCAGATCGAGTCAAAAATCACAAGAAGCTGATCCAGTTGCAAAGAAATCAAATTGAAGGTCCATCGTTAGTTTTAAAAAGTATACACAAGTTATTTTATAATTCCAATATTTGCAATGAACCGACCAAGCCATTCTTTTGTGTTGAGATGGTTATTTATTTAGTGCAGCGCACAGATGTCGATGAGTCGATAATATTTTTAAGAGATGCTTAGTTTTTACACTAAACTTGCAATAGTTTTGTATGATATAGCCGAACAAAGTATTGTAACTGTCAAGATTAACGCAACTGCAAGGTGAATATCACCTAAAAACATTCACCCACATCACTGTTCCTTTAAACTAAGAAAATCCTAAATATTTGTATGTGTTCTCGAGGATGTCAATCAAATGCTTAAATATTCCTGATTAATTTAACTATACTCTGCAGGCTCTTGCTTTCGAGCTTGACAATTAAAGAAAACAAATTCTGCTTTCAATAATCAGTATTAAATTGCTTGTGTCTATTGAATGCACATCATATACATTGCCAACCAATGCCTTTGATATACAATTAAATGCCACTGTCTCTCAAGAGTACAAGTTTTCAAATGAGTAAAACTGTCATTCATTTAACTGTTGGTATTGCTAAAAATTTAAAGCAGCTTGTTTTGAATTTGATGTGTTCCCCTCTAATATTTTTTGGTCATTATTTTAAAAAGTATATAAAAAGACAAGCGTTATATTTTAAAATACACCCTCGTGCTCATTTTTACAGAAACTTACTTCCATGAAGTTGCTATTATTTGTTGTTTGGTGTTATCACATAATAAAAAGTTAATGTATATTTTGATATTTCATTTATTCAACACAAAGAAACGTTAAATGCAGAAAAATGAGTTTATCTTGAGTAAATTATTTTCAAATAAGAAAATGAGTAAATATTAAGTTCATCAGGGTTTTTTAGTTACATGCAGTTGTCGAGATTCATGATGCTAGTATCATCTTCATTTCTAGAGACCTGCATGGCCAATGGCACACCTTGGAAATTTGATTCACTCACAGAAACCCCAGGGAGCCTATATTTCAGGTTCCATTTACTGCTTATTATTTAAGGATAAATCATCATTTACGTGTTGAGTACTTCCTCCGCCAAAAGCTTGTCTTTGTCTGCTGGAACATGACTGCACCATTTGTAGTAGATGCCTTGAGAACTGCATTCCGAAAGGGTGCACTGCTTCATTGACAGTTCTGCACCTTTGTAAATCTGAATAAAATGAGATTTATATCTCATGCTAAATGCCAAAACTATTATATACGTTTACCTGCACTCCAATATCACAATTCTTGATTTGGCAATTGACAAGTTCTACTTGGGAATTTTCATAAGCTATTATGGCCGAGGTAAAACCAGTGAAAGTACAGTTCCTGGCCAAAAGTTTGGCACCAGCCCTAACGATGGCCCCAACGCTATCATCCTTGTCATGACTTCCACCACCATCAATCTAAAAATAGCAGAAATAAATAAGCATTTGGCAAGGGTTGTATTTTCTGGAAAGTTACCACACAATTGTCCAGTAGGACAAAACCAGCATTCAGTAAAAGACAAATTTCCATCTTGTATGCCTCAAGCGTCACATTTGCTATAGTGAAGGAAAATCCCTTAGCAGACGAGCAATCATCGCCACCATTGCCCATTTCTGTTTCATCAGCAATTACTATTTTGCAACTGATACTGAACATAACATCTCCCGCTTCACAGCCTGATACTATTGCCTTTTGCATGCCAAGACCTATAAAAACATCATCATTTTTATAAAATCAAACTTAATCAAGGAATTTGTATTATACCGTTAATTGTGCCACCACATTCAAGTCCTCCACTACCTGTCACAGAATATTTTCCAGGTGCCAAGAAGATGAAATCACCTGTACTGGCCTCTTCTAAAGCAAGGGGCAGCAGGGGATACATCCTGTTTTTTTATCATTAAAAAAATTATATTTAAGTGAGATAAGTAAATTATTAATATTACTTCAAACGTTGGTCGGAACCAGCCACCAACGATGCATCTGACACTAAAGAGGCTAAATCCTGAGAGCTGCCACCTCCCCACACAAGACGACTCCATGGCGCCTCGACTCTATCACTCCTCTGCATCATTCTCTGTTTTTCTCTCACCATCAAGTTTCTACATTTAGGGAATTTATAAAACAGAATTAAAAATTAATTTTGAGTTTAAAACTAAAAACCTAATGAGCGGGTTCTGTAGGCGCTCAAGTTCATGCTTGATGCAGTCAAGTCGGTGGTGCAGCTGCATGATTTTAATGACCAACCCTTCCTCTTCATGAGCTTGTACCTCAAGGGGCACTGGTGACCCATCATCATCAATAGCCACCTCCAGGCTTTGCAATGTGTCATGAATATCCCAAGCCTGCCTCCACAGCCTCTTCACCCTCTCGAACACCTCACAGCTGACCAAACCTTGGTCCATATCGTAGAGCCTAAATCATCAGAAGATGATTAAATTATCATTTCCCGTGTAAAAAAAACCATACAGCTGCATTCTGGGTTCCAAGGCTGACATCCTCCAATCTTCATTGTCATCTTCCTCGTCCCAGGGAAGCCACAGATTGACTCGGAAAAATCTTTAAATAATGAAAAATATGTTTCTTGAAAAAAAAATTGTGCTGTAGCATACCTAAATTGATCAATAATGTTAGATATTTCTATTCCATCCACATCTGAATCAGGCTGCTTAATGCAAGGGTACAGGTCTTCCAAGGGTACGCAGAACATTTTGTTCGTCACAGTAGAGGAAGTTTCTGATGAGGTAGTTTGGGTTTCACATTGGTCAGCTCCAATAACGTAAGCTTCAAAATTGTGGAACTCTACTTTTTCAACCTGAAAAAATAACGTCAATCAATTTTCATCTAATTACATAATTTTAATTGATTAGTTGATGTAATTCTTAATAAACTTACACCACACAAGGTTTTGCTATTAAATAGAATTACAATTAAACAAGCTTAGTAAGAACTATATGCATATTTAATTAATAATACATAGACAGATGTTTTCAAATAATAATTATTAGAGTAATAAATTTACAAAATTTACCATCACTAGTTCATTGGCATAGTCCAAAGTCGAAGGCAACTGCTTATTGTTTCTGAGGGGCTTGTAAACGGCCACCCAGCCGTACTTTTTCAGCGTTAGCTCCAGGTGAAATCTCCACTCGTCCATAATCTTGCTGCCAGGAAGACAATCTTCGCGGTTCAAGACGCTGACAAACTCAGTCATCCGCTCCTCATAGTTTTTTCTTACGGTCTCTATCCTGTGATCCATCTTTTATTTTTGTTCGTGGAACTTGCGCTAAAAAATATAACATATAAAAATAATAAATCAGTACGTTGCAAACGAAAGACGTAAATTTTTTTACAAAATAAATTGTTGACCATGAAGACATTGGGAAAAAATTATCAATTTGGATCAAATCATTAATTAAAATGTTAAAAACAAAAGCTTTCCAATTAAAAAATGAAGGGAGTGGCCTCTAAACTAATGATATTTCCGTGATCCGTGGTGGTCTTTTGACTGGGTACTGCGAAAATTAGAAAAACAACACCTTTTCTCGCCAAAATTCTTTGCAAGGCGGGTGCATAACAATTTTATTTTTGTCTCCAGCCGCCAGTGGGCTGGACAACCAATCAAAATTGTTGCTCGTTTCTCGTGACATCATGATTGGCGCAGACAGTCACGTGACTGCTGTCAGCTGGAACGGGAATTTATCAGGAAAATAAGATAGGATGCAGATTTGATGTGAAGAGATTGTTTCCAAAGATGGGTGTTTTAGTATTTTTTTACCCGGATTGCGATGAGCTACGAGATCGGCACGTCATTCGGATTACTTGAAAAACACGCCTGTTTGTCTGCGTTGATAAACAAAAATCTTGCGCGTGAGTGCACGCTGCTCATAATTTTACAAACAAGGGAGAGGGACGAGTTCTTATTTTTATTCAATTTTTATTATTGGAGAAGTGCGGCTCTCTTTTTCTCGCCGCGTGTTATCTGTCTTCCTATGATTTTGTTTGCGTAAATTGCTCAGTCAATGTACATAATATATTTCAATGCCATTGTTAACCTTCGAGGAAGAAACCATCCATCATTATTGACCAGCTTTTTCTTTCTCTCTCGCTCACAACCATCAATAAGGTCAAAACGAATCTCCTCTCGTTAAACGTGTGTTGCTGGATGTTTGCCAACTTCTTCTTTTGCTAGCAGAGAATTGATATTAATATGTGCTGATTACAGCTGCGTAAGTGTGCCCGAAGGCTAACTCGTAGGCAGAGGCACAGAGAGGCCGTTGCACCAGCGATATCATTTTCCAATGCACGCGAATTCGTGCTGTCATTGAGCGCCGAGCTGCCGCCGCAGCAGCAACAGAGACCGACACCCGCTGCGCGAGTGTCATTTGCAAGCAGCAAGCGTGACAAACTTGCAGGAAGGACTACTTGTCAGTTCTCCGAAGCTCAAAGGGTTAGACATGGGCTCATCAGCGGATGACTCGATGAGATCGATCTGGCGAAACGCCGACGCCGTCTGCTTTGACGTTGATTCGACAGTCTGTCAAGACGAGGGCATTGACGAACTGGCAAAGTTCTGCGGAAAATATGATGAAGTGTCAAAATTGTTAGTATATTTCAATTTTATTTTTTGTGCAAAATTTTTTACTAATTTTTTTATTTTTATTTTCTTAGAACAAAGGAAGCAATGACTGGCAAAATGGAATTCAAAGAAGCACTCAGGAAACGACTGAGCATCATTCGGCCCACACTCAACCAGATGAGAGACCTGATCAGGACACGACCTCCGAAGCTAACACCTGGAATCAGGTTGGTTTGCAGCAGAAATTTTTAATTAGACGAACCCGTTTTTACTCATTTCATGTTTAGGGAGTTGGTATCGGCGCTTCAGCACCGCAAAATTCCTGTTTACTTGATCTCTGGTGGGTTTCGGGGTCTCGTCGGCCCCGTTGCTTTGGAGCTCAACATTCCTCTGCAAAACATTTACGCCAACAGGCTGAAATTCTTCCTAAATGGTGAGCTTATGGATATTTTTCCATTTATAATTCTTATGCAATGAATTAAAAACTATGAGAAAAAACTAGAAACTAAATCGGGGCAAATAACAGAAATTTATATAAGTTTATAAGCAATATTGAAATGTTTCTTGGTAACGTAAAATATTTAAAGTACTAAGATTCAGGTTGAAAACTAACAAAAAAATTCAATTTTAAAGCTTAACAATATATAAGTATTTGATTTTGCCTTTGGACCATTGGCTGAAGTCCTATATTATCATGTAATCTATTCATATCCGCTTAGATCCCGGACCGCAGACCCTTTAAATAATAGCCCTCATACTAAATTTATTACGTAATGCAACAAAAGATAATTATTTAAAATCTAAGTAAGATCACAAATTTTATAAATTTCTTCGCATAACATGAAAATATAATATTTAATCAAACAGCTCCGAGGTTTAATACACTTTCTTTGCGTATAAAGCCAAGCTGTTATTTTATGTGTTATGGTGAACATGTGCAGCTTGACGTGTTTTATTGTTATCTTATTAATCGCCGGCCTTGCCCTCTGTGGAGAGAGAGCATGCATGGTGTGCATCCAGTTAATTGAAGAAAAAGTCATGCGCCTACTCTTGTAAAAGTTGCTCCTTTTGTCACGCTCTTCCCGAGCTAGGCGCGTGACCTTAACCTCCCTCGTGAGCGGCCGGATCGTTGACCCCGAGCGCTCAGAAATATCTCTCACGCGGCTTGTGCAAAAATCTTGCAGGCGAGTATGCTGGCTTTGACGAGGAGGAGCCGACGAGCCGCAGCGGCGGCAAGGGCGAGGTCGTCCGCTATTTGAAAGCCAAAAATGAATACACGAATGTCGTGTTGATCGGCGATGGCGCCACCGACCTGGAAGCCTGTCCACCCGCCGACGCGTTTATCGGCAAGTGCAATTTGATTATTACTGGGAATCGCAATCACGTCACTCTTCACTCATTGATTTTTTTTTCATAGGAGGATCGTTGACATTGTTTCAGATACTAGTCAAGGTTGCATAATCTAGGCTATCTCGTATTTACATGAACAAGAGAGGCTTTTTATCATATTTTTCCATCATTTTCCATATTTTTTCATTCCACAGTTACAAACGTAAAAATTGTTTGAAATTCAACATAAATCTTTTAGAACTTATTTGTAGTTTATTTAAAGTTTTTAAATACTAGTACTTATATTGACAAAAATTTGTAATCATTTGAAAATAACATTATTTTTTGAAGTTTAAAAGCTATTCTAAATAATAACCCAGCAACACCATAACTCATATTCATAAATTGTTAAACTCGTTGCTTGTATAAAAGTGCTGCACTCGCCAAGTAAGCAAATTCCGCGTGCTGAAAATTGCCTTCTTGCAGGTTTCGGCGGAAACGTGGTGCGCGAAGAGGTGCGGGCGAAGGCCAAATGGTTTGTCACCGATTTCCAAGAGCTGATCAACGCACTGGATTGAAAAAAAAATCTGTTATCTGCATCAGTCTTTTTGATTCGCGCCCCCCTTTCCAACTTTCTGTGATCAATGTCAACCTTTCGAGCAACCTTTTCTCAACTTTTATAGAAGATGCAATAATCAACCCTTATCTTTGACTTCCAAAGGAATAATATGTGTTCATCAGTCTTGTAGAACAAACAATGTTGATTAAACATTTATGTAGTAAACTGAAACTCTTGCATATCTCGCAGAAATATATTGATGTTTACAGAATGAATTAATCAAGTGAAAATGCATAATGGGATTAATTTTGCAATCTCAAATTTAATATATTTTATTGGAAATTATTTTCAACGTGGGCATGGAATTTTTAATTCCAGTCTGTTTCACCCCTTCAAAATCAAGAAAAGATTGACGAATTTTGCATTTTGAGTTAAATGAGGAAATTTTAATTTTATTTATGACACTCCACTTTTGTAAGAACAAAAGGCTGGTGCCTCACAGTATTTCTTCAACACTACTTGCGTAATCCATTTATCCCTTCAGTTTAGAGCAAACCGCAATGAGGTCATAATTTTTAGCAACGTCTGGAATATTTACATTGTGCTTTTATTGTACGGTGTTAACGGTGTCGTACGTTGTTGCTCAAATCAACTTATTAGTAGAGTATTTAAAAATCTGTATATGAATTATCAAACATATTATGCAGATTCATCCGAACCTGATAATCTCTAGTGGGAACATTTACAGTGCATTTATATTTTAAAATGTGACTGAGTATGTGTGATAGAAATCATGGAATAATAAGCCTTCAAAATAAAGATTCTAGCACGGCAGGTGCACGGTTATATTATTTTTAAGAGTCTCCAAATTAATATTTTGTTAAGTTTTCACGCGTTTTTTTCCCTCTTGATATTCGGCTGTTTTTAATATTTTGGGCTAGGAGACTGAGATAATGTGTTTCATAAAAGATCAACAGTCACATATTTTAATATACTCCTATCTACCGTAAATAAATTTGACCAAGAACCTTTAGAAAATGAAAAAAAAACATTTAATGCGGGAAATCTTAATATGAGACGAAAGGGCAATCAGTTGTAGCAACCAAGGACACGAGCTGTCTGCTCTCATAATTCTAGACGGCACACACAATCTGCTTTCTCAGCAAATTCTCACTCTCTCGCTTACTAGATCTGATGTCTCATTGCAAATGCAATCAACACAACAACTTGCGTCATTATACTCTCCCATTGTCTATTTTCGTGTCTTCTACAGTTGTAAACGAAGAAAGTAAGAAAAATCGCAATATGTTAAAAAACGAAAAAATAAAAATCGATGTAATCCGCTAAAATGTGTGTCACTCACTCACTCAACTCTGTTCCAATCGGCTTTCAAAGCCAATGCCATCCAAAGAATTGCATCATAATAAGGATAAAAGGGCACTTGCAGCGCTTCCCAGCAAGAAATGAGCCGCGCGCTCGTAATATGGAGCAGACAAAGGTGGGGTTTTTATGAAGAAAGGTGCAGTCGTTTTTCACGCCTTGCAATCAGTCGGCTGTTGATTCGAAGAGCGGGTACGTGTGCTACTCTTTTTACCTACGTGCACGCGGAAAGCCAATGTCAAAAGGTGCGTTTGCTATATTGAGTGCCAGCGTTTGAAAATAAACGCCTCCTTCGTCCGCTTGCTGCTAATTCTTTCACTCGCGCTGCCAAGTTTTTTATTTTATTTTCTCCATCGTCCTTCTCGGAACGAAAGATTTTTGACTCGCTCGGAATGCTTTGCTCGAGTTTCGTCATCTCTCTACTTTACGTTTTGCGCTCTTGGTGCTAGTGTCCCAGTTAAATTTCCGTCGTGAACAATGCCAAGGGTAAATCTGTTTGCGTGCTGCGAATCCGAGCGCCCCAATGCATCATCCCGCTGCCAAAATTAGCGCGTATATATTCTGCTTTTTGGCTACTTCACTAATTTTAGCTTGCGATTTCGGATGCTCTCGCGGCTACCGGCGAGATTTATTTGCGGTTCAATTAATTTGACCGCTCAGCGTTTGTGAGGATTTGTTGCCTACTCGTCTGAGTGGGCACATTTTTCAAAGCAAAACGCGTTTCAATGAACTTTTTATTTTGCTACACCAAAAATGTTTTGCTGCTATTTTTCTTCCATTCAAAAGCTTCGCAAGCTAGTTTGTAGCTCTAGTTTTCTAGAATTTCCCCATTCTATAAAATATAAATTTTGGCAAATTTCTTTTTCGATCAGCTTCGCTGAAAACGATTTATATTTCTGTAGTTATGCAACATGCTCGTTACGTAAGTTGCACGGGTTGCATACTCGATATTCATTAGGGTTCTTTAATTCACTTTGCAAATTTTTTTTATCGTTATTCAAAGGAGCAATATCATTAAAGCTAACGAAACAATGAATGTATTTTTTTTTTATTCAGAAGTGAGCATGAGGAATCTTTCATAGAGTAAAAGAAAAATGGGTTTATTGAATACAATTCCTGGCCCAAATTATGTTAAAGGAAAACAATAACCTCAATCATTTTCGTTTGCATTCTGCTATCGTATTCTACGAACAAGAAAATACTGAACGAGCCAAAAATGTTAAAAAAAACTTTTTTTTTTCGTTTTTTTTTTCAAATTTTATTTTCTTGTTCAACAGCATTAAAGTCTCAGACCATAATCATCAAAACTGACAGAGCCATATTTTGATATTAAAATTTTTGATAAAAACCTAATCTGGATGTTTCGTTATGACCTCGTTAAATAACTATTGCTTCATGTATTTACTTCTTTGCAAGAATCTCTGCAAATTAAGATTACTGGGGCAAACTAAAAAATAAAAAATTGCCCCAGAACTTTTGAATGTTTGGAATCTGCAAAATGTTTAGAGGCTCGCGGAAATCGGCTAAACGTAACCTGAAATCCTACTTGGCAGGCGTAAGAGCCAAAATTACAACGTTGTCCGCAGCCCCGTGTGTTTACACCACCGGGCGCCGCGGCGTGTGTGTATTCTCGAGTGCAAACGTCTGTCGTTGGCTCACTGCTCGCGAGAACACACACACCTCCAATCGTGTCCCACCCGCTTCACCGACCAAGTACTCACTTGATATTAGCTCATTATTAAAAGAACTTCAATTGTTTCGCAAAATAGGTTCGTCGAAGAAATCAGCAGCAACGGCTAACGATCCTCCGCTCGACTGCTTTGTGCAATTCAGACACCCGAACTCAAGTTTAAAGTGACATTATTAGTGACATTTGCTAGTGAACTTGCTCGATCTATAATCGACCGAAAGAAAAGTGAATTTTCGATCATGGCATCAATAAAGGTAAGACAATTGGTATGTTTCATTATGCGGTGTTATTTATAATTTTTTAAATTTTAAACGGTGAAATTTATTTCTGAATTAAAATAGAGTTTTAAGAAAAGCAGAAATTTAGAATAGAAGAAGCATGCAATAAGGACCCTTAAAATCTTGAGCTGAGTTTACGCAAGGCAAATTCCAAGCTTTCCAGGATTTTATTTTTAGAAAACGCGTTGTCGTCGGTTGTGGCACGCGATATGTGATATTTTCAGCACAATATTCTTCAGGCGCCTGTGTTTTGGTACTTCAATTTATGTGGCGTCTCCAGAAATAACCTGCCTCAAGAGGGTATTTGGTCAATTTTTAAGAGTTATAAAATATATTCAGTCCTATTTTCTGACCCACTTTCATAAAAAAAACTTTTGAGTTTGGTTTAAATGAATACTTTCAGTACTTTCATTAAACATATTGTTGGTTGCGAGTAAATAAAAAATAAACTTAGATCCTCACTTTACATTTTCATTACATAAAAAAGCCGCAAGCTTTTACACCCGGGTTGTCAAATTAAATACTAATTACGTTAAATTCGTTAAAATCGATTCGTATTGATACTTTTTATGTTATATATACCTTCGGTGTTTAATAAGTATTCTATTACATTAAAATCGATTTCCAAATCCAATAAAATTTCCTGCAAATGGCTCTAATCCAAACACGCAATGTTGACAACTGACAAGCGAATAATACTTGACCTTGTATAGCCGTAATTTTTTCATGTCGACCGTCGATTTTGTCAATATAATTACGTGACGACGTGTAAAATATTATGGCCTCAAGTAGACTAAAGTACTGTCCAATGTTCACAATACCAATTAAAAATTTCCTTTTATAATGATATTCAAAGAAAGAATTTTGTCATTCACGACGTTTATTAAAATTTAGCTATAAATTAAAAGTTTGTCAAAAATTAACCATTTTTAATATTAAAGGATATAAAAGCGCCAATGGCCAGTACAGAGAGCGCCTTCTTCTGGTCAGGATCTGATGAAGAGCTGGACTGTTCGGTGCGCATCCCTCTGAGCGACCCTGATTTTTTCCCTTCGCCAAAGAAGCAGAAAGAAATGCTTGCGTCGGCCAAGTACAAATCGCAGTCAAACTCCGAAGATGACAGCTTTGCCGGCTCTGAGGACAGCAGGACTGACGAGCGAGGTGGCTGGGGCAACAAGCTCGACTTCCTCTTTTCCTGCATCAGCGTCTCAGTCGGTCTTGGCAACGTCTGGCGCTTTCCTTACCTCTGCTACAAGAACGGTGGAGGTTCGCATAAACATTTTTTTCTGCATTATTTTATTTTTCTTTTCCCTCTTGGGAATTCATAAAAATTAGCTTGTTCTGATAAACTAAAAGTAAATATGGTATACATAAATATAATGAATTAAAATGAGAAAAATTCAAAGAAATTGGCAAGAATCAAGTCAGTAAATAAAGCCAATTAAAAAAGTTTCTTAAATTTTCCCTCCACATAGAATTGGCGAGCATTTAAAATAATCTCTATAAAACTTTTGGCCACCTTTGAACGATTTTAATCAGTGCGTTAATCACGGCCGATTCACGTGCCCATCTTAATTGTCATGCGGGGCGCTACGGGGCCTCTACAGGGGGCTTTCTCAAACTGCGTCTTTTGCGCCCGGCGGAGACGACAAGCATTTTGGCAGAGAGCTGTTGAGTATTTCGAGACGGCCGCCGCAAAAGGCCTTTTTTAACGCAGAGCGCGATTTTTTTATTTTGATTATTCGCTCTCTTGTCACATGCGCCAGAAAAAAAGAGCCTCTGTGTTTTTGATTATTTATTTGCCTGTTTACTTTCTTTGTGTGTGCGTTTAATTGGGCACTGGGAAATTCAAACAAAGTAAGTGCGCGATCAGAGGCAACTTTGTGCTGGTGCTTTTTATTAATGCACTTTTGTTGTTAATTAGAGATTACAAAATACAAATACATGTTGCCAAGCGGTTGTTGACAATTTTTATTTGTACAAAAACATCCTTGAAGTCTAAATAAACAAAAATTGTTACCTTTGGATTATTTGTATGCATGTTTTTTTTTATCAAAAATATTTGCGTGATTAAAATTTAAAAAGTAAGAATGCTCTGTAGAATCAAAAGTTTATAAATACATGTTATATAAACGACAGAGACAATAGAGTGCAGTTGGCGCAGCTCAGTTCTTTAATAAGTTTGATCCAAGTTGTAATGGTCCGTTTTCGCGCGCGTCATTAGTTGGAGATTGCAAAAGCGAGTGCTGCGCGAGCCAATTTAAAGATCGCAGCCGTATGCCAAAAGGTTTAAATAAACCGGCGTTTTGAAGGTTTCGACCTCCCGTGAGGATTTTCAAAGGCACTGGCAGCCAAAAAAAATAAAATAAAATAAATAAAACAATTCAACACTGCACACAAAGTAACATTGTTTATGCTTAACCCTTTTAGTTGTTTTCCACTCATGCTTTGCACAACAAAAAATCGGGCGCGACTTTGCAGTTTACCGTATACCAAATTATGTACGCAAAATAAAAACTTTGACCCTAATAGGTTTTTTAGATTTTATAAAAAAAAAAAATAAAAAAAAATATGCAAAGCGACAAATCAATTTGACGTCAATTTGATAGTTGGTATTTTTAAAAATTTATAGGAAAGTGACAATCATTGCTTGCTAACTTTTTTTTAACCTAAGGCTGCAGGACTAAAAATTTTAATTTGTTAGCCCAAGACGTCAATGAAGTCGGTATTTTTAAAAATTTATATACCTTTTTTCTTCTATTAAAATTTGAAAAAAAAAAACACTAATAACTAAGGTGCTACTATATTTTTATGAGATTCCATTTTTCTCGCCTGTTATGATTATTATTATTTTATTTAACACTCTGTAAGGTTCACATTGAAATTTAATCATCAGTGATCGGTTGTTGCAATTTATTTAATTTTTGTTTCAAAATATTTCAGGAGCTTTTCTAGTGACCTATGGCATTGCTATGATGCTCTGCGGCATACCACTCTTCTTCCAGGAAGTAGCAATTGGCCAGTACCTTGGCTCTGGTGGCATGTCTTTGGTCAGCACTCTATGTCCCATTTTAGGAGGTGAGTAAATGCGTCGTAAATTACTTATACGCGTTATTTTTTTTTTATCAAGAGGCTTATAGAGACCCCGTGCTAAGCTAAGTCTTAATGCATTTTGTCGTGTCAGGTGCTGGCTACGCAACTATGACGATCGTTTTCCTGCTCGACGTCTACTACTGTATAATCATCGCGTGGACGTTGTTTTACTTGATAAACACATTTACTATGTTGCCCGACCTGCCCTGGCAGCACTGTGGTTAGTCTCCTTGGAATATCAAAGGCTAATAAAAAAGACATCAACATTTTTTGTGTTATTTTAGGAAATTGGTGGAACTCTGAAAAATGCTACGAAGGCTCGGAGAACCACACGGCCAGTGAGATTATTCGCAGCCAATTGAATCAAACCAGCACCCCAGTGGAGGAGTTTTGGGAGTGAGTTTAAAATGAATATAACAGGAAAATTGTTTTATGCAAATCGCTCAACATGGACACTGAGCGGGTTGCATAAGCAGATTATTTCAGGCGTTGTACTAATTTGAGACACTAAATTTTAGAAAACGTGTTCTTATGATAACCGATGGCATCCATGATCTTGGTGGAATGCAGTGGGAGCTTTTTGGCTGTCTGGTCCTGGGCTGGCTGCTCGTTTACTTCATTATATGGAAAGGCTTGCATCAAAGTGGAAAGGTAGATACTAAAAAGAAAACTCAAATTCATTTTGAATTTGATTATAATACTTTTTCTTGATCATTAGATCATCTGGTTCTCTGCACTGTTTCCATACGTGATCATGATCATTCTGTTGGTGCGTGCGGTGACCTTGCAAGGTGCCCTTAACGGACTTTCGTACTTCATTAAACCTGATTGGAGCAAGTTGACAAGTTCGGGCGCTTGGATTGACGGCGCCACACAGATTTTCTTTGGCTACAGCATCGGTGTTGGCACGCTGCCGGCGCTCGGCTCGTTCAACAAGTTTCATCATAACTGCTACAAGTGAGTGCATGCACGCAACAGTTGCATCTTCCTGGCAACCATGCCGGAAACTCTTGAAGCGCAGCTTCGTTTTAATTTTGAAATGCATTTTAATTAAACAAAAGATTTTTTGAATTTAATTAATTATTTTTCAAAGGGACGCAATCATCACTTGTGTAATCAACACGCTGACATGCTTGCTGGCTGGTTGCATTGTTTTCTCAATCCTGGGCTACATCGCATTTGTGCAGGATGCTGAGGTTGGGGACGTCGTCAAGAGTGGCCCAGGTCTAGTTTTCCTCACATACCCTGAAGTTGTTCTTAAACTGCCTGGTTCTGTTGCCTGGGCCACAATCTTCTTTGTCATGCTGGCGGTGAGTATTTTGTGATATTGAAATATAAACATAATATAATGGCATTTTTTTTCTGACGTTAAAAATAACTTTTTTTCTATATTTCTGACATATTTCAATTATGTGCAGATTCTTGGAATTGACAGTGAGTTCTGTAACGTAGAGGCCTTCATCACTGGTGTTGTGGATCACTTCTCCACCTACCTTCGTCCCATTCGACGCAAGTTCACGCTTGGCGTTTGCTTGCTGATGCTCGCCCTTGGCACCCCTATGGTTACCAAGGTAAGAATGGCATTTGTGAGATACAGTATATGTTTTATTTAAAAAGCGTTTCATTGTCCTTCTCAGGGTGGCGCCTACGTGTTCCAACTGATGGACTTTTACTCAGCGAGTGGAATTTCCCTTTTGTGGGTTTGCTTTTTCCAGACAATTGCAATCTCTTGGTTCTTTGGCGCCGACCGCTTCTGTGACTGCATTGAGGAAATGATCGGCTTCCGTCCAGGCATGTTCTGGACAGTCTGCTGGGTTTATCTTGCTCCCGCGTCCATGTTGGTGAGAAAATTCCAACCCAATAATTTAGAATAGAGAACTGACGAGTTTTTAAATTTTCCAGAGCATTTTCTTATTCTACTGCGCTCAGTATGTTCCTGTAACTTACGGCGCTAGCTACGAGTATCCTGACTGGGCCGAGGTTATTGGACTGTGCTTGTGTTTCTCTTCCATGATCTGGATACCTGCCTATGCCATTTACTATGTTCTGTGTATGCCCGGGACAATAATGGAGGTAAAACGTTTTCCTATAAATGAAAATATTTAAAATCCCTTAAAATGCTAACTTGTTAAAAATTTTAGAACATCAAAGCTGGTTTCAAACCAACTGTGAATAAAGCTTCACCATCATCAATGACGGCATCAAAAGCGGCGCCAGGTGCTGACTCTCTGAGACCACCCCACCAGATACCTGTGTCCGAGAGCAAAGCTGTGCTTATCACGCATCAATCAGGTCGGCACCAATCGTCATTTTGACCAATGCAGTTAATTTTCATCTATTTAACTAACATTATTATATCACCCTTGCCGTCGCAGGGGGAAGAGCTCAGGAATAACCGGTCACACCGTAGCTACTTAAATTAAGGTTGTATTGTACGAGTGTATTTATTTTTAAGTGAGCAGATTTTTGAGAGAAGCTTTTAATTTAATCATTGCTGCAGTCATATTTTTGTACCAAAATGCACAATTTTGTTTGTTTGTCTACCAGTCGCGTTTCCTATTTGACAGGAAATCCGACAATGAAAAAGAGAGTTTGTAATGACTACCCATTATGAACAAGTTTTAGATGAGGAGGATCAGAGAACGCTTTTGCTTACGTTTATTAGAATAGATAAATTCCATATTATTTTAATGTTGCGTGCAATAGCACCAATTTAAAGGGCTGTTGTTGGTTTGGATTTGAGAAATCCAAAACTGCAGATTTATATAATTGGGTTTGGTAATATAAGAAAGGAGTAAGTTGAAAATTTAATTGAAAGATGGAATTTTTGATATTTGGATAATTTTATTAATGACGATTATTAAATTTATTACCAATCCCAAATAATTAATTTATAAACTTACTCTAATTGCAAATTATAATATATTTAAGTATTGTGATCTTCGTAGGTGTAAAGTTATTGTTACATTATTAACATAATTAAACTAGATTGAGAAATCACTTTGGAGACAAGTATTATTTGAAATTTTGGATTCAAGAACTTTATTTGCTGTTGGAGGTAAACACACGATATGACTGTTTCGTTAGAGAAATATAATGGTTTATTTGATGTACAAACTACATTTGAACACTACAATGTGTTGGTTTTAAAAAAAAAAACCATAACACAAAGAGCCACAAAAGGAGATACAATATCATGGCACTTTCACCTTTCTTGCAATAAAACTGGAAATCAAAAAGACGATACAAAAAACATGATTAAAAAAATCATATATGTACTACTTTTGTAACGAGAGAAATCAAAATAAAGTTTCTGTTACAAAATACAAGTTTTAACAAATATTCATTATAAATTGTTATCTCCATAAGTTATACTTTAGCATTCAATTAAAAATATTTTGTACTGCTTTGTACATTATTCATTACTGCAATGATTTCATATATATTTAAGTCCCTGGAGTAATAGGCTGTGGACAAAAGAGATCTAAAAATCTCAGCCATATGGGTAGATTCATTTGGCTTAGAGAAGCAGTGCGGCTGAGAGAGCGACCAGCATGGCAAGGGGCACTGCGTGCGTGGCTGCGGGCACTGACGAGCTGCTCCACGGTTCCACTGGGTGCCTGCGGACAAAAGGGGAAAATAAGCGCAGAAAACCAGTTTGACCTGTGGAGACTCCACATCTGCTCCATGCAAATTTTTGCTTAAATTATTCATGATTGCATAAGCAATTAGGACTTTCTACGTCATCGGCATCGCTAAAGAGAAGCAAGCTCCAGTCAAAAATAAAGGTGCAGCTTTTTTTTTTGCAAATAATAACTTAAAGAGCAACTTTTTTGCCAAATCAAAAAATAATATTTTGATATAGGTTTTTTCAATAGCTAGATACCCTTTTTTTCATTAATATATTTTTATTGCTTGTATTTAATTCTACTAAAAAGCATTATATCGGAGTGAATTAAAATTCTTCAGACGAGGAATTTTATTTTACTGGACGAAGAAAAAAAAATGGATTTTTACTGGAGTCCGACGACGCCGCACGCAAGTCTGCCTCCAGCGTTGCCGGTGGCTTTGCTGCCCTTTTCGAGTTCACCAATGCCCTTGCCGAGGTCGTCTTCGCCTTCGTGCACAACGACGGCGCGTCCCAAGATGTTGTTTTCTCCCTCAAGCGATATCATTGAATCTAGGATGCGGATAACCGCAATTCCATTTTCATCGGAGCGGATGTTGCCCAAGTCTCCAATATGACGCTCCCTGTCGTTGGGGCCGCCATGCACCTTCTGCAAGTAAAGATAAAAATAATAATAAAAAAATTGTTTCATTTTGGTTTCAAAATTCCTTAAATTATCTCACACTTAAAGAATATTTTTTCATCGATGCGCATAATATATTTTTTTTTATAATAATTACCCTCTGAGGGTTGAAGTGTCCACCAGTACTCAAGCAGCCCTTGGTGCTGATGTCGCCTTTTTCGTGAATATGGAAGCCGTGCAAGGCGTTCACCTTCAGGCCAGTGATGACTCCCTCGACCAACACAGGCTCGCCAGGTTTGGACTGTGAGAAGGACACGCTACCATTCACAGCATAGCCCTGCGCCGTCGGCGGATTCACCACCAAGGCAATGGCACGCCGCTCCTGCAAAAAATTTATTTTTGTAGCTCTCTGGGAATCTAGATTATTTGGAATTAGAATTTCAACGATTTGGATAAAATATTTCCACCGTGGACAAAATACCTATTGCGCGCGCCTGGCGCTTTTTACTTCGCTTACCTGTGCAAAAGCGGTAGCCAACAGCATCGCGAAGGTGGCAAGTGTCGAAATTCCAATCATCTTGAGCTGGAAAACAGTCAGAATTTTTAAGAAAGCTTCCATGAATGTTTTTATTGTTTGGAACTTCAAGCGCGCAGAGACGAACAGTGCCTGAGGCGCTTTTCGAAATTTCTTGGATTGGGCCCGCCAAGCGCAAATATAGAACTACTTTCTCCAATTAATTTTTGAGCTCGAAGCCGCGTCATGCAAAAAAATGAGAAAAATAATACAGGCTTATCCTGACTGAAGATCCATCAAAATTGCCATCTTCGCCTTACCTTAGTAAATATTTTTGAAAATGATTGAATCATATTCAAATCTTTTTAACAAAATTATTTTTATAATTTTTAATTTTTTTTTTTTTACAAAAATTAATCGAGAATTTTTAATTGAATCGTAGAACATATACTGATTGAGGCCTGTAATGTATTGAAAAATTTGATTGTTTGTTTAAAAATAAATTAAAAACGTGTTTAAAAAATTAAATAAGAAAACCTTCGAGAGGCTTCTAAAACTCACTCGTTCTAGGCTGCCTGCGCTTTTTCTGTTCTCAGTATAATAATCTATCTTTCAACGGCGGCAAGCAAACGTCAACTAATATTTTAGCCCGCATGTCAATTCTTTATAAAAGCGTTGTAAGCTCAAAATTACTCGATTAATCAAAAAGCACGATTAACAAAAACGAGCCTCGTGCTTTTTCGATTCTAGTTAAAAATTGGGCCGAACATTAAAGAAATTATTGTAGTAGCGCACAATTTCACATATAGTTTATGCCACCAATTAGTTACCTTCAATGCACGCCGACGCTTGTAGAAAGATGCTTCTCCGCTTGTGACGCGGCTTGCTAAGAAGGTCGTTTGGTGCACACTGAAAGGAGCACCAAAGCCGACGAGGAGTCTCTCGTCAGTTGGAGGGGCAGCGGCTGCACCTGCGCTCAGAGCGCCCCTGACCTCCACAGGTGCGCATCAAAAGCACTGCCTTGCTTATTCATGCTTTCATTCAAAATCTAATTCAAATGCGCCGTATTATATATGCTTATAATTGGCGCGAGAAAATCGACCTATTCTGGTTTGACACGCATATATTTTTACACTCGCGTATAATTTCAGATCGTTATCTTTCCGCCGTGAGTTGGGTTTGTACACAATTGGATAATATGATGAAGGCCATTTACTAAAAGGCGCGCGGTGGAATAAAAGATTTGGATCATAAAATTTGGAATTTTTTTATATGCCCACCTGTTAATTGATTTAATCATGATATGAAATTCTAATAATTTTAGAAATTTAAGTCGCTCAAACACAGATAGAAAGTTGATTTTTCCCTTGTATTCTTAAATTTTTATTTATATGTTAATAAATTTATTAAATAAGAATGAGGGTTAAAAAAAGCATATTGCTTTAGTATTATGCATATAAATACTGCCGTGAATGGCCGTGAAGTTAAAGAATTAAAAAAATCACATGTAAAATATTGGGCTCTTGCCAAATTTACTAAAAACAAAATAACTCGCAAGCAGTGAGCACCTTCAAATGCAAGCAAGGCAAGGTCAAATTCTTCACGAATATTGGATCTCGTTATCCCTAATATTTTCCTTCATAGAAGCACAGCAAAAAATTAACCGTGGAGTGAATGATAAATTTTAAATTTACAGTTAACTGGAAATATATCACTTATTATAATTTATTAGTTATTTGAACAGTTAATTGTAATAAAATTCAAATTTAATACCTTCAGGTTAAATGATAACATTGTTTATTTTGGTAAATTTTCTTTTAAATTACATTTCACAATATGCATCTTGCACAATCAATATTAAAATTAACAAAATTTTCTTTTACAATTATACTGATGGCGATGGAATAAGGTGCGGTTTATACATTGAACATAATGAATGTTATCACATTTTTAGTAGAGAACAATCCAAAAAAATTATGTCTTGCATGCAGATCTGCACGAGGCAGCAGCATCATCAACGAAATAATTTTTTTCAAGCAAATAAAAGTAAAAATTTATAATTTTTTTTTAAATATTTTGTAATCTCTACTTTCTGGTGTGTCTGTTTATATAAAAATCCTATTACTGGTATTTTCTTAAACAATTAGCAAATATCGTTCTCGCAACCTCATACTGAATTGTCCAGTTTGTAAAAAAACATTTTGCAATCAACATGTAAAAATTGCGGCGAGATAAAATTTCAGAGACTATAATATATACAAAACAACTTTGATAAATCAGAAACTAATAAAATCAGTTCGCAACCTGTCGGCTAAATCGAAAATGCCAATACACGGCCTTGGGAGAAAATAAATTATTTTCTAGGACAGGTGCTGTGGAGCAAGTGAAGGCGAATGAATGTGACTTGCAGTGAATGAAATTAGTCACAACACACTTGGAATGAAAAAAAATCATCAGACTGACATAAGCAACAGCTCACAACTTATGATCTGGCTATCACAGGGCAACTCTAGGAGTGCTTCGTCAGGCTATCACCAACGGTTCATCATCTGAGAAGCCAGTGATCACGGGCGCATCGTCTTCATCTGCAAAGAGAATCATATAATTTAAAAAAATAAAACCTTTTTTCCTAAATATTACCCAATCCCTCACCACCAGTGAAGGTGGCTGCACCAGATCTGGTGTTGTAGTGGCTGTTGGCAAATGAGGTGAAGCTGTGCTGAAGCCTCTGGTGGCGGTAGATGTAACAGCCAAGGGCAGACGCCAGGCCAACGATGACTAAAATCACGGGCACTACCACCGAAACGACATGGGTTGGGGTGATGAGTTCACTCCACGAAGCTATGAGAAAGTTCAGTTTTGAACAAAATGTTTGAAATTGAGCCCTTACGTTGACTGGTCTCCATGGTGTTGATTTCGGAGAGTAGCGAGTAGTAACCTTTAGAGGTGCGCAAGCGAACGGCCACAGAGTAGGCGGTGCCACTGTCCGTCTCATTCAAGACAAACGGGGGACTGGTGACGATAAACTTCCTGGCCTTGTCTAGGCCCTGCCATGAACCTTTGGTGATTAGGACTTCATAAACGTAGCTAAAAGGTATAATATTAGAGAAATAATATAAAATTGATAATAGTTGATAGAAATACATACTTGTCCATAGAAACTTCTTTTGGCATTTCCTTGTTCTGCCAGTATATGATCAAACTTCCATTCTTTTCCGGAAGCACTTGCAGCTGATGCGGAGATGGAATCGGAATGCTGTGCACAACTCGAGCACTTTTACGGGCATCTGGAACGGTAGTAGAAACTTGAATGCTGTACTCGGCACCGTAGGCCCCGTCGAACGGCACAGAAAAAGATGAGTCTGTGGTCTCGGCCATCTTCTTAACAAACATCACCTTGGTTGTGATTTCCTCAAAGTAAATCTACAAATTGGGATCTCAGATTTGTTTTTGTTTTAGAGATTCCTTAAATTACCATGTAACCAATTGGAGTCTGAATGGTTTCGCAAGAGGCGCTCCACGTCACATTGAGGGAAGTCAACTTGACAGGGTCTCGCACTGTACGCAGATTTTTAGGCGCTGCACTGGGATTGTATTGTGTGATGAGGTTGATCTGCTTTCCAGACATAGGACCTGCACCGATAGGACCAACGATTCCCACATCAAATATATAAGACTCGCAGGCTTCGAGTGACTTGATGGACACGGCAAGTTCCGAAGTTGTAACAAGAGGCCCTAAAAATACACATTATTATCTGATCTCTTCATACTGCAAATATTGACTCACTTTGCATTAGCTGGTTCATGTCAGTGGCATAATAAACTCCATAGTGCCACTTGATCTTCCTAGGGTCTTTTGGCAAGTCCCAGTTCATTTTGACCGTGGTGCCTTGAAGTTTAACCACTTCTGCAGATATGTTTGGCACCACTGGCAGCTCATCACCTACAATTAGGAAATAACAAAGTTAGTTCAATATTGCATATTAATTTAAGTTTTGTTTCCATTACCTTGAGTAGTGGCAATCACTTGGGCGCCTCTTCCAGAAAACCCTTTCCGATAGCCGCTAACTTGGAAAGTGTACGTGGCTCCAGGTGCAAGCATGTTAAATGTCATATTTGTATCCACCGAAATTCTTGTGTCCAGCACTGCATAGGAAGGCTTTCCCTTGGCCGTGATATAATAGCCCTCAACTCCTTGAACAGCCTTCCATGATAGAGATACCGAATTGTTGGCCACGCTAGTGACTTTCAGCTCCTCGATTCCGTCAACAAAAGCATCCCCATCAAATCGATGAGAGGCAATCTGTGATATTTTGCTCATTTCTCTTCCATTCCTAGATGTCATCTATAAAAAATGGCATTGGTTATTTTGAAATTCCTTTTTTTTCTTCAAAGACAGTAAGATTTACCCAGAATGAGTAATTTTGGCCAAACTCAAAATCCATTCGAACCGTGTAGTAATTCTGCTTGGCACCCAGCACTTGCTGGACAGGAGGGTAAGGTGGAGACATGAAGAGTATGTAATTGATGATTATGCCATTAGCCCTGGTCGGTGGTTCCCACCTGACTTCCATTTCTCGGGCACTCTTTTGGTTCAGTGAAATATTCCAAGGTGGGGATGGTTCTTTAATTTAATTAAAAATTTCAATAATTATCATCAATTATCATTAATATGGAGAGACAATTACCTCCTTCTGCTGTTCTGGCCGTAACATATTTAGCAGGTGGGAAAGCATCAGGCGAGCCTTTGATTCTGACATAAACCGTCAGATTGTAAAGTTGGTAAGGCTTCAGGCCGTCGATCAAAACCTGGAAGGTGTTGCTGTCCACCCACTTGGAGTAGTTGGTCCACTGAGCGCCGTTTGCAACTTCTGAGTAACTTGGCAAAAACTCAAGCTTTCCGTTTGAAGGCTTTTGAATCCACCAGTAAAGCAAAATGCTGTCACTGGCAACACTCCGCTCGTCGTAACCCATCTGAACGACTTGGTAAACCTTGGAGCTGTTATGGCCGCACACAGATTCATCTTGTTCGTCATAGCAATCAATGTGGCCATCACACATTTTACTCAAGGGCAAACAGATGCTGCCACTATCACACGAGAAAAAGCCTGGTCCACACTTTGAGTCGTCTGGATCTGAATTTTCATTTAAAAATAAAATACGTTATTTAAACAGAAAAAAATCGGTAAGATCTTACGGCTGTCTGGTTTGAAGTCGCAGCCAAGTTCATCAGACCCATCAATACAGTCTTTTTTGCCGTTACAGATCAGGGTCATATTCACGCAAGAACCGTCAAGCCTGCATGTAAACTGGTCCGGTCTGATGTGCAAAAAATATAATATAGACGATAAAATAATTATAACAAATATTTTTTAAAAAGGCCGAAAAAAGCACCTGCAAGTGTGGATGGCGCCACAGTGCTCTTCGTCCTCCCCTTGTGGACAGTCGTTGACTCCATCACAAACCCACGTTTCCATGATGCATAACCCATTATAGCAGCGGAAGTGATTTTCTGGGCATGTGACCGAGGTTGTACTTGGCGTTGGTGGGGCAGTTGTTGTTGAAACTTTGTGGTTCTCGTTATTGCAGTCTACTTCATCACTGTTGTCTCCACAATCATTTACAGAATCACACTTCCACCAAGAGGGAATGCAGTTTTTATTCTTGCACCTAAACTGCCATGAACTACAGAAGCCCTAAAATAAAAATCATCAATGATTTTCCTTGATCAATATTGTTTTTTAGTGCATTACCAATGGTAACGGAGATGGTGTGGTTGTGGTCGAGATCTTTCCGCTGCAGTTTTTCTCGTCCAACCCATCTGGACAGTCTTTGTCACCATCACAAACCCAAGATTTAAAGATGCATTGGTCATTTCCACACTAAAATTATGATTATTAGTTATTATTTATAATATAGAAATATTAAACATTAGTTAACCTTGAACTGCCAGCTCTCACAAGAAGTATTTTTGCAATTAATCTCATCAGAGTGATCTTCACAGTCAGAGTCTCCATCACACCTCCAGGTAAGAGGAATGCACTGAGTTGTACTCCCACCACATCTAAACTCAGTGGCTGTAAATAAAAAAGGATCAATACTATCAACAAATACTGTAAATTTTAAATAATAAATTTATGCAAATGTATTTTGAGCTCTTCAATTAGTCCCATGTAACAAAATAAGAAACTTACGTCCACAGGTGACTGGTTTGACCGAGGGACAATTTTTCTCATCTGATCCATCTCTGCAGTCATCCTCAAGGTCGCAAACCCATTTTTCGTTGATGCATCTGCCATTGTTGCATCTGAACTGGTCTTTTGTACAGTTTGTATAGGCTGTAGAAAAATTGCTGAAGCATAGTATAAATTTGAGAGCTAAAACTTACTGCATGCTTCTTCATCACTTCCATCTTCACAATCCATATCAAAATCACACCTCCAGAAAGAGGGAATGCACTTGCCACTCTTTTTGCACTGGAAGTGGTTATTCTGGCAAGTAGTTTCGCCGCACATCTCCTAAGATGACAATGTATTATTATATCAACCCAAACATTTTAACACAAACCTCATCAGAATTATCAGCGCAATCATTATCTCCATCACATCTCCACAGCTTTGGAATGCAATTTCCTGACTTGCATCTGAAGTAATCGCTTGCACACGTGTTTGCGACTGAAATAATATTTTTAGAGATAACTTCCTAAGTTATTTTGCGCAACAAAACATACCAGAGGGGCAGGTTCCATTGACTAGTGGCTTCTGCATTGATGGACACAAACACTCATTCCCGCTTTGCACTAAAGCGTCTGGGCACAAGCATTTGAAGGAGCCCTGTGGCATCCCAACACAAATGTGGCTGCATGAAGTCCTGTTAGAGCAGGCATTGGAACCTTCCTGCATGCTGTGTGCAAATACTTTGAGATCCATCACATTCGGCAAGTCAGCGGCTAGAACTGTTATTCCAGCGCCATGGTCTTTGTCAGCCATGAATATCGAGCTTCGCTTCCAATCAGTCCAGTACATAGTGTCTTTAAAGACAGCAATAGCAAATGGATGTTCAATAAATCCCTGAAGGGAATTTTTCTTATTAATATTTATAACAAAAAAAAAAAAAAAATAATATTTAAATTACGGAATTCATGATGATTTTCCTAAATTTCTTGCCATCAAGATCAGACGATGCAATATAATCGAATTTAGCATCAACCCAGTAGATTCTCTCTGCAATGTAATCTATGGTGATTCCGTTTGGCCAGTGAACAGTGGTTTTGGTGAAAAGGTGTTTGACATTTGAGCCATCAGCGCTACACCTGCTGATGGTTGGCTCGCCTGGGGCCCAGTCAGTGTAAAAAACATAGCTGAAAAGCCGTGAATTAAATTTAAGAAAAATATTGATTTATTTTAACACTAACCCTTGAACTGGATGAACCGCAATTCCTCTTGGTTTTTTCAAAACATTTCTATCCAAAACGGTTTTTCTCATCCTTCCAAAGTGACCAACGTCAGTTCTAATCATTTCGATTGAAGATCTTGCACCATCCACAAAGTAGAGGAGGTGACTAATCCAGTCATAGGCCATGCCTTCCACAGAATCCAAATTGGTTCTCACCAAAATTTCAGGCTCTGAGGAGCCACTCTCCATGCATTGTCTCTGTTTATTAAAAATTATTCAAAAATTCATTAAATATGCTAACTTATCTCACCCCAATGAAATCCTGGTCTGCGTCTCCATAGTACAAACAATTGTTCTTCAAATCGTACTCTATTCCAATCACAGCTTTGATTCCTTTTATGGGGACTTGCCTGAACTCCATTTTTCCACTGAGGGAAATAGTTCCAACTTTTTCCCGTTCAGAAACAACCAGGAATTCTTCTTGCTCCCTGCAAAAGCACAAATTACAGCAATGATACAGAGAGAAGAATTAATTTACTTCATAGGACAGGGCAATACAGATGGCATGAATCGCTGCTCATCTCCGCCTTGGCAAACATCTCCTGGAATTTTGTTATAGCCTTTGGTCCTGTTGTAGGTGGCGCCAGGTTTGCATGAAGATGGAACTGCATAGGGGTTGAAGCTCTGTGTCTTGTTCCTCACACAAGTTTTGATCTCCGAATTACGTACAAATCCGAAGTCACTATATGATAATTTAGCATGAAATACACCAGATTTAAAATGAATTTACCATTCAAAATCTTCAGCATCGCATTCGCATATCTCCATTTTAACAGGTCGATCGTAATCTTTGCCGTTGTAGCATCTGGCATGCGGAACTCTCCTTTGGTAAGTCTCCTTTTTACCGAGAATGCATTGCATGTGAGGACCATCAATGCTGCTGGGAGACCAAAATTTGTAATCATCATCGGTGCAGTCGTATTCTGGAATTCCATGAAATATAATTTCAGAAAAAAATCTTAATTAAAATCTTACTAAAGGCGCTTCGGAGATCTATTTTGACAATAACCCATTGGTGCTTGGCAGGCAAGGATCCGAACATAGTGAATGTTGTAGTGTTTTCTCCAGGCTCCGTCATCAAGCCATAGATCTTGAGCCCCTCTTCATGGAACTCTAGACTTTGCCACGATTCGCCTTCATCGACAGAATACACAATCTCCTTGGCCTTTGTATTTTCGCGGAAGTATTTGACTGCAACCACAATTCCACCATGGTCACCCATCATGTATGTGTACAGTCCTTGCAGCACTTTGCGCCAAGTGAGACCAGCGTCATGGCTCATAAAGATGCTGGCATGACTCTTCATCGATTTGCCAACAGCACCGGTGGCAATCACCAGACCAGGCGCCGAAGCAGAGCTTAGAATGGGAATTGACCTGATTGAAGGGTAAAGCTGGCCAAACTTTTGTGACAGGTGCAGAGAGCAATCTTGAGCCTGTAAAGAGTAAAAATTACTGAAGACATCACATTTTGTTAGCTTCCTTACGTCTCAATTTAAATTAATGGATATTATTCTGACAAATAAAATTTTAGAAAATAATCAAACAATTGAATGAAAATAATTTATGTTAGAACAAACAAATCAATTCTATTATTGAATAGGCAATAAAAATGATCGATATTGCAACTTACAGCATTGCAATCTATCCTCCGTCCATGTTCGTCAAAAGTAGGGGGACTGATTTTGCGCCACTCGCCACCCTGATCAAAAGAGATCAGAGTGACCAGACTCTCAGGGCCAATCCTCTGCATACCCTCCTTAACCTGTGATGCAATGTAGATTCCTCGCACACCCTTCACCTTGTAAATGTCAGCAAAGGGGTCATTTGTCAGGTCCCTACAGAATTTAGAGTTTAAGCAAAAACTTCTTCACACATATTTGCTAATTACTTGAGAAGAGAGTCGGCCCATGTGATATTAGGGAAGTAGGCAAAAACATTTGACAGCGAAAGAGAGAAGCGCAGCGCGTTCTCACTCAGATAATCGGAGACGTAAAGGTTTGAGACAGTTGGGCCGTGGCTGATGGTAACCATGATCTGGTCATTGGACACGTCACACACGTGAAAAGACAGAGAAGGCAGGTCTGTCGGAAACATTGCTGGCACAAATGGCTTGTTGTTGTGAGAAATCACCATCTCGTAGGCACCCTGAAAACATAAAACAACCAAAAACAATAAATACCATGATGTGGAGAAGAGTTTACTAAATGAATTAATAATTTAACTTTTTCTATGATTTTTTTTTTAATTTTAAACAAACAGAGGAAAGAATGCATGCATAAAGTAAGCATTCTTTTCACCACTCTCTAAATTAAGTGTGATTTTCTTTTTCTTTATTTTATAACTTAACCACCACTAAACTTATTTTTTTTTTCAAATTTGCATACACAGCCGCCTCATAATTAGGTAAGCTTTTCAATAATTCTGCAAATAACTTTATAGCATGATCAGATGAGCAAATAATTATCTTAAATATAGGTTCTCATTTAATAAATTTAAATAATAAATCTTAAAAAAAAAAATTGAAACTGAGCTTTGTTCTTTTGACCCTCGCTCTTTGACAATGCAATCCCATAAGAGTTAGTTTGTTTAACACTCCAACCGACTCCAACGACGTAATTGAGCCACGCAGGTTTATTTTATTTTCTACCCGCCGCACGCTCGTTTGTCAAGTGGTGACGACAAACTACGACAAACGAGCTGCTTTATTTTTATTTTAAGCGCAGTTTTCCTCTAACCTGATAAGATAAACTCATATATATGTGAAATAAAAAACGTAAAAACAAGCTTTATTTACGAACGTTGATTTTCTTTTGAAACTTGAGAATTTTGCACATAATGGAAAATTATCTAATATATTATATAAGAAGCAAACAATTAAACATATTCTCTACTTGAAACTAAGTATATTGATGGGATTCTTACATCCTTATGTGGAAAATTAAGAAGGGGTAAGGAAAAACAAGATGTTATGATAACCGGTGCTGGTTTAATGTTCTAAATTGTGGTGGAAAACCCTGGCTAATAAAACTTGACCGTGAGCCAGCTAAATCCAGCTGGCTACAAATCCCCTCAAATTGCAAAGCATGCATGAATATGAGTTTTTTGCTTGAAGTGCTAATTGACGGGAAGAGGAAACCATGCTGGCGGAGAAATGAGTCGAGTAGGTGACTCATCTGCGTGTGAGCAAATTCATTTCAAAGAGCGCGGACCCACACAATTGAAGATAAGAGGAAAACCATGTGACATGTTGGCTAATAATTTAATAAAAAAAGCACGCCCTTATCTCAAAGATGAGGGTGGTTGTAAAAATTTCATTTTAGGGTAGTAAACTTGTTTCTCTATTATTTTATCTTTTATCACATAAAAAATAAAATATAATTAGGTATTTAGAGGAGATGGTTCTAGTTCAAGAAATATAATGTTCGAATAAAGAAGTGCAAAATTCCTACGAACTGAAATTCTGATTCTGTAGTTCTTCTTTTGTAATTTGAAAAGTAAATCACTAAAAGTGCAAAGACTTCTTTTCTTTGTATTTTGAAAGCCCGCAGTGAGGCAAGAAGTGCAAACCAAATCTATAAATATGCCATGCCGCTGGCACAATGTTGTCTGTTGTCAAACAGTGTTCGTTATGAGCAATATTAGCGCAACCTGACTCGGCCACTCACCTTTTGGCTGGTCTGCTTGCTGGCAAACATGTAGTTTTCAATGACTTCAAACTGGACGACTCCTTCAATGACCACCTGGATGTCGCCTTTGATGCGGAACAGACTCGGGGAGGTGAGAACTGTGAAAGTGCCCGTCGGCTCCTGACGCTGAACATACAGCACTGGAGTCTGGCCAGGCACATTTTTCCACTTGAACGAGTGCACATACTCCTGGACCATCGTCCAAGTACTGCCAAAGTTTGTCGAGAGCCATAGCTGAGGGCAATAAAAATGGATTAATTTTTTAAATTTAGATTTTTATCACTTTGTTAAGAAATACATTAAGTAAGTTTATATTAACTAGAAACGGAATCATATCTGTTACATAATAAACCAATCCTTAAAAATTATTATTCATAGCAGTATTTAAGAAAAATTAATAAAAAAATCTATTAACTTTTCTTTCCTGGGCGCTGGAATCAAGGACAATTATCGTTTCAAGTTCTTCTTCGTGGAATGCAAGCTCTGATATTTCAAACTCCACACTCTGCCTTTTGATCGTCTTTCCAAAGTCGTTCGTAGTGAAAATAACTTTGTTCTTGCTGTCTGGGAACAGAAACTAACCAAGGACAAAGTTTAGATTCTTGATAGTGCATCTTTGCAATTCTTGAGATGCTTACATGGCTGCTGAATTTACTGTGCTGATAGAACTTGTCAAGATGAGCATAGGGAGCGTCCGGCGAATCATTCAGCTTGAAGTGGTCGGTTTTGTTCTTGAAAGTCGAACCGTAATCGTAAGAGATGTAAACGGCCGACGGACGCAGACTTTTGGTCGTGCCAGACACAAGTACCACGTCCTTCGCAAGACATACCACAACGTTTGAGTTGTCGCCGGCCCAATGGACCATCAGTTGTTGTCGTGTGTCGTTCAGATGATAAACCTCCAAGGTGGAGGGCTGAAACAAATTTATTCATTATTATTTTCCTTTTCCTTGTTACAAAGAAATGCGCATTAATCTATTTTTGGCTAGTGCGGTTGACTGAATGCCAAAAAATGTCCCGACCTGCCCAACACCTTGTTTGTTTCACTGTTTTGCGCACCGGCAAAAGATAGAAAGTGTGTAAACCGAAAGAATTTATCTGCCAATTTTATGAGAATTCTTTTGAAACATAAATAATTTTTAAATAAAATTCACCTTTGCTTTGGCATTGTCCACGCCTTTGGTAGTCTCTCGGCGCACTCGAGGTGCCGGTTCAGCATTGAAAGTCTCCGAAGTATCTATATCAAAGACTTTTGGTCCTCGGACAGACTTGGCCACCAGGTCGGCTGAAAAGGTCAGCGAACCACCGACAGGTTGCAAGTCGGCAGCTAACCACGCAATCAGCAGCAGCGCGAGCAACGCGAACCGCCGCGGACTGTCCATTGTGTCTGAAGACAGCCCAGTACTAACTCGGCGTCCCAAACGAAACTTTTTCTCGAATATAATTATCAGCCACAGAGCGGTCCCGTGACGATGAATCTCGAATTCTGATCCGTGTGTGTATGTAATATTGTTTGTGGTCTCCGACAGCTGCGACTGGCCGACTGGCAGTCTGTGCTGCCACCTAGGAGTCGTACTATCGGGTGGCGCCGCGCTGGTTGCATAAATGGTCGGACCTTTTGCTTTTACGACGCAAAATGAGATTGGGGATAAATAATTATATTCGCGTTGCCATGCACGCGCGCTTTCAGCGGCGTTTGGCAGGCTTCATTGGATTTTTAGGCATTTGTGGCCACCTACATACACCCTCAACCTAATTTAATATTCCTTAATTATATATTGATCACATTATAATATTTCAGAAATTGTAAATCACTACATATTATGTTATTAAGTACAATTAAAAAAAAATTACTGGCATCTTTTTTAAAATATGTATATATTTTTTAATATTCTCTAACCCACTCAAACCATTTTTTTTTTTTACTTAAAAGCAATTAGATCTAGGATAAAATATGAACAATGTATGACTTATTGTTAGTAGTTTGATGCGGTGATGAGTAAATTTGGAATAAAAATAATCTTAAAAATATTATAAAATTATTTGGATAGGGTGTGTAAATCATTAAAAAATTATTGTTACAAATTTTATAAAAATATTATTGATTTGCGCAGTTTCAAAAGAAATTAAACATTAATAATTGATATATAGATATTGGATCTAATTGGAATATTTTCAGTTAAATCCCTGTGACGTGTTTTAAAAAATAGAAGAAAATCACTCCTTGATTGTGACAGGAATGTTATCTTGGATGAATTCGGGTGGCAGAGGAAGTGACGAGTAAACCGGATATCTTGGAGAAAAAGCTTGTGACGCATGAATTTCTAAGTACTCTCCTGAAGCAACCGATTCCTCGTAACTTGGCGGTGCTGAGAAAAAATTAACAACTTTTTACAAAAAATTCATAAAAAAAAAAATAAAATTCTAACGCATAGAACTGTAGTACGATGCATCAGTGCTTTCGGGGGGTTCGGGCATCGAGTCAGATGGGGCGCTGGGCTCAGGGTTGTTCCAGCCAACAGGGGGTATTATACCATTATTAGCTGCGTTGAAGGAACCAAAGTGCGACTGGAAGGGAATGGTGCCCACCGTCAGCGGAAGGGACACATTGATATTGAGGTGCGGCCGCTCAGGCTCTGCTACAAGCTGTTTTTTATATTAATTTTTTTATTTTCATAATTATTTTATATAAAAAAAAACAATACTTTGAGTTTATAGCTGACATCAATGAGAGTGCAGTTAGACAATCCTGAAGGTGGAACTGCAGGGACTTGTATAAAAATACCTCTGAACCAAGTCCTTGACTGTTTTGGCTCAACAGCCCCAAGGTGACTTTCGAGAATGACTTTCTTGTCCATTTTTTTCACACCCATTGCAGTGAAGACAGAGTTCTTTTTGCAGTATTATCAAAAATAAGTTATAATTTTGTTAAAAAAATATTATTTTACCATGACAAGTGATAGCTTCACTTGATTAATGCGAACGTCGCTATTGTTTTCTATGTCGATATTAGGATTAATTAGTTGGCCGGGAACAATACCACTCTCCGGAAGACGCAAAATTACAGTGGTGGGTTTCGAGCGTCGAAAGAGGCCCCAAAATTTTTTAACGTCACTTGCATCCGCTTGGATCTGTTTTTTTTTTCAGTAAGAATTTGAATTTCCGTGTGTTTAAATGGAAACATACAGATAAATGGGGAAATCGATTCAGATCGAGGGGGCAGATGATGGTGAACAGAGTTTTAGATTCGTGGTCCCTGGCACACGGCTTGTCCACCTTGCAGCAAGCCATATAACGGACATAGCCAAAGTGTCCTTCAAAGGACGAAGGAATATTGTGAGGTAGGTTGAAGTGAAATGGATACTTGTGCTCGCCGGCCTCTAAAAGAGGGTCATTGGCTAAGGGAAAAAATACTCAATTAGGAGAATAAATTGATGGAAGATTTCCGAGTATCTAACGAGATGCAGGGAGAAGGGCGATTTTATACTCGAAGTAGAGTTCATTGCTCTTGAACACCTTCATCTCGTGGGGAGGGTGTTGGTTCTGCTGGAGGCTGGCCCTCCTGAGCTGCTTTTGAGGACTCCGCTTGTGTATCCATTCCTCCCATTTGCATTCAGCAGTGCCGGAAACACGAAGAGTAATGGCTACAGAAGAGCTGACAATGAGTGTCTCGATACTATTGCAAAACTACAATGTTACCTCTCAACCTGGTCGGAACGTCAAGTTGAAGACTGACGTGACCGTTAACATATTGACCGCAGTAAAAAGTGTTCTGGCCATTCTCAAAAAGAACCTGCACCCTCTCCATTTTGCCTTCAACCAAATCAAAATTAATCAACTGGATTGACGCGCGAGGTGCGCCTTATCTCCTGATAACCGCAAGATTACCAAACTTGTGAAACGGCAAATGTTACGATTTGTCGATTGTAATTAACAATTAGCTGAGCACTTTCGAGAAAAATAAACGCCTGCGTCATGTATTATATCATTTTTATCAGACGTATTTATTTGCACTTTTGTTCTTGACAAGCGCTGGGGCGTTGTGTATTGTTGTAAAATCACAAAATATCTAACATCTTCACATGAACATACTAAATTTGCACTACACTGCGAGCAGTCACTAGTCGCGGATGGGCATCAACGGCTCTCAATATTAGAGTCTGTATCTCAACTTTGTACAATTTTATTCATTCACGGCTTCTCGTCAATATGACTGTCAGTCGCGCAGCAAGATCTTATGAAGAACTACTAAAAAATAGGAAATCTATTGAGCCAACTTAAATATGAGTCGAGTCCAATTCCGACGTCAGCCTCACTCAACGAAAGGCCACTGTTGCTAAAAGCACCGTAATATCGTCTGGTTTTCCACCTTTATAAACAAATGAAAAAATTATCATTATTCAAAATAATTTAATTATGATAAAAATATTGTTATTTTAGAGAATATGACATAACCTTCATTAAAAAATTCAATCCTTTATATCAATGAGCAAACTAAACATAACCAGGGGTAAAAAAACTCACCTATGGCATCAATTCCATTTTCACGGGCGCTTTTGGCAAAGGGTGAGATGAAATTAGGGTCAAATGCGAGACTTCTGGCCATCCAAGCAATGGAATTAGCCACCCCCTGTATCTTGAACTCGTCTCTCACACCCTCCAGTCCTATCAACTCAGCTAGGAGAAGAGAGTCAGGCACGTTGTCGAAAACGCCGTCGGTGGCCAACAAAATCACATCACCATCCTCTACAGGGAAATCTGTCACATCAGCTGATTCAGGTCTGAAAAGTATCAAGAAAAGCTCAGCCTTAAGCATCACTTGACAAAAATTTCAACACACATACCTGTCACTCAATACGTGACCAGAGTGCTCCGGAGGAGCCAGTGAGAGTTGGAAGGGTGTGTTGAAATAGTGTTGCTGCTCTTCGGAGCGGTGCACAACTTGGCCACCTCGCACAACCAGAAATCCACTGTCGCCAATGTTGGCTGTGTGTACAGTGTTTGTCTCTCGATTCAGCATCACCACACAAGCAGTGCTACTGCCTGAAAGAAGGTAAAAAAATTTATAAATTTGTCGATGTAATTCTTTAAACGCTAGTCACCTATGATGGGCTGCTTGTTTTCGAGCAGTTCCCTGTAGGACCTGGCAAGCAGCATGGCAGGGTCGGAGGAGCTGCAAGCGCCAGTAGTGACTAGCCGTTCACAGGTCTGCATTAGAAACCCTGAGAAGATTCCAGGGTCGATTCCGTAATGCCTCCATCCACCGACGCCATCAGCAACACCTGTTATGTAAGAATTAATTTTTGGTCAGAAATTTAAAAATCAATGACGAGTTTTCAAATACAAGTACAAATTAATTTTCTCATTTATGACAGTTCTGGATAAATTAAGTTAATTTGCTCAATTTGTGACTGCAGGGCTAAGAACAGAACAATTAATATAGAAAATATTGAATAATTTAATTATTAATTTATTTATATTTTTTATTTAATATAATGAGAAACTGAAAGTGTTGCAAGTAGTATGCAAAATATTGTTACCAAATAAGGCATTTTTTTTTTTTAAATATAAACAAGCACTTCTTAATGAATGAAAATTGACGCGTTTATTCTCGTCTCAGCTTTTCGCAATGCTGCCGACGAGCATTAAAACATAAACGTCCTGCTCGATTGACGCTCAACTCGCGATTAATCAAAGTTAAATAGAGCACGGCGCACAAACAAGGGTTACATAATTAAGCAGTTATTGCATGCAGCAAGGGCGCGACCCTTGCCCTGCGAAAAATCACCCTTTCATATCTCGTTTTCGCAAAGTCCCCGAAACGCAAAAGATTTTGGGCCGTCACTTCAAGGTCGTGGTCCGGTGTCTCGACCAACACGTGCGGCCAAAAGTGGCAAATTTAAAGGCAAACAAGGTCGGCGGGGAACGAACCTAGCACGTCGAGAGTCTTGTGCCTGCCGACGAACCACGCGTCGTCGCCGATTTGGCCCGGCTTGGCCGGCGCCCGTCGCTTCACCAACTGCTTCGGGAAGCCGCAGGTGGCCGAAACAAAGTGCGGCTGTTGGGCATTCGGCCGCGACTCGGTGCTGGTCGCCGAAGTGCTCGACTGCGTCCGCGAGCAGATCCCACTGATCAGCGCCCGCGAAAGATTCCTCCCCGTCCAGATCAGCGACTGCATCCTTCACACTGCCATGTCCGCTGCGGCCGCACCGACAGAGGTGCGAGTCGAATTTCGGCCGAAAAACAAGCAGGTCGTCGTCCTCGAGTACCTTTTTCGACTTGTTTTCCTTCACTCGTTTCGTCCAACGTCTCGTTGTCTGGATTCTCAAGACAGACAGACAGACGGACAGACGATTGGTGGAATGCAAGTCTGAAAAGCTCTTCGAAGACGGATCGATCGCAAGCAAACAATAACCGCCTTGGCCAATTTGCCGCGAATGGCGCGAAAACTTGCGAGAGTGGACGACCGCGTGGAGGAATTTGTACGATTTGTACATTATATATTCGATTGCAGAAATTTTAGATCTGCTATATAAAACAATGGTGAATCGAACTATAATTCTTAAATTACCACAAATCACACATAATGAATACAATACAATGCATTAATTTTATTTTTCCGTTTTATTTTTTTCGGCTGTGTAGATTTTTTTATTTTTTTTATTCTACAATTTTGAAAACAAATCTCTAGATCATGTCATGAGAAATTTTGGAAATTCCTTTCATTCCTTTGTGTGTCGGATTCTTTCGATTTCTCTTTTAAATTTTCACTATCATTTAATTATGATAATTATTTTAAGTGCATTTAGCGACCGCAATAAACAAATCTTATCATTTTTTTTCTAAAACAGTTTAATGGATTTTGATGGGGTTATTTACATTTTTAAAATTTGCTTCAAATAAAATAAGTGATTTTATTATTATAATTATCAATCATTAATCGTCATTTTATTACCATTAAATAAATACAAAAAATTAGGCATATCACTACACCTTTTTTTTAGGAAAAAATATATTTTCCATACTTTTTTTTAAACGAAGAAAACCAATACAATGAATTGTATATTATATCTAATATATTAATGCTTAATTTGTATAAGACGCCCTTGCAGGATCTTCTTGCTTATCTCACTCGTACTACATTAAAAGAGGCCAAGCAGAAAAGTGATAACACAAACTTTGCAAGTACCAAACTCGTCATTACTATTTTCTGCTCCGATCAGCAGGTTATCAAGCCGCAAGTCGGTGGTAAAGATAAGAAATAGACGAGTGGACGCAGCATTTCCCGATGGACCGGAACGATTTCCTGCGCGTAAATGCGCCCTATTTGCTCTCGATTGCAGTCAGTTTGTTCCTCCTCGCCCTATACTGGATCCTTTACTTGTGGAATGCCCTGTATTAGTTAGTGTGCTCCATCCACCGGCACGCGGCGCGCGGGTGCGCACGTGACCTGCGGCAATCATCTGGCTGTGTTTTGGTGTGCGCCGTGCGGTTGCCTACGTGAGGCGAAGCGCAGAGCCTTTTCGGGCAAAGTGGGTTGCGTCAGTTTGAGGCGATTTTTGCCTGGCCTGACAATACAAATAGAGAAATCGCGTGTCTTGCGTTGCGAGAGACGATGTTGCGCACCGTTATCACGACAGGTGCGCGCAGGGCCTCTTCATTTCTCGCAGGGCAACCGTGCACCAAACGGCCTCTCGCACTCCACTTTATTGGCAGAACCATGGCATCCACGAATATTCCTCTGTCTGAGGATTTCTTCTTCAGGCAGGTTAGTACAAAATCTTCCAAATATATTTTTTTCAAAACGTGACCTACTTTTTTTGCATTTTTTTAAATTTTATTTTACCTAGCTGTTCGACCGTGAGAGCTGCACCTACACATACCTTTTGGCAGACCTGAAGAGCAAGCAGGCTGTCCTCATCGATCCTGTTCTTGAACTGGCAGAACGAGATGCCAATATCATCAATGAACTCGGATTGACATTAACATTTGCAAGTGAGAAATTCTCTTTCATGTATTTACCATATTTATTTTACACTTAGAGTTCAAAATTTATATTATTCACTTGAATCAATAATAATTGATAAAAACAGACTCTAACTCTAAGGTAAATTTCATGACGTAATATCAGATAAAAATTATTTTACTAATTTTTGTTTTGTTTAGTGAACACTCACATGCACGCTGACCACATCACCGGCACTGGCAAGTTGAAAACGCTCATCCCTGGTTGCAAAAGCCTTATATCAAAGGCAAGTGGTGCCCAAGCTGATGTTTATGTCAACGACGGAGAGGTCGTCAATTTTGGCAGACACGAATTAGAAGTTCGAGCAACTCCGGGACACACTAATGGTGATTTATTCTCAATGATTTAGATTTATAAATCATTGCACTTAATTAGAGGAAATTTTCAGAACAACTATTTATATTATTGATTTAAAGTTATAATATTTAAAATATGAATTTTGCTTTGTAAAATTTAAAATGAAAAATATTCACAGATTAAACAATAAGAATTTACTTTTTTTTCTTCATTTTTTATCTAGGTTGCATTACTTATGTGTGCAAGGAGCAGGGCATGGCATTTACAGGTGACACCCTGTTGATTAGGGGCTGTGGCCGCACAGACTTTCAAGAGGGTAATCCGACCACTCTGTACGAGTCGGTGCACACAAAAATCTTCTCTTTGCCTGAAAACTTTAAATTGTACCCAGCCCATGATTACAAAGGTATTTTTTTTATAACTGAATTATAGTAAATTTAATGGTGTTTGTAATATTTAGGACTAACGGAAACAACAGTTGGGGAAGAGAAAAAGTACAACGCCAGATTAACAAAATCACTGAAAGAGTTTGTCCATATCATGGATAATCTGAACCTTCCATACCCAAAAATGATTGGTAAGTGTAAAGCTGCATTCACAAACGATGCAACTATTATATTCTGAATCAATAAATAAAACTTGTCAAAATGTTATCTTTGGCTGATAATGATTTTCTTTCTGCACACAGATAAGGCCGTACCTGCCAACAAAGTCTGTGGTCTGCAGTTTTAAGATGTTACCATTGTATTGCAAAATCCTAAATCACGGGTTTTATATTTTTGTATTTGTTTGGTATTGCTCTAAATGTGAATGTGAGCCTGGAGGTGACTGTGTAACCTGACTGAGCACAGTTTACTTACGAAGCAAGTGGAATTAAATATCCAGACATTAAATGCATTCGTATATTTAAATTTCATGTCTCTAGATAAAAAAAGTGCAAAACAAGACTTTTTTTAATTTCATCGATTATATGAACATATTATATATTTTTATCATCCCATAGAAAATACTCCGTTTGGTGACCGCACTATATAGGAGATTTGTCTGGTAAAAAAAAAATAAAACAAAATTGTGTCACTTTAAGTTAAATTTTTTTTCTTCGTATTTTCTAAAATGCTTCTGATTTCTAAGCTAATTGTAAGAAACTGTTTTTATTAGTTTCTTACTTTTGATTTCCTCTGAAATCTTGAATGTTTAAACTGAGCGGATGTCACACACAAGCGTGCAAAATTTGTCATTGCTCTCTAGCCTGGCGTGTGCTCTTATCGAGCGCGCGCGTCTCAAATTTTGAAATAGAGCCAAATCTATTTCTGTGTAAATGCATATACTGTCCACACGCTGTGGTGTTGTTCCCAAAATCTCATCCCGGCAGTAAGGAGTTGGTGCTCGCCAAGTGCAAACAACTACAGCTAGGAACCACCGAGATGAAATTGGCCCATTGCAGGGTCTCCGTTTTAGTCATCGTCCTGATTGCAATTACTCCACGAGGTGAGCGCACCCAGACCATTGTAGATGTGGACGAGCTACATTTTAGTATTAAGCAGATGCAGTTGGAAAACAGGACGAGTTTTTGTTGGGTTTCGACTGCGACGAGGAGAGGTCGTGCCAAGCCCTGAATGAGCATTGTGACGCCGGCTTTTGCAAGTGCAAGCCTGGATTTGTGCGAAATGCGCTGCATTGCTTTCCAGGTTAATTAAGAACATTTATATTTACCAGCAAAACTTAAATTCCTGCACAATTACTTAATTATTAACTAATTCCAGCCAGAAACTATGGAGAGTCTTGCTTTTTTGACGTGCAATGTTCAGTATTCCCATTGATTTGCGCAGATCATGATGGAACTGGCGTTAAAAGATGCGACTGTCATAAGTAAATTTCAGAAGAGATATACTATAATTTAGAATTAATTTATATGAAATCGTATCTCATATAGATTCTTTACGTGGGACAAAAACACTGAAGAATGTCACCACTCTGAAAATATATCAGCAATGGTTTCAAAATTGGAGCAGAAGTGGGACTATGAAGGTATAGTACAATTTTTTTTTAAATAATATAATCCTGTACAAAATTTATGGTTAATGATTTTTCAGCAAGAATTGATGAAGATGCAAAATCTGTATTTCCTGGTATCGTGGCTGCTGGAATCATGGTTTTGGTGATTGGGGCCGTGATGGCTACAGCGTGCACCATTTATGGCTGCTACTCGGGAAGCTGGAAGTGCTTGAGCAGGTATTATTTGATTGGATATAAAGAAAATATATTTTAAGTTAATTCAAAAATTTAACTAGACGAGAAAAAAGATCGATTACTTTAACTAAAGAAGAGCCCGAAAAAACTTCTAAAAAATTGGAAAAGATTGAAGCTACAGATGTGCCCCTGTCGTCCGATCCTGTCCAAGAGGTTTAAGACTTTTTTATCTTCATGCAAACCAAATCTAAATTACACATATATGCATTTTACTCATATCTTCAAATTTGAAAGCATCATTTAAATAAAACAAATCATGGTGATTTGAATTTAAAATCGGCTTTTCCTCAATGGGTTTTTGTGAGTTGTTTATTGTTTCAGAAAAAACAATATCCTGCTCTACATGTTTCGGCTGCAAATCAATTTAACAGTACAGAGGTTTTTTAATCTTTTATTATTGTTGTGTGAGACGCAGCCTGCTAAGCTGGCCTGCAATGCCAGTTGCATAAGTCTGATAGTTAGGTTCCAAATAACTTGACTGCGATGCGATTCAACATTCAACAAAATTTTAAATTATTAATTTTTTAACTTTTTATTACAAGCTCAGCTTATAAAGGAAAGAAAGAAAAAAGTTAATATTGATATAAAAAGTTTTTATTTTTTATTAATGTGGCTCACGGCGGCGCTCAACATGTTGGAAATTTTAGCGAACCTGTCTTTATAGTTTTTCAATATAACATTTTTTTAATTTTCATTTTTATTCATGATGTGAGTGAAAGAAAATAATAAATAAGTTTATGAGGATTTTTGAGGCCTAAAGTGCGCAAAAAATACAACTGTTTGATTTTTTGCTGACTAACTTCTAATCATCAATGTAGTGCAGAGAAAAAAAACAAGGACAAAACTTATTTATTATAATTTGATTTGTAATACACACTTTAACAGTTTTCAGTTATGAAAGGCTTGGAAATATTTAATTCGTCTTAAATATTTGGTTAGTTTAATTTGCATTATCATTCATGCTGCTTTTAACAGAATAGAAAACGCTGAACAGCAATGAAATGTTAAAATATGTAATTTATCTAAGATTTCCTACTTTTAAAACTTTATTTTATTGATGCAAGTTTTTTTTTATTCTTTTGTAACAAATAGCAAGAAACACCAGCCTGTCGTGAACTGCACAGACAATAATGATAGTCTCTCGTTGACACAAATAGATGTGGACGATAGTTTGTTCAGTCACTATTTTGAGAATGATTTACGCTGGTTGGGGGCAGCGGCAACACACACTAAACGAGAATATCGGTCACTGCGCGAATTCATCACGCAGCGTGTGCTCGTCGGCTGGAAACAAGAGGCCAATAACTCAAGCAGCGGTGGATCTCTCTCCGTATAGGCTCCAGAGGAAAAAACGCGCGCGACGGACGAGGTGAGCACAACAAATTGCGTGTCGCGCCTGTCACTGCTTGACCACAATATTTATATTACGTGTATAAGCAGAGGGCTTAGCGCGCGAACGAAAAATTAATCGCCGCCTAATTAATTATTCGCAATTCATGGCAGCCGAGCACGCACGCTGGAAACTCTTGCGGTAGCTGCTCCTGGCGAAAAATTGACGACCTTGTGTAGATTAAAATGCGGATTGCGAGCCGAGGCTGAATTAATATTTATTTATATCTGAGAAGATTTGAATTTATTATAAAAAAAGGGAAAATTGTTTTAAGCGAACTCACAATCAAAATGCCTTTTTACTGTAGAAGACAAATTGAAATTGGGAAAAATGCAGCCATGAAATTTTGAAATTTTAAAATTTTTTAAAGTATTCAGAAAACATCGTCTCACTCGTGGACGGAAAATCTCAAATCTGGATGATACAGGAAGTGGTACAGAAAATTTATTTGATCAAAAATGTGGTAACATACAAAAAAGGGTACTTTGCATTAACAAACAAATAAGACTCTTCATCTTCATTTGATTCACTAATTGCGAGGAAACCGATTTTGACACATTCTCTTGATCTCTTGATGAAGCAAGCAAAAAAATTATTAAATATGTTTTGAACACACCAATCAGATCTATGATCCTGTTCCTCAGTTTTTTGTTTCTCTTGCAAAGAATCAATTAATTTCGCGCACGCGGACACAATAATTATCTGCTGCATCCTTTGTAATTGGTTTTCTGGTCGATCGCGCCGATAATAAAGTCCTCATTGTAAAATTTAATAAAGTCACGCGGCGCCCCCCGCGTGCGCGTGCTGTGGCACCGACAAGTCTCTCGCACAGTCTCTTTGTCCGCCGGCAGCTCAAGATTATAAATAACAAAATCAAAGCGCGCTTTTTCATTAATTGTCCGCTTTGTCTTTTGCGGCACACAAGAGTTTCTTTCCTCCTCGATAAAATCTTTGCTAAATTGATTCCCCTTTCACATTCAAAAGACCGCCGGCGAGCAATAAATTTATTTATAAACGCATATATGTGCATATTGGGTGTCAATTTTTCACAAAATTGTTAATAATCAATGTTTACTTTCGAGATGGAGAACTGATATCGTTTAAAAAATCATGCAAATTGAAACTATTTAAACTTTAGATCATATATTTCTATTTGTTTTTTTTTTTAATTTGATTTTCAAGCGCTTTTTAATAGAATAATTTAACTTAGTTGTTATACATCATCTAAAAATAGGATTTTATATAGGATGAGCCCCTTTAATTGATGGAGGTATATTTTGACATTATATGTGGGTGTTGCTTTTGGCGGTATACGCAGATAGCGCAGTACACACATATATGTGCGTAGGCGCAAAACAAACTGGTAGCAGAGTGGTCCATTAAAGTTTAAGTAAGACCGGAAAGGCATCTGCCCTGTATTTATTTATACCTTGCTTTACTTTCGTTCTGTTTAATCTTTGTTCAGGTAACCGTCTTTGGCAAACCTAAGCAAATATCAGAGAACCTTTTAATATTTTGTGCAAATAGTTATAAAACATTTAAAACAAATATATATAGGATTAAAAAATAAATGCCGGAGAGGGCAATCAGTTCAAGCAGATCAATCAATTTTGATGAAAATATGTAAGCCCCTGAATTAATTTATTAAAAGAAGATAAACAAATTAATTGAATTGTTTATTTGAAAACAATATTACCCATTAGTAGCTAGCTCATCTATTTGTATATAAATTAAATGACTGACTTTCATAAACCAAATTACTTTGTGTTATTGATTAAATTAAATTAGTAAATTATTTATAAGGGAATAAAAATGCAGTGGAACCTGATTTTTTTGTGTCTATCCAATTTTTCTATGTTTAATTGCTTTTCTATGATCAATTAGTCTTTATACACAAGGTTTCACGCAAGTGAAATTTGTTCTCTGGAGAATTAAATTTTTTGGTTAAAATTCCAAAATTCTGTGAATTTAAAATACAAAATAATTAAATTAAAAAAAATAGCTTTGTGAATGGATGAAGGAATCCATTTATATTTACATAATATTTAAAAAGGCAAACGATAAATTATACATTTATTTCCAAGCGACTGTTTTGCGCATTCGCTTTCATTTGGCCGCAACAGAAGCACTTGCAGGGTGAAAAGTTAATTACAAGTTCATAATTGATGTTTCAATTAAAACCAGTAGCCGTTGCAGAATGCGCGAAACTGCGAATAAAAGCGTCAGGTATGTTGGCTTTTAAATATTTCACCCATTTGTTTACTAAAAAGCCAGTGTACCATTTTCATGTCAAGCCGACTAAATATGCAAATGAATATCGTAATTAGCAAATATTTGCAGCGCGGCGGTGGAAACGATTCCCACGCGCAACGGTCCAAACTTTCCATTCAAATAATATATCAACAAAACGACGCCGCTTAGACGCTGTGATGAGAATAAAATACAAATTTATTCCACTCTTAATTAACAAAACGATGACAAATGAAGCAAAAAGGAAACGACTGTTGTTGAGAGAGGGAGGAGTGAGAAGAAATTTAGAATAAGCTATACTGGTTTACTTCGGCACGGGACGGTCCGTTTGGACAGAGTGGTTGATGAAGACTAATCGACGAGTCGTGCATACTTTCCATCTAGTTTTTCATCTAATTAAGAATGATATACATTGCGTTCTAATATGTAGAAAATTAAGAAAATATAACTTAATGTAGGGAGTAAAAATTTCTTAATAAAATTTTTTTAATCAAATCAATTATTTTCAGTAAAGAGAAACAGAAATTTAATTGAATTAATTAAATAAATAAATTAAATAAAATAACTTAAATTGCGTAACTTCTTTATATCGCTTATCTTTTTTGATAAAGTAGTATAATGAATAACAAAAACAGAAAAAAAAAACAAAAAAAAAACCGTATCCCAATTTTTTATTCTTTTTTCTCCCTCTAATATTTATCCTTATTTTTATGGATGTTTTATTCTCAGTAATTTATTTTATTTTGGTGCAATTCAATAAACATTTCCATAAAAGTACTCTGAGCTCTGAGAAATTATTTCTTATAAGATGGGAAAAATTACAAAGTCGTATCATCTTCTATTTAAAATGATTGATGGCGTTGAAATCAATTAAAAGCAGGAAACTGCTCACGGTTTCTATAATCCTTTTCAAACAAGCAGAGCACCCCCGCCCGCACTCTTCCTCTTGAGCAGTATTTTTATTTGTAAGTTCTTCTTGACAAATAAGCCCGCTTTAATGCGCTGACTCGGCAATAATTCACCGCCCAACGACCAACAGCTGAAATGAAGCAGCAACCTGCTTTTGTGCTCTAGGTGAATATTTTTGTCGCACCCCCAACGAACGCAACCCTTTCTTTTGTGGTACGCGCGGGGGTCGCGTCACGGGCAGACATTAAGTTAAGGACGCACACCTGTGACACGTGAAAAGAGCAGTTTGTCAGCTCGGAATAAATGTATATTTATGCGTTTTGAAAGCGGAGACGAGAGAAAAATTTGATTGCGCGCCGCACCGGCAGCCAGCAGCTTCCTGCCGCGTGGAGGAAAATAAATATTTTCAATTTATTCGCTTTTTGTCAGGTGTTTTGTATCAAAAAGGCAGCGAGAGAGGTGGAAAGTAAATTGGAGATGACGCTGCTGAGAAGCATGCTGGGAAGGTCAGATTTTATTCCTGATGATGCTCTCCATCTCATTCTGATGAATTTTTTTCTATTACTTATGCAAATCACGGTCAAATTGAAAACCATTATTTGAATGCGTATATGTAATAAATTTAAAAGAGGCGCGAGAGAGATAAAGTTTCATAAAAAGAAAAATTGTACATATTTTTATAAACCTAAAGCCATTTTTATTGAATTTTACATTAGGACAAGCTTCCTTAATAATTCCATTTTATTTCGGTTTCTCTAGACAAGTTTGCCAAATTAAAAAGGGTCTCAAAAGAGAACATAAATTTCATTTGCCGTCGCTTTTCTCGACAGGGACGAGTTAGTTAGATCTCATTAGAGATTCGATCTGATCTCGTCCGCCGCTAAAGAATCAATTTCGCGGCAAAAATCTAAATTTCTCAGCGATGGCACTTGGGGACTTTTTAATTAATTTCCCTCGGCCGTTTCTATTTTGCTCTCTTTAAAAGTAACACTTCACTGTGAGCGGCGCTCTTTTCCTACTTCTCTCGCATATCATTAGCATTACACGAAGGAGCGGAGCACGCCCATCAGAGCCCTTGAAACGGCTTCTGTTTTGATTTCAGGCCGATAAGGCGGATAGACTTTGAAAATGTCTCTTCTGGCCGGTCGCGCGGCCCAGAGGAAAAGAGTGTCTCTCATTCGAAGGCGAGATTTAAAATGCATGGCGAGATGCTATCGGGAAAAGCTGCCGTGAATAATCGCGATGCCACCGGATAAAAAAAGAAGAAGCACTAAGCGAAAGCATCATCACAAAAGCAGCCAAGCCACTCTCTTTGCGCTTAACGAAGAGACCCTTGCGAGTTGTAATAATTGTCAATGCGACAACGTGCTGATGCAAGAGGTGCCTGAAAGTAGGCCACTATAACTTGACTTCCAAACTCGAAAACACAAACTCCAATAAATGTACTTAATATCGCTTAATATCTTACTCAAAAAAGCTATCAATAACATTTTTATTAAATTTTATTTAACGAAGTCAATATATATAAATATAAGTAACAAAATTTGCAAGTTTTTTTTATTGATATTCAAAATTTAATTTTAAAAATACAAAGTTTTGCAGCATAAAAAAAATTGAAACAGAAATTTTAAAGATTAAAAATTAGAATTTTTTTTTTCATAAAAAAATATTACTTAACAACATTCTTTATGTATAATAATTTGAACATATTTTGCCAAATTAAATAATTTGCTGATGAATATAAACTAATGATGAGTAGCTAAAACATTTTATATTTCGAATACTTCTAGGTCAATCCTAAAATAAGCTTTTGCCCTACAATGTGTAAAGTAATAAATTTCTTTCAAAAAGAGCCTTTCCCAATCCTTTGCCCAAATTTTCCACGCTTTTCACTTCAGCCTCTAGTTTCCCTTTTACAACTCATTCCCACGATGAACGCGTGGGCTATTTGAGCGAAAATGTTCCAGACAATAAATTATCGCGTCCAAAGAATTGGACTGCGGTCATTTTTTTGGTGAGTTCTCCTCTGCAGGCAATAAAAAGCATTCAAATGCAAAATCGCCCGACGGCACCGCGACAGTTTTTGTGCTGACAATGAAAGGGTCAGCCGTGGCTTACTGGAATACCTTTCGCTTTGGAAACACCACCCTGGAGAGAGCGCTGCTCTTTCAAACTTTTGTAACAACGCACCTTGGGTGGCGACCCCGACAGTTTTATTGCCCCAGAAAAGCTTGGTGAAAGAGAGACTTCAGAATTTCCACTGGGAAAAATTTACCTGCGCTGAAAGTTGGTTGCCGCGCTCTCACGCGCGCCGCATGAAATGCGATTTTGAGTGAAATTTTCCCTTGTGGAATGTTTTAGAATAATATGAAAGCAAGACAAATTTCTTTCACAAAGAAAAGAAATCGATTCGTTTTGAGTGTTCAAAAGTGAACATTTTTATTCAACTTTAAAAGAAAATCAAAGAAGGAAACTTTTTTTCTTCAATTCTTGGAAATGTATATCTTCGTATATCTCTCTCTCCATTCTTTTTTTTTAGAGATGGCTTAAAGAGTTATCATAAATTGAAATCAACTCCTCAAAAAAGCGCTTCCACTGTCTAACAATCCATTTTCTGTTTTGCTCCCGCTGTGCAATAATGAATTCCCGCGTGCACCCTTTGTTGGTTTTGCTCGTTCTTTCTCTTTTAATTAATGACCATTTAAAAGGTGAGCCGTTTTTTAGACTCGTCTGCTGCAATAAAAAGCAACGAGCCTCCAAGAAGAGAGATGGATTTATGTATATTTCTTTTAAACCTCATTCCTATTAACTTTTTTCCATCCGTAATAATAATAATTCGTCACGCGTTTCAGTCAGCGCAAAACTTGCGAAATAAATCTGCAGAGCTAAAACTCTGGGGAGAGCATATTTCTCCTGCCTCTCTTCGGAAAAGGGAATTTTTCCCGCCCCTTTTGGTGATTTATTCAAATTAATGCTTCGGACGCGGAGGATGGAAAAACGAGCGATTTATAGCTCGCGCCCCATTGATTTTGCCCATTTTTCCTCCACTTCTGTCGGTCGCTGGCCAAAAGGTTTTTGATTCAAAAGGGCCTCTTTCGCCATGCAATTTTTGGGTCACAGCCAGCGCTACGTCCCGAGCAGTTCTCATGCTGCTTTTTCTTTGCTGTTTTCGGCAAAGCTGCTCAAAAGCACAAAGCTTCATAACCGAGTGCGTGCCCTCTGGTCAACTGGCAATTCTCTCAATAAAAAAAGCGTCTTTGAATTTTGCGAGTTTGAAATATGCAAACAAAGTAGCTGCTTTGCCAATCTCTTAATGACACTCATTCACATTTGAAATGAAAATTGTGCATGGTATGGAAAAATATATCAGATATTAAGTTTATTATTAAATTTTTTCTGGAATTTTTGTTATGGTAAATTTTTCTGTAATTATGCATTAAAAAAAGAGATTTATATTAGAGCATACCGATTCCAGAAAAAAAATTGAAGAGAACTGATTTTTTCTAAGGCACGAGAGAGGAGGGCTTTTCTTTGTTTGCGTTATTTTTGTCCGCGTTTGTTTGCCGACACATTAAGGGTGGAACCTAATCTTTAAACAAATAATCGCATGAGCTCTATGCTGCCGTTTCAGTTGTTATTCCTTTTAAACTTTATGCGCTTCAGTCGCCAGATAAAAGAAAAGGGCCTTTGCGGTGATACTCAAATTACAAATGGATGTAATAAAAATATATATTTATTTGCCAGAGATTTCATAAAAAGATGGCTATATAAAGGTATTAGCATAATATATAACTTCACATTTCATCATTAACGATTTCCGATATCATGCATTAAAATTCTATTGTAAAATGTGATTTGATTTTTTAAATATTTGATGCACACACAACGTAGTATAGAATTTTATATACAAAAATATTTTTCATAAACATAAATTTTAACTTGAAAAAGAAAAATTCACCTCCCCTCTAATTATGAGCCGTAAAAAGATCCGCGCTTTATTATATTTAAACAATTTAAACATGTAATAAAATATATTTTAAAATCATAAATCATTTATGTTTTTTTCATCATAATTATTCAACAAAAGTAAATAAATTATTTTTTTTAAAACATAATATTAAATTGTAACAACTTTTGAACAGTTTTCAAACACAATAAATAAGAAATATTTAAATAAAATTTATTACAAACCCATCATTTTGTTTTTATTGAAACTTAATACTTCCAATCTATCTATAACTGCTATAATTTAAAAAAAAGTTGCATCCTTGTTAATTAATAACAAAACAATTTTGGTTGAAAAATTTCTGTACTTCTCATGGCTCTTCCAAGAAATTGAGCATATCGATTTTTATCACCGACTGAAATCTGGGCTGGAATTTTGATACGCGCGTCTATTTTTTTATAATAGAGTGCTCGCATGCTGCGTGTGCGTCCGTTCGGATGAGTGATGCGCAGCCATCCCGCCTAAATGATATTTCGCCCGGTCACTCTCATCCAGCGGCGACGGACAGCCGCCGAGAGATAAAAGAGCGGCCAATCGAGTAATTGAGAAAGAGAGGAAAATTTGGTCGTCTTGCGAGGCGAAAAGGCTTTTAGTCACACAACACACAACAAGCCTGGTGCGCTGAGAAATTTTTCACGTGTTTCTGACAAAAGCCAGAAAAATAATGGCCGAGAGCACGCGGGAACAAGGTATGGAATATAATAAGGGGGAAAGGTGGCTCTTGTACAAAAGCTGTCACGCCGTTATTTTTTCTACATTGATTGATTAATCGAGCCTGGTCGACGCGACACTTTTTATATTTTATTAACAAACTGATCAAGAATAAAGACAGAGGGGCCTTTTGTATTTTTATACATCCTACAAGCTGTTATAAAAAGTAACCTCCAAACATTGGAGATTTCAAAATTTTTAAGTTTTGTTAAACAAGAAAGTAGTAAAAAAAATTTATAATTATATAAAAATATAAATTTTTGGTGTGTCACGGATTTTTTTTTTATTTTGAATTTTGTTTCTTACAAACAGCAACATTTTGCTTTTTTTCGTGCAACACGTTAAACAATTGGATAACAGTGCAACAATAAATCCAAATTTTTGTCTCTTTAAAAAGCTAATCTTTTTAAAATTATTTTCACGATACACCCACTCAAATGTGCATGTAAAACAGATGTGCTTTGATATTTTTTGAGAGCAGGGTGTCGTGAAAATCAAGAATAATATGCTCTTTTAAGCACCACACCCTATTATCATAACAAACGTTTTATATGTTTGTGTCCATAACGCGCTCCTTTCAGCAAGATCCAGAAGAGAAAAGCTTCATAACTGTTTTTATTTACAAACCAATGCAGCTTCCATGTCAGAAATGAATATTTAATCATCATGCATGACTTTTATTTGGGTCTCTCCCTTTGCGATTGACCTTTCACGGCCAAATCCAAAGCTGAACTAGTCCTTGTTTTACTTTTGGAGGTTCCTCCCTGAATTTTGAGAAATTTTTATATTTTAATCGTGAAATATGTATACACAAAAATGTGAAGTTTGCTAATGCGCAGATTTAATCATTTACCAACGTTATTCGTATACAAAGACGAAAAAAGATTTTTTTACCCCCTCTTAACAATGTGTTACACAAAAAGTCAACCGGCCCAGAAGGACATTTTTATCAAAGAAACAAAAGTGTTTTATGAGAGGTTTTGGTTGTGCCCAAAACACAGATGAGGTTTTCCGGCCAGTGGGCAGGTAAAATAAAAAGCAAACCCTTATCGCTTTTTTTTCTTTTTTTTTCTTATCGCTTTGATGAGAAAATTTATGTAATTCGACCCGCCATAATTTTTATGCCCTATAAAAGTGTCCTGTTGCAGAGGCTGGAATTTATGGCCGGACGGCGACATGCGATAGGGGTTGTTCGTCGCCGCGGCCGGGGGTAAGGATGAGTCTCCGTGCGCTTTTTCTCATTTTCCAGCCTCAGCGTAAAACTCTTTATATGCAAGCGGCGGAAAACAATTTTATCTCGCCGCGAGTTCAGCAGCAGACGCACAAGGCCAAAGCACCGACTCGAATGAAGTTTCAAACCCTATAATAGCTGGGGGAGAATTTTTTCGGGAAAAATGGATATGCGTGTCTGGCTGATTGAGAGGAACGTAAATATTTCAAAGTGGATCGATAATATTAGTTTGATTATACACAATTAATTTCAAAATTTCTTGGAAACTCCATGAATGTCAGCAAAAAGTTATATGTTCAAATTAAGGAAATTTTGAAGACCTATTTTGTACTCATTTGTAATGAAACTGTCTTGCGTATAGTTCTAAAAAAAGTTAATGAAAAATATTATTTGTGAAGGCGAATAAAAAATATATTTATAATTTATAATGTTATATTCTTTAGTTTTTCTTAATAAATATTTTAAGTTGTTATTGCAGGCTGGTAATTTTTCCTTGCGTCGGCGGTTTCTTGGAAAAAAAACGAGACGTTCTAAGCGGCACGCACGATATTTCACGGTGGAAATTTCCTCACCTCTAATTGTTGGCGCCGCGCATTACACGCCGCCGTCACTCCTAAAAAACCAAACAAGCAATTCTTCATCCAGTAGGATAGAAAGAGAAGCGGCGAAATTCCTCTGGAAAACCAACACAAGAGAGGTGACCCTCGCCTTGCCGACGCATTTATCACGCCGTGCGGTCCAAGGGGGTGCAAGGGGGCGGCGGCGCCACGTGCAAATACTGCCTAAGGATTTTCTTCTACCTGCTGCCGAGACACTTGGTAACCGACCGGCCGCGGCAGACCTATTTTTCTCCGTGACAATCAGGAAAATAAAAGCGAGCGATGTTGTTTGTTGTAGGGGAGCTGAAAAGGCGCGCCACTGTCAGGTGGAATGGGGGTTGCTAATGCTCTGAACTTAACTGCCACATCATCTCTTCACAATTTACTTCAATTTCTGAGTTAAATTTCAATTGCATTTAAAAATTAGAAAATCTATTTGGCAAGTAAATTTTTTTTTTAAATTCTTAGTTTTTTTTTGTAATTTTTATTTTGCTGCATTGATTTGATACATTGGAATCGTTCCAGTCCGGGTCTGGAAGCCGAGTTTTGTGGCACTTTAGATCATCTCGTCGTTTTGACGCAAATTGCCGTTCGCCCCGGCGCTTTTGGCCGCGCCACTTGGATAATTAGGCCGCCTATATAACAGAGCGCGCCTAGCTAGTTGGTGATGAAAACAACCAGGCGACTTGTTCTTTATAGACGCGGCGCATCATAAACTACCCCGCGCGCATTTTTACACCCCTGGAGTTAGTTTTGTTTCCAGCAAAGCCAAAGCGAGTTGGGCGTGAATCAGGGGGAGAGGTTTATTAGTTAAAAGCTTCTGGATAACAAACAAAAGCCGACTAAGTAGTTTGAGACATTTTTATGACCACCAGATATTAATTTAGATAAATTTTAACTTCCCAGCAGGCTTTGGAATGAAACGTTTGGAAGCTTGTTTGCTCTGCTGGGAAAGTCATGACGACGTTTCTCCGACCGCGAAAGCGAAATTGTCCTCCAAGTTCTGATTTCAAGGCGCAGATCGTTTCTGGTCCCAAAATAAAACTTTTTTGGAAACTTTTGCAGAATTTTAACCATATCATATAGTATTTTTTCCAGCCTGGTAATCGGATTAGTTTTTGCTTTGAACTTTCCTGCATGAATTTCTCTTCTTTCCCCAAAGGACGCAGGTTCAAATTTTCCACGGTGGTCCCTGCGCGACTCTTTTTATCTTTCCTCCTTCTATTTGGTGTTGACTGTGCACAGCATCCTTGTGCACGAACACAGGAAAATTGATGCCAATCAATCGCTTCTCCAAATAATCCGACCGCCCGCCCGCGCGCGTAATCCTCTTTTTCTTTTCCTGCACAGGCATTTTCTTTGCTGGCGTGTCTCTCTGATGTTTTCCGCCGAAACGGAGCCGTGGAGTAAAGAGAGGCCACACCGCCGCCACCGCATCAAACGCACGAAAAACCACCGCACGCACCAGCTAAAGAGAGCCTTCCTCACAAAATAACATACAATTTTGCGCCCTTCCTATCTCATTAGACGTCATTCCGGGCCATTTGCACCGCGATTGATTCGCCGACCTGAAGAGATCGACCATTTCCTGCGTTTGCTTGAAGATATACATAAATGATCCAGAAATAAATGAAACGAAAGTTTGGCAGGCAATAGAAAAAGGGAAACACAATTTTGACACGGCAAATAAATTAACATGCGATTTCAATAACTAAATTATTTTAACGTAGCTTATAAAAAATGACATGCATTTTAATTAGTATTGCCATTTTATTTAAAAAGTTTACTTTTGTCAAACATAATTTGTAAAAAAAAATTGTAAAGCTTATCTTACATATGTAATTTATACTTATTTTAATTTCTTGTTTAAAAAATATGTGTAGATATTTTTATTTTTAATCTTTATAGTAATGGCTCCATATTAAATTTATTGATAAATTGATAACAAGTAAATAATATAATTATATATTTTTTTTAAATATTTTATTTATTTTCTATGTTACAAATGAATAACACTATTCCTCACAATCAAAGTAAGAGTGTGAATTGTAAAATATCATGCAGTCAGATCCAACTAACAAAAACGCAAAGTGTGCAAATTTCCTTTAAGAAAAAATAGAGCCGTCAAGAGCGCAGCAATTACCGCAAATTGCCAACGCGAATTACTATATAAATTTCATGACTGCAACAATACCTCTGGTGCGCGGTGTGTTATTGCATGTGCATCCGACTCAAATTATAATTTTTTTCCTTTCCTCAGTGCTGAGCAAACATGCGGTGTCTGAAAAAGAGAGGAACTACGTTGTATCGTAGGCCGCACTCATAATTTGCGGTTTCATTAAAATAATTACGCTGGATTCGACAGCGGCCGCGGGCTCTTGGCCGAAGAGACGCCGCCGAGCATCTCGCCTGCCATCTGTTCGGAAAAGCAAAATCGTCGTCAGCGACGTGATTGCCCAAGAAGAGCGCCGAGCGCACACAATGCACCCGAGGGGAGCCCAGCCGCCGCGATTTGACGCAAAATCAGATACGCTGCACCTCGATTTTTCATTTTTCATACAACAGCAACCATCAGGGCCAGATGTGCTAGGCAGAGACGCATCTGACTCCGCATAGCCTAAGGACAAGTAGTCTGAAATTTACCCAAGCTGAAAAAAGAGGGTCTTTTAAGTATAATCGATAATCGTGCATATTTAAGAAATTTAAAAAAAATTATTCTTTTATTTAAATCAAAGCCACAAAATATAAAATTTAATGACTATCTTTGTGCCTTTACCAGAAAGAAAGAACAATCGCTCCTTATTAAAAAGAATCCAAAGTTCTCCAATTAACAAAGCAAGGCACAAACAAACCCGACAGAAGAAAAAAGGTACATCATATTATTATTTCTCTTGCCGGTGTCTCTCTTTTGACCATTTCGTGCATCGTCTATAGCTTATAGCTCTTTTTCAGAAAAAAAAAAATAAATAAACTGGCACGGAAAGTCAGAGCCGACAGATCAAAAAATAAAAAGTTTAGTACTGTTTTTCAATCGAGGCCGCCTCGCAAGGAATTAATTATTTATGCGTCGGTTTTACTACTCGGGCTCTTGCAAGCCGTGCGCGTTATTAACGACACGTTATAACCATCGCCGTTTAATATGAAAATTATTGACCATAATTTCCATATTGCTATTATACCACTGTGAAGAGAGGTCTTCTTCGGCGCCACAGAAAAAAAGACTTCTACGATCGTCCCCTAGAATTGGTTGAAAAATTCTTCCTGTAAAACCAAACCATAATTTTTCTCAGAAATCAACAAGTCTTTATAAATTGGACATTGGATCATCTACCAAAATAATCTCCCAAGTTTGTATAATTTTCTTTGATGTTCATTAGTAGTGTTTAGTATTTCTGATATAATGTAAACGCTGATTTTCCTAGAATGCTGCAGAGTCATACTGTAATTATTTTGATCGTCAAAATGCTGGTTGTATTATTTGGAATCAAGACGAGTCATTCCGCCAGCACTTTTAAACGTTTATATCTAGTGCTTTCAAATAAAAACACTTTTCTCCTGACTCTGATTGGCGCCGATTTTGTGTCCGAACAGCTCCTTGACAAAGGTTTTTTCATCAACACAAAAGCTGCTTCACCTTACTCGTGGGCTGTCCAGTTCCTTTATTGGCTGCGTTTTGCTCCAAAATTGGTTTAGGAGCAGCAGCTTGAGAGCTGTAGGCTGAAGTTCTAGTTTTGAAATAGATGGAAGCAATCGCATTATTATCTATCCCGATTATTGTGACGGCGCGGTGTTACAAAAACGGTATGAATAATATATAGGACATGGAAAGACTCTGGAATGCGAATACATAATTATGAGTTGTAATACAAAAATTGAATAAAAATAATTTAATATATTTGTTTGGACTTTTTGTAAGAGATAAATAAATACTTAAGTAAAACAATATAAAAAGATTATAAATTATTATAAAATAGAAAATACACAAAAAACATGAAAAAAATAAAGTTATAATACAATTAAAAATATTATATTTAAATTATTTGAAATTCACTTTGTGTACCATGTACAGAATAGATTGTAAAATTTAAGCTTTTATAGAAAAAAAAAATAGAATGAAACATACATACATTATTATTATTTATAAAAACAATAATGTTATTGTTTATTTGTCCGCATTGTTACAAATAAATTTCTTACATTCAGTTGTTGAAAATAATTTAAAAAAAGGAATTGTTCAAAATGGCAAGAATTTTGCTAAAACTACCGAGATCAAAAGACCCCATCCGCCGCAGTGAACCGCGGCTACTTTTTTTATTAATGAAGTTTGAATGCCCTCATTTTTAGTGGAGAATACAATATTAAAAAAAAGTGAATTCGATCTGATGGACCTTTTTTTCTCAGGTTCAGTTTCTCTGCCCGCAACAGAGATGGAGAAGCCGTCAGCAGGGTGCCGCGGCGGCGCTGCTCTCGTCTCTCGCGCTCCTCCTGCTGCTCCTCCACCAGCCCGGCCCCGGCAGTCAGTCTGCTCCGAGCCGATAAAACCACTGCTCCCCGCCGCCGAGCATCAGAGTCGAGCGAGTCGTGTTTTGAGTCGGTCGCAGGGCTGGTGTGTGCGTCGTCGACGTATAACGTGCGTCGTCGGAAATTTGGAAAAAACTGTCGTGGGGACCTGAGACATGCCGTCGGTGCTAGTGTTGCTCGTGTGCCTTTCGGTAGTGACTGCTCGTGCGGCCGTCGTACCGCAGCGGCCAGAGCCGGAGGCCCAAGACGGCCATGGGGCGGAGGTCAGTTCGCCGCTTCGAGTGGCCCAATGCAGAGCGACTTGCCTACTGAAGGTTGGTATTAATTTATTTTTTTACTTTTTTATTTGTAAAGATGCCAAACATCTAAGAATTATGAAACGTAAATATTCATATTTTAACAGTTATTTACCCAATTGTTTACTTTTAAACTTTCGTCAACATTTGGTTGGAAAATAATTTAATCAAATATGATAAATTATTTCGTATCTAAAACAAACATTTTTTTTAGATTCTTTAATCATTTTTGTTTCTTACAAAAATTTTAATTTATTTTTTTCGTCTTACTATTTTAGTTGATTCAACTTGATAATTTTTGCATTCAGTTTAAGGCGATTTTTTTACCTGCTTGGACAGAAACCGATTCGGCGCAATTAATTTCATACAAGAGCAGTAAAGTTGTCAGCAAGAAATTTTAAGCGGCTCATTAGGGCGAGCAAAAAGGACCCTGCTACACGCCGTTTCTCTTACATTTATCCTTTTCGTCGTTGTGATTTATTCAACATTGTACTATACTCCCCAGCTAGAGGCATTTTATTTATTTATATTTTTTTTATCCCTGGCTCGTAGCGGCGTAGAGATTCGAGAAGCGAGATTTCGCACACACTACTGGCTTAATTTACGCCTTTTGCCCGCGCAAGAATGCCCGTTTGTTTGCGCACCCGACACCTGAAGTTTCCCCGTGTTTGAATGAAAAACGACAAGTATTCTGCTACAAACAAACAAAGCACCACGCCTTTCGCAAAATATTTAAAGATATATTTGTAGGCGGCCAGTTTTAATACATGTATAGTTGAAAATTTTGCATTTTCAGTGGTGGCTGAATTTTCCTTGTTTTAGCAAATTTTGCGTGGTTTGCCTGTCACGGCTATTTCGTTTGCTTAGCGTGCGCTAATGTTTGAGTTGTGCGAAAAATTATTCCGCCAGATTAATGTGTGGTAAACAGACCGAAGCCATGGTTGGCTCGAGCTTTTTGCTTTGAAGGTGATTTTTGGCGATGCTTTTCCTCTAAACTGGTGGATTAGTTGCACGAAACGTCGCCCAGTGCTTTTTAATAAAAACCATTTGATTTTGAAATTAATAAAAAAAGGCCGAAAAATAGAATTGTTGCACAAATCTTGCTATGATTGTTTGGTGAAAAGCCACTCCTCTCTGCTCTCGTGATGGCCTTTTATAATCGGTGCCCTTGAATCGGTTTCTGTTCTTTGCGGTTTGAAAACGGAGGTCCTGCTATATAGAGAGTGTAATCGAAAATCCATACGCATTGTTTTCGGAGCAGCAGGTAGAAAAGCAGCAATCACTCGAGGCAGCGGCACACGTGTGCGATAATAACATACAGAGAAGGGAAAAAACCAGATTAGACCTTTGGCGAAAAAACGCGAGTAAAACACCTCGCACCAAGGGTTTTTGTGTGTAATAATCGGTGCCGAAGGGGTGTTTCCTTTGCGACCCCTCGATAAAAGAGTTTTTTTTTTTAACATACCAGCAAGAACGGTTATCCGGAGCGCATATAATCTTCGTTGGGTCGCGGCCAGCGCGCGTTAAACGGAGCGTTTTGCTGCATTATCATAATTACACTGTGCTCAACGCGAGATGCAACTTTTCCATCTCGGAGAGAGACCGATTTTATTTTATGCCCATGATGCTGCGAGGCAGGTGCGGTGTATTACGAATAAAGAAGGAAAGGAAAATTATACTCGACAAAAGCTACCACGCGATGCAGCATTTTTGCCCGCGGCCTCTCTTTGTTTTGCGGCTGCTGCATTTTTTCTGTTTTTTCGTTTATGAATATAAAAGTTGCGTGCTTGTGCAACCGACGGCCTTGTCGCGGCTGATTGCGAGTAGGGAAAACTCGCCCAGCCTTATTTCTTTGATGTGCTGCTGGCGGAAAAATCCGAAATTTCATTAGATTCGGGGAGAGTGAAATTAATTTTTCAGAAATATGCCAGATCAAAGGAGGCCCTCTCTCTCGTTTATGGCACAGAAGATTTTTTCTGGCGGGAAAAGAAATCAAAGATCAACGAGTCTTTTTGGAGCTATAGAATTTCGACTTCTGAATGGATGAAATCAAACCGAAGGATCAGAGCGAAAGAATTATTCGGTGTGCATTAATCAACTGGCGTGCATTTCGGTGTTTGTGTGCCGATGAATGGCCGCTAACAGCTCTTCTCTCTGCATCTGAAATGTTTTGACAATGGGCCCTTTCACACCGCGGCAGTCTGCTCTTTTTTGAATAATCATCGGCCGGCGAATGATCCGCGCCGGCATGGCGAATAGACAACATTATTTTTCCATTAACTCGCCCTCCAGCAAGCGGCGTCAAAAGTTAGTCCATTGGCGGAGGGAAAAAATAAATAATAACAAATTCCACAGCACACCATTGTTTTCCTCCGCAACAAAAAGAGCGCGCGGCCATCATGTTTTTCGGGGAAAAAAGTTGTCGTGCGGTCATTTCCTGTGTTTGCAACGTCTTTTTATGCTCGGCGGCGACGAAATCGTCGGCGCGTCATTATCGGCTTCTGCTTCTTCTCTCTTTTTTCCTCAAGGGTTATTATTTTATTACTTCTCATAAGGTGGTGGAGAAAATTTAATAAATATCAGGCAAAAAGTCAGCTACATATTTGCAGGCCATCCAGATTGTAAATTTACGCTTTGGGAGGGAAACTCAATTTCGTTAATAGATTCCGTCTCGACCAACCATACGCGATCGGAGGAGAGATGCAATTACATTTCTTATGTGAGCGCCATCAATTTCGCGGCCTTCTTTTCATACGGAAGAGAAAAAGGCTCTGGCAAAAAAGTGCATGAAACACACACGAGAGAGAAAATGCTGCTGGACAAAGTTATCAAAACACATACAGAACGTCCGCGTGCACTCGCTGAGATGAAAAAGAAAATGGAAAAAAGAAAAGTTTCGTTACTGTTATTACTGCTTTTATTACTATTGGCGCGATGAGAGCCGGAATAGACACTCACAAACTGAACTCGAAAGAGAGAACGGTAACTTGTGTATATTCAGTGTATGCAATATTAAAATAATGCGCCTCAAAAGCTTCTTGAAACTTTTCTATTGTTTAAACATGAAATAAATAACTTATCTGTTTATGCTTATAAATTTTGCAACTTTAATTAACCTCTTGGAAACACCCTGTTAAGTTATTTTAGTTTAAGTTCTCTCTGCTGCAAAGCTATACTTTAAATTGATCGTTACAAGTGACCGTCGTTTTTTGTGGCTGATATGATGATGATGCTGTGCGTTCAACAAGAGGGAAAATTGAATTTTCCGCGGCGTTTATATAGAAGACCGTTCTTGCTGAATAATTTATATGAAAAGGCCGTTCTCTCTCCAGCAGCACTCACGCAGGTATTTATATAAAGAGTGAGCCCGGCTTTCGGGAATTGGCTTTTTAGCAACAACCCAACCAACCAACCCCGCGAGGACAAACTTTTCCGTTCGCTGCTGCTTTCTCTCTTTTCTCTTGTCTCCGCATAATACGAAAGAAAAGAAATAGGCAGCTATACAGACGGAAAGAGCGGAAAATTTGTATAATAGGCCAGCGGCACGACAGCGCCGTTTCCTTGGCAAAATGGAAAATGCTCGTGTCGCGCGCATGTTAACTCTTTCTTGCGTTCTTTTCCACGTTGACAATTTGGAGGGAGAAAAAGGGACTTAATATTTTCACCGCTGACAGCAGACAGAAATTCGTCGGTGTCAAGGGTTTCACACAATTTTTTTAAGAGCATAATAGAACATCCCACTTACAAATATAGAAGTGAATAAAATCTCCGCTTTCAGAGCGATTTGATTCTGATTAAATAAATTGAGAAACGTAATTTATTTTTCCCGTAATCTTTTGTGGTCGCAAGACTAGTTCCAAATGAAGCGGAGAGAATAAAAAAAAGTGAAGGACTGTCAGCATTATTTTGCACAAAAACGTCGATTTCTCGTCAGCGGGCAGACCGCAAGCGGCGATCAAGTTTTTAATCTCATTAAAATGAGATGCAGCGCGCACAGCAACACAACGCCGGCCAAAAGTGAAAGCATACAATTTGACGACGGCTCATTAGACGAGCGAGTCAGAACAAAATGTTTTTTTCCTCCAAACAGCTCGCGCATACACAAAACAGGGTGTGGCCCACGTTCTCTGCGCACAAAAACTCCAAGATCCGCGACCGCAGGTCTCATTATTATTATTTATACAATCGCGAATTTGCTCATCCCTATGACCTGCGATCAAATTTTATTACTTTTTAAAATGCTCGATATCATCTCTCTTTGGCATGGGGCGTCGGTCTGGCTCCGTTTTCGTTTCTCATTCTCGTGGTACGTCCTTTTCTCTTGAACCCGACCATATTTATTTGCACAAAGGGAAAATTACATCACCGTCCCGATCAAACCTTTTCTGAGCAGAAAATTGAGTTGTAAATGCAAAGGAGCTTTTTCAAAAGCAGGTCCGAGAGCTGCTTTTGTTCGGAGCGGCCGCTTTTGATACATTTTCCGTTGATCCCTCTCGTGCAACATAAAAAGCGATGGGAAAGACTATACGCTGGACCCTTTCCGCGTCTTTTTATTTCTTTCTCTCTCTTGAGCAGCCGGAAAGTTTTGCAGAGGAAAGATATTTTCTCCGCACGCCTCCTAAAACGGGGTGCTATTTCTGATTCCCCAACACGTTCACCCGTGCTATAGAGATATGAAATATGAAATGCTCGCCTTAAATGAGTTGGGAAAAATATCATTTCCGGCGGGCGAGAAATGAACTTTGTTCTGCCGTGGCATGTTATGGACGAGTGGTAGGAAACTGTCCAGAGTTGAAACTGTCCAGGGGTTGAAACCGTCCAAAAGATGGAGGATTTACAAAAAACACACCCTTATATGGGGAGGAGTGAATTGTGAGGGCATGACCAAGAAAAGTGAGAAATGGAATCGTATATAATATATTTTGAGAGGGACAAATAATCGATTGCAATGATGTAATTATTTGTATCTTTTAATGCTCTCAATATTGGACAGTTTCCACCATTGAGTTGAAACTCTCCAGGGTTAGAAGTGGCACCGCTGTCGCTGGACAGTTTCACCTTATGGGCAGTTTCAACTTGTAAATAATGCTGCTAATTGTTATTTTCCAGTACTGGACAGTTTCCACCGTTGCGTTGAAACTCTCCACGTTTACAAGCGGCAACACTGCCGCTGGACAGTTTCACCTTCTGGAGAGTTTCAACTCTTGACTATTATCAATCAGGTATATTTTCTTGGACAGATTCACCCCTCTGCTACTCCCAGAATATAAATTGAGTGATATTTCGGTGACATATTTGGGTGATCTCGTTCCCATATATCCCTTATGGTTTATGGTGCTGACGCGGGGGCGGGCTTATTCAGGGATTTCAAGGTGCAAAAAGTTTCAGGTATTGTCAAAAGGAGATGCTTGGTGGGGCGTAACGCAGTTTCTTAACTATGAGTAAAGCATTAAATTTTATACAAGCAAAATTTGAAAATACCATATAAATATGAGGTTGCAACTAATATTGTGAATATAATCAAAAAAGGGTGAAACGTGGTGTTTTCTGAAAACTTAACAAGAAATTTGGATTTTTATGTTTGGGAAATACCTGCCATAAAAACATTATGCATGCTTATATTTTTTATTAATAAAACGAGATTGATTTCAATCCCACTCAAATTAAAAAGCTGAGGCCTATTAATTACTTTATTGTGAATTATTTTACATTCCGTTGCGTTTACATAAATTGGTTTAGTTAAAAATCACTGAAGGGCTTTAGGTTCACTATTAATAGTCTCGTAGATTTTCTCTCCCGCGGCAAATAAAGGTTAAATTATAAATGAAGTATCCAAAATTTGTATACGTCTCTGAGTAAGAAATCTGTAATTTTGTTGTGCCTGAGCGAAGGTGGCAAAGCAGCTCATTCAACCCTTTGTATAATTTGTTGTTTGCGACCTATTTCTTGCTCCAAGGGGAGGTTGTGAGCGAGCCAGAAATGCAGTCGATGAGGCATATAGGCGCACACAAAGGAAACAATAAAAATAGCCCAAGGGTTCGTGCGCTGAGCGAAAAAGATCTTCCAGGAGAGGCAGTAAAAGGAAGAAAAATCTTTTTCGTCTCTCCTGCGGTCTGTGGAATCAGCTGATTGCTGCAAAAATCCATTTCTGTTTTTAATTATTTGCAATTGTTCTTAACGCAGCAAAATTATAAAACGTGCATCATTAAATTCTAAATAAATATTTTTACTTTGCCTGTTTTTCTCAAATTTTTCATAATATTTAAAGTGTCATTAAAATTAAAAAATGTGGATATTTGATAAATTTTTGAAAAAAGTTTCTTTTACTATCCAGAGACGTTTATTCTAGAATGGTAAACGTTTTGTTTGTAAAATTCTGACCAGCAGTTTTCTTAATAACACGCTCAATAGTTTTCCATTTTTGACGCGTTTTTTTTCACTTCGAATTTAATATTAAAAAAACAAAAAGGGTTATAAATTGCTCTGCAACAGAATTTTGTGCGCAAATATGTGCCACATATCTGGAATTTTTGAAACATTTTTTGGTACAAAAGAAAGTACAGTATTCAGCAAAATATGCTAATTTTTAAGTTTTTTCTTAATAACTTGCTCGCGTTGACAACGAATTTTTTCAAAAAATTTGTAGACGTAGATAGGGCAAAAATGAAAACATCCATAAAATTTGGAGCTCACTGCTTTAATGGGAGATGAGAAATTAGCAATTAATACATTTGTCACGCCCAATTCTAGCGGCGCGAAAAAGCAGCCGTACGCTTATAGCAGGGTGAAGCCGAGATTTTAGATCACTTGGAAGCGAGAATTCAAATTTTTATAACATTGCTCCTAATTAAAATAAAATGTTCATTTTTGAAAAAGGGATTCAATTTTCTTTTTACCATCAACTTTTGTATCAAAAGTTTTTAGGTAGCTTTATCTGGAACCTACATAATTGAATTTTAAGATTTTATGCTAATCAAAAAAATTTAATAAAAATCGAAAAAAAGTGAATTTTAAAAGTATAACAAAGAGATTATTTAAAATTTATATGTAATAAATAGATTTAAATTTTTACTCGATATTTCAAAAGAATATTCTCACATTCGCAAGATAATATTATATTGCAAATTTATTAAATATTTTATAAATATTTATGGAGTTTTAACAATGTTATATTTATTTATTTGGCATTTTAAATGTTTGACAGTTTAAATATTTTAAATTAGATAAATGACAAACGAATTGTAAAAAAATCAAAGTTTGAGAGCAATTAAAATTGTTTTAATTACGACTAAAAGCTAAATTGCACACCGCGCTAGATAATTGACCAATATGGAAGTTTTAAATTTGATTCTGCTCTGCGTGAGAATGAAGGTGCATTAATTTTTTAAATGAGAGCTCAACCGCATTTTATTTAATTAAAACAGAGAATTGAATCACAGGCTAAGAGAAAAATTCCTGTTTACACCTTGCAGGCCCATGTTAACTAAAGTGTTTCTTTCTCTCGCACAACCTGCAGAAGTTGTCAGCCAGAGCACTTTTTCAATGATTATTTGAGACAATGTTGATCAATCTGGGGGTTTTCAATAGAGAGATTGAAAGACCCCAGACGGCCGCGGGTGGCCCAGCTGACCGCCATCACCGGCCCCACGGCGCCTTGTTGTTCGCGAGCCAGGTATATGTGTTGCGCACTTGTCTTTTTGTTTTCTGGCTGTTTTTATGAGAAAATAATTTTATTTCCCATGGTTGCACAGCTCAAATTGAGCGATTGAGACTTATTCCTATGAGAACTGATAAATGACTACAACCCATAAGAAATTTGAATATAAAAAGTATGTTTAAACAGCACTTTTTTGCACAAAAATGATAATCATCATATCATTATTAATTAAACTAAACTAGTTCTGTTTTTATTTAAATAGTTCATCATAGCTCACTGTAAATGAACTTTTAAACTTTATTATTTATTATTTTATTATTTTAAAATTATTGATATATCAATGTGACATAAAATAAAAGTTAAATCATTCCTGCAGAGGTTACTGCTGGGCAGTTTCAACCGTTGTGGTGAATCTGTCCGAGAAAATATACCTGATTGATTTAATTGTCAAGAGTTGAAACTCTCCAGAAGGTGAAACTGTCCAGCGGCAGTGTTGCCGCTTGTAAACGTGGAGAGTTTCAACGCAACGGTGGAAACTGTCCAGTACTGGAAAATAACAATTAGCAGCATTATTTACAAGTTGAAACTGCCCATAAGGTGAAACTGTCCAGCGACAGCGGTGCCACTTCTAACCCTGGAGAGTTTCAACTCAATGGTGGAAACTGTCCAATATTGAGAGCATTAAAAGATACAAATAATTACATCATTGCAATCGATTATTTGTCCCTCTCAAAATATATTATATACGATTCCATTTCTCACTTTTCTTGGTCATGCCCTCACAATTCACTCCTCCCCATATAAGGGTGTGTTTTTTGTAAATCCTCCATCTTTTGGACGGTTTCAACCCCTGGACAGTTTCAACTCTGGACAGTTTCCACTCTCCCGTTATGGACGAGTCCCTTGGCGAAAAAAGACTTTCCGTCTCTGGTAATTAGAAATATTTCAAGTCGGACGTATATGAGAGAGAAACTAAAACGCACATCATCCGTCACCTGAGAGAGAAAAGGTTAAGCAGAGCGCCCCGGGAGGGACAATGAAAAAGCAGCGCTGATCAAATAATCTGCTGACCTCTGGCCTGCACGCGCCGACGTGAAAACAAAGCCCCTCTGATCTCAGAGTGCTGCTTGTAATGTATCGATTACCGGTTGCCGGCTTGGAGCAGCCGATAAATTACCAGCTGCAGTCCACGACGCGAAAGAGTGAGTAAATCACCGCCGAGAAACGAACGGACGGACGATAAGTCCAGCCATAGCTCCGTACACACAACACAGCTGAGCCGGTTGGGGCACCACGCTCTCGATCAGGAAACGAGAGAGACGAAGTGCATTGCTTTTGGAAATGGAATCAGGCTGATAAGGGAAAAGACGAAAAGAGAGCAAAAAAAAAAGAAAAGGAATTGCTTTCTTGGTTTGGGTAACGATTCTGCTGAGTGTGCATTAAAGATCTTGTATTCTGTTAGGTCAATATCCATATTTTTTTTTCATCAAAACTTCATGAATAAGTTAAGATTTTTTTTTTAATATTTATAATTTATAACTGTTCTTTATTAAATGTTTAATCATTACATAAAGCTGATAGAGAGCTTGCAAATCTTTTAAAGTTATTTAATTTACTTTTTTTCCCCCATGTAATATGCAGACTGCAAAGACTTTTTCTAATAAGAAAATTACATTATATTTATTCCTCCTTGCGCGCCTCACATTCACACCATCACGTCTTTATAATTTACACGCTATACCATACCTGATTGCGTGCAATGAATAATTAATCCGCAAGCTCTTCACGTACCTCGCGCTCTGTGCGCGACATAAAACCAGCAGCTTTTCGATCCATTTATTTCGCCTTCCATATACAGTCTGCCTGCATGCGATCGGCCTGTGCGCGAAATGTGGTCCCACCAACAACCCCTTTCTTTGTACTCGCGTGTGATTTATTAACAAGCATGGGACGTTATCTAGTAGACTAATGCATTAATCGCCGACCACCGCGGCAATAAAAACAATCGCAGGAAGGAAGGAAGGGAAGAAACGAGCGGTCGGCTCAACTCTCACGTAGGCGTCCGCGAAGATGACTTTATTGGGAAACGTGCAATTTGCTAATGTGCTGCGACACTCGTTCACATGCTGTAGTGCGTAACCCTTTTTACTATAATGGATTTCAGTTTTCGGTTTTTGTTTTAAAATCATCAATATAATCAACATTTTAAATTTGATTTTAAGTATACTATCCAAATTTTATTTATGTAAATTATATTTTAAAAAAATAGCTCTATATCAATAAAAGAATAAATCAGAATAAATTATTGATTTTTTTATAGTTAAAAAATTAAAAAAAGGTAAAAGAAAGAGGCTTGGTAATCGCGACGAACCCAAATTAAAATTTTTTTCTTTCATAAAAAAAGTAAAAAAAAAAAACATTTAAAAACAAAATCGATGAGTTTTTCTTCAAGAGTCCTCCAGTTATCCTTTTCGTTCAACTGGGAATTGGCATTTGAAAAGCCATGCAAATGGCCCTCCGTTTTCTTTACCCTCAAAAAGTTTTAAGCATCGCGACTTTTTGAGGTGCCGCGAAGAGTAAGCCGCTTTTACCGCCTCTCTTAACTGCCAGCAGCCGTAATAGTAATGAAAAGATTTACTTTTCTCTTCTCTCGTTCACTCTGTTCCTTCGCAAAATGAAGAAGGTGAAGGAGCGATTAAATTTAAAGTGCGAGCTGCTCAACCGCGTCGTCTTCATCTTCCCTCTTCGGGCGTCTCTTTTGCTTTTATTTCAGCGTCGCGTCTTGGGAGAAAAGAAAGGATCTCCCGAAACTGCGAATGTCACGTCGGTGTATTGTGCGCTGAAATAACAAGGAGCTGCGTTCGGGCGTGAATTCACAGCACCCACACACCAGCAGACATGTTTTGTTTTTCATTCGGCGTCTGTGCGGATATTTTTATTTTCCTCCTTGGTTATAAGGGCTGTTTCGCCCACTCTGAAAATAATTGTGCGTCCCTCGATTCACTCTCGAATTTCGCAAACACCCTCTTGAATGAAGAAAGAAAGACGGCCAACTTTGCTTAAGTGGTGTTCAGACAGCTTGGCACCGGTTCAGATTCTCGCAAGCAGAGGCTGCAGTCTATTAAGGCACCGGCTGCTCAATGAAACCATCTTCAATGTTCTCCCGTGTATATAATTACAGGCAATAATAACCCCTGCTTTTTTCAACGCTAAATAAATAAATAACGAATATATCGGCCGATGCTTCGATAAATCAAGAACATCCCGCCCCGGCGAGGAAAGTTACTGCGAAGGAGGTAGAGCGAAGAATTTCAATTAAGTTTAAGGAGAACGGCGGCGAGGCTACGAAACGCATAGAGCCAGAGTCAGGTCATGCGCACGCGGTTACGTGAACATCATTTACATATAAATGAACAACTCAATAAACGCGGCCATGCTGCGGTGAAATGAAAATTGAGAAAATCGGATCACACAAAAAAGCCTCTGGATATTGGATGAACAAAAATAATTAATGCTCCAAAATAGTTTAATAGTTTAAAAAAAGATATGTTTCATTTTTATTAAGACAAATTTTGATTATTGAAAATGTTCATCCTTTCAAACTTCAGTACAAAAATTTGAAAGGTATGATTAAAAGTACATTTGAGATTTGAGATCATTAAGATGCCATGAAATTATATAGCAGTGATAATCTAAATTTTGTTGTGAAGCGTATATCAGAAACAAAAGCGTCGTGCATGTAATTTTTCTTGTCTTCTTTACATTTCTTTTTAAATTAAATTTAAACATACCAGCAAAATTTTTGATTAAAAGGGTTAACAATAAGTCACACACTACAAGTAATAAAATGGTAAACCTTGTGAAAAAAATTAGTTCACTTCCGTTTAATGCCGCATTTGATGATAAACATCACATTTTATGTCACATTAAAACCTTTTAAATTTGAATTTTATTGCGTCTAAAATTGAATTTCATTGAATAATAATTCATTCTTTTCACATTAAAGTCTGTCACGGTGATTTCCTTACACATACGACACGAGGCATTAGCATATAAACCCCGTGCAAAAAACCACTTCCGCGTGCAGTTCAAAATGCAAATTTGGTATGGCGTGCTGCTTCAGCAAATCACGCGAGAAGTACATAACGCACATTCCCCGTTTCCCTTTTGATTCAGAGCGCAATAAAAACTCTTGCGCAGAGAAGACAAAGTGCTCGGCGATCTAATTTATTTCGCTGCTTTCGCATAAAAATTAACCCTTCCGTCTGGTATATGTTCAAGAGCGCCACAAAAGAAATAAAAAGAAAATGCTTCTCTTTTTGCGGGCCACATGCATACACAGCACATAAAACGGAAAGCGGCTCGCAATAATTCACGCAGGGAAATAAATTCGCCTGAAAAGGGTCGTAAAACGCGGCGAATATAATACAAATGCCGTGCGTGTGTTTATTATTGTCTTTGCTCGTCGGCGTGTGCGCGCCGTTTTTCACACACAGAAAAAAGCAAGTTGTGTGGCGTGTGCAGGAGGGCGGGCTGGCAAAACTGGGGGTTGTTCGCCGGCAACAGCAGCAGCAATGCGGCACCGAGGGAGAATTTATGACCCTGAAGGTGAAATAATAAACCCTTCTGCTGCGTCGAGAGAGGGTAATTGTCTAATTGACCGCGATTTGTGCCCACATTCCTCCAACCCGTCACCAAAAGATTAATTGTGGGTCGCTGCCCCTGCAGTCTAAGAACATTAAACCTTTTTTGTGAACTGGAAAAAAACTTAAATATTTAAAACAAATTAAATGCATCTAACTTTTCATTAAATATATTTAATTCTTGGTAACTTTTTTTATCGAAATGTTGAGTTTCCACTATAAAACTTCATATCATAAACAATAGTTTAAATTAGCTCTCATGGCTTGAATCCAATGAATTTCGCAACGTTTCCCATCCGCAAATTATACACATCAGCACAATTGGCCCGCATGATGAATTATTGTGCGTTGTGTGCGAGCATCAAAATCGAAACTCCCTCGACCGCAGGCCTGCGGAGATTGTTATTTGTTTTGCGCGCGCGCGGACAATATTTAATGTGTAATTACGCGCAATTACAATCGTAGATTTGAAGTCCGCGGTACCAGGGTATAATTACTATCGGTGGATGCGCCGACCCTGTGGTTAGCTCTCTCGAATTTTGAATCAATCAGCCGCTCAGACCGCCGCTGCCGCATCCGGGATTGCAGTGGAAATTATTCACATATATAATAATCGACAGCGTGCGCGGCTCGATGTATGGAAATTTCAACCAACACTCGGAATTAAACAGCAGCAGCAACCTGCACCGACCAAGTTGCGGTTTCGACTGTAGCACGATTTTGATGCACTCCGCATTGCTTGTTACAAAATTTACTAATGATGTACCGCATAAAAAATTAAACTCAGTTGAGCAAATAATTTATTTGTATACAATTAAAAGCAACAACGATCTTTTTTTCAGCAATAATTTAAAATACAGGAATTTATTGAATTGTACTTTGACATATATGGTTTACGTAATTGATTTTAATTGTATTTTTTTAATTTCGTTTATATTTTTATTTTAAGTTTTTACTTTATATTCAATACTTTTTATAAAAATAATATAAAATTTTGACCAATTTGAAACGTCTTTTAACATTAAACAACAACAATTTTCAGGGTCGTTTGTAATAGTTCAATATGCGTAATGAGGCAGCATTTCATAAGTTTTATAATTACCTCATTTAAGTTGATAATAGTAATCAACTAAATATTTAATTAAACATGAGTATAACTTTATAGCCATGAAAGATGCTTTTGCAGAGCATTATTATTTTTAACTTTTCCCATGAAATTTAAAGCAATTCAATAAACTTTTATAGAAATATATAATTACAGTTAACGTAAATATCAACTAGAAATTTAATAAATAAATGTAAGACAACCCTATTAAATTTTTTGCGTTTCAAGTGTTTCTTGTAAACTGTTTGCGCCAATTTTTTCCTCTCGCCTTGCAAAAATGTTAAAAAAGAGATGGACTGCTATAAAATGTTTAGTACGCTGTATTTATTTACAAGCACAGTTTTTGCAAAAAAACTCGGCGCAGTTGCCACTCGGCTCTGCACTGCAAATTCGTGCGCTCGGCACGCGAGACACCGTGTCGGATGATGGGACTGTTTATTTGCGGCACGCTCTCTGCCATATTAAATGCTGTTTGCTGTGCCGCAGAGTGTTTTTTTTATCCATTCGGCAACCATTTGCTGATTACGGCACCCTTTTAATAAATAACCATGCGCATCCAATAAAATTTTTATGAAATACAAAACAGAGCTGCTGCAATATCGGCAAATCGTCTGTCGACGACACATCATGGGCTGTTATTTTAATTAAAAAAAAGGAGCGGAGCGATGAGGCTGCGCATCGACGGCGCACTCATTATGATGATTAAAAATTACTTGCCAGCCGTGCAGTCGATGATTGTTATTTAGAAAATTGGATTTTAAATCGCGCGCGCACGGCAAATTGCTCTGGTGCGCGCTGAAATGAGCCGATTAGGATGCAGCTCGGCGGCGGATTTCGAGAGAGGCCGGTTTTCCTCGGCGTGCATCGTAATTAGGCTGACCCTCGGCGCGCACATATAATATTTTCATCGTCCTCTCTGCTGCATAATAATTATTGTTAAAAACAGTAGACGTGCCCTCTCCTCCTGCACAACGATATAATATACCTGAGGTGAATGTTTTATTAGAAAATGATCGTCGTTCTCCGCTCATCTTAGAAAAAGGCCGGCTCCAGTATAATGAAATTAATAATAATTCGAGGAGGCCACATATGTACACGCCAGAGCTTCTGAGGAAGGGGTTAAATTAGACGTGCCTTCGGGAAAATTTAATGCATAGGTGCTGCTGGAAATTATAGCTTCTGACTTTTTTTGTCTCAAATCAGTCCGCCGAGCTGGAGAATGAAGAAGCCATGCATTATTTATAAATCGCTGCTCTAATATCAGATCTAGGAGGAAATTCTGGCTTCCATACGCTCATAAAACGTGCACCTCTATTAAATCCAGTCTATTTTTTATGTGTATAAAAAGTGGCCCATATACTTTAAAACTACACGTATCTCTTAAAAGTACGCGAGTTAATAATTTTAATTATTTTAAAAGAAAAAATAAATAAAAAAGTTTCTGAGCGAAGCATGGCTGGGATTCGCTGTGGAGTGCAGATAAAAATAGCCAAAGCCCAATCAGTCGCGCATTTGAAAGGCCTCTGTTTTCAACGGGCAGTCGGGGAAACCTCGCTCTTTTTCTCTTTATCTTTTCTTTCTCTCTCTCTCTCTCTCTCTCTCTCTCTCTCTCTCTCTCTCTCTCTCTCTCTCTCTCTCTCTCTCTCTCTCTCTCTCTCTCTTTGGCGGATGTGTGCGGGAGAAGAGCTGCTGGACCGTCTATTACATCGGCGAGGACTATGGCGCTGCGCACACACTCACATTCGAGTTGGCAAACTAATTTCAAGCTCGACTTGCTCCCCATCGACGATGAAATGCAGCCTGTCGACCAAACCGACGAGGAATTGACGCGCTAGCGTTTTTGAATCAAATTCCTACCAAACACACACAGCACAGACAAGCTGACTGCTGGCACTGCGGCTGCCAAAGCACAGATTTCCGAACGGAGCTTTGGTCGATTGGGAATATCAATCAGCTTTCGTCAACTTTTAGAATAAAATTTAATTTTATCACAAGCATATTATTTTTTTCACAATAATATGCGTTAGGATTCGCAGATGGAAATATGTAATGAATTAAAATAATTAAAAAGAGCATAATAGCAATTTTTCTGGATTATTTTTGAAAGTTTTCATCTCCTTGATAGAGTTTTGCCTCCTTCATAACTTGTTTCCCATTTTCCATCAGCAAGTGTTGGGGATCAATTTGCCACTGCCGCAGAATTTCATCAAGCATCGCACGTGCAATCAACACCACGCGTTGCTGAATTTATTTTCACGCCGACCGATCCGAGTTGCTTTTCATATCGTGATTGCACGCAAAAATAACAGCACCAGCAACAATAAAATTGCAAAAGCTCTCGTTAAAAGTGCGCGCTTGGCGCGACGTTATGTAATTGAAATCCATGCACACCCTGTTTTTTTGTATTATTGTGCCGCGTTCATTGAAACCCCAACAGCACTATATACCAATGCCGCTCTTTTCAACCAGCAGTCGGAATTCGGCGTGGGGATTTTTTTTAATTTCGCAACACGGTTATTATTTTCACCCTTTTATGATGCGGTGTTTCCCGCACACAATGCCCGCCGAGGTTTTCCCAGTCGTGGTGTGGAAAAAATGTGCACAGAGTGCTCGGGAAATTAATTCAGCGACGGAAAATATGTGTATAATGCATTTTGGAGCCGGTTTATTTTATATTGTTCATTTTTTTCTCATTGCATTATTTTCCGCTGGTTGGGTGGCTGATGATGATGAATGTAAACAATGGGGGAATCAGCAGACCAGATTATTAATATATTGTGAGCACGAGTGAGAAATTCGGTATTGTGCCGTGTTTCATTTTTCGCTGCGCAGAAACAATGAAAAGCGACGTCAACAAAATCAAATCATTTTCATGAGAAGCATCCAAAAACAAAATAATAAGATGGAAAAGAATTTAAAAATATTATTTGTATCTGATGTAAAATAATAATACAAACTCGATCCTTATAAAAAATTTTAAAATAAAATATTTTTACTCAATTGTTTAATAGGTAAATATGTGATATATTTATACTGGTGCTATATACATAAATAAATTAATAAAAACATCATGTTACATCATGGTAAATTTTTGTACAAAAATAATATATTGCAATTTTAATTTAAGTGATATTTTCTAAATCCTCCCTGAAATTGTTTATTTTGGCAACTCACCTATGGCCTCTATTTAATTTGATTGACTTTAAATTATTATAATTACATACATTTTTATCATTAGAAAATTTTGATTGAATTTATTTGTGTTAATTAAATTACTATCTAGATTATATATCCAGATATGAATACATCTTGTGAGCCCACAAGACTTTCTTAACAAAATTTATAGTTCACAATTTTATTTTTCTTTCGCAGTTTGACTCTCCAAAACGGTTTCCTTCCACCAGAAATTACAGTCGAATTGTTTGCGCCAAGACGAAATTTCTGAGAGGCGCGCGAAAACCCTCAGAGACGACGATTTGGGCGTTTGAAGCGGCACCAGCAGCTGCCAAAGCAGTTTGTTTGCCTTTGCGTGTAATTGGAGCGCAAGGCAAATAAGAAGTAGAAGCCCATTAAGTTGCTCTCGCGTGTATTGTGTGTGTTTGCCTTCGCCTAATGCTTTAATCAACTTTTTGCGCAAGGCTCATTTGGAAAAAAAAGAAAAAGCCATTTTCAATAATAATTTCTGCACGCCGGCCGCTAATTAATTTTCATCCGGTGCACTCGACACGCGGGCGGCTAATGGAGTGGCTGGCTTTGAGCAAATAGACATAGCCGCTTCATCATCAAATTGGAAAAATATGTATTTATTAAAAACGTGCTCGTGTATATAATAATGAAATTATACGCTAGCCCGCGATAAATTACCAACACCCGCGGCCGACCGCGACGTAATAAACACGGAGCGATAAATTAACCGACCGACTGACGCGCAATTTATGAATGGGCGCCCCCTTATCCGCTTTTTTCGCCTCTCTTTCTCGGATTAATTAATTCGCCGATTGTCCTTGTGCCTGCCCGTCGATCGGAGAGGAAGAAAGAAATCGCAAGCGTCGCCATGGCGACCGGCGCGACGCATGAAAAGCGGTTGATTTTCCTTTCGCGGGTCCCCGAGGCGCCAATTGCTCCTTTCATCGGCGCGCACTTGCTCTGCTGAGAGGGGTTGACGCTGCGGATAAATTGGATCTTCGGCGAACGACGCTCTCCATCAAAAGGGGCCGCCGATTAATAGAGGGTCCTTTGCCAAAAATAATCGTTTTCACATTTTTCCTGGGCGCTTGCTGCCGGAAAATAAATTTCGCGAGTTTTGACGACGAGAATTTTAGTTTTTCGAGAGGGAAAAACTGTGCTGATGGTGCGGTGCACGAGGCGCCGAGTTCATAAATTATTAAAATGTGCGCGTCGTGTCGCGTGGAATTTATAAACGACACTAAATTTTCGCTCGGTGCGACAAGCCGAGGAGAATTTTCGCCATGATTTTTTTTCCTTTTTCGGTGAACATAAAATTATAACAAACATCAGCATGCCTGGATGCCCATTTTGGACCGTAACCGTATGACAGAATAAGATAATTATTTTAGTTTTTTATTTAATATTTACATTAAATTAAAATATATAAATATAATAACAATTAATTGATTATTAATTAAAATTCATTTAAAATCCTCTGAAAGGGTGAATTTTTTAAATAAATAATTTTACTGGAAAATTAATACAATTTTTTATGAAAATATATACCATTTTTATTTTGCCTTCATTATAGTCAATTACGCAGTTTTGAGTCGAACCTAATATTTGGAATAATCTCTCATAAAAGTTGACAAGAGCGCACAAAATCTGAGGCCATTTATCAGTATTCTGCAAATTCCAAAATATAAAACTGGTTCGTGGGTGTTAAATTTTAATGGGCATATCCTCCTCCATCTCTCGCTATGGAAATTCAACCCCGGTTGCTATATACGTGCTTTTTGCTTTTGCCGCGGCTCAACATCGCTTTGGTGAATTTGAGAGAGCGAGTAACTCGAGCAAATAAAGCGCAAGCGAGGAAGTAACTCTCGCTCCTCTCTAGCACAAATATACACACACACATTTTGCGACATCACATACGTAATACACGCGGCAGCAAATTCGCAAATCCACGCAGGAAGGCTTTGTCTGGGCACACAAGCACAGAGGATGGGATTCTCGTGTTCCATTATACTGCACGCCTTTGTGTTATTTAGGGGGCGAATCGGAAAGTGAGCGCCGACGAAATGTCAACACACATCGCAGAGGTATTTATTATTAGGATAGGTCTCTGCGCAGACTGAGACGTGCAAACACATCCACAGCCGCAATTTTCGTTATTCATGCAGTTATACGAAATTCGCCGGCGCGCTTTTGTGGCTGCTCTCTGGAAACAAAGGCCTAATGGGGATGGATCTGCCTGCGCGGCTTTTGTACTCCTCCCGCGGGTATTACACGCGCGTTTTGTCCAATTTGACGTTAACGTCGCGAATTAATTAATGAGCTCCGAAACACAAAGAACACGCGCCCGCCGTGTAATGAGAGGAAAGTAGGGTGAGATCGCGCAGAAACAACACACGCCAAGTTTATTTTGCCCGTTTTCCAAAAGCTAAAACAAAAGCCGCTGAGGATAAACAATAAGGTAAATTAATATGGAGGTAAAACGCATGATACTTAATTTGAGATAACATGATACACGACTAGCAAAATAATTTAGATAGCTTTTTTCATTGTATAACCACTAATTGAGGTATTTATTGAAATATTTAAGCAACTACGTTTATACCTAAGCTGATTTCGAAATCATGCCACTCATTATGAGACTGTTTGAACAAAGTACTCAATTATTGAGCTCTCATAATAATTTATCATATTATAAAATGGAATTAGGCCTGTTGTATAAAGGTTTTTTCTATTTTTAAATAAAAAAAATCAAATATTTATAAACAAATTTTAAATAAAAATTTAAATGTAAAAATTAATATATTGTATTAATATGCAAATATTGATATTATAAGCAAAAAGCTCTTATTAACAGGTAAAAAAAATAATAAATTATATTTGCTTTTTAAAAATATTTAAAGGTTAAATTCCTCATTTTTGTAAGCAGTTGGTAATTTATGGTTTGATTACATTATTTTTCTCTCGTTTTATCTATTTGATTATACTTTTGCCAAAAGTTATGAAACGTGAGAAGGCTATTGAAAATGGGTATTGGCCGTTTGAAATTTAATCTAGCAAATTGCTGCGGTGTCAGTTATCCATCGGATTAATCCCTGAAGTGTCAACGCAAAATAGTCTCGGCTAATATAATCCCTGCTCTCATTCACTTGTTGTCACGGCAGCTCGAAACTCTGATGACACAAAGTCAATACGAGCATTATCGAGAACACAGAGGTCGAGCCAAAATGGCCGCACCACTGCTAATTAAATAGCAAAAGCATCATCAGCAGTCATTAATTCAGTTTTGTGGAAGCCACACCTGCGTGCCGCTGCCGTCCGGCAAGAGGCTGCTTTGTGATTAATGTTTTAATTATTTTTCCCCAACAAACCTGTCCCGGCTGCGGAAATCGATTTCTTCATATATATTCTTGATGCGCGGCGGCAGCAAGCAAGATTCACGCCGCGGTCCAAACCCATAAATCTCTTTCTTTTGTTGTGATTAATAGCCGATTTAATTAATTAATTAATCGAATCTAACTCGAGTGTGCTTTTTGTTTCAGTTCGCCAACGGCAAGGAGGATACGTGCCTGCAAGACCCCGATTGTTACATAGTGAGTTATATTTATATATTTTAATGCTTAGACGGCTCATATTATTATTGCGCGCTTCCAGTTGAGCCATTTATCAAATTTCGCCTGAATGAATGTTTTATCAGCTAAGGCAGCTCACTCCCACCGGAGCTCAACGCTGTAAACACACAAAGAGGCTTGACGCGAATTGTTGTTAATAATGCAAAATGAGTATCTCGGCGAACTCCAAAGCAGCCAGTTTTCGAACACACCGATTTGCCTCTGTGCGGATTATAATCTTAATAGTCCCCGTCTGCGACCTTGGTATCTGCAGAACTTTGATTTTTCCTGTGTTCTTTTCTCAAGATTGTAAATGTTTAAAATTTATAATTAAAAAACATAAAATAGTATCAAAGGTAATAAGAAAAAGGGGGGTAAAAAATTATTGTGACTTTTTAACTCCTTCAAATTTAAATTATTACTTTTGACTAAACACCTTTGTTGATTTTCGTAACAAAAATATTATATTATTTTAAAATTTAAAGTCATATAAAATCCTCATATAAATTATGATTAAAATGATGGAAAATATGAGATTTTCATCAAATTATCGCAACACTTTGCGGGGAGACAGGGCAATAATCCTCTTTTCGCAACTCGTTGGGCTCCGGCGTTTTTCTCCCTTTTTTATTCTGCACCAATTTGAGCGTGCTGGTCGTAAAGTGATTAGAATCATGACACCGAGAGCGCCGAGCTTTTTTGGTGGAGCAACAATAATTTCCACTGAGACTCTTTCTTTCTCTCTATATCGTGCAGGGCAAAGGGTCTCTTTCTCGTTCGCTCGGATGTGGTATAATTATAATTTTACGACCCCGTGGCTTTATTACGCGCCGTTACAGCATAGCGAAATAGCCGGCGGCTCTTCTCTCTTGTATTATGCGGAGAAAGAGCAACCACCGTAATGGGCGGCTTTTAATTTTTTCAAATAGTCGCGCTACCGTGGTAAGATGAGCTTCGGCCGCGACAAATGAGGAAGCATTTATGCAAATATCCGCGTCCCGACACCTGCAAAATGGCCGCCGCGCCTAATTAGCATACACAAATTTACATGCACGCAGTTCGGCGCTGGACGTTCGGCCGCGCTCTTTCTTTCTTTTCAATTAAATCGAGGTTGTTTTTAGAAAATTTCCATTTTAAAACAGTTTCGCCGGGGAAAAATGAGAGGAAACATCTGGCGCGCGTACGTATATACCGAACACCGCGGTCGTGTATTGAAAACGGATTTGTAATTCAAATAGCCGCGCGCATACACCAAAAAATATAATTTATGAAAATAAATACGCTCAGAATATCGGGTTTCGCTAATCCAAATAAAAACTGCTTCAAAACTAAATCAATTAAGGCACATGAATTATTTATATATACCTGTACCACTCCTATTGCCATTTTTTTTGTATATGAAATTGATTTTTGCCTTCCTTTTGGAAATGCTTCTCTCTAGAGCACCAAGAGGCTCCCAATTTGAAAGTGCGGAGTTTTATTTTTTGAGGCACTCGACGATTTTTTTATGTGGTCGGCTCTGCTGCAAAGTACCACTGCTGCCGGGCACTGCTGCTTTGCATGCACTTGCGAGTGCGGCGGGCCAAGTAATAAAAAAATCTGACGCTGGATTATATTTGGCGAGCAGCCAACTCGAGTACATTTCATAAGCCCCAAGCACCCCGCAATCGTATTTTGCAAAATACTCAGCACGGCACTCGCACCTCTCTTGCAAAACTCTCTTTCTTTTACAGCTTCCTTTTCCGCTGGTCGCCGCCGTTCAGGGGGGCTCTAATAGGATTTGGCTGCGAACAATAAATTCCAGGCTAATCTGCGTAATAAAGACATCACACTCTGAAATGCGCCGGATTAGCCTTTTTTATATAACGCCGCTTTTTACGACCGACGGCTGTAAAATTACTCGTCATTAACGAGCGCAAATGCAAAAATGCTTTAATTTCTACAAAGCTGCTAAAATAAAAATTTATTTTCAAGCGCTTCCCCTGTTGGCTGGGCAGAGAATATACATATAAGCTTCATATCATTTGAGAAGAATGTGTTGTCGATTGAAGGGAAAAACTTTCGCACACGATTTTGCAAAATAAAATAAAGTCTTTGAGAGAAAATTGCACTTATATAGGAATCAAAAGAGACGAAATTAAGAAGAGAATAAAGTTAATTACATTCAAGTTTGTCTTTTGTTTCTCACAATTGAAACTATTAATACCTTAATAAGGATGATGTGAATCTCTATAATTATACAACTTCGAGTCTCTAAATGGTGTTGCATTCAAATGACGAGTGTGCTCCGCTCGCTTCAAATGAGATTACGTTTGAAATTGCTTCTCGAATTTCACCGCAAGTTCGTCGCTGATCAAAGCTCTGCTCAAGGGAGATAACAATAATCGCTCGCGAAACAAATCGCACACGCACAAAAGCCGGCGAAATTAATCCAAAGAGAAGAAGGAAGGAAGGAAGAAGCTGCTCTTCCGAATTTCAAACTTCGCAGATTCGCGCGTACATATATATAAATTTATCCGGCGGAGAACAAGGAGTGCCGCGAGTTGGCAGCCGGGGCGATATGTGCCGGCAGAGAGATGTAATTAAATTCCGGCGCGCGCGAGAGCGCAGTATGTGCTGGGCGAAATGTTCAGCTAGATTATTACGGCGCCTTCTCTCTTCTTTTGTTCCCTTTTCGCTGAAAACAAAACACGCGTCAAATTATTATTTCACGTGCAGTTTGCTCTCCGCGGGTTATTTTGGTTATTATTGTTATTTTGCTCCCTTTTTGTCGTCTCGCCAGAGAATTCCGCAAAAACACTCCTTGTGCAGTGTTATTAATTTTAATGGGGCCTAAATATACACACACCAGGCTTAGTTAGTTGCGCGCGATTATTTTTTTTTTTTTTGCCTCAGTCGCCCGGTGGGAAAAATTCCGGCTCGCATCATTTCGGGTCTTGTACTGTTATTAAGTGTAATTCAAGTAACTCGATTAGCATCGATTTCGACGTGAGACGCCAAACTGGATTTGGTCAAAAACGTTTGCATATATTCCGATCAGATTTTCAAAAATTTCAGTCAAATCACCGGGGCGAGCTTTTTGATAGTGGGGAGCAAATGCGCATCCGCTTCGTGCGGCGGGGTCGTTTAGAGTTTCATAACAGCCAATTTTGATATGCAAATTGCCTGGGCAGGATGGTGCCGCTGACGATTTATTCGCCAGCGCGTGAATTTCAATTTTGCACTACACGAAAAGCTGCTCCGCTTCTCCCCTCTAATTGAATTCTTGCAACAAACACATGACATCATTGTTGTTGTTTTTTTTTCGAGAAAAAAATGACTTCAGAACATAATGAAAAAGTAGAAAAATGAAATGGGTTCGTTCTTTCCAGCATCAGGTGGAGAGTTCAAAGCAATTTTTGCCTTCTCGTAGCGCTCCGTTAACGGCGGTCGTGTAATTAAATCAGAAGAGATGCAGTCTGCGGTTTAATTACGCCGTGCGCTAATTAATGCTCAGCTCAACTCCGTTTGCCGCTGCAAAAACGAGCGGATGACGACTCTGCATGTACACGAATGGTGTCTCTTTGTGGTTTTGCAAGAGCCGCAACGCAAAAAGTAACACTTTACAAAATGGTAACAATCCGCATTTATTTAATTCTGGAAGTAAATCAATTTCACTCGGTTTTTTATTAAAGCCAGAGTTGCACACATGCATTATTATGAGATGCTACAATGTTGATTTTTCCCGAAATCTTGCGATGATTATAATAATCGTAATAAATATTTCAAAAAGCACATCACATAAACAAAATCCCCATCAATAAATATTCCTATTCAAACTTTGCAATATTAAAAATAAATCAAGATCAAAATATTCAAAAAAAATATATAAAAGTTGAGAGAAATTAAAAAAAAAAATGGATGACTTTTCATTATTTATACTTTAAAAAAATTATTGCATTCATCGTTAAATTTGAATAAAAAATTAATTGTAAAAAAATAAAATATTCACAATTATTATTGACTAAATATTCTTTTACATTAAATAAATAGCGTTTACATATATAAAAAAACCCAATAATTTGCAGTATAAAACATTTATGAAATCTAATCATCGGCGGTGCAGCGATGCAGCGCCACTTTGGTGCCCATAATTGCCCTTGCGATGCTCTTTTTGCACGTGAGATTGCACGCGAGCACTCTCGGCGGACGATTACTTGTCGACAGAGCGCGCGAGATCGATTTTGAGCCACCGACCTACTCACAATGGAAATACAGTGCACGGCTCTTTTGTAATCGCGCGCGCAAAACGAGCGAGGATTCTATTTCACAGCGGCAGCACCGAGATAAAATTATTTACACTCCGCCTTTGGCTCTCTGTCTGTCTCTCTCATCTGTGTGTGCAAAAAGGCCGGGTTATTTTGCCTCTTGCATGATTATATTCCGTACAATGGTGCCGCTTCCTTTGGTTAACGTGAGATATAAAGAGATAGAAATGCACAAAGGTTGCAAAAAGCTGCTGCTATGGAAAAATTCACGCCGGCCAAAATAAAGATAAGCGGGTTAATGAGGCTGAGCTAGAGAAAAGTGCGAATGTAAGTAATAGTGGTCTGCAGATATCTTGGCAGCCGCCGTTTTTAATGGTCCCGCAAATGTGCAAAAAAATCCAGGCCGTTTGCTGCGATTACAATTCTAAATTTAAATGTTTTAATTGCCAAGAACTAAAATATTTTACGCTTGAAAATAGGATGATTTTGTTTTGCAAATATTTATTCGGTGAAATTAGACGAATAGATTTAAATAATGCCGTGTTCTTTTTACGATATTTTTCATGAAACTTATTTTACCTTTCCTGAAAGTAAAAATTATTTTATACATGGATAATGCATAAAGGTTTAAAAATTACTGAAATTTGCTATTGACCTTTTTTAAAGTAGGTGAATTTTCAATTAATCAAATCATAGTATTTGACTTGAGTAAAATAAAATATTGCAAGAGTAATTTGTTTTTAAATTTTTGTAATTTTACTGTGTGCATTTTAGCTATATCAACTATATTAATCTGAGGATTACCCATTTTGACAATCTTTCAATCTTGTTTATAATATAATTAATAGCTTATTATAAACCTCGTGAAAATTACTTCTGCAATAGAATCGGGACAGAACAGTGTTATTTTGACATCAAAAGTTTTTGGCTTTTTCCTTATTTCTGTTATAGAAACTTTTCTCTTCGGCAGACGAAGAGCGAAGAGAGCATGAAACTCCTTTTCGCGACGGCACACAGAGAGCCGTTCAATAAACCTAATCTCGTATTCTAAACACAGTTTTCGCCTCGAGTCAGAAAAGAGCGCGGAGAAGAAAGAAAAATTTATGCGAAGGAAGGCTTTTGCATGGAGGCGAAATTCGAGCCGCGCGCGCAACTCGGCCCGCAAGGCTGTCTGTCGAACAAACGCCAAAATCAAACCAAAACTCGCCTCGGAATCCAATTGGACACACGTTCGTGTTTTTTTTTGTTCCAAAGTTTTTAGTCGCGGGTGCGTTACCCCGCGGAGAGGAAAACGAGTTGCTGTCGCCGCCGCCGCCGATCGTAAAACGTCCGCGCGCGCGAAACGCTTTTTGCAGCTCTTTGTTTTCGGTCGGCGGATTCAATTCTCACAGGAGCCCGAGGGGATCGGAGGACCCTTTTTGCCGAATAAATTAGCCAATTGTGACAGCGGGCGCATTGCGTCATTAGTTCTTCGTTATGTGTGCGGGCAAAGCGCAGACCGAGATTAATTTGGCCGCGCGGTCAAAGGCACGTTTGGATGGCGAGAGCAATCAAAGTAATGGACGGACCGGGATTGTTTTCCTTACCAATGGAAACAAGGAAAAATTTCCTGCAGCAAAATTAGAAAAAAAATATTAAAACTCGTAGTTAACAGTATAGTTAATAGAAAAAAATCATATTAATTTAAAAGCACAGAAAGGAAAAAATATCTCTCTGCTGATTTAATTTCCCAAGTGCATTGATTATTTTAAATGCCGACCGCATTGCAATGAATTTTCTATTTAATCAAGCCTTTTTATTTATATTAATGAAGCAATGATTTTAGTTGCCCAGGCAGTTTTATCTTTTTCTTTTCATTCAATAGTTAATAAATAACGATATTTTTTTGCACCCCAGTATTTATAAATTTAAAACATGCAATTACATTTTTCCCTCTCTTTGTATTGCATTTAAATCTGAAAATATTTGCTCCTGAATACTTCGGATTCACGTCTTGAATTTTGCAACTGGATTCCAAGAAAATTTTCATATATATGCGCGCAGCTCCATCACGGAAAACGATCTCTGCAGCTCAGAGCTCGCGTGTTTCAAATCGAGATAAGAATTTAAGAACTCGCGAGCCTGGGAGCATTGTTTTGGAAGCTTCTTCGCCGATATCGCACAGCGCCGCACGATTATTTATTGCCGATTGTTTGAATTCAATAAACAAAAAGCGGGCGAATCACGACGAGTCGTTGGTATCAATTAGTTCGCTGCCTCCGGTGGCGAGCAACGAAATTCTCCGCAGAGGTGCAGCCAATTTGGTAGGATTAATCGTGGCGGAAAATCACTTCTCTGGAGCAGCTGATGCTTTTTGAGGGTGCGTTCATGGGTGTGAAAATGAGGGGCCGGTGTCGGATTGAGGTCAAGCCAAGCGGAAAATCACCTCGCACCTTCCCAGGTGCGACAAATCTCCTCTCTGATCCCGGAGGGAGAGACGAATCGTTCGTCGCCTTTACACACTCGTTCATTCATTCTTGGAATTCCTCCCTCAGCTGGTTCTCTGGCGGGACGATGAAAAGTTTAAGGTCACCTGGAGCAGTATAAATGTACTATTAAAGTGCCCCTACGTGTACAGGTATCCCTTTTGTGCGCTGCTTCCTTGTGAAAAGTCGCCGGCGCACGGAAAGAAAGAAAGAAAGAGATTCCTGCCGACTTTTGTGAGGCCGCAGCCGCCGACAAACGGGCCCATAATTTTCTATGAAAAAGTCCTGGCCGCGTTTTAGCGTTTGACGCACAATGATACAAATATTTTCGGCAGTAATAAGCCAATTTGCCAGCAAAAGCCACGTTTCCGCTGCTTTGTTGTCAAAGCACCGGCCTAATAAAGAAGAAAAATTCCTCTCTATTGTCCTGCGGAACCAGTTATGCCCCGAGAGTGGCTGATTTCATTACAATTTTGACAAATGCCGCGAGATGCCTACCGCAGAGATTTTTAAATCAACTAGAGGGAAACGACTGGTCTAAAAGTTTTTGCGCCAATTAGCGTCTGTCAGAGATGAAATATGACGGGACATTTCCGCTTCATTCTCACATAAGTATTTCACGAAATTTTCCTCAATTATTCTAGATTAATTCAACCGTCTCACTTTTTACACTTTTAAAGTGACTAAGTTATGCAACCTGCTCGAAGGGAAATCAATGCGGAACAGCATCAAATTTTTAAAGGAAAAATTACAAAAACTAACAATATTAAGTGAATAAGTATATGGTGAATCTTTTGTAATTTAAAATGTGACCATTTTATTATTTTTAGTTTTTTAATATACCTTATATTATGTTATTTTGATGCAATCAAGCTGTAATTCATAATTTACTTTTAATTAATTAAACATTAATGTTTTTATTATGAGCCATTAAAATTTATATTTTATTATATTTTGTTTTGTTATAGATGATTTACTTTTAACCAATTAAACATTTATTTTTTTTTGTTAAATGTATTAATTCCACTTTACATAATGTCGATCAACCTATAATTTTGTATGATGCTATCATTAACATTTAGTTCAGTTTGATAATTATGCCCTCTCCGTTTCACTGGCTTTTATTCATGAAGTTTTCAGGTGTCGTTGGGCAAAATTAGTTGCGAAGGGTTGCTGGAAGTCGCAAACTTTGGGAGATGAGTCGGTGTGCCAATTACTAGGGGATTAGAGGCTGTCGGTGCACCTCGGGCGGCGTTGATTTTGCCGAAGCAAGTATCGAATGGCACGTAGGTGGGGACCTGAACGAAACTGGCCGCGGCGGCGGGTTTTGCGCCTGCAGACCATAGCAGAGTGAAGCCTTATACAAATTGAATGTAGGCATAGCGAGCGAAAGAGCCCATCAGGGACACGTGGTCCCTCCATCTTGATGCCCGGCCGATATAATTATTGTACGCGCGCAGCCAAAATCATCCGACCGTGCGGTCAGCACACGCATTTGTGTTTATACGGCTGGGCCTCTTGGCGATGAGGGAATTTGATGAGATGCTCGGCAAGAAGCGACTCGGTTATTTCATTAAAAAACTGTTTTGACTCAAATATCTTTTTGCACTATAGCCTGCAGAGTAAAAGAGAGGAACACAATTTTTTTTATTTCTTTTTTGAACTCCGACTTTGCTCAGTTAATATTCACAAGCAATTCCAGATTGAAGTTTGACGCCGGTGTTTATTGTGCTCTCTTGCCCCTCATCAAAAGGAATTCTGTGCCACATGCACAAAAAGCGATTTTTTTCGCGCGAAATATTGCTCAAACACAAAGGCGCGTTGTGTCGTTTGTCGCAAATGTTTATTTTCCTACCTGCCGTGCCGCTGCCTTTTTAATATACATGTTCCGAGCCGCGGAATGCAAATACGGAGAGCAAGGGAAAAGTAGTGTGCAGCACTTTGTGACGACGCGAAAACATCAAAAACGCTCTTTCGTCCGGCGTGGCGGCTTTTTTATTTCCTGCTGGATGTGCAAAATGGCGAATTCTTTGCCTACAAAAACAGAGGAAAAAAGCAAAATAATACCAGTCGTGTGTTGTGAATATATATGGCAATATAAAAGCTGAGTTTTGTGTTTGTTCTTCTTCCGCTTCAAAGTTTGTTTCGTGCCGCTGCTCTAATATTCCGCGCGGCGGATCAGACCGTGTGTTATATTTCACCCAGCGCATCTCATCTTGTGCTGCTGATGCTCAGCAGATCACTTTTGAGTTATGACTAAATAATCGTCTTTTTGCGATTCTCGAATAGATAATTTATGAGCACATGATACATAATAATTGAGAACATCAAGTTCATTTCAGCTGTTTTTTTTTCAATAGGTCATCTTATTTTACATGCAGACTGCAGAGTCATATTTAAGAGATAAGAATGACAATATAATTAATAATTAGGGTAGTTAATAATCAAGCCTTGTTAATAATGTTCGTTGCTAAATGGTAACCAATTTAAATTTATTGTTACTTTATTCACTGCAAAACAATTATGTAAGAAATAATGAAAATATATATAATTATTTTATTTTTTTAAATTAATATATTACTAAGCAAAAATCCTTTATAAATAAAAATAGTAAGTAAAACAAAAGTCTGAATGATAAAATTAATAATAATGTATGTATTTATAGCAATCTGGACAAATAAGCAACAAGTTTATTTTAATATCTCAAAATAAAAACAAATAAACTAAACAATTATATTTAAGTACTAAACTATTATATTAACATTATTTATTTTCAAAGCTTAGATTTTTGTTTAAATCTTCCTGTGCAGAATTAATCGCAAATTAACAGTGGCAAGAGGGCATGAGCTATCGCAGAATTATCTGTGTTCCTTTCTTTTTCTCTGCTCTCGCGGTGTGTGGTCGCGCGAGTCTGCAGATTGTGTACACATACAATATCGAAGGCTGCTTTTTCACGATGCGAGCTAGAGAGGAGAAAGACGAGCGAACTGGCCCGTCGCAAGAGCATCACAAGAAGAAATATGTAATAATAAGCTCCTTGGTAACGTGCTTATTATTATTTTATATGAAAGTAAAAAATTATTGTGCCCCTCGGCCGAATCAAAATTACTCTCTGGTGTGCGCCAAAATGTTCGCCATACTTTGCGAATTCCGATCAGGGGCGGCCTTGGAAGCCTTCGACGTGCCCTGATACGATTTATAGAGATCACATTGATCGCTTATGTCAATAATTTTATAGAAATTTAGTAAACATAATAATTTAAAAGTAAGAGTCAAATTTAAACCAAGAATAATTCATAATACTTAATATTTATTTTTGAAGTTAAAATAGTTTTTTTTTTAAATAAATAATTGCACAAAAATTTCCTGTTCTTTGCCAGTTTGATATTTTTTATAAATAGTCAGGAGGTTGAAAGTGTTTAGCCCGCCACTGCTGAGCATCGAAAAATGCTCATAAGAAGGGCGGGGTCTGCTGGTGGCCGGAGCATGACATTACGTTATCTGTCGGCAGATCAGGATCGTGCACGGTATCATTTCCACAGATAAAAGACTAGAGCGATAATTATGTTGTGAATATATTTTCCAAATCGCCTCAAAGCCCTTCTACAGTTTCGTTTGTTTTCTCAGCTAAAACACGTTCCTTCAGAGTGCGGTCGCGTTTAGTATTTTTTTCTCTCTTCAGCAGCCTTGGAATTTAAATTAGACTCTCTACTCTCGGGTAGATTAAGAATTGAATAATAAAACCGAAAATGAGCCCATCAGTGTCCGCCGAAATCCGTCGTAAAAATTAAAATCCCTCCACGGCTCTTTTGCTGCAGCATGCGGCGCGCACGTTTTCTCTCTCTATTAATGGTCGCGCGCAATAAAATCTCGTTTGCTCTCATTAAGAGGCCGGCGCGCGTTTCTTCGAATGCCTTTTTGATGCTAATTTATGGAATTTTCCTTATGTGTTTCAGTGCTGGAAGAACTGCGAGCTCCTGCAAACTAATTACCCCATCTGGGGCTCCATGTGCCATGACAAGAGAATCTGCGTAAGTTTTTAATCTTTAAATATTTCTTAACTTGCAGAGCAAAAAAGATTTTTTCAAGTAAAAGTCAGTTAAGAGACAGTTTATTTAAATTTTAATTGGGAAAAAAAGAAAACAATTTACATTAGGATTTTTTTCTGTTCATAAAAAAAGCGCATTTTATTTTATAATTAATTTGCTTTTGATGTATTGAGTAAAATCAGTAATTGAAAGTTAAAAAGATATGCCCAAAAAGAAAAATATATTAAAAAATAATAATATTTTAGTAGTAATTTTTTTAGTAAACATTTGTTTTCCCATTAAAGCGACTAAATGCAAATCTGTGGGGGGTTGAGTTAACTTATTGTAACCATTTAATTTTCCACCTAATTAATTGGGTGCCACTCGAGTGCAGCTATCGGTCGCTCCAATCGTGAGTTATCGCCGCACGCAGGGCGTTTCGTTATATTTTCCAAGCAACTTGCATGAGTGCACACCGTTAAGAGAATATATATAAATGCACTCCGGTCGCCCCGAGGGTAGATAAGCAGCCAGAGTTTAGACAAATCCTCTTTAAATTACACGCACACGGGGCGTAGAGGGCAATTACTCGAAAATCTGGCACCTTCTCGTGAAAAGTTCTCGCGTTCATTAAATTTATACGAAACGACCATAAATCATTATTCGCGCGCGGTGTTTGTACTCTCTCGTGGGCGCACAAACGGCACAAGAAAAATGAGCTGCTTATTAAAACACGCCGAGGCGCACGGGATTATTTTCTTTTATTATTTTTTTTCTTCACCGAGTGCGAGAAACAAAACGGGGAATGATTGATGAAACGAATCGCGTTGCGAAAGTTGCTTGGGCTTTGATTACACGCCGGCAGCTGGAAAAGCAGCAGTGCACCAGATTCGCAAAGTTTTTGCAACAATAATGAAAGAGGGAGACGCACCGCCGTGGAAATTACATACAATTAACGCGCGAGAGGTTGTAAATTTTGTCGCCCTCTTGGCCCGGGGCCGCTTTTTACATTCACAGTCCTCTCTTAATTAGCAATTACAAACAGCACCGAATAATATACGTGTCGCGCGCGCATTTGTTTGCGGCTGAGCGAGCAGAGAGAAAATTGATTGCGAATTAATGAGGGAGAGGGAAGAGTGACTTCATCTCGGAGGCATCCTTTTGCCTTTTCAAACATTGTCCGTGGGCTCATTCAAAACTTTTACTGTTAGTCTGTTAAAAAAATTTTACTTTTGAAAACTCTCGGAAACATTAAAAACAGAGGTTCAAATTAAAAATATAAGCCTATCATATTTTCTATAAATTTTTTTTAAAGTGCATCCAATCAGTTTTAATTGCGTCAGGTGCACTTCTCGTCTGTGGCCTCTAATTAAAACAGCCCGTTTCTCTCATGCATGACAATCGCGTTATGTACCCCCATAATTACCACCCATAATAGAGCACCTGATTCCTAAATCATCCCGACGGAAAATAATAAAATAAAAATCGGCCTTTCTTATCTTCTCCCGATCGAAAGACCTTCCCATAATGATACGTTGACGGAAACCGGGAGCCGCTCGCTTTTCATGAAAACTTCACCGCGGTGGATTGAACAAAAAATTCCTTTTGTTCCAGTACCCTGGGTGTCAGGAGGCGTGTCGCTTCCACCACGAGACGTCGCTCCAGGGCCACCAGCAGGCCGAGCCGGTCATCCAGACTAAGGGCGAGGAGGTCCTGACCCTGAACACCCTGCCCCTGGGCGCTGGGGTGATCACCTGGCCACCTGCGGTCAATCCGAACGTCGTCTACGTCCTCATGGCCAGACCGGCCGGATCTTCAACCTGGCGACAAATTTCACAGGTAAGAAAATTATTAAAAAATTTCAGCGTTCTCCTCTGTTGGCTCTTTTTGGTGCCGGAATTCTCCGAAATGAGGAATTCCTCTCGGTAATAACGCCGCTCCGTTTATTTTGGAGCTTTACGGCCCACAACGCCAAAGTTAATTAAACCAGTTCCGCGTTGATCGTTTGTTGTATATTGAGTGAAACTGCGGTGCCGTTAATCTGAATTAATCGTGTGTCCGCAGAGCACGGAGAGCGAGGCGCGCATCGAGGCCGGCAATCCGGTGCTCGGCGTTGGCACCACCATCAGGGTGCTCGTCGTCGACCCCGAGGGGCTGGTCACCATTCTCAGTCCGACGCACCAACCCACGCCGTCCGTCATTCTGTCCACGCTGGCGCCCGAAATCGTCCAACAACAGGCCCTTTTACAAACTATCAAATCAAAGGTCAGTTTAAAATTTTTTTTATAAATTATTTTTAAACATAATATTTTAATACTTTTTATAATTTTGTAATGTTATTAAAAAAATAAAATTATTTTATATAACAAAAAATTAAATTACATGGGAGTTTAGATTGTGTTTGTGAATATTTATCTCGCTAATCTTGTTTATTTTGAACAATTCAATTTCACATATTTGCAAAATTTATTATTGTATTTTATATATCAACCTCTCGGGTACAACAGTCAAGATAATATAATGTATTAATATCGTGAGCTATATTCATCGATTTGTCTCTTTGTGTAAAATTAGAAATTAGTATTTTTACTTATAGTTAATACAATTGCACATTTACAAATGTCAATTAATTTAATTTAAATCTTAATTTTCTTCCACAAATACAAATTTTTCACACTTTTCACAGTTATTTGCCAAGTGAGGTTTTCATTTTGGGTATAATTGATTGACATTGAGGTCAATGATGGGGAATTTTTTAAATAAATACATTTCAATATGTGGTATATCTTTTCACCGCTGCTAACCAAACAACCTTAAAAATTGCATTAGTTTTAAATCTTTAAAATTAGTCCGTAATTCCTTTTTTACTGAAAGAAATGTGCAAATCTCATTATGAAAATATACATAATTACAATTTTTCCAGAAAACATTTTTGTTGAAAATTCAAATACCTTTAATTATATATTTTTCTGCCTCTAAAAAGCCGAGATTTAATTAAAATTCCTTTCCATCTGTCATTTCAGGTGGACGACGAATCAAACGAGGAGCAGGAGCCGTGGCGGTTGGAGGAAGTGTCCCTTTTGCACCAGCGAGTGCTGGTCATCGCCGAAGTGTCGTGGGCGCCGCGTGCCCGTCGCGGCGTCTACCTGGTCACCTGGGAGTTGGACGGCGGCGGCCTCAAGGGCAACCTGTTCACCGACTCGACCTGCGTCACCCTCTCCCTTTGGCCGGACACCGTCTACCACATTCAGGTGAGCGCCTTTTTCCGTTATGAACCTTCCATTCGGATTTGGGAAGCATATCGAATGGCTAAAATGCAAATAGCTCTGGCTGCCGACTTAAAAAGTGACACACGCCGGCATATATCAGCCCGGGTCATCTCTCTCTCACTCACTCACGGCTTTTAATCATATTTGGAGGGACAGATGTTCGCTGGACGAATGGCTCGCGGCCGTTATTACAGCGATGAGGTGTCAGTCGCTTTTGGATCTTTTACAACACACCCGTGAAAAGCCATTAGTGCGGCCGAGGCGACTTTTGGTCCAAAACAACGGACGCCTCCAGTGATATAATTGCCGGCAGACACGCACCGGGCACCAAAAGGAAACGATTCTCCTCGTTTCGGCAGGTGCAATTAGCCGCGAATTGTCAATTTTTGGACCCTTGTGCGATAATTGGAGGCTTCCTTTAATATATAATTTTGGGTCGCACGCGATTTTGGACCGGCCGTTTTTAATAACATTTGGCAAAATGAAATTCATCCAAGGACACACTTACATAAATTGCTGTTAGTTCCTTGAAGACATTAGTGCTATAACCTCATTTGAAATTAAAAAATAAACAATACAACAAAATAAATTCAAAATCAGAGATCCTAAAGTTACATAATTCAATAATAGCGATATTGCAATATTATAAATTTCCGCTCTTGCAATTGAAATTTTCTAATTTTTTCTGTTTGTACAACATTGGTGCGTCTTTTATAAAGTGATATCATGGACCATTTTCGTCTGTTCTGCTTTCAGGTGGAACTTGTGTCCCGTTTGGGTGAAAAGCGACATCCGGCGGCGCCGCGCGTCGAACGGAGCGAGGTCCTGCTGATCGACACGCGGAAGGCGCCGCAGGTGGAGGCCGGCCGGTCGGCGCCGTCGGCGGAGCCGTGGGAGGAGGTGGCGTCGCGCAGGAGTCGGAGGCAGCTGACTGAAGAATTGCTCGCTGGTACGGGCGCTGCCATGTTGCTGTTCCTGCTACTGGCCATGGCGTGGCGGTGTCACCTAGCCAGAAGCCAAGCCATTTCCAAAAGACGTTTGCTGCTGGCGGATGATTCGATATCTGCCGGTGAGAATGCATCTTTGACGTTTTTAAAGAGTTCTCTCTTCCATTATTTTTGCAATGTGTCTGCTGTGTTTTTTATTTGTTCCATGCTCGCTTTTTGCACAGCTTTTTTGCCGTTTCGCTTGTCAGCAGCTTACAATTTAGTTTTTCGTGGGATACAGAATTTGCTAAGGAGGGATTTTAAACATTTAATTTCATAAAACATAATAACACAATGATAAAATTAGAAAATGTTGGGTTTTACACTTAGTGCAGCAATTTTTTAATTTGTTTGATTATGTTTTAATTCAAATATCATTTTTGCTTTCATATAATTATATATTTTTGAATTATTTTCATTTTTTATTCTTCTCACAAGACACTGGTTTGCGGGATCGCTGGCTTTTTAAACTTTTGTTTTAACAGTTAAAGTTTTTAATATATGGCTGGAATTTTTTTTTTATTACTTTTCTCTTAATTTTTATGAATTTATTGCTATCGCAATTTTTACATTAAATAGTTCCGCTGCACCAACCACTTTTATTCTCATCGTCATCGCAAAGCACGCGATTTCCCTCGCTTTTAATTTATTTATCTAAAGTTTTTGCCGCGGCGGAGAGAGAACTTTTAAAACGTCCCTCTTTGTTAGTTGTTTCTCTTTTTTCCACTCTTCTTCTGTCTGTTCTGTGCTGCGAGAGAACGAAAGTTCCAAACTCTCTTTTTCTTTCTCTTCCAATATAGTGCTCTAGCGTTTTCCCACTATACTCTATACATATATACGTGGTGTGCCTTCGTACATATCTCGCCCTCGACGCTTCCAAGCCCTTCTCGCGGTGCAAGGCGATAATCGAGTTTCTCTTCTTGTGTTGCAGCCGGCAGATCGAGTCCAATCGTTAGTGTGATGACGCCAAAAGACTGCTGTGACGAGCTCGCCGCGGGGCCCACCTCGGACGACCTATTCCTGAGCTTCCCTTCGATCAAAGTGTAATTATTAGTCATCTCTCAGCCGATCGAATCATGCAAAAGTGACTGATTGAATCGATTAAGTTAAACAAACTCCGCATACCAAATGAGAGGAGATGCAAGTTGTGGATGCAAGTTAAGTGAATGTGGTTTTTTCCTGATAATATCGGCGAACGATGTGAGAATTAGTTTTGATTGAGGAGTGACACGATCTGAGTAAGTTTCAAAAGACTGTGTATATAATAGGTGAATATATATAATAATTAATTAAATCGTAAATTTAAAATCTCAACAATCCGAGTAAAAAGCAAGTCAGTCATTCCGTGTTAAACCTTAGAAGGGCAGCATGTTTAATTAAAGCTCGCTATAAAAAGGAGATGTAATTTTGCCTTTTGCATAAACTACTGGAACCGTTTTGTAAATGGAAGCCAAATTTGTATACTTATATATTATAAAACGTAAAACAGCATTCTCTATATTTATCCGCGTGAAAAGTTAACTGAAAGAGGATTTCAATTTCTGCCTGTTGACATCAAAAATAAATCTCTCAATGTGGACGGTTGGAAATAATTCTGCGTGTTTTCCGTGTGTCAGCCATCGAATGCGCGTCACGTTTCGAAATGATTTTGCTAATTAATCGGCGCTCGAAAATTCGTGGCGCTTTTGATTGATCACGCGTCAATGTAGATTTGACGCTTTTGCATTTGATATTTGCGCGTCCATTATAAAAAAATTCAAGTTCATCCTGCATGACACACGTGTGAAAAGGCTCTTTGAAAATCCGTGCCAATTTTTGCTACGAATTACTGTACTCTGTGAATAAATTTAAAAAAGCTTTTGATGTCGGAATTTCCCAGAATCAGGCACCACTCGCATTTCGCATTCCGCACGCATACTTGTATTGTATTGAATTAGTTTTCAAGTCATTGGTTTCCACGCATTCGCGATAAAGGCAAAAATTAATACTGAATTAAAAGTTAAAATCCATCTGTGTAGGATATAGCATATGTAAATTTTTGAGTTTGTGCGCTGAAATTTTTTGTACAGGTCTGCATTTGATTATTACTTTTTCTTTCAAAAAGTACCGCACTTAATAAATTATTTTTGTAAATTTGAAAAACAAATGCAATAAGATTGATGTCAAGGAAAAGCTATTAAAAACGGCTACTACATACCATCAATAAATGTCATAATGAAATAATATGATGATTGTCTTTTAATTAAAAACTACCTGAAATACTGAAAATAGGCACAAGAAAGTTCTTTGATTGTTAATTTAGTTTTTTTATTTAAAAAATAAATTTGCAATAATTCTATATTTACTTCCTAAACGTGCAAAATTTTGTTAACAGGCGTGCACTGCCAACGTTGAACAATTCAACTCCATTTTAAAAATAATGAGGGTCTAGTTAACACAATCAGAAGTTGGGTTAATCAAAATTTAGGCATCTGTATAATACCATTAGACTCGCTATTAAGCAATAAGCATAAGTGACCATTTCAAATTAAATATCAAACACAGTTACCTACCGGCATTGTGAATATTTGAAACTTAAAAAAAAATATTCAAATAAATGCAACCAACAATCAATTTATAATACATTTTAGATGGCATATAAATAAAGTATATAAAATTAAAAAAATTAAAATTAATATAAATTTTTTATTTATACTATAGCACATTGCAAATTTTTAAACGCACAAAAAATTTACTATTTATTACAAAAAAGGAACATTTAAAAAAAAACTATTTATTTATTCTAAATTGCACTAGAACATGATAAAGAGTAGTCTTGGTGAGCATGCGAGGGAAGGCAATGGTGGGTTGGCCTGGTAAAATACTATTAGGGTGGAGAACGTCAGGTAGAAAGCATCCTAGCTTTGAGCCGCTATAAATGGAAACCAGTCAAAGTTTAATTCCTCTTATAAATTTTGAGCTTACGATTTCAAAGACTCTTTCAATTAGGGTATGGAGGAATGGCGTGAAAGTAAAAATTTCAACAACAAAGTAGACGACTGTGTTCATTAAATTCAGCTGATCTTCAAAGATTTGGTTGCCAATCACTGAAATTTTAAATTTTTTGCAAAATTTGAAATTAATTTATATGCAGGTTCTAACAATGAGCAAAAGTGCTCGAGCAGGCAGTAGAGTGGTAATTAACTATCCAGAAAAGGGTCATGATGAGAGATTTCCAAAATATCAGGCTCTGAGAGAAATTTAAAAAAATTAAATAAGATAGCAATTGCATGCACAAAACAATGAGATTTATCTCTTTTTTTGCATTTTCTTATTTCGTGAAATTATACTGATGAACTGCAAGAAATTATCAGGCCAACAATCCGATTCCTATTGTTCTTGTTTAAGGGTTGAGCATTCTAAGCGGAAACGTCAGTTGTCAAGCCACCGTATTTAAAATATACGATCATCATCATCACAGCAAAGAAAGCTGCACGCAATGGATCTAAAGAAAATAATTTAAAAATTATTTAATCAAATAAAAAATTGTTGTAAATCAACGCATACATGGCACAAGGAGAAACCAAATAAGGGCAAATAATCCCTCGCAGGCAAAAGTTCCTTTTTCAAAGGGCTGCAAGGTTTAAAAGAAAATATTCAAGAAAAAATAAAATAAAGAGTAAATTTCATACCAATCGAAAAACCGAATAAACGTAGGGTATGAAGACAGCTGAGGGTAGGTAAAATATTTCGGCAAAGCCGTAAAGGATCAAGAGGAGGCTGAGAATGACTAAAGGCATATAATTGATGCAAGCGTATGCTCCTGAAAATTCAAAGATAATTTAAAATTAGTCCTTACTATTGAAAATTCACTGCACGCATTGAAATACCCAGTCCCAGGCCACAGAAAATCACAAGGGATCCACAGTTGAGATTTACCTTTGCCAGGACCACACAGATGATAGCCTTTCCCAAGACAGCGGACTATAAAAATTTGAAGCGATGTAATTCATAGAAATTTGAGAAAATCGTTGCTTTTACCCAAGTGATATTCTGCATGGCTGAATCCAGGAGTGAAAATGATTGACAGTTGCTTTTTCAAATAATTATTTAAAAATGATGGTATGGACAACAATCTACCGTTTTTTTATTGTTGCAAATTTCAAGAATAATTTCTGACTAATTAATAAGAAGATAGGTTGGACATAACAAAAAATTTTTATTGTTGGCCACATAGAAATTTGAACTGTTGAGCATATTATGACAAATGTATTTGAAATGAAACTAAGCTTTACACTTCTACAAAATATTTAATATGACCTGCTGAAAAAAAATGGAATTAAATTATGGCTTGAAGTTATTGAGGATAGCGTACCATTTTTTTTTGCGGACTTTTGACTCCAGGGAACAACAATCAACATCGAGATAAATAGAAAATAGCAGGAAAATAGTTGCTGAAGTTGTTGGGTCCATATTCTAATAAATGGGAAGTTTTAATCAGGGGTCTAATTCTGTAAGATAGAATCGTTCCATTTCCATTTCTATTTCATTTTCCATTTGCTTACCCATTCTATTTCGTCGCCTTTTTCGATTACGACTTCTATTTCGCAGCCTATCCATTTCCATTTCTATTTCGTCGTCAATTTTAATATTTGAGCCATTTATTTATTTATATTTAATTTAATTATTCCCTGTGCTTACAGTGCTCTTCGAATGGTTTTTAATATTCAGGTTGATAAAATTATATGAATTATTTAATTTTTAATGAAAATGTATATTTATAATTCTTATATGTCTCTCGCACCCCCTTTTAATCGAATCTTTTTATGGCTCATAATTAGGGGGGATCAAGATAATTTTTCCTTTCACGAAGTTAATTAAATCAATTTCTTAAAAATTGGTTGAATTCAAATACAATTATAATATTTTTTTTTAGCAAATTAGCAACCATGTATTTTATATTATTTAATTCATCGCGTGCGATGTTTGGTACCACAATTTGCTCCCACACTGTGGTACCACAATTTGCGCCCACACTGTGGTACCACAATTTGCTCCCACACTGTGGTACCACAATTTTCGCCCACACTGTGGTACCACAATTTGCGCCCCCACTGTGGTACCACAATTTGCTCCCACACTGTGGTACCACAATTTTCGCCCACACTGTGGTACCACAATTTGCGCCCACACTGTGGTACCACAATTTGCTCCCACACTGTGGTACCACAATTTTCGCCCACACTGTGGTACCACAATTTGCTCCCACACTGTGGTACCACAATTTGCGCCCACACTGTGGTACCACAATTTGCGCCCACACTGTGGTACCACAATTTGCGCCCACACTGTGGTACCACAATTTGCGCCCACACTGTGGTACCACAATTTGCGCCCACACTGTGGTACCACAATTTGCTCCCACACTGTGGTACCACAATTTGCGCCCACACTGTGGTACCACAATTTGCTCCCACAATGTGGTACCACAATTTGCTCCCACGCTGAGGTACTTTTGACTAAACGCCTTATTCAAATAATTTTTTATACATTTTATTGACTTGAGTACATTAAAAATCATTTGAAAATTACTGTAGGCGCATATGCAATAATTAAATTAACTATAAATAAATATAGATATTTATTTATATTTATATATATATAAATATAAATATGGCTCAACTATTAAAATTGACGACGAATTAGAAATGGAAATGGATAGGCTGCGAAATAGAAGTCGTAATCGAAAAAGGCGACGAAATAGAATGGGGTAAGCAAATGGAAAATGAATATAGAAATGGAAATAGAAACGAAAAAGCTTACAGAATTAGACCCCAGATTCCACAAACGTGGTAATAGACGTAACTAGCCTGAAAACTGACTTGATGTCCTCGGCGGTCGCGACCGCCGCGACCGCCGCGACCGCCGCGACCGCCGCGACCGTCGCGACCGCCGCGACCGCCGCGACCGCCGCGACCGCCGCGACCGCCGCGACCGCCGCGACCGCCGCGACCGCCGCGACCGCCGCGACCGCCGCGACCGCCGCGACCGCCGCGACCGCCGCGACCGCCGCGACCGCCGCGACCGCCGCGACCGCCGCGACCGCCGAGGACATCAAGTCAGTTTTCAGGCTAGTTACGTCTATTATGCTTAATTTTTACCATTTTAAAGAATATTTTACTTCAAATATGGTGTGGAATAATAATTAAATACACCTAAACAATAGAAATAATATACGCAAGCAATGATACGCAATAGAAAAATCAATGCATAATTCATTCAGTATAATATATGCAATTCCCTTACTTGTAATTTTCTTTTGTTTAATATACAATTAACAAATTTTTAAAATCAAATGCTTGCATAATTAAAAGATAATAATTTTATTAGGTTTTAAAATTGGTAAAAATTATATTTATCTTCTTAAATTATATATTGTCATGATTTGCTATATTTGGATATTTACATTTTAAACTTATTGATCCTTCCCGGTATATTTTTTTTAATCTCATATATGATAATTTTGTGCGACACCTTAATTAACATTGTATTATAGCTGTGCTATAGGACGTTTGTGGCACAGATATACAAAAATATTTTTGTGCCCTTTTCCGTCACCGCCATGTGCTGTTGCAAGCAAATTTGTTTCGCCCGCTGGCGGTGCCAAAAATTAGAGTGATACACCACACGGCCAATTTACAACGCGCGTGCGGAGGAGATTATTTATTTTTTATTATTTAAAAAAGTGCCTATGTGATGAAACAAAATTTACCTACTTAATTGTAAATTAAATTTAAAAAATCTATTTGGAAGATATAAAAAATTACCAAAACATATTTTGGTTAAAACATTTTATAAGTTTAAATAAATATTAATTTGTAAACGCTTACAAAAAGACAATGAAACTTTTTATTATTATTTTATTTCTTGTATTCCATCAAATGTTTATACAAGAAGTTGCAAAATTGTGAACATTGCAGATTTCATTGAAACTGGATTGAAGTGTATAAAGGGCATTGGCAATAAATGGCTACCGTGTAACGATCAATTTCCTGGCCATGGCTACTGATAACAAGAGAGCTTCTCGTCATATAACAACGCTTTGCCTGCTTATTACAACACTCATTGATTAAATCGGAGTCGTTTCGACGTTCAGATAACTCGGTCGCTGGATTCATCGCAGGGCTCGAGAGCTGATCCCGCCCGCCCATTTTCAGCTCTGGTTGCTGCCTGGGTCGCGTCTCGCAGTCTGGCGAAATCTCCTTTATGAAATCGACTGCTGCTTCTTATCCCTCCGCCCCACCGACCCACAAACCCGTCCGTCCGGCCGGCAGATAAGCCCTTTTCCATCTAACTTAAGCCATCTTTCGGATTTAGAAATGACCAGCAGCAGCCGCGGATTACTTTTATTACTGCTCCATTCTGCGGGCCCCCCGCCGGATCTCTTCCTCTCAGAACAAAATAAACGCAATCTTGCTTTTTTCCAAATGAATTGCACCCATCTTTCCCTAATTGAAATTCGCTCCGCCTCTCTGCAGGTGAACTTATTTATACACTTATTTGCATGCAGAAAGAGACTCGGCGAAAGTTGCGGTTTAATTGGCAATTGAGGATTCACTTTGTGCATGAAGCGGCGAGGACGACCGGCGGAGATGGGAAAGGTTAGCGACCCGCAATTAGTCTGATTAATCGGTGCATTATGCAACTTCGTGCTCGGCGAATTCATTTGCTCTTCTTTCATCGTCGGCTGCGGCTCGCTTTTGACGCGATGGAGACACGGCTGATCAAAAGGAAAATTAAAAGTTTTGTGCCTTGGAGGAGATGAAGAGGTAATTGAGAAATAATGAGTTTTCTGCTCTTTTGTCGTAGGACAGCTCAAAGCAGTCCTATCCTTCAAATACTGGCAAAAACATAAACTATACTTGTAAGTTAAAATGTGCTAATTGACGCTTATTTCGCAAATCAGGTCTGCGATAGACCTGGTGATTTTTTAGGTCATGAAGGATTAAAACATCTTAAAATTTTGAGAGATTTTTGTCCTCCATGACCTAAAAAAATAACAAGGTCAATCGCTAATTAATTAAATATATCTCTAAATGAAGAATAAAATATTTTAAATATTTTAGAATAATGTTAAAAGTAATTAAATGGTAACATTAAAAGGCAATATTAACATACTTTTGTTTATTAAAATGGCGTATCTAATAAATACATGTGGACGATTTTAATAAAAATAAAATTTCTCAGGGGTTGCGCAGGACTATTTTAAATATCAATACAAGAATTAAATTCTTCTTCTTTTCGGCATAAACAAATCCCAAGAATAAAAAAGGAAAAGATTTCCCTATGCAGATAAGCACCGAATTCTTGTGTATACGTATATGTACACACACAAATACTTTTACTCCCCGCATTTATCTAGATCGAATCCGCGCGACAAAAAGAATAAAAATGCTGAAAGGCCCGAAATTCCAAGAGAGGAAAAGGCACCAAGATTAATTATCGGCGCAGCGGCTGTTATCAAGTGGCGCAGTCAAAAAGCCGTGTCACCGAAATTTATTTTCCAAAGTGTGTTGCCTTTTTTCACTCTCTCGTATGTGCTCACGGCTTTAGCGGCAAGGTGTGAGTTTCTCGCGCGCACACCCCTTTCGGGCCGCTCGCTGCGAAAGACGGATTTTCAAGCAGTCATTTTTCAAGCCCTACAAACAGCACGTCCTCTTCTCATACGCATTATAAAGTGTTTAAACGCTCGCTATCAAACCGAGCGAGCCAAATAAATTATATGCGCGCCGCTTTTTATACCATGGCGCTCTGCTCGCTTTTAATTTATCGTCGGGGTAAAAAATAAAATTGTCAAAACGGCTGAAAAATGAACGCGCGCTCGTCTTCATGTACTCTCTCCAAGTGTATATTTACGACTGAAAAATTGAAAGAATATAAATAAATATATATAAGCTGCTTTTTTCACTTGACATCAGCAGTTTTTCATATTCGTCCAATCTTCTGCTTTCCGCGCTACGGAACGGCGTTGGGATTAATTTTTACCCGGCTGACGTTTCTGGAGCAGCACGAAATGATAAATTCCGCGGCGACGACGCAGTTGCCAAGCAGAGATCGTTTTTAATTTTGCCGCCGATTTGCATAGTGCTGATGCACTTTTTCTCTATACACAACATTCTAGCCAGCGAGATGATGATCATTCCAGCAGACCGTGATTTATTTATTTTTCAACGCTGCCGCCTCTCCGCGGAGAGAGAGCGTGTTATTTCAAATGGCTGAAATTCCTCGCGGTGAGAGCTTGAAAATAAATATTTTTATTTTCCTGGCGCGAGAGTGAGAGAGATGCAGGCAAAATATGCCGGGTATTTATTTTAGCTGCTGCCGAGCAGTGTAATGGGGCCCTTGGAGCGGCGACCTGTCCAGGTACCAAAACGGATAACGTATGAGCGGCCGGCGAAAAACTCGTGTTTACACTGAAAACCGCTTGTAAAGATAAATAATATTTCATTTCGCACGGCCCCCGGGTGAAGAAGAAACGCCGCTCCTCGACTTTTGCCAAAACAACAAGATAAATAATTGATTTTCCTGAACTCATCCTCCATTCGCTGCAATAGCCTCCAAAACTCTTAATTTTCTATTATTTGACCCTCTGCAAAAACCTGAAATTTTTATTTAAACATGTCATTAGTTTATTAAAATGAAAAATCAAATTTTTTATTCTTGTGTGTGTGTTGATTTGCATAATTGGAAGCCACGATGAACAAATAAATGCAATTCAATAAAAAAGGCATTCCATTATTTTCATAAACAAAAGTCTTGTATATACAATATGTATAAATATATTTTGATGGTCTCTTGGCACGAGAGGTGATTTATGGCGTGTTGCTTGGGAAACACCTCGTTTTCGGTCGCATTCAACACGGAATCGAACAAGCAAACGGAGAATCTCCCAATTAATATTCCTCGTAACTCACACGGCGAGCGCAGGTTATTTGTTTCTCTCCCGCACTCGCGGGAAACAAAAAACTAACGAGCCGGACTCCGGAATAAGAAAATAATTCGGGCTCTCCATCATCCGAATTTACATTTATATAAGTCCGATTATATTTACGGATCGAGCTAGGAGGAACTCCGGAGAGAGAGGTCAGAGGTCTCCATTCCGGCTGACTGACTTACGGACGGACCGACCGACCGACGGCGGGCTGCCGGAGAAGTCCCAGGGGAGGAATGTGGGGCTGGGCTGCACCGCCACTTTAATGACTCCATGCAGATGTCACTTCTCTCTCTGTTTCGCGTCCGCAACTATCCATTATGTATGTGTAAGCACCTCTGTATCTCGGCCACCAGCAGTGGCGGCGACGGCTAGTTTTATTAGGACACGGAGCGGCAGCTGTCGGGTTAATATTGGCCGGCAAAAAGCTGGTGGCGTGTCTGTGCAAGTGGTCGGTAATAAAGCTCAAGTTTGCCGTAAAAGTTTGAAACTGTCTCGCAAAACAAAGCCAGAGTAAAAAAGAAATCAGAAACATATTGGACATCAAAAATGGGAGCTAAAGCTTTGCGAGCAAACTTAATCAAAAGCTTCAAAATTAAATCTGGAACAATTTTTTTTATTATGGGAAGGAGTTAAATGTTTTCAACACCAATACTTTCATTGGGATGAAATACCCCGAAATACCTAGTAAATAATATAAACATATATAAAAATCGAATTACTTTTAAAATAAATATATACGTTTAAAATGAATTTTTTATAAACGATTATGATATATTATTACTTTTGAGTTGAATCACATAATCAACTTTATTTCTTTCTAACACATATTGAATCTGCTGTTTTCGGAACACAAGCATAACATGGAGTAAGGAACCATGCAAAACGCACAGTAAATAACAATCCGCATGCCAATAAATGACAAATTGACCAGCGTTGATCAGCCGAATCCATATCTCTGTGCTCTCCAGAGCGAATGAATAAATAAACAAAGCAGGCGCTTTTACATCAAGTCAAATTAGCCTCTCTGCATATTCCGGACGAACAAACAAACGAACAAAGCAGCGAGAGAGCGGATGAGTGATGCTCAACACTTTGACTCGCTATCAATCACGCAGAGTGCCTCTCCGCAGCCATCAATAAAAAAAAAATATCGGCCGCAAAATCCTCTCCGTTTGTTTACGACCACCATATTTATGCTGTTTGTTCTGTGCAAAATAATGGGCGTAATTAATAACACGTGTGGCCGCTCATGTAATGTGTGTTTGCTTTTCTGGAGAGTTTGTAATTAATTTATATACGGAAATGAATTTTGAGAGCATTAATTTTCAAAAATTGACTTATTTTAAAACAATGAAAATTTCATAGAGGCGTTAATTTATTTATAAAACATATAGTCAACACATAATATAGACTGGAGGAAATCTCCCCATTTCAGATTTAATTTTAATTAAAAGGCTGCGGATAAAGACACATAATGTGATTTACATCACTTAAAAATTAAAAAGAAACCAATGTGCTAGTTTAAAAAAAATTGTTATTTCCCTTACTCAAAACACTATTAAAAAATATGCCACATAGTGCCCTGCGCTCGGCCTGCGCTCGGCCTGCGCTCGGCCTGCGCTCGGCCTGCGCTCGGCCTGCGCTCGGCCTGCGCTCGGCCTGCGCTCGCCCTTCTGTTTCATATCAATATAGTTCATTTGGTTCTACGAACTTGAAGTAAAATTTAAATTTGATATATTTTGTGAAATTTAAAATTCAATTAAAATTGAAGCCTATTTTTAGGTGCAAAGGAAACATTATTAGTTTCATGTTGAATGTCAACTTCGCTCCTCTTGTGAACATGTGTTTATTTTTATTAAGGTTCATGTTGTTGTTTGTTTTTAATGTTTATATTGGTTAGTTAAAAAATAAAAATAAAATATAACTAAAGTTGAGAGTGAAAAGGAACAGGAAGGATTAAAACAGATGAAAATAAATTTTCTCGATAGGTCCCTAAACATTGTTTTCAGTGTTGATGCGATTTCTCCGGTGACAAACGTCAGAAATTCCGCTCAGGCACCCTAATCGAAAGCAAACCATCCCTTTGCTGCTGCTCTAATTGGAGCCACGTACTAAATGCGTTCCGTGCCGAGGGATGCTGAGGAGGAAATGAGCGGCACTTCCTGCGTTTTAACCTGGCAGTCCGTGCACCAGCCGGTCGGCCGGGATGATTAGCGAACACCCACCCCGACGCGATGCACCCGGGGCTGCTCGCACGTAATTATCATTTGCGGCCGCCGACATTCGGATGCACGACCGGTTGCATACTGACGAATCCCCCAGGGGCGCTCGTCTGCGTTTGACGCTCATCCAGGCACACAGATGCCTTTTGTCCCTGGGGAACGATTGGAGCGCCGGAAAAGCGAAAATCTTTGCTCATTATCAGGGGTGACACGTGATGCCGGTTGCATATCCTGAAAAACGTCCTTGGAAGCAGGAAATTTATGTTGCCAGGCTCTTCTCGTCGTTATTGCCGGCGCGAATCTCGGGGCAATTTTCGGACGAATATGTTCTCGTACTTGCCGCCGAGCAGACGACGGCCTGAGCCATTCTCTTGATTTGCGAGCGCAACTGCTCGCGGTCCTTATTCATGCGCCGCGCTTTGAATAATTGAGTCGTAAAGTTGTCATTTTGCCAAAGTGCACGCCATTAAATTGAATTTATAAACCCGCAATACTATAACATGCTGCCGCTCTCCCTTTGCGAGAAGAAACACACATTCGAACCATGAAATCTATCGACTGTAATAATGGAGTCCATTTATAACTTTCGAGAGAATATTCTCCATTGACAAGTACATACTTTCTCAAACCCAAAAAATTATAAAAGAATAAAAAATATATTTTAGGAAATGTTAATTAATTTCAAAAGGAATTGACGAAGGTCATTATTATTTTAAATTTTCACGGACCTTTATTGCATTGTCTTATAAGTAAAATGGTTACTTTTTGAGAAATCTTTCCTATCAATATGCGTAAAAGATTTAATTTTCAAGACGAACGTAAAAAACTCATGAACATTGCTCAAAGATTTATTCAGCACTAGGGAATTTGCACTTTCTGAAAAATTACCCTACTAAGTAAGATAAGAATAAATTCTTTAAACATGTTGTCAAACCATACTTATAAAGTAAATAAAAGCTTTATTTTCATTTCAAATATTATGTATTTTTTGACTTGTTTTTTTAGAGGTTTCAAAACTAAACCAATAAATAATTACAATAATCGCATACAGCAAAAATATTTATTTATAAAAATTCATTAACTATTCTTTTTGGATTAATCTGAATAAAGCGAATATTTGCTTGATGGACAACACAAAGGGCCGCACGTGAGACGATGCATGATGCGAGCAGACTAGAATGCAGCCACGTTTTGTTTTCAATTTGTTATTCTTCTGCGTGCTCGATTGTCCCTCTCTTCGCCAAGCAATTTGACTCGCGCAGCATCCCATTAAAAATGCCCTTGTCGCTGTCAATGAAGAGGAAAAATCGCTGCAACGCGGCATGCACTCTCTCGGGGCATTCAGTTCTTTATACGTTTATATATATTGAACGCAACAAAGTCAATATGTTGTTTGTTTTTTGTGTTTGCTATAGGTATATATAATGACACATAAAATGCACTCCAACGACGACGAGTTCATTCCGATCAAGCTAGGTGATTTTTTTATTTCCTCTCTCGTGCCGTTGCATTTCAGGTGTTTATTGATGCACGACCTGTGTTTGCTCTGCAAAAAAAGAAAATACACCGGTCGAGTGCAATGCATGTGCAATTGCTGCGCCGTGAAAACTCTATTTGCAGGTTCTCGTCGGGCACACACACACGGATATTTTTATCAGTAGAGGCCAGACTATAACGGCGGGGTACGAATCTGGTCTGCGAGGATGAAAAAATAAATATAAATGTTTCTGCGCTCTTAAATCGATCGCGGACAAAGAGAGTTGTCGTGTTTTGTCATCAGCCAAGCGTGTTCTTTATCACAACTTATAAACACACGCCGGTCGCGAGGGTAATTAATTTATTTGTCCACTTGCGCTCGAACCAAACGAACCGTGTACGCGTCACATTTATTCGAACCAGATTTCGCTCCAACATGTTAATTATTGCGACCGGTATTGCGATTTACGAGACGGGATGAAAATTCTTGAATTAAATTTTAGGTCCCATAATAATTCATACGCAAAGTTCATGTTAAGGGCTGCCTATTTAATTTTCTTGTTTTAATTCACAGAGCATCTTCCCACGGAGGTGGAGTTTTAATTAGGAGAGGATAGGGTTATATTGAACCAGAGTGGAATTATTCATAGAGTAGCGCTAGACTAATAAGGCAGGAGCAAAATAGAGCTGCGCACATATATAAGTAAATAAAATGTTTATGAGCGCTTCAAGCATCCACAGAGAAAGGTTTTCAAAACCTTGAGGCTCCTTTCATCACAAGACCGTTTGGTTTTAATTAAAATTTAGATTAGCAGCTAGAGTGTGCTTTTGCACCGAGTAAAATGTTGTTGGGATACAATTTTAACCTATTTTTAAATGTTCAAACTTCCTCCACTTTTTATTTTTCTTTTTACTGTCCAATTAATGATAGAAATTTTAAATTTATCACCATTTTTATTTGATATAGGGGGAAAATAAATTTATTGGAGACTTAAAAATTGTCAAGAAATGTAAGCGAGCCAAAGAAAAAGCGTCCAATTAAACGAATTTATCGGCCAATTTGGCCGCAAGAATGCGAAGCGTGCGGTGCTGTTTCTCCGCGCTGGAGGGCCCTGAGGGCCGAGACCCTTGGCAGGGTGCTGCTCATCTGGTCGGTCCGAGCCCCCTGTGGCGTATGTTAATGGCAGCGTGTTTGTTTAGTCGCTGGCGGCGTGACGGCCCCAAGAGGCGGGGGGCCCGACTCGCCTCCTCCGCGCCCATTATTCATCCGCCGTTTGTGCACCTTGATAATCGAACATGGGGCTTCTTGGCGAGAGCGGCGAATAAAAATGATCCTGGGCTGATTGATTTCTTAAGTGCACACCGTACTTGCCTCCACCGCCCCGTGCGACCCACTTTTCTTGAATGTCGGTCATTTGATAACTCTGTTCATAGTTCAATTTTCATAAAATCATTTCATTATTTTCATTATTATTATAATCTTCTTCAATTTAAATAAAATTATATTGAAACCACATAATTTCCATTGAGACAATTATATTTTTCCTGAAAAAAACCACTAAACATTTAAATATTAAAAATTTGAATTTTATTTAACCCATTCAATTCTTGCTGCAGTTTGAATCTCATTTGAAGGAAAAGTAAATAGAATTTCGTCACAAAACCATTAAAATTGAGTTAATTAGAGCTAATTGGGTATTCACAAGAAATGTCCTCGCCGTGGGAATTTATTGATTTATGGTACATAAAGAACTTCCTCCAAAATCCCAAATACCATCTCGTTTGCTCCTCGTCCCCAGTCGTAAATTTCCCGTTCAGATTCAAGTTTGTTAATTATTTGCCTTTCTTTCCTCTTCTTCTAATTACCATCCGCGGCTGCACGACTAATTAGCCGCGTCAACCAGTTTGACTCGAGTACTCGCTCACTCGAATTCCAACGCAACTTCTTCTTTTCAGCCACACACACAGTTAGTTTGTGCTTATTTATTATTCAAATGCTCTGGCTTTCTTGATTAAAATTATGTATGCGCGCGAGAGCATGAAAATGCCATTCCAATTTAAGATATGCAAACCGGCCCGGTGGTCTAGGGGATTAACTTATTTATTCCCGAGGGCCGCAGAGAGTTGAGTTAAAGGAGACAGTTACTAATTTCAGGCGATCAATCCTGTCCGCAATTATCATTCGGATTATCATTCCTCGTTCCACGCAGGGTCAAAAGTGGACCTCCACCAAGTGTTTGAGTAATTCCTTTCATTTTGCATATAAAAAAATGAGGATTTACAGCTTTTCTTCATTCACACCAAAAGAGGATTTTAAATGTTTGCAATTTCAAGAAAAATAAAATTAATTTAATTAGCCTTAGAAGAAATGTAACACTCCATTAAGATTTGATTCCATAGATATAGTGTCAAATGGTAATACAGAAGAAACTTGTATTTTTTTTTATCAATAAATTGTCATCCTTGGCATGTCAGATCTTTCAATAAAATTTTAATTATGAATTAAAAATTAAATTTCTATAATTTTTTTAAGTAATGTTTATGGGCTTCAACTTCTTTCAAAAATAGAAAAATTAAATTTTTTAAAGATATAATTATTAAAAAGAGTTCACACCTAGCAACGAAACTGACTTTATGCAACATAAATCAGCTATTATAATCATATTTTATGCCTGTTATTATATTTCTTTTAACTTAATTTTGCAAACTTCACCACGTGCAGTGCAAAATGTTTCATACAGCTTCAGCATCATTGTCACTTGTCACCTCTTGGCGCTGTATTTACGTTTTCTCAAGCAGTGGTTGGTTATCCACACAACCATCTCCCTCTGCGACACCCGCGAAAAACACGAGCATTGTTAAAACTGTACGCGCCCACCAAGTTTATGGACTTTGTTAAATTCAAAACATCGACTGAGAGATGCATCTCCTCGACTTTATTTCATTTCAAGAGACGTCTGAAGTTCACGCGGGCGTTTTATTTTCCGCGCGTCTGGTTAATTTGGCAGCAACGACATTGTTGACTTTTGCGCTGCAAAAACAATAGAGCTGATTCTTTTTCTGATTATAGAGAACACCACGGCTTCTGCTAATGCATTAAGCCGAGCGTCTCCCTCCGTTTGCCGGCGACTCCGTTTGCTTTGATCTCATTAAAGGGCAAAGAAACTCGGCCGAGCAGAAAGAGCGCCTCGCGATTTTTGCGCACAACAGAGCACGAAAGAAGCACACACATAAAATCAATTGCAACTGCTGATGCTGCGCCAGAAGAGCGACAGAGAGATTTCCATTTTATTAAAATTTTTACGAGCCCTCTCAAGTCTCTTTGCCGCGGTTGCATCAAAGCGCACAGCAAATTTTTAGATATATCGAGATGGAAAAAACCTCCCGGAATAATTTTTATCGAGAGCGGGTAATAAATTAGGCAGGGGTAATAAAAATCAGAGCACATTCATAGACTGCTTCTCTCTCACGGAGGTCCTCATCGTGATGCGCGATATCAAAAGACTACTTTAATAGCAAACCCAGGTTTTTTAAATTTAATGACGCATTTCGGTTTAATTTATTTATATTAAAAAACGTCCCTCTTATCCCATTATGGTCTCTGCGTTGATGAGATTTTTCTCTTCATTTCGAAAGAGACGATGAAGGGCCACACCGGGAGTGCTTATTAAAACGTCTCCTGATTCGGCCACCGTGGGATGTGTGTACGTGTGTGTTTTCTTTGTCCGTATTAAAACATATGCCTGGTTCAAAAAAGATTCTCTCTTGACTTTTGGCATTTTGATGAAAAAGATTTTTTCATTTTGTCTAAAGTAAATTTTAAATAAAAAGGGTGTAGCATGTGGATAATTCTATCCGTCCTGGTGCTGAGCAGAGGAATTATAATAAAAGCTGACAGCGTTATAATAAGTTGTTTTGAGCATTTAATGTGTCGTAGCAGAATACGTGTGTAATGTATGCGAGCGCGTTCAGCATTGTTTTATTTGAATAAAACACACGTAATTATGACAGCTGCGGATGATGTGCGAGACACCGACCAGAGTGCAGCGCATTGTTTATTGTTCCACATGGGAAAGGTGAGGCTTTTTAAGTCAAATTAAAGCCCACGCACTAAATATGTATATTTAAAATCACAGATTTAAATTATGGCCAGAAGAGATAAGCAAAGTATAAAATAATACGAGCATTAAATTTTGAATATTTTTGTTAATTGCATAATTCTTATTAATGTAATAGTATGACTTTTGAATGTTCTAATTTTATGGACAATAATCACAGCAATTCTGACCAAAAATCTTGTGAGTTAATTTTTACTTTTAACTGATCTCTTTACTCAATAGCCGCTATTATTTGATATGTTAAAAAAAAGTACAAATTTTTTATTTTTTCTTGATGACAGTTACGAAAATAGGTAAATTATATAGATATAATCTAAAAACGACAAAAACAAAAGTAAGCAATAAAATATAAAAAAGTTTAAGTAATATAAAGAAAGAAATAAAAATAATTTGAATAAACCTTATTAATTAGTTTATTTTTAAAACAACTTTTAAAAGTTTAAGAATTTGTTATGCATGAAAAGCAAACAGCTTTTTTCTTTTCACGAGTCGTGGAGGTGGTCTATTGTTTATGGAATAATAATTTAATTTGCCGGCAGATACAGATTACAAATAAGCACCTAGACCATGAACGCGTTCATACAAACCGAGTCCAGAGCGCCGCGGAGATAAAGGAGTAATAAATTTGCAAGTTGGCTGCGCGCAATGGGCGCTTTTGATTGTTATTGCCAAATCGTTTGATACCTGATAGCCAGCAGGCAAAAAGGTGTTACCCGGTCGTGTGTGGGAGGAGGTTCGCAGCACTGCATACACGCGAGGAAGAGAGACGATGAGCAAGCAAGAGGATTTTCTGCACACACTCGAGCTGGCGCGTAATAAAAATAAACTTTAATTCAGGCCATAAGACTGGTCTTGTTTGTTTTACAGCAGAAGATTTCGCATCAAAGTTGACTGGGCTATCAAAATACAAATATCATGATAAAAAATATGGAAAGATATATTTTTGTTTTTAATTGATAAATAAAATAAAATGTTATTGTATTTATTTTTATTGATATACTCATAATTTAGAGAAGTCTTGAGGGTTAAACATTCAAACCGAGTTTTCTCTCGTGGCGTTTAGCATTTCAAAATCAAAGAACATTTATTCAAGCAGCACCCAGCCGAACAAACAAACATATTTTCGGGCGTTGAAGTCACCGAACGGAGATTGCATCTCGCGAGTATTACCGTACGTCTCTTTTTCTTTCACTCACTGCTTTGAATACACAAACACGGAGCGCGTGAGCTTGAATTTGAATAGAGCAGCGCCTTTGTGTGCTCTCGCCCGGCTGCCTTATCTCAAATGGAAATATTTTCATAAACTTCTCCGGCGCGAGTGTTATTCCCACTTGTCCGACATCTGGATTATTATATATACCTGCGCGCCCGAATCCGAATTATCAGCATTGTTATTCACGACGAGCGGGATTATCGTCGTCGTGCCACGAGACAGATGGAAATATTGTTTAAGAAGTTGCACGGCCGCGCTATACACAGAGTCGATTGTTATAAAATAATAATGGGTGCATGAAATAAGCGACCGGATTCCTAACCGCGCCCTCTGGAAATTATTTTCTGGGCAAGATCTTTATCAAAAAATAGTGAGCTTCTCATTGTCACTTGCTTTTTTTGATCTACTTCTCGTTGTGGGATAACAGACAACAGACCTCACGAGAGAGGTTGACAAATTGGATGTTCCTGAGTTCAAGAAACTCCTCTCATGTCAACAAAGTGTTTCTTTTATACACGTAGCAAAAAAATATATATATTTTAAGACATACGACAATTATTCGTTTGGTTTTCTATTTATTTTTTAGCAAGTGCCCTATTGAATAAAAATCTAGAAAATATCTGAGCAAAAAATAATAATTTTTCCCTAACTGGTGTGATATTTTTCTCAAATTAATATATTTTGCCTAAAAACAATTTATTACAAAAAATAAATAAAATAAGATAATTTCAGAATAAAAAAAATTGTCTATTAAGGACATCTGAAGGAATTTTAATTAATAAAACTATAAATAATTTTGTCCAAATTACTCTACATTGCAGCGCATTCATATACTAACGCAGCGAGATGATTTTTCTCAATTACGCTCAAGATTCTCATGATCCACAGCGATCCACAGCTAATAGTAAGCAAACTAATTTCACTCTAATTGAATAATCCCACAACGCCACAAAAGGATTCAGACATAATAATCCAATATAATAAATTTATATGCATTCTTCCGTTTAATTGCGAGCCTCGTGTGTATGCAGTGTAGTTTCAATTATTCCTGCGTGTTCCTCTCTTTTATTCTCATCTGCTCCTTCACACTTTGATTTGAAAATTCAACGCAGCTGCAGCCAGGATTGAATTATTATTGTGTCTATATGATTTTTTTTTCATTTCCACAGAATGAGCAGAATGCAACCAACTGATTAAATTAATATGTTGCAGCTGAAAAACTCTCACGCTGCTCAGCACATCCTGCGAGATCAAAAAGAGCCGCTGAAATTGATGCGCGCTCTCGTTAATTTCGCGGCCTTGCTCTTTTCAAGAGTGAAAAAATAAAATGCGCAATTGGAACTGCTCACTTTTTTTCAATAATATGAAATTTCCTCTATTACAATATTAAATTTTAAATTTAAAAAACAAAATTATTAACTTTTAATGAAGGGTTGATAAAAAATTGTAACCAAAAATGTAGAAAAAAACTGAAATTTTTACTACCCCATCTTAAATTTTGTCACGTAAGAAGCTCAAGTAATTTTTTTAAATTATCCAGCCTGAGAAAAATGCGTGTGTTCAGAGATTTGATTGGTAGCTTTGGTTGCGAAAAACACAAGGTGTACGCAACCTGCTGAGCAAAACAAACGCAATGTTATCGATTCCTAGAAAATCGCCGACGGAGGGCCGATGGGACTTGTAATGAGTCCCTGATCTCATCTGAATAAAACTGCACGGTACAAATTGCTCGTTTCTGCTCACGCATTTCAAGGTGCGGTCTCTGCTGGAGCCTTTTAAGATCGAGAGGGCGCAGACTGACCTTCTAGAGGGAAACGAAGCAGGCAAGGCTAATTAAAAGAAAAATGAGCATCTATCAAGTAATTTTTTAAAATTTATTCAAAGGTCGTCAAATCAAAAAGAATGATTTTTTAAAATATTTCAAATTCATCGATGTTTTTTTTTTAATTAATTTTAAAATTTGAGTCAATTTTAATCATCACAAGCGCGGTAGCCAAATCAAATTTTCAATGCTCATTTTGGCGAAGCTCCTGCCTCACAAACAATATTGTGGTGCTTTCAGAAGCCGCGCCTGTTCGCTTGATGTTCCGTCTCGTGGTGTGTGACGAAATCGACGCGGCGCAACCGGTGTGTCCATCGCGCGGAGATTATCCATTCGTCGTGGTTCGCACCCGCGCGTATGTGCTTTGCTTTTCTTCTTATATATCATTAACGCGGCGGCCGAGTCGGTCGGTCGCCGCGGATTATTTATCCACGTCCGCGCGCTCACACACAGACACATTCTATATAAAGGTGGATGATGAATAAAAAATGGTAAAGCGAAGAGAGATCGCGTCGGAGGAGCGTCATTAAAATAACATCAAATGACGGAGAAAAAGCGAGGGAAAAAAGCGGAGAATTTCCACGTTGATTTTCTGCTACGCTGACTGCTTGATTATTATGGTCATATCCGTCTTCTTCTTCAGCAGCAGCAATAATAATGATGCGGCGCTTCTTGTCCAAACACACACACCCGACGTCTAATCTAAAAATAATCAAGATTGAGCCGAGAGGGAAGAAAATACGTTACGCATGATTTTGACGCTTCACCGCTGCTGCGTGTCGTTTTTCTGTTTCGATGGTTCGTGCGCGGGATTTTTTTTTTTTTTTTTTTCATAAAATGAAGGTAATTTAAAATTTGGTCTTTTTGATACGGTCTTCTACTTTGTGAAAAAAAACCTAAATTTCTCACCCTATGGACCCAAATATTTTGAATTTAAATTCCTACTGATGTACTGATTGATAGATCAGCTAAAAGGTAATTTAAATCTTATTATGTAATTTTTTTTTATTTATAAATAATTAATTAAGTAGATTTGATTTTTTGTAAAAATACTGTTTTCAGAGTTCATGAGAAGGAGAAAAACTAGAAAAAATATCATATTAATTAGCTGCAGCGAGACATGATTTAGCTATTCTAAATAAGAGGATGAACCTTTTGAAAAATTCCCCCGGGTTCAAAGGTTACCTCTGACTCTGACTCATACCACCTATGAAGCGAAAAAGGCAAGTTGGTCTTTCTGTATACATATTAGTTGCGAATTGTTGATCTAGAATTAAGAAGAAGGTTATGAGATCAAATTTGTGCATTGCTTGTTGCTGCCTATTCTGGTACTCCAGATTTAAATCTGGCCCTTCACATGATTTAAATGGGCCAAAATGGTCAAGCAAGCCTCTCATTTTGCTTCGCCATAATTTACAGTGCATTTTTTATGCAGAAAGTCAAATTTTGACAAAAATTGATTGGGATATTTCTTCACAGTAGACCCTGCTTGAAATTCATTACTTGAATTTACTGTAAATTATTAATTAATAATAATAATGTGAAAATAAATGTTAACATATAATTTAAAAAGAAAATATTTTAATGTTATTATCGTCATCATAATAATAATAATGATAATTTTTTGCTGATTATAAATATTTTATAACATTATTAATATTCAGACACTCTAGCAGTGTATGATTTTTTTGTTAATTTTATTGGCATTTTAATTCACTTATATGAGAATTACAGTAATTTACTGCCGGTTACATCACAAGTTATTTCATTTTTATTTATTATTATAATGTTATGTTACCTTTTTAGCATTTACTTCGTGTCTGCTAGCTGACATGAGCACTCGCAATTCGGCAGCACTCATCCCTCTCTGTCGTTTGTCGTGTGACATTTTACAATTCAAATGCCGTGTCGAAGCGAAATATCGTTCTCGGGCTGCGGCGCGAAACGTCTCACTTGGCTGTGCCACACATCTGTGCGGCGGCGAGGGTATTATCGGCTGCCGCTGCTTTTTACGCGTGCTGTCATCTCTTCCTCTGGCGACGAGAGAAGGAATATCAAATGAGTTTGACGTTTAGTTTGCACTCGTCCCCGGGGAGTTCGCCAAGCCGCACCCGAGCGGAATGCACAATAAGAGCGCGGCTGCATGTCTCTCTCTCTCTCTCTCTCTCTCTTGGCTGCTGCTTCTGCTGCTAGAATTAATAAAGAAGTCCCGTCGGGTGTAGTGTCGGCATAAATTTGGATAGAGGTCCTCCGCGCACATGAAAAATGTTGCCAATTTGGAGCGATGCACGCGCAGTAGGGGGTGCATAAATTGCCACCTTTTCAGTGCCTACAAAGGCCCACGCACCGAGAGGCAAAGCACGTCACCAATGTGCGAATCAAATATGGAATGGGCTCGAGATATATTCAAGAAAGAAGGAGCACGTGGAGCTCCCAGTCGGATCATTTGATCTCCTGCAAAATAAATTTATTCAAAAAGGGTCCCAGTTCAATTTCAAATTTAGTTTTATTTATGTTAATGGAAGGCAAATTGTTGAATGTATAATCGATGTACAAGACTTTAAGTTGCTTTATCTTCTAGTAGTTTGTTATAGTTTGCAGAGAGACAAATCCCGAATCTACTTAATGCAATATTATGTAGGCAGTGCAGGCGGCGGTCACAGTTCAAATAATGAAAGTAATGAAAAAGTAGTGACTTGGAAAATTGCATAATTTTTAATAATGTATGATTTGGAAAAAAATTTAATTGTTTTAAAAAAAATTAAAACAGACAAATAAAATAAAAACTAAAAAATTGTCTCTGCAGAAATTTTAATTAAATTGCATTATGTTAAAATGTTTTTTTTTCTTATTTGTTATTGAGAGAAGACTACTGCAAAGTGACAGTGACACTTTTTTTGTCTGCTTTTTGTGAGGGAAAATTCTTTAGGTTTTGTAGTATTTTGTTTTTATATTACAGTTGCATAATAACATTTTGTTTGTTTTTAAATATTTTTATACAAGAGCAATGATAATAACGCACAGTGCGTGCTACCTCTACTTCCAATATAAACTGGATAGCCTGGAAAACTGCTGGAAAAATTATTTATTTAGTAAATTATTATTAAGAACATAAAAAGCTGGAGCAGCTTCAAGTTAATATTTTTGAATTCATAATTTATAATTATAAACAAAATAATTTAAAAAAAGCTGATATGTACAATGCAACTTTAGTTCAAGTTGTAAGACATTGTAAGTTTGGAAAATGCAAGGGATGTTATCTTCTGTGGCAACAGTTTCGCCGGCGGAAATGGCCATATTCATATTAATATGCCGAGATCAAAGTCGTTGTGGCGCGTGTGTTTGCACGATTTGCAAAATGCATGGCCGAAAAGAGCCGGCCGGGAAATGATAATGCACAGCAGCAACTCGGACGAAACTTGAATTAATTACCAGGGCCTGAAATTGCCGTCCTCTTTGTCTCGGGGGGTTGCATCCCTCTCTAGCGTTTTCGTGGGAGATGATTTTATATTTCATATCCGCCGTCATGGAGTCTGTTTGCGAGGCAACTCGAGTGCGGCCGCATCATTTCGCTTGCGCGCGTGTGTACACACATACCCGCTGTCGAGGAAGGGGTGAATAGCGCAGGCACGGGGGTGGCTCTTAATTACATTTTTCAGCATTGTTGCGCATAATAGAGAAAGGATCAAGAGGAGCTTTCCGCGGGCGACGGTAATTGCTTTCGTATTCCCTCGGCGAATATTTTCATCGTTTGGTACACACACTGGTGTGGAGAGAAAGCGGTGAAACAAAGCGGAGATTATGCAACACGCGCGACCGGAGTGCATTCTCGCACACAGGGGATGCCTACTTTACACGCTTCAACTCGGCAAAATTTACCCTAGCAACATCAGAGAGCAACTATTAAAAGCTTTCTAAAACAGAAATTAATTTTAAAACTTTTTCCATTCCCATTCCAAAAAATTATTGCGATAAAAACAATAAGGTCAATAAGAAAGTAATATTCTTCTTTAAAATAAATTTTTTTTATCTGATTATTGAATTTATGTTTTTGGAAAAATGACTTACTAGTAGCTGATTTTCTTATGTTAAATTATTTCGATTCAAGAAATGTTTATTGGGTTTTAAATGAGGGCACTTATGTCCCATTTATATTACTATTTTTTTCAAAGATTTGCTCAGAATTATCATATTATCCACTTAAAATATAATCTTTTACAAATTTAAAAGCATTCAAAATAAAAATCAAAATGAAAGTCGGTTGCAGCGGATCCCCCACGGTCCCGTTTGCACTCTTCCGCAGCAGCCAACATCATTCTGCAATTTTCCCGTACATAAAACTCAAATCCTCCCAGCGGACGCCGTAAATTGTTTCAACGATGACGTTTCAAACGATCCAATCCGCGCAAACTTCTTTTCCTATGCCCTCTTTCACTCAGCGCGTGCAAATCACGGCTAGGAAAAAGATCCGACGCGAATAATCCCGGAGTGTAATTTATTCACTCGACACGGGATATATATTTCTCTCTGCGTATAAAATGCAGTCTGCTGCTGTCGAACATTGGTGAAAAAAAAAATCGATAGCGCTGCGAGTTCAATTAAATCGACTCCTTGCATGCACACGTCGAAGCGAATCTCGTCGGCCAACAGCACCATATTGCCAGAGGATGTGTTGCTGGGTTTGACGCGGGTGCGCAGCGCAATATCACCGGCATGGGGTGTTTTGCGCTGCTCTGTAGACTACATGATCCTCTAGTTGTGGAAATTGTATTGATACACAAGATACTCTAAAATTGAAAATCTTTGTTTTACAATTTTAATTAATCAAATCTTTATAAAAATACGTAATGCAGTTGATTTTTAAATTTACAATTTAATATTTGAAGCATTTGAAGCACTTTTTCTTATCAATTTAATTTTATAAATGTAAACAAATTTCATGTTATCTTTGTAAATCAATTAGAAAAAAGGAAATTTATTATAAATTAAAATAAATAATTTGAATTCTGTAAAAACATTATTTCAAACTAAATTAAAGGTTAGAGTTTATAAGGCTATTAAACAAAATATATTTTTTTTAAAATTTAGTTTAATACTTCCTTAAAAAATATCATAAGTAGATTGAATTGAATTTAGAATAAATTTTGCTGAATTAAAAACTAGCAAAATCTCCACTACAAGCTGTTCTTGAACGTATGAGGCTGACTCATTTCCAGCCCCGTCTAGGTGGTGCCAAATATTAACTGGCTCGCCTAGTCAATGGCAGAGATTCCAATCGCAGAGTCAGTGAATCAGCAGCAAAGAGAATTTTTTACGTCTACAATCTGACTCCGGGGACGAAAACCGACTAGTATAGTTGCAGCGCCCGTATAATCTGCTATGCGGATCTGCAGATACAAATAACAAGGGGTGACCGAGTGCAAAGAGGGTGCGAAATTTTATTGCGTTCGACGCGCACATCATCACTCGGGGCGGGGGAGGAAAAAAAGAATCTCGTAGAAGAAGTAGGGACCAACATGCGACACTCCGTCACTTGAGTGGAAAATTTTAATTCAATACTTCAGCAAAATGCTGACTCTAATGTAAGTTCACTTTCAACATCAACACACCCTTATTTGTAATCGTCTTTCTTTGTTATCTATTGAAATTGGAAAATTGACACAAAAAACAAAGAAGTTTTTTTTTTAATTAATTGAATATTTAACAACATTCTGATTTTAAAAGTAATTTAAAGGGAAAATATCAAAATTGATTTTAAATTCTGCAACCGCAGAGCAGCAGCTGCTCAGTCTGTATACGTGAAAAATTAAATTCCTGAAAACGAGTTCGAGAGATGAGCGAGCGAAGAGAAGAACAAAAATTGATTTCCTTGTGAGCCCCCGAGCGCGGCAGCTCATCCTCGTCTCATCTCGCTGCGCTGATGTTTTTGTAATTAAGAGTAAACAAAGTGCGCAGGAATTAATTTACATAAGCAATTAAGCGAGCGGAGAAAAAGAAACGCGCCTCCATCTCTTTCTCTCACGAGTGGCGTAATGATTTGTTTGTTAATTCAGAGAGCCGGCTAAAGTAAATTGAAAAGAAAATACACTTCTCTGCTCTCCGACCGAGAGTTTCCTCGCACGCAAATTCGAAAACGCAGAGAATATCTTTTCTGCGGCCTCCTCGCGCACATCTCATCATCATCGCGAGGCGCAAAACTCACTTTTGTACGTGTTCAGCAAGGTTATTCTGATGTGCTTTGTGCCGAGAACAATTCCTTTTGTGTGGATTTCAATTAAGTGTACGTAGAGCGGAGGAGCCGGCGGCGATTTGCTCCAACTTTTCGTTCTCTTCATCTGCTGCTGAAATGTAACCGTCGAGGGGGGTACATGAAAGACTAGCTGGCTTCTTCTTTTTCTGCCAGTAATCAGACCCGGACAGTGCCCTGCAGTTAAAGGCTTCCAAAATTAGAGAGACCAAAGATCAAAATTAAAATTAATTTATTGTCAATTGATCTCCATGAAATATCTAAAAATTTTAAAACATCTGCTTAAAAATCTCATCATAAAAATTTTAAGATTTTAATGAAAATAGAGATAGTCCAGCCCGTACTTGTCACGCACCACCTAAATTGCAAGCGCTTGCTTTCATCAAAAATTATTATTTCGCTCACCAAAAGTAATAGAGTGAATAGTGCTGGTGTTGCGTTAATTTAACAGCTGCTACAACACGCATTTTTAAATCTTCATAAAAGCTTTAAGTGCACATGTTTACAACTATTTTATCATTCAAATATTTAAAGCCCTCTGAATTTTTCAATGTCTACCTATTTATTATCTTCCTTTATGCAAACCAAAGCTGTCGTGATAAAAATGGAAAAATAAATATTTATTTTTATGCTGTAGGTGCAAGTTAAATTCATATTGCATTTATTAAAGCAATAATTTGTATCAAGACACACCATGCAACTTTGTTATTTAAAAAAAAAAAAAGAAAATTTAGGCAACTTAAAATAATCATAAATGATATGAATATTATCCAATTTATTCTTTATTTAATTAATTATTCCACTCTCATTGAAACATACGACATTTCGTATTAAGTTCAGCTACAGGCACTAAAAATAATCTTAAAAACAGTCACAACATGTTTTTACGCGATAAAAAAACTGATAATTAATTAACTCTATCAACACTTCCTCATATTAGGTTGGTTTCTTTACACCATTTTTTTATACCAGACATTCACACAATTCACAGTTCAACTTCAACAGCCTAGCTTTAATTCCACAGAAGAAAAGTGAGAAAATGAACGCTACCTACAAAGATTTTGGTAAGTTCTAGGAGAAATTGAAAAGAGAACTATATTTTCAATTAAATTTAAATAGTGTCCGACTCAGCAGGACTACCGATGAAGGAAATACCGCACTGGTGGTTAATATCCGGTTTCCTTGTGGTGATGCACTTGATCACCATGATTCTCATCACCATCGTCATCGTCAAATCACGCTCTGATGATGAGTCGACCAAATCATTGCCGACAAAAAGGTCCAGGGTTGTATCTGGACAGAGAATCATAGATGCTGAGGAAATCCAAATGGAAACCTTACCTACGCAAGAGCGTCAAAATAAAGGAATGGAATTTGCTTATGAAGAAGCATGTGGTGGCTTCTCTGAAGAAACATACCAACCGCCTCCCTCAGGAGCATACCAGCCTGCCCCCAGTACTTTCAAGGCACCCATACCAAAATTTTGCGAATCTTATGAGTACAACCAATGTGACGAACCCACCTATTCAAATAATGCAGATACTTATGGAAACCTTAGTTACAGTTACTCTAGCTTTGACGATGAAGAAACATACGCAAATGTCAACACTCTCAAAAAGTGATAACATCAAGATCTGCTTGTTAACTTTTTTTTTTAAATTGATATAAAATTATAAAAAAAATAATATCGCTCCTCTCATAGTAATCAGAGGAGTGATATTCTTTGGTGTTTGGTGTAAAATGATGTATTTGGGCAGAGAATGCCTGGTGGTACATTAATAAACACAATTGTAACTAAAATTTTGGCCAATAAATTGCAGCAATGCGTAAAAAAAGTATGCCCATTCCTATCAGGCTAATACTATAATCTATAATGATATAAAATTTAGACTTCATTATTAGTCTAGTCACAAAAATAATATTAATAATTTCCAATTTCCTCCATATTATACTGTGTAGTAAATTTAATCGTTGTTATGGCTAATTATATATAATAAAAAGTTAACTCCATGAAATGTAGATTTTTTCTTCAATTTTTTACCGTCTCAATATAAATATTATTAAAACATGGTAGCAAATAAGGTAAAGTAACTGCTGTATTAGAACACATAAAGAGCACTGTTAAATCGTTGCAGTTGAGCTTTAAGAGTATACACAAGAGGGGTCACCCTGACATGAGGGGCTATCAAGTTTCCTGAGCTTCTCAACAGGAAGTGAGAGGGCTGTCTGCGAAAATTTATTCTGATCGTCAAGGCGGAGTTTGGACGCCATCTTCAAAATGCCGATTCGCAGACGGTGCACCGGAACCGAATTAAGTTGTCGGCGGCCATAATCCAGCTGATTTTCTGATAATGACTGCAGCGCGTGAGAAACGAACCCAAGACAAAGGGGGACGACTCAATTTAGGAAGCAGGTGGCGTTTTTATAAGAGAGTGGGAAGCCTACAAATTGAATAATAATAAAAAAATACAATTGATATCAAAGACAAAATGCATTTTCTCTCATATAACGATTTCTATAAAAAAATTTTTTTTATATATTATCAAATAAAAATTACGTTTAAATATCATAAAATTATGGTTAATTATTAATTAAGGAAAGCAGGTGTTTTCATATATTATGGAATTATGAAGATAATGAGAATCCTCAAGATTATAATGACCGCCCTGCCGAGCTGTAAATTTATGGTGTGCGAAGAAGGGGAGTTTTCCTAATGGGGGTAGTTTGCTTGCCGGAGGTGTTTGTTTTTCGATCGTCTAAGTAAGATAAAAATGCTCCAAGCAGGTATAATATTAAGAAATTGAGATTTTTTCCTCCAGAATGAAAACTTTACTTACTAATGCCAACATTTTAAAACATTTTCTCTCTGGCAAAATGTCGAAAATTGAGGAAAAGAGCAAGTATGTACAATATCACGAAAAATGCACAAAAAATGAAGAAAAAAAAAAGAAAAACGTTTTCCCTTATATTGTTGATCGATGTTCCTCCCTGCCGGATAATAGCATTTCTCACAACTTTAAAGCGTCCCTCGGGCGAGAGCAGCATCGCATCTCGTGTTAATGAGACGACCGTGCTTTTGCTCCCTCCATCCCGACGACGTAACTCAAACTTCAAACTGCGCAAAGTGAATTACCTGGCACTGCTTTTCACGTCGCGTCAGGATGAAAGCGCAAGATAATTTGGTTATCTCGAGACTCACGACTTTGTCAACACCGCGGCCCCTTTGTCTTTCTCATTAATTTCTCCTTAATAGCTCGCGCAATTACGGCACAAAGTGGCTGGCGGGGGATGAGAGAGAAAAAGAGAAAACGCATTTTCTTTGTCGGAAATTTCCACAACGCGCGGCCCGTTTTATTTATGTTTCTCGAGACGTCAATTAACGAGAGGAGAAAAACCTATCCGGCCGTTCGGGATGTTGTTTTTTCCTTCCACCGCGAGACGGTCTAATGAAGGCCAGGGGCTACTTTATTTACGAGAGAGAGCCCCGCCGTCTCTATTAAAAACACACAAGCCTCTATTATATATAACAGCCAGGCCGACCGACAAGGCAAAAACAACAATATTCGTGCGTATTTTCGGCGTTATTGTCTCTCTGCTGGGGCAGGATTTGCGCGCGGCGAGAGATAAAAATTATGGCATCATTAGCTGCCGAGAGGACCGGCCAGAGCAAAACGACACGCGAAATTGGCACTTAAATTTTAAATGCGTAAAACGAGACTGCGCCGCGGAGGTTTATTTATGTTGTAATGATTCGCCCGAAACGACTCTCTATGCTTTGTGCGCGCTCACATTATTTATGGGCCGCTTTCATATCAAAAATTAATTAGCCTTTTTTTGGCGAGCTTGCTTCTTTCTCCCTCTTGTCTGCACGAGTTTTGCGCTAATTGGCCACAAACCTTCCCAGAAATCCCTCCGTATGTTGATGGACAAATACAAAATTCTAATTAAGAGCCTGCTTGCTGTATAGGAATTTGCATGATGTGAGCAAAATGGAGATATTTGCGCTTCATAATAATAACTTTCACTGTGTGGTGAGAGAATTTCACTGATTCCATTAGTCAACTTCAATGAACAAAACATATTTTACTCTTTTTTATATCTTAAAAAAGTTTATTAATTGATTATATTATTAAAATTGATAATTTTAATAATAAATAAATTTTTTTTTAAATGACTTTAATTCGTTAAATTTAATTATTATTATTTTTGTTTTCTTATCTGTGATTTTAATTATTTTTTAGTTGTATCATTTATTTTTTATGCTTTATGTCTAGTTTCTATTATTATAAAAAACATATAATCATATGTACACATCTTCATTTAAAGGTATGCTTTATAAATTGCAAAAATAAATATGTAACACGTTTTCTTTTCTTTTGAATTTCCTTTATTACTAATTCATTGAAGTATAACATTAAACATCGCTGATAGATTGCAAATTTAATTTATTATTCGAATTAAAAACACAGTTTTTATAATAGTTATGACTGATTCTTAATTTTTTAAAGGATGTTTTTCTCAGACTATTCTTTTTAAATTGAAATTTATATAATAATTTGCCAGTTTTATCTCCATTTATTTTACTACTGCGGTATGAGTGCACAAGAAATTATGACTTGTGAAGTTCTTACGCAGATTTTATATTGACTTGATGTAAGATAATATGTATAACAATAAAAATAATAATCTTCATTGTTTTGATTGAATGCAGAGAAAATAAATTTTTGAAATCATGTTTTGAGAACTGATAAGATGTGCCTCTCCATACAACTCCTTAATTTTTAATAACTTTTGCATATTTGCACAATATAATTGTAATTCATGTAACAAAATCCATTTTATATTAATAATCCTAATGTAAAATAATTATATTTCCATGGAAAAAAATGTTTTTTTAATAAGTTTAGTGTCAGAAAAATGAACCGCTCAAATTAAATGCTACAACACAGCTTGATCAATGCTCACATAATGTTATTTAAATTTTAATATTGTGCCTTGCAATAATTTTTCTTATATATACCATTGTTTTACACCTAAACTAACAAACGTTCATGAAAAATGCATCTCGCCTGGTTCATCTCATATTAAGAGAGCGAAACAAATTGGCGCCGCCGCTGTTCCTGTCCGGAGATTTACGCTCTGCCAATTTCCTGGACGTGATGAATACGTGCTGAGGAAACGCAAAAATAAATCCACAGGCCGCTCTCTCACATTTGCACCAGCAGTGGCATTTCCTCCGCAATCCTCCCCGGCAAACGTATATGTAATTTTTCGCGAGCAGGTGCGGAAATTCATCTCGGTGGAGCACGTGCTCACATTGTTGTCACCGTTTTTGTGAGTGCGTAATCCGCCTTCACGCTTTTTTGTTCATTACGCGCGCGTTGGAGCGAAACAATCGCGGCCGCTGGGATCCTTCTTGCACCCCTGCTTTTGCTGAGTTTGGGCTTTTTACACCACCAGAGTATTGTCCTGTGATTCTGCTGGGAGCTCAAATTTTTAAAATTATTCCAACTGAACTGCACGATGAAAAAAAAATCATGGCAGGAAAATATTAATATTTTTTTTTTAAATATTTGTAAAAATGTTGGGTTAGAGGAAAATTTAAACACAGAAAATGTGAAACGGGAAATCCGTGAGCTATGCAATGAAACTTACAAAACAGATATCACATAAGCAGACGGTGTGGTAATTTATTCATGAGAAATGTCAACTGAGGTTCTCGACTTTTTTTTTTGATATCAAATTTCGTTGCTGCTTTGGGCACGCACGTTAGGGAAAGGAAGAAAACGCGAACCGACTGCTGATTTTCCCCCAGCATGCAAAAGAGATGCGGAGCAAACAGGGCGACGCTCCTTCCGCTCGTAAAAGTTGGACGCGCCAATATTATGCGCGAAAACAGACTCTTCCTTAGACTTTATTGCGACGCAAAATTTTATTTCTGTTTGTATATGACGAGAAAGAAAATTGAACATGGAGAAAAATGCTGATGTGATCGGAAAAACCTCCGCTTAGCAAAATGGGGACACGGAAGAAGTGCATGGTTTCTACATAAATTTTCAAATGGGATTTGCTGTTCTTATATTCTTCAAATTATGAGTGGACTGCAGAGAGTGTCGTTTGGCACGTCTCTCCAGCTTCCCTCGCCAACTTAACTTTGCACCTTTCTTTATTTCATGAGAAATAATTGAAATTTCAAATATTTTATTAGGAAAACTTCTGCCAAAAATATAAATACGCATGGAGAAAAATATATTATGCATAGCGTTTTAATGTAGCCTAATAACTTATTTTGATTTTAATTAATTTTATAAAAAGAATGTAATAAATTTTGAATAAAAATTCCCTTCCATTTTTGTTATCTTATCTTTGGTTATAACTTTCAAGAACAAATTTTAAATATAAATTAATATAAAATTCTGTGTTTAAAAATGCAAAACATTAGAAAACTTTTTAATGCTTTGACATAAATAAATACTGAACGTATGCATACGCAATTTAACAGCATTCAACCTGTCACTTTCCTATAAACATACTTAAGGCTTTGCCAAAATTTAATTTAAAAGCTACTGAAAGGCGATAAATCACGGCCGAAAACAAAAGAGCCAACGAAGGGAGGTGAGAGAAAAGCAGCACGGAATGAAACAAAACAAAACTGCTCCCGGCCTGTCCCATTCGACCTGCGAAAAAGCCACTTGTTTTCGCTGCTCTTATCTTCAAGAGTACATGCACCCTTTGGACTGCGAAAAAATCTGCTGTGCGCGCAACGAGACAAACATTGGGAATGAAGGTGGCGAGGTAAATCACGATTTTGCTAACAAACAAAACAAATAAAATAAGAGGATGGCAAAGCGACACGAAAACGAGAGCTGTTTGGTCACACCAAAAACAAAAGCATCACAGGCAATTATTTTGGGTGTCCAACAACATTCCCACCCACAGTCCAGTAAGTAAACAGTACAGTTGTATATTGCATGGTGCATTAAATTCTGTTTGTTAAGAGTATATGAATAAGGATTCATGGGAAAAATGAAATTAAGAACTGAAAAATGAAAAAAAAATATTGAATTTAATTTTTTAATGAAATTAATTTTCATTTACGTGATTTAAAATATCATATTATTTTGCTATTAAATTACCAAGTAAACAAACAGCTAATCTGCAATGAAAAGTATTTCTGACGTCTGCGGTTGAGTTTCTTTTCCTGCCAAGATAACGAGCCACAACGACCCTGTTTACAATACACACTGACAGCCAAATTGCGAATTGCGAACCAAAGTATATGCAAATGAATAATTAGGCCCTTCACAAAAAACAAAGGAAGGCGATTACTTTTGTTTCCCGACTTTTTTCGGCGACGTCAAATTTGAGCAGCGCGACGGGACACGCTAGTTGGTTAGTTAGTTTGTTTTATTGTTTAAATATTTAATGAGCCGCGAGGCAGACAATGGAATAAAATTTATCCGCGCCGCCGTAATTCATCAGCATCAATTCAGAAATACCTGGCGTCGCACGGCACACAAATAATAAAATTATACTATTACAGGCGTTCATAATGCATTCGCGCGCGCGATGGGATACTTGTATATGCACGTGTATAATGATAATGGGCTCGTCGCTCATTGTATGCATATTAGATGCGCGAATAATGCGCGCGACCAATCATTATTTCCATCCGCAAGGTGTCACCGCCTATAACAAATATAATGATGCAACCAAATAAAGTTTGAGATTATTTTAAATTTTTTTAGAATAAATATATAAATCAAGTGTTCAGGATCGGAGGCTCCTTTGCAAATCGATAAATTACTGCGGCTCACTGACAGCCGACAAAATATAACTCATTTGAATTCATCCTCTGCCTTTACCCTTCCTCAAGAGTGTAATTGCACGATTTATTATCTGCTTTCATCCGCGCCCTATTAATAAATATTCAATAGTTCCCATTGACATCTCAATATTTCATAGGAAAGATTTATTGATTCGCAGCCCTTGGCCAATGAAAGCAGGAAATAGTTCGATACTAGAATTCAAATTTTGTAATTTTTAATGATCAAATTTGCCCCAGGGCTTATCATTTATCATATCATAGTATAAAAAATGAAATAAAATACTAGTTTCAAACTTGCAAACAAAAGAATGATTATGGCTTAAAATTCTTAAGAGATGAATTTAAATTTAAAACTTCAATTTAGCAAGCTGAATTAAATCAAAACAAATATTTGTGTTGTCTACAAAGTTTTATTAAATGCTTGTGTAAATCTTTCCCTCTAATTTTTTTTATTGAAATTTAATATTTTTAAACTCTTAAATCCATAAATTTTGTTTAGCTAAAATACTTAAGGTTGAAGTTTGGAATTACGCAACTCCGAATTTGCACTAAAGGTAACCGTTGAGTCGCCAATTAGCGGCAACTGAGTGCCAATTAGGCCGGTTGCTAATGAAAAGCCCCGGTCGTTCAAATAATTAAGCATAAAGCACTTTTGAAGTGTGGGGATTTTTTTGTATTGCTTGTTATTCACCCCGATCTTTTACCACACTGTACTTGTTAATTTTCATCCCAGCCCGACGTGCACCCGCATTTCACACTTGCCAACTTGCCAAGCGCACTTCTGCACCCCTGCACTTTTCAAGATGGAATAAAACCAGCAGCGAATTCAAATTTGTACGTAAATCCGCAGGTGTTTTTTATTTTTATATTTCTACTTTTTCTGCAACGAGTTTTGAGTGTTTATTCAAATGAAATTGCAAGGGGGGAGAGTTTTTCGCGTCTAATGAGCGCCAGTCAGCTCCCGCGAGAGGATTGTTGCGGATTCTGCATGGGGTGTCTCTCTCACTCTGAAAGCATTCTGCGGAGACGGACTCGCAAAAATCTCGGCGCTGCGCATAAATTATCACGTAATTAGAATTAGTGGTGTAATTTGCGCTGCTGGGGTGCAGGTGCGCGAATTTTTGCGCCTCTTTCCTTCTCCGTCGCGTTCCATGAATAAAAGATGTGTCCGCAGTTGCCTCTGCCAAGTTAGCGAATTTTGCTTAATTACGCACTTTGTTTCTCTCGCGGACTAATAACTCACGGGGAGACAAAATTTCCGCAGACATGTTAAATTTAAGGGGCATTCTAGTAATTTTTAGGCATGTGCGATGGTTTAAATTTAATTTCAACCAGATAGTTGAAAACTCTATTTGTATAGAGGATACCAAAGAAATGGAAGCTCAAACTAGCTAAAGAATGAGGATAAAAAAAACATGGAGAGATTAAAATCTAAGTAACAGCGGTTTGCAAATGATTACTTTTTTCTGATTAAATATAAAATTTATAAAAAGAGGTAAATAGATCGTAAATTTTAAATTGCTACGCAAGAAAAATATGGGTGATACATTCTGCACCATTAATAAAAGACTGCGGGCTCAGGCTGACAAAACTTTGTCTTACCCTAAAGAAATTTGTAATAAAAAAAATAATAAATATAAAATTTAATAGCGGAACATTGGAAGCGGAACATTAAATTAAACAGTATCAGTAGAGAGATGAAAAGATTCATTGCTGTAAAATCATGAATTAGTGGCTCAAGATTAGTTTATATAAATAATTTGGTCAATAATTTCAATAAATAAAAAAAAGGCACTTTAAAAGTAAAAGATGCATCTTATTAAAAAATTATTTAACACATTGTATGTAATATAAATAAATTTATTAAATTGTTTTATTAAAAATAATTTTTATTCTGTGATAATTATATTTAAAAATAAATTTATATATTTATTAACGTTTAAAAAATACAAAATAATTCTATTTGCACTACTTTAAAAAAAAAATCTGCAGTGCTCAAGCTATCAGCTGATATCGTTCCTTGTGTTATACTTGTAAAAGTCAGTTTTGGGGGCGCTACTGTCACGTGATGCAAGTGTTCTATTGTTTACATCGTGTTCAATCTACCGAAATTGTGCTTGCAGACAACGTCAAGAGCTCTTTGGAAGGTTCTGGAGCAGATGGAAAACGCCGAGGCTGCTTGTAAGTACAAATTCGATGTTGTGTTCTGAATTAAAAAAAAAAAAATTGATTTTCAGTATAAATTTTAACATCTGCAGCTCGATTATATCAATTCAGACAAACCTGACGTTTTCAACGCGTGATATAAATATTTTTTAATGTATTTTTGGCAGTTTTCGTGCCAAAACTACATTAAACAGAATCTAAAATTGTAATTAAATTGATTGTAAACAATTTATTTGCCACATAATATGTTATTTAAAATCAGGTTTATAGTGTCATATCTTACCATACCATTATCAATAGAAATAATTTGCTGCTTGAATGGAATCTTTGACGATTTTCACAGTTTTAAGGTTTCTAAAAGAGCATTTAATAAATTCAAGCTGACGTTAATAAACTTACAATTTACAATTAAATAAATTATTTGTAAAAATATCCACATCGTCTTTTCAAAGGAGAGGCGAATTTTAAGAACGTTGCTCACGTGTCTTTAAAAAAAGTTCGGGAGCGTGTCGGATTTCTGAACAAAGGAGTATTGAAAGTTACAAAGAGGCTTCTGTTTTTTGCTGCTGCCGGCTTCGCTTTTGCCGCACGATTCGACGCGCCCCTAATTACAAAAAAAGCACCAAAGGTTAAAAACAACTCCAGGGGAGGTTTTCCTTTAATTGTTAGGAGCTGATGATCGGCTCACAAGAGCGACTATTAAAAGGGTCGATCGTTTGAATGGGCCGCTTAGTCAAAGGGGATGCCGACGCTCTGCGGGTGGTTTATTTCTACCCTAGAGTGAGAAAAGCCTGAACTGAAACGATTCAAGAGAAGTGTCTTTAAGGGTTGTAGTCCCAAATTGCTGCCTTAATTTTTTTATTCCTTTTAGATTTCGATTTAATTAATAATAAAAAGAAGTCATTTAATGAAGCAGTTTCTAACAAGAGAGCTGCAAGAGAGGAAGATTTGGTCCGCATATTTTACTAAAAGAGGAGAATAAAAATATATAATATAATTTTCAATTTATAAATGGAGATAAAAACTTTGCAGGTCTTTTTTTTTACAAATATGTGCCTCTAATTTTTCAAATATGCAAACTTAAAAAAGTTTAGTAAATACTGTTCTCAAAAATTGTGTAATTTTCTGTTTATCATTTATCATTTTCTTTTTTTTCTGAGAAGTTTCTCTTAATTTAGATTAATGTTCATAAAATTATTATCACACGATAAACGATGAAGAAAATTTGCCAAAAAATATATGATTTTTTTAGTTCACGGTCATTCGATGGCCACAAATCATCGTTGGTGACACTCTTTTTTCCCTGTTTGCCCTTTTGCTGCACAAAAAACCTGCGGGAAGTTTGCCTTCTCATACTTCCTCAGGGGCACCTGAGTCGAGCGAGAGATAAAACCTCGAAAACAAACAGGCAATCTATCATTTGGCGAATTTGCTTTTTCGCGAATTCGCCCGTTCTTTCTTCCGCCGGCCTGCCGGCTGGAGTCATCAGTAAATGCCATCTCGGCCGGCGGGTAATTAATCACGCAGGTGAACGGCTGGCTGGCTTTTTTGCGCTGAAAGAAATCATTTGATTTTCATTGCAGAGTGAAAAAGAATAAAAGAAAAGGGAGTCGGTCTGTGCAATTAGGAGCGAGCACTTGTTGCGGCCGATGAGTGATGGCCGATTCGCGCAGTCGAGAAGCGATTTTTCAACGCCACCTTAATGCCGCTTTAATTAGACGTATCGTGCGAGTCCAGCGCTTTTAATTAGGCCCTGCGCCCCAATGATAAATAATACACACACATCTCACATACCCAAATCAAAACCGAGAGTTCTTTGCTCTCGTGCGCGCACAAACCCACGACGGTACGTGTAATTAACATTCAGCCCCTTTTGTGCGCAACCAAAGTTCTCAACTCGGCTCATTTTTCAGCCCGAGTCGTCTCTTTTTTGCAAGTAATTGCCAATTTTTAGAGGCCTGCGAACTTTTTAATTGGCTGTCTGTCGTTTGACAAATTTCCATGGTCTACTGCTTGAGTGATGCTTCAGTTCAGACAACGCTTTTGACCTTTTTAAGCAAAAAGTTGTACCAAAAGTTTATAGCAAACACAAGTTTACTATCCTTCTTGTTAAAATGTCTTTTAGATTGCAAGATTAATTGAGAGAAACTAAAAATTTGTTTGACTTAAACTAATAATTTTAAAATGTTTTTATTTTAAGGGATGGTTTAGATGGGAATGATTGGAAGGGATCTTGATTTTGTTAATTGCAAGTTAATTTGTATATTAAAACCTCTCATAATCCTGCAATAAACAATTAAATAATTTTGAACAAATAAAATAAGGGGAAAATTCTAAAATGCAATACATTTCATCACATTTTGTTATAAAATGGTGGTGTTTTCCCCCTTACCTAATTAACTTTCATCCAAAAATTATTTGCGTAAGGAAACAACTCTTGAGCACAATTTGAGATGTGTTTTTTGTGCGAAAAAAAAACCGAGCAAAATCTCTTTGTGTTAAAAGCCAGAAATAATAATAATCCTTGTTTTAATAAAAAATTTTTAAGTCAAACTGAGTATATGCGGCAGAGGAACAAACATCTACATCAAATGTTTATTTTATGAGCTGCTTGGCAGATAATTTTGCAGTAAAACCAGACTCACTCAGCCCGCTAACAGCTCGTCGTCGTAATCGAGAAATAAACAATAAAACGCAGCAACAAAGTGCATAAATCCGTTTAGTAGATGCGACAACGCCGTGCATATTATTGCTGCAGCACGCGACGCGAACAATAAAACGTATGATGTGATTTAGTCGCTTCTCAGATGTTGCGGCATGCGAGAGTGTGCAATAATAGACTCGCTGGGTATAATAATAAATTCAATATGACTGCTGGGGAGTGTCGCGCTGCAAAGATTGATAAAGGCAGAATAATAAACTCGCGGTGTATTAAAAGAGCAAAATAATATGCTTGTTTTATCTGCTCGAGAATGAAGCGCGAAAAACTCGCGGATCGCTCGCTCGACTGTGAAAAACTTTATGTTTTAATAATGTATATCGAAATGCATCCGCTGCTTAATGTTTGAAAACTGATTTATAAAATAAGTTTCTCTGCGGCGTGTGCAGCACGATTAACATGAAAGTGCAGCAAATCAAGACGAGGATATACAGCGTGTGCAGCAGTACGAAAGAAATTCTAGCCGCGACACCGTGTTTCAAGAGAATAATTTACTTCTGCCAAGATAATATACTCCTGCTTGCTTCAAGTACAAATAAATTACTAATAAAATAGATTACAAACGTAAGCTCATTTGGTGGAAGATTTACAACAATTTTTTACTGTGCAAATTTTCATTTTATGATATTGGTTTCAGTTACAAAAGCTGGTGATTGGAATGTTTTATTTTGAATTCCAAATTATATTTTAACATTTTCAAGAATCAAAATCGACGGGATCGAATCAATTTAAAGTAACCTTCATGTTATCCCTATTTTACTTCAAAAAAGTCTAGAACTTTCTGGTGAAGTGGTTTTTCTATACAAGATTTTACATAATGTTTGTGTATTATATCAAATTTTAAATTCCAGCCTCGTTGGGACAATTTGAGCGGATTTCTCACTCATTGTCACTAAGACCGTGGAAGATTTGCTTGAAAGAATGCATCATTAGGGAATTATTTTTTTAATTTTGTCAAAATACCGTGTTTTCTGTTCAATTTTAGTAAATTACATTAAAAATTTGCTTTCTTTATAATTCTGCAAATTGTTATAATCGTGGAAATAAACGTCTGAAAAAGAAGCACTTAGCGAATCAACGTGATCTCGTTTGTGCCTTTCTCAGTTTATTGCAAGAAGACTTGCTGACAGCCCCCGTCTGCACATTTCCATCTCGATTTCACCGCTCATTCTTCTTCACGTCGCGCAGATTTAATTTCAACGCGCGTTAGGCAATCAATTAGCGCTGAGCGGAAAGTGACGAAACGCGCTCTCGGCAGGTGCATCTCGTTTTCCTCGTTGTTCGCTTCCTTTCTGCCGCTGCATCACGACCAAGTGTCGGCTCGGCGGAGCACTTTAATCCATCATCTCTGCCCGCGCGCGCGGTCATCAAAGACGGAAAGAGAGTGAGTGAGTGAGTGCAGCAGAGTACAAAAGGTGCCGAGTAATGCTTTTTGATAATAACGACGTACGTGCGCGATTTCCAGAAGCGCGCCTTAATTAAGTCGAAAGAGAAGAAGCGAAGACCTACCTGGCTGACGAGTGTCGAAAATTGTTTCAACCGCGGCGAGATAGAGGCAGAGACACACGCAATAATCATTTCCTTTCGTTTTAGTTACTTCTCCGAGAGAGACGACGAACGAGCAAAAAGCTTTTAGTTCCCATGACTGTAGATATGCCTTTTCTGCTTGTTTTATTGTTTCACGAGAAAGGAAATCGTAAAGAGCGTGTGATAACGGCCGAAAAATGAGCAGGAGATGATTTTTGACGAAAATTTAATTCGGCGCCCGGATTATTGTTATTTTTTATGTGCGATGGCTCCTTCCGCACGTCATCAGCAACAGCCACATCATGCACGTAAAAATGAATTATGCGTCGCGAAATGTCCGTGTGAGAGTCATAAAAATGCTCTCGTTTCTCCATTATTTTCGTTCGGGGCTGGAAAATGGAAAGCTTCCTGTCATGGCGCTTCATTGGCTCTGATCATGCTTTACCAGTTTCCCTTTCCTGACAAGGTTTTATATTTTTTTATACAATTGCAGCAAGTTTTATAAGTATTAATTTTTTTATATGAATAGTCTTAAATATTATCTTCTCTCTTAAGTTTTATAATTGTTTTATATAAAACTCTCATTGAGGCGGTTGCAATACAAATTTATTTTTAGATTAAAGCTGGTTTCTATAAAAAAAATCGCCAATGGCTAATCTCTGACAAATTAACGTCGTAATTCTCCTTACCATTATTATTAAAAAGAAAATAAAATTATTATTTCTTTAAATTAGTTTTAATTTTGTGAAATCTGTTTTCATGCTTATAATTATTAAATTAGATTTTTATTATAATTTTTATATTTTATTTTTTGTAAAATCTTTTTACATTATAAAAAGTTGCAATATGCTTTGACATACATTTGTAATTTTTTAAATTCCATAAATTTATTGCATAGCTTGTAATAATCATTACAATTAGTGCAAACAATTATTCTCAGTGCAGGCGAACGTCGTAAACATTATATTTTATGTAATATAAAATTTCGTAAAAATTACCTTGCTGAGCTCGATATCGGAATATGAGATAAAATCAGTCAGCTGTTCATGAAATGAACCACACACTTGTCATTTTATTTGACATGCCAAGTTTTTTTATATAATTCGTCAAGACTTTTCGATTGCAAATGACGCATTATTGATTTTTTCAATCTCATTGCATCACAGCAAGCAAATATAATACGCTCTCATAGTTTTTTTTATTGTGTGTGACTGATAAGTTTGGTTGCGCTTTGAATACATACAAGTTCATGATGTGTGCATGTGAAGTAGGAGGTACCGCGGCTGTCACAGGCACCTTCAATTCATTATTTAAAAACGCTTTTTCTTACCTAATTTGTTGCAGCCCGAAAGCGACCGCCGATTTATAAATTGCCGTTCTCTGTTGAATTTTAAGCCGATTACGGCGCACAACATAATTTTCAGCGAATTCTTTCTTTAATTTTCGCGTCTCGTCCGCCCAGCAAACGCCTATGGCGCGCTCTTTGACTCGCGAGATATTCGCCTGCTAATGCCATTTAATTGCTCTCACGAGAGACGACCCTGTAATCAGCACTTAAAACTCATCTCTCTCGCTGCTCCTTTGCGATTATCATCGCTGTATGTTGTACATCCTGTGTATAGGTATGTCAACCGATCGGATTGAAAGCTCATTCGCGCATCATGCAAGACTCTTTGTCCGCTTCGCTGGTCGTGTCGCTTTTATTGTGCGCGCACGAGAGCGCAAATTTATTGTCCGCCGCGTGCGTCAGGTAAGTGAGTGAATTTATGCAGCGCACATACCGCCATTAGAGAGAAAGAGCCTCTTAAACTTTATTGTTCGTGGAAGATTTTATCACTCTGCTTAATTTTCGTCATATTTTGAGAGCACTCTCTGCCAGGTCTGCGATAAGCGAAAATTGCATCGTTCAGAATTTACCGCAACATTTTAAAATTCTTCGCTGCAAATATGAATTATTGATTAATTTTTTTTGCTTTTTAAAATTAGTTTTTTATGGATTAGTTGTTAGTAGTAAAAAAAGTCAAGTTCAATTTAAGAAATTTTCGCTGCATGAATCTTTTCCCACGATTTTTCATACGACTTAAAATTTTTTTTGGTAAATAATTTTTCTTTCCTAATTTATGATTTTTTTTTATTAAAAAATTAATTTGATTTAATACGATTATCATTGGAATTAGACACATCTTGTACGAAAGTGGTTAACTTATTAAATAAAATCCTGCGTGAATTTTATACAGGAGTATGCATTAACAAGCGATATATTTTTTCCCTTTTAGATGTCTGTGGCTCATTAATTCTAGTTAAATCATTCCGAATCCGAGAGGATTATCCATACCAGTCTAACCGAGGATAAAAAGACAGGATTCCGTTTCAATTTAAACCCTTTCAAAACATTTCGCAACCGGGGCGTCTGCTTTTCAAATTTAATACGTATGCGCTTAATTTATTCTAGTTGCAAGTAAAGTGCATTTGCCACGGCGAAAAGCAAGAGGAGCTTTCACGTGATTCATTTGCCGAAGAAAACCGTGTGCAGAAATTCTCAGCGGCAGCATTTCAGACTCGTGGCTTTTAATTCACTATCAGCGTGCGAGTGCAATAAATCTCAGGTGCAGCTCATAAATTGCAATCAGGCCTGCATTATCGTCGCATCTCTGCACAGACTGAATCAATATTTCATGTCTCATAAGAACTTTTATAAATAATAAGTAATAAAAATTGAAATTTGTTGAGCAATCTATAAATAACAACATAAAAAATGGTTTATTTGTCGATTTCTATTTTATAAGATTCAAAATTGATTAGAAAGTTTTGGGCATCAGTGTTGAAAAAAATGAGCTCGTAAAAAAGATTTTTTTTTTAATATAGCATAATTTGATTTGTCTATGATATAGTGATGAAAGATTCTACATCAAATCATATTAAATTTCATATTTTTTATTTTATTATATTGTGTCTACTTTTTAGAGACTAAAACATTTTTGAGCAAAGGTATGTTTTTTTAGAGATGATGAATAGTTGTTGTTGTTTTCTAGATCAACCTTGAACTCCCTTGTTCCTCATCAGCACACTATAGTTTATTTTTTGCATCTGGGGGACAACCTTGGTGGTCCCAATGGAGCGGAATGAGAGCAGCCGAAATTAATCGATTAGATCGCTTTACGCGTTCATCTCTCGTTTTTCGCTTTTTCTCTCACTTGGCGAGCCCTTCTCAAGAGAGTTGCGCTCTTTCACACCTCATTTGGCCGCGACGTGCATTAACCACACGTGACTTACGCTGCCTTATTTTGCGCTAAAAAGTTGGTCTCTGCCTTTATTCATTACGGAAAACTGCCTGCAGCAGCTGAGAAAAAGCCGCACTGAGAGAGTGCAAAAAATTACTAAAAAAATATATTTGCTGGCATTACCACATGATGGAGAACAGAAAGGCAGTATAAGTTTGTGTGAATTTTCAATTTTCATGAAAGGGGAGGAAAAAGTTTTAATTGGGTTGGTTTGCAGCAAAGTTTCGCGCCAAACACGGTGAGGAAATGAGCAAAACTGCGGCGTTGAAATTAAAAAAAACTTCTGAATAAATTTGCATAATTCATCAATAATTGTTTTTGAAATTTACCTCAATTTTAATGAAAGATCGCATCTAAAGAGTTCATTAGAGCATTTTATCCCGTTGAAATTGAAAAAAGCTTTGAAGTTGTCCACAATGGAAGAGACCTATTATTATTTTTCGAGTTTCAGTTCTTTTCTGCTGGCCTCTCTTTTCAGTGTTCATAATTGCGATGTAATTGCAGACCATTATAAACATTTAATTCGGTCTTGTGTGTGAGAAGAATCCCGCAGATGGAATCGAAGAGAAAGAAAAAAGGGCAGCTCTGCGCAAAAAGGATACGCGCTCTGTGGCGGCGTTTTGAAGAATTCGAGCTTGTTAGCGGGCAAAATGCGCGGCGAATTACACGAAGGCACGCAGTAATAATGCTCCAGCTCTTATTAAGGCGCACGTACGTACGTATTATTATATAAAACGTTCGCTCATATGCGCAAGTATAATAAATAAAAATTCGCCTCAGTGTGTGCGAGACGAGAGCGGCGCTCAGAGTAATGGGGCCTCTTCGTCGCTGTCGCTCGTCCTCTGATGAATCACTTTGGCCGCGAGATTTACGGCCCGCGGAGCAGATGGATTCCTTTCTTTCTTTCGGTCGTCTGGAGCCAAGTCATTAGCGAGAGCACGGCGATTTTTGCCTTTTATTGGAAACAACTGAGGGCTCTCTCAAATGAATTATCAAAAGGAAGAAAATTCATTTATGTGTAAGAGAAAGAAAGAGACGTGGTGCATCTGCCAAGCGGGTCCTTATTAACAGAATCTGTTCGCAGACAAGAGAATAAAAAAAGAGAGAGAGGATAAAAGAAGCTGCTGCTAATAAAAGAGAGAAAAATATGCGAATGAGGAGTAGCTACAGTTCTATAAACCGGAGCGAGCGAGAGCACAATGCAAACGGGCTGACATATTTACGATTATCGCACAAATGAACTGGCGTCGTGTGTAATTTATTGCTCGTTTGCAGATAGGCTAATTACGATGATAAATCATGACCGCGTTTGCTCCTCCGCGCGATGAGAAACGAAGAGCCCAACAGTCGCAGGAGGAGGTGCTCTGCCGAAACAATTAAAGCGCAAAATGAATACCACGAGAGTGAATTAATTATTCATGTTTAATTATAGTTTATGTTTATTCTCTTGTATATGCTGACTAAAATATAGGGACAGACATACTTTTAGATCAAGGTTGGTTAATTTTTCATTGAAAAATATCATAAATTTAGTACGCTGATGGAAGTATTAAGTTTTTATTGTTGTTTATTTGTCTACATTGTTACAATCACATTGCGGTTTACATTCAATTATTGAAAAGTAACGAGTTTTTAAAAGAAATTGAAATTTTTGAGAAAGCGACTCCGCCACTAGCAAAGATTTTCATTTATCTTCCGAAATAAAATGATCTTATGTATATTAATTAAGATATGAACATTTAAACTAGAGTTTTTATTGGTATTTCATGAATTATGATTTTAAAAATATGCAATAAAACTAACTACTAATTGTAAATGGATTTAAATATAAATGGATATTATTCGTTTCAGTCAAGAAATTTGTCTAGTGTTTGGTATTTTCCAACGCAGAACTTGAGCGCACACTCTAGGCTCCTATTTTAATTGTGTTAAGGTACCTTAAGAAGCATATTAATGACATTAGTTAAATCTGCCGTTTCATAGCACTAATGTAAAATGTTCTCAAAAGTTAAACATCGCCCAGCGCATTTACTTGAGGAAATCAAGCTGAAAGTCCCTTGAAAGGGCCTTAAATGCGGCACCGTGTCGAGAGGGTGCTTTTGCTGCTGGTGGGCGAGATAAGGTGATAAAATATGAAGTCGAGGAGAAAGTCACATAAAGGCACCAAGAAGTCCTCAAAGTGGCACTCGAGCCGCTCGGGGTTGCTGGTGTCAAGAGCGTTCGCGACGCCTTTTGTTTTTCGAAGAGCAAAGGGTTCGAAACACACACATACACCTCCGGTGGTTGCTGCTGTTAAATAGCCGACGCTTTTCCGGCTCTCGTTGCCGGCCCTTTTTGCTGTTCCGCTTTCACGCCCATAAAGCAAGCTGCTCCACGCCGTGGCCGTAAAGCAAGCCTAGAGAGCACCATTAGCCAAAAGAGCTTGGTGAAATAAAATAATGAATGTTTATAGCGTCTGTTCAGAACGTGTTCGCCGGCGTAAGATACGGCCCATTAAAGGTACTCGAGCAGTGGCCAGGACAACACCAAGAGATGGAGGGATTTAGATTAGGCGAAAAAGGCTCACTGCCGCGTTTACTAATTCTTGTTCGCAAAATTTTCAACTGAATGTTATTTGAAATTGAGGCAAGAGAACATTACTTTTTCATAATCAGTGAATTTAAATGCAACCTTCAGTTTCTTACTTTGAAATACAACCCTGGAGGGAATAAAAGAAAACTGTAAAATTTGTCAAATTGTGAAATTGTGAACCAGACTCAATTTTCAATGTCGAGCAGATTGCTGCGTGATGGTTGTCATGAATTATGAAAAGAAAATTAACTATTTCTTTAATATTATTGCTTGGTAAATCTGTTGCAAAATGATCTCGTAGCGTTAAGTGCATGTGTGCAGCTGTATTAAGAAGAATTTTGATTTTCTTCTACTTCTTCAATTTTGTAAATATTTTTGGCGAAGAACAAATATTATAAAATATATTCTAAAGTTCAGAGAATAAAAAACTTTTCTATGGCTTTAATCGTTTTAAAACCAATTTTTCAGTCCCATTTACTTTTATTTTTATTCAATACATTGTGATTTTATTTTTTATGTTTACATAACACACTTAATTTAAATGAAATTTAAAAGCACACAAGGCTAAGCTGGAAAAAATTTGCTGCTCAGCAGAGTGAAAGAAAAGACCACTCCTCGAATTTTTTCCTTCGAATTCTCGCACATGAGGCGGATAAAATGGCAATGTGTGTGCATGCATCGCGCAAAGATGAAATCAATTGTTTTGGACACGACCGGCCGTCCGCACAGCACTTGTATTAAGTGAAAATTACGAGCTACATGGCACATAAGCTTGCGAAATTGACACTCCTTATGACACCGCGGATCCTTTTTTACACACAGCGAGCCGGAGACAGAGAGCGGAGCGAGAGAAGAGGAGGAGAGAGAATTTGGCCGGTCCAAAAAAAAGCGGCTGATTTTATCTGCAGATGTATCGCGTTTCGCCTGACCTTTCGCCCGATATTTGCTCAAGCCTGTTGCCATTCTAAAATCGGTTTTTGAATTCCACCTTAAAGAATCTAACTTGCTTGAAGAAGAAAAAAAAATCACGGTGTGATTTTTAATTTGTTGCGCATTGTTGCGCGGCCGACAATTTATTCTGGTGTTATTCTTAACACACACGCCCAAGGTGAAACAAAATAAGACTCGGTGTGTAAAATTGGCACTTTCGCGACACCCGCCGCTCGGACATTTTTTCACCTACGCGCGAGATCTTCAGATACCGGTGAACGCGCGACGAGGAAATAAAATTGCAGCTGAAGGAGAACACGACGCGCGAAAAAAAGGGCAAATGTAACTCAAACCGTGCGCTTTAATGAGGCCATGTTCGGCGACTGTTTTTCGGCAAAAGCAGCTGCGCTTGCTTTTCTCGCGCGATACCTTTACGAGCGCCACGGAAAATAATTATGCACTCGTTGCTTTTATGGAGACGAAAGAAAGAAAAAGAGCAATCGGCAATCAAGTCGGGGGGTAAAAGCTCGAATTTAATGGCTTTCGAGCAAATTTTATAGCGCGCCAGAGATTTCGATCTTTCGGCAATAAAGAGCGGCGCGGAAAATTGTGTGTGGTTATTTATTTTCAGCTTTTACGAGCCGTAAATTCGCATTGTGTGCTCTGCTCGCGGTTGATGAATTTTGCAGATTGGACGCGCCAAATCGTAAATAATTATCGAGAGATCATCGCAGACCTTCTTTTTTCGCCGTCATGCCCGAGTGGAGAGAGGGTGTGCGCGACTTTTTGTGTAATAAATTTCACTTTGGATTTTCTCTCGGTGGAGCAAAAACGGCGTCGAATTTATTGAAAGGCTTTTTGCCCGCGCGCGACTCCAACATGCACAATGGCTCTCGTGTGAATTATACAACGTGGAGGATGCATTTGTGCCAAAGGGAGCTGGCTGGGCCTCGTTCGACTCGGAATTGGGTTTATTGGAAAACACTTATTGGCCGTGGGAGAAAAACGAGCGCGTCGGCTATTGTGCTGAATCAACGAGAGGCGTCCAAAAGTCGGATTGACGCTCTCACTGCAGAATCCAGCGCCCGTTCTAATGCCCTGCTAATCGATATAAATGGCTCCACGGAGAGACTCTTTTTGGATAAAATCACTTCTCTTTTTGCGGTGAAAGCAAAGATAATTGAAAAATATAAGTGGTTTAGAATTTAAATTTTTAAACACGAAAAAAATTTAATTTCCAGACGGTAAAATTTTTAATCACTAGAAAATCATATATTTTTAAATTTCGCGACCAATTTAAAATCCTCATTCGATTCAAAAAGCTATTTCCCCATTAATCCACTAGTCAAATGTTTTTGTTATTTGTTTCTCTCTTCCCAATACAAACGTATGGTCCGTCCGAATTGAAACATTTCCGTGGCAACAAAATAAATATGCGCCGGCCAGAAGTGATCAATCACGGTCGCATTTTCAATGAGAGCCTTTCTCGTTGTGCTTGTGGCCATTTTTCATATTGACCACCGCACACGGTCGAATGCACGCAGTGGGAAAGCCTTTTTTTGTATTATTACGGGCTGTTGCACCCCCCGTCGAGCGGACGAATATTTAAAACACAACAGCCAAACATTTCCATCATCCCCCGGCGACTATTAATTCCTCGACGCCGCTCGTATTTTATACGTTCGCATTTAGTCAGTAAATCCACGCGCAACGCGTGATTTAACAAATAACAACACACAACCAAAATCTTTTTAAGCCATAATCGAAGTTATATATATATATAAAAAAAAAAAATAAATAAAACTCCAAACTTTTCTCTAAATACTCATTTTTATTTGGGTATCTTCAAATATAATTTTATTGCAAAATAAAAGGAGCAATTAGAGAGCAATATTAATTATTAATGAAATCCTAAAATTGAAAATTTTATGGTATTTATAATTTAATATTAATCTTGAAGTATTAATTAACTTTCTCCTTTCAAAACAATATAATCAGTTTAAAACAGCCTAAAATTTATAAATTTAAATAGAAAACTAAGCTATGAACCAAATTTTATAATATTAACTATGTAAATAGCATCATTTTTCATTATAAATATGTGGCATGCATCATAAGCCAGTCGTGCTCTTCGTCAGTGCATTTTACAGCAGTGGCAGCAAAAATAAATAATAGGTAATCTCTTTCAAAAATTATTTTTAGCTGGATGACAGGTAATGAGTGCAATAATGTGATGTCATAATCTGTCAATTAAGGTTACTTGCAACATTAATAAATGCAGGATTATAATTATGTTAGTTTATAATTATTTATAGTTATAACAATAAGTATTTAACAATATTTGTAATTTTTCTTAAATTATATTATTTTTATTTTATTTTATTTTTATTTTTTTACTTTTAAAATAAATTGTCAATTTAAAAATACTTGGCTAGCCTGGGGGCATAAAAATAAAATGTGTGAGTTATAAATCATTAGTTTAATAAATTTATAAACTGGTTACACAATATTCAATTATATGTACATATAATTAGATTAAAAATAGTGAAACCACAATTCTCTATGAGTCAGATTTGTGGTAGGAACACCAATTAGGTACATACATAAATTGATATTAAAAGATTAATAAAGGTAAGAAAAAGATTAAAAAGTTTACAATGGTGGTGTATGCATGATCTTATTATATGAATAATTAAAAACAGTTTCGGACCAAGAAAAAATTTATTCAATGTTAGACTTTGATACGCTCCTACTCTCAGGACGGCATGATTGACGTCGATTCTCCGTCCGGCTGACGGCAACACGACGGCCATTTGATGTTTTAATTAAAATCGGTGATATCTCAAATAGAAGAGAAAACAGACGTCGGCCAGGAAAAACTTGAGACTCGCAGTGGTTGGCGGGAAACCGTTGTTTCAATCGGAGGCACAAACGTGTGGCTGAATAAATATGTAAATTACATCGACGTAGGCTTTTATTTAGATGTTATCTCTCTTCTCTTTCCATGTTTCCCGTCCGTCGGACGAAAATATGAAAAGCTGCCCTCGTCGATTCTCGATTAATTTTCCGGAGGATCATTTGGGGGCAATGTATGAAAATAATGATCTGGAAATGTAAATACACCGGACTAAGCACTCTCATAAAAAAATCATGCGGCGGTCAAAATGTTTTCAGCTCAGCGTCGGCGCGCATGACTGGCAGAAAGATATTTTAATTAGCTCTCTGGTGGAGCAGCTCAGATATTTTTTCATACGAGGAGAGCTCAAAATCCTCAGAGTTCATTGATTTTGTTTTCATTTTTGTTGAAATATAAAGTAATTGTGATTTATTTTTTGCTGCAAACATCTATTGATCTGCTAAAATTTACTGTGAAAATTGTTTGATGCAGAAAATTTTGTAACAATTAATTCAGTGGAAGTTGCTAAACGTCGGCAAACCGCGTTTGAGTTAATATGCTCGCGAATAATTATTTCCGGTGGTGCCGTTTGTTTTCCTAGCTCCTGTTGATTTTGCAACGAGAGAGATGATGATGATGAGCTGCTCGTCGCAACTAATTAGCTTCTGGCCACGGGGCCCAATTTAACTTTATCTATCCATAAATCTAGCTCGCTCGTTGCGGAACAGCAGTAGCTATTTATGTTTCAGCGTTGGCGGACGAAAGGGTTGAACAAACACACGGCGAAAAGCGCGCACAAGTTGATATTATAGTTTGCGCCGGCTTCTGCAAAAGCAATCATTCCTGCCGTCAGCTTATACATATAGTTTTCGTTTATAGAATCTGCAAAATTAAAATTTGATATAGAATTTTTGCTCTCCATCTTCCTTTTTTTCCTCTTCAGAAAAGGAATTTTAATTCAACCTGGTTGTCTCTCCGAATGTCGCAGCTTTTCACTCCGGCGCGGAAACAATGTTGAGCAGAGCGAAATTAAAACTCATCCGAGCAAAACGAGACTCACATCTAATCCGACAGACTTATTATTATTATGTGCTGTGTGTATAGCGAGCACATTTTTACAAGTGGCTAATCCTCCTTCGCATCGCGCCGAGCCGCAAATCCTGCCGTCCGTCGAGTGGAAGTCGAGAGAGCGCCTGCGAGTCGCGCATTATGCAACCCGCTCGTCTCTACACTCAACGCAGTACAATTTTTTCATTTTTACCCTCGCTCGTCAATTTCCGTGCAAACGCATATATTTTAGTATCAACCGTAATGACAATAATGACTCATTATAAATATAATCAGCCACTTGAAATTTTGTATTTCGCCGTACCTTGAAAATAACAGGAAATGGAGTGCCTGGGAAAAATAATTAGTGTTTTTTTTTAAGGGTCTGATTTTCATGCTAAAAATAATCACTGTGTGTATTTTATTTGAAAGAAAATATAAAATTTGATTCCAGGCTATTTTTTTTATATAAAAATAAATTTTGAATCAACCGAGAAGAATAATAAGAAATAAAAACACGGTGTATTCATAAATTTCCAAAACAGCTTTCTAAAATAATTTTAAGTGAAAGCTTAAAAATTCTGAACCAATTTTGTTCTTACATTTTATTTTTGCGTTTCAGGCTCAGGACGCCTTCAACAGAAAGGAGAGAAGTGAGTACAAATGACCCCGCCATCGCAATCACTGTCGCTGGTGGTCGGCCAGAAAATTTCCATCTCTCACGCTGGCTGCGAAAGATGGAAATCAGCCGTGAGAGGTGATTTTGTGACGGCGGGAAATTAAATTACGTTATATTCCGCGACACACTCGCAGGGTGAAATTGAAATTTAGATTAAATTCTCCATAATCGGAAGCCTGCTGAAGTCGTCAGCAGTTTTTGCAATGTCTGAAGACATTTTTTAAACGAGAATTGAAAATCTACTTGGAATGAGATTTCGACAATTTATATAATTTGAAATTTTGAGGAGCAAAGAATTTTAATTTTTGCTTTTTGTTATTTAACGAACAAAAAATATAAACGACCAAAAGGATACCAGGGCACAGCAGAAAAAATACCGATTGAGAAACCTGTTTTGAAATTCAATTTAGGACAGTGATACACACTTTTGTGCGGTGTATATTTATTTACTCTTCGCGCTGAGAGCCACGCAGATAATCCGAGCTCTGTTCTTGTTGGCAGCAGTTTATTGTATGTTAAGTTTGTGGCCAAGCGGCACGTAATTAAATTCAATAGTGTAAATCTGCTCGGCTGCCGACGAATATTATATTTTGACAACAGGTTGCGACCAGTATAATATATCGGGCGATCGGCTTTATGGGCTTCTGAGTTCAACTGTACTGTATAATCCATTACGATTCGCGCGAGGTTCGCAGCAGCCGGCAACTTTTTGTTTCCTTATCTGCCTCCCGCTTGTCACTCAAGACCAAAGCCTCACGCGTTCACAAGCAAATAATACGCATTGAAATTCAACACGGAAAGATATAACGGCTCTTCAAGTTTTATGTTTTGGTCCTTTAAATTTTTGGGGTTTTTTTTTGCATAATGATTAAATTGAAGATTGATTTGAATTAGGAAATTAGATTATCAGAAAACACATCTGTTGAATATTTTCCTCATCAGAGAAATTATCTTTTGATAAAATTGCGCTGGTTAAAACTTTGCTCTAAATTTTATTTAATTGTATAATTTTGAATTAACACAATATAAATATACTGTAAATCCTTTCTTAGATAACAATAATTGCCTTTGTAATAGATCAAAGCATCATTGCACAATTAAACGTGAAAGAAAATTGTGACGGTGAATTTTAAGATTTTACGTATTCAAATTTGCAGTTCAATTAAAAACAAATCTTTTTCCAATTGACACTTATATAATTTTGTTGTTGCCTTATTTTGAAAAAATATTGCTCAAATTAAAAGGTCGGATTATCAAATATGAATGAAAAATAACAATTTTACTAGTAAGGAGTTGCACATAAATCGTTTCAGATATTTGGTTAAATAGAATAGATCAAGTGCAAAATATTTTTCTAAGATCTGGAATATTAAATGCAAACTTATTCAAACCGTCCTCTGTGAGGTAGAAGAACGGTTCAAGTGCATGCGGAGAATTAAACTGTGAAGGCTCCAACTTTACTCTTACCGCAAAGTGACTTGACTGACTGTCTTGCAAAGTAAACTTGGCGATTTAGACAAACAAGTAGATCACGAGAAACTTGCTCCCTCGTGTCGCCGCTGAAACAGAGTCCAGCCTAATTAAAAGTTTGCACTTTTCAGAGCTCCAAGCATCTGCCGCTGCGGTTAATTAATGTTCTCCGCAACCGCTGGCACACAAAACGGAGAGATTCATTTTTCCTAGAAATTGACGATTCGCGAAAAAGCTTCGATCAATCATATGAATCGTTTCGAAAATTCCCGACGAGAGGGTTCAATCAATCTTGAGAGCGCGGCCTTATTGAGAGATCTCTCGGCGAGATTGACCGCGCAGATATTGTCGGCGGCGGCTCAATTGATAAAGAGGAAGGCGGCCCTTGATCATGACGTGTGCTCAACGTAATAATAATAATGGACCGTGCGGCGTTTGTGTACTTTCGCTCAGCCGGGCGCAACAAAAGCACTGTCTTTATTAGAAAATTATTGCTCAAGCTGCCGTCGATCGCGGCTCGAGATAAAAGCAATGCCGCCGCAAGTGACATCACGTACACAGGACGCTAATTTGCGTACGCGGGGCCAAACTAATCTCTTCAATCGAGTGCGGTCGGTTATATTAAAATGAAATGATGGGAAAGAATATTTCTTTCAACGGAAACTAGCAAATATTTCTGTAGTAAAAATTTATGTAAATATAGATTTATTTGTGCCTCTTAATTGTAGATAGCTAAATTTAAATTAAGAATTATTAGAATTAGTAATTGACAAGAAATGATTAATATAGTTTATTAATATTGATTTAATTTCATTAAATAGATTCTTAATAGACTTGAACTAAAAAAAATTACTATCATCGATTCAAAATTGTTAAATGTAAATATATTGATTAGTTTTAGCTTTTCAAAAAAAAAAAATAATAATAAACTTTTGTGATTTGTTTATTTATAAATTATTTGGTAACCACGTTTCAATCATAATTTATTTTAAAAATAAATAAAATATTTTATATATAAAATCATATTTTTGGAAAAAAATACGTTAAAATTTTATTATTTTGAGAAATATTCAGCTATTGTCATTTTACTGATTATTAATTCTATTTTAATATAGCGTGGTTTATTGATTTATTTTGCTTCTAATTTCTTGCTTCGCATTTCTTCACGGACAATTTACTTCATCACAAGAACTGCAGCTTCATTTAACATAACATGTGATGATGAAACCGTTAATTCGCAATAAAATTATTACTCTGCGCCAATTAAATTTTTCCTGCTCGCAGCTTCAATCAAAAGAGACGCTTCGTGTTTATGTGGTTGTGAGACATGACGAGCTCTTGCACAACTAATTCCATCATTAATATGCACACGCTTGGCAACATAAGTGTTTATGTTCAGTGATGGAGAGACACGCGGAAAATAATTAACGACATAATTCATCTCCACTCAATTACTTCCCGTTCATTCGCTGCTCACAAGGCGTGAAATAATGAAAAATCATAACTTTCCCCAAACTCAAATATACATAACTTGTCGAGAGAGAAGAAGAGCAAACTTGAAGGTTTCCGTGAAGACAATTTGATTGCGTACTAATTGCACGTTGGCGGCGTCCGTGCGCCGAGCAGATGTCGCAGCCCTGGGGCGGGCACCCTTCCGTCGAAATTAAATGCTTCACCACACGTCCCGACCTCAAAAGCCGTTTGTGGGTCCACTTTTACTGCCCTCGATGCCCGTGGGCCTTCATAAAGGACGGGACGCCGAAGAGCACGCGACGCACGCAACCAAGCAAAATAAAAATCGTGATGCTTTTTGATAGAGGAAGAGATTTATTTGTATAATGCATTTAATCGTATCTCCATCCTTGAAATATTCTCAAGTTAAGAATGAAACGCAAATCTTATTTACTTCTTTTTAGATTTTGTTTAAAATTTTTTATTTTCAAATTTAATATGTTATTCACTATCATTATGTAATCACTCTTGATATACACTTAAATTTTTGATAAAGTTAACTTTTCTCCCATTATTAAAAAAAAATGGTTCATTTCTTTTGATGCGTAATATAATTTTGGAATTTTTACCATAATAATAATTATTGTATTTTTTTTCATATTTTTTTTAATTTATGTAACACTTGAAAAAAATCTAAATCATTTATATTGTTATGCTCCGGTTGGAGCTGAATCTGAAGCTGTAACAACCCCTTGTTGAATCAAATTAGGAAATTAGGCTATTAAAATTATTCGACCTCGCTTCTTGAACAACGAGCACAGCGTTTGTTCCACCGTGCAAAACACACACCAATTGGAGTGCGTTTAATGATCGCACATTAATTGCCGCCGGACATAAATTCCATGCGATTCAAAAGCCGGGCCCGCCGTTTTCCGCACAAGTCGTGCGACGCAAATTGCTTTTCAGCTAGGAGGGAAGAAGCTGCACCAACAGTGGGTGCAAGCGCAGGAAAACGTACGTTTGAATAAGTGAGAGAGCTCCCTGCTCTCCGCTTGTGCATTGTGGTTTTGTCTGTGCGAAATCCTCCATTAAATCGTCGCACGCCCACTAGGCCGTCCATAAAGTACACTTGCGTCAGGAGATTGTGAGACTGCCTACATGAACACACATGCACGAGTGGGAAATAATTTCAAAGAATTTAGCGAGCGAATAAGCTTCATTGCATGCTACACAGACTGCAGTGAATAATTTTTTTAAAGGAGAGGAATGAAAGTGTTAATCCAGTTAAGCAAAAAGAAAAAGAAAATGCATTTCAATATATTGTTAGAGACATAATCATTCAGTTGTGTCGATATAATATTTATTTTATTTCATGTTTCTTAAAAATTAACCACAAAAACTTTTTTAATTTGAGAAAATAATATTATAAATTATTAATTTTTGTGTTATTGTAATAAAAGTAAAAATGTGATAATAAATTTAACGCATCATCTACTAAAATTTGTAAACAAATTAATTTTAATTTTGTTTGAAATAGAATTAAATAAATTTTGCACAATATTTTGTCTTGTTTTCCCTTCTCGATTCTAGACTGCATCTCGGGGCGTAGTGCGAATATCCAACAGGATCAGGCGGAGTCGAAATTACACTTAATGCGCCAAATCGCAAATCAGCAGAAGCAACAACACGAGCTTCAAGTTGCTGTTGCAGCGTGAAGAGTCGCCGTGGCGGAGATAAACACACTGCAGCATCACCTGCTGGAGAACGAGAGGCGGCTCATTTGCATTTTATTGCCTGCCGCTGCCAACAACGCAAACAAACTCATCTCCACCTGAAATACATTCCCAACTTTGTTAATCGCGGCCTGTTGGGATGAAAACTGCCGGTGCAACTTTTGCTGACCGCACTTTCGCATAGGAATTTACGTTCGGCTAAATTATTCGCATTCGACCGAGGGCAATTTGTGTTTCGCGGGCGAATTTATGTGCCCTATCAAATGGAAAACATTAAATTTTACGGCACCGCCGCCGCTAACAAAAGCAAAAACGATTCGTTCGCCCACGCAAAATGGACCCCTGTTTTGTGTTGGATTTATGTGACAAATCAGAGTGGCCCATCCGAGAGAGGCTTCTGTGTGTGTGTTGCCTCTCCTAGCTCGGACGTATCCATTACCGAGTGCTGCACAAAAAGCTCTAAATCAATAAGGAATTCTCGGAATCACGCTGCGGGATCGCTTTTTGCTCTCAAATTGAATCACGACCGGGCGCTCGAAGCCTAATTAAATTATAATGAAAACATTTCGGCCGATCAAACAATCCAGTCACATACTCGCCGCGTCTCCGAATAAACTCTTAATTTAATTTGCGGTGGTGGGGCCAAGCAGGAAAAAAACCCTGCCGGCGGTGAATTACTGATTGCCGGCTGGTAAACTCAACACTGCTGAGCAAATAAAATTGATTTTTTGCTGCTCTCGTCGCGAAATCGACTTGCACGGACGCGGAATATTATTGAATTTTGACTTCTTCGTGAGCCAATCGTGCTGCTTTTTACCCGGTACGGCACGATATGCACGTATAATATTTCATCAGAGCGATGAAAAGCGTGGGAATGCGTCTATGAGAAAATGGACACGGTGCGATTACAGATTCAGCTCGCGACGCACTTTCATCTTGGGCGTCCTGGCTTCCTATTAAATAACAATCAACATAATTAAAATCACAGAAAAACTTTTTTCAAACTAATACAATTACATAATAAATTCTCAGATAATTGTTAAGTGTGCGTGTGTTTTTTTCTGTTAAAATTAGTGTAGAGTAGTGTTTTGTTTGTGTTGTAAAGTGTAAAGCAGTTTCAGGGGTTAATTTTTAAGAGGTTTTTACGTGGATTTACTGAAACTGTGCGAGAAACACTTGGCTTTAAAGAATGGAATATACAAACCAAAATTTTGACTTTTAATTGAGAAATTAATTTTTAAAAGTGCCTCAAAAATTAATATTTTTGAGTCACAAAAAATCAAAATTTCAATTAAAACTCGGAAAATTAGGGTAAACAGAGCAACATAACTGGTCTGGATCGCGATTTCGCCCAATTCCAGGGCTCATCAGCAGACCTGAATGTTTCGACTGCACCTCCAAAATGCACCCTTCGCTCTCCTACCCCTCACTCTACACAGCTGCCGCAGTCTTAGTTCGTGAGTGCGGAGGTGCAGTCGAAACATTCAGGTCTGCTGATGAGCCCTGGAATTGGGCGAAATCGCGATCCAGACCAGTTATGTTGCTCTGTTTACCCTAATTTTCCGAGTTTTAATTGAAATTTTGATTTTTTGTGACTCAAAAATATTAATTTTTGAGGCACTTTTAAAAATTAATTTCTCAATTAAAAGTCAAAATTTTGGTTTGTATATTCCATTCTTTAAAGCCAAGTGTTTCTCGCACAGTTTCAGTAAATCCACGTAAAAACCTCTTAAAAATACATAATAAATGTTATTTTTTCAATCATTCCTAAATTTAACTCATAAATATTATTCCATAGTTTCATAAATCTGGAAAGGAATTTGTTTTATTTTCAGTAGATGTAATAAATTTTTTTTATCTATCTCCTGCTATCTCCCATTATTTATCTCTAAAATTTTCAAAAATTAACAATAAATAATTTTTTTGAAATTGCTAATTTTTATATTAATTTTTAATAAACTATAAAGTTTAATGTTACTAAAATATATATGTATTTTTTTTTAAATAAATTAAATTAATATCATATCAGAAATTTAATAAATTTCTTGCCCTTATTTAGATTTAATTTTCTTCATCTTAAATTAAGCACATATTACAACTTGATACACTAAAATACAAGGTTTGCAACTGTTTCCTGATATCAATTTTTCAACTGATCTATTTTTAGTATATTTTTAATTATCCTACATGCCACGGCACCACACGGTCTTATGTCTAAATGTCTCTATGGTGCGTAATTTTTCGCCCTATAATATGTCCCGTATTCTTCGCAAAAGCCTTTGTACAAGTCCTGTAATGACATGAAAATGCTGCAGGCCCACGTAGGATTAAAAAAAAATGGTTAAAAATTAAACTTCAAGCTAGATAAAAAGTCACCAGGGAATGCTATTTGCGCTTTTGTCTTTGATATAGAATGAAAAAGATGTTCTTCAACCGATTTGCAACCTTTGAATTCTTAGGAAAGATTATTTATTGCACATTGTAACTTTTATAAAGAGTTTTGTTGAACTTTCAAAAGCAATTCTCTTGTCTTTGAAGAGCGCTTTTTTAATATCAAAGGAGAATTATCTTTTGGGCAAGAAAAAACTCAATTAAAAAGTCTTTAGCCTGGCAAATGGCGTTTGAGCAGCGGCGGAACGTTTAATTAAACCGGATTAGGAGTGACATCGAGTCGTTCTCCTTTCCTCAACTTTGCTCTCGGTGCTCTGCAAATTGTTCGTACATTCACTTTTGCATACAAGTTTTCTCTTTTTCATCTCCATGGGAGGAAAATGCCCGCGTCCTGTGTAATGAATTCACTTTGCGTCCTTCTTATTAAACATCTTGTTTTTCCGCGCAGCCTGGTCGAGAGGCACTTTTGCTCTTTTTCTAATGAACCTCCTCTTCCATTTAGCGCAAACGGTGCTGCACGTTTTTCGGCAGGGTTGTTGCATTTTCAAAAGCACGGTGCTTGCGACACAAAAGATTGTATTTGCAAAGCGCTTTTTCGTTTGCCGACGTCAACACAGAGCGCCAGGGCGAAATAAAAGCAGGAATTCCTTATTTCCGCGCGCAAAGTGGCGTGTTTCTGTTTTTGCTTTGTTTTCGCAGCAACGGCACTCTTTTGTCACAGAGTGCGACGACGAATTTTGACTGACTGACTGCTGCCGCCTCCGCTGCCACAAAGGGACGCAATTACCGCCTGCGAAAGAAAATTGTGCGCGTCTCTCTTTTGACTTTTAATTGCTTCTGAAATTTTATGTCCGCTGCTTTCTACGCATTAAATGCTCCTCGACTTTTTAAATTTTAAGCTGTAGTCAAGAAAATGCACAAGCAAGTTAGTATGTTTGATGTTGTGCAGATAATTTTTTAAATTAAAATTACTACTGTAGAATTTTTTGGTAATTAATTCAGAAATTATTGTGTTGAATTCAGAAACCACTGCCAGAAAGTGACACGGACTAATCTAAAAAACAATTTTATAGACAAATTGCATGCAATATGTATACATATTTTTTTAACAAAATATTATACTAGATAAATTGAGAAGTAACAGAGGTTGTTAGCACATTACTTTTTTTAATATTTCGTCATTGGGGATTTCCAGATTTTGTAATTGCTGCCACTGCTTCTGCAGACAAGGAACTTTTTGCGTCCATTGATCTTGCCTTGGATGGTTTTTTTATTTTCAAAAGTTTGACATTTAGCTCACATATATGCAACAAAATTATGAGAAATTCCCATTTAAATACTTTATAGAATCTGTAGGTTGCATTCGATCTCAATGAAACATTCTTTTCAGCTTTCGATCAACGAAAGTCACATCTCTGGTCGGTGACACTCGCGTCAAAAATTTGCATTTTCAGCACCCGGCTCAGCTGCCTTTTGGCGAGACTGCTGCTGGAACAATGGGTCGGCCGCGCGCGTCCACGCCGAGTGTCGACTTTTGAAACGGACATGATTGTGTGGCCGCCGCCGTCGCCGCTACTTTGACAGCAGAAGAGCCACCCTGATTGACGCGCGGTGCTCATTGTGCGCAAATTTGCCTTTGTGCCATTTTTTCGGCGAACAATCGCGCCTCATCAGCAAGGTAGTGAGCAGCACCGCGAGACCGCCTCATTGTCTGAATTAGCGCGAACCTTGCGCCGCGTTTTGTTTTGCAGAAAAAAAAAGAAAAAAATACTCGGACAAAACGGCAAGTGATCCGCGCGTGCACAATAAGTCGGATTGGCTTTGTTTGCGGAGCGAATGGCGCATTTGTCATAAATAATGAATTTGGCATTCAGCGTGCTTGAAAAGGAAAATCAAAAGAGCTTCATTATTTAATAAGCTGTTTATTGACAATAAAAATTTGATTGCAAAATTTAATGAAAATCATAAAAATCAAATATAATCTTTCCATGTCCAAAAAGGGATTGATAAGAAATTTTATGTAATTGACTTTTGTAACTTGCACCCCTTAACTGGTACTCATCTTTTTTATTATTGTTTATTTAACTCGATTTTTAAAAGTATTTAATGTACGAAATAGAAAACAAAATGCGAAAGAAATTTATGTGCTTCATAATGAATGAATTTCTTTCTTTGAATCACTGAAGTAAAATTATACTTTCTGAGATTTTCTTTCTGTTTCTGTAACCCATGTAATTGTACATTTATTCACCTTTTCTGTAATAATTTATTAAAAAATTAAAAAAATATAAAAATTAAATAAAGAATAAAAATTAAAACGTAATAATAATTTAAATTGAATGAATTTAGAAAATATTTATAAAAAAAATGTATTTGTGGCACATTAAAATATTTTGTTCTCTTTACTATTCATGAATTAATCTATCCTAAAATTTTCATGCCTATTTGTATTTTATAAATACTATTTGCAGATATACAAAAGTCATTTCTAGTGTGTAAAGTCTCTCTGTGGAGAACACAAAAGAAACTTATTAAGCACGATTGCGATCTTTAGTCCCTAACAAGAAAAGTTTCTCCGCCGGAGAAGTTAAATTTCCCGCCATTCACGTCCTTTACTTTAGCCCTGCATAAAATTTCGCACTTTCTTGATGCCCAGCCTTCCTCCTTAAGCTTTTCCCGGCCATAAATCGCATGCGATGTTTCTAAACTGCTCGTAGCACTCCAAGCCGCTGCTCTTGCTTTTCTCTCTTTCTCTGCGAAATTGAAACAGAAGTGCGCTGCCCTTTTTCTCCAACACTTTTCTCAGAGAGTTTTATCTCGGCTCACGCAGACGGCTGATGATGTTTTAGCGCCGTACGGTGCCGGCCAGATGCCCGAGCGCGATTTCCATCTAATGACGTGCGTGCCGAGAGATGATATCGCACAGAAATTTTTATTGCCGCTTCGACGGAAAATTCACCGTAAATCGCAGCTCGCAGGAATTTCATCAATTCGCTCTTCAAAGGAATTTTTGTTCAAATATAAGATAATTTGTTTTGCCTCAAACGCATCGGAGCATAGACAAGTTTTGACTCCAAAGTCTTTGAAAATCTCTCGGATTATTAAACGAAGCAGAGAGAACGAAATCCAGAGCGACGTCCTTTTTCGCGCGTCTATCTTCATCAGCTTTGCGTTGAGTAAAAAGCAGGTCGGCGGGTGGTCCTGTTGGCTTTTGAGAGTCAAATGAGTGACGTCAAAATATGGAAGAGAGACGAAAAACAATACCCTCTCGGCAGATTTGGACCGTCCCACCTGGCGAAACACGAGAATATGTTATCTTTTTTATATATATATTTCTCATTACAAGACCGCGCGAGACGAGTGAGGTCTCTCTGGAAATTATTCCGTAACGCGGAGCGACGGCCCGGAGAAATTTATTTTCGTAGATGGCAATCGGCCGATATAAGATAATTTGCGGTTGGTAATGATTTTATTAAAAAGTTATGATGCGCGTGTATTAATACGCTTATCACCCGCCTCGATCGGCTAATTGCGGACTACGAACCGCCCCGAGCTTTGAAAATTGATATCGCAATTAACCTGTCAACCTGCCTGGCTGGGCGGTGCGCGCGATATTCAAAATAGCTTCTTATCCGACAAATATAGGACACCTGCTCCCAATGAGGACTTGTAACCAAGGTTAATTTCAATTAGAAAAACACAGAGATAAGAGAGGTTTCTCGGCAGAATAATTATATAACGTAAATTATTTTTTGAATTCAATATTATGAGCTAATTTTGCCCTGAAAAAAATAGTAATTTAAATGTTTAAATCGAGTGTATTTAATAATATGGAACCGTGAAAAAATGAAAAACCAGGCTTCGTTTGCATTTCGTTTTTTGAGGTTAGTTTTCCTTATGCTTAATTTTATTTTTTTCTCTTTCCTATAAAGTTGCCTAGTTTCAATTTTTCATGAAATCCACCACGAATATTAGTGATAGCATTCAATAATAAATTTACTTCAATTATTTAGTATCGTCATTATCAGGCGATTTTTTTTATCCAAATCTGTTTTTAATCATCATATTAATTTCGCATTTTGTTTAATTTTGTTTTAGCTATATTTAAAGATTGGCATTATTTGTTGAATCGCCACACAGATTCCAGTAATAATTTTACTTTGGGGATATTTTTTAATGTATCTTTATATTTCAATTTGAAATAAATCTTGTGTCTGTAGCTGCGCGTGCGGCGTTGTAGTTTCTTTATTCGAGTCGGAAATTTCGCATGTCAGTGCTCACTCACACCGCCAGCTTAATTCCACCGATAATAAAGCAATTTGGCATTTTGCAAGAGGACGCCAGGGTAAGGCCTTTTGTAATCACTCTCCATTAAGTGACTGGCCGGCTGCAAGAGTGATCTCACTCGGCTTGTTCAAACCTAATGACTTGTTGACTCGACGACCGATAAAAAAGGCGGGATCCAGTCATCAGCATAGGGCAATTTCGGTCAGCAACACCTGCTCCGCACCACTGTCCTGACCTTGGGTTCGCAAAGATTTCAGTCCTTTGATCTGGAAAAGTTGCATAAATTTATTATTATAAGAGACTTTAAAACGAATGCAAAAGAGAGCAATTAATTTGTATTTATGCATTTTATTAGCCAGTGGTCATTTAAATTTTAAAAATCTCAAAGGGAATTCCGCCTGCAAGAAAATTTGCTGTTTCATTTTCCTATTCGTACCAAACGTCACGCGGCAGCAGCAGCCTTTCTCTCTACTTCTCACACGTTGGTGCCTTTTGTTGGCCGCCATTGTCGTCTGGGCATGAGTGTTTAGCCGTTGAAAAGAGCCATTTCTTCTTTCTGGCTCCATTCAAATTGATAAAGGCCCAGCAGTGTGGATTACTCGACACTTTCAACAAAACGCGCATATACGCAATCAACAAATACAAATATTATTGCTCTGAAGAGGGTCCTTTCTCTGGGCACACCACGCAACCCAGTGATAATGCATAGCATATAATTTTGGACGATTGTACGCTCGCACAATCACGTTTCCATTCACACAAGTTTAGATGGAATAAACCCAGTTTTGGAGCTTTTTGTCCAGCTTGCAACTTTTTTCCTATTGTCCCGATCAAGTGGCATTTTGAGAGTATTTTGCAAGTGCAATTTATTTTCTCTTTTGTTAAGAAATAAATACTGCTTAAAAGAAATTTAACTTTGTTTAAAAAAAATTTTTAATAAAATTCCAGATGTATTAGGTGAGCAAGTTATTGAATTTTTCTGGTGCTTATCAGACTAATTGCTTCAAATTAGAAGCTTTTTAGTGCTTACAAGGACATTTGACAGTTCTCTATATTATTTTCAATTTGTTCATCATACAATTTGTTCAATTTTGTTTTAACATCCATTTTTTTAATTTGTATTCCACATCATTTTGTTCTGCAAGTTTTTTAACTCTAGTGGCAACAGATTCCACAAACGTGGTAATATACATTCCGACGTACAATTGAAATATTTACTTTATTTTATAGGCTCAATTACTGGTCCTAATTGCAATGCTCTCGTGCTATAAGGGTGAATTCTAGGTACTCCATGGTTCTCATCAAAGTACTTGAATCATAATAAATTTAATTCAAATATTTTACCGCCGCGACCGCCGCGACCGCCGAGGACATCAAGTCAGTTTTCAGGCTAGTTACCTCTATTATGCTTAATTTTTACCATTTTAAAGAACATTTTACTTAAAATATGGTGTGGAATAATAATTGAATACACCTAAACGATAGAAATAATATACGCAAGCAATGATACGCAATAGAAAAATCAATGCATAATTCAGTCAGTATAATATATGCAACCCCCTTACTTGTAATTTTCTTTTGTTTGATATACAATTAACAAATTTTTAAAATCAAATGCTTGCATAATTAACAGATAATAATTTTATTAGGTTTAAAATTGGTAAAAATTATATTTATCTTCTTTAATTATATATTGTCATGAATTGCTATATTTGGATATTTACATTTTAAATTTATTGATCCTTCCCGGTATATTTTTTTTAATCTCATATATGATAATTTTGTGCGACACCTTAATTATCATTTGTATTATAGCTGCGCTATAGGTCGTTTGTGGCACAGATATACAAAAAAATTTTGTGCCCTTTTCCGTCACCGCCATGTGCTGTTGCAAGCAAATTTGTTTCGCCCGCTGGCGGTGCCAAAAATCAGAGTGATACACCACACGGCCAATTTACAACGCGCGTGCGGAGGAGATTCGCAACAAAGAATCAATTAAACGCTGTCGACAGTGCAAACAGACGCGAGCAAACAAACAAACAAACCATAAAATGCAATAAAATTTAATTTATATTCCGCGTCCTGCGGGCTGATGCGTGATGGTGTGTGTGCGTCTGAACGCAAAGGTCGTTTTGTGAGCGGCGTCGGACCAACCATAATAATAATAATATTTCCTTCGATGCAATTTATTTATTTATTCACTCTTGATTGTTGCCGCGAGCGCAGCAATATTCAAATGCAGGGTTTCTCTCGTCGCCAGACAAATAAATAAATTATTCAAATTTCAGAACTTCCTCGTATTGAGAAAAATTTCACCTTGCGTGCGAGTTACACTCAAATAAGGAATGGTCAAATGTGCTGCCTGTCTTCACGATTAATTCAGTAGCCGCGGTTATTATTCAAATTTGTCGGAGAAACTCTGCGTGTGCCGTTTGCTTTCAATTTTTAATCAATTTTTTTCGCGCGAGAGGAAGATACATGATGATGAACATTTTGGCATTGCTCATGAATTTTATCATGCTAGAAAATTCCTATTGTAACTCAAAACTCAATACCTTATGATATGATCTGACAATGAGAGCAGAAATCTAGCACGTTCTGAGGCAAATAAAGTGCAAAAATGAAAAGGGACGTTCCGCCTGGGCTGCAGTGACAGGAAATCCCGAAATCGCGGGAAATTTTCAGACCATCTGCTGCATTTGATGGTTTGCATGCTGGGTGCGCGTTGATATTAAAAACGTGCCCATCGATGGGTCCCGCACATTGCATTTTATGCATGATTTTCTGTAAGGCAGCTGTCAAGGAGGCATTTTGGTTCAATATTGAATTTGTAGAGGAAAGAATTCAAGATGAAGATGCTGACAGTTTTCACTTTTCAGGAAGCTTTATTCAGATTTAAAATATTGTATGCATACTTTTTTCTAGATATATTTAAAAAAATTAATGTAAAACATAATATTAAGAAATTTTTGGATATTTTGCCACATTAAAACTTAATGCGCAAGTTATTCAATAGGAATGAAAATTGGTTACATAATTTTATCTGACTCTCAAGCTTCCACTTCTCTGTTTCATGCTTTTTCAATCCTTTCCCGTGATGATGTGAAGATGTCAAAAGTTTAAAAAAAAGTTTTCTGAGTCATGATTTGGTGTCTGGATATAATACATATGTTAAAACGGAACCTACATCATATATGCTCGCTGAATAAACTCACCATGTGTTTGAACGGTGCACACGAGAGCTAATGATGGTGCACCTTTTTGCAATGATCTTCAGAGACCGGGTATCGACATAAAGATCTTCATCTTGCCGCGCGCACGAGATTTTATCTTGTTATTTTCAGTCATCGTCTCTCGGCACCGCGAATAAGGTCGTTCCCATTACAGTGTGCGGTGCGCATATTGCGCTTCCAAGAGATAACACACACCGGGCGATAATAAAATCAAACCTCCGCGGCGCTTTCTATGAGAAGGGATGAATTAAACATTAGCTTTCGCGGATGCACTGTGTATTTTACTATATTGCAACACACAGAGGAGAACATTTCACATTCCGCCAGCAGCAGCGATAAAGTTTTTGTCTGCTCCCCAGGGATTGATGCGCGTTCGGAAATCTGCAAGGATTGCCTCAAGTTGCAAAAAAATACACCTCCTGTGTATTTTATTATTTAGATCTAACGACGAGAAAAGATATTGCCCTTTTTCTTTTGAATAATCTAAACAAAAAATAAAAGTGATATGACATTTTTAGAGTAAATTATTGCATTGATAGAAGAAAATAATTTGAAAATCATTCAGTAATTATTCTCTTATTTTACAACTTATAAACCAATTAATCATTGATGAACTACTTGTTTTACGTATTTTTTAGTATTCAAATTTTTAAGATTTTATTGGAAATAAAATTATATTTTTTATTTGTACTATGTCTAGTTTTTATTAAAAATGTTGAATCAGTTTATTTTACTTAATTATTATTAATTATTTTAAATAATTTTTCAAATAAATTTTGAGTTGAGATGCATATATATCGTAATGTTTTGATAATTTGGACGATTGACAAGTAATTCTGTGAATCTTTATGAAAAAATCTCTGTAAGGCGAGCATCATTCTTTCCCTTGTAGGATTAAAACAAAAATGGATGTGCTCCACCCGCCGATTGTATCAATGCGGGATGCCGGAGCGCAAAAGGCACTTTGTTTCCCGCGAGCGCGCAGATGTGTGGCTGCTGGGAATCAATTGAATTAGCCAGCGGAATTCCAGCGCGCCGGCTTTTTGCTCTTCACTCTCTGTGCTCGCATGCGAAAATTCCGAGAACGGCTCGGCCAATGTCATATCGCAAAAAGTTCTCAAAATAAATTTCTTCATTATTTCGATGCCCCGCCGCCTTTCAAAGCGAATTAAACGCTCTTTATCAACGGACTAAAAGGCGCCACAGGCCCTGCCAAGGAAAACTGCTGCTCCAGCAGCAGCGACGGTGCGTTATTTTCCTTCTTGCTCTCTTTCTGATGTATAATAAATTATTCAAAAAGTGCGATATCGGAGCGGCGAATTCAATTCCGGGCATTGTTCGGCACTTTTTCATTCGGAGCATATTGATGCGCGGCCGTAAAGTATATAAGAAAAGTTGCGGCCGAATTGGATTTCTTCTCTGCTTTTCTCATTCTCCGACTTCTTTCGCATTATTTTCTCCGCCCGCCGTTTTGGCACGATAAAATTTATTGACGTGCCCTTTAAAGGGATAAGAAAGTAGTTTTGCCATGTATCACCCGCCGAGAGCACACAAGCTATTTTATCTCTCTAGTCCGCTTTTTCTGCAGCTGAATTTCGATTCGCCCGTTTGTTTCTTTTGTTCTTCTGTCGCTTGGAAAAAAAACATGAATTTTATTAACTGATACGCGTCGAATATCAAACGAGTAGAATTAAAACGCAAAAAAGTTAGATTTGGCCAGAGGCACGTCGGCCAGGCAATTGAATCACGTAAGTCACTCTAGTCTGCTGGTTTGCTCTCGTGTCGGAATGTCTGTTCCACCTAGATTAGGGCGCACGTGTCTGCAATGTCTGACGTTTAATGCATGAAAGGGGCACGCGAAGAAGACGCTCGGGACAATTAGATTTTAGAATTGGTCGTTAAAGGTATACGTGTTGCTAAATTTGCAGGGTTTGCGTCACAGATTTCATTATCATTAGCTGAAAAAATTAATCAAATCTGCTTTAGAGATAAGTAAATTGATACCACGCCATGGAAACCAGCTTACTTGAATATTAAGATAGAAGTCTAACGAAATCTTCATCATGAAGGTGATCTTTTGCCTACTTGCAATTTTCTCAGTTGCCGCAGCTAAACCAAAAACCTTGTCAGGTACAATATTTATTTCAAACCCTAATTTTAAATAATTCTTTGATTTAATTTTCAACACGTTTTCAGAACTGGGCTTGCAACCATTTGCCGATGGTCAATATTTGCTGAGCAGCTTTATTGTAAGTATCCATCATATATTATGCATTGAAAATATAATTTTGTATTTTAACAATTTTTTCCATTTCTGACCATTAATAATTTTGCGCAGTCCTCATGGGTTGATGCCAGCAACTTTTGCAAGAGCATTGGTTGCGCTTTGGCTGATGTCACCACCGAAGACGAGCACTTGCTTTTAACTAGCGTTTATGGTGATTTTAATGTTTAAATTTTCCACCTCTTACTTGAACGCATTTTTTTTATTATTTAGCCTCTTCGATCCCAGACAGAGTTTGGATTGGAGGAACTGACCTGGGCACTGAAGGAAATTTCTACTGGGGACAAAGTTTGGAGGATTTTTCTGCTGATGTAAATTTAACCTTTTGGCACGCGGGAGAACCGAGCGGTGTGACTCTGCACGGAATCCCCGAACATTGCGTTCAATACCGCCGCTTTAATGGTGCCCTCCTTTGGAATGATGCACCTTGCGAAAATGAGTATCAGTTCATTTGCGAGGTCAAACCTTCTGTTTGTTAGATTACGATTTCCGTGAATGTACTCAGGAAAAACTTTTCATAAATATAATTATATTGATAAATCGGTTAAAAAACTGCAAAGTTGTTTTAAATGAGATTTTTATTAGAACTTTTCAAATTAAACAGATCAATTGTCAACTGCTCATGCTTTCAACATAAAACTAGTTTTAAGACTTTATTGACATTTTCTTGTAAATTAATAATAAAGAAGAGTAAATTATTTCACAGACACTTTGAATTTATTTACCAATATTTTCACTTAAAATAAAACCAACTGCTTTATGTTTTTTGACACAATATGACAAATATGTATAAATATTCCTTATAATTTATACACTTTCAATGTTTTAGAATAATTGAATGCAGAAATTTGTAGGCTGCGATTAGGACTGATTACTTGATTAGATTATATATTTTGTTTGACACGTTGAAGGACACATTTCAAGCAACAGCAACGCACTGTTTTAAATAATCGCACTTGAGTCGGCATTTCAAAAAGGAACTTATGTGCGATAAAGTTTTTAATCTATTGCAAAATTTGCAATATTTTTATTGAAAAATAAAATAATTATAAAATATACTGAAACGCCTTCTGCGTTTCTAAAAAGGGGCCTTATTAAACTAATATTCAAAATTAACCTCTTTTGCGATACTGCTTTTTTAAAGAAAATCCGGCTTATCAGGGTTCAAAGCTCTGTTGGAATGAGCAGCAAAAATGCGTCCGCCTGGACTGATTCTCATGCAAGGGGCAAGAAGTGATGAGATTCCGCGCCGCATTCTTGATCTTTTTCATTACATTCCAATGGCGTTCCATCGCTCAAATGAGCGTATTACATCACAGATATTCGGCCGACCGACAGATCATATAAACATATTTTTTCGGTCCAGCAGCAGCAGCAGCCGCTAAGGAATAAAAAAGGCGCCGCTCGTGTGTATGATTTGCACTGTGTTGGTGGAAATGATTTGAGTAGGAAGAAAGGAGCATCACGCACGCTCACTTATTATCGGTCACGCATCATACAAAATCATGAAATTCCTCCTGGACTATTAGAGATAGGAATTTCTGCTTTATAGATTCAAGTGCTTTCCTAAGAATTAAAAAAAAAAAAAAATTGAATTTTATTTAAATATAAATTTGTTAGATTTTTTTTTTAATTTTATATATTTCATTTTTAGAAAAGTAACTACACGTGAAACGCGTTTGATCAAAAATAACAAAACATATCGTTGTCTCCCGTCCAGGATGAGGAGCGTGGAAAAAGCGCGACGTCATTTGAATAATTCATATTTACCAAAAAGGGTTGGTCTCGGCGAGATTGAGGGTTTTTTCCTTCTCGCGCAGCCTGTCTTGTCCTGCGTAAAAAGCTTTTAAATTTTGGAGATTCGAGAGAGATGCCCAGTGATATTTTGAGACGAGAATAATGATGAGGATTAAGCTGAGAATTCCTGTTTATCAAGTGCACTCATCTCCACCGCACACACTCGATCTCCGCTTTATATACGAAACAGCAGAAAAACAACTAGTTGATTGATGGACAGGAAAATTAAAAAGAAAAAAAAACTACAAGAGCCGAGTTTTATTCTTTAAGAAAAGTCTTCAAGAGAGCATAAAATCATAATACGTAGTTTCCTTCTAAATTTTCATCTCCTTAATTAATAAAAGGCATTTTTATCAGTTTAAAAACTTTTAACCTTAATAAACTGACAGGATAAAAATTTATATTCATTTTGGCGAAAAGCACTCGTATTTCACAGTTCCGCTAATGTGGTACTAAATAATAATCACCACTTTGTCAGAATTACCCAGACGTGCCCAAATAAATCTGAATAATGCACTCTGCGAGCCGCATTTATACACAAAGCCCCTGTCATTATCTCTCTCCAGCCATTGTCGTTTGCAATGATCCTCTTCGTGTGTATCCGAAATTCAGCATGCGAGGAATTTCGGTGCGTTCTTAATGAAGATCACAGGCAGGGAAAGTATCCCTTTTGCTGTACGGTCTAGGGATGAGGTTACCCGCCGCCTTTGTTTCGCCCTTTGATGCGCTGCTCTGTGGCCACGGAAATATTGTTCTGCGCCACACGCGCACGAACACAAACACCTTTGTAGCAAAATATTCCCTCTCATCTCGGTTCGCTAATTCGTGTGCCGTCGGCGTGCTGCCGCTGGGAAAGTGGCAGTTTTGCAAGAGCTGCCTTTGACATTTTACTGTAGCAAGCGCAGGGAAAAGGATGGAAAGAATGAAAAGTCGGCGCAGATGTTTGCATTTTTCATGCGACTTTTAATGCATGTTTGTGATCTTTTTCCAGAGGGAAATAAAAAAGCGTGTGCACGAGTTTTAGAAATTTTTAAATCTTTGTTCTGGTGCAGACAAACACTGATTTTATTGTTGATGTGGACTGGAAATTATTCAGAAATTACGTAACGTTCACTCTAAGCAATTAATTTATATAATAAGGTATAAATTTAAAGTAGCTCACGGCTGCTGTAAAGAAATAATTTCACACTCAGCTGATGCAAATAAATAAGTATCATTTTCGGAGTAGCAGCAAATGAAAACGCAATAATGTTTGTAAAATTTAGGTTTAATAATTTTTCATAAAAAAAATGGTTAAATTCAATTTCATAAAATGCAAAAAAAAATGAACTAGCTCCATTTCTTCAAGTATTTAAAATTCTTGATCTTACCTCATTAAGCAAATAGCAAATTTATGACCATTTAGTTGCAAGTTTATGTACCAGCATTTTCAACGCGAAAAGATGAATTCTTTATTTAAATTTCCTCATTTTATAAATTTATAACAAGCTTGAAATTGTGAAGGCACTGAAATCAAATTTTAATTTTCCAGTGAAGCAAGCTTAAATTTTCATTTCAAACGTCAGTCTCCTGATAAACTAGGCCATTTTTTTTTGTAGTCAATATTTATGATCTAAAATTTTAGAGCTTTTTGGTGCTATTTTTCTGTGTATGTAAATTATTATCGATCATATAATTTTTCCGTTCTAATGTATTGGTAATTATTACACTATTATTAAACCATTTTTCCCATTACATATAGAATGATGTTGTCAATTGAAATCAAAGATAGTAGCTTGGGATAAATGGCTGCCTTTATTGAGCACCAAGAGTGCATTTCAGCATTTCGCAGGCCAAAACGCGCTCGACCGGCAAAAACTGCACCTTACTCTATTGCGATAATAAAAACAATGATTAAAGTCGCCCCGGAAAGGAGCAAAGAGGTCGCTCTTCTCTTTCGCGCGGGGGCCATAAAATCGACGAAGTCGCAAACAATGCAGATCACGGGCAGATATGAATCAAAAGAGCAGCGCAGTAATCCGGCCGGCGAAAGAGATAAAAATTCAAATAACAAGCGCGCGGCCGTAAAAGCTGCTTTATGGTCTCTTCTCGGGCACTTTGTTCGTATAGGAAAAAAGCAGCAGCGGACGAGCAACTTTCCTTGGGTGGTCATTTTCGTCGGCTCGCGCGGGTAACTTATCGTTTTTGCGTACATCCACTCACCCTGCTAGCTGCTGTGTGTGTGCAGAGATTAAATCATTATTGTGTTTTCGGTTCCACCGATTTCCATATTGTTTGCGACTCATTTGTATTCGCACGGCGCGCGAATACAACCATGCCCGCCTCCCCGCCGCCGCCGCCGTGCGATTATTGTTTCGCCAAAATTTCCATTCGCCATAAATTGCGCCCCTGCTTTTCTTCTGCTGCTCTCGGCACGCAGCACAAACAAAATAAATAAATAATGAATAATGCGCGAGTGCTGTTTGAAAAGGGAGCCGAAAAACGCGTATGTTGCAGCAGCAGGCGGCGAAACCAAAAAGCGGTAGCAACTTGTTCGCCGCTAAAAGGGACATTATGTCTCTGCGCCGCGAAAGGGCCTTGTTTATTTATTCGTCCGTTGTTCGACCAGGTTTGCTAATGAGCTGCAATAATTGTAAGCAAAAAACTTCAGTTTCTGGTATGTGAGCGAATAAAAACGATCTTTTTGTGAGATTGTGTTCAGTCAAAATTGGCAATGATCGAGCATACAACCTTGCTTATTTATTTAAGAAATAATGAAAAAGCCAGTATTAGTTTTAAACTGCATATTATCATTTATTATAATATTATAAATTCTTTCTTTTTTTTTCTTTGCAGTATTTTAATAATTTCAAAGCTGCAATTTTCATGGACCATCTGGCGCTGCTACTTTGCAATAATTGTATCTTCCTGATGCTTTCACAATTTTATTTCTTTTCTATAAACTATTCAAAAGCTTTGCAGATGATGAGGTTCGTCTGAACGGTGTGTGCATTTGAGGGGAAAATATGAAATGATAAGCGGCATCCTTACGTTGCTGGTTGCATTGTGCGAGGCGGAAAACAGATTTGGAAACGGGAGCATCTCTTCAACACAAAAAGGCCAAGAAGGTAAACACGTCGTTGCAAACAGATTAGAGAGCGTTGAATACAAATCACTCCATGCACAATCCCCAACGCACCTGGTTCTTTTCAGGTTGGATGTTTCAATGTGTATCAAGTATAGAGAAAAAAAAATCATCTGTAGACCAGAATCGTTTGCCCAGCAACATAAGAGTAACATCGATCGTTCCTAAAGAAAAATTGCATTTAGCATCAAAATATTTTGCTGTGTTTGCAGGGTGCTTTGTCAGATTTCGCAACAGCATTCTTGGCTATTTTTTGCCTTCGTGTGAAATATCTGACCCGGTCCTTGGTTTTTTTGGCGCTTGGTGTCGGACGATAATCTGGCGACATTCATCTTGCTTGCGAACGAAAGCTCCTTGCGCTGTCTCGGTGCGACAAATTTCACGCCATGAATTATCATACACGCATATACACAAAAGTAGCACCCATGAGACCAAGCAAAAAGCGGCTTAAGTTTGTTAAACCCAAGCTTGACTGCGGTGAATTCAATGGTTGTAGGGAGAAAATTGTATAATAAATTTTCTAAATGAATTGCTATTTTTCAGTTAGAGTGAAATAAATAAATTTTTGAATCTTCTAGTGAAATCAAATGATATGAAAATCAAAGGCTGCGCATCCCAAAATTATGTTGGTACACGGCTGCCGTCAGAGCCATGGGGCCTTATGGCTCGGGCGGAAGACATCTTTTTTTTTGGCCAACATAATAGAGCTGATGCGCGGCCTTTGATGAAAATAAAATAAAATTTTAAATTTATTTTATTTTTAGTTTTTTTTTTGGGAACTTTCAACCTGATGCTGGTCAATTTGTCGCAAAGCTTCCTCGTGTGGCGAATAGGATAAGGTCTATAAAATATGCATTAAATTAGGCGAAATGGGTGCGCACGGAGATATTAATTTTCAATGCTGGGCTTTGATAATCCACTTACGGTGATTTCGCGCATCCATTCATATTAGTTTGACGCGTTGCATTTGCGCGAATTCAGCAGCACTGTTACTTTTCGCGCTCGGCCACCAGCGGAATAATCATCTTATGGCCGTGAAAAGCCTCGCTGATTTATCGCACTTAATGCGTCGTAATTTAATCGCCGCTGGAATTAGTTTCTGATTTAATTGATAATAATAATTCATCATTATTCTGACTTGCACAGACATCAATTATGATGAGACCCGCATTCAGTTCAAAATGTTTTTTTTTCCAAAGAGAAGATCTAATTCTCAATTCAATAACCGCACCGTTAAATTATGATATGAAACATTTTCTACCAGCAGGTTAAATTAAGAGAGGAATGTTACCAAAAAAGAGCTGACAGCTGATCAAATTTTCCGCCCAGTCGAATATTATTCCTTTCAAAGAGCCTCTCGCCGAGCTCGTCTCATTCTCAATTATTTTTCCAGTCGGTTGTACACAATGAAATCATCTCCTAGAGTCTCGGGTTTCTTTTTGGCCGTCGTGCGTTCGCGCGCGATTACCTCCCGCTCTTTTCAGAATATAATGTGCCGCGCTTTATGCGCCACTCATGCACGCCTAATAGTACACCAGGTTCACACTGCGAGTACCTGACGAGTATCCAATGCGCAGCAATTAATCGAAAATAAATTGGCGTTAAAATGAGCAGCCGATGTGATCCGACCGCGCGCATTCCGACCGTTTTATTATACATCGGCGCGCGCGATTACCGCGACAAGTTATCAAACACGAACCAACGCCGGGTTAATTACTTTATTGCAAAGCGAGAACGAGCGATTTCGTTCGCCGCGATGCAATCGTTTCTAATTTACAACTAATTGCGATTATTACACGCCGCGGACGCTTCCAGTGCGGTCGTGTAATTGCAGCGCCAAACTGGTTCGGCGCAAAAAGGTCGTGCGAGGATTAACTCGCACACGTATCAGAGGGGTCGTAAAATTTGCGATTTATTGGGCTGGTGGAGAGCAGTGGGTGATTACGATTATTGCAACTATCACATTTGGTTCGATCAATAGTTTTCTTGATTATATTACATGGCCATTAAAAAAAAAAAAAAAATAGGTGATCACACTTTTCCAAAGAGTTATTAAAAATTGTATAGTATAATTTTTAGCGTATTAAATATTAAATTTACTGATCTTTGTTTAAGTTTACAATTAAATGAAAATTTGAAAAGATAATGTACACGGGAATTTTCTAATAATAGTAACAATAGAAATTTATTATGCATTAAGTTCAAAAACACTTCCAATGAAAAGATAGGAAAAGAGTTCAAATTATTATAATATTATCAAATCTTTTTTAATCAACGACGAATTGTGTGCATTACATACATTAAAATTGGTTACATCTCAATGTTGCATGGTTAGATAAAATTTATTAAATTTAGACATTTAAGCTCTTTATTGTTACCTGAAAATACTTGATTATTTAATTTTTTTTTTACTTTTTGGTAATCCTGATCTGCATGTAGGGCCTTCTAAGTAAATTGAGAAATTTAATTTTAAAACTATTAGAACCTGCCTCTTTTTGCAATACACTTAAATTCTCTTTCATTTAAATGTTTATTTTTTTTAAATTACCAAGAAAAATAGCAAATTAAAAACGTTTTCCATTATTATTTGTTTTTCTATAACAATGCGCCAGTTTGAGCACTTTCCTTGAGAGTCTCTCTCTAATAAAACAATAAAAAGGTCGCTCACGACTCTGGCAGATGCTCACGAGACGAATTTATTGCGGCTGCAAAACAAATAAAGCGCACGTCTCGTCTGTGTGATGTAATGATTACGGTTTGGGCCGAAACGAGGCAGAATAAGACTCCGGGGCGTGCTAGCTTGGCTCTTTTTTTTTTATTTATACTGCCAGCCGTAATCAAATGAGCAGCAGAGGATGAGTTAATTTTCAGTTTGCTGATGCGCGTGTGAGGTCTGGACTCTCGTGTATTATTAGCGAAGGCTAATGCTGGCGCGCAAAATTTCTGCCTGTCAACTTGTTGGGAATCAACGTCTTGCTGATTTTCTGTGAGAGGGAGGGGGAGAAAGAAAGAGAGATGAAGGAGTTGCGCTTTTGCACAGACTATCATGTTTGTGCTTTGAAGTGGCCTTTTGAAACGTGAGCAGCCTCGGGTTTTTGATCAAGATGCTTTGAAGATTCAAATTAATTATCAAATTTATATTAAAAATAGAACATCGTTAAATAAATGTGATTGCACAGAATTTCAGAATTTTAAAATAATCAATTTTCATATAAATAAACAAAAAGTGAGTAATTCTTAAATTTGTTTGAATATTTTCCAATTTTTAATAATTTAAAGTGTTTTTCATTAATGTGTCGAAGGGCATTTTGTGCCCAAATACATCATCCATTAATTCAAAATTACATTTGATTGATTACAAGAGAAAGAGAGAAATAAAATTATATTAACTTATACTTATAGTGATTTCATAATTTGCAATTAATTATTAGTATTTCAATTATTTATGCAAAGATATTTTAATTTAAGCAATGTTCAGACTTGTTAATATGCAATTTCAAAACAGGGACCCTTGATTCTGATGACATTGAATGCACGTAAATTCATATTTCGTGTTGTGTTTGGTGCACACCTACATCAATGGTGGATTGGATGCTGTTTGCGCCAACACTAAAAGCCAATTACCCGCCTTGGCTAAGCTTGGATGGTTCCGCTGTGTCTCTGACGCCGGCAGAAATTTGCAGGGCTTAACACGTCCGACATACACTGCCAGTCCCTGCTGCTTGTTTCAATATTATGCAAATCAACATCTCTCGACGGGTCTCATTAGGGCGGCGCAAAAGTGATTTCGCATAGCAGCATCTGGGCGCGTGTGTGCTCGTCTAATAATGCAAATCTGCCGCGTGCAAATCACATTCGGTGCCGAGAGAAGCATTGTTTATTGCTAGGGAGACTATTTGCATATTGCGCGATTCGTGTGTTTGCCTGGGCGCCTTCATTTCATTAGCACGTGAATTATGCATATTCTCAGGCGGTTTTGGGGCTTGGTGACGATTTGAGGTTCTAGGAATTGATTCGGTTGAGAAGGAGTTCGCTTAACAAATTATCGTATAAGTCAAAGCACGTATAAAATCTCCTTCAACGCCGCTCCATCAGACGGAATGAACAAAAAATTATCTAACTAAAATATGCTAGGCAATATTTAAAAAATATAATGAATATAAAAATATTAAAATAAATAAAAAAAAAGTACTGCGAGAAACAAAAGTTTTTTTCTCCAAATTTTTGGCAAAATAGCATTCGTCGACAGTAAAATTATTTTTTGTTTGGATTGATGTACAGCAAATAATTTTCAATTTGTATAGATTATGATTTATGTTATAATAAAAATTTTGAACTTTTGAAAGTTATGCAGCATGCATGTCATGGCTTTCTGCACGGTTGCATACTTCCCAACCTAATTCGCTCGCATTCAACCTGCTCGCATTTTTCAACATTGAAATGGAGCTGCGACCGAGGGCCCAAACTTTGACGATCACATGCAAAGTGCCTGAGCAGTTGCAGGTCGCCCGGTCTGGTCTCATTACCTATAAACTTCCCTACTCAAACTGCGACATGACGAGAACCTCTTTTCACTTTCAAGACGAGGGTTGGGCGCGAGAGGTGTGAAACTTTGCCTGACGACGTTAACAAAGGTGCCCCGAGATTTTCACCCCATTTAAGAGGATTACACACCCCCAGATGACGAGCCGAGGGTGAGGGGGAAATACACATTCTCAAATGATGCTCGACATCTTGTTGCAGGCTGTTCAAATTTTAATGGCACTTGTAATGCGAAAATCGTTTGGAATGTGTAAATTTTGCCTTTGGAGACTTTTCTTCGATAAATTTATTTCCCGGATGGAGCATTGGTGTTGATTCTTAAGCATAATTTTTGGAAAGCAGTCAGAAAACTATTAAAAAAAGTTGATTGACATGATCTTCAATTTTAATTGTAAATTGTAATGATAATGAATACCACCAAAATAAATTAAAGAATCGTTGAATGAAGTTTTATTAATTTGAATGGAAGATGTCAAAATGGAAAAAAAAAATGCTTTTGATGCTCTTTTACATATAATATGAAATATACTAAATTTATAATTAGTCAATTTTTTTCGGCATATGGAAGAATAAAAGCTACTTGAATTATATAATAATAAATCATAATATGTCTCCGGAAATTATAAAAAATTATTTAATATTTATTTAATAATCCCTCAAATATAATTTTATTGAAAGGGATAAATAATTTACCTTGTGCAATTTTCATCTGCGCAGGCTGTGATATACTCATTGTCAGTATTGAAAAAGACTTCATTTCCAAACAAATATGTGAGAAATTCTATAGTCGCGTGTTTTCCAAACACACATTCACCTCTATTTTCATGTCACACCTCTCCATTGTAAGTTCGGAACGTTCTCAATTTAAAACGAATTCTGCCGGCTGCTTGGCTACTTTGTACAAAGGGAGAGCAACAGATAAATTCGTGCAGAGATTAGGCGCATAATCCGCCCCCTTGTGACACCTTTTTGGAGCGGCAAAACCAAACACCTTTCGCTTTTTACTCACGTGACAAATAGGTCGACGTGAATGGAGACCTTGTTTGGAAAAATACACAGCAACGGAGGTGAGAAAAAGAAGATGGAAACTTCCCGTGATAGAAATGGACAAAGAAATTGGAGCTGTATCTGTGAATTTCTCTCTATTCCAAGGTGCAAAAGGCCAAATTGTGTGCGTGGAATTTTATTATACGCCTGCAGCTCAGGTTCGAATCGCAACAAAGGTGAGATTAGCCTCATCGCTCTATTTTCACCAAAAATATCACCCCAATTCATGGAAGGCCTTTTGAATATCAACCATTTGAAGATTTATTGATATACAGTGAATAGTTTGAAATATTTTTATAGGAAAAAGTTATTAGGAACTTTTTCTTTTTTCAAATTTTACACCAAATTTTGAAAATTTATGTTGATAACGAGTTTATACATAAATAATGCTCATTGCAATGCAGCGTCAGAAAGTAAAGTGAAACATGATATTCTGGTCTGTGTATAAATGTCCTAAATACTGTAAATTAAAACTGCGTGGTTAGTTTTAAAGTTCTATAAATTTAGCAAGCTGACAAAAGCGACTTCAGGATTTATGTTTTTATGGCGGAAGTGGCGGAAGTTGATAAGGTGGTAGAAAAAAAAGATAGGAAAGACAATAAATTTTATATAAGTTTGAAATTCCTCTGCTTAGATTAATTTTTACATTGGCTTAAACAATAGCAGCAGCAGAATGCTTCAGGACCATAAACATATATTCATAAATTAGCCAAATGAAATAGGAGCATGTTTAATGTTTCATTAAACAAAACAAATTGGCTCGCGCATGCCGTTGTAAATTTTCCATCATGTGAAATAGAATTACCGCCGTTAATTGTACAGTGCAGCACGTTAATGGCCGCCAGCAAAAGACGTTAAGTGTTTTTTGCAGCCGCTTTCAGACCATTATTTTCTTAATACACATACATATGTGAACACGCTCTTATCTGCGATCATCTTTCAACACACTATTTTTAGTTGGTGATTCGATTATAATGCAGAAAGATTAGCCAATAAAACGAGAAAGAAGAGTGACCATAAAACTGCCTGCAAATTAACTTTCATCCAGTAAATATCTTTTAATGGAGTTGAAGAATCTTTCTAATAATTATACAAATTTCCTTAAAATGTTAGAAAATTTATATTTACTGTGAAATTTTATATTTATTGCATGTGTAATGTAGTGGCTATGGTTGTTTTCTTTTATTCGCACTTAGTGGCCACTTGTTTGCGAGTGAGTTACGAATCTGCATTTTCTCATGCGTTTTCTAGAAGCACTCGAAGCCAACGTCGGTGTCGAGAGCTGCTATAGCTGAACGAGTGGCCACTCAAAATCCGCGAGAAACGTGTCTACGCATAAATTTATCTGCGCCGCTGTAACAATTTTGCTTGTTTGTTTAATTTGCGCAACAAATCTTGAGCAAGGTAAAGTAATTATTGACGTAATAAAACTCTAGTACAAGTCGTTTTGAAATAATGTACACACCGGCAGAGCTAAATGACACAGTAAAAATTAAAATCCAAAAATCAGGCAATTTTTTGTAATTGATGAAGTAAAAACCTATGTATCATTTCTAAAAGTTCAAAGCTATTTATTTCTTCAATAATCAAGTCGAACGAGAACTTGAATTTTGATTCCATCTTCAAAAACTGATCTTAAGGAGAAATATTGAAAATTATGTTAAAATTTTAAATTTAACAAAATGCCATGTGCAAAATCATATGGAAATGTACACTTCAATGCTACATCAAAAAAATGTAATGAAGTAGAGGCTAAAAATATTTTGATACATTTTATATATGCAAATTCACACACAGTAGCAGTGCGCGTTGTGTCAACTGTGCGAATACACGCGCGTGAATGTTACACATATTGCAGTGCGCGGCGGTGGCGAGATTGAATGATGGTGATTACTGCGTCTCTTGTATTGAAAAAGCATTAAAGCGCCGGTGTTGTGCCTAAAAGCTTCTGTGTTTTGCTTTTTGCTCGACGCCCGCGAGGATAAATCTCTGCCATGAGTGACGATAATGCGTCAATCTCTTGACGCTCCAGCTCCAAAAACCATGGCAAAGCGTTATAGCGACTGAAGTGTGGCTTTTTACACAGACATAGACACAGCAGTAAAAAAAAATGTGAAGCAATAGTTCTTCCAAATATTTCCATACTTTTGGAATTTTTACAATATTAACAAATAATAAAAACAAAGAAGCATGATAAATATATTTATAATAAATACTTTGGAGTTGTTAATTAAAGATATTTTAATAAATATTATATGAGAGATTGTGTTTAATAATGAAATGTAGAATTATTTTCCTTAATAAAAACAAAAATAGTTAACCAAAGTTTCCAGAAGTTTGGAAATTCACAAACACAACCAACAAAGGATAATTTCTCTTGACTGACTAGGGATATCCTTGCGTCATCATAATCTCTTGATATCAAACTGAGAGCATCTTTTCCGCCCTTGCTCTTTCGGCAAGAACGAAACGAACTTTGCTATTATTAAAAGTTTTGCTCGTTCATGCGGCTCAGCCGCCGAGGAAAATATACAACTTTTGTGTCCAGCGGCTGCAGCGGCAACCAAGGAGAAATTGGCAAACTTTCTTTCGCTCTCGTATAATTCTGCAGCAGATCGAAAAGCCACGCTGCTCTCTTGTGTTATTATTTCAGCTCTCGGACCATCACCGCGCGTGGGGGCGAAACGAAACATGCAAATTCGAAAAGTTTGCAACTCGGAACTGGCTGGAAATTTTAATAAAGCTGCGAAATGGAGAGAGAGGAGGGCGAGCCCAAGTGGCCTTGTTGTTTTTCTTTGCTGCTGATGGTAATTAAATTTCATTGGCCTGCGAAACTTTTGACGCCTCAAGAGGCTCATTTCGCGCTGAGCTCATCCAACAAGGCAGTTTGAAAGGGTATACAAAATAAGGCCATTCCATATATTATGGTATTTAAAGTTATAATATGAAAACAAGTAAAATGATGAATAAATTATTGAATCTTGCAACCAGTTCATTAAAACATTTAAATAATCTTCAAATTTCTAGGATAGATCTTTTTCAATGCAATTCCAAAACAAAACTTTTAATTTCTACAATACATGTAAATTAACAAAATGCATGTTCTGGATAAGTCATTTTGTAAACGTGCAGAATTGAAATATTTATAATTTTTCTTTTAATATTTGCTATGTTTCTTAAAATTATGAATTTTATTGGATTGAAAAATGGAAACCAGGCGAATAACCTTGTTGCAAAGAAAAAATGTTAAAATAAAGGACTTGACAATATCTGCCAATTTTGTTTCTTAATTTTAATTAAATTCTCCTAAATTTTATTTTTAATTTTTTATATTTATCCTCCCACTTAGTTTAAGTTTGGACACGACAATTTTTTATTTTCAACAAAGTTTGTTAATTGGTATTGGAGTATTTCAATTATGAGTTTAAGAAATAAGCAAAAATTAGTTCAACAAACAGACCATATTTTTTGCTATTTTAATTTGGGCTATTTTTTCATCCGCAGCTGACTCTGCGGTCAGTTGACCCGCAAGGGAGTGACTGCGGTGAGGGCGAAACTTGATCCACCGGTTCGCTCTTTGATTGACTTATGATACTTTTGGCGAGAAAACGATCTTGGCGGCCGATGAAGGCTAATTTAAAAAGGCACGTCAAACAAGTGCTCTCGAGTGATAAATTCTAGCGAGTATCCGTTTTCGAAAGTATCGTCAGAAATTAATAATCAGCGTTATTACGCGTTTGGCTGTGGTTGATGCTGAATCCATTGCCAAAAAGAAAAAAAAAACTAATTTTCAACCTATAAGAACAACGACAGTTCTCTTATTGGATAAGGCACTTCAGATAGAGTAAAAAATAACTTTCAAATTTATATAACACAATCTAGTACATTTCTGTAAATATAAACGGAACGTGCAGAATTTCAAAAATTGATTTTAACATATTTTAGCTTCAAAGCAAATAATTTTTTTTTTTAATTTTAATAAAGTATTAATAACAATTTTCAATTTTATTGTAATTGTAAATAAGATATTTAAACGATTAATAATAATATAATTGAAAATGAAAAATAGATTTTCTAGCAAAAAGATAATCTGTTTCTTTTCAAATTCCAGGAAAAGTTCAAAGTTTTTAGACTGTCAGACAACAAACTCATTTATTGAGGTAAAAGTAAAACGCTTAAATTAGCTACAATGCAAATTGCGTCGTCATAAAAAGATTATTCGACGGGCTGTGGATGGAATCGACGGCTCCAATCGAGAATGGCGCCTGCAAGAGAGTGAGCTTGCTGACGAACCACATCTCCTGTGGGGCCTACGAGTGCAACGTCGAGAGTCAGATAAAGACGTCCAGGCAGAACTGCCGTGATCAGGATGCCGTTGCTCAGGGCGAAAAGGGACTTGAAGTTGAGCACCTCTCGGCCCCTTAGCTCCTCGCCAGGTTCGCCTTGGCGCAGGGTCTGGCCGTTGAGGGAGCGTTGGATGGTCATCAGGGCGTTGAAGGCGTCAGGTTTGTCCAGGATAGAAGGGTCGTCGAGCACCAAATCGACGCCGTCCATCATTTTGATGGCAATGCCATTGCGCAAGGTCACCACCAGGCCGGACACAGTGCGGGCCGACTGCATGAAGGAGACCTCGTGATAGGTGTCTCCGGCCAGGAAAATCGTCTTCAGCCCGTTCAAACCCTGCACACCAGGATGCCCGAGGTCATTCTCATCCTCCATCCCCGTTAGAGCGGTGAATTCTATGAGCAAACGCTTCCTGCGTGCCCAGTGGTCGCGGTCCAGCAGACTCGCCTTATCCATCTTGCTTGATTGTTAAAAGAAGTTTTCTCAAAAGAATTTTTTGATATCTCAACATTAAGCTTATTCTGTGGCAACAATGGGGCTGATTCAAACCATCAGCAATTATTGGTTGTTGCACGATAAGCAATGAACGTTGCCATAGAAATGGCAAGAATGGATTGTTTTTGGCATAGAATTTAAATTTTAATTTTGATTTTAATGGGAGGGGGGGAATTTATCGAACTTCTAATATCCAGTTATTATGAACCAATTTTGAGGAAAAAAATGAACCTGATGCATTACAATTAATTATTCTAGTTAAAAAATATTTGAAGATTGATATATTTTTTACTATAAAAAATTAAATAATATGATAATATCATTAGAAACTTGCCCAATTAAAATTTATAATAGGATCTCCAAACAAAAATTTTTTAGTACTAGCTGAAAAAAAACATGCTTTTTTAGTTTATTTTTTATTTTTGTTGGTGTGGGTCTAATGAATATTAAAACAAGAAAGACTTTGATGTTTGTTGATAAAGAATCCAAGAACCAGGTTCATCAGTTTCGATCTTGCCAGCGTCAAGGGCGAAATTAATGAGGATTTTTAGCAATATTGAGAGTTTATCGAAGCTGAAAAATAAAGGCTGGCGCGAAATAAAGAGTAACAAGATGGATGATGAAGCACTAATGGGTGTAAGTTGACGGCGTGCGCGTTTATCAATAGCAGAGAGTGCCGCGCCAGAATATACGCGGGGCTGCCTCTCTTTTTCTCATTAATAGCATTTGCTATATAAATTGCAGCGACGGACTGATTTAGACGTTGGCCGCGGCGCGCACTTGACGGATGGGCCGTTTTCGCAGATGACGAGCCCTGATAAATCAAAATAAAAGCTCTCGATCGCGCCGCGCGCGTTTTTACCTCTTATTCAAATCTCTCGAGGGCCACTTTTTTGTTGCTCCCCGCCAGACAGATTATTGACGGTGATACTTTTTATTTATTCAACATTTAAATTTATTTCTTATGTAAATCAACTCGTCTTGAAAGCTGAAATGGAACTCCCACTTAGCTGCCAGCTGTTGGGAAAAAGCGACATGACGGTCTGTTTGCTTTCAGAAATAAGAAAATGAACAATTAGTAAACCAGAAAAATAACTATACGCAACTGATTAAATTAAAAAAAAATATATGTATAATTGACAGATTAAAAATATTATAAATACTTCCACGTGAATACAATTTATCAATCTAAAGAAATATTTTTCAAATATTTTTATTTCACTCTTTCTAGATTCCGAGAGGTTAATTAATAAAACAATCACCTCCCGTCTATGCAAATGGACCCCAACAAAAGCAATCTATCGAGATCTGAAATGGAGATACGCGTGTGGAGAAAAACCGGTGGCATCTTGGCGCGAACGAGCCGAAAATTTATCGAATCGTCCGGACACACCCATGCTGTATATTCCCGGACAAAATCAATTTATGTCGCTTAATGAAGGCACAGATAAGAGATGGAAAGAAAAATACGCTTGCTTTTTATTCTAATGGCCGGAGAAAAACGACTAGATAAATAAAAAGCGACCAAGCGGAGAGGTAAAAGCGGTGTTTGTTTTCAGGTGAAAGATGGAGGCGGCTGATTACCTCTCGTGTCCCGAGTTAGAGCAGCAGGGGACCTGCGAAAAGACGAATTCATTTGTAGATTGATTTATTATTCATTTTTTTAACAACAAAAAAATAAAGAATCGTTCATTAAATGAAATGAACTTAATTATTATGTATATACTTGTATGTAATTATTTTTCACTTTATTTTCATATTAAATAACATTTTTTAAATCTTTTTTACTGCTTATATTTAGTTAAATTTAGTTTACTTGTTTTTTTATCCATTTATATTTTTTGATACTATTATTAAAAATTAAGAATTCAAATTTCACTACAATAATATGCAATTTAGAATGAATAAATAAGTAAATAATTAGGTTTTGGTTAAAACCATGCAATGCGATTTTAACGTTAATTATACAACTATTTCAGGAGGAGAGTTTTTTTTATAATTTTTTGTAATTGACAATCTAAGTCTATAAATTATTTGCAACTCAATTCTAAGTAAAGATCTGTCTGGAATTGACTTAAAACTACCTTTTAATTTATTGTGCTGATATTTAGCCAAAACTGCCAAGTAATTGACGCTCTGCAGAAGATCTATCTGGAGTCTGGAAATCCATTTGGCTGGCTCGTTTTTCTTCCACCTTTTCCCTCCGACTCACTTACTTTCCTTTTTTCCCACTGACGGCCACTCACTCGTCTCTGGAGCGAAATCGGGTCCATGATAATAGGATTTTCGGCGTCTGCTTATCTGGAGCGGCCTTTTTAATATTGGCGAGTGATTTTGGTGCAGGGTCTGCCGCTCCGAATACCAATTGACTGACCGCCGCCGACGGGGTGGGCGACATTGATTATCCATCCCCTCGGCGGCAGCAACAAATGCCGAGAACTCTGAAAGGTGGAAAGCAATAGAAGGGCCGTCGAGTGCTGGAGGATCGCGGCGTCCATCTCTGATGAGGGATCGACGAGAGAAGAGAACCCTTTGGAAAGAGAGGAAATCAATTCCCTTTTTTTTGGGAAAATGCAGGTCGGCCGATGTGAAACGTAGACAAGGCATATTATAAGGATTTCCTCGGGACCCACACGAATCGACGTCGTTTTTCCCAATTACGACGAACCCCTCGCACGTACATACAATGCCGCTTTTTATTTATGGCGATTGCGCGGCTAATCAAGCGAGAGCATCGCGCCAGGCGTATGTAATTAAGGCCGAATAACAAAAAAGAAGAAGGTTATTTGACACTTTAATTGAATGTTTATTTAAATCTATGTGGGCAGTCGACGTCCGACGCGACCGCAGCGAGTATATATAAAAAAGCAAAGCATCTCGGGATGATGCGAGCGCGTGAGGTTTCCATTCGCGGAGCCGCTCTTTTAATTTACAAGCAAATTTATGGGGCGTATTAATTCTTGAGCGTGACAACTTTTCACTCTCAGGCCTATCATTATCCGTGTGTTTTGCCCGATGTCCTTGGTTTGCAGTGCACGAATTAAGCTGATGGAAGTTATAAGTCAAATTTTTATTTATTCAATGGCAAGAAATGGTAAGGTTAATTAAAATTTTTTTTTAAAGAGAAAATAAATTTTAATGTAAGCGAATTTACATTTATTTATGAAAAAGTTAAGAGGAGGAATTCGAAAAATAATTACCGCACCATTAATATAACAATATCAATTTTTCGTAATTTTAATTGCTTCTCTGTTTTATTCCTCCTCAATAAGAGAATTAATTCTTACGCATGAAAATTCTTTTAAATTTTCACACAAAGAAACGACATTGAATACAAAACTAGGAAATTTGTCAGATAATTTGTCGAGAGCTCAATGCAAATTGCCGTCGCAAAACACAATAATAAATGCGAGCTAGTTGTTTGTTTAGTTGCTCGCGCGGTCTCATGATTTATCTCACGAGCTCGGCTCCGATATCGCGAAGCCCAAGCCGTCGCGCAGCGGTAATAAAGTATAATTGCGGCCAGGTAGGCATCTAAATCAATCCGCACGTGAAATTATCCTGCCCGAGAGCACGCCTGTCACTTTAACATTTAAATTCAGATATATGGCGAACCGAGCCAAGCGAGCGAAACAAATGTCTGCATGATCACGTTGTTATTATTATTTGCTCTTTGCCTTCTTTCGTGCACTTGGAAAAGGAAGAGAGCAAATAAATGCAGGAATGATGTTCAAATTGCAGGCTCGCTCCAATGCCACGGATTAACGTGGACATTTGACTTATCTAATTATCTTTGCTTTTGGTGCGCGCCTCTATAATATTCCAAATTGTTTTGGATTGTAAGAAGAAATTTGATAGTAAAAAGTTATTTTTACATATAAATGGTTTGAGAAACTGAGAACTAATTCTTGAAGTGAATGCGAGAGATCGTAAAGATCTTTGGATTCAGAGCGAATAAAGCAGTGCTGTTGAGCAAACATCGACGCGAGATAGCGAACCTCTGCTCTCGGACGGGGCGCGAATGCCTATTGCATATCAATGAGCCGCCAACTGATCGCCTCTCGTTCTTCTTCTCCTTCTTGCTTCTCGGACGCGACAAGAATTTCATTTCACTCTTCACCAATTGTTCGGGGCCAACTCGAGTAATTTCCTTGCGCTGAAGTCCCTTAAGAGAGGTACGGTTTTTTTCTCTCTATTTAAAATTTGCTTTTCGTTAAAAGCCGCTGAAAATTGTTAAATTTTCCATTAAATTTTGACTGTTATATTTAGCCTGGTCATATTAAATTAAATGCATCAAACCTATAAATGGATTAATTCAATGCTATCAAATATAAAAAACATAATTAATATATGATTGCTGAACTATATTAACTTTTTTTTAAATTTATTTTCACAACACTATTTTACCCTGAAAAATTACTATTTTACATGATTGCATGATTTTTTTTCTTTAATACAACAAGTTTTAGCATTCGATCTTTTACAGAAATTAATATTTTACTTAAATAACTACTTATATTAAGATAATAATAGAAAAATTTAAAAAAAAAATTAAAAAATTTGTTACAAAATTTTTCACTTCAATAATTGTTGTTTTTTTTAATAAACTTTTTTTAACGTAATTAAATAATCATTAATTCGATCTCGTTAAGTTCAACGCGATTGACGTTTTTCACCAAATTATGCACACCCACACTGAAAATGATCCAGACCTGATCCAGACACTCGTAGAGTATGTTGTCCATCTAGCGGACGGGCGCAGTGTTAAACTCGAGGCGCGCATCATGTGGCTCCCCTAGTAAAGAAGCACCAGAATTAGCAGGCTATGTACAAAATACATACCGAAAAGACTAAAAAGAGTCTGGAGGCCTGTCTTTTTGAGCCCGACATTCATGGAAATAACCGATATAACCCTTAACCATCCCTGAAAAATTATAATTAGAATAATATTCAAACCTCGCTACGTTAAATAGTGGATTGATTCTATGTTTTTGAGAAGTTGAATTTTTGTCTTTCACATGTGCACAAGACAATAATTAGTTTTAGGTATATATTGAAGAAAATGTAATTATTTCCTTGTTATTGTAGTTTTAAAAAAAAATACCAGATAACTAATTATATAACCTTGTTTTTAACAATGTATTATATTAATAATTTTATAGTGATTGATCTATTTATTTTTTAAATAATTACTTCACCTTGTTTTTAACACAAAATTATTTTCTGTAAAAAATCCTAATATTGGCCTTTATAAACAGTAAAAGAACCAACGCAAATTATTGATTTTATTTATTCATTCAAAGACGTGCAGATTCGCACACCCATAATATTATTTATTATTAGTTTTATAAAATTTAAAATACTTTTTGTAAGAAAATTAATGATTAAATTAAACATCCGAATATTGGAATATTATACAAAATTATTAAAGATTTGACTAAAAATATGATTCACTAATTTCAGTGAAAAAAAAAACGTCCATGAAAGCAAATTTTCAATTCCGTGATGGCTACACAATATTATCAGTGCGCTTGTCGCTCGTTATAAACACAGATGAATGGATTTATTATGCATTTTGTGCAGAACGGGATGGCATCGTGGTGGCAGCGACAACGATAACGTTTACATTAACATCAATCATCTTCTTTCCGCTCGTCTCCTGTATCGATCTGGTGGAGGAGATTTTCACCCATTCGCCGCCGACGTAGGGGGACGTTCAGCGGCTATTGTGCCATAAAGTGCACGATTTAATGCGCCGCGCGGCCCTTTTTTCTTTTGATCCCATTCATGAAGCTTTGTTGGTTTTTATGTCGGGCAGAATAGATTCGGGTGCAAGAAATATCTCCAAATTCATGGCAGCGAGTAGAGCCCTTTCGGTCTTTCATGACCAGCGTCTGCGAGGAGAGAGAAAAAAACGTGAGTATGAATGCAAAAAGAGATAACTTTCACGCCGTGGCTCAAAATTTTATCCCGGCGCGTCTTGAAAGACGTGCTTCTTAAAATAATAAAAATATCTGATTCTTGCTTTCCTATTGAGAAATTTGCTTTCTTGAAGGTATTAAAATATTTTTTAATTCAATAAAATACGTGTTTTGGTAAATTCTTCCTCAGTTTCAGAAATCTAGGTGAAAATTCAATACGAAGATACTAAATGTTTAAAAATCTTTAGATTTGAGGTTTATTGACATTAAATTTTAAAGCTGTTTATACAAATTATATAATTTATCTTATCGGTTTTGTTTTCGCTTAATTTTTTTAATTTTATTAATTCATTTTACAAAGAAACTTTAAAATTTTTCAAAACGTCTTTAGCCATTATTGGAATGAAGAGAAAAAAAATGTGCAATTGTAGTGATGAATAATCATGCATTTTTTTTTTTTTTTTAATAGTTATTCTTATACGTGATTTTAATTTTCTATGAAATGTATGTAATTGTATAAGTTTTCAAACTAAATAAACGTTCATTAAATCAAACCAAGTTAACCTTAAATTAAAACAAAATAGTTCTTAAAAAAATCATTTAAAATGAATTATTCTTTTAACTTATCTTTCTTATTAAATTTATAAGCTCAACTTTCATTTTTTTTTATAATACGTTGACATCAGGTCCATCCTGTTTTATATGATGAGCTCTTTCAAATAAAGAACCAAATACATGTGATGCTCCGCAAGCAATTTACTGGTTGGACTTCAAAGGTTATGAGATGCTGTGCAGATTTATATTTTTCATTTCACTCTACGTGTATGTGTGTTGTTGAATAAAAAACCTGCAAGAGGCGCACAACCTTGCAGCATCTCTGATGTAGGTCAAACACCCTCAGTAATGGGCTCAATATCGCTCTATGCACGACACTCGCTCACTTTCCATTTCATATATCTGCGCGCTTTGTCAGCCCCTTGCTGTTAATATAAGTTCGCTTTTCGGGACGCAGCTTGATCCTAATTGAAACTGAAATAAGTCTTTTGTAGAGATCGGAAAGGATAGATTTTTCTGTTACAGAAATGCGCAGCGTCACTGACCGACTTCTTATTGCAAAGAATCAATCAACGTCTCTGGTGTATTTTTCGCAACAGCTGGCTGACCAGCACCCTTCTCCATATTCATTGGGCATCATTTGTTTCCAACAACAATTTGTTTCTTTCAGCTGTCTTTGGAAGCGGAATGATGGTTGTTCTTTGTCTTCTCGCGGTTTCGCTGCTCCACTGATGAATGTTTATTCCTGTGCGTTTGGCGTCGAGTGCCGCTCCTTGGGGCGAATGGAATCGAAGAGTTCTCTTCACTTTTTAATCAAACTTGGAGCAAAGAAAATCTCTTTCACTAATACCCGTTTTCCAATGATCACTGTGCGCTGGGAGAGAGAGCAGAGATGATATTCTGCGAAAGGCCATGGATGCACTTGAGCTGCTGGGAAATCGCGCGATAGCAATCTGAGAAAGTTTAGCCTAGGAGAAGAGAGAAAACTCTCACTTTTGTTTTATCCCAACGTGAAATTTCCTTGAGAATTGATTCAGCACTTATAAATTACTTCAACCTCCTAGATTTTAATAGCAATATCACATCAAAATTTAATAATTCAATCTAAAAAGATATAAGATAAATTACTAAAAACCTTGCTTCACTTTCTTCTCCTTATTAATTTTGACATAATCTGCACGCAAAGTACTAAAATCTGGCCCAGGTCGCGTCACTTAATTACGTTGTTAACGACTTTATCTTATTTCAATCGACGCTACTAATGGTGGCGTGGGCTGTGCTAAAAGTCAACGCTGGTCTGGCAAGTTGTAAAAGCGACGACATCGTCCAGTGCGGGCGAGATGACTCGGCGGGAGGGCGGAAAGTGAAAATGCCGCGTAAAAAAAAAACATGCACAGCTCTCTCCACTGGCGGGCGCCATCAAGCCCCCTGGACAATAAAACACGGCCGTAAACAAAGAAAATAGCAGCCGCCGGCAGCGCTCGTCCTCTTGTGTAAGAGTATTATTACTAAGGTCGGTCTGGCAGGCCAGGACTGACTGACGGGTCGTGATTTTTACACTGATGTGTGCCCGTCACTAGACCTACAAAATCATGAGATTATATTTTCACGGCACTACTTTTACTTTCATTTCAACTCAAACCTTTCTTATTTTTAGCAAGCCGGGAAAAACGTGAAACCACATCACTCCTTCTTTTCATTTGAATTAGCAAAGAATAATCAAAAATATTTTTCATATTAAATTCGTATCCGGAGCTGTTACATTTTTTTAGTTAATCATAGTAATTAATAAAATTTCAAGTATCGCAGCAAAAATTAAATTAACTCTCTTAATATAATTTATTTATAGGTACAATTAGTGAAAGAGTCTGTCCAATTACGTGTCAATTTCACTGCCTATCAAGCTGCGTCTTTCCTGGGCAAAAAGCGTCATTACCTCGTTTATGTCATTTTGGCGTTGGCATTAACTTGGGGCGAAAAACATTAGGGCTGATTGTGCCGTGCGCCGCGGGGCATCCAGAAAAGTCCGCTTCTTATCATCTGAGCGCCGCGACTTTGGGCAGTAAAAAGAGCGGCCCACGGAGAAGCATTGCGCGACTTTCGGCAGTAAAAACTTATGGCCCGTCATTCAGGCCGCGATTGTAAAAGTTGCCAGATTAAAAGGCCAGATCGCAATTAGCTGTTTGCACATGGTTCCTCTGACGGACACGTCACGACCGAGCAATGTGTCACTGAAAAAGCCTGTAATCGGCCACGTCTGATATTGGCTGTCAATATAAATTTTTTATCTTCCAACGAGCAAGAAATTTAGCACCAACTTGTGAAACTTTCACTGTCTTGTCATATTTTTTCCACCTTCTGACGTGAATCTCGATCGAATTTTTTTTTCAAATTCAAGTTAGGCAACTCGTTGAGCTTGGATGTCGTGCGGGCAGCCTATTCTGGCCACTCGCGCCAGAGACACACCTGCTCGGGGAGTACATTGACTTTCCGTATGATGAATGAATCGAGCGAGCGGAAGCCCTGGTGAGAAAATAGACCAGTTCCATTCATGAAATCTATTTTCGGCGCGCGCACAATGACAGCAAGAGAAAGAAAGGTGGAAATAAAATAAAGGGGTCGCGCGATTGCCTCTTGATGAGCGTCCTTGGGGACAAATTTCTTCCTCGCCAAGCACCCACGCAGGTGCGAGAGGTCGGCACGCAATCAAAACCCACACCAGTTGCCTCTCACTCAGAAGACAGTGTGGATTTTGTAAAATGCTTCAAGCAGCTACAATAGTTGAAATAAGACACAAAATATAGGTAAATTAATTTCAACTTCTAAACATTGGTAATATCAAAATTAAAAAAAGTAATAAATTTGATTTTACTCGCTGTTTCGTTATCACATTAAGTATATCTTCAATCTAAATTTGTATCTTGAATTGACTTGTTGGCATCATCTGAGAGCAGATAATAACACGTCTGATTTTTTCTTCTATTTATTTAGCTAAAATTTAATTTTAAAAATAGTTTTAATAATTTTGTAGCACAATTTGCTTCCATATGTGTACAAAATATTTTCCATCAACATGTTATGGTTTTGTGTAAGGTCAGAAATGAGCTGAATCACCAACATAATTTTTCGTTTCAACAAGTGTTTACTAAAATAGGAGATTCTATGACAATTATTGAGGAGAGAATTGGAAATTTTTGACCACCAATGTTACAATAAAATTCTATTTGACCATACAAATAAAGAGTACTTCATTAATTTGACAACACAAACTAACGAATTTATCTCTAAAGCTATTTTCCTCTAGGCTCAAACTAGACTTTAACCGCCTTGATTGTGTTCACAAAGGCTGAAATCATTCATTCGAGTGATAAATTCAGGTCGTGCACACTTAAATTTGAAGCGAAGGCAAGAAAAGTAAAATTAAGAAAACCCAATTTATTAACTTTTCCTCGGCTCTAACTAGCTTTTTACCGCATCGATTGTGTTCAAACAGGCTGAAATCATTAATTCGAGTGATAAATTCAGGTCGTGCACACTTAAATTTGAAGCGAAGGCAAGAAAAGTAAAATTTAGAAATTCCAATTTATTAACTTTTCCTCGGCTCTAACTAGCTTTTTACCGCCTCGATTGTGTTCAAACAGGCTGAAATCATTAATTCAAGTGATAAATTCAGGTCGTGCACGCTTAAATTTGAAGCGAAGGCAAGAAAAGTAAAATTAAGAAAACCCAATTTATTAACTTTTCCTCGGCTCTAACTAGCTTTTTACCGCATCGATTGTGTTCAAACAGGCTGAAATCATTAATTCGAGTGATAAATTCAGGTCGTGCACGCTTAAATTTGAAGCGAAGGCAAGAAAAGTAAAATTAAGAAAACCCAATTTATTAACTTTTCCTCGGCTCTAACTAGCTTTTTACCGCATCGATTGTGTTCAAACAGGCTGAAATCATTAATTCGAGTGATAAATTCAGGTCGTGCACGCTTAAATTTGAAGCGAAGGCAAGAAAAGTAAATATTAGAAATTCCAATTTATTAACTTTTCCTCGGCTCTAACTAGCTTTTTACCGCCTCGATTGTGTTCAAACAGGCTGAAATCATTAATTCGAGTGATAAATTCAGGTCGTGCACACTTAAATTTGAAGCGAAGGCAAGAAAAGTAAAATTAAGAAAACCCAATTTATTAACTTTTCCTCGGCTCTAACTAGCTTTTTACCGCATCGATTGTGTTCAAACAGGCTGAAATCATTAATTCGAGTGATAAATTCAGGTCGTGCACGCTTAAATTTGAAGCGAAGGCAAGAAAAGTAAATTTTAGAAATTCCAATTTATTAACTTTTCCTCGGCTCTAACTAGCTTTTTACCGCATCGATTGTGTTCAAACAGGCTGAAATCATTAATTCGAGTGATAAATTCAGGTCGTGCACACTTAAATTTGAAGCGAAGGCAAGAAAAGTAAATTTTAGAAATTCCAATTTATTAACTTTTCCTCGGCTCTAACTAGCTTTTTACCGCATCGATTGTGTTCAAACAGGCTGAAATCATTAATTCGAGTGATAAATTCAGGTCGTGCACGCTTAAATTTGAAGCGAAGGCAAGAAAAGTAAATTTTAGAAATTCCAATTTATTAACTTTTCCTCGGCTCTAACTAGCTTTTTACCGCATCGATTGTGTTCAAACAGGCTGAAATCATTAATTCGAGTGATAAATTCAGGTCGTGCACACTTAAATTTGAAGCGAAGGCAAGAAAAGTAAATTTTAGAAATTCCAATTTATTAACTTTTCCTCGGCTCTAACTAGCTTTTTACCGCCTCGATTGTGTTCAAACAGGCTGAAATCATTAATTCGAGTGATAAATTCAGGTCGTGCACACTTAAATTTGAAGCGAAGGCAAGAAAAGTAAATTTTAGAAATTCCAATTTATTAACTTTTCCTCGGCTCTAACTAGCTTTTTACCGCATCGATTGTGTTCAAACAGGCTGAAATCATTAATTCGAGTGATAAATTCAGGTCGTGCACACTTAAATTTGAAGCGAAGGCAAGAAAAGTAAATTTTAGAAATTCCAATTTATTAACTTTTCCTCGGCTCTAACTAGCTTTTTACCGCCTCGATTGTGTTCAAACAGGCTGAAATCATTAATTCGAGTGATAAATTCAGGTCGTGCACGCTTAAATTTGAAGCGAAGGCAAGAAAAGTAAATTTTAGAAATTCCAATTTATTAACTTTTCCTCGGCTCTAACTAGCTTTTTACCGCCTCGATTGTGTTCAAACAGGCTGAAATCATTAATTCGAGTGATAAATTCAGGTCGTGCACGCTTAAATTTGAAGCGAAGGCAAGAAAAGTAAATTTTAGAAATTCCAATTTATTAACTTTTCCTCGGCTCTAACTAGCTTTTTACCGCCTCGATTGTGTTCAAACAGGCTGAAATCATTAATTCGAGTGATAAATTCAGGTCGTGCACGCTTAAATTTGAAGCGAAGGCAAGAAAAGTAAATTTTAGAAATTCCAATTTATTAACTTTTCCTCGGCTCTAACTAGCTTTTTACCGCCTCGATTGTGTTCAAACAGGCTGAAATCATTAATTCGAGTGATAAATTCAGGTCGTGCACACTTAAATTTGAAGCGAAGGCAAGAAAAGTAAAATTAAGAAATTCCAATTTATTAACTTTTCCTCGGCTCTAACTAGCTTTTTACCGCATCGATTGTGTTCAAACAGGCTGAAATCATTAATTCGAGTGATAAATTCAGGTCGTGCACGCTTAAATTTGAAGCGAAGGCAAGAAAAGTAAATTTTAGAAATTCCAATTTATTAACTTTTCCTCGGCTCTAACTAGCTTTTTACCGCCTCAATTGTGTTCAAACAGGCTGAAATCATTAATTCGAGTGATAAATTCAGGTCGTGCACACTTAAATTTGAAGCGAAGGCAAGAAAAGTAAAATTAAGATAACCCAATTTATTAACTTTTCCTCGGCTCTAACTAGCTTTTTACCGCCTCGATTGTGTTCAAACAGGCTGAAATCATTAATTCGAGTGATAAATTCAGGTCGTGCACACTTAAATTTGAAGCGAAGGCAAGTAAAATAAAATTAAGAAATTCCAATTTATTAATTTTTCCTCGGCTCTAACTAGCTTTTTACCGCATCGATTGTGTTCAAACAGGCTGAAATCATTAATTCGAGTGATAAATTCAGGTCGTGCACGCTTAAATTTGAAGCGAAGGCAAGAAAAGTAAATTTTAGAAACACCAATTTATTAACTTTTCCTCGGCTCTAACTAGCTTTTTACCGCCTCGATTGTGTTCAAACAGGCTGAAATCAATAATTCGAGTGATAAATTCAGGTCGTGCACACTTAAATTTGAAGCGAAGGCAAGAAAAGTAAATTTTAGAAATTCCAATTTATTAACTTTTCCTCGGCTCTAACTAGCTTTTTACCGCATCGATTGTGTTCAAACAGGCTGAAATCAATAATTCGAGTGATAAATTCAGGTCGTGCACACTTAAATTTGAAGCGAAGGCAAGAAAAGTAAAATTAAGAAAACCCAATTTATTAATTTTTCCTCGGCTCTAACTAGCTTTTTACCGCCTCGATTGTGTTCAAACAGGCTGAAATCATTAATTCGAGTGATAAATTCAGGTCGTGCACACTTAAATTTGAAGCGATGGCAAGAAAAGTAAAATTAAGAAATTCCAAATTATTAACTTTTCCTCGGCTCTAACTAGCTTTTTACCGCATCGATTGTGTTCAAACAGGCTGAAATCATTAATTCGAGTGATAAATTCAGGTCGTGCACGCTTAAATTTGAAGCAAAGGCAAGAAAAGTAAATTTTAGAAACACCAATTTATTAACTTTTCCTCGGCTCTAACTAGCTTTTTACCGCCTCGATTGTGTTCAAACAGGCTGAAATCATTAATTCGAGTGATAAATTCAGGTCGTGCACGCTTAAATTTGAAGCGAAGGCAAGAAAAGTAAATTTTAGAAATTCCAATTTATTAACTTTTCCTCGGCTCTAACTAGCTTTTTACCGCCTCGATTGTGTTCAAACAGGCTGAAATCATTAATTCGAGTGATAAATTCAGGTCGTGCACGCTTAAATTTGAAGCGAAGGCAAGAAAAGTAAATTTTAGAAATTCCAATTTATTAACTTTTCCTCGGCTCTAACTAGCTTTTTACCGCCTCGATTGTGTTCAAACAGGCTGAAATCAATAATTCGAGTGATAAATTCAGGTCGTGCACGCTTAAATTTGAAGCGAAGGCAAGAAAAGTAAAATTAAGAAAACCCAATTTATTAACTTTTCCTCGGCTCTAACTAGCTTTTTACCGCCTCGATTGTGTTCAAACAGGCTGAAATCATTAATTCGAGTGATAAATTCAGGTCGTGCACGCTTAAATTTGAAGCGAAGGCAAGAAAAGTAAAATTAAGAAAACCCAATTTATTAACTTTTCCTCGGCTCTAACTAGCTTTTTACCGCCTCGATTGTGATCAAACAGGCTGAAATCATTAATTCGAGTGATAAATTCAGGTCGTGCACACTTAAATTTGAAGCGAAGGCAAGAAAAGTAAAATTAAGAAAACCCAATTTATTAACTTTTCCTCAGCTCTAACTAGCTTTTTACCGCCTCGATTGTGTTCAAACAGGCTGAAATCATTAATTCGAGTGATAAATTCAGGTCGTGCACACTTAAATTTGAAGCGATGGCAAGAAAAGTAAAATTAAGAAATTCCAATTTATTAACTTTTCCTCGGCTCTAACTAGCTTTTTACCGCATCGATTGTGTTCAAACAGGCTGAAATCATTAATTCGAGTGATAAATTCAGGTCGTGCACGCTTAAATTTGAAGCGAAGGCAAGAAAAGTAAATTTTAGAAACACCAATTTATTAACTATTCCTCGGCTCTAACTAGCTTTTTACCGCCTCGATTGTGTTCAAACAGGCTGAAATCATTAATTCGAGTGATAAATTCAGGTCGTGCACACTTAAATTTGAAGCGATGGCAAGAAAAGTAAAATTAAGAAATTCCAATTTATTAACTTTTCCTCGGCTCTAACTAGCTTTTTACCGCATCGATTGTGTTCAAACAGGCTGAAATCATTAATTCGAGTGATAAATTCAGGTCGTGCACGCTTAAATTTGAAGCGAAGGCAAGAAAAGTAAATTTTAGAAACACCAATTTATTAACTTTTCCTCGGCTCTAACTAGCTTTTTACCGCCTCGATTGTGTTCAAACAGGCTGAAATCAATAATTCGAGTGATAAATTCAGGTCGTGCACACTTAAATTTGAAGCGAAGGCAAGAAAAGTAAAATTAAGAAAACCCAATTTATTAACTTTTCCTCGGCTCTAACTAGCTTTTTACCGCATCGATTGTGTTCAAACAGGCTGAAATCATTAATTCGAGTGATAAATTCAGGTCGTGCACACTTAAATTTGAAGCGAAGGCAAGAAAAGTAAAATTTAGAAATCCAATTTATTAACTTTTCCTCGGCTCTAACTAGCTTTTTACCGCCTCGATTGTGTTCAAACAGGCTGAAATCAATAATTCGAGTGATAAATTCAGGTCGTGCACACTTAAATTTGAAGCGAAGGCAAGAAAAGTAAAATTAAGAAAACCCAATTTATTAACTTTTCCTCGGCTCTAACTAGCTTTTTACCGCATCGATTGTGTTCAAACAGGCTGAAATCATTAATTCGAGTGATAAATTCAGGTCGTGCACACTTAAATTTGAAGCGAAGGCAAGAAAAGTAAAATTTAGAAATCCAATTTATTAACTTTTCCTCGGCTCTAACTAGCTTTTTACCGCCTCGATTGTGTTCAAACAGGCTGAAATCAATAATTCGAGTGATAAATTCAGGTCGTGCACACTTAAATTTGAAGCGAAGGCAAGAAAAGTAAAATTAAGAAAACCCAATTTATTAACTTTTCCTCGGCTCTAACTAGCTTTTTACCGCCTCGATTGTGTTCAAACAGGCTGAAATCATTAATTCGAGTGATAAATTCAGGTCGTGCACGCTTAAATTTGAAGCGAAGGCAAGAAAAGTAAATTTTAGAAATTCCAATTTATTAACTTTTCCTCGGCTCTAACTAGCTTTTTACCGCCTCGATTGTGTTCAAACAGGCTGAAATCATTAATTCGAGTGATAAATTCAGGTCGTGCACACTTAAATTTGAAGCGAAGGCAAGAAAAGTAAAATTAAGAAATTCCAATTTATTAACTTTTCCTCGGCTCTAACTAGCTTTTTACCGCCTCGATTGTGTTCAAACAGGCTGAAATCATTAATTCAAGTGATAAATTCAGGTCGTGCACGCTTAAATTTGAAGCGAAGGCAAGAAAAGTAAATTTTAGAAACTCCAATTTATTAACTTTTCCTCGGCTCTAACTAGCTTTTTACCGCCTCGATTGTGTTCAAACAGGCTGAAATCATTAATTCGAGTGATAAATTCAGGTCGTGCACACTTAAATTTGAAGCGAAGGCAAGAAAAGTAAATTTTAGAAATTCCAATTTATTAACTTTTCCTCGGCTCTAACTAGCTTTTTACCGCCTCGATTGTGTTCAAACAGGCTGAAATCATTAATTCGAGTGATAAATTCAGGTCGTGCACGCTTAAATTTGAAGCGAAGGCAAGAAAAGTAAATTTTAGAAATTCCAATTTATTAACTTTTCCTCGGCTCTAACTAGCTTTTTACCGCCTCGATTGTGTTCAAACAGGCTGAAATCATTAATTCGAGTGATAAATTCAGGTCGTGCACACTTAAATTTGAAGCGAAGGCAAGAAAAGTAAATTTTAGAAATTCCAATTTATTAACTTTTCCTCGGCTCTAACTAGCTTTTTACCGCCTCGATTGTGTTCAAACAGGCTGAAATCATTAATTCGAGTGATAAATTCAGGTCGTGCACGCTTAAATTTGAAGCGAAGGCAAGAAAAGTAAATTTTAGAAATTCCAATTTATTAACTTTTCCTCGGCTCTAACTAGCTTTTTACCGCCTCGATTGTGTTCAAACAGGCTGAAATCATTAATTCGAGTGATAAATTCAGGTCGTGCACGCTTAAATTTGAAGCGAAGGCAAGAAAAGTAAATTTTAGAAATTCCAATTTATTAACTTTTCCTCGGCTCTAACTAGCTTTTTACCGCCTCGATTGTGTTCAAACAGGCTGAAATCATTAATTCAAGTGATAAATTCAGGTCGTGCACGCTTAAATTTGAAGCGAAGGCAAGAAAAGTAAATTTTAGAAACTCCAATTTATTAACTTTTCCTCGGCTCTAACTAGCTTTTTACCGCCTCGATTGTGTTCAAACAGGCTGAAATCATTAATTCGAGTGATAAATTCAGGTCGTGCACACTTAAATTTGAAGCGAAGGCAAGAAAAGTAAATTTTAGAAATTCCAATTTATTAACTTTTCCTCGGCTCTAACTAGCTTTTTACCGCCTCGATTGTGTTCAAACAGGCTGAAATCATTAATTCGAGTGATAAATTCAGGTCGTGCATGCTTAAATTTGAAGCGAAGGCAAGAAAAGTAAATTTTAGAAATTCCAATTTATTAACTTTTCCTCGGCTCTAACTAGCTTTTTACCGCCTCGATTGTGTTCAAACAGGCTGAAATCATTAATTCGAGTGATAAATTCAGGTCGTGCACACTTAAATTTGAAGCGAAGGCAAGAAAAGTAAATTTTAGAAATTCCAATTTATTAACTTTTCCTCGGCTCTAACTAGCTTTTTACCGCCTCGATTGTGTTCAAACAGGCTGAAATCATTAATTCGAGTGATAAATTCAGGTCGTGCACGCTTAAATTTGAAGCGAAGGCAAGAAAAGTAAATTTTAGAAATTCCAATTTATTAACTTTTCCTCGGCTCTAACTAGCTTTTTACCGCCTCGATTGTGTTCAAACAGGCTGAAATCATTAATTCGAGTGATAAATTCAGGTCGTGCACGCTTAAATTTGAAGCGAAGGCAAGAAAAGTAAATTTTAGAAATTCCAATTTATTAACTTTTCCTCGGCTCTAACTAGCTTTTTACCGCCTCGATTGTGTTCAAACAGGCTGAAATCATTAATTCGAGTGATAAATTCAGGTCGTGCACGCTTAAATTTGAAGCGAAGGCAAGAAAAGTAAATTTTAGAAATTCCAATTTATTAACTTTTCCTCGGCTCTAACTAGCTTTTTACCGCCTCGATTGTGTTCAAACAGGCTGAAATCATTAATTCAAGTGATAAATTCAGGTCGTGCACGCTTAAATTTGAAGCGAAGGCAAGAAAAGTAAATTTTAGAAACTCCAATTTATTAACTTTTCCTCGGCTCTAACTAGCTTTTTACCGCCTCGATTGTGTTCAAACAGGCTGAAATCATTAATTCGAGTGATAAATTCAGGTCGTGCACACTTAAATTTGAAGCGAAGGCAAGAAAAGTAAATTTTAGAAATTCCAATTTATTAACTTTTCCTCGGCTCTAACTAGCTTTTTACCGCCTCGATTGTGTTCAAACAGGCTGAAATCATTAATTCGAGTGATAAATTCAGGTCGTGCACGCTTAAATTTGAAGCGAAGGCAAGAAAAGTAAATTTTAGAAATTCCAATTTATTAACTTTTCCTCGGCTCTAACTAGCTTTTTACCGCCTCGATTGTGTTCAAACAGGCTGAAATCATTAATTCGAGTGATAAATTCAGGTCGTGCACACTTAAATTTGAAGCGAAGGCAAGAAAAGTAAATTTTAGAAATTCCAATTTATTAACTTTTCCTCGGCTCTAACTAGCTTTTTACCGCCTCGATTGTGTTCAAACAGGCTGAAATCATTAATTCGAGTGATAAATTCAGGTCGTGCACGCTTAAATTTGAAGCGAAGGCAAGAAAAGTAAATTTTAGAAATTCCAATTTATTAACTTTTCCTCGGCTCTAACTAGCTTTTTACAGCCTCGATTGTGTTCAAACAGGCTGAAATCATTAATTCGAGTGATAAATTCAGGTCGTGCACGCTTAAATTTGAAGCGAAGGCAAGAAAAGTAAATTTTAGAAATTCCAATTTATTAACTTTTCCTCGGCTCTAACTAGCTTTTTACCGCCTCGATTGTGTTCAAACAGGCTGAAATCATTAATTCGAGTGATAAATTCAGGTCGTGCACGCTTAAATTTGAAGCGAAGGCAAGAAAAGTAAATTTTAGAAATTCCAATTTATTAACTTTTCCTCGGCTCTAACTAGCTTTTTACCGCCTCGATTGTGTTCAAACAGGCTGAAATCATTAATTCAAGTGATAAATTCAGGTCGTGCACGCTTAAATTTGAAGCGAAGGCAAGAAAAGTAAATTTTAGAAACTCCAATTTATTAACTTTTCCTCGGCTCTAACTAGCTTTTTACCGCCTCGATTGTGTTCAAACAGGCTGAAATCATTAATTCGAGTGATAAATTCAGGTCGTGCACACTTAAATTTGAAGCGAAGGCAAGAAAAGTAAATTTTAGAAATTCCAATTTATTAACTTTTCCTCGGCTCTAACTAGCTTTTTACCGCCTCGATTGTGTTCAAACAGGCTGAAATCATTAATTCGAGTGATAAATTCAGGTCGTGCACGCTTAAATTTGAAGCGAAGGCAAGAAAAGTAAATTTTAGAAATTCCAATTTATTAACTTTTCCTCGGCTCTAACTAGCTTTTTACCGCCTCGATTGTGTTCAAACAGGCTGAAATCATTAATTCGAGTGATAAATTCAGGTCGTGCACGCTTAAATTTGAAGCGAAGGCAAGAAAAGTAAATTTTAGAAATTCCAATTTATTAACTTTTCCTCGGCTCTAACTAGCTTTTTACCGCCTCGATTGTGTTCAAACAGGCTGAAATCATTAATTCGAGTGATAAATTCAGGTCGTGCACACTTAAATTTGAAGCGAAGGCAAGAAAAGTAAAATTAAGAAATTCCAATTTATTAACTTTTCCTCGGCTCTAACTAGCTTTTTACCGCCTTGATTGTGTTCAAACAGGCTGAAATCATTAATTCAAGTGATAAATTCAGGTCGTGCACGCTTAAATTTGAAGCGAAGGCAAGAAAAGTAAATTTTAGAAACTCCAATTTATTAACTTTTCCTCGGCTCTAACTAGCTTTTTACCGCCTCGATTGTGTTCAAACAGGCTGAAATCATTAATTCGAGTGATAAATTCAGGTCGTGCACACTTAAATTTGAAGCGAAGGCAAGAAAAGTAAATTTTAGAAATTCCAATTTATTAACTTTTCCTCGGCTCTAACTAGCTTTTTACCGCCTCGATTGTGTTCAAACAGGCTGAAATCATTAATTCGAGTGATAAATTCAGGTCGTGCACACTTAAATTTGAAGCGAAGGCAAGAAAAGTAAAATTAAGAAAACCCAATTTATTAACTTTTCCTCGGCTCTAACTAGCTTTTTACCGCATCGATTGTGTTCAAACAGGCTGAAATCATTAATTCGAGTGATAAATTCAGGTCGTGCACGCTTAAATTTGAAGCGAAGGCAAGAAAAGTAAATTTTAGAAATTCCAATTTATTAACTTTTCCTCGGCTCTAACTAGCTTTTTACCGCCTCGATTGTGTTCAAACAGGCTGAAATCATTAATTCGAGTGATAAATTCAGGTCGTGCACGCTTAAATTTGAAGCGAAGGCAAGAAAAGTAAATTTTAGAAATTCCAATTTATTAACTTTTCCTCGGCTCTAACTAGCTTTTTACCGCCTCGATTGTGTTCAAACAGGCTGAAATCATTAATTCGAGTGATAAATTCAGGTCGTGCACGCTTAAATTTGAAGCGAAGGCAAGAAAAGTAAATTTTAGAAATTCCAATTTATTAACTTTTCCTCGGCTCTAACTAGCTTTTTACCGCCTCGATTGTGTTCAAACAGGCTGAAATCATTAATTCGAGTGATAAATTCAGATCGTGCACGCTTAAATTTGAAGCGAAGGCAAGAAAAGTAAATTTTAGAAATTCCAATTTATTAACTTTTCCTCGGCTCTAACTAGCTTTTTACCGCCTCGATTGTGTTCAAACAGGCTGAAATCATTAATTCGAGTGATAAATTCAGGTCGTGCACGCTTAAATTTGAAGCGAAGGCAAGAAAAGTAAATTTTAGAAACTCCAATTTATTAACTTTTCCTCGGCTCTAACTAGCTTTTTACCGCCTCGATTGTGTTCAAACAGGCTGAAATCATTAATTCAAGTGATAAATTCAGGTCGTGCACACTTAAATTTGAAGCGAAGGCAAGAAAAGTAAAATTAAGAAAACCCAATTTATTAACTTTTCCTCGGCTCTAACTAGCTTTTTACCGCCTCGATTGTGTTCAAACAGGCTGAAATCATTAATTCGAGTGATAAATTCAGGTCGTGCACGCTTAAATTTGAAGCGAAGGCAAGAAAAGTAAATTTTAGAAATTCCAATTTATTAACTTTTCCTCGGCTCTAACTAGCTTTTTACCGCCTCGATTGTGTTCAAACAGGCTGAAATCATTAATTCGAGTGATAAATTCAGGTCGTGCACACTTAAATTTGAAGCGAAGGCAAGAAAAGTAAAATTAAGAAAACCCAATTTATTAACTTTTCCTCGGCTCTATCTAGCTTTTTACCGCATCGATTGTGTTCAAACAGGCTGAAATCATTAATTCGAGTGATAAATTCAGGTCGTGCACGCTTAAATTTGAAGCGAAGGCAAGAAAAGTAAATTTTAGAAATTCCAATTTATTAACTTTTCCTCGGCTCTAACTAGCTTTTTACCGCCTCGATTGTGTTCAAACAGGCTGAAATCATTAATTCGAGTGATAAATTCAGGTCGTGCACACTTAAATTTGAAGCGATGGCAAGAAAAGTAAAATTAAGAAATTCCAATTTATTAACTTTTCCTCGGCTCTAACTAGCTTTTTACCGCCTCGATTGTGTTCAAACAGGCTGAAATCATTAATTCGAGTGATAAATTCAGGTCGTGCACGCTTAAATTTGAAGCGAAGGCAAGAAAAGTAAAATTAAGAAAACCCAATTTATTAACTTTTCCTCGGCTCTAACTAGCTTTTAACCGCCTCGATTGTGTTCAAACAGGCTGAAATCATTAATTCGAGTGATAAATTCAGGTCGTGCACGCTTAAATTTGAAGCGAAGGCAAGAAAAGTAAATTTTAGAAACACCAATTTATTAACTTTTCCTCGGCTCTAACTAGCTTTTTACCGCCTCGATTGTGTTCAAACAGGCTGAAATCAATAATTCGAGTGATAAATTCAGGTCGTGCACACTTAAATTTGAATCGAAGGCAAGAAAAGTAAAATTAAGAAAACCCAATTTATTAACTTTTCCTCGGCTCTAACTAGCTTTTTACCGCATCGATTGTGTTCAAACAGGCTGAAATCATTAATTCGAGTGATAAATTCAGGTCGTGCACGCTTAAATTTGAAGCGAAGGCAAGAAAAGTAAATTTTAGAAATTCCAATTTATTAACTTTTCCTCGGCTCTAACTAGCTTTTTACCGCCTCGATTGTGTTCAAACAGGCTGAAATCATTAATTCGAGTGATAAATTCAGGTCGTGCACACTTAAATTTGAAGCGAAGGCAAGAAAAGTAAAATTAAGAAAACCCAATTTATTAACTTTGCCTCGGCTCTAACTAGCTTTTTACCGCCTCGATTGTGTTCAAACAGGCTGAAATCATTAATTCGAGTGATAAATTCAGGTCGTGCACGCTTAAATTTGAAGCGAAGGCAAGAAAAGTAAATTTTAGAAATTCCAATTTATTAACTTTTCCTCGGCTCTAACTATCTTTTTACCGCATCGATTGTGTTCAAACAGGCTGAAATCATTAATTCGAGTGATAAATTCAGGTCGTGCACGCTTAAATTTGAAGCGAAGGCAAGAAAAGTAAATTTTAGAAATTCCAATTTATTAACTTTTCCTCGGCTCTAACTAGCTTTTTACCGCCTCGATTGTGTTCAAACAGGCTGAAATCATTAATTCGAGTGATAAATTCAGGTCGTGCACACTTAAATTTGAAGCGAAGGCAAGAAAAGTAAAATTAAGAAAACCCAATTTATTAACTTTGCCTCGGCTCTAACTAGCTTTTTACCGCATCGATTGTGTTCAAACAGGCTGAAATCATTAATTCGAGTGATAAATTCAGGTCGTGCACACTTAAATTTGAAGCGAAGGCAAGAAAAGTAAAATTAAGAAAACCCAATTTATTAACTTTGCCTCGGCTCTAACTAGCTTTTTACCGCATCGATTGTGTTCAAACAGGCTGAAATCATTAATTCGAGTGATAAATTCAGGTCGTGCACGCTTAAATTTGAAGCGAAGGCAAGAAAAGTAAATTTTAGAAATTCCAATTTATTAACTTTTCCTCGGCTCTAACTAGCTTTTTACCGCCTCGATTGTGTTCAAACAGGCTGAAATCATTAATTCGAGTGATAAATTCAGGTCGTGCACGCTTAAATTTGAAGCGAAGGCAAGAAAAGTAAATTTTAGAAATTCCAATTTATTAACTTTTCCTCGGCTCTAACTAGCTTTTTACCGCCTCGATTGTGTTCAAACAGGCTGAAATCATTAATTCGAGTGATAAATTCAGGTCGTGCACACTTAAATTTGAAGCGAAGGCAAGAAAAGTAAATTTTAGAAATTCCAATTTATTAACTTTTCCTCGGCTCTAACTAGCTTTTTACCGCCTCGATTGTGTTCAAACAGGCTGAAATCATTAATTCGAGTGATAAATTCAGGTCGTGCACGCTTAAATTTGAAGCGAAGGCAAGAAAAGTAAATTTTAGAAATTCCAATTTATTAACTTTTCCTCGGCTCTAACTAGCTTTTTACAGCCTCGATTGTGTTCAAACAGGCTGAAATCATTAATTCGAGTGATAAATTCAGGTCGTGCACGCTTAAATTTGAAGCGAAGGCAAGAAAAGTAAATTTTAGAAATTCCAATTTATTAACTTTTCCTCGGCTCTAACTAGCTTTTTACCGCCTCGATTGTGTTCAAACAGGCTGAAATCATTAATTCGAGTGATAAATTCAGGTCGTGCACGCTTAAATTTGAAGCGAAGGCAAGAAAAGTAAATTTTAGAAATTCCAATTTATTAACTTTTCCTCGGCTCTAACTAGCTTTTTACCGCCTCGATTGTGTTCAAACAGGCTGAAATCATTAATTCAAGTGATAAATTCAGGTCGTGCACGCTTAAATTTGAAGCGAAGGCAAGAAAAGTAAATTTTAGAAACTCCAATTTATTAACTTTTCCTCGGCTCTAACTAGCTTTTTACCGCCTCGATTGTGTTCAAACAGGCTGAAATCATTAATTCGAGTGATAAATTCAGGTCGTGCACACTTAAATTTGAAGCGAAGGCAAGAAAAGTAAATTTTAGAAATTCCAATTTATTAACTTTTCCTCGGCTCTAACTAGCTTTTTACCGCCTCGATTGTGTTCAAACAGGCTGAAATCATTAATTCGAGTGATAAATTCAGGTCGTGCACGCTTAAATTTGAAGCGAAGGCAAGAAAAGTAAATTTTAGAAATTCCAATTTATTAACTTTTCCTCGGCTCTAACTAGCTTTTTACCGCCTCGATTGTGTTCAAACAGGCTGAAATCATTAATTCGAGTGATAAATTCAGGTCGTGCACGCTTAAATTTGAAGCGAAGGCAAGAAAAGTAAATTTTAGAAATTCCAATTTATTAACTTTTCCTCGGCTCTAACTAGCTTTTTACCGCCTCGATTGTGTTCAAACAGGCTGAAATCATTAATTCGAGTGATAAATTCAGGTCGTGCACACTTAAATTTGAAGCGAAGGCAAGAAAAGTAAAATTAAGAAATTCCAATTTATTAACTTTTCCTCGGCTCTAACTAGCTTTTTACCGCCTTGATTGTGTTCAAACAGGCTGAAATCATTAATTCAAGTGATAAATTCAGGTCGTGCACGCTTAAATTTGAAGCGAAGGCAAGAAAAGTAAATTTTAGAAACTCCAATTTATTAACTTTTCCTCGGCTCTAACTAGCTTTTTACCGCCTCGATTGTGTTCAAACAGGCTGAAATCATTAATTCGAGTGATAAATTCAGGTCGTGCACACTTAAATTTGAAGCGAAGGCAAGAAAAGTAAATTTTAGAAATTCCAATTTATTAACTTTTCCTCGGCTCTAACTAGCTTTTTACCGCCTCGATTGTGTTCAAACAGGCTGAAATCATTAATTCGAGTGATAAATTCAGGTCGTGCACACTTAAATTTGAAGCGAAGGCAAGAAAAGTAAAATTAAGAAAACCCAATTTATTAACTTTTCCTCGGCTCTAACTAGCTTTTTACCGCATCGATTGTGTTCAAACAGGCTGAAATCATTAATTCCAGTGATAAATTCAGGTCGTGCACGCTTAAATTTGAAGCGAAGGCAAGAAAAGTAAATTTTAGAAATTCCAATTTATTAACTTTTCCTCGGCTCTAACTAGCTTTTTACCGCCTCGATTGTGTTCAAACAGGCTGAAATCATTAATTCGAGTGATAAATTCAGGTCGTGCACGCTTAAATTTGAAGCGAAGGCAAGAAAAGTAAATTTTAGAAATTCCAATTTATTAACTTTTCCTCGGCTCTAACTAGCTTTTTACCGCCTCGATTGTGTTCAAACAGGCTGAAATCATTAATTCGAGTGATAAATTCAGGTCGTGCACGCTTAAATTTGAAGCGAAGGCAAGAAAAGTAAATTTTAGAAATTCCAATTTATTAACTTTTCCTCGGCTCTAACTAGCTTTTTACCGCCTCGATTGTGTTCAAACAGGCTGAAATCATTAATTCGAGTGATAAATTCAGATCGTGCACGCTTAAATTTGAAGCGAAGGCAAGAAAAGTAAATTTTAGAAATTCCAATTTATTAACTTTTCCTCGGCTCTAACTAGCTTTTTACCGCCTCGATTGTGTTCAAACAGGCTGAAATCATTAATTCGAGTGATAAATTCAGGTCGTGCACGCTTAAATTTGAAGCGAAGGCAAGAAAAGTAAATTTTAGAAACTCCAATTTATTAACTTTTCCTCGGCTCTAACTAGCTTTTTACCGCCTCGATTGTGTTCAAACAGGCTGAAATCATTAATTCAAGTGATAAATTCAGGTCGTGCACACTTAAATTTGAAGCGAAGGCAAGAAAAGTAAAATTAAGAAAACCCAATTTATTAACTTTTCCTCGGCTCTAACTAGCTTTTTACCGCCTCGATTGTGTTCAAACAGGCTGAAATCATTAATTCGAGTGATAAATTCAGGTCGTGCACGCTTAAATTTGAAGCGAAGGCAAGAAAAGTAAATTTTAGAAATTCCAATTTATTAACTTTTCCTCGGCTCTAACTAGCTTTTTACCGCCTCGATTGTGTTCAAACAGGCTGAAATCATTAATTCGAGTGATAAATTCAGGTCGTGCACACTTAAATTTGAAGCGAAGGCAAGAAAAGTAAAATTAAGAAAACCCAATTTATTAACTTTTCCTCGGCTCTATCTAGCTTTTTACCGCATCGATTGTGTTCAAACAGGCTGAAATCATTAATTCGAGTGATAAATTCAGGTCGTGCACGCTTAAATTTGAAGCGAAGGCAAGAAAAGTAAATTTTAGAAATTCCAATTTATTAACTTTTCCTCGGCTCTAACTAGCTTTTTACCGCCTCGATTGTGTTCAAACAGGCTGAAATCATTAATTCGAGTGATAAATTCAGGTCGTGCACACTTAAATTTGAAGCGATGGCAAGAAAAGTAAAATTAAGAAATTCCAATTTATTAACTTTTCCTCGGCTCTAACTAGCTTTTTACCGCCTCGATTGTGTTCAAACAGGCTGAAATCATTAATTCGAGTGATAAATTCAGGTCGTGCACGCTTAAATTTGAAGCGAAGGCAAGAAAAGTAAAATTAAGAAAACCCAATTTATTAACTTTTCCTCGGCTCTAACTAGCTTTTAACCGCCTCGATTGTGTTCAAACAGGCTGAAATCATTAATTCGAGTGATAAATTCAGGTCGTGCACGCTTAAATTTGAAGCGAAGGCAAGAAAAGTAAATTTTAGAAACACCAATTTATTAACTTTTCCTCGGCTCTAACTAGCTTTTTACCGCCTCGATTGTGTTCAAACAGGCTGAAATCAATAATTCGAGTGATAAATTCAGGTCGTGCACACTTAAATTTGAATCGAAGGCAAGAAAAGTAAAATTAAGAAAACCCAATTTATTAACTTTTCCTCGGCTCTAACTAGCTTTTTACCGCATCGATTGTGTTCAAACAGGCTGAAATCATTAATTCGAGTGATAAATTCAGGTCGTGCACGCTTAAATTTGAAGCGAAGGCAAGAAAAGTAAATTTTAGAAATTCCAATTTATTAACTTTTCCTCGGCTCTAACTAGCTTTTTACCGCCTCGATTGTGTTCAAACAGGCTGAAATCATTAATTCGAGTGATAAATTCAGGTCGTGCACACTTAAATTTGAAGCGAAGGCAAGAAAAGTAAAATTAAGAAAACCCAATTTATTAACTTTGCCTCGGCTCTAACTAGCTTTTTACCGCCTCGATTGTGTTCAAACAGGCTGAAATCATTAATTCGAGTGATAAATTCAGGTCGTGCACGCTTAAATTTGAAGCGAAGGCAAGAAAAGTAAATTTTAGAAATTCCAATTTATTAACTTTTCCTCGGCTCTAACTATCTTTTTACCGCATCGATTGTGTTCAAACAGGCTGAAATCATTAATTCGAGTGATAAATTCAGGTCGTGCACGCTTAAATTTGAAGCGAAGGCAAGAAAAGTAAATTTTAGAAATTCCAATTTATTAACTTTTCCTCGGCTCTAACTAGCTTTTTACCGCCTCGATTGTGTTCAAACAGGCTGAAATCATTAATTCGAGTGATAAATTCAGGTCGTGCACACTTAAATTTGAAGCGAAGGCAAGAAAAGTAAAATTAAGAAAACCCAATTTATTAACTTTGCCTCGGCTCTAACTAGCTTTTTACCGCATCGATTGTGTTCAAACAGGCTGAAATCATTAATTCGAGTGATAAATTCAGGTCGTGCACACTTAAATTTGAAGCGAAGGCAAGAAAAGTAAAATTAAGAAAACCCAATTTATTAACTTTGCCTCGGCTCTAACTAGCTTTTTACCGCATCGATTGTGTTCAAACAGGCTGAAATCATTAATTCGAGTGATAAATTCAGGTCGTGCACGCTTAAATTTGAAGCGAAGGCAAGAAAAGTAAATTTTAGAAATTCCAATTTATTAACTTTTCCTCGGCTCTAACTAGCTTTTTACCGCCTCGATTGTGTTCAAACAGGCTGAAATCATTAATTCGAGTGATAAATTCAGGTCGTGCACACTTAAATTTGAAGCGATGGCAAGAAAAGTAAAATTAAGATATTCCAATTTATTAACTTTTCCTCGGCTCTAACTAGCTTTTTACCGCCTCGATTGTGTTCAAACAGGCTGAAATCATTAATTCGAGTGATAAATTCAGGTCGTGCACGCTTAAATTTGAAGCGAAGGCAAGAAAAGTAAAATTAAGAAAACCCAATTTATTAACTTTTCCTCGGCTCTAACTAGCTTTTTACCGCCTCGATTGTGTTCAAACAGGCTGAAATCATTAATTCGAGTGATAAATTCAGGTCGTGCACACTTAAATTTGAAGCGATGGCAAGAAAAGTAAAATTAAGAAATTCCAATTTATTAACTTTTCCTCGGCTCTAACTAGCTTTTTACCGCCTCGATTGTGTTCAAACAGGCTGAAATCATTAATTCGAGTGATAAATTCAGGTCGTGCACGCTTAAATTTGAAGCGAAGGCAAGAAAAGTAAAATTAAGAAAACCCAATTTATTAACTTTTCCTCGGCTCTAACTAGCTTTTAACCGCCTCGATTGTGTTCAAACAGGCTGAAATCATTAATTCGAGTGATAAATTCAGGTCGTGCACGCTTAAATTTGAAGCGAAGGCAAGAAAAGTAAATTTTAGAAACACCAATTTATTAACTTTTCCTCGGCTCTAACTAGCTTTTTACCGCCTCGATTGTGTTCAAACAGGCTGAAATCAATAATTCGAGTGATAAATTCAGGTCGTGCACACTTAAATTTGAATCGAAGGCAAGAAAAGTAAAATTAAGAAAACCCAATTTATTAACTTTTCCTCGGCTCTAACTAGCTTTTTACCGCATCGATTGTGTTCAAACAGGCTGAAATCATTAATTCGAGTGATAAATTCAGGTCGTGCACGCTTAAATTTGAAGCGAAGGCAAGAAAAGTAAATTTTAGAAATTCCAATTTATTAACTTTTCCTCGGCTCTAACTAGCTTTTTACCGCCTCGATTGTGTTCAAACAGGCTGAAATCATTAATTCGAGTGATAAATTCAGGTCGTGCACACTTAAATTTGAAGCGAAGGCAAGAAAAGTAAAATTAAGAAAACCCAATTTATTAACTTTGCCTCGGCTCTAACTAGCTTTTTACCGCCTCGATTGTGTTCAAACAGGCTGAAATCATTAATTCGAGTGATAAATTCAGGTCGTGCACGCTTAAATTTGAAGCGAAGGCAAGAAAAGTAAATTTTAGAAATTCCAATTTATTAACTTTTCCTCGGCTCTAACTATCTTTTTACCGCATCGATTGTGTTCAAACAGGCTGAAATCATTAATTCGAGTGATAAATTCAGGTCGTGCACGCTTAAATTTGAAGCGAAGGCAAGAAAAGTAAATTTTAGAAATTCCAATTTATTAACTTTTCCTCGGCTCTAACTAGCTTTTTACCGCCTCGATTGTGTTCAAACAGGCTGAAATCATTAATTCGAGTGATAAATTCAGGTCGTGCACACTTAAATTTGAAGCGAAGGCAAGAAAAGTAAAATTAAGAAAACCCAATTTATTAACTTTGCCTCGGCTCTAACTAGCTTTTTACCGCATCGATTGTGTTCAAACAGGCTGAAATCATTAATTCGAGTGATAAATTCAGGTCGTGCACACTTAAATTTGAAGCGAAGGCAAGAAAAGTAAAATTAAGAAAACCCAATTTATTAACTTTGCCTCGGCTCTAACTAGCTTTTTACCGCATCGATTGTGTTCAAACAGGCTGAAATCATTAATTCGAGTGATAAATTCAGGTCGTGCACGCTTAAATTTGAAGCGAAGGCAAGAAAAGTAAATTTTAGAAATTCCAATTTATTAACTTTTCCTCGGCTCTAACTAGCTTTTTACCGCCTCGATTGTGTTCAAACAGGCTGAAATCATTAATTCGAGTGATAAATTCAGGTCGTGCACACTTAAATTTGAAGCGATGGCAAGAAAAGTAAAATTAAGATATTCCAATTTATTAACTTTTCCTCGGCTCTAACTAGCTTTTTACCGCCTCGATTGTGTTCAAACAGGCTGAAATCATTAATTCGAGTGATAAATTCAGGTCGTGCACGCTTAAATTTGAAGCGAAGGCAAGAAAAGTAAAATTAAGAAAACCCAATTTATTAACTTTTCCTCGGCTCTAACTAGCTTTTTACCGCCTCGATTGTGTTCAAACAGGCTGAAATCATTAATTCGAGTGATAAATTCAGGTCGTGCACGCTTAAATTTGAAGCGAAGGCAAGAAAAGTAAATTTTAGAAATTCCAATTTATTAACTTTTCCTCGGCTCTAACTAGCTTTTTACCGCATCGATTGTGTTCAAACAGGCTGAAATCATTAATTCGAGTGATAAATTCAGGTCGTGCACGCTTAAATTTGAAGCGAAGGCAAGAAAAGTAAATTTTAGAAATTCCAATTTATTAACTTTTCCTCGGCTCTAACTAGCTTTTTACCGCATCGATTGTGTTCAAACAGGCTGAAATCATTAATTCGAGTGATAAATTCAGGTCGTGCACGCTTAAATTTGAAGCGAAGGCAAGAAAAGTAAATTTTAGAAATTCCAATTTATTAACTTTTCCTCGGCTCTAACTAGCTTTTTACCGCCTCGATTGTGTTCAAACAGGCTGAAATCATTAATTCGAGTGATAAATTCAGGTCGTGCACACTTAAATTTGAAGCGAAGGCAAGAAAAGTAAAATTAAGAAAACCCAATTTATTAACTTTTCCTCGGCTCTAACTAGCTTTTTACCGCATCGATTGTGTTCAAACAGGCTGAAATCATTAATTCGAGTGATAAATTCAGGTCGTGCACGCTTAAATTTGAAGCGAAGGCAAGAAAAGTAAATTTTAGAAATTCCAATTTATTAACTTTTCCTCGGCTCTAACTAGCTTTTTACCGCCTCGATTGTGTTCAAACAGGCTGAAATCATTAATTCGAGTGATAAATTCAGGTCGTGCACACTTAAATTTGAAGCGATGGCAAGAAAAGTAAAATTAAGAAATTCCAATTTATTAACTTTTCCTCGGCTCTAACTAGCTTTTTACCGCCTCGATTGTGTTCAAACAGGCTGAAATCATTAATTCGAGTGATAAATTCAGGTCGTGCACACTTAAATTTGAAGCGAAGGCAAGAAAAGTAAAATTAAGAAAACCCAATTTATTAACTTTGCCTCGGCTCTAACTAGCTTTTTACCGCCTCGATTGTGTTCAAACAGGCTGAAATCATTAATTCGAGTGATAAATTCAGGTCGTGCACGCTTAAATTTGAAGCGAAGGCAAGAAAAGTAAATTTTAGAAATTCCAATTTATTAACTTTTCCTCGGCTCTAACTATCTTTTTACCGCATCGATTGTGTTCAAACAGGCTGAAATCATTAATTCGAGTGATAAATTCAGGTCGTGCACGCTTAAATTTGAAGCGAAGGCAAGAAAAGTAAATTTTAGAAATTCCAATTTATTAACTTTTCCTCGGCTCTAACTAGCTTTTTACCGCCTCGATTGTGTTCAAACAGGCTGAAATCATTAATTCGAGTGATAAATTCAGGTCGTGCACACTTAAATTTGAAGCGAAGGCAAGAAAAGTAAAATTAAGAAAACCCAATTTATTAACTTTTCCTCGGCTCTAACTAGCTTTTTACCGCATCGATTGTGTTCAAACAGGCTGAAATCATTAATTCGAGTGATAAATTCAGGTCGTGCACGCTTAAATTTGAAGCGAAGGCAAGAAAAGTAAATTTTAGAAATTCCAATTTATTAACTTTTCCTCGGCTCTAACTAGCTTTTTACCGCCTCGATTGTGTTCAAACAGGCTGAAATCATTAATTCGAGTGATAAATTCAGGTCGTGCACACTTAAATTTGAAGCGATGGCAAGAAAAGTAAAATTAAGAAATTCCAATTTATTAACTTTTCCTCGGCTCTAACTAGCTTTTTACCGCCTCGATTGTGTTCAAACAGGCTGAAATCATTAATTCGAGTGATAAATTCAGGTCGTGCACGCTTAAATTTGAAGCGAAGGCAAGAAAAGTAAAATTAAGAAAACCCAATTTATTAACTTTTCCTCGGCTCTAACTAGCTTTTTACCGCCTCGATTGTGTTCAAACAGGCTGAAATCATTAATTCGAGTGATAAATTCAGGTCGTGCACGCTTAAATTTGAAGCGAAGGCAAGAAAAGTAAATTTTAGAAACACCAATTTATTAACTTTTCCTCGGCTCTAACTAGCTTTTTACCGCCTCGATTGTGTTCAAACAGGCTGAAATCATTAATTCGAGTGATAAATTCAGGTCGTGCACGCTTAAATTTGAAGCGAAGGCAAGAAAAGTAAAATTAAGAAAACCCAATTTATTAACTTTTCCTCGGCTCTAACTAGCTTTTAACCGCCTCGATTGTGTTCAAACAGGCTGAAATCATTAATTCGAGTGATAAATTCAGGTCGTGCACGCTTAAATTTGAAGCGAAGGCAAGAAAAGTAAATTTTAGAAACACCAATTTATTAACTTTTCCTCGGCTCTAACTAGCTTTTTACCGCCTCGATTGTGTTCAAACAGGCTGAAATCAATAATTCGAGTGATAAATTCAGGTCGTGCACACTTAAATTTGAATCGAAGGCAAGAAAAGTAAAATTAAGAAAACCCAATTTATTAACTTTTCCTCGGCTCTAACTAGCTTTTTACCGCATCGATTGTGTTCAAACAGGCTGAAATCATTAATTCGAGTGATAAATTCAGGTCGTGCACGCTTAAATTTGAAGCGAAGGCAAGAAAAGTAAATTTTAGAAATTCCAATTTATTAACTTTTCCTCGGCTCTAACTAGCTTTTTACCGCATCGATTGTGTTCAAACAGGCTGAAATCATTAATTCGAGTGATAAATTCAGGTCGTGCACGCTTAAATTTGAAGCGAAGGCAAGAAAAGTAAATTTTAGAAATTCCAATTTATTAACTTTTCCTCGGCTCTAACTAGCTTTTTACCGCCTCGATTGTGTTCAAACAGGCTGAAATCATTAATTCGAGTGATAAATTCAGGTCGTGCACGCTTAAATTTGAAGCGAAGGCAAGAAAAGTAAATTTTAGAAATTCCAATTTATTAACTTTTCCTCGGCTCTAACTAGCTTTTTACCGCCTCGATTGTGTTCAAACAGGCTGAAATCATTAATTCGAGTGATAAATTCAGGTCGTGCACACTTAAATTTGAAGCGAAGGCAAGAAAAGTAAAATTAAGAAATTCCAATTTATTAACTTTTCCTCGGCTCTAACTAGCTTTTTACCGCATCGATTGTGTTCAAACAGGCTGAAATCATTAATTCGAGTGATAAATTCAGGTCGTGCACGCTTAAATTTGAAGCGAAGGCAAGAAAAGTAAATTTTAGAAATTCCAATTTATTAACTTTTCCTCGGCTCTAACTAGCTTTTTACCGCCTCGATTGTGTTCAAACAGGCTGAAATCATTAATTCGAGTGATAAATTCAGGTCGTGCACACTTAAATTTGAAGCGATGGCAAGAAAAGTAAAATTAAGAAATTCCAATTTATTAACTTTTCCTCGGCTCTAACTAGCTTTTTACCGCCTCGATTGTGTTCAAACAGGCTGAAATCATTAATTCGAGTGATAAATTCAGGTCGTGCACGCTTAAATTTGAAGCGAAGGCAAGAAAAGTAAAATTAAGAAAACCCAATTTATTAACTTTTCCTCGGCTCTAACTAGCTTTTTACCGCATCGATTGTGTTCAAACAGGCTGAAATCATTAATTCGAGTGATAAATTCAGGTCGTGCACGCTTAAATTTGAAGCGAAGGCAAGAAAAGTAAATTTTAGAAATTCCAATTTATTAACTTTTCCTCGGCTCTAACTAGCTTTTTACCGCCTCGATTGTGTTCAAACAGGCTGAAATCATTAATTCGAGTGATAAATTCAGGTCGTGCACACTTAAATTTGAAGCGATGGCAAGAAAAGTAAAATTAAGAAATTCCAATTTATTAACTTTTCCTCGGCTCTAACTAGCTTTTTACCGCCTCGATTGTGTTCAAACAGGCTGAAATCATTAATTCGAGTGATAAATTCAGGTCGTGCACGCTTAAATTTGAAGCGAAGGCAAGAAAAGTAAATTTTAGAAACACCAATTTATTAACTTTTCCTCGGCTCTAACTAGCTTTTTACCGCATCGATTGTGTTCAAACAGGCTGAAATCATTAATTCGAGTGATAAATTCAGGTCGTGCACGCTTAAATTTGAAGCGAAGGCAAGAAAAGTAAATTTTAGAAATTCCAATTTATTAACTTTTCCTCGGCTCTAACTAGCTTTTTACCGCCTCGATTGTGTTCAAACAGGCTGAAATCATTAATTCGAGTGATAAATTCAGGTCGTGCACACTTAAATTTGAAGCGATGGCAAGAAAAGTAAAATTAAGAAATTCCAATTTATTAACTTTTCCTCGGCTCTAACTAGCTTTTTACCGCCTCGATTGTGTTCAAACAGGCTGAAATCATTAATTCGAGTGATAAATTCAGGTCGTGCACGCTTAAATTTGAAGCGAAGGCAAGAAAAGTAAATTTTAGAAACACCAATTTATTAACTTTTCCTCGGCTCTAACTAGCTTTTTACCGCCTCGATTGTGTTCAAACAGGCTGAAATCATTAATTCGAGTGATAAATTCAGGTCGTGCACGCTTAAATTTGAAGCGAAGGCAAGAAAAGTAAAATTAAGAAAACCCAATTTATTAACTTTTCCTCGGCTCTAACTAGCTTTTTACCGCCTCGATTGTGTTCAAACAGGCTGAAATCATTAATTCGAGTGATAAATTCAGGTCGTGCACGCTTAAATTTGAAGCGAAGGCAAGAAAAGTAAATTTTAGAAACACCAATTTATTAACTTTTCCTCGGCTCTAACTAGCTTTTTACCGCCTCGATTGTGTTCAAACAGGCTGAAATCATTAATTCGAGTGATAAATTCAGGTCGTGCACGCTTAAATTTGAAGCGAAGGCAAGAAAAGTAAAATTAAGAAAACCCAATTTATTAACTTTTCCTCGGCTCTAACTAGCTTTTTACCGCCTCGATTGTGTTTAAACAGGCTGAAATCATTAATTCGAGTGATAAATTCAGGTCGTGCACGCTTAAATTTGAAGCGAAGGCAAGAAAAGTAAAATTAAGAAAACCCAATTTATTAACTTTTCCTCGGCTCTAACTAGCTTTTTACCGCCTCGATTGTGATCAAACAGGCTGAAATCATTAATTCGAGTGATAAATTCAGGTCGTGCACACTTAAATTTGAAGCGAAGGCAAGAAAAGTAAAATTAAGAAAACCCAATTTATTAACTTTTCCTCGGCTCTAACTAGCTTTTTACCGCCTCGATTGTGTTCAAACAGGCTGAAATCATTAATTCGAGTGATAAATTCAGGTCGTGCACACTTAAATTTGAAGCGAAGTCAAGAAAAGTAAAATTAAGAAAACCCAATTTATTAATTTTTCCCTGGCTCAAAGTAGATTTTAACCGCCTTGATTGCGTTCATACTCAATGCAATAAGAAAGGAGTATTTCTGCCGCTGACATTAGGGGACTGAGCACTGGAGTTTTCTATACCAGAATGCAAATTTGATTTTATGTCACAAAAGTACAATTATTCAAATTAATCTAGACAGTCTTCTCAGTGGATACAAGATTCTGGAAAATCGTTCTTTCAACGATATATTTCTAGGAGAAAATACAATTTAAAATAGCAAAATTCACCGAATTTACTTTTACGACCTTTTTCGGCACTCTCCTTTTTGTCGATTTCATTTTTGAACGTCCTGTTCCGTGCCATTACCCTTCCCAATTACATCCTGTATTATCACATTCCAGCTTTACAACTCGAGAGCATTCCCTCACGCATTCACGGAAATCTCATGCGTCCGGCGTTATATTAAAAGCGTTGGCGGATTGGATTTGTTCCCGAGGCCGTTTCCCTCTGCCACTCTATATTGTGCAGAGCAGTCGTCAGATTGATGCACCTGCTGGGACCATCGCTGCGAGCGAACACGTGTGTGTTTCGCGCCGTCTCTCGTTTATTAGCATGCAAATTCTCGTGTCATCGGCCGCGGAAAGCGAAATGACATCTCCATTTGCGCACACGTGACATAGCCTCCGAGCCTAGGAGCTCATGTTCTGTGTTTCGCAATCTCGCACACAGAGAAAGAGGAAAAAATTGATGAGAACATGCTGCATTATGCGTCAGTCAGTCGCAGATCAAACCGTCCACCAGGGAAAATTGAACGGATTGCGTGACGCCGGCGGCGGCTGCAGCGCCAAGGATTTTCTTTTGTCGCCGGAATTCTTTGCCAAGATGACGTTTTCTTTTATGGGGGTTATTCACATTATTCAATCTCTGGCATATAATAAACCGACTTGCTGCTATTAATGTTTGCCATATCTTGTTTACATGATTTAATATATTATTATATATTGCCAGAAAAGACCACTTAAATTAAATAGCGAACCTTGGGATGTGAATAGAGGGATAAATTTGCAGATTCTAACATCTTAACAAAAAAGTCACAATTGTTTATCATAAAATTTCAGCCTTTAAAATTACTAACATAAGATCTTTTTAGCATAAAATAATATATCACACAATTCAAACACTGGTAAGCTACTTGCTTGTACTAAACGATTTGATTTTAATTTATTATCCAACTAGATGCCGCAACTTTGAAAAAATATAAATTTGCATATTGCATTTAAATAAAATGATAAATTTTTTTGTTTCAATCAATGATACCCAATTCTGCTGTTTTTGGTAGTTTGAAAATTATTGGTTCAACAAATATAAAATACAAATATTATTTAAATCTTTGAATTACCATAAAATTCGCATAAACAAAAAATACAATACGACTACTTTAAAAAAACTTAAAATTACAAATATAAATTATACGATTTTATTTTATAAAGTAAATTTGTATGCATTTTAGCGTTTTCAGAATGATAAAACTTGGATAAACGAGTATTTCAATTTTCAGATCCCTTCCCATTTGCTTAAATCGCTTTTGCATGATTTCCCATCTGACCTGCACTAATAATCTTGATTCGAATCACGCTTTCCCGCTAATAAACTTCATTGTTCGGAGAAAGCACTCGATTTCGCCTCATGACTAACTAGTTGCATCCTTCATAAACGTGTGCGCACGTAGACGTGTTCCGGCCTTATTGCCTCTAAGCGCGACCTCGCGCGTCTAATTATCCACTCAGAAGTGTAAATCGCGTACAAGCTAAAGTGATCACATCAAAACTTAATTTCATTTATGTCGTTTACAACAGCATTGAATGTGAAAAATTAGTCGGAAACGACTGCTGACAAGGCCATTTAGCGCCGCTACAAGTAAGTGTTTGTGAAGCTCGGATTTAATTTCTGTATTTATGCACTTTTCATGTAGCGATGCATATTATTTATGCAAATTACTGCAAACGCTATCTACTACTGCAGGCGTTCTACATGTGATCCGATACAAAGTGGACAATGCAGCTTTTCTAGGTTAACCTTCAAAAGTTAAAATGGCTTGCAAAGTATGAATAGGCTGAGATTGAGTCAATTTAAACTTTGAGAACAAGGAATGGCATTGGCAACGGAACATGTATACTAGAATTAAAACTGCCACAAATAAATATTAACAAAATTTTGACAAGATATTGTAATTAGAAATTGATAAAAAGAAATATAGTAGAAAATAATATAAAAATATTTTATGCTTCATCATTGTCTAATTCTCCTTGATAAATGAAAAAACTCTGCCAAAAATGTGTTTACCCTCTCATGTTTTATCACTGCATATTAAAATGTGCCGTATTATGGCGTGTCCCGGCGGCGGATCGAAAAAAACTAGATTATTTTTCATGCACGAGTGCCTCTTTGAAGGACGAAAAAGGGGTTGACAAAGGATAGCTTCCGTCTCATTTTATTTTTTCTCCACTGCGACGAGTGATTTATTGCTAGTAAGGGTACTTGACACGCGTCTCCACGTACTTCTTGATGGCCGGCAGTGCGAACACGCGGTCCCTGAGCGCCTTGAGCGCCGGCTTGTCTGCCACCAACTCCTTGCCAGCCATGTGCGACAGATAGTCGATCAGCGAGCCGTACGCAATGTCCACCCACGTTAGCTAATTGGCAAAAAGTATCTCGAATTACAAAATCCCAAAAGTAATCTTGGGATTGCAAAACAAATCCCATATTTTTTATTATCTTAAAAGTTAATAATTTTACCTGTCCACCAACAAAGTAGCCGCCATTTTCGTTTACCAATTTCTCCAGGTTGCGTAGGTACATTGGTGCCAAATTTTCAAGCACCTCTTTCCGTTTTTCGTCTGCAGAAGCCTTGTTTGGCTCATAAAAGTATCCCAGCATCACTTAAAGAAGAAAATTAAATTTTTTTTCCAAGGTTCGATTTTTTTTATTATGAAGAATCTAAACAAATAAATTTTTGAATTAAAAAAAGCAAAAGTAACTTACTGACTCGAAGGTCTGTGATTGTGTCGTAGGCGATGTCGCACTGCAGAGCTTCAAACTCATTTTGGCCGTAAAGGGTGCCGCCGGCCTTTCGGGCGAGATAACGCAGAATGGCAGCCGACTGATGCATTCTCAAACCGTCCATTTCCAGGACGGGCAGTTTTCCGAACGGATAGCCTGCGAGTCGCCATTATTCCCAAATCACAGAAAATCAAGATTTATCCAACTCACTCGGTTTCTTGGCAGGGAAATCTTCCACGGAGATGATTTCCTCTTCCCACTCGACGTTCGTGTAGGCCATCATGAAGCGCAGGGGCTCGCCCAGCCCGTGGAAGGGAAAGTAGATCATCTTTGCCTTCGGTGCCATCTTTGCTGAAACTGAAATCTCAAATTGCAGATCGGATCTTTTGTACGTTCATTCAATTTTGATTACTCACGCTCTGCACTTTCGAGAGTGAAGCTAAGCGGCTGATGGTGAGATAAAAAGTGACATCACTTGGGCCTCCGTTTGGATTTGCTGAGAGTTTAATCGAGCACCAAGTGATAAGGCGATAAAGACATGGAGCTCAGAATGGGCTGAGCGATGATTTGACAATTTTCGTTACTAATTTTGAATTATTCTTATCAGATAAGTGCGATGATCATACAACCACTATAAACTTAATACTTCTTTAATAATGATGAAATTAATTGCAAATAATGAAAACATATTTTTTACATTGTTATATTTTTTTGTACCCTAAATTAATCATTCATTTCAAAATATTAATCATAATTTTTTTTCAACTTTTGTTCGAATACTCTCATTTTTAAAGAAATGAGAGAAAGGAGAACAAACGAAGTCAAGGAAATAAATGAGCATATGGTACAGTTTTTTTCCACCGCAGTTCTTTTTTCTCACTCTCTAGCTTCTCTGCATGCACCATACAATTCGTCACTGTCTTTCAGGCAGCGTAAAAATTCGTCTTAGTCTCTCGACGCCTCGTGAATTATTTTTCTCTATCGCGAAAGGCGCACAGACGACGAGTCTTGAGAGCGTCTCGGTTTTGGGGCTCTTGCTGGAAAATTAATTACAACTTCATCCTCTTTCCCGCACGGCCATCATTATGTATTACAAACGATCCTCCGCCTTCTTTTCAGAATAATTTTCAACTTGCCGATTTTTCATCCACTGAGCCTGTTAAACTCATTAAGCGAGAGACTTTTCTGATTAAAACTTATGAAATGACGCTCTCTGCTCAGGAAGGTCCATTGAGGATTCTGGCTGATTAAAAAAATGAGCCTATCGCTATGAAAGTTATCGACCCTGACGTAGGCGCGCGAACTAATAAAATAACGGTGGTCATTATGCTGGTCGTAATTTCGCTGCAGGAAGAGTGGCTGTAAAAAGCATTCCCTCTCTTTTATGCTGATGCGCATAATTTGATGCTGAAAAAGACGGACGTGTTAATGGAGATACACGGCTGTCCTTTAATCAGATAACAAAGGTACATAATAAACCAATGTTTTTACTTTAAAATTAAATGCAGTATAAACATGGTGCAAAAATATATTTTTAATTAAAATTATTTAATATAACCAAAAAATTAAAAGCAGAGCTCATATTTAATAATAAAAAAAAATGAAAATGTCACATAAATTTGTTACAGTTTATTTATATTTAATCCACTTATCTCCGTCTCGACTTGAAAATTGTTTGTCAATATTAAGTGTGAACTTAAAACTGAAATATGACTTTGAGTAAAAATTAATTATTGGTATTTACAGGTTGACGTTTAAAAACTAATCCAAAACTGTTGGTGTTGTGATTCATATTTAAATTATACAATACAAAAGAAAAAATTCTACGAATAGAACATTTACCTCCATGCAGAAATGCTTGATAAAGTTTCTTCACTGCTTGATGAATGAATAAATTTCCATAGTACTTCTTACATTAAATTTGTGCAATTCTGAAACTAAATATGAATGCAACAGCTCTTGCATTTATGCAGCGTTTGTAGAAAAGTATTTATTTAAACATTAATGCCCACGCTAGAAATATCCTTGACATTCTCGTGAACATTCATTGTTGGCGCAGCAGTTGGAAAAAAAACTTGGATTCAGTTGTGTAAAAATGTCATCCATCACTTTTACTTGAGGAAAGAGTGCTTTATTCTCTGCTGCTGCACAGCACGCTCTATATAATAATAATAATCCGGCGCTTGCAAGTAAAAGTGCACGGCGGAGTTTTCGCAAACTTTAGCGGATATGCACCGTCTCGAGCTCGTTCTGCACTAATGGCGGAAAAGCGCAGCGAGAGCGAAAGTGAATCAAAAGCGCAGCTCCAATAAATCCTCCGGCTGGGACGGGGGCCGTTTTCTATGCAGTTAAGCACCGCTAAGTGGCTCATTTCGCATGCACTTCCGCCGCACCACTCACTCTTCCTTTGAGTGAAAATTAATGTAATCCACTGAATTGCTGGTGGGAGAGTAAATTTTGCTGTGAACTTCTTAAGGTCAAAAATATCATGAATATAGAGCTCCTTTAATTAATATACTGTATACTTTGTAAATTAATTTATCGCTAGAGTTGCCGCTTGAAAAGGGAAATAAATACATGACTTTATATTAACTACAAGAGACAGCAATAAAATATAATTTCTGAAAGAGCGGCAAAGGTATTATTAAATATAAATAATATTTTTATTTTAAAATTTGCAATATCATTTCTAAAATTTTCAATACATATATGTAATACATTACATAATATTAAATTTAGATATTCTGAGCTTGAAATAAAGATAAAAAAAAAACCTCCCCTCTAATAAACTTCTATATGAAGATCCACGTTTAACGGAGTGCGAGAGAGTTATTGAAATGTGAATGTCAACCAATGGCATAATTAATTATAGTTAATTTAAAGGCAGTATACCTTCGCAAAAATTTTAATTTGCCACACTCTACTGACTAGCCTTTGAATAAAATTTAAAATCCGTCATTTGCTGTTTCTAACGCACATTTCGAGTGTCTGAGCGGATCTATTTATTGAACATATTTGTCAGCATTTAAAATTAAATTTATAAACAGAAGCATTTTTTACATCTATTGAGCTTTTTCTGCCGCTTTGCAACAATTACTGCCTGTTTAAAAAAAATGATCTATTATTTGTTTTTGGTTCAGTTTTTTTCCTTATGTGTCTTCATTGTCAGAGAGTGTCTTTCAACAACGAAGCTTTGCAATTCCCACAAATGCAAAATCCAATATCCTGCTCTATGCTCGGCCGCAAACCGAGATAGTAAATCACTCGCGGTTCGTCATCTTCCATTAGGACTTCGCCCGCTGGTGCCTCTGGTCGAGTACTCGCGAGCAATATATATACCCTTGTTAAGGATCTGGAGATAAATCTTCGTCGTCGAGGCGAGGTGTCTAGCACTCTCTTCGCCGGGAATAATGCATGAATTTCCTACCACACGACGTCTCGCGCCCGCCGAGAGAGAGACGACGAGTGCCAGCAGCAAACAAAACGACCGCCAAATCCATTAAAATAATGGATCGGGGAGCTCCGGATAAAATCATATTTCTCGCTGGCACAATATCAATCACCTGCTGCTCCATTAGCCTCTCTCGCGATCAAAGATATTCACTGATAAATTAATTTCAGAATCCAGCTAATTGAGATTGCGCTTTGAAATCTTATTCCTTTGATTTATTTCGCACTCAAACGGGGTTTGATGAGAGGAGAGATGGATGGAATGAGAGAAACTCGACACGCTTTCGCAACAGAGTTATCGTAATCGTTTTATTGTTCCGATAAGACATCTGAGAGAGATACATACGCTGGTGAAACAATAATGTACACGAAATGCTCTGTAATATTTCTTACTCGCCTACGTGTAATACATAAACCTTCTTTCTTTGGCATCGAAAAAGAAAAATACAATATGTGAGATTCAGCCTCTATTTGGCATTGGGAAAACAACATCTCGTAAAAACGGCGGCTAAAACAGTGGCTTTTGCTGCGGTATATTGCGAGCGACAATTATAATAGTTAAAATGCATGCTCTTTTTGTAACATCTCATAATGATTTAATTTATATTTACAAAAATCAACTGAGCAACATTGCGGCAACAATATTCTAAACCTCATCCTCTAGCAGATCTCGCGATTTTATAATATCTCATTTCTAAAATTATGAAACTCGTCTCTCGCGTCTATTCTCGAGTCTAAAAGAGCGCCTCTAACTGTGAAAATACTGCTCAGGAACAATGGATCATTTTTTAATTAATCTCCTTTCCATTTTTCTGTCAATCATCTAGCTCAGTTAAATTTTAATTAATCAACTTTTCGTGAATAGTGGGACGATTTGACTTCTCGACCGCAGGCGACATTTGTTAAAATAACTGGCAGCAAAACTGTTGTGCACTTTGACAATGGTTATATTATTTTTCGGTCCACAAGTATAATTATTCATTTATATTTTGTTTAATCTCCATACAAAATACACCAGGAAGAAGTCGTAAATTGAGGCAGACAAACCGCTTCCTTTTTCCGCTCCCACATTCACAGCAAGAGTTTATCTCTCGAGTGAATTATTTCATGTTTCTCAAATTTCAACGGCGAATAATAATTTCAATTCAAAAGTGCTTATTAACCACTCATTATAAATGTAAAACGATGAGTTATTCTTTGACATTCATCACAGATAAATCACTTCTCACTTTGATCCTCTTCGGAAAAATTGTTCCGTTACCTCCGCACCATCCTGCGGTGACATCAGGTTTACTTTAAATTGTTTTAAACTTTTATTGACTTTTCATTTTCTAAACGGTGTAGGGAGTAGTTTGCTTGCATGATTTATTTACGCGGCTGTGGATCAGCTCTTCTGATACAAAAAACGAAACACTTATTGTTAAACATTGTGGACAACTTTTCACATTGAATTGAGATTTTGCAGCTGAGATGGCTGTTGTAAGAATTAGATGATATTTTACACAAAGAAAAATTTATTCATGTGTGTTTAACCGTTCAAAAAATAATAAACTTTTATAAATGAACAAAATTTAGGATCACAAGAATAATATGTTCACAAAAGTTTAAGTGATCATTTCAAATTAACAGATCCTGTCTTTTTCAGCACCACTTTTTAATTAAACAACACTTCCAAGGTCCACAGCCGCAGTTCATATCTGCTTGTCAGGGTTGGCGCCATTTTGGTGCTCGCCGCCGTTTAGTTTGGCTCGCCTGAAGCTGAGGACTCGGCTGACGACTGACGTGGAGGCGTTGGGGTCCTCCAGCCCCCGCGAACGGGCGCGGGGGCGGCTTCGCCGTCATGCCCGCTGAGAAACGCTGCGGCTGGGGCCACCGTTGGGTCCATTGTGACCTCCCGCAGGGTCACCAATCGTCCACTCAGCACGCCGACACATGATCAGATTCTTGTACGCCTGGCGATACTCAGAACTCATGACAACGTAAATGATTGGGTTGGTGCACGTGGTCAGGTAGACCAGGATGTAGCTCAGGATGTTCAGGTTCATGAACTCGACCGCCTTGAACGTCTTGGTCAGGGTGATCGGCAGGTAGCAAACAAGGAAGCACACAAAGATGACCAGGATCATCTTCAGCAGCTTCTTGTCCTTGGCGGTCATCTTGCCAGGCTGTGGTGCCGACGGCGTGCTCGGCCGACGGCGACGGGGACTTTTGCGGAAAACTGAAGCAAAGTGGGACAGCGCCGAGTTGACCGTGACCGCAGAGGACATGCGCTCACGGCGCTGAAGGGTCGGCGACCCTGGCGCTGAGACGCTGGGCGTGGCGCTGCGATCGGGAGTAATGACGCCTCCTTCGTCGTCGCCCAGGTTGCCCGTGTCAACTCCAGAGGTTGATTGGTCCTCCATGCGAAACATTGCCTTGCCTGAGAACAAAATTACAGGGCCATATAAATAATCTAAATTATACTCATTAGTTTATATTAAAACTTTTTAAATACAATTTAAAAATCTTTATTAATTTAAAAAAAGAGTTTAATTTTTAAATTTTAATATTTTTAACAATTTAAAATAAATTTAGGCGTTTGAAATTTAAATCATTTATTTAAATAAAACATTTTTGGAACTATATTAATTGGCTAGTAAATTAAGACAATTAATTAATTATTATTATTATAAATTTCTGGTGTTCAAGCTTTTGTTACAAATTTATTACAAGATTGTTGGATGAGCCTGTTGTATTCAGTCTATGTGTGATATTTCATTGAGTAAAAGAAGTTCATTAATATAATTAATATCCCTATAAATTTTCAATGATTTTCAATTAAAATGGAATCTTTTTTTAAACAAAATTGATAATCAGAGTACACTAAATTTTTTTCATATTTCTGCGGAAAGAGTTTCTCTTTAACTTCATATTTTTCTGTGGAATCAAGAAAAATAAAATATAAAAGCATTTTATGCTAACCTAAATGCTACGCTCCTATACTATAAGCATTCAACAAATGCATTTTTTTTAATAAAATGTCATATTATAAATTATAATACAAATTATAATAAACTTTTACTCTACTAATATCGAGTTTATGAAATTATACGGATCAAGAATAAAAGAGGAAAACAACGGGACTTTAAAATGAATATTTTGTTTTTGTACTTTGCAAGTATAAATAAGTTATTTTCGAATTCAAAAAGTTTGGGCATATAAAACATATTTTTTACTAAATTTTTTTCAATGATTGTAAATTTTCAGTTAGAAAAAATTTAATTGTACTTACATAAGCAAAAGGTTGATTCTACTTTAAAATGAGAATTACCTGGAAGTTGAAGTCTCATTGGTGTTGGGGTAAGAAAGGAGCATTTTCTGCTCTTGCCGTTGGCGTCTCCAACGTCACTCTTCATGTCGGAGTGTCCGTTCGTTTCGGCAAGACTGCTGAGGCCGATGGCTGAGTCTTCAGAGGCCAGTCCATCCCTGCGCATGCTGGAGCACGTGACGCCCGAAATCTCCGAGTTGGCTCCGTTGGTGGCGACGCCGAGGAGGCCATTGTCGCCGCCGCCGTGGTTTGATGCTGCCGGCGTCGCCGTCGCACTTTTGAGGTTGCGAGCGCGCGACTTCAGCGCTGTTTTGCGCACAATGTAGAAGATGCGCGCGTAGCAAACCACGATGGCCAGGCACGGAATGAGGAAGCCGATGATGAAGAGGAACTTCTTGGGCGAGCGGTTCTGCTCGTCCGGCAGAATGGTGCAGCTCCCTATGCTGGTGTCCAGACCGAATTTGCCCCACTCGCCCAGCAGGGTTGGAATCAGCGCGCCAAATCCCGTCAGCCACGTGCATGCCACCATGAGCGCCAAGTATTTGCGTTTGTACAGTCTGGAATCACAAAAATTAGAAGATAAATAATTTCTAATGATTATTTTCTAAAATTGATCAGAAATAGCATGAAAGGTTCAATCACAAACGCCAAATAGGTGCAAACTTTAAATGACTTAACATGATTTAAATTTCAAACCTTATTTATATATTATAATTCATTTTTAGGTGGAGATATTTAAGATATTGGCCATTTTTAGAAAAAAAGAAGAAAAAATGAAAATTCAGTTTACCGCACATAATTAACTGACGTTTTGTGATTTTTTGGACTGGCTTCTATTTTTCTCCAATAAAAATAGAGGTCGTCGACCTTTTGTTCACATTTAATCCAGTATCATCCCCATACCCAAACGCAGAAAAAGAGAGCGCATGGGAGATATTGCGGAAATACACAGAAAGTTTTGCCACCCTCGCAACATCCGACGAAAAAAGACGGGTTGGCGTCGTTGGAATTCGTTTGGCGCTTTTCTCTCAAGCAACTTTAGCCGCTGCTAAAAGAAACTTTTCCGTTTTTCACTCCACTCGGCTAGCAAAGCAGAAGAGTCAGGCAATCTGCCTCGCATGCCGGTCGAGCAGGTTGCCTACCAAACTCACCTGGGATACAGTTGTGGGTGTCCGATCATGACGTAGCGGTTCAGGGTGATTGCGAACACGGTGAAGAGGGACACGGCGACCAGGCCGTACCGCAGCAGTGGCAGCAGCACGCAAAGGAATTGACCGTGGCGCCAGGCGCGTTGCCAGAAAAGTGACGCCACCAGGGGTAGGTTGAAGCAGCACAGCATCAAATCGGACACGCTCAGGTTTATGATGAAAACTGCCGTGGCATTGCGAACCTGAAACAAAATAACAGGTTTTATTAATTAAATAGCTTTTTTTTACAAAACACAAAATATTTCTTTCAACATAAATAAAAAAAACCTAATTATTTATACAAATTGAATTTCTTTTATATTTAATTTTAAAATTTTTTTATAATAATATTTAATTTGATTTCAGCATTTTATTGGTACCAATTTTATTACTTAAATTCTTTTGAATTCGAAACTAATTTATTCAAACATAACTGACGCAAACGATTTATATTTTCATGCAAGAATTTTTATTATATGTTAGCTCCATCATTTTAAACAAAATCTTTTTGTAATAATTGCTATGCACATATGCCATTATATCGATAAATTAAATATCAAATAATGATCATTTTAATATAATAAATATAATCTTCACACACAAAGAAAATTCTGTATCACATATATTGTAAAAAATGCGACAAATGCCTAAAGAAAAGTTGTAACAATGGCAAGATGGCCCCACAGTGACATTTTTCGCAGAATATCACTGGTCTTAACTGACCCATTTCTCCTGAACTGAGCAAAAAGTGCGCGCCGGGCACAAATACTCGCGCGATTTTTTCTTTATCTGCGTCCAAAAGCGAAACATTCCACAGGCTATCTTGCTTGCTTTCCTCCTTTCTCCCCATTACATCTACAATGGACGCAGCACCACTATAGTTCTTTATCTGCGTGTGCGAAATGGAACATTCACGCGGTGGCGAGACTCGTTATTTTTTATCATCTGCCGAGTGAAAACTTTTTGCCCAGATAAAGCGTATTTGTAACTTTTGTCCGCCGCTTTTTATTGCTCTCGGCTTAATTAAAAGTTGATTTTCCTCTTCTTGCGGGCTAATGAAAGCCAGGCGATGAGCGCATTAATCAAACACAGAAATAATAACTGCCGTGCTTCACCAAAAGGGGAGGTAATAAAAAGCTTTTAAATTGCTTTTCAGCCAGGAATTTGCCGCTTTAAATTCAATTTATCCTCCTTCCCAGGCAAGCCGTTTTTGGGCTGAAGCCAAAGTGGAAAAGGGTTTTATTCTGTTCTGGCAAATAAGAAATTTAATAAAGCGTTTTAGAGACGAAGGAAATTTCCGAAAGTCAAATTGAAATTTCGCGAACCTAATATTGAACGTGAGTTTTTAAATCAAAGTTAAGGAAGAAGTTTGAGCTTTGGATGACTAGCGTTTCCATACATTGTAACTGTTGGCGCTCTCTCGGCGCAAAGCGCCTCGCAAACGACCTCGTTGTAGCTACAAATTTGCATAATCCTTTTTTGTGCAGCCTCTCCACCGCCGCTGCGAAAATCACTTCCGATTTATTTATTTGGCTGCGGATTTTCCCTTCCATCGCAATTTGCTAGCACGGCTTGCTCTGAGCTGAATTTAAATCAAGCTTGATTTTTCGCGACCTCTTTTTGCAGAGGTAAAATTTTCAGGAAAGTAAAATCGCAAGTCAAATATAAAAATATTATATGTAGGGCGGGGAAAACAATGGAGATCATTCTCGGAAGCTGGCAGCGCGAATGGAAAAATTCACTTTTGCCGGCAAATGGCCCTGAGAGTGAAAAGGCCACTCTCTTTTTCCTCTTGCCATTAGGGTCGCACTCACTCTGATTGCCGTCGAACGTACAAAGGGCTCGACAATTACTTTCAATTGCACCAACCACGCACAATGAGGTTCAAAAAGCAGCGGTTTGTTTGAATCGTAGCCAATCCGCAAGAATTAGTTTGTGTCTTTCAATTAGCTCAATTTACGACTGAGAAGTACCAGTCAAAATTTTTAATTTGAAGCAAGAAACAGAATAAAATCTATAGTTCTTAAAAAAAAAATTGAATTTATTTTAGTTTAATTTCATCGAACTACAACTATGTATTTATTTCTTTTTAGAAAACTTATGACGTAAAATTGTTCTTCCTTATATATATATTTTTTTACTTCCCCCCCCCCCCCCGTTTTTTGTGTATGACAAAGTCTCAAAACTGATCATTTTGTACACTTTTATTAGGATCGTATTTGAATTTTCTCAGAGAACATTTATTTCAGTGTTCATTTTAAAGTTGAAAGTTTATTTTTTTAATTAGAAACAAGCGCAATAATTGGTATTTTGTAATGCTGTGCATCCTCTGTATTTATTGTGTGCAATCGGCCTGTCTATGGGCTGTAAAATCCACTAGCACGTGCACTCGACCTCAGTAAACGAGCATGATTTACGGCATGCCGCGTGTTTAACCGAGAAACACCTTGCCCGCCATAAAACGCGCTTTCCCATGCAGCTCGGAACAAACTGCAGGCGTCGCAGCGTGAAATTAAAAGTCGCTCGCGAATGAAACAAGGCGAAATTGCCTCTCGACAATGCAAGAGAAACGTTTTCCTGTTGCTTTGGTGCAAAAAATAAAGGGTTGCAGGCGAACACACGATGGGAATTTGCATTATTTGCACGGCTCGGCCTTGTTGCTTTTCCCGCGCGACTCGCTGTCAGCTGACGAGAAGAATTCTCTTTCAAAAAGAAAGTTTGGCCTTCAACAGTTTTGATATGTGCGGAGAAAAATTCCTTTCTTGTATTTGCTCCGTCCTGTCAATATGAAATATTAAAAAAATCCTAGATTCCTCTTCAAAAATTATTCGCGTACCAAGAGGCGATAAATCTCAAATTATTGGCTGTTAAAAGCGTCGAGTAACCAACCCTTAGCGGTTGTTGCTGAGCGAGGAAAACCGCTGAAATAATGGGCCCTGAGCGGAATTGCGACTCGGTGCCAAGTTCCACGCGACTTCTGTTTGCGGTTTGCTCACGTTGGAAGCTCACAGAGTGGCGGCGCTAATTGAGCGAGAACACTGATCAAAAATCGAAGTTGAGCAAAGTCTGCAATTAGCCGCCCATTCAAAAACGCCGCTGGCAAACAGAGCACGTCCGGTTTAATCAAATTCAGTTTTCAGGTCAAGGGTATGTCGACGGAGCTTGTTCGTCGTGATTGCAACTGACACCACCGCGTTTTCATTGTTTCGTGTGCTCTTTTATAAATTAATTTGCTGTGTTAGTTGCATTTTCTCTCAATTCTAAATTATCAACAAATAACATTGAACAAAGGAAAATTTGTATAATATTTGTTTATATTATTGATATGAATTAACAATTAAACTTTGAAATTTGCCTGAAATAATTTTGTTTCTAGTATCCCATACGTAATTGATTTTTTGTGTAAATTACATTATTCTGATATAAGTGGATGCTTTAATGAAAATACCAAATTAATAATTAAAAATAAAAAATAAAGAAACTTTTTCGGCCACCATTTATTTTTAAGGTGAAAAACATAATTCATCCGTAAATTGAGACAGCTTTGTCTCAAATAATTGTAAATTAATTTAAAAAGAGAGAATTCTTTTATAGCTATCACCTGATTTAATTTTCTGATTTGATCGTGTAATACCTTAGAAAGGCAACTTAATTAGTAATTCCAGTTTTCTTTTCCTCTATTTAGTATTTTAATTTTGTTCTAGAATTTCCAAACTTTGCAATATTCACTTTTAGATTAAACATTAAATTATTGACTTAGTATGATCGAGATATTTCCTGCGTTGTCTGTTCCTTTTCCCCTGAGGTGTTGTACTCTTTTTACCTCGTTTCTTCAAAGTGAATTACGACGTTATTTGCTTACACTGGCAATACCCTCGAGTGATGAAGGTACCAACTTGCCGGCACAAGAAGAGTGTGCAATAAAAGAGCGACTTTTTGCAGATAAATATCATACCTCCCTCGCCAATTTTATTGGTCTCTCCATCAGACTGCATCGCTCGTAAAAAGCTAATTCCGTCGGCAAATCACTAAAGTGCGACTCGTTTTAATTCGATCGAAAAGTGTCTGTCTGCGCGTCAACCCGCACCAGAGACGCTAAAAAAGGCTCGACGGGCTTTATTTCCCCAGAGTGGCATTTTTTTCTCGTTTGAAAATGTAAGCATTCTGAGCAAAATTGAATTTGCTTTTCTTCCATTTTGAGTGCGAGGAAGCCTTTTTGCAAGCAATTCGTCCGCTCGTGTAAATTGGAACTCATCTTCTGAAAGCAAACAGCCAGTGGGCGTTTGCAAATCATTGCACTTCATTTCACGCTCTCAGGCTTGAAAGCCCACATTGAAGGAAAAATCCTCGAAATGTGTTTATTTGGGAGGCAGAAAGCCAATTTTTGGCATTCCAACTACACGACGAAAACCAAATTTGAAATTTTGATGAAAATTAATTTTTGCATGTAGCAAAAATTTTTTCTCCTCGCTCAAATATGTAAATGCCAATGTTCCAATTTTAAATTAAATTTTTTACAGTATTTATCTATAACATACTGTATCATATTACGATAGCTATTTTATTTTATTTTATTATAAATTAACGTTGATAAATATTTAAAAAATACTTTACAGAAATACTAATTGTAAGATAAACAGTTTAATTAATTAATTAGATTGAATTATGTTGAGTGAGATTTTATGCATTTTTTTAATGATTATGCGGACAGTGATTGAAGTTGCATTTTTTTTTTATTAAAATTTTTTCGTTATATAAACGCAAGAACCGTAATATCCACTATGGTTTTAAAAAATTAAAAATTTTTTATTATTAACGCATCCTAATTTATTTAATAATAATTTATGTTATCTACAATGTACGGGTAGCTCATCTTTTTTGTTAAATCTCGAGAACCAAACAGCAAAATTTTACATCAAGTAAAATGTGATGTTTTGCGCCGTTGTTCTGCCGAATCAATGAATCGTCTGGGCTTGTTGAAAAATTCATCGGGTGGGTAATGGAGCCAGACACCGCCGCGCGTTTCGCATTATAAAATTTCGGTAGAACGCGCTCGTTAGGCGCGCGCTTTTCCTCTTGAAGGCGCGAGGGGGGGAAAGGGACATAATATGGAAATTCAATTCGCACAGGCTGCGTACTGCATTGTTCTTATGTGCAGCGTTTTACGATGTAAAATAAGCAGCCCGCTCGTGAATATTTCATTGGCGCCCATTTGCGTCGGCGGGGCAATAAAGGCAAATGAATTTACGCCAACTCGATTTGGCTAACTCGATTACTTATTACTTGAGTCCTCTCAAGTGCTTACTTTGCAATTAGCCAGAGTGGAGCACCGAATCTGGTCGTTCCATTTTGAGGAACAAAATAATTTTAAAACAATAAAACTTGAATTTCAAGTTGATTAAACAGGAAAAGAATTATGTTTATTAAAAATTGAAATGGAAAAAGTATTTTTGTGGTAGGATAAACTAGAATTTTGAATTACATTTGCGGGAGATTAGTTCATTAAATTTTTAATGAACGTAAAAAAGACAGTATGAGTAATCCTTCCCATTTATTTACATGCACATCCCTTTCATTTCCAGAAGATTAAACAACCCGCCTGGCTCTCTCTTTTGAGTCTGTTTTCATTCTCGCACTTTATTACCGTGCGCCGAAATTTCTGCTCAAAATTAAGCGAGCCGGCGAAACAACCTCATCATCATCAAGAAGAATAAAAGCAGGCAGCTGCAGCGACACAAACTTGGCACTCGGCCCCACTCGAACTGCTAAAGGGTTGCTCAAGCACCAAACACCAGCGCAACTGAAAAACACCATAAGCGAAATTGCGGATTGAATTCTGTGACGGCTAATTGGGCTGCCAAACTTTATTTGGCCGACTTTCTTTTTGATACATTCGTACAGCACCGCAGACTTGCTCTTGGCAACGCGTTTCGTAAACACGCCCGTTTATTTAACCAACTGTGCAACACGCAGTACAGACGCAAAACGATATTTCACTGCCGGTGAACGAGTTTCGTGAGCAAACAGACACAATCTTTGAAGCTTCGTTACCCGCCGGCAGTAAAATCACCCAAGCTTAATTTAACTCTTTTCCAAAAATTTAATTATGTTTGCCGAGTTTCAAGATGATTTCGTTTGTGGCATTGCCAATATTTTTTTTTACAAGGAATTATTTATCAAAAATTAAGCCCATTCCTCAATCAAAAACTAAATTTTATAAATTACTCTTTCGGCTATATTTAGTAAAGTCTTTCCAATTATTATTTATTAATTTTCTGCGTGAGATATTTCATTACCTTCACTTAACTATATTAATGACAAAAAAATCTGCTTCAATAAACAGCAAAAAGATGTTGTAATTAAAAATACAAATGAAAAGTAAATTGCACGTTCCTTGAATTTTCGTACAGAAAACCACTTTAATGAGCATATTTTTTCTTCTTATGCTTTCAGATCTCGTCAGACGATTTCTCCTTTCGTGCCCTTTTTCTTCGAGTAGCGCTCATTCTCGCAAAGGAAGCTCGCGCTGAAGCAAAAAAGACAATATCCGTTCGCACTGCGAGAGGGAGAAGAGCGAAGTCGTGTGAAAAGCGAGCCCCTTTGATGTTGTCTTTCGCTCAGTGGAACGGAAAAATTCCAATTCGCATGCTGAATGTATTCGCGAAAACTCCCTGACGGCCGTAAGTCCATTCTGAGGGTAGAGAGGTAGTGAATTTTTCATGGCTTCGATACTCATTCATTTTTCATCTCCTAGAGGAATCGACACTTTGAATTTAATTATCAGGACGGAGTGACACTTCAGACACTTGTTTGCTTTTAGATAGGTTTTCCGCCTTGGAAAGAAGACAAAGTTAGGGCGGGGTTTAATTAAATTTTGGCGAAACAAGAAGTTTTTGCTTCCCAAATTAGTTTGGAGGGAGACACCGCAAAGCCACTGAAAACAATTGAAGTGAAATAGCTTTTGAAACGAATACAGTGTATAGAATCAAATATGAATTGCGAAACAATTTCGACTCCTACGCTTTAGCAAAGTTCAATTTTCTTCATACTGCATTTTATCGGATATTTCACCACGGAATTTATCGGTGCAAATTTCTGCGCCGCTTGGCATTTGCCTTTTGAAAGCTGCTGTATCGCGGCATTTCGCCTCCGGTTCACCCTTTTGGATTCAGCCTTTGAAGGCTCGCTTGTATATTTTATCAGCATCAGAACGCGTGCTGATTTTGAACACGGTAGTGTATTATAGCAGAGTTTGAACGGGAGTATGTTTTTGCAGGGCCAGAAAAAGAGCACCTTTTGAGCTTCAACTTCGTGGAAGCTTTTTGTTTCACAATTTAATGAATTGAGCTTCATTTCAAAGGGTTTCCAAGCTGCTCTTTTTCTTAAGTTTGTTGAGAAGAAAAAACATTGTCGTAGTAAAGCCGCACGTTATTCAAATTTCCTTGGGTCGGAACGAGTCATTCAGGCCATTATTTATTCACCGAGGAGAAAATGGGAAAGTCCTGTACAAAAAACTTGTGCGGTAAAAAATGCAAAGGTTTGGCCAATGGAAAGAGGGGCAGTCATCCAGTCAGACGGAATTTGACATGGCAAAATATTTTGACTGCGATACACGCACTGTTTGGCCGAGAGAGCTCCCGGCGCCGAATAAATAAATAAACGTTCGGCGCAAAGTGAGAAAAGCACTCGCGTTGTTTTTGCACAGATTCGTGGTTGCCAAATGGACTTGCTTTTTTGAAAGCTCCCCTTTCTGTTTCCATATTATTGTAAGGAAATTATTTTTATTGAAAAAATGAAAAATATTTCTCAGCGAGTACTATTGGTTTTGAAAAATATATTTTTATGAGTCTTGCTAACAAGCAGAGAATTTCCTCGCGTCGCACGAGCCTCTTCCCTTTTGCCATAATTCGAAGCATCAATCTGCTACCTTTCAGCGAAGCGCGAGTATATAAAAAGCCTTCGCAGCGCAACAGAATCGATAAAACGTGCGAAGAAGCTGCTGCCGAACGTCAGTTGCGTGATGATGGATTATCGCCATCAGCATTAGAAATTTATTAAAAGGCGCGTCGACACTTTTTCAGCCGCTAATCGCCACCGTTGCTGCTGAGTAAGGTGTGATGCCGCGCGGTCTATAAATAAAACCATCCACCCCCGCGGGGTTACGCAAATACCGCGTGTGTTCGATTGACCGATTTTCAGCAGCGATGCACCAACACACCGCCGCGGGGTGTAATTAAGCGCCGGCGTTCGCCTTTTTTATTTACACGGACGCAACCCAGCCTTCACGCGAATGTGTAGGTGAGCAGGTGAGATTGGGAGCGGCAGAGATTTAATCAGATTGGCTTCGCCCATGTAGTTCTGAATTTAGATCCATGGTTGAACAGGATTACATCATATGTGAATAATTAGAAGTTTCTATCCATCACTGATTAAAAAAATTTATTTTCTGAAAATACCCTAGTAAATAAAGTTGATGTGAATCACAAAATTATTGGCATGGGCAAAACAATTATATCATTAGCTTGAATTATAATTAGCTATTGTAAGAAAGATTATTTTCTAAAATTTAATTTTTCTAAAGCATCATATACAAATAAAAAACACCTTAAAATAAGATTCAACTTCCTCTACTGTTCAATTTCAATCAAATTTAGAAACTTCAATTTTGATTTCATATAATGTATAAGCATGGTTATAAAAAGCTTTTCTCTAAAACAAGCAATTTCAATAAGAGCATTGTTCCATTTTCTTGAAAAAAGTGTTGAATTTTATTATTTGCTTATCAGCATCAAAAAGTCCCGCAGTAAAACAGGAGCACCTTTATAATTATCATTTCTTTTGCAGCACAGGTCAAAGGCTAAATTAAGAAAAATTAATTGCCTATCTTGTCGAGTGCCGTAAAGATTTTACAGCCCAAAAAATATATAAAAAGCAAGACTAATAAATTCTTTTATTGTTTTCAAGTCAGTGGCAGTCGTAAAAAAGTTCTTTGGACTGACAAGTCCAAAAGATATCGGTATAAAAAAGACGCGCGTCTCGTTACAGCCCCTTTCTCCCGAATTGCCCTGCCGTTATTTATTTTTTTCGCTAATTTTCCTCCTCTTGCAAAACAAAGGAATGAGACGAGAGAGGGTTGCTGGGGCGACGTCTTTGTCTTGGTGACGAGACGCTCTGGTGCGTGGCGCGCCCAAGGCAAAAAAGAGCGAGGCGCGTGCTGTTTTTGTAAACATCAATCCTGACATGAATTGCATTATGGTCTCAGCCAGTCCGCCACCGCCACACACATATACACGCCCTTTCAATCACGTTTTTGATATCCGCCAGTGGAGGCAAAAAGCAAACAACAGGAGCAGAGAAGGGCTTTTCTCATTGCGAAACTGCGTGCAAAAGCCAGGCGAGCAAAGGTTGCGTGCCTGTTTGCCCTACAACAAGGACACGAACTATTAAAAAATCTAGCCTAGTCTCTCGTTTTAAATTATCCACTGAGAATTTAAGCTAATTAATTAATTAATTGTTATGTATAGTTAATTTCCATTTTATTCATGGCTTTATCGAATGGAGAATAATTACACGAATAAATGACTTTTAGATAATTTCGTTCCATATTTTGAAAAATAAATCACTCTATTTTTACAAAACACACTATAGCAAAAACTCCAATGAACGACGATAAAAGTTACCTGAATCTAACAAAATTTGGAATTAATTGAATTATATAATATATTTATATATGTATATGTTGTTGACAAGAAGCCATTGTAGGAAAAGACATCCACTCCTTAATTTATAAGGGCACTTTGAATTTGTACAAAAACTTTTGCAAAAAGTGATAATGAGATGGATCCAGTATATTAAAATGAACTATGGATTTCTATCACACTTCGTTGCCAAAGATTAAAAGTTCTATGTATAAAAAATAGCTTTGAAAGTCTATGTCAGTCTATGTTTGAAATAAATTTAAAACTGAACTTGATCAGATAAAAAATTGATTGTAAAAATATTTCACTCTGTTAGTACCACCTTTGCAATTAATAGAAATTGCTTCATATTTCCCAGTTTTATATTTTGTTTGCACAGCTGCAATAAGCAATAACACGCTTTCATCCAAGTTCATATTACGTGAGTGCCATTCGCACGTAGCGGAAAATGCAATATCTAGGCAATTTTCAGCTTGATATTGCGTTTGCCTTTGATCTATGCAGCGCATTGATTGGAGAAAAACGAGCTGCTCAATTTATATCAAATGAATTTGGCAACACTTATTTGCTCTCAAAGGCTAGAAGAGGAGCGTGGGCGCGAAATGTTGGTCGAGTCAACAAACCCACCGGCCGGCCGACTGAGCTGGGAACACAAAAGCCCACGCAGGCCTCTTTTCCGTTTTCCGCCCCACTGAAGCTGCTAGGTCAGAAAGTAGGTGACTTCCGCTTGACCTGACACAATTTGCTTATTAACGGAAGATTGATGAGCCTCTTTGTATAGTAATGGGATCAAAATTGACTCAATCGATCCAAAAAAGAATTCAGCACAAAATTTGGAAATTCACTGTAAAAATTAATGAAAAATATGTAAAAGACAGATAATGTTTTGAGGTATTTAATTATTTGTATTTAACGACGGCCAAAATTTGTAATTCCCAAGATTTTGAGCAGCAAAAAATTTAAAAATTAATAATTTTGTTTTTGCACACTCATATTTTTGGATGAGTGGGACTGGTGTGGTTCTTTAGGAGGGCGTAATGACAATAAACGCCCGAAACTCTGCTCGTAAATTTCATCCTAGGACCCAAAATACCGCTGCTCTCGCGAATCCACGCTGCCGACCTTTAAAAAGAACGAGGCCGCGCGCGACTTTTCATTTCGTACCGCAATATTTTTATTTCGGGCCGCTCTTGGTCTCTCGGCCGCGGCCGGTGTATTTTCAGGCGAGTCGTCGTAACTTTCCAATATTTCGCTCGGCTGCACGATTTTGAGACTTTTGACGATTTAATGGCGCGGAACAGAGCCGGTCGCCGCGTGCAGAATAGCTGCAGAAAAGCAAAAAGTAAGTAGTTTTCTTCCATAAAGCCGGTTATAAATTGGAGGGAAACACAATCAGAACCGAGTGAGGGGGTTGAGAAGTTTTCCGCCATAAAAGCGTAAAAGTATACTTTTTGGCGTTAAGTTATAAGATTGACAAAGTGAGAGAAATATATCGACCGGTGTTTCATTTTGATAAATGAACGCTTGGCAGATTCGATACTTGATTGGCGTTGCGTTTTCGGCGTGGTTGGCACAAAAGAAAATTTAGCTCGTGTTTCAGCAGCGGTGAGGTGAAATTCGCCTGCTGCTGACGGGATTAATGGGAGCCAAAGTTATCCAGGCAGATGGTTTTTGCGCCGAAAGGCTCAAACCCACCGCCTTTCACGAATTTGAGACGAACGCAGCCAGCTCGCAAGTAATTCGGCACCAATGATTAATATTTGCTTAAAGGTAATACATCCACTCAATTAATTGTTCTTTAACAATCTCAAAGCAGAAAAAACATAGTTTTAAAAATTAAAAACTAATTTTTCTATTTAGCGTATCAGAATAATTTAGAGCACTAATAAATAATAATTAATTTTATTTTATATAATAGCTTTTTTTTTTAATTATGGTTTTTAACATAATATTAGTTACCAGATTAACAATTTAAAATGAATTAGCACTATTAGCAGAGATTATAATCTATTTAAAATTATTTGATTATGATGCACGCCTGATACATTCATAAATGTTAAAGTAAATTATTTCATGCAAAATATTTCCACTTCAAATTGACTTTACATTAGACATATCGATATGAATTATTAAATAATTAAAAATAATACATTAATAAAACACAATATGCAACTAAATCAGTGACAAAAATAGTAAATCTATGAGGTCAGTCATGTCAGGCATACTTGAATCTGTACATGTGTTATATGTTTGACAAGAATTCCAGAAACTCAGAAAACTCCTCTGTTTACTTTGAAATAAATGAGTCAGTTTATCTAAATGTTTTCCTCCCATCGCCTATTTTTATTAAAATTCTAGATCTTAAACTGAACAAAATATATTTAATTTAAAAAAAAAAAACAATCAAATGGATGATATGTAGAATTGCAGATTGCAAATCTATTTTTATTTAAAACAAAAATTAAATCCTTAATTTATGGCGTTGTTGTTTAATTGATCATTATTTCAATATGAATACATGCATTTCAGTATCGCCCCTCCTCATCATACTTTACCAGCAACTTTTTCGAAATACATGCTTTCACAAAATGATATCTTTGCACGAAATAAATTCCTGGAGCTGGTCGTAAATCGTCGGATTTATCTTATTGTAATTGTCAGCGGCCGATAAATCGCCGGCTGACGGACAAAAATCGACTCTGGAGAGAGAAACAGAGAGAGATACTGCGGCCAGACGCCGTGATAATAATTTTTCAGGCCCGCACGATATTTCCTAATCCGTCTGCTTTTTGCCCCATGTATTATAAATCGCTGGCCGAGGGCGCTCTTCACTTTTTGGCAACCGCAGCTTTGCCTCTTTTATTGCCGAATTGAACGTAAATCGGCTGGACTGCTCTTGCGGAATGAATTTGCCTGCGCTTGTCACTTTTTTTCGCTTGTCCGGCATCGAAATCCATCGCGAAGGCAGAACTTGAAAAAGTGGCGGAGGAAATAAGAAAAGTTGTTTTTCGCAAAGTTTCCCCCTTTGCCAAAGTCAGGCGGCCTCTTACGCATGATGCATTGGGATGAGGGTCTGGTAGTTGCGGAAAAGCTTTTAATTTCCCCAACACGATTCTGGAATAAGAATGAGAGAGAAAAAAGGAAACGATACCAAAGCTTAAGAGCTTTTCATTCTCTGCTGGCTTTGTTTTGAATGCTGAGATCAAATTTAATAAAAGATTATTCAACTTCTGCTTTTGTGCTTGCTGTCGGCGAAAAGAGATTTTTGGAGATGGAAAGCTTTTTATTTTCAGGAGAAAAAGCTGTAGATTCATCCAACATTGCATTCGAAGAAAAATTTTATTTTTCCATCAAGGAAGCTGTGAAACGTTGGAATAAAATAAAGGCACATTTTTTTCGTCTGGAGAAAGAGACGCAAGCTTTTGCGTGTGCAAAGTACGTGTACCACTTTTCCCTCGCTTTCGTTTTATCGCGCCCTTCAAAGTACCCACCGGCGGTGGCGGCTTTCCGGGTACACAAACAGACGCGTACGGCATTTTTATTTTGCGGCTTGTGTGCGTGTGTTGCACTCTTGAGCAATAAAGAAGCTGTCAAAAGTATTATGATCCCCCAGTGTCTGTATCCTTTCCGGCCACTTCAAGCCTTCCAAAAGAAAAATATATAGCATGCTTCATTTTTTTTTTATCAAAAAGTATGATAGCAAATTCCAGCATATTGTGAATTGTGATGATAATTTACATCTTAATTCAGAAATTGACACTCGAGGAGACGTTCCTAGAAGTGAAGTTCTTGAAATTAAAAAAAAAAGAAAAAAAACTGTTCAGCCACTCTCGGTAACATTCTGAGAACATATTTCATGATGTGCAAGATATTTACAAAAATAGTAGCAAAATTAAATAAAAAAATTTTTTAGTAAAAAAGAGAAAATTAAAACAATAAATAAATTTATAATTAACAAAAATTCCAGTACCAACCATAGTTCTTTTTATTCATTTTTTATTTAATTTTGCTGGTATTTTGTATTTATCTTTCTCACGAAAGAAGTTCGTAGTTCATGACCAAGACTGGTAGAGCCGTCTTTTAAAAACAAAAACTTTTCAACAAGGACAAATTTCTATATGAAATCCTTCTCCCCAATACATCTGGTTATACTTCTGCGGCTGACAAAATGACAAAAAAAATTATTTGTAAGCTTAACTTTTATAAAAATTATCTGTCAATTTCTTTAGCAATGTTTTATTACGTCGTTTCAGATAAATCTAGCTTCGCACTCAAAAATCCAGTTTACTTTCGTTAAGATACCAAGCAGTTCGTAAATAACAATATTCAGGCAAAGACAAAACCAGGGGCATCTAGACAAAGTAAACAAGGCGCAGTGCTGCTGTCGGGTGAATAAAAAGTTACGGCGGCAGCAGAATCGGCCGCAAATCCTATTGCACGCGGCAGCAGCAGAGAAAGGCAAAAACGGGTATGCCCTGAGCAGTCTTATCGTGGAGACAAATACATTTGGCACTCGAGCCGCTCTTGTTTCTTTGGGGGTTCTCTCGCTCGGAAAATCTCGTCTCCAGACGGAAATAGAGAAAAAAGGGCAGATTTCGCAATCAGATAAAACTTTCAAGGTTGACATTGAGGGAGTTCACCACGTGAAATCCTTTGTATTTTGCCGAAAAGAAAGGAACTCCAATTAGAGTTAAACGTGCGTAAAATTGAATTTATTTGACAGAGCGCAAAGGGCCTCTTGCAAGCTTCCTTTTATTGCATTCCTTACTATTAAATTATTAAAGATTTCATTTTAAAAATTTATTTGATCCTCATTTTCCTTTCCGTAGCATAATAATTGATCTTTTATTGTGGTTTAAATTAAAATTGATTTGAGTGATTAATTTTGTGGACCTATCATTTTGCTATTTTCAGTTACTGCGTAAAATCAAAATATTGACAATTTTCAAATCATGTAAAAGTGTTATTTCTATAAAGATAGAAAAAGCATTACCATATATCGCTGACCATTTTCTAAAGGAAATGTAAAAACTTTTGCTTCCCAATCTTTTCTTCGCTGTAAGGGTCAAATGGACTTTCCAGCTCGACAGAAAACTTGACCGACCTTTCACTTTTATTCTTGCTTACTCGAAGCGAAAAAAGCTCAGAATTCCGTCCACGTTTGGTCGTCCTTATTTCAAATCAAAACAGTGCTTGCATTTGTATGCAAATTCTACGTGTCAGGCCGGCGGAGGCGAATTTATCGCGGAGGCCGCGCCGCAAAGCAAACTTGTCGCAGCTGCAATTAAATTATGCACGACGCGACTCGCTTACTTACTCCAACTGCAACGGTGCATTTTCTCCTCGGGTGCTGCCAGCACACGTGACGCGGCGCCCCAATGGCTGCTTTTGTGCAAAAAGAGACTTGTCACTTTCGCTCATGTACGCGAGGCGAAGGAACAAAAGCGTAAGCCAAATCGACCTCCTTTTGCATAAACACAGCAAATGAAATATTCATTGGCGAGCGAGGCCTGAGAATAAATAAATAAAGTCGTTTTCACACGAGACGGTCGCGCGCACCTGCTGGTGCAATTTGGAGAGTGAATTAGCTCAAAAGAAGAAGAAGTTCCATTCGTTCCATCAGGTGTGATTCGCGTCGGTTTTAGTGTCGGCGTGGCCTACTTCTGGGGCAAGACGTCTCTTCTCGTCTTGTCGCGTTACGGGAGTAAAAAGCAAGGGGCAGCCAAGAGCAGCCGGACGAAAAGAAGAAGTTGATGGGCCGACACTTGGGTTTAGTGCCTTATGAAATATCGCCTCTTTCGCAGAATTCCCGTCGGGAAGTGGAAATCATGACATGTGCTCCGTATTGGACGGACCGTCACATATGTGAGCTTTATTTTTAGATTAATAAACGTGTCTGTTGCCACGGGTATGTGTTTGTGCTCCATTGGTACATTTTAGCAATCATACGCTGTTTGTTTATTTAACACGATAGAACGTGCTCCCTCATAAGTTTATGGTAGAGAGGATTATTTTTTTATATGGAGCAATGCTTTTTAAACAAATTCAAACTGGAAATTTAAAGCAAAAGTAATCTGCCGCTTTTTATAATCATCCCGAAATCAATCATGAAACCGTTAATCTATAGTTCAAATTTTAATCAAAATAACTTGAATATAAATTTGGTGCGGGCTGTTGATTATGTTTCGTTTTGCTGAAATCCATTCAAGTACGGCTCTGCTAAAGTCGCAAAAAGTATGCAACCCGCGAAACGAAATTGCCAATTAAATGGAATACACGAAATTTTCAATTTTATCTGTAAAACAAATGTGTATATTCTCAAATAATTGATCAAAAAGAAGCCGATCTTGTAAATATTGAATACACAAATTATCAACCTAGAAAATCACATTAAATTATTTAATTATAAAACTTTGCAGCATAAGTGTCAAATAAATTTCATTAAAGTAATTTATTTTTTATTTTTTATAATATCATAAATCAGAATCAAAAGGGTTTGAGAAATTTTTTGAATATTGCTTAAAAAACGCTGCTTGTTTTCCGTTGAGACCCAATTGAGAGTGCTTTTCAGCTCTTTTGCCATTGTACTTTGCCTCCGCCTGCCCCTGCTTTCTCCCCCGCGCGCTGCCACTGACCTATCCACTTGAAATCGGGTCACCGTCGCCAACACCTCTCCCCAGAGACCGATTTCGTCGCCGCCGCGAGCGAAAGAGGCCCAAATAGTAATTTATCTCCTTTCGCCCTTGCTTTTGGCGCGCGTGCTATTTTCGCCTCCAAACCGAAGAACTTTATTTAGAAACAAACAATTCGCTCAATGTGGCATATTTGTTTACGGCAAAAACCTATAAGCTGCAGGATTAACAAAAGAGGAGCAAGAAATTCAACCGGCGTGGTTTGTTACCCTTCACTCTTTGGTCCATAAAATGGATTTTAATCAACCGCGGAACAATTTCGGCCCCTGCTCGAATCCAGTATGGCGATTAATTTATTCGCGGTAGTGGTTTGCATTGGCCGCATTCCAAATGCCAAACGATGGGTTTGTTTTTCAGCTCCGCCCTCGCATCGTTCACCGTTTTGGTATCACAAAAAGGGAGTCGAGTTTCATTTGCACCTCTGCGAGATTTCCAAATAATGAAATAACATACAAATTAACATATTTTCTCACTCTGTTTGCTGACATGTACATATTATGTAAATTTGCACTCTCCATTCTGATATCAATTATTTGCAAGCCCATTAAACCCAAAGAAGACATTTTCATATTTCTAATTTCTAATCCATAATAAATTTAGGCTTGATGAGTGGCATGATTATTTATTATTTATTATTAAATAAGAAGTATTATTTTTATAAAGAGAAAACTTACATAATATCCATAATATAGTTTAATTTTATAACATAAATAAAAAAAAAAATCAAAGCATAGAAAATAAATAGATATTTTGTTCTCAAAAATGTTATTGTTCTTGTAAATTGCACAAATTAAATTATGTATTATTTTATAATCTTTTTATAATCTAAATTGCCTATGATACAGATATCATCTAACCTTTCAAACACTTCCAAATCTGTTATTGCGGATAGGAATGGCAATTTTACCTCCGCATATTAAGGATTAAGAAAAAAAATCTGAAGGCTCCAGGAAGATTGAGATTGAAGTCTAACGTAGCAGAAACTGAGCAGGCTATTTTTGCGCGTCCTAGATTGAAAAGCGTTGCGAGCAGATGCCTCGCCGGTCGACAATGACCTTTGCCGTGAGTGAGAAAGCGAGAAAATCTCATTCCCGGCGGCATAACTGGAAAGATTGCATCTATTTTTGCTGCGGGAGGAAAAATTGAGCTAGACTCGGAATAAAAAAAAAAACGAGAGAGCTATTCCGTCCCCGTTTTCTTATGATTATTATTATCATCGTCCGCCCCGCCTTTATGGCACACGCCCTTCCTGCTAGGGCGAAATATACGTTCGTATATCAAACAACGGCCGGGCAATGATCTACGGCAGAGAGGGTCAGTGATCAATTAACTTAAGGAAGCGGACCGCCGCCGCCGTCGGCGAATTTATGGCCGCGCAAATTTATTTTCGCCGACGGGCGACGCGTCCGTCTCGTGCGTGCCCGACCCGAAAAGCCCATTTTCTTCTCCCGGGGCGGTTCTACTTCGTCTTTAAGCGAGAGGCCGCCGGGCTCACTCCAAATAATTATTTCATTGTCCGCAGCAGCAGAAGGGCAGCCGGAAGACGGAGGATCACGCTTTGCTAACACACGCCGTTGAGTTTGAATATCAAATTAGGGCTCTCTATGAAATTCAAGATCGCTTTGAAATAAAATATTTGAACTTAAAGATCTTTAATTCAAATGAATAAAGACTTTCAAAGCCTTTTTTTACTGATAAAAATTGATTTGTAATAATAATAATTAATTACAGCTCGTAAATTCTATTTAACTATACGAGTAAGAAGTGACTAAATTAAAATAAAAACAAATAATACAAAAATTCTTCCTTATTTTTATTACGCTTTTATACTATTTTTCAATTGCTCTGATGGAAAAAAAACAGCTCTGCGTAACCTATCCTGCAAGCATTCCAGTTATGCAGTCCCGTCCGACTTTGATGCAAAGCGCATTGCCTACCCTTGCAGGACAAACTCCTTTATACGGAAACATTTCATTTTTTTTTTCAGTTTGCTTCTCAAAGGAAACTCGAGGAATGCAATTGCGAGAGTCCCCGTAGGTAATTTAATCGTACTTTGCACTCCCGCGCGGGAATTCGACCTCGGACGGCCCTTTTTGTGTTTGCTAATGCAATTTTGAAATGAAAGTTTGCGCAAAACCGGCGGCAGCGGCGTCCTTGGCAAGCAACACGTGCTCCCGGTGATTAGAGGCTGCTTCTCTTTGTCCACCGCGTTTCCATTTCCAGCGGCAAAAGGGCGAATTAGTCGCTCGCGTGAGTCCTCGGGTGCTTTCGATTCCCAGCAGTCCCAGTACAGAGTATAATAATGGCGTTTTGATCCGCTTGTGCAGCCTCAACTGAAACCGGCAAATTTCCGCTCCAGTGAGCACCAATTGTCCAAAGGGGGGCGAAACAGGTGTCTTTTATCTCAACGCCTATTAAGATTTATACTTTTTGATATTCCTCAGCTTGTGAAATGAAGTTGGTCAAATTAATTTGATTCATTTACTAGCACAAAATAAGTAATTTTATATACTAATAGGTAAATTAAATATTTCAATTGTACTGAAAATTTCTTTCAAATATTTATCAAAAACTGATATTATAGTGTTCTGCTCTATGAATTTCCAATTATGTTTGGAAAAATTCGAACAGGATTTTAAAACTGTTGCGCGTTATCGTGGATTTTTAGACGAAAACTGGTTGGACTAAAAATCCTCGTCTACGCCACGCATGAATTTTGCAAATTCAGGTTTACATAAAAAAATTATACCAGGATTTCACAACTTTGTGTTGCGCGTAATCGTGGATTTTAAGACCAAAACTGGTTGGACTAAAAATCCACGTCTACGCAACGCATGAATTTTGCAAATTCAGGTATACATAAAAAAATTAAACCAGGATTTTACAACTTTGTGATGCGCGTAATCGTGGATTTTTAGACCAAAACTGGTTGGACTAAAAATCCTCGTCTACGCCGAGCATGAATTTTGCAAATTCAGGTTTACATAAAAAAATTAAACCAGGATTTTACAACTTTGTGATGCGCGTAATCGTGGATTTTTAGACCAAAACTGGTTGGACTAAAAATCCTCGTCTACGCCACGCATGAATTTTGCAAATTCAGGTTTACATAAAAAAATTAAACCAGGATTTTACAACTTTTTGATGTCCGTAATCGTGGATTTTTAGACCAAAACTGGTTGGACTAAAAATCCTCGTCTACGCCACGCATGAATTTTGCAAGAAGTAAAATTATTATCAAAAACCTACAACCAAATCGCCCTTATTTTGATCATAGTTTTTTTTTTAGTATATATTTATATTAGCTAGTTAAATATTCACATTTATTTCCTATTATTCACCCTCATAGTCCAGATTTCAATTTTATCAAGTCAATGGTCGATGCAAATGACCTTCTTTTGAATCTACACGTCCTCTGCAATTCCCTTTTCCAGTTTAATTGGGGCAATTCGTTTCGGCCAATCCGTCTCTGGTGCCCTTTGTCGCAGAGCGCGGCAGTTAATCAAGCGGCAGCAGATAAGAAAACTCGAATCCCGCCAGCAGCAAGACGATGTTCTGCTCCCGGCGGCGGATTCCGAAAACGGCCGGGCCAAATGGTTTTGCGAGTGGATTAGTTAGTGTGCGTTCACCCCAGCAGCTCGCACGACAGACTCGCTCCAATGTATATGTATGTGCGGCGCACTCGACTTTGCAAACAGAGAGTTGGAGGAATGGGACTTTTACGAGGTCGACTCCGGCCGGTCCCGAGTAAAACAACCTACCATTTTCTCTTTTATTTTCGCGCGGGAGAGGAAAAGTTGCGTGCGAAATTATTTGTCAATTTGATTCCCGGCCAAATGAGGGTGATTACGAGCCGAATTCTTTTTTTCTCCGAGCGGGGAAAACTTTTCTTGCGACGTGGAATGGCATCGAGCGACAATAACGCGTTGACGACGACGCTCTTCATAAAAATAAATTGCTAAGAAATGGGCACGAGCTGGTACAGGGGAGACAAAAGAAAGTTTCAATTTACAAACAACGATAGCCTAACAAATTAAATTATTAAAATTGATTCAAATATTACAATTCAATTCCTGGCTGTATTAAAAATGTGCTGTATTTTAGTTAATCAATTTAAAATATTTAAATATAAGTTAACTTTCCACGTAATAGGGTGGATTTAATCAATTCACCCCAATTTGTTAATTACATGTAGGTCGACGTGTTTAACCAAAAATATTCGCTTAAAAGCAAAATAATTAATTTACTCATTTGCGTGTTTACATAACCACTTCACGTATGAACGGGGTGTTGTGTAGACACTGCAGGCACCCAAATAAACAAAATTTTGGGCACGCGAAACCGCAAACATCCATTAGCAGCGCCACCAAATTCACGTGATAATTTCATCCCAGTCCGTGCGTTGGATGCGCTCGCGCCTTGCAAATTGGCCGTAATGGAAAGCGAAGGGCCTGCTTATGGCGTTCGAGATCTTCATTATGCGGGACACGTCAGTGCCGGTTGACCCCTCGAACTTTTGAAAAGTGAGAGAGCTTCAGCCAGTCTGCCGGCGAAACAACAACAACCGCCGTTAATTAGACTAAAAAGCTACTTGTGCGATGTGATATCATCGCTCGCCTCATCAACGCCGGCTTTTATTATAGCACGCCCTGCTACTTAACTGCGCGAGGGGCGATGAACTCAGCGAAAGTGGCACTTTAATTAGTAAATAAAGTAAATGAGGTCAAAGAGGTCTCCACTTCACATAACACCTTTTTAATAATATTTCATTTACATAATATTTTAAAATATTTAACGAAATAAAAAACTTTTGAAAAGTTAGCAGATCAAATTACATAACACAGATATTATTAAATAAGTTTAACTATGAAAAAATTATTAACTGACGGTTTATTGAAAAGTTGCATAATTTTTCTTCTTCTTCTTTTTCCTCTGACAAACTTGAAGAATGAAAACTGCGTATAATTTAATTTGAATTTCAAACATGGTAAACTGCTTGCGAGAGATTTCATCTACCAGTCTAAATATTAGTTCAAGAGAGGCCAGAAGCGTAATTAGAAATTCAAATTGCTCCTGAGCACCTCTAAAATTCTTCTCCTCCCGTTCGCTGCGCTGTTGGTTCGGCACGAAATCCAAACACAAAGCACGCACAGAGCAGCTGCGCCCAAAATAAAATTTATATTCAAAGCCCAGACTTTATTTCGCTAAAACTGCCTCATTCTGGCTTCCATTTTTTTTCCACAGCGGCGCAAATCTCTAGGCTGGAAACAAATGGCCGCCGTCGCCGTCGGGACTAATTCCTTTTCCGCCCTCTGTTTCGGAATTAGCGTCGTGGAGCACATTAAGGCATTTGGCAATTCTCTCGCGGAATGCTTTTGCTCGCAGGCACCGCTCTCTACTTGTGCAGTTTTGCAGCATTATGCGAAATGCGATTTACGATCCTCAGCTCGACGCGTGACTTTGTTGGTCAATTACAAGTCCCACAGGCTTGGAAAATGACCGTCTACATGTTAATGCATGTGACAACTTCTTCATTATCTTTATGTTTATTTACTTAATGGCCTCAAAATTTTAAGATTCATTCAAATTTATTGAAAAGGCGAAAATTATTGCTAATTAATTAAAATGCATTTTCAATTTTGTTACCACCTAATTGTTTTTTAAAAGTATCAAGAACATAAAATTGTTGCCAAATGCTCGAATGTGATTGATTTTGTTTGACAAATAAAAGAGGCAACATTCTAAGCGGCCCGAGTTCTTCTAATGCCGTTCTGTGTTAATAAAACTGTTTCGCTTCAGTCTATTTTTGAGGGCGAACAACACACGCCCGTTCATACGGTGCTCTCTCTGCTGCTTTGTTGACGTTCTGTCACTCGGATTTCAAACAAACTCCATCCGCTCGCTGACAAGCGGTCCCAATTTAAACAGTTTAATCTGAACCAGCAGCTAGTCCGAAATATTCAACTTCTCATCGTCGTTCCCGTTTAAAACTTCAAGCGGGCTTTTGTAAATGCGTGGTGACTTTATAGATAGGGCAACATTATTGCGCCAAAACGCAAACTTCCCCGGCACATTTCAGAGCCAACAACCCGGCACGCAACCAACCACTTATTTTGCGAATCGGCGTCGGCAGAGCGCGTGCACAAAAAGCTCTCTGCTCGTTTTCGTCTCGTTTGCTCAGTTTGCGAATTCAAAAGGCGGCGGTTTGCTGCAAACTCTCGCCCAATTACACTGTTAAAAGGATGAGATACTTGCCAAATTTCATTATCTCAGCAAACACGGCGGCAAACTTGCTTCCTAATGTTTATTTTCTACGCGTGAAGTACTCCCGAGTTCGAGAGCTGCTCAACATCAGGGCCAAATTTAATATCAAAGAAGAAGACAACAAACCTGCCTGACATGCGGAAGCTTTGGCAAATTTCAAGTTCGCAACAATCAGTCTTACCTAAAACAAAGAAATGAATAAATTTAACTCAAGTTTTTTTAATTAATCAATATAAAAATTATTTTATTTTATTGTCAATACATTAAATCCAAAGAGTATAAACTAATTTATTAAATCACACAGTTTATATTCTATAATTTTTATGGCAGACTAATCCTTATCAATTTATTCAAATTACAAAATAGTAAGAAATGCCAACCATGACATCGCGGAAACATCATTCTTTCTGTTGGCGACGGTGTGTTTTGCCACCAGAGGCGGTTCAATATTTCACTAGAGAGAAACGACCGGGGTGGGTTTTCGCAACGTCTCGCAGCAGCAGCCGCTATTAAAACGGAAGTGCGCTGCGTAGCAATTTTCACTATTCGCTAAAACTCCCCTGAGCTAAATGAATCTCCTGGCACGAGAATCGGACGGACGTGAGGTGATCAGAGGGTTTGAATTCAAAGCAGCGATTGCATTGACTGATTGCGAGTCCAATCAAATCCGCACGCGATCTCGAGTGCACACCAGGGATGAGGTGCGATTGATTCCGCCGTGGGAGGTGCGGCAAATTTAATCCGACGATGGAAGCACTATAAGTGACAGATCACTCTTTCGGTCTTTGATTAGCTGGATGTGTTAAAATAAAGGCCATTTTGATTGAAAATCCATTCCTGTTTTTTTGCATCCAATAATTCATTTTCGAGGTTAATCAAAAGGGTTTTTAATTAAACAATTTAAATTAATTTTCTAATTTATATGCGTAAATGAGTTTCCTTTTCAAAAACGGAGCGATTTAGAAATTAATGGATTTAAGCATAATGAGAAACTCATTAGTTTTTTTAGGCACAAACATTTTGTGACAAAAACAAGAACGCGAGTTTCGCATTATTCGTCTGCGCTCAATTAATTTGGCACGTTTTTCAATTACTCATGGTCTCAAATGAGGAGGCGGTGGGAATTCAATTTGGCTCCCCTCAGGAGGCGGCTGCTTGTTTTGTGTGGCGGCGGCGGGCCCACTCTGCCAAACAAACACACGATAAATAATCCACATCACGCCGTCATAATTTTAATAAAAATTCTTGGGCGAAACAATTTTTGCGCCCCAAATTCCCAGCGTCCTTTCATATTGCGAAACACAGCAGGAGGGCAGGCGGCAAATTTATGCGTCTCTTGTTGAGCGCCGGCACTTTTTCACGCAAAAGATGAATATGTCTCTCGGTCGCGGCGGGCGTGTGTCACAAAAATACGGCCGCAATCTTTCTTTTCTTCTCCAAGGCGGAGAGATAATTTAATTACTACGACAAAAAGCAACGAGTGCCTTGTTGTGACTGCGGTCGAGTTTCGCGTCGCATCCATCATTCGCAGCACGGCTTCCTCTTCTAACGTTTCCTTTTGTGGCTGCGGAAACAGAAAGAGTGGCCAATTTTGCAGACGAGCTTTTGTTTTCTGCAAATATAAGCAAATGATTGATGATGCATTTTGCCCTCTTCCCAAAAAGCAGAGCAGAGCATTAAAATAATATTTTGACCTTTTAATAACTTTACTTTGAAAAATTAATAGCTACAATAACCAATTAAACAATTTAATAAAGTAAAAAAAATCAAAATTAATTTATTTAATTTTTTATATAACTTTTTTACTAATTTTAATCAGTTTTATGATATTTATTTTGATTTTTTTACAAATTAATTGAGCAAGGACAAATACTTTGCAAAATATAAAAAATTAAAACATAAAATAGGTTGCATTAAATCTCACTTATATAACCTTTCAGTAATTTAATTAATATTTTATCCTCATAATCAATACATATTTTATTACAAATTGGAAAATAGCTCGTTAAAAATATTTAAATTTTCAACAATGCTTAACAAAAAAAATGGGTTATCTATTGAAAGCTCAAATACCAAAAATATTTAAATGAACCACATCTTATTGATTGTGCTTTAAAATTAAAATATTGAATTTTCTTTGGTTAACTTATCGAATCCTTTGATTTTTTATGTTGTGTTTAATTAAGGAAAATTCTGATTAAGGAATTCCCAAAAACATCAATATTTTCCATTCTAATATAAAGTTTATTGAGATGGATTTTTGCCCCAAGTGAACCCTTAACATTTTATCGAGAGCAACGTCAGCAAAAGTTGGCCCTCCTTCGCCCTTGAAACAGAATTTTCGGTCCATTAATTATGCAAATCTGCTGCAGAATTTGGCTGAAAGTTGGAGGTATAATATAGCGAGCGACAAATTATTGGTGCTGGAAAGGGCTGAAGAAAAAATTGAAGAGCAACATTTGCGTGCGCGATGATAAATATCTCCGGCGCACCGGTGTAATTTCATTTTTTGGCCACTCTCGCCGACTGAGAGGCTCAAAAGTGGCAGATTGCCAGCCAGAAGAGGGAACGAGGACTTCCCTTCCGCCGGCCGAAATCGCTTTATCACGCGCGCCACGCATGCAAAACCAACGAACAATGCCCTCTTCCATTGTTGCCCCGCGACGGCCGGGCCGGCCCATTATTGCGGAGCAAAAAGCGAACGGGGTATAATCAGCGCCGTGAGATAATGAATGCGTTGACATCGCCGTCGTGCCGCACATTCGGGTCACTCTTTCTTTCGGCATCGTTAATTTCCGCCCGCGTTCATCTCCACAGTGAGACGCACCAAAAATAGAGAGCTGGACAGGATTTCAGTGAATTTACTAATTAAAGTACCTATCATGGCTATTTTATAAATAAAATAATTATAGAGGATATAAATAATTAATTAACATTTACTAAATTTTGCCTGAGCAATGATGTAATATTTTCTCAAGAAATGTTACCTTTTGAAGAGTTCATGACTCTAAAATGACAAAAAAAGTTATTGCAAGAAGAAAAAAAAATGCTCTGTATGAGAATTGATTTCAGAGCATAGTACTATAAGTTTACAATGACCTTATTCAATTTCATCTGAAGCCCCTTGGCAATATCTTTGACGAAAATATAGTAAAAAAATGAAAATTTTTAATTCTATTTTTGCATAAATCATTTTATGAAACAAATACTCAATTAAATCATTCAACGATGTTTTTATAAGTTCAAAACTATTGAATTATTTATAATAAAAAAAAAAGATATTCACTAATACAATGAATAATATTTTCTATTTTGATAAATTCAAACACTTTTGCTGACTATTGCATTTGTTTTGAATAGATAAATGAAAATTAATTGAAGTGCTTTTGTCCTACTTTTCATTCATCAAAAATAAATAATAACAGTTAAAAACTACTATTCAAGTTATGGGCCACTCTTAAGTTCCATTATTGTTTACATTGAATCATCCTATAACCTTCTATTTCCCCATCAACCTCCCCTTTTTATTTTTCGCAATATTCCAGTCCAATCACAAAGCAAGCGCGTGTGTTAAAATCGAGCAATTTTGCAGCTTAATGTCCAGCATTTCAATAACGTCCACGCCACTCAAGTCAAACAAGGTCGAGTATCAAATAAAAACGTCCATTCAAACGCTGCGGAATGCCTGCAGGTCAAACGCGCGCGTCGGGGTTGCGCGGCACCTGAAAGTTTGCCACTATGCGCGGCTAATGGCCTCGTGAATCGCAATTTGCTTTACGAGCTGTGTCATATTTCACCGCGAAATGGAAACTCGCGTGGAAATTTGCGTCCCGAGACGCACGAATCACGGCTGGGTCGTGTAATTGGAGGGCAAAACGCCGCGCCTGAAAGTGAGAATGTTTTGTGTTGTGCGCGGCCAGAGGATTTCGTGACGGTCGGCAGTTAAATTACAATTTCGGTGTAATTTGCGGCTGATTGTGTGCGATAACCACCATGCTCGCACATCACATTCATATCCAGAACATTAATTTAATTTTAACTTTCAGTTATAATTCATTTCATAAATTAAAAACCAAACTTAAATCTAATCAATAGATGAAGTTTTTCAAATAACAAAATATTTTTATTTCCTATCCGATTGCAAATAATTGTTTTTGGAATTGAGAATTTCGGAGTAAAAAAACTTTAGAGATAAAAAAACAATTTTTTGAATTGATGTTCAAAGTATTTGAACCACGAGTTTCTACTTTTTATAAATTTTTAATAAATAGAGTGAGATATTATATCCTGAATATATGCATTTTACTATCTTGATAAACACGAAATTGTTGCAAATTTAGTTTATTAATTTATCTTACCACATTTATATATCTTAAATCAAAGTTATGAATAAATATTTAAATCTCTAGATTGTAAATAACTTGTCAGTGTTTCCATTATTTACACAATAAAAATCCATCTTTAAAAATTTGCTCTTCATTTCATTTAATGAATCATTATTTACTATGAATTATCTTGAAAAAAACCTTTCAGCTGTTTGAACAGGATTTAAGATTTACGGCTCTGAACCAGTTAGAATAAAGTTTTAAGTTTCGCGAAGTTTGTAATATCACCTGCGGCCAATGAAATAAATCAAGACAGAAATCCTTTTCGAAGTCGCGTAATAATAGCAGAGCAGTGCTTCTTGCGGGAGCGACGCAAATCCGGACTAATTAACGACGAACACCCGGCCATAATTAATGATTTCGCCGGCGACGTACGGCTCTCAACTGCAGGCGATTAATAATGATCATTGTCTGTCGAGTGAACGGGTCGAGAGAGAGCAACCGAAGCATCGAGCCAGCTGATGTGTGTGTCTCTGTCGAAGGAACTTTTTTGTGGTCTCTTATAGGATATTGATTGGAATCGGAAGTCTTGACAGACGGACGAATGAAGTTTTTATTTTAAATAAATAACTCGTGGGAAATCGCTAATAATTCCTTTTAAATAAAAATAATATTCAAAAGTGTGAATAGACGAGAAATTCAATTAAAAGGGTGCTCAAGTCGGAGTGAAAAATGTTTTGGGCCTAATGGTGTGATCCTTTGCATTTTTCTCTCTGCCAAACTACAAGAGGGGCCGTCACGCTTGCAAAAACTGCAAATTCGTCACCTCTCTCTCCGCCCTCTCGTTTTCCAGAGGCAGAAATAAAAAGATGGGCCAAAATAAAAAAGTAGCCAGCAAAAAAGCGGTTTGACATTGAGAACCGCTGTCGGCCATAAATCCCGCCAACCGACCAACATCTGGAGGGCCATTCCACGCTGCCACCTCTCTGCTGATCCTTTACAGCGCGGCTTTGGTGCGTCAACGCTCGCGATTTCATTGTTCCCTGGCCGTGATTAATGAAAAAAAGCCGCCGCTGTTTCGGCAACGAGCGCTGCAGCTGTGTCCAAACGGTTGCATAATACGCCAGCAACCAGGCGATTTCACTTTCCGCCCGCTGGAGCGCACTTTTATCTACAGTAGCACAAAAATTTCAGTGGTGGAAACTCAAAAAAGATTGCTCGACACGCAGATGTTGCGCAATTTCAGTTCGCAAGTTTGCGCCAGCTCTGTAAATGAATTTTTATCGCACATGTACATCAATCAGGTGTATAAAATTGCTACATAAAAATTAACAGATAAATTAAAAATAAAAAATCTGCTACATTTAGAAGCATTTAAAAATGAAGCTTATCCATAAAAATTTTGCTGCCCGCCAATAAAAATTTAAAAATTGATATAAAAATATCAAAAATACATACAACCGCGTCCAACATTACATAATATTTTTAAATTTTAAGCACTGCAAGAATATAAAATAAATTGAAAATAGATGCAGAATAATTTATTTCAATCAATTTCAATATATTAATATAACAATATAACTTTTTAATTTAATAGTGAGCTTTTTTGTAATTTTTTAAAAAAAAATTTATTTGTTTTATTTAAAGTATTCCATTATTTTTAAACTTATGAATCAAGAGAAATACAGTTTGAAAGGTATTTAGATCTAGAAATATTTATAAATTAACTTGCAAATCAATTAACATTAAAGTAGCATAGTAATGTGGCTCATATCCACTGACTTTTTCCAACGGCTGCGCATCCCAAAATTAATTTTGGTACTCGGCTGCCGTCAGAGCCATGGGGCCTTATGGCTCTGGCGGAAGACATCTTTTTTTTGGCCAACATAATAGAGCTGATGCTCGGCCTTTGACTTTTTCTAAAATCAATCTTCATTTCAAGAAAACTACAATTTTATTTCCTACTAATAAATCTTAATAACCTTGAGAACCACATGATCTCCATTAATCATCCTATTAACTTCACAACTCCCACGCAAGAACTGTAGATTAACATGTTGAGTCACTCCACAATTTAATGGCAAAGCCGTGCATCGGCGTCAGTCGGAAGTTGTTAATGAGAATATCAGTCGTAAAAATGGAACGCGAGGATGATTACGGTGTTTGCATAGCGAGAACACCAGCCAGGGTGGCCGACACGCGGCTTTAACATAATCGATTTGCCATTCTCGGCGGAATCTCAGCAACTTTGCGTGGTCTGCATTCGCAAATAACGCGCGGCGATCAACAACTTGGCCTTATTCGCCTCGGAAGACAAAGAGAAGAAGCTAGTGGCATGGAAATGTACGGCGGACGAAATTGCTGGTGATTTTGTCGCGACGCAATTTTGCCTCCCTCACTCGAAATCAATTTCACTCTCGTCTGAAAGGCAAACTTTTCAAGAGGGAAAATCTTTCGCATCACATGCAAAATGGATTTGATCAATATGAGGATATGAAAGACGATCTTCAATGAAATGGTTAAATAACTCTAATTGAAAAAGGTTTGTGCCTATTGAAAAGTCCCCTTAGTACATAAAATTTAATTTTTATTATTTATGAATTTTTGAAACATTTTTATTTTTTATCTGAAATAAAAAATGTTGTGCCAGATTTCCAAAGCAAGTTAAAAAAAATATTTGGAATGAAATAAAATATATTGATGAGAAAAAACATTAATAATAATATAAAAGAATGCAATTTTGAAGTGTTGGCGTTTTTGAATCACTGGAGAATTTTTCAAAACAATTTATGGCAATAAAGCAAATCTTGGGCTTGGAGTAATCAAAATTTTAGAATAAAGTCCCTAATGTGTGGGCCATCATCGTCAGGATTGTTCAGAAGGCCTAAAGAACAGCCTCAAGAGTCACTCAGCACTCACTCAAAGCAGGCGTTTCTCGTTTGTTGCTCCGTCTTTCTCGACTCGCATTAAAGCAACCCGGCTAGGAAATAGGCCATTTGTATTCCTACATTCGGCGGCAGTGGCGGCGCCCAAAATAAAAAGCAGCAGCCACGCCAGGCACGAGAAACAAATCGCCAAATCGAGTAAACAGAAAATATGGGCGGCGTAAAAAAGCACAAGGATTGATTCATTTCTGGCAAGAAGCCTTGGAACTGGTCGGCAAATAATTGAAAACGCCCGCGGGGGCAAAAAACCGAAAATCAATTTCGTGTCGGGCGAAAACAATGGCGGGGAAAATTGACGGGGCTTCTGTTAAACAAACACGGCTGGAATAATGAAAAGTGAGTTTCAGCGTGCGTTATTTTTCTACGAAAGATCTTGAAAAATATGACAAAAAGAGAGGCGCATTATTTCCAGGCAGATAACGCGGCTTGGCAAAAACGGAAGCGGCTGTGGCTTGGCCAGATAAGGAAAAGGATGTTTGAACAATTTTTTCGCTGCCGATAGAAATTTATGCATGCGAATGCCGAGGCTGGAGATAAAACGCAATTTGGCTAAAGTGAAACCGGGGTCAAAAGTTCACGTCCCTCGACTCATTTGCGTTCACCTGCTGCCTCAATCCCAGCGGACCACGGAGTGCAGAATGAATTGAGTGATGAGAGCGACGTTGATGGGAAATACGATCGCAGAAAAATCCCATCGAGCCTTTTTTTAATTGAACACCCGCGTGCATTTGCTTCTCCAAACAATGAAATGCAATTAAAAGACGCAGCTGCAGGAAAATATTGGCTGTGAAAAAACAGCAGTTGATGGCAGCAACGAATCAATTAACTTTTTCAAATCAAGTGCAGGCAATTTGTTCAACTGGATTATTGCAAGTTATACACGGACTTTAAAAACAAAATTCTCGAGTAATATTTTGATGCAGTTTTTCATTCGACCTTTGCAACTTGAGTGAGTATAAACAACCTACCAAGTAAAAAGACGTGAACTAATATGTACTTAGTTTGCGCAAAGTTGAGAACATAAATCAAAGAGCGCCGATAAATCAAGTGCCTTGCGCGTGTTTCTGAAGAGAAAAAACGTTATTTATCGGTTCAATTTTTCTCTCCGATGAATTAAATTGACCAAAGAAATTTGAATTAAAATTCCTCCGTGGGCGGCACTCCTGATGCGATGTTTTAACGGCTGCGACTTTTGGTCCCATAAATTAACCCCAATTATTTTTATCTGCCTCGCTTGCTCGCGCAACAAGGGCAGACGATTAATTAAAAAAAAAACTGGATTTCCGCCAGCTGGTGCGATTCAAATTTTGGCAATTCAAGGCGTGGTATTTTACAGAGAAGATAAAATGCGTTTCATGTATTTTCGTTTTGCCGATTCCTGTCACGCTCGTCCTTCTTATCAAAGTTTGCGGCGGTGGCAGTCAAGTTTCATCCGGGAGGATATTAATTAAAATTAATCCCACAGCGGCCGAGTAAAAGAGAAGTGCAAAGATTGTATGGTTTTATCTTTTTTTTAATCAGTTTCTATTCAAAAGAAACAGAGGTCGCCAAGCTTAGAATACTAATGGAAGCTCATAAAGATAAGGGAAAAATAGCAAGGAAAACATAATTTTTAAAAAAAACTTAATATTTATTTATGGTTTATGGTTGTAAAAAACAAATATTGGGAGTTATTTTTAATTATTTTCTATAAAAATCGGCTCATTTATAATTCTAAAAAGTTAGTCGATTTTTATGCAAAGTACACACAGGTTTTTCTGGATATTTGTAATTTTATCCCGTTTTCTCCAGTACCACAGGACTTGATTTTATTTTAAAAGAATTCAGCAACAAAAACTTTTGCTAGAGTTTTCGCCTGAAAATGCTGATGTTCGTCACGCCAGCATCTTTCCGGCAAAGCGACTCTCGTTTGCGGAAGCACGCATCTCCCTGGGTGACAAAAGTCAACACTCGTCTTCCCTCGTCTGGCCGCAAACAAGCCGAATCTTTTTCGCAAACTTTGCCGGCGGCCGGGTCGTTGCTGTTATTTCAAAGTAAATCTGCGCCAGCCACACGCGGTTTCTTTGCCGAGAGCTGAGAGCGAGCACCACACAGCTCCCCGCAGAAATCAGCAGCTCGCGTTGGATTAAATTACACCGGGGAGGAGGCACCAGCAAGAATTAGGGTCTTGTGATTTCAAGTGGCCCAATTTCGCTTATTGCTTGAGTTGCTTGAGTGCGATTTTCAAATTATGTTTAAACTCTTGGGTCGAAAACATTGGGGCTGAAAAAGTTGTTATATATTTTATATGAAAATCTCCGCTCGATTGGAAATTGATTGGATATTTTTACGACCGGATGAAACAGAAAAACTCGCTGGGGGAAAAAATTGATAAATTACAAAACATGTATTAAAGCCCTGGAGTTAGCGAATTGCGTCAGCTGTGTGACAACAAAACTTTGCGCGTAATTTGCAAGGCAAAGCTCTACGTGTGTTGGGTCTAATTGAGAGCTCTAGAATTCCGAGAACTTCAGATGATGCTGCACAACAACAGTGGCCACAAGCGGACGACTGCGTGCATATTATTATCCCCGGCCTATCATCTATTCGGAGGTGCCCTTAATAGCATCAAGTGCGTTCAAGACTGGCCGTAATATGCTAAGTGGCTGGTCGCTCTCATTACACGTGGGAGCAGCACTTTCGGATCGATCAAGAGAGTGGCTGAATATATTTATCAATTTGCGGGCGAGCACAATTTTCGCCTGCGTTTGACGGTGCAGCTTTCGATTATGAAATATGTGGTCGTTGGGGCCACGCAGGAAAACGCTGATGTGCCAGAATTTTTTGGTGGAAATGAAATTTTTGCTACATATATTATGAAAGTTGAACAAAAAATAATCAACGAGGAACATGACTTGGAAGTTTTTGGTATAAATAGATGATAATATCTGCAATTAATTCTTGTTTGTGAAAATATTAACAAATTTTCAAATATATATTTTCATAATAATTATCGTATTCCTGACAGGGAACTTTGTATTCCTTTGAAGAAACTGACACTCGAGGGCATGATTATGGGCGTGTATTCCTTATGAAGTTATGGAGATTGATGCACATCAAAACAAAAAGTAGTTCATGAAAGTTGCAATTAACAAATAATATTATTGTAATACAAAGGATTATATAAAAAATTCATTAAGTTGAAAGTTGTATTTTTTTCTATAGCATAATATCGAATGACATCAGCCGTTTTCATTAATACCAATCAAATATATTTTTTCCGTCGAATAAAAAATGTAATGCAAAAATTCTTAATGTAAAATACTATTTTTAATAATAATAATATTTTCCCGATATGCATTCAATAAAATTTGAATCATTTTTTTTTTAGTTAACATTATACATTTTGCTGAGCATAATATGTAAGCCGAAAATAGCTGGCATTGCCGTTAAGTCTAAAGGTTTTTCAAAGAAAATAGATTATTTGATAATTGCTTTTTTCTTTAATTAAGTAACACTCCTCGCACGTACTGCAAAACAAGTCGAAATAACTTCCACTTCCCTGTCAAGCATGTGTATATACATATATTATAAATATTCAAAACATTATGTTTGAGGAATGATGACGTCACAGTCCCCTTCCACTCTAGTTCAGAACGAAAGAAGTATCTAGATTCCATGAAAACAATAAAGCATGGGGTAAAATTTAAATTATAAATAACATCAGGACAAATATATTCAACCAGTATTCAATAAAATAAATAAAGGAAGAAAAAAATTAAAATAATTATATATGTAAATAATCAAAGCTTAAATAAATTAAAATCCTATATTTTTTCTTAAACGATAGCATTTTTTTCCAGGATATTCTTTCGCCTCACTTATATTTTTAATTTTTAGTTGATTTGCCAAATTATTCATATTACACAAAAGGATTATTACAGTCAACTCCGCCACAAATTGGCCCATTTCCCTTTTAACTCTGATGTGAGTTGACAGGTGAGTTAAATTTGAGTCTGCTGGTGCAGAGTCGCCTGCAGCCGCGGTGTCGAATTACCTCAAATTGGACGTTATTAAATTTGGCAGGTTCCTTCGGGCGACACGCGGACGGATCGGCTAACAAACTCGACTAAGGAAAGCAAAATCGAAATACAAACTCTCGCTTTTTTCCAAATATAGTATGTCGTGTGTGTACATTTGAGCAACGCGTTTGAAAGGCGACACTTTGTTTCTGCACAATCAGCATCACTCGGCAGGCAAATGCTGTAATCCACCAACACTCGCGGTGGTTTTTTATCAGTTGCTCCGCTGGCAACATCCCACACGGGACGTCGTTCGCAGCAGAGTTGTAAGAAATCTCCTTTTTTGCTCCCTCGGCGCGACAAAAATGGTTTTTATTAAAGTTATTCAAGTTAAGAACGAGTCGGCCATGATAAGAAACCGCAAACTGCGATGAACCTATAACGTAAGTATTTCCGCATATTTTACTGGACAAAAGCAATTTTCATTTTCATTGTGTCATAAATTAAATAATAGAAAATCATTAATTTAGGTTTTAACCTCCTACTTATTTAATTCATTATAAACAGATAAAAAAACTGCATGAAAAGAAATAGAAGAAGCAAAACAATAGGTCGCAGAGGGGCTGCAAAAAAATTTTCCCGCCCAGAAAAAAGGAATTTCGCTTTCCATTGTGCCGATGTTTTTTCCGTCTCCACTTTTTATGACGGCAACGGCTCATTATATATCTCGCGTGTCGCTCGCATCAGCAGCTAGCGCGAGCGGCTCCCGTTTCACTAGCATAAGAGAAGAGAGTCATTTCTTCTGACAAATGTCGTCAAGAGCGCTCTACGTCTTGCAACGCTTCTGAATGTTCCAGAGCAAGAATCTCATAGAGATATTGTTTACTGAGAGCATTGCATTTTAGTGCAATGTGAAATTTAAAAAAAAAAACCTATTAGAAATTCAATCATATGGGTCGAATAAAAAATAAAAATAAATATTTGCTGCTACAGAAAAAAAATTAAAAATATTCAGTAAAAAAAAAATGCAAAATTCAAACGAAAGATTCTTTCTCCCAATAGTGTAATATTGCAGAAAATCTTCCGAGCAAAAAACTGCAGCAGTTTAGAAGCGTTTTTATTTGTAAATCGGGTGCGCAATCACGATCGCGGCACTTGAAACAAAAAGTTTGCGCGCAGCAAAATTGCACAAGTTTGCTTTTGCTGGGATCGTGCAGCTTCAAAGGTGCACGCGGCTCTCGAATAATTTTATAAGTTTATTATGCCGCCGGAGGCTGCGCTACACTTGCTTACCAACTTTCCTTCGACGGCACAAACTATTCCGAAAGGACAGAATTGTAGGAATTTGCAACAATTACCCCCACGGTGGGACGCGCGCGCAGCCATAAAATAAATTTACGCCGAGAAACGCGAGTGATTGATTTGGGACGACTCTGCGAATTCACTTTCTCCGCGTGAACACATTCACGTAATTGATTCGAATGGGAATCTTCACGACGATGATGAGCATAACTTTTGAGAATAAATTACACGCCTCCACTTAATGAATGATTGTCAGGTTCAAATGAGCCCAACAAGGAAAATCTCTCCTTTTAATAAATGCAGTGAAATCTCAAGCTCATTTAAATTTAAAAAAAACCATTTCATGCAATATGTTTGTTTATTTAATAGAAATCAAAGTTACGCGAAATGAACCAAATATTATAAAAATTATACAAAAATTTTCCTACGAGGAAAAATATTTTTATTTTAGAACTTTCCTGTTTTGTCTTCCAAAATGAAATAGGAAGTACGTCAATAGCGTCGTTGCCATTATATTTTTCATAACTAACAATAAGCCAAAAATGAATACAAGTTTGAGGACAAAAACATCGCAATATATTGCTACATAATTACACGCTTTGTAATAAGAAGCGGCGGCGCTATCTTGTTTGTTTTTGTTTTTCCGCAGTTGAAACAAGAGACCGGCTAAACGGGCTAGGCAATCCCGACGGACGGCAAAAAGCATAATAAAATTGACGATCAAAACAAGAGGCACCCCAATCGGGGCTTTTTTTCTCTCTCTCATGCGTGCCACTTTGAAATTAGCTCTTGTCTGCTGTAGTGCTGATTTGCATGGAGGCGGATGAAATAACGGACGGAAATTCTATGAATATGGAAGAGACCCCTCACCGGCAGACCTTCTTTTTTCTGATGACCTCTGACCTCAACCGGGTACTCTCCTCATTTCGGCGTTAATTGGTTCTGCGGTGAAAATAAAAAAAGAACTTAATTTTACTTTTACTTTTTTAGAGTATTTTGACTATTTTTATTATATTTCCAGACCAGAGAGGCAAACTGCCTGTGAAACGAGCTATTTTAAAAAGCATCGCGGTTTTGCAGCCGAAATGCGGATTAGTCACAGCACGTTAGGCGCGGATTGGAAAAGTCTCGCACTCCGTTGGCCTTATTTAAATGCAACAAACGCGCAGCTCATGACCATGTAGTGAGAATTTTCCATTTATTATGTGTGTGCCTAGTAAGCCAACTTTAATTAGATCTTTAGCACGGTTTGGAGAAAATAGGCGGATCTCATTATTTGATTTCAGTCAAGTGGAAAAGTAGCAGTATAATTACAAATTATTTTGATAAAATTTCCCATTAAGTTATTTAAAATTCCTTCATCCTATTTCGCACTCAAAAATTCCACAGCATCGAAATAGAAATAATTATAGACCTTTTTTTGGTATAAGCTTTAATTTTTACAAAATAACAAATAACCCTGAAACATTTAATTGTGTTAATATTACAATGTTTGAAATTAGTGTAAGCGGAATTTTATTTATTTTTTCATTCTTTAAAAGTGGACTAATTCCTTTTTTCAATTAAACTCTTTCACGTACCACTAATTTGATTTAATTTTTTATATAAAGACATAACCTTGTTGCAATGTAATATTTTTTCTTTTCATTTCCATGTAACATTATAACGTTTTGATAAATTGATCAAAATCTCAGTTAGGCCGATCCATCATCCGCTTCTATTTCAGACTTTCAGAGTTGACCGGCGTTTTTAGGCGCGTGCTGTGTGTGCATCAAAATTCAGTGGGTCGGCCGCTGCCAAAAAAAAACTTCACATATTAGACCGGAGCAGAATTGATTCGCCGTCATAAATATAGCCGTCGCGATTACCACGGCCAACTTCCGTTTCTTATTTTTTTCCCTCCATCCGCGGCTGCAGCACGTCCGATATTGGCCTGACTCCGAGACTGATTGAGATACAAAGAGTCCCAGTCGCTTATTCACTTTGTCATAATTCTCTCTTTCTCTCTCTCTGACCTGACAAGACTCGATCAGAATATCAATGGGCTCCAATTTCTCCACTAGCCGATGAATAATGCGAAACGACACGCTGATGCGCGCGTACGTACAAACTTTTCGACTTCACGATCGACGAGAATGTGTGCGTCTCTAGGTGAATAAAAAAACTCAACCATGACTTTGTTAACATCTATATAAGTATATAAGAGACCCAGCTTTGTGAATCTTACTGAGAGGCACTGTTTAGAACATTATCAATGGCTAGGTGCCAGATTATTTGTCAAATTAAATTTTAAAAGGTTTACATGAAAACTATAAAATCGTTGTCGTTGGAAAGCAAAATTTGGAAAGCTTCAATTATGCAAAACGGCTTTCAATTATGTGACTAGTTACCATTGAAGATATAAAAACCATAATTATAATTATTAAATTTATGGATTTGGGCAGAGAATGCCCAGTGATACTTTAATAAACACAATTAATTTGCAACTAAAAATATACACGAAACTTGTTAATTAAAGAATGAGAAAATGCAAAATTTATTTCGTTAATAGTTATTTAAAAAAAAATACAGAAAACACTTATAATAATAATTGTTATATTATTATTATAATGATTGTAATATAACTTTTTGAAAGATTTAAACTTTCAATAAACAAAATCAACTGGAATTATTAATTTGTTTTGTATTTTTTGTCATTCTAAAAATTCATTTATATTACTTTGAAAAAATGGGCTGTCAAAAAATCAAATTACGCCGTTAATGATGTGTTTAGCGTGCCAGGCGCGTGCAGAAGCTTACGAAAGTGGTGCTCACGAGCGATATATAAAATTTCCAGACGCACACTCCGTTTCCCAGAAAGAGATCGGCGAGGAATGAATGTAACCCTGCAAGTAAAATAAACGCGTCTCGGCCTGCAAATAAACGCGGTGCGCGCGCGAATTACAGAGCTATGCGCTTTCCACGCAGGCAACAAACACACACGCATGAAATTAAAACAGCGTTTTTCTTTCTTTTCATCTGCGCTGCCTATTCTCGACGTTCCGGCCGAATGTATGTAAATATTATTTGAAATGCACCGAGAGCGGGTTCTTGTAAACGTCACATGCTCACCCTCGCTCGCCCTCAACGCCTTAATAATAATAAAAAAATCATATTTAAGAGTGTTTGTTTTTAATTGCTACGTGCGCACGTTGGCCCGAAATAGAAGTTTCGCGATCTCTTTTCACGGCCATGAAGATCAATTTATGCATTTCAAACGTGTTATTTTTTTCTCTATAGAAAGCTCTTTTTACTCATTTGAGTGAAATGGAATTAGCAAGTAAAAATTTTTAAAACGCAAGAGCAAAATTAACGCAATTTAAATATAAATCGACTTAACTTAGTTATTCATGAATAAAATATGTAAAATATAATTCCGTTTCAATTTTCAATTATGTAATAATCATATTAAAATTATATTATTATTTATTGTTTCTGCATATTATGTAATGCTTCTTCTGAAAAATATTTTAATCTATTTAAATTGAGGATTTACACTCGACTCAATGTGTAAATTAGATTATAAAAAAAATTAACAATATTTTTTTAACTATATATAATGATCAGCAAAATACGAAGGCATCCTGCTAATTATTCATATTCGTAAATTATTTGTAACACAGCAAGTTCTTAGTATTATTTTTATGTAGCAGTGAAATTCTGTAAAGATTTTAAAAAATAAAATTGGTTTTCAAACATAATAAAAAAACCTTAACGACCCCTTGTGACAACGCACGCAACATAATATCCTCGCAAATAAACTAACTATACGCAAAATCTAAGGTTTGCAACACTCACCTTTTTACACCTGAGGAGTGCAATTATAGTGATGAGGTTGCCAGGGATGCCGAGCAGAATGAAAAGGACGCAGCAGGCGACGGCCAGGTCGAGCAGCACCGGCGAGTAGCCCTTGAAAAGGTTCTCGCCAGGGAAGTCGGCGTCCGTCGACGACGCCGACTGGTTGGCGACCAACGAGTCACCGGCCTCCATGTCACGGCGAACGCGTTCCGCAGACCAAGTGAACGACGACCGCCTTCGAATCCATCCTTCCGACTGAGTCGCACGCGCGCAGGCGGCGCAGGACAACACAGAGGAGCAGAGAGAGTACTCGGTGGCGCGCGGGCCTCCCTCCTCGCCCGCCCGGCCGCCCGGCACCCGCCGCCGGGCGCCGCGCAATCGCTCTATCGGTGCCATCCTCCCGGCGGCGGCGAACGCAGTTTCGCTTTCTTTCGGTGCCAATGTCACCCGGCCGCCGCGAGAATGCAACGCTAATTACTCGCCAGCTCGAAAGATGCAGTTCAAGGGCGCCGGAGCGGCTACTGTTCGGGAATTTATTTGACATTGGCCAAGGAAAGAAACCAATCATTTAATTTTAAATAAAGAAAGAGTTCAATAATACATAATTACGTTAATTTTATTTTGAAAAAGCCTATGAATTTTTGGCAATTATTTTCAATTACTTGTTTTTGATGTCAGGCGTTTTAGCAGACCTCTGCTAGTTGTGATACCCTTTCTGCTCATTTTTTCCAAATCAATTTTTTTCATGTATGAGTCAAATGTGTCAAATCATGTATGACTTGAGTAGAATAAACAACAATATATATGTAATCTTTATTTTAAATATGTAAAATTTGATAACGTTTGGGTATATATAATGAGTTAATTTTGTTTTTATTTTTAGCATTACCATGTTGCTTGAATAAGTAAATCACAAAGAACACAAAAATATGAGACCAAATTTATTAGTCAATTAACAATTTATTATGATTAAATATTAATTACCACGAGCATTGTCAACGCCACTGCTATATATATTTTTTTTTTCAATAGCTGCATTGAAGATTAAAAAAAAACCTATAACAAATATTTTAAAATTTCACTATCCTGTTGCAAAATACAAACTAAAAAATTTGATTTTTTTTAAATAAAACTTACTTATGATGTCTAAAACTAGTGAAAATTTAAATTAATTTTAATAACAAACAACTTTTTAATTATAATTACATAATTAAATATTTGTACATGGATTGTCTATTGTCGCTCATTATATCCTTCCTTCTTTCTGGATAGATTTGTTTTAAATACATACATGACTACTTAATTATTGCTAATATACGACAGGAAATGAGGTGGTATTTTATAACCAACAGTTTTAAGGAAATAAATTGCCAGACGCCGATAAACTATTTTATCGCCGTTTTTATCTCTGTAACCCCATGAAACATTTGTATATGAAATTTTTGTTATAAGCTTGGAGCCGTCTGAACAAGAGGCAAGAAAAGTTAGAAGAAAAAATGGACAATGAAGAAAGCGTCGAAACGTAAACTTAGAAATTTTTAACAAATGTTTACCTTAACTGAAAGCTAACTATGATTTATTTAGTATGCCTCGCACTTTACTCACTGTTTCGGCAGTGATAATAATTTTGATCATCATTCTCGGAGTTTTGGGTAATTTGTTGACCATTCTTGTGTATTCATTAACTCCCAAAATACGAAACGCAACCGCTGCATTCATTGTCAGGTACTTCAAATTGCTATTTTATTCAATCTTAATTATTAAGATTAACCGAGATCTGTAAATTCAGCCTCAGCTTCGCCGACCTGTTTTTCTGCATTTTCGTTTTGCCGTTCAGCGCGTCTAGGTTCATCCATGGAAAATGGAAGTATGGGGATTTTGTCTGCAAATTGTATTCTTTTGTCGAGTTTGGAAATGTTGGCGTTTCCCTTCTGTTCATCATGATGATTTCAATAAACAGGTATTGCAACTGAGAAAAATATCAAGCACTTTCCATGAGCTGAAATATTATTAGGTACGTTAAGATCGTGCATTGTCAGATGTATGAGAGAATTTACACGCCATTGCGGACTGCAGCCATGATTGTATTTTGCTGGCTAGTCAGTTTCTTGATGCAACTGCCTACTTTGCTAGGAGTCTGGGGTAAATCAATTACTTTTAGGGAAAACCCCAATTAATGAAAATTAATTAATGAATGAAAAAATAGGTACATATGGCTATGATGAAAAGCTTTTCAAGTGTGACATTGTGGAAGATGACAACGGACGTTCAAGCAAATCAGCGCTCTTCATTATTGCATTTACCCTCACTTTCTCCACCATCATCTATTGCTATTCCAGAATTTTTGTCGTTTACTTCCGGTTAGTAGTTGCAATTGTTGAATTGAATCTATACTGACTTTAAGATTGCTTCTTCTAGGTCAAAATCTAGAATTCGTCAGAATTCAACATTTCAACAATCTGATAGAAACAAAAATGCAGACAATCAAAGGGATTTGCGTTTCACACTGATAATGTTCACGATCTTCATATCATTTATCGCCTGCTATGTTCCTCAAACAATCATTACTCTTGTGGATGAAAAAAAGGAAAAACCAGGTTTTAATATTATGTCATTTTTATATGATTGTTTTAATTTAACCCGATTCCAGCGTTGTACGTGGTGGGATACGACATTTTAAGTTTGTCCGCCTGCGTCAACCCCATCATCTACGCATTGATGAACAAGCAGTTCAGAGATGGCATCATTCAATTGCTGCCTGTAAAGAACACTTTCAACCCCGACTATCAAACTAACCAAACTGTATCTGCTAGCCTTAAATAGAATCATCGTAATTCACCATTTATATTTAAAAAAAATTATAATAATAATAATTTTATTGCTTTATAGGTATTTGCATTATTTTTACTTCAATTCATCATAGCTTCACTTCCATCAATGCACATGGCTAACTTTTTTCCAAATTAATTGCGTGGAAAATGTATATTTTGAATTTTCCGCAGCACAACGTTTACTTACAAAAATATAGATGACCATAAACCATTTATTTTATATAATTATGATAATTATTTCCTGACATATTATTTCAAGTTTAAACGCTGAAATAAGTTTTTAAATTAAATAACGAAAACTAACTTCTTGCGGTATATTTAACTCTCACCAGCACAATCAAAATATTAATGTTTGATAAGCCAAACAAATTATACGAAACTCTTATTTTATTTCTTTTACATTTACATATTACTAAACTTCCTCACAAGCCAACAAAGACCATTACAAAGTTTCCAACAGTGGTATTAAAATTTTGTATGACGCTTCAAAATGAACTTCCACAACGAATTTTTTTCTAATTGTTCTTATTAACAGCGCTCAATAATTTCACATGTGCTCTATTTACATTAACTGCTTATTATTAGTTTTCTCTTCAATTACGATTTTATGTTAAAAAATAAATGTGAATAAATTCATTACAATTACATTTAAAATCGTAACAAATTAATTTCAAATCTAACAGTTGACTAACAGGTATGGCCTTTAACAATGAAGATTAATTTATTTCTCTCCAAAAAATTAAGCACACAAACTGTAAAGGAACTTAGTTATTTATAAAGAACCTCAATCCCTTTTTTGGATTTCCTCTCGATTCCAACCAATGAAGAAATTTACTACTTTTGAAAAGTGGTTTTCGTGTTTCTACTTTTTTGGCTTTTTTGGTCAGCCATTCGTGGCGGGGAGTTTATGCAACTGGCTGAACGCTGGCGCATCAACGGCTGCCGCTGTAAAAGTTATTAAACCAGAGCACACCGACTCGAAGCGGTTTATGTAGCGCAGACGACCTAATGAAAATGTACTTTGAAGCCGAGTTGTGCCGAGTTGTTTACGATAATTTATTCATAAAATGTTTTTTAGGGTTTCGTAATATTAATGAAAATGTTATCAATATAATACATGAATAATATCTTTCATTTTTTTTGTAAGTTTTCATAGCTCTGGATGAAATGAACATTTTTTCGTCTCTTGAATAATCACTCTCTCAATTCTATATTTTTATAGCAAAAGAATTAAACTCCTTTTTTTAATTTTCTTTCTTCTTTTTCATGTTTACAGCCCTATTCAAATGACCTACAGACCACTACAGACAGAAACAAATAAGGAAGTGGAGTCTGAGCAAATGAGCGGCGCTCTCTGTAAAATGCTCCACAGCACGCCGCGCTTCTATACTCCCCACAGAGACTCTAAACCCAACGAACGCCCTTTCGAAACAAAATGCTCGTCACCAACTGTCAATAATCGCGACTCGTTTCGTCACCGCAACCGTGCGTGTCTCTTCTCTTCTCCCTAAAATGTTTTTGTTATTCTGTCTGAATACCTTATATCTCAAGACATGAATAATGAATAGGAAAAACGTTTTAAGTAAGACGCACATCGTTGGTTGGCACTTATCTTTGTAAATATAAGCGCGGTCCACCACTTCCACTTCCGTGACCTTATAGCCTCAAACAGCAGCGAATGGTTAGAGAAATTCTTCAAGCCTGTGCTAGCGATTAGAAGGTGTTTATGGAAGTAGATTAAAAGCTTGGAGGTTTTTCCTTGATATCGCAATTAGTCATTTTCCGCAAAAATAAATGTGTGTTTTGCTGAGGACTGAGCAAAATAAAAAAAGAAAAAAATATTATCTTAAAATTAAAATGAGTCTTCATAAAATATACTTTCAATATTTTTGGAACAAATTTTGATTAATACTATAGCAAACCAATGAAAAGGAGGAAAACAGATATTTAACTTAATATTTTTACTATATTTTTTTATAAAAACGAGCCTGTACACATTTCAAAATGCATATCATCCAAATTAGGTTTGGAAATAGATGTCAGTGAAAGAAAGGAGAAGCGGCGGAGAAAGTAAGAAAAATTGCAATCCATTTGGAAGATGGCATATAAATCAAGTCAAGAGCGAGTGCCACCCTCGTCTGCTACAACACAAAACGAGAAACAACATTTTTGGCCGGCGTCCCGCTGGCGGATGCAAAACGCCAAGATTAAGCGTCGCTCCTCCAGCAGCAGCTTTTCCTCGCCGATTTGCAATGCTTTTCTTTATTATTTTCTGACGGAGTCCCTCCGAGTCTGCCGCTGCAGCTGCAATTCCCTCTTCGCGCTCACCATCAGCAAAAAGCGAAAAGCACTCGGCCATTATTCCCATTCGTCTCCGGCGCTGCTTTTCTTGCCGGGGCTCAACAGCACATGTTCCGCCGCCAACAATGGCAACGAGAAGTGAGTGCTCTTCGCTGTTATGTACGGATAGCCCAGCAGCTATAGTGGAGATAAATGCAATTGCGACAATAAAAGAGCCAGATAGAGTTGGCTGGTACGCTCATTATTGTGTGCGCGAGAGCTCCTAATCTAAATTCAACATGTTATTATTCAGACGTTTATGTGTCTTTGAATGTGTCACATTGCACCCGACGAGTACCCCTTCTAAAATATTATTATACTGCGCACGTGGGTATAGGCAGAGCTGCTATATATTATCTCAGCAAATATAATGCGGTACTTTTCGGCTCACACATTCGACACATAGCCACATTCTTAGAAAACTTAGCTCGAGTTATTTTGTGATAAAAGTTAAATAATACATTTAAGATGAGATGTAAGATCCTGAATACAAAATCTGCCAATTTTTAAATTAATTTAAATTAATAGTATATTATGAATTAAAAAACAATTAACATTTAATTTAGAAAATTCAAATAATATTGCATGAAGTATCGTTTGTCTACTTATCTGCAGTACCAAAATACTTAAGAACTTTGTGATAATTTTTTTAAGCATATTTTCAACCAAAACTTTCTTTTTCTGTTTGATTTAATAAGATTATCAATTAAATGAATTAAATATAATTACGCTAATTAAATTTATCAACTAATCCAATTAACTCGGTAACTGTTTTTATTAATAAGGTTCAGTGAAATGATGTAATAGCCTGGTTTTTATACGTTCACTGATTAAAGTAAAGCTCTGTCAAACTAAAAATGGTAAAAATAATGCACTGAAAACCTGCTGCAAATAAATTATGCAGAGTATGACTATGGTGTACTGGACCCTTTAGCAAAAATCAATCGCTCTCGTCATGCAAACTTGCGTTCAAAGGCACACAGGATGCTGGTGCGCGGCTCATTACGCGCTCATTATTCGGTTTATTTATTGCCGGGCGGGGGTGGGGGCGAATTTCGACGTTCATTACCTCTGCCTGCACCAACAATGCTGCCAAAGCCTGGGTGTGGTTTTATGCCGGGACGAGAGGCGCTCACTAGACTAATACAACCCCACACTTGAGTGTAGTACATATTTCGTATGTCCCTCCAAAAACGCCGCTCACGTGCTCGGAACAAAATAAAAGTGACGAATAAGGAGCGACGCATGTGGGTTTCAGGCGCGAACAAAGAAAATAAAACGCTCACTTAATGACAAAATTATTTCCGAGTGCCAATGTGGGTCGCTAGTTTGCTTTTGGGTGGAGAAAAAGAAAGAACTTCTTATTATTGTTGAGGGAATTTATTTATGCGCGAATAAAGCAGCGAGTCGATAAACAACCAACGTCTTCATTTCCAATGCGGCGGCGACGACTCGCTCATTGTGATTCACTCGCCGTTGTATAATAAATTGGGCTCATCGGCGCCGAAAGTGCTGTAAATTCTGCACTCGCCAACGAAAACACAACAGCAACAACAAAGAGGCAGGCGCGCAAATCACGCGGACACCCACTTGGTAAATTTGAATTTATTAGGCTTTTGAGTGAGAAAATCTGCATAACGAGTCAAATAGATAAAATAGCTGCTGGGCCATGCAATTTAAATATTTAAAATTGTGTGTTTAAATGGATATTATTAATTAAAATTTATTGTAAAAATTTACTGATTTTTTTTTGCGATTTCATTTTACATGGAATTAAAAATTTTGTCAAGCAATAAAAACATTTTATTTATAAAATTTAAAATTTGAAAATTAAATGCAACATTGAAAACATTGAAATTTTTAGTGTTTTTTTTTTTTTTTTAGATTTTTATGAAACTGAATATTTTTTTATTATTTTTTATTTCTAATACAGTACCTTGTTGCAGTTAAATCTGGAAATATTTTACTAGTGTTTTAAAAATCAAGCAATTTTGCTGCTCTTTAAGCTAAGATTCTGTATTCTGAATGCCAGGAAAAAGAAATCTGATTTGAGAAAATTAATAAAAATCACAAAATAAAAAATGAGCGAAAATAAGGTGGTTAATTAAAATATTTTAACAAACGTGTGACTCCAAATTTCAAATTTGAACATATTTTATTAAACATATTCTTAGAATATTTTATTTTAGAGAAGAAGAAAAGGCGGTCAGTGGTAGTGTTGCAAGATTATATAAGAGCGATTGCGGCCTATAATCGGCGGCGGCGAGTTGGATCGTCCGGCGTCTGGACACGCGCCCGGCCAGCCGCCCGTTCTGTTTGTTATGAAAGCCACCCACGCCAATCTTCTCCATTTCTCGCACTCGAGCACGGCAGCGCAATAATAAAAATACGCGAGCGGCGGCCGTCATTAGCGCAGCTGGCCCCCGAGAAGTTTATCACTAGTGAGGCACGAGCCGGCACCGCTGACGTCAGCGACTCAATTTTCCAAATACACCAAAAAATTCTTTTTTTAAAAAATCCAAAAAATCTGACATTCTGGCATTTTCCGCATTCTATCTCCTCGGAAATAACAACGGTCGCGTTTGGAATTCGGAGTGGGCGGCCGATTGATTTCGAGCCGCGACAAGTAGCAGTGAGCTGTGGAAATGTACAGGACCGAATTTGTCTATTAGAGATGCCATGGTGGTGGCGGCAAAAGGAGGAAGTGAGCGTAATGAGCTGTGGGAAGAAGGGGACCCGCCGCACACATTTGTTTCTCTCTCGCTCTGAGCACCACGTGACCCCCGCGGCCGTGGTGCTTCCAACGCCTCCCTTAATTCAGTCCATCGGCCGCCTTTGATCGGCGACGACGACGAAGACCAGCTGGACACCGGACAGGCCCTCGTTAGCATCATGTTTCGGACAGTCATATTTGCACCGTTGATTTGAGTCAAGGTTAGTCACAAGGTATTTTCTCTTTTTACATGAACTTCCAAATAAAATTAAAGTGTACCTAATTATACTAATTTAATTAATAGCTAATTGATCGGCTACAAATTTTTTTTTTAATATATACTCTTGTAATTAAAGAAATAGATTACTTTCTCTAACCGACACAATTCTTTTGAAATCATTATTTCATAAAATTATTACATTGTCTTAAATATATGTTGATAACATTATTTATACATTTAATTAATATTACATTGTAATTAATACTTATTTTAATTTAACATGAGCATAACATTTTAAAATGTTTACTATCTTGTAATGGCGTTTTTTTATAAAAATATAAAAATATTGTATAAAAATATCTTTAATATTTTTTTATACAATATTTACTGATTATAAGATGCAGTTTTAAACTTTATTTAAATCTTTTTATAAAAAAGCTGAATCTTAAGTGCATTTTATGCTATACTTGGTGCAAAATGCAATGGACAGTGAAATAGAAGAAATTAACTGAACTGCCCAAATTTTAACAAATTGAATTTTATTGCTGGTCAATTATTTTGATAGACGCCCTCAGGTCAATGTAATGACCAAAATAGCTGACATTGGCACAGGGGCCACCGCGTGCGCCGTCTTTTAGCATTAGTCACTCAATTAGGTGTCAAAGAATCATTTGTCAAAACAGGATATTATTCTCGGCTTTGCGTTTATTTTCACTACGCGCTGGCGAGAACTTCCCACTATATGGCCGTGTAATTATTGTCAAAGTAAACGGCATCTTTTGATTACTCCAGCACTTTCCTTATATATATTATGAGTTATGAAAGTAAACAATTAACTATACCAGAGTTGCAAACGAGCTTCAAAACTTCTTCATCTCCTTTGGGATTGGAGATTTTAAAAGTTTTAAATAAATAAAAAAAATTCTTCACGTTCCAAATAATTGGATGATTTTTTTTACGAGAGAGCAATTAAATTTTGGTTTATGAGGCAATGAAGCGATAAATTACAGTACTTGGGAAATGCATTTAAGTGGCGGTGCTCATGCTGGTCGATTCTTCTGCGTTTGTCTGGTGCATGTCGCAGCCGACACATAAAACACATGCACGCCCAGAACATTTGAGTTCCCATCATTCGCTTTCTTGAAGCGCCACGCACTTTTTGCCCTCTCTCTCGCTCTCTGCGTGTTTTTTTCTTCTAGCTGCCTCATCTCGCCGTCTCGCCCCCATAATGATAATAAACCAAACGCATAGCACTACTCCACTGCATTCACCATCCTCTCGCTGCTCTCTCATCCAAGTCAAAGTTCGCGTTTCTTCCAAACACTTTCGTCTTCATGCCTGATTACAAATGATGTCACGAGCACTGCCCACAAATAAACTCCCCCTCGTTAAATTTTTATTCTGTTTTTTTCTAACAATATTGTATGTCTTTGATACCAAATATTAGTTGATGGTCAATTTTTCAAGTAGTTAATTTTGAAACAAAATTTATTTCTATTTGATGAAACGATGAAATATGTGTATTCTATGAACAATAAGTTGCAACAAAATACACTGTAAATGTTTTTTTTTTATTCAACTATTCAAAATTTGATATATTCTCAATTTTTTTTGTTACATCTTCAATTCACAATTGCATTGCTTAGCAAATAATTAGTGCAGAGTTTGTGTTTAATTTCTTCCTAAATAAGTCGATCTTTCGACATCGCTATGAATTTCTTTTCGAAGACTAAAGTACGTCAGACTCCATAAATTAAACGCCTTCTGCTTGCACATACACATGCGAAACTTTTGCGCGGTGAATTATTTCTCCTCTTTTCTCGCTGCTCAGCAGACTTTTTTATTTCGCAAACTCCACGGTTGCAGAAAAAACGGCAGCAAAAGTAACGGAGACGAGGCTGGTGTGAAAATACGCATGTCTCAAAAGTACTCGATGTGTATACGCAAATAATATTTATCCAAGTTCGCCTGGCCAAGCTCCTCTCTTGAGACCCACGCATATCCAAAGACCTTCCAGAAGAAAGGTGAACCCATATTTGCGGATCTTTGGACAATTTCTCTTCCCTTTTCACTGACGCACGTTCTGCCAAAATCCCCAACGTGAAATTCGAAACTGAATCGAATCAGTCCGCAAATTTTATCGTTGGTTTGCTTTGGCAGACGGATTCGGACGAGCCAGTTTTTTACTCGCGGCTTTTGGGTCGGCGATAAATTATCGGTTTGTTTACACTTACGCATCATTCGCGCAAACCGCTTTTTACCAACGTGTTTATATGAAAGAATTGCACGTGTTTCTGACATACCCGAATTTCTCTGACAGCTTCGGCGCCGGTGCGGTTTTATTCAGCGTCAGGCGACTCACATTGTTTTTGCTGCAAAAGTTGTCTTTCGTAATCCGGATTATCATTTTTATTCCCACCAGAAGAAAGAGAGTAAAAAAATTTTATAAGTAGAAAAAAAATCATTCCGACCCAATAATTTTGTTTCAAATCATTGATAACGAATTATTTGACTTTTGGAGCAGTGCGACAATGATTTACATTTTGATTGACTCGCTGCCTGCATGCAAATGAAGTGTGAATCGCTTGTTTGATTGATAGTCGAACCGACAGTACAACACGCAGCTCGGTGGAGGCGTCAAAGAGCGAAACGTCCGTTTCATATTTTTGCAGTAAAATTTCTGGCCCAATATGTAAATCGTTATAGAACAAGTGATGGACAGAAACGGGGATTTGTTTTGCGTCGGCAAACAAAAGCAGCGAGTTAGACGAAAAGTTTTGAATTTTTTAACGACAATTGCAGAAATAGATATAGATCAATAAAATTTTAATTTATTTAACTATTTTTATACTGCATTAAAAATTAAACAGATATTATTTCGAATAAAAAACTATTTCTTTAATGTTTTTGTTTAAAAAATTTTTGTTGATATAAATCAATTTCAATAAAAAGAATATTTTGTTTATCATACTTATTGTTAGTTATTTACCAGAACTATATTAATTTTTATAATTAAATATTAATTAAACGGTTATATTTTTATAAACATTGTCTTGTAATTATATAATAATATGTTACAACCCACCACTTATTCTCCTTATTCTTAATGATTCTTATGTGTATTTCGCATGGTCAGAAAATAAATTTAGTGTTTCACTCTTAAATTACAAATTGTATTATTTTCTGTAATTAAATTCATTAAACAAATGTAAATGATCTAAAAAATAGGATTTATTGGTAAAGTCGTGTATTAAGTGTAAATGCAGATTACTGCTCTAGATTTTAATGATCTCTGGCAATACATTCTGAGCTGCAATCAAAATACATGATACAAATGGATACTATACCATATGCATAATTATTTTTGCTGAGCTCACATTCAAAACAATAAAATTTTATATTTATGCGGAAGGAGAAGTAGCCGAAAATAGCACAACTATGTACTTTTACAACTTAGTTACTGATAATTTTTTATTCTTTGATCTGCACATTTAATTTCACTTTGCTTATTTCCTCGTTTTTGCCGGGTTCGTACGCATTTCGAAGATAATAATTCCATTTTGAATAATGTTTCTTAAGCTGACGATGGAGACCACAGGGCCCAATGAGACTTTCGTGGACGTGAGTTCGCCTCGAACGATGGCTTGGACCGATTCGTTTGCGGACTTCAACCAAACTGTCCTGCAGGATGTCGAGCTATCAAAGTATTATTTTGCAGCATTTCCAAGTATTGATAATTTTTAAATACTTATTTTAGATTCCCTCGTTCTTTGTCAACGTTTACCTCTGTTATCACCATCCTGATTCTCATTCTCGGGGTCTTGGGCAACTCGCTGACCATTTGGGCCCTGCTTAAATGTCCCAGGGTGCGCAACGTCGCCGCCGTTTTCATTATCAGGTAAATTTTATTAATATTATCTTAGAGCTGAATTAACTTTGCACCAACAGTTTGTGCGTGGCCGACTTGCTGTTCTGCGTGTTGGTGTTGCCATTCAGCGCCTCGCGATTCCTGCATGGAACATGGATCCATGGCATGACTATGTGCGTCTTGTTCCCTTTCATGCGCTATGGCAATATTGGAGTTTCACTGCTCTCCATCACCATGATCACCATCAACAGGTAATCAAAATTTCTTTTTTAAGATCACTCTTCTATTCAAATTTATATTAAATTTCTTTAAATTTAAAAGAATTAACAACAACAAAATAATCAATTCAAATGAGAAAAATGAAACTGAAAAAAAACTTGATTCTTGGAACCGATTCAAAACACTGCGAGTGACAGACGGGCGAACTTTTTCCGCCACGACAAAGTTATTTATGCACGAACATGTGCTCTTCCTTGTCAAAAGCGACTTGGTGAATCTCTGGAGTGCGAAACTTGATATCCGAGAAGCAACTCCAAATGACAAAAACAACCAGGGACCCATTCCGAATAATTAAAACGTTTCCTCCCAGCATTGGTCCTTCAGACTAAAGAACAACGCTCGTATGTCTCTACTTTTTCCTTTGTCAACAGATACGTTATGATAGCACATCACAATTTGTACGCGCGTATTTACCGGAAGCATTGGATCGCCGCCATGATTGCCTTCTGCTGGGTTTTCAGTTATGGCATGCAGTTACCAACCCTGTTTGGCATTTGGGGTAATAAATCCTATATTATTACAACTTTACTTTTTTTAACATAATTTTCTAATAAAGATTAAATAATTTATAAATAAAACTGCCTTTATATAAAATTCTAGGCTCCTTTGGTTATGACACCAAACTGGGGACGTGCAGTATTTTGGAAGACGAACAAGGCAGGTCAAGTAAGGCTGCGCTTTTTATAATGGCCTTTGTCGTACCCTGTTTTGTGATCATCCTTTGCTACGCGCGAATCTTCATGGTCGTCCACGAGTGAGTATTTTTTTTTTTTTAATATTTTTATATAATTATTTTTGTTCTCAACATTTTGCTTATACAATCCCGCTGGACGTTTGATAGTTGCCAGTTGCCTAACTTCCAAGGCACCGATTTCAATCTGAATTTTGTTATGCAGGTCTGAGAAAAGGATGCGTTTGCACGCGAACGTCAATGCAGCGCGTTCGCCGACAGGTACGGTGGGACGCACGGAAAAGGAAAACAAACGGAAGCGCAACGAGTGGCGCATCACGAAAATGGTGCTTGCCATCTTCCTTTCATTCATCATTTGCTACCTACCCATTACCATTGTAAAAATCGCGGACAAGGCGGTTAAATTCCCTGGTACAACGCAATAAAAACCAAAATATTTTCTTGTCTCACATATTGTTTATTTAAAGGACTGCATGTTATGGGCTACCTGTTGCTCTACATGTCGGCGTGCATCAACCCCTTGATCTACGTGATCATGAACAAACAGTACCGCCAAGCCTATAAGACGGTGCTCAAGTGTCAGCGAGGCCGACTGCTCTCGTTCACGCACGCTGGCAACACCAGTCAGCAGGCCGGTGAGAACCCTAAAAGTTCTTTGCATGGTATGCTAGCCATAATTAATTTAGACTTAAAGATATTTCAATTTTTTTTCATTTCATTACACGATATATATATATTTTTTTTTTAAATCTAAATTTTGCTCGTTTTGCAGAGAAATCGCGAGACCAAAACTGCAGCAGGACTATGATGTCACAGGTGTCCATTGCGTTAAATCCAATGGGCAACGGTGGCACCAGTGATGACATGCCTGACGTCTTCGATGAGTCAAGCTAGAGTCTCTCTTGACATGTGTAGAGATGTGAAAATAAACAATATATATTTATTTGTCAGAAGTGCAATTTTTGAAAATCAACAAGTGAACATCAACAAAGGAAAAAATTCTCGTCATTATTATGTAAATAATGTACCAAGTACACATTTTTTAATTAATAATACACATTGACTTAAGATCTGTATAATATAAAACTTAAGGAACTCTAGTTTTGTGGATTCTATCACCACAACTGCACTGCGCTTGGTTAATATAAATTTAATAAAATTTAAAATTGGTGTAAAAATCAACTAGTTAAATTTTTATGCTTTTTTTAACAAAAATTGCTCTGTTTAAATAAAATTTTGAGACAAGGAAATTTTTATTTTTGCTTTTTAGTGTATTACTTTCATGATCAGTGCAACAATGTGAAATGAAAATGAAAAGTACAACAATGCAAAATCGTTTATAACTGTCTCAAACGAAACAATAAAAATTTAACAACGATTGTTGCTTTCTTAAATTCTTTTGAGATTTTTGAGACTCTTTCACTTTTCTCAAAATGTTCCTGGAACAAGTGGTTTGGTCTGAAATTGGACCCATCGCGTGTGTGATTCTTCTGTGGCTTGCTAACGGCGGCTTTCTGTTTTATGGTGAGCCGTAGTTTTCAATTTTCCATTACGAGAAACTTACAAATTAGACAAAAATTCACAGCGTTCTGGAAAGATGTGACCCTTGTCCCCTTGCTCATGTTGATGTTGCGGCCGTCAATTTTGCCACCACTGACCAAAGGTGGTCCTCACCTTCGATACGCAATCTTTGTAGGAATATTTTACCTCGCAGAACTTCCATTTCTCCTGAACAACTCGTTAAATTCACCGTTCGAACAACTTCGTCTTGAGAATTGTAAATTATAATTCCCCAAATTTATTTTAATTTAACCCTTTGAAAATTTCAAAGGCTCCTGGGTACACACGATGATTGCCGATCCAATTTTCGGAATTCGAGAACTTAAAGTTGAAAAATGGAATTACTACATGACTGCCATCAACGCCGGTTTAATCATTGCCCTTTGCACACTACCCCGACAGATCACCAGCAACTTACCCACCATCACAACTCTGTATCGAGCTATTAGCAAAGAAGTCTTAGATTCTCTCGGTTGATTTATTTTATACAATTTTAATTTTATAATCTATATTTTTCCTTTCTTTAAAGTTTTCTTCACCACAAATTTGTCCCTGGTGCTTGCTGGTTGCGTGTGGCCGTCGGCGATTCATGCCCCGTACATTCTCGTGGCGCTTGTCTGCACTTTCGGCTGGGCCTCCAACGGCCACTGGATGACCAAAGAGCGGTTCCTTGGTGCACTGCGCCTCATCGGCGTCTATGTGGTCGCCCACTTACTGCTCGTCACCATCTATCACAACGCCTTCATCTACGAGCACGCCTGTTGCCACTTTATTCTAACAAAGTATAATTCATAAATCGAAATATTAATTTTTTTTATTTATTTTTAAAAAAAAAATACAATAGCATTTTAGGGCTGAAGAACATGCGAGACTGGGCCTGCAAAGAAAAGTGCACGACTGACAAAGACTCTTCACACTTTTTTATCATTCTCAGCTTGATGGTTGTTTCGTTTGCTGTCGCCCAGTGCAAATATCGAATAATAGTAATTTAATGAAGATAATTCAAAAAATATTTAAATATTTTATACCAATTTACAGGCAAGCCAGAAAACTGAAGATCTGCCTTTGACCACAACCAAAGAATTACTAGATCAGAGAATTTTCAAGAAGGTCAAACGAGAGGTTCAAGGAAACTTGCGTAATTAAATGCGTGTTTTTATTAAAATATTAAATTAAGGCACAAATAAAATTAGTAAAATCCTCGGCCATTTCCCTGGTGATCGCGGCGAAGGAGGCTAAAGTGAGGCAGGAAAAGCTCAAGAAGCAGATTGACGACTCGAGCACTGAGCTGCAGGACCTTCTCTTCGGCACCATCATGAACTCAACTATGATGGTCCGTTGTCTCTTACTAAATTTGCTTAGAAACTAATATTTATGTAAATTTTAAATGAAAAACACAGGTTTGGAGTGTGTTGTTTCACTCGTGGCTTGGATTCGTGATGTTGATGATGGCCAATGTAATGTGGATCATCCCGCGCCAGAGCGTCTTCATGAAGCGGATGGTGCGTTTCGTCTCGACTTACACCTGCATTCGCGTCAGCGTCACTTACTTGGCTAGTTTTACTTACGATTTTCCGGAAAGCATCATGGGCATCCACTTAAAGCAATTCGGGCTAAAATACGAGACGGAAATGGAAAAACTTGCTCTTTTCATGCAGGTTGGAATTTTACATTTGCTTCAATTAAAACAAAAAAGAAATTTCTTTCAATATAATAGTTCCTGTTTACGGCCATATGTCTGATCACGTACCGCCAATACACTAAGCCTTACATCGCGGGCCTAAATATACCTTTATCAGGTAACGGTTTTTTCTCAATTTTATGTACATTTAATTAAACATATAAAATTGATTGAAGGATTTAAGCGCTGGGTGAAGGTGATCAGTCTGATGTGGGTGCGTTATGCTCTTCTCGCTATTGTTGTTATGGTACTGTACGACGTGCAGACATTCAAGATCGTTGTCGTGCCCTTTTACGTCAGCATTGCAATAGCAATGGTATCAAGAGTTACTTTTTTATTATAAGTTAATTAATGTAAATTTTAAGTGGATTCCTCGACAACCTGGAGTGCCACTGACCATCTTCTTTTCGCTTCTGGTTGTGGTCGCAGAAATTAAGTTGATTCTCACTTATGTCTACAATTTTGCCGGCGCCTCCAAGTACATTGGCGAGATACTCGACCTATCCGACGTCAAGTATTTTATTGTTCGCAAATGTTTTTTAACTTTTGTATCCAATTCTTCTTTATTTTAGAATTTATTTTGCTTTCGGCCTGCGAAAGATGCAAGGCGGTGCTTTGCTGCTCCACCTTTGGCTGCCTAATATCCTCGCAATGTTTTCGGCAATCTTCCTGACTGCCCTGAAGCGCGAAACCATCGACAATTTACAGAGAAAGTGAGCAAAAAAATCGACCCTTTTGGCTTGTAATGAGCCTCGCAAATTGCCTCTCTCGTTTTCGCGAGCGTGGTCCACTTTTTGGAATGCGATTCAATTAAACTAGATTATTAATTGAAGAATTTCCTCTTCAGTTCGGAGCTCTGGGACGAGTCGATGAAGGAGCTACTTCTCGTTTCATCTATTAAAAGGCGGCCGGACAATGACGAGGAGAGCAAATCATTGGGCAAGCGGCGAGCTGCTCTATCTACAGTTGATAATGAGCTTGACGAAAAAATTAAGTGTGATTGATAATTATTCATTACGTTAATTTGATCGAAAATAATTGTGTTTAAAAAACCATTTTGTAGATGTTTTGTTTGAAAATCACATCAAGTTGACACTACTTCCCATTCGGAGCTTGAGCAAAGTAGGTATGTAGGTGGCCGAGGAGAATTATTCCGAAATAAGCGCAGGCCTCGTTTTTAATCAAGAGCGACTAATCATGTTAATGTTCACACAGGGAAGCCGCCGGGGCAGCTCGTCTAGCGAATTATATATTATGTAGGTTTGACAGCCGCGCGGCACTCCAATTTTCCTCGCGGCTCTGAAAGAGAAAAAGATGATTTCGTCTTTTGTGAATTAAATTGCTCGCGTGCGCGAGAAAAAAGATTTTATCGGTGTGCAAACACACGCGTGTTAAAAAGAGCGGCCGGAGAGAGACAAACGCTCGCTCTCTTTTCATTGTGCCGACCGAGCTGCGAGTGAGCACTTCTTCAACAGCAGTCGGTCGAATTGGATGGCATGATGCCGCCGTCGTCTGCCACTTTGATCTCCGCGGCCGCTTTTCTTGTCCTCTTCCTCTTGACTGCAGTCACTGTAAGTATATAGTTTCCCCTGCGTTTTTTAATTTGTATTTTAAAAATTAAAAAAGCGAGACATTTTTCTAGAATTTATTCAAGTACAATAACTAAATAGTCTATATTATCTAAGTTGTTAACGATGAGAGCTCTGAAATGCAAAACAATTTAAAATAATAATAAATAAAAAAAAAAACATCTGTTTCTATTACGATTTTTTGAAACAATAAAATTTTTCAGGATTTTCTGTTGAGAAAAAAAATGGTAGTAAAATATCACTTTTTATGTCGCATTTAAAAAAAAATGAATAGAGCTGAAGTGCTCGGCTTCTAGCCTTGCGCTTTATAGTCGCATAAGCACCGGCTGGAAACTCCGATTGATTAGAGTTGGCCTGACTTGTCACTTCTTGTCAAACAAACATACTTTATGAAAAAAAATTAAATAGCTTAATTTCACAATCGTACATGATAAAATTACTAAAAGCATAAATGAATTTTTATTAATAATTTTTGTAATAGTTTTCTGTTAAATTTTTCAATTGAATGTTAGGGCCATTTGTTCTCAAAATACTAAAATTATAATTATATAATATAACTGCTTTTTTTTATAAGTTTTTACTTAATGAGAATGACTAGAATTTCTTTTATTTTCACAGATATTTGAAATGTTCAATATTAAAGATTTTTAAATTATAAAAAAAAAAAATATAATATATAAAAATACAACAAGAGTTTTTGGAGTCTGTTATGGCTTACAATTAATATGACAATCAGTAAGAAAGTACCAGAAATTTTCTTCTAGCGGTTTTTACGATGACAGCAAGGTGAGGTTCAATTGTTCAAAAGTCAATGCCGTGAACTCTCTCTACTGCAGCGTGAAATTTTACGCGCTCTTACAGCTGTTGAAAGGAGAGATTAAGTAAAGTAACAGTTTTTATGATCCGCGTGAGGATGTGCACAAACTTTTAATTTTGATAATTATTAGCAACTTTCAAAAGCACTTTATATTTTACCTCTCACTAATGTTCAGAAGTAAATTAAACTTTTTACTTAATATGTCCCTATATAACTGGTCTTTTTAATGATCATGAACAATCATGAATAAGAAATGTCTTTTTAGAAGTTTTAAAACTTGTTGATAAATATAATATTAATTCAAATAAATTATTTCTTTCACAGGATTTGTAAAAATATTCATTAACTCTTTAACATTACTCAACAGAGCTATGATGGCCCCGGCATAATGCAAGTTCAAGTGGAAGGTTTTTTCAACCCTGACGGCCGCGACGCAACTGGTCGGTGCTGCGTCCCTCCACCCGAAAACACCACGTCCGCGGCAATTGGATGCGCCGACGAGTGCCGGACCTTTTTCCGAGTGTGTGCAGCTCGTGTGGGTCCCAACTGGCCCGAAGAGACTGACCTTCGGCAGCACACTCTTGCGTGCCCTCTTGGCCTTTTGGTGACCCCAACCATCGCTAACAATTCTCTCGAGCCTCGCAGGGATGGGCTGTTGCTCATGCGGTTTCCTTACAGAGAGTGGCCTGTGAGAAAAATTTATTATTAATTTTAAAATTTCATAAATTAATAAAATTATTTTTAAAACAGGGAAAAGTTAAATTGGTCATTGAAGCTTGGCACGACGTTACTGGCCAACTGTTTGGAAGAGATCCATACGAAAGTCCAGAAGGTTTGTGAATTTTTGTATTAACGGCAAAATAATGTTTTGGCAAAACCGCTACTTAAAAGGAATCTCATACAAAAAACTATGCATTTTAAATTTAAATTAATATTTAGGAACACCGTTTCCTTTTTTCTAACGGTAAGTGTATTATATTTTATGAGAGACCTTTTACGCAGAAACTCTGAATTAAGAATTAATTAGTATTAATAATATAAAAAAATTTCACAGCAGAAAAGGTGGCCAAAATGATTGTGCGCGTGGAGCGGCGTCACAAGTTGGTCTTTGGCGACGACTGGTTGCGGCGAAGCGTTCGGGTCAACCTGCCGCACCGGGGTCCTCAACGCAAACTAAATCGCCGTATCACTTTCACCTACGCCCTGAGATTGGCCTCAGTGCCCGATCCTTCCACCACAAGCACCACTTCTACCACGACGACAACCACAACCACCACGACCACTGAGCGTCCTGAGCGGGAAAGCGTCAGCCATAATTATATCTCTTCGTCTTCGACGGTCAGTTACACTCCTGTTTCAACTGTCCATGTCACCCACTTCCCTCAGGAGCCGCAGCCGCAGTACACGCCTATCGACGGTGTCTTCTTGCCGCAGAGTAGCAATGCCTACCCTTTACCACAGGCCGTCTTCACCCCATCGACCACGACACCTGCTGCTCCAGAGCGAGAATTCACTCTGCTGGAGAACACGTACCGACCTGACGAGGTGGTGACCGCCACCCTAGTTGAAGTTACCACCATGGTCCCTGAACCAAACGAGTCATCCGAAGATCGCTACACCCCCGTCGGAATTATTCCTCAGCCGCCGAAAAAGTGGCCGACCTTGCCCACTTCAACAGAGCCACCGAGACGACCTGAGGGTTTTTATGTTCCGCAGCATGATGACCCTGAGCCTGTTACACAGAGACCAAAAACCACGACGCCAAAACCTCATCACTCTACACCAACGGTGGACTATCATGCGGCCATAAACGGCGCCTATCTTGCCCATATGCTGGCAGGTCTGCCAGCCAAGCGTCCGACCCCCGCAAGCCCTCAAAGGGTCACTTATTCCCCGATCGGCGGATTCCACGTTTTTAAAGCTCCTGACCAAGAGGATGACGAGGAAAAGATGACTCCTCTGCAGAATATATACCCTTCTTCAAAACTTCCGATACCCGAGCCAATCCCATATAGTTATCCAACGACGGTACAATCAGACGTGAAGATCCAGAAGGTCACGGCAGCCCCTGTGAACATCGACCCCGCGCCAGAGAAAAGTTCCGAGGAAAGTTCCGAGCAAGTGGTTTTATCCTTTGTTGACTCGGCCATAGTGCAGAAAAACGAGAACGGCACCGAGTCTAGCGCCTTTGCAACCATGCCTGTCACCGTACTGGAAAAAACAGCCGAACAGAGAAACGCAACGGCATCTGTTATTTTAAAGAAGGACTCGTCGGAAGAAGATGAAGAGAGCGATGAGAGCCTAGATTCAGAAGAAAGAGAAGCTGTGGGTGCTCAGTCTGAGGACCTAGAGGATTTTTTCGACTACGCTATATTCCCTAATACTGCAGACTTTTTGTAAACGGCGTAGAAACAAAAGTTTAAACAAGTCATCTGCTTTTAAAATGCTCAAGTATCTCAAGATTAATTAAGTTCAAAAAATATCTAAAATCATTTATTAATAATAAAAAAATAACAATATAATTATTTATTTAATAAATATATATTTTTTTAAATACTGTATGTACATCTGTGTGAAGGTTTTAGATTTTAGTCTTATGTTGTGAACTGATCTGTAGCTACAATTTAAACTGTTTACATTTTATATAAATTCAAAATTATATTGAGGCCATTGAGGGTGTTATTGTAAATTGTGAAAAATAACAATAAAAGTTTTGTATTTTTATATTTATTATAAGAAATTTAATTAATATAATATTATTTTCACCAGAGTTTGTTGATAAAAACTAATGCAAAAATGAACCGAAAAAAAAACTAAGTAATAAAATCGTCTTTGAACTTAATTTTGGTCTAAACAAAACTTGTCAACCACGTGACCGCCAACCACAAGTCAATCAACCCGCCGCGGGAGCAACTTTCTAATCCTTGAACTTGACTGTGTTGATTTTCTCGTGCGCTCGGCAAGGAAGATGTAAAAAAAAGTATAAAAAGACACTGCCACCAACAAGTTGAAGTCGGTTGCGTCACTGGAGTGCTGTTTGGCCCCGTTACCCAGTCCCTACCTCTCCAATCGCATCAATGCAAATTAATTGGCTCAACATTAAAATCTAAATAATGTACAGCTTTCAAATATAAATAAAAATGAAAAAATAATTTTTATTTCTTAGAAATTAAGTCATGATAAATAAACGTCAAAACGTGAGTCATTTTGATTTCTAATTCTGCACGCAGAAAGTGTGTGCCGAATGTCGGTCAGCGACGATGGGAGGTCATTCTGAGGGGGCAATTTTATAATTGCGCTTTCTTGTCGAGCGAGAGCAATGACCACTAGCGAAGAAGTGGCAATTTGCAGCGAAAATAAATTAAGGGCGCCGGCCCTTTGGTGCAAAAAGCAAGCTCATGCTGATGAGCTTCGTGCGTTTATGCGAAGCGAGAGCGACGGTCCGACAGGCGGCATAGAAACCTGATTTGTATACGTCTCGAACGTTTTTGGGCCAGATCAGGCGAATAATTGCGCTTGGGATTCTGTGCTGCTCTCTCGAATCGGACGCTAATTAGCATCGGCATTAAGCCTTAATTAGAGTGCAGTATATATGTGAGACGCAATCTAGATTCAACACGTGGGAATGTACTCGAACTGAGACGAAATCTGGCCGAAATCGTCTCGTTTTTGTTATCGGCACAACCGCAATCTGCTTCTTCATTCGAACGGTGCTACTTTTCGTCAGGTGTCGCGAAATATAATAAATAAATGTAGGTGATTGCGGCGATTTTCGCAGTGAGTGGGCTGCTCTTTCAATTCGCGAAACGTTGCCGGCACCTAATTCATTGTGCATGCGGCTAAAGGAGCGAACGAGTCGGGAGCATCGCGCGCGCGAGTCATTCCAGTTTTACAGTTACCTGCGCGCCAGGTCGGCCAATGAGACGGAGGAGCCGTAGCTTTTTTAAATAAGTCGGTGGCCGTAGCGAGTCAGTCGACAGGTCGCTCTCGAGCCGCCTGCAGTGTTTAATTTTTGTTCCTGAAATAATTAAGATGAACTCGTTATTCGTGATTTCGGCGATTGTCCTGTGCGTCCTCGTACCAGAGGTCGTGCCCACCAGGACCATTCCAAAGTGGAAGAAGCAGGTACAGATATTTGAATTTAATCTTTAAAATATTTATTTATTTCAAAAAGATATAAATTAATGCTTGCAATGGTAACATACGATTGAAGTTTAAAATTGTTATTTAATTAATAATCTTTCACTCCTAATTACATTTTATTAACTCTCTAATTGTTTACTATAGTTTATTATTCTTACGTATTAAAAAAAAAATGAAGATTGTTTAAGTTCACACATTTTTTAGATTCGTTTTTTCAAATCTGATTGACAATCAATTTTTTTTCTTCACATTTTTCATGAGAAAAATTAACAACGGGAGTTAAAATCTCCAAATCTGTAAATTTAATTTATTTCGAGACACTTCCATTTGAGCTTGAGGTCAAAAACCTCGTTTTTTTTTCATCTTTAACGCTTCTTCGGAATTACAAATTGAGGAAGACTCTTCCTCAATTTGTAATTATATATGCTTTCTCGGCCAATAGCCTTCAGCCGCCCGCAATGCGCGGTTCGATTTGGGATGTTGTGTCGAAGGGAAAGCGGGACACAGATCGGAGCAGGAAAGCCCCAAGTGGATAATACAAATGAATCTCGTTACACATTCGCGTCGTGGGTTGTGAATCACCGCGCGGCTTGCTCAGGTCACTTCTCTCGCTGGATGCCGCACCCATTTAAGTGCGAAACCAGAAAGAAAAAAACCAGAGAACGCTCTTTGCGCAAATAAAAATTACAGTTGCTCGCAGTTCCGGGGTCAAAAATCTCTTCGGGCGCTTTGGTTCAATTTGATCAATTAATTATCTCTTGAATTTCTTTTCGCACGTTTTGATTGCGTGACGAGCTTGATTGTGATTCAAATGAGGCTAGTTAAAAATGGTGATGCTAAATAGAGCCGTTTGAAAATAAATAATAATTATACCGTTAATTGGCGTCTTCCAACATTCATTAAAAATTTCTCACAAAAGATACAGCATTAAAAATTATAAAAGATAATGAGCAAATATATTATTTTGTTATTAGGCATGTGAACTGCCAGCGACCCAGCAGGACTCAAACAGCCATTACACATGTGACGAGAGTGGTGAAATGCTGTGTCTTACCGGTTGGACCGGCGACATGTGTGACGTTCCTATTTGCAGGAAGGGTTGCGACCCCCTCCAGGGATATTGCAAACGACCCGGCGAGTGCAGATGCAAATTAGGTACAAAAATATATTTTTTTTATAAGTCATCTCATTATAAATGAAATAATAAATATATTAAAAATTAATTATGAATATTTTAATCAATTGTTACTTTAAAAAAAAATATATAATATAATTTGCTTTAGGATTTTACGGTGAAAAGTGCGACAAGTGCATTCCTTTGCCCGGCTGCCAACACGGCTATTGCAACTCAAGCTTTGAATGCAACTGTCACAAAGGCTGGGACGGCATCTTCTGCTCAGAACGTGAGTTTTTTTTATTATAACTTTTTTTTCATTAAATCTAATTGCAAGATAAATATTATCTTTTGCAGCGGTGTGCAGAAGCGACTGCCACCCTCAGCGTGGTTACTGCGAGAGCCCTAACGAGTGCCGCTGCCGTTTAGGCTGGGCTGGCGAGACCTGCAAAGAGTGTCAGGTGCTGCCTGGATGCCAGCACGGCTTCTGCAACAAACCCCTGGAGTGCCGATGCCAAGAGGGTTGGACTGGACTTCTCTGCCAAACACGTAAGAATTTTCAAAAATTTGTAGTTTTATTTGGAAATGTATTTAAAAGAAAAATCTCTTTTTTAATTAGTTGTGTGTATTAAATAGAAAAAACAAATCAATCCTTAACTTTTTTTAACAATTAATTTAATTTTTATTATAAAGAGAATATGGAATTATTATTCTTTATTACATAATATATCATATATTTATTTTTTGCAGCTATTTGCTCTGGTACTTGCCATCGCGAACGCGGCTACTGCAAGAAGCCTGGTGAGTGCCGTTGCAGAACCGGATGGTGGGGCAAGGACTGCGATGAATGTTACCCTTACCCTGGCTGCGTCCATGGATCGTGTTCCAGGCCTTGGGAGTGCAATTGCGAGCCTGGCTGGGGAGGCATGCTCTGCGACCAAGGTATTAATTATCAAATAATTGATTTTTATGTTAAATTTAAATTTAAACCAAAAAATTTTCAATGTATCACATTTAAAATAATTGTTTTGTTGAAAAAAAAATGATTATATATTATGAAATGATTTATTTTTTAGTCAAGATAAGATTATCCAACCTTTGTCAATGTTTAGCTATTAATTTTTTTAACTTTTAATTTTTTTATCCTTTTTTTATCTTTTTCATTTTTATTTTTATTTTTGTAGAGTTGACCTATTGTCAAGATCATACTGACTTGTGTGAAAATGACGCTAAGTGCGTGAGTCTGTCGGAGGAGGATGGAAATTACCGGTGTATTTGCACTGAGGGTTTCACTGGTCGCAACTGCGATGTGCCCAAGACGCAGCCAACCACTGAGCGGGTCAATGCCACCGAGGCCACCACTACGACCACGACTGCCGCCCCCGCGAACGAGAGCGAGAACGAGGCCACGCAGCGTTCGCGCAGAAAGTCCAAGATCATGAACTGGGACAAGAACTGAAGAGGAACCAGCAGGAAACTCAACCCACCTTTGCATTCAAGTCAAATCTTGCTGTTTAATTCTCCCCACAATGATTTATTTGTAAGACAGAGCAGAGTTGTCATGTAGTAACTTATTTTGATTTATTTATTTTTAATTTATTTATTTATTTATTGGGTAAATAATAAAGATATATTGAAATAAAACATGTGCTTGGTCACTCTTCTTTGGCGTCAAGATTTTCGACTTTCATCTCTTTGAGGACGATTTTGATGCTTGCAATCAGCCGCTCCATGTCGGCGGCGTTCAGGTCTCCTATGTGACCGATTCGGAAACAAGGAGCGCGAGTCACTTTCCCTGGATAGATCACCAACCCTATGTATATAATTTTTTTTTATAAAATGATGCCGCGAGTAATATGAATTATTTAATATTAAAAATTATACAGTACAATCAATATAAAATATAATACCAAGTGCGCTGAGGTTTTTATAGAATTCCTCAAAGTTGAAATTCGGATGGTCAGGAAAGCGGAAGCTAGAAATTATGTACCCATCGGCGCCTTTCTTGTTCTTATCGAGCAGTGTCCTGAAGCCCAACTCCCTCATTCCGTCTTGAATAATTTGGCAGTTCTTCTTATACCTGCGATTATTGTAAATAAAACCAGGTCTTAACTTTTTCACAATTAAGGCACCTATGAGCTCGCGCTGCGGGTCCTCCTTCATCCCAAAACTCCTTCAGGGCTTGCCTGAAGGCGAGAAGAGCGTGCGTCGGCGGCGTGAAACGAAATTGGCCGTCGCCCTCGAGTCCCTTGTGCTGCGCCAACAAGTCCAAGCTCAAGCAACGTGCGTTGCCTATTTGCAGGATTCAGTGATTAAAAAATATTATTTTAATAAATATTTAATTATCAGTTTTTAGAGTAATTGTATAATGGGAAAAACTAAATTATCTTTTTATATTTTTTCATTCAGACGTAACGAATATTTGGCGAAATTTCCATTTCATTAACTGCCATCATTACCAGGATCTATGCAGCCTGCTTTGCAGGCCAGTTTAAACTGTTGCCTATGTATCTGTTTTAAGTATTCTTATCGCTGATTCAAACGCCACTTTACGTCAATCCGTGCAAACTCGGCTGTTGGTTAGTTGCTATTTTTACCTACAGAAAAAAATCAGACGTGGAAACCCTGACCAGCACTATAACGTTGAATCATAGAATGAAATGCAGCTCCACTAATTCCCTTTACTGGCCCCTCAATGCACTTTTTTCATTTTTTTATTAATGTATATTGGATGATACTTTTGATAAAATATCAAGTTATGTTTGATGGCGTTCAACATTGTTTGCGTCACATATTATAAAAAAGGCATGAATGAAATTTCTGCGACCGAGTATCTGTGACAAAAGTAGGGCAACAGGAAACGGCCATTCACTTTTGGTTTCATTGCCAAGACGACGCGCGATGGCTCAAATATAAAATCTACATTTATTTTCATCCTTATCAAAAACGCATTAAAAGTTAATAAATAATAATCCACAAGTCTAAAAAAGCTTACATTTAATAGGTATATTAATTAATATTTTTTACATAGATTAAAAATAAAAATTTGGCTCACCTTGACACAGCAGTAATTTCTTGGTGCGAGCAATCACAAAAGCAAATCCCGGCACTCCTTGAAGACACTTGTTGGCCGAGCTGACGAGGAAGTCAACGCCGGCGCTTCGCAGATCAAGCTCGACGGCGCCGAAACTGCTCATGGCGTCGACAACAAAGACGCACTCAGGTCGTTGGCGTTTGACGGCGCGCCCGATCGACTCGATGGGGTTGATTACGCCAGATGACGTTTCGCAGTGGACGACGCACACAGCTGAAAATTCGATTTTCGACTCGCGTAGCAAATTTTCCACCTGCGCCTCGCAAACCGCCTCGTCCTCGCCGAATTCCAGCACAACCACCTCAATGGATGGCACGTACGAACACATGCTCTGCATCCGGCGACCGTAGGCGCCATTCACCAAAATTAAAATCTGCAGAATTTCAAATTAGAAGCAAATACACAACAAATCACTAAATTTAAAAAAAAACAGTTTAAAAATTAGTTGCAAATTAGATTTCAAGAAATTATGTATTTGGCTCAGAATTAGGGCAAGTTTCCCACAAACTTGGGTTCTTATTATGAGAAAAGTAGCAAAATTGAAAATTGTGGAAATTTAACAAAGAATTCCCAAATTTTTCCAGCTTTTTTTTAATTGCAACTTACAACAAAATTGTAATACATACAATCTATAGAACAATCTATTAATTAGCTTAGTTATAAATTTCCCCTGCCCCGTTCTTTGATGAGGGAGGAAAAAATTGATGCGCAATCTTTAATATATTTTAGCTCTATTATAAGTCTAAGTTTGCGCCTTTGACGGCCAAATTAGTGTAATGCAAAGACTATGAGATCGTTTTAAGAAAAAACAAATTAAAAAAAAGTTCTATACATTGAGGATTCTGAATAAAAATTTTGTTTATACCTTTCCCCCGGATCTAGGAAGCACAGTGTGCAGAACAGCTTCGACGGCATAGGTTCCACTACCCTGGAGCAAAAGAGCAGTGAACTCGTCGCATCCGACTCCTGGTAAAGCAAGACAATTTAATAATAATCCGTTTTTCCCCAAACAACCAAACTCGCGGATCCAAGCAAAACTTTCTCCCATCAGTTATTATATAAAGTGTTGCGTCGCATACCTGCCACCCGCAGCAGCTCAAGGCGGATTTCCTTCACTGTCTGTATGAATTCTAGGTCGCGTGAACCGAGGTCTCGAAGCATCGCCTTCTTCACAGACAGCGTGCAGTTTAATGGACCGGGAGTGAAAAGTGCTTTGTTGCCATCTAAACATTTTAGCTTGTTATTAAAATTATTGAAATAATTAAAACAGATGAACCGCTTCTCTTTGTAGACATGGTGCCGCAGAATGAAGCTTTTCTTAAATCTTGCTTCTTGGTCCTCCGTTGACATTTTAACCCTTGTGATAACGCAACAGATAAAAGAAGGGCATCTCAGCGCGACTCTAAAGAGCCTTTTGTCTTCGTCTTTTTTATTTATTTTTTACTTTTATTTTAATATAATATATAATGTCATATTTTTACATTAAAAATAATATATGCATAAATATATTTTTACGCAATAAAAATTCAAATTTACAATATTTTATAAAAAAAATTAATAATTAATATTAAATTTTATCAGAAGAGTGTTATTTTATTTTATTTTTAACTCACTAACACTATATATAATACTTGGATGCTGTGGACGTTATAAACAAATTTTTCATTAAATTATAATTAAATTTAATAATTGAACATTCTAAGACAAATAATAAACAAAAAAGTCGCAGAAAAAAATGCAGTTCAATAAAGTTTTCCTATTTTTTATCTTCGTACTAGAGGTTCAGTGCCAAGGTCAAAGCTCCCATGCAAACTTTCTCCGACGACCGTCCTGGAAGTTGTCGGCATTGCAGCGCATTACTTGTTATGTATTACTAGAACTGCAATAATAATGCACGTCCGCAGCCGACCTTCTCGTTGCATAATAAACTGCACTGACCGCCGGCGATCTAGGCAAACCAGAGTTTGCGAAAAATCCTTCGTCGCTGTGGAAAAAAGCTAGCGCGATTTTTCTAATCAGTTACTCGCAAGTGATGGCATCAGTTCGGTTGGCTGGCGTACTGCTGGCTGCTCTCCTGTGGGCCCACTGGGCCCCGGCCCAGGGCTTGGAATTCTACAAGCGCGGCACTCTAGAGGAAGATCAGCTTGAGGCATTCATCGCCCCCGCGTCTCCTTTAATTAAAAACGAGCAATGCCGAATCGACAGTTTGCTGTATCTCGCGCATCTGAGGAATTTCACTCTGTGGGCAGTAAAAAGTAAGGCTAAATTTATAAAAGAGAAAGTTTCATTCATCATTGGCTATAGCAACGCACTTCTGTATAGGAGCAAATGTTGCCATGGTCGAGCGGATGTGACTAATACACACATTTTAATAAATCCGCACTTTGGAAAACCCACGCGAGCTCACTCCGCACCGCGCAACTTTATTATCATTTATAATTTAATTGCAGAGACGTCTTATCTTCACGCATGCCACCGTACGTTCTCTGTCTGCACGTACGAAAAATTAGTTCTGGGAATGAGTTTTGAAATGTGCTTAAAAGGTCTAACAATAATGTGTACTGCATACAGTTCAAATCGGGGATCCCCAGAAGTTTTATTTCAATTGCAAATATATTTTATCAACGGACGCTTTTCGCGCGCGCAAATAAAAAGGAATATCTCGTTTTTAACTAAAAAGAGCAGACTTTTTTGAAGGGCTAAGAGCTTCAAATAATAATGTTTTATTTCTATTAATTTATGAAATAATTCAACTTCATTTAATTTAAATTTGCAATTTGATAAAAAAAAAATTCTCTCTTAATTGGTCACCCATTTCTCATGAGCTTATTTTAATTATATAAAAATTAAATTATTTTTTAAAAGATTGAAACCGGGCGAACCTCGTTGCAAAGAACAATGAAAAAATAAAAAATAAAGGACAACTGACCCCAAAGGCGACCTGCGGTCTGCTGGTACTTTAAACCTAGGGTTTCTTGTGTCCGACTAAAACTAATTGTAAGTGGGAGGAATTCTTTGCAACGAGGTTCGCCCGGTTTCAATCTTTTATGAAATCCACATCGAGTGTTACCATTCAATTTAAATTATTTTTAATCAACCAGTGTTCGACGCCAGTGCAAAAGTCCCTGTGGGCCTCTTGGCCGGGTCCACATTCCAAATGGGCCATTTCGACGAGTGCCTTCAAGTTGGGTCCGAAGAAGCACCAACGGAAGTTGTGCCTTTGACCGCACCTGTCAAAGCACAGTACTGCCTGGCGCGAATCGTAATTGAGCCTGAGCATGAGACATACCCTGGTTTCAACAGAATCGACCGTCCGCACGCTTTCAGTTTGCAGTATGACCCCCGAGCTTCTGCTTGGGAAAAGTTTATGGTGTGTAATTATAAATTTATTGTTACTCAAATATTCTTTTCAAGAAACAAAAATAAAGAAAATGATAATTATCGTAAAAAAGCATGAAATTTATGATAAATATTTTCAAGATGCTATTTATATTGATAAACTAAAATTTTGTTTCCCCTTAAAATATTATAAATAGTCACTGTTCACATTATTTAAATTTTAAACAGAGATTAATTTATAAAATTTATAATCTGAAATTAAAAAACGCTTGCAAATTTAGATCCCATTTGACCCATCGAAAAAGCCGCGCAACTCTTTCCACTGGGCGACGTGCATCCCGTCCAGTTGTTCTGCCGCCGACTTGCAGACGTCTCTTGATGCCGCCCTGCAACCATTACGCAAAAGACACGCCGTCAGCTTGAAAGTGGCCGTCGACGATCAGCTTTGCACCCTGGCTGGTCACGAACCCTTCCACACTAGTGACTTTGTAGTCATGCAAGTTAATAATGCCACATTCAAAACAAAATATTTATTGCTGCCTATATTTTAGAGCAATCATCCTCCTGACTTTTGGCGTTGTGTTGGCGGCGTCTTTCTTTGACATGGCAATTTACAGACAACGACCGGTTGGCGAGGAAAAACCCTTAAGTATATTTGTTTTCAAATAATAAGCTTATCTTTATAAAATGTACGTCATAACGCAGCCACGGGACAAGAGGTGCTAATGACATTTTCGGCCTGCACCAATTTGGAGAAACTAAATAAACCGGACCCAACCGACGATATGGGAATTTTGCACGGCCTTCGTCTCTTTTCAATGGTTTTCATCATATTAGGGCACCGTTGCCTGTTCACTTATGGTGGCCCCTTTTTCAACCCTGAGTTTCTTGAAGAGGTATTGTGGATTTTTTTTAATTTTTAAGTATAAACTATTTACTAATTTTTTGTCCATTCAAGCGATACCGAAAAATTGAGGATATGGTCCTTTTGAATGGAACTCTCCTTGTGGACACCTTCTTTGTTCTCAGCGGCTTCCTGACTTGCTTTGGAATTTTGTTGGAAGTTCACAAGAAAAAGAATATCAGTGTCCCAATGCTTTACCTTTACCGCTGGATGAGGTATATTTTTATTTCTGCGTGACTTTAGTTTTCCTCGCTAGCAATCATAAATTATTCAATTAGATTGACACCCGTGTACATGATGGTTGTAGCGTTTTACGCCACCTTATTAAACAAAGTAGACTCAGGGCCGATCTGGAAAGCAAGGGTTGGTCTCGAGAAGGAACGATGCGTTGACAACTGGTGGACTAATTTGCTCTACATTAACAACTACGTAAACGCGGAACGATTGGTAAGTTTCAAATTTTATATTTTCATGTCGTCCTAAAAATGTATTAATTTTATCAACATAATATATATTAATATATTTTTAAAATAAATTGCGTGCATGTCAGAGGGAATGGAATATAAAATATAGAGCGGAACTTGTCAATATATGTGTTAAATTTTTTCTATAATTTATTTTTTTATTAATTACTGTATTTTTTCAGTGTATGTTCCAATCCTGGTACATAGCATGCGACATGCACTACTTCTTGATCGCGCCTTTGATCGTCATCCCTCTGTACAAGAAGCCGAAACTAGGATTGGCTCTGCTGGGTGGCGTGATTTCTCTCGCCATCGTCATTCCCTTTGCGGTAACTTTCATTGGCGAGTATATCGGTGTTCTCCGCGTTTATATGAGGTACGCTCTTTTTATTTCAAAAATTATGCAACTAATACATGAGAATAAAATTCGCAAGGAGAGGAAGAGAAAGTTTTAAATTAATGCGAAAATGTATAATCGTGTCCGTCTAACCTTGAGACGATTAGTTGCCACCGCGAATAAAAAGCAACAGTAAATTGACAACTGCTTCAAAAAATTTGCATAATGTCTAATGTCTTAAAGGATTTCGATTAAGAATAAAAAATAAATTGTAATTTTTAGCTTGCTGGAAGATCCACCTTCTAACAAGAACTACTTCGCAGTCTACATGAAGAGTCACAATCGCGCGGCGCCTTATTTCATAGGCATGGCTGCTGCTTATTTGTATGGAATCCTGAAGCTGTCTGATATCAAAATTCCAAAGGTGAGCTATTTTTATGAAAATAGATTAAACAAGTTTTATTGGAAAAAAGCAAAAACATGATTAAATAAAATTTTGAAATCAATTTTGAATGTTGGCATTCAATTTATAATTAAAAATATTTTGATTTAGCAATTCCTCACGATTTATTTATTTATTCTCCATTCAATGCAGTCAGAAGTCATGAAAACATTGAACAATTAATTGTATACTGACAATAAGATATTATATTGTGTGGTTCTATGATAATGTTTTATTTTTTCTGCATTAAAAGCTTGTAAAGTTTCAGAAAATTAAATTAGAGGAATAATTAACAGTAAAGGATATGTACGAAACTTGTAATTGTTGATTTAATTAATGCCAGTAAGAAGGGAACAAACTTTAGATTTCCTATATATCTGAGAAGGTTAAATAAAAATTTAATTTTTCTAAATCATTTTAGAAAATTATGTGGATCTGCTCTCTTGTGGCCACAGTGCTCGGATTGTCGTCTATGTTTGGTGCGTGGGTGTTTTATATACCCGGCAGAGAATATTTCGCTTTTGAAAACGCGGCATACGCTTCTCTGCACCGCGTCGGCTGGGCACTGACCGTCGCTTGGGTCATCGTTGGTGGATGCACAACGCGATTTGGAATCCTGCAACCCTTGCTGCAAATTCACGCCTTCTTGCCTCTCAGCCGACTGACCTACTGCGCCTTTCTAACGCACGGCGCGGTGCAATTGTATACGCTCGCAACTCTACGCCAGCCCGAGTTCATGAGTTTCCCAAAATTGGTAAGGAAACATTTATTTAACTAAACATTGAAAGAAGAGTTTATATTTGATTTAATTTCATAAATTTTAAATTTTGTTATTTCCAGTTCTGGATGGCCTCTGGCGACATCACCATTTCCTTCATTATCGCATTATTTGTTCACCTGTTCTTTGAAGCACCACTAGGCGGAATTCAAAAAATGCTCCTCAAAAAAAGTAAAACGGCAAAACACACAAGTAAAAATTATATTTTGACGGTTTCTCTTTGCTTTTTCAGAAGCGAGCAACAGACAAAGAAATAATGGACGAGCGCCCATAAGAGAACACACTGTAAATGAGCAACCACCACTCTCACTAGTAGCCACCCCACCATCAGAGGACGAAGTTAGAGATAATGTAGAGATTTGCGCCACAGATAGCGGTGAAAATAATACAGTAGAAGCTTCCACAACTGGAAATACAATTGATGACGTCCCAGTACTTATAGAGCAGACTACTGTGTAGTTTTTTATCCTTATATTTCTTTTTCATTACTTCTTAAAATACATAAAATTATAATAATTTATTTTATTCAGACTATGTAAGTTTGATAAGAAAATATAAATAATCTTCCTACTTTTATAAATATTCTTTATCAAAGTTAAAAAAAAAAAACATTCACATTGCAAGTCATTGTATATTTTTCTTGAACATAAATAAGCAAATCGAATCACACCCTAACCAAAATAAACTTTAGGCTTTGCAGTTAAAAAATACTTCATATGTGATGTTACACTGAAAAAAATTGAAACAATTATAAAAAAGCATTAACGTGGCCACAATATTATAATGTACTCTATCTACGCTGACTAAAATTTTGCTCACACCAAAAATTGGAAAATGAATGTGGCACCTGAATATTTTAACAAAATATTTTATTGATATTTATTTATCTTATAATAAAAAATAAAAAAATTATAGAATCATTAAAAAAATCGGTTTTTTTACAATTCTTTTAACGATTAAATGAATAAAATAAAAAAGGTATTTTCTGCTAAGCAAAATAAAGTCTACGACTTTCACGGTTGGAACCTTCGAGAACTGGCTTGGATCGCTATATCTCACTCTGAAATAGCAGGGAGGTTAGACTTCAGACTCGTTCCACTCGTTTATTCAAGAGGACGAAACGTCGTGTATCGCAATTCGCAGGTCATCATGGCACAAAAGAATAGGCGCCGCCACAATGCACCGAAACGACGCTTCAAGACGAATTTTGTTGATTCACCTGGGCAGGTTGCCCCCGACTTTTTTTCAAAGGAATCAAAAGTTAGTGTATAATTATATTATGCTTATAAAAAATTCATTTTATATTATTATTATTAAATAAATACACAAGACCAAAATTGAAGAGCTACACAACTGGTAAGTAAAGGTTTATTATTATGCATTTTTCATTGGTTATTTTATGGGCACATTACGCTTTTTACAAAATGCAGGATAAAACCGTGCAACATATTGACACTTTCTTACACTACACAACACTTGAAGGCGCTAACTAAGATTTCAGGTTCATAGCATGGATTGCATCTGTATAATTAAATGTGCACAAACTTGTGATGGATAATGCAAATTGATCAAGACTGTACTGTACAACAATTTTCCCCCTGCAAAAATCTCATGTGCCAGCAGCAATTTTAGTGATTAATTTTGTGTTGTCATGTTGTGATAGTGATAATTGCTTGCGGCCCATCACGGCGCGGACCTCTCTAGAGGCCCCGCGTTTTAGCAACTTGTTTGCCAGAGGTGTTGCTGTTTCTTCACTTAATTGTAATTTGTTTTCATTTGACTTTATTTGGGAAGAATAAACAAGATAAAAAAAATCTCATTCTTTTCCATAATATGAGAATAACGCGTAGAGAACGTTGAGCAGGATTATCAGTTTTTTGCCAATTTTGTAAAAAATAATAATTTAAAATTTAAAGCTTACTTAATATGTTTGGCAATTTCTATAATACTTTATAATCTCAAATCACTAGCATTAGGTTTAATCCTGCCTGTAAATGACGCCCAATAAGTAATTGATAATATGCAACTCTTTCGTAACAAATTTTAATAATGCACAATGCACGGTAAATTTTAAATAAAGTAGACTAATAATAGCAAAATTTCAGAAAAAAATCAGAAAATTTTCATCAGGGAAGAAGCATACAGGAGCAAACCCCCACGGCTTCTACCCTGAGTCACTTAACGGTCAAAGTGTTGGCGCCTGCGATAGAGCTAATTGCAGACCTGATGGAGGCAGAGGGGGCTCCAACTTCGGCAACGGTGGGGATGGCGAAGACCCGCGTCGACCAAATCACCCTGGTAATATCTAGCTTTAAGACCAACCCCACTTCAATCATATTACTTATTCGCATTTTAGGCCTGACGCTATCAACTCGACGTCATTATTTGATCTTGTTTCTCATCCTGCTGATCCTTATTTGCGTCCTAATCTTCAGCACTGCTTGGGCATTATGATAAAATGATGAGATTGATGAGCAAACGGGTTTATCCTTGTTGAAACTTAACATTTTAAACTCAGAACACACCATATGCATATTTTTGTAAATCAAAACATTTTTTTTTTTTTATACATACCTATTATTGCCAACACAAATACATTGGCATTTATAATTTTAAATTTTATAAATATCTAAAATGATTAAAATTTTGTACAACAGCTACACATTTTAGATGCGTGCAATTCATTAAATTTTATTTTTATTCATTGCAAATTTGAACTTTTCCAAACTATTATTGAAGGAATTTTGCGATTTTGCGGACCAAAATTTAAAAATAAATGATAATTTAATGGTGAGTGTTTAGAGCTAATTTTGAGCTTTTGCTGATTTTGTATTTAAATTAAATAAATCCTTTTCATTATTGCAATAACTAGACCCAGTGAAGGAAATTAAGGAAAGGTTATAAATAGAAAAAAAAAATTCAAGAAGAATTTTATTTGGCGTATTTGGCTCACTGTAAAATTTTTAAATAAACAATATCCAAGTTTGAATGAACTGCGACAACTGCATTTTATTTTTAGTCTTTAATAAGCTTTTTTTAACCTGATTTTAGTAATTTTATAAACCGGTTTAATGCCCAAACGGCACTGACTTACGACGTCACATCCCAATTTCAACGTACATGCTAGGCTTGTAAGCCATCTGTCTTCTATCAAGAACAAGTTTTAATACGTCATCATAAAATTAGAATTCAAAAGTGAACAAGTTTCTCTTTTTGGACACGGATAGAAAGGCAATTTAGTTTTCAAATATGTTTGCAAAAATCTTCAAATTCCTTTGCAACTGTTTGTTACCTTCATTTTACGCCTGTTTGATAAGATTGTGTGTTTATTTGCTCATAATACTGCTTGGACATCACCGACTCTGCAAACTAGACATCAGTCCAATCCATTCCGCAAACAATCCGTTTTTTTTATACTTTGAGAGACCGAGATCCGTTTCCACGGACAGAGCAAAGATGAAGTTTTTGCTCAAGGAATCCTTATTATTGGCATAGTCAAATAAAGTTTTTACAGCGGTGGTTTAAATTTCTAGTTGTCTTCCAATAATCGCAAAAATTGGCTTTTATTTGTTGTCAATAAAATAATGGAGTGTCTCCTTTAAATTAACAATGCGATTAACGCTGCTTTTAAGGCAAATTCAATTTTCAAATACCACTACGAATAGCTATTTTTATTGTGTGAGAAAAGTTTCTCAAAAACTCTCAAACAGTGACGTTTTCAGCCGACGTCATAGTTTTCTGCGGGCCAGGTCCGTCACGTCTGCGTTGATACGCCAGGTTATTATCCATGACGTCAGTAGGCGTGCTCTGTAGTAAATTTTAGGCTATATAAGCGGGACGTTCTCAGGTTATTTGCACAGTATAGGCTCATCGTCAGACAAGGCACGTTCAATTTTGTGTTAATGCTCCAACCCTGGATTAGAGCTGCATCAAATCAACCCCCAGGAATCGTATTAAGTAGGCATTATTATTATAATTATCATCACATTTTCATTTTACGAACAAGTAAAATTAATTATTAAGGCTAACACCGCTATGCAAACTGTTTATATTGATTTATCAAACTTTTTTAGGAATTCTACAAAGATGTGCATTAAAAGAGATATTATTGCCGCATACAAAAAAGTTGTCAAGATTAACACCGGTGCTCGACCAAACAACCATCTCGTCGCTACTATTGCAAACAACCTACCAGGTCGAGCTTGATACATTTGGAGACATGGGATTTATTTCTTTGAGTAAAATTTATATTTTGCAATCCACCTGTTCTTTCAATGTGTTTGAATTGTCAACACTTTGTAGAAAAATTATGTATAGTTGCAAATTTCTTACTGAATATTATTGGTTAATAAACAAATCTCGCAAAACTGAATGTTTCAATATTTTATAAAAAAAAATATAAAAACTACTTCAATAACCAAAGAGCAAAATTTTCATCGATAGCAAAAGAAAACTAATTTTAAATTACTTTAAGTTGCCGAATTGTTAACTGATTCAACAGCTTTATCTAACAATCTTTTCATTTATTCTTGTAGGCAAATTTACTTAATCTGAGCCTGATCTGAGAGTATAAATGGACCAAATAAAAAACACTTTTGAATTATATAGTTGTTTTCATTTCCAACATTAACTTGAATTGTTTCCCCCAAAATCAATTTAGTATAAGAGTGATGATATAAAATTAAAAAATGCATCATTCATAGGTGAATGCGCTGGGTTCACTGAAGTTGCTAAATCCTTGTATAATACCAAGTGTTTTTATATCTTTCTAGTTAATAATAAGAAAATAATATTACCCCACGTTTTTCTCATAAGATAATTGGTAAAACTTTGACATTAAAATGAATTAAATCAAATAATGAAATACCCTTAAAAATATTCAAATATGTAAATGCACATGTTGAGGTTAGGACGAAGTTGAATAAATATTTTTATTTTAAAATTACACAAAATTTGAAAACAGGACACTAGTGAGTCAAATGTCAAATTCAACAAGTAAACTAAAACACAGTTCAATCTTGCATTTAACATGGTCATGCAGAGGAAGACAAGAGTCTGCCTCCAAAATATCATTGGAATGAAAAACTGTTAAATTAATACTCATTACGAGTCTATGTGAAAGTGAAATAAATAATTATGAGGATCACAATAATTTCACGCCTCAGTAGCAAACTCCTTGTTATACTGCTTGTTGAGGTCTTTTACGAACTCATTCTTTAATATCTTTAAGCACTTACGGTACTGCGCCGAACTGCGGAACTTGGCGATGTCAAAGCTCGGGGCGTGAGGCATGTGCACAATGAACGCGTTAGGCAGCACCACAAACTCGTAGTCTTCAGCCTCAAGCTGCATAATGTGCGACACCTTATTCCACCCAAAACCTACAAAGCGCGTGTCGTATTCTGGGATATCCTTGCGTACAACCACGTACGGCTCAAAGTCCGGCTCCCATTGGATCTACAAACATGACAATTAGATTAAAAATTCACTCCAATTATTGTAAAAAATTACCTTGTAAGGTGTGGTGGCGATCTTCCACTTGGCGTAGTTGGTTGGCTTGTGCCCTTTTGTCCAAACATGGTACCGGAAGGTAAACAGAGTGCCCATGTCCAGCATGCTCAGCAACTCGGCTTTACTTTTAGGAAAGTTGATCCGGTATCTTTGGGTTTCAAAGGCTGGCACAACAAGAGCCTATAGAATAAAGTCCAATATTATATAAAACAAATTTTCAATGAGAATCAAGCTTTTAAAAGCCAAGTATGCAAATTAAAATAAAATACCTTTTTATTTGAATCCAGGCTGAGCACCTGAATGGACTTCTTCAGGTATGTGTAAAGACCAAACATTGGCAAGAAATCGATGTCTGTTAGGAACACGTAGGGCGTATTTACTTGCTGCAGACCGACGTTGCGTAAAAAGTTCACAGGGTAGAAATTCTATTTTTATTTTTTTGATTAAATTATTCACATTTTTCACCAGACTTTCAAAATGTTACCCCTTCTTTATAGACGACATGATAGCCAATATTTTTGCGAGCGCTGAGTACTTCTGAACTAAGAGCGTAGCTTAGGAACTGTTGCGCTTCAGCATCAGACATATACAGAGTTAAGCTGATTGGTCCTGGAAAAAAATAGAATATGTATCTTTAGTTTTCTAAACAGCAAACAGAATAATATTATGTCCTTATGTCCTATGTTTTGTAAATTTTATTTTAAAATGTATATTTTATTTACCTTCCCATTGCTTGCTAAGGGCTTCCACCATCTGCAAACGGTCCATAGAGAGCTGAGCAACGAGGGTGACATCGAAGCCATCAACTGAAGGTTCATATTCAAAGTCCAAAAAGTATAGGTGAGTGCGGTAGCTTGTGATCCTTGCTCGCCGAAACTCGTAACAAGGATCCTCTTCGTTTAACTACAAAATTATAACATAACATGAAAATATAATATTGTCAATAATTTAATTGAAAAATAAAATAAATGCCATTGGGAAAAAGCGAAGAACAATATTTTTATGGATATTTATATACAGCTGTCTCAAAAATCTTAATTAAAGTTGCAAACAAAATACCTCGCTAAGCTCCTTTTCCTTGAGGGTGGTCTTGGTGTTGTTGCATCCAAACAACTCCCTGCGCAGCAAGTTCCCGTCATACTCCAGAAAAGTTAAGTACAGGTTCCTAAAGAACTCGACGTGCTTGTTCTTGACTTTGAGCTTCTTGGGTGAGTTGAAGTGGATCACCTTGAGGTCAGTGACTTCGGTGTAGCAAAGTTCAGAACGTGTATTGTCACTGAGCTGCACGTTCCACTGGCAAGGCAGCGTGTAGACCAAATACGGGTGCTGCTTGATGATGGCGTTGAAGATGTCCTGGTCAGCCAGGCTTGTGGATAATAGGGTCATCAGGTCACGCTCGGCAATCAGCCGCCATAAATGGCCCCAGCCGATTTGTCGTAGCTTGGCAAGGTGGAGCAAAATGACACCGGTGTTGAAGCCACGACCAAGTGCTGGCCATGGACGATGCTTTTTCCACAGCTTGCCGAGGTACCAGTCACTTTGATTTTCAACCAGACCAATGGCCTGAAATTTATTTTTAATTTAAATAAAATTAAATAAATCAGAAAAAAATTTAAATCACAAAAGATTTTATTATTGCACTTGTGTTCTATTTTTTGTTTTTAATTTATTAAATTTTCACCTGTTTAGGTCCGAGTTTCCGAAAAATCCTCCATAACTCAGCAATATCTGTGGCAAAGGTGACGTCCGTATCGAGAACAATTACCTTCTTTAGAGATTCGGGCAAGATCTTTGGCAGTGTAAGTTTCAAAAGACCATAAACACCGGAATAGTGCTTATTGGGAATCCAAGAGACATCTCCCACGACATTATCAGCCAAGTAAAAACTGACGTCCGCTGTGAAAATAAGATGGAAAATTGATAATTGTAGAAATTTTAACCCCCTTCTTATTAAAAAGTTACCTTGAGGAACGCTCCATGTGTTAAAGAGAGTCTGCAAGATGACCTGTGCAGTTGAGTCGGAAATGAGATGGAAATGCAGAGGGTTACGTCGATAGAATAAGATTGATTTAATAAGTGTTACAACGGAGCGACTTGAGTTATAGCCAGCGCACACAATAGCAACATGAATTACTTCACATTTAGGCACCTCAGGCTCCTAGAAATTTAAACGCAAATAATGATAGAGCTAGAATCAGTCAGTCTTGCTCGATCAATACCTTATTAGGACACTTCGGGTTTCTCTCTTCAGCATTACTTCCATATGAAGTGATGGTATTTTCTGCGACAGCAGCCGAGTCATTCCGTCTAGTCTCTGACATAGCATTGATCAACTGGCTTTGCGAGAAGCTCAATTGCCGTCGCAGGAGCTGATTCTGTTCTTCCATCTCGCGAACCCGCTCAGCAAGCCGCGCCTCACGATGGTTGAAACCCAGCAAGTTGTTGGGGTCGGCCTCTGATAGGGAAATTCAATTATTAATTTTTTTATTAATTGAATGCCGAATTCTGAGCATAATTGTTGGAGGTTAAATATTCCATGAAATGTGGGTTAGTACAGTCAGTGGCATACACTTCTGTTTTGTTCTGTGAAAGAAAATTCAAATTTTTAACTATAAAATAATACAAAATTGTACCATCACGGATGTAAAGGGTATAGTAGAGCAGGGCACACGACACAAGGACGGCCCCCACAAACAGACTCATCCGATGTCTAGCCATTCTGCAAAGAAAGCCATTCTGACTGCGCCTTCGGGCAATTATGGCTATCCTGGGTTTCAAAATTTGTCGATCACACGGTCATGTCTCATCCACACCAGATAGCACTCCACTGGAAAAGCATCAATTAATTTAATGAACGAAAGAAGTAATAAGAAAAAATAATAAAAGGCAATCGTGAATTATCTCAACTTAATAATGGCTTAATTTAATAACAAACAAAGAGATATTGGAATTATGAGGAAACTTTCAACTCACCCGGAGGATGTTTAGATGATAAAAAGCGGGGCGCTAGTCATTTTTATGCAGGCGTTGGTTTTCTTCAGAAATTTTAAATGAATATCTGGAATATCTAAAATAATCAGCGATTTGTGGAGATCTTCTGACGGCTGACCGAAAAATACAATCCACCCCTTTGTTTGTGAATCGAGTTCACGTAGGTGGCATTGCTGTCGCATCGCAGCCAAGCGCGCGTTGACCTCGATCTGCCTCGCCTGCAATACAAGCACAGAGAATTTAGCTCATAAAATGACAAAAAATATTGACCGCTTTAATTCTGATTTCTTTAAATAAAATTAACAACAAATTTAGGAAAAATTCTTTTTTAATTTTAAATTCAATATTCTTATTTCACTTGTCTTTGGCATAAAATAATCCTACTAAATTAAACCACTAACAGCTAGTATTAAAGTATCAAATATTAATAAAAATAATATTCACAAGAGATGTTGAAATTAACTTTTATATTTATTTATTTTATAGTATGATCTCTATTATCGCAAGAAACAATGCTCTAGCAACAATTGTTAACTTCTCATTAATGATCCTGGTGAAACAAATCTGAATGCCCGCCAAAAAACTCTCACAAAGCATCTGCAAAAAATATAATAATTCTTTCTAGAAACATTAGAAAAATCGTTTCGCAAGTTGCTTTTTTGCACCAGAATCTTAAAAGCAATTGTAAGAGAATCATTTCTTGTGTTATTGGGAATACCCTTTATTTAAAAAAATCAGCTTCCATAGCCATAGGTCTTGTTCCAATCCTCGTAACTCTTCAAATCCTTTCCAGACACACTTGGCCTAACTTGCTGCAAAGCCACCTTGAAATCTGCTAGTGTCACTGAACGAACCTTCAAAATCAGTAGTTTAATAATCTTGATACAAAATAATATTTATTTTTATTTCACCTGGCTAGCGTGGATGTGCTCCATTTGAGTCTCTGTGATGGATCTGATAGGCCCGTACGCAGCTTCTCGACAAAGGTCGCGCATGTCGGCACCAGAGAAACCCTCAGCCAGCTTCGCCACATGATGTACCTCATCCTCAGTAAGGCTGCAGCTCTGCTTAGCCATCAGGTTTGAAATAATTTGTCCACGAGCTTTAGCATCGGGAAGAGGAACATATAGGCGTTTAACTAAGCGCCGACGAGCAGCTTCGTCCAGTTCTTGGGGTCGGTTTGTTGCTCCCACAACAAGGATGCGCTCATCATCTGCAGTAGTGGCACCATCCTGATTTAGCAGAGCAAAAAATTTGTTCAAAAATTAATTAAAATGAAACTGTCACGATTATTAAAATTATTTTTAATAAATAAAACAGTAAAATAAAATTCCATACTAGCTGGACAAGGAACTCAGTTTTTATACGCCTCGAACTCTCATGCTCGGTCTCACTTCTTGAAGACAGAAGCGAGTCAATTTCATCTATGAAAATCACAGCTGGTTGATGGCACCTGAAATCCCATACAATTACTCACAAATGTTAATCTGGTATAATTATTATGTATTATATATTATGCAGAAAAAAAATAAAGTACCTTGCTACTGCAAACAGCGCTCTGACCATTTTCTCTCCCTCTCCAACCCACTTGGACGTTAGGGACGAGGCACTAATGCTGAAGAAAGTTGACTTTGACTGCGACGCAATGCATTTTCCAATCAGGGTTTTGCCTGTGCCTGGAGGCCCGAACAGAAGAATGCCTTTTGGTGGTCCCCTTAAGCCAGCAAAAATATCAGGCCGCAATAATGGCCAGACGACTATTTCCTGCAATTATCAAAATGACAAATTTGAGACGTTCTAGCCTAAATTTTCTTGATAAAGAAACCAACCTGAATGGTATTCTTTGCCGATTCAAGGCCAGCAATGTCATCCCATGTAACTGGCTTTCCTATGTCCATTATTTCATTCCGAATCATTTTTATCATTTCAGGAGCAATGTTCTTAAGCCTCTCGTCCATTTCGTCCTCCATTTCACCTTCAGATTTCCTTAAATATTATGGGAGAACCTAAAATAATTGCATAATAAATCTTAAAGTAACATACGATTCTTCTCCAAAAGCAGACTTGTGAGGCACAAACTTATTACTGCTGGAGGGAGGAGGGCCTCGTCTACCTCCCAAGCTTCGTTTCTTTGGTTGTGGATCTTCAAGAACTCCTCCAGAGTGGCCATACTTCTTGATATTCTGAGCGGCCTAAATATTTAAAAAAAAAAAAAAAAATGCATTTTATTTAAAAAATAAAAAACTCAATTTTGTAAAAAAAAAATATTATTGCTATAAAATTACCAGTTCTACTCTGGCTGTTTTAAAAGCTGCACTCTGAGGTGCTGAAGGTGCAATGAAGGTTCTCGCAGATACTTGGTTTTGGTTTGCACTAAAACGACTCAAGGGCTGTTGATCGCTGGTACTTGAGCTGGCAAAATTTGTGTTTTTGGTCCATTGAGGAGCTTCATCCTCAAGGGCTGCTGACTCGAAGCTTTTCTGCCTATTCCACTGGCTTGGTTTCGCAGGAGCTTTAAAAAAGGTGTCTATTTTCTGCTGCTCCACCTTTTGGATTCCAAACATTGGCTCTCGATGGACGAAATTTGAAGTCTTGCTTGACTTCGGTTCAAATGATGGTCTGGGCGGAAGAGCTGGAAACTCGGGTCCATCTTCCTGACTTGGACTGATCTTCCTCTTAGGTGCTCTAATAGAATCACAACCCAGGTTCATCTGCTGCACCCGTTTCATACTCTCAGTCACTTTTCTGTGCCATTCTTGTACCTCCTTTTCACTTGGCTTCTTTTCTTCAACCACAGAAACAGCTTTTAAATTAGATAATCCAGACTGCCAGGAAGATCTGTCCACTGCAAAGCAAAATAAAATAATACGTTAAATATATTTAAATTATTTATCAATTTTTAAACCTTTCATTTTCCCATCCACTTTCTTGACAGCATCTTTGACCACAGTCGAAATCAGACCAGTCGATTTGGCATCAACAGCTTCAAAATATTTTTTTAGTGTCGCGTCAAGCACTTCAGAGGACAAAATAGCATCATGTCTAGAATTTTTAAGGTTTAATTAATTACTTATCTTTGATAAAATTAGTGTAGAGAATACATAAAGAAATAATTACTGTTCAAGGGCTTTGTGGAAGTTTATTGCGCTCAGCGAACGTAGAGCACGGAAATGCTTTTGTTGCGATGCAATCGAGTTGTTTGGATCGTTGTCAAACAGGGTTTTTTGAACAAGGTGGCAAAACGGTGAATCTGAATCCGGCGAATACATTTTTAGTTGCTTAAATAATCGTAAATAATGCCCTTTCAGCGTTATCAGATTTAATGTTTTCTCCCTCTGGGCATTGGAGACGCGAACGACCAACGCCCCCTTTTTCGCCACAACACTTACACCAATCAGCGATGGCGTTAGTCATTTGTCTTGTCGTCGCTGATTGGTGTAAGTATTGTGCCGAAAAAGGGGGCGTTGGTCGTTCGCGTCTCCCATTTTTACTCTCTCTATAAAGACGCAAAAATCACCTGTTTCTTTCATAATCAAATGTGACCAACCTAAAAATGAACTGATTCTGTAAATAAGAGTTAAATAAAATCTTGGTTTTACCTAAAAATCACCTAATTTATTTAATTTGCAAGCATTATATGGTTTTTTTATATTATCATCCAGAATACGTTCGAAAAATATGAAAATTTCCCGAGTTTTCATGAGCTTATTATGTTGGTACATATATGTATTGGAATGTAATTTTGGCTCTTTTTTGCGCGAACCGCGAAGGAAGAAGCGCATGGGGCGCGGGCATAAAAAATTTTCACTTTATATAGTTTACGAGAATTGATCATGGAGATTCCATTGAATCGCATCGACTACTCTCTTGTGGGACCAACTTCACGACATACCATGAAAATTATTCCCAATCCCGAAGGAAAGGGTCAGCAAAAGGTGAAAATTTCGAATTTATAATTTAATAACAAATTTAAAATTTATAAAATTTAAAAATTAATGTGTGTAAATTTTTTATGATTAATTAAAGGATCAAAACTTACAAAATTTTATTTGAAATTATGCCTCAGATTGCACTAGGAAGTCATGATGGCGTTGTGCAAATTTTTAACATTAAGAAGGGGAATCTGGTGCATACCTTCAAATCTTTGCCTGGGAGAAAAATCAATGGACTTGAGCTAGGCGGAGTGAGAGGTAGGATTTTTAAATTATAATTTACGTTGTAATTAAATATTTTAAACTTCAAAATTAATTTTAATTCTAGATCAAATTCAAGACAAAATTTTTGTGGCTTCAAATAATGAGATTAAGGGTTACAACAAAAAAGGAAAACTTTTCCTCGCGTTTGAAACAACACTTACTGAACCTATACAGCACATGTAAAGCAAGTTTAAAATGAAAGAGAAAACACTAAAAATCATTCACAGGAGCATTTCAGGAAGCGATTTAATGGTTGCAACGTTCCACTCCTTTCAACACTACGCCGATTGTGCTGAAAAGCTGAACGCCACATTTGCGGACAAAATTACGGACATAATTAATTTGCCAGCACCGAATGTATGCTTTGATAACATTGAAATTAGTTAATACTCTCCTTTTAATCAGAACCAACCAGTAAGAACGGTAATAGCCTGTGAGGACCGGACACTGCGGATGGTGACAGACAAAAAGCAAACCGTGATTGCTGAAATCTCAGGACGGCCTTCAACCATGCAACTGGAAAACGGTGACGGTGGCTTAAATGGAATTGAAGTATTGTATGGCGCACAAGACGGCAGCATCGGACTTGTCTCTTTTGGATTGTAAAATAAATACAATATACAATAATGTCAATAATATGAAATAATTCAACTTAATTGTTAATTAATTTTTAGTCAACCATTAGTGCGTTGGGTGATGGAGAGCACCAACGGTGGCGTCAATTGCATGACACACTTTGATATGACTGGAGACGGACAGAAAGAGTTAATTGTTGGCCGAGACGATGGTCTCATCGAGGTATACGCATTTGACGAGATGCAGGAACTGCCCGTGAAGAGAGCCTCCTACGTACAATTATTCGACTCGTTAATGTTGGCAAAATTTTTAAAATTATTTTATCTTGCAGTCTTGTAGCGAGAGCATTGTGTCCATTCAAGCTGGATTTGTGAGTAGCGCCGAGTATCCTGAAATAATTGCAGTTACCTACACAGGTGTTTAAGCGCTTTTAAGACCCAACCTTAAATTTATTATTATTTGTTATATTATAAAGGCTGGTTTTTCGGTTTGACGACGGAAAGCAAAGAAAGCATTGATTTGCGGCAGGGTGACGGCCCAACAAATATGTCCGTGGAAATGCAAGAGCGCCTCCAGCAACTGCGGTAATATTGAAGAAAAATATTGATTAATTCATAAATTATAATTTGACTTTGTCAGAATGGAAATCGATGATATAGAGCAAAAAGTGATGCGAGAGCGAGAAAAGTATAAGCAGACAACGCAAAGCAAGCCAGACGCACTATCAATCGTGCCCAACATTGAAATCAACGACAAAGTGGAAAATTATGCAAATTTAAAATAGCGCAAATATAATCTTAGCTTAAATTTTTAGTTCACCCTCATTCAAAACGAGGCCGTTTACCTTTTGTCGATTGAGGTTCAGACACCAATCGATAACGTTCTCATCCAAAGCAACACGCCGCTGCTGATTTTGGACGTAGAGCGCAATTCTGCTGTTGTTAGCCACAGCGCGAGTGACCCAGAGGTAAAAATAAATAAAAATGGAAAATATGATTCAAAGGGGAAAATAATCAGAGCGGAAACCATCTGCTGGTCACCTATCGCTGCCAGGTTAACACGACCCGATTGGAGGTCAAAGTGCAAACAACCGAGGGCCGCGCTGGAGAACTGCGCGCCTACGTAACCGTGTCTATGCAACCCAAGTGCTGTAGACTAATCAAGTATCCCATCAAACCCCTGTCGCTGCATCAACGCAGTCATGACCTGGCTTTAGACAGGTTACAGTTTATGTTAAATAATAATAATTTATAAATAAGTTCAGGCCATATAATTCACTGCGGTTGACGGGCGAGTTCAGCTTGGCCGAGGTGCACTCGTGGATTGGATTGTGCGTCCCTGAGGTGCCAGAAAAAGTTCCACTGACCCCTGAGGGCGTCCTGTCTTATAAAAATGCTTCTCTTAACACTGTTCTTCACTGTGTCTATATGTAAGACTTTGAATGAATTCAATTTATCAATTCTTTGAAATAAAAAAACAGGAAAGGCAAGGCCGAGTTCAAAGCTGACAGCATGAGCACCATAGCCGTTCTTAAAGACATTTTAACAAAAGAAGCCACTGCGAAAAATATTGAACTAGACATTTCCTGTGGTAAAAAAAACGATTACGTCTGAAAATTAAATAATAAAAAAATCACTCATTTGTGAAAAATCTAGAAATCCACCCAGAAAGTACGGCACACATGCTAAGATTGTTACATCCATTGTTGGCAACACAACGTCAAATTGCAAATGACGCCGCTTTGCTGGTGCCGCTGCATGAACTAAAGCAACAAGGTGTAAATCTGCCTGAGCAGTATCAACTTATACTTGAACGCGAATTGCAACTCACGGAGAACATGAAACGACAGCCAGATCAGTTGCAACGACTTAAATGTAGGAAAATTTAAAATCAAAATCTGATAATAAAATCCACTATTTTCTAATTTGCAGCTATGATTTGTGATTTGTTCATGGATATTGGAAAGTTTCGAAGTGGAAATGCAAGAGCAAAGGTGCCGCAGTTATTGGAGCTGTTGGACAGCTACAAGGACATTCAGACACTGGAGGAATTTTTTGAGCAATAAAGGCATTTTATAATAAAAAAAGTCTCATGATTGATATTAAAACATATTACTTTATTATTAGAGCTAAGTTTGAGTTAATCACCTAGTAGCATTAATAATATAGTGTTATCTATTGATTACTTCATTATAGTTTCAACTGATTTTTGGTCGGTCATGCAGGGCTCAATTCGATTCGTTCGTGGCTGGCACAGTTCCAAATATGAAGAAACAGATCAAGAAGAGAGCTTATTTTACTTTGCAACAATCTCGTTAACTTTTGTGCAAACAACACAATTGACATTAAGCCCTGACATGCCAAACATTTCCAATTAAAAAATGATCAAGATTCGAGGTACTCGAGGTGATTTAAGTAGCAGCAGAAAAACTCGTTTTACCGATTCTACGTTGTCTACTCTTTTACTTGAATACAAAAAGAAAAAATTAATAAATCTCTTTAAATAAAATTACTGTCTTATCAGTTTATTAATTAGCTAATTAAGCTTGTAAGCAAAATGCAATTTCTTTACTAAAACATATTATTGTTAATATTCGTTTTAATCTGCGTTAATTGGAATCAAACAAATCAGTTCTTTTAAATGAGTAATACAGCAGCAACATTAACAAATTCAGGAGTGAACAGGTTGAACCAATACCGAGAGAGATTCGGGGACAACAAAGAATCTATGGTGTTCGTTGACTGGTAGAGAGACAGTAAAGGTATGGTTCATTTCTTACCAGCTGGCAGGGGTGAAGAGGGGTTGTGGACCAAAGGTACGTATTATAAGTATACAAGCGGCGCGCCTCTTTCCACTTACAAAACTTATCCATCTACCGCTTCAGCCTTTCTAGACGTTGTTTGATCAGCTCCAGACTAGCAGCATCTGTCTGCTTTGGAGGACTGCTCAAATTTGACTCGCCCAGTACACTACGAGGCAAATTGTCCAGCAACTAAAAGAAGGAAGTGTAAGCCAACTAATATTTTGTTGAGAAGAATTACATTTACCTCTTTTTGGGCATGGTTGCGGTTCATGTCATCAACCCTGTTGTCCATGGATTCCTCATTAGCGCCAAGGCCAGCCTTGTGCTGAAGTGCCTTTAGCTTCTCTTTGTAGTAATTAGCCTTGTCAGACGCTGGAATCATGTCGCCATCCTCACTATTTTGTTGCCTCAAATACAAGCCAAGCTCTACTCCACTTTCACTGGGTGTTTCTGTCATTTTAATTTACAGTAAATTTGAGTTGGCAGCACAAATTAAATTTGACTTACCTTGAGGTGAGGATATGGAACTGGCAGCTGTGCTGCCCTGGCGACTGCGATCAGTTTCAATGGTCTTGAGTCCTTTCTCAATATATTCTTGGAAGAACTGTGAGGCTTTTTCCAAAAAGGGCGCAATGTCAGCATCAGGGTTCATCTTCTGAAAGTCATACAACTGCTCTAACCCCTGAAAAAAATTGAATAATAGATTAACATATTAGCCAAGTTGATTTAAACAGCATTAAATTTATAATCTAATTACCTCTCTGGTTTGGTCTTTGGATCCAATTTTCTTAAAAATGGCAGACAACTGGTGGTGTGTCGTCTTGGAGAGTCTATGAGGAGAAGCTAGCTGCTGTTGTTCTCTAGGAGCAGCAGGCCTATCGCCTAGTTTCGGTGCACTCGTCTATTAAAAATTAATTTATTTTCTAGTCAAAATTTTAATTTATTAGAAAGACTTACGCTTATGTATTTGTTGACAATTTTACTAAGCTCGTTGCAAGTGTCTTCTTTGTTTAAATAAGTGAGAAGTGTGGCGCCCTTGAACTGTACCATTGTGTGCACAAGCGTTTTGATTGTTTTCAATGGGGTCAAATCTTTTCTGTCCCTCCAAGTGTGACTTGGGAAATCCTATTTCAAGCAATATCATTGTAAGTACTTATGATATATATATATATATATATAATGATCAACACTTACCACAAGAAAATGGTTAACCTCCCTAAGAACTGCAGCAAGGTCAAGCTGCTCCTGCCACTGCTCAATAACACGCATCACCTTCCACAAACTTTTCATAACCAGCTCAGTGAACTTTGGGTGAGTATTTGGATTGCTGATGCAGTCGTGAAGCATTCGAACTTGCGCGCTGCAAAATAAAATTTTAATATGCAAATATTCTAGATGCTCTGTAAATGTTGGTCTTACGTGACAAGTCTGGTGTGGTCTGCATTTTCAATGATGCGCACCACAAGCGAATTGGTGAGGCGCACAATTTGATCCTCGGTGTTAAATCGCTCGAGCTTTTGTTCGACCAGCATTAGCAGAAGTGAACTCATGACATCACGAATTACAGCTTGTGATGCACGAGTTGCCATCTGAGGACTTGAAAATATCTGAAATTTAATGAGTGCATGTTGTATGGTGTCAAAAATTTGTTTCAGATATTACAGATCGGAGTATGGCGATGAGTAGCGTGTAGTTTACACTCATGAGCTGAAGATCATGTGTCTCAGCGGTGGCCTTCTGTAGCACTTGCAGCTGGTTGGTGATTGCAACAAGAACCTGGTCAGTCATCGCCACTAGAGTCTTGCTGGATGCCTCTCGCCGCATCATCATTTCTACTTCCTTGCAGGCTTCGATGCTACGATCCAGGTTGTGGTTGCAGAGCCGACCAATGTGTAGTTCTACTGTCGCCGTTGCACCAGAACGGTTTGTCAACGGCGAGGTAATCATGTGCTTTGCGGGACTAAAAGTTGAATGAATATAAAGAGAAAATTAGTATTATTTTTTATTGCTTCTCTTGAGAAAAATATCTCAGTTGATAATATCCACGGATTGCAAGGATGGACAAAGATCTAAAAAGTGATCTGAGATTGTGTCAATCCTTAAATGTTTCGAAAAGCAAGAGACGAGTAAAATTATACAAGTAAACAGTAACTCTAGTGAACTTTTAATTGATTAACACTAGATAGAGCAAAAAAAAATTGAATTCAGAAGACTGACAAAATGACGTTTTCTGTTACTTACTCAAGCCTGGGCATACGGACGTCATTTCCAATGTCATCAAGATCCATTTTCAACAACTGTGGAGCCTTGACGGACGGCCCGTTCTCCAAATCTTCAAGCAAGTCATAATCAAGACGAAAGGCTGCAGAAATTGGACGTTGACGATGTGATGGATTAGCTCTGTGGGAGATAGGAATTGATTGCATGAGTAAAACATTCATTGACATTGCAAAAAAGTTACTGAAATCAAAACACAGCACACACCAATATCAAGGTCAATATCTTATACCATCAACGCAGTAAAATTTCGTTAATGAAAACCAACCAAAAATTTAATTGTTAAGGTCCTTCTTCCATACCAACAACTAACATTAAAACCATGCCCTGTGAGGAAAATCTTTTCTCAAAACCAAGTTAGTTTTCCAACCACTCGCTCTGACTGACTTGCTGGAAACAGGAGAGTCCCCAAGACGATTCATACGAAGGTCAAGTAGAAGCAAATTTCTCTTGATTGAATCCAACGAGTTGGAACCTCTTGGATTGAGAACCTCGAGACTGCTGCCACTCGATAGGATGATTTCTTCAACACTGCCTGTTCTGCTACTGAGGGCACTGCTACCCGCCTCAGTCAAATCTTCGTAACTGGGGGCAATATTTTCCTCAGGAATTTGCCGCAAACTTTCAACTGGCTCATTTTGATCAAGCGTGCTTATTTGCGCGGCAGGACTATTTACTTGTAAGGTCCTGGCGCGCTTAGGGCTTGAGGATGCTATTGGACTGAGGAGCAGGCGTTTGTTGTGAATAACTGGTAATGTGTACGTGCTGTTGGGATTGGTGATCATGGTCACATCACCCTCGTTGGCAAAATTAGTCAACAAACTGCTGTCAGCTGGGTGTGTCTCGTTGGCAACGTTACTGATATAATGGGGTTAAATTCCATTAGTGGAACATGCAATTATTTATCAAAAAAAGCATAGGACATTTAAAATGAGTAAATTTTGAATTAGAAGTAATCTTATAACTCATCTTGATAACGTGCATATTTTTTAACAAAAGAATATAAACTTTGTTGTAATACAATCAAAAATACAATTTTCATTAATTGAGAAGTTGCACAATTTCTACGCTAGCAAGATGAGCTAAAAAAAATAAGATAGTTTAGATTTAGATTTTACAGTTGTTATCAAATTTGTTAATCTCATAATTTAAGTGTAGAGCGTAACATTTATTAATAATGCAGAAACAAGTGTAGCTAAAGAAAGTTTTAAATACAATTATTCATGGTGTTTAGAGAGTAGAGGAAACATCTACATGCAAATTTTTAAGTGTACCTATAAGTGGGTTCGACAACTTCCTCTGGCTCCGAGTACCGTTCAGCGACCTCCTGTGCAACAGCATTTGGCCTGACAGCCTTTGTTGGCCTGCTTGCAGCTACCTCCACAGCCGTCTTAATCACAGGTCGCGTTTTTCCAGCACGCTTGATACGTTCTTGCAGTAGAGACAATTCTTTGTCAGAGATCTAAGGAAAAAATGTGATTTAGCTTGTGAAATGTCACATAATATAAATTTTATATGTATGTACCTGTCCGATCATCTTGTAGATTTTTTCACCCTCTTGGTGCCAAGCTTGCACCACACAGTTGAGAGCAGCAGTTCGTACAGAATTGTCCCTATCTGAAATTTGTCTGGCAATTTCTTTGAGAGCAGCTGCAGGTGTTGGCTGACTGACACTGATGCCGTAGTTATCAATCAGCAGACCTAATTCCTCCAAGCACTCTGCGGGATGGTTTGTCAATAATAAAAATAACTTATTCCCATTTCACTTCTATTACCTGTTCTCTGCCTCGAGTTCTTTGATTTGAGACCCTCCATCACATATGCAAAGAGCCTACTGCAGGGGTAAATCAAAGTGATTTGGTGCATGATGTTCTTGACACCGTTACGAACTGTGTCTTTGGGGTCGCCGGACTGTTTTAGCACTACATTAGAGTTAATACTTAAAAAAAATACTAAACTGACCTTTAAAATTAGGTAAGGGATGAAAGAGGAGGCTTCCATTTCAGGCATATTGTAACCATCCTCTGCCAGCATTGCAAAAACTGTGAGCAGGTACTCCAGGCCCCTCAGAAGAACGGAGGGGTTGGTGTCAAAGAATCTAAGTGTTAACCACTTCAGAATCAGGTCCAAGTTGCTCACAGTGGCTTGAGGATTCACATTGAGGAACTAAGAGACAAAACTTAAGTATAAAATTGGGCAACAGATTATTTAATTTACCTCATTCAAAGCGTCAATAGCTTTGAGGTGAAACTTAAAGTCATTATGGAACATTTTATCCATGAGAGATTTGTTCACAGCTGCGGTTGTCATTTGATCTTTCAAAAGGTCAACAAACTCATCCCGCGGAGTTGTGAAATTCCATTTTAAGACCTGGTAAGTGTCAATTTGCTATAAATAATAATTATAAGCAAATAGTACTGACCCTTAATTTTTGTTCATCAGCCATCCTCTGAGTTTTGAGATTGTTCACTTGTAAGAGTGGTGACAGATCTTGATCATCTTCCTTTTTATTGCGGCTGGTTGCTGATGGCTTTGCAATGGTTGGCTATTTAATATTAAATCTGGTTATAGAATATGATTGCATCAAAAATTTTTAATTTTACCTTGGACTTTGTAATTGTATTTGTGTTGATTTTGGCAGGAGCTGCTGCTGGAGGAGCAAGCTTGCCTTTAGCTGGAGCGCCCTTTGCAGCAGCTTTGGGAGGAGCTGCTGGCTTAGCAGGCAAACTAGCTCGGGCTTTTTCCAACATGGTTGTAACAGCTGTTCTGCTGGCAGCCTGTTTTTTTTTTTTTTAATATTTTTTTCATAAATAGAGCTTAAATATATCAGTCACTCACAGATAGCTTTTGACTCTGTCGAGCCATTGGTTCGAAGCCAACGTGAATCATTATGGGAAGAACAGCGTCCTGCGCATTTTTCCTCACATCAGCATTCCTGTCCTCCACTGCAGCCATCAAGTGAGGGAGGGTGGCAATAAGATCTTCTTTTGAAATTTTCTTTGCTGTTTATAAATCTAGTGATTATTTTGCTGCTCAAAGTTTATTATAATAAACTACCATTAGTTAGACTCTCCGCCATCCACTGGAAAAGCTCCGCTTTTAAGAATGGATTGCCAGTCTTGAGTGCATCAGCAATCATTTCGCCTTCATAAATCTCCTTCAGTCCACTTTGTTCAGCCCATACTTTAATGCAATCCATTGCTAGTGATCTAACCTGACTCTGATTAAAGGAAGATAATGTTTGTTTTTCATTCATATTGATGTTTTTATTTATTTAACATACCTTGCTGTCACTTAAGCCTTGCAGCATTGATGGCATGAGAGTCCTTATGTGCTGCTTGCATTGAGCTCCGAGTTTTTCTCCGAGTTGCCGGCAAATGGTAAATGTGGACTGACAAATTATTTTATTGCTGTCAGTTAGTCGCTTTGCTAAGGCAGCTGGTAGCTCGCCAAGGTTGGCCGTAACATAAGCATTGGCATTCACAATAGTGGAAACCTTCTGTAGTGCCTCATCTCGCATTTTCCAGTTTGTATCTGATAGCTGAGAGATGATGGCATCTGTGAACTGGCCACTGATGTCTACACGAGGCAAGAGTTCTTGTAAGTTGTCTGGATCGGGATTCTGGTCATCCTCTACACTCTCAGAATTATCCTCTCCCGTGGAAACAGTCATGCCTTTAATTGGAGTTGGCGGACGTTGGCCTTCAAGCTGCAAATAAAAAGTACGAATTAGCCACTCAATGTAACTTTCATGTAATTAGTGGTACACGGAACACAAGAGTTTATATCACCAACTGTACCTTATCAAACTCAGCATTGATCTGCTGCACTATGGCAGGCTTTTCAGACTCCATGATCCTTCTCAAAGTATCTCCCATGTAGAGATAGAGAGTACACAAAAGAGAAATAGCCGATGTTCGAACAGCCACATTAGTTGACGCCAAAGCTTTTCTAATGTTTTCCAAAACTGGTTTAGGTTGAATACTGCAAATTAAATCCAAGTGTAAGGAATTTCAACTAAATTAAGGTTAAAAATAACTTACACAAAGCCATATTCTTTAATGGCATTTGAGAGCCAGGCCATTGATTCTTGCTGAATCTTTGGACTTTTTTGGCTAAGTCCAAATGAGAGAACCTCAGTAGCTACAAAGTCAAGCTTCAAGTTATCTGCTATGGTTGTAAGGACTTCAGCTGCAGCAACGCCAGTTTTCGCATCTCCAAGTTTTTCAGCCACATCTTGCAAGCAAAGGTTTGCAGATGTTCGTGTAAATTTTGGGCTCTCTGCAATTGCTTTGACCACGTCCAACTTTGCTTTCATAACTTGGAAGTTGTTGTCTTTGAGGCCAGGCTTACGGCTCAGCGTCTTAACTAGCGCTTGTGCCTGCATATCGCTCTTGTCCATATTGCTCACCAACTGCAATAACTGTTCTGCTCCAGCTAAACGGGTCTTCCAGTTAGCATCTACAAGGTCATTCAATAGCTGTGGTGGAAGAAGTTCAGAAACAATCGCCTCCACTTCTTCATCAGCCATCTCCCTCTCAAAGTTACTAACAGTAGAGGCTGCAGCTTGCTTTTTTGCCGCAGGTTTTGCTGCCTTTGCACCGCCAGAGAGAACTTTCTTGGGACCAGTCGGTTTTTTTGGTGGAGGGGCTGAAGCTGGTTTGGCCACCACTTTAGCAGGCGCAGTTGCAGGACGAGCCGACTTAGGAATTTTTACGGTCATAACTGCCTTTTCGCAGCACTCCTTTATCTTTTGCATCTTGATATTGTCCAAATCTCCAATGAAAGGCATGATCGATTTTTCAGTAACTGCCTTCATTGCAGTGCCCAAAGCTTCGGCTGCACTGTCTCGCACTGTTGCATCTAAATGAAGTATAAAACAAGTTAATCAATTTAGATTTTCAAAAATAAATAAATGCATACCAGGGTCATTTAATGCTTTCAGCAGAAGTGGTACATAAGCTTTTAGCATTTTCTTGTCCAGCATCTGAGGGGTGCACCTGGAGAAGTAGCGAGTAAGGAATGAAGAAGTTTCAGATTTGACAGCGGGATTTTTATTTTTCTCAATTGCTTCAGTAATATCTTCTAGCATTGTTTCCAAAGTCAGCTGCAACAAAATTTGCAATTAAAATTTTTTCTTTTACTGTTAACCTCATATTCTAGTAAAATTAATGGCATAAAAAATTGTTAAATGTAATAAATTCATACATTTTGTGTGACAGCGTCAATGGCTTCACGCATCGCAGTTACAACGTTCTGCTTTTTCTCCTTGAATTTCTCCAAAATGCATGATACACATGCTGATGCATATGGCTGGAATTTCTTCTTCAATCCATTTGCAAGTCCGGCCACGCACTTGCCAGCCAGAGCAACAATCATCACATTTGAGTCTTTCTGAATAATCTGCAATTTTGAAATGTTAAGATTTTCTCAATTAATTTGTCTCTTGTTTATGATATACCTTCTTTAGTGCCCTAACGAGCTCTCCATAGTCACCACCTTCTAGCTTTGGGTTCTGGACTAGTTTCTCGAGCTCATCCATAGCCTCTTTCCTCTCCTGCCACTTCTTGGCCTCAAGTTTCTCGTAGAAATCCTTGGGCAATTTAGACAGGATGTCGACTGGATCTATTAGTTCTAACGGATCTATAGCTGGAGCAGCTGCTTCGTCTTCTTCTTCAGCGTCAACCTCGTCACCCTCTCCCTCTTCTACTGCAGCTACCTGCTGCTTCTGCTGCTGAGACCGCAAGTAGCGAGTCGGCACAACTTTCTCTCCAGCCACTTTTTCAAACTCAGCCTCCAGTTCAGTCAACTATTTAATTCACAATTCACATTAAATCTTACTAAAAATCAGGAAATATTTACACCAGTTGTTTACCTGAACTGGCTTGAGGTTGCTTAGTTGAGGCTTGACGGCTACTCCCACCCAGCGGTAAATTTCAACTATCAAGGCTTTTCCTTCGTCTCGGACAATTTTGTCTCGGTGGTCCAACAATTTTGGTACCTCTTTTACTAGTGGTTTGACGTTGATCACTTTCATACCAAACTCGCTGCAGAACAATATTTTTTTATAAATCAGATACAACCATAAAAGTCGTACAACTTACTTAAGAGCCATAGTCGCTGTGTTGATGCAAGCAGCCACAACTTTTGGATTCTTCTGATCGAACCCTTTGATCAGCTCTTCCATTACGGCTTCATGTTTTTCAATCTCTACATACATCAATGTAACTTGCTGAGAAAGTTCTTTGGTTTTGGTTCTTGGTGCGCTTAAGCATTTTGTTACAATGTTCGACATAACTTCACCAACCGTCCTAAATTTTTAATAATTGGGTTGAAATTACATTAGATTTATTTTAAATTATCAATTGAACAAAACTTACTTTCCAGCTGGTCCTGCATTCTCGATGTATGCCAAGATAGCTTCAAGGCCCTTCTCCTGAGCAGCTGCATTGCTGTCTGCCGCGAATTTTTTGACGATTCCCAAATATTTGTTCCACTCCGGAGCTTTTTCATCTGGGATTTGTCTGAAAAGCTTGGCCGCCTCCTCGTAACCATGAACTCTGGCCTTCCACAACTGCAATGCGCACCATGAAATACAAATAGCTAAAAATAAAGGTTAAATTTTACAGACCTTGTGTACGCATCGCTCTTCCAAAGGAAGCTTTGTGAATTCAGTGTCCTCCTCCATTTCAACTTAAACCTGTCAATCAAAAAGATTCAACTACAAAACTTATAAGATAAGTACTTATTAAATTTCAATTGATAAGATTTTAATTTGGACCATCTAAAAATTATACGGTGAATCAGCGATAAAGTACATAGGAGATTACAAGGAAAGAACTCGAGGAACTCAAAGCAAAACGAGAAATCTCACGGCAGACTGAATTCCCGGCGTGACTTTGACTGTGAGGTATTGCTGCAGAAAGATCAGGTTTAGAAATAACATGCGGGACAAGTTTTCTCTTGTGTAACTCGCCCACTCGCGACTCCCGAGGTTCGCGCACATGAATCTTAACCGACGAAAAATTGATGAAAACCGCAAATGATCATGGCTATAAAGCCGAATTTTCGAGTCCATCACACGCGAATCGGTGAAATGCGTCGATTAATTGCGTGATTCATGCCCGTGGGAAAAATCGTTACATGAAGAACGGCCTAGGGCAGTCAGGCCTTGATCCATTTGCATTGGGCGAGGGTGGAGGCGGCTGAATTTTTTTCCACTCTCGGACAGATTTAGATCTTGAATCGAGCGCTTACCTGTGCTACGGGTGCATTCGGCGTGCAGAGGTGCGGAAAAGCGACTTTGCGACTTCGGAAATGTCCGTTTCCTTTTATTTGCAGTCAGACCCTGAATATTTTTGTTCTCCACTGCGCTGCTCGTCGTTGCGGATTGCCCGCGAACGACCACTAACGATCTCGCATCTCGCTATTCAAATTGAATTAATCTAAATGCATTGCATTGCATTAAAAACAAGCAATTTGTGTCTGAATGATATTTTAAAAATTTTTAAATAAAAAATAATGATAAATTTTTACTACATTTTTACTTGGAACACCTTAAAAATAATTGAAAATAAAGAAAACTCGGAACTTTTGACAGATGGTTAGTTCGTTATAAAATTTTAGATGGCACTGCCAGAACCTCTTTTGGCGGTGAGAGATAATAATGATGGCGCCCGCCAAAGTTGAATTTGTTTTGAAAGTCGGCCAGCTGGTGTTTGATCTTGAGGACTTGTCCTTTTTGACCCGATTATTCCTCGAGTGGACATCGTAGTGGAAGAACTTCTATCGCAAAGCCTTCAGTAATGCGTCTTGTAAACAAGAAAGGCAAATTATCGTGATTTATCGTCCCGGCCATGCGGTTATTCACAAGAAACTTCCGCCCGTTGACCCGTCGAGTATTTGGGGTGATAGGTGTCATCATCAAGTACGGTTGCATCGCGCACTGCACATTTGAATATGTTGCCGACATTGTGGTCGTGAGTATAATTATTCTTTTTTGAAGCTGTGCTTTTACATTTTAATTGTAACTAATTTTAACCTGCAACTTTCAGTGCTCCGGCTCGTCAATGGAACCAACCTTGTTCACAAATAATGTTTTACTGACTGAACACATAAGTCCTCGACTCCAGAAAATCAAAAGAGGAGACATCATCGTTGCCAAATCACCCACAGATCCAAGACAATTTGTATGCAAGAGAGTCACAGGCATTGCCGGAGATAGAGTGAAGAATGGATTTTATTCAGAAATTGTGGGTTTCTTCACATGTCCTTAAATGGCAAAAATTAAATCTTTTTCATTACAGCAGATTCCTCCTGGTCATGTCTGGCTTGAAGGTGACAACAGAGGAAACTCGACAGACTCCAGAAGTTATGGTCCTGTGCCAGCTGGTCTAATTCGCAGCAGGGCTATTTTGAGAGTTTGGCCCCCTCAGGATGCATGTTTGCTCACAAAGCCAGAAGAAGAGTAGTTGTACAAAAGCAGCAGAGAGGATGAAATAAATCATAATTCTATTTTAATTATAAGTTGATACACATTGATTTATGATAATTATATGTAAGATCCAATTGTGAGCTAGTTCAAGCTAATCAAACGCAAGTGCTCATAATAATTTTGATTTACAAGAGCTTCTTGTTTCTATTATCATATTTTTCAATATGCATCTTAATTCAGTGAAATCTTGAATGTGATTAAAAAAATCACTCTAATACTTTTATTACTTAAAAGTAAAATTTAGTAAAAAAAATCAAAAAAATTAGGGGAAGTAAACTGAATTATTCCATTAAATTAGTACTGCGACTAATGGCCTTGACGTGGAAAAAAATCTAAGAAAAAAACAAGAACTATTAGAAAGCACCAGCACCACATCTATTTTCTAAATAGATTGAAAAAGATTGTTTATTTTTAATTAATTTAAAAATATTTATTTTATTGGTGCCAATAAATTCAATCAGGCAGTATGAGCTGTAATAAATTTAATTATAATATAATGTATAATACCATGAGACTACCTTGCTATGTTCACACGTGTTGGGTTGGGTTTTCAACTCTACAGTGTAGGGAAATAATAAATCTAAATTTTTAAATATATAATTATGAAACATGACAGCAGAGCACCATGTGCACAAAACATAATTTTATCTCATTAACTAATTTTACTAAAGCAAAGGACTGCAATTTTTAATTCTAATCACGCAACGACAAACAAATGAGGTGTAATTAAAAATGCACACCGACGCTCAGATCCACAGCGGATTACAATGTACAAAATCGCGTAATCTCTCTACAGTAGTTGTTATATAACATGCAAATAAGCCGTGCAGGTTGCAGAAAATACAGGGACTCCGCTGTGCACACTTCGCGGATTTGTCGAGTGATGGCATCGTGGACGGCGCATGCGCACCACCGGCGCCGCACTCACGCGCTTGGTGCTTGGTGTGTCTGTTCGATTTGAGAGAAGTGTCCGCCTTTGTCTTTCCGAGGCCGCTCGCTAAATACGAGCTACGCGCGAGTGTCCGGCCGGTCGGACAGTTGAACAGACTCCTCGTTGGTCATGTGGCTCGTGCTCTTGTGAGAACCGTGGCGTGTGTTAGTTTGATCGTACGCAAGTGTGTGTGAATGGAACTGTTTTAAAAACGAAGAGGAACCCGGAAAATCAATCGCCGAGCCAAAGTGAGTTTCCACCGCAGGTTGGGCCTCCCAGGGGTGCCCTTTGCTCACTGTATGACATGAAGTTTGATCTCAGGAAGCCGGTTTCGGATCGGGGGCTCTTGGCGCAGGCGAAAGAGTCAAACTGGGCCGGTTTTGGGCCGTTCCGTAACCGGCTTCGTGGGGGCCACTCCCTCTCTTTTGTGTCACGCTAGCCCGCCCGCGCGCCAGCTCCGGGCCTCGTCACGGGACACGGGAATATTTTTTTCCTCCCTTTATTTACATTTTTTTTACTTCTTATGCCAAAAATTCGTAATTCAAAGCAATAAATAATATTAAATTTTATCCAACTTGTAGAAATTTGGTAAATTTATTACAAATTCTGCGGTTTTCCTCATTTATATATCTCACAATTGCATACAGTCATACCCGTTTTCATTTCCTTGTTTGTTAAAATTTTTGGTTCCGTGGCACCGACGAGTGCTTTCCCCATGAGATCACCGTCCGTTTGTTTCGTCGCTGTCATGTCCAAGCGATCTAATAATATTAACGAACTCGGCGTGTGGTTTCAGATGTTGAGCAGCCGGACCAAGCACACCCTGCACTGCTGCCTCTTCTTCTCGCTGATCACCGCCTTCGAGGTCTTCACCGGCGGTGCCCGCATCGGTGACTTCGCCGACCCATCGGCGGGCATCGACCCCTGGCAGCAGTATGGCGTCCTCTGGACCATCGTCCTCTACGGACTTCGTCTGCTCGCCCTTCTCTCTCTACCGCAGGTGCGTTTTTGATATTTCACCGCCTTGGAATGCAGACTGCATTGTCTATGGGCGCCACCGATAACAGTTTATTTTTGCCGCAGTGCCATTTTTCAACATTTTCTTATCAATATGAGACTAAACAATCCGAGAAAGTCTATTTTGCAATTTATTTATGAATTGTGTTTGTTTTGACGTGTTTTTGTCAGCAAACAGTGTCGGTGAAGCATCTAAAGTCGTTAAACTACTTAATCCTAGAGTAGTGCAAGCTTTTGACATTTTAGTGAAAGTAAATCGATACGGTAAAAATGTACAGAACATGCCAGAATAATTAAAAATTTAAAATACAATTTTGATCAATATATGTTTCAATGGAATTTTTTTAATTGGAAATTTTTGTTTTCTCAGGTGCTGTTTAACTTCTTTGGCCTGACACTGTACAACGCCTTCCCTGATGGCGTGCAGCTTAAAGGTTCGCCACTTCTGGCGCCGTTCATCTGCGTGCGTGTGGTGACGCGTGGCGACTTCCCGCAGCTCGTGCGGCGCAACGTGCAACGCAACCTGAAGCGCTGCACCGCCGCAGGCCTCGAGAACTTTATGATTGAGGTGGTGTCGGACAAGCCGGTCGGTCTCGCGCCAGACCGCCGCGTGCGCGAGGTGGTCGTTCCGTCGACCTACCGCACCAAGACGGGCGCCCTCTTCAAGTCACGAGCCCTCCAGTACTGCCTCGAGGACGACGTCAACATGCTCGGTGACAACGACTGGGTGGTTCACCTGGACGAAGAGACCCTGTTGACGGACAATGCCGTGCGCGGCATCCTCAACTTTGTGCTTGACGGAAAACACCCATTTGGACAGGGTCTCATCACCTACGCCAACGAGGACGTCGTCAACTGGGTCACCACCCTGGCCGACAGCTTCCGGGTTGCTGATGACATGGGCAAACTCCGCCTCCAGTTCTCCATGTTCCACCGGCCGTTGTTCAGCTGGAAGGGGTCCTACGTCGTCACGCAGGTAAACATTTTGAAGAAAAAAATTCACTATTTTGTAGTTCGGTGAATTTTTCTAGAAAAAAATATAACTAAAATGCCATCAGCACTTAAATAATTTTAATAAATGTGCTGGATTTATCGGCTAACAATTTTTAGATTTTATCTAGTTTTTACTATTAAAATTTAAGTTTTCTTTTTTATGACGTTACATTAAAACAGCAGAACAATCACGCCTCTTATTAAACTCTAAATTCATGTCGCGTTGCCCTCAGCAGATGAAATTCATCATCGATATTATTGAATGTTGAGAACCTTCTTTCATCTTCTCACGCGCTCATGTGACTCACCCAGTCATCCTTTCAGCCGCGATAGCTGATAACCTACGCGGCATTTTTGTCACGGCGCTGTCGCGCTTTTCATATCTCTCCAGCTTTAAATGTTGGCTGGTCGGACTTTGCCATGGGCCGTCTAAGACGACGGGCAAATCTGATCGCTGTGATTGTGGCCGTAATCAAGTGAATGATAAGAGGCAAGAACACGTGAATTCTGTTTTGCCACGCCAATATCTGGAGAAAACATATGAATGGCCAGAGACATTTTAAACACTTGGCGAAAAATTAAGTAAATCGCAGCCTCATGCGTGTGGCCCATTTGTTGTCTGAATGAATGTCTCGCGCTTGACGCTCTGTGTGCTGAAATTACCGCCTGCTGGCGAAGCAAAAGCTCGTAATTCAAAGTGCCACCAGCTGAAACGAACCAAACGGCACACAAATCTACTTTTGCAAGCACAGTTGTCAAGAAAATGCTGATGAATTTAATTTTAATACTGCTCTCGTAAATAATTTTCATTCCCCATTTTATTTAACTCTGTTGATCATTTTGCGTGTTCCTATTTTAATAATATTTGTGTCAAAAGAATTTGCCTTAAAAAAAAAAAATAAAAAAATAAAAATAATACAAAGTTTGAAGATTAGACATAAATTTAAGAGTCTACTCTGAAGATAGCGTTCATCGTTCGAGCAAATCTTTCTCTTCGTCCATATTCGGCACTCTATACGAATGTTCTCGCACCGTGAAGTGTAACCAAGTGCGTGCGTGTAAGCGCCTTTAATTTTTTTCTTCCTATGCTGCTATAGCTAATTTTGACGGTAACAACAGCTGACCTTGAAATTAATTTTTTCTGTAATTATATAAAAAAAAATTCGAGACGGGCTACTCGGGCGAGAGCCAGGAAAGAGCAAAGCAAAGCAGAAGGTCGCGGGTAAATTCTCGCGCTTTCCTACGGAACTAGAGAGGGTGTCGCTTCTCGCACGCTCGTTAGCGCACAGATTTCTGAAATGCGGCCTGCTTTTTATCCAGTGCTCCAATCTGCAGCCTAATTAGCACCCTTTCTTGACTTGGCTCCAACGGTCTCGCTGCCAGCAGAGTTCAAGCCGGGTAGAGAAAGAAATCGCGTTGGAGAGAAATTATTCGAGCTTTCTCAATATTAGATGAAAATAGCTTACCATTGCATTCAATATTTTAATTCTGTCTTCTTTAAGATAAATTTTATTGCTTTTAAACAAAATTGATAATAGAAGCTTCTGGCATAAAAATTTAATACAATTGCAAAATTTTTTTACTATGGAAGTTTCATAGCCCTGCGATGAATCATGGAATTGTTGAAACTTTTCCTCTTCCATTCATTATTTTTAATATTTTTTGTCCGTCCATTGTATCATGTTATCAGCCTGATGAGTTCCCCCCGACAAAAACACTGCACAGCTCCCACAGCTCTTTCACGTGTCCAGCTGCGGAATTTGGCGAATCACGCCTCGCGCCTGACGATGAGCTATGCATGAGTCATTATACGCGAACTTCCTGCCGCCCCGGAAACTAGCAGCCCAGTCTGGCTACGTATTTTTCGTATTTTTTTTTATCACTTGCACGGTCTCTCCCTTGTGTATAGCTGGCTTTTCACGCCGTCGTGTGTTTGTTTGTCCGTTGCCATCACAGCGATGACCGTCGCTGACAACGCAGGTCGATGCAGACTCGAAAATCGCGTTAATTTCCGCGTCCCTAAAGTGTGGCGCCTTTTCCTGCCGCAGTGTAATTTATTCAGACGAAAATTGGAGAAGCAGCAGGCTGATTTATCTGTCGCCGTTTATTTTTCGCGAGAGAGGAAAGCAAGCGATTTGTCACTTTTGCTGTCGGAAGAGGAGACGGGACAAAAAGGGCATGAATTTGTCTTTGTGAGAAATGGGACGTTTTTGTTCAGGATAGGAAATGGTTTAGAACGCGTGCGGCTCTTGAAAGGCAGCTCTGGAGCTGGAGATGAAAGAGCACTTTGAAAGAATGGGTCGGTCCTTTTTCAAAGAAACAGAGTCCTTAAGAAATACATCTGCAGCTAACGTGCTACATTTCTTGAATTTTTTTTTAAGAACGACTTCTTTACAAATAAATAACATAAAACTCTTTACTTTATTATTATTGTTGTTTATTCCTGTCCGACAAATATTACATACATGTTATATGCACAGATCACAAAGAAAAATTGAGATAACAATTTTTGGGAGGGAAATGTTTTTGGACAAGAAAAGGCGCCGCCTCTAGCAAACATTTTGCATAAACATTTTACTTATCAATTTGCTAACCCAAATGCAAAATATTGTATTTTTTTTTATCTAATTAAAATAAAAACAGGACCTAAATAAAATTGCCAGAAAAGTTTTGAAAAATATTATTAATTTTGAGGTATATAAATTTTTATAATCAAAGTATTCTCCTCTTTTATTTTATAAGTAAGGCAATTTTCAGCCTTAGCCTCTTTTCACCAGTCGATCAATATAGAAAATTGTTTGTTTATTGAGTGCGTGTAAGTGGGAAAGGACAGGAGTGCACACGTAGCAAATTCAAAACGTACACACAACATACACACAGGGCAATACAAGCAAGGTTGTCGAACCGCTTGATTATTTATTCATGACGAGTCGATTAGCGTGCATGCAATTAGAATTCTAAATCACCAGCGAATGCTTGGAATAGCAAGACCTTAATTCTGCGACAAATAAAGCAGCTATTTATGAAAATATTTTATCAAAGTTATTAATAACAAGCCATTAATAATTCTTGTGAACCGGTTCAAGATCAAAGTCCATATCAGTCTGTATCCTTTAGCACTTGGCAACGATATTTCTGATGTTTTTTTTTTTTATTTCTTTTCTTTTCACATGTTAAACATTTCAAAACTCCTCTACTCTGATTGAATTCGAGTAGCGAGCGCAAGACGAGACCAATCAATTGATTACAAGATAGGAATTAATAAATTTCTCCGTCTTGCCCCTGCAGTCTCAATTTGCTGCTCGGACTCTTGAACAATAGGAGACGATCAATCAAGTTGATTGGTCAAACGGTTTCTCCTCGTCTGAGAAAATCGGCAAAATTTCGAGGAATTCTGCCAAATCTGAGCCAAGCTATTTTCTCAAATTTAGTGGAGCAAAACGCCTGCACGCTGTGTGTGTGCGAAAAGAAGTTTCTTTTTGAATCAACGTGCTTTCTTCGTCGATCGAAAGAGTTGTATGTGTTTATTTGCTTAACGAGAGAAGAAAAGAGGCCCCGGCGTTTGCTCTATTTGAAGTCACTGCCAGCGCTCTCTTTTCTTTTCACTCCATGTCCATTCAAAGAAGAGTGCACGCGCGCCGCGTAATCAAAAAGCGCATGCACATACTCTCTTTTCATTGCGAGCAATCACACCAGAATCTCAAGATGAAAGGCCTAACGCAAATTACGCCCATTTTTATAGGGGGTTTGCAGTAAATTGGCCCGTGCAGGGGTACTTGGCTCTCGTCGGCGCCGAAACGATCATTTAATTTGTCAGCGGCCGGGTCGTAAAATTAATATTGTCCGGCGTTTGCTAATAGGGCTGGGGCCGCTGGCGGATTGTTCAAATTCACGCCGGCGACGCGGATTTCATTGATCACGTGTTCGCCGAGTGCCGAAGGCTCTTCTTCTCAAGGACGTCGCTACTCGACGCTCGTCTCCCCGGTGACTCGTTAATTTCCATAATTGCCTTAATTAAGGAGGAAAATTTCGTTCCAAGAATAGATTTCTGGAGTTGGTTAAACCAGAATAAAAAATATAAATACTTTTCAAATGAAGTTGATTTGTGTGCCACGGGGCATTATCTGCCCATTTTGAGAAACACCATAAAAAAATTGTAAGCAAAACTACAAAACGTGAAAAGAGAATAAAAACATACATATTTCTGAAAGATTTTGGGGGGGGACAAGAAATTTAAATTTACTTAGCTATTTAAATTGAATTTTAATTAATTTTGAGAAACAAGATTAAATTGTTCTAAAACTATTCTAACTGCCAATTGAATTAATTGCAATTATATGATAATATTCACATTTTTATACAAAAAATTCTAATATTATTTGATAAGTTAAACAGACTGTAATTTATTTCTACCATGGAAATTCTCAGACACCCAAATCAATAAATTCGAGGAATGGTTTAAATAGAGCGCCATAGTTTATTTCTAATTTATGTACCGTTCTCTGGTACTCGGCATTGCTTCAAACAGTTTGCAATGGCCACGGGCGGTTCAGCAAGCAACTTTTGACGCTTTGAAATTCTCTCAGCTCTTCGTCCGTCTTTCATAACCACGCAAACAAACCAAGGAGCGAGTTTCCATGTTTGTCTCTCGGTTCGCATCCCGGCCGGGCTGCATTTCAATCGTACCTGCCGCAATACATAATCTGAGGCGGCCGCGCACCGAGTCGGTTCGATAACCCGCGCGTCGCGTCGCCTCTCCGAGTCATTGACGTCGAGGAAACTTTTGCTGCGCTCCGCACATTCTGCTCGGCATTATGATAACAAACGCGACAATAACGGGTGTTTGCATTTTTATCGCGAATTGGAAAATAGCAAGTACTGGAGAAAATCGGGCAAATGCGAGACGGCGAGGTAAAAATAAACCAAGAGGTGATAATCAGGCCGCGCCGCTGAGAGCTAAAATCAGACCTCTTGCATGCCTTTTGTGATGCCGCGCGCGAGCTCGGCGAAGAAATCAAAAGTGAGTGACGTCGGCCGTTGTTTGCAGCCCGAGAAATTTACACTCTTTTGTCTCCTCACACGAACAATGCAGGTTTACAATAAAAGTTCACTCTTTTACAACTGTACTTTTGCGTAAAAATATGTGGAATGAAAACGCGTTGTGATTTCTTGATATGTTTTTGCATGACTTTCAATATTCAAAGTATTTTATCTGACATTGTGTCACCAACAAACTATAAATCTCTTTTATTGCCTTAATAACTTCACCATAAAAACAAAGAATAAAAATTAGGGCAATTAAATCGAGGCATATAATGGAGATTAAAATTGATTTTAATTTCTAGTAGTGATTTCATTATCAATTTGTCTGGGCTTCAAAGGCCTCTGCGCCTATTTTTGTCTGAGAGCAAAGTGCCGCTTAATTTTGGCGTCTCACTTTGCCGCTGGATGTCACAGGCGAGGAGCGTGTTTTACAGCGGTGTCGTAAAAAGTGTTATCGCCGGGTGCAAACACCGTAGACGTTTGGTGAATCAGTCAAGTTTCTGCGTGCAAGATGGGTACATATTTTGTGTTCGTTTCTTGGAACTGGGTCACGTTATTTTCCTTTATCTAGTACTCCAATTAAACCTGAAAAAATAATGTTCCACAATGGTCTAAAAAAAAAGGTGAACTTGTTATTTAAATAACGTTAGTGATCCTGGCAAAGCATTCTTATTTATTTTCATTTAAAAAATCTTATGGAAAATTTTTTGATAGAAATTGTTGCTGGAGCATTAAAAATTTATAATTTTTTAATCTTTCTGTTGGTCATATTGGAATTGGCTGCCGCTCGAGAAACTTTGGAAATTCATTAATTTACAAATCGCTAGAAATTTAATTTCAATTAAAATTTATTATTTTCTACGCAAAAAAACTTATCAGAAAAGTCCATCAGAATCTCAAATTTAATTTTATTTTGGTTGTCATACCGTTTAGGCAAAAATAAGGCGGAAATATGATGAAACTTCAATTAAAAAAATGGTCAAAATTGCTCAAAAAATGTTATTTTGCAACTTGCGTCTAATTGTAGTGGTGAGTAATTAATGGCTATTTTTTGTAATTAACTGATTGTGAGACTTTATTGGGGGTAATTATGTGCTATCTCGGAGCTTACAAAGAGGAAAAATGTGATGCTCTTCAGCCTACGCATGTGTGTCAACGCGATAGAAGTTTATATTATTTATTTCCATTTATCTAATACTTTGCTTGTATATTACGCTTGCCTTGGACTCCTTGCACTCGCCTTGACAGCTTCAAAAGGCACTGCTTTGTTCGCCTGGGAAAAAGACCGACTGATGCACTCGCGATTCCCCGGGGAACTTCTGTCTCAAGATTACAAGGTGCTCAAAATAATTGCGCTTTCCTGGAACACAGTCGATTTTAAGTAAAAAAAATGCATGGTTTCAAAAAGGGTCTGTTATGGAGCCGCTGCTGTGACGATGTGGCGCGGCGCGAATCGATTGAAGAGAGATCCCTTGGCGGATGGTGTGTTGCTGCAGTTTGGGCTGCGGCGGCGACGGTGAAACTGGGCCGAATCGATATTTTCCGAACTTCGCGGAAATCGCGTGTAGATTCATTCCACACGTCGGGGCGAGTCGCATAAGTTTGAACACGACTGCGGCACGCCAATTACCGATTATTATATACACCAACCCATGTCATGCGCCTACACAGGATCATTAGTTTTATTTGTTTTTAATGGGAAACGAAATCTGTTGAAGGTCTATGCAGATTTGGTATTGACCATTACCAAAATAGCCTACAAACGCCAAGCAAGTGCAAAATATTTAATATGGTACAAAATTTGGCAACATTATTATATTTTAGTGCTTCTCGCTATTTGTTTATGAAAACCTAAGCATTTTGGCAAGTATTTTGCGTAATAATCTGCTGTTGAAGCCGCAAAACTGAGCCTGCCAATATTTGGAAGGTCGCAGAAGCCATGAGCTTGAATCGTTACAATCTAGTTAGAATCGGTTACCGCGGCAAGGGTTACGCGCGTGCCACTGCATTACCATTACGCGTGTGACGTCACAGGGTGCCACGACATTTCCGTAGGGAGACTTGCTTGCTCGCTGACGTGCCCTCAGTTGGACTCGGAAAGGGTGTGGCGCCAGAAACACTAGGGAGTTTGGGACAATATTATTTTTCCCACCAAGGTAAAAATAGGAGAGAGCGAAAGGAAAACAATTCCCTCTGCGGTTGCGAGAGACACGGTGACAAAATACACGTGTCGCAACACAAAGGGGGCTGCGTTTTCAACACAATCCCTGCGGGGTTATCTTCTTGACCAACGAGACTCTTGACATTGAATAAATAAGCTAACACAGGAGGAAATCGAATAAAGAAAGATTTGCCTTTTTAAAGGTTCATTAAATTGACCAAAATCTTAAAAACCAATGTAATAATTAAAATTTAAACAGATTTTTCAGATTTTTTAAATAAATGAAAATATTATTTAATTTAATCAGTGCCATATTATTTTACAAAAATAATAAATTGATAAAAAAAAGACCAATGAACAATCAAATTAATATTTTATTTTATATAAATTATTGATGGATTCATAATAATGAATATTGGTTGTTTATTTAATCTCTAATTTTTATCTTGAAGCAAAGTCAGTAAATATTTATTGAGCTTTGGTGTCGTTGGCTTCAACTGCGGTTTTGCGAGAGCGTCTTGCGCGGCGATTTATGCGTGTGCTTGAAATTCCCACCACCTCTACGTACCTGCAAGACAGGTGCGGGCGACCTTGGAGGCAGCGATGACGCTGGCAAGAAGCCTCCCGAAGACAAAGAGTATCAGCAGCGAGTCGCGTTTTTTTATTATTCTTTCTTCTCGCATCACGTGATAGTCGAGTGCGGACTGCGGCGGACCAACCGATATTCTCCGCGTGCAGTTCATGATTCGAAAGGGTCAGAGCGTGCCAAAAATTTCAAATAGAACACTCGCGTTCTGATTAACAACAAATTTTTAATTCTCTGAACACAACGAGGAAAATGGAGAGATGAATTTCAAATTTAATGTTCAGTCTTGGTTGCTAAAATTTGATATATTTAGAAAAAAAAGTTTCACGTGATTTTTTTTTAAATTCCGCTTTGGAGTTTGAAATAAAAATATAAAAATCATATATTTTTATACTCTGCATGTGAACCCTCTTGTTTCTGGATCTCTTTTAATGCGGGCAAAAGTTTTGCAAAACAAGGCCAGAACACGCAGTGCATTAATCTACCTGGATTAGAAGTTTTGCCCCAGTGGAGCAGTTGAGCGACCAAACTAATTACATATTCATAAATTGTTTGTTTGCATTAGCCAGGCAAAGCGTCCCTGGAGCCGAATTGCGTCTGCCAGTGGCACACGAGGGAAATAACGCAGAGACGAAAACCAGAATAAAACGCCCTTCTGGATAACTTTTATTTTTTCATAAACCACGCATAGATTAAAAGACAGACTCGCTTTTAAAATCTACGGAGAATTTATTTCTGCGTGGGAGCTTTTGAGAAAAGCCGTGACGGCCGGAGCATTTCAAATTCAAAAACAAACGCCCCGGGACGTCTGCTTTGGATCAGCGGCGCGGAATTATATTTACGCCCTTTCGCCTCGCTCCACTCGAGGGCCCGAAATAGGCCCTTATCATGTACGAATGCGGCACAATACAAAAATGCCGGCGCTCGTGCACTTGACACGGAGCCAAGCAACTCGTTTCCCTCTCGCCTGCGCGACACAATTCGCAAATGAATGAGGGTGTCGGGCAGGCGGACGGACGGCAGCAGGCAGGTGAAAAGCGAAAGAAAGGAGACGAGCGCTGATTGATCTCTGCTGTTCGCTCGGATGCTGGAAAATAGGCCGGCAAGGACTGAAATAGAGGTCGTTTTCTGCTTGAATTTTACTATATATACCAATGGCGCTCCAAAGCGGAAATGTTGAAGTTCACACAACGAGGGGGAGACTTATTAAAAATAGAAGGTGCAATGTTCATTCAATTCTGTGCTGATTTTTTCATGCATTATATTTTTTATATTTGGTTGGTGGAAGAAATTGATTTGATTTAGTTTTATATATACATTCCAAAAGCATTGATAATTCTACTAAGAAAAAAAACCTTCAAGAAATAAAATTTGACATTTGAAGCAGTTATATTTATTAAACACAAGGCGCATGTTTGATATAAACAGTATATGTAAAAGTTTTAAAAGGAAGTACTAATTTTTCCTTTTGTTTGTTCACAGATGTCGTGGGAGCGAAAGGTTTCGTTTGACAATGGGCCGGACGGCTCGGTGGCCGAGGACTGCTTCTTTGCGATGCGCGCCTTCAAAGAGGGCCTCTCGTTCAACTTCATCGAGGGCGAGATGTGGGAGAAGTCGCCATTCACCCTGTGGGACTTCCTGCAGCAGCGCAAGCGTTGGATGCAGGGCATTCTGCTGGTTGTCCACTCGAAGGTCATCCCGATCCGGCACAAGCTGCTGCTGGCCGTGTCCTGCTACTCGTGGGTCACCATGCCGCTGAGCACGTCCAACGTGATCCTGGCCGCGCTCTTCCCCATCCCGTGTCCACCCTTCATGGACTTTGTGTGCGTCTTCATTGGCGCCGTCAACATCTACATGTACGTGTTTGGCGTGATGAAGTCGTTCTCGCTCTACCGCTTCGGCGCCCTCCGCTTTGTGCTCTGCATCCTGGGCGCCCTCTGCACCATCCCCTTCAACGTTTTCATCGAGAACGTGGCCGTCATCTGGGGCCTCTTCAGCCACAAGTACCGCTTCTACGTCGTTTCCAAGGAGCTGCCCGCCACAGTGACCGTCTGAACGAGATCCTCTTTCCGAGGGCGGCAAAGTGTGGACGTTCACAAGTCGCCAACTTTCTGCCAGTTTCTGTTGACCTCCCTCTTGTTAACTAAACGTTATATTCCCGTGTGGACCGGTTGAAATTTGTAAGGTCGATTCAATCAAGGACGCTTTTCCGCATCCGAATTTCAAAGTTTGTAAAAATTATCAATTAAATTTTAATTTGGCAAGAAAAGCGTCGCACTTGCTTCAAAATACTCTTTCACCTTTCGGCATTGTTGAATCCCACTGTGTCTTATACTTACTGGCAAAGTTAAAGTTGCAGTATTACTGTAGACTTAATTAATTTACAACTGCGTTAATTTGATGTAGCAGTGTATATATTTTTTTACTTTTTTCTCGGTAATTCGCGATCGTTTTTTTTTTTTTTCAAATTATCCGCTTTCGCGTGCAGCGTTATTGAAGAAGTTGAATGAGTGCACGGCTCGGTTTAGGCGAGGTCGTGTGCGATCCCGGTGCCTCATATTGGGGCATTTGCCGACGGTCACCCCGCTTCCTGCGATAGACTTTAAAAGTCGCTCCCATTCTTTTTTGCAAACCGCCATTCCATCGCCCAGCAGCCGCTTGACCAATAAAGACGCCAAGCAATAAACAAATTCGAGCAAAAGCCCCGCTCGATTCTTGCAAAGAATTTGCGGGGCTCCACTTTCTTCGTAGCAGAAAATTCCTCATACACAAACACCTTCTACTACATTTTCTGACTGAATTGTGTGTTGTATACATTTGAGAAAAAGAATATAGAAGCAAAATTTTCCTCTTTGTCCGTGTGTTTGTCGATTGTATTTGTTTGTGTAAATAGAATGTTGTTGTCCAATCGCAGCTTCGCTTTCGCGGCGGAGCGTTTTAACGAGAGAACCAACTGTAAATTATTATAATTATAATTCCGCGTATAAACGGTGTAAATTAAAGAAATTCTTATTGAAATTGTACGTTACAAGCGGCAAGTGCGGACGGCGAAAGTCCGGAATGCGCCTCTGACTGACGAGCTGCAAAAAGTGAGCCAAAAATTGGCCAGTCGTGTCTTGGAATAATGTTAAGGAAATTCAAAAGCGGCAGCTTTTTGCACGAAATTTGTACATATAAAAAGAAGAAGAATTGGATGCACTTTTTCAAGATGATTCGATGAGCCGTTGCGAAGTAGATATTTTTAAAAGAAGGAATCTAACTGTGTAAAAAAGAGAGCCGCTGACACTTTTGATACGGACCAACTGATTGGAGAAACCTCTAACATTTCATTCATTCGTCACGAGAGAATGAAGTTTTGAGCACAAAAACATGATACTGTTGTAAATTCAAGCGCACAATGCAGACCCTTAATTCAGGATTTTGCACATATATATTTGGTTAATTAAATAATCAATAAAATTAAAAATAAATTTATTTATTTTCACTAAGCATTTCCAGAATTTTGGGTCTTCTCATTTGAGCAAGGTTTGTAATTGTCCCCTTAATTATTTTTCTTTGGGAAATTCACATTGTCCTCCCATTTCCGCCGCTCTCCTGTATGAAATTATGTAAAAGTAGTGCCGAGTGCGTAGTCGATGCAGCGAGTGCCATCATTTTTGTCCGCGGACGTGAGTGCAGTTTTCGTCGACGTTTTAGAGCTCGCGGTCACACTCGTTCGTCCCAATACTCTCCACTTAATTATGGATTTTGTGAATACACACGGTTATATGGATGCGTAAGAGTTGATGAAAGAGAAACGAACACTCGCATAACACGCCGAGATTCGCTTGTGAGGTTTAGAAAAGAAACGCGTTTCTGCTGATGTAAAAAATAATATTCGCCATGATTGAATAAATGAATTATGCACGCATTACAAGTGATTCGAAACATGTGTTTTTCATTTGGACATTATAATCTTCCAACCCTATAATGTTGTTCTGTATTGCACAGTAAGTAGGAGTGAAGCCGTTCAAATATCCAAGCGTAAACTTCCTTTGTTAATCCTTTGCATTTCACTTTTCCTGTCACTAGAGACGCATTTATAAGGTTTGCCCAATTACTTTTATTTTCAATTTCTCTATTTAACATAATCAAATGAGCAAAAATGAAAACTCTGGATCAGGCAGATTATAATATTTTTTTTGTTTACTGGCCACTTGATTGTGAATTAGATTGATTATATCGCAGTTGAGCGCCAACCTGATAACTTTGGTTGTCAGGTGCATTAGCCAAACTGCTTTAGAGCCAAGTGCTGATTATGATTAGTAAAAAGTGCCGGGCAGGAGGTCGATTATTATCTTTCATATATGGTATAGCATCCTCCAGTAACAAACGTGTATAATTTACATGAGGAGAACAAGCGTTGCATCAAAGTAAGGCGCTGCATGTTTTCAAAGTATCATTATTGAACGCCTTTTTATCTATACAATACCAAACAACACCTCAAAAAAACAAACACAAGAAAGTTATGAATCTGATTCGGCGTTTTGCCAAAATACCAGTCTCACTATTGATTTCTGATCTGATCAAATTTCACGTCGGCTCCCAAATCAATTTGGTCGACTGCGCCCGAAAATTGGCGAGTTAGGCAGCCCGCTCGACGAATCTGCTGGACCGGCTGCAGAAATGAAACTTTTTTGCTGCGTTATTTCATTATTGACGGAAAATTAATTGGCTCGTTAGGTAGCAGCTCTAATGAAGCAGGAGGCCGGGAAAGCGAAGCATTCAATCAGCCTGGTTATCAGCAGAAATGAAAAAAAGTCTCCGCCGGAAAATATGCTGGTGACGTGCGAAAAGCCAGACGAGAGATAACTTGATTTGCGCCGTTCCAATTTTGGAACTTGCTCCTTAATAGAAAAAGTTTCTGTCTCAATCTTCAGCGCAAAAGCAATTTGTCCGCAACAAGCGCAAATCAAACGCCCCCGACCGGCTTCGCTCATCTTAATTTGCTCTTAGTTCTTTTCTCCCAACGGGCATGGAGGCAGACGTGGAAGGCACATTAAATTCAACCCAACTATGGGGCCGTCGTCTGACGCTGGGAATTAAATTTTCAGAGCTCTGCCGCAAAAAAAAGGGTGGCGCTGCTGGGAAAGGGCGCTATTTGCTTTTATCGCAGAGGCGTCTGCCGCTGCGAATAATTCATTTTATTCCAGCAAGATAAAATTTTACAGCCACCCGAAACACATGTAACGGCGCAATTTTATCGACCTTTTTCCCAGAGCCACAAAATTTTACGAGAATGCTGCACTACAACGTGAATAACTGTGAAAATATTTTTCTATTTCTTTAAATAATTTTCTAATTCAGTTTTATCGATGATAGTGTAATATTATTAATAGATTAAGTAGATTGTAAGCATTGAATAACTGAGGAAAGATATTAAAAACGTGACATCCTCAGCACAATCATTTGAAGTAGCAAGTTATTGTACGCTGTCCAATCACATTGAAATAGCCTGACAGTCGTCTATATTGACGCAAACACTCACGTTGGCGATTATATTGATATTAATTTATAAGCAATGGAGGCGCAGAGATAAATAGAGGAACATCGCGGCCTCGCGATGACTAATACATAATCGAAGACACGCAAACAATCAGAATCAAGAAAGGACTCTCGTGTACATTTCCCACTTATCACTCAATACCACGTGGTCAAAATAGTTTTCCTATCTTGGCTCGGCAAACAGGCACTTGCCACCGTTTTATAATCATTATGCGAAAAGTTTTAAGCCATTTCAATTATTATGTATTTGAAACAGCAAACTAATCTACAAGGAAAACAATCCTAGAAATAAAAATAATGTGTAATTTTGCTGTGTTTTTTGTTTTCAAATTAATTCATAGACTTCAAATTTAACATGTTATGTCTTATAAAAATATAATCAATATTGATTCATTTAATCACCCACAACATATTCACAACGTTTGATTGTCTGTAATAAATATTCACGTAAAAATGAAATAATTAGACAAAATTAATGTTTTTCCAGAAAATCAGAAGTTTTAAGTAAAGATAAAAATGGAGGATAATAAAAAGACACCTTATACTTGTCACTATAACTCTAAAAGATATCACGTTTTTACAAAATTAAATGACAGCAAAAAGAGAAAAGAAAATGATGATTACTCGTCTCCGTTTGCGTGCGTTATAATTGACAAAAGGAGATTAAAAAAATAAAAAAAGTGTGTTTGCACAGCAACACGAGTTATGAATCAGCTCAGAGACACAGTGATAAGATTGGGCAATTTGAAAATAAAGGTACTAAACAATCTTCTTACTCATTGATCGGAACTTTCTGAGTGCTTTTGAGGTCGTTTTTTGAGCATACTTTTATCAGACAATAGACTGTAAGCGTCATAGCTTTAGTGTCATAACTGACAGTGCAGAAAACAGCTCCTTCGTCAACTACAGTGCAGCAGCACTGAAATCTGAAAACGACATATTCATCCAAAACACTTAGATATGGCTGAAATATATCTTTTCTATAATTATTAGAACTCTGCCAGATATTTAATTACTTTGTTCATGTTGATGCAAGTGATATCAAATTTAAAATAAAAAATTGAGAGAAAATTAAAAACAGAATCCTTGTCAAAAGTCAGAATTATATTTTTTTCCCCCAAAAGAGTCAAATTAACAAAAGATTTGAAATTTAATTTTACTTGTTAACATTTTTTATTTTAATATATTTTAGAGTGAGTTCTAAGAATTTGAATTTGTCGGATTTGTAAAATCTTCACTTCAACATGCACATTAGACCCACAGCTGAAAATGGCAAGGATTTACCCCTCATAATCAGACTCACGGCACTAGCTTGAAGTGGGAAAGGAGATTTTCACCATCCCTGCAGCACAAACCGTTCCATTTTATAACGTGCGATTCGGAATTACGACTGGCCTGCCGAGAGCATTACACGGAAAATGCATCTCCGTGCGCCGGTAAAAAGGCGGTCCAACACGATCCAGACACGGGAGCAATGAAAGCTGCTGGTTGGAAAATGCTATTTTTGCTTGCCATGATCTCGTTTTCTCTCGTCTGCTATTCGCGAGCATGAACGTATATGTTTGGGCAAACAAACAAATAGATGGAAAACAAACCGGAGCGGTCGCGCGCGTGATCAATATTTAATTTCCGCAGTCACCAGTCGTTGAGCAAAAAATTGCGAATAAAAAAAAGATCGACGAGACATTTCACATTAACTAACTGGAAACTGTGACACCCATTCATATCTAATCTCACGACCAATTTATTAATGACAGTTGCCACGTTTTTTAAATAATATGAAACAAGGTATGCCATTTGTATAAATAATTGACGTTCTAGCTATAGGTAATAAAAATTTATCCTAATTCACTAGATTTTGAGGGGCAAATCCAAAACTGCCAGCCGGTAATTAATTGAGAATATCAGTAATATCAAGTTCAGAAAGGTTCTGCAACGCGTTGCTTACATTATTATATGTGCATTACTCTGGAAGCTATCAAAAATTCAGATGGACGCAAAGGTGTTATCAAGATCTGAAGTGTCGCTCCACGTCCATATCGATTTTCCATTGCGTCAACAGCCGTGGCATATATTTTATATGTTGCTCTGGTATGCGTGGAATTGAAATCAGTTCGAACTCAAAAGAGAGGAGCGAAATGCAGTAAAACAGAGATGGGATTGTGCTCGAAATTTATTTCTCTGTCTTCGATTTTTTGCTCGGTACCATGGGAATGTGCCATAGCGCAATAAGGGTGGCGGAAAATAATCTGTAATCGTGTTTTTAAATTATGCATTCTTAATGCATTTAATCGTATTGCGTCTGTGAAATATATCAACATTAAAAAATCCAACAGCAATAATAATTTCAATAGTCAATAGAGTAATACTTAAAAAATTTCATTTTCAAAAGCTTGGATAATATTGTTTTGTTCTTATCTTAAAAATATATTATACTCTTTGCTAAAAAAACTTTATTTCTAAATTGTTTATACTTTTCAGTATAATTTTCGTTTGTTGGGTTACTTTTTCATTTATTTTTACCCGTTTGCTTTGAGTGCTTTCTTCAATTGCCTCTTTTTATTTGTTGAGATATTATCAAAGTTTAACAAAATGCGTTTTTTTTACTTTGGCATGTATTTATATGTCTTTTATTATACATATGAGAGCAATTTATATTTGTTTCGTTAGATTGAAGAGGTAACTAATAATAATAAATAAAATTGATTTTATTTACACTTTATTTAATGATAATTAAATAAAATAAAAATTTAAATTAAATAAAATTTAAGGCGCAGAATTGATAGAAATAATTTTGCGATTCGCTTATTTTCTCTAACCCTAGCCAGACCCTAGCATGAATATTAAAACACCCCCGTCTAAATTCATGCGCCTCTCAACATTATAGTGGACATATTTTCAAAGCCCGACTGTTGAATTGTTTTTATAGGGTGCGCCTTCCGCGGTCGTCCAGCTAGAGGAAAAGTCGTTTGTTCAAAATAGTTTCGCATTGCAGCAGCAGGGCAATATCACACGTTTTGTGTTTGAACCACACCAGAAATAAATGTACACATACCTCAAGAGCCCTTGTGCTTGCGAGCGATTTTGTCGCCAATGGCGTTTGTTATTTATTTTTATATTAATATTATTTGTTTACGCAGTGCTTTTGAAATGAGTTTTTTTTATTCGTAATAAATCAAAATCAGTATATTTCGTGTCAAAATTTTTCAAATTAAGAATTAGTGCAGATCTCGTGCAAAAATGGTGCAGAAATGGTGTGGAATCGGTCCAGCTGTTCTGCATCAGTTCTACACCAATTCTGCAGCTTTTCTGAACCAGTTGTGAACTAGGGGTCTAATTAAAAATAGAATGGTTCCATTTCCATTGCTATTTCATTTTCCATGCTTAAACATTTAATTTTGTTGCCTTTTTCATAAATGGTCTTATATTTTGCAGGTCATTGTCATTTTCCGTTTTGTTCATGGCGGTTGTTTATTTATTTTTAAATTAAAATATTTGTTAACAGTGCTTTTGAAGTGATTTATTTTATTCATATTAACTCAAAATCTGAATTTTTAAGCTTTTTCGTATCAAATTTTTCAAATTTAGAATTTTTGCTGATATCTTGCTAAACCGGTTCAGCTGTTCTGCATCTTTTCTTAACCAGTTCTGAATCAGGGGTCTAATTAAAGATGGCAGTGTTTTGAAAATTATCTCGTTATTTTTTTTAGTTAAATCCCAAAGTAGAGTAAGCTATGCAACCCGCGCTTCATGCATGTTTGGCTGTCAGTTTTTATGGTCATATTCTTTTGAAATAAGGTCGGTGGTATTGAGAATAATTATATTTCCAGAAATTATCTATCGCCTCTATTTCTATTTTATGACAGAGTTGAGAGTAATTTGATTAGTAGTGATGATCAGACATCAGACGTCAACTTTAATTTTAAACAAAAAATTTAAAAGGAAAATTATTAGGCTGATTTAGATTGGCTGAATAAATATTCAATATTATCACACGTGGTCTGTATTTTTTTCTTCCTGTTTGTAAGATATGCTATTAAAATATTATAACAAGTTCTAGTCTATCACTCTAGATAAGCAACAACAGCAAACAAAATAAAATTTTCAAGTGTTTCAAAAACAAGTTTCGCCGAATTAAATTTCTGTGTGAAGCTATTGGCGTCTGTTTGCAGGTAAGAGTTATTATAATGGCATAAAATATTAGTTTTACTTTCCTGGTGAATAAAGTTCAAAGGAATTTTTTCGTTTTATCATTTTCTAGCAATCCTGAAGCGGAAATATACTTTCCTCTGATCTTTCTTGGCCGAGTTTTCCGCCGGCACCTGCCGCAGGCCAAGATAAATATTTGATTTGGCCTGATTGAGGTGGGCGCTGGCCAACACTTAGCAAATGGAATCGCGCACTTGATTGAATCACGCGAGCCCCGTAGTTGAGAGGGCGAAATAATAATTGATGTGCTGAGAGGGCTGCCCCATCAAATTAATTTTCTGTCTTCCTCTCATTCATCCCTGCCAGGCCAATCACGTGCCTTCTGCAAACCCATCAGACCAGGCATGAATTATGCACGTCAATAGAAAGTGTAGTGTGGACAAACAACCTTTTAAATGCTTGGCCGTCTAACAGGTTTGAAGCTCGAAACTTCTCAATTTATTTTATGAAAGTTAAATTTTTGGCTGAATTTTTAGGAGAAAGAGACAAACTGTTATTTAAAAAGTTTCAGCCTTTGAAATTAATCATATGGAAGAAAATTATTAGGAATAATAATTTTCTTACTATTAGATACATAATTAATATTCATCTTTAAAAATCTCAAAGGAATAATCTAACAAACTAATTTATGACTTTTTTTTAGTTAAATGAATTTCTCGATGAGAACTACAGACACTTCGTAAAATCTGGAGCACGTGCGTGCCGCTGCCTCTCGGCAGACGCGGTTTGCTTGGGCGTTGAGGTCGATAACACCCCCCGTCCATCCACCCCAGCAGCCACAACACGATCGATCGGCTAAAGCACAGGGACCACGCCTTCAAGCGTGCCAACCCTAGATTGGTAAGTGAGTACCGGGTGAGCAACATCGACAAACAGAAAAGCTTGGAGTTCTTTGAAGTGGTGAAAGTAATTAAGTCTTTGCAAAATTTAAATTATCTCATTCAACTCAGTTATTTTTCACTTCAAACCTTAAGTTTAAAAAATAAGCTAAATAAACTCAGATATTTAAAAAAAGAATATTCCGCAATATATAAAACAGACCTTTAGTCAGTGGGTAATAAAAAAAAATTAGCAAGGAAATACAAAAGTTTTGTTACGAATTTAAAAATTGATAACTTTTAATATTAATTTAATAATAATTGATCAAATATGCACTTATGTGGACGGTAAAATAAAATACTTTTTAAATATAATACTAAGGAAGTATATTACCTATTTACAAAATAAAAGCTGTTGCATAAATAACATTTGCCGAATCTCTTCTTTCTTTGAGATGATCATAGAGGTAGTTACTTTCTGTCGAAAGGATCACTCCAAACTTTCATATCTGAAACATAAATAATTTCTATATTATCTGAGCCAATTTTATTAATTTAAAAATCATTTAAATTCAAAATACAATTATTTATTAATGATAATGAATTGATAATAAGAAAGTAACTTTCAATATTACAATCATGGCTCACACGTCTTAAATAAATAATATGTTATTTGTTATTGTACTTTAGGAGGGAAGAAAAAGTGAAGTAAAAATTTAATAAAGAAATAAAATTAGAAATCATTATGTAACCGACTAACCGTCAACAATAATAATCATGATTTAGTTACAAGATTTTATTACGGAAAGGATTTTCATTAAAAATGGTACCATATTTTTCCCTTTATAAATCATTTTACTTGATCGTCTTAAAAATTTAATAATAAAATTATATAATTAGAGAAAATATTTGAGTGAAAAAAAAACTTACTGCCAGGCTGGATATCCTCTTGCTTTATACCTTTCCTAGTTTCAGCTTGAATTTTTTCTGTAAGACAAATGACAAAATGACCAAATTTTGTAATAAATAATGCAAATTTGTATGAAACTTACTCCACTTTGTGGTGTCCATCATTGGTTGCACAACGATCGGATAAAGAGCGATCCCGATGGCTCCAAACAGACCGCCAATCAAGGCGCCAAAACGCCAACCTTTCCAAACTTTGGCCATTTAAATATTATCTTCCTCGATACAAATTTACAGAAGCCAAATTGAATTGAAAATTTCCAGACCGCGACTCCGTTTTGCTCCTTGTTTGGAAACACAGCTGATGTCGGTACTCGCGCGTGTGGAATTCGAGTAACTTTAGTAAATCTTCTTCACACAAGGCTGCAGCACCGCAGACACAGAAGTGAATAATTAATATTAGTTGAAATTCTTGACCACAGATGGCTGGCGGCTCCGGGTAGAGAGGAGACTTTAATGCCCAAACTGCAGAAAAGTTGTTATGCAATCCGCGTGGCATTGAGGTCTGCCGCGTTGCATACTTTCGAATTCCGAAGGCGGCTTTTGCACCATTTCCTTGACATTCCTGAGGCTGGTGCTCACTTCAATGTTTACGAGTGAGGAACGATTTCGTGTGTAAAAAGAAAAAAAAGAAATCCTACGGGAAAAAATAACAAAAAATGGCATAAAAATAAAAGTATAATTTACTTTGTTTGCAAATAAATTAATTAAAAAATTAATTGCAATCGTTTAAAGGGATTAAATTGAATATTATTTTTTTTAATCTAAAAAAAAAGTAAAAAAGAGCTGATGTATATATGAGCAGGTGTTTGATAAAGTTTTTTGAATAGACGTGTGCACTTTTATTATAGTGCTAATGGCGAATAATTTGGTTCTCGGAAGAGGCGGAAATAAAGAGGAATTTCCTGGAGGAAGGAAGACTGAGTCGTTGGGGAGTTTGCGGCGCACTCGGGCCGCCGCGATAGCAAATAAAAGTCATTCAAGTTACTTCACGGTTGTGTTATGTTAATAGTGCGGCGGCCGGCGCATTCCTTCGGTGTGGCATCCGCGCGCTGATTGGCCGACGAGCATGGGTTGGCGCTGACGTCACGCACACCCAATGATAATGAGGTATTCAACATGGCGCAGTGAGTGCAGTCAGTGTTCGCGGTCGCTCCGATGTGAATGTGATTTGCAGTGCGCACGATGCGGCGAAGACGCAACGGCGAGATACCCTTGCCCGACGGATGGGAAATGGGTCGCGATTTCGACGGCAAAATCTACTACATTGACCACAACAGTAGGCAAACGTCTTGGATCGACCCGCGGGACAGGTAAGCTGCCTACCTTGCAGGGCCCCACGTAGACTGAGCGTTCGCCGCCCCAGACAGCTCCACACGCGCCCTCAAACGCGCACCAAAAGTCCTTACAAAATTCTTCAGGCCCCTGTTGATTGATTATTCGCCGTTTTCGCCACTTTCGGGCCCATTCGGCTGGTATTTTGGTTGGGTTGCTGGTGTCGACGGTGCTGCCGCCGCGCCGAAAACACGCGAGACGCGCCGTGGTGACCTGCAAGCGGCCGCTCGCTGCCGCCGCAACGCTTTTCTCACTCGCGGCTTATTTCTCTCGGCCAAGAGAGCCGCGAAATTCTTCTTCGCCGACGATTCGAATTAAGAAAAAAAAAATACTTCCACGAGCGCTTCTTCGCTCGCATTAGGCTTGACAGCCGGGAATGCTGGTGTTGCAAAATTCTTGGCGAATTTCTTCCGCACTGGCGCCAAACTAAGTTGATAGAGGCCATTCCGAAAGCTTTTCCTTGCTGCGAGTTACAAAATAAAAAACTTATCAAAGGAACAAATTTTTAGAAGATTTAAACGGGTTGAAAAATGTTCATAGCCATTTTTGTGGTTCCGGTTTATTAATTTTCCCAATCAACATAGTGAAAAAATCTCGTAAAAAAATTGTTCGTTTACCTTTTTGTTTATTTATTTCCAATCCCTCATTTTTTTAATCAAAGAGAATCCTTCAGTTGCCCAAGATTTTTCTTCTAAATTATAGGATTAAAAAAATTCAAATACAATATTATAATATATTGTGATGAAGCGTTCATTTTTTGACTCGTTGAAAGGAGAAAATTGATTGTAACTTCATATCAATTAATGTTCGCGCTTCACAATAATAAATAAGATGGATTTTTCAGGCTACTGATTGGCTGGAAACGCTTTTTAACCCAATCAGAACGCTCGGCAATAATCAAAATTTGCTCTAATTGTTTTGATACACAGATCTTTCTCCATATAGAAACTCGAGAGTATCAGTCGAACAACAGATTCGGCTCAAATATAGAAGCTCCTCCGTAATGCTAAATTGCTATCGTAACCGATTTACATAAAAAAAAAAATGATAATAATAATATTGATACCCTCATAAAGCGTAAAAAATAAAATTTAAAATATTCTGTGTTTGAGGGAGAGTGAAAGAGAGTGCTTTTTTTTAATCTGCTATTTTTTTAAGCTTCTAGAAAATCGCAATTTTAATTGCAATCAATATAATGGCAGGGTATGAATTAGTTTAAGACAGTTTAAGATACGATTTGATTTTTTCCACCAAATTTAATTTACATTTAAAAAATTAAAATGGTATTAACAATAATTGATTAAAATTTTGTGAAACTTAAATATGAATTATCAATCATAAGGATCGTACTAATTTTCCGCAGAATTATTTTTTTATCTTTATGATTTGTGTTGTTAATTTGTGAGTGTTTTTTGTTTTTTTTTTTGTAATTTTTAGTGTAGACTTGTAGAGTTGTCATTTTCTTAATTTATGAGTTTTAAGTGGAAAAATTAATTATTTTGGAAACAGAAATTTTAATCTGCTTTGAAAAGAATTAAAATTTCCAATTAAAAGTTAAAATTTGGACTTTTTAATTCGGTTTCCAAGCAGTTTTTGAATCCACGTTAAAATTTCTTTTGGAAAATTGTAATTTGTATTTACTCCATTCACAATATTATAATTAACCATTAAAAGATTTTTCAAATTTTAAAACCTGCCATTTTACAATCGTCTGCTTTTTTTTATTAAAAATAATTTTGTTTGATTGTTGATTTTTTTAACAAGGAAAAGATGGGTGCTGTGACTCGGCTCTGGCCTTGGACAGGTGCACTTTTCGCACCTGCCCTGCCGCCGCTGATATGGATGAACCGCTGCTCGGAAAGGAAATTCTTTTCCGCTGCGCCAGCCGGGAAATCTGGCTGTTCATCTATTTGCTCACGCACCGGCACGCATGTTTCCATTTGTTCATCACGATGGATTTTGGGTCGGTTTCGGGGTCGTGAGCCGGGCGCGGATTGCATGAGCAAAGCGCGAGTCGTGGGAACTGCCCAGAATAAACACGTAGCGGCACCTTCAAAAATGAAACAGCCGCCGCAATTAGACACCCGAGTGAACGAGCCAATTACACGCACCATAAATTATTCAATTTAATGGAACTGAATCGTAAAGATTTTTGCAACTTTTTGCGCTCGACCTGCTCCATTTTCACACATTAATTTTACAATTAGTGCTTCACAAAGACAACATTTCGTCCTCAAATTAACGTTTTGGTGCTACAAAAATAAGATTTGAAATGATGATTTTTTTGTTAAACGACAAATTTTTTTTTAAATTTTGATGAATTGAGCTCAAAAATGCATTTTAAATTTTTAAAGAATCCCAACTTGGCACATTTTTGTTTTAAGTAAGAGCAGGAAATACTCACATGCAAAATTGCGCTTTTTAAAAAATATTTCTACAAATAAAAAATGTTCATGATAAATCAAATGCCACTAATTTTTGGTGTTTATATAATTGTTAATATCAATTATATCTTACAATTAAATTTTTAGTAAATATTATTCATAAGCAACATTTAAATGACTTGAGTTTATAAATTTAAATTTCACACTTTACAGGAATTTGCCATCGCATTATGATTTACTCAAACAGTATTTTAATAGCAATGTTTTCTGAGCTATATATTTTTTATAATTTTTAATTTTTTTAAATCATAAATTCATATCAATGAATGCAATCTTTTTGATCGATTATCTTTCTCTGCATATATTTTCAATGTTAAAATTTTTATTACTTCACCCTCGGGGGCCGATTTTAGGCCACCTGGTGCGTGCGCTGGTACGAAAAATAATTCGCGCTCGATCGATGGCGCGGCTGTTATAAATAATTTTATTTCACTCCGTATGCATGTGTGTGTGTGTTCTTTGCCTGGGAATCTTTTGTGTTTTCACTGACTGCGCCCCGTCTGTCCATGTGTCAGTCAGTAAGTCTGATTCAGGAGGCACGCAACGCGCAGAGCAGGTTTCCAGACGGCCGCGCGATTGTCTTCGTTTTGATGGGAAAGCATTTTAAATCACACGCCAGCAACATTTTTATTCAGTTTCTCATGTTTCACGAGAGCGGGGCAGAGCAAAGAGAGAAACGCGAAATGCGCCGCGGACGGAGAAAGAGAAACGAGCAGACGATCTCTGTGGCAGCCGCAGACGAGATGACTTTTCTCTTCGATCGCATTCATCATGTGGGAATTTGCCACGGAAATAGAAATAGAATGAGATGAACTTTCTGGTATAATTAAAGTCTTCGCTGAACTAAAATTTTAAAATTTCAATCGTTCAAATACAAATAAACGCATTAGTTATAAATATCATCAGGCAGAACATAATATTCAACTGTAGCTAATATGTAAACATTTTCTTCGAATTCAATTTTCTTATGGTTTTTTTTTCTAATAAAAATTTATACAAATGTTTTTTATAAATATATAATTAATTTAATGGATTCAAATGTTTCTTATAATTAATGTTCAGAATCATTTTATTTTCTACCGGAAAAAAATGTTTCAAGCCATATCTAATTAGCAGCCGGTTTTACAATCAGGGTTGTTGGCTCTCTTTTTACTGATTTATTTTTACAATCGACGTGTGGAGGAAAAATGCGGCGCAGAAAAGAAAATTGCTCCAACCGCAACAACTTGAAGCGCGCCGCGAGCCGCGCACTTTTATGGCTCGAGAAAACGAACGACGGACAATTTGCATGCAAATTAATTTGTTATTTCTGCTGGAAATTCTTGCTCGTTTGCATCACGACGAGAGAGCCAAAACTTGAAATTAAACTCGGAGATGCAATTAGAAATTTCGCAAATTTCTAGGCCCGCTGCAGTGGAATTCCGATTGGCAAAGAGAGCGTGCGTGATTTGCATTCAAGGCTCGTTGTTTAGGGTCACGCGCTTTGTTTTCAGTACATTAGTTGTTGGCAAACTGCATTCATTATCAGCGATTATCATTAATGAATTACAATGATATGTATACACATTGCTACAGTGCCGATTAATTATACGTGATGGTATTTGAGGAAATATTTTAATGGAAAATTGTTTCCATTTAAAAAAAAAGACAAAATTTTAATTTATTCGGGTATTTATTGAACCAGATAATTCTAATTTTCATTGTAAAAATCTTGAGCATATTAAAAATAAAAATAAGTAAATATTTAAGTATACAAAGATCAAATTTTTTATTAACCAAAATGATGTGCTTGTTCATTGAACATGACAGAGAAAGATTAAAATTCGCACTGTGAATCAAAACTCGTTTTCGTCTCCCGACCAGTTGAAAGTGGATTTTTGCCCTTTTCTCGGGTCATCCCGGCGTGCGTGGACAACAATGGGCAGCGGCGACGCGCGTGCCAGAAGCGTCGAGACGGCTTGGCGACCCCTGCGCTATTTTGGTCGCGAACGTCAACCGCGCTCGCGGCCGACGAGCGCCGCATTCCTCACGCGGGCCGAGCCAATTCATTTCAGCTGCAAAAGGAGAAAAAAGTGAAAGTTCTGCTGCACTTGCAACCCGGCGATAAATCGGAACGCTCTGTAGCTTGCGACAGGCGGACGCGCCGATAATAACGTAACCGGTGCTCCAAGTGAAGCTAAAATTGATTCGCCTTAACTAATCAGTTTGGAATTTCAAGTGGGAATTGCCATTAACAGATTTAAATCGATCAATCACTTTAAAAACACACGACAAACACACGTGATTTAATTGTAATTTCTCTGTAATTGTTTCTTATCAAATCATTTACTTTCATTTTTTTCTCTCAATATATTTTCGTGTCCTCTTCGCGTGGAATTTCGGAGCGATTGGTGCGAAAAGTTGTGTGTTTCGGAGCCGAAACCGCAAGTCTGAACGCACCAGTTGCGGTACAGGATGCGTTTCGGCCTCATGAGCACCACGTTCGTTTTCCCTCCGGACCACATCCTGTGCTAAGCACCCCAAACCTCTCCGGAATTCCAGAGCCGCAGTCAAAGGGCTCGGCGGGCAGCGACATTTCCCTGGAATCCGTTAAAAAAATATAAGCTCGCGGTCGTGTGTGTCGGGGAAAAAATCTTCCCGGTAAAAAAAAATGCCCCAGCTTCCTGTGTCGTTTTTGTTCCGAGCGCTTTCATCCGTCCCTACTCCATATATACGCAGCTGGAAAAAGTAATGAGTTGTAGAAGTCGTTGGAATTCCTTTAGATCATCCAGCCTCAAATACTCCTTCCTAATTTACTTCACCACATTTTTTACGTTACTCACGAAATTCGCCAATAATTGTGAATCATAACTTAAACATTGACCCACTGTTGATAAAAAAAGAGCACAATATTATTATAGAAACGGTTTACTGTGTGGTAAAGTTATAAGAATAATAGTTCAAGTTTGAATTTTTATCATATAATAAAAGGCGATTTTTTTTCCAACTTTTGTTACGACTCGTGGTGCATTGAATATTGTATAATGAAACCTTGGAACTTCAATGACAATTAAGTAGTGATATATATGAATAAGTATGAATATTCCGAATTAAAAAAATTCTGGATATTCACTTTCAAGGAAGCAATAAAACGCACAATCCTGCAATGAACAAAAATCGTCTTTTTTTATAAAAACTTGTGAAATACTTTCCTGTTGGCAACACAAGCATAATGGATCCATGAGTGCATCCTCAAAAATAATCCGCATAGGAATGTGCAATAATTGAACTAATCCGCTGACATTGCCAACCGCCAAGCAGCCCTTGCTGCGGGAAGAGTCCAAGGCATTTTATTTCTGCGCCGAGGGGCCGCCGGCGAACAACGAATCTCGCGGCTCCAGAGCCGGCGCGCTGCTGGAATTCCACTCGAAATAGGCCTCCGCGAAGAGAAACAAACGCATGATTCTGTTTCTTTTCTTTCATTTTTCCTGCGTGGACCGATTTTCGTGAAAATTCCCAGCAGAGCAGTGCACCTGTTGCGTGGCGCCGCGGCCGCCGCCACTCCGCCCTCGACGTCGCGGACAGATGAGAGAGGAAGAAATAATGCACGTCGGAATGTTTTTAATGACGCGCGGAGCCTCTATTATTTTTAAGTGCCCTTGCCCTGCTGTCCACGCAGGAATTCCATCCGACTGCTGTGCGCCCGCGCTAGCTGACGAGCCGCCGGAAAATTTAATTGGCGCCGAGTTCCGCGACTGTTGACGTAAAATCAAGTTGAGTTGTTGCCCAACATGACAGATCTCGTAAGATTTTTTTGCAATTTGTTTAAGGACGTCATAATTTACAGAATTGTAATATAGCGAAATTCTCTTCCTTTTATTATTATTTGTTTTTTATTTTATTTGTTTTTTAAAGATTCTTTTTTTTTGTGGTTTCAGAGGTGGTTTAAAAAACTTTTTGCTTTTAATGCTGTTAATTTAAAAAAAAAAAATGTAGTAAGGAAACGCAGTTTCTCAAATTGAATTCGTCATGAATCAATTCTGGATTATGGATTATCTATTACAATTTACAATATATCATCACAACATAATTATACGAAGTCTGTATCCTGTCAAAGTATATTATCTATTTTACCACCTTTTGTAACAACTGCGTCTATCAACGCCTTTGCTCAGTTGAAATTCATGCTTTTATCCTATTAAGATTATTTTTATTTTGATTTCAGCGGTTATAAAGGAATTTGCATTGTAATTTGATCCAAAAAGTTTTATCAGATAATGCTTTGTTTTGGCAATGCGGATTGCGATCTGACTCGGCATCATTTTCCACGAGGAATTCGACGAAAACATTTTGCGTAAACGCGGAGAGTCGTGTCGGAATTCGCGTTGCCTCGAGTGAGTAACTCTCTTGGCGCAGATGATATCAGCGCAGTCGCGCGCGGATGAGGTCAGTGTTTTTTCGCCTCGCACGCAATTATTGCAAGACGACTACTACTTTTCTGCTCGACGTCGCGGAAACTGCGGTTTAAAAAAATTCCTTTTAACTTGATGTGCATGGAAAAGAAAAGGGGGATTCCTTCTCTGGTTCCTTCCTCTGAGGGAGGTTTGGGAACAAAGACCCTTGTGTCTGCCGCGAGTACAAAGAAGGGGAAGCACGCGAAGAATTTGACACGGATTCGTGGAATTGTGGCCGGGCTTCTTGGAAAACGCAAGAGGGACGCGATAAGAAAGAGAATTAAGAGGCATGGTAGCCAGATGCGTTTGAGGCGAGATGAGCACCGGGCAGCAAACAACACAAGGGGGATTCCAGTCTTGTTCTATTGAAAAAACAGACTCCCTTTGAAACCTCACAAAGTAAAGGCGCAATTAGTTCAAGAAAAGAAAAAAAAGCAATATAAATCATCGGAATGTAGGTCATACAAACTTTAATAATTTATGCACATTTTAATTCGGTGTAAATCAGATTTGTTTATTTCAAATTTAATTGAATTTGTTATTAATAATTTTTTTTATAATCGTCCAATAATTTCACAAAAAATGAAAATGAAACATTAGAATAATCACATAAGTGCTGCTAAAGAATTTCCCACCCCCACAACTGGTGTACCAGTTGTGCTTCCACCCCCACATGGCACCCCATGGCGAGGGGGTTGCGTGTTTTTAATTCTCCCTGCGCCAGCTGGTCCCCAACTTCCCGACCCTGACCTTCTTTCCTCCCTTTCCGCTGCTCCACGCGCGTTTTGTTTGCTGGGTTGAAAAAGAGCAATATGAGCCGCATTCCTGGCTGATCGCACCCATCTGCGATAAGGCGACAGAACTCGTGGGCGTGCGTTATCAGCAGCCTTGGCATTCCTTTTAGCGTTCGTCACCTAACTAGCAGCTGCTCGCAATCGGCTCAGCGACACGAATTCTGCACTGTTTCCTCTATCTAGTGCAGTGGGTTATAACCGAGGAAAATAAAGAAAATTATGTTGTAGAAATTCACGATCGAGGGTTGAATTTGAAGTCGGCTTTTCCTTGATGGGTTTTTGCGAGTTAATTATTGTTTTTCTTCAACAACAAAAAACCCATCAAGGAAAAGCCGACTTAAAATTCAAATCTTCATAAAGGAAATTAATTGAAATTCCAAAAACTTTCATCTTATTATTGCAACAAAGAGTTTTGGAAAACAAATAAAATGAACTGGCCCTAAATTGATGTAATTAAAATGGAATTAAACAAAAATTGCTATTAAATCCTTGGAAAATTTCGTGGTGGAACAAAAGTTAAATTATTTTCCTTCTGGATTCGTCGATCAGATGGTGCGCGTTTCGGGCAATAAAATGCTTGGCATCCGAGGCTGCTATTTTTACAGCCGGCCTCTCAACTCCATGCGTCTCTCGGAGGGTGATTCTTTTTCTTAGCTATTCTGCGCTTATCTCGCCATAGCAGCTGCCGCTTTTTGCTACCTCACCCTGAAAAGAAAGACGGCGGCAGCGGGTGGGCGCCCTGCTTCCTATTAAAAGCCGTGGGAAAATTCTTGTGCATCTTTTTACTGCCGCTAAGAACAGCAAAATGCACTTTCTGCAGCGGAAGAAAATTCGCCTGAGGAATTTTTCACTTCATGCACTCCATTTCTATATTATTTTATCTTCGATCGTATTTTACATTAATGCCGAAATTTCAATAATTTTTCTTTCAATTTCCCCTAAAAAATTTTCCGCGCTCAGTCGACATTATTAAATTTCAGTAATCTTTCTTAATGTGATATGTTTGACAAATCTTTAATCTTCATCCCTTAATTTTTCAGATTAACAAAGCCGCTGAATTTCCAGGACTGCATCGGAAATGAGCTGCCGCTCGGCTGGGAGGAGGCGTACGACCCCCAAATCGGGGTGTATTACATCAACCACAAGAATCGTAAGTTCCTCGCATGCCTGATCAAAAATTAAATAATTTATTAAAACGTGCGCGGCGCACGACAGCCAGCCGCCGCGGCTCTCGCGGGGAAAAAAGCCCGCCTGTCAACCGACTGACTATTTTTACATTCCTATAATCATAATCGGCCGTAGCACTCCGTCCGAGGAATTCCACGCGGCATTTTTTTCTTTATATATACCTTTCATTGGGCCGCCCCTCGAGCGCCTTGAGAGGTTTTTTATTATTCAAATGAGCAGATGGACGGGCGTCGTTAATAAATTTTCCGAATTCTTCGATCCAGCAGCCGACTCTCGTCATTGTCAGATTTTGAGATTTTCATTTTTTTGCGCAGAAACAACGCAGATGGAAGACCCAAGACTGGAATGGCGCTCTGTTCAGGAGAACATGCTGCGAGAGTACCTGCAAACGGCGCAAGACGCCCTCGAGGTGAGTTTGGAAAAAATGCTACATTTTTTTTTAAATTTAGTTTGGATTTGATAAGAAACGAAACATCTCAGAATTTAAATTTAATAGATAATATTTTATTTTCTCCATTTAGTGAAGTTTAAATCGTTCAGTGCATCTCATGAACTATTTAAGTAGACAGGGACGTAAAAAGGGTAATCAGCTTTATGTCCACAATAACAAGGCTTGAATTGCCTTTTTAAGGTTAAATTGGAATTTTCAATCGCCCAATAAGAATCAACTATTTTGGCAACAAAATAATACCTAAGTCCATATTTTTAATATAAAAATAAAAATTTGGCCTAATTCTCCTGAAACTTCGCAACCTGTTTATCAAAACCATATGGATAAAAAAAAGTATGAAAATTCAAGAAGAGAGTACAAAAAAAATTATAAAAATCAACTATTAAGAAATTTAAATGAAACCATTTTAAATTTCTGCACTCTTCCTTCAAATTTATTTCAAAAACAACCGGCAAAAGCGCTTTCAAAGTGAGAAATTTTGAGCAGCAGGCGCCACGAAGCGATTGTTTTGAAAACACAGGATGCGCGTCAAGCAAGTGAAGAGCGAGAGAGAGGTAAAGCAAGTGTCGTGGTTTTTTGCGCGATTTGTGCCCGCTCGGCGCGTAACACCGGCAGCGGCGGCATTATTATTATTTGGCATGATCCGCGCGCGCTCATTATACTACTGCTCGCGGACCGAGAGCAGCAACATCCATCGCGAGTCAGAAGAGCGACTCACTCGCTGGCCGAAGAGAGCGAAGGAAGAATGGAATGCGGCGGCGTTGCCGCGCTTCGGCCGCCCGCCCGCTCGCTCGTCGGCCGGGGTCAACCGCAGCCGTGAGCCAGAGACGCTTTTCGGCGGCGGCAACCGCGACTCAACGACTCGCGGCCCGTGCCGCGCCTGCTACCTGAGTTACGCGGCGGTCCAGCGGCATCGAAAGGGGGTCCGCCGGGGTCCGTAGAGGCACCACGTGAGCGGGCAGGTGGTACCCTGACCGGCAAAAGCACCAGCGCTCACGTGCGACCATATTCATACCACACACGTACCTGGCTGCGATGAAAATTTTGAAAAAAAAATCTACCTGAAATAAGACAAATAATTTTTAGTTCTAATAATTTTTCTTCCGGTAGGACACTTTTTTTATATAGAGAATGAAGAAGCATAATATGTAATTGAGAAAACTTTTTAATTTTTATTTTTTCAAATTTTGCTCCTTTGTGCTGTTTTTTTTTTTTTTAAGTTTTCCCTTTTTTTCAATTTTTTTTATTTTTCCGGGATCATGAAATATTTTAAATTTGCTCCATTTTATTCAAGATTATCAAATGAAAATCGTCAAGTATATCTATAAAAATATTAATAGACAACGGATAGACAACAGCAAATATATGTACTCAAAAGTCTTGGTTATTTAAAATATTTTAAAACCAAGAAACTGCCCACAAGTTCTCTATAGTCTTGCCTGATTATTATAATTATTAATCTTCTTTTGCTTCTCTTAATTAATCAGTTATTTTGTGTTTGGTTTACTTCACATTTTTTTACAAACCAAAACTTTGTTATTTGTTATGTTAAAAGTTAGCATTAATTAATTTTGAAACTTGCCTGCCTTTTTGATTACACAGAAAATTTTTTTCACCCTAGAAGCGCACAAAATGCAGGTGCCATTTAAATTTTAGTTCATTTTTTGTCATAATATTCATCCTGTTTACAAACTGCGCATATTAAAATCTGTGAATCTTCTCACCAATTTGGACTGATTGGAACTGGGCTCGGCGTGTTTTGTTTTTTAATTCATTTTATTTTTTAGGCAAAATGAATCGCAAACTGCGCTGGGAGTGCTGTATAATTTCCATAAAAGAATATTGCTAATAACTGGTTTCGAGGAAAGACGATGGTGCCTACAGGCCTGCGTGCGGCGACTCCTTCTTTTCCTTCCTTGTTTACCTTCGGGCGGGGTTTGTTCACCACCTGCTTGTGCTTCACAAGCAGGAAAACAGGACGCTTTTCCTGGCGCGGCCTGAGCGCGGGTTTGTCGCACTCCCCCTTCCACAAGGTCACTCGGCAAGGTCGCCAGACAGGGATGATAAATAATAAATAATAGACGCGCAATGCCTCCCCCTTTCCTCAGCTCCCGCGTGCGTCTCTCCATATAGATAATTGTGTAGTAAAGGGAAAAAGAGAGCTCAGGCATGCGGATAAAAAATGCAGCAACAAAAGATTCGATATGGTTTCCCTACGTCACAAAGCGCAAGAATGCTCTTCCTCATTTTTTGCTTCCTTCAAAGAATGGGCTTTCTTTTGTTTGTGCATATATGAATAGAAAGGAAGGAATTTATTAATACCAACTACTCTTGACTCAGTCTATTGTTTTTAAAGTACATAAACCTATTTTATTATAATTTTTTTTAATCATTGGAGAATTAATCTAGTGTTTCAAAGTAAGAGATGTTTTATTTCAATAATTATGACACGTATATCATATAAATGTAAATATTAATCATTAATTGTAGTGGCAACGTGAATTAATTGACTAGGTGTTTTTATTTGCAGATTTAGATTATGTACATTGAATAATAAACTGTATGTAAAATTAATTTGTTTTAGGCCAAAAAGGAAATTGTGGAAGTCAAGTCGCAGAGACTGTGCTTGGCTCAGGACGAGTACAATCATCTCAGCAGTGCGCTCGGCACTCTCACCACCTCAAGAACGAGTTGTAAGCATTTTTGTTTAATATCGTGACCAATATATTTACTATTTTTGCTGCAGTGTGTTCAAGTTCAAGCAGCATTAGTACAAAATACGACCCTGACCTGCTCAAGTCGGACGTTGCTCTGGCCAAGAGTAGGGTGCAGAGGCTCAAAAGAGAGTTGGAGCAGATCAAGACCGAGGTGTGCTACACGCAAAAGGGGGTTGAGACTCTTGCCTTGTAAGTGATTCAAAAAATTTGTTCCATTTTAAAATTCTCACTGTTTTATTCCATTCACAGAGTCGAGCAGAAGCTTTTAACGCACCAGGCTGGATGCTACAACATTTCTGAGGCTCAGGCCATCTTGGCCGAGCTGAAGAACATTCAAAAGTCGCTGTCACTGGGTGAGAGGGAGAAGGCTGAGCTTATGCAGTCGCTGGCCAAACTGAAAGACGACCTCACCAGGCTACAGCTGTCGGAGAGTTCGCCAGATGTGTCAACGCTGAGCATTCCCCAGGAAAAGCTGAGCACTGCCTCACAAACTGACCTTTCAGTCGAGCCTGCTGTTATGAGGCTAGCTGAGATGGCTAGGATGAGGTTGCAGTACGACGAGGCACGCCAGAGAGTGCAGAACATTCAGCAGAAGCTAGCAGATTTGGAAGAAAAGGTCACTCCAGGGCAGGCCGAGTCAGACAAGGACCGCCTTCTGTTGTTCCAGGTAAATTATTTTTAAATTATTAATTTGCATTTAAAATTTCTTCAAAGGTCTTGCTTTGAATATCAGTTTACTTATGAGTTTGCTTTAATTTTATTAAATAAACTTTTCTTTTTTTCCATCAGGAGAAGGAACAGCTCTTGAGGGAGCTCCGCAGCAACAAAAAGCACAGTCGTTCGCAGCAAGAGGTGAAGGATATTGAGGCGCAAATTAAGCGGCTTGAGCAAGACCTTAATGATGCCATGGAGATGTCCAATAGGGCAATTGCCGACCGGTTGCGACTTCACGAGGAGAAGCAGCTTCTACTACAGCAATTGAAGGATGGTCTTCGAAACATGGCCATGTTAGAATCGCAGCTCAGAACACTTTCGGCGTCCACACTAAGTGCAAGCTCAAGTTCAAGCCTTGGCTCTCTGAGCACAAGTAGCAAGGCCAGCAGCAAGGGTTCGCTGAGTAGCAGTCTCAGTTTTACTGACATATACGGAGGCCCTCAGTGCACTTCCACCGAGCCCATTGACATGGTCGATCTTCACAGAAGAGTTGAGCGTCTTTTGCAAGGCAGCTCAACATCTTCCGAACTCGCACCCACACCCCACTCTCAGCCGTCCCTTTCACCAAGAAGTTCATTGTCCGTTTCGCCCCCTGTGTCGCCTTATGATCTTGGACCTCCTCCAGCGTACGACCAGGCCTACCACAGGGTAGCACCACCCGCACTAGACCGCACTCAGCTTGTTGACAAACTGGCTGAATTGCGGTTGCATCAAGCGGGACCCAATTTCCTGCCAGTGCCACGACCAAATGGATTGGTACGTCCGAATGTGCCTCTCGTCGACTTAGTTGACCTGAACAACATGTCGCAAGGGTCAGGCCTTGGACGGCCAGGCCGCAACTTTGACTCTGTTAGTCTGAGCAGTGACGTAACAAGTAATCCACCACTATCGCCAATTTCGGAGATGGTGCCTGATGTCTGCGAGTTATCGTCAAATGGAGGGCCCTCTGGCTCAAACACAAGATCGGTCTCGGCCGCAGTCAGTGATGAGTCCGTGGCCGGCGACAGTGGCGTCTTTGAGGCGGCTGCCAGCAAAAAAGGATCTGGTCTTAACGAAATGAACCTCGAAACTGCTCAAGTCCAAATCAAATTAAGGTAGAGCAATAAGTGATTTCATTCGAAGTGAATATAATTAAAATTGAATTTGTGAACACAGGTACTCTGTTAATGATAGTATGCTGTATGTTGGAATTGAAAGAGCGAGAAATCTGTCAGCCCTGTTCATCCCTGAGAATTGTAAAGTGTAAGTTGACTTTGAATCTTGCTAAAAAAAAAAGATAACTAACAAATTTAAATCCTTTTTCAGTTGTATAAAAGTTGCCCTGCTGCCGTCCAGTTCTTCTTCCATGTCTGCTGGTTGCACAAAAGCAGTCGAAGACTTGAAGAAACCTTCTTGCGGGGAAAATTTCCCCATTCCTGTGCCTCTAAGCAAGCTGTGTGCCAAGACACTGCAAGTAAACGTGTGGTGTATTAGACAAAATTGCCAAGAAGAATGTGTGGTGAGTTTCTTAGAACACCACAATTTTATGAGATTATTAAACTTTACCATTTAATTAACAGGGTTCTGCTCAAGTGAGCATGGCTGACTACAACCCTGAAATGGTGTCCACCAAGTGGTACAACGTTCTCAGCTTCCGGTTTATGCAGCCAGATCAGCAGAATGTGGCAGAGTCATCATCAGTTAGCGGTGTGCATGAAAAACAAGAAAGTGAGATTAGCATGGGCCGTGCTGGCGCGCCTGTCAAAGAAGAAAGCAGTGACGAGTCTACCATCATCTCTTCCCAAACTTCGACCCTCACCAGAAACCAAGGTAGCCAAACTTGAATTAAATGATTAATTGTGCTTAACTCTGGCATTCAATTGTAGGAGCGGGTGGATTAATGGGTCCTGTGGACGTCCAGTTGCTGGAACTGACTGCAGGACATGGTGAAGTGGAAGAGGAGGTGGTCAGTGATGACGACGAAGAGGACGAGTCAGACGACGAAATTAGTCATGAAGACATCATTGAAGAAGTTGATGAAGAGACGGTTGAGACAAAGGACCAGGAGACTAACACTGAGTGTGTTTTCATTCCGGAGAAGGGCGCTAGAAAAAAGAGCACCGACGACTCTGCCCGTGCCAAAATCATTAAAAGATCGCAAACCTTCTCCCCCAGTGCAGCTGTTAGCAAGAACCAGTACATTTGCAGGGTGAGTTGATAAAAAAAGAGATTTTGGGCAGATTATAACTGTTTAAAATTCTGAATTTGCAGTTGAACAGAAGCGACAGTGACAGCTCAATGCCTCTGTACCGGCGTTCAAGTGGAGTTGCCTTCCAGCGTAACTCTGTTGAAAGACGATCCCTGCGATGGAAACACCCCCCGGTGTCTCCTCAGAGAGCAGCCTCAGCCGCTTCGAGGCACCCACGCACTTCCCTGGACCTCGAGCTGGACTTGCAGGCCCAAAACACCAAGCTGCAGCAGCTGCAGGATGAAATCCAACGGTTAAAAGAGCTGAAAGACCGCATGGAAATGGCCAAGACGAGCAGGGACTCTGACAGCGCCGTATGGATTCTTGAGGATGAGCAGTTCCAGCGATTCATGGTGCAGGTAAATCATCACATGAGAATGTGTTGAATTAGGATGATTAATTTGTTCTTGGACCAGGCTGAGTCTGAGAAGAGGCCAAAGACCCACGATGAAAAGAGGGTGGACAAGATGATTAAAAAGACGTCCAAGGAATTGTACAAATTGCGGAAGAGTAGAGCTGGACAAGGAAAGCCAGACGTCATTTCATTCAAGTGAGTTTATTTTTTTTTTTAGATTACTGTGGAAATACTTTCAGATTTATATCCATGTATCTAAAATTAAATATATTAACTTTTGCAGGGAGAAAATGGCATTCTTCACAAGAACAAACCTTAATGTACCTGTACTGCCACCCGAGGACAACCTCTCCGAAGACTGCAATTCCGACAGTGGCACCTTGAAGCGTGAGGACAGCGAGAGCATCCATGGTGTGATTATCGAGGAGGAGCGAGTTGAAAGATTTGAGTATGTCATTGACCGTGAGCTTGGCGTTGAAGTCTAAACTGCAATTAACTCGCAACATAAAAGAGTCCATTTTTAGGACCACATTCTTGAATTTTGACCTGCTGTGACAGCTCTCTAAAAAGTTAGGAAACATTTAAATATTTCCCTCCGAGAACTTTGGTCCGAATGCATTTTGTGCCTTGCAGCTTGCCATAAAATAGTTGTTTTTTGCGTCAACACCACCGAGTTGTTAAGATCTTGTTCTTGCAACAACCTTTTTGATGAAACTGCCTTGATTACTCTTATGAATTATAAGTATGTTTTTGACTCGAAGTCGTTTGATAGTTATGATTGGTGCCTATTTTGTTTTTTACAAGAAACTTTCATGTTTGGTAAGCTAATTTATGTGTAAAAATAGCATTCCTTCTTTCGAAGAGATCTGAGATTAAACTTGTAATGGCCTTTGCATTCTTTGCATTGATGTATAATGCACCGGCAAAAGGAGGGTACCCACGACTTCTGCTTTTAGGCAGCATTAAGTATTCAACTTGTTGACAAGCGTTTTGGAAATTTAAAATAAAAATTATTAGTGCCTCGTATTAAATTTTAAACTGTTGCTCAATTGGATTAATCAATCAGCGTTACCAGTTAAAATTGAACTTTATAAAACTTAAATTGTTGCCTCTTATACACTTAATTGATAATGTCTGCGATCTGACTACACAAATTTATAGCAAATTTATCATGTATATGTTTGTCCCTTTTTAAGGACGCTCAAAAGTAAACGCAGCAAGGTTAAATATTTTAAGAGAGCTTAGAAAATCTTGCAAGTTGCAAATCCTTATTGAAATGTTTGTAAATAAAAGTAATTTTAATTGAGGGCTTTCGAATTCTAATTATGCTATGTTATCGCAATGATTGGCAAGTTCAGTGCCTTCTTACGCATGTTGTTGTTGTCCAATTTAAATCCCAAGGGCATGAAGTGTGGCAAGTTATGTTCAAAGTATTTCCTGGCGAATTTCTCATCTTGTCATACAATCAAAGTACTACTCGCCTTGACGACTTGCCTTATGACTTGAATGAAGAGCTTCTGTGTTGTTGGTTGGCTGAGTTATTTTCTATATTCTCTCTCAACAATTGTCTAAATGTGTAAAATAGTGAATGGATATATTATTATATATTTGTTGTACGCAGCTGTCTGAAACTATTTTCAATCGCCGTATAATTTTGTATAGCTACGTGTAAATAGCAGAATAAAAAGATGCAAATTACATTATTTATGAAAAGAGCTATTGGCTTATCTTTTTTACCGAGTATTTCCCTAATGTTGCAGTATAATTTAAAGAAAGTATACTCATGCTTGCATTTAAATATGTTTATTTACAACAGAATCTGCTTAAGTCTTTCGCAAAAATATTTGTTAAAGAATCTTAGAAAATAGGCAGTCCTTAAAACAATAAAATAGTACTTCATAGAAAAATATTCTCCATAAAAATCATTTAAAGAATTCGTCCTGATTAAAATTTTTGGTTGATAAATTGATTCATCGTAACGCACGATACCTTTGTCCCTTTTGGCAATGAGCTGGGAGCTGTAATTTTCCAAATATAATTAGTTAAAAAAATATTAAAAAGTATTCCACTTACAGCTGCTCCAATCCTTGATAGATATCTGTTCCTGATATGGAAGTCGGAGCGCTGCAAAAGATCCTGCGGAGAAACATCGTCCATTGCACCAGAGGCCAATAACTTCTCCCTTTCCAACTCGGCTTGTTCACTAATTTTTATTTATTTACACTCAAATCTCTATACTAAACCAAAAATAATTACTCTCTCTGTTTCTCCCACGCATCTCTCTGCTTTGCACTCATGTTCAACAATCCATCTCCATTGGAATCAATAATCAAGATGAGTACGCTGATCAAAAGAGCAACTAAATATATTTCACAAGTTAATTAAAGTCCCTCATCAAATAAAAAATTAACATACCGCAGAGCCATCCCAGGAAGAACATTTCCAACAAAAGATATCCTCCTTTGTCGACGATGACACCAGCCAGCATTGTGACCAATGCGAGTCCTAAGTTCTGCACGGCTTGAGCTCTAGATTTAATTAGCAAATTGAAAAATTAGAAGATCTAAAAAAAATTAAAATTACATTCCGTAAGCAGTTCCAAGCTGGTGGTCCGGGATGATAAGGGCCACCATGGGCCAGAGAGCGCTGGCGAGCATCGAATAGGAGACGCCCATGCAGACCATTGCGATGTACGGATTCAGGAATGTGAATGCCAGCAAGGCATGGCATCCGAGTGTTGAAACAATGGAGATCAGCACCCAAAAAGCGTTGCGACCCACTTTGTCCACCAGGAGGCCTAAAAGGGGCGACGCCACTGCAGAGATAATGAACACCAGGCTGTTTACGAAGTTGGCGTCCTGTGGCGGCATCTCAAATTTCCGCATGAAAAACACTCTACAAAGATTTGTTAAAATTTAGTTACAATTTTCTCAAAGAATTCTCACTTTCCGAGGGCAATAAAAGGAAAAATTGCCAGGTAGTAGGAAACACAAATTCCAGCCACCATCCAAAAGGTGACGGGGAAGTAACGGACATCGCCAATGCGCACAACTTCTTCCGTTCCTGTTGAATTCTGACCTCCAAGGTACCTCTCACGTCTTTTGTCCAGCACAGTCAAACCAAGAGCAGAAACCAAAGAAAGGATCGTTGTTGCAGCAGCTGAAAAAAAAATCATTATTGGGGGAGATTCAATAGACCTATTTTTTTTTTAAATTTGTAAATTCCGAATGAATTAGGATAAAAACTTGAAGGCAGGATAAAGAAATATTTACCCTGGGACAGCAGGATAAAATTTATCCCTTCGGATTTATCTCGGAATGATGGGGGTTTATTGAATCTCCCTCATTAACTTTTGCTTTTGAAAAATTTCAAATTACCGATAAATAAAACAACTCCCAAACAGGTGTAGCCGTGGTAGAAGTGGTTGACCCAGTTATAAAGAGGCTCCATGACATTAAAGTTGACTGTGGAGCCGACTCGAGCAAAACTCAATTGAAGACCAAAAACCATGTTCAGCTCTTTTCCCTTGAACCAGAGCACTGCGTAGTTGTTTTGAGCCACAGCTAAGGACTCACCTCCAATGCTGGAAAGCTCAAATTTGATTAAACCCAATTTTATTACTGCCAATTAACTTACCCGAAAATAAATCTGCCAACGACCATGAGCCAGAACTTATCCAAAACTCCACCCAGGGCAAAAACAAGTTGGCCAATAACGACCAGGAAAGAATAAATAACTGTGCCCAGACGAATTCCGAAGACCCTAAAAAAGAAGAAAAACGGTATTATGGAAACCAAATATTACAATTTTTTTCTTTCTTAAATTTAGATTTTTTAACCAATTTTTTATAAAATATTATTAATTATTTTGATAATTCAATCCCACCTGTCAATCAAAAAGCCTCCGACAAAGCAGAGCACCACGTTGGGCCATGAATACCAAGAGTACAAATAGACAAACTCCGTTGTGGTCAGCTGGAGGTCATGCTTGAAGTAGTCTTGCAGGGCGGCTGGATTATCGTAACAAAAGTATGAGCCTGAAATAAAAATTAAAAATTGAATCAAAGGTTGCTGTTGAAAAAAAAGTATTGATTTTACCAAAGCCGAGGATGCACATGAGTAGAAGTGCACAGGCCCTGCTACTAATGTGGGCCGGACTGCAGCAGGTCGCATTATTTTCCGATCTCTGATCATCATCTAGGACCTGTCGACGCCTGGAGGGTTCAAAATCTATCCGGTCAGGATCTTCCATCCCTCCTTCTGAACGAACCCTGCTAAATTATGTAAAATATAAAGGGAAAACAAAATCTTTTGTTCCATAACTGCAACTGGTGGGAGGATTATTTGTGGGGGCGAAAATGAGCCCAGAATTTTACCTCTCTCCGCTTTTTTCGGTTCCAAAAATTACTCAGGTTCACTTCCGTAAGGTCTCGGAGCGACCGGCATGGAAAAGAGGCCGATTTCCGATCCGGATTGAGGAGCCAAACAGGGACAAAATCACGAGATCATTTGTTATTACTCATCACGCAGTTGTCATACAAGAGACACCAGACACCTACCACCGATACCAACAACTACAGCTGGCGAGGTCACGTGACCACTACATTGCGCAGGGCTTTCAGCACAGATTTCGAAAGCTGCAACCCGCGTCACATTGGCAACTCGACAGTTGCATACATTCCAGATGCAAGACAAAAATCGCTAAAATCTTTTATTATTGCTCATTGAAACTTTAAAGAATGTGATTATTTTTTTCGGTGCAAATGGTAATTTTTTTATGCAGAGAGGTAAACATTAAAAGGTTGGAATAGTACAGAATAGTAGATTATTTAATAAATTTGAATGTTTTTTTGTTTAATACTTCCCACAGAAATAATGGCTGGGTTTTATTTAAACATAATTAAGTAATTAATCATAATTAATGAACTTTATTTATTTAAACGTAATTTTTCTGAATCTAACGTATATAGACAAAAATTGAAATTATTTTAACAAATAACTGTTTACCTGTAGACCATTATTTTATATATTTATTTAAAATTATTTATTATTGGAATAAATGGAATGTTTATTAAACACAATAGGTGTACCACATTAAGATACATAAATTAATTTTTAAAAGTGGCAGCTTCTCGCGGGCTCATTTTCTTCACTAAGCAACTATTTATAAAATATTTTTTTACTAATTGACGTGTCTTTTATCTTATAATAGACAATAATAGATTCAAATATTTAAATTGATTTTTTTTTTATTCTGTGCTGGGAAATTAAGCTGAAAGTTGCCTATTTTTTATTTTCTTAACAATTTTGTGTTGCGATTTTTTTCATTCATCATCCCTCTTGGGAAAGGCACCAGCGATAGCAAACAGGCCTGCTAAATCGCAAGGGCCGATAACTTTCGGGGACTAACTTGGGCCTGGTAGAAAGGAAAACGGGATTGGTTTGATTATTGGGAATTTGTTCGCAAATTTGTGCCACCAAGAAAAAAAATTAATTTTAATTTTGCACATGCGTTCAATTATTGAAAAATGATGGATTGATTGGTCTCTGTATTTTGCCTGTGGACTGTTGTTGGAGTGAAAAGTGATCAATCAACGCGGCCGCCACCGACTTCAGAGAGATCACAAAGCTTTCAAATCAAATCCTTGCTCGATGACGCGGCAAAAGTTTATAATGTGCAAACAACAGTCACTCCCGAAATTTGAATTTCAATCATCGCGCAAACGTCAACAACAAGATTGCGCAATCATATATTTTGTTGTCAACAAATATTTTTTAATTATTTCTGCTCAACAGATGGTCCCCGTTGCTGAAATCGCGGTCGTGATCAAAACATCAAATTGCCAGAAGAATGAAATAAATAACAATAAATAAAATGTCTTCTTGCAGCAACGAGGACAATAACGCATACATGTTGACAAGCGAAGGATGCAAAGTGAGTTCTGATGAATGAGTCATGAGAGTGATCCTTCTCCGCTCCAGATGAGAAATGGAAAAGTTTCTGTGCCGCGAATTAAAAAATTCCGAAACGCGTTACGTTCGGTCTTACAGCTCAGCAAGCAGCACAATAATGCACGGCGTTTGTCGCAAACAGATAAGCAGATGCAAAGCAGCGTGTTTCACAAATGGTCGCGCTGCTGTGTGTCTGCCATACGTAATGAGCGCCGCCCGAGAGTGCTGATTAATTCCAAATATGGAGAATCACAGCCGCGCGGCTTACTGATTTTAGTCCAAGGCCTCTTCCCCAGCAGCGTTCAATCTAGCTGCGCTCATTGTCAGTCCGACTGCGCTTTTTGCTCATTTTCTGCACCCGACTTTTTCAACAGTGTGCTCATCAACACGTTTGCCACTTACGCAGTCATATAGTTGATCTGACGATTACTCTTTTAGGGTAGGCAGCTAAATAAAATTAAAGAACACAAAGAATAAAGCATTTATGCCTTTTACTCTGCAATACTGATAAATAGGGTTGTGAAACTTAGACGCTTTTTTTGCCTAAAATAGTCGACTTTTTTTAGACACTTTTTTCATAGAAAAAGACTGTTTTTAGACGGTTTTTATCCAATTTAGACGGTTTTAGACTGTTTTTCCAAGGTTGAAAATTTGGCTTGTAAGAAGTCGCCGAGGGTGGATCTAGGGGTGAGGGGGTAAAAATCACTGTTCACCAAAACTAGCTAGAAATGCTCAGAATGACCTGTCCGAGATTTTAAGATGGTTGCCAGAAACCATGAAATTTTTTGGTTCAACCCCAAGTCCCGAGGGTGGATCTAGGGGTGAGGGGGTAAAAATCACTGTTCGCCAAAACTAGCTAGAAATGCTCAGAATGACCTGTCCGAGATTTGTAGATGGTCGCCAGAAACCATGAAATTTTTTTTCAAGAGAATGCGCGGTAAACGAAAATCTGTTCTCTTTCGAATATTTTGTGCACCGCAGGAGACGAAATGGTGAGTTTTAGACACTTATAAACTGTTTTAGTCGATTTTTAGACGATTTTAGACGGTTTTGGGCGTTTTAGACGGTTTTAGACGATTTTAAGTGGGTGTCAATCGTCTTGAAATTTCATGATTCGTGCACATTTGATGAATTCAGGCCAAACCAAAGCCCAGAAAAAAATAGTCGATCGTCTAAGTTTCACAACCCTACTGATAAATGTTATGAAATGTTTTTTTTTTTATTAAATTTCTAATAGATTCACATAAGACTTATTAATTAACGGTTTTAGATGCTGTGATGTTTCCTTAGGATGAATTTTTCCGAAGAAAAGGAAAATTATTTATTCAATTTAAATTAATAAGTTTTAAAATATAATAAATTGCTATTAAAAGCAATTAAAATTATGAATTTAATTTAAGATAAAATAAAAAGATATAAACTAACAGTTATTAAAAGTTACAATATCGAAACCTCAAGTTATACTTTATACAATTTTATTATTTACTGTAGAAACATGCTTTTTTTTAATTTGTCTTTATTGCATCTAATGTAAAAAGTTCAATTTTTTTTTTTAAATTGCTTTTCACCATTATTACAATTGAATTAAACAAACTTTTAGCGGATTTATTAATCTCTTGAAAAACATAAATTAAACCAAGTTCATGAGTTTGATCAGATTTGTTAAAGTAAGTATTGCTATACTTTATATAATAAGCTCATTTGATTCTTCACGAGTGAAATTTTCTGCGAACATATATTTAACAGCTGAAATTATAAAGTGCTTGAATATTCAAAAATCCATTTTTTACAGCCACGTCCCTGATGGTGAAAAAGTGTGCAGTTACTAATCGTCAGGCGGCCCAAAATAAAGTGCCCTCTCCACCAAATAAGGCGCGCGATTTTTTTACTTGACGGCCGGCGCGGCGAGAAGCGAAGTAAATAAAAGTTGTGCCGAAACGGGTGGACAAATGCAAAACGAACGAGCGTAGAATGGAGCGTCCGACCCTGGAATTAATAACGATCCGGTGCACTATGACCCAGATCTGCAAACATGCCGGCCGCTCAACAGTTGTGGACACCTAGCTCTCCGCAGATCAGACCGACGTGTCTGCTGGTATTTATTTCTCCGAGAGGCGGAGAGTGACAAACGCAAATAATATTTATATATGCGCGTCCAATTCTATTCCACTCGATTCAACCCGCTCGGATTTCTTTTCTTGTGCTCAATTCGTCTTCGATGAGATGAATAATGGATGAGCGCTGAAGGAAAAATAACGCAAATCATTCTCTCCTGCAAGTTTAAATTTCAACCGAGTTTTTTTAACTGCAGAAAATTGCAAGCTATTTTTTTCCAATCGAAGTAGAATAACTAGACGCATTAAAGTAAGGATGGGTGCTCACGATTTGCCGATTCATCTCTCGTTACGAAAATCCGATGAAAGCCCATGCATCAATCCGCGCCTGCCGATTTACAATTGATTTATTGCCGTATGGCAGGGAATTGTCTCGTCTTTGTTGCGGATTAAAAGGCCACGAGATTGGCTCACAACACTGCATAATACAATATTAAGCGTCAGTGTGGCGCCTAAACAAAAGAATTGTGCCTCTCGCGCGCTTTCGCGGTTCAGTTGGCTTATCTTTACCTGCCATCCGATCGCGCTCTCAATTACGGCCCAATTTGCTAATTTCAATCTATGGCCATCGGTCATTTGTATGTACGCGAGACGAGGAAGTAATAAATTCAAGCTTTGATAAATCTTCAATACTTTCTGGGTCACTTTGAAAGTTCGAAACCCAGTTTTGATATAAAACAGTTAAGTTGTAAAGCTAGTATTTTTTTATATCAAAATTTAATAAAATTAAATCTCATATTTTAATGTCATTTAAGTTTATAAGTAAAGTACAGTTTCAATAATTTATTGCCTATATGTCAAAAATACCTAGAGCAGCCTGCCTGAAACTAAAAATGCTACTGGCATGTTAATATACAATTTTTTTTAAACTATTTGCCACATGAAAAAATGGCATATATTTGAAGATAATATTTCGTTGAAAAAGTCACTGAAATGAAAAACCTATTTAGAAACAAAAATCAGCTATTTTTCGCAAGAGTATTTTTGTGTCACTTGAAAAAGCAAAAGTGGTCGCAACCGCGGAAAGTGCGATTATGTAATTACCAAGGCGACATCGTGCATGTCTTTTTAAAAGAGCGCAATAATAAATTTTTGGTCCTGCTGGCCAGCAGCTGTTGATGAGTCAGGCGGCTCGCTAGTTTGGTTTCGACGTCACAAGGTCTCGGCGGTGCGCGCCGCTCGGAGAAAGCGACGCGCTTTTCCTTTCACGCCGCCGCCTTTCAGCCCTGATTTGACCCACTCGGGGGTGGCGGGGGTGGCGACCACTTCACATGCGGGTCATTTACACCCTTTCAGAGCGATGGCCGTGATTTAAAGGCGTTCGGGCCTTTTGCAAGGGTAACACGACGCCTGCCAAAGACACGTGCACCACTGAGGCCACCGGCGCGGCGGCCCATCTGCTCGCTTGGCCTCGGCGGCCGAGGCCTTTTTCAACTGCAGACGACCCGCCGCCGGGGTGCTTTGGCCCCCTACGGAAACGCCGGTTGACAAATTCCATATTTTCTCAGAATTTGCCAATTTTGCGAATATCATTTTTTTATGAAGCACGTATTTTACTGGATACAGGATGCAGATATTTTGCGGGGAATAAAACTGAGGATCAAAACTAAAGAATAATTGCAAAATTTTTAGTTTATTTATTAAAAATTTCACATTTTTCATAGTCATTTTTTAAAATTTCAGCAAATTACCTTTTTAATTACGTAAAGATCATAGATTTTCTAGCTTACTTTTACTTACCTTCGAGTAGCAAGCAATTCAATACCAATTGCGGTAACTTTTTAAAGGTTTGAGCGTACGGGAAAGTGCAAAAAAAGTGTCGATGTGTCACTGAAAAAATGTTTTTTCCCCCGTTTTTCGGTAAGAGAGTAAATAAATAAATCTTCTAGCACGTGCTTTTCGCGGCAGTGAGGTTCGTGTAAATCTGAACTTAGGCCTTTAGCCAATCCGAGGCGACCAGAGGCTTCTCTGATTAGTTGAGCACTTGAGCGTTTGCGCAAGACCGAGAGGGCACTTTTCGTCATGGCAGCTGTGATAATGTCTGAAATTTTCAGAAAACGATACTTTGAAGCGGAATTTCGTCGGCAAAAAAGAGAGCTTTGGCCGAATCGACCACGGAATTCCCAAAAGCACATCTCGCTTCATGATTTTCACGGATGGCATCGAGTGGCAACGTCAAGTAAGCGAATTAGTTTGGGTATTTTGGGGGGACTGAGATCAGTTTTTGTTTTTGCTTTACACTCTTTTGTAAACAAAAATAACAAATATTTTTTTTAAATTGTTTATCCCTATTGGGAAAGGCATCAGCGGTAGCACACAGGCCTGCTAAATCCTAAGGCTTTTGCCTTTTATTGGCCTTTTGGCAATTTTTATTATTGAAAAATTATTGTGGAAATCTGCTCGAGAGCTTAATAAATAAATGGGAAAGCGTCGTTCCGCAACCATAATTAAAAGTGGGAAATAAACCAAGTCAAAATAAATAAATTTTTTATGATTCAACGTTGTTGATATAGACGGATCCAATTATTAAAAAACTTTAGAGCCCAAAATTTACAGTTAAATTTAACAATTGAAGTTATTTTTAAATTAACACTTTTATTATTACATTCATAATATAATGTGAACCTAATTTTATTTTAAATCGATATGAATTGTTTAAATAGTTTTAGATTATAAGCCAATTCTTTCATGAGCATTATTTTTGTTCATATTTTAGGACACTTCTATTGCCGTTTAAATTTCAGTTGAATTGTATGTTCAAGTTGACCACATACTATCTTTATCTATATTTATATTAAAGAAAAAATTCCCATTGGGAACAAGGAATGTGGATGTTTAGAAGATTTCAAATTTATTTTTAAGCGTCAATTATATGCATTATCGTTAATATAAGTTCAAGCAAAATGAAAAAAATTACTGAGCTGCTAAAAAAATTGTTGAGGGGAAGTTTTAAGATTTTTATTAAAACATTGGCAATTTTACGCTCAACCAATTGTAGGGATCAAGACTGCAAATCATCACGCTGTTTTTGGGAGTCGATAAATTTTTTTAAACGCCTTATACAAAAAAAAACTGATTGCATGCTTTCTTATAAAGAAAATTGATGTCAGCTAAAATAATTTCTTCTTATTTTTATTTCGCAATGAGTCGCGAAACATATGTGCGAAAATCCTTTTGAAATCAAACGCACCATAAGCTTTCGTCACATTTCTCTCTCCCTTTTTGCTCGCCCGTCGATTTTGGCCGCGCGAAATACAATTTAATGATTTTACGACTGCTAATGCGTTGTCGCGCCGTGCGTATAATTAAGATCGTTGCATTTTCGCAATCGGCCGGCAGCACCGCAAGGTTTGTTATCGTTTTTGCTCTCAACGGCGAGTGTCACCCAATCCTAAGAGAGGCTGCTTTCCTCGCTCTGCAATGTCAACCGAGCACTGGACCTGCTTCTCGCTGCGAGCCCCGAGGACGAAGCAGCGTTTTGTCGCAATTCCACACTCTTTATTTTCATTTGTTTTTCTTTCTCTCTCCCTTTTACGCACACAAGTAAAAATCAAACTCACAAAAGGAGAGTTTCTCAGAACCGTGGGCTGTAAAGCAATCGCCGCGCGATAATTATGCACGCGTTGTGAAATCAATTATGCTCTTTTCCTTGTGCCTTAGCTGTGCACGCATTTATCAACTTGTGCTGAAGAGTTAGTTTTTGTTTGCATTATATTATAGAGTATCGTTTTAAAGCCACCGTCCTACGCAAAGCATTGAGCGAATCGCTATTATGTATTTTAGAAATTAATATGCGCCGTGTGTGGGAATGGCATTTCGCGCCGTTTGAGAGGAAAATTGGTAGCTTGTCAGAAATAATTCCACGTTTTGCTACTAATTGACGAGCAACTCGTCAAACCTGAAGACTTCTCCTTAAGTAGATTCAGGACGTATTAGATTTATTAACTGTGTGTAAATTAAATTTTTCCTGCTCAGTAAATTTACTGCTGAAAAAAAAACGAAGTTCAATTCAAATTAAATATGAGAATTTAAAAAAAAAATCGTGTCTACAAAAAAATTGAATTTGTGAAAATAAATTAATTCTCAATTGAATAAGACAAAATCTTTTATATTTTTAAAAAAGTCTATAAATTAATTAAAAATAATAATATCATAGCAATATAAAAAAGCTAAGTAATTTACATTTTAAAAAAGAGATTGCATGGAATGTGAGAATTTGATAACAGAACAATTTTTAAAAGTCTTTGACACGTCTTATCACATCTCTTTCAATGTTATCTTTTTAGTTGCCACTTTTACATACCAACACTCTCATAAAAATCTTTAATTTGAATCTAAAATATTGAATGATTGGAATCTTAATAGCGAACTAAGTAGCAGTTCCATTCGTCAACAAGCTCCACGATTCTTTTAGTAAGTTAATATAAATTATTATTTCTTTTTCATGTTACTAAATTTTTGTTTCAAGATATTATAGCTATTTAAATTTATTGTGATTTACTATCAAAGTTATTAAATATATACTATGAAATTTAAGCATTTTTTATTAATAATTTATCATTGCAAACTAATTTTTAAACGTATTTTATATAAAATTTAAATTGTTTAATTTATTTATTCATTTTCCATTAAATAGACAGTCATAAATACAGATTTTATTAAAGAAATTGTCATATTATTCTGATTTCTTTTTTTTATAAATTGTTAGTATTTGAACTTTTCTTATAACTGCGTCAAAAGTAATATAATTCGTTGCTTTTATATTGCCTGTAAGCGAGATGTTACAAAAAAAAAAAATTGAAATTCAAAAACTTTTGATTAAAACATCCTTTAAACACTTTGATATATTTTGTTTTTCAATGTATGTAATAAATTTTCCTGATTTTGCCACATTATGCTAGAAGTTGTCCTGTGAGACAAATTGAATGCTCGGTGTTTATTTTTAAAGAAGAAACAACCATTTTATCTTTAAACCTAATATAGGTTTTGTTTTTTAATTGAAGAAACCACAATCAAAACTTAAAAGCAGCATGATTTTTAATCTTAAACATTAGCCTAGAAAAGGTTTACTCTGCTAGGAAATACGATTATTTTGAGCTTTCACTAAAACGTTAGGCAATTCTCGTCTATTAAAGCAAATGATTTTTATTTATTTACTCTGCACAGAGTTCAGAATCGAGCGCAAGAACTCTTATTTTCTTGCGAAGAAACTCGCAAACACAAAGTGCTCCTTTCAACTCAAGTGGCTCTTTGCGGGAGATGGAGATGTGCAATCTCAAATCTCCTCTCGCGAGTGAGTGAGTGAGTGAATCACCGTCGTTAATTTGTCCAGCATCGCTTCAGACTCGAATTCCCACGCATTTTGTCGGCCAAAAGAGACGCGAGTAAGACCGCTGCGATCGCCGGCAAGTCCAACCGAGATCGAAGGAAAATAACACAAAAATATTAAAAAGCGCGCGAGTGCAGTTTTCGCGCCTCGTCTCCGGCGTAAGGCGATATTTTGGCATTGTTTTCTGCGAGAGCCAACTCTCGGCTCGGGTAGCGCACACCGAGAGCACACATACGCGACTCCCACCCTGGCGAAGGCGCGCGGCGATCGCGACCAGGCCTGGCTCAGTCTGCGCCAGGTCGGCACGCGGGCAGCCACGAGAGGAAGTAGCGAGCCATAAGAAAAATACACACGCCGCTTTTATAACCAGTCTGCACAACAAAAGCCACACGGACGCTTATTGGACAATTTTCCTTGTGATACAAATTCAGGTAGGATCTCTACGGACATTTCTTGTTTTAAATTTCGCTCGGGATTTTAATTTGAAGAAAAAAAAACGTGTTCGGCAAGTTTTAAAAAAAATTCTTAGGCGTCGTCGTTAATTTTATAAATTAAGACTTCACAGTGTCAGAGACGGTTCTAGATTAATTAATTCAAATTATTATTAATATTTCTTAGCGAATTTGCGATTTTTGTGACATATGGCTTTTGACTCGCCAAGGCTATTCTGAAGGACGCCCCCAATTCAATGAGGATTTTTTGCTCATAACATAAAACTATTCTTTGAATTGGCAAACAATGGAAATTAATAGATTTCCAGCCATTCAACATTTAACTTGCAGTCTACGCAAAAATCTGAATAGTTGTTAATTACGCTTCATTGCATTCGAGCAAGATGAATTCACATCTATGGAGTGCTCTTTGATCTCATCTTTATTTGCAAATCAAAATAGAAGGTTGATTGACTGGCAAATAATCTTTTTTTATACATTCTCTCGAAGCTCAACAATCAAGTGCGAGTGAACTGCTTTTTCTTTTTCGACCCCTGAAGACTATTCCCAGAAAGAGAAAATGATTTTTTTTGCATCTCAAAGCCATTCAATTGAACGGATTTCTCTTTCGCAGTCGTTGATCCAATCGCGTATAGTTGAATTTCCTGCACTTGCTACCCTTAAATGGAAGAGTCCGCCTTTTGTGAGCAGCTGACATGTAGGCAGCACGTAGAGCAGCAATTAATTTCGAGCTGCATGCTCAGTGTGCACACTTAAATCAATTACTTTGCAAGAAGTGGCACGTAGATCATTCAAATGGACTTTAATAGATTTGTTCAGTCCTATTATGTTTCACTCCACTTCAGAAAATTATAATATCATAATAGTGTACACAATTGCTCTTAAGTATATTCGATTCAAAACAAACTTAACCTTTTTCAAGCTCAAAAGATACACTTTAATTTATTTTATTTAGGCAATAAACTCCGTATATTTCTATTATTAACTCAGAATGGAATTTTTTGTTTCAAAATGCTGAAGCAAAAACTTTTCAAGGCAAAGTTAAATTTAATTTTTTGTTTTATCATGAAAAAGTCACACGTTCATAAGTGATTCAAATCTCTCTCTAAACTGCGTACGCAAAGAGATTCTATCTTTCCTTGTCACGGAGGTCAGCATGAGAAAGCATTGAGAAATTTTGTACAGAGCAGCTGATCATTTTGCAATCGTCGTTTTGTTTCCTTAAAAGGAAGCTGTTTGTCCCGCCTGCGCTGATCAAATTTCCTTTCGCCCGCAAAACATTTTCGTCTAAGGCAACTCCTTGAGCACTTTGATAAATATAAGCAGTCACCTTACAATACAAAATCCCATATGAATGTTAATCACATTACGGCGGGCGCCATTTGATTTACGGAGTTGATGAGGTTGGCCGGACCAGATGGTTTTTTAAATGCGCCGACGTGCAGAGTAAAAGGCGCCCGCCGGCGTTTCATTTTTTATTTCCAGTCGAGGTCGAGGGTCAATGGTGAGCAAACAAAGCGGACGAAAGTGATCTTCAGGTGGAAATTAAAGCTGGAAATGTGCTCGAGATATATTCTGAGAGAAAAGTGCTTTTTTCCACCGTTGCACAAGTGCAGCTGAAAGGGGATCCGCGTGCAGAGAGAAAAAACGCGAAACAGATTAATAATCCCCGGCTGCAGCGATCGAGTGTCAGGTGTCAGAGCACAAACTCGGCGATTAGCACGGGTGGAAAATTGTTTTAATCGTCGCGTGATGCACATTGCGTTTATATCGTGCACACTGCGAGCGAATCTCTCTCTCTCTCTCTCGACGGCGTCCTGCTGAGTTTGCACTTTGCCATCTGAGCTGCTGGTGTGAAATTATTTTTAAAGTATGCAAGTAGAAAACTGGCCACGTTCGAGAATGCATTTTATAAAAATTAGCTCGCAAATACTTTATAGGCGGTTGAATTAATTAAACGCCTAACACTACTTTCCGCAATTAGATATGCATCTCGCGATCGCCGGCACTTTTATGCTAAAATCGGCTCTACTTAGAATTCTTGTTGTGCCCACACGTGAAGAATTACGATCGAATTCTGAAATCAGACTTTTTTATCACGCACCTTGTTGGTTTCGGCGCGAGGTGTGCGCACCGAGAACAATCAGTGCGTAGCGCCTAGAGAGGAAACAAAACCAGACCGCAAACAAAATTCAGTTAATTAATCACACAGCTCGTTAATTAACAGCCCTAGAGCCACTGCCTGCCGCAGGCAGACACTTACAAGTAATATTCAATTGTAAATTAATTGAGTAACTGGAAACCAATTTGTATAGTACAATAAATTTCAACTAACAATCATTTAGCCCAAGAGAATGCATGTATATATTTTATGAAATAATTTCAGTAATTGAAAAATGTTTTTTTTTCTCATATTATTAATATTTTCTTATAAAATTGATCGTAAATTTATTAATTTTAAATAACAGCAATAATATAATACTTCAATATATTTCCACGTTAGTAAAGTTAGTATTATTTATTAAAGTAAGTATAATAATAGAGCATTTAGAAAACTATTAAGTGCATAAAATGATAGAAAATTTATTTTTCAAGTTATTGTTGTGCTTATTTTGTTGTAATTAGTTTTTGGTAACAAAAATTATTATTTTTTCTGCAATTTCTAATTATTTTGAAGATCTAAGTACAGTCAACAATTAACAATGAACCATCATTTTTATGTTATGGCGATTTTTTGGAAACGTTTTACTTTCCTTTTTATTAGTTTATTACATACTGGAAAAGAACAAATAATATATTTTACTATTTTTTTTTAATGTTCTCTGACAATTGAGATATTTTTCTGACAACTAAATTACAGCAACGGCACATAAATATTATCTTCAGCTCATTCATAATTCTAAAATTTCTGAACTCATGACGTAACAACACGCAAGTTCATGGCGAAAAAACTTCTGTTGCGAAACGCGACAGCCGTTTTGTGCGCGCGCGTTATTTTATCTGGCTCGAGAATCAGTTTGTGCGATGCGCTCTCGTCCCTTCAGAATGCCGTAATCTCCACTCTCGGAGTTTGCTTTCCGCCGACTTTTCACAAACAAAAATAAATAAATCAGCAATGCTTGCGGCGGCGGCAACAAGTGGTTCTCCTTCGCCGTGTACTTTTTTGCACTTCGGCACCACAGATGAAACGAGAATTAACTGCAAAAAATTTGCTGCACAACTGCGACAAAGAAACGATCTTGATTTGTAAAATTTTCTGCATTTTCGAGGCTGATTTCAATTTTGGTACTGGAGCAAGTAAAAAGAGAGACTGGCGAGTGTGCCATGAAAAGGGACGCTGCACAGCAAGCTGCAGAGGAGGAGCTGCTGCGGTTACTGGGGCATTCCTTGTTCGCCATCGAAAACCACCCGTGTTCGCTGAGAAATAACGATTCGAGACGAGCAAAAGCAGTTCTCCGCCAAGGTTGAAAAACAGTTTTTGTCACTGCTCCTCGTCTTGAGTCTTGACTTTAAAGTTTAAACTTATTTTCTTCTTTACATTATGCTTCAAAATTAAATAATTATACCGGAAAATAGTTTAAAAATAATTTAAGAATGCCAGGAAATTTACACAACAAATCGAGTAGTTTTTCCTTCAGAAAAAACCTGGAAAAACATGCACAGAAATTTCCGGAAATGTCCATGTTGTTGATAACAGTTTGTATTGCAAATAAAAATTTTATCTTTTACTAGAAAAAAAATAAAGTTCAAAAATTTAAAAATTAAACAGCCAAAAAAATTCATTCGTGCAACTAAAATGATATGTTTTATTTAGAATAATATTCTTATGTCAAGCCATTTTCAGGTCGCCTTCTGGCTTTGCTTCATAACATATTTTATTTTCAAGAGCCTGCCATTAAAATTTATTTGCCTTTATATTACAAATATATAATACCAGCAAAATAAATTTTTAATAATTTTTGATCGTATCTAGACAAAAAAGAATTGCGTTCTTCTCTCATCAAATCTTTTCATCTCAATCGGTTTTATTAATAGATTGCACATTTTTATACAGGAAGTGTGAAACACGAAAACAGTTCACGAAACCAAAATATTGGTCGTCGGAGTTGGAAATTATTGTTATTTTGTGCACCATAAAGATCGATTGCGCGAGAAGTGGTCCCGTTTTTGGTCTGATCATTTTCATTCCTATACAGTCGCACTTGCTCGCTCGCTCGCTCGTAGTAATTACACGGAACACGCGTGCAGGCGGCAGCAATTGATAATTACGCTCGCGTCGCAAGTTCCTCCAATTACAAGTAGGCCTCCAGATCAGGTCATTAGGCGAAAATTTATTATTTCAAAAGTATTCTCTGCTCTGCGTATTTGGCCCTTTGCCGTGAGCATAAATCACATTAGAAAGCGCGTCGACCGCGACGGTAAAAAAATGTGGATTCGTGCGTAATTAAATCGTTTCATTTGCATTGCAAAAACCTGTGCGTGCCGGATTGGCCGAATACCAGAGCGGGAGGGAAAAAATCGGGCGTGTCAGGTGAAAAGTTAATGACTGTAATTAAGAGCCGCGCGAGTTTGGTATGCTGTCGTCAAAATCCAGGGCTCGGCCGGGCTAATTAAATTTTGGCGATCATAATAACGTGTCCACTCTAGTTATGGTTCAGATCCCTCGCATGCTAATCGACGCTTATAAAGTAATTAAATGAGATTATGTATAGAGCTAGAACTGATTCTAGTCTTTTTCCCAATATTATTGATACATAGAACTATATAAAATTATTTTTTCACGGGTTCTCACTTTCACTTATTTATTTTTTGTTTCAATTTTAGTTTATTTGGTTTCAATGAAAGGCAACTTTGCACTATACAATAACTCATCAATATTCAAAATACAATGTAAAATTTTTTTGATATATATTCATACAGACCTAAAGATAATATTAGCTGTATTTTAATACGGTTTAAAAATAAATATTTTAAAATTTCAAATTTATTTGACTAAAAATTTTAAAATAAAAAGTAAAAATTATGATTTATAAAAGATTATATTTTATTTTCAGTTAAATAAATACTATTCTATTTTTGTTTCTTATTTGATTTTTTTTTTAAATTATAAACAATATTTTATAAACTTAATTGTAATGTTAGCAGCCCCTAGTTACAATTTTAAATATGAAGTTATGATTTTTGGCTGGTTTTGATATTGATTGATCTTAAATACAGAATATATTTTTCAATCAAATTTAGAAAATGTTTTATTTTTTAATTATTAAATTTAAAAAAAAAATTGGGATTCTTGCCGATCTTACTGTAGAACTCCATAAGTAATTCACAAATAAAAACATTTTATTTATGGTGCTTCAATCCTTAAAACATGTATTTTATATATAAATATAAGACGCAATATAAACTAATGGCACTTCTTAATTTACATAAGAAAACATTCGGCAGGAGAGTGTTTTAATCCTTCGTATTTGGCATTAACGAAAGAGGCTGAATAGATAAGCCATTGCGAAACCCCTCCGCCCACTCGCGTTTTCGCTCAATTCACATCGCGCATGTAAAGAAGTAAGTATGTTGCCCATTTCGCAAATGACCTCATGCGCTAATACTTCACTGCCTGCTTTCCTAAAAAGGTCTGCACCGGGATGCTTTTTTTCTTGCATCTCTCGCCATTTCGAGACCCACGCGCGTCTTTGGCCGGCGGGTGCACACATTTGACCCTTGACGCGGCTGCAGGTGGAGTCGAGAATTAGACTTTTGTTCGCGGCGGCAGCGAAAAGTGCACGCCAAGTGTTTAGCATTCAGAGTGCGCGCGGCGCGGTGAATTACCAAACCAGTTTGCATTGCTTTCGACTCCATATTTGGCCAATCCACGGCGAGCTGCTCTCCTCGTCGTCCAGCATCGTCAGACGCGACTTAATTTTGTCACCAGCAACGCAGGAATAAACGGAGATTCTTTGCCGCATTTGGAGGCGGCCCGGTCGGCGTGATTTATGGCCCGTCGCGCTTAATTAGTCCGCGTTTGTCGATTTGAATTCGTGGGTCAAGGGAGATTAGCGTCCGTCTTTAGCGTGTGCGCAAGGTTGATTTGAAAACCTGATTTGAATTTTTATATTTATCGGTGTATATTTTAATACAGCCTTCCTTTTAAAACAATAGAAAGGGAGAAGTCGCCATTGCATTGGTATAATAACCATTGAGATTTAAGACGCATTGTTAGAATTTTTATTTTAACCTAAATTAAGTATGAAAAAAAACAGCCGAAGAAAAATAATTTGTGTTGTAAAATTGATAAGTACTTTATAAAATTCAAAATGTTGGTTAAAACAAGAGAGTAAAATCTTATAAAATAAACTAATTAGTTGCAAATTAAGGTTATTGGTGTCTATAATTATGCCTATATCAAGATATCATCCAAATATTCAAAAAATACAATGAAAACTACAAACAAAATTGGAGTTGAAAAAAATGCACATACATTTTATTTAAATACCTTTTGTTATTATTTTATTTTAATATCAAACCGTACTTTTCCTGAAATGAAGTATTAAATTTTAATTTATAATTAATGTCTTACGGTGATATTATGTACTATTTAAAAATATAACAAAGAGTATCCAATAAATATTATTACCAAGATTAATAATAATTTGAATCACATATATTTTATTTCGTACAAGCCTCTTTAATTGAAATCAATGGTCATACCTGAAATTGATCCTCTGGGAACTTAATTATTGTAAATGCTTAATTGGAGGCCAGTTTTATATTTTACTCATTATTTAATATTTGCTATGCTCTCTCTTAAGATTATGATAATCTTTTTGCCTGGGAGAAAAAGGAGCATTTTAATAATAAGATTAATGGAATTTTCCACTGAATCAATTATCATGAGCGTGTAATCAACGCAAGTTGTTTTGATATGTGTGTTGTTCTATATTTTGAACGCCCTGGGCGGATTTTCCTTTTAAGTTGAAACAACTGCCAATCAGATGCAAGGTCTGATTTCATCTCGCATTTGCATACTTTACAGGAAAATAAAACACCTGTTCGCAAACTGCTTCTCTCCAAAAGAGGATGCACACAAAAATCCTCTTCGCCCTACATGACCCAGTTTTCACCTGATCCGGTCGTACATATAATATGCATGCGGGGAGCTTATCAGCTCATTAATAACGACATCAAAATAAAAACGTCATGTTTGCCAATGATCGGCGCGCGAGTGAAAGATTTATTGATACACTTGGCTTGATGGGATTAATGAAAGAGGTGCTCAGTTACGAGAGACTTCGCCTTTTAAACGTAATAAATTAAAGACACACGGCTGCTGCGATGAGTCATTATATACAGCTCAAGAGTGCGTAGGAGATACGATGGGTCGCTCTCGTCACCGCGAGTTCAAGTCTCCAAACCGCAGACCGAACTCGTTTCTACTCTCTCGCAGAAAATAAGTAAGAGAAGCAACGAGTGTGACGCAGCAGCTCGACTCGCTCCAGAGCATAATTATTATCGATTTTGCTTTTGCAGTAAATCTACAATGGATGGGCACAATTGAATTTACATTCGTGTGGCGCCCACTTCCTAATTAGTCCGATGATTAACGACGAGAAAAATTGATTTGTCTAACGAAGTGAGGATTTTTGGTCTGCCGATGGGCGGAGGTTTTTTTATTTGCTTCCTCTCGTGGCAGCAAGGCCGAAACTTCCTCTCCTCTAGAGAAAATTTATGACTTTTTCAGCCAATTTCTCAATTTCTCGCTCTTCTAATCTAACACGGCAAACAAGGGATTGTTTTGATTTCACGCAGAGTGCCCTCAAAGCCGCAGAAACCTGAGAGCTGCAGACCTTGCATCAGGTCGCTCTTCTTTTGCTGCTGCTGGGCACACCCACGTTCTTTCACTGTATAAGCAAAGGTTGCAAGTGAACTCTTTTAACTTTGCTAGTTGTTGGATTGATGAAAAAAAAAACGAGTGCTGGAAAATTATTCACACACGTCCAGTTTCACGCAGAGATTTTGTTTGACGTGTTTGAGTGCGAGAGTTTCTCAGTTCCTGCCAGCGACACACACGCGAACCAGTCTTTGCCTTCTAAGGGCAATCGCTTCGCTTGCTCGCGAGAGATTCGATCTGTCTTTTATTTTAAAAGTGCGAAGGACTTTCGCAATTCGTTTATTTCACGCGTGAAAAGTGGCATGGAATAATACAGGGAGTTCTATAAGGTATTTAATTTTTCTTAAAATGGAGAAATTTTATAAAAACGCAAGAAATAAATTCATTAGATTCAATTAGTAGAACCAGCCCATATACATAAATTTTATCTGAATTTTCAATTTTTATTTAATGTAGAGCTTCTTATGATAAAGTCGTTGAGTGACTTTACAAAATAACAAATCATAAGTAGGAATTCTCTTACGGATAAAATATTACTTAGTTAATAAACCATGTTCTCGAAAAGAATAAAACCTCACTACATTTATTATATTTTAAAATTTCCCCTGTATTTTTGTGATATTGCTTTGTTTACTTATCCAGTAAACAATTATTACTTCACATTGTTTATATTCAATTGTTGAAATCAATTCATTTTAAAAAGTAATTGTTGGACAAAAGAATTTTTCTAAAGCTTCCAAGATCAAAAAGATTCCATCCGCCGCAGAGAAATTCAACTTGAACTGTTGGAAAATATTTAAAAGAATTCGGTATTATAATAATTATGCATTCTTTATCTACGAATTTCCATGTTAGGGATAATAGACATGTAAAGGTCGTCTGCGAGACGTCGCGTCGTTCGACCTTTGCCTGCAGCCAATTTGTTAGACATAAAACTGCACCAGGAAGGGCCTTTCTTTTCAAAATTAGCGGTGACGTGTTCAGGCAGGGCGTCCCGTTTCGGGCAAGGCCGCTGCCTGAGAGAAGATCGAACACGCGGGGGCGAATCTGCGGACGTGGGCGACAAGCCTCCGCTCGCCCACCCGCTCCTCCACTGATTTTCTCTGCTCACCTGCTCGTCTGATTTTGATTCCAGGCCCACGGCCATGGCGACCGACGTGGGCCAGTTGCCGCCGCTGCCCAGCGACGCCTGCGATGTTGAGCAGATCAACGACGAAGACCTCCTCCGCAGAATGGTAATTAGAACATTTTTATTCCGGCTCCCTAATTTCCATAATTTAAATTTTTAAATTTGTTCTCAATAGTGGCAGGCTGCAGAAGATTTCGGGCGAAAGAAGGAGATTCGCGCGCGCATGTACAAACTGCGCGAGAAGCGTTTGCGCGAATTTTACACGACCGGCGAGGTGCTTAAGGACGTGCAGAGCGCCGACCCGCACGCGGCCGACGCCGCGATCGCCATCCGCGAGGAGACGCCCAAGCGGGGCGGCACCACCTACCGAGAACTGGTCGTGGGCGAACTGCGCGCGGGCGACCTCTTCGACGTTCGCTGCGAGAAGCAGCCAGCAGAGTTGATCCAGAGCGCGGATGGCGCGCACGAAACCGCGATGCTCGTCTTCGACTCGCGCACCGTCGTCTGCGAAAGCGGCGCCGTCGAGACCACGCGCACCACTACCGTGACCGTGCAGCAAAGTGTGCAGGAAACCATGCTGGACCGCAAGAAGAGTCCTCCGAGCAGCCAGACAAGCAGCCGTCGCAGCTCCAAGTCTTCCCCGACTCGCGAGCCCTCCTCGAGGAAAAACAGTGAGGCCAAAATCACCACGGCTGAAATCATTTGCAGATCGAGTAGCGAAAGCAAGGAGACCTCATCGTCCCGTCGCTCCAGCGAGACCAAAAGCCCTTCGCCTCTGAAGGAAATTATTTCGTCTCGTCGCTCTAGTGATGCTAAGAGTCCTTCCCCTACCAAGGAAAATTCGTCTCGTCGCTCCAGCGTAACCAAAAGTCCTTCTCCGATTAAAGAAACGGTTTTGTCTCGCCGCTCCAGTGAAACGAAAAGTCCCATCAGAGACTCTCCTTCGAGCAGAAAATCGAGCATTTCAGAGAGAAAAAGCGTCAGTCCGGAGAAAGAAATTTCGGTGTCGCGCAAATCCAGTGTTTCCAACGTGGAGCAGAAGCAGGAGGAAGACGTGCAGTTCTCCACCTTCACCTCGGTGACGCTGGTGCGTCAGCAGGAGCAAGGCTCTCGCGTCACCTCTCCCAACCGGCGAAAGTTGTCCTCGGCAGGGTCGAAGGCGCGAAGAGCGGGGACGCCGAGTGCCTCCCCTCCTCCTTGCGAGAACGAAGATGATTCGAGCGACGATGAAGTGACCAAGAGGTCAAAGTCCGAGGAAGTGGCCAAGCCAAAGTCAATCCTCAGAACGCCTGAACAGCGCAAGAAAAGCGTCACTGACGAGGTCAAACCGGCCGCGGTCAGCAAACCCACCGAAGTGAAAGAGGTTAAGAGGGCAGTGGCTGAGGTCAAGCTGGAGAGTTCCAGGAAAACGGAAGTGACCACCAAGGTTGAGAACAAGCAGAGATTCGCCTCGAAGGAAGCTAAAGAGGAAACCAAGAAGGAGACCCGGACCATCAGGAGGAGGAGTCGCGAGCAGGTCGAGCAAGACTCGAGTGAGCGCGATTCTTCTTGTTCTCCGGTGCGCACCAGGACTCAATCCAAGTCCAAGGTGAGTCCCAGAACCGAGGTGATTTCAACCACGGTCACAACTACTTCCACGACCTCCACCCTGAAAAGACCAACCAAACTGCCTATGCTGAACAACAAGAGTAAGCAAGTTGTGGAGGAGAAAACGATCAAGCAGGAGGATAGGTGCTGCGGCCGCAGACACGGGGCCTCCTCGCCCGACAAGCCGTGGCGACAGAGTGCTCTGCAAAGCCCCAAGAAGGTCTCCCCTACAACGAAGACGCCCCAGAAGGCGCATCGCTCGCCTTCCACCAGCCCCGAAAGGCCTGCCCAAAACGAGAAACCAGCGAGGCGTCCTTTGGCCCAGAAAACACTCAACAGCCCTACCAAGAGCAGGACTGTGGAGAGCACAATCAAGAGGAATATTGTGGACAGAGCGGCAACAACAACTTGCGTAAAAACTCCAGAGGTAAGTAAAACGTTAACAAAACATTTATATAAATTTAAATTATATTTACATATATTTTTAAATGTATAATATAATATATTTATTTATTTATTATAATATAATTATAGAGAAATATTATATAATTAAATTATTACTATTTTTGATAGCTTACTTTTTTTTAAATGTTGTGAGTGTGTTTTATAATGCTGAACATTAACTTTAATGATTTATTTTATGAAATTATTTATAAAACCATGACTGAAGCAAATAGAGTATAATTACGATATTTAGCTCAAAAATTACTTCAGACAGACAGTTCAATTTTTTTTTAATGAACATGTAAATAATTGTTAAGAGATCATTGAATATTGAACAAAATACGAAATTCCATTTGGCGCATTTCATAAGCTTTCTTTCAAACACTTTTAAAGAGATAAATTATTTTTAAATATTCAAAAAACATTATTTAGAACATTTAACTTTGAAATTAGACACAAAATACGCTGAAAAGATTTGGACCGCATCCTATCAAAATATTTTCTTTGCAGAGAATCGTGACTAGCCGAGTAACCGCCCGCAGTGCCACATCTCCTATCAAACCTGAAACGACGCGCACGTTGCGAAAACCTGCAGAAACAATCACGCCGGTGAAAAAGATAGAAACTCTGTCTGCGAAAAACACAACGCCAGTCCGCAAAGGCGCCATCCCGACGTACCAGAGAACGCAGGCGGCTCGCAATACGACGACGACAACAACCACCTCCAGCACGGTGCGTCTGCAAAATAGGCAGAATCAACAAAATGTTGTTCAGAAGAACGGACGCAGCCTGTCTGGGTCAAAGGTTGTGGAAAAAGCAGTGCCAAAGGAAGCACCAAAACCTGCAGTTATCTCTCCTCCCAAGGAGCCGGCACCAGAAGTTACCGTAAGTGTCAAAATTAATTTAAATTTAAAAATAACAAAAATTATTATTTTACGCTTTCTAGTATTAAAAATAATTTTTTAGAAATAATTTTTTATTTATCTAACTTAACGTCACTCAAATGTAGTATGCAACTGGCTGAGCTGAGACGTATCACAGGTTGCATACTTTGACATTACGTTTGTCAGAAATTAAATCAATATTTCGTTAGGCAACTTCAATTCTAAGTTATTTGTGAATTTAATTCTCAAATTTACAACGCACACAATTTAAGACCTACGAAAAATTAATTTAAATATATATTTTTTCAAGACTATAAATATAAAACAATCAAACTCATAAAACTAAAATATTTAATATTCTTTTTCCTCATTGACTCATTACAGATCAGCAAGCCTGTCGAGTCTGAGGAGGAAAGCGCCGGGTTTTCGACGGAAGAAGATGAGACGGTGACTGAACTGGAGGACATCCGCTACAGCAGCGCCAACCTCCTGGACACGGAGGATGAGGAGAGCAGCTCCAGGCGCCTGCTGGCCCAAAACCAACCGCAAATTCAACAGTTGTCGCGTGACTCCTCTCCCGAGGGCCGTCCTCAACGCTTCGCAGACCGCGTCAGTGAGCCTGAGAGCGATTTCGAGACGACCAAACGCGAGAGAACGCCGCTGGAAGTTGTCGTGCCCCAAGGAGGACTCGACGGCTTGCAGGAAGAGGAGGAACAGGAGGAAGAACCTGCACTGCTCAGCGTTGCAGACAAGGCGAACATCTTCCTCACCACCGATCTTTCCAAGGTGGAGAAAAAGAAGCAGGTTGGTTTTATTTTTTGAAATAAAATTAGATATTTTAATATTTTATTTCATTAATAAATTTATTTATTCTAGTTTTTTTATATAAAATAATGATATTGACATATAATTTAACAATTTGGTGAACTTATTTTCACAGACTTTCGAAACGAATCAGGCCGTCAGTTTAGCCAAGGCCGTTTTTGAGCGCACAGACGACGCTCAGGAGGAAGCGCGCAAAAAGTACGAACGGGATATTCTCAGCAGGCCCTCTGTATTTTCCAAGGTCACAGACAGAATTCGCAACTTTGATCAGCAAGTGGTCACCCCTGAAGAGAAAGAAAAAGAGCCGCTGCCCAGAGAATCTCCACCGAAAGAAGTCGCAAAGAAGGAGGAAATTAGAGAGCCTGTGGTGGAAGAGCCCATAGTTCCCGAGAAAGTTATTCCCTCGTGTGAGGAGCAGCCCAAGGCGAGTGTCAGCAGGGCCAGCGGAAAGTTCGGTGTCACCCTGCGCAGGACCAGCAGCAGGCTTAGCGACATTGTGACTCCACCAAAGGAGGAGGAAAAACCCAAGGTCAAAGTGGCTGCAGAAAAGCCGATTGAAGAAATCACCGACGTTAAGCAACTCGAAATTATGGTGAGTGGTTTTAAAATGATAATGAAAATAGTAGAAGATAAAAAAGAAAATAATTAAAGATGAAAAGATTGAACTTTTTAAGGTTCATTATTTTTGCATATTATTAAAAACAGATGAGAATTTTACCAATTTAAATCAGTGTAAAAGGAAATTTTTTGTGCTGTTGAATTAAATAATTTCATAGAAAACAATAGAAAAGTAAGAACTTTCTATTTTTTAGTAAATTTTTTCCTTTTTTTATGTAAATGAAATAAAATAATCACTGTAAATAATTTTTCCCCTTCTTAAATTATAATAGGGGTCAAGATGCATTCCTCTATGATTTTTATTTAATCAGAAGTTATTTTATTAAAAGTGCCAAACACTCACGTCGGACTTAATTTAAAAGAGCGCAAATATTTCTGGTCCTTTCTAGCTTGAGAAAGCGACGAACTATGACGAACGAAGGCGTCTGCGGGCGGCCATCAGGGACGCCAAGAAGACGCAGACCATTTTCACGACGACCTCCACCGCCAAAGTCACCTCGTCTGTGAACGTGACTCGCAAAACCTCGCCCACGCGACAGGTAAATTGCAGTGGCGCGCAAAAGTAGGTTCTGATCCTCGACGTCTGTTTGCTCAGGTGAACGGCAGGAGGAGCGTTTCTCCGGTGAAGAGCGAGAGCGGCGGGCGAAAGAACTCGTCGCCGGTGCGCAAACAGTCTGCGGCCGAGGTGGTTCAGGACGGCAACGCGATCAGCTCTCCGCTCAGGGCGGCACCAGAGGAGCAGCAGAAGCCAGAGTTGGTCAAACAGCTCAGCACCGGAAAGTTGGACAAGGGAAAATTGGCCACTTTCCAGAGGGAGGAAAATACCACTGCCAACTCTGTGGTCTCCATCAAAAGAAAAGTTTCCTCCGAAGTAGAGAGTGAGTGAATTTTTACACTTTTCTCCTTTTTCTTACATTTCTCTTTTTATTTTTTCTTTACATTCATAAAAAGATTCATTGTTAGTAATTTTTGTTGTGAATTAGTTTCACGTGGAATTTTGTTTCATTTATTATAAATTACTATTTAATCAAGTTTTAAGAAATTTACTTTCTTGTATCACACTTTCATTAATTCAGTAAAATGCGTAAAATGTTAAAAAAAATTTAAAGAGGGAGTTTTTAAAATCAATATTCAATTGAAAAGTAAAAAAAAAATTCGGTACACAGACTTTTAGTACCAAGAATCAATCCGTAACTATTGATAATTTTTTATAGTAACAAAATTGAAAAACAAATTGATCCAATTGTTCATGCACGAATCGCATTTCCTCCGAATCGATCATTTTGAGTTTTCGACTTCCGCTCGTAAAGCAATTTTTTTTTTCTCAGTGCATTCACTTTTGTGTGAGAGAATCTGCTCGATCCTTTCAAAGGGACTGTGAATCGTATAAAAGTTGTTGCATCGCGTGTCTCGCGTGAATTTGTCGAGCCGGCAGAAGGAGCGGCGGGTAAACACGCGGGGGCCCACTCTCTCGCATTAGGCTTTAAGGCTGGCTGCCGACGGCTAAAATCGGTCGCTCGGATGGTTGGTTGGTTGGTTGGTGGGTTCACCTCGGCGAGCGAGCCGGTCTCACAATCAGTCACTTGGTGCCCGTCGCGCTGTGTAAACGTCGCTCGCAGGTCGGCAAACAAAAACCCCTTTCTTGTATGTAAGCATCTTTGCCTTTTACTTTTGTGAGTTGAAGTAATTCAATGAGGATTTGTTACATTGCAGCCATCTTTCATTGTAATTTTATGAGAGGTATCACAATATAATTAATAAATACACAGTAAATTTAGATTAACATTAAAATTGATTTAACTTTCTTTTATACATACAAATGTTAGAAGAATTTTTAATATAATTTTATAAGTAACTTAAACAAATGAATATTTAAAACTCTATTACTATTTTACTTATTTAAAAAATATTAATAAAATTATCAAGCATTATTTTTATTTTTGAGTAATTATACAGTCATTAACACAATTTTAATATAAAAGAAAATTGAAATAAATATCATTACCTCTTCATTATTCCCTGCAACGAATAATAACTTATAATTTATAATATGCTTATTTGGTGTGAAAAATTATTAATAAATAATTACCAAAACTCATTTAGCCACAATTTAATTACATTTGAAAAAGTCAATTACCATCTTTGCATTTTTCACTATCAGCTTTTGCACAATTGACCTGTTTAGCTACTGAGTGTTCTGGTGAAAAAATTTTTACTCTTCATTTCCACAACAATAAAGATCGTTGTCTCATTATTATCATCGCGTTAGGCGCTCTCTCACGATGTTGGCGCAACAAAGACCGGCAGCAGATGGAAATAAAATATTTAATTCACCGAATCTGTGCATTGGTCACACGTTGTTTATTTTGTATTATCTCGTATTTCCTGGCATTTCCGGTCCGTTGCCTAGAGAATCGAATCAGTCAGTCAGTCGGTCAATATTCCAAATCGCTGCTATTTCCCCCGCGCCGCCTGTATATATCGCGAGGCGCGGCCGAAACGAACTTGCCGTTAATGCATCGTCGGGAGTTATAACGGTGCGTTAACTGGGAAGCCTCGTTGCGGCTGCGATAAAAGTACACACACAAATGCCCGATGTGTGTGTATTCGCCATCATTTTCTCACTTTTGAGTGTAAACACGCGCGCGAAAGATCGGCCACTAAACTGGAAGCGGCTCTTAACACACTGACTCACATTCGCCGTGCAGAAAAAATTGCCTTTTTATTGCACTCTCGAGACAAGCAGGCGAAGCAGCAACTGAATTTTATAATATGAAGGTTGCAATTACTGATGCGTCGCTTTTCCCACGTCCTGATAAATAATAAATTGCTTTTTGTAAGGAGATAATTGAACCAGTATTAATAATGAAAAAAAAAATGAAACCATCGTTATTTTCTATCAAACGTGATAATTAAAATATATAAATTGTTTTTCAATTTTTTAATTTATTTTTCTTATACATTTGAGCAAATCTTTTTTTTCATAATTCAATCTTAATTATCAAAACGTGAAACCGCAAAATATAATTTCAACTATTTTGAATGCATTAAAATTTTTCAAAATATGTTTGATTCCACTTTAAATTCAACCAATTTAACTACATATTTTTTCATTTTATTTTTAAACCCTTTTTAATTTTGTTCCTCCAGGTGCTAGGAAAATCTCTGCACCGCCACGTGAGGCGAATCCAACGGACAGCGTGACCTCGAGTTACGGAGTGGGCCCTCTTGATGAGTCGGGCCGACCACTGTTTGGGCTTCGGGCCCTGAGAAGGACCCAAGGTGAGTCGTGACGCAAATCGCCTCTTGGCTCCAGCCAATTCGCAGACCGAAATAAACTCTGCCGGACCATCCGGCCAGAGTGCATGACATATTAATGAATTCAACGCGAACGCGTGTGTGTGTGTGTGATTGCAGAACCGGCACCGGTCGCAGCTCCCGCGGAAGTCGAAGAGCGAACTCCCACGCCGGCCAAGCCTGAGGTGACTGACCTTTCAGGACGACCTTTGTTTGGCGGACTCAAGGCCCTCAAAAGTCAGACAGGTACATAGAAATTACTCGCTAATTTTAAATGGTGACAATGTGCGAGCGGAACGAGGTTGGAGAAAGAAATGCGCTCTAAATAGTTTTGCGGCAATCAATTCAAATTGCTCCCCTCGAGAATGTCGCATCGGCGCATCCGATCGGAAAAAGTGCAATAAATAATCGGGTCGGCGAAAGAGAGCGCGGTGATTACAAATTAATTGAGTATGGAGAAGGGAATAGTGTATAGTGGGAAAAGCTCCGCCAATTCATCTTGTCTGTCGGTTTCTCAATTTCAATTCTTCGGTGCTCATCCTTCCAATCACATCAAGTAATTTTTTTTCGATTTCTTATTTTCTTCAAAAGATATGGGCCAAGTTTTTTCATTAATTAAGCGTTTAACTGGTGACATGTTTACAAAAACATTTTTCTTTTTTTATAGTTTCGACCGTGGTCCAAGAAAAAGAGACATTCGAGGTCACCGAAGACGCAACCATGCCCGAGTTGCAGCCGTCGACGGGCCAGTTGAAGAGTCTGGTCGAACGCCACGAGCAGAACACAAGTGAGTTTCCTTCTTCTTTTATTTGACGAGGCAGAAAACACCCGAAATAGCGTGCAGCCCTCTCGTTGCACCGCGCTTCATCGTCTCAGGCATAGGAATGTCATGCGCAGCCCTCTATAATCTAAACAGCCTCCCTAAAATGATGCGTTCGGGGAATCAGGTGTTGACGCGACAAAATTAGACCCGTCTCTCCTGTCAACGTTTCCCCCAAAGGAACACAAAAATAGCACGTTTTACACCAACAACAAATAACAAACTTCATTTTTTTTTTTAATTTTCCATTGTTTGATGAATTGCAGAGGTCAGCGGAACAAGCGTGAGTCCTACCGGCAGTCAGAAGCCGAGGGCAAAGCTGCGTGACTCTTTTGTGACCCAAGAGAGTCGCAGCAAGTTGGTGGCCGAGGCTCAGAAGGTGAGCAAAGTGGAGGCCCTGGTCAATAGGAGCGAAAGGTCAAACTCCCTGAAAGCCATCATCAAAAAGCACGAAAACACCGAAACAACCAGCGCTCCTACTGCCCCAGGTAAATAAAACAGAAGAGACGATTACGGTCTTTATATGCTGTATTATCTACTCCTTTATTTTTCAATTTGTTTGTTGATCTCCATTCATTGGTACACATAACAAAAAATGCACTACCGGCACTGTACAAAAAATGTGGAAATTAATTAATAAAATTAACGTTATGCATTAATTTCTTTCTGAATTTTCCTTTTTAAATTGAATTTTTAGAATATTAATAAGAGTAAAAAATTTATATTTTTTAGCGGCGGTTGAGCCCCAGAGAAAGATCAGCACTGAACAGGTCAAAAGCATCCTGAAAAAGCCGAGAGAAGCAACCCCTGAAGCCACTGTTGTCAGCTCAGCCACAATAAGCCTTAGAAAAGGTGAGAAATTATTTAAAATTAATTTTAATTGCTAAATCAAATTAAAATAACTTTGATACAATATACCGGCTACACTAATGACATGATTTATTTACGTTTTTTGGACCTACCGAAATAAATTTTAACTCTCCTCGCCGGCGCTAACCGCAGACTAAATCATTCTGTCGGCAATCTCTCGTGCAAAAAGCACTGCAGAGAAAAATACGCGCGTCGCGCATTCGCTGCCTAAGAAATTTGCGTTTTTCGCTTGGTCATGTGTCCGAAATTGGGCAAGCGTCGTTCGGAAAGAGCCAGCTGGCCGTCGGCCGAGCGCGAGTGCGCTTCAGCAGCGCTCAGTGTCCACCATGCCGCCGCACCTGTGGCTGCTGCTGGGGCCGTCGGGGGCCGTCATCGCCCTCGTTTTTGTGCTCATCCTCACCGAACGGTTCGCGGCCATCATCGCGTCAAACCCTGTTGGTCAGTCAGTGGAAAAAAATCCCAAATATTCCCTAAAAAGTGGCATTAAGTGCACCAAATTTTGAAAATTTATCTCAACATAAGATTGGTTTTCTTTCTAATTTTAAATTTGATCTGACGCTGAAAAAAAGCGGCGTGAATTGGGGTTTGTTTTTGTAGGTTTATGGGTCTCGGCTTCGTTTTTAATTGGCCGTGGTTCAGCCTGATTAGCCGCTTAATCTGGTTTCAGATGCGGCTTCTGAATCATCACTTAATCGTTCTAGTACTTTTAAATCACTTTTGAAACTTATGTTTCTTGAAATTATAAACGAAAAATCCTTTAAGAGTCTAACCAGACTAGTGTTGTCTGCCAGCATAAAATTGTCTAAAAATTATTTCAATTTTTTCTTGGGTTTTTCATCAGCCGCTACTAATTTGTAAAAATCATGACATTAATGAAGTTTTTAATTTAAAAAAAAAATACACATTAATTTTGCAAGAATAGAATTAAAATTACTTTCCTCAGCGGCAGATTTTTTCAATTAAATAATACTTTTACCGGAAATAAAATGAAAAGAATAATAATAGTGATTAGTTTATTAGTGAGCGACATTTTTCTTATTTTTAGCGAAGAGAGTAAATTTTAGTTTCGTTTTGAGAATATATGACTTAACAATCACAAATGATTTGATTTTAATTTTTAATTTTCCATTTGAAGACTCAATCGAACGACGACCTGGGGATGTGGAACAAGAGTCAGTGATTGAAGATGAGGACGGTGGTCGCACCGTGGTCAAAAATGTTCACCGCGAAAGAAACGAGGGTGATTTGAACACCACGTTCAGTGCCACCTCTCGCAGCCACGTGTCGGGCGACGGAAGTCGTTCGGCGAGTAGCCATTCCTCCACCACAGTGACCACCTCGACCCGCGACAGCCCCATTTCGATGGCGCGCGTCGGACGCAGTGGCTCCGTGCGCGCCCTTCAGCAGAAATTCCAGCAGACAGCCAGTAAGTATTATTTTTTTTCTCATCATTTCTAACAGATTTTGCTAGTGAAAAACATACTAATATATTTAGGACTAAAATATTAAAATTTATTATACGCAAAAATAAATCGTAGTTGATTGATAAAGACGCACTTGAAATGCGCGAGGCCACGAACCGGTCGCGTCACTTCCTTGTGGTGCTTTTGCTCTAATTTGGCGCAACAAACACGTTGCTTTTGAATCACCGGCGATTGGCCAAGATGCAGCACCAGATGCACGCCGAGCGCAAATCGTCCCAGCTCAGTGTGGTCTTAATTACTCACTTCTCTAGCGTGTTTTGTTTACGCGCCTGCGAATATTTGCTGCCGCGGCCTCGTGCGTGCCAACATTAATTTCACCTGCTTTAGACCCAAATAATCCTCTCCTCTAGTTTGATGAATTTAAAAATTAAAAATTTGGAAATTTTTGAGAGTGCTGAAATAACCCGCATGCGTTTTTTGTGCTAATTAACAGTGGAGTCTCCCGAGCCGCGATCCTTCCCCAAGGCTGGACTCATCTTCAGGACCAGCAGCTTCAAAAACGCTGCTAATGGCGAGAACAAATACCAAGGTACACCAATAGCTAGTAAATCCATTAATTTTTTTTAGTTATTAAAAAAATAATAGTTTGCTGTGTAACTTTTAAACTTTATTTAAATACAGTATTTCAATTAACTTTTAATATTTTATCCCGTATATCTCAGGTGGTGATTCAAAAGAAATCTGCGAAGATAATGTGCAGAGAACTGAGCAGGTGACTGAAAGAGAAGGTGTGTGTTGATATTTGAAGGAATGACTTAAAATGTTTGATTGTTTAACTTTTTTTCATAAGGGAGCGTCGATCGTCGCGTGACAGAAACGCGAGTGATTTCTGAAAGCTCTTCAAATTCGCAATCATTCCTCGGCAACAACACCAAAGTGACTGGTGTGCAGGACGTATTGACGCGTATGCGACAGGCAGACAACAACCACGGTAAAAATTCTTGTAAACAAATTTTTAACGGAAAAAATAATTTTTTGTCCAGATGAAGGGCTTAGTGCGGAAGATCGTGAGGCAAAGGCGCTGCTCAACAAGTTCCTGGGCGCGTCGGTGCTCATGCAGGGCATTGAGCCCCTGCTGCAGGCCCAGAGTTCTGCACTTGTCAGCCAGGTTGAGAAGCAGCGACTCGCCATTGCACAGGTCAGTGAATTTTTTTGTTATTCTATCAGCCTCAAACGTTTGTGCCTAAAATAGAAATTATAGGTTTTCTTTTAAATTTTATATATAAAAAGTATTGAACTGAATAACACAAAATATTTTAACTTAAAAACATCATTTTTTTAATGACAAGCTAATAATTATTACAAGTAAAACATAATTATATTAATATTACTTTAAACTCTTAATTTAAATTACTTTAATTGTAGTATTTCTATATTTATTTATCTTTTTGAATAATTTTTAAAAATTTTTTATGTTTTATTTCTATATTTACTTATAAAATAAAGAAATTAATTTAATTGCCTTTTTTAGTATCGTTAATTAAATTTATGTGTGGTCTTAACCAGTCATAACTAGATGTAAATTAACCTTTACTGGAGAACACTTGATAATTGGCATTGTTTACTTCGTTTTTTATTTTTAATGATTCCACTCATGATTAAACAGTAAATGAATATTATTAAATTTTCATGATTTACTCACTGTTATTTATAATGAAATTAATTTTTAACTCACCACAATAGGCATGAAGTTTTCAAATCTGCAATAATTAAAATTTCCATCCAGTTGGATTTTCCGCTACTTCCTACATGCAAATTCACATTAAAAAGTTACCGGTTCTCCGTTTATACAATCGGTTCAGTGTTTTCTTTTCTGCGCTGTCCGCGCTCGAGTGGATGAGCACACCGTCGGTTTTTGTTGCCGGTTTTCATACAATTCCACGAAGGAGGGATGCGAGGGCTAAAATTAGCTGGGTGGTCTCGGGACGAGGCTCAGCAGTAGCTGTGCAGCAGTGGTCGGTGAGTGCCGCAGCAGCCAACGGGTGGGTGATCGTCCAGCCGAAACTCTCTCTCAGATCAAGGTGATTAACCCTTTTACTCGGGCCCATTCATTCGCTCCAATCATCCAACGATTGATTGAGCTACCTCGAGACAGGATTTGGCAGCAGAGGGACGTTTGGACCAGAGTCAAATTGATCTGGAATTTTTATTGGGCGTCCCGACAAAGTGCTCAAATCGTTGTTTTGACTTTTGGAATGATGCATTGCACTCTCCAAAGTATTTTTAAAGTAAAAATTAAACAAACACCGTTTTAATGTTTAGTTGCCCCTTTGGTGATTTTTTTTTACAACTCGGGGGTTTTCTTTAAATAAACTAAATTTGTCATTTTTTTTCCAAACATGCCAGCATGTGTGGGCGACTAATAAAAAAAATAAAAGCAGAGGAAAACATTTTAGCGTGAGCAGCTGGTGGCGTTTTGAGTAAAACAAGTTAGCCGTTCGCGTTTTGACGTGTTTTTACATGCGATAAAACGCAGCTCGCGTGTGTGTCCAGAGCATCTTTTTCTCTCGTTTTAGCGTCCAGATGCGTGGCCGTTGCGAGGTGTTGATCAAAACCCTTTATTGCTCGCTCCGTGATAAACAGTGGCACTTGGCCAAGGGCGCCGCACCAGACCAGAGGGAGTCTTCACCACAATTTCTGCACTGCGCAAATATATCTCTCGCCCTTCTAATTCTGGAGGCGCGCATTTTGCATCTCCTTGATCTCTGCCAATTTTTCTTCACACGCGCGCGGCCAGCCGCACCAGATCACAGGAAACTTTTATCGTTTCTTAAGAGGGGCTTTCCGCGCGATTTTTGCGCCTCGCTTTTTTGCTAATCTCGTCGCCTGCAAAACTTACAAAGAGCAGATGCACCATCCTTTTAGAAGAAATCACTGATTCCCTGGGCACGAGCCAATGCTCAAAAGCATAATATGATTTAGTTATTTAAAAAAAGAAAATAAATTCATAATTTTAAGCTTAGATTTTGTAAATTAAATAAAAAATCCTGTTTTTAAAACATTTTAATATGTAATAAATAGAAACACTGCCCAAAGCCAAAGACACAATTTACTTTTAAATTGAAATATAATTTTTTCTTTTTCAAATATAATTTAATTACCATTATTTTAGGTTGATACAATTGATTGAAGATTTATAAATATAAATTATTTGAAGAAAAAAAATTATAAATTACTCTTAAACATATTTCAGGAAGAAATGGAATATGCAAATTTAATTAAAATACATCAATATTATTGGAGAATGTACTAAATTTCAAATTATCTTTTTATTTTAAGATTGACAAATTTTTAATTAAGGTATGATAGAGAAATTATATTGATCATAAAAATAATTTCTTAAAATATGCTGGCCCTTTTCTTTATTTTGATTTTCTGTTTTCAAGAAAAGTAGGACAATATCCTCATTCATCGACCATTACTAACTAGATTTTAAACAAATGCAGTTTGCTCTGCACACAAGTAGAGGCCATGTGGCGGCCCAGACGAGGAGGATAATGTCCAATCCAAACAGTGCGAGCCAGTGCTAATGTTATTCCACGTTCTAATTTAACGTTTCCTGCTGCGTCCTTAGAGCAGTTGCAAAGATTTTGTCTTCGACGACGGACACTCGCACACACAAACCCTTCTCGTTCTTTTCGCGTGTAAACCCTTTCGCCCAAATAGGCCGCGGCCGCGTGTTTTGTTGATTCGGCGAGCGAACAAGAAGAGAGCAGCCACCTTGAGCTGCTGGCGCGCGGCCAATTCGTCGCCAAATGGACCCGACCGACCAACATCTGCCCGCAAATCTGGACCGTTGCTGATTGATGGACGGACCGCCCGATTTAATTTTTCGCTTTCCTCCTCCTAAAAATATGAACTGGACATGATACGTGTGGCATTGAATTTCCACAGGCGCAAATTTACAACATCATTCACGCCTTTTGCAAATCCTTGATCTTAAAAAAAAATTAAGTAAAGCCAGTTTTAAATTTTACTCCCCTAAAAGTAACACACAAGGCTATGGAATATAAATCACTAATATATAACTTTCGTATAAATTTTACATCTATAAATAATATATAAACAAAACAAAAAACTTGAGTAGTACTTAAAGTCGTTCACTCGTATTTTTCTATTTCTGGCTGGAGATATTTTCGTTCCGCGCCGAGCTGCTGCTGCCTTTTACGCGTTTATGTACTCATCTTCTTTAAAATCAGAAAGCCATTCTTGTTGCTGAGATCAGCCAGCTCTCCGCTTCTTCTCGCTGCGATGGCCGAAAATAGCGTTATGAATAATAAGCGTGCGTAGCGAACACCACACAAAGAAAAGCTCTAAAACCAAATTAAGTTGGCGAAACCCTTCTTGCGAACACTCATCCAATTCTAGATCTAAAATAATACGAGGTTTGATCGCTAATTGTCTAGACTGCGAAAATTGAGAAATAATTCAGTTTTAGCCTGATGTTAAATCTTCCTCTAAAGGGTTAGTGGGTCAAGTTTTCGGTGTCAATTTTTGGCCGCCACTCATCGCTGAAAACAATCCATCAACTTCAATGGCGAGGATTTCGCGCTAGGGAAGGTTAGAGTGACGTAGGGGACATCTAAACTTATCCCAGGGATTTCGGGGCTTTCCATGCGGAATTAATTAAAGCTTTACTCACGATTTCGAATACACTGCAGAATATTTTAACAATTCGCAAGGAAAGTGGAATTAGATAATTAATGCCAATTCATATTTCATAATTAAATTAATAATTGCTGATTTAAAATATCAATCCACACATTTTTTGTTTTTCAATTTTACATCAAAATTTTAAATGGATTAATTGAAAAGTAAGACCGCAAATAGGGGTTGAAAAACGAATGCTCGATGCGTGCACCTTGGTAGTGTGTGCCGTCAGTGGCGACTCGGGACAGAAATAGACGCGCTCGCAGCCTCACCTATTTTGGGCACAAACTAGGAAGCACTAACGCCGCTTACTTGGTTGGACGGCCATGTGACTGACCCTTAATTGCTTTTTGCAGGAGGAAAAGTCAACGAGCGCCGTTGCTGAAGACGACGACGACGTCGACGCGCTCACCGACCAGGCCCATCTCAGGAAACTCGTAAGTTTGAAAACAAAAATATGGTTTAACATAATATTTTTTCTTTATCAATTTAAAATTAAATTTTGAATTCAAGAAGCGATCACTGGTTTAAATCCTGCAGCTCAAATGTACTTGGAGTTGAGGCTCTGGGCCGATGATATTCCAATTTGGCAGCGCACAGAAGGCCGAGCCGCTCGAATTAACTCTTAAGTGTGTTCTACACAATGTGAATACGAGCCGGCAAAGGCGCTTTGATAAATATTGTCTCAAAGTTGATCTTCTCCTTTGCGCCCTTGTAAAACTTAGGCACTTTGCTTTTAGTTGGACGCGGCCACAGACTACGACACAAGGAGGAAGATCCGAGCCAGGTTGCGCACCCTAATGACGGACAATAAAGGTAAGAAAATCAATTAAAAGTTTAAATTTTAGTATTAAAAATTAATTTTCCGCTTTGCAGTCACGGATGGCGGCGACGGAGTGTCTGCTTCGGACAGTGCGGCCCGTTCTCTTCACGGTGAGTTTGCGCCTTCGTCAGCAGTGGACCAACTAATGGCCACTCTCGGACGCAATTTTCCAGCTCTTGACAATAACGTTGGTGGTGGTGATGGTGACGGTGGTGTAGGAGGGGGTGGGTTGGGGGCTTTACAGCAACACCAGGAGTGCGACGGGCCGGCGGTCGACTCGGGCACCGAGTCAGGCGAAGACCCTCGCACACCCAACAGCCAGTCGCAGGTCGACCTGGCGCCGAAAAAGAAAAACGACGTGCCCGCCGAGGTGCTGGAGGAAGTGCTCGGCGCTCTTTCCAAGCTGCAGGGCACTCTTCAAACGGATGAGGTTGACCCTGCCCGAAAGGATGCTCTTTTGGAATTGGTGGCGCGTCTGCAAGGCACTTTGCCTGTGGCGCCGCAACCGGCGCCGCGCAGGAAGAAGCAGAGGAGCACCATCGGTGTGAGCGAGGCTGAGTTGGCAGGCGCTCGCCGACTGGCCGACGAAGTGGCACCTTTCAGTCCTCTCAGGCCATCTGACTTCCTCAGCAAGGAACAGCAGCCGTTCGAGGCGCACGACCCTATCACAGCCCTGACCCTGAAACGCCCACTGCATCGCCGCAGTTTCAGTCAGGGCCGGACTCTGATCGACGACGATCCGAGCCGCCTTCTTTTCACGCCGGAACAAAGCGTGCAGATCGCCGTGCACAAGGCGGCCATCAATAAACAGATTTCGCAGGAGGAAGACCGCAGAAGCAATCAAGACCCTTCCAGGTTGAACAGGGAGGGTTCCATTGAGGCTGAACTAGATTTCGAAACCAAAGGCTGTGAAGCAGTAATAAATGTGCCCAAGCGGCCAGACAATGCTGTGATTTTGCGCACTAAAAGTATGGAAGAGGGAACTAAGCAGCTTGCTGTGTTCCAGCCACAAGACCTGAGAGCGCCGGAGATGGTAAAAAATCAAGAGAGTAAAATTAACGGCCAGCAGGAGAAACCTGTGGATCTGCCCAAACCAAAAGCGGAAATTGCAAAAGCAATTTTCCCCAAAGTTGAACCAATTTCGAAGCCTATTTTTGCAACACAAGACCCGCCGAAACCCGTATTTTCTAAACAAGAACTACCCAAACCAAAACCGGTGCCGCAACAGGCAGTTCAAGAAGAGACGCCACCGAAAGCATTCAAGCCTTTTGAAGTGCCAAAGGCTTTTAAACCCTTCGAGACCCCGAAAGCAGAACAACCAGTGCCCCCAGTGGCCAAATCGTCTCATCTCAGAGCTCCTTCAGAGCCACCAAAACCACCGGCGAAGCCTTTGAAGTCCCTTGTTTTTGAGTTGGAGGCGCCAAAAGACGAAGAGCCGAAAACGAGTGGTGTCCTGTGGGGCAGCATCTGTCAATCTGTAAAGGAGCTGCACTCTGAGCGAAAAATTGTCTCGCGCGCAGAGAAAAAGCGAAAGTTAAAAAGAGCCAACACAATTGACATCCCGAAACCGTTTGACACGCAAGATTTGCACGACTCGGAGGAAGACGAAGAATTGACTGAGGGAGAGAACGGAATGCCGCAAAAAGCCACCCTCGAACTTCCCTTTGTGCCGAAAACGGAGAACGACCGAAAATTTCTCGCGTTCCTAGAGCGCAAAAGTCCCAAAGAAAACGCAAAGCCAACAACTTGCGCTCCCGGTGGCCACCAATGGAATAACAGATTTTCAAACTTAAAAACAAATTTTGAAAAAAGTAAAGAGCCTCCCGCGGAAAAGCCGGTCATCGCCAAAGAACCTGAAAAGGAACCTTACTTGCGAAAACACGACCCAGCAAAAACCACTAACAGAGAAATTTACGAACAGAAGCGAAAATCAAGTCTTCCCGCAGTCTCCTCCGCAATAGGAAAGAGAGAACAATTACCGTGGGCTGGCAGCGATCCGAACGTGGTTGTCGGCAGTCTGACCGTGGCCCAAAATGTGCAGCAAAAGAAACAAATGTTCACGCAAGCTGCAAAACCACCCATGATTAAGACGCCCCGAGTAGATCCGACGGTGCAAAAGGAAGAGCAACTCATGGAACTGCAAAGACAACAGCAGATCAAATACATGCAGCAGAAAGAGGAGCAAGAGCGGTACCGCCGGCTGAAGCAAGAAAACGAGCGAATTCGCGCGCCAGCACCCACCGGCCGTTTCAACCACGCGCAAAACTCAGCCTTCCGCCCCATCGCCAAGAAACCCTCCGAGCCCATTCAGATTTCGCACACCCCGCGCGTGAACCACTCGCCCCTTTTGCAACTGCCCCTTGTGCAAGAGCAACCCCCGCAGCAACCTAGAATCGAATACAGCGCCTCGGTGGCCACCGAGACGCGCCAACTCAATATGCGCATTTTCAAGGACAAAAATAACCAGGAAGAGAAGCAGGCACCGGACGTTTTGGAGGTGGCGGCGCCGTTGACGATGATGACGGCCGTTTCGCGGGTCAAAGAAGGGCCCAGAGCTCAACAGGCTTCCGTGGTTCACGGTCAAGTCCAGCACCGAGAGAGTCCGAGTCGTTCGTCCTTGGCCAAAAACCACCTGCGGGGAATTTTGCCCCGGGACGACAGCAGCCCGGGCAGTTTGTCCCTGACCCGCAGCTCACACTCGACCTCTGACATGCTGGATGCAGCTTTCCAGGCGCGCTTCGACGTCAGTGCTGCGTCCTCGCGGTGCTCGAGCATCCGACCGGAGTCGCCGTCTGAAATTCTGTCGCTCAAATTCGAGTTTCCCCTGCACCAGGCCTCGCCTTTGCCCTTCTCTCCGCCCACCCAACGTCGCACCTTCGACAGCCCTTTGAGGAAGAGCGAGTCGTCGCACCAGCTGGGCCAGAGACTCAGCGTGCCATCCATGTCCACGCCGACGCGTCGCTCGCCCTCCGGCGCCAAGGTGCACCTTTTCTCGAAGCAGTTTGAGGCTCAGGTCAGTCCTGACAGCGTCGAGGACAAGCAGCGCCAGGTAATGGCCTACCTGTCCGGCGAGTCGCCCAACAGCCGATCGCCGAGGCCCTTGTACCACCGGCAGGACACTCTGCGCGGCATCGTGCACGCCGACGACCTCGAGAACGTGGACGAAGAGTTCGAGCGGCTGTTCGAGTCGGCGGTGCAGCGGCCGCGGCAGCCGCCGGTGAGCTCCAGTGTGCCGTGCTCGCCCACCGGTGGCGGCAGTAAGTCGGCCGGAATGCGATTAAACCAGGCACAAAGTGAAGAGCTATAGCTTGTCTCTCATAATATAAGTATATGCGATATTTAGATTTTTACAACACGCCTGCGGCTCTCTCCATTCATTTAATTTTGGCTGAAGTTTTTTCCACTCGCATTAACTGCTCATTTTTTATTTTATTTCGTAGGTACTTGACACATATTTATTTTTGCGGTGCTTGAAGCAGCTTTGCTAGATATTCATTTTCATACACCTCTCTGTTTTTTTGATAACAAAGCTTCTTCATGCGCCGTATCATTGAGATTCAATGGGATCTTTTTGAAAGCTTACTCTAATTTGGCTCGAGAAAAAAAATGCTCAAAAGTAGATAATTTCTTAAATACATTATATATAATTCGCATTCCGGTTGGCGGACGCATTTTTGTGTGATAGAAACTTTCCGGTTTTGTAGTCTCTTGTTTCTGATTTGCGTTTTTATTTAATATTACTTTCGCTTTTATCTCACTCAAAGTTGTTGTTGTGCAGCTTTTATTTCCATTTCTCACATCAACATTATTATTTTCTTTTCATTGTAATCAGTATTAATTGTGAATTGGTTTTCGATTATTTGCATGGTGTGAATTTTAAGTAGATATAATTAATGAGTAGAACAAAAAAATACTCTTTGGGTAGATTTTTCTTGCCCAACACTATACAGATTTAATAAAAGATTGGTGTGTGTGATTGTGCCCGCAGTTTTTTCCACGGTGAAGGAAAAAATACGTTGGTGGTGCGCCTCACAGACTTACTTTTTTCCATCGTTTTTCTTCTTTTCTATTTTGAGATTCGCAGATTTTGCTCTCGTGATGTTTGAAAAGAGCGCAAACAAAGACACGTTTTTGCACTAATGTTGCAACAAAAACACTCTCATAAACTTATAGCTATATCTCTCTTTCTCTCACTCTCTTCGCATCACACAAAAATAAAATCCAGGAAAAACTCAAACTGAGATTCGATTTCTCGGGAGTCGACGGCCTTTACTTGACGGGCCCAAAATTAGATTCCATTGAAACTAGACCAACTTATTTTTATCCTCTCGACCGTTGACTTGTGTGTTTGCATCTCTCTCATTGTTCCTCCATCGGTGCACTCTGACGGACGCACTTTTGAGCTCTGATTTCTTGTTACAGAGAAAAGCGAGTTTTCTGTGAAGACAAGCTCTTCAACATCCACCATCCAAATGGACGGTTAGTTTGATACTTTTTCTCATAATAAAAGCTCTCTTTATTTCCTGAACGTAACTTATATTAAAAAAATATTTTTAGGAGGGACCAAAATAACGAGCGTTTCCTCTATGATGACTTCAAATGCCCGCGTTTCAAAAGGTGAGTGACCGAGAAGAATTTTAAAAATGTTGTAAATTTGGGGTCCCTTGTATAAAATAATTGCTCTACGGTAAGTGATTTTTTTGCCTTCAGCTTCATATATAGTTGCCCCTTCATTTATTTTATATAGTCATGCAGCGCCATTTAGCAGCTTTTTCATATTTTAGTAAAGAGTTTTTAGTACATTTTAATTTTTAAAAAATTATATAAATCCACCCTTAAAAAATGCGACACGTTAGTTTAGAGCCTCCATTAATCAAAGCGTTTTTCATCTCTGTCTCTCTCGTGTGGTGTCCGCCTTCACCCTCGCAGCCCCTCCCAGTAAGCTGAAGATGTCCCCGTTTGACAAGTTCAGGCAGCTGGACGAGCAAAATTCCAGCCCCTCTCCTAGGTAAGAAAAATCACTTAAAATCCAAAAAGTCATCTAAAAATCCTGCAGCCGCCCAAGAGCAAATCAGTCATCGCAGACGCAGAGCCCCTTAATCTATTTTTCCAGGCAAACGTAACTGACTTATTCAATTTTGGAAAAAAATTCAAATATTTTGTTACATAAATAAGTCGTAACGTTGGTCTGAAAAAAATTTTTAGTATGATAAGAATATATTAATTTAATTAATAGATTAGAACATTAGTAATTAATTTTGGGTCAAAAAGACTTAATGCCTTGCAGATGCTTACGGGCTATCAAATTTCCTCTTTTCTCTCTCCCTTTCATCTGAGTTTATATAATTAATCCTCTCTTATACATTCAGAATAAAAATTGTCCCTATATAAATAAATATTGTGAATTTTTTAAATTTTCTAACACTAATTCATAATTTAAATAATTATTTGGGCCGTGACATCGACAAAATATTATTACTAACCATCCCCAAGCAGTATGACCTCTCTCTCAGTAAAGTGTGATTTTAACACCCCGGCATTTCGGCAGCACCCCCAAAACGCCCGGGGGAAGCATCAGCGGTCCGTTGTTTAAATTCACGGACCCTGGCCTCAATAGGAGCGCCTCCAACGTCAAAGAAAGACTTCTGTACTGGTGTCAAGTCAAGACTAAGGAATACAAGGTACACACAAACACACGCATCAACATACACGAAAACCACCCCTGCTAACCCCCTTTCACTAACCAACCATCAAAAACTCTTTTTTTTGTCTTTTTGTGTTTCACCCAACAAGCGGCGTGCAGCAGAGCAGGCGAACTTTTTAACTGTGTTTTGTGTGTCAATAAAAATGTGTGCATATTTTTGCTGATTAAAATTTTTGCACTAGAAGATTTTGTACCTATTTTGTTAATATATTAAACTTTTTGTACATTTGAAATTTTTGGTAGATTTAAGTGAGTGTGTTTTTGCACTTTTTTTGAGTATGAGACAATCAAGTGCAGCCCAGACAACTTGGCGCATATATTTGATGAGAGCAACAAATTTAACGCAAATTAAATGCTGCCGAGAGAAAATCGCTGGTTTTGCTCTCGGCTATGAGCGCACCATTCATTGTTATTTTTGAGCACTCAAAAAAGTGTTGATAGTTTTGGAATCGGAGTGTTTGAACGTTGGTGTCGGTTTGCAGGATCTGAAGATCGAGAACTTCTCGACGAGCTGGAACAACGGTATGGCCTTCTGTGCTCTGATTCACCACTTCTGTCCTGACGCCTTCAACTATGAAGAACTTCGTCCTGAAAATCGACGCAAGAATTTTGAGCTCGCCTTTCGAGTAGCAGAGTGAGTTGATTCCTCCACAAAAATTTAAAGAATTACTAAAAAAAATTGCAGGGAGAAGGCGGACATTGCACCTCTCCTTGATGTGGATGACATGGTGATGATGAAAAAACCAGACTGGAAATGCGTCTTCACCTATGTGCAGTCCATCTACCGTCGATTTAAGGACGAAGAGATTTAAATTTTCTTTTTAAACCAACTTGATTTTCATTTCTCTATTTGAAACTTTGATAAAAATTTGTATAAAAAAAAGTATTTATGAATTTGCACTCGATTTTGTACTCTAATTTCCAATCAAGTGTTTGAATGTATTGATTGTGTAGAAAGTTAGAAGTCTCGACCGTATTTATCAAAGTAGAAAGGGGTTGTGCTTGAGAGCGCCCCAGAATAATTTATCTGTTTGGCGAGCGACCCTCCTGTACTCTTATAATTGCAGCGGGGCCGCCGCTTTTTATCGAATTCCGTCCGCCGTCCGTTGTTCTAAACTCGTGCGCTGAAACGCTGGCTATTTGAACTGCTGTCAACCTGTTTTATACATATTCTCTCTCTGTCATTTAAATGCGCAGTCTGTGAAAATCTCCCTACCCTTTTTTATTCAACCACGACGATCCAACTCTGGACCGTCACTCTCGCGGTGCTTGGTTTTAATATTTAATTTTATTAAGTAAATTTTATTTTCTAGTTGCTGGGCTGTGACGCTCGCGCAGCTTATCCCTCTTTGAAAATAAAAGGAAAATATGCTACTGTGCATTTTTCTTTCTGAAACGACAAACGAATATTTTTTTTTTTTTTATCAGTTTTCTTCTCTGTTGATATAATTATTTTATCTCCACTGTTCTATATATATATGTTGTACACACAGGAAAATACACTTATTATACTTTAACACCCCTCCTCTGTCCATCAATAGCCAAGTAGATTTCACTGACTATTATTTGTGATGCGTAATATTTAAATTATAATATTATCATTGTAACTAAAAGAAACACTATTTAATAAAAACTGTTCAAGAAAGTAAAATAATATGTTCAATTTATTTTAATTATGTGATATAAAATATTCTTTTAACCATATATATATAGTTTAGGACGTGTAAATAAAAAAAAGACAAATTATTGTTCAAATCAAAAAATTTAAATATTTGAGGTGAATTGTTAAGTTATAATTACTTTTTATTGTTGTTAACATAATTAGTTTTAACGAAAACTTTGCATAAATCTTTCATCATAATAAATTTATGATACACTTCTTTAGATGGTGATCTTACACAGAAGGCGAAGTCAAACTCAGCAGCTGCAGCCGCATCCTAGCCTCGATCCCAATAAAAACCTGTTCCAACAACCTTCAAAAACTAATAAGTACAAAAGCAATGCATTTTCCAATGAAATCCTGACCTTTTTTGTTTGTCATTTTCCAAAGGAGGAATAGCCTCAATTGCTTCGTTAAAAAACGCCCTATTAAAACAATGTAATTAATTGAGAAAGTAAAAGGTCGTTGAATCAAACCTGGCCGTAGGTGTACTGAAAGGTGCAAGGGTTTTCCTCAGGAAGGTAAGGTCGATGTGCGCCTGCAGGACCCCCTCTTCGTTGAAGTTTGGAATGCAAGACATGAGCCGAGACACCTCTTCGGCAATCATCTCCACTATGTACGACTGGATGCGCTGGCATTGACTGGGCAACACATTTTGCACCTGGTAGTGAGAAAAACTCGTTAGCAGAGGAGTATAAATTTTCGTTAGATAATTACTTCGCAGTTGACAGAAATGAGATTGGCAATTATCTCTTTAATGTAGGGGCGCAAGTCTCCTCTTTGGGTTGCACTTTTTTCCGGCAGCTTCGCCCAGTCGAATTCGCCAATGTACATAGAGGGCTCAATCGTTCCGACCAAAGGGTCAGTTTTGCTCTCAAGATATTTTTCACAAATGCTTCTGTCCAATGTGCTCAACGAATTCACAGCAGCCTCACGAGCCTTATTATAATTTAAATATTTTTTGTCAAAATATTGTCCAGATAAAAAAAATTACCAGAGCCAGTGGTGGAGTCTCTTGACCCCCTGTCAGCGAGGAGAGCGTTTTCATCACAGAAGGAAGAACAACGTCTCGGGTGTGCAGACAGTTGCTAAGAATCAAAAGAAGAGGATTCTCACTAGGATGCTTTTTGCTGCTCGATCTCGATGACGGCACTGAACCAGTCAAGATTTGAGAGAGAAACATGGGACTTGCGCTCTGAACCTCTTTACTCGAGGACAAATGTTCCAAAGTCTAATGAATGAGAAAGATTTGTTAGAAAAGCCTTAAATATAATGGGGTTATCTGTTATCTTTTTCACCTGAGTGAAGGCGTGGAAAATGTTCTGCACAAGGGATCCGTACTGCGAGTGAACAGTTGGATTGGTTAGAATGGGGTTGACAGACGATTCGCCCGGAATGTTGACAAAAATTGACTCCTTGAGAAGGGTAACTGCTTCAGTGATTTTGCCTTCGAACAATGAAGGCAGCGAAGTGACCAAACCACTGCTCTGCCTGCCTGGCAAAGTTGAACTCTGCAGGTCAGGCATCCAGTTCTCCTGCTTGTAAAGCATTCGAACTTGATCCGTCGTTTGCTTCAGTATTACAAACAAACAGTGGAACCTAAAGAGAAAACTCGATTTCAAAATGAACCTTAAAATCAAAGAGTTTTCACCTCAGGTCTTGGATTAAGCTGTTGACCTGTGCCAAAGCTTCAGACGGCAAGTCCAGTCCTCGGAGGCTATTGTAGAGGATTATCATTTCAGTCAGGCAGTGGGGCAGCCAAGGGCCAAAATCTGTTGAGCTTTTACTAGAGCTCTTGTGCTTTGGAGTTAGCGTACCACTTGGAACGGTCAGGTTCTCTTTGACCAAATCACATAGAGTCTTGATGCTCTTCAATACCATATCCTTTAAAAAGTGTATTTGTTTATTATTTAAAATTCATTTGTGTTGACAAACCTTAAATAATCTGTTGTGACCTGGAGAAGCTTCAACCTGCAACTCGCCACTGAAGTACGCCTGGCCTAATTTCCACAGCTCCGGAAATTGGAATGTGAAAACTTCCAAGCTGTCTTCCACAACTTGCACCTTGCTCGGTAACTCGCCCTGCCAATTTTGATTTCCCGCGTTTGCACCCAGTGCAGGTGGGTTTGCTGTAAAATAAAATTAGGAATATCTTTTGGAGAAATAAAATAGCTTACATGCAGGGCTAAGAAGATTTTCAGGTTGCTTTTCAGGCGGTGCAGTTAAAGACTCCAAAAGGTATTTAAATCTCGCTTCAATTGCATTCCAAGCATGGTTATTTTCACCATCCAAACTCGCCAAATTTCTAAATTGATTTTAGTATAGACCTATTTTCGATTATACACATTTTTACCTAGCCAATTTTTTCTGGTCATCAAGAGTGCAAGGCATTGTGGTCAAATGAGTTTTGAGCCGAGCAATCAGAGCATCAATTCTTTTGTCAACCTCCTCAAAAACTTTCTTGAAAATCTGTAAATAATTTATCACTATAATTTCAATAAATCCTACCAATATTAAGATTACATCTATATCCGAGTCACTAAATAGGGATTTGGCTCGAGTGTAGTCGTTGACAATTAAGTCGTAATCACCCTTCATGCTATTTTTCTCGATGCTAGTAGGAAGCATAAAGAGAAATTTGTTCCTCTGCATTGCTGAAAGGGCGTTTCGAGCTGCGTCAGCATTGTCCCTTCGATTTAGTACCTCTTTAAATAGGCGGTCTGCTTCTCTTCTTGAGGCTGTTCGATTGTCATATTTAAAAATTCACATATACTCTAATTATCAAACTAACCTTCGATGCTCTGCTCTAAACTGATGGTTGGCATCATGCGAACCTGAAGGGCATCCATCTCAAACTTGTCCCTCAGCACACACAGAGTGTCTAGCTGGTCCATGACGGCACCAACATTGGCCTAAATTTTATTAAATTACTTTCTTTTCCGCAACTATTATGATTTTAAAAATCGAGCCTTCAAAAAAGACAGCTGGCCTTCCTTGTGAGCCCCCACTTTGCGCTGAAGATGAGACAGACCAGCTTTCAGGTCGTCAAAACTGGTGCCTCGGTGGTGCTTCAGCAAAAATCTTGCTGGCAGAAAGTCCTCCGAGGACAACGACTCGCTGCTTGGGTGAGGAAAATATTCGTTCATCTGATCATCAGGCAATGATTTTCTAACAAAATTTCAATGATTAATAATTTAGTTTGTGAATTTTCAACTTAAACTTACGACGAGTCTTCAACTGAGAGACCCAATGGATCTTGCTGCTGCATGGCAGTAGTTGTGAGGGCTCTTCGACCCCAAGAACTGATTTCCTCCTCGACCCAAACCGCACTTTCCTTCAAAGGACCAACTGTCTCCATGTAACCTGATAATAATTAAATACAAATTAAAAAATAAAATATTGAGATTTGAAATATAAAACCTCTGAATTGAACAGTGCAACCACCAACCCCTCCAAGCCGGGTGATGACGACGATGTCGCCCTTGCCATTGCCAGGGCCAGACCTTGCAATGATCTTGTTTGGAGTGATCCATTCTGCCGACAAGATGCAGTTGCAGCCGCATATTGTCAGACCTAGAGAAAAATTATATGAGGAAAGTGTTTTTTAAATCTAGAAGAGGCACAAACCGATCAGATCTCTTGGGCTGTTTCCAAAATTTTCTCCTCGAATTGTGACCCGAGTTCCTGGAGGACCTTCTTTGGGCGAAATGCCCGTGACCACCGGCGCAGGAGCAGGCATAACGTGTCTGCAAATAATAATAAATTACATTTTATTTCAAAAGACCCAAATTTTTTGTTTTAGAGATGGGCGGATTCTTTCCTCTGTGATAAATAAAAAAAATGGTTTTCTTCGATTATTTCTTTCAATAGCTCACAATAGCTGTTTGCGAAAATTTACCTTAGTCTAGTCCTTTGTTAGGTAAAGCTGTTATTAATTATTATATCTTCATTTGAGTACAATTAAAAAATCAACCACTTGTCAAAAACAGCAATGTTTACGTTCAGTGACCGACCAAACTTCCTGGGCCTTAAACCCTACCGACTGTGAAGTGAAATGTAAGAGGATGCGTAAGCGCCATCTTTTGAGTAGAAAGGGCGCGAAAAACATTAGATTTGTTGAATCGTAAAATAAAATTTTGGATGAATGCATTGGTCTGCCCCGCCGGACGTGCGAGTCCCGCCCCCTTGCTGGTCCTGAAGGGTAGCGCGGACTTAATTAGTAGGGCTGGGCAGGTGCGCCGAGCCGCGGGGTCCTCCCGTTCGACCCCGGCCGACTCGAAGGTGGCCCTGAGCAAAAAGGGTTGGCGTCTCGTCTCCGCGAGCGGTGAACGGCGGAGACGGGAGCGTGTTGTTGTAGGCATCACAGGGGTGCCCGGTTCTTGCCACCTGCAGGCCGTCGTCGCTGCTTTCCTCTCTACCAAACGCGAATTGTGATAATTTAATTAAAAAAAACAATTGCCAGAAATTAAAAAGTAGGCCCTTGAAAAATTGTTTTAATTGCAACCCGAAAATTAATTGACTAAAAACAATATTAATTGGTATGGAAAGAAAAAAAAGAAGTTCTACGATGACAGTGGCGGTGCCACAGCCAGTCAAAACAAATAAATTAAGAGGGGAATAAATTAATTATTCCAAACCACTTTCAAACAAAATTTAATATTACGGATTGCATGTTTTATGGATACTCACTTTCCCACCGCCAGTTTAACCCATTCACTTAAAGCGCCTGATATTGCGCTTTTTTGGCGTGCTCGTTTCTCCGGTTTTATTTATTAATTGTTTTGTGTTTTGTTTTTATGGGAGTAAAGCTACATCAGAATGAATGGGCGGAATAATTTTTGTCAACTGACGCCATTTCTCATCTCCCTAGAGCTGCGATTTTTTCTTAACACGTTCTGCGCTTCAAAACTTATTACGAAATCCAAGTGACATGTACATATATATAATAACAATAAATAACCTTTTACTTTCAGAAACATTTTAGACAGTTTTATGAGAACTATTAGAATTATTGTTAATTCTACTCAAAAAATATCAAAACTCCAAAGCAAGAATATTACAATAATTGTATATTATTACAGTCCAATTAAAATATCGTATAAAATATTTTAATATTTTACCATTTTTACATTATGAATATGAACAATAATTATTTAATTAGTTTAATTCCGATTCCTATATTGTTTATTCATAAGTAATACATTTAATGATATTCGACACAAAAACTCCAGAATAATGTATATTTATGTAATTTAAAAAATTATAAAAACATAATTATTATAATATTAAGCTACAATAATGAAATGACGGTGTTAATGCGCTGCCACTTGTCAACAGCAAGTTCGACGACGAAGACGGCCGTGGCAAGGAGCATGCCGACCGTGTGGACCATGAAAATGCCGCTGAGATTGTGGATGCCCAAAACTTGTGGCGAGTCGGCTTGTGTGCGCGCAACTCGCACCGAAAGGTCAGAGTACCACTTGTCCGTGAGGCCTGACTCGACCAGCCGACTGACAAGAATGTCAAATCGCGGAACCAAGGTTGAACTGCGACGTAGAAAAGCTGAGGTAGGGTACGATATAGCCATTTCCTTAGCAATGTGCACTACCTAAAAAAATTGTCAAATAAAAGATTCCGATTTTTTAAAAATTTTTTTCTGAGAGACTTACATGTCCAGAATGTCTCTGCTGGTAATTGAACCAGACAAGCATTTCCGTGTTGACTAAACAAGCAACTTCGCGGCCTCCCCTGGCCATCACGTCCATTTGGCCCAGCACAGCGTCAGGAGACGGCTCAAAAAGTCTAATATTTTATCTCATGTTTATACTAAAACTAAAAATTTAGTAAATTTAAAATACTTTTGAGCTTCAACTGAAACACGCTCGTCGCCCGTTTCAAGGAGGCCCCTGAAGTTAGGGTGTCCCACAATCGGCAGCTTTCGGGTGACGATGTCCTCCAGCGAGTCGAGGGACTTCTCGTAGCGCGCTTTGGTCAAGTAGCTAAACAAGGCGCCTTGGTAGGCAGCGCTCAAGACAAGAAAGGCCAACAGCCAGCCAAGCAGCAGCACCCTGGCCCACGAAGCTCGCGGCATTTCAATCACCGAGACGCCCAGCGTGGTTGCCCAGAGGTACAAAAAGGGGCCGTCTGCATACAAAACAAAGCAAAGAAAAGAATATATTCAAAATGAATTAAAGAAAGCAGGCAACCTGAGATGCTCTGCTATTGTGCCGGTTGCATAATGCATCTCTTCCGAATATTGTGTTTCGGTTTTGTTAATTTATTACAAACACAGTAGGATTTTGATTATTTAAAACCAACTTTGCAATATTTATCCGGAGGAAAAATTAAAAATTATTAACAACAGCTAAAAAAGCAAAAATTCATAACATAACAAAATATTCAATTGTAAAAATAGTAAAGCAAACTTATAAATTTTTCAAAATATTTTGTATTTATATAAACCCTGTGAAAAATTTTTAAGTGCTATCAAAAAATATTTAATAAAAATAAATTAATATTTAAACTCAAGATTTTTTTAATCTTAAAATATACTTTTGATAATATATTCTCTAACCAGTAATTTGTCCCTTATTCGCGACCATTATGAGCACAAGAGCTGCAACAAGCACAACAGCAATGGCAACCCACGCATCCGGCGCAAAAGCTTCGACCAGGACAGCCCATCTTGGTTGCGGTTTGGGCATCGGAACGGCCCAAGCAAGGCCCCTGTGCCCATAGCTGCGCGACGCAAGCAGAAATCGCGTCCGCAGCGGCAACGGCATCAGACATCCGATTCCCACATCTGCACGGCCGGCGGCCACTTCGCCAAGGAGGCCACTGAACGTCCCGTCCTCTTTTCCGACACCCCAGCCTTGGTTGTCCGGCGGCAGGTAAAAGCGAACCCTGAAGTTCATTGCGGCGCCGATGCTTTTCATCAGAGACACCTCGATGCCGCCCAGCGGAGTCACACTTTCAAAACTCGACGCCGAGCGCATTTGAGCCGAGAATGAAGAATTTGCCGCAGGGTCTGTGGAAAAGTTAAAAAATATTTGATGATAAAAGTTATTGTACAATTGATGTAAAATAAAAAATATATAGAGATTAAATTACTTCAGGTCAACTTTATTTGAGAGAACCTGGTCAAATGGAAAGCGCTACTATTTTCATACTGGAAAGTGGGTAAGAGTTTTCAGTGAGCTTAATAAATAATTTTAATATTTGATTGTGCTACAGATGAGTTGGGCTGATCCGAAAACATACTGCGAAGACCACGATACGCATTTGGCCACTGTAGCCTCGGAAGAAGAATTTGAACTTCTTTACAAAGCAGCCAAAAAAATTAAAATCACGTAATCCGTTTTAATAAAAAAAATTATAATTCAGGAAATTGAGAGATTGGCAAAGAAAAACTTTAGTAATAAATTATAATGTTAATTTTTTTCAGTTTGGCGGTGGGTTTCCGCGTCTGATGCCAGCCGTGAGCCAGGGGATTTTGCTTGGCACGATGGCGCACAAAACTGGAAAAAACAAGTCGCTGGTGGTCCAAACGACAGCCAAACGATAATGGACCAGAGAAAGAAACGTGCGCAGAGCTTTTTTGCTTAACAAAATTCGTGACTGTCCGTGCAAAGATGTTACTTTCTTTGTTTGCGAACTTCCTATGAATTGTTTGCATAATTAATTAACCCCATATTTATTGTTTATGAAATTATCTTAGAATTTGATCGATTTTAAAAGTTAAATATTATTATTGAGTATTAATGAAAAACTTACACAAGTTTTGTTTAGAATTAAATAAAAGTTTAGAGTTTAATTTAATTAATACTATTGCACCTTTAAATAACGTAACTGCTAGTTTAACGTTTTTGTATAATTATATAGTAAAATTAATTATTTGGAAAATCACGCATACCTGTGAAAAGAATGACACTTGGAGGAAAGTGTATGGTGGCCACGTTGACTGTGCAACCCTGCAGGTTGACCATGGATGGATCTCGCATTTTCTCCTCGTCAAAAACTTTGACTTGGCCTTTGACACACTTGGCCACGTTAATTGGCTCTGGTGTTGATGAACCTTCGCAAATTCCACCAGTCGCAGAATAAACTCTAAGGAAGCGAACTAAGATTTTTTTAACCAATTTAAATTTAGGAAAAATTTCTAGCTTTTATCGGCAAACCTTCGTCTCTATCTGACACAGCAACAAAGCTCCTGAAAAATTGGTTTTTCCACAGAATGCGGAGGATTGGTTTAGGATCTTGTGTATTATTCTCTAGGAAAAGGTAAAACTGGGATTGCCAGAGACTCTTTTCATTCATCGCCACCAATCTTCGAAGAATTAAATCAACAGAAGTTTCTGTCGCATCTTCCATAATTGGTAAAATAATCGCAACCGTCGGACCAAATTGTACATTTTCCAGTGAACTGTTACAGACATGTTTTAGTTAAAAAAATTTATGTTAAATTATCAATAATTCAAAGGGTGCAGTGGAAAGTTGTGCATTAAATTTAAAAACAAACCGGCCGTTCAAATGAACTCCACAATAAATGGATAGAGGTGTTTCCAAATGCTGAAGAAATCGCTCCAGTCTCTGGTTGCAATTTTGAGAAATAATGATCAGCCCAAATGCAGGAATGCCCAGCAGACGGCGATGCGTCTGGAGAAATGGAGCCACGCAAGAATCAAAGTTCACTTCAATGCTTGTAAATTTTCTGGCGTCACTGCAGGCAAACAAAGCCAAAATACAAAGCAAAATTCTTGATTCCTTCATTCTATTTTCCAATTGAAGACTTGTAAATTTCCAATCTCTTGGAATTCTTTTTTAGACGCGATGTAATGGAAAGATTGTATGTGACTGAGGCTTCCGAAGAGAAAAAGAGGGATAAAATTTTTACTTGACAACTAAAAATGCCTCTTTTTCTCTGACAACCGATTTATCAAATTTTATTGCGCATTTACGATCTATTCACCTTTTTATTATGTTTGCACTCTTTGAACATTAGTTGCATTTCTACGACCATAAGTTACACAATATTGCAAACCCATTAACTTCTCAAGTCAATCACACAAAGCCCATATTGATCAAAAGAACAACATATGAGTGTTATTTCCGTGATTTGATTGAATAGAGCTGAAATTATTTTCTTTGTTTACAAAATGTAACAGTTTTAAAAGCATTTAAAGTTTGTCAACAAACAGTTGCATAAACAGGCACTGATAAATTATCTGTTTCACGCAACATTTAGCTCAAAAATTAAATTGTCTATTTTTATTCTTTTCAGCTTGAACTGTCACGGCGCCACTCTTGAATCGCATTTCTCTCGACGACGCCAAAAGAAATCGCCGTGTATTGGCTAGTCTGCGATAACAAAGCCAGAAGAGCCACCGGCCAATTTCCTCTTTGGCTCTGTAGCTCGTTTTTCGCACCTGAAATAGCAGCGTTATTGTGCGCGGCGCAGCTAATAGTGCGCGACGTGGGAAAGGTCAGTACGGACCGGGGCGCATATAATTAACGAGCTAATTTTGATACTGCACCGGTGCACTTACACTGAACTTACTCACCATCAAAGTGCAAAAGCCATCAACTCTCGTCGCCAGAAAATTTGTTGCAAAATCGATTGCTACCTATTGATTTATTTTGGTACATTATAGGTTACTCAAAGTTATTTCTAGATTAAATTAAGATATTCGTCGATATGTTGTTCAAATTGTAGTTAATTTTATTGAAGTGAAGATAGTCAATTATTATCAAATTTCCCTCAAAAGATTCATTTAAGGTAATACAAAAAATTAAAAGCAGTATATAAGTAGAGCCACATTTTATACTCATTGTACACATCACATCGAGTGTATAATTTTAATTTATTGATATTATTTTTTTGAAAATGTATCATTGCACGCAATAATTGTTAGAACATTATTTTCAATGTATTTATTTATTGAAGAGAGATTAAAAAAGTTATGTCACATATCTACAATAAATGAACTGCCAACACAATAAGTTTAATTTGTTGCATTTGTTACTAATCGTTAAGAATAAATTTAATGCAAAATCTAAAAAAAAGGGAAAAAACTAAATAAAAATGTTTCATTTTTGGATCAGACGGAAAAAAATGCAATTACCTTAAAAAAAAAATTAAAAATGTGTCACTGGGAATATCCAATATGTGGGAAATATTTCAAACTCGTCATGCTTATTTATTTTTGCAACTTGTGTGCATTTTTATTTATTTTTGTTTACCAAGAACATCCCTCGTTGCTCTGGAGAGCCAACTGTTGACACAGATTCTGTGTGGAAATAAACTGCCGTGCTGACGACAAGTGATTTTCAAAAGCAAAATATGAAAACAAATTATAAATACGCAATTTTCTCAACACTATAATTAAGTCACTCTGAATAAGACGCAGAATGATTAGAAAGCAAAATCTCGTCTTTGAAAACATCTCGTCTTTTGTCTTCGCTTGGAGGGCAAAAGCGAGACGCGCAGATATTCTAATTAACAAGTTTATTTACAACTCCTAACACTCGATATAGCGCGCGCGACTGACCGAAAACAAACTGCTATTTGTAGATTTATTTGTGTTTTGCGGCGCGACGGCGTTTCTGAAACGACGGTGAGCGCCGCGTGAGAAAACGACGCTTCTTTTTACGTGTGCCATTTTATTGCCACACAATCAGGGGCGCTCGAGATGCGCCGCAATTTTAGAGGCTCGTGTGAAGTCGTGACCCGGCGGCGACAAGTTCTAGAAAGTCTTTGGCAAACCGGACAATAAAATCATCAAAAGCATTGTGTAGTATCTTATTTAATATGTGGTGTAAAAAGTTGGATTCAATGAAAGCAGAAATCTTTTTGGCGAGAAATTTTTATCTTGAAAAATCAATTGCTAAAATGCTAACTTTTAATTGTAAAATTATTCAGATTTTTCATAAAAATGTGAGATTATTGCTTTGTTCTTTCCACTCGCCCAATTTTGTCTTTTTTATTTGTAATGGATTTGTTCCTTGCATGGGGGTAAAGTTTCCCTGATGTGGACAAAAAAACAACTTAAAAAACATGATTTATAAATTTTGCCAAAAATTTAAAATTGCTTGTTTGACAGCAAAAAATAGTTCTGTGTAAATTCAAGTTACAGTCTGCACCAGGGCCTAAGAATACATTACATGAAATTTCAAAAATAAAACCTGAAAACAATAAATTCATTAAGCTTAATCCCAATACTGAAAAGTATACACAAAGCATTACACAATTAAACTCGTAATGGATTAAACAACCATTAGTTAAATTGTTCTAGACTAATTTATGGTAATATATTAGAAATTTAAAGCTCCTCATGCTTATTCAATACAAAAATTCAAGTGAAAAAAGTATTATAAATTTTAATAATTTAAATTACTTTTGTTATTTAAATTTCAATTCAAATTTCAATCCTAATTCTTACATTTAGCATTATATTAAAGATAAACAAGATCAACATTATTTTAAAAAAGAGTTGCATCATGTACGTAACAATGCAACAGCAGCCACAAAAGGTTTGCACATGTTAACTACAAGAGTTTAGGAACCTCTTTTGTAAATAAAGGACTCGTCGTTTGATTTGGGTTTGATCCTTTAGCAAACATTTTCAGACGAGCCCCCAGAATCCGTCTATAGAAAAGCAAAATCACCACATCGGCCTCTTTCTCTGACCGAGGAAAACAACAATAGAAACTACGCGTTCGAATTAATACCGGTGCCAAGTGGCTTCTCATAATTTTTTCAAGGCTCTTCCCTATCCTCGCCGGCGAACGAAAAACGGACCGAGGCGAATTAGAAAGAGGAACATTGACAGAGTAATTCACGACGACGGCCGAAACGAGGGGTGAAAGGCGTCGGCTACGTGCAAAAATTCTCGCTGCTTTTGTTTTCCTGCTTTCTGCTGCGCCGGCCAAACCGAATCTTGCGCAAAAATTGTCTAGCAGGTGCCGCTCGTAATATTCGCGCGTTCTGGCAGGCGAATTTTTCTGCAGCCGCGATCTGCCGGTCCGACAGATATGCTCATTTTAATTGTTTCTCCGCGAGAGAAGCTAATTTTGATTTGTCAACCGGCCAAAATTTTTAATTCATGGGGAGTTTCCCACTCGCGCTCCAAGGGTCGCCGAACCCACATCTGAAAAAAATGACTCACACTCTACCGAATTTTTTAATTTTGTTCTAGAAGAATATTACATAAACTGATGAGAAGTGTCATGGTATAGTTCTAACTACAATGACAATGCAAAAATGATTAATTTTGCTGTCAAAATTTTACATTATCTTTGATAAAAATCAATTCAAATTAAATTATTAATTAATTTTTGTTTTAGATAGATAGAGTATTTATTGATTAATTTTTGTTTTAAAATGTTTTTATAGATCTTACACAATTATGCTTGCATTGAGATACTTTGTATTATAACTTACTAAAAAATGATAAAAATTATATTTTATATATTTTAATATTTGATTGATAAATTTATATTTTCTTTATCTTACAATAATTTTTATTTTTCAATTTTTAATCAACATGCTAATGAATTTCTTTCTCCTTTTTTTATATAATATTGGAACTGGAGATAAACCATTTGGCTTCTGGACGACAGTTATTTTAAGTTTTGTGAACAAGTTGTGTTGATCGTAGTCATGTAATTTGATGTGATAATTTAATTTTTATTATAAATAATTAAAATTACTTAAATTTAAGTTTCAATACGTCTGTATTCTCTATAAAAATAGGTGAAAGGAAGATGAATTATTATACTTTTTTTTCAATTTATCCTATAATTTTTTACTCAAAAATTCAGGGTTTTCTGTTTGAGGCTCTACTTGAGTTATATTCAACGTCGCGGATTTCTTAAGCGGCCGCTGAGTAATGAGACGCGAAAACGAATGAGAAAAATAAAAAGCACGCTAGGAGGGAAAATTATTGTTCGGTGCACAGCACCAAGATCACACACGGCCGCGCGAGAGCAAAGAAAAAGCAGCGGAACACGGATTAGAAGAGGGTGCGGAGTGAAGTTAAATATAGCCGGTTTTAACGAGAAACGACACCGAAGATATCGCCCTCGAAAATAAGCTGTAACTCTCTCATCTTGTCTTGAAATATACAGGCGTCCATCGCTCCTCGCGCGCGCACCAGAGCGTGCGTGTGCACTTTATTGAGTAATCCGCCCCGTCTGAATGGGCAGCGGAAAGTGCACATGCATCACTTCTTGCCGGCGAAAAAACCAACTTGGTGCGCGCGCGAAAGAGAGGAATGAGCAAAACGCGTGTCGCTAATTAGGCGGAGGATTGATTGCCTCGCGACGGCACCAACACGGACGAGTTGCTGCATTCGAGCGAGAAATTTGCTGCTAATCCATCTTGAAAGCCGGCCGCGGTTTTTGCTATAAAGCATTCGGCACGAGAAAAAGAGCAAATTGATGAATTTTTTATGGTCGCAAATCGTTCACTTCGGTGGCAAAAAGAAACTAATTAGTTTATTAATGGCAAATGATAATTCACAAAAAAAAAAGGATTTTCCACTCCTCCACTTTCTTTACGAAAAATTGTTAATTTGAAAGAAAAATAAAAATATTAAAAAAAAAATTATTTTAGTACTAATTCTTGTCGAAATGATTTCAGCTAATGAATTATGGTTGCAGTCCGCAGATAAAACATGCAGATCAGGATATTGTTTTTCTTAAACAATAAACAACTCACAAAACTAATTGAAGGAAAGCCGACTTTATTAAAATCACCATGAATCAACCCTCGATTGTGAAATTCTGCTACAAAATTGAAACAGAGTGTTCAAGATCGATCACAACTTTGACAAGAGATATCAATGTGAAAATAATTACTCTCTAGGTTATAGAACTAGAAAAGTATTTAAAGTTTATAAAGTTGATAAATTTGGAATTTCTTTCTTTTTACTTTTCTTACACAACCTTCTACGCTAGAACAAAATATAAAGTAAGCAATTTAATTTAAAAAATCTTAAATAACAACTTGAGAAACTTTGAAATTAAGAGAGAATCTTGGCTGCAAGTGTACTATATAGCCGATTAATCTATTCTCCCTTTAAAATAGCCAAGAGCTACTGATGGTTACTGCTGTTTTTCTTACTTGGCGCAGGTGCCGGTAATCAAAATTAAAGAAGAAAGAGCAATTGTTCAAATCTTATGAAAAACTATTTCTCATTCAAGTGTTTTCCTAAAATTAATCATAAAAAAATCTTTTACAACAAAAAATAGTTAACTTTTTTCAAAATGTGCCAAAAATTAAAAAAAAAATCATTATTTTAAATTGTATTTTTATGTTTTAAATTTAGGTTCTGCAATGGAAAATTATATGCAATGCGCGTGCCTCGATGTAGTAAATTAGAGTAGGAAGAAAAATGTCACCCTTCAAACACATTTCAAACAAACGGACGTGAAAATTAGCACGGCGGTCGGTGCGTCGGCGTGCGCGACACTGCGGAGAGGGTGGAAGTGTCACTCTCCAGAAAGATCATCCGTACAACAAATCTATTTAGAACACGTACTGCGGCGGACGGAGAGTGCCATTTTAAACGAGAGGGGAATCGTCAGCATTTTGGAGGAAAACGGCAAAAATCAGAAAATGCAACAATCGTGCGCCGCTTGCAACAACAAACGCACTTGAAATAATAGCCCAGGGTGCTTGGCGCGTCCGAATAATACATAGTAAATAGTCAAGGGCTCGAAATACACGCGCGTTTGCTGCTGTTTTCCAGAGGGCGGTCGGCGATTGGTGCTCTATTGTGACGTCCGCCAATCGAATCGGCCGCCGGTGCCGAATTATAAACGCGCGTATACGCGGCGGCAGTATTTTTCCCTACAAACAACTAGAAAGGAAGCGGGTGTGATGAAAATAAATAGGGAGACGGGCAGCGCGCGGGAGAGCCGAGGGAAGGGGTAAACCGCCCTCCCATATAACTTCCTTAGCCCTTTCGCAGCCACCGTCACTTTCTCACATCCGCTAGCTCCAGGAGCATTAACGTTTTTGTTTGCACTTTTGCACCTTTTTAAGTTCCTTTGTGAATCGTCCCCACACCGACCGACACAATGGTGAGTAAAGAGCATGCCATTGTCATTCGTTAAACACCAAAAAATTGATTCGGCCGGCGAAGATTGATCGAGTTTCATTGTGGAGGAATAAAAGGACCTTTGTTCTGAAGAGAGAAGTTTCTTCTTTCAAATCAATTCTAGGCGAGAGATCTTTTTAAACCGCTTTGAATGGACGTAATTGAGAAAAATGAGGGGTGTCCTCTCGTTTTTAAAGATAAAAAAAAAATATACCAGGAAATTGAAAATTTTACAATAAGGGAACTATTTCAAGGAAATCTAAATGCCGAATTAGCCTAACGTGAATTATTTTTGCTGGCCGCAAAATAGGCTAACTGCAGACTTTCATGTTTACCCTAGAATATATATTACTTGACATTAAAACATTATAATTTTTGCTGAAACCACTTTGAATAAAGTCTTTTCTTAATTATTCAAATATATTTCACACGAAAACTTACAGATTTGGAAAATTAAATAGTTAAATAAAACGAATAAAACAGCCAATGGCCAACAATAGCTTAAGAATACCTCGAACTTCAAGACGTCCTTCATTCATTATAGCATTATATAACTTAGGTCATTAAGGTAGGAGAACGAATGTATATCAAGAGTGGTTTCTTAAAATAAAATCTATTTTAAAGTTCCCAATGGTAAAAAAATATCAGAGGTCGTATAATAATTCACACCATAATAGATTATAGCCCCAAACTGACAGATTCAAATTTAGTATCAAATTAAATTTGCATTTTAGTCACAAAAATTAAATTAATTTTTTTGCAGATATGAGAAAATATTTAATTGAAGATTAATTCAATTTAATAATTTCCACCAAGTGAAATCGTGTTAACACGTTCAATTTAAGTTTTGAAGAAAAAATGATCATATCTCTACTATTAGAAGATGAACCCCCTCAAATTATTACAATTTAGTCGTTTTTCAGCACACAAATGAGGCCGAATGCGCCCCTTGCCAAATTCGCAAATTCCTCGAGTTTGATGTAGTGATCAATGATTAATCCAATTCGATTAATAACAATAAGGAGTGTCTGTCGTTTGGGCAACGCGATCCGGCCATTAATTTGCGACCGCTGCGTGTTGTTTGGACTGCTTGAACGCGCTTGAATTAGACACTTGACTACGAGATACACAGGCCGTTTGTATTTTGATTCTCTCTTTTCGCGCGCCGCCAAGGCAAAAAGTCAAAAGGCGCACATACGTTGGCCGCTTAATCGAGCCCTCTCGAAATAGAGACACGTACCCGAGACCCTCCATTGTTCCTAAATCAAAGTCGCAGCGTTTGATTTACGACTTGGCCGCACACGTTAAAATCGCGATATGCTCGCTCGCTGAATTTCTCGCTCTCTCTCTTTATGTGTTGAATGAAAGGTGTTTCTGGCTTTTGATTTCAGGCTGATGATATCCCTCCAGAGCAGATGCAAGGTAATTTTCATTATAAAATCTGAAAAGAAGCTGAAAAATTAAAATATCGATCGACATTCTTTAAATTTTATGTCAAAATTCTTTCCCATTAAAATTCCAAAGAGAAGAAAAATAAAATGAATAAACTACTTTATAGCATGGTGTGAAATAAACATAGTTTTATCACTATCATTTTTTCAATAAACTAAATTAGCCTCAATTTTTTAAAATAAATAAGTGTTAGAGCCACAGCAATAAAAAAATTGAATACAAAATATGAGCATTAAAAAATTATATTTGTTAAATAAAGGCGGAAAGAGGTGAATTAGAAAATAGATGGCCGCGAAGAAAATTTTGCGGTCATTGAAAATCTTAAAATAAAGTTACGGACTCTTAAAAATTAGAAAATTATTTTAAGAGGTCTTCAATAAAAACTGAAATCACGAGATCAGCGTGCGGCATCACGAAATGGTGCTGAAACTTTCATCTTCATACAGCGTTCATTTGCAAAATTTGCCCCATCAAAAGCGCGCAAACAACTCTCAGCAGGTCATAAAAATAAAACGGGGGCGGACGGACGATTTCGCAACGGCGGCAACAACAACATTTATACGTTCTGACAGCGCGAACTGCCCTCTCGTCTCCCTGGCGAGCGCAATAAAAGAGAAAAATCTGCGCCCAGCAGTTCGGGCGCAAACTTAATTCTTTATTTACGAGATCGACAGCAGAAAGATTTTTCGGGCGAAACGCCGCGTTTTTTTTATAGCTGATTGCGTTGGGGGTAATTCAATCTTTTATTACAAAGCATCGACGCCGGCAGGGGGCCTAAAAATGGGTCGGGTGCTAACCTTTTATCTCAACTGGCAGCGCGCCACTCATTTTATACTACACGGCCAAGGAGGACCAGACGCACTTCTTCTGCTCTTGCACTGGTGCATCTCGCGAGGCTCGATTTCCATCCTCTGCTAGCTTTCCTCTGATCTATTTTGGGCCCGCAACCGGCAATACGGACGCGCACTGGCCCTGTGTGATTTATCCGCCAACAGTTTTCCCCGCGATTAATTATAATTATGTCGGCGAGAGAGCAGACCCATATTTTTTAATTTCTTTCTTTGCTCACTCGGCCGTCCCGCTTGCCTTTTAATTAAGACACCGATTCGCACTCTCAAGAGCAGATTCACAAACAAAGGTTTTCATCCTGTCTCTGCGCTTCTCTGATTTATGCGATAAATTGCAGTCCGAGCTTGCGAAACGAACGGCGGACGATCTGAAAATTAAGTGTCCGCTTGTGCCAATTTCTTAGTTTCTTGAATGAGGGAAGGCACGTGTGTTTACAAAGAGTCTAAAAATAGCCGTAGAAAATTCGAGTCGAAAATGTGAACGTAATTCTGGGAAGGTATTAAATAAAGTTGTATGAAAAAGAAAGAAAAAGCAAAAAGTAAAAAATAGCTCCTTAGCATGCGTGAAGTTGCTATCAACAGTAGACCTGTAGGGCGCTGTAGTAAAAAAGATGAAACTGATTAAAATGGAAATTTTAATTGACTGAAAATTAACATATTAAAACAACAAAACTTTGATCTCAATCAGGATAGATTTTGCTAAATAAAATTAAATATGCCAGTGATAAATTAAAAAATCTTGATTTGAAATATAAAATATATATATTGAAATATATTGATGTTTTATTGGGAAATCAATCCATGCCTAAAATTGCCAAAATATATTTCCGACAGTTTTGTTTAAAATTAAAATGTCTTTTGTTCTCTTTTCACATTATGAATTAGGCATATTTAAAAGTTATCTGGTTTGTAAAAAAATCACTTTTCTGTTCCAGTTCTGCGCAATGCCTTCAACGCGTTTGATCGCGAAAAGAACGGCAGCATCTCGGTGGACTTTGTGCCTGAAATCCTGCGCCTCATGGGTCAGCCGTTCAACCAGAAGACCCTGAACGAGTTGATTGAGGAGGTGGACGCGGACAGTGAGTAAACTCGCCCTCGCAACGAACGGTTTTTCTCTCAAAAGCTTTGCTCCGTTCTGCTTTCAGAGTCGGGTTTCCTTGAGTTTGACGAGTTCGTCACTTTGGCTGCCAAGTTCATGAATGAGGAGGACGAGGAGGAGATGGAAAAGGAGCTGCGCGAAGCCTTCCGCCTCTACGACAAGGAGGGTGAGTTCATCCACAGCTGCCGCTCGACTCGAAATAGCCTCTTTTTCGGCAAAAGTAGCCGCCGGCCAATTAATAAAACTTTATTCGCGCCGCTCTCGAATTAAAAAAGTGGCGGAAGCAGCACGTTCATCGTCGCGCCTGTCTCGGTGCTGATTAGGCAACCGGCTCAGCGTTTCAGTCGCACCGGTTGCATAAACACCAATCGATCACACTTCTTACTCTCGCCCCCGCTTTTATAATAGCTGAACTCGTTTTTAGATGTCGTCACCAATTTATTTTTTTGTTTATATATTTTCTCAGGCAACGGCTACATTCCGACAACATGCCTGCGTGAAATTCTGCGCGAACTGGACGACCAACTGACCAGTGACGAGCTGGACATGATGATCGAAGAAATCGACTCGGACGGTTCAGGCACTGTAGACTTTGATGGTAAATTTGATTTTTTTATTTTTTATTATTAAACCAAAATAAATTGAAATTTTTATCTGTTCAGAATTCATGGAGATGATGACTGGTTAGATTTTCCCGACCGACGCCGGCGAACTTTCGCACCGAAGCCGCAGTCTCTGCCGACGGAGAGGCCATTTTTCGACGCGAATTCCATTCGAGCGGAAGCAAATAACAAAAATTTGTGCATTTTCTTTTTCGAAGTTGATCCAAATTCAGCCGCCAATAGAACGTCAAAGACTCTTCCCAAGCTTTTTTCGACAATCAAGAGAGGTCGGAAGAAAATGAAAGCACCCTTGTTTTTACTTTGTATTGTGAATAATTTAATTTTGTATAATTTATCTTTGGTTAATCTCGTGTAATGTTTAGTTTTTCTGCCCAGGAGAAATGGAATAAACCAAACTTACATTGAAAACCACATAAAAAGTCTGCGTTTGATTGATCAACTTATCAACTAAAATTAGGCTCTAACATCGATATTTTTCTGCACAGCAGCTGCGTTTTGATTTTGTCTTCAATCTCTTAAAAAATTAACTATTTTGAGTCAAAGATAAACACATTAAATTCATGGCCATTGCAAAGGAGATTCATAAAATCATTGATAAAAGCAATAGAGAATCACATATATTGTTCAAGTATAGCCTCAAATTTTGGCACTTTTTATAACAGGATGAGAAGTAGTTGAAGTTACAAGTTTCAAAGCCAAAAGTTATGAGAATTACGTTTAGAGGCAGAAGCTTACTTATGCTATTGCAACGACATGGAATGTTTGTTAAGTCTACTTTCAAAATCTAATGCTGCACTTTTGATAGCTACCTGAAAAATTTGAACTCGCTGGGTTTCAAAATTCTGCAGTTATACTGCGCTTTTAGAGGATTAAAAATAATAGTCAATGGCCAATCACAACAATTATTTTAACGTTAATAGACTATTTCACTGATCAGAACTTATATAGGTCCTTTCTTTCTGTAAATTCCATTATATTATAAAAAGGAGCGCCAATCAGCTGATGACGTCATTTTACAAGTCAATGTAATTTCTTAGTTAATTGTAAGACTATGATTTGGAAGAAAAATAAAATATAAAAACTAAGATTCCTACTTTTAGCCGAAGATCTCTGGAAATTCTGAAATGATTTCGTTGACAAGCGCCTGGTCACTACGGCTCTCCTCATTCTCCTCCGTCAAAATGTGCTGCAGACACTTCAGGATGTCCGACTTGCGGTGGTTGTGCTCCTCATAGTTTGAGTGCCGCACCACTCTGCGGCACAACTCCAGGTACTGACCTCGACGCTGAGAGTATCAAAATCAAATATGAGCAACTTCTGTTGTTAAACATGCTAAAAATTTACCTCATCACATGGTGATAGGTCAGCAAGCTGCCGAGAAATTATGTCAAGCAAAACTTTAGTGTCGTTGGTGTAGAAAAGTTGTGCAGTTGTTGAGTTACTAAACAGATCAAGGAAGAGTTTCACAATTGAATGGATCTTAGCCGAAGATGAGCAGAACTGAGCCACAGGATCATCTAGAGAAATATTGTTCAAATTAAAAAATCTGCACTTTTTTAAGTAATTTTAATTATACCTTCTCTGTTGAACAGAAGCAGCACTTTTTCGGTGAATGACTGTGCCACCGTGCATTTTGAAAGAACTTTCAAGAGAACGTTTTCGCTGCTTTCTTTGAACTGAAGATTGATGGCCACAATGAGACGCAGGAAGACGTCGGGAATTTGCTCCATGACATCAGACTCAGGAGGCTGCTCCAAGTTGCTCAATAAGAATTCAACGAAAGGAGCTCCCAAATGTTCTGCAAGTAATTTGACATGATGAAAATTGCAAAAATCATTTGATGAAGTATTCTACCTAAATGAGTGACTGGCATGGGCTGACCAGTGCTGAAAATCATGGTCAGCAGGTTGCCAGAATCAACAAGCCTGGCCAGATCGTTAGGGTTGCTGAGCATGTCTCTGCATAAATTAGAATTTTACAATGAGATCAATAATGCGCCAAAGTTGAGGCAAACCTGGCTAATTCCATGGGGAGCACGGAGGAGAGCATGATGACTCTGGGAGTTGTGTGAAGAGCACACATTCCCGAGAGGGCCTTCAGCAGGCACTCGCGAATGCTCCAGCGGCACTCCATCTGGTAAAACTGCAGCAAGACCTCAACGCCCTCCCACTGCATTCGCTCCAACACTCGAATGCACACTTTGCTGTCTGCATCTCTCTGTGATTAAATATTATTTTGAAATTCCTGCTTTGTCTCAATAAAAAAAAAAATCATACCAAAATACTTTGGAGCTCGGAAAGATAATCCTTTAAAGTTTGCTCGTCTTCATGAAGCATCCAACTTCTCTGCTGGTCGTCATCTTTAGCAGTTGCTAATTCCTCAAGCACCACCTTAAGTCTAAATTAGAGAGATGGATAAAAGATTACGTCATTATTATTTGCACATTTACCTGAATGCGTCATGAGTATTATCCAAAACAGAGTCGGGCATTTCTCGACCAGCACTTAAAAGCCCCAGCAGGGAGGCAGTGACTGATATAACAGGAGCCGAGACAATGTCAAATGGCAACTCTCTCATGCCTTCGAGAACCACTTTAACAGCCACACAGGATAGGTCGTGGTTCAAGCCCGTCTTCTGCCGAACTTGCTGCACCAGTTCGTAGGCAGCCTCCATGTTCTGTTCCTCCTAAAATAGTGAAATTTATGCATCAAATGATTGTGAACAAATGAAAAGGTAATTTTTACATTCATATCTTTAGGCGGAGCAGACGATGATTTTGTTTCGTTGTTTGGTTGAGAAGGTGCTCCTTCTGGAGGGGCTCTCGGAGTGGAGCTCTCGAAAGAGCCACAGGAACCAGTGATGCGTTTTCTCTTGGCCTCTAAGTCAGTCAGCAATTTAGCCGACGAACCTCCAGAGGAGCTGCTCTTAAGGGCTATGCTGCAGACGTCGATAAAATTCAAAACGTCCTCAACACTCTCCTGCAGAAATAGATAAAAATTTCATTCTTTTGATAAAAGTAAATGAAATAAATCATTATTATGAACCTCTTGACTGCTGACATAATTGCACGGGATGAAGCCGACCAAGCCATCCTTGTTGACAACCTTCCACCACTTTCGTGAGCCAATATTTTTTTCCAAGTTGACGAAAAGGTCGTTCTGCTTAAAGCTGATCGTCTTGGGATCCGTCGCATTGAAATCATACAAGGCGCGCAACAACTCTAAAAAATAAAGTTATTGTAATAATAGAGCGTATTTATGAAAAACAAAAACAAATACTCTGATGACAAAATCTTTTGTGTACCTAAATCATTATTGTCGCTCATCTGGCCTTGCAATGTCTGTGTGTCCTCCCCTGCGGATTTTGGCTTGACGAAAAGGATTCGCCCAACCGGCTCACTTCGATTAAATTTGAAGAGGGGCACGACCTGTAAATTTGAGATCAAAGAAGCGAATTTGTTGATTAGTGACTTGACGACAATTATGCAAAGACATGCAACAAACTCTTTGTTTAAGCAGGGTGCGGGGGTGTCAGAAGAAAGTGGTGATTATCGTCTGCTGCTCTTGCGTATTTTTCTCTTTGGCCGCCAAGGTGGCTCGCAAATCCAAATCCGAGAAAATCTTTATAAAGGGGGCGTGTCCAATCCTCAAAACAGTGTCGAGAATTTGTCAAGGCCGAAGGCCAGACTTGTCCTTATTCTGCCAATTTTCATTAATTTTTCGGTGCATTTGCCTAGCTATATCGCTATATGTCAGGAAATTGAAAGTGTAATTTCAAGTTCAACCTATTTAAGTGAAATTTTGCTGAAATGGCTGATTTGGAGAAAGAAGAGAGCCACAACTTGGTGAGTCACTTTTTTACTTTTCAAAGTCAAAACTCTTGACCGCAAACATATTGAACAAAATTATTAATTTTAATTTTAAATTATTCGCAGCACGTCGAGTTTCAGTGGGTTTTACAACACGAAGTCCACAACATTTTGAAACAGCTTTTAAATATTTTAGAGGTGAAACCAAATTTTTCTGCGTTGAAATTTTCTAAGAAACAATCGTATTTTTAGGAATGTCACAGAAGATTCCCTTTAATAAATGGAGACACAACGCAGCCACTAAAGCAGGAAAAGTTTTTGATGTCACCCTCACACCTTACCACGCAAGATCAGGTCAAATGCGTGGCCACACTTTGTGGAGACAGCATTTGTCATGCCGTAATGATTTAAACATTGTAAAGTGATTTGTAACCTCTAAATACAATTTGTAAACAGGAAATCCAGCTGAAATCCAGACGACAGCAGAATGTTGTCCACAGGACCAGTGTGACCAACGACTGTCCGTGGAAGCTGCAGCAGGTGCAGGACGCTGCCAACCACTTGCAACAGGCCATTCAGTTGATTGAGAACATCCACGAAGATTACAAGTTCAAGTAATTTTTATATTTTCCATATATTAATCTTAATCTTAATCTTTTGTATCCTTGAAATTTTCCCTTCAGGTCTTCAGAAGAGGTCTTGCACTTATTGGCCTCTATTTTGAGCTGCGTCCAAAGGTCAAGGACAATACTGCTTGTACCACGGAAACGTTCCATGGAGGATTTGATTAACAGCAAGAACATGGTATCTTTATTTGTAATGTTTAATCCATATTGATAAATTTTATTGTTTTCAGAAATCTTTGCTGCCTCCTTTACCAAATGAGATTGCGGTCAGCTTTTACATTCAGAGCCACAAGCTGGTTTTTGCTGTTTACCAAGTGAGCATGGTCCATGGGGCACTCAAGTTTGATACCTCCCAAGCCGAATGCTCCATTCCTTGGCTCAATGAGGTGCTTGTTTTGCTCACAGTCGGCCTCCAGACATGCCAGCAACTCAAAGACAAGGTGATTTTTTTATGAAAATTCTTATAATCTGAATTAAATTTGATACATTTTTCAGATATGTGTTTTCGCCCAGTATCGGGACTTCTACGCAGGATCTCGAGCAAGTTCTATTGTAACCTGAATTGTTGAGCAACAGCACTGTTTTCAAAGTTTATTTTTATTTTACCCATTAAATTATAATAATTCTTATTTGTATGATGTTGACTGTCCTCGTGTGAGATTTCCAAGTTGTTTAGCTTTTTTGGTATGTTTGATCGGCAGCATGATATCTATGTTGTAGTTTTTAAAATTTATTGTTAATTTATATTTCAATTTAGCATTCCATGTTTGTTGTGGACAAACTGCTTGTAGGCCAAAATTACGCAAAATCCTATGAATAGATAGACAATACCTAATGTTACTTAGAGCAGGAAAATTTCACCTAATATTTATCGATTAAATGTAGTTTTAGAAAATTTGCATAAATATTTACTGAGACACAAGAGTTGCAATAACACATGCTCATAATATCTGATAATATCCAAATTTTGAAGAAAAGAACGCTGAGATACTAATGATTGAAAATATTTAACTGCTTAATCCAACTTGGCATTCATTTTAGCCACGCGCATGCTGATAAAAAGTCAATCAACTATATAATCAAGATATATTTATGAAACGAATTCCAAGGTATTATATAACTTGAGAATTTTCAAAAAACTGAATTTAAAGTCAAATTAATTGTTGAAGATCAAGAAGTGATCACTTCTGTAGCAGTGTGATGTTCATATAAAGCTGAATTGAGAGAACTCAGAAGCAATAAAAAGAAGTCAATGTTGAAACGTTCATAATTATTTAATTTTAACCCTTTCCATCTTCAGAAAAAAATAAAGAGTTATTTATTTAATTTGCAAATTATTATGCAAAATACAAAATTATTGATGGTTGGAAGATAATTTTTCTGGAAAAAAAATGAAACTAATAATAAGCAATTATGATTAATTATTTATTTTATTAGCATCACCACCAATTATCAAATCCAAATTCTTAAAACAAAATAGTGAATGAGAGAACTATATCATCTGCAAACGAAGCAGTTTTAGTCGTGTCTGCACCTGCTGAAAAGCGAGTTTAAAGTGTGGGCAAGCAAAGGTAAGAGACACGGGCTGCTCTGCTATCCGGACACACCCTTCAAAGCATCAGATAAGAAAGCCTCAGGGTTGCTGATATCTCCAAGCAAACCTTTGCAATATTTTAGATTAACATCAAATAACAATTAATATTCAGCACTTCTTACCAACAACGTCACAGAACTCGTCAAAAGAGGCGCAAGGCAGCAGTTCATCAGAGTAGAATGTGAGAAGTTGGTTGCACGCCTTCAAGAGGGCCTCATCATTGTGCCGGATGTACTCAGCCAGTGCACTTGGCCACTGTTCTTCAGTGCTACAGTTCACCTTCTGTAGCGTTTGGAATAAATTAGAAATGCGCTTTTTAATTTTGACAAATTCCAACCTTGAAGCAATTTTTGTAGAGGCCATCAACAAGACCGTAGAACATGAGGAACGGTTTGTAGACGACGTAATCTTTCACGGAGGTGTCCGACAGCTTTGTTGCTTTCACTTGCTGAGTGTTTGTCTTTTCCAAATTCCTGGCCTGCGCAAGGAAAAGCAGCCGCCTCAAGTGGGCCACTCCATCCTCCTGCTCCCATCTGAAAGAAAAACATTAGTTCCAAAAATTTCTTTGTGAATTGAGACAACAAACTTCTTGGTTGAACGAAGGAGCAGCGACATGACACACCAATACAAAGGACCTTCGGGCACAAAGGAATTGATCACCCAGGTCTCTGCATTTGCATTCAAATAACTAGCCAAGGACTTTTCTTCGCGGGCAGCACAACGAGTGCTAAGACATGAAAGTTAATCAATAAACTTGAAAATATTTGATGGCAAAATCCCTTACGTATTGAGAACATATAGAGCCATGTGGATCAAATATGGCAGAAGGTGCATGTTGGACTCAGGGCCACCACCACTAGTGTCTTCGTTGAAAGATCGCTCATGTGCAAACTTGAGGAGCAGCAGTTTCAGGTCATGAGCTGTGCTGGAGTACGAGATGTCTCTGTGTCCAGTGCATTCCTAAAAATTAACAAAAAATATAAAGAAGGATTCATTTGAATAATTTCAGTTTATTTTTAAAATACCTGAAGGTAGGTGTTGTGTCTGGCAAGGCAGCTGGCAAAGGCAGATTCAGGCACCGAAGGACCCCAGAGCGGCAGAAGACCATTGCACCTGGTGTTTGCATTTTGCAAAGCAGCCGACTCCCATTCGTCTCGAGTTCGGGCCTGACGGACAGCGGCCATGTGGCAATCGACATGAACCACATTGAAGTGGCTGACAGTAGAGTAGCCCAGAGCTCGGCGTTGTTTGCGCTCCTCCTCTTCAAAGGCACACCGCTTTGTAAATGTGTAAATGCCCAGTACCTTGCTTGGCTGGCAACTAAATAGAATATATAGTATTTATAAATTTAATTATTTTTCATTACAAAACATACCGATAGCCCTCTCGACAGATGACGCAGACTAGTCCTGTTTCCTCTCCCAGCTCTTCCATTTGTGAAAGCAAAGAGCTGCTGGCTGTGACTTGCCCCCTTTCATTTGTGTGCATGCCAAGGGAGCCTAGTTGTTTCTCCCTCATTGCCATGGCCAGTCTTTTCTTCTCAGCTCGAGTGTGTTGTCGTACCTGATTCACATTGTGGACTTTGTTTTTAATTCCAATTTTAATTGAAATATTTTACCTGTTCAATTCTTTCTTTGACAGCCTCATTTGTGCCCAGGGCTTCAAGCAAATTTTCAGACAGTGAACCGACCCTTTCTTCTGATGAAACTTGCTCAAGTCTGTGCAGAACAGCAATGCACTCGGGGGTAGAAACTTCCAGCTAATCATATAATATGTTTAATATTCAATTCTTCCTACTTATGTCATGCTCGTAATTTTTATACCTGAGTTGGTTCGTGTTGGGTAGCAAGTCCAGCCAGCAGTCTGAGAATTGCCTTCAGGGCAGGCCTGGAAATGAAGTCCTTCCACGCGTCTGTGCCTGGTACAAGCAGCAGTGGGGTGGCAGGTGGGGCGTGGGCGGCAATGTAATCGACTGCTCTGCGAACAACCCCCAGTTGGTTCAGGTGGTCTTTCAAAGTGCTGCCAGCAGCATTGTGGTCCATTCCAGATGCAAGCAGGCACAAGAACTCCATCTTCTGCTCTTCCTCAGCGCTGCGCGACTGATCATACTTTTCAAAATCAAATACAGGCGCCAGGTAATCAGTCAGGACGGTCATTCGAGCAGGGTCTCCATAGCTCAGGGCACCAGCTACCTTTGCAAGGTGTTCAAGTAGTTGCAGGCTGACCTGAAATTGATCAACCAAATTTAATATGATGTTCAACAAATTTGACCCTAAAACACTCATTCTGTGGTTAAATTTATTTTACCTCTCCCGTTGCAGCAAATTGCAGAAGATCTTTAACGTGGCCAGCACCCTTGTCAGTTCTGGTTAGTAGCAGGAAATGATCAAGAGGTTTATCGGCTGCTAGGGTGAGAATAGTCTCCATGATGGCCAGAATTTGTTCTGTGAGACGTGGCTCGGCCGCTTTTCCTGCTGACAGACACCGCTCTGCAGTGGCCAAGAAAACTTCGATGGCACCGACTGATGGGGTAGCCAACAGCTCTTGGTTGCTTCTCACCTATTTTATACATATAGTTATAGAATGTCTTACATAGTTTGAAAATTTTACCTTTGTGCAGAGGAGGAATAATTTCAAGAGCACCTGCAGCAATGGCTTTGATCTCAGAACATTTGTAACACACATGAGCCTTTTCAGCAAGATCTAGAAATATAAATATTACAATTAACATAATTATTAACTAAATCAAATTAAAATCTTACCTGAATTCCTCCTGACTCGGCCATTACATTGGCCATTTTGTAAACCTGCTCGTTGTCCACCTGCTGTTTACTCTTGTTGTCTAGGGTCTCTACAAATTCTTCTGTTGCATCCCCAAGCAAGCCTCTCATTCGGTAAACAACCCTCATGGCCTCTCCATCACCCTCAAGCAGCCAAATTTTCTTGTACACTTCTCTGACTGGCAGATCGAGACTGATAATTTTATTGTTGACCAGAAGCTCCATGCCATTATCATCTTCGAGCAAAGCCACCAGTTCGCAATCTTGGCAGATTTTGTTCTTCACATCTCGCATGAGCGGTCCCAGTCCTTTCATTAAAAAATTATAAATAAATGAATTTTTTCTTTGTAAATTCTAAATTGTACCTGGCTCAGAGCTTGTGTAAGGATTTCCGAGCATTCTTCCCTGCAAAAAGTCTTCCTGCTGAGGATCTTTGTCTAAGGTGAGAAGGAAGTCGCCAACATCATTTTCCTCAGGGCTGATAATAGAGCACAACCGCTCCAAAATGAACACCTGCATTTTAATGATAAATTACAAGAAAAAGATCGCACAGGAAAAATACTGACCGGCGTCAAATCATCATCCACCTCGCATCGTTCAACAGCGTCAAGACAAATGCGCATGAAATCGTTTGTTTCCGCCTCAGTGCCACTAGTCATCTCTTCCAGGAGCTCAAACAACTTGTCTTGCGTCTCATCAATGAGTCTCGTGCGCTGGACAGCCAGTCTGCGTAGTGCAAGGTAGCCGTTTAGCACTGCACCCACAAGACGGCCCTTGTAGAGTCTCTTGATGGCGTCATGCTCCATAAAGCAGGCCAGCAACTCAGTCAGGGCCTTCAGAGCAAAGCCTTCGGCAAGGTCGAGTGACCCTTCCTCCTGTTTGCTCAGCTGGCTGATTTCACGGCTGATCAGATCTGCCAGGCGTACAAGAGTACCCCGCAGGGCCAGGTATCGTTTCCAACAGTCTGCTTGGATCAGAGTGCGGTAGAGGGCAAGAAACTCGGCAGACGTCTCTCCAGCCGAACTGAGGTCATCAAGGAATTCCGTTAAGAGGTTCAGCAGCTCTTGCTTTCTTTGTGGTACCTGAAAAATAGAAATAAAAAAAATAAACAAAAAATGGTATTTAAATAATAACACAAAATAAAAAAGCGCACTTGTCCAAATTCTTACCTGACAGGCAAAGAAGGTCTCGAGCATCTTGCAAGCTGCTTGCCTGGCAACTCTGGAGCCTTGATTGAAGAGAACATGTTTCAGCCACGAGGCCTGTGAGAACCTGAGACGCGGTACATGATGTCCAGCTGAAGCTCTCCACCTGCGCAGGTATTTGTGACCCAAGTAAGCAGCCCTGGCCTCTTCCCTGGAGGTCGGTTCTTGTCTGCTCTGGTGACGAGCACGCCATCTGGCAAATGAGTGCCTCGCGTCGCCGTTAAGCCAAGCGTCTAGACTGAGAGTGGAGTCTTGAGACGGAGCGACGCTGGCCATCTGAAGCACGCTTTTTTCTTTATGGGCCTGTGTGGTTGGCTTGGGTGGGTTCATCAGCCCCAGAAGGATGTGCAAGCACGGCAAAAGCACTGCTTCTGTAACTGGGGGAGACGCCTGCTGCACTGCAGCCAAGTAAAGACGCACCACACAACGCAACTTTTCTTCCCAGCAAGAGTCCTCTGTGCAAATTAGGGAGGACAAAAGACTCATCTCTGGCTGCACGCTTAATTGCCTAAAATTTAACACATAAATTCATTTAATATTGAGAGAAGAATTGAAGTAATAAAATTTATATTTTATTAATAATCTACATACCCTGATGAAGGTGCCGAGAGGGCTACGGAGATGCGGTCAGTGAGCAATTGGCAGAGCTCGGCAGTTGTGTCTGGCTGGTCTCGAGCAAGCAGACACAGCAACTGGCGCACCTGCTGTTGCACGCTGGCACTTCGACGGTGCAAATTTCGTTCGACCAGCTCACTCACAAGTCCACTGCGTCGCAGAAGCTCTTTGGGGCTGGAGATCGAGGCCAATGCCTTCAACAAGGTGAGACAGTGTTCCATTGTGGCGCTGGCGCATCCGTAGCAACCCTTGCATGAGTGGGACAGGCTGCGGCTTCCACGAGCGCGCGGGGCATTGTCACGCTGCTTGCGGTCATAAGCAACAATTTCCTCTCGGCATGCGAGAACCTTTAGACAAAAATAATAAATAAAACAAGATTAATTTTGTCTGAATAGTTGACATATAACATTGCCAAAAAATATGTATATTGCCAAAAGGCAAAATTTTGGATTCTTGTATAAACAATTGCAAGTACCTTTTGAGAGATTTTTCCAAGTTCTTCAAATGACCCCTTGCAATCTGTGCAGTATCTTTGGGCCAAAAGTTGGATTTTGTGCTTAACATGAGTGGTAGAGGCACCTCCTGATGTGGAGCTTGAGGACGGTGTTTCTTCAGATGATGCAACCTGCCCCTCTTCGACATTGTGCAAAATGTTCTCAATAGTGGGTCTAATAGCAGTAAGCTGCTTGTACACCCGATCTGCACGCTCCTGCATAGTAGCTATGGCTGCAAGCGTTTTGCGCCGGTCATCATCATTTTCGATTGGATCCACAGCACAGCAGGCCCGTGCCACCAAAGTGTATTCAAACTTTGCATATTTGCAGAAGCCGCAAGCATGGCACAAGAATGGGTCCTAGAATTTTTTTTTTTTTAAGTAACCATCTTTTGATTTAAGTACCCAAATGAATTTTTGCTTACCTTTTCGTCGTAATTAATGGCTCTGCACTTGTGGCATTGGAAAACATTTTCACCACAGTTTCCGCAAACTCCTGGATTTGATGGCACAGACACTCCACACCTGGGACACTGCAGCGTCTCTGAAGACGCTTGAATATTCTCATAAAAGTCAGAGTACTCGATCATCAAATTGCAGGCAACAATAGGCAGAGGGAAGTCGACCTTCAATATGAATTTAATTCAAACACCAGATCAAAATTTTAATTGCGTCTTACCTTCACTTCAGTCTGGCCAGATGTGAGAGTGACTCGCTTTGCCTTGTGCCACATAGACATCTTATTCTTCAGCTCAACCACAGCCTGTACAGTACGATTGTTGTAGTAAATGTTGATGGTGCGCAGCATCTTGGCCCGCTTTATATCTCCAATGCGTAAAGTGATACGGCTGATTGAGTGACTTCCAACGAGTTTCACTATCTGCGTCGTAGTTGTGAACTTTGAGTCAACTTTGACGGCTGACAGCTTAATGCTGGAGAGAGGCACCTCAGGGCTGTTGCACACAAGGCAAGGCCTGCTCTCAAAGTAATAGCCGTCTAGTTCAATGAACTGGCCAAGTTTGCTGTAGATCGATGTGTTTGGATGTTGAGCTAGAACTTGGTTTTGCGCCTTAAGAGCTTCAACAGCCAGATCAACCTGGTGAAAACAGAATATTAAAATCGTGTGATTAAGTTTGATCAGTATCACCATTTCTTGAAGTTTTCCGTTCTTGTCTGCAGTCTGTTTGGAGAAGTAGCCCAAGAGGTCAACAAATTGTGCGGCCTTTTTTCCGTAAGTCTTCAAACTGGGCCAGAAAGTCCAAAGAAGACCAAGAAGGTGTTGCTGCTCAGCATCATTGGAGTGCTCAAACAGACTGAGTACTAGCTCATGTGCCTGCCAGCGGACAGATGCAGCGTTTGTCTCCAGCAGGAAGGTTTTGATGAATTGGGCCATGACCTCAGAAGGAACATTTTTGTTTACATAGCCAACAAGTACTGAGCAGTCTGGTTTATCATCGTCAGATTCTACTGACCTCTCACGCTCTCTGCTGTTTTACAAGATGGTTAAAATTAATTGGCTTTTAATTTGAATTCATACAGCTTACCTTGGTCTGCATATAGCGTGTTGAAGAAGCTGAAGTACAGTTGGACAGACGCCTTCATCCAAGGTGCAACTGGCTTTGAACAAGAAGGGAATCAACGGTTCAGAGGCTAGGCAGAAGTTCTGCCAGTTGTTAGGTCTGCTGGTTGCCACTTCAAGACAGGCCTTCAGATGTTCCATGAGCTGAACTAGTTGGTCATAAGCAAGGGCTTCAGTAGCCAAGTTGGTGGCTCTGCCCATGTGGAATTCAAGTGCATGCAAATCCCGACTTTGACGATACTTGTCTTTGCTGCCACACAAGAACATGAGCAACTTTCGAACCTATGGTAAAAATGATTATAAATGAGTTAGAAATACAAAAGTAAAACATACTTGTCTCCGCACAAAGGGAGCCTGTGCAGTCATCATGTAGTCGCAGAGAATCTGTCTCCATTGCTGACCAAAAAGGGCAGCAGCTCCATCCGAGTGCTTCAGAACTTGATAGGGTAAGCGCAGAGCCATTTCCGTCAGCAGCTGTGGGTACGACTCAAAAACGTCTCCACCCAAGCCTTTAACATACTGCTTGAGGAAGAAAGGTGACATGTCCGGAGGAGCGGCAACAGGCTGGGATTTCAGGAAGCCTGGAGCTGTAGTCACTTGGCCGCTCTCTTGTCCCTTCCAGTAAATGAGCAGGCCTTGCAGCAGCGAGAGACAATAGTCAATGGCTTGACTTTCGACAAGACCAGAAGCCGTTGTCTGAGAAACATAGGCGTCACTAGATGTGGCAGCTTTGCTTGCTGCCTTGGCACGACTCATTAGGACACTGAGGAAGCGCATCATCACGAGATGTACTTCAACCAGCGGCGTGCGTCTGCATTCAGAGGCAGCAGACATGTCAACGGGACGTTTGATGCCCAGCTCGCTAATCAGTGCAGCCAGAAGTGCCTCCAGGCAGTGTCGGTCTCTGGTGTCCTCACCATCAAGGTCAGAGGTCAGAATCAGGATGACTTGCAGAAGAGGTATAGCCTGGACGCCGCCAACTTCTTGCAGTTTTGGGACAAATTCGAGAAGCTTTTCCAGAAGAAGTCTCTCTACGAGAAGAGAACGAGCCTCGGCCACCTCTTGTTGTTGTTCTGCCAACGGTTGGCTTTCTTTCTGGCCGCTGGATATCTTGGATGGCTCGTCAGAACGTCCCACTGCGTACATTTCAAAGCTCTCCGCACCACTTCCTCCACTCTCTGAGCCACCCTGTTCTGCTGGTGAAGTGCGTAAAGTGCTGCCATCAGTTGCGGCGTTTGAGCCTTCATCGTCGGAGCATGGAGCTGAGGCTGTTGTGTCTGACAGGTGGCCTGCTTCTGGAGCTTGGCTAGGACCTGCTTGACCAGCAAGAACTTGCAGATTCTGAAGAGCCTGGTGCGCCGCTTGTTGCGCCTCCAAATTCTGCATTCCCTAAACATTTCATTTTATTACTGCATTAAAGCTACATTGAAATAGTACCTGTTGCAGGTTTTGCTGGACAGTGAGCAGATTAGCAACTTGGTCACCATCTTCTTGCAAGCTTAGAGCTATGGCCAGTTCCATCATTGTCTCGTCCATGGCCTCAGGTGGTATGTCGAGCAGGGGCGGAAAACCGCCACCAGCGTTCAAAAGAGCCTCAATGGGATTGGCAGGAGGCAGCGGAGGTGGCACTCCGGCAGCCACTTCTCCTCCAAGCATTCGGATAGGCTCAGCTGTGTCAACGTCAGTTCCAGGAGGTGAAGGCGGAGGTGGAGATGCTACACGTTTCCTGCTGCGTTGTCTGGGGCGCAAAACTCTAATCAGCGCTTGTTTGCTACTGAACGACACTTGGGCGTCGGGGCAGAGTAGCAATTGTAGATAATGCTGTGCTGCAAGTGGAACCTGGAGAATGCATAACACAATTAATTTCACAACACATTAACAGGCAGTAATAAATTTCAGTACCTGTTCAACATCGCAGACAGAAAAGGCATGTATGATTTCCACCAGGGCATGCACAGTCGTTTCAACATGGCGAAGTCCAGGAACACAAACCGGAGCAAGAGAGGAGTTTGTGGGACGTGCTGCGTGCAATCTCCAAAATATATCCAGCAAATGCGCCACAAAAGGTCTTGGCCGTTTCTGATACAAGCTTTCGGCCATCTTGTGCAGATTGTTGGGACGTGCTGCTGCGATACTGCGAGCCATCAAAACCACACGGTAGAAGGCCTCAGCGTCCAAGTCTCTCGCTTCTGGAATGCTTGAAAGCTCATCAAGGACTGAAACCAAGTGCTCCATAATTGCGCGATCCTATATAAATGAACAAATTAATATGCATATCTTATATTTAATTTATAAAAAAGTTAACCTTAAAGTCGTAATAGTTTCCACGGCTAGAGTGGAGTGCAGCCAACAGAGATTTGGCATGAGTCTGAATTGTGTTTGAGGTTGGCAGAGTGAGCATTTTAGTGGCCAACTCAACAGTGACAATTTTCTGCTGCATCTGTTTCTCTTCCAGACAGCCAAACAATGTGAAGGAACCGTCTAACACTTCAAGTACTCCCGACACAACCTTCTCCAATGAGGTCAAAGGCTCTAAAGCACACAAATTTTCAGCGTCTCCGTTTCCAGCTGCGACTACTCCATTTGAAGAGCCAGGCTGTAAAATTTACATTAGTATAAAACAAGAAATAAAACCTTCAAAATTGTACCTCTTCATTTTCTTCAGGCCAACCAAAAGAATCCTTCGTTTTGCCATAGATGAGCATTGAGTCTAGCATTGTGACGTATTCTGGATCTTGGGATGGGCCGAAGGTAACTGACAACTTCCTATCAGCTTGCAGGCTTTCTTCTCTCGTTAAAGGGAAGTCGAACCATCTTGAGCCGGTGACATTTAGCTGAATGCTGCGACCTTGCACTTCCACAAAAGTGGGACTTCTTAATGGGTCTTGAGAACCCACCTTTATATAAAAAGATAAATGTAAAAAATGATAAAGTACGCTGATTTCTTTTGCATACCTGAATCCTAACTCCAGTCATAACCATAGAGGGATCAGCGTTGTTGACCTCAACGGTAAAGCCAGCAGGTCTGTTGTTGGCAATGTACTGACCCTGCTTAGCAAACCTATTCTTGATCTGCTCTGTATTATATGTCTCAAGAACGTCATTGCCACCATATTCAACCTCACTCATCAACTGACAGTGCTCAAAAAAGTCCACAGGGAATGCTGGGGCAGCATTCGGCTTGGCTGCTTTGCTCAAAGTTTTGATAGCAGCTGTTTTACGTCTCTTGGATGATTTGCTAGCTGGTTGAACAGCAAGCCAGAAAGAAGTGTGCTCTTGGCCGGCCATGTAGATGCGAAGACTGCCATCCTCACACAAAAGTATCAATGTCGTTCTCAATTCTGAGCCTGATGCTGCATGTCTGATCGCCACCATGTCCATGATTTTTGCCTTGGCTGGCACAACCTGATTTTCAGTATTAAGTGTTAATGTAATACAAAAATTTAGGTTTACAGTAATTTTTAATGCTACAAACACAAATGCAAAATTACCTTGATCTCCTGAACTAGAACTGTGTCTGGTCTCAGCATGAGGATCACAGGATTGTTTGACGATTGAAGAACACTGCAAACAAGGCCAGGGTGATTTGGAACCTCCGACCATTGGCAAAGAGGCTGAGCAGCTTGCGTCTGACTGGCTTTGCCTGCCTTGGCAAGCTGAATCTGGAAAACAGCTCCAAGATGCAGGTCTTTGTTGAGCGAAGCCAAGAAGCTTTTGCCCTGGTTGTAGCTGAAGAAGAGCAGCTGCAGTGTGTGGGAATAATAGACTGACACGCCACCACCTGCTATCAGACCATTGGCATCTTTGACGTCAGGGTGATTTACCTGTTTATACATATTTAAGTTATTTTTGTGACCGAAATAAATTTTATTTTTTGAACCTCAAGCGTGTTTGTGACATAGAAAGGTCCATGCTCTGCAGAGCTATCAGGGCCCATGGTTTGCGAGTAGATGTAACCTGCTGATGACATGAGCAGCAATGCTGGGTCAGAGTCCTCCGCAAACACAAACGTGGCATCTCTGATTTTGCCACTTGGCACTAGGAAGTAGAACTGCGGACTGAGAACATCCTTGGAAAGATCGTAAACTTTGACAAAGTCTGCAGTGATTAAAGCCAGCCTCGTTTGAGAACCTGGCAGCCAGACAGCCTTGATTATGTAGTTTCCAGTCTCAAGATGGGGATGCAGCACCAAGTGCTGGGACACAGTCCCTGAACCACTGAATGTTAAAACATGGCAATCCTTTAGACCGCACACGGCCAAGAAATCTTCATTGCATGGGTTTCCTATAAGCATAGATAAATAATTGGAATGGGTTGAATAAAATAATTAAAAATGTTATAAAGTATGACCTTTTGCAAAAAAATAAAAAGAGAATAATTAACAAACCAGTAATGGACAGAACAGTGAAAGGCACTGGAGCCGAAGCAAGTCTGGTCAGGGTAAGTTTCCTCTTTGAGGAGTCAGCCTGCTTGAGGAGGGCACTCAGCTGAAGAACAGTGATTTTGCCCTTTTCGTGGCTAACAGCTAAGTGCTGGCGTCTGCCATGTGGAGAGCTCAAGCAGCACATAGCCACTCTGCGGATCATGTGAGCAGACAGGAGCTGCCTGATAGTCTGGCCTTGGTCTCCAGGATAGTTAGAGCGCACGTTCTCGAAAGCACCTTCTTGAGACCCAAGAGTGGGCACCATCAACTGGTCACAGGCTTCAAACGTTTTCGGTTGGGTGTGCAAGCGGAGAAGAGCTTGCTGAGCTCTGGTATGGCATCCAACCTAAAATATTTACAAGAACACAAGAAGTTAATAAAATTTTCTTTTGATCAAATAAAATTACAAGTGATAAAGATTTCCACTTACCGAGCTGTTTCTGTCGCAAGCAGCTCTGACAGCGCCTACAAGCAAGCAGGCCAATTCCAACAGAGAGCCAACCAACGGGCTTCCAGCAGCATGGTGCATAAGAGCTTCACCACAAGCCTCAAGCTGTTGAGCAAGGGCAGCACGGTGACGAGCCTTGTCGTCTCTGGCTCTTTCTGAGCGCTCAGGAATAGGTGATGAAGTGGCTCTTCGTGGCTGTGACGAATCTGCGCTGAAAGGTGGCGCCGGTTGTGGCTCAGGACTGCGTTTTGAAAGAGCCAAACAGGAGTTGTCATCCTTGGCTCCGCAGTCACAAAAGAAGTTGCCATACTTTGCGTAAGTCACGTCGTGTGTCTTGTGGCAAACTCTGGCGCAAACGCTGCATACACCTACGCCATCAACCATTTTGCACGTGTGACAGTGATACCTGAGAAAAATAGTATTTTAATATAGAGCTTCATGAAAAAATTTAATTTTGTAATTTTACCAGTGTTGATTCATGAATTCTTTCTGGGTGAGAGTGAAAGTGCAAAGTTTGTTGCAGAGACTATCTTCATCAGAGTCTTCGCCAGTGCTATCTTCATCGTCTCCACCCATCCACTCCTCCATCCATTCACAGTCTAGAGTGTCAGGAGGGCTGAGGTCACAACTGTCCCAAGGAGACTGAGCTCTTTCTCCGATCAGAGCATTGTTTTGGGAGATTCCCAAGGCCCCGATGATATCAGCCACGTAGCAAAGCAGCTGGCCAGCAGCTTCCACAATGTCCCTCACTTTTCCTGTCAAAACTTGCTCCTAAAATAATAAAATAAATTAAAGTTTAAGTTTACAAGTACCATAGATAAAAAATATAGTACTACCTTTTCAATTTGCTTCAAAGTGTCTCCATCCAAAATGAATTCTTTGCATTGCTCAAGCCACAATGTAGCCGCACAGAACAAGTGAATGTGGCCTCTTCGAGATCCTGAATTTGCCAGCGTAACCATGATCTGCATCACATCCGAAAAACCTGTTCCTGGCATGTCCAGGGACAAAAGTCTTGAGCCTATTGGTATGAGGGCCTCCAAAATTGTTCTCGACAACGCCTCTGAGGCAGGACCCTCTTTCACAATATAAGAGACAAGGTATCGCAGCAGCTGCTGATTCTCTATTTGCTCGGGCCCAGAAGTTTTTTTGCTGGCCGTGGTTTCAGCTGGTTCAGGCGCTTCATCTGAAGGCACCTCTGGAGAATCCAGACACAGTTGGCCAAGCAAGAGGTGCCTTAGCCATTCTGATAACTCTTTCCTCTCTACTCCCGAGAGACGTGAAACAGTTGCAATGCACAAGGCCTCCAAAGGACCTCCAGGGCTCTTTTCAGCAGCAGAAAACAATTGATTGAAGAATCTAATAAAAATTAAATTAATAACAGATAAATGTTTCTAATTATTTTACTATATTAAAAAATTGCTACCTTCTATTGGTTGTTTGTCTTGCAAGAAGAACTTTGGTGAGGTCAGCATCTGTGAAAAACGTCAACAGAGCTGGTGCACCTTGCTCCAGCATTGCTTCCATAATTTTCAAACATTCAAGATGTACTCTTTCATCGACCCCCTCTGCCAACAGTAGTCTGTAGCAATGTGCAAGGAGAGTGCAAAACACCTACAAACTGTGTATTAGATTTAAATCTTATAAACCAGCCCATTTTTAAACCTGTCTTTGTTGGTCTTCATTTGTGGACTCAAGAAGAGCGGCGCTCAGGAGTTCAAAAAGATATTCAGCACAGGCATCTTGTGACACCGGCAAAAGAGCAGCCACAATTTGCTGACGAAGTGCCAGATCTCCAGGGCCGAGTTTGGTGGCCAAGTCGGATGAGAATGTGACAAGGGCATGTGTGAGGTGCTTCAGGGATTCATTGGTCAAACAGGAGTCACATCTGTACAACTTAGACACATGATTGTTCAGAACACTCAACAAATGGCTTTCTGCTGGGAGTTGGTCAGTTGCATACGCCTGATAAAAAGTAAATTTTAAAATACATTAATAATGACTGTTAGATTTCAAAATGAAAAATAAAGGCTTATTTGGAAAGATCACTTACAGATCCAGGGACGTAGGATGCTTTTGTGCTGTTCCATCTGTCTAGAGCCGAGCGAACTGAAGCAGGTAGTAGAGTCCGTAGACCCAGCGTCAAATTTGCAGTGTGCGTGTTTTGCGATGATGCCACGGCCAACACGTCTAGAAGCCACTCGTTGCTCTCTTCAACATAGGCAAGGACACCTTTCCTGATGGCCCCAGAGATGTGAGCCAACACAGCAAGCAAGTCAGGCAAAAGACTGATGGCTGTCTCGACGGCCGCTTGCTGCTTTGGATCATGCAAGTGGCCTAGCAGTTTAGCAAGGACTACATCAACCGCTATCACATCTGACAAGTGAAGAGACGGAGAGCCAGAAGCCTGAAGATACTTGGATCGGAACGCAGATAGAACAGATCGAGCTACAGTGGCTGTGTAATGCAGGCTGGTCTGTGTTGAACTGACTGTTTTAAGCAGTGTATCCACATTGGCAGGAAGTATTCCCTGAAATTGAAGACGATTGTTATTTCAGATTATTTGTAATATAAAATGAATGGTTCAATTAGATTATATTTTGGAGTTGGTGAATAATTTAAAAAATACCTGTTTTATCAAATTGTCTTTGATGTATGAAGAGAAGACTGTGCAGCCTGTTCTGGGACCCCAGACAAGCGTGTACAGCAACAGAGGGACATCGCTGGGGTCAGCACCCACTCCCAATTGGCTCACAAATGGGGCTGACGGAGGCAGCAAAAGAAGCATGCGCCAGGCGCTGCAGAACAGGTACTGAACTGTGCACAGGAGAGACGTAGACTGGCCTTTGCGGCACCAGCTGGAGTCGCATTTGTGCAAGACGCCTAGCAGATTGATCAAAGCGTCGACAAGAGCAGGGTATTTGAGTTTTTCTGGAGTGGCAAGAACAAAATTGCAAGCCAGCCCGTCCAATTTTGGACACTCTTCGTGGTTCATTTCAAGAGAGGTCAGACTGTAGTATCTGTTAATAAAAGTAGGAAAATTTAGGACATGAATAATTTCTTTAATCAATTTATTAATTATCAATCATTCATTTTTCAACTCACCTGGGTCTCATTCCAGAGTCCTCTTGACCTGCTCCTTTGGTCATGTTATCTACCACATCCTGAGAAGGACAGAACATCCTTGATGCAATTTTTGACCCCTTGTCAGCAGGCACTAAGCCTGTGGCGCTAAACAAGTTCCATTTGATTTGCTCCAAGAGCACAGAGGGTGCCTCGTACAGGTGACGCATCAAGTGTTCGAACAGGTGGATGAGTCGAGCTGTGTGGAGCAACTGGCTTTCCCTCAACGTAGAAACTTTTTCTGCTAACAGCTCGCCACATTTGATGAGGCCACTGGACACCTATCAATTTAAAATATTTTTCAATGCTGCAAAATATGACTAAAAAATAAATATCAATTACCTGAAGTAAGACAGACTTCTTTTGCAGCAGACTTAGGTAATGGAAAAAGAAGAGCAGCAGCTGGGCGTGCTCAACATTCAAATCTTCATTCTCTGAGTCAACTTGCTCTGCAGGACTTGTGACACATTCAAGCAAAGTGTTGATCAGACGGCTCCAAATTCGCAAAATCAAAGCTTCTTGGTCAGGCTGTTTCTTCATCACAATAAACTGGGAGAGCACAGCCAATGCTCGAGGATATACCTAAAAGTTGAATTAAAAAATGTCCTTGAATTTTTTTCAGAAGAATAAATTACCTGTAATGGCCACGGTTGCTCCTGCGGAGTAGGGTTGACACCAAGATGGCTGAGCAAGGAGATTTGCAGAGCATCTGGCAAAACAGACGTGGCTAGCAGGTTATGGGTGTAAAGCGTCAGGTGGTGGCTGAATTTGAAATAAAGGGCACCAAGACTTGCACCGAAGTAGGCAGGAATGGAGCCTGTCTTGGTCCTCGCAGTTTCTCTGTCCAAGTCTCTAATGATGGCAGCCAGGATGACCGTGTGTTGCTCGCTGAAGTTGGTGGCAACATTTGAACGTATCAAACCGCTGGTGGAGCACACCAAGTTGGCCGTCAGGAAGTTGAAGACTTCACTAGCCAACTGAATGTAGCCGTGAGGTTCACCCTTTTCAGGCACGACCGAGCTCTGAAGTCCTGATGATGAGGAGATGGCTGCCTGTTGGCCACTTTTTGAATCATCACGCTCTCCCTCAGCTTCACTGCCTTCTGATATTACTTTTGGAGCAAGAGTCTTCTCCAGCCACAGACCTAAGCAAATAAATAAATCGAAAAAAAATTATTCCATTTATTAACTGAATAAAAAAAATGTTTAAAAACTAATTCATAAATATCTTTTCATATCTTGAAAAAAAGGAATACCTAAGATGGGCTCACTATCCTCGTCTTCGGAACTATCCTCGGAAAAGCTGAAGTCGTCTCCATTGTATATTGTGGAGTCTGAGAAACTGACAGTGTCCTCTTCATTGGTTGGTTTGAGTGCCTTTTTCAATGTGTACGCCTTCCTATATGAAATGATGGCCAAGTAGTGCAGCAGTTGCAGCAAAGGTGCCGCATTAAGAAGGTAGGCAACTCTTTCCCCTGCTGTATGCTTGGCGCATAGGTCCTCAGGGTCAAGCAGTGGACCTTCGACTGGTTCTTTGTCGTCTTCATCAAGATCCGCCATAAGGTGGGTGCAAAGTTTGAGGGCGTGGCCTGCAAGAGCCACAGACAGAACACTGAAACCTTGCTGCACTTTCTGCAGGTTCAGTCTGCCAGAGGTTGCACGACTCGGCGATTTTCCTTTTTCTTGCTGTCGGTGTTCGTAAGTTGCAGAGACCTGATAAAACCGTTGAAATAAATTAAACAAAAGTTTATTTTATTTGGAAAATTATATTTATAAACTTAAACATAATTTTTTGATAACAAACCTGCTGCCAAAGTCCATGGAGAAGAACAGCAGCCCAGTGCGCCTCCACATTTTGCAGGGTGCCTTTCTCAACATGCTTTGATGAGGCCAGTGCTGCAGACACAATGTCTGCTACTTCAATGGCTTTCTCCACCACACCAACCATTGACGGGTCTAAATCCTCCTCTTTTCCTTTGGCTGTTGCTTGGTTGGCGTTGAGCAGAACGGCTGACGAAGCACACGAAACGGCTGCTTGCAGACAAGCTTTGCTGAGTTTTGCCAACTTGTTAACTTTTTCCGAGTTCAGAGGCTCAAGAATGGGAAGCGCTAGAGCGGTGTGAACCAAAGAGACTTCAGCAAGCAGGGTTGCTGAGTGCTGTTTGATTTGCATAGCATCTTGGGATGTCAAAGTTTTTTCTTCACTGTAAATAAATAAATAGAGATTATTTTTCTTTTTAAATATGATAAGATCTTAATAAGCAAGAAGAAAAATAAAGTTAAATAAAAAAAAAAAAACAACAACATGACAATTGTTATTAGAAATCCTATCCTTACATGAAGACAATTAATTAAAAAAAAAATTAAAATTACCTAGAGAGGTAAGGTTTGAGGCTGCCCAGGCCGAGGCAGACATTCAAAATTCGGTCAGAGGCATTAAGGGCTTTCAAGCTGATCACATTTTTGCGCACAAACTGGTTGTGTGCCTCAGTCTCAGCCGCCTCTTTTGTACTTTCAGCCGAGTCCACCGCAGCTGAAGGACTCAAGGGTGTGGTCAGTTGTTCCAGGATTGCGGCCGTCAGGTCTGAGCGAGGTCTTTTCAAAGGCTCGGCCTCTTTTTCCTGGCTGCCGGCCTTCGACGGTCCAGGCAGTCTTGCCACCTTCATGTCGGCCGTCAGGGCAAGGCGATCTGCCACCTGGAGGGTGCTTTTGCTCTGACACAAACCCTGCACTGCCAGAAGAAGCAGACGGGCCATGTGACCATCATCCGCCTCAAGTCGGCTGAGTCGCTCGACCAGAAAGTGCAGAAGAATTTTCGAAGCATGGGCCACACTCGAGACCTGGCTTTTCTCCACTGCAAAATAAAAAGGAATTTTCTCTCAATAGAACAAAATAATTTGCATTTTCTTGATAGATAAAAATAAAAAATATTAATGCAAAAAGTTATTGCAAATTATTTAATAAAATAAATCATGAATACTCACAACTGTCAGCCCCAGAACTGAGATATTCTGCAGCCAAAATGCTGAAGGCTGTGTAGAACGGTTCATATTCTGCATCATGACTCTCAAAATCAGATTCACTGAAAATACATATTTTTTTCATGACTAAAAATTGAAAATAAACTATTAAGCCTAAAGTCCCCTCCTTGTTTTGTTAATTTCAGTTTACATATTATTTTTTCAGCAAGGAAATTCATAAGTATATAATTTATTGAGGTATGTACATATTCGTTCAAAAATTTTGCTTGTGAAGTAATTAAATTCCCTTTTGGAACGTCTTGCCAAAAATCCTTGAAGAATGTCTAGCCAAACAGTTAGTGGATCGATTGCAACAGTCTGAAAAGTTTTTCGTAAATCACGGTGGAGTTGCGGCACATTTTTGGCTCGCAAACATTCCTATAGAAGCGTGTGTAGGTACAATTAAAATAGTTCGGTATGTGAAAAATGATCTGAATATTTTAGAATCCCCATAAAAACAATGCTTTCTTCGTTAGAAATTGCCAGAAGTTCTAAAATAAGACAGACGAGGATAAATGAGACGGGTGAGGAAAGGGCTTTTTAAGATTGGCAAAAACAACGTCGTTGGTGGTCCCACGGCCTCCACGGAGGCGGCCTCACCTTCGGATGATTCCTTTGACGAAATTAGAAACGTCCAACTTGCTCAACGAGCCGTACGAAGCGGCCAAAATTGGTTTGATTATCGAGGTCCACTCGACACCGCCGCTGCTCGCTGCCATTTTTCCTATTTAGTCATTTTTCTAGTTTTTTCACGGAGATTTCAAAGCGCAGCTGACGCGAAAGAAGCGAACATGGACTACGAAGCTCCTTGAAACGGCCCCGCGAATTCGCATGTCGTAGGCCGCACAGTCGCACATGCAAAAAAGCTAGTTGTATTTTCCGGTATTTTCTTCTTTTATTCGTGGTCAGAATTAAATACTACAAAAATTTCCTTTTCAGAAGTGAGCATAAAATTATATTTTTTCTTATTTAAAATTATGAAAATTATATTAATGTAATCTTTTTATGCTGTGGTGTTAAAAATTCTTGAGCGTGAGATATGCAAGAACAAAAAAACATTTACCAGAAAAATTAATTTTATCAAAAAGGATCAATTTTATTAAAAACTTATACTCTTGAAACAAAATATAAATTTGATCGTTGCATGTGTTGATGTTTGATATGAAAAACTGCTCCCATGAATAACATCACGAGAGAAAACAACTTCTCAAAGTGCCAAGAACACAAATAATAATAATCTGCATGGGCAATTTAATACTCACATTTTTTCTTTTACAAGATAATCACTTTCGTAATATTCTCTATAGCTGTTAAAAATAATAGCAATAATTGAATCTTTCAAATCATATATTCAGGCGAAGAAGACATATTTAAGCAGTGAAAATCTGAGCACAGGTACAAACCTGCATCTCGTAAACAGCACAGAGAGGTATCAGCTTCAATATCTTAAGATATAATAATCAATAATAATACAGCAGCACAATTTCGCAAAAAATAACTCCAAAGTAAATGAGTGAGTTTCAAGTGCAAGAGAAACATAAAAGTGCTGATTTACCATGGAAAATGGCTTTCACTTGAAGCTTCCAGAAAGTAGTCATATCACCTGTGTTTTGACCCACCAGGGCCTTGGAATAAATTAAAACTTCTCTTCTCTATATAAGCATAAAATAATTGTTTAAGGCACAGCAATTCATTGTTCATATCAGCAGCACTTGTTGCATGCGGATCACTTTCTAATGCTTGACTCTTTGATTGTGCGGTGCATCGACAAGATCCAGTCACTTTTAACGCAGAAAACTCAAATGTGTTTACAAAAATAGAGTCTAATACTTTTCTAAAAATATTCAAGATATTCACGATTGTTTAAAGATCAAAATCAGGCTTTGTTGGGTTGTGACACTTTAGTGAATGAAAAAGCTGCATTATTTAGCACCACTTATTTTCAGTGGCAAATTCACACATTTTTTTTCTTGATAAAATCCACCCAGCCTGGCAAATTCTCTGCGTCAAAAGTTGCGTGAGGCGCGGGAAATTATCCAGGAACCACACTTTCAGTGCATCTCTCCATTCGTCAGTTGGCGCCGGCACCAATTCGCAAACTCCACCGTCCTCTGTCACTGTTCACACGGTGCAGCCCTTGCGGGTGCCATAAAGTAGCTTGAGCTCTGGCAGGATTTGCTGCTTGATTAGCACTTGCGTGCGCTTCACAAAGACGCTTCTCTCCTTGTCTTTGTGGTAGTATTTGATGCCGGGTCGGTGCACCAGAAACGCGTTGTCCAGAATGTGGAACTCGTAGTTTAGCACGCACATAGCGTAACCCTGGAAAAATATTAATTAATAGGCCGATTTTATCACATAAATGTGCTGAGAACTATAAAGTAAAATTTATTGTTAAAAATTTTTAACAAATTTTTACCTGAATTTACTTGGCGTTAATAATTTTTCTGTTTATTTCCTTTTTGATGATTAAAATTTTTAATATTTCTATTAATTTTTATAGATTTTTTTTCTCACCTGGGTCATTTTGTCACTCATTCCTTCCCAGGACAGTCTCTCGTCATATGGGGGCTCCTGCCTGGTGCCTATGTAGATTGGCTCCCAGTGCAGGTGACGTCCCGTCCTCTGGCCGACATGGAAAACATGCAGGCCCTCTGACTGAGGCAGCGCCATCCACTCTGCCGCTTTCGGCACATTATGGCAATTTGGGCACACCTGAAATAAAATTAGTCAGAATTTTTGTCTTCAACCCTTTTTTTTATTAGGACAAGACAAAATGTCTTGTGCCCTTTTTCGCGCTTGTAAAATGCAAGCTCCAAATCTTTATTTATATTTAGAAACTAACGTGTTTGTGGAAAGGCACGGCGTCCTTATTCTTGAGCATGAGTGCAAGCTGCGTCTTGTTTTGGGGCATCGAGGAATTTTCCTTGACCTCAAAGATGCTGAGCGGGTACACCTTGGGCGGGGGTGGCAACCGAGTGGTGTTGGTTGTGACGTTGGCTGCCTGAGTCAGGTGCGCCCGCATCATTTCCAAAAAGTCGGGAATGACTCCAGGGTTGGGGTACAGCTCGACGTCCGAGGCGAGGATGAAGTGCGTCAGCGTTTCCTCGCGCGCCACGTTGCGCCCCACGTTCACAGGGTACAGCAGTTTGTGGGTGGTCTTGTAGGTTGGCTGGCTCATGGCAGCGACCGACTCCAGAGTTCTGGAGCAGTTGGCTAGGGGCAAGTGTGACTGGCCGTCGGACGCGGGCCTTGGAACCTGAAACAATAATTTTTTCAGTATATTTTATTCATAAAATTCCCATTGTTCCCTGCTTAAGGAGTGAACCAAAGAAAAATTTCAATTAAATTTTTAGTTTTCTCTATTTCCTAAAAAAAATTTCTTTCAAAATTGGCCAGATTAAATTTGATAATAATAAAAATTTACTTAACCTAGTTCATATCACCCCGGCCATTTACGTTGACAAAATAAAATGAATAAGACAATAAAGTATCTCAACTTCAAAATTGTAAAATTTTTACAGGGTTTAGATACCGTAAGCTCAATGTTAAGGATGGCATTATTTTTTAACATCAACCATTTGCATTATTAATTGAAATCAATAAAAGAGAAAACAAAGAAAATAAAAACAATGCTTATTCACTTGATTCTTTGATTTTTTTCAAGAGGACAAATATAGCTAGTGAGGTGCTTTGGCTTCAACGACTAAGTAAGGCTTATCTTAAAGTTTTTAAGTTTAAAAGGGCCAAAGAAAAGTGCTTGATAAAAAAACTTAATCTTTTTTTGTGATAATATCAAGATTTTGAAAGCGTCGTATTTAGTTCAACTAAACGCAAATGATGTGTACTTTTTTCATAACGTTTTGCATTCCGTGAGTTCATCAATATTTTGAATAATTAAAAAAATATATAGCACCCATCTACAAAATTTACCTTCTTCGGGACATGCTTCGTGGGGAAGTACAAATGGAATGTGACGTGCTTGCGGACAAGGTGTGCGCTGCGTCCACAGTTGCGCACGTGCTGGATGGCCGCGAGTGCCTGCGTCCAGTCTGTGCCAGGCGAAAAGACGGACATGGCGATCGGGCCCTGCCAACGCTCGAGCAGCGGCGCCAGGTTGTCGAGGAACGTGTGGTCGCCATGCGTGGTGTACGTGATCGAGTCGGCACACCCTGGCTGCTCCTCGGCGCGCACGTAATTGTAGAGCACCCAGAAATCGCCACGCTGGCCATAGCGCGGCGTCGGCTCGCGGTCAACGCAGCCCAGCAACTGCTTCAGCGTCGCCTCCGGCGCCGCCGGCGTCGCGACGGGTGGCTCCGAGGATGGCAAGATCTCCCGCAGATTGCGTCCTGTGTTGGACGCTATCGCGTGGGGCGTCCCGGACACCTGTTAAAAATTAATTTTATAGATATTGATTGTTTGGTTCTGTGTTTCATAACAAGAAGTTGCTGATACTGCCACATGCTTAAGTACTTTAATTAATCGACTTTTGTTTAAGAATAAACATAAAATGCAATCCATTTCAAACACTGCAAAGATTTCAAATTTGAGCCTAATTAATTCAATTAGTTATAAAAGAAAGACCATGATATATATAATTTCATATTTCATTCAGAATTTTATTCAACATCATAATTTGAGATTTAAGAATTTTAAAATTTGTATATTAAGTTTTTTATAATAATTGTTTTTTAATATTTACCCTTTCAAAATGTAGCAAATTTCTACAAAATTTGCAACATTAAAAATATTGAAAAACAAAATAATTAATATATAATTTTATAGAGAAAGCAAAAAATTTAAAGAATCTAATTCAAACAATTAGTTATTAAAATTAGCAACAAAAATACTTAAATTATTTTAAGTGTATCAAAAACGTGGCAAATATAAAATGTTAACAATAGTTTCGCCTTACCAAATTGAGAAGTTCAAAATATAATTTTACACCTCTGAATACAAAATTTTGAACTCTGAAATCTAAATAAAAAATTCTCTACTCACCACGGGGCTCAAGAAGGTGTTGAGCGCATAAAGGGACACAAAAATGAACGACCCCAGCAGGAGGCCTGATGTGAGTTTTCTTGACCGGATCATTGCGGCGGCTCCGGACTTGCAAAACCTGAGGTCATCTCGGCAGGTGAACCATCTCTCGGCCTGCCACCATCTGCAAAAAATAAATGAGTGGTTAAATTACAAAAAATAAAAATAAATTGAGTAACAAAGAAGATAAGACAAAGAAAATATTTACAATTGATGGCATTTCGTTGGCAATATTGATTACGGTCGGGTCGACCCAAAACACGCACAAACACAATTTCCCAATCATATATAATATATGATTATTTCATGTTAAAGGCCGTACTTATATTCGTGATAGAGTACTACTTTTTAGGTTCGTTTGTTTAGCCGCCTTTATACACATGAATTATTTGCCCAGTGAAGAAGCCTTCTATTGGCACTTTCGATTTATGTGACATCAGCTTGTATGTACTCGGTGAAAAAAATGAAGGTCGTTTCGAAGAAAAATTTTATTGCCTCTTGGAACAATTGCGCAAAACCATGATACCGTCAACCAGGGAGTAATTCTTTGACACGGACTGGCGTAGTCCAATTAATTAAGAGCGCGTGTCCTTGGCGGCCTCTCGGGGGCAAAACGCGGTTTCATATTGCTGTACCCTCTGTCCTTTTAAAAAACTCAATGGGCAAGCCGAACAAAAGCAGCATGGACAGGCGTGTCCCAGCTCGTCGGGGCTCTCGCATGTCGGTGAACCATTCTGCTCTCGTCGCTCTCTCTAAATCACCCACGCGTTCTAACTAATCTCCTTTGTCGGTTCACACACGGAACTTGGTTCGCCCACCTATGTGTGCCACGCTAATTTAAATTTATCAGCAGCGATTATGTTCCATTAATCCTGAGTAACACCCCCCTATAATATAGAACCTTCTGTTTTACTATTTACTTATTTAATTCGCCGGCATCCAGGAAATTCCAATTATTTTCTAAAACAAAATTTTTTTTAAAGTTCTTACTTTGTAAGCAAAACATCCTTATTGGACGTTTCTTAAAATTTTAACGGTATTATTAATTTTAAATTTTGGTTGCAAATGAAGTTTATTGTTGTACCACCGGGCAATCTCTGCTCAATTTGATACAAATATTAAAAAGATTATTAAAATATTTTTCAAGTAGCATGGAATATGAATGATTCATGCACTGTGCTTGAAAAACAAAATCATGTGCCAAAACTGAAGTATTTAAATAAATATTGTGTTTTGAATGTGCAGGAAATTATTGTTTTATATTTTTTTCCACCCGCTTTGATTTATTATTTTTATTTTCATTTTGGTACTGCGATATAGTAAAAAATGACCTGTTCTGCCTCTTGCATCTTTTGCTTTGTCTGCGTCTTTTTGCCCAAGGCAGACTTTGCTCTAATACTTGTGTGGGAATCGCCGTACGTCGACTGCGAAACTCCTCCTATGAGCGCACGAAACCCACGTGGGCTTGGCGAATCGATTCTCCACTTTTGGTCACCAGCCGACGCGGTAGCAAGAACCCTTTAATGCGGCGCAATTACCCTCGCTTTAATAATCAGCATGCGCTCTCTCATTGCACTATAAAACAATAAAGGCACGAGAGGCACACACTCAAATTTTTACAATACGACTTGACCCCACAGAGTAATCGAGCTTTCATTTCAAACAGCAACTTAACCTCGTATTCTTATCAACTTCACAATATTGTAGAATTTAACTACAGTAACGTGATAAATAATTATATAAGTTGATTGCGGGCACTGGACACTGGTGAAGTTTTTATCTGACGGTCGAGTAGAGGAAATGTCGCATGCAATATTGAATTTCCTGTGTTTGTGCAGGTCCCCTAGTGATTTTAATCAAATTTAGATAAAATTAAGTAATTTATTTTATTAAGCTTGCGATTTGATTATTTTCAGTCATCGCATAAATTTATAATTAAAAATTAAAATTCGAGAAAGGAAAACTATTGACTTATGTAGTACCTATGTATATAATATGATATTATAATACATAGTATATTTTTTGTCATGAGTTTTTAATAAAAATGTTTTTAAGTATACGTTTCAATCAGTTTCAATTTGTTTAAGTTATGTATTTGAAAAAAAAAATATCAAATTATCATACCTGGTGATTGTTTCAGGTTTAAAAATTAGCATTAATTTCAATCAATGCAAGCAGTATTTTTTCACTGTACAGTAATCATAAATAAAAAGACAATTGATTTGCTACGCTCTCAATTTTCAGGTCACGATCGATTGTATTACTTTAATTAGAGGACTTGAATATCAATGTCAAAAAAACAAAACTCAATTTACAAAACCAATGTTAAGCGCGTGGGAAATCAATACTAAATTATTATTTATTAAATGCAGATCGAGTCAGGCCTTGTTTTGTATTCTTCAATGTAATTATAAAATAGGAGCTAACGAGTAATAAATTATTTTGGGTTGACTGCAGCAAGTATTAAGGCATGTCAAGGCAAGGGTTATGCCGCAAAATTTCAGCTCGTCGCCGGATTGGCCGTATATTATTTTGGCTAATTTTTAGCGCACATAGCGTGCCGGTTGGTAATTTTCACGATCCAGTGAAGGGTGGAAAATGAAAAGCACCTTCCGCGAAACGAGATCGAATTTCTCACGCGCGGCCGAGCAACTCAATTTGCAAGTTGAACCTGATGTGTGCCTAATTGATCTCGCGTTCCAATAGCAGGTCCAGTGCAAGAAGTGCATTTTAATGCACGCGAATGAGAGAATTCCGCTCGGCGGCCGCCGGCGTGTGCTGTGATTTACGAGATGCAGTTGGCGAGAAGGAATTTCTCGCGGTGCAAGTCGGCTGGCCAGGCCGCTCGACTTGCCGAGGAGTCTTTGAACGCCCTTGACTCGGCCGACCTTTGAGAAACAACCTGGCCAAGGTAGTCGTTCGCTGGCGACTGCCGCCTCCGGCCTCGCCAAACGCAATTATTGTCCGCCGCCGCTGACAAAGAAATAGAGCTTTTGTGTCTGTCGCGGGAAAAAAGTCGGAAAAGTGGCTAAATTACATGTCGGACGCGCGGCGCCTCGATAGGCATTACATCTAACGGTTCTTGAATCTCGGATTGGAATCTTTGTTTGCGGTCGCTGTATTGCTTCAGCGTCGTTCTGCCGGTGAAATTGGATTGGAATACCTTTGCCGCAGAACTTGATTGTTTCCAAGAAATCAAATTATAAATACCAAGATAATTATACTAGTGTTTTAAATTCGTGCATCAGTGAAATTAAACAATTATAATTAATTCAAACTTATACTGTTTCCACTCCGACTTTTTATTTCTAAAATTAACATCATTGTAAAGAACATTAACAAGCAGAAGACAAGTATGTATTAGTTAAAAATGATAAACACATGATTCTAATTTCTTACTGATTGTGAGGACGAGAGTTAAAATATATATAAAAAAAATATCGCTATTACGCTAATATCATTTTCTAACTAAACAAAATGGAGAAAATTGAAAAAAAATTCATTTTGATTAATTTATACAATTTTTACATTAAAAAACAATAAAATTATTTAATTATCAAAATTTCATTTAAAATATTTAAATTTAAATTTAGAAATAAAACTAAACATAATGTAAAATTTGATTGTTAAAATTATTAAATTTGAAAATAAAAATAAAACATAAAAAGTTGTGTTGTAACGAGAAGTAAAAATGCCTGCCTAGCCCTGCAAATAATAGCGCGTGTGGGCACCTTCGCATGGCCTTTTGCCTTTTTATTGATATTTTAATATCTAGACTTGTTCAGAAATTACTATATTGAACACAACATATATCTTTTTTGATCTTGAATAAATTAATTTGAAATTTAATTGAATGCTGGTTAAAATTATAACATTATAATGCGTGGAAAACAACAATGCATAATTATTATAATGAAAGTAGTGGTATAGCGTGAATAATCATCAAACTATGCTCGCACCAGACAGTTAAAAATGTAAACGTACTCTGAAACGAGTGTAACTGCACCAGCGGAAGGTCAAAGCTGATTTATGTGTTGCCAGAGACACCGATAGAAATGTCAAAGCGGAGAGCAAAAAATGATGTTGGAGTAATAAACTGATTGATAATAGGCAGTAAATGACGGTGGCGGCAACAGGCAGTTTAAAAGTTAATAATCTGCTCTCTCGTCCCGCAAACGACAAAGAGATGCAAGCGCTTTTCGTCATTATCGACTGCGCGCAAGGTGAGGCCAATTTGCAGAGAGGAAATAATGAAATGGAGCTGCTGAAAGGATATTCACCCTTGTTTGTATGATGGCTTCGAGACTTTTCTACTTTTACATTTGGACGTAGCGGTGCATCAAAACCACAAATCGTTCACTCCAAACATAACCCATTTGCAGTCTCATTCAGAATTGCTGATATAAGGCATAATATAACATGCATTTTGTAATTATCATTTTATTAATATGAACCCATGACCGGTGCCAGCAAAGGCCGGGCTTTGTATATTCCCAAGCGAAATTAAACTCGCTCGCCAAAAAGGCGCCACAAGAGCAATTTATTGGCGAGAGCCATGAGCTGCGTGATCGACAAAAGGTGCTTTTAAATGTGTGCGTCAAAGATTGATTTGAATCAACTGCTTGTTGAGTTATTGAAATTGAATTGCAGAAGAGATGGATAGACAGTGAACGATTAAGTTGCTGCCTGTATATTGTTAAATAAGAAAATTTGATAACATTTAACTAGTGCAATTCATACAATTTATTACATATTAAGTTCCGTTTCGCGACATGCACAAAATTAAATGTGAAAAATATCACACAAATAAATTACATTTAAGAGGAAGGAAGTAAAAATTCATGTTTTCGTGTCGTACAATTTTTTAGCAGCAATTTTAAAAGTTTATTGGAATATTATGCCAAGAGGAAATCTCTGCAAAAAATCAAAATACATCCGCCTCCGTAATATTTAAATATTTTTTTATGTATAATTTTTTTTAAATAGAATTTTATAAAAATATCCTCTAGGCGGAGTTCGAGTTAGTTTATTTTAATAAAGGAATAAAATTAAAACCGTCACTTCTGGCTATGGTGTATATTATAGGAACACACATGGGTTTTGCTTTCAGCGTGTGTCAACTTTTCTCAACAGCGCATCGTCACTCGTCGGTCTCTTTCTCCGAGCGGTTCTCTCACGCAACAGCAAAAGGTCATCTCCATTTCACGGCTTGCAATTAAAATCGGAGCAGCAGAGAGGCGAGTGTGTCGAAAGAAAATGAACGAATCAAATGAAAATCGACCCGCAGCCGCCGGAGAACACGACACTGCCGTATACTTTTCTGTTATTGTTTTTGCGACATGCCTCAACATGACATTGCAATAACAACGTGCACTCTGGTTTCAAAAAGCGGCACCGAGTCCATTAGCGCGAGAACAGAACAGCCACTGCTAAATTAATGGGACGAAATTCGCCAGTGAAATTCGCTTCCGTCCCTCAAGAAATGAGAAACTCTTTTATAGGAAGCGGGCGGCGAAGCGTGCAACTCAAGAACAAAGAATATAAGGAGAAAATGTATTGTTTTCATTTGAATATGAACAACCTCTTAATTAATGAATAGAGAAATGATTATTATCTATCTGTTTTTATTTATTTCATAATTTTAATTGTTGAATTTTTTATAAATTTTGCGAGATTCCTGCCTAGTTGATTAATAAAAAGGAAAAATTTTTAACAAATTTGCCAGCCATAGAAAAATAGATAATGATTGGATATTGAATAATACATCCCATCAAAAGGAAATGATGTCATACCAATAATCAATCAAATTTTAAAAGCTTTGTTGGAGGCAAGTTAATAATAATAAAAAAAAAAAAAACTCTGTGGAGTCAGTCTTGTTTGCCAACTATAAAGAAACTGCAGCAAGCGCGTCTCGTCCTTGCTGACGAACCGTCTCGTCGCAAGTCAGTCAGGGCTGTTAGACGGAGAAACCTCAGTGGCATGATCTCACCTGAGTGCCTACGCGGACCTTCACGCGCGTTTCGTCACACCTTCAGCAGCCAAAGCTCTAACAAGAGTGAACAAAATTCCTTCGAGGACGCGCTTTTATTCACGGCTTATTTATTTACAATCGCAGACAAGAGAGTGTCTGCAGAAGAGCTAGTGTACTCGCAGCCGGGGCGATATTTTATTTACGTTTGTTTGTCCAGGTGCACGTGTTCGCGAAACCCTTTTGGTGCGCGGCGGCCAGCAACCATAACCACCCCTCGCAATGCCGCAAACGTGACAAGGCGATTTTCTGTTTCTTTTGATTGAAGAGTGCAAAGTTGAGTGCTGCTCAATTTAATGTCTGGTTGCGCAAACAAAATTAAGGTGAAAATTAACAAATAAAATTAAATCCTGTAAATTAATTACTTTACATAAGAATTTTTACTTTTAATTGTCATTACTTTAGACCTTTCACATAATTTTTAATACTTATCTACCTTTCAGTTAAAAGTTTAAGAATTATTTTAAATACAAATAATATCAATAACATTGGTGAATGAAAATATGGATAAATCGTCATTTAGAGGAAATTTAAGAAAAAAAAATATATATATAAGAAGCATCTCAAATGACAAAGTTTTGGTAATGAATTCTGTGTGCTTTTGTCAAGAGATGTGTTCTAATAAATATACTAACTTTAATATTTATGGCTCATTTTGTTAGAACATACTATTTTTAAGCAATCAGTGTATAACTATAAAAATAAATGACTTCAGTAGCATTGACTCTATAATCTTTGTCCTAAATCTTAATGAAACTAAAGGAATCAGAGCTCAATGCCAATTTTTCTATGAGTTTTGGCAAAAAAAGGTAAAGGATATCCTTCATTTGAGTAAGAAACTCTAGCCAGATTGTGAAGGGCTTGGCTAGGACCACATTTAACACGTGATTAATGTGTGTGTTCAAATCACGGAACTTGGGTTTGCGATTTAAGCCTGCTGTTAAATAAAATAGAGGACGCCTACTGCGAATAAATTTCTAACGCTCAAAACACAAATTCCGATTCTAATTACCGAGGTGTTTCACCTTGGGAGAGCGACGTCTTTTCTTCCACGGCTGCACAAGGTCCCATCTCGTTGCACGATGATTATTATTTTCGCGATTACCACATCGAACGTGGCAGCCACAAATTCAAAACACAATCGTGTGTTTGATACAATCTGTTGACACAATCAAAAGTGGAGGCGGCCCGACAGAAGAATTGAAAAATTTAGAAGAAGCTTATCAAACTAATATTTTTCAATATAAAGGAGTAGCCGACGGACCACTCGAAGAGCGCTAATAACGGTCGCAAACAGAAACATTATTCTCAACTGATTTAACGTCGGCGTTTAGAGTGCGTGTTTATTTATGGCTCTTCAAAAGCTATGGATAGTGACTGCGGCCGAAATACGATGGAGTTGGCGGGCGCTAATGAAAGCTTTTGTCGGGTAAGTGCTCACTCATTCATAGATAAATTAAACATACAAGAATAAAAAAAAAATTGAGCAAAGTGAAATTATTGAACAGACGTTCATAAAAAAGTAAAAAAGCTTTTCCTTTGTTGCTAAAATATTTCTAATTGAAACAAAACTATTTTAACAGAGTAGATAATGAAAGATAAATATCGTCATGGAAATATAAAATTTTGCCAGCTATGTTAGAATAGATTTATAGAAAAACCCCAACCTGTTGCTTTTGAAAATCAATCAAACACATCAGAATGAATAAAGAAAAAAAATGTTTTAGAATTTTACGCGCAGGTTTTTCCTATACAACAGAGAAAATCTTTTAGTCAGCGACGAGATGATGTAACCTTGAAAAAATGTGGGCAGACGTAATATTGCCTGTATTTTTCCTTGTTCAAAAGTAACTCGCCGCCCCGTGCCGCAACAACTCTCAGTTTTACAACAGGAAAAAGGGAAATTTTTTAAGAACCGAGCTGCCATTTGAACTATATTCCAAGAACGCCTATTTGGATTTTCCAGAAAACGAGGCCTAATTTTCCATCAGAATTATTTCTGTCCTCGCTGCCTTATATATAAAAAATAAATGCGGCAAACGCTGATGGAATCTAGTTTGGAGTTCAGTGGTCTGCGTGATGGCCCCAACGGTAGTGCCGTAGATTGAAAGAGGCGCTGCGAGATTGATTTTGGCCGAGTGTTTGTCTTGGATATGGGATGAAAAAAAGAGAGGGCCAAGCGCGATAAATAAAAGAAGACAAGAGGCCATAGCATACAAAAATTTATATGCATCACAGCACAAAACGCTCAACGTATATCGACACGCTTATCTAATCACAGAAGCGGTGTAACAATCAAAACCAATTTTAGAGTGAAAAAAGGGGATTTATGGCCCATAAGAGCCTTTCAGGGAAAATTTATGATATCAAATCATACAATTTCAAATTTTTGACGCAGTGATAATTTTGTATATAAAAAGTGTGCCTAATTGTGTAACTATTAAGCGACAGAATCATATAAAATTATAATTATATTTTTTTAACTATAATTTTAGTCACTTACAATAAAAAATTTATATTCAGATAATTTAAAGTTTGTTAAATATTTTGATTTTACTGAATAATTACGATAACATTTCCAACATTTATTCTTTTCCTGTGAAAAGGGAAATGGATACTAATTAAAAAAAAAACGTGCATTTTGCTTGCCTTGACAAAAGTAATGAAATGATTACATAAAAAATGTTCCTTCAAGACAAAGTAATAAATTTAAAAAAATCCTTAAATAAGAAATGCAATTTAATAATGAAAAATTGTACTCATTTGAAAGCAAGAAATTCCGCCCACTTATATTTTTTATCCACACACAGCAGCTTCCGCTCCCCGGCGTGCATTAGCGCTGTTACATAAACCATTCCAACCGAATGATCCGTTTGGAAATTTTGCTCTGGAGAACGTACCTGAGGTATGAGCAGGGCAAGTGAGAAAGGGCAGAACCGTGAGGGCAGCAATGTCTTAATCAACGTCTAGTTCTCCGCGGACTGCTGATCGCGAGCGTGGCTACGTTTTGCTTTGCTCAGCCAGCTTGCTGTATATTCCCCTCTATTTTCTACCATCACACACGTGACTCAAGCTCGAAATCAAAGAGGCAGCACCATGCTGCCATAAGTCCGCTACTGGATTAGCGGTTTTGTAATACAGCTCGGTGACATTATTATTTTTTTTCTTTTCAAATCATAGGCGTGACGATAACTTTATCATAATTATAATCATATTTTTTTTCTGCGCCTTTATTTAAAAGCTTAATTATAAAGTTGTAAATTAGTGCCATAATTTAATTATAGATCCCAAAGTGAAGTCTTGCGTTTTGCATCCCATGATGTCTTTTTTTTCTAAAATAACATTCCTGGTAGCGTTCGTTTGCACAAAATCCTGCATTTCAGTGAATTTATTTTAAGCCAAATTGAGTGACAAGCTTTATTTTTATTATTTATTATTACTTATGAAAAATTTAGGAGGAATTTTATGTCATAACAAAATTTGCCAAGATAATAAATACATTATTCTTTTGATTTCTAAAAGTGAAGATAGAACAGAGATAATAATGAGATTAATTAAAAATTATGTGACAATTTTACCATGTTTCAAGCACTCTCAGTGATAAATTTAAAACGCTTGATATTTTTTATTGCAATTTTAATTTTGATCCCCCATCAAGATCTCACGAGATTAGAACGTTTAAAAAACATATTAAGTTAACTGTACAAGAGGAAACATTTGACTACCTTCATTTATTGCAAAAATTGCAAGTTTTGATTAATCATAAATGTATAATAATTGATTGTGGGTATTTATCATATTTATAAATATGAACTCCTTAATTTCCCCAACAATGATTTAAAATCAATAGACAACCTGTTAGTGATTATTTTGGTGCTCGACCTTATGTCAAAAGGAGGGGGCAACCACCCTCTGTTGGAGGGCCACTTTTCGTGCCAGGCAAGCATTTTCTCGCCGACGTAATCATGATAAGACTTTCTCTCAATCGATCTCTTTATTGTAAGTTTTATTTTTAGCCGTGTTTCACTCTCGCCATCCGTTTGCATGCGATTTCGGTTTATGTTTAACCTCTGCTGTTGGGTGTGCGTCATTTGTAAAAAGTTGCATGCAGAGGCTATTTCCAATTTCCAACTAAGAAAATGGATTCCTTTTAATAGCAAAGAGGGGAGATTGAATGAAGAGATAAAAAGGAAATTATATCTTTGCACGTTCTGATATTCTCAATAAGAATATTATTCCGTAGAATTACTAATAATAATTAAAACACTAAAACATAATTATTCATTGCAATTTAAAAGGGAACGGCAGGAATAATTTTTAATAACAATTGAGATCAATTATGCAAATTATTGTAATAAAAAGTAACGCAACCTGCTGTAAGTGCGGCAATAAATTTACAAATCTCAAGTACCTTTGCAGTACCTGGCATATAACCGCATTAGGTTGTCTGAGTCGCCATCAAGTAGATAAGGAGCGAACTACTGGCGGATCAGGTGGCTACTCCTCTCTCAGGTATAACAAATAACGTACCTGAGAAAGCCTTGATTGATTTCTAAAAGCGGTCTTCGCACAAATTCCACTCATATCATTTAAATTCAAACTGTATAAAATTTATAGCAATAATAAGACTGCCCAAGATTTCAAAATATTTTGAAATGATTGCTTCAGGGCAAAAAGCCTAAAAAATTTGTAAACTTTTGAGGTCATCAAACCTTAATAGTTTCCCTGCAATATTTAAAGTGCCATTTCTTGTCTTAATTTCGCGGCTCCCTGACCGTCGCAATGCATACAGAACTGCAGCCATTAATGCAATTTGCAAATTCCTTTTGCCATGAAAAGCCAGGCAAAACCACGCTCTCTGCACTGCAACAATATCGACCTGACCAAAGGTGGCCAGCAAAAACCTTGACCTGAGACCGCGATCGCCTCCGATTCCAACTCGATTCGGTTTCAAGCTCACCTGTTGGAGGGCACGTTCATCGGCAGGGTTGCATTTTCCGACCCAACAAAGGCTCTCAGGGTCGGTGCTCAGGGTACCTACTACGTAATGACAAGCCAGCGAGAGGTGGAGAGAAGGATGAGCGCTGCCGGAGCCGACCTGAGCCGAGGTTTAACGCCGAGAGACGACTGTGTGTTCTGAAACGCAGCCACGGGCAGGAAGTGTCCATTTACCATTAGGCCATGTGACCTCGTTGGCTCTAATCCGATTTATTGTATTATTTGCCGACTACACGCACTGATATTATGTATAGTGTGACATGTGTGTTTGCGTGAAAATTTTGAATTGGTCTGTCTGTCCTAGTATATGCAAAGCACACGTGATGCTTCCTACAAACATATTAAAAACAAATGTTTAAACACTTAAAAAATTCCTTAACTCATACATTAAAACACACAAATTTATTTCCTTTCAAATATATTATTGTTGTTTATTCTACTCAAATCATACATGAAAAAAATTGAATTGGAATTGAATTTGGCCAAATATATTTCGTTGATATTGAATTGATGAAGATTGCTTTTTTGAGCGTAGTCTTTCTTCAAAATTCTTTACGTTGCGGCTTGCACAATTGTGTAATATAATTATGTTTTCTTATTTTTGATTGAAGAATAACATAACAGATAAATACTTTTGGTATTGATTATAATTTGCACAAATTAAAGTGCTGAAAAAGATGATTATATAGCTTCTTTAATAGTGTATGTTGTTAATGAGTGTGAGTGTGTGTTTTTATTTTATTTTATTTTTTTTTTAATTAGAATTTTTAGTGTAGAGTTGGGTGTTCCAGTTTCCGTTTTTTTTTTATTATTTAATATGGTTGGATTTATTTTTCATGTTATATGCACGTCCACACTTTCATAATCTATTCAAATTCAAACAATTTCATTCAAAAAATTTAATTTGAAAAGAAAATTTTTTAGCTGTACCAATTATAGATTGTACAATTTATTTTTATTTCCATCAATTTCCATACATTATTTCATTAATTTATTACTGGACTCTCAATTAGTGCACATTAAGCATTTTAAATCATTTTGCTTGCTTAAAAATATAAAATGAAAAAAAAATGCTCCATTATATAAGTCAGTTCAATTTGGGTATAATTATGCTGTATGCGGTCATTTTTATATCAAAAGTTCATTAAAAACAACTCCTGGCTTGACAATTTTTTTTATCAAACAGGTATGTAGCAGAGCATCAACTTGTTTTTTTATTTTGTAATATTTTTTAAAATAAATTTAATTTATATAACACTGAAAAAGTTGGGATATTATCTAGCTGGGCAACAGTTTCGCTCTCAAAGACCGCACCTTCCAAAGAGAATAGCAGGAGCCAAATGCTCCTGCTCTCCTGTTACTCGCAATAGGAGGTTCGGTCTCGCTCCTTTCCTTCGTTTAATTCCGTGCGCGACCGGCGTCTGTCGGCGAACCCAACCTCAGTGGTCTTGCTCCACAGCATTGCAGCAGTGCGAGATGTGAGAGCGGCTGCACGACACCGCCAGTGCACCGAAATGCCTTCCAACCTGCACCCCCAGCACCTCAACAACCCGTAAGTCTCGACCTCCGCAACCTTGAATAACCCGAGGCTAATTTTGCCCTGTCAAACTTGAGCCCCTCCTGGACGCGAATCGTCCTCGGAGCGCCGAACCGGAGGGCGCCGATCGCCAGACGACACCCTCCGCGCACCTGCTCGGGGTCGTCTTTTTGGTCATTGTTTTTTTTTCTGCAGAGATTTTACAATGAGCATTATTTGTAGGGCAGGGAATTGGAAATCGAGAGCGCGGCCGCCACGGAATCGAGGACGAGACCAACTAAATTAATCGAGCTTGCCGCAACAGCTCTCCGAAGATTTTTTTCTTGCGTATACACCTGAGCTGCGATGGACCTTTCTTTCTTTCCTTCTTTCGCATTCCGCAGACCACTTTAGTCTCGGGACTGAATCGGACTTTTACTTCCAACGAGATGTTTATTTGTCAACTTCAATTTAGTTTTGAATTTTGAATAACAAATTAATTTTATATTCCTTTTTTATACAACGTAAAATCTTGACCGTTTTGAAAAAAACTACCGTTTATGAAAATAATTTTTTACATTACTTCATTTCCAAAACGTTTTGTCGCTAGCAAAATTTTATTTCTCAATATTAATATTTTTTACATTAATGCTGCTTGACGTGTCGCAATTTCAAAGCGTTTGGAGCCGCGCGGCTCTCTCCAGCAGCACCACTAGTGACCAAGGTCAATCTCCAACTTTAGCAGATACATCCTCGCTTCTCTTTGCATTTTCCTCTTTTAGCGCATTCATCCTCCGTTTTTTTAATTTTTTTTTTTTATATTTTTATTATGGTGGTTAAGATTTATTTTTTTCTGATACGATAATACAATCATGCATATAAATTTTTTCACTTCCTTTTGTGTTTTTTTTTTGGCAGTAAAAATAAAATTGATTATTGATTATTTCAGTGCATATAAAAAGTACTGGAAAAGGATATTCCTGGTTTTAAATTTACTTTTCAAATAAATTCGCCATGGAATTGAAGCTGAAAATTAATGGGTCACATATAACCAACCCAAACGTGCGATTGGAAATCAAAATTCGAGCCAAGTAACAAAAGTTTAGTCGCGTGTTTTTTGGTTTACCCCCTTCATAATTGCTGAAAATTGCCCTATACGTTTCCTGCTTTAAGAACATGACGAAGGAGGTTTTTTTACGAAAATGGGGCCGCAGATTGTGGAGAAAGAATTATCTGATAATATTGGGCACAGCAATTAAAATACACAGTAAATAAAAGTTTTCAGAAGCCTATGTTTATATAGTTCTTATCCAGCCTTTGCTAAAGCTATAAAACGAATATTTATTTGTCTATTATTGTCATTATAAGCACACAAAAAAGATCATTTTATCTTTTATAAGACCTGTCAAATTTTGTGTAAATTGATAAAAATTCAATTATTGATCAATTTTTAAATCAGACACGAAGATCGATCAAAGGTTAACATGTTGATGCAAAATACGCTTCTCTGTTGAGTTTGATTGTGATAAGATATCTAGTTTTCGAAGAACTTCTTGAAATCTCAATTAAGCTAGCTACCTAGAATTCAGGTGTTAATTGCTGTGGGAGAATTTATTACATCATTTTTTTTCATGTTTATAACTAAGTGAACAAAATTTACTTTAATACCACCAAATTATATTTTTGGCATCAAATAATAACTAATTTGTTAATACAAGATTACAATTTATTTCGCAGGTATAATTGATGCAAATTGGAAGCTCAACAAAATTGAGTTTACATTCATTAATTCAAAATTAGCCTCTGTCAACTGCGGAAGCGTTAAAGCGTCATCATTTTCGCTCGACACGAGATTTTATCGCGATTGCCGGTGTTAGTTCATAATTAATCGAATTTTACTGGTATGGTCAGTGGGTGGAGGGCTGTTGGAAATTTAGCGCTGCAGCAAAAATACACGATGCAATAAAATACGCAGGCGAACATGTTAAAGCGCGGTATCGAAATAGAAAAGCGGGTGAGTTAGTGCGCCTTGTTTGGTCGATAATCATGCAAAGAAAAGCAAAACCGACGACTTGCGAGCTTATTTTCTTGTTGCCCCCAGCTTTTAGTTAAACAATATATACGTGGAAATAATTCAAAAGTTATTTGGAAGTCATCATTATATTGCGTGTTGTTGGCATTGCGTGGGCGGCGTTTCAAAAGAGGGGAGATTTAAATGTAATAAATTAGAGTCACGAGCATGTTTAAATTGATATTACCAGATATAACGATCCTTTTAATTAAGTACCTAAAAATTATAAAAACAAAATGTTTAAAAAGAGGGACAAATTACGATAACTCTTAATTTCTTACGTTTTAAAAATATTCATATTTTTTTTTTATATAAATTTGATAAATAAACTTCAAATTATTTTTACTCTGTATATTTTTGATCGGAGCACATAATATATAGCAATAGTAATAAAAAAATAATCAATTTTGATCTTTTCTTTTTTATTGCAGTTTTATGGATCGTGTTTTTATATTTCTAAATAAACAGTTAGTAAGGGCAAAATAAAGAAAGTTGTTTCATCTCGATGCAGTCGAAAACGAAAATGCGTGATCGTCAACATTTCATTTGATGTGCTCTGCTCATCTCTCTCAACTTATAATGTCTTTTTGTCTCTTCTCACTCACAACAGACATGCAACTTTTGTTTACCAAATTTCACTTTGCGAGCATCTTCTACAATCAGTTCAGCAAAACGTTTCTAAATACAATGAACTCGTAGAGAGAAAATATCTTAATCGAGCGAATTTAAGTATATTTACAGTAAAACATAATCCTCTCGGTTTGCTGAACAAAAAAAATGTTCACTTGAATTCATCCTAGTTTTTATTTCACCTTGATTTAATAATAATTCCAAATAAAAATACAAATTAAATAATAGTCTAATAAAGTTTTTTTGTATAAAAAATGTGAATTTTTTATTCTGTTGTGATTTTACAAGCGGATAACGCCTTGAAAGTCAACAAGCCAAGGTTAATTAGAACGCGTGAAAACGCGTTTCCTTTTACATGCTCTATCTCGATGCTTCAATTTGCCTGTGGAGTGACAACTCGCACGCAAAATGTGACAAGTCTCCGGTTTATGAGCAAAAAGCACGCGATTTCACTCTTTTTCTCCTAATTTTCGGTTCAACCCAAGTGTGAAAGAGATCAAATATCGCTGTTTATCAAAAATATGTCATCGAAAGTTTACACAAAAGTCTTATCTTTAGTACACCTTTTGAGTAACAAAACATCATAAGTAGCAGAATATATAATTCAAAAGAGTCTTCTCTCAAGCTCAAGAAATTTCATTGGAGCCAAAAACTCTCGACAGGGCGAAATTTGGAGAGGCACGTAATGCGCATTGTGAAAAAGCGGTGGAATGCAAAGCGCTGTTATTGTGTATGTGTGTGTGTAATCATCTCTTGGCTCGACAATGAGCAGTGCACACCGCGAGCATTAGACAATGAATGTAAGGAAGGGGCGAATATTCGCTGTTCTTTCTGGCGAGCCAATTTTCTCAATGGCCTGCAGCCTCAAATTGCTAACCAACGAGCGAGCGCAGCCCATAAAGCGAAGCGCGGCGACTCGGTCTGCATTTTAATTGCTGACTCGCTTCATTATATCACACGACTATATATAATACTGTGTGCAATTCCGAGCACACGCGCGAGCGACCTCTGATTATGACAAATAATTTAGTGGCCAAAATGAGGCCTCTCTATTCGCATCGCAGCGGCCACTTCAAAGCAAAGCGACTTTTGTTTCATTCCATAAAAGGAAATAAAAAAACTTGTATTTTTGTTAAACCAGAAAGCCTAGACTTGCAAAAAATTTCTAGTCATTCTCTTGGCAAAATAATTCACTCTTGTAGCCAGTTTTTATCAAATAATTTATTTTAACAATTAATTTACTTGTATCAAATTGTGCTTAAAATTTAATGCTTAAATTAAAGCTATAGTAAGAAATTTTCTAATCTGCTCAGAACCACAAATCGATATTGGACGTAAAGTTGTAAGATTCTTAAGTTTTCTACAAGCAGTATAATATTTTGGGTCAGCTAAATGTGTAAGTCTAATGATTCACAATATAACCAACGCCATTAATTATTACTTCATTGGAAAAAAAAATTGAAATTTAAATAATATTTTACAAAAAGCATTAGCGTTAGATTCTTTTATTTATTACATAAAACTGAGCTTGAAATTTTATCTTTTATGTGTCCTTTAATTAGTAGGAAAGCAGTGGCACTCAAATAAATGCTATCAATTAATCAACGCGCCGTCCTCTTTCAGTCACAATTAAAACAAATGGTCAACCAAGATGTCAATCTCTGCCAGAAGCAGAGCGTTGGCTTTTCGTTTGCGGCAGGCGCAATCATCGCTCTGCAGATATACGCGCGCGGCGGATTTGAGCATTTGGCCGCGCGATAAAATCGGGCGAAACGTGTTGGGCCGCTCATTTGGCGGCCCTTATTCTTTTATTGTTGGTCGACACGGAAACAAAATTATTGATCCGAGGGGCGTGGCCCGCCATTCATAACTCCAAATTCAAATCGGTGCTGCTGCTGTCCGCGTGCAAGCCACCGCACCAAAAACAACGATTCGCCACCGTGCGACGACCTCTGCTCCGCGACATAAAGTGGAGTGAGCGAAAAAAAATGAGCCAGCGGTGTGTAACAACAAGCAATATACACAGTGGCCTTTTGGAGACCTTTCAGCCTATGCTTTTGTGTTATAATTCATCACCGCTCCACTTTTGCCATTTTTTTTAGATATATGAAAAACAAATGTCTGGCAGCAGATTTTTCCATGCATTTTTTCTCACGGAAATGTTTGGTTCGAAAGAAGTTGTCGGCGCAGCCAATAATGCTTTTTACAGTTAGAGTGGAGGTCTTATTGGAAAATCACCTCCAATTTATTATTTTAACAGTATATTTTCTCGTGTCATGAGTCACGAGCAATATTATGCCCGTGCCTGCATTATAAAGAAAGACTTGCCAAGAGTCACACCTTGGTGGTTGCTAAATCTCAGAATTCCGAATTATTTATAATGTAAGTGCCAAAACCCATCAGAAATCGCTGAAGACATAGAAGCATCAATAATAACTTTAAAAACTAATTTGGCGTTCAATTGAATAATTAAATTAAATATATATATCTTACATTACCCTAATATAAATTTGAACTAAATTAAAAAAAAAAATGATTATTTCAAAAAACTTGAAAAAACAATAAATAATTTATATAAAATAAATATTAATTTTGACCTTTAAAAATTTTCTTTTATTATAGATAATATTTTACTGCTTCAATATTGTAGTTCATGCTACCGCTATCATTATTTATCCTCAAAAGCCGTCAAACGCTGTTTAATCGGAAATACACCCACCACATTTGGGCAGATAATTTGAAATTCAAACGAGATAAAGTCAAGTCCTCTGAGTATACAGTCGGCGGCGCTTCCACCCTAGCAACTTATAAACACTGTTTACAGCCGTGGATTAATTCATTTTGATATTTTCCACTCTGCATCCATAAGCCACAAGAACTTATTTTACCTATACGTCGATCTGGTTTCTGCCTGGCATGAAGAATATCAAAAACAAATTATCGCGAGCGCGCCGTCGATCTGCGGGTCACGTGGCTTGAAGGCAGGTCGCTGACCTCGCGGGGTCATCGGTATCATGCAAATCCACAAACCAGATTCCTTGCGCCGATGGTCATTGGAGTATAAAGCGCGAGAGACCTTCGCGAGATGAGTTGCAAGGCAAAGCCAACTACATAATACACACAATCAATTTTATACGACTCCCTTTTCTCGTTCAGAAAATTGGATTTTACGATCGGAAAATTCCGGTTGAGACGTTTCAGGACGTGTTGTTTAGATAATTTGCGACCAAATAAACAGGCGAAATCTGTCAGTCCATTAATCAGACGTTCACATTGTAATCCGCGTGAATTACACCGGCTGTCGATAAAAGCTGTTTGCGTAGCATCTGCGTCACAAAAATAAAAGGAACGAGCTAATAAATCACCCGCACTTTTAACCACGCGCTTTTTGTTGTTTAATTTTGCACGGGCCATTTGCGGCCAAAGTTAACGCTCCTCTGCGGAATTTTCAATTTGCAAGTTCAAAATGCAAATTGTGTTCATCTCTGCAGGGAGCAATAAAGCTGGAAGTTTCACCACAAAACCGTTAATTTATAATTTAAAATTCCTAACTAACAAAAAAATTTGCATAATATCAAATTCGGAGGCTTGCGTTTGTCTAACGGAGACGATTGTATCGCACTTTTTACTCGTGAAGCTTTGCACGTGTTCCGACCGGACCTTTAGATTTTCGGCTTCGTAGATAACACTCGGCGCTGCCAGATTAACGAGGACACGCTCAGCCCTCATTAGAGCGAGCAACAATTGCAGTCAATACTCTCATTAGCTTCCACTTATTGATCTATTTGCCCGCTCGACCGGCAAATCCTCGACAACTTTCCATCCACTCGAATTAACAACACGTGATTGTTTGCTTAAATAAAAACCTCTCTATTGATTCATATTGATTGAGCATATAATCAAACGTCCAGGCTGGTCTTGCACTTATTTAAATTAAATAATCGCAAATACAAAAATATTCTCTAGTCTTATTGCTAGGTTTTTTAAATGGTTTAAATGTTACTTTTTTAAAAAAAAATTAGTATTTGTAATAAAGAAATCTAAAAAAATTAATTTCAAATTTTTATTTTTCTAGCTCGCTGGCGCCGTTGCTGCCTGGCGGGGTGCCCCGGGGGTTGGCCAAGGGGGCGGGCCTACCCCGGCGATATTCCGCCTGCCTTGTCCTGATGGCTGTGTCCGTGACCATCTTCCTGCTGCACACTGTCCTCCTGTCCGACGCCAGGAACTTCAGCCATGTGCCTCTTTTGGGAAGAACCATTCAAGTAAGGAACTTGTATATTTTTTATTGTGCGCAATAGAGGGATAAGCTTTTCAAAGCTTGTTATATGTATTGCATCAGCTTGCAGCTCTCTATGCGATAACGAAAGCAGTTTAATCTCTAAAGCCTTAACATGTACGGGATATTCAGATCAAAAGCCCACTTATCTCGGTTCAAAGCAGCCCTCGTAGCATCGAAAGAGAAGGTGACTCGTTTTCCGGGGGCTGCTCCTCAAGTGCATCAAACAAAATTCACTTTGATCCTCTTTGATTATAAAAGGCGGCGTTTAATTTTCAAGTCGTCAAAAGCCTCTCATGCTGGAGCAGGAACTTGAATGGGATAAATGTAGCTCAAGGCTGTTAATTCAAATTGTCCTACTTATTTTAAAGAAGATTTGATTAATAATAATCCCCTTTAAAAACGTGTTGATTTTTTTGTTTAAAAAAATTAGAATTAAAACTAAAAAAATTTAAATTATTTTATTTCTTACAACGGACTGTATAACATTTAAATGATGAAAATTAACAATTTTTAGAGTTGGAGCGCGGAGGAGGTGGACGAGGAGGTGCTGGGCGCCGAGCAGGCCGAAGCACTCGCCTTCCAACGACGGCTGCTGGCCGATGAAATGATCGGCTACGTCTACGGCCGGCACGGTGACAACGTCACCTCGCTGGCCGGCCTTGTGCCTGAACTAGGAGGCACCCCTCGCCGCTCTGTGGTGCTCACCACGTGGCGTTCGGGCTCCACTTTTGTGGGCGACGTGCTCAACAGCCATCCTGCCAGTTGGTACCACTACGAACCCCTGTTGGACTTGGATATTGTTCAGGTCAGGGGGGCACCCTTAGCAGAGAAGGCGCAAGAAACTCTGCGGCAGCTGCTCAACTGCAATTACACTGGCCTTGGTGAGAAATATTGTTCTATATTTTACTCTTTTTGCAATTGAGGGATCAAATTACCCTCCCCCTTTTATACTGACAATGAGGTTAAAAATTCAAATTATAAATTATAATGTTATCATCTAAAAGTGCTCAAAATCTAGAATCTACATTATAACCGTGTTTTTCGTATTTTGAAACTCGTTATCTCTACCAGGAATTTTTATACATATCATCTTCTTACCAAGAAATTGATGATTTTCAAATTTAAGATTACAAATCTCCAGCCCTACTTTAAATTAGGTAATATAATTTGTCCAAGGAGTATTTTGACGATGAAATTAAAACTTACTTTTAGATTTTAAACGTCACGCAACCAGGCGTACTCTCCATTAGGTTGCAATAACCCTCTAAGCCTTGAACACCCCAGTTTCTTTCTTTACACATTTATAATTTGATGTTATCCGTGTGTCCAGACCACTACCTCGAGTACGGCAAGAAGCACGTGTTCCTGTTCACGCACAATCGGCGCCTTTGGCTGCAGTGCGAGGCGCACCCCAATCTCTGCTGGCGGCCGGACTTCCTCTCGTCCATGTGCAACCTTTTCCCCGTGCAAAACATGAAGGTGGTGCGACTCCGCGTGCGTCTCGCCGAGAAACTCCTTCAAGACCCAACGTAATTCTAAAATATAAGTCAAAAATTGATTCATGTTAAATAAATGATTGTACAATACAGCTTGCCGAATGTGCGAATCCTGCTTTTGATTCGCGACCCGAGAGGCACAATGCAATCGAGGAGACACAGAGAATGGTGCCCTGGCAACCCCGACTGCGACGACCCTGCCTTGCTATGCGCTGACCTCGCCAACGATTACTATGCTGCTGTTCGACTTAGTCGAAAGTTCCCTGACAGGTGAATATATAATTATGAATGCACTGGAACATAAGCTAAATAAAACTAATAAAAATAAGTGGCATAAAGTCATGACATAATGCATTGATTTTTTCTTTGGGGATTTGATTAATCTCAACGCTTTTTGCAATATTCATTTTTTAATTATGTAATGAAATGAAAATTTAAATAAAAATAATATAATCAGTAGTTAGATATAAGTAATTTCCGGAGCTGATATAGTCAAAGTAGACAATTTATTATTCATATTTATTAATTAATTTCATAATAATTGTATCAATTTTATATAATGTTTTAAAGTTCCTTTTAAGTCATGGCAATATCCCCACAATCAGGTACTTATTTCAATCGTTTCATTATTGCATCCATTGGAAGAGCCTATTCTAATTAATTTTTTTTTGGAAAAAAACTCTAAAGATGTATTGTATAAAAATCTTTTTTAAAAATTTATAAATAGATAAAATAGAAAAATATTAAAAAAATATAGTTAACAAATTTTGGTAAAATACAAATACAATTTTTGTTGTGTAGAGCAAAATAATTTTAAAAACTAAATTTTATATGTAGTATTATTAATTATAATTTGATATATGAACTACAAACTTTTAGTGATATAAATATCTCAATTTTAATACAAACTCTAATTTAACCACTTGTTTTCCAGGTTCAAGGTGATGCGTTACGAAGACATTTCTCTTGACCCTTATCGCAAGGTGAAAGAGATGTTGTCCTTCCTCCAGCTCAACTTCCACCCGGCCGTGCGGCTATTCTTGGACACGCACACCAAGGAGAACGTCGGAGGCGTGAGCAGCACATTCCGCGACTCAAAGGTCGCGCCGTTCCACTGGCGGCAGGATTTGTCCCATCGGGACGTGCGGCGCATTCAGAACGTGTGCGTCGAGGCGATGAAGCTGTGGGGCTATGTGCCGGCGCTCTCAGCCGCCCACCAGCTCGAGTTCAAGCCGCTCGCTAAGTTCAAGCTCAAGTGAGGCCCGCGCGGGGGCGCCAAAGGCCCCCTGTAGGCACTTCCGCACTTTGTTTGATTTCCGTCGTCCACAAAAAGCTGCTCTCACCAACAGGGCTGTCACGCGGCCGGTTTTGAGCCACGTCCTCTGAAACGGACGAATCAACATTCCATACTAATAAGTGAAGTTATTTCTTGATAACTGGAATCTAATTTGAAAAATTTGCTCATTGAAATTACGTTCATTCTCTAGGATGAATTTAGGCAAAACCGAGCCACCTGAGGGCGCTGTTTGGGCACCTTTTACTCTTAAATTGATTTGTCAGCGCCAGGGCAGTGATCGAAGTGATAGATTTTGCTGAAAATTGTTTGTTGGCCAGCCTACGAATTTTTATAATTTTGCTCATTCCACATGAAATTGAAAATCACAAACAAAAACTAATCGAGTGGATAAATTATATGTATAAATTATCCTTCACTGGCCAGCAGTAAAATCCGCCTTGCAAATTCATATGGGTAAAGCAGTTTTAGCGCAAACAGAAAACAGGGTCCAAAAAACGAGGTGGAGCGTACGGAAAAAGCAGCCACCAAATTAAAATGTACGAAATGGACGAAAATCGATTGAAAATTGGTCACAAATTCGCGGACCAGAGAATGAGGAAGACAATAAGAGGAGAGCAGTTGAACTACAATTCTTGTAGCCTTTTGTGATCTCAAACTGGCGATGCTGATAAAACGAGAAACGAGAGATAGAGACCGAGTCAGACCGAATTTAGTGAGCTAGGCTGTAATTGCTCATCGCTAATTTTACGAATAATTATATACATGCATATACTAGAAATTTAAAAACAAGAAACTTTCCTTCTCATACACCTCTCTTCTCTCACTCACATGTACGCATCCAACGCACAATCCGCTCTAGAGTAAAAAAGAAAACAGGAATTCATGCAGTTATAATCAAATTTGCACGAGCCTCAACTATATGAATTAATAACTCGAGTAAAACGATCAAACACCAATTTCACTCACCAACCGCGCGCGTATTTTGAAGCTTTTCGCTGCAACTTTGACGCCGTCACTAATCAACTTGTTGGTAGATTTTAGATTTTGAGGTGGCAAAATGCTCATTGAAAGTTTTGCATTGCAACGGAGCTTTCTCTCGTCATTTAAAATTGGTATTTACAGGACGTTTTACAATGGTATATTAAACTGTAAGAAAAGCGCATTTTGCCGCCTCGCAAAGGAGTTATTTGATAATAAAAGCAAGCTTTACTACAGAAAGAGACTCGATGAGAATATATATAATATAATGTACATTAACGGCGCATGTATAATATTGAGATGTATATGTTATCTTGCCAATTCGCGCTTTTCTAGGGAGTAAGAGCTGGTTTTGTGTTTCAATTTCACTGCCTCCTGCATAAAAAGGTGCCTTAGCAAACACGATAAAACAACGTTGATGCATTGAAAAATCCAGGGCAAGAGACAGTTAACGAAAAAATAAATTGAAAAATTTTGAAATCGCGCGCAGCCATCCTACGACAGAAAAGTGATCACATTATACACACGTGATTTATCGCCTTTGACAATTCATTTTCACTTGTTTTGTACAGACATATTGTTTTTTACTCTTACGTCGATGCAATTATGTTTGCAGAGGGCCTTAAATGTGATTTTTTTTATGTCAATTAGCTCTCTTATTTGATGAAAACTTTTGTTTATCTTTGCATTTTGCTTAAGTTTTGTTAAGAATGTATTATAAAAGTTTAATTTTTTATTTTGCTTTTAATTTTACCAAGTTGCCATAAAGGACAATTTATCATTTCCTCTGCATTTGTAAACAACTACTCTTCGAAAGAAGTTTGCCTCTTTAGACACTTACAATTAGTTGTTAAAACTGAAACGCACAGCAGCAGTTTAACACCTGCCGTTCCTAGACGATATCATGTAATCGATCGTGAATTCACTGAAAAGCATGTTTACTAATAAAGCGATAAGCAGTTAAAACACGTTGATACGAATCAAATCTTGAGCGGTAGATTACTATGTAACGGAGGATAAAATTTAAAAAAAAAAACATAGATTTGGGCTTCCAGCAATTACTACGACTAGAATTTAATTATTTGATAAACTACAAGACGAAAAATAACTAGCAGCTTTACACGAGAATATACATAGTATTTTAATTATATTCAGAAGTTTTCTCTGGAAATTAAAGAAAAAAAACGCATTCACTGCATTCTGGATAGAGAAAGTATATTAGCATAAGACAAGTACTTGTACTGACGTAGTCGTAAGTCGATTGTAAACCTTTCCTTTTGAGTACACCTCCACCGGCACAAAAATATAAAGCCATCATTCGAACACGATTATTCTTTTCAGTAGCAGGTTGATGTTTTGCTCATTCCCGAATCCAAAACAGGACATTTTGAATACGAAATATCAGCGCCACAAAAGCGAGTTGCTCATTCACATATTCCTAAAAAAAAGGCGAAAAATTTGAAAGCCGGATCGCGCATTTTCTCAAAGAGAGGGCATGTTACAAGAATTATAAAAGCGATTCAAGTTGATTGTTATTGCGCCTCTTGGATCACAATGATGTTAAGTACTGTGAAAATGTTATCAATCTTGATGCATTTTAACATCAATAAAGTGAATTTTTATCATACACAAAATATGTGCTGTTTTATTTTTTTATCTTTTCAGCTAAACCTCTTTAAAAATATTAGGCTTTTTCAAAATTATTTAGATTTGGGTAAAATCTTGATATTAATAAAAATCGTAGCATAAATGTTTTAATTACATAATTAATTGTCTCTTTATTTACATAATAAAACCACTCACACAGTACAAAATAGGCAGTCAAATGGGGGAGGGGGCCCGCAGGGCTGGAGGCGGCCGCAGGTGCGGTTTAGTAGCCTAGCTTCTTGAGGGTTTTCAGGTCGACGTCTCCGTAGTAGTCTTCGCTGCGTGCACAAATTACACGAGCGTGAGCAGAGGCGGGATCGCAAAAGAAAAGATGGAGAACAGAGACAGAGATATATGACAGATCAAGCCTCATGCACCGGGGGTTGGGGGGCCCTGGGGGCGGGTAATTTCGATTGACTGCTTTGGTCCAGGGGCCTCTTGGGCGGCGGGGGATTTATACCTATTGATTTTTGTTTTTGTTAACTTTTTCTCTCGCGCTCCTATCTTTTAACGGCTAGAATTTAATTGTCCTCGTCGTGGGACTGCTGCTGGGGCTGCTGCCTCGCCGCGGGGGCGGCGGCGGGACGAGGGGCGGCAGCGGGACGGGGAGCGGCGGCGGCCTTCTTGGCGGCGGCCTGCTTGTTCGAGTGAGGCTTGGAGCTGGTGTTGAGACCGGCGAGCAGTTCGCTCTTGCGGATGGACTTCAGGTCGAGATCACCATAGTAGTCCTCGCTGAAGAGCAGAAGGGGCCGAGTTTAGAAGGGTGGGGGGCGGCGGGGGCCCAGTCGGGGGGAGCGACGGCACGACGGAATCGGCGCCGCTCGCGAGAAGACGCAAAGGCGCCACTTCTCGGAGCGCAATCCGATTCAGGTGCGTCTCGGGCAAAATATTTGAAGTCCCATGTTATTGTTAGTCCATTTAGAGAACGTGAGATTTAAATTGAGAGTTTGAGGAAAGCCGGTTTTAATGGAAGGGACATTTGCTTGTCCCTCTCACAATCAAAACGTCGATGGCCTTTCCTCTCAGAGAGTTAAGTCGGAAGTCAAGGGAAGAGTCAATTGCAATCAGAAGGTTAACATTAATAGAAACTTACCAGCCGGGAACATCCTCGGGGTCCTCGCAGTTTCCAGTGCCATCAGAATCTCCGATCTTGAAGACGGTTCCGATGGGGCATCCGTACTCGCGGGCAACTCCCTCCAGGCAGATGTAGTATTTGCGGCAGTCATCAGGGTGAGCGTGACGAGAGAAGGTGCCAGAGTTGGCGATCTCACCAGCAGCAGGGCAGGCGAATCCTCCAGCGACCTCTGCAAGTGCAACGTATAAGGTCAGACAAGCAAGCAAGTTTTAGGCAACCTGCTGGACGTAGATGTCGAGCCGGTTGCATGTGGTAAAAATTTTTATTTGCGAGAAAAGAGTGGTGGGAAAAATTATCCTCGATCTTGACTTTGGTAAAGGGTCAGGGTCGTTTTGAATTTATTTATTTTTATATCACTAGGGGTACTGACCGTCGTTGCGGCACTCAGGGACCTGGTCAGCCCACATGCAGACGCGAGACTCCTTGTCGTAGGCAAGACCAGGGGAGCACTGGTAGCGGCTGGATTCTCCATCCCAGCAGTTCCAGAAGACGTCGCATTTGTTCTCGTCGGGGAAGACTCCGTAGAGGCGGGGGCAGTGAGGCGTGCTGATGGCCGGCTCTGCAGACGAAAATCAGAAAGAAAGAAAGTCAGCCACGCGTGTGTGAGAGAGACTTTCTAATTGGCGCGTAGAAAGCACATGTATGCAAGTGGAGCGATAAAGCGGCAATAAAATTCACATTATGCACGGCCTCAAAAATTTCAACAACCTTGGCAGTGAATAAGAGAATATATGCAGAGATAATTTTGTCGATAGTGAAATGACTTTCTATTCACGGTGAAAATAGTGTAAAATCTATTTATTTAAAATATTATTTATTATGTTACGCACCGATCTGGGTCCTGTCTCCGCACTCAACATTGTGCAGGTAGTCGCAGTTCTCGGTCAAGTACTTGGGGTCACTGGCATCGAAAGCGAGACCATTACCGCAAGTCTTGAGCTCAGCCTTGGCATCTTCGCACTTCCAGTATTTGTCACAAGACTTTGTGTGAGGGTAGAATCCATAATCATCAGGACATTTGAAGCTTTCTTGGGCAGCCCCTGTTTTAAAAAAGAAGGAAAAATAAATTAATAAAATGATTCACCAATAGCAGAGGTAAAATTTTTTCTGTCGTTTTTCTTTTCATAAATTAAAATGCTCCGATTCAAGTGACCTCAAATTAGAAGAAAGGAGCGGAACGGGTTCATTGCTCCCTGGGCGGGCAGCTTCTTAACCTTTAGCGGAGTGAAAGTGAATTCGCAACCGAGAGTTAGGTCATAACCCTGCCGAGTGGAAAGTGAAAGGTGTGGGATTAAGTCATGGAGTAAATCACGTGCCCATCTGAAGCTCAATTATAGGAAGGAAGCTGCGACGCACCACTTTCTCTACGATGGACCGCCAACAGTTTGGGCGGGTCCTCAAAATAAAAAAAAATCACTTCCTACTTTTGTCGGCTAATTAGGCATTTCCTGGCGTCAAGTGAGAAGTCAAAGGAACGAAAGAAAGAAAGTGACCTTGCACTTGAGCGGGGTGGAGAAATCGAGAGAAAGGAACCGGAGGGTGCCTTTTACTCTAAACAAAAAAATATAACAGGCAGACGCGTGAGTGTGTGTTCTTAAGAGATGCATAGGAAAAAGTAGCCACTTTCTCCGATACTTTTCGGCTTTAATGGACCGTGGATCATTATTGTAGGCCCGAAATAATCCTACTGATGAAATCAATACGCGATTTCCCACTTGCTTGATAGTTTGTTTGCAACAATTAACGCGTTAAAACGTTTCGCTTGTGAAGATAATTGCGTGTTTGAAACAGATGTGCCTTAATTTGAGGCCGTCCCGGCTGAAATTAAGATCCTCCCGTCTTTCGCCACATCCTCGCTTATTTAATCCACACGCAGCGGCCTTAATCACTTACGCAATATAAAACGCACTGAGGAGAAAAGAACTACAGTTAACTCTTTACATAACTTTCGCGCGCGCAATGACTCGCTTTCATGAGAAAGACTGAAATCGAAACGAGAAGAGAAACAGACGGCAGGCTTTGAGAGTTGAAATCGATTGAAAAGAGCCGATAATAATAAACAACGAGCTGTTTACAAATTGCCCTCTGGCTTTTACAATTTGTCACTCTCTCCGAACTGGCACGCACACCGTATAGAAATGTGAAATGCGATGAATTTGTTCATTTTCGAGAGTAAGAAAAAGCAACAAATATCTGACACAAATTCTTGAACACTAAACTCTAGCAGAATTTTCTCGAAAAAAAAGGATATAACTGTTGCTAAGAGATGAAGTGTAAAAAGGCTTGAAATAAAGTTACTTTGAAATCGAAATTAGTGGGATTTTTTGCAGTCTTACAGAGATTTAACAGAGATAAAAGTAGCAAAATTATAGTTTTAAGAAGAGAATAAGGAGAAATATTTGCAAAAATAATAATAATAAAACGAAGCAGGCGATCTTCTATTGCGCACGTTAAAATCTCCTTGGCAAAACGTTGGATTCGCGAGAGAGTGAGAAAAAAAAATGATAAAAGTAAGCGTACCAAGAGCGAGCACGGCAGCGAAGACGACGAAGCACCTCATCATTCACCACAAAACAGACTAACTTTCAACCCTTTCCTCGGCCAGTGCCGCCTTTTATACCTGGCCTCCCCACCTGCCGAGAGAGAGAAAATAGCCGCCGAGAGACACCGCCTAGCAAGAGTAGTCGATTCCAGCAGCACAGCTCCACATTCAAACTCACTCGCACACATATTCATTTTTATTTCGCCGCCGCTTGTGCACTTTGTTCTGACCTACTCTGTGCTAGTGCCAAATATTGTGGCGGCGGCCAAGCTGCACTTTTATTGCACCGTTTGATCATTACCGCTTTTCTGCAATACAATTCGTTGGGCAGCCAAGAATTGCGAAAATTACCCTATAAAAGCTATAAATGCTTAAATTACAATAGCCTACCATTTTTCTTAGAATATATAAATAATAAAAAAATGACTTTTTTCCTTTTGATAATAGTTATAATTTTTTTAATAAGGATTTTTTTTGACCTGAGCATATCCGATTAATAAATTTGTTAATATGGCAAAACATCTCAAATTTGATTTACCTAAAAAAATTTGCCTAAAATTATTTAATAAAATTTCTTAGCAGTGATTGATAAGCATTCAGACAAAAGTTAAAGCATTTAAAATTTAATATAAAATCATAATAAATAAAATAAAAATTAAATTAAATCATTTGTAAATCACAAATAAAAAATGTTATTTTATTTTATATTTAAAAATAAAATATCTTTTTAAAATAAATGTTATGTTTTATTCACTGTGTACCAATATTTGTGTGCCAGCAAACAGTGTGTTCATGAAGCTTTTTGTGCACTCTGTACCAATAATTCTCGACGCAAAGGTTGCTGGCCGTGACCTGCCCCACTGAATTAATTCGTCGATTCGCGGTGTTGACCAAAAGTGGACGAAATTTGCGTCTGGAAGGGAGAAGAAGAATTCAAATGGCGACTATTTCCTCTGCGTTTTTGACGGTCTGGAAGTGCCGCCTGCGATCGCCTGGGCGAGAAGCTATCCTTGAGCCATTTTTTTGTTGACGAAAAGTGGTAGTGCGTGTGTGGCGCATTTTACCGGCCGAAGGATCGAGATCGTTTTTCACTCTATATATTAAATAATCGGCTGATTCATAATTTTGTTCCGTCAACTGGAGCAGACGACGAGCGCGGCCTTCAACTCTCGCCGCCTGGCTGCGCATTATCTTTAGGCATCTCTTTGTCTTCCATCGGGCACGCAAATCGCTGCAGAGAAGCCAAAGCGGGTTTTGTTATATCGGTCGGGTTTCAAGGAAAGTGCACACTGTGTCTGAATTTAAAAAAGCTCCGACCGAGGCAAAGAAAGTTTGAATGCCGAGATCAAAGCCTAAAAAAATCTTTCAGACTTCCAGGAAAACCCCATATAATTGTAAGGTCCACTCTTGTGCATTTGAAGGACATCCAGACAATACGGATATAAATTTTTTGCTGATAAAAAAATTAAAGAAATAAAATTAACCGCAAATTTTGTTTTGAAGGAATAAAGTATTCAGACATTTTCAGATGTGTCATTTAAATATGATTTTATTATTAAAAGACATTATTTTGTTTGGTAATTTTTATCTTAGAAATGTTTAACGTTCAATTACTTTAAGAAAACTTGTAATTTGCATTATAAATTAAAAATTAATCAGTTTCCCTATAATTTTTTTTTATATATCAATATTTTCTATCATCTCCGGCTTTCTATTTCTTCTTGCACTATGAGCGAGAAACAGTTCTAATGTCACTCGAGTTATGCAAACTAGTTTTCCTGCATCTTTTGAATTAGAGATGATTGGTCAACCAAATATACACACCGACACAATTATTCAAGATTTGACGTAATTGAGCACAATGAAAGGTGTGCACCGCTTTCAGCATGTGTCATTTCAAGCCGAGACTTTTGTTCCCCGGCGTGCAATTTGTTTCTTGAGACTCAATGGCACAGAACAGAATATGTACAGAAGTAGCAACGGCCGCGTGAGCGTGCGAGCCTAGCTATTTTCACTTTCGTTAGTGCAAAGGACGTGCGTCTGTTCATTATATAATATAATAGCGCACGCACTCGGAATCGCTAATTAGTGCCGCGAACTGTTACGCAGGCATTTACGTGGCTCGCGAGCGTCGAAAAAAGAGGCCCATCACCGAGTATGTCGCAAAATAATTGGCTTTTTTGCCAGCAGATTCTCGCAATTAATTTGTGCATGATGTGCTTATTTAAGTTTCTTTGGTCATCTTTGCCAATGATCACTGCAATAATGGTTGCATTGAATTGAACTAAAATGTTAAAATATAATGCCACATTTAATTTGAAAATTTGTATTTTAATTTTCTTATTTTTTTTATGCAAGGTTAAGCCCGGTTTTAATTTCTACACAATTTAGTAAACACATACTATTTTAAAACATAAAAAACAATAATAAAATGCATTTTAATAAAAATAAAAATCAAACAGAATAATATTTCAATGCGAACTTTTTTTAGATTAACTTAGATTTAAATTGTATATATGCTTTAATAAATGCATGAATATTTAATCTTGATTTTCATATATTTTATCTAAACGTCTTTTATGTGATTCATCATCAAACGTAAAAATGAACCTGTTAAAACTATAACTCTATTCAGATTTTTGCAATTAAATTATTTTACCCTGTTAATCCAATCTTACTTCATTTTAAAATTTCCGTATCGCCAAATAAAGAAAATTATATTTATGGAAAAATAATCTTTGAACTTTGTTTGTAAAACAATAAAATACAACTTGAGATTGACGCAATTTGCTTTTTAAACAAAGTTCATAATAGAATAAAATAATGTCGAAATGAGCCAAAAAAGGCTAATCAGATTTCTTTCCGCGTGCGCTGACCCCTGTGTGTCTGTGTTGCGTCAACCGCGAAACTTTTGCAACAAAAGGCACACACTGAATAATTGAAGAAAGACGATCTCTCGTCAGCACTTCTTTTCTCTACGTACAAAACTTCTTGTCTCAAACGAGGCCGCAGTGATGAGACGGCGATTTTTGGCGATTTTCACGCGCGGCTGACCGACGAAATTTGCGCGCAATTCCGAGACGTGTGTGTGCGCTTTTAATTCTTCTCCGCAGCGGCGAATCGAGGACGCTGAAGTGGAGTTCAAAAATAAAGAGGCGTCTTTAATTGGCGATTTCTTACATTCTCCGGATGAGAAAGTAAAGCAGAAAGCAATAAAGCAAATCAATAGATAATTATATTTAAGTGGAGAAAAACTACCATTTCCGAAAACAGTATTTAAAAGCGCGATTTTTCTTATTTTGGTTGAGGTAATTTCATTTACTTTTTTACGTTGCAAAATTAAATTATTGATAAAATTTTTATTTAAAATATAATTTTATAATTTAAATCAATTTTTTCCGGTGATTGACACTGAATTTTGTCTCAAAATCAGAGGTGCATGCTGAGGTGTGTCGCAATGAATTCTGTTAGCAATGCGACTGGTTTTTCAAGTGCATATTTATTTCCACTTTGTGCGTACAGTATGCTGCTGATGGAAATATTTTTTGCCCAGCTGAATTGGCTGGGGGCGAAGCAGGCCAAATGAACGATCAAATGAGATGCTATGGTCGGCAACTTTTATTATTGAGAGCAAGGACACACGCGCGAAATATACTCAGCTCTGTACGCATTACGGACGTGACAGGTCATGCAGAGGAGGACAAATTTTGCTTCTATTAACTCATAGGTAGGATTTAATGAATTGTTTTATTTTAAAAGTGTTAAATTTTTATCTTAAATTGAGACGCATAAAAACAAAATTCTTGGTATAATCAAATTAATTACAATTAAAGTGTGACTAATGAAATATTAACACATGATTCAGATAAGGCGGTTGATTAATGCTGCAAGTAATTTCCCCTGCGTCATGCTGGTGCGATAAAATTGTATCTTGATAATTGAACCATACAATCTAAGATCACGACTGTTCCGATTTCGCCAATTACTCTTTCCTTTTCACATCTCTATAGAAGTTGGAGTACAATGGAAGCAAAATTTTTGCACATTTTTAACATTATTTTTGCTAAGATTAAAATATAATCGAAAATTATTTTTCAGCGATGAAAATAGATTATTTGCTTGATTCTTATCTATTTCTTAATAAAAATGCAGCGATTCAAGACAGGAATATTTAGGCAGCATAAATCTTTTCAATGAAGGATTGGAAGCATTTAAATTTTTTTAATTAATATAATTATTAAAATAGAAAGCTGAAAGAATAAATTTCAGCTTGAATTGGCACTAGATGAATATTTTACTTTCAAGAAGTTTGGACAAGTCTGTTTTCTTCTCCTTATATTCTCTCTCAAACTGTTTTGGCACACGCTGAGTGAGCTTGGTGAAGAGCGCACTTGAAAAGCAAAAAACTCGGAGTAAAAATATTCTCCCCGGCCTGTTTGTCATGCCGTGCATGCAGATTTGAGTGTTAACGACCGAGGATTTCTTTTCTCATTTGCATTCTTCCATTCCATTCTGCGCCCAGAGGAAGGATTTTTACCTGGCGCGCCACTCCGCAGAACTCGCTAAATATTTATACGGCTCGATTGATTTGAGACGCTCAGCTGCATGACAATTGCGATTGTTGCGTGGAAATAACTGCCAGAGCAAAACGAACAATGGATGAAAAAAAAATTGCTGCTGCTCCACCCTCGCTGAGTATAAATACGAACAATAATTTTGTCACTTTGTTATGTTATTGCCGTCTTGTATAAGTGCATTTGCATTGTCTCGATTTTGTTTGCTGCTCTTTCGCAATTGGTGGTCGCGACAATCAATGTTTTCACTTGATTGCAACATGTTGGTTTTGGTGACACTAATCAAATAAATAATTAAAATATAATAATGATTACAAAACTGCAATAACATCGAACATCGCTTCTACAAAAGTAATAAAATTTTGAAATTTTTGTGATCTATTTTTTATAATTTCTACCAAGCGAGAAGAACAAATATTAAATTAATATGCAAACTCAGAACTAAATTATTTTTTTCTGCAGAGAAAAAGTTTTTCATCGATCAACAATTTAATTTGGGTAGGTTTTTAAATTTCAGATTTATTTTTAATAAGATAAACAAATTATTTTATGCTACTGAGACTTTTGAAATTAATTAAATTATTTTGATCGTGATTGCATCTTATTGACTTGTTTGAAATTTCTCACTTTGATTTTCTTTTTTTAAATGATAACTAAATTATTCTTGAATGTAAATTTTAATTGAATTTTTCTCATTTTGCAAATTGTTATTTGACAACATTAAACATAATTGAAGATAATTCTAGCAAAGAGTCTAATTTTTCCGATGACATGCTTTGCTGGAGAATAATAATTTTTTCCAGGATTTACGTCTCCACTCATGTATCTCATTACGCGATATTTTACGGCAGGTGTGAAACTCAAATACGTTTTCGGTTCCACTCCACTAACATCAGAGCGGTGAGATGAAGCTTTTCTCCTCGCGCGCGCATGAAATTCGTTTGGGACGGGCTTTTTATTTTACTCTTTTCTCCTCGTCTCCGATGATAATAATGAGCCTCTGTTAAGGCCAGCAATTTTATTAGTCTGGCCAGAAAAAATACACGAGTACGTGCCAGAAGAGTCGAGTGAGTGCACTCTTGGCTCGATTCCACGAGAAAGAAATATAATAAAAGCCGCGCTGTGTTCTGAGAATAATGACTTTCATCTCAATCGTTGCCCTGTTATCCTAGGTGCCTTGAGGATCATCTCGATTTAGGGCCTATCCATTTTTATTGAGATTGAGTGTCATATTAAATTAAAGATGAACTGAAAACTGAAGCTGTTTTTTAATGCACAAGTAAGTATCTTTTTTCGTTATTTAGTAGAATTTCAAGATCAAGGGTTGATTTCTGGTGATTTGATTTTAAATTCGGCTTTTGCTCAATGGGTTTTTGTGAGTTTGTTTATTGTTTATGAAAAAAAAACAATATCCTGCTCTACATGTTTCGGCTGCGGGCTGCAGCCATAATTCATGAGCTGTGAAATTATTTTGACAAAAATCAGTACATATAAATTAATTGAAAAGTATTTTCTTCAAATAATAATTTTTTTTCAAAAATTTTGACAATTATGTTCGGATTGTTAGGAAATATTTTTATAAATTTAATTTTTACAATTATTTTTGGTCAGAATATGAGAAACGTGCTTTTGAGCGTACCTTTCTCGGTGGAGGTTGAGAGAAGTCAAAATTATTTTTCGTTTTTTCAGGTAGAGCAGGATATTGTTTTTTTTTCTTGGATAAAAAAAACTTTTGAAACCCTTCCAGGAAAATCTGAATTTAAATTCAATTACCATGTGTCTTTCATTCGTTCAAATTTAATTGATTAATTTTTTTTCAATAATTGTATGGTTTGGAAACTCATCAATAAGAATAAGAGTGTAATCAATCAGTAGAAGCAAACAAACAAAAATAAATCGTGCATTCCGCATAGATAGTTGATTGATTGACTGGCAGTTGAACCACAACGCGGAGCGAGCGGAGAGAAAGACTTTCACTGCCAGGGTGTGGCTGTAAACTTGAACACTCGACCATGAAGCGCGAGCTCCATTCAAGGGGATTCGAATTCATGAGCCAGCAGATAATAATTACAACAAACGTCTTTGTCACTTGGCAATGAGCGATTTAATAACCGACCAAACGCCGATATCAACCTACAGGAAACCGACAGCGAACCCCTGGCGAGAGGTCGCGCGAATTTGATTGAGCCCTGATTGAGTCGCCGCGGTTTTAATGAGCGGAGTAATGTCAACATATTTGCATACTTATTTGGCAGTGGAGTGTCTTGGGTGTGGGACTTTTATGTCCATTTTGACACATCTAATTAAAGATCTAAATGAGCCTTGAGTCAAGTCATTATTCTAATTTAGTTTGATTTAAGAGGTCAACAATGATTTTTAATTCCAGAATTATAGAATAAAGCACTACTTTGTCAGTTGAAATATAGCATTGAATAAATAATAGCTAATTAAATAGATCGCGAGAACTAATAAATAAATAAATTAAAAATATTAAATGATTTGTGATATTTTTAGAAGACTGCATATGATGCAACATAATTATAATGGAGAGAAAAGTTCCCATCTGAACCAAATTTTGGGATCGTGTGCTTTCTCACGCCGCGAGACGTTGAAAATCGTGAGTGATGATCCCACTTTATAGGAATCAAGACACTCTCGATTATAAACTAAGTCAAGACGAGTGTGTTTGTTACTCAATAGCAACTCTCGGGCGGCAGAGTTTTCATCAAACAGCGCTGCCGGAGTAAAATCTCGAGTTACTGACCTTTGAGTCACGAGAGCAACAGGTGCTCTTTTTATTTACGCTCCTTCGCTTTTTATAATCTCGCCTTGGATGACTTTTAATTGAAAATAAGAGCACGGAATCAGCCTCTTTGTTATATTATGCAAACCCTGGCCTGGTTTTCAGCACCACTTCTGCATTTCAAATTCAATATGCAAAGAGAACAGCAGGAAACGAAGGCACTCAGGTTTAAAATTTATTCATTAACCAAAGAATACAATCTCTAAGACTTAAATTGTTTTAAATTTAATTTTTGTCTAATTATAATAATTACGCTCCGGAAGAAGAGAAATGTATCAAGATCATTTTAACGCTTAAAAATGGAAAGTGCATATACAATTTTCACCGTAAATCCGAGATTATGTCACACTTTTGTGAATATATGTGATGGATTAAAAAAGCAAAACGGAAGAGAAATGGACTTTTACGCACACACAAAAACAAGCGTTCTTCTCTGTCGTGTGGGTCTGCAAGCAAAATAAACCTCAGAACGCACTTTCGCCAACATTTACTATAATTTTTCTTTCAAACGCCACGGGTGAAAAACTACGCCGCAGAAATATCTCTTCACAAAATTAGTATATTTTTTATAATCTGCAAAAAAATAAGATTCAAAAGTCCCCGCGAGCGAAACACATTTTGCACGAGGCCAATCGGTAATTGACTCCATTGGCAACGTTTTTATTCCCACACATAAGTTCAGGAAGCTGAATGAAAAAAGGGGCTGAGGCACGATGATGGCATTTCACGACATGTGAATTTTTAATTGAATCCTGGTGTGCTGGAATAAAATTTTCCTTGTAGAAATATATTAAACTTCCCCTTTTTCATGGAATAGGCGCGGTTTTAGTTGAGGAAACAAAGTAAATTGTGCCACAAATAAGAAATTGGCGGCGCGAGAAGAGAGCAATAATGAAAACAATTCCGTCGGCGGCATTGAAACTCGAGCGCGTAAATTGAATTAAACGATCCGGTTTTAGCGGCGCAACAGAGTTTGCATGGGAGTCGATGCGGGATCAATTGAAACGGGAGCTTTCTCGCCGCGAGCGGAAAAGTCTTTGGTACTTCTCGATGGCGCGCGTCCGGCCGCACACATCGCGAGAGAGAAAAACCGAACCGAGTGCGCGGCTCCAATATCGCGACACTTTCTTTCTTTCAAGCTCATTTCTCCTCGCGGCTCCACCTGCCTCAGGAATGTTCCAGCGAAAGTTGGCTGTTCGTTAGTTAATTCACACTATATATAAATCGTAGCGCTCTATTATGATAATAATTGCGCCAACGGCCTTTTGATTGCATCCCGCGTGTGCGCACAATTAGGAAAATAATTAGCCATCTCTACATTGCTGAGTGCAGAGGATAGGAGAGTGAATTAATTTGCTACCAGGCGCCTCATCACCAGTGCGAGTCGTGATAGTATAAAATAAAGAAAGACGCTCTTTATAAGTTATTTTGCATTTAAAAACAATAACACAATCGCACATGAGTTTCATTAAATAAAACAAATTACATTTAACATTATTAAAATTTAATAACAGATATCATTGTATAAATTATTTTTTAAATAAATCTGTTCATTTATAGAAATATGAATGAAGATAAAAAAATTAATAAAGAAATTTACACCTATTGTTTATAATGTATAACCTATTTTAATGAAAAAGAATTAAATTAAAACAGAAAAATTCAAATTTTTAGAAGCGCCTTATTTATAGAGAATTTGATAAAGCATTTTACCTTTTTTAAGTTTTTTATGCAATAAAATTAATTATGTAAAAAATGAGATTTATAATGCTTATAAAAACTATTAAATTTAATAATTCTTGAATAATATGTATTAAAATAAGAAAAACTTATTAGATTTTTATAAAAAAATACACCTTTGTTCACCAGAACCTCGCACACGCGTTTATTGTCTTCACCGCACACGGAGAAGGCGAGTCGAAAATTTACTGCCGTCTGATGGTTGCTGGTGTGACCATTAGTGAAAGCGGTGCGACAGGCCAAAAATGTAACGCAGAGAGATGCTGTAACTCATTCAAAAATCGTTTCCTCCGCATCAGGAAAAGCAGCGGCTTCCCAGACGAGTTTTCTCTGCGCTGCTCTCGTCCACACTTACATCACCTTTGACAAGAAGCCAAGCCCAGGCAAGGCTCAATTTTCTAATCCACTTATGTGCTCCAGCCGGCGGGTTCGAATTCGGAGAGAATCTCTCATTTCCGCTCGGATGCTGCGTTGTCTCGATTTCGTAACCAATAATGATCACCTGGCGCGCCTCTTTAACTTCAACAACTGTAGTCTGATATATAAAAAAATTATGCAAGCGCTCTTTGAAGTGCCGATTTCTCGATTTTGCTCGTTAATTCTACCCTATCGAATCAGCAGGAAAATATTTCTCTAAGCATTTTAATTTAATATGCTTATGAGGGGAAACATTGACAATAAGCTATAAATACAATTGATGTAAATGCAGGTAATTATTGGCGAGGGCACACAATCAGCAGTAAAAATTAACAAAAAAAATTCACCTCCGTGAGCATGATGATAAAAATATGTAATGCAAAACGTCCTGTAGGCGTAAATTTTCCTTGGAGCTACATATTAATTAATAAGGACAAGAGATCAAACGTGATGCAACGTAATTATGCACTTGACCAGGTATATAATTTTCCTGTTAAATTGGATGAGAATAAACCTGTTTAGGCATACATCAAAGAGTATGGTTAAATTATAATAAGATTCCACCTTTCAGTTTTGCTGCTTCTCTTACGATTAAGCGGATTTCTTTTAGAATTTACATTTCAAGTTTGCATCGTCTCTGCTGATTTATCGGACGCTAGTATTGCGAAAGGGTGGCATTTTGACGCTACCTCTCTCAACTGGAACGGCGGCGCCTCGCCTGTCGTGCGACCGTTTGACCTTTCACCGGTTTCCTGGTGTGCCTGCTTTTGCCATAGGTCGGCGCATTCAAAATAATTTTTGTAATTTGTCACTTTTACTCTCAAAATTACTCAGAAGACAAATGCATTTCTAATTGATTGGTTAATTTATTTGCAGCTGCTTTCACTTTCTTTGGGGACTAACAAATTAAAGAATGAAATAAATTTGTTCGTCGGACTTATTTTCCCGACAAAATTCTTTAATTTTGAGTCATAAATAGTTGTTATTTACAGTGAGCAATCCGAGTACTTGTTGTCGCAGGGTGTCACTCGCTTGTGTCTCCTTTGCCCGGCTCAGCAGCGGCCAACTCAAACACTCTCAACATGTCTTTTGATTTTTTTTTACACTATTTAGTTACATTTCATCCACTTTTGTTTCATATTGTCGCAAATCAAATGTCAAAGAAACATGCATGTATGCTAAAAGGCTTGATACTTTTCTGCTCTTACAACTAGGATGGAAATACAAATTTATCAAGCCTTGGTCAATAATTAAATCCCTATAGTGGCAGTCCAAATTGTAGGTAGGAATTGACCACACAGACTGGTCAAAATCTCTGGCTTCTCTATTCAGTCAACGTTAGAATCAATCTGTGCAATCAAAACAACTCACAATCTTTCAGGCCAAATTTTCTAATTCAAATCACAATAATAATTGATAAAAATAACAGCAGCCATTCTGCTTTCACAGATATGTTCATCCAAATGAAGTCATACGATCACAAATCAGACTAAGTTCGAGAGTAAACATGTTCCATCCCTCTTGTTTGAGATTTCACTGCATTTTTTGCGGTTATTTACATTATCATGCTCCCCATGGTTTGGTAATTTTATCTAAATGAAGCTCATCTGATATAAAAGGCTCTCCTCGTTTCAAACACACTTTAATTCAAACCAGAGTTTAATAAAAATCCATTGAAAAATGGCACAGAAATGAGCATGACAATCATTCATGCAATTTTCAGTCAGCATCATTTTGATTCACCACTTTCAGCAAGGAGACAAAACTTTAGTTCTAATATATCAAAGCGAATTTTCGGTTACACTTTTATCAGTGGCAGTTTATATGTGAGGTATTATCGTTTTAAATGGCACTTGCAAACATCTGAGTTCTACGAAAGAGAACTTGTCTACAAAGTCTTGATCCATTCTCATGATCTGATTGTATTCAAATTAGTCGAGATGAAAATTTCCAATCCTAACGCTACTTAAGTATTAGATTAGCTAGCACCATTGATGGCACTGGATGTTTTTTTTTCTCTCAATTCGACCGACTCCAAAGTCGGAAATTAATTTCAAAAATCAAAATGATCACCGCAAAATGAGCTGCAGTCGGTAAAAAACATTCACAGTTACGAGGACGACAATTGAAAAATATTGCACTTGCTCTGTTGTTCGCGCAGAGCGACAGCGATTTTGATAGATTTGAGAGTGTCTGCGTTGGCGGCCCTGCTCGAAATCAAAAACAAATCAAAGTGTCTTTGGTTTTTTCTCTTTCTTCTGCTTGTTTCCATCCTGTGGTAGTTGACACACGCCTTCTCTCTCCTTCTTGCTTCGACTAGATTCTCTCTGATCAACTTTTGGACTTGAAGAGGCGACTCAGTGTGCCCCACGACAGCCCCGAAATCCGCCTGTGTCGAGAGCGGATTTCAGGGGCCTCATGCTAGAGTTGCTCCTGCAGGTCCGTGCCGCCCCCACCCCCGTCGGGCAGCGTGCGCCGCTGCGGCTCGGGGGTGCTCTGGTATTGCAGTCGGAAGGGAGGCACGCGGCCGTGCTGCGGCGACCCAGGCACTGACATGCTCTCGTTGATGCGGCGCGGCGGTGGCTCTGGCGGCGCCGGAGACACGTGCCTGCGGAAAATAACAATTTCAACATCAGCAAAGCATCTAGGCAATTTGCCGGACTTTAATATCAAGGGCAAGTTCTGGTTTGAATTGTTTAGAAAAATTGAAGCGTCCAATCGAAAAAATAGAACAAAGGCATTTTTAATACCAAAATTCTGGGCCCATTAAATTGTAGAATTTTGCTGGCTTAAAAAAATTAAACTAGCTAGAGTTGATTTATATATCAGGCGATACTATTTTTTTCAGTCTTATGATGAAATTTTCATGACATTATAAATTGTTAAACTCCCTAAGTCTCCAGAGGAAAAGTTGAAACTTTGCCGAGAAATAGAAAGAGGAAATTCCACTTACATTGTGCAATTACAAATTGCCTCAAATGTATTGAATCACTTCCTCTATCCTGGAATGTTCATTAAAGAGTGCTGCAGGTTAAGATATCAGCGGCTAAATTGCAGTGTTAAGTATGAGGTCATAATTATTGGAAACACTCCAAGCAATTCAAAACAACAAATGAAATCAGGCGAAACGACAAATTGAGGCAACAAGAAGACGGAAACTTTAGTCAAACTGCAGCGTTGGAACAACAAGGTAAAAACTAATAATTGTTATTAAACAATTTGACAGGACGTCATGCCACCAATGAACATTTATAAACGGAAATTCTTAGAAAAATGGATTATTTTTAGTCTCGCATAACGTTATGTTGAGTTCCTCTTTTAGAATGTAAAAAGTAATATCTTTATTCATAAATATTAATTATTATTTAATTATTATTAATAAATAATAATTTTAAAGTTATCTACAATTTTTTTAATCATTTTATGTCTTATTTCTTCTGAGTAATCTTCACTTTCAATATTCAATTTTATTTTAATGACTTAGCTTGAGAAAAGGATGAATAAGTAGGAAAAAAATAAATTAGAAAGCCCTGTGGCTTTACGAAATATTTGTTTTGGGCGCATAAATTTGCTGGCTAAAATTAAAAAGCGTGATAGTGCAAGATTCCAAAGCGGGAAAACATGAAAGCGGGGGGTGAAAAGCTGCGGGGGTGGCAGGGCGAGTTTACCTTCGGGGCATGGAGGGTGAGGCGACAAAGTAGCGCGTCTCGCCGGCCCCCAAGCTGCGCCTGGTGGTGTCGAGGAAGCCGCGCCGCAGCCGGGGCGACTCTTCTGCCTGGAGGCGGCTGCTGCGCGGGGGCGGCGAGGGTGGAATCACCAGTGTGTCCCTTTGGTAGATGTGCTCGGTGTAGATGGGGGGAGGACTGCGGGCGTAGATCGGCGGCCCTGCCGAGGGCTGCTGCGGAAGCGGCGAACGACGGCCCAGCTGCAGCTGCAGGTACGACGCAAACCACTTGTCGGGCGAGTGGGGGCGGTGCGCGGAGGCAGGCGGAGGCGGGGGCGAAAAGCTGAATGCCCTGCAAGCAGCCACACAGACAAGCATAGAGGATGGAGCTCACGGGGGGTTGAAAAGTATGGATTGTGATTTTATAGATTTTTAACACCTTGTTATAATAGTAAATAGTTCAGAATAGTTTGGTTAAAATTATGTTTTGTATTCATTTAAAAAAAAATGAAAAATATAATTTTTTTAGGTGAAAAACTTCTTCCTTGCAAGAGACACGTGACAAATTTGAGGCAAAGCAGACAGCCAAAGGAGAGACTTCCAAGAGACACACACTCACCCAGGCAATCACACGCACACACAAAATAAAGCAAAATTGTACATTTCCCCCTTATCTTGGTTTGTTTATGTCATATATTCGACTTACAAATTTAAGAGTCAAATGCTAAAAAGTGAGTCAAGCAAGCTGATATTAGTAAAAAATCCGTATTTTTGGGACTTCCTTTGAGCTCACCTGTGGTAAATAGGAGGTGGTGGGGTTCCGTTTGCGGAAGTCAGGATTTGGTGAGGCTCCGACGGATGCCTCTTTCGCTGGTCAGCAGGATAGATCCTGGGAGGAATGGTGGGAGGCAGATCAGGGTGAAGTCGCTCATTCGAGTACAAGCGCGGCTCGCTTGGCTGCTGAAAAATGTAATGAAATTTTTCAACATTAACGCACATTTCTTGATTAGTTCGTATTTTTGATTTAACACTGCGCCATTTATTAAATTATAAATTTTTAAATTGTTGATAAATTCTATTTTAAGATTCAGAAACTGATATATTATGAATTATTAAATTCATTCAGGTTTTGAACAATCTAAATTTTACAAACCCGCCCGTAGATTGGCTGGTCGTGGTATTGGTAAAATCTGTGCGGCTGCTCATGATGCCTAATGTACTGCTCGTGGTGCCTAGGATCAGACAGGTTTCGGTGGTGGAACTGAGAGTGGTTGAACACACCCTGCCTCCTGGGGGGTGTAGGAGATGCCTGAGAGATGCTTGAGCCTGACGAGGGCGGAGTGTATCTATTTCAAGAACAATAAAAAAATTGAATGAGGAAAAATAAATGAATATTTATCCTTACTTCCTGATAGGACTGGTGACTGGAGTGTTGGTACTAGCATTGACATAGGTGGGACTGAGGCACGAAGTTGGCGAGGCCACCGTGTTGGTGCTGGCGTTCGAATAACTAGGACTCGGCTTGCTGCTGCTTTGGATAGGACTTGAGTTTGTTTGAACCGCGGTGGACGTCAGGTTTGTGACGGCCGTTTCAGAAGCCACCAAAGCAGGTGGGGTGCTTGTCTCAAAAGTGGACGCATACCAGCGTGCAAGGTCAAACTCTGCGTTTTCGTACTTGAGGATGAAGGGATCCTTCAACAACTTGCGGTACTTTGGCCTCTTTTGGTAATTTTTAGTCAAACTGCAGCAAAATCATGGGTTTGATTATAAGACTAAGTGTGGTTTAAGAATTACATACCAACTAGAAACAAAATTCTGGAACTCTGGAGAAAATGACTGATCTGCGGGAAGAGAGGGTGGGTCCTCATTTATCACTTTAGTAAGCACCTCAAAGTCTGTTTTGCAGTTGGTGTAAGGGAAGTGACCAGACGCCAGCTCCACCAGGGTGATGCCCAAAGACCACACATCAGCCCTGATGTCATAGTCGGGGTTGGTGGGATTCGGAGGGTCAATCCTTTCAGGCTATAAAAAAGTAAATTTGTAAATTTCTAGATAATAATCAAAAATTGAATGGTAACACTCGAGGTGGATTTCATAAAAGATTGAAACCGGGCGAACCTCGTTGCAAAGAAAAAATGAAAAAATAAAGGACAACTGACCCCAAAGGCGACCTGCGGTCTGCTGGTACTTTAAAACCTAGGATTTGGGGTCAGTTGTCCTTTATTTTTTCATTTTTTCTTTGCAACGAGGTTCGCCCGGTTTCAATCTTTTAATAATCAAAAAATATATTAAATATAAAATACTCACAGCCATGTAAGCAGCACAACCTGCACCTCTCGTTTTAGCCTTGGAGTCGACTAGCCTTCCAGATATTCCGAAGTCACATAACTTGACGATTCCTCTCTCATCCAGAAGAATGTTGCTCGGTTTTACATCTCGGTGGATCACACCATGCGTCTCTTTCAGGTAATGGAGTGCTTTTACAGTCTGAAATATGTAAGAGAAAATCAATTTAGAATTTATTTGCCATTTCCTAAACCATTAACAATCAAGAACAGTAAATAAGTGTCATAAGTACCGCTACAGTAACGTTTCCTAGAACATCCTCAGGCAATGGCTTCTTGATTCTTTTGAGCAGTTTGTCGAAGCACGTCGCCATCAGCTCCATGCAGATCCAGACATCAGCGTCTGTTATGAAGCAGCCGAGGCACTGTACGATGAAGGGACAGTCGTGAGACTTGAGCACCACCTCTATGTCCATAATTATTCGCTTCTCCTCCTCCCTGTTTCCTGAGCGCCGCATCTGCTTCACAGCAATCACTGTTTTGCTTGGCCTGTGCAACATTTTGACAACGTGGCCACAAGTGCCATAGCCCAAGTCGCCTAGGTGCTCAAGGTCGCTTTCTTCCGTCTGGTACTTCTGCGAACCAATCGATTGCTATCTTACTTATTAATCTCATAATTAAAATGATAAATTTGTAAAATTCATAATGCTAATTTTCTGTGATTAGTCTAAAATTTAATGCAAGTGAATTTATTACTTCAAGTTTCTGATTAAATTAAATCACATTACTGTATCAGTTTAATTTAACAGTATTTAAAATGAAGTTGATTTCATGGAAACAGAATATTAAAATTAAATCATTCAAATGTAAAATAATTTTAAAAATATACGTTAAAAGTTTTTTTAATTAGACGTAATTTTTGCACTATACATTAAAAAATTGTGTTAATTCTAGTGGTAAAAAATTGTTATGAAAATCAAAATTAAATTAAATTTTTTTGCAATTTTAGACGCACTTTCCCCTCTATGGTGAGAACCCCAGTTTGCCGCATGATCTCTTTCATCTTGGCGTCGATCTCAGCCGCCGACTCTTGAGGCCTGTTCTGGGTGTAAGTTGGCAGGCCGTGCAGGGCGAGTTCCTTTCGCGACCTCGTAGGGGTGCCCTCATGCCTCGGGGGCAACGGGGACGATGGGTCGCACACTGCAAAGAAACGAAAACACTCGTCAAATCATGTGAAGTGCGAATGGAGGGGCGCGCGCTGCGCATGCAGGCATGTGTCAAAACAAGGGCCGTCCCCACAGCCCCGCGCCGCCTTCGTGGGGCCTGCTGGTGTGCGGGGTCATACAGAGTGGTCAAATGGGCCCAGAGAGGCCCCCGAAACACTCAAAAAGTGGTTAAAATGCAATTAAAAGTGGGCACAGCCTGGGGCTAGGCAACTCACGTCGCTTCGGCCTGCTGATGGTGGCGGGCCTTCGGACCCCGGGGGCCACCGCCAGTCCTCCAGCAATGGTGTCCCGCTCGCTGGCTGCATTTTCGGCCTTGAGCCGGGCCTCCAAATCCGAAATTTTTAACGCTATTCGCTCCGTACTTATTGAAGCGCTAGACATTTTGGATTATTTTCACTTCCATCACTGACGACACCTGGCGGCGCCTACCCAAATCGGTAAGTTCGCCAGTGATTGGCCACTTTTGTCTTCGGTGGCAAATATGCAAATGAGAATTTGCAATACCGGTATCGCAAAATGAAATTGGAACGTTTAAAAAAAAAGAAGATAAAAATGTACAAAGTGTATTTTTCAATCTTATAAGCTTTCGTTTGTAAACTAAAAATTAAAAAAATATGCCTTTTAGGACGCTCATGGTGTTATTTTTCAAATTATAAAATTAATCGTAACCGGTAGGACTCTTAAAAAACCGATTGTCTTTGCCATAATTGCCATGATGCGCCCCCTGATTGCAGGCACGTATTTGTTATTGTCCCGTGACGTGTGATCAAAACGTATTTTCCGCCTCGATTACAGCTCAGCTGCAGTTTTTTTTGAAGTGATGCTTTGACCGATCTAATTATAAGGTAGATCAGTGATTATAAAACCTATAAATTTTATTAAATAACCTCATTTCTTTGCTGAATCGCCAATTTGTGACGAGGTGGGCGTGGTGACCTACGTGTGAAAAAATCGTACACTTTCTCAATTTTCAGTATTTTTGGCTCAAGAAGTCAAGACTCGCTCAATTATTTAATTTTATCCAGAGAAAAAATAATTCCATTTAAATTTTTTTTTAAATTTTGCTCAATGTCAGTTGTTCAGTGTTTTAATGTCCCATTTGGAAGATACTAGGGCAAGGTTGTCATTGCCTGACATTGGAATTGCTTGTTGTTCCAGTTATATGTTGCTGATTGATGGCGAAAATGGATAGCAAACTGAGCGCTCACGATCGACAAGACCTGGAGAAGTATACAAAGTTTTTGGCCATCAAAGCTACGCAGATCATTGTCAACAGCAGACTTGGTGAACCCGTCTCGACCAATTGCAAACCACTATCGTCGGGCACGGACTGGGTTAGTTAATAAAAGAAGGAGAAAAGCGGAGGCCATTAAATAGTTTTTTTTTTTAAATAAATTCAGTTCAACCTGGCCATCCCTGACCTACCTGAAGTGTCAGCCCAAACAAGGAGCATTCTGTCTGGCAGCAATCCCTGCCAGAAACTGCCCATTTGTGTAGAAATCAGCCTTAAGACTTCAGAAGGAGACAGCATGATTTTAGAAACATGGTTGCTGAACATGGGGGATCCAACAGACCATGCTGTATGTTTCTAATTATATTTTTCAGATATTTAATTGTGATGTATCTATTTTGTCTTCTTTTTAGACGAAAGTAACTCACACCATCTACAATCGAATGTCTCTGCTGCTCAAATCCTTGCTGGCTGTCACAAGAGTAACCCCGGCTTACAAACTTTCTCGGAGACAGGGAGCGGACTCGTACCTTATTTGCTACAGAATTTACAGTGGTGAACCTCAATTACAGTTGTTAGGTATTTATTTGAATTTTTCCAAATTTTCAAAAATAATTATTTTTTTCTTAAGGTGAGGGTCACAACCAAGCAAGAGTAGGCCAGTTGACCACTCCCTTGGGAACAATCCAGCTGTCGGTGGCTTACAGGACGAAAATGACAATATCACCCCAGCACACCAAGGACATTATGGTCAAATCTGACCACTTCAACCCAGACCTCAGCCCAAAGCACACGAGATATCAAAATATGTGAGGATAATTAAATTTAGTTTTTATTTCTTTATTATTTTATATCATATATTTAATTCGTTCTCTCCATATTAGCGAGGATTCAGACAGTTCGCTGAGCAGCACTATCAAAGCAGGTGCCTTTGCTGACCCCGGCTCGAAGAGGCCACACTCAAGATTATTTGCAGTGGACTCTGATGAGGTTCCTTTCGCCAACTTGCTCATAACAGCTTCCAAACAGCCAGCTCAGGATCAAAACAACGCAACGAAGAGCAAGCCAGACAATAATGGCAACAATAATGCTCCAGCAGCCAATCCAGTGTCAGCCAAAACCAGCTCGGATAGCGTTTCGAGAAGGTCAAGTAGCTCTGCTACGGACGACTTCATCATGGTCGACTTGGTAATACCTGCTTCATAATTATGCTTTTTTAATAAATATTCAAATTTGTTGTTGTTCCTGTTGTAGAAAACACCCTTTGCTGGTGGCAACCTGAACAGTGATCTTGGCACATTCTACAGGGAGTGCCAAACCGCACCACCCCTCAAAACCTTCTTAGAGCAGCCTACGTTGGCAGAGCAGGTGTCGGCTTTGCCGTCCCAACTGGCAATGTTTGAGAAAAGCCAGGCTGAATTTGACGCCCTGGTAACCTCCCTAATTTCACAGCCCTCTCTCACTTGAGCCAATCATGTTGCAAGAGTTGTTATTTCATTGTTGGTTACTTGTTGCTCTTGTTAAAGACTGATTATCCTGACACGATGTCATCTTTTGCCATATTAGACTTATTGCGTTACCAAAATTTATTATTGGATATTGGATTTGTGGCCTTAAAGAAACCTTGTCCAAAACTTGCAAATAAGCAATTGATTTACCAAAAAAGAGATTATTGGTATTGACTGTAAAAGGCAAAGACTGTAAATATGGTTGAACGCCTTTAATATAAAAGAAAAATGTATAGGTAGCAATGAAGAGCACACTCTGCACACAATTTCATTTATTAAAAACTTTCAGTGCTTGTCAAAAGAGCTTTAAAAGCTGTTCAAGCACTCTAGTCCACATTTAATTACCCTCTTCAACATGAGCCTGAATCTCTTCAAAAATTTTCGCTTATGAAATGAACTAAATTTGTGAATCTTCTACTTAATTTTTGATTCTTACCAAGGTTCTATTTTACCAGTTTAATGAGAACAATTTCTATCTATCAAGTCAGCAAGTCAGTTTGAGAAAAATGTATTAACTTGTGACAGGAGCTTCCTATGCTAGATTGCAAAATCATCACAAGGCAAAAGACTAATTTTTTTATTGTTCTTTGAAGCAAGCGAGTGAGAGATTGCTGGATGATATCGGTTGGGGGACGGGGGGATTTTTAATCAAGATTCTTAATAAATTTTACAATGGGAAAATTTGGAAGAAATTCTTTGACTTGATTAAAGTCAACTATTACTCATTATACACCATGCTTAGTGGTGTTAATGCATAAATATAATAAAATTATTGTCCTCAAGAGTCTTGTAAAATATTGGATAACAAGAAATAAAGCTAGTAAATTATAATATTTCTATTTATTTCTGATGATTTAAAGCTTGTGTGAGTGAAACACTTTACCAGATTTAGTTGGAATGAAATAGCTCTCATTATTTTATTGAGATGGAATCAGATGCAGCAAATACATTGTTTACTCTTTTTAATTTTTTTTCACACGGCACAATTTAAGGGTGTCCCGTTTTATTTTCACATCCAGAGAGATTCAATAAAACACCAAAAGTTATAGAGACAAATCACAGAGAGCACAGCAGTTCCACTTCCCTGTTGCTTACAAGTAGAGTTAAACACCGAATCGAAAGATTGCATTGATGGTTTTTGCATTATACTTTAATTTTACAATTGCAAATTGTTGTATAATATAATAATATGCAAAGTTAGAGCTCTGTTAAAAAATCACAATATATACTTAACATATTCTTAATTCTACATGGCATTTTTTTATATTCCAGTTTTTCAATTTTAGGGAGTTTATCAATTTAAGATTGCATACCTGATTTCATAGATAGAGAAAATTGATGATGAGTACTATTTTTTGGTAAATTTTAGTTCTTCATCTCATACAACCTCAGCGTTTGTTTTCCCCTTCTATCGTTCTCAGCCAAACATGGTTTAACTTCTTAGACATCTCCAAACATATATTTTTTGACTTTACAACAAAACACTCTGTTAGATGAATTTTCTTGAAGATGGCTCAGTATCTAGTCAAGAAAACTATCCGATCCATCAGAAAGGACTAATATAGCATAGAAGTGCATTGCAACTTACACAGCTTTCACTACATGGGCAATTATTATTATTAATTTATCTCGAACCAGCTTTTAGCAAAGAGATGAAATTTTTTAAAGGATTTTTAAGAGTTACACCTTTGAATTATTTATTGAACTGTATTAATACTTGATTTTTGTAATCTCCCAATCAAAGGAAATTTCTTGCAAAACTTTCTTCTTAAAAAATTAAGACAAAAATACAAACTAAGGTATAAGTACATGCAGAATGAAAATAAATTAAGAGCGCGTTAAATAATGATAAATATAATTATGATTTGTCTACCATTATACATTTTTCATTGCATATACATTTTTTAAGAACATAATTAACACCTCTAACTTTGCCCTGGGACGTCATATTTTCAGAATCAACAAATTTTTCATATTAGTTAAAATATTATTTGTTCAATCATGAATTCAAATTTGCAACTTGAAACACAAAACACATATTATGTAGATGAAACTCAAATTGAGCAAAAGCCCTGACAGGCAATCTCGTCGATTCGGGTTGAAAATCTTTTAAATCTTAAATTCCACCAAGTGTATTCGCAATAAATAAAATCACACACCGTCTTGAGAGAAATTAACACTGCTCGTCGAGGCCCTTGAGTTCGTCATCAGTTGGGTAGTAAACGCAGGGCGAGCGCGTCGACGGCGCCAGCAGCTGCAGTTTAACGTCGCGGCTTCCGTTGTTGCGGGCCATCCGACTGCTAGGTTGGCGCACACTGAAAGTGCGGCCGTTGGAGACAAAACTTTCCTCGTGGGTGGCCTCTGGGGAGTCGTTACCCCCTCGGCAACAGCGGCCACGCTGCGGCCAGAAGATCTTGAAGAAAAGCCGCTTGAACTTGTCTCCGAAGATGACGTAGATGACAAAGTTGACGGATGAGTTTATGGCCACAAGCAAATTGCTCGTGGCGATAAGCTCGTCTTGCAGAATGCCGTAAAAGGCCTCAAGCACGTTGTTGACCAGCGGCAGGATGTTGCACATGAAGAAGACTACGACCACGCACATTAGCATCGTTGCCAATCCAATCTCCTTTTTCTGCAGCCGGGACAGGCGTTGCCTCTCAGCATTTGCTTTCCTCACCTAAAACAAAGTTTTGAAATAAAAAAATATTAACTTTTGCTCTTTTATTACTTGAAATTGTAACGAGGTAAAGTAAAAAATTAATTTGAACGAAAATTAAAATAATTTTTTCTAGGAAATAAGAGTAAAACTAGTTTTCAAAATTATTTTGCGGTTGGGGCAAGCTGAATGGATAAAAAAAATATTGAATCAATATCTAAATTAAAATTCTAAACACTTAAAAGCAAAAATATATATTGCCAAAAAAAAAGCTTTCCAAGCAAGAGAGTTACAGACCTGCATGTAAATTGCGCAGTTGAAGATGGCAAGCGCAAGGAAAGGGACAAAGTACATGACCAGCAGATATGTCCAGTTGACATAGATGGTTATGTAGAGAGGGTCGTTCCGCAGCGCTGAGGCGCTCACCATGTAAATGGTGGTGTTGTATGGTGGCAGGGTGCCAGTGACACGCTCCACCTCAAAAAAGCGCGGCAGGTTGTACAAAACGGAGAAAACAATGATAAGCACAACGTAAATCCGCGCCCGGCCGTAAGTGCAGAGGGACCGAGCGCGCAGAGGGTGGCACACGGCCACATAACGCTCCAGGGTCACCGTCAAGGTCAAATACACTGAGCCCGTCTGCGCAATCAATCCCATGGGGTAAACAATCTGAAAAAAAAGATGAAAAATATATTTAATAATTATTATTTAGCCTTGATTCTTAATGTTCTTAAACAATTATTTAAAGTAAATATCAAATATTGAAAACTTTTGATATAATCTGTCATTTTTTTACTCATTTTATGAATATTAAAAAATAAAATAGACTTTCCTATGAATTAGACAAATGTGTCCTGGGTGAGCTGGGACTTGCAAAAATTTATAATTTCTATTGACTTTGACTGAAATTGCTTATATAATTTAATTAATTTTCTTACCCTGGCGATGGAAGGGTAGACATAGTACATGTAATGCGGCAGGCAGCCGGTGTAGGTGGCCACAGAGGGTAGCGAAAAGATTAGGATGGCGGCGACGAGGAGAGCGGCGTCGCACCGAGCCAGTCCAACAAGCAGGCAGTTGATGCTGGAACGCATCTGCGGCCGCGACAGGATCACCATGGTCAGCACGTTGCCCAAGATGCCCATCAGGCTGACCAGGCCGAGCAGCACCCCCTTGACGAGGAACTCATACAACCTGCGCAACTCGTCGCTGTTGCCGCCGCCGACGGCGCCGTCCGCCTCCTCCGTGGTCACATTGGTCACGTTCTCCATGGGCTCAAGTCACGTCCCCAGAATTCTCAGCCATCGCTTTAACCTGGTGACAAAGTGTTTTTCATTTTATAAATTGAAATAATAAATAATGTTCAGTGAAAATTCATTGAAAAACGCTGAACTTTTATATAATTATACATGAAAATAAATTTTAATTAATTAATATTAGAAATGGTTGTTACACCGTGGATATTATTGTTACATAAATATATTACATTTTTTTTATTCCCGTCATTTACAAAGAACTGAAAAAAATAAATATCTTTAATCTGGTTTATAGGGGAAGAAAAATAAAGTGTCAAATACATCTTCTTTTAAATTAACACATTTCCTCCCTAGTGTGCTACTACATTGCAAGTTGATCGTAAAACATGGATCTTTATTGGGTTCATTTCCTCTTGGCACTTAATAAAAAAATCATTCAATACCTCTCCTTTTTAATGACTTGCTGCTGTGATTGGATGAATGTGTTATATGTACAGTGACGTTTACAGCCCATAAAATCGACCATGGCTCGCCGCCTTATAAAAGTCGCAGCCTTCACTAGCAGCTTATTTTCGCACTTTCGAGATTGCGTCTCCCTGACAAGATTTGCCACGCAAATAACCTCTATAAATAATCCGACACCTGCCTGACAACTTTCGTAAACAAAATTTTCCCCGGGCTGTTGAAATCTTGTGCAGATAAAACGAATTTGCAATTTCCCTGCTGATTAGTAAATTAACTTTTTAACTCCCACTCCCATCCACCAGAAACGAAAATATTTTCCCGAATCGCATTTTTTCCTCTCGGCGATGATTAATGCGCTTGATTGCCCGTTGAAAGGGTTTCGCCTGTTGCCAATCGGAAGCTGCACCGCACGACATACACGTCCAGCGGGTTGCCTACTTAAATACTGGTTCTAGTCAGCGTGAGTAAAGCCGATTATTTCCGATTTCGAGTGGAATTTTAAACCGAAACACGCAAATTGGCACCCATTCAAGGAAAATCCTCCGTGAGAGCAGGTAATCAGCCCGACGGTTGTTTCCAGTGGCGATTCCTACCCACTTTTTCCGCTTGAGTTTGCATGAAACTATGGTAGAAATAATCCGCATGCAGCACGACGTGTAAGGAGGGATTTGTGTCGCCAGCGATCCGTGCAATTTTGACCTAATTCTGCTCACTTCTGAACTGCGACGTTTGTATGTACACGATTCTATGTATATTATCATTGTTTCAATATATCGCATCAGGGCCAGAACAAATTCAATCAAAAGCACTCAACTGCGCAGGAACTAATTAAGCCGACTGCGAATGCCCATCAGGAGAGTCGAGAGCAATCGAAACTTTTTGATGGGAAGCACTGCACTTCAACTCTGCTTTATTAAGTATTAAGTAACAGGCTTAATAGAGTTTGATTTGCAAGGCTCCTGAGGATTCTGCTGTCTTCCATTAGCAACCGTTTATTTTAATGGAGCTGAATAATTATTAAATGACGTTGTCTGCTATTTTTTATCAACAAGGAAAATGAACCGATACAAAAATGTAGACTGGATAAAACCAATTTTCAATTAGAGATAGCGGACAAATCATTTTTTTTTATATATTATAAAAATTGTGACCTGTTGAAAATTTATCTGCATGGTTTTTAATTGGTTCTAATCAATATTTTTTTTTTTACAAATCCATTTGATTATTTTTAATAACATTGCCTTAAATGATATTTCAGATTTGGGAACAGATTATTCTTCATCTACATGCACGCACATAAATGACACAATTTTCCCTCTGCATTAGTTGTTTTGTGTCCATTTCTGAAATTTATTTCGCTGGAGGGCACGTTTTTGCTTGTAATCCGGCCATTTGCTTTGGAGCAAGTTTTGGGATCACACCAGACGATTACATGAGATTAGGACGGCCGAGAGCGCGCAGGAATGAGGAGATCTGCTGTTGGAGAGGCGGATTGCTTTCGCAAGAGGCGCTTGCTTTGCGTTCAACCCTCGAATTAATTCCTAATGGCTATAGTGTCCTCCTACGCGTGCATTCTCTCGCAGCAAACCAAGGGGAAAATTAAAACACTGGAGAAAGAATTTGGACGATTTCTCACGAAATTAATTCAGTCCTGCAGGGAAAACTGTAGCTTGTGCGGTTCCACGTTTTAACCTGTTTGGAACAGTTGCGTGGTTCTTTAAAGAGTGATAGTCACATTGAGCCAAATACTAGAAGGGAAAACATTTGAATAAGACTTTTAAGAGAAATTTATATTTATTTCTTTTTGAATTATTGTGTAAATAGAAATTGAAAATAATAAAACTTACTGAAATTATAATTATTATTATTGCATCTCATCTCTAATTTTTTTTTGCACCCTGCAGTTTAAATTTAATCATGTTTATTAAAGTGAAAAAAATTACAAATTAAACACGCACAATGAATCATCAATATCAAAATGTTTATCTGAAATCAAGCAATTAATTAAACCTTTTCTTTAAACTTTTACGCTAATTCCCTTTCTTTGATATCTTATTTCTCTAATTTCTCTTAGTCTAAATTAAATGCTGCTTTTGCTTACCTACATTGACAAATTTAATTGTAAGCTTGATGGGTGATGGCATATTTCTCAAATTTTCTAGTGTGAATTTTGTGAATTCTATTCATATATTAGCAACCGCTACGATACTGATTGTCTGGGATCAAAACCAAAATCTTCTTATAATGTTGTGCTCATTATAACTTTTTAAAAGCTTATAAAGCCAATCTGTTTTTGTTTGGTACTCTGCAAAGTGCAGTCTCATCCTTTAATCTTGTGCCAAAAAAATTAGCCGCTTTTAATCCTACGCTCTTTTCCATTCGCAGTAGTTTACTGTTTGCTTTGGCTCCGGCGACCACTTACTCAGTGTAAATTTTTCCGTCTGTCTGCGGTCGGCTTTGCGCCATTTTTGCAATTCGCTTGAAAGCGCTCGCCAAATGGCTCTCAGCCGACTTTTCCCCGTCTCTCTATTTTCCTTTCGCAATCAACTTCTGCTATATTCCTCCAATTCCACTTAAAAAGTCAACGCTTAAGGGGCCACGTGCACGGCAGCGTCAAAGCACTTAGCGTATCGTTCAGGAATTAGTCGTGCCATTACATTGTTTGCCGCGCGGCAGAATTATAATTGCATGAGCACAGGCGAATTAATTTATTCTCGACGGCGCGACGCGATTGCAAAACATTTTCTCGAGAGTGCACTCTCCAGAGCAATTATGTGCACTTGCTGTGTAAGTCGTTTGGCTGTGCGGCACACAACGGCAAACAGCGAGTGCGCTCGTTGCGGCCGGAATCAATCCGATCGCGCGCGACGCAAAAATGAGGCGGCCGTGAATGCACCTGGGTACCGCTGGCTGCGACTGCTGGCGAGAAGCAATTATTATACGCTGCACCTCGGCGAAAGGGTTGCGAATGAGTGTGGTAACGGAATGCACTGGGGAGTGCTGCAGGCAAATATTGAATGTGCGCTGGGATTGAAAACCCAGGGACAAAACGACTTTTTGAATTGAGCTAGGGTGGCTAGCTGCGTAGTTGATCTGACATTCCTTATGTGAAAGACCTTCCATTGATCTCATCGAGGAAAAAGAGTCACTTTTGACCTTTTTTCAAAACCAATTTGCATTTATATTAAACTGTTTTTCCAGTTATAAAAACGTTTCATTTAAAGATTTACCACCAAAGTGCTCGAAATGAATATTTTTACAGAAATAAGTGCAATTGTTTCAATTGGTTTTAACCTAACAATCTCGAGGATATTTTATTAAATTATATTATATATTAAAAAAAATTTTTTTCAGTGTTATCATTAATAATGGTTTTAAAATATGCAAAGAAAATATAATATTGAATTATAATCATGACCTCCTCGGCTCATCTCAAATACAAACTGGCTGCTGCATAGCTTTCGATCATTATTTAAAAGCAATTTTGATAAGTATTTTTAAATTAAATGAAGCAATTTATTTATTTTTATCATTGCAATACTTATGATCATTAATCTTGATATTATATATTTAATGCTTATGATATATTTCATACAGAAAAAAGTGAAACTAAATTTAAAAAAAAAGAAAAAATTAGTATTTTAGAAATATTTAAATTTCAAAAAAAAAACTTTTAAACTATAAAAGGGTTGATAATGTTTAAAAAATAACCTTAAATAAGCTTAAAATTTCAACTATGATATTTTAGAGAAATTCAAACCTGAAATTTATCCCAATCGCTACAGATTTTCAACGATTTTCGTTCAAATCACGCATTTGCAAATATTTGCAAAATCCGATTCCCACGTCAATCGCTCTATTTCATCATACCACCTCCATACGGCCAATTACACACGACTGTTTGGCGTTTACTTCAAAATATTTGCTGGAGAATTCAGCGAATCAGCATGTTTGAGCTGAACGAAGTGTTCGCTAATATTGAAATAGGACGGAGGGAAAACAGTTCGGTAGCAAAAAAATCCAAATTTGTCCGCCACTCCGTCAGGACCCTTGTTCCCTTCCATGCAATTACGCCCAAAACGCTTCGACGTGTAAAATTCTAGCATAACACCGCAAAGTGTGACGTGCGCCACATTAAATTAGAGCACCATCCCTTGCATTTCAAAGTGACCACATATCGTATAAAGGCTCGCGTGTGCGCACTGCTGCAGCTTGAGAGGTGAATTTTAGCGTGAATTTAATTAATTTCGAGGGGCATCGTGCCCGAGGTCATTGTTAAGCAAATGAGATTCAGTCTAATTAGGAAACAACGCGAGCATACATTAGGCAAATTTGCTCTAGGAAATGAGCTAGGACCTTTTGACGTTTAAAGCCAATTAGTAACATTTGTATTCAAAGTGAAGCGTGCTTAGAATTTAAAACAACTGTAAATGAAAAAAAAATTGAAAAATTGCGAAGGAAAATTAATTTTCCACAATGTTCGTGGGTTGTGCAAAATGTGGGTAATTTTACTGGGTAAATTTGCAACTTTGTTTTCCGATTAAATGCTTACTTGCTGAAAATCTAATCAGTTTTTGTTTACATTGTTGCAGGCCACGCTCGAACTTTCCGCTCGGACCTCCCGTTAATTACATTTCTAGCGAGAGACGCGCAAAAGGGGTTGAAACGAAAACGCATCTCCAGGGGCGCAGAGAAAAGCGTTGCCTCTCTTTTCTTTCTTTCCTCTCAAGTCTCCGACGCGCGCGCTCTCTTTCGTCTTCGGCCGCTGGGAGCGAGAAAAATAATCGTTTGTCCTTTTTTAGTCGGCACAAGGGTCAAATCGTAACGCGCACCATAAAGTGATATATACTCGACAATAAAATGCTCCGGCCGGGCCAGATAACAAATAACAATTCCCGCCGCAAGGCCGAATATCATCAAAAGTTGCAGCGGAAGCAGCCCCTGACTGACCGACCGAATATTGAGACGCATTGGTTTGTTCCTCCTTGTTGCGGGTGTGTTGATCCCATTTGCGACAAGAAGAGGTATTTCGACAGATATCGGAGGTTCAAGACGCACACGGTGGTATCTTTTGTCATCAAGACGCGTGACAACAACAAGAGGAGGAAGGAATGGCGTGTTATTTTCGCTAACGAGACGCAAACATATTGGCTGGTGATGGTTTTGGTTTACCAGCTTCAGTGAATCTGTCTCCAGATTTTGTCTTATTAATTTACGCTCTTCTCAATATTTTTAAACAAAATTTCCAAGCTCTTATCTTCTTTGACGGAAGAGTTACCTTTGAATTTACGTTAATTAATTTTCAGCTTGCAAGTATAAATCGTGAGTCGTATTGAATTACAACCGCTTCCTCAATTAAAAATGATAATTGATGTGAAATAATTTGTCAACAACACCCCCTGTGAAAAAATCTGGGTATCGACTGTCATTAGTCATTATAGAAATAATGTTGATTGGGCTAAAGAATAAGATATTATTATTTCTGTGATTTTAAATGAACACGCAGCAGAGAGAGAAAAGCAATAATTTGATCTGAGCCGTGATAAAGGCGGGAGATAATTAAAGAGACGCAACTCTCTGTCACTCAGCCGCCGACTCTCTCGCAGGTCTAATTTGGCTAATTAATTTGGAAAAGAGGGGCACAGACGCCATCACTAACGAGCGACATGAAATGAAAATACACACAACCGAAAGCAATCACACTGCTACGAGAAAACCTTATAAGGATGTAAGAATTTTTTGTCTAAAGTGCATTGACAGGAATTTTTACATGAATGCACCTAGGATGATGGTGATGGATCTCGAGGGAAAGCGGGAGAGGAGCGCCGCAATTATCATGCAGCAGGTAGGTACCGCACAATAAAAAAAGCTCATCTCCTCCATTCAGAGCCACTTGCTGGAATCCGTCGAATCCCAGTTGGAAAGTATAGAAAAGAACGCCGATTAAATTTATCACCGACTCACAATAATACTCTTTTATTTCGTTGCAGCAGACGCTGGGTCGTGATATTGATTATAAAGAAAGAAACGTTCGAGAGATAGAATTCCAACATTTCCAACACAGAATCTAATTCCGTTTAGCGGAAATGAAATTGAATAAAATTGTGGAAATGTTTTTTTCAATTAGTCCGGTGGTTGAGCAAGGAAATCAATGCGATAAAAACTTTTTATGGGAAGATGCGACTTTTGAAAAATGTCATGTTATTATTCCAGTTTGAATAATGCGAGAGTTCTATAAAATGTGCGGTTATTGTTACCTCACATATGGTTATGATAAGCAAACAGTTTTTTAGAGAGAAAAAATGCTGGTGTCTGCATAGATTTGCTTGCGAGTGATCTTATTTAAAATTTGTTTAATATATAATTTTCTTGCAATTTTGCCAAAGAAAGGTCCAGAAAACTGTACTAATTTATCTGCTTTTTTAGAAATAAATGACATTTAAAATTTATTTTAAAAAAATATCAAAAAAATAAATAAATAATAGTCCCTCTCACATTAAAAAACATAAATTTTAAATAAAATTGTGTTCTTATTAAATACGTAAAAAAACATTGTTTATATATACCTGCTTTATGCATGTTTTTTTTTGTTTAAATTCCGTGAGCATCTTTATTTTTTTTATAATATAAATATTACTTCAGGCCAGATTTTTTTTCATTGGTGTTATTTCCTGCTCATCATGCTCAGTTTGCCTGAAGCGCGTTAAAAAAAACTGCCGAAATCAACCACACTCTATACATTGTGGCCTGCAAGTTTCATTCACCGCGAAAAGCACGTGATTATTCCACTTTTTATTCAACCTGCCCACCGCAATTGAAAAGTCGGAAACATATATGCACACATGACCAGTTTTTGTAATAATCGTAGCTCCAGGGACATTGATTTTGATTGCACCGGGACCGGTCGCAAAAAAAAAGCACGCCGCGAATGAGTTTTTCTTCTTCCTCTGCGTCCTGCCCAAACGCACACACCTGTTGTCGCTTTCATGCGCGCCACTTGGTGCGAGAGTTTTTGTGTCTAGCCGTGTCGATTGGCCAAATGATTATTACACTCTCGCCTCCACTTAATGGCCCGAATTGTGATTCGTGGGAAAGAACTCGAAAACTCATTCCTCACTGCTTTTGATCACACGCTGTTTATGGGCTAAAAATATCTGCACGAGCCGCAGGGGTGCTACGTGCCATTTGCCATTTGTGGCGAAGTAAAAAAGTTCACTTTTTCGCATTGGTGGGGTGCAAAGTGGACTGATTTGACTGAAAAAATATCCCCCTTTGCTGATCGCAAAAAGCCTCGCGCGTCCTTCTCCAGCACGCACGGCCCCGACTCAACTAAAATGTTGCCGTCTGCCGCGGATATCGATTGACAGGTCTTTCAACTCTAATGCCAAATTTCGTCCAAATCGTGCATTTGACACAGCAACGCTGTCGCATCATTATATTATGAGAAATGGATCTGAATTTTTACCTTCTCCAATTAACGTCAGATCTCTGACAGAAATCATTAGTCTTAAGAAATATCTTCTTCAAAATTAATTTTCAGCTCACTTCCTGCTTTGAAGCTCTAAAAAAAATTCAGTACATACGAACAAGACACGCAAAAGTTTCTGGTTCTAAGAAATTTCGCAAAAGTTTCGTATAGAAAAATGAACGTGAGAGTTTTCGTATAGCAGCGTTGCTGCAACTATTTTTTGCCCATATAGAGAGATGTGGTAGGAAAAAATGAGGGTAAATTTATTCGCAGGGACGGGCGAATCAGGCGTGAGTGAATCAAAAGAGTTCATGTGCGGATCTGGAGATGCCAGAATCGAATTTTGGCCCTCTGGCCGTCGTGGGAATAAAGGCCGAATGCAAATGAGACGGCGGCCGCGAGGTAATTTTGCGCTTTCAAGGGCAATCGTGACCTTGCAGATTCAAGTTCAAGAAAAATATATAATATTAAATTAGGCAAGACTAATTTAGGTTAAGTCAGTCTAGACGGCGGGCCACCCAAAGCAGGAAGAATGGAAAGTGTGAGAGCAGCTCTATTATTAGATCGCAAGTTGGTTAGCAAGTCATGATTTGAGCATTTCGCTTTTAGCTGATGGCATGAAAAATGGAACGTGAAGCATTGTTTACTTCTGACAGAGTTGCTGTTCATCATAAAAGTGCTCTTCGTTGAATATGTCATTATTCAGGATTCTGGTCTGGAGAGTTGTTTGTTTGTTTCCGAGTGCTTTATAAACTAAACAAAACAAGTTAAAATAATAAACTTTTATCCATTCAAAATCAGATAAACTCACAGGAGGGAGGGGGGATTTTTTTCACGTCCTTTTGGGGCAGGAAAATCGCCCCCACGAAATTTCGAGACCTACCTTGTGCCGAGTTTCAGGCTAATTTTCCTCCAAATTTGCGCATATCAGCCTGGTTTAAATGGGCTTTTGGAGATCCTTGACGACTCGAGCTCAATTAAAATCACTAAAAAGAGCACTTTCAAGAATATAAGCACGGTTTTTAGTGAGATTTCTATTGAAATCCATGAAAAAATGGCAAAAACACCCTTCCCAGCACATCTTGGGCCACCACATGATTTTTCCCACCAGAAATTAACAGATGATTATGGTAAAAGTCACGTGATTGGTCAACCAATAGCATTCATTGTTTACTAAATCGGTGATAATTCACGCCAAATCGTGACAAACGCGTGTTTATTCTGTTCCAGTGCTATTTTAACGCTATTTTCCAACAATTAACATTTGAAAAGGTCTTGAAAGTGATTTTTTCGTGTATCTCAAATGTTGTGGACTGATTTTGTGCCATGAAAAGTTGGCGGAAGTTGCGGAAATCGACGATAAAATCGCCAAAACTGGATTCACCGGACCTGCAGGGCCTTGGAGCTAATGGCCGGAAGAGGTAAGATTTTAGCAATTTTCTCGTGATATTTTCTCCCCGTGAGATTCTTGGCCCAGAAGGATTAGAAAAAAACGACCCACCGTGAGAGTGTATTTGATGATATGAATTGAGCATATATTAATTTTATTTAGCTAAACGTTTTCCATCAAAACAGGTTTCACCAAATTTGTTTATAGCAAATCTGTTATAATTTATTTATTGATGAAATATCCTGCAGAATATCATTTTTTCTGCAGGCTTTTTGCATAGCATGCGAAACATTTAAACCGCAGGGCGCACACTTCTCCAAAAGTCACCGAACAGAAAAGGTTATAGGAATTTTTGCATCTAATGGAAATCGACATAAATATTCTTATAAGCACTACTTTTGGTCCAATAATAGAATTTAACAACAATAATATTTTTAAAAGTTAATTTTGGCGAATGCATATTTAAATACATGGCAAAATTCGTGATACATGATAAGAACAAATACATAGTCAACCGAGGCTCACTGCGATGCATGGAGTCTTTTTGTCACAAGTTTGAGCAAAATTCATGCTAAAGTGGTGGTGCTGTGTTGTATAACGATGCCTTTTTCTTCATAAATTTGTTCTCAAATAAATTGAATGTTCACAATGTATTTTGTAATAATGTGGACGAATAAACACCAAAAATAAAAATTAATAACTTACAGTAAAAATTTATCTTCAATTTAAATATTTAATAACAATTAATTGATATTAAATTTTAACTTTTGTTTTGTTAACAATTTTTCCTATAAATTTTTCCAAGCCTTCATGTAAATTTCACAATTTCTTTAGTTATCAAAAAAATAAAAAAAATTCTCGATAAAAGTAAATTCCTCGTAATCTCTCTGGTCTTCGCTCTGTTTTATCACAATAATCTCATTCATAATGTAGCAACGCAGTGCCTGTTTTATGCAAAAATATCCACCCACGCACAAGTTGCAAACTATGATAAATTGCCTTTGAGGTATAGGCAAATGAACCGTCAAAGTAACTCGTCTGCGTACACACGACCCAGATTTCATTGCTGAGAATCAATCTTTCGCTGCCCTCCTAAAACACACGTGCTATGCACGTAATTCACTCCTTTAATTAGACGGCAGCGTTTCGTCTTTTTTATCCGTCGTGGTGGCGACGATTTTCCCGAGGCCGGCAGCAAAAACGACGAGACACGCGTGTTTCTGTGTACACACAAAAATATAATAAATCCGTCGGGTGTAAAAAGGAGCCAAGATGTGCTGGCCGCGGTCCAAACAGCGGTCATTCGAGCTCTCTTGGTGCGATTCTGTGCGCAACTCGTTCCGCCGACGCATGCATTGAAATAATAGTTCAAATGAAAAGCATGTATAAAAGTTGCGAAACATCTAATTAAGTTTATATGTGAGTTCTACTTCCACTCTTTATGTATTGGTGCGGAAACGGGAGAAAGTTTAAAAACAAAGTTTCTTTAAAAAAATGGAAAAGTTATTTATTTGTACTGTTGAAAACTTTTTAATATTTCTCCTAACATAGCTTTTTGCATCATTGAAAACTTTGATAAGTTAATAAAATTATTAAACAAGTATCTCCTTATAATTTTTGTGGCAGAGTCATCAGAAAAATGAGATTTTCCTTTTAATGCTCCTCAAAGAAATGAAAATCAAGTTAGCACACAATGGCAAAGCAAACTTTTATGAAAGGGAAGAATAACTGTGTTCATTACACTCCTGTTCTGACTGCGCAAAGTCACTTCAAAGTGCTCATCGCGATGAGCTAAATCGTTCTACTTTTCAAAATAACTTCATCCGACAAAACCCTTGCTTTTCTTCCCACTGAGCATTATTTAATATCATAAAGACTTCGTTAAGAGCTCATCCTTATTGAAAGTGATACTTCTTTCTCTTACGACCGAGTGCCTCTTTCCTTGTCCCCATGACAATGATTTTCCATGTTTTTTTCTTGTCATCTGCAGATGAAATTTATATAGCTCAAGGATGCTTTGCTGCAACTCGTCACAAAGTGTTTATGTGAAGACTTAATGGCGTGTTGAATTTTAATCTTCCTGAGTGTATACGCGCTCTGTCTGTCGAGGATTCATTAAGGGGCTTTTGTCTTTCCGCCTTTTAAAAGTGCCGCCGCATTTAGCATCTTGAGACTTGATCTTTTGTCTTTTGTCCTTTGCTCTGGCAAAAAGCGAAGTTTTCCGGAAACAAAGAGCCCAAGACAGACTCCCAAAATTAGGAAAATATATATCCGAAACAAAGCAAGGACGCGAAAGCACAAATTAAGAATCTTAACTCGGCTATTATGAAACGCACCACAGCTGGAAATATGCTCCTTAATAAAAAAGAGAGTGAGTTTAATTAAATTTGAGAGAGAGCACAAAAAAGCGCGCCCTCCAGCATAAACGCGTTAATCAAGTTTTGATTAATTACTTTTTTCTTTAAAACTTTTCCAATTCTCTGAAAGTTGAATTATTCATTCGGTGTAAACGGTATGTCGGGGTTTTATTGCTTTATTATTTCTTCCAATTATTTCACTTTTGTTCTTTTACTGCTGCCAGTTCTTGCTCACCCTGTCTAGCATTTTGCCAGTGGTGAGGAACAACGCGGAAAATAATAAAAGAAAGAAACGCACGCGCGAGCAAATTCAAATTAGCCAAGCAGCCCTCTCTGCAACATGTTGGAGTGATGAATTATCGTTTCGTGAGCATTTGACTGATCCATGGCGGCGCGAGCGTGTAATTTTTATTTAATCTTCTCGCCAGCTGCGCTCGAGTTCACTTTTTCAGCGCAAAAATCGACGCAATTATGCGTGAATTTCTCAGATTAAGCAAAAAGAGAAGGGAGAGCTTTTTTGCATCCAGCAGTTTTTTTCGCTCCAAAGAATGAACACAAAGTTGGTGGTGCATTATTTATGCGTCGGTTTTCTCTTTTACTTTGTGTATTTTCCTTTTCGCCTTTGCTTTTTTGGGCCAATCAAACGAAAGCCAGCAGACAGACAGACGTGGCGCGGCAGCGAGTCGGTCTTCGTTTTTATTGCCGGGTTATCTGGAGATGAACTGCCTTACTGACAGAGCCCACAACAAAACACTTGCCAGCCGAGAGAATAAACTAAAAATACAGCTGAAATTGACAAAACTGGGCCATTTGAGAGATGCGAGGAATGCGCTCTGCGCACAGCTAATGGACCAGCGGCAAGGAATTGACGCACTCGCGTCACAGACGACGAGGAACGTGGGAGCAAAAAGCAGAGGAACGTTTTTAAAGTGAGAATAAATTCACTCGAATTGACTTGAATCAAAAGTTTTACTGTGAATCATTTTGTTATTTCGAATTTCCAAATTCTTTTATGAAATTTGTGTCTCTGTTTTTTCTGACGAGAAACGTTTATTTTTTTTTTATGCCAAAAACTTTTCAAGCACGTAATGCGGGGAAGTGGAGCGGAATGGTAATTTATATTCAATTTGCAACGACAACAGAAAGTCAAATACTGGTGTGGTCCCCTTTTTCCCTTTCGCCAGTGTCACTTTCCGCGCGGGAAATATGATTCCGGGATTTTCCACGCCGACGAGCTCTGAATGGGCCGCGGGATTTAAACGAAAGCTCGCTGACGAGAGCAAACTTTTTTCCCTTTCTGCGCCGCACATTCATGGCGACCCCAAACCTTACTTTCGTTCTTTCTTCGGGGACGGTGAAAAAAACCAATAAAATAATTCACGCGCCGGAGGGCACCATCTGCATTTGGATAGAAGCTTTGTTTCTGCCGCCACATGCACTTCTTCGGCCGCCATCGATTTTCGTTTCGCTCACTTTACGTCTTGTGACGTCACCATCTCATCCTCGCTTAACTGGTCGTCGATGCTTAATTAAAAAGCTGCAGGGGTTGGCACCACTTAATTTACAACTGGCAGGCCCATTCCTCGCCCCCGATCGAGGGAAAACCTGCATGCGCCTAGGCCTCTGCATGCCCCGATTTCAAATTAACGTCAGAGTCTCTCAGAGGGTTCGAAAGAAGATACGAAATCGCACAGGGATTTCAAGTGCAACAGGGCTTATTGGTTTTAAATTGAGCAGCCAAGCCACCCTTCGACGGTTAAAATTTGAAAAAAAAAAAATTAATTTTTTAAAGCTTCTACCAAATTTTTTTGGAGTTTTAAGTTTTTTATTTTATTTAAAAAAAAATATTTAAAATTTCTAGTTTTTTATTATTTATTTTGTAGTTTTACAATGAGAATTTGCATGTAAGTAAAGTAGTCGTTTTTATAATATGTAGGAATAATTTTTTCTTTCATAATTAATTGGAAAGGTTTATTAAATCAAAATGCTAAAATTATTTTCATTTACAAAAAGACAATTTTAGATCCATAAAATCAATACATTTTTTATTTTTATTTTTTTTTTAAATTTTGACTCCATAAGTTTCAACAAACAACATCAAGTTATTTGTTTCGAGAATGTTCATTATTCTTGTTGCTTTTTTCCACCCCAATACTAGTTTACAAGCATTGTAAGCTCATTTCGTTTGCAAAATCGATATTCGCCCCATTCACAACAGTGGCTGCTGAAAGATAATAAAATCGTCGCCCTCATGGTTGATCTGCTGCAGCTGAAAGCAATCAGGTCGTGCGAATACAATGAATATTTCCAAGATTTACGACTCTCTCAGCCGTCCTTTCTCTCAGGGATACAAAATTCCGTTCCATTGGAATTCCAGTCGTGCGTCGACAAACAAAACAAGCGCCCTCTTAATAATTGGCGTTTCTCGGCACGCGCCTCTGATAAAACATAACGCCGGCGATTTTGCCAGCTTCTTCTCCAGCATAGCCTAGGGCAAACTTGGCCATCTAATTGACTTTGCAGATTCGATTCTAAGGACGCTTCCGGCGACAGTAAACCTGCTAATTAGCGTCAAGAATAGAAGAGGCTTGTGCGCAAATAACACAAACGCCCGTGCGCTGCGAGGGAGGGCGACTGCTTTAATGAATCCTTGCAAACTTAAGTGATGAATGGTCCTCGATCTTGACAATTAGTTGGCGCCTTGGAGCTCTCGTCTCTCAAAAGCCGCCACTCTCTTTGCAAAATGATATTTGATTGTGAGGTTAAAAACTGCGAATGTGTGATAAAAACTGAACTTTTCAAGAGAGAAAATAATTTTAACTTTTAAGGTGCATAAGTAGGAAAAATATATTATATTTAAAAAAAAAATTGATTTTTTGATGAAAATAATAGAAAAAAATTATTTTAACGCAAAACATGAAACAATTATTTCAAATTTTGATATTCAAATGGAAAATAATAATGTATGAAAGAATGGCAAAAACATCAATCAAAGAAGATTTTATGAAATAATGTAAAATGATAGATGCTGTGTTTAAAAAAAATCGTTATAAAAAAATTGATTTTTAAATTTGCTATAAATTTTAACGAATTTTAAAATAAAAGTTTATTTCATGTAAATACATTATTAATTTTGAAATCAATATTTATTTATTTATAAATATTTCAATTAAAAAAATATCAATGTCATTAAATTGAGATCAATTTTATGTATCTTTTAAAATTACTTATTAGTATATTTAATTAATATTTAATTTTGAGAGAATTTTGATATTCCATATTACTATTGTTTGATTAACCGATACCTATTAGTCGCTGCCTTCCTTTTACTCAAAGAAAATATTGATAGGAGTTATTAAATTCATGCAATGCTCTAATTACAAAAATATCTGAAGTCATTTTCATATTGAATTGCTGAAGCAGAATTCACTTAAAATTTGTTAAGTTAGCTTCAAAGTTTTGGCAAGCGTTTCCGTTTCGCATGTGTCAATGTCAGACTTTTAACCACAAAAATCCTCTTACGCACAACTTTCGCTGAGCAGACGGGTCTGCCCAAGGGGAAACAAGCTTCAATGGGATGCTAATTAAATTAAAATGCAAATTCGCGAGACTCGGAATCAGCGCGCGGAATAATCGGCGGATGAGCTTGCTAGGTACGCTGCGCTCAGAATAATAAAACGCGGCGTATAATTGCTAATTTGCACAGTGAAGGAACGTGATTTACTTTTCAATTAAAGCACCAAGAAATGAATTTTCAAAGCACCGCTGAATGCGATAAATTCCAGCAGGAACGACCTTCAAAAGATTTTCCGTTTTTTTTTTCGTTTGGAGACCAAACATGGAACCGCCATGCTCAATCAGTATGCGCCGCATGTAAACTTATGCAGTCTGTTTGCATATAAGCGGAGGAACACCCAGCACGGCTGGAAAAGTTTTGCATGCGGGGGGACTGACGACAAGAAGGTTGCTAATAATAACCGAATTTCTAAATGTTTGTCATATGCACGAGAGGGAAGAAGAAAAGTGAGGTTTGGAAACACAAGCGTGTCTTTGTCGCAGACACGAGAAACACAAAGGGGTACCTCTGTGGGTCGGAATCCGAAGTCGCAAGGTGAGCAGCGACGCACGATATTAAAAATAGCAGAGCTTTGATTGGGGTGCCAACAGCGATTAATCTCGCTTCCCACCAGAGGAACAAAAATGATCAGAATAAAACACAGTCGCTCTAAAGTTTCTTTCGTCAGCTGAACTTAATAAAAAAGAAAAGTCACTGGCGCGTGCGCTAATTGCCCGAAATTCCGCGCCCGGCAAAGTCACGCAAGATGCGCTAAATTGGCTGACATGCAAATGAGCCGGCACTAATTCATTGATTACGCCGCGCTAATGTCCCTTGCATGGCCAAGGTGCCTCCTGAGCGCACGATCAATTCCTTAGGCCCAACGCAAAGACCGCGGAACTTGCATGGTGGGAATCAGCGAGGCGGAAATTGCAGCTAGGAGAGCGGAAAAAGTGCAAGATAGGGAAAATTTGTGAGAAGCACCTTCGTCCCAATCGGCTTATGCAGCTTAAGTAACTTGAAGAAATAAAATTGAATTTTTTCATTCCTTCCTAAAATAGCTTTTATTCGCTTTTTTTTTACAAGCAAGGCAGATTGGATTTGTTCCAGAAATTTTAAATAAAAGTGGTTCAAATTTTCTGATATATTTCATTGAGAAGTAAAAACGAGAGCAATGGCAATTTTTTCTGGTGACAACTTGTTTCTTGATAGGAATTTCGGTTCAGATAAAGCACGTGACAAGCGATTTCTGTGTGCTAATTGTATGTGACAAGTTTACCGGCAGAGAGTATTCTTTGATGGAGCACGTGATGGCGAAAGTCTTGTTATAATAACTGGATTTTAAGTTATGCGCAATGTTACAAGTGTTTTTTAATATTATGTAAATTTATTTGGCCTGCGCAAGATTTTATCTTCCTCTAGTTTTTAAACGACTCTTCTTTTAATAGGCTTTTTAGTTTAGTAGCCTTTTAATGGATTCAGATTGTTGAAAAATATTTTATTCATAAAATGCCAACTAAACTGTAGCGAAAAGTAATTTCTTTTATTCACATATAAACGGTTTTCCGATATTCTAGCTCTTTTTCTGCAAAACATTTTTGGCGATGCTTTATTCAATATGTGTCAGTCGATTTTATAATGGTTTATGTTTAATTTGAATTTGCATGGACTCGTTTCTTTACAATTTTTTAATTTCAGAGTAAAATGAATTATCAATTTTTATGGGTGGAAGAAAGAAAAGAAGTCGTCAAACTAAAGCTTTCTAAGACGCTATACTTATTAATAATAGGCAAAGAGACAAGACCCGCTATTCAGTTTTATAGCAGTACATTGGGATAGAAGAGGATTTGTGTCAAATAGTTTCAATGCTCCTCTAGCGATCAACCAGAAATGTGATCAATAGACCCGTTGTTTGGAGCTGTGTTGTCTATGGTTCTGCGCAATTCCATCACGGAGATTGCACTTTTAATTGACGCGCCATTGGCGAAAATTGCTTTGGCACGCCGATTCTGCGAAGCCCGCAATATGGAGCGAGACAACGCGGCTAGCGCTAGGATTCAATTAAAACACGCGAAATTGCCACAGAGGCTAAACTTTGTGTATGGGTATTTTGTGCGACCACTCGAGCGTGTACAGAAATGCGCCATATTTCACGTGCCTTCCGAAGATAAACTGCGTCCACCGAATTTTGTTGCTGTTGCGTCGTGACGCCTGAAATATTTTGTGATATTTTTATCCACGGCTTTGGCAAGCAGTCTCGTAGATTTATATGTGCGCATAATGAATTTTCTATATTATTCTTCAACAGTGTAATTCGCAGCTTCCGAAAATGGTGGAATTGATTGCCACGTTTTATTGCGCATCCAAAACCCATCAATCAATCGGCCGTTCCAAATCGTAAACGCGCATTTTCTTCGTTTTGTTATATCGGCTATCGGCTTCGTACGTCCGCAAAAAAAAAAAAATAAAAAATAAATGACCGTCGATCATTCGCAAACGTGTGTTTAATCGTCATCTGGCAAAATTGATTTTTTACCTCGTGCGCAATACAATGTATGAAAAATAAAAGACAGCCGCTTTTCATCGTGGTACAAACTCGATTAAAATTAATAACCGATCAGTGGGCACGCACGCTTTCAATCAATCTAATCGTTTTCTAACTGGCCTAACACGCACGTTCTTTTTTCAACGAAGCATATGTGGTTTTTGCATATTTAAATTTGAGTAATTTACCAGTAATTTACGCTTACAGTCGACTCGCTTTTAACTTTTCCATTAAAAATTTTCTAGGTCAAGAAAAGTTTAAGTGAAGGAGTTAAGAGAAAAACACCATTCATTCAATCCGACAATCCTCGCACTCTTTCACCCTGTGCGCAGCATGGAAATGTAAGATTGAATGTGTGAGCAACTTTTCTCCTGCAGATAAAAAAAAACTTTCAGCGAGAGAGCAATTTGCGGTGGCGAGTAAAATATTTTATTTCCGGGAGAGCAGACAAAAACTTGTTGGAATGCGTCTCAGAACTATGAAATTATAAAACGTGGCTTGCGAAACTTTCGTTAAGCTCCGACCTGTTTACCGGCCGGGTATATTTTAGTAAGCCGCGAAAATCCGCGCGAAATGTTTTTCCACGCGAGATGAAATTTTTCAGGCTTCTTTCAATGCGAGAGGGTTTGCGCAGCGGAAAGGAATGCATTTGACGCCGCAAGCAGATTTGCCCTGGATCAGCCGTCGATGGATGAGGCGGATTGTATTGAAAAGGGGTGGTTTTTCACCCCATCCTCTCTCATATTGGCCAGATCAAAGGAGTGCCTGCGGAAATCGGATCAGCCGCCGACGCAAAATCCAATCTCGGGCTGCATTCTTCCTCGAGTTGGGCGAAAAAGAAGAACAAAGTTTTGATTCGATTCGCTCATTACTGAAGCCTTAAAGAAGCAGGTGGCTCAAAGTTGCAAACTAAATTGCGGGCTAAACATGAGGGCGAGAGAGGAAAGGGTTGTGCGGGGTCGCTTTTGCCCTTGGCCAGATGTCAAAGGGTGAGCGTTAACTCGATTTTCCTGGAACACTGACAACCCGCACGTTTTCTAAACGTAATTTTATCTTGTTTTATCAAGTAGTTAATGTTACGTGGGTTTTTCTGACGTTGAAATGCAAAATGTTAACCTGATGTTAAAATTAAAAGCGGATTAGAAAGCTTGTTAAAGTTGCAAACAAAAATAAAGTTCGGAGTTATTTTACCCCTCAGCTGCTAAATAATTAAATTATTTTTCACGCAGTGCTTTCGGAGTGCTGCTGTTGACGGATAATTCATTTGGAGGTGTTATGTAGATGGGAAGTGAAGACAATTCCAGCAGCGAGCTATTTTCGCCTCGTATGTACCAATTACTGAGCAAATGGTATACAGGTTGGCTCGTGTCTTTATTGCCTCTACCTGTTCGCTCTGGGCTGTAATTTTCTGCTCTGATGCTGAATAATTAGCGCGGTTTCTCTTCATTAAACACTCTTTGCTACTTCAGAATATTAAAAATTACGCAGAAAACGTAATGAGATGTGTGGCGATGAAATCAAGAGTGAATAAAGAATTTATCTCATTACTTCAATCACAATAACTTTTTGTTGAGTTCATATTACATTTTTTTTTATTATCATAAAATTTAAATTATATAGCTTCCATGCAGTAGAATTAATATAAATATTAAAATGCTTGTTGTTTAAATTTTTAAATGATAAAACAAATTAATTTAAATATGTATGAGGAAAATTGGTTTCAGCATTTCTTAAACTATATGCTTTTGAAAAATGCATATATAAGCTTTTTCCAACTCTCAACATTTGAAACTTACTAGTTTGTTGATGAGCTTTCCTTCGTTATTGCATGTAAAGTAGTTTCATAATTTTATTGTCATTCTATAGAAACTTTGTGTTTACCTCATTAATCCGCAGTAAATCCGGGATTTTAAATGCTCAAAGGGAAACGAGATTCTCTGTCTTCATGGAAGAAAGACTCTCTAATCAAATATGTATATTATACCTTCAGTATTTTGGAAAACATTATTGCAGCTTGTTTATAAAGCAATTTCATAAAAGCTGAAGTTTACGTCAACATCCAAAGTTCGACCACTTAGCGAATCTTCAAATAGCAACATTACCCCGTTTAACTTTTGAGACAGAACAAATTTGAAGCAAATAATTTCAACACAAAGCACAAGGCATGATAAAACAGATTAATTCACTCCCGCTGGCACTCAAGATTATGCAAAATTCCTGGCGACAGCGTGGCGAAAAGCGAAATGTTTCGCATAATTTGCATGCAAAGGAGCGCGACACACCAAAGTAGAAATTTGCCGAGGGCGCCAAACAAAAGGGAAATGGAAAATGTCACGCAATTTCATCATAGAAAGCAGGTAGATAACAAAGCATGGCGAAAATAAATTACGAAAAATGCTTCATTAGCAAATAAAGCAGGAGAAAATTGTGATCGGGAAAATTTGCCTGAATGTTTTATTCATGTCGATTTCCAGCACCTCTCGATACGAATAGGGCCAAAAGAAAATCTCTTTCGGGGCGCCGCGACCGCAATCGGTCGTTTTGTGTGCAAATTAAAGCAGGACCGAATTGCAAAAAGCGAAGAAAAAAGTCCAAGCGGTTGCCAAAAACTATTTTGTTATTTCCAACGCCGGCCAAGCAACGCGCGGGTTGTTTATTTTTAATATCTGGCGAGGCGTAAAAGACGAAAGAACCCAACAGCCGTCGTCCAATGAGAGAGTGGTGCTGGAAACAAGCACCAATATATATACAGACGATAATTGACCCGAGGGTTCAGTTATTTTTTTAGGGGGCGCGTGACTGATGAAGCGAAAATTAGTCTGTTGATTGAGCCGAAAGAGCCAAAGCCACGGGATGGGCTGGATAATCCCTGACGGGGATGATTTTTCTGTTTGTTTGCAAAACAATAAAAAAAAAAAAGAGAAAGGGAGAGCGGGGGCAGTCGGCGGCAATAAAAATAACAAGGGCGGGCGCGGATTTTCAATTTCAGATAAGACTGTTTGGCTTTTGTTTCTTTCCCTCTCTGCGAGCGAGAGTGAAGTGAAGAAGGGCACTCGGCCAGAGGGACCATCTAATAATATCAATATTTCGAGTGTCGCTCACAATGGGCCACTTTGCGAGCCAAGAGGATATTTCAAAGTAAATCGGCCGCATTTTTATTTTCGTGCCGGCCCAGCGTGGAATAAATTACTCTGATGCACCTGTATAAACGTCTGAATACGAGTTTGTTTTGCAATTCTGGCACGCGTCGCCTCGCTCTTGCCGCCTGTGGTTTATTTGTCTTGACACTTGGACTTTTAGCCAGAGTGTCCGCGAGTGTAAATAATTAAGAAGAAACAACCCGCGCCGGGATAATGGGGCTCGGCGTTTTAGCCTGATGACTTTGTCCTCCCGTTGAGCCTGGCTGCTGTGCGTGAGAAGGATGGGTGCAACTTTGATGTGCGAGAAAAAAGTGTTCTGTTTCACTTTTGTTAAAAAAAATATCACATTATTTTCGCTTTGAAAAGTCTTTACCAAACCTCGTGGCACAAGGAAAACTCTTGAATTTATAAATTGTAATAGAAAATATATTAAATTTATAAAAAAAAAAATAATTTAAACTATTCCATTATTGCCCCATGACGACAGAAACCATTATCATATTCATTTTTCCTGAAATGTAAATTTCCGTAGCACATCAAAAGAACCGCATTAATTTTTATGCCGCGGCTCAGTTGTTTTCCAAAATGAAGAACGCTTTTGAGAGCAGAAGGAAGGAGAACGCATTTGGCATTCAAATTGAAAATGAGACACGCACTGGCGTCTTTCAAGATGCGATTGACACAGTTTCGCTGTCACTCAACCAAAAGCAGATCAAATTTGGCATAGCAGCTGCCTTCTATTGCTGCCATTTAGAGAGCTTCGCAAAATTTCTATCTGATGATTGGATATTTCTGAGAAATTTTCATTACAGTTAAGAAGGAGCGAGTTCCTGACGAAATTAATCAAGTCTTGGGGGCACGTCGTCAGATAAGGAAGAAAATGTTGAGACACAAAGAGATCTTTTGTATGTACGTCTCGAGATTTGAGCAAATTTGACGTCGACAAAGATGAAAATACAGATCACAGGACGCTCCAGCTCTAGAATGAACTCATTTTCTTTTTATAATTAATGAGTCAATCCAATTTGTTTGAATTCAGGCTTGACTGATAATTTCATAGGGCATCATAAAAATATTCTTCAGATTATTTTCACAAAAAATATGATGATATTAATATATACAGTTGAGTAGTTTAAGCACAACTCAGCACGCATTTTTCGTGAAATGGGTTATTGAGGACGACTTTTTATGTGTGAACGCACTCTAAAAGCCATTATACAAAGAGATCAAAGGGCCAAGAGGGCCGTTTGGCGGAAAATTAGCATTTGCCAAAACATTTAGGCATATTTTTAAGCAGGGAATATATTTTTTGGTCTGGCCCATGGAGAAAAAATTAGAGCTAAAAAAATTGAGTTTAGAATTGGTTAATTTAGTGAAATTATCTACAAAATATCTTATTGTTTCTAATTATTGGTCGGCTTTTTACCTATCAAGGAATTAAACCATTTTATAACCTTAAAAACTTGGTATTTTTTAAAAAATATATTAACTTTGAAAATTAAAATTTCCCTTTATACTTTTTCAGAAATAATCTTTGATCATATTTGTAAAAAGTTTTACCTTAAAAACATAAAAGCATTGAAATGAATAGGTGCCTATATAAAAATAAAACGCATTATCTTTGAGTTCTGTTCCTAATCACAAGAAAAATCTCGAGAGCCTGCAGATTTAATTAAAGGTGCCTCTTTTCCACCTCGGCAACTCAAACTTAATTGGTGTTTCAACTCTTCAGACAAGAGACGTCCACAATTAGTTTGCGGCTATTTCGCCCCTCCGTGTTCGGAGAAAATCATAAAACTCGACAATTGGGCACGTGGAAAACAGGTTCACTTCATCGCCTCCATTACCTACCATGACTGAAACATCAAAGCAGATCTCCTTTTTTCCACAAGAAAAAACATCAAAAGGTGGCTGCGACCTCTATGCATTTTTTCCACATTCCATCTAGAGGGAATGCAATTTTCCACTGAATTTTTTTTAGAACCGTTTCCGTTATATTTCAGAAGCGGGGTTTCTTTTTGAGAGGAAGTATTTGGTGCAGCAGTGTGTCCTCATTTTGCTCTCGTTCGTCGTAAAGCCCCCCAAGTCAAGATCAAAAGTCCACATGGCAATTGGTGGTGGAATTAAAATATCTATCGCCCGCCGCCTGCTGGGGCGAGAAAATAAACATATATTCTTGTGAAATACTTTGAGAGTGGCAGCTAGGAGATCTGAGATTGCGTATAGAGTAAGTGAACGCGTCGTCAGACTTCGCAAACGCAAACATTTGTTCGATTGCTTTGCTCGTCTGGAAATTTAATTGCTAATTGATTTACGAAGTAATTGTTTGCGGCATTGCGGCACTCTCTCCGCTTCACTTTTATTGGGAAAGTATAACTTACGTGCCGCTGTGAAATATCTGAGCTTGAGAGAGAATGTGAATTGGCAAAGTGCATTTCAGCGAATGATTGATGAAGGAAGAAATCTAGAAATGGCCAATGGGAAAAGTGGGCTTTTAGCGCGGTGAGCAATTTTTCAGCAAGCGCTCAGCTTGTCGCATTTCGGATTTGGGTTGTTTTTGCAAGAGTGAATTGTGTAGCTATTAGATTTACTTCACGCAGTAATTTATTCAGTTAGAAACAAAAACACATCAAGTCTTTTAATAGATTGTACTGCAGTACAGCAGCAAGTCAATAATTTACGTTAAATTTTCAAATTTTTTCAACATTCCAAACGTAAGCCTTATTTTAATTAAACATATAATTGTATATTTGTTTTTTTTATTCTGACTTCTTCCGCGATACTAATAAAATAAAATGAAGATAGAAATATAATATTTTATGTGTATCAAAGACAATGTAATTCTAATTCTTTAAACTTAGCAATGTTTTATTGTTTTTTGCAAAAACAAAATGGGCAAGATGATTTTTGTAACACCGCAAGTAACTTTCTGAAGAGTAACAAAGAAAGTAATAAGTGGAATTATTAACAAATAAGAATTATTATTAAAGTTGATAAACGTAATGAAAGATAATTTAATAAATTAATTAAATGAATTACTGAAAATATTGTAAAAAATTTACATTGTTTAATTAAAGCTTTTTAAATTTCAGAATAAAATGAAAATTGGTCTCCATCCATATTGTGCCCTCATGAATAAAAAGGCGTTGAAGAGGAAAGTGAAAATTAAATAATCTTCTCTCTCCGCCCAAGCAACGCTTCTCGTCGCAAATGGAAAGTCGTCACAGTGACAGGTTTATCCGCGAAATAATCATACAAATCGGGCTGAACGAGCGCTTGAAATCTTTTCTCCGGCGGCTAGAAAATTTCGTCGTCGGCTCTGCAATTTATTTTCGCAATCAAGCCTTTCCACGCGTCTCTCCTGTTTATTTACTTTTGCCTCATCCATCCACTCCTCCGCACGAATTCGCTGAAAAAGTTTTTCGTTGAAATCACGTTCGCCTCGCGCAATTGATTGGCTCGCTTGTTTGAATCACTTTGAATTTGGATTAATGCTTATGAAAATCGTTGAGCTACACAATAAAGAGTAATTAGACTAAATAATGCATTTCATGCAGTTGGGATCCGGCCAGATGTGAGCATCATTCATAGTAATAAAAAATTGTTTGCAGTTGGATTCCAGTGGAAATAAATTGCGGAATCTCTTTGTATATTTTTTCAAGATTATTTTTATTTGAAAACTTGGCAGGAATTTGCAATTCCTTGTCATTCGCCAAGGATTCCACGATAGAAAATCAAAATTAATTGTGCCTCTTGACTATTGATGACTCTTAATTAGTTTGCACAAATAGTAGAGATAGTATGAAACTTTTTCCCATTAATTACAAACTCTTTGATCCCAATGTAGTAAACATGACCTCAAAAGTTGCACATTTTATTAGTTCCATATCAAAATCACGTGGATCAATTTCTGATATTGACCTTCATTTTGAATGTCACAAATTATAATTTTTTCCTTTTATTTCTTGCATCCACATCAACCCTCAAATGGACAAGGAGAATTCAATAAAAGCATCGAGCACCATAATCTGCAGCAATGCGCACGATATATAAATTTTATCCGGCTGCTTATTGGCACTCGCGAGCTTTTATTGCCATTCGGAGAAGAGCAGGATTTCCACAAGCAAAAAACTCTTTACACGCGTGCTCCATTTTCTTTGGTACCAACGACCCCCACCCACTTTGAATGAAAAAGAATTATTAGTTTAACTGGCCTCTTAAATATTTATTAATTACCAAGTGAAATATTTTCAGATGGCCGAGCCAAAACTCCCGACACACTCCTGGCCAAACATTTATCGCTGCGGCGCTTTCCACGCTGGGTGTGATTTGTGCATGTGAATAATAAAAACCCAGTCGATGGGCTGATAATCACAGCAAACAGGTTCTTCGTCCGGCACTAAGAAATTTACTTCTTGATATACTTTTAGGTGTTCACTTGTTCCTATATTTATAGGGTCATAATCATTTACTTAGTCAATGAGATTGGGTTCGATTTCGAGGTCAAACATGCGTACATAAATAAACGTGTACACATTATTTGCAAAACCGAAAAGTGGACCAGTTCAAAAACAAGTTTTCCTGGCCAGATTATTTTTAGTTAACACCAATTGCGCCAATTGAAATTGAATCGAGTTCGTTTATTTTCAGACACTGCAGGGTGCAAGCATCTTGTATTAATTCTGACCTGAAATAACTTTGACTGGTGAACTTGATCTCGATAACATTTTTTTTTAACAAATTTTGTAAGATATGATAAGATTGATGTGATTTATCCATGTATGGACAGAGATCACCTTCTTGTGCTGCACCAACAAACAATCAGAATGGAAAATTTCCACATTTAGAATAGATGAACAATTATTTGGTTTATAAAAAAAAATTAGATCAAAATGAAAATTTGTTACGGACTGAAAAAATGCTTATGCAGAAAATTTACAAATCTCTAGACCTGATACTCAATAGGACATTTTAAATTTGTACTTAATTAAAAATAATAAATGATTTAGAAAATTAAATTATTTCCACACTCTTATAGTATCTGAAAAATTGGTTTGAAGTTTGAATCAAATAAAAATTTTTACCTGTGATGTTATCAGTGAAGGGCATGACGATCGCCAAGTAGCCGGCCGTTGTTGCTAAAAGGGGTGTCCGACCACCCCTGATATTATTTACCGCCCTCTAAGTGGTGCTGTCCTGAGCTCATAATCCAAGGAAGGCGCACTCGGGACGACGCGAAGGAGGCAGTCGAGCCCGCAATTGCTGCCGACACACTGAACAGCTCCGACGGCTCCGTCGCGCTGAGGCTGCCGGACTGGCGGGGCGCCACCGTCGACCTACCCTCGGCAGGACAGAACAGGACTATGGTTATGACGTCCATGATGCGGACGTTTATGTGCTGAAAAAGAAGGACTTTCAGATTTATTGAGTCGTCTGATCTCATCATTCGGATCTCACAATCAGTCCGGATATTTCTTTAATGGCAAAAGCCAATTTACGATGCCGAATTTACTTGAATTTATTGCCAAAAAAACGGCTTGATTCGGAGAGATTTTTGTTAAAAAATGTATAAAGCCGTTCGTTTTTTCTGGTTAATTAGAGGACGCTATTTGCCGAATTTAAAAGGGATTTGTGAGTAAAGCAGAGTAGGCCAATAAAATTTTTATTAAATAAAAAATAGTGTTTGACAAATCCTCATTGGCAGAAGAGCTATCATATATTTTACGTCTTATGCTCACTTCAATTTACTGCAAAAAGAGATTTTTATTTGACTAAATTTCTAGTTCATGTATCTTCTTTTACCGTTTAATGTTCATGACGTTCCTAAAAATTTGAATAAAATCGGAGGAAATCCACATCTTAAAATGCGATTTCAGAGTAAATGAAGTAATACTATTTTATCACTTCAAAAAATATAGGCTACATTTTCATATTGATTCTCTTTTAATGAAAAACCAATTTTCATACATCTTCTCTTCACTTAGACTTGCTGCTAAAACGGGCCATAAGTGGTTTTTATTTTAAAAAAAAGTTACATTGCGAGTTCTTTGACCGCTTTATGTGCATCCTTTTCTGGTTATTTTTAAAACGTGAAACGACATAAATACTTGGAATGTACTTGAAATGGTATGTACAAGAGAAAATAATTTAAAATTACTAATTTTACCAGTTCTGTTAAAAAAAGGTATTGACATATATTGTTTTTTTTTTAAAGTTCCAATTTAACATCATTAGGCCATTTAATACTCTTGAGGGTTTATTTCATCCGTCAATCAGATTTGATTTGTGCTTCACCAAAATACATCATTTAATTTGTTAGATTAACGCCCACGCTAGCTCACCACTGTGAAAAGTAAATTCAGCAGCTCCATGTTTATGGATTTTATATTTGTTTTTCCAAACGCCAGTGGGAATAATCGGATATATGTTCATTTTAATCAGTTGATGGAGCCCCAACGGAATCAATTTGCCAGAAAGCTCTGCAGCCACATTTGAACCAGTGCGAATATTGCGAATCAAACGCATTTTGCAGTCATTCATTATCTGACAATTGACCAGGGAATATTTTGAAATTTCAGTCATAACTGATTTTGAAGAGCTACATGCATGGATCGTTAGGGGTAAATTATAGTTACAAGGGTTGAAGTTAAAAAATAAAATAAAATAACAAATTTTGATTGTAATTTGAAATGATGAGTGTGAAAATTCACATTTTCGTGGAATTATTTAAAGAATATTAATGCTTATTTATTATGCGATACATACATTATACATTTTAATTATAGAAATTTAATACAGTTGAGAGAAAAGATCAGAATTCTTACAATCAAAGTTTTTTATTGTAAATTTTTTTTTTAATTATTTTTTTCACATTTCATTGTGTTTTTTTTTCGTAGTTTCATAATTTTTTAAACTCAGCGTAGTGAAAATTTTTCAATTCTAATGAACGATATTTTGAAAATTGGAATTGAATTTAGTGTATGCTTCAATTACCCTTGCAGCAGCCCTCCAAAAAATCTCTTTGCATTTTTTCCAGCACACTATAATACGGTATTCTATTAAAAAAATGTTATTTCATTATTTTATTTGGGGCAAGCATTACTTAGACCAACGATTAAACCGCTCGAGTAGCATACAGAAAAGTTCAAAATAAATTTTTATACAAAACTCTCCGTTGCGCTCCACCGGCGTAAATTGGATGATGAAGCGGCCGTTTTAATTAATGGCGGAGTTTTGGTGAGAAAAAAATCACCTTTTTCCTGTGTGTCGCGGAAACTTTTCACGAGACTCATTTTTCAAAAAGTTTAGGTGCTGTGACGCAGTTTGTGAGCTTTTGGCCTTCTCTGATTGCGACGCCCTCGTATTTATTTTCAGCCGCTTTTTATTCATGTGAGGGCTTACTTAGAACGAAAAGTCTGCTGGTTTCACGTACCGAAACAGATTAAAGTATAAAACGAGATACGCGTGATTAAAACACGTTTGGGCGTTGAAATGTGTAGTGTTCTTTTAGAATTTTCAAAAGCACAGCATGAGCATTGGTTAACGCGAATAAAAAAAATGAGCTTTAGTTAAATGAGTGTATCTGGCACATTCATTCCAGACAGGTGGTGTCCAACAATGGTTTCATGAGAATCAATAAATTAAATTAAAATTTGAACTGAAAATCAGTAAAAAATTATTAAAAAATAAAATAAACAACAATAATTTAATTTTGAATACTTAGGACTCCTAAAAATTATTAAAAATGATAGAATTGATAAAAAATTAGCCATGTGTACTCTAGCAAAAATTACGTTATTGATTTGAATTTTTTGCCCAATCTTTTAATCTGAACAACATTCATTTGAAAAAATAATAGCATAAAATATGCTTTCTTAACAAGTAATAGTCGTTTATAATTGCAAAACAAGAAGAGCAGGTTAATTATAATTATTTACATACGTTAAAACAGCCCAAAATATATTATTTCCAAAAAGTCTAATAATAGAATTTAATTGTGTGCATCATTCTTATTCACGTTCCACTAAATTTTCTCTTGTTTTCCTGCACGATATTCTATTTTTACTTTCAGGATGGCGTAATCAGGGTCTTACAATGAAATATGCATACACGCATGACTTATATTCTTGCTTCTCATTTTTCTGCAATTACCCACTCATGCTCCCGTCAGGATTAAGCAGCATTTGGCGTACAAAACGGAGACCACTTATTCAAAACAAAGGCCTCTGAGACATTTATTTTGCAATATTTGCATCTTGCCTAGGGCACTTCCTTGTCTCGAGCAGCCAGCGTGGTTGCCTCGGGTCAGATGTGGTCCACGATTGTCGTGCTCCCAAGAGTAGACGCGATTCACATGCCAAAAACAAGGCTGCTTTTTGCACTGTTCTTTTGGCTGTCAATCCCACTTACACGGGATCAGTTTGTTTTGCCGTCACTTTTTGCCAAGTCAATATAGGAGCTATATTTATTTTCCGCAGAAACGTGCGTCTGCGTCCAATACGGACAAGAAAAACGTTTAAAAGAAAAAATTTCATAGTCCCTAGAATTTATTTATTTCCAAAATTATTCCTGCAAAATCTTTCTTCGTGTATTTAGTACTTCTCTAGGAACAGGGGAAATAATTAATCGCGTAAACAACCTAATTACTGCTAATTACCATGATATGAAGGTTGAAATTAATAAAGCCCAAATTTACCCTAAAAACAAAAGTCAATATTTTGAAAAACTTATTTTTTCTAAACGAATGTGGCACTAATTTGAACTAAGATTTTTCATTTTGAAAATCACCATTTTATACTAAATCATCGCATAGAGAAACATATTTTTCAAAGTTTTTACCAAAATTTTCCGACTTTTTAAATTTTAACAATGGTAAAGTTAACTATCGATTTTCATACAGGGATCTTTCGCACTAAAGGAAAAGGTCTCGGCTGCATATTTCCTGCACCAAAAGTCAAGTGCACATCATGCTCTTCCTGATGTTTGGGAGTGTGAAAAACGGCGGCTCAGCGCCGAGATGAAAGTGTCAGTCACAAAAATGCGCGACGGAGCGTGATAAATTCATATTTAAATGTGTTCTTTTTCCTGGTGCTCCTCAGCGCCCCCGCTCCTGCTGCTCGGGAATAGACATCGCTTCTGAAATAATATAATGCAAGAGAAAGAGAGAATGTTCAGGCGGCAAAATGAATTGGAAATGAGAGAGAATATGAAATTGTCGCCCGCGCATCGAAAAAAGCGTAGGCGCCGAAGACGGTGGAGACTTGAAATCCTTAAAACGCGTCCATTGTCCCCGAGCGCGACAACAAAGGAGCTCCTCTTTCTAAAATATGGATCCGCGCGCCTTCTCTATATCTCCGTTGATCCCGCTCCTTTTGAATCGATCGGGACCGTAACACCATCAAATCACGCCTGAGATGGGAATTCAGTCAGGCTTATCTGCCGAGGCGCCCGTCGGTGTCTTTGAATAGGCGGCTGATAATTGTCCCGGTGTTCAATAAATTATTAAAACGTCTTTATATCAAAATGAATGCCCTTTATTTAAACTAACTTTCTGAGTAACTCTCTTTTTTACGAACACTAGCCAATAAAAATTAAAAATAATAGTAAGATTTTAAGGAATTTATTTATTAATATGATACATCAATTACTTCATAAAAAAAGTACTAATTCTTACTTTTTCTAGGTCTTACAAAAGATTGGAGTATTTATTTATTAGCAAAAAATGTGGAACCAGTCAAATTTTACATTGAATTAATTTAAGAAATTTATTTGAGGCAAGATCCACGTATCAGAAAATTTTGATTGTTGTCGAGCATTCTGATTGCACCCAAATAAAGCAACTATGAAACAACAATCATAACCTTTGTCATTGTTTTTATACGTGGACCCTGATAAGAAGGAACTGAAAAAGATCACAAAAATCATTAAATAAAAATGCACTAAATATAATTTATTTTTATTAAAATTGTCTGAATTAACAAAAATTGAGTTATTTTATGCTGAAATTTAGCACCTATATATTTATTTTCTTACAGAACTTTTAGTACAAATAATTTTTTTATTTATTAGTTGGCACCTGCATATTTTTGCTTGATGTCAGTTATTTTCACTTTATTTATCAGAGTACACAAATTTTATATTTTGATGAAATATGCACTTTGAAGCAATTAATTGACTAATTACGTCAGAAAAAATACCATAGCATTTAGTTAGACATAGTTATTCACAGTTATTCATTAATGGCTCCATTCTTAAATTTACTGCTTTTGATTGCAGGGTAGAACAGCAAAATGTGTTGCCTATTCCCTAATAGAAATCATGAACCCTCTCAATTTTTTTGTAAAAAAACATGTTTTTTTTTTTTTCTTTATTTTTACAAACAAAAGGTATTATTTTACATTCCTCTTGAAAAAGCTTGGGACAAAATTCTAGTCTAAGCACCGGGTCGCATTATTTGCACAGTGAAATAAAACATTCATGCTATCAGTCAACGGAGCTTAACTTGAGGAAAAAATGTTTCCTCTATCCACCTTCACCCTCCTACGCGTCATTCAGGTAAATACTTTTCTCATGTTTGCACATTCAACCGAGTTCGTGAAATGGATAGTATAAGCATTTCAACAAACATATGTATGCGTACAGAACGAAAATCGCTTTCCTTGGAGTAGCGAGAGGGCTTTCCATGTTCGAAATTCCAACCCACCATCACTTTTGTCTTTCAGTTACAAAAAGGGGAACGCTGACATTTCCTGCGAAATGATCGCTGGCAAAAAATTATTTTCGCAAGTGAAAATGAAAACCGTCGCTTCCGAGCTCGCGTACAAAAGGAATTTACGGCCTACGTGCAGCGAACGTCGGCATTTTATTCTAATAACCGAGCCCACGGCGCAGCAACGATTCGATCGTGCGTCGCGCGCGAGTGAAAATCGCGAAACGCCGGAACTTCTATTTGCTTTCAGAGAACGTTCTCGGACGGTCAATGTCAGATTTGCAGCAAGGAGATCACGACATACATAAATTAGCGAGTCAATAATCTAATCAGCCTGTCTAATTCGTCCTGTGGGAATCAGTTTTGCACGCCTTTGAATTGCTTAGAGATGATAACAACCTATCTCTTCTCCTAATTGCCAGATTGGCTGATCCAATTTTGCGCGACACGCAAATCGAATTAAACGCAAATTAATGAGCCCATTAGCGAAAAGGAGCGCAGGTTGTTTGAAAGTAGAAAATTAAGCAAAGCCAGCTCAAACAACCAGGCAACAATTTTAGCTAATTTAGAGTAAACTGGAGTAAACAAATAAATAATACGAGTTTTAATTAAATTAATCGTTTTTCTTGCAAGAGGTTTTCTTTCCTAATTTACAAACTTGTTTTTTTTTTTGTTCCTCAAAAACTTGATAAAAAGCTTATTAATAGCAATTGAATTTCAGCACGTGGGCCGCAGCGCAAAAAGGCCACGAGCAACTCAATTTGATTGAATCGTTAAACCAAAAGTGATTTGGACCAGACCAGATCAAATTCAACGCAAAAGGCCTGATTGAGCATTGTGTTAGGGCAGACGATGAAAAGCAGACCCCGGTGCTGAAAGCCACCCACTTATTGTTAATAGGGTTGGCGGAAAGTTCGTTAGCGAGAATTCGGCACGTGATTTTCTATGGGGTAGAAAATCTGTTTAATGTTAATACCAAATAATGGGAAACATCAAACAATCAATATTGATATTTCCTTATAAACACACTATATGCACCTCTTTGAAAATTTATATATTAAAACAACTCTTTGGATTTAATAATCATTAAAAATCTTTTAGAATAGCAAATGATTAAATGAAAAATAGACAAGTATAATTTTAAAGAAATCATTTTCATTTTGTGCATATTATTTTGCGTTATTTTGTGTCATGGATAATTATTATAATTGAAAATACAATTTATTACATATAATTATTTTCCTATAAGAGGCCATTTCATAACTCTGTTATATTTTATTAATAATGTTAAGACTATGATGCAAGTTAAGACGATGATTTAAATAGGCTGAAGCAAACAAATGCGATTATCATAACGGACAAACACCAGCACAAACAAGAGGGTGAGAAGAGCCTCTTGACTCCTGCTAGGTTGCCAATAATCGCACCTGTTGGCTGGTCGAGCGCTGAATTTGCCGTCGGCTGCTCTTTATGTATGGCCGCACGGCGATAAACACGACCACTTTGTCTCGACTGTTCTCTCACCTTTAAATGAAGGTTGTCTCTGTATATGCACCATAAAAGAACGAGACGGCATGTGAGGCACTTATTGCGCGCACCGGCACGTCTGTCAATAAAGAGAGCGAAAAAGTTTTTTTATGAAGAAAATTTGCCTCACGGAAAATACGCCCCGGTGAATTTCAAAATACGCAATGCGAAAAAAATCAAAAAATACACTGAAGTTGTAACGCAAAATAATTTTAAAAACATATTCAGAGAATTTGGGCATTTTTAATTTATTTTTCTTAATACAAAATATAAGTTTTGCATCAATTTCCATTGAAATTGAAAAAAATTGAGCCGTTTACTTTCAATGAAAATTGCGATTTCCACTAATAAAATAAAGTAACTCCTAACTTTTGTGTTAACTTCTGCTTTTTATCGCTAACAGTCAAATTCTGCAAAAACTTGAAATTTGCTCTCTCTCTACTTACAAAAGAAGACGCGCGCGAGCACTTTGGCGGCGAGCGTGGCGAACGCACATAAATTCTCATATTCATCTTCACTTGAGAGTGCTGCTGCACCTTTTCAGTCGTTGGCCCGTCTCACTGCCGATGAAAAGCAGCCTTTCTCGGTGCTGCGAAACCGCCCTGTGCTCTAGAACATAATGCAGCGCCGGTACGTATTTTGCAAGACGTGACGTGTGCGAAAGCTAGAGGGGTGTGTTCATGTTTATACAGTAGTGGGCCATAATTCAAAAACGCATCGAGCACCCTTCACGGTCGGTTGAACACTAACGGGGCGAACGTGAGCGCAAAGCGAAGGAAAACGCGCAATTTCATATATAATATTGGGCTGGGAAAGATGTTCCTCCTCGTCAGTAATTTTTCCTAAATTTCCTATGCACGCTCAGCAAAGAAAAATAAAAATTCTTAATTTTTTATAATTATTTATTTTTACTGTCAATTGTAAAAATCAAAATCCATCCCTTAATTTTTCTAAATTAATCAAATATTCTGATGTACAAATTTATGATATTTACAAATTATGAAATTTGGTTTTTTCTAAAAAAAAAACTTTCTGGTTTCTCTCTCAAGTTTCATTTTAATTTTTGAATATTGGAATGACGTATCTTGATTGGCTCCGAGCTAGTTCAGAGATATTCTTTTGATACACAAATGCACTAAATCAGCAACTTAATTAAAAAATTTCTGCAAAAGCAAAATCTAAAACAAATTTAGATTAAAATTTTTTCGTTAGTTTGAGAAAAATTAATCTATAAAAATAAAGAAATAATATTAAAGTAGGTGGAAAAGCATTTCTGTGTGAATTTAATTTTATCATAAATATACGAGGTGAAAATTGAAAGCAAACTGCACGTGGCAGCCGCGCTTCAGATTTATTATATTGTGGAGGCTGAGTGCTCTCCAACGAAACAAGTCGGTCCCGTCGCAAGCAGACCTCAAAGCAAAATTTATTCCAATCGATGGTGTGTCAAACGGACAAATAGATTAATTGTCACTTCTTCAATTGAATTGACCCTCGTCTCGGCCGCCGAATCGATACAGAAATTTAACTCTTGACCTCATCCTTGTCCCCCGAGCTGTGCAATCTGCAGGAAAGGGCAAGTGCGCAGTAGACGCGCCGGCGAATAAGAAACAATGACAGCAGGTTGGATGAAGAGAAAAAACTTTGGTAAAAGGAGGCACCTCTCCCAGATCATTTTCTATTGGCTATAGATAATACTGTCGTCAACTATACGCACACAAAAACTGAAAGGACAGTGAAAAAATCGTCTCGCGTCCCACTTTGTGAGCTATCAAGCGCTTTACATGCTGCATGTTTTTATCGGCCACACGGCCTCAAAGCTAAATAGCCGCTAAGAGTATTACGGGAACCGATAATGAGGTCGTGCTGACTAGACCTATTTGCCTTTCATGCATGGGAACTTTTATCAAACTGTGTTTAGAAACATGTAAAAAAAAGTAGCCAAAACTTTTCTCTGCCTTTTACCAACTACTTTTTAATTAAGTTAAATATGCGTTACAAAAACGAAGATTTGATTGAAATTTTTCAAATTTCAAATTAACTTTTGTGTAGAAATTAGATTTTATAAAGGCTTAGATATTAACAAAGTACAACGATTGGTAAAAAAAAATCCAACACAAACAATAATAATAAATAATTTTTTTTCTTTATTTAGTATTACATGAATAATTAAAATAATTTATGAATTCAAATGAGAACTATATTAAACATGTACCATGTTACCAAATCAGTTTTTTTTAATCCCATGGCTTAGTTGTAGGTTTTTTTACCTCAGTGATTTATGGTCTTCAAAATAAATCCTTGATTACACCAAAAAAGTTTGAAATTTTCTGTTTTAAATATTTTTTTAATTTATATTGTAACGTATTAACATTATATTATAATATAATAATACTATCACTATCTTAATCCTTTTTATTGATTTTAGTTTGAAAATTTAACTTTTAAGGTGTGTTGGATAAAATGAAAAATATGTTTCAAACTATTTGGAGGAAAAACGCTCCTTTACCGAAAATAACTTTTGGGGTGACTTCTCTTCTTTGAAACGCGGAGACGAAACTTTTAATCTTTGCGTCACAAAAAGTGAGCATACAGCAGTTTCGATTTCCTCAAAGTCCGGCGCCCCAGGGGCACAGATAATGTCCCCAGAGAGGGGTCATCTTCACACACGCAGAGCCGGGCAACCGGCAGAAATGAATCAACTTGGAATTCCTGAGGGCCGGATACCCCGGCGAGGATACGTGTCGCTTGATCAAAAGTTCACAGCTGCCGGGAAATTGAATTATCAGCAGAGCTAGCTGGCTGCTGGGCGAACGGGCGGAAATTCAAGCCACCTAGATGGATCCATTAATAACCTGCACAAAGGCTGCCCTAATAGATAGTACGTCACACGTGAATGCGGATTGCGCGGATTATATTTAATTTTCTCACCACCCAGAGGTGTATTTGAATCTCGTTGAGTAAATTAATTAACACAACCGCTTACCCGCATGACGCATAAGAGAATTCTGATCAAAACCACAAAATGTTGCTGACGCGCTATAAAATACAATTTAAACATTTTCTGCATCTGCGTGGATTCAAAATCAATAAAATAAATTTAATTAATTTTAAAATTCCCAATTTATATATTTATATTTCATAATATTTATGCTGAGAGAATATTTTTGAGAAAGCTAAAAATGAATTTTGTATGGAGGCAGTATGCAGCCTGTGCATCATGTGTGCGTGCTCGTTGCATACATCCCTAGGGGCCACTTGAGGCTACTCGGAGCGGTGAGCAATTAGTTTTATTTGTGTTTGCCTTGCCTAAATAGGAGTCGCGTGTGTGGCTATTGGTCCGCTCGTTTGTGCAGCGTGTTTACCTGGGGATCAAAGGACGAAATACGAGCGCACCCACCGCTTGCATTATTTGGCTTGATTGGATTGAGCCTGACAAGCTAACTGAATTTTACGCCAGTTCCATTAAACTTATTTTGTTTTATTATTCCAATTTTTCTGATATGCACTTTGTGTATTGTTTATTTCTTCGGCGTGCAATTATGATTTTTTTTACATACATTCAGACCGAATCAGACCAAGCGGAACGGTTATGAAACACACCATTAAAATATTTCTTTCCTGCAAACGCGCAGTAGATTTCACTTCCTCCCTTTCTTTCTCGGGCTGGAAGGGACTCAAATGAGAGCTTGTTTTATTTCACGCTGGCTTTCCGGCGCCTGAGCAAATATTTACTCCCTCTCGCAATTGTGGAGGCAACGAGTGTGCATGCAAAGGCCGCCAAGGGGTCAAAGGTCACGCGACTCGTTTGGAGAGCACACGCGAAATGCGCTGCTGAAAAGAAGCGGCGTTGGGTCTCGGCGGGCGGAGAAAGGGCCAACAAAAGAGCGACGAGCGGCCAGATTTTGTTTGCGGCGCCCTACTATTCACATTCCACCCCTGCGAAGGAAACACTGGGGGAATATATGCGAGGGATGTGCGGAGGCCCATATCCGTGGCCGCTAATTTTTCTTTCAGAAGACGCGGCCGCCCGGAAGGAAATCAAGTGGACTGACTTTCAAATTTTGTTATTTTTGACGGTCGAAATCACTTGTGAGAGGGCGGAAATTTTCGGGATTCATGCATGGCGACTCATTCACTCCAGCGAAAGAAAAAGGCGGAGAGGAGGGACGGCCAGATATCCAGATATTCAAAACTGTCAAATATATTTTTCACCAAGAAAAGAAATTGCATAAAAATGGCTCAAAATATTCTTTATTTTTATTATATCTATTATTTCCGTATTTAAAAAAAACGTATTATGATTTGTTTAAAAAAATTCAACGTTTCCATTGTAATATTGGGAGGCCATTATGGAATCCAATTTCAATGAGAAAAAAATTAATTACTTATTGCAAGGATGTTGTGAAGAGAGGGTTGCATATTTATACCAACATTACCAACCTATCCACACGGAAGCTAATTTGAAACTTTAAAAGGTCAAACGATTTCCTCTTCCCTTGCAAAGAAATACACAGTGAGGCCTCAAAAGTCAAATAATTGCCAGAGACAAAACTTTCATTTCCTGTTTGAAAACATCCGCCCTTTAAAGGGAGGAAATATAGCTGCAATAATTGGACGCTAGCGAAATCGGCAAAGTTAGTGGCAAGAGAAAAAAAGAGCCTGGCTTTTCCATTATTTCTTAAAGTTATACAATGATTTTATTTTGTTAAGAGAGTGAAAATATGAATTTTATATTCACGTCAGGCCGAGTTGTAAGAGTTGGAAAAATGAGAGCCTTCACTGCATCGCGAGCTTTTAAAACTACAAAGAGCGCAGCGTGTCGAGTTTTCTGCGTACGCTCGCAGGGATATACATTTTTCAAACGTTGTATAGCTTTTGCTGCACCGCACAGACTGCAAGTGCGATGTTACTCTGAAAGCAGTCGCTCAGTTATAAGGTCTGTGCAATGCCAATTCATCGAAGCAAAAAGCGACAGCGTGTTTGTCGCTCCTCTCTCTCTGTGTTTGCTGCAAGACAAAGTTCTCTCGGGCAGATCGGAGTGAGGTAAGCCACCGAAGGCAAAGGCAAATAATGTGCCCGAAAGCTGGGACGGAAGCTCGAATTGGAGCACGCGACCCGGAAAATCATTTTTAGTCTATGCAGCATTCCGTCGAGTTGCTGCTTTTGATACTTGTGGAATGAACATGCAGACGATTTTCATTAAGATAAGAAGCAAATATTGACTTAAAACTCCCAAGCTGGCAAATAATGTTATTCTAAAATAAATTTCAGTCTCGCATATACTTGGGTTCACGTCTAGTCTTTATTTATTTGTAGTTTATTTTTAGAAATTTTTCATGAAGTAATTGAAAAACTTTCTTTATTACAATAATTGCCCTGAAATTGAGATCAAGTTTTGAAGAATAATTCCCCTTAATTTATATTTGGAAGCAAAATTTGTCTGGCCTTGTTGCGAGAGTGTGCGAAAATTACCTTTGGTTTTTTGTCCCTCATTTACTCTTTGGTTACTCCCCTATTTGATTTATGTCCTTTCGACATGCCACGCTGACAAATACAGACTTTTTTCACCTCTTTTGTGAGCGCGCCGCTAACTAAGGACAAATGACGCCACCGGGTATATTCAACGTCGGCCACGAGGGTAATAACGCAGCTCATTTGTTCTCGGCACCTTTCGCAGCTGCACTGCAAAAAGGGAAAAGTGTCGCTCGGAAATCGTGCGTGTCTTTTTTGCCAGACAGTAGTTGAGTTACGTGGACTGAATTTTTAACAGGTGGAAAATACGAGGAATAATTTTCTTTTCAAAAGAAAAAACAAAAACACCAAAGTTCATCAAAATTGAAAATTGATCAGAATGAACAAAAAGAAGAGAACTAATAATTCGAATAGAATAGTAAACGCAAGTATGGTGTAAAAATTTGTTGTAAAAAAATACATAATTTTAAATATTCATACCAAATAAATAATCTGTGGAATCCATTGATAAATATTACAATGAAGTTCTTTGTTGAAAAAGTTTCTGATGGATGGTTTAATTTAAAATTTCAAAGTTTTTCATTTCAAGTGTTGCTAAAATTTGACAAAAATGATTTTCTTGATATTTCATTAAATAAGTCTGTTTTTTTATAACATTAACTCTGTAGTTTGAAATTTAATTCAAATTTACATTAGAGCAAATTAACAGCAAATAATTGTTGGGCCGCACCAACAAACAATTTAGCGCCGCTAATCAAACCTGTACCGCCTTTGAGTACAACGGAATGTCATGTTGATTCTTGCCTAATTAGCTCGTTTCCACAGGTGGCTTCGGAGCCAAATTTGCGTGGCGTCTTGTACAAACAACCCTGCGGTGCATTCCACGTGTGGGGGGCTGACTCCTGCCAAAACAAAGACAAGCAATTGCGGTCGCGCGGAATGTAGGCCGTCAATGGCCCTTTAATTAATGCAGCTGCCCTTTGATCACGCACCCCAGGCTCCAGACCAAAAAACTCTCGATCTCGTCTACGTCGAAGCGGCTCGTCTCTGAGCGAGGGTCATTCAGACGCACGGTAAACTTTGATAACAAAAAGCCGTCGGCCGACCCGTTTTCTCCTCGATTGGCAGCTCAATTAGTCCGGGAAAAGAACGCATTTTTTTTAGGGAAAAAAGTTTTAAGTGGATTAATGTGCTTCAAAGTTCAAGTTGACTCTGAAGAGCTCTCCTTTTCGGCAGAACGCGGAATTGATGGTGATCAATAAAAAAATCGTTCTTTTATTTGGCGAACTAAAGCTGTAGCAAATGGTAGTTATCTAAATATTTAAACAAAAATGAGAATTCAAGCGATTCGCAGATATTAATAAATAAAAATAAATCTAGGATAAAGGAAAAATTTACCAAAAGAAGCCATAGTTTGTTGTAAATATTTAAATGACATTAAAAATCACTTTTTTTAACACACTGAGGATGGTTTAGACATAATTATATTTTACTACTAATTTGTGATTAATGTATGTAATTCACCGTGGAAATTCTGGGCAAATATTATTATCATTATTATCACCCCCGTGTTTTTCTGCACGCATTCCCTAGCAGACCAGTAGCAGAAAACAGAAATCTGAGAAAAAATTAATAGACCTGATGAGCGTGGGGAGGAGCTTTAGAGCGGTTTCAAAAGTCATTAAAGTTAAACTAGAATTATTATTTATGTGTTTCAGATTTTCCCTCTTTCCCTCAGCTAGCACTGAACTGACGCAGATGCAGGTCAGTCTCTTTGATCGCATGTTCATGCGAATTTTACTTGTTGACAATGACAAATAAAGCTATATGTAATTAAAACATATTCACTATTCGGTTTGTAATTACAGGCTGATTAATCGTGTTTGCAGCTCACAAATAAACAATGCAGGTATTTTTGAATGTTTCCATGATTTTTGTTATTTATAATTAATGACAAATATAGAAATTGTTCAACAAAACACGTTTGATCGGTGAATTAAATCTTATTTCATACTTGCTTCTTACAATTTAACATTTTAATTACGGCTATTTTATATAATTGAACAAGTTTTTCCTTTTCCATATCAAAGTGAATTACTATGAACTTTCTATTTCTTTGATTGCTCAATTTTTCAGTTAATATTATTGAAAGTAATAATTTTGTGTTACATTAAATTCATTTATTGAATTTATTCTTCCATACCGAGAGAGGCAAAGTAAAAATTTCACCGAGATCCATTTGAGGAGTGCCAAGAGCGGGTTTAAAAAATTCCTCATTTTCTCTGTGCGAAACATTTGAATAAAAAGTCAGAGGGAGAGCCGTTTTTCCACTGCTGATGATATTCAAGATTAATGGGCCTCGTCCTTGCGCGTCCGTCGGTCTCCCGCGGGCACTCGACGCTCTCTCCTCGTCATCATTGTTGGCGGCTGCAATCGATGCCCTTAATAGCCCTGTTGCAACAAAGCGGCGTTTTATTGGCGACGATGCTGCGGCCAGATGTCCCAGCAGCAGAAGCCCTATTTTCGCCGGCAAGGGGATGAAAACGTGAATATATCTCAGGCTCTAGTCAGCTGTAAAGAACTGTCTTGTCCTTGCATTGGAAATTCATTAAAATTCAATTGTGCAGGAAGAGATAGGGACGTCCTTTTGCAGACAAAGAGGAAAATGTTTCCACCGCAAAAGAAATGAGATTGTGTTCGTTTTGCTGTGCGCTTTATGCAACCCGCTCATCCCGCGAGACCGACGAAAAGGCTAACTGGACCCTAAGGCAAAGGAAAATTTTGTTTGGCCTCGACTTTTTTTACGTGTCGTGAGAACGGAAAAGCACTTTCAGTATAGAATGGCAAGAAAAAATACTCACAAACCAAATCTGGTGCAATTTCAGTTTTGTGCATATGCGGGATCAGATTTTTGTATTTTCCTATATACTGCGGTTCCTACAATCAACATTGTTCACAATTAATCACTATGCTATTTAAGAAACTGTGCAATTACAGCTCCTAAAAAGAAATAAGAAAACGTTTCTTCAAATAACTGCGCTGCTGAAAATTTATAAAAATATAATATATGATTTGTTTTTATATATAATATAATATTCATTTATTTATATCAGTAGTTTATTTAAAAAACCATTTTTTCATCGATCCGAATTCTGATGAAAACCAACCGCAAAATATAAAATAATCACTCTAGTTTTATGATTCCCATTTTCCCAATTTTCGTAATCAGATAAGGCTGATGTGGTAGTTTAGCAGCTATCGAGAGGCCTGCAGATGTGGCGATTAGCACTCTCTCTTCTGCTAGCTCCATTCACCCCCTTCCCAGCTCGGCCACAAATCACGAAAACAATTAAACTCTCTTAAGAGATAGGCCGGTCCTTTGTGCGATAAAATCGGCAGCTGATTTATTGTATTTTCTCCAAGGAGCCGGCGCTCTTCTTATTTTCTCTCTCCGCCCGTCTGGATGTAAATTAGGCGTGCGCGGCGTGCGGAGTGCGAAATAGAACGGACGGACCTTGACCAATACGCCTGGGGTTTGCAGACGGGATGCAATTTCACAGCTCGATCGACGCAGCGCCAGAGAGCAAAGACGCAGTTTTCGATTTCAACGCGTACGCAGTGAAATATGAATGAGAAAGAAATGCAAATCGCGTGCAACTTTTTGCATTGCTATGAAAGTCACTCTGACAAATTGAATAAGATTCGAGCCGCGTTTTCTCCCTTGTTAAATTATGCATGCACAATTATTTTATTGTTGCTCCTGGTCGCGTCCTTCCTGTTGTTTTTTCTACCCGCGGCCTTGATACTGTAATTACTGCGTGCACTTCGTAAGCTTAGCGGAATTAAATTCTTAAATAGCAACAAGAAAAGCGTCAGGCGCGACGGGTAAAAGAAAAATTAGAGCAGACAGTTTGACATGAAATGCGTTTTTTTCAGTACAACGCTAGACTTTTGTCACTAGCTAAGCAACTGTCGGAAAAAATATTTCACAATTCAAAAAATTATTATTTTGTTTTTAATTTTTCATTCGTAATTATGAATTTCAATTTAAATTATATATTATTGTTTTATAATTTATTTAGTAAATATTTTTGGTAGCGGAAGCATGAAAAAATTGCGTCGGAGAGAGTATAGTTTTAACAGTATAATTAATCCTTTTATTCAAACATATAAAAACGTCTTATGTACAAAATTAAAAGATAGAACATTATTTTTTCGTTAATGCCCTAAATTATATACTTTTCGTTACTAACAGTAAAATATTTACAACTTTATAATAAAATTTATACATACATTTGAACGTCATCGTGAGCAGATATAAAATTAAACAATAATTTTTTAATCTACCTCCATATTTTTGAATTAAATATATTTACAATCTAAATCAAATCTGTTAAACAAACTTATCATGTCGCTGACCGCAGTTTTTAAAAAAACATGTGAATCTGAGCAAACGGCGTAAAATTCCCCATCGCTTTCTTGGTGGAGCTAAGGAGTGCAAAAATGATGTAATGTCGTGAGAGCGCTCAATTTTAGCGATATCAAAAACTGTTGACCCAAGTCTATTTTTCTGGTAGATCTTTTCCCTAAAATATTTTGTACTTAGAAGAAACTCGACATTTTCAATTTTGTCGTTTTTAACAGCGCAATGCAAGGCGTTGTCACCATCTATATCTCTTCTCTTTACATCTGCATTGTTATTGATCAGTAGTCTACACATTTCGGGGGTTGAATGATGTGCAGCCAAAGTTAGCGCTGTTGATCTGCACTCATCCTGTACATTTATGGCAGCTCCTTTTTTGATAAGGTACTCGACAACTTTTGTGTGTCCATTGGCAGCAGCAATGAGAATGGGCGTTCTTTTCCTTGCACCCTTATTTTCAATGAGGGAAATGTCCTTGATCAGGAGTAAAAAGACATTATCTAGTCTGCCAAATACCGAAGCCCAATGTATAGCGCCGTTTCCTTTTGAGCACTTTAATGAAAGATCAGCACCATTTTCCAATAAAAGCATGCACATTTCTTTAGTAGGGTTTTCAGCTCCCATTGATAAAGGTGTTCTCAAATCATCGGCGCGTGCGTTAATGTCAAACCCATTTTGCAAGAGACATTTTGCAACATCCACGTGACCATTGCTTGCGGCACTGTGCAAAGCTGTTTGCCCATGCCCATCTTTTTCGTCAATTTCAAAGACTTTGAAGTCTAATAAAAGCTGGACGACTTGAAGGTTCCCTTCAGATGCTGCAAGATGCAAGTGCGTTCTCCTATTTCGGGAAAATGCTCGGAGGTCAGCATTTCGTGCGATTAAAAGTTGGCACATTTCGACACTTGCGTAGGCACATGCGATATGCAGTGGTGTAGCCTCATCATCATCTCTAGCGTTGATGTCGGCTCCCTTGTCAAGGAGGAATTTCGCAACGGCTACGTGATTTTTCAACGCCGCTTGATGAAGAAGTGTCCTGCTTTTAAATCCAGTTTTTGGCGCGCCAAAGTAGTCCTTTTGCGAAAAGTATTTAATGTTCTCTAATTTGCCACCTAATGCTGCAAAGTGGAGTGAATTGTTTCCGTTTTTATCAACAGCATTTAAGTCAGCTTTATTTGAAACTAAAAAGTCGCAGACGAGGTAGTTAGAGTGTGCGGCAGCCAAGAGAAGTGGTGTCATTTGATCATTTGTTCGTTTGTTCACAAAAAGAGCAAGACTATCGCCAGAAGTTGAATTATCATTATAAACTCTAATAAAATATTTCACGTTTTGAAGTCTGTTGCGCATGCAGGCAATATGCAACGCATTCATGCCCTGCTTGTCAACTGCCTCTAGATCTACACCTTCTTCAATAAAGTATCGACACAAGTCCACATCATCGCTTCTTGCTGCATAATGGAGAACAGTGCTGCCGTCGTTTGATTTTTCTTTTAGAAGACTGTGGTCTTTTTCAATCAGCAAATTCAAAGTTTGCCGACTGCCACTTATGCATGCTGCGTAGTGAAGGCAGCTTTTGCCACAGCCATCTCGTACACTCGTATCGGCAGGATTTTCTGCATTTTCAACCAAATACTTAACAACATCATGGTGGCCGTTTTGCACTGCAGCGAGCAGAGCCGTCCATTTATTTTTCGTGTCTACTATTTCGGTGTCAACGCCATTTTCTATGAGCCGTTTAACCATTCCAAGATTACCATGGCTGGCTGCAATTGATAGTGCTTGTAAATCCTTGCTTGACTTTAAAATTTCTCGAATTTCGAAGAAATTGTTTTTTAATGCATCAAAAACTTTCTCGGAATTGGTCGTAGCGACGTTGTCAATTAGACAACTAACATACTGATTCTTCACATTTTTTTCAATTGTTTCAAGTATGCCCATTTTCAGAAGTTCAATTGCAATCACTTCGTCGGTTTTGCAAGCTTCTGCCAGAAGTTCGCGCCCTTTGGATATGGGTAAGCAGAAATGACTATCCTCATCAGTTATACTGCTAGTGAATTTCACTTTTGTTCGAAGTTGCAAAAAAACGTTCCTGAGACCTTCAGTTACAACTAGCTTCAAAGTCGTTTGAATGGTGTCGTTTTTGAAGTAATTCATGAGTGATTGAGCCAAGTTTTTATCAACTCTGCTTTCCTCAGATAAAAAGCTGTCCACAAATAGACGGCACTGTCTGAAGTTTTTTTTCTGAAAAATTGGTATTTGAGATGATCCTTGATCGCGGATTTCCCTAATGAACATACCAGCAAGCAGAAACTCTGCGTATGATTGGTGATAAAATATTACGGTCTTTTTGTCATTCTGCACTGTGGCTACTCCTGTGTTGTTGATTTTTATGATATCATTGTCAGACAACTTCGTTACGCAAATTGTATCACATTGGTGCATTTTTGCGACCTTTTGAAGCAATTCCATTCTTGAAACCACTTCTACTCCAAATTTATAGTGATTTCTATCATATGGCTCTTTTTTCATAAGCGTTTCACGTATTGTTTCTTCCAGAACAACTTCAAATACAGAAAAGAGGCTACCCTCATGAATATTATTTTGAGTGCCAAAATTTAATATTAATGTGAGGTGAAAGGGGTTTTTCAGAATATCTGTTGCGCCTAATTGTCGAAGTTTATACAAAATCTGACTGCATTCCATTTCAGATTTGGATGTTATTTGACGAAGGAGCTGAATTTGCCTCTCTTGTTCAAATGGTTCTATCTCAATGATCTTCACGGTAACTCCTTTAAGAGCTTCCAAAATTTCTTTTTCTTCGTGTGGTCTTGACGTTATAAGAAGTGGCAACTTCATCTGAGCAAATATTCTCACGATCCCCATTATTTCTTTCTTTAGTTCCGGACAAACTTCGTCTATTCCATCCAAGAAGATAACAACCTTTCTCTCATGAATCAAGGAGCCATCATCGTTAGTGGCTAAAGCTTGTGTGCGCTGCAAAAATTCCATTGCATCGAATGGCTTGCTTTTTTGCAAGTTCTGAAAATTGCGTAAAAGAGGCACAAAGGCAGTCTTCTTAATCCGCTGATATCTATTTGTGAAACATTGGAGCTCCTTTAAAGTGGTAGTTTTCCCAGAGCCAGACTTTGATGAAATCACCCAAACGCAGTATTCATTTGAATCGTTATCAATATATTGTTTTTGATAATCCCATCTAAGTTCATCGTAAGAGTAATGTTCTTTTAATGCATCCGGTGCATTTTCATCCTCGATGGCTTTTTCATTGGAAAATCTTGTTACCATAAATTTTGGCGGGACGAAATTTGGTGACCAAACTGGAAAATCCAGCTGGTAAGATAATGTGCTTACTATAAGAGACTTGGGCGTGCTTTCATTGTCTTGACACTCTTGCAAAAGATCGCCTGCTAGTTCTTGAAGTGTTGAACCATCTCTCAGCAAAGGGTTTTTCAAAAAGTTCTCCATTTTTTCCGCAGCGTCTGCAATTTTTTATTACTCATTAGACATCTCGAATATGCTACATATATTGGCAGTCACTTACTTTCGTGGTTCAGAACACAAATGAAAATGCCAGCTTGATTTGTTGCTTTGATCGTAAACTCGGTACTCTGTATGAACAAAAAATTTGAGGATAATAATATAATATATCGCATTATAAAAAATAGGATTTGTTTAATTAATTTCAAAATTATCGTGTTTAAGAAATATTTTTCAAAGCGACTAAAAAAAAACAGCTACATATTTAAATTGTCTTGTTCTTACCATTGAATTGTATGCATCAGTAGCAGTGGGAGTGCGCACAAAGAAAAATATTTTTGGCCGCCCGATCCACTCCATGTTGTGCGGCCCAACAAACAGGTAGACAAAATCACTGATCTTTATTCTGTTGGCTCCTATTTGGACACAAAGTTCTTTGTCTGCTTTATTCTCTTCTATTGCACTTGCAAAACAGCAAACAAGAAAACATCCCATTGTGCATTGGCCTCCTTGAACTTTATTTAATAAGGCTTACGTCAGAAAATTAATTATGTTTAAAAATTATTCAGCTTACCCAGTCTTCTTAGTTTTTCCAAACTGAAATCTGTAGCCGAGAGTGTATCAGTTTCAAAATCAAGATTTTCTCTCAATGCTTTTTCAATGTCTCCAGCGTGCTTACAGTCGCCACAAATAACACCGCGTTTTCTTCTCAACTGCTCGCCAGATTGGGACTTCCATAAATAGTATGTCCTTTTCATACTGTCCGCCGTGTCCATGTAGAAAGTGTCCTTTGCTACTGCATCAACATCGCCTGTACCCTGGTTTGATATGTTCCTGTGTAAAATAAATAAATAAATTTCCAAACTTAAAAAATATAATAATAATTAATTTTTACTTGTAAATTTTAAATTTTGGGTGCGCTGTTTGTACTATTTCTAAAGTCTGGCCATGACTTGTAGAAATCTCGTTAATATTAAAATGCACCATGGAGAAAAAGTTCTCTATTGTAGTGCTCTCGGTCAGATCGTCCAGAGTTTCGCAAATTTTGCTTACTAACCAAGTTCCTCCATATCTGTCTCTGTTTGCTCGAGTTGCTGTATGAATTTTTTTTTTTTTTTTTAAATTAAATATTTTTCTGATATAATAGAAAATACCTTCTACGGTGGAATAGACTATGATGAAATTGTCAGCCCCAGGAAAATTTGTTATCTTGCAAGAGTTTTTGTTTGGAAAGGGAGCTGGTTGAGGACTCCCTGCCGATACTATGACGTCTTTCAAAGTCCCGCGGCAAGGCTAGATAATATGATTGATCTCGTTTTATAAAATTTTAAAATGATACAAATCTTTTATTTTACCGCAAAAATGAGGAGATTTAAACATTTTTCCCAGCTCTGCAATTTCTTCATTGAGTCAACGATTTGGTACGTTGTGAAAGTATCATACAATCCATTTTCCAACTGATAATCAGTATATATGACGCCGTTCTCATCTCCATGTGACAAAACAATGAGCACAAAGACTGAAGGAACGTCTGCGGAAATATGAGACATGTAAGTTAGTTTCATTTGTTTATGGAAAAAAATTTTACCATTTGTCTGAAAGAATCTCATTAGCCGATCTTTTTCTGATAGCAAATGTAGAAGCTTTTCTTTTTTTGGTGACTGCAAGTGTTGATAGTGGCAGTGCCGGTCATCGTGAAAGGAGCTTTTTATATTTTCCAGGTCTTTATTATTTCCCTTACGAACCATTTGCGGATCGTCAGTGAAGTTGTAGCTTACGCACAACAAACAGACTCTGAAACAATTTAAAATTCAATGCATTTATTTTTATGCACATATTTGATGTGCAATTTACATATCAGCATTGCGGTTCGCATTGTCTGTAAAGCATCCGAAGCGGGCCGTTCCCTGAATACGGCGTGTGAGATCCATGATGAAGCAGGATTTAGCGTTTTTACCCTGGTTTAATATATATATCCATGGTCCTGGAACAGATAAAGAAAAAAACCAATGTGTAAACTGTCATACATTTTATAATAAAAATTTTTAATTTTACATACAAGTATATAAGATAGTAATACGATCATATTAAAAAGCCACAAGTTTTCAGAGTAGCTAAAGGTTTTCTTAAAAATGCTGTGAGATAAGTATGGAAACACAATACTTCAATAAAGCCAAAATATAAGGACGACTAAACCACTACTTTTTACACATACACATGCATTCTTTCAAGTATATAAATATAAAAAGAGTTGAGAATGTCTTTCCTTAAGAATAATATCCAAAAGCAAACATTTTTTGAATTTTCGGAAGCAAAAATGAATTAATAATTTTTCAAATACTCTGTTTTAATTCTCATTAAAATGCGCGCTTTATCAATATCTGAATGTTATAGTCAATGCTTGGATTTATTTATAAATAATCACTTAGCAACTTATTTTGGCGATTTTCGACCGTAATTAGTTAATTGGGTGCGAATTAGATTAATATATTATTGCTCTATGTAAATATCTATATTTCTGCGCTTATCTCCCCCACGCTTACAAACACGTCATGCGGGAAAAATGTGAAGCCGGACATCAAATGCTCAGCGCTGCTAGCTGCTGAGTTCATTGCACGCCGCAAAAAGTATTTTCTATTAAGACGGCGTCTTGGCGTCTAAATTTTTATTGAAACTATTTTCTGGCAATAAGTTTTAAAATCTTGAAGCAACAGTTAAAGTTTCGAAATACTTAAAAAAAAAGTCGTCAATTTGCGAGCGCAGCGTGAGACCGCACAAAGGAACTCTGAATTAATCTGGAGCTAAATCAATTCAGTTATAAGTTATAAATTCTCCAAATTTGTTCTCGAGAAAGAATCCTTCTTTTTCTTTAGACCACTTTAGACGATGCGTGAAATTCCAAAACATACTCATCAAGACTTTTTAAATAGTCCAAAGTCCAGCCACCATTTTTATTATAAAAAACAGGCAAATTCCGGGATTTTCCAAAAGCATACTGGGAAAAATTGAATGGCTTTTCATTGCAATATTTAAAGACACTTACAACATTGGCAGACTTTGCGAATTCTTCATCTTGGGTCGTTAATCTGCTGAGAAAGTTACTTGCCTTATATGCTCCTTTCTCGGTGGTTCCCAAGCTAATGAAATTCAGCGCCCGATCAGGTGATGCTGGCAGCCAGCCATGGTCTGGTCTGCGAAAACCTGTTTCTCAACAGCCTCAGGCATTCGGAGGTTTACCTGTGAACTTTGATTTTGCTGGCAAGCAATTTGTAAGTGAGAAACGAATTAATAATAAAAGTTGAAGGGTAAAATTTGCATTTCATGTTTTACCTTAAATAAATATTTAAAAGTTTTGAAAATATTGAAGTGAAAAACCAAATTGACTTTATTTAATGTATTGCACTCATTAGATTAGCAAACATACCCTCAAAGCCCAATTTCCCAATCAAAGGTGAGACTTTTTATATTGCCTCACACACTATGTTTGACTTGATGGATTCACCTTTTTGCATTTTTCAATTTTGTTTGAAAGTAATGATAAGTTAGCGAGATGCTGGCGAGATGTTAATGAAAAATGGAAACATGCGCAATTGAAATGAATTGCTAGCATCATTATTCATCACAATTTTTCGCAGCAATTATAGTAAGTTAAAATTATATACTCGAAGTTACAAGTTAAATGGTAAATTAAGCACTTTTATGTTTTTTCATAAAAAAAAGTTAATTTGACAAATCTGATATATTCAAAATTAAAGCTCCATTTGAGATTGATTTTTCGTAGAATTTAATTTTAAGCAATTCAATATTTTAATTTTAAGAGTGAAAGCTGGTAATAACGTGTCGCTAGTGGTATATTGTAGCGTATTGCTGAGCATCTCATTAATTCATTCCGCGCCACCGTTTCCGCACCATAAATTGTTGGCAACAACTCCATTGTTGGCAGCTTTAAAAGGGGAGCAGAATATATTGCAGCCGTAATTTGTGGGGACCACGGGAGAAAACAGCCTCCACGCTGATTAAATTTTTGGTTCTCAAAGGAAATTTTTTTTCCACGGCTATGGTGGAGAAATTTCAGTTTTCAGTAATTAATTATCCTCAAAAAAATTCAAAATCATACAGATATTTTATTCAAAAAATCAAACAGAAAAGTTTACGTGTTCATAAAAATTTTTGAATTTTATAATTTAGCTCCTAAAGACAGGTTAAGCAAAAAAATCAAACAATTGTTGTGTGAAAACTCACAACTTTGAAAAAGTAAAGGTGTTTTCAAATTATAGGAATTAACTACAGAACTTGCTGGTTTGAAAGGGGATTATCAGTTAGGAGTAAAGCCGATCAGACTTGTTGCCACTGAAGTGGGTGAACACACTAGTTAATTGATTTCCCTACGCGCTGCATTGAACATCAATTAATGTGGATAAGACTGCTATTATCTGAAACAAACTCTCTCTCTCTGTTTATTCGATTTTAAGACCAATATCTATTTGCTAAAATATCTTTTAAAGATTTAAAGGTACCAATATTTCCGAAGTAAAATTTAAAATTTTAATATTGCAATATTATTTCAATAAAGTAATATATTAAAAATTTCCGTGATAAAAAAATTTTCAACACAAAATTTGAGAGAAAAACACAAAAAATTTCAACAGCAGTTATCGCGACTCTGCAATGAGTTTCTCAGCGATTTCTGTTGCTTTCCCACGCCGCTAAAGCTGCATCTCTCGTTTTTCTAGCTGGTGGCAAAATGAATGCGCTCTGAAGGGATGCGTTGGCTGCACCACAAAAGGCGTCGCTTTCAATTTACGCCGCGCACCCTCGATGTGTTTGCTCGCTGGGCCGGGGGTTAATCTTGGCGGCGACTCTTCTTGGCACGGTCTCCGCTCACTCATTGAATGAATACATAATAAATAAATTCGTCCCCCGCAGCTCGTTTTATTGCCGCTGCAACTCTGTGTCCTACAAGGCTGTAATTCTTCACTTATGCGCTCTGCGAATTTCATTTCCTGGTTTTCCTTAGAACAGAACACGCTAAAAATTCATGCAAAAATGGTCTCATTTGTGCGCGAAATTTCATCTTATAAAACTATATTGATCAATAATAATTTGCATTGATGATGCAAGTCGCAGCAGGTCAAATAATCACTAGATTTTCTTTTTTCCTCGATTACTTATTGTTAGAGGTAAAGTTTTCCAATGACGCGCACCTTTTTGGGGAGACACATGAACACGAAAACTTATTCCTTTTCCATGAAACCACTGCGTTTGGCACAAAAATATTATTGATGTGTCCCCTTAGAGAAAGTCCTATTCTGTTTGTGGTGCAGTGCAGTGGAATACGGAATACTTCATAACGATCCCTTATCACTTTCCTGGCGAATGTAAAGTTTTGCCGTGCGCGCTTATCGCGGCAGACCCGATTCTCTGGGTGAGCAAATAAACCCTGCTCTCCCTTTCGCTGCAGTTAATGCCCCGAGTGATCGTAAAACAAGGAAAAGCAAGGTTCAAGTCAAGAGCAGCCTTTGATGCTGCTCAATCAGGGGCTGCCTCTGACTGTCAGGCAAATCGTTGACATTGTCCGAAGGGAACATTTTCAGATTGATCTTTGTCAGGGCCCGGGAGTGTTTTTTACTAGGGGGAAATCCTAATACACATTTTTTCAATGAAAATACTTTGGATGTAAAGCGCGATTTTGTAAAAAGGTCTGTGCGATGCTACAGAAAAACTTTATTTTAAAAATTTTCCCCGTTTTCATGCTGTTGTTTTGTATTACATTGGTACTTACTTCGTCCCAGTTGTATTTCAGCAAAGGAAAAGATTGATTTACATTAATTTTTTGATGTAAATTATGGAGATAATGAATAATTATTAAAAGATATTTAAAATAAAAACAGCTAAAGCGAGAAATATATTAATATACCACATTTTGAGAAATTTGTATTAAAAATGTGATTTTAGGTGCATTTTTATCTCCTGCTAAGTGATTTATCTAAATGGAAACAATTAAATAGGAAACATAATCCACTTTATAAGTTCAATAAACTGCGGCGCTCATAAATAAGCATTTGGTGCAAGAAGGCGAAGGTGGCATAAAGGAAAAAACCGACTTCACTTGGATCGCCGAATTCTCACTTGCATTTTAGACTTCTCTCATTTCTCTATGGCCAATTGTTAACGCTTTAGGTTGTGAACACCACAACACCACCTCCACCTGACCCTCAGGACAGTCACATTGCAATTCCTCTGATAACACCGGAGAACAAGAAAAAGGAATGGCTTTCAACAGAAGCACTTACAATTTAATGGGTTGATAATTAATTAATAATTAAAAGAAAAAAACTAGATTCAATAGATATTCGGTAAACTGCATAAGCATATAGTTTTAATTATTTCTTTAAAATTTCAGTCAAAAGAGCAGATGTTTCTAAACAAAAGCAACCAAGTTTCAAGAAAATAAATGGTAATTTATCTTTAATCTCCAACAAAATTAACATTGTGAATTTCAATTAAAATTCTGGTAAAAATACACACAAACGTAAACATCTTTGAGCATGCATTTAATGTAAAAAATTTTTTCGATTACAAAAATGACTATTGTAATGAAAATGATAAAAAATGGGTACCGGAGCTCGGTGCAAAATCTGCAAGTGTCACAGGCGGAGTGCTTGAGAGAGTCCATGGACCATCCATAGGCGCCAAGTGCAAATTTAATGTGACAGGAACTGGACCAATTCAATAACCAATTATTTATAGTATAATAAAACACAGTGTCCAAAATGCCAATTTACAGTGAATCTCACTGTAGAATTTATTTCATATAGTAATCATTCTAATTGCATTCTATATTTTAAGTTGTGTGCTAAAGTTATAGGTGCCATTTTGAGAGATTTATTTTAATCCAATTTAAATCTCAAATTGATCTACAAAGTAAAATTGTAGATAAAACCATCACACAGCTAAAACAAATATCATTTCTTTAATATAAAACAGGCATTGCTGTGAATTTTTTAAGGTCCATACGCTCAGTGATCAGTTTCCAAAGCAGATAAATTGCGGTCTTCCTTGTCCTTGAAGACGAATTCGCCACCCTCATTTTCGATGACAACCAAATTAGGATCTTGTCGCAATAACATTGAGAGCGTGCTTTCTCCACTTCCGCTGTCTCCAACCAAAGCGACCGAGGGAGTTTTCCAGTGCAAAATATGACGATTGAGATGACGTCACCCTCCTGTAAAGAAAAAACAAAAAATAACATAATTTTTATTAATAATAATAATATCAGTTTTAGGCTGTTTTCAGTTAAACACCTGCAGCAGTTAAAGCTCTTATACTTTAATTTTCTCTGGTAAATATGGAAGTTTTAAAAAAAAAATTATGTGTCAACACTGCCAACCCTGTTTTTTTTGTCAAAGCCTAGATTGATGAGACTTACTTCGAATAATTAGTCCAAATATTCTGACGAGTCACAACTGGCTAATGCAAAACCCAGGCCAGAAAGAGGTAAAAGGATTTCCTAAAACATGATGAATTGAAATCTATGAAAAGGCATACAAATATTACTAATTATATTATGAATTAAAAAAAAAAAATTAAAAGTCCGAACTACGAGCTTATTAAATTGCACCGCAGCATAAAGTTGACAAATTGCCAAATTGGAGAGGTGTGGCGCCGACCTTAGATTAGCAACAGTACGCGTTGTCACCTTTGAAAAGGTACAGCCCTGTGGACATGTTGAACAAACTCACTCAAGAGCCCCACACATCAACCTGATTTTGAAAAAGGGATTTAAGTTTTGAGAAAGGCAAACAGGCAACAAGGAAAATAGGGGATCACAATTTTAACATAATTTACATTAAATGTAATATGCCCAGAATCACCCAGAAATATTATATGTATTATCTTTTAAAAGTATGATTAAAGATTTATTTTAACTTTTCCTAGTTTTAAATGTAAAATTTTCGCCAAAAGCATTTGTTTTGAGAAAACTTTTTTTGTAATAAGAACTCTTCAACCATTTGTCATCTAATTTTCATAAAAAAACCCTATTTGTCCCAAGTGCAGAAATAACTATGAATTGACCTTGAACCCTTGAGAAAGTTTTGGCCCCGTTGGCGATTTCAGGTGGCTGGAAGACTTGCATGCCCTGACTGTCCTGGGACGAGTCCTCAGGGTCGAAGAGGCCGACGACCTAGGCCACTCCAAAGTCGGAGATCTTCAGGGTGCCGTCCATGGTCAGCAGGTCGCCCGGCTTCAGGTCTTTGTGCACCACCCTTCGTCTGTGCAAATACGTACCCCTCTGTAGGACCCTTCGCCCACCACGTATCGTCCAACCATTAGCACGCCTTTTGGACCGCGCTGGTAAATGACTTGGACCTGCCAATGAGAAGTTAAATATTCGTGGCAAACAAAAAGAGGAGTTTGGAAAATACATAGAAATATAAACCTAATCTCCGAATCAACCTTGTGGAAGAGCAAAAGTTCCTCCTCCTCCCAGTTATCATCCGTTCTTTGGCAGTGTGAGTGCTGATAGCTGTAGAAAATTAATTTGGATTATTTGGAAAATTTTATTGACGACGTAAAGTCGGCGTGCCCGACTGTGCCCGACTTCAAAGCCGCAGTAAACATTGCCACGCCCCCGGCCAGTCGAGTTTCTAAAGTTTACAAGCAAAGTCACATTTCGGACAATTCTTGCCGATTTGAATCGCCGTCGGCCGTCGTCGGCGGACGACGCCGCAACAGGAATTGCCAATGAAGGTAAGAAGAGCTTTTCTTTTTTGTTTTATCGCGCTCCGTCGTATTTTCCCCTAATTTGTTTCCGTTTAAGTCGGACTTACATATATTATTGATGCAATTCAAAGAAATGTTTTTTACCTTTTTTTCTAAAATCTGTCCGCTGGTAGCAATGGCTGGTAGATAGGAAAAAAATTTGTAAACGAGGTCGAGAAAAAATAAAAAATGTTGCGGGCACGGCGAGCGTTTGTTACATATCCGGATTTTTGTCGCTGCCACGCCGCATCGCCAAATCTGTCTTGAATTAAAAAAATCACATAAATTAATTTCATAAAAGTTTAAAAATTGAATTATATGAAGTAAAATGAGTACTTGCCAGATCACGGCATACAGGATACCGGATAACTCTAGTTTGTACGTCCGATCAAACTTGTATTCAACACTCATTTTTTCCGGCCACCTGTCACACAATCGTTGCCATTTCTTGTCCTCGTCGACGATCAGATACTGGTGTGCAATCGAGCCTCGGTATTCACCCATGCCTTATAAAAGGAAGGCCAGGATAAGCAATTTGACAAAAATCTATAAAAGTTTAAAAATTAAACTCGACTCACATATCACCAGTCGTGTGAACTTCTTATTTTGAATATTGACAGTGGCCGGAAAATCGCCAAGGAGCGATTCTAGCGTTTTCTGTCGGCTCCTCTCTTGTGCTAAGTCGATGTAAAAACCTGACTCGCTTACAACAAAATGCACCGTTCTCTTTCCGCCGCACTGAAAATTAAATAAATTCATAAATATCAAGTGTGATATTCTGGAGGAGGAATGTTTACCTTGCATTCGATTGACTTCTCAGTGCGGCCACGGATCATGCTCAGAAAGGAGGCCCTGTCAAGATTGGGCTGCTGCAGGGTGCACTCGGTGGCGTTGCACACCTCACATGTCTCAAACTTGGTCAGTGCGGTCCAAATCTTGAGAGCCTCTTCACCGTACAGTTTGAACAAATCCGTGCCTAACTCTGCCTCCTTGGCCTTAAGTTTTTTTTTCCTATATATAATTTATAAATTATCAAGACTGCAGTTTTGTTTTGCTACTTTTCATGTACCACTCTAATACACCCAAAGTTTTAGCAGTCTCAGACTGCTTGCTAATCTGTCCATGGGCCTGCTCCAGCAGCTCAACGACTCTACCAAAGTTTGTGTCGAGGTGAGAGTTTTCAGTAAGGCTTTTGAAGAGGGAGATGTGCTGAGGACGTCAAAAAAGTGTTTGTTTCAAAAGTAGAGCAGTCACAAAGTTAAGAAAAATTTAATTAACCGAATGCAAAAGTTTTAAAAAGGTGTTGTGGACATTAAAAACGCGTACCTTCTTCATAAGGAGGTATTGTAAGAGCATGATCCACGAATTTACAGTGCACTGTCCGCGTCTAAAGGTGTAATGAGCGGACTTCGGGCAGCCTAGCTCGACTTGAAGACGATTGTGCGGATGGACTAGCACTATGCCATCAACCTGCAGCGCTGGAAATAATATTTTATGTAAAAAAATTTTTGCTCAGCCGTTTATTTTAAGGTGTGTACGTTCTTGCGTGATGGCTGGTGTCGCGGTTGCAGTCACACGGAACTTTGGCTCAAATTGAGTCGTAACTAAAAAGAATGAGTTTTTATTGGGCATATATTATTCCCAGCGTTTATTTTTACCAATGCTCGTAGTCTCGACACTACTGCTAAGGGACTCTTTGGTCTTCGCCGAGTCCGACAATGCCACCGCCCAAACCTGGGCCCGGAGCTGCCAGCGCTCTCCCGCAACATGCAAGCGTGCTTTTGATTTTTTTTTTCTTAACTTTCGCTCAAATGATATTTTACATTTCCTTACCAACACGGACCATTTGCTCAAAAGATCTACATGTTTTGAGATCGTTGAAGAGGCATCGGCCCACATCTCCTTGCGCACTGAAGAACGTGCTTCGAGCTGCACCGACTTTTTCAGGTGAGAGCCACTGAGTCAAAGTTTCAGCACCAGATAGTGCAAAGGAGATTGCCAGTCGGATGGAAACTGCATTGCGAATCGTGGCCGTGCTCCTAATATTAATTTAAAAAATTTCTCAATTTTAAAATATCCGCCGGGCTAATGCTCAATTATTCTGCGCTCAATTTACAAAAAAACTTGATGAATAAAACGAAACATTTTTTTTAAGGAACAATTAATTCAATGTCTCAATTGACATATAGTTACAAATTCTTGCGAGCATTTCAAATCGCAGGGCAAAGAATTCGCGCTTCTGCTAATCCTTGATATCTTAATTAACGCGCTTAACACTTTACAAACATTATTTACCGTTTCACTTTCTTGATTGTGGCTCTCCGTCTCCCCTTGAGAGCCATTTCGAATTAAAAATCACTCGAAAAAATTAAAAAAAAACCGTTGTAAACACGAATCTCCCGAATTCTTCAGCAATAATCCAGACTAAAAAATTTTCACTGTTGACTTTTCGACTCTTACAACAGTCATCTCCATTTATGATTTGCAACACACAAAATATTATACATAATATTGCACATGTGCTTTTACAATGTTGAAAAACTCTTCAAATAAATTAAAGTAAATCACATTTTTAAACATAAAAAAAAACTTTTTTGATTGACATGAAAATAAAGTAATTTAGTATATTTTGATACTCATTTAAAGTATTGCTGAAAAAATTATAATACCTTCTTGAAGCTTCCCATGTTTATTCCAAATAAGAAAATCCTCATTTTTTCCTCATCTCTCCGTCAAAATTGAAGAAGGAGTAGTCCATTTTGAAAAAAAATTAATCTCCGCTTTTAACACATATTAGAAACTGGTAAAGACAAATTTTTTTCAAATTAATTTGTAGTCTGAAGATTTGGATAAAAAAGTCCTTTTATCAAAAAATTACTATTAAACACCGAAAAAATCCTTCAATTCGTTTGAATATTTACTCATTGTCAGAGAGATATTAAAGGCGCATGAAAATTGCGAGACTTTGAAGTTAAAAAATTTGTCAAAGAAAGTAAGCATGGAAATGAGCGGAGTACGTGCATAACCAAGAACCAATAATAATCATAGATTTACAGATGAAATTTAAAAAAAAATTAAATTGTGTAGTATGAATGATGACTGATGCTGAGCAAGCTTAAAGAATAAAGGATTTGTTGGGATTGTGAAATACCATAAACCATAAATTATTTAAAATTTAAAAGAAATTGCAATATTCAAACAAGCTGATTTGCAACTCACAACTAGATTTTTGTCATTCGATCTTCTCATTCACCGCAGTTTTTTCAGATCTCTTACACTTTTTGTTATTGTGCTACCGTAGAAATTAATAAAACTAGGACTAAATAATCCAGCCAGGTCTTTCAAAAAAATTAATTTATTTAACTTGCATTTAGCAATATTCAAACAAGCTGATTCGCAACTCACAACTAGATTTTTGTCATTCGATCTTTTCATTCACCGCAGTTTTTTCAAATCTCTTACACTTTTAGTTATTTTGCTACCGTAGAAATTAATAAAACTAGGACTAAATAATCCAGCCAGGTCTTTCAAAAAAATTAATTTATTTTACTTGCATTGAGCAATATTCAAACAAGCTGATTCGCAACTCACAACTAGATTTTTGTCATTCGATCTTCTCATTCACCGCAGTTTTTTCAAATCTCTTACACTTTTTGTTATTTTGCTACCGTAGAAATTAATAAAACTAGGACTAAATAATCCAGCCAGGTCTTTCAAAAAAATTAATTTATTTTACTTGCATTTAGCAATATTCAAACAAGCTGATTCGCAACTCACAACTAGATTTTTGTCATTCCATCTTCTCTTTCACCGCAGTTTTTTCAAATCTCTTACACTTTTTGTTATTTTGCTACCGTAGAAATTAATAAAACTAGGACTAAAAAATCCAGCCAGGTCTTTCAAAAAAATTAATTTATTTTACTTGCATTTAGCAATATTCAAACAAGCTGATTCGCAACTCACAACTAGATTTTTGTCATTCAATCTTCTCTTTCACCGCAGTTTTTTCAAATCTCTTACACTTTTTGTTATTTTGCTACCGTAGAAATTAATAAAACTAGGACTAAATAATCCAGCCAGGTCTTTCAAAAAATTAATTTATTTTACTTGCATTTAGCAATATTCAAACAAGCTGATTTGCAACTCACAACTAGATTTTTGTCATTCGATATTCTCTTTCACCGCAGTTTTTTCAAATCTCTTACACTTTTTGTTATTTTGCTACCGTAGAAATTAATAAAACTAGGACTAAATAATCCAGCCAGGTCTTTCAAAAAAATTAATTTATTTTACTTGCATTTAGCAATATTCAAACAAGCTGATTCGCAACTCACAACTAGATTTTTGTCATTCGATCTTCTCTTTCACCGCAGTTTTTTCAAATCTCTTACACTTTTTGTTATTTTGCTACCGTAGAAATTAATAAAACTAGGACTAAATAATCCAGCCAGGTCTTTCAAAAAAATTAATTTATTTTACTCGCATTTAGCAATATTCAAACAAGCTGATTCGCAACTCACAACTAGATTTTTGTCATTCAATCTTTTCATTCACCGCAGTTTTCTCAAATCTCTTACACTTTTTGTTATTTTGCTACCGTAGAAATTAATAAAACTAGGACTAAATAATCCAGCCAGGTCTTTAAAAAAAATTAATTTATTTTACTCGCATTTAGCAATATTCAAACAAGCTGATTCGCAACTCACAACTAGATTTTTGTCATTCGATCTTCTCTTTCACCGCAGTTTTTTCAAATCTCTTACACTTTTTGTTATTTTGCTACCGTAGAAATTAATAAAACTAGGACTAAATAATCCAGCCAGGTCTTTCAAAAAATTAATTTATTTTACTTGCATTTAGCAATATTCAAACAAGCTGATTTGCAACTCACAACTAGATTTTTGTCATTCGATATTCTCTTTCACCGCAGTTTTTTCAAATCTCTTACACTTTTTGTTATTTTGCTACCGTAGAAATTAATAAAACTAGGACTAAATAATCCAGCCAGGTCTTTCAAAAAATTAATTTATTTTACTTGCATTTAGCAATATTCAAACAAGCTGATTTGCAACTCACAACTAGATTTTTGTCATTCGATCTTCTCTTTCACCGCAGTTTTTTCAAATCTCTTACACTTTTTGTTATTTTGCTACCGTAGAAATTAATAAAACTAGGACTAAATAATCCAGCCAGGTCTTTCAAAAAAATTAATTTATTTTACTCGCATTTAGCAATATTCAAACAAGCTGATTCGCAACTCACAACTAGATTTTTGTCATTCAATCTTTTCATTCACCGCAGTTTTCTCAAATCTCTTACACTTTTTGTTATTTTGCTACCGTAGAAATTAATAAAACTAGGACTAAATAATCCAGCCAGGTCTTTAAAAAAAATTAATTTATTTTACTCGCATTTAGCAATATTCAAACAAGCTGATTCGCAACTCACAACTAGATTTTTGTCATTCGATCTTTTCATTCACCGCAGTTTTCTCAAATCTCTTACACTTTTTGTTATTTTGCTACCGTAGAAATTAATAAAACTAGGACTAAATAATCCAGCCAGGTCTTTCAAAAAAATTAATTTATTTTACTTGCATTTAGCAATATTCAAACAAGCTGATTCGCAACTAACAACTAGATTTTTGTCATTCGATCTTTTCATTCACCGCAGTTTTCTCAAATCTCTTACACTTTTTGTTATTTTGCTACCGTAGAAATTAATAAAACTAGGACTAAATAATCCAGCCAGGTCTTTCAAAAAAATTAATTTATTTTACTTGCATTTAGCAATATTCAAACAAGCTGATTCGCAACTCACAACTAGATTTTTGTCATTCGATCTTTTCATTCACCGCATTTTTCTCAAATCTCTTACACTTTTTGTTATTTTGCTACCGTAGAAATTAATAAAACTAGGACTAAATAATCCAGCCAGGTCTTTCAAAAAAATTAATTTATTTTACTTGCATTTAGCAATATTCAATCAAGCTGATTCGCAACTCACAACTAGATTTTTGTCATTCGATCTTCTCTTTCACTGCAGTTTTTTCAAATCTCTTAAACTTTTAGTTATTTTGCTACCGTAGAAATTAATAAAACTAGGACTAAATAATCCAGCCAGGTCTTTCAAAAAAATTAATTTATTTTACTTGCATTTAGCAATATTCAAACAAGCTGATTCGCAACTCACAACTAGATTTTTGTCATTCGATCTTCTCTTTCACCGCAGTTTTTTCAAATCTCTTAAACTTTTAGTTATTTTGCTACCGTAGAAATTAATAAAACTAGGACTAAATAATCCAGCCAGGTCTTTCAAAAAAATTTATTCATTTTACTTGCATTTAGCAATATTAAACAAGCTGATTCGCAACTCACAACTAGATTTTTGTCATTTGATCTTCTCTTTCACCGCAGTTTTTTCAAATCTCTTAAACTTTTAGTTATTTTGCTACCGTAGAAATTAATAAAACTAGGACTAAATAATCCAGCCAGGTCTTTCAAAAAAATTAATATATTTTACTTGCATTGAGCAATATTCAAACAAGCTGATTCGCAACTCACAACTAGATTTTTGTCATTTGATCTTCTCTTTCACCGCAGTTTTTTAAAATCTCTTACACTTTTTGTTATTTTGCTACCGTAGAAATTAATAAAACTAGGACTAAATAATCCAGCCAGGTCTTTCAAAAAAATTTATTCATTTTACTTGCATTTAGCAATATTAAACAAGCTGATTCGCAACTCACAACTAGATTTTTGTCATTCAATCTTCTCTTTCACCGCAGTTTTTTCAAATCTCTTACACTTTTTGTTATTTTGCTACCGTAGAAATTAATAAAACTAGGACTAAATAATCCAGCCAGGTCTTTCAAAAAAATTTATTTATTTTACTTGCATTTAGCAATATTCAAACAAGCTGATTCGCAACTCACAACTAGATTTTTGTCATTCCATCTTCTCTTTCACCGCAGTTTTTTCAAATCTATTACACTTTTTGTTATTTTGCTACCGTAGAAATTAATAAAACTAGGACTAAATAATCCAGCCAGGTCTTTCAAAAAAATTAATTTATTTTACTTGCATTTAGCAATATTCAAACAAGCTGATTCGCAACTCACAACTAGATTTTTGTCATTCGATCTTTTCATTCACCGCAGTTTTCTCAAATCTCTTACACTTTTTGTTATTTTGCTACCGTAGAAATTAATAAAACTAGGACTAAATAATCCAGCCAGGTCTTTCAAAAAAATTAATTTATTTTACTTGCATTTAGCAATATTCAAACAAGCTGATTCGCAACTCACAACTAGATTTTTGTCATTCGATCTTTTCATTCACCGCAGTTTTCTCAAATCTCTTACACTTTTTGTTATTTTGCTACCGTAGAAATTAATAAAACTAGGACTAAATAATCCAGCCAGGTCTTTCAAAAAAATTAATTTATTTTACTTGCATTTAGCAATATTCAATCAAGCTGATTCGCAACTCACAACTAGATTTTTGTCATTCGATCTTCTCTTTCACCGCAGTTTTTTCAAATCTATTACACTTTTTGTTATTTTGCTACCGTAGAAATTAATAAAACTAGGACTAAATAATCCAGCCAGGTCTTTCAAAAAAATTAATTTATTTTACTTGCATTTAGCAATATTCAAACAAGCTGATTCGCAACTCACAACTAGATTTTTGTCATTCCATCTTCTCTTTCACCGCAGTTTTTTCAAATCTTTTACACTTTTTGTTATTTTGCTACCGTAGAAATTACTAAAACTAGGACTAAATAATCCAGCCAGGTCTTTCAAAAAAATTAATTTATTTTACTTGCATTTAGCAATATTCAAACAATCTGATTCGCAACTCACAACTAGATTTTTGTCATTCGATCTTCTCTTTCACCGCAGTTTTTTCAAATCTCTTACACTTTTTGTTATTTTGCTACCGTAGAAATTAATAAAACTAGGACTAAATAATCCAGCCAGGTCTTTCAAAAAAATTAATTTATTTTACTTGCATTTAGCAATATTCAAACAAGCTGATTCGCAACTCACAACTAGATTTTTGTCATTCGATCTTTTCATTCACCGCAGTTTTCTCAAATCTCTTACACTTTTTGTTATTTTGCTACCGTAGAAATTAATAAAACTAGGACTAAATAATCCAGCCAGGTCTTTCAAAAAAATTAATTTATTTTACTTGCATTTAGCAATATTCAATCAAGCTGATTCGCAACTCACAACTAGATTTTTGTCATTCGATCTTCTCTTTCACTGCAGTTTTTTCAAATCTCTTAAACTTTTAGTTATTTTGCTACCGTAGAAATTAATAAAACTAGGACTAAATAATCCAGCCAGGTCTTTCAAAAAAATTAATTTATTTTACTTGCATTTAGCAATATTCAATCAAGCTGATTCGCAACTCACAACTAGATTTTTGTCATTCGATCTTCTCTTTCACCGCAGTTTTTTCAAATCTATTACACTTTTTGTTATTTTGCTACCGTAGAAATTAATAAAACTAGGACTAAATAATCCAGCCAGGTCTTTCAAAAAAATTAATTTATTTTACTTGCATTTAGCAATATTCAAACAAGCTGATTCGCAACTCACAACTAGATTTTTGTCATTCCATCTTCTCTTTCACCGCAGTTTTTTCAAATCTTTTACACTTTTTGTTATTTTGCTACCGTAGAAATTACTAAAACTAGGACTAAATAATCCAGCCAGGTCTTTCAAAAAAATTAATTTATTTTACTTGCATTTAGCAATATTCAAACAATCTGATTCGCAACTCACAACTAGATTTTTGTCATTCGATCTTCTCTTTCACCGCAGTTTTTTCAAATCTCTTACACTTTTTGTTATTTTGCTACCGTAGAAATTAATAAAACTAGGACTAAATAATCCAGCCAGGTCTTTCAAAAAAATTAATTTATTTTACTTGCATTTAGCAATATTCAAACAAGCTGATTCGCAACTCACAACTAGATTTTTGTCATTCGATCTTTTCATTCACCGCAGTTTTCTCAAATCTCTTACACTTTTTGTTATTTTGCTACCGTAGAAATTAATAAAACTAGGACTAAATAATCCAGCCAGGTCTTTCAAAAAAATTAATTTATTTTACTTGCATTTAGCAATATTCAATCAAGCTGATTCGCAACTCACAACTAGATTTTTGTCATTCGATCTTCTCTTTCACCGCAGTTTTTTCAAATCTATTACACTTTTTGTTATTTTGCTACCGTAGAAATTAATAAAACTAGGACTAAATAATCCAGCCAGGTCTTTCAAAAAAATTAATTTATTTTACTTGCATTTAGCAATATTCAAACAAGCTGATTCGCAACTCACAACTAGATTTTTGTCATTCCATCTTCTCTTTCACCGCAGTTTTTTCAAATCTTTTACACTTTTTGTTATTTTGCTACCGTAGAAATTACTAAAACTAGGACTAAATAATCCAGCCAGGTCTTTCAAAAAAATTAATTTATTTTACTTGCATTTAGCAATATTCAAACAATCTGATTCGCAACTCACAACTAGATTTTTGTCATTCGATCTTCTCTTTCACCGCAGTTTTTTCAAATCTCTTACACTTTTTGTTATTTTGCTACCGTAGAAATTAATAAAACTAGGACTAAATAATCCAGCCAGGTCTTTCAAAAAAATTAATTTATTTTACTTGCATTTAGCAATATTCAAACAAGCTGATTCGCAACTCACAACTAGATTTTTGTCATTCGATCTTTTCATTCACCGCAGTTTTCTCAAATCTCTTACACTTTTTGTTATTTTGCTACCGTAGAAATTAATAAAACTAGGACTAAATAATCCAGCCAGGTCTTTCAAAAAAATTAATTTATTTTACTTGCATTTAGCAATATTCAATCAAGCTGATTCGCAACTCACAACTAGATTTTTGTCATTCGATCTTCTCTTTCACTGCAGTTTTTTCAAATCTCTTAAACTTTTAGTTATTTTGCTACCGTAGAAATTAATAAAACTAGGACTAAATAATCCAGCCAGGTCTTTCAAAAAAATTAATTTATTTTACTTGCATTTAGCAATATTCAATCAAGCTGATTCGCAACTCACAACTAGATTTTTGTCATTCGATCTTCTCTTTCACCGCAGTTTTTTAAAATCTCTTACACTTTTTGTTATTTTGCTACCGTAGAAATTAATAAAACTAGGACTAAATAATCCAGCCAGGTCTTTCAAAAAAATTAATTTATTTTACTTGCATTTAGCAATATTCAAACAAGCTGATTCGCAACTCACAACTAGATTTTTGTCATTCGATCTTCTCTTTCACCGCAGTTTTTTCAAATCTCTTAAACTTTTAGTTATTTTGCTACCGTAGAAATTAATAAAACTAGGACTAAATAATCCAGCCAGGTCTTTCAAAAAAATTAATTTATTTTACTTGCATTTAGCAATATTCAATCAAGCTGATTCGCAACTCACAACTAGATTTTTGTCATTCGATCTTCTCTTTCACCGCAGTTTTTTAAAATCTCTTACACTTTTTGTTATTTTGCTACCGTAGAAATTAATAAAACTAGGACTAAATAATCCAGCCAGGTCTTTCAAAAAAATTAATTTATTTTACTTGCATTTAGCAATATTCAATCAAGCTGATTCGCAACTCACAACTAGATTTTTGTCATTCGATCTTCTCTTTCACCGCAGTTTTTTCAAATCTCTTAAACTTTTAGTTATTTTGCTACCGTAGAAATTAATAAAACTAGGACTAAATAATCCAGCCAGGTCTTTCAAAAAAATTAATATATTTTACTTGCATTGAGCAATATTCAAACAAGCTGATTCGCAACTCACAACTAGATTTTTGTCATTTGATCTTCTCTTTCACCGCAGTTTTTTAAAATCTCTTACACTTTTTGTTATTTTGCTACCGTAGAAATTAATAAAACTAGGACTAAATAATCCAGCCAGGTCTTTCAAAAAAATTTATTCATTTTACTTGCATTTAGCAATATTAAACAAGCTGATTCGCAACTCACAACTAGATTTTTGTCATTCAATCTTCTCTTTCACCGCAGTTTTTTCAAATCTCTTACACTTTTTGTTATTTTGCTACCGTAGAAATTAATAAAACTAGGACTAAATAATCCAGCCAGGTCTTTCAAAAAAATTTATTTATTTTACTTGCATTTAGCAATATTCAAACAAGCTGATTCGCAACTCACAACTAGATTTTTGTCATTCCATCTTCTCTTTCACCGCAGTTTTTTCAAATCTATTACACTTTTTGTTATTTTGCTACCGTAGAAATTAATAAAACTAGGACTAAATAATCCAGCCAGGTCTTTCAAAAAAATTAATTTATTTTACTTGCATTTAGCAATATTCAAACAAGCTGATTCGCAACTCACAACTAGATTTTTGTCATTCGATCTTTTCATTCACCGCAGTTTTCTCAAATCTCTTACACTTTTTGTTATTTTGCTACCGTAGAAATTAATAAAACTAGGACTAAATAATCCAGCCAGGTCTTTCAAAAAAATTAATTTATTTTACTTGCATTTAGCAATATTCAAACAAGCTGATTCGCAACTCACAACTAGATTTTTGTCATTCGATCTTTTCATTCACCGCAGTTTTCTCAAATCTCTTACACTTTTTGTTATTTTGCTACCGTAGAAATTAATAAAACTAGGACTAAATAATCCAGCCAGGTCTTTCAAAAAAATTAATTTATTTTACTTGCATTTAGCAATATTCAATCAAGCTGATTCGCAACTCACAACTAGATTTTTGTCATTCGATCTTCTCTTTCACCGCAGTTTTTTCAAATCTATTACACTTTTTGTTATTTTGCTACCGTAGAAATTAATAAAACTAGGACTAAATAATCCAGCCAGGTCTTTCAAAAAAATTAATTTATTTTACTTGCATTTAGCAATATTCAAACAAGCTGATTCGCAACTCACAACTAGATTTTTGTCATTCCATCTTCTCTTTCACCGCAGTTTTTTCAAATCTTTTACACTTTTTGTTATTTTGCTACCGTAGAAATTAATAAAACTAGGACTAAATAATCCAGCCAGGTCTTTCAAAAAAATTAATTTATTTTACTTGCATTTAGCAATATTCAAACAATCTGATTCGCAACTCACAACTAGATTTTTGTCATTCGATCTTCTCTTTCACCGCAGTTTTTTCAAATCTCTTACACTTTTTGTTATTTTGCTACCGTAGAAATTAATAAAACTAGGACTAAATAATCCAGCCAGGTCTTTCACAAAAATTAATTTATTTTACTTGCATTTAGCAATATTCAAACAAGCTGGTTCGCAACTCACAACTAGATTTTTGTCATTCCATCTTCTCTTTCACCGCAGTTTTTTCAAATCTATTACACTTTTTGTTATTTTGCTACCGTAGAAATTAATAAAACTAGGACTAAATAATCCAGCCAGGTCTTTCAAAAAAATTAATTTATTTTACTTGCATTTAGCAATATTCAAACAAGCTGATTCGCAACTCACAACTAGATTTTTGTCATTCCATCTTCTCTTTCACCGCAGTTTTTTCAAATCTATTACACTTTTTGTTATTTTGCTACCGTAGAAATTAGTAAAACTAGGACTAAATAATCCAGCCAGGTCTTTCACAAAAATTAATTTATTTTACTTGCATTTAGCAATATTCAAACAATCTGATTTGCAACTCACAACTAGATTTTTGTCATTTGATCTTTTCATTTACCGCAGTTTTATCAAATCTCTTACACTTTTTGTTATTTTGCTACCGTAGAAATTAATAAAACTAGGACTAAATAATCCAGCCAGGTCTTTCACAAAAATTAATTTATTTTACTTGCATTAAGCAATATTCAAACAAGCTGGTTCGCAACTCACAACTAGATTTTTGTCATTCGATCTTCTCTTTCACCGCAATTTTTTCAAATCTCTTACACTTTTTGTTATTTTGCTACCGTAGAAATTAATAAAACTAGGACTAAATAATCCAGCCAGGTCTTTCAAAGAAATTAATTTATTTTACTTGCATTTAGCAATATTCAAACAAGCTGATTCGCAACTCACAACTAGATTTTTGTCATTCGATCTTCTCTTTCACCGCAGTTTTTTCAAATCTCTTACACTTTTTGTTATTTTGCTACCGTAGAAATTAATAAAACTAGGACTAAATAATCCAGCCAGGTCTTTCAAAAAAATTAATATATTTTACTTGCATTGAGCAATATTCAAACAAGCTGATTCGCAACTCACAACTAGATTTTTGTCATTCGATCTTCTCTTTCACCGCAGTTTTCTCAAATCTCTTACACTTTTTGTTATTTTGCTACCGTAGAAATTAATAAAACTAGGACTAAATAATCCAGCCAGGTCTTTCAAAAAAATTAATATATTTTACTTGCATTGAGCAATATTCAAACAAGCTGATTCGCAACTCACAACTAGATTTTTGTCATTCGATCTTCTCTTTCACCGCAGTTTTCTCAAATCTCTTACACTTTTTGTTATTTTGCTACCGTAGAAATTAATAAAACTAGGACTAAATAATCCAGCCAGGTCTTTCAAAAAAATTAATTTATTTTACTTGCATTTAGCAATATTCAAACAAGCTGATTCGCAACTCACAACTAGATTTTTGTCATTCGATCTTCTCTTTCACCGCAGTTTTCTCAAATCTCTTACACTTTTTGTTATTTTGCTACCGTAGAAATTAATAAAACTAGGACTACATAATCCAGCCAGGTCTTTCAAAAAAATTAATATATTTTACTTGCATTGAGCAATATTCAAACAAGCTGATTCGCAACTCACAACTAGATTTTTGTCATTCGATCTTCTCTTTCACCGCAGTTTTCTCAAATCTCTTACACTTTTTGTTATTTTGCTACCGTAGAAATTAATAAAACTAGGACTAAATAATCCAGCCAGGTCTTTCAAAAAAATTAATATATTTTACTTGCATTGAGCAATATTCAAACAAGCTGATTCGCAACTCACAACTAGATTTTTGTCATTCGATCTTCTCTTTCACCGCAGTTTTCTCAAATCTCTTACACTTTTTGTTATTTTGCTACCGTAGAAATTAATAAAACTAGGACTAAATAATCCAGCCAGGTCTTTCAAAAAAATTAATATATTTTACTTGCATTTAGCAATATTCAAACAAGCTGGTTCGCAACTCACAACTAGATTTTTGTCATTCCATCTTCTCTTTCACCGCAGTTTTTTCAAATCTATTACACTTTTTGTTATTTTGCTACCGTAGAAATTAATAAAACTAGGACTAAATAATCCAGCCAGGTCTTTCAAAAAAATTAATTTATTTTACTTGCATTTAGCAATATTCAAACAAGCTGATTCGCAACTCACAACTAGATTTTTGTCATTCCATCTTCTCTTTCACCGCAGTTTTTTCAAATCTATTACACTTTTTGTTATTTTGCTACCGTAGAAATTAGTAAAACTAGGACTAAATAATCCAGCCAGGTCTTTCACAAAAATTAATTTATTTTACTTGCATTTAGCAATATTCAAACAATCTGATTTGCAACTCACAACTAGATTTTTGTCATTTGATCTTTTCATTTACCGCAGTTTTATCAAATCTCTTACACTTTTTGTTATTTTGCTACCGTAGAAATTAATAAAACTAGGACTAAATAATCCAGCCAGGTCTTTCACAAAAATTAATTTATTTTACTTGCATTAAGCAATATTCAAACAAGCTGGTTCGCAACTCACAACTAGATTTTTGTCATTCGATCTTCTCTTTCACCGCAATTTTTTCAAATCTCTTACACTTTTTGTTATTTTGCTACCGTAGAAATTAATAAAACTAGGACTAAATAATCCAGCCAGGTCTTTCAAAGAAATTAATTTATTTTACTTGCATTTAGCAATATTCAAACAAGCTGATTCGCAACTCACAACTAGATTTTTGTCATTCGATCTTCTCTTTCACCGCAGTTTTTTCAAATCTCTTACACTTTTTGTTATTTTGCTACCGTAGAAATTAATAAAACTAGGACTAAATAATCCAGCCAGGTCTTTCAAAAAAATTAATATATTTTACTTGCATTGAGCAATATTCAAACAAGCTGATTCGCAACTCACAACTAGATTTTTGTCATTCGATCTTCTCTTTCACCGCAGTTTTCTCAAATCTCTTACACTTTTTGTTATTTTGCTACCGTAGAAATTAATAAAACTAGGACTAAATAATCCAGCCAGGTCTTTCAAAAAAATTAATATATTTTACTTGCATTGAGCAATATTCAAACAAGCTGATTCGCAACTCACAACTAGATTTTTGTCATTCGATCTTCTCTTTCACCGCAGTTTTCTCAAATCTCTTACACTTTTTGTTATTTTGCTACCGTAGAAATTAATAAAACTAGGACTAAATAATCCAGCCAGGTCTTTCAAAAAAATTAATTTATTTTACTTGCATTTAGCAATATTCAAACAAGCTGATTCGCAACTCACAACTAGATTTTTGTCATTCGATCTTCTCTTTCACCGCAGTTTTCTCAAATCTCTTACACTTTTTGTTATTTTGCTACCGTAGAAATTAATAAAACTAGGACTACATAATCCAGCCAGGTCTTTCAAAAAAATTAATATATTTTACTTGCATTGAGCAATATTCAAACAAGCTGATTCGCAACTCACAACTAGATTTTTGTCATTCGATCTTCTCTTTCACCGCAGTTTTCTCAAATCTCTTACACTTTTTGTTATTTTGCTACCGTAGAAATTAATAAAACTAGGACTAAATAATCCAGCCAGGTCTTTCAAAAAAATTAATATATTTTACTTGCATTGAGCAATATTCAAACAAGCTGATTCGCAACTCACAACTAGATTTTTGTCATTCGATCTTCTCTTTCACCGCAGTTTTCTCAAATCTCTTACACTTTTTGTTATTTTGCTACCGTAGAAATTAATAAAACTAGGACTACATAATCCAGCCAGGTCTTTCAAAAAAATTAATATATTTTACTTGCATTGAGCAATATTCAAACAAGCTGATTCGCAACTCACAACTAGATTTTTGTCATTCGATCTTCTCTTTCACCGCAGTTTTCTCAAATCTCTTACACTTTTTGTTATTTTGCTACCGTAGAAATTAATAAAACTAGGACTAAATAATCCAGCCAGGTCTTTCAAAAAAATTAATATATTTTACTTGCATTGAGCAATATTCAAACAAGCTGATTCGCAACTCACAACTAGATTTTTGTCATTCGATCTTCTCTTTCACCGCAGTTTTCTCAAATCTCTTACACTTTTTGTTATTTTGCTACCGTAGAAATTAATAAAACTAGGACTAAATAATCCAGCCAGGTCTTTCAAAAAAATTAATATATTTTACTTGCATTTAGCAATATTCAAACAAGCTGATTTGCAACTCACAACTCGATTTTTGTCATTCGATCTTCTCTTTCACGGCAGTTTTTTCAAAACTCTTTTTCTTTATATATATTCCTAGATAAGTTTTTTTGGGCTCGGCAGCTGGCTTTAAATTTTTTTAGAGTAGATCGTAGTGAATAGCTTTAAATATTAATCGGACAGATTGTTCTAAGTTATTGTAATGATAAACATTAATAGAAAACATAATTCTAAATTTTCATAGAATTTATTCGATTTATTCAAGAAAATTAACACGTTTATTTTATTTAAAAAAAAATAATCGCCTCATACATGCGGAACAAATTTATAAATATTAATTTCTCTTTTCTTTTTTTCTTTTTCAGAAACATCCTTTTAGCAAGTAGCGAAAAGACTTGCAAGCGGTGAAGAGGTGAAGACCAAAGTCATGAGCCGCCTGTACTGTGAGCCGAGTTCACATGACTCACGTGACTGGCCAGCCGCCAATCGAGAGGACACCTTTTTCTTCCTCACGCTTGCAGAACTTCTTGCTTGTGTAGACGTCGGAGGCGACTTGAAACCACATGGTCGCAAATTTGAGCGCTTCCAGAAGTACTTTTCCATCAACTCCTACTCGGGAGAAGAAACATCAGTGAAGCCGTTGAGGTCGAGAAGAGTGGTAATATAATATTATATAATTTAGCGTTTAATCCATTTTGTAAAATCGACTCGATGGATATAATAATTAGTATAAATCGAAGCTGGCTGTTTTTTTTTTTTTAAGAATTTACTCGTCGTCATTCGAACGAATGTATAAAATTTAAAAAATTTGGGAACAAACATTTCCGCGCATTACACAGCAGCGCGCAATTCCGCTGCGTGCCAAACATAATCTATTATCCAGATATATTTGTGTTTTGTCCTTTCTTGTTTTGGGTGCCTTGGGTGGTCACAAAATTTCGTTGAGAGTAGTAAAATTTCATACTTCTCGTGTACCAATGGTTCTTGAGAAGGCGCTCTAAATCTCTTAAGGAATTCTTATTGACATATCAAATCAAGTCCTTGCAACAATATTAAACAGATTTTTGCGATTGTTGAAAGACAATTGGAAATTTTAATCACCATTGTTGTAAAGACTTGATTTGACTGTGTCAATAAGGAGTCCTTAAAAATAAAAATGCTTCAAATGACTTTTTCATATCAAGGAGATGTAAAACTTTATGGGATTTGTTAAATTAATATGGAATATTAAAAGTAATACAATTTGTTTTAATCATCATTATTATTATTATTGTGATTTTATATCAACTGCTTTTTTCCTCTATTTGTAAGTTTTTAACAATAGGAAAAATGTTTGTGCAACCTACAGGGAAACGTTTTCAACACGCAAAAAAGTTAACGATTTTTTAACACCAATCGACTTCTCGCGTTGCCCTGATGAACCAAAAATATTATTTTCAGCCGATCTTAAACGGCCGCTTCGGTAAAGCGGCCGAAAGTTGGCGATTTTCAGCTTATGCAGGCCCGCTTCACTTGCCCTGGAGCTCGACGCTTTGCAATCTTTGCTCGCAGCGAGCACGCACCGACCTGTTCAGCAAGCACACCGCTGGCGAGTCGTATGCGGTGCATACTTGCTGCGCTCTGCACTAATCGGCTATTTAAAAATATTTCCAACATTTTAATATATACTCTCTATAGTTTTATTTCATGTGTTAATAAAATGAAAAAATCTTTACATGAAAAATAAAAAAAAATAAACATTTTCTTGTGCAACTTTTATTATTTTCTTTCCAAATTAAAAATTACAATTTACTAAGTACTAAGGATTGCCTTGTTATTGATTAATTATAAATGCATTTTTTTTTTGCTAATCTCACTAGGTACACATTATATAATTATATTGAAATTTCACATCTTCTATGCTGGTCTCTTCAATTTCTTGCAAGGTCACTTCAGCTCCTTTGTTTGCTGATTCTGGTAAGAGCCCTGCATATGAGAGGCCAAATTTTAACGAAGTTTTCAAATTTTTAATTAAAAAAAAAAAAAAAAAATTACAAGCTATTGCAAAACTTTCTAATTTCATTATTTTTATAATAATTATTATTACAAGAAATATTATAGAAATAAATTTCTCACTGAATTCAAAATAATTTTCATCAAAAGAAGTAAGGAATATTTGTCTCTTGAAATTTCGTTCATTGCTCTCGTAAAGGGAAGTTTTCTGATTGTGAGTATCTAGAAAATAAAATATTTTATAATATTGATTAATCTTTCATCATTCAAAATATTATTTAAAATTGTAAAATAATAGTTCCTTCAGCATTATTTAAAGATGGCATTAAAAGAAAATTGATGAAAATCAAATTAAGATCCAACCTGCAACTGTCGCACATTCATTTTCAGGCGGCTCGTAATTCTCATGGAGCTCTTGATATTTGGAAAGACAGAAGCTGTCAAGAATGATGAGAAACTCTCTGAGCAATATACACCTGACGGCTTAATTTTATTTAAATGGTGAAGAAACGTATTAATTTATTTGATTTATAATTGCATGGCACTCATGATTTCTTTTATTGTCAAATCATAATACTTGGCAAAAATATTTTAACTTCTATGAATAGAATACTTATTATTTTTTTAGTCTCCATTCTCCAGATATTTTGGACTAACAAATCAAAAAGCAATGTGCCTGTCAGGTGCTGAAGAATGAGGATGGTTATCTCTTCAGAGAACAAAAAAGCATTCAATACAATTATAATACTCATTCACTCAATTCGCCATTTAGAAATTTCGTTATTTATTTTTACTTTCCATTTCCACTGTTAAAAATGGAGATAAGGAAACAATTTTTATAAATAATTTTGTGTGTGAGCACAAGGGTTTTTTTTTTTTTAATTTTTTAGTGTGTCGTGTTTGCATTGTTAAGTTTATACCACTTTATGTTTAAATTTTGCAAATAAATTTAACGTGAATTCAGAAACTGAGCGAGAAAACAAATTATTGCTCGGAAAACAAATTAAAATGTCCAAATTTCATCTGTAGATAAAACTGAAATAAAATAAAATATTATATCAAAAGTTTCTTAATGATTCTTATTAAAATGTATCATACAGGGCTCATCTAATTTGATATAATCTTAATCATATATAAAAAAACTTTTTAGTGACTTAATAAATAATGGGCGTCAAGTATCTAAGAAGAATGATTTTATTTTTAATATCCAATAATTTACAACAACCTGTGTGTAGGGCGTAATAATCATAAAGCAGTTCACCTAGAGCGTAAATCTGACGAAGCACGAGGTTCAGATAAGCAATTTCTGCCTCGCGACCCCAGAACATTTGGGCGGTCAGTCCAAGTGGAATTCTCAGTTAAGTCAATCCCTCAGCAAGAGCGCGCGCGTCTTTTAATTACTTTTTCTATATATTTATATAATGTATAGTTATTATTTCTCATGTAACGAAAACATTGTAGAATAACAAAATGGGAGATTGAGTCTTGCACACCAACCACACACCAACAAAAACGTATAACATTGGCTAAAATTTTCTTCTTCACTCCAATCAAACATGAGTGTCGCACAATTCCAGCCTCACAGAGACGGAGACGTTGGGGGCGGCTATCACATTACTGATACTGCTGGGCGCCAAATTGGACAGGGTTGTACATCACAGGGCCCGCCTTAAAAATGATTAGAAAAGCTATTAATAATGGTTTTATTTGTTATTTGTAATGATTTCTATTGGTAACTGCATTCTAGCTAATCAATCACATAATTGGTGTATCATTGCCATGCATATAAACCACGGAAATAACATATAAATAATATATTATTAATATTTATGGTACAGTTAACAATCAATGTATTTTAACTATTTCAGACAAAAAATTACATTTATGAAACTTTGAGACAGAAAAACAGAAAATTCAGTTTTAGATTTTTTATTCTTGAATAAAAAGTAATCTTTTGTAGCTTGCTGTAGACATAAAAATAATCGAAAGTTGTGGTAAAATAAACTAAAATTAAACTACTGCTAAAAAATCAAATATCAAAAATTAAAGTGAATAAATAAATCGCCAATTAACGGAGCCACAATCTTAGGCTGACCAATTACCCGATTGATTTCAAATGTCTGCCAATTCATCCTCAGAAAGCTGCATGCGGGAGGAGCCAAAATTTAAAGAACTTAAACCCGGATGACTGCTGTCAACTCTTACCTGCTGGACTGAATTCTCTGAATCAGAATTTGGCGAAGTCATTGGCGACGAAGCAGGCGTCAAAAATTCTGACGAAGCAGCCCCCTCAACTGCAAAAACAAAATAATGCACGGATGTTAATATTTAACAGTATAAAAAAAATATATTATTTATTGCTAACCTGGAGCAGGCACAAAAAGATTAACTGGGGGCTGAGCTTTAGGGCCGCCCATGCCAGGGAACAGGTCTGTGGGTGCAGCAGATGGGCTCGATGCTGCAGATCCATTCTGCTGTAGAACGTTTACATAGTTTTTCCTCATGTCTGTAAAAAGTGATTAAAGGGTTAAAAAACGTCAAATTTGCTTTGTATTTTTGTATAATATTGGTACTTACTTCGTCCAAGTTTGTATCCCGAGCCTCCAGCTGGAGGTGCTGATAGTGAGGTGTTGTTGTTACTGTTGGGGACTGGAGATGAGACCGGAGTGCTGGAGGCACTGGGTTGCATTCTTGGATTCATTTTGGGGGGAGGAGGAAGGTCGCCGCCAACTTCTGCACCATCTCCATCTTTATTAACCCATTTATTTTTGTCTGCATCCCACACAATCTGTAAGATAACAGCAAAAAAATTAAAATAATTCTTAAGCGACATCAAAATCAATAGAAATTATATTTGTGAAATTAAGGACTTACTGAAGGATTTTTGTCATCTGGAAGTTTCATCTGGTTCTTGGGCCTGAGCGAGATCTTGCTCAGTAGACCTCCAAGCCAGCCACTGCCTTCCTGGCCAGGATTTAGCGCTTGCTGTGGCTTCTTCAGGGGGGTCGTAGGAGTTTTAGAAGCGGCAGGTTTGTTGGACTCTGAAGATGACTCAGACAATGTCTGCTGACGCCTTGAGGGAACCAGCGAGATGTTTGGCTGCAACGAGAGCAACGCAGGGTCACGCCTGACGCCCCTTTGGGACCCCGGGAGCTCAAGGGGCTGGTCAATTGGGAAAGTTTGAGGTTTGCGACTGCATATTGGTCGGTCAATGGGGTAGGTGCCGCCAAAAATGAGGGGACGTTTGCGGTATAGAATGGACGCCTCCAGGTATGACAGGGAAGAGGAATGGTGGTAGTAAGAAGGAGGAGGTGAAGGGAGGCAATTGTCCAAATTTGTTAGGTCAACATTCAGCGGTGAGGGAGGTCGAATGTTATTTCGGGATAAGGGGTGGTGCCGAGGACGACTTTCCTCATAATGAGGAGGAAAGCGATGTCGAGGCTGAGGTGGTTGAGGGATTTCGAGAGGGGTATTTTGGGGCACAAGAGCGTGGTTACTTACAGAGTCACGTTCGGGAGTATTCCTCCCGATGGACTGGCAGCGTGAAAAAGAAGCGCACTTGCAATGAGTAAATTTAATTCATTGTTTGTGAGAGAAAAGTTCCAAAAAAGTATTTGAAGAGTCAGATTATACGGATCATGCTAGCTAATGAGTTTTTCTACAGCCAAAGTAGATAAATAATTACAGCAATTATTTATAATACAATTTTACTTTTATTCTGGAGCAAAAACAGTAACGTCAAATGTGGATATTTGGAGCAAATATAAGATTTACTTTACACCCTAAATTTTTACTGGTATTGCCTATATTATCAATTTAAAGTGCATCAAAATTTCAAATAAATGAAACAAAATAAAATTTAGAAGATCAAAGATTCAAGATAATGTTCTTTAAAAATTAAAAAGCATACTCCAGTTTGTGCAAAAATAAACTTTGACTGGATAATTATAAACAAAAATAAGGTGAATAAGACTTATGTATCAAGCACTATGTAAGTAAGAAATTTCTTAAGTCCTGCCTCCTTGACATGCCTGGCAGCATCTAACTTTCTGAGGAATCAGACCCCAAACTGGGACTCTTGCAAATTTACCTCTGGCTGCTCTGATTGCTGATTAGACTGGTCCCAGTAGTTGTAGCTGTGCTGAGGGGTCGAATTCGCAATTGGCTCTGGGGTCTGCGGAACAGACATCTGAGGCGTCATATGTTGAGGAGTTGTCTGCTGATGGACAGGTGTTTCCGAAGTTGGTGCCTTTTGACTCTCTTCTGTAGCAGACCATGGTTGCTGCTGCCAGTAGTTGTTTTGCTGCGTCATTGTCTCTGAAGCAATGGCAGTTGCTGAGGATTCAAGATGTTTTAAATTAATAAAACTTATTTTAATAATCACGGCAAATCATACTTTCAGTTGTGACAGTGTTGTCAGCCTGGTTTTGCTGTTGCTGTTGCCATTGCGATTGCTGGTAATAGTACTGTTGCCATTGCTCTTGGTAGGCAGTCTCGTCTGGTGTTGGTTGCTGATCAGTTTGTTGACTCTGCTGTGGATGGCTTGAGTAATCCTCATACTGCTCAACATTTTGAATCGCTAGGTGTCTCAAGGAACTCAACCATTCCGGGTCCGAGGAATAAAACGTCACTTCCTCGCCCTACAAAAATTTATATTTATCAAGTTAAATTACGCTTTGAATAAAACTAACCTCTTGAGTAGGACTAAATAATGGATCGCTTTGCTTCAGTTTGTCAGCAAGCTCGGCCACTTGGGCAGCCAATGGTCCGGCTGAATTGTGCATCACTAGAGTGTTGGCCAATTCTTCGCAATACAGAAGTGCCTCAGTTGAGTACCCGTAGTCAATGAGATGACCGGCGTAGAGCAGCTTAAAAGGCTGCAGAGAAGTCACGTAGTATGAGGGCTCGGCAAGACGTCGGGCATATTCGTACACCTCGGTGCACTGAATGGCTTCAATAGTGGCAAACGAGTCAAGCGGAAGAGCAGCTGAAGTGGCCAGAAGACACAATTTTGGTGATGGGTGCTGCCCAAAAGTACCAAAATCAAGCTGAGACAATAAGTAACAAAACTGGGATGCATATAAACAACCACGAGCCGCTGAAACATGTTAAAAAAATAATTAATCATCAATTGAGAAAAAAATTGCTTCTTTGTTCAAGGGAATTTAAATTACCAAGAGTGTCGCCAAGAGTTGTAATGGCTCTGTGGTCAAGGTCAGAACGAGATGATGGATTTGAAAGCATCATGGCCAAATGTGGTTTCCAGTCGCCCCACTTCTCATCTGACACACTCTATAAAAATAAGGGAGTTCAGAAAAGTTTCTTATCAAGTCAAAAATTAGAAAATTACTGTGACCGCAGCAGGTTGTCTTCCAGACATAAGCTGGTACAAAGTTTGCAAAGGATCATTTAGTGACAGCCCGTTTGCAAATCTCGTCATGACACTGGCATAAGTTCGAGCGTCCATTTTGGATGCAAGGAACAATGCGTGGCCCCAAAGGCCATGCTTCATTGCCCAGTCGAGAGCTTCCTTTGTGTTACCAAACAAGAGGAACTGCCGGAATTTTGCGGTTAGTTGATTCTCTGAAAGTCTGCTTTGCGATCGAGGTGCTCGAGACTCATCCTCAGAGTCGGAAGAATCGCTCCGGGAGGAATCATGTGGGCTCCTGGTCAGGTCGGAGTCTTCTAACAGCAACTCGGCAATGTCAGCGCCAACAACAGTCTAAGGGTTTTGGAATTTTTATTATAAATAAGAAAATTATGTGTGTTTGAGTGATTCTCACCCCATTTTGTCTGAGCAAAAGAATCAGGAGTCTCCACAAGAGAATGTACGAGTCTCTATCTAGCATTTCAGGATCCATTTGGGCATTTCTGATTTTTTGACTGCAAAATTGGATGACACTGTTCTTGTGAGTGGTGCCCCTACAGTTGAAATAGTATTTTTTAACTCAAATAATATTTGACAAACTATTTTTTACTTGACAAGGGGTCCTGGGAATGATCGGAGTTCTGAGTTTATTGGGTCGTGGGCCAGCAGTGTCTGCAGGTCGTGCACCAAAACAGTTGCCACTTGGCCTTCGCGAGGGTAGTGGGGCAAAACATGTACAAGGCGGCCCTGGCCACTGATTTTAGCCACTGGGTGAGCGCTCGTAAACTTGGCTGGAGTCAGCCTCTGGATCGGAGCAGGAGAGGGTTGCCGTTCAATAGCATTTGCGCCACTGTAATTATAAATTTCTAGTTTAAATTCTTGTAAATATTTAAATTTAAATTTAGTTTATTAACACTTAGTTTGCTACGCTAGCACAAACACACAATTGTGGTTGCCGAGTCAATGGAATATAGTGATTCTTGTGATAACAACATGATTGAAGGATGCGTAAATTTTTAAGCTTCACATCTATATTCCTCTGCCTCAAGAATTAAAATTGAAGGCAAATAAGGATGAACAAATGGAGTAGGTTCCCAATATAAGGCATGTATTTAATCCTAGAAATGAAATGATTTGGAGCAAAAAAATCTGATATTTTGAGTTAGCAGTCAAATTTTATAAAGTCAAAATTGATCAAACCCTGGGACTTTGGGACGGGTCTGTGGATCATTCACAAGCACCATAGCCATAAACCTGTTTTGAAAAGAAGTTAGTCATTCAATTAGTCCATGCGCTCAACTAAAACAAATTACAATATCCAAGAGAAAACATCAGCTGTTATGAGTGGTGAGGTATTAGTTCTTTTATAGAGGAATTATGGTGGCTTTGATCAACAACTAAAATGAATATAATATATATGATGATTCAAAAAGTATGATTCAGTATGGGATATAATTGCTCCAAGCAATAATTTTTTGTTTATAACTTTGAAAACTTTTAAAATTCTCAAAATATAAAAATTCCCCAATCAATGCAATTGCGCCGGCAAATTCAACGCTCCACTTAAACTTGATTTGGTAAGCAGTGTAGACAGCAGTCAAGCCAGCTTTTTTGGGCATTGACTTTGTATAAGAGTTTGCAGAGAGAGCGGCAAGGCAACTACTCAATAAGACAAAATAACCTGGCCCAACACCTTCCAACCAACCAGCTGATCAAAGAAGCAGCCTCACCTGGCACCTGCCTGAGAAGGAGTAGAGTTAAGTAATGTTTGCTGCGGATAGTAAGGGTTGTAGGAGGGTGGGAGGGACGGCGGACCTTGACGAAGGTATAAGGGGGTAAGGGGAAGGTCACGCAAACTGTGGGCCGGCGATCTCGCACGCAGGAACCTGTGGGGAACCAACACATAACGAGTCACAGCAAACGTGCAACAGCCCAAGCCACGCCAAATTAGGGCACTCTTAGGGTATGTCAGTCTCGGCCATTGCTTTGGCACCAATTAATTCCACATCAGCACAAAAATTGTTAATCCAAAATACAACTTGAATTTAAGCTGCTTTTTAATTTAATTAAAGCTGAAAAACATTTTCTTAAATTATAAAAAGTGATTCAATTTCTAGTGTGCCAAAGTTGGACGAGACTGGTTTTGAAGGTTTTATTTACCTGATTTCATCGTTGATTGAGCTGCGTCCTGAATGGACACTACCCCTGCTGTTGTCATCGTTGAAGCCATCAATGGTGCCACTTCCAGGTCCTTGCTGGCTGCTTGGTGGCATGGAAATGTAGCGACGATACCACTCGGCATAGGCGGCAGGGTTGGTGCGTCGCAGTTCCTCGTAGTAGGCAGCAGTTTGAAGATTGTATTCAGGGAATTGCAGCTGCAAGGACGGAGGTCCTCTAGGGTAGTGCTGGTGGTGAGAGTCATAAGGTCGTCCATAGTAATCATATCCTCCTATGAAAGAAAACATTTAACCCAACAGATGATTTTTTTTAGAAAAATGAATGATTTTCACAAAAATCACGCTGTGCCAAATTGAGGTGTCACACTTGATGAGTTATTTACAATATATTATGTGCCAAAAAATTGATATTTAAATGATTAAAAATCACTCCACTCAAAAGTCACAGCTTTTACCTTTGGCAGAAGCCCCAGACGGTTTCTTAGTATCTTTCTTAGAAACTGAAATATGTTTATGTTACTACTCCAAGAGCTGTTCAATATTACCATCTACAGGCTAGTCACAAATAAAATTCAAGATATTTACCTCTCCCATAGTATGGATCCCTGGTGTCTCGTCTGTAGCGGTCTCTATAATCGTAATAAGCCTTATCTCTGGAGCTTCGAACCCTTCCTCGGTCTAGATGGTCCGACTCATAATCATTTCTTCTTGCCTCAGAACCTGCTCTGCTAGGTGGCCTGGATCTAGAAAATTTATATTAGTAAATAAAACATATTCAAAATTTTAAATCTACCTCTCTCTGTTTGAATATCTATCATCCTCGTATCTATAATCTCGATGGGACCGATAGTCATCTTTTTCACGAACTCCATCTCGTTCTCTCTCCCTATCACGATCTCGGTCTCTGTAATAGTCCTTATGACGTCCGGATCTGCAACATGTTTAGAAATATTTTTGTTTTAAATAATTCTGAGCAAAAGGATGTGCTTTATAGGTTTAAAAATAGGATCAACGTCATGCTTAACAGTGACACAGATGACCTACGAGTCTAGTTGCAAGAGAAGTGTTAGAACAAATAAGGACTGGTTCAAGACCTGTAAGAGGAATGCTTTCTGTCTGGGGACCTTTCTCCACGGTACCTCCGGCCCCTATCACTGTGGTTGCTGTCACTGTCTTCCTCTTCATAGTCTTCATAATCTTTCCTGCGTCTACTTCTTGGCTGAGACTCCCTGTCTCTCTCCGACCTCTTTTTTGGCTCCTCCTTGCCAGGCCTGGGCGGTTTTCCTTTTGATTTGTCGACCTTTTTCTCGGAGCGTCTTTCATCAGATTCCTTTCTCTCCCTCTCTCTGAAAATAAAAGTAAATAGTTGGAAAGAGAACAAAATAAATGTTATAATTTCACCTTCTACGTCTTTCTTTCTTGTCCAAGGGTGGAGACTGGGGTGGCGACTGAGGTGTTGGCTGCCTGCTGTCTTTTCTTTTTTCTTGGGCAGCCTCCTCTTCAGCTTCTTGCTCATCGTGCTCAAATTCACCTCCAGAAATAATTTCAAGGTCTGATATTTCACCTTCTTCCAATTCAGACTCGGGTGCAGGATCTCTTTCCGGAGTTGCCTCTCCTTCAGCTCCTCGCCTACTGACATCCTTGAATGCAGAGTTCTGCTCACCAACCAAAACAGCCCTTGAAGCAGCAGGAATTTGGGGCGGCGGCCTTCGTGGCTCGGCGTTGGTGCCCTCGGCATTTGTTCGGCCTTCGGTAGGTCGCATGGGTTGCTTTTTGGGAATTGGCCTGGGTGGAGACTCATTGTCTCCCTCGGCACTTGTCCGAGCGATTGAAGGAGGGGCAGCAATTGGAGGAGGCTGTCCTACACCCTCACCAGTGGTGCGGATGGCAGGAGGTGCCGGTTCATCACATTCAGAACCTATTGTCTCACTGCGTTGACCATTTGGCTCGTCAGGCTCTGTTGTTCCAGGCACAACTCTTGGACCACCAGGCACAGGACTCTGACGACTCTCACCCGTCACAGTGCGTAAATTAGACAACTCTGCACTCAGCTGTCCAGTTTCGAGGAACTGGTTGCGATCGCTAGCTGAGACAGGGTCAACATTTTCATTTGTAGGCGGAGGGGGGAGAGGCGGCGAAGTGGACTGGGAAGGGTGGGGTCGCTGCTGATCCAAGTTCTCAGGTGGAGGAATGACACTAGGCCATGGAGATGGATCATCCTAAAACAGTAGAAACAACAAAATTGATGACGTCGCTAATCATTAAAATATACAATCAATTGCAATTAAGGACTGCTTTTCAATAATAATTGATATAATATTAATTACTTTTGCACCAAAAAATAATTTTTAGTGAATAAAATATTATTCTTATACCTGTCCAACTGCCATACGAGATGAAACTGGTGGTGGAGGCGGCAGTGGAGAAGCCGCTGGAGGCGGCATGACAGCATCTTGGGGTGATTCTTCATTATCCGGCTCCACTTCTAGATTTGCTGAAAACTGTTCCTGCGGCCCTTGGTGAGGCTGCTCAGGAACTTCCAAGTTGTCGACAGCACTAAGTGCTTCTGGGAGAGTCACCTCTTGAAGAGAAGGCTCCGGCTCTGGAGGAGGAGGTTGCGGTTGCTGAACAGGGGTTTGATGGTGCACTTGAGGAGACTGTCGAGGTGTTTGATGCATCTGTGGAGGCGGCGGGGGCGGCGCACTTTCTCGCACTTCACCAATCTCATTCAAGTTTACGTCAGCCAGTTGCTTTTCGAGTTGCTCCATTTTCTGATGGGTGGCTGCTTCCTGAGCTTGAGCAGCAGCCAAATCTTTGTCTTCCCAGTTCCAGGACGTATCCTGATTGCCCTGATTCCAGCCCCAGTTCCAGGTGTCGTTTTGTTGCGGTTGTTGGGGGTATGACTGCTGCTGACCTGGATAGCTTTGCTGTGCCTGATTTTGGTAAGCCTGAGACGGGTCGCCCGGCTGAATAATAAATTGGAAATAAATAAAGAGGAAAAGGGAATCCCTAGATTAAAGCTTGTTAAACCAAAATAATTTAAATAATTTCACCCAGAAATAATTTTGTTTCTTCTTTAAATTGAAACTCTGATTATTTCTCTTAGTATATTGGATAAAGGAGTTTCATTTTAACCAGCACAAACGCCACTTCAACTGTGAACGTTCTCGACAAAATTAATTATATAGGTTTGAAATTTCATTGAATATTTGACCAAACAAAAATCATACCTGATAATTATAGTCATAGTTGTAGTTGTTCTGACTGTCGTAGGCCTGATATGACTGCTGTTGGTTCCATTGTTGATTGGGCTGCTGCTGCTGTTCTACAGGTTCCCACTGAGCCTGCTGCTGATCCCAGTTGTTCCACCACTCTTGGCCAGTGTTATTATTGTTTTGCGTGGGAGATTGAACTTGCTGTTGTGGGTATTTTGGGGAAGCTTGCTGTTGTTGAGGCGGATACCATTGTTGTTGCTGCTGCTGGGGCAGCGGGGGTTGCTGAGTTGACGCGGTCTGCTGAGGGGGTGCCGGCTGTTGAGGCGACTGCTGCCAACCCTAAAAATAAAAAGTTTTAGATGCGTTACAAAAATTTCAGTTAGAGATCACATTTGCAACTTAAATATTTTATAAAGAAGCTGGATAGTTTCCATTGAAAAATCAAGATAAATAACTTAAATAACAACCTCTCTGACAACCACGTTAATAACTTCTAATTGTTCATTGTCATCAGAATATTCGTTTTCCACTTCGTCAGCAGAAACATCGTCGGCAAGCATATGTTACTTTTATAAAATATAAAGTAGGTAGAAAAGGAGAACTTGAAAGCAGCATCCTTATCAGCTTATCTCCCCAAATGTTTGGACCCCAAGTAAATAATTGCGGTTCAGGCGCCCTCTTTGATTTACTAACTACATACAACTGACTACAATTAAGGGATTTGCCTAAAAATAATAAGTACGGAAATAAATATTTAATATAAAAATTATTGTTATGGACTATAATTAAAAAAAATATTTTAGATGCTTTTTTACCTGCTGTTGAACTGATGGTCCGGGTGAGGGGGCAGGCGGAGCACCCACTGCGCTGGGGTTGTAAAAAGTAGGCGGTGTAGGGGCACCCGGATGCTGAGCGATGGGGGCTGCATTTTGGGCTGGCGAAGCATTTGTGCCCTGAGGTGCTGTACCAAAAATAAAATTTTAATATCAGGAGATTCCAAGGGTGCAGCAAACTTACCAGCCACCCTGTGCGCCAACTTCGTCCTTTGCCGAAACATTTTTATTTAAAGGCGCATTGTCTCTGTAAACCAAATCGAGAAGTTCTTAATCAGATATCCAAAAACAGCCAGTTGAAAAATATAGAAAGAGAAGTTAAATGTGAATATGAAGACAGAGAGCGTGAGAAAGATTTGTGAAAGGAAAATATTGGCCCCGTTTGACAGCGCACATATTGCTCCAGAGCGGTCGAGCGAACCGAAAACACAGATGATTAGCCGGGAATGGTGGACGAGACGGTAAAACCAGAATAAGGGTCAAGTTGTCTAGCCTATAATTTGTACCTTTTCCTATCACAGCCAACAAATAAGTCGAATTATGCTGATAAATTTCGCTAGCTGAGTGCGATTCCGCAAAATCTTTCTGTGCAGCTCGCTCTCACCTGTGACGTGACGGGATGTCGTGGTGGATAGTATGTAAGGGGTGCCAACTTGTCAAAAATACTAAATTTTTAATTTCTTCACTTATTTCTACTAAATTAGACTTTTTGATGAAAAGTTATTAAATTTCAGCCTAATGATGCATTGAAAATATAGAAAGCTTGCTCTATTTAGATATTATCTTAATTGTGGATATTTAATAATTGCAAATTTATTTCAATAGGTTGCATCACTGCATAGTCTGCTCAAAAATAACCATGGAGGTTTTTTTATAATTATGTATTAAAACCAAGTATTAAAAAAAATTGATTTCATTGATTTATTAGGATAAATGATAAATTATAATGATTGAAATAGAAGGTTGTTTTGAATATTAAAAGAAACTTAAAATTTGCTGGGTATTTTAAATTAGAATAGTACTAAAATTGTTCAAAATGCATCAAAAATTTTATTTATATATTTCACACCATTATTATGTGATAAAAATATTGAAAATTTAACTTCAAGCGAGTGAAAAACAGGAGGAATAGTAATTAATTTGATAGGAACCAGACAATGACATCAAGTCGTCATAGATAATTTGAATGAGATTTAGATTACCAAATAAATAATATAGAACCCTGATTTCCCCATTAACGAATTGCGCCGCAAACAATATTATTCTATGCAGGAATGTTGGAAGAAAAAAATGGTTGTGCAGAAATCTACACCAGCATCTCTGAAATCATGGTCTCCAGCTTTCTCGCATCTTCAGAAAACTTCCTGATGCCATCGGATAATTTGTCAGTGGCCATCTGGTCCTCATTCAGCATCCAGCGGAACGTTTTCTCATTCAGCTCAATCTTCTCAACATCAGACTCTTTGGCTAAAATTTTGACATTAATTTATAATTCAAAACAAAGGTTATTTAAGAAATTAAAATACCTTTGGCATCAGACAGCTTTTGGGGGACTGCGTCGTGGCTACTGTCAAGTTCTTCCAGCAATTTGGGGCTGATGGTCAGCAGATCACAACCAGCAAGAGCTTTCACTTCGCCTGAGTTTAAAAATAAGAAGAAAAAACTGCAATTTTTATAAGATTGAAAATATATACCAATATTTCTGAATGAAGCTCCCATGACAACAGTTTTGTAGCCAAACTTCTTATAATAGTTGTAAATGCGAGTGACGGAAACAACTCCAGGGTCTTCGTCAGGCTTGTAGCTTTTCTGGTTAGTGTTTGCTACAAACCAATCGAGAATTCGGCCGACAAAAGGCGAGATGAGTGTGACTCCGGCTTCAGCGCAGGCCACAGCTTGGCAGAAAGAGAAGAGCAAGGTCAAGTTGCAGTGAATGCCATGCTTCTCCTCAAGCTCTCTGCAATTCAAAAAATGATAAAAATGTTCGGAATTTTTATTTTGGCTAAAAATTTATACTTGGCCGCTTGGATGCCTTCCCAGGTAGAGGCAAGCTTGATGAGGATTCTTTCCTTATCAATTCCATGCTCTTTGTACATCTTGATGAGTTTGAGGGCCTTGGCAACGCTGCCATCTTTGTCAAAGGAGAGCCTAAAATTTAATTTGGTTAGTAATCTATAGAAAATTAAAATTATTAATAATTTACTTTGCATCAACTTCAGTAGAAACGCGCCCAGGAACGATTTTGAGAATCTCGGTTCCGAAAAGGACCAACAATTTGTCCATGGCCTCATCCAACTGTTCCTTCTTGGTGCTGAAATGATAAAAATAATTGCGTAAATTTTCATTTGATTACAACCTTGATTTTGCAAATAAATTATTTGAACATCTGATGATGAGATAACGACTTTGACCTTCACTTCGCCAAAGTGCTGGTCATCACGAGTATTAACATTTGCACCATCAGGCCATAGAGGATTTGTATTTTTTGCTATAAACAGATTAAGACTTACTCTCCAGCAGACTTTCCATGCTCGACTGCTTTCTCGATGAGGTGCTTGTACTGAGGCATTTTTGCAGCCAAGAGAATGAGCGATGGATTTGTGGTGGCATCAGTTGGCTTGTACTTTTCCATCACTAAAAAAATTAAAACAAAAATGATTTTTTTCTTAACACATATTTTTCATAATTTTTAATCAAAAAATTTAAAAATCAAAATTCTTCTTTGAAAATTTTACATGATGAAATTTTTAATTATTAAATCAGGAATTAATTTAATCATAATTATTCCACATTGCTTGCTCAAATCGGGCTGAAATGCACTTTAACAAACACTGGGTATTGAATTAATAGTAATTATTATTTTTTCGAAAAATTTGAGGAATTAGATACAAAGCCGCATTGATCACGGGCGTGGAATCAAAGCAATGCTTTACAACCTTTTATTTTCCACCGCACGAGAATCATGCTAGAAAAGGCCACTTAAGTTGTAAAATTTTATCATATTAGGGTATTAAACTTTTTCTAGGTCCCAGCGGAATTGAAAAAATTATTTCGCTGTTATTAGTTTGCATTGCCAAGAAAAAGAAGTGGTCGAATTCAGTCAAAAGAGAGGAGAATTTGAAAATAATTATGGACAATTAAATACATAATGCTGGACCAAATCTGCGAAAGCAGCAGGTGGTGCGTCTCCAAGCAAGACTTGGCCGGGGTCGTCAGCAATTAGAAGTCAAAATCACCTTCAAAATCGCCGCTGTCGGCCACCACGGTGGTCAATTCCTTCAGTTGGGCCAGGGAGCTCGACATTTTTGCCTTCTTGCTGGTCGGCGACTCTCCAGACATAGTGAAATTCTCGGGAAATCGTCCGGTCGGTCGGCGCAGGCGGCTGAAAACCACAAGGTCAAAGTTGTTTCACCGGCGAGAGCACCAAGCGCAGCAGCACAGCTTGCCTGTTTGAAAATTTCAAAAGTCACTAATAGATGGCGCGCTAATCGCTGAAGAATATTGAGTTAGCCAATCGTGCCGCTTGATTTTGGTGGCGATCGCGGGAAAATTGCAACGTGGAATGCCTTCGAATGGAAAAGCGTTGTGCTTCGATGATACTTCAAGTCCGTTTTGATTCCGGATTTATTTAAAACATGCAAACTCTTGCAAATTAATTTTGGCGTTGCAAGATAAAACTTGAAAATGGCTGTACTCAACGATTTCAGAAAGAAGTTTATTCTTCAATGTATAGGTAAAATTATCTATGTTATATTGCAAAAAATAATATTTCAAAAAATTATTATCGCTTTCAGAAAACTTCTTTGATATCTCCAACAAAGAAGACTTATTCCTTGATAATAATGCTCTAGAAAAATTTTTGAATGACCAATTTTGCCTCATATTTTGTGTCCGACGTGTTCCTGAAGCGAGTATTGATGGTCATCGAATCACGTTTTCGAACGAGGTCAAATTAAATAACCAAATTTAATATAATGTATATTGAAAAAAAATAATATTCATTAAATGAACTTTAGGTCTCCTGCAAACACACCGACCAACTGATCGTATTTGTCAAAAACAGAGCAGAAGAGCTCACTGCAGATAATTTGCACACTTTGATAAGCACTACCACCATCGGAGGTGGAGCAGTGTCATCATTTCTGCACAGCATTCAAAACATTTACATACCCGCAATACTGCAAGTAAGATAATTCATATTGAATTGATTGTATTAAATGTTATGGAAAATGAAAATAAAAATAGGGAAATGACGGGCAGAAAAAAGTGAGTTCAAAAATAAAGGAAGCGCTGGTGCAGCTTGAGACAAACTTGAAAGGTGAAATTCAAGCAATCGAGGCTATAGCTGGTAATTTTTAGATGAATTTTTAAATTCAAACAATTTTTATAATGTTCCTCAGGAGTTGAAACTGTTGCAGATGAAATCGCTTTTTGGAAAAATGTGCCAAAGTCTGCAAATATTTTAAAAATATTAGTCCCGTTTGAAAAAGAGACAAAGTATGAACTATATTTTTCTTTTTAAAAGTTATCCTCTAGGTTGGAATAAAAATAATTTTAGCTTATTGCGCACTTCTGCATCTTTGACGGACGTAGAGGACATGCTTGACGCGGCGCATGACGTCATGGACGAGCTGTGGAATGAGGAAAGTCCTGCTTTCCCTCAAAGTAGAATGGAAAATTTGCTTCAAATAGTTGGTATGCTGTTATGTTCATTATTAGGAAATTTAATTATGATTTTTATAAAATAGCGAACGGCGTGGTAAAATATTTGCAAAACCACTTGACACAAATTCAAGTGTGGCGCAACCCTTTTGAGAAGGTCACTCCAACTTTAATTCAGGCAATTTCCGCTTCTAAAAGATGGATTGAATCTTGCAATAAATTGACATCGTTTTTCTGGCAAAACCATACCAACCACAGATGGACAGGGCAGCCTTTGACACCTCATTTACTCTCAAAATTCGTTGCCAGATTAGACGAGGTTAGCAACAATTTCAAATGTTTTTTTTTAATAACATTAATTATTAATTTATTATTATATGCGTCTTCTGAAGATTAATGCAATTAGATCAGTTCATCACCATCTTAAATGTTTTCTGCCGGACGATGAAAATATACATGTCAAGAATGAGGACGCTTTCATAATGTTCCATGGTTAAAATTTTTAACTTGCCCTACTGCAGAAATTATTTTAAGGTTGTGTCAAATAGGAGTTGATGCATTTCACTGCAACACTTTTGTTGACGAAAAGTGGAAAAATGCCGTAGCCCAGTTTGAGCAAACTGTATCCTCGTTAGAAGAACGCGTTGCTGTCAAATTAAAAATGCTTCTCACACAACAAGGCTCTCACGCGATGCAGGTTTAACTTGAATCACAATCCTTTTTCCATTTGTATGTGCGAAATTAAATTACAGTCGATCCACACAATGAAGAATATGGAGGAATTATTTTCGCGGCCTTACATTTTGCAACTCCTCACAAGCCAAAGAGAGTCTCTTTTGGCGGAACTAAATAGATCAATTGAAGATACGAACAAAGAAACAAGAATTCAACAGTCGCATCTTGTGAATAGCAATGCTGTAGAAGTCATTAAGTGGATAAAGCAAAATGAAGCCATTGTAAAGGACCAAATGAAATTTTATAATTATTATATAATTTATTTTAATTTATAGATTCTGGACATTCAAACGGCCAGCAAAAAGTTTTTTCCAGATTTATCTGGTTTTAAAAACTTGGAGTCGGAAGTTGAAAATTTGCTGAAATCTTTAAGGGAGCTCAACGCAAACGCTTTTAACATGTGGTCACGGACTAAACTGGCAGCTCTCTCAAACGCAACCCTTGGTTTTAACGCTGACAAACCAGTGGTGCAGTTCGACAAAGTTACCAAACTGATGGTGGTTACATACAATCCAGATCTAGATAATCTCATTCGAGAATCAAGACAGCTGACAGTTCTGGGTCACGTTATTCCCGACCAAATTAAAAAGGCAGCAGAGCAAGCAAGAAAGTTCATGCGCCAAGCGAAAAACTTAGATAAGGCAAGTGCAATATATTAAAAATTATATTTTGGGACAAATATTATTCTATAAATTTATAACTAAACATTATATTTCCGTAGATTTGCAACTTCCACAACACAATCGGAGACCAAATGATCCCGAGTCAGCGACCAATGATGCTTGAGGCGGCTTTTGCTCTTTCTCAGCTTGTCCAAAAAGAGACGCAAGTCACTTGGGTCAATCCAGTCGCTGTTGACGAGTATATTGACAAGCTGCAAACTGCAGTTGAAAAGCTGTCGACCCAAAATACACTTCTTTCCGGATTCCATTCTGTTATTAAGAACAAAGTCATGTACTTGATGACAGTCAACTTGTTGAAAAATCAGGGCCAATGGAAAGGCGCGATCAGGGAGATAAAAGAGATTTTTAAGCAGGTGGAAGCAAAGGTAGGCAACTTGCTCGACACGGTCGATGTGCACACTGCCTAACTTGTAAATTTCAGAATTTCTCCAATATGAAGGCGTGGAAACTTCACTGGGACCACCAAATTTACAAAGCGCTCGAGTTTCAGTACAAACTATGCGTAGAGTCACTTAGTGAACACATTCAAGAAATTCGAGTTGAACTAGTTTACAGGTTAAAAATGAACGCTTTTAAAGTTTACTGTATAAAAATTAATTAAATCCAGGCAGCAAAAGTTGCAATTTCAACCTCCCTTTGAAGAAATACGACTGATTTATTACAACCAATTAAAAAAGCTCATGTCGATTCCCGTGCAGTTCAAAGGAATTGATGGTACCGACAACACTTTATTCATCGGAATAGTTGAAAGGTTATTGGTTGGTGATCAATAAATTTATTTTAATTCTTCATTAATATTAGGAATGGAAACTTACTCAAACCTTTATATGAGCGGGCGGAGGAATTATTTGCTAAACTTAAAGCAGTGGTGACAAAGTTTGAGCGATGGGTTGCTCTTGGAAGTGTTGACCTGCACCAAATGGCAGAGCAAAATTTGCTGATGGCGGACGATTGGGACAAAAACTTCAAAAGCTCAAAAGCCTGGGCACAAGAAATTGGAAGATTTACAAAGTAAAAATATGATTTAATTACCTTCAAAAAATAATTTTTGCATGAAAATATAGTTTGGAGGAGAAAATTGAGTGCTTTGCCGTCAGCATATTGCCTGTGCGTGCCGAGGCAGAAATGCATAACAGACGCTACTGGGACATTTTGACAACTACATTGAGGGATGCTATAAATAATGACGCACTCAAAATTCAATCCTTTGCCATGGATGGAATTAATGTTCTTCGGCAGCAGCCAGCCACTGCTGGTGAGCTTAGCAGGGCCACAGTTCAGTACTCAGAGTTGTTGAATAAAACACCTGACATGGTAAAAGCGTATGATGAAGCAAGAAAGAAAAACAGAATTTTGGCAAATTGGACAAGAGAAAAAATTAACACTTTGGACGAAGTGTCCTCGGTTTGGCAAAGTTTCCAGCTTGTGCTTGGAAACAGGGAATCTGTTATGGAGGAGCAGGTAATAACAAAGAAAATTAAAAAAAAAATCAATAATTGCAATTTGTTCCAGATAAACAATATAAAAATACAACTGAATGAGAGGCTTAAAGAACTTTCAGAGGACACGGAAAAGTTCTGGGAGCGTTGGAAATTGTCAAGACCAAATGACAGTAAAATTGGAGGCTCTGTTTTGTTGAAAGAAACATTTGATAATATAGCCGCAAAAAGAAAAGAGTGGATTTATCTGAAGGAAAAAAGAGACGAACTCAAGTAAGTTAAATTAAATTACTCCAATCTTCTTATTTGTTTATTTTCATGTCAGAGCCGAGTTGGACGCGTTTGGTCTTTCAGATAGCGATGTTCCTGATTGGGCTGAAATTGAGAGCGACGTCCAATCTCATGAAACAACGTGGAGTCTTTTAAGCGAATTTCAAAATGGCAAGTTTTGATTTAAAAAAAAAAAAATAATAATAATAATAATAATTATCCAATAAATAATAAAATATTATATAAATAGGCATTGAAAAATTTAGCGAAGAGGAGTGGATTGTATTTAAAAACAGGACAAACAAATTTGATGAATTTTTATTAGAGTGGGAGCAAAAAATTGACGAGCAAATTTCTACTGGGCACTCCATGCCACTCATATCACACATTCACAAAGAAATCAAAACTTACATGGTATAACGGTCAAAATATTTATCTAAAAATGATATTTTATGTTCGCTTTAAAGGATATGGCACCTGGACTAAGATTATTGAAGGGCGATATGTTCAGTGAAAAGCAATGGGCAACCATGCTCGAATTAATTGGTATTCGCTACCAATCAATAGAAATTATAAAGTTCAGGGAGTTTTTACTGGCCAAGGAACAAATTATACTAAACATGGAACAAATCAAGAGTTTGATTGCTCAAGCCGCGAGTGAAATCGTAATCAGACAAGCACTGAGTGAGCTCAATACTTGGGAGATTGAGGCGAAATTTACATTTTTTGAGCACACTGATTCTCAAGGCAAAATGCTTTTGTTGGTCCAAGATTTTAAAGAGATTCTCAGCAAGGTACGTTGGATTATACATTTTGTAGAGGAGTGAAATTAAAAAAATAAAACGTCTTCTTATTGCTAGGTTGGAGATAACCAATGTCTGCTACAATCGATCAAAAGTTCACCAAACTTTGAGAGCTTCAAGGACCAGTCGACCTTATGGGAAAATAGACTATCCACCTTGGACGAGTGTTTGCGTAATCTCTCTCAAATCCAGAGAAAGTAATTACAAAATATTTCTCCCAACGCACCACCTATAACGGCCTTTTTGAACAAGGTGGCTTTATTTGGAGCCAATTTTCGGCGCAGGGACGTTAGCAAGCGACAAAGCGAGGTTTCACAGAGTAGACGTCGATTTTCGGAACATCGCAGTGGAAATTTCAAGGGAGAAAAAAGTAATCTCACTTTGCCGGCGGGCTGGTTTGCCGAGGCTGCTCAGCAGCTTAATCGACCAGCTCGAGAGATGTCAAAAAAGTTTAAACGACTTCTTAGAAGTAACAAAAGATAATAAAGATAAAATATTTAATATTCAATTCAATTATTTACAGGAAAAAAGATCAGCATTTCCGCGCTTTTATTTCATTGGTGATGACGACTTGCTGGAAATCTTGGGCCAATCCACAAAGGAAAAAGTCATACAAGCGCATCTAAAAAAGCTCTTTTCCGGCATTCACAATGTGGATTTTGCTGAGGATAAAAAGAGCATAGTTGCTTTGAGGTCGTTGCAAGGTGAAGTGGTCCCTCTCAAAAGAGGGGTGCATTTGCAGGAAAATGTTGAAGTGCGTCATGAAATTTTAATTAAATATTCCAATATATTAAAAAATAAAATTAATTTAGCGTTGGTTGAGTCAGCTAGGAGATGAAATGAAAAATACGCTTCAAGAGCTGCTGTTAAAATGTAATGAAGAGAGCAAAAGATCTGAATCCGGCCCAAACATTTCAAATTATCCGTCGCAAATACTTTGCTTGTCAGAAGAAATACTTTTCACGCATCAATGTGAATCCGCTATTTCAAACAACAGACTTAGCAGCTTTAGAAAATCTTTGAAAGTAAGAAAAAAAATCGACGCATTTGAACTTATTATAAATAATCTCATCACTTAAATTCAGTCTAGATTAGAAGGATTGACGAGTTTTGTGACGAAGAGTGATGCTGAGTATTCAAAAGTACTGATTTTAAAGATCAGAGCTTTGATTATGGTTCTCATCCATAACATCGCTGTTGTTGATTATTTAATTAACGCAAACAGCGGTGTCTCGATTGACTCATGGGAATGGCAAAAACAACTAAGGTGAATTATTTAATTACATTAATTTACAATTAAAAATAAAAAATAACATTAAATTTTGTATTTCTAGATATTATCAAAACTCCGATGGATCGACCACTGTAAAAATGGTAGACGCGGAGTTCAAATACACGTTTGAATACTTGGGCAACGCACCTTTATTGGTTCACACGCCGCTTACAGATAAATGTTACCTCACATTAACACAGGTTTAATTAAATTTTAATTTTCCCCTAGTTATATAAAAACTTGCATTTAGGCGATGCACATGGGCCTCGGAGGAAATCCAGTTGGCCCAGCGGGGACTGGAAAAACGGAATCGGTTAAAGCACTTGGCGGACTTATAGGGAGACAAGTTTTAGTTTTTAACTGCGATGAGGTTTTATCTTAAAAAGTAATGTATACTTAATATTAAAAGAAATCTATCAATAGGGAATTGATATGAAATCAATGGCACGCATTTTTGTCGGCCTGGTGAAATGCGGTGCTTGGGGTTGTTTTGACGAATTCAACCGATTAGAAGAGGCAACCCTATCAGCAATTTCAATGCAAATTCAGTCTATTCAAAGTGCACTGAAAACAAAACAAAACTCAGTAACATTGATGGGAGAAGCAGTAATTTTTCTGTTAAAAAAAATTAATATTTAAAAAAAAATTAAATTTTAGGTCAGCCTTGATAGAAATGCTGGGATATTTGTAACAATGAATCCCGTGGGCAAAAGCTACAAGGGTCGCCAACGTCTGCCAGATAATCTGAAGCAATTATTCAGACCTGTCGTCATGGCCCAGCCAGACAGCGAATTAATTGCCGAAGTGTTGCTTTACGCGGAAGGTTTTCAGCACGCCGCTGAGATAGGAAAAAAACTTGTGGAAGTGTTTAATTTGTCAAGTCGCTTGCTCAGTCAACAGCAACACTACGATTGGGGTCTACGTGCTTTGAAAACAGTCTTGCACGGTTGTGGATCTGCTCTGAAAGAAGCTAAAAATTTAAATGACGACGAAAGAGATGCAAAAAGCGAATCCGAGCTTGCCGTCCGAGCGCTGAGATTAAATACGCTCTCCAAACTGACAAGTGCGGACAGTACACATTTTGACGCCCTCGTCAAAGATGTGTTTCCAAGTGTCAGTTTAATCGAAATGCAAAACGAGAAACTGGTTGGGGCGCTCAAAAAGAGTTATGAGCAACTGCATTTGGTGGAAAATTCAAAACAGGCAAATAAAAAAATTTAGAATATAAAATTGGATTAAATTATTTTTGTTTACAGATTAAGAAATGCTTGGAATTGTATGAACAGCTTCTGCAAAGAATGGGCGTAGTTATTGTAGGTCCATCTGGCTCGGGGAAAACAACAGTTTGCTGCCTCTTGAGTCATGTAATTTTCTATTTGATTTTAATTCCTATTCATTATTTTTTGTTTATTTAGGCACTCAGTCAGCTGGGTCAAATTGTTCGGCAACACACTATAAACCCAAAGGCAATGTCACGCGCTCAACTATTGGGGTATGTTGACCCCGATACAAGACAGTGGCACGATGGAGTTTTAACAATCAGTGCTCAGCAAGTGTATAATGAGCCATTGGGTAATATAGCTTTTTTTTTACATAAATTAATTGAATGAAAAAATTTTAGAAATAACGTCGTGGATTGTTTGTGACGGTGACGTTGATCCTGAATGGGTCGAGTCTCTGAACTCAGTTTTGGATGACAACCGACTGCTGACTTTACCCTCAGGCTGGAGAATTCAGTTTGGGCCAAACGTCAATTTTTTATTTGAAACACACGATTTGAGTCATGCTTCGCCAGCCACTATATCGCGAATGGGCATGATTTTGATGAGGTGCGATTTAAAAATCTAAATGATGTTTCAAAATAAAATTAATTTTCTTTTGTTTTAAAGCGAGGACGACGTTGATATGAAACACTTAATGGCTGTATGGAAAAAGCAAAATCAAATTGTAGACGAAATGTTATCAGATTGGCTTGATGAATACTTTTTTAAAGGTATTTAAACAAATAACATTTTAATTATTATGAGAAAAATTTCCCTTCTTAAGCTGTTAAATGGATTCTCTCAAATGGTGAATTTGCCATTCCTTGGCCAAAAATTGGCCTTGTGCGGACAGGCCTGTCACAAATGTTCAACGTGAAGAGCAAAGGGCAGTTTACGTGTGCGCTAATCAAAGGACTCGGCTCAAATTTAACAGAAGCAAGCAGACAAGCTTTTGCGACCAAAGTAAAAAAAGCGCAATTCATTTTGAATTTAAAATAATAAAAATTGTCGTTGCATTAAGGTTTTTGAGTGGACAGGAGAAATTTTGGCCGATCCAAGTCGGGTTTTGCTGAGTTATTATAATGAATTGCAAGACTGCATTGATACTCATTACTCTGAAGGTGCAATTCTTATTATTACTATTTTGAATATTTTTTTTTCAACCCTTCTCATTTTTAGATTTCGTTAAAGATCATCAAGAAAAAACGGTGATAACAGCCTACGGGAAAACAATTCTTGACCATTTGAATGCTTGGTTTGAAGAAGACCATAAAAAATCATTTCTGCTTGTCGGCCCGCCAGGTTGCGGAAAAAAGTGCGTACAAGTAGCAAAGATTTTAGATAGATTTTAATGATATTAATTTTTCAGTGCTCTAATGCAATATTACTTTTCACAAATGCGGTCAATTGACGTAGCAGAGATACACTGCAGTGCGCAAATCACGCCGCAACATGTTTTGCAAAAGTTGAAACAGGTTCAAATTAATTTATTGTGTGTATTAAAATAATTTTCTTTGTAATTATTTAGGTTACAATAACAACATCAAGTATAAGTGGAAGAGTTATTAGACCAAAAAATGCTGAGCATCTCGTTCTCTACTTCCGAGATTTGAATTTAGCAAAGCCAGACGATTGGGGCACAAACATGCTCATCTCGTTCCTCCAACAAGTAATTTTATATTTTAATTTGCAATTACATTAAAATTAATTTACGTGTTTAATGTATCAGGTGCAGTCGTATCGAGGGTTCTTTGACGAAAATCTTGAATGGGTAGGAGTTGAAGGAATACAAATCGTTGGAACGCTTTCAAATGGAAATTCTTCAAAATCGTTCAATTTGTCGCCGAGGTTTATGTCACTTGTTGCGGTTTTGGCAATGAGATACGCAGATAATCAAGACTTGCAGCATATTTATGGCAGCCTTCTGACCCAGAGTTTAAGTGAAACTCTACCAGAATTAAATTTGTGGCAATCCTCTGGGAAGTTAAATACACTGATTGACACAATGATCAACATCTACACAGAAGTAAAACTCATTATGTGTAAAATTATAATATAATCCATAAATTTGCAGATCTCAACAACTTTTACATCGATGCAACAAAGCCATTATTTGATAACTCCGTATTTCCTCACAAAATGGTGTTTAAATTTGAGCAGATACTCCTTTGCAAGCGGAGCAGAGCTTGTTGACTCTGTATTGCTGGTGAGCAAATATACGTTAAATTTTTCAATTATGCACACAAATATTGTTTTCATTAATTTTATATGCAACAAAAATTAGAAAAAAGGTAAGGATGTTTATGCAACTTGTAATACAAGGATGCATTGCCGGTTGCAATGTCTTCAAATATAAGGAGATTTGACTTTGCAAAATATCAAGTACAATATTACAATTATTGATAAAAAGATTTAATAAGAATTATTTCATTATTAATTATAATATATCTTGATGTAAATAAAATTTATAAATTTGATGTATCTCTGCGTATGAAAAGGCCATGGTCCATGAAGTCATGCGGATATTCGGTGACATGCTTACAAACAAAGAGGACAAGGAAAAATTGGAGCTTTTGACAAAAAACGTCATAGAAGAGAAATGGAACAAATCATCATCAGCAATAATGGAAAAAATTAAAAGTGATAATCATTTTTATCATTTAATTGCTTATTATTATAAAGTTACGTGAATTATCTTTAGATAATTTCTTTGTAACTCTCGGAGGATCAAAAAAAGGAAAATGTGATCAAACTTCTAAGCAACTGGGGCGCCTCAGCCACTCTGATTGGAGTGCGGTGGTTGACAAGTATTTGAACCAATATGGTATAAAAATATTTTTTCTTGCTAGAAAGTTATATCTTTTTGTAATCCGCAGCGAAAGAAGAGCAAGGAGTAGAAATAGTAATCACGCAAGACTTTTTACAAAGTGTCGCGAGGATTGATCGAGTTTTAAGCTCCTCTCGTGGGTCGTTGCTGCTGTGTGGAAAAACGGGGTCTGGTCGGAAAACTGCCGTCCGACTAGTGTCCCTAATTCATGGCTCAAAATTTGTTACTCTGAACGTAACAACCGATTATTCCGTCAAAAGCATTAAAAAAGAATTAAAGACGGTAAAATAGAAAACAAATTTTAATTTAATATTTTTGATTCTTTTCTTCATCAGGCCATTCACTGCGCTGCATTGGAAGGGGAGCAAGTAAATTTGCTTATCGAAGACTACCAACTCAAGGAGCCTGCATTTTTGGATGTGATCAACAGTTTGCTAGCGTCTGGTGAAATCCCAGGACTTTACGCAAGTGACGAATTAGAGTCGATGATGGGCACTCTGCGAGAAATGGCTTCACAAGATGGATATATAGGAAGCCTTACAACCTACTTCGCGGAAAGTAATGTTTTTATGGCTTTAAAGTGATGATTTATTGAGATTGAAAATAATATTTTCCACTTTTAGGAGTAAAAAATAACTTGCATGTGATACTTGTAATGGACTCTGGAGATCCAAATTTGATTCAAAATTGCGAGAGCAACCCAGCCATTTACAAGTATTGTACAATTCATTGGAGTGATTATTGGTTAGAGGAGAGCATGACAAAAATTTCCCAACAAATTCTTACGACGTAAATATTCAATTTTATAATTTTTAAATTACATTTTTTTGGTTAAATCCGGTTAAATATTTTAATTAGGTCTAGTGAAATATTAAAAGATGATGACGAAATACATTCGCACTTGCTCACTATCCACAAAAGTGCACTTTCTTCGCTAGCAAATCCATACCGATTTGTGTCGTTCGTTCGACTATACCATCACATTTTCGTGCAAAAGAAAGAGGGAATTCACAAAAGAAAAGAGAAATTGAGTGCCGGCATCGCGAAACTGACTGAGGCGCAGAATGTGGTGAAGGAGCTGCGTGGAAAAGCAGAGAGACAAGAAAAAGAGCTTGCCCATAAGCAAGCGGAAGCTTCCGCTGCCCTAAACATGATTTCCGAAACCATGCAAGGCGCCAACACGCAAAAGGCAGAAATGGAGACTTTGAAGACGCAGACAGTCAAGGAAAACGAGCATCTGCTGGTCAGAAAAAAGGAAATCGACATGGAACTGGCAGAAATCGAGCCTTTGGTGCAAGAAGCGCAGGCGGCTGTGGGAAATATTAAAACTGAATCTTTGTCTGAAATTCGGTCCCTCAGAGCACCGCCCGAGGTCATCAGGGACATTCTTGAGGGCGTTCTAAGGCTCATGGGCATTCAGGACACCTCTTGGAATAGCATGAAAATTTTCTTAGCAAAACGAGGTGTAAAAGAAGATATCAAAACTTTCAATGCCAGGAACATTTCTGTTGACAGCAGAGTGGCTGTGGAGAAATTGTTGAAAACGAAAAAGGAGTCGTTCGAAGAAAAAAATGCGAAGCGGGCGTCTGTGGCCGCAGCGCCCTTGGCCTCTTGGGTGATGGCGAATGTAAAATATGCGGTGGTGCTTGAAAAAATTAGACCATTGGAAAGGGAGCAAGACAAATTACAAAGGTATTGTGATAATTTTGTAATTAAATCAAGTTAAATTTTTTTTCCCCTTTGTTTAGAAATATGAATGCATTTGAAGCAAACATAGGAAAAATAAGCTCCGACTTGACCAATGTGAACGATCGCGTTGCTGAGTTAAAGGAAAAATTGAACACTTTCACAAAGGAAGCTGCTGAAATTGAGATTCATCTCACAAAAGCTAAGGATACTTTGAAAGCCGCCGAAACTCTAGTGGGCAAACTCATTGATGAATATGAAAGATGGAAAAGCCAGGTTTGATTTACATATAATATAAAACATCTCAAATAATAATTTTTATGCAGCTTCTAGAACTATCTGACGACTTAATATCTTTACCCATAAAAGCACTCATCGCGGCAGCGTTTATAATATACCTGCCAGCTCTTCCCGAGGAGCAACGAAGAGAATCATTGAATTATTGGAAGTCAATATTGAAATTAGAGGATTTTTCTTTGCAGTCTTTTTTGGCGACAGAGCAGCAAATTCTTGTTTGGCAGTCAGAAAATTTGCCAACAGATGCAGTTTCCATTGAAAACGCAATTTCAACTTTGAACGTAATTATTACATGCTAATATATTTTCTCAAAGCTGAGAGTTTTTTATTAGTCCAAGATCAGGCCGTTAATAATTGACCCAACCTCTAAAGCCCTTGACTGGATTCAGGAAAATTTAAAAAGCAACACAGTTGAAGTTCTTGCCCAAAGTAATGAGCGTTTTGCTACTTTGCTGGAGCTGGCTGTCAGGTAAATAATAAAAAAAAAATTAAGATTTTAAATTACAAGTGCCTGCTTTTTAGATTTGGAAAGGCTTTAGTAATTCCAGAGGTAGACACAATCAACCCAATTTTAGTTCCTCTTATAAAAGAGCAATTCATACACCAAGGTAATTAATTTCTCCTAAGTGGATACTGTTTCTAATGAAAGGAGTTTAAGGTGCTCGATGCATGGTAAAAATCGGCGAAAAACTCGTTGATTACAACAAGGATTTTCAGCTTTTCCTCGTGAGCAGAAACACCAGTCCACATATTTGCCAAAGTGTGGCAGCAGCCTTAACGGCAGTTAACTTTTCCACAACCCCGGCTGGTCTTTCGGAACAAGTATGCCGCTTTTTGCTATTTCACTGCATGTTCGCTCATAAAATGAAATTTTAGCTCTTAAGCAGCGCATTAAAGCACGATAAACCAGAGTTGGAAGTAAGACGCGGGGAACTGTTGAGAGAGGAGGAGAAGAAGAGAACGGAGTTGGAAAAACTGCAGGAAAATTTGCTCGTTGAGCTATCGTCGGCCCAGGGGGATTTGCTCGAAAACAAAGTAGGCTGATTTGTTTTTCCGCTCAGGGAGCAAAAATTAATTAAGCTCTGTAAACAGGAGCTTCTGAGTTCTTTGAATGAGACCAAGGCAAGCAGCATTGCTATTTCCAACTCGCTACAGGAATCGGGCAAATTAAAGGAAAGCTTGCAATCAGAAAGAGAGCTCTATCGTCCGCTCGCAGAGTTTGCGAGCACTTTTTACTTTGCGATTGCAAAATTATCGACTGTGAACGTTATTTACAATTTTTCCGTTTCTTTTTATCTCAACTTGTTCAATACTGCCTTGGAACAAACTGACGTAAGCATATTAAATTATTTAAATATATAAGGTTAATTTTTTATTTTTTTATTTTTAGATCGATGAAGAAACAGGCGAGCGCATAAAAAGTGTAAAAAGACGCTTGACGCAACTCGTTTTTGAAAAGGTTGGCCGATCCCTGTTCAAAAGTGACATGATTATGTTTTCCATGCACGCTGTACATGCCATTATGCCAGAATTAATTCCCGAAGAGGTACTAAAATGTTTGTAATTTTTTAAACGTCATTATATATTGAACTGAACAGGAGTGGCTGTTATTTATTGGTCGGTCAACAGGAGACATCAAAGAATACGAAGTTCCCTCTTGGATAAGTAAAGAACGCCACGGACAAGTAAAAATGTTCATTGTAATTTCATCTATAATTAAAACTTATTATTTATTAATAAAATTTTAAAATTTCTCTCTAGAGCAATTTGCCTTCAATAGGCACTCAATTGAATTTAGACGACCAAAATGCATGGAAGACGTTCATGCAAAGCGCAGAATGCGAAAGCAATTTCCCTAGTCACACGCAAAATTTGTCGCTTTTTGAAAAACTGCTCATTATACAAATTTTGCGGCCTGACCGATTAAGAACCATGATGATTTTATTTGCGCAAAGTTCACTGGGTAAGAAATTTCAATTTTTGTGATAAGAAAATTATTTAAATATGAATTAATCTACAGGTCTCTCGGATATTTTCCCAAGCGCTTTGAGTCTCAAGAAACTTCTAGGAGAAACACAACCTGCCGAGCCAATTTTACTTTTATCACTGCCAGGAACCGATCCTTCAATTGAACTGAAATCACTGGCGAGCAATACAATCGGGCAAAATGCATTCCATGAAGTATAAAAATAAATTTAAATATTTCAATTCGTAAAATAATTATATTTTGTTTTACAGGTTGCTTTGGGCGAGGGGCAAATTGAAGTGGCCGAAGCTTTGTTGGAAGACGCGTCGATCAATGGACACTGGTTGTGTCTGAAAAATCTGCACCTAGTGTGCAAGTGGCTGCCCACTTTGGAAGCAAAACTGAAATCGCTGCAGCCGCATCAGGACTTCAGATTGTGGCTCACGTGCCAACCACACCCGAATTTGCCACCGGTTTTTCTCAAATCGTGTTTGAAGATTATTTACGAGGCAAGTCGAATTAGATTAAATAAAATATTTTAATAATACTTGAAATTTAAATTCCTACCTGCAGGCTCCGCAGGGCATGAAGAGAAACTTGCAGCGGACGTTTGCTGGCTGGGGTCGAGAGGTCATTGAAGCACCAAGCAAGCAGCCAGTTTTGCGCGCCCAGATGCTTTTCGCTCTGGCCTGGCTGCACGCAGTCCTGCTTGAAAGAGCAACCTACGTGCCGCAGGGCTGGAGCGAGGCATACGATTTCAGCGATGCCGATCTCAAAGCTGCAACATATGTCGTAGAAACTTTAATTAGCAGTGGTATAATTTCTAAACTTTACATAAAATTAAATTATTATATTCCATGCTATTATCAGGTAGCATCAAATGGGAGTACATTTACGGCCTGTTTGAAAACGTAGTTTATGGTGGAAGAGTGAAAAACGAATTTGATATGAAAGTCTTGGCCATTCTAGTAAGAGATTTTATCAACTCTTCAGCGATTGGCGGTAGAAACTCTTTCGGTCCTGGTATTAATTTGCCCAGCTCGGCCAAATTTACGGTGAGATAAATAAAATTGTTAAATTTTGGTAGATCGAAAAATTATGTAATTAATATGAATTTAGGACTCTCTTAACTGTATTGCACAATTGAGTGATCACGACAGTCCTTTGTATTTAAGTCTGCCATCAAATATAAATTCGTCTTGGCAAATAACAACAAGCCAATATAGCATAGAACAGCTTTTACGTGAGTTAAATTATTTTTATTTGAAATTTCCATAAAAAAATTGAACAAATCTTAATTCCAGAATTATCACGGTCTCATTTCGTTTCAAAAATTGATATTGAAAAGTGGGACAGCCTGCTGACGCCTATATTCAACGTGTGGAAGAAAATTAACCAGGTAATTGAAAATTAAAATGGTGGAAGTTCCAAGATTAATTTTGGTGTTCATTGTGAATTAAAATTTAATTTATTTAACATGAATATTATAGGGCGTGGGAATAATTCAACTGAAAGTCACAGACGAAAGCACCAAAGCTGATTCTGCTACTCCAATTGAACAGTTTTGCGCATTGGAATGGAAACACGCAATAGAGTTGGTTCAGAAAATCCACAAATCGCTCGCTGCCCTTATGAAAGTCGTCAGAGGCGCTTTGGTGCCTAGCAGAGAAATTGCTTATCTCGCTAAATCAATAATCGAGCACCAAGTATACAATAATTTTAAATTGAGTTTAATTGAATTAATTTTTTTCCTTCTTAATGTAGACACCTCCCTCTTGGCTTAAGGACTGGGAAGGCCCTCCAGAACCCATGCAATTTGCTCGGACAGTCGTGTCCAAAGCTCAGTCAGTGCAGACCTGGATGCAAAAATGCAAGCAGGGGATCTTGCTAAAAGAAAATCTCAACCTTTCGGAATTGTTCCACCCTGACAACTTTTTAATTGCCTTAAAACAACAGACAGCTAGGTAAATTTGGAACTTTAATTTTTGTTTTGTTATTATCATCAAGATTTTATTTCAGACAATTTAAACTACCCCTCGTAGATTTGCAACTAACATCAAGTTTGACTGGGCAGTTGACCAGTGCGCATTTGTCGGTAAAAGTGTCTGGTCTTTACATTGAGGGCGCAAATTTCGATTCGGGAATTCTGACTGCGGTAAAACCACATTCACCTGCACTAAACGAAATTCCATCTTTCTATTTTGCTTGGCTACCCAAAGTAAGTTTGAACAATACCCAACTGAATTGCTTAAAACCGTTTTCAGAGGCGTGATTTAATTTATTCTAATTTATCTAAATTTTATTTTTGTCATAGGGATCTATTGTAAAATCGCAGCACCATGTGATAGTACCTGTGTACCAATCAATTAACAGGGAAAACCTAATTTCAAGTTTAGAACTTCCATGTTCGGGATCAAAATCACAGTGGATTTGTGCTGGAGTAGCTTTGTTCCTTCAATCACAGGAATAAAAGAACATGAAAATCACCTACAAAAATTGGCAAAAAATATTCAAGAAAAATTAGGCTATGATGTTTTAAATAAACAAATGGAATGCTTATCTGATTGTTTTGTTTTTGGGAAATTAAATTTCACGATAAGTTCAAAAATTGCTAGATCGGTATTAGCAAAAAGTTATAAATTGTGATCTAAAGAGACAGACCTGCGGAATAAAAATATTTTTTTATCTTTGCTTTAAAATTATTCAAAAGGTAATGACACGATTTTGATAAAATTTAATTGAAGTCTCCTTATTCTAAAAAAAAATGCTATAAAAATAAATACATTTATAAAATTTTATAAATATCTAACTTTTCTTTTTCATTGTCAAAATAAACGCTGACGCGGTAAAATAAAAACACCCATGTGGGAATTAAAAAATTATCACCTTAAAAATGATGCTCGTAAATTATGAACTGAACTTACGCAAGACGGCTGATGAATTAATGATGTACAAATAATCCAGACGTGTCTGGATGAGAAAAATCTCAGAGAGCGTCGTTTGTTATTGACTAATAATGCCAACAGAAATTCCATACTTTACGGCTCCTGAAAAAAAAATGAGTCAGCATGGAGTTTTAATTACGCCGAATGAATAGAAAATAGAATCAAAATCGTTCACATCTTCACATGTGAACAACGCCGCAGAGTTTTAAATAAATTCTCAATTCATTAAACCATAGATCCCTATGTAACCACAGAAAAATGAAATTTTTTTTACAATAATTGAAAAGGATTTGAATATGTACACACATAACAAAAATTGAATCAATTATGGCTCATTCTTTTACTCGCCTATTACGGATGCTCCAAGCCTCGCAGGAGCCACAAGTTGTAGGCTTTTGATCTCAATTTTTGTCTGTTCTGAGCCAAGCGGACAGAAAACGCTGCAGATTTCTGTCTGTTCTGCTCTCTGACTTGCCTGGTCTTGTACAAAGTTCAAAATATTGACTATTGACGGCAAGCGGAATGCGGAATAATTATGTACTATTTAGTTTATCGAAAAGTTCATGATGAAGGGAAGGGAGTAGGGGGGTTAGTGGGGGCACAGACAGCAGACGTCACACTGGCACGTGGCACGTCGAGTGGTGAATTCTTTTATGTGTTTGTTTTTGTTTTCCAATTTTCGACGAGTTGTGACAACAGTTATGTGGTGACTTGTGCCGATTGCAGGAATTCAAGTCGCTGTGCGCTGGCCGGTGTCCCCACCTAACGAGCGGCAGAGAAGCGGCATCGACGGCAAACGGGGCCTCGGCGACCGGCAAGCTCTCCCGCTCGCGGCTCCTTTCCTTTTAGTCGTGATCTTACACAGGTGATGGCCGGATCTTCTCATTGCCTCTCGCCGCTTGATAAGACGCGCGTGATTATCGATTCAGCGAGTGCTGCTCCAACTGCAGGTAAACAACAAAGTTTTTGTGTTTTGGTTTCTTTTTAAATTATTGCCATATGTATCAATAATTTTAGAAGAAAACAACATAATTATTGTTCGAATTTTATATACGCTTTTAAGAAATTTTACTTCTTACTTAAAATAGTTTTTCCTTTTTCAAGTATCATAATAAATTTACTCATTGCAAATTTTTTCTCTAATTAAAATAATTGAATTATGTACAAAATGGAATTGATAATTTACCCACACTAAATTATGTAGTTCTTCTGCTATTTTGCTGAATTGTTTAATCTTATAACTATTCAGAAAACTACGAAATTTAATTTTAAATTTTATATGCGAGGAAAAATGTAAAATTAGAGGGGAAATTGGAAACTGATTTTGTTGAAGCCACGTTATCTCATTTTATAGGAGGAAGCGCTTGCACAAATCAACCCTGATCAAATTGCCATTACACATTCTAGTGAAATTCCGCGCTGAGGAGATCAAACAAAGTTTCGGGACAAAGTTTTTGCGGTTTTTGCATATTAGAGGTGCGGACAATGCGTTCGTTTGTGCTGGTTCTGCTCGTGTTGGTCGGAACTCGCGTGGAGGCGGCGGGGGCGGTTCACTGCGTGTGCAGCAGCCCTGGCGAGTGCGAGCCCCTGACGGCGGACGACTGCCCCCAGGGTTCGGCCCTGGTGTGGGACCCCTGCGGCTGCTGCAGGGTGTGCGCCCGACTCGAGTTCGAGCCGTGCGGAGGCCCTGACGGTTTCCTGGGCACCTGCGCCAAAGGGCTGCAGTGCGTCGCTGACAACGCCGAATTGAATGGAGTCTGCAGGAGTGAGTACTTTTTTCTATTTCATTTCTTCATTCTTTAAATCTAATTATGCACTGATAGACGGTTCATTTATTTATTCTTCTGTGTGAAATGTTTCATTATTATAAGGTTTTCAATTTTTTTCATGTTAATAAATTGTGGAATGAAATCTTCGAAGCATTTGGAAATGCAGAAGACTCAAGTAAAATTTAAGTGTCATTAAATTAATTACTTTGAAATAATATAATACATTTGAAAAGTTTTACATTTCCGCAGTCAAAAATTTTATTTTATTATCAGTGTACAAGCGAAATGCTGTTTACATTAAATTTTTACTTTTTTGTGAGTTTTAAGCAATAGACGCATTTCAATGGCAAAATTTTCCTGGTACATATTTTATTTTTAAATACTAAAATGCTAAAAAATATGATATTTTAGAGGAAATATATGCAGGAAAAATTGTTAAATTTTTACAGAGAATAATCCTTTGCAAATAGTTTTTGTGCTTTTAAGCCACCATAAACAAATTTTTAATGATAAATTGTGATTTTAAACGTGATTGCCTTATTTTTATTTAATTAAAACCGTTATTTAAATAGTAAACCGGAAAAGCAGCGTAATTAATTGAAAAACGATCATGCTCTTATAATTGGCGCTTATTTATTTTCTCTAGCTAAAAATAGGCAAACGTACAAAATGTTTCCAGGAAGTAAAAATTTACAACACTTAATTGGCATTATTCAAAATAACGAAAATAAACCATTTTTATATTAATGTCTGTTTGAACTGAATTTATTCCCCCTGGTATAGCAACAAAGATAAACAGAGGCCATATTAACTGAACGGACTTCTTCGTAAAAAAAACCATGCACAAATCAGACTTGTCTCGCGAATGCAGCTCAGAAACGATTATTACAGGAGGCCGGTCAAAGCACCCAACCGACATCTGTGTGGGGCGAGAAGCCGTCCGCGGAGGAGAAAGACACGCTGTAAAATTTATTTATTTAATCGTTTGATGTGCGTTTTACATGTTCGCATAATCTTCGTACGGAGCCTTGATCATTTAACAGCGCTACCTTGTTTACGTCGGCTTGGAAAAAAGGCGCGCCTAATTATTTTACAATGTCAATCAACAACGGCGGCGGGAGAATAAAGGAAGCATGCAACCCGCCGACCACCAGCATAACTTATTAAACAACGGAGCCTGAGGTGGCGCGGCCCAAAATTCGTGCCAGCACGGTTTTCGCCACTGCGCGGTAATTATGTCGTTTTTGCAAAATACGCGCGGCGTTGGAGCTAAGGATCGTTACTAATGGGAATAATTAAGTGAAAAGAGAAAGGATAGTTCGCGAACTCATGCCAAATGAATCGTATAAGCGTGTGTTCTAAAATGTACCCCTTTAGACATAAAAAAAAAATATATTTCTGATTAAATTAATCAAACACAATTGATTCCCTCTAAAGAAAAGTTTGATTAACTAAAATAAATCTGAAATTGAATTCATTTTTTCACGGAAACTTGTGTGAATTTTTTGGGCATTTCAATAAGATGTCGGAATTTTCATTCTTTCACTCTGGTCGTCATATTGTGTAAAGCAATTTTTCTTACAAAAGCAATGAATGCCCTTCAAAAAATTGAGATTAGATTATCAGCGCATTTTCATGGTGTACGCATTTATTTACGCGAGCAGGATGCGGTATTTTGATAAGCTTATTTTCTGCTATTAATTGTCTGAAAACAAACTGTGGTGGTCTGGCTTGGACTAATTTTAATTTACTGCGCGATTGCACATTCCGACCGACGAAGAATCTATTTCAATCCTTTTTGCACAATGATGTGTACGTGGAATGTGAAATGTGAGCGCCTTTTAATGGTGCAACGCATAACATCATTACTCTTGAAAGCTGCCAGCTTTGCTTTTAGCCAGATATCGAGACAATCTGCCGGATTAGCTTTCTATTTTCCTCGGAATTATCAATTCAGCCGTATTTTGACTTTCAAGAATGGTAATTTGATAACCAATGTTGAAATAAGACCATCAAATGATTGACAACAGCACCTTTCTCTTTAATAATCTTGTCAAAGTTAATCTCAAAGAAAGCTCAAGATTTCCGTTTTATGCATAAAATAATTAAGTAGAGAAGAGAATTAAACAAGTTTAAAGTCAGATTTACGAGAGAATTCGGCTGAAAATGTCATTCTGTACACGCGCCATAGCGTATTGCGCAGCTAATGGAATGGGTTGTTCTGCCTAATGCTCGAAGTTATTAAAAATTTAGCGCTCCAAAAGTTGCCCTGGCAGAGAAATGTTCACAAGTTCAAAGTGGAGGAATTAAAGTTAATTGCGCACTTGTAATTCAAAACTTTGCGTCCGCAAAAGTAATCAATACCTTTGTTATCACTCCTAGCCACAAAGTGGGTCATTGTCAAAACGTTCACTTGAGTTTGGATATTTTTTTTCTCGGTGTGAATAGATTTACTATAAGTGTCGTCCTACTGCGCGTCTAATCGCAATTTGTCGCAAATACTTGAACGCGAAAATGATTTTTCCTTATCTCCGCAAAGCCTTAATTTCATGCGCTGCTGATTAGATAAGACTGGCTCTCACTCTCTCACGCCTTCATTCATGTATAAAGCGAATTGCTGGCAATATCCTCTCAAGTGTTTCTTTCTTTCTCTTCGCCAGTGCTGACATTTCGCGTCTTGCCGCAATTCGTTTCAAGGGGTCGCTCTCAAAGTTCCTTTTGTTTTTCGTTCTCTAATGAATGAAGGGCGAGTCGCCCACTTATTTTTCAATCAAAGACTGAGTGACTTCGCCTCTCCTTTTGATAATTGTGGAGAGCTTGCGAGAAAAGCACGCTGTCTGAAGAATATTTCTGCTTTTGTTATCTCTTATCTTTGGAATCTTTAGTGGCGAGATCTTCATGTGAGCACCACTGTTTAAGTTATTTATTATGTAAATTAATGTTGGATAACGGAGGAATTCCTCTTTGTGATATCAGACTAAAAACGTTTTTATGCCAACTTGAAGTAACTTTCAGCAATTAAAAAAATTGCACATGTGAAAATTTCGGAAAATTAAATTATTTTCTAATTTATCATAAAAGAATGAAACAACTTCTGCTTTTTAACGATCTAAACAGATAACAGATTAAAAGCAGCTAGTTTTTAGGTAGAGCTTGTTGTGTTGTTTAAAATACCATTAAATTAAAGTAAAATACATTATTTTTTTTTTAAGTTTCCAAATTAATTAAATGCAATTTTTAATCTTAATTGAAGAGGGGAAATTATAAAATTTAATTTGAATCCTTTCAGAAATTTTTGGAAATACGATTTATTAATATTAATTTAATACAAACATTTTTATTATTATTATTTGTTGTTCTCGTAGATAAAAAAAATTTAAAATTTGAAAAAGAGAAGAACAAATAGCAGAATTCGGTCTGGCAATACTTCCAATAACAAAAGAGACTCGGCCGCCGCGGCTATATTAAGCATAATTGCCAAATGAATTATATAAAATTTCCCTGTGTATGTAGAAGATCAGAAGCAACATATAATTACTAAATAAGTAATAAAAATAATAGCAAAAAAATCTGAGAATCTGAACATAATATAATTTTTATTTTTTTTTACAAAAGTTTTTTGCTCGAAATCAGGTTTACCATCCAAAACTAATCATATTTCTCTATCACATGCAAAATTTTGAGTTTGAAAACTAGCAAAGTTAACCCTTTTTCATGCTTGTTTTGCCGCTTTTTGCCAGTGTACGTGACAAGGTTCTCATTCCAATAATACTCTAGAAATAAAAAAGGCAAACGACAGCAAGAGTGTAAGAGCGGAAAGGTCGGCGAGCCGCAAAAGGGCAAAAGCCCGCGAGAAATAGCTCCGGCCTTGCATAAAATGTGCATATCGATCGGGGCGCGAGTTGTGGGCCGGTTCGCACGATTAATTTCGCACTTGACACTATCAATGGGCCGATATCTGCGTGTAATAATATTATTCGGCTGCCGAGGATTGATGATTGGCCGGCAGCATTCTCATCCAAAAAGCAGCGTTAGATGAATCAAGGAAAGAAAGAGAAAATGAGCCGCCGCGCCGCAGAAATCAATTCCGAGAGAAGAAGAAGAGAGGCCGCCATAAATCACGAGACGTTCGATTTTATCAGCAGCCACGCGAACCGACAATATTTTTCTACTCGTCTGTTTTAATTTGCATGGCGCTGGCGCCACTTTTTAATTACGTCCCCTGGGATCAGAGGCGAACAAAAGAGAGCCGGAAAAGAAAAGTGCGGTGGCACCCACGCCACTTTCCGACTTTCGCCCGGGCGCTTTGTGACGCAAGATTTTAGCTGGCTTTGTTTTATTTTCTGCACCGCCGGCTTTTTGATCGCTGAAATTCCCAAAGCAGTAGTTTGTCGCTCAGATCCCGTTCATTACTATTCTAAAATGGGACTCGCCTTTTGTAGGAAGGAGAAAATTTAGTTTAAATACTTCTAAAATGTAAAAATTACAATTTAATTGTATAGTTGTTTTTTTCTGCTTAACAAAACTAAAGCTTTCATGTCGGTGGTGTTGAAGTATGAAATTCGAATATTTCTTGTGGCATGAAAATCAATTGACCGAGCGCAAACGTGAAAAGACAAGCCTACAAGGTCCATGTACCATGAGCCATTGAATGCAAAACAATGTGCGAAACAGCACGGGCACGACGCGGCGAAATTTTGCTCTCCAATCTACCTGTTGGAGCGGAACAAAACGGCCGTGTTAGGTGCATTTTGTTGCGGCGCACGTTGCAAAAGTGAAGGGCGGTTCCAATTTTTGTTCAATTAAACCGTGGGAGATAAGATTGATTGCGTTTAAAAGGCTTTGATGTTTTCGATTCGAACGAGGAGACCACCTCAAAAGGTGAAGGCATGGCTAAATTGAGATTTTTTGACGCGCTTGAGAATGATAATGTTTGCACATAACGAAACGCCTTATTTATATCGCGAGGGCTTGAATAAATTTTTAATGTATTTTCAAAACACATTATTTTTTTATTAAATTATTGGATTATGCAAATAACAAGAATTGTAATATCTAATTTTATTAATTAAAAAATATTGAGAAGTTTTTAAGAGAATATTTAAATTTACTTTTACGAATTTGTGTTCAATTAATTAATTATCTGTATAATATTTTTTATGAAATTTAAATATCTTTGTTTTAAATGAAACTTTGATTAAATTCTCTTATTTTATGAACATATTTATTTACTATTTTCGCGTGAAAACTAATTTCCAAAAGGCTTTCAATGAGGTTTCTAATAACCCCCAGATATTGATACAATAAAACATGATTGTTTTAATTGTTTTTGAAATAAATTCATATCGATCTTCATCTTCATACTATATTTTTTTGTCTAGAGAGCTTCCCTTTTTGTAGATTGAGCTCATAAGGCATTAGTTCAGAGAATAAGAACACATAGTTGCAGGCGAGTGCACTTCACTTTAGACTTATACGTCATGCATTTATCTTGATCTTCGGTATGACGTGCGCTTTATAAATTCATCCACGAGCAGCAGGAGCTGCAACGAGAAAGAACTCTCTGCGCACTACATTTATCTCCCCCTGTCAACTGCAAAGGTCAACTCAAGCCAAGTGCATAAATAATGCGAGCGTAATGTGCATCGCACGCCTCGGGGGTTGATTGTGATTCACGTTTTAATTAGCATTAATCAGTGGTGGTGGAAACGACTGTGATGGGTAGGAAGCGATCCCTTGAATGTTGTAACGTGGCACGTCATATTATACATAACTTTCAATTAGACTGCGCACCGAGGATGATGAATCTATTTTGCTTGTGCCTATATATGGCCATGTTTGACGGTGCAACGCGTGTTGCTTTGCTAATTGAATCGGAAGGGAAGTAAATTGTGTGGGCACCATAAATTATAGCCAAGGTACTCGCCGACCAAACAGGTCTGCTTGTGTTTCGTTATCAGTGAACGGAAGAGAAAACGCCTCCATGTGTTAATTGTTGGTTTTTAAGGAGGCGCATGAGAAAATTCCGCTATGTTGTAAATCAACTAGACTTGACAAAAATGCTCTCAATTAGTCATCCCTGTTTTGTTACTATTACTACGCGGTAAAGCCGATAAATTCTATGGTAAGTTGTGTTTAAAGTCAACTTTTCCCATATATGTGTTTTTTAAGTCTTTTATTGTTTTGGAAAAACAATATCCTGCTCCATATTTCTCGGCTGCAAGATTATTTATGACAGAAATTAATATTTGAATTTAATTTTAAATTTTTCTTAATTTTTTTGGATAAATTTATTTCTTAGTTTTCCACTCTATTGCAAATTAAATTTTTAATTTTTGAGCAATTTTATTTTAAGATATGATTTTTTTTACAATTGAAGTCAGAAATAGAGAAACGTTGTTTTTAGCATATAATTTTACCTTCCTCTTGGCGGTGTACTTAATGCACTATGTAATGATGCATTAAATTTATTTTCATATTGCTATGTCGCAAAATTTGCACCATTTTAAATCACCTTTCATTGATAAATTTATATAAGTTTTCCTTGTGTTTTGTTCTATGAGAAATCTGAGAAATATAGTGCAATGTAAAATTTCCCGCAACAGTTGAAGTAGTTGTCGCGATTGTTTCTAGAGTCCTTCAACTGTTCACATTAATTAAAACCTACGCTCTTTATTGATTTGAATTCTGCGAAGTAGTTACTGACTCTTTACATAATTTAATCAACATGCATTTCTTGAAGCGAAAGCAAATTATGTTTGCTGATGCCTTGTACGTTGACATTGCAGATGTCAACAAAGGCAGCTAACTTTTATTATGCAAAACTTTTTAATTGGGGCAATTTTTTGCTGATTATTGTAAATATTAATTTTAATGGTCTCACTGCCATAGAAATCATCACAAAGCGTAATAAAAAATATATTAACAATAATAGTTAGAAATAAAAAGTATTTCACCTTTAGGCTATTTAATTGAGCATAATTAAATAAATTGAACCTTTTAAAATTACATAGCTCCTCTATTATGTGTAATCACAGCTACATTAATTATGGGCACACACATATATTCTGCTGCAATTCTTCAATGCAGATCGGCCTATCACATATTCTGCTGATGGTCGGCTCACATATAATTTGATAGATAATTAACCAAGCTAATTACCAGTGATTAGAACGGGCTCGGTTTGCGTGGGAGCGCCAACTTGGCGTACGCGTAATTGGGGCAGATATCGACGCCTAGCTGGCGCTAATTAGCGTGCATACGTTACGTACTACTTGCTCTAATGTCTGATTAAATTATTTAATCACGAGCTGTCTGCAGATAAATTGGATTCCGGCGCGCTACTATTTGTGATATTATTTTCCGTCATTGTCCTTGTGCGGCTTCCTCGCATTATTTTAGTCATTTGTCAGCAAAGCGGATGATGAAAAATTAAATTCAATGCAAGAGTTTCTGAAAGATAGAAACACTTTCATAATATTAAAGAGATAAAGACACGACGAGTTCCTTGAATTTTCAATTGCTTATGAAATTAATCGAAATTTTTAAGTTTTTGTTTCACATAATGTCATTTTTGTATTATGACAATAAATATTTCAAGTCACTGAGCTCTCAAGGAACTTTTATCATGGTCTTATTTTATTATTCAGTTAAAGTTACGTGATTGGAGAACATTTAATTAAATTCAAACATGTTTACAGTGATAAAGTGTTAAAAAATTTCCAATTGCCGCAAAAATTACTTTTGAAAAATATTTACACCTAATAAATATTTTGCGCTGGCGAAATTCGTGCAAAAAAACTTTTCTACAATTTTTCGTCTACCTGGATTTCTCTGTTAAAAAAAGCAATTAAGATTAAGAGATGTGAAACGTTTTTGTCGCTTATATTATTGCTTTTTTTGTCCTCATTGTTACAATCGCATTGTTTTCATGTTTACATTCTATTATTGAAAAACAATTTGTCTGTAAGAAAGAGCTTACAGTAAAAACGCTTAAGAGGGTCTACTTGATTAGTTCTCTTCCATAAATAAAATAAATCCCATTATCCCAGAGGCAGACTTTTTGAAAGACCAATTATTAACTTCTTGTATTGCTGTTGCGCCGTTTACTTTTATTTCATTTTTTCAAAGGCATGCGAATCATTTTGTCAAATGCGGAATGGCTGTTGCCGTACGCCTCGTCGAAGTTGCGAAAGTAGATTTGTGGGAAATTGGGCAAGTGTCAAAGGCGCTCCGAAAGACAAATTGCCCTGGATAAATATTTTCCGGCTGGACGTGACGTGGGCCTTTGCAGCAAATCGAGGTGAAAAGCCGTTCGCCGAAAAAGCACACCGGCTTTTTTCTTCATTCAAGGCACGCGTGGCACGAGTTAACTTTTCAAAATTTTTTCTGTAGGCAATGCGTGTAGCAACGAAAATGAGATAATACACATGAATCACGGAGGTGCAAAAGTTTATGAATTTCCAACGAACAAGCCCCAACGGAGTAAGCGTGATTTTTATGGAAATGAAGCTAAGGGAGGAGAGGGGTGTTTCAATATTTACACAGCGGAAAATGAGGATATTTCAGCAAAGCATACATTTTCCAAATTTTGATTCGACTGGAATTCGTGTTAATTAGCTGAAAACACACATTGCTATTGGTTTTCTCCTCGGGCAAACATTTTTTACGCGTTTATGTTTGCTTTGAAAGTTTATTAATTTCCTGCATATTTGTTATTATTTTAGTAATTTTGGCGCATAGAGATATTTGCAGTTGCAAGGGAATATCAACATTCTTTACCAACCGATTTTGATTCAGCAAATAAAAATAAATGGCCGTAGAACAATTTGTACGATGGTCAGGCCATTTTTATTAAGTAATTATAAATTTATCCCAACCCAATAAAGTAGAGGAGGAAGGTAAACTAATAATTGTAAGTCTCTACTTCAATGTTTATTGATTGATATTAAACAAAGTTTTGTTAAAATTTTCTACCATAAAATTTTTCGTGAATTATAATTGTATTAAATTTTGTTTTTAAGAAAAACTTTTCAATGTAAATATATTTACGATTATTACGGATTTTATGTTAAACACAATTTTTTTTCAAACTCTAATTTAAAATGTACCATTCTATTCTTTAATAATGAATCTTGATTTATTTATTTATTTCCTTGTGGTAATGCGGGCTGCATAAATTAGAGATTTCAATTTATTAATAAAGTAAAATAAAGGATTGCAGCAAAAAGATCAATAATTATTTTTTATTTTCGTTTGATTTATTCTTTCAATTGAGAATTACGTCGTTTAATATTGTTAGGTGGCGTTCCCCGATGCTGAAATTATGCCCACGCACTTACGACACCCTCAGAACTTTTGGGAAATAGACTCGGTCAAGAAGGGTTTCGATGTCGCTATTAATTTTATCGAAACCTTCATCATCAACAAACTCAAAAGTTTGCGAGTGAGCAACGCCGAAGGACGAGAAGTTGGTTGGCGGCGAGCTAGGGAAGAGGAACAAAAACTCTTGTTTGTCTCCTTTGTTGTTGTTACCGACGAGAGAGCGCAACTTCTTTCTCTCTCATCGGCGGCAATTCGATCAGCCGCGGGGGCTAAGTGAAAAAAGCAAACTGCGACTTTTTGTATTGCTCTTATCTATACGGCACTCTCGAAACAGAACGAAATTGTATATCTTATCTCGGAAATTAGGCAAACAGGCACAAATCAATGCCGCGTTAGTGCGTGCTTCTGCGCTGAAAATTAAAAGGCAGCGAGCGCAGGCTGCTCTCTCATGTTATAATAATGAATCACTCGCTCGCAGGCCTCTCTGTTGTTCTAATCACGCGCTCGGATCAAATAACAATAATTTATTTCCAAGTCGACGCAGAGAGTCGACCGCGAAACCGCAACTCAAAACAGCACGCACATGACAAATTTTAGCCCGTTTGTGACGCAAAAAGCAGCGAATTTGATACACAAAGAAAGTCAGCCTGCCTACTGATTTTGACATCAAACAAAATCATTTTCAGCTGCAAATGAAGATATTAGTGTTGGCTCAAGTTGCGCATGATAAATTAGAATTCTGCAAATCTCTAAATATGTTTTCTCTTGAAAACCAATTCTATTTGTTTTTACAATTTGGTAAGAGAATTGATATTTAATTAAATAATTATTCATTTTTTAAATATATATTCATTTTTTAAATTAGAAAAATATTCTTTGAAAAATTTAAAAATGAATAACAGTTTTTCCAATTTTTATACATTTATAATTAAATTTTGATAACTAATTTTTTTGGATTTTATCCATCTTAAGTAACGTAAATTGCATAATAGTTTGGAAGAAATTCATAAAACTGAAAAATTCATTTATTTGGCAAGTTAAAAGAACCAAAAATCGCTTAGATCCGAAGTATTATTTATTGATACATATTGTCATTTTATGAGGGAAAAATAAAATTTTGAGCAGGAAATTTTTTAATTGTTAAAGAGTGACCTGATCGATTTCTGATTTCATTTTTTTTTTAAATCAAAAGTAAGGCTGAATATAACACATTTCCTTAACATCCAATCCAACTCGGTACCGAACGTAACTTCTCCTCGCCCCGCGTAATATTGATTACAATTTGAAGGGTCACGGCCGCAGAGCGCGGCAGAGTCAGATTTGCGCTCCGTGTGATTGACATTCGAGCGTGATGCGATAGCATCGTCTCCTCCGTTCTCTATATTTAGTCGTGTACGTACCTGCACTCCAGTCAGATTTAATCTCACTCTGTACTTCGCCTTTGCAATAGTCCCAAGACGGTATTACACTAGCAAGGAGAGGAAACAATAAGAGCGCGCGATAGACGCGCCTGCTGAGTAGAAAGCACCACGTACACGTCTGGCTTGCGTGTTGCATAAGTTGCCGATTGAGCGCTGAACTCTAATGAGTAATTAGACAAGGCGGTAAATAAACAAGTTTCGGCAAAGGTGCGGTGAAATTGCTTGTCCGAGATAAGCGCGGGACCTTGAAATCTGCTTGAAATATTATATGACAGCGTTTTATTTTGATGGCGAGGAAGAGGTGGTTATACTTTCTGCTGATAAGGCTTAATTAAAGAATTTAATAGTTTTATCTGATAAAAATTACCAAAACAAGCTCGGAATATTTCAAACGCATACTCTAAAAATTTCCTTCATTCCGGAACAATTTTTCTTCGTTTTCTCGTAAAAATTGCAATTTTCCTGGGATGCATTCCATTGTGAAAGAAACCTGAACATCAATTTTTCACCGGCTTGGGCATTACCTGTGCGCACGGCACGTCTGCAGATATAAATCACCACGCCCACCCACACAGGTCTGGCGGCAACCCATCGCTCTCGGCGCCTGCTGGAATATCATGAAGATGCGCGCAAAAGAGTTGCCAATAAAATATGCATCAGCGCGCGGGAGCAAAGCAAAGTGGCGGTGTGCTTAATGTTGCGAAAGGCAACCATAAAAGCGGCTCAACTCTTTTTTGCCGCCGTTCAACGAGTGCGCATCATTTTTAACTGTCCGCCAGATCATCCATCAGCAGCTAGCGCGAAGAGACACGCACAACAGTACAATACAAGTGAGAGAGCCGACGAAAAAGAAGAAACGCATCCATCCACCTTCATCTGCAGCAGCTAATTGTGCCCTCGCTCCGAATACAACCAAGATTATATACCAACTTTTTCCTGCTCCATCGCCGCTTCGCCTACTTCCTTTTTTGCAACCCCCATTGATACACAGACCCTCGCTCGCGCGCTATCGGCGCCCGGAATTGAACCCTTGCACGGATACAAAACGAGTGGCAGGAAAGAATGAGACTACCGGGTCGCAGGATAACTTTTTCGACCGGCCAACTTTTCGCTTCCCCGCAAGGGAAGAGGGAGAGATAAACAAATTTTCTGGTTCGGAGGCTAACTTTGTCGTATAAGCCAACTCCGATATCTTTTAAGACCATTCAAACTGTCATTAGAGTGATTATTTTATTTGGTGACTCGACCTTTTAAAATTGTGAGTTTTGAGGGCAAAATTTACGAGTTCCAACTGCTCATTAGAGACCCTTTCAAAATCTGTGAATCTCACAAAACGTCCTATTTCAAAACCAAATGTCTCTAAGGCTCGAATCTGCAAATCCTCCCAGATGAGACCATTTCCCTTTTAACCCTTTTCTACGGGACGGGATGGGCATCTCTCTTTTGTTGCGCTCACCGAGAGGAATGAGCATCCTTCTTTTTTTTTCCTTTTGCAAAGTCAGAGAGTGAGTGGTCGAGGGAAGAAGGAAAGAGCGACGGCAGTTCATCGCCGATGGCTTGGTGGCCGCAAAAAGGGCATGAGAGAGCGCACGCAGCGCGTTTTAATTAAGTTGGCCATTCTGCGGTTGGATTCTCACTCGCACATGTTTGCCGATAATATGTTCGTACGTAGAGGAGCTGCTCACTTGCCAGCATATTGAGGCCGTATTAGCCGAAACTTCGCCCCAATTAATCAACCAGCTCCGTCACCACTGATTCGATATCAACGGTCGCTGGCGCTCCTTTGCATGCCAAATACCAGAACAAAGTTTTCTGATACATTCAAATTCCCCTAAACGATCGATTTCAATTTGAACCGAATGCTTGACTAACACTAAATATTACAGAGATTTATTTTTAATGCATATTGTTATTTTTTAATAATAATTAAAATTAAAATAATAAAAAGGAAAAAAAGATTAATTGATTTTGAAATTTTAAATATTTCATAAGATGTAATTTAGCAGGTAAATGTAAACGTATTCACTTCAACAATAATTTGCTAATTTTTTTTTTAAATTTATGCTGTTCATACATTTAATTTCATTAATAATGTATCGGTTTTGTCGTTGCTGCATATTAGCTTCATGCTTCATGAGTGTGCATTTTCTATTATATATCAACAAATAGATCAAAAGGAATTTTATGAGCTGCGGCTAACTAGGACGTGAAAAACGCAATTCGCAACATCACTAAAAACACGGCAGTGTTCTCGTTATAAAATTAATTAATTACAACAATACCCGTTCTCTGGTAATTTACGTGGGCGCACATGGAAATGAGAGGTTGTACACACAATGTACCGCACATACACGAAAAACAAAAGCGCAACCGCCGCTGTATAAATGTTAGTGTGCCATTTTGATGTACCATCATTTCAATGATATGCATTAATAAAGTCAACCGGCATGACACACAGGACTATTTTATCTGCGGCCATCTAGGTACACGGAAAATTAATCCTGCTGGCGGGCACAATGCCGACAGTCGTACAATAAATAGTATCGCAAAATGGTGTGAACGTTGATGATGAGCTAGAGCAAGATTATCATCTCTCGATGTAAATGCAAATTTATTCTTTTAATACGACGGGAAAGTGAGAAAAAAAAGTGAAATGGGTGTAATAGAACTGCAGCACCAGTGGAGCGAGATGAAAAATAAATGAGGATTTGCGAGCTATTACACGAGTTCTGCATTATTTTCGCTTCATTCCCCGCTCTGCTATGCGGACGATTATTATTATATTGTCAGAAAGGCCATTCGTCACTCATGGTCAGTCAGGAAAGAGTAGTCAGTGCAGAATATTGCATTTTCAATAGACTATTAGGTGCCAAAGTGTCATTGTAATAATTTTGCAGCTATAGTGCAGTGCTTAACTTTTAAAATGCGCTCTTGTTGCTACATTTTTTAAAGTATTGATCGAACTGGTAGACAAATTACGCTTTTGTGATGAACATTGTATTGAAATTGCTTTTTTTGTCATAAGCGAAAAAGAGAAAATTGTGAAATGCGCCAGTTTTTGTGATCAAAATTTTCTCCGTGCTCCTTTTTTACCGGCTCAAATAACTTTATTCCGCGAACACGTAATAACTTTATTCGCCTTGGCCATTACTTCAAAGGTAATTTTCGCAGCAATTTTGAATCTCGTGTCTCTCAATAACAATAATTGAGTTGTCACCAGCTTCAAACAGAAAGGTCCGACGCACGTTGCGTCTCCCGTTGAGAGAGAGAAAAGGATGAAAACGTGCGCTGCGGAAATTACGAAAAACCCGCAACGTTGGCGCGGAAAGAGCGAAGAGGAGCTTTTATTTTTCTCACGTCGCAACAACCTTGCTAAGGACATAATTTTTTTTATAATTTAATCTAATAAGTCAGAGACGCGGAAGTCTGTCAGTTTTTATCATATTCTTTTGCACGAGGGGTGTATTTATAATTGCGTTAAAATCCTTGCGGTCAGCTCCGTGGCGTGGACATGCCGTCGAGAGTAATCAAGTTTCCTCGCGAGAAATACAGGGAGAAGAGCGAATGTTACAAAATAGACACGAGTGGAGTAATATGCAAAATACTGGCGGGCACAAAAGGGGTGCGGAATCGGCCGCAGTGACCCGGCACCAGAAAGATGCTCTCATTTCATTACGATGCTCTTTCCCTCGTGGAATGGAATTCATAACCGACCGACCTCTCTTCTCGCTCTGCACTCGCGTAATTTACTCTTGTGGATGTATGAACTGCAAAATGGATAAATCTCGCTGGTTATTTCCACTCTAAATGCCGCCAGACGTAGCGGTTCAAATGTTTTTCTAGGACGCGGATTAATAATAAATCGTTTTCATGGCGAGATGAGACAGTCATGGGAAATCGAGTTAATAAATACTGCAAAATGGTCCAGTTATTCAAAGTTGCGAAACTCGTCGTGTCACACCCGTCGTGTTTTCAAATTAGGCGAATTTTCTGTCATGTCCAGTTGCTTGACACAACGCTAATTTGCAGGACCATTAATTTGCGACCTTTCCTGCCAAAAATGAAGATTAATGTGCTCGACGGCAATATTTTTCAATCAGTCCGACACATGCGTTATTTCCGAGTAATTTAAAATTTAAAGGGAAATATAAACACAGATTGCATTCAGTGTAATATTTGTTTTGATCATAAAATTGTTGAGCTCCGCACAAGTACAATAAAAATTTTACACGGATTATTCAAGCAAATGCGATTTGCAGAACATTTATGGTAATAGCTGGTTATAAAACGTCTCATCCGCCAAATATCCTTTTTCTCAGTCTACTGCTCCGCAATTTCGCAAATTGGCTGCCTTCCAGCGACCTTGGGCATGCACGATTATTAAGACTTCAAATTGATAATCGATGGGCAAAATAAAATTCGCTCTGCCCAATAATTTCTCCGCGGTGAAATAAAAAACCAGTACCTCTCGTAAAAAGGCTGAAATATATAAGTCTATGGCGGATTGGCCATCTTTTTTGTTCTGTGTGGTCGTAGATTGTGTCCAAGGGTGAAATTATTTGCCGAGTTTAGTGCCAGGACAAGACATGCCAGGCACTTTAATGCGATATGGATACTGCGAACTAGATAAAGGCGCGGGCAGAGAGAGCAGATTGTGCCATGCCGTTGAAGGAAAAAAATGTTTGCGCGGTCTCGTCTTTTTCTGTGCAAACGGGCTCAAATTTCAATTTTCTCAAGAGCTGTGCAACAAAGCGGCCGAAAAACGCTGCCAAAAAGGGCACACGCGCTGCCTGCATAAATATTTTTAAGATCTCGGTTGACGACGAAGAGAAAAGGTAGTTCCTGGTGAGCCGCTCTCCTTTTGCGCCACTTCTCATGCAAATTCCCCGCAATAGGATCTTTCAAAAGAGCTGCCTGCGTCTTTTGGCAGTCGAGCGGAGCCCAATGAGATGTGAAATTATATTCAATAATCGTTTCGCGATCCGCTTTTCCTCTGAAGATATATATTATATTCTATTCATCTAGCTTTTATTGCTTTGCCTTTAATGCATATACCATTTTTCTCAAATATATAATTTCTCTTTCATTGCAAATCTATCAAATTTTGCGCCAGCATAATATCTGTAAGCAGAAAAATATTGAAGAGGTATCCTAGAAAACGAACAGCATTAATTGATTTGTGACATTTGTATTGAAATTTTCATAAACCATATTATGGATAATTCACCTGCATTTTTACGAATGTATCCTTGCAAAGGGCTAAATACTGAGAGCATAATCAAAACAATATATGACTGAGCAATTGGACAATGGCACATCCTGAGAATCAAATGCTTTAATTGGGTTAATGAATCTCTGTTTTGACGATTACTTCTGCAACCATTTTTTTTTTAAATTTCAGTAATACAATTTTGCCCAATTCAGCTTTCAGAAACAAATTTGCAAGTGTCCTAAAATGAAATAAAATTTGGCATTAAATTGATTCATCAAAACAATTTTTAAGTGCGTTTTTTATGTTTTATAAGTTTTTAATTTTCCTGGATACAATTAAAATGAATTTTCACCGTTATCAGTTTCAACTTCTTTAGCACTGACACGCATCAATATGTTTTCTGGTCTCAATTTTAAATTATTTTTATTAAAAATCACCGGACATTCTCTGCCTAAATTTATCATTCACTTTAAATTTTCACTGAAAATTCAAATGGACAATCTACTGCAGTGCAGCACAGAAAATGAAGATAAATTTGCAAATTTGCCTTTATTACGCTTTACACTGTAATTTCATTTGGAGCAAGGAAAACTTCGCCGTGAAATTAACTACATTCGTATGTACACTTGCGAGAGAACTACTTTTTTGCACGCAGCAGAGCTCTCTGCTCGTCGGCCACTGAAATTAATTGTGAGGCTGCAGAGGGCGTAAATCATATGGGCAAAGTTGGGCTCTCGCGACCGCACACTCTCTCTACAAAGTGGACTGCCGCTGACCACACGCGGTGGCGGCCCAAAAATATCGAGTCGGTGGGCAGCAGGGCACGCACCACTCCATGCGTGATGACCTTTTTATCCGGGCCACGGCTTCCTCGGAAACATACGCGCCGGCTGGATTAATGAAACAAATGGCTGGCGCTTTGCAGAGAGACGCGCGGCGTGAGCCAGCTAGAGGATCTGATGTGCTGTCCGCCGCAGTTGCACGGCAAAAAGTTCTCTGTGCCTACACTCGCTATAGGCTGGGTGGATTTTGTCCCGCGAGCTGCCTACGTGCGTCAAACAGCCCCGCTTTAGCCCTAAGCCGGGGTGTAAACACTTTAAAGCGGCGGACCTCTAAAGCACTTGACAACAGAAAATTTTGCAGGACCTGAAAATAAATTAAGCCGTTTCAGCGAATCGCTTTTTGTGCGTATGTGTTATCAGCAGTGTTAGTGTTTTGGACTCTGGCTATACGTCAACTACACTCAACAAAAAATATAAAAATAGTAAATTTTTATTTAGGAATACAAGGTACAATGAACCTAGAATTATTACATGCTGATTTGGAAATTTTCTGAACAATCATTTCGGTAACTTAATTAAGAAGGACAAAATAAACATTTAAGATGGATCCTGCATAACTGGAAAATGGTTTTGAACGACTTATTTTAATGGTTTATAGAAACCATTCTTATAGGATTTTGCAGTTTTTAGTATTTGAAAAAAAAATGTGTTTTAATAATTATTTTTTTATAGTTTTAATTGTTTTACCAGTAACATAGATTTTCAAATTAGAATTTTAAAATGTAATTTTTTTATAAATTCGTATTTAGCTTCATGTTGTTCTTTGGGCTCACAAAATCAATTAATTGCATTTAAAAAGCAAAATATTAATCATATGATATGACTAACTTTGAAAAGGCAATATTATTTAGATTTCTAGATCGTTTTTCTGTCGTATGGTACGCGCATCTTATCTGTAATATCTGTAAATAAATTATATTACTTTATAAATGTAAATTCTACAAACATCACTGCTGCACGGCTGCCCCTTAGTCATAAGTCATAAAATTAAAAAGTGATTAATTGCAACTACTACTTGTGGATCTATCATTGAATCTATTAGATTAAATTTCAGAGATTGCCCAGAATTGCTCGTTAAACATCCAGAGAGTCAGATTGTGATCAAATTTATTCTCAAAGGAAACTTTTATCTCCATTTTACAACACCATAAACGTAGTGGTTAATTCTAACTGAGGAAACGAGCAGAGCACGCTGTGTTTAAAAACGCATTTTACTCGCAATCAGCTGGCGGCTAAAAGAATTTAGATTTCTGCCGTGGGACGTCACAAGCACTGTTTGAGTAAATATCGCACGTGGGCACAGGGAGAAATAATTAACCCAGGTTCTGTTTGTGTGCGTGTACATATCATGTTTTTGTTGTTTGCTTTGGCCAGCAGCAGCGAGAACAGACTCTTTTTTTAGTGCTCGTTGTCATTAGTACTCGCGTGCCAGGTTTTATAGGCGGCGAGGCGTAAACGCCGGGACGACCCCGCGATTTGATTGTTTTGCGCTCACGTACAAATTGCCGGAGCGAGTCTCCAAAGTGATTGACCTTAAATTAACTGCACCGGCGACCCTTTTTAATTGGTCCCTGTTGACAAACAACGTGGACTTGTACAGCGGGGCATTTTGTTCTTTTTCCAATACTGCGCTCTGCAATTAAAAGTGACAATAACAAAGGAGTTTCTCCATCGACTGCAACATGCGCTGTTTGAAACCAAGAGAAAAACTCCGAGAATACTCTAATTGGGTAAAAATATTCCTCTTCAAATTACCATGTATTTTTCTGTTGCGACGAAATGCATCAAAAGAACAAATAAGTTATTTAATATTTTTTAATTACCAATAAACAGTTTCTAATTCTGAATTGGAATGTCTTGGAAGTGCTCCTCTCTGAGTAAAAAAAAGTTCCTACGACACAGTTTGTTGCAGTTTGAAATGTGAATAGTGAAATCAGCATAACCACAATCACAATAAAACAACCAAAGCAATTTTATTAGGAAAAATAAATAATGATGACTGATGTCCTATTTTCTTTCAGCTTTCTTTCAGCGTGATTTAAAATCAAAGCATTTTAATGGAAATTATATTTAATATTTACAAAGTAATTAAAATTGCAAATTCCAAAGTAAAATGTTATTAGTCAGAGCTGAAAAGTTATCGCACGCACAGAATACATATTTATTCTGCAAAATGGCACAGCACCGGCTCTCGTAATGCAATTTTGAAGCGGCCCAGTGGGCAAATTTGCATTCAACCTGCGTATAATATCTGGTGAATGACGACGCCACCGCTTTTAGGGTTGAGTTTACACCAGGCTAGAGCGCAATATATTTTGCACAGGCGCGTGGTAGTAAAACAAGCTGGGCATCAAGTCAGAGCGGACACCATTGTTCAGGACAATGGGCCGAAACGGAGTTTGGGATAAAACGTGCAGAAAACAGCGAACCGCGCTTAAGCGGCCCAATTCCCAGCAGAGCGCAACTTTGCAGGGCTGCGGCAGAAATGAGAGATACATACGTGTTGCTGTTTTGCGAGTCGAGGTTTGTTTCTCTGAATGGAAGCGCAGTCGGGTGCACTGAGAGGAAAATGCGAAGAAAGAAAATACTTTCTCTCTCTGCCAAAACCGCGCGCAAAATAGCACAAACGCTCGCTTCTGCTTCCTCTTGTGTGCCCTCGTCTATCTCGTTTTGTGTATGTGCGTGAGTTTGGCAAACTCGGAGAGCACCACACACGGTAGGGCAAAACGAATTAATTTCTCTTTGAGTTTTGCGCACAAACTTTGCGGTGGAATTCGATTGCTGAAGCTTGATTCAAACTCTATTAATATACTGAGCTGCAAATTTCGCCTACATTTACATTCCATTCCTATTCAAGACTAATAAGGAAATATTCACTGAAATTTCGAGATTTTCGACGTATTCTGCATCTGACAATGAAAGAAATTATTGGATTTTATTACAATATGTTACCAATTTAGATAAATAAAAAAAAGCAATACAAAAAAATGTTGATTTAGGTATTTATTTCATTTAAAACCATTTGATTAATAAACAATAAACGCGGTATTGAAAAATGTTTCAAATGTTTTAGAGTGCTATTGTTTCATTAATACAAAACAACAAATTTAAATTAATTTTAGAGAATTGAATACATCTTAATGATAATGCTACAAGAAAATTTTTTAAATTGATGAAATTTTTCATACAAAATCATTTTTATCAAGTATTTCATTAATTAAAAGTAAAATTGTTAAGTTTGTTTAATTTATAATCATATAGAAATGAAAATAAAAATGAACTTCAAATTAAATAATTTTCAAATAATATATTGTTTGAGAACACAAAAGTTTGATATCGTTTATCTCTCAATACCAGTTTTTATGAGTCAGATTTAAAAACATTTCTCTCACGTTGCTTTTTATTGTTATAAAATCTCGTGTGAATCAAACGCAAAACGGCAATAAAATATTTTTGCAGTATAGGAATAAGGACCATTGAATTTTACAGCTTCAAACAATAACTGAATCAATGTAAATTTAAATAAGTAAAAAGTTATCAACACTGCTTAAATATTTTATAACAGAAAAAACTTATTTTGTAGAAAGTGCAAGAATTTCGAATAATATTTCATGGAACTTCACTTTTAAATCTCGTTATAAAGCATCATAAAATTCAATACAAACCATTCTTTCTGTTGTTATAATGCAATTTAGAATGTGAAAAAATCTCTTACATCTCTAAACCTTATCTAAAATATTCATTGCCCGCTTCAATGGATACTTAATCTTTGGCAGTGCTCGCGCGAGCAATACATGTGCGCCTGCACATAATTCACTCGCAATAAATGAACACACACACAAGGGCGAACCGCGGAGCTGCACCGGTGGTAACCCGAGGGCCGGCGGGCGATATACAACATTAATATTATTATTCCAGCCGAGAGAGAACAGATAAGCAGGCCATAACACATCTGGGGAGCAATAATTAATTGCTCTTCGTGCACTTGTCAAGAACAATCGCTGTTGAGGCGAGAGCACAAATTATTAGCGAGCCAGCGGACGGATAATTTTCCGACCGACGGACATGACATATCATAATAGGAACGAGCAGCTCGCCAGCAGCAGCACTTTGGAACATCACTGCCGACAACTGGCTTCACAGCAGCGCACCGGAGTCTCGGGGGCATTTTGCTCTTTTTCCGTCAGAGAGGGAAACTTTTATAAATGTCGCGTCAGCTGCTGGCTGTATCGTTTTCCGATGCAAACCAAATATTGGAAAGGAAATATATATAAAAATGATTTTTGTAGAAATCAAACTCGAAATTCCCAGGCCAGGTGTGTTCAGCTCACCGGGGGTGTCTTTTGTTAGTCGCTCTCCCACGTGCATTTTGATAAATACATTTCAGAACAAAGAGAGTGTCTACATTTGTGCACACAGCACACCTCTCTATAGAAAGAAGAACGCGCACGTCAAAATCTGTGCGTGCTCGAGATAGGGTGCGGAATAAAAATCGCTGCCGGTTGTCATTGTTGTTGTTAAACACGAGCTGTAAAAACTTTTTATGGGAGCACTCGAGCAAAAAGAGCCCAGGCTGCACACAAGCACCCGTCGACTGCCGCTGCTCATTTCCCACCAGCGTGTGTCAATTCATTCCACTGTGCATGATGAACATACCCCGGTGCCCTTGTATTTTAAGCTCCACCGCGCTAGGGTTGTTTGAGCTCATTCCACTATAAGCAATGAATGTACCACCATGTGCAATGTAAAAACCGAGCTTTCGTGGTGCACCATATTATATTGGAAAATTATTTTTTATGTTTAATTTTAATTTTATGCAGGTATCAAAGTCGACAAAACAGCCTGATAAATCATCTGACAACGCCAATATCATAATATTTTTTTCAACCAGTTTTAACAATATTTTGTTGATGGTAAAAACAAGTTATATAAAATGCAATAAATTTCAACAAAAATCAAATATGCATGTAATAGGGATTTAAAAATTAAATTTTTATAATGTATTATTAAACAATATTTTATGTGCTAAAAATTAAATTAAAAAAATCTATGACAAACCTTTGTTTAATTATAAATTTAAAAAAACGTTACTTTCTAATTTTTTAACCAATAAAAAAAAAAAAATTAAAATTTTTTTTTTTCAAACGATTATATCAAATAGCAGATTTTTCAAACCTTTGTTTTTTTAGGGCCAGGCCAAGACAAAGTCTTGTCGGCCTGTGCCCTTTATTAGTTTTTTTTTAAACAATTATTTTATTTATAATTTTTATTTGTATTTGAGTAGACCAAGTGACATAACATAATTTGTGCTATTCTAACCTTTTACTTTCGGGCATTGATAAATCAATGTTTTGCCAATTTTAATTTCACCGAACTCTGCCTAGCTATTTAATTCAAATCGCAATATACACATAGTGTAGTGGGAAACAAGTTGGTAATAAACGTCCTACATTGGCATTCAACCAAATTTATTTGTCTCCGTGGCCGGCAATCAATTTCCAATTCGCTCACTCCGTTCAGACGTACGGAAACGCTATGTGCAATTTACATTTTGATTGCCCCCTTGTGTTTTGTGTTTGCGTCAAACGGCTTTTTGCCTGGGACAAATAATATACGTCCTCTCTCTCGCAAATACGCATCGGAGCTATGCGCAGAGTCGGGGCAGATTGCTTCGCTCGTTTAAAATCATGAGTGTCATTTGCACGGTTTGTCCTATACGCGCGCCTATTGCAAATAACAATAACGCACGGGGGCGCTCCAACACAGAGACAACAAGGTGAGTACACAAGTGTGTTTGCTCGCAAATTATTATGCCGACGACGACTTGAGCACGGTGCGCAATTTGTTAGTTTCTTTCCTGAATGCGCTGGAAAGGTTTTTTTTGTAACTAATATGGCCACTAATGTTTCATATTATTCAGTACAAAAAACATACTTTACAAATTATTTGTTTATACTAGTTGGGACTAGCCAATGAAAACAATGTTTAAAATCATTGAAATCAACTTTAACTTAAAATTTATGTGTTTTTATACAAACATTTTGTCTTCAAATTTATAATTTTGGGATCAAAACTCGTATTAAATTGATAGAAAATTACGCGCCCCTTGTCCTTGAAAACTACTTTACTAGCAAACCAAATGATTGTTGTCCTCATTCCGGTGTGTTATAATAATCTAGTTGAAGTACCCAGCACACAAATCCACACTCCAGAATGATATCAAAGCGCTCGTAAATGCAAATATGCGGCGGAACTGCTGCAATTGCCGCAATAAACGTGCAGAACACAATGCACTCGGTTAAACTCCATTAAACAGTGTCCCAGCTGGTCTTCTTCGCTCAAATGCTCTGCTGAAGATAAACCGACCCATGTTTGCTCCCAAATTTTGACGCCTCGCAGATATTAAAATTCAATTAAATATGGCGCCTGGGGCTGCTGCGAATTTTCACTTGCACGCCAGAGAGCTGCCTTAATATTCGCAAAGGACATGAGATGCGTCTGCCGACGGCGAATTCCACCAGCGTTGAATGTACACGCCACTTTTTGAGTCGCGCCGTCGCTCCCAGCTAGATATGATATTTCAAGAGAGGATGCTTAATTAACCCTTTTTTGGCGTACTCGCCCTTCATCTCACGACAAAAGTATTTTTCTTACAAAGGAAAACGACCCTTAATTATTTTCTTAGACTTTCATAAAATTTGATTTTAAGGCCCCATTACAATGATAATTTGTCATTTTAGCTTGAGCAAAATGAGCTGAGTCGGCGAGAAAATATGGTGATTAAGTGATTTGCGCGCAGTCAGAAGGAAACAGATGGCAGTGAGAGAGGCACTTTTCACCATCAGAAGTAAATTTGGGACGAATAAAGAGTAATCGGCATTCTTGTGTCGATGAATTCGGCAAAAATGAGGAGTAATGGCCCTTCGCCTTACAGAGAATAAGCGCCCAGAGATAAATTGCTGCTGGCTGAGAAGCCTGCCGTGTACCCCCGTATGGTGAATAGGTAGAAAAAGATATAAAAAGCGGCACACTCGTTTTTTTCGTGCGGAGAAGCGCATGTATCGATCCTTACAGAAGAAACTTTTTTTGCAATGGGTTCTCGCGGAAAGAAAGCGCGCGTAGAGCAGCAGATGAGAAATGAGAAAGAAAAGTCTCACGCAGCATCCCTCTCGCTCAGATGGCACGTTCAGTTTGAATATATAGAAGTCTGAGATTGTGCTTCATCAAAATTATTAAATTCTGAAGAGATGGGGGATGTATAATTTCTGTATGCGGCGCAGCTGCTGCTAGAAATTCCATATCTCTCTCGTTCTTGAGCTCTTGGTTTTATGCAAATTGAAGAGCTTTGTTTGCCCGTTATTAATCTCGAGTTTTAATCTTGTTCCAAAAGTCTCGCTCTATGATATACACAAGACCTCGCTCGCCAGCCTAATTACGGGCTCTATTATGCCAACTGCGCGCGCTTTGCCGCAATTTGATTATCTCTTTTCTAACTCGGAAATTGCGCCCTTTGAGATTTCATTTCAGAGCCTGAGAAGTTTTTGCCTTTTGTCGCTTTTAACTCGCGTTTCAAAAGTCTCCCTGCTTTGAATTCAGATTTCCAACTCATTTTTGCAGCTACGATGACCATTCTTAAACTTGAGACAATAGTTCTGCGGAAATTAATTAAATGAGTTCCATCGAACTTTGCTCAGATTCTGTAAATTCGTCATAAATATGGACAATTTCAATTTCTATTATAATATTTCATCAATTTCTTGATAAAAGATCTAAACCCATTTGGCGAAATTTAATTTTGTAATCTTGCAATCTTGGTAGATATTTTTAAATAGATCCATCAAAAATAGATAATTTTTTAGTATGTATTATTTTATTACTTCCGTAAAATATGAATTTTCGTGAGTTAAATTTTAAATACGATAAAAAGTTTTTCAATCAGAGAGTAAAATGAAATGGCCTCTAATGAAGACTCGGAGCAAAGAAATCTGGGTTAAGCTTCTTTTCAAGATTCCTCTTCACGGGCACTACATGCTCAACCTTTTGCTCCAGATGGCAACCCTATTTATACTCCTCTTAAGTGCGCGAGACTTTTTCCGGTAATATGCAGTCTCCTCTGATTTTCAATGCACCTGCTGGGAACTCAAGTGGAATGCGTCGTTTTACTCATGATGCCTGGCGTGGGTGGTCAAACCCGAGAACGTCAACCCTTGTTTGATATTTTATTGGCCCCATGACTGCAAAATCGAATTTGTTCGCGGCACAATCTGTTTGGATTTCCTGCGGAGGGACGCACGAATATTGGCGCTGTGCAAACACGGGCTGCCGTCGCGGGTTGACAACTGATCTGGCCAACGCAAATATTTTGCCAGAGATCTCCTTTGAATGACAGAGATGAATTCGAGTTTGAGCTGCACCCGTAATCGGCTGCTTGTGTTTACCAAGAAATACGTTCTGTGCAGCGAAATATCGACCAACAAGCAAACAAACAAGGGAATTTTTATTCACGCGTATAGAGGCATTCTGGGATACGTTATTGGATGGCCGCCGCCATTCGCTTTTACGGCCTGCAATATGGAGGAACCCAATTTCGAGCAGCTTGCAGTTCCAGCCGAACGTAAATCGCTCGGCTCGATTGAAAAGGAGCCAGAGACTTTAATTCAGCGATTTGCATCCTTTCGTGCGGCAAAATAGGAGAGAAAGAAAGAGATTGGAGAGCGACAAAGAAGCTATAGGTGCCGAGATCTTTTCGAACGCGCACGCGGAGAGCCAGATAATGCCGAGGCACATTCTAATAAAAAGCGATGGCGGAAGCATGATTGGCACATAAAAGCGGCGATATATTGAAAGTGAGGCGCGCGTCTTTGTGCCCTCTTGTCATTAGGTTGGCTGGTGTGAAGTAGTGTATTAAACACGAGCCGCCTTTTCGTCCGCCTCTGCGTGCGAATAATAAAAGAAACACCTTCCAAAAAAAAAGAGAGGAGCCACTTTAATGCCCTCGCGCCTCGTAATATCACATGAGCGATCTTCAATAAAAATATATACAGCAGCCTCGGTGCTTCTCCAACACGATCTCGATTATATTCTTTCTGGCTGCGCGGATGGATGAAAAAAGGCTCGTTGGAAAATGTGTGTCACTGTTGATGTGATGCATTAGAGCGTCGTTAAACTTGCCGCTTTGATGGTCGGCTGCAGCGATGGTAATTTTTGTAATTTCCCTGCAGTAAAAGAGCGCTGCTGTGATAGCGTGCCAACGGCAGAAGTTACGAGTCTCGGGAATTTACATCATTATTTCAATCACTATTCACAATTTTATCACACCCCATTTGTGGCTTGCATTATGCGCTAGATTGCAAAATTTACTGCAGTGTAAAAGATAATAAACGGTGGATGGTTTCTTTATTGATAATAATTCATTTTCAAATATTTCTTTCAAATTCAAATAAAGTTTTTGTCACTACATTACTAATCCTGGTAATCCCATTTGTAATTAAGCACAAATTTAGCAGATAAAATACAAGATACGAACAAACATTAATATTCCTTATTGCCTTGAGAAGCGAGCGAGCAGAAATCGCAGTCGCAGCAACTTTTTGGTGCCTGCCTTAATGACCAAAGTTTGTCTCCACGGTAATGGCTAATAAGAAGAAGTGGAACCCAAGCAGCCAAGGAGAGGTTTGTCCCTCCCGGTGCAATTTATAATGGCCAGTGGCGAGAGGTCTTTTCCAGTCGGAAGAGCACACGGGGGCGAGGGTTAAATTTCAATTTCGTCACATTTATTCGGCGGGAAGCGGGCGAAATTTAATTAGGAGCCGGGCTTAAGCTCCTCCTGAGATTAAGACGGCGTGCCCGCCTGGGCTAGCTTATTATTATTAGCAAAGGAGCTTTTTGCAGTGAGCGAGGTCAAAAGGGGAAACACATCAGCAAATAACAGGAGGAGCTGCAGGGGTGGAGAGAGAAAAAAAGAAAAGGGCGAGAGCTGTGTCGTTGTGCGATAAAACGGACGCTCAATAGTCGGAGGATTCTCTCCTCCGCTGAATTTTCCAGCGCATTTCGCAAAGGATCACCGAGGTGTCAAAAGCACCTATCGCTGCGCCCAACCCGCCTCGTGTCGAACGAGAACAAATCAAATTTACTTCTAGACTGCTTTTTACATATCGTATGTCGTGTCGATTTCATGCCGGGCTGAATTTTTCATCTGAATAAGCTGAATTCCACAAAATAAATTTAATGGTATATTTATCAGCTGCTTCAGGCTGTAAAAAAGATTTTATTTCAAAAACTAAACAGAACGATGAGAGTTTATAAGGAGGAAAAAAATACATAATATTTAGCTAAAATTTAATTAAACCAATTTTTTCTCTTCAATTTGATGCATAAAAAAGTAATTAAGGGGAAAAAGAATGCTGCAATTTAAAATTTAAATGACAGTTACGAGTTTTAGCAGGATTTTCAGAATATATTGATGCCAAAAAGTTATATTTAAAATATTTTTTTAATTTTTAACTCTCACAAATATTTCTCTTACATTTGCATGAAAGTATATCACATATCACATACAATTCACAATTTTACATGATTGGGTGAGGTGATTCACTTGATCAACTGTATATATTTCATATTTCCCAAGCATAACGGCCCCCACAAACGCGTTTACCCCATCACACAATAAAATGGTCCCTCTTTTACTGCAGTTGTTCTGAGCGAATTGAGATGATCCGATTTTCTCTGAACAGACGGACGCAATTTTCCCATCAAAGGATCTCACAAAATGGGATTGCGCCCGCAAAAGAGCTTTCTGAATTCGTCATGATGTATCATTTTTGCCGCGGCGACTAAGCCCTACTCAATCAAATAAGAATTATCCAGCCTAGAAGATATTATAGGGGCTCAGTTTTTGCTCTCTCCGCCTGCCAAAAGTTCCCTTTCTTCGGAATCGCCAATCCCTAAGGTCCAACCTCGCCGATATTATTTCCACCCCGACCCACTTTCACCGCCCCTATTGTGCAGGGGTGCACCAATTTCTTTTTTCCGACATCATTTCTTCAGGGATCCGACTGCAAAAAATCAAACACACGCATCACCTAGTGACGGCTCACATATACCTAAAAAGGAGAAGGGCAAGAAACAAAGGCAGTGAGCGAGAGGTCTCTCTTTTCACGCCCAGGCCAACTTTCGTCTTTCCTTCGGTCCCTGAAGAAAAGACGTTTTCCCTCACTTTTTATTACGCAAATAATAACGCTTTCCACGCACGTAAAATATTATTCAAGATAAAAAGTTGCTGCTTTTTGCATTGCTCACCAGCTGCTATGTTTTGCCTGAGCAGCCCATTTTGCACAAGCACGCGTCGCATAACTCGAATAATTCTCGCCTTGACGACATTCCCTCCCCAAAATTTCTGGCAAGCGGCGAGAAAAATGATCAGTTGCGTGATATTGACGTTTAAGTCGATTGAGTATTCACTGCTGGGGCCTTGACTTGCAAATCCTATTCAATCGATCAGCTACTTTATTCTGTTGCTGGAGATGCATCATAAAGTTCTAAGCCACTAAAACGATGAACATTATAAATAAAAATATTGACCAACAATTTCAAACCATTTCACCAATAAAATTTTGTAAAATGCTGAAATCATAAAATTTGTTGTAAGTCTTCAAATGAAGGTTGTCAAATCAAAAAACAATATTAAAGTTTATATAAAGGAAACATAAATTTAATCAAGCCCTGTTTCTAAAATTACCATGGAAATATCGCACATGAGAAACTTAAGTTTACCAAGTAATAATAATTAGGTCGAGCAAGTTGCTCTTTTTGCCATGCTGCAAGCGGAAAGTTTTACTTCTTCAAAGGGCGAAAGTTAAACTCTGGCAGAGGGAAGGTGGTAGTAAAATGCAAGCCATAAATGCGCAATGTATGAGCTATTTACATAATGTACCTTGAAGCTTGGAGCGAGCATCCGTGTATAACGTATACGGAGACACAGAAAACCTTGCGCGGATGTAAAATGTACAAATTTATTTCTCTCAAAGAGAAAGAGCGGGCAAGTGAACGAGAACGGTGTCCACACCGCAACCGCTGAACGAAGCTTCCCTACTTTGCAAGTCGACAAACTCATTCTCTCTATCTCTCGCACCAGAACTCCCGCGGGATCTGGAAAGTGCGGTTGGGCGAAATTACGTTGGTGTACAGGTGACCTCTGGGGGAATGTCACGACTTGAACAGTACAACTAACCAAAACTTTTAGTACAAAAAGTTTGCTAAAAAATAATTCACACATTCATTGCTTATTTAATTTAAAAAAGTATTCCACAAACAGCTAGGAACGAGAGGGAGCATTGTTTAGTAATATTTACTTATTTAAAACAATTTACTTTGAATTCATTGTTAGATTAATTATAAAAATACTAAAAATTCAAAAGGGACATGAAATTTTAAATTATTAAAAGGGCTACTTATACTTTATATTTTTGAATTGAGGTTTAACTATTGTGCATTTTATGTTTGAGTTGAAAATAAAATGTATTTCTTTCATTTAGTAAAGTGCAGTATGTGCATGACGTGATTGCTGAGCAACCGAGACGCATTTGCTCAGTTTGAAATCAGTTGGCGAGTTTATCCACCGGCAGCTGCATTTCAAAAGGCCACATGCAATTTACAGAGCCGCTTTTTAATGACCGGCGCCACTCGTGTGGGTGCACTTGCAGTTTCAGCACTTTATACAACTTTCAAGTGACCGTGCAATTTAGTTTTTCTAGCACGTTTATTTTGCCAGCAGCTGCCTCGGCAGAGTTTATTTTTATTTTTCCAGGCGAACTTTTGCCACGAGATAAATAATTTAACGTCAGATGAAGCGAGGCGCCGCTAATAGAATTTTTAATTCATCCGAGCAGCTCCATTTGCAAAATAAATTTTCTCAATCCGGGCAAGCCGGTGGTAATTTTATAACGCGTCGCGTTTTTTCATATAATCTGGGCAAATATCGGTTAAAGCAGTGGCAAAAAACGTACACTCAGGTCTGGCTGGCTGGTAGACGAGCTACTTTGCTTGAAAAAATGTACGAGGAAAAGCGAGAGGCGTCTGCTCTTCATGCGCGTTTTCTGCTCCACTTGTAAAAGTTGGTTGGGCTCTGCTGCCTCGCCGCCGCCATCACTTTTAACACGCAGAATCGCGCATAGATTATCATAAAAGCCACCATTAGAGCGGCGCGGGAGTCGGAGTTAGGCAACCGGCACAGCTTCCCAGCTTAGCGCGTAGGCTATTCTCGAAGCCGGTAGGTAATTAAGAGGAGTGAGCGTGTGTAGCGCACACACAGAGAGCACAATCGACGATCAGATCGTGTGTCGAAAGTTGCCGACAGACCTTGTTTCTGCGGTCTTGCCCATTCGAGAGCCTACTTAAATGAGTGCTTAAAAAGAGACGCCTCTCTTTCACTAAAGTAGAGACGTGCTTCAGCTCAAACACCCCATTTCCGACGCCTTTCATCTTTTGCAGCCCTCGCCACGGGAATATCTGCGACCATGTAGAAATAATACCTCAGCAAAAAGGTGGCCTCGTTTATTCTTTACTTTGATTCAAATCACATATTTGGAACGGAATAAAATTTAAATATTAAAAAGTGGGATAATTTTAATTAATTATTTAATTTAAAAAATTATTGACTAATTAAATGTAATTTTATTTCAAATTTAATCGCATTTAAAGTAGATCGTTTAAGGTTGGGACTCCCCCCTGCAACTCGCAAAATTTTGTTTAAATTCTTCATTAAAGAAAAACTTGTTGAATTTCAACATGTCCCATAAAATAATAATTAAATTTGTTTTATTACATAGAGAATTAACACATTTCAAGGTGAATAATAAAGTATTTTATAGAAAAAAAAATTAAATTATAAAAATCTCGTAATTTACTTTCATCAATTTAGGTATTATTGGAGTAACGGTAAAATGAAATTAATTTCACTTGCTATTTTTTGCTTAATTATCTTTGTTTCTTCATTAAAGATTGTTGGAATCTACTCCAGCAACAGTTTGTCTGCGACGGGAGTTTGTGTTTTGTATTTTGAGGATGCTGGTCGCAAGATTAGCTCGCACAATGAAAAGCAGCTTGTCTGGCATTGTCGCCGAGATAAAGGCTCCAAGCACAATTTACATGCTGACGATGACGTGACAATAATTCGCTGCGTATAAACCATTATACACCTTTTCAAAAAAGCGGAGCCTTTCATCCTACGAGTCATGCATTTTAAGTGTTTCACTTTGATAAAAGAGAGAGAATAAAGGCAAAAAGGACGGAATTGAAAATCGTCGCTCTTTGTTAAGCGCCCGACTGTGTATCTGGTCTCTGGTCACACAGAGCGCAGCAGTTGGTTGAGAGGAGTAAATTTTTTAATCAACTCTAACCATTCATTCTATTTTTGCTGGAAAACAGGGCGTTCCTATATTGATAAAATTCATAATTTATTTTCCCTACTCAAATATTGCCGCAGCCAATTAGTAATAAAAGTCACCGTCGTCCAATTCAATTTCCACGGAAAAGCCATTTTTGTGATTGTTAACGAGCCACCGACGAGCAAAAATGTGCTTGCCAGTGAAAAATAATTTCTTGATTAGCACACGGTGGGCTGCACAATTGACACACGCAGAGGTCCTTTCAACGCAAAAATTGCCTTTTAGCGCCGACACATAGCGAGTCGCGAAAAAAATTCCACGTAACTCGCGGAAATGAAAAGGCGGCTGCAATTTTCCTGCTGAATTGCGCCACACGTCCCATGACGTTCCATTATTCGGATTTTATGCGTGTAATTTCACCTCTATTCGACAAATTATTTAATTTTTGTCGTCCAACGATGAATTTGATTTAATGTGAACGTCACAGGTGAAAATCCGTCATTTGACCATACGACGAGCATTGACTGCTGCCGCAAAATGCAAACAAGCCCGCGCAGCTTTGACTGATGGCCATAGTGTAGATTTTGTGAATGTCAAGCACACGGATGGCCATTCATTATTTTGCGTTTCATTAGCTGCCTAATTCATGGGGAATTATCACTGTCAATCGGATAGTGGGCATGGTATTTTAGTAAGTTTAAATTCTAAAATCAAATATATAATAATATAAAAAGTCAATCATTTAATTTTGTTTTTTAATAATTCCTCAGATTTAAATTGATTTATTTTTAACAAAATTATTTGTTTTAATGTTTTTATAATTTTATGACCTGCATTCTTGATTTTTGTAAGCTATTTTTAATGTTTTTTATGTCATAAAACCTATGATCAATACTGGATAAATATTTTATAAATTGCCTTGCAATTAAATATATTGCATGAAAAAATCAAATTATTGACTTTGTAACGTAGCATGTATATTTTATTATTTCATAAATAAATAAATTATAAATAATTTGAAATATTAAATGGGTAAGGTAATGATCTCAATTTAATTATTTAATCGATTGATGATATAGAACAGTGATAAAAGCAAGATCATTTATACGTAATATATGCATTATTAATTTGATGACAATTTATCTCATTTTTCAATCGTAATCCTGATGGAGAATCTGCAAATTCTGCCCTTCATGCGATAGTCAGGTCAAGCGTTATTAAAAGTGAATTAAAATCCGCGTTTTCTATTATATTTATCCACACTTATAGTACTTATGCCAGGGCCTTTCAGCATAAACTAAATTATCTAATCTGAATCACAGACTATCAGGAAGGCTTGCAATTATCAGTCATTTAGCAATATTAGGTAATTAAAATTTTAAATGATCTTTGAAAATGGGTTGTAATAACTAATAACTTTATTTCGCCCTCTAAATTAAAATCGACGACCCCAATCACACAACGAATCTTCACAGATGATGTTGCAGTTTGGCCGAACAAAACGCGCGGCGGCGAGACATTACTTTGAATTACCTGATGTTTCGCGCCATTCATTCTAATCCTGCCCGGGTCGCCGCCGGCTGCATTAGCAGCATAAAGCAGGAAGACATAAAAGACATGATACACACGCACACTCACTGCATGCAAAAGTTAATAAAGAACAATTTAATGCTTTAATATGGGTGCCGAGGGCGCTGAAAAAACAGCCGTTGGCGAATATTCTGCTGGGTTTTGCATTTAATTACAAACGAATTTTGCGAGCGATGCCCTTAAAGTGTCGCCCGTAGTTACCAATATAAAAAAGAGTGCGTGTAAAAGAGGGACAGCCTTTTGTTCTCAGTTGATTGATTGCTTTTAGTCTTTAACACTTTGACAAAGTTTCGTCAAAGCTTTGGATTTTTATAGTAAAAGGCTTTGCATAGTTAAACAGTTAAACAAAGTCTGCATAGAATTTAACGAATATAATATTTGAAGATCTGTTAATTATTATAATTCATGAAAGAATTGTTTACCCCTCTTTGTCCTTCAGAGAATATATTTTTAACTATCTTAATACAAGTGAAGTAAAATTTAAATTAATATTTATAAATTCATGGAATAATTTTATTATGTTATCAGACTTGCAGGGCGTTTTTTTTTGCAAGTTAAAATCAATTTTACTCTAATTCTCTTTTTAATGAAAATTCTTTGAACTTTATTGCAATGAAGACGAATTTTTTAACTTGTGAAAAAAACACAACAAAGAGCAGTCTTTGCTGCAAGATCAAAGTTGAGCTCGGAGCGAACAAGAGCAGCTCTTTCTATCACAAGCCTCCTCCGCTTTGATCGGGCCATGAAAAGCAGTCGATAAAATTGCACACGGTGAGCCAGCGGCTCTTCTCGTTCGCCAACGGCTTCAAACTCTCGCTTGTTAATACATTTCGAGCAAGGAACAAGCGCGACGTGCAGCAAAATAATAAGACGAAGAGAAGAAGCCGAGTGAATGTAATTAGAATAAAGCCGGTGCTCCAGTTTCTCTGGGATAGAAAAATAAATTCAGCATGCAACCGGGCCATTATATTTCGCCGGCAAATCTGCTGAAACGGCTGATTGCCGTGCTTAAAAAAAAGAAACGATAAAAGAGCAGGCGGGAATTTGGCCGCCTTTGTGCACTTTGTTTGCGAACTAATTATGCCGGTTGCCTGCTTTTGCACGCGCTTTTTGTGCCCAAGCACATTTCCTCCTCGGTCCCTTGCGACCCCAATATCATTTGAGCCGGCCCAAATTATACCTCGCTCCCCCTCCTTTTAGCGACGGGAGAAAAGTTGCAGCGGAAAATCGCTCCCACGGCCGCATTCAAAAGTGTTGAATTTTGATTTTCGCAAGGGGAAATTAACTCGCGCCGGTGATAAACGCCCGTCGGTATTAATCCCCCGGTGTTCTATTTGCACGCCCCCGCAGGACCAGACATCAATTTTCACGAATGGATTTTTCCGTTGTTTGCGCGCTGGTTGACTTTTCCGCGTCAACAAGTTCAAATTTTCGTGACACGTGCGTTTTAACGCTCTTATTTTTCATTTTATTTGACGCAGCTGACAAAAAAGCGAGTTTGTTTTATTAGTTTTATCCTCGGCTTATGCATCTGCGCTGGTGGCGCTCCGCAATTGTGAAAATGTTTATTTTATGGCCGAGAATAACAATAAAATGGCGAGTAAACTTTTGACCTGCGGATGAAATTTTATAGTGCCGCATGTTAACCGCGGAAATATTTATGTTTTGCGACGTGAAAATGGAAGCGGTGAGTGATAAGCCTGAATGCTGATGCTCTTTTCTTCTACTGAAAATATGAGGTTTCATCGTTGTTGGTTTATTTCAACACAAAGCGTAAAAAGTTATAGGGTAAAATATACTAGCTGGAAAACCACGAGTGCTGGGAACTTGAACACAGAATGAACTCTTTTGGTACTGCTTGCTCATAATAAATATTCATGGGATAATATTATTATTTTATCATATTTTTTTATTCATCCAATTAATAATAAATCAGATTAATTATGAAATTTGGAAAAAAAGTTCTGGAATGTTTAACATGGATATAAAAGGGATGAAGCTATTAAAAAAAATGATAAAACTTTGGCAATATTATCATAAAGGAGGTTTTTTTTATCACAATAAAAGTCACTTCCATATTGTATTAAAAAAGGTTTTGGCTTTATTATGTTAGTTTTAGAGTTACTGTTAGTGAGTTTGAATATCAGATTTCTCCATTTTAGATTTAAGAATTACTTCTTGAAAAAACGGAAGCTATATGAGGAAAATTTAATTTCGTTTTATAATTTTAATACCCATAACAATTCAGATTGCATAACATAAGATTTATTAATTGATTACAAAAATTTTTTATGGAGGTAAAATTTATACTAAATATTCCATTTAGATCTCGAATGATTTTTTTTTCATTTTGGGGATTTCATATAGAAGCAGGGAAATTTCACGTCAAAGAGCTGCATACTTTTTTTTCTCAGAAAACGTCTTTTAATAATTTCACACGAAAGCATGTTTCATCGCAAGTGAAATATTTACTCTAAGCAAACGGGGTGCCTCGGAGTTTTCAGTTTAATATCTTTCCACGGAGAGCAAGGGAAACCTGCAAAAATAAAGTGGATGCGCGTAAATAATGAGCCGCTTTGTTGCCGCCCCGGCACAAAAGGTGTCAGTGATTTGAAATATTTCCCACGGTTGCGGCGCACTATCTTGATTTTGTTGTGTGTCGGAATACATACAATAAATAATGTGTGCCGCGAGAGTATGCAAACACCTGCTCATGGCATATGAGGGTGAAGCGAGAAAGTGCTTAGAAAAATTACAATTCTATTATTTTTTTTAATCTTAAACCTTTTTTGCTCCCACTTATTTTTCTTATAAAAAAGATGTAAAAAAAAATTTAAAATATTGCTTGTGATCTTTATTTTTTTTTTTCAATATTTAAACTTAATAAATTTCCTGCCAGTAAAATGTTTTTTATTTTAATATTGTTGTATTGGGTTGAATGTATTTCTAACACTTAACAAATATTGCGGAATACAATATCCTTGATGATATTCCACTCAAGAAGCATTATTATCATGATATCAGTAGCATCATGAGTGGAATTTTCCCAGAGCCGCGTTGTCGTCCTGATGCTATCTCTTTTCTTATTCCGCGGTCGGAGAAAAGAAAGCTGGCACGGAGAAGTAGTCTGCATTATTATTTTACAGCAGATGAAAAGAGCTGCCGGGAATAAAAAGAACAAATTTGCTGTCTGGCGAGCAAAAGAATGCTTCTGTGGCGCGTTCCATAAATTATTTTCATGCACACCCTGAGCAAGGAGGGAGAAAAAAATATGCACTCTCGCCTCGCTGAAAAGCAATAAAAGGCCGCGCTTAAATCATTTGCCGGCAACAACGTCTCGTGGTTTTAACTAAATTTGGTTGTCCCGCCGAGATTTTCCTTCCGTAATGCTTCTGGGGAAGGAATGCGGCCGCGCAAATTTATGCGTTTTTCATGAAAATGAGGGGCTGAGAAGGTTTAAGTTTGCCTTGACTGAGCAGAGACGCGGGAAACGCGCCAGTATTAAATCTTCAGCGAAGCCCTTTTCAGCGCAATCAGAAGCGTGTATAGTTTTGTTTGATGTTGCGCGAGATTAATTTCGCGAGAGAGAAAATTGTGCAAGTGGTGCGGAAAATGTGTGCTTGTAATAGGCGCTTCTCTTTTAATATCTGGCCAAATGAAAACGAAACTATCGTTCAAAAGAAAACACGGTTGGTTGAATTTCGCCTGAAGCAGAATTACTAAAGAATCATCCTATTAATATGTTGTTCAAGCAATTTACTCTCCCTCTTCGTTGAACTAACTTCTATTAATATTTTATGCGAAAATCAGCAATTATATTTATTTTTATTTTTTATTGTTGTTCGTTTTCTTATTGATTTCATTTTATCTTTAACAAATAAGCGAATTGTTACAGGAAAAAGGGACTTAAAAGGGAATAAAAATCTAGCGTGTTTCGCTCAAAAAAAAAATTACATTTATAGACATTTGTTAATTCTTTTTCTCTTTAAATGTAATTAAATGAAATTGTAAAAGAATTTTAACAAATATAAAAATGCTGATTTTATTTTATTTACTTCAATTATTTTATTTTTCAAATAAAAATTTTTATTGATACATCAATATCTTCCATTATTTGCTTGATGTATTAAATCAAATTTTATTTATTTACACATTATTTAATAATAATTATAAATACTTTCATCTTGCATTAAGTTTTAATTTTTGTGTTAGATGCAACTTAGTCAGGTTGATTTTTGCATGGTTATTGATGTTTATTGATTTGTTGATGTACAGAGAGACTAAAGCTCTTAAGATTTGTATAAAGAGGCTCACGAAAATCAATCGTTGGATTAAGGAATAAGAAAAAATTAAGGAGCCCCTTATTCAAAGCGGCGTGGGCGGTGGGTTGGTGGGGAAAACCTTCCTCGCGCCTATTATCCCAGTCATAAACGTCAAAATATCGCTTAATTAAAGCTCGTCGATGGCAAGAACAGCAGCATCATCGCCCAAAAGGGAACAAAGCGGCGCTTTTATAGAAGAATGCCTCGACGCAAAAGATTTTCAAGACTCATTAATTAGCCGGCTTTATTTTGGAAGAAGGGCTTTTCTTTGTTCAAAGAATAAGTCACCTGGTCGTGTGTCTCCATCACTACAGAGAGCGGTGACGCTTTGTTTGCTCTCTTCTAGGCCACTTGCGCTACTTGTGAAGTATTTGTAAGCTGGATTGGTCCCGCGGGAACTTAACTTTGGCCCTGAAGGCTCACCTTACGCATGTGCACATAACATATAAACAAACTGTATACCCAAGCAGCAAATAAATGCGGGGAGGCAAAAGGTCACCGCCGCTTCGGAAACAATTGGCTTTATCGTTGGAACGCAGCCTTTCGTTTGCCGCTTAGGCTCGGCAGAAGAGTTTCTTGGAAAACGACCCACTGAGCATTTAAGCGGTCTGCTGCAGCATTATATTAAGGCTTATGATGGGATTCGCCGACTTAAGCTTCTGTTTCATTGAGAATTAGTGTAATTGTTGATGAAATGTTGAATTGAACTGAAAGGAAGGAAAGGAGGATACTACATCAAATTTAATGAACCCTAAATTTATTCCCAACTCATTATAATTGCAACTTGCAATTTATTCACAAGCATTTTTTTATTGAAGAATTATCGGTGAGTAATTTTGGTTTAAATGAAAGAATTTTTAAACTAAAATGATTTTTTAAAATATTGTAAAATTTTCAACAATATTAATTATGATATAAATGATTGAAATATACACGTACAACTTTTACTTGAATATTAGGGAAACTATTTTTGTGAACAAGAATTTGGATAGATAAAAAAAAATTATGAATTTTAGACATTATATTCTATTAGTTTTATCAGTTGAAAATTTTTCAGCGGTAAACATAGAATATTTTATTTCAAATTTCAAAAATTAGTTGGCATTAAAATATCATCATGTAATAAATTTCAATATAAAAATTATCATTCATTAGAATTAATTTAAGCTTAAATGTGTTGAATTGTCCAGGTTGCTGCCCACCCACCCAATAGCCTAATAAGCTCACGGGTGCCATAAGCAAAAAAAAAAAAAGGTTGCTGCAACTCCAATACTTATGAACTCGTTTTTATAGTAACTAATTCATAGCTAACTCCATAAGTCTTTAGATTCGAGTTAGGGAAGTTTGTTGTAATTATTTATTCTGCTATTTATAATTTAAAAATTGAAATTAGACAGAATTAAATTTTTTTCACAATTGATTTTCTGACTTGTTGGAGTAAAATAAATTGAATTGAATTGAAATAAATAAAAAAATTATGCTTCAAACACATAATTATTTCTCACAATTATCTGGTTTTTTTTAACGCGATACGTCATTTGAAGTTGATAATAAAATATGCTGACAATTTTTCCTTTGAAAATGAATTCCAGCGCAGACGGAGATTAAATTGCAATCAATCTTTCCACGTGTTAATGTGCGCGGAAATATCCTCCTCGCGAACACGAGCCGGTTTGCGTGCCGCTGGAAATGATGTAAGTTCGCAAATGGAGCAGCTCATCAGGGTTCCATTCACATCGTGGAAACGGGCGTGGGGCGCGATTTGAATGAGAAAGCCTGCGTCTTCTCTCCGCCGGCATTGATTTTTATTCGCTGATCGGAACCGAAATCAGGTTGGGGCCTTGCCAAAATGATAATACAGAGAAAGAGAGCCGGTCTGCCGTCAAGCGAGAGACCCACCTCGTCCTTATCCGGACATCAATAAGGAATTGATTTCCGGCCCTTGACTGCGCGTATAGCCCTCAATTTGGCCGAAAGGAGGAAATTTTTTGCTTGGCAGGTCAGTCTGCTCCTTTCCCCGCGCCGTCGGCCATAAACTGGTCGGGCCTATTTCGCTTTATGGCGGCGTAATTTATTCGAATTGTCGCCCTGGAACGGCCAGTTAGCAGATGATTTTCAGCAGCCCGCATGACAAATGCCGCCGCCCCGTGAATGTTGACTCGTTTTTTGCCTCTCGCCGGCGGTGCGACCTTTTTTGTGCCAAACAAACGCCCCGGGGTTTTTGGTGTTTGTGGAGGGCGCCGTGTGACGCTGGTAGAGGACGACGCAGTTTTTTTTCGTGTCTGTTTATTTAAGTGAAATTTCCGAAAAAAGGCCGTGATTGGGTAAATAACTCTTTACCGTAGATGGATGAAATTTTTCCGCAGGAAAATGTGCGCACAAATTCAATTTGACTTTTTTCTTCATACTAAATTGAATAATTTCGTTTAAATTTCTGCAAGTTGTGTGAAAATTTCCCCATCTGCTTGAGTTGGGAATTTGGAGTTCGGCTCTCTACATTCAAAGTGACGCATCTGCAACGCCTTTCCCTCGCTTTCTACTCCAGTGATGCAACGTGGAGTAATTTAATTTGCACACCCCATCAATAAAATTCCGCCTACCCTCTGTCAAAAAGACTCGTCGTTTTCCCTTAAACTTCCTTTCGCCACGCTTAAAGAGCTCAGCCGGTAAAATTGTCTCGTAAGGCTTGCCTAAAGTTAATTAAAAAACTCATCAGTAAAAATTGAAATCAGATGAGCTGAAAATTGAATTAATAACCAAATTTTTTGGGGGATTTAAAGACGAGTGCACCAGAAAATTTGAAAGAGCGATTTTTTAAATATATTTTCAATATTATTTGAAGTGCTTTTGAATTATGAAAGAACTACAATGATTTATGATTAAAAAATTTTTACAAGATTTTTTATTTAATTTTTATTTAATACTTTATAGAGTATATTTAGAAGAATGACTTGATCAAGGGTTGATTTATGGAGCATTGAATTTAAAATCTCCTTTTCCTCCATTGATTGATATTAATTGAGAATAACCAGAATTTAATAATCCTTCTCAAAAATATTTAGGAAAATGTTTTCTAATATAAAACTTCTTACTTTGTGGAAAACAAAAGCATTTTATACATAATACATGTATTATTTTTTGGAATAAATAATGCCAATTTGTGATCGATGGTACAGGAAAAAAGAAACATGAGCACAAAAGAGGAAGTAATTTTTGATCCTCTCTTTCCTCGCATATGGCTGGCATCCCTTCATGCTAAAAAAGACGGAGAATCTCGTTAGGCAAACAAACTCCTCTGATACACAAAACACCAAAAACCCGCTCTGCCTTTTTTAGCAGGAAACAAAACAGAGGCCCCGTTGGGCTGCTTTCCGAGCCGCTAACTTTTAATTGAAATGTCTCTCTCTGTATTCAAAATTTTATTTGAAAAATTCAGGTCAGGTCAAATGACGACAACTTACCCCTTGGCATTGAACAACAGAGAAGTTTGCTTTTCGCAACTTGCAAATGAATTCATTGTTCCTAAATTATCTCGCCATTTAACAAAGACGGTGGAAGTCATTAAAATTTCACGGCTGAACAGCAAAGCAGGTAACCGGGCTGGTCTTTCACAACACGAAAGGGATGAATACGCGCACACATTGTTGCACAACTCGCACCCCTTCAACTCCCTGTTGGACCTGCTTGCGGTTCCGCCAACGCAGAAAACACAAATGTTTGCGGTCTGTGCCTCAAGCCGGGAAACAATGGCGGCGGTCAATTCGGAACGACATTTCTCTAATGATTGTAATCACATTGGCCTGCGAGTCGACCAACAATTTAGGATCTAGAGCGCGGGTCTCGGCCGGGAAAATGAGATTTGGGACCAAGAGGCGGATCTGTAAGACGCAGTTTGCTAATGAAGAGTTAAACGCAATTTTCCGCGTCAAGTTGGCGAAGACGAGACTTCTACCAGTAGAAATAAATTTTGCTTGGTAATATTTAAATAAAACAATGTCTATTATAAAATTATACCCGTTATAATTAATATCGAAGGGTGTCATTACTAATTTTATTCTTTTGAAAATGACTTATTAATAATTGATAGGATATTAACCTTTTTAATGTATTGAATTGAGAAATAAATTCTATATAATATATGATTGAATTTATATTATTATTACAATTATGAATCAATCATTTAATTTTTTTTTTTAAGTGACTTAAGAATGTTGGCAATGCAAATGAAAATATATTTTGCAAGGTTAGATTTTATGAGTTTTGATTTAAATATTGATGACTCGTTCACTATTTACAGCGTTGTAGAATTTATTCATTAAGATATAAAATATGAATCAGAGAAAAGGTTCATGGCATGCATAATGCATTATTATTCTGTAAGATGATTACATCATTCATGAGTTTCATGACTGGAGATAATATTTCTTGAAAACTGTGTTCTTTTAGTTGACAAATTTGTCAAATACCGATTTGATACTCTAAATTTTAATTTTAACTAAACATTATAAAATAATGCTAAAATACAATTATTCAGATTAATGCATAGAGCTCTGAGCTTATTCATAATTATATAAAATTCAACATTTAAGTTACCTTTTTGCAACTAAAGTTTATTTGTATTACAATATAGCAGTGCAAAATGTTAGGTCAGAATTGTATGAAAGGGTAGCTAGATTTTAATTAAGAGTTAGGTTGTATTGAAAGCAAAGGTCACGCTCACAAAAGCGGAAAATTCACTTGTTACCGGACATTCCGGCCGCACACAGGTGCCTCGAAAGGCCATTCAGATTGCCAACGTATTTCACCTATTATGCAAAAAGCCTCGAGAACAAAGAGCAAAAGGGTTCCGCACTCACGCGCTGGGCGCTTTTATCATCAACACATGCATAGAAAATAAGTTATAACACCACTCCTACACGAATAAACTTTTTGATAAATATGGTAGCAACACCAAGATTCTGCTAGAATTTGGCTCTCCCTTAAGACATAAAAGGTGAATCAACAGAAATGAGAGAGTCTCGAGTTGAATAATAATAAAAAAGAAATGTCAAAAGTTCGTTCCTTTGTCATGCATCGCTTCATTTGGGGCGAAATGAGAATTGGAAAATTTTACTCCCTCGCTCATAATTTGAAAACTTTTCCAGCAGAAAATATTATTTATCTCCCTTTAAAAGGAATATCTCTCCCTGGAGTTAGATTCAATGGTGTATTAATTATGGACGAATGCGAATTTATTTCGGCGTTCTCTTCCAGGCGAAAAGTTTTCAGGTGAAAACTCTCAGATACGTCCCTCTTGCGAATCGGAAAAGGCATTAGTTTAATGAGATTCTTGTTGGTTAGGCCATTAGTAGTTCAAATCCCAGCAGGTCGTCTCGGCAAGTGCAGAGAAGTGCAATTTGTTTGGGTTAATACTCTGCCGAGTTGTGAGGCTCTCGCGGTTAGAACTAAACTCGCTCAGCCTTCTGAATTTGAAAGCCGGAAAGCTGAATTCATTAGTACTTCTGCCCACTCTGGCTTTAACAGTCAACCCACACAGTTGTGAGAATATAAATAATTGAAACCCTAAATATTCAATTATAATTCGTCATTTCTAAAAACAAAAACAAAATTGGTTGAAGTGAAAGTTGGACATTCACAATTATTAGTCGAGACAAGACAATCAAAACAAGTTGCTTGTTTTGGACGTCTGTTTACTGATACGTGTGTCCATTCATTTCAGTGCCCAGACAATCGCGATACATTCTTCAACGTCCACTGGCACATTCATTGATATTTTCACGGACGTGCCATGCGACAAAAATAATAGCCGGCAGTTGCGAGTGAGCCGCTGCGTTCTATACATCACTGCTGATAATGTTTGCGTATCGAGAGACATGTCATTAGCCATTCTTCATTCCTTTCAGGCGCCGCTCGCTCACTTTGTACACAAAGTACCGGCACCGTTGCATATACTACGTGCGACAGTGCTGAGCGTATTCATGAGGCGGATCTGATTGATGAGAGTCATATTAATGATTGCGCTGTCCCTTGAATTTTAAACCGTCAAATATGACCGCAAGTTTTGCAAACTGTAAATTGATTCTTTTGACTACGTTTACTTTATAAAAAAATGAAAAATTTATTACACATGCAAATAGTTTAAAAATTTTATCTTATTATTAAATCTTTGATGTGTACCATAGTATTTTGTTTTCAATTTCATTCATATATTATATTTCATTAAAGATCGTTTTGACTCTAAATACAAGAAAAAACTTATAGAAGTTATTTTGCATCAAAAATACAAAATTTACATATAATTTCAATTAAATAAACAAATTATATCATTACTAATTCAACTCTAATGTTATTTTAATAAGATTTTAATATTTTATTTTATGCAAATTTAAGATAATATTTTTTGATAATACTGCAATTTTAATTTGGTAGACCTGTAACCTAAATCCTCAACTGTAACTTCATTTTAATACTAATTATGTTTTGAATTAGTGGGTGATATATTATTCTTTTGCTGATTTTTCCAGTTTTAAAATTTGACTACCTTTCCAGTCATTTCAAATAATTATGTATAGAAATAGAAATTAATTTTGTAGTCCTCTCTAATTTAATTTGATGGATGAAAAGCTCAATTGAGATAGATTTCTCGGCAGCAGCTGTCAAGGCGAAGTTTCACTAATTCAAATTCGGAGCACGTCAGCGCAAATAGAGTTAGAAGTCGCTCAATAAAATACACAGAGACCAAATTCATTTAAGAGCAGACTAAATATTCAATTATGCTCTTGGCGCGCTGCAAACTGCGAAACTTCCTCTCCGGCATAGCAGCTCTCTTTCTCCGTCACAAGTTAGTCTCATGAGGAGTGGCACGCCTGTTTTGAAGAATACCCGGAGCAACTTTTGTCACACCTGCTCCTTTTCGTAAAATAACACACACACGTCGGCTAATTTGAATATTCTCTAGCCGCATTTCCAAGCTGGCACAACGCAGTGTTTATTAACATATTAACTAATTGAACGCCTTATGTTTATTCAAAAATGCTAAAATTCTCTCTGAATATAAATCAAACAAAATAAAATTTGATTGCATAATATTCCCTGTATTATTTAAATTTGAAGTTTTGTGAACTATATTTCTTCTCTTAATTAAAAACTTCTTCAGTTTATATACTTTTTTTTAAATTATTTCTTTAATGGAAAGAGAGTAGAAGCTGTTTAGGAGGTCTAATCAAATAATTAAATGGCAAACAAGAGAACTTTGTCTAAATGATGTTCCTCTTTACGTCTGCGTTTGTTCTTTCAGAAATCTTAATGAGAGGAACAAAGCGAGTGGTGCGAGTTTTTTCGCCACTTTGTATGTACTTTTGCGGAAGAACTCTGCTGCCTCCTAATGGTATAATTAGAGGCATGTTCAGTCCTTTGTTTCCCTTTGACAGACCGGCTCTTTCAGGCTCTCTCAGGTCGCGTGTGTAATTAAAAAAGTGCAAACTCCCGGCGGCATTGTGTCTCTCTGGCGCGTAATTTGTCTTGCCATTTTCTAGTTGGCGCCGACATCATTTTCGCTCTCATGGTTATCTCGGGGGAGGCGGGTGAAAATATTTTCATCACCCGCACTTCCCTTATTTTTGACAGCAACCCTCGTGACTCCTTTTTTTTAATATCTCAAAAAGCAGAGGAAGGCTGAAAAAAGAGCGTGTGCTTCTCGTGCCGAGAAATTGCAATTTCTCTTTTGCTCTCTCGCACTCCGTCTTGCCCAATTACATTTTGCATGCGCCGCAGCCCGCCTCGTCATCCGTTGCTCTCGCAAGAAAGATTCTCTCTCACCAAAGTCAATTTCCAGATTTGCACCAAAGCAAGTTATAAAATTCTAATCTACATGATTAGTTTAATAAAAATAGCCTTATTTTTTAAATAATTTTATATAAAAATTTTAAAATTATATTTTATTTTATTTATTTATTAATATTTTAATTTTTTTTACCAAAAAACTCGATTCATTTGGCCAAATTGTCATTTGCGTTGATGCGCTGAAAGAAAAAAGCAAAAGTGAATAATTTTGTAAATTATACTTTAAGATCTATGCTAAAGAAAAATCAAATTTTGAAATGTTATAGTAGTTTATAGACATTTTTTTAGCATTATTATGCGAAAACTTTAAACTATTTGCAATAAGTTTATAAAGTTGCATTTTGTTTTGTTGGGATCAAAACTAACAAAAATTCAATTAATCATGTAATTTAATTAATAATGAAAAATTTAAAAATCCATCTTCTGAACACAAGAAATGAAAATCGATCAACTAGCTAGAATATTAAATGAAATTCAATACTTTTGGATTTGAAAATAATCTCGTTTAAAAAATTAACATGTTTTACAAGACTGCGGACTTTTGCCCAAAAACTAAAAAGTGCCACATTAATGACCGTTGACTTCTTTCGTTTCAGGACCGCCTGCAAAGAAGAGCGGCGACTGTGGCTCTCGGGCCCGAGAAATATCCGGCTGCAACATCGCTGAGGGCAAATGTTCATGCGACACGAGCATCGTCTGCCCTGGCGACCTGCCACCTTTCACCTTTGAGAACCGCGCAGAATGCGAAATCAACCTGTCAGGTAGGATAGAAAATTTGCATGCAAATTAGCCATTATTATATTATGATTGATTGATTGATTTATTTATTAAATACCAACGGTATACAACATACATACTAGACATAAAATAAAGTAAAAATCGGTCAAATGAAGGAACAAAAATTATTTCATCGGTATTGTCTCTCACACTCGGTGTTGTCTCTCACTTTTTCATTGTCGCTGCGGCTGATAACGTAATATTGCTCTTGTTACATTCGAATAAGTGATAAAAAAGAATTTTTTCATCGCAAAATTTACATTTACATTTGTCATCTGCTGCCGTGTGATAGGCTGCATTTGTGCAAAACAGGTAGTGAAAACCGTGGCAAGAGTAGCGGGTGAACATGTGTCTGTCTTTACAATTTGTAGCCTGCCAGTTTTTGTTCGTCATTGCAGGTGTGTTATAAAAATGAGGATTGATTTCCAATTGTTTAAGACGCATGGAGTTAAAAAATTTGTCACTTTCTGAGTGCGCTGGAAGATTGTATTTGTTCATTAAGTCACTGACGATTGTTTCACTTTCCGTTAATGCATATACAAGTCGTGATTTCATTCTTTTAGACAGACTTAAAACTCTCTTTAGGAATCTTGATTTTATGGTTTCTAGTTTTTCCAAATCCCTCTGCTTCAAATACGGCCAAATGGCTTCAATTCCGTAACTTGCAACCGGTGAGATAGCTAAGTCAAATAGTTTTTTGGCCGACTGCAGAGAGGATTTTGGCAAAGCGTTTAGTTTGGCCATTGCAAAGAGTGCCGCTTTCACCCTTTTGCTTACATGATTTGAAAAGCAAGTTCCCGATGATTGAAAAGTTACACCTAAATAGCAGAACTCTGTTACAAATTCAATGTTTTGTCCATTTACATTTAAAATGTCGTCTTTCCTTAGACGGCCTCTACCCTTATTTCTAATTTTGAGAATCTTACACTTATCATAATTCAATTTTAAGTTTTTGGTTGCTAGATATTGCTCAATTTCCAAAAGTGCTGCTTTAATATCTTCAAGGCTATCGCCTATTAGCACAATATCATCTGCGTAAAGTATTGCACGGACATTTTTACAATTTTTTATGGCCTCGTTTAAATCACTGACTGTGAAAATGAATAGAAAAGGAGAAAAGACACCACCTTGTCTGACTCCATTTGACTGTGTTATAGTTTCCGATACAGTGACACCATCATTTACTTGTAGGTAGTTTAGATCTAGCATTTCCGCCACAAGATTAAGTTCACCATGAGCTAATTTTTTAGTAGAAATTAGTTTTTGAAATACAACTTTTCGGTCAATTGTGTCAAAGGCTTTTTTCACATCTAAGAATACACAGTACAATGGCTTCCCTTTTTCATAAACAGATTCATTTATCTCACTAATCAACTCGTTTACAGCTTGTATAGTTGATTTACCTTTGACAAAACCATATTGATTTGGTGGTATATTGTCTATCAGACTTGAAGTAATCCTATTATTAATTATACGATCTAGCAAATTATAGAAAGTGGAGCTTAAACTAATGCCTCGGTAAGAATTTACATTAGAAGTATCACCTTTTCCTTTGAATAGAAGCTTTAGATTAGAGTATTTCCATGCTTCTGGGAATTTTCCGGCGCGAAGACATAAATTGAAAAAGGAAGTCATTTCGGGAGCGAGGCTTGAGAAGAGAGCCTTTAGATTTTCATTTGTTAACATGTCAAAACCTGTTGCCTTTTTTGTTTTTAAACTTTTAACTGCAAATTCTACTTCTTCTTCCATAATATTTTTTAACTCTACATTTTTAGGATATTGGTTTAACAAAGCCTTTAAGTCTAAAGATTGGCCAGGCTTAAGTTTACTTTCATTCAGAAGATTATCCAAAGTTTGCTCCCATGTTTTCATTGGTATATTATTTTCTTTCCAGGTTGAATTATTGTTAAGTTGCAGAAGTTTGTAACATCTTTTTTCTGCTTCCTCTAATATTTTATTGTCTAATTTGTCAACGTATTCCCTTTTCTTAATTTTACAAAGTTTTACATATTCCTTTTTTCCAGTTGAGTATATTTCCATCACTTCGTTTTTATCGTCTTCAAAACCTTTTACCGCTGGAAAAGAGTTAATAAAGGTTCTTAAAAAGTTGAGATCTTGTTTGAAACAGTAGCATTGGTAATCAAACCAGGGCGCGCTTTTCCTTTGGAAATTTTGAGGAGTGATTTTTGACTCTTCAACAAGTGCAAGTACATTTTTGTAGAAATTTTCTATGTTTTCCATTTCAATATCATTTCTTAGAATATCAGTATATTTACATTCAATCAAGTACTTAAGTTTAAGATCATCTACCCTGGGGCGACCTAGCCCTGGTTCATATGGATTAGCATTTGAATTAGGCATCTCAAAATTTATGGAGACCAAGCAATGTTTAGTTAAATGGGGGTCATTGTTTAAATTAAAATTGTTTAGTTTGATTTCTGGGCCCAAAAGAATTAGATCAATAGTGCTGCCTCCTTTTCCAGCTAAGTAGGTTCTCTGAAGAGGGAGGCTGTTTGCAAGAGTAAGGTCATTCATTTCAGCAAAGTCTAGAAAGCTCTTGCCTTTTAAGTTGGTTGAAATTTCAATTCTACAGTTAAAATCTCCAGCGAATACAACCTTTTCAATATTTCTAATTTCTGGGAGAGTTTTCAAGAGTTGCTCCCAAACATCATCCGAATTTAACTTTGGATGCAAATAAGAACCAACAATGGAGAGATGTTCAAAGTTCAAAATTATGAAATTTTTTAATAGTTTGCAATTTATGATTTCCCCAACTTTGCCTTTGTAGTAAATTGCGAGACCTCCCTTTGGTCTGCCACGCGCAGATTTTTCGGCTAGAATATGTTTGCTATAAAACCCCGGAATCGAAAATGGTTCTAGTAAAAAAGTTTCAGTTAATATGAGAATGTCATAATTTTTAAATTCAGTTTCACCAAAGTTGCTATAAACACTTTTAAACCCTTCTACATTCCATAGTAGCAATTTGATGTTTTGTGAACTATTCGTTTCGGGGTCGTTTAAAAATTCTGTGCGGTTATGATACCTGCGCTGTCTTTTTGCACGAAACTAGTGTCACTTTCTTCTGATGGTTGTTCGTTGAGTTGGGGTTGAGTCTGAACGTCATTGTTTGATTTTCGCCACAGTGGGGGTGTTTGTGTTCCAGGTGGTGGGGGAGGGGGGGAATAACTGGTGCTCACTTTGGGGGTGAGCTTTCTGCACTTCCTTCCTCTCGGGGTTTCAGAGGGGGTGGGCCAAGGATTCTGCGTTTCTTCGCTCAGTTCCTCATACCTAGCTACGAGATCTTGTACTGAGGGGGATTCTTCACTTGATGTGGGGTTGATTGCAGTTGTTAGGGGAGCAGGTTGGTTGAGCGGCGCTTCATGTGCGGAAGAGAGATGGTATATGATCACTCGCACGTAAATTAATTTTATAAAGTGCTTAAATCCTTCGTCTCATAAAATATCTGTCTTTAAAATTGCACAAACCACCAGTCTTGTATTACTTAGAAATTTATCTCAAGTCGACTTCAAATGAATTTAATATTCTCATTTGGCGTGTTACAAGGTCAGTTAAAAGGAGCACTTCACACGCCCAAATTCCGCGAGCTCTAGGTATATTAATTACATGTCTCGGTGATCATTTCTCTTGCTCTCGACGAGCTGCGCAAAAAGGGATGATGCCGTCGCGTTTTCGCTAATTAAAAACACTCTCTTCAAAATCCGACGAAACTTCGCGCCTCGTTATTTTCTGAGCGGCTGGCAGTTGAAGAATTGCGAACGTTTTCAAAAGTTTTTGCTCACGAATGAGGCACTCTTTTGCTCTTGACATATGCCCGGATGAGGCAGGCGGTTTGTATAATTTGCGCTGCTCTTGTGCAAAGCGAACATTTTGCAATCGAGGCTGCGTTTGAATCGCGCCCATTAATCATCTCACATGATCCGAGCAAATTGCAGCAATTATTATCGACATCCGTGTAACATAATTTAGGATCAATCCCAACCAAAGGGCGACGATAATGAGACCAACAATTTAACCACAAAATTTATTATATCATAAATTTTTGAAAAGTGGTGTGGAAAATTAACAGGAAAATTTTCAAAATTTACAATGTATAGAGTTTTAATCACTGAATTTTTTCAGGGTGATTTGCGTTTTCAGTTTCTTATCCTTATTGAAAAATAAGGTTTTTCAAGAAAAAAAAAATAAGGTTACATATTGTTTAAATTTTTTTATTTCATGAATTTATTGCAAGTATAGTAGTCAAAAGTTACTAATCTAATTATTTCCCATTTCGAGTGGTTTCTTTAGGTTTTAATTTTCCATCTCATAAGTCTGGAATAGTTCGTCCTGTAGCTTTGACTTTGCATTTATAGTTGATGGGTGCTCAGAAAATTGCAGCGATATATTCGCTGGAAATAAGTTATTGCACGAAAACACTCTCGCTGCACCGCTATTAAAGCGCCGTGTTTTGATGGCTTTCGCTTCTAAATCACACGCCCGCCGCGGCATGAAATATTGCACGCTTAATTTTCCATATCACGCGGCTCGCAGCGGCAACGCCGAAATATAGGCAAGCGGACTGCTTAATTATCCACATGCACAAAATGAGGGATGGTCGGTGCTGCGTCTTAATTGGGCGCTATCACGCCAGCAACGGTGTGTCGGCCAAATTTATGTGCTGAATGATCCGCTAAAATCGCTTCGGTGGAGGGAATGAGATTTTCTCGGCGCGCACTCGAACGCGACTCTTGCGGAAAAGGGCAATGTCGTAAATTTCACTCTGCTGATTTGGCGCATCGTCTTCGCGGATTGTGTTTTAGGAGGCTCTAGAGACAATTAATTTTCCTCATGTGCCGTGAAATTCAGCAGACAGGCGTATTATTAAAGTGTTTCACAGCCACAGCTAAAATTACCAGCGATAAAGATTTTCAAAATAAAGCTCAACAATTTAAAAGCTTTTTTCTTACAAAGAAATTGTACACGTGTCCTGTGGTGACTCATATAATATTTACAAGTACGCAGATTGCTAATCAAACTGACAAGCGAGTTGAAATCGATGATCCGTTTTCTTGTCACCGATTTATTAAACAAACAAGGTTGTTCGCGCCAGCACTTTGTACCTGTCACGCGCGCTTTTATTTTTCTCACTCGACGCCATATGAGAAAAGTCTCGCCGCAGTCAATGTGATCGAATTCGCATGACGCATAATTTGGAACATTTCTCGTACTAAAGTCGACATGAACATTCATTTGGTTGTCATGCGAAATCTGATATCTGCGGTTTGCCGATGACAACATTGTCACTTTTTGTCTAACAAATGAAGTGGACGGAGATGAATAATATAAATTACAGAATTTTAAGACATACATATATCGACGTATGGACAGCAGCGCAGCTCAAGTTGCCAATCGCTCATACAAGCGGTCAATTATTCATTTGGTCAGGATTTTTCAGCAATGAATAAATTGACTGACATAAAGGTGAGAGCAGACTGTAAATTTAATTAGGTATGCATGAAATTATATATTTCTATAATTTCTTACATAAAGTATGTATTTTTTATTCTTTTGTGTCTATGTAGGTAGACAAGTTTACAGAAACACAGTTTTTAATGAGACTTGCGAGTAAAATAGACAATACTAGAAATTCCCTTGATTTTTTTTATTATAAAAATTTTGCTCTGTCTGGAGGTTGATATTTAAAAGTTCCAGCTCCCGTAAGGCACAGGAAATTTGAATTGATCTAACAAGGAGAAGCGATAAAAAAATTATTATTATTGTTTCCTTCCAGGAAATTATGAGCAAAATTTGAAAAAAAAATATATTGCTAACTTTTTTCCAATGATCAAACCGTTTTATAAAATATTTCCTATTAAAATAAATTAGAGATTCAATTTATGGCGAATGATAAGTGTTTTGTACAAATATAACCAAAGAAACTTTTCACGCACAATCATTAAATATTCAATAAATTACAAGCTTGCGTTAGTTCACTCATTGTTTATTTTTGGCAAACAATTATTTTCATTAACTTTCCTCAAAGTTTAGAGACCTTAATGCAAAATGAGGCTTCAGGAATAGCATTATGTTTTGCTTTTGTTAAGAGTGCATCAACCTACTTTCGCATCCACTCATTTCCCATTCAAAAGCTGATAACTCCCATGCACTCCGTGTCTCCCCCGGCGCTCAAAAGTGCACGGTGCGGCAAAAAATTTCGTTTCTCCGTTGCCAAAGTCCAATAAAAGCCATCGCGATAAAAGCTCTTCAGGGCCGCACAATAGCAGCAAACAAAGCTGTGTGTATGTAGTGCGCAATTTATTTTATTCCGACGAGTCGCAAAGTCTCTCTCTCTATCGGGAGGAAAAGCTCCGCCGGCGGCCATCCACAAGAGGAGACCATCGAGTGCCGGCATTCATTTTCCGGCAAACGAAACTTTGCATGCAATCTGCTCCGTGCTTATCTGCAACCGGGCAATGAAGATACCCTTCCAAATGACTCCTCTGAGATCTCAAAATCTGCACGTTTTAAACAGCAAAATGAACGTAGCTCTGTTTATCTCCTCTGGGAAAGCAATGCTGAATTGCAAATTCGCGCATTGTTTGTTCAAATTGAGTAAAAGCAATTTTTATCTGGAACATTTAAAGAATTAAATTCTGCAATATTCTCCCCTAACGAATTGTCTACTGACAATTTTCTTACTTAGTAAATTATAAAATAAAATAGAAAAAATGAGGCTTATAACTTTTTAAATTATGTGTACACTACGTTTGTTGATTTTTTCCTTTTGAAACCAAAAATATTAATTTCCTTTTTGCACTTGCAATATGCAGAATTCGAAAGCTCTTCTTTTTTCAGAAAATGTTTTGCGGCAGCTGTCGAAAATCCATTAGCATCGCGAAAGCGAATTTTCCTCCAGAGACAGTGCACAAGTGCTTGTTAATTGCCTTGGGGAAGTTTGGAAGAAACGTTTTGCTGGATTGCCGAAAAGAGGACCGGCTGGTCTAAATTGAGGCGGAATGCAAATTCACAAGACAAACTCAATTACCGTCCAAGCCAGGGGAGTGGATCAAAGGCTGGAATTTGCACGTTGATAGACGCCGGCATCAAACATTTGCCGGCTCACTCTAATTTTCCGTGAATCTATTACTTGCTCATAACGAGCAGCCATTATCACCAGCAGTCGTGGTCATTTGGAAGGCCTGCGAAAAATCCCAGCAAACGCGGTATTTATCTGTGTGGCGCAAATTGTGTAAAAGCAGGGCAGATAAACGCATTCCGCGAACAATAGGGCTGGAGTGTATCTGCAGTGGCACAGAGAGAGGCAAAAATGACGCCTGCCACCAACAGACTTTTCAAAGTTGCACGTTGCTCGGGGCCAGATTGTATTTCCACAGGTTTTGCTATTTTACAGCTGAGGGCAACTCGGGGAAAAGTTTTACGCTCGCTGACTCGCTCGGGTGAAAATTGCGAGACAGATTTTTTCCACGGCGCGCCGTGTGCTGGTCGAGACACAATTTGCCCGCAAAAGATATTTCTGCCAACTCGCTTTTTGCCGAGTTTTTCGTCTCTCGTCGGGAAATAAGCGTATTACGGCCAAAAGAAAGTTTTTGCTCGTGAAAAGCGGAATATTATCTCACGGTGGCTGTTTGTTTTACCTGTTTTTTTTACCTTTTTAGCTTTTTTTTGCTTGATGTGCAGAGTTATTTTCATTTCACTCAAATTTCAGACAGATAAATTTAAAAAAAGCCGCAGCTGAAGAATTATTGGAATTATCAACGTTATGTTAAGAACTAAGGTTTTCCTAATCGTTTCTGCTTTTTTTTTTAGAGGAAAAACAGTGATGGAAACAGAAATTTTGCTTATATTTTTAGAAAATGAAAACAGGAGGATTTACTTGAATATTCCATTCAGTAGTGCTTGTTAGTACAATTGCATGTAGGAAAAGGCACGCGCCCGACTCTTCTGACCTGAAACAAAGAGATTTGCTCAGCAATTCACATGGGCATATTACTAGGCTTAAAGTGCAGAAAACACACTCGAACAACAACAACAACAAAGAGGAGGAAAAGCAAAAAGTCTGGAGCGCACTCAAAGGGATGAGCGCCGCTGCCCTGCACTCTTTGCCCAACATCTGCCACTACTGAACACTTTTTATATGCCGCAGAAAAAGTACACAGCCCGTAGCCAGCAAATGGTGCAAAAACATTATGTATTAACAAAATATTCCCACAGCGGCTAAATTGCTAATTTATTATATCATATTGATACTATTCTTCTTAATATTCTTGATAACCCTTCTTAATTGAGACACATTTTTTTTTTAAATCTTGTTAATAGTAATACTTAAAATTAAATGTACATACATAACAAAAATTTAAAAAGAAAAATTTAACATGTAAAATATTTGGTAAACAAAGAATTTTAAAATAATAAATAAAGTTTAAAATTTAGGATTTATTAATTGTAATTCTCAATCGTATTTCATTTTTATAAATTAAAATCAGATTGAAAATTTATCTGAAGCTCTTATTCAAAAATGGCTATTATGTTCCATAAAAGTTGAAACTGCTTTTCTTTATGTCTCAAATTAAGAGGACTGATTGTCCACGTCATCACCTTAGCTCTGGACACTAAAATCTCTGAATGAATTGACAAAAGAGTAGAAACCATCGGAGCTTGGCTGAATAATTTTATCGTCAAGGCCTTGCGCCACCCGCCATCTGCATGTGCTTGAGAATAAATTTTTAATCCTGATGAATTACTCAGCCGCAGCTCCTACGTGCTCCATCATAAAGGCAAATCCTTTATTTGCACTAATTTTGTTGCCAGAGTCGCGCTCAAAGCACATCCACTTGAAATTAGCTGGCGTTTTCCTGGCTTAAAATATAAATGAGGGAAATAAGTAAATAAATATAAAAACTGCTTACTCTCAAGGAAAATTTTAGCGTCTCAGAATTTCTTTTAAAGAATTTTGGTGAATAACTGCAATTAAAGAGCAAACAAAATATGCTTTGTGAACTTTTAGCCGGGCTTGGATCATTAAACAATTTCGCTGGTGTTTGCCGAGCGTAAACACCGCGCTAGTTTACGCGCGCAGGAGTGAAACAATTGCAAAAGTTTATTAACTTTTGGTGAGGGAGGTGTTAAAAAGAGCTAAAACCTCACTTTAACGCAACAACAGGCTGCTTTAACAAAAGCGCGCGTAAAGCAGATTTGAATAGCCGAAATTTAATTTCCCCGCAGTCAGCAACACAATAAAACCTCTTTCTGCCCTACTGCTTTCCGACGCCGTTCTTTCGAAGCAGCCGCTTGACATTATTTAATCCGCAGCTCCGGTCTTTTCCGCACATTTCTCGGCTTAACCAACGCATTTTTATACGTGGCAGCAAATTTAATAATAATTTGTAGCGGATGTTTTGTTTCTATCCTTTTCCAGGGCACGTTTTTCTTTCTCTCTTGAACGACGGCGTAACACAATTTCTTCTTATTGTTTGTTCTGTGAAATGAGTTAGACAGAGCGAATTCTCTCTGCAGCCCTGCTGATATCGCCCGAGCTGGAAATATCACGTCTAATGAGAGACGAAGAAGCTTACTAGTTATTTTTTGCCGGAGCTGCTGCTGCCACGGCTGGTGTATTAATTTGAAGTCGCGTTTGCAGCGCTTCTAATAAAAATCTTACAATCCGTGCACGTCACGAAGCAGCTGAGAAGTGGAAAAGATGAGCAAAAGTAGGATTTAATTACTTGACCGGCTGTCGGTGCTTTATGTCTGCGTACCCCACAGCCCACACATATCGACGGCCAATGCCCTATGGTGTTTAAGCAAGAACAGAAATATATGTTTAAAACTAAGAAGAAGAGTTTCTTACATCTCAAATTTTAACCTATGACTTTGAGACCTACCAATTTATTTATTTATTTTCTTTTCAAGATATTTCTGTAATTATGAATATAACAAACTTTAGATGCTATAGATTTATTTCAAATGTAGGAGTTAAATAAAAAATAAATTTCTATTAATTTGTTTTATAAACATTACATTATAATAGATAAATATTCAAAATTTAATACAAAAGCCCTTTTTTTAGTTTAAATCTTTCATATTCATTATTGTATCCCATAAGTGTACCTGTTAAATTGTAATCGATTATTATTTTATTATATAAAATTAAATTTATTAAATTCTATTTGAAGAAGTTGACATTCGAGGAGATGATCATGGAAATGAAAAAGCCCGACTTCTTCATTTCCATACAACTTTTAGTTTTAAATACTCCTTGTATCAGTTGGAAAGCATGATAATGTAGCACTAGTTGTACTTATAAATTTATAGTTTAGAGTGAACCTCACATAGCAACCTGATCTGACGTAAGTCGAGTAGAGCACGTCCTCATCCACCCACCGATATTAAAGTGTAACGATTAACCTGCGCGCATTTTCCTGGCTGTCTCGAGTGATAACGTCCAGCCAAGAGTCGGGGAAATTTATGTGCCGGTAGCCGCAGGTGACGCCTCGCATGCTAATTACGCGTTTCATCCCGAAGTAAAATTTTATCAAGAGCAGCGTGTGTGTCCCGCGTGCGCAGGCGTAATGCATGCAAATGGCCGGATTATCCTGTCAAACGACACGTTGCGTGTCTCTTGATAGGCAAAATTCAATTAATTTATCAACACGCGCGCTCGCAACCATACCCGCGAGGATCCAATTTGCAGATTAGATAGGCAGAAACGCATGTTGATGTAAAACTGACTTAATGAGGCTCGGATGTGATTTTTAAAATTTGCGCTAACTTCTAAGACTTCAATTAAATTAAAGAAGTAAAATATTTAAGAATTGATTAAAATCAATATTAAAAATAATTAAAAATTTATTTTTCATGAAATTTTTAAATGATCTTATTGATTTATAATTTGTATTGTGCCTGAAGATTAATTTCTATTTTGAAATTATCTTGAGCGACATCTTTCATTACAAAGAGTTAAGGTAGTGGAATGAAAAGAACCAGTTTAAATATATCTCGAAGGCAATGAAAATCAACATTTTCAATTTATATTCCCATTTCCCATTATCGGAGGTAGAACGATTTTCCGCACACAATAACAAGCCTATCTCGCGAAATATAAATCGCCTACTGTCTACCACTAGAATTTCCATCATTTTCCGTCTCTCTAAAAAAGAAAAGCAAAAAACTCAAGCAGGATATTGTAGGCGTGTTTTCTTCCCTGGCAAATATTTGCACACTCGCCCAGCGCCAAAGTCGGTTCAATTTGCGTGCTTCCTTTTGCTGATGGAGAATTCTCGTTAGCAAATTGATTGACTCGTGATCTCATTTCTCCCTTGAAAAATGAAATACAAAACTGCTGATGGGAACGCACGTCATTCTTTCACGGGAAAATAGCTGAAAATTAATATAACATTGTCAGGGCAACACTCCAATCTTTTAGAACTTTCACAAAAGAAATTAAATTAAAATCAAAGACCAGGTTGATTAATAATTTTTGATACTTATTTTTCAGTTGTAACTGAAAATTAGCATTAGTTTTATTAGTGCATTATTTACCAGTTAAAAAATAATCGCATGATTAGATAATGATATTAAAAAATGTTAAAAAAAATTAACAGTAAAGTGCTTGATACGCTACATATCTATACTGATTTCCTTAATCTTTTCTTCTCTTTTGCCATTTTCTAAATTTATATTTGACAACAAGAAGAATAAATAATTAAATATCAATAATTTAATATTAAGATATAATTTAAATGTCTCTGATAGAATATAGAATGTGACTTACACTTTGAGAATGAAAATTTAAAGCTAATTTTGTTTTAGTTTAACCTATATATCTAAATAAAAACTAAAACCAACTGACTTAATTAATAAAAATTACATAAAAAATTTACTTAAGCCATTTTAGAATAGATTTGAAACTCTTTGAATATTTTTACCTCGTCGTTTTGCTCGTCGCCTCACCAAAACGCCCTTAAACAAAAAAAAACGGCTCTTCCCATAACTCGCAGGGAGCGAAATCGAATTTGCGGTGCACAATAAAACACGCGCATAAAAAGGCCGACGCGGTCAAACAAAACACGTCTGGCCTTTCAGCAGCTGCACTGCAGATCCCAATTCGTGTGAAAGAGTTGCTAGTCAACGGGGAGAGATTCAACAGCGAATAAGCTCGGCGCAATGTGGGTCTCAGAAGGACGCTGCTTTCCTTGTGCGAATGTGCAATTCGCTTTCCCGCGAGGTCCCACGCACGGCCCGAGTATGCTTTCCGCTCGGCGCGCCGGATGGGCAGGTTGCCTCCCAGCCGGGGGCTCCCCAGTGGCGCGACTGAATTCGGCAGAAAGCGCAGAGTGGGGTGTGATTACGAATCGCACTAATTAGGCGCGCGAGGGCGGTTTGTATTATTCACGGCACGACCGTTGTTTACTTTTCACCCTTGGTCGTTCTGCTTCAAGGGTCATTCCAACTTTGCAAACAAAGATTAAAACTGAGCATAATGAGATGGAAGATAAAAATTTGTTTAATAAATATGCCTTGTTTTTGTCGACAGTTTAATTAAGCTTTTACAGCATTGACGGGGACTGAGAAAAAAAATCAGGCAATCAACACTTTTTGCCATTTTTAATTAAAATGTGAAACCATAAAATGAGCACTAAATGCAAATTTTTCATTGCCATTTTATTTTATATTTTTTTTATTATGGAACTTTCCATTTAAAAAATTAAGATTTGACAAATAAATAAACGAAGATCAAGGTAATTCAACATCTGATAAATATTTTTAATTTATTTTTTTGGCCCCATTCTGAATTGTCTGACGGTTGATATTACTGATGAAGAGCGTGATTGAGTATTTATAATATTAACTTCAAACTTTAAATAACCCCTGATTGCAAAGAAAAAATATTAGCAAATAAATCCCATTCAATAAAAAAATATATCACAATATTACAACAAAAGAGATAATATACGGTTTTAATTTTACTTTCAATGTTACATGCCGCGAAGTTGAAGATTTACTTATTGTTAGAAGAGTGATTTAGTGCGTATGATTAAATTTTCCTGACTCAGATGGTGAGCAAATGACAGCGACTGCCTGACGCTGCGCCGTGATTACATTTCCTCGAGAGTCCGCGGCGGCAATTAATCGTCAGCGAGCGTAAAATGCACTGCTTCAGCTGCGACACGCCGGCGCGGCGCGATGAAAGTGGTCCGTGAAATTGCTCGAGTGTCTGTGTTGATCGCGCCGCCAATGCACCAGCAGCTGTCTCGATTAATTTTGATGCGCGACACGTTAATCGAGCTGCCGCGCGGTGAGTCGGGCGCGCGCACTATTACAGAATGCGGCTGGGAATTGCATTCTGCATGTAGTTTGTCCGCTCGACTGCAGCACCGATTACCATTATTGTTATCTTGTGCGGCGTGGCGTACGAAATTTCGCGAATAAAACTGTCATGGATTATTAATTATGTAGCGAGTGACAATTCAGATTATCTATCTGCTTATAATATTATAACTATAATTTATAAATTTTTATTTTAAAATCACACAATTATTTAATATTAATTTAATATTTTGTAATGATTATTTTTGTTTAAATATATTTAATTTCTGTTATTATAAAAAATTAAGAATTAAAATTTTCGTATTTTATAACTAAGTTCTTTAAAATCCTCAATTCTTTGCATAGCCATATATTATAAATTATAAATCACCTTAAGGAAGCTTCTTGCATTTGTCTTTTTCAATAACTTCACATTCGAATCATCGCTTAGCATTATAATGTTCTAGAGTTACTATTAATATTATTTGATGAATAACCAGAATTAATGACAAAAGTAATTTTAATTCATAAATCCACAAAGGGAAAATATGAATCTAGCCTTGGAAACTTATATTAGAATGATACTTAAAAAATTTAAAATATTTACATATTTTGTAAAATAAATTTAATCATCTTGCCAATTACAAAATCAACTGAAGTGTTGCCCTCGCTTCCATTAACTTCAGCGCCCTCCAGGCTTCTATCCAGGCTCGCATCACATGTTTACCAAAGTAGAGTGCAAGCAAGCTGGGCAGCTTCGTGCACTGCAATTGTATCATATGTACTGCAAAACACATCGGGCGGGCACTGGTATTTGCATTAATTTCACAATGCGGGCCGGGTCAGCCGTTGTGTAGTAAAAAGGTCAGCAGCACTGCAATGAGTCCAGCCGTGCCCAGTCCAGCATACCAACCGAGGCGAATCTCATTGCGAGCGCAATTCCTGGGACGGCCCGTAAGCCTTGTGTGTTATTGTTGTGACCCTCGCTTCTCACTGACACTGTGTGTGAATGTTTGACAAGGGCATTAACCAATATGTGTCAGTTTAACAAGTGGGACATGCGGTGCACAAATCAATCAGACTTCATTTTGAAAATCCATATTGACTTAACAAAGGCTTTAATAGCGTTTTGAGTAAAATTATAATCTGGGGGAAATTATTCCATAATTTTAATTGTTTAAATATGATTTAAATTATTGATAGTAATAAAAATTGTTTGAAGTTAAATTATTATTAGTCATAAATAAACCTAATCATTTTAAAGTTTTAATTGCAAATAATATCCATAACAAATAAAAAAAAGAAATTCAAAGTGAAGATTTTGAATGACTTTGAAATTTTTACATTTTTAACCCCCCTTTTTAAAGTGAATTATTGTGTTAAGAACTCTCTATCAACAAAGTCAATCAAGTCTCTACAACAATAGTGGTTGAAATTTTAAATTTGTTGTCCAAAAATTGCTACAATTTAATTCTATTGCTTTGACTATGCCAATAAGGAGTCCTGAAAAATAATTAATCTTCGTTAAAAATTATCAAAATAACTTAATTTATTTTGCTTGAATCTGCAAATCTGTTATTTTCTGATTGTAAGTTCGCATATAAAGATCCCCTCTTTGATTTAACATAGAAATGTAGGCAGGACAGGCTGTTATTAAACTGGGAGAAGAAACAACTCAGAAACATTATACCTCACGTTTTTGTTACTCTCTTGCTCTCAACAGTCATATGCAATTTCAAGTTAGAATATGGTGTTTGCAGTTGTCTCCGCTCTACGTTATTTGAGCAATCTATTACGCTGACACCGTCAAGTTAGACCTGCACGGTAATATTAATTATAATTGTTGGCGTCGCTGAAATTTGCATAAGGTTGAGTTACACGCGATGTGCCGCCGTCGCGCAGTCAGTTCAAGTGTCAACAGTTGCAGCAGCTCCAGAATTGGAGAGACACACACACACCAGAGCAGCGCATCGCAATGTGTTTAAGTAGGTGTACATACAGTATGTAACGAGTGGCGCGGACAATCGCACGGCAAACTTTGCCTGCAAGTTTGTTTGCGGCAGAGGTGAAGCCAAAATTAATTGACCAAGTTGTGTGGCGACGGCGGCGCAACCGACGTCGTCTCTCATATTGCACACGGATGGCTGGGCGCACCGAATGCAGATTAATCACCCGTTCTCACAACTAAACATGGCATGCTCGTAATGGGTATTATTATTATTAGGAACAAGAATTGTGGCGGAACACGAGTTTTCTGCGTGGTTTGAGTTTCCAAGTGCTATGTGCATAAAACAATCCAATGTACAATGAATTTCATTCTCGTATGTAACTCCGTCACATTTTACTGTAGGAAACGGAAAGATTGCATTTTGGGCAAATTTAACGTGTTTTTTCCATGATATTTGACTATGAGAGCAGTATTATTATGTCAAATGCGAAGTTTCCATTTTAATTTGGAAATTAGTTTATCATTTTATATTTCGCTTTTCATTACTTTAACTTGAAAAATATTTTTGAAATGGTTAATTGCTGAAAACAAATAATTATAATTTTTATTTAAAAAGTATACATAGTTAATTTAATTTACTATCAATTTGACATGATTTTTTTTATCTATATTTTTTAATTTTTTAACATATTTTTGAAGAGATAATGTAATATTAAATTTCGCTATTTTAATATTAAATTATATAAAATTCTTAATTCAATTGTATAGCAATATTATAAAAAAAGAATATGTACTTATATCACATGAAGCCTTGTCTATCATTTCATGTCTGTAATCATGACATGCGTCTCAAGGCTATCTAAGACTTTTGAGTTGCTACAAATATTATAATTGATGAATTGAGAGAATAAAATAATTTATTCCATAATCCACACAAGGAATGTAAGCATCCAGCTTTTAAAAATTATTAGAATAATATATTTCAACTTTGAAAATTACATATTTCGCCAAATAAATTTTATCCTTTTACCAATAACGAAATCAAATATATATATTATGGTGTTGCCCTCGCTACCATTAACCTCGTTGCCCTCCAGGTTTCTAAGTTTCTATCCAGGCCGGCAGCACATAAAGCTCAAATTTTTTTAAATATGTTACAACATTGGAATATCAGTATCTAGAAAAGCAGATACTAAATTTGCATTGCGCATTAAGCTAAATCCATTTTTGCATTATCTAGATGAAAAATGCAAAGCTGAAAATGTGCGCAATCAATCAGTCCAATCAATCAACAAAGATTTTTTTTTGTCAGCATAAATATAATTTAATGAAACGCGCATCGTCAGTTGGGTGGGGGCGAGTTTGCCTCACTTTCGATCTACCTCGCGGTGGCAGCGGAATCCGCTGGGCGTGTGTTAATACATCAAAAATCAGCGGCGAGCGCAAACCGCGGCTTGTTTCCATGACGATCGAAAGTTGCGCGGCTGGCGAGCTCATCACAGACGGAAGCTGCTGGTCGCAGGGTTTTTGATTGTCTCGCTGCAGAGAGAGGGAGGAAATTGCTTTCTAATTGAAATCACAATGCGTCGCGAACAGAAAGAGCGAAAAATGTCACCCATTCGCAAAATTTAATTAATTTTCCATTGTTCCGCGCACACCTATTTGTCGCACAAACAAGTGTGCCGAAGTTGATTTTGGTTAAAGGGGGACAGATTATTTCGTCTTTTATCTTCATATTATGTTGCATTGCTATCCGATATCAAAAGGATTATTTTGCGAACAACATTATCCTCGCCTGTAATTCTGATATATTCAAATCATGAGCTGAAATCCAATAGGATTTTGGGCAACCTGATACTTTTGCAAGTGTTCTTGCGGCCTTGCATGAGGTAATTTTTCTGTACTTACAATTAGCTCGGATTATATGGTACAGTGCAAGCAGACGGCATATATCTTTTATTATCCATGACTCATCTTTCTCTGTTATTTTTTTTTAATGATCTTTTTTTGCACACAAATGCACAGGTGGAATACTTTCACATAAACGAGTAGCAGCGGATTGCAATTTTTGCTTTAATAATAAATTTGCATGGCTCGTTTTTATTTTTCTCTCACAGAGAGAAGTGCAGCTGCACCGCTTCTCCTTTGTAAAAGCTCAGCAGTTTGTCAAATGCAACTAGAGAAGGGGAAATGGAAAATAGCAAACAAGCAACCACACATCTCTATGTAATGCACCAGAAGCTCACGTAATACCTAAACATAACCTGCTGTGCTGTGGTGAAAAAACTTAAGCTTATATTATATGTATATGTGTGCGTGAGTGTACAACAAGCGCCTTTTTTGTTCCTATCTGCCTTCAAGGATTTGCAACGACTCGTAAGAAAATGCACTTAGAGTAAAATTCAGTTATGATCCAAGCGCATGAGAATTCTAAGAAAAAGTTAAAGGTGGTCTATGTTCTCATGAATGTTGGATAAATTGCTGCATTAATGAGGATTTCAAAAGATATAATCAGGACTTTTATTTCTGCTAATGATGTGGAAATGATCTCATCACATTTATGCCGTTTTTTTTATGATAGATTGAACATTTAAACTTGGATTTAATTCAAAGTATTAAATTGAATTGTTTAAAACAATACATGAAAATCATTTATATGCAATGCACTTTACCGAGCTAAAAAGTTGATTGACAAGTTGACAAATTTTCTCTCTGAAAAAAAAAACACATCTGCAAGGCAAAAATCTTGATGATGCTGAAGAAGATTTCCAAAGATTTGATCGTTTATAGTTTGATACGTCATCTTAATTGTTGTGATAGAGACCTATAGTAAAACTCGTCAGCAAGCTCAAACTTGGTTTTTTTGTCAGAGGAGCTGCTTTTGAAATTATTATTATTTATTCTTCTCAGTCAATACAGAAATTTTAAATTGCAGAAATTGAAAGTAAAAGGGCGCAGCAAGAGTGGTAATAAAGAAATTGGCTCGGGCATGAATAATGCATCAATCGCAGCAGCCGAGTGCGGCCCAGCTGTGCTAATGGAGGAACGCGGCTCCACACATCACATGAATATTTATCATAACCCTTTTCCAGGACAAACACCGCTGCAGCTAATTAGCAATCGGCGGCGGTATCGAAAACCACGGTGGCAGCAGCAAGATTTATGTCTAGCAATCTTTTTTTCAATTTCTTGTGCTAAAAATTGTTCAATAGCAACTAGATCATAGAATTCATAGATTTCCTGTATCAACGTAAAAATCAAGCACTGTGCAAATGATATTATTTTGTCTACACATATTATTTTATAAAATATCAAACTTTGTTTTGACAAAATATTTTATATTAAAATAATTATATTTAAAACTTGTTGGTTTTAAAATTTTTTACTTTTTAAATTATTATATATTATGTACTTAATTTATTTTAATTTTAATTATTGTTTTTATTTTGTAAAAATTTTGACTGCTGAATGCCAGTTTTATACAATGGCATTTTTTTAACGAATAAATACAAATTTATAAATATTTATTTCTTAATATATTAATATCAATAACTCTTCACATTAGTGTGTACCATCACGAATTTTACAATAATTTTTCTGGACGAGCACATCAGCAGTACTTTAAATGCACGTAGATTTATATAATTATGAATGTGCAAATCATGCATCTGAAATAACTAATTGAATATTTACTAGAATATTGATTTGCATTTGAACTTCAAACTTTGACTCTTATCAAGAATATCAACCAAATTATTTATTAACAAATCAAATTTTTATAAAACCAAATTCTTCTCCTGAGGTCACTGATATTGATTGCAATTATTTTTAATATCGCGGCGGTGGCGGTGCACATTGCCTGCTGCTGCTGGCTTGTAAATAAGATCCGCAGCACGAGACGTGTTTATTCTCCACTGGAGAGGCAAAATGAAATTGCGAGTGTGCGGGTCGAGCGTCAGGCGAAATAATTTATTCGCCGGTCGATGGGTTGGGATTTTTGCACGGGCTCGAGATCGGCGGCGGCGCCAGTCGGAATTCTCTCGCGGTGGCTCCTCTCGCGCAAAAAACGAAACACCTCCTTCGCTCTGCTCCGCGTGTGTGAGAGAGAGTTTGTAATCAGAGATGTGCCATCAAATTACATCCACGAAACTCGCGCGCTGTTCCTCTCTCACTCTGAAATTCTTTTTGTTATCAGCGGGTGGGCACACGGGGACGAGTGAGAGCGGAACGTACATATTTCTGGGAAATGCGAAAGAATGTGCGCGAGATAAACTTTATGGAGGAGCGAATAAAATTTTGTACATAAAAGGCGGCAGGGAAAGCAAGAAAAGTCGAAGCCGCTCGCGGTTGTTCTTATCTCGAGAATGTAGCAAAATGTTGGCGAGCACCGAGTGGGTAAAAGTTGCGTTTGCATTTTTAAGGGTTCGCCTCTCGCGCCGCAGATAAAAATGCTGGCGAACAAAAGTCGTGAAATTGACACCGCAGAACTAATGAAAGTCGAGTGCTTTTCTCTTCCTTCTTTTGCCTGCGCGCTCGGCACGCCGAAGAAAAGTCAACTAGCGTGACTGCGTAAGAGTCTTGAGATTTGGATTAAGCTGCTTCCTTTTTCTACAGAGACGTTGTCAGAGTCGACGAGAAAGAGGAGAAGACGGAGTAGAAATTTCATTTCAAAACTCATAAATCCTTAAAACAAACAGACTTTTTAGAAATCTTATTTTTGTTTGTTTTAATAATAAAGAACGTTTCTTAATGTGAACGCCAGATAGAAATATCACAAGAAGCTAAATAAAATTGTCTAGCTTTTTATACTAAGAATTCCTAGAAAGAGATTAATTCAAATGAATTAATTTTATAATCTTAATCATATAGCATTGCATATATTTTCCATTTCCATAACTCTATTCTATTCTTATAAAATCCTATTTGTTACGTTTTACATATATCCTTTAAAATAAATTCAGCTGTTAAGAATATTTAATTTTGCTTATATTGAAAATACACCCCCGCTGTGCTGATCTAGACAGTTACAAAGTAAAATACGAGGCAGCACAGCAGCCCGTGAATGAGCGTCACTCGCACAGACAGATATTTATTGCAGAGAAAATTTTCAAGTCGGCGCAAATCCGCGTCTCCACAGACTTTATTCCAAAGAATTTATATTTACGAGAGGGAGCAAATGCGTCCTGTGAACTGATTTTACGCAAGGATTAATGAAAATTCACGCAGATGTAAACTGCTTACTTGGAAGTGATTAAAAGTTGAGTATTTACGAAATGAGAAGAAAAAAATTAATAGAACTCTATTTATTTTAAGCTCGCAATGAGAATATGTTTTCCCGGTTATAAAATTGCATGACCTTGGTTTAATTAATCCAAAGCTCGACGGCTAATCAATTTTGCTAATTACCACGTGCCTCGGCTGTCTTATGAAAACAAACAGGCTTTTAAATTAATGGCTGCGCTCACGTTGATTGCAGAGACTGCCGCATTTATATCCAATGCGCGAAATAGGGCACGAAATAATTGCAGCAGATTCGTTTCGCTCAAGAAGTGCACCTTGTGATGCCGGGCGCATTTTAATTACTTCTCTCTGCATCTTACACTTAAGTGACTCCCGTATGAACGTGTGTTTAATGAAACGCTTAAACAGAAGCAACACCCGTTTAATGAGGATGAAGTGCAGTGAGCAGTATCCTTACCTATATTACGTCTCGAGCTCCTCGGATTTAATCAAATGGTTTATTTAATTAAACTCGAGGCGAATGTGGGTTGCTTGAAATTTATTGCACTGCATTAAACTGAGCGAACTATATTTCCCTTGCTTCATTTTCTTAATTTATGATCACTGCTTGGCACGTATTTGAGCTACATTTGTCTATCTATTGAGATCTATTGATATATACAGGAAAATGATAATGACTTCAATAAAATAAATATAAAATGGCACTACATAATTAAACTTTGAAGACAGGAAGCAAACTAAAATTAAACTTTGTTAGTTTAAATTTAAAACATCTTGATGTTTGGCTCTGAAAATTTCAATTAAACAAATGAATATTAAAGAAGACTTTTTTATGGTTTTTAATTAGTATACAGCACTAATAATAATACTGTAGCAAGTAATAATTTAAATTGCTTGATTGCTTTGTTTATAAATAATTATAAACTTTTCAGTTAAATTACACATATTTAATTTATTCCTATTTTTAAATGATTATTTTTACAAAATAATATTTAAAGTTTTTTTTTAATCTTTTGGACTAAAATTAAATTCTAAAGTTATGTATCAAAATATTAGATCATGTAGAAATCTTGATCTAGTTGTATAACAATAATTATACTTGTGAAAAAAATATTTTTTTTTGTCCATTGAACAACTTAATTCAATTTTATTATCTTAAATTGCGTCTGTTACATTATTCCAGCTACATTTCAAATATAATTATTGATCAATTGAAGAAATAAAGTTTATCTCATAAGCACACAAGGAGATGAAGCAACCAGCTTAGGAATTGTAGAATTATGGAATACAAAGTAAGCCAAGGCCTCCCTATCCCCATCATTTTATGCTGTACAATGTTATGAACCACAAAACTGATACCCGACTCTTCCTCTCTTCCATATCCTGCATTCTTCAATCCTTAATTCAAATTTTAAAACACATTAGATTAAAACCTTTAAAGTTTACAATTATACATTGTAAAATAAAATTAATCATCTTGCCAATAACAAAATCAACTGGTGTTGCCATTGCTTCCATGAACTCCAGTCTGCTAATTGGGCTCAGAGCATGTTACCAAGCAGAATGCAAGCAAGCGAAATAAGTAAATACGAGTACACAAAATCAAACTTTCAAAGAAAGGAATGAGAAAAAGATTTTCTAATTTAAATTAAGAAACATCTTGATGTCGAGCTGCAAAATTGTAATTAGACTTAAATGAAAATTATAAAATACGTTTTTTACAGTTTTATAATAAATGACCAACAATAATAGTATTTAATTATTTCATATCTTGTTAAAATTAAACTTTAATCTTTTTTCATCTCTCGACTTTGTCAATCTCACCCTTGCGACTTTCATTAAGCTTTGGATTTTGTTACATGAAAACCTCAAGTGTTACGATCTGAGAGAGACTTAAATGAAAAGACTTTATTACTAAACTCTCACATTAGACTGGGAATTTCCTTTTATTGCCAATATCTCCTGCAAGGCATGATGAAAACTCATTAACTCTCTTCGCAATTAAAAAATCGGCGGTTTATTAAACGTTAATTAGAAAATCGTCGCTTGCAGCGCCTGAGCTGCGCATGATGATTATCGGCAAGGCACTTAAATTAATGAGTAATTTAGGAGTCTCAAAACCAGTTTTCATTCGATTTGCTAAAAAAACAGTGAAACCGTGGAAGCCGATTATCGCGCATAATCAATCGGCACACAAAAAGTCTTGACCTCACCTCTCTCCCATTAAGATGATTGTGTTTAAAAGTAAGATAATAAAGTAAAAAAGAGTAAAGCGGTACTTCTGATACTTCTAAGCTTGAACTTTCAAGAGATAAAAGTCCATTTAAATAGTACGGAGCCGCGAGCGCAATTACGCTTGTACAAATATTTTATCTGCGGATAATTGCATATGCATTGAGTGCGCTGAGAGATTCGATTTCAGATAAATTGATCGGCCACCGCCGCGCAAATTGACCTGAAAGTGCATTAAGAGCTCATTTGAATTTCACAAAAGCTTAACGGCCGAACGAATTCATTAGAATACAAGACGAAATTAGCAATTTTACAAAATAACCAGTCATTCTACATTAAAAAGCTTTTAAAAGCTCCAGCACGGATTTTTTGCAGCGGATCAAACGAATGGCGTGGCGACGAGAAAATATAAAAGTGGCGGAGCCGCGACGGCGGCGGCGCAACCGTGATTAAAATTCTGTCTTTCGCGATAACATCGCCACATGCTGCAGAACTCGAGAGAGTCAAAAACTTGTTATGCTTTATAATAAAATGCCCTTAAAAGCGGAATTACTTCGCAGACGTCGCCAGAGTGACGGGATTTGCATGGCAAATCCGCCAAATAGGAACAAAAGCGATCGAGCGTGCCGTAATATTTAGCAATAGAGGAGCGAATTTATTTTCATTCCCAGCGAATCTCCACTCTGCACATCGTGAATATTTAAAAAGCCATCCAACGAAATGGGAAAAGTTTTTAGAGCAGCATTGATACATTTATTCGAACGTTCTTGGGATCAAAGCTTGCGAAGATTGCAATCAGCTCAAATGTGCTGTCTGCACCGGCGTGAGTATGTTTTTTTTTTTTGCTGATATAAACCCCATTCCACGTTCTACTGCTTGAAACTTTTGCTATATAGAAACACATTATTTCAACCAAAGCTTTGCGACACACCGTCACATTTATATTCTATCTATATTATAGTTTTATAGATATGTAAGTTTTTATAGGATTTAAATTGCGTAATTCTGTACCCACAAATTAATCTGATATTTTCAATTTCTGCTAAATTTATAAGCATTTAAAAATTCAGCTATAAATATAATTTTCTAAGACATTCTTTAAATTTTTGTATCATTAGTAAAAATACAAAATGAGCTTGAAGAGCGAAAAATTGTAGAATTTTATAATTAATTTTGCTCGCTTGAGATAAATAAATTGTATTCTTATTTTATCCCTCTTTTTGTAAATGAAAGCTTAATATGAATTTTCATCATCCTTTTTCTAGTGTTGAAAGACACAATTTTGTAACTTTTCCACAAACTTTCTAGAGATTTGAGGGCATTTTTTTTTATTATATGAGGTGGTAATACCAATTAAAGTTCTAAAAATTCAAGCAGATATATTAACTCTTGACGTGAGCTAGCAAAAATTTTAATGTTAACCCCCACATGCTGTAAAATTAAATAATATTTAAAACTGATTTAAAATATAAAAAATATCAACAATATTTGATAGCTGACCTATCGAACAATTTATTTAATTTTATCAGTTCAATGGAAATAATTTTTTTCATATCCACTCAATACAAATCTTGATTAAAAGTTCCTTCGTGTGTTTAGATTTATCGTTGGAGGAACCATTTTAATACTTGAAATTAGCGTTTTTCTTCTAAATATACGTTAGGGTTATAATCAAAAAGGGATCAATCGCGTGTGCGTGCGTTCAAGCAGTTCAAGGTGTCGGTTTAATCTGCGGGCCTTGATGGCGAATAAACTCTCTATAATAATCTGCCGGTGTACGTGAGCAGTTCAACCTCCCCAGACGATGCTAAATTAAAGTTAGCAAGTCTCTCCATGCGATGCTGCGAGAGCTATTAAATTTGAGTGTGTATCAAGCCATGGCGAGGTGCATCAAATGCCATCTCGCAAATTCGCCGCGTCAGAAATATCCCGCTCGCTTGCCAAACGCCATCAGTTTTGATATTGCACTCTAATTTGGATGCTCGGAATTAATCCTTCCAAGGTCGCAGCCAAACACGCGTCAAATTTAATATCTTTGCCGGCGTGCCAGATGGCATAAATCGTTGATTCATTTCAGCCCCATCACATAATGGCGATTAAAACGTATACCACGAGTTTCGATTGCACGTCACATGTAAAATGACGTCAACGCGTGCAAAGCAAAGGAAAATTTCCCTCTCTTTTTATCCCTCGGGTGTTGCACTTTTCATTTGCCGACATAAATTTCCTCCTTTTCGAAACCTACATTCAACAGCTTCTCTTTTGCTCCATTGAGATGAGCAGGAAACAGTGTAATTTAATGTCTTCTTTTTTTCTCTGCTCGCACCCAAAACCCACCCAGCACTGGCTGTCAGAGAGCTCTGAAGGAACAAACGAGTCTCTCGTGCGGTGTATTTTTTACGCCGAGCGCAGGAACATTGCGAATTTATAACTGGGGAGCTTTGCAGAGAGAGCGATATTATAGCGTCGAGGGTGCAAATTGCCGGGGTCGGGTGTATTTTTGGCGCGCGCTATCTTGCCCCATTTCGAAATTAATGCCTTGCTTGATAGAGCGGGGGCCGAATTCTCTTTCTCACTTTTATGCGCGGGGCGTGAGAAGATAAAACTTCATGACGATCTCATTTCATGAGAAGGTGTATGAATTATTAAAGGCGCTACCCCAGCCTCACTCTGCTACGTGAAATGTGCGAATTAATGTGCCGCATTATGGAATCGTCCAGCCCAAAAAGATTTCCGTTTGTTATTAAGAGCCATAAATACGACGAGCCATCCTCTTTTTATTTTAAAATTAATAAATTTTAAATTTATAATAAAAACTTATATTTTAAGACATTTAAATTAAAAGATTTGATTTATTAAAAACAGTTTATTTACTTTTTACTTTTTTATATAAAATAATATTTTAAAACTGTATTATACACTTTTACCATGAAGATCTTGATGAAGTTAAACTTGCAACCATAATTTTTAATTGTAATTAATTTAAAAAAAAAAAAAAAAAAAATATGTAAATCAATCATGAGTCACAATTCTCATTCACTAGATGCAAATTTAATCTTATTAATTGCCCTCCAGATTATTGATTACTTAAAATACATTTGTAAATTACAATTAAAAACGCGTCTCACTTCAAAAATATGCAAACCTAAATATCCGATGGTCATTGATGCTTTCGTTGAATATATTTACAATAAACTAGGAACATAGATTCCAAAGTTGACGGGATATCTAAACTTTCCTTGTTGAGGAATCGCTATGAATTTTTTCTCTCTATCCCTCTCTTGTGATATTCTGCGGTTGATGTATTTGGGCAGTAAATGCCTGGTTACATTAGTAGACTTTATTGTAATTAATCGGTCGATCAAAAATTTCAACATGCAGAATTCAAGTGGAAGAAACTGCTTTATTATTTTAAAATACCTTCAACAAATGAAAAGATAAAAATAGTTATTTTGTCTATTAAACTCTTGGAAAATAGTTTCATAGCAATATCAGTGTAACAAACCGCAGGTTTGTGTGCTCATAATCCAGCTTGTTCCTTTCGGCTCTTCTCCCTTTGGTAGACATAAAATATTTGTTTTCTATATTACAGGCAAGCAAAAGTCAAATATTTGTCCGTGTCTAGCTGCCAAGAGAACAGTGGCTGTGCAAATCTCTGCAAGCTGCGCTTTGCTTCCCTTTGCATGTGATGATGAAAAAGCTCTACTTGTGTTTGGACGCAGGGTGGCTAATATTAGTCAAAGCAGAATTAACTTTCTATTGATTGCTTTGATTTAACTTTTATTTGCTTTACTCATGATCAATCCCTCATCTCACTGATAATGAGTGGTAATTTTAATGAAAGAAAAGTTTAAAATTTAGCTTATATTTTATTTCTTCAAACCCATCTTTTTATAAATTTGTGTAAGGCTGAAGTTATTGTGTTGCTCTAAAATGTCAATATTTTCCATTTTATTTTCCTTCAAATTGATTTGAATTAATTTCCAAAACCCCAATGTTAAGTCAAGTTACGTGTGTGCTTCCTCTGCTCTGTGTGCATATGAGCAGTGTATGTTTGCACACAAATCACCTGAAGTCAGTCGGGTGTATTTTGCGGGGGTATATTTGGAGTCAAATTACGCTGCTCTCCTGATAAATGTTCTGCTCTCTCGCAGCGTTTTTTCTATGTGCCTCCCATGCGTGTTTTGTTCAAATTAGTTATTGATTCGCGTCAACATGTGCGCGTAATTTGACGCTGAATGGAAATTGATGGCGCTCTTGCGGCCGCACCCACTCTGGCGTATATTTTTGTTTTGCCGGAGATTTTTTATTTATTCAAACCACCGCTTTTCAATCTTGCATATTCCAAGTGGAAAAAGCAACGGTTCAAATATCTCCAGAGACTATATTAAATCAGCGAGGCCTCTTTCGAAAAAAAAATTGGCATTCCCCCGTCATTATCTGGCGCCTAATCAACATGTACCTACTTTCTGCACAGACAGATTGCCTTTTTCGTGACTCGCCGCATTGCACGATATTAAAAAAAAAAAATCTGCCAGAGATTGCAGATCGAAGCGATTTAACGCAAGAACAAAAGCACAGATTTATCAATTCCACCTCGACAAGCAGAACGAACGACTCGCCAACTAATGAATCAGAGACGATTCCCTTTTTTATTTTATCGCCGATGGCTGGGCGCGAAACAATAATATAATGATTTTTTTTAATGAGAACGAGAATGCCCTGCTCTCGTTGGTATACATACACGTTGGTTTTTTTCCACCAAGGCGCGTCTGCGAGAGCAGCATCTGGCGCCGCTAATTACCTCACTTTGCAAACTGCAGTCACGTTAATCAGCCTCTCAAGATTAATCGCGCACTCTCATCTCTCGCTCTCCGGCAGCTTAATCACCGTAATTGTTTTTCTTTCCTGGCGCCACGATCACGGCGCGAATTTATCAAAAGTCGGGAGGGGCCCGCGATTATTGCGCCGACGGATTAATTGATAGCAAAAAAAGTTATATGGGTTTCCCACGGTACCTGTTGTTTTGCTAAAACAAGACCACGGCCAAAACACTTGTAAGTGGCACCTACAATAAAAGAGTTGATGGATCAACAAAATAACTGGTCCTTTTAATCTCAACGATCAAATTTAGGAAAAGCTGTTTATTATTAGTTTGTACAGCGTTTAGGTGGATTGACCTATAAAAAACTGCAAAGTTAAATATTTGTAATTTTGTGTATGTAACTCTTCGTTCTTATAGTTTTGCTTGCCAAAGCGATGTGTAAAAATAAAAACAAATTATTATTCCAATAGACCAAATTATATTCGCGACACATTAATTATTTTATTATTAATTTCAAAGCCATACGTTCAAGATCATCTTTATAAAGTCAAATAAAACAAAATTAAATCTATGCATAAGGTAGATAAATTATGATTTAAAAAATACTAGTCTGATGAGAGGTAATTTGATTAAATTAAAAATGGATGGAAGTTAAAAAAAAATATTAAAAATATATATATGAAAAAAGCAATAAGAGAATGCTTGAAAAAATGAATAAAATTTTCAATATATATTCAAATTATATTTTTATTATGCTGTCATATTTAAAGATTGAATCTATCAATGCAAGTTGTGTTTATATCACATATTTTTAAAGTTTTAAAAAAGGTTGAAATCGGTATTTGCATTAGGGTCAATAGGAAAGGATTTCCTGGATTGTCCCATCTGATTTTCAACGCAATCTGCATCTCATTTTTCAGTTAATTAAGCTTATCACGCCGGCGGCGAGGATTTTCGCCAACAATCAATCACACACGATTGCTCTGGCGCCAGAAATTAAAATCCGTTGATGAAATATAACCGATTGCTATTTTCACAGCTGCGCCATCGATCGCTCTGTGCGAAATTGAATTTTCCCAATAAGCGAACTGCACAATTGTGTGAGTGCGCACGAATACGTACAGATATTTCTATTAGCACCAGTCAGATGAATTTTTCATCAAGCCTGCTGGCGCGTGTCTCGTGTGCGGTTTTTGCTTTTGTTCAGCTCCGTGCCCATCAGTGCCCATGTGTGCAAAATAAATTCAACGGCAGATGGGACGTTTTATTTTGCCACCGCAACAAATTTGGAAAAAAAGCAAACGCGAATCGAAACTTGTCCCCGAATAAAGATTAATTCGTTTGCATCTCTATCCACACACATGCGTTCTGGTTTTCCTGTTCGGCCAAGCGTTGAACTGTAACAAGAACCTCCGGCAGAAATTCCAACCCTGCCAGTTTCAGTTTTCAAAATCTGTGCTCATTAATTGAGCGTAAATTCACGCACGTAACACACAAAAGCATCCGCGTTCATTAGCTTAAAATGCCGCTCATTTGCAACAAAACCGATTGTTTCCCACCGCTTAACAATACCGCCAAGCCGCGGCCACTTTGCGCTCGCTGACGTGCCGAACGCTGGATAAACAATAAATTTCAAAACAGCTTAATCGGCGGCCGTTGTTTGCGGGATAAATTCACGCGGACACTCCGTACGTATGCAAATGCGAGCGATTTATTTGTCCGAAGAGCCGGGCAGCTGGCGAGAGAGTTTGCAAAGAGGAAATCACGTCGGTGACCTCAGTCGGTCTCGTATTGATCCCAATGTTGGTGTAATGTCATCTCTCGCTCGCTCTCTTTGCCATATGTTTTGGCGCGCCGTGGCTGCTGAGAGATCAATGCGGTTGTGTGCACCACTTCAAAATAAATTGTGTGTAAGAGGAGCCATTCACATCAACTCGCTCAAAAGTCTATAGAATTCATCTCTTTGTTAAGCCAAGCTGACCTTTTAATTGTTTTTCTACAGAAAAATCTTTTTATAGAGATACTTCATTTTTGTATTCTTTTTTATTTGCATTTTATTTCCAACAATGAAATATAATCATAATTTCAATAACTAGATTGAAAAAAAAATTTCTATTACTTCATTTATTTGAAAGGATTTTTAGTTTTTTTTTAATACTATATAGAGTTATTAATTTTATTTTACTTAAATTTATTTTATGGTTGGCATTTTTTAATTTTTAGTATTTATATTTTTGTTTGAATAATTATGCTCTGTAATGGAAAGACTTTTACTATTTAAATCTTTTCCCTCTTATATTTATAAATATTATACAGTGGTTAAAGTTCAGTGAAGAAATTTAAATCTGAGCAAGAAGTTTCTCATGCTGGGTTATCCTAGACCACAAATATATACACAAAAGAATATTATTTTTAATTTAAAATTAGACCATTTTTATACTTATTTATAAATGATAATATAAAGTTATAATAATTGTTAAATAACTTGAGCTAGATAAACTCTTTCTCAAAATAATGGAGGATATTTATAAGACATGTGACGTTAGATTCCCTTCATGTGCTAACGGAGCATGTGATTATCCCGCGTTAATTTTAAAATGCAATATTTTGGTATAATAATTATAAGTTTTGACACATAATAAAAAAAATAATTAAAATTTTATAATGTAATTTATTTTTTAATCTACATATTTCAATGGAATTATTGTAATTCAAGGTTTTTGCTAAAAAATCTGCTGTTAAATTTAGCTAAGCAATTCCTAAATTAGGTGGAAAGGAGCAGCCGTGGCATATGCACCCGTTCTCTCTCAGAGGCGCTGCCCCGAAACTGATTTAGATGGAGAAAAAAATAAAGTGGTTGGGGCCATGTGCCATTTTCCGGGCGCAAATTTGCAATTGAAAGTAGCAAGGAGCGAGTGCAGAGCTGCCGGGGTGCTGCATGCGCCAAAATTCATTTACTCGCGCCGGGCGGAGCGGAATTTTATTATCCGGGGCATTTTTGGCCGCCGCCAATTCCAACCCGCGGTCCCTTTTGCCGGCGAAACACTCGCAAATGGGAAAGTTGTGTGCAGCATGGCCGAAATATAAATGGAGTGGAAGCGTCACATCTGCTCTCCAAATATTGGTGCTGCACACGCCATTACGATTGTTTTCTTTATGACCCTCGGAATATCACCGCTCTTGTGAAATAGAAAGAGCCACGCCAGCGCCAACTCGCTGCAAAATTTAGGCCTGGAAGGACCTTTTCTTATTAAAACAAACTGTGCATATGCAGCAGTATTTTCCATTTCCCAAAATCATTCACCCTTTGGCAGTCCACGTCAAGCCTAATTATACAGAGTTTCAATTTTTACAAGAAAATATTTACTATATTTTTTATTTTTATTTTAATGATGATAATTTTTAACATTTCACTGACATTTTTTAATAAGTCTAAATTATTGTGAAGGTTGAGGCTTTCATTAAAGTTGTTTTGTATTAATTTTCAATTATTTCATCGCCCAGCGCAAGACCTCTGTACCTCTCAAGACGCAAATTACTCAATTATACCAAAACGTCTTATCTCCATTACGGAAACACTTCTCACGGACGAACGCTTTACACGCAGCGACAGCTCAAAATAAATTACGCGCAGCGAGCAAATTAATTTTGGAGGCCCAAGGAAGAGAGCTGATAGTAAGAATTTCCTTGTTAATTCCACGTGCGAACCTGTATAATATTGGAGAGAAGATTCCAATCTAAATGTGCTTCGCGAATGTTGAGGCTAATTGAAATTTGCAGGCGGAGAGTTAATTATTAACAAGTGTTTCGCGTATACAGAGTTGAGAAATCAAACCAGACGGTTTTGTTGTCGATGGAGAAATTTTGCGTATCATCAATATCAATCTCCTGTTGAATAAAGTCGTTTTCGTAGTTGACACTTAAATCGATTCGGTCAAATGAAAATTATTACCGAATCCATCATCTCTCGGGCCGCTCGAATTATTAAAAAGGTGTTCTCCGTCATTTAGATGGAGCTGTGTCGTAACTCAATCCCATAAAATCGTAAATACAGATGTTTTATCAATTAATTGGAACTGTCATGTACAACGATTGGGGCCTATAATGCTCACGGTCTTTTGATGCACAGGGTCAGAACCGTTAATATTATTGACTGCTCAGCTGGGGAGTCCGTCAAGGATGGTCTTTTAACTTTGAGCATTTCAACATTTTAAAATTAATTCTTGAGCAAAAACCATAAAACCAAAGATTAAATAGGAAAGCTTTTGTTAAATGAAACGTCTTTGTTAAAGTGCATTATTTAAATCATAAAATATCACCCGGACACTTTTTAAAGATCGTAAATCAGAGCTGTAATTGAACCGACCGCATATATATAAATATGATCTCCCGCGAGAGAGTTATCCGAGTGCTACCTTAAAAGCCAATAAAATTCATCGAGATTTACTTTCAAACGCTCGTCGTGTATAACAAGACACTAAAACTGCACGAGAAGCAATTCCGAACGCCCCAGTATATTTGCCTTTACATTAATAAAACAGAGAGAGCACTCTCGCTCACAGTCACTTAAAAGGAATTTTTGTGTTTGAATGCGAACATGGTGGTGTTGCTGCTTCTCGGCGGCGGCGGCGGCGAATCAAAAAATGATATTTATGGAGCCATAAAAGAGCGCATTATTACGAGATATGCTAATGCGCGCGCCCGAGATTTCCACATATGCAAGGTGCTTGTACCAATTGACCTCTAATAAAATGTGTGTGGTCTTTTGAATTAGAAGAACAAGGAGTATTATCAATCTTTCAATCTGCATGTCACTCCATTATGCTTAATAATGTCCGACCGCGAGACCGAGTGGCTCGGTTGGAGACGAAACCTCCATGGAGGCTTCAAAATATTTAAAAAAAAAAAAAAAAACGACTCCAGGATTTGAACCTTTTGCAGAGGGAATTTGTAAACAGCATCTAAAAAATTTGCCACCAGCTTTTTCTGCTGAAAGAGAGACGAGTGTGGTCGGTGCAGCTTAAAGGAAGTTCAATTTGCGCTGGGAACGTGATCACCAAGAGCGAGCTGTGTAGTCAGTGCTTGGAGCCAAGCAGAAAGATAGACTGATTTAACCTTAATATACTGCTTTTCAATGAGGTCGAAATTGCTTCCAATCATCCGCTCAAGCACCCTCAGTTCTGCCTACCAATATATAGGTTGGCTTAACTTTCAGCTCGTCTTTTTCTAGTAAACTCAAAGGTAGTTAGCTAAAGTATTAAAGAAAAAATTTAATTTCCCATTTGAACTTATGAAAGGGTTAAGTGAGAAATATAAATTTAATCGTTTATGTGGTGTTGAAAAATAATATAAATCCAAATATTGACGTTTTATATTATGGATTCTGGGACCTAGTTATTTATAACTACGAATTATAAACACACCTGCAAGTTGCAAGTTTATTAAAGCTCCTGCTGACTGTGAGGAATGCAGCTAAATTTACTTTTTCGTTACTTTCTGTTTTCGTCCATTTCCAATATAAATAATTTGATAAAATTTTGAATAGATATTATACATTACAATAGCTGTCTTCATACCCTGTAAATATCAAGTTGTGGTGAATTATCTAATTAAATAACATAGTGTGTTATAAAATTTAAATATACTATGTAAGTTTTTTTAAAATACAAGAATTAAATTGACTTCTTGGTGCTATTTGGTATGTAGGATTGAAAATTATCAATTAAAAGAGAAAGAAAAATTAAAAATAAATAATAATAAAATTTATTTCTAATTTTTAATTTAAAAAAAAACTTCAAATTCAAACAATTTTTTATTATTTTTTTAATAAAGTGAAGACTTGTAAGCTTGTTTCATGATTATTTCCCCTAATTCAGTAGTTTTTTTTTTATTCCACATTCACTTGATTTATGCTAGATAATTATTTTTAGTGTTAAAAATTTTGTTTATTGGGTCTGACAAAGGGCAACTTTTTATTCTATCATATTTTATTTTTTGATACTATTTTGGTCTGTGAAAGAGAGCAGCACTTTGAATTCCACACGCGGATGCTGTGCATTAAATAATTAATCTAGCATGTTTGCTCTCGATTTCGCCAACTGACGTCATCACGCATAGCAGAACTTTGGCAACAAGTTGTGCGTTGCGGCGCAGTGTGTCCGTACTGATAGATATAATCCTTGCATGTGCGTGGGAGCCGCTTTATTGCATTTTTATATACGTGCTACGCGGAAGATGAATAAAGCAAGGGTTGAAAACTCAGGCAGATAAAAGCGCACGCGGCGAGCGCAAAATGAGTTCTCATGGAGTGCCGGCGAGCGATCGGGCGCTTTTCTCTCCGTCGGGATATTGAATAAAGAGCGCGGCTATGCGGTGAGCAGTTTGTTCTTTGTTGTGTCGCTCGCCGGCAAACTATTGGAAAATTCCTGCGTCGTACGTGTTTTCTGCAAGAGAATCTGCACACTTGCTCGGAACGGCGTGAGAGCAGCAGTCCCATCCAGACCAAGAGCTCACATTATTGGGCCGGCATACAAATAGCACGAGCTGCATGTACTTCACTTGAGATTACCCCGTCTCTTGGACTGAATTCCATTTGGATTACATGAGCTCTTAATACTCTCGCAATTTTATGACTTCGGGATAAAACTAATTTCTTCAGCAACATAAAAATATATTTGTCCGATATATAATGGAGAGTTTCTGTGAAAGAGTTAAATTCGTTCCGTGAAAGGGACTGGCGATCCACAATCAGATGGGAAGATATAAATCACCGTCATAATTTCTCCTTTGTCCGGTCGGGGTATGGATTTCAGGCGTTCCGAAAAGTCCTTTCTTAGAATTATTAGTTCCATAAAAGTACGTCGCAATAAAATCGAATTTAATGAGGATTATTCAGTCACAACAAATCCCGCCGAGTTTTATGGCTTGTAAGTTTTTAATTCGGCCCATTGGAAGCGATGATGTATTCGCTCGGACGCGCGCGAGAGATCAAATTCCTATTTGAGAAATTCTCCTTTTGGCCGGCCTTTTTTAACGAGCGTGGCCACGAACAAAAAGAAATCTAATAGCCATAAAAGTGACGCTGACACTAATTTAATATTTCGGCCAATTATTTACTGTCAAATAAATTTATAACCTTATCTAGTCCGCAGACCAATGGTCTGTAACCAAGGGAAGTGTAAAAACTTCTTCAGGTTGCAAAATATTATCTGCTAAAAATAAGAAAAGAGAACTAAATATTTGTTTATTTATTTGTACAAACCCATTTCATTGAAATTTTTGCAAGATTTTTCTAATATATTTTTGTAATTTTATTCGGAGTTCAATAATCAATTTTGAATTTTTTATTTTTGCAGGTAAGAAGCTGAAAACAATTGGGGTGAATTAGAAGCAGGCATCTGTATTTAAACAGTGACCTTCATATTGGCAAGTACAACAATCGTCAGAGCGTATGTCAAATGCTCTACTTATGAGAACATTATCTTAAGAAATGCTTGACTACAAAATTCTTTGAAACTATAATTTTAAAAAAAATTACAGAAATGAAAATAGTATAATTATATCCTTGAATTATCTGAGTATGCATATTATATGTATCTTTTATGTGCGATAATTTCTGTAATTAATTTTTTATAAATTTTCCACCTGCATGCTTGTTCATCATTTTGTTAGAATTAATATATAAAACGTTGCAAGAAATTGATCAAATCTTGAAACTAAACTTTAAAAAAGCACGCAAAATTTAAAAACAAGCTTGCAGTACAAGAAGTCCTGCGTTTTTGAGAAAACGAAAACCAACCTCGTTACACTGCCCCCTAACAGCGCAGTTATGCTTAATGACACGTGGGTAATTCCGTCGCACGAACCTAGAGTTATAAATTTCTTCTCTTGTCTCTAACAGTCTGACAATCGACATTCGTAAAAATTTAATTGATAGCGCGTTTGGAGTCGCGCACGTTTTGACAAAGTTTGTGCCTCGTGGAGGCCCTTTTGCACTTCCTTGTTAGGAAAAGGGACGCTCGCTCGCACACAAGACGTCAAATAATAAAAAAGGTTAAACGCCATTTATTCTAATTTGATCGTAAAACTCAGCTTGTCTCCGACACACACACTGCAGTATCATAACAAAGACCGCCGTGGATCTCTAATGGTGAAAAATAACACATTCCGCTACTTTTCACGGCACCATAATAAATTTTTATGGACAAAGGCGTTTTTCATCCCGAATGCTTTATTTTTCGCATCTTTTCCCGCACTGTTCCGGAATCAATTTGTGTTATATTCCGGCCCCACTCTTCTTTTACACGGGAAATAAACGGGCTTGAGATAAGGAAACGAAGTTGAAAGATTTATAGTTTATTTAAGTTCTAATGCGAGCTAAATTACAGCCACCGGATTCAATAAATTCAACCTGATTTTATTTCTGTCCCGACGCCGGCTCATTTTGTAAGATTTTTTCCGCCTCAATAACAATATATCTTCGCACCAAATTTTTGATGAAGGATTAAAAAGGAGTTGCATGTTGAAAAGTAGCGGTCCGGTCCCAATATATTTATTTTAAAGCCAGTTTAATGTTCTTAAGATAGAAATCGAAGAAGGCCAGCCGCTTCGGTTTTATTTAAGAGAGGCGTTTGATCAGGTTCCCTTGTCACTACATTATCCTGCAGAAGAAGATTCACCGTTCAACAGTCCCTAATTGGACAATCGGTGTCTACGATATAAGCCCGCGAAAGGAATTTTATTTTCTAATTTTACAACTGAAAAATTACCTTGGCGTAGTTCTAGTGAGAACGACGCTTGTACATTAACATCTTTATTTCTCCTCACAGGATTTATTCTCCTTTTAATTACACGCACGAGCTGATCGCTTATCCAGTTGAAATTCAACTTTTCAAACGGCTTTTTAATTCAACCTTTAAGATTGCGATTTGCGATATTATGAAATTTATATTTTCAATATATTTTGCCAAAAATCCTCAGTGATGGAAAAGAAACTCTTCTTTTCTGTCGCAAAAATATATATTTTTGGGTCGTCGTCGAGGAGGCAAACAGAAAGTCTGCGGAATGATAAGATAAAAATATCCTGTGCCCCGAGCGCCAGTGAAAAGGTGTGTGCGCGCAACACCTGAATCATTGCTCATTGTGCGACGCAAACATCCTTCTTCGCCGCGCGCCGTCTCGTTTTTTTGACGCTGGTCACAAGTTCATCCCGCAGCACACTCTCTTTTTCACCGCAGCTATAAATTGTGCACACGACAACTTCTCTGCCACTTTCTTAGGTTATCAACCCAAAAAGGCTACACTCTTATTGCGTTTCAGCTTTTCTGAAAAGAAAAAAACTTTTATCAACTCGGAGAATGATTTGCTCCAAAAATAGATACAACTCATCATAAAAACAATTTAGTGAGTTTCAATTTACACCGTTTATAATACTACAGCGATGAACGATAGCTTAATATGTTGCAGTATCAACAAATGTTATTATTTCAGCTATTTTTCAACTATTAAATATTCTACTTAAATTCATTAGAAGATAAATAAATTCTTTCTAATTAATGACGCAACCATCTTTGGCACTACAATATTTTACATGTTGAATTCGTTTTAAATGTAAAAAATAATTTTTAATCAAAAATTCAGTATAGGGATGGAGAATTAATATAACTGCTTATTAAAAGAAACATAATGGAAATTGAATTTACCCAAACAAATTTTACTTAATTAAGAATAAATCAAGTTACATAAATTTGTTAATAAAATCATCCCTTATATTCCACGAGCATCATCTTATTTACAAGATAAAACTTAATATAATTTAATTTTATAATAAAAAATTACGCTGGAAGGAATTGTTGAAGAAAAATTTAAAATACAAACATTTGAATAGTGTTATCTTAAACAAGAAATTGAAATAATTTACAGAACTGAGACTAAAATTAAAACCGTTTTCATTGTTATAAGAGCTCTCAAAATTGAGCATGGGAAAATTCTGAAGCAAAATTTCAATTTAATTTATTTTGACTGTTGTAATGAGCAGATGACTTTTCCTTGTCTTGCAATATACACAAATGACTTGGGTTATTACCTTTCCTTGAGCAATAATTTCACTTTGAGCAGCAAACTGCAAATAAACGTCTTTTAAAAAGCACACAAGGAAAGAGATTTGAATCTTTCTATAATGCTCCTCTGTAATAATAGTGCATCCCATGTTTGGATAGCAAATTAAAAAGCCTCATCAATCAATACAAAGGCGGCGGGGCACACATACAAAAACAATAATAAAAAGGAAGCCCTTAATTAACCTTGCTGTGTGTACATGCAGATTGAGGTCGAGATCAGAAAGCGAGCAAGTAGGCGGTTTCAATTTGCAGTCGGTGTGAGCGCGGTGGCGTTTATATACTTTTGCATTTATCAGCGGCGCAATCCGCGGCTGTTTGCCCAACGACTGCCGTTTTAATTAATTTAAGGTGTATGCTTACGAAAGTGCTCCGGCTTATTTTCGGGCCGATTTTGCTCAAAGGATCGAGAGCAATCAAGGCCGTTCACCTCGCAAACTCTTTCTTTCTCTTTGTTTCGCTCTCGCGCAATTTGCCTTGCTCTTGCGAGGAGATGCTGCGCTCGATCTTGCTGTGCGCGCCAGACCACTTGAAGCTTCGCAACAACAGACTCGAGGTTGCCCCATCGCAACATAAAAAACGTGCGGTTGCAAATTAGCCTGCAAAAATCGCCTCTGTCGAGGTTTGGAGAAAATTAATCAGAAATTCATTATTTTTATTCAAGTTTTCATTTTTTCCCAGCTTTATTACTCCATTTTATAGGTTTCCATCATCACCCCTCACCTAAATTTTAAAATTTCAATTCAATATTCTGGAACGTGGAAAAAATTACATGGACGGCATTTGTAGATTCAACATTTGAACACATTTATAATATTATAAAAATTCCTTTCAATCTGCTTTGAAGGATTTAATCAGAACAATTTTTTGTGACATTCAACAAACGTTACTTTTACTCCATTGTTTGTTTTCAAAGATTTTTAAATATTATTTCAACACCAAAAACTTTGAATTTCAACAGAAATAAAGTTTATTGCTATAAATTATGATTTAATATAAAATTCCTTATTCAAAAAGTAAAAAAAAAACAATTAATTTAATATATAAATATAATTTTATGTAACCAAAATACGCATTAACTTTTTTAAGGTTGAGAATATTATCATTATCAGTAAAATTAGTAAATATCATCAAACTTTATTTATTATCTTGAAAAAATTTAAACATTGTGGATTGGTTTTCATCTGAAATTTACTTGTGGCAGCACAACTTAACTAGAAAATAGGTAATATTTTCAGAAGTTCACAGAGAATGCTGAAAAATAATTTATCTCTTTCTAAAACTTTTTTGAAGTTCGCAATAAACGGTAATTTAAAAAATCCACATGAATATTGACTTATCGTATTTCTATAGGGGAACAGCTGGTCTGAAGAAATTTTTGGGCCTGGCACCGTCAGAATGTGGGTGTGAAGAGGCAATGAGTGTGCGTATATTATTAAAATGAATAAGCGCCGAAGAGCAGGCTGCAGCCATAAATTAATGGCGAGTCGGTGATATCATATGTGTGGTGAATACAGTTTTAATAGGACCTGGAGATAACTTATTTTCGATTCCAGAGCGCGCCTGACTCACGTTTGAGTGAGACGAGAGGAAAATATATGCATGCCAAACGATGGCTGAGACGCGTCGATAAACAAATGGATGCATCATCTCAGTTCTGCCGGCGGATGCTGCGAGAAAACTTTATCTCTGGCCGGCCGCTTTTTCGGCATTACTCACCTTCAGAACCGACGTCACTGAAAACACATTGCAAATTGTGACTCACGCCACTCATTAAAAGTCCAAGTCTATGCCAGGAATTTGGGCGTTTGTTGCAGATAAGTGGAAATAATTTCGTAAACACAAAATTAGAATAAAAAGGGTTTTTTTACTTTTTAGGCGATAATCGATCAAGCTTTTTTAATGAATATTCAATGAGTTGTAAATACATCAAATTATACTGCATAAATCAGACTTTCTGGATGAAAAGTAGGAAGCATTAGAATTAGTATTTTTGACGTCAGAGTGAAATAAAGTGATAGATGTGTTGCGAAGTTGGCAGTAAAACGGGAACTGGCGGCAGCTCCAAACGAGTGATTAGGGTAATGTAACGCCGGCAGCAATATAACTTATTTTAATTGGAAATTTATGCAGCTTAGCGATAAAAAGGCCTTTCCTTCGGGCTGATGGCTTAGTTTTGTGCATTAATTTGCCAGCGCCGCTTATAATATTATGGATGTGCATTTGCATACTTGTAAAATAGCAACCTACAATTAATGAAACTTGAAACTAGATCTCGATGTTCAATAAGGAATATTTTGTTACAAAACCGACGATTATATTATTTAAATAATTTAATTAAAATAAGCCTGGAGGCGCTGCATTTTATAAACCCAAAACCTTTCGCTTGATTGAAATTCTTGAAATGAATTATCATGTTTATTTTACCAAACATCTTTGAGTGAAGAAGAAATTTTCTGGCACCCATCTTCATTAAAACACTAAATCTTGTTTTGTCGTCATCTTTTGCCTTAATGAACTTCTATTTAAGGCACATTTCGACAGGTTGTCAACCGCAAGAGCCTGACCAAACAGACATAATCGACGAAAATGGCTGAATTAATGGGCCCCGTGTTTACAATTCAAACAACTGTCATCAAGAGGGCGATCCATTTACCCGCGTCTTAATTAATGGAGTCCTTCCCTGGCCCCACAACATCAACGCTTGCCTAACATAATTGCGTGGTATATTTTTCCGAACGGCTTTATTTATCACGCGCGCCACGCAGCGCTCCCGACAAGAAAAACAAACATCTTCCAGCTGAGGAACTTTATAAAATTGCCCTCAGCACTACTTGTTGTGTGGCGTGTGCATCCCCCCAAGAGAGCCATTTATTTTAGGTGCGCGAGCTGCATCATTCAACTTGAACATTACTCATCACAGGCGCCCCTTAAGGAGAACGCTAAATTATATTTTAAAAATAAAATTTCAAGGCGCCATATAATGCAGAGTAAATCTTTATACATTATGTTAATAAAAATATTCAATATTTTTTATATTTTATTTTGACCGATTAAATTTTAAAATAATATCTCATTAATTTTTAATTTTCTTTTAAATTTCTTTTTAAATAATAATTTATTAGTTTTTTTACCATATCTATTATTGAATATCGAACCTCTCAAAACGCAACATTAATAACAGAAAAGTTGAATAATTTTTTACAAATATATAATCAACTAGGTTTTGAAATCTAGAAAACTTTATATCCATAAAATCTATCTTGCATTCGATGAAGACACGCAAGTATTATATTAAATCAAATGAAAATAAAATTGCAATCGATCATTAGTAGAAATTTAACTGAAGCGGGGATTAGAGAAGTTTAAGTTATGGTATAAACAATATTTTTTTACTAAAAAAAATTAAGCTCGCACAATTTTCAAAGCTATTTCTATATTTATGCGTTTCTAGAAAAATTGGTGACTCTCAATTCCCATTTTAAAAATTTATTTCTGTGTCGATTTCAACTTTTGAATTTTAAAAACCAACACCAAGATAAAAAAAGAAAAATGCACCGCATCACTTGAAATTCGCTATTCTAAATTAAATGAATGAGAAAAATACATTTTATATATAATTTTTTTTCGTTACTACACTTAAAAGAGGTATACAAGTACTCTAAACCACTCTAAACGTTGCTAACTATTCTTGATCAATTATTCGCCGCGGTATTTGCATATTAATTAAAAATATTTGCCTTAAAAATTTCACACGCGCCAAAAAGGATATTTATTTAATTCCATTATTAACTTTTTCGCGAATCGAACCGCTTTTTCATAATACAGAATCAATTAATTCGGGCGTCGGTGAGCATGAGGGCGCTGCTGCGTGACTCAAAGGTGAGGCGCGGAGCCAAAGCACACACACACAGGTCCCGCGAGCGCCTCCGAGTGTTCTCCACTCCACTCCTCCTCCACCACCTCCTCCTCACTTGGTTCGCTACCACGGACGCTCAGTCACAGTCACACACACGCTCACTTGACTACTCGCATCGCTCTTTCGAGTCAGTCCCAAGGCAGCCGGTCGGACGGACGGACGGACGCGCGAGCTCAGTTAAAAAAGCACAAACGACGAACGGACGGCGGACGAACGAGGGTTGCGAAGAGCCCTCCCTCGGCATGCTGTAAAACGCACCCTCGGCCACGACCATGGTGCGGCGGAGTGTGCTGCTCTTGTGGCTGTTGGGGGTGCTGGTCGGCGGCGACAACTCCCTGCACGACCACCCTCACAACTCGGACTTCAACAAAGGTACAACCTTTTTTCATTTCACTATTTCCGATCGCAGGGCGCGGCTGCTTTTTTCGCCTGTGTACACACACAGGCCAAGATAAATAATAGTCGGTCTGTGAGTTGTGCGACGCTGCGAGCTCTACGCCGCCGCCGGTTGTTGCGTTCAATGTGCTGACCTTTCATGTGCTCTCCGCGCCGGCGAGAGAGACCTTCGGAATACGTTCTCGGAAAAAAATTGTCGTATATACACAACCTCGAGACACGCATGATTTCGGATTTAATTAGAGCTACCTGGTGCCACGGGCGCATTAATTATTTTATTGGCCTGCCGCGGATTTTTTCTTTCTTTATTAATGAGCGGCGGGCATGCGAATTGCTGCTTTGAATAAAATTTAAATTGATTTACGCCGAGCTGCTTCTTTTTATACGCACTGGCGAGGCGCCCCCCGCTGTTGTGAAACTTTGCGAGTGGCGCTGAATTTGCACTAATTAGCACAATTCACGGGTCGAGGCTAATCAGCTATGCCGATTGTCAGCGCATTCTTCTTTGCCCGACTGCGTTGCTGATTGAAATTCAAGCCTGCTGCTTGGGTAAAAAAATATATATCAGGATGAAAACACACGGCGGCGGTGTATGCGATAAGAGGATGGCCGGCTGGAAACAAGAATGATTAGACGCTAGAATAAACAAGATTGTGCCCAGATAATATCAAATTTGGTGTTTTGTCTATGATGGGAGCAGAAAAAAAGTGAAACCTATAAATATCAACGGTGATAATTTTGCGCTATGAAAAGAGCCTCTTTAATAAATGTCAACATAGTTTAATACAATTCATTATTAAATATATATCAAATCCATGTAAAATCAAATTACTTTTAAACAAAATTATTCATATTTTAAATGCTAAAATAATCAATTAAATTGCGTTTTTTTTTTAAATAATTTATTTTTAAATTCAATTTTGTTTTCATAATTCAATTTTTATAATTTTATTAATTAATTAAACCTTCTTCGAAAAAATTTCATATGTCAATAATTATACTTCATTAGATTTAAAATTCAATTAAATCAATATAATAAATGGAAGACTGACGCTAAAAAAATTATCAAGGATGAAAAGAAGGAAATTTTAATGTACCTTCGAGAAGTGACTGAGTTGAATGTACCTAAAATTTATAATCTGAGTTAAATATATATCTGAGTTAAAAAATAGTTTTTTTCTCTATACTAATGTTATTTAAAAAAAATCATACATTAAAAGTACACAGTGGATTAATTTAGAAAATTCGTGGTTTTTAAGAAGTTTCAAAGAAATAAACAAGTTATATAGGGCACAGAATCAGGATATTGGAATAATCCAATAATATGCATTTGAGTTGCTTTAATTTAATTTTTTGCCTGTAAATTTATTTTTATAAAAATTCAATTCATTTTCACCTATTGATTTCACTTTCCATTAACTTAAAACTATTAGTAATTAGTGTCTTAATGTGTCTGAAAAACACAAACAATAGGCGCACACACCTGAAGAAGCCTCTTTCCATTCTATTTTATGTTCATCTAAAAACTTGATTTTATTGGCTCACTATTTACCAACCTCACCAGAAATAACCCTAATGGAAACTTTATTTTCGCACATTTCGGCGTCTCTGTTTGCCGAAGGAAGGCGTTTCCAACTTTCGCCGACCATAAAACCCGCGGCTGGGCAATAAAACACACGCACACACACATCCAGGAAAATACATAATTTGTTGGTAAACACAGGCGCGAACGAAAACAAAAAGCCTTGGAAGCGAACCTTAAATATTATATCAGTCCAGTCCGCATTCATTTACGTTGAAATTACACTGGCCGCGCGTCGAGTTTTCGCGCTCGGCGCACACTGGCCGCGCAGTTTAAATAAATATCATTATCCGCTGCGAGAGAACCGGCGGCTATTTTTGCGCTCATGCGTAACTGTTAAAGATATTAGGTACGGAATTTTTTATTGCACCCAAGTGAGACAGAGTTAGGGGCTGCAAAAAATAAGAAGAAGAAATTAATGCAGACGAGCGAAGGATGGACGGCCGCTCGGCTGGCCCTAGATCGTATTATAATTCAAGAGATGATGACATTGAGTCGAAACTATTTTTATTGCCTTCATGTGTTCCGAGGCTCGGGAAGCTGCAAAAGAAAGACAAAGAAAAAAAGGCCCGGCGCAAAGAGTGGGCCATTCATTCGCTCTTACACTGTGATTTTGTTGAGCTTATTAGTCACTTTGAGGGTCAATCAACACCGCTTTCATTTTCTATGATTAGCTTTTTTTATCACAATGAACATAATTTTTTCTTAATTAATAAATCTTGGAACAGTTATTATCTGCTGATTTTTTTTTCAAATTATTTATATTCCAATCAAATCTAACAGAGAATTTCTTTGTTGAGACCATGCTTGAAATTAAAAAAAAGTTTTAAGTATACAGATGCTTATACATGGAGCTAAATTAAAGTATTGAAATCCTTCACATAGTTCTGTTTAATATATTAATCTATGAATATGCCAGGATTGTATTTTTTTATTTCAATCTAACATAAAACAAGAATCCAAAAGGGACTCGAGAAAGACAAAAGTCAATGCAGCGAGGGGACAAATTAATTGATTGCCTTCACGACTAATGGCAATTTTAATTGTTTATAAAGCGGCGGTTGCGAATAACACTTGTGAGCAATGAGCTAGTAATTCTCTCGCCGCTGTCGGCTTGGACCGAGGCCAGTATCCTGCTGAAAATAAGCAAGACAAATTATTGGCAATTGATTGTGTTGTGACGCCACAACGGCGCCACTGTCGCAATTGTCCGAGGTGCAGTGTAGTGGACTAATTGAAGAAGGTTTATTTTGGCTCGGTGTGTGGCATTGGTTGCGTGATGAACGGCAATGTGGAGAAGAGCAGCGCAATTGATCTCTTTTATTCTTGGGCAAAGCAAACCCCTTGAGAGAAAACTGGTTCAAACTGAGAGCGCTTGAAATTTATTGTTTTGCGTTGCCAAGCTGCCGAGTTGATTTTAATCTCGCCGCCGAAATTGATTGTAATTGGGCGACTGGCAACTGCACGAAGGCAACCTTTTATATTCCCCGTCTCTTCGCTTTTGACTTTTGAAAGGAAGTTGCGAGAGAGGCGCCGGTTTTTAGATCACTCACCGAGACTTACCTTTGCTTTAATGCACTCTCTCGTTGCCAAATTGGATTCGGTTAATGCGTTCGTAGAATTTATGGCCACTTTAAAAGCTCGGCTGCTTATCAGATACCGCGAGCACAAACTGGTTGTCGGTTGCTTCGCGAAACAATTGGCGAAAACATCAGTGCTGCGTTTTAAATTACGGGCTTGTCAATGTTGTTTTATGGGTTGAAATCTGATGGCCGACTTGAAACTTAAACTAATAAATTATTGGTTAAAATGGTTCATACACGTTCAGTACTCTCTCGGAAATAATCTAGAACGGTTTTGTTCAATCTTGAACGGGAAAATCAGTCGCTTTCAGAAAACAAGGCTAGATAAAATTAAAAAAAAAAAATTATTTATAAAAAATGCAAATTTAAAAGAAAACTATTAAACAAAATAATATTTTAGTTTTAATTTTAAAATGGGCGTCTTATTTTTATTGCTCATTCTATAAAATAGGTTATTTGAGGTTTTATTTGTTATCATTTTCACCCATTTTTCCCACCCTTAATCTGTTTCTCTACCTATACAAAATAATCATAAAAAATTTGTAAAAACATTGTGCGCATTTTCTGCTAATAACATTGATCTCAAACTTAATGTTTCTATACATCATATAAGTCACCGATTCTACAGTTTTTCTTTTCTTAATATTTCTCCCTCTCCGCAAACTTTTCCACCAAGCGGCGGAAATTGTTCTGCGGATCCAGCCAGCATCTCACTACACGGAAGCTTTTGTGCTCCGTATGGCACACACGACACGTATACAGCAAGTACTCGCTGCTTCTCCTTGAAATTTAACGCTCGGGCACAATATCGCGCACATTGAAATTTTTATCAGCAGCCGCTCGTCTGTCGGTCGGTGGGTCGTTGGCGCTCGGGAGACACGCACTCATGCAGGCAGGCACATTATGTACATAGTAAAGTACAGATAAAATGAAATATGCCGTCGGTGGTCCTAAAACAACAACAGCAGCACTCGCAAAACAGCCATTATTATTGCGCAGCCAAACCGGGGGTGCCATAAATTGTGCCGGCACCACTAGGCTGCGCAGATTTGCACCTCGTTATTTGCATCGTACGCGGTCTCGTCACGCGTGGCACACGTGAACACGCTTACGAATCGGCCGCGTGCATAATTATGCACATCGCCGGTGCTGAAAACACGGCCGTCCAATGGTCTGCCTCTCACAATTAATGGTCCTCGTACATACGAGATCGCTTGGTTTCATGCTCGGTGATTCGCTTGACCACTCGCAACGCGCTGACGGCCGTCTTGTTACAAAGATTAATTCATTTTCAACTATGCGTCGGTTTGTGTGCAAAAAATATAGGAAAGAAAAAATTATAAAATTACAAGTTTTGCCGTGATGCTTTCATTTTTGAATTAAAATATTTAATTTTACTCATTGGAGTCTTTTTTATAAATTAAAATGTTTAGATTTAATTTATTCATGAAAATTCAATATAATAATGCGCAATTATGTATCTATCAGCTATTTTAGGTTCAATACAATTTTTCCAACTAATTCTCTATAAATAGGATTTAACTTCCATTAATAATTATTATTTATTATCTTCTATTAAAATAATTATTATTTTTGTAATGTTTTTCAAACATTTGGCATGCGCTGAAAGTTTCATACTTTTGAATAAAAATTCTTTGCGAATATCGCACTCTTCAATGGAAGCCATTAGAACGTGTGCCTGCAAAAACACTTAGCAGCTGACGCTCGGTGTCTGTTTCATGTTCATCTTCAGACAGGCGAATGTACAAGGCATACCAACACATAAAAGCGAATTAGAGGGTGGATCTTACACATTGCCTCAGATTGCGCCAACTCTAAGACCATCTCATCTCACGCGGGGAGCAGTGAAAATGTTGCAAATTAACAGCAGCTGACCTAAGTGCTCCAGCCGCAATTCATTCCTTTATCTTAGCGAGGCACATTTGCTTTTTTAATGGGAATTTTGAATCAAATCAATAATTGAAAATTATGGCTAACCTAATAGGTTTGCAGAGAATTTATATTACCACGAATCATAGAGTAACTTTTTACAAGGCAATCTAAAATTTATAAAAAGTTAATGAAAGAAACGCTATAAAATAGGATTTTGTATGTATTTCAAATAATATATGTTGGAGAAAATCGAAGAGAGGTGGATTGAAGATTTTAAAGTTTAATGAACCGTAATTTTCTAATTGAAAAATTTGTAAAAAAAAAAAATCAAAATTTTCTAGATCAAGTCAAATTTTTATTATTTTTCCGCCAACAGAATAAATAAATTGCAGATGACTTTGCGACAATAGCGAAAAAAAGTATCTCCTATCGAGTACTATGATAGGGTGCCTTGTTGAGTGCGAAAAGTGAAGCTGCCATACAAAGCATTATGTAGAAGAGGAAGGCGCAGATAAGAGGGAGTATAAGGTGAAGGCTTGTGCTCCATGTGCGAGTAAATACATTCATTTAATGTGCGCGCGCGCGCTCTCCTATCTATCTTCTCCAGCGCGTCTAATAACGTATGCAAGTGTGAGCATATATGTATCGCGGGACCCAAGAATGCCGGTTATTATATTTATGCGCTGAACACACAATGTCTTGTGTGCGCGAGGATACGTAACCAGGCAGATGAAGTAACTCGACGGCGCATTCCTCGGTGTCAACCTTGTGCCAGAACTGTTTCATTTGCTCAGCTGCGACCGAGTGCAAATATAACAAACGCGCACCACCAGACGCACTAAACGCGATTCGCGCTAATTGTACTTCATTGTTACTGTCCGGAATGCGCTGCGTTTAATGAAATCGTCGGATGGTTTGACACCAAGGTCGCTCATCCCTGAATATATGCTTTGCAAATAATCTTCGGCGCCTTTAACTGCACATTCAACCTTGCATTCCAGGATATATTGAGACTTAAACAATGGGATTCAGTATCGAAGATCGAAGATGACAGAACGATTTTGTTTTTACGTTCATTTCAAAAAGATTAAGTGCATTTTTAAAATCATTAAATGTTTCAAGTTCTGCATTTAAATTTCAATCGGTTTAACTCAATTTTTATAGCTTTCTTTTAATTTAAGTATTTTTTTTTAGAGTAATAATCTGAATGGGTTTGGCCATTGCAGGTGGCATTTAATTCACATATGCACTGCGTGTTGCATAATTTACCAAAATATAAAGTTTCCGAGCAAAAATTAAAAAAGAAAAATCAATTTGGCCCTTCACCAAAATCATAAACCGATCATTCAACACTGGCAGACGTGCGTTTAATTTCCGTCACCCACGCTCGAAAGAGTGCTCCTTCGTCTCTGGCAACACGTGGTCTTTCATAATTCCGCGTCGCGAAATATGTCACACCGGCCCGGCGTCATTAACGAGCGCTGAAATATCTCGGCCTCATCAGCGCGGCCGGGTATTTTCATTCATGAAAGCCGCCGGCCAGCAGTGTGCGTGCGCCAAATTAAACGAATTGCGGCACCAAACAGCCGCGGCGCGAACGCCGAGCCGCTCTTTGATTTATTCGCTGTTTAAATCTCGGCTGCATTCTGCTCCCGTTCACTGAGAGAGGCGTTGAGGGAATTCGCCGTCGGCCCGCAGCCGCGGCTACTGGTAAACAAATAAATTTTCAATCGGCTAGCAAATGAGAAGGCATGCGAGCAAGCTGATTGGCTTTTTTGCGGTTTTATATCATCGGAATACCACGGCAGGCATCGCTGTCGAACAAATAGCCTCAGCAGCCAGCAGTTAAATTCTCGTTTTTTTTCTTATTATTTTTTAAAAACATTTCCTTAATATTTCATTTTTCTTATTGCATTTCAATATGACGTTTAATTTAAAGCTTTGCTATGAAAAAAATGGAAGGTATTTTAATGAAAGTAAAGTTCAAATATTAACTTATTTACTTGAAATAATAGTTTACTTTGAATTTGGGGCAAGTTTCACCACAATTTTTTTCACCGCATACTGCATTAAATTTTATTATTTCTGATGTACTTTTAGTCCTTTTCAGAATGATTTTGATAATAATTTTCAAAATTTTGCAACCTTTTTTAAAATTATTTTTACTACATACATACAATTTAAATTTTGGTAGTCTTGAATGTCAACAAGTCTTTTCAAATACTACAAAGAATTTCAACCTTATTTTTTTGTCATTTTTATTTACGATTCGCTTTTGGGCCACTCGCGGTGTGGGCTGTTGAGCTTGTTGTGCAAGTGATTAATGGAGACAACAATAGCGCGCTTGGAAGATTATTAAGTCACTCGACAACAAAGCCGAGAAGAAAGTATAAAGGAAGCGGAGAAAGAAAGAAAGGGAAGCCTCAAAGCAGCAAACTGCGTGTAAAATTATAATCTGCGAGGGCGACGAGAACAAAAAGAACGGCGCCCGTCCATCTGTCCGTCATCCATTTTTCAGGAGCACTGCACGAGACTTGAGTTCTTTCAGCCTCGCGCCGAGTGAGAAGAAACGGCGAGATATAAAACGACTTACGGCACACACGCAATCCCTATTTAAAAATCAACGCGCAGCCGGGCTAGCTGTGCTGCTGGACCATCCATCGGTGGGCGTTTTGTAATAACGCCGGCGCTCCAAAAATAAAATTTATAAAATCGTACGAGACGAGCGCGGCTGTGAGTGGAATCTCGGCGTTTCTCTTGTGTTTACACTCGCGGCGCGCGAGGAATGCCAAAAGCATTTTTTATGGCCCTAGGGCAGTCCGAACGCGCGAAACCGACTAAAAGCTATGCCCGCCAAATCTGCTGCTGGTGCGTCTCTCATTAACAGGTGCAGCGCCCCGGAGATTTTTTCCGACTGCTCTCCTGCCGGGCCAAAAGCTAGCTTAATTGATGTGTTTAATGCACTAATGGAGCGTTTAAGCTCTAATTTTATCCTATTTATCTCTTTCCTCCCCGGCCGCACTCAGTCCGGGTGGCCACGTGACTGCATTAATTTTATGGACTTGTCAGAATTTCTCCGTTCCCCTAGAAAAATAATGGGATTAATTGAGTGACTTTTTTAACTGTGGAACACAAAATGAAGTATATTATCTTAGTTTTAACGGAACTCAATATAAGTTAAAAAAGAATAAGCCAATTTAAAATTAATAAGAAAAGGCCAAATTGAGATTAAAAAAAAGCATAATTGAGTTAAACTTGAAAAGCAAATTAATATTTACAAAAATGTTCTTAAGCATGAATTTATTTGGAAAGCAGTATTAATTAATTAATTTACTAATAATAAATGATCCTTGAAAATTATAGATACGTTTATTTAAAATTAAATACATTTGTTCATCAATGGTTGACGCCAAGTTTTTTTCACCTCTTGACATTATGGTCTATAATATAACCTAGAAAAATTCTAAATATGGATTGTGTGGAAATATGTGAGTGAGAGCAAAACAAAACGATAACACGGGCCCGTCTCGCGGCTGACGTGATCTCCATGAGTCACCCAACATTCTCACTTTCAAGCAACATTGCAGAAGAGTGCATAAATTTGCGCCGCCGTGCCTCATTCCCGCCGAGCTAGAGTGTGACCTGCCGTAAAAGCAGCAGTGCTCCCGCAGCATTTGCACTTTTATTAGCGAGTGTTCTAAATTTAAAGGGACGAGGCTGACCTGTGACCTTAGCCACTCGGCAAACAGCAGCGCAGCTGACTTGAGGCTATTCTTATTTGGAGCGCTAATTTAGCACTCTCTCGGTACCACGGACCGGCCGATACACATAAAGATTTTTTCCTTCGCGGCGTGTCAATGGCGATTTCATTGATATTTATTTATGATGGCGACTTATTTCGTTCCTATTTGAACCACTTGCGATTTTACGACACATCGCCGAGCGCATACATGAAGGGCGTTTCAATTCCGCGACGTGCAGAGAGCAGAGGCTAATTTATTTTTAGCCGCGCTCACCATACACTTGAGATGCAAATCGCAACAATGAGGACAAGTTTACGTTTTTGGAGGTGCCGAGCCGGTCGACGCAGATTTGCACGCGCAAATTAGCCATCAACCGGCGCTTTATTCTCCGCACTTTGTCAGCCAGCGTCTGACACTTTGAAGTGTCTGCTCATAAAAGGCAGCCAATATTTTCGCCGGCCGTTTCAACGGCTCAATTCACTCCAACGCGCTGCGTTTCGATTCCAATCAGCTGAGTAAGCGAACGGCGGTGAAACCTTTTTGGAGCTGTTGAGAAAACAAAAAGGTGAACTGGTCAGATCACTGCAGCCTCTCTTTTGGCGAAATTGGTCTCCGGGTGACTCACTCTGGTTTTTAATAAGCTCTGCAAAAAAAATTTGCATTCATTGAGACAGCGGTGAAATTATTACATTGTTTATTTCGCTCATTATTCTCCATTCAATCAATAAAGTGTGTTGATATTAAAAAAAATACGATTTTTTTGTAAGTAAATTTTTTTACTTTCTTTTATCATAAATTGAATTTAATAACAATCAGGATAACTAGTATTTCCATCTATATCACTAGATTCCAAAAATATATTTTATTTTGGAGCAATAGACAATTTAAAATACAAATTATGAAATTTATTTCAAAATACCTCTTCATCGTTAAATACTGATAAAAAATAGATGAAAAATTCAATTTATCAGATCATGCTGCTATATGTATTGGTATTTTTCAAGTGGTGGGATGTGATTTTAATTCATTAGAAATTTGGTTGAACTCCAAGAGTAGATGATGAAAATGTAATTTTAAAAAAAATCATAATCTATTGTTTTTATTCACTATATTGACTATATTGTAGGAATATTTCCACCTTTCCCATTCTTTTATTGCTCTTTGCAATGATTTAGAGAAGAGTTTCTCTTGTTATTCAGATATTTAATTCTAACGTTTTACTGTCCTTTGTTTGGGAGAAGCATATTTAAGTTTGATAAATCCTACAATTAGACTGCGGATAGCACAGAAACCACTCGTGGGGCCCAATTCATAAACAACAACATTCAAATAAATGTGTCTACAAAGTACGAATATCAAAACAATGGGCCAAGGAACGAACTCCACCCAGAAATATTATAGCAGCCTTTTCTCTTTGATTCGATACCTTGCAAGAGTCGTATTAATTTAAAACAACGATTCGCGTGTTTTTGCGCCACGCCGTGCGCCGAGTAAAATAATACAATATAATATTCAAAATGAATACAGAATACGGCGCCTGATTTAGTGTGTGGTGCGCAATAAATATGAAATTCAAATCGAATGCATAATTCATAAATGTATATAAAACGGCGAGGCAGCGTATAAATGTTTCAGTTGTGTTGTTGTCCGTCCGCTTGCCAGCCTGCCCCATCTATCACCACGCAATCAGCAATTTAAAATGCAACGCTGAGATCGAGATAAGCAAGAAAACACATCGCGGCGCAACAGACGAGCAGACATAATTTTTGGCATAATGCGCTGCCGCCTGAATTTCACGCAGCAGCGAGACGGCGACGCGGACCGCCGGCCGGTTCAAAACATGCTTATTTTTTAGTGCTCGCAGCCAACCCTGTAGCAAGGACACCGTAATGTGTTCTTTTTCTTGTTTAGTTACCAACAGGTATTATTACTATGGTCTCGTGTGCGCGCGAGTGAGCGAGCGAGCGTGTATTCGCAAACTCCACGTTGGCCTTGACTTGACCAAAGTAGCTTTTTAATCAAGAGAAGCACCAACGTACCGACCGACCGGCTCTCGAAAGGCTGCACAAATTTAATACTTCTCAATAGTTCATGATAAGTATTTAGGCCATAATAAAATTTAAAAATACTCTGGTTGAAAGTTAAAACTTATGATTTTAAAATTGAAATATCTTGTTGATGATGAATCAATAATTATGTTTTCATGTTTTTATCAGAGTTTTTATCAAGTTTCTATTAATCTCTAGTGCATATCTATGGGAGAGAGAACTCCAAAATCTCGTGTATGCAATTATGCATCCTGTATCAATTCTTAATTATGCAATTAGAGAAGAGGCTTTAAAAGTTTATCCATTTGAAAAGTGATAAGGTTTTTTTCAATTTAAACCAACGTGGAAAAATAAAATTTCTTTTTTACTTATTTGCATTGCAATTAATAAAAAAACTTTTTTAAAAATAAATATTAAATTAATAGATTCATTATATAATATTGATTTATGCTGTAATAAAATTGAAGTAAAAATAATTTTAAACATATAAATATGTATTTCATAAACAATAACGTGTGCTTAATTTTGACCGTTAAACAAGGTAGACTGAAATACATGAGCCTTTTGCGACTTGACATCCATAACTAATTGACCGCTCCGGATTTTTCATGACTGGAGAAATTGATTAAATCCGATCATTAGTTGGAGACCACGTATCTCCAACTGACAGACTATCAATCTTGCGGTCCAGTATTGACAGAGAAAGACAATGATGAAAAAACGCGTCGGCGCCACCTTTGCCGAGAGATCGAAGCAGCAATACAAAGAAGTCGAAATTTATTGGAAACGTTAGGAATGCCGTGTTTTACATCTCGCCTCGTCTCGCAGAGCGTAAAATAATATGACACGCGTTAGAGTTAGGAATAGAGAAGAGAGAAGAGAGTTATTTATATTTGTTTGTATCGTGTATGAAAACATATTTATTTTCGTGGAGAGATAACAGGGTGACAGGAGAACATAACTCTTTCGTCCGAAAAACTTTGCGTTCACCGACGTTTGATTTTCTGAGATTTTTATCAGACAGACATTTATTTTCAACACCATTGCCAGAATATCCATTTTTGTTAAAAGATATTTTTTTCAGTTGAATAATTCATTTTCAATCTACTGGCATCATTAAGACTAAAAACATGATAATTTCTCTGCAGCAAAAAGCTATTTGCAATGGTGATGTTTGCCATTTTAATTTCCATGTAGATTAAAAATTTTGCAAGCAAGGACCTTTGGGGTATGGGATTGTATGATGAATAACTTTCCTTTCAGAGGATTTCCTCTAAAAAGAAAAAAAAACGCGAGATCTTGATTGCGATTTTAACCCGTGCTGGACAAGTAATAGATCATTTTGCTTGAGGGTTTCTTTTTTGAGAGCAATAATAAAGTTGCTCGTTTTGTACGCCGCTAGGTAATCCGATTGCGGATGTCCCGCCGGACTGTTACTTTGAGTGTGTATTTTTTATTATCTACATCTTGTTCTCGAATCCTTGCATTAATTAATTGCCCGCAGGTTAATTGCGAATGATGAACTGGAAAGTAGATTTTTTGCGTGTTTAGTTGCAAATATCTTTTCATTACACTCTTGTAGTTTTCTTTTCTAAATTAAAGAATTAAAGCAGCGTTTAAAATATACAAATTAACAAAATGTATTTATTTTTTTTAAACGTCTTGTACCTTTTTTAGCAGCCATCATACATTTAAATTGTTACAGGGATAATCAATCAAATAAGTGTATAATTCTTAAAATTTAACATTTGCTTAGTTTTTAATTTCTTCTCTTAAAGTTTTTTAATTCAATTAACCATCAGTTAAATTATATTTACACAATCTGAGGATAAATATTCATGCTTGCGTTTGTAACTTTAAATAAATTAAAATAAAAAAATCGGCTTTTTGCCAAAGCAACCTCAATTGAAAATGTCAATACAGGACAATAATTCAAGTAGCTCTGCTAAAAATGCGCATCACACAAAATAACATGCAAATATTTGGCTGGTAGTCAGTAGAAAAATTTCTGAGAAGCGCTTGACGGTCAACCCTTCTCTTAATGAATTAAAATCGCGCATGACTCGCGGCTCTGCAAAAGCAGTTCGCGGAATCGCCAAATAGCAGCGCAGGTGTCTAAATATAAAGCCGGTCTATTTGCAGCGCTCGAAATCGGAAATTAAATGGTCTAATTTGATGAAGAGGGATTTTGCACGAGCCTCTGTGTTATAGCAAAAGTGGAGGAGAGTTACTCGCGCGCGTAGATTGAATTTGCAGCGTCTGCTTTGAAGTGGAAAGACCAACTATTAGAGAGAGTGGCGAGCAAGGAAATCAAATGAGAGTAGCGAATGAACCGCGAATATTCGGGCACCGAGAGAAAGGCAATTCATCGTTCAATTTATAGCTTACTTATCATGCGGACGTAGGCGAATCAAAAAGCAGGCGCCCGCTGCTTTTTAGACACGGCTTCTTTTCCCGTACAATTACACGGCGATTGTTGAAACGAAATAATGAGCCAATCACAATTTCCTGCAGCTGCCGTGAAAGTTATTTTGTACAGTGGTATTGTAGGAAGTTTTTAATTTAATTACGCCTTTTTTATATTATTCAGAAAAAATTACCCTTCATTCCGAGACCTTTCCTTTAGTCTCACATGCAGACACGATGGGGATTTTCTGCGGGCCGTCGACAGACTCGGGCGGATCATTATATTCCGAAGTGGAAGATGAGCATTCTGTGTGCGGTCACGGATTTCGAGCTCACGACTGCCGAGTGATGAGAGCACCAGAAAGAGAATGTGCGGCGCGACCGCAAAGTTCACAGCCGCCTATTCATCTCGAAACTCACTCTCCGAACCTAATTAATTTTTATAAACTCGCCGACCGATTGCGATGAAATTGAAATTACACGGCGCGGTGGCGTTGAAAAATTGACGAGGGCAACCGCAAGGGCTCCCGTTGCAATTTTCTAACCGTGGGAGAGGAATTGCTTGGCTAACAAGCTTTGATTTTTAATCTCTACATCCGGTTCATCTAACTAAGTTAGATGAAAGCGAAGTTGAATATGAAGAAATTGAAAAATTTATATTATATTACATAGTTTTAATAACGGTAGAACATGGGAAGAGATCTGATCGAATCTTTTAGTTATGAAAATCTGACGTTAAAACATATATTTGATTAAATTTAATTTGTCTATTCTTTATCAATATTTTTTTAGGTGAAAATGAAATTCACCTCGAGTATTAACATTTAACTTTTTAAGTTCATGAGTAAAAATAACGATTTTGGTTTATAGTTTACTTTGTATTTATTATAAACTGATGAAATTTCCTGCCATTTGAAAGCTCTAATTTGCTTGATTAAATCTTGGCCGTTTATACGTAACTCATGTTAGATTGTACAAAGATAAACCTTTTGTGTTGCACTTAAGTGGTTCAACTTTGACCTCTGAGGACGTGACCGTGCTGGAAAATAACGCTTAGGGACGAGAGAAGACGAAAAGTCTCTTCGCAACCTGCTGAAACTCGAGGAGTTTTAATTAATTATTCAGGCCATTAAGTCAGCCCGAGTCGGAAGATTTGTGCGCGCGTTTCGCTCACCAGGATAGCTGCTGCTGCTGAATATAATTATATTTTCATTGCCCGGCATTTCAGCTGGAAGTCGAGATGCTGGGAAAATGAGTTTCGCATTGCGGGCGAGTATAATGTATAATGAGACGCCACGACCAGAAATATTGCTCCGACTGACGTTTATTATTTGCGTGCTCAATTTGATTTGTGGAAAATACGCGCCGTTTCGTCGTCGGCGGGGTTATTACACGCAATTTCGCAAGTCGCTGCTAAATTAACTTGCTTCGTTGATTTATGTTGACTTCAATTTGTCCGACAAAATGTATGCTTTTAAAATTATCAATTTAGCCCCGACATTTTAATTTACACCTTTTTCTGCTAATTTGCGTTAAAAATTTCTACCTCAGTTGTAATAAATTTAGTCGCAGATCATTGACTTTTCAGCACGCAAACTTGGCAAGCTGCTGATGCATGAAGTGAAATTATATCACAATCTGGCGTGCATCTCGTCGCAATAAGAACCGGAGCTGGTTCGTCTCGGTTTATTACACGACCCAACGCTAAACAAGGCGCGACTCCCTGCTGACTGAGAATCACACACGACGCTCTCTCGCCTGCATCTTATGCAAATTACACACGGGAGAATAAAAAAGGATTTTGATTAAATGTGATTTAATAACTTGCTACCGCGTCCCGATCCGCGATCGGGTTCAAATTAAAAAGAGTGCCCGAGAGAGGTAAAAACTCGATTATCGAGTTTCAGATTAACATACCAGTTCTGGGGACGTGTTAATTTAATATTGGGAAATAAACTTATACACCGCCCGAAGACGAAAAATATCGCTTCGCCTTCTACGGAAGCCGTCGTTTGTGGTAATAAATTGGAAATTAAAGAAGTCACTGGCTTTCGGGGCTTACGTGTCACCTCCATATAAGGCTTGCTGCGTTGTCAACACGCTGAGAAAGAGAGAGAGAGATAATCTCTTACATTCCGACTTCAAAACGAAAAATCCTAATCCACCGGGAAGGTTGTGACAAGCAAACATTAAAATGAAAGGTAATGGACACACACGAGCTGGGAGTTTTTTACTTCAAAAGTTGACTAACTTGTCTCCGTTTAATTGCCTGGCGCTATCGAGTCGCGGCATCGGCACAAAAATCCTCAATTAATTCCAAAGGCTAAATTGGCCGACGAGGGGATTACTTATTTTACGTAAGCGGTATGCAAAAAGAAGCAAATTAATTCTGAACTTTATCGCGACTCTCGAGACGTATAAAATCTTGCTTTGCGTGACAGATATTAATTTTTTTCCATCGTGGATGGCATGAGCTAAAATTTATGCTTCGAAACGCTTCAATTTGCTGGCAAACATGCAAAAATATTTTTGGAGCGCACCACCGCATACATGAATCATGCAGATGTCCGAAATGTAACAAATTTGCTAAGCGTGAACAATGTGGCGTTTCAAATCGAACGCGGTGTTTTACGTCTGGACCAATTCACAGCGAGTATAACAGAAGTAAAAATGTGCTGCTCTCTGATTGCGCTGCATTATAAGCCATTAGAGCGGGCGAGGAATACTGTATGAACCATAATGGAGCAGGACGTGTCCTGATAAATCACCCCTGCCTCGCATAATATCGTTACATAACCATGCATTGCGGCCAACGTGCTGCATAATTTAGAGTCACAATTGCAGCCACGTCGCTTCGTGACAGCGTTTTGGAGAGTGCAAATTTAGTACGTCCTGCACCTAATGCTGTTGCTAATTGTGTAAAAAATAAATTGTTTTTAATTTTAATAACAGTACTTACAATTCTTTGATAAAAATTGAAAAAAAAATGATATGCAATATTATTTTATTTAGCTCATTATTTCATTTATAATTTACTTAAATAATAAACATAAAAATATATAATGTATTTTATGAATAAATTTATTTTTGCTAATTTAACATGATATTTCTTAATAAAAATAATACATTAACAATAAAATAGTTTTCTTAATTTAATATATTTATACAGATGACAAACAAATTTATATGGACCATTTCAGAAATACTCCTTACCAATCTTATGATTGTATCTCTGTCCGTTTGTTCACAAAGTTACAGTTAAAATTATATAATTAATTGCAAAACATTTCCTCGCGTTATCGTCAAGAGGAATGACGTTTTTGTTTAAATGACTTGAAAAAATCAATATATTTAATATACAATATAGGTTAAAAAATTATATTTTAAATATGAATAAAAAAGTAAGCAAAGCGGTAAAATAGTTTTATATTATTTATGAATAATATGATATTAAACAAATTTACTATAATATTCAACACAGTTCTATCTAGATGTTCTTGTAGTTGTTATGGAACAATTTTGCACTTGAGGTGTTCATTTTATTTCATCAAAAAATATTCTACATAGTTTTTAACAGCTTTGAAATAACATTGAACTCATTTGACTGCAGATAATTAGAATTTTAGACACAAAAATTCATTAAAGAAATTATTTTACTTTAAACTTTTATTATGTGCATATTGTGTATAAAAGTTATACGTAAATATTGTCAGGCCCCTTTGCGTGAAGGTTCTGGTTCACAAGAACTTGGTGCACATTATGTGACGCTTTTTGTATGTGCCCATGTTTATCAGAGGTGGAGTGTGGTTGTTCCATCTCCCCTTCGTCATAAATTAATTCACCGCGTGCAACGCGAATGATTTATTCAATAAATGCCTGTGTGCGCGAGTGCATGTTTAATAAGCTGCTTTTGTGCTCTGTTGCAGGTAAGAATTCGCACCTTGTCCCAGCAACTTCGTCTCTGGCTGCTGCGCCGGAGGATTATCTGCGCCGTGTACGTGCCGGTTCACAACTGATGGCAGAGATGAGTAAAAAAAATTGGCGAAAAGTTGTGACGCGCGCGTTGAACGCCTAATTATACACTCGCAGCTTTTAATTACGCCTATCATTATTGAGTGCCAAAGTTTTTGCTCCAATTGCGACGATGATTAAGGGCAAAAACGTCGGTGGACTTGTTGATAATTTACAGCGGTAGCTCGTTCCGTTTATGTTTTGTGTGTAGAGAAAAAAAATTGGAAATTGACACTCCTTTGAACATGGCTGGAGAGTGTGATGAAAAGAGCAATTAACTCTCTGTTTAACCATCATCAAAGTAAAATAATTGTATGTATTACTTTTTACCGGTGCAAAAAATATATCCACATTTTCTATTTAGTTTGGACATAGTTTGGAAAGTAACAAAACAAAGTATTGTAATTTATATTTTTAAAATGATTAATTTTTCAAATTGGTAATTCATATTTTTATTTCGAAAAGTAATTTCGTGATGGAGGGTTTATTCATGGTGTTTTAATTTAAACCAGCATTACGTGAAAGATATTTTAAGTCAATTTTTTTCTACAGAACAACAAAAGACTAAAAAACTCATTCATGAAAAGCTGAATTTCCCGGCAAAACATAAGGTTTTTAAATTTTTCATGGTGTTGGTTAGCCGTTAATTACCAATTTAATGATCAAACCAACCAAGCGTATTATGAGCAAAATATGAGCCATACACAGTAAAACCAAAAATCAATACCGCCAACCATAATTACGTACCATTAATATTGGATTCGATGCCAAACCCCAGCAGCTTTGAGCCAAATTAAACCGCGCTGCGCCCAACAGAATTCCAAACCAGGCTCTTTGTTATTCAATTTACTCGTCCGACATGACGAGCTGATAGGGAGAGAGAGAGATGAGTCGACAATACACTAAAAATCCCGTGCGCACCGAGAGCGCATTAAATCCACCTTCAATACAATAATAATCCATTATGCAGCAGCAACAGTCTTGAATTGAACGTGGGCGTCACTGGTGCATGCAACACACCGCCGAGAGCAAAATACAATGCGAGTCCCCGTCCGTCCGTCCGTCCTGATCTCGTTCAGAGCAACGTATATTCTCGGACCGACTCTCAAGATGTAATCGCGATTTACTGCTGCCGATATTCTCATTCCGTCTCTCTCGCGCGCGCGGTCTGGCGCGCTCAAAAATTGATTTAGCTCGCACACACTCCACCGACTGCAGACCTCAGGCTTTATATTCAAACACACAGACCTCGCTTGAGCATTGTAAATTGCTACTTACTTGAAGTACAATGTATAAAAGTGGCATAACTAGAAATTTTACTTGCTAACATAAATTTATTGCATATTTTTAAGTTGCTGATATAAAATATATCATTTAAAATTTTTTTATAATAATATCATTTATTATTTTTATTTTACGTCATTTTAGTTTTAATTTGTATTTTTTTTTGGCGCAAATGGTTTTTGTTATGAATTGTAAAAGTTATTTTGATTAACACCAAGTCAAATTAATAAATTTGCTGCCTGCCACAGATATTATGGAAAATGATAAGATCATCCTTTAGCTGACTCATGATCTCTGTCATTTCAATTGAAATTATTGTACATTATTATAAATAATTTTGTAGACATAATTCTCTAATTCAATTAATTGCGTTTTTTTTTAATTTTAAATAGAAAATGCTCGGTAATTTTTTTGGCAGAAAATCATTTATTTGAATGAAAATAATTTGTTTTATTTTAAAGACTGAAACAAAAACTACATACATATATCTATACATTCACTTCTCGCCACTGGAGTGTCTATGTGTATTACTCAGTATTACTCGTTGCACAAAGGCACATAATAATAAAAACGCAAAAGTACACCTTACATTCATCTCTCTCGCGGCGCAGCAGCGACGAAAAAGCGCACACTCAGCCAGGGTCGCTGCATGCACGAGCCGCCTGAAGGTTCACAGATATATAATTCTTTATCCCGACCGAGCAAAAACGAGCCTGTGTTCAAAAATAAAATAGCCAAGAGCACACTAACTTATCGATATACATACCCACCAGACGATAAGGTATTTAATAACAATAATAAAAAGCTGCTCTGATGTCACCGGCCCTCGCATAAATCCGACCGCGCACGCCAATATTAATTACAAACCGTATCGTTTTTGCCGTTTTATAATACTCTCCTTTCACCATCGGCTCACAATACACCGTATAATTAAGCAATAAAAAACGGAGGAGTTCGTTCAACTGCGTTGGATTTATTTATTTTTTTGAGGAAGAGTCTCTTCGAAGTAAATTATATAAAGTAATTTATGTTTTATTCCATTCGTTGTTGGAGGGAGAGCTCGTTTCGTGTAGCATTATATATTTTTATATCAAAAGTTACCTGGAATTCTGGTTTATTACACGGAATGAACGAACGAATGCATGTGGAATTGTACGGGCTGCAGTGCCAGAGCAGACGCCGGCTCTCTTGTTTGCCCTAACGTGTATAAGTTTGTGTATCAGAAGGTCTGCGCGCTTGTTTTATCTCGCGCCGTAAACATTCCTTAGCTTGCGAGTTCAAACAGATTAAGAGCATTAGAGAAATTGTTTCATCTCACGCGCGATTCGTTTTAAGCTATCTCCAGAGCAAACAAAAATAATTGTAAATTTTCACCTTTTCCTGGCCGAGGTGCGCGATAAGAGGGAAGGAGATAAGCAAAATTAAACCATCCGACGGTGCTCCTTGATGATTTCGCACGTTCAGAAAATCCCTGTTTTATTTTTCTCTCGCGAAGAAGAAGCTCTTGAATTTATTTCCATGCTAATCCGAAATTAGATAAATATTATTGCTTGAGACCTCTGCCTCGGGAACAATAAGAAATAAATTCACAGAAGCAACAACATTGCGACTAAAATGCGAGAAATTTGAGGATTTGCTGCCGCCTTAAGATTTAAATTCTGTTTTATTCTGGCTGATGCGACGCGACTCTAGAAACAAAAATCAACAAACAAGAGGCAAACAGGATTAGGTGGCGGATTATGAGAGAGCTCTCGCTGCCAGGGACGCGGCAGAGAAATCGCAAGTTTCTTGGGAAACAACAAAGCTCCGTCTTATATTTATACAATTATTATGCTGCATAACGAGAAACTCCTTGAAGAGAATTCTGCAGCTGCTTCTTGTTGCTTTTATTGAGCTAAACTCGTCTGGAGATGTCTAGGGTCTAGCACAGTCGGATCTTAATTTGGAAGAATTGATCACCATTAATTAAATTCCAATGTTAAAAGCGGTAAAAAGCTAAATTTTATTGAAGAAAAACACACCATACAATTAAATAGTCATAATGTCATTACATTTTATTTGTTTTTAAAGGCAAAATAAGATGCTCTGTATTCATGAAAATATTATTTTTAATATTCTTTTAAACTTTTAAACACTAATAAAATAATTACAACAAAACGTAAATAAAAAACCATAATATATTTTATCAGATATATTTGTAATTAGCTGTAAAAATTTATTTATTAGTATTATTATATTATTTAAATTTAAATATAAAAATTTTTGTGTTTTTTGGTACAAGTTAAAATTTCCTGATTTATTTTACATACTACTTTATTGTAATAAAAATTTATTATAATAAAATGATCATTGTTATTTAAATACAGTTCATGAAAATTAAAATTTTGTCTCATTAACGTGAGGTCACGTTCTCAATTCATAATATTATCCCAGATGAAATTCCAAATTTTGTAATTAATAATTTCTCTAGCGCATTCATTGCAAAATTTTAAAAATAAAATTATTAAAAAATTTTTGTGTTCTTTTCTGCCAGTTGAAAGATTGCTTGCAAGTACCGCAGCTGCTGAACTCTTTCTCGACTCTTGGCACAAATATATGGGTAACGAGATGGGCAAACAAATAACAAACCGAAGGGCTCAGACGCTGGCGAGAGGTTCGTTCCAAAGCGAGAGTCGAAGAAGTTTATTTGCTCACACACGACGCACCGCGCGGCGCAATATAATAAGGCGATGCTAATTTGTATTGTGCGCTGCATCTCTCACCCACCGCGGGAGAGCATCGGCAAACGCCTAACAACCAACATTATGCAACCTTTTGTATGCATAATTAATCCTCCAGAAGCAGAAGCGCGCTCGGCGGCCGTTTTTATTGCTTTTTTATCTGCTGGCTTTTCCCTTTCGGAATAAATCTGGAGACTGCAGCAGTGCTGAGAGTTAAAGCGCTGCTGTTTTGATTTAGGATTAAAAACATACAGCACTTTGGACTTAGTGACGTCAGTCCGCAGTCTGCAACTCTTTCTTTCGCGTTTTGACAATAATTTGTCACCACTCGCCGGCGCCTCTCTTCTTTTTCCACTCATTAATTCTTCAACATCGCACCTCTTAAAAAGCAGACACGCGCGTCCAAAACCAATGAGCCGTCTGCTACTTTTTTTTATCTTTTGGCGAATTTTTGCAGGCTTTTATTAATTTGAGGACTGATTTATAACATGAACGTAGAGAGAACTCATACATCCTGCGTGTGCTGCTGCTGCTGGAAATTTATTCTGCTTTTAGTGAATTTCCGACGCTGACTAATGGAAGCAGAAGTTTAGCAAGAAGTGCGTTCTGTATGAATATGAAGGTATAAAAATGGCTCCTTTCAGCAAAGTTTTGATCAGAGTGAGAGTGAGTTATATGCACACGTTTTTGGCACAAGAAGACTCCATTTCTGCTTTACTTTTAAGCAAAAAATTTAACATTTCCTTGTATTATACTTAACAAACTTTACTTTTTGATTTATCGTTATACCTTTATAGACTATTTATTATCCCCGTTAAGAAAGCAACTCTTAAGCAATATTAGACCAGAAAATAATGAGCTAAAATGACTTATTTGACTTTAGCACTAATAATGCATCATAGCAATCTACTGTCTCTAATAAAGTTTTAATAACTAATTTTCTTGTTTGGATTTTGAATTAAGGTCAAAGATATTAAACAAATTTGAAATGACCTCTAGTTGTCCCATCCAGAAAAGGGTGCAGTTGCGAAACCCAACAACTGGATTAGCAATACAGGCGATCTCTCCAAATTAGGTAAGCTCCTCGAGTAACCGATCCGCTAATGCCCCACCTCTCTGTGGCAAATGTAAAAATATATCATCGCTGGCAATCACCTCAATCATCACTTCAAGTCTTACTATAAAAGTACTGACCGAGCGCAAAAATCAGCTGCGGCTCTGATGAGTTGTTGCTTCTTAGGGAGCGTGCTCGCGTTTCAAAGACTGCAGCTTTGAGGAACTCGGAGCGTAGGCATACAGGTCCGTTCGTTCAAAGATAAGCAGCGACTTACGTGTTTTCGAAGAGTAAAAAATATTGTTATTGACGACGACCTTCAGCCGCAACGCGAGACACCTGTTCCCGCCTTCGTCTGCGCATACCGGACTGTTCGCGAGATGTTTTTATTGCTCCGATAATTCAAATTAAAAGTTTACAATCTGTACACATACATATCAATATATATGTTGCTTTAAACGTTTTTCAGCCGGCCATTTGAGTGGAGGCGAAATTTCGACACGCTGGTTTGAGCAACTCGGGAATGTTAAAAACGGACCTTTATTGCTCTTGCGAGGTTTGCACATAAAAAGAAAGACACGAGATCCATTGTTAAGACGCGAAGTTTGGAGAGAGGAGACTTCTGTCGAGAGTCTCATTCTCTTTGTTGAATATATGAGGCTTGGAAATGACGTTAATTGGGCCCTGGCCAAATCGTGCCGTGGTAGTAAAATTCAGGAATTCCCCATCTGGAGAGACCTGCGTAAACAAAATTTAGCACCGTGTGTGCGCGCACACGTAATTGCAAGCGCTTAATAACGAATTATAATAACATCATCCTTTTGTTGACGAGCCGAACGAGCTGCGAAACATGCTCAGCATTGCTGGAATATCAAGTAAAAAGTCTTTGAGGAAGTTTCTAATCAGAGTTTGATTTAAACTACGTGGATTTGTGATTGGCGAAAAAGTAGGACGGTGCACCATCGGAAAAGGATTTTCACAAGCGAGTGCATATCTCAAGCATCATTAAACAGATTATCTCTCCCGCGGCTCTTTTCGCTGCACTGGCTGAGCATACATTGCTGTAGAAGTAAAACGATTACACGCCAGATTGTTTCAGCATCGGTTTATTTCTATTTCTAAAACACACAATGCCAATAAATTAAAAAAAAATTGAAGTTTTATAAAAGTTTTTAAAATTTTATTTTGTTATAAAAAATTTTATAATTTTTTTAAATTATTTTACTAATATTCTTTATTTGTAATTTTATACTAAAATAAGGCTTCTCTCAAATTTAATGAAAAACAGGAAAGAAAATAATAATTTACTTCAACCTCACAATTCTCAGTTAAAGTTTCAAGTAAGGCTCTCAGGCATATGTTACCATGAAAAATGTGTTATGCATTGTCTTTTATTGCAACCAGAGATATTATTTCATTCACTGAAAACATTATTATTGGGATTTAAAGATTTGAAATTTGAAATGTGGATACAAATCAGAACAAAGCAAAAATGCCATAGTTTTACATAAAAATATTCATGAATGGAAATTTGAATCAATTAATTAAACATAGAAATGATTTAAAATAATTTAAATTTTATGGTTACCGCAAAAAGAACTTTGATTTTTATCTTCACTCTTCCCGCTGTTTGATTTAAATATCTCTCTCTCTTGCCTTATTTTGGTTGGGCTTGAATTCAAGAGGAAACCAAATTTACCAGTTGATAACACATAATTTAAAAACAACAAATTTTTGCCTGGAAAAACGTGAAACAAGGGCACGCGAAGCATGTGATTTATTCAAATGTGAATTCCAAAATTCACGCTTGAGGAAAGAGGAAAATGAGACGGAAAGAGTGGCTGCGGCAGAGAGAGAGAGACACAAATTAGTCGGCGCGCATTCGAAAGTGGGCCGCTCTTTCGGAAATTAGATATTCCGCCTACGCTCGATCACGCGCAATGGGAATGCGGCGCCTCGCGTGTGTTTTTCTTTCTCTGCACACGAATTCAATACGAGCTCTGTTGTAAATCTGTTCGGCACCTTCGGGCTTCAGCTATTACTCTTTAAGGAAATTAAATCGCTCTCTCGAAGGATACAAAAAATCAGCATTTGGAAATTCAAACGGTGAAAAACAGACCGCCGCTTTTTGAACAATTATATTGCCGCGCAGAGAGCTGATTTTATTGCTTTATTAGAAACTGCGCTTCGCTTCAAGGGATATATTTTTTTAAAACGATCGTTTTTTGCGATTCGCTTCACTCGCCTCCAACGTAATTATTATTCAATTACGTATACAGCACTCCCGCATCTGTTTCAATGCTGACGTGCTCGTACTCATTTTTAGGGCAGCTATAGCGTAGCCACAGGTTCCTTTCGCTGCGTGAATTTCACAGAGAGGATGATATTTCAAAATGTAAAAAAAAGCAGCGGAGCAAATTTTCACACTGAAAAGTGCAACAGCTGTCTCATTGATTATGAAACTTTTTACACAGCCATGAAATTTGCATTTCAACATTAATTCAAATATAAAACATGAAATAAAATGATATATAAAAAAAAACAGTGGTAACGTCCAAAATTACCTAATTACAAAAACCGCACACGTTTTTCAAATATTAGAAGGTTGAATATTAAACAGAAACTCGCAGTGTAAATGTCAATGAGCTGATTAATAGGTTAAAAAAATTAGAAAATATAAAAAATATGAGTAAATGATGAAGCGCAAAATAAATATAAATTTTTGGAGTTATAAACAAAAATAAATATTTAAACAATAAATTTATTTGTGGCACAACAATTACAGTGACTTTTTTTATATTAATTAAACACAATTTGCAACTAAATTATCTTTATGTGCAACATCAAGATTCATTTTAGAGCAAAATGTGAAAAGCAAATATGATAAAACAAATCAGTTAATAGAAAAAATTAAGTATAATATAACCAAATTTCATTTTAATAAAAATAGAGCAACACATTTAGTTTGTAAAATTAAACTTTCCTCATCATTTAATTTTTTTTTAATTTTTTAAATAACCAGAAAATGGGAAAAGGTTTATTTTTTATTTTTATAAAAGCTGAAGTTGTAGGTGCTGATGAAAAATTTCATCAATCAAACGAAAAACACTTGGAAATCTTGTTTGTAAAAGGTAATTCTCCCTTCTCCGTCTTTCTCGCCAATCTTGGAGAGCGAAATCCACATATCTGAAGAACTGCCAGTCAGTCAAAACTGTTTGAAGCAGATGAATTGCCTTCGTCGGTTTTCCCGGACCGCGCAGTGGAAAAAATCAAGAGAATGGAAAAAGCCAAAAGTTGCGTGTGTGAAAAACACAAAACCAGGATGGGGAAAAAGCTCAGACGCAATCAAATTTGCAATTCAAACGAATCATTTCGCCTCTTTGTGCTCGGTCCCTCTCGTCGTTTTTTATTTTCGTCAGCTCAAAGCCAGTCACTCAGTCGGCGCCGCTCTTGGGAAATCAAATCTTTGGGGCTTGCTTTGCACGTAGCCTACCTGTGCGTCTCTTCCAATATTTGCCGTGTGTGCGTCGCGGAAAGAGAGTCTCATCTTACGCCTTTTACGTCGGGCACCGTGTCCTCTTCTCGCACCCGTTGTTTGCTCGCGAAACACATATGAAAGGCACCGATTTCGCCTCCCGCTGTTGCTGGCCGATTTTTTACTCTGACGACCCCCGTCACGTGCGGCTAATGGTCTCCGTAAATAAAACCTAAAATCTCAGCAATTTGTTTCACGATTATTCCATCATTTTTCATTTTTGAAGCAGCATAATGTTAAAGAAGAAATCCTCTTTCTCACTCGCTCTCTTCTATAAAATTTGTTCACTCGACACCTGAGAGTTTTCCCACCCCTGTCATCCCCAGCCTGGGGTTTCTCGGCCTTGTTAGATGAAAATTGATGAGGATCATAAATCCACCCAGGGACCGGTAACCGCGTTTTCACCGCGCCTCACCTCGCTGACTGAGAATTAAATAATACAACACGCGCGCCTAGAAATAATAAATTATTGTCGGCGACTCAATAATAATGTTGCGCGAGGGTCTGAATTTATGGACGAGCCCCAGGAATAAAACGCCGCGACCACCACCGGGCCCGTGTTTGTCGCCGCGAGGGCTCTTTGAGTTGACTTCCTAGTCACGGAGACTCCTTATCATCTCTTATCATGTTCCACGCAGCTCTGCCAACAAAAAATTGGGAACATACACAAACACACACATATGAAGGGAAGCACGACCGCGGGAATTTGTGTTTGCGCTCGCCAAGCAAAGGGTTTCCTTTTATTGAATTTTGCTACGTGGTAAAAGGGCTGAGAGATAGTCTCACTTTGTTATTTGTTACACTCGTATGCAGCATGAAAATTTTATAAAATATGAAATCAAAGAAAAATACAAAGTTTGCCTTTATTTGAAATTGTTAGTTATCTCTACTTACACCATTCATAGTTCATAGCATATTAAATTTAAGTTTTATTGTTTATATTTTTATTTTTTATATTGTTGTTTATTTGTCCAAATCATTACATTAAATTGTTTACACTCAATTTTTTTCAAAAAATTATTTGAAAAATAAAAGAGAATTGTTGGACAAAACGGCCTCATCACAAACAAGAATTTTTCTAAAACTTCCAAGGTCAAAAAGACCCCATCCGCCGCAGTGAGACTCGGCTGACTTGATTTTTGTTCTTATCACTTACCACAAACTCAAGTTTTGAAAGTGATTTGTTAGAAAAAAACTAGCAAGAATCAGCAAGAATTAAATAATTTATAATAAAATTTACTTAAATACCAAAAAAAAATCAAATATGTTTTTTTACATCCGATACAAAGAAAGATTTTCATAAATAACTCTTATTGGAAACTCGTGTAAATTTAATTTTCAAATTTCGTTATCACCAAATTTATGTTTCCATAATTATTTTGGTCCACTGAGGCATGGAAAAATTAATCTTACGTCATTAAGTCGCAGGCATGTCATAAATCTGCCTGCTAACTGATTCAAACACCATTTTTTTTTTAATGAAACTCGTACCAGAGAAAAATATGCGCTCGCACGTCAAAAGTCCTCGTCCTATCAGCTGGCCTGAATTTTCGATCGAAACACCGCCCAGCAGGGTTAAATTTTAATCGGCATGGGAAATTGCTTCTCTCTGCAGAGCCGCGCCGGATTAAATTGTCAAAAGAGAGGCTTTGGATATTCCTTCGCAATTTGCTCGTACGTAATACACCCGTTCATATAGAAGGCCGGCGCAGTTTATATCGCGCTTTTTGATCTATACATTTGCGCATCAGACAGCACGTGGCGCAGGCCATTATGAGAACACGCGCGGATTTGTTCAGAAGTTCGCGAATCTCTTAATCTATTCAGACGTTTGCATGCGGGGTGAAACCACACCCAGGGCAGGTGGTGTGTGCCGAGCGACCCGCACCTTTTTAATTATTAATTTACATGATGAGACCGGAAAAAAGGGTTGAAAAGGGTTTCCAAAATTATTCTCAGGCGTAAATTGTTTCAGTGCAGAGCCAACTTTTGTCTCACATGAAAAATCATTTGATGGAGGGTTCGCGTTTAAAAAATTTAATTAAAAACATTAATTTTAAATAAATTTAATCAAGATGAAGGAAATACCAAGCGTATAAAGGAACACAAAAAATATTTAAATTTTGAATCTATATAAATTGTTACATTTAGTTAATTAATTGCTGAATAAAAAATTAATGTTTTTTTAGGCTATTAAATGCTCCATCAAAATATATTATTTAACATGCCCTCCAGTCCCAAAATTTAATTTGAAATATCGGGGCGAAACCAAATTTCTGCTTTTGAATGTGATTTACAGGAAAATTTGCTTCTATCTCGTCCTAAGGGCGCTTTGAAAATTAATTACGTTTTCATTACATTGATGAGCACCAAATTCGCAAGGAACGGCAAATAACAACTCTAAACATACAAATAAGCAACAAAGCGTGTTTCGCGCTGGTGACATGGAGGTTTCGCACATGTCCGCGCTGCTTTTCCAGCTGCCAATCAAACTGGATCGGTGTGGCCGCAAAAGGCAATTACGAAATGTATTTATTCCGACCAACGTGTGAGCTGAAAGTGGCATGAAAGATATAAAGAGCTCTGGATATTATTAATAATAACCGGCCTGACTCGCACAATAATGGCCGCTTTCATTAGGCGTTTTTAATTAAACGACGCAAATAGAAATGTCTCGTCTCTCGTATAAACTTTTATGCTCGCAAAGCGGCCCCTGGATTTTTTTACGGCGCCCGCTGGATGGAGGGCAGCTTTCGACTCTTTTAACTTTTGCAGGCATAATTATTTTATTACCCAGGTAGGTGTAATTATCGCGAAAGAAAGAAAGGGGAGGGAGCAGTGTGCGCTGTTCTCGTTTAAATAATAATTATATTGTGCCGTCGGCGGTGCTTTTTGCAAAAAAAAAAAAAAAAAAAAAAAAAAAAATGCGAGACCCGCGAGGTCTTTTTATCCCGCGCGCGCTCACACACAGCTTTTTGCCTCCGTCTCTCTCTAATTTGGAATGGCTTTCAGGAGCTATTACGCCGCACACAGGTGCAAGATAGAGACGTGAGAGAGTGTATATGTGTGCGCTCGTGAAAGAGAGAGGCGCAAAAATTACGACTGCCGATTGCCAAAAATTAACCGTTTACGACCGCTTTTATTGTGCAGAGAGTGCAATTAAAAATTTCTCTCACTTACCGAGATACTCCTCTGGCTTCCAGCAACAGTTCCGCCAAAAATCTTGTATTTGCAACAAAGTTAAAAAATATATTTCTTAAAAAAAAATCATATCAAAGATTTCCAAATATTCTTTACTTGATTCTGTTGTTAGTCAAAAGTTGTTGTATTATTTTTAAACATCATCTCCCTTCATCATCAATTTTTTCCTTGCTACATTTTAGTAAAAATTTTGTGTTGTATGATTTTTTAATAAATCTCTGCTTAATTTTTATGGCTATTGCTCTTTCGTATTTTTGTGATTCTATAAAATATCTTGGAAAATTATTAAATTCTCCAGTAAAATTACAAAAATATGTTTGAAGAGTTAAATAAATATTCTGAAACTTACAAATAAACTGAAAATTAAAAATCAGAATGACAGAATACACAACATTGAGACTACCTTTGGATCATAAAAAATTTATAATTTTCCTTCACCAGTCTGCAGTAATTGCACGTTTATTTGCACTCTCCGGCCACAAAGTATGAGCATTGTTCGCAGCGTTAATGAATAGTGGCCGCGAAGCAAATATTTATCCGCGCTAATGAATGCAAAATCATGTCTTCGCATCTCTCTACTTCTGCACACAAACATGCAAAGTGCTTTGTCGCGTTTCCCGCTCGGACACTGCCGACGCCGTGTACGATAATAAAAAAGGAAACGTCGCAAAAACGAGGCGACGAGAGCTGGTGAGACACGAAATGCAGGATGAATTTGATATTTTGCTCATTTGTTTGGCGGAGAGTGTGCAAATAGCGCGACGGCGGCTGAATATCAATGAGTGATGGCTCTACGTCTCTATCTCTCGTCCGCGTCTGCACGCCGAGCCCCATTAAATAAAACCGCATCAGCAGGCAAATTGGCAGAGCCCAAGACAAATTATATCGCCGCCGCTAATCCCATTTGCCAAATGGAAAAAAAGCGACGTCGTCGGCCTTGAACCTGCCAGCAGACGCATGAGCGCAGCGTAATTTTGAGTAGCGCTCATTTGCATGTGCCAATTCGCACAGTGGACTCAATGAGCCCAAATTGTGTTGCGCACACTGTGTGAAATTTGTTAACTGGCAGGCTAGAAAAATTAAATTATGTTTTATTCAAAATTTGTTTTCAGTTGGTTTCAAAAGTTGTAAAAATCTTTAAATTGAGGTATTAAAAATTAACAAATTTACTTACAACATATTTAAAGGTTAATGAAGATTGAATTTAGTTATCATTTTTATTAATTCAAAAGTCTCAATTAATCATAATAAATAAATAATTTTTAATTTTAAAATATTTCTTACGAAATCAATTTTTTTCCTTCTTTCTTCTATTCCATTACTGATTTTGAGATGAATTTAGTCCGTTGAAGCTAACTTTAAAATAGATTTTTCTGTTCATATTTATATTCTCTGCGATTATGATCTTCTAATTATACAATCTATTAAATCAGTTGATTCACTAGATTTTGCAAGTATTTTGATTTTGTTTCAAATATGACCAACAAGAAGAAAAAAGATAAATATGGTTAGTCAAATGAAAATGGGAATAACTTGATATCTCCCTATTCCCTTTTTGGGAGCGGCAAATTTTCTGGTCCGGGACGTCCACTGGTACACACACGACTTTTGGTCCGTGTTCTCATTAGCATGTTCGCAGCCTGACGGTCGTGATATAGAATTCCCTGGTCGGTCGTGTTGGAAGAAAAAGTGTCACGCTAGTTGGAACATATATTTCAGGACGTGCTGCAGCAGCGGCCGCTATATAAGGTAGCGGCTTATTATTCACATATCTAATATCTCTTAACAACACAAGAAGTAGAGAGAGACCATTATAAGAACATCATCTCTAACAAAGTACGGGCGGAATAAAAAAACTGACTCTGTCCTAAGCTGCTGCCGAGTGAGAGAAATTTAAATTGGTTCTCGTGTTGCCTGAATTTATAATACCGGGCAACATATTTTGTTTGTAAGGAGCAGCGAAAAAGATAAAAAGAGCAGACCAAAGCGGTGGCGCTCGATCTTTTATTCCATTCACACATAAATTTCGGCCGCGTCCTTTGAAAGGCAGCTCAGTGGGGATACAAACGGAATAGTATATGCGGCTCACATCTGAAAGTTTGGGCCATAAAAAACTTCGACGTTTGACTAACAACAATGGAGGGAATTTGCCACTGCTCTCTTTCCTCACGAAATCTGACTTGATGACAAACGGCAAGAGGCACTTCTTTGGATTATGCGTTCTTCCTTATTTCTGATGAAAATATTGGAAAATGTGCTCAAAGTTTTTGGTATATCTAGTATATTCCAGACCAGACGTATGTTTTTTGGGTTTGCACTTCTGCATATATGCACTGGCTGGTTGCTTCCGGTTTTTACCAGTTAATTTAGCTGGTTTTTCTTGTCACTATATGGCTCTTAGTGGGCGTTTTTCTTAAAGCTGATTTCTGCTTCCTTACTTTTTTATTGCCATGATGCAGTTTCTGTGTGCTTTGTGCTCCCTCAAAATAATGTGTTTTAATTGTGCATCGGTGAATTTGTTGCGTTTTTCTTGTGTTTGATAGTAAATTATTTGCAATTCTTTTCGTCCGTAACCACATAAATGGGGCTGTTAGTGGGTATGTTTCTTACAGCTGCTTCTTCATTTCGTGTTACTGTATTTTTCTGTTGTATCAAGAAGTGTTTTATTGTGTTTTTTGCGTTTTTTCTGTTGGTGAGTTATACATTTTACGTTTTGGTTATTTTTATGCAAAAATTTATTGTTTAAAAAATTAATATGGCAAAAAATTTCAAACAATGATTTTTTTCTTTAAACTTTATATTTACTATAACATATCAGGAGGTTAAAATGAGTAGTTTTAACTGTAAATAAGAAAAAAAGAATATTAGCAATTATAAAATTTGATTTTTTTTTCCCAAAAGATGTTGAAATTGATTTTGAATCTTTTCCGAAAAGCATTTTAAGAAAATTTATGTGTTTACTTCTTTTCAATTTTTGTATTTTCTTTTCATTCACATTTTTTGCATATTTCTCTTGTTTATCTCACATCGGGCATAGATTGCCTTGTGGTACACCAATAATATTTATTTGCAACCAGAAAAATGAGTGTATTCAGATCTGTAATGAAATAATGAAGTTTTTTCATAATTTTTCTAAAAAAACGCTTTTATTAATTTAGCATTATTTTCTAATTTTCTATATTAAAATATAAAGTTCATAATTTCCTTCCTTGTTAATTGCAACATAATTTTATACCAGAGATGAACCTTCAACTTGGTGGAAATAATTCTGAGCTAATTTTCTATAGCAGGGGCCCATTTCATAATCATAACAGTGCATATCTTCTAAATCACATTTGGAGTGACACTTGTCCAAAAAAAGAACACGACTTCCTTTCCGGTAACTTTCTAATGGCATAATCTGCATCTCGGAGGCGTGAGCAACAAGGCCCTTGTCATCTCTAATTCTCCGTTATTACCGCGTCGAGCGCAGTTCCAAATCTCACCGGCATTTATACGATTATTACATTGTGGCCACTTTTTATCTCCATCCCGCGTGTGTGCATAATAGCATCTTTAAAAAGAGTCGATTGACGCCTACCGCTGGTGATTTGAATAAATAAAATATTTCTCGGCTGATGCATCGCGGCCGCGAAAGGCGATACACGCGGACGTGCTGCTTAAATATTCCGCTCTTTTCAATTGGAGCCGCGGCTTTGTTTGTTTAGTGACGGAGCTCGGCTGGGAAATAATTTATCCGCCTGTAAAATGTGTGGTCCAAAAAGCCATAAATTCGGACCGCACGGCCATTAATTATTGGATTAAACGGGGGCGCAAGAAGACTGAACGGGCCGACCGGGATTAAACATGGAGCAACAGATTGTTACAAGAACTATAAATCCGAATATGGCGCATAATGCCTTCTTAATTGAATTCGATTCATGAGGCGCTTTTTCACATCCAACAACCTTTCAAAAAGGTTACTTATCCCTTCACAAATCAGTCAAAATTCATCAATTCTTTTATTCAATAGTTTTCTTTTCAAATATGATTAATGAAAGCGCAGCCGCACACAATTCACAAATAATTTGACCATATAATTGAAATAATTTCATCAAAAAAGAAACGCAAGACTTTTCCCATGCATCATTTCTCTTCAAATGTATTATCTCTTACAAATGTTACTAATTTATTAGTAACTAATTATTAATTAACATAAATATATAATAGATTTTAAAAAAATGTAGAATAAACCGGAATAAACGATTTAAGAATATTTATCTTACAAACATTTTATTTAATTGTTTTTACATGAATAATATGTCCTCATATTTTTTTTCTTCCAAGTGTTAGCAAAATTTTAATAAAATGCATTTTTCTTTGATTGATTGCAGTGGGCGATGGTGGCGGAGGGTGGACAGCCGAGGGTTGTTCAACGGTGACAGGCGATACTCTGGCCCACGGAGATCACTGGTGGAGCGAAGACCGGTGCATGGACTGTCACTGCAAACACGGCCAGCTCGAGTGCAGTGCGGCAGCGTGCGCTTCTTGCATCAATCCTCATTACCTACCTGGAGCCTGCTGCCCTACTTGCGATGGTGAGCTTACTAATTTAATTTTTTCTCACAACACCCACGAATAAAAAAAAAAAAATAAAAAAATGGAAAAAATAGACAAAAATTAGGTCAAGTGGTGGAATGCACGTTTACTGGCAACAAAATTATTTAGCGATTAACTAAGGCTGCAATATCAGTTGTTGAGGTTTTTATCATTGTTTTATGTATTTTTACAATTGTTGCCATCTTTCCATATCGGTTATTGACTGAGGAAATATATATAAATACAACTGCAAAAAATGACCTAAAATCTTCTGTTCTCTTTGATTTTTTTTTTTTGCTTCTCAAAATAATGCACATTAAATCCAAAACCTCTTATTACAAACCCCTTGATTACATTTGGACCACGCTTGTGTATCGCAAATTACAAACTTCATTAAAACAGTTTTCTGCCTCGCGTTACACTTTATTGGCTGAGCTTAAGAAAGCCATCAATCTCGTGCGCACAGCTTTTTCCTCCTTGTAAACATCATCATTAACTTTTAATATCGCCAGACAGAATTTAATTTTAATAATAGAGCGCGCGCATCTGGCTCTCGATCGCATTCTGCTTGCACCATTTCGGCTCAGCCTTTTAATTAGCCGAGAGCTGATCCTTGGGGAGAAATAATCGTGGGCTACTTTGCTCGAAATGATTTACAGCAGGTGTGTGTTTGTGCAACACCAGAATTCTTGTAAAGCTAAATATAGATTGCTTAAAAATTTTAATTTATTATTTGGAGGCAAAGCTGAAAAATATTAAAAAAAAAATCTTGTAACATAATTCCTGCGATATGTTATATTTTTTGAGCTGGTTTTCACAGAGCAAGTTACATAATATTATTTACTTTGAACCTGTTTCACTACTTTCAACGATATTCATTATTTTGAGATGTAATAATTATGCAATTTTATGAATTTATTGAAACATCCTTTGCCAGCAAAATATACAAAAAATGAACCATGCGGTTCGACGTCCTCACTTTTCATTGTTATCACGCACCATCGTGAGTGTGAAAAGCCCTCGAGGTGCTAATCCGATGAAAATGATTCATTCTATTTTACCATTGTTTAAATTATATGTTGTGTTCTGGCCTTACTCACATATAAATCAATTTGGCCCTTTCAACTACAGCATTTGGTGTTTTGAAAGCAGCTGGCAAGTTGTTTATCAAAGCGATTTGCATTCAGGGCTCTATCCTTTGTTAGCCTTGTATTTTTTTTAAATACAAAAATTAGTCTTACCTCCATTTTTTTTCACTCGCTCTATTTAAAATTATAACAAATCTACGGGAGCTGACCTCGTATCGTTTTAATTACTCGCCATCTAATGAAAATGTCAAGTTAAATCTCTCAAACGTGCGAATTACTTACTCGCTGCAAAGAGCGTGAGCGGAATTTTCATACCTTGCGTTCTCAGTTCAGTGCTGGCTCCGCCAAGGCGATAATGAGTTTTATGGCAGGATGAAGTCGCCTGAAGTTTCCTGTTTGCGAGAGGAGCATTATTATTAGAAGAGCAAACCACATGATGCAAAGTGCAAGCTTCAATATTTTGACTCTTGGGTATGTCTACGCCAGTGTTCCTGTCTCTGAAGTGCATAATTCCGCATGTCAGGCACGGACTGGCTTGAAGAAAAATCAACTTCTTCGTTAAATTTTTATGATAAATCAGAATATTAGATAATAGAACAAGCTTGAAGCTATAGTACCTTTATTTGATTGAATCATTAATTCCAGAACATTCGCGATATGAATAATAATTTAATATACGTAAATTGTGATTTAAAAAAGTCGGCCTCCAATCCGTGCTTTACGTTCACCTCCGCGAATCTCTCTGTGCTAATTTCCATCATAAATCCATCACGTGCCTCACCTCCTCCTAATTAATTTATGGCCCCATTGAAATTAGAGACGCCACACTCACACATGGGGGCTAAACAAACACCGAAGGTCACGGCTCGAAATTGAACCTGGCTCTCTTTCGACAAACACAGCTGGTCCTTCAGATTGTTGCGCTATGTTTAGGAGCTGCTTTTCATTTCATTAATCATTCATTTTAAAGATTTTATTTATTTAAAAATAAAATGTCACTTACCTAGAATACAGCAGGAAAGTAATAATAATTCAAATAGAGATCTCATAAGACTAGAATAGGTTGTAGAAATTCTTTTCTCTTTTCTCTGTGTAATATTTTCGTGTGGGTTGAAAGTCGAAGAATCAATAATCTTGCTACATTTGCAATCATTTCAAGGGGCTTTAAAGTATGCGCTACTTTGATTTACGGCGAGACACTCGAGATAGGATTCGAAGGCATGGAAACAGCGATGAGAGACATTATTTTCGCCCTAGAGGCCAAAAAAGCGGCATCCGTGCCATTTCACCATTTGTCATTCACAATTTGCAAGCAGGACAGGTGTCTTTTTTTCACTCCCTTTCCGTTGTCAAGCTTCGAGCGGCGACGAGCAAAAAAAAGAGTAAAAAAAAACGAGAGAAAAGGTCAAAATAAAAGAGCAGAGAGACTGCCAGTGTGCTCCGTGCTATCGCATGAAATAAGAATCGAGTGTGTTTGTAAAAGGAAGGAGCACTCGGTGCTTGCAGCAGTGACTGCGCGTCGTGGGCAAATGGCCAGAATTTAGCACTGACCTAGCAATCTGCCGTTCCATCTATTTACCCAGGAGCTGGGAGCGAGAACCTCAAACTGCGTCTGTGTCTAACTTGTGTTTTTAAGAAGAGGAAATACTTCACCATAAAACGATTCATATTTCATATGAATAATTTGTCAAAAATGCATACAAAAAAATTTATTTTGACAAATTGAAAGTAGAAGAAATGATTTCTTTTAAGTTTAGAATGATATAGAATAATTTTAATACTATAGAAAACTATGTTAATTGTTAAAAGTCATATTTTAACACAAATTTAATTCAAAATGAAATTTTTTTAAAGCTTTATTTGGTTAAAAATTTGTGAGGGTTTAAAACTTTGTCGCCTGTACAATGCTCTCTTTATCTCTCTTTCTTCTTCTTGCCAACATTGAATCGCAGCAGGTTCTTTGAACTCTCGCCGCGTCGGCTGAAATTGATTATCAAACACATTCCTCGTTGACGACAAACGCAAATTAAAATTATGTAAACCAGCAATTACTCGTCGACAAGCATCATTAAGCAAGAGAGGAGAAATCTTCTCGCCACGATAAATTTCATTTGGGCACATTCAAGAGTGACCTGGCTTGCAATTTAAATAAATGGCCGTCGTGGTGTGGCAACCCTCTGGCCCTTGTCAACCGGCCAAATCAACAAACGCGCGCGAGTCCTTTATACGCAATTCACCGGCGCTGCTGAAAGAAACAAGATAAAACACAGTATAAATATATTGTGTGTTTGCGCCCGTCGGGCGAGGAATGCACAACACTTGCTCGGCAAACACTGTAAATAAGCAAGTTTCGCGCACTGAGGTAACCGCGAAATTATTTCGCTGGCATCATTACAACATCGTTGTTGGTTTGCACAAACCATGGACAAAGTGCTTGTTCTAAAGTAATTTTACTGAAATTTAAGATGAAGATAATTAATTTAAAATCGGATTATCCTGCGGGTTTGTAGAATTAGTTTAACGTTTTAATAATTTAAGCAAGAAAAAAATCATCTGATCAAGGAAAAGCAAACTATAAATTATATTCATTATATTCATGTGCTGAGTGAGCACTAGTAAATGCGATAAACTAACTTCATGTGAATTTTTTTAACAATAAGAATAATATATTATTTTAATAATCAATATAATAATGATTAATTAAAGCTAGGGACTCTACTATTCAATGTTGCAATTCTAAAATACTGAACCGTCGATGAAAAGTAGTTATATATATATAATAAATAATGGTTTGGTTTCTGATAGAATCCTCTGGTATATAAATATTTTTTGTTATTAGTTTATACATTTTGTGTTTTTAAGTTTCTTATCTAAAGTAAAATTTTATGAATGTTTGTAACCTTTTTTTACTTATTGTATTTTAAAATATAAAACACGTTGAATAAAATATTAACTCTATACAGAATAAATAGTTAAAAATATATTATGAAAATATTCATTATTATACAACTGAATAATATGTTATTACTTTCATCTAAACACATAGGATGTTTAATGTTTTAATAAAAGACAGACCACCCATTGATTTTTAATCCAAGAAAGGAAACACTCCCCTGACATTCTTAATTCTAAATAGAAAATAATTATCAAAGAACTACTTCGCACTTTCAGGGGTTGAATTGCAATACAGCACGTCAGACCACAATTTGAGAAATGTTGGCAATAGCTAGTGGCTAATCAATTGTGGTCTGACGTGCTGTATTGCAATTCAACCCCTGAAAGTTCGAAGTAGTTCTTTGGGCATTATTTTCTTTTTTGAACACATTAATTTGCAATACATTTTACTTTATGGTAGTCCCGCTCATCATGCATGATTTATTCCCTTTACTTCCATTTTGCTGCTTGGAGAGTCCAAATATTTTTATTGTGATGCAATTATTGTGGAAAACAAACACAAAAGCCTTTTTGCTTTTATTTGCTGCTGATCGGATGCCAAGTAAATTTCGACATCGCTTCTTACTCACCGCGCCCATTCGTGTGTTCAGCAAGTAATGTGACTTTTTTATTATTTCAACTTGTCTTGTTGCAGACTCGGACATCCACTTGCCGCACTGCAAGTTGCTAGAAGGGTGCTCGTTGAAATGCAAACACGGCCTAAAGAAGGATGGCCAAGGGTGCTTCTCTTGCGAGTGCCACAAAATTGACGGTAAGTTTTGAAAACTTTAGTTACCAAAACTTTGATCCGCTCTGACCGAGCTAGGCAGAATTTAAAATGCCACAAATTTAAAAATAGCAGGATGAAGTTCACACAAAATTCGATCTAAACGGTAAAGAAAAAAAATTAATTTAATTCGAAACTTTTCATTGTATTTGATAAAATTGTTATAATCTAATCCACATGAAAGCTATTCAGCTTTACATTATGAAATTCATTCATTAGCTTTTAATGTTGTTGCGTGCAGTCAATATTATGTTGTATTTAAAATGCCTGGTAAGCCGGGCACGTTCATTATCTAACCACTCTTGACAATAAAATTACACAGTCTGTGGGCGAAAACGACAACAAAGAAGACGATGAGCGTGAAAACGATTCTGAAAACAATTACGAGAAACCCACGTGCCATGCATGCATGTGTGTTGGTGCGATGCTGTGACAGAAAGGGGTAATTAAATCGGCGTGAAGCTACGCGTGAAAAGATGAGAAATCGCGATTATTAAAAACATAGTGGCTGCGCTCGAGATGAAGGAGCGTCGAGGGGCGTTTTTTTTCTCTCTCTTTCTGCCGCGTGTGAAGGTCTTAATACTACGAAGAGAGATTGATGCTCTCCCAAAGAGACAAAATAATGCAGCGTGGGCGTCCATTCACTTCATGCTGGAATGCCGAAGGTGTGGAGTTGCGAAAAAGGTGCTTAAAAGGAAACGTTGCAAATCTGTAAATGGAAAGGACGCACGACGGATCTGTTACACACAATGCCCATGTAATTTAGCCTGTCTTATTAAAGTGTAAAATTTATTAGGGCCGGGACGCGAAAAGATTTTGGCCTTGCTTTTTTTTAAATATATAATTGAAAGCAATTTTTATATAAACTTTGCACGGACTATTAAACTGTTTAAGTTCTCTCTAAAATGTTAATTATTGCTTGATTTTTTTCTCATCATTTTGCAAACGTGTTAATAACAGAGAGTTGGAGATAATTGTCGAAAATTATTGCAGCTTTTAGCTCTTGACGCTATCTATTTGAAATATACGGCCGGTTATTTCGGCAATAATTATAGCACACTCCACTCCTAAGCGGATCACCAATCCTTTTTTCATCTGCACCGCGCGAGCCGATATCGGAAAGCAGATCTGCAATAAATTAGACTCCCAACTTTTGCCAATAAATTATAATAAAAGAATCGAATAGGAGATAGCGGCGTGAAGCAATTTCTGAAATCTGTGAAAAATTGCCGTTATCAGCCGATAATTTGCGAGATAATTGAAAATTACAGACTCGGTGGGCGCAAATTGATTCGTGCGGATCACACGTTGTTCTTCAAGAATCGAATTTAATATTATGCGAGCCAAATTGATGGCGGACGCACGTCTTGTGCCAAAGAAGGAGCTAAGGAGACGATCGCATGCCGAGATTATTCAATGTCCCGAGACGGACGCTCTCGGGCCGTCCGCAATCACTCGTCGCTCAATGGGCCAAAGCTATTTTAATTGCCTCGTTATTTATAAACAAACGCGCCCATGAGACTGCTTTTCTGCACCTACGCAGCCGGCACTCGAGTGAAACGAACGCTCGCGCATCCATAATATGGACGCGATCATTTCAAGTACCGGCTTTTTAAGTGGATAAATAGGAGCCAACACAGCGTTTCCGGTTTTGGAGGAATTTGAGCCAGACATAAATCATGTCCAAATATAGCATTCAATATACAGGGTTTCAATCATGTTAATGCTGTAATTGTACCAAAATTATTGTCTCGATTCAAGATTTTATCAGCACGAGATGATTTTGCAGCATTAAATTATCGAGGAAAATATTATGAAAGCAGAAGATTTTATTTATGTGTAAATTTTTATTTTTTCTCTCTCACAATCAGTTTTCTCTTATAAACGAATCATCTCTAACATGGCAAGCAGGTGTACAAAGTCGCACCCTTTTTTGAATTGCACTTAGTACTTGATTCAATTCCTTTTTGCGATACATAACATTAATTTATTTCCAGCACATTTATTTTAAAATTTATAATACTTGCCGCGCTTTGAACAAGAAATATCAATGAAATTATTTTCATTTCACATGTAGCACTTAGTATTATATTTTTATTCAATTCAGTCCATCCGTGTAGACATCTCCAGTCTATACATATTTTATTACAACGCTGCAGCAGCAAAGAAACGAGCAAAGTGCTTGAATGAAATGTAATCCCTCCACGGTCATCATGTACGCAATAAATAAAGTGGCCTGCCGGTCGCTCTGGCTGCAAGAAAGTGAAAAGTGTCTTGCACGCAACAGCACCAGGGGATATCATTTTTCTGCCCTGCTCGACGCTTAGTTTGTCCGTTCGCTGTCTCGTTGTCTTAGTTTATTTTTATTTCGTCAACTTGCTTAAACGCCGATGTAATTATTCAAGCATATTATACGCCTCTAGAATTTCTCTCGTCAATTTCGCAGCGGGCTAATGATAATATATTGCCGTTTGCAACCCGACACCAAATATTTGAGCAAATTTGAGCACCACTGACCTTTTGCCAACGTTTTGATACACGTGCTTTAATCCAGTTTTTTTTTTCTTTAAAAATATAAAAGTAGGCGCTAAAATGTTTTTGGCTTTCACTAGAGTATTATGCATTATTTTCTGTATAATTTAGTTCTCTTTTATGCTTTAAAAAATGTAGCTGTTTTTTACAACGATTGATCTTCCAAAAGTACTTACTTTTTCTTTAGTGCAATCACTCATTTCATAATGAGGTTGACTAGTACAATCAATTCCAATTATTTAATAAAAGCCTTCGTATTCTTAAAATTATAATTTTATACCAAATTTACAATATTTGGCCTGCCTAGGTGTAAATATTTAAAAAATGTGAATAACATATTTAATTTGAAAAAAACGTGTCCAATCTAATATCTGTTGATAAATGAAACAAATTAAAAAAATCTAACTATAACAATTTTACTAAAACTTGTTATAAAGGAAAATAAAAAAATATCAAAAATATATTTACTAATTGTTATTAATTTTTAATATCAATCTTTATTTTTTTATTTGGAAACAATACAAAATATTTAAAAAAATGTTATCTTATTATGCCTTAACAGCTTTTAAAAATTACGACTCATTTCTTATTCCTCGCGACGCTCAGAGGCGATTTCTCAATCACCTGCCTCAAATCTTAATGAAAGTCTCGTGGTTGCACTCGATTAATTCCCACTCTGCTCTCTGCACAGCGGGGTCGGCGAAATTTATTGCACCCTAAATTAAAGGTTAAACTAACAGAATCGGTCTCTGTGAGTCACGTCGCGCTTTCGCATTCCCCGCGCGGGTAAATCAGAGCACATAAAGTTTGAAGAGGTTGAATTTGTGTGTGGCGCCTTTGAGAAGGCGGCGCGGTTGGGAAAAGAAGTCGCGTCAAGTGCTTTCGGGGTCTATCACTCACTGAGTCATGCGCGCACTTGGCGGTGCGTTTATTTGAACAACGCTCGGCTCGCGGATCATCCTTCGCCGATCTCTTGATGCTCGCCGTGATGAGGCGCCAAACCCAAAGAGAGAGAAAAAAACCAAGCATATGAATCTTGTTTGTGTATCTGGGCTGCCTAATTGCGTCATCCATCAGTTTTTTTAGATGACAGTCCTACGATTTACATTAATTTTAGTTTATTTTCTTTTATAGTGAAAATATAAATTATGGCATTGAAGCTGGAAAAGAAAATTAACAAAGTTGTTGGGGGAGTAAATTTGTATTACAAGCCGTTACTAGCAATATAAAACTTGTAAAACTTATCTTTCAAAGAGAATGTACAAAAGTGTACTATGCAACTTGCTTGACTCAATAGTTGATCAGGTTGCATAATTTTTGTCACTTATAGCAAATTCAATAATATATTTTTATCACAGAAAATATATGCTTCACTTCCAACTTGCAAACTTTTTTAAAAAAAAAATTACTACAATTAATTTTGCGTTTCGTCCACCGTTTATGAAGTTAAATTTTCTAATTATAAATTTTGGAAATTAAGAGAACAACAATGAGGGCGTGTCTGGTTGTTAGACTAATGACCATAGAATAAATTGAGACTGGGTCTTTATTTTATTGGGTCGCTGTAATAATTTATTTACTCTTCCGTGCTCCAAGCCATTAATTTTGATTTAAGCAAGAGAGCAGAAAAGAAATGAAGAAAATAAAGAGACGGCTTCAAGAAGGATGAAACGTTTTCTCCCGTCTTGGTTCGCCCAGCGTCATTACGCATTCATCGTCAGCCTTGCCATTGACCTAAACCTTTGGAGCGTGAAATTTCAAATGCGGGCCGGTCGGGTGCAATAACAATAATACGAGATTATATGAAAAGGGTGCCAGCCCGAATGAGAGTCTCTTGGATGGAGAAGCGAGCAAGTCGCGCATAATTTATCCCCTCCTAAATGCTCCAAATTATGTCGGGGCCGAGACTTTTTTCCTGATGAATTGCTTTCGTGACTGGACGAATTGTCTTTTTGAGAGCACGATTTTAACAAGGCGCCTCCCGCTGCTCTGAATTTATTTACACTTACAACAGCGATTCATCATCGTTCTGGCAGTTCTGGAATGTTTGTATAATTTCGCCAGCGAAACTTTTTCGTGTATTTTGCCTCGTTCTAGTTTGGTCTCGACTCAAACAAGGCGTGCTGGGAAAATTAGATAATTATCTGTGAGCAGACTTAAGCAGCACTTTGAAGTGATAAATTGAGTGAGAAACGAGAGTCCATTAGTCATTTAATATAACAGCTAAATACAGTTGTCTGCACGACACACATAAGGAGAAATAATGCAGCGCTCGAAAAATCTCTTATCTGAAAGTTTGGAGCGTGATGTAATGTTATTAAGAAAACGACATGCGTCTGACACCCGAAGTGAGAGAGTTATAAAAAATCCTAAAAGAGCGGCGGCACCAATAAAGGGCCATTAATTGATGGGAGGGAGCCGCACAGGCGCTTCTCATCACTGTGAATGGAAAATTCAATGTGTGCGTTAATTAATCTCCGCTTCCTTTCGTTGCAGACGACGAGTGCCCCCTGGTGTGTCCTGACACTGGGTACGTCCACGACGCGTCCGGCAACCAGATGTGTGAATGCGTCAATCACACGCTCTCATCCACCCCCGCACCAGTGCATCCAAGCCTTGGACCCAGACCGTGTGCAGGTATGTCAAAAGAAATTCACAGGTTTCCAAATAAATGGAAAGTATTGAATCAAATTTATCATTCCTCAAAAAATAGAATGGTTTATAAAGTTTTATCTGATTTCTGGTATGATTGCAATAGTTACCAGAACTAACTTGATTTGATTTTGTGAGATTTGATTGTGAGATGGATAAAAAAAAGTTTGAAATGTAATTATTGAAAAACGGAATATAATTAAAAAAAGCAAGTGATTTTTTCCTATGTGGTGTAAAAATAGCTTTTGATATATTTTTTTTATTTCATTTTTATTATTTGCGAAGATCTAATAATAATTGTCAGATAATAAAATGCTAATGTGGAATAGCTATCCAATAAAATTTAAAAATAATTCAAGAGCACAAAAAGGCCCAAAATTTAGAAATAATATGAAAATAAATGCGATATCACAGTACAAAAGTGACTGGACTTCTTGCATTTAAAATTTGTCAAAAAGAAAACTAACATCAATTGTTGTTACCTCTGAAGCTAGTCTACTATTGAGAATTTGAGAGGCAGAATATATATTAGTAGCATTCTTCATACAGCTCGCAAACGAAATTTTTGGGAAGAGTTCCGCCCACAATGCACAATATTTTGTTCAATTCACCGGCACTTGCAAAATAGACGTGTGGGCAAGTGTTATGATCAATTTGGCCATGCGTTTTCCACAATGTGTCATTTAAGTGAAATGGTGTTCCATCATGCCAACGATAATCATGATGCGTGATGTTTCCATAGTCCTTTGCTGACAACCACCATCTTTCATAATCTGAAAAAATTCCAAATAATTTATTCGAGACTTAAAATTTTAATCAAATATTCGTTTTACGATTTATAAACGACTTAGTTTTCATCCGAAGTGCATATAAATCCTCCAAATTTTTTGCAGTGGCCAAGTGAAGGCCTCTCTTCTCACAATACAAGTAAGCGTCGTCCCATGTCATCTGTAATTTCAAGAGAGATTTTTAATGCACAACGAAGTGCGCACATGATTGAATATTAAAAAGCCTGTTACCTTTGTTTGGTTGTAAAATAAGTATTTTTTTCCATTAGAGGCTGTTGTCAATTTCATTAAACCTAACAAATACATGGAAATTAATTTTCATAAAATTATAAGATTATAAGATTAAAAAAATCCTCCACTTACTTGCACGAAGACATCTCATGAAGGTTTTTAACTGAAAAAATTAATTGTGTGAGAAAGTGTTTGCAAAATCTATTCCCATTTCCAAACCTCGTTGAACTGATTTTCAGGGATTTTTCTGTCTTCTTGGATCTCCTTGTTACTGTCAATTAACCTTTGGAGTATTTCATTTGTTTCATTTGAATGTTCCAGTTCCACCTTCAGAAAAAAATTATTCGTAACAAGTAGTATTATTTGTTTGACATGAAACTACTGGCTTTTTCAAAATTTATTTCTTCACCTCTTTTGCGTTCAAGTTAGTTGAATTTTTGATGTTGCAGAGAAGCACAAAAGCGGTGGTGATTGCAATGATAATTAACAAGTATCGGCAGCAAAAATCGCTCTGAATAATGGATTTCCCTGGTATTTCAAAGCGCTCACAAGTTTCGACCTTCTCCTTCATTCTGCAGTCGACTGTTCAGAACTGTGGGAATAACTCGCAAAGATTATTGGTGAAGCCGACTAAAACATCCAGCTTGACAAACTTGTGGCCAAAAATGATTAAGAAAGTAGGCGTATATACAGGATACAGGAAACTTTGCGATGTTGATAAAAGTATCTCAAATTTCTTCGTATCTGTATGAAATTTCCCCAAGTTGCAGCAGCAAGGATATTGACATATTGACTTTTTGAACTATATCCACACTTTGTTTACAGATTTATATATAAAAAAAAATATATAATTAATATTACATTTTCTGCTCTCATGATCATATTTAAAAAAAATCATAGCTATAGTTATTATTATTTATTGGTTAAAAAATTTATCATGGCTAATATGTTTGGTCCAATTGTTCAATCTCATCCTTAAACGATGTAACGTTTTGAAATTTGCACACGAGAAGATAAACCGTGGGCTAAAAATAAAAATACTGAAACAACATGAGCGCTGCTTTTGGCTCCCTTTTGTCCGCTGAGCAGATTTGTCCGCTGGATTACGTGGGCTTATTCAAATAACTGCGATCCACCTGCTGCAAACACCTGCCAGGCGGCCCGCGGTGAAAAAATAATCCTCGACAAGCCGGCCCGCGATGAAAGATAAATAATTTAAAAAGCGATAATACCTCCTATTGTCTTTCGCTCTAGCTGGGAGGATCGCGCGCTTTATTATTTATTCGTCCGTTTTTGAAAGTAACGCTCCTGCCGATAAATCAATGGTAACGACTGATAAGACCGATTCACAGCCTCGAGCGCCGTGAATCGGGCTTTTTAATCTGGCATTGTGTGCCGCAGCGACCAAACCGTGCTTCTTCTACTGACAATCTGGCACCCCATGTTTCAGACGGTCTCTTGCTGCGTCACGACGGCGAACTTTGGAACGACGGGTGCAGAGAGTGTGTGTGCAGAAACGGTGCCCATTTGTGCTCCCTCCTTGGCTGTCCAAGGTGTCCGGGAGCGTCCTATTCACTTCCTGGGGAATGCTGTCCTAGATGCAACGGTGAGGAAAACTAAAATTAACCAAAATCAAAAGAAAAACGCATAAATATTAATTAATTTCATTTTTCGTAGTAAATTCTCTTTTTAAAATATTAAAAAATAAAATATTTAAATATTACGTATTGTGATAATTGAAGATTAGGATATAATGGACAATTAGGTGACCATCTATTTCAATTCTCTTCAATTGGCCGCGATTTTCAAAAAAAAAAAAAAAAATTAAAAAGCTCGCTTCTTTCTATTTTTTTTTTTTTACAACTTGTTACAAACTTAAATACAATTTATCATTACAAGAATTAAGTATTCCATAAGTTTCGCATTCATTTTTCCTTTGAAAACTTTAAAATACTCCATCAAATTTTCACCTATTCCAACAAAATCTCCTTTTTTATCAAGTTTAGATGAGGCGTTCTGTGCCACCAAGTAAAAGAACAAATGAAAATATTTTATTGTACGCAGTTGGGTGTTTTACGATGTCAAAAATAAATAATTAAATTGAAAAAAATATTTTATTATTATTAATCTTTTTAATGGAAATTTGAATCAATTAATAGTTGTGCAATTTTTTTATATTTTAAAATTTATATTGCATTAATTCAAGGAAGTGAAAATAAAAATATGAAAATAAATTTTGTATGGTTTGTATTTAAAATTAAGTTTAATGCTTTGCAATATATGCTTTAAACAAAATTTAAACTTCCTGATTTGAATTATCAAAATATGTTTTAACTAAAATTGGGTTTATGTTTCCTTTGCAGGCAGTTCCTCTGAGGGTCCTGCCGCATGCCAGAGTGCGGACGGCGCCGTGTATCCGGTGGGCGAGCGCTGGAAACTGGACCAGTGCGTCTCGTGCGAGTGTGGCGAAGGCGGGCAAGTGCTGTGCGGCCAGGAGCCGTGTCCGCCGGCCGCCTGCGACTTTCCACTGCCCCTGGTGGACGGTTGCTGTCCGCGCTGTCCGACGGTGACCCACCGGCCACCACCTGGCGCCGAGGCGTGTCCCGCGCACCGCACAGAGGGCGAGTCGTGGCGAGACGGCGCCTGCTCGTCCTGTGTCTGCGTCAAGGGCCAGATGGTGTGCTACGAGCAGAAGTGCCCGCCGCCTGCGTGTCCCTTTCCCGTCTCCATCAGTGGACGATGTTGTCCTGTTTGCACTAGTACGTAATTTTAAAATACTGATTTTTTATCTATTTTATTTATCTTATTTAATATTGAATAATATTGATGTATAATATCAAATTATTAATTAAATATTTTATATACTTAATTAATTTCACGAAATTAAATATTTCCTTAATTTACTAATATTCAGAAATATTTTGATTCAACAAAAATAATTTCTTTTCTTCATTTAAAAATCTACAATTATTGCACACCATAGAAAACGGAGCTAAATTGAAGATAAATTTTACATATGAAATTTGCCACAGTTTCTTAACTTTTATAGTAAGATACATAATTATTTATTACATGTAAATGAAAATTATAGATTGAGAATGGTTTCATTAAAATGTTTTATAAATCTAAATCAGCAGACGCTAGGATAAAACGGTGTAGCAAGTATATAAATTTAATATTATTACATAATATAATATTATCAAATTTTGGTTTGAGTGTTTTTTTTTTTTTTTTTTTTTTTTTTTTTTTTTTTTAAGTATTGTATTAATATTAATATCCATTTAATTTTGTTTTATTATGCTGGAAATACTAATCTTTTATAAATTTAATCTTTTGAAGCTAAAATCCTACTCACAAGGTATGCTCCCGAGATGACACACCCCGATTTCAATGAAAATTGGTGCACAACTTCTACTACCCTTTGGTACCCCAGAACGGTCATTAATTTTTGCCCAATTTTCCTTGTTTAATTTTTGCCATTTAAACTCCATGTAATTTGAATTACATTGGAGAAATCAGATGTAGGCAAATTATATACACAGAGGACGCTTTTGTTGCCTACATCTGATCGTTTTTAACATGCGTTTTAATGGAAACTACCCTCCCTTGTGAAATTGGGCAACTTTTGATAGCCATTCCAGAACACCCAAGGGTAGTGCAAGTTGCATACCAACTTTCAACAAAATCGGCGTGTGTCATCTCGGGAGCATACCTTGTCAGGCCTAAGCACGGAATTCTAATTTACTATTCAATCAGTCGCACGCGCAGTGCTTTTCTATCCATCTGTCCATGTCGCAAGTTGACTGTCAGCCGCGTGACAGCAGCTGATAAATTTTTTGTCATTGCTAACGAGCCGTGTGCCTTTTGTTTTTGCAGATGTGAGTAATAGTTGCGTGTTGGACAACAACACCTACATGCCGGGCGACACGTGGACGCGGCCTGGCTGTGTGGAATGTCTGTGCAAAGAGGGCGGACAGATTGTGTGCACGCATTCTCCACTGTGCGCGCCCCTCAACTGTCAAAACTCCATCAAAGTACCTGAAAGATGTTGTCCCACATGTCCATCAGGTAGGAATAGCTTTTAAATAATATTAAAATTTAATTAATTATACTACTTCAGAACATTTCTTACTATAATTATATTGATGAGTATTTAATTTATTTTAAATCTCTTAAAAAATATTTTTTAATCAACTTGTCGGATCAGAAAAAAAGTTAATATTTGCATTTTGAATTTTAAAAGGATTTTTTGCTTCATAAAATCTCAATAATGTAATTGTTATTTTACTTCTCTCAATGCCACTATAAATTTCTACAAATCATTAATATTTTTTAGGAGAGTAAAACGGCTTTACTCTCCTTTCATTAGTTTGTCATCTCAATTAAAATCCAAGCTCCAGGGCCTGGGGGTAGTTTTATTTCTTACACAGTACATTTGATTCTTCTTTTTAACCTGATAATGAATATCTAAAAATTTTTGCATAATATATTTCATAAACTAAAATTTTAAAATGGCCATCAACATATTCTTAAATTTATTAACATGAGAGGGGATCACTGAAATCATGTAATTTTCATAAATCAAGCTCTGCAATATGCTTAAGTGTAATTGGGTTCAAATATGATAGTTTTTTTTTCATTTCAAAAAGCGTAACCCTTTTTGAATAAATTCTTCCAAAATATTGATGATTATTAAATAAAACAAAATTGTATTACTTTATTCAGAAATAAAAATGCGTATTAAAAATAATTATTAAATATTTATTAATTGTGGTTTTTAATTGGAAAAAGAGATGAGAGAATAATAAAACAAATTTACTAAAAATATAGCATATTTACAAAGAAACCTTTTTCAATTCATACCTTACAAATTGTTGGTTGATTTTTGTTGCAGACCTGGAGTCGGGGCCGTCGAGCAACTACATGATGCGGTGGATCGTGCTGGGCACCGTGGCGGCGGTGGGTGTGCTGAGCTCGTTGGTGGCGTGTTGCATCTGGCGGGGCGGCAAGTGGGCCTACCTGCAGTCGTGGTGCTGCAACAGCAAGGTGCAGAGCCTCAAGGGTCCGTCGCCGACGCTCTTCTACAGCCCCGTGAAGCACCTGGAGCCGGCCGAGCACAACGGCACCCCCGGCGAGTACATGCAGGTGAACACGGAACACGACAGTTCGCACGTGTGAGTCCTTCCCTCCTTTTCCGCGCGAGAGAGCGAAAATTTTGATTTTCTGCGATTATTCTGTGATGATGACACGTGTGAGAGCGCCGAACATGCTACTTTTTCAACACGCATAACCCAACAAGACTTGATTAATTTATATAGTTCGTCTCTCTCCCTGACCGCGATAGAGACGCACACAATTTCGGAGCGAGTGAAATTGTTTTGAGAGAGAATGAGGAAAACAAAATTATAAACATGTACGTGCGGAAAACTGCTCTTCGTGAAACCGAGATGATGTGTATATTTTTTTTTTTCAATTAGTGCTCCTTGTCGTTGACTCGTTTTTGTTTTTTGTTAATTTATTATTTTTTTTACGTTGTTTGATTGCGATGCCCGCACTTGGAGATATTTGCGAAGAGAAATCACACAATTAGTGAAATATGACAAAACAAACAAATTACCAGATTTGTTGATTGGTGCCCCAATTACTTGCCATTATTTATCAATCTTTATCCCAACCGAGCAATGTAATTATTATTTTATTTTCTCTTCGACGAATTTCTTTTGGGTCGGCTCCGTTTGCTTGCTGATTGACTCGAGCCCCACTGCACTTGTTTTGTACAAGCACCATACACGATGGAATTTTTTTAAACAGGGGACCATGTTTCGGGACGCGCCGGAAGTATTGAGAGCCGTGGAAATTCGCTGATTTGTTCGTTGTTGCTTCTCACGGCCGGTGAAACGCGAAAAATGGCCTGTTGAGGAGGAGTGCTGAAGAAGTATTTCTGACTGATTGCTAGAGACGAGGATAAATAATTTATTAATGTTCGCGATGTGTACATATTCAAGTAAATTAACTTTTAAGCAGAGAAGCCGTCTTGTACATACAAAAAATAAAAATAAAAAAATCAATGTTATACTTGTTGCGAAATAAAAACGCGCCTATATTTGTGTGTCGACGTGAAAAATGGAGAAGTATGTGAAAAAAAAATAAATAAGTTAGAGCCAAGATGTTTGTAATAACACATGAAACACATCATTATTTTTTATAATATTTGGAAGAAATATTTGCGCCACTCTCATTCCATTGATTGATTGATCATATATTATGTATTACATAACATGCCATCAGCGAGTTTTATTGTTTCCCATTTGATAGATGTTTCATCGTCAGCAACACGCGCAGTTTTTTGTTTGTAGTTTTCCGTCTCATCAGTATTGTTTTAATGTGGTAATTGAAAATGCGAAACAATGATAGATTGATGTTGTTCAAAAATGAGGAACAAATCGACATGGATATTTTGATTTTTGATAGACAGACGCAACGCCGCTGTGTATAAAAATGTGTATTATCATCATTGCATGTAACAATGACTAAAAACACACGCACACACAACAATGATGGCGAGACATGTGTGAGGATTATACTTTACATTCATGTGATTTATCACGTACGATTATGAAAGCTAATCTGGAAAAATGATCTCTTGTCTAATTGTATTAACAAATTATTTTCCCGCGAGACGATTCAGAGAATTTTTGAGCTACGCCAGATACACAAATTTTTTTTTAATTTCTTTTTCGGTTGTAAGAAGAAAACGCGAAACACGCCTTTGGAGACGTCTGAGCCTCCGAAGCGGTTTTGATTCTCATTTTGGAAAATTACTGAAGGTATTATTTTTGTTTTGGTTGTTACGAAAGAGGCGTAGTTGCAACAGAAGCTTAACAGAAAGATGTATTGTTGTCCAAAAATAAAGGATGTGTACATTATTCAAAATGCATTTTTGTCTTTGAAAAATCAATATGAACACCACTTTTTAAATTTTTGACACACACGTCACACAAGGTTTTATTCACACCTTTTCCTCTATAATACACGATAGACTTTGAAACTAAAAGCTCATGTTTGTACAATTTTTAATCTTCATTGCAAAATTGAGATATAAGTCCATCCAAAAATTTCATGATTATACATTTCTCTACAAACATCCACAATAATTACATTTTATAATATTATTTGATTTATCATGATGTTAATTTTTTATTTTATAATATAGATCCCATTAAATAACACAAGAAATGGAAATAAGGGATAAATAAAACTGAACAAATTTTATAGGTCATACAAGTTTTTGACTAAAAAATTAAATTTTTACATTTGTGCATTGTCATGAAATTAATGCAAAATAATGTTTGTCTCAAAATTAGAATAAAATCAGATGACGTCACTACTAAAATACCGCAACCCGCAAAAGTCAGAGCTCTCCTTTTGTCTTTTATTAGTCCCAAATGAACCGCGCGCTGATGCATTATTTGTAAAAATAAACTTTTTCTCCGTCTTTCTTTCATCTGCCTACATAGAATCTGTCTAACCAGCACGCACACGTTTCTAAATATACACACGTCTATCGTGTGCATCTCACTTTTGAAATATTTCGCTCTTCCTCCAAATGCGCACGCTTAATTTAATTGTGTTATTGTATACGTGAATCGAATAGAGTTTGTTAGTGGATTTATCACAGCGGGTTTTCTTTCTGCTTCTCTCACGCGCGGCCTCCGTCGGAGATTCAAACCGGGTCCAAGCTGTCGGGGTCGGACAGAGTCACTGGCGAGTATGTCCTTAGCTTGGCGCCGCACCTGATGATGAACCAAAGCAACGGAATCAGCACAAAAAGACCGGCGAACGTCACACCGACCACCGGGATTTCTTTCTCGCCCACCACGATCGGCTTCGTCAGCGCTGCGGCAGCCGGATCTGCTGGGAAATGGTAAAGCATCAGTAAATTTTTATAATCCCATATATTGCAATGAGTAGAAACAAAGGAAAAAAAATCATTAAAATTGTTGAAATTGTTTTTAATTATTTTAAAATTAAATATTAATTTTAGTTTTTAATAATTATTTTGGATATTAAATTAGAAAATTTTATCGAAAAATGTCTTCTTATTGGAAAAATTCAAACTATTTTTAACAGGGATCAAAATGCGTATTAAAATTTGTACAGGAGTCGCGAGTTTTACTTTATAAAAAACTGAACAATTATACAGAATTTTTTTTTTTATATTGTATTGAGAATTGAGATTTTTTTATTAACAAACTTTAAACGTCAAATTTTTTGGGAAATCCATTTAAATTTTACAATTGTACTTAAAAACAGGAGAAGCAATAGTGTTTAAATTTATCTATTGGAATTTACCACAATCTTGGCAGCATTTTTCTGTGCGTCTTTTATCTGATGTGCAGTTTGTGCATTTTGTGGATTCGCAGTCCAGCTGGCTGTGATGACACACGCACTTTCTGCACTTCTCCTCGTCGCTCCATGCCTCGCCGTTGGCCAAGTGGTGTCCAGGTATGTCGCAGCCGTCAACAAAATCTGTCGGAAATTGATATTTATAAATAATTGGTTTAACACATGAAAATAATTTGTTATTTAAAAAAAAATTATATAGATTTTCTAACTAGTAAAATATTTTTTGCAGCTTTCGTATAATATCAAGACGTATAAAATATCTCATATGTATGAAATTCCCGAGACTGTATAACATTTTTTTTATGGTGTGCGTAAAAATGCCTGCCGTCTGACAAAAGGTCAAGCGCAGGTCGCACTGAAAGGACTCTTGTCACGTGTCAGATGTCTTATTTCTCTCTCCAGGTAGCCGCTCCGTCTTCACTCTCCTTGTGTGAAAATCACGCCAAAGAGTCGGTACGTGTGGTAGTGGCTGCGGCGTGATACAACGCATGCAATCTTTCGAGTATATCTGACAGCTCCATTCTCTCCTATTCACTCCTGGAGGAGAAATCCCGCTGGAATAACATCCTCGGCATATATAGAGGAGAATAAAGCGAGAACGATATTATTAAAACGAAGAGCTTCATACATATTGTCACCGTGCTCGACCAATGAAAAGAAGTGTACCGGCACGAACCGTCTCCATGTGGTCGACACATTTCATTTTTTTAGCCTCGATCATGCAAAATTGCACTTCATCTCGATGCAAATCATCGTTCGCCAGGGTGATGGACGAGTTTCACAACGAGCCTTATTTCCGAGAATTCTATCAAGATCTCGAGCTCTCAGCATCGTTAAATTATATAACAGGCTCAACGAGAGAAAAACGCTCGCTGCTCGTGCTCCCTCTAATTGACAACAGAAAAGGACGCATTGACAGCGAGCAGGATAAAAACATTTAGCGCCGCTGTCCCCGTGTCTGCTCTAGTGTCAAGTCAAGAGAGGCGAAGGATCGTGAGAGGGCCTTTGTTCCGGAATTAGTTAGATTCTCGCTCCATTTTACGCCCGTCAAGTGCGAGAGCATCCTAACGAGATTTTTTCAGTCATAGAAGCTTGCACGAATAAATTTATCATGAGACTTTAAAATAACGCATGTTATTAATCATTTAGTTTGCAGAGAGAGTCCTTAAACGATTCTCATAAGTATAAAGTGATACTCCATAATTATAAAATAAAAATAAAAACAACACAAGAGGCATTTTAATAAGATTTTACATTTTTATTTATTCACTTTCAAGACAATGCATTTAAAAATTTATATAACTTGTTTAGTAAAATTAATTTATTCACTGACATGGCGTTCTGCTTAGTAGTAAATAGTTTATTCAAAATTTTAAATATTTTATTATATTTATAATAAAGAAATAATTGTAAATTAAAAAATTTCTTGCAAATAAAAATAATAATATGATACAATTATTTTTACATAAAAATTTAAAGGATATTATAAGCATTTGTCTATAAATAAATGTTTATTGAACAATTGGAAGCTTGGAAAATTGCATTTAATGCAATGCACATTATGATGATAATTCTACGTTACTACAATGTAGTCATTTCATCGGAAAGAAATAATCTCCATTAGGCGCTTTCAGATTTGCACTCGTCGTCATTGGGAATGAAGTCAATAAAAGCGATCAAACGGTGTGTTTTCTCACAGGTGAAATGGCGCGAGGCGAAATCAGATCCGAGTCTGTGCGCATATTGCTTTTTATTTCACTGCCAAATTGAGTGCGCTGTTTTTTTTTACAGCTTCTATTTAATCTGATCCGAATCTCCCGAGTGCATTCTCGGCACTTTTGTTTTATTTCCGTTCCGCTGCTGCTGCGGATCTTCTCGCCAATAATGCGCGCGCGGCGGCGCTGCCTGCCGGCCAGGGGCGTATGCGGCTCACGTAAAATATCTATGGGTGACTCGGCAAACACCACGGACAGAAATATTGGTCGACGCCGAATGTTGTTATGTTATTCGCTAGCTCAACCTAATGGATCCGCATTTTTTCCTCGTACGTCTGCCGATCCGTCAGCGGATGGACGGAATTGCTAAACAGAGCAGCACAGACGCGTTTCTCATTTCCTCCTCCACGCATACAAAAATCGTGCGACGGAGCAGATACAGTGTGCGCCACCGTAGAGACCCAATCGGCATGATTTCCTGCTGCTTATTCATTTTTTTTTATATAAACAATGAAGCATTTGAGGAAAAGTTGGTCAAATTTTTTTTACTGGGAGAGTATAATTAATTTAAGTATACTCAAGTCAATAAAATTCAATTACATTTTTACTAAATTATTAAAAGGAAATCACTGTAGACTAAAATTATTATGATTTTTACATTGAACTTAATTAGCCTAAAGCAATTTAAAATTAAGTGTTAAAATCTCATTCCCAAAGTATTAAAATAAGTATTTAAAATTATTCAGAACAGTATTTTTGATAAATATTTTACATAATTATTTTGAATCTTTGAAAAAATTTATTCCAGAAAGGTTGAATTGAAGCTATATCAATTAGACTAAAATTTATATAATTTTTAAATTAATTGATTGAATTATTGTAAATAAACAGCTTTAAGTGTACATGAAATAGTCGTAGAGCTTCTAAATCAATTAAAACAATATTTGTTTCTGTTTCCAAAAGCATTATATTAAATTTTAGCAAATATTGATCTGATAATATATTGATAGCTTGTTAAAATTGCGTTGCAAAAGTCGGTGTTTATATTTTGCTTGATATATTGCTCGTCATTGACTTTTATTACAAAACGCGCGGCAACAGTTCATGCGAGTTACGCAAATAATGTGAAATAGGTTTCAAATAATTTTCATTTATCGAAGTGCTGACTTGTTAATAATTTTCACGACAACGGTTCATTAAATAATGATTTCTGCGTCAGATCGCCCAAAGCATTTATTTTTTAAATGAATTTTCCTCTGCAAAATTGGGGAATTCTTTAAATCAAGGTGAAAAATGCCGTTAGCCTTCACACCATTTGGCTATTTCGCCATTAAACTGAATATATGAGACTATTTTATCCCGCAGGTGCTGGTGGTGAACCGCTGGCCGTCGTTGGCATAGCTTTGGCTCACCTGCGAGTTTGAAGAGAGAAAAGTGAGTTTTCCGCTCGCCAACTCGGACGTTTTCACCGAGTGCAATTTATTCAGCTGAACGTGCACTGCTTCCCTAGGCACACAAAAAAAGGCTCGGGAGGAAATAAGAGAGGAGCAGCGCAACGTGAAATGCTCGCTTCCCGCCGAGTGTGTACGTTTTGCAGTTGGGAAATTATTATCGTGCTGTGACACACTGGAAATCAATTATTTTGCAGCCGCTGGCGTTCACGTATGTGCAATGCACGTACACACAGAATAGGGCGTTTCGCATTTGAATTTACGCGATTCCAGCTGTTGCATTTCGATGTTGAAACACCGGAGATAAAATAATTATTTCCCCTGTTATTCTGGAAATTGATCAATTGCAATTAAAATATTACTGGGCGGATTTAAACAAAGCAGGAAATACGTTCAGTTTAAAATACACTGCATACTGAATTGTATGTTAATAGTCTTCCACGTTCTGGAAGTTTCAATTTAGTCCAGGAAAATATTCAAAATATGTCGATAATTTGCTGGAAAATGTAGAAAAATTTGAGGTAGTATTTAATATTTTGTTATTATATTATTTTATTAACACTAAGATTGTTGTGGATTATTAACTTTTACATTTGCAAAAAATATTTGGAAAATAATGGTGATATTTTACAATTAAATATTTATGTAAAAAAATTTGCAGTTTCTGATCGACAGTGCTCATCTTTATTTGAATGAAATAAGCAACCATCAGATAGCACAAAATTTATCATCCCATTTAATAATTATGTTTTTATAATTTTAACAAGAAACAAGCAGACTCATTAAAATTCTGATGGGTTTTTCGGAAATTTCTCCAGAAAAATTTTATGCCACAGGGTTGCTTCGAATCATTTTAATTTTGCTAGACTTTAGGGAGCTGCTAACGTTTTGTATCTGTAAAAGCAGGCTTTGAATTTTTACGACAGCCCGTTATTATTTTTAATGCCCTGTTTAACAGTGAAAAATTCACGCGCAGAATTTGCAAAAAGGGCCTGTTTGCGGCCGAGCGAGATTACTTTTCATGGCGTGGAAATTCGGTCTTATCAAGGGTAGTTTTTGCGTCGCTACTTTTATTGCCCGGCGGAAATGAGCGGCGCCGAAGCAAAAAATTAATTCTGCAAAAGTGTGGCGGGAAATGGAAAAAAAGCGTCCCGTGTAATGTGACTCGAAATTTTTCCGCTTCCGCTGAATTGCGAGTGCGTGTTTTTGTAGTGATTTGATAAAGCAATTTATTGGCGTGTTAATGGACACCTTTGGCGTTGAAATAGTGATTTTCTGCTCGCAGGGGCTGCTATAATGTCCCTTATCGACGGCACCGACCTTGCTAATGCATCCGCAAAGGCCGGCTTTCCTCGCTGGCCGCTTTTTCCTCTCATTCTCATCCGGCCCGCCGTGTGTACGGTCAGAGCGCAAATAGCACCTCATTTGCTGACGTTTTCAAACCAGCCATCAGCACCCATTACCCACACACCGCTCTCAAACGGTGCGCGTTTGCCCTGGACGTAAATACTGGAGTATGTGAAACTCGCAATTGCCGCTTTTTCAACCACTCAGATTTGTTTTGCGGTCTCTGATTAAGTTTCCTTCAACCCACTCCTATGAAGCAATAAACAAAATCTTAAATCTGCAAAACAAATTATTAAATTTATTCACAAACTGCAATTAAATTTTTTTTAAACTCAATAATAATATATTTTATTTTATTTTATACCCTTGTAAATAACAGAAACACTTTTTTTTAATAATTTGACAAAATTAAATTACTTTTTGAACCCACCAAAGTTACATCAAAAGCCATTATTTTAATTAAATAACTAAAAATAATAATATTCTAATGTCAAAGTTTTTATGTTTCCTCAAATCACGCAATACCTATTTAGATATTTTGATGTGTAAATAATATAAAAAGAAATTTTTAACAGCAACTGATGCATTCAATTTTTAACAAAATTGAAAGTCAAATTGAGATGGCAAAGGTAGTTGGGATAGGGAGTTTTCGATTCACTTGGCACGTAGATTTGAAAGGCCTTTTTGGCAGAAATTATTGGCCGACTCTCAAATCCACCGCCAGAGAGACGCTTTGTCGTCCTCCACAGGTAAATATCCACCCCTTCCAGTCGGTGGTGTGAGCAGTGGAGTAGAAATATTTGGCTCCGCTTGTGAGTGGCAAACTCCTCGTGAATATCTTAAAAATTGAAATGTATTCGAAAGAATAGGAAAATGCTAAATTTCAATACATGGATTCACTATTCAACGCGTGATAACATGATTTATTTTTGAAGTTATAAGGGGCTACATTCGCTAAACTTTGCAAGGGATTAGGAAGATGGAGAAGTAGGAAACTTAGTAGCGAGAGAGACTATTGGCATGGAAAGATTATTGTTATGCCTTTCCAATACAGCGAGCACTTTAGTCAAAGTGCTCACTTGGCTGTCGATAATTTCTACGGCAGCCACGAATCCTATCTCTGCTCATCCTTCTCTCTCCACTGGCCTCATTTCACGTCCGTCCCGAAAGTCATTTGCAGAAGACCGCAAGAGCTTACGTTTCCACCAAATTCGGATAACAATTACTTTTGGGCCTTTTGACTTTGACGCGGGCAAAAGCGATTCCTGAGCGAACGCTTTGGGAACGCATGTTTTTCCTTTGAAATGGTTTTTGTTCAAATTAATTAGGCACAGATGTTTCTTTGATCATTCTATCATTCAGTTATGACATTTTAATTTCCTTGTTATAAAATGAATAACTGACTTTGGATCTAAATTTAATCAAAAAAATCTGGCACCTTTATAATATCTTTATGGAATTTTTCGGGATTTTTTCGCTGTATAATGATAATAATTGAAAATTTCACTACGCGGCAAAGGTAAGCTAAATTCGTAAATTTATTAGGGCTCATTAGCAAAGCGCAACAGCCGATGGATGCTTCTTGCCGTTAATGGCCATTTTAATGGTGCATCCAGCTTAAAAAAGACGGACAGGGTGCTTTTTGTGCTGCTTTTTGAGCATCAAGTGCCACATTAAACGTGAATAGCCGCATGCATTTTCTTATCCCCGCAGCTGCGTCAAATTGGCTCGCAGCTCTCACAGAAAACGCGCGTAATTAGCCCATTACGGGAGCCCATGGACGCATAAATTTAGACCCTTACGCCTAACAACCTCGGAAGAATAAAAAGGGGAAAGATACTGATGATTATGCTGGCGTAAAGGGATCATATTTAAAAAAAAAAAAAAATCAGCTTTAATTGAGAAAGTTCTTTTAATAAAAACTGAAATTATAAATATTTCTAGCATTTTGGACATGAAGAAATGTAAATTAATAATAAATCACCGGGCATTTCATTAATAACAAAAGAATAATTAATAACATTAATAACAAATTATTTAAGAGGTGATTTTACAATAATGCTTGAAAGCGTATATATTATATATTAAATTTTTGTCTTTTAAGAAAACGAGATCGATGCTATTCATTTGAATATACATATATTCAAGAGAGCGCTCCAATATGGAGTAAGAAATATTCAGGGTGGCGCGTACAAATAAATCACCGTATGTGCACCGAACCCTCACGAGCGTTCATAAAACATGAGCCGGGCTTGGAAACCGAGACGTAGTGAATACTAAACCCACGGCAAATTTTATGTATCACCTCACTTTCTGGGCTTCCAGATTCGCGCATGCACCAATCAGCCGATCGCATTCCACTTCTATTGTCTTTTATTGCCCGCCATTTGAGGATAAAGAGAAAAGAGGAATCTGGCTGCTCTGCGCTCGCAAAACGGATCCCTTTCGAAACCAATCAAGCGCACTTTCAATTTATCTGCTCGCCGGACCGATTGTTTTTCTGTTTGCAGTCATATAGCCACCGTTGAAATCGATAAAATTGATGGGGAAGGCTGCGTTTGACAAAGAGACGCACTCGCTAACGTCACTATTAGATTGAATTTAGTAAGTGGTTATTGATGAAAGGGGTTGAAATTTTGTGTAGGTGAATTTTTTCAAGGAAACCATTTTTTATTTTTATATATTTTTTTGTAATAATTTTGACGTTGGAAACAATTTTTTAATCATTCTCAGCCACCAAAAATGTAGTGTGTTATTTCGTTATTTGATATCATATGAGGCAAACTTAAAAAAATGAGTTTTCCTTCTGTCATTCTGTCATAAAAGAATACAGAGCGCGCGGGCAAATTAAGTTTTTCATATTGCACCGTCATACCAGACAAACTTTTACACTCGACGGTCGGAAAATTGCAGTGCAGCAAAAAGCCTGTCATGAAACTCGCAGACGAGATTCCTGGCGGTAAAAATTTTTGAAATTACTTGCTTTACACAGCACCATCAACATTGCTGGGTCGTGTGCAGAAAGGGTTTCAACCCTCCACCTATCTTTCTTAATCCGCCCTCTTTTCATCGACGTTACTGCAAATGAAAGACTCCTTTTTCCTCTCTGCGCTCAGCACATTGTGTTTGAAAGGAAAAAAGCAAAACATACACACATGACTGAGAACAATAATCAAAAAGCCTGTGAAAAATTGAAGCACACACATGAGAGTCGAAAAGGGCCATTGGCGTGTTTCTTTGCTTGGAAATGTAGAAGTATCATTCATGTTGTACACACACACGAAGCAGGTCGCGCGAGGAAGGATTTCTTTAGCCGGGAGAAACTGCGGGCAATAATATCTCTGGCTACAAAGAGGCCTTTTCCTGGTGCGGCTCAGTCAGTCGCACACACATCAGCGAACAAAATACAAATCTACACTCAGACACACACGTGTGTTTGTACTGCGGACCCGAAATATATGTGTGTGCACCATTTTTTCCTGATGTTTTGTGCGCTTCTCGAGGTTTGCTCTGGACGTACAAAAGTTTTGAGCTTCTGTTCATCAAAGTTGTACGCATTACGCTCGAAAACAGTGTGAGGAACTAATTTGAAGGTGTTAAAATTTTTTATTGATTAAATTAGAGCAACAATTTATTTCATTAAAGGTTATTCTGCCTCAACACAGGTTACAATTAAATGTAAATTTGCATATTTTGTGCGTTATACATACTTTCATTTTTATGTAAAGCATGATAAACAACATATTTTCATAAACAAAGAAAAAATTACAAAAAAATTTAAATTCATCTAATATAATATACAATGAAATTTCTGGTTCTATATTTAATTTTAAAAATAAATTATTTTGTAAAATGTGAAAATTGTGTTTTTAATATAAATTTGTGACAGCTCACGGCTGTGTTCACCTTTGTGCGCTTGAAAAGTGCCCACCTTGGATGCCATATGTCGCATACAGGCCACAACAAGGGAAATAGGGCACACGAGAGTTTTGAGCGACTCGCATGCCAAGAGCAGCAGAGCCACACACGAGGAGAGTGAGCGCTTATCTCTGCAAAAATACAATAACGCGAATCTCTGGACGCTAAATAAGATTTCAGAGAGCAAGCGCCATTAGAGGGACTGGGACTGATGATAATAATGCCAGCAGCAGGTCGTCCTTTTCACGAGATGCCCGCCAAGCAAACGTCTCGTGTCACACAATATAATTTATCTAGCACACAAGTCCGCTTCTTTGGAGAGACGGAGAGCGCACGTTACACACAACTGCACTCGTCCACGCCGGTACACAATAGTAAGCTTGTGGAATAAGGCATTTTGGTGACCCGATATGTTCATCGTGAAAAAAATAAGTATGTAGAATTTAGAATTTTGAATATATATTTATTTTTAAATTTAAAATTTAATCCTGAAAAATTTTTAATAAATTTTACTGAACACAAATAATTATTATTATTTTGATTTTCATGTCAATCATATCATTTTTGCAGAATCAGCCAGATGGAATTTCCGCCAAAGCCACATTGTAAACGCAGGAGAAGAAGTTATACGCAGGACAAGGACACACCTGTTTCGAATACACATCATCAAAGCCAAGTTTGTCAGATACGAACGCGAATTTCGAGCTATTCAAGGCTTCTGCGCAAAATTCTTCAAACAACAAAAGGTTCACAAGCCCGTTTTCCACTGGAGGCTAAAAAGGACGGTTTATCCACCATAAAAGCGTTACCCAGATAAAGCGGCGGAAAAATTTATACAAGCGTGCAACTTTTTACGAGTGCCGTCGCTGACGAAAATTTTACAAAAAGTTTTTGAAAGTCACAAAAGTGTAAGCCCCCGTAAAAGTTTTATTTTTAACTTAACAGTCATGTTGCCATGTTCAGGCAGGAGAAAACGATGCAGGAATTTAAACTTCTGATGATTTATGGCGGAAGGTGCGGATTTTTGCACTTTTAGAGGAAACGTCAAGTTAGAATACAAATGTCACGTTTGGAAATTTATGAGCTATTTGATTCCAATTAAATCGGGCAATTGCTGCAACTTTACAACCCACAAACTTCTCACTGCGACCATTTCATTGCGGATTTTCACTCTAACTTTGAGCTTACTACACTGTGAATGAGCAATGAATAATTAAAAAGCACAAAACTTTTCGCGTTACATCATCTGCCGTGACAAATTCACTGCGCCAAATTGTGAGTGGCCGAGGTCGGGCGGAACGCAACCCGCTCATCTGTAGTGCCCTCCCGGTCGTATATAACGAGCGGCGCGCGCGATTTTTTAATTATTTCTCGCGGCCGAACGCATTTATCTTAATGAATGCGCAGAATTATGAGAGCAACGCCGCGGTGAAGGTGCGAGTGTGCATTATTTATGAGACCGTGTTTTATCTTGAAAAGCGAGAGCGCGTTTCCCTCTCGTCCATGCAGCCATGGTTACCAGCGGCATTATGGGGAAATTACACGAGGAAAAAGTCTGCAGGGAGAAAGTGAAAGCTTTTCTTTTTTGTGTTTTGTTTTCCTGGAACATAATTTTAAGTTTAACGATTGCGTTGAGCGCTAAACTAATTGGGGTGGGGAATTGAAATTGGAATTTTTATTTCAAGTGTCTGCTTTCACGTGTGAATATTGTGAATTATAACTTTTTTTATAAGATGGCCGTTCTAATAAATCTAATCAATTCCATTTATAATTAAATAATTAACCATTTGTGTCAAAAAGTTTAAATAATATCAGTAAATTAACAAATTTTCTGTTTCTACATATGCAATTGAGAAATCTACATTAATAATTAAGAAAATTAAATAATCCTTTGAATTATTATTTGAAAATGAGAGTACAAATACAAAAAATATTGATCAAAAATATTTTAATGTAAATTTTTTATAGACAATAAAATTATATAAATGATATTTACATGCTGACAGCAAATTAACTCCATTAAAATTTCTCGTAGTATTATTTAAAAAAACTTTTGATAATTTATATAATGGAATCGATAAAAGTTTCATTCTTAATACTTGTTCAATAAAAATCAGGATAAATAATAAAATTTACAAACACAAATTATTATATTTAATTTAATTATTCTGTTTTTTGAAATAATGGGTTTCAAGAAGAATTAAAAATGTATTTTTCATCCTTACTCAGTGAGAAGATTAGTGTGGAAATCCCTGTCGGGTTGAGTGCTTACATATCAGTACAGATTAAGGCCAGGAGATGGTCTGGTCTGCCCACGTCCAGACATTGTTCCACAAGTAGTTTCGTTGGGCTTACACGCGCGTATTTGCTAACAAATTTGGCCGGTATTTGCCAGCGGCAAACATCTTTTACGCAAACTAAGATTACATCGTGTCTGCGACGTAAGTGTAAGAGATGCAGGCCAAATGCCCGCGTACGTCTAACCAGATTTCACCCACGGACAGCAGGCAGCGCTGTTTGCCCGAGCAAAACGCAAATGTAAAGACACAAGAGAGCTGCTGCTGGACGACCGGGCACGGTGCAGGCACAAAACGGTAAATCCAGTCAGCTTTAGCTGCGCGCAATAATTACCCGAATGAAACAAACTGGTGCATAATTTTGGGCCTAATTAATTATTAATTTTGACACAATTATGGTGCATCTCCTGAATTAATTCATGATAGGGTTGAAATTGCCAATGACAAGGTAAACGACATTAAAAAGATTTTCATCATCACTTGAATGTAGAACTATTTTTCAACATCGAATGTAAAACTATTTTTCAACACCAATTAAATGTAGAACTATTTTTCAACATCAGCGAAATGTAAAACTATTTTTCAACATCAATTAAATGTAGAACTATTTTTCAACATCAATTAAATGTAGAACTATTTTTCAACATCAGCGAAATGTAGAACTATTTTCCAACATCAATTGAATGTAGAACTATTTTTCAACATCAGCGAAATGTAGAACTATTTTTCAACATCAATTTAATGTAGAACTATTTTTCAACATCATTTGAATGTAGAACTATTTTTCAACATCAATTGAATGTAGAACTATTTTTCAACATCAGCGAAATGTAGAACTATTTTTCAACATCAATTGAATGTAGAACTATTTTTCAACATCAGTGAAATGTAGAACTATTTTTCAACATCAATTGAATGTAGAACTATTTTTCAACATCAGCGAAATGTAGAACTATTTTTCAACATCAATTGAATGTAGAACTATTTTTCAACATCAGCGAAATGTAGAACTATTTTTCAACATCAGCCAAATGTAGAACTATTTTTCAACATCAATTGAATGTAGAACTATTTTTCAACATCAGCGAAATGTAGAACTATTTTTCAACATCAATTGAATGTAGAACTATTTTTCAACATCAATTGAATGTAGAACTATTTTTCAACATCAATTGAATATAGAACTATTTTTCAACATCAGCGAAATGTAGAACTATTTTTCAACATCAATTGAATGTAGAACTATTTTTCAACATCAATTGAATGTAGAACTATTTTTCAACATCAATTGAATGTAGAACTATTTTTCAACATCAGCGAAATGTAGAACTATTTTTCAACATCAATTGAATGTAGAACTATTTTTCAACATTAATTAAAAGTAGAACTATTTTTCAATATCAGCGAAATGTAGAACTATTTTTCAACATCAATTGAATGTAGAACTATTTTTCAACATCAGTGAAATGTAGAACTATTTTTCAACATCAATTGAATGTAGAACTATTTTTCAACATCAGCGAAATGTAGAACTATTTTTCAACATCAATTGAATGTAGAACTATTTTTCAACATCAGCGAAATGTAGAACTATTTTTCAACATCAATTGAATGTAGAACTATTTTTCAACATCAGCGAAATGTAGAACTATTTTTCAACATCAATTGAATGTAGAACTATTTTTCAACATCAGCGAAATGTAGAACTATTTTTCAACATCAGCCAAATGTAGAACTATTTTTCAACATCAATTGAATGTAGAACTATTTTTCAACATCAGCGAAATGTAGAACTATTTTTCAACATCAATTGAATGTAGAACTATTTTTCAACATCAATTGAATGTAGAACTATTTTTCAACATCAATTGAATATAGAACTATTTTTCAACATCAGCGAAATGTAGAACTATTTTTCAACATCAATTGAATGTAGAACTATTTTTCAACATCAATTGAATGTAGAACTATATTTCAACATCAATTGAATGTAGAACTATTTTTCAACATCAATTGAATGTAGAACTATTTTTCAACATCAGCGAAATGTAGAACTATTTTTCAACATCAATTGAATGTAGAACTATTTTTCAACATTAATTAAAAGTAGAACTATTTTTCAACATCAGCGAAATGTAGAACTATTTTTCAACATCAATTGAATGTAGAACTATTTTTCAACATCAGTGAAATGTAGAACTATTTTTCAACATCAATTGAATGTAGAACTATTTTTCAACATCAGCGAAATGTAGAACTATTTTTCAACATCAATTGAATGTAGAACTATTTTTCAACATCAGCGAAATGTAGAACTATTTTTCAACATCAATTGAATGTAGAACTATTTTTCAACATCAGCGAAATGTAGAACTATTTTTCAACATCAATTGAATGTAGAACTATTTTTCAACATCAGCGAAATGTAGAACTATTTTTCAACATCAATTGAATGTAGAACTATTTTTCAACATCAGCGAAATGTAGAACTATTTTTCAACATCAATTAAATGTAGAACTATTTTTCAACATCAATTGAATGTAGAACTATTTTTCAACATCAGCGAAACGTAGAACTATTTTTCAACATCATTTGAATGTAGAACTATTTTTCAACATCAATGAAATGTAGATCTAACTTTTTTTCAACCTCAATTGAATGTAGAACTACTTTTCAAAAAAAAAAAAAAAAAAATGTTTTTAAACTCACTCCTTTCCAATGATTGCGCATGTTATGTTTATGTAGTATTATATCACAACAATTATTTAACGATTAGCTAGTAATTCAATATTGAAAACAAGAAATAAGCGATTTTGATAAAAATTAAAATACAATTCAAAATAAATTTACTGATTAAATGGCCAGTCTCAATTCCAGTTAATTTCTCTGAAAACAAAGGGGGCACTTTATGTAGTTTCCATATTTGCACTAATCTGCTGGAATAATTAATAATAACGATTCAGCGAAATGCTCTCGTGCATGATTTAGCAGGCACACACGTTAATTTCGGGCCGACTCGCTCTCGGGTCCAATAGTATGATTCCCTTCCATCAAATTACCGCAGTGCAAATCGCCAGCAGGTATACTCGCAGCGGATAAAAAGCGGAGACCGACAGAAATGGAAGTTTGCTCTGTGTGTGTGCCCTATCTCTCGAATATTAAAGGCCCCTTCCGGCTGTGTGTTCCATCTAGCGCATCACCACTTTATTTTCCGTGCAGAAGCGTCGTTCTCGTCGACGAGAGTTTGTTTGTGTGTCATCGTGCGACTTGGAAGCGCGTCCCTTGTGGCCTGCACTTTTGTATCTGCATTTTATATCAGCCCTCGAGGATCTTGATGTCAGCGAATGTTTTTTCGTCCCTGGTCCACGTGCCGCTAAAAGGTTTGGTGGACATAAAAACGTAAATGCGCAAGATAGATATAAATTATTTTCAAAAAGTGGCATGACTGATATTTTTAATTGAAATACGTAAAAAAACGCATGCTATGGAAAAAATTTATTAACAGGTTTAAAGCTTCTAAATTATTTACATGGTTCTTCAATGATATACTAGCAATACAAATTTAATAGTTTATTATTTTTAAATTGTAATTATTAAATTAATAATAAATTAAATTAAATTTTAAATGATGTAAAAAAAATTAGTATTACCTTATTTTTTTTACATTGAATTGATGTACGATTTTGTGTATTTAAATGTATTAAACAGAGAATAAATAAATTAGTAAAAAAGTAAAACGAAAATGACAATTTTATTATCTTACTAATTACTAAGAGTAATAATATTCATTATTTGCTCAGCTTATTTCCCTCTTTTCTTACGGGATTAAATTTATTTCATAAAAATCAATAAAAACGAAGTGCACTGATAGATCTATAATAATTCCTGTTGCTTTTATCACAATAACTATTTTGTGAACCGCGTTTACTGGGTTTCCGGTTCTTCACAAAGATATCGCGTTCATTTAGTTAATTATAGTACACATTTTGTAATTATTTGAGCAGTTTTAAAATAGATGGAGTTTAAGCGACTAAAAAATATTTTATATAATGAGAGAAAGAAAAATAAAAATTTTAATCGTTTGGCGATTTTCATGAATTAATGAGTCAATTTTATTTTTGGGGCAGACTTTTCCTGAAATTAAAGTAATGTAAATTTAGTCCATATTATATTTGAATTAGATTTATCAACTCAATTATCATTATTGGGTGCTCAAAACCCCGAGTATCTATTCTCGCAAGACCATTAAAAAAAATTATGACTGGAAATTTAACAAGATAAACAATAAGTTTCATCTTGTTCTATTAATAGCATTGCTTGTCTGAATTTGACGATAGAGAAACAAGGCGGTGAAGACGGGCGGCTGATTTTTTTAGGCATAAGCACAAATGAAGAGGAAAAACAAGAACATGCCTCTGCGGTTTTTCATTTCCAGGGTCTGTGACAAAGGAGTCGACGAAACAAAAGCGAGTGGAAATAATTACTTTCCTGCCATCAAAAGTTTTCTCGCGACATCGTTTTGCAGCAAATTATGCCCGGTTGTGTTTCTCTTGCGTTTCACTGTAGCTAATTGTCCGCCAGACCGACTTTGAGATGTTTACGTTTGCTCGGAGGCGATGATAAGAGACTTCGTTTAATTGAAAATTTTGTGAGAAGCGACGCCGGTCTGCACTTTGCGCGAAATTAATGTTCTGAGGGGCTGTCACCGAGACCAAGGATTCATTTAATTTCAAAGAAGGGCCAATAGAAAGAGCACCGTATTTTTCCCCGGATCTTTTGTGTCCGGAAAAGCCACGGGAGAACAATGCGTGCGGTGGCTTATTCGGTCGCTGCGCCTCACAATGGGCAAAATCGAGTTTGGCCAGGCCGAAAGTGGCTACCTGAGGTGGGTCGAGTGACCCTCCACCTGATGTATGGTTAGATTCGCCGCCGCAGTGCAGAAAGGAGAGGCCTACTTTTATTTTTACATGTGGCGCGCACAAAAGAGAGGAGCCGCCGCGCCTGATTTGAACAGAAAAATTAATTCTTTTGTTGGGCTGCGATGAAAGGGGGTGGATTAAAAGAACCCTCTTGTTTGAGCCGCCTTTGAAGAGCAATCAGTGTTGCGGTGGTGCAGTCACATTTTCCCTTGCCAAGAAGTTCTCTCAAACAGAAACCATTCAATATCTTAATTTAAGAAAACTTTAATCAACGATCTATGTATAAAAAAATTGTATTTTGTTAGCTTTTCAGTTTTTACAGGATAATTTATTACCTATACTTTTCTCAAAAAGTTTTGTACATGAGCTCTTGGTTCTTTGTTTATCAGGTGATCTGATATAAAAAATTAAAATTTCAACAAAGCTGAGAGCAAGTTTTCCGCCAAAATTTATGTGTTGTTTCATTTAATGTTGAATAATTTAGAAAACTCCATATGAATGAACAATGGTAATGGTCAACACTATTACGAAATAAAATTTTTTTTTTTTTTTGTAATTAAAAATTGGAAAAATCTAGTCTAAATTGTTGCCTATATATTGAAACCACTAGTTCCAATAAGAGCTACAGCAATAACAATAACACCCCTTCTATTTTCTTTGGCCTTTCTAAAAAAATTCATTAACATGTAAAGTCAGCTTTTTCGTATAGGGTTGATTAAATTTTCACAGGCAAGATGGCTCCTCCTAGCTCCATAACCATTCGCGTGTGCCGTCTGAAGATAAAATCGAAGCAGATTACCGGCAGTGCGCGTGGTTTAATTAGAAAATAAATAGAGCGTGTAAAATCTGAAAGGAAAAAAACGCTCCAGCTTTTTTCGTTGGGTTTTCCACGAGCGCTTTATTATGCGCTGTAATTGCAGTCCCTGCAGAATTTTGCTTGCTTCTCAAGTGCATAATTAAAGTTGAGTTGGTTATGCAGCCCGCGTCGACAGCACGGCAAGCAGGTTGCCTATGTTTACCGCACTCAAATGCGAGTTCAACGGTAAATTCAGTGTTGTTAAGATTTTACAGCAATTAAAGAGTGAACGAGAAATTTCCTGCAAAATACGATGCTATAGCTGAATTTCATATTAAGGTTAACTAAGGGTGAAAGACTCAAATTCACATTTTAAAAATTATGTAAATTTAGCTAAAGAATCTTGGTTGAAAAAAAATGTAATCTTTCAGTTGAATTTTAAAAACTACTGCCTGAATTTTTAATATTAAATATGCTCCAAATTTCCATTTCAAGTGCCACGAGAGCAATATTTGAAGCAGGAAAAACGTTTGACAAAAAATATAGCCATGATTTGAAACCCAATCTCAGATCCTTAGGCATCGAGAATTTCTCGTTCTGAGAAAATTCGTTTGACATTGGCTGTAGAAAACATTTCATGCACCATTAGTCAATATCTTTTCCAAATTTTTGCTGCTTATATTTTGTAAACAACCAAATTGATGCTTCAAATATCAGCTCTTATGGAACGGTGCGTCTCTGCCGTATACTCTCCGGCGATGAGATGCAGCAACCCACGACCCGCTCGTTTTAATTAAAGGGGACTGTCAGTTGTTTACCTTGAATATTGGCTTGATGGAATTAACATGAGATCACGTCGTCGTCTTGTCGGAACGGGGGCGTCTTCAGCCTCACCACGGCGCACATCTAACGCTGGATAAAGTTCTTTTAACTCCTCCCAAGGGCTCGTTTCGCGTGCGAGAGGGGGGCGAGCTTGTAATTTGACATCGCCTGTTTACTGATCGCAATTGATTTCCTCGCTAAAGTTACCCACCTTGGACCACTAACGCTTCTCAAACAACTTAAGAAATTGATAGGGATGCGCGTATTATTCAAGTTAAAATGGATCAAAATTCAGCAAGGCTGAAGACCTATTAAACTTTCCACCATTCCCCGCAGTAAATCGATTACCAATTTAAAAATTAATTTAATTAAATTTAATAAACCTAACGCTAAACCCAGAGATTTCTTTAACCGAATTGTCAAAGTAAAACCAAATTGATTTTGAGAAACATATTTTTAAGAAAGCTTATATATCATTCCCTCTGAGCCAAAGAAATTTAATATTTTATGACAAATATGGAATATTTGAGAGAGGAAATCTCGAGTGTTTCGTTATGAGAAATTGTTCCATAGCTACTAAAAAAACATGATAAATCGTCTTTTGTAGAATATGTATTTCTCTCCCGGAAAAATCTCCTCTGGAAAGAACGCTTTTTTTGCGTATTGTGTGCTTTTTATGCTCAATAGTCTGGCTCAAAAGAGATTGACTTTTGATATCCTCGTTGGCGGCGGTTTCAATAAAAATGAGATAGGGTTGCACGCAGAGTGCGGGGCAAACAATCCTTTTCCGACAGAGCCAACTATAAAATCAGTAATGGTCGCGCAAAACAATGAAATTGCCTTTTGTCCAACGCACGCTGTTCATCCGAGGCCGTTTTTAAACGCATTTTGTTTGTTCCGACTCTGGTGTGCTGCATTTGTGGCAAAACTTTTGCACCCACTTTTATGACGCGCTTGCATTCGCCGAATGACCCAGACATACACAGCAGCAGCAAACTTTTACGACTGTGAGACGGATTGAGGGCACGCCGCGAAAAGTTTCTGCAAAACTTTTAATTCGGCCAAAATTGGCACCATCATTGAGCGAGAAATGCGACGTGACCAAGCAAAACACAGCCGAAAAGGGCAATTACAATTAGATTATTTGCCAATTACGCTTTTGTTCATTTTTGCTTGATAAGAGTTTATTTATCTTTATTTTTGTCCAAAGAAAAAAATTGCAAGCGCTATCTAAAATTTGTGATTCTTTAATTTATGCACGTAGCTGATATTAATTTGCGTGACAGATAAAAATTAGCAGCCGATAACACAGCGGCTTGTTTGGACTTTGCAGTTTATGCAATGTGCCATTTTCAAAAATTATCATATCAATCGTAAACTTCATTGTGAAAACAAGAAACAAGTCACAGTTCTGTTATCGGTTTGCTAAATATTTAGATCAAAAGTACATATGACTCTAAAGTAAAAAAAAATATATATATAGTGTTATTCACATGCTGGGATTTTCGTTACTAATTATTTGTTATTATTAGTATTAAATTGAAATGTCACGATTTTGATGGTTTAATTTGAAATACGGTTTCTCCTTGATATTGTGTTAAAGTCTATTGTTTCGAAGAAAAGAAATTTTGTGGCTATTAACGCGGCATATATTATGTTTATTATTTGAAATATTTTCAAAAAATTTCAAAATCCTTAGAAAATAACGATTGTGAATACTTACTCAGCATTGCCTTAAGGTTGATTTCGCATTCCGTATGGGTGGCGAAGGTGAAAGGTGGCAGGTCTCCAGGGCAGACGGAGGCGCTTCCGCAGTGACAGCTGGTCTCAACCACGTTGCACCCGTGCTGCTCGTGAGCCTGCCTGCCACAGTCGGCTTTATCACTCGCTGGGGGCCCTGAAACAGGCAGGAAGATCTGTCAGTCAAGACGTCCACGCCGCAAGATTGTAATGTAATGCCCAGAGGAGGATCGTTCCAGAGACCCGCGATTTTTTTAACCATAAAAATCACCTCCATGTCTTTTCTCCTTTTTTTTCCCCAATCGATCATTGAATGAAAGAACAGAAAAACGAGGTTAAAAAATTATTTGATGAATGGGGGAAATATTGAGCATTATTATTATAGACTTTTGTAAGACGTTTTTGGACCTTTATTTCGTTGCTGAATGGACCAATTTGTCATTAACCAACCATCAGCCTGGAACGAACAAGGCAAAGAATGGAAGTTTGCTGAAACTCAATTACACCATCCGTCTTACCCATTAAGGCAGCTTTTTACATCCGAACTTGCTGCCGCCTGAAAAGCTAATTTGATCCATAAATTTCCTCTCCGATTTATGGGTATTTTAAGAGCACAAAACGCTATTTTAATGAGAATTCGTTCTTATAAAGCATAGTCGCCAGAAGCTTCTTTTCCAGTCTCTATAGCAATAACCCGCTTCCTTGCGCTGTAATGGCACTCAAACAACTTTACCTTATTATTCCTCCTGCCTCCAAGGGGCAAAAATTTTTGCAAATTTTGCTTTTCTAATAATGGCGATATTGCACACCTCTCTACCTTCTGCCTTTTTTATTAGAACATAATGTTTGAGAATTTATTGTTAAGTTGAGGCCCTTCTCAAATTTTAAACGGCCTAATTATTTTTTAATGCGTTTTCAGGAAAGCTTTTTCCAGCTTTTTCTCCATTTTGAGATTCATCTGGTATAATAAATTCCACTCCTTTGTTCCTTTGTTCGTTATTTTAACTTGAGAAATATTTCACCGTGATGGCTCTTTTATTTGCAAAATTCATTCGCTGATTTTTGGAACGATCACAACCAATTTGCACATTAACAAAAATCTATGCATATATAACCATATTTCTTCAATTTCTTTCTTTTTTGCTTATATCAGATAATCCAATTACCCTCTTTTTACTTTCCGCCCAGCAGTGAGAGTTTAAGAAGAATTTCCTTTTTTTTTTTTTTTTTTCAAAGTAACCCAGCCTGTTCTTTTTTACCTTCTCATCAATTTAATGTAAAAAATAACCAAATTAAGTAAGTAGGTCTCTACTTTAACACCCACAAAAAATTCATAAGCATAATATATCTTTGATTAATAGGTTAGTTTTTATAAATTCAAAGAATAATTGTGTAACTAGTAAAATACGGCCAAGATGGAGAAAATCAATTCATAAGCGTGTAAAATGCAAGTGTTTGTCCGCTTACGACTTAATTTTCCCGTTTCATGAGCGAAACGCAGGAATTATCACCAGCTGGCCGGATCAAAAGTAATTAAAACACCTATTCATTAATAGCACTCGGTGAGAGTGAGGCGAAGCTGCGTGCGTGTGTGGGCAGAGATGGGGCTCTCGGCGTCGCTTTGCTGGTTCATTAACCCTTTTGTCAGAATGGCTTTTAAACGGCGGGGCTCGTTTGTCGACGCGCTAGCTGCTTTTATTAGGCGAACGCCGTTTCGAGATTTAACCGACCTTACAGGGTTTGTTGCAGTGTCGGCGCGCGCAAAACAAAACTGAGCACCGGAAATTAATTTTCGACTCAAATATTTGCAATTACCCCGCGTCGGGGCAAAACAACGAGAGAGCCCTTGAAGGTGGCTTGTCGCAGCCGGCAGGAAACGACGATTAATTAATCTAATTTCACGCGCAACTTGCTATAGGCTAGTTGAGCAAATAAAAGCGCCTGTGCTGCTGTCAGTCCACCCGATCTAGTCTGATGATCTGGCCAAACGAAAAAGTTGTCAACTTTGCATGATATGTAAAAGAAAAAATTCATATACATTTCCTTTTTTACTTACTTTTTACGTAAAATTTTGCAATATTTTTAACATTCCTTTTTTTTTGAGCTGTGTCACAAGCAGCGAAAATCGATGAATTTTAAACTATCAATTTGGCCTCAAACTATTATAAAATTATTTTCACTATTATTTTATTAACGTCATATTTCACACAAAAATCAAGAAAATGCAAGCTATGCGTTCTAGATATATTTATTGGGTTTCATATAGCGCAGGGTAACTTTCTGCAACTAGGGAATCTGTCCAATGACAAGATCAAGTGCAACAAGAGTATCTGAACCGCGAGCGTCGAAAACAATCTTGACGTTGAAAGTTTCCGAGTCCTCTGCACTCAAAATGTCATAAATCTTCTGCAGGTCTGAGTAAATAAGGACGACTTCTGGACCATCCTGATAATATAAAATGTTTTATGAAAACACTCTTAATTTTCAATTAACTTTTAAACCTGGCCGTTGACAGCATTGTCGATGGCTGTTTTAGCCTCTCCTGTGCGGAGATAAACAGAATCCCACAGCGCATTGTAAGCCAGATCATGGTTTGCAATTTCAGCCCTGAGCAAATTAGTAGTGCTAGGGACCTGGTTCAGGTCAACGTCAAGTTGATCGTTGATCCTTGAAAGGGTGGTGCGTAACTGTTGAGCCAAAATTTGTCTCTGGTCTCGTGAGTTGGTATTATATTCATCTCTGAAAGCTCTGAATGCTTGGCGCACTGGCGCGATAGCTGCCTGGTTGGCCTATTGAATTTTTATCATAAAAAAGTGCATGGATTTAAACATACAACTCACGATGAGAGCAAGGTTAGCAAAGATATTTTGAGCCAAGTCTTCGATAGGCAGATTAAGTGAAACGTCCAGAACATTTAGTTGGTTGAGCATATTGACCACCTGGAGGTCGAAAATACCAACTTTGAGCTTGGCATCGCTGATATCAGCAGCCAAATCCTTTCCCAAAGGCACGGCCTAAGATAAATTTTGAATAATTATTGAGCTGCAAAATTAATTATATCCGCATTTCTTTTCCTTTTTCCAATTTTTGAAAGGTTTTGAATTAACCGAGAAAAATAAATATATTAAGATAAAATAAAAATTCTTACATGAGTTAGAGCCGCAAAGATAGCGAAAAGAGCTAGTTTGGTTGCCATTGTGTCAAAGACTGATAGCATCAATGTCTGGGAACGTGAACAAATATTTGTTGAAAGAGCCTAATCTCTTTGAAATACAGATTTCTGAAGGCCATTTAAGGTACTTAGGGCGTTGATTACATAGAGGTACGGAGTGGCCCCTTATAATAGTATGTTGATAGCAGAAGAAGTTTAATTTGGCCAGTCCGTCTCTTTAATCACAGACTTTAAAAGTCTGTCTGCAAGATAGAAAAAAAAATAGATTAAAATCTGACAAACATGTTTTTGTTTCAAAGGTTGATTGATGAATAGGACCAGCAGATAAGAGGCTTGTCGGTCTTTATAAAACGAAAACACTTGTTCTTGAGCTGATTTTAGGATTCTCATTATCCAAAATGAAGCTGCTGGCAGTGCTTGCGTGTCTCGTTTCAGCGTCCTTGGGCCTCTTTGTCTTGAGGGACCTCGCAGCTGACATCGCTAGTGCAGAGAGGGCAGTCAACCTTTTCAACACTCAGGTCGAATCGTTATTGAACAGAATTTCCACCCTTGAAAGCGAGCTCAACAATGATGTCACCAACACTTGCACAACCATTCTGAGCAATCTTGCTCAAATTAATGTACTAAACGATATGTGTATTTATTACAGAAGAAACTATTTTTAAATTATTTAAACAGGTCACTAATTATGACGAGATTGAAAACTTGCTGGGCAGCAGTAAGAACCAGTCGGACGTAGCAATCAGTGGATTGAAATTCAATCTGGAGCAAACCATCCTGTTACTTCAAATTATAAACGGCAACCTTGCTAACGACCTTCCATCTTTGGGCGCCAACGTCGAATCTTTGAAAGCGTACATCTCAACTGGAGACTCAATTTACAGCTCACTTTTTGCACAACTGCAAGATTCTACTGTCACAATTGAACAGGCAATCACAGCTGGAGTGGGTGACCTGGTACGTCTGATACTTATATTGCATTTATGAAAATTTTTTAATTCACTAAAATAAACATTTATAATCACGAAACCTGAAATTTTACAGCAAGGTCCAGAAGTGACTACAATTTTCGTTAGATGGACACACGTAAAAGATGTCATTCTGAACCAGCGGGTCCTCACCGACAATGTCAAACTCGTTTATGACACCAGAGGTGAAAACGCTGTGAATGCCCTCGATATTGTTGTAGCACAAGTGCCACAATAAAAAATGGGTTTTTAATTCAATCACATGAGAGAAATTTTATTCTTGTTCCTATCACATCCCTAGTTAATTAATGTTTCTTCAGCTCTATTGATTTAGTTAGAAAGCAGAGCAATGAATTTTCAATTTCTGTATATTTTTCATTTGTGAAATAAGTTAAGCGTCCACATCAAATCCCGTTCTCAAAACCAATAAGTAGCAATTTAGTTTACCAGCAACTTTTTTATATGATGATAGTTGTAGTAAATAAAAACGCTTATTATATCAGTCTGTGTGCTCTCTGGAGATCTGGCCAAACGGACAGGTTGTTTTATTGTTTTAAAAGGTACAATTTGCATAGAGCATTGCAGTCAAAATGCAAAATTATTTTGAATTTACGTATTTTGGCCACCAATTTGCGTTATCAGTTAAGCTGTTTATATATTGAAAATTCTTAATTTTTTTTTCAATTTGTACATTGCAATTAGTGGTGGTTGTGTCACCAGCAGTGAAAATCAATTAAATAAAACTAATACTTTGGCTGAGAAAATTTTATTTATTTATAATTTTTTTTAACTAATGTGACTGTAAATTTTTTTTAAATTGATCTTTAAAGTTAAAAATTCATTTTGTTGACGTAATGGAATATTTTATAAAAAAATCAAAGAAATGTAAGATATAGTATGAAGAACTGTTTATTGCGTTTAAAACTTTCAGCAACTAGGGAATCTGTCCAATGACAAGATCAAGTGCAGCAAGAGTATCTGAACCGCGAGCGTCAAAAACGATCTTGACGTTGAAAGTTTCCGAGTCCTCTGCACTCAAAATGTCATAAATCTTCTGCAGGTCTGAGTAAATAAGGACGACTTCTGGACCATCCTGATAATATAAAATGATTTAAGAAAACACTCTTAATTTTCGATTAAATTATATACCTGGCCGTTGACAGCGTTGTCGATGGCTGTTTTAGCCTCTCCTGTGCGGAGATAAACAGAATCCCACAGCGCATTGTAGACTCCATCATGGTCTGCAATTTCAGCCCTGAGCAAATTAGTAGTGCTAGGGACCTGGTTCAGATCAATGTCAAGTTGATCATTGATCCTTGAGAGGGTGGTGCGTAGCCGTTGAGCCAAAAGCTGCCTCTGGTCTTGTGAGTTTCCATCATATTCATCTCTGAATACTTTGAATGCTTCACGCACTGGCGCAATAGCTGTCTGGTCAGCCTATTGAGTTTATGACCATCACAAAAGTGAATAAAAAAATACCAGAACTTACAATAAGAGCGAGGTTAGCATAGATATTTTGAGCTAAGTCTTCGACAGGCAGGGCAAGCGACACATCCAAAATATTTAAGCGGTTGAGCATTTCAACCACCTGGAGATCGAAAACTCCAATTTTGAGCTTGGCATCGCTGATGTCAGTAGCCAAATCCCTTGCCAAAGGTATGGCCTGCGTTAAATATAAAATAAATATAGAGCTGAACGTTTTGCTTCAAGCTAATTTAATAAAAATTATTAAATTCTTACATGAGTAAGAGCCGCGAAGATAGCAAGAAGAGCTAGTTTCGTTGCCATTTTGTCAAAGACTGATTGCATCAATGTCTGGGGACGTGAAAAAATACTTGTTTGAAGTGTCTAATCTCTTTGATAAAGATTTCATGGGTCCGTTCAAGGTACTCCAGCATAGATGAAATGATTACGCAGAGGTACGGACTGGGTCCTTCTGTGCAAGCGTGCCTGGGTAAGATCGCTCTTTTCCAAAGATATGCTGTAATGCTGAATATCTTTATTTATACAACAAAAATCCTTATGAATCCAACTTTCAGGTCACACTTCGTTGGGAGCACGCAATGCATCTCGCCATTTAATTAAATTGGTATACCTAGTTGTGTTAAACAAATGCCAATGAAGCAAACGGAAAACTAATCTATTGCTTTCTTATATTTCAAATCACTTTGCATCTCAAGATTAAGTAGATTTGTTTAATGGCTTTTATCAAAAACTTTGCACAAAACTCTGAAAGAAGCGAGCTATAAACAGCGATATTACGGTAGTCCCAAGTGCACATCCTAATACTGACTGCACTGACCTCATCTTTGGTGGTATCAATAAGATGACGATGTTCATAAATTATTGAACTTATTACTCTATAATTAAGACTTCATTTGAAATGATTAAGCATATATCTAGTAAATTTCATTCATTAATAATTTAATACATTTATTTATTTATTACTAACCATATTGAACTATGCATGCAAGTGACACAAAGTGACCAATGTTTTTGTCAGCTGGACACATGTAACAGATGTAGTTCTAAACCAGCAGCGATCCTCACCTTGATGTCACCTGGGGAAATCGCTGTGAATATCCTTGTTAATTTCGTTGAACAAGTGCCACAATAAAAGTTTCAATTCACACAAACAAAATGTTGTGATTTTTTCAATTGAGAATTTCTGATCAACTTTCCTATCACATATAAAGCTAATAAAATGCCATCTATTGATTCTATTGAGCCTTCGGCTCCATTGGTTTAATTGAAAAAGCAGAGTTATTGATATTAAATGTCGGTATATTGGGCCGATGAAATAAGTTAAGCGCCCACATCCCATGGCGTTCTCAATACCAATATAGAAATTTAGTGATGATGGGAATAAAGCCCAACGGAGAAGCCTCCAATCTCAATTATTGGACCCTCGGAAAGTGTCTGCTTTTTATCACGGGGAGAGATATTAGCAGGATTATTTTCGCAGAGAGCGCGGCACCATGCGAGGTTCGAACAAATGACGTCGCCCTCGCAGGTCGGTTTTCACCCCTATTACGAAAGCCTATTTTATCTACTGGCGGCCACGCAGAGGCAGAGGGAGGAAGCACACAATAATAATAAATCCGGACAGCAGCGGCTTCGGAGCCAGATGGAGAAGGAAAGGCCGCCCCGTGTGTGCAGTAAGACATATACCTTTCTGCCGAAATATTCGCCGCAATATGGTGGGCGCACACACACTGATACATACACGCGCTTTATTGGCAAACCCTCTCGAAATTCACTTGCTGAGCGAATTGGAGCGAAACATCAAGAGAGAGGAAGCGGGTGGGCTGCCAGGGAAATGTGGAATTCCAGCTCGCCTATTTGCAAAATTAATATACCACTGGCTGAAATTGCCGCGTACAACCAGCTAATAAAATTTGCCAGCTTATTTGATTAACTTGTGCTAGCCTGCTGTTATAGATTGCGCATCACTGAACCCACACACTCTTATGCTAAAAAAATTTAATATATTATAATGCTCAATAATTAAAAATGTTTTTTTCAACTAGTAAGAAAGTTTTATAGTAGTTTAATAAAATGATTGCAATTTTAATTAATATAATATTATTATACAATTACAACTATTTTAAATACCTGAATGTTTAGTGAAGAAAGCCTTTAATTTAAATAAAATATCAGATATGAAATATAAAAATATCTACTTCTGATTTCTATTTCAAAATGAATATTTCTGCGTTTTATTTTGTCTTTATATTTTCTTTCCCAATAAATACACTTCATTTAAAAAAAGATTAACAATAATGTTTTGGATTGCAACGATAATTTATGTGTTATTAATTTATATAATAAAAAATAATCATTCTTCATTCATACTAATTGTTATTGTTATCAAAATTCTGCTGGTCCCTAATTCCCACCCTCAAAACAATTACAAGTGTTCAAGTTACATTAACAAGGTGTATCGGTTTGGGAACGGAATGGCGGAAATGAGTGTGGGGCGAGCAGAATTACCCCCTTACCCAGCAGGACAAATTAATGAGCAGGAGCACCTGTTGGAAAATTCCAATCCCTCTCCGTCGAGGTGGAATTTGCACGATATATAGAACCACTCGTGCTGGAATTTTGCCAATAGATTGCACAATGGACTTGGCGCGTTGAAGAAAGAGAATAAGAGTCTGGAAATAATGACGGGGCAAAAAATGCGCTTGTCGTTATTCCGAGGCGTGTTGTTGGGCCTATGGCCGACTTCTGGGTTACGCTCGTTATGCGTGAAAGAGCATTTTGTGCGAGGGGGAGAAAAGCGTGCGTATTGATCACTCTGCACGTTTCGCGTAGGCTGAGAGACGACTGCGAGCGAGCGTACTGTCTGCACCCTGTTTGTATATTGCCCAAATACATATATTATAGTATCTATTCGTGTTTAATGCACATACACGACGGGAGTATGTTCCGGGGCTGTGTTTCTGCTCGAGATTTTGGCTCATTATAATCAGGCACAAAGCCCCGCTGAAATATTCAACAGCGGCGTATCATGGCGCCGAGAGGTTAACTTTGGGAAGCATTCGCTGCATGCCCTTCAAATTGTCAGCCGCCGCAGAACAAAATAAAAAAATGTGCGTAATTTTGATATATCTCGTGCGAAATTCCTTGATTTGAATGTTCAATTAGCCTAAAATGACATCAAACCAATTAAACATAATATTTGATATGGAAGAAATGAGAGAATGAGAAACTTGCAGGATTATAAATTTAACTAAAGTATAACAATATAAATGACATTAAGACAGCGCGATTTATTAAAACTCCAATTAATATTTTTGACAAGGTGGGAATGGTGGCTTTCCTTGATGGTTTTTGTGCGTTTGTTATAATTAAAAAATCTTACTGTGCAAATAATTTAAGAGCCGGAAATTACTTTGCCATTTCAAAGCAAGTTAAAAAAATTTTTGTCAAATAAATTGGCTACTCAATGAATTTTCTGATATTTTCATTTTAACTACGATTGTTCTCAAAATAAACACGTAAAACAAATTATGTAGAAAATGTATTGTTTCCTTTTGTGATCAAAAACCAATAAACCAACTAATTCATTATTCATTCATCAAGGAAATGCCAAAATAAATTCCCACTTGTTATGTTTAATTGACATTATGGCAAGTTAAATGTTAGTTAATTTGCCTTAAAACAAACTAGTTTCTATTCATTCGTCAGTACATATTCACTATTAATCACACCCCTCCGGTCCTTCCTCTCATGACGTGCTTTATGCAAATATCACACAGCTCATTAATTGCGTTTCATTGACGTGAAACTGCCGAGCCGTCTGCGGAGATTTCGATTGGAAATATGTTATTTCCAGCGGCGTAGCTGTTTACAAAGGACACAAGCCAACCAAATTACCGCTTCGCGCAATCACTGTCATTGCAAAATCGCAAATTATGCACATCTCATTTGCTGCTGCCGACGGCGCCACGATTAAGCTTACAGATCGTTCAATTTTCATTACACGACAATCAAGGACTTAAGTATATTGAAAAATATGATTTTATTGACGACTTTAAATAATAAGAAAAGAAAAAATCGTTGGCAAAATTTGGTTTGATGGTCTTTTGACGATGAATAATATAATAGAGTGCTGCATGTGAATTCTTTAGCTGCACCCCATAAACAAAAGGTTCTTAAGCTGTGGTTTTGCTCTCGGCGGCGTCCCCGCCTGGCGAGGACAATGCCGAGGACCCCAGAATAAATCTCCCCGTTTTTGCTTCAAAGGCAAAAAAACTGAGAGCTGCCGATCTCGCTCGGTAGTCGACTGATGGATGGTGTTTTTTGAGCACCTCGACCGGCGGCAGGCTGGAATCAATTGCAGGGGCCTCGGGACTTTGGCAACGCCGTCTTTGCAGCTCGAACGCCTGACCGGTCAGGTTGTGAAATATTTATGAGCACGAAATAGCGAAACACTGCAAGAGAGATGCTGTGTAATTTGTAATTCTCGACGGCCAACATACACAAACACGGGTGCAAGAAAGAAAATTGACTTTTTCTCGCTGCCCTTTTCAAACGCAGATAAAAATGTCCGTGGCAGCTGATCGGCCACTCCAGCCCTTTTTTAATGTCTCACTTCTTCCCGTGGCCAAAGGGCGGTGGTCCATTCATTTCAAGTGCGGGTCTCTTTATATTTTTTTTTTCAGGCATTATAAATCGACAGCTGAAACACACACATGCATGATTTATGGAGCCACGAGGGCGAATATAAAATAAGAGCAGGCGGCTTTTTGCCCCCGAGTTTATCTATATTCAGCCTGCCCATATTTATTGGCGGACCATGCACCAGCATATTTGCCCGGCAACATTAGTGCCTCGCCAGACGTTCTTTTTATTTTCCTTTGCGCAAAATTTGCCTTCTCGCATTCCCAGAGGAGCAGCGAATGAAAATTGTTCCCAAAGAGTTGGGAATTTATTAGATCTCCGCAAACAAAACGGTCAAAAGTTTTATGGGGCAGCAGACACGTCCAACTAATCCGCTAATAATAATTCCTCCCTACCAACTTAAAGTCACGGAGCGAAATTCCCGCCGAATAATTCAAAACGCACAAAAGAAATCGAGCAGCTTCATAAATTAAATCCGCAGCTTTTGCAGCGGCGACGCCACTATAAGAGGGTGTTGGGCATTGTGTTAAAATTTTTATTAGGTCGCCATTTATCAGAGGGTAAAAAGACGCAGATTAAATCTTGATCACGTTTCAGCCTTTTGTTTCATGCGCGGTCGCGGCGCCCGTTTCCGCAGCGCAGCACCATTTTGCCTCAAGCTCGGGTTTATTCCCTCTACAATAATGCACATTTATTTTATTCTTTCACTGCTGAACAGTCGAGATTAAGCGCGACCTGCGGCTGCGAATACGCGGAACGTCTGGTGCGAATGTCACTGTGGAATAAAGCAAATCTGCGGCAGCAATATGCGAGTGCCATATTATCCTACTTGAGTATTTCTAGTGACTGCACAAAACTACAACAACCAACATAGAGTAATCCATCTTTTATCAACAGAACATCAGCATATAGATGTAGAAATATAAATCAGTTTGTGGATTTTTTGAACATATATAGACAAAAAAAATCAAACTTGTAACAATTATTTTTCAAAAACATATAATGAAAAAAATCTTAAACTTCCAAGAATTATTTTTTATAAAAATTTAAAAAAATATATTTATACAGTTTTTTTTATATGTGAAAATTTTATTTTATTTCTTTATTAATTTTTTAATTATTTTATCAACATTATACATTTTAATATTATATAAAAAAAATACTGTAAAACAACATCAATTTTTCAACGAAAAATTGTTGTCAATGCTCAATGTTCTGTTAAATAATGGTTCTGCCTATTGATGAACAACAATGAAAAAAGATATTATAAGCTATCGTGATTTGATTAATAAGAGGTTAAAAAAATTCCAAATTATCTATAACGCTTATTTTCCAAACTCTATTTATATTAGATGAATCGAATTTTTTTAAATATTTTAATTAATTTTAATTAAGTGTTCATTGTGAATTGATCCAAGAGTAAAAAATTCTTTGTGGCATTAGTGTCTTCAAATGCAAACGCTAAATCTTGAGAATGTGCCATGGCAAGATAATCCCTTGCAAAGTGAAGCCGTCATAATTGGAAATCCGAGCTACTTAGTTAGCACAAGGACTTACTTAGTATATGTACAGCGAAATTCGCGTGGTTTTGGAGCAGCTGCGCTGTTGGATTAACTCATCAAGTTTCCATCACAATTTTCCCGTGAAAAACGCCTCCTATGGTAATCAACTACGTGCATTTTCAAATCTGTCATTACCAACTTTTGTCGTTTGTACGTGTTTATTCAAAACTACTAGGCGCTCATTATCACTGCCATCAAAACATCAGATTTTCTTCACTAGAAGCTAAAAGTTGCGTAATTGGAAACTTTGAACAGAGCAGGGCGACGAGATAGAGAGAAACTCATTATGCATCAATAAATGTGCATTTGTTATTACTCTATAGAACAAGGACGCACACAGGAAATACTATAATACTGCTGCATTGATGCTGAAGCGTTTCCCTATGCCATATGCTCTCAAAGCAGAAAATTAGCTTTGTATGTATATGTTGGTGCTTGACGGGCTTAATGAGTGCACTAGCAAAGTTGTGCAAGTGCACACAGCTATGTGCAAGAGCTGCAACCGGAGCGCCATTTTCTTTCGTTTATCGTCCCGCATGTAAAAAAATTAATCCGCGCAAAAAATCCTTTGTCGAAGTTGGAATAGGGAAAAAAGCAGAAGCGCTTTTCTCTATTAAAAGTTTGTTCTTGTTAGAATAGCCGGCTGCGAAATTGCCATTTTTCACAAAGAAGTCTGACAAATTTGCATCAAATATGATATTCATCTCTCTCGCTGGCAAAGCTCAATCACGCGCCACCCCCGTGCAGTCCCATTTTAATTTCAGACTTTCTGCGTCGGGCAAAAAAGTGGGGCGGCTCTACTCGTCGACATTTATTCATCCGTCGGCTCGTCCGGGAAGTTTTGCCATTGTGCCTGCTCTCGGCTGTCATGTTCCGCGCGCTTGATTTAATGATATTACGCCCCTCGACTTAAATAAAACTCGTCGAGCCGTCTCGCACTTCAACTTTGCTTCGCTTCTACTATAGGTAATGAAATATACGCCAGGACATATTACCCTTGGAAACAATGAATTACAAGCCTGAGCAAGAACATTAATCCCCGTGTTAATTACGCCCACGCAAATACTTCATCAGGCTCCTGATTAATTAAAATGACGAGTTAACTGCGTCACGTTCAGTGCTCATTATCATCATTGACAAAACTTTGATATTTTAGTGTCCAACAATGTCACTTTTGCAATGGAAATTTCATTTAAAGCTAAATAAAAATAAAAATCATTTTGATTTTTAATTTTATCAACATTGTTGATGGCAGAGTTAATTGTAAGTAATCAACATTGTTCTAGTAAAAAAGCCTCAAGTCGAGTTTTTTAAACTACAAAATTAATTATCAGTTTTCAAAAAAAAAAATATTACCATTGGAGATTGAATTATGATAAAGCTTTAAATGCAAAAAATTGCTCTTTGTCTCTTTTTTGTGAGACTTTTTATACTTTTTTTTTTTTAAATTATTCATTGGCTGTTCAAATTTGCTGCAAGATGTTACACTTATGTATCTGAATGGATAATACAGGATAATATATAAACAAAATTTAATTGATAACAACAAATTAAACACTCATAAAAACACAGTTTAATTTGAATTGACTTCTCATATATTTTAGATATTAATTATTATTAATAATGAAGGCAATCTTCTTACTAAATAAAAAATTCTGTCTAAGCCTAGTTTGAGAGTGAAAGACACATTTTCGGCCAGGAGATGAGCTGGAGTGGAAGAATTCACGCACATTAGGCACAGCTCTGACGGAGCTCATTCGCTTTTCAGCGGCGTGAATAGCAACAAATATCTGCACACAGCTGAATTTTAATTAAATTATTTTCTTTAGCGTGCAGCGGTGCGAGGAAATTTAATACAAGAGCGCGGCGGCGGCGGAAGCCGACACACGAAACGGAATACCTAGCTCATTCTTTTCTACATGAGTTGCCTCTCTGCTGACACAAAGATGGAAGAGAGAAGATCCACACCAAAAGTCTTGCAAGATACACTTCTCTGCCTCTTCAATTTAGCTTCACGCGGGAGAAAGAGAAAAGGCCCCATGTCAAGGGGAGACCGGGCCTTGCAAATCTATTTACCCGCCATCACTAGAAAGCGAAACGCGGGCCTGACTTTGAGATTGTTTTCTTGTTTGCAGCTAAAACAAAAACAGGCTCTGAATACCAAATTAAAGTAGAGGAAAAAAGGAAGAACAAAAGACGAAAATATCAGGGCGTGAAATTTGATCTTCAGCCGAAAAATTGGATGGCGTGAGGACATAGGTAGAATTTTTCTACCCTCGGCACAGCTACGATTTAGGTCAAATGTCAAATTAATATTTTTTTTCTAAATAATTTTAACTCAGTATCAATTTCTAAAAAAATAATAAATGAATAAATGATTGCATCTTTTGTTATTTTCGCCTTGGAATGGGCATTTAGATTAGGCAAAAACTTTCTCAGTGTAGATACCTGATGAAATACCTTAATTAGATTACAATATAATTTAAAATAACTTTATTTGAAAATAAAGACAATCAACCAAATCAAAGTAACACTGATTCGCAATGTCATTTAATTATAATCAAAGGTCGATAAACGTGAATCGTGGTTTACCCTTTGATCCGAGAGACTTGAGGGATTCTTGACAGTGGTGTAATTGAAGCTGCAAGTGTGGCAGGGGTAATAAGTGAACTCAAGCCGAAATCCCCGTGCCTTGCACGCCGTCGTGCACGCACTGGAGTCTCTCTCGAGCCTCTCATTTCAACCCGCCCCGAGAAACCGCAAAAATTTATGCCTCTGCCGCATTAGCCTCGGTGCGTGCGTGTTATTTTGCATAGCTGTGAGCGCGTTTAAGCTCTAATTAATAGCCGTCATTCATCTCGCCGCGGAGATCTTGTTGTTCTCGCTCAAAGCCCAACTTCCAGAGCAACTGCCACTTCTAGATATTATTGCGAAAGTTTGTGCGTTTTCCGGCTCTCTTTCACTCGCCGCTGAGCACAATTGCGCGAATAGCTTGGACGCGCGCCAAATTACCAGTGACTCTGAAACTTTCTTACTTAGATTCGCATCTGTGACAGTTGGACTCTTTTCTTTTTCATTTGATTAATGGAGTCTAATTAAGATCAAGTTAAAATAAGATCTTATAATCTGTAACCAAAAATTACCATGAAAATATGTTCCTAACGAGGGTTAAGTTCTTTGCGATTAGCATTCCAAGCAACAGTAATTTCTTGCTTTCTCGTCGTTTTGCGCGCAGTCTGTTTCTATTTTCAACGAGAGCATTCGTTTTAATTAAAACGGAAGTCTTCAGCGAATTCTCGAGGGAAAAAGTTCGAAGAAGGAGGTCAGCGTTGCAGAACGATTTGACCTTATTTACGATTCTGTGAGCGATGCAGCTGCTGCACGTTGTCGCCGGCGGCCTGCGGATGAAAAAGAGGAAGGCGTGACATACGCCGGATTAGGTGTTATGCATTCCGCCCAGCGTGCAGGACGCGCGAGTTGCCTAACCATAAATTCAACCCCGCTCTGGTCGCTTTATGAAACTTGACATCTTGCGAACTTTTGATACTCCCCTTTGATTAACTAGAAAAATGTCGTGTGTCTTTATTTTCGCTACTGGTTCTTTAGAAAAATCATATTTTACTTTTTTTTGGATCAGGTTTTAGCATTAAACCAAATTAATTGTTTTATACTTAAAGTTTAAAATAATTACCACTTAATTGAAAATATTTTTTTTTAATTAATAAATATTTAATCAATAATAAATTTAGATCAGGTATTTTTTGAGGACATTTATTAAAGACAATTTTATTTAAAGATTTTTTTTCAAATAAAAATAAATTAAATAAATTTAAACCAACTTTAAATAAATACTGCACACTTGCAATCAACACTCAAACTGAGAATATAGTGTAAAAAAACTATTATTGTGTCAATGAAAAAAAACTGATGAAATTTGTGATATTTGGATTCATATGGTTTATATTTTGCAAATTGAAAAATGAGCAGTTCATGTACGTAAATAAAATATTAATTTTACTTAAAAGCGACTTTGATGGAAGTTCTGCATGCAAACAACACCATATTATACAATAAGTGCTAATACAGAGGAACAGCACTGATAATTGCGAGGCATCGGCTTTTTGGACGGATATGCGGCCATGTGGAGAGGCAGCAAATAATCACATCAGCGGCAAGTGGGTTCCAACAAATTGGCTCCAGCATCGATGCAAATGAACTCGATAGGGCCGCAAACTACATCCAAACACACGTATGGATGCGGCCACTCACTTGGACACATATGCGCAAGTGTGCACAGCCAATTAGGCGGCGAAATGATGAACGAGTCAATCAGCGCCCGCTTCGAATTAATAACGAGTGGCTGCCATTTGGCAAAATAATTGCATTACTGCATGGCGGATGATTCGTATTTATGTTTAGATGTCGCTCACCGGCTGATTTATGTGTGTGTGGCTCTGCTAGGAAGCCAACCACGGCCAAAGTAAATCAAACCGGCAGGGGTCTAATTTGCCGAATAATTGATAATCCGACCGCAGTCCGAAGGCAAACAGTCAGTGCTGTCAGTCGCAACCACCGGCTGCTGCTCGCACGCGAAAATATGCTCGCTTGATAGTTTTGCCATCGTCACCGCAATCCCGCCGCCGCATGAACACACACAATATCGTTGTAATGAACTCGCGCGTTCTCATTTGCATACTGGATGATTTGCAGAAACGAACAAGCAGAGGAAGTGGGAAGAGGTATTATATTTTGAGGTCATTTCACGCATGAACTTAAGTCTAATGAGGTTGACAACTGTGTTTGCTTTTTAAATGATGTTTGTGAACTTCTGAAGCAAAATAATAAATGTTGAGAGATATTCTCAAATAGAAATGGAATTTGAAATGATTAAAACTTATAAGGAATAAAAAATTCATAATTAGGAACATTTCTGTTTTTTCGGACGCTTTTTATCATTCAAAAGCAAATAATAAAATTCGATAGTATAAAATATGAACCAAAATGCAAGTGAAAGTCTCACTCTCTTTTAAAAAAATGAATAGTAAATTCATCGTGAGCATTTTTTTATCGCCTTTTTTTTCTTTTCATTTTCATATTGTTTGATATCGCTCCTCACCCTGCTCAAAACAATTATTTCAGAGGGGATGCGGGCCTTTTTATTTCCTCACTCTCGATGTGGAACTGAAATTTGTTCCACTTTTTCTAACCCCTGCGAAATAACATATTTCACAGAAGGGGCGTTAACAGTTACGGTGCTCATTATTGCGACCCCTTTTGAATTTCATTTCATTGCCCTTGTAATGTGAGAATAAATCGCTCTTGATGAAATCTCATGTGGGAAAAAGAGAAACCAAGATAATAACGTTTTTATGAATTTTTGAAATGACGATAGCGAATAATAATACTCAATATCAATAATGATTAATTAAAATAATACATGCATAATATTATACTAAATCTAGCAGACATACAAAATTCATAGATCATACAATTTTTTCAAATATTACTTAAAATTATTTTTTTTTTTTTTTTTTTTTTTTTTTATTTGAGAATTTAAATCCCGTCAAGGTGATTAGTCGCAGTACTAATTTAATTCTTTTTTTGTGCTAGAGAAGAAAATACATGAGTATTTTAATACGTCACTCATTTTTTAACGATTTTGGAAGCTTAAAAATTGAAATTAATTTTATAATTTCGATTTTTCTTCCGTTCAATTCATTTCGCAATATAAAAGAAGATTAAATAAATTCTCTCGCCTCCAGTATCCAACCCGAGGCCTGACTGCGTCATAAAGGCCGCGATCTTTGTCTCATCATGTGCGGTCTGCAAACACTGTGTGCTGTGCACCAGCAGGCGGGCAAGAGTCGTAAAGCAAAATAAACGCAAGCGAGAGAGAGTGGCTCAATTTTATGGTTAAAAGCGGCTGCCGCCGGGCGAGCTAAAGAAAAAGCGTAAGAGCGACCGTATTAAATTAAAGCAGGCGACAAAGTGGAGATGATCCGCAGAGCACAATGAAAAATGACATCTCGTCCCATCTTGCTGCGTTTTTCCCAAGGAGATTAAGGACGGGAGCTGCAGAAAAGTTGGTGCGTGTGAAGAGTGGCAAATGCCAAAAAGAGACCTCAAGAAGATTTTAATTGAATTGTCTCTCTAGCACTATAGAAGGGTGCCTTGATTAAATTTTCTGATTCATGTCTGGCCGAATAAACTGTGTGTACTCTTCGTTGAAGGAAATCTTGAGCATGCCGAGTTATTAATTTTATTTTTTGCTGAAATGTGTTATACATAATTTTTTCAGAGATTCAATGGAGCACAGATGCGCTGTAGATACTCCGTTTCTGCCTTAATTAAAGTACAAAATGTTTCTTGTTATTCAGCGTGCGCTGTGGGGCTTGCGGCGGTACTTTAACATGCAGATTGGCTCATTTGAAGAGCAGCTGCAGGCAATTTTGTGCTCTTTGCCCAGAATTCGGCTCACTAAGCAACAGATTGGCTCACAAAAAGAGGAAGCTAAAGGGTTCTTTAAAAATTGAGTGTAGTGTCGGGCTTAGTGACTTTTCCATTGCTATTGAAGCCTTTAATCATCAACTTTGTGGTGCTCAGCTAAATTTTTATCAGACGGTTTAATAATAAAAATTCGAAAAAGTCGCAAGCAAAAGTCGATTCCCTTTCCAAGTCTACTTAATTTGCCACTTTCGATTCTGGACTGGATGTGGTGCAGATCTGGTGGAACTTGAATGGAATGCAATGCCGGAAATCGAGTAGGAATTCCGCCTGAATTGGAAGCATTCCGCGCGGAAAATAATTCGAATTTAAAAGCCCTCGCTGTCCAAATACTTCCACAGAGGCGCAGAGCATTTTCCAATTTTATGCAAATGGAAAGTGGAAAAGGCAGCCACTTTTCCTTGTGCCGGCAACGCGCGCGTCTTCCTTCTCTCCATTCCCAGCCGCTTAACATCATAAAAAATGCATTGACATTCAACACAGTCTAATGGTTTCAGCACACTCGGAAGAAAGGAATATTTAATGATCCAATATATGGTTTTTGGGGCTTCGCAAGAAAAGGAATGCGAATATATCCATCTGCATTTCATCTTTTTTGCTTCTCCCTCGCGCATAAATTCCAGTAATAAACGTCCTTTACATTCAATTATTTTTATTTAGAGTAAATTTCAGCTCTAATGAAGGCGATTAAACATATAATAAAAATATCATAAAAATTTGTTAAGTTAATGATTCTTAATTTTGCCAGCACCTTTTAATGAAAAATTCTGAAAACAACGGTGAAAGTAATACTTTAAAGGGAATGGTGTGTTTGTATGTGTTGATAAAATATATACATATGTTTTTAAAGTATATTTAAAAAATTACTGCAATTTAAATATTTTACTAATAAGCAATCAAGTAAAATAGTTTTTAGTTTTTAATCAAAAGAACTTATATAAAAAATTTTAATGGTATCAAAAGTAATTTATTGATATTATCAGAACAAATTAAAAAAAAAATATATTAAAACTTAAAGCTTATAAAAGTGGGAAATCGGTACACTTCAGCACAGGCACCGCATGTAATTTCAGAAAATATATTTGCGTCACACTACGTAAGTCCTTTTTAGCCTGCGGAGAAAGAAAACGAAAAGCCCATCTAAGCCAGAAAGAGGCGTGTCTTCAATAAAGAAGTATTGGCCCAACCGAGATACGTCGCCGGTGATGGAGCTGCTGCCGGATTGGTTTTGTATTGGCACAAAAGTAGAGAAAAAATCTCGCAGGCATACCTTCAGTAATAATATTAAAGCCGCTTTTCATCCCGGGTGCCGAATTTGAATTTTAAATGAGAGCTGCTGGGTTAATATTGTCTGCGCTGCCAGCACCAGAGAGTGAAACGTCTATAGAAAAGCTGCTGAAGAGCCGAGGTTGTGTTATTTCTGGCTACCGCGTATGTGCTTCAATTTCCATCAATTTCCGGCCCAGTTCATCTAAATTGAAAGAATTAGCACTTGAATTAGAAATTTGAGAGAGATTAGCTTGCAAAGCTCTGTATTCATCAAGTTGTTTTTCATCATTCGCTTGCATTTTCCTGGCCGAGGCTTGGCCGTGGCTGGGACAACTGTTTGTTCAGGGTAATGAGAAAGGAGCAGCTGATTGTTGATTTTGCAAATGCACTTTCAAAGAAGATTCCCTGCTCTCAGGGCGCATAAATTTTAACCACCAGCCAGGGATTAATTATTATTGTCAGCAGAAGCCGTAAATTCATCTGCCTGCGTGAGCTGCCTTTTTTATTCCGAGAATCAACCGCGCCTCTAATGGAAAAGGCGAATCAGCTTTTTTCCGCGTCTCTGCGCGTGGAATTATATCCAGCAATCCTTTTTTTTATCTCGGCCAGGGAGCTTTCATGCTCTATGAATTTAACGCAGAAAATTTATGTTGCGCGTTTTATGATTTTGATAACGATGATTGAGTGCGGAGTAAGTGTTTGTTTGGTGCTGCGGCGGTGCTTTTTCGTGAGTTTTTAAGCGTTTATAAGCCTTATCTCGCGCTATGTTTATGTTTATTGTTATGAGATGCTGCTGCTACAGTTGCTATTAAAAATTGGAAAATCAGGACACAACGAGGAGACAATTTATTCAGCCAGGCTTATGCATTATTATTTCCATGGCATTAAAATGACGTCAATCGTGATATATAAATTAAGAATTGATTGATTTTTAAGCTCCAAGAATCTCACCAGCATAAAAAAACGTATCCAATAATACTGCGTTGCAATAAAAAAAAAATATCCGAAAAAATTAAGTCATTTTAATTTTAATTTTTTAAACATTTTGTATGAATACAGTAAGTTTCTACAGAGGTTCTTGTATTTGATGTTGTCACACCTTTTGGCACTCAATGTTGATGAAATACGGTCTTATCGTTGAAGTTGAGCAACTTTATTGTTACTGCATGATACAGAAACAATAAAGTTGCTTATCTTCACCTAGGAATCTGAATTTAATTTCATAAAAAAATATCTAAAATATATTAAACAATAAATATTAATATTAATTCATTAATTGGGAACAAACTTTAACACATATAACAAAAATCCTAATTTTCTGGGACTTTTAGAGCAGTTTTCATCTTGTAAATGTAAAATCTGACACAGTAGAACGATTTTAGTCTGACGAAAAAAAATCTCGTCTCAAGTGGCACAGGGAAAGTATTCTAAAATGCGAAAGCTCACGTTGACAGCGAGCTTCAGATTATCAACCAGATTAGATGAGACGATGTTCCGAGCACAACACTCCACTCAACCCCAGCAGGATTTGATTTCCATAAAATCCTGTGTAACAGCAACTGAAAGCTGTGTGCGTCGTGGGTGTCGAAGAGCAAAGAGTGTTTCGTTTGCTATTTGTGTACAATGGCATTAGCATCGAAATGAGCTTCTTAAGAGCTCCGCATCCTCTGCCGCGTGCAAGCGAGAAGCCCACCGATCTTTTTAGGTTGGCGGCAACCCCTGTTACATAGGCAGAGCCCCTTAATGCATGCATACTTGTAATTAAACTGCCACCTTGCTCCGGCGGAAAATGATCCTCGGTATATATATAGAGAGAGAACCTCTCTCGCTACGAGCGAGATATAAGAAGGCTTTTCATCGTGTAATTCCCTTAATTTTGCCCGTGCCGACCGGAAAATCGTATCTGCGCAACGGTGGGAAATTTTCCCATGAGCCCCACACGTCTCCGCAGAAGCTGCAATTTCCTCTTAATTTTCTGTGATTTATGATGGGCTGAGGTCATTGAAAAAGAGTCACGAGGCTGTTAATTTTCAGAAAATTGCCTGTCTAAGGGGAATGTGTTAATTTGGTGTGAAGAACGTTGAGCTTTAATTAAATATTAAATTTTGAACCTAAACTAAAATTTATACGTCAACTAGTCATCCATATTTTTTGCAGAACGAGTAATTAAGGATGTTCTGATTAATATTGATGAGATATCAATAGAGTTAATCAATTTTTGATTGCCTTTTATTTCCAGACTGATATTTGATACCACATCCAGGTCACCAGACAGTAGACAAACGCAAATCATATTATTTCATGTCAAGTTATTTCCTCGAATGTAAGCATCGCCGAGTGGAGGAAAAGTAAAATGTATGTCAGAGAACAGTGTGTGTTATTTATTTGTTTAAGATTGTATCGCACACAGTACAGCCTTGAGGTGCAAATACACTCCATTTGAAACAAGCAGAGCAAACTTTTCTGCTCCGCTGAGAGCCTCGCACATAGTGAGGTGTATTTGCTTTATTGATGACTGTTTACTGCAAAACTTGCTTGATAACACACCCTGTATTCCTGGTACATATTCATTTATTTGCGTATGCACGCCAGTTGGGGTGCTTGTACAATTATCATAATGCTGCAAACTTTGGCCGCCGGGGTTACAAAAGCAAAGGCCACAATTCCCAAGCTACGCTAGATTGGTTTAAGCGTTTCAGAAAGCGGATGCCGCATTTATTTATGAACAATAGGCATAATTTAGGCGAAATATTTTCTTCATCTTGGAAAATTGTTGTAAGAGTTGAGCGTTTCAATTAAAATTCTTTATGCATTTCATGGAAATAGGGAAAGTTATTATGATTATTAAATTAAAAAATTATGCATAAGAAAATTTTTGAATGCATTTGCCTTTCAACGGTGAATAAATAAATGTATTCAAGTGCAAGTGCAGTTTGATAAATAATGCAAGTGCCGCCCTAGTCGTTTCGCTGCCTTGTGTGGCTCCCCGTTGGGTTTTGCATTATGCATGCGAGATGGATGCCAGTAACAAAGCGGCGTGTGGAAAAGCGTGTTGCACGTACATACATACAACGCTGCTCTACAATGGGATAGAAATTTAAAAACACTTTCTGCAGGTTTATGCAGCCGATTTTCCATCTTATCCAGCCCGTGTATTGTTACGTGCCGAGGTAAGAAAGAAAATTCCCCCGAGCGTTTTTTTCCATTCAGATGACGCTCACTTCTTGTGTGATTGAATCTGGAAACACTCTTTGAGCAAGAGAGCATTTTTATGTCCTCGAGAGCGGCAAATTCAGAACTTTCCAACTGCTATTTTAGTAATTTATGTCGTCTGAGTGCTTCTTTTTTTGCCTAACGAGCGGGAAAGTGTCTTCTGTAGAAACGAGAGAATAAGCAGTAACACATCATAATAATCCGACAATGCCTCCATTCTTTGGCGAGAATAAAAAGGCTCATTAATCATGCAACTGGCAACTCTGATTCTGATACACCATTCTTTTCCGCCGTGAAGAATGACCACGAACTTTTTCAAGCGCATAATTATACACAGTATGATTAATTAATTCCAGAAAAAAAGGTTCTTCAACTTGCTACACCTTTTACCACAAAAGGGAAAACTTTTCTTCTGCCAAACTATACACGCCCTTATCATCAAAAGTTTGACTCAATCCAAATAATTAAAAATTTTCCAAAGTGAGGCGCGCTCCTTAAAAGGGTAACGAAAATTTTGCCGCGACCGCCTCGGGGGATCTGCAGCATCCAAAGTTTGATTATATAAAAGCCATCCATAGAATAACTTACGCTAAAAGTACGCACGGAAAAGCAGATAGATCTGCTCTCATTATTCCGTTCCGGGCATTAATTAAAATCCGCACCTAGCGGGCTTGGGAGACAATGGTTGGTTGGGTGTTTCGCGTAGGGGAAAGATGTTGGTTGAGTTGGATGCGATTTCGGCCCGAAGCACATCTCTAATATTGTGGTGCGCGCGGCAACACACACCGCCTGCGCCGCTCTCAAATTGGATTCAGCCCGAATTTATCTCATCGCCGGCTTAATTACTCTGAAATACTGGCAGATAATTCCAAAAACCAAGGCTCATTCAAATGAGTATACCCCACGTGTTCTCTTCCCTTTTTTGCCCCAATTTGGCCCGGCGGCGCTTGTTCAGTCCCTTCTCTTTGTCAGGGCCTGAGCAGCCAAAATCAAGTTAAACTGTCATTTCCAACAATTATTGTTGCTTCACGCTCTGTCGAGTTCCCGCTTGGCTTTGATCGGCTGATAAACGATTTTCAGGGTGCTTTTAGGGTGCTGTCGTGGAATTTGAAGCTTTTAAAAGGCTTTTATGATTAATTAGTTATTTTATCGATAAAAAAGCGTATCACGCGAGGTTTACAAAAATGCTTACTATTTTGGTTAGCATAAATATATCCTAATATAAATATAAACACATAAATAAAGCATTTCATTTACACTGACCACTTCTCACTGTAAATTATTATATTTTTTATCTGAACATTTGACACCTGATATACAAGATGGAACAAAAAGGGAAATGAAACGGATATCAAAACACGCATATACAAAAATGAGTTATCGCCAGAATATGGGGACTGCAGAAAACTTCCTGGAAAAACATGATTTGTATAAATACATGTCTATTTACTCTCAAATAATTAATGGAATTTTATTTCTTCAATATATATTTTAAATTAAAAAATACTTGAATACAAATTTTACCCAACAATTACTATTATAAATCAATTGTAAAGCAAAGAAGATGGCATAATACAAAAGATAACTGCTGCTGAATGGGATTTTATTTTGTAGAAAATTTAACTTGTATTCAATATATACATTAAACCAGTAATTATTAACATAATGATCAGCATTTTAATATTATACCGTTAAAAATAATAATACTGCTTTTAGATGTTAACGCAAAACCCACTATTAAAAGATGGCTCTGGTTCACAATAAAGTGTGATTTATTTAATTCTAACAATGGCGTAAGCCGGTTGCCCTCTGATGGAGAACCGCACACGCCAGTTGGAGCACATTTTAAATTCCAAAGGCTATAAATTAGTAGAAAAGAGAGGCCCTCTACAATATTTGCCGCAATGCTCACGGCTTTGCGGGCAGAACAATTGGAATTCCAAACTGCTACAAATTTTGACATGGCCAAAACGAATTTCGGCTCTCAGCTTGGTCACGCCAAAAGGGCCTCCGTGAATTTCAGGAACCACTTCACGGGGATGTTTCTCAACGACTGACAGGCTGACTGACCGTTTTTCTTCTGTTCGTGCACGGGACAGATAGATAAGACGGCAAAAAGCAGCTTTCGTTCCTTGGCGGCAGGTGGAAAAATGGCTTTTCTAGGCTACCATTCATTAATTCACGCGGCCCTATCTGCGCGTGGTGATTTGTCACCGTGTCGGACGGGGGCTTTGCATTTAATTATGTCTCTTTTTTCCATGCGCCGTTTATTTTTATACGTTTTCATGCAAAATGCTTTTTTAAGGAGGATTTACGTGACAATACCCTGTGCTGTTTCTCTGTGCTAGACATGCATTATTCAGAACGCTTTCCTTTGCGACGCCCGCACGCCGTGTTTACCTGATTGTGCGCTGTTAAGTGCCTTGAAATATGAAGGCCAGCCTGACTAAATTATCTGGGCGTCTTCCGTGACAAAACGAAATCGTTTATTTGAGCATTAACGGTCGCGATTACGAGACGTCTCTTAAATTTTAAAGGTTATAATTTAATCCAAAAGCTGTGGCGTGTTTCCAGTGTTTTTTCATTACTCTGTGATAATAATTTTGGCAGGAGCCCTAGGCCGTTTTGTACAGATTCGCGAAATACAAGCAGGTTATGCTCGAAAAGGACATCAAATTTTTATCAAAACATCATCATTATATTCATAAACTTACAAACGATCTTGGCAAATTATTAGAATTATTGATTAAACAAAAAAATATATTTTGAGACAAAAAATGGTAGTTACATGTAAATGTAAATATGAAAGCTAAATATGGGGAAATTCACGAGCTCAAAGCATCGTCTTCAGTGAAGAGGAAGGGTAGCTGAGCAGAAGGAACGGCAAAGATTTGACAAATTCATTCGGCGCGCCTATTTGTGGCAGTGACAAGTGTGCAAAAGACGAGGCAAAAAACGTCGACATTCCGGAGCAGTGTGGCAGGAATGTTATTCCAATTTCTGCCTGCCTCTTTTCATCTGCATGAATTCTGATTCCGCCTCAAGACGCCAACGGCAGCCAATATATAAATTTCACGCTCATCTTTCTCCAAGCTTAAATATATTTCTTTCAAAAATTTCTAGTACATATTTCATCGTTTGCTTGGAAAGGCGCGTTTTTTGTTCTGACTCCGGAGAACGTGCGCTCGCGCAAAAAGTGCTTTAATGAGAGCAATAAAGGCAGAGCGGGGAATAAATATTTCATCAGCCAAGCTCACCCCGTTTTTCAAAATTAAAGGCCGCCAGCAGTCGCATCTGAGAATTCATAACGAGATGGATTTTTCCAGTTTGAATGCAAACGCCATTTTAGCTCAGCATTTCGCACGATGCGTTAAAAAAGCGAATTAGTCAAAAGAGAAGCAGCCAATTAAACGCAAAACCACGCTTCCCAAGCGAGACGGAATCAAATTTGAGCAGTTTTTACCAAGTTGATATTTGGCATCCTTTTTCGCTGGCAGAGACGAAACGAGCAAAACCAAATGAGCAGAGCGGCGAGTATTCAAATCCCTCCAGCCAGCCGGTTTTCAATTACGACACAGCTGCTACACAGATTTAATAAAAGAAAACATTCGAGCGTGTTTTCGCACCTTGCGCTTTCAAACGCAAATTGTCAATCCGGCGGCGGTGCTCGATTCACATGCTGGCGCGTGCTCGGCGAAATTTTCAAATCAACGTGGTGTGAATATTAAAAATTTTGCTCCATCTGCCCCATCTGGACCGGCAGATTTGCTTTGCTGCCAGTCCGCCGCTTTTAATTATGTATTTCTGCGTGCGTCAGCTGCAGGAGTAATTAAAAAGAATGGCCCATCTGGACTATAAGTAAGACGCGTTACATCATGCTTAAGTTTGCAAGCAAAAAGAAAATGTATTATTTATATATTTTACTATTCATTCTTTATCTTTATCTCCAAATTTTTCTGTTTAGTTTGAACTAAATAATTTTATAGCATCTTAATAAACTTTTGCTGTTGCAATGATGGTTTTCTTTTAATTTCCATACTTCATTTTCTGAATTTTTTTAAATTTTTTTTTATTCGCAATTCCTTTCTTTTCAAATAAATTGTTTGCAACAATGTGTTGTAACAATTTGGACAAGTAAACAAAAATAAACAACTAATAATTATAGAATTATTTTTATATCACATATTGTATCAAATGAATATTTTAGCAATATAAATTTAGAGAATACATAATATGTTTACCAAACACAATAAATTATTTTTAATTATTTCGAGCGGCATTGGGCTAGCTTAAATAATTGTTTTTATGCATATAGCATAAAAAAATTATAATTAGAGTTATACTTTCATCAATTTTTATTGTTAACAATTGACAATTGTGTATTTTCTGTGCCTGGGCAGTTGAAAATATTTAAATTAATTCCCTATTTTATCCAGATAAAAAGAAAATAATTTAATCTAAACATCTGCGATCTGATATCAAAAGAGAATTATTCCCCACCAAATTGAATATAAAGCTGCTTATCGTAATATACATAATTCAAATACATACATAGGCACCGAATATTTTGGACGTCACGCATTTCTGGCCGGTACGTCGCCCTTTTAAATAGGACACCGCCTGTCAATCCATAAATCACTTTTAATTCACAATACACGTCCGAATGACGCATACACGTTGTTGATCGCGTGTCAAAATAAATTTATAAAAAAGAAAAAAAGCCCAACCGTCCAAAAATTATTTGCAGCTGCTGTGTAAAACAAACTTTCCCTGCCCGGGTCTTGCAGTGTTTGCTGCTGCTTTCAACAAGAAGTTCAAAAACTTTGAGTATATGAGCAGTATTTTTTCCCCGCCGAGAAAAATTGCCAACAGCACTTTCAGCCGGGTACTTTCGGTGCGTGCGCTAATGCAAGGTTGTCTCAACTTTTCTCTGGTTCTTCGTCGTTCCGATAAAATGCGCGTATCGGCGGAATTCCCAGCAGTTTGATGAAAACAAGTTGGAGGCTGCGGATGGAGTGCGGGCGCCATCCACATATTATATTATTCGATATAACTTGATTCAACTTTGGCCCCGCGGAAACGCAGAACCAACTTTGTATTCAAAAGCGGTTGGGACGCGAATTTATCGGCCTGCGACGAGAAGCACCAGCAACTTATTTCGAATTTATTGATGTCAATTTGGGTACAAAATCTAATCACACGGGTATTAGGCGAATGTAAATTTATTCAGCCGGCTTGCTCGCGAGCTGGCAAGAGTGACGTGAAGTGGATGGCTTTATGATTGAATTCCCGCCAACTTAATTCCATCAATTCCCCAGTTTCAGGGAAGTGAAAAAAAGCAATAACCAAAATGTATATTTTTTTTATATAATAGCAGGCTTTTTGCAGAATTTACCTCAGGAATATCTTGTCTTCAGAGACCAAAAATAACCTATTTATCTCCTTTTTGCTATGCAAGCCCGAACGGCAGTGGCAAAGGCTAACGAAATTTTACGTCCTTGCTAGCTGCCCTTGTTTCACCTCCTTTTCCTCCAACGACCGATTAAATCTTGATAAAAAAGCGTCGTTGGTGCATGTACATTTTTCACTTCCCTGGACCCTCTTACCAAAAAACATCTACGAACCTTATTTTCCAGACAAGAAAATTTAGTCGCTGCAGAAGGAGAGGGTGTTTAATTTACTCTCAGGCCAAGGACGGCGGAGGCGGATTTGGGCGAGCTGCGTGTGCACGGCTCAGTGTTAAAATCTTTTAAGTTCAATGATCAGGAAAGTTCAAGTGGAATAAAATGCTGCCGGGAGCGTTTGATTTTTATGTGGGCCACGGTGAGCGCAGAGATAAGTGCATGCGAGTAGTCCACTATAGAGAAAAGAGATGAAATCAAAGGATTCGCGTTGGCTGGCATCATTTCCGAATAATTGACTTCACTCTCCCCTGAACGAGAATGAAAGATCACCTTGGGCGACACGAGAAAGCTCGCCTCGTCCGTCCTTCAGAGTAACGGGAAAAAGGGAAAAGTTCCCCCTAGTCAGCAAACAAGAAATACTATTCTCGGGAAGTGAAGGAAAATGATATTTTCTCACCTAACAAAAGGCAAAAGGCCGCCTTGGGTAACTCTCTCAGATGACACGAGCGAACAAGTTCTCAACAATTCCATTTTCTAGGAAATATAAAACGCTTGAATGTATAATATATAGGAAAAAGAACAAAGCTAGAGGGCGGTAGACACAGAGCCCTGATGTTTGCAATAGCAAACTTCAACTTTTTATATTTAAATTATTTATCTAAACAGGTTATTTTTAAAAATAATGCAGAGAATTTGATTATGACAAAGCGTGCTAAAAAAGGGCAACAGTAGTGTCGGTCCAAGTGGTTTCTGTGCCTAATCCTTAAAATTCTTCTCTTTCTCATCGCGAATTTTACATGACATTGACGCTAAACGACGAATATAATATTAAAATTATTTTTATCCTCCCTTGATAATTTTTTCTTTTTAGCTTTCAAATAGTATATCAAAAATGTATTTGAGCAGATATATCGATAAGAAACTTTGCTATTGTAATTTCATTATTTTAACTTATTCATGTTCAACACTCGTTTTTATTTATTTTAAATTTACCCTTTCTTGATAGCAAAGTACGCATAAGTCTACAAAAAATTAATAAAAATCCAATTAGGTTTGCATTATAAATTAATAAATAAATTTTTCTCTAATAAAATTCAGCAAGTTTTTCTCACATTGCAGCCCAGTTTCAACGTTTCTCTCTGACATTCTGGATGCCATTGACGTCAATCACGCTGCTGGCCGCGGTCAAAATCGAGTTAATATTTCACACCCTGCCAGTGACCCCTATATCTGAGTTTAAAATTCAGACAACTCCCCAGGCAGACATAAAAGTAAGCCCAAAATGAACACGTCTCTCCAACACTTTGCTGATGAAATAATCGCCGGTAAATTACACATGCAGGCCAAACCGCACAATTTGGACGTGACGAGAGAGAAAGCACCTTAGCAGGTGCTCTATATATCGGCGCTCACAAATTAATTACGAGCTAATTGGCTAAATTATGTATTGGCAGTAACGAGACCCGCTAGGGGCGACGGTCGCATGAATATTTAGCCAGCGGGGGAGGGTGTCTTGTTAATTTGGGAGGGCAACTCTCGGCTCCCTTTGTGCATTAAGCAAACGTCCCAAGGGGCGCACACAGGTTCGGAACAAGTTTCAAGTTTGCATGTACTGTACGCCAGCTGTATGTGCTCGCGAATGAGGGAGGCGAGTGTGCGGTCGGGACAAGTGGCTGCGCCTCTAAATCTCAGGTGACAAGACCACATCCCAACGCAAATCCTCGCCTCCTTTTCTCTTCCACGAGAGCTGCTCCTTTTCGCTGGCCTGGCAAGCAGAGTCCGTGCCTTCTGTGTGCTCTTGTCAGTAGCAGCGGCCAGATGCTAGGGACGCACTACTTTCTTAACAAAGAAGAGTCTCGCCCAGCCAAATTTGTGCCTCAGGTGAGAATTTCGCCTGCTCTTTATCTCTTTGGTGCGCAGATGAATAATGGGCTCGACTCTTAGGCTCCGCAGTTTATATTTATTCTTTTTGCCTGTCCAACGACTGTTTGCAAGGAAAATTTATTGCAGGCCGGTCTTTTACCGCAGAGGTTTGCCCGAATTACACTTAAACTTCGCATCCAAATTTACAGCCTGCGCGGAAACGGAAATTTTCCATTGCGTTTTAAAATGTAATTTAAAAATAGGCAACCGGTTAAGCTTCAGTGTGTGGCAGGTTGCATATTCGGTACCACTCAATAGGTCTATTTATGAACTGTTTACTTACTCCCAAACATTTTTGTTTTTACAATTGGAATGTCTGAATTGTTTGGATAAAAATAAAATGAATTGAATTGGAAGTATTAAAATTATTTAAAAAAATACATTATTATTATTTTCATTACTTTTAAAATTATTTTTAATATTGCTACATCTCTTGAAGGTAAGCAAGAAACTAGTTATGTAGTTAATACAAATTTAAAATAATGATTTTTTAATAAGAACCTTTTAGTATTATGATTATATTTATAGAGTAACCAATTATTATTTATACTGTGAATGAACACAGAACACAGTATAAATATTTCATAAAACGTAAAAATTTTTACATGAATTCTATGCTCTATTATTTGAGCAACTAGAAGGGCTTTGTGATTTTGAGGGGGATAAAGTCGCGAATATCCCTTGTCCAAACAGCAAAATGGGTCCACTCACGTGGAAATGAAAATTGCACCATGCAGTAGCTCGCGGCGTTTTTTCTGCTGAAATTGAATCAGCCTGGCTCATTTGCGGCAGCGCGCCGTTTAATCATCCACTCCGCCGCGCAATGCCCGCCTGTGGAACGTGCAAATTTCATTATTTGTTCTGTTCAGCCACAGGAAAAAATCGTCGTGGCACACAAACGAAGAGGCCCACGGCGATGAATCTCAGTCAGCGGCCATCACGCAACCATTAGCATCGCGGGGCATTCTTGGCGCACAGAGCCCACTAATGGTTCAAACAATGCGGTACAACCCGATGACGGGGGAGTGCCGAGCTGCAACATGGCTGGCGGATATATTTCAATTTGCTCTGCTAATCCAGCTGGTGAGACTGCTTTGTGACTAACTCGCTCTCTTGTTTGCCCAAGACCCATTTAATCAGATGAGGTTTGCACGGGCTCTGAAATTGCCGACTAATTATCTGCCGGGCGCATCCTCTTTGCATGCTAATCAGCTGCACAGGTCGCACAGACGTGCACATTTTTGCGCCGCTCTGTTGTTTGCATTAGTAATTAGTTTCACCTTGAACAACACTATTTTTGTACCCTCACTATACAACAAACAAGTAGAATAAAATTCATTTATTTTTCCTGGAAATCAACATCATTTTTAATAATTACCTATATCATGTATTTTGGCAGAGATTGCTTGTGGATATGTAATAAACTCTATTTGTAACCGCAAAATATTAATAATCACTTAGATTCATTTATAAAACGCTTGTGGAAATAATATGACAATAATAACTTAAAATAGGTATCAACTTGATCATCTAAATCTATTTGCTAAGAATAGATCAAGAACAAAATGAATTTTGAAAATACAAAATTCTATAAATTTTCCAAAATATTCTTTATTTTAAATTGGTTTTTTTCATCAAAAGAATTAATTTAAGGAAGCTAAACATTTGTAGCATAATAGAAATTAAAGATAGCATCAATTTATGCTTTAAAATAATTGCATGCTTTCACCATTTTACTCCCGAAATCAAACAATTATTGAAAAATAAAATTGCAAAAACTAAAAGTAATTTCTATTTATATTACATAGCTGTGAACATAACAAGAAAATAAGCACTATAACTTAGAGTGCCCATTCATAATGATGTCATTAAACTGATATTTTTCTATTTTTTTTTATCTTTGTAAATATTTTTTCAATATTTTTAAATTATATCTTTGAAAAAAACGTACGCCTTTCTTTAAATTACTTTAAATAATTATTATATTATAATAATCTTATCACGCTTCTTAGCTAAGAATCTTTCAGGGTCATTCAATAAGTTTTGAAGTAAATAATTGTTTTTCAAACGGACACAATGGAAATCTTTTCCGGATAACAATCCTACGATCAAGTTTTATGTGTGTGATCCGCTGAATATCTTAACAACTCAATAAAAATAGTTATCGCTAAGCCATCTCGTACGTTCTTGTGCAGAGCAAACGGCTTGCTGGTTCCGGGAGAAGAAGTGCCGATTGGAAGATAGCACCGGAGAATCGGAAAATTGAAATTCTTTTTACGGCCGCCTCTCCTGAATAATTCAATTTGCATGCATATAGGTCAGTCTGCGAGTAGAGAGTCACTCAGTTTTTTTGCGATCCGGTCTGCTTTTGCATTCTACACCGCCGCCACCACCCTTACCATCTTGGCGCATAAGTCAAGCCGCGCAGCTGGCGGCGCAAAAAAAGAGGATGAAATAAAAGTAGCGAGATATAGAAAGAGAGAGAGAGAGAGAACGAGCCGGCTATCAAACCAAAAACAAGTATAGGAACAAAACGCATTACATCGACCTAGGACTGGTGCGCCAAGAACAGTTTGCATGTACAAAACAAAATTTCCACCGAGAAGTCTTTTTCCACCTCCACTCGACGAATAAATATTTTACATTTCGGCAACGCACACAGCCGGCGGGAAAAGCTTTTACAGATATGTCACCATACATCATTTTGCCAGCGGAATGACAGGTGCGTGAAGCAGGGCGTGATGTAATTTGAAAACAAAAAGAATAAAAAAAGTAAGGTGTTGCGAGGAAGGAAATGGAGAATTTTTGTATTGCTTCTGTTTGGTTCGGTAATCGCGGCCGTCGACTGAAATTTGCATTCAAGGCGAATCGGTGGTGGTAGCGATTGGATTGCGCAATCCCGCGATTGAACGGCATCGCACCCTCAATGCTAAACAAACAATGCTCATCGGCGAGGAAAATGAAGCCTGCGAATGATTCCAATATTTGTTTCGCCGCGTCTGGCTATGCGGGATGCAATGGTGGGTGGACTTATAATCAAATTACAGAACTCAACAGAACTGAACATTGAAAGCCTTGATGAAATAAGAAAATCTCAATTTTACAGTATTATAAATTCGTAGATGTGAAGAGGATATTTCAATTCAAAATAATTATAAAAAAAAATCTTTTCAAACATATTTTTTCTTTCAAAATTAAGAAGTAATTTTATTTTCTCTCTCTTAAAACAATTTTAGGTCAGTCAGAATAATTGAGCTATGCAAAATTTAATAACGCCTTAAAAATATCATACATGCATTATTGCAATAAGCAAAAATGTGATTTATTGGAGCTTACTAGCATTGAAAATTCTCGCTTTTGAATTTAATTTAAAATTTTTTAACATTTTGCAAGTTACATGTGCCAAAATATTTAGACTTCTACAATTAAAAGCTAATTAAGTACCCATTACTGTGAATTTATGGTCCTCAGTATTCAACCCAAAGACCGCTCTACATAATATGCGCAAAGCTATTACCGCCCACGCACTGGAACTTTCACAATTAAACTTTATCTCGGCACCGCAGCAGTCTAAGTAAATGCGCGTCGCGACCGTGTTTTCCGTTCTAATCCATAAATCACCATACGGCTCATCTCGCGGCGCTGCACAAGGTGCCTGCCGCCCTCTTCGCGAATATTTATTCATCCGAGCAGGAGTGCCGCAAGCAGGCTCACTTGGCACAACGTATCGGGAGCTGTTTGTCTGCTTGAGGTCGGATTTGCCCGGCATTGTGTATCTTAATCTCTGGTGTAGACACCCTCGCTTGCTCCTTTATCTCCTAATGTGTATGCAACCACCGCGTGCAAGATAAATAAGTCGCAAGTTGAGGGAGCAAGAGAGTTGTTGCTGCTCATGTTCGCATGCAAAAGCGCGGTGCTGATACGAAAATCAAATATCAAATATGCGTGCGCGTCTGGATAAATATTTTACATGCGAAAACGCTAACTGTGCTACGAACTAGTGTGAGCAGTGGGGTGGAGCTAAAAAAGGTCACACTTGGGAAAATACAAAATTGGATTACTTGGTTTCTTTAGACCATCCGAGGCCGTCAATAAATTTTCTAAAACAATAGCATTTTTAAATAAAAATTAAAAATGATCTGGGATTAAAATTTTTTATTGACTAAAATAACATGATAAAAATTCTTGTTTTTAGCGTCGGACGTGTAATTTTTATTTTTGGCACTCACAATCAGAAAGGAAACACATTAAATTACTAATCTGGTCTTATCATTATGAAGCCTTAATTCATGAATTTTGTTATTGACTCAAAATCTTCAAGAGGTATAATAGGCTATTCCTGGAATCGGATTTGATTTTTTGATAATTCAAAATCTTAATGAGAAAACTTGCGATTCGCAATCACGCTTGTCAAGCTCATTTCGGACGCAAAAATGATCTCAAGTTTTTTGTGTGCGACACTAGTTCAGTTTTTGCAGCAGCTCGTATTTCCTCGTGCCGGCCGAGAGCAGCGGAATGCAAAATTAACAAAGTTTCCAACTCAATTTAATGGGCGGCAGAAAAGGGGTAGCAGGCAGCCAGGTATTGGCGGAGGGAATCTTCCACTCTGACAGGTGCAAATTGGACTTTGCTTCTTTTCGAGGGAGAGAGACTTGGAGAGCTCTCGCCATTAGAAACATCTTTCTTCCTTTTGCACTCGATGCTGCGCTGTCAACTGCATGTTGGGCTTTTGTTAGCGGGCGAGCACGCTACACATCGTTTTGACCCGATTCCGCTGACAATGAGATTTTTTGTCCTCCGCCTGCGCTCAACGCTGACAAATTTGGCAATTGCCGGTGAAAAAAATACTTTTTGCCAGAGAGCAAAAGGCGATTCGTGACTCGACCTGCTGAGCAACCTCCTCGCTAACTACAATTTGTCCTCAACCGTTGTTCTAATTACCTAGCTAAAATAACAGGCTGTGTGTGTGTGTGTGATTCGAATCAGGCTTGGTTGAATCTCATGGAAATTTCATTACTATGCATAATTATGGCTTGCGAAACGTCCTTAGCTAAATTTCGCACACACGCCCAGCACGAAACATAGACGAGTTTTCCGTGCCGGGCATGTCTGTTTAAATTAATTTCACGCTATAATAGCTTTTAGAAGAGCAAACAGAAAGTAATTTTCCTCCTTGACAGGCGCACTCATTCACCTGGGCCGAATTTTGTGCTTTTCCTCGGTGGGCAACGTAATGCTGTTTTCGCTTTTTTAACTTTTTCCCTCAACGAAAGGAATAAAGTTTGATAATTTAGAAAAGCGCACGCGAAAAAAAAATCGGCATAATTACAGAGGCCTAGGCTGACTCGCGCGCTCGCGACTCCTAATTATGAAAACTCGTTAAAGACTTGTGCATACACGACGGCGGCAGCAGCAGGCGAGCGACTCTGTGTGTCGCACGAGATGCTCCGGATTACAAAGACGACCGCCGCCGCAGCTTTATAATTATCTGCACGTCGGCGGCCTCGTTTAATTAATCCTGCAGCCGACCCGACGACAGCACGACCTGCAGGTCGGACCTCCTGCTAACTTAAAATTCGGCATCCTGCCAGAGCCGGACGTACGCGTCTCTCCGGTTGCCCAAATAAATCGCAATTACCTACACAAATGAAAAATGTTTTGTGATAATAAACAACTTGAGTGTTTTTGCGAGCGACCTTCTCGTTTCGTGGCTTTTCAGCATACGCATATCGTGAAAACGCTGTGGATATTCGAAACAACAGGTAGATATATTCCACGCGAGAAATATGTATCACAGAGAGACCACTCAGGATAATAAACATGAATGTGGAGGTTGCGCAACAGACTGACATTACTTTGTTTAAAAACAAAAAGTTAAAATCTGATTTTTTTTTGTGTCCTTCGTTTGGGTTGACATTTAATTAGAAAAATTCATATAACAATTCTACAAAACTCGGCTGAATGTAACCCGTTATTTAATTTACAACTCTTTTCACGCTTCAACATAAAATATATCATAGAAAAATGGCCTTTTCCCTGAAAAATAAATTTAACAACTCATTTGTCAGTATTATTCACATTATGGATTTCTCTTATGAAGAAGTTTTTGTGCCTTCCATCATCTAAAATAAGATACACAAAATTGAACTTATATAATTGACTGTTATTCCAGCGGTATCTTTGCAAGCAATTCAATGTTATTCATTAGCTTATTATTTATAGAACTTTCCTATACGGCAAGTTTTATTCCTGTGTTGGCTCAAAAAAGGAGTTATGCAGACAGAATTTCATTGGAATTTGAGGGGCGAGTTAACTCGCACAGCGGTGGTTTGATTTGAACTATTAATATACCTTTCAGCTGCCTCGTCAGCACTTTGCAGAACAAAGGTCTAGTTACAATTAATTTTTGTGCCGATCAATGCATAATTTAATTGAACTGATTTTCTCATGCTTTCATTAAACGTCACTGGTTTGTTGCACGTTTAATTTTTCTAAACACATGAGGTATTCCATCTGAGATAAATTATGTACAAAAACAATCAGATTATTAACAAAAAATTAATTGATCAAAATTTATAACAAAATAACAATTTTGTAACTAAAATTATTAATTATCATTGAAATCATAAAAATATAATGTGATTAATATGGAGATATTCAGAAATTCTCTCAAATTACTATACATTTTTTTAGGAGCATTATATAATGAGTAATTAATATTGGTGCGTGCAAATTAAATTAGCAAGTTAACTGCAAATTAAATAACGAGAAGGTTGTGTACTCACTCCTGCAAGTGCCAAGAAGATCAGCGTGGTCAGCAACGCACTCGAGCCCTTGGGCACAGGTGCCGTGGAAGCCGTCAGGACCGCCGCAGGGCTCGAACTCGAGTCGGGCGCACACCCTGCAGCATCCGCAGGGGTCCCACACGAGTGACGCACCCTGAGGGCAGTCGTCGTCCGTCAGGGGCTCGCACTCGCCAGGGCTGCTGCACACGCAGCGGACGGCCCCCGCGGCCTCCAGCGTCGCCCCCGCCAGCAGCGCGAAGAGCAACAGTTTCATGGTCATCATAGGGTCATGGGCAGATTCAGCGTGGATCGGCATGTGCGCGTGAAGACTCGGCCAGCCGGAGAGGAGTCACCTGTTCCACTGCAACGACGGCGAACAAGTGAAGCAAGTTGACTCTCGCCGGCGAACCAAGCTAGGAGACTGCAGCGCAGGGAACGTTGCTGCGCAAGACCCGCGGCAAGCTGCCGATCACATTACGGCCTGAGGTGGCATTTATTTAGTTTATTTTTTTAAATTCTTTTTTGTGATTGAGCATTTATATTATGCATGTCAAATTTTTAGAAATAAAATTTTTTATACTTTTTGTAATTATAAAATGAGACTATAACAGAAAAGCAGTTTAAAAAATTACATCTTCTCATCAATATTTAAATAATATTAGCTTTGTAACTGCCGTACATTCATTATTAAGGGATGGGCAAAGCTACTAACCAACTTATTCTCTAAAATGCGACTTTAAGTGTTTTATGCGCGTTTTCAGATGTAAAAAGTTTAAATCGTAGGTTAAAATTCAATTTTGAAATCGACTATTTCAACCATTTGATGGAAAACCGACTAATAAGCGGAAAAGTTGACTTTTTTTTCAACATTCTTCCAACTTTTTTTGGAGAAAATATTAAAATTTGTGCAATTTTTATTTTATAAAAAAAATCATGGTTTCCAACCATCTACAAATCTCAAACAGATCAAATTGAGAATTTCTAGCTAGTTTTGGCGAACAGTGATTTTTACCCCCTCACCCCCTCACCCCTTGACCCACGCATGCCGTGGCCATGCACAGGCAATGATTTTTAACCCCTCACCCCTAGATAACAAATAGTAATTAAAAAGGTTTATTTTTAGTAGGGATGGGAATTATAATCAAAATGATTTTCAGTAGGAACTGCTTTTTGGCTCCGAAAACATTTTTTCTTTGCGAATCATGACATTTAGAGTCGAATGAACCAATTTTATAATCGATTATTTTGCTTAAAACCGATTATTCCAGGAAAAATAGATTTTTTCTGATTATTTCATTAAAAAAAGGGTTTTTTCAATTAAAAAATAATACAAAATTAAAAAATAATACAAAATAAAAAAAAAAAAATGATTTCTGGCGACTATCTAAAAATCTTGGATGGACCATTCTGATCATTTTGAGATACCTTTTTTGACACATTTTTTTTCAACCCCTCACCCCTGAAACCGTTGCCACCCTAGATCTGGTCCCGAAAGAAAAAAAAAACGATGGATTCTGGTGACCATCTAAAAATTTCGGATGGATCATTTTGAACATTTTGAGCTACCTTTTTTGTCAAGTTTTTTTTTTTTGCACCCTCGCCCCTAGAACCCTGGCCCACCCTTGTGACGGAAGTCCTGACCCGAGTCCTGAGTCCTGACCTGAAAAAAGTTTTTCTGGTGACCATCAAAAAATCTCGGATGGATCATTCTGATCATTTTGAGCCACCTTTTTAATAAGAAATTTTTTTCACCCTCATCCCTGCACCCCAGACACCCTTAGGGGCAAGTCCCGACCTGAAAAAAGTGTTTCTGGTGACCATCTAAAAATCTCGGATGGATCATTCTGATCATTTTGAGCTACATTTTTTGACAAGTTTTTTTTAAACCCCTCACAATTAATATTTATTTAATTTTCACTAGCGATTAAAATAGATTAAAAGTGATTATTTGTCGATTATTTTGGGATAAAAAGTCGCATAAATAATCGATTATTTTAATTTTAAAATCGATTATTTTTCCCATCCCTAATTTTTAGTGTTCGCCTAAATTTACATAACTACCTTTACTACGCAGAGATGTTTTGTTCGTTTTTTAAATCATGAATCTTACATTTAAATAATTTTTTATTTAATCATTAATTAAATTCTCACTAGTCATTGTGCAAAGAGTAATGCTATGTAATTCATGTAAGTATTGAATGTTTATAATATATTTAAAGATAAGTTACTTTAGGGAACATATTGTGGACGCTATCAGCCGATAAAGTGAATGGTGTTAAATGGGTCTTTAATTTTAATTAATCGTGCAAATCGCAGCATTCACAAATTTTATATTTTAATATTTAAGTAAATCAATATTCATGTACCTTTTCCTTTAATAGCAAACCTAGTAGGTCGGCACATTTTGCGCTGCACTGCCTGGATTCCATCGACACCTTTGTGTCTTTTATATATTCTGCAGTACATTCCGTTTTGCAATTGCGGCAAGTTTTTAATACCTGCACCATAGCCGCGCGTGTGAATACACCTCCGCATGATAAGTTTCACACCTGCTGCGATAGGGAAAAACAAGCGTTTGAATTATAAATTCCTATTTTAATTTTAAATTGTATTAGTGCAATTCCGGTTGGTGCTTTGCTTGTGTGGGTAGAATTAATATGCACAAGGTCACGCTCGTGCAGTTTCCTTGCAATTGTGAATTACTATAACCGGTTGTTCTTTGCATTTTTCACAATGTAAAAAAACGATTGGTCAACAATTCATTGAAAAACACAGCTCATCTTTAAATCTTTAAATCAGTTGTGCGTCGTGCCCATATGGTGCGTATGCAGTAAAATGCTAGGTCAAGGTCGTTTTACACTATAAAGTTAATTTACTTACTTGGTATAAAAAACATGCGTTTTATTTTATATTACAACAATAATTTTAAATTGCTATAATTAAATTAACCTGAACTATGGCATTTAATTATTTAAAAAAACATTATAATTATTTTACGTTTCTACAAATATTGGCTAAGTTTGGTGGAAAAAAAATAGCATTTTTAAAGATTTTTTTTTTTTTAAATATATCTAAGTAAGTCATCGAAAAAAATTTGATCCATCAGTGAAAAAAAATAATCACATTATTACTATTAAATTTTAAAATTGAGTTTTCTCTTTTCATTATTTTTTTATATTAAGATAAATTTAGAAACTTGAAAACGAGGAAATGCTTTACCACAAGCACGGCGCAACCATGCAGCCTTAGTTAGCATTATTCTTTTAACAATACTTTTAACGCTAGAATTACTCTTCTCCCTTTATTTTCAATGTCAAATTTGCTAGTTGATAAATAGGCATTTCATGAGATCATTATGTGAGCCGGCTGTTGACCGGCTGCACGCGTCTCCTCGCGGCATCTTCCAAAGACTCCAGATTACCTACAGCTGAAGGTCACGTGGTTCGGCTGTTTGGCCAATCAAATGGCAATAATGCAGACACACCGCTCTCTGTAGGTCGTTTAATATTCCAGCACGTGCTGCCAGGCGGAATTTTCGTAAACTGTTTGGTACCCTTCGATTAAGTCAGGTTGGCAACCTTGTCTTTGGTGCTCACTCAAAGTCCAAAGGGCGGTTTAGACGCTTCCAGAGTTCAAAGGTCAAACGCTTTCGTTGAATTAGAATTGAATGGCGTGGAGAGGCAAAAATATTGCCCGAAAATTCACGTCGCGAGAATTCTTCACGTGAACGTTGCGCAATTCGGTTGGCAGCAGTGGCATCAGAGAAGTGACCGAAAATACCAAGGCACCGTGGTTTTCTTCAGGCTCGCCGATTGATTCTCTTGTTTGCTCTGGGTTCAAAGGGTTATGGCTCCTGGTACTCAAGTCGAAGGGAGCACCTCCAGTGACAAACCTCCGCCAACGCCGAAGAATGCCGACTCTGGCTCAACGGGTTCGGCGGCCGACGCGAACGGCAAGCACCATGCGGTCGGTGAGTATATCTTCCGAAAGACCCTTGTGCAAGGTCATTTGCCCTTTACCACCCCCAAACCTTCACCTCTTGAAATTAAATATTCAAAAAAAATTATTTTCACTTCCGAATTTTGCGTTCATTGTGCCCGTTTGCTAAGACAGGTTTTCAGAAGGGGTGGCCACCCCTTTGACCCACCCGGATTGGGGTGAAAATTTAGTGCTTTATTTCTGCGATTATCTGAGTGGTTACGCAACTAGTTCCTAATAAATTGCAGCCCGAATAGTGCCATGAGGAGCAGGAGCGAGATGATTTTTTTGACGTCATAAATATCTGCATAACCTTGAAGATGAAAAAATTAGTCGTTGGACCAGCTCAGATTATTTTTACATTTCCGTGTTGGCTGTTCGTCGAGATCTTTTTAATTACTTTAAAATCCATTACATAATCGTTTCAAGAATAATTGCCTTTGCGTATATTGCATCATGCGCAAGTGCAGGCAGGGATCAAGTTTTCATACATAAGTGTAATTTCTTCTAATGGTCCGGCACTTACTGAGCAAAGGTCAAACTTATTTATGTGTTTGCAGAACTGGTGATCGAGGACTGTGGTGTGGTTTTGTAGCCAGACTCTCGGTTTGAAAAATAAATCGCGTGCATACTACCATGGCAGCGGTGCTAATTAGAGGAGTGCGCTCGAGCTAGGTCGCGAGAGACTTTCGAAGAATTTACCAATACCGAGTTCACCTGATTCTTATATCAGAAAAATTGTTTCTCGTTTGGAAACTTTAACTTGAATTTTAGCAAGGGGCTCGTATTTTGCGGTTATTTAGTCTTATCAAAACTCCCCTGCTGGTAAACATTATTTCCTTTGGCCTCTGTTGGTGACAAAGTAATGCAATTAAAGCCGGAGGAGGAAGTGGTGAAAACGACACTAAATTTTTCAACACCTGCAAAAGCCAATTCAAAACCTCGTCCACCTGAAAGAAAGCACTAGACATGCTCATACAGTAATTTTCATAAAATAGAATTCCTTAAACTGAACATGAAAAAAAAAAACAACAACAGTTTGAAACTATTATTTGTAGAAAAGATTTTTTTTAAATTTTTCTTCTACTTTGAAAATATTGATAAATTTCATATTTGTCCGTCTCCACATGGGCAGCTGTGCATCCATGGATATTCCTCAACCCCTATTGCAATAGCCCATTTTTCAAAGATGAGGGTCGCCGGCGGCACTTCATTCAATTATCACTGAGGCGACGTAAAAAAAAGGGAGAATCTCTGTTAGCCCGCTGACCGTCCCAAAGGTACGCAGGTACATTTTTTTCTTTCCTGCGGGGCCAGCTTTTGACGAGAAAAGTCACCTTGCGTGAAGCAGCCGGCGCATTTTCAGAATTGTGTTCCTTGCACGCCGTAGTCAGCCGGTCGGTGGAGGAATATATTGATCTGCGCGCTAAGAGCACTCTCGTAAAATCGTCCACAACTTTGCTGCTTCCATTGATGCCGCACGCCAATATTTATGTGCGCTGGCTAATTTCCGCATTACGTATGCACCCTATTTTCAAATAGGAAGGGACGCCTTTTTTTTCTTCCAAAATGCATAAATTTACCGTGACAATCGAACCAGATCTATAATTGATAACGTTTCTCCCCACGTTTCAGTGCTGTTTGTTGTTTTTGAATAATTTATTTGGTTTTGCGGCCATATGTGGACTTTCCTACACGTGCGGTTCCTCTCGGGTGCTTCATTAAGGATCGAGTGACGGTTCGTTTGTTTTTTCCCTGAGTTTTACCATAAAAGTGTTTTATGTGGTTGGAAGCTCATAATGAGATTTCTTTTTAAATTCTTAAGTAGAGCTTAGTATGAAATTGTTAATTCCACTTGGAATTGAATTAAAACCAAACAAAGTTAGATTAATAAAAATTTACCTCCAATTTTTAATAATTATATTTTATGACTAATAATTTCACTCAATTGTTTTCAATTACTATAAATATTTTCACTAAAAAAATATTGGAGTTATTTTTTGTAAAGCACTATATTTAAATAAAGAGTTTGGATGAAAAGAAAATTAAAGAAGTAAATATAGTAATTATAAGTATACACAGCCATTTCGTATTGCTTGAGAAATGTTTGCTGTTTCCAACAATAAGTAAAGCGACGAAACGTTTTGATGCAGCTTCAGTATTTTTGTCGTTGAATTGTTTCTTGTTATTATACAAAGCGGTGCACTGTGCACGCAGCTATAATTAGATCTCCCTACTCTCATTATTCTCCTGATTGACTGCTCAAGTCGCCTGCGAGAAATTCCGTTTGTTTCCACTTCATTGGTAGCCTCTCTGTTTCCCTTTTTTCGCCTTGCAGATCACGAGGCGCGCAACCGAGACATTTCACCATGTTTGTTTTGCATAGTACAGGCGGTCATGTGCTGCTTCGGCGAATGCGTAGCCAAGTAACCGGAGAGACAGAAAGCGAGACAAACTCATTCGCGACCCGTCAATCAAAGCGATGAACGTATGAGACCAAAAAAAAAATGTAGGATTTTCATCTCTCTGCGTGTGGTGTGCGACACATCACAACTACAATAACTTAAAATTAACCCACCAAACAGTTTTCCATTGCTGTTAATTTTTTTCACTGATGCATTTTTATTCTCACATCTGTCTGGATGGTTTTTTATTCGGGAAAACTGCTTTGTCATGAAATTATCGCACAGATGTGATTTTTACTTGATGATTAGAGATTTTTCCTTGCCACATCACTTTAGCTGGATCTTAAATTCAACAAAATATTTCACAATATTTTTTTTGCTTAAAATGTAGCCGTAGTGCTATAACATAATCCTTTGATACCAATAATACTTTAAAGGTACCAAAAGGTACAAAATTACTTGAATTGTGGAGTTTCTGACTAATAATTCAATTTAGTTTGTATAATTTTAATATAAAAGTTTATTATTTTTTACTTTTATTTCTATGAGATTCAATGCAGGCAATTTTGTGACCATTTTTTCTAATAATAGCGCTAGAGTTTGATAAATATGTTTGCTTGCACTAAAATGCTTACAAAATTATTTTTTCTCAAACACTCTCGACGCCTTGTTTAAGCCTGGTCTACACGCGCCTTGTGCCAAATAGCTTTTCATTCACGAGTAATCTGAAAATATCCCTCTTTTGAAGTAAATTTAAAGTGTGTTTTTTTTTCTTTTTTATGAGAAAATTTACTTTTTCCCAATTATTTGTATACAGTACAAAAATTGCTATAAATAATTTATTGAATGGTGCAAATTTTACAATCGTTTGCTGATAAGCATTTTTACCATTTCAGTAATGAGCGCACCGATCAGAAATTAAGCCGTTGGCCCACTTTGATAATCGAACCGGCGACGGGTTTTATAGCACGGCGTGACACAGCCCAAGGGCTGCTGGTGAATTCACCCCGACCTCCGCACTGCTAAAATTCAATATTGATTTTCGCCAAGCTTGACAAGGGCGTTCAAAGTGCGCTAGGTCGGTTTTGCGAAGCGATTCGAATTGCATCCATTGGACTGGGTGCAAATTTGCCGTGAATTAAAATATTTTCTCCACCATAAAAATGATGATGCAATCCACGCTTGATTTTCAACACACGGCGTCGGAGACGAAGCTGCTCTCCCTTCAAGCAGGCGCGCTATCGATTTTGAGCTCGGCCATGTGAGCGTAGTCTGGTCTCTTGTGGAGGGCGGTAGACGAGCGAGTCCTCTCTCTTTGTGCAAAAATTTTAACCGCTGCAAATACGATTAGCTTACAGAGGAAATTTTTCGTCAAGATATATGGGTACAGATACACTATTTTATCATTGAAAAAAAAACCAAATTAAAAAGTTTTAAGCTCATCATCATTTACTTTTTTCTGTTGATTTTAATATTTTTTTAGGGAAATATTCTGTTGTATTTAATAATTTTATCTCGGAGTGTTTTTTGGTAATCTAAATCAAACAATTGCACTGGTCCAAAGAGTTGTTTGTCCAACAACAATCACTGCAAATTGAATCAACAAAAACAGAAGTGCCCTTCCCTTATCTCATTCATCTTGATTTGAGAAAGAATCGGAATGAACAGTTTGCGCAATTCAGATCCTCGGTCAATCTGTTCTTCGCACGCCCAGCTTTTTTACAGCTGTTTTTTTTCTAGTGAATTTCTACGGTGGCTGTTTACAAATTAGAGCACTTTTTCGCGACTTCTTGCCAAAGAACAAGTTGAGGTGTGCGAGATTTATTCACTTTCGTGAAGGAAGAATGGAGTCACATGTGCGCGAGTTGGCTCTTTGTGGCTGCCTCTTGGTTTTTCGGGGCTAATTTTAGCCCCGCCAAGAATAGTGCGGTGCACCCCACCTGCCAAGAAGAGGCAGTTTGCTCTTAGTCGGAAAGGCGGCGTCTGCGCCAACCGTTTTAATGCTGCCTGAAAGACTCTCGTCGACTGACCTGATGCACCTCGACATTTTCGTACATTGCATTCTTGAGGCTTGAGGCGCGACCGCAGCTTCACTGAAATAACAAAATTCAATTTCAACACAGTCATTATGTAACTAACATTTTTTTTTTAAATCATTTTAATCCAGAACTTTGAAATATTTATTTTTGATAATATCAATTTATTAGTTTTTTATGCTTTCAATTTTCGGCGTAATAAATTTCAATATGAAAGATTAATTTTTAGCATAAATGTTCTTCAATCTGTCGAGCATCTAAAAAATTGTATAGAGATATCGCCGATAACCAGTTATTTGCAAGTTGATGCATTTAATTTCTTTTTCAATTTACACTAGAAAGTGAAAAAACAGGTTTCTGACAATGAAAAAAATCTAGCTCATTCCTCAGAACAATGAGCCTCTTGCCGGTATGTTACCAAGCAAAAGTTCACGAATTAAATTTTACCGGCGTTTCTTCTACTCTGAATGAATAATTCATTTGAGCGTTCCAATGCACTCGTCAATCATGAATAAACTGCCTTATTGATAATGCTCAATACGCAATACAGACAGCAAGTCACGTGGCAGACGGCACTGTCGCTGCTGTGTTTTAATTTGGTCTGTTTCGTTTTTATTTTGAACCGTGGGGCGAGTCGGTCTACGAGCAACCTAACCTTGAATGCAATTTTCATAACCACAGAGCAGTTTGTCATTTTCTACATTAAAGATTTTCAGAAGAACACAAATTTAAGGAGACGACGTATAAAACGTGCAGTCTAATTATAACAAAGTGCTGCTTTCATCTTTAAAACAGCTGCTTGACATGCGAAATTTAATACAAAGCTGCGAAAATCTGACGCCTGTAATTCATGATGCATCTATACCCGGTCACGTGAAAATTTTCACACTTCTTTTGCCTCAGAAAAGTTCAATTTTTGTCACAGTCTACCAGCCATCCGTTTTGCGCTCCACAGTTGTTGCGACAACCAAGAAAGCAGCCGCTGTATAGATACGCTATTATTAGGCTTGATTAGCATTCATTAACGACATGCAGGTTCAACCGTCCTCGTGCAAGCAAGAATCGTATGCATTGCTCTCGGCGGGTCGGTACAAATTCCCTTCGCGGCGCTGCTCCTCATTATCGCCGCGTCTTCTTTAGCTCTCTGCACCAGGGACACCCTTATCTTCTCTCGCTCATTCCAATATTTATTCTTCCAAACTTGATAACAGATCAGCGTGCTTCTCCTGAAACATGCGTGGCCCCCTCAAGTTTTTATTACGCTTCTCAAAGTGATATGGATATATGTGTTAATAGAAAACAATAAACAGGGTAGAAGTGAAAAGATAAAAACCCACTCTTAATTAACCAATCAAATCAATCAAATGGGCACAGCAATGCTTTCTTATTATGACATTGACAGTGGACCAATTGAACATTGCTGACGTAAAACTGCATTGACAGGATGCTCCATTACTTGGCCGATTGACTCTGGAGGGGTCACGACTGCAGATTAAAAATTTAAATCGTCATAACACAAACTCGGCACATTACTATGCGCAGATGGTGCGCCTTCCTTTTCCCTCATTATCAGTCATCATTTGGTGCTGCCCGCTTTCTTGTCTGTTTTTATTTTCAAGCGCGGCAAGCGCGCCTATCTTTCTTAACAAAAGGGCAGCCCTTTTTGTGACCCACTCCCATACTGTTTACTCGACGTGCCTCCCAATGCGCGGAGGCAGACGCGCCAGTGTGATGCACTGCTCTAAAGTTACTCTTCTTCTGTCTCCAGACAACAAGAAGATGAATGGCCTCCAGCATGAGGTGACCGAAAATGGCCACGCGGAGGTCAAGCAAGAAGAGCGCGAGAAGAGCGAAGATGAGAGTCTGAAGGACGGAGACAAGAAAACCAACGGAACTGCCTCCGAGAAGGATGAGCAGGAGGTCGTCTTTATTCAAGACATGGGTTTCACCGTCAAGATTGTATCTCCTGGAACAGAAGCCTTTGATATTCAGGTAAGAACAAATCTTAATCATAATCTAATTCCTCATTTTAAAAAAGTTGTTAATTTAATTGAATGTTTAAAAAATAAAGTTACTAGATTTTGTATAATTAATGACGAAATGAAATTAATTCAATGAAAGTTCTGCATGAACTTAATTGCATTCACGAATTTGAATCTGACAGAGAGCAACCATATTTTATGTCAAATCTACTGCAATAACTTTTTGTTTTAATTATATTCAATAGGTCTCCAGCATGGAGTTGGTCCAAGAGATCCATCAGTTACTCATGGATAGAGAGGACACTTGTCACCGTACCTGTTTCTCCCTCCAGCTGGACAATGTCACTTTAGACAATTTTGCCGAACTCAAAAATATTGAGGGACTCAAAGAGGGCTCTGTGATCAAAGTATGAAATTTCACCGTTTTCTGAAATTTCCAGTAAAAAAAAATAATTTAAAGGTTGTGGAGGAGCTTTACACAATGAGAGAGGCAAGGATACATGTCAGACATGTAAGGGACTTGCTGAAAAGTCTAGACCCTGCTGATGCTTACCATGGAGTTGATTGCAGCTCGCTCTCATTCCTGAATATGGTTACTCAAGGTGACATAACTGAAACCCCCCGTTCTGCACATATCAGAGGTTTTTTTTGCAATAGATGTTTGACAAAAGCAAATTCATATTTAATTTTAATTAGATAAAAGGAAGCTTCGTCCAGAGAGTGTTGATTGCACCCCTCCAGATTATATCATGCCAAGGTGCAAAGAGCGTCTCATTTTGCCTCTGCAGCCCCAGGCCAAGGATTACAAAGGGCCACAGTGCATGAAGGTTTGATTTCAATGGCATGTATGAATTATGAGTATAAATATCAAATTGTAAAGGTCTTAACGACGTCTGGTTGGAATCCACCACCAGGTTATCGCAAGATGCACGGTGACCTGATGTACTTGTATGTGGTCACTCTTGAGGACAAACATTACCACATCACTGCGTGCACTCGTGGTTTCTTTGTCAATCAGTCGGCCGAGGAGGAGTTCAACCCAAAGCCAGCCACCCCAAGTCATTTGTGCCATTCACTTATTGAGTTGCTCAGTCAGATAAGCCCTGCCTTCAAAAAGAACTTTTCCATTCTTCAAAAGAAGAGAACCTCGAGGCACCCATTTGAAAGGGTGGCGACTCCCTACCAGATTTATGCATGGTGTGCTCCCAACATTGATCACACCATTGATGCCATCAGGGCTGAAGACAGTAAGAGATAACTAATGTAAAATAAATCTTTACTTAAAATAATTTTTGTCTTAAGCTTTTTCTTCAAAGTTGGGTTACGAGGAGCACATTCCTGGACAAACCAGAGACTGGAATGAAGAGCTGCAGACCACCAGAGAGTTACCTCGCAAAAACCTTCCTGAAAGACTCCTTCGTGAGCGTGCCATTTTCAAGGTTCACAGTGATTTTGTGGCTGCAGCGACTCGGGGCGCCATGGCTGTAATTGATGGCAACGTGATGGCCATCAACCCTGGTGAAGAGGCCAAAATGCAAATGTATATTTGGAACAATATCTTCTTCTCACTTGGATTTGACGTTAGGGACCACTACAAAGAATTAGGAGGTGATGCAGCTGCTTTTGTCGCTCCCGTAAGTTACTGTGTAAAAAAAATGCAATTATTACTAACAAATTTGTCATTTCCCAGAAAAATGATTTGCAAGGAGTCCGAGTGTATTCTGCAGTTGACCAACCTGGTCTTTATACTTTGGGAACTGTTGTGATAGACTATAGAGGCTACAGAGTGACTGCTCAGTCAATCATACCAGGCATTCTGGAAAGAGAACAAGAGCAATCGGTCGTTTATGGCTCAATTGACTTTGGAAAAACTGTGCTCACTCACACCAAATACTTAGATCTGGTACAATTTTTATCTAAAACTTTAAATGTGTGGATTAACTTGTAAATATTGTAGCTGAACAAAGCAGGCCAGCAACTGAAGATTTTACCACACTATGTGATAAATGAAAAGGATGAAGAGATTGAACTGTGTTCATCAGTGGAGTGCAAAGGAATAATCGGCAATGATGGACGCCACTACATCCTTGACTTACTGAGGACCTTCCCGCCTGATGTGAATTTCCTTAAATGTAATTATATTTTTTTATTCATAAAATTTCATGTAACTCTGCAATTTTTAACAGTGGAAGGAGAGGAGTTGAGCAAAGAGGTCAGAGCGCTGGGCTTCCCACTTGAGCATCGTCATAAACTGAGTTGTCTGCGACAGGAGCTTATTGATGCATTTGTTGAGAACCGATACATGATGTTTATCAAGTTTGCTGCTTTCCATTTGCAACAACTTGGAGCCAAGAAACAGAAAGAACGCGAAAGTAGAAGTAGTCAAGAAAAGGAAATTTTAAAACTTACTGAGGGCAAGATCATCACAAACGGAGATGCCAAAGAAGATAAGGATGGTGAAGAAAAAGGCTCAACTGAGAAAGAAATGGAAACGGAGGAGGCAAAGAAAATTGTTGAAAGCATAACAGACTCCATTACAAGTGGAGAGAAACTTGAAAGTATAACTGCAGCTCAATTATTATTATTTTTACATTGCTATTTTCAGTGGAAGAAAGTACAAGGGAAGTGGTGAAAAAAGCCGCAGTAGCAGTGGGCTCCCTGAAGGAGACTGAGTTCGATGTCAGGTTCAACCCTGATGTGTATTCTCCTGGCGTGAGGCATACTTGCCCAGATGGAGAAAACCTGAAAAAGGAGAGGCAGTTGGTCAAAGATGCTGCTGATTTCCTGCTTACCACACAAATTCCTAACTTTGTAAGTAAATTTTACATAAGTTTTATTCAGGAGGAATTATTTATTCCTTATCCCATTAAGATTCGAGATTGTCTGGATCACACATCAGCCCCTATGGATGGCATCACCCTCTCAGAAGCCATGCACAACAGGGGCATCAATATTAGGTACCTGGGTAAAATTGCAGATATGTTGTCTAAGGTTTGGCAGCTCGAATACGTCCACTCAATTGCCGTGTCTGAACTCATTTGCCGATCTGCGAAGCACATTTTTACCACATACATGCAAAGTGTTGAACTCATGAGCTTGTCGGCAGCCATCAGTCACTTCCTCAATTGTTTCCTCTCAGCCAGCCAGTTGTCCCATACACCACAAGGACTGGAGGAGGTAGATAATTTTTATACTCAACCATTACTCTAGATTATTACAAATAAAAAATTAGTTGCAAAGCAAAAACGCTAAAAAGAGGAACAAGCGAAAGGGAAAGATGAATCCTTTGTCCAGTCCAGATAGTCTCGAGTGGACTACGATGACCCCAAAATCTCTCTGGAACCAACTGAAGTCTGAGATAAAAATGTACTATGACTGGGAAATGCCCTGTGAGACTTTAGAGCATGCAACTGAACAGTTTACTTTGCAGAAAGTGTCTCTGCTAAGGTAATTAAATTTACTATAAATGATAAGTTCAATTTTTATCATATTCTAATTTTTTATAGATCGTTCTGCATGAAAGCTGGTATTCAGATCCTTCTCCGAGAATATTCGTTTGACACTAAAAATAGACTGACTTTCTATGAGGAGGACATAGTCAATGTCTTCCCAGTTGTAAAGCACATCAATCCAAGGGTATGTTATTTGATCATTAAAAATGAAAATTGTTATTCTGATTGAAAAAAAATCTGCAGGCTAGTGATGCATACAATTTCTACACTACTGGCCAAACTAAGATTCAGCAGGGTTACCTCAAGGAGGGGTATGAGCTCATTAGTGAGGCCTTAAACCTTCTCAACAATGTGTATGGGGCAATGCATCCTGAAATCGCTCAATGTTTGAGAATGTTGGCTCGACTCAACTACATCATGGGAGATCATGCTGAAGCTATGAGCTACCAGCAGAAGGCTGTTCTCATGTCCGAGAGAGTGAACGGCATTGATCATCCTTATACTATAACAGAATATGTAAATATCTATAACAGAAAGCAAATACGCTCTAAATTTATTATAATTCCAACTTCCAGGTCCACCTTGCTTTATACTGCTTTGCAAATTCACAAGTGAGCATCTCCCTGAAGCTTCTATACAGAGCTAGGTACTTAACTCTTCTAGTGTGTGGAGAAAACCACCCTGAAATGGCTCTCCTTGACGTAAGTTCAGCTCTTCTTACTGTTTTACAGTAATTTTATTTGATGTACTTTTAGAGCAACATCAGCCTGATTCTCCACGCTCTCGGAGAGTACGAGCTTTCACTTCGGTTCCTCGAGAAGGCTCTCGAGTTGAATATAAAGTACAACGGACCACGTTCTCTCAAAGTTGCAGTAACATACCACTTGGTTGCTCGAACCCAAAGTTGCATGGGTGACTTTAGGACAGCTCTACACAATGAAAAGGAGACCTATGCTATTTACAAACACTTGGTGAAGACTTGCGACTAATTAAATATGCAAATTTCCTAACCTTTTACTTCCAGTTGGGAGACGAGCATGAAAAGACTCGAGAATCTTCCGAGTGTCTGCGCCATCTCACACAGCAGGCTGTTGTTCTTCAAAAAAAGATGAACGACATTTGCACTGGAAAATCTGGCGCTACTTTACCACCAATTCAGATCCAGCCACCTTCAATGGGCAGTGTGCTGGACATGCTGAATGTCATCAATGGCATTCTTTTTGTTCAAATAAGGCAAGTCATTCATAAAAACGTTTTATCACATATATTTTATTTTTGCTTGCTGGAAATTGCAGTCAACAAGACATTGAAAACTTCAAAGCTGAGGTTGAAAAGCGACAGTTGAAAGAGTCGTCCCCTGATGGTAAGATTGATGGGCTAAGCAAGGTCGGTAATGTGGTAGTGAAGGAACTCGAAGAAGGCTCCACGTTACCTATATCGCCGTTGTCCATGACGCCCATTGAGTCGAGCTGAGCACATCATTAATGAGTGCACACAGGTTGAACTGACTCTTTGATAGTACATTAATAGTTTGGCACCGGTAGTGGATATTTACTCATGTGAGTAGCAATTTTTTTCTGTTTGCAAGGACTAAATGAAAAATGGTTGCAAATTAAATTTAGCCCATTTATAACAAAACTGCAGATAGTAACTGAAGGACTGGTTAATATGATGAAGCATTAATTTTGTGCCTAAGCCAATAATAGAGGATATTGATTGCTGTTGACGGGCTGACTCTTTCGTAAAGAGAATTATGAAAATATTTCATGTTAATAATGTAATGCTGTGTAAAAGAGGCACACGCTAACTGATATGTTCACTTTTTCGTACATTTATCAAAAAAATTTATATATCGTTGAAAATCAGCATGTGGCTGTAACTGCCTATGCCCAAAGAGCATTAATTCCGTGGGCAATTTTTCATCCTTGTCACTGCAAGTGACTGCTTTTTTTAGTCAGTTACCGAAGGGCTTTATTCACAACTCAGCGTTATTTCATATTTAAGAAGCTTCCACCCTCCATATTTTGTTCAATTCTCTAAAAAATTGCCCAGAATGTCAAAGTGACTTAAAAGGAAGTGTTAAGCCATTTTTCCCCAGTGAGCTAAAAAGTGTCGTAAAAAGTCAGCCTTGGTTTTTTCAGCCGGATGTGATGGTATTTGAAAATTCACTGTCTTACGTGGCTAAGCATTTTTTTCAGCCCCAAATAATAATCGGTAGAATTGTGTATTAGGTGATATTAGATGGCAACTTGTATTTTAGATATTAATTATTAGAACTTGTTAGTGGTCACAGTCTTAGAGAGAAACTGCTCTACTGAAAGTGACCTCTAAGTGTAGTTTGGTAGCAATACCCGCTAAAGCATACCAATGGCCAACAATCCTACATCAAAATGTTACTTGATTATATTGTTCGGCCAGTTCAAAAATTACAACGCAAAATTAGGGTTGACTCGAGGTGTCTGAAAAATCTAACTAAGAGCAGTAGGAGCACAAGATATTTGTCATGACTATTGGCAATAATTAGGAAAGTAATTAGCATTTGAACTAGGGCACTGAAGCTATTCTATCATAATGCAAACTGAGATGCGGGAGATGGACTCATTAAGGGCCACTGCCTGAGACATTGCTATATTTCGTCTGTTGCTACCCCTATAGTAGTATGATCATAGATATTTTTGTAGTGGCGTCTTATTAGTAATTCCTTTTCCTCAACAAGACTTGCACACACAGATAAAGTATTTTTTGAATGTAATCCGAGAGTTTAGCAGTTAATTACTACATTCCAATTGAGAAATTTTCACTGAACATGAAAAAAATATTTACACTCAAAACTCTACTTAAAAAAGCAGACGAAATTACGCCTTGTCTCTAGCGACCCATTTAAGCACACATTTATTAAAAACCATTGTTGTATTTGTCGTGTTGTGTATGAATTTAATGCGCGTTGAAAACCTTTCACTAGCGTAATAAAAGATTTTGTAATATTTTAAAGGCCTATATTCCCAAAAAAACTGTCAAATCGAAATTATCAATAATTATGCATCGATTGAACAAAATAAGCTTGAAAAAAACAGTGGTAATATTGAAGCAATGAGAACTAGTCTTTACTAATGAGACGTTAAAATAGTTGATTAGATTGAATTGTTGGTTTCAGTGTTGAAACCGATCAGTCTACACGCTCGATTAATATTTCACATTACGTTCTGGGAAAAAGCAATATGTGGCCATTAATTTAACTTATAACACATTAACACGATAAAATCCAAAGCCAAGGTTAGTGCCATTTTTGTCGACAAGAAACTAGTCAGTCGTATTTTCATTTTGTTGCCATTTTTTTCCATATTGCTAATCAAAGATTTCTGTACTCTTGTTTGAAATGCTATTGTCATCATCAGTGTAAGTGCTCCGGTCAAAGTTGAAGGTGCTCAGTTGAGTTTTTGTTGGTTGATTGTATTTTTTCTCAATAAAAAAATTTAGATACATTCTTGTTTTAATGTGAAAATTTACCACTAAACTTATCAAATTTTTATTGTAATATAAACTTGCAAATTTATTTTTGTTTTGTTTGCATTAAACAATGAAAAGTATAAATTATTTGATGTGCAATGCATTCTTGATGTATTGCAAAATTTGATGAAGAGAATCTCTTCCTAAGCAGCCATCGCACCAAGTCAGTTTAATGAAAATTTTCTTGTCGGCTATTCCAACAAGAAATTTGAACTGCAGCATCTCCAGTGAGGAAGTTGATGGCTCAGGCTCTACAATTTCGAGTTTCAGCTTCTTGCATGCCGGTTCTGCATTTGCATTATCAGAAAACTTCTGCTCCCTTCGCTTCCTTCTTTGATTCGACCATGTGTTTTGACGAGCACTGACGTCGTAGCTTGCTTTTTTGCTGTTTTCATATAGTGGTTTCCCATTTTCTTTCACAGTGAACTATAAAATAAAAATATTCGTATAACTCCTCCAGTCTATCTCGCATTTAACTATATAGCTTAATAAATCACCTGCAAGCATTGAAATATTTCTAGGATTGTATTTGTCACATTAAAAACAGTGTATTCCATGGTTTCAATGTCTTCAGGAATGAACAGTTCCATCGGCTGCTGAAGCTTTTTGTTGTGAACCACCTAAATAATTTCAGGGGTTGCATTTTATAATTTGATAATTGATTGAAAATTACCTGATTTACTGGTTCGGGCAACTTTATTTTTTCACAAAAAGTCCACGCGATGCCCCATCTAGTTGTGTTTCCTTGGCAAAACTCTGTTCTCGACACACTCTTCGCATTTGCTAGTCGAAGTTCTTTCACGAGGATGTCTGCATTATTTTTGTGGCCGACCATGCTTGTGTAAACTCTGCAAAAAATATCTTAAATAAGTTGCAAAAGATTTATTTAATTACATACTTGACACGCGTTGCCAAATATTTGCTGTCATTAATAATTTCCCTTATAAATTTCAATTCGCCCCCGACTGCCACAAGCTCTGATGGTGACCCACTAAATGCATTCTTTGGTGGCTCCCGATGAGGCGATCTGGACTTTGACATCGAGTCAGTCTCAGACTCGCATGCAAAGAATGGAGGATTGCACATGCAGAAATCATAGGTTTTTTCAACTTCCAAGACTCCAACAAGAAACTGCTCTTCGTCAACCTTGACAACTAAAATTAAATACAAAAAATTTTAAAATTTTAGGCAAAGATAAAAATTAGATTCAAACAAACCAGATATACAATCCTCTAGCTTGTTCGCCTTTATGTTTTTAACAGCCACCTCCACACTTTCCTTTCGGATTTCTGTAGCCGTCATTTTCCACTTGTTTTTCTTGGCGGCCAGTAATGAGTATATGCAAGAAGCTCCAGTGCCTGGCAAAAGCGCCTATCAAAATTTTTTCGCTCGAGAGAAATTTATAATTTTACCAATATCAATTCCATGGATAACTTCCTCTTTATCTGCTGTCCAATGCAATAGGTCCTCTATCCAGAGCAAATAGTTCAGTCGCAAAGGTAGAGCAGGAATCAAAGTGTCTGGTGGTATTTCAACCTGAAGGTCAAAGTCCCTAGAAAGAAGGGCTTTTGACAAAGCTCTGACTGCATCTTTGTCCTTGAAATCTATGGTTGATTTACCCGACAAACCCTGCAGGATAAGACAGAAAGACAAGTGTAATCAACCTTAAATAAAAATTACAAAAATAATGCTTACTGGTTTCAGAAATTTTTTAAAATTAGCGTCACCTTCCGCGAGTTTTAAAAAATCAGGTTTGTTTTTGTAAATATTTCTAGGGTGCATAAAACGATTCATCGACATCTTATAAGAACAGATAATCAAAAATTGAGAACTTGATAAGCTTTTCATACAATTTAATGTATCTTGTACGAATTAAAAAAAAATTAGACTGCTTCTGCTCATCCTCCTGTGTTTTGAAAAATCAAAACTACATAAAAGTATTAATTCTTGATCAAAACATAACATAAACACAAACACATGGGAGGGGAGGGGAAAAGGGGGCGTAATAATTTTTCAACTATTGATATTGCGCGCATTACGGGACTTCCCTGTTGATAGAGGAGATGGAAAGTATTTTATTGAGTAATATAATTATTATTTTGGTTCTAATGAATTTTCTCAAAAAAGTATTACATGTGACAATAAATAAATTGGGGGAAAATCCTTAAACCAGGCTTTCTTTCCCGCGCTTGACTGTTCATATTTTTGAACACTGACGTCATCGTCTCGGTGAATCACGCAAGCGGCGAGAAAGTGGGCGAGAGAATGACTGCTCTTCGCCTGTCTGCCAGTTCGCTACAGCGCCGTCACTTCGTATCCGATCGATCCGAGTTTCATCTACGTATTTCCCCGATTCCTCGCCCTCAGGTGAGTGCTGCGCCCTTTCTGATTTGGCAGGCGGCCGACAGGTTTTACCCTTCAACAAACCTTCACCCTTAAATTTTCCAAACGGGCAGATTTTTTTGCGAAATCAACGAAATAAACGCGTGACCTTAAAATGGCCGTTTGCACAGAACAACAAATGTTGGGCCGAATTCGCGATTCTCGATCGCGGATTCGCTTTGACAAGACGAAGGACCCTTCAGACACCTCGTCGGCACCGGCCTCCGTCCGGGGAGACCTTTGAGACTTGCCTTGCCAATACGAGTGCATCGCAAATGTAAACAGAAAATCGCTTGATGTGAATGACATGACTGCTCATCTGGCGAACCGTTGTTTTCTCATGTCAGGCTCTTAGCGCATTGTTCGTCTCAAATTTATCTGCAAGCCGTGCTCGAAAAGCATGAAGGTTCCAAAAGCACGACCTGCCCAGGAAGTAACATTGCGAGTCTTGCCTAAAAGGTCGTGCGTCCGACTGATCCAGCAGGTTCATCGATTGGCGCAAGATGTCAATAATTAACATTGCTCGTACATTATCTATGCAACTTTTGCATAATTAATTTATTGCAAATTTTAATGTTTATTTAAATTAACAATATTTTTGCTTACGGGATTGTAATCTTATTTCAGTTTAAGGTTTAAGATCATAAGTCATAATTATTATATGTATCACATTAAATTGTTAAAAAAATTCCGTATGTGCATAATTTTTTTGCATAACAGGTTTGATAGTACTGTTAATTTTATGCATAATTTACTTTTTAAAACTTGAATTATCAGATCATTTAACACCTCGATCCACCAAAATCCATGATATTTTTTTACTAATTATTCATATCTTGGAAGAATTTTAAATTTTCTTTTAAACTTTTTTGCTACTTTGTCCTTCCCTCGTCTTGTCTGATTCACTTGACCTGCATGTTTTAACCTTTAATTTATCAGTATTTTTTCCCCAGCTCCTGGAATAAATTATATAAACCTCGTGAGTCACGGCCCTGAGCCTGAAATTCAAGTGAGCCTTTCTTCGGTCGCTCTGGCAATGACATTTTCGTTTATCGCTAAAAAAAAATTAGACCAATATTGATAGCGGCGAACCTTTCCCTGAGGGAGGTCCATTCGCACTTTTTAAAGTTGCTAGTGAGAACCCTTTCGCCGGCTAGCAAGGTCTACAGTGCGCGGAACAAAACTGTGCAGCCGTTTCCTTAAATATTTAAAATCATAAGGCCATTCAATACTGAGAGCGGCAAATTGAATCGCAACAACTCTCTTCCGAGCTAATTGTTCCAGATAAATTGCTGTTAATTGCACTCGAGATTATTAACGCCGGTCGCGACTTTCCCCGCCTCGCTAGTGTGTAATCTGAGCCCTGGTGTATGTGAATGAGTAACGAGCGTGTACATTCTTCTTCCTCTGCTTGCAGGTGGCCAAATGAAGTGGCAGGAGTAAGACGGCTGTTGCTTCTTTGAAATTCAGACGCAGAGGTTGGTCCGACCAGAGGCATCCGATTCTCTTTTCCTCTCCACACAAGCAAAGACCATGAAAATGGTGTTGTCCCAGCGTCAGCGCGAGGAGCTGTGAGTACCTGTGTCTTGCCACGCACTGACAGTTTATTTTAGGGTTCGGTTAAACGCACCAAGGCACCGTTTGCAAACACCAAGGAAAACAATGGAGCAAACGGTGATGTGCGAACGAGAGAGACTCGCACGGTGTTCGGAGCCAAGAATCTGCCAGTCTTATCTGTGACGGCAATCAAGGGTGTTGCATTTGATAATTTTACATGGGGCCCGTTGAAATTCCATTGATAATTATTTAAAAATGTAAATCTTGTTTACTAGAAGTGACAATTTTTTTATTATATCAAATTCGCTGCTATTTATTATTTGTTGGAATTTTGGGTAGTGTAGAAATATTGTTAAGATCTTCTTTTATAAATCCATGCCGGCAGATGATATTTCAAGAACTTTAAAGGTCTAAAAGGTCATAATATTATTCAGCAAGTGTCTTTTTCAGAGCTATTAAGATCTTTTTTATTGTAGTAGAAATTCTTGATCAAGGGTTGAAATAATTTTAATCTTTGTAAAGATAAACATTATGCTGTTTATGTTCAAATTTTTATATGTTTTCATTACAATGAGCTCTTTGAAGATTATATATTAATTCCGTATGAATTTACCAAGAAAAAAAATGTATTTATAAAATCTCCTCTTTGTTAACACATTGAATTTTTTTAACAAAATATTGTGATTTTCACTGGAGACTGGAGTAAACAGTAGAGCGCCTAGATTTTATAATAAAATTAGCAGCAGTTTTCTTTTATTTTGGGACTGGAGAATAATTAATCCAGTCGGCAGTTGATTCCCTTTCTTAAACCTGAAATTCAAACGATCTACTATTTGCATTTCATGAGTTCGCCAAGAACAATAGATGAGAACCGCCGTGAAAAAGGGCCGCCGTTGTGTTACAGTTTTCTCCTGTCAACTTCATATTCACGAGTTAGTTTCTCTCGCTCGAATTTCTTTTCAGCACGCGAGCCCTTGAACGGAAAATTCGAGACGTGCAAAGGGCGTCGCAATAAGTTATAGCAACACAAAAGTTCGAGTCGGATGAGGGCGGAAACGGTGTCGGCCGACGTTTCCTGCGGGGGCGATCCAATTAGCAGGATCGGGTTTCGGGGTGGCGCGGATCATCCCGCGGCCGCTGTGTGGAGGGGTGGGCGAATCGACCGACGGTCTCTCTCGGTCAAAGGGTTGCATGAAAGTACGTCAGCGGTCGCGATCGATGCGTCTCCCGTGGAAATTCCGAGTTGCCATAGCAACCCTGGTGCGTGGGGTTTTCTTCTGCACTGACCTAAGAAGACATTTGAACGTCTTAAAAAATAATTGCACTAAAAAATCAATGAACACACAATTAAAGTAAAGATTTGATATTTATTTTAAACTAATTATGTGATGAAGTAGCATCTGCAAATAATATTATAGAATTTATAACCAAAGAAATATTATGCATTGAGTGGCTGATTTATATGCAAAATATTTTTATACAGATTGCTAATAAAAAAACGATCATCAAATTAATACAAAGGTCGTTTCTAGATTAGCAACATTAGGCCTTTACCAAATTTCAATCAAATAACAGCAATGTTATTGTTAGCTTATTCTGTAAAGCAACTTTTGCCTTTACAAACGCACAAAATTTAAACGCTATTTTTTTTTTTTTTTTTTTTTAAAGACTTGGTAAAACATTCAAACGTTTAATTTTATTGATTTATAATATTTCCCTGTTGCACAAAATAGCCAGGTTAACCTTTAAATAAAGCAATTAGCTGCTGCAATAAATACATTTCTGCCAGTTTTGCTTGCATTGCGAAAATTATAGCGCCAGTGTTTTTGCTCATCAGGCTGTTCGGTTCTGCGGGATTTTGTGCGTCACACTCGGTTTGGTGCTTGTTGGAAAGGGCCATACTAAGAAGCGAGTGAAGTCGCGAAATTCCGCGATCGTGGGCAGCCTTGGCGTCTTCTTTTAAATGCAAGTCACTCGCGCGCCGCGTTTAATAATACATGTAATGCCCGGATTGCCGCTGCAGTAGTAGTAAGACGTGCTACTATCTTTGTACTGCGCCGCTAATTTGCCTTTTAAAGTGACTTGCCTGCGGAACTGGTTTGTCAATCATTTTCATTGCATAGCTCCTTTTTCGCATGCAGAACTTCAGTCCAAATAAGCCGCGAGATGCGTTTGTCGATCTTAAATTATCACTGACCTTCGCAAACAACAACACCGGACAGGTGTCACGCCAAGTTGCGGTTAGTTAAGCACATTTTGGTTCTTCCAACTGAAAAAGAAATGCTTTCCTAAACGAAAGTAAAGAAAGTATTGGCAGATTTGTTCTGTTGAATAATTCATCCTTGAATTCTTGGCTCTGATTCCTGGCAGTCGACTTAATGACTTTCTTCTAAAAAAAATGCACTTATTGTGTTGTCATCATTTTTGATTTGATATTTTTACCTTAAATGTTACAGGAATAAGGCAGTCGCAGATTATCTGGACAGTGCCGGGTACAAGGATGCGCTGGAAGCATTCAAAAGGGAAGCCAGCATGTCTGACGAAGTGGATCGAAAGTATTCAGGACTTTTGGAAAAGAAATGGACCTCCGTAATACGCCTCCAAAAGAAGGTTGCATTTTGATCTCTTGCAAATTTGCTTTCACTGAAATGATTATCTTTCTTCAGGTTATGGAGTTGGAAGCAAAACTCTCTGAAGCCGAAAAGGAATTCATCGAGGGAGCCCCGACGCGGAATAAGCGCTCACCTACAGAGTGGATTCCAAGACCGCCTGAAAAGTTTAGTCTTAGTGGACACCGTGCAACCATTAATAGGGTTAGTTATTCGTATATATTCTTTAAATACTGATTGCAGACTTGTATTTGTATGGTTCAGGTGATTTTCCACCCTGTTTACACCTTGGCGGTGTCTGCAAGTGAAGATGCCACTATCAAGGTTTGGGACTTTGAAACCGGAGACTACGAGAGGACCCTTAAGGGACACACAAGTGGAGTCCAGGATATTGCATTTGACCCTGCCGGGAAACAACTTGGTATAATTTTAGCTTGTCTTAACCAAAACTGCTCCTAATCTAATCTGCCATTTTTCCTTTTAGCCTCCTGTGGTGCAGACATGTCAATTAAGTTGTGGGACTTCCAAACTTACGAATGTATGAAAACCATGCATGGCCACGAGCACAATGTTTCCAGCGTGTGCTACTTGCCTGGAGGTGATTTCATCTTGTCCTCGTCAAGAGACAAAACAATCAAGATGTGGGAAGTGTCCAGCGGGTAAGTGTAATGAACTCCAGATTTTTTTAAAATTCAAATTAGTAGTTACCATTGTTATAAATTGTAATGAAAAAAATATTTTATTGCAGCTACTGTGTGAAGACTTTTACTGGACACAGGGAGTGGGTGCGAATGGTTCGCAGCAGTGCTGACGGCTCAATGATCGCATCTTGCTCCAACGACCAAACAGTCAGGGTGTGGTTGGTTCAGACTGGGGAGTGCAAGATGGAAATGAGGGATCACGACCACGTTGTTGAATGCATAACTTGGGCGCCTGAATCTGCAAACTCTGCCATCAATGAGGCAGCTGGCAACGATAACAAAATAGGAACTCTGGCGGGACCATTCCTCGCTTCAGGATCAAGAGACAAGACAATTAAAGTAACACGTGTAATTTTGTGGAGAGAAAGACTTTGAAAAGTAAAATTTATAGGTCTGGGATATTGGAACTGGACTGTGCATGTTCACCCTGATTGGTCATGACAACTGGGTGCGTGGCCTTGCATTCCACCCTGGGGGCAAGTACCTGACCTCAGCAAGTGACGATAAGACTCTCCGAGTGTGGGATCTCCGGAACAAACGCTGCATGAAGACATTAGAGGCTCACTCCCACTTCTGCACCACAATTGGTATTTATAGTCCTACTAATTTAATATTTAATAAATTAAAAATTAAATTTAAATTGTAAGCCTTAAATAGAATTAAATTATATCCAAACCATTTCTCAATTTCTTTATTTTTTTTTCAGATTTCCACCCAAGCAGACCCTGTGTCGTGACGGGAGGCGTAGACCAAGTTTTGAAAGTGTGGGAGTGCCGTTAATGAGTTCCGCAAGTACCCTTGTTTGTAAGTGGGTGCTTGCTCCTTTCTAACTGATGATCCCTGCTGCTCCCCAACTCCCACCTGCCGCTCTTTCTCTTAATCAAGAAATATTGAGTGTCAAAAATTTACAACTAGAAAATATATTACATTACTGCTAGTGCATTGCATCTATCCGAGCTTTTTGCCTCCTTCTCTACTGAAGAGTCCGGCATGTGGGAGTAATTAATTTGTTAGGTTAAACGTTAGATAATTTTATTCTTGTCTCTGTACGTGTCGATTGACTGACGAAAGTGGGAATTACGCAAACCTGTGGCGACGATCGTCACGAGAGAGCAAAACTAATTTGACAGTCTCGCAGGGCAATAATGTGTGCATATAATAGAAAAGAGATTTATTTAATTGTACAGTTAAATTGCTAAATTATTATGAATTACAATGTAATTGTGATTTTTGTTCATTTATCCATAATTTCTATTCTTCCTCTTGACTTTTGAATTCCTCATTTCTAAGAATTTAATTAATCCAAGGCTAGGGAGGATCATAGAAAGGTGCTCAAACCAAAATACCTTTGCTAAGTGGCAGTCAAAAAGAAATCAACAAGCCTTACAATAGATGAGCATACTTACTATTAACAGTTTCACAAATCGCTTGGACATTCAAGTAATTTAGAACAAGAGAAAAACGAGCGTTCGGTTGTCCCGTCTTGAGATGTAGCACTGTTTCAATGCTTGCTGTACCATACTCGCTTCCATCACTTTTGTTGCACAAACTGCCATGCTCTCTCAAGAAGAGAACTAGGCTGCCGCCCCATTACCGTACTAATACTAGATAAAAAAAAACCTGATTGCTATTGAATGTTGCTTAGCTCAGTTTAATTTTGTGATAACTCGTAATTTCTGCTTGAAAGTCTGCCATAAACGACTTAAGATATAATCGATTATCAAACAAAGAAATATTTCAGTTTTTTTTTTTTTTCAAAAATATCCTGTAACCAGTGGCTGATTGAATGTTATTTGTGGATTGATTAAATCAGTCGCTTCTACGGGGCGCGTGTAATTGACTCCTATTTTTGGCAGAAAAAATTAGGAGTGCAGCCGCTGCCTCTCTTGAGAAAGATTACTGCGTATATGTGCATCAGCATATGGCTTGGTGAATTCAGTGTCAAATAAGGAAAGCTAATATACATTTCCTGTGCCAACTGGTTCGTGTTTTGGCCCCCGAAAAATTCAGACGGCGTTATTTTGTTTATTGGAGAGATGCTCCTTTTCTATGATTATTTCAATGTACAAAAGTATGGATTGCAAAAAACATCAATTAATTTTGTTATGTAAATATTGAATAAAGTGATAAAGCAAGGCAACTGACAAAAGTCTTAAAATCAATTTGTTTACCTAACCCAAGAAAGTATGAATTTAATATATAATTACAAAAATGTAAATATTTGCTTACAAAGATTTTTATTTAGCACGATGATAATTGATACACAAGCTCTTGCACAGCGTGCTCAATTTGGTGGTTTTCTAAAGTTTCCATATTCAAAATAGCATTACATACAAGTATTGTCTCTCGGACACTGTTCGTCCTGACCCAGACCATGCCGTTCATTCCGACAACCACCTCATAAGCCAGTTCCTTGCCCAGCGTCTCCAGGAGAGGGCAAGTGGGCTTGAGAATTTTTCTGACCAAATTTAAGCTGCATGAGAAGAGAAAGCCTCCTTCTGGCAGAACTCCGAGGCGACCTTTCTTTCCGTGAGAATCGACACACACCAGTTCTGGCTCCATGTCTTTGCTGGCAACCAAGAGTTTGCCGAAAATGACATCTCCAACGTTGATAAGCGGCCTGTTCTTCTTTGTGGCATTCTCGAATGCAAGGTATGATACTGACGCTTCATCGCTGGAGCCAATGTCTACCTGTTGGATTAAAAATTTAAGAATCATTGAATAATATGTTAACAACCGAGATCTTACTCTGAACATTTCACCACGAGCATTGGTGACGACTCCGAGAACACACTCTCCTTTAGCAGGAACATACTTTTTCTGCCGGCTATCCACATAGTAAATGTGGTTGCCTCCTTTCCTAAGAACTCCACACTTTGTCACATGAACTTCCTCCCTCACTTTCATCAGGCCGGGGCCAAGGATTAATTTTCCACCTGACTTAGCTGGCAGCTGGACAACATCTCCAGGAACCACAACGTCTCCCTCAGAAGCATTCATTTTGCAATTTCTAAGAACAAAGTGAGAAAATTATAAATAAATGACAAGACTATGCTCCATAATAAATTTACATGTGTATTTTTTAATAATGATCCTTTGCCTTGTAATTAATTAACTTCAATCAAATCAGGAATTAGTTGGTAGAGATTACCTCATATTTTTAACGCTATAGTAATAATAATTGTTGCTATAGTCATCAAGAGAAATTCTAAAATACAGAACGAAAAATGTTTTTAAATCTATGATGAATGTTATGTTAGCATGTGCTGTGCATGTGCATAAGTTTGATGAAAAAATCACAAAAAAAGCACAAAATAAATTAATACATACCTCTTGTTTGTTTTAACGCCAAGATTGGCCAAGATTTGAATAGTAAAATACCAAAAACGATTAAACTCTAGTTAATTTCTCTTCATAACAACATTGTGGATCAACGTTCGAGTCAAGGCAGCAGTCGGGCGAGTTTTGAGTTTGTTTTGTAGTTTTTTTTAATTTTTTGTTTTGTTGGCGTCCTTGCCAGAAATTAATCCTTAATTTGGATTATGTTGGTAGAATATGTTCTTCAAACCCAATCAAATTTCTCGGTTAGCCTGACGTCTTGGCCGCGATCCGCGATTGGTTGTCATTTTTGTGGACAGCAGCTGACTTTATGTTTTTTGTTTATTTTGGATAAAAATTTGGAACTGGGTAGGTCCCTAGGATTTAATTTTGACGTTTGGAATAATTATTGGAGATTCCTGCGGAGAGTGCGGAGTCTTCTTGTATTTCGCGTTTAGCAGATGGATCGTCTTGAGTATGATGACCCAAACTTGCACCCAAAAGAAGAGGAGGTGACCAAATATCGGAATGTCAAAATATACGACGGTGATGAGAAGGTCAGCTTTTATTATTTTTCTTTTCTTACATTTTTTATGTATTCAGTGACATGTATTATATTATGTACAGTACAAAGAAAAATATAACTCTGTTCTTTATTTTAGACTGCGACCTTTGTGAATGGTGATCTGGTTCTGACCTCTCATCGTTTGATATTTGTGCAACCGGCAAGTGCTTCTAAGAACAGCCTTAGTTTGCCACTCCACTATCTAGTCTATGTTGAGGAAGAAAAAGCACACAGTTTCAACTTCTCTAGAAGCCGGAAAGTATTGCTGCACCTATCAGAAACGTTGCCTGGTGATTTTTCATAATTTATTCGTCCTGAAAAAAAGATAATTTGTTTTTTAAATTGTAGGGAAGAACCCTGGCCCAATTGAAGAAAGTAATCACAATTTCTTGAGGCTGTCTTTTAAAGATGGTTTTGATGGCGCATTTCTCACCCTTTTCAATAACGTCATGCAGGATCGAAAGTGGGAAAAGTACTCGTTAACTTCTACGACATTACCTGGAGCTCCTCCTCCAGTACAGGTTTGACGAATTCAAAAAATTAAATTGCTTTTTAATTTCCTCATTCTTTTCTGAAAATATTTCAGCTTCCTGGCAGAAATATTCGAGCAGGTATTGTGGGAATTGAAAGGCAGATACAAGCAAAGCATAAGGCAAACGATGAAAGCATTTCTCTTGCTTTCGAGGACTTGAGCAAACTAATGTCCATGGCCAAGGGCATGGTGCAACTTTCCAAAAACATCTCGGATAAGATCAAAGTAGCATTCGATTTTCCCCAAACTTTCTAGTCTGAATATTGATATTTTCAGGAGACACAAGGAGAAATATCTGACGACGAAACAGTTCATTTCAAATCCTACTTGCTTAGTCTGGGAATTGAAGACCCTGTAACGAGGGACAACTCGAGAAGTGAAAGTCAATACCACAAGAACCTGGCAAAGCAGATTTCAACCACACTCCAAGAGCAGATCAAAGTAGTTTTATTGAATCTTCAAATTTATGTTAAGATCTAAATAATTATTTGCAGGAAATTGGTGGCATGATGACACTGCCAGAAGCGTACTGTCGTGTAAACCGAGCTCGAGGACTGGACATGCTTTCTCCGGATGACATGCTCAAGTCGTGCCAATTGATGACCACTCTAGACCTACCCTTGACTCTAAAGAAGTTTGAAAGCGGCGTTCAAGTGCTCCATCTGAACACACACAAAGAATCAATCATCAAAACCACCACCCAAGCAGTATGGATAAAATTCCCTTTTATAATTGTTGATACTAATATAAAAATGATAGGTCAGGGACAATGGTTCTTTCACGGCAGAGGAGTTAGCGCAGACTTTAGGAACAGCCGTGTTACTTGCCAGAGAACAACTTTTACTGTCTGAGAGCGAAGGCATGATTTGCAGAGATGATACCATTGAAGGTCTTAGGTTTTATCCTAACCTTCTGCTTTACAAGATTTGAAAATTTTAATTATTTTGTAAATTTCATGAAATCTGTTTCATTATTTGGAATAGAAAATAATTTTGTTGCAAGCTTACATAAATAAGTTTCATTTAAAAAAATTATAAATCTTTTTAGTTTCTATCGTTTCTTTTTTTCATTAGACAGGAATCGTCAAAGTGATCTTTTTAGACGCACTTACTAGCACAAAAGAAGTAGGCATTTAAAAGCTCTGAACTCTAATGCAATTTATATTTATAAAACTAATCAAGAGAGAAAAAAACAATTAATTTGTAGAGAAAACACTAAAAACACTCATATTTAACATCTCTTAGTTTAGGTCGTTTTTTAAACTAAAAGGATAAGCCAAAAATATGCAACCGACAGTAAATGCGCGTCGCGTGTGTTGCGTTCAGTTGACTGGCAGGCGTTACAGGGGCATTTATGGATAAGATATTATTATGTGGCCCTGGTTGTAACGAGCGCTCAGATTAAACAGAAAAAGAATTAGAGATGAAAGAAATTTTCAGGAAGATGTGGAAGCAAGAATAAGAGGCTTTGAGAATGACGAATTAAAATGATCAAGCCACAGAGGTGGTTCCACTCTTTTGCAAAACAAAGAACGTTGATACTAAAGCTCTTTAAATATGAAATCTAGAAGTACCCGGAAGTACCTATTATTTTTAGTGTTATTTTTCTATTAAATTCATGGAAGCATCCCACGTTTGCACATATAGATTGATAGAGTGATACACTTTAAATTTTTTTTACTGCCGAATCATTTTTTTGTATAATAGAGAGTCTTTATTGGAGAGCGATTTCCATGCTTCCCTTTCCTTTGATTATGAAGAGATTAAACTATAGCAATTGAATGCACCGCTGCATTTTTATCTCGCACCATCGACGACCGGCCGCGACGCTACTGAATCGAAAAACTAAAGCACCTTTTGCCTTCTTATTTCCACTTAAATTTATGCACTCGGGCTCTCTAGCGGCGGCGCGCGAGCTTTCTCTTTTGCGAGCTCAGGTGTGCGACTCTCAGAGTCAAAACAAATCGCGAAGGATGAGGTCGGCGACGGTGATGCTGAGTGCGGCTGCGGTGGGCATGCTGCTGGTCGCTGGAGCATCGGCCAATCTTAAACCTGAAGAGAAGGAAGAACTTGGAGCTCTGGTTCTCAAATCGCTCATTTCGGCCCTTGCAAATGGTCAGAGCTTCAACATGGACTTGGGCGCCGAAGAGCCCCTTGCAAAGTCAAGCAGAATCGTCAGGGTAAGGATTAAAAAAAAATGTTTAGTTGCAAAGTTTCTTTATTGATAATTATAATATCAGGCAATCAGTTGCAATTACTGCCCAAATATATAATACAAACATTAAGAAAGTTATAAATTTATATATATTTTTTTTTTAATTATTTTTTTGCTGTTTTTACCTTGGTTTGATTATAGTACAAAGAAGAATATATTTTGCATTATAAAGTAGACGCCAACAAAATGTTGCAATTTATTACTGTGTGTGGCATTGAATTTTTCAATGACTAGTCAAAACTCCTGTTTTTAACCCGGAAACTTATCAATTAATTTTTTAGGTTGGAAGATGAAATTCATAATTTGTAATTCAAACGTGAGCCGTGATTGTAAAAATTCAAGTTCAAATGATAGTGAAAACACTCTCTTTCTTCCGCGTTAGTTATTCAAAAGAATAGCCAACTGCCAAACACGTGTACGCAAAATTTCAGCGCGTATAAATCAAATAAATGCCAATGAGCATCTAATTGCCAAGGTGAAAGGTCAAGTGATCTCTCTTGCTGAATATAAAATTTGAAAAAACGAGGCTCACTTGTAGGATCGTAAAAAAGATTCCTCATTGCCTAAAATGAATAATATAAAGAAGGATTTCTCTTATAATAAAAAATCGCTTGTTTTCCCTTCATATAGTAATTTATTTATGAGCGTTGTTTATATTTTTAGGGCTGAAAGAATTCCGTCGTTTAATGAGGCTTTTTAATTTACTTGTGTTAGACAGAAAGCGTGATCGTGACGTAAACGTCACTGAAAATATCCTCAGGTGCAATAGATTTATTTTTTATTGCAGCCACAGTAAGTAATTTGCGTGTGCGCGCGGCGCGTTATTAGATTATGGTCGGCGTGCAGTGGCATTTGAGTTTTCTGCATCAAATTAAAAAATGAAAAAAGACGTGAGAGTGATTTCACTTCTCTGTGGCTTATTACGATCGTCGGTGAGCTTTTTGTTTTGCGGGTCTCGTCGCGAGCGTGATATACATTCGCTAGCAGGAGAGACTTTGACACACTAACCGCTTAAGCCGCCGCATGCGCCGATCGAATTTTCATTTACACGCAAATTGAATCGAGAACTCGCCTCCGCAACGCCCTGCCCTATAGTAATATTATGATCAGCTCGAATGAAAAGTGGAGACAACCGCGGAAAACATCCATGAATGGAAACACGATCTCTCGTAGACTTGGGATAATTTTTTTAATAGCTGCATTTCTCAATGCGGTCCAGTTTCCTAGAAAATTTCATAATTTAAACAAAAATGTGGGAGATTTTTTTAATGATTTAAGGTTTTGTAATTTTAATTGCCATATATGTTTGGAAGACGGACATCAAACACCTTTTTTACATTTTTTTATGCTAGAAAACTTTTAAATTTGAAGAAAATTATGCACAAAGTGAGGATTTAATTTCAACCTGACGTTAGCATGAATGAATAATTAATTACCATTGTTAATTGCACATTGCACTGCGGCATATAAAATTTAAGGATAATCTTGATCGTCACTTTCTCTTAAGTCAATTTTTCATGCAATTAGTTTTTAAATGATGTGCTGGAGTGCAAAAAGGACCTTTTATTTAAGCGGAGAGTTTACTTCAGGGATTACTTGAAGATCAGATAATTAATGAAACTTTCTTATTTTTTTCTGTATAGCGCATTAGAACCGATTGAAAAAGATTATTCACAATCAGTGTTGCCTGAAATGGAAAATATTTTGTCTGTTTTGTTTTAGATTGTGGTTGGAGGTTGGATGCATTATTAATTCCACCAGTGAATGGAAATCTTTGCAAAACATAGTGAGTTGCTTTTCATGCAAGGTTGATCTAAATTCACGGCGTCCATAGTCAATGAGCAACTAAGAAGTATAATATAGTGCAGCTCTCGCCGTTCTCACTTTTGTCGCAATTCAACCTTGGAAATAACACTCGTTTTTCCGCTACCTTTTGTCCGTTCATTTATTTTTGCGCTAATTTAATGCGATTTAATGAAGAAAAAAATCATTCTCATCTATCAGTGCCCAGTGGGTTTCTGTTTTAGGTAATTTTTCTTTCGGAACAAAAATGTGCCGTTGAAAGAAATCATGCCGTGGTGTTTGTTTAGTCAATCGGAGTGTCATTTTCTCTCACCGAGAAATGCAATTTCTTCAATGTCAATAATTAGCGCGCAGTATAAAAAAAATCAGTCACTCGCTCTCGTGGTACTTCCTTAATTTGTCCAAATCATTGCCTAGAGAAAGTGCTTCCTTGTGTGAATTTTTATGCAACAAACCAAATTGCGATCTCGGTGCAACGACGATAATCATTATTGAATGAATCCGCAGGCAGTGCCAGTCGCCAAGCAGCAACCGCGACCCACTCTCTTGAGTGCCTTCGCTGGTGCGAGGAAGCCGCGGTCAGGCACCGCATCGCTCGAATGGCGGTCCTGCGGCAGCAAAAAGGACCCGATGCAGCTGCAGAAACTTGAGATTTTGCCAAATCCAGTCAAGGTACCTGGAATGATGAGGGCAGAAATGGCTCTGCTTGTTAAAGAGGTCATCAACCCGCCTATAAAGGTGACATTTTTTTTCAATTTAACTTTTAAATTTTTCTTCTAAATTTTTATCCTTAAATATAAAAATAAATATTTTTTATAGATTGCAGTTCGCGTAGAGAAAGAGGTGCCTCTGCCCCTTGGATTGGGAACCACCTGGGTCGAGTTGCCTTGCCCGGGTGATTCATGCTCTGTTCCCAACGTTTGTGCCCCAGAAATACTCCCGAGAGACGGATCTCTTTGCCCCGCACCTTCTACAGACGGTCTTCCAGCCAACTATACTTCGACTGCCTACTGGCGAGAATGCGCTTGCCCCATTCCAAAGGTATTAAAACATTTTTCACCAATTTTCTTTTTTTAGTTTATGCATAATTAAAATCATTTTTGTTTCACTGAAAAATTAATTTCCAGGGTCTGTATGCAATGCCTCCTCTTGAATTCAACATCACTAGCCCTGCAGCCGTTTTACCCGACTACTTGCTCAACGGAGGTTTCTATGTGAAAATGAGACTCTCAAGGCACAAGCGACGCCTGGCCTGCTTTGAAACACAACTTGATCTCGACCTTTAAATTTTGGAGAAGAATTAAAACTGAACGCTTTCTTATACTGATATTTTTTCTATTTTTATGTGTATTTATTATGAATGTATTTTTGATGTCTAACATTAAAGCAATAGACTTCCTGAATGGATATACATGATGTTTTTGTGTAAAATAATAAAATTTAAACTTAAATACTTTAATACTTGTATTAATATCAGGTTTTTTTGCAGATTTAAATTAAAATAAATATAAAATACAAAACTAAAATGAATGAATTTAAATGTTTTACTTATTATTATTATCTTCTCAATGCCAATAATTTGAAGAAAGCTAAAAATTAATATTTTAGTAATTATATATTTAATTTTTAAGTTTCAATTTTTGGATTTTAGTACAAAAATTGGTCGAATTTATAATAATGTAATTTTTCAGCATATTATCTATACACAACAATATAAATATCAACAGATGTATTGTTTTTTCTCATTGTTGCCCTAATTATAAACTCTCCATTTTTAAATCTGTTTATTCTGTTCTTGATTCAGAAAAGCAGCAAAATGATCACAATTCTATTATTACTTTGCCTATCAAACTTATTTCTGGAGCCGACAGTTTGCAGCGACTCTGAATTTTCGCAAGCTCACTGCGTCTCCGGCACTGATCTCATCACCGAAGAAGCAAGTCAACTCGAAATTGAACTTGTCCCAGCGGAACAAGGGGAGAAAATTGTGTTGCAATGCCGGCTCTGCGAGTAAGTTAATAGCATTTGAATAAGAATTTTAGTTTGCTAATAAAGAACTTGGATCATAGTAAAAGTTTTGCACCAGACACGGATGATGCGGTCCCGCGTGTTTGGTTTGAGCGCCGCTTTGTTTCTTCGTCATCACTGAGTCGAGCCAGCGAAGTTCAACTTGGGGTCAAGGCGCCAGTCACTGCCAACAGAATTTACACCACGTCTGACCACCAACTTGTCATTCAGCACTTTCTACCTGATAAAGATGGAAACATTTTTGAGTGCAGAAGATTTGGACACGAAGATGTTCTGCCAGTCAAATATTTATTAGACCGTTTGTAGCAGTAAAAGCTCTTAAATGATTAATCTTATTAAAATATTTGCCAAAGACTTGAAACCGCTGAATGCCAAAACTAACTTTGATGCCGGAAACTGGACTGATTTTCGCAAATTTGAGGAGCAAAATCTGATGCGATTGAGTGAAGCTGTTCAGGAATTGGCCAACGACGATCGACCAACAGTTTTGATGCACTGGGGTGCGTGGAGTGAATGTCAATCCTGCAAAATGGGCAGTGGCAGGTGGTGGCGCCGAGGCCGATGCCGCATAGTTGTACCAAGAGAGCTCAAAGTGCTGCCTTATAATTTAACAGTAAATAAAGTCTACGGTTTTTAATTGAATAAATTATTTTAAAATTAATTTAAAAAGGCGATATCTTGTCGATCATCTATGCTGGATTTGGTGCATCTGGATGATGAATTTAAGACCATGTTGTTGTCTCTTCCGGACTTCATTTTATATGACACCTGCGAGTGCGTGTACAAAGGTTCCTATTCTAAACCACGATATTTTTGGATCATGAATAACTTATTTTATTATATTTCAAAGATTCTGAAAATTTGCATTTATTGACGGAGAATGGCGTTGCAGGAAATTTCCACAAGCAGCTACTGGAAGGAGATTCTACCTTACTTATGTGTCCACGGTTTAAAAAAATGAAATATAAAATTAAAATTGAAATGACATGATTTTTAGGAACTCCTCTTTTGAATTAGTGCAGTGGAGCAAAGGCTTGGACCTATTGACCGCTGGACAGTGGACTTATTATGGTAAAAAGTGTCGCGTCAGGGTAGACGTGATGGGTACCCTGCTGATTGAAAATGCCGAGCGGGAAGTTTCCGGCCAATTCTTGTGTAGAGCAGGACAAATATTGCACAGATTTTTAGTCACCGTCGAGCAAAGGTCCATCCTTTCTTCCCTAGGTTAGTGTAAAAAGTTTTTATTTTCTTTAAAAATATAGCAGCGCCTTTTCTATAAAAGATGGGAAACGCAATCAGCACAACAGCTGTGCGCTGCCAGTTGCATAGAACATTTTTTAAGGGGTCTAAATAAAATTAATAAAATAGGCTGCGACAGATAAAATATGATAAAAAATATATTAAACAAAATACTTACATAAAATTTCATTTATGGTTAAAAATAATTAAAATATTTAAAAAATAAAAGAATGTGTTAAGAATTGTAGAAATTTTTGATAATTATTATTTTTAACAGAGTTCCAGCAAAGTCTGTTTGTCGTGAGTGTGGTGCTGTTTCTCTGCTTTGCTGTTTATGTGGCCTACATCTGCATGCTTTGGTTTGAGCCTCCCAACGTTCGCAGCTCAATAATTGGAGGGTACAAGAACAAAAAGAAAGAAACTAGAAAGCTTTCTGTGGAGGAACTGGAACTGCAGCCCTGGATGGCAAACTTTGAGCAATTGGATGTTACTTTGACGGACTACGATGCTGACCGAGACGAAGATGGTGATGAGGACGACGAAGAAGAGTGGATTCGGTTGACCCCCGATAAATCGCACATTTCTGTTACTGTTGAGAGAGCGCAAGTTAATAAGCGCGTTTGAGAAGAAAAATAATAAATAACACTTCAGGAGTATTTCTGTCCCACTGACTGCAAACCTATAGTTTGTATTAATATTTAACGTTATGTAAAGTTAATAGATTTTTATTAAAATCTCAGTTTTTGTTGTTTTCAAATATATTTTTCATAATAAAAACATGCATGCACCCTATGAAAATATACCATCTCAGAATTAATGATGAAAATTGTAAGAAATTATGAAACAAAATAATTGGTAATAAAGTGTGTAATTATTGAAATACTTATCTTCAGTTAACATATCTTTCCGTGAAAGAAATTTTAGAAGGCATCTGAAAATTTTGATACTCATTTAACCTAATCGTAATAAATGAAATTTCTAACAAAAGTTTAATTTGCAAAATACAAAAGAGGATAACTTTAAATAAATTATATCTTATTACATGTCAAATTAAAATATAGCTTACAGTGCTCCTAATTATCTATCAAAAATCCTTACATATGTTGAACATTCATTGATACAGAGGAGAGTGAATAAAATAAATTTTATGTGATTTGAAGCTTAGTACTAATAATTTTGCATTAAATATCATCACAAGGCTCCAAACAAGAATTAAAACTAAAAACAGTTCTTCCATATCCCTATTAAAATAATATAAGTTAGTATTGATTTCAAGATTAATTTGAGACATACTAATTTTTGAAAAGAATTACTTGGCGAAAAATCAACTTTTATCCAAGGATCTAACTACTCCAAAATTTAAAGTCAGTCATTGGCAACATGATATTTTAATGCGAGCGCCTTAATCACAGGCTGATGAACCTGAATGTTTAAAATTATTTGCAACAGTACGACTTTTTTCAGAAGGTCTGACTGAACTTATACATTTAGTCGGCTTTTTGATAATAAATTAATGCGAGCGCCTTAATTACAGGTCTTTCAGCTGCTGGCTGAAGAACCTCAGTGTTTAAAATTATTTGCAAAAGTACGACTTTTTTCACTAGGTCTGGCAGCTCTAATACATTTAGTCGGCTTTTTGATAATAAATTAATGCGAGCGCCTTAATTACAGGTCTTTCAGCTGCTGGCTGAAGAACCTCAGTGTTTAAAATTATTTGCAAAGAACGACTTTTTTCATTAGGTCTGGCTGCTCTAATACATTTAGTCGGCTTTTTGATAATAAATTAATGCGAGTGCTAAAGACGAAGAGAAAAGAGACCCGTGGAAAAAAACATTCGCTAATTTTTGCACCTCTAAAGAATTAAAAAGACCCGCTTTTGACAAATTAATATTTAAACCAACGACTATTTTCTCGCCGGAATTTTCGCCGAGTTTCTCGCGGCATTTGCTATATTTCAAGCTCTAGATTGGAGAAGGACTAAATACAAAAGTAACAAAATTCTCGTCTATTTGAAAGTCCAATTTTTAAAGTGCAGACGAAGAGAAAAGAGACCCGTGAAAAAAACATTCGCTATTTTTTGCACCTCTAAAGAATTAAAGAGACCCGCTTTTGACAAATTATTATTTAAACCAACGACTATTTTCTCGCCGGAATTTTCGCCGAGTTTCTCGCGGCATTTGGGCTGAGTTTTTAGAGTTAAAAGCAGAGTGTGTTATTTTACAATCCATTTAAAATTTCAATTAAATCATGTAATAGAAAACATATTTCCTTTTCGTATTCATACACATTCGCAGACTTAAAATACTACAATGTTGGTTAATTGTGCAAGTCAAGAGAAATAAAATATTTTTTTATGTGTCGTCTCATGTTTTCTGATTATTGAATTATGTTATTTTATGTAAATTAGAAATGTGTGCACGACAGTTTCTCTCTTATTTGCATTTGGTTGAGCGCGAGAATTTTTATTTTTTAATTAGAAGAAATTGCGAATTGAGTGATCTATATTTTTGATGAGACGTATGGTGTCTTATATTATGGATATAAACACAATGAAAAGAGTGACAACAAAATGTTTATTACCCATCACTGTTGCCATGGCAACCATTGCTACTCTGTAATTTTTGGCATTGTTGTCGCCCTGAGGAGAATCTGATTGTTGCGTTATAACTAAAGCGTCGCCGGTTGATCTCTAAAGTCTCTTAACGATTTCCCGAGTTCCGTGAATAATGAATCCATTCCCTGATCGCGAGTTCATCGAGCACATTGGACAGCACCTCGGCCTTATGGAGAGCCAGCGAAAGGATCTTGAGTTGGAAATATCAAGGTTGTCGAATCTTTCGGTCGAAGAATTCGGCTAAGAATTCTCTGGCGGCTTTGGACAATCAGGTAAATAACAATAATATTTAAATTTGTGAGGATATTTTTATATTTTTATATATCTCTTTAGATTTAGAGTTAAAATATTTCAATATATACGGATAATTCTTTCCGTGCGTTTAAAAATTCTATTCTTTGATATCAAATCAATAAACATAATGGAAATTTGAATTCTGCGAATTTTCGAAGGTGACGGAGACAAAGGATAAAATCAACGACTGGCTGGCCAAGCTGATTGAAATTGAGAATCAAGCTCGCGCACTTCGCACGTCCCTTGAGAATTTGACTACCAAACAAGCTGACAAGAAAGGAGTAACGTTCCCCTCAGACTCCAACAAAGAGCTCTTGGAAATAGTCAAGTCTTCCATTGATATGGAGCCTGAGTTGGCAAAGACCTGTCTCAGTCAGAACGTTCCCTCTGGCTTCCTCTATGAGGTTGCCGTTGAAAATGGCTTGAAGGTCAATTTCAAGGAAGGTGCGGTTTTTGTGTGCAAATTTAAGTCAAAATGTACTTAGTTAGAGTATTTATAGGCAAGACCGAGTTGGTGAGCAAAGTATGGCATCTCGTGTGGATGAACTTGGACTGGAGTCTTTTGAGATAAAACCACCTGTCACCCCTAAAGTTGAGCTCGACTACTCCGCCGCCGCTGGTGGAGCGCAAGCTGAGTTGATCAAGGCAGATCCGGACAATGGGAAGGAGCTAGGCTGCCCTCTTTCTGATTTGCAAGACAAATGGTTTTGACACCAGCGGCTGCGTGGGTAAGTCTTAATTAATTTTTATCTTTGGAAAGATATAGACAATCTGCAATTAAAAATTTATTTATTTATACCATTTATTGGTCACAGTGACTATGCCCTGACCATCACCAGGGAAAATCTCAAGGCCCAGAATAGGAAGAGACGAGACGAGGATCAGTTGAAGGAGTCTGAAGGAAACGGTAGTAAGCGCAAGGCAGTTGGTTGGCTCGGTAGTGTTTGGGAGGCCATTGGATTCAAAAAATAAATTCTACATCAGAGTGTGATAATAATTTTTTTTTAATAATTTTTTAAACTTTAGCACATGTTATAAATAAATTTTTCTTCTTTCTTACTGCTGCTGCGTTCATATGAATTCATATTTTTGTAATCAGCTCTTTATACATAGTATATAAGCAGGCGAAATTCTCACAATTCTAATCCCTCTATAGTCTATGCATGTCAAACTATTTTCTGTAGAAAACACTACTTTGCAGTGTTTAAGAATCTACACGTGTTGAAATACCGGCTCTGCAAGGACGAAAATAGTATTAAAATAAGAAAATGAGATTCCAAAGTAGGAATTTTGGTTTTCTGTAAGAGCAGACACAGACGATTAGATTCCTTGTGTTTGGTTCAAGCGACGCTTTGCTCCTTTATCATTACTGAGTCGACTGTCGAGCCATGGAAGTTCAACTGTGGGCCAAGGTGCCAGTCGCTGCCAACAGGATTTACACCAACTCGTCATTCAGCACCACTTTGTTTAAAAATGTAATAACGCGAGCGCCTTTTAATAATATAGGAAACGCAATCTCAGCACAACATCTATGTGCTGCAAATTGCATAACACTTTTTAAAATCAAATTAATACTTTTTTTATTGCAATAAACAAACTAAACATATTTTGAGGACAAAGAAGAGTGGATTCGGTTGACCCACTCACAAATCACACATTTCTATTTCAGTTGACTGGGCTCAATTTTTTAAGTGCGCCAGAGACGAGGTTCAATAGTATGTATTTAATGAATACGTGATTTATTTTTTAAATGGAAAAAATTGCCCCATAGTAAAGTCTAAAAATTTTTATGTTTATTTTATAAGGATGAGATGATTACAAAAAATTTCTCCCTCTCTCTTTGATCTGATTGTAATATAAATCATATCACGTGAACAAATCAAGAGGTGATTCAGCGTCTGCTTTTTACACGAGATTGAATATTTACTCAACTCCCTCTTATCGCTGGTCCCAAATAGAGCAACCGGCACATCCTATTAAAACGATATGTTTCACTTTGGCCAAGCTTAAAAAAATAAGAGGGCACTTGAAAACACTCATCCGCTATAACCGAGCGCGCTGGATCTTATCTGGCGGCAGTCATGATGGAGCGCTTGAAGGGAAAAGTAGCAATCGTAGTTGGTGCAAGCGAGGGCATCGGCGCCGAAATCGCGAGGCAACTGGCGAAACACGGGCTAATCGTGGTTCCGGTTGCAAGAAATTTGGAGAAAATTAAGGTAAAAATAAGAATTCCTTTTAAGAACTCAATTAAAAATAGTAAATATTAAAGACCTGGGCTGACGAATGGAAAGCGGCAAACGGTGGCGAGATCCATCCACTAAAATGCGACACCACGCAGGAGAGTGATATTAACTCTGTCATGGAATGGGTTGAGGAAAAGTTTGGACAGGTGCACGTTTTGGTCAACAATGCAGCCACTTGCCCTCATGCAACTCTTTTTGGTTGGAAATTATAGCGGGAATTTAATTTAAATAATATCAGAGGCGTAATTTTTTTTGCTTCAGATGGGAGCACTAAAGATTATAGGCAAATTTTGGAAGTGAATATTTTGGGATTGACGATTTTTACCAGAGAGGCGATTAAGCTGATGAGAAAGACTAATGTTGACGGCCACATTGTTCAAATCAACAGGTTTATTACAAATTATAAATAAATAATTTTTATAAATGGGTCAATTATTTGCATAATAGTACTTCCGGACAGCAAATTGTTCAAGAGCCACCGGGAAATTATATGTATGCAGCCAGCAAGCACGCAGTCAGGGTGCTTACTGAAGGACTGCGAAGGGAACTCCGGGACATTGGAACAAAAATTCGCGTCTCGGTTAAAAACGCTCGTTAGAGAGAGAAGTGGATTATTTATTTTTATGTTTTCAGAGCGTGAGTCCTGGGTTGGTAAAAACCAACATTTTTGCAAATAGTGGAGTAGCGCAGGATGTAAATGACTCGATTTTTTCTGAGAATCCTTGTCTGGATCCATATGATATTGCTGACGCAGTAATTTACGTTTTGGGCGCCCCACCACATGTACAGGTGAGGGGAGTTAATTTTAATTTTCATTCGCTTTTTATAAATATTTTGCAGGTTCATGAACTGACTGTTCAACCTAATGGTGAAAAATGGTGAACATTACTTATTATGAGGCAGAGAAATTTTTGTCTTGATGTGTCCATGTAACTCTTCTTATGATACATTATGAAACAAATAAAAAAAATTGCATTTCAATTTTTATTTTTGCATTTTCTTTATTTTCACTCCTTATTTATATTCTTAAATAAGCAGGATTTATTTAAAAATTTGATAAACTAGGCCATTTGCACAGAGTTAAAATGATTTTCATTTTTTTCTTTTACTTATCTTACTTATTTACAACAATTAAAAGCTCACAGTATTAAAATATGAGGATCATCTTTTGGATTTTATTAAAAAAAAAATCGCAAAGACAAAACCATATTTCAACTGTGCACAATAAAACTTTCTGCACCCCAAACAATAAATAATGAAGGAAAAAAATAAATGCACTTAAGTACAGTAAAAGTCATGAATGAAGTCTTATAAGCTTAAAAGCTAATGAGCACCCCCCAGTTTTCTGGGAAATTGAATGATGAGAAATGTGATTTTCACTTCTTATATTCACAGTCACTTTTTCTTGAAGTTTTTGAAATATATAAAACGGAAGTCTTTATCTTACACTAAGAATGGACAGATCACGCTGATGGTGGTGGGCAGTAATCTCCGTCGCACCTTCCCGCAGGAGGCGGCGCCATGCACTGTCCCAGCGCGCAGCGCCTCTGGCCACTCGGACAGGGGATGGTTTTTTTCTCTAGCTTGAGCTCATCAACAGGTCTGGTTTTAACAAAAATTAGGAATTTAAATTTACATAAATTAAAAATCTCACGAAGATTTGAGAACGGCGTTGATCCAGTTGACGTAGTTTGCCACTTTTGTGTAGACGCCTGGTCTGTGCGCCCTGGCACAGCCATAGCCGTTGCTGGTGATGCCTGTCAGCTCCCAGTGGCCGTCTGATCTTTGGCACATGAGCGGCCCTCCTGAATCTCCGAGACAAGCGTCCCTGCCGCCTCTGTCAAAGCCAGCGCAGAACATGTCGTCCGTGACCCTGTAGAGGGGCAGAAACACTGTTCGGCGGCGACATTCCTCCGTTGAAATAAGGGGTAGTTGCACTTCTTGCAATGTGTCAGCTGAAACATAAATTAACACAGAATAATTATGCAATATTAAAATAAAAATATATTAATGAAAAAGTATAATTATATAGTTTATTTAATTTAATAGGTTGACAAATTTTAAAAAACATTTGGGAAAACAAATTTATAAAAAATTTAACACAATTTTAATAAATAATTCTAATTTTGTTATCATTTCTAACATAGTTTATCTTTTATAGAAAGTTACATAACCATATTTCTTTTTATAATGCAGTAAAAATAGATTTATTTGATAAATTTTAAGTATTTAATAATTAGAAGTTCAAAAAATCTTTATGAAAGTTGCAACAACAAATTTCACTTACGGAATATTCTTCCCACTTCAGAGAGCTGTCCCCATCCAACAACTGTGCACATCTGCGAGTTCTCGGCAGGGTCTTGCTCTTCTGGTTTGACAGGTGACGAAGATGTTGATGATTCTGCCGACTCTGTTGTGGTGGTGACAACTGCTGTTGGAGGTGGCAGACAAACTGGTCTTATGTAATCGCTGAAATCAACTGGGCGCTCCATTTTCAAAAGGGCAAGGTCGTTGATGAAGCCAGTGTCCAGATATCCAGGATGCTGGATGATCCTGTTGATTCTTCGCAGCTGCTCGTAAGGCGATGGCAGGTCGGTGCCGCGCCTCAGAGCACCCATTCTGGCCACCCAATAAGCGTCCAGGTTGCTATTAAAGAAGTTTTAAGTTTTAATAAACAAAAACTTATAAATTTCACTTGAAATGTTTATGTTTTCACTTACTGGGCAAAGCAGTGACTCGCTGAGAGAAGCCACTGAGATGATATCAAACTTCCGCCGCACTGGAACTGACCCTCCTTGTAAAGGGCGGCCTGCCAGGGCCAGGCTCCAGGTCCTGCATTGCCACCGCCAACAATTCTGGAACCGCGAAATCGACCTGAGGATGAGCGCGACCTTTTCCTACGGCACAGCATGCATTTTCCTCTGATGCAGTGATTAACATGCAATTTTATGGAGGGAAACTGTTTATGCTCGTATATTTTTTTTGAGCTGGGTTAATTTTTAATTTTAATGCTTTTAAACTTTTAAATAATTATTTAATTGCGATTAGGGAGTTATTTGCGGCGCAACATTTATGTTTCATATTTTCATGTTAAGGAAAACTTGCTGCGTTAAAGCTTCAACTCACCTGGCCCACTGGCTCACTGCCAAAGGTCTCACTCCGCATTGCAAATCGCTACACCCAAGTCTTACAGCTGCCTTACTGGGGCAGTGGGAAGACATAACGGCCAATCTTAAACAGAGATACGCATACATAAAATTACTTGAATATGTGCCCTCATTTAAAACCAGAAGATCAACTAAAATAATAATACGAGCCTTATTGCCGCTTCTAGCGTTAGTTAGGCAACTGGCTGGACATGCGCGTATTGAAAATTGCATAAAATTCACCTTGGAGTTGCTCCTCGGCTTCCGTTTCTTTCAAAGTTCAGCTCGAAAAAGGGTCCTTTACTGGATGGGTCAATAACCTGCTCTGCCAAGTCGAAATCACTAAAAATTAAAATTATTTTTAGACTGGTAATTAATTTTTACATGAAATTCAGATACCTGTATGTTAAGGCCCTGCAAACAGCTCTGGCCACATTTCCAAGTCGCCATGACGACTCCTCCAATTTTTCTATGCACAAAGGTCCCCACTCACCCCTTTGCTGTACCATCAAAACCCCTGGAAAATCAAAATAAATTTTTCTCAACATAAATTGCATGGAAATTTTTACCATCGTCATGGTACTGCAGCGAGTCAGCCCTCTTCGTGTCTGGCGCGATTGAAACGCAAGTCCTCTCGTCATCCCCAAAGGGACAGTCCCTGTGGCCGTCGCAGAGCTTCTTCTTGGGAATGCACGCCCTGCTGTGAACGCACACGTAATGGCCCTCTTTGCACCAATCTGCAAACAATAAAATTAATGGTTTCACTGCCGGCGGAAAAGGCAATTACGCGCTGTTGCAATTACCACAGCCGGTCTCGTCCGAGAAATCCCAGCAATCAACGACTCCGTCGCACAATTTGCGACCTAGGCCCTGCGCTTGCAGCCGGTCGGCGCACGTACAGTTTGGTGACGACACGGACATGGACACGGTTATCGTGGTCGGTGGACTCGACTGTTAAATTATTTCTCATTAATACACAAAACAAAGTGTGGGAAAAGATTATTATCAATTCCGCAAGATTCACCAAATTTGAATTGTGGTTTTTCGGAATGAAGATGTAAAAAATTTACTGCTAATGACTTTGCTAATGACAATTAAATTGTGTGTGTTTTACCGTTGTGGTTGTCGTTGCGGTCGTCGTCTTCTTGATTGTGTTGTTTCGTCTCAGAAAGGCTGGCGCACTGTTGAATTCGTTTTTCGGGAAGGCCTGGATGACCGACTCTTTGATGCCGCTGCTTGCTGGGCCGCTCTTGGGCTCCCTGAAGAGGAGACCCGCTTTAATTGGACTCATCGAGTCCACCTCGGCCGTCCTTTGGCTCGCGGTCAACGGCTTCAGGAGCAAACTGCTCAGGGTGGGTCCAACATTGGTTGTGCCTGAGACGGGCTCTTTTGTTTCCTCAGCCACCTCTTCAGGTAAAAGAGTGGTGAGTGCCTCTTCAGTGAAATCCTCAGTCGGCTCCTCCTCCTCAGGAGTGGCGTCCGATGACAAAGTGGTTTCGCCTTCGTCGGTCATCTCGATTGTGAAAATCGGACCGGCAGGTTCGGGCGTCACGTGCTGCTTTTCCGTTGTGTCCACGATGTAGACAGGGATGCTGGCGGTGTTGTTGATGGTCATCTTGATAAACCGGTCGTTGGTCCTTGAATCGTCGGTCGGATTTTTTACTTGAGTGACTTTTTCAGTGGCTGAAATGAGCTCCACTGGTTTGTACTGGTCTTCGTGGTTGCCCCTGCTCTCAGCAAGGGCGCCTCCCATTTTCAGTGACCCTGGCGAAGGGTCCTGGTTCAAATGCCTATCGCTTTCCTTAATCCTGATGTGCGTGTTGGTCAAGACGGCGGCCTGGTCTCGGAAGGACTTGTCCGTCGTGACGGAAATGTCCTCCTGTTTGTAAGTGGCGCTGATCTTTGGTCGGTCTGGCTGCTCAGGTGCCAGGGGTGGCACGGAGGTGAGCGAGGCTACGAAGAAGGGCGAGGGTACTTCTTTGGTTATCAAAGGGGCTGAAGTGGTGGTACTTGTTGTGACGGGTGCAGCGATTTCTGCAGTCTCAGAGTTGTTGCTTTTCTTGGACGGAAACAGGGTGGGCATCGGCCGCATGTGTCCGAGGCCGCTGTAGGACCTCGACGGGAATTTGTTCAGGTTCTGAGTGTCGATGGCGTCTGCAAGGGTGCTCACCACCGCCGCCTCGCCGATCGGCTCTCGGTGCATCACAAACTCCTCCTCGACGATAGGAGTCCATTCGCTCCTGTCCACGTTGCTCTCGTCTTTTTCAACCCTGCTGAAATCGACGCCGCCCTGGACGTTGTAGGGTGGTGGGGTGGCGAGTTTGTCTTGTCTGAGTTGTGGTTTTACTGGAGTGCGGAAGGTGGTTTGTGCTGTCGTGGTGGTCACCGCACGTCTCTGTGTGGTGGTTCGCGGCGCCTCAGTGCTAGTAGTTAAGGGTTGCATAGGTGGTGGCGGCGGAGGTGGCGGTGGAGGTTTGGCAGTCTGGGAAAAGTACTGTATTAATTTAAATAAATAAAGTTACTTGAGGTAGTACAAGATTAAATAGGCAATTTGCAATTTTTATTTCACTATAGTGATGTATTTAAAAAAAATTTAATTATAAAAAAAAATTTCATCGATGCTTAATTTTTGTAATTATTAAAATTGAATATTTTATACAAATTTATTTTATACAATCATTGTTACAAATGAACAGTTTTTAAACAATTATGATCAATTATGATTATTACAAAGTGTGCTCAAAGGGAAAAGTATCTAAACACAGTTAAATTTTACGATTTCATGCAATAAATCATACTTGTTTGAAATTTAAAGAAATGACTGTACATTTGTTTTAAATTTGATTTTCTTTAATACCAACTATGAATACAAATTTTATTTTTAAGTTAAATATTTAAAATAAATTAACAAACAATAAGGGTTTTTTTTAAATAAATTTAGAAATATATATGTACGGGCCAGGTTGGCCAACACAAAGGGAGAATAATAATTAAATTAAACTCCAGAAGATTCTTTTAATTCGTATATTGTAGTAAGGCGGTGTTGTACATTCAGGATGTGTTGGTATTAGAATCGGAAGTTGAAATTCGAACTGTAAAAACATAATACAATCAGTACAATGAATTACAAACATGTTATTTGAGTATTGGTAAATTGAGTGGAGGCGCCGGCATTGCTCAGCCGGCGAACAGTTTTAGGTTCGGCGTTTTGGGTTAAATTCACTGGCGGGGCCGGTGATTATGCACTTATTCACTGGGCGGGTCATTTTGCCGTCGAGGGAAATTGCACAGAAAGGTTCTTACCCCATAAGTTGGGTTCAGGCGAAGGTTTGTTGAGTGAGCGATTGAGACGCGCGCTCCATGGCTGGCTTGGGGCGCGAGAATAAACGTGGTTGGGTGGGGCTCACATTGCATGGGAGTGCTGCAGGGTAAATGCTGTAGGGTGCAGCACAGGGTGGTGGAGTGGTTTAGTCTTGACTAAACGATTTGTAGTGGGCAGCGGGAAACCGCTGACCGCTACATAGGCCCCCACTTGGAGACCGGAGGTCACTCTCAGTATGTTTCTCTTGGTGAGGTGTCTCTGGGCGAGAAGGTGTCTCTTGGCGAGAAGGTGTCTCTTGGCGAGAAGTTGTCTCTTGGCGAGAAGGTCACTCTTGTATAGGCTGGAGTGAACGAGGAATTTGAGGCGTTGGACTTTTGCTGAGTCCAAAAACAGGAGAACTTGGAAGTTCTGTATGTTGGTTGATTCCAGCCGGGGGAACTTGGCGTGCTGGAAGGTAGTTGGTCCGATCAGCTCTTTCAGGTGTGTCCGACAGGGTGTGTCCCCAAAGGTGACGAGAAACTGCTATGTCTCGTTTGCGCGGTGGGTTGCAGGTCACATACTTGCCGTGTCGGTCCGAGTTTGAAGGCTCGTGTCGGCGTCGCTGATGTATGCTCTGATTCAGACGAGAGTTCTGCATAAAACTCGTGTGGAGCAAAATTGTGAGTAGGTGCAGCGACAGTTTTTGGAAGCGCGGTGCAGTGTTGTCTGACGGCTTCTGTGGAGAGGTTCGATCCTTGGTAAGTGTAGGTTCGAAGGACAGCTGCTGTCCAAAGATTTGGCCTTGGCGGCGGCCACGGTTGCTTGCATGTGAGGAGGCGTGGCTGCTGACAGCATTGGTGTTGGCGGTGTTGTGACGGCATCATGGCGAAAGCTCGTCGTTCGGCGGTCTGCCGAATGTGTATGTTGGTTCTGTCACTCGATGGCTTGATTTGTTGAAGGCGATTCTGCGTTGAAGCATCTTGTTGAAAGCGATTTTGCGTTGAAGCATCGTGTTGAAGGCGATTCTGCGTTGAAGCATCGCGTTCGGTATCTTGTTCGGGGTCACCATTTTGTACGGGCCAGGTTGGCCAACACAAAGGGAGAATAATAATTAAATTAAACTCCAGAAGATTCTTTTAATTCGTATATTGTAGTAAGGCGGTGTTGTACATTCAGGATGTGTTGGTATTAGAATCGGAAGTTGAAATTCGAACTGTAAAAACATAATACAATCAGTACAATGAATTACAAACATGTTATTTGAGTATTGGTAAATTGAGTGGAGGCGCCGGCATTGCTCAGCCGGCGAACAGTTTTAGGTTCGGCGTTTTGGGTTAAATTCACTGGCGGGGCCGGTGATTATGCACTTATTCACTGGGCGGGTCATTTTGCCGTCGAGGGAAATTGCACAGAAAGGTTCTTACCCCATAAGTTGGGTTCAGGCGAAGGTTTGTTGAGTGAGCGATTGAGACGCGCGCTCCATGGCTGGCTTGGGGCGCGAGAATAAACGTGGTTGGGTGGGGCTCACATTGCATGGGAGTGCTGCAGGGTAAATGCTGTAGGGTGCAGCACAGGGTGGTGGAGTGGTTTAGTCTTGACTAAACGATTTGTAGTGGGCAGCGGGAAACCGCTGACCGCTACATATACAATATGTCACCTGCAAAATTGAATGTCTTTGAGGAAAATCAGGGTATTTTATGGGCTCTTCCACTTCCTCGCCCCAGGTTGCTGAAGGTCTAGTGTCCAGTGAGGAAGGCTTTTTTGTAACATTGTGCCCTGAAGCGAAAACCGAAAAAAAAAAAAAATTTTAATAGTTCAAATTACATTTTAAACATTTTAATCATTTCAATGAATTAGCAAAATCGCAACGATACATTTAGAGGAATTGATGGTTTTAAATTTGGATAACCTGCAAAAATACATCCCTTATGGGGATCGAACCCATGACCTCTGGATTAGAAGTCCAGCGCGCTATCCTCTGCGCCAAAGGGACATTGATGTAGTGGGGGGAAAACGTTGCTACTTATACGCAACTTGATGCTAGCTTGAGCAGCGCAGTTTCAATGCGCGCTTGCTGCCTGTTATTAAATAAGACAGCAATTAAGCAAATCGCGTTTTTGCAAATCGCAAGACGAAACACGCTTAATTATTTAATATTTTTAAAACTATTTTACTCTCAAAAAAGAAAACATCAGCTCTACGTTCAGATTCAATTTTGTAAAAATGTTCATCAAAATGGTTTGAGGATTAGATTGGATTAGATTTCGAATTTTTGAACATTTTTTTTCATAGAGATTGTGGTGTTTTACTTTTTTTTTAAAATAATATTTAATTATATAGACAAAATAAATAATGTTCAATTTAATCTCTTTATTTTCATAAATATTCTAATAATTTTTTCCGCTTTGGAGTAAGATACGGGCTTCCCTGATGTAAAATGAGTGACAATTAAAGCGCAATAAGTTAGTGCAAAAGCTAATGTGCCGTGCTTACTTGCACTTTTACCGACGCAACGAGCATAACAAAAGCAGAAAACACATTAATTACACCAAAATTTAAATTATCTCGCGCTGAATTGTAAATTCGTACGGTACGATACAAATTGCATCAAGAGCAAGATTGCATTCGTAGCGAGAGTTTTGTGCACCAGTACGACCACTAGTGAGTATATTTTCTGCATTGTTCATGACGCAACCACCGTTATTTCCAGAAGCAAATCATGTGTGCATAATATATACGCGGCTTTGCATTGTTTCGCGCGCGACCGTTAATCAGGATTTTAATTGAAAGAACGACGAGAGAGTGCGACTAATGAGCAATTGCACGCGGCGGGCTGTAATTACATACATTGATTACAATAGTTCGGCATTGCGCACTCGGTACGTACCTCCAAGAACGAGGGCCAAACCGACCACGGCTAACACGGCCAGGGTCACGATGCACACCATGAAGACGAGCAGCGCTGACCAAAGGTGGCCCCGACCTTTGGTGCCAGAGTGTTGCGACCATGTTGTGTCACTACCACCCTGAAAATCAAAATGAAAAAACATTAAATAAAATTATTGTATTAAATTTCAATTGATTATTATTACAATTATAATATTAAAAACGCAACATAAATAAAGTATTATATTGGTTTCTGTTGATTCACATGATAATTATATTTCCATTTCTTTAATTGTTTTTATGATCTGATGTATTTAATGGTTTTCGTTTAATCCCTCTCAACAAGTCAAAATTTAATTACATGTATTTTTACGTTCTCAAGCTTCATTTTTTTCACTTTTCATAGAAAAACTATTTATGGATTATGTATTTATAAATCAGGCAAAGATTAAAAAATCTTAAAAATTTATAATTTTTGTTGTTTATTTTTTCACAGTGTTACAAATAATTTTATAACGATATAATTTGATTATTATTCCACGGTTAGTGTCTAGTGTTTTTATCAAGTTTTAACAATTTAATTTTTCAATACTTTTATTTTTCTACGTTCAAATTGAGTTAGGAAATGAAAAATTTTTATTAAAAACAAAATTTGAACTATGAAATTTCAGGCTAAATAACTCACGCCGTATGTGATTTTTATGCGCCACCTGTCTTGGCTCAAAAGGCCCTACCAAATCGCTTCTCGATTTCGATCATTGACAATTTCAGGGCCGAAGAGCATCAATATCTTTTTCATCTCTAAACACAATGGCGGAGAGTCGAGAGACTGTAATGATCATCATCGATCTGGTGTTACGCAATAAGACCAAATGACTTTCAGACAACGGTACTTGGAAGAAAACAAAACTGGCTCCTGCAGCGCTGTCGTTTTCCTTTCTTGAGAGCCGCGGGACTGGTAAAGTGTGAGAAAATAATGATCGACAGCTCTCCTCTTTTAATAATACTCAACCTTTGTGATTGGGAAATGAAATTTCCATTAAATATTCCATAGAAGGAAAAAATATCAAGCAAAAAGTATTTTTCATACTTTTACTTAAAATAAATTATTATTTTTTTTATAATTTTTATATTACAGTGGCCATAATTTTACTCAATAAATTCTCTTACTTAATGTGTTTTTAAGAAGACATGCACCTAATAACTGCGAGGAATTTCTGAGTCTTGAGTTACATTGAAGATGACAACTTCTGCGGTCGTAATCAAGCCGCTTTGATCAGTGAACTTGTTTAATTCTTTCGCCAATGCCATGAGAAAAGTGCCTTTAATGTTCACACCTCCGCTCTGCTCGGAGAAATTATGAGTATGATCTTGAAAATAAAATCAACGCATATAAATCGATGCGAAAAAGCGCCCGCCGAGCACGAGAATGCTGCTGATCATTTTTCATGAAGCCTAATCGGTCCAGAAAATCGGGCGTGATTTGCATACTCAGGCAATTAATACAGAGGAACCTTGATTTAATACGCCCATTGTTTCAAAGGCGAATTCATAGCTTCGAGCATTTAAGCTCTGATAATTAATCAACCCTTCCATGGTTTATAATATTTATGCGCACCATTTATGACACCTACAGGGAACTAAAATGTTTTAAATAAATTTAACTGTCAGTGCATGTGAATTTTTGACGTTAATTAAATAATAAAATTTTTCATTTTCAATAATTAAATCAAGTTTTAGTCAGGAAAACAAACGAGTTTTTGTTGATGGATTTCAAAATGAACTTTTGATTGATGATGCTGTTTGATGATAAGCGCGTGTGTATTTTCTGAAGCGAAAGATTGCCCGAAATAATTGATGTTCCCGCACTGGTATAGTGCGATGTTTGAGAATCAACTTCTACGAAGCCGCCACGGACCGAGTTGGCTCTTCACGCCAGACCATTATGAAAGGCCATAAAGCGGAAACGACGCAGCTCATCTTCAGAAAACTCAACAGGCAAATCTCTTTTCCTGCCAGGTGCTTCTATCAAAATTATATAATATTTAAAATTAAATTAATGTATAATTTTACTACTTGATCGTACTTGGAAATAATTCAAGCGAGCGTGATTTTTTTCTCAAACTTGCTCTCGGCCCGATGTTGTTGATCTTGAACTTGAGAGCAAGACAAGTGCTCGTTCACGACCGTACATTATACTTTATTTCATTTTATACGGGTGGGCCACCTGCCTCAAAACAGCAAAATCGAAATCTTGCATTAAAATGTTAAACCTCGTCATTCATTTTCTCGCAAAGCATTGATAAAATTTTATCGTGAGGATGCATAATCCATTCTTCATTCCACTCTGAACCGAGTTCTGATAATTTTCTCACTCGCGCACAATAGGCAATTATTATTATTTACGGCCAACAACTTTTTATATCAGCCAACACATTAATTCCTCTTGCACTTTTCAAGGTGAGTGTGCAAGAGCATCTCCGTGAACTTGCACGCGAAGAATGATTTTTTTCGGAGAACACTTTCGCGTGCATAGTGTGGATCGCACAGACACGTCTGCATGCAGCTTACAACGCACGACATTTGCATAATTGACGAGCGCGATCGAAAGATGCATCTGGTCTCTCTCATGACTTGGAACATTCCTCTCTAATTGATGCAGTTTTTAAAGGAATCCCCTTGTTCGCTGATAATTTTTCAATCCGTTATTTCAAAGAAAAATTACCGAGCTTTTAACGTGCAGAAATAAATCTTCTTTGAAGTATATTTTACATTTAAAAAGTAAAAAATATGATATGTTCATTTGTGAAAAAGATGCATAATTATTGTTCTCAGAAATCAGGAAGAAGGAAGTTTATTTTTTTAATTTGCAATAAGATGTGCAGTAAAGTAATTTAAATCAAACATCTTATTCCTCCATCTCTCACTTTAACCTCCACACGTCCAGCTATCAAACAAAAACACGCGATCTTCGTTCCACTCTGCGGCATCTCCTGTCGTCCGGTCGGAAAAATGTGCTATTATGAAAATCGTATCAACCTCTCCACACCTCGCTCACAAACATGGTAAAAAGAACAAACAAACCTTCAGGTCTGTCACGATGGTCGATGGAAAAATGCACGTTAAAGAGACTTCGTTTGTACATATTATGCCGGAGCAAACAAGCGCGCAAGGGAAGTCCTTGCACTTATAATCCGAGGAAATCGCTCGGGCCGAAAATGGCAAATTCATCGAGAGGAAGATGGGCAATTGGCGCAGGTTAGCAGGCATGGCCAGGTATATTCGCTCGCGAGCACACACAACCTTGGACGTGACGTAACCCCCGGCTCATTACATCATGAACCTTGCGCTTGCCTAACAGAGATCTTCCTCAATAATATAAATCTCGTGAAAAAATGCCGCGACAACTCACGTACAGGATTGGAGCACCCACACGAACACGCGGCTGCGACACACAACGAGCTACCCAACGTGCGCATGTTTTTCTCCTTGACTATTCCGTAACGTTGTATGTACGTCGTCATTGATACAGTTCTTGCGACAGATCACAGTGAAGTATATCACTAAGTGATTTGAGACGACGTTAATGACTGTTCTGAAATATTTTCCTCAAATAAAGGCAAATTAATTTTCAGTCATAGAGAATCAAGTCTATAATAAATAATGAAATTTTTTTTCTTCTTTTTACTTGTGTTTGTCATCAAAAAATTAATGTTACTTATTATTTATAAACATAAAAATTTTAAACCATTTTTATTTTAATTATACAGCTTATAATTTAGATCTTTTTAGTTTTAAAAATTTATAAAATTATATTGAGCCTAATAAATGGAGTTTAGGTTTGCTATATTAATTTTTTGCATTTGTTAAATTAAATTTTTTTTAAAGAATTTTAAAATATATTTATTATTTATATAATGAAAGTAAATTACTAATCGTCACGATATTAAAAATTTGAAAATACTTGTAATCGACCCATCTAAAGTTGCTGGTATTTAAAATTAAAATAATTTCATTATGTCTGCTCAGAATTTGCCTGTAATTCACATGTGGGGAACAAATATTTAACAAGACTTGAAAACGTTGCCCAAGCTCAGAATTATGCTAGGCATAATAAGAAAATAAAAATTATTAAAATTATAGTAAATAATAGCTGATCGAAGAAAAATAATAATGTAATAAGTAATAATAAAATACAAATGTTTAGTGTATAAAATTTAAAATAATTCCGAATGTTCTGCCTTATTTAAGCGCTTCTCTCCACAACATTTGATCCGTTCTGGGTGGTTAAGAAGAAAAGACTTGAATGAACGAGCTCGATAAGGAGCGTGCACGAGCAAGAAACCTGCTGCACTTCTCGCTTGATGTAGGATGCACATGTACATGTCGGCGCACTTGTTCGTCTCTCGGCGGATTCGTCGCTCGCATTTGCAAATGAGCGATTACTTTAATCTCTGCACGAGATGATTCTGTTTCGAGGGGAAAAAGGGAAGTGTCCAAGGTCTCCGCGAGCATGTCTTTTCTTGGCAGGCACATGTGCGCGTGGTATTTGCTTCACAAATGTGTACTCCCTTGGCTAATTACACATGCTGATTATGCTCTCTCGCGAAAAGGCTTTACAAAAAAATGGTGCTGCCACTCGTGCGCGCAAAATGCACTCGGTTTTATGTTTTGTTTTGTTCCGAGGGACGACTCGGTGAGAAAATGCAAATCAGGTGCAGTGGGCGAGTGCGTGTCGATGGGAGAGAGAAACGTGGCGGGCTTTGATGTTCTTCCTGAACTGAGGAAAATTAAATGTTAAGGGGCTATCTGATTGTTGTCATCTGCAAATCTCATGAATACATTAAAAAAAACTTCCCACGGTGGGTGTGCTTTATTATTTTAGTTTTTCATCTTCTTTGCTGCGGGAAAATATTTACGAAGGTTTTGTGCTGTTGAACTTGGTTAGAGATTTGCACATAAGGAAGTCTGAGTTATTATATTATAATTTCATTTTTTAAATATGATTTTAAATGTATACAAAATTGTTATAAGTTTTGTGTGAGTTGAAATAATTTTTGAAACTAAAAACTAAAAAAAAAAATCTGGAAATTTTGAATCCATCTAGTTTTAATTAAATTAAATTACAATTGTTGTCAATGAAAAACCACACGTGCTGCACGTATTCGCCTTGAGGTAGCAAAAACCCCTGCATGCTTGCGAGTTTTTTGCACTTGAGTGGTCAATAATTCACACACAAGCCGCAAAAAGTGCGTCCTTTTGACCACGGACTTGTAATTTCACGGGAAATTGCTATACACGTGTGTGCTAAACAAAATGCTCTGCAATTCAAAATTGAAGCAAATTTATAGGGGAAGAGCATAAATGACACAACAATTTTGCACTCTTTTTTTAAAAATCTAACAATGCATTGTGTCGATGAACTCATGATCAAATTGGCCATTTGAAAATTAGGAGAAGCTGTCCTGCAATTGAATACAAAAGTTTAGTTTTCCGAGAACCCTCAACGCATCACAAGTTCCTTGACTTCTTTACTATATCGTTAATATCATGTGAGTGTCTGAATCTTTTAAGTGGAGAGCGTGAAATTTGTGATAGCGATAGCATTAAAAACGCGTGGGAAATTGGCTCCCTGCCGGAGTTCAAGTTCGTAGGAGTCAAAGGCATCTTCTTTTCTAGGTATGAACCATTTAGAAAAAAATTGCCTCACTGAAGTATAAAAAAAATCAGCACCGACTGACTCAGTACCCTATGTTTTAGAGGCCTAATCATAAAACATTACATAAATAAAACCAAGGTAGATTTATTTTGCCGCAAGCAAAAGTAAACATTGCACTTTGTACAGCATCGCGTTTTCAGCCGTAGTAAGAAAAAGAAAACAGTGAGAATTCCAGCTTCATTAGATATCGAATTTCATATACTCGCTCACAAGTCAGTTTCGTGTCAACGTCTCCTAAAGCAATTTAATCCTCGCTAATAATGAGTATCTGGCAAAGGAAAATTACATTACGTACAACACGTGCATTGTTTTCTTTTTCATTATTAACTTTTTGCTCGGCGAGAGGGGCAGGTGGATCTTCTTAAACCATCTCTATTGGATGCTGTGTGTGTTTATATAGAGGACGGTAATTACGAGGAATATAATGTCGCCCTTGGCAGAATTATCTCATCTCGGAGCACATAGCTCTTGACCCTCAAAAGGAAAATGATGCTTCACTGCTTCTTTCGCTAAATTAAAAATACGATAATAAAAACAATCATTTTTTTTCCTTAGGGAAAGGATGAGACGCGGAAAATATTTGTGAGCAACAATAATTTTCCTTTGAAGGAACCAGGAATTTTGTCTTTTATTTTTAACTTAAAAAATGACATTAATTCACCTTTGAATGGATTAATGTTGATGCTGGTTGCGAGTTCAAGACGAAAATATGTGTGTGAAACGCAAGGAGTATGAAACATTAATCCTCTGGCTCCACACAAAAGACTTATATATGAGACGACTTTGGTCGGGATGCTGTGCGCAGAGAAGATTCAAGGTTTCGTCTCTTCCAGCGGTGGCTCATCATCCATGGAAATGGATATAGCCGCGTTGCATCATTGCAAATCATGCGTACCGCAAAGGCCCGCGCCTGATAGTGCGCGGCAGGTTCACCAAATTGCCCTTGGAAGGTCGAAAATGCGCATCCGACACGACTTTTCTATTGAAAAAATAAGGAATCGTGCACTTGCTTGAAAATGGCAAGGTACGCAAACTTTATTTTTAAACGTCAGATGGGAGAGGAAGGATGCGAAAACAGAAATGAATGGGATTTCCCGACAACGAGTTTTTAGCAGATGTTTGAACTGGCTTTCAGATCTTGTTAAAATTCCCCAACAAACAAAATAAGGGAATTATTTTGTGGTTTAAATTAAATTAAAAAACATAGAAAGAGCTCTGTTTATTTTTGTTATTCGTTAATTAAACTTCACTTATTTCGCAAACTGTGTATTGCTGAAAAGGAGATTCGCAAAAAAATGATTGGCTGCTAACTTGAAAGAAAACGCGCAATCTTAATTCACCGTTTGATTGGCGACTCAATTACGCGCAAAGTGTTTTTCTATCTGCACAATGTTCAAGTAGCAATGATAAGCGTTCAGCCTCTTTTCGCTGCAGCAGAGCGCGCGGACCTTGACCGCCTCTAAACGTGCCATTTGGTTTCTCTTCGTTCCTTGATGCGCGGCGCCCAATCAAACCGAGAAATGCAAGGATTTCTTGTTTAGTGGGTGTTTGGCAATTATCTAATGTGCACGCCGACAGCATTTGATTTGGGTTAAGAGTGAGTAGTCTGACGTCAATTTGACGAGTTTCTATTGTTTCACTCGCACTCTTGAAAATGCAAGTATTGCCAATGATATGTTTGCATATAATTCGTGTTCAACGTGATTGATTAAGGTTAAAACGTACCTCAAGAGCACTTTTTCTATTACAAGAGCTCCCAAACAGCGATGACTAACATTTTTTTTTCAAGTTAACTAAATAGCTCTATGAAAGGATAAGTAGCGCTCGTAAATTTAAAATTTACCAAACTCCTAAATTTTTCGTTATGTATTAAGTAGCCAGCCTTCCTCTTTTTTGCGACTAACAAGAGAGCCCATTTTCTCTTCACAATCGCAATTTATTTTTCAAGTGTTCTTTCACATACCCGCTGGGCCGTTTTGAGCTGCTGCTTGTGAGCGAATTTAATCAGACGTGAGACAAATCGAGGAGTGAAATAAAAGCAAAAGCGATGCCGCTGAGAACTGAACTTGAACTGCCTGGGTTCACCGCCGGCTAATTGAGCTCAATTTACAATCCGACTATCTCACTTGTGAATCGGATGATTAGTGTAGAGAGAAAAATTCAGCGTCACACCAACCGTGAAATGACGGCGACTCTGTTTGTACATATCTGTGGCATTCGTAGAAGAAAAAAAATCTGGACTCTTTTGTTAGGAACCGACGACGCACAATAATTTGGTGCGCATTCAAATTTGGTGCAATTTTGCCAGAGGCGCACCCTTGAATCGTCGGTCTCGTGTGAGATGATGAAGGTCCCTTTTTATCTAGCCTAGAGTGTGTGCTTAATTCTCATAATGTGTGGTCGAAATTACACACCAGGAAGTTTTTCTAACGCTTCTGACCAGCAAAAGACTTGTGACAAAACAAAAGAGACACATGGCTGTATAATTAAATCAGAAACAGGAAGTTTCTACAATAATCTCACATTAGAAATGGACGGACGAGTTTAATTTCGGCCATGTGAGTAACTGGAAATTTAACTGTGGTACTTGCGTGAAATAAATTTTTGAAAAATTATGACAAGTCATGCAAATCTTGCATTGAGAACGGCTCGTTTTTCGAGGTGCAACAGTTATAACTTCCGAAATAATGTTATATGTGATTTGCACTGAAGCCAATAAAACCAAAAATTATACAAACATGAATGTGTTTTTGTGGTTCCTTGATGCGTGTTGCCCGTTCGACGAAACGTAACGCACAAGTAAATTAATTATTCTGCCTGCTGGACCGAGCGAAATGCATTTACAAAATTGCTCGGCAACACGCGAATCTTCAGAGGGCGAAGACTTTTCCCGATCGTGGTCAGACGATTCCCGTTACGAGAAGGATCATCGACTGCGGCGTCCGAATCTCCCACGACACCCTGATAATTCGGCGTAATTGCAGCCAATTTTTCTTTTCGCTGCAATCGAAGAGGAAAGGCGATTAGGCGCGGTTTGCTGAAGAATGTTCAGACGTTTTGGAGAGGATTCAAGCTGGCGGTGAAAATGAAAGGATTCGATGTCATTAAATAGTTGAATGCAATCTTTACTATTGGGAATATCAAGATATCCATAAAATTTTTATTAAAAATCGTTAACAATATAATTATTTTATTAAAATAAAGAAAATGTATTAAGTACTGAAAAGTTTTTTTTATAACTTTATTTAAATTTATCCTTTTCATAAATTTATTTTAAAGCCATTTTAAAAATTATTAAAAAAAATTAATAGTTGCTTTGAAGAGTCCTGTTGCAGAACGTGATGAGAGTTGCGGGCATTGGGCCAATTTATCTGCATGAATCTCAAAATCTCTTGTTTCGTGAGCAAATTCCAGACCGGAGCATGGCAAATGTGAATATTATGCTCCAAGTTAAACAAGTACAATTATTTCGGTAGCAGCGTCATGTAATTATTCAAACTGTTAGTCGAAATGCGCGTGAGATAATTTGCGAGTGTGCGACAAAAGGGTAAAAAATGAGTCGCATCATCTGGACGAATGTAAACAAAACGCGCCTTAAATTCATTCCGTGGCAAATAAAGCACAGATGGCTGTTAAGAGATTATTCACACTAAATTGTCTGTCCTATACGTGGAAACTGTTTATGCCATTATGTTGCAGTGGGTGCAGTTAGATGAGGAGCACGTGTTTTTCACCCAAAAGTGTTTATAACTGGATTTCAGGAGCTTTTTTAATGCAACATCCTTTTTTTCTTATTATTTCCCGAGTTAATTTAAAATTTTCACGTCCCTCCAGCAAATTATGTTAACTTCTATATATATAATTACAAGGAGATTGAAACTGACAATGAAATATGATATTACGGTCATTAAAAATTCCCAGCTCTAGGAAAAAAAATTGTAACTTGCATTCAAACACTTCATCCTGGCTGCATTTGTAAGCATACATTAATGTAACAATTTATCGCGATCTTTTTCAACGTTTGCATAGTGGACAGTTGACAAGGGCGTTTGGTACACATCAGAATTAACAAATCGCAATGCTGTACATCGCGACGCATAGAAACAGGTCCGAGTGCTTTTCTTTCGCGTTTTACTCCGTCTTTTCAATTCAATTTCAATTTCCTCTGTGCTGTTGCACGCGGTCAGACCATCAGTTATTTATTGCCCGCCACGCGCATAAATAAACAGGCACGACCGACAGGCACAAATGTTAAGTTGTGCGATATTGCCGAGTCGATCGCAGGTCCATAAATCCAGCGTCCACAATTCGATTTGCGTTGGCCACACGGCTCACTAAGTCAGGCGTATTATTCGCAATTGGCAACCAAAGTCGCGTTGTGTGCGTCGACCATATATTTGCAATTTGCATGATTTGCCTTGATTCTTTAGCGTAGGAGACTTCGTAGCATATTGAGATTTTTTTTTTTGTAAATTACATTAGCTTTTTATTTTGTGTACACAGTCTTGCTACTCAAGAAAAATTAACATAATTGATCATTAAACAAAAATGTTTTTTACAAAAATCAAAATTAAATCAATTAAAGTTTAAAGAAAATTAAATTACGTGTTATATTTTTTTAGGAATCATGAAATTTCTAAAATCTAAATTTTATTTTATAATGCATATTAACAAAACTTCTCATGTTCTAAATTGAATATGAATTTATGTTCTTCTGGAATTATTTCAACAGTAGACTTATAAATGGGCGGCAGAAATCTTTTTCCACCCACGTATAGCTTTTAGCAAGCAGCACAAAAGTCAAAGGCACGCTCAATATCGCAAACCCCGCGAGCAATGTATCAAATCCACCGGCGTGATAGCCTTGAAATTTCTGCAAAGAGCAGACAAAATAATATGAGACTCATCCTCCACTTTTTCCTTTTTAATGCGTTGGCTTAAATGCTCGTAAAAATTCACGTAAAAATGAGCAACGTGCTCCTAACGATTCGGGACGAAAAAATTGCACAGCACTTCCTGAAGAAAAATGAAATTATTTTTTGCTTTGATGCAAAAATGTCAACAACCTTGGCTGTGACGAAAGTGCAGCTATATGATTTGTGTTTATTGAAATGTCGCACTGAATGCGTTTTCATGGGTAAATTGGGATCCAATCATCCGTGGTGGAAAAAATTAACGCAGTTTTGACGCCAGTCATTGCGTCTAATCGTGCGTGAAAAACTATAAAAAAAAAATAAAAGAAGAAAATTTGACATTTTATAGAAAAATCGAGAATTGATGAAAATTCGAGCTGGCGCCAAATGAATAAATTTGCAAGTAACTGTATCGATATTGCCGATATGTGCCCTTCAACGTCTCACGTCAGGTCAGCTTGAAGCTTTTTTGGTAGTGTCTGAAGTAACGGATTAAATTGAGAAGATTCTTCAATTTGCTAATGAGGCGAGACCTGTTTTTACTCCAATAGCATACTCTTTTTTTATTATTTGCTCAATTCAAGAGTAATTTTGCCGTTGTAAAGATTGCAGATAAAATCCCTAGGAGGCTTCTTTTGCTTCACTTTAATAGGCGTGCCGAATCTCAAATTTCGGTTCAAATTGCCTATAAGTCAGATTTTGCGTTTAGAAGTCACTGCACCAAAGAAGAGATAGTGAAAAGCTACAATGCAACTGATGTAATTTTAAAAAAAAAACAATTCTGCTATCTTTCTCTTCTCCACAGTTTTTCAAATATCGTACAATTTAGTCAAATAGTTCAAAATGTTTCTAATTATAAATTTCGCAACATAGAATTTCAAAGTTTTTTTATATGCGTTTTGTTTATTCTTACTCTTCAGAAAATTTTTGATGGTATAAAGAAAAATTGGGATTTTGATACAGTTTATCATTTTCTCATTTCATTGAACTGGAGATTTTGTTTTTGCTTGATCGCGTAAACCCAAATTAAGCAATGTGAATTCGGCGTTTGCAGAAATATTGGCGGGTCTTTCAAGGTCAGCCTTAAGAGTCTCTCACGGGAAGTCGCCGTGATTTTTGCACTCGTTCGGTATGTTATATGATTGATGTTAATTGTTTCTTCAAACCTCACATGCGGCGGCAAACTGAAAAGGAAAAGTGAGAAACAAGCAGCTCCGGGCAGGCCATCGCGGGCATCAGCAGGGCATCAGCAGCTCTCGAGAGAAGGCAACGATCTCTCTCGAGCCAGCTCAACTAAAAAACAACTTCATCACTGACACCGCGAACTCGGAAGAAAAGCAACAAGAACAGAAAAATGTTCAAGAGAGCAAGTTGCATAAAACGGCCAAGAAGAAGTTCTTCTGTAAACTTCTCTCGCAGAGCGAGAGAGAGCAAATTGAGTTGATTTAGTTGGAAAAAGATGAGCAAGAAATTTGGCCGCACATGACTCGGCACTCAACCATTGTTTGATTTTAGAGATGCTATCATCAAAAATGATCTGAAGAGTAAGTAAGAGTAAACGCAACATTAGGTGGTTAATTGTGAAGAGCGGAGCATCGGCTGACTTATTTTGTATAAAATCTTAAAATTAGAAAAATGTATTTGTACATGGTACGTTGTTGGTACAATTATTGTATTATTTATTAAATTTATTTATTTATTTGTTTGTTTGCAATGGTTAAAACTTATTATTCTAGAATAGAATTGAGATCAAACTTGATTCCAAGACTTTTATTTTATTGTTTGCATTCAATTTTCTTGAGATATTTGTAATTTTTTCCGTGTTTTGTGTGTTTTTTTTTTTTTTTTTTAAACAATTATTCACCTGGTTGATTTATACTGAATTTGAAAATTGTGTAATTAATCCTTTTCAAATTTAAGAATATTTCCAGAAAATCGATCAAACCAATAAATAGAATTAAATACCAAGAAAGGTTTTCAAAATTGACCATAGCTGGAAGCAAAATCGATTGAAAGTGATTATGTAAAGAGCTATAATTTATAATTTCCCACAATTTTGCTTGCACCCCAGAGGCAATGTACTGATAGTGAATATGCATTTCAAATTGCATGCTGGAATTACGCATCACCTCCATAAAACTGTCACAATCATGTGCATTACTTCGAGTGCGTTATTATTCACCGATTCAAAAATGTCGTCGACCCTTCTGCAGAAAATGCAGCGGAGTCGAGAGGATGTGAGAGAGGTTATTGAATCCAAATTCAGTCACAGCGGCTTAATATTTTGCTATGCAGTGTCGCGGGCGCCGACGAGCAATGCCAATTAGGAAGGAAGTTGTAATGCCGAGCTAAAAGAGTTTAAGCACCCGCATTAGTCACAACCATGCGTGACTCTAGCGTGTGCACACAACCAAGTGCGACATATTTCTTTTGCACACACAAAATTAGCTTTCGGTGCTTGTGCACGTTCCTGTCACACCCGCGCGTTTAGATTTCCTACTCGTTGGGCACGAACTTGAATTCGTTCTAGACAAAACAATTAAAAATAAAAAAGTGAATAATGCTCAAAATCAAAGAAATTTCACAAACTTAAATTTGACTTTTTCCTTCTAAATTTTATTTTTAAAAAGTATCTTATTTCCAAAATTGCGATATTGATTGCAAAATTCATAAATTAAACCTTGATGTTGAATAGTAAAATTACTTATTGCCAAAACTAGCCGCTATGATTAATTTTATTTTAATCATAGTCTTTAATGAATATTCTATTTTTCCAAATGAGGTTGTTCTTAACTCACAATTTTCTTAACGTCGGCACGCAAAACAATCAATTATGGGATGTGGTTAACTCTGGTCAAGGAAAATCATTACGGTTTACACGCGAAAATTTGGCAACCTCAATTTTTGCACCGCTAGTGTCTTCCAGGTCGAAAATCAACTTGAAGTCACCGGTTGATTAATTAAATCAGCCTTGTGGCGAAGCTCCGCAAAAACTCTTGGGTCTAATGAATGTGATTATTAAGGACGATAATAATCGCACTTATAAACAGACGTTGAGGAATTGCTGCCTGATTTATTGACATCGCCTGCAGAAACGCAAGTGTATGACTCGACTCTTTGCTGAGTGCGCGTAATGGCCATTTCCACATTAGATCACAATAAAGTCCTAAAATGATGACGCTTCTTGAATTCCTTCTTGGGTAACAACAAAACACACCGCGATCTTCGTCAGCGGAATAGCCGCTGGCCATTTCTTCCCATAAGCAAAAACGAGTTTTCCTGGGATATTCAGCCATTCTTAATTTCTTTCGAAAGACGTCAGCCGCGCAGCTTCTTCATTTTTATTTTGCAGATTCTGAATGTTTGGCGCACAAACAAATATTAACACTTGACCCTGACGAGACGAAGTCAAGATTGTGTGTTTGCTTTTGACACGCACAAAAAAACTTCGAGGACTTTGTGATTTTTTTGCGTTATGTGAATTATTTTTAATGGATAAATTAATGTGTAAACCGTATAAACTAAATGCATGCAAAGAGGTCTCATGGAAATTCAGAATAAGAGGTTACATAAAGTGTGAGTAGATTAAGAAAATACTTTGTATTATTCGTAACTTTTGTTGATAGTCCAAAGTGTCCAAAGTATCCCTTTTTTTTTAAATTTGCATGTTACTTACTTGTTAACATCAGTTAGCATGAAGAAAACGGAGTTACTTTTATAATAAGAAATAATGCCTCGTAGAAATAATGGTCGTGGTTTTACTTTTAAATATTGATTTAAAACCATAAAAATAAATGCAACATCTATTATCAATTATGTATTTTTTTATAGTTTTATAAAAAATGTATCGATCAAAAGAAAAATTATTAAAACAAGAATTTATTTTAATTAAAGTATAAAAAGGTATAAATAATAAAATAAGGTTTTCAAATAATCATTCTTTAAGTTTTAATTGATAGATTAAGATTAGTATGGTACTTTTTTAATGAAATGTTAAACTGATAGTTAGATAATAAATTGAATTACAAAAAGGCGTGGTAGGACTATTTTGAACGATTCAAAATTCTTTGAAATTTATTTTGATTTTAGTAATAATATCAATAATATATTTAAAAAAAAATAGCTCTTTCATGCAAAATCAAAATATTAAAATGGCAACAATTAGGAAGCATTTAAATGTTGTTTTTGTACTCACGGGGTATGAGTGGTAGGTGCTCCTAATAGTGGGGTAGGCATGGTCACTGCCTGCCGACGACCACATGGTTCGCAGGGGCACTACTATCTCGTCTTACTGCCGCCGGCGTGCTCGAGCGCCGGCATTCGAATGAGCCGAGCCGGTGTGCGTTTGCTTGTTGTCGCGGTCCTCCTCCTCCTCTGCTTCTTCTTTCCACTGTTTTTCTGCCGAGCGAGCCACCACGAGGCCCTCCGAGCAAATAGTATAATGTGCACACCGGTTGGAGGTGGTCATCAACCTCGCGGATGGATGGAGTCGCAAGGTCAGGCGCCTTCGCTTTCAACCTCCGCCGAAAGGTGGTGTGCACACGCGGCCCATGAACTTGAGCTCGCCGTGCATGGATGAGCCTCTGTGAGAAATTCTGCAGGTTCGTATAATATCTTTTATTAAAAGCAACAGCTTCAGTCACTTTATTTTATAGGTAAAATCATACCAGGAAAATGATGCTCCGTAAATACTGACACTGGCAATAACATTAATATTTTGTTTATTCTGCAAATAATCAATTAAAAAATAGAGATTCGATTGACAGAAAAGAAAATTGTGTTAAAAATACCTTATACAAAATACATTGACATTATTTTACCCGCAAAATCGTAATTGATGTATGCAGTAATAAGAATTTCCATTCAAACTTTTCTTTTATTATATTATTAAGATTTATTGATGCTAAATTTAAAAAACTTTTATTTATTTATGTATTTGGAGATGTTAAGTACTAATGATAATAATATTAATTTTGTTTATCATTAACGCAGCAAAGTGTTAACAACATAAGCTAAAAAGTTAACAATGACAATAGACTGAAATTTAATAATAATATTATAACAGTCATTTTTTTTAAATCTAATACCAACTCAAGAAGCGCATATTGGACAATAAGAAATTTGAAAGACGTGTGAAGTAATTTGAATTTAATATTGTATACATATTCACTGTTTCGTAATAAAATCTTTTAACGAGCGTAGGTGTTAGGAAAAATAAAATCTGCTTTTTAGCGTTAACATTGAAATTAGTTGATATTTCTTTAAATTCATTAAAAAGCCAAATCAAAATTAATAAATATTTAAAACAATTCTTAGTTTCTATAAAATTTATAATAATGATATTGTTTTTTTTAGTAAAATACTGTTATAGAGTGGTTTTAGATTGAGATCGCGGAAGAAATAACTGGTGAAAATTATTTCCCTCATAAAAATAAATAATGCTCCTGCAAAGAGCAACCGCAGTTTATGCAACCTGCTCAACTTACAAGAAAAAATGGTTGCATATATCATTTTGGAAACAACTGCAACAGCTAAAAACATGAAGATTTAAAAAGAAAAAATCAACAAATTGTTAAATTTTCCTCATTTAGCAGCCAGGCTATTTAATGCAGTACCATGCAGGGTACTATTCAAAATATTTTGTTCAAGGAATAACAAATTTAACATTATAATGTGTTTTATTAGAACTTAGGTCAGATAGATGTTACAAATTTAACACGTTGAAAACTATTAAATTTTGGAGGAGATACATGACACATAATAATACAATCGTTATGAAAGAAGGCAGGAAATTTAGATAATTGAAATTGAGAAAATTTGATTTATTAAAAGAGTAATAATTTTATACAGTTACAATAAAGTAAGTAATAATAATATAAGCATGAAAAATTTCCCATTACTTTTCTACACAGGCTGATAAGACACCTTGTATTGGTCTGACCAAAAACGTTTCCATCTTCCATTTGTTTTTACTTGAATTTTTTTGGTAGCAGCACTGAAGTCTAGCGGAATAAAATTCACTAATTAACGAAAAAAGAGAGACTTTTTAAGCATCACAGGGCAATAATTTTTCACTAGAGAGACGCAAACATAATTACAGACTACAATTTTCGTTCCTGATCTCATTCGTAGTCGCGATTTGGCAGCCTAGCAAAAACATCGGCGAAGGAAAGAGCAGCACAGGAAGCGAGGGCCATTGTGTTTTCGGCGTTTTTCTCGTGCCCCCTAATTACATTTCAAACTCCCGGAGCAGAAAAGCCCATGCAAAAAGCTGCTAATCACGAGCAGGCACCGCGGAGGGAGCCATTATTCTGAGAGCGCTCTCTGCCTATTAGAGCTGAATTGCAAATTTGTAGCGTGGAGGCTAGAAATAATTTTTTTGCTGTCGAGCTGCTGGAGAACTCCAGGAGGAAAAAATGAAGGCTGCGTGCAAAAACAACCCTCTTCATTTTTGCACGAGTGATTTTCTACTCATCTGTGTTCGGCACACACAACAAACACACGCAACTTTACAATTTGAACTTGAATTGAAATTTACATATTGTTCGAAAATAGATTGGGAGCGGATTTTATCTTTTGAAACGCATTTAGTTTAAATAAATAATTAATGCTATAGATTAAAGCGATCAAAGCATATTTTCAATTAAAATTGTCAATTTAATTGATTGCAATTTTTTTGGATTTTGGTTGTAAAAAAACAAATTTTACTACATAAATTTGCAATATATAAATTTTATCCATTTTGTAAACAAAAAAAAATTTAAATAGTAAAAGGAACATTAAATTCAATTAGAGTAATGCAATGTTTAAAGTTTCATATTCATATTTTTCCTTAAATTTTTATAATAATTTACTAATACAAAAGTGAAGCTATTAGGAAAAAATAAACACATGCTCCACATTCGCCTGAGGACAAACTTAATAACATAAATACAACAACCTTTTCCTCGCAAAAATTAAGAATCACAAACCGGCTGGGACGAAACATAGCCTCAAGATTGTATTTCGACGCCGAGACTGCTGCAGCGAAATCGAACTATTTTATTGCTCTAGACAATAAAATCACCCATTTGGTTCTCGCTTGCGGCTGAAGGACAATAAAAACACAGTAAAATTTTATCATTTGGAGGCCCCTCTTTTCTCGAAGTAATGGGAATTTTTGTATATATGACCAATTTTTTTCATTCTAAGAACAAAGCAATTCAAATAATATTATGCGCTTGTCAAAACATTGTTATTGCAAGTTCCTGTATAACGTTTTTTTAAATTTCTCTTTTTATTATAAGACCTGTTTTTTTTTTCATTTAAAAAGGCGCAACGAATTAATATGAAAATGAATTTTTTATTATTGCATGGTCTGTTCATTATAAAAATTAGCTGATATACAAAAACTATGATTATAAATTTAAAATTTAAAAAATCTTAAATCTTTAAATTTTCCCTAAATAAAAAATCAATATCTATTATGTAAATTCAGTCGGTTTGTCTAAAATTTGATCTACATTCCTGGAGCTGAAAACCGGCAACGGCCAAATTCCAACGAATAGCTCCATGATTTACATCAAAGAATAGAGCAGGTGCAAACTTCAGGCTTCGCTGAGACGTTTGGGAAAAAACAAAGGTTGGCTCATGGCCGGTCTACAATAAGACATCAAGCAAGGTTTCTTTCTCAATTTTATTCAGATACAAAACAGCCAGCTGACTATCAAGCCTGAACCAAAATAGATGAAAGTATATTTCTTTAAAATATATTTTACACGTTTTCTGTTTTTTAAGCAAATCTATTAATGAATAATGATGGTAATTTAACACATAACTTTAATGCAACCAAGAATTAAAACTAAGGTCCATGCTGTAACATAAGGGAAGCAGGCTTGAAATGAGATTATATTTTTCTAGGGATCTCCTGTTGCGCGCACAGGCCGATAATAGCACTTTCGTATAATAAATAATCCGAGCAGGCAAGCAGGCAGACTGTTTCCAGCTCGGCCGGCGCTCTTTTTTACAGACCGCATTATTTCTCCCGTTCGGCACAATCAGAAGAACGGCAGGTGCGAAGCACACGAGATTCCCTGCTTTTTTTTGGCCGTCACAAAAACAGACGACGCCTCTTCGCTCTCTTGGCGCACGCACCAACAAAAAGGCCCGACGGACCGTCAGCTCGAGCTGCGTCCGCCGAGCCACACTTCTTCAGCAATTTCTTCCTGTTGCCCGCGACTCATCACTTATGGAGAGGGAACGTGCTTGAGACAATCGCCAAGTGAACCTCAATCAGGCTCAATTAAGAGCCGCCTTGAAGGCCACACCACTGTAGAAAAAATCAAACTACATAAATATAAGAGAAGACTTTTATACTGACAATGAGGACTTTGCGAGTATTATCTATACAATGCCGCACGTATTATTTATATTAGGGATTAAAATTGCAGAATTTTTTCTTGTTTCCTCTTCAGATAATAATTTATTATCATATAGTATCATACCCATTTATAATGTATTACTAATGGCAAAACCTTATATTTTAAAGCTAGTCAAATTTTTCAATTTATTGTTAGACTCGTTACGAGAGAATAAATTAATAGAATTGAAATTTATTTAGTTCCCATATTTCAATTGCGTCTGTACATAATTTTGATTGGAGTACTATATAATAATATAAATTTAAAGACTCAGATTTCTTTCTGATGTGACTTTAATCAAACTTGAATACGACTCTATTATTTTATTAGGAGGATGGAAATGTTATCCAAAGATACTGCTTGATTTTGATTTTCCACTGGGTTAATATCATAATATGCACCCGTTTTGTGTCAAGAATGAAGATCTGCCGCATGTCAAAAGTGGAGTGTGATTTTGAGAGGGTGCTCTCAGTGCCGCTCTCACACACATAATTCAATCACTTCTCGCGTTACTAACTCACTCAGGAGTCAGGAGCACCTATTTTGCGAATATAATGTGCACGCACAACATGAGCTGCGAATTTTATCGCAGTAATTCGAGTCGAGACCCATTTAACAGCAACCAGATCGGGCGCAATTTGGCACGGCGATATCTCTCGCCTGAGCGCCGTTCCCAGCAGCAGCACCCGCAGTGTCTCTTTATTAAACGCGACTTCTGCTGATGATATCTTTTTCCATCCACTTATTTGGTTTCTTATTTCCCTTCTCAGCAGCCAGAAATAAAATAACTTTCCTCCACCCACTCATTTTCATTTTAGGATTGGTGTAATAATAAATTAATGAGTCGAAGTCTAAAGCAAGTTTTCCGCCTGCCACATCAAACATGTCAAAATAGATTTTCCAACGTCAGTAACAGAGATTCAAAGAATTTTAATTACACCTTTTCCTTTTAAGATTTTGATGTAAATTTTCTCTCTCTGGCTTTCCAAACGCTTCATCCCCAGCAAGCACAATTTATTTAACTTTACTTTTTCCAATACTTTTCATTTTTAAATGCCCAAAGAAAGCAAAAAATATTGAATTTTGGGAACGCTTATTAAGGATTAGCATGAAACACCTGGTTCGCTGTTGTGTCATTCGTATCGAACATAGCACCAATTATGAGAAAACCAGTTTTGGTTAAGACGGCCACCAATAAGGCCCGCAATTTATTTAAAATTTATGTTTGGCTGCACATTTAAAAAATCTTGTCAATTAACGATACAGGAAAAATTTAATAAGTAACTTTTTTAGTTTTTAGTTCCAAGCCTTTTTGATTCCAAGTTCATAGGGATCATTGAGAGACCAACCAGCATAAACCCTCTCGGCGCGCCTCAACCCTGTGATAATAATAACGCTTCTTTCCACATAACAGCCACCCCTGGTGCATTTTTCCATTAATGGCTATCATTAAATCCATCCCTTCAAAGCCTTTGGGTGGTTGTTTTGGGTGGCTCTGCCCCTGATATGTGACCCTCGGGGCACATCGTTGGCAGTCATTATGGAATGGATAATAATCGTTTGATGAGCTCCGCTAAGCCTCATATTTTTTTATTCCACCGCACGTGTTGGGTCTGGTGGTAAAAAATGCACCATTTTTACCTTTCAAAATTTTCTTTTTATGACGAAATTAAACAAAAATTAATGTTTAATAATAACACGCTAAAAATTAAAAAAAATATGAATAGAAATATTTGGATTTCTGAATTTAAATTAAATTGAAAAATAATACTTGAATGTAATAAGACACATTCATTTGTCTATTTAAAAATTCAGCTAAACTAATTTTTAAATAAAATATCAAATATCTTAAATCTGGCGACAAGCTAAAACATTTTTGTTATTCTGATTACTGAAAGCTCATTGGTTTCATTATAGGAAATTAAGAAAGACACATTCACATTCTTCAAACAAAACTACATATTATTATTTTTAATCTCTTTCATCGTCCATATTGAAAATAGATCACGCACCCTGATCTCACCAAAATTAATTCAAATAAATTAAGAGGGTAGCGTGAGCCTACAATGAAGAATCGTCTGTAGCGCTCAAAAGCATCATAGAAAATTTTCCTATTCCTTTTCATGGAAAGGCAATTAAATTTTAAGTGAAAAATAATCATTAAAATCATTTTTTTTTAAATATAATATCTACATTTAATCCCCTCTGTGATTAATATCCACTATACTTTCAAAAAGTTATTCCCTCTCTGCTCAAATTTATCTATTTTTTATTATTATATTAAAAATTAATTTAGATATCAAGACAGGTACACAAATAAAGTAATTCACTCTTTTGCTACATATTTTTGTGATAAAAACGTCAGCTAAAAAATTTCATCTAGATTTCTGGCAAGATTGTTTGCCTTCACGGTGGTTGATCGCAGCGCAGCTAGTGGGGTGTCCGAGGGGTGGGGGTGGCTCGGCCGCAGGCGCCCTCGGGCAGCAGCCGCTGCTGCAGCAGGTGGCTCGCAGCTTGCTCGTCCCCCTCCCTTGGCGGGCCGCGAGATTCCGCCGGCTGTTGAGGCTGCCGCCGCCGATCTTCACTTTCAGTTCAAGACCGGCAAGCATGGCGAACAGTGCGAACGGCGAGGACAACTCGAGGGCCATCGGCATCCTGCAGGACGCCCTGCAGACCCTGCAGAACGACGCGAACGCGGATCGTGGGACGCAGGGTGGCGCCGACCGCAAGTCGATGCGCGCCGAGCTGCGGTCACTTGACTTCTGGAGGGCCATCATCGCCGAGTGCATCGGCAGCTTCTTCTACGTCTTCATGGTGTGCGGCGCCATCGGACAGCACTCCAACAGCATGTTGCTGTCCACCATCAGCGTTGCGCTTGCCACTGGATGCGGCGCCGCTGCTCTCATCTTCTGCTTTGGAGCCGTTTCTGGTTTGTTAGAATTTGTTCAATACTTTTAATATTTTTGTTTTATTTGTGAATTATAATTTAAATAGTATTTAAATTTATATTTATTTAAACTTATGCTTCTTAATTTTATTTGAATTATTTATTTCTTATTAAAACTTTTATTTAAATTCGATAATAATTTTTATTTACTCAGCGCAAAAGATTTTCTTCATCTTCTTAGCGTGTTGATAAATTTAATAATTTTTGATGGCATTGCTGAAATTCAGGATTAGAGGTTTCATGGAAATAATTTACAGCTGGGATTTTTTGTTTCAAATAATATCATTAGGCATCACTTTGAATTATTAATGTATTATTAAAAGAAATATTATTTTTAAATCATTAATCTCTGTAATACATTGTCATAGTATCTGAAATCCAAGTTGAACGGGTCCATTCTCAACAAACGCATTATTGAACTCGCGCTTTTTTGGCTCTTTTGTTAAACGAGCACATCCTCCTTCTCCCGAGGACAAACAAAACAAGCACATTACTCTGTCTAACAGCCCTCCTCGCACACTGATGGATCAAATAAAACTCTGGTGGGCATGACAAACCGCTCCAACGCCGCCGCCGCGTATTTCAAGAGACGCACAGGATGTCTCACTTTTTTCTAGATTCTTGTTTTCCTTTTTGCTTTTTTATCGTCCGCTCTGCTGGCGCGCCTTGCAATTTGTTTGCCTAATAGAATTTATTCGCGTGGAGCGTTGAGGGCGAAAGAGTCACGTTTGCCACTAGGAAAGAACAAAAATATTATGCAGCTTGTTGCTGCTGCTCTGTGGTGTGTACCAAAAAAACATTTTTTTCCCCACATTGCAGAAGGGCGGAATGCTTCGTTGTTATTATTTGGTCTGGTAGCGCTAAGCTTGAAAATGCATGTGTACTGGCGGGTGAAAAATATATATACCCAAAAAGTATTCACAAACAAACGTTAGCTCTGAATCAATTTGGTTAAAAAATGTAGCAGTTTATTTGTTTTATTTTTTGAAGTTTGAACAACAAACTGTGTCGATAATATATTTTTAGTAAAACTCAGAATTTTCTATTTAAAAATTAACCTCTTCTTCGATTCGTAACTGGTTCAATTACCAAGATAGAAGATAAAACGCGCGCACCTTCTATTGGCTTTTCCACGCCGCACTTCTTCATTGCGTACGTTCATTTTTCGAGAACCTCTCTCTCTCTCTCTCTCGCTCTTTCCGCCATCAAAATAAATAAAGCTTCTGATTTATAGCCACTGGAAGTTAAGTGGAAACCGTGAGCCGGGTTTGTCAAGTACACGGGAACTTTTACCCAAAAAATATAATACAAGCGCAGGCGATACTTTTATTATACAAAAAATCTTTTTCGCACAGCAAAAGCTTAGGGACGGCGAGATATTTCACGAATATTGTGTGAAGTCCGGATTATGCAAACGAGTGGACGCGAATTTATGGCCGGAAGAGGGATCAGGGGATTTTGACGTGTTCTTTTTCCTTCATTTCATAAATCTTTTCAGAGTATGACCCCCTTATATCTTTTTAGATAACCTTGTATTGGGGAAAATTTTATTGTATTTTTATATAATAAAATTCTGTAAATTCACAACGATTTTTCAGCATTATTAAAAGCCACTCTTGCAAGAATTTACTTCTGTACCTCCTGCAAATTACCTAAGAGACTAATATTCAGTTTGATTCAGTTCAATTTTCCGCATTGCTCCGTTGCGAATTTTCTCATCAAGCCTTCATTGTGTTTTGCAAATCAGTCAGGAGAGTTAATAATAAATATACAAACAGCGACGTGTGCTATACATTTATTATACAATTGTGAGCATAAATCTCTGCAACCGCTTCCTCTTGAATTGCAGATTAAGATCGTTTCGTATGCAATTAGCCTCTCTCATTACCATGGCATTATGCAAATCTCGCAATGCGCGGGAGAGGAAGAGAAATCGGCAAATTAACACTGAATAAATAAATTCGCATATAGCGATCGAATCGCCGAGGGCTCGCAATTGCAATCAAAAAGCTTGATTGAGTGTTCACTTGTCATCTGCGGTTTATGGATCTCGGTATACACACTTCATTGTTATAATTGGCCGCGGACGATGGATATAATGGAACACAAAGAAGTGTAGATGGAACATGTGCGTGCACTTCCCATGCAACGAAAATCAACACGTGCTTTGATCATTGTTACGAAAGCCAAATGTTCTCGTGAGAGAGCCCTTTGCAATTAGTTTCGAACCGATGTTAACAATAACTCCCAAAAAATTTTCAAGGTATTATAAATTGATATTAATACGGAACATTTTTCATTAAAAAGAATTTTATAACTTAAAAAAATAAGTATATAGAAACCCATAAATAACAAAACTCAGAACCTGAGCTACGTTTAACGAGATTAATCTAAAATTGTTATGCTAGAACCGTAGTGAAAATTTTCCTATGGATAGTTTTTTTTTTAATTCTTGGTTTTAAAACACTCCCAGGAGACAAATGAAACTGATAGGGGTTAAAACTTTGCCTCTGTTCCGCTCCTCGAGGAGCACAATGCGTACATTTTGGTTTTGATAAGGGTCCTGAAGGTCTCGTCTTTCCGAAGCGGAACTAGAATGGAGACGAAAGTGCACACGTGCACACGGCTTTTGATAATCGAGCCGATATTCCGGTTCAAGTGATGTCACTCAAATGTACGCGCACAACAATTAGCCTCCAACGTTCTCCGAACAAAGTGTTTCGCGCTCTATTATCTGCTTGAACATGCGTTACTGACACTGACGTGAACACACATGGCACGAGATTAAGAGATAATACAAAATGATATTAAATTGTTTGTGAATCACCAAATGACAAAAAAAAAAATGAAAAAATAATGTCAAAGTTTGGAATGAAAATTCGCATTTCTATTTTGACACTCTATAGAAAATCAGAAGTTCTTTCAGAGCGTAATGAAGTTCATTCCTCTCTTTCATAATTCGATTTCAGAACCACTCAACTTAATTTTCTCCTTTTTCTCGCACACAGGAGCTCACGTGAGTCCGGCGGTGACCATCGCCTTGGCGGCCACAAGGAACATTTCGCCCATTCGAGGATTTATGTTCGTCACCGCGCAGTGCGGAGGCGGCATCGCCGGAGCAGCCCTTCTCTATGGGTGAGTGGTACACACATACACACACCACGCAAAAACAAGCCTCCCGTCGGCGTTCCGGCCATAAAACAACCCTTTACCTCGCTCACGTGCGCGACGGCGAGAAAGGCGTCGGCGTGATTTATTTCCCAATTTTGGCGTTTCGCGGGAAAAATATTGGCCCTGCTTTGACACTGCGGCCAACGTGTAAATCAACTTTTTGAGAGCAGCTTTTGAAAATTTTGGTAGGCCAAAATGTAAATTCAAATAAAATTAAATGGATATTTGCTATTCCAATTGTATGTGAATAGAGGATGCCATCAATCTGAATATGAAAGGATCAAATTGACAGCAGCCATTGGTCTGCGTGTAGCTCTCGCTGACTTGTGAGAGGATAATAAATATAATAATCTTCCCCTTCTGCCATATAATTTCGCAAATAATAATATTCCGAATGTGTTATTTATGAGTTGGCACAAAAGCCTGTAGTGATGAATTATGGAAGAGAAATCTCTCGGAAAATGTGATTCGCGCGCGGCGCCCGCTCCTTGCCAAATTTTAATAGCCCTGTTTTTTTTTAGCCAGTAGATTACGATTTTGTTTTGTTATGGTGCGCGGGCGCTGCAGCCAAAAACAGTGTACACAGAGAAAATTAATGTTCCGTACCCTGTGCTTGTTTCCTGGAGGAAAATTATCTCACACAGCGCTGAGAACATTTAAATGCAGCAAGGCCAACAATTCCACGCAGCTAGATTTTAATCAATAGTAAATTAATAAATATCTCAATAATAGCATTGCTAGATAAATTCTGCACAAGAAAAAATATTTTTATTAAAATTAAATGTTGTTATAATAATACATATAATTGTGTATATAATAAAAATGTTGCAATGCCTTTTGCGTGTTGAAATACTTCAGAAAATATCACATTCCTTTAATAAATTCTTTTGGATTATCAAGTTTTTTTTTTAAGTTTACTCATTCTTGTAAAAAGCACATCTTTATCGCCTGAGCGGTCATCAAGCAATTTATGGCTCAAGCTGGAGTGAGCTGGAGAAACACAAGCCCGAATATTAAATGTGTCTGCATTTCGTTTCTAAACGGCGGCTCATTTGTCAAATTGGTCCGGCGTTTCCCACGAAAATTAAATTTCATGCGAGGCATCAAGTGGCAGCAGACAATTCGACTCATTGGCAGCCTCTGCTCTCGGCCTAATGGACTAAATTTTTTGTTTAACATTGCGTGCTGCTCGTAATAACGCAAAGAGAGCTGATCTTGAATTCCCCGCATGCATGCACGCGGAGCCTGGGCATTTTGTGCTTAGCATGTTGATGAAAAAATGTATTATCTCATGCGCCGAGAAGCGGGTGATAAATTGCTACTCTGCCTGTGGACGCACAAACAACACAGCCTGCTGGATTAAATTAACCCTTGTGGCAAAGGGTCACGCGGGCAAGACTAAAAAGTAGCAAAAATGAGCTTTTAAAATTACTCTTCCAACTGGATGGCCTGCTTTTATATTTGAACCAAAATCTTTATATAGTTAATAATTTAAAAGAATTCACTAATATTTTGATCTAATAAGTAAAAAATAATTTTATATATTACATATACCATCAAATTTATTCTCATTTTCAATCAGACGGACTAATCTAGCAGGAATTCATGTAATTTCATAAAATAGTCTTTAGTCTTTATGCAGATTTCTAATAAACATTGAAGTTTTTTCCCTCTTTTTTATTCTAGGACTATCTATTTTTTTGGACGATAATTAATTATTCCTGCAACCCTATTTTGTCTGACAATGAGCTGGTAAAAAGGGTCACAAATTCAGAGCGAAGCACTCATTTGGGACAAAAGAGGCGTGAGCGTAAACTGTGAAATTGCGCCCTTTCTCGCCCTTTGGCACGTTTCTTGCGCTTCGATGAATGCATGTTGCGAGCTAGGAAAACACACACGTGTAACACATGCGAGTCTCTTGTCTTTGCGTCGACCTGGGTGTTCTTTTTACTGCCTTTTCCAGGCAATGACAAATGACCAGCCGTTTCAGGGCCGCAGCAAAACCAGCCAGTTCAATAGGCCATATTTTTCTGGCCGCTGGATCTCCAGAGGGATGGTCGATTTTTATTGCCCGGCTGCTTTTTGCTCTGCGCTACCCAAGCCGCTTTTCGGCGTTTGTGACACGTCTGAAAGGCAGAAAAGAGGCATTTTTCAACGGCCTTTTTGCCCTCCGCAAATGAACATGCGACGATTGACGCTGCAGAGTTGTTACAAACTTTTTTTACTGCACCACACAAAGTTCTCGCCTTATGCCATGCCATTTAATTCTGAAAAGATATGGGAACTTTTACAAGAGAAAAATTTTCAAACTTTCCTAAAAAAAAGTTAGGATATTATGTTAAAACCTCCTTAGATATCCAGCATAGAAATTTTTCTGCTTGGTTAGTAAAATAAAAATAGTATTTTATGATTAAATACAAATTGAACGAAATTTTGGTAAGATGAAATTTCACGAAGTTCTCATTCTTATATAATTCCATATTGATTATGTATATCTTTGCTCGTCATCTGCTTCTCATTATTCCACCCGTTTCAAAACCGCAGAAAAATCACATCAGGGTGTGAGTCATTTCGTTTTATTATCACTTTCAGTTTGCATCCGCTGCTGTTGTTGCTTTTGTGTGCATTTTTTACTTATATGCGCGCAGCATCTGGCGTTCTCAGGAGAGACGCGCCCTGCACAAAAGTGTTGAGGGCAGTGGTGCTGTTTTCACCAGAGATAATAGAAAAAATCACAGAATGCGTGCGATGATGAATGAACTAATGCATGCAAGGGGTCAAACGAAGCAATATTCACACGATCGGGACGGAGAAGGAAAGGAGAGAATAATATAGGCGATAGCAAAAGCACATGTCCCTCGAGCTTCTGTTTAGCTGCAAGGAAAACAGGAGGGCTACCAGCTCTGCCTAGGGCTCTTGAGTCTTTCGTTGCGTGTGGAGTTTAAAATTTCCATGAGAAAATAAATGAAAAATCTAATTCTGAATTAAAAAATAATTTTAAAAATGGCTTTTTTTACAAGGGACAATCAATTAAAAGGATTCAATTTATATTATTCATTGCTTGCTTTTCTTCTTTTATTAAAAATATTATTTTTTGGCATCTGCGGCTCGCAAGATGATATGCTAGGAGAGCCTGAAACACCCTGCAGTTATAATACTGATGATGATGCCAACGATGATCCCTGATGCTCTAACTCATTGTCAGAAAAGATGCTGGCGCGCTTTCGTTGAAGAAAAGCAGATGTTGTGCAAGCGAAGAATAAAATTCCTGCTGCAAGCAATGCAAGCCAAAGAGCGTGCATACAAAAGGCCCAATACATTTAACTGAATGGCCGGCAGCACCCTTGTTCTCATTGTACCTGAGAGAGATGAACCTTTGTGCCGCTGGATGGGGAGGGACGTGTGTAATCGCGATTGCAGAGAGGAAGGAATAAAATTCCACCTCGGAGCGTCTGCCTGAAAAAAAACTACTGATGTTGTAAAATATCAAACTCGGCGAGAGAAAATTGTTGCGTGCTCAAGGCTGCTGCACCCTTGGTTGAGACCGATAGTGGAAAAAGATTATACATACTTTGTTATTATATGCGTGGCCGCGCCGAGCGAGATCTTGCAGATATTACGTTTGTGCGTCGAGATATAAATTTTAATTAAGGCGTGGTGCTAAGAAAAGTAGTTAATTAGATACGAATTTAATTATTTTCCCAGGTAAAAAGTTATGCGAGACTTCCTCTTACAAAAGTGTTTATGCAACACGCTGGTGCTGGAAAAAATTTAAAAAGTCCAAATCATAATTCAAAATTCCTTTTTATTTGCTTTTCCATATCCTTTCACATTCTAAATTCAAATAGCTTTTCCAATATCTTCGTTTGAGATAATTATAATGTTAAGATAAATATAATTTCGATTTGTCAGTCTATAAAAAACAGAGGTACCGCGTTATTCATAAATACGTTCGTTTAAATTTATAGCTATAAGGGGACGTGATGGAAAACTTAATTCCGGCACGTCTGTTTCGCTCCCTTCAACTATCTTTTTTTTATTTTTCTTTTTTTAATCCAACCCTTTCATATTCACCTTTATTTCCACGCGCAGGTGATATTATCTGTGATGGAAGCAGAGTATGAATAATTCCTCCCTCTCCTCTCATTCCTTTTAACGATCTTCCTCTCTCTCTCAATTTTATGTATTCACGACAAGGCCTCTGCATTGAGCGTTTTTTTTCTTTGGCCAAAAGCAGATGGGGTGCTCTCGCAATTACCAATTAATAGTTCGCCAAGGCTAATCTATAATTTCGCTGATGATGCTGCAGCGAGATTTTATCTCTCAGCATCCGCCCCTGCTGCTGTCCGCTCACAGTGTGCTCATCGTTTTGATAATTTAATTTTGACATGGAGCCGCTCAGAATCAATTAGTTGGGGCAACCGACGCTTTTATTTTTAGGAATTAGAGCCACGCCATCAAACACTGATTATTGGTTATCCGACTTTTGCAGCTGCGGAGCAAAACTATTTTCGTTTGCTCCTGGAATTCGAGAGCTGCCATGGAGATATCTGCAAACAAATATCCGTGCGCTGGCGCTTATTAAATTTTCCTCAGGCATCGGATAATATGAAACTCACGGGAGAGCTTTTAGGGAAATGTAATTCTCTTCTCATCTGGCAAGGTTTGCTCTTCTTCGCAGAGAGGTTAAGACGGACTCGCATATGCAGTGTGCTTTATTCTCTAATTATGCAAAGTTGGCCAAGAGTCATTAGCACCTGGAACTTTGGCGTGGAAATTAAAACGATGGTCGCCTGCGTATGTTTGCAACTTTGGGCATGACTGGCGGCCCTAAAGTGGTCTCTTGAGAGGGTTGCTTGAAATTGTTTTGGTACAAATTGAGCTTGGCCTGTACTTAATTACATTGTAAGAATTTAGCAGCATTGCTTGTCTCTATTACTATCTCCGTTGTTTCTGAATTTAACATTCAACCTTGCCACAACTTTCATTTTGAAGTAGTCATTTTATTGCGTTTCAAATTGAAAAAAAATGTAATTCAGATTTAAAATAATTATTTAACAATTATTTTTGGTCAAAATTTATTTTTTTATCTGCTGTTAAAGTTCCTGAAAATAAAATAATACTGCTTTGGAAATAGAAATTCAAATGCTGCTAACTGAACATCTGGTAGGGAGAAGTAGCATTTTATTTCCTGACACATTCACAATTTAAGTGGACACGTGGCCACCAGCAATATTAAAATGCAGTGCATAAATAAAAACATCCCCTGGCACTTTCATCTCCCTTTCGTCCCAACTGTTGTGCACCTGATCAAAAAGCACATGCGCTGTGGTCGGGGACATCAAGTGTAATTGAATCATTCGTCCGCGCGATTATGCCATTCAAACAATGAATAAGCCAATGAGAAAAAAGGCAGAAGGTTGACGAACCCACTGCGATTGTAAATAATCAGATCAACACAATAAACGAGATGACGCGTTTACATCCCGCGGCTTCGCAACAATGGGCCAATTTAAAGTGCGGCGAGAAGCGAAATCAACCCCTATTGTGCCTCCCTCCCCTCGCAGCCCCGTTGTTGCTCTCATTGCGCGCAGCGGTAATTATACTTCTATGCTGGCGCGGATCTTTTTTACGGCCGCGCACATTCGCTCCTCATTAACATTCAATATGCTGATCGAAGGGGGAAAGGAGAGAGAGGACGCCCACGGATATTGATAATTTTAGCTTTTGCAGAAACAAAAAACCTTTTTTTAAATATTTTGATTGCATTTATTTAATTTTTATTCAAAGATGAAAAAATTTGAATGTTAGATTAAGTCACGATGATCGTCGTTGAATATAATAAATTTAAAAAAGGATACTGCTAAATTTTAAAATCTTTATTTTATAGCGCAGTTTGAAACAATTTTTTTTTTAATCAAGAAATAATTCAGATTTCCGCCTTCTTTTGATAAGATGGCGTGGGATGAATTTATCCAAATATATGACGCACTAAACCGATTTCCCAACGGAAACGAATATAAATTTTCCTCACTATCACCAAAAGCAGCCAGCAATTATCGGCCCCGGACGAGAGTCATGCCGGTCATGAAGTATCAGCATCATGCTCACCCCTTTTATTTAGATTGCTCCAAATTGTCACATTTGGCCGCGCGCGCGAGCAGCCGCGGCCCAGACAAAACATATCCAAACCTGGCAACTGCGAGGGCCGAAGGAAGGGCAGCTGCTGCGCCTCTTCCTTTCAGTTTTTTATTCCATTTAATTTCTCCCCCGCACATTTTCCTCCTCGGCAGATGCAACAGCTCACACACGCACGCGGCATTATCCTGGACGAGCAGAGCTTCTTTTATAAGAAAATCTTTTGCCTCTGGAAGGTGCGCACAAAAAATAGTGGTCCTGAAAATGTTATTAGCAGCACGTGCAACGATGGAGCAAAAGCTCTCGGCTGCTTTTTTTCTGCTTTCGTGGTGCAGAGAGAATCTGCGCGAGGATGATTATAAGGGCTTTTTTCGTGACATGTGTTTGAAAGATAAACACGAAAGAGGCAGAATTCTGCGGCCATGTGCTTTTCATGCGAAGCACTGAGTTTTAACGAGCGCTGAAATCGGCCGATGGAAATTTAAATATTGTGATGATTGTTATATTTAAAGTTGGCTGTCAAACTGGTTTTCATCAATACTTGAGATTCGATCTGAATTTGAATCAAAATTTTTACATCATAAAATATTTCATCGGCCGCAGCGGAGAGGTCTTTAACACTTGAACCCCGGCCAAATAAAAAAAAACAACACTGCCATAGGCGAGGCCAGCAGCGTCAATTGAGTTTAATGCAAACTGAAAGGGCCCCATTGTTTTAACCCCAATCACATATAGTAACGAAACATGCAAGCAGTCAATTTGCTTGACGCTAAAGAAGGTTGCGATTTATATTTTTCACTCCAGCACATATATAAGGCTTTCAGTTATTGGTTGAGACAAAACCGCTGAAATACGCGAATTTAATATGGTGCGTGCCATATCGCATTAATATAATATTCATACAATAGGGAAAACGTATTATTTCCCATTTAAAAGTTTAGGAAGGAATTAATGATTAATGGAAGAGGATTTGGATTGATTTCCACGATGGGTATGTGTAGGATATAGGAGAAGCCACACTTCCCACTTCCACCCCGTCGTCATAGAGACACGTCCCTCCATACGATCGGGAAAGTTTGCAATGCGAACAACCTTGTTAATTAAAAGCTGGGAGGAGCACTTGCCACTCCGCTTGATATATATTAAAGAAGTTAATTAATGTGAGAGTCCCACAAGTGAAAAGGGAGAGACGGGAGCCAATAATCCAATATATTGAATTCCTATTGGCTTTTTAATTTATACTTGTTTAAAATTAAATGCTTTTAATTTGTTCTCTCGAGACTGTTATTTTGATATAAATGTTACAGCCTATTTTATTATTCATTCACCATGAAAATTTTTTTAATCTGAAGAAATACTATTTTTTTCACCACTCTGTTAAACGCATTTAAAAAGTCTGCTCTGCACGGATGTGCGAGGGTATAACGTGTTAAAGTGAAATGCTGAAAGCAGAACTTCCTCTCAAATCTGAGCTGCACATGCGGCGATTTCTCTATTTTTCCACTTGAAATGAATGTTTGATTTGAGCATCTGCACCCCTCGGCACGCACCCTCCAAATAGCAACAGGCGCTCCAAGAGCAACACAGGATTTGAGCTAAAAAATGTGCGGTGGCATCATCCCTAATTGAGGCATGCCTCACTTTTGTGCCGAGCGGATCTCCTTTCTCGCCCTGTGCACAGAATATAGAGAATCCGAAAAATGAGACCCTCAGCTGTCTCTCTGTGAAAAAGGTGTTGTGCAGCTGCCTCCTGTTCGGCAGGCGGCCTGTTGCGCATCAACCTTGCCCCTGAGCTTCCTCTCCTTTGGCGTGTGCTCCTCAAAATACGCATCCCTCTTCCTCCAAATCTCTCTTCCTGCAGCCCAATGAATCGCAATAATTTTATATTCTTCTTTCCGATCTGTTCCAGAGTGAGCCCCAACCCAGGTATGTTGCAGCTGGCGGCCGTACCTGGTCCTTCCTCAGCCACCGAACCCTGGCAGATGTTCACCCAAGAGGTGGTCCTTACTTTCCTTGTTGTGCTGTGTTACTTCGTGGCACGTGGCCAGGCTAAGGCGCCGGCCGTCGGAGCCGCTTACCTCGCAACTACGCTTACCAGCTCTGTAAGTACTCAATCAACTGCAATCAGATCACAAGTCCCATCAATCTCAACTCAACGTTTATCTCACTTTTCAAATTGCTCCTTCAATAAAATAGGTGATACATCAATTGATATTCCAATTATCTTAAGTAAATAAAAACTTGTTTTAATTTAATTTGTTTTCATCCTTACAATTAGAAGATCTGATATTATTTCAATGAATTTATACAATTATTTCTAATTGAATATTTTGTGTTTAGCCTCCGTCACTGAATCCAGCACGAGCTCTTGGACCTTCTTTCGTTTTGCACAAATGGGAAAGCCACTGGGTATTTTGGTTCGGCCCTCTGCTGGGAGGTCTCATGGCTGGAATGTTATACGAATTTATCCTGAATCCACGCAAACTTAGTGAACGCAACAAGGGCTCAAGTTATGGAGGTAAGCAGATTTTAATTTTATTAAATTATACATTTGCATAAATAAGCTTTCGAAATGCTGAACACAAATTTTAGTTTAAAAATTATTTTATAATAACACAATGCTCATCTATTTTTCAGATTCCTCCAGTGTCCATAGTGATCCTGACAACTACGAAGATTTGGACAAAGGCTGTGCTTACAATAGTCTTAGGGGACGTCAACCTATTAGTCCCATCTCGCCAGGTAAATTTTTTTTACTTATTCAAAATTTGAAATAAAATCCTCAATTATAAATAAATTTGCTGGATTTATAAAAATATAAAAACTTTAATTTGTTGTTTCATGAGATCAATTTTTGTCCAGGTCTTGCTACCACAAGCAACTACTGCCTAAACATCAAGAATGCAGCTGAGCCTATCTATTCGCCTCGATCCATGTACACAAAGTCACCAGCACTGACCAGGGCCAACCTCAACCGCAGCCAGTCAGTCTACGCAAAGTCACCACCCGCCACTCTGCTTACTCGGGCTGGAGCTGTTCCCCCACCACCTTTGACCCCTTCGCAGTCCCTGTACCCTGGAATGGTGTGCCGCACTTCCGTCTACAACATGCCCCGACCTGCTCAGACCAACATCTATCAACTCCGTTCACCACAAACCCAGGCAGAGGCTATCTACGGCCAGAGGCAGCATTCGGCCAGTCCTGCTGAGGAGTCATCCTACGGATCCTTCAAACACAGTTCCAAGTCAAGCAGGGACTATCCAATGTCTCCTGGCAATAATGCTGGTTGCAATTATTAACCAAAATATTTGGAAGTATTAATAAATTCAGTCCCTTGTTAGTTGTGAATAAGCTGAAAAGACTTCTCCTTTTTAATATGTGCTGTGTACATATTTTTTATGTATTATTCAAATTTTCGAATCTTATTGCTGCTACTTTAGGAATAATTGTATAAATGTTTCAATGTATTTTTTATTCAAAAATATGTTTGGCGTCTGACATAAGCTGTCCAACACTGCCATTGTTTTGAAGACCCCACCCTCTCGTTCACTTCAGGTCTGACCATTGAGATGTCTGATTGTTGTTCCCAGAGGAAAAAAATCATCTCATTTTCACTTGTTGAAACTTGCATTTATCTGCTTATTTGCAGATGGTCTCATTTGTATTTTATAAAGAAAAAAATAAGATAGAAGATTATCATAACCTACAAAATAATGCTAAATACTGAGTGCAAAAATCTTTTAGTCCCATAAATTTACAGAAGTAAATTGCAAAGGACCTTGAAGATTTTTAAAAATTGTAATATAAATAAAAAATTCAGCAGATATTTTGAGTAGATAGGATTAAAAGATATTTTGCATATAGAAAAATTATAAATACAATTGGAATAATTTGATTGTAAACTGTGTAATGTAAAGAGTGAAATAAATCTGAATATTTAATTAAAAAGCTTCATAATTTTTCAGCTTGTTTCATTAAAATAATAAGGATCAAAAAGAAATAGTTGGGTTTACCAATAATTACATTTTGCATTTTATTTGGATAACAATTGTTAATCATATGCATCAAAGCAATAATTCCTTACAAGTTAATTATACATACGAAAGCGTTGCATTAATTGTCCTCATTTTAACATTCGCAACATTTGCTAAGGAATGGTAGAAGGAAAATATTAAAAATTAGACACTCTTGTTTTAGATTTAGGCAATACAATTTTGCAAGTGAAATGTCCTTGAGTGTAACTTTTCAGCACTAGAAACTAGGATAGTGTACAAACATGTTTAAATTGTTATGGCTGAAAAGCTAAATAAAAAACATAGCCAGAAAACATTATATCGTTTGCTAATGAGTAAAGATTTTTCACTAAAGCTTTCTTTTGCATACAAGGCAAAAATTTATTTTTGGATAAGCTCCAAAATGCTTGCTTAATAAGGGTGGGTGGGTGCATTTTATTACAGTTCATTAAGTGCCGAATTGGAGAAATTGGCAAGTACGACAAGGAAACTATTCTCGCCTGAATATTTAAGTGATAAACGCCACTACTCAAGGTGGTAAATACAGTGACAAAAGACATATAAAAATATAAAATTGAAATTTCAAAACCAATTTGAAGTGTGCGTTTAATGTGTGAGTTTATAAGAATATTTTTATATAATTAATTAGTTAAGAAAGGGTTAACAGAGACACTTGCCAATTTCTATTGTGTCAACTCAAATAATACAAAATTATTCAAGTGACCTGGAAAAGAAAATTTCATCGTAGATTACCGACATGCTGATCACGTTCTAACATAAGAAAACGCAATGGACTCGAGACTCACCAGATCGCTAGGCCAGGAACAAAGGCAGAAACCGGATAACTTTGCAGATTTAAACGTAAATCCAAAATATCCCTTCTTTTGAAAGACGAGAGATAATTAAGTTGATAATCATTCGATCACTCAGCCTTGGTTCGACAGACTCAACACTGCCGCATTAGTTATTGGGATTGAGCCTCAAAACTGGGAGCAGGAATAACCTGCTTAGTCGGCTCTGGGTGGTTTCCTGCGCCTCACATTCGGACTGGCTTGAGCTGACGAAGGTTCTGAAGCTTGGCTGCCTTCACCTTCATCTTCCGAAGCGTCTAATTCCTCTTCATCTTGATCCTCCTCTCCTTCAGAGGCACTTCCTCCACCAACTCGATCATCTTTTATGCAGTCATCATCATCATCTTCCTCCTTAATTATGGAAAAAATACTCAATTAAAAATTCCGTTGATTTGAAATTACAGAAAATACTAACTGGTTCACTTTCTCCTTTGGAGTCGGCAGCCCGACTTGAGGGCTTGGGAGGATAGATGCAATCAATGACGCAGACAAGAAGCTGTGCAAAATTAGATAATTAAAGGGCAAGGATTTAAAATTCAAATGAATACCAGTCCAAGCAGGGCGCCGACCAAAATGGTGAACAGGGCAAAGATGAGGTAGCTGCCCCAAATGGGCAGTCCGTAGGTTTCCATCAGGTGGTTGTGCACCGTCTGAAAACATGAGTTGGAATGATGTTAGTTCTTGTCTTCTGGTTGAGTGTGAAACTTAATATTCATGAAAGTCAACTTGAGTTGCAATCACATTCTTGTAATGCAAGATTGAAGAATGGCAAAAACAGTATCAAGTTTCAAGTAGGTTGTTTTGCAAGTCGACACTCACTCTCAAAACCATGGACAGTTTGTAGAAATAGGCGACGACGGACATCTGCAGGGAGGAGGGGGACTTCCAGCTGGGAATGGGCTCAATTTCCTGCCACTTGGAGTCCTCGATGAATGTTACAAAGTCCTCGACCTTCCTGGCACCGCGGTACTGCCTGAACTCTCCGTTGTGGACACTGAGATAAAAATGAGTATCAAAGGTTGAGCGGGAAAGGAAGAGAATAGAGTTTACTGAAAGATTGTGGGTAGGGCAGTAACCATGAATCGCCCACTCAGTCCAACGTCCACCGTCACATCAATGTGGCCCACTTTGATGTCGAGATCTTCCTGCCACTTTGAAAACTCCTCCCAAATGGGGCCCAAGTTCTTGCACGCCGGACACCATGGTGCAAAACTGGTGGAAAGTAAAATTAAATATTGATTACAAAGAAAAACATGAGTCATTTTCGTAAACAATCAATTTCACTTTTTAAATTTTACTCATGAACTAGGAAAATATTTTTCCAATCAAAAAAATCCTACAGCAGATTTCAAATGAATGTACTTTATTCTTTTCAATCAATAATTATGCTTCCAATAAATATCTGAGAAGTTTCCAAAAAAGGACAATTTACAATCGCGTGTGAAGTGTCAAACAAAAAATCGACACGCCTCACAATCTCCACATTTCCCGGACACCGTTTTCTCTGGACTTACAACTCGATCATCCAGTCTCCTTCGAGCATTTGTTCCCAATTTTCTTCACTGAGTTGCACTATGCTTGGCTGCTTCTTGGAACTAACAGAAACGCACAAAAATGCCAAAATTAAAAGCCACTTTAGACGCGACATCCCGTCCATGTGAAAGACCATCTTTCTTCTGTTTTTTTGTTGCTTGGTGTTACGCCTCAAGAATAAAAACTGCGCTCCGATTGGTTGCATTCCACTCAGCGACAATTCCAACCAATCAGAAATTGAGAATTTATTGCGCGCTATATTTTCCAAAAGTCGATGCCAACAAGAGTCGATGCATTGTAAGAAAATTCAATCTTTTTCCCTATTCTGTAGAATAATAAAATTATAGCTGTGAAGGTGAAACGATCAGTGATGAAAACTATTTCTGGATTGTGGCTTTAAATTATTTTAAAACTGAAAAAAACAAAGTCATAAAGTGTAACAACACAAGGGATCCCAACAGGAAATTTAATATAAATTATTGCATAATTAAAAATTTACAATTTTTTAACTGCACGGTAAAAATTTAAATTAAATTTAACACAAAATATAGTTAATATTTTTCTTTTGTCATATTTCATATGATACGATTTAATAATTATGTTGAAAAATGAAGAATTTTTATTTCGTGCCTCAAACAACGCATGCTCCTTGTTGCACTACCCACGCATTCGTGTTTTGATTTTGATGTTGGTTCTCTTGGTTGGTTCCTTGTTGGTTGGTTCTGGTTCCATGCAAGTTGAACGTCAACAAACACCATGTGCTTGAGCTTTTATTTGCATCCAATTTAATCGCTATAATGTCTTATATTCTTATCGTTTGATTAAAATAACTGTGCAGACCATGGAGCTAAGCAAGTACAACATAATCGGTGTCAACAAGAGACCACTCGTGGCCAGTTCGCCCGAGAAAGCGAACAAAAAGTTCAAGTTTCCAAACGCCGTCCAGCAGCAGGTGTCTCAAAACGACCAGCCGGGACAGTCTTGGGAAAGTTATCAGAAGATTAGACAGGCGTTACCAATCTTTAAGTCAAGAGCAAAGTATGAAATATCAAAATTTAAATTTTTAAAACTCATTCACACACACTATACAGTGTTATTTCGAATTGTTTCTAAATTTATAACGTGCTCATTATATTCACAGAATCATCAACTCAATTCGTAACAACCAAACAACAATTTTGATTGGAGAAACAGCCTGCGGCAAAACTACTCAAGTTCCTCAATTCATTTTAGAAAGTGGTGTGCACAAGTCCAAAGTGATTGCCATTACTCAGGTTTGTTCTCTATAAGGTTTAAATTTTTATTAACCTCCCTGTTCTAAATTTTGAAAATTCAGTTTGGACAGGTTGAACCTCCCTTTGTTCTAAATGTTCAATATTTAGGTTTGGGCGAAAGTCTCTAACTTAACACCTCCCTGTTCTAAATTTTCGAGATTCAGGATAGTACAAAATTCTGTAGTTTTTCAAGAAAATTAGAAATATCACACTCAAATTTAACAAAATTAAACTCAATTTATGGAGTTCCATAAACATCTATGTATCATCTTACAGCCTCGCAGAGTTGCTGCAATCACTGTTGCGCAGAGGGTGGCTGCAGAACGAGGTTGCTCCATTGGGGAACAAGTAGGCTATGCTGTGAGATTCGAAGATGTCACGAGCAACACAACTAAAATCAAATTTATGACTGACGGCCTCCTACTTCGTGAAGCAATGCTTGGTAATTAAGTTTACAAAAAAAAAAGAATTATAATCAAAGCGTGTATATATTTTATTTTTCAATTCATAATTAGATCCTCTTCTGCTAAACTACAATGTTATTGTCCTGGACGAGGCTCACGAAAGGTCAATTTCAACTGACATTTTATTTGGAATTGTCAAATCGGCCCAGCGGAGAAGAGAAAAGCAAGGAGTACCTTTAAAGGTTTCATATCGGAGCTTTCTATAGTTGATGAAAATATTGACACAAAAAATCCACAGATTGTAGTCATGTCAGCTACAATGGATGTTGATCACATGAGGGAATACTTCTCATCAAAGCCACAGAAGTTTGTGCCTGTCGTGTGGATCGAGGGTCGTGTGCATGATGTCGAAATCAAGCACTTGACCAAACCTCATGAAGACTATGCTGCAGCTTGTCTCAGTACTCTGTTCTTAATCATTCAAAAGACAGCTCCTGCTAGGTGGCATAATTTTTTAAACAAACAAAAAGTTCAAATTCAAATTTTTGATTTTTGTTTATAGCGAGGGAGTTCTTATTTTTTTAACTGGACAGGAGGAAATTGAGGATATGGCTGCAACAATTCCAAAAATTGCAAAGGTAATTTTGAATTTTTCAAGGTTCCATAATATTATATTTTTTGTTTATAATGTGCAGGAATTTGGAGGTCCTCCAATTGTTGTTTTGCCCCTTTATGCAGCATTGCCTCAAGAACAGCAAGTGCGTGCATTTAAGCCTGTTGAAAAAGGCACTAGAAAAGTAGTTTTGGCCACCAACATTGCTGAAACCTCAGTTACTATATCGGACGTACGACATGTAATAGACTCGGGAATGGTCAAAGCCAGGTGTGAGATTTGAATTGATTTTTTAGCAAGTGTTTGATTATTTTATTTACAGAACCCACTTTGTTGGAACTGGATTGGATGTTTTAAAAGTTCAAAGAGTAGCCCAAGACCAAGCATGGCAAAGAACAGGCAGAGCTGGCCGAGAAGCATCTGGCACTTGCTTCAGGTGTTTCACAAAAGAGGTATTTGTTTTTACTTTTTGTAGCATTTTAAAACCAATTTCAAATTGATCAGGAATTTGCCAAGCTTCCTCCATCAACAGTGCCAGAAATTCTCCGCATTAACCTAACCTCGGTAATCTTGCAACTTCTTACAATCGGTATCAAAAAAATTGCTGATTTTGATTTCTTGGATAAGCCTAAACCCGAGGTAATAAAAAATTCAATTGTATTGTACGGCTGAATATCAAAAACATATTTTACTCAGGCTCTGCAAACTGCAATCCAGCAGCTTAAGGCCCTTGGTGGAGTACAAGAAAATGGAAATGAACTAGAAATCACACAATTGGGCAAGAAAATGTCTAATTTTCCAATCGAGGCTCCATATGCTAGAATATTGATAGCCTCTGATGAATTGCAATGCAGGTAATTTCAACACATCATTTTGTATTTGGAAAAAAGATTAATGAGGCTTGAATTACAGGGATGAAATTATTACACTAGTGGCACTACTCTCTGGGGAAGGAGTCATTCAGTCTTCTTCTAGCAACAGAAACGAAGCTCTGGTTGCCCAAACAAAATTCCACTCTGAATTTGGTGATCACGAGACATTGCTGAATATTTATCAAGCATATATTGCAGCAAAGAACAAAAAGGTATGTAGTTGAAGAAATATTGTGTGACAAAATATCAATTTCAATTCATTCCAGATTTTCTGTAAAGAAAATCATCTGAGTCTCCGATCATTAAGCCATGCTACCCTCGTGAAGGAGCAGCTGACGGACCTGTGCAAGAAAGCAGGCATTGGGCAGAGCAGTTGCGGCAAAGACCTTTCCTTGGTTAGAAAGTGTTTGATCTTCGGACTCGTCAACAACTTGGCCACTCATGCTAGGGACAAGCTGTACATAACGGTAAGGAGCATGCTGAATTATTTCCCTTCCTCTTCTATGTAGCTTTCTTTATTTAAATTTTCCTAAATTCGACTAGTTTTTTTTAGAGTTTATGCAACCTGCACAGTTTGAGTGTGTTGCGTGACAAAACTGGTACATATTTTACAGGCGCTCACTCCCAGTATCGCACTATTTATTATTTTCCATATTTTAATTATTTTTTATTATTATTTAAAAAATGCGTCTTTAAAGATTATTTTAATTATTACCATTACTGTGACTGACTGACCGTATTTCTTTTAACGTTGGACTTTCAGCAGATCTTTGCTTGTGTTGCTATCCTTTGTTCTAACTTTTATAACCTTTTATATGAAGTGATGTGAAAAAAAGTAATGATAATGATTAATAATCTTTAAGGTGGCAAACCGTCAATTCGTGTCCCTTCACCCGTCAAGCGTTCTTTTCGAATCGTCAAAGCCTCCGAGCTGTGTGCTCTTTTCCGAGTTGGTCCACACCGGCCGGTCGTACATGAGAAATGTTAGCGTGATCGATGCAGAATGGGCGATTGAAGTTCATCCGCCGCTCCGACAACGCCTTAACACTACCAGCAGTCTCATCAAATAAAAAAGTTACCATCTAACGATTTTTGAAACTAAAATTCTAAAGTATTTTAAATTATCCAATAAATACGAAGGAAATATTTTGTTAGTAGTACATATTGAGAGAAAGAATGTTAGTGGATAAAGTTAAAAAACATTGACATTTCTTTTCGCAAATTTATCATTTATTGTACATTCAAATTTTAAAATTTGAGTAAATACAAAACATAAATTCACCGTTTACAATTATTACAAATCATTTCATTAGATTTAGAATCGCAAGATGTAATGAACTAAAAAAAGCAATCAAAGAGTTTATTTTAAAAAGTGTAATTAATATTTTTTATATATTTTATATTTTAATAAATAAATTGTCATCAAAAATGTAAAATAAACATCAATTAAGTCAATCATTAAAAAGGCATTTGAAGTGAAATTAAATTTGAAAAAAGTAAAAGTAGTGATGATGTTGATTGAATGAAATAGCCAAAATATTTGGGACGAGCCCACCAGCAGAGAGCTACCAGTCTCATAAACAACATTGAATTTTTTCCATATTGTAAATAACACTCCTTAATCGCAAGATTCAGACTTTTCCCTGCGGTGCTACCGTCCATCGTTGTTTATACTTTCTATTTCCATTATTCAAAATGCAGTCCGGCGTTCAAGCGCCATAATTAATGAGTCGGTATGGCACATGCACGTAGATGAAGAGAGGAAAGAAAGCTCAAACATCCACAGGGAACGAAAAGGATCGGCGGATTTTGTCCAATTGTGGGTTTGTGTGTTAATGGAATGGTCTGCCCTAGGCAGCGGAGGAATGTTCGCGCACCGCACAAATTATTCGCTCGTCAAATATATTTTATTGTGTCTCTTTCGATCTCGGCGCGTGTTTTCTCTTTCATCTTGACATCGGCTGCTGCGCTTTCTTCCAACGTGTGTTTATTCGTTGTTCACCGTGGGAATCGCGGAAAGAGAAAATTGGCGCGTAAAACAAACCACTCGCTCTTGCAAAAGGCCCTCGAGGCGGCGTCGTGACAAACCATATTTTGTCGCCGGCGAAAAACGGATCGAAAGTCAGTGCGTGCGCGAAATGTAATTGTTAATTGCTGGAAAGAGAGGCTTGAACTGCCGACGGCGATACTTGCGCTGGCTTTTTTATTATCTCTGCACAATTGTGCTGTGCCGAGTGAAACTTTTACTGCTCTTTTTAAAGCGGTCCAAGTTTAAGGTTCCGCACGTCTGAATCTGAAAATATATCAACCTGCTTGGAGTTAAGAAACGCCAAGTTCCTGAATCTGAATAAACATTACTTAAGTCTATGCAAACTTTTACTTTTCCCAACGACTGGGGGTTCCCTTCGAGGTGAGGAAGACGTTCGATTTGAATTGTTCTTCGAAATTAAATTCATCAAGGGAAAGGAATGAGCACGCGTACGTGACTAAAGACATCATTATGAATTCAGCGTCATCGTTCCTTTTGCCAATGAAGTCACTTACTGAAAAGCTGCTGAAAAGGAAGAAGATTAATTCATTTTCCTATTATTATATAAAATTAATTGCTTTTAAAACATCATTCGGCAGACATTCAATATTCAAATTCATGTAATCAAGCCTATAATATGTAAAATTCTACTGTTTTTTTTCTCTAAAGAAAAAAATGTAAAAATTGATCTTGAGAATAAATTTGAATTACTAATTAATTAACTTGCCTTTGGTGGTCACGCACGAGCATGCAAATTGACTGCTAGGACTCCATTCAATTAAACGTTGAGCAAGCTCAGTAGATGATCTCTTTTGACAGAGCGTTGAATTAACATAGGCATTGAACGTCAAACAACATTTCATCAAAATTTTCAAGATTTGCCAACACGTTCTTTACTTGGGTATCTTGCTAACTATATTACTCTTGACACGATGAACTTGCAAATTTAATATCTTTACCCTTCATGTCTTGTTTAGACAGGCTGCTGTCTAATGTGAGTTTTATCAAAATGGAAAATATTATTAAGCAATAATATTTTACCTTTATTATTAAATAATAACATTTCAATCAAAAAAGAAAAGAAGTTAATAACTTTACTTGGTGTTGATTAAATTTCATTAAAATTTATTAGTTTTAGCATAATTATCTTAGTGAAATAATTATTATTGCATTGTTATTTACTGCTAACTTATCGTTTTTAAAAGTCGCTTGATGTGCAGTGGAATTCAAAGACTCGTCTTTGATCCCACTTTGTTCACTTTAAAGCGTTTCTTGTAAAGTCAATGCCCAAGAGTATCAGATAAAAAAAAAACAGGAAATTCCCAGAAAATTTATGAATGCTGGAACACACCTGAAATATTTTTGCAAATATCACGACGATCAAGATGAACTTGAACCTCTGCGTCTCGGAGCAAAATTTAATATATTCTCAAAGGCCTTTGCCGTAAATGGCTGTCTCGGAGAAAAGCGACATCGCGCCGAAGAAGAATTCGCATCCTCTCGAATCCCAAGGATAGCAAGAAAAGAACTGATTGTAAAAGAGTTTAATTCAAACACGCACGCGGACGCGCGATCAAACAAATTATTCGCCCTTTTAATTGTGACCTACATTAACGCAATCAGTTTTCATGCGCCGCCAAAATGAATTAATTAATTTGAAAAGACGTACTTTGTATATCGTCGGCCGTTGCACGAATCGCATTATTTGCGATGAGATGAACTTTCATTCCTGCAAGGATTTTGTTTTGTGTGCGCCATTAGTCACACATTCAGCCGCTTCGACTGCCGCTTTAATTGGCAAACTTTTAATTCCATTGACCCTCTTGATACGCAGCCTCTCCGCTTGTTTGTTAATTAACACGAAAGTATTTGCGAACTTCATTAAAACATCTCATCCTATCCACCTTTTGTGTTTCGCAGCGGATTTCTCTCGCAATAAACCTAGAAAAAGACAATAGAGGTCTATTTCGGAAGAGATTTAATGAAAATGAAGTTTAAATTGCTAGAGAGGAGAAACTGCAGAGAGAAAGACTTTGATAAAGGGACAAAAGTGACAGCTTAAATAACTATGAGAATTCATTAGAGGTGCCATTTATTTTCAACTTTACAGCTTAATCATGGATGCTTAATTTATCTAATCTGTAAATAATTGTCTCTACAGCTCAGCAGCACCATCAATTTAGTCGGAATTTTTCTTAAGAGGAATAATTAACCCTTTCTTTTACTTTTCAAGTCCACATAGAAAGTTTTGGTAAAAGTTAGTTTTGAATTTAATTTTCACTAGTCACGGCATGCGATGTTCTCGAAAAAGCAAATATTGCTCCAAAAATATTATTGACAGAAAAAAAGGCAAATATTATGCTTTGTCAACCTTCAACCTAACTATATTCTGGCAGAACTAAAGCAAAGGTTATCCTGGCACTAGCGTGTGTCCTCGTCTGCTGAACAGCATCCGCACGCAGGAATCTTTTTCCATCCCAATTAAGACCCATTAAGCTGACCCTGAATCGAAGATCGTCAAATTTTACAGCCGATAAATTAAAAGTGTATCAAAACGGCGGCACGTAGCCAGGCAGATGGGTGAGCGTCTGGTACAGCACCTAAAATGGTTCTCATTAATCTTGTCCTTGCGCGATTACCCTGCCAAAGGTGATGCAACCTGGCGAGTCTGAACGAGATAAGCCACCAATGCAGATGCTCGCGGGGGTGACGTAATCGGCGCACTTTGATGGTCACTGTTTCACTTTCAGCCTTAGCACCTCTGCTCGAAAAAAAAACACGAGTAAGGCTGGAGTAGTGCATTTAGCATTGCCGCATTGACAGGTAATTAGCCGAGAGCCACTTCTTCTGTGTCAATGTTATGCAAATAAACGCGTGGGAAGTCAAAAGCTGCTGTAATGGATTTTTTTTTCAGTTGAAGATTTGAACGAATGAAATCAGCAGTTGTGAGATGAGATGCTAATAGTCTCACTAATGCTCTTTGCGTTTTTTGTGAGCACTAAATGTGTGAATGACCTCCGGAAATTCCCAAATTAGGACTGAATTGTTACTTATCAGTCATATTTCTGTCCCGTCCACAGCAAACTTTTTACAAATAACCAAGGTGGGAATATGGAAAGCGCAATTAAAATTTATTTTAATGAAATTTTAATAATTTAAGCCTCAAAGAATTAATTTTTTTATACCACTTGGGTATACACAGTATGCAAATCATCACATTTTAATTAATGTATGTAAGTCAAAGCAATTTCTATGCTTTGCTTTTGTTTTTTTTACAAGGTGATTAATTTTAAGCCAATATTATTATTCTAAATGATTCTAACAAATTGCAAAATACTCGCGCCGATAAAATGTGAAAATGCACGCATCCATTTTCAAAACTTTCGTCCATGGTTTACTTTTTTTCTGATAATTTTCTGTAGATGTGTCTGAGAACACTCTTGGGATTTTTCTCTATTCGTCACGATTTTATAGTGCAGAAATTCAGGTCGTATGTAAAAAAGGGAGCAAAAAACAAACCTTGGCGCATTTCGACTTCGACACTCTCGCTGATGTAGCAAAGTGAGCACTTGATTGTAACTATATGTGAAAGAGAAAATATTCTTTAATCGGCTCTCATTGATTTCTCGCTGACTCGGGATCTAAATCGTGATGATGCACAAAAAGAAACCTGAGAGAGGCGAAATTAAATGGCCGATCAAAAATGCTGGCAGTGGCGCATTTGCCTTGACCAAATTGATGAATTTATGTAGGCTAAAATCATAAAATCTTATAACAAGAATTATTTATTCACTGATTTAAGTCAATCTTTAATTATTTTTAAAATAATACAGTCGACAAGTTAATAATATAAATGAAATTTCCTGTGAAATATTTGGAAATGGTAGATTGCACAATTTTTTTCTCTAAAAATATCAATTATTTTGCGTTAATAATTTTGTTATGATTAAAAAACTTTTAATTAGTTTAAGATTCCTCAACCAAGAGCGCCACTTTTTCTTTTGTGCAGCGTTTTCACTCATTCCATTGACTGCTGCACAATGGACAACAAAATAGTCCCGCCGAATGAAAGCGAGCTTTGCAGTGTGTTTGTTGTGTGCGTTTTTCGCGAGGTGCATGATGTGTGGGAGGCACCGCGTGGTCCATTTCGAGTCTGGCCTACTTGCCGATTTCGTAGGCACGTGCTCTCTCGCCTATTCTTCTCAGAATGAAAAGTTAAATATTGGGCCGCGTGACGAAAGTAAATCGTTTTCCCACCGCGCCTATGCTTATTCGTCGGGAAAATTGATTCCCGCTTTCTAAAATTCATCTCGCGGGTAGGCAAACAAAATGCACTCTCTGCCAGAGATTGCATTTCGTTTGTCGACGGCACTGATTGTGAGCATAATTATAGAAGATCTCTTTAATAATTCAATGAGAAGCGATATGCCGGGCCGAAGAAAGTGCGCGACCTGCCGTCGTTGCTCATGCATTGAAGGTAGTTAAAATTCCAAGCGTCCTGTTGAACTTGCTTGCGGAGGTGCGTGCCAAGAAGGAATTCGCCGGCATTATTAAAAACGGACTCACCCAAACGGAATAAAACAAACAGTTAAATACAAACACTACAAAAAAGTAAATAATTCAAGGGTCAATTTTTTAAGGAAAAAAGGAAAAATAAATTAATTCTCAATTATTATTGTTGTTGCTTAAGCAGTCCAATTGTTACATATCATTATTTAAATCCAATATTTGAAGGCAATTTATTTGAAAAAGGAATTTTTGGACAAAATGGTACCACCGCTAGTCAATGTTTTAATTAACAACGAAAATTTCAAGTAAAGTTTATTATGCGATAACAGTTAGAAGTCATTAATTTAAAAGGTTAGCTTTATAAATTATTTTTATATTCTCTTCTTCGTTTTAAAGAAACACGAACATGAATTTTTTTTTTATTGTAAATTTTGCAATGACCTTAGCGATCTTCAGATAAACCTGGTTGTCCTTTTAGTGGTGTCTTTTTCACTTGTCGCCGTGCATTCACAGTAATAAAAAAACGCCATGTCCGTTCACGGAAATTTCTCCGTTGTCTCTGGGCCAAATAAATGTAATTCTCTGCGGCGAGAAGAGCAGCTCACGGAATCATGTCAAGTTCAGCAAGTAAAAGTGCGCCTCTTTTTATTCGCACGACGGCTGCAGAAGTCATTGACTACCGAGAGCGATGCGAATAAATTTTGTACACCATTGACTCGGCGGGTGCGCCAGAAATGCTAATTTTCTCCCGTGGAAATGAAAATCAACAGATTTACTTTCTTCCGAATTAAAGAAAGTAATGCTTCGTTAGTGAACAAGATTTGCAAATTTCTGCCGCTTTGTGCATAATGCGTTGATTTATCCACCTGTTGGAAAGCGTCCATGACAAATTATTACAAATGGAAGATTATCAAGAGTCATTTTGCAAACCCTTTTGAAAGTTGAACTGCTGCGAATTGCAAAAATGCGTGAATTACAATAAATAATCTCACACTACTCATCTCCACAAAGACGAAGAGGCCGTAAATAAGCAAATTAACTTGCTCTCGATTACCTTCGCAGAGAGCTAATTGCAATGGTAATTAATTTATTGGCACGCTATTTATCAGAGCGATTGCGTTTTCGATAAGTCCACCGGCGAGAACATCCATCAGTTAATTTCTCTTTCGAACATACACATGTGTGTGTATGTCTCACTATGATGTATTTATTACGTTTTAAGTACTTCAGAAGATCACGATTGGCTTTTCAGAAACCTTCCCGAGAGCGAAATTTACAAGTATGGGTGCAAGCACGATAAAAGCATCTCACGCAGCTCTGCTCTACATACTTGATGCGCACATGCATGGATAATAATAATAATTGAAAGCGCTTCGCTCAATGATGCGCGCGATAAAATTAACATACACCATGAAACAGTTAATAGTGCGGGTGCATATTTATGTTATTAGCTTGAAACATTGCGTGATTTACTTTCAGTTTGCGCAATCAGACCTCGCAAATCATATAAAAATTATTAGCAAAGTTTATTTTATATAACAATTACTTTCATTTAATTTGACTGGTAATTGCACAGTCTCGAACCTAAATAACAGAGGAAAAGAAAGTTCATTAAAAGGGTTTGGCGCTTTTGGTAATTTGGGTTGTGCGTGTTCCTCTTTGTCTCAGCAAATCCGCACATTCATTTTAGGCAAGAAAGCCGCGGTCTTCCAGAAATATTTACCGCGAAGAAAATAAATAAACCTTTCTCATGATGAGCGACGAGGTGCGCCCTTGGGGCAGTCACGATGGCGCTCCAAAAGAAAAGAAATTGAACACTTCAAAGACCAGTAAAAAGTGGGAAAGGAACCCGAGTGAATTGAAAGGAAACGGGTCAAAAGTGGATCAAATAATAACAATGCACCATTGATCAAGCAACCGTTCTAACATGTAGCATTGAAATCTTCAACTCAAAATCAAAGAGCTTTGTCCAATCAGCTGATGATAAAAAAAAAAATTGAAATTATTTTCTTGCTTTATTTTATATTTAATAATATATTTATTTATGAATTTTTACATTTTGATTTTAATTTAAAAAATAACTTGAAAATAAGTATCGCTGTAACTTTTGCCACTCACAAAAAGAAGCAAATTAAGCTGGAATGTCCTTGGTTTCTTTAACGAAATCAATTTATAAGGTGTTAATTCACATTTTTCGCAAGATGATGCTGAGGAGCGTTCTCACTTTTTATGACTTTGTTGTGGAGGTCGTCCTCTTGTACTTCATTATATCACGCAAACAAAATGTAATCAGCAGCCAGGGTGCTTTAAAGTTGATCATACGAAAATAGCAATAAATTTCCATCGTGTTTCGTTGAGCAGGAATTGGTTTAGCAAAGATTTTCATTAAATTTACATGCAGCATTTCTGGGCAATTTCGATGTGCTGCAAAATATTCTGTTTCCTTACTGCTCTCACTAATTCTCCGCAATCACCTCGGCCAAAATCAATTAGCATTTCTGAATTATGAACCACGCCAACTTCAGACTTCCTTGTTTTATTTTTAAAACATTGTCAGCGCAGCAATAAATGCCAAAACCATGCAAAGGCGTGAATAACGTATGGAGTTTTTGCACGCCATTAAGTAATTACAGCAGTCATTATTTAATTTAGAGTGCGCCACAAACAGGATGAAAAGCTCCTCTTTATACTCTGGTAGCCACGCCAAAAAAAAAATGGCAAAAGGGAATGTTTGTATGGTTTTCTCACATCCTTGTGCGCACTGCAATTAAAAGTTAATTAAACCCAAACTCAGAAGATGCAAAGCACAAAAGTTACCAACATTATAGATTTTGCAAAAAATATTTCCTAACCGGATTTTCAGCAATAGTTGTTATGATAACAATCCATCTCGTTTTTAGTTACGTTGGATTTTATTATACTCGTCGCATTAAATTTAACGACTCGCAATGAAATTTGCAAATTATCTATTTTCATTTGCGTCCTGGTCTTCTCGATTGCCAAACCCACTATTAGTTGAGCATCTGATGGTGTCACTTGTGAAAAATAACAAGTACCAAGCAAGTCTTAATGTACCGCGAAAAAGTGGCTCTCTTTCATTAAACCTGTCCTTTTTTGGGCAGCAAAGGTCATCGCAGCTTCATCGGGAGTGCAAAAGGCCTTTAATAAATCATTGATATTACTTATTGTAAACTACACAGGATGAAGTGAAACTTTTAAATTAATCACTTGAAAAGATTGAAATCTGCTATAAAAAAATAATTGCCCATTGAAAGCCAATCACCAAATCTAACCTAAAATTTCCCATATAATTTATCAGAATACGCGTCTCTGAAAAGTGCAAGTTACTTTTTGCTATTTGCAGACGCGAGTCGATTGGATTTTTTTTAGCTTTTGCAAATAACAGGGTCAAAATCGTACATCACTGTGTGCTCGCTCGCTCACATTTTATACCGTCTGTGAGAATCAGATTGCAACAATGGCAAAATAACAATCATTTTACATCATAAGTTGCGAGTACACATGAAGTGTGTGTGCGGATTACATCACCCTTTTGCATTCTCACTGCAGCTATAACAAAATGGGGTCGTCCGCAAAATTCAGCAAATGATGAAGAATTTCATTGAAAGCTCAAAACAATTTTGAGGAGAAAGCTCAGCACGTTTTTGAGGCATTTTAAAATTTTTTTGATGAAAATTAGTTCTTGAAAAAGATGTTGGTAGATGAGTAGTGATGATTGTCTGTCTGAAAAAAAAATCATTATTCAAGCAAGCCATAATCTAAGCTCCAGGTGGTCATCATTAGAAAGTCTAAATTGGTATAAATCAATACATCCACCCCGGCCCTGGAAATCTTAATAAAATTTAGGAACATAATAATTTACTTGGGAAAATATTACCTGAACCGCAGAGTTCACGAGCAACAAGATCACTAAATCAATCCAAAGCCCACGAATTCACCTCGCATTCCTCTTCCTTTCTACTGAAATTCCACTTTTTTGGAAGACTTTTACGTGTATTGTCTCACTGCCCCGTTAATCACTCACGGTTTTTTTTTATTTATGTGCTCCATTCGTCCGCAACGACCTCTACAAGATCAAGTTTACAATGAATCGGCTGCTCTCCAGACTGCAGCTCAATTTCCCGCCGGCTTTTCCCAGCCGATTACAAAAATTCCGTAGCAAGTCAATCTAATCCGACAAGTGCGGTGGCGACAATTAAAATTCTGATCAGGTCATTCAGCGGTGAGAGGTCACATTTTTTTTTCAGTTATTGTGCAGCTACTAATTATGTAAAAATTTTATCACGGTGACCTATAGACTTAAATGCCATTTTTAAAACGTGTACTTATTTTCCACTTTCGCGAAGTGAAGTTGATGCGCAAGACCAGCGTAATCAAGCCTCCAACTCTGTATTTATGGAGAGGTACTAACCTAGGCCAACCGCATAATATTGCATCCATTTGTGCGTGCACGCTTTCCTTTTTTGGCAATGCAATGAATAGTGCGTGTACAATCTTTAATTTATGCAATACGCATCAATTATGAGTGGCCAGATTGTCCTGGTGTGAAATATAAATTATTTCAGCAGTTGAAAATAAATAAAATAACTAAAATTTAAAATATTATTTATTTTTCAAATATTATAATTCAGATTTAATTATTTTGTTATGATGAAAGTAAAATTATTGTTAAAACAGAATATTTATGAAGGCTAATGCATCAAGCACAGGTCCGCTGGAACTCCAAATATCGAAATTTTGGCAAATAGTAATCCACTCATTGTTAATAAATTTTGGGTAGAGATTAGTACAATCAAGAAATATTTGATAAATATCTATTCTCAAGGTTTACAATTGTTGAATTTTTTTTTTAATTCATCAAAATTGCCAACGTGCATTATTAATTAAGACTGAACAAAGAAGTAAAATCTTATTTAAATTTTATGAAATTTAGGTTATAATAATTATTTATGTTTTACGATTTCACCGCAAATGTATTTTATGGCCAGGTGAATTTTACATCTAGTTTTAATGCGATTCATATCACCTGCAACTAAAAAATGTTCTAATTCGTTGCCTTGATATTTGAAAATTAAGCGGAAAGAAAGTGCTCTAGGAAGGAAATTGCATCCATATTTATTACTTTAGAAGAGTTTCTAGTCCATAAAGCGCCGCGAGGATTCTGAAAACACCTTCCTCCCTGCATTCATTTTCTATTATTTTGCCGCTATAACACATTCGCACGTTGAATTTCATTCGTGACGTCAAATAATGTAAATTTAATGAGAAAAGGAAGGAAGTAGGAATTTATAATTTTAAAAAATAATGCAAAAAGACTATTGTTCTTACAAACAGTACCGTGTTTTTAAGTGAAGGACTTAGGGCCAGATAAATTTGAAACAACCTTGGCTTAAGTGTGCTGTTGACGTCAGGTGGCGATCGCATTTTTGCCAATTTAAAATTGTTCAAGAGTTGCCCAACCGAGCGAGTTTTGATTTTCATCGGAACGCGTCCAAAGCCGTTAATTTCAAATGCATCTCACAACCAGTGAAGAAATTCGATTTCTACACCTAGCGTCCAAGTCCAACCTCGACACAATGGCACCTGTTGAGTGCGATACTCAGACAAAGGGGAATTTCTTGTCGCGACAAACGGCACTGCCATTGTTAAGAGGTGACGCACTGCTCCGTTGCATTTCTACTTTTCTGATGCGAACCAAATCATCATGATAGGACGATAGTGATCTAGAGATGAATGAACTTGATTCTGAGGCAACTGGCGCAGAACTATGTAGTATAATTTTTTTATGTCTATTCATTTTTAATAAGGAAAATTCTAGATTTTTAGTTAAAAGTGAAAAGTGAGAAGCTAAGGTTTTTTATTTTAGCAATTTTGTAGCAAGGTCTACGTCATGTTAACCAAAATTTTATTTTCATAGGCGTACCTTGCAGTGGAATTCGTAAGAATTTATAAAATTTAAATAAATAGTACAATAATTAAATTTTTACAACAAAGCAAAAGCTCAAGTTCTTCCCTTCCAATTTTGATTCAATCTAAAAGTGAATTTATTATTGCAACTTTGAAAAGCACAATGACGATTCATAATCAATTTTAACGTTTTATTCCCTATGCGTAAAAATTTTAGTAATCTTTATTGTAAGATTCTGGAGGTCTCGTTGTTAAAGAGACATTAATTTCCACACAATTTTGCCTCAGACTCGTGAAAAATTTTAGCAAAATTTATTGCTAAAATTGCACAGTTAACTCATCACTGTCTTTGCAAATCTCACAATTATTTTGATTTAAATTATTTTCTACATTAAAAAAAATCTATATATTTTTACTGCAGGTAAATCAAGTAATTATAATGTTACAATAATATTATGTATCAGGAATTTTTTTCCCTTATATTTTCAAGTAATATATTATTTTGAAAAGCCGGGCACCAATACCGTAGAATAATCGATGACATAATTGCGGCCGGCTTCATATAGCGGCAAAAGAACGCCTTACTTTAAAGGCGAAAATCTCCTGGCGAAACGAGAAGTGCACATTTTTTGTTTGTGCTCCAGCAGCAGAGACGCGCGAGAGTCCTTCTCCTGAAAAATCTGATTAATTCAGCAGCTCGGCTCGACGAATCCCTTCCCGAGCAATGCATTTTACCTCCACTACACTCGCATATAGATCTTCAGCGGTGGCGTGGGTAACGGGTTAAATTTTTTATATTCCTCAACCCAAAGTAGGCCGCTTTATAAAGACCCACGAGACCGAGAGAGGGGCATCATTTCAGCAGTGTGTTTGACAAGGATCACTTCGTCTTCAAAGTACAAACAGAAAGGTAAGTCCAAACTTTTATTTTCCATCACTTGTTTGGCAACATTTTGAGGCTTTTCGCTGCGAACCGAAGATTGGTTTATGAGAGAGATCCGTGTAACGTCTCTTGCTCTTACATTATTTGCGGTCGATTTCGCTTTCAGTCGCGACTCATGGGAATTCAAAACCAATAATTCTCACTGTTTACTCACATGCCCATGTGTGCATCGGTCTCTATATGTACATGTTACTTTTTTTATCAATTTTATTTTCGTCAATCAAACTATGCAAAAAAATAAAATTATTTTATCATAATTTATTTATTCTTAATTTTTTTATCGCCTCAAATTAATTAGAATTTTCTTTCTTTTTTTGTAAAATAAAGTTCATTGAGGTGCAGCGACGTCATTCATTAAAACGGATCTCTAAAGCCGGCTAATCGAACGGCATTTTAATCTGTGAGGCTTGTTTGCCTGTTCACCCAAGCGTGCCCAAAAAACCAACCAACGCGCATTTTTATACCTGACACATAAAATATTTTTCTAGACCACTTCGGATTCATTCAGTGGAAATAATTATTGTCGCGCCGCATCTTCATCTCGCCGTTAATGTCACCAATTAAAACGCCGTTCCCAACCAATCAACCAGATGTCTCGGTCGGTTTTCTCAAAACGATCTTTCTCGAATCGGTGCAATTACTCAGCTCATTACTCTGCAATTACCAAGGTCTGATGCATCCTCTGCGTTAGTTGGCGGTGAAAGTTGGAAACAAAAGCATTCAAAGTCAAGATTGAATCACCATTCATCGGTGCAATTATGCAAAGATATATCAATCTCTAATTGTTTTGCGCGAGAGTGCGATAATGGACAATGAATTCGAAGGCTATTATTATGGTGGAAGAGAAAAGAGGGGCACGGGATCAATGTGTCGTCTGCGGGGAAAAAACAAAGGATTGCCTTGTAGGGCTCGCCAGACGACGCAAATCAGGATATCTGTCCATCACTCTTTCTAACAAGGTTACACTCTTATTCAATTAAAAGATCCGTTTGCTTATAAAAAAAAAACACGTCCTGAAGAGCAAAGAAAAATCTTGGATGCTTCGTGTTTAAAGATAAATTTCGTTTTATCCAAAAATTTCCGCGTGGGTAAAAACGCGCGTCTCAGGTGTGGCCGCGCTGCTGCACCTGCGAGACTCACTAACTCTCGCAGCTTCCTCGGATGAGTCCCGTTTGACCCAACAATGTGCCACTAACCCATGGACAGAGTTGTTTCTTGTATTCTATACAGTAACGGGACCGCAGTTCAAGGTTGGACTCTCTTCACTTCTTAATGGCCGCCACGAAAACTTTTTCCCTCTCGCAGGGGGCCAACTATTTTTGCTCTAAAAATGTCGCCAGACCTGTTCGGGTTATTGTTCGCATTTTATTGCGCCACGATGAGATCGATACCGGCGGCAACGGCACCGGACGACAAAGTTTCACTGTCTGTCACTTCATTTCAGTCATTTCAGTGAATTGCCCTGCAGGTGACAGTGACGCAATTGCGATTTTCAATTCTAGCAAACTGCTTTTATGAGATAGATTTCTCGCAAGTTAATATAGTCGCGCAGATATATTTAAAAAAAGCATTAAAATTTCAAAATTAGTTGCTTATAATTTGCAAAATTCTACCAGTTTAAAGATTGACTTTTATAGTTATTTTTATATTTATATTGAATTTTTTCTTTGCGAAAAATTTAAAAAACAATTTACAATTTATTGGTTTTTTTTATTTTTATAATGCTGATTGAAAATCATATAATTTTCAATAAAGACTTTTTTACTTTGCAATGTCCTTTACGGCTAAAATTGTCTTGAAGTTCAGAAAATATTCAGAAAATATATGTATGTAGAAATGCAACATGCCCGCGTATAACAATGATATTATTGTGCTTTATTTATTTCAACATAAAATGATCTTTTGTCCACTTTTGTCATTGCAGAATTTTATGCACAATTATTTCAAAGTGCATCACAATTTAATATGACGAAATCAGTACAACCTATATTTTCATGGAGCAATCCAATGTGCAAACCTATTCTTTTGAAAATATTACACTGTGCGTCTACTTTATTATTTGTTTATTCGCTGTAAATTAAAATATTAAATATAAAATTTTCCAACATTTTTAAACTTCTTTTAAAAATATTTTAAAATATATTTATATTTTCTTTGTTTCCTAGTCATCTGTTTGTTTTCCATTTCATTGAGATACAGTCACTGGGAATTGGCTGAAAATACATTAATGAAAACACTTTTTTTAGCATAATTAAAGCCATCATTTTTATAATTTACTTCCGTAATTAAGTTAAGTTTTTTAAATGCCTAACTATTAATGGAAAAATAACACAATTGAAATGCAATTTTTTTTAATTACGTCCAATCTTTTATTTATTTATTTTTTTTAGAGGAGTGCACACTTGTTGTTTAAGAATTAAGAAATCGTAGTTAGCTGTACGCCTGCCGCGGAATAATGAATGAGGAGGCCGTCGCACTCGTCAATTAATGAAATTGTCTCTCGCGCGCGTCTCTCGAGACAATCGAATTAACTTCTGAGAAATTACCGGTCGCGCCTCTTTGATGTGTCACGCGGCACACACGCAGCTCAAAATGCATTGTGATGCGCAACCATTGTTAGCCTACTTGCGTTCGAAATAATTTTCTCCGCGACCAATTTGGGCAGTGTAACTTCCGCAGGCAAACATTTGCTTTTCGAGTCGAGTTCAAAAACAGCTTTGTTCTTTGCATACCTAATTGCGTGGGCAAACACACTCCAGCTAGACAGAGGATGAGCAAAGGAATTTAGAACCTTCTTCTGTTTCAAAACTTTCTATTAGAGGAAAAATATTACTCCGAAGGGCTTGTTTTATTTATTCCAATAAAGTTCCCCACTTTCCAGGCGAATCTTTTAAAGTATTTTTAAATATTTCTCGTCAGTGTTTTTATGCAAATTTTTGCTCGTGGCACTAAAACTGTAAAACGTAAAACGTCCGACGCATTTTTGGGAGGAGGCGAGCGGATGACAAAAATGACACAAAATATGCAAATGTCGCCACAGGAAAACAGTTAGAAAGTTGTTCAAACATGGACTTTGCGTCTTGGGTGATGCACACTCTAATTGGCACGCACCCAAAATTGCGTGCAGCCGAATGAATTAAAATTCAGCCGGACATTATCCTCTCGTAATTATAACGTCGTGCCGGAGAAATTTACAGTTCCTAGACGTGGGTCGTCTGAAAAATTCCTTAGCCGCGCGTGTTGTGTACATTATTATTATTTACGGTCGACCGCAAAATCCGAGAGAAAATGCGCGAAAAGCCTCAAGATCTAATGGTCGATCTTCCCGCTAATCTTTCACGCTGATCTCTAATGGTTTTCCCTATTTCTCCAGGCATCATGCTTCGTGAGTGCGCCCTGGTGCTCATGCTGGTGGCTGTGACCCTCGCCCAGAGGAGGCTAGCCCTGCCAGACGCTCGCTCTTGCTCCAACCGTAAGTTTTCGATTTTAAAATTCATATTTTTAATAGAAAATGTAGAGCATTAATTTAATAAAATAAATAACTTATTTAATAATTATGAAATTAATTTTTTAATGTTATTCAAATGTCTTTTAACTAAAAATGAATTTCAAAATTTCAGGAGTACGACACACAACTTTCAGAGACTCACGTGGAGTTTCGCACTCGTACTTCTTCAGCTGGGAGCACGGCCCGACCCGCAACCTCGAGGTTGACTGGCTCGATGCCCGCAACATCTGCCGCCGCCACTGTATGGATGCTGTGTCCCTGGAAACTCCTCAGGAGAACGAATTCATCAAGCAGCGCATTGCCCGCGGTGGTGTCAAGTAAGTTATTTTCGGATTTTGCTAACTTACCAAAACAAAATTAATTTCAGATCCACTTTAATATAATTGAAATAATTTTACTCTTGATAATTATATTTTCAATGATTTTTTTTATATAACAATTAATTTTCTTTCTCAAAACCTAATTTTCTTACACAATTTCAATTTAAAAAATTGACTTAAATTTTATTTTAATTCAATTCTAATAATCAGGTATATCTGGACCTCTGGCCGCAAGTGCAACTTCAACGGCTGCGACCGTCCCGATTTGCAGCCCACAAACGTCAACGGCTGGTTCTGGTCCGGTTCTGGCGCCAAGATTGGACCCACCAACCAGCGCAACTCCGGCGACTGGTCGCCCACTGGCGGATTCAACCAGGCCCAGCCTGACAACCGCGAGTCGGCCCAGGGCAACGACGAGTCCTGCTTGTCCATCCTGAACAACTTCTACAACGACGGTCTCAAGTGGCACGACGTTGCCTGCCACCACCTGAAGCCTTTCGTCTGCGAGGACTCCGAGGAGCTGCTCAACTTCGTCTCCTCCCGCAACCCCGGCATCCGTCTGTAAATCTTAGCTTCTCTCCGTAAAAAGGGAATTATTTATTGTACTCTTGTTGAATGTATATCAAAACAACTGAGGAGGCTCCTGACACTCCACAAAAACGTGTGACATTTCTACGAAAATGACGTCTGTGTACAATTTTTTTGAAATCACTTTTAAGCGCCAAATTTGTTAGACTTTTTAGCGATGAAAACTGCTCAAGTGAGTGCTGTTGGGCATTCATTCAGAGGATAATAATATTAATAATATTTGACAAATAATGACAAAAAGACATTTACCTATTTTGTAGTTAATAAAGAAAGTGATTCAAAATTGTGTAAAATTTGTTTGGTATTATTTTTTTAAAAATACGTCAACGTTATCTAAAGTACATTACTTTTTTATTGCCAGAGTTAAAAATTATCGCTGCGCAGTTGAAATAATTTATTGATCATGAGAGCAGAGTAGAAGACAGGATAGCTAACGTGGCGAACACACTCTTGAGTTCCTTTATGAATCATACATTAAAATACATTTATAATGGTACTGGTTGACTATAAGCTAATTTTAATTAAATTACATAACAAAATAATCAGGCATTCTAAACTTATAACTTTGGGAGTTGTTTGGAAACTTTCATAATTGTTACGCTCCATTACGCTCTATGCAGGGTTCAAAATTACCAATTTTAGAATCTAAAAATAATTAAAACAGATAAATTACAAGCTATAATTTCTATACTTAAATTATTTAATTAAAATGCGGCAGCTGATCAAAGTTATTGGCATAGTAACTTTTATGAACACAGATTAAAGACTTAAAATGCTCCAAACAGTTTTGCAGAGTTCCTTAGGAGCCACCATTTAAATTTTCCAAACTGTTAAACAGCTCTTTTTGAGAAGATATCACGTGACCCAATTTTAGCCCCTGAAATCATCGTTGTTGCCCCTCCTATTGCTCTGCGGCCGCCGTCTGCGCGTTGGCTGAGGCGCTTCAAACGCTCGGAAGTCGGGTTGCGCTCTGTTCACTGGTGGCAATTGTACAGGTGGTGATCGGTTTGGTGTCTTCCTCAAACACACGACGCAGCGACTCACGCGTTTAGTCAAATCAGCTGCCTTCAGAGTTTGTGGTCGGGGTCTGAAAAAATAATTCTCATAAATATATCCCTGATAAATATGCAAAGCACAGGAATAGGAAAATAAATACAAAAAAATTATTTATTAAAAATAAGCCAATCAATGCTACTATTTTTCTATTTTTTGAAATATCTATGCGTAATGCATACCTTCTAAACATGTCCATGTCATCCAGAGTGGCCAACCAGTAGGAATAGGCAGTGGAATAATAATTGCATCGACCAATGCCTTGGCACTCAATGAAAGGAGCTGCTCGGAATTCCTCCAAACATGAGCCAGGAGAGACCAAAGACTGGCCACTGCCCTCTGCTCCAGAGTCAGTGTGCTAAAATAAATCATAAATATTTCAATAAAAATTTAAAATTTAACTAAAAGAAAATGCTTGCCATTAGGAAGCTGTAGCCCATCCACATTTCTTCCCAGCCGTTGGGACAGCTTGGGAGAACCATTGTTTGAGAGTGGACGGCCAACACCCTGGTTGGTGCTTCGCAAACGGAACATCTGGAAAAAATTTATTTTTAATCAGTATTATTTTTATTATTTTTTGACTTATTTGAAGCAAAATTTAATTAGCTAGAACCTTGAAATGTATTTCTTGACATTAGGAGCCTGAATGGGCGCCATAGTCATGGGCATCGGCTCGGAGGTACTCAACCAGTACGAGTAGTCCGACCGGCTAGCATAGTCACAGACGTTGTTCAAATTGCAGAATAGATACGGCATGGTTGAGAATCGACGCAGGCAACTGCCCGGGGCACCTAACGAGACAAAATAAATCAAAATTGATTGAAACGCATTTAAATGGTTGTGTGTATGCAACCGGCATATCCGGTAGATATGGCAGTTTGCATAAATTTTTAACATGAAAACGTACCGAGATCCTGTCCATGCGCTTTCGCGTTTCCTGTGAGGTGGAGTAGTGAATATCCGTCCCAGAGACGAACCGTGCCGGTGGGACAGGCGGGCACCAGCACTGACTGCGAGTGCCGCGTGAAAAAGAAGCCCCTGTTTTTCGGGCCGGCGGCATTAGGTGCAGGAGGACCGGGAATTCCGGGCAGACCTAATATAATTATATAAATTTTTAATTTTCCTCATCAGTAAAAGAGTCTTATCAAATAAATAATTAAATATATAGTTAATATAAAATGACTAAATAATAAAAAAATAATTCAAAATATTAATTTACCAGGTTTGCCGTCATAACCAGGGATTCCGTCTCTCGCCCTGTCTCCTGGTCGGCCTCTTGGGCCCTCCAGGCCAGGCAGACCGGGCACACCGTCAATTCCCATTTCCCCTCTCATGCCTGGAAATCCAGATAGCCCGTTTTCACCGGGATATCCCCTCGGACCTTTCATTCCCGGCAACCCTCGATCGCCCTGATCGCCTGGTGGATTTGGCTGGTAAAAATCTTCCGGAATGATGGCAGGCTCTCCTGGTGGGCCCTCTTCACCCTGAGATACACGTTGTTGCAAACTTAGCCTTTTTTACACTCTAAGAAATTATCATACTGCTTACCATATCACCCCTTACACCAGGGAAGCCTTGCACACCGGGTTCGCCGTCGTCGCCCCTTCCACCTTGAAAACCTTGCAACCCAAATGTACCGTTTCGACCTGGGGTACCTCGCTCTCCCTTTCGGCCGTTGTAACCGTCTCGGCCTGGATAGCCAACGTCACCCGTCATGCCCTTCAAGCTGCTCAGAAAAGAGTGTGAAATTTTAATTTAAAAAAAATTAGGTTTCCCAAACCCAAAATCAGCTTGGCCAGGTTCTCCTCGTGGACCCTTGATGCCGGGGAAACCAGGGCTTCCTAAAATTATGAAAAATCTTGAATGCAGAGAACTGCCAAATATCAAAATAAAAATAAACTTACCATCAATTCCAGGGGAGCCTCCGCGGCCGTCGTATCCTGGTAACCCGGGTAGGCCTACGTCACCGATTATTCCTTTGATACCCTGAAACAAATTAATATATTATGGAGATTTAGAAAAACTTTAAAATCACAAAATACAAATTAAAGTTCATTGGAAAGTATTGTTATTTATCATTTTTAACTCTCATTTCATGAAAATATCATTGTCTAAAATTCATGAAAGACCAAACATTTCTAACTTTTAATTTTTTCCATCTATGCCTCTGAATATTAAATTGTTTATTTTTTATTTTTTATCACATTTTTTTACAGAAATTTCTACCTTTTCGCTTTATTTTATCTCATTTAGCTTTCAGGTTAATAAAACTTTTATCCCACGCTCATTATGTAAATATAGTTCAAGGGCCCGTCTTTGGATGTGTTTGTACTGTCATTGCCGTTGAACTCATTATTCTTTCATCACTCCCTGTGCTGACAAAGGCAAACAAATTTGGCCCAGTTTTGCTTCACTAAACGCTCGATATGAAGTTTCGCATTCAGCAAAGCTTATGTGCTCTTGTATATGATATATTTATTTTTCTAGTAAAAACTCCCACGATTTATATATTCAACCTCCCGCCGGCATTGCATCCAATAATTCTGATTTGGCTGTGCCACTCTGCGGCATCTCGAGCCCTTTGTGTCGTCATTGCATCACACATTAGCCGCACGAACGAAGAAAGGCCGGGCCGATTGCACGCGGGCACCATCGTTCACCGGGTCGCACGCGCACGCTCTCCCTTGTTCGTGTTTACGGTTGTTTCCCTGACAACAAACTGCATGTCCTGGCCGATTCAGTGTTATTTCGGAGGCCAAACGAGCAAGCAGCCGGACAAGTGTATTTCGATCAAATCTAATACGGAACTGAAAAGTGCGCAAACGATAATAAACGCAACCAGTGACACACATTTTTCGTAAAGTCAGTGCTGAATTTTAACTTTGACAGAGGACTTGGTTCAAAAGTGCTCCTATTGATATGTAAATATTTTAATATTAACAACACTTTTACAGTTAAAAAAATTGTCATTATTTTTTACATTTCTTAAGAAACTTTGATGTGTGAGTGTTAAATACGAACAAACATTTACAAAAAGTCGTGCCCCCAGCCGTTCCACCTGCCTCCGATTGGCCTTCCGAGCCGCCAGCCAAGCTCCAAACCAGGCGTGCTCAGCAAAAGCGCCCCTGAATGTTTCTCCACGCTTGATCTTATGAGGGAACATCAGTCCGTCTCGCCGCCCTGCTGGCTGCTGTCCAAAATCTTCCGCAGGCGGGACGCCCGCCTCGGAAGCCCCCCTGATTTGACGGCCCCCGTCCCCCCACGTGCGGCTGACCTTTCGCCTTACTCCCCGTTGCCGGCAATCAGCAGCCGCAGAGAAAGTGCCTCGAGCACCAAACAGGAAAGTGAGGATCCTGCGGAGGAAGCAGCATCATCCGAGGTACCTACTGAACCGCATCCGACACTTTTGCGGCAGAAAACTTACATCGTGACCGACCCTGTAATTGTAAAAGGTCCGGCGAAGAAAACCTTGAAAAGACGCAAGTTGGACAAGAGCAAGGCTTGGGGTGGTTTGAAGCAGGAGCAGAACTTGCAATTAGGTGTGGCTAAAGGGGGCATGTTTTTTGTGGTTGGTGCTGAGGACAATGAAAATAACACGTCGTGAAAGAAAGACGAGACAAATTGTGTTGAACTGATTTGTGATCATCCACGGAAAAGCAAGAGAGACTGCGATTTGAATTTAAACGTTGTGATATTGTTAAGATTATAGAATGTGTTTTGTTGCGCAAAATATTGTCACTGATACGTTGATAATTACTTCCTAATTGCTCGAGTCAATGACCTGCGCGCGACGGCTGAATAAGGGAAAGTCATTTGCCCGCTGGGTCACTGGGTGAATGAATTTATCACGCCGCCCAATCAAACGCTAGAATTGGTGAATTCACGTATTTGTACAATTTTGAAATAAAATTTTTGTCTTCATATTATCTCATTTTTCTTTTATGAAAAAAGGTTAAATTTTGCTTCAAAATAATTTAAATTTGCATTCAGCTTTTATCACTTATTCGAAATTGCTCACACAGGCTGCTTTTCAAAGCTCTACAGTCTACTTAAATAGCAAAACTTATTAGTCGAGATATTGATTTGCAATTTTCTTCTTTTCCCCTGTGTGCCCTTCGCGTGATCAATCAGCAAAAAATAAGCCGATATCGTGCATGTTATGCAAAATAAAGCTAAAAAATAACTCACAGTAAGAGATAATCCGTTTGGCCCTTGACGACCTGGGGGACCATCGGCACCATAATCTCCGGGGCTTCCCTTCTGACCAACACGACCTGGTCGGCCTGGGAACCCGTCAAAACCAGGTTCACCCTGTTCACCTCTTTCAACGTCTCTTGGCTCCATACCTAATAATATTTAAGTAAATTTAATATTAAGAAAAATTTGAAATTAAGGCGTTAGAGAACAAGTTTATCAAAATCTTTCTTGTCACTTGACGCATTAAATTTTTTAAATGCTCTATCCTTTTGATCTGCTTTATTTGATTAAATTCAGGTTACATATTTATTTGAATTGGAAAAAATTATTTCATCAATCAAGCTGTACTTATGGTCAATTTGAGAATATGAATAGTTTTTAAGGCATTAGAGAGCAATAAATCGTAAAGTATTCTCATTGGTAAGAAACCCTGCTTTCCCTTAAATTAAACATAAAAAGGATTTAACGTACCTGGAAGGCCTGGAGCTCCTGTCATGCCTTTGCCTCCCTTAACACCGATAACACCAGGGAGACCCGTGACGCCAGCGAAACCAGGACTTCCTTGTGGACCCTGAATCATTGAAAACTTTAATTAGAGATGACAATTCAGATTTTTAACATACCATAGCTCCAGGGAAACCCATTCGGCCGGGCTCCCCCCTTTCACCCTTATTTCCCAGCGGACCGTTGAGACCCGTTTCTCCAGGTTCACCCTTTGACCCTTCAGTGTACGGTGTAATGCCTGGTTCTCCGACAAAGCCTTTAGGACCTCTTGAACCCTGCACACCAGTTAGGCCCTCGGGACCGCTGTTGCCTTTCATTCCTGTACGAAAATAAATTTAACTTAAAAATAAAATTATTATTTTAGGATTTTAGGACAAATTTTGATCTAAATGATTGGATACCTCAATCCGCCAGAATTTTTATTATGATATTTATATTTAAACAAATCATGTTAATTCGAATATTAATTAAGACTAGGGTAAATATTTCCAGTAAATTGATAGAATGAACATGTTTTTTTTTATGTATGTTTCTCAAATAAATATTAAAAAATGATTACCTGGTCGACCGAATATTCCTGGGTCTCCTTCCATTCCAACTTCCCCTTTAAATCCGTCAGGGCCTCTTGGACCAATAAGACCCTGTTCTCCCTTTCGGCCATCTTTACCCCGAGTTCCCGAATAACCGTCGTAGCCCTGCAGGCCTCCATCTCCCTTCAAACCTTTGATGCCGTTAAACCCGGGTTCACCATTTTCTCCCTATTAAGGATATTCGATTGAGAACACAATGCTCGTCCTGAAATACTGATACCATACCTTTAAGCCATACAGGCCTATTAGCCCAGGGATTCCAGCATCTCCGCGTTGACCTTTAGGGCCTTCGTCTGCATTCAGATTTATTCCGTCGTCTCCTCGTTCTCCCTTTAGGCCATCCAGTCCGTCGATACCTGAGTAGCCCCTGGGACCCGTTTCACCAGGGTCTCCAGACATTCCCTTTGGTCCACTAAAAGAATCATCTCCAGGTGGACCGGGTTCACCAGGAATTCCAGTTTCACCAGCCATGCCCTAAAATATTTTATTTTTAAAAACATTACTTTGGAAAAAAATTTATTAAAACTGTAGCCTACCCCAAATTACAACAATTAATAAATAATAACTATTTTTAATTATGTATCAGTCATCATAAGAAAGGAGGAATAAAACATATTTGAATTAGGTTGACTGAGGAAGGCATTTTCCAATAGATATTAATTTATTTAAAATTTTTATTAAGTTTAACTCAATTAAATAAACATTATTTCTCTGCGTTAGTTTTGAATTGTTTTTGAAAATTCACGCAAATTTATTTTCCCCTATTCACACGAGGAATTTTGAAGAGAAAAATGTAAAGTAAAATCACTTTACCTTAAAACCAGGCATTCCAAACTGTCCGTCACGACCTTTCCGACCATCGTCACCCACAAATCCCTTTGGACCTGGTAAACCTGGTCGGCCTGGTTCTCCAGGTCTTCCATCGATACCTTTGAGATTCATATTTTTAATTATTTTAGCACATAAGACGCAACAGAAATGTAAGTCTAAATTTGGATACAAAAAGCTGTATGTTTATAAACTCTTTTTTTTCATTTTTATTCTTCCACTAATTATTTTGCCTCTAGCTTTGACCCCAGTGCAAATTATAATAAATCCTAAATTAGGGAACGTTTGTACACCGGAATATTATACAATTTCAAAATATTTTTCCTCACCTGGGTAACCGTTGTCACCCCTGTCGCCAATAGTTCCTGGTCTCCCGTCAAATGCATTGGTACCATTAAATCCTGGTAACCCAAATTCTCCGGGTTCACCATTGGGACCAGCTGGCCCTGGTCGTCCAGCGTCTCCTTTTACACCTTTGATACCCATCGAGCCATTCATCCCGTCATAACCTATTTTGTTTTTAAACAAACAAGTTAAATTTTTTGCCAAAATAATGTTAATATCCGTGGGAAGAGTGAAGGATGAGAGAGGGAAAAACATTTTTGTATTTAAAACTTCACAAATCTTAATTAATTTATTGTTATATTATATTTGACAGCATTTTAAAAGTTCTTTGCTAGCGCTTAGTGCAATTGATTTAGAACAAAATTATAAAAGACTTACCCCGGAGACCGAATGAGCCAAATACACCACTTAAGCCTTTTTTCCCAGGCAGCCCAGGCCTGCCCTCAGGACCAGCTCTTGCTTCTCCCCTTTCTCCTTTCCTGCCCTTCAGTGAAATTAAATTTAATTTCTACAGCTTATAATTGATAGTGATTGTTTTTTAGCTTCAGAAAATATAAGCAGACCAAAGTAAAAAGAAGGAATAAAAAAAAATTGGGCATTTTCTTATTTAATTTTATAATTGATGGGCCGGCGTTTTGTATGCTATCAAAAATTTAATTTTTTTTTTGCTCAAATGGTGTTAAAAATGCATTCAATTTAGTAATTTTATTTCTTACTCTAAGACCATAGATCCCGGCTGAACCAGGCGCACCCTTACTGCCTTTCTCACCAGTGTACCCTAATGACCCAGGTCGTCCGTCAATACCATCAAAACCAGGGTTACCGTCCATTCCTCTAGGACCAGGTCGCCTAAAACAAACAAAACGAGTTTATTCAAGTTGATTTTAAACATGCTATTACGTTTAAGTTCATTGTCAATTCCAATAAGATACAAAATCATTTTAAGATACATTCCACTTTTAGTTATTTAAAATAATTTTTAAATGTGTCGTTTTATTTTAAATATGCATCAATTCCATGCATAGATTAGAACACACTGGTAAATAAATAATTTTTAACTGCTCCATTATTTTACAGTAATTTCTTGAATTTAGGGATGCAGAAATTATCAAAATTTATTACCCTGGCAGGCCTCTTTCGCCCTCCAAAATTGACAATCCTAGGTCACCACGGTCACCTTTTGGTCCAGAAACGCCCTAAAGAGCATTATTTGATAATTAATGTTTTGGCAAAATAATGCCGTTGTTACTTACTGGGATTCCAGGCCGACCATCTCGGCCAGGAGAACCACTTGGACCCTTAGGGCCTTCATCTCCTGTTTCACCTTGGTGGCCTTGGAAACCACTCTCACCCTGTTTTGTTGGCCCAGGCAGCCCCTTCAGGCCGGGCATTCCTTCAAATCCAACTTCGCCTTTTTCACCCTTTGGCCCTTGAAATCCCCGTGGTCCTGCGCAGCGTTATTTGCATTACATTAATTTACCTTCTGATTATTTTTTACGTAATACCATAAGGTCCTGTCCGCCCTTTTTCTCCTGGTTCTCCCAGTACATCGAAAATAAAGTTGGGAACTGATCCCATTTCACCCTGTGGTCCTTGATCACCTCGTGGCCCCTTTGAACCCCTAGAAATTTAAATATTATGGTATAAGTGGAATATTTCGAATACTCTCATTGCTAGTATTATTTCATTTTTTCCAAATATATTCAATAAAATCAGTTAAATTTTTTCTCATATTTTCAGGGCATTCTGATTTTGCCCATCTATCAGTCCAATCGCATGGCTGGTGAGGTTTGCGCTCACAGTAATATCGACTAACTTAAAAAGTTAAAATCAATCAATTTAAGTTGCTACGAGTTATTAATTTAAAAAATCATGTTTTATTGTTTCCGAGTATTTAAAAAAATTCTAAAACCAATTTATCCCCTCCCCGCTTTTAATAAGTTTATTAAATAATAGAAACTATTTCCAGTTTTTATTATGATTGTAAAGAACAGACTGAAAACCAATTTGTAGTTTGTTCCAATTAATATCAGGCTGATATAAAGTCATACTTATCACCGGGATTTCCTTGGGGACCCACAAGTTCATAGACAAGTCTGTTGTCAGCTTCTCCTTTTTCTCCATTCAAACCGTCAAAACCAGGTCTGCCGTCTCTTCCTGGAATGCCAGCTTCACCGAAAATTCCCTGTTAAAAATAAATTACTTAAACTGTGAATTTTTTAATAATACAATAGATTTGAGGCTGCTGAGAACTATGCATGCATATTATTGTGGGAAAATAGTTTAGGAACAGATTATTAGTCTGCAGAAGCAGCATGATGTAAATTACAGCGTGTATAATTATTTTACTGGCGGTAAGTTGAGCGCCTATGGTGTTTTGAAAAAATCTTCTCTTAACTTATTAAATGCATTTTTTAAGTAATTGTGTGTGTAAATATGATAAAAAAAATTAACAAAACCTTTTCTCCTCTCGCGCCTAGTAAGCCATTTAATCCAGGGTACCCGTCATCACCCCTATCACCTGGTTCTCCTTGGACACCTATTTATTTGTTTTCCCGTAGAGTGATGACTTGAAACTGCGTAATAATAATTACCAGGAAGGCCTCTATATCCCTGGTCCCCAGTTTCAGCAACTCTTAAACTTGAGCGCAGATCAATTACTTGTCCATCCAGACCTGTTGGGCCAGGGTCGCCAGGCTCACCTTTTATTCATTCAAATCATGATGTTAATAAAAGTTTAAATATATAAATTTTTATTTAAATATGCACCTCTTTGACCATCAGTCCCTACAGAACCAGGCATCCCTTTGAGCCCTACCAATCCTTTTGGCCCCTTCGGTCCTCGCGGTCCGGGTAAACCAGATTTTCTGAAATCATATTATTTAAAACCTATTAAATACAAAAATACTATGTCACTATTTTACAATCCAATCGATTTTTAAATTTTAGTGCAGAGCCATATTTAACTTCAAAATTGTGTTGGTCAGAATTTTCATTGATCTGACTTGGAAACGACCAAGACAAATGATATCAGGATTTTCAGAGTGCTTATAATTGAAATAGCAGTGAAGATTTAAGTGATATATATTTTAAGTGAAAAAAAAAACAGTTGCAATAAGAAAAAAATCAAAATCATTACCCAGGGTAACCATGAAGTCCTGATCGTCCGGGGTCGCCAAGGTCACCTTTCACTCCATCTCGCCCTAAAGTTCAAATCAAATCTCTAAAAAAACTATTGTGCTAATGGAATAAAAATATTTTAAATTTTGATCTACTTCGGTGCGAATTGAATTAAGCTTCGTTACTTATTTTTAGATGAAGCCTGTTTCCTCAATTTTTGAAATAAGCTGTCCGTCTATAATTTTATTAATAATATTTAACAATTAATGCTACAGAAAAAAATCCACCAAGGAAATTATGAAAGAGTTGAACAGGATGCTGAAGGCGTAGGTTGTGCTGATATAAAAATTAGTTCACAAGAGCGGACATCCTTTGAGAAAACGGAGCGTGGGATTTCAATAAGCTTGCCATCGACTTTTCTCTTATCAAATATTCAGCTTCATACGAAACCACGATTAATCAACTCACCATTTGGGCAAAATCCGCAGTCGTCTCCTCTAAATCCTTTGATACCTTTCGGCCCATCAAAGCCATCCAGACCGTTGAAACCTGGATCTCCAGGGAACCCTTTTTATAACAAAAACATTGCAATAATTATTGAGAGCACCTTTATTAAAGGGTTTTCACGTCAAAGTATAAAAAGTCCTTTTATTTTTATTGTTTTAAAAATGCACAATAATCACCAACCTGGTAACCCTGGCTCTCCAGGAGGACCAACGACATTTGCCCCATCTCCAGGCTGGCCCTTTAGTCCTAAATTGAATCGTAAAATTTATTGAATGAAAATGTAAATGGTATTATTTTTTTGTAGCAACTACAAACTTAATGCCGATAATTTTAACAAGATACTTACCACCATCTCCTGGGTCACCTCTGTCACCTTCAAGCCCAATGAAACCGTCGGGACCATCTGAGCCGTCTACTCCCTTTGGGCCAATCACATCCATGCCGATAAATCCTTTCTCACCCTTAGGGCCTGGAATGCCTTCGATTCCCTGCAGGCCCTGAGGTCCAATATCTCCAGGAATGCCTATCAAAAGCAACATATATGTTACAATTTTATTTGCAAAGTGCTTACAAATTATGAATCAAATGCAAAGCAGCAATTGTATTGAACTAGTCAACCAAGTATGGCAGACGTGCAATTAAATAGTAATTAAAAATAATCAAAACAATATTAAAATAGAAAAAAAATTACTTCTTGTTGAGCACTTAAGGAATATATTCCAATTTATTTAAAAAAGAATTGGGATTGACTTACAATATTAAACGTGAAAAACGTACAGCAATGTGTAAAAATAATTTTTGGAATATTTTTTTAAAGAAATAATTACAAACGCCAGCCAGTGAAGTTATAGGCCAGTGCTGATATGTGACTGGCAAGCAAGGCACAGCCGAGCAGGTTTCTTCACTACTACAAACATTTTTAATTATAATATGTATTTACTTTATTGAGTCCTCTCAACCTTAACTTTTAATTTTTTTTCAAAGCACGTCTTCAGTTCAGAGTATACTGATTTGATTATTTTTGTGCAATTCATTTGTGCAGGATTTATGACATTTAATCGTTACTTACCATTGTCACCCGCTTCTCCTTTGATTGAAGTTCCTTTGATACCTCTAAGACCAGGAACACCAGAATCACCGGGTTCACCTGGTGGGCCCTGTATTCCTATTAGACCTTCCATGCCCTTTAGACCGTTAGCACCCTGCAGACCGGGCAGACCTTTTAAGAAGAAAGTACATTTAAAAAACCTTTTTGTCAGTGAGAAACCTTCTTTTTAAGCAGGGTTTTCATCTTTGTGCAAAAAAGCGCATTATAATCAATGAGTCCAAGCATAAATATAATGATATTCAAATTCAATCAACTTCAGCTGCAATAATTCACAAGAAAAATATCAAAGAAAATCTAGTATGAAAAATTATGATATTATTGTATTTATTCTTTTTGTGAAGTTAGTGTAGTAGTTTGAATAATTTTCTTTCTTCGGAGGTTTATAAAATTCATGTACGCATTGGAATTTGATTCCCCCCCCCCCTGTTTTTTTACTGTTTTTTAGATCAATTTGGGAAATAATTTATATTTTATCAAAATGTTCTTGACAATAAACTGTTGTTTTGCAACAGTGCAAATTAATTTAAAATGGATATTTAAAATGCAAGTTTGCAATAGCTGATTAAATGCGCAGCTCCAAAAACTGAAATTTACCAATGGGGCCTTGTGGCCCTGCAACACCAAATTGTCCTTCCTCGTCTAAAAATGGATCATAAATTCCAGGTTGCCCCTCATATCCCTGAACACCAGGCCGGCCCACCCGTCCAGGTTCTCCTTGTTCTCCTTTGCTTCCGTCGAGTCCATCCAGACCCAAATATCCCGGTGCTCCTTTGAAACCCTTAGGTCCGGAAGGACCGATAGGCCCTTCTTTTCCCGTTTTTCCCCTAGGTCCGTCATCACCGTGTGATCCCTTCGCTCCTTTAAATCCCTGCTGGCCGGGATATCCCTGTGGAAGACACAAGCTTGAAGAAATTGCAAAATATTTAAAAGAGTAAAGATGCGTCTGTGAAATTTGTTTTAAATAAAACGGTATAATTAGTTACACAAAATGACAGAAGTATTTAAAATAGTTTCCAAGATACTATAATTTCATTAATTAAGTATATGTTAGTTTTCATTCATCTTAAATTTATTTGTTAAAAAAAAACAACAAACCCTTGGTCCTTGAGGGCCAGTTGGTCCAAATAGGCCTTTCAAACCCTTTTCTCCCTTGTAGCCCTTATCACCCTTAACTCCTTTGAAATTCCTTACAGGTGGATCAATCTCATTATAGTAGATAACTGGACCTGGATCTCCAGTTTCACCTACACAAAAATTATTCATTTTATTAGCAAAAAAGTGTGGAATCTAAAAATTACATTTAATATTAAACAATGATAAATAAAACGTGGTAAACAATAATAATAAGGTATAAATTATGACTCATTGTTATTATTTACCACGTTTTAATAATAATAAATAAAAAGGTATTGACATCGCGCTGCAAAATTTTAACCATAAGTAATAAAGTTGTGTGGGTCGTCGACGCTTCACAAATCCGTATATTGGAAGGAAACATACATATTTGAAAATTAAATTAATTGATTTGAATTATATTTTACCTTTATCGCCCTTGGCGCCTGGCCCACCAGTATTCATGTCACCAGGGTCTCCACTCGGACCAGGTGACCCAACTGCTCCAGGAGGACCCTAAAGATTTTTGCATAATAAACCTATTCAAATCTCCAATCCCTTAAATTCTCACCATGTCACCAACTTCCCCGGGAATACCGGGAAGGCCTTCAAACCCTCTGTATCCTCTTTCGCCCTAAAACAAAACATTGCATCAGTTTATTTTTGATGCAACCAAAGTTTGTTTATTTTAGTTTTGGGCAGCACAAAATATATATTGGACTAAACAACGATGACAAGAGCCAACGCACGTTGAAATTTTGCAGTGGCCGCAATCTGCTCAGCGTAGTGCAAAAAAAGACAACTGCAAAATTAACTCACGTCTAAACCAGCCCTTCCAGGGATGCCGGCTTCTCCCTTGGTGGTTCTTGTGTTGATTCCGCCCTCGCCAGCGTCTCCTTGGGGCCCTTTCATTCCGTCTAGGCCAGGTAGACCTCGATCACCTTCAAAATTCAATTTATTTTAAAACCAATACGCAATTAATTTTATTAAAAATTAAGTTATTTTAATAATAAATGACCACAAACCTCTAATTTTATAATAAGGGGATTAAAAAATATTTATTTAAAACGACCTTACCAGTCTTAAAATTAATACATCTTGCGCTTATGCAAATCAATAGCACCATGAACAGCGCATACTAATTGATTATGAAAACAAAACAAAAATTAAGTGATTTTGGGAAAAAGTTTGCTGAAAATCTTATGTTATCATTAATTTTTTAATAAACAGATGTTTTGGTACCTGGTCTGCCTTGTCGCCCAGGTTGGCCAGGTCGTCCATCAGTTCCGTTGCAACCCGGCAGACCGACTGGTCCAATGGGACCGGCATCTCCGAGCAAACCCTAAAAATAATTTTTTTATATTATCATAAATTTCATTTTTATTCAAAATTAAGAGTGCGTGTGTTGATTATGATTTTTTTAGAATTCTTGTAGGCATTGTTTATTCAACTTACCATCATACCACGTGTGCCCGGAAAACCAGGAACGCCGGTGTCACCCTTAATTGAAATTGTAAAATTTTATCAATAAAATGCATGTAAATTAATCTAAGATTTATCTCCTATATTAAAATTTAAAATAATTATCAGCTCTCATCTATATCGCTAAATATGTATTCAACTCACTCTGTGACCCTTTTCACCCTGCGATCCAAACTCTCCGTAAGCACCCTTTTCCCCTTTCACTCCTGGGGGACCCTCAGGACCCATGTCACCTTTAATAGAATAAACAAAATATTTTAAGGCATGTTTTTAAAACAGATAAATTTAGTTTTGTGAAAATGTCGATATTGATCTGCTTTGAAATGTTAAATTCAATATATTTTTTTAATTTCTGCTCTGCCTATTTTAAAGTGTAATTTTATAATTTACTGATCATGGCAATTGACAGATAGGAAATTATTTGAATATTCAAGAATTTTCACTACTTGAGATGTCGTTGGTAAAGAAAAATGAGCAATTCTTTTGTGGAATTATTGTTGTAATAAAAAAACGTCACTTTCAGATTCGGACAGATTTTTCTTGTCTTGTGATAATTTGTTATTTAGTTGTGCAACTTACCAGGGAGCCCCTCGTGACCTGGCATGCCAGATATACCCTTGGCACCAAGTTCTCCTTTGATGCCGGTGCAATCGCATTTTTCTTGATTAGGTGCGCAACCTTTACAAGCCTGAAACACAGTTATCGAGAGGATGAAATTGATAATTAACAATGAACTTTTATAAAACTGCTTGGACTTAATTTATTTAAGACCAATTAATATTTTTGATCGTTAAATCCGGCTAGTAAAATGAATAATTAAACATATAAACTAAAATTTTACCCATTTAAATTATTGTTTGGATTATTTTTAGAGATGAGATAATTCAGGTAACCATAATCTAAAAAAAAACAATAACTAGTTGCATATAATTTCAATAACTATACAATCCTTCCATTCGAACATTCAAAATTTGAGCAGAAAATGGTTTTAACGTGAAATATTTAATCGCCTGTCAAATAAAAAGCCTACGAAGGTCAAGACAAGTGTTATTGGGAACGAAGCTGTTGAAAATGAAACCGTTCTTAATTTACATGTGTATAGGGGTCTTTCAAAGGGTTGGGCCACGTGCAAAGCGGTCATCGAGTAAACATCCTCCAGTCAGTCAGTCAGCTTGCTGGTTTTAACTGTTTAGATCTGGCCAGCTTTTTTATTAACAAAACCGCCGAAAAGACCCGGCGCGAAAGATATTTCAGGGATGAGTGCAAAGGAAACGCTTTGGCGCTCGGCCAGAAATTGCATTCTCGTGGGGAGTCGAGAGATGCATTTTATTTTTCCTCTTCTCTCATTCGTTTCCAAACACACTCACGCCGCTTTGTATGGCTTTCGTCGCCTTCTTTAACCCTTCCTCGGTGAATTAGATTTAATTTCGAGAGCCAAACTTTCTGTTCCGACCATCTGTTAGCCTCGCGGTTTGTTTTATTTGGCGTCGGGTGCAAGATTATAAATTCACGCCTCGATTTTACGGCCCACTGGACCACACATTTTTCTCACGGGATCTCAACTTTCTGGATCAAATTCTTTATAAACGTGCAGTGAAATTACTTTTAAGAAATAACTAAAAGTAGCATCATAGCCCTCCAATGAATTTATTTGTGATGGATTCCTAAGACTCTAATAATTTGGAAAAAATTTTAAAATAAATTTTTGAGCCACTCAAAACATACTGGTGAGCACAAATTTTTTGATTCATTGGAATTTGTGTATCTTTCAATCTGCTATACTTTTATAGTCTCAACAATAATTAATTCATGATTCCACAGGAGATAAAATTTAAATTTGTGTGCACTCTACAATGTGGCTAAGCCCGAAGCCCCCAGAATGATAATTAGAGAAGAAAGGCGGGCATTGGCCAGAGAGACAATAAAATTTATTGCTTCAATGAGACAATTGCTGGGAGGAATGTTGATCACAATTATCTGACTTCATTCCACTGTTGCCTCAGAAGTGGATGTTCCCTAATTTTTATTTTTTTCACTTGATTTTAAATAATTGGGATAAGAGAATTCATGGCAATTTATTGAGCATATAGAAATTATTGGGATTTTTTACTTAAGAAAATGTTGTTTAAATTGTACCTGTTGATTACCACACCTCTTTTTACAACCTTTAGATCAGCTTTTAATTTACATCTTAAATTATATACGATCGGCTATGCCAACACACTCTTTTTACTTTGTTGAAAAGTCACATCATTGCAATAAATAATGCAATTCTTTGAAAGACGCTCAAAACATCCGAACGGCAGATTATTCATTTGGACCACCGGAAATTGTTATCTCAGAGCAGCTAAGTTCAAACGAGATATAAAGCATTTTTTGCTCTTTTGATGCGCTGAAATAAAAGCGTGAAGTTTTTTCTAGATTGAGTGGTTGACAAAACAGAGCTCAGTGGAGGAATTTCTATTAGAGGACGCTAAAAACGCGCGCGTGCTTTTAACGAGAATTTCTGACAAGCCGACGCTTTTGTTAATTACTCTAATTTGTCGTCAACTCATTTTTTCAGAGTGTAACACTTACATTTTACGAGCTCTTCTGAATCATTACCAAACAGTTTATGTAACTTATGATTGCCATTCGAATTTTTGCAAGATAAAGCATGTGAATCAAAACTATTAAATTTACTTATAAGAAAAACAGAAAAAATATTTGACGTATCCAAAATTAAAAGTTGCAAATTAAGAAAATTAATTTTCTGCGTTTTTGAAACATCAAAAGTATGTTGAAAATATGATTGAAATAAATTTAAAAAAAAGATCAACTTTTAATAAATGTTTTTGAGGGAGAAAATAAATTATTTTAAATTCTTATTAAAACTTAAAATAATATACCCCTTAAATTATTTTATTCCTCCCATTAGTTGCTTTTGAAAATAAATACCAAATGTGACTCTTGTTCCTTTTTATTTTACTTGATCAAAAGTGCATTGGCCTTTCCAAAATGCACAGCGTGCCATTCAACGCCGTTGATGCGTTCTTTTGACTTTTATTGAAAACGGACATATTTATGCGTGTAAGCAGACATAATTTGTGTTTGGAATGGGCTTTCACTTTCATCTAGAAGGCATCGCCTCCAAACAGTTAAGTCATCGCATCCCCTGCATATGCTCAACACATGGCTAGTTCTTTGTTTATATATTCGGTCTCGCCAGCTATAATTTCAAAAAAACTATATAAGCTGAACGTTCATGGTACAGGATCAGATAGTAAAATAAAAGCATCAAAAATAAAGTAGAGAAACCGACGCGATGGTCAACCAAAGAAAAATTCAAAGCCCACGCACTAAAAGACACATTTGCATACAAATCACAAATTCCATCGCAATGAGAAATTTTCTTCCACTTGCAATTAATTATTTTCATGATAAAATTTTTGTTTTTGATATCATTAGTCAGGGTAAGGTGAATATAAATTTGTATATTTAGTATTGTTATTATAAATAATTTTCACAAAAAGTATTTAAAAAAATTAATTTAACATTTAAATGTATTATTTACTTGTATTAATAAGCATTTTTGCGTTTTGGCTTGAATTTGCTAAATAGCTCTTGTTGTTGTTATTTTTTTTTATGAAATTGAGACTTGTTTATGCCTATCTTGGCTTTCAAGCCCCCTTGGCGCGACTGAGAGCACGTGGTACGAAGGCGAGCCACAGCGGAAAGAGTGCCTCTCTTCGCAGACAAAAGTCGACCCAAACGTCGGCGGCGAAGTCAAACAAAATCCTCGAGGGGCAGCCAATAAATTAGAAACACAGTAACCAAAAAGGCAGGCTGCGCTTTGTGACGTCATTCTCGCTAGAGGGGTGGTTTCCTCCCTTTTGCCGTACCTGAATTCTTTGGCGAGGCTCTCATTTTCCCCTGCCTTTTTCACACTGTATCTCAAAATACAACAACAAAGGCGCGTTAACTATGTTTGGCCAGCAATTTGTAGTTAGGTATCAGTCTAATTACAACAAGATTTATAGCCCTATATGAGACTGATAAAAAAAAAACAATGATCCGCTGCTGGACCGCCAGGAATTTTTAAGATCCGAGAAATGAAATGAAGAGATTGTCGGAAAGTCTTCTTTGAATATTATTTAATCAAGCAATTTATATTCAAAGCAGCTTTTTTGAGAAAGAGGATTACAAATCCTTTTCACGCTGCAGCAAGTGCACATCTACCCTTTTTTACTCGACAGGCGGTTCTCTTTCACTTTTATTTTACGATCTTTTTCACATTTGTGTAGGTCGAAGGTGTGGTTGCCAGTAAAATTCTATACGTGCATCTGTCGCCGATGTGCTCAATTATCATCGCTTCCTTTGCCGTTTTCCAGACAATCAAAGAGTTATTGTGGATTACAGGTGTGGAATTTTATTACATCTAATAATATGCAAATAGCGCTTGCGGGGGCAGAGTTTGTTTTTTAAATAATAGAGTTGCATTGATTAAAAAATGCTGGCATCTTAATTTGATAATTAAGTGTTCTGTAAATTTAAAATCACCCAACACACTAACAAAAAATATAGATTTTTTTTTGTTAAATTAAGAAATTTTTCAATCAGAATCTAAATTAATCGACTGGCGCCTCTGACAGAGTGAAAAATAGCTTCCCCAAATCACAAAAGAAACACCATTTTATACCCGCTGATCCTGTCGTTATTTCTTTTGAGACCGACCTTTGCCGCGCTCAACCTTCCTGCAGGTACAAATTTTACAGAACAAAAATGAACAAGGCTATATTTTCATGTAAATGTCGAAAAAATGGTAATTTCACGGCACATTATTAGGGGCGCCGATTCCCGGTGAGAAGCTGAGAATTTATTAAGCTCTTGTATCGGTGGCGAGTGACACGTTTAAGAAGCGCCCCATTGTTCGGGTAGGATGTTTATAGGTTTTTACTATGCCTGTACAGCTACCTCACAACTTACATGACTCAGTTTTAAAAATAATCAACGTAAATAATCATAGAAGCTAAATTTTTTAAATTATGTCGAATAAGAAGATTCAAAAATAAGTAGTAATAATTTACTTATCAAAATTAAAAGTAATTAAACATAGTATAATAATTCTGTTTAAAATTATTTTTATCATTCAACATCAGTTTACCTTTTTATTGCACGTACAATAAAAAATGCAGCTTTTAATTTTACTTTGAATATAATTAACAATATTTTCTAAGCCTGTTTTAAATAATTTTCTTAAATTTAACTTTTATACTGGCTTGCACTTTGAACAATTGTATTCAATTCATTCCTCCAGTTCCTCCAAGACCCAGCACCAGAGGGGAACCCCCTCCAGAGACACCCACCCTCCTCTCCACTGTCCCGAGACGTGCTCCCCTCAACTTCCCCTGAAGAGCATCGTGTCCCGTCTGCATCGACCCGGCGGCACCGAAAATCCAAAAATTTCCCGGCAGAAAGTTTGAAATTTTTATTTGCATTGAATTGAAGGAGTTAAAGGAAAGTTAAAAATGCTTGCAAGACTCACCGCTGCCTCCGCCTGGTGGACGATGAGCACAAAAACGAGGGCAGCGAAGGCTCCGACCTCGATGGCCCTTCTGCACAGCGTCCGCAGGACCATGACGCACCCGTCCGAAGCGACTCTCACTGTGGAAATCGCATCTCCGCCGCGTTTTTCCGCTTCGAAACGCCGAATTCGGAGCCGCCGACGAGCCGCTGGTCTTTGCTTGGTTGCGAAGCTCTGCAGTGTGGTGGCCCAAGTAAAGCGCCCTGCTCACTCGTCCGACCCCCACCACTCGGTCCTCACAGCATCTCCGCGACGAGAACAACCTCTCCTGTGTGCCGTGCCTGCTCTCAAAAGTTAGTCTCAAACAGCGACAAAAATCCAGCCGGTCGGCCGCAAACTCCGAGGCGCTCTGTGATTTTCCGAATTTTCCGGACACCCTTCCAAGTCGTTCGCATTTTCGCCAGTTGAAATCTCCGGAAAATTGCACATTTCACCGACGACGTTGAATCCGACCGGTTTTTTTAAGCTGTCAAGGGTGTCCGGGGGTGTTTCGGGGGCGGGGGCGGCCGGAATTTCGGTTTTGACCCCCGTGCGTGCGTCCGGCGCGAGGGCCTCCATCCGGCGCTCGCTTTGGCTCCGCCCTCGGTGGATGCCGAGACGGAGGCAAGAAGGGCGAGCGGATCAGTCGCCTCTGGTACTTCGAGAGGGGCAGGACGGTGAGAGTGCGCGAGTGCTCGACTCGGACACGATGCTGTGAATCGGCCTCTCGCCGACATGAACCCTTTCGGACATAGACTTTTATATAGCTGTGCCGGCACTTTTTGCAAGTGAGTACCATTTTTTCCGTTTTGCTGGGAAAGTGCATTTTGCCCGTTTGTATGCCAAACGTGACGTCAGTGGAGAACGAAGGGTTGCACCCACACGTGTCGGTGGTGGGGGGAGCCGTGTCCGAGGGTAGGGATTGTTGGGAGGAGGGGAAGGGTCATTCTCATTTAACAATCTCTGAATGAAAATTATTAAATTACCCAAGTACTCGAAATATTTTATTTTCAATTTAATAACAAAATATTTTAAATTTTTCCACAATCATTTTAATAGTTTTGTACTGAATTTTAATTTAACCCTTTATTTTGGGAGAAACTGAGTTTTTAATACAATCTTCAATTTTATGAGTTACTAAAATATTGGGATCTAAAAATGTAATATTCAAATTTAAAAAAAAAAAATTATTCATTCCATTTATTTACTTGAATTTACAACACGGTTATAATAAAGCTAAGAAAAAACTATTTATCGGCTTGTGCACTCTATTGGATTTTGCTTTTTTTTAATTCTTACTTTATTTTGTCACTAATAAATCTCCATCTAGCGTTGAAAACAATTCTCTACAACTCCTAATTAGTGCATTAATTAGCAAATTCAGCAAGCTCTCAGACAATGGTAAAAGTATTGCCTTTATTAGCGACTGGTGGCCGAGTGGGCAATGAGCTGTAAACCGGTTTTGCGCATTTATTGTCACATTATCTTTCCCTTTGGGACAACACACTTTTTAACACACATCCATTCGGCACGATTTTTCAATAAAAAAAAAAAATTAAAATATCCATTGTTATCAATTTAGAAACCAAATTAAATCATGTAATTTCTGTTCGCAGGATGCTTGTGATACTTTTATTCACAATTGCCAGCGTCGGGCACAGTTTAGAGGTGAGTACCAGCAAAAGTGCACATTATCCATCATCAAATTTTTATGGGTGTCGGGTCGGTTCTTTTGCCCGCGCCAACAATAGAAAGGGGAGGTGACCACGGACTGATCCTTTTCATTTCTCTGGACTGACCGTGTTATTGCCGCGGAAAAAGAATTCCTCCCGCGCGAGAGCAGCGGGATAATATAAAGAGCGCCGGAGATTTCAACGCTCGGCGGTGACGCTCCGGGCAGATTTTGCTGCCGAAAACGCGAACAATGAAATTTTTCAGAAATCCTCTCACATTCGAATGTGATGGACCGCGAGATAAAAGTGCCGGCTGGAGAATTTGTCCACGCAAAGGATGTCGAATAAATATATATATATATCGTACAAAACAAACACGCCCGCTCACTGCGCTCGTTTGAGTGGAAATTGTCAATGAGAGATAAATATTTTAAAGTACACATATGCGGCTGGCAAAAATTATGATGTCACTTTTCGTTAAGTCAACAGAATGCTTCCTCTCTGTGAGTCTCTTTCAGCATTATTCGCCGCTTTTTGCGCAAACAGAAATGAAGACATCAATTCTATTTTCATTCCAGTTCAAATTTTAATTCAAATATAAGCGTTTTGAATTATATGTACAAATTTTAGTTACAGGGAATAGTTAAAAATCGGTTGCTGAAAATCACCTTTCTCTTCTTTGAGCACACCACGGCTGTAAAATTTACGATCGGCTCTCTGGAAATTTTAAAACTGCTGCAAGCGCACCGTATAATAATAATAATGAATAGGAATTGTTCTGGAGAGCATGAACGAATGATGCACATCTGCCAAATTGGTCGGGTCCCATTTCGTTGGAATAACCATTTACTGCACACCATAGCCAATTTGTAATGCATGGTACCTCGTTAGACTCGGCATAACTGTGTGGCCGAATGTGTTTGGTACATGCGAGATTTTGAAGCGGCTGAAAGAGAAGGTCGGCTGCTCGACCGCCCATATGGATGGAGAGCAAAGAGGCTCGCGACCGGGAGAAACTTTCAATAGCTGCCTCACAATGCCCAATTTTACTCGCATCTTTACTTTTTAACATCAATAAACTATTTATTACTTTTTTAATCCATTGTAATAAATTTAAAATTATTTAATGCTTATTTCATTTACTGCATACTTTTAATAATTATAATTTACATATTGCTTATTAATTCAGTTTACATAAATTAATTTTCTGCTCTCCTCAGTTTAATTATTGCACAACTTTTAAAGTTTCGAATTGGCTATAAGAAAAAATATTTATAAAATTTGTCTTTGACAACAAACAAATTAAACGTTTCTAAGGTATTAAAATATTATTCTGTATTTTTCAAGAACATGTGACCACATTATTAATACAATCAGTAAACAAATTTTATGAATGGGAAAAGTAATCAAATATCACCAAGTGCAGTGCACTGGCACGCTGACCTCTCTGTACGCCATGTAATCTTCCTTATTTTTTGCGAATGTCATGAGTTCACGCGCACACTTGATTTATCTTTATTATCTTAAGACTTAAGAGGCTGCTTTTACTTAACCTCATTGGGCACATTTTTTGCCTTTGCACTGCATGAAAAACCAAAGGATCACAGCAATTTTCAACTCTCATACCCTTGCTCTAATATTCTCAACCAGACATTGGTAGAAAAATATACCTCCAGAGTTTGTTTAACCTTTTCACCAGACGTATATGCTGACGAGATGCATAGCTAGCGAGCAGTCTTCCAAGAAATCCATAAATAAATCGTTTAATAATGCATGTGTGTGTGTCTATGGGCACACTAAATAAATTTATTGCTCGCCGGCTCGAAAACTCCCTCCGAGGTATAAGAAGAAGACACTGGCTTGAATTATTACGCTGCACTGTTTTATATACCAAAGTGTGCTGGAAAGCCGCTCTCCAGACCGCTGCGGTAATTACAGCATGTAACAGCAGAATTCCGCCGAGAAGCTCTCGCACGTAGATTTTTAAAGAAACCAAACATGGACGAGGAAAACCCTTTTTTAAGACCACCGAGAAGGTCTCCCGAGCTTTTGGCAACATTAATGGGTTTTGCTCTAATCAACTCTTTCTTCGGGAGCTTGAATTAAAAAAAAAAGTGAATATGTCAGCCACCGCACTGGAAATCCATAAATCCATTATGTAAATTTTTAATCTCGTCTCACCACGTCTTGTCCGTAAAAGTAGTGAGTTCCAGTTTTATTGAGAGTGCTTGAGCTCTAATGGAGATTTATTTCGTCTGGAAAAATATGAAAATCTTTTCAAACAGGGTATATTGAAAAGATGTTTTTCTTCTTCTCCTTTTGCTCTTTTTACCGATTTATTTCCATAAATTATTTGTGTCCGTAATCAATGATGCTAAATCGTGAGGAGCTTTTTGCAATCGACGGCGCATTCTCATTTCTTCGCCTCCGCAGTAAATTTCTGCTTAACCAAGTAGCAACTCCCTGTAGCAAGTTAAAGGACGCGAGACAAGTGCATAATTCTGAGAATGACCAGATGCACCAGCAGATTAAGCTCTTTGCATCGCAAGAGGGATTTGAACTGTGAAAGGCATGCCTGTGAATATTTATGGTGCCTGAGATAAAATAACAGTGGAAAAATGGGACTGTGCTTCTTGTTGTTGGAATCCTATACTTTCTTTCCTTGTATAACATATTCTTCTTTCATTTCAACGAGACCAGATGAGCTAGCAAAAGCGATATATACCCCTTTTTGTATGGAGAAGGGCATGTGTCTTACAAAAAATAGAAGAGATGAGTAAAAACAAACATGCCATTCAGTCATCGCCATGTGTGTTTATCAAGTCTAATTATCTCTAATTATAATGTATTGCAATGGTAATGAAGCGTTTCTATTTATGCCTGCGTCCATTTTTTGCTTGAATTTTAATTAGCAACTTAATTTGCAAGGCGTGATTTAGTTTTTTTTTATTTGCATGCTTCTAGGAAATGCAGAATTAATTAACTTATGAAATGACTACTTGTACGAATTATCTCGTTTTTATTTTGCTCAAAAAAGCTCAAAAACCATGGATAAATTTGAAAGTTTTGTCTTCAAAATAATACAATGTATATAAACCGCGCTGTGATTTTTATGACGAGACGCACTGAATAGCTTTCCCAACGTATACAGGCAGGAGAAATACAATTCACATTGTAATTTATTCACTTGTTTCATATTTTTATGCACACACGGTGATGTCATCTGAAACCCACATATCATCCCTCTCAACTTCGTGCTCCGTGATACACAATTCTCTCTTCTTGAATAGCACTTCAGAGTAGAGTAATATAATGCGTTTGACTTCAATGATAGGCATGAAATAAATTTCAAAGTCACTTGAAAATAGATAAAATATTTTTGACGTGATTTTTTTTTATTTAATTGCTTGCTTTTATAATTTTGCCACTTGTCAAACGTTTTTTTATACAGAGCTACTCAGCTTGCCGTTGCTTTTCCAGACGTGAGCTCACTTTGGTTGTATTATCGCTTTTAGAGTTTGGGACGTCAAGCTAATTGAAAAAGCCTCAAAGTCAATGGGAAAAAAATAAAATAAATATCCAACAATCCACATCAATAATTTGCAATTTTCTTATTTTTTTTAGCCATATAGCGGCAGTTTTGAATCTCAGTTAATAAACAAAAAACAATTTTAATCCCTATTTGATTTGAATATCCTCTTTCACCCAATTGCAGTGCCGTTACTTAAATGTTCACTTAAATTTTATTATTTTGTTTGGCTTGTTCATGGCTTTTCATCGCTGGCTTGTTACAGATAGAAAGATTCTCTTGACTAGATTTTTATTACTCCTATTAATTGGCGACGGCGGCTTAAAAAGGAGATCAAGTTAAGTCTCAATCAAAATCTCTGGACGGTCTTGTATATTGTGGCAGGTCTATATGGTCGCGGTAATTAATTATATGATCGTACCAATTCATTACAATTCACTACCATGTATAGCTCAAGTAAAGCGCTCTTAAGCACAAAATCAATCAATTTCACCCGTCAATGATGGGAAATTATGAGCAACGACCGGCGAGTAATTGCGACAAAAACCAGTTCATTTATCATTCTCATCGCGGCCTATTTCTATCGTATGGATTAAAATGTGCCGTGCACCGGCTGGGAACAAAAATCGTAACAGGTGGTCTCGAAAAGGGTTAAGCGAAAGGGACTTGCGTACAAAATTCTTAGAAACGTCGTTTTTCACATCCTTGGAAACGGAAAATCGTAAAGTTAAAATGAAAGTCATGTTTTTTTATTGTCTCTCTTCCATCAATATGCTAAATTTCTAATTACAAATTTTATTCCCTTTCTAAAAATAAATCTTTGAAAATTTAAATCTTTCAAAATTGGATCAGATGATTCAAGTCGTCGACACCCGCTTTCCTTATTACTTATTGTGCCGTTTGCCTTAAAAGGAGCTGTTTTGCGTACGCCTGAGCGCAGTTGCACAAGCGAGAGATCTCTTTATTATATTTATGTGCCAGTCACACACACACTTGCAGCATTCACGGCGGCTAAATGACTGCTCGGCCAGACATTAAAGTGTTGTGGTTATTGCTTCTTTGGACTTTTTTCTTTGCGGCAGCCGCGATGGGGCTTGATTATTATAAAATGAGAATTTCTCATAATATGTTGCATTTGATCCCGCACCACTTTCTGTCACAGATGACGGCTCTGGAATGAGAAACAGCTGTCCCGTCTCCGTACCAAATCTTTATTCAATCTGCTTTGGATATATATTTAATGGTTACTTATTATTCAAACCAAATGCTTATTCAATTCAAACTGAAGTATTTGTCTAGAGACATAAAAAATTGATTAATTTAACTGTGAAGAGTGCTCAAAGTGATCTCAGTTTGTGAGTCAGAGCATGGAAAGTTTCAACCTCAAGATAATCAGAGCCGCAGACTTTTAAATTGAGTTGTTTTTCCTTTTGTGAGAACGCCGCAAATTAAATTCATATGCGCCGATTTCCTCGGCCTCCAACTTTGGAGATTCGCCATTAACGAAATCTCCTCTTGTCGATTCGCCACGCCAAGATGAAATCAAATAAAAAAAGTGTAGGACAGCTTAACATTTGAAACTGACAAGCTCAACCTTTTCTTGTAAAAATAACTCCTGTCCTGAAGGTGTAAAAATTAATGCATTTAAAGCATTGTTGTTGTCAATTTAATTGCTTGGAAAAGTGCGTGGGCTTCAGTCATAAAATGTATACGTCTTTTTAGAGGTTGAAGAGTACGCCGGTGCAAGTAAGCGCGAGCTCTTCTCACATCATGGAAATTTATTGCATGAGCACGGCTCAGAAATAAAAGATTGCAATCGACGATCATCTAAAAAAAAGTTCATTCCACCTTCTGAGCAGAGAAAGGCAATTTAAAAGCTAAATATTAAAAATCTTAACAAGAATTTCAAAATTTTGGAAGTGTTGTGAAAATATTTTTTAACGCACATTTCAAACCATTTTTCTAAAAAATTTATTTCCTAATTTTTTTATTTCATTTAGGGTACAGTGAATATCTGGATTGAATGTTTAAAGACTCCTGCTCTCTTGATGTAAGATGTTGTGTATTTCATGTATCTGAATGGAGAATAAATAAATAAATTCATTAGTAAAGTAAAAAAAGTCCTAAACAACAATTAAAAGCACATTTTTGCGATAAATGGAAAATTTGGAATTTTTTACCACCATTTTTATAAAAACATAATCAGACTTTATCAATAAGGAGTCTCCCTTAAAAAATGATTTCCTCCATACACAGCATGCCTTTGTACGCTATGGAGGACAAAAAGTTTGTGACACAAATTCCGCATGTACATTAAATCAAACAAAGCTGCGATGAACTTCTTTGATCATTTTTTCCTCGTCTGCGGTCTAGTCATTCAAAGACTTTCATCTATAAGAATAAAGGGACCTGAAATGCCGACAATCCACGGCAAATTGACAAAAATATTTTGCCCTTTCAAGGAATCCCCTCTGGAAACAGGTTTGCCAAGCGTTAGTCTGGAAAAGCTTGTCGTATTAGCGTCGAAATAATTCGCGGATAAAATTGAAAAGTTTTTACACTGACATGAATGTGACGAAAACTGCTAGTCCCTCTTTGTAGGGCCCCGAACGGCGCGATTCCATTTATTTGCACGCCGTCTTTTGCCGGCAGTGTTGCGCGGAGAGAAAGAGAGGAACATGCAAGAAGTGCGCCCACGCGCTTTGCGAGCAAAACCTGCCCCGAGTGGGTGCCCTATCTTGTTAAAAAAATCTCAACGGCCCCGAGATGAATCCGGACATTCGTGGTCCACATTCTCTATACTGCTCGGATCAATTTGTTGTCACAAGATCGGCAATCTCAGAGATCAATAAGAACATCAGTAAGATTCAAGTTTTTTTTATTATTAATAAGACAAATAAAAATAGCATTATTTGTTCAAAGTCAAAAAATGAGAAATAAAATAAATTTAGTGCATATACAATTACAACTTAAGTAAAGATAACAATTATTACTTTAATTATAAATTAATTTTTATTGTATTTTATTAATTGTTAAATTTTATTCTTTTAATTAAAATATTAAAGCATGGCAAGGTGATCTTCTCGCGTTTTAATTTAACGAATACATAATTTATTTTTTTAAGTTATTAACCAATAATTTGCCAATAAATAATTGAAATTTCCACAATTCTGATAATTTATATAATCTCATAGCTAAAGTTCACAAAAATCGTTGCTGTTTTTTTTTCCTTCTCATTCTCAGTGTTTTTCTCACAATTAATAAAATAGATGAATGACAACAGTTCAAGCAATTAAAATGCACATGTGGCGTCCAACAAAAGCTCTCTATGTAAAACAATAAAAGACTGACAGTGAGATGGACAAGTGTGACAAGGCAGTCCTTTGAACCTCCCCATTTAGTTTACGACTTTTTGATTACGTCTCTCGCTCAGCAGCGCACATAGTAACACACACGTTCGCGAACACAGCAGGGAATTATAACATAAAACAAGACGCGCTCTCGCTATTCATCCATTGTGTCCGGGGGCACGAATTTATTTTTACGCGTGATGCCGCCTTCAGTTGGCTCGGCCTGTGCAAAAATTGGCCAATTGATTTATGCCAGGCTAGTGGCATAACAAGTTAATTAGCCAGTTGTGCATGTCAAGGATGACGCGAGCAGCGATCAAGTGAACAGTGAACCCCTTAATATGCAACCGAGCGGCAAATTGCAATTGAACAATTTCTGATGATTTCATAACGCGTTCAATTTTGATAATGCAGAAAAATATAATTATTTATTAATGTAATTTAAATCAAATTTAAAAATTTACATATCGAGTGTACTTTTAATGTCATCCTGATCCAAGTTAAAACCAGCCCCAACTATTTTTATTTGAGGTGTGCCGCATGTTACAAGTTCAACTTGTCACAAATCAAAAAGGTTGACTTCTCTGGTTTCTTATTCACTCTCCAGTTGCATTCAATCGCAGTGATCAAACGGGAGTCAGCGTAAAAATAATCGATGCACTCAAGTATCAACTGAACAATTGCTGCACTTTCAACTGGTCGTGTTGCCAGTTTTATTGAACCAGCTCATTGAAAATAAGGAACGAGTAGGCGTCGAGTAAGTCGGTCATTGCGTGCCATATTTCATTGAAGAGAAATTTTTATTCAACAAATATCCAAAAATTGGAACTTGTTTTTCATTCAGATTACATATATTAATTAATAAATCAAAATATTTGTCAACCCCTTTCTAAATGTAACGTGACCCTGTGCTAAGCTGTTTACACCCTCATTAGCATGCACGCTGGGTTGGTTGCTGGTGAAAGAGAATCCCGTGGCGTTCACGGCCGGCTTTTTTGTCGGAATAATATTCAAGAGTCCCAAAATAAACGCCGGGAACGACTCGGCAGTTGGTTGAAAGCCCTCATGATGTGCATGGATGCATTTATTTAACTCCAGTCGCGTCATTAAAATACTTCATCAGCGGCCAAGGAAGAGAACGGGCTTTTTCTGGAGAGCGAGAGAGAAGAGCGTGCAGGAGAAGTGATGATTTTTCATCCGCGGCAATCATAAATTTTTTGAGAGACACTCGGTGTCAAATGCTCAATCAAGCCGTCGTTTATCATACCGCCTTATTAGAATATTTGGGAGAGAAGAATTCTCTTGATGAGGCCAACAGGCCTAACAACTGATTTTATCTGCCAAAGGATTAGCCAGCTATGTGAACAATAGACATAATTACTTTTCAAGTCCCGTATCTTGTATAAAATCTATTTAAATAATATCTCTTCAACTTTTTTTATAAAACAAAGCAAAATTACAATTTTAACAATTTGTCATTTCTGAAAATCTTCTGATGTAATTTAATTAATCCTTAAATTTTATATTGAACTGCCGTCAAAAACTTACTTTTAGTTTGATTAAAGAGTTAAAAAATTACATCTTCTAATTAAAAAATTATTCACGCCTGGTTGCAGTAAAAACCATTTTCAGATATAAAATCTATTAATTTAACTTTAAAAATATAATCTTGATCTTAAAGGGCATTGACCTTCAATTAACTCTTTGTTACCACGCCCTAGTCTATGCTCTTCCCAGCCAAATTCAATCAGCACCACTTTCGTGTCTAGTTTAACTAATTTCTCATCACTCGATTGGATTGTTTGAGAAGCAAACCTCTAAACTTACTACTCATCGCGTCTGTGATTTCTCTCAACACGCAACCCTCCTATAGTCCCTGCGTTTCGAGAAAAACGCCTCTCCTTGCCCACAATGCTCAGATCTTGCGTTGGCCCCGCTCAAGGAAACGAGTCCCGGGCCGAGTCTGTCAAGTCTTCAATTAGCCTCTGGAGCCGCAGTTTGGAAGCTTGAATTAATCAGCATCGCGTTTTACAATTGAGTTTGTCGGACGCAATGATTGACAGCACAAAACCAGCGACCTATGTAGATGCAATCAAACAAAATAATATACACTTTGTTGTTCAATCGTGTGTAGGCTGAAAATTTAATTACTTTTTTTAACTTATTCTAAAAAAATTCCAATAAAATTAATTTTTTAAGCATATTTTAATGTAAGATTCAAGAGAGTCCAGACGGGGCTTGTACGAAATCAGTTTATAGTAAAGGGTTAAAAATAATCCGGGTCCTAAAAGAGACTTTTGTCCGCCGGCCGGGTGTAATCTAAACATCGGTGTGCGCCATCGGAGCGTCCTGAAAAAATAAACACCTCGCGCGCGCGTCTCGCTGATTAACACCTCTGATGCTGCGGCGGAAGGGTTGGGGCGAAATGAGAAGGAAAATTTTATGCTTCGTCTTCCTTTGTGAAAGATAAAGAATCTTTTGCTTAGCACAATGGAAAAAGCTGCTGCAGGTTTTTTACTGCTGGAAGCTGTTCAAGCATGATCGAGAGCACAGTGGGTGCCATTCATAAAGTTCATTCTCTGGATTTTGTTAATGAAGCGAGCAGCATGCTGATGCTGCTGTGAGAGTCGCGGAGGAAAAGCTGCTCGATTAGATAAGCTGCGAGCACGGGATGTATGATAATTCTGTCAATTCCGGGCTTCCATCCTTTCTAGCAGACTCTGGTTATTGATCTTGTATACGCGCTCTCATTTCGGCTCATTTTATCCTCCCACAAATTCGCAAATTCATAAATGACTTAACATGTTTTAAAATTGCCCCAAAATCATCAAGCTGCACCAATAGTTTTATGATAGTTTTCCATTAAGAAATATTATATTTAGAAAATGCAACCTGCTTAACATTGCTGCAGAACATATTGCATAAATCATTCTGCAATTGTGTAAATCAAAAAATGCAGAAAAATTGTAAATCCGTATTTTTCTTAAAATCACAAGTCGATCATGTTTGAATTTTTTGGGATATTAATTTTTGCAAGTGGATTTTGTTAAACATTCTAAATTTTTCCTATATAAATTAAATTTATGAAACAATTTTATTCTGTATAAAAAAGTAAAACGTTAAATTTCAAGAATTTAGACTACTTTGGCTACAAAGTTCAATTATTGCGACTTTCTTGTGCAGTTTATCATAATGATTCAACTTTGTGCACTTCTTATCAACAGTTGTCGGAAGTTGAGAAATGACCTCTGTTGCACTCGTGCCCGGAAGGAACGCCTGCTGCATCCACGCGCTCTTGCAATTTTTATTTATAAATCGACGACACATGGCACCAATATCAATTATTATCAGCAGTGTCGCATTTTCCTCCCGCCCACATGCTCTTCTCCGAAGGAAAGAACGCGACATTCAATTCCTACCCTGTGTGAAAAAATGTAGCACAAGCTGTGATTTATGATTTAATATTCTCTTCGTTTCATTCAGCGCCAGATTCTGTGAAATTGTACATGTGCTCAAGGGGCAGCAGCCGGCGCACATGCAAAGTAGAAAAAGTGGCTTGCCAAGTGACATCATTGTTTACATGAATCACGACGTCAACTGAAATTTTAAGAGCGCGGCAGTACATGCCGGCAATGAATTACATCTATTTGTACTGAACTTTAGAGAAAGACGGACAGCATCCTTCTTAGACCGCCACTTGAGCTCGTCGAGCAAACACTTTTTTGGATCGCTGCTGGCGTGCTTTCAAGAATATCGCGTTACATACGATGAATAATATGAAATTAAAAAAGAAAAAAAAACGCATGCGGTGGTACGCCTTAAATTTTTACTAAGCAAAACACGCCTTCTCACACAGTACTCGATTTACGTGGCCAAAACCAAAAACATTGCCACCGCCGTTTATTACTTTCTCTCCTTGTGCTAATTTTTATATTTTCTTTTACAACTACAAATAACTACTTCATTAAATCATCCTTTTAATTTGAAAAGAAAATAAACCATATTAAAAAAAGTAATAGAAAAAGTTGGTTAAATTATAATTAAAACAGAAACACTTAAAGAGAGGGTAAAAATTATAATTTATCCTATATTGCTGTATTTTTTTCTGCCTTTCAATTTTAGTGAGAAATAATAAGTGGTTCATAAATTAATAGTAGAAAAATATTTATATATAAATAATTATACTAATAAAGCATTTGCAGATAGAATTTCTACAACCGAGATTTCCATAGCAAGATTAAAGTATTTGCGTGGGATTGCTTTTGTATGATCACACAAAAGCTTCAGCCAATTCATAAGTAAAATAAAATACAAGCATGACTGTTTGAGTCCTTGATGGAAAATGTCGTGGGCAATGGTCAAAAAATGAGGCCGTTTGTATAATGGAATGTCTGATTGAGAATCAAATAAAGATCTGATTTTAAACCACAAAGGCGCAAGCAATATGTGCGGCGATACGTCCATAAAATATTAGTAATAGTAATGATGACAAAAATTAATGGCAAAAAACCTACTACGAAATTATTTTAAATTCAAATCAATCGATTTATAAATTAATGAAATTATAAATTATAATTCTGATATATATGTTTCAAAATTAGAGCTTTTAACAATAATGCACTTTCTTTAATTGACATTTAATCATTTTCTTTTTCTTTTTTCAGGTGGACAAAGAAGTTAACTCCTCGTCCGTAGCAATAAGGCAAACTAGACAAGTAAATCTCCGAGAATTGTGCGGCGGAGGCGGGCCGCGATGTTACGCAGAGAAAGGGTCAATGGTGAGCACCAAAATTGTACTCTGAAATCGTCGAAACTTTTCCTATAAATGTTAAGGGGTCAAATTTTAAACAATAGAGCCTTCCAAAGTTTTGACCTTTGCGAGGGTTTATCTCGAGACCTCCAACATGGATAGAAAAATATTGTTCCACATTTATAGACGACGGAGTGAAGGTGAAGGCTGTGTCGCCACGCACTTTAGACTCGCCGACGTTTCACTAATTTTTTAGCAATGTACCCAATTGAATATTTCAAGAAAGCAAAGTAACGTGATATGTACCCAGTTAGTTGACTGGGTGCTATTTGAGATGCGGAAACCGTGCTATTAAATTATGCACGACAGCGCTATTTACAAACAACAAGGGGCAGCGTATTAAATTTCACATAGCATTGTATTCAACCAATGCAAATTTTCAGGGTCCACCAGGACTATCAGGACTTTCAGGTGAAAAGGGACAGCAAGGTTACCCTGGAATGGAAGGGCTACCAGGCCCTAAAGGTGATAAGGGAGACTCAGGTCCGCAGGGACCTCGAGGTCCTAAAGGTGACCGAGTGAGTTTTTCAAAAAACAATTGGAAAACTATGACTACTTTTGACCTTATTGTTAGGGTAAAATGGGGATGCCCGGTTTTCCCGGAATCAACGGTGTACCTGGTGTCCAGGGCCCTCAGGGTGCTCAGGGACTGCCCGGCCTTGACGGCTGCAACGGAACAGACGTGAGTATATAAATTTAAAGTTGGTTGATTTCAGCTCGCAATTTTATTATTTGTGTGTGCCATTGAGATATTGAAACTGGATCGTGTTTGTCGCGAAGACCGCGTCTTACCGAGTTATTGAACTTGTTTCGACCGCAGAATGTGTAAGCCTATAGCCCCGCAAGTAGTCCCTCTTCAGCGCTACTGCCACTTGATGCTCCTGAAGAGACGAAACCACGATTTTTTCAGGGCACACTTTTTTCTGGATTTTGAAACAATACGTCACATATAATTTTACTTATGTGTTCGTTATATTTATAATTTGATTATCAAATTTCTTTAAATTTTCTGGCACTTCTTCTCTATACATCTAAAGAAACAGGAGAGGTCGGCCTAATTGCATAAAATCTAATTGACCCTTGGTTTTTTTTTAACATTTAAATTTTTTATTTAAATTAATATATTTGGCTTAAATCAATCATATAAAATATAGCATTGTGAACGCAACAAATTTATAATTTTGTTGTAACTCTTTCATTTTAACTTCATCAATTGAAAAGGAAAAGATCGCTAAATAATTAGGAGCATGTGCGAAGTTGAAAGGCGCCGAGAGAGTTCATCGCTGGTGGCGCATGCGGGGGCTAATTATTTAATCATGCGAGATAATGTAACCCAATATTTTCTCCACATCAAGCGCAGTACTGCGTTCTGCAGGCATGTGTGTTGCTTTCCTAGGCGCATTCATCTCGAGCCTCGCTTCCCACGCGACAAAAAGCGACAGATTAAGCGAAAAAAGAGCCGCGCTCTCTGCGCAAGATACGACCCAGTTTCAATTGCTTTTTGTCATGACGTAATTGTCTTAATGTGCATGACCTCATGCCCTCTTCCTCTTCAACGCAGACTTAAATGGACTGAGACGAATGCAAATCTTCAATCATAATGGCACGCATTTATCAAAAAGCGCATCTTCTCTCACTGTGATTTTTTAGGAACCATAAATTTTACTGGCCACAAGACGCACATTTACTTGCTAATATACTAGTTTGTTTATCTTTTAAAGCTAATTCTGTCTTTGAGTTAATGAAAAATTTCAAACACAAAAATCTTACGACTTTCTTAAAACATTTTTTCAAACAATAAACTTACATTTTATTATAATACTCATTTACTCAATAAATTTAAAATTATATATTAAAATAATGTAAAATTTTATTAGTTATTTAATTTGGAACGCTAATTTTAAATTTAGCATGTCATTTCATTACTAATTGTAAGAATAATATTTATATTATTTTATACAATTTTTTTTTATACATTTCTCATAACTTGATAAATTCATATTTTAATTCCTGAAATATTTCAAGTTTGAAGACAAAAATTTTACATACGTGATAATTCATTCTCAAAATTTTCAATTTCTAGTTTAACAGAAATGCAATATTATTAATTTTTGTGTTGTTAAAAATTTATGAAGATAGAAGATTTTTGTGACAATAAAAATTATTAATTCATTAGGGAGCACCTGGTCTGCCTGGCTTTAATGGTGAACCCGGTCCTCGGGGCATTCCTGGTGTCCCAGGTCCCAAAGGTGACAAAGGAGAAGCAGCTCGCACAGGCACCCATCAGAAAGGCCAAAAGGGCGAACCAGGTTTGACGTTTTCTCCTTGCAATTATTACCACAACACTTATTTTTTTAATTGCGCAGGGTTCGAGGGCCGAGCTGGATTACCCGGTCCTCAGGGTATGCAAGGCCCAACTGGCGTGCCTGGTGTGAAGGGAGACCTTGGCTCGCCTGTAAAATACCAAAATTGTATACACAAATCATAATAATACACTTGTTTCAAATAGGGACCCGTAGGACCACTTGGTCAAAAGGGTCAGAAAGGAGCAATGGGCATAGGAATTTACGGTGGACCAGGAGATAAGGGGGACAAGGGTGAGCCTGGCCCCCCTGGTACTTTTCAAATTCAACCCGAAGGACCGTAAGGCGATTTCTTGTGCATCTAAATTCTTCTAATTTTCTTTCTGATTTTCAGTCGTGATAGCATTAACTTTACCATTGGCCCCCAAGGAGAACGGGGAGAAAAAGGAGAAAGAGTAATGAACAAATTTTATGCTCCTTCAAAAATTTTAATAATACGTAATATGCTATACAATAGGGTGAATTTGGTATACAAGGCGCCGCAGGTGGACCAGGTCCTGTAGGTGAAACAGGAAGATTAGGTGAGGTTGGCATGAAGGGCGAAAAAGGTTTGCCAGGCCCACCTGGTCCTCGAGTGAGTATAATTACGTCATTAATTTTAGCTTACTTAGTCCGCTCAATTTGGTGTGTGTCCTCAATTTAAAGGTCCTCGCATTTCAGCAACGTGTGTTTTCCTATAAAATTATTGGTTCTCCACATTGTTTTTCACGATTTTATTAATTTTTCATGTTCCCACTTGATTTGTGAAGAATTAACAATATAATAAAAAAAAAGAATATATTCATATTGGCTTTAGAAAAAATCCAAGCGAAATTTTTAAAAACCCTAAAAATCCATAGGGTCGTGATGGCCTTCCTGGACCTTTGGGCCCTCACGGTCAAAAAGGTGACCGTGGAATGGAGGGAATCCCTGGTCTGCCTGGTCGAGTTGGTCTCAAAGGCGAGCCAGGTCTAGACGGTTCTGATGGGCCTCGAGGTCTGACGGGTCCTCCTGGTCCGCCTGGTGTAAGTTTGCTTTAAGATAGTGATTTGCGTAAAACAACCAAACTTTCTTCTTTAGGGTGGTAAAGGGCGTCCTGGTCCACCTGGGCCGCAGGGACCTAGAGGCTACCCAGGTTCTCCAGGCCCTAAAGGTTTGTCTTACTGATCAATGATTTAAAATGCAATTATAGAACTAAAAATTTAGGATTGGATGGCTTCCCCGGAGAGCCAGGGCTACGAGGACCAATGGGACCCAAAGGTATGTAAAAAAAAAAATCATTTTTTATTTTACTTGTATACGTTACACTCAAATAGGGTTTAAAATCATCTATCCACGCGATTTCAATATGTACAATAACTTCAAAAAAATAGGATAAATTAGACATAGTTTATTATTTTGTTGCGCTTTTAAGGTGGCACCGGAATACCTGGCCTGATTGGTCCTGAAGGCTTCCCAGGTGAAAAGGGTAGTAAAGGCGAGGCTGGGCTGCAAGGGTTTCCAGGTCTTGTCGGCCCTAGAGGTTTTCAGGGAACACCTGGTCCACCTGGTCCTCGAGGGTCACCAGGCGAAAGAGGAAACTCAATTGAGGGACCTCGTGGTATAGATGGTTTACCTGGCAGAGACGGTGAAAAGGGCTCGAAGGGAGAGAAAGTAAGAATATTTTTATCAATTTTGATAGTTTTAAACGAGATTTCTCGATCAATCTTAAAGAATTTAAAAAATTCAATTTTTTACACTTTGAGCAGCTGTAAAAAATTTTACATTTTTAAAAAGTATTTTTCATAAATATTACCATTTATATTTTCAAACTAAAAGTTAACATTATCAGGCGCCTATCGCCTATTACTTCCAAGTTTGTGATAGATTTCTTTAATTAAATCTTCTTAATCAAGGGCTATCGAGGACCGCCTGGCACTCCTGGAGATTCAAAATTAGGAACCCCTGGAATTCCTGGTGTTCCGGGTCCTAAAGGTGATGCTGGTAGGGACGGAAGACCTGGCCAACCTGGCCCTCAAGGTTTGATTTGTGCTTTTAATAGAAGGGGTTTTTTCAGTTTTCCGATTTTAGGTTTGCCTGGTGATAAAGGTGATATTGGAGGTCGTTGCAGTGACTGCAGACCGGGTTCAAAGGGAGAAAAGGGCTCAGAGGGAAGTCCTGGTTTCCCAGGTTTACAAGTAAGCTTTCGTTCTATAGTCTACATGTCTTATTATTAAAAGACATCTGCAACTTTAAATACATATTTTTAGGCACAGAAAAATTTTAAGTTAATTTGTTTATTTTTCAAGGGCGCACGTGGACCACCTGGAGAAAGGGGGCACCCTGGAGAACGGGGAGACCAAGGCGATGTAGGACCCAGAGGTCAAGATGGTTTGCCGGTAAGGGATAAAATTATAAAATCCAAACTACAAAATTAATGACACTGAATGATCAATTGCGAAACTATAAAAGAATTGATAACTGATAGAGTAGAAATATAGTAAAATATCAATTTGTGTATCTGTCTTATAAATAATAATAAGCAAACAAAAAAATTGTATATTTAAATAATACCTTTAATATAATTTAAGGTAGAGTATTAAAATTTTAATAATATTATTTATTTTATTTCATAATTTTTTAATTCAATGTATTTCTTATTATTAAATTTTAATAATTTTTATTTTTGTTTAGAAAACTAACTTTTGCTGTTGAATGCAATATTTTTTCCTTTAAAGTTATTAAAATTTTTAAATTTTTTATACTGTTGTTTGGTTGTTATTGATTTATGACTTTTGCATGATCTTTTGCACGCGTTTCCTTGTATTTGAAAAATATCATAATCAGTCGTACACATGATACTTATTCATTATAGGGTAAAGATGGATTGCAAGGCTATATTGGTGCACCTGGATCTCCAGGAAGAGATGCGATGATCACGGACAGTAATATTTTGGAAATAAAGGGAGATCGAGGACCACCAGGTGAATTTGGGCCAGCTGGTCCGAAGGGAGACAGAGGATTCCCAGGGCAGCCAGGATTACCCGGTCAAGTGGGTTTCCCGGGTGTTAAAGGCGATAAGGTTTGTGATTTAAAATTAATGTTTTAGTTGTCTTAATATATTACATATTACCATATATAATTCATTAACAAACTATGGAGATCAATGTTAAAGTAAACAACAAGATCTATGTGGCTGTTGTAACATTATAAGTTACAAGGATAATTAGATTTTTAAGTAAAAAGTACTCTTTATGTTTTATCAACTTGAAAATCTCCTTTGAGCTTATTTTCATAATATTTTAGGGAGAGCGCGGTTTCCCTGGAAATGATGGCATAAACGGACGACCTGGTACTTCTGGAATCAAGGGCGATAAAGGCTTCAGCATTACCGGGCCTCAAGGGTAAATTTCTTACAGATTTTATTACCTTTTAAGAATTAAATTATTTATTATTTTTCGCTAACATAAATTATTCATTAAATTAAATCTTTACTCTTAATATCAAATTTATTTTGTATATTCATTCAATTATTACTGGTATTAAAAACAAAATTATGATTTTGGGGAGAAGTGAGTACTTGTTGAATGATCACATAAATTGATAAAGGCTAAAAACATGCTTGTTACTTTATTTTAACATTTATTAAGGTTTACCTTTTATTAAGATGTAGGGATATATTATTTATTAAACTTGATGTCCTTCATAAAATATGCCTTCTGCATATTATTGTGAAAACTCTGCCGATGCACTTTCATTGGCTGCTGGTAGCTGTGCGATTTTATTTGTCTGGACTGAATTTTGTTGCCTAATTTTAAATTTTTTTTAAATTCAATTTTTTCGTAACAGACCTATAGGCAACACCGGCAAATCTGGTGATAAAGGAGACATGGGTCTTCAAGGTATTCCAGGAGAGCCTGGTACGTGGTGACCCTTTTGAAGCATATTGCAAAATTTTACTCAAAATTTGTCAATCAGGCGCCTGTCCATCACCAGAAACTATAGCCCAGCAGTTAAAAGGCGAAAAAGGATCTCAAGGCCAAGAAGGTGCTTCAGGTCCACCAGGTCCCCCTGGGCCTTCTGGCTCTAAGGGTGATAGAGGATCAGATGTAAATACATTAAATTTTTTGCATTGAAAAATAAAAAAATTAATTATTTTATTGCATTAGGGTTTTCCTGGTGCTGTGGGACCTCCTGGAAACCCAGGCCCAGTTGGTCCTCGAGGTCTGCCAGGCATAAGAGGAATAAAGGGTTCGCATTTCACCTTTTTAGGTTAATTTATTTTTGGCACATTTTTATAATTTTTATTTTAATCTGAAGGTGACAGAGGGCCAATGGGCTTTCCAGGAGATAACGGGAAGGATGGGATTCCCGGCCAGCCAGGATTTAGGGGAGATAAAGGTTTTTATATTTAATTCTGTTAATTAAAACTAAGCACACATTCCAAATGTATTCTCTGACCTGATTGCAAATAAATCAATCTATTTTTTTTTATTCAGGTTCAAAGGGCGAATCAGGTATTCCAGGTGTCGGTCCACCAGGCCCTATTGGTCTTGATGGACCTAGGGGTGAAAAAGGTCTTCCCGGTCTAGGAGGCAAAAATGGCGCCAACGGTCTACAGGGTCCTCCAGGATTACCGGGTGAAAAAGGAGATACCGGAATTCCTGGGCTGCCAGGTAGGTTCCTTCACCATTCATGAAAATTTCCTGCTAAAATAACCATTCTGAATAATTTTTAATTACAATCGAAAAATCTCCTTTTACACTATCATTTTTCTTTCCAACTCTTATTGAGGATATTTTAAGGAAAAAGTGATAAAATAGTACTTTGCACTTCCATTTTTTATTTTTTTCAGGTCTGACAGGTTCTGACGGTCTCAAGGGTGAACCTGGACCTTTTGGTCCACCAGGTTTACCTGGTCCTGTAGGTCTGGACGGTATGCCAGGGTCAAAAGGTGAATAGAAGCATATAACTTTCTATAAAATATTAATTCTTTGGTTATTCATATAAAGGCGAGCCTGGACTTCCGGGAGAATCGGGTCGTCAAGGTCTTCCAGGTTTTCCTGGTCAGAAGGTAAATTAATTCAATTGAATTGAATTAATTAATTATACACTGTGATGTTTTTGTTATTCATTGTTTGTCAATTATCTCAAGACAAGTTAATGCTCTGTTGCTTTTGGGAGCGGAGGAAAAAATGTGCTATTTTTGTTGTTTTTTGCTTCCTACATAAACAAAATGTTGGATATAAATTCTTGAAAATTTAAATTCTTTTATTTTTATTTATTTATTTTTTTTTAGTTATAAAATTTCCTCACTTAAAAGATAAAATTCATGTGGTTTAATTATAGCTAAACCATTATTTATAGAAATTTATTAATTTGAGATCAAGTTGTCAACTGAAGTTGATATAAAAAAATTAAAAAAATAAATGAGTGTGGCAGCAGAGAGATAATATTGTTCAAGGAGTGGGAACAGAGCATGGAGAACAGAAAAAGTGAGAGCGGCCAAGCCTGCAGCTTCATAGCAATTACTTTTCAAAAAATTTGCACGCCTACGTTTTAAATTCAGTTTTTTCTATCCCATTGGTGTTAGTAAAAATAATCAGCTAATAGTATTTATAAATAAATTCTGAAATTTTTACAAGCCAAACAGTTTAATTGGATGGGTTAATTTTACTTTAGGGAGACGCAGGTGTGCCTGGAGTAGAAGGACCTCGTGGATACCCTGGTCCTAGAGGGCTGCCAGGTAAACTAAAAATATTGTGAAATTAATTGAATAATATTTCATAATATTTATTGCTATTTACTAAACAGGTCTTGTGGGAATACCTGGAATGGACGGTTCACCAGGTCTGAAGGGTGACAAGGGCGAGAGAGGATTCGATGGAATCCCTGGTGTAGACGGTCGGCCAGGTTTAGAGGGTCAAAGTGGTCCTATTGGTCCGAAAGGTGATATAGGAATCATGGGACCGCCTGGAATACCTGGTTTACCAGGAATTGACGGAATGAAAGGTGAACGCGGCTTCCCCGGAATACCAGTAAGTTATTTGATTACAGTTGAGATAACTCTCGTCACTAAAAGAACATTTTTATCTTTAGGGTCAAAAGGGTACAGCGGGTCAAGTTTCGGAAAAAGGTCAAAAGGGAGAGCCTGGTCCTCCAGGCGTTCAAGGGCCACCAGGTATGTGTATAGATTTTACAACTCTCTGCCCTCAATCACCCTCAATCTAGGTAATTAGCGTCAGTCAGTCAAATTTAAATTGCATTTCATATTATTATATCCCAATTCAACGATATTAAAATAAAAATGTAATTTAAATATTTTATTTTTAGTTCCTTTGCCAATTTTTCTATGAAATTTTTTATTATAATAAGTGTCAGAGACACATAAAGAATTTAAACAAATTTCTTATTTTTCCATCACATTTACACTATGATTATATGCTTATGAGCTTAAAATTATTTATCACTATATTATGTATTTACTGTATTTACCTGGAATATCCATTATAATCCTCTATAAATGCATAAATGCGAGCCACTAGAGGCACTAGGATGAGTAGATTTTTCACAATTGGTTTCTTGAACCTTGAACCTTTCAATAAACTAGAATGTTGTAGGAACACCTGGGTTCGACGGTCGACCAGGAATAAAGGGTGAACCAGGGCGGCCAGCAGTTGGCCTGCCTGGTCTAGAAGGGCCTAAGGGAGATGCTGGAATTCCAGGCCGGCCAGGTGCTAATGGAATTCCAGGAGAAAAGGGTACCGCAGGACTACAGGGCTTCCCTGGAATGAAGGGGGATAAGGTGAGTAAAATGCATTTTGCTTTCATGCATAAAACAGAAAAATTAAATATTACAAATGAGGTATTTTATATTTTTCAATTCTCATTCTAAAATTTGTTTCTGTTACTTTTAACTTAACTTAATTTAAATTAATAATTTACAAATTTTTATAAACATTTTGAAATGATTATTTCAGGGGGAGAGAGGAACGTATGGCTCGCCAGGAGCACCAGGCGTTGACGGAATTGATGGGGATAAAGGTGCGTCTGGAAATACAGTTACATAATTTTCCCCCGTGACACAATTTGACATTTACACTATATAGGTGATCTTGGATTTGAGGGCCCACAGGGCTATCCTGGAGAAAAGGGGGACAAAGGTCAGCCTGGAATGTCTGGTTTAGAGGGCCTAAAGGGCGAACTTGGCTCCCCAGGTAAATATAATTTTTTTTAATTGTCAGTTAACTGACCTCACTTTTGTGAGTTAGGTTTGCCTGGTTTGCCCGGTGTGCAGGGAGAGCGGGGTGACAAAGGTGACAGGGGACCATCAGGTCCAACTGTTGACGTCAAAGGAGAGAAAGGCGAGCCAGGACGTCCAGGTGCAAAAGGATATTTAGGGCAGAAGGGTGACATGGGACTTGATGGTCTACCAGGTAAAATCTTTAACCGCTGTTAAATATAAACCTTTAATAAAATCCATTGATTAGGCCTTAGGGGAGAAAGAGGTCTTGACGGACCATCAGGACCTCCAGGCCTTCCCGGTGCAGCTGGGGTAAGAAAAATTTCAAACCTTATCAAGCTGTCAGTCAGTAAACGATACTATATTTAACACCTCTGGTTCAGCAATACTTCAATTTAAATTTACATCAATCTATAAAAAATGCTATGACTAGAATTAATAAGCAATATAATAATCCTGCTCGGTTTATATTATTGAAATTAATTGAAATAAAGTATATCAATATTACTCGTCATAGTCATCATTCTCGGAAATATTATAGAGCATTGCTGAGCATGCAATATATTTTGGACATCATATTATTGTTTTGTAGCAAAAATATTTCTTTCAAAAAAATATATATATAAAAAAGTATATTAATTTATTTAATAAATTGTATAATTATGTAAACTAATACATCATGGAAATGTTTTAGCTTCCAGGCATGAAAGGCGATATAGGTGACCCTGGAGTCCAGGGTAATTTACTGTTTATAATAAATTCTAAATTTTTGATGATATACTAATATTATGATCTTCTTAAAAGGTTTACCTGGAATGACTATCAAAGGAGAAAAAGGCCTTCCTGGTCTTTCAGGAAAGCATGGCCGTGAGGGGCCTCCTGGCTTGCAAGGAATTAAAGGAGACAATGTTAGAGACATTTCAATTTTCTTTTGTTCTAAATAATAAAATGATTCAAACAGGGCTTACCTGGGCTGCCTGGTGTTCAAGGCCCACCTGGTTTACCTGGCCCAGTTGGTCTGCAAGGAATGAAGGGAGACCGAGGTTTTCCTGGTGTTCAAGGTCCACCTGGTTTGGATGGACCTCCTGGTATGAAAGGAAATATGGGTCTAGCTGGTGTCCCTGGTATGAAGGGAGACTCTGGTCCCCCTGGTATTTTTGGTGCTCAGGGACCAAAAGGAGAAAGAGGATTATCAGGTAAATAGAATCATCTTACAGATATGTGTTGTTACCTTGAAATATTTTTTATTTTTCTCAGGTTTGCCCGGACGTGACGGCTTAAATGGAGAAAAAGGAGATGCCGGTCAAGACGGAACACCTGGACAAGTTGGCTGGCCCGGAGCTAAAGGAGATCGAGGTTTTCCAGGTCTGTTATTTCGAAATATTATTTTATTAAAGTTTTTTCAATGAGCCACAGATATAAGCAAGTTGGCCAATTTTTTTACATCATTGATGACTGTTAAAAAAAGGAAAAAATGGAGATTTCTCAAGTTTATAGAAAATGTAGCCAAGCAAACTTAAAATTTTCTTACAAATTTGACCCTGTTGACTAAAATAATAATATGTCTCAGGCTCACAGCTAAGAGCCATCAATTTTTGCATGTTTACACACAATATTTATTTTGAAGAATATTAATTTATTGGGTCTGAAGAAGCTTTCACCCCATATAAAATAGGTGATAATAATTACATAGTTTATCAAGAAAGTTATGAGAATTTAAGTGATAAAAAATTTAAAAAGTTAAAGTTCTACCCCCAAATTAGGCTACTCTAGTGCTCTCTTTCAGTATTTTTTAACATTCAATCCTGCAGGTTTGATTAAAAACCTCATTTTATTAGAAGGCCATGTATGTGTGTAATTTTTTTTTTATTATGGTGCCAAGCTGGCTACTTTATGTATGTGTTCATGAAATAATGAATCAATCAAACAATTCACTTTTTCAATTTACTATTTCTTCCCATACTTAATTATAGGCCTTCCTGGTGTGGCTGGTTTAAAAGGAGATAAGGGTTCGACTGGTCCACAAGGTGTGCCTGGTTTTGTTCCACCTATAAATATTGCGAAACCCGGAGAAAAGGGGATGATTGGTATGGAAGTATTATATTGATTTTATTTGTTAATATAAAAAAGGGGCTTAATCAGGTGAGCAAGGCTATCCTGGACAACGGGGTGATAAAGGTGATCGTGGGTTTGATGGACTGCCTGGACCGAAAGGAGAGAGAGGCAAGCAAATGTTTTTCACCTTAAACTTTTTTAATCAATATTTTGTTATAAGGTGATCCCGGCCGAAATGGTTCGCCTGGCCCCATGGGACCACCAGGTCAAAAGGGTGACGCTGGTATTGATGGTATTCCTGGTCGAAATGTATGTAAAAATTTCGTTTATGCAAAAATTAGTATCTCTCATTAAATAAATGTTTGGTTACAGGGACTTGACGGTTTGCCTGGTATTTCGGGCTTGCCTGGACAGCCGTGTGAAACCACCCCTGACTATATGACTGGAATTTTATTAGTCAAACACAGCCAAAGCTCTCAAGTGCCTCTGTGTGAACCTGGACATGTCAAGCTGTGGGATGGTTACAGCTTGCTCTACATCGAAGGAAACGAAAAAGCCCACCACCAAGACTTAGGTATTTTCTTCTTATAATATTGAGTGAATTTATTAATTTTTAATTTGCTTTTAAGGATTTGCTGGATCCTGTGTTAAGAAATTCTCAACTATGCCGTTCCTATTCTGCGACTTCAACAATGTCTGCAATTACGCTAGCAGAAACGACAAATCTTACTGGCTGAGCACTACGGCTCCTATACCCATGATGCCTGTTATGGAATCAGAAATAAAAAAATACATTTCAAGGTAATTTCGGACTCAATCAATATTTCTATGGAAAATAAACCAACTTTATGAACTTTCAGATGTGCCGTGTGTGAAGTTCCAGCAAATGTGATGGCTGTCCACTCGCAGTCGAACAACATTCCCGAGTGTCCGGCAGGTTGGAATGGCCTGTGGATCGGTTGGAGCTTTGTCATGGTAAGCAAAAGTGAAACTATGTGAAAAGCGTTAATTGGTTATAATAAATCAGCACACTGCTGCCGGAGCGGAGGGCGGCGGCCAGTCTCTGGCTAGTCCAGGTTCGTGTCTTGAAGACTTCAGGGCAACTCCATTCATAGAGTGCAATGGTGCCAGAGGCTCGTGCCACTACTTTGCCAACAAGTTCAGCTTCTGGCTGGCCACAATCGAGGAGCGAGATCAGTTCTCAGCACCGAGATCTGAAACCCTGAAGGCTGGAAATCTGCGTACCAGGGTCAGTCGCTGCCAAGTGTGCATCAAAAACAATTAAGATGCGTACATATTGTAGTTATCCCACAGCGAATTATAATAAGGGAGAAAATTAATCAACAACCACTCTCCTTTACACTTGTCATAGCATGTAATGCTAATCAATTCACAATACAGTAGTTATTATTATGTTTCGTGTAATATTCTATTTTGTAGCTATTACCTTAATTGCTATAAAAGTTAAAATATCTGTGTATTTAATTAATTTTGCTGAATTGTGGGTGGGAAATTTAAGCAGCTGGGCAGTTTTATGTTCTGGACTTAGAGTTAAGAAGGGGTAGCATGTGCAAAGTAATTTGCTGAACGAGTCTTAAACATTATGTTTTTAACTTCTAAGTTTAGTTTATCATTTTATTGTGATAATGACTAAAATCATTCTAAGTAAGTGCTGAGAGTGTGCATTTAAGTTTAATTTTTAAAGCAGCCGAAATAAGTTGTAGTAAGTTTAATTAAAAAATTATAATGTTTTCATCAAGCAACATTCATCAACCAGACGCACTGTTTCTTAATACAAAATTTTTGTAAATTCATTACACAAAATGTTTTTTATATCTTCTAATATCCTCTTTGTCAAATATTAACTCTTAACTCATTTATAATCTGCAGCTTCATTAAAAAAATTGCCTGTGTACACACAAAAATTTATGTTTTAGAAAAATTGTAAATTGTACAGCGAATTTAGAGCCGTACCGTGAAACAAAATGAGTGCCATAAAATGTGTTCTTCTGTAAAATATAACGCAGTTTTGATCAATCTTGCTTTCCATGATACTTTGCTTAGTGCAATGATGAGTTACGATAATATGTACTGTGCCTCTCTAACGATCAGTCACTGCCAGAAATATTTTGTATAACAATGATAAATTAATTAAAAATAAAGCTTCCATGTTCTAAAAATAACTGTAATTTGTTTCATTTCCTTTAGCATAAATAAAAAAAGGATGAATTCACAAAACAAACACAACGACAATTTCAAGTAATTCATTGGATTCAATTTATTTTCATTTTCAAACATATAAAACGGCAATAATCATTATTAATAATTATGAATTACCATGTAATCTAAATTAAATTTCATGTTACATTAGTCTAATGGGACATATCGTTAGAATACTCCCTTAACTTATATTGTAATAATAATAATTATTTTTCATTCATTATTATAAAGTTCTTTTAAGATATTTCTCCATCTTCCTTTAGTATTTGTCTCTGAACATTCATAATGAAATCATGATCAACTTGAAGAAAACCTCATCTCGATTTTTCTCATTTAAAAGCCGCACAAATCTTTTTGTATATTGTTCAAGGGTCATTTTCAGAAGCTTACAACCGCTCCAAAAATTGAGATGTGCCATTTCAACGCACATAATTAACAATGAAGAATGATTCAAGATTCATGAATTCTCTCTTTAAGTCCACTTTTCACTTTTTTCATGTTGCTTGCGTACGTCTGTGTATTTGTGAGTGGGAAGTGTGAAATGCTTTCTTCTGCCCTCTCATTTGTTTTGCTTTCGGTATTTTGCTCCACGAACATATATGCTTAATAATTAGTAATGAAGAAGGAAACTTGAATTGCACGTCGATCCGTCTTAGTAAATCGCACAGAGAGATGTGTTTTTTGCAAACATTCAACGAGAACTGAACAACTATCATGTGGTCCACTGGTACTTTCTGTTACAATTATTCGAACCAAAAATGCAGGTAAATCATAATGAAAAAGCAACATAACTTTACTTGTGGCTCCTCTCCATGCTTACAGACAGACGTTCTCATTTTCCATTTACCGGCCACCTAAAAGCCAATATAAACAGACAACTTAGTCGTGTTCGGTTCCAGCAACAACAACAGCAATGACAACATAAATCAGTGGATTTCAGTGATGCTCCGTCACTGCATGATTATTTTCGTCAATCGGGGCTACTCTACACTAGATACATTGCAGGGCTTGCCGCACGCCGGTACTGATTTGCAACGTCTGCTCGGGTGGCCTGGTTTGATTGAGGTTACACAGAGAATCGATCTGAGGTGATTTGCGGTTGGAAACGTCATAGATAAAAAATAATAATGCGTGATTTGGGTGATGAAGGAGAGAGTGAACGCACCAAATTAGTTAATTATCCATTTATCTAGTCAGGATGAAAAAATAACTATAGCTGATGCGAGACAATTAGCAGAAAGTTTATTTTAATTGTAATTTATTGATTGAGTGATATTTTACAAATTTACCAGAGCTTAATTATATTATGGTCATGTTGAAAATGGATTTTCCATGGTTAGAATGGAACACGGTTTTCATCATTGTTTGTTAGGAAAAAAGCCTCCTCAATCGAACCATGATCTGTTCCCTCAATTATTGATTAACAAAAAGTCTCTAAAGAAAAGCCAAAGGGAGTCCTCCGAGAGACGATTGCAAAACCGTGCGAGCCGAGCCCTGTTACAGCAAGATAGAGAAATAGAGGTGGGCGTTGGAAAATTAATAACGATGTGGATTAAGTCGCGCTAGACGATTTGACTTCTGCCTAGTCGGAAACAAACCAGCCCCAAGGTGCAGAGAAGAGATAGAGAAAGGCAGGGGGAGAATTTTCAGAGCAAGACAGAGACAGAAAGAGTGTGTTGGTCGAAGTGAGAGTGAATTCCTTTCTTTCTTATTCTTTCTTATGTTTATTAACTAATAATCAAATTTTGTTTCGCCTCAAATCATCATCTTTCTCCTGGCAATTGATCTGGGCGTGTGTAGGTGTGTGATCTTTTTTTCTTCAAACGGAACTCGAAAGGTTTTATCGCTCTTTGGCAGGTGCTTGTTTGGAGGGCTCACCTGTTGGGGGGACGCCAGAGGCCCCTGCGCTTGGCCCACTGATGCCGTTGCCCGACGATGTCATCACTGCTTTTTGCTTAAGCATCGTCCAGTCAAAGGTGTAGTCATACTGGAAGCTGAGCGTGCGGAACAAGATCCGGAACAGCTGCCTCAGATACATGTAGTCAGGGGCTTCTTCAAAGCGCAGGCCGCGGCTGTAGTTGAGGTACATCGCAAACTCAGCTGGGAAGCCCTGCAAATCGCAAAACCACAATTAGCCAACAGTCAACAGTGCCAAAATAAACGAAGCTGCACATTTCAGTGCACGTTTGCTTTCCTCGGGCTTTTATCGAGGTCTATTGTTATCTGCGCAACCATGCTCTGTGAGCGGCTACGGCAAATTCCCAAGAGTCCAAGACCCGTTATAATGAAACGTGGGGGATGAATGGAAAGTAGATGATCATAATATTTAGCGTAAATGATTAATGTAGTCGTTTAAAACTTCATGATAAATATTATATATTATATGATAGCGCTAAAATTTGCAGGTTATTTTCAAATTTAATACAGGTATTAAAAAAAATTTTATTATAAAATGGAAAATTTTCTTTTAGAGAAGGAACAAAAAGAACAATATTTTAATTAAAAAAATATATATATCAAAACCAAAATTTAATAATTAAAGAAAGATTTCCATGATCATCTCCTCAAATGTCAACTTCTTCAAATGAATAATTATTAACACTTTTGAGGTCTAAAATATGGTAATTTTATTAAAATAGAATAAAACTTATTTATGGAGGGAAATATTTAATAGGTATTTGAATTGATGAAAGCGCCCTTTAAAAAAATGAGAATTTAAATACTTTTTCACAATTTCAAAAGCTAATTAAACTCCTAGCCTTGTACGCGTAGAATACTTTATTATAATAAACTGAATAATTCAAGATTTTTACAAAGCTTGTCTGAAGGAGCCTTGTAAATTATGCATAATTTCCGGTCTACTTGGTCATGCAACGAATGTTCACCGAGTGCCACAAGTGCCTCACGCCTCGTTTGTGAATCACGTCAAGAAAAATCAAGTGTAGTGCATTAAGCTATGCAACCCTGACACTAAATTCGAGCCGATTGACGTGTCATTAGGCTAATCGCGTCCATTGATTACACGACGCGTTTGTCACTTTTGGTTTCGGCGTTTATCTGACCCACTAACCTTGGGATCTGTTGTCAAAGCACACCCGATATCAATCCGAAACAAATCAAACTAGGTCAAGATATGAGCAAGTAAGTGCGAGTGCACGACGAGGAAGCGCCGCCTTGGCACCTTTGGATGGAAAAAAACGAGCGGGCGCCAACGAAAGCGACAAACACCGAGAACCCGTTCATGAAAACCAGCCAAATAAGAAACTTCTGACTTCTTGGTTTTGGGCTGTCGCTTGGCCTGCTTTTTAATAACAGCAATTTTTGTATTATGAATGAATAATAATTAAAATCTAAATAAGTATGATAGTAATTTTGTCAAGAAAAATAGCTTATGATGAATTGTCGATATGAACATCACAAAGTTAGCAACTAATTGTAATGGTGCAAAAAATGTGAGGAAACATTGAAATTTTCCAGGATTTCGCAGTTTACATATTTCTTTTACAAAATAAAAATAAATAATACATTTTATCTGATTTTACCCTTTCCTCCGTTATTTTCTGTGTTAATCTTTAAAATGAAAATCAGTTCAATAATTATTGAGTTAATTTTGGGAATACAATACGCGTGGGACAAAAATATGTAATAAATTTGTTTCAACCGCTTCATTATTTCTTAAAGATTGACTAATTTAAACCGTGCTATTTTATTTAACTTTCAATGAAGTTAAACCCATTTTTGAACTTACACGAAGTTAAAAATAAATATGGTTACATCCATAAGTGGTCACGTCATTCCCAGAATGAAAATTTTGCATACAAAAACGGCCTGTGATTATGACTAATAAGAGAAATAATTTGAAACAAAAGTTGGCAGTGACGTGTTTTCGCGAAACAGAACGCGGCGTTTAGTCAGCTTCCTGGATTTGCCAGTGGCTGCATGGCATGGGAACGAACCTTGCAGGGCCTGTCGTAATAAAACGCAGCCTCGGTGACAACAAGCACAACCGAGAACCCGCGTGCAATTGAATATTATTCCTGACAATCAACGTGAGGAATAAAGAAATATTTTCTTTGATTATTAATTGATAAATATACCGCGATTTTTATTCGCAGAGCTAGTGTATATAATTAAGGTAAATTTGAAATATGTCACCGTCGCAAAAGCACCGTTCAAAATTTTGAGACGCAGTTAGCCTTGTTTTGATAACGTACGTGGTCTTAGTTTTATCGCGAGGCTTGAATGACAACAATAATGAAGAAATTTGAATGACACACGTTTTTGGAAAAACCAGATAATAAGTCAATGGACGCAATTGACACAAACATAATTTAGAAGTGAAATAAAATCTAAATCTCTCTAAAACTTGGAGAATATGATCTGAAGAGGTGAAATTTATCTAAAAAATGATTTGATCTGCCGCAAAAGGCATTATAATTAAGATGAAAAATCTGAATGTTAAACTTCCATGAAGGAAGAGAAATATGCTATTCGGGTTAGTCTCATCTGAAATTTTTGGGGAGGTTTCATCAGTGAATTGAGGAAAGTTTACGCTAAGTCATGAAATAATATAATGCATTGTTTTTGTTTAGATAGCAAATAATTAATAATAGCAGTAATTTGAAGAAATGAAATAGGGAAAGGTGGAAAATAAATTATTTAACAATAAACTAATACAATTAAAATTGTCCTTAATAAATACAAGTATTTTAAAGAACGCTAAAATTAATTTAATAAAAATAAATGAAATTAAAATAATTCCAGTCGTGATAATAAATTTTGAATTCTGCTTAATTTTGAGTTTGTGACTCTACACGACGGGTTTTCGTCAAAATGAGTAAAATTTCTAGTGCGAATGGTCACGTATGTACGCAATCATACGCAATGGAGCTGACCACGTTTCTTAGAGGTTTATTTTAACACCAGCTAATTTTCATTTTTTTTTTAAGTTTACATAAATCATATAATTATTTAAGCCTCGTTAGTCGGATTGAATCGAAAGCCCAAGAGCAAGACAGGAAGCGCGCACCGGAAATCAGGGCACCCGAGCGCGTGCCTGCCCTTTGGAGGCATCTTTGTGTGAAAATTCAAAATCTCACCTTGCAGAGAACTTCTACAGGCGTGGACATTTTCTTCTCACTGATCTTCTCGTACTTCTGCTTCTTGGTGGCGGCCTTGAGTCCTTGCCAGGGCAGCGAGCCGCGGTTGAAGTACATGAGGACATAACCTAAGGATTCCATGTCGTCTCGGCGACTTTGTTCAATGCCCAGATGGGCGTTGATGGAAGCGTATCGGGCAGTGCCAGTCAGATTCTTGTCCTCTCTGTAGATAATGTGTTGGCGGGTACGTGAGTCGCGGAACTTCTTGGCCAGCCCAAAATCAATGAGAAAGAGCTTATTGCAGTGGCGCCCTATGCCCATGAGGAAGTTGTCCGGTTTGATGTCCCGGTGGATGAAGCTCTTGGTGTGGACGTACTCAATACGGCCAATCATTTGGTCGGCCAACATCAGGACTGTTTTTGTTGTGAATCGTCTCGAGCAGAAGTTGAACAGGTCTTCTAAGGACGGGCCCAGCAGGTCCATCACCAGGACGTTGAACTCGCGCTCTTGGCCGAACCATCGGATGTGAGGGATCCCGATGCCACCGTGCAGAATTTTGTACAATTTGCTTTCGTAGAGAAGCTGCGGATGCCGCGCTCTCACCGATTCCAACTTGACGGCGACCTCCTCGCCATTGGTGATGTTGATGCCTAGGTAAATGTCCCCGAAAGAACCGCTGCCAATCTTGCGCACCAGCCGGTACTTGGCCCCTACGATGAACTCCTGCTTGCCGGACGTAACTGAAGACATGATCGCGGTGTTTACCCAACTAGTGCATCAATCTTGGATGGGTTAAAAAGCGGCCAAATAACGAGAAATCAATAACTCTTCTACAAAGTCGCCATTTCGTTATTTAACAGCTGGCTTTCCCGTTCTTTACGAAGCTGCTGACAATTTTCCGCTGCCAACATAACAAAGCTAGCACCAAGCAAAAATATTCATATTTTCCTCCTTTAAATGCAGTTTTTACGACATTAAATTGAAAAATAAAACTTTTATTATAAAAATTACAAACTTTTGACAATTTAAAGCAAAATTTACTGAACTATACAGCAAGAATTTTTGTTGTTCAGTTGCAACATTGGTTGCGTTCATGCACGTTCTTCATTTGCGGCGCTGTCGTCGTAAAATGTGCTTTTAGTTTGTAAATCAGCCACCGGTGGCAGCCGTAGACCGTCAGTCAGATTGAAATTTCTCAAAAACATTTCGCAAGTAGATTAATTTTTTATTTTCCAATTTATTTGTGACGCAAGCGAATGATGTCTTCTCTCCACAGGATCAATTGAATTATGCTTAATGCGCCGTTGATATGAAGCCGTCTAAGCTCGAGGCTCGCAGTGGTAACTTCAACAGCACCAAGTTGTTCTAACCAACATCAAACACAACAAAGGCAGATGATCTTTTGCCTACTCCTCCAACATGAGGAATTTTTTTGATCATCTCTGGGCCGCGACCAACCCTGAAGCACTCAAGTGGTCTTGGGACTATTATGTTAATTTTTTCCTCGAAAACAAGGTTTGCATTTGACATGACTAACATTATTATTAATGTGCGCTTATAATGATACATAATTTAGCGACAATCCTTATTCCACGAATTTTGATGATTAAAAAAAATTTTAAAATTTCCAGGCTGTTTTTCTAACACTGCTACTAGTTACATTCCTCATCTCTGCTGTCACTTTGCTGATTAGGAAATGGAAAAACAAAGGTAAACGTTTGCTCAAATATTTTGCACAAAAATATTTTAATATAATAATTATTTATAACAATGCACATCATTGACTAATAATGGATTTAATATCAACAGATTTGATCCCTGCCGAAGTGAAAGAAGTTCTTGGTGTTGGCGGTCGACCAAGGTTCAGGAAAAGAGACAAAGTTCTTTTTTACGGCAGGAAAATGCTCAGAAAGGTTTGTTTTGAATCTGCAAGCGTAATAATGAGCCGGTCTTCTTGAAACTTATTTTTAGGTCACGAGCATTTCGAGACAAGTTCATACGCAGGGAAAAAGAAAGAAATTGATCAAATTTGCTGGTCGATGGCTGCAATTCAAACGAGACACGGCTCCGACCCAACTCAAAGTCCTTGAACCACCCTCTGAATACTTAGAGGAAGCTGTTACAAGTGGCCAGGATGAGCAGAGAGTACCGCTGGATGCACTCTACATTTTACAAAGCATTAGGTAAAATTTATATTTTTTAGCACGTGATAAAATTTAATGGGTTTGAGCTGTTGCTTTTGTTTACTGTTTTGGACATGTGAGTGCACTGCTGATTATTAGTCACTGAGTCAAGGTTGTTTGATAGAAGTCACTTGATTAAACATGAAAGTCGTATGTTGATGCAAACGCATTAGTGTTTATAAAAATAAAGTTCTTCGTTTAATATAAAAATCATACTCAAGGCTAATTTTCATAATAAAAGCGCAAATTCTAAGTGACGTTTATTTGATTTTATAAATTTTCCCATATTTTAATTTTTTTCTCTAATTCTTGCAGAGTTTTTGGCCACTTTGAAAAACCAGTGTTTCTGACTCTATGCAAGCATGTAGACGTTGTTAATCTACATGCTGGGTCGTATCTGTTCAAAATTGGTAAGATAATAAATTAAGATAAAATAAAATAGGAATAATTATTTTATCACAGGTGATCCTGATGAAAATGTGTATGTGGTTCAAAATGGCCTGATAAATGTATACATCACTGGTGGCGATGGCTCGACCCTTACCCTGAAGTATGTGAAGAAGGGAGAAAGCGTCACTTCATTGTTGAGTTTTGTTGATGTTCTCACTGGGCACCCCAGCCCTTACAAGACTGTTTCTGCTAGAGCTGTGGAAGATTCGACTGTCCTACGTCTGCCCGTTTCTGCCTTTCAGGAGGTTTTTCAGGTATGCTTCTGACATGGCTTCCATTTTAAGGCTCAATATTAATGTTTCATTTGTTTAGGAATATCCTGAAACTTTCATAAGAGTAATTCAAGTCATTATGGTCCGTCTGCAAAGAGTTACATTCACCGCTCTTCACCAGCACTTGGGATTGAGTGCTGAACTCGTCAATCCTGTAAGTGCCTAACTACTTAAAAATTATAGATTGCTAATGTACAATTTCCAGGGGATGCACCACCAAAAAAGAAAGACAAGTCCGTTTGTTACGTCTCCTGTGAAGAACAGACAGAGAGACTCGATAGTAATGAGAGACGATCAAGGTATAGGCAAAGTCCCGAGTTTGTATGAAGAGCTTAGGCTAAAGGATTTTTTCTCAGATGAATCAGAAGCTGCCTCAAGCTATTATAATAATAATGATGCCTACCCCTCTAGTCAGCCACTTCCTATATTGAGGCAGCGTCTCTCCAAAACTTCCATAACTTCAATTTCTTCCCACACCCCCGACATGGTGCCTGACCTGGATCCTTCGATATCACCACAGGTATCTATTTAAAATATTAGTGACAGTTTATTATTTTCATTTATGATTTGATTTCTAGCCTCCGCAGTGGAGATTTATGCATTTGTTTTTTGTATTTTGATATTTTAATCATACACTGCCTGCTCACATTTGTAATGATTGTTTCTCAGCCCCCAGATCTTCAGCAAGGTATGCCACGCAGACGCACTGTCCCTGAATTATGTGATGAAGATACATTGATCCAAATTGCCACTGCTGCTTTTGTCAGAGAGCTTGGTCTCGAAGATAGCAAAGTGCTTGATGGAGGTAAAGTTGAACTTCGAGACGTCTCGGCCGGAACTCACCTGATGAAGGAAGATTCTCACAAAGCAAGTTCTAGTCCAGATGCTATTTCATGATTACTAAATATGCACTTTACAGGATGTTGCTCTAATTTACGTGATTTCTGGAACTTTGACTGTGTCGCAAAAAAGCGCAGTCAACCCTCAAATTGATGATGAGGTGCACATGTTCACTGCTCACCAGGGTGAAGTTGTTGGCGGATTGGCTGTGTTAACTGGTGAACCTAGTTTCTTTACAATCAAAGCAAAGCACTTCACTAGAATCGCTCTTCTCTCGAAGAGCACATTCTACAGGTAGACCACTCCAGTTACCACGTTATAACGTGTATTTTTAATCATTGCATATTCTTCCAGTATCATGAGAGAACGCCCTAAGGTTGTTCTCCACGTGGCTCACACCGTTGTCCGCAGGCTTTCGCCTTTTGTCAGACAGGTTGATTTTGCCTTGGACTGGGTCTTTCCTGAAAGTGGTCGTGCACTTTACAGGTAACACTTCTTTAAATAAGTTGCTACAAGGCTAATTGTAAATTATTCAGGCAAGGAAATGAGTCAGATTGCACATATATTGTTTTAAGTGGTCGTCTGCGTTCTGTTATTACCCACGCTAACGGCAAGAAGGAGCTTGTCGGAGAATACGGCAAAGGAGACTTAGTTGGCATCGTAAGTTAAAAACAACTCTAAGTCAATGTTAAACTTTTCAATTTCATTATCATAGGTTGAAATGGTGACCAAAACTAAAAGAAGCACAACAGTTATGGCGGTTCGAGACACAGAACTTGCAAAATTGCCGGAGGGTCTTTTCAACGCCATCAAGCTCAGATATCCTATTGTTGTGACGCGCCTTATAAATCTCCTTGGTCACAGAATTTTGGGTAGGTCTCTTAAATATACTATGAATTACTCTGATGAATTTTATTCTAGGTTCCTGGCAGAAACCTACAATTGGTCGAGCAATTGATACAAGACCGACACAAGTAAATCTTTCAACTGTGGCAATCGTCGGAATTTCAGATGACGTGCCACTCTCGTCATTCACCTATGAATTGTTTCACGCGCTCTCTGCCATCAGCAACGTCTTTGACTTCCCAAAGGATCCTTTCAATACTCACTCAGGCCAGTGCTTGCGTCTGACTTCGGAGGTCATTCGAAAGTCACTTGGCATGTCCATTCTTGACCCGAATAACGAGTACCGCCTTACTTCATGGCTGGCCCAGCAAGAGGATCAGCATCGCATTGTTTTGTACCAGTGTGACAACACTATGACAGCGTGGAGTCAGAGGTGCGTGAGGCAAGCAGATTGCGTTGTGATTGTAGGTCTCTTTGAGCGTGGCCCAGCTGTTGGAAAGGTAAATTCATTTTGTCTTGTGTATACTTCTTTATTTATTTTATGTTAACATTTCATTGTATCTGAATGGAGAATAAATAAATAAATAAATAAAACAGATGGAAAAAGAGGTTGAGAGACTTGGCATGCGGACACAGAAGGAATTGGTTCTGCTCCACAAAGAAGGTAGCTCAAAACCTAAGAACACTGTTGAGTGGCTCAACAACCGCACTTGGGTGTCACAGCATCACCACCTGATTTGCCCCAAGAGAATGTTTTCCAAGAGATCACAAAGTCAAATTGTTTGTTAATTTAGATGATCTATTTTTTGAAATTTCATAAATATCTGATGTCAGGCTGAGTTGTACAGTCGGATCATGGTAACGCCGCCAGATATCCACTCGGACTTTTCTCGCCTGGCTCGTTGGCTCACTGGAACATCAGTTGGTCTTGTCCTTGGAGGAGGAGGTGCTCGGGGAGCCGCTCATGTTGGAATGATCAAAGCAATTCAGGTATATTTGCAGCATATATATTTTTTGTTTAGTAATTTTTCTGATTAGGAGTCCGGAATTCCTATCGATATGGTCGGTGGTGTGAGTATTGGTGCCTTCATGGGTGGACTATGGTGTCTTGAGCGAGACATGGTCACTATGACTCAAAAAGCAAGGGAATGGTCAAAGGTTAGCGTTTAAATACCAAAAAGCTTATTTCGTTGGCTCTAAAAAATAAATTTTAACCTCCCAGAAAATGACCAGTTGGTTCAAGCAACTGCTAGATTTGACTTACCCAGCCACCTCTATGTTCACTGGCGGTGGCTTCAATGAAACTATTAAGGGAACATTTGGAGAAACTCTCATCGAGGACCTCTGGATTCCTTACTTCACCGTAACAACTGACACTTCCGCGAGTGCGCCTCGAATTCACACACATGGTATGAGTTATTCTTTCTTTTAGGCTTTTTTACACAGTTTAACTAGAGTTACAAAATTTTTGGATATACCTTGGGCTATGGACTTCTGCGCTTGTCGTTGCAAGCTGAAATCTGCTGTTTATCCAAAATTATTTAAGGTTACTTGTGCTCAAATCGACTGAGATGCAATTAAAGATAATGTGTACAGAGTGACTTGACAAATATTAAAATAATCTTTGATTGCGATAGGTTTCAGTCAATCACCTTTTGATGAATTTTTTAACTGAAGCCTATTATCCTCCATCAATTCCTGCATTATGCTTTGCATCTCATGCTTTTACCATAAATCGACTGATCCTCAATCACCCTAATCTTATTCATATCACCAGTCATTGTACACACACATACACTCATTAGTCGTTTGTCCACAACAAAAATGTTGGGTTCAAAAGGGGTAATTATTATTAATTGTCATTTTACCACCGTGGTCTTTTGCATGGCAGCTTCTTTTCCTTCCTGCTTAATAATATTGAAATTTAATCACAGTCTGGTGTGTGGTGGTTTTAATTTTTTATTGCAGAATCCACACCTTTGAAGGCCTACTTAGTACATTATAATTTTAATTTTTAATTTAAACTACGAAATATACCTAAATACTCCTTCAAAAGTGGGAATTTGTGTGGGAGGAATTTTTTAGGTACCAGCTTGACACTTTTGATATAAAATAATGCCAACATATGGATTTTTTCTCGGGACTTTGATTTGTGTGTTAATGGGTTTGATAATTTGGAAATGATAAACAGGATCTTTGTGGCGTTATATTCGGGCCTCAATGTCACTCTCTGGCTACATGCCACCATTGTGTGACCCCAGTGATGGACACTTACTGCTTGACGGAGGCTACGTCAACAACCTGCCAGGTAAAACTGTTCCATTGATGTCTCAGAAAAACCAGAACAAATTATTTTTGAATCAAAATATGGGTCCTAAAATTGCAATCCTACATGGCTTGCAACCATAAAAGCAACAGCAATATTGCAAACATTTATGTCATTTTTGATTGTGGTAGTAATTGTGCAGTCTGTTGATGAGCGATTGAGTTGAATGTGCATGTTTTAAATTTAGTTGTAGTATTGCGGAATTCTTTGGAATTCTTCAGGTGGTAGAAATTTTATTAGTTTTGGCACTTAATTTTCTATCTCTCTCTCTCTCTATCTCTTTCCTCATTTCCTTTCAGTTTAAACCCGACATTGTCCGACACAATAATAGACTTCAGGTTTTACAAAATTAGCACAAGTTAACAAAATTTTGCTTTTCAAAAATTGTATTTCAATCATGAAAAATGTTTTATATTGAGAGACTTAGATTTTTCGCAATGGTGTTGTTCTAATTTGTGAACACAGGACTCTTTTGGAGATATTGCCGTGCCAGTATGTCAGTGGCAGGAATATTTCCGCCCGTTTGTGATCCAATTGATGGACACTTGCTACTAGATGGTTGTTATGTCAACAACGTTCCAGGTATGAAGTTGCAGACATATAAGCACAGTCAAATTAATTGGATATCTCTATGTGTTAGCTGCATATAGCAAAGCTTGTACCCCTTTTCTGAGAGTGCCCTGATAATTTTTAATCCCCTATATACACATGTTCTTCCTTTTTTTTATCTGTAAATTACACTTTTTGTTTTTAGCCAAATTTACACAGTTGCTTCTTGTATGGATGAATTATCTTTTTAATATATTTATTTAATTTGCATTCTTTGCACTTATATCAAATTTATTACTCTATAGGCGAAGCAATTTTAGAACCCATGGATATTCTCCTCCGCTGTTTAATTTGGGAACTCTATACATTTTCTTCTGAATCTAAGTTATTTATTGAAAAGGACCCTCAAGCGCAAGCAAAAGAATTTATTCACTTTTGCTTGTAGCTTTCAGTGTGATAGGGTATAATTTAGAGAGACAAAAGCCCAACTAGCATTTATTATCCAGACAACTTTAATTTACATCTTTTTTAAATAATTTTGCTGTAAAGCCGACGTAATGAGGAGCCAAGGTGCAAAGCATATTTTGGCCATTGATGTTGGCTCTCAAGACGACAAGGACCTAACTAACTATGGTGACACCTTGTCTGGCTGGTGGCTTTTGTGGAAAAGGTGGAATCCATTCACATCGCCTGTCAAAGTACCTAATTTGCCAGACATCCAGTCAAGATTGGCTTATGTTTCTTGCGTCCGTCAACTTGAGGTGAAATTTTCAAGACATGAAAAATTTTTGTTTTTTAATATATATGTTTATTTATTTCTTGGCAGGAGGTGAAAACTAGCGATTACTGCGAGTACATTAGACCTCCCATAGATAGGTACAAGACATTGCAATTCGGCAGCTTTGATGAGATCAAGGTTTGTAATTTTGTCTACAAATTTTTTAATTAAATTTTCAATATTTTTTGCAGGATGTTGGCTACCTTTGTGGGAAGACTTACTTCGCTGGATTACTGAAGACCGGAAGCAATTTACCCTTCACAGGCAACAGAGCCGAAGAGGTTGCATCTTGCTCTTTGAGCGCTGTCCTCAGTAGTCGAAATTACAACAAGAAAATCATGCCAGAGGCCAGTCCCCATTACACATTTACTGATCTGGCACAAATGGTGTGCAAAGAGCCCAAATATGAGGACGAAGGTAAACGTGGCAAGACCCTAGACCTTCAAAAACTAAAAATTTCTACTCTAGAGTCGTCAAGTGATGATTATTACGAGGATGATGATGACACAGATCAAGAAGCCCAGGTCGGAGGTTATGTGTCTGAGCCAACTGTAGGAACCTCCATGAAGCAGTCACGTGGCAAAGGCTATTCCCTCTCTGACAATGAACTTGATGGAGAGGAGTCTGAGACCGAGTATAGAAGAATGGGTATGTGCAATATAAGAAGAAAATAATATAGCCCTCTGTGGTCTGATGCTATTTTTAAATTTAGATTGAAGGACCACTACTTGCACAACTCAATAATTATTTAATCTCATCTAAACTCAGATAACTGGAACTGTCAAGACTGTGAAGAGATGTCAGTTTTATAATGTAAACCAAGTTTTTTTCTCCTCGTGGGCTGAAGTTATTTTTAATAGGATGTTTAGCTACTTTCCAAACTAGAGACTACTCTTCTATTTTGATGATACCTATTAAAGACATTTTTTGATTATATTGTTCCCTTTGAGCACTAACCACTTAAAACCCTTCAAAGTTTGCCTTGATATGTTGTTTGTTTTTTAAGAAAAAATTTAAAATCAAATTTTGTGCCATGAATTTGGATTGTTTTTCGAAGGTTGTGTTCAAGCCAGGTTTCCTGAAATAAAACGTTTAATGCCAAAGATTGTAGTACTTGCGTTTTCCTCTATCATTAATCATTATTATCAAAAAAAGGTCAAGTAAAATAAAAATTTTTTTGTTATAAAACTGATTTTATCTCTTTAATCCAGTAAATATATCTTTATAATACAGCGTTGAAAATAGTGGAGTCATAAAGATTTAATTCGTAATCACCAGAGTAAATGGCTAAATAAAAATAAAGCTCGTTTGCTTACAATGACACTCGAGTTACATTTTGCTTGATTCTCACTTAACTAAGCTTTGAGTATGGGAGCGAAATAAGTAGGATAACAAAAATATAGGCAATTATAATCATAGAAAAATTATTACAACTATGTAAGAAAGGCACAAGTAGATTCATTTTTTATACATAATATATAGAGGCACTATTAATCAAGATTGCATTAGTTCTTTAGACGAAAATTATACATGAAATATCAATGAGGCTTTTGCCTCATGGTTTCAACTTCTTGCCTTGTGCGGTTAAATGCTTGTGTTTTCACAAAATCAACAGTGTTGTATATTGTTGGCGGGCCTAGTGAAAGAGTGCTCTTGCTAGGCTTGTTCCTGGGAGAGCTGAGAGTTCCATTTGCCGATCCTCCCATCTCCATGTCAAGATCCAAATATTTCAATTTGTCAAAGCCTCTGTTAGATGGGACAAACTTGTTGTTCACAATGTGGAAAAAGTTCTGAAATTTGAAATTTGGGTACTTTTATTAATAATATCACAATAAAAATTGAATAAAACTTACTTGTTCCTCGTCGGAATCGTCCGAGTAGGAATAAGCAGGGCAAAAAGTGCCAACAGGACTCTTTGGCATTGTCCCAGGGGGCGTAGGGCTAGGAGCAGCACGCTGCTTCCTAACTGATCTGCTGTCCGACTGTGCCCGATGCATTGGAGGAGCAGATAACTTAAATCCTGCCAAGATGTTAACATTAGGAAATAATATATCATAACAGAATGTTGTGAAATATTACCATTTAGCTCTGAATTTGGACTGTCTGGGACTCTCCTTATGGGTTTTAGACCTCGATTCACATTTGGTGGTGGTACAAAGGGACTCGGAGAGGTTTCACAGGAAGTTGAGTCGGAAACTTTCCTGCCTGGTTTCAAGTCCCTGTGTACCGACGGTGGCTGCGTTGCCGTTGAGTCTCCAGCTTTTAGCAGCGCAGGGCTTGGCAAGTTTGAGTAGAGAGTAAAAGAAGATTGGGAACCGTTGTCAGACTTGGGAGTCGATGGCTCAATTAAGCAGTCAGCAATCTGCGACGTGTGTATGTGGTCATCCAAGTTGAAGTCATATTGGAAAACATTTCCGTTTGGATTAGCCGACGCATTGGAGTAACAGTGCTTGGGGCCTCGAGACTCGGACAACACCTGGTGAGATCGAGGGAAGTCGTACATGTCATCAGTGATCACTTCCACCTGCTCGGGAGGAGAACTCTTTGACGGCTTGGTAGGAGCGCAGTTTTTGTTCTCCAAAACTGATTCGATGTTCAAGTAGCTGTGAGACGGAATGTCTACAAAATGCGCTGGCTTTGGCGGACGAGGAGGCGCCTCATCTATTTGTCCGGTTATGACCCTGCTGAATCGCTTAGCAACAATTAACGACGCTAAGTCGGCTGAATTAGGATTTTCTTCGGTTGACGCTTCCGAGCTCTCGGACGCCCTCTTGCTGTTAATTTCAGACATACTGTCCCGTGGAAAGGTGTTCCAGTTTACAGACGGTGCTTGGCTCAGGGTCCATTCGTCGGCAAACACGTCATCCTGCATGCCCTGTCCAAGCGAAATGCTGTCTTGTTCGTTGACCGTCAATTTACGCGGCATGTCATAAAAATCGTCAGCCGGTATATCAGACACTTTGGGCACCGACTGAGAAAATTTTGTCGGTTTCTGCGAGCGAATGAACTGTGTTTGTTCAGCACGGGTGCGTATTTTTCGATCCGAAGTCAGATTGTCGATTTGAGCTTCCATTTCTTTTGTCAGCACTCCGGGTGGTGGCTTGCCAGAGTAGCACTCGCTGATGAATATGTACGGCGTTGATGCTGAGCTCGGACTTGTTGGTGTTGTCACGTCTTGGTTCTCGAAACTCATTTCCATGGGAGAGAAACTCAACTCTTCAACTTGCACTGATCCATCTATAAAATAAAATAAAAGATTAATGAGAAAAAAAATAAACATTAAGAGTGGAAAAAGACACCATAAAACAAAGAAAATGGAAATAGAATGAATACTTTTTTTCCAAAATTATATTATTTATTTTGAATTTCATGCAAACTATTAGAATTAAAAACATTCATATATATGCAACACTTAAGAGATTCAAATCCCATACTTACAACTAGTTTCTGTAGCGTCGATTTCTGCTTTCAGTCCACATATTCTGCAAATGCACTCAACCCATTTGTCCATCTCAACTTTCGAGTCAGCAGCCAGGTAATATGTCCTATGTGGTGTTTTGAGATCAAACAGATTCTCTCTGCACTTCACTCTCAAGTGATCCGGGCTCTCAATGCCAGCATCCACCTAAAGCGACAAAATTTTTGTTAGCTAACTTCCTTGCTCAAAGACTTTTTGATTCAAACAAACCTGCTCGCATTGGTCCAAGTCTATTTTTCCTTTCAACTTAAAACACTTTTTGTCGGTGTAGTACTCAAGGAAATACTGTCCCGGTAGGTCTCCCTGACGAAGGACAAACCATCGTCTTCTCCACCTCTGCAAAATACATATTCGACATATTCAATAAAAGGTCATATGTATATGTTAGAGTGCGTTGTTGCACTGTGTCTTAAATGCGATTTACAAGTTTATGAGACATTGGTATGTAAAATGTGAGACACAGCCAAAAAGGTTGTGTTTTGGTAAACAAAGCTGAGCGAGCGTTTGGACGACGACGCCTGTGGGCAAATTTAATTATAATTAGCAATGTGACCATTCGTAATTATGTCCCAGTTGACGACGCAAAACATAATAAGTGCCTCTTCCAAACAAAGCGCTCGACTTTCCTTATTGCCCCAGTTAAAATATTCATGAGTTCTCGCTGGGAGAGCGAATAATTATATTATCAAATTTTTGTAAAAGTGTCACTAAAACGCAATCTGTAAAAAGAGGAACCAACATGTGAACGAACTGACTCGGGATAAGTGATGCAAAAGCAAATCAGAGTCACAAGATATGGTTAATTAATTGCGTTCAATACCATTGCTCGCTCGACACAAAGTGCAGATTATGCATTCACTTACGCTGACGGCTCGCCACAATCTCTGGGTCGGGGGTGACTTGGTCAGCCACCCCTCGTGGACGATCTCATTTGAATGTCGCTTGGACATTGTAAAATGTCCCTAAGACGACCACTAATCAGGAATTTCAGCTCAAATTACTGCGTAATCCTTGTGTCACTTGCGACCATACACCTCTAAAATGGTAATCGCCATCATTTCTGTGATTGAAAAACAACGGCTGTGATTGGCTGTTTCTTTAGAAACAGACGATTATTCCCATGGGAATATACCGGTTTTTTTAAGAAATAACTGGATTCTTATAAGCATTGCTTTAATGACGAACGCGAGGTTTTTAACTGCGGTTTTTAATTAAAAAGTATAAAAACCGGTATAATTTCAGCAGATGAATAAAATGTAAAGTGCAAATGCAAAGGCGGAGACATTTAAATGTTTTGTTTACAACCTGCTGAGTTTTCAGTCTGAGGTCACGTTTTTGCTCTTTGATTGTTAATAAATTTTATTTTATAGTTCATATATTCGTTATTAGTTTTGTGTTTTTAATTAAGCATTATCATACGTAAAAATGGCCAAGCCTAGACCTTGTGGATGCAAAGGAATTCGAACCTGCTTAATTTGCGAAGTCGAGTTCGGCGCCGCTAATCTGCAAAAAGAAGATGATTTTGAAACCGCCATCAAGGTTTCAATTTTTTTATTATCAAATGCAAATGTTCGGACGTAATGCTTTTTTCTTTGTTTTACAGGAAGGGAATTCTTTTGTCTACTGTCCAAAATGTCCCGGTAAAGCATGGTCTGGATGGGATGAAAATCAAGTTGTACAGGAGCATCCAAATCACCTTGGAGAATCTGTTGATTTCCCAGGAATTTACATCCATGTAAATTTTATCATATAGTTCCCACTATGAAATTTACATTTTTCTCATTTGAATTTAGGAGGACTTTTTAACAAAGGAGGAAGCAGAAATTTTAGTTCGTGGAATTGACGACACTCCTTGGGACCTTTCACAAAGTGGTAGAAGAAAACAGGTTATTATTAACCATAGTTTTTACTTGCATACACAATTATAAATTTCTCTATTAACAATATAAATTTTTACTGCAGAATTTTGGGCCCAAGTGTAACTTCAAGAGGCAAAAAATTGCAGTGGGAAGCTTCGGTGGTTTTCCTGCTTTTTCCCTTTTTGTGCAAGAAAAATTCAAAAAGGTGCCAGTGATGGATGAATTCCAGAGCATAGAACAGTGCACACTTGAGTACAATCCTGATCGCGGTGCTTCAATTGACCCCCACATTGATGATTGCTGGATCTGGGGCGAGAGGATTGTGACTGTGAACGTGTTAGGTGACAGTGTGCTTACAATGACGTATCTCCAGGAGAAAGACCGCTGCCGTTACAATTTACCCTTGGCACCAGATTTGTATTTGAATTTTGACGAAAGCCTTGTTAGAAAAGTTGTGAGAATTCCGATGTCTGTGAGGTCGCTACTTATTATGACAGGACAGGCTCGATATCAATGGGAGCACAGAATTTTGAGAGAGGACGTAAAGGAACTAAGAATCTGTTTGGCTTATAGGGAATTTACGCCTCCATACCTCAAGGGTGGTGATAAATTTGGTCCTTTGATTAACAAAATTTATGAATTGGCTTCATGTGGTAGAGTTTAATTTTGGAATGTTACTATGTGAGGAGTCTTGTAAAAATGAAATTCATAATTTTTATTAAGTTTGTATATTTTGTTACTTTGTTTCATATTTATTTTACATCCAAATATAAACTTTCAAATTTTTCAAAGCTTAATAAATAATTTTATTCCATCAAAACAAATTCAGATTTTTACAGAACCTGTAAATAGTAAAATGCATAATGGCATTTGACAGCAAAGAAATTTACAATTATTATATCACAATCATCAATTTACGTCATCTAAAAACTACATTAGAAATGGACAAAACTTTGCATTGCTTTGAGTAAAATCATTTCCTAATGCAAATAAACAATTAATGAACAAAATGGCAAATGAGAAGCAAAAAAGTTGTTGGCACAAAATGTTAGGAAACAGACAATTAAGTATAAACAAAATTAAAAAGCAAAAAGCTTTATAGACTGCCAATGTCGTTGAACCTTTTGAGTTTCTCTGGGAATGGATCCTTGTAGAGCACAGGGTCAGCTCTGAACTCCACAGACTTGAGTGGCATTGACCCGTAAATTGAGGCAAACCTGTCTATGCAGTCCGACCTCTCGGCCATGTGGCTCAAGTCTGCAGAGAGCATTTCGGTGTTGGTGCACTCAGGGCACTTGAACTTCTTCCTTGGTGTCACTTTGATTGGCGCTTTGCCAGACATGTTGGCCACCAAAAAGTTCATGGCGATGTCCTCGCAGTTCATGTGGTCGTCGACCCACTCCTTGATGTTCCCAGGCATCAAATTTGTGTATGCATAGCTCCAATATTTGTGGTGGAAAGCAGCGCCCGTCAGCACCAAGCTTATTTTGTTTGTCCACTCCGACTCATACCTCCACTTGTCCACCTCCTCATCCCAAATGTGGGTCCGAGAAGGAAATCCAACAATTCTGTCTGGAAACTCTCTCCAGACTTCATATCCAAACTCTATTTCGTCAGTGGTCAGCATGACAATGTCGTCGTCTATGGTCAAAATTGCTTCTGTCTCTATTTCTGGGTGAGGATAGAATCTGTTTGATAATTTATTGCTGCTGGTGCGGATGACTCGGAAGGGTTTATTGATGCGTGGCCAGTGAGATGGAGGTGGAGGAGACTTGTGCTGGTTGTTCCACAGGACAATGATTTTGGTCAAGCTGGGCACGACGGACAGTTTGTTGATCAGAGTAAAGAGACTCTCAATGCGATCATAGGTTAGGATGACCGCGGTGAAGCCGTGCGATTTTGGTGCCGTGATCGGCAGAATGAGCGGATTTTGCGACGAAGTGTTGGTTGGGGCTGTGTTCCAGTCATAGTAGTTTCTTGTGTTGTGCGTGAAAATTCTGTCCTCGATGATCGAGAGTGTGGTTATGGCAATCTGACCCAGACTAGAGAGGTACTGCTCATACACCCAGCGTCCTTGTTCCTGCAGTTCCAATCTCTTTTGTACAGAGATGCTGCTCACCTTGAGAAAAATGCTGCTGAGATCGCTCTCGGGCAAAAATATGGCCACTCTTTTCCAGTCTATTACCTCCTGAAACATAAAAACAAAATAAATATTAAATTCAATAACTTTATTGATTTTTTGAAGTGAATTAAGTGAACATTAAATAATAAAAACATTTTAATTTACTTCAATGCAAGTAAAAATTATGCGATATATAGGAATAGAAGAGGGAAAATTAGTTTACCTGGAAGGGCATAATCATCGTGTCCGCCACAACCACAGGTATGCATCCTGCAGACATGGCTTCGAGCAGTGCAGGCTGAGCCAGTCTAGCGCCTCTAATGACTGCGCAAAAGTGGGCCCTGCGCAGTATTTCAGGGTACTGGTACACATCCTCACCGCTGCACCTATGAGTAGAATTGGAAACCAACTCGCTGCACGGCCTGAGAACCAACATCTTGGCCGGTTCTTGAGCTGCGACGGCCTCCAACTGGTTCTGGTACTCGTGGTGGATATTGATCTGCGGAGAAATTAAGAGCCACGGTCTATCCTGCAAAGGGTCGACCGGCAAAGGTAGGGCGAAAGGACTGAAGATAGGGATAGAAATGTCAAAGCCTGGCTGATAAGTCCACGAGTCAAATCCAGCACCAGCAACGATGGCTCTGCCGAGGGCCAGTTCCACGACGGTGTTGTATTCAGGTGCCACTCCAGGGACCATATTAAATATAAGGTGGTTTTCTCCACCATTTCCCCAAAAGGGTAGGGCATTCAGTGCTGCAGAGGTCTCGTGAGGTCTGAAGCGGTTCTGGTTGAAGGTGTCTATGGACGGGATGAGGATGCAGGCCTTCGAAGGGTCTGGTTCGTAAAATTTGCTTTTGAATATTGCGTCCAAAAGATCAAAATACTCTCTGGAAGGTTGAGCTGAGATGGGGATGCCTTCAGAGTCTAGGTAGCGCCGCGGAGGGTAGATGTACACCTTGAGGCTACTGCCATGGCCGCACCGATAGATATCCAAACAGGTGTGGTGCGTACACTCCTGACGGAAGAGCAAGAACTTGCTGCCGTTGTTGAAGGGCAGGTGCTCCTCAGGTGGATAGGCGTAGTTTTGCAGGGTCAGCTTGGTGAAGATGCCGTTGGGCTCGCTCTTGATCGTGTGGATTATGCTGAAAATTAAAGCTGCCAAGAAAAATGAGACGACGATCAAGAGCAAACACGCTGCTCCTAGGGCGTACTTTGAGTACACTGCCGTCTTCAGCCACCTTTGCAGCGGCTTCTGCTGCAGAAACGCGCTCAGCGTCATGTTAATGGGCTCTACGCAGTATTCATTTTTTGTTATTTCCAGGCTTCTTGGATATTCAACCGCCCAACTCCGCAGCACCCGCGAGGCTGTATGAAAATGCGATCATATTAAAAACACATAAGATATAAAAGATACGTAACGCATATATAGGATAAATAAATTAAAATTATTATTATGAAAATAATTTCCAATTATTGATATTATCAAACTGATACATTTCGTGAAGAGTTACCTTTTCCAAGGTTTATATTTTTGTTCTCCAAACAACCCACAACTTATGAACTTAGGGGTGGGCTGGGCAAATTTTTGGGAGGGGCGCAGGCGCATGTTCTCTCACATGTTTATCCCCACCCCTTCGACTAGCCCAGAGCCCATTCCTGCCTGTTTCCTTGTTTACAAAAATTACGAGAAAGAAAACAGAATTGCAGACAATTGCAGATGAACAGCACGGAACCGGCGAAAAAAATTTGATATATTTTTTCAAGAGTAATTTTTTTATTATTGCATCAATTTCTAGAATCTCCTAATATATTTTGCATATTTTGTAATATCAGAGAAAAAATCATTTAGAAAATGGCAAACAGTCGCTTGGAAAGAGTCGGAACAATTTACACAAGGTTTGCTTTTAATAAAATAAATTTTTCCACGTGCATGTAAATTGAAATTTGTGCGATTTTAGAATTAAGGGACTTCTTAAGGCAGGTGCTATGCGTCCAGTAGACAGACCTATGTGGTATGACATCTATGAAGCATTTCCACCAAAAAATTTAGCTCCCATACAGAGCAAGGAGCCCCTTCGTCAAATTTTTTACGCAGAGGATGAGATCAGAGCGTGAGTACTTACGTTAATATTTACGTTTAAATGTAAAAATATTCCTTTTAAGGAGATACCACAAGGAAAAAGTTACAAGTGAAACAATCAACCTTGCGGACAGGCAGTACCAAACTAAGTGTCAGCAATTCATTAGAAAATACCAGGAATTGCAAGCAGAAAATCCTGAAAAAGAGCCTGACGAACTGTACAGCTTGACCTTGGAAAACGTCAAGTTACAAGCCATCAACCCGGAAACAACCAAAGAACACACAATTGAACTTGGAGACTCTTCGCTTGCTGCATCTTTCAAGAATGCGTTCAATCCCAATGAAAAGAGAAGGCGAGGGAAAGTAAATATAGCTGAAATTGTGAAGGATGAGTAAAAATTCTGATCTAGAGGGATTTTATTAAATGTAGCTTGTTTAATAGAAACAATAAAGTGAATTTGCCAAGATTATATTCATGCCTATTTTTTTCGCATTTCAAATTTCTCTCAACAAAATTTTCAATTCCATCTCACATTTATTAACGATTTAAAAAATTAAAAAATTTTTCTTTTACTTATTTTAAAAGAAGTTCAAGATTGTTTTAACTTTTTATTTTTAAATATTCATTTTTTTCTCGTCAGTACTGCAGCAAAACTTTTTTCCTTGAATACATTGGCACTCGATTGAAGAAATCGGCACTCCAGGCGACAACTATGGAAGTGAAGAAAACGGACTTTGTCTCTGTTGAAAGAATTATATTTATTAAAAGAAACAAAAGCGGCTCTACCAGTGCCATTTGCATTCTGCGACAGTTGCTGACGAGACAGCGTGCTGACTATATAATACAAGATACAGTTTTCTTCACTTCCAGAATTTTGCGCATTAGATTAATGTTTCCAAAAGTCAAAATTCGGTCAATGTAGTTTCTCTTGTATTTCTTAATTTTGCTGAAATCCAAGAACTTTGCATACAGCTTTTGAAATATTTTACAAAAAAAAATACAGTTTTTTTCAACTGCCTAGACAGTAAAATTTTAAAAATAAAATGTCATTTATAATAAAAAATGATAAAAAACTTGCTTTTTATAGTATCATAAAACTATGATGAAACTGATGAAAGCTTTGCGCCACTGCAGTATAACCAATAAATTTATTTATTGGAATTATTTTGTTCATTTTTTTTTTTTATTATTAATTATTTTTTTTATAGAACAAAATGCTGCACCTAAACTGCGGGTTTTTTACTTTTATTAGTACATTTACACATCTTCACTCTTCAATCAAAAATTCTTATTTGTCAAATTTCTGTTGATAAAAAATCTGGAAAAAATATATTTATATTTTTTTTATACATTGATTGATTTTGAATAAAAATTATAATTTGGGGCCACGCCCATATATATCTGCATGTTGAGAGACTCGTGTTAGATTAATATAAATAAGTGGTTTCTTTTATATGTATCATAGAGTGCTACACTTTTTGATCTTGGTTTGAAAACAAAGTAATAAATTTTGTAAATTTATCAGCAAGTCGCAAAATGCAATTATTTGCCGCGAGAGATAATTTGAAATAACCAATCAGGGGACTTGGAATTCTACCTCCCCCCTCCTTAATAAGACAAAACCAGACAAAACAGCAGAAAAGTAAACATCTCAGGAAAAAGGACCATCAGTAAACACATTGAACCGAGAAATTCGCAATTTCGCAAGCAAATTTTAAACTCGTCATTCTGCTTCTGTGCTTCTTAGAAATATCCAAATATCAACAACTACAATAACGTTATAACTTTCTGCATCGAGGATTTTTCAAAATGACCAGCGTGAGTTTACTATTCCTAAAAGTTTGACTAACAAAATCTTGTGATTTTTGACAAAACTTGATCGCATTATTGCAGAAGATAGAAAAAGTTGTCAACATCTACAAATCTATAACTCGGTTTCCAACCCCAAGCTCTGCTGAAATATTAAAAAGAGACCAATATGGATTTTCCCTCATCACGAAATGGACACAAAATAATTTTGAAACAGGAAAGAAAATTTCCAGCCAACAAAACTTCCATGTCAACCTGTCTCCAGCTCTAAAAATTACCGCTAATCCTGCTGTTGAAGTGAATGAGTATGGGGAGAAAATATTTAATTAAAAAAAAAATAAAAAAATGCATTTTGTGCAATAAAATCAATATTATATATTTTGCAGAGTCTTGAGCTCTTTGTCACCTTGTGGTTCATTTAAAGCCGTAATTAAGGAAGCTGTGCCTGCTTCGTCAACGTCGACAGCATCATCAAAGCAGCAATTTTTAGAAATTTGGAACGAGAGTCTGTTGGTACTCAACTGCAACTTGTCTAGCCTTGATATACACGGAAGTGTCTATTCGGAAGGTATTTGGAATTATTGAAGTTGTTTTTTTTTTGCTGTCAAATTATTTGTTAAATTCTATAAATTATTGTTTTACTTTCATATGAACATTGAAAACATACATTTTTGCAGCTGACTTTGCTTCCCTTGTATGGTCTCCTTCTGGAGACAAAATAGCTTACATTGCTGAACAGAAAGTGCCAAAATCTGATTCTTTCTTGCCCTTGAAAAAGAAGCCAGAAGATGACCAAAAAGATGAAAAACCTCCTCAGGTAATTTTAAATAGAAAAATAAAAAACGAACAGTTTATGATAATTTATTGTTTTCAGGGACAAGCAAGTATTTACCGTCCAGATTGGGGTGAGCAAATGGTAGGACGTCATCAGCCAGTGGTGGTCGTGTGTGACGTGAGCTCTGATGCCAACCCGAAAGTCCTTGCTGGTGTCCCAGAAGGCCTCTCTCCTGGTCAATTGTGCTGGCGTTTGGACGGAAAGTCTATTTTTGGAGTTGCATGGAAGAGCGAACCTCGTCGGCTGGGTCTCATTTATTGCACCAACAGAGCTGGATTTATCTTTGAATTGGGACTTGACGGATCATACAGTATGAGAGGATGGAAATTTTAATCAAAAAATTACTTAATTAATTGACATGAAAATTTCAGAAACCATAACTGATGGAAATACTGCAGTTCGCTCTCCAAAATGCAGCCCTGATGGAAAAACACTTATATGGCTAGAGCGCAGTGTTGGAGGACCTCATCACAGCGGAATGAAACTTATGAGCAGTGATTTGACTGGAAACAATGTAATTTTAATTATACAAAATTATTCCTTCCCATAACACAAATTTGTTTTTAGAAAAATATTATTGTCGATTTAGTAGCTGAAAGTGAAACGCTTTCGTGCGGGCTTCCATTTTACGGACTCTACTGCTCTGGCCTTTTGAAAAATTGCTGGTTAAATGGAGGAAAAAAGTTGGTTGTAAACAACTGTCATAAGGAGAGACTGGTTCCTTTTGTAGTTAACTTAGGTTTGTTAATACACTTGTGTAGATATATTGATATATGGTAATTAAAATATTTTTATCACTCCAGCTACAAGAGCTGTTGAATATCTGGACCCCATACAGCCCAGCGAGGTCAGCCGAACTATCTTGACTGTTCAAGACGATTTTGTCGTTTACACGGAGAGCTCCATGACCTCTCCAAGCAATATTTTCCTTGCTGAGCTCACTTCGGAAGGACGATTAGCAAACGCCCAGCCGGTCAGTAAAATTTTGGCACCACCTGAAATCCAAAACTTTGAATACAAGTGCCTTGATTTGGAAGCACCCGGAGGAAAACCTGGCAGTGAGTTTTATATTTACCAAGATTTTATTTGCGAAAAATTTTCTTTATTAGGCAGATTCAATGCAATTTTCTTGGGCCCCAAATCTGTGACTGGGAAAATTCCTCTCATCGTCTGGCCACACGGAGGTCCTCACGCAATGTTTGCTAACAACTTTATGGACGCCGCTGCATTTTTCTCGCTTTTAGGTAAAGAGTTTAATAAAATTTGTGTTATCACTTATTTTTAAATTTCAAGGTTTTGGGTGTCTCATGGTCAATTATCGAGGCTCTGTGGGATATGGCGAGAACAGCGTGTTGTCCCTTGTAGGAGGCGTTGGCAACAACGATGTTAAGGACATGGACCAAGCTGTCGTGCAGGCTCTCAAAGAAATCCCTCACTTGGACAGAGATCGTTTGGTTTTGTTCGGAGGATCCCATGGTGGATTTCTTGTGACCCATTTGAGCGGGCAGTATCCAGTAAGAAAGAAAAGTGAAATACAAAGACGTAGTGTATTAAATTAAATTATACTTTCAGGAGAAATATAAGGCTGTTGTTGCCCGAAATCCAGTCATTGATATCACCACTATGTTGGGAACTTCAGACATTCCAGACTGGTAAACTGTATTAAAAAGGATATCTGCATTGACTATAAAATTTAGCGATAGGTGCACTGCCGTGTGTGGAATGGAATTTGACAAGATATCACCAAGGCAAACAGAACTTCTGGTGAAGTTAAGGGAGATGTCGCCTATTTGGTACGCTCAGAATGTCAAGGCTCCAACCCTCCTCATGGTAGGAAGCTGTGATTTGAGAGTGCCTCCAAGCCAATCGAGCATCTATTACTATCAACTCAAAGCTCAAGGAACTGACGTCCAGTATGTTTTGGTTATTATTTTGAAGATAATGAAAAATAATACATTTGATCAGCATTCACATGTACGATGATAACCATCCGTTGGGAAAAGTTCCGAATGATGTCGATAATATCATCAATTCGGCTCTATGGTTTTTGAAGCACACAGAGAAATAGACTACATTAGTTTTGTGTGGTAAGAGGATTAGTAAATAATTATATTTAACCAATTAATATTTTCATGGAAATAAAATTACAGAATCTAATTTTAATTTTGAGGCAAATTTATTTTAGTTTACCCAAGAACATTGCCCAGTTTTAAAATAATAGGTTATTGTGTTTTGAAGAGTAGAAACCATTATTTTAAGACACACGTTGCTCAGATTCATCTTGCACTTAAACTTTTTTCACAATCTGTACAACATCTTCGTCATTCAAAATATGCTCCTTGCCAACTTTCTGAGGCTGATGCTTCACAGAGGAACCCCAAACAAGGGCACTGAAAATTAATATAAATATTTGTTTTCAAAACATATTTATGTTACTTACTATTTAAATTCTTTAGCAATAGTTCTATGCAGTTTGTTGCAAAAATCTTCAATGCTTAGTCTTTCCGAGTGCAATACAACTGGTGATTCGTAATCAGGAAGTTGCCCCTTGGGCTTGGTGTATCTGCACAATTAGATTTTAAACTTAGTTCTTGCATCTGAAAATTGTAATAAGCAACTTACATCCTGACAAGTTGCAGGTACACCCACATCTTCTCGAGCAAGTCATCGAAATTCCATTTATGATGCGCAGAAATGGGCACACAGTGGGGAATCTTGTAAATAATATCCAGTTCTTCGATGCTGATTTGATCTGTTCAGAAAAACCACTTTAGAGAACTGAACAATATTTTTAAGAAAGTTAAATACCGATTTTGTTAAGAAGATAGATGCACGGGACATAAATTCGATTGCCCTCAATAACGTCGATGAGGTCGTCGGAGTTAGCATCGTATCTGAGAGTTATATCAGCATTGTGAATTCTGTACTCAGACAAGATGGTTTTGACAGTATCCAAGTCCAGTTCACTTTGTGTAACCTGGAGAGTGAGTAAAAAATAAAGTAAATAAAGTAATAAATCTTTATTATAGCAACTGAGATTACCATGCATTGCAAATTAACGCCGCCTTTGTCTTTTCGCCTGAAGACAATGTTGGGTGGGCTCTTGTTTAGCCTCAGTCCAAAGCCTTCTAGTTCATGTTCAATCAGCTTTTTGTGTTGCAAAGGTTTCAAAACGTCAAGTACAATGAAAATCAAACTGCATGTTCTTGCAACAGCGATGACCTGTCGACCTCGACCCTTTCCGTCTTTTGCTCCTTCAATAATGCCAGGCAAATCAAGCAACTAAATAATTATAATGATTGGTTAAATATTTCCATAAGATATTTAATTAAAAAAATTATTAGACCTGAATTTTTGCTCCTTTGTATTTGATACAGCCAGGCACTGTGGTAAGCGTCGTAAACTCATAAGCTGCTACCTCGGAGTAAACTCCAGCCAAATTACTCAGAAGGGTCGACTTTCCAACAGATGGAAAACCTGTCAAATGTAAAAAAATTAATTTCTAATAATAACAATAATAAAATACATATAAAATTGTATTCTGTGTACAAATGTACGTGTACATACGTACCTACAAATCCGATTCGGGCATCACCAGTCTTCGCAACATCAAAGCCTTCGCCAGTTCCACCACCACCACCCTTGGGAGTGATTAATTCTCGTCTTAATTTGGCGAGGCGCGCTTTAAGTAAGCCCAAGTGGCCGGCAGTCGCCTTATTTTTCTGCGTCCTGGCCATCTGCAATCAGTCCGAGACTTGTCATTTTAGTTAAATTTTATCACAACATGCACTGTATCATAACTTGTAATTTTCTTAAATTTTCAGGAATATGTTACCTCATTTTCGATGGCAGCAATTTTTTCCAGGATCGTACTCATTTTGCTTCCGTTTTGGCAGGCAAAACGACGAAGTCAACAGTGCAGTCCTACACCACACGTGTCGATTTGCCGAATAATTTTTTGCGGTCCAAAATCAACTTCTCGCTCGGGATCGAAGACGCCTTCCTCCGCCGTACGGAGGCGCGTTGGCCGCGTTTGGAGAAGCGCGAAATTTAAAGTTGCCATTGAACTTATGAGAAATTCAATTTTCGCGCGTGTTCCAGATTCCCTACTATTGCTTTACAGGCGCGCAGTTTGCAAAATTTACTACTGCGCAGATGGAGCGATCGCGTTTGGCTTTTATCGAATGAATACTGAGCACCGCTGGCACTGGCACTTGGGATTTTTCGATGAGAATCAGCTGCGCCCCGGTAAAATGGCAGGAATGTTGACACGATGGAAGTGTTGTCTGCACAATCAGCTCATTTTCTTGCTTCTTGTGATACTGGCCGAGCAGATATCGGCGATAAAAGACGTCATCTACGCCATAAACGCCGGCGGTGAGGCGCACGTGGACGTAAACGGGGTCAAGTTTGAGCGTGACCCGCTGTTCGGCAAAGTTGGCACAGCATCGGACTATGGCAAGCAGTTGCTGATCGGCCGCGTCCACCAGCACGATCACATCCTTTACCAGACTGAAAGGTATCATCATAGTACCTTCGGCTACGACATACCCATCAAGGAAGACGGCGACTACGTCCTCATCCTCAAGTTCTGCGAAGTTTACTTCCGACAGCCGAACGCGAAGGTTCGAAAAACTGTTGCTTTTTTCATAATTCGGTCACCTTCATCTTTTGCCGGACGATCGATTATCAGATAAATCATAAATGAAACTTTGCTTCTCAAGCCTTTGGAGTTCTCTTATATTATTCATCTACTAAAATTAGCGAAGGACTAAAACATATTTTAATTATGATTTTTTATAACCTTTATAGCTTCTTTAATAAAGTGGCGATATCTGCAATTTAAACAATTTGATATTCTAACTAGAAATGAATAATTACGTTGACATATAAAATTTGAAGCCCCTGCTCAGTACATGATTTCAAACATTATTCAATCGATTTTTGATACAAATAAAGATCTATGTAGCCTCTGTGGTTTGAAAAATTCGATAAAATTCTATGATTATGCACGTGTCATTTCCGCGTTAGCTACGTACATACGCTTCAAGCGCCACTTCCTCTGACAAAAACACTGTGCTCTTATCAAAAACATTCAAAAAACAGAGGTCAAAGTCGTTAAATTTTTAAGTACCTAGGAAAGAAGAAGAAAAAAATGAATTTTTCATCAACACTGAATTTTAATTGTAATATTTAATATCATAAATAATTTATAAAAACTTGGACAATTAGAAATTTTTCTGCTGTATTTTCAACATATTATATTTGATATCTGTACATTCATTACCGTACATATACTATTATGAAAGGTCTTTAACAATTATTATTATATATTTTTGTATTATTACTATTTCTTTTTTGATTTATATAATTGAAAAAATTAATTTAATCTGATGAATTCACTCTTTCAGGTGTTTGATGTCGTTTTAAATGGTGACCACACCATAATCCCTGACCTGGATATATTCAGTAAGGTCGGTCGAGGGGTCGCTAATGATGAAGTAGTGCCATTCAGCGTCTCCAATGGAAAGCTCTCTATAAAAGGCGAAGAGTCTGAGATCAGGGGAGGAAAAATTAGAGTCGAGTTCATCAAGGTAATATATATAATTTGATTTTTATATTTTTAAACAAATCTTTTTTAATAGGGTTACAGAGACAATCCAAAAATCAACGCCATTCTGGTGCTTAAGGGTTTAGTCGAAGGTAGTTTATTGTTCACTGATTTTTATTTCCCCCTGATTGGAGTATTTTCCTAGATGTGCCAAATTTGCCTCCAGTGTCTGATTACGATGACGACATGCAGGAAGAAGTTGAGGACTTCCAGCGCGCAGCCAACGCACAGCCAGTAAAAAACAGAAATCCGTCGGGACCCCGGACGCCTGACCCATATTCGATTGACGACTCGTCAATGATGCTGCCAGTCTTCGTGGCCATCGGTGCTTTTATACCGTTGTTATTCTGCCTGTGCAAACTGTGAGGGTTGAACGGCCGCGAACTATAAGGGTGGGTGGTCTGTTGGACACACTCGGTATGATGTAAATGCCTTAATATATACAAGTTCCCAGTGACAATTACGGCAAACCAGTCCACACTATCAGCCACAATAACTAGTTAAAGCTGTTGTCGTTGTTGTTGTTTGCAGCAGTTTTGGCACAAATTAATGCTTGTTTTTATTTGATTCGTGGGAGACCACTGCTTTTTTCAGACATTGGATTGTACTTAAAGTAATCTCACTTGAACACGTTTGATAATTATTTTGCCTTTCTACTTATCTTAAGCTCTGGAGGACCTGTTGACAATCTACAGATTTTGACAGACTCCCCCAGCAGAGCTCAATCTATGGTTGTGTTTTAATTTCTTAAATTGTCAACTGTTATTGATTTTTCGTTGCACAATGTGTAATTTTCTCTCAAAAATTTGATTTGTTACAACGGGATTTGGTCTTGGGCTACAATAGAAGTTGACATCTCATGATTTGGCTGTTACTCAAGGCCTGACTGTGCAATTTAATTTAATAAGTCCATCAACCAGTCAAATCATTGCCTATAAATTTTTAGCAACAAAGACTACAGTGTCCAATTTTGTAAGATTTTGGATCTTGATTATTTTGATTTGCCTCAGCCTGCTCTTATTACATCTTGCACTTTGAACTTTTTCCAGAGGTTTTGCACCCAATTAATTGCTATCAAAGCACACAAACTGAATTTTGGTTAATACTCTAAAAGTTATTTTCTCAAAGAGATGTGATCAAATGGTATAAATCTTAGTTTCGAACTGCTTATTACCATACAAGTCCACGGACATAAACTAATTATTATTTCTACTAGTCCATTGAAGAAGCAAATGCTAACATGCGGAATGGAAAGGAGTGGCACAAATTTTGAGTTCAAGTGTTTGATTTTTTACTTGCCATTGTAATGTCATATTGATGCAGAAATTTCAAGAAACACGCACTTGAGAGCAAAATAATTATTCATGTTAATTGATGTTTTAATTATTATTCACCTCGAAGATGAAAAGGTTGTCTGTCGATATTGCTTTGCTGCCCATCCAGGGACTTGGCATGTTAAGTGTGAAATATCGGTACTTTCCATGTGTGCGAAAGGATGTTGTGTATGTGTCGGGAATCAGCACAAAGAAGAAACTATTTTGTGACCTGCGAGTGTTTTTACCAAGGTCTCTTGCCACTTTGCAAGTTGTGATCATTGTTTTTAATTTTTATTAATTGATGTAATCACGTTTTTCCACTGTTACTTTTGAATTGAACTCTTGCGTTTCATTGCCATGTGTTCTTTACATTGGTATTTTTGAAAGATAAGTCAAAATAAAACCACAGGTTTTTGTTTAATACTTCAATTTTTACCACACAAATACCCCGTTTTAAAATACTTGTGAATTAACATTCAAGGCAGTAGTTGCATTAAAGCTCAATGTGGACGTTTCGTTTGGGCGCCTCCGCAGAAAAATCTGCGTCAAACCAGTTCTTGTATACTTCCAGCGGATCAATAAGCCAGTGTTTGTGGAAGGAAATTGGCTGCTGCATTGCCAAATATTCAGGTGCATAATCATCAGGGCGAGCCTAAAAGAATAAAGTTAACAACAAATTCATAGGCTTCCACTCTCATACTAGGCACCTGATGGAACAAAGAAGAGTGCACTAGTGGAATTCCTAACTTTGAAAGGCAAACTCCCATTATGAACATGTCGTCAGGGAAGTCGTCAGCCGGGCAATGACAACCTTTGGTTAGTTGATGAACAGCGGCCCTGTTGACAACCATGCCTCCTCCACCAGTCAAGTAGTTGTAGCCTGTGTCACGTTCAAAAACCCTAAAGCCGTATCGTTCCCCCAAGGCGAGTGGCATTTTTGAAGAACTGTGACAGCTCAAAAATTCTTGCAATCGCTCAGCACTGAAAATGTTGATTAATTTTTCTTGTAAAATTAATTCTACAGTCCTCTTTTACCTTAAAATTGTGTCATCATCTGCTATAACAAGCCATTCAATTTTGGGATCCTCCCTCATCTTTTGGTCAACATACTTAATAATTGCTTCAGTCTTGCCGCAGTGACCGTGGTTGGTGTTCGGCACCTTGAGATCAACTAATCCAGGAATCAAATAGTCTGGAGAAATAAATTTGATATTTAGCGCATTTAACAATTAGAATATTTCAATAAAAGTACCAGGCACGTCGGAAAAGAGAGCTAAGTGGTGCGCTCTCTTCCCCCACGTCTGTAGAACAAATGGCACTCTTGTTCTGTGAAATTTATGGCAGGTTTTTACAGCGAAGAATATTTCATTGGTTAGCACGAGTGGTCTGCAAGTGGTTTGCTTTGCAGGGTATGAGACGCAGTTTGGTCCTTTGGCAAGACAAAATTTGCTCGAGTGTGTCAATGTTGGCCCATGCCCATCATTCCAGACAAAAAGGGCCAGTTCGTAGGATGGATCGATGGAAAATTCAGACGGATGCAGATCTGCAGTGTTGTTGGAATTCCATCTTTTAGAGTTTAAGAAAAAAAATTAAAAATCAATTTAAAGCCAAAATTTGAGCTAAAGTTAACCTTTCAGAGAGCGAGGAAAGGAGCCCTTGGCTCAGTGCAAATCCAGAGGAGAATAAAGGGTAGAGAAAGTTATCTTTTGCTTTTGTTAAGAGGGAGAAGTGGTGGATAATTGTTGGTTCTCTGTCGTGAAGTCCATAGCCAAGCCAAATGGGCTCCTCAGCGTCGTGTCGAGCAACAAGGTTCAGAAGTTTTGGGATGTTGATTCGTGTGGACGGAAGTGCAAAAAAATACCATGGTGAGGCGAGATCCAGTCTAGACAACCTGTTTGCCTTGGAGTAAAAAAAATCAAATTTTCAAGATATTTTAAATTTTTACTTTTCTATTAACTGGATCACCGTCCAAGCGCCAATTTCTCCAGTAAAGTTATTTGAAACCGTTAGAATTTGAGGAAGTTTGCCCTGAAATTTTATTTGTGTGTTCAGTAAAATTTGAATTCAATTACAATCATATTTATTTCAACAAACCTGATAATCATTTTTTAATTCAGAGCAAAATTCATTTAGCAAAGACTTTGAATTATTGTCATTTTCTTGGTCCAGTAGAATTATCACAATTGAATCAGTACCTAAATCAAAAAGAAAGACGTTTTAAAAAAAATTACAATAAATATTATTTTATTTTACCACTAGCGTAGTTATTACTGCCTAGACAAATGAATGGTGCAAAGATGAATCCGGCGAGGATGAGAAATTGCAGAGGGTAGATTAACTGAAATCCTAAAAAATTTAAGTTTTAAGAAAATTCTCTTTTAAAAGAAATAATCGGAAATAATTATAAACTCTCACCTCTAATGACCATATCTGGGCCGGCGAAGAAATATCGTGTGGCTCAACACATATTATATGCTTCTTGTAAAGACAATTTCAAAGCAGTATTATCCGTATTATCAAAATTAAAAATTTTAAACAGCGAGGAGATTCACATTATTTCTTGCAAGTTGTGTTGTTTACTTTATCGCCACTAACTTGGGCTCTGTTTGGGTGATCATATGGGAGAGGGCGGCGGGGGGAGGAGAAGAGAGCGGAAGCAGGGGAGAAAAATCAAGTAAAAAGTCCACTAGTCATATCAAGAAGCTGTATTAAATTATTGTTATATTGGTTATATTATAATACATACAGGAAGGAGGCAGGGCGTGATTACGGGATTATTTCAAAATGTAAAAGATGACGCTAAACGCTAAATGTATTTTAATTGTAAAATTGTTTATATCGGTTATTTCGCGCGTCCCAGTTTTCATGGTATTAAATTAATTGTAGTGAGCTACAAAATCAATATTTTTAAAGGCAACAAAGAATCAAATAATTATATTACTTAAAATGTATTTTCTCAATAATTGTTAGAGTGCGTATTTGCATCATGAAATTTTTTGTAAAGTCGTACACTTATCAGTGGAATTTAAAATTTAAAATGAGATATTAATTTTTTATTCTAGTTGTGTCTTTTCAAATTTTGAATTTTTAATAAAGTAAGAATATTGACTTCTAGGCTTCTTATAAGCTAATTGTAAGTTTATCTCATTTAGCGAAATGAAAAACCAAGTTTCTCATTAAAATATTTATTTTACGTTCAATTTGACACATAATAAAGTTAAAAAATACGCATCATCAAAAAAATGTATGATCTTTATTTTTAATTTGATACATGTTGATATTTATTTTATTTAGTAATTATTAAAAACAAATAAGTGAGAAAAATTTTTTATTGCATAATTTAAAATTTGTTTTGACGAGAATAAAAATAAAATATCACTAGCATTTTTATATGGTTTTTTTGTGTGATCGGCAGCTAAATATTTTTTGTCCACAGTTACGACACAAATTCTGTACGGCATTTTTTGCGGCAAGTGGAACTTTTACAGTTACCGCACAGTGTTTTCTCAGCGCTGGCACATCTCAGCGGGCTAATAATGTTTTAATTACGAATGAGCCGCGCAGCGAGAGAGAGGAAAAAGAGAGCGAAATAAAGAACAGCATTATAACTCGAATACATTAACTCGCTCTCGATGGCAACGGAGAGGTCAATGGCACGCGACGAATAAACCCAAGACGTGCGCGCAGTGATCTCCTCTCATCGCTCAACACAACCGCGCTGGACCAGAAAAACGCGGAGCGCCGCTTGTTGAACAATAAAGATACATCATGCCCTTGCATTACAAAGTTTCCTGATCCCGCGGCTTTCTTGAAGGCGATTGACTCGCTGATATTATAGCAGAGAGAGGCGCAAATTGCAAAATGGAAAATATACAGAAAAAGAAATATATTTAGAATTTAGAATTTAAAAAATTTGTTTTAATTTCAAAGTTTATGCATTTTATAGTCTAAACCGAATAAGATTTATAGTTCAGAAAATTATATTTAAAATGAGTTGCATTACTATTTTATATTTAGTTTTTTCCATTGGAATTGTAAATATTTTAAATTATTTTTTAATATACAAAAGATTTCTTTTGACTAAATTTGGTTATTAATTATAAATGCAAGTTGTGAAATTTTTTATATCCGGGCGCCTCTCTACATTGAGCAGAAATAGATCTGAGAGTGAGATGCCAGTGGTGGTCAACTACCTGGTGGCCATAGGTGGCGCTTGGCAGGTTGGATGCTGCGTCAGGTCGAGTGTCCCTGGCCGGTCGATGACAGAACGGCACCGTCTCGCCATGAAGTCGAAGCTCGCTCTGCTCTTGCTGCTGGCCACCTCGGCGTGGACGGCCCCTGGTGCAAAGAAGTCCAGCAACACCCCTACCTCGGAGGACTTTGTCGCAGCACCGGCAAGGGACGTCGTCCTGTGGAACCAGAATCAGGAAGGCAAAATCAACCTGCAGGTCTCCTTGAAGGACGTGCAGATCGTTGCCCTGCTGAACTCGGACATGTACGACGACGATAGTGGTGGCAGTGATGTAAGAAAAAACTTATTAATTACACTTCGTTAATTTAAGTTCTTGAGCTGTAAAAATAATTTATATTTTTAGTTTTTAAAAAATTATATGAATGAAACGGTTGAAATATTTTTGTTTGGTGAAAACTTGTTATTTTATTATTTGCTTATTTATATTTTAAAGTTTGAAGAAATATTTCTGAAATTTTATTTCATTATTTTTTTTTAAATGATTTCTAAATTAAAAAGAATATCTGCCTTTTAAAATATATTTTTCTAGATCTAATCTATTATTTTTACAAATTACATATTCTACTGGGCAGAAACATAAAACTTAGAAACAGTAAATGTTATGAATATTCATGCGTCCTTTTTGATAATTATTATATGTTTTTATTATCAATATAATATATCGAAAACGCAAGAATTTGCAGATAATTATTATTTTTGTCTGCACTCAAAGACAATAGATCAGAATGAGAAAAAAATTAAATGAGATTGAACATTCATTTTTTTTTTAATTTAAGCATTAAAACGCGCACCACCTACACATTAAAATTGTTTTTTTTTTTTTATTCCAGTACGACTACAGCGAATTGGAAGCCCTTATTAACAGCACCATTGCCGCGGCCGCCACGTCAACGACTGAAAAACCTTCCGAAAGCGAGGAAGGGACGACAGACGACGAGCCGCTCCTTCAGCTAAGTGAAGTCCTTGAACTGGCCGCCAACGAGTCCTCCAAGGGAATAAAGGGCAAAAACGTGACGACGCCTGTGTTGACCCCAGCCGTGTCGTTTGTCGCGAACGGGAAGCCAGAAAACATCTCGCAGCTCCCCAACGATGAGGGCAAAAAAGGCAACGCCACCCGGCCCGAAATTTATCATAGAGAGGCACCCAAGAGGGCCGCGCCAAAGCCCGCGTGCGGAGAGGAAGAAACCCGCGACAGGCTGGGTCGATGCCGCGCAAAGGCGAGCAAGGGCAAGCGCAGGAGACCGAGTGCCAGGCTAGCCTTCCCGTTAGTTTGATGCGGATTATCGTGTTGCTATATTTAAAAAAAAAAAACAATTTTTTCCAGATTGAAACTGAACCTGCAAAGCCTGGTCAAGGGATTTAGGCTCGCGAGACTGGACCCAAGCGAAAGTGACTGGGAATCGTGAAATTCTATTGTTAGTAAAATTATTTATATATGCAGTAATGTAATTTTTAATTGGATAAAATGCAAATAAATTTAAGTTAGATATTTTTTAATAATGTGCATTGTCGCTCGCATTTTAAATCACAAACGACAAGTTATTATATCTTTTTTTACTCCAAGATATCGGAAAAAAATAGCAGTAGCTATTAACAATATAAGCTTTTTATATTGTTGTAAAAAAAATATAGTAAAATTTGTCATTCCTCATTTATTGAAGAATAATAATCACAAGTTTAATTAGAGTAAACGCCTGCGAGATACGCCAATAGGCAACCCGCGTAACTTCCAAGACCATCAAGTTGCCTATATAAAACTTTCTAGTTGCATATTCCAATCTTGTTTTGCTTTATTATTGACTATACCGTGTGCTTAAACCTTGCGCTATTTAAAAATTTTACAGCTCAAAAAGAAAAAAAATTGAAAAAACAGTGACCTCATCAAAAAAATCGCTTTGTCTGCATGCGGTGTCAAACTCCTCATGTTTTAAAGGCATGGAGTGAGAGTTTAATTATCAAATTTGCATGTGAAATGTATAACATTTTACATAATCTTATTAAGTTTGCAAAAGAAGTTGGTTGCGATGCACGCGAGATTTGACAAAATTGATACAGGGAACCACTCCAAACTCCAAGGCTAAGAGAAGAGTATAAAGAGCTTCTCATTTTGCTTTATTGCGGCAGGCACGGATGTGGTGAAATTCAATTGCCATCGGCCGCCGCAAGTGCTGGCAGAAAAACGAACGGACATTGCTGCTGCTGAAACGTAGTTTTGAGAGAAGTGCCTGGAGAGGAAGAATATTGCGTTTTCAAGGAATGTGAGACGGTGGAGAAAAGTCTTCTGCTATTAGCAAAAAAAAAAGAACAGTCCATTTACTTGACAAAAAAATAGCGGCTCATAACCTCAGTTGGGGAAAATCTCCAACTCTCAGAGAGAAGTTACTTTTTTTTAAATATTTGAGCGAGTAAATAAGGAAAGCGTTTCATTTTTTTTAATTCGCAGATTTTTTTCATGCTTTCTCAGCAAAGAATTAAAAGAGAAAATAAAAAAAAATCTCTCGTGGGTATTATTTTGCTAATTTGAAATCTGGCCCAACTTCATATTTAATTGAGGAAAAGGTTTATACCAACTAAGAGACACTAAGAGAGGAAAGAAATTCTAAAATCCCGAAATTTTTCCTTCAGCAAATATACATAAGCAAACACACGCGTCCGCCGTTGGAAGACAAAAACCTTTGATAACTGACGCGAAAAGGTGACGCTTCGTGCGACCGTGCGTGAAACTGCAGGAAAGGGCGTCGTGTTTGCGGCGCGCGTGTGTATTGACTGTGCACTCAAGACAGACGGCCTCGGTGCGTTCGACGCTTTATATAAATCAGCAATTAGTAGGTGCCGAGGTGTTTCAAGATGCAGACCCTGAGCACGGTTCTCGTATTGCTCGCGACCATCCTCCTGCTGGGCATCATCCAAGCCGCCCCCGCGTGCAAAACGGCCTCCAGGGCAAATGTTCGACCCATATTGATTGAAACACCCTCCACCACACAACCACCAACGACCATCTCTGAGAAGTAAATATTATATAAAAAAAAAACTATTGCCCGTTTACAGTAATAGGTAATTAGTCAAGTGACGGAGAACTTTTGGCTAAACCATCTCGCCCGTTACGTTACAGGATCGAGTCGCAGCAGGTGCCAGTGCACGGTGTTTCAATGACCAGCATCATAATTGCCCCCAACAAATCTTGCCCACCCGGCTCGGAACGCGACCACAAAGGAAGGTGCAGAAACAAGATACAGTGAACTGTTCGCTCACGCAAAAGGTCAGTTATGTAAAGAAAAATTTCATGCTCCTTTTACGACTGAACAAAGCCCGGTGCTTATTTGAGGCACTAAAAATGTCACACGGGAGAAATAATGTATGCCGCAATCTCTTAGACCGCTCATTATGTTGTTATTATTTTTATTTTGAATTGGGAAATTTCTTGAATCTCTTATAAATGGGGAACTTTCTGAATCTCTTAATATAGAAATGGGGAACTTTCATCCAAGCAAAACCACCAGGGAGGATGTGGGTTTGGCGCTGAATATATATCTCGGAAGGGAAAAAGCCTGGTTCTTTCTATCTGCGCGTCTACCTTGCCGCAAGTCAGTGAAATTTCAAAGTGACAGCTTTTAGTTAGCGCAAGTTTACTCCGCTTAAATATTTGCAGCCATCCATATTTATCCCGTTCAAACATTTAAGTTCCGATAGCACAATGAGACCGCTCTTTTTACAAGTGGCGCTCGTTTTGTGTGCGCTGGAGGTGTCGCGAGTGGCTCCAATGTGCATACCTTTGAAAATGGGCTTCATGTCCCAAACTACGACGACCCCTGCGCCGTGCCCCAGAGGTTTTGCACCGAATCCAGAAGGAAAAGGTTGCCGTTTAATCTTGCCAAAAGACATGCCGCCGCGCCGTGTTGAGGCGGGAAGGCCGCGATCTGAGCTGGTGGACCATATCATTAAAGTGCCGGTCAAGTGTCCCGCGGGATATCAAATTGACTACAGGGGAAGGTGTAGGGCGCCGTTGGGATGAAATGTGTGTGATGAAAGAATTCTCGTGTTTGCTAAACTGCATTGAAAAAATCTTTTGTCATGTATTGTTTCAGATTCGAAAACACCTCTCATGAACTGGACCAGTCTTCGGGGAAAAACAAAATTTGTGTATAGCGGGTGAAACAATATTTTTGTATATTTTGCTTAGTGCAATAAAAATTCAAAAACTAAAACTGCATGATTTTATTTTATTTTTTAAATATGTGTTACAATTTTAGCACTTTAATCATACTAATTGCATTCGTTGGCGGTTCACCCAATATCCATGTATGGTGGCGAGCAAATTATAAAACGTCCACTCTTTATAGTAGCATATTCAAATAACCTGGATTGAAACGTCAAAGATACAGCTGCTACCCCGCGGCAGTGCAGTCACTACTTCATAAATTATTCCCATATTGCCGGCGTGCTTTTGCATTAATATAACACCGGCGGCGACCGAGCGAGCACCCGGATGCACAATCATAATGACTCGCGCTGTTTTGATCATTTAGAACGAGCCGTGCAGAAAACCGCAAAAAATAAAAACGAGCCACAAAAATCCATTAGCAAGCGTTCGCGCCAGAGGCGCTTGGCTTTGACTGCAGCAGTGGATTTATTGCAAAGAGGAAGAACCAAATCAGCGAAAAATTTCTCATCCATTGTTAGCACAGAAAAAAGAACACGCACATAAAACACAGTGGGAGTACTATTTTCAGAATTAATTTATTGTTTAATTATTTATTAACAGAGATGAATCCACTTTATTATTAGTAGTATTAATCAAATATAACTATGCTATGTTATAATTTTTGAATGTAATTTTAATGAGACACACAGAGGTTAAAGAGAGATCACAACACACGAGTGAGGCTTCCTTATGATTCATTAAATGCTGCGTGACATTCTGAGGGGAGATTGCGTACACAGACGAAGAGAACAAGTAAAAAATAATTTTCCAAACACGTAACAAGTAAACTATTAAAGTGTGTGAGAGCACGACTCTCGCGAACGAAGTATATGTACATGGTTAATAAAATACATACTGAAAAAAACGGCATATAACAAGGCGGAGATGAGGTCTGATAAATACAGTAGCAGCGCTCTCTACTCGCAATCGATAATCGACTATTTTTAATTATATAGTACAAGAGAGAGAAAGAGATTTTTGGGTCTCAAAAGACCGTCGAACGCACAAACATTCTCTAATGGCGAATCTACGATACATTTTTTTTGGCATGATCAGCTCTTTTGAATCTCTTAACGTGGTTAAGTTATGTGTGTGTGTTGTGTTTGTCGTTTGGAGTGATTAGCGTTTTATCTGGCTGTGGGGATGAAAATGCAAAATGTTTCCGCGCTCGCACTTCCAAAAGGAGTTTCATTGACATAATTCGTTAGCATTCGCACGACATCAAGATTATTAGTTTGACCAAGCAATTTTTTAATAGATCATCTCAAGAGCAGCAGACGTTTCTGTATAGTTTGCAAAAGCATTTTAGTGCCACTGTCGACTCGAAGCGGGTTCTCACTTGTGTACAAATATTGCCGGGTTTTGACTCTCCGCGCTTTTTATATATTTATATTCCTGCAAGAATTCAACGTGCGAATAGAATTTAACAAACGGCGCCGGTTTCCTTTTTCGTTCCGCGTTTTACATTATATATATAATTAATCAATGCAACAGGCAAATAATGACGCGCGGTCATTTGTGCAGCTGAGAATGACACATAAACGTGTGGATCAACTAAGACATTATCACAATCATATCATACAGAACGCATCTTCTCCCATAATCACTCGGTCGTCTCGATGAGATACACAGAAATTGGCCGCTCAAAAAACACGCAGGTCTCGTAACAAACAAATCTCGGGAGTGATTGGTTTAAGTCAAATGATAATTACGTCGGTTCTAGCCTCCTTAGTGTTTGGATTTTAATTCCGAGGAATGAAAGTAAGAACTGTTCTCGTGGGGATTATATTAAGTCTTGAAGACCATTTTGGTTTTTTGAACTGGGCACACATTTCCATTTTGTGGCTACTGCGTTACTTCATTTTTCCTGTCTTTGTTAATTTTATATTTCATTTGTTCGCGTCAAAATGTAAAGTTAGCACCTCGTAATCCTAATTATTTGGTGTATTATGCAGTAAAATGGCAACTTTACACTAAAACTAATTGCTCAATGCAGCGATGGGGTGAGACAGACGAACATACACTGACGAAACTACTCCCTAAACCAAGACACAACACAAACATTAGGTCAGGTGATCGATTTGCGAAGTAGGAAATTAGACGTTATCTTTCTCGTATCTTCTTGAACAGGCACGTAATACATTTTTTTTTGTCAAATGTTTAAAGATTATGGGAGCATTTTTATTTGAAAATTTCCTTTCCTCAAGCAATCAATTTAATTTTTCACATAATTCCGAATTTCTCTTAAAGATATTGCCATTTCTCTTCATACTCATGAACTTTACTTCAACGCAAAGGTATTCCCAGAAGTGTACAGTGTGTTTAGTTATCTTTTAAAATACCTGCTAATTTTCAGCACTTATGTACAAGCGATAAACCGATTTAGATTTTTACTACGCGTGGATTTTGCCGATTTAAATTACGCATACAACAATATCGAATCTAAGCTTTCCTCTTTAACTTCATCTCACTGAACTCACTTATTTGTTTCACTAATTTGACGTGTAATTTTTTAACGTTTAGGAAAATATTTCTCCATGCGCAACTCCTTTTTATAATTTTAGGTTTCCGAGTTCTCTTACTAATTGGGCTATGAAGTAGCGTTTGCAGCAAACATTTTTTTACTCTACATCATCCGCAAAAGTTTTTAATGTGAAATGAATTTATCCGTTTTCCGCCAAGAAAGGTGAGAGGGTGCGTTTATGAAGTCTGTCTTACTTCAGGCTTCAATATAAAAATAACGCTCTGTCGCATGTTGGTGAAGTAACTAATGTTTTCTTAACAATCATGAATATTAGCAATAATAAAAAACGTGGAAACAAAAGTGAGGGCGTTATATATTCGCTTCGTATTTCCTCAGTTCCACCTCTTTTGCTTTTCGCAACGTTTCTTTGACACTTTACTATAAGTCGGCGCTAGCTATAGAAAAGCTTGTTGGGCTTTAATTTTTTTAGGCCTACGGGGGCGCACGTGCCGTCGATTTTGTAAACGGCTCTGCGTCAATGTGATGCTTTCACATAGTTAGGCTTTTCGTAGAGCTTTTTGTAAGTTTGCACATAGAAAAGTTTTCTTGTGACGCGATCGTCAATACAAATTGATGAGTTAGCAACCAACTAGAACTCCTGCTCGTCTAAATAAAGAACACGCTTTACAAAAACGTACTGAAAATATAATTTGAAATTTTTGTATTGTTTTATAATTATTCAATACGCTTCCTTTTTTAATTTTAGGGTACAAATATTGCTGCTTTTTTATAAGTTTTAAATTACCGCGGAGCGATGGGAAAATCTTGAGTGTGTCGACGACATGTTGGACTGAATGTAAATAATGTTAGGGGGGGTTAAAGGGGACTTATCTCGTCGCAACGGTTTGTCTACGCGAATTCTTGTATATTACCTTACAAGATTTCAAAATTTAGTGCTTGAGCTAGTTTTTGAAAACTTCGTACACCCTACACAGAGATAAGCCACACACAAATTATCAAAAATTTTTGCTTTTTGATGCAAAAAATGAGTATATTATTTCTATTTCGATAAACCGAGTTGCCAATATTTCACGTCAGCTCATCCCGAGAAGCTTTTTGCAATTTAATTTTAACATTATTGTGTTTGAATTGCACATTTATTATATAGACATACACGTTACTGTTCTCGTTATTATAGGAGACATAAAAACAATGACACTACATCTATATCACAAGAATAATAAACAAACGCTTTTTGTATGAATACAATACTTTTTGTAATCGTTATGCATTATTATGTTTAATTATGTATTTTTGTAATGTACTTTAACGCTATAGTTATTGCTACTGCAAATTTTCATTTCCGAGTCCCCTATATGTTTGAATATATTAATCAATTTTCCGTTTCGTGGCGTATTTTTTCCTTTCCAATTCCGAGTGGAACACGACATTCCGCGCACAAATGTCTTTCAATCCCTTGCCCATTTTATGATGCAACAAAATATAATAATAATCGTCAACAACTTCGCAAGCATTTTCTCTTTACAATGTTGCTTTATCATAGTTATTACTAATAATTTATAATTTACAAAGGACCGTACCTTCTTAAACTCTTTTGATCATTTTCAAAAGCATAAAATTGACATTCTCATATTGAAGCATTCTATAGGTGTGGGAATCATTTGGGAATAAAGACAACAAGAGCAATTTCTTTATTCCCGAACTACATGATTACTAGATATTTAGCGTCAACTCGCGGATCGTTACTGCTTAGTATTTTCCTAATAGCAAGAGGAGAGCGACTTCAATTTGTAGGTTTTGCATCGTCGTTTGCTAAACGCTTTATGTTTTGCTTTTTATCCTGCTAGAGCATGGACTGCTGCGAGTTAATTGCCTACTTAAAAATGTATCATGAAATCATGTTCTAATTTCTTTTTCTCCGTTGGGAAATTATTCTGTTGATATGCTGCTGCTGGAAATACGGGCCTATTTTCTTTTGTAATCGGTCTCTCTTGCCGAGAAACGATTGAAAAATAATTGGTTAGCTATATTAGCTATACAACTAATTTACAGGTGGTGTTTCAAGGCTACAGAGAAGAACATAGTTCCAAAAGAGTCAGATCTGCACTCGGCGTTAGATCGTAACAGAGGACGCATGCAAGAGCGCTTCGTACAGATTAATTCAGAAAATTTGCTCACGAGAATTCTGACCCACAGGGAAATCAATGCACAGGAATCTTTGGTATAAGTGAACCACAAATTTAAGAACACGGGTAAGAAGTATTCACGAGCAACACTGAAAAAAGAAAGAAATAACAGTTAGAATAAAAACCCAAAAAATGTATAGCTTTGAAAGTTCAGTTGTTATTTAGAAATCATGCACCCAAACGTTACTTTCATTCAAAGATGAATCTTTTGGTTTCCCATAGAAAGATTTATTAGTACTTTTGACACTTACGAAGTTTCTCTTCAGAAACCAAAGTAGCTGGCAACAGTTGATGCAAGTACGAGACCCAAGACGGTCAAACAGATGAGAATCATAATTTTCTTCTACAGATGCGCATGAAAATGGGTACAAGTATGTCAGAGAGAATTGCCATTTAAGAAAATTATCATTTGACTACTCTACAATAGGGACGGTATTGAAGGTTGAATTTTTGTGCATCCAGTCATTCCGAAAAAAAATTTACAATGAAAGGAACAAAAAGGCCAAATAAAAATAAAATGCTAAATAAAGTTTCTTCGAAAAATTATGTTTTTTTTTAATGGATTTCAAATAAATAAATATGTAGCAAATAATAAAATGAGAAAGCAAAAAAAAAAAAGATAATTTAGACGAAAATAATTTTAAAAGAATGTAGAATACATAGGCACACTATAATGCAGATTTTGAACGAAAAAATATAACACGGCAACGAGGTTACCTTTATGGATCATTTGGCAGCAGAGTTTGATGTAATATTTAATATTAAATAATTAACGCCGCTCAACAAGAGATTCGGTTTCAAAATGCACTCGTATGTAATAACATGAATTGTCCAAAAACTATCCAACGTGGGACATGACGTCAGTAGGTAGACGTATATTAATAAACAGAGATTCTCATTCCTAGACTAGATTAATGAACATTACTTGCTAGCTTCACAGAGCTAAAATTGAATTGGAACGATAAATGTAATAATTAAAGGTAAAGCGGCTGTTTTAAGCTATTTCTCGTTATTGCTGCATAAAAAAACCCATGCCCGCAACATCATCATACCGACCAATTAAATTTCTCTTCATCAAATTCTCGCCGACCTTTTAAAGCACTGTCACTTAAATAAATATCAACAAAGACCGCACAAATGTCATACAGAACAGATCGCGACCGATGGCAGCCAAGGAAGCAGTCTGGGGCGCAGCACTGATGGTTTATGTAATAATCGAGTCCATGACAGTTCTCCACAGCACTAAATATCATTTTGGCATCGATATTTTTTTTTCTCTCTAAATCGCGCGGCTTCAAAACCAGTGCACTCACTGACTAAGAACGATAATCAAAATGATGAGCAGTACCGATAGGCAGATAATGATGAGTATCTTTTTCTGAAAAATAAAATAACTCTAATTGTAATCAAAAGACGAGTTAGTACAAAATTGTGCACGCCACTGATTTTTTTTCTCTCTTTAAAAACAGCTTATTTCACTGCAGAGAAAAATCCAAACATGCATTATTGAAGTTTTGAATAGCTGTGAGATTTGGAGCTCAAGTTTAATATTTGATAGTTTTAGAGCCTCTGAGAAAAGGAAGATGTAAATAGCAAAACAAGCTAGTCCTCACTGAAATAACTATTTTAGCATAAAATAAACGGCCTTTTTTTAAACAGTAATTAATTCAAACATTTCTCATGAGTAAGTAAAAATTTCCAGAATCGAAGAATCCTTTCACCGTAGGAATAAAGAGCTTTTAAATTTACAGACCAGGCTATCTGGTAGTATATCTGTTTGTTTTTAATTTAAAACAATAATTTATTCAACAACGACAAGCTTGTTTTCCTCTAAAAAATGTCTTCTTCTCTCAATAGAGAACACATACATCTAGGGCCTGAGTTATATTTTACAGCATGGAAGAGTGTTGGAGCGAATTTTGAACATATAATAATAATAGTCTTTAAAAAGTAATGAAACGTCAACATCAGCTATGATATACATGCAATCCAGTCAATTACAGAGATATATTTTCACGCAATCTAGAATGGCTTGCAACTTGGTCTGTCATTTTTAGATTATTTGTTTTTCAATTGCTGTATGCATTGCTGTAAAATGTGAAAGAGCCAAAGGCGCGCTCAAAAAAGTCGATGGTGTTTGCATCAATGCAATGATTTAAAGATTGGCTTTTGTGTTTTGCGAGGGTTAGCGGCTTAGGTCTACATTTGATTACCTTTCTCGATTTGGTTTTTAAAGTCTGTGCCTCTTCAAGTTGCAGTCTGCCTTTCTTGATGGGTTCTTCAGCAGACTCAACGTGGTGTTGGATGTTATCAATGAGACCACCCTAGATTGGGGGCTCGTCCAGATGGCCGTAGGGAGAAGGGTTTTTTTTGTTTTCAATTGGACCAGGTTAGGAAGCAAGCCATTGCAGTAATAGAGAAGTGGTAGTAGTAATACAGTCATAGAAATACAAAGCAGGCAAGAAGTAATAACACCACCAGCGCCATTGAAGATATATCACAGATCCATAAAGTGTAACATTTTTGAGTTATGTTTTTATGTAATGAACATGGCAAACCAGAGAAATAAAAACAAAGGGATATAAAATAAACACACACCCACATCCACGCACCAACCAACCATAAATGAGTGAGTGACATTGGTTTTAGTCACATTAATCAACATTTAATGTTAATTGTTGAAAGGTCCAATTGGAAAAGGAGAATAAATAATTGGAAGGGGGAAAGAACAGAGACGAGAATCGTGAGTAAAAACTTTGCTGCGAACTTACCCGTCTGGCTTTACTTTGGTATTTTAGAGCTTTCTTGGTGTCTTGTGTGGCAGTTTGAACATAGTCAACAGCGTGTTCAACATGGTACTCAATGCGATCAATCATCTCACCCTGTTAGAGAAAAGCAACCACCAATTGTTAGTGCTACCACACACCCCAATTCATTATATCATCATGCAATATCAGGCAGTTTGACTTTTCTTTAATTCCACTCTTCAAAGGGAAAATTGTATCACAACTTGGTATAAAGAGTCACTCTTTTACAAGACACCGAGCAGAAATGTATAAAACGGACAAAGAACATTTGCCCTCAATAAAGATTATTAAACAAATAGCAGGAAATGAACCACGCCCTAAATCAACCTTAAAGAGTCAATTAAAAGTTCATGCAATCCTTGAAAAAAACCTCTCGCCATTCTTCGAGTACCATGTTTTTAATTACTTGATCGCGACGCTTTTTAATTCTTAAAATTTTCATCTTTTGATTGCCAGACAGATGATGGTTTATAAAATGAACTGTTCTTACCTGGCTCTCAACCAACATCGCCATGTCCATGAACATGTCGTGCAACTCTCTGATGGAATTTTCCAGCTTGATAATATCAGCGTGCCGCGCCTGAATATCCGCCAAAGTCTGTTTGGCCTGCTGAGTTTCCATAATGATCTGAAAAAATCATAATGAATTAAAATAATTAAAGGGATTTTTCAGATAAATTTACCCCCTCTGTAAAGACAGCAGAATTTCCGGACTCTAACATTTCATCAAGCTCTTCATTTGTTGTCTTTTTGCCAGCTAAAAATGTATAAGTTGAGTAATTTTGAATCAGTAAAAACTTTTTGACTCACTAATTTCTAGCTGTCGTTGTAATCTGTCTTTGAGTTTCTGATTGTAGTCAGTTTGAGTTCGGTTGTACTCTGTCATGACCTCAATGAATTTTCTGGAGAGTGTGGCTTGTTGAGTTTTGCGTATTCGCAAGTCCGCTGAAGACTTGTTTACATGCTCTTCTTGCTCAATATTGTTCTCTATCACTGTGGTAAAATGAATTTAATTTTAAGGCGTCAGTATATTTATAACAAAAATAACCCTTCAATTTGGCGCGAACTTTATTCGCAGATTTCTTGATGTCTGCCATCAGATCATCCAGTTCTTGCTTCACCTCTGCACATTGGGGAGATTAAGTTAAAAATGCCGGAAAAGATAAATTGAGCAAATAACTTACTCTCATCAGTCTGTGGCGCTGATAGGATAGCGCTGTGTTTTTTCTTGATCTCTTCCACATTAGACTCGATCCGATCTATCATTTCTCGTATGTCTTCAACCTGAGAAAAAATTGTGGTTTCTTCAAATAAATTTCTGGGAATACAGACAGGAAACAGCTTATAAACTTGTAATGGGCACTGGTCCCATGCAAGTACGGCCAAAGAACAATAATTTTTATGATTATTATTATTATATTAGTTAATTAAAAATGTTAATCCGCTTCTTTTCGGTTTGTTTATTGCTAATTAATTGTGTGTAAACCGCACCCAATAGTGTAAAATAACTATTTTATTTATTAAATTACTTATGTTTAACTTGTTGTTAATTCAACTAGCTAAAAGGTACGTCATGCTTGCAGATTAAAGTAAAAAAAAAATAATCGCTACTGCTGATCTTTTGAAATGGAATTTTATGAGGATTACTGAGGGGTGTCAGCACAGAATATAATATTGCACTTGATAAGTACCCTGCTGCCGGGGAGGACACTCGAAAATTTCTCTTACCTCGGCAAAAAATTCATCCATAAAGCCATCGACGTTGACTGCAACATCGTCAGGCCCGACGTCATCATCGTCGCTTTGAGCCTGCAATCAAATTTTTTATCATGAGAAACTGAACGCAAGAATTTGGAAATATAAGATTTTGACGAATTTGTGTGGCTTTTTATCAAAATCTGTTACCTGGTTAAAAAATAAACTAAACAATCTAAATAAATTCAGGTTTGGTTTTTTTTAGGGTCTGGCCAAGACAAAGTCTTGTCGGCCTGTGCCCTTTTTTATTGGTGCAGAAGGCACCACCCAATTTAATTTATTTTTTTTTCTTGCGTGTTAGCTTGGGTATGGCAAGATATGTTAAATTTACTTCTTAAAAAAATATTAGCACAGCAGACTACCGCGTAGGGCTGGCTTGACTGGCTCTTGAGAATTGGCGTAATCAGTTTAGAAAAGATTCACGGCCAAGAGTGTTGATCAAATAATAAATTATTCCGTTCACGAATCTCAAGGACAGTCAACTTGAAACCAATGAAAACATGACATAGCCATAATAATTGGCAAATATTATTCATCCTCTTAGAAAAATAACGGTTTCATCACTCAAAGAAAAGTATTCATCTAAAAATTATTGTATATAGAAATATGGCAAAATTCTATTTAATTAATTTATTAACCGACTGTAAAATTATTCATTTTCCAAATTAATTCTATAAGCGTGAATAAAAAGATAATAATATAACCATTATTAATTTTTTTCCAGTGCATGCAATTATATTTTTAGGATCTTTTTCATAGAGAGTCACGAGTAGAATTTTTCGATCAATGCTTCATTTCCAAGTAAGATATCACGGCAGACTTGAAAAAGAAATGGCTTGATTTAAATAGCACCGATTGACATGCACAGATTTTGGAATATTCACTTTGCGTGGGGACCGTGTGTGGAGTTTGGCATGTTAAATGACTGCATAAATCATGCTGGCTCAGGGGTTGTTTATGGGCCTAAACAGGTACGAATGAATGCGCCCTCGCTACGGAGACACTTGTTCACCAGCAGTCTCGAGATAAAACTCACGTAATTGGAAAACAAATAACAGCGGCTCCTCTACGTGAACTTTTAATAAGATGCAAGTGGAGGAGCCGTCTAGCGTAATTGATTTTCCTTCCTTTGGTACGGTGCCTGGACCCAGTTCCTTGTTCCGCCCACTTTTCGAAAATGCGAAATTGACCGGTTCGGCGCCGAATTTCAGCCAAATAAGCACGGTGACCGATTTTCCAGCCGTATGTTGGTTGTTTGAATGCCTCGGGTGGAGCCCACAAGGAGATAATGTCAAATAAAATGGGGAGAAAAAGAGCACCACCACTGAATTATCCGCCCCCCTGCAACATGTAATAAGTGTCATTTACCGCTTTCAACGCTGCTAACCTATCCTTCGTCATCTTTCGGCCGTTTTAAACAGGTGCTTCCTTATCGTCTTGACTTACATAAGAATTTCATTCACAAAATTAACCATCAAAATTCACTAAAACTAGGGAACCAAGACACCACAATCCTAAAAATCGATATCCCCACGATTCGCTGTTCTGCAGTGGCGCTGCTCGGTCTTTGCACTCCGACTGTGACGTCACTGCCAATGCCGTAAAAGGCAGTAGCTCAAACTAAACTAAAACTCTCAAATTGCGTTATGAACCTTAAATTATTTTCCTAAAATTCATAAATTTAATTTTAATAGCCATTTCAAATCTATATTTTGTTTCTGGTAAAATAATTTGATACATAAATAATTTTCTGTTGCCGATTAGCTTTTGAAGCCCCGCCCAGACCTTACCGAACGCCATTGTAGACCGTAACGAGGAAATTTTCAAGTGAGTAAAATCTCTCAAATTTTAAGTCATCGCTGCCTAGTTTGCCTTTTAATTTTCACAATCTGTTTTCCACGACATTCTCTTTGGTAATCGCTGTTTAATTCCGGAATCGGGCGCCATCTAATCAGGATTTCGAGCCTTCGTACCGGCTCGAAGCTTCGAGTTTCCTGTGAGACGCTGAATAAGGCGCCTGTTCAGCGATTCAAAACGTAACTGCCGAATTTTTCCTTGCGCGAATGTCTCCAAATTTACTTAAAAGCTTATTTTGCAACATGAAATTAGTTATTTAATGGATTTGGAAGAAACAAAGATATTAATAGCCGAGTAAGTGCAATTCTACAAAAATTCTTGACCCTGACATGGGCCCTCTTACGTCAAAACCGCGCCATATTCAACGGCTTGTTCTTTTTTTCTTCACTCAAATATATTTTTTGTTATCTACTCGTAGAAATAAATTGACTGATAAACAAGCTCGGATGCAAATAAAATTTGAATCATATCGTAATTCTCTGCACTAATGACAGGTTTTATTATTTACGTACATAATTTAAGGCCACATATTATAATGATGAGGACGGCATTGATTTATAGAAGACCTTGAATGATATTTGCATTCTTTGTTTCTAGTACCAAAGATGAGTACCGACGCAGAAATGCCCACTTTCAAGTGCGTCCTCGTTGGTGACGGAGGCACTGGAAAGACAACATTCGTAAAACGCCACTTGACTGGTGAATTCGAGAAAAAGTATGTTGCTACCCTTGGCGTTGAGGTGCACCCTCTTGTTTTCCACACAAACCGAGGCGCTATCCGGTTCAACGTGTGGGACACTGCTGGACAGGAAAAGTTTGGTGGATTGCGAGACGGATACTACATACAGGTAAATCATTGAAAAGGTTAAATTTTGTGAAATTAAATTATGTTCTTCCAGGGACAATGCGCCATAATTATGTTTGATGTCACATCTCGCGTCACATACAAGAATGTCCCTAACTGGCACAGAGATTTGGTCAGGGTCTGCGAGAACATTCCCATTGTTTTGTGCGGCAACAAAGTAGACATCAAGGACAGAAAGGTCAAGGCTAAGAGCATTGTCTTCCATCGCAAGAAGAACCTTCAGGTAATTTTGAATAATGACTAAAAAAGACCCCACCAGAAATCCATGATGAGAAACCAGTTTTGCATGTCTGAAATGTGTGATGCTAATAACTGTCCCTCTAATCTGACAAAATAAATTATTTTGTGGGTCCATTTTCCTTTCATTAATATTCCACTTAAAAAAATTAATCTTCCGTTGCAGTACTATGACATCAGTGCTAAGAGTAACTACAACTTTGAGAAACCATTTTTGTGGTTGGCTCGCAAGCTGATTGGAGACCCCAACTTAGAGTTTGTGGCGATGCCTGCTCTTCTGCCCCCTGAGGTTGTCATGGACCCCACCTGGCAGCAGCAGATCGAGAAAGATCTCAAAGAGGCTCAAGAAACAGCCCTGCCCGAGGATGATGAAGACTTGTAAAGCTGCCGTCGACAAACTCGTGAAGAAACTTTTTCTCCGTTTTAAGTTTGCTGCAATGTTTGGAATATTCAATTTTTGCTAAAAATTGGTTCCAAAATTTTTAACCTCAAAAAAATTCTCAAAAGAATAAATGGAAATAAAAGTGCGAGCGAATTCTGCAAAGTGTTAAATAAAATCCAGTTTTATATTTAATTGCATATTTGTACTGCCATTTGGTTGCTTTGACTTATTTCCCTAATCATGCATGTATCCAGCTAATTATTTTGTGCCCTTTGGATAGTTCATGAAACTTAGGTTGGGGAAATAAAAGCATATTTTTCACAAAGGTAGCATTTTGTTTTACTTCATTATTTAAATAGCCATTTTGATGGTATTTTAGTGGTTACAGATTTTAACTTCCTCTTAAATCTAAAAATACAATAATAATAATTCTTTTATTAAACGCGTTTGCGTACAACATGCACTGCTGGAGCAATCATAAAGCTCTTGGAAGGCTGGATCATTGATTTAAAAGGATATTATATATAATAAACCAATGGGCAGGAACATACTTGGAACATACCTTTATATGCTTTATTATTAATTTGTGAAATTTTGATTGAAAGCGCCACCTTGCGTCAAAACATTGTACTTCTACGACTTCCTTGGCAAGCCTCCTTGCAACTGCCAGGCTGCTCCAGCACCAGCAGAATTATTGAAATAATGGGTGTTAACCAAACGTAAATAAGTGCATCAATTTTTCAACTTTTTCGTTCCGATTGATTTTATTTGGCCGTACAATCGTTCTGGAGCATCGCATTGTCCTTCAAGAAGAGATTGAGAAAAGAAGAAGAAGAAAGCGTCTCCGAAAACTGCGAAGTCGAATCAAGAAAACCACCTGTTTCGTCACTGCCAATAGATGATAGTCGGCGATCTTCAATTAATTTGAAGTTAATCGAACTCAATTGCGTTCTGTTCTGTGGCCAATTCCTCGAATTTCCACGCAGATGACTTCAGCTCAGTGATGTAGCCAAAGTCGAAACGCTTCGAGGAGCAGAAACATGTCGAGAGCTGATAAAACCAAGTCCGGATTTGTAAGTCTCACATTTCTTTTACTACGCATACTACAAACTTTCGAAGTTTTGGCTTTTGGCATTCCTTTTAGTCGTATTATGTTTACCCTCCACAAACCTGAGATCAGTGCATTCTCAATTTAAATAACTGATTTAATTATTTGGGCAGTCAGAGACTGTGGAATTTTCAATCAAACTATCACTTCATTAGAATATTATTAAGGAGAGCGTTTCCGTTCCTGTTCATAACAGGAACTTGTTGGGAAACAGGTGCAGCCTTTGGGATTTTGCTAGTAATTTTTACAATGTGTAAGGGTTAACAAGAGCCCTAGACAGGAAGAACAATGAAGTAAAAAATATTTTCCTACCTATATACGTGTTCATGAAGCATTATAATATTTTTTAATAATATTTTTTTATCTTTTAATTGTTCCTATTTTGGCATGAATCATGTTCATTTCACATTTATCAAGATCGTCGCCGTTCCGCCTCAAACAATCTTGCTTCAATAATTACTGATTGCTCTTCTCAGTGTTTATATTCACTATTTTAACCATCTTTCCACATTAAAAGACCTAGATTTTATTTAAAACACAATAATAAAAAAAAAATCAAACTATGCGTAATAGAAAAAATAAAGAAGTCGCGCAATTTGATGGCACCCAAGCGTGCAAAATGCATTTTAATTTTATTAAGAAGTATCACGGTCCTTGAAAATTGTAAAAAAATCTAAAATAGTTAATTAGACAATTAATTGAGATGTTTTATTTTTAACATAAACACGCGAAACTGATTATTTAGCTACTATTGTGTTATTTTTTCAACAACGCTGGTAAAAAATATTTAATTGGCATCAAAAGCGCAATAATTGGCAATCACTTTTCTCTTGAAGTTTCCCTTTTAAAATGAGTCATACTTAGGCTCCAATCTGAACTATCAACCTAACGACCATCTGATAGTTTAACAGTCTATTTTTTCATCAAGCATACATAATCATGACTTTATCTTCTTGTTTCATCTCTATTAAAATAAATGCAGTTTTAATTATTGCTAAAAGCGTTTCAAATTAAAAATCAATTAATAATTTATCAATTTTGAATAAAAAATATCTGTTTTTATTAACATGGATTTCTTATGTCCTCATTTCTGTTGTGACAAATAAACTCTTTGTTCTGCTCAAAGAAGTAAACAATTAACCAAAGTGAGTTCTTATTATCTTGTTCGGCGCTTTACGTGCACGAAAAAGAAAGTTATGCTGTGGCATTCGCTGCAATAAAAGCGCGCCTAATCTTTGTATGACTGCCAATAATTTACATTTGACACTCCATGCGCTGCCCTCGCACCGACCATACCACACCGTCTCTTCACAGTAGATTACATCACCTTCACAATTAACACGTGTGCCATGGAGGGACTGTGGAGAATGACGTCACCCGTCTAAAAAAAGCGCCGTTGACCTAGGGAATCTTTCGCGCGGCTTAAGTGATTTTAGATGTTTGTCTTTCACAATTCCTCACTTCGTCGAGTCCAATTCTAGTTTCAATCATTCTAATTCCGAACCATGGTCTGATTAGATTATATCCTTATTGTTAGTCTCGTGCTCTGAATTAATGGCTCAAAACGTTTGGTTCCAGCTGGACACCCTGTTCAAAGGATCCAAGAAAGGCACCGTCCGGAGCAGCAACTATGCAGGCGGACACGGGGGGCCCAACGCAGGTCTGCCAAGACCTCAATCCGAGTCGGATTTCACAGAGATCGAGGAGCAGGAGTTCATGATTGAGCACCTAGATGATGATGGGGTCAATGATCATTTTGAGAAGATGCTGGTAATTATTTATTTTTGATATAATTACATATTGCATTATTTAAATTACCTTGCCATTATAATACCATCAAAAGTTATAGCATGCTTTATTATTAAAGCTAACCACACGCTTAAAATACTTTTCAGGACAACCTCAATCTCACAGAGGAGAAAAAACAGCCTCTTCGAAACCAGCCCATGATGAACAAAAGGCAAATGCTTAAGATGCAATACAAAGGGACAACGTTAAAGGTGGTTCTTCAATTTGCCTGTTTGTGAATAAATTCGTTTATTGATTTTTCATTTTTATTTTAGAGTGATGAAAAATTCCACTCTGCAAGCGACTACATTGAATACCTGCAGCATCCCGATCTGAGTGTAGCAAAACTCCACAGCTGTGTGCAGAGCTTGCGAATCGCGCTCACCAACAAGACATTAAACTTTGTTCAGGAATTTGGCAATAATGGCCTAAAGGCGCTTCTAAATCAACTCAAAACGTGCAATACAAGGTTGTGTATATAAATAAATTTTGCAGTTTTTCTTTTTACCAAAAGAAATATTTTTTTAGAGAAGGGAAAATGGAGAGAGTGCAGTACGAGTGTCTCAGGTGTTTAAAGGCCATCATGAACAACACATTTGGTCTAAAACAGATTCTCGGCCACAAAGAAGCGTTGAAACAAGTGGCTATTGCATTAAACCCACTTCGACAAACTGCAATGCTAGAGGCATGCAAAATAATGGCCGGTAACGCAAAATAAATCAGCTTAAATTTTTTATATAAAATTGAACATTTTAGCGGTGTGCCTTCTGCCGGACGGCCATGATAAGGCATTGGAAGCTATCACGTCGGCTGTGGACGGAGAAGACCGGGATAGATTTACACCTATCGTTCGAGGGCTGATTTTAAAAAGCAACGAGCAACTGAGGGTAATATAATTAACTTGCTGTTTGAACAAATTTCTTATTTTGATAAATTACTGTGTTAGATTGGTTGTATGACCCTTATTAACGCCCTTGTCACCTCTGCCATGGATTTGGACTTCCGAGTTCACCTCAGAAATGAAATGATGAGGGCTGGCCTTGGGGAGTTGCTGGTTCCTTTACAACGTGATGCTGGCGATGAACTAGCTCTGCAAATGAAGATTTTTATGGACCACAAAGAAGAGGACTATGATGAGTTGCTTCAGAAATTTGACCACCTAAGACTTGACATGGAAGATTCTAACGAATGCTTTGAATTTGTCAAGAACTTGACGTCGGACACACCGGCAGAGCCATACTTCTTGTCTATTCTCCAGCACCTTTTATTTATCAGAGATGACCCAATGATTCGACCGGCTTACTTCAAGCTGATTGAAGAATGTGTGACACAAATTGTTCTCCACAAAAGTGGTTGTGATCCTGACTTTTCGGCAACCAAGCGATTTCAAATTGACGTAGAGCCCTTGATAGAAGGTTTAGTAGGTAAATCATTGGATATTTTTTTTATTATCATACTTTACTTAAATAACGTCTTATATAAATTTCAGAAAAATCCAAGGCTGAAGACGAAAGGGCAAAAGAGGCCCTGAATGCCAAACTTGAAGAAGCCCTGGCTCTGAAGCAAGAAGCTGAAGCTCGACTCCAGGTTGCAGAACAGAAATTGAAGGAAATGATTAGCACTGGTGTCATTCCAACGTCAGGAGTGGGAAAATTGTCAGGGCCTCCTCCACCCCCAATTCCAGGCATGATTGCTAACCCTGGTGGGCCTCCGCCACCTCCTCTTATGCCTGGAATGCCTCCTCCACCTCCTGGCATGATGGGACCTCCACCACCCCCAATGCCTGGTATGGGCCCTAGACCTCCGCCTATGCCAGGAATGGGAGGGCCTCCAATGCCTCCACCACCCCCAGGTAACAAATAATGACTGAAGCTTGCCCTCTCAATATTTTTTTACCATTGAGAAGTTTGTATAAACAATTTTATTTTTTAAGGTATGGGTCCACCACCTCCACCAGGAATGGCGATGGGACCCCCGAGAGCGCCTGACGTTCTGCCGTATGGGTTGAAACCAAAGCGCAAATGGGATGTTGGCGGGCCCTTGAAGAGAGCGAACTGGAAAGCTGTAAGTTGCACATTTTTTCTAGATAAAAACATATGTCATTTTTGCACTTTTAGATTGTACCTCAAAAGATGTCAGAAAAAGCATTTTGGATCCAAGTCAGAGAGGAAAAGCTTGCCTCGCCAGATATTCTGGAGGGATTGGCGCAGAAATTTTCTTCTAAACCTATTTCTAAAAAGAGTGATGATAACATAGAGAAGCAGCCTAACAAAAAAATAAAGGACTTAAAAGTATGTGCAGTGTTACTTACTTAAGAATTGCAATTAAGTGTGCAAATTGCAGGTACTAGACGGAAAAGCAGCCCAGAATCTTTCAATTTTACTAGGAGGGTCATTGAAGCACTTGTCTTATGAGGATGTCAAGCGCTGCATTTTGCGGTGTGATATCGAGTCATTGCCTGATTCAGTTCTTCAGCAACTCATTTCGTACCTGCCACCTCCTGATCAGCTCAAGAAGTTGCAAGAATTCAAATCACAGTACAACGAACTCACAGAGGCTGAACAGTTTGCAGTTACTGTAAGATAAATTTAGGCTCTGTTTCCTCCTTTTTAATGTCTAATTTATTTAGATCTCAGAAATCAAGAGGCTTCTTCCACGGTTGAAATCCATGAGCTTTAGGTTGCACCAGAGCGAAATGGTTCAAGATGTGAAACCAGTAATTATAAAAAAATTATGCTCTGATGAATTTATTTTAATCTATAAATTAGGACATTGTGGCCGGGACTGCAGCTTGTGAAGAGATTAAAACCAGTCAGAGGTTTGCACGCATTCTCGAACTCATCCTACTCATGGGGAACTACATGAACAGTGGGTCAAGAAATGAAGCTGCCTTTGGATTTGAAATTAGTTTCCTACCAAAGGTGATTTTTATTTTTATTCTTGAGCGGCAAATGAAGTCCATATAATCGCAGCTTTCAAGCACAAAGGACATTGAAAACAAAAGCACCCTGATGCACTACCTAGCAGAGACTGTAGAGAAAAAGTTCCCTGATCTGTTGGCTTTGTCAGAAGAATTGGCCCATATCGACAGGGCAGCAAGAGTTTCCGTCGATACAATTGGCAAGACACTAAGGACCATGGACACATCCATAAGAAATTTGGAGACTGATTTGACCAATTCTAAAGTGCCTCAAAACGCTGATGATAAATTCTATGATGTTATGAGCGTATCCTTTCACAATAGAAATATTCTACTAATCTGAATTGTCTTATTTTCCACGTATTTTTTTGTTTTTCCTTAACTCCAAGAACAGGAATTTGCTAAGGAAGCAAGACAGCAGTGCGATCTTCTGACTAACATGTTTAAGAATATGACTAGCCTCTACAAGGAGTTGTCGGAGTTTTACGCATTTGATGTGGCGAAGTACACTTTTGAAGAATTCTACACGGACATAAAATCCTTCAAGGATTCCTTCTTGGTAAGCAATGATTAATCATTCAAAAATTTTAAAATTCAAACAAAAATTTATTAGGCTGCACACAAGGAAAATGTAAAAGTTCGTGAAACTGAGGAAAAGGCAGAAAGAGCCCGGCAGGCTAGAGACAAGCAAGAACGAGAAAGGGCAGAGCGAATGGCCCACAAGAGAGCTCTGGTGGACATGAACGGGGCTGAAGAGGGCGTGATGGACTCGTTATTAGAGGCTTTGCAGACTGGATCTGCATTTACTCGAGAGCAACGGCGAAAAAGAGCCCCAAGGGCTGCTGGTGGTATGTTAATAGCCACATTTGAGAGTTTAGTTTGTGCTAAGCTTGATTTAACTTTTAAGCCGAGAGACGGGCGCAACTAAGCAGAAGTAGGTCGAGAACAGGGCTGGCCACAAACGCACTTACAGGGCGAGAGCTGGGGTGAGTGCAAAAGCCATTTTCTTGCTTGCCTTATTTTTTAGTTGAAATTGAAATACTTCCTTTTGCGTTTTCCTAAGTTATTTATAATATAGCAAAAAACACGTGAAGCGCTGATGATTCTAACGAAACCCAATTTATAATTGCAGAGAACTCTTGGCTGCATAGCATCTCAATAATTATTCACCAAATGAAGAATACGTACTTCGAAAATTCCAAACATCAAAGTTCAGTGCCTCACTTTTTATAAGTTAACTTTTCACGCAGATATTGTAGTGGCGCTGAGCCAATCAACGTCAACTATTTATATTGATATGATTTATATAATGTGCAAATTACCGCTTACGCCTGAAATTTTTATAGTACCATCTATTTTATACAAAGCTTGAAGCTCAAGCTTTTTGAAATAATAATAATAATAATGGGCATCATAATAGGTATTCCTAAGGATTGCGGCCGTGATGTTATTGTCTGAGACGACTAGGGAACTGTATTTTGTATTTTTATAATATGCAGGGCAATTGTCAAGCTGATACAAATTTATAAATAGAGCGTACTTTGCCTGAACTAAAGTAATTGTGTATTATCAATACAACATCATTTATGGTTAAGGTCTGTAATCATAGCTATTTTTCTAAAGCTGAAATAAAACCTCGTCAAATAATGAAAGATTTAAGAAAGATATTTGTCTCTTTCAATTTTACCAATTATCCATTAAAATAAAACTATAAAAGCATGAAGGGTTGGAGGTGAATGAAAAGAAAAATAATTTTTTACTAAATATCACCCTCTTTTGACTTTTTCTGTACATTCAAGAAATTATTTGCCCTTGTCCAGTATCAACCAATAAAGTAAAGCGGGCTGGAGTTGCACCCATTGGAAACTGCGGGAAAACGGGAAATCGAGTTTGAGGCGCGCGCATCCCGATCACCGACACAGCGATGCTCGTTCGTTTGGCAGGTTTGATTCACGCCCGCGGCAGCCTTCGTAAATGGCATTGAACAGGTGCAATATAACGCGCCCCAGCTGCAGGTGCACAAACGCCTATGAAAACTGATAAATTCGATGTTCGATTTCTAATCATTGGAGGTTTGGGGGAACGGAGCTGTCGATCGGGCCAAACTGCGAGTTAGGCTGCAGCCAATAGCTAAGTGTGCGGGTATCAGGATTGCGTAGGAGGTCGAGCGCCGCTGGCACGCAAGGACTCGGGATAAGGACCGATGCGGGTCGCATGGATTATTGTTTTATTTTCTAACAACGCAATAAAGAATTTCCGATCGAACATATTGGAAGGCGAAGATCAAAATCCACATAGACAATTGACATGGTATTAATTAGCGTTTTGGGGGGTGGTGTGTGTACCGGGGGCGAGTCTCCGTGTCGACGATCGATCGGGCAGGGCTGCGAGATGAAGGCGAGACGCGGTGGGGAGAGGCGCGTGCAAGAGGAGAGGTTGCCGAAAATACGCACAAAAGAAGGGACAAAAGAGTTTCTGCGTTCACCTTGGTGTTCCCATTGAGGACAGGCGAGCATATTCCGCTAGGAGGTTGCCCAGCTTTGGTGCCCGACCAAATCGGCAATGCGTGTGCGTAAAACAATAGATCGATACTCGGGGTGTCGTCCGCGAATTTTCGTACTAGGTCCATCACATGCGCGCTGGAGTCCAACTTGTGCCGGGTAATTCGTAACAGGAAATAATCAATCCAATCGCTTTTCTGTTTTTTCTTTTCTTACCTATTCGCGTGTTCTTTCACTGAATTAACTGCAAAAAGTCACGCACCCTGCAAAAAATCCATAAATATTGATTTTTGTGTTTGTTTGTTGCTGACAAACAACAAACGCACCATGAAAAAGGCTACTTTTTTCTTCATACGACAAGAGATTTTTATTGACTCAATTTGTTAAAATTGGTTTCCCTTTCAGGCAACCGTTACTGAAATCGCGTGTTACTATCCAAAAGTATGGCAACTGTTAAACCAATTCCTTTTTTTAAGATTACATTAAAATTTAAGACATAACAGATATTCTAAACATAATTAGTCCTGTTCGAATTACAACAAATTTCACAGCGAAGGAACGATAATTTTTTCTTTATTAATTTTTGAACGTTGATTCAAAATAAGTAGGGCTCACGGAATGAAAATTAAGGAGTTTAGGACTAATAGAGAGTTAATTAAAATAAATATATTCTCAGTAAATTATTAAACTGTACGATAGTGGAAAAAATGTAAAAGAAACGGGGACACAAAATATATTTAAGATAAAATCTTGATTGCACAGCAGTTGAATCAAACAACCAGGGACGTGCTCAGCAGGCAAAGGCTGGACACGAGATGCAGTAGTAACTTGGGCTCTAGTCATTTTGCTGAGACTTTGAGCGGAGCATTGCGGACAGTTCGATGTTGATACCTGAAGACAGTTTAATTAATTAAATTAAAACATTATAATTTATAGATAAAAATTAAAAAAAATCACTATATTTTTGTAATGCTTTTAAAAATTTTTTTTTTTTTAAATTTAAATTGAATTTATGCTACTTTTATTATGTATTATTAGGAAAAAGTAGATACCTTTTCATGCCAGGGCTGGAATCTGACCTCAAACCACTCCCTGAGCAGCTACTTTCAAGCAACTGCAATCGCCTCTCCGCAGTTGCACCTTTAAAAAAGGGTAACATGTTAAGAGTTTTCTTTATGCACGAAAAAGTCAATTACACTACCATTTATCACGCGATTGCTGTGGAACATGTCTTCTTTCTTTCCCCGAACAGTGCCCTTTCGATTGGCAGGGGGTATGATCCGCTCCACGGGTGCACGAACCTTACTCAGGTCAGATTTGACGACACTTTCACTACTCGTCTTGGATACCTTGCTTGATTCCTGGACGGACGTTGAGTTAGCCGATCGGCGGCTTTTACTCATGCGAAGCCTAAATTTAATTTTTCAATTTTTTGTGGTGATGGATATTTTCATTATTTTACCTCTCCTTGGCTATTTCAGCTTCCTCCTCGTCGCCTTTGGATGAGTTCAACGAATCGGATCTCTTCCTAGGCACTCGTTGCCTCCGAGACGTAGGGGTGCTGAGCTCAGTCAATTTAGACGTTCTTGTTCCATTAGTGGTTGTTTTTCTTGTCCGCAATGACCGAGGGGTTGTGTTGGCTTCGTGGCTTGTGCTCTCAACAGAGGAGTTTGACGATGTGCGACCAATATTGGATTTTCTCAATCTGTAATTTTCATTTTCATTTAAAAAAATTTAAGTGATCAAATTGAATATTATTATATTGCTTAATTTGCAATTTTTTTTTGTTACCTGCTACAAGTAGTTCTTGTCGTTGTGGAAGAGGAAACTTTAGAGATTTTCTCATTGTTGACCTCTCCTTCTTTCAGGGCTGGGAGCAAGGTGACAGGGCGCGGTGCGTCTTCGTCGCTGGATGGTGCCGAATCGTCATAACCGTTCACAGCCTGCAAAATCTCATCGGCCGCTCTCGTCAACTCTTCAATAAGAGCCGTGGTACTTGTTTTCTCTTTAGTAGAGCTTCTGCGCTGTCCAAAATCGGTCTTACTCGGTACGCTCTTTGACGGACTGGGTTCTCTTTTCCTCACAGGCCTCTCAACATCCTCTTCTTCCGAGTCATCGAGACGACGCCGGTCATCAGAAGGTCGTGGCTCCACTTCCAAAACCTCTGCTCCGAAATAAAACTCTGGCTTTTTCTTGCGCATTGCTGGAGAACTCGTGCGGGTTGAGAACTTGCTCTTTGCTGGAGAAAGTGATCTGGGCGCCGTGATGTCGCCGAGGCGCACCGGGGACCCTTCTTTTTTGCTCAAGGACGAGTACTTGGACTCAACCTTGCTGGCCTGGAAAGCTGACATTTTCTCCAGGCGCGGGCAAGTGGGCTTGTTTGTCTCAACTTTATTGTTGTCACTGGGATACTTGATGGGCCTGGTGCATTTGACGGGTATTGGCGCCACAATCTTGGTCGGCTCGTGTTCCTTTTTGGCAAGTGGTTTCGCAGGGGCATTGATCGAAGCCAAAATTTTTGGCTGGCTGCTTTGGTAGCTGAGCGATATTGATGTTATGCTAGACCCTGAATTTGCGGCGGCATTGCCATTGCAAATGCGTGGGTTGGCAGGCGCGATGGGAGCAACAATTTTTGATGGGCTGATTTGCGGAGGCGACCTGTTAGAACTTGTTTCCACCACATCCTTCTTCTCGTCTGAAAACATTGAATGTCAAAATTAGGCTCTATCGCAATAAGGAAAAGTTGTAAATTTAATGAATTATGTTTCCTAAACACGAATGCTATTTATTATAAAGAAATATTTTCTTTTAATCCAAGAAAAGAAACACTCCCCTGATATTCTTAAATCAATCTGAATTAAGTATGTTATTATTTTTCATTTACTTATTGATGGAGAAAATTTAATGGCAAATGCCTTGATCAATCATCAAATTAAAATGAATTGATTGTTGTAATTAATTATATAACTAGAAAATTTACAAATTCTGAAAGATATAAATAAATTAATCCATTTTAAACTCTCTAGAAATGAGATAGTATTTATATAAATTTAATTATTATTTTTAATTTATGCTAAATGCTGATATTTTTAAATGGCATATTTAATTATTAATTGTTACAATTTGTTTATACGCAATACAAACTTTTTCTTCATGCTTTTCTAAACTGAATAATTAACTTTTATTTTTACTCTAATTATAGGACCACCCAACCCAACCTCGCTTTTATTAAATATCTAAATTTTCGCCTCACTTCCCTCTGATAGTGAAAATGATTAAAATGCAAATCATGAGATTCTTTCTTGAAAATTTTCAATTTCCAGTACCTCGATTAATAAGAGATCTGGGTTCATTCAAAGCGTCCAAATTGATCGCGCCACGCACATATCCGTTCTTCATTGCTACAGTCTCGTTGAGAAGGCTCGGCGCATTCTGTTCTCCCACACCTTGGAACTTGTGGAACTTCTGACTCAGTCTAACCACTCGCATTTTACTCCAGCTGCCGGACGCAACACTGGGTGAAGTGGAGGTGTTTTTGTTCATGCGTCGTGGTGGTGGCATCGGTGGCTCGTTGGGACTCATGAGCGAGCAAACCTCACGGTCGGCGGCGTCGCAGTCTTCGCCATCGTCGCTCGCTTCCTCATTCATCTGCCGTAGCTGCCTCAAAGAGGTGAAATGACTGATCACAGGGGTGGTCGGGGTACTGTTGCTGCTGCTGATGGGCATGAAGGGTTTGAGCAAAGTCGTCGGCGAGTCTTTTTTCAGCTTGTCGATCTGCATGATTAGAGATGGCGAGATGAGCACACCGTTCGAGCCGTGTCCCCTTAAAATCGGCTCAAAGTTTATGCTCGGCGGCGCCGCAAGCCTGTTCTCGGCCGCGGTTTTGTCCTTGGTCGGAATTTTAAAAGCGGTGCCAGTGTGCACTAGTTTATCCTTGGCTGCGCTCTCTGCAACGAAACATTTTGTTTGGCTTTTGGAGCGATGATTTTCTGGGGTCATGCATGAGTTAAATTATTGAATTAGTCGTGTGCGGCACCCTTTTAGTGGAGCGAAATGGCATAAGTGTGGTGAAATATAAAAGAATTGTGGGCGGTGAATCTTCAAACTTTTTGTATCTCGCGTTTGAAGTCCAGGCACATGCACTGTATGTTGGTGTGTGTGGAATTTTCTCGCTGGCAAACAGAAGGAAGGAGCGGACAACAGGTGGATGTATAATATAGCACAGAGGACAAGAATTTTTATTTGCATAATTATGCGCGTCTTATGGTAGTGACTCGCACTGGGTATATATGAGAATGATTTGCATGCGGAATAAATTTGAAATAAATCAAACAGAAAGTGAAGCGAAAAATAGACAAATTTAATGCTAAAATTGGCGATAAATTTAAAGCGATATTTAATGATGAGATAAGATATTTCAAAATACCCCAAAACGAATGCGTTTTTTCATTTTAAATAAATGAAATAATATAAATTATGTGCAGCAAGCTTTTCAAGTGGCCGATAGAAAATTTCGGAAAATTTAATTTCCCTCGTAGCACTTGAGACCCAGCAACCAAAGAACATCCTGAATTTGCATATGGAAATAATTACCTTTCGCGACCTCCGCGTTATTCTCCATCTCTCCGCTTCCTTGCAGCCAAATCGACTCGGAGTTTCTCACAACCGTGGTCCCACCGACGTTGACCGTTGTTGAAAATCCCTTTGTCTTGCGATCTTCCAGATAACGAATGCGCTCTGGGACGGAAAATTGCAACGGCTCCTCCTCGGTAATATGCAAGCTCTGTGTAAAATCTACGGAGCGCCGCTGGACTGGAGTTGGTCGCAATGATTTAATTAATTTTTGCAGCTCCATCGGTCCAGCGTTTGAATCTAAGGTGCTGTTAGGGCTGCTTTTAGAAATTTCAGTGGGCGGCTGGAAGCGAAGAGCTACGCTAGATTTTGAAATTACAGTGGTTTCATTTATTGAAGAGGCTCGTGGACGAATTTCAAGATCGGTCGGTCTGTTTATCGTAGTGGCAAAGATTTGTTTTCCCTCGGATTCAGATTTGTTTTCAATAGCGGCAATTTTCACGTTCAATTTTTCAGTGATCTCTGAATGATTTGTTTTGGTTTCCACGCCTATGGTTAGCATTTCTTTTTCATACGTCGTGTCGCCAAAACGTAATTCCGGCAAGGGTGGCTTTTGAGCAACCTGGGGAGGGTTTTCGGTCGTTGTGTTGGTGACTGGGTGCGACCGGCGTCTTCGCCTGAAGTTGTTGGAAGGCGGTGGCTTCTCGTCCGTCTCAACGATGTTAAATTTTCCTGACTCGGCGGCAAAGTGCACTTCCGTCTTGCAAAATTCCACTCTTTTATTTTTCTTGACTTGCGTGTTACTGAAACTGTGCGAGGTTTCTTCCATTTCAACGGTGGTTGAAGTCAGTGATGTTGTTCTATCGTCTTCTCTGTGGTTACCAAACAGGGTACTGTCGCCTGCCCAACTTCTTCTCTTCAACGGTGCCAGTCCATCCAACTGTCGTTTGGAGACCCAACCAAGTGACTCAGAATCTTGCGTGGAACTTTCAGCATCAATCATACCGCGCAAGGAGAATCTCTTTCTTTCAGCTTCTTTGACGGACAAGTCTTGCTGGAAAATAATAGGAATGGTGATCAGGTTCTGCCGTGCGGGACTACTCGTCTTTCTAAGCGTGGGCGACTGGCTCTCAGAAACCATGCTACTACGGAAAAATGCAAAGGACTCGTTGAACCTCTTTTTGGTGGGAGAGAGCATGTCCTTTGAGTGGTTTTCGTTCAGGGTGACGAATGTTCTGTTCTTATCAGTCAAACTCTGTGGCTCGATCGGTGTTATGTGCCAGTCGGTGTCAGTCTTTCCAGAGGCACTACCAAAGTTGGTAGTGGAGGAAGCCATTTTTGTGCTCTGCTCGATGGCTCGCACGAGACCACTGCTGCTGTTGATCTGCTGCTCGTCGTTCTTGAGTATAATGCTCTTCGGCCCACTGTAGTCGTCAACGTCAATTGGATCAAAATGCTTCAGCCGACTGCGCACGTCCCTCAGTGACTCAACGGTGACGAAGCTGTGCCTTTTGGTAGCAATCACCGGTGCAAAAGTGCCACCGTCCTCCTTGGTGCTGAACTGAAGCGAGCGGCGAACCCTAGCTCCACGTCTCCAGCTGCCCGAGTCATCACTATCTCTTCCTGGGTCACCAATTGGCAGGTCATCTGTTGAGGAACTCTTGCTCAGTCGGCGCCCCAGGAGCTCTCCTAGTTTCAGACTGTTTTTCAGTTCATCAAACGTCAAGGATCTCGATTTGTTAGCCTCCAGAGAGTCCTCTTGATTGTTCTCTGATTCGTCTGTTTCTTTATCTGCTCTGCCACTTTTGGAAGCACTAAGACGTCTTGACCTTGCAGAAGGTGGTCTTCTACTTCCAATGGCGCCGCTCCGACCGACGCTTGCTTTCATTTTAAGGGTGCTCACATCAATGGGGTTGATTTGCAGCTGCAACAAAAATCGGAATTTAAATTAATTTACGAAAATATGACAAACAAAAATGCTGCTAAAAAGATCGGCGCAAATACGGTATTTTGAATGGCTAGCAAGCCGCACTTTGAAAATGTGTTTGTTGCTTAAAATTTTAATCTCCGTCTTTCATAATGAAAGTAGTTTTCTAGTTTTTAATTTAAACGAAAATTTGTCTCAATCTTGATTGCTGCATCATTAAAATTAATAAAGAACCTCATTAAGTAATATTTAAAATTTGACGGTGTATTAAAAGTAACAAATTATACGAAAAGAGCGGAAGAGCGAGAGCGAACAATTTTAAGACCGGAGCGATTGAAAAGAGGGAACTTTAAAATTTGGTGAGAGGAGCGACAAGTCTGCTCAAAGAGCGAGAGCGGAGCGGAAAAGTGAGAGCGATGGCAAGTCTGAAAATATCCCTCTTAACGTAATCAAGTTATGATGCGTGATTTTTAAAGTTAAATCTGCTTGTGTTAAGATTAAAACAGCACCGTGAAACAAAGCAAAGTGAAAATATGTATTACCGATCATTTTTTGTTGTTTTGTTTGTTAGAGCTGTGTCACTTTTATTTTTATTGCCTCCATAGCTTTTACTTGATTTATATTGTTTTGTAATACACGCGTTCCATTTACAAGAAACAGCAATAATTTTTACGATCGAGTGATTGCTGCTTTTCCTGTCACGATTCCTTATTCATGTCAAAAATGATAAGTAAGAATTGCACCACAAAAAAATGTCTTCATCAAAAAATAAAATAAAAAACTATTGAAGCAATAACTCATATAGATACCAATTAAAATTGCCAATCACCTGCAACTTATTAACATATCTAGCACACAAAGACGGATGCTTGTGAACACCGCGATCATAAAAAAAAGCTCTAGCAATATCAACCGAATGCAGGAAGATTCTCCGCGAATGCGAAGAGAGCATTGTTTACATAATTGGTTTCCTTTGTGATGACCTCACGCCATATATTCGCCGAACGCCAAATTTTAAATTACACGTAATGAGATTCTGGAAAGTATAAAGAACGTTGCAAATTAAAGCGCTCCGCGTCAACATCCTAAAAAATACGCGCCTTTCTCAAGGTCGTGGCGAGAAGCGAAAAATGCGCGCAAAGTGCAAATTAGGATTAGAGATACTTTGCATTATTCTGGAGAGTTAAATAGAAAAAAAAGGAAATTTAAAATAAAATTTCACCTCAAGGTTGGCGAAGTTATCCGTTATAGCTGGCTGCTCCAGAGTGGCATCGGCAGTCGCCTGGGACCTCGAAGACCATCTCGTCCGACTGCTCACCTTCAAAACAAAAATATCAACAATGAGCTGCAATAATGTAGCTTAGTCGAGTTGAAAAGTGCGACGAGGACGAGAAGGGCCTTGGTTCTGACCGCAACCACCCGCGCGCCCTTGCCGACTCAGCTGCCTCGCACTTTGCAACAAAGTCACATCGCCAAATTTGGAAGCGACGTTAATATCCTTATTTAATGCGGTAATAACACGGTAGTGTGGCACTCTAATGTTACACGTTTCCAGCCCATCTGGTCAGTGGCGTGATCTGAGAGAGACAATTTTAGGAAATTGCTTTTGAATCAAATAAAAATCGATAAACTAATGAAAAGATTGACCCACGTAAAAGTCTCATAAAGCTGCACGAAATAATTCATTTTATTATTTAAATATTCGGGATAATCAGATTTATTTTTAAAATAAATGATAAAAATAGGCGTGAAGCACTTTAATTCTAGTCTAGACTGTTTCTTTTTTTTATGTCTTAAATATTTATAAAAAAATACCGATGTGAAAGCTTTAAATTTTAAGGAGATAAATTTACACTCTCATTGCAGTTGCGAAACTTTCCATTCGAGCCCAAGATGATATATCGCAGATAAAATCTGTAACTTATCACCCGCAACAATCAATCCAGATTCAGAGTGAGAGGGAAGGGAGACAAAAAACAATCGACCGCGCTCGTTTTATTTACGCAAGCTCTAATTGCAAGTTTGCTTATAATATGCTCCGGGAGTAATACACTGCCTAGCTGTGTTTGTGTGGGAAAAAGCTCCGCCACTGCGCCGAGCCGCGGTGCCAATACACTTTTCTTTCTCTCGCTGACGCCGTGCTCTCGGAGAACTTAACTCTCGAGAGAGAGACAGGCGAAACAAATAGCTCGCGCCTTGGTCAAATTGAGTTTTCATTTAACACGGCAATGAGGAATTCTCCACGCCCGTTTTCAGCGTCCCATGTCAATTTTTGAGCTTTTCCTGTTTTGCATGTGTCGTCCCGAGTCGGGAACCGTAATCCGTCATGATTTATCGCGGATCGGACTGACATGTGTTCCGAATAAGGCTAAAAGCATTCCATTACTGTGTCATTGGCACCACAAGGTCACACTGCATTAATCATTTTCTCAACTGCACTTCCTAAAACGCTGCTTTTTGTTCTACTCCTGCACTCTCAGTTGCTTGTTTGTTTTTTTCTCTCTCTCTCATATACACATATATTGCCATTGTCAGATGCACTTCCTTACAAAGCACCTATTGTTCCTCCTCTGGATATTTTCTGCCTCAAATCAAATTTACAAAAGAGGCTATAAATTGAAAAGTAATCTTATTATGCACGCCTTAGATGGTCATATTGCGACAGGATTCAATGAATAACATTTAACCTCCATCAAATAAAAAATTCATCCTTGGGATTTGATGCAACAGAACAAATAATTACCATAAATTTCACGTTTAAAAAAGCGGATGTGCCACCACAAATTGCTAAGTTAATTTTCAACAAAAATAGCTATCGAAGCCTGAGGACTAACAAGAAAAGTAAATAAATTTAAGCTGATTATAACTTACTGTGGTCGAGGTGCCAGTGGTCCTGGAGCCGTGGGCGCTCCAAGCAGCGGAGGTCTGGCTTTTGACCATTTGCAGGGCGCCGCCGGCCACCTTGGATTGGAACACTTCAAGCTGTTGCCTTTGCAGGTGCTGGCCCTTCTCGCCAGTCTTGCTTGCGTCAACCACCTTCTGCAAAGTGTACAAAACAATCTCTTTTTATTTCTGTTCGGCGTTGACGCCCTGTATTCATTGTCAGGGAAGTGAAACAGTTGACTGGCAACATATTGTTATTTGCAAAACCCTTCAGTGCAGCACACAAAAATAAAACAAATATAAGTTGAGTTTAACAACTCAAGGCTCACTGCGGTGGATGGGGTCTCGGAAGTTTTAGTAAAATTCTTGCTAGAGGTGGTGCCGTTTTGTACAAAAATTCCTTTTTTTAACAGTTGAATGTAACACATTTGGACAAATAAACAAAAATAATATTTGAGATATCTTATAAGTAAAATTTATTTGCAAATAAATCTCGCTTTCGCTTTGATTGGGAAAATTAAAATTCATATATATTATGAAAAATTGAAGAAATCATATATAAATTTCCAAATTCATTTTATTAATTCTTAAGTGCAAGAATCAATGAAAGTTAAATAATACATCAAAGCAAAAATAATTACTTTCTTGTTAATGACCGAAATTTATCAAGCGTGCCCTAGGCAATGAGTTTAAAACGGTTTATTGCTCTACGCTACGACGGTGGATTACATCACGGGCTAAAATTAATTAAAATGCAAATGCAGCCTTCATTTCCTTCAAAAGCAGGGCAAACGCATCTTTTGTTATTCAAATTTCCTCGCTGAGGCCAAGGCTCAAAAGAGCTCTTTTAGGTTTTTATGCGTGGCCAAAAAAAATTACAATTTGTACTCACTTTTCCATATTTATGCGAGCCACCTTGGGCATCTATTCCAGCCCATTGATCCGTCTGCACCCGAGCGTGCTCCAGCATTCCGGTGAGCTCGTCAAGGCGTGACCACTCCTCTACGTCCCGCCGTCCGAACGGGCTGTCGCCGCCGGTCCGCTGTACTACCTCCATCCGGTCTCACGATCTTTTACTCATCTCACAGATTTCACGAACTGAAACAAAATAAAACCAAATAATTTTAGCAACATTTTATTTCATTTTAAATTTGAGTTGTTCATTGATATCATTTATATGTCAGAAAGAAACAATTGATTTTTTTTTATATTATTTATTTTTTATGGACCATTAGTTGATACTTTGATTTAATCCAGACGCAATCAGCGCTTGGCCGCATTTGAAATGAAATCCAATTAAACAGCACGATCCACTTACTACGATGGAGTTATAAAATGTAATTGCATCTTAATTATCACCTGTGCACGCAAGCTGTGGCTGTGTTTTGAGAGAGAGCAAGCAAGTGAAAGAGAGTAAAAAAGCAAACACGTCGCTCTTTCGGAAACAGGAGCAGGCGAAAAACACCAACATGATAACGCAATTAGACGCCCAGAGCTGCTGCAGAGCGTAGATGAGCACGGGAGATGCATGAAATTAATTCGAAACCGCGCGATGTTCCTCTTTTCTTTTTTTCTCCTCGGCGAGTGACACGCGAAAACGCTGTTGCTGCGAATGAGGTTACAAGATAAAGCAGCAGCAGTTTTCCACCTACGTCGAAGTGGGTTACGAAAATTAGCGAATTGTCATCAAACAAAGACCGCGCGTCGGGATAAATATGGAAGCGGTGCGCTAAGTGCACTTGCAGTTATCCTCAGTCAGCAGCAATTACTCTTGCACGGAATGCTAATTGGCCGTGCATTTTTGCGCCAGCTGACGTGACTGCTCACCGGCAATTTGCCCTGCGAGAGACCAGAAATCAGCAGCAGTTTTCCGCTGTGTAATTACATTTTGCCATAAAATATCGAATTAATTTTTAATGAATCTCCGCTAGATTTGTTTCACATGAATGCGGTCGTTTGAATTATTATTATTATTCTAATTGAAAGACAGCTTGGCGGAGAAAGCACCCGACCAGAGCGCGTATTCACGTCACGAAATTACGCGCGCAAAGTGCTTGCTCTTTTGTAGGCTAATTGTGCCAAATAATAGGATGCAAGACGCCCAGCTGAGACGTATGAAGGATTTAAAGGGTTATGCGTCGAAAATAAAAACACGCTCGCTTCTCTTTCTTAACAAGTAACGGGCCCGTTTGGCGAGTTCATAAATTACCTCCTGGGCGAAAACAAAGCCTTTTAAATTTCAAAACAAAAAGACCGCGCAGACACGCCAAGCTGCGAAACATCTGCCTTTTTTATCGTCACAAAGAAAGAATGAAAGACCACTTTTTGTGGCATTCCTTGAATTTACAATGAGTTGAAATTAATTTCTCGTGTCTGGCAAACATCTGTGCGCTTGAGATGAAATTTTCGCATAAATAAAGTCACTTTTGGGAATAAACGAGCAGGAAGAAAGATTTCTTGCTCCAAGCAGCATTCGTCGCGCACAAACATTTAACTGTTTTCGCGGTAAAATATGACTTGGTCTTTCCAAAATTTTTATATCCAGCTGTTGACATGTTCTTTTTGTGCCCCAGGATTGTGGAAATCAGCCTGAAAATCTCGCATTTTGTGAGAAAAATGACATCGTATCGTCTTTTTCTCTCAGCTTGCGAAACAAAAGCCGCGCAACAAGTTGCTCTAAATTTGGCCAAGAAGGAAAAGGAAATGAGTTGACAACAGACGGGCTCCTTTTCTCTCTCCACGTCCAAAGATAAAATTCACCACATCTCACAGAGCCGCTTTATACATAATGCATACAATGGTTAATGAGATAACTGCTCTCGGTGCTTTTGAGCTAGACACGAAGAAAGTGATTTTTTCTCTCTATATTCCGCGCGCGCACCGTCGGCCCTTTCACCGCTGCACGTTTTTAGGAAGCTGAAAAGCGATTTTCTCACCCAATGTAGCCGGCATTATAATTTTTTGCCCCCATTTCGGCAACTTGTTCTTGTGCTCGCTGAGACCAAATTGATTAATAATTTCTCTTCCCTCCACACGTCAGATAAAGCTTTTGCGGTTTGTCCCGAGTTAATCGATTCGAGTCGCAATTTTGCGGTGCAGGCTATTGTGTCGGTGCGACTGATCTGAGTGTCCTTCAAGTAAACTGAAGCCAAAATTTCACTTCACATTCAAATTAAAAAGTTCCTGGCGCACGACTTCATGAAGAAGGAACGAAGTAAATAAATAAAAACGACATCTGGAAATTACCACCGCCCTTGCATTGCATACCGAAAGTTGAAACACTCGCGCGTGTGGGCTGCGGGACATACGCGGAATAAAAGCGGCCGTACATAATTCATTTATTCTAACTCGTTGACTCACAGCGCTGTCGTTTGAATAAATCTTTCCTTCTCGCTTGAAAATAAGAGGATCCTCAACATACATTAGCTTGGTTTCAAATAAGAAATTGTGCCGGGGACTCGTTTATCTCGCGTTGAATCTCGCGCAAACTTTGAGAGCGAGCGAGTCACTCTCTCAGGTTGTTGAAACTTCATGGATCTTGAACCGCGCTCGATCGGTAAACACATAACACACACATCAAGCTCAAGGCTCCATTGTTGTATACTGCATTGTCGGACGCGTTTTGTATAGAAATTTATTTTCTTGTTCTCGGAAAATTTCTCGGGGTATGATTTTGCCAACCAATGCAGTTGCGATTTAATCATGCGCGTCGATTCTGGGAATGGTGATTTGCTTCTGTGTGTCGAACGAAAGAGGTTTTTCACAAAGGGATGTGGATAGAAAAAATGAAAGTACTTATACAACTTTTGACTCAAATTTACAGCAAACTGTCAAAGATAAACATTTCAACAACTCGCGAAACTTGTGAAACGGCAGCAACTAAATTGCTGCGAACCGGACACCTATGAATCACCAAAATGTAAAGTGTGCCAAAAACACCATTACACTCATTTAGTTGCAAAGAAGTTTGTTTTCACATAATTTCGTCCCATTATTTTAGAAATATTGAATATAAAAGTTATTTTAAACACTTTTTATTATTTGATATCCTTATTTTTGTAGACAAAATATTCACAGCAGGCCACAGCTGCGTCGAATAATAGAAATTTCATTCACGTGCGAATTTTTCGAGGTCGAACGCGCCTGGTTTTTTTTAATTGAAATTAATTTAAATAATCCCATAAAATAAGTGTTGAGCCCGTTGAGCTAAATGAAATGAATAACCCTTCCTAGGAGCTTTACTTTCAATCGGCGCGCGAGCAATAATTAGTGATTGTAAGTACTCAGTCGAAAGAAACAGGCCTGGCAGTTAACTGCGGCCGTAAACTAAACACTCTTTTCGTAATCCATCAATTTTGATCGCTCCTCGAAAGCCTACCGTCGTCGTGTCGTGCCTTTTTATGGTGAAACTTTTTTGCTCCCTGCTTTGTAATTAAAAAAGGGATCGTTGCTTCTTTATAAGGCGGATTACAATTTTCAATACAAGCGTCTCTCGAATCACGTTCTTGACACTGTCAAATTTCCTCTCGGCCGTCCACCTTGCATTCTCTCGTGAAATTATCTGGTATATCAGGCAGGAATAATTTGAACAACCGCTGAGTAAGAAGATTGCAGAGCAGAAAAACGTGTACGAGTATTAATTTGGAAAGTCTAAAACAGCCGTTAAACAGGTTGAAAGGAATTTGGTATTTGTAAAGAGTGTTTTTTTTCTTATTTCCAAACGCCTCTTTCTCAAGCATCATTGCAAAATCGCAGTCGAATCGAATGAATAACAAGCGGAGCGATTTGTCGGGACTGCCGGTTGCCACGAGAGTGAATTGAAATTCGTTCATCGAGCGTGATCTCATGCTTGCAAACAATCTGCCGCCGTCCGTGCAAATTATCGGGTGAATTAAGTAAGGAGAAATTGAAAATTCATTTCTTCGGCCCACGCACTGTTCAGCGCCTGCTGCCGCGTTTCAACCAATTTTGCTTGAATTATGAGATCGAAAATGCCGATTTTATCCATCGATGGAGATAATTTTTTAAAGGCTGTGAGATGGAATGCGGGCGTGCTATGAACTGAAATAACGATGGCGTTGTGAATTTTTTTAAATTATTTCCCACGCCGTCGTTTTCATGCTGTGACCCCAGGCGGAGAATAATAAAAAAGAAAACAATTTTTTATTTAGCTCAAACCGATATTTGCATTTTCCCCCCATTATTTTAAATTTTAGGAAGGATAGCTGAATTTGATTTATTTTTACTTTTCAATAAAATTATATTTAAATAACGAAGATCTTTAAATTTTATTGAATAATAATTATACAGAATTTTACCTACTCATTTTTTTTTAAAATATATATAAGAGGTAAGAAAAATGTCACATTAGACTAATAAAGGAAGTCAAACGAAATGTAAGTACGATTGGCTCCAAAATCAATTATTTCTAGAATAATAGCCTCAAAATTGGTTTGTATTTTTTTAAACCTGAAGCTGCTAGATAAGGGAAAAAATTGCCATGGAACCTAATTTCTTCAGAGCTATTTTTGGTTCTGTAATTTATATCAACAAAATGTATTTAATTCATCAAAATATTTAGACTTAATTGAATTTTCAAATTTTGGTCCAATTAATTACATTTTCTCTACATCCGAAAGAGATTTTTTAATTATCCTAATTCTGAACGTTGTTTTTAGTTGGACCAATGCAAGCTCTGTCTATAAAAGATTATAATGTGAAGTTATTCTCAAAGACGTAAAAAAACTTATCAAAAGAATGAGAGATTGTTCCTCCTAGTTTCAATTGTTAACGAGATTGAATTGAGATCTCTAATTTACACATTTCGTTTGTTTATGCATGCGTCGCGCTCAGCTCCGAAATCGTAATAACACACTAATCACACGACGCACTGACGACTCCGAAGTTCACGGCGATAATCACTGTTATTGTAACAGTATTCACGTGAGCCAACTCTCGGCAGCTAAGATTATTGAGACACTTGGAACAATCTCATCCAGACGTAATTACACGCAAACACCGCAGACTGATTTTTTAATCTGGCTGACGACAATAGCGAGCCTATTTCTCGGCCGCAAGAGACTCAAGAAACTTTTCCGTCTTCTCGTTTGCAAAAAATAAAAGAATCACGACGATCAAATGAATTGAATTACACACACCGGTTGCTCTCGCTTGGAAATAAAATACACACATAATCGCTTGGAAGGCTGAACAAAGCCGAGCTTCTTTTACGTAAAACACACAGCCTGTTTTCCTCTTCAGGTCTTTCATCAAATTCTAGGTTCTGCGTCATGATCGAGGTGGGAATAATTCAACCTCCGGGAATCTGAGATGACAAAGACCACGTTCTCTATTATAAGCGAGATGAAAAGTTTTTAGATGCATAATTTTGTCGTTTTTAATGCATGGAAATAATATACAAAATATGCGCAGAAATTTAGATGAATTTGTAATCGGCATTGGAGAATTTTGAGATTTAAAGAAGATTGATGTGTATTTTTCAAGACGCGCATTTTCCATTTTACCTTGTCAAAGTGAAGAACAACAGATCTATTTGCATCGCCCCGAACCTTGAATTATATCCACCTCGTTTAATTAGCTTCGATTGTCCTGCGCTCGGCAAATGAAAGCAACACAGTCTCTTTTCATTTTCTGCAATAACGTGTGTTGTTTCGAAGCCGGTTGAAATTTCATGCCGGCGAAAATCTCGCTGGAGATTTGTCCCGGCCGCTTGAAAACGAAATCGCGAGTGGATTAACATTCTCGCGCGGTGTAATTATTGTCGCTCATTGTGTGCTAATTGCGCCATTCGGCGACCGACACTCAACTTTGAAGTGTCTTTAATATTCAGCAGACGTGCCGTTTGCCTGTCTACACGGAAGACGAACACAAAACGCGCGCGCGTGTGTTGAGTCGAGAGTGCTTTTGATGATTGCAACAACTGATTCATTTGCTTAATCAAATGTGATTCGCTGAAACGTCTTTATCATCAGATCTGACTGTGGCTTTGCGCAATGCATTTTATTTATGAAGCCAATCATTATGTTTTTAATGAATATTTGCGGAGTTAAAAAATTTTATTAATTAACTTGAAAATGATTTAAAAATTAAACATAGTTGAGAAATAAATCTTCAAAGAAATTACAATATAATCTTTTTAAAAAAATTCAGGAAATTAAATAAAGGAAGTTACTTATATCAATAAATAGTTAAAATTAGTAACTAGTAAAAGGTTTTTGAAAAGATATTTAACTTGCAGTAGATAAGTGTTTTTCTATTTTTCTTTACTAGTCATGTAGCCTTTTCGTCCAACGCATTCAATCAATGTTTCCCCAACAATTGATTTCTATAATGGAAATTTTTCTTTTAAAAACAGGATAAATTAACAAAAATAATAAAATGCGAGCATTGAAATCTTTTTTTTTTAACTGGTAATTATAATTTTTTTTTTAACTATAGAACGTTCCTTTTCAAATTTTTTGTTTTATATTTTGCAATAATTTTTGCTTCAATGTTTTATTGATCTTTATTGCCTTATTTATTGCTTGTATTGCTTGGGAAACTGATTTAAATTAATGGAAATAAAGGCAACTGGCAGCACAATGCAAATAGGCGCTGCTATGCTAACGCGAGGTGACAATTTCTCGTTGGAATCAGTTCAAAAGCGATAAAAGTACACGCCTAGGGAATCAGAAATTCAAATGAGCCGCAAATCTATCGCACACGCACGTCCATTTATTTCACAACACACACGCCGTTGCTATCGATCCATTTTCAATTAAACCCTTTCCATGGCGGGCACCTTCTTTTTGTTACAGATGAAACCAACCCGCAGAGAACGAGTTCTTCAATCGGTAGTAGTAGAGCAAATTATCGGCGCTGCATATCTAATTGAGCCTCCGGCGGCCACCGAAGACAATAACCGACCATAACTGTCCCCACGAGTTTGGTAAAAAAAAAAAGAATTCTGGCGGTTGATTACAATTAAATCTGTGAATGTGGGTCGGTGCCCTTATGGGACTCACCAGGGGGTGGTTGCAGGGGTGGTGCGAGGGCTGCGAGTGTGTGTCACCTGGTGCGAGGTCGGCGTGTCTGCCCACCTGAGCTCGGCACTCACTCACTCACTGGCTGGCTGGGCCGCGTCGTGGGTTTAATTCCTCGCGAGTGGGCGAAAAGCAGCTAAGGGTTCTGCTGGCTGGAAAGCCTTGGCCACTCGGAGAAAAGCGAAAGACCGCCGCCGCCGCCGGTCTGGCCGAGTCCCTGGGCTGACTGAGGCAGACTAACTAACCAAAGCTCGGCTTAAGACTGGCTCACCTGCAGAAAGCAGGCAACGCCGTAACTTGCCTTATAAAGGTATAGGTGAGTGAGTTGCCGAGATGAAGGGTGGGGGCATCAAAGAGTTAAAAAGCTGCTGCTGCTGCTGCTTTGACGATTTTTTAATCGCGAACACAATTCAAATGGACACACAACACTCGCCTGCATGCACCCAATATTTTCAATCGCCTTTCCTTTTCTGCCCGCCGGTGTCGCAATTTTGCGGAAAGTCTGGGTCGGCTGATCTGGGCTTGAATATTATATTTTGTTGGGAGGGCAAAGTTTTTTCTACTTTTTTTCGATTTGGAGGTCGACGATCGGTTTCGCTTTCTCTAAAAATTTGAATGAGTCCGTTTCTGAGAAGAGCCCTGAATGGACCAGGGAACTATTCAGGTTGCTGCGACGCATAACAAAAATAAAATGAATACAATTAAAAACGTTTTGATGAGTCAACGTGGCAGATTTGAAATTCAAATTTGTTACGGTGATATATCAATTTAAAGGTCTTTAATACACAAGTCAAAGTAGCCAAAAGCGAAATTGGCGAAAACAAACCATAAATTTTCGCTCGTTGAAAAAGCTTTAAATCGCCGTATGTCATGGTCACGCATAATTCCATATTTGATGAGGAGGAAAGTGAATCACGGTGTTATTAACGTTAATCGGGGTTCCCTAAAATAATTAAATGGAATTTAAAAAAAAAATTATTTCCTCCATGTGAAATCCAAATTGTTTAATTTTTTTTTATCATTTTATATTTCTTATCTCATATAATTTTGGTAAAATTTTAAAATTAATATTTTTTATTGTATTTAAAATATTTACAATAAGTTTGTTATTGTTGCATGATATAAATTTATTTTTCAATAAAGTTATAAAAAGTTGATTTATATTATTAAAAAATGAAATTTAAAATATAAATTGATTGTAAATTGGCAAACATTGTTGAGACAGCGTTCTAAAATCTAAAATAAAAGTTTGATAGCATTGGTAGAATAATCCTTAAAATAATAATCATAATTATAAATTTTACAGATAAAACTATACTCAAAATGGTCTGCGTTATGGAACAAGCGCGCATTGTAACTGAAAATATTTAATTCCGTCGTTTCATTATAATTATAAGGTGTATCTTACTGTTTTAAATCGCAATAAATAAGTATTTTAGCGTATAGAAAATGTACAAGAATTTATCACACTTAAAAAAACCATGTTTAAACAGCTATAATAAAACAATAATTTAATTATATTATTAATGTTAATATATTTAATTTGTGTTTAGTATTTAAATTGAATGAAGATTATTTAAATTTATAAATAATTATTTCGTTAGTTTGTAAGGATTAATAAGTCTGTTTATATCTGACTTGTTGTTAGTTGTTTTCAGTTAACTAGCTTGTATTTTTGACTATGCAATTTTTGGTCAAGTTAATTGCAAGACTCGCTTTACCAAATACATATTGACCGTGAAATCACGCGTTCGAGCTAAAATTCAAAGTGGAAAAAAAATGCGAGTGTAATCTCTCGGCCTCCAAATGAGCAATACCACTCTCGTATTCGCTGGCTACGTGTTTTTCTGGTGCTGTGTGGTCGTTACTCCGCTGATAAATGCCCAAGTCTCAATACTGGACTGCCGAGCAAACTGTGTGTCGGTGTGTGTGTGTGCCGTGGTGATGTCACACTCTAGGCCCACACATTTCACAATAGGGCAGTGGCAGTGGAAAACATTTTGTGTTGTAGGTACGCTCTCTCGAATCCTTCCTCGTTTGCAAGCAAGAAAAATCCCGTCAACGCCACGCGGAGCTCCCATAAATTTGCGGAAATCTCGTTTTTTGGTCACCAATAGAGGACGAGCCTCATTTTTCACCACTGTCTTTATTCTCTTTCGCTCACTCGTTCCCACCGCAGACCATTTTGAGACAAGGCTAATCTGGAAATTTATACGATTTTTATGTTTGTCTCTCGCTGCGAACGAGCAAGAATCTTTGTCAGCTCTTGTAAGTAACAGTAAACGATACTTGACTGCTCAAGGATAAAGCGCAATCGCACTTTGATGAATCAATCTGCTTCTTAATCTCTGCAAATCGAGTGTGAAATGAGAAAAAAGCGAGTGCAACAGAAATCTTCTTTATTTCTCATCGGGGAATTCCATACAGGCAAAATAAGTTGTCTATTACCAATTTTTTCCCCGAGTAATGTATTTTTAATTCACTTTAAGAGCTAGTTAAATGAAAATTTTAATCGCTTTGTAACGATCCACACTGACCTCCACTACATACGTGAAACGAAAATCAATTAGTCGGCGCATAAATTAAACCCTTAATAAAAATTCGTGAGACGCGGTCACTGTGTTGCTATAAAAAGACCGCCGGAGAACTAGCCTGTGGGAAAGACTTTTCAAGCGCAATAAGTTAAATTTCTCCATTTGCACAGAACTGTGTCCATCTACGTAAATCTCAAACGTCATATTTTTATGCCGGTTGTTAACCCAAATATTTCCATTCGATGCTTTTGATTTATTTTCATTTCAAAAGCAATTAAAATCTGGATTCTGCTTATATTGAAAGTCGACTAGGCGGCACTTTGAACTTGCTGCACGTGGGAGATATATCAGCAAAGCCCCTGCAAATGTGAAGTTATGCAACCTGCTGGACTGGAGGGTTGCTCCTGGCTGCCTACATTCTTAATTGCGGTTTTTGCTGATAAAATCTAAAATTTATTCATTTTAATTTATCCATTTCTTCTCAATCCAGGTACACAGAAAATAAGACATCTTAAATCAAATTACATCAAAATTTAAAACAAAATATTATTGGAAATAAATTTCATGTATAATTTGCAAATTAAAATACCTCCCTAGTTTCAATAGATGTAACTATTAATTTATATAGTGTATGCGTCTGTATACTGATGATATTTAATGAGACAATATAAAATAAAATAATAAATTTTTATTTTAAAAGTTTTGAAAATTACGATTCCAAAAGAGGTGATGAGACAAATTTTAGAGTGCGCATCAAATTAAAATGTGTCAAAACAGGTCAAAACAATGCGTTCTTGTTTAATTTATTAATGGCCCACTTTGGGAGGAAGTGTTTCAATAAACAACGTGCAAGGTGGTTGGTGGGCTGCAGTTTTTGTTAACTGTTGGTAAACAATAAAAGGTTATCCAGAATCAATTTGTTCCGTGCTCTGCCCTCGCGAGCGCGTGGGCTGCAAAAAATTCCCCGAATTCATTCGCGTCTGACTCGCGCGGCTCATCTTTTCCCGCTCAGCGTCAGTATAATTTAGAGCTTTCCAAACGCACATCTGCTAATAATTTAATTACGAGAGTAGGTCTCCTTTCTTTGAAGCGCTCGACGGCGCGAGTGGGCGGATAATTGCAATTAATAACACTGCGCTATTCAACACAAAGCGAGAGAGTTTAGTTTGCCGAAGATCAGCAGGAAAATCGCCGCGTGTGCCCATAAATCGTCCCGAATTCTCCGTACTCGCGACTTTCGTAATTAAGTTTTAAAAAGCAGCATTCTCTCTCGTCGAAATCCTACGTGCGCTCTCAAAGGGCGGGTCGACCGATTTATTTACACACACACACACACACTCGTTTGATATATAATATGTGGGCACAAACATAAATAAAAACCAAATCACGGCTGCTTTTTCGCATTCTGCGCCGCGCACTTTGAGCGTTTTTTCCGTCACTTTCCTGCTGAGCAGCGAATCGGCGTGTTTTTATTTTGATTCGCTTGAGCAGGTGCCAAAAAACAATCCAAGGGCACACCAAAGCTTGGTGATAACTTTTCTTTCTTTCTTTCGATCGAAACTCTATGCTCTTGGCCAATTTAAATTCATCTCTGCGTGTTGGTTTAGCACCTTTTACGGCAGGCACGGAGTGTCCTCATTAGCGCTCAATTTATAGCCGCCGAGCATAAGTATACATTTCGCGCATTGTGCGCGGCTTGTTTTTGGGCAGCGGCACTAAAGCTAATGATTGGCTTCGCGCGCCTGTGCAGATGTTTCACTTCATTATGCAAATTAGTGCGCGGCGATTAATTGAATGCACCAAATGCGCTCCAATTTGTTCGCCTGCCCATAAACAAACTCATTCTGCTACTGCTCTTTGGTTTTTCATTTTATTTTTTTATCTATCGAATTTCATTGAAAATTTTGAAAAATTAAAGCTTATGCAAATACTGATCTTTAAATAAATTTATAAATTAAACTCGGAAAAAATTAAAATTTTGAAAAATATCGGCAAAATAATTTATATACTTCCACTCCAAGAAGTGGAAGGCCAAATTTTACGGTTTATTTACTAAACAAGTTATCTTTTATTGAACTTTTATTGAATCAAAAGGTTGCAAAAGTTTAAGCTGCGCAATTTGAAATGAACTTTCAATCACAGAGTATTGAGCCTAAAGCTACCGTAAATTTACTGAATCACTTTGATGTCGCAAAAGTTCGGGCCAAAGAAAGTCTTCTGAACTCTAATCAAGAACCAAATCTCTAAAGCCTCTCCCTTTGAAAGGGATCTAAAAGACCCCTCTTTTTCATTCTCTTTTGTGCGTCGGGCAAAATCTCGTCCGCGGGCCAAATAGAAGTGAACGAAAATTGGCACCAATAGCGAAAAGGAAGCCAGCCGTGCACACAAAGCAACGAAAGAGACGTTCGTCCAGTCCGTCCTTGTCGCATTGGCGGAATCTGCGGAAATCCCTGCTGCCGTCAACGCTGCGGCATTAGTATTCCTCAGCTGCACCCGCCAAGCATAAATTGCGTCCGTGTCCGGCCACTCAGGCAGAACGAGATGAGACGCGCAACAATCACTTTCGCCCTCCTGCTGCTCCTGGTGGCTCTGCTGAATGGGTGTCAGGCCAGGGCTTCGAGCAGGAGCGTGCAGGGGGTGGTGAGGACGCCGGAAAACCAGCAGGCGCAGTGCGCCTTCTGCAACCCCTCGGGGCCTAGATCATGCCCCTCAGGGTGCCGCTTTGACAGGAATAGGAATGCATGTGTGCCAACCTCCAATTGTGTAAGTATTAAATTGGTTAATTTAACCAGATTGATTTTGATACATAATTTGAAATCTCAATCATTTTGAACACTTAATTTACTTTGAAACTGGTATTTTTCTCTTGCTGTGTTTTCCACAGTAAATTTATGAAGAATTTTTTAAATAACTTGTTAAGTTTTTTTTTACAAAGTCAACTTTGTTTGCTTTAAAATTCGTTATTTAATAAATAAATATCAGATGTTTTACTTCCAGAGACAATGTCGTTGCCGCTAACAATTTCCTTCCTAATTTTGATGAGCCACACAACACCCACCTATACTGCCCACCAGTGTGACAACAAGAAATGTAAAAAAATAAATATATTTATAATAATAAAATCTCGAGTTTTGTATTTTTTTGTCCCAACAGCAAACTGTACTTGCATAGAAAAATTATTGTATGCCCAAGAAAATTTTATTGCTTACTAACTGCACTTAGCAAATTATTAAAAATCAATTAAAACGGTTAACGGAATCTTCAATTCACTGGAAGAACGTATTGTACCTTATTTTATGCACCACAGTCTCACAGTACCATCATCACTGGCTGAGGCAAGTAATCCAGCCTCTTTGGGGTTCCACGCAACGGCATTCACGTCCTGTGTGTGTCCTTCCCCAGTTGACTCAAGTTCGAATGTTGGTGCATTCTGGTCGCTCTCAGGGGACTCGAGGAAGATGCGAATTTTGTCATCACCGCAGCCGGTGGCAATTCGGTTTGATTGAGGGCACCAGGAGACGTCGTAAACTGTCCTAGGATGGAAACCTGACAGGGTGCACACACACTTCCAGGCGGGAATGTTGTCAGGCGTTTCAATGCCCTGAGGATTGCCCGGAGGATATTCTTGCCAAATCTGCAACATATTATAATATTTAAAAAATAATTTGAATAAAATATCTACAAGTTAAAAAAAAAAAATGGAATATTCTTTATAAATACAAAATTAAATAATAATACAAAAAAGAACAGGATGATTAAAATTTTGTACTGAACTTTAAAAAGTAATTGAAATTGATACTTATTTAGTTAAACATACTTTAACTGTTAAGTCATCACTACATGACGCCATCCTGTCACCAGAACTGTTGAATGCAAGACTCCAAACGGTGGACGTGTGTGACGTCAGGTTTGCACACTGGACCCATTCAGTTCCGTCTTCCCTGAACATTTTGATGCTGTCATCGTAACTGCAGGAGGCCACAACATCTTTGCTTGGCTGCCAGACAACCTGATTTAATGAAAAATAAATAAATATATCTGCAAATAAAATATAATTCTTACGCACTTTTTTAACATCTTGTGCGTGGTTGAAAAGGACAGCAGCGCATTCGTACTCGTTGTCGTCGGCCGTTTCCCAAACCCAGACAGTCTTGTCCCTGCCGCAGGTGGACAGGTACTGTCCCGAGTGAGACCAGGCCACGCTTTTGACCTCATTTTCGTGACCCTCGAGGGACATGACGCAGTCGTAATCGCCCTTCACGTAGGTCCAGATGCTGGTGGTGCCATCGAAACTGGCGCTGGCCAAGAATTTGCCACACAACGACCAAGACACGGCGCGGATCGTCCGATTGTGTCCCTCCGTCAAGCTCGTCTTGCACACCCACTTCTGTCCTTCTCGAGCCCAGATCCGGATGCTCTTGTCTTCGCCGCAGGACGCCAAAAAGTGGCCCTCAGGGTGCCAGGCCACGTTCCACACACGGCCTTTGTGTCCGTGCAGAATGTGGGACGCTTCGAGTCGACCCATAATTATTGTGGCACCGATTTTGTTCTGCAAAAAAAAGTTGTGTCAAAATTATGTACATAGTTTTTGTGTATGTATGATAATTGTGTAAAACATTACAAAATTTTTTTCATTGATTTTTGGTGCAAAAATTCAAAACATTATTATGTAATTTCAACAGACATGTAAATAATAAATTAATGAATATAATGCAAAAATTAATGTTGATTGTTGATAAAACCTCACCAACCAAATGAATGATTTGTGTTTGTGTTCGGACAAAAGGTTTTCTGAAATAAAGGATGCCGGCACGTTTGCTATCAGCCTCAGCAGCTCATGTTGTTTTTTTGAGGTGCCATGAGCCGTAAAAGGGGGCGAGGAATTGCAAAAACATGTGCGAGGAGACAAAAAATCTGTCTGTCTCTCTCGAGTCCCCATGAAATTGTCGACGGTTGTTTTTCATAAATCGGTAAAATCGGTCTTCTTCGCGTTTTTGATAGGATTAAACGGCTAAATAACTGGAATTATTAACCGGTATGTATCAAAAATATTGACACCGGAAACTAGCCTTCCTCCATCGCTAGTTTGGGGAAAAATTCGACAAAAACACGGGGTTTAGAGCGTTTATTCCAATTAATTAAGCCAAATTAAGGCAATAATGGCAACACTTAACATCATTAGAGCGTGTTCAACACCAGGTGAGTTGGAAATAGTTGAGATTTCTTCAGTTTTTTAGTGCCAAAGAAAGGATGATGTAACTTAGGAAAGGAACATGCGCCGGCATGTTTCTGATTTTAGATTTCAGCAGAGTATGGGGGCAAATTTGTCTAAAATTTTTTTTGTGACCAAAAATTCAATTAACACATTATTATTATTATTATTATTTCAGTGTTGAGGAATTCTTTAAAGAAGCTTTTAATCGGCAGAGAACCCTTCATTCTCTCACATGCGGCAAGTTTTAGACAAAAATTATCATCTCCTAGCTTTGTATTATGTTGATCATCATTTAACAGGGATCAAACAATGTGTGCAAGCGAGCCAGTCCCATAGTCACATTCCAGAGGTTCTACGCAGTGGCCACAGAAAAGAAGGTCTTCCAGAGAGACAAGCCGCATTGCAATGTTGGCACAATCGGACACGTTGACCACGGCAAGACCACCCTGACTGCCGCCATCACTAGGGTCCTCTCGGACAAAGAATTGGCAAAGGCTAAGGCGTACGCAGATATTGACAATGCGCCTGAAGAGAAGGCTCGAGGAATCACCATCAATGTGGCGCACATCGAATACTCAACCGACAAAAGGCATTACGGACACACGGATTGTCCTGGACACGCTGACTACATTAAGGTTTGAAACCATTCCTTGATTTTGTATCAATCTAATGTAAAGACTTTTTAGAACATGATCACCGGTACCTCTCAAATGGACGGCGCCATCCTTGTCGTGGCAGCCACTGATGGCGCCATGCCTCAGACCAGGGAGCACTTGCTTTTGGCGAAACAAATCGGAATCAACCACATGGTTGTGTTTATTAACAAAGTGGATGCTGCTGACCAGGAGATGGTGGAGCTGGTCGAGATGGAAATTCGAGAGCTGTTGACTGAAATGGGCTATGACGGTGAAAATGTGCCCATCATTACGGGCTCCGCATTGTGCGCCCTGGAAGGAAAGAATCCCGAAATTGGTATATTTTGTTTTTTTATGCATTAAATTGCGCAATTCACCAAATGTTTCAGGCTCTGAGGCTGTGATGAAGTTGTTGGAATCTATTGATGAATCGATTCCCACACCTGTTCGAGACCTGGATAAACCCTTTATGATGCCAGTCGAAAGTGTCTACTCAATTCCTGGCCGAGGCACAGTGGTGAGCGGCAGACTCGAAAGGGGTGTTCTGAAGAAGGGTATGGAAGCCGAGTTTGTTGGACACAATAAAGTCATCAAGTCAACCGTCACCGGAGTGGAAATGTTCCATCAAATTTTGGAGGAGGCCCATGCTGGCGATCAAGTTGGAGCGCTCGTACGTGGTGTGAAGAGAGAGGATGTCAAGAGAGGAATGATTCTCGCCAAACCTGGCACCATGAAGGCCGCTGACAATGTTGAAGGACAGGTTTGATCTTTAAAAAATTGGATGTCTTAAATTCTGAACTTTTTGGCTTTAGGTTTATGTTTTGACAAAGGAGGAGGGTGGACGCTCCAGACCATTCATGTCCTTCCATCAGGTGCAGATGTACTCCAAGACGTGGGACATGCCTATTCGTGTGCAGATCCCTGATAAGGAAATGGTCATGCCTGGAGAAGATTCAAAGTATATTCTGAAAACCTTATGCTCTGCAGATTTAACTTTTGTTTATTTATTTCAGGCTTATAATGCAACTGTTCAAGCCCATGGTGCTGGAACAGGGCCAGCGTTTCACCCTTCGCGACGGATCAACCACCCTGGGAACTGGAGTTATTACGAAGGTTCTGCCAAAACTTAGCGAGCCTGAAAGGCTTTTGTTGACTGAAGGAAAGAAGGCGAGAGAAAAGTACCTTGCGGCGCAGAAGGAAAAGAAGTAGACGAGAGAGAGAGAGAAGCATTTTCGCATTAACCCAGCAGAAGTTAAGTGGTGAATAATCCAATTATCTCAATGTAAGCAAAAAATTATTTCACAAACGCTCGCAATGTGCACTATTTGCACAGGAAATTTGCCTTCATTGAAAATGTTGTTAATTTGAGGAACCAGAATTTTTTTTAACTAAATCGTCAAATATTGAAATGTGCGTTTCTAGCGTAGTTAAATAAAACCAAAAAATTACAAAACAGACTCGTGTATTTACACTTTCCTCTAATTTTTTCATCAACTCGCAAGAAGTGAACTTGAGGAACAGTTTTTGTGAGCAAATGTTGAAGATCATCGATTTTGATTCAAACTCCCCTTAAATAGTCTTTGGTTTCGTATTCATTTTTTCCCAAAATTTATCTATTTTTGACTGATAGGGACGGCGTATGGGGAGTTCCAGTCTCGATCAAAGACTGCAACCAGCTGTTGTCGCAAACTTTCTTCGTCTCTGAGGGCATCGTCTAGTTCAGTGTTAGGGTCTCTCACCACCACGGCCGCCCCTCCAGTGTTGATGAAGTAGTCCCCGGACCAGTTTGACGTACCTACATTGTTGATGCAGTGCTTACAATTAGAGCTCCAATTTAATTAAGGTAAAATCCTTACCAATATACGCCGTGTTGTCGGTTACCATGTACTTGTTGTGGTTAACTCGCGCAAAGGGAATTTTGCTTTGAGCCTCAGAACTTGGTACCTCAAAGAATTTCTTCCGAAAAAAAAAAATCAAAATGCACCCTTTAAAAATATTAAACCAACTTACAGCTTCAATCCGAACCCAAGGGAACGACTGTGTTAGAGTAGTCAGTGATTCTAAGAAATATTTCATTGAGGGTCTGGTGTGATTCCAGTGGCTCACAAGGAGCTTAATTGTCACCTTTCTGTCGACAGCAGCGCTTCTTAAGGCATCGTCTATTACAGGCCAGTGCCTAAAAAGTTAAAAATGAGAGAAATAATTAAATTTTTAAATCCAAAGTACTTGATCTTTGGCGTGTAAATGGTCAGTGGGAAGTAGTCCATGACAGCAATGTGGATGAATTGGTTTGCGGAACCAATAACGTCTAGTACTGTGTCAATATCGGACGTTCGTCCCTTTGGGCAAAATTGTGGGGGTGAACTCTGACAAAAAAAATTAAGTTTAATAAACAATAATATTTATAAAACTTTAATATTACGGATATAAAAACGTTTGAGGGGGAAGTAGCGTTGAATGTGAGATTCATCGGGTGGTCCCTGTTGAATTTGGTGCCAAATTGATCCGGCCATTTGCTCGGGACGGTAGCTCCCTCCTTTCCCAAGTACCAGTAGACCTTGTTTAAAAATTAGCCTTTGATTACAATAATTTCAAATTCGATTTACGTCAAAAATTTTGCCCAGATCAGAAGCAAGGCAGCTGCAATTGTAGATGGCGACTCCCATTTCTTTGACCTGCAAAATTAACAATTAACCTCAATCATTCACTCAAATTCTTCTGGATCGTATTATTTTCACCTCAGTGAGTGACCTCCAATCCATATTGGCGCTGCCGACGTAAGCATGTTTGCGGTCAATCAGCCAAAATTTGGTGTGCAAAACTCCGCCGCCGACCAATTTTTGAAAGTTCAAACTGCGAACCTGTGATTTTTTTTGCATCAGTAATGAAATTTCAAATTTATTATTTAATTTAACACGCTACCTCAGCTGCTCCATGCTTTTCAAGAAATTCGGTGTCAAGATTTGGGTTCTCCGGTGTAGGTGCATTTTGCGCTATTCTGATTTTAATCCCTCTATGCACACCAGCTTGCATTAAGCCATGCAGAATTTCCTCACCCTGCATTGTAAAATTTTTTTAATCGATTTTAAAATTTATTTAAAAATTATAAAATAACAATTAATGAATCAAAATACCTTGTTTAGTACCTGAAATTATTTTATTGAAAAATAATATAAAATAATATTTTTTTTAACTAGAGATTTAAAAATTCACCTTGTGTGCTGATGGGTAGGGGTAGACGTCTGACCCTTTAAGTGTCCAGTAAAGAGAAGCAATCTCAATGGATTTTTCAGCAATTTGCAGCAAATTCTGCCAAGTATCATAAGTGGCAGAGTGAATCACTTCACTTGGCCTGTAGGCCAAACCCTCGGGGATGCTCTCGACAAGCGACGCCCTATAAATTTAACCACCACAATGCAATTAATATGCGCGCCAGTTTACTTTTTCCCAATCTAGACCTGCACGAATTGTGGCATGTTGCCCACTTGGTCGCGTACTGTTGGCTATCCTTTTTGTCCTCAATGCTGATCTTCTCATCCAGGAATGGCAGAACCACTAACAGAATCACCAGGGATAGGATGATGGTGACTGGGACGCAGGAAGGGAGTCGCCAGCTTTTGTTCCGCCACTTTTCATCCCCCATTATTGCTTTGATTGAAAAAGAATTATTGTTAGAATTAATTGATTTTAGCCAATATATCTATATCAGCGTAGTTTTACCATCACTGCTACGGGCTGGGGTCTGTAATTCTAGCTGGACGTCGTTCAGGTCCAAGTCTGTTGTCAGTTGCTGCTGGTTAGTCTGCACGCAAATCAAAACAAAAACTCAGCAAAGCATTTTGTGCAGCGGTCCCTAACCTTAACGATGGCAGATGGCTAGCAGTGTTGCCGTTCCGGCAGACGGACTAAATTTTGTATTATTGCAAGGCAATCTAAAGAGCAATGAGCACTAGCTGTAATTTGTTTGATGCAAAAAATATATATAAAATTCTCGCACAGCTATCTTTTTTAGTAAGCTAAATGCAAATAGGAACATATATAAAGTTAAATTCAATTAATTATAAAATAAAAGTAATAATAGATTATTGCAAAATTAGTATAAAGTATTTGAAGATATATAATAAAATTACCTTTTTGTAGTCATGAGCGGTCAGTTTTTTAAGAACAGTATTTTTTAAAACCATTGCTTTCGGTATTTCAATGAAGAAAATTACCACACAATCAAGTTCCCCTTTGTATATTAAATTATTATAGAGAAAATTTATAATCTCTTGCATTGCAAATAAGCATCATCTGAAGTTTTTACCGCTTATACCTCTCTTATCAATCAATTTTATCAGTTTCGCTTTTTTTCTTCTGCGTGTCCGGTGTTGTAGGGAAGTACGAAGTACAGTATAAACTTTTGATATATCCGATTTATATTGAATTTGATTATTTTTATAATTATATAATTAGAAATTTAAGAAAAAAATATTGTTTCTTGCAAGCGTGAATTAATGCTTTCGATAAAAAAATAAAATCTGAAAAAATAATACTTTACGTTATAATTTTAACTTATGTTGAATGTCTATAACGAGAGGGGTATAAAACACACACCACTAATTACCTTGTTCATGTGCTGAATAACAAGCCGCCCGTTTGCCGATGCTACTTGCTGTTGTTGCACCACGAAAATTTGATCATGCTGAGCGCAGCTAATATTATTTCTCTCCATGTTCCTCTTATTCCAAACACTGGATCACTGGATCTGCTCTAATTTTAAACCCCCGAGGAATTACCGTGTCGCGTAGTTACCTTGAATTTTCAACCCAGTTTTCCTGCCTTTCATAAAAAAGCTGCGGTGTGGTCAGCAGCGCAGTGTTTTAATTTATCGACGCGCAATTAGCGCTAGACACCACGCGTGTCTCTTAAAATCAATTTACAGGGACACTGCACGTGAGAACACGTTGTACATGAGTATAGGACTACTTTTGAATAGCACCCAAAATCCTGCGATAAAATGTTACGAGGGCTTGAAAAATAAAATGCGAGTGTGTTTCGCTTTTTACAGTTTTATTAAAACAAATTAGTGTTTTCTTATTATCGTCATTATTAGGCAGTACCAAAAGCAACAACATAAGAATTAACAATTACTGGTGAGGAGCAGTGTGTGTTTGTTTGTGATTACATGAAGCCCTTAATTACTTAGATATGGTTGGTTTCTCGTGAAATAGTGGCATTCGCGATTATGAGAGAAGATTAGATATTGTGTTTATGCATTTGTGTGTTCGCACGTGTCCGAGTTGAGAACTCGCATTGTTCTTAATTTTTTTTTACTTAAACTGACAAAATTAAAAGTACTACAGTGCAGGCGTTACAAGAACCATCGTTATACACAAAAGTAGGTTTAAATCACAAGACATCGTAAAACAACACGATATTAGGAAAAATTAGATGTGGTATGTTCAACTAAGATTGCACAGACCGGCATATATATATAAAAAAAAACAGGAGTACAAGTCTTTCAGCAATGGTTTGAGACGAACGTGGAACAAAAAGGTTTGTTTCAACAGGTCACTGCGCAGTGCTAGCTTACAACAAGTTCAATCTGGCGGTACTTTTTGCGCAGATTGGAAACAGGGTCTTTAAAAAGTACTGGGTCAAGTCTCATATTGGAACGTAACAATGGCATGTAGCCGAAGACGGCTGCAAATGTGTTCAGGCAGGTCTGCCGCTGCACAAAGTGGTCCGGGTCGTTCCAGGGCGACCTGAGGAAAATAAATTCTTTGAGTCCTGAAGTTTCATAACAATTTTCCCAAGACAAACCTGGATCCACTGGCAGGATTCTCCTTGTAGACCTTTCGCTGAGTCACCTTGATGGGTGGTCTTCTGGTCACATGGCTGACTAAAAAGTTCATCAGAATGTCTTCGCAGTTCTGACTTTGCTCGACTGTTTTGTGAAGAAGCGGCCCCAGGCCGTAAGTATAGAGATGATGGTAGTAGTGATGATAGAAAGCTGCACCAGTCAACACCAATGAATAGTCATTTGTCCACTTGGACGTGTAGCCCCACGTGGCCTGCAATTTTCAGGGTCATTATCAGATTGCTTTTTAAAGAAAAAGATGAAAAAAATACCTTTGCGTCATCCCAAAAGTGGGACCTGGCTGGGTAGCCGACTATTCGGTCTGGAAAAGATCTCCAGACATTGTAGGCGAAATCTATTTCGTCCGTCGACAGAAGGGAGTCGTCGTCCAGGGAAAGTACGGCGGCTGTCTCGATGAGCGGCTGCGGCCGGAAGCGAGCAGATATGCCCGCGTTATTGTGCAAAATTGTTAGAGGAACAGAAAGGAGGGGCCAATGGGACCTTGGCGGGGGTGGCCGCTCTATCGACCACAGAATTATCACCTGAAGAATCAACAAATTATCTCAATAACGGCAAATTTGCACAAAAATTAGGACATACCCTGGATATATGACGAGACTTCCCAAGGCTTTTTAGCAGTCTTATTAGTGGCGTGTTAGCATTTGGTGAAATAATGTTAGTTATGGCAGGATGCGAGTAGATCACCGCGGTGAAGTTGGGGCTGACTTCGGAGCCTAAGGCTTCGGCGTAGAACGGGTACTGCGACCACGTGTCGGAGAACTGAGGCAGTGAGAAAAGAGCACCAGGCGCTGAGTTCCAGATCAGCCCGCTCCTTGAGCCTGCTATCTCTTGGGACACTCGGTCAAACACAATCTGCGAAACGAACCAGGCGTGAGTGAACGACCGGCCTAACTAAGCTGCACAAACAAAACGCCGTCTCACCTCGAGGGTTGTGTGTACGATTTTCTCGATCGACGAGAAGTACCGCTCCCACAGAATTTGTGTCCACTGTCTCAGTGCGATCAGCTTGGCAACTTCTATTGAACGGATTGAGTCTGGCACCTGAAATATTGCAAAAGGAAAATAATTTTGTTAAGTTTCTTGGCTTGCAATGTAAAAATTTAAAATTAAATTGTATTTATACAATTTCAAATGTCACAAAAAAAAATTATTTTTAATTAATTTAGCACCTTAGGCATTTTACTGATCAAAGATTTGATAAATAAGTTGTTTAATTAAGCAAGTGTCAAGTTTTTTGTTGCAATTTATAAAGCAAGGTGTGGCATATTACCTGTAGCAACAGTCTTTCGTCGGCCCAAACAACGGCCAAGGACCAGTCGATTACTGAATCGAACGGTAGCACCCAGCCATTGGCGAGCAGCACTGGAATGCAGCCTGCTTGCAAGGCCTCTAAAAATCTAAATGAGCCCAGTCGGCGACCTCGAGGCACAAGGCAAAACGTGGAATTCTGCAAGAGCACTTCATAGTCGTACCTGCAACACGATTTGTGTGAAGAAATTAACTTATTTAACACCAAAATATTTAAATTAAATAAATATATTCAAAAAGCTACTCATTAAAATTAACAATCATTATTTTTGTTTCTTGATTATGTTTGTAAATTTTTTTCAGTGAAATTAGTAATTAAAACAATTAGGAGAAAAATTAGTGAAAAGACAAGAAAATAATTAATGGACAATAAAATCAAATACAAAATTTATAAATCTGCATAAATCTATCATATTTGAAGTAGATAATCTAAACCACGAAGAAATAACTAACCTATCGTACTCGGCGTTGTCCTCATCACACCTCTCGTCCTGCAGGTCCCTCCAGCTGCGGCCGTGCTTGCAAGTGGTCACCAAGATGACGTCGCGGCCGTTGTGAAGGTGGTAGAGTGAGTTGCGCGTCTCGGAGCCGATACCGTGCACGTATCGCTTGCCTTTGAAGGCCAGCAGGTACTTTTTAGTGCCGGGGAAATTGACCGCGTTGACCAGGCCCGGCTCTCCACCCTTCTCAGGGTGGTTTCGGTGAAACAGGGGGATGGAGATGTCGAATCCGGAACGCAGCACTGAAACGGGTGCGCTTGCCCTCGCCAGCATCGCGTAGCCTGCGAACAAACAATACAATTTTTTTGCTCATCAATAATATTATTTGTGTTTCGTCAATTTATTTCCAAATTTGCAAACACACACGCGAATCGAGTTTGTTTTGAACGCCGAGTCAACAAAATTTCTCATTAGCCGGCTCGGATCGATGCGAAAGCAATTTAAAAACACATCATCTGCCGCGCTTTGTCCTTCCGTCTCCCACTTTTCTTTCTGTTCGCCAAATGGAAGATGGAAAAAATCGTCATCGCGACGAAACAATTGAAAATGACGCGACGCGCGTGCTGCCGGCTAAAGGGCCACAGACGGCGCGGTGTTTGTTTTGGCTGGCGATGATATCACTTTCTGAAATAACAAGCCCGGACGGCACCACCATCGAAATGTGAACATATAGATAGTCTCAAGTGGTGCACTAAGTATTTTCCGCCACTGTAACCAACTTGCATCGGTCCCTCGCTTGCACCGCGGCGAATCAATTTCAAAAGCATGCCCAAGTGGCGGCGCGATAATCTCGGTAATCACGTTGTCGTCTGCCTCGTCATTATTTGTTTTCCGCTGCATAATATGCAAGCACCGAAATGTGCCCTTTTACGATCAGTCGGCGTTTTATGTTTACGGTGGCAGTAAAAACTTTACGTCCTATTCGCGCCGGATAGATTACCCACCCAAAATTTGTCACCGCGACGAAATTGGGGCGTTAATTGGATGATGGAAATCTGTGTGACGGCGCTGACGACAAGAAGAGGCTTGATCACGTTTTCACGGCGAGAAAATTGGTCTTGAAGTATTTATTAAAATAAATATAGTTTTTCCGCCACTTTATCTATTGAAAAACTTTACGACTTTTGCGAGGGTAAAGAGGACTTCCTATGGAAATAATTTTAGGGCCCTTAATTTTTTTGAATTACGAGATAAGGAAAGAAAGATCTGTGTAAACAGCTGCAACCTTGAAACCAGCAGCTGGACACGCTCAAATAAGTTTATTTCTTATCCTTCAAAGTCGCATTAAATGAAATACATAAATTTGCAACTAAAAGAAATTTAAGCGATTTTATAGAAATTAATTCCATGACAAGGACAAGCCATGGCAAAAACAGTTCAGAGGAATCATTGCCTTCGTAAAGAGATGAACAGGCTTTTTTTTTAAAGCATCAAGTTTCAATTTTGCAACAGCAGCGATCAGTTGCAACACGCGCTTTTTATCTTGGCAAATGATCAGTGCCACTTGGTAAAAACATAATCACACAGCTGAATGCAATTACTCACAACGTCACTGGCCAATGCGGTTATTAACTCATTGATACTGAATTAAAATCGATTAAAATTTGGTATAAAAATCAACTAATTGTAAGTCTGGAATAGTCAAAAATATTAAAAAAAGAATAGAATTTAGAAATTTAGTGAAAATTCATTTATAGAACAAAAATGATGAAAATTTCTGTAACTGATTGAATGTAAAACTGAGTTGAATTTTTAATGGCGAAATTTTAATTTCAATAGTTTGAATGTACAAATTCGTTTCCTAGGTGAAGATTTATAAATATCAAAGATGAAAACATATTAAGTGATTCAATAAATGTTGTGAAATGATCATTCTGGCCAATAATATCTATTTCCACTAGATTTACTTGTCCCGTCTCTCTATTGATTGTCCGGTTGGCAGCACTAAATGACCATAAAAGCAGCAGCAGCAGCCGTAAAGCATTTGGCGTTTTCCCGGCGGGAGCAGCGACACAAACGAGCAGCAATAAAAGTAAATAAATAACAAAGGGGATGATTTACCGATGTCGAAGCCGAGGTCGTTCATGTCGTAGTCTGGCCAGGTGCCGGCGTAAAGGTTGAAGATGAGGTGGTTGCGTCCGTCGTTCCAGTGCTCGAGGTGCTGGACGCGCGCCTGCATGTTGCGCACGTAGTCGCCGGACAGGTTGTCCCGGTCGAGGGTGTCGAGGGCGAGCACAAAGAGACACGCCTGCTGCGGGTCGGGCGTGAAGTAGCGTGACTCGAGGATCACGTTAAGTATTTTGCGATATGTCGGACTAGGTTCGGGCGCGTTCTCCACCGGGTAGACGTACACCTTGAGCTCGCCGCCACGGCATCGCGACAGGTCGAAGCACGTCTCCATGCGACAGTGCCGCAGCGGGTTGTCCTGCACCCGGCGTTGGTTTGACCTGCCAAGCAAAACACAACCAGATCATTATAAAAAATGCCAAATTTTTAAGTTATTTTTATAGGTTTCATCAAAGTTGAAGTCATTTTTTTTTGTGATCTTCATGATTTCACAATGAAAATTTGAAAGGTACACAAACGATCGAAATTTTTATACAAAAGTAAGGGCAATTAAGTAAGTTTCCTATTCAAAATAATTTAATTAAAAAATCCCACAATTTTCAGTGAAGATTAAAAAAAAATACTGAAAATGGATCCTAATTCTGTGTTTCCATTAAATTAATTAATTTGCTATCTCATTTTGGTTTGGATGGTGTGATTAATGATTTTAATTATCCGTTTTCAACATAATAAAATTTATGCCAATACAAAAGTGATAATAAATAACTACTGGAAATAAAAGACGACAAAATAATTAAAAATACGTTTTTTTAATTCAATATTTGATTGCTTCTCATTATTTATCTTTAACCAAAATTTCATCATTAAAGCAATAATAATTTAAATAAATAGTTTTTCCACAAGTTTTAATTATAAATTTTGTTCTTCAGAAATCAAATTAAAAATTATTTTCCTTTTTAAATTTTCAACTTTTGTTTTAATAATCAATCAAAATCAATGATTAAATTCCTTTGAAAGGGCTAATATTTAAAATTATACATAGATTCAACTGCAACCCCTGAAGCTTGGAAATGAAATATTTAATAAGCATTTTGCCTTGTTCTTCTCATCTTTTAAAACTTTTTTGTGTGACTAAAGAGGCCATGATGGTTTCGTACATAATAAAATAATATGCTTTGTATATGTTTGAAAAAGGGCAAACCGGCGGTGCTGTGTATGAAGTGTGTTTGATCGCACAACTCGGAGCAATTCGCAACCTTTGCCCTCTCTCTATGCATGTACGTACACCAGAACATGGTCCCAGAGCAGAGATCGCTCCGAGCTTTCCCAGTAGACCGCCGATCCCGAAACTTTTGAAACACCTCGCTTGCGCACTCGCCCGTGAATTGAACCGAAAAGAGACGAGGAAATTGCCTTTCCTCAGAATTTCCACAAAGCGCGTGCCTTCTAGATCAATTTTCTGGCACAGGGAAAAACGAATGAGATGCGAGGATAATCTTTGAAATTGCTCCGTTAACATTGAGTGCTCACAGACTTGTCTTTACGCAAGAGTGTTTTGTTTTCGACGCTGCTTATTGACTATCAACTCGAACGACGCAACGAAACGACACACTGAGTGGAGTGTTTAGATGTTTACAACGAGCCGAATTAAATAACCGACTGAAATCAACGAGCCAGACGGAAATAGTCTCTAATTTGACGTCAAAAAACGGCTCGAGCGCCCGCAATCGGAAGAGCGAAAGAAAGAAAGGCGCTGACTAATTAACAAAAAAGATTGCTGTTTGCTTTGATGACTTTTTTACTTGTGTTCCTCTCTGTTGAGGCCATTAAAAAGAGGAAGAAGAAAAAAGTGGAAGAAGAAAAAAAGTGGAAGAAGAAAAAAATTGGAAGAAGAAAAAAAGGCAATTTTAAATAGAAGATTAGCTTTAGGAGGTTAACTTTAAAGGTTCCCATTTCAAATTTGAAACACAAGGAAAATTTTTGGACGATTTTTTTTTTCATCAAAAATTACGTTGGTGCGATCTTACAAAAAAGGTGAGAATGGAAAATGTGAAGAAATAGCAATTTGTCTGGTGAACTTGTTGATAAAATGAGGGGCGACAAGAGAGTTCAGCGACAAAATGGGCTGCAAACTAAATTATCAACAGTGATCGACTGAAAGTGGTGTAACGTTTTGAATTCCAGGTAGGTTGTGGGTCAAACGTTCACATTGACCACAGAAAATAATTAAAAATGGAAAATTTTAATATCGTTGCACTTTTATGCAGGTTAAGAGAAAATTTCTTTAAGCAGGTTTTAATTTATTAAATTTAATTTTAATATTTTTAAATCAGGGTTTGAGCAATTTTCTCTTTGAAAGGATAAGAAATAATGGAATGGTTTGACTTTTGGCCGAGTTGACATCAAAACATCAGGCCCGAATCGCAAATTTCACACAACTTTTAAAATTTGCATTAAATGGAAAGACAAATTTTGTTTGGAAATGGAACATAAATTTTAACCTAACGATTTGTGTGATCATGAAAAAAAAATCATAAATCGCTGAAACTTTTCGTTGACGAAAAACAAAATTTCATTTTTCTAGAGAAGCAACGGTGCACGGCGGAAATTCATCTTTCCTTAAATAGCACTTTATCATAATTGAGAGACAGTTTCCTTGCACGACGAAGAAAAATTGTTGGCCTGATTAAGACAGAGCCCGGCATGAATAAATCGATCATTAGGCGGCCGCATTTCATCATCATCAGCGTGCAGATTGGGAAGGCGTGGAAACGTGCAGGTTGGTCGGGAAATAACTCTGCGGGCCGGTGCAAAAAATCCGAGCGTGGAAGGATGAGCTGCGGAAATTGATGAAAAAGCTTCCGGCTACTCTCGGCTGCTGGAGTTGACATAACATTAGTTTGCTGCGAAAAGGGCGGATTTGCTCGCTTCATTTTTTCCTCATTCCCGAAGGACACACATGGCCATTTTTTTCATGACGTGCGGAGGCTGGGTGCGCCGAATTCTTATCTCGAAAGGGGGAACCGGCGGCGCTGCTTATCGGGGAAGGTGGAAGAAATGAAATTATTGTGCAAGGGGCATTATCGGCGACCCACTCGACTGCAAATCAAGTGCCGCCCGTGCTGAATAAGGAAATGGTGCGGCCGAAAATCTGCCGATTTCGCAAGATCGACGCATGAGTGCGTCGAGTTATTTATAATTTCGTCCACATTTTCTGCGTTCAACCGCGAAAATCGTTAAAGATCAAGCCAGTCGGCGGAAGTAAACAAAGTTGATTTACTCGACTGCGGGAGTCAAACTGGTGCGGATGTATTTTGCCAATATTAGGAAGAATTTGATAGATTTCAAAACCTTATTAGGTTTTATCTTTGAATTTTTTATTTGATAAATTCATATTTGTACGCCAATATTTATGACAAAATGCATTTTTCATAAAAATTTTGATTAAATTATTTTGACTAGACGGTGAATAATGAAGAACAAGATAATATCAAAAGGTTCAACCACTTTTAAATTTAAAATGTACGCAGTTGAAAAATTGCGAGTTTATGCTAATGAAAAAACGTTGTGTTGGAAGCAGCCTTGGCATTCCCGGAAATAACTGTCTCCGTGTCATGCGATCGAGCCTCTTGGGCAACTTGAATTAAACGCACGCAGTTTTCCTCATTGAACTTTTAAGTTCAATACACTAAATTTAAACTTAAAATTCCATTGGAAAAGATGTTTGTCATCTTCAAATTTTCAACGGTTCACTGCATATATAATTGACTATAATTTTTTTAATGCTGGATATTTTCAGCTAGAAATAAATTAAAAAGTAATTTTATTTAACGGAAAAAGCTTTTTAAATTATGGAAATGAAATTAAATATTAAATTGAAATAAAATGATTACTATGTATAACTGAATCTATTTTCTAATTTTTTATTTATTTTATTATTAATTTATTTAAAATTACAAATAAGACAACTGCAAGGGGTGCTGGTGTATTCGTCTGCATTGATTTAATTAAAAAGCCCCAATTAAAAATTCATATGTTGCGGATATACAGTACAGACCCAATACGTTCTCACGCAAAAAATTGCCCCAAAATGGATAAAGAGACCTAGAGGGCGACAACCCTGACCAGAGGTGTTGACGCAGGTTCAAGGTCTCGCCATCACCTGGATTGCAGGTGTTCGTTGCGGCGCCAGAGAGACTATTAAAAATTCACAAAACGATCGTCTGGGGTGTTCCTATCGAAAGACGGGGTAGAAAAAGGCAATTGCGAGGGTAGGGTGCGGGGGTGGAAAAGGTGGCAGCCTCAGGGGTGGCGACTGATGATATACCTTCGGACGCTGGGGGAGAAGGCGAGGTCCCTGTCGGCGTTGAGGGCGACGTCTTCGGTGAGGAAGGAGGGCAGGGCCGGTGTGTCGGCGACCGGCGGGGGCGGTTCGGCCGCCGACTTGAGGCGGTAGCCGCCGAAGTAGCAGTAGGCGAGGAAGGCGCACGACAGAAGCACCAGCAGGTACCGCTTCTTGGCCTGCATTTTGTGTCAAGAAGTGCGTCTGGAGCGGCTCCTCCAGCTCGGCGGCTCTTCTCGGCCCCGGCAATCGGGGGCTAGCTCGCCTCCGGGGGCCGTGAACGGGGGGCCCGCGCCGACAGCATCAGCCTCGTTGGTGACCTTTGTCCTGTTGCGACGACCGAGGTGGTCACCACTCGAATGTAAACATTTCACGTCCTCCTCACACTCGCTCGGTGGGCGGACTCAACTTTCCTCCTCTCACGGCAATCGATGCTCGCCAAAGGGGCTCGCGCAAGGAGACGCGTCTCGCGGGTCTTGTGACTAGCGCCAAATCTTAAAAGTTTCCTACACCCGACATCCGATGGACATAGACATTATTTAAAAAAAAATATGTTCCTTAACCCTTGAGTGCGAAGGCGGGGTCCTCCGGGTACCCCAAAGCATGTTTTGTGCATTTTTAAATAGGAAAACATGCAATGAAAAATATGAAAAAATTTGACTTTGATTTTTTAGGGAATCTGATCATATTAACCAAGGAAAATATTTATTTTCACCAACAGTTGAGTTTTTAGGAAGGGATTTTTGAAAATTTAGGCATTGTTTAGGCGCCAGTGCGAAGGTGGGGTACTCCGAGTACCCCAGTCGACGTTAAACAAAAACAACTGTAACTTCCACAGTTTTTGAGATAGAGATTTGAAATTTGGAGGGGATGTTCTTCAATCATCCCTCTAGTGATAAAAACAGTCAAATTTCATCCCCTAATTTTTTCATCCCCCAAACCACCCCTTTTTTGGAAAATATACAATTTTGAAGCCTGGGCTAAAAATTATAGCTGCTAAACATGATATACACCACGCAGGGGGTTGGAAGAGGGGTGAAGGGGGTGAAAGTACCTTACCAACAAGAATCTATGTCATTCTTATTCACATTTGTGAGGAAAAAACATATAAAATGAGTTATTATTGAAAAAAACTACCCCTGTAAGACAATTAGGGGGTTGTTAGGGGGTGAAAATAATTGGTCAGTAATTGAATTATATAAGGGATGATAAGGGACAGTCTTGAAATTTCAGAAATCTTCATAATAAACAATTAAATGTGCCAAAAATAACAGTTTGGAACAAAAGGGGTGCATTAGGGGTTGAAAATAATAAGGGGTGAAATTTTGACACTTTCCCTTTAGAGGGGTGAATTAAGCAACAACTCCTGCAAATTTCAGCTTTTTATCCCAAAAATTACGTTTGTTACAACGCTTTTTGTATTTTGGGGTCCTCCCGGTACCCCGCCTTCGCACTCGCGACGTTTCAATATAGCCTTCCTAGTCAAGGGTTAATTGTAAAAATAAAAAAAAATAAGCAAATAATTGAATAATAGGAATAAATAAAGAAAATAGACTATAAAATTATGTTGTATTTGCAATGTATGAATTTTTGATAATTTTATTTAAATAATCAAATTTCATAGAATGCATTATATTATTCAAAAAGTAATATTTTTAATTATCTGTATTGTATAATATTATGTTTTAAAAACAATTATTTAATTGGCATTACAATTTAAATTATTTACAAAAATTTAAATTTTAATGCCTCCATTTTTCAACCTTTGTTTCAAAAATTTTGGTTTATTCTTCCAAATTTGTATTTAATTATATCATGGAATTTATTTAAATGCCATAACAAAATTGACTTGTATAATTCTAATATTTTTTAACGGATTGGCCCCATTGCAAAGAATGCCAACAATTATTATACATTTATGCTGATCAATGCTGATAGTCCAAATTTTTTTTAAATTTAATTAAAAAATTTACTGATGAGGTGATGAGAAAAATCTCCATGTATTCTGGAAAAAATGAACAATAACCGAAATAAAAACGCTCGCCCAAACGCGTGTTTCCTGTTATTACAAAAATTGTAAAGAAAAATAGTAAAAATTTTGCTTCAAAATGTTAACTTAAAACATAATTTCGACCAAGAAAATTAATTTTTTCATCTTCTCAGTATAGCAACTATTTTTTTACATCAAAAATCACCCATGAATTTTTGAAAACAAAAAATCGCAGCTGATGAATTTTTGCTCCAGTCTTTTGTCATGTTTGATTTTTGTTTGAGTTTTTACTACTAAGAGATTTAAACTAATAAATGAATTAATCTTAAAACTTCACTATTATTATTATTATTTTATTCAATTTATAATAGGAGGAATTTAATCAATTTACATTCATTTGCCATGCCTTGAGTTACTTTAGCGCTAATTTGATATCTTTTGAATAAACAATTAAATACTCAAACCGTTTTGAGCGATTCCAAGATGAACTTGGCATTAATTAAATTTGCAAAATTCAACTCCCATACAGTGTAGCAACAGGGCTTCGCCATTATATCAATTAGTGAAGCGCAAATCAGCATTTCGCTCGAATAAATATTTTACTTCTCACCGCCTTCCCACACGCGCACGCTCATATATTAAAAATCGATGTGGATTTCTAAATATATTCCAAGCTCCAGTTCGTATTGGCTTTGCTGGAACCGTCTTCTGATTCCTGATGAGATGCGATCAAACTCGATCACTAATAAAAAATAAAAAAATCAAGAAAAAATCGCAAGCAGACGAAGCTTGTAGCAAACTTTCTGCAAAACTGCTGCCTCGCAAAATAAAAAATGAAAACGGGTTACGACAAATATAAATGAATTAAAAAGTGCAAAGAGAGCAGAGAGAATCAGAGAGAGAGAGAGAGCGGCTCTTTTTGCCTCTCATTTGGCAAAACCATATTGTTCAAGCAGAAAGCGCCGGGTGATGATGAGTCTAACAGACTGGCAGTGGTTTTTGGTTAGGCGAGTCGCCCTTGTACAACATGCAAAACGTACATTTGACGCTGACAGTTATGATGTGAAATGTTCTGTGTGCGAGAGAGTGAGAGGGCGAAACGAGCGCACGTTTTTGTACGTTTGTATAATTCCAAAATTGCAGTCGCTGTTGAATCCAATTTAGACTTGCAAACGGACACATCTTTAATAAGCTTTTGCGGCGCGCGGTAAATTATTTATTTCGTCAGCGGCTGCTTCAAAGCGCCGGCAAATTAAATTTGTGTATAGGGTGCGCGCGATTAATCCACACAAAACAAAATATTACGCTGGATTTCACCGCAAGCCTACACACGTCGACTAGAAATGAACCAAATATTGTAAAACCGAGGGGCAAAAAGAAAAAAATCAACATCATCTGTGAAATGAACTATTTGGTATAAATTTGCAAGCGGTCAAGGGAGATAAAATAAATTAACTGAAAGATGAAATACGCCATGCAGCGTTTAAATAAGCAGTGACTATAAAAGAGGACAATTTTTTTTTCATTTTTTGAAATACGAATTCTCTTGTTGGTGACATCAAAGGAAATTGAACGAGCAATAGAGAATTGCAACGACAGTCGATGACAAATTTTGTGGAGCCGCGCCTTGAAAAATGACGCATTGCTTTAACTCAACCACGGACTCAACAAATCATCCCAAGAAAGACCTGGGAAATCTAAAAATATTATGGTCATTGTCAAATTATTCTTGTGGCTGACGATTATAAATTGAAGTGTAGGCCAAAATTAGATGACACATAAAAAGTTTGTTTTTATTAAGGATAAAATAATTTTTCGATGAAAATTAACCAGCCGTGTAAATTTACGAGTGTAAATCAAATTAACGAGAGTGGCATTTGAGGATGCAATTAAAATTTTCAATTTATATTAAAATACGGATCAGAAAAGGAACAATCACAAGAAAAATGGGAGAGATTATAAAGAATTTGAGCTATAATTAATGAGTGCATTATAAAGTGATGAAGACGATGAAGTGCAAATTTCTATCGAAAAGTTATTTTTGAAATGAAGTAATAGAAATAAGTCAACGTTCCAGAATTGATTCGATGATATGATGTGTACATTTTTGGATCAAGTTTTATGCTGTAATTATTTTCACCAATCATAATATCTATATCTTTCAGTTCATCATCTTTCAGCATCATCGAGTGGTCGCCACAAGGATATGCCGTTGAAATAAATTGATGCTCGATTTTTATATATAGATATAAACCCCTAAATAATGGTTATAAAAAAAATTGGGTATGGTATGGTGCCTTCTTCACCACCACTTTTTTGTAGTTTTAAATAAATTTTAACAGTTGCTCATTGAGGGGACCACAAATCAAAAATTCAACAAAATGATTGGAACCTGATTATTTAGCTTTATTATGGAGAGAAAAAAGAGCCACAATTAATAGATTCATGCGCGGTTCGCAGTTAAGTAAGTGAAAAATGGCCATTTTTGAAACGCCAAAAATCTTGCTTAATTTAAATTTTGAATGCGGTTTTTTTCAGTTTTAAAAAATTTTAAGAGTAGCTCATTGAGGGGCACACAAATCAGAAATTCATAAAAATTATTTTAACTTATTTAAAATACTTTATTTTGAGGAAGAAAAGAGATCCACAAATAATCGTTTTTTAATAATAGTCGTTAAATAATAAAAGGCAATTTAAAAAAAAAAAAATGGATGCGACGAACACAAAATTGAGTGTACAATGCAAATATTAATTATTATTATCTTGTATATGAATTTGAAAATTAAGAAAAACGAGATAATTATAGAGTTGATGCTCGCGAAAAAATGGAAAAAATGCCAATTTTAGAAACGCTCAATTTTCATGATTATTGGAATTATGTCTTTCTTGCAGGTTTAATTCATCTTATCAGTGGGTCATTCAGGGCCACACAACTCAGTGTTTCATTAAAATCAAGAGAAGCTGAAATAACCATTTTAATAATAGTCCTTAAATTATAAAAGGCAATTAAAAAAAAAATTGGATGCGACGAACACAAAATTGAGTGTACAATGCAAATATTAATTAATTATTATCTTGAATATGAATTTGAAAATTAAGAAAAACGAGATAATTATAGAGTTGATGCTCGCGAAAAAATGGTAAAAATGCCAATTTTAGAAACGCTCAATTTTCATGATTATTGGAATTATGTCTTTCTTGCAGGTTTAATTCATCTTATCAGTGGGTCATTCAGGGCCACACAACTCAGTGTTTCATTAAAATCAAGAGAAGCTGAAATAACCATTTTAATAATAGTCCTTAAATTATAAAAGGCAATTAAAAAAAAATTGGATGCGACGAACACAAAATTGAGTGTACAATGCAAATATTAATTAATTATTATCTTGAATATGAATTTGAAAATTAAGAAAAACGAGATAATTATAGAGTTGATGCTCGCGAAAAAATGGAAAAAATGCCAATTTTAGAAACGCTCAATTTTCATGATTATTGGAATTATGTCTTTCTTGCAGGTTTAATTCATCTTATCAGTGGGTCATTCAGGGCCACACAACTCAGTGTTTCATTAAAATCAAGAGAAGCTGAAATAACCATTTTAATAATAGTCCTTAAATTATAAAAGGCAATTAAAAAAAAATTGGATGCGACGAACACAAAATTGAGTGTACAATGCAAATATTAATTAATTATTATCTTGAATATGAATTTGAAAATTAAGAAAAACGAGATAATTATAGAGTTGATGCTCGCGAAAAAATGGAAAAAATGCCAATTTTAGAAACGCTCAATTTTCATGATTATTGGAATTATGTCTTTCTTGCAGGTTTAATTCATCTTATCAGTGGGTCATTCAGGGCCACACAACTCGGTGTTTCATTAAAATCAAGAGAAGCTGAAATAACCATTTTAATAATAGTCCTTAAATTATAAAAGGCAATTAAAAAAAAATTGGATGCGACGAACACAAAATTGAGTGTACAATGCAAATATTAATTAATTATTATGTTTAATTAGAATTTTTAAATTAATAAAAACCAGTTAATTAAAGAATGTATGTTTGCGATAAAATGGTAAAAAAGCCATTTTTAGAAACGCTCAATTTTCATGATTATTGGAATTATGTCTTTCTTGCAGGTTTAATTCATCTTATCAGTGGGTCATTCAGGGCCACACAACTCAGTGTTTCATTAAAATCAAGAGAAGCTGAAATAACCATTTTAATAATAGTCCTTAAATTATAAAAGGCAATTAAAAAAAAATTGGATGCGACGAACACAAAATTGAGTGTACAATGCAAATATTAATTAATTATTATCTTGAATATGAATTTGAAAATTAAGAAAAACGAGATAATTATAGAGTTGATGCTCGCGAAAAAATGGAAAAAATGCCAATTTTAGAAACGCTCAATTTTCATGATTATTGGAATTATGTCTTTCTTGCAGGTTTAATTCATCTTATCAGTGGGTCATTCAGGGCCACACAACTCGGTGTTTCATTAAAATCAAGAGAAGCTGAAATAACCATTTTAATAATAGTCCTTAAATTATAAAAGGCAATTAAAAAAAAATTGGATGCGACGAACACAAAATTGAGTGTACAATGCAAATATTAATTAATTATTATGTTTAATTAGAATTTTTAAATTAATAAAAACCAGTTAATTAAAGAATGTATGTTTGCGATAAAATGGTAAAAAAGCCATTTTTAGAAACGCGCAATTATCATGATTATTGGAATTATGTCTTTCTTGCAGGTTTAATTCATCTTATCAGTGGGTCATTCAGGGCCACACAACTCAGTGTTTCATTAAAATCAAGAGAAGCTGAAATAACCATTTTAATAATAGTCCTTAAATTATAAAAGGCAATTAAAAAAAAATTGGATGCGACGAACACAAAATTGAGTGTACAATGCATATATTAATTCATTATTATCTTGAATATGAATTTGAAAATTAAGAAAAACGAGATAATTATAGAGTTGATGCTCGCGAAAAAATGGTAAAAATGCCAATTTTAGAAACGCTCAATTTTCATGATTATTGGAATTATGTCTTTCTTGCAGGTTTAATTCATCTTATCAGTGGGTCATTCAGGGCCACACAACTCAGTGTTTCATTAAAATCAAGAGAAGCTGAAATAACCATTTTAATAATAGTCCTTAAATTATAAAAGGCAATTAAAAAAAAATTGGATGCGACGAACACAAAATTGAGTGTACAATGCAAATATTAATTAATTATTATCTTGAATATGAATTTGAAAATTAAGAAAAACGAGATAATTATAGAGTTGATGCTCGCGAAAAAATGGAAAAAATGCCAATTTTAGAAACGCTCAATTTTCATGATTATTGGAATTATGTCTTTCTTGCAGGTTTAATTCATCTTATCAGTGGGTCATTCAGGGCCACACAACTCAGTGTTTCATTAAAATCAAGAGAAGCTGAAATAACCATTTTAATAATAGTCCTTAAATTATAAAAGGCAATTAAAAAAAAATTGGATGCGACGAACACAAAATTGAGTGTACAATGCAAATATTAATTAATTATTATGTTTAATTAGAATTTTTAAATTAATAAAAACCAGTTAATTAAAGAATGTATGTTTGCGATAAAATGGTAAAAAAGCCATTTTTAGAAACGCGCAATTATCATGATTATTGGAATTATGTCTTTCTTGCAGGTTTAATTCATCTTATCAGTGGGTCATTCAGGGCCACACAACTCAGTGTTTCATTAAAATCAAGAGAAGCTGAAATAACCATTTTAATAATAGTCCTTAAATTATAAAAGGCAATTAAAAAAAAATTGGATGCGACGAACACAAAATTGAGTGTACAATGCATATATTAATTCATTATTATCTTGAATATGAATTAGAAAATTAAGAAAAACCATATAAATATTGAGTTGATGTTTGCGACAAAATGGTAAGAATGCCAATTTTAGAAACGCTCAATTTTTGTAATAATCGGAATCATGTCTTTCTTGCTTGTTTAATTCACCTTATCAGAGGGTCTTGGAGGGCCAAACTTTGAAACTTATCAAAATCATGAGTAGCTGATATTATTTTTTTAATGATGGTCTTTAAATTATTATAAGGAAATAAAGATGTTTGATGCGTCGAATACAAAAAGAGTGTATATATTGCTAATATTAGAAATTAAATCTCTTTTGCAGGTCAAATTCATTTAATCAGTTCGTTGTGCAGGTCCACACAACTTAGAAACTCTTTGAAATCATGACAGCTGAATTAAACGTTTTAATAAAAAGGGCTAAATAAAGCAATTAAAAAAATTGTTAAATTTTAAGTGGGGTTTTTTCGAAAACAAGGGAAACATGCACTCAATCTTTAAAATGAAATATATAAACATTATAAACATCCAACAAAATGTGACCCTTGATTTTATTATTTTTGATATTTTTACAAATTAATGTCTTACATGATTTCTGAGCAATGAATTTCTGATAAAAAATTTTCTGACTAATGCTGATTTTTTTTCTTATATATAATAGTAACTCGAAGAGAGCTGTTTGTGAATATTTTTAATTGAAATAATGAATAATGAAAATTTGCGCAATTTTATGATATAGGCTCGTCACTTGCTTTGCTCGCATTGGCTTTAATAATATATTTTTGTTCCTCTTTTTGTACAGGGTAATTTCGCAATACATTTATGGTGAATGTGAAACATCTATCATAAGGATTGTGCTGGAAAAATATAAGTATACAAGAGGCGGCGAAAGCAAAAATATTGAGATGAGTGATGAAAAAATGTGTGAAAATTATTATGTTTTGTAATTTGAAGTGATTTTGCACGCCTTCGGCGTTAAATTAATAAATTATGAGCAAACATAATTGCCATAATTTATCATAGGAAATTTCAACAAGTAAATAAAAATACATGAAAAAAGTGCCCTAAAAAATTATTTGGTTTATTTTTTAGCGCCATTGGCGCCTCATCTTATTCAATTTAAAATCTGTTACATCTGACGAATATTAATACAAAATAATAATCCCGTTTATTTGTTGTTTCCTTTTGAACGACCCTACAATGCCAATCAAGAATACAAAATACAAAAATTAAAATGTTCAACAATATAATTGTTAAATGTAAACAGTGAAAATTTCTGGCCCTTTGTTGCTCAAAGTCATATACACAGATATTTCTTTTGATTAATTTTTCGAAATGGGGAATAAAAAATCCAGAAGGATCAAGGCACGGCCAGACTGCAGGTAAATATAATTAATTTAATTATTAATATCAGGTGACTGCCATTTTATTTTTTACTTTAAATACAGAAAGTGTATTCATTTTGTGAATGATTATTTTAATACAGTCAAATGAAATGATTGGTTGAATTATTACACTTGGAAAATTTAGGATACCCCTGGCCGTGTCGGAAACCATCAAGCTTGATCTGGCTATTGCTTTCTCCCTGGAGCAGCCCAAAGGGCCATTGGAGGAATGGTTGACGGGGCCAAGACTGGCAGACGCCAGAGAGCCTTATGTCAGCGTAGAAAACGACCTGGCTGCCAGGGACGCCCAAAGGCTGACCCAAAACTCAGCATTCATCGAGCTGATTGATCTCGGCAAGTTGAAAAGAAAATATTAACAAAAACTTCAAAAACCCATTGAACTATATTCCACCAGAAGAGGTTGCTTCTCTTTTTGGCTTTTTGAATAACAAGTAATGAGAAACTTTGGAACGCTGATATTTAAAATGTTTTTAAAGTTGCGTGCAATTAATTTTTTTTTAACTCTGCTTTCGATTTAAGCGATACGATTAATAATATTGAGTTTATGATTTAAATAGACTTTGGTAAAATAAATATATCTGGTTTATTGCTGATTGACCAAATTGCAAGAAATCTCACCAAAATGTTTGAAATTCTAAATTCTTATATTTTGACTAGAAAATTTTGGTGCGTTGTCTTTGAATTTTGAAATTAAAATCATAAATAATACAAATAAATCTATACTAAATCGGACAGCACCCTGGAGCTTGGAGCAGTGCCTGAAAAGGCGCGTCACACTAACTGATTGCTAGAGCGGTAAAATGTAAAATTATGAAGCGGTTAAAATCTGCTGCTCCAAAACTCTGACAATATAGTTTTTTTTTTATTTATAAAAAAAGAAAAAAAAACAGAGCAATTTGAGAGGTGAAAATAATCGCTTTTAATGAATAATTATGGAGCGGTTAAAATCCACCGCTCTGAAACTCTGGCAATATTATATAGTTATTTATTATTATTTTTTTTTGGCAAAAAATAGTGCAAGATGGGAGGTGAAAATAATTGCTTTTAATGAATATTTAGCTACCGAACACTTTGCTCAAACTAAGAACGAATGGGAGGTGAGGAGTTGCCTGCTGGCAAAGCTCCGGAGCAAAAGACCTGGAGGCAGCACACCAGCTTCCAGCACCACTATTGCAGTGGAACTTTCAGTCCCGCTGAAAAGGCAGCGGTGGGAAATTGGTGTTTTCGAAGGTAAATAAATACAAACAAGTAAATAGGATAATTAGATCTTTTTACAGAGGTCACTGTCAAGGGAGCATTGTTTGAAAAAACATCTAATGCTTTGCTGGCAAAATTCGGTTGCCCTCCCAGACTGCCCAGAAATCTGAAGTTCGATAACTGCGTGCCAAATTGTTGGACGTTTGCTCTCCAGTTGCTGCTCCAGAAGGGTGTAAGTTCTCTAAAAGCAAACTTTTTGTTAAAATTAATTTAAAGAATTGAGCTAATTTATAAAACGTCCATAAAAATTTTACAGGAGCTCCAGGCGTTTGATGCCATCTGCAAAAACGTTAAACCCGGATCCGATTTGGCCCAGATGTGCGCCGCTTTGCGAAGATCAGGAGGGAAGTTGAGTGTCGAGGCAGAAACGCACAAGACTCAAGCCATAATCACTCTGTGCGTGAATTGTTTTACAAAAATTTTTATAGTTTTCTAATAAAGATGTTATCTAACAGGAAAGAGAGAATGATCCAGTGGGGCCGAGAGAGAGACAGCGACCCGTGGTCGATGTGGGGCGCAGAGGGCTACCGATTTTGGAGTCTTGAGGCGAAATACCTGATTTGTAGAAGCTGTGGGGCCACAAGATCAACTTTGGTGCAACCACACCTTGACCGGCTGGACTTTGAGATCCTGTCTGGAACGACAAATTGCGACCTGGAAGAATGCAGTGCTGTATGATTTAACTGGATTATATAATTTCCTTGCTTTCAACTTGTGTGTGCAGTGCAAGAAGGTTGCTGCAAGTACGAGGTATTTAATTAGCCGTGACATCATTTGCGTTGACCTCGGGGAAGAAGACAAGGAAGCAGAAGCCCTGGAAACACTGATTGGTGAATTCCCGCCTTCAGTGAAAATTTGTGGATACTCTTTCAAGAGGTGTTTTATGGGTGAGAGATGCATTAAAGAAAATTATAAATTTTTACGTTTCTGCAATCTTCACAGCGGCCGCCGAGTATTATCAAAATGGAGGCTCTCATCAGTTCCTGGTCTACGAGGAAGGCCAGGAACTGATGATGTGTTGTGACCACGAGCCTGGCGTGTTTTCCTCTAAGTATTCCTCTCAGGAGAAGCGGTTAGAGCTTACTTGCTTGGTATATGTCCGAGGTAACATCTAGAATTATTTTTATTAAATTGCAGCAAAAAATGAAATAAATTTTGTCCATTTTTTTCTTCAAATAAGGATTGTTAAATTCTAAATCCTTAATAATATGACTTAATATTTTCCAACCATGTAGATTTTTGTGCAATGCTCCAAAAGCCATTAATTATGTCTCGTTAATTTTTCAGATCAACAGAAATGTGTCCCCTGCAAGATAAAGTAACTAAGCTGAAAACGGCAAAACCATTGGACTCCAGCACAAGCCTGCATGCAAACCCCAGAGCCACAAGTGCCACGAATCTTCTCATTATCATCATTGAAGTCAAACGTCAGATTCGCAGCCAACAGTCAAGTCAAATCTTCGTGTGCGGTCCAAACGTGTTCCCTGCCTGCACACCATGCATCCCTAGTACAGCCAGGATTAGGATATCTTTCGAAGCAAGTCTCATAGAAGTCATAGCACATCGATCCCAACGAACCCAACCAGCAAAAAGAGTTGGAGAACACTTTTTTATATGCCCGTAGCGTCTTGATTTAAACCGTTATCAATCATTGTGCATTCCAAACCTGTTGACCCTAATTAGCTCTGAACACATAATTGCTTTTTGTTATACACATAATAGAATTTAACAATTATTGTCATTGAAATGTGATGTAATTTAATTTCCTTTTCCTTGTGCTGGAACTAATTTAAAAAAAAAATGAAATTTTATTTGCATATTTTGTAATTTTCATCTTTGAAAACACGTCTCACGCTCATATTGACATCGCAGTTAATTTATAAAAAATAAAAATTGATTCAATTTTGAGAACAATCTGAACAATTCTTAAATTTTGATCCTTGTTTTTAGTTGCAAAAGTGGTTTGGTGAAAAAATGAGCTGTTATTAAATTTGTGGAAATTTTGTTAAGCATTTTTGTATGTATAAAACAGGAATTATTAATTTTATTATATTTGTAAGAAGTTCCTATTGATTATAATTTATAAATGTTTTTCATAATCAGTGCCTTTGTTAATAATAAACACGACAAGAAAAAAACTAATAATAATTTTTATGGAAGACGAAAATGTATTCTCACAGTGAGTACGTCTCTAGTAACTATTGTTTAATTTTTTTAATTCCCTACACTCTGAACATTAATTTATGCAATTAACAAAAATACCCTCTCGATTTATTGCGTCATCTGAAAAGAATATTCACTTTTGCCACCATCTGAGCATCAAAGCCTTTGCGTAATGGCAAATGAAATCGCGGCACTCGCGTGTTCATACATATGCACATTTAGAAAGCCCTAAAATGGTTATCTTTTCTCGGCCGTTTGCAGCGCGCATAAACGCGCAGATTGTTTCCATTTTATTTGCTCTCGCGGTGGGCTTGCGGATAAAACGCGCTCGTTCCGGGTGCTGAAAAAAGCATCATCGGGTGCTTCGCACGTTGTGCCTTTTCGCACTTGTTATTCAGTATACGTAGGCGCGTGTTATATATGCCACCGCAATTTTATTGCGCGGCCTCGTTGTGTTTGCCAACGCAACTCTCGGTCGTTTTGTATTTATCCTGGTGCCATCGCAACGCCCGTGATTCATCACAACACGTACATGGGCGAATAATACACCTAGCAGTTAATTCTGAACAAATATCAGTGAGAGCACACTGGACGTCAGGTGTATTATGCCTTTGAGTGCCAAAGTAGACAAACACGGTAAAAAAAGAAGCGCTGCCCGCTTTGCTGAACAAACCCATGCAAAATGCCAAAACCAGAGTTTATTTGCAAGTCGTAATTTTCACTCCCAGGCAGATCGTTAATTTTTCGGATTACTGACCGACAGCAGCTCTGATTTGCGTGGCACGCCAAATTAAAAGCCTCTGGCCTGTGTAAATTCAATTGACCCTTTCATTGAGGTTTGTATGTGACGTTTTTTGCGTGTGACAACATTAATGAGTAAAAAATTCCACCAATTTTGTGAAAATCGAATGATTTGTTTAAAAGGGTTGTTAATTAACCCGCTTTCAAATAAAAATAATTATAATTATCTTAATTGGATCGTCCGCTTTGCTGTCAAGCATATGGTTTTTAATTGGACTTACTTATATTGTGAAATAATTTCGCATATTATGTTTCTAAATGAAACATTTTAATTTTCAAAATTTAAGTGTGTAATGTAAATAGTAAACAGAATTAAAAACAAATTGCCTTTAGTGATTATATCAAATAAATTCACATTAAATTAACAATTATTCATTATCTAGCAAAATTTATAATTGTATTAAATATCATTATTCTCCTTAAATTCATGAAATTAGAGACTGCAGTCAAAACGTTAGTAGATTTTTGTTGTTGTGATATTAATTTATTCTGTCTTCATTACCAAGAGAAACGCAGCCTTGGCAGGCAGAAAGCGCGAGAGGGGCCACATAATTATGACTGTGCCTGTATGTCAGCGGGACGATGCGACACGGCAAACAAAATTAAATAACCCGGTGCTTAAATTCGCGGTTTTACCCTACCTTGGGGGCAAGGCGATCGTCCCTGGTCCGTTTGCGGTCCTCGGCAGGTCGGCGAAATCTCCGTCGGCTCAAATTCGGCAAGATTGGGCGGGCGCGAGGCACTTTAATGTTGTTGTCGTTTTGCAAGTTTGTACTCTACACACTGCACACTCTCCCTCCATCCTGCTGGCGGTGGCTGATGCTGCTTGCTGCTGGTAGACCAGAGCGAACATGTCAGGACAGGGATGAGAGACGTGCGTCAACGTGTTAGGAGAGGCAGGTAGAAAAATAAAAGTGACGCCGCGCCGATTGAAAATATCATTATTTAATTTTACGTCATTGAATGATAATAAATTTAATATTGGTATAATTATGTTCTGCAAATTGAAAATAAATTTTTATATTAATGGTCAGTGTGGGTGGTCTCTCTTTGTCAATTTTGCTAAACGACGTTTCCGTTTCACTTCGCGCGTCTCGTTTTAATGCGGCGCAATTTCATCGCATTAAAATGCGGACGCGCGCGCTGGAAATGTACGCCCCGAGAAGTGCATTTTTATTCCAGCGACGGCACAATAGACATGAAGCACTCTCGTCAAGCGACGGAGGCAGCCACCTCCATTACGTAATGTAGTACAAGCCATAAAAGCGACGCAAGCGTAATTAGGCGCACAAATTTCGTGGCCATTTTTCAATTTCGGGATGGCTTGTCTCACGCCACAATCTGTCTTAATTATAAGGCAATTTTAATCTGCACGTGAGATGGAAAATAAAACCAGGCCTTTGTGGTTGACCAAAATTTGCCTCTGCGACCCCAATTTCAGTTTTCCGACGTGAGAATTCTCAATCAATATCACACCAAACAATAAGATCTTGAAAATCAATAAAAATATTATTTTCAAGCAAAATTAAAAGATATAAAAAAGTAAGTAAAGGGGAAAACTATTCAATCATTTTCTCACAAGTCAAAATAGAGAATTAATTATATTGGCAGCCAGTAAAAAAATTATAAGCTCAATTGGAGGCAAATTTTTTTTATTCAACCTACTAGAGCCCAAAAATAGAAAAAAATTATTGGAAGATCCTTTATCTCAAGTCTGTAATATTTGATAGAGAGAGGATGGACGAAGGGGGATTTTGCCAAAAATATCCCCAGCTCTTCACTTTCTTCATTCTGAGCGTTTTGGGGAGAGTTAGTGAGGAGCGCAATTAAATTTTCATTGCGTCCATTACAAAGGCCCAAAGCAAGTCAAGTCAGTGGCACGTGTTCAGCGTTTATCCCACACGCGTTTGCATTCACTTTTTTACTCGTAAGTGGCAGACAAATTGAAACATTTCGTGACAAGCGATGCGGAGTCGAGGCTAAATAATTTATGAGCATATTTGAGGGGTAATCGAGTGAGTGAATTTACCCTCGGCGCTGCTGCTGCTGCCCAGGCGGCGCGCGAGGGCGATTTTTCCCAGCGCTCCATCGACTAGCGCCACTGCAGAGTATGCAACCGGCCGAACCCCGGTGAACTCGGCCGGCAACCAGTTGCATGCGCTGCAGGGGCTCGTCACTAATTTGAGCCCAGGCAGTAAACTAACCGTCATGGCTAAGGCAACCCACACACATATACACAATATTCGCATGTAATTGCGGCACAATGCCAACTTGGTGTGTCCTAAATGAAACTGAATAATTGATGTGGTGAGCGAGTGCGGTTGGCTCTCGATTCAAAAGCTGCTGCCTGTTTTATATATTGAAAAAAGGATTTAATATTCAGTTTCCCGGCCAATGAAGAGGAAAATTGGGAACGCTTTGTAGCTTTTTGTTTGCATCAATCCGCTTTGGACCCTCTTGGAAGCACTCACTCTGGTACTTCTGTAGTATTAAACGGTATTAAATATTAATTTCCCAGCACAATTACAAAGGTGCTGCTTTTTATACCTGATAAAACTTCAGCATTTCCGTTAGAATTCCTGGAAAGGTGGATCAAAATACACTTCGGAGAATGTGATTCTATCAGTTGATTGATTTAGATTGCATTAGATTGATTTAGGAGCTTCTATTTTGCGAAACGGAACACACAATGAGGAAAATAAATTAAGTTCACTTATAGTTTCATATGAAAATGATTAATCGTTAATTATCTTGTTAAAAATAATATTAATTATTGTTGATATACAATGATATACAAGTGAACAGTATATGATTAGATGTGTAGAAACGTCAACTGAAAGAATTAAGTCACCAAAATAGATATAAGTTTGAAAATTTTATTAGCAATTTAATAGACAATAACTAAATTTGAGGCGTGAAAATTTAAATTTAACAATTTTAATATAAATTAAGAGAGTTTAATTAAAAAAGTTTAAAAAAGAAATAATGTATTGCAAAAAAATAAGCACTAATAATTACATTTTAGTAACAATTATCAATGATGTTAAAAAATAGCAGCATAAATAATTTAAGTGTTTGTTTTTAACATTCAGTACTTGGCAAAGGTGATCACAATGGCAATTCACAGACTGATTTGCTGCTCATCGCTCAGTGGCACAATGCTTTTATTATCCGCATCATGCTGAAATCGTAGGCATGCAACCGTTTTGGTGGCTCAATTGCCTCCGTCAAGCCTTACAGTTTTGCCCACACGCATAATGGTGAAGCCAGAAATAATGAAGTTGCTGTGTTCTCTTTGAGCCCTGGCAGGAGAATATGTATATTTATATCGGCCATTGTTAATCTCCCATTGAGGGAGAAATTGTGTAGTTTGTAATGCTGCCACGACTAAAAAAAATCCACACGGAGAAGAAGATATTATATCATTCTTGAGAATCAATTTATTTGTGTAGTAAGAAACCCGCCAAAAATGGGAAATTAAAATTATTTATCTTTTTTCCTCTTTTACCTTCTTCTATTGAAAATCTGCAGTGTTGCATGTAAAGGAAAATTATATTTTACTTTTACAATAAGATTAAAAAAATTTACAGGTTTCGTATTAGACTTATATACTGCTTATATAGTCAATTATTCATTTTGGTGAATAGGTTTAAAGATGTATCAGTTATTCAGAAAGATGCCTGTAGCAAAAACTTTTTGGGATGATCCTATTGCTCTGTGAGAAACTTGTAAGCTAATTAGGCAGAATTACTTTGAGCGGAAAAAATTAGGAGCACGCAACGGCTTTTTGAATCTGAGCCTGTAAAATTGGCTGCCAGCAGCGGTCAAAGAAATTTCCGCAGAGGAGCACTACAAAAGAACGCTCCAGTTTCACCGTGCGCGCTTCATTTTGAAATTCCAAGCGGAACAGAAAAGAGGGAGATAAAAAAAAATAATTATACAAATATGCAGCAGTGGGTCGCTCGCGGCCAGGCGTTTGACAAACAATGTAATTACAGCACACGCAGAAACCAGAGAGTTGGGAGGGGAAAAAAGCAGGGTGGTGCAGAAAACCGCCATGGCGCGGGCAGCGGCGGCGTCCGCGCAATTAGCAATTAAAAAGACGCGTAATCTGTTTTACATGCCGAGTCGGGCGCCCTTTTCCGAGTCCAGCATTCCGTTCGGATCAATTATTAAACATTTTTTTAATAACAACCCTTTGAGCGCGAGCTGGCGGGCGGGCAAGCAGCAAACAGAACATGTCATTTGCGATCATCATAATTTGATAATGAGCCCTCGCAGCCGCGTCAGCGCGCTGCCATAATTAATTAATTTCGGGCGCGCGCTACACACAAAGTGCTGAACGGCATTTTTCACCTGGCGCCACCGCCGTTGTATGGTGCGAGTTTTTGTTGGTTCGCTAATAACCACACCGTGATCAAACTTCACGCGTGCTTTCTATGCTTGTTCGTAGGTGAAAGCGTACCCCTTATTACCCCGCGGCGCCTCTCCACCTTTCGCCAATTATCAACGCAACCGCAGAGGAATCGGGTTTATTTGGGCGCCGAGCTTCATTAGCCTCATCGCTCCGATTTCAAATGAGCCGAGCACGCACCCCAGCAATGAAAACTTCTCTCACGCTCTGTCTGCTAATGCGAAATCCTAATTTCCGTAATCCCACTTACGTCTGCTAAACAATCCTGTGAATTCAATATCGGTGTCGTCTCGTGTCTCAAGAACTCCTTCCTCGATCTTCTTCAAATCAAAGAGCATTTAATTAATTTGTCTTTGCTCTAAGACAACTGTTTTCTCCTGCGAAATATTCTTATTTGCGCTGACATTCTTTAAAACGTTATTTAGGAAAATAACAAAACATTATTATTTTTGTAAACAATATTTAGGTTTTATATAATTGCTTCATGAATAGGATGAATTGCTTGCCATGATTGCAACACGTACTCTTTCACGTGCTAAAAGTAACCTATTCAGAGCATGCACTCACTCAATTGCAATTCCGATTGTATGCAACCTAACTATTGATTTGCCAACTCGAACTGTTGGCTGCACCACGGGTAGCAAATTGCTTCATTTGCTCCACTTTATTTTTCGCTTCAGCTGATTCATCAGTACTAAAATTGGGGCAACAATAAAATAAAACTAGTGTCATCTTTGCATGATGTGCTTTTTTTCATAAATAATTTGCATTTAACGTCTTTGTTAATCTGCATGATTATATAAGGTTTTAGAAATTTTTAAGAGACGGCCAAAATCCTTTCTGTAAAATGCGAGTGTTGGATGGTTAAAAAGAAATAAGTAAAGAAAAAAAAATTACCCATGGAACTTTTAACGATCGGAAACGTTCATAATTTTATTATTATTTTTTTAATTTTTTTATTTTCGGTCAGGCGAAGACAAAGTGTCTTATCAGCCTGTGCCCTTTTTTGAGCTTGCTGAAGGCAAGCTCCAATCTAAAATTATTTGGGTATTTTTTTTTACCTTTATTATCATTAATAAAACATCATTTATTCATCATTTAATCAACATTTATTTGTTGTAGATCGTTTGGTATACAGAAATAATATTCAGTTTAAAAAATTTACATCATGGATTAACCACGAAGCCATTTATTAGCATACCTTTAGGATGTTCATTAACATATTTTATTTTTTAATATGTTTTATAGTTATTGTCTTGAATAAAGAATAAATATATTTGATAAGAGTTTATGATAATTTTACGGTTTTTGAAAAAAGATGACGTATTTGATAGTCTCAAATTCATCAACGCAAATTAATTAAATGATAATAAAGTTTTTAATGAGTTTTCCTCCGAGTTTTTCAGAAAACCATTCGCCCCCTTTTTTGTGGGAGTATTCTTGGTATTTTTTATTAAACACCCCTTTTTAATAACGAGAATTAAAGCTGTTAGAAATTCCGACAATTTTGTGCGCCGAAAACACCCAACGAAATTTCGGAGTAATAAGGAGGGAAAGGAAAACATTCCTCGCTCCACTCTTCATTACGTTGTTCCACTTGATTCACTCTGCCATCCAATATATATTTCTCTCAACGCCGGGCGTTGGTGGAAATTCCTTTCCTGCGTGAAACAGTGCGCCGGTCGTTAATCAATAGCCAAATTGGGCGGAAGAACAGCGCAGCGAGCAGCAGCCCTTGTGCGAAAGACAAGAGTGAAAGTGGCACAAAAATGATAATGATTTCATTCGGCTCCGTACGGAATTCAAAACAAATCGGGTGTCTCTCGCTCGACCCAGCGCAATTTTTAACGAGCACTCGACACCGCACATAAATTTCCACTCAACCCTAGATCGATCCCGTTGATTTTCGACAAGGGGAAAATAATAAAAAATACACACGGCTGTCGCTTCGGTGAAAACTCTGATGGGAATCGACGCAGCATTAGACACGCTTTTTCAGGTGCGTTTGGCACACCGTTTTTCCTTTCGCAACTCGCCCATTTTTGAGCTGCATTGAACTTTGTGGGAATTACTTTTGTTTTATCCAAGCGGTGGAAAATTGGGGTTAGAAAAAGGTAACCATGGTGGCAAAAGCAGAAGCAATTTCAACTTTTGCTTCAGTTAATTGTAAACGATGAAAACTTTGGCCACTTTGGCCTTTGTAACCAGAGCGATTGATATGACAGGTGGATGGGACTGAATTTGTTTGAATTTGTCCAAAGAAAAAGTTCAAACGTGTCAGTGAAAATAAAATCCTAAAGTGAAACGGAAAGCCTGACATCTTTTGAATTTTTTCGCTCCGTTTGAGTTTGGCAAGCTCTTATTTTTTCCTCCCAGGGCCAAAACTGCCACACTCAGAACAGAAATAGTCAGAGAGCGTATTATCGGGCTTTGCAGATCCTGCCGAGTCAATTAAAACTTCTCCTATTCATTTCTCGCAAATAGGGCGTGCGGCCGCATTTGCATGCAGACCTGCTAATTGAAACTTGCGATGCATTCGCGTTCGAACCGTACGCAGAGACGAAGAGTTTATGCAATATATAGTTTGCTGCAAATGCAAATTCCAGCTGCTATTCTAGTGTTTCTTCCACTAGCCCTCTAAAAAATAAAAGCGAATCGTCAGAAATTTCTTGGAAGCGAATCTGTAATTATAAATTACTTTTTCAATTGGGTTGAAAATAACGCGCAATTATTATTATTTAACAGAGATGCAATTTCGGATAAACCACATTTATCTAAAAGTGTGTTTTTTACATTTTAATAAAAAATTCTAAAACATCATAAACCGAGAATATCTGTATTTTTTGGGACTCCAAGATTCATTATCAGTGATATTGAAATTTGAAACCTCTTTTGATTTTACCAGAATAATAAATAATACACAAATCCAGTTTTGTTGAAATAAATTAAATAATAGTCCCAATTTCAACTCTTTTTATCTGCCCTGACCTGCATTTTATTTATTCACCTTTTTCTCTTTGTTACTCAATCAGGTTTAGGACCGGTTGAAAATTTTGTCGTAACATAATATACTATGAAAGACCGTGATAGCTTCAAATTTCATGAGGTGAACATTAATCAGGTGATTAATGCATGCATGCGTCGAAGCGAGTTTCAATTTCGCCGGTTGCTCTATTCCACGAGCGCACAGGTAGCTCTTTAATCATCCTGTCCAGTTGGGCGATTTTTCGGCGAGCGCGGTGCGCATTAATTAAGCCGCAAATTGATGTCAAACAATCGGGGCCAATGGAATGCGCGGCGGTCTGCGGCCGAGATAGAGCTTCCTCCCAGTTATACCCTCTCTCTGGTCCGCACGCGCCCAAGTACTGTACACATATACACATAGACGCTCGCAGAATTAAACAAACACACCGGATAATTAGATATTGCTGGGTGGAGAGCGGTTCAATAATGTTATGGCCACTCTCTGGTCACAGGAATATCTGACCCTATTAAAGCAAGGGTGCGCAAAGGGAGTTGCACTGAAAGGGCTCCCGGGGCTCTTCGAGCAAGTGAAAGTTCCGAGGTCCAGAACAACATTATTTATTGTTATGTTGATTGCACCTAGCTAAAAGGCTTTTAATGAAAATGAGCTATAATATTACTTGCAACTTCATTCAATATAATTATAAAATTCATCTATTTACTGTTAAGAAGATGAGAAATTAAGACGATTAATGTTCATTATTTAGTGTTTTATAAAATATATTCTCAGAGTTTTATTCTTACCAACCTGTTACCAACCATCAAGGGTATTTATATATTCAACGTTCAAATTTAATTAATTAAATTTTAATTAAAAATTAAAAAATGTATAATAAATAATGTTCATACAAATAAAATCCTGATAAAACCAAAATATTAAAAAAAAAAAATAAAAGTAATTAAAGATACAAAACAATTTTTTAAAAAATTTTTTAGTGTTATTGGAAATAACTTTTATGTTTTTTTTTTACATTCAATTACAATTTAATTTTATGTTATATGCTGTTGAAGAAACTGCTTATTTGATTGTAAAGGTGAAGTAAACCTGATATTGTATGCTAATGCTTTTAGGTAACAGTAACACCATTTTTAATGAATTCACAATCAGCTCCTTTAATTTATCCTCGTACTCGCAACAAGTCATTCAGAAGAATCCATTAAAGCATTGTTGTAAGCTATTTTTATGCAATTTAATTATTTTAAATGTGCAGCAAATGCCTTTTCAGTGAAACAATCTTTTTAACAAAATAAATTTAAAAAAAAAACACGCAATCAGCGTTTTGCCCGACGTGATTTAATATCACATTAGTTAAAAGCGTAAATCTCGCTGGGGCTCGCAGCCAAGCTGGGAAAAAGACCCCTTTAAAAATGATTAAAATCTGCTGTTCGGCAATTAAGCCCACTCGAATCGCCCGCTTGCACCAGCTACAGTTGCCTGGCTCATCTCCCCAGGACTTTTATTACCAGTGATTACGCCTCACGGAGCTGAGTAATTAATTGATGCATAATTAAATTAGGTCCTGCCTCCCGCTCGTTTATTGTTTTTACGCTCCAGCACTCCGCATGCGACGCTCTGTTTGCGCTACGTTTCTTTGATTAGTTCTGTCCGGTTCGAAATCAACAACACAGGACACAAAGGAAACTCGCACCCAGTTTGTGTGTTTGTCCGCCGGTTTCACGCGCTCTCTAAGTGATTGTTTTTGCAACAAAACCGGGCAGAGGGGTTTGGGGGGATTACCGCCGCCCATGCAGAATCGCTCCTTTTCTCAAGCCTATTTAGCGTGGTCGGCCGATCTTGGGATTATGGTGACCTCTCGCTCCCCTATCGGCCGCTCCACCACGTGCGGAAGAGCACGCAGTAAATTATGCATGTGTTTATAATCACTCATGGTGCTAAGCGTGTGTAGCACCCGTGCTCTGGTGGTTAATGGAACAATGATTGTTGATGGTTAATTTATGAGCGGCCAGTGTTTATTCAGAATAAGCAAAATACGCTAGCCGGTCTATTTTCGTCATCCTCCGTAAGAGTTCAACAGCTGCCAGTACCGGTCAAATCCAGGAAAGGTCCCATGACGAACAAAAAAATTGCTATGCAAAATTTTAGTGCCGATTAATAACAAAATTGTATTTGAAAAAAGAGTTTTAACTTTATGATAGTTGTTATCATTGCCCAGGAGTTTGATAAATTTATAAATTTAAATATTTTAGGCATCATTTCATTTTTAAAACCTAATAGTAATGCCCGCTGGCCATAATATTTTGTTGTTGAACTTACTATGTTTTTGCCATTTACTCTGAAAATTTTCCAATAATTTGAAAATATAATTTTAATTTTTCTTTTCATTTAAACTTATTACAATGACAGTTTAAAGCGCCAAGAAAACTTCCAGCCACGTTGAGATTTAAGTTGTCAATTATTATTTTCAAAGAGAAAAATATAAATATTTACAAAATTTTAAATACAATCTTGCATTTGGAATCAAATGGAAAATCACGATATAGTTCCTGTGCAAACCTCTACCTTCAATTTTATACTTGATGAAATTCACATCTCAAATTTGATGGCAACCTTTTCCTCTCCGCAAAAGTCCACAAGCAGTTTGACAGAGAAGTGTGCTAGCCGGCTTGGGGAGAATTTTCATCTTCACAAGCAAAAGACTTCTTGACGTAATTAAGTTGAAACCGAGAATCGTTGGCTGCTCTCTTCTTGTTGCCCTGCCTCCCTCCTCTTCACGGAAACCCGTCTTCGCGGAAATTCGTTCTTTTTAATCCAGCTGAGGCTTTTTGCGCCGTCAGAAGTGGAGTAATTAGCTTCACGCTGCTCCTCATCAATCCGCCCTCTGCGTCAAATCCTATTACTTGAATCAATTGTGTTGGATGTTCGTTATTTGAAAGGCAGCCGCGAGCGTGGTTTCGGCGCTGCCGAATTTTAGCTCTTTTGACATAAAAGGAGATGAGCCCAAAATCGCATTTTGGTTTCTGCCAGAATGTAAAGCTTTCAATCAAACCACGTGAAAAATTGAATTTATTTGGCAGGCGAGATGCACTCTGATCAATATTAATTTTATTACAGTTGCACTTTCAGATTGGATTGTTTTTATTTTTATCAGATTTTTATGTTTTAAACAATTTTTTTCATTGAATTCAAAAAAGTTTATTTATTTTTATTTATGTCCAATTTGGCTTACAATTGTTTATTATTTGAACTAAATCTGTGCTTACGTTCTTATGGTAAGTCTCAAAATTCATGTGTCTACAACGTCTGTTTGAATTTCTCTCTAATTAACAATCGTATGATAATGGAACTCAATGGCCCTGAAAATGTGATTACTTCTGTGAACTGCGACGTTTCTGGTCTCAAACGCGTCCTCTCCAAATATCGAAACTCAATTTCATGCAGACGCAACAATGTTGAGCAGATCGACCGTTCGCTTTCCGTCAAATATGTATTTGACCCACGTCCCTTGTAAAACTATTGAGTAATGGGTTCTCTGCAACGGACAAAACGGGTCGCTCAAGCGGGCGGCTGACCCGAATCGCCTCCCACATGCCAAACAATACCATTTTCTGCGTCGTATTGATTAATTTGCTCATATATATCCGAGAGAGACGCACAAAGCAACTGCGACTTTCGCAATAAATTCCGAGCCTCCTTTCACGACCATTACCTTGATTGTTGTATGTTCATTTCCCTGCCTGCGTTCACACAAAGCAAGCTGGCGCTCCCTCAATATATTATTCATCGCCGCTAACTGAATCGCTCGAGTCGTTCGCAGGATTAATTTCTGTTTCTCGGGAATCGAAACTAATCTTCTCGAAAGGAGGAGAGGGACGTGAAACAACGCTCGCGAATCCTGCCTTGAATTATTAGCTTGATATTTTCTGTGGCAGGCTGAAATATGGAAATTATAAACGTCAGAGAAGGTTTGCCGTGACGAGTGGGAGGACGAGTGCATTATAAAGGTGAATGTTGCGCCCGCGTGGGCGCCGCCCGCGCATCCCCAGCACCGTTTTTCCACCGTGTACGTGGCAAACACAAAATTCAAGCGACACTTGGGTCGAGTGGAGCAAATATCTAAAGTCAAAAGCCGACGTGAAAACGATTTTTCGCCAGCACCCCGAGTGGAGGGGCCGTTAGCTGGCAGCAGGCGGGATTAGTACAAAAGGTGTATTATTTGCTGGCAGCAGCTTCAAAATCTCGGCAGGAAGGAATAAATTAAAGATTTAGAGGCAAAGCCTTTGAAGACAGATGCTTTCTTCTGATTAAAAGCAAGCTGGAAAAATGCTTTCCTTTATTTCCCGTTCGCTTCACAATCGGATGATAAAGGAGAAAGGAAAGGAAAAAATAAAGAAAGAGAAGAATGCTGCAACCGGAGCGTCCGGAGAGAGGCGCGGGTTGCATACTCCGCGCAAATCAGGATGAAAGGGGAGTGAAGAATGTGAACTCGTCCAATAAGAAGGTAATTTCTGTTCTTTTGAACTTCTGACTAACTCGAAAACGCAGAAGTCAATACAAATTGATCCTCAAAATTGTCCCTTTCGGAATTAGACTTTTGCCGTTGATCTCATTTTCTTGCCTAATTTAACGCAGACTGTTGAAAGGATTCGCGTGGAACGCTATTATCTTTATGGAAAGTGCAAAGAAAACATTTGTTTAAGCGAGGATTGTTCTTCAAAGTGGATTACGCGAGATCCAATCAAGAGCCACTTGTTGAGCTCGCACTGCATATATACGATCGTGCTGGGGAACGCCACGCTTTGCATCACATTCTCGGAGCACAACAAAGCCCTGAGCTAAAAATATGCCAAGCAATTTTCGTTGGGATCAAAAATTTGTTGAAGACGTTTTAACTCCTCGTTGAAATCGACGCTCTCGTCAAAAGTAAATTAATTTCCCGGCGTAATCCGTGCGATGCGTTTCCAACGAGCGATCAATCACAGGCTCTCTTCGGCCTGCAGGTGGTCCATAAAAAAGTCGCTGAAAGAGCCGAGGGTGGGCTGAGAATCTTCGCCCACAAAGGCATTGTACGTGGACATAAAGGCCGTTGCACGTACGCGCATTCTTACAGTGGCCGCTTCTTGTAGCGCACACGCGAATCGGCTGCTCGTCTTTCCTATCAATTTTCACTGCCACGCTTTAATCCCCTGGCGGCCATTGTAGGCGAATTAATCCCAGGGGAGCGGCAAGAGCATTTTTCATCCTGCGTTAGGCCAATTCATCTGCTAATGCCTCTCTTTCTCGCCGCTACCTCGCACCTTGCCGCGTTCTAATTTCTTTGTCAAAGAAAAACGGAGCCTCGTGTCGGGTACGCGCGATTAAACCCTAGCAGGCGAAGGAAGGACCTCTTTTGTCTTTTTCCAACTCGCCTGTTGGACAAAGCCGATTTAATTCGCAGCGGCGGCTGCCTAAGCTCTTGATTTTTAAACCCGTTTGACGCAAGACACATTAGCCAACTGCAAAGACATGAATTATGCATTTCCGATTTTTGACCGAAATAAAAGTTATTTTTTAATTCATTTTACTTGCTGAAATTGGGATAATGGCTGTAATAATATTTTTATTTGGACAAATGTAAAATTATTTTTTCATTAAAAAAAATTAATTTTTATTTTAAGGAGAGCTAAATTGGATGTGGAATTTTATTAAATAATATTAACTATCAAGTTTTTATACAATTGAGATCTATTTACAGTGATACCTTGTAAATCTAATTATAAAAAGAGTAAGATTTAACAATGTATTAAAAAAAAACATTTTCACTGCAAAAATAACACACAAAATAAAAAAATTTAATATTCTGAAAACTGCTTGTTCAACTTGTGTGTATCGTTTTTCCACACGATCGAATATAATTTTCCTTTCTATGCCCGTAGCCTGCATTGTTTGCAGTCGTTAATTCAAAGCCTCGACACATTAATGTGCTGCTAACATACACACACAGGGAGAATTTTAGCAATATATGTACTTCCGCCAATCGATAAAATCTCATTTTTCCCCCGCTCACAACGAGAGCGCCATGCAAACTCTTTTGTTATCGTAAGCGGACCGTTTCCGAGCAAATAAAAAGCATTACAAGCCCCTCTCGCCTTTCCGATAAGGGAGAAAAATCGCACGCCTCGCGCGCTGTCACTATGCGTTGGGGCTTTTGTTTGTCTTGATTGAATTTCCTGCCGAGTCTTAGTTGGTTCGTCGCTTCCTGGAACCGACAGGTAAATAAGATCCATTATCAAATCGATAGCGGGTGGCGCTCAACATCTAGCTAATTTCCTCTCCGACAGAATATGCACATGGGAGCGCGAGTTAGCGGGGCCCGAGTGCACGTTATCATCGCCGTTTGTGTGTACACATATAAATAATTTGATTAGGATTAACACCTGTAGCGCACGAGCGGGCGGGAGAGCGAATGAGGCAGCCATGAGAACAGCCCCTACCTGCGCTGCTGCAGCAGGGGGGAAACCGGGACTTCGCTCCCAGGGGTGAAAAGTTTCGTTTTTTGACTGCTACGTACAAACGTACTCCGCACACTGGGAACAAAGAGAGACGGCATGGAAAATATTTATGTTGCCGACCGGAAAGTTTTTGATGCAGAAACTCCCAGTGGGACGGGAACGCTGATTGAAAAGTAATTTTGCATCGATTTGAATGTAAAAACGCCGGCGGATGGGGGGACTTCATTTAAGGGAATTTTCGTGAAACGGGCTTTTGATCATTGAATCTAAGTATGGCAGCGGACCAGCCTGAAAAGTGCCTCAACTTTCTTTGCTGAAACGTGAAATTGAAATGCAATAAATATTGCTTGGAACATTATATTTTAAATCTTTACATAAAAATATAGGGCTAGAATTTGATATTCCCGTTCATGTAAATATTTCATTTAGTTTAACCTGTACTCTTCTAATTAATAATATAAAAAATATCTCTTTTTATATACATTAACTGTGCTGATTAAGAGAAATTGTAATAAACAAATTTAATTAAAATCAATAAAAACAAAAAACTTTTTACATTTAATTTGTTTGAGCTATATTCTATTATAAAAGTCTACAGACTTGTAGACTTGTCTAAAAATTGCATAGAAAAAATCACATAAAAAATGCTTCGTTTTAAGACTTTTCATTTCTTCTAATTTTATATTCTCAAACTAGAATTTTCATAATATACAAAGAAAGATAAAAATTACCAGACTTATCCAATCTACGGAGAAATATGCTTTTCCGAGTGTCCTGAATCTGAGTAATTGAAAGCTAATGGCCTCTCGGAGCATCACAAAGCTCGGAAAATTCTCCTCAAAAAGCAGAGTAGGTTTTCCCTTGGTCGCGGTGCGCGACGGAAAGAGCAAACAGCTCAACAGGAGGACCCTTCTCTATCTCTCATGGTACGCCGGAATGCAAACATGAATATTCATTTGATATTCATAAAAATTTATGAGGGTTAAGTGAGCGTGTTTGCCCAGAGCGGTATGGCGTCGTCGTGTATTTGATTGAAAAAAGAACTCGGCGAGCAGCGAAAATTGATTGCCGCCGGCCACTAACTAGAAAGCTACCAGCATACACGGCCAAATCTTGTCCGGTCGGACCGACCGGCCACCTTTTCTCTCTCTCTCTCTCTCTCTCTGGTTGTAATTATACAATGTATGCGTGGAAGTGAAGAGTAAAAGAGCGGCGGCGGCAAAAGGGCACAAGTTCAAACGGGGCATCGGTTGAAATCCACAGCGTTTTGCGTCAAATGTACAGCGGACGCGTGCGTGTGGCATCACCCAAAAAAAAGGAATATAAAAAAATGAAAAGTTCGGTTCGGCGCTCGTACGTATATCTGGCCCTCTCCGCTCCGCTCATGACGCGCTGCTCTTGCATGGGGAGTATTGATCCAGGGACACACTGTAGCAACAGCTTCTCTTGCTTGCTCGCTCGGCTGCTTGATTCCCTGCTTTGTACACGGACCAAACCAGCCTCCCCTGTCAAGAGGAGGACCCTCCACCGCCGCTGCCTCCACCACCGCACGGCCGCCAGCTCTGCCTGTTGCTCTCGTAATGCAACCCAATCAAGCAGCCGTGCGCTCTCTTAAAAATAACGCACAAAGTCACCTGCTGGCTCTCTCTCTCTCTCTCTCTCTCTCTTGGCCGACAGCGAGTGGGCGACCGCTCCGCTCTCCACCGCTGACCCAGAGGCACCCTGAGAGAGTCGCCGCTGCTTTATCGAATTAGTCACTCTGCCACCGGGCTAACAATGTCCTAATGCAATAATGGATGTGGAGGCCGCTGGCACTGCTTGGAATAAACAATTCACGAGGCGTAATTCACTGCACTCCAGCTTTTGAATTTTGCACTCGGAAATAATGTGTTTCGGTTAAAAAGGTGTGCTGCTCTTATTTCATCTGACAGCTGGCTAGAAAGTGAAATCCGTGAATGGAATGGCGCTTCAGTTGATCAACAGGTCAATGGGGTTCGCCGCGACTGACGGCGCCCTGCCGTCTGCTGTGCTCATCCATAATACATTTTATATAGGAAATTTTAGCAAAATTCTTGCCAGTATGGTGGTGCCGTTTTGTCCAATAATACCTTTTCCTCAAAAATTTGTTTTCAAAAATTAAATTTAAGCAATTGGGCGAAATAAAATCAAACACAACTTACACAAATTAGTGTAACACAAAAGTTCACAAGTGATAGCAATAAGCTGCTATAAAACAGACGTAAAATAATTTCTAGAATTTTATTAAAAACTTTTTACAAATTTTTATTTTTAATATAATTTGGAATTTTATGCTGATTTCTGCCTTGTTCTTTGTGGCCCTATTGCGGGACTCCATTTAGCTTTGTAGAGCGACACCAACTTCTGGGTTTTTAGCATTTGGCCGTTGTTATTTTTAAATATTTTTTTTTCAGCTTAAAGTCTTTTCAGGATAAAAATGAAAAGCAGGCAATTAAAAGTTTCTCGTGCCAGCCTAGGGTGTTTCCTGAAATTTTTAAAAGCATAAGCAGGCTTTTCAAATATCCCTCGAGGATGTAACAATAAGAATAATTTTCTTTTTCTAACTAAATTTGCCAAAAAACATAAAGGCAAAATATTATTTGGCAATTTTCTATTGAATAAATTGGAAGCAAAATTAGATATTGCAACAAAAATTATTTTTAATTTTTAATATTTGGTTCTCCTTTGTGTTCATATTTAATTGTTTTTTTTTTCAGAGATGATATTTCCTGCGTATTATTGTTTAAAAAACAATTTGGACCGAAGTTACTATTGATATAGACAATCCCGGTGGCTTACTTTGCTCAAAGGGGTTTACACATCCAATATAATCCCCAGAAAGTAGCCAGCAGGTTCGATGCAAAACCAATAATATCGCTTACAAAGAAGCGCGTGCTCATCTCGCAACGGTAGGTAGAGCAGCACGACCACCAGCGCAGCTACCTGCCGCTCCATATTGATTGGGGCCGTACATGAAAGGGATGCAAATAATCTTTGTTTAGCAGAGGCTTAGTATTAAAACCCCTGCGCCTGCACGCGCTGCGTACCAAGTCTGCGTGTATTTGGCCAAATAATGCGCGCTATGAGTGTGTTTTTGAGGGCGCACAATTTCCGCCGGCGCCACGGCCAACCAGGAAAAAATCCAATATTAAATTTGAGCGCCGCCCGCACCGTGTACTACAAAATTCAGTCGACTGGCTGAAAAACTCTTGAGAGCGGCATTAACGAGACGAGAGGGTGTACAGCGAGCACGAGGAAGGTGAGGAGGAAAAATCCATATTCTGCACTGGCCTCGTTTTCGCGACTCTCCGAGGGAAATAACTCATCGCTGTGTGGCGGGGGCGCACATTACACCGCTTTTCATTGTTGCCGCACCAAGATGAAGAAGAAGCCCTCGTTTTAATGGGCACAATGCCGCAGCAATTTTAATTAGAAAACGCTCGCGAGTGTTAAACAAAGTTGGCAGCGTCGTTCCAACTGTTGATTGCATTTGATGCTTTTATTGTCGTCGGCGCAAGTCGAAGCCCTCGGAGCAGTCGTGGCAAGGGGGCGAAGAATTGGATTAGGCGGCAGCCCTGAAAATATTAAGTTACTACGTTAATGGAATTCGGCCAAATATTCATAATCATACAAACCGGATTGGTTCTCCACATAAAGCCACAGTTAAAAGGGCGTGCGCAAACAGCGCGCTGGGTAACAGGTGGCTGGATGGATTGGCGCGTGAGCGGTGCTTGATTCTGCTTGCTCGCGAGCGGGCGGGCGGGCGGGCAGCCGAGCTACAAGGGAGAGAGAAAGAGAACCCTCGTCATCACCCGCCGCCGCCGCCGCTGCCGCCGCCGACCAGCAGCACCACTCACATCAAACGCACACGCGGGCCCGCACTGCACGCACCGAAGAGAGCGAAGAAAGGCAGAGAGCGCCTTTTGCGGGGACAGGGTGTGATGCTTATCTCTGCTGGCCGAACCACTCGCAAAAATTAGCGGCTCAAACGACGACATATGTCCGCAAGGTGAGTAGCCGAAAATCAATCTCGCCGCGCGCGCTTTCCAGCCGAGATTACCTGCCTTCGCCGCCGCTTTTTCTCATTAATGCTTTTCCTCCGTCCCCATACAGCTCCGAAGACTTCGCCCTCCATTCATTTTATTTCTCTCTCCATCGCTCACTTTTTGCTTCTATTTAGGCTGCAGAAAGATGAAAGAAAACCAGTCTCCGGTCCTGCTGTGGTGATCTAAAAGTCTAAAAGTCGGCGGTGCATGTATTTTCCCTTTGTGTAATTACCGTGTCCATTAGCGCTGAAAAATCTGGACGCACATCAAGCATAGGTATACGTACACACACACAATCTGCCGCTGCTATCTCTCCCCTCATGCAAACAACCTCCGTTATATCTCGCTGCACAATGGCCCTCGACGAGCGTGTAATAGGGAGATGCTCCACCAGCCTACTTAAAACATCAGCTTTTCTCCTCCGATTTTCTAAAAGCAAATTTTCGCAGACCTTGTCAGACAGCAGGTCTCGAGCTAAATCCCCGGTAGGGGACCAACAGTACCGCGGACTATAAGTACCGCGGCCGTAGAGCAGTCGAAAAAACATAAATATTTTAAAATCTGAGAAATTTTAAATTGGTTCTTATATTTGAAGCAAATATTTTTTAACTTTTTGGAGAAATTAATTATCATTCTCGTTTATTTTTCCACATCACATTAGTCACATTTTTAACATTCAACTGTTGTAAATAAATTTGTTTTGAAAAAAAGGAATTGTTGGACAAAACGGCACCACCACCAAGCATTTTGCTTGAACTTCCGAGATCAAAAAGACCCCATCCGCCGCAATAATGAATCATGAAATTTAAAAATCATGTATTTTGTTCATGTTTATTATTGCAATAACTTAAAATAATATGTACATTTGCCGTTTATAACAATTCATACTCAAATCTATTGCAGCAAATAGCAAAAATAAAATTCATAGCCAGCTGCCGAGACCCTTAATATTTTTTTTTTTAATAAACACTATAGTGCACTAATTGACTGTTAATTCATTTTTAATTTCGTAAAAAAATTTAGTAATTCCGAATATTAAGAAATACAATACACGATTTTTATAATTATTTTTTGTCCGGAAAAATCTCTATGTCCATATTCTCAAGCCACGGCCTTCAGACACAAAAAAGTTCTTTATCTCTGACTGTCTCTGACTTGAGAAAATTTATTTTTGATAAATTTATTGAATTTTCATTTTTTTTTAAATCTATTTTAATTGTTTTCTTTTAGAAAAATAATTTAGCAGGAGCTTAAACAAATTTTTTTATTGTTCAATTTTCTCATGATGTGATTTTTATCTCTCGCCACGCAACAATACAGCGTCAGCGCGGTACTTTTGACCGCTCTGAGGCTGCGGTACTCTTGGTCCGCGGTACTTTTGACCTACAATCAAATCCGGTAAAATCCCCAACCTGCTGTTTCGCCTCTCTTCAAAACTCTCTTCCGTTTAATATATATTTTTTAATATTAAATAAAAAAAAATCATGCCCACCACCATCGCCCAAGAATGCAATAACACGGTCGACGACAACGTCGCCCACCTGCGTGCGTGTTTCGTTTTTTTATACATAAATTTCACGCTATCATCCATCTCGTCGCTCCAACAAGTTGCGAAAAATGCGCGCATCGCAATAATTCACTCGCGCGCTCATCCATATTTTATTCAGCGTGAAAAAGCTTTTTAAACTCGGGCTTAGGTAAACACGCAGCTCTTTGTACGGGACGCTCGCGGGGCCGACCTTTGACCTCTACCTTAAAGTTTATTGTGCGCGTGAGGTGCATTAAAACGCTACCGGCGGCGAGGAGAAGTGGAAAATTACACGCACCCGTAAACTACGTACCTCATCGGCCGTAAAACATATCGTCCGCGACGGCATCCATCTGCCGCCGTCAAGCACCCACTCTCCTTATAATTATTCGCCGGTCTTAAAAGTTTCGCACCAAAATTACCTCCCACGGGCCTTTGCGCAGCTGCATCTCGCATTTTGTCACGCCAAAAATGAGAGACGCCAACCGTAATTACGGTAATTGCCAATCGGCGAATTAACAAGCCTGGAATTATTGATTTTTGAGCTCCGTGTGTGTGTCTGTTTCCTTTCGCAATCAATAGGAACTCGCGACTCTCTCCTCTCTCTCCGGAGTTGCGGCGATGGACCAACAACATGTACATCAAATTTCGGCGGCGTTTCCCCATTTTCATTGAATTACGTCCCTCGAATAGGCCGCAGGAAAATGCACGCCCACAGGCAGGCACCCTTTCCGTATGTCATTCTAGTGATATTTCCATGACTCGAATCCATAATCTACTGTAAACTTCCCGGTCGACGTCCGACGTCCCGCCATTCAACATAACACAACAAAACCCGCCGTCAACTCACTCCACGTATAATAGGCGAACGGCCCCAACCGGCGACTACAACAGCTCATACATACACAACTACTAGAGATTCAAGTGGCGTTCTGCCGATGCCTTGATTTCTTTCAAATACACGCTCCCTCAATAACACACTCTAGTAGCTGCCGATAACAAATAATAGTAGTGCATCCGTCTGCCGTTTCTTCGTTCCGATATGTACTATTGATCGTTCAGATATTTTTAAAGAATAATATAAAAGTTTTAAAACTGATAATTTTTTAAAGCAATAAATGTTTTAAAACACATTTTGTAATTTTTAAATTAATTATAAAAATACTTTTTTTGATAATTTATATATATATTTAAATTAATTATTTGAATTGTAACAAATATGACATATTTAATGTGCATTGAATTTAAGAACCATCAAATTTGAAGCTTTGCACAATACAGAGCAAGAGGAACGTATGGAAAATTTTAGAAAATCTTTGATCATTCCTGGTTAACCAGCCTTCTAATAACGTTGATAACAATTTTGTAGCTAGAAATTTCTGTAAATTGCTACTTATCTTAATTAATATCAAGAAATGCTCTCATATTTTTTTCTAGAACTAAAATGATGTTGATGAACATTTTAAAATTAACAAATAGCAATGCAAAATTATCAGTACCAGTAAATTATATTTTATTAAGTAAATCATCATCCTGATGTTTCGTTTTATATTCATATTTAATTTATTATTTCTTCACTACTCCGTCAATCAAATAAAACCCTTGCATAAATTAAAATTAAACATAAATTATTGGTCATTTAAAACTTAGAGGTACATCTTATTTTTGGAAGAAACCTTAGGTTGAAATGGGTTGAAATAATCTGTAATATTTTATTTCTTTTAAACAGCCAATTTCATCATATTTTAAAATACATTGCAAAGTATGCGATTTACAGCAGACATGACAGCTTATTGCCGCGATTTTCGCATCAAGCACGTTCGGCGTTGATGGTGCAACCCTGGCAATAGCGTAGATCGGAAAGCAGGCACCGATGTTTGTTTGTTTGTTGGCGCAGACAGACCTGATGCTCGCTGCCGTTATTTACGATTCCGTCTTTCGCCTCCCCCGCCCGGATAAGCGAAAATTGAATTCCCGCCCGTCATCTCCATTTTTTCAACCGTTCGTTTTTCGCTTCGCAAAATAACGGCACTACACACGGCACACAACACCAAATAATGGATTTTCCTCCTTTCCGTTCTTTCTCTCTCTGCGCCAGCGAGCACGAGGGGCGCATTTTATTTCAGCGGGCACTTTGCGCGAGCGAGCGAACGAACGCACATTGCTCTCAAGTGCAACAGGTAGGAAATCTACTACTATACTCTACACACCCCATCACTACACCCGCTCGCTCGCTCGCTGGCACCACGACCCTTTTCTCTCTCTCTCTCGCGCGCGCGGCACCGCAACCAATCAATACGCTGTCAATAATTATTTTCCTGAAGGCACCGCTACTTTCCTCCTCCATGTATCCATCTATCTATGTACCGTGCCCGCAATTGGCGCTGCCGTTGAAAGCGCTCGCGCCACCACCGACACATCGGCATATTTGTAGCCCTGGGGAGTATTTTTACACGGCACCACCACCAACAACAAGCAACTCACTTTGAGCTCGATCCATAGCGCAGACCCTAACGACTGAGCAGCAACTTTTCCCCGAACTTCAAATTTGAGCTGCGTTTTTGCGGCCGGTCTCTTTTTGTTTATAGTTGACGGGGGAGGCGAGATAAATCCGCCACCGACACGCCAACGCGATAATCGTGAAAATTAATTTTGCAGCCAGCGCGGCTCCATAGTTGGAGCTAATTAAATAACAATATTGCATTAGCATAATACACGGTACCCCCTCGGTCGGTGCGATGCTGGGGATGATGCGCTCTCTCGCACATTATTAATACTTCACAGAGTCTGTAACCTCTCTCTCTCGCGCGCGTTCCATTCGCCGTTGCCGATGACGTCATACTTTATGGTGATGGGATTCAGAAATCAATATTACACGGCACCTCCTCCATTCACCCTCCCAGCTCACATAATGATGAAAAGATATTTTTGTTAAAGCAGCAGGTTTGCAGCAGCAGCCAAACTTATGCGACGACGACTTTTTTGCTCTTCTGTCTCTCTCACTCACTCACTCACTCGTTCGCTTTTCTTTCTTTTGCTTTTAATACACCCTGGCCTTTTATATAAAAGGAGCGGCGAGCGACGGCTGCCGCTGTTGTTTTTGACGTTTTGCAACCCTCCTCAGACCTTAAATATTTTCCCTCCTTTTTATTAATAATGTAAATTTTGCAGACATTTTCTACATTTATTTTTCCCTTCTTTATCGCGACGGAATTTTGCCTTTTTATACATACCCGGCCGGTCTGAAGAGAGAACGAGGAAAAACCGTTCGTTCTCATAATGCGATTCGAAGCTGCTGCTTTTCTTCTTCTGAAGCGTCTGTGCGCGAAAATATCATAAAGTATGATTCGCCGACATCATTACCGCGTTCCTGTTACACGTGAAAAAGGAGGGCGCAATTTTGCAGTGCTAGCACCGCAACTTGCGCGCCGTTAATGAGATGGAGGAACAGGTAAAAGGAGAATGCGAGGGAGAGAGATAGAAAAATAACAGGTTGTGCAGCGTGGAAAATGACATTCTATATATATAACTGTGAAGCAAAGCGGCCCACGCCGGGAACAAATTTCTCCCCTTGTATATCTAATTGTGCCGTTTTATATTTCTCATTTCGCGCTGCACCGTAATTCTTGTTTTTATTTCATTGCCTCATTTTGCTGCTGAATTTTTTTTTTATATTTTTTATCTTTTTGTGTGTCCGTGAGCGCGAGTGGTTAGCTGAAGAAAGATGGTTTGCCGCAGGTTGAGTACTCCGCTGGTTGGTTTCAGTGGCAAGGGTCCTTTGAGATCATCGTGAGTGATGCTTGGTTTAAAGAACGATGACGCTAGAGTGTGAAAAATGATCTCTTTTTTAGCCTTATAGTCCCTCACGCAAAATATTCATGACGTATAAACTGCGCTTCGATGGCAATTTTAAATTTCAAATTTTGTAAAGACTGAGCCTCCTTATTGCTTGACACAGGCATTGTCTGTTTAATTAATATTTAATTAAAAAACTATATTGATCAGAAAATATCAATGCATTTAATTTTTAAAAAAGTATGAAAACAAAAAAATTTATCGCCAATATTTTCTATTTTCAGTAAATTCAAATTTGTAAATTCACTAATAACTAAAAACATTAATTGAAGTTAATGGCAAGATGATCTTTTTTCATATGTAACATAAACACCTATAGGAGACTTCTTTGACTAATTTTTTAATTTTGAATTATTATAATGTTTTAGTTGGCTTAACAAATGTGGATTTTTCCAGATTTTTCAACAATTTAGGCGATGTGAAAGATTTTTAATTATGATATGATGACTAGCATAATTATGGGGTATTGCATTGAACATTATTATAAAAAACGTTAAAAATAGATGTAATTTTTTTTTTAATTTCGATTATTTAGAATTAATTATGAACCACAAATAAATATTCGATACAGATTTTTTTATTGTGAAAAACCAAATCGAATTAGCACATTTAAAGGTAATGTCAAATATTATTTTGAAAAGCTGTATCTCGTTCTTCTAATTTAATACACGATTTAAAGTTTTCCACTTCTGAGTACTCAACCTGGAGCTTACGAACTTTCAATTAATACATCATGTCTAATACATCAAACATATCCATACTCATAATTGACCATAATCTAGCAAGTATATTTGAGATGAGGGGTGTGCTGTTGCAGCCGCGGTGTCAACGACCACCACCACCACCACCACCTCAACCACCCGCAGTACCATCTTAGCCGCCTCACCTACGTCCCCCACCGTCCCGAAACGAGACATCATTCTTCCCCATACCTTCCTGCACTCGTACAGTTACCAGCACCACCTACTCGCGCCCCGCTACAACCCGGCCGCCGTGTCCACGGATGCGTCGGACGCGGCCCGCGGCCTCGCCCGAGTAGGTAGTACGCGGAGACGCAACTCGCAACGCCGCGGCCTTCTGCGCAGACAAAGGTCGGTGGCGTTTCGTGCTGGCTCCGTCAGCGGGTCTGCGGTTGCGACCGCCTCCTCCGCACCTGCTGCCTCCGCCGCCGAACATGAGATGGGGTTGCCCTCACCCCGACTGCACCACTACAGGTTGCTACACACATATTCATACACCGAGTCTCCTTTTTACTCTCGCTCGCTGCTCTCGCTCGCTATAGCTGTTGTACATTTTCCACTCACTTTTGTGCATTTGTTGTATCTCTCTCACGTTTTTTTTTTTTTTTTTTTTTTATTATCGTTATTGTTCTGACGCTCTCTGCTGCCGCTGAAATCTTACACGCACACCGTGGTGTGTATTCATATATTTTTTTTTCCTTATTTACTCTGCTCTCTTCGCATCTTTTGTGTTTCTCTCTCTGTCTTGTTTTTGCTACGTGTGTGCTGGTATCTTTTTGTTATTTTGTCTTCGTGCGCGCTGTGCATTAATTGTGCCCGTCTCGCGCGATTTTTGCGTGCGCCCCTTCGCGGAAGGAGCGCAGCTTTTTGTTCTAAACTCAAATCCCAGCTCTTTTTTTTTTAATTTGCGCAATTTTAATAAAACGCCTGGGACGGAAGCTTTATTACCTGCGCAGTCACACTAATGGGCAAAAAGTTAATTGAAAATTTTATTTGCTTTTGAATTGAGACAGAAAGAGGTTTATTAAAGCGCTGAGAGCATAATTTGTCTCTCTATTTCAGCTAATATTTGTAGAAGAGCTGTAGAAAAAATTTAGAACTCGAAATAAATTGTATGTGAGATATCTTTTAGATTGTTGCTGTAGGGATACTAGAATGGATTTTTCGTGTAACTTGTTTAGGATAATTTTAATTTTTTTGATATGGTAATCAGTCTTTTTAATACTTTCCCGCATAATATTAACACAGTAAGTAGAAGTTGTAAAAGTAAACATTAGAATCAATTAAATATTTTAAAACATAAAATACATAAAATTTATTCTTTTTTTGAACATTAAGTTACCTAAAAATAATAGTGCATAATCTATGTTGTATAACAAATACAATCAAATTATTATAATTATGACGTAATCGTTAAGAAATAGTTCCACAACTCATGTAATTTATGACATAACATTTTTCTTCAAAATGATAAAGTTATATCTATTAAAATAATTGTTTAATTATATTTTGTACCAATTAATTTGATTTTGGATGTGGTCCTTCCATAGAGCCTATAAAAAAAACATGTGTTAGTATTTATTGTTCATTCAGCAAAAAACTTCTGCCGCGTTCCAATATACAGAAAAAGCGAGAGGGCAGAATCCAATTTTATTAACGCAGAGCAATCAAGTAATAAAAGCAGCGGCGCGTTTGTTTATTTTGGCAAATGTTTGCTGTCCCCTTGCAGCTCTCGACCCTGTTGTGTTAGGACCACTTTAAAGTGGCTTCGGTGGCCCTGTTGCTGCCGCCGCGCTGATAAGATAGAGGTCAAAACAAACACCGAGTTTGCAAAAATCGAGCTCTTTCCACTAATTAATACAAAGGCAGCAACCTCTCAAAGAGCAACTCCAAACTTCATCAGCCATATAATCTCAACTTTATAATTAGCACGTATTCCAGGAGAGAACTGCCGCGGAGTTCGATTTCAAAGTTTGACGACATTTCGCTTTAATTCAGGTTGCTCCGATTTTCATCGCAGCGAACAACAGCTTTTGTTCAACATTTTCGCTTTTTCGGATGCCAAAAGAAATTCTCTCCTCCCTTGATTCCCTCCTGCCAGGCCCATATAATAATGGTACACGCCTAATGAAGCGAAAAGCGTTTGATTTTATTCTCTTTGTTACTCGCGACGCTTTGAAATTTAAACCGCCCTTTTAATGAGGTTCATTAAGAAATGCAAGCCATTAGGCGCCGGCAAAAAGTAAGGCGGAACGACAGTCGCTCCCAAAGGCTTTATATATCCGCGCACTTCCGACGCGAGCGAGCATTTTGCGTTATGAATTTTGTATGACAGCACCGAGGTGTGTGTGTGTGTTATTTATTAAGTACATATCCACGCACTCTCTCCTTCATTATGTACTTGATAATAATGTGATGAGAACTCACCGCCCGTATAATGATTCTCTTCAGCATGACAAGCACTCCAATTAGTTTTGCATTGCAAAAGTGAATTCGCTCTCTCTCGACATGATTATACAATGACTTGGCTTTTCTCACGACTTGTATTGTAAATTTTGTAGTTGATTACTTCAGTAGTTCGTAGTTTTTGGACTGCTGCCTCGATACTTGAACATCTTCACACCTCTAATAGGAATAAAGTTACATTCTGAAAACAAAGTTCAAGTCTAGAGGCACGTCTTGTATAAATTGTATTTTCTGACTTGGTATTTTGATAAAAGATTTTTACATTCACCCCCAGATTGTAAAAAGTTGCCCTCACTCTTGTTAAATACTCTGCTGCACCGCTACACTTTTTGTCCGTTATTCGCATGAGTAATGATTGAAGTGATTTGAATTTTTGCTGCACACTTACAAGCATTTGCCTGCTTCGACCTTGCACAATTTGTCCGACTAATCGCCGATTGTCTGTTGCAGAACTATGACAGCGATATGCTTCGTGTGCAATCTACCAATTTTGAGCCACCAGGTCGGCCTGGTGTGGCAAGGAGGCAACGGATGGGACGACCTGATGCGCGAGCAGGTCGAGGAGAGCACCCTGCGCCAGAGGCTGGGGAGGCGCGACTCGGCCGCTCAAATCACCAGCATTTCACCCCCTACCGAGACCAGGGAAACCTCACCCCCTGTCTGCAGACGGCGAAGGTTAGTCCCAATTGATTAATTAAATTATTTTATTCGTATCATACCAAATTTAAAATACGTTGAACATTTCAATGATTCAAAAACGATTCATTTTATAGCTTTCAATTTTCTTGTCCTAACAAGAATTATATTCAAGATATAATGTATGCTTTAATGTCTTGCTTTTGCAACAAAATCGAGCGGAATGGAGCTCTTTACGTCCGTTTTACTCAGCAGCGTATAAGAACTTCCTTCGTCGCTTGATTTCCCTTCAAAAACTCCCTTCAGTTGAGATAAGAGGATAAAGTATTTGGCGCTGGTTTCAATGATGTGAATAAATCTTTTATGCCGACGCTAACTTTTTGAGAAGAAGTCAGTTAAATATCGATTAAAAGGGAGTCGGCTTTAGCAACCTGAAACGGCATTTATTATTCATGAAGCTAATATCTTAATGGGTTCTTACCTGCCAGAGAAAACGCGAAGGGCATAACAGTTAATGATTATGACTGAAATGCATCATAAAGTACAATGTAGTAATCATCGGTAATATAGTAAATTAATAGCATACGCGCGTAATACGCAACCCTTTTACTTTGATAATATGATTTTATCATTTTACATTGGGCAGGTTTGAACACATTATGCCCCTCAATATGTAAATAAAGATCAGTATAAAATTTGCTGATGTAAAAAAATAATTCAAACTGCTTATTTTCATATGTTCATGATTCATGCCGTACTTTTATTTGCAAGTAAAATATTCTAGGGTATATTAGACTGGAACGCTGTAAAGAATAAAGGAAAATTAAAAATAAAATTGTTATTGCCGAGCTGCTCAATTACAAAAAATATTAGCTACATAATTCAAAACATGTAATTACTGATTTCTATAAGTTTTCAACAGGATACTCTCAGACTTGACATGTTTCTCGATTTGATATTGCGGGAACGGGACAGGACAAGGCTTTGGGGGGTTCTTCTTCACAATTTTTTAACTTTCTCGAATAATTGAAGAAAAAATTTTAGTTTTTTTTTATTGAAAATAAAAGTTAATTTGAAGACTAAAAAAGATTTAAAAATTTTCATTGGAAATTTCTAAATTACAATATGACTATTATTTATTCAAAATTGGTATTGGAAACTGGAAGTTTTATATAATAATTATCAGTGAAATTGTCAGCTGTTAGTAAATTGATTAAATAATTCAAATTTAAATTTCCAAGGCTGTTTGGCACAGTCATGATGATACATAATTAATTTTTAATTACCATTTGCTGAGAAACTAATCAGTCAGTTCAGAATTCACAAACAGAAGAAAAAGAATAATTCCACTAAATATTTTAGTTGAAATTTAATTTCTTGTTACTCATCATTAATCATCCTCCTTGTTTGCAAATTCAGAGAGGAATTCTTTTTTTTTGATAATTTGTCTTTCTGCTCTCCAGATCATCGTTGGCGCAGCTGACCGACATCCTTCGTGAATGGGGCAGTGGCGTCGGAGTTGGCTTAGGCAAGAGTGACCTGGGCACAGGGTCGACGCGGCGCCGCAGCACCAAAGAGCTGTCGCGGCGCGACACCCTGGTTGACCTGGCGCGCAGCCTGCCCTGGGGCCGCTCAACCGATTCCTCCTCCACCAACGCCTCCACCAAGATGCGCAAACGCCGAGAGTCAACCATCGACTCGACCAAGAGTGCATCCAGCCGGAGCCGCCGCTCTTCCGCTAGTGGCGGCGCCGACTTCCGGACGGACATCGCCCGTTTCTGGGGCCGCCGAGACTCGTCGCGGCGACGGCAGCGCTCGTCGAGGCAGTCGGAACCACCGCCTGAGCAGCGCCGCGGATCCGAAGAGTCCACCTCGGACGGACGCAGCCGCAAAGATTCGGTGCCGCAGTTGCGTAGCAGCAGGCGTGGGTCAAGGGTCAGCGCGGCCACCTCACCAGACCCCAGCAGCAAGTACTACAGGTGGGAGATTTTTTTACACCTTAAGTTTAATAATATTTTTATTGGTAAGTTTGAGGTCTGAAACTTTTTTTTAAATGTTTAGTTTGTGAGCTACAAAAATGTGTTAAAAACTAAAATTTAAAATTATTTATCTATATTTTATTGATTTTCCACATTAGTCAATCTTTGTGAAGATCAATCTGATCAATTAAAATTACATAAAATTGTCTTTTTTGCTTCCTAATGCAAAATGAAATAATCTCATTATATAACATAGCAATTTGCTTTACAATTATATAAATTGTATATAATTGCTTAAAAGTTAGTTAAATTTATTGTTCAAATATCATAAATTTAGAACAATCTGAGATCAACAAACTTCAAATTCAAAATATTTTAAGCCGCATTAAGATAATTGTTTGCCCTAAAGTACATTTTAAAAGCTATGAATACCTCTTTTGCCATTTAAAATTAACTTAAAGTAATTATTGCAACTCATAAGTTAAATAATAAACCTCAAGCTTTGTAATAACAGTTAATAGATTGAATGACAATTACGCTCAGAATTATTTAGTTATATTTTATTTCCACAAAATCAACCCCCCAATATGTTGCCATGAATTCACCATTTATAAAAATTGGCTTCATTACAGCCCTTTGTCAAGTGACTGCAGAGAGGGTCAACGTCCTTCAACATCTTCGACGGCATCCGACAGCGCACCAGGTGGTCTGGGCACTCCTAAGCCGAACGTGGACCTGTCGTCGTCAAGCAGCGACAACGCCGCGGCGCCACAACCCATCCACTTTCCGCTAAGTGGCCCTGCCCTCTTCGTCCAGCAGCCGTCGACGACGACATGTCCCGGCCTGACCGTGCCTGGGCCGCTGCCCATCCTGCCCACAACTGTGGTCACCGCCACAACTCCTCCGCCCACCTCGCCTGTAAACACCACCACTACCGGAACCGGCACTTCCACTGATACACCACACCTTGCAACTAGAAAAGACTCAACCACCCAGGTGGGGACATTGAGTAATTCAACCATTTGCAATAAAATCCTTCAGCCATGTTATGTTATTATTTTTATGATGAAATTTTGTTAGATCTGTTAACTATTTTCTTTTCTATTAACAAGGAAGCAATTTAATCAATAAAAAAAAATGGAACAGAGGAAAAATATTTTCCATATTTTCCAGTGAAGCAAAAGGTTCTTTAGCACAAATTGGTGTTTGCTCTGAATTCGCAAACAGCAAAATTATTTATTGAATCATTCCACTGAATAACTTCATAGCACTAACCGGCAATTAGCGTATTTTGATGTAGAATAGGAATGGAAGAGGAGAAAAATAACGAGATCCATTTGCAACTGTTATTTTGCGATTGCACGACTGGCGGCTGAATAAACATCACATTTGCAATGCGAGCTGCACGCACAAACACGCGAGCTCACTTCTCCGGAATTCCGAAAGTCCCGAGAGCTTTTTGTGCGTCCGCCTCGCTTGCTTTGACAAACTTTCGTCTTCGCCACCCCTCACGTCCCACTCACTCTATTTGATATGCTTGACAGAACCAAGCGCCGAGCAAAATCGTTATATAAAAGCTGAGAAAACATGAACCGCCTACTAAGTAATTTGATCTTTGTTAAAATTGATCAACTTCCTTTATGTGAATGGCACGCCTGCAAGTGGCAATAACTCGCTGGAAAATATGAAATGGATTTAACAGGCTGGTGAAAAATATTCACATGTATTATGTAAATCCGATCCGAAATATGCAAGCTTATAAAGACTATTTTGAGAAAAATTGATTTACAAGTTATTCTCGACAACTTTATAAGCGGTTCTTTTTGATTCCGAGTTTAATCTTTTAAGGCTACCCGTAATATTTTTTGCAATTTATAAAACTTTATTATGCAAATGAAGTATTCACAAATTTTAAACACACATTGCAAAGGGTTAAAATTTTTTCGCGGTAAGATTAATTAATTTAACAAGTAGCACCGGTACTAGTGGAATTGAAAACGAATATTTGGCTTTAAATTTTATTATTTAACTCACAATTCTTAGACTTAATCGCCTTTTTTTTCTTTGAAAACAAAGGGAATTTTCAATTTTCACCAGGCTATGGATTATGCAGGTCCAACCATTATTTAAAAAATTGCCCTGTAGTCTTTTTAAATCGAATGATTTATTTATTTTATTTTTAGTCAACTTGATTTCATAATTAAAGCTTGATTATTTAATAATTAACAATTTTCTTACTAATCTTTTTTTGAACCTTCCAGATATACTATAAAGGTCGCCGTGACTCGCGGACGCAAATCTCCCCTGAAGGTCGAAGCGGCACCAGTAAAGAGGCCTCCCCAAAATTTCCCCGTCTTCCGCGCCAGTCGACGGCCATCGACGACTCTCTTCCCGTCAACTACGGCCGACGCGGTTCGCAACCGTCGCTGTCTCCTGAGCAGAGCGACGAGAGCGGCAGAAAAGCGCGCCGCGACTCCTTAAGTCCCGATTCGGCCGCCAAGGACGGATTCGGCAACATGGCGCACAAGGGTCGCAGAGACTCAAAATCTCACCTGTCGCCTGAGAGAAGAAAACGCAGAGATTCAAAAACGCATCTGTCGCCTGAGCGAAGAGGACGGAGGGACTCGAAAACGCACCTTTCACCTGAAAGAAGTGGTGGCAGCGATAGGGACAGGGACGCCTCGCCCAGGAGACGCCTTAGAAGACAGTCCACCACAACCACCGGTGGAGAAACTAGACGCAGCTCGAGAGCTCCAAGGTTTGCATAGTTTTAGTTGTTGCATTGATTAAAAAGAGCAAATGAAACGGATATTAATTTTTGCCCATTTTCCTTGGAATGCTAATTTACATTAAAAGCTACTATAATTTTAGACAAGCGTCTATAAATACATATTTTGCCTGCTTTGTTTTTTCCAATGCAATTCAAATTGTATAGGTTGTATTCTGTAAAAATTTAAGAAACGAAATTGGGCAACAATTATTGGCCGTTATGAAGTGCCAAAGAGGAGTAGAAGTTGCACACAATATTTTATTAAAATTTGGGCGCGCCACTTCAAACAAGCAATGATAACCTACCAAACTATATTTGTAACAAAATAATTATTTGTTATAGTTTAATCCCAATTTTTTTTAATGTATTAACTCTTTTAAAATTGAATATTTTAAATCATTTAAATATTTTATGAAGATTAAAAACTTTTATTTTTATTATCTTCTTCGATGATACTTATAATAAAATAAAAAAAGGTTTATTTTCACTCATATTTCAATTTTGACTGAAATTGATGGGAAATAAAATAATAAGTTAAAAGGTTCTCAAATAAAGCTCAGTGATGTCAGGAATGATCATCCAACTGTATTTCTGTCAGACATAAGATTTTAAATTTTTGTAATTTTTTATATACAAAATAAAATTCAAATTAATTCATTCCAAATAAAATTTTTTAAAACAAATTTTTAAAAGCGCGGCGACTCAATCTCAACATTTGAAAGCATGACATGAAGTGCCTTTGACTGTGGCGTGCTTAAAGTCGCAAGGTGTTCGCTTAGGCGAGTAGAAAATTTCTGTAAGGAAGACCCAGGAGGATCTTTTCATTTCTCTTGAGCAATTTTTGTGAAAGAAACTCAATGGTAAATTAGCACTGCCGTAATTGATGCGTCTGAACCAGAATGTTTTCATTCCGACGCGGACGCTCCTCTCGAGTCAAGGGCGCGAGGATGGAGCGTCTACTTGTTCCTATCTTCAGATTTAAGGGGCTTTTTATTACGCTGATTGTGAGTGAGCTCATGACAATTTACTCTGCGCATTTGCTATACAAGTTTTGTTTACTCTGGCCGCCTGATTTGTTGAGAGTCACTTTTTAGATTGGGGAGCCGCTGCAGTTGTTAGCAGAAAGTATTATTGATTCAAAATTTCTCTAAACAAAACGGTATTTTATTAAAAAAAAATTGTGATAAAAATTAAATTATGATATTGTAAGGTCTTAAATTTAAACTTGTATTAAAAATTTAGGGATCGTAGTAAAATAAATCAGTGTGTGCAATTGTGTAATCACATTAATATTATATGACATTTGTCTTGGCTGATTGAAGGTCACCGGATTCAAGCTCGACCTGCTCGTCACGCGACCCGTCGCCGAAAGCACCTCCGATCAGGCGACAGTCGACCACAGAGGAAATCCTGATCGCCAGGGGTTTCAGACGCCAGAGCACGACGGAAGAAATGATTCGCTGCCGGAATTTTCGGCGCCAGTCAAGCCAGTCTGATGAATTCACGCGCAGCAGGGGTCGTCGAGATTCCTGCGCTCAAATCACAGATGGCACCCTCGCCACCATGACCGTCGAGACGACCAGCACGTTTTTCGACTCGAGCACCCAAACAGGTAAGACTGCTTTCTGCACGTCTTGCACTTTCTAAATCATTCAAATTTTTTATATCTGGTGGGGAAAATTAAAATTACTAAATTTAAAAAAAGAACCACTTAATTATACGTTGAGACTAAATTATATATGTATGAAATACAAATTTTTTTTGGGTAGAATTTCACGACTGAGGTGTGGTGATTTGAATTTAAAATCCTCAGTAGGTTTTTTGAGTTGTTTATTGTTTAAGCAAAAACAATATCCTGCTCTACATGTTTCGGCTGCGGGCTGCAGCCATAATTCATGAGCTGTAGAATCATTTTTTGGGAAGAATTATTATACAAAGATCAATCTTAGATTTAAAAAATATTTTTTAATTTCAAATTAACAATATTTAGTGAAAAAATTCTTTTTCAGAAATCAATTTTTAGCACAAAATTTGAAAATTGAATACAAACTTTTTGTAACAAATTAATTTTTATAATAAGCACTATAAGCAGTTTTTTTTACACAATAAACAACACACAAAACCCATTTAGAAAGAATTTAAATTCAAATTACCAATGTAAATATATTTTCAAAATAGATTAATAGAGTCAATTTTAAAGCAATAATTTCACAAACTTCAGCTATAAATATAAAATGCACTAATTCATGTACCGCGTAATCGATTGTTGAGAAAATTTCCTACCACAACTCTGCCCTGCCTTATTGTGAACCGCAAAAAACTTTTGCTTAGAATTTATTGAGTCTTACCGAACTTTGTCGTAAATGAATTACAGCCCGCAGCCAAAGTTTGCGCGCATTATTAGAGCTCTGCAAAGTTTGCAATCGTAAATAGCGCGGTCGGGACTTTATTAGTGGCCGCTTCCACCACGAGATAGAGCTTCGCTGCATTGTTATACTTCATTTGATGTAATCACTTGTTGCATTTTACCTCGGTATCCGGCCGACGGCCTCCACCGCGCTTATTTGAATAAACCGCAAAGAGATTACAAAATGAGATTCGAGTAACGCTGGGACTTTTTTTTAATATCGCGGCAGCCGTCTTTTTACCCTGTCGGAGCAAGATGGAATTACTTCCACTTTGTTGGGTAAACATTTGCCTCGCCTGATTCTTTATGCAGCTCTGTGTGAATAATTTGCAAATCTAATAAGTTTCCACCGAGATAATGGGGTAACTTCACTAACCACTTAATCCTCTTGGGTTTATCGTTAATCATTAACAGAGAGTTGTAAAACAGACTTGTAGAAATTAGTTTTTCCTTCACATGGAAATTTTATTTCGACGATCAATTTCTTCAAATTTGATTAAAACTTTAAACTGATTTCGTAACGTAGTTTCCAGAGAAAAAGTTGCAAACCAAAAATCTAATAAACGAATCTGTTTCCTGCCAGCTGGGTTGATCAATGATGTTCTAAAATTACAACGGAGCTTGGGACTCATCATTCAAAAGAGGTCGTGACCATGATAGATGAAACGGTACAAATCAATTTACGAGGGCCAACACACAGATAAGCTCTGCGAATCTGACATTTGGCGGAAAAAGTTGCTCGTGCGGCCTTGCGGACGCTCGCACAATGAACTTGGGCGCGATGATTGATCGCCATGTATCTCCGCCGGGGGCGCGAAAATGTCTGGTGAAAGAGAAAGAGAGGGACGCCGGAAATCGATGGAATTTGTGCAAAATAAATAATAATATTTTTTTTGCCGCAGAGAATATTTGCAATTCGATCGGCACGCATGATTGAATTTCAAATCCCAGCTAGCTCAGGTTCGTTCTATTACGCGTCGCGCTATCGAACGGGCGCCTGCCGATTTTGGTGGTATGCAACCTGGTAGGCTAGTCGGACAAACTGGTTGCATAGACGGTCGTGTGGAGCGAGGCTGGCAGTAATTCGATTTGCTGCGGTTGTCACTTAGACGCCGCGTTTTATGAATATTTTATGTGGTGGCGTGTGCTTGCCAGAGGAGTGAGAACGAAAGAAACGAAATGGAGAGATGGGGGTTTTCTGTTCTGCGAAAACGCCATCTCTCGCAATACCACACTTGCGAGCTTTTCTTTCCATTTCTTCGAAAAACCGTCAGATTCTCGTGAAGAGAAAAAAGGAAACATGGCGTCGTTCCCATCCATCACGATGGAATCCAATTTCGAGGATTTTTGGAGTGTTTCTACTTTTCCAGAATTCATATATTATTTATTAAAAGTATATATCTCTGTAAAATTATCAGTGCAAAATATCACAAAATATGATAATTTACATTATAGAATTAGGAATGCTTCAATTCAATTAATTTATTCTCTCGCAACAAGTCAAACAAAAAATTAAAATGCTTGTTATGATTTTAAGCCAGGATTGCATTATAATTATTACCAATTAAAAAGTTTTGATTTTTTGATCAGTAAAATTGTAAACCACTGAAGACGCATTAAAATTTTTTTTTTAAATTTCATAAAACATTAAAAAAATATATTAATGATAAATAATGTTAATGATAGAGAAAATATATTATAGGATTGTATTGCTGTCTAGCGGACCTGTGGTGTACACTAATAGCATTCCATCCATTCATTTTTAAAAGAATAATTGTTATATATTGTGTAAAAAGTTATTATTATTTAAACTTTGCTATGATTTTTATTTTTAATATTGTTTGATATAATAACAAATTGAAATACACTCCTTATATATTATCTAAAATAAAAAAATATTTAAATACTATCTTTATTAAAAATACTATTAAGCAAAAGTAATGATTGAATCCCTGCACATACAGTGATAAAAAATAGCTACCTTATTTAAAAATTGCTAAAAATTTAATTTTACTAATGACTTGAAATAATATTTTAAGCATAACGTAAATTTTGGGGCTTTGGGCGTTGTACGGAGGGCGGCGGGAGCCCGGAAACAATCGAGCCGGGGCAGCGACGGTCGGACGAGTTTATTTCACCGAGCAGAGAGGACGGGCGAGCGAATGCTGAAAGTTGTCTCGGTGTAAAATTCACCGCGGAGGAGGAGGCGGCGGAGGCGACGTCGGTGGTTCGGAACGAGGGGCATTGTCATATTTGCCGAGTCGTTGTCGCACAACAGCGGAGGAACGAACGAACATAACGCGCGCGCGAGAGAGCGATCTAACAAAAAGCGTGCCAGCGAGAGAGCGAGTCACTTGAGTCACTCACTTTGCGAGAGCAGGGATTGAGTTTCAGCGGCGCGCGCGAGTTAAGTGCACGCCGACCTAAATATTGTGATTGGGCACAGGAAGAGGGAGCGAGCGGGCGATCACATGGGCAGGCGAGGCGAGGGGCGGCGTTGCCTGGTGGCGCCCTTTCTGCGGAGCGGCAACAGCGCAAGGGCGCACTACCAACACACACCGACGGCACGAAGGACCGGAGAAAACTGAGGGCTCAGCAGCAGAAGCAGCAGCAGTGTGTCGGCAGGCCCGATGAGTGGCGTTTTCTTGCAGCCCGAGACGCACTTGTTCGCCACTCGGGGCGGCTGACCCCGCCATGTGAACGGCCCCCGGAGCACCCTCTGCCCCAGGATTATGACCAGTGCGCCCGTGAGGCCAGCTGTTCGCTTCGAGAGAGCCAGTTCGAGTGAGCAAAGACTTTCACCTGTGACCAACAGCCAACCAGAAGAAGCAGGTCAGTCAGCCAGCGGGGGCGGTGCTGCCCCGGGGGCGAGTCCAGGGCCTTGATTGCCGCCACGACTTTGCTTTGAAGTCGGCTCGGGTGGTCTCAATTACGGCGTAATTTGCTGCACTTGTGTGCCGCCTTGTTAAAAAAAGGATTTCTTTTATGCCTCTCCTCGCGACCGACTCGACAGGTGTGCGGACGATTTTGTTACAATTTATTTTTGTCAGTCCCTCGTTAATTCGTTAAAGCGAATGTTATAATTGGACGCTGCGAGCCAAATGTTGAAATTTTCCGCCCTTTTGTTCCGGCGAGTGAGAGATAAAATTAATTAGAAGGCAGCCAGGAGAGACTAACAAGTTAAAAAGCTCTCACTCGCCGTGCAAAATCAATGCACACTCGCCGGCCGGAGGTTGGCAATGATAAATCATCCAACGATCGAACCCTAAACAAGTCGGATTTGCTCGTTTAAACGGCGAAATTTGCTTTCCTGTGCGCACAAGAATAAATTACCATTTATACGACTCTCTAGGAACTGCGTCAATAAAACATCAACGAGTTTCGAGCACGAAATGAACTGAAAATTATTAATAAAAATGTTGAAAATACGGTTCGTGCTGGGAGTCATTATCAGAAATAAGGGGACAAAACCTGAAATTAGCAAAATTACGGGTCTAGCGCGTGCCGATTAATTCCACAATAAGTCCAAAATAGGTAAAGAGCACGCGTCCCTCTCTTTCTTCTTTATATTTTCTTCTTTAGGCGTGTGGTGGAACATAACAGGTGGCAAAACCGAACCAAAAGTTTTTCAATAAGTACACCGACAACGAGGAGGACCCTAATCCTGGTGCCTCTTGCTCGCTCACCAGTCGCCACAGTGATCCGGGCAACTTTCGACTTACTTAGTTTGCTTGCCCACGAATACATACACAAACAGAGCAAACGGCAAAGCATTGTTCGAGGGATTGTCGATGCAATAAAGCGGCCCGACACGCGAGTTTAAAGCATAAGAGCCCTTGTCCCTCACAGTGTGGAAGGGAAGGAGGATGAAAGTGTTTTAAAACGAATGAAGTGCCTCTAGGACTGGTGCTCTGCCTTTGCAGCCGTTCAAAATGGAAATGTATATTATAGCTAGAAATCCTGAATGCTCAAAACGTATAGGTTAAAAAAAATATATACCAATTATTGCAAGAATTATTTATTCCAAATAGGAGGCAAATTTTTAATAATATTTAAAAAACAAGAATAATAGGAGAAATGAAAATTTTGCTACTAGTAACATAATTTATCAAAAACGCATATATTTTTTTTAAATTTTCCTCCTGATGAAATTTGATCCTCCATCTCTCGATCATAGCTAATAAGTTTAAATCAACTTAATCTATTTTGAACATAATACGCAAGCTCAGAATCATATATTAAAATTATATATCGAAAATACATGAAGATGATGTGATTGGCTCCAAAATATATACAATTATCATATTAATTCCATTAATCAGCAAGTGAGCTGAACAAGTTTATAACTTTAATTTTATCAAAAATATTATGTATTTATATTCTTTAAATAAAACGATTGTATATTTTTTTGTTTAAATTGAATCAATCATAAAAATGAAATAATGTTAAAATTAAAAGTTAAATATAAATTTAATAAATTTAATATTTTGAATTTCTTTGTATAAACATTTTTCTCTTTTCTAAGGGCATATTATCTCCATTAGCGTTTATTTTATTTACCACCAGCGAGGCTCACCTTTTTCATCAGTCCGAAACCTAAAACGCTTTAACCAGGGAGCAGACACATTTGGCCTTCGCGGCAACGGGAGATTTCCTGGCTTCTGAATTTCGCTGATTAAAACGGCCACGCACATGATCATTAATGCCCGACGATATCTCGCAGAAAATAGCGCGGAAAGCACGCAGAGCCGACGTGTGATGGATGTGCCCAATTTATATAAATATACGTTCTCGCGGTGGATGTGTGTGTGCAGCAACGAGCCATATCAGGTTTCGCCCGACCAATATGTGCCCCATTCGTTAGGCAGCGAGTGCGGTTTGCAGCCGGAATGCCAAGCGAGAAGTAGAATTTCCCCTCGGAGCTTCTCGCGCTGATTTAATTATTGCCGAAATTTGTTTGTGTGACGAGTTTAATTAAATCACGCCTCGTTTTTGTCGCTACGAGACTTCCGAGGCTTCTCGGGGCCAAATTATTTATCATATATATTAATTGCGTCTCTTGGCAGTGGTGGGGACAAAAACGGAGAAAGGCAGCAGCAGAGCACGTGCGAAAAACGCCTGTCTCGATTGGCGCGTAAAAAGCTTGTTTTTTTCCTGGAACCGGCTGCGCCCCCCGTATATGAAGTGATTTTTCCGCCACGGGTGGCCACAACGCTCCAGCCAGAAGTCGCAAAGTTTCTTGGTGGCTCGATCGATATAATAAACACCGAGGAAAGAAGGCGCCAGTAAAGAAGGTACGCCAATTAAGAGCTAGATTTTGGCCAAGAACAATCGCCATTTCTTTGCTGGGTTCTTCCTTCTCTTTTTCCCAATAGTTATTATTTTGCGCCAAAAAAATACATGTTAAGTCTCATCATCTTGCATTGTTACCAAGGTACCGATTCCCCAAACATAATGTTTAGGGAAATCAAAGAGAAATTAATAAAAAACGATTTAAAAAATTTTCATCTCCAATTAGAGCAATATCATTGAATAATAATTATCCGACTAACTTCCTGAAATAAGATCAGTTGTTATAGCAATTTGTTCAAACTGACTAAAGAACGGTATGGGAGAAGAACTTGTAGTGAATTAATGCATTGAATTTCAATTTTCAACCCAGAAATCGATTCGGCGGCTAAAATTATTTATACAAACTTTCTATCTGAGAGTGGAAAACTTAGCAGTCTAAAGTTGCAAGAGAAATCAATTTAAATTTAATTAAATAACAATTTATGACAGGGATAGAATCACTGATCATAATACTTTCCATCAACTTATCAAAGAGATTTAAACTGCGCACAGAAGCCTTTATTTTGTTAATTATTTTAGGCTTAGGCTGATTTTTCTTTAATACGACAACATGACATAATATTCTAGTAGAAGATTTTTAACGTCTTTGGTAATTTTTGTTAATTTTTGAATATTTCCACGCTTCGTTATTATACATGTGCAGAAAAGTTCATCGTCATCTTAAGAAAATGTTCTAAATTATTATATGGAAATTAATTATGTTGGCAGCTACACTTTTGACGTGGAATTACGAGGAATTATAAATGAATAAATCCTTGCTTTGTAATTAAGATCGTCTTTTTGCGAAATGCAAGTTTAATTGAAGTTGTCTCGCCATTAATTTAGAATTATAGTGTAGGTGCTGAATTCGTACCTAATAAGTTAAACAGGCGGCAAGAAGGAAGCCCGCGAGCGTCAAAGAGCGGCGCAAAATTAATCCGTTAGAGGAGCAGAATTAATATATTCAAAGCCTCAGTGCAAGCACGACGAGCAGCTATAGCAGGCTTTATATTCATGCGAGCGCATACAACGACAGGTTTATTAAAACAAAATTTCCAAGAAAGTACAACTGCAAACTTTTGCGACCAAAAGATTAAAAATCAAAACGCGTCTGCTTTCGGCTGCACGAAAGTTTCCATCCGCAATTAGCGCAAGAGCGGCACTCGAAATAATTTTGACGAGCGCCTCAAAGTCGGAAGTAGTTGCGAGCGAGCGAGACCGATTTCGTTAATGATCCCCGGCACTTGGACCAATGGCAAAAGCCGGGCGTGGTGCTAATTTCTGCCCTCTGCACACTTTGGAAAATTAAAGAGAGCGCCCAAGCGGGCAAGCCCATAAAAATCGAGAGCCGTAAAAACGCAAGTAAAATCGCCGATAATTTCCTCTCAGCCCGAGGCCGTCTCGTAATTTATATATTGTGTATAGAGCTGGTGGGTTTTATGTGTGCCACGTCTTCGTCGTAGTCTCTCTCTATGGCTATGCATTGCAACTCACTCCCGATAAGAGGTCACACGCTGGCTGCATAACCTAGAAAAAGATTCGCCGCCCCCGACGCCAGCCCGAGCCAAATCTAGTCCACTCGACCATCCATCCATCGACTGGCGAGAAATTGCCGCCTCGGCGCCTCCGAAATCCAATCACGGCGCCACTTGTGGCTCACACGGCTCCTTAATTACTTTTCAATCGGCGCCGCTTAAAAATCCATTTTGGCAACCCGGCAGAAAGGAAAGTTCATTGTTCGAGGGCAGATCGATAGCTATAAAGCTTTTTGAAGGCTTTTTATTCAAGTTCAAATGTTTCTATACTTGTGTTGTATCCCTGCTTTCAGATCAAAATTTGTTAGTTAGTCATTTATTTTATAATATTAAGCTTGAATAATAAAAAAGCATCCTCTATTTTATCAATAAATACGCTTTAGGAAATTTGGAAGGTTTCAAAAGAATAATTGAAAGTATTAATTCTTTGCTTACGATACTTGAAAATTTGCAGAAAAACATGACTGCAGATTTTTTTAATTTTGTCAAGCAATAATTTTTACACTAGAACTAAAAAATTAAATTTTAACACAATTTCAACATAATAAAATTTAATCAATTTTAAAGTAACTTCTTTGATTTTTCTGATTTTGCGTGTTTTTTACATTAATTTAAATTATTAATTTTTAAAAGCATAACTTGAATTCAACAGTTATTTGTTACTTCCTTTGCATGAGATATAAATCAAGGTAGAAAAATAAATTTTGTAATAATTTAAATATAAATTGTTGTCATTACAATAAAAGCATTATCTATCCTAATGATACCTATTCACTGCCTTTTGATGTTAAAGTATGTTAAAAATATATGTTAAATATATATAATATATAGATACATTTGATTAAAAAGTTAGAATGTTCGTAATATGGGATGAAAGGGTTGAAAATTTTTTACGAGTTTGGAATTGTAATTAAAACCCGCATCTCTTCTATCCAGACTGGGCATAAAAATGTAATATAATCGTATTTCACGCGCGAACGTGTTCAAATTTGCAAGAGTGCCGGGCGGGTTAGCACACACTTTCGCCTGAAAGAGGTGCAGGCTCGCGCGAGAGAGCTGAATATTATACACGTTTTTCCTTCCGAGAGGAAAATCTCAAAGCACGCGCGCGAAAAGGCGTGCGAATCCGGCGGCGAAACACCTCCGGGAATGGGAACAATAAGTCAGGCGCTCGCATTCCTTGCGAGTAGCCAACGAAGGCAGAAGGACATGCTTTTCCCTCCACTGGTCAGTGCGAGATATAATAAAATCTGGCGTGCACCCTCATGAATTATGCATTTTGAAGAATGGCCGTTGTCGGCCTGACACTCGTGTAAGAAATCCAAGAAAAGAAAATTGAGTCTCCTTAAAATGTTTATTTTTTAATTTTCCATTTTATTAATATACTTTTTTCTTTATTATTATTCAAAGAAAAATACTTAAAAATTAGGTGTTTGAAAAATAAACCACTTAAAAGGCAATATTGAAAGTAAAGAAAACGGTTTTTGTTGGTGTTAAAAACATATTTTTTAGTAGAGAAACGACTAATAAAATAAATAAATATACATCAGTTTTGGTCACGGTCTGTGACCTATTTTGTGTGAATTTTGTTCAAGAAAAATACAGAAAGTCTGCTAGATTGCAAAAAAAAACACCCTTTATACAAAATATTTTTAAATCTTACTAAAACTTACAAGGACAAAGCCTGTTTTTCTTTCCATAAAATAAGGGGGTTTCTAAAAGAAATTTAATATGATTTTTTTTAATTATTACTTATTTAGGATTGGAGAAAAATAAGTAAAATTAATTGAATTTAAAGTAACTTAATATTATATTAAGTAAATTTAAGTTTTTCTACTTTTAGAGAAGTGTAAGTCAATATTTCCAATCTAGATTCACATTTAGTCCGTATTTAGTTATAGGATTTTTTTTAGAATCACTTGATTCACTAAACTAAAAAAAATTTCCATATCCAATTTTATAATTTAAATAAGGCAAACATTTGTCAAAGAAAGTAAAATAATAATTATTTAAGTTTTCTGGATGTCATTTTGAAAACAATCTTGTTGTCTGTTGCAGAGCCGTCGCCGCTGTACGACAACAACCACTACCACGAGGAATGTTTGCGGTGCAACTCGTGCGGCCTGAATCTGACCGGACCTAATCAGAAGCGCGCGAGGCGTTTCAAGAACCAAATTCTGTGCGACCTGCACTTTGCCGACGTCGCCCTAATGGAGTGTTCAGACTTCATGCAGCAGCTGCGCTCCTTCAAGCCGCAGAGCCTCGGATGCGCCGTCGCCCGCAGAAAAAGCTCCACCACCCTCATCTTCCCCCTACCCCCGCAGGCCTGCTCAGGTGAGTCAAAACACACACACACTACTCATATTCGATTCCCTTAGTTAACTCGACGGCCCGGGCACCACCCGCGGCTTTTTCTCTCTCTAATGGGAATTTTGCATGGAAAATCTGCAAAGCTTTTTGCTGTGCCTGACTTTGTTTTTCGCTTACGCCATCGGCCTTGCTTGCTCTGCTGCCGTAAGCAAAATATCGTGCATATCCACTCTCTCAGCTTTTGCAAGCAGAGGAAAGGCAGAATGAATTTTATTATTATTATTTGCAAACAGGGAGAGAAATGAGATGGAATTACTTTTTTGTATAAAAATTTGAAAGTTACCGACTTTTTTGACTTGTTTAAATATCAAAAAATCGCATCATGCCATTTTTATAACTAAATTGTATTTTTATCTAGAATAATTCGTCTTAAGATTGACATACACATGTTCCCGACGTTGACAAAATTCATTAATTAATTTTCAGTATTTCCTACAAATAAAAAAGATAAAATATTATTATTTAAAAATTGTAATTTAATGCTATGTTCATTCTTAAGTTCATTTTCGAGAACAATTAAAATGTCATTTTGTCACAAATAATTATCTGCTCATGAATTATGGCTGCAGTCTGCAGCTAAAACATGTAGTGCAGGATATTGTTCTTCAGAAACAACCGAGGAAAAGTCGACTTCAAATTCAACTCTCAATCAATTTTATATTTGTTTTCATCCTCTAAAAATTTAAGTATTACAAGCTTTAAAAATGCTAAAATAGACACTTGTTTAAACAATACAAAATAAAAGCAGGCTATATAATGCACTTGCTTTTTTATGATGAGCATTTTCAACCAACTTTATTTAACAACTGAAGATTTGGCAATTTTAGCTTGAAACTTTTAATATCCTGGGTCTGCGCTCGAAGCACCACTTCTTGCGCGCACCATTTTCAGTATTAACTTTTTCTGTCGCACGCACATCTTATGACCCCGTAGGGCTTGGCTAGGGCGTTGAAGCAAGTGATTCTTATCGCGCGTTGGTGTGTGCATTGCGAGAGCCTATTTTTTAAGGAGAAAACATGTGCGGGCGAAAGTATCTCGGGGCCAATAGAACATTCTTGCTGCACCCCCGCGCCCTCCCGCGAAGATGGAAATCTTTCAAGGACAGTGAAATACCGTGCGTTTACAATCTGTAAACTGGGCATAAATTTGTGACACGGGGCGAGAACATCGATTTTCGACAATGGTTCGGAGGTTTAAGCGCACACACTGTCTGGAATAAATCACAGAAAATAAACGGAGGCCTTATATTTTATGATTCCTTCAAATTTGTAAGGAGATTTACGGCCGGCAGCTTTCAATTTTTCGTGATGCATGGTGAACGAACATAATCTTACAAGTTATTATTTTTTCTATTAAAACTATTAAGAGTTGCTATGAAGTAATTATTAAATTTTTGTGTATTAAAAATAATATTAAATAGTACCTTCCTTAAAGATTTTTGAAAGTTTTCATTTTCATTCTAAGAATATTTGTGGACCGTTTATATTCACAAAAATTTAAAATAAAAGTATTGTATTTGTTAACTTAATGAACAAAAGAAATAAATTCTAAATCAGACACTTAATTTATAATAATATTATTATATCATGAAGTGATAATTGCAATTTAAGTGAATATACGCGCTATAAATACGTAAACATTTAAATCATCAAGGGTTCTAAACTGTGCCTGAATATAGAATAACCGCTTGTTTGTGTGTACAAAATATTTTATAAAGGGAGACAAAGCCTTTGTCTTCACAAACGTCTTCTCTTGAATTCACATAATTTTGAAAAATTCATGAATATTAATAACTTTCCGTATTCCCCTGACTATCTCATTTATCTAATTTATATGTAAATGAACAAGTTGTTCACATTAATTGAAAGAAAAATTATAAAAATTCTGTCGGAATGAATGATGTGAAAATCCTGAGTAAATCTCATTATTTATGCCTACTTTTTTGTTGGTTTTCAAAACCAGAAAAATTATGATGAGCATTGACATTAGAATGAAACATTGTTTTGCAAGTCGGCACAAAATCAACGGTCATAATCACATTTCATCTCTACAAATTTTCCGACATGTGTCGGTGCGTGTTGCGGGATCGGTAAATTTGCAAACGCCAACAGCACGTCGCTCCCACGATCGCTCGCTTGTCAATATTCTATTATTCGTTCGGCGGTTTCGGTTTGTCTCGTCGTCGCGGTTCGAGTCGCTCAAAACGTTTGGCAGGTGCGTGTCTGTTGGAGCCGAAGTGGATGAACGAGGCACGAGAGACGGAGTTACATATTTATATCGAGCGTTACAGGCGACTAAGATAATAAATTTAAATAAAACAAAAATAGTGGTGTTTCCATTTTGCTCAGCACCGTGCGCAAAACAAACGTTCCGCACCATTTGAATTTATTGAAATTGCCCTCTCGTGTTTACTTTGCTCGGGTTCGCGTGGGCGGCCGAATTTTTCCAGCTACGTAAGGGTGGTAATCTCGACGGCAAAGTGGCTTTTCGCGGCTGCGGGCGCGCTCGTGGGTCGGCCGTTAAAAATTAAAAAGCCGCAAAAAGCAATTCGCGCAAAGGCATAAAGAGCGCCCCCGAATTTATTGCATTTCATTTTTTCCGCCCGCTTTCGCCCTAACTGAATTATGCAGCGGCCAAGCTGCTGCTCCTTTTTCGACGTGCGCGTGGGCGGAAGGTTCAACTTTGTGTTCGGACAAAATATACATTTTTTTGCCAACACCCTCAGCGGAAGGGAGAGCAACGAGATCCGGCGGCGTCGAAGGTGGTGCTATTCCGACAAGGTAAACACACGCGGCGGGGCACGCCAGATAAAACGGCTCTGGAATATTTTCTCTTCTGCTATATAACGGGTCCCCACATTTCGTCAGAAAATTATCAACTGTCAAATTAAACTATATCCAATAATACTTACAATTTAAAAAAAAACGATAAAATTATAAAAAGATCTCAATACGAGAAATTAAAAAAAAACGTACTCGCATAAATTACCAATCATTTTGTAATATTAAATTTAGTGCAAGGTCAAAAGAGCTAAATTAAAACATAAGCATAATATTTTTAAATTAATGTCATTTTGTTAGTTTCGTTAGTTTAGAGTGTATTTGAAGTCCAATCATGACTTCAAAACTCTAATTATCTTTATCCAAATGCTGATTCAATACTTTTTTCTATATTATTTCTAATTTTAATTTATCTAATTGATAATTTAATTGTAAATATTAGATAACTAAGCTTAGAAATTATTGATTTGTATAGTTGGCTTGGTTTATAATGAGGTCTACGCATAGTCAATGACATGACGATTAAACAGGCAGATAGACATTATTAATTAATTTCAACCATTGTAAATATTAAAAGCTTCAGATTAATTAAAAAGAAAAAACTTTTTTATTTTCACTATCAAAAGTGCAGATTATGTTGAGATTTTTGTTCAATTTTATGTTCTGATAAAATTTTTTTTTAAAATTAATTCTAATTTTACTGCCACTATTTATTTATTTATTTATTTGTTATTATTATTTTCTAAAAAAACGTGGCTACCCGCTACATTCTCTCTCTCTCTCTCTCCTTATGCATTATGGCCGCCAGCGCCAGTTATTGATCAGAACGGTTGAAGAGGGCACTAAAAAATTTACGCCACGCGTATAAATAAATATTGCTTGCACTTTTATTATTTCATCGCGCGAGCGCGTTTAAGTGGGCGATAAGTGCTGCTTTACGGTTTCCTGTGCTTTCGCGGAGATGCAAAACGCGCGGCGCATCTCCATCTACGCGTAAAACGCGATTCCAGCCTCTTGCGCTCTTGGTTGATCGACCTGATGAGCAAACTGTTACGAAATGCATTAAAACGAGAGCACGCGGTGACATGCATGGCATACACGTAAGCGAGTTTCACGCTTCACGAACTCGGTCACCGCATGCAAATGTCGACTCACATCAGGTGAGATGAGAGATTTCGAAAAAGGACGAATGCTTGCTTTGGCGACGAAAGGTCACCTGCTGCTTCTTGACTGCAGAGATTAATTGGAGAAAAGCAAGCAGGCGCCCTTTTAATGCAATCTGGTCATCCAATCTGAAGATTGATGCGGCTTGAAAAGAGGAAGAGATCCTTTTCGCCCAGGAATTCCGTGATGGATGAACTGAAATATTAAATCTGATGATCCTTTTAGGGTGACGGGAGCACAGAAAGAGGCGGAAATGGTGGAGTCATTCCACCGAAATCGAAAGTTATATTTGGGGATATTTTTCTGGTGGAATTCAATGGAACATTATTTGTTTTTATTCAGCTTTGTGTTGATGCTTTTTAGATATTTTTTGATTGGAAATAAAATTGGAATGGAAGAAAACATTAATTTGAATATAAATTGCAAATTTTCCGGGATTTTTTTGTAATTATTTTTTACTTTCCACATGGATTACATTAAATTATTTAAAAACAATATTTATATTATTTATTAAAAAAAGGGAACGAAATGGCACCAAACTACTATTCAGAAGTTTGCAGGCATTGAGAGTCGGTTGCGTTAGTACTTTTTTTGTTATGCAATTTTTTTTCGTTTGTTTGTTATTGATTTGAACTAAATAACTGTCAAGCAAGTCAAGTATAAGATCGGATGCTAAAATTAAAAAACTTTTCCAAAAATATCTACTCTATAATATTTATATTGGTAACTAAAATTTATAGAATAATAAGAAGTTTTCTCTCAAATTTGGACTGCAATTACTATGCATAATCGCCTGAATTGTTGGAAAATCCGTACTTTCTTTAGCCAAATTAAACAGATGATAATAAAATTTAATTATTTAGATATTATATCAAATTGACAAAAATTCACTCTAGGTAAATTTTGTAATTTTTTTTTATGAAAAATGATCAACGTATCTTATTGCTAAACTTCATTTATACTGTTTTTAGAGATTTCTAAATTTCAATTTAATTATACTTATTTTACTGCTACTAAGATTTGAAAAAGTGGTTTGATAAAATTTGTAAATTTAATACATTTTTAAACACGCACTTGATATTTTCTGAAGTGAGCAATATTTTTCTTAGAAAATATATATCAAACAGAGAAAATTATAAGCCTGTATTAGCATTTAGCATTTAGGTGGCTCAGTTTTTATAACATTATGAACAAAAAAACATTAAATAATTTTGTTTTGTTTACTACATCAATATTAAAATAAAAAACTTCTTAGAAAATAATTTTTATTTAACAGTTATACATTGAAAATAATTCATTATTATTCATCTTTTTATTATTTATTAATATAAATTTAATTTAATGGAGATTAATGTGAATTAGTTTAATTTAACAATATGTTTTGCAGAATAAGAAACTTTTTTTAAATCTAGAACAAACGTATTTTATATAAAGTATTTGGATAAAGCTCTGAGGTATGTTGTAAATCATTAAAATTAATTAATTGTAGTCATTCCAATTTCCAATATTCATTTTTTGTAATTTTAATTCATAAGTAGAAATTCCTAGGAATACTACTGCTTTACTTGCAAAAATATATTTTCTAGATGTGGACATTATAAGTTAGTGTTTATTTAAAAATAAAAAATGCATGACATATGTAGAACAGAAGAGAGGAAATCACAAATTACGTCATTCAAACTTCCATTAATTAAATTCTCTCTCTGCCTTGCTTCTCAATGGCGTCGTGAAGGCGTATCCAATTTACCGGAATCAGGTTACTTCGAGATTCCAGGAAAGAAAAACAAAACAGGTGCTCACGTTGTCAGCAGTTAAATCAATAATTGCCCACGCCGCGGCAGCCTCTGCTTCGCTTTCCCGCATCTTCTTTCGTTCCAGGCAATAATGCTAAAAGCAACAACACATATCATTCCTTGCCAACTCATTTCCTTGTGTATTTGAGATTGAGCAAAATGGCTTTGTCGTGTGTCTGTTGCACGCCGCTGCATCTGAATCTCACCCGCAGTCACTCTCATCTAAATAGTGACTGGAGATGAAAACTTCCGCTCCAAGTGCCATTGTTGCCACTGCTAGTGATACACGGTGTCAGCACCATTGCCTGTCAACGCGATGTGTGTCAACAAATAAGCGGGATAATTTAGTAGAAAATTGTTGTTATTGTTTCCATCAATCCAATTTGAAATAGAGCTGACACTGTGGAATAATGAAAATTCAAGGAACAGGACTTTTTGTATTTCAAATGAAGTTTTCCTTAGCGCATGACATTGAATCCAACAATAAGGATGCTAAAAATAGGTGAGATCAAATGGCATTTTGGCTAGAATGGAACTGCGAAGAAAAATGGAGCTCAACTTCATCACATATTTTCCAACTTTGAATATACAAGTTATACGAAAAATTTAGTTTCAACTTATGGAAACACCTATAATCATAATTATATTTTAATATCCCCCCCCCCTGAAATATCTATAAAAAAATTAAAATCTTTAACCTTTAATTGAAAAAAAAAATTACTTGAAACGCAAAAATTTAGGCACTTAACTTCTTGCCTCTTCTTTTAAACAATCACTTTTTTACAATAGAAAAAATTAGAGCTACCGTATTTGTCCAATACAAATTAAATTATATGTATCGATATTATTTCCAGAGAATTTTCCCTCTAACAAAACTCCAAGACTGCATGTTTCCCAAATCCTTGTTGAGCACCGTCTGCTGACGGACCATCTCATTTAAATAAAAAGTATAAAACCTCCTCCTTAAAAAATTCCTTTTTAACGATCTTTTTCCCGCCTCGCAACAAATTGTCTTGAATTCAAGCACTCCTTCTTGCCTAAAAAATTTCTGAGCAGCTTAACGGTGCAAAACTTTTTGATGAATCTGCTGCTAAGAGAAAAAGTTTGCGTCCGTAACTTTCGGCACCCTCCGTCTTTTCCCACCTGTTCCTCGATGACGCAAGGACGCTGCTGCCTTTCCGGCGGCAAGAATCGCGGGCGTCCGGCACGCAAGCCAATTGTTTGCGTGTTCATTAACACGTGATTCTGCTCCGTTGTTTGCCGAGCGCTTTCGCGAAAGTGCGTTGTTTGCGCGCCCTGTTTGAATAATAGATGCGTTTGCAAGAACTTGCGTGGGCAGCTCGCAGGTGGGAAGAAAAAATGTGTGTGTGTGCATTCGACGTTTTGTTTTGCCAATTACCGCCGGAAGTGCGTCAGAAGGGCTCGGGAAATGATCTCGACGCCGCGCGTTTCCTTCCAATTGTTTCTCGGGGCGCCGTTGTTATAAGACATTGGATTTCCTCCTAACAGAAAGCTGTGATCTTTTCTTGTATTAAAACGCCCTGGGCACTTATTTTGCGGAAAAGGCACGTCATTCGTTTTGCAGCAAACTTTGAAGGATTACAAACTTTCTGGGCCGGGATGTTATCATTAACAAATATAAATGCAGAGCTTTTGAGTATTTCCGACTCTCTTCCAAGCCTCATGAGATTTGCATAATTTAATTGATTACATTTGTTTGAAACTGTTATGGAGAGAGTTGGTTTGGAAATTCCAATAACCTATCCTCCTGGGAAAATGAATATTTAATCCTTTGAAGATATGAAACATAAAATCATTAAGTTATCTCAAACTTCATAATACAAACGTTTTTTTTTACCACTTAACTTATTTACGTTCGATTTGGAGTGAAGCACTAATTATGAATATTGTCCATATCTTATAATCGGAGCCTGACTTTGGATTTATATAAATCATGAAAATGCCAAATAATTTTTTGTTGCCTTTTTTACTATTTTTCAATTTCAATTCATGTAGCATGAAAGATGAAAAATATTAGCAGGAAAAATGAAATTGTATTTGTATCCAATAATGTATTCTTTCTATCTCTACCATGGAAATTTTCTTATATTCTTTGATATGCATAGCAAGAGAGCAGTTGCAAAATAGAAGTAATCTCATATTACACACATTGTTTGTGATACTTTTGTATATTTGCATTTAGGTCACGATGTTGACCATAACTGACTGAGAAAGAGCTCGACTTCCAGCAAAATAAAAAAAAATAAATGTGGAGCAGAAATGTTTTTGAATAGATCATCTGCAAGGATGCACGGGCGACCGTCGGCAGAAGAAAAGGATCTCGTCATCTCGCTCGGCGGTCCGCGCACTCTAAGATTGAACACCAAGCTTGGATAATTCTGTTTGGTGTTCTACCTTACAGTGAGTGGCCTGTCGAGGAGGCAGCGCAGTCCCTTCCAGAGATAAACATTCAGTCTCGAGTAAGAAATGGAATAAAATAACACACAGCGAGAGGTGAAGAGGCAATTAGGCGGCTGAAGAGCGACCTGTGCTCTCTTTAATTAGCTCTCCCAATTATCCCGTTATATCCGCCTAATTTGATCTGCAAGAGAGTGCAAGGAGGTGTGAAGGTGAATAAATTTTCCGCCCATTTGCATTGTAATTCTCTCTCTCTCTTTCTCTCTCTTGCAGCGAAAAGGGGGTTCAGGGAGTATGCGAGAGGTATGGCTGGTTGGTTAGTTTGTTCGAGTGGCAGTGCCGCCGCAAACGAACGTGAACACCACCACCCAACTCGCTTTTCCAGCCGGCGGCTTGCCAATTTTCGAGTCGGTCGCTGAAGTTGCGATGCCTCTATATGAAGTTTGAATTGCCGTTTTCCTTGAGCGAATCTAAGCCCATGATCTGTATCACTACAAATGTGTTGCAATTGATGTTTGTTATGCCGTGGGCAAGTTTCTGAATTACGCTCAAACTGCAACTTGTGAAGACTTCAATGTTACGCATTGCTTCATCTGAATCAAATAGACCAATTAATGAAAATAATAATCTGCATTAATAAGGATTGTTTTCTGCTCCAGTATGAATAATTTTGAAGGATTGCTGTGCAATTATAGATGTTTTAATTTGAAGCGTAAATTTAATTTTATAGTTCTTGATTTTTGTATATTTTTGAAAGCTATGCTATAATGTCCTCCAAAATCATTTGAATCCATATAATTTGATAATATCGGCAACTCCCTTTTTTTTTGTTTTTTTCCAGCTCAACTACAATTGAATTAAACTGTTTGATAGCTGATATTGCGATGTTGTTTCAACAAAAAATATCGTTGCAAAGTGTTTCAGTCATGAGTATCTTCTATCAGTAAAATAAATCATGCTGAATCTGGTTACAGGTTCAAAATTGCGTAGGCATTTCGAATTAGTTACTACAGACCATATATTGTACTTTTAAATTTCACCCGTTTTAAATGTTAAGTACCGCTCAACCATCGTCAATACAGCGGTGCTGAAAGGAATATTTCAATTTTCGAGTAACAGAAAAATGGCTCCTTGACCTTTAAAATCACAAAATAGTTAAATAAGTGCCGCCAACAAAAGGGGAACCGGCATCTCCGATTTGCTGGTTCTCCTAATTTCGCAATCTTTGTATATTTTTGTAATAAAATATTAAATATAGAACAGTTTCCAATAGCTATTTAAAGGTTCTTTTTATGTCAAAATGTAAAGAAATGTATTATTTCCTTTTGAAAACGTCGAATTTAATACTCTTCATTGTAAACAATTCCCAAGGACATTTTTAATAGAATTTCATTTTACAGACATTTGATATTAATCAAGAGCGGCAAACGCAATTTCAATGATAAATGTAGTTTCACCGCGTCGCGTCAAACAAAATAAATTATAAAAATATCACGTCTCTTTGTGAAGCCAGTTGCCATTGTTCATACGTCGGCGCGACGAGTTCTCCCTGGCATCTGTGGAAAGTTGAGCCTTTTGCAATTTCCTGTTTGATGAAACGGCAGAGGCGGCTGTGATGCCAATAGAATTGCGCACGTGCAATTCTGTTAAGATTCAGGGTTGGCGGGAGGATCTAATGTAATGAACAGAGTTTGGTTATTTTACAAATAACCATTCTCGAGGACTTTGCTGACGGTGGCTAAAAAACAAGCGGGTTTGTTTGGTTCTGCAATTAAGTTTGCATTGTTAGCGGGGCATTTTGCCGCTTAATTCCAACTGCTTTTGACGTTTCGTCTGTGCGGAAAGGCGCGGGTGTGTGCTTGTTAAAAGGAGGCGCGCTCATTAGTGCTGAAAGTGAGTTATTGAACGGCACCTGCTGCCCTCCTCGGCGAAAGCCGTCCGCGCGCAATTCAAGCGACGGCTTTTGTGTAGCCCAATCGCGCGCCTTTTCGCTTCCCTGTTTGCCCAGATAATGGTCAGCATCGCGCCGAAAAGACTCCGACTGAGATTAAAATTTCATGCGCACGCCTCCATTATGGTTATTAAGTCTTTGAAAAGAAGTGACGTTCGAAAGCAGAGACTTTTGCGTTTGGGTACTTTTGCGCGCCGCACTCGTCTCGTGTTGAGTGCTAAATTTGGAAACGTCAAAGCGTGCTTTCATTCTTCACGCCAACAAATTGCACCGTCACTCTTTTCTCGCTAAAAAAGACAGGTTTTTGAGCCATAGCAAATAGCGAGAGATGGGCTTGGATGCCTTGGTTGAAATACGATTAATTTTAGTATTTATTTTAAAATATAAACTAATAATAATTTTAAATTTATAATAATTTTAACTGCTTTTTTTATTTTTTATTAAAATAATAAGAAATAAAAGTTTTAAATGATATATTATAATTGAATATTTCATTGCTCAAATATTACCTAGATTTTTTTCTAAACTTTTATATATTAACAGCAAATTTAATTTCATTTTAAATTTAAATCACAAAATAAAAAATATATTGTTTCATGTTTCTACATTTTTAGCTCATAACATTGAAATCTATGTTTAATTTTGCTACAATGTTTCAGTACAGTGTGTCTTTTCTGTAAAAAATAACATATTATAATTGAAAATTGAAATAATGAAATCATCAAAAATATTGAATTGTTTTTATTACACCAGTAGTAGTTTTGTCAAAACGCCATTTAAAATGTCCCATAAAGCACAAGGAAATATTATTAAAATTAATAAACCAATAAAACTAATAAATTAATAATATCAATATCTAATATAACATGATGAAAATTTCTACAAAAATTAGTGTGAAAAATTTACAAAGTTTTGATTAAGAGCAATAATAAATAGGTTTAATGAAGAAGCTACATTACCCGAGTCTTACAAGGAAACAGTAAAAGCTAGGCTAGACAAAATAATAGAAATAATAATATTAGAAGAATAAATAATAATAGTAATAACGATAAGCCAAAAGTAAATAATAATGAATATTCCTTAATATGCATGAATTTCAAGATGGTTTTTGCTTTTTTCTGTTATTGTATTGTGTTGCTTTTCTCTCTCTTGTAATCGATCAAATTTTTATTATTGCATTTGGATAATTTATCAGGGCAGAGCATACTTGGTGATACGTTTTAATAACATTATTTGAAGCTATTAACATTTTTTTAAAATTTTGCTTACAGATGAGTTCTGCGAAGAATTCCCTCACAACCTCATTCCGACACCCGGTTACTGGATCGAATGCTCGCGGCAAAAGATCACGTCCGACACCATTTGGGACGAGAGCGAGTCCGAGCACGAAATCCACGAAGAGGAGGAGGACGAGGAGGGAAGCCGGGCGCGCCAGCGTCCCATGGACAGCGGCCTGGGACATTCGGAGGGCGGCGAGAGTTCCAAGCGGCGGGACAGCGCCGACACGTGCGGCGACAAGGGTTTGGAAGCCGAAGATTCGGCGGTCGTCGACCTGGACGAGGAATCGCCGCACAAGAAGACGGCCATCGAGGACCAGTGGGAGAAAAACCAGTGCTTCGAATTGACTTCGGTTGAGCAGGAGACGTACGAAAAGTACTTCTACGGATCCGAGCATTGGAACTATTTCACCAACGACGAGGACCTGGGACCAGTCATCCTCAGCATCAAACAGGAGACTCTCAATGGAAGGGACCAATTTAGGTGAGTACATTTTTTGCATTCATTTATTTAATTCCTTACTAAAAAAAAAAACAAGCAACAAACTTTCAAACCAATCGATAAAACTTGAGGTGGGTTTTAATTTGTATGGAAAAATGTAACCGGGTTTAACCTTGTTATTTAAGATGAAAAAAAATGGCTGTCGACCCAAAATAATAATTAATGATAAAAAAAACTAGGTTTTGAATGCACCGCAGGTCGTCTTTATCATTTGTTTTTTGCTACAAGTTTATGCAAATTGTTTTATTTTTTTTTTATTACAAATTTCAATTTGTTTTTATTGAAAAAGGTTTGGGACTATAAAAAAGTTTTAAGTGCACATCTAATCAAGTTAAAATATTTATTGCAATTTTTTATGTAAATATGAACATTATTTTTTTTTAAATATAAAATAAATAGTTTTACTTTTAAATTATTTGATTATTATTTAAATATTAATTATATTTTTTTATTAAAAAAAATTATATTTTGATCTAATTCTTATTATTAAACATTTCTTATTGTATATTCTTCATAGAGTAAATATTTTTTTAGTGTCTAGATTATAATTTAATTCTTAAATTCAATCATCTGATGTACTTCATTTATAACTGCAGTAAACGAAAATTCCTTAGTCTTTGCATAGAGCAATTGTATGATTAATTCATTAATAAGTTTTAAGTTAAAAAAAAAATCAGAAATTTATCTTTGTCAATACCCAAAATCAACTACATTTATTTTTACGTTTACTATTTTGTGCCCGTGGTACCCTTAAAGGAGACTATAATTGAATTCGCCGGCCACTCGCAGCGCCAACTCTGTGGAAAAGAAGAGCTCCTGAAGAGTGAAGCGTGTGCTCATAAATTTTCTCTTACGCTCTAGTAAGTAAACCTGCGAGAAGTAGAGCCCGAAAAAGCATCCTTGATCAAAGATCAAAGAAAAGTGGCTGCAAGTCGGCAAAAAGCAGCTCACAGCTATTTAGTCAATTATTTCAGAGTCGACAAAGCCGAAAGCGCGCAGAGCTCAAAGGCACGCGGACAAAAAGCGGCAACGCACTTTCCGACGACAGACCCCGAACACGAAATAAATTCCAGAGCGCGCGCGTCGGGCATAAAGGGTTATATATTGCTCAAGCTTGTCAACTTGTTGATTCGCACTATATGAAAAGACGAATTCCCTGTTTTTGCAGAATTCTGGTGCGAGCCATCAGCTACACGGTGCACGGCCTGATCCCGGCGTCGTGCGTCTTCGCCGACCGCTACAACCGAGAGGAAGTGGTTCGATCGCTCGGCAAGGAGGTCAACCTCAACCCGCCCCTCACCCTAGGACAACTGCCCGACACCCCTGAGGAACTGCTCAAATTAGATCAGGTCAGAAACGAGCACGATTTCTGCGGTTTGAAACAACTTTGCAAAGACGTGACCGAACGCTTAACGATAGGGAGAGGCAACTCTTTTTTGGTGTGAGCGGAATAGACTGTTTGCAGAGACGCCTTTGAAAATTTTCAGTACGTTCTTGCTGTGGCCAAAGCAAAAGCAAGAATTTCTAGATAACTTGTAAAAAATATTCCCATTTTTATAATGAGCTTTCTATAAATAAATGAATTTTCTAATCGTTTTTAATAATCATCTATTTTTAAGCTTTACTTTAATTAAAATTAAACAATTAAAATAATAATATTGAAATTTATTTACAAATAAGTTGGAGAGAGAAAAATCAGGACTTTTAAGAAAATTCGTGTGCATCTTGGGTATCCCAAAAAGGCAAGAGAATTTTGGCCTATTATCCTGGTTGAATTTTGGCACATCAATATTTTATTTATATGAACGTATGCAAATGTTGATGCATGTGTTGCCTTTTTTTTAATAAAAAAATTATTCCCTAAGATATTGGGCAACTTATGATCCAGAACGCCCCAGGTGTAGTAAAAGTTGCAAACCAATTTTCATCAAAATCGGGGTTTCTTATCTCAAAAGCATAGCTTGTAAATTATATTCAATCATAAAAATACTCAAAATTTAATAACTAATTTTAACCAAAAGTTTTAAATTTTTAAATCATCGCTATAATTTTACTCGGGTGTAATCTGCAAACAATCTTCCCAAATTACGCAAATGATCAACTCTCTAAAATACCCTGAACTTCTTACCTTTCCACTCACGTAAATATGTGTTCTATTATTTTGTAGCAATTTGGTTGACGTGTTACTCACGTTTGCTTCAGGTTTGAGTGAAAAAGGATTTTCGATTTACGTATACGCTAACGAGGTGGCAGATCTGCTGCTCGGCGCGAGGATAATTCACCGTGTTCTTGTTAATTTTAACGAGTTTCCACCGTGATTAATTATTGCGAGCAAAACCCCTCGCAGCCCTTCGAAGGTCGTCGATTAATTAATCTTGTTTAAAGTTTCGCGCGTCTATTTACCGTGGCTTATTTCTCCTGCCACCAGATCAATATAAATACATACCACATTTTCCCAGCCGCGTCTTCCCGCGCGGCGATATTTATTTATCATTTTGAGAGGGAGAGCGGATTAACGCGCCCGCGGAATTCGACGCTAATATGGTTCGATTTTCAATCTTCTTCCGCGCCTGTTTCCCGGTACCGTGCTGCCAATAAAAACGGGCCGAATTTCCTGGTGCCATCGTAATTCCGATAATAATGTTACTCTGGCGCACATAATTTCCACGGAAGCACTCCCACGTCACATCAATCTTTTTTGAAGCTCATTCTTCCACGAATCTTGCTGTTTCCCTTTGTTGGATTAAATTCAACGCATATTGTGCGATTTTTATGATATTGTGTCGGTTTATGAGGAAAATCTTTATGTCTTAGAATATGTATGAAAAGTGTGGAAAATATTTTATCCGGTGCCGTTATTTTTGGATAATCAAAAAATTGTATTAAATTTTTTTATTTTTCAAATTGAACTAGATTAATCAAAAATAATTTATAAAATTAGATCAAATTATTTTAATTGAATGTAACATACTAGAAAATTAACTTGAACTTCTTTTTTTTTCAATACTACAAAAAAGTTAAAATCTAAATTCTTATTCAGTTGAATTTTTGCATTTTGTATGTTTTTAGATTTAAATTTTTTAGCTTACTGACAAGGACGCACTTAATTATTTCAAAGTAAACTAACAATATCTGAATTATTGGCCTTGAATAAACTAATTTCCCCCCTGATATTTTGCAACCAGCTTCGTATACAACATTTTAATTGGCATCCGGTGATATTACTCATCGTCGGCATTTTCTCAAACGAGCCGTTTGTGTGTTTACAAACAGTCGTTACGCGAAACGTGGTTGAAACGTTCCGCCAAAGGTTGGGCGAACAAACAAACACAAAAATATGAAGAAATACGAGGCGAGTGGCACAAATAGAGAATATACGCCCCACAGAGTCTTTAGTGGAGCGACGATGGAAAGAGAAGAGACCGTGAGCAAATATTTGCTCAAAAGCGTTCGCTGATTCAATAATATGTATGTAATTCTTTGAAATTCGGAAACACACCGCTTGCGCGCGCGCCACGTTGGATTTATTTTCTTCCTTTAGCGCGTCTCGCAAGCGCAGTCATTTTCGGTATACATTTTTAGTTCATGCGTACACATTTACTTTATCAAGAGAGCTTTAAAAACACTTAAATGTCGCGAGTATAAAACGAGCAGCCGCATTATCATTTGAAAGAGCACATAAAAACGATTTCGCCCGCGCGCTCTCTCTCATTTTTAATTAAAAGTTGGACGGATGGATGGGTTATTTATGCGTTTTATTTCCTCCCGCGCGTCGCCATTCAAATATTTCTCGGGTGGCCGTGGCGTTTTTGATGAAAAGATTTGAGCGTTGAATGCGAAAGAGACGAAATGCGAAGTCCCCCGAGTCGCACCACAAAAGCCGTGCTAGAGTTTGAGCTGTCCTGGGAGTAATTTTCTAATTGCCGCAGTTTTATGTTTTCTTTTTAATAAATTTCTCCCGGAATGCATCATTTCAACAAAAAATCTTCAAGCCTCTTTCCTTCTACAAAGAGGTAGAAATAGACCTCTCTTGAAGTCAATATAGCCTCTTGCTTTTTTGCTTCTTTTTTTTGTCACCAACCTGTGATACAGACGAGAGAAATAACCAAGTTTCCTCTCTTTTTCGTGCTGCCAAAAGGTTTTCATCAAGTCCGAACTGAAAGTGGGTGTCATCTACGTGAAAGAGGGCCAGTACACGGAGGAGGAGATCCTTGATAACAACGACAACACGCCGCTCTTCGAAGAGTTCCTCCAAATCCTTGGCGACAAAATGCGACTGAAAGGTGGGAAAATTTTCGTGCGCCTCGACACGGAAAAGAGATAAATAATATACACGCACCTCTTGTGTCTGATGGCAGGCTTTGACAAGTACAAGGGCGGGCTCGACACGGTCCACGACTTGACTGGTCTCTATTCAGTGTACTCAAACTGGCGAGGCATCGAAATCATGTTCCACGTGTCCACCCTGCTGCCTTATGAAAAACATGACCCACAAAAGGTAAAAAATTCTTTAGTTTAATTCAATGTATACATTATGGACACAAAAATATTTTCTTTTTCTTTGTTAAAATTTGTGTATAATTTGATTTAATATTTATTAAAGTACAAGTAAATTTTAGTAAGTATTTTTAATATGATTATTGTACTTTTTTTTAAATGTTCCATTAAATTAACATGGTTAAAATTCAATCTTTATTTATTTATAATATTGAAATTTTGTTCGAGCTTGACTTGCTTAATTGAATATTTATCTAATGGCATTACATATTAACATATAATGTTTTGCTGTACTTCACCTGCATCTCCTATAGAAACATAAATGATAACTGTAAATTTTGAAATTGAAATTAAAACTGTAACTACTGTAATGCAATATGAAGTGGGTTAAATTTGTGGGTTTTATTTAAAGTAAAATAAAGAGAGATATGATAATGGAGCAAGAGTAATTCAATTAAAGTTAAACAATAATGAAAAGTTTTGAAGTCTTTAAAAGCAATATTTACCACATTACTTTGTAATTATCTTTCAACTATTTAGTTCATGAATCATTCATTATTATCACTTCTTTTTATCCCACAAGGTTGTACCTATTTCATTTTACTCACTATTAACTATCATGCTCAGAATCGGAGTTGTGTTCATTCAAGATTGAGAACAATGAATAGATGCGGATATTTGATTGTTGTGATCTTTCATGAATGGCATTTTCTTGCTACATTAATATCTAGGTTATTGCGTCGCAAAAACACTTCCACGCGTGCTTTCAAGGTTGCAAGTGGCGTAGAAACTCCTGCACAAGTCGAAGTAGGCTCTTTGCCGAGCTTCAGAGACCTGCAGGTTGCCTAAGTTCCTTCTCCGGCGGGGTTATTATGCAACACAAATCACGAACATGACGGAACTTGCAAGCACAAAACTCACTTAACGCGGGTCGTTATGCACTCGAATAGCCAAACAAAGAGGCCACTGGGACGCAGTTAACCCAAGTGACGCCCTCATTGTTTAAAGAAGCAACTGCGTAAAATCTTGCAATGAAATTCAAATCCCAGTCTTTTTTTTAAATAATAATAATAAAATAAAAACAGTTTGTTTGCAAAGCTTTAACTCTGCTTGAATTCCATTATAACTGCAAATTTATGTTCATTTTTATAGCAAATTCATAACGAAATATTTTTTTTTTGGTTAATACTTTCCCCATCAGAAATTGTATTTTTTTTAAATTGTTTTCAGGAAAAATTTTTAATTTATATTTTATTAAACGAAACAGTTGCAACGGAAGCGGCACATCGGCAATGATATCGTGTGCGTGGTGTTTCTGGAGGCAGACAACACCAACTTTTCGCCGGCCTGCATCAAGAGCCACTTCCTGCACACGTTCATCCTGGTGCGGACGAGTCCCCGGATCAAGCGACGCCCGACCAGATACGAGGTGAGAACGCACTCCCCGCTCCCGCCCCCAGGGGCTCATTTGGCCGGGATGAAAATTTAACGCGCGCAACCATTTTGCGGCACGCTGTGTGGCAGGTGTCTGTGGTCACCAGGGACGAAGTCGGCGCCTACAAGCCCTACCTCTGGGAGCAGAGCGTCTTCGACAAGGGGCCCATGTTCCGAGAGTGGCTGCTCACCAAGATTGTCAATGGCGAACGCGCCTCCTACTCGGCACCCAAGTTTGCACGCATGCAGGAACGCACGAGAAGCCAGATGCTTGAGGACATCGTGGCCAACCTGCAAAACCACGCCGAGACCGGTCAAATTCCAAAACCGTACAGGTAAAAGATACAAATTTTTTTTATTCTAAATGAATATAAACAAAAATATCTATTAAAGTTTAAAGTTAAATATTCACGTTTGAAAATTTAAAAAAAAAAAAATCATACTGGCTCGCATTTTAAACATAAATTATAAATATTTTTACTTTCTGTCGTGGATGAATCCTAGACCAACTACAAACAAGAAAGGAAATAATATTTGTTTTTGGATAGGATAACAATAAGAAATGTAATTTTAATATTTATAAATACTTTATTATATTACAATTTTATAAGTACTGTAACATAATATTTTGTAAAACTTGCAAATAAGTGGCTGAAAGTTTTAAAAATAAGATTAACTTCTATTAATATTATAATTTTTGTGTTGTTCAGACGTGGTTCATGGCGGCCAATCGGTCACATGCGACCGTCCAGTCCGCTGTTGGACTCGGTGCGTGACCAGTTCGAGGACTACGACCAGTTGGCCAAAGACTTTACGCGTTTCTTTTTGAACACCGAGCCAAACAACAACGCCATGATGTTTGATGTTTCATTCATGGTCGGCCAAAGCAAGCAGAAGGTGCGGTTCATTGGCGTCAGGGCCATCCTGGGTGTTCGAAGCAGGTGGGACATCAAAATAAAGGAGATTGTTTGTGTGTTAACTCATAAATTTTCGGGGGTCGATAGGGTGTTTCAGGAAATCCTTTATGGAATTTCAACGGGGTTTGGCTCACCGCAGGTGCCGGTGGCCGAAATCCTCGCCAGAGCCGTTCCTTCCCTCCATAGTCCACAGAAGCCCAAGAGTAGCAACTTCCTTCAAGTGCCTGACATAGAAACCCCTAGGTGAGTGGCAAATTTCAATCATTCTTTTTGAAAAATTTAATAATTCATTGAATGGTATTGAAAATTTGGAACAAGAAGCGTACAAATTAGTTAATTAATTTCAAAATCAATTTACACCACTCAAATAAATTTGAAAAATATTGGTTTTTAAAAACCTTTTTAAATTTGATTATAGAAATTTCATTTTGAGGATATTTTGTCAAAATAAATAGTCAGTCTTTTTTTTCCAATAAAAATCAATAGTTTAATTATTTTTCTTGAAAGCGATTTCAATTAAAAATGCTCCCTTCTCATTCAATATTTTCATTGCCAAATGAAAAGTTTCTTTGCCTCTTGTTAGAAAATTAACATATTTTATTCTAGTATTTTATTTGAATTAATGAAGCAAAAAAGAAAAGTATAATTTCGGCTTGTTTTTTAATAAAAGTTGAGGAAACGCCGAGTTGTAATTAATCAAGATGGAATTTTCCTCAACATTGTTTCCCTCTACAAAATGATACAATTTATCATTGTTATAAAAAGAGGTTTTCTTCTTTTGATTGCGTTGCAGGCCAAAAAGTGTGCCAAATTCACCGATGGTAAAGCGTGCCTTCTCGCGGCTGGGGACCCTGACGGCAGGTTGGGGACGCAGCATCCGCAAGCAACACAGCAGCAGTTCCTCCTCCAGCCAGCAGGGCACGTCGGCGAGCGGCGCGGCGGCCAACCTTTCGGTCGAGGACCGCAAGAAGTGGAGTAGCTCGCAGGACTGCTCAAGTGAGTTTTTAAATCCCGCCGCGAATCGATATACGGCTGAGCAGGCAAATGACTCTCTCGGCAAAACGAGTGGCTCGCCGGCAAAGTTCAAATGTCAGAGAGAGAGAAAAACGGTCTCGTCTCTCCAGAGAATGAAAGAAAGAAGGAAATAATAAGAAAGCCAATAACAATAATAACAGACACGCTCCGCATTATACCTGCTCGCCAAGGTCTCCACTCGGTCCTTGGTGGCCTCAGAGTCAGTGTTGCTGCACTCGCATCGTGCTCCCTTTCTTATTGATTGTTATTATTATTTGCTCTTTCCGCGCGTGCAGAATTTCACTCTACGCTGCCCGAGCTTAGCGGATGGCACGATTGATTGTGCGGTTCCGCTCAACGATGGCGCAATCATTTTTCATGCACAAGGAAGGACGCCCAACAAATCCGCCAAAGTGCCTATTGTGATTTGCTTTCATGAGCAAAAACGTTTAGCAATCTAACGACTCAAAATCCTCACATATATTTTTAACGAATTTATTAGAGGCCATGATGATTATATGTATATTTAAATTTATAAAATTAACCAACGAGTTAGAGCGAGGCATACTTTAAAAACTTTAAAGTCGAATTTTAATTTCTTAACCTTACTTGGCTTATTTGTAAATTTTGATTATAAAATTAAATTAAATTTTTTTAGATAGCAATTAAATATTTCAAAATGCGTAATTTTAATGTAAAATTTCTGCATACTAGTATTTAAAATAAAATAAAATTATTTATAAATTTTAATCTCTGATTGAAGATATAGAAAAAAATTGTAAAAATTATTCTAAAATTAAAAAATTTAATTAATAATATAATTTAAAATAATTATATTTGCCAAAATTGTGTAATTTTAGAATGTACAACAAATTGCGAGACTTTTCAACAGCCTCATTATTTGTGCGCCGGAACACGAATGTTTGAAAACGAATAAATCCAGCTCTCCTGCTATTGACGAATTATTCAAATTTCACGCTTAATGGCGTCGAAAATTTGCTCTCGGAGCGCTGACAGCGACATTGTTTAGCTCACAATCAACCGACAAAGTGAAAAGGTTGGGACGCCGAATGGATTATTTGCATAAATGAAACGTGTTATTTGTATAATTGACAAACTGTGAGGCCAAATAAATACGACAAAGGCCTAAATATAATTGGCAATCGACGGGAATTTTCCACACAGGCAAGCGAATGTTTAGCCGTGTGAATGAAAATAATCGGCCGAAACGTTGAGCAGCCATTTCGGAATATGATGCGATCCGCTCGAAATTTTTGTCACGCGAGTTGCCTACCTATTTAGCTTATAATGGTCGACTGAATAAAAGTGGAGCTCGCGGCAGGACAAACCAGCACGCCCTTCTGTCTAGTAAGCGGATTACCATTCATAATAGCCAAGAGAAATAGGCAAACGGCTTTTGTCTCGTTCTCAGAATCACAAGTGGTTTTCTATACACTTTGTGACTGTGATACTCAACAATGGCAACTATACTCGTTTCCTTCAGCTTTCAAACAAATTCCCTTCAATCTGCATAATAATTGGTCACTCCAGAAAGGCCTTGGAAACTATTTCATGTGCTCTTGGTTGAGTTCTTTTGCTAGAATTGCAAATTCATTTTTTTTTTTTTTTTTTTTTACAAAAAAAAAAACACTTGTTTGGAGCTCTTAAACTTCATAATTTATTTTTAACCTGTCAATGTCCATCAAATTTGTTTAAAATTTCAATAAGACAGCGCTTTCATATTTCAAAATTAGCACATTTTATTCAATTTAAATTCTTTGTCGCTTTAAATTTTATACTTTCTTCCAACAAGATTCTCAAGATTCAGATATTAAAATATGTTACTAAATTATATTTGAAGTGAATATAAACAATTAAAGAAATTTTTTGACAGTACAATCAAGTATTTTTAATTAGATTTTTTGCTCAAATGTAGTCAATTTTGTCCATTTTTGTCAATTTTAAAATACATTTTTCCGCATTTAAGTCACGCGAATGGTGTTCATTTGAAGCTTTTTGTCGTTTTCTAGTCATAAAAAATCGTCAATCAACTAAAATTTGCAAGTCTAACTGTAACATGACGTAAACCTGATTGTTCAACCATGTTTTCAGACAAAGACGGCAAGGACCACAGTAAGGGCAGCAAAGACGGTGTCCCTCAAATAGCAGTGCCTCGTCTCTCCGTGTGTGCCGACGCACAAAAAGTCGACCGCGCAAAACTAGCACAAACCGAGGTCAGCAAACCGCAGCGCGCGGCCGCTTTGATGTTTTGCCCATTCCCTCGCTTCGGCTGCTAAAGAGCGTCATTAAAACGAGCACTTTTCTTGCAGTTTTCAGTCATTGAGTTCGACCCCGATACGTTTCGCACCCTTCTGGACTATTTGCACACGGGCTCGTGCCCTCTGACGTGTTCCAACATCCCTGGCCTCATCTGCGCCGCTGAGCACTACGACCTGCCCGAGTTGCTGCAAGCCTGTTTCCACCACGCCAAGCAGTTTTTGCGAATCGAAGTTGTAAGTTCACCGTCATTAAAATTCGTTAACACTCACAAAATGTATTACATAATTCCTTATTAATTGGAAAATTTCCATGCCGTAATTCCACTTGATTAATTCATTTTTAAATATTTCTATCATAGGCTTTGTCATGGAAAAATTTTATTTATTATTATTGCTAAAAAACAATTAATGATAATTTTCTTTTATGATACTTTACTTTTAAATATTTAATTTTTAAAGAAAATAAAAAAATATATTAAAATTTATATAATATAGAATCATTTAATATTTAATAAATAAGTTTTAAAATGAAAAATAAAAAATATTATAAATAAATTAATAACTAATGTAATTACAAAGTTTTGTTAAAGTAATTTAAATTTTCCTCAAATTTATTCTTCATGCGAACACAAAAAATAATGCAAACCAGATTTTATTTATTCTACTCGAGTCATAAAAAAAATTGCGATTATATATAAGCAGTTAAACTTAAATGTTTAAAATAGTACGTTTAAATAGAATAAAAATTGAGTTTTTTTATCATTAACAATTCTATGTATAGGTTTGTACCATGCTTTGCTCGTTGGAGAATTACTACTGGAGGTACACGTCGGCCTCGGAGCTGGTCAACATGATTCTCGCGTTCGTCGAGACAAAAGCTCTTCAGGTGAGCAGCATTGATTTTGTGATTAGCCGCGCGGCCAATTTGCAAGCCGACAATAAATTGCCTGGCTCGTCTTTCAGCTTTTCCAAAGCCCCGACTTCCTCAACCTGTCGGAATCAATGGTGCAAATGATCATGTGCCGCAACCTGGAGGTGCCTGAGGTGCGAAAATTCGAGGCCATGCTGATGTGGGCAAAGCACAGGATCAAAACCAGAACTAGCTCAAAAGTTGACGCCAAACTCGAGTTCAAGTGCACCATGGAACGCCTTGCCAGGGACCTCAAACTGTACCGCATTTCACCACAAGAGTTGATCAAGGTATTAAAATTTTATGAAATGAATTTAAAAAAAAAATTACAATTAATTAAGGCTTTTTTTATTACAAATTGGAATTTTTCTATAAATTAAATAATTATAATTGAATTTCAGATTGTTTTGCCGAGCAAGGCGATTAAGAACGAGCGCATCCTGGAGACGCTCATGTTCCAGGCCAACTCAGGCATGTACCGCATCCAGGAGAGCTACCTCGAGGCGTGCCAGCAACGCCTACAGAAGCAGGACTCGCGCTTCAGCGAGTGGGAATCATTTGACTATGGCTTATGAGTCTGCACAGCCACTATCACGTGTCTAATACTGTTTGTGTGTAACGGATTTTGTGCTGGCGGCTCCTCTTTTGTACTGGGGAGCAATTATATAAGTGAATGTCACAAAAAACACAAACCTGAGCGATCAATAAATAAACTTCTATGAGAAATGTGAAATGGGCGGCGCACTAGACAAAAGTGGAAAGAAAAATTTATGTTACAAAACATCAATCTTCGGCCTATCAGGAAAAAAGTATTGGCTGAAAAATAATCGAAAAATGATGGATATTGATTAATTTCTTGGGGGGAAAGAGACAAAATTATTTTTATCATGCTGAAGAGCTTAGTGGAACTTCAAATTTGGCGGAAATTAAATTAAATTAAGTGTAGCCCATTTTTTGTTTTATAAAACCAAGATAAATATGAATGAACTCGTCGCAATTGAGACAGGGCGCGCTATTTTTATTCTAAAACTCTGATCTCGGCGCTCTCGCAGATCACATTACTGATGTCAGTGGTTCAATGGCTGTGCTATGGTTATTGTTGTGTTAGCCCCCCGTCGATAATCTCCATGACATTCTGCGCATATGGTATGGAGTACACCCTGCTCCCATAATTGTTCTGAAATTCGCTGTTATCTCCGCATTATTGTTTACCCACTTGATTGGAACCTGTCCCCGGCGGCGATATATTGTATAATATCCTGGCTATATCTGGGAAAGGCCGTTCAAATTTGCACACAAGATGATTAAAACTGGCCAAGGATGAAAAAATATCGATCGGTCTATTAGCCATCAGCTGCACGAATTAAATTTAGACCAAAACGTCTCATCACCCTTGTTAGTCTGCTATAAAACCAACTTCTGTAAAACGCGCATGTATTATTTTAGATGAAATTATTTAAGATAAGTACCACAACAGTGTTTCTTCAGTGAGTTACTTAAAAAGGAAGCTGTTTGACGTGATCCCTAATTGTGAGTTTTAAAATTTATTTTACAAGAGCTTAAAATACTGCGACAATAATGACTGCGCCAGAATTTAAGATTTTTTATTTTTGTATTTTATTATTATTCATATTAATTCTGTACAATATTAAAAACCTAAATCTTATAATATTTATATCTAATTTTAAAACCAAAGCAACTTTATCAGTGAAAACATAAAATATAGTTTTTCTTATTATGGCCATTATATCGCAGCCCACACCAAAATTTGTTGAAAGCTCTGACCATTAAAATTAATTTATAAATTAATTATCAAGATATGCCAGATTACTCATTGCTAGGGATCAAGTCAAAATTTCCTTTCGCAGATTATATATATGAAAGAGACATACACGGAAAAGAAAAAATATTTATAAGAATTGCTGTTTCTGTGATACCTCCTCAAGAAAAGGTGTTTGCCTCTTATGTCAAGTGTTACACGCTGTACGTTCATCTATTGATTTTCGTTTTCCAGCATGCAGTATGGAAAATATTTCAATATTCGTGTTGTTTTTGTTGCCAAAGACTCGTTCATTGTCCGATAAATATCTCACAGTAATTATTGCATTGTATACAAGTCATCTTTTTTTTTAATAATTGATTGCTTGTGCGACACATGTACGCAAGAGTAAGAAATTCGATCATTGGTCATTCTGTTCGTCGTTCATGCTATGTATTCTGGGTAAACAAAAATGAAATGGAAGAGAGCGAGAGAGAAAAACGCGGAATTGTTACTAAATATAGCTGTTAATTGTGATAGTTGTTTAAATGTTGAATTTACTACAAGAAGAAAACGGAACTAGTCACGTAAGGCAAATCCTCACCGTGTAAGGAAGGGTATAAAATTTGAAATGAAGAGTTATAAATTTTGTAAAACGGGCCCAGCATTTACTCACATAAACACAAACATATAAATATATAAACACACAAAAGAAAAAGAAAACACTCACTCACACGCTGTTACGTCGAAAAAGCTGAGAAAGAAAAATGGATGAAACAAACCAGGCAACGCCAGCAGATATATAAATTTGCTTCACATTTAAGTCTGACACAAAGAGATGCTACTTACGTAGAATAAATTTTGCAAACTAAAGAAAGTAAAAAAAGAAGCGAGCGTTGGCGTTGCCACAATTGTGCGCGCGGAGATGAAAAGATCAAGAAGAGAAATGAGTTGAATTCGGACGTAGCTGGGGCGAAACGAGAAGAAATTTGCTGTATATCTTTCCGCGAGACGAGAGCAGAACGCGAAATGTGTATGTTACCGCGACTATACTAAATTTGTATACAAGAGACGGAGAGCAGACGATATTAACCAGCAGCCTTTGTTCTAAATGTAATAATTATTGATCGTTGCGCACTGCGATGTACTTGTATTATAAAAACGGATATGTATATTATAAAATGGAGAACATAAAAAAAAACAGCATGCGGAAAATGAGAATTATATTATTATATATTGTCATAATTTACTACGTCAATGCGAGAGAGAAAGAGAGATGGACGATTTGTATTGTAAGGCGAGAGAAATGCGGAAACTTTTCCACGGCAAAACTGCTCTGCTGGGATGTACACACGGACACACTCACACACTTGTACCATTATGCAGCTGCTAAATAAAACAAACGGTGGTGAAACAATGGACGGAACATTCATTTATCGCCGCTCCATTAACCCGACGCGCGTCCGAACGGACCGAATCGTGCTTATCGCCGTTCGGGACGCTCCGACGGAAAATGGGACGCGCGATTTACATACTTTTTTTCCCCAAGTGCAGTGGTTTGTGTGCCTATTACGTACGCTTTGTGGCCCTTTGCGGCCACTGCACAGCTTGAATAATTTCCTCGTAACTGCGCAGCAATTTATTCATAGAGATAAAGAGGACGTGTTTCTTTTTTATCGCATTACTAGAGAGAGATGGGATGTTTCGCCAGTGTGCAGATTTGATTGCGTTTTTTGCTGAAATACTTAGTGAGCCATGACAATAATTAATTGCTAAATTTACATGGCATAATTTTTCCTTGAAAAATTGCTTAATGGAATTAGTGGAACGTCAAACATTAATAAATTTACTTTTACGCCAGTTCACTTTAATAATTACAATTTTATCACAACATTATTTGTAATTTTTTTTATTAATGGATAGATTAATTACTTTAATGATTTCTCATTGCAAAATAAACAAGGATGGTGGTACATATTTCCTTATTTTTCTTCTTTTAAGAATAAACTTCAGATTTAAATTGTTCCATTAAAATATTATTCTCAAATTCATCCCTTATATTTCTCACTCAAACTGAGGGCACAGTTCCTCGAGCTAAATATAGATGAGGGTGATCTGCGACCGGCCAGGCAACTTCTTTTAAAGCAAAATATAATTGGAGAACTTTTGTGCGGGCCGGCAGCCAGAACCGCATCCGGCGCGCAATCAATACGTCTGGCATTAACGTATAAATCTCCTAATCCCAACTTTCGCCAACGCGCAATATTAAACGGTGCGCTGGCGGAAAATGAAAAAAGTTTTTATTTTGCAAACACACTCCTCTCGTCTTTTTCCCGAGCGAAAAGTTTGCGATTCTTGCCGGTGAAGAGCAGAGCTCAAAGCGCGAGTGCGCCGTGCTGATTTATCTGCACACTGTAAACTCCAATAAAAAAGAGGCGCGCATATTTTCGTTTCACCTTGGCGCATCAATCATGAAAAACTCTCGCGAAACAACAAGTGCACTCCTCGGTATAAACACCGACGCATTAAGAGCAAAGTTTTTATATTATATTAAAAAAAAAAAGAGAGAACGAAACGAAAAGTTTGAGAATAAATGAGATCGTCCCGGTGCTCAGCGGGTTGCAAACAACTTCGGCGAGCAAATTGGAGAATAGCAGCTGTGCCGGATCGCTTGGATGGAAAATCGACTGCGCTGGATAAATGTTCCGCGAGAGAAAGGGAGAGAGAGAGTTGCTAGTTGCAAATTGGACTTCTTGCTTGTGTGCGCGTGGGAGGACGAACATCACACACCGGATAAATATAGCCGAATAAACATGGAGGCCCATCTCAATTCAACTGAATGAGCGGCCGCCGTTTACAAATATTTATGGATTGCACGCCCTTCCTTCCCTCTCTCTCTTTCCAAACAGGGGGTTGCATTCGGGGATAAAGAAAGAAAGAGAGATGCGCGGGGGCGAGAGAGCGAAAGCGTTGAATCGGAAAAAGCGGAGAGGCGCTTGCGCCATGAAGCGCCACCGAATTGTGTGAGTGTGACCATCGGCGGCAGCCAGTTTTCCCATACATTTTTCATCGCTTTTCTTCTTGCCCGTGCGCCGCTCGCGCGCTGGTGGTGCCGCCACCGCGCCTGCTTCCCACCGTCGCGCTCCTTGTTTTGGCCTGGGAGTGTGATCGTAGCGGCTGCTCGAGGCGCAGCAGGAGCTCCAGCAGTCAGTCAACCCGGTTAACACATCTGCGCACAGCACACAGTGAACTCCGCCGTTACAAAATGGATTTGTCAATAGACACTTGAGCGAGCGGACGAGAGCAGCGTTTTGCGAGTCTGTGTGCGAGCGACGAGTGGCCCAAGAGGAATGCCGAGTTGCTAATATACAGGGTGCAGCAAGCGAGAGGAGGCCATTATGGGCTGCAAGTTGGGCAAACTGGTCAGCTCCCAGGGGGGCAAAGGGGGCGGCAAAGACGGGCCTCCGGAGCCGCCGGCGCCCGCGCCTCCTGACCCGCGCCTCCCGCTGACCGCCAAGCAAAAATACAACATCATGGCCTCGTGGAAGGGCATCAGCCGCGCCATGGAGCCCACCGGGGTCTACATGTTCATCAAGTAAGTATCGCACAAAAGCCCCCGACCGAGATATTTGCATAATATTGATGCGCCCCAACGGACGAGTTCACTTCTTCTCTTCGGTCCGTGCGCGCCTTTCGATTGCAGGTTTGTTGGAAATGAAAGAAAAGAATCGGTCTGTCGAAAGGTCTTGCCATTTGCCCGCGGGACTTTTCCCATCGGCAAAGGTCAGCGCCACCGTGCGCGCCAACACTAGCAGCTCTCCCTCGCAAACATACACACATACAAATTATTGATTTTGTGCTTGTTTCAGGTTGTTCGAGGAACACGCAGAGTTGCTCGATCTGTTCACCCATTTCGCCGAACTGCGGACCAAAGAGGCGCAGCAGAGTTCCCTCGAGTTGGCCGAGCACGCCACCAAGGTGATGAGCACCCTGGACGAAGCAATACGCACCCTCGACACTCTGGACCAGACGATACAATACCTGCACTCCGTGGGCGCCGTGCATAGACGCATACCCGGATTCCACAAGGAGTACTTCCAGGTACACAAAATAGCGAAGCGGTGCCTGTCGTGAACCCGTTCCCCCTCGAATTGGCATTTCGCATGCAACCCAACTTACTTTCTTTCTTTTTCTGCCCCGGCACGCGGCGTTCGTCAGTGTTTTTATTCGCGGCCCGCTTTTTTTTATTTCGTTGCTTCTTTCATTGGGTTGTAAAATAAATTAGTCCGCGAAAAGACTGCGTCGCCAGATTCTCCGATTCTGAGTCCCATTTAAAAGGGAGGCGGGTGTGTTTGACAAAATGATCTGGGAGAAGAGGCGTCTCGTAAAAGAGAATGAAAGCACACGCGAATGACGAGCGCGTTATTTATTATTTGCGTCATGAAAGCATATTGCGCAATTATCTTTTTACTTGCTATGACAAGTTGAAATTTTTGTACCAGCATATAATAAGTGATTATTTAATTGAGAAAATTATATTTACTGACACAGAGCCGTGTTTATAAATAATAAATCAATAGCAATAGAAATACAATTATATAATACAGTATAAAAGTTAAATTTGATTAAAAAAAACATATTCGTTATTTTAATGTGAGTTAAGAATTAAGAGAGAAAGACTTCATTCCATCGCGAATAATCAGAATATTTTTCAAATTTTAGTTAATAATGAAATTGTGCTCAAGTGAGTTTTAAACGAAGTTAAATTAGCATTAATAAGTATATGTAAAATAAAAAAAGAGAACTAAGACAGCAAAAATTTATTCACTTACTAATAAAATAACCGCAATTTTATAAAAAAAACTTATTTTTTAATATAATAATAATGGCAGCATATGATAGTCATAAATTTTAAAGATTATTTTATTTTTTTCCAAATAAATATTAATTCTAATAGAAATTATGTATATTTCTTGATTTGTAAGGTCTATATAACTGATATTATTATTATTAGATATTATTTTTATAAAACTGTATTTTATAGCATTTATTTCATATATAGCGTTCTAAATTGACAATAAGTGATTCAATATTTCTAAAGATATATATGATAGACAAAAATAACTAATTTATTTGAATTGAGTAAAAATTGATGAGGAATTTTTTTGAGTAGGTAAATATTGAGAAGAAAATTTAAGCAGTTTAAAATGCAGTCAGTGTTATTTGTTTTAGCTTTGATTTGAATATAATACCAGAACATTTTCAATTTAAAATGAATAAAAAAAATGAGTTTCATTATGATTGGCAAGGGCACATAAATTTTCAAACAAGTTCACAATTTTAGGGATGGAATGGTTGTTTGAATTGAATTTTTAGTAACTCTGTATGTAAGGATAGGGCCTAGACTATAAAAACGTGTGATGCCGCCGCAATGATGGCTGTAAATTCGATGCTTAAATGTGTCAGGTCTGAGGAATGCCAGCTGCTGACATTTGACATTTGCAAAAAGTAACTTTGAGCCCTTTTTATAGAATAGCGCTCGCAATATTCGTAGAGGCCTCAGAGCGTCTCGTATAAACGCAACCAAAGCAAACACAAACTGCTGCTCCAAGATGAAGTTTTTATGTCGCGATGTGATCGAGGAGGGAGCACTGCGGCGCCTCTTCTTTAAAGTCAAAATGCGCGTTTGATCCCCGAAAATACTCAGGCGCCTCTCGTAGCGGAACTTTGCGTGCGGCGAAGACGCCAAAGGGGCGCTATTTTCTTGCGACACTTCTCCGCCTCTAAAGCTTTCTTTGCTACCAACAAAATAATCCCCTGATGCTGCCGGAAAAAAAGAAATCGACGAGACCCAGACGAAATTATCGTCCATTCGCTAATTAATTTCGGAGCGAGAAGGAAAGGAAAAAAATCAAGAGCGCCTGCTTGTTCTCTTTCGGAAGAAATGTGCCACGACGGCCGGCCGCTTTCTTTCCTTTATTGGAGAATACACTCGGGACCTTTGGTACAGTTGGCGTGGAATTTCTTTTCGCGACCATTGTTCTTTAAGCTTTGTGAAATACGGGGTCGGAAATAAAAAATAAAAAAAAAGATGAAAAACGGGCAGGAATAGTGTCAACAAGCGTGCACACCCTCCAGCCCGGTGCGAGTGGAAACGCGAAGAAAGAAAGCGGCCTGCGATGTGTACATGTGTTTGTGGCATATGCGTCATCGATTTTGCCGCGCCGCCGCCGCCACCGCCGCATACATTTGCATTATGTTGATGGAGGTGCCGTTGTCGTCCTCTATTTACCTGCAATGCAATATTGCCCACGTGGAAATGGGGAAATAACCGCAGAGTATGTATATTTATGCGCCTAAACGAAATGACGCGCCTGTCAGATCCAGCTGCGGAGCTTTGGCCGCGGATCAAAACCGATCCGGCCAGACTGACGGCAGGGAAGGAAAAAAACGCGGTCGCGGGAGAACAGGTGCCGCGGGCACGGAAACGCGATTATTTATATTTAATGCCGTGTATAATTAAATTTGAAAAATGGATCGGCAGCGGATAACGTGCATGGCCGCGAATAAGCACATTTAATGATATCAAGCGAGTGGAATCGGTCTCGGCAAAGAGATTTGGTAGGTGCGCGGTAAACAACTTGTCACAACGCGCAGTCATTAGTGCATAATGCCTGGGAAATTGCTTCGGAAAGTAAACAACTTTGCCGACGGCTGCTCCTGTTGCAAATAACCAACTCATTCAAATTAGATGCGCGGTGAACAAATTCGTAGGGCGGCTCCTCGGGCGGTTGCCCCGCGATGATGATGAACTGCCGTCGAATTTGAATAATGGGGCTGCACACTGCATGAAAGAGCTTTCATCAAAATAGATTGCTGCAAAGGCGAGCATAACATGTGGTCGTTGTTTTTATTCAAATTAAGCGGTTCTAAAAACCAAACATGCTAAGCAAACAACGTGCACAAGATTGATGACTATCCTTTGCACTATTACGAAAATTCTGATTGACTTTAGTAAAACATAATAGCTATAATTATCAACACTCTGGTGATTTTGATGAGACTGAACAATTTAATTTTTTTATAAAGGAAAATTTTGGTATACTTTTGTTTTAATTTTAAATTGAAAAATTGATTTTGATTATGATTTTTTTTTAATAATCAAGTCCGAAGCAGCTAAGAGAGAATCAATTACATTATAAGCTGTTATATAAAAGTAACTGAATATACAGTGTCTTAAATAATCAAGAATTTTTATGATCTTTTTTTATTTAAAAAATTGTAATAATTTATTTTTCCAAATTATTAACGATTATTGCCATTTTTAAAATTAAATATTTTATTCGAATTACAGTAAAAACTTCTCATACGCCATTTAAAATTATAAATACCTACATAATTTCATATTCGGAGCTCTTAACTAAATTAGGTTCAATTATTCTCATCATTTAAAAAAAAACTTAAAATATTTTTTTTTTTGCATCCGTCATTTGAATATATGCATAATTGTAACTAAATAAATGTATGAAATACAAAATGTGAGTTGAAATTTATTTTAATTTAATTATTCTGCTCTTTACATTTTATTTTCATTTTGTTTTCGTTCCTTACAATTCTATTTTTCTAGCACATCTGGCTCCAATTCAGTTGAGCACAGATGACTGCGGCGTGCATCGTTTGTGTTAAAATTTTCATAAGCTCACGTACACGTTTAATACATACAAAGCACAACATTCCATTTGGCCGCATTATCAGTTTTCCACTCGCAAAAGTTCAAAGCCCATATATGCGTTTCCACGCTATTGCCGCAGCTGGTGCGGACCAGCCCCATATTCTCTGATACGAATAAAGCAACACGCATCTGCGTTACACAGCCTAGACCTCAAAGAGTCACGTTTGTTTAGCTTTGGGCTCCAGAAAAAAATCATATACACGAAGCCCGAGGTGCTCGAAAATCAAAGCAGAGACACACGCGGATCAAAAATAACTCATCACGCTGACAAAATCCCCCTCCCTCGTCGCGAGTGTGTCACAGTGAGCGAGTTTTATTTCTGACAGTCGACGCCAGCATTCCATCAAAATAATTTATTCCAAAAAGGAAGGACAAAGCGCCCGACTGCTTTTGCTTTTCACCCGCTGCGAGAAATTTAGCGTGGCGGACGAGTTTTCTCGGCGCACAGGCAGTTTAATTTGATGAAATTCAGGATTAGGCAAATGTGCCCTTTCTCAAGCAAGAGTCTGAGAAATGGCTCAGCATTAAATTACAGAATAAAGGTAGCTGTGTCACTCTTAAGTCTTATTCTTAAATTTATACGAAAATTATTTTTTAGAAAAACGTTTTTATTTGTTTGAGAATTTAAAATCCAAAGAAACCACTTGAAACGGGAAATAGTTTATTTAGTAACTTTTCTTAAATATCTTGCGCCTCGGAATGTAATTCCATGTAAAGATTAATCACAAGTTTGACAAGTTACTAATTTATTTATTTATTTATTTATTTTTTGATACAAAATTATGGAAAGTGATTTTTATTTGATTCAGGTCACAGAGGTTATCCTTTTTAATAAAAAAATCCCCTGTTTATAAATTGGGCGCACATTGTCAGAATAAATGGAGTATATATTGGTTACCGTACGTGGAAATGGAACGATGACGGCGTCTAAAAGCGCCTTGACCTTTCACGGCCCGCCGGTTTCCTGCAATCACTCATTCCGGGTGCCGCAAACTGATTCGCCTCTTTCTCTTTTGTGTTCGCAGCGAATAGAGAAGCCGTTCTTGGACGCAGTCAAGACTACCCTAGGTGATCGTTACACAGATAACGTGGACGTGATTTATCAAACAACAATCAAATTCATCATCGCCACGCTGGAGGAAGGCTTCGAGTTGGGTGCGACGAACCCCGAACTGGCAAATTCGTACGTGGACTACAGCAAGTCGTGAGTGCGTGGCGACCCCGTCAGCGGAATAAAAAGTGCTCGTTTGTTATCAGATGCAATAAAATCAAAAACCTTTCTTTTTACGCGATCGAGTGAGCAGGTGAAGAAGGGTGCGAGAATCGCGCGCGGGCCGTCAGATTTCCGAGGGACCCGCCTTGTGCTTTCTCGGAGCATTTCGTGTGTAGTTGTTGCGATTTAATTCCGAATCGGAGAGAGCGTTAATTATCCCGTGGATGTACGTCTGGAGCACGTCTCATGAGTGTGTGTGTGTGTTCTGTAATAATGCCGTTCGTGTGTAATGTAACTCGTGCACGGAAAGCATGTGTGTGTTCTCTGGTAGATGCTGAGCCCCGAAAACATGTATAGGATGTGCCACCGCAAGAGGCTCTCAAAGCGCTGGCTGCAACGACACTATACTGCTCTACACTATTTCTAGTCAATCTCACACATACACGTAAAACGACTGAGCTTAAATTTATAACGCCTGTTAAAATTAATATACGCTCGAATAATAATAACGAGGCCAGAGTTGAACGTGCGCGCACCCACAAACTTATCAGCGAAATTATCGATTTTCACCGCAGAGGTGGATGCAAGGCGAGCAAAGCGGCATTCTAAATTCGTCCCCGAACTGGTTGTGTACCCTCTGGGAAGGCGACAGGCAGCAAAACTCAATTCGACCTTCTGTCAAGCGCTAATCCGGTCAAACTAACTAACTGAAACTTACTTCCTATCGAGGGCCAGTTGTATGCAACCCGCTCAACTCGGACGTGGTGCAGATTGCATAACTTGATTGGAAAACAATGCTGTTTTAACAATTGCAAAGTTTGATTTTATCGTTTCGCGCTCATGACAACGTAAATTTAAATGATTTTTAATTTTTAATGGAACATTTTATTAAATTTAATTAAGACTCTCTGAGAAGTAAAAAAAAATACAAATGGAATTGGACAAGTTTTAATTTTCCTGGAAAACTGCAGGTGTGATAAGATTTGTATTTGGTTGAGAAGCTGTATGTTATTTCGGTTATTTCAAAGTCAAAATCTACTTGTGGGGCAAAAAATTTGAATCGAAAGGGAATTATGGATGGAAGCAATAAGAAAATCTCACTTCAGAACAAACCCCTTTGTTTCTTCACACTTTGTTCACCTTCTGTCTATAACTCCTGCACTTATATATTGAGATTTTTGCCTTCAGTATGAATCCAAGAATTCCTCTGCTTGACTTTAAATTCCATTTATTTAATATTTTTGTAATTTCAAAATTAATTTTTATCTCTTTCTCTTCCAAATTCCTTTCTTAAAGTTAGCGTGATATTCTCAAGTTTGAATTTAATGGATTCAAAAGTTTTAAATATCTGCCAAGCTTTTTAGCCAATTGCATCACACCTCGCTCAACTTCAAACACAAATTAATTAAATTTTAATGAAACTTGATCAAAATTTCAAGGGAAAGAATAAAAAAAAGGGGCACATCTCCGTCGGCGAAATATTAATTTCCGCCCTCGCGTCATGAAAGTTGCTGAATCAAATTTTGCAGACGTTGCCCGAGAGTTGGTCGGGTCGTTAAACAAGCACTGCCTGACAATTTCGCAGATAATCAAAATTTTCCACCACGAGCGGTTTCTTTCACTCCTCGCGAGAAACGACGCTAAAAAGCACGGTGATATATTTTCGAAAGATTTTGCTGATGACTCTGGTCGGTTTTTAAACGGTCGCTAACTAAACCTCAAAGTAAATGCCTTAAAGCAATTAAATCTAATCACCGCGCGCAGCCAGCAGCGCCGAACGAGAGCTAGCAAACTGCTGCCGCACTCATTAAAATGCAAAACACCTGCCAGCCTGGCCACCCTAATTAATCGGGAGCGGCGTTTGTGTGTATGTTTGGTGCACCCCCTCTCAGGCTGATTGATGCAGGTGCCGTTGTTGCAGTGCTGCGGGCTTGCCTACTAATTATTCAATTAGTACGAAAATCAATTCACGGCGGTCTGTGTGGCGGAAAGGCGCTAATCTGCGCGCAATTATCATCCTCGCGTGTGTATGAGTGTGGACGAGTGCATTGATCGTGTGTGCGTTCAAAGGCAGTCAGTCCTTGCACAGTTCGAGTCGCAGAAATAAAGGGCGTGGAGAAAGTTGGCAAAGTTTGCGTCGTACCACTTTTTGTGCGCGACGACCGTGTAATTAGGACTGCTTTTTGCGCCAAGACGCTTCCAAGGATTAATTAATTATGGCAACACTACCCCGGCGTGGGTTGCGATTTCAATGGAAGTCGACAAGGCTAATTTCAAGCATTTTGCTTTCATCAGAGAATTGTGAATTTCCAGAATTTCTATATTTGGGCTCGTTTTGTATTACGGAAAATTATGTTGCAAATGGAAAACGGCTTCAAATTAATCAAAGAGAAGCCTTTGCTTTCATCTCTTTGCCTGACAAATTAAATGTACAGCCTTTTAATAATGAGACAGGCTTCATATTTGTTTAATTGGTTTTTTTTCTTCTTAATTTTGTTATAAAACTCTTAAAATTAATATAATCTCAATGCTTCAATAAAACTTAACACAAAATTTATTTTAGCCATTTAAAAAAAAATTTGTCTGCAAAATATAATCCATCATTTATTAGAAAATAATTTATCTGCTTCCATAAATCGGCGCCCATCACGCCCAGGATGAATTCGTCGCTAAGAAAAATTTTCGGCGTCTCTTTTGACAGCTCCAATGAAGCCATTTGGAAAGTTCTTAAGCAATTCCAGGCAGCTCCTTCCCTCAGATTTCGTCGCCGCACCGTAAAATTTTATGGGCCGGTGATACCACCGCGATTTATGATCTCGGGGCTATCCCTGCTTCGCACGCACGATGAAATTTTCCGATTCAGACGGGCTGCGAGCGATTAGGAAAAATATTTGCGCGCACTCAAACACACACGAGCCTCGCCTCTTCGATAGAATAACAGAGTAGACTGAAAAATCCCACTCGGCAATTTTCGTTCTCGCCGCAACTTTGACTACCTCGCTCTTGCTCGCACTCTCTCCTGTAACTCGATTATACGCCTCCGCCGTTTCTCGATCTCGAATTTCGCCGGTGCAAAAATAATTCGCTACACGTGGCGCAATCAAGCAGGAACAGGGGTGAGCCGGCTGAGCGACGTGTTGGCGTGTTTTTATCATTGCAGTTGTGTTCACGAATGTCTGTTCAATTTTGGCGCCTATCAATTAAAAGTGTGCGTGCGTTTTGAGTAATTATCGCGTTACACGCAAGGAACATCCACGAAAACGTGCACCCCGTATGCAAATCCACTCCGAGCGTGTCAAGAAATGCACATTTTTATTTCCAGACGAAAAACACGTGGAATGGTTTTTGATTAAGATTAATACTTTAAAAAATCCTACGTGCATTTCCGTTGATTTAGAGAGAAAATTTTTTATGATACAATAATTTTTGTGATATTCCAGTTACCCAGCTGTCAGCAGTAGAGAAAATTAGAAATTGATTTACTGCGGACAAGCTTAAATCTAGTTTTATTCAATATGCCAGCCTTGCGTTTGGCTACACACTGTATGTAGGCAATAGGAGATCGTAGCTGTTGCGCAGGTTGCATATATTTGTCCAGACATAACATTCATCCAGAAACAGATTTAAATAGCATGTATGCCGTTTCCGCGAATGGTCCTTGTTGAGGCAATTTGAAGTTTTTACGCGACGCAAAAGAGTGAAACCTAAGTGTACTAACTGTGCAAAAAAGTATGTAAAAAAACAACGTTGTGCGAACGGTTGGCTCTCCTGTCCCAGTGGGTGAGAATGAAATTCAATCGCGAGAGGGGATCAAATCTTAATTTATTTTTGATCAAGTAAATTTCCCCTGGCAACAAACAATTTTGAGGGTTCGAAATTCAATTTTAAGAATATTGTGGACTTCTTACCCGTTCCAAGAACTGGAAATTTTGTGTAAAATGTGTCAAAGACAAAAACGCCTCTGGACGATGTTTTACCGAACCCACATAACAGTCGATGTCAAAATTTTAATGTGTTGAAAGACCAACGCCACCAAATGTCATTACCACAACCACACTAATTACTACCGATTGCTGAGGAATTGTACCTTTTTAGACGGCAAGTGTGTTTACCGAGGAAAATAAATAAATTATCACTATGTCATTTTGTACAGAGTTATTATTAGGGCCGATCGCGTTAGAGTCATCTCTGTTCAAGCAGGGTCTGTCTGTGCGGTGAAGGGAAAGATCACAAACAAAAATGTAGGTTGTTTTAGGACCGTAGATTGGTTTTGTTTGTTATGACGGGAAATGACGCTTCAAAACAAGTGTGTCTTAATTAGATATTTTATTAATCAATAGTGAGCCGCGAAAAGGATGTATGATTTTATCTCAAAAACAGATCATTGTTAGAGTCAATTAAATAGGGCGCCGATAATAAACGATAGACTTAATTAAATGGCATTAAGACTTAATTTGTTTTGAGCACGATTTCCCTTGGGTCATATTCCATTTATGTAATTATCATTATTATTTGTTAGGAGTTTTCTGTTTTGTATAAAAAAGAGATCTCAAATTTTGCACTAACTTTGTATTAACATTTGAAGAAATATTTACTTGATGTATTGTACAATAATTAATTATTACCATGAAATCGTTTATTATGCTTTTAGTGAGAACTGTTGAATTGTTTGCTTCTTGTGTAACGGAAAGGAAATAAAGAGAAATATAAATAATTCTAGTTTTTTTTTAATTATCTGAAAAGCCCTTCATAAATAAACTGCAAGAAGCGCAGTGTTAATTTTTTATCACAAACAATTACTTCTTAAATTAAAAACAAACAAGGAAATAAAATTCCCTCTTAGAGGCACGTACCTTTTGAGACCGAAATGATGTGCCGCCCTTTACCTATTCTCTTCTCCGTTCAGTGAATTAGAATGAAGTATCATTAAGCGGAACTGTTCAGCGGTCCATTTAAGTGCGGACAAAGGGCGCTGCGCCACTGGGAATAAGACAAAGTGCGAAAGACCTTTTATTGAGCAATAAAACGCACATCTCCTTAGGACTGTCTAATAAAAATTTCAATCATTGCTTTAAAACCCCCAACAGGGTTATTTCTTCCCTCGACAGCAGGGGGCTAGCTCAGAGTCGAAACCATTATTTTCCTCTTGCATAAATATATATATATCGTCGGAGTGGGCTAATCTGCAAGGCATGTATAATATATTGGATTTCTGTGTAAGTCGCGGGTCAACGACATTCGAGATTGGCAAAGAGCGAGTGGCGCAGGAAAAAAGAATTATATATGTGTCAAATGGAGTGAGAGTGTGTGTGCAGCTCTTGACGCCCTCGCCGCTTCCTGCCTTATTGATTAATAAATGTTGCTTGATCAGAGTCGTCCCGTCGTCCGCGTCATTCCAGAGCCCCCGACGTTCGATTGATGTCGGTTCGCCACTCGTTCGCATTCGCGCACAAATATACAATAAATTTTTAGGCGGCGTCCAGACCAGACCTTAAATCACAACTCTTCACACGCCATAGTGTGCGCGCGCGAATTCATCCATTTTTTCCTTTCCTCTGGCGGAAAATCTATTGCGTGTCCCGGAGGTATATATCTTAATCGGGAAAATATATCCGTGGCACACACGCGCACAGTGGTGGGAGGGCGCGATATAAAAAGAATTGGAGAGGAAATTGAATAAGCAGAGGCCGCCGACATGCAGCAGCACCCCCTCAAGACGCGACTCGCGGCCGTGATGCTCCTCGCGGCCGCCACTTGTGCAGCAGCGGTGAGTCGCCTCTAATTAATTAACCGCTTTTCATTTGCAATTCCAAGTGGGCCGCCCGAGAGGTTCGTTAAAATTTTGCGGCGTCCCGCTGAAACCGCCTGAGTTTTCTTTCTCGGGCCCAACGAATGAGCTCGGATTTCATTTCTCATCATTATAATTTAATGAATTTTCCACGTTTCCACCGGCAAAAAATAAATTCAAGCTGTCGTTTTAATAATACTGATAATAGTTGCTCTATTGAAATGTGTAAGAATTTGAATTATTCGATATATTACGAAGATAAAATTGAATCGCAGTAAAGGCCATTAGCCTGGAACTGAGATTTATGATTGGAATAAAGCGTAATTGCTCTTATCTGTGCGCGACTCTGCTCTATAAATTTTCTGGCATTGCCCGCCTTTGAATATTAGTTCCACGGCTGGAGGATTTAATCGAGCGAACGGTCTCTTTTGTCATCATTTTTATCATCTCAAGCGCAAATCGTTTTCAGATGCCACATTCACAGAGTGACAGCATGATCCGAGACATGGAAATCGTCAAGAAGTGCAACTACACCTCGCCCGTCGCAAAAGGTTGTGAACTATGGTTGATTGATTTTAATAGATACTAACTTTGACCTTCAGACGTGCTCAATTCTGCCCTGATCAACAAAATTCTGCTCGATTCCAACAATTACGCATTCAAGGTGTGTTCCAAACTTTTCATTCATAATCAAATTTTGCAATAAATAATTATTAATGAGATGGCTTGAAATTTGAAGCTTTTGTTTCTAGATGGATTCATTCATTAGCTATTGCGGTTTAGTGTTTAATCGGCATAAAATAGTGAAAATAATCTTATATTTCAGCAGTTTGCTGAATTTTAATTGTTAGGATAAAAATTTATTAAATGATTATTTAAAAAGAATCCTATTATTTCTTTGTTCTTAAAGTAAAATAATTTTTTTTTTAATTTTAAATTTTCTTATGCATACAATTTTTTTTGTATTCCTTGCAGTCATTTAATAAGAAATAATACATTAAAATGATAATAATTTGTAATTGTTTTAATTTTAAAACTTTTAAAATAATATTCCACAATTTTTCTATTCTCTAATCCAGTTCTTCGTGATCAATAACTTTTATCAGCTATACAAATATTAATACACTTAAAACTCATATCAAGCTTACGAAAATTCAGTTTCCTATTTCAAACCTCAATTCTTGAAAAAGAAAAATATACTATATTTCTCTTTCAAAAAATCAAGTTACATTCCATTAGGTTGGCTTAGATGACTGTAAAGTTTTTTCAAAGTATTTGAAGTACCCTTTGCCAAGAAAGTTTTTGCCTCTGTCGTTTTCTATTTCCTGCGGAAAAGGCCAGAATAGCGAATTGACCGGAAGGCAACCCCTTTCGTCCATTTGTTGACCTGAACCTTATCTCCGCAGTGCCGAGACACCAGGATGCAGCTCCGTATGTACAGTCATATTGTACGCGGAGCGAAATCTGATCTCGGTTGCTGCCGCAGAGAATAATTTCCACCCCATTTGCACAATCCCGAGACTGCTCTTTCAAATTTACTTTTGGCCCTTATTCTTGTTCACAGTGTTTCCTGCACTGTCTCTATCGAGAGTATGGCTGGGTGAGTTTTTCCTTTTCGCAACTTTCAGTTCCGGCAATTGGCATTACACACGCCAGTGACGCCGATTCGCAGAGAGAAACACGTCACGTACACTTTGGCAGGGCTGCAGCGTTTTCTATAAAACAAATGCTTCATCCTTTCCTCCCCCGGTGAAAGCGCCCACGCACACACCGGCTGAAACTTTATCGCGACCCTCGTTCTCCGCCGAGCTCGAACAAGAGATCTGTTTTGGGCCACTTTCGCCCCCGCCACATCTCCGACATCGTGCCGCGATTGAAAGGGACGCGCTGATGAGCATCTAACCAATGTCGCGTGTGCTCGTCCTGATCGATAAATCGTCCGCGTGAGGAATCCACCACCGCAGGTCCAAATACGTTTATAACACGCATGATGTATATAAAGAACACCTCTTTGCACGTGGACAACTAACTAAAGGCGGGCCTGATTGCACATGGGAAATCGGGCGAATGGAAAGGGGTGATAAGAGCTACGGTTGCTCACCGGATATTTGGTCAACGTCATCCACCTTCAAAGATCCATATTCCAATTCGAAAAGTGTTTAAAACATGGTTGAATAATCAAAAATGAAAATTCAAGATAAAAGTGGTGCCAAATAAGTTTTATTAAATTTTCCAATGTTTAAATATTTACAAAAAAATATATAAAGTTAAAAAATCGAATATTTAATTACGGAAATTAATTCTAATAGGATTCGTTAATACAATGAAGCCAACTATTTGACAATTTTTAAGAAAAATTGATATTTAAATTATCTGAAAATAATTATTGACCATGTCTAGCCACGGAATTACTGTCCTTTTAAGGTCGATTGTATGTATGGAAATCGGGTGTGATTAATGGTTACAGCCCACGCTTTAGTTGAGGCGCATTATATATATTGTACAAGAGAGGCCATGCGAGAGGAAATACACAGCGCAGAGTTGGAAGAGCAAAAGTTGGCTCCGGCGCCGCACTAATAAAGTGCTCAATCACTGCTGCTGCATATTCATCTCATACACGGAGCGAGAGTGGGCTGTCGATATTTTTACGCTACCGACAGCTTTTTTAATCACGATTCCAGGGAAAGGGGTGCGACGCCGCGAGAGACTGTTGCGTTGGCATGTACATTAAAACATGTACATTCACACATAAAACGCACATACACTTTCAAAAGAATTGAATGTGAAATCGATGCCAGAATTTCCAGCGTTTTCAACGCTTGAATACTTCTGAATAGAATAAACCGTGTTCGTCTGTATACCACGTTTCAAACGTGTGTTTAAATTATTTTTGTTTACTTTTTTCATTTACAGCAGTAAAATTTGATTACTAAATTTTTTACTAAATACAATGCTTATAGATATATACATAATTATAAATTTATATGCACACACAACACATTCATAAAAACTAAAAAGGCAGAAATTGCTGCTGTGTCAAGCCGCTCTTTTTACATTTGAATAGTTGATTTATTCCAATTTATTTGCTCACAGCATTTTGTACATTGCCGTCAATGACAATTTCGATTTGCTGCATGCATATTATCTCGTAAAAAGGGCCGATCTTTAAAGTAAGTATTTTTCCATTATTTACTCTCAGTCACTGCATGAGTGGTTTAAAAGTCTGGGATTATTTACGTAATTGAAATATTTTTAAAATTCAATGTAGCTCCATTTATCCAAAAATTTAAATTATAAATAAATTAAAAGTAAATATTTTCCCAAAAAAAGTTGGGGTCTTTTTTTATATTTTAGACGCAGAAGTAACTATACGATTTTTTTTAGAAATCCACATTTGGCATTTCCCTCTCTCAAAACCCTCTTCCCAAATCATATTTTCGTCCCGCTTCCTCCATCTCTTTCTGAATCACAGGCAGATGTATAAGTCTCTGTTCAATCGATTCGTTTGCTTGTGCATGAACAAGAGAGACCCTATATATGTGCTCTCTGGAGCAAAAAGCCTCTCGACGGGCACACGAGCCGGAGCACAGACCTTAAAACTTTTAATATTAAAACATAAAAAGCCCCGCCGAGTCCCTCGACTTGGAGTGGACCAGCATTTCATCAGACGCGAGGATAAAGGCCCTAATGGCCGGTCGGCCGCAGTTTTTGCTTGTGGCGGATCACTTGAGAGACGAGTGTAATGCCAGCAGTCCGGCGGCAAAAAACAGGGGGTCATCGACGTTAATGATCTTAAATGAGCAATCTGTTACAATTGACAGATGGACCATCGAGGCGAATTCCAGTTGAAGCCAATGAAAGTTTTCTTGCACGACGCCCGCCTGCCAATCTCGATCATTCGCAAATTGCTGCTTTTTTGCACCGACACTGGTAAAATTACATCACCCCCGAACACACTTTTTGGCCTTGTTGTAACGTCAATTTATGTCTCGAGTGGAAATCAATTTGCCACGTCCCACCTGCAATTTCCAGTCCCTCTTGCAAGCTTCTTGATTGGCCCCATTATTTTTCTCCGTGCTGCTGCGTAATTTAAAGCACGTTTCTTTTCCATTTAAATGAGTTCTTTTGTGACTAAAGATGTATTTATATATTTGTGTTATCGATGAATTACTCCCTAACAATGAGAATGATATAAAAGCAGAAGCTTTAGAGTTTGTAATTGAAATTATCTCAAACAAAGAATATAATTTTAATTATAAATAATAGATTTACAAAATTTTTCTCTTGATCATTAACAAGAAACCGCGCGGATTTATTACAAGAGGTTAAAAAAAGAATATATTGAAGAGGATAATATTGAATCTTTTCAAATTTCACTGTTTAATCTGTACATTTTTTATATAACGCATATTTTTATACCCTTTAAAATATTTTATGGTTAAATTAAACCCCCAACTCATTTATTAATTTAAAAATAATTAACAAAATTGTACATATGTATAAAACACATAATGCACATTTTTCTTGTTTCTTATTTATGTTTAACTGCAGAATCTAGGGACAAATGTGACCGCGCGTACGACTACACCCAGTGCTTCTGGGGAATAGTGAAAAAGGTGAGTTCTTTTTCAATGTCCTCTTTTCCATGCTCTCCTTTTCTCCGCATAGCGATCGGAAATAAAATTTTATGGTATAAAAATAAAAATTGGTATAGCGGGCGGCGCTCACGTGCGATCCGCCGGGATTTTGTTTGAATATATTATTCAGTCACGCGCAAATGCAATAATAAAAAGCCCTCACTCACCTCCGCGCTTTTGATTTTGCAGCCGCAGTTGTTGGAAGAGGGCCAGGATGATCCCTTCGGCGTGAGCGACGACTTTGAGACACCTTATCACCTTCTGGACGATGAAGCCAACTGAAATCAATACGCCCCTGTAATCAATTTCCCGCTGCAACGCAAAATCTGTATCTACGATAATAATTAATCACGTGCGTCATCTGTCAAAACACATCCGAGCAGAAAATTTATCGTTCATACCACAGTTCACCATTTTTGCATATTATTGTATGTTATATATTACAAAGTATTTAATCATTGATGTATGTTAACCTTTATTACTTAAAATTTATTTTAAAGCCAAAGACAAAAATAAAATATCTATAGCCAGGATGTGATCAAAAATTAATTTTAACAGTATTTTATTCAAAAACCGTCATTATCAAGAAAAAAACGTAATTTCTTTCAAAACAAGGATTGCCCATTAATTTCTCAGGTACCATAGAGGAAAATTAAATAATATTGTCGTTAAAATTCGTCAAAGTAAAAAAAAAAAATACACTGTAGACCTGAGATTTTACAATAATTTAAACAATTTTTTTAAGGGGTAAGGAACCACATTATTTTTTCTATTTTAATTCAAATTTAAGTTCAAACTGTGAATGAAATTACATTAAATAGAAAAACTGATTGAATCAATGAAGTCTGGATATGGCGGATATGGATAGAATAATAGGAATAATAAATTAAAAAATAGAAGCACACGAGCACGTGCTCAAGGCGCCTATAATTCCAATCTCCCGGGCACTTTCAGATGAGCCAATGAATGAATCTCCTGCGAAATACTTGGGTGTGTCCGCCATCTTTTGCAAATGGCGCAGGGCCGTTGAGAATACGGCTTGTTTTACTGAATTTTCTCGTAAAATTTGCTGGAAACTAAATGCTGCAGAAAATGACGGGTGAACCAGAAGATAGGGAAACAATTTGCGATTCTTTGGTATGTTATCTTTCCCGCGTCGAGCTCTTTGCCTCGTCTAAATGTCACTAAAACATTCAATTTCATACAAAAATGTGGTCCTCTTTTTAACCAGGAGGACCATGTTTAACTTGTTATTTACATACATTTGCTTGCGCGAACGCTCACTCTAAATAAATTTTTGACGTATAGAACTGTTACCTTCACTTTAAAATGTTTTTTAACCCCTTTGGCCAGACATTTTCCTGATTTATTATTCATTTTTGTCTTCCAGTCTTCGCTAGTGGAAGGATGCAGACTTCCAGTAAAAATGAGAAACAGCGACGATTGGCGTAAGCTATGCAAAATTAATCGCGAGTTTTTTTAATTAAAAGTATATTTTTTGCAGCGCTGGCGGAAGTGATCAGCATAAGGGATGGAGAGGGAATGAAGTATTTTTATGTTCATTATATAGACTGTAAGTTAATCAAAAAAACAAGTTTAAAAATTGTTTACGTACTAATTTTTCAAAAAATTTCAGTCAATAAAAGACTTGATGAATGGGTCTCTGAAGACCGACTGGACACAAGAAAAGTTCAATTTCCCAGAAAAGATGGAGGGTCGAGTCAGTCAGGTCTGCAGACTCCTAATAGGCGAGTAGAGACTGAACCTTCAAGGCCAGAAACTCCTCCGAATACACCAGGAGAGCTGGTCAATGGAAATGCTGTTTTAGCGGCTGCATTAAATAAAAAACTGACTCGAAAACGGAAAATGCCGTCAATAGAGGCAGAGGTCTGTGAAATTGTGAGATCGTAACACTTCAAAATTGCAGTTTGTCTAATTCCACATTTTTGCACAGACGGCTCCTGAAGTTCCGGTTGCGCCAATCATTGGCAGTGGGGCTCTGGTCACAAGTGAACCGGGGAAAAGAACTTCTGGCAGTTTAGTGACCCATCACCACGACGATGTTGTCACAAGAATGAAAAATATTGAAATGATCGAGTTAGGTCACAAAAGAATCCGTCCGTGGTACTTTTCTCCGTACCCTCAGGTAGAATTAAGTTCCTGGAAAAGTCGGATATTAAAACTTTCTGATTTTTATTTTTTAGGAATTAGTCAACCTCACCTGCATATACATTTGTGAATTTTGCTTGAAGTACCGTAAAAGCAGGAAATGTTTGGAAAGACACTTAGTAAGTAATTATATACTAATTTTTTTCAACCGTTGTTGACTAAGATTTTTTGCAGAAAAAATGCAATTTGAGACATCCTCCTGGCAACGAAATATACAGAAAAGGAGTGATTTCATTTTTTGAAATCGACGGCCGCAAGAACAAAGCTTACGCTCAAAATCTCTGTTTGCTGGCAAAACTTTTTTTGGATCACAAGACTTTGTACTACGACACAGACCCATTCCTCTTCTATGTGATGACCCAATATGATGCTCGGGGCTTCCACATTGTGGGCTATTTCTCTAAGGAGAAGGAATCTACTGAAGACTACAACGTTGCTTGCATTCTCACTATGCCTCCATACCAACGAAAGGGTTACGGAAAGCTGCTTATTGAATTTAGTATGTTGCCCAACCACTAAAATGACTAGGTTGCATTATTACCGTATCATCTTAGGTTACGAGTTGTCCAAGTTCGAAGGCAAGACAGGTTCTCCGGAGAAACCCCTATCTGATTTAGGTTTGCTTTCGTACCGAAGCTACTGGGCTCAAACTATCCTGGACATACTTGTTACTCAGAATCCTACAGCTGATAATGAAAAACCTCAAATTACTATAAAGTAAGATGTGCGCCTTGCTATGAGATTAATTTAATTTTTGTCCTGTCCGATAAAACAGTGAAATTTGTGAGATGACCAGCATCAAAAAAGAAGATGTGATATCCACCTTGCAAAATCTGAACCTAATCAATTACTACAAAGGACAGTACATAATCACAATAAGTCAGGAAATGGTGCAGAACCACTTGGCGGCCATGGAAAAAAGATCACTGCGAATAGATTCCAAATGTCTTCACTGGACACCAAAAGATTGGAGCAAGCGGGCCAAGTGGTTGGAAAAGTGCTAGTTTTTGCAATAACAATAGACTAATATTTATGTTCTGCAGTGTGCATTCTGTTGTCGGGAAAAATCTGAATATTAAATAGTGCTGCCAGCAGGATGTGTCAAATATCCTACACATCTGTTTTCTTTTGATCCTTTGGTAAGATAGAAGCAGATACATAAGAAACAGACTAATTTGATGGAGAGTATGGCCAGGAGTTTCCAACAGCGTTTCCAATAAATTTGTGAAATATTTCTTAGAACATTTCCATCCTAATATAAATTAATAAATTATTTCTGAATCAAATAATTGAAACTGGAAGAACTGGATGATTTCTTATTGTCTATCAAAGAAGTAAAGGAGGTGAAATTAGGCTATGAGATCGAGGTAGGTTGGTATACGATTCATGATGTTCGTCATTTAAATTTTTTTCTTTTTTAAAATAATTTATTGCATTACATAACTCTACATGCATTTTAATCTAATAGCCTCAGTACATAACTTTCAATGCAGCTAGAGATTGCAAACAGAGTTACCTCCTTAGTGAGGGAAGAGATCCAGAATAAATAATTAAATATTGAGTACATATTGACCCTATTAACTATGCACATGAAATAGAGAAGTAGTCTGCTAGTCGTAGTCAAAATACTTTAGTGTCAATGGCAGTAAAAATAATTTGTATCAATATCATGAAATAATGATTGATATATGGCTCCAGTCAGATGTGATTTAAATGCAAAATAATGAAGCGCTTGAAAGATTTGTCAAGGCATAGTGTCAGTTTTTCATAAAATGAAATCAGTACTTCGTCTTCGTCTCCTCAATGGGCACTGACGGTTCAGGCTCTTTGGTTTGAGGCTCAGATTTCTCACTTTCTTTCCAGCCGCCCATTTCCAGATCTTCCTTTTTCTGCCTCTCTTCCTCCTATTTTTTATGAATAAAATTTTTATAGAAATTTTTTATTGAATAATGTATGATGATTATAAAACCTCTTGGATGGTTCTCTTGTACTCCTCAATTTCGTACTCGTATTTAGGTCGGGTGATGCCAAAGAAATTGGCCAACCCTTCTCCAAGGTAGTCACAGGCCTTCAAGACGATTCCGCCAGCATTCTGAGTTTGGTACATCAGCCAAGGGCCCCAGGTAAGGGTTGACTAAATTTTGAAATAATGAGTTACTGGAATAAAAAAAGTTTAAAAATTTACCGGATCAACTGGCGGCTCCTTGATTTTAGCAGCGTCCACCTCGTAATTGTCCTCATCGTCACTGAACTCCTCGACAATTCCATCACTGCAGTGAATGATCCTGTGCGGTTTACTGATTTTGTAAACGCTGCCCAATCCCTCAGCGGCACACTCGGCTGTGGTTTCGCCCTGTAAAAAAGCTGGACAATTAAGAGGGAGTGCCTCGACTGGTGTATTTTATTCCATGTGTGTGCGTGTCTACTTGATTTTATTACTGTGGTAGTTGTGCATAAAAAAAAGGAACGCAATTAAAGGTGCGCGACTGAGCTGCTATTGCTATTGATTTTTACTGCAGTCAGCACATAAGTTTCTTATCAAAGGCGACAATCTCCACTAATAATAAAACTCTAATTTGTTATACATAAAATTTCACTTTTTAATAGGAACGAAAATTGTGATTTTTATGATTCTTAGTTCAAGTCACTGCAGGAAATTGTTAAAGTGTTAAAAAGATGATAGGACATGCAAAGAATTACTTACAAGCAGTGCACTTACTACAGTAGGTTCAATGGCCTGGTGGGCCACAATCAGATCATCCAATTTCGTCTTTTCGGCCTCGACCACGTCGCCCGTTCCACTCATCTCGTCCATGTCTGATGGTCAAATAAACGGCTGCGCCCTGAATCCACGTGAGTCACTCCGCAGGTGCTGAGAGAATCTCCAATTAAGACGCGCTGCGATTCCACGAAAGAATTATTGCGCGTTTGTTTCTCGAATTACCCAGCAGTTGCTAATCAAAACATTGAGCAATGCGCATGCCCAGTATCACGAGAAAAAATGGGTTCCTTTTTATTTTTATCCTCGTAGGCTGGTGGTGCCTCTAGTGACAGACAATTGAAGTTTTTCGGCGCGGCAAAGGGACAGCTCGAAACAGTTCATTCACGGAATTGTTATGCCAGGTTGCATAGCTATTCAGGCGCACTCTTGCGTTGGGCTGGTGACTTGCCTTCTTAGCTGAGACCTGAGACTGCAAAAGAAAATTTTCTTCAGCTCGCGCAAGCAAGTTTTTCTTTTCTACCAACATTCTCGGCTCTTTCGAATACCTTCCATTCGCTCCCTGAATACATATATGAAATATGATATAATTATGAATATTATGATGGATAAATTATGATAAACAGATAAAGATAATGTTGTTAATTTTTTAGTGTGTTTTTTTGTTAATTTTTAGTGTAGATTTGTGTCGTGTTTGCGTTGTTAAGTGTATTCGTTGAAGAAAGTATCGAATGAAATTGAGAAAATAAATTTGTATGAATACTTGACAATGATTACATTTTAATTATTTTTTATTTTTCTAATTTACATAAAATACAAGAAATAATTTGAAACATCCAATGCAAATTTTCTTTACTTTTAAAATGTTTTTTAATTTGTTGTAGGGGTTCTTCTACTTTTCTTTTGTTATCTTTATTTCAAATTTTTATTCATTATTTATTCAAAGAGGATCATTATTACCGATTATTACCTTTAAAAAAAATATATTTCTAGTAATTGAGTAAGTTCATAATTAATCATTAAATTTGGTTCATTTATTTTTTATTTTGACCGATTCAACTAACATTTTTATAAATAAAAATAATATTGAAATGACATGACATGTGTAAGTAACATGTTCAATTATTATTTATTATATTATAAAATATGCAGCATAATATGTGTGTTTTTTTTTACCTTGCATGTTTGTCTTACAGATTGATAAAAAAAAAAGAGTTGCATGCATGAAAGTGGAAGTAAAAGGTGATAATTATTCAGTTTTATTCACTGTATAGTAAAGAAGGGAACTGGCCAGCCTTTCAACTTAGCATATGTTAACTATTATAGTATTATAGGGTATATAATATGACGTAATTAAGCGTTATCAGAAGCAATCAAAAGGAAAGATGTTCTTCTCTTCACAAACATGTGCCGAGGGTTATTCGCGTGCTCCCTGTTTCCACCCCTCAATTTTTTTCAGCGTTTGTTGGCTTCTTAAAAAACGCACCTGCTCATGTTTACAGGCGCAATACAAAAGAATCGAAAAGCTCTTTGTCAGTAATTTTTAAATAACTTAATCCTTTAAACTTTTTAATAAAAATCGATTACAAAAAAATTGCCTAAAAATGTTGTTTCAATTATTTAGATTTTGCTGCAAAATTTAATAAATACACAAAAGTTTAAAAGGCAATTAAGCTGTATTTTCACAATCAGGGCTATAAAAATGGTGAAATTTATGCGATAAACTTTTAAAATTATAATGGCTGTAAAATTTGCACCTTTCTGCCTATTTTCTTTTCATATCTTCCCAAGCACCACAGTTTTAACAATTATTAAGCAATTATGACACACCAATGAATTTGAAAAATATTAATATTGAATGTGCACATTTCTATTGCACGTGAGCACTAAGTGCTGGGTGCATTTTTCACCGTGCTGACCAAGAAGTGCATATAATTGCACGCAGCAATTTAATCCGCTGCCATCATCAATTTGGTGAAATAAAAACGCCGGTGCACCCAGTGTCCAGCAGTAGTCATCAGAGAGAGCTCTGCAGAAGATGGCTTGCAGAACCTCAGCATTCCTGCTGGCCTTGTGCCTTCTTGGGGCCTTCGCCGAAGAAAAAGTCGTAAGTTTGACAAAATTTTATTCTATAGATGAATAATTTCTAAAAATCAGAAATTTGTTTCTCGCGCTCAGTTTCTGAATCCAAAATTTCTTTTACAATATATTTCTTACCTTCCCCTTATTCATTCTAATTATTTTGAAATTCTTGTTGCATTGAGTCAAAATTTAATTTATTTTTTTCTTAACAGAAAACTGCAGAAGAGTCTCCTGAACTCAAGCGCGTCGAGAAGAGCGCTGGCTACGGAGGTGGCTATGGCGGCGGCGGCGGCTATGGCGGAGGTGGCTATGGAGGCCATGCTGCTGGAGGCTATGGCGGTTCCGCCGGCTACGGTGGTCACGCTGCTGGCGGCTACGGCGGCTCTGGAGGCTACGGAGGTGGTCACGGAGGCTATGGTGGCATGAGCAGCGGCTATGGAGGCCATGCTGCTGGAGGCTATGGCGGTTCCGCCGGCTACGGTGGTCACGCTGCTGGCGGCTACGGCGGCTCTGGAGGCTACGGAGGTGGTCACGGAGGCTATGGTGGCATGAGCAGCGGCTATGGAGGCCATGCTGCTGGAGGCTATGGCGGTTCCGGTTACGGTGGACACGCTGCTGGAGGCTATGGAGGCATGGGAGGATACGGAGGTGGCCACGGAGGCTATGGCGGAGGTGGCTATGGAGGTCACGCTGCTGGAGGTTACGGCGGTTCCGGATATGGAGGCCATGCTGCTGGAGGCTATGGAGGCATGGGAGGATACGGAGGTGCCAAGGGAGGATATGGCGGCGGCGGCTATGGCGGACACGCTGCTGGAGGCTATGGAGGCGGCTATGGTGGACACGCTGCTGGCGGTTATGGCGGTTCCGGCTATGGAGGTGCCAAGGGAGGATATGGCGGCGGCGGCTACGGCGGACACGCTGCTGGAGGCTATGGCGGTTCTGGCTATGGTGGACACGCTGCTGGAGGCTACGGAGGCGGCTATGGTGGTCACGCTGCTGGAGGCTATGGCGGTTCTGGCTATGGTGGACACGCTGCTGCTGGTTACGGAGGCGGCTATGGTGGACACGCTGCTGGCGGCTATGGCGGTTCCAGTTACGGAGGTGCCAAGGGAGGATACGGCGGCGGCGGTTACGGCGGACACGCTGCTGGAGGCTATGGCGGTTCTGGCTATGGTGGACACGCTGCTGGAGGCTACGGAGGCGGCTATGGTGGTCACGCTGCTGGAGGTTATGGCGGTTCTGGCTATGGAGGACACGCTGCTGGCGGCTATGGCGGTTCCGGCTACGGAGGTGCTAAGGGAGGATACGGCGGCGGCGGCTACGGCGGACATGCTGCTGGAGGCTACGGAGGCGGCTATGGTGGTCACGCTGGAGGCTATGGAGGCGGATACGGTACTGTGAGTTCTCTAATTAATTTAATTAAACTTACTCTGCTTTGTGTTCAGGCGCGCCGGTATCTAGCTATGGAGGTAAGGGCGGCTATGGCGGCGGTGGATACGGCGGCAGCTACGGCGGCGCCAAAGGAGGTAATAGCCCATCTTACAACATTCAGTATAACGTGCCCTATAAATATATGGACCTGCAAATTGGTTCCAAGCATAGTTACATGATTCAATCTCACTACGCTCCTGTCCAAGTAAAGTCTACTTACTCTTCAGGCTACGGTAGCAGCGGCGGATACTAAACCGCACCACAAGACTCATGGATCCCGGTGACAAATGACTGACGCAACGACTGGACAGCACCAGAGGGTGAGTTCATCACTTTTTAATTTATATTTTTATATTATCTCCTTAGCAATGTAACTGTAGTGGAGTGAAATCCTGTGCGCGCTGCGTGTTATTCCCTCTGAATTACACGTTGGTAGCGATTCTCATGGTTTTACAGCTGTTCATTTTCTTCGCTTCTGCTCCAATGCTGTTTTTTGTTTGTTTCAGATGGCTTTCAACTGATGCTGAAAACACTCACGCAACCAACAAAACCCCAGTAGTTTATAGCACCTAAACATAATTGATGTAAAATTTATTTTGTGCTCCCTGCCATTATTTTCTCATCAAAAATTGTTACATTTTGTATAGACTGTTTTGATAATAAAATTTGCAATTTTTGTAGAAAATACAAATTTTTTTGTTTACTTTGGAAATCATTCGAATATATGTTTTTGAATTTTTAAAACGGTATCACATATTTTCCCTTGATATATGAATAGATATCAAATTATATTTTGGAAACTTATGCAATAAAAAAAGTTAAATTGCAGACTCCAACTTCACAGCTCACTTTCATTGATTTCAAAATCGTTGGAAAACGTTATAAATTTTAAAATTGATTAATTTGAAAGATAGTTGTGCTATATTAGTTTATTAGTTATTTGTAAGACTTCATTCGTTCAACTTTTTAAATAGATCTGATTTTTTTTCAAATAATTTTATTTATTTATAACTTCTATCTGATTCGTATGAAATTTTAAAATTAAATATCTCAGCAAAAGGATTTTTAATTTCCTGCACTGTGTATTTATGTATTATCTTATGAATTAAAACAGGTACTAACTTGCACCTCTCTTCAGGCATTTTTTTTTTAATTATTGATATTGATTATAGTTTTAGGAGTTGGCAAAACTGTTAATTAAAAATGGATTTAATTAATATCAAAAGTGAGACATGAGTAGATTGAATAGAATTAACAAAAATACACACATTTTAATAAGAATGTTTTATTATTAAAACAGTACCTAATTTAAAAGAATCAGTTAAACTTAAAGAGCCTTGAATTAAAAACCAAATAAATATAAAAATTTCATAAAAAAAAATATACATTATATTTTTTTATGTTTTGAAATATTATTTATTTTGCTCCAAAGAAAGAAATTCTCCATGTTTTATTTATTTAAAGTTGGTTTGTAATATTTCAGAATTTTATTTTGTTTCACCTCATGGATTTGGCTCTGCTCTGCGCACTGTCATTGAAACCGCATCATAAGCACCTTGGGGGTCAAAGTTCTCACTTTGCCAGGTAAGCGTTAAAATTCTCATTGCCGCAGCACCGCGCGTCCAAACACCTAATACAAGGTGCCTATTCCATCTGAAGCTGGTGAAAAAAACTCGAGCAAAAACAGACGTCAAAATGAAGAGACAGCGTTTTAAATTCGAGAGGATTTCTCATATTAGACATGGTAAAGTGGAGTCCAATTTTTCCCTTGGTTTTTATACTGCCCGTGCGAGACGATTATAAGTCAGGGATGCGTTTTCTCTTGGCCGCCGAGCTAGAGCTGTGATAGCCAATGGAAAATTTCAAGCTGCCGCGCCAGCAGTTCATTGTCGTCTGCAGAATAAAAAGTCTAAAAAGATGTGACAGAATCAATCAAGACTTCGTCCGAATCGATGGCCACCAGATGTGATTTTTAGCATTCGCGACTCGTACGTCGCATTAAACGGCTTTTCTTGCTGCATGTTGATGGCTTTTTAAAATAAAGACAAAGAGCTATTTTTGGTCGCTTTTTGGAATCGACGGAAATTATCATCGGGCAATGCGCTTTATGATCAAGCTGTCAATTGCCTCTCTCATTTGCACGAAAAGCGTGATTTCAAAACGCTTTATTCCAGTACCAAACATTATTCCAGTGGCGTAACAAACCGAATATAATTATCCAAATTAACAATTAAAAATCTGAATGTGTATAAAAATTAATTTTTAATTTAAAAACAAAAAATAGAAATTTTACAAACTTGTTTGCTTTAGTATTTAATAAATTAATTTGCTTCAATGCGGCATAAAATTTTAGTAATATATATAAAAACACTAATTATTCTTTTAACTTTTATTGCTTGTGTGATTTAATTCTTTGTGTAGATTTTTCACCTTAATTTACTCCACAAGCATTTAATAGACCAACAACGTATTAATTTAACCACACATAAGTGATCAGCTTTTTTTGTAATTATCCGCCCATATAAGCAGCTGGGCGTCGACTTAACCGTGAACGCTACTTGTATTAAATAGCATCAACATTCTTATTGTTCGCGGCTATTGTGTGTATTGATGCCGCCACTGACAGCCGCTTGATATTCTTCGTTTTAATAAAATGCAAACGCATTTTGCATAATAAACAAATGCTGGACGTCAATCGGTTCCCAGCACATTGCAAATATGTATTAATAAATACGCGCCTTGTTGCATTGTTGTTCGCTCAATATATTATTTGTGATTCCGCAGTGCATGTGGGAAATCTGACGCCGCGTGTAACTGAATATTGCTCACGACGAAGCGGTGACCGGGAGGAAAAAATTGTGCTGCACACGCTATATCAGAAAAATAATGCCTTGGTAATTAATGATGCAAAGGCCACACATTTTAGTGTGGTCAGACGCTATTAGATCTCTCGAGCGCTATTTTCCTTTCACCTTGCCCGCACGCCGAAATAGAATTCATAATTTTTTTGCGCACTTGTCCTTTGAACCCGATCCAATTAGCCGTTTTTTGATCCAGCACTCACCTGAGAGAAAGCAAAATAAATTAGTGCGCCCGCTTATGCAGAATCAATCTCTAAAGCAATGCAAATTATTTTCTCCCGTGGCCCAACTTGGTCACTTCAAAACAGATATGGACTTCAGGCATTAATCTTGCAGGCGTATTTAAAAACTTTTCCCGTTAATTAATGCCCACGTGGATGTATCTTTCATTTCTTTTGTTATTAATTTGACCGAAAGAAATTGCAAATCGCCATTCACTGCAATTAACCTTTTTAGTTTTTGCTCTGCAGAAGCGTGTGATCGCCATTTGTTTGTTGCTTGGAATTTATAAGCAATGTCAAAATATATCTATTGAAAATTATAACTGTTTCTCATCTGATGATGATGATTAATACTTACATTTAACACCAATTAGCAATTTATCATGCTCGCAAGGAAGAATTAAAATTTTTCAGAAATTAATGACATTTATTATAATTAGCTTTGTATACTTTTTAATCAATCTATAAGTTGAAAAAATAAAATTATAAAAACGGTTTATCTTGTTGAAATTAAAAGATAACTAAAAAAGTGACACGAGGTTTTTTCATACTATTGGGTCACTTGACCTTCTATTTTTTCATGAAATCCAAACCAAGTGTTTACTTTCAAAATGAATACATAATAATACAATATCTATATTATGTAGTCATATTTTTTACATTAAATATTTACTTCAACATTTATATGATGATTTATACACTTGAAGTTAAGATTCTGTATTGAAATAATATGCTGCTTAATTAATTTGACATACACTCAGAAAAATTTCTACTTTATTTCAGTTGAAAGTAACTCGTTTCAAGAGTTAAATTTGCCTCAGTTCAAGATATTTGTTCTTTTTACCGAGCAGCAGTAAGTTGGAAATTGTTAGACTATTACTCGTTGAATTTTACCTAGCAGCGCGGCTAGAATAACACAGCGCCAAAAAACAAACCAGTCAGAGAAACTAAGCTCTTGATTTCGGCTAGGTTCATTTTACCGAGCGCGTTCAGCTAGAATTGCAGCAGGTCAGCAGAGCCTCTCGGTTGATCTTACTTTGATTTACAGCTGTTTTTGCTGCTTATTTTCAGTTTGATACTACTCTTTGCATTCAGGTAGAAATAACCTGGTTTTTATCTGTTCCATTTAATACTTCCCATTTAGTTTATCTGCACATCAAAAGTACTTACACTTTTTGTAACAGAAACATAATTTTTGTTACAAAAAGTGAGTGCTTTGATAGCAGACAAAATAAAATGCAAGGTATACATCAGTGGAACAGAAAAATAGAGTTATTCGTCTGAACTATAAACTTATAAGGAAAATATAGGAATAAATTGAAGTAAATTCAAGTTTTAAACAAAATTTTTTTATTACCATAATTACTAATTGTAGGTCGCAACAGAACAAATTTATGAGGACAGTATGGTGAAAATTGTACTTACAAAATCAGTAATTTGGAACGTATAATGAAGCACTTATGGCCGAAGATCAAGTATCCAATTGGCACGGCAAACATAGCTGATGAACTTAATACAAACTGCAGCAAACAAGCACTTAAAATGTTCAAAACAGAAAAATCTTCTGTGGGGAGCCAAGCTGAATTCGTTGTGCGGAATCTTCCTACTTCCAACAGCAAAATTTTCACAGGGCAGGCGTGCAGACGTTGCATCTCCTTTAACACAGAAATAAATATGTTTTTATTAATATTTAGACAACAATTGGAATTTTATATTCTAACTTACATTGGTCAGTGATTTTGACCCAGGGTGCGCAGATTTACTTCATGATTGATGGAATTCCTTTTCCACCACGGCATAGACCAAGACATAATATATCTCTGAAAACATTTTGCAAAGATTTAATCACAATTATATCGCTCGTTCCGGGCTGAAGCTGCTATATTTCCAAATATAAGCTTCAAAAATGTACTTACAATTTGGTTTTGGCACTGCTGGTTCCAGTTTTATTCCATAATTTGCAGAAAACTTGCAATTTTAGAGAGCGCCAGGCACTGCTAGATGTGGAGTCTTCCATGATCACGCTTGTAATGACGCTTTCCAGTAAGCATTTTTCAACATGGCGTCAAAATTTGCTTTTTTACACAGTTATATTAACTCATATTCGGTGAAATTTACCGAGCGCCTCAGCTAAAAAGACATACAGACGCGCATAGCTGGAGCACTTTTACCGCGCTGAGCAGTTAGAATGACCAACTGCTTTTCTAAAAGTGTTGCTCGCGCTGGAAATAAAATCGAGTAGTCCTTGCAGAAAGAAGTTCATGAGTTTAAAATTAATTCAAGATGCAATGACGGCCGGTAAAAATTTTAAAATAATTTTTTTTAAATCATTACAAAAAAATGTTTCTCTGCTATATTAGGAGCATTAGAATGCATAAATATAAGTTTATATGTCTTAAATAGATTTTTTCATGTTGATTTATATTGAAAATCCTAAATTAAGTGCATAAAAGTTAGTCGGAAAAAACTAGTGATGAAGTATAGTGTAGATAAAAAAATTACAATTTTTTTTGAAACATTTTCATGAGCCTGCCTTGGTTCTGTTAACTGATATTAATAAATTTACAAAAAGTAAGATAAATTTTCACTTCTCTTGGAGATTCAAAATCGGCCATTCGCGCCAAACTTTGAGGTTTTTTTTACTGATTTGACGAGGTTAAGTGCCAAGCAGGCTTTTTTCAGTTAATTTAAACTCGCTTCTTTTATGTTGCTTTTACCTGCTTGAAAGAGCTAGGTTTCGTTTTACTTAGCAATACGCGGTAAAAAGTACTACATAACAACGCAAACAGTTCGGCAGGGTGGCTCCGCGTTTCATGTAACATACTCGTGCTCGGTAAAATTTATCCTTTTGGTCAACCAAGAATATTCTAGCTGGAGCGCGCGCGGTAATTCTTACTGCTGCCGCTCAACTAGCACACATGTAACAGTGGAAATGAGTAGATGTTACCGAGTGAGGGAGCTGGATTTTCCAACTGATGTGTGATTCGAGCCACTCGGTAAAAGTAACATTGTGCGTGGTTGTTTTGAATTAAAAAAATCAGTAGATATGAATGAATTACAGTTAAAGGTGCTCTAACTGAGTGAATTCTGTATTTATTTTTCTGAGTGTACTAAATAAATATTGTGCTCTATGCATATAGTTATGAATAGATCTATAGCTTAAAATATTAATTAAAAATTTTGTGCCAAATTTTATATCTCTATTTGAAACTTAGATGTTAGTTCTACTGGTTAGTGTCATGTAGTCGATAAGTCAAAACAGTAAGCATTTTTAATTTAAAAATTTTTATCTGATGCGGAGTCTTTGAAATACTGAAAATGCTTAATCTATAATTATACTTGAAAAATCTTTCTGGCGCAGACGAAAATAATTTTTTTTTTCCAGATTAATATTGATATCAAACTGAAAGGCAGAATTTTTCATGTGAATTCTCCTACACTCGAAATGAATGTGCCCCCGAAAAGCCTTTTTTTATCTCAAATAAACATGAAGACATCGTTCTAATGTCACACGCTTAAAAGGTGCGAAAAGTTCACATGCCGCGAGCGATTCTAAACCAAAATTCGCAGTTATATCGGCGAGATTTATGGAAACGGGTACTGGCATACGCATCAGGATGTGAGAAAAGGGTTGAATTATTATGTGTGAAATGCGCCGAGGGCATTCAGCGGCGGCAAATTGTTGTGAGACAGCCGGTGCATTATCTCCCAGAATGAAAATGATAATGCGCGAAAATTGATACGCAGACGAGGCATTAAATTAAAAGCCCGTCCGTCGCCCGGGGTCAAAATCGGAATCGATTACGCGCCAATGGAAAAGGAGCAAAGGTTTTTATTCGCAAGAATAAGAACAATAAAAAAAATTAAATTAAAAATCTCGGTACGGCACGCAGGAGTCGAACAAAGCCGCAAGCCTCAAAGTTATTATTTTAATAAAAAAATCAGGCCTGGTCGGCGGCGCTGAGACACATAATAGGTGTGTATCCTTTTATATAATCCTTGAATGAAAATTCACAGCACACACAGACACACACACACTGGGTGCCGTGGGGATAATGTGAGCGCCAGACCAACATCATTTAATTTCATCTTCGCCAGGAGGAGGATGAGTAAGAGCGGTGGAGAGATGAAGCATTATTGTGATTGGTCCAGAGAACAAGTTGTTCGACTTCTTCTTGCTGCCGTCTCGCGGGAGGCTCGCAGTGTAGTGAGAGTAATGGCCCTGAGCGTTGCAGAAGGTACCCCTGCTGCTGTTTAGTTGGTTCTCTCTTCTGTCAGTTGGCTGCTGCTGCTGCTGCTTCCTCCTCTCGCCTCTCAGTTGCTTGTTGTTTTCGAACCGCGGCGGCCGGATTTTTCGCTGATGCGAGTGCCCGTCGCGCCGAACTGGACCGCCCGAGGGTGGTGTTAGTGCGTGGATAGTTTTTTTTTACACCGGGGGTTGCGTCGCCACCCTCTGCACTTTTGTTCCGAGTGAGATGCCGTGACAAACACGCACCATGCAAATGATGAGAAAACATCATTTTGCCAATTGCTACCAGACCCTCTGCTTCTACCTGTTGCTTCTTCTACTCATGATCTCCGAGCACAAGGTTCGTATTTCATTCTTAAATCTGATAAGAAAAAATTACGCCGGTCCCCCGGGGCCCAGAGTGTTTTTAATGGGCGTTTTATTGGGGCCGCCTCAGGGCCCGGCGCTCGCTCGCGTTTCATTCTGCTTGCGTTTTGTTTATTTCGAAGGAATTATTAAGTGCTGACGGTCAGCAGCTCTTTTCTTGAATCAAACCTCGCTTCTGCACGCTACTGTTTTTCTGCTTAATCTGGTTGTTTTTTTTTTCTTCACCCAAGCCCTTTCGTTATTTTATTATTAATTTGCCGCGCGGCGGCGGCACCTAAATTTTTTTTCCGTCTCTTCTCATTCACGAGAGATCGTTCGATCGCGTTTTTCGTTTTGTAATCCGATTTCCACGAAACTGCTCCTGATAATTAAGAGCCGTTAATTTCGATTCTTTTCAGTGGTTGGCTCTTTTAATTAATGGTTGGTGCGAAATTTCCTCCGTCCGAGAGAGATGGAAGCGCGGTCACTTTGGCGGAAAGGATGGATGCACGCAGCAACTTATGGTTAGGGTTAATTGCACATCAATTAGGCACACGGTTTTTAAGCTCTCTCAAAACAATGAAAGAGGCTGCGAATATTTTCCGGTTTTGCCTTTCTGCGTTTGCAATCGGTTAATTATACCGCAATTATTTTATCATGCTGACGGTTGGGGAAAACAAACCAAAACTATTGGAACAAACAAATCGCACAAGAAAATTAATCAAAGTAAATTTATAATTATTTAATAATAATAATTAATTAGTAAGCAGTTGATTAAATTTAATATAAGAAAAAAAGTTCTTTTTTTTCAAAATTAAATTTGCATCTCTGCTCACAGTTTATCTGCAATGAATTTTGCGCATCAGTCGCTTAGATTACCGTCAAGCCTTGTTTATTTATCTCCAGTGTAAGCAAAATTTCATAATCCTCTCTTTAATTCAGTCGTGTCAACCGGCGTTTGCTGGTCGCCGTCATAAACTTTCTCATATACAGGGCCTATTTTTATTGAAAAGCAAGCACGACGATATAAACCTCGGCGCTGCACCGAGATGCACCTGTGCAGAAGAAAGGACAATATAAGTGCAGATATTTATTACTCCCGGTGCCATCCAGCACACACGGAGAAATAAAAACCTGGCACAGTCATGCACAAATAAAACGCTGCACGCCGCGACTTCTGCCCAAGCGCGACTTTGAGCATAAAATCGCACACCGCACTCTCTGCAATGAGTGCCCGATTAATTATTCTCCGAGTTTTCCACGAGACGCGACTTATGAATTAAAAAGAAGCAAACAACAATACCGCTGCTTTTCACATTGACTATGCATAATTGAAATGTGCGTTTATAAATAAAATGATATGAATGGTTGGCAGCCGCTTAATTTTTTGATTAACTTGAATGGCTTCCTGCTGCAGCATAAATTGCACAAAATGCAAATCACACACACGCTGCTTGCTTGATGCGACTCGGCGCTGCTGAGAGAGCTACGCGATGACATGAAAGGATGGCAATGATATGGAGATATCAACACATAATACGTGTGACCATTCATTTCCTGTTCAACACACATATACACTGTATGACTGGGCTGGCTGAAAGAGTTAGGCGCGTTCGTCTGCTGCGAGCCGATTGTGTCCCATTCTATGCAACTTATCCCATAAATTTGTCCTTTACAAATTCGCCTCTTTGTTGGTTTTGCGCAGCTCGGTTTGTTTCGAAAGTTTGTAGTGAGATCAGCACCATCGTAATTAGCAAGTTCAAAATTAAAAAAAAAATTTGATTTGAATGAAAAAGTTACTCGGAAAACAAACATGCTTTTTCATTTCCACAATGATTGTTTTTCAGTGTTTTGTGCGTTCTAAATTATTATGAAAAATTTAATTGCAAAAGTTAAAATGTATTTTTTTTTTTTATAAATAAGCAATAATTTCAAAAAAAAAAAAAAGAAAAGAAAAAGTTTCTATTAAAATCATTTAATGATTTTGACTCCGATTGCGCTAAAATGCGAAATGATCACGCGCCAATGGTGGAAGTATGACCTTTCAAAATTAGTCACAAGGATACTATATTAATTTACAAAATTGTATTGTTGCAGCACTTTGAGAAATGTTAACCAAATCTCTTTGTCAAACTATTTAGTCTCTAGCAAGTTCTGGTTAATTTCGGGCGTGACAAATTTTCGTTTGAACAGAGTCTAAAACGCTACGGGGCCAACTTCAATCGAGCCGCGACTAATCGAGCAAAAATTAGCATCAGAAGTAATTCACGAGTACACAGTGACAGCAGTCTCGACTCTCGGCGGTTCAGTCTTTCTTTCTCTCTTATATACTCGGAATTGTATTTGCCCGATGCATTCACATAAAAGCGAGCGAGCCGGCCAACTTTCACCTCACTCACTCAGCATCATCTCTTGCCAATTGTTAAATACCGTTCAGCAGATGAGCAGCAGAAATGAAATAAAAAAAATCTGCGAGCGATCTGCCTCGAGTGCTGGAACCTCCAATTAATTTCCAGCTCGGATTGCTGCGTTGGCAGGCGTAAGATTTATTAGCAAATGAAATTAAAATGCTTAGCCCGGTCGCCGCGGCGTGCACTTTTTTGCCCAAATTGGCCTCTTTATTGTCTAATCAATTATTTTGACAACCGCGTATTTTCCAGTCTGAAAAAGATAAGCTTTTTGGCAGCAACCCATCCATTTATGCCGAGCGCAACGATTTTTTTCTGCGCCAAATTGCTGCCGCGCCACTCTCTTGATGGTCGTTTTTGATATATAAAAACACCATAGATTAAAAGGAAGCAAAAAGCGCATTGTTTTTCTTTCCCATTTTCTCTAAACGACCACCAGATTAATTGAATTGTCTGGGTGCTCCTCAAATTTAATTGGGCCCTCGATTGGGCCATTGTTCGAAATGCAGAATAGGCGGAAGGGCTTTGCTGATTATTTTTTTGTATTCAGCCAGCACCATACTTGAGCAATCCAGCAGCCGATAGCAATGAACTAAGATTGCACAGAGGAGCCACGCAGCTTCCGGTGCTATCTTTTTTTTATGTAGTTAATCTAAGACCTTGTCCCGAAATAGAGAGAAAAGAGAGTTGGCGCGCCGCTCTCGTCTGCGCGCGGATTATTGGGCAGACAATGAGCAGGAACAACTGACTTGTTCGATCGATATCGCTCCTTTGTGTTTTTTTGAGAGAATATAATGCACGATGTAACGCTCAATTTTCAGTCATGCGAGGTTGCGCATCACTCGAAATTGCCCGCCGTGAAAAGGTTCAGACCTGTCATGCGATGCCATGATTTTTTTTATAACAATCGGAGTTGTATATGAATTATTTTGTTTTTCATTGCTCAATTTACTTCTGGAGATCTTTTAAGTATTTCCAAAAATTCAAAATAAAATTATACTTTTTATTTTTTTATTTATCATTTTTTTCTTTTTTAAATTAAATTATGTGATTTGTACTGATTGCTATTGAAAATTTTTTAATTTGAAATATTTTATTAAGGTAACTCTCTAAATTATACTTATTAACACCACAGGAAGTGAATCATAATATGATTACTGAAATTTGTGCTGAATTAAATTTGATTTTTGTTAATATGAAATGAAAATTTGTTACAATAAATAGAAAAAAAACATTTAAATTTTTTCAGGTTTCCTTACTTTTAAATATTTAAATCAAATTTTCCTTATGGGACCCATTTATAAAAAGTTATAAATAAATAATCAGCGAAAATATTAAAAATTAAATTGATTCACAATATTACTAAATATTCATGATAAACCCAGTAATTAAAACTGTACGTCAGCATGAAAATTTAATTTAAGGCATCAAAGAAAGCTTCGGTGTCAAAATCGGCGCCCGCCAAACGGCGCCAAAGAGAAATTGATCGTCTGCCGCGACACTCGACAATAATTGCTCTCCGCACATACGAGCAAAAATGCACCGGCGTCTGCTGAAAATACCCGACCATTAATGAAGCGAGCGCCGCTTTAACTGGACCAACTTGAACTCTGAACAAACGCGGCCTGCGACACGTGTTGAAAGAATCAGACGTCGCTCGGCCTGAAATAGCATTAAAGCCTTTTTTTGCAGTTTTTTCCCGAGGCAGCGCGGCGTGAGAAAAAAATTGGCGGCGCACCCTGCGATGAGTCCACTTGGATCCGATTCAATAAGACAAGTCGCGCGCTACGTGCTGCTGCATGTTTGACAGGCGCGCTTTTTATTTAAAGATATTCCCGCGGATCGCGGCGCATTATGAAAAAATGTCCTCTGGCATTTTGCAGAGAGCCAAAAGTGCCGCGCCAACCCCGAACAGTGCCCCCGGGCGCGCTTTAATATCACCGTCGTGTGCGGCTCCTCGTCCGCTGCCGTTCGCCCATCTTTTCGGCGCATAATGGGACACTTTGAGGGCAATTTCGAGCCACCGTGAGACACAAAGAGTACTTCAGTCAGAGAGCAATTTCGGTCTGGTTGAACATGAAGGGAGAGGAAGAAAATTCATAATAATTGCAAAGTCTATTTTTTTCACGTAATGAAATTCTAATTTAAAATACTTTCCGAATTTCTTTGCAAAATTTTGGAATATCCTATTTTTAACGGGAATAAAGTAAATTAATCTATAAATTATTTATTATTTAATTTCCCAAGCAGTGTTTGATTTTCGTAATTTCATTCGCGTCCTGTTCTTGTGTGTGACAAATATGTGTGAGAAGTCTGTTGGTGATGGAATTTTGCGATGCTTCACAGGGCGTGCTGAGTTCGGGCTACTTCGAACTTCAAGTCCTGTCCATGGTAAATCATCGTGGCGAGCTCAAGAATGGAGACTGCTGTGGTGGTGAGCCACGCGAGAGGCATACTAATGCGTGCCATCTCCAATGCCTCACATACTTCAACGTTTGTCTCAAAGAGTATCAAAGCAACGTGACGTCAACGGGGGCCTGCTCCTTTGGCTCCGTGGACAGCCCGCCCCTCGGGGGCAACTCCTTCACCTTCTCCGACCCCGCAAGATCTCAAACCAACCTCGTCCTTCCGTTTACCTTCAGATGGACGGTAAGTGATCCACTTTTGATTGTTGTTTTCTCTTATCCTTTTTTTAATTTGCCACTTTGAGGAGTACGTGATCATGCAAAATTGACCTAGCTTTCGGCGCGTTTAATAAGCTAATCGCTTATAATTGAATGTTTTAAACTTAATTCGAGCGTGAATATAATTTTTTTTAATTTATACGTTAGGTTTTAAAGAAGATTTTTTCGTGAAATTATAATATGGATAATATGTAGATAATATAGAAATCAGATAAGGAACTTTTGGTAATTATAATAATTAAACTTTTTTAGGTTCACTGCTGACGTTAAAATTAAAAAAAAAAAATTGTATTTACAAAAATTTTAAGATTCTTTAGAAACATATTTGAGGCGCAAATCTCATTTTGCCGAGTTAACTTTTTTGTATTTTCTATTTTATGTATTAAAGAGGACGTTCATATAAAAATGTTAGTTTAAGTACGCAAGAACGATTCAGGTCGTGTACTCTCAGAAACTGACCTTTTGCCATTTTTTATCCATCGGGTGAAAGCAGAGTTTGTCCCATGCGAGCACGACTGGCTGCTGCCGGTGGAGCCCATCTTCATTTAATGACTTCCAAGCGGCACTTTTTGTCACCCTGAATCATTAATTTCACTCTCGCCGCGGGCATTCCGTGCGGCGAGACGCGCTTTTTTTTCTTTTCGCAGAGCGATCAAATAAATGTCAAAGCACAATTAGTTGATTTGTGCTCGTCAGGGTCCCATGCTCGCTCATTGTCCCAATTCTGCACGCTCAGCATCGTGTGTATGTACGTACGTGTGTCTGCGCTCGGCATCTTATTATTTTCTCCTCCGCCTCCGCTCTCTTCGAACGGACACAGACGGACTCAAATATATACAGATGCTGCTGTTTATTATTCGCGTGTTTGGAATTTTCTTTGCTCGGCGCGCAGCACAATAATTCACGTGTGCTCTCTCGCATGTTTTTGTTGATGCTCGGCCGCATGGAGCCGCCGCGCGCGTGAAAAGAAAGTTGAAAAAAGTAGTGTGTTGTATGCTCAAAATGTGCTGTGTGGCGTGTATGTTTTTGTTAAAAAAAAGGAAACAAGCAGCAACAGCAGCAGGAATAGCAACCATAAGAAAATGAGGCGACTCGAAAAAGAAATTGCGCGAGACGCCTGCTAATATTGCTCGATTCGTTACGGTCCCGAAGGCGGTGCTGCGGAATCTGCTATAGCTGAATATTCATGAGAGGGCGAAAACATACACAAATTTCGCAAATGTGCACAAATTGAGCGGCCGCAGCGCGCGCGGCGACGGGTCTTGATCATGCTTGCTCTCGAGAAAGGAGACGATTTTTTTTCATCAACGCCAAGCGGAACACTTTGAGCGCGTATAAGGAAAGACGTCGTAAAGATCGGATGTTATGGGCTGTTAAATTTTCAAACCACAAAGATCCTGCTTGAAGTGGGCAGGTAATTTTGCGTTTAATCTAAACTTAGAATTTCGCTTTGGTCGCAATAATATGAAAAAAATTCTACGACTCCTTAAAATTTTCAGCACCAGATGAGTTTCTTTTGTCATTCTTAATCCTTCAAACACGAAAGTAAGAAGATATTAGGAGGATGAGTTTAATGAAAAGAGGATGATGAGAGACATTTTTTAAAATATTTATTTTTAATCGGTTTTGTCTCATGTCAGAAGGGTTTCAAAGTTTTCATAAAATAAAAAATTAGCTTGAAAATATAAAAATTTAAATTTAAAAGCAATAAAAATTAATTTTTTGAAATTATTGATGTTATTGTAAATTAATCATTTTTAATTTTAATATAATAATCAAGATTTATCAATTTAATTTACATTTTATTTTTTTTAAATTATTTCATAAATTTTAAGTTAGTTATAAATTTAATATATTAAACAGATTATATTTAGCCTTTTGCATATACACTTCTTTAACAGTTTAAAAATAACTGGTTGTCTTCTCAATACAATATTAACTTTTTTAATGAAGATTTATTTATATTATAAATAAATTTGTTGATAGGGAAATTATTCTTATTTCAATAATTATTCAATTTTTAAAGCCATCAGGAGGCTATTAAGTTGCTAATTACAAGCACCGTTTAAGTCAAATAACAAAAGACCTCACATAGCAACGATCAGAAGCAGCAAGGGACATCTTTCCACCTTCCTATATACCCGGCGAGAGGAGTGCGCGCAGATACATATTATATAAATATAAAAGGCATAATCTAACAAAGGCTGAATGCGCTTGCTTTATACCGTGAGCTGATAAGCTGTTATGTAAACTTTATACTCGTCGTTATATATAGCAGCGAGTGAGCGGCGTGTGAAGCTAAATAACTGGAGGTATTTCAGGGATCGGTCATGTTTGGTTAAAGCATTTTTCTTCTCTTGCGCGCATCTCATTACCTGAAAAATCAGCCGCGCGCAGAGAGCGAGCGGACAGCGTTTTTCGCCAACCCAGCCAACCTTCAGACGGCGAAAATATTTTCCCTTCGCTTGTTTTTAAAAACCCACATGAAGAGCCGAATTTATTTCAGCCCAATAATCCAATCGTGCAATTTATTCCTACATTTACCAAGAAGAAGAAGAAGAAGAAGCGGCAGCTCGACCAAGGCGAATAACCGTCCGTATATTTTTCTGTTAAGAATATTTATCCTCGGCTTGCTGAACCTTCTGCTGTCGGCTGATTTCGAATTCAATATCAAATGACAGTGCAAATTTGCACATGCTGTGCCGCAAGATGCATCTCATGGACTAATGCACCATTCATGAGAGCAGTTCATGATCGATAATATCTTTTCTGCTGCCAGCCAGCTAGCCGGCCGTGGTAAATTATTTGCCTAATTTATTCATTGTGTTTTTCTCGCAGTCGCCGAGATTTTTGCTCCAAACTGGGCAGCAGGTTATCGTCCCCAGTGCAGGAAGCACTGCTCGCTCTATCTCGAAAACCTTTTAAATCCGAAAAAGCAGGAAAGTACACGCATCTCCAGCTCAATGGCGCCGGCGACTTTTCTCCCGCGAGAGATGAATCAGGCGTGCAAAAATGGCATAAACCAGTTAGCGCGTCAAATGTTATAAAATTCGCGTGTATAAAAATATCGTTAAAAAAAATGGAGTACATGCGCCGCTTTCGCGCCTCGCCGGCAAACGAATTCATTATTCAAATTGAGCGTGGGACGTGCGGCTGCTCCTAAAAAGTCCGCCTTTTGCGCCGTTCCATTTAATTTCTCTGGTCGTGCGGAGCATCATCGCAGTACATGCGCGAGATACATATTCCTGTGTGCAGCCGCGAGGTTCAATGAAAGTCAAACAATCAGCGTCTTTATATGTGGGATTCGCCACTCGCGAAATATGGCCAGCAGCTAGGAGTACACAGCAAGCCTGTGTGTGTGTGTGTTTGCTTGCTTGCATGTCGGCCAAGGAAACTCAAACAAGGGGCCATCATTTTGACAAATTAAACAATTACGCGCGGCTGTAAAACGGTCGGTGCGCTCAGCCCCTGGGAAAAAGCGGCGTCGACCGCGACTAATTGCAGTGGGCGAGCGTACAATGGAAAATTAGTTTTGATCGCTTTCGAAAAAGTTCAGGAAGGTAAAAAAATTGTTTGTTTTCCAGATGCTGTCAAGTAATTACTCTTTTAAACATCAAATAGTTAATACACAATTAAAAAAACCATATTTTTAATAAAAAAGATTATTTATCATATTTTGTTTAAATTGATATTTATTGTATTTAATTACTGAGTTATGTACCAAAACATAATTTAAAAAACAATATTATTTATTTAATTTAAATATTATTTTTTTTCTGCCACACTTATTGAAATTTAAAAGAAATAAATTATTAATTTGTTGAACCACATATAATATAAGATATGTGTTGATAAAATAAATATTAATGTGGCAAATTATAGCATTAGCTATTCATACTATACTGTAAATTTGTTCCTTAAGAATTTATCACAAATTTAATCTTACGTTTTATTAACGGATTTGTAAGTGGAGATTCTTCAACTATGCGAATAAACTTTTCAATTCATTCCTGGCTGGAACAAATTGAACAAAAATACCAATGCCTTCACATCATACTCGAAATTTGCATGCAGTTGTAAACAATGCAAAGACCCATGTTCTCAATTCTCTAACAATAAGTCAAAAATCGTCTTAGAACTCTTCAACTAAAAGCGCACAACATAAAACATTGTTTAAAATAAATCTTTTTATTGCAATCTGCTTCCATTGTTCGTTGCTGCGAGTGACTGTTAACGTCTCTTTGAATCGTTCATATAACAGTGCTGGTACATGCACCGACCATCAACAAAGATGTTCCTAAATACCAAGCCGATCAACAACAATATGTGAGTTTCATACTCATTTGATTTGTATACTCGAGTGGAAAAAACGATTACACTTCGATTGTTCACGATGGCTGCTTCGACCAATCGTTTTCATACATAAATACTGGCGGCGAAAAAAAAAACAGTTTGACCTTCCGCCATCAGTGATTAACAACCGCCGGTGCGTTTTCACAATAATTCGCAATAAATTTCCCTGTCAAGTATGGCGAGGCGCGCGAGCTAATGATTGCGGAGAAGAATTTGAGGGCAAAAAGGCGATGCGAGAAAAAATAATTGCGGTCCAGAAGGTCAGTCGGTTGCGCGCTTTTAATTCTCACGTGTGTGTGTGTTTCGCGGCGGAAATGCCTCCGATCATGCTTGCCAGCGTGGTGCATGAAAGGCGGAGATGGATCGGAGCTCCGCGAGAATCCATCACGTCCTCTTTCGTTGGCGAACGGACGAGATGACATCTACACAGACCTGCTGTATACGTTGAAATCAAAAAGTCACCTCGACGCAGCGACGACTAAGGTAAATAATCAGCCCGCAAAGAGAGAGAGAGAAAAAAAAGAAGAGCTCCGCAATCTCCGCGCCGCCACCAGGAGAGAAAAAGAGAAAAGTTCATACCTCTTCTCTGCGGGATGATGTCATAGTCTGTGCATCGAAATAGAGAAAAGTAGGATTACTTGAATGGCCACGATTCATCTCTTTCTCATCGGACGCTTTATTAATAAAACCGACGACCGACACGGCCAGCAGCTAACATTTTAATTCGACCGCAGATATTTAATCCGAGAGAGAGATGCGAATGTAAAACACACACACACAGTACCGTCTTCTGTTCGCGGCGAAACTCTCTTAAAATTTATGCGCTTTTATACGAGACGTGCTCATATTATAATATACATACGTGAGTATATATGTGCGAGAGAAGACGAAAATATTTTTTCGACCGCACGCACTGCCTCTGCAAAACTGATTCGGCTGCTTTTTATTCGCGCGCGTTGAATGAAAGAAACGTACGCGTCCTTGGAGCAACCGCTCTTTGTTTGCCTTGCTTCCTTTGAAACGGACTTATTATATTATTATTTTGGACGAGTAATGCACGCCTTTGAAGACTAAGCCAGTCTTAATGTACTCAACAATGGCAAGAATAAAAAGGCATTGAAAAATAATTTCGTTACGCGCAGGTAAATTATTTTTATTTCATTTTACTGCAAAATAAATAGGAATTATTTGATAATGCAGTAAAAAAATTTATATAGAGACATCTTTAAAGCAGATTTATTTTTTGTATGGTGGATTAATAAATGAAAAAGATGTTTTGGGTTAATTATTTTTTCAAACAATTGATTTGAGGATCAAAAAGAACAATTTGGACAATAATAATATATCAATCAAAATTTTAAATTTAGAAAATCATCAAAATATAATATAATGATAACTTGAAACTTCAATATTCAATATTGCTTATATAAGTTATATATCAGTTGATCTCGTTCTATCCCCTAACATTTTTGGTTTCCAATTTTAAAACCGTTATAAAAAGTCACTTTTTTAAATAACGCATTAAAATGCCAAAACAGTACTAGTTTTATAGTTTAATTCACAATACTTAATTACACGAGGTACCAGCAACACTTTTGCATAAATATTATATAGTTTATTAGATACCTCGCATTCCGGTCAGGTTTTTGAATTTCAATATGATGATGCGTGGCAAGGTGTATATTTACTCTCTCAAAACTCATCAATTTCATAACCGTGCACGAATTTTGCGCCAGCAGACGAACGAAACCAGTTTACCAAATTAGATAATGAAGTAGTCGCGGTTTTTAATCAGTTTGCATTATATATATTAAGTGTGTATATATTTTTTAAGCAGCTTCGTCGTCTTGGCCGTCGTCACACCGGCGGCGGCGTCTCTCCTTTGCTTTGGCCTTTTTTCCTCCTGCGCGCACATTAAACGCTTGTTCGGCGCTTTATACGAATTTGCTCGACGGGGCAAAGTGGTTCAGATTACACGCGCTGGAAATGAATATGAGTGTCTAAGCCGGTGACCACTGTCAGAATATTAAAAACGCTCTTTTACCTCGCGAGACGTAAAACAAAACCAACACACCGACGGATTTTAAGAACTTGTCACGTCGTAAATTTAAAAAAAGCGACTTAATTGGCTGCTAATTCCTCACCGAAATAAAATTTATTCACATTGAGAGAAATGGAGCAAAAAGGAATAACTCCCGCCGAGACACTTTTGTGAGGTTTTAATTACGAAATGATATCGTAAATAACGTCGGAATATTTTTTTTAATTCCATCCGACGGCTTACGAGGTACTAAAATTAAAAAAAAACTTGCATCTTGCATCTGTATAAAATTCAGCCGCCAAATGATAATTATTTAACGTTTTCCATGCTTTCGTTTTACGACTTATGAAAAACTGCTCGCGAGAAAGGAGAGAATAAAAAGCGTTTCAGTGCGTTTGTACCTATTTGTGGTTTATAGCTCGCCGCGTTTTTATATCCCATTTTATGTTTCAATTCCGCCGCCGAGGGATAATTGCAACTGAAGTGTTCTATTGCTTAAAATTAAATTGCGTCATAACTACAAGAGAAGAGAGACCGAACGTGTCCAACAACACGAAAGAGATTATTATTACACTAACGTGCAAACGTACACTCTGGTTAAAAGCATACCAAAGGCTTAAAATTAAATCCGTGTGTTGGAGCGCGGTCTAATTAAAATCGAGCTTCTCATTAGAGAAGATCTTTAATTGAAATGAGTGATGCAACCGACTTAACCTCAATTTAAATGATGAAACACAGCGAATTGAAAAAAATTTATGTGTCTCAGCTTCACAGTACTTATTGATTTTTATTTGCTATTAATAATTTAACTTTCATATTTTAAAATAAAAAAGTTTTGTTAATTTTAATGTGATTATTTATTTTAATATAATTAATTTTTATTATTAAAATATCGTTTTGAGAAATTTATGATTTATTTTTATTAGTATTATCAAAATTTGTTAAAAATTTTGATAATCGTGTTGGTAAAATACATTTAAAACTTCAACTTCAGCAATCATGGCAAGCCTTAATGTATCATATAAATGAAATTAACTATACGCATTTAGTTCTGTGCATTAAATCCCTTTAATAATGCAAAAAACTGGGGATAATAGTAACATGAATGACATCACTCCGCAAAAATTTTCTGCCATAGCATATCACTAAACAATGAATCACGAGATGGTCTTACAGTCAATTCGAACCAATTTCTCGTTATATTTCACATCTTATCGAGTGAATACGTTTCCCATTTCACAATTCACGACGCGCCAGCAGGTCTTACAAGATCCATGTATAACAGTTATGCATATGCCTGGCTGCCGAACCGATTGCTGAATTTCTCCGTGTCATCTGCGAAAATTTATATTTATGTATCATTGGCTTTCATCGCATCGCGGCGTTTATCTGCGGAAAGCAGCCGAAAATCGCGCGCGGGTCGTTGATTGCATTCTTTGTGGAGACGTGAATTTTCAGGTGCGCTCAAAGTCTCCGTGACTGTTGCAATTTATAATCTGTAAAATGTAAGAAATTATTTTTGATTGGACTGTGCGAAGCTATAAAGAAGCAGCAGAGATTGAACGCGGCGCGGACGAACAAGCCGCTTGTGTATTTTTTTGCGCGCAGCCGGCGAGAGAGAAGAGTTTATTCGTGTATTTCTTTTTCTCCGAGAGAGCAGGCGAGCCAGCCAGCGACTCGTCCCCGCCGTTCCTCCGCGCCGGTGTGTAGTAGTTTTGCTCTGAAAAACTCGTTTTGTAATATAGCATCGGAATTAAATGATGAAAATTCTCAGCGCAGCATTCGATTCATGTAACGCGGCGGGAACGTTTACTTTTTTTTATTCTTTTTGCCCTTTTGCTTCAGTGCTCGTTGCTCTTTTAATGAAAATTAACGACGTGCCTGCGATATGCGCGAATATATAATTTTTTTTTGCCGTCGTCGTCGGATTTAATTTTTTTGCAATCAATTTGCATTGTCTCGTCGCGATGGCAGGTGCTTTTTGTGTTTGAGCTCCACTTTCTATTGTGATGTGTTTGATATTGAGAAAGAGATGTGGATAAATCAAATTAGCCGGCGGAGCGTGCGGTACAAGTATTGGCTCTAGGGTTGAAAGTGAAACAAGCACACGCGGCGGAACACTTTTCTCCAGCGTGCCGCACTAGCTCTGCTAACAATCTTCTCATTATCAATTTAACATAGTGCCGGTCCAATTAGACTTTTTGCTGGTCAGCGCACGGATCGGGCCGTGCGATTTCTCTCGAAATGCAGCAAGAAGCGACGTAGACGAAAAAGTAATCAGGACAACCGGCACTGATCGAATTTGCAAATATTTAGCACAGGATAAAATAACACTGCAGCCAACTCAAACAGCGCTAAATTTAAAATTTTTGCAATTTTCAAAATTTTATGTTCATTAAACCGTACATCTTATATTAATTCAGGCTCTGGTTTTAGGAATTTTGAATAAACTTGTTATCCATAGCAGTTTTTTTTTAAGTTACAAATCATTTTTGGTTTTAAGTTTTAATTGTTAAACTTTCAATAAATATAAAATTTACATTAAAATTTTATGATTTACAGAACAAGCGTTTTAAAATTTTTTGAACCATGGTTTATAAAAACAAATTACATATTAAATTTTATTATTTAAATTTTATTTCCAATTTTTGTAGTAAATATTTATTTTTTACTTGAATTTTTTTGAATTAAAATTTATTATATCTTATTTGGTTTCTACAGGAAAATTGTCGTAGATTTTTACATAAAAAACGGAATATAAAAATTATATTATATCTCTCATCATTTAGTAAAAGAAGTGAAATTTCTTTGGAAAATTGAGTGAATAGTGTCACCTTTCAGTATTCAATATTAATTCAGTTTAATAAAATCATCAATGCAGATAATTCACATTAATTTTTTTTAACAAACTATGACTGAAATGGAATTTCATTCTTCAAGATGGGAAATAATCGTTCATTACAAATAAAAATTTACATTACATTAGGCACATCCAGGTGATAAGTGCGCAATTAGTGAATTAATATTACTTCTCAATGCGTCGTCTGGAGTGCCACTTGTGCAAAAAAGCAGCCCGGCGTACAGAAATTCCGCTCGCGGAGTCGCGAGCGTCAGCATCACGAAAGAACGCGCCGACCAAAAAGTTCAAAAAGCAAATTAGCGCTGAGTTTTCGAAAAACATTTGCCTCCGCCAAACAAGCAGAAATTAAAATATTTGGCAAGCACTCCTCTCGTTTTCGCGTCGTCAGAAAAGGAACCTGCCGAGTCGAGTGGATAAAAAATCGGCGAAAAAAATTAAAGAGACGTTTTAAGGAGAAGAAGAAGCAGCAAGTGTAAATAAAGAGTTATTGCTGCGCGCTCGGTGCATTTTCGCAGCATTTTCCCCGGACTCTCTCGGCACCACCACGAAAACCTGTTTGGCTGTACTGTAGTGTACAAAATTAAGCAGGGAGACCATGTCCCTGGGCTTGGCCTGTGAGAATGTGCGCAGACTAGCAATTGATTGCCCCCTCATCCTCCTACCTCCGCAAGACACGATGGCCTCCAGGCAAAGCTACATGAAGTCAAGAAGTAAAAAGACCATTATTTGAAGAATTTAATACTCTCCGGCGCTGCCAAGCAAAAGCCATTTCGTTCGCTGGCTCGTCTGCACCGCCGCCGCCGCCGCTTCTCTGCTTGCTTGCTTTGCCTCCCGCTTGCTTTCTCTAAAGCATCCATAATCGAACTCTTGCGAAATTTGATTGCCGCGAGTATCATTGCTTTTTGCCGATGCAAAAACGCGCTCCTCTCGCAAATACATCATAACGGACCGCTTTTCGTTACCGCGGGTAATTGGACGTGCCGCGGTAATGATCATCGGCCACGGCACAGACCCACTTTTATGCAGACGTGCTGATCACTTTTGAACACAGGAAATGCAAACATTTGCGAATTGAATTGCCTGTTTTGCTGCAATCTGCAACAATTTCTTTTCTCAATAAAGTGCTTTGATTTATTTTGGATTGAACAATGCGAGAATTATTCTCATTATTGGTTACAAAAGTTACAAATGGTTTTTTTTTTCAATTTTCTTTACCACAAATATCTTTAATTAAATATTTTTAATCGATTAAGCCTAAAGATATTATTAATATTAATTTTTGAAAGCTTTTCTTGAGGTTAATTAGACATTTTTTGTGGTGAAGGGAAAAATTATCAAATAAAATAATTATAATATCTAATTTGTAATATTTAATTTATCGGTGATGTATTTGGGCAGAGAATGCCCGGTAATACATTGAAAAACATGATTTGAACTTTGAACTAAATTAAATTTTCTAAGAATAGATTTAAATTAAACACGTCAATTTATTAACTCAATGTTAACTTTTACTGGTAAATTAATCACTAATCAAGAAATAATGGTAGTATTTTTTTTTTATAAATATTACTTATTTTTTTCCTCTTTGTATGCCTCCATTATGCATTGAAGGTACTGTGGGAACGCAATCAGCCGGCTGGTCAGTATGCAGGGCTGGGCTCGTGTGTGTGCCGCGACTTTGGGCGCAGCAGCAAAATATTTTCGCCGGGCAAAGGAAGTCTAAATAAATTGTATCCACACTTGAAAGAAGTCAAAAATTAACGTATGAAAAAATTTGCACTTTGCATTTTAATGCAGAAATTTGCTTGCACATTGCTTTTATATGAATTTTGCTGATATTTTCATTTTTTCCCCCCAGCAGAACGGAAAAGGTAAATTTCGCAGTTCATCATTGTATAAATTATTATCTACGTTGCATGCGAGCTTATACCCGCGCCGGTCTTTCTCACACACAACAGGCCGAATTACATTACAAGATAAATTAATTTTTAATTAATTAATTTCATCTTGATTTATGTTTCCCAGCTCGGCGGAATTATTAGAAATTAAACGGTGATGTGCATGTAATACAATCCGCTCATAGTCGATAAATCAAAAGTGTGCGCGGCTTAGGAAGATGGTCACTTGCTGGCCGCGCTGCAGAGAAGAAAAGTGGCTGTCCGGAGTGGGAGGAGTTTCGGGAAAAATGGTTTTTTTATCGTTCGGACGTCCACACACACAGATTTATAATGCACAGATTCATTAAAGAACCATTAAATCAAAAGTTGCATGAGGAAAGATTTTTATTGCCAAAGAGGGAAATGTTTTAGAAAATTATTATAAAAGTGAAATGATTATTATACAAGAGGATTACATGAAAGTAATGAGCCGAGTTTGAAATGCTGCGCAAACTTTCGATGTTTGCCAGTCGGAGCACGAAAATTGTGCCACACTTGAAAAATAATCCACCTAGGGGAAAGAACGGAGCATTGAAAAAGTTCTTGTCGGCGGGCGCTATAATAACACACCTCGGCTCATTTACTCCGCTTTGCTCCCCAAAACGAACAATGAGGAACATTCCTCGTGTGCGCGCTTTGGATGAAAAAAAAAATATAATAAGCAGCGCCGCGCGATAATTTGTTAATTAAAACGCGTTACGCTGCACTCTTGGGTCGCAGGTGCCGACGATATAATATATTTTTGTCAATTGCCGACGCATCGCACCCAATGTAGCCCTTACAAATCTGGTTTTTCGTCCGCCAGCACGCATCGTCATTATATCACCGAATGCAGGCCGTCTTTATCTCTTCCGGATAGAAACGCCGCGTGTCGAGTTCAAAAAAGAGTTGAGGAGGCGTTCGTAGGGTTGCGTAGAGTGTCATCATCTCCACGTGTTTCTAGATCTTTCATTGCGCATAAATATGTCGCAGAGGGGCTGAATGGGGACCTGAAAAAATTGGCGAGACTTGCGCCAGCAAAATTCGTTTCGGTTGATTTATTTTATTCAGGTTTTTGCAGTTTTGGTGCGTTTTTATAGAGGATGACAAATTATTAAAATTAAATTGTCAGGTGGAATTTTTTGATAATTTTATAAATTTTCAAGATATTTTTTATAGCGACGAAATATTTTCCTTCTTTAATATTTTTATAAAAATTTTGGATGAAATAAATAAGTATCCATTAAAAAAATAGCAGCACAAACAATGCTAATAATATAATTATATATTTTAAGAACTAATATTTTACATTTTTTTTACCATTTTTACTAGAGCATATTTTTTTAGCTTTTAAAATATTTACAAGTATATTTTATTAAAAAATATATATTATTATATAATATTTTTTTTTCTTTTTTATGTATCACATAATTCATCAATGGTTTTTTAATGTCATATTATTTTAAAAGTCAGAAGAATAATCCTTATAGTATATATATTATGTCTTGTGCTTCACATGAATGATAATATTATCAATAACTATTAGCATATATTGTCTTCAACTCCCGAGTCTTTGCCATATTTTCTACAAAAATTACATTCTATCAATATTAGATTTCAGAATTAATTTTATATTTGCCTTTGTTGTTGGTGCATTCATTACCCGATATTAGACGCGCTCTAAACGTGAAAATGGATCAAATCGATCAGTCCAATATAAAAAACGCAGCGCCCCAGGTGCCGCTGGGAAAATGAACCCACCTTGTGCTCTTTCATTGACGAGAGGCACCTCCGATTCATTCTGCTCCCCCTTCCGTTCCCGTTCTTGGGTCCCTTGATCCCTCCGAGAAATGGATATTGGATCCAACTGCCGCAGGATGATCGGCCGTGCGGGAGGAAGTATTAATATTTTTTTCAGTGATTTGATTTTTCTCTCGGGCGCACGGGTTTTGTGGTAAAAAATAAACTCCTTTTGCCTTCTCTGGCGCGTTCCCAAGCCGGCCTTCTCGAGACGAATCGGCCAGCGGTTATAATTATATGGCGTATGACTTTAATTTAGTTAGGAGAGGAGTTTAGTTACACCAAAAGCGAAAGAGTTGTGGCTTTTTTCACACTTTTCGGAGACCACACCAATCGAAAATTTCCACCGATGTGAAAGTTTGGTCCCCTAATTCCGAGTGTAATGGCTTTATTAAACGACTCATGTACAAAAAGCGCGATTCCGATTCGATTCCATTCAAACTCGGAATGGAATTTGTGGTTGAGATTTCTTGCCTCCAAGGGAAAGCAGCGTCTCTTCTTCGGTTTCGGGTTCACTGAGTTCGATTGGGCTCTGAAACATTTTTCGATTTTCGCCGCAAATTACAGGGGCAAGTAGAGCAGACAACAAAGTGCGAGCATTCACTCCATCTATTTCTGTTATTAAGGGAAAGCATTCAGCAGCTTCGCGCTTGAAATTATTATGGCGACGAAATTTGTATTATATTGTTTCTCCGTCTTGCTGCTCGAGCACGTATACCAAGCTCTCGAGTAAAGACTCACACATATACACTTTTTGCTGCTGCTGATGTAATTGCCCAAAGATGTGAACCCAGCGAGACGCCGTCAGAATAATTTTCGCAATTATTTATGTCCCACCGCTTTTAATTTTACGAGAGTGAAATTTGCACGCAACTCTATATATAAGGTGTACAAAAATAAAAACTTCAGCACATTTTTGCCAGGGCAATTAGGTAGAAGATTTGAAACTAATTGAAAAAAGAAGGAAAATTTCCGCGTTGCATGTGACTAGGACATTTATCATTTGCAAATTGAAAGTCAGCCAAAAACAGCATAGTAGAAAGACGAGAGATGAATAGCTGAAAAATATAAATATAGATTTCTTTCGTAAATAAAAAAATTATTTTTTTAAAAATTCAAGAGAGTTTGAAATGTTTAATTTTTTTATCCATGTGAAAATTTTAAATGAATTGTTATAAATTTAAATTTTATAAAAGCATGGAAGTAATTTTTTTAAATTTTAAATTTCATCCTCGGCGCTTTCTTTACAGTACAAAAGTTATACTTTAAACGTGGCTCATGCCCTACTTAAGAAGAAAATTAAAATAATTATTGATATTTTTAGCCTTTCTTATTAATTATGGAGATAATTTTTTTAAAAATAGTTCAGTGGGAGTTTTTTCTACTTTACTAATTTAAAATCATTTTGTGTATAAAAGGCACGTTCTATATTAAATCTCATTTATGTAAAATACACGTCTCTTGCACTGCACGTAATTACAGTACTCAAGGCACAAGTTAATATGATTGTTTGCTTATTGCCTTCCTCTCGTGCAATTTGCCTGCCGATTAGCATGATTAATTACGTGCGAGCACATGCGTCTTATAAGTGCAGAGTCGATTAGTTCTTGTTTGTGCGCGCAAAATAAGTAATGCACCTCGCATCTCCAATTTGGAAGGCCTTCAGTCAACTTTCTAAATCAAGCGCGCGGGATCATCTACTCGCAGACGCGCGGGAGTAAAAAATTATACGAGCGGCAGTAATGAGCGGATAATTGATGAAATCATGCCGCAGGAACTTTTAATATACGGCACGATTAATTATGTGAGAGAGTGGTGCAGCGGGAAATGCAATTTGCGGAGAAAAACGCCGAGCAGAGATGAGACGCCGCGCCGCGTGGATTTTGTTTTATGTGTTCAGCTCGCCAATTACCCACAACAACCCAGCAGCAAATGATTTATTATATATATTTCTCTTTTGAAACTTTCGATGAAAATGAATTTAATTTTTCAAACGGGAGAAGTTTTAATACTTATTAAAATTTTTCCACGTTTTGGAAATAAAACCAAAATGATCGATTGCTCACCGTTATTCCGCGAGAGCAATAAATCGCCCCTTAACGAACGTTTATACGAGTCGTGAAAAAGTACAATTTGTTCTGAAAAGCGAGCTGATTGGATTTTCTGATTACCGAACAAACTCGCCTCGGCGTGCTGTGCTGTTATTTTCGATTCGCGGCTAATTTTTAATTGCACGCGAGGATGATATAAAAAGTGAGCAGCCTCTCTCAATAAATAAATCCACCATTTTCCGCCGTGCACTCGCACGACAAAGGCCTGCTTTTCAAGCCAACCGAGAGTATTGTTTTTTAATTATCGGGCACAAAGACAGGCAGTGCATGCACCTGGCTAGCTGCTTTTATTAAATAAATCTTGGGAAATGCGGAGACGAGCTTGGCAGCAGCAACTGCGGCTTTTTATTTTAATTATTGAGCTATGCTCGTGTCCTTTAAAACAAACATCAACCATGATGAGGATTGATAATGTGGTCGTTACATCGGGAATTAAATTGATTCTCCGCCGGCCGCGTCTCGACTTTGTTTTATTTAATAAACCAAGCAACCAACCGAGAGAGCGAGCAGACGAAAATCAAGAAAGAAGAGCGATGCCTCATCCACTTGATGTATACGAAAACAGGATAAATTTAATTGAGAGATGTTATTTCAAAAAGGGAGATTTTATCGGGCCACAGCCCCACACGGAATGTATTTTTACCTGTGGCAGGCGAAACGACATTTTTCAAGCGTATAATGGGCCCGGGTGATGATTCTCCTCCAATTATAATGCCCGGCTCAAGTGAATTTTTGTTCAACAAGCAACGGCCAGCGCGTCTCGCGCGCCTAATTAATTTCAAATGCCAGCCGTGCTTCACATTTCTTTGCTTTTCCTCCAAAGTCGTGCGTTTTGTGATGGCCGAAAATGCGGTGCGCGTGTAGAAATAAAAAAAAAAATAGCCAGGCGTACTTGTTATATTATATGGCGAATCTACCACGCGGCATCCGTCTCGGAGATTCATTCAAGTTATCGGCGCTCATCTTAATGGGGTTTGCCGAAAGCGGTCGTAAAAATAATGCTAAATTTGAAGGAATTTCTCGTTTTGCAGGGGCATGGTGAAATACGATATTATGCTTTACACTGTTAGGAAGTTATGCAAATTAGTTTGTCTACAGGGAAGTTATGATTCACTGCCTAATTATTAATGAGTTTGGTTTTTTACTTCAATTTTTTTTGCAGTTTTCAAATGAACCGTTTACTCATAATAATATAATTAATGGAATAAAAATTTATAAAAGAAACTGTAAATTTACTATTATTAATTAATTTTATTAATTTAGAATTAGAAATTTTAGGCATAAAAATTTTATAAATTTAATCTAGAATTGTAACCATTTATTGGCATTGAAATTTTATGGCTACGTAAAATATTGAGCGGGATGAATATGTATTTTAATACTCATGAGCCTCAAAACAAAAATTTATTTAATTTTTAATTTTATGTTTCTGCGAATTTATAAATTTGTAATGTGCATTTTCCCTCGTTTCATTCTCCAGCCAGAACAATCAATCACATTTTTTGAGGCAACCCTTGATAACCTGATATGCTCAACCGGTGCTAAAAAAAAAAGTGAAACCAGGCGCATTCCAAGTGAACCCTCGCGAAGGCCATCCATCGCGCACAACAACTTTTGACTAGAATCCGGCTATGCCCTATTACTATTAGACGATTGTTTTCCGAGCCGCCTGACATGGCCATGCCCAGCGTAAAGAAGAAAAAAAAACAATAATGAGACGCGCCGGTCTGATATGCGTGTGCGTCTCTCGAAAGACAATGCTTCATTCAGCAGCAGGTTTTTGATAATCAAACACTCACAGGGGGCTCTTATTTTCGTTCTCGTCGTTTTTCGTGTTTTTTATTATTCAAGAGGAAGTGTCGTTTTTTATTACACGCGCGCTTCTTGAATCCATTCATTTGCGCGGCGCGACTTGTTTCCCGTGCGCCCGCCGTAAAAATGTTAAAAATCACCCCAAAAATGCAGCAGTTTCCTTTTTCCCTTGATCTCTCCTTTGTTTGTTTACCCGCCGCGCGCAGACCTATGGGATACAAACAGTGCAGTGTGCGCTGTTAAATGCGCCCGCTCTTATCTCGACAGCTTTATTATAATACTGACTCGCGGTGTTTCCTCGGTAATAATATTAAACGGCGTGTGATACGCCAGGAGACAAACTCACACCGGCACATCTCGTCCCCGCGGGCGAATTTCCATGCAGCAGCACCTTCAACAGAAGGCGCGCGGGTTTCGATTGTTTGTTGCGAGAAGAGCGAGCATGAAAGATGTGGAGACGCGTCAAGAGCTGGAAAGATAAAAACTGCGTAAAACGGCACTTAAAACGCTCATTCTTACTTTAAGTGGCGTTTAATTCTCTCCCTTTTAATCGCAAGTAATGTTTTTAGGACACTTATTTTTAAGTTGACAAAGTTAAAGCATCAGTGCTACCGTCTGCAGTGAGACGCTATACTTTAGATTAAAACTTTTTTTAAATAATTTAAAAAAAAATTAAAATTATTGTTTTTATTTAATGTATTGCTTAACATATCGATTTTATTTGTTATATTTCTACATTTATTTTATATTTTATCATTTAATTTAGTTATTTTATTTAATACTTTTCATTTTCTAATTCAACTGTACTCAACGTGTTGTTTGTATAATATTCGAATTATTTTTCTATATTTATTTTGGTCATCATTGTCACTTAACATTAGAATGATTTTAGTTTGCAAATGAACTTCTGAAGTGGCTGTTACAGTTAATTTGCAAGATCGATTATTTTTCTTGGGTTGATTCTAGTGATGTATTATGTTAGACAAAAAATTTAAGATTCTCCAGAAGTCGGAAAAAATTATGTCTCAAGCTTTATTTTATGAGCCATGTATGAATTTAAATTGAAGTTATGAGGTTGCCTTCATCCCAATTTTATCTTCAATTTTGACTGCAAATGAAAACAATTTGAATGAAAAAATGCTTTAAAGTTGATATTTGTTTAACCATCTTTTTACTCTTATAAGGCACAAGTTATTTTTGTTATCTTTCAAGCCGTCATTGACAAATGCGATGCAGATCTTGATGGATCCAAAATATGCCGGGTGGAATTCAGTCTAATTAGAGAAAAATCGTCGCTCTCCTCTCTGTCTTGAGTGGTTGCGGCGCACAATTTAATTAACCGCGCGGCCGCTCCTCTCGCGGGTATCTGCGCCGCGCGTCACCGCATCGGGCACGAGAGATGACTCGTCGCAATAAATAATGTGAGCTGGCGAGGAGAAAAAGAAAGAAAGATCCGCCACTGGGTCGTCTGGCGCGGCACATCTACATAATATTATTATATATAAAAATATATGCATTAGCCACAGGAGCGAGCGAGCATGCCTGCCCATTCTTTTCTGATTAAAGAGTCTTCAGATTATGAGAGATGATGGCATGCGTCAGAGTGGGACGGATGGAGCGAGAGAGAATCTGACACCTGATGCATCGAACCAACTCACACACCTTTTTGTACATACACACATGAGAGAGAAGATGCCGACGCTCGGAGCACACTCATGTGTGTGTTTTTATTAAACGCATTCGTAAACGGTTTGCTCTGCATGCTCTGCGGTAATTCAATGCTTTTAGTTGAGTGGTATTTAAAGGACCTGTCAAAACTTGTGGTTTCACTCATAAACCAAACTTTTTTCATCATACTCCATAATGCTTTTGAGAGACTTATCTATAATAAAAACACCAATAAAATTATTAAAAAATATTAGAATCCCAAATTTTTCTTATACCAATGAAAATAAAGTAGCTTCTTAAAAAAAATGTATTTAACTTCAATTAAATTATTTGTTAAACACAAAGAAAAAGTATTGCTCTAAAAACGTTTGCATATAGGCAACCTGTGTCACATCGCGTGCCTTCTTTTCTCTCCAATCGATGGATTCAATATTGTAGTTTTTGTTTCTATGCTTTCTATACTCACATTTTTTGACATCAATTAATTTTTCTAAATTTTCATTTCTCAAATCTGAGTTACTTTTGCATTTTTCAACCTGTTGCGCACTTGTTTGAGCATTGAACAGATATAAATGTGTAGCAATTTCCTCTTCTCGCTGCTGCTGATCGTCCTCCTTGCAATATAACTCCTGAACCTGAACAATCCACCGTTACTTCTCAAAAGCCGAATTCATATTTTCTCTCTGTGTAGCCAAACTGTGCTCTGGCCACTATACAATCGATAAATTACAGTAGTTTAACGAGCGTGAACGGATAATTAAGACGATTTCTCGCGCAGATGGCGCATCGTCTCCGATATATATTTTTATACATTTTTCTCTTCTCTCTCCGCCGCGAGATTGCAATCACGAAATTGGAAAATCATCACGACGGCCCGCCGACGGATTCCAGCACGGCAGTGGTGCGTTGTTTTTTCGTGGATTTCGCGCTGCTCTCGCGGCCAGCAGCAGAGTATATAAAAATATAATATAGATTCTATAAAATTTTGAAACGGCATCACACACGCTCTCGGAAAAGGCCATTCGTTTCTCCACATTTTTACAATATCTATCTCTCTGCTCTTGAGAAATTGCACGAATTAATAGAAAATATGGCCGCCTTTTGATATATCCAATAAAACAGAGAGAAACGCTCGCGCACACAAAAGTTTTCTGCACGCCACTGCAGAAAAAATGCCCGACAATAAAAAGTGGACTCGGCGGAAACCTTGCTCGTCGCGGCGGTGGATGTGGAAATGTTCTGACTGCGATTTATATTTCACAATTTTTATTGATTGACAGCACTTTCAAACAGGGTGTGGAGACGAGTTTTTGCCATCGACCGATTCGAGAAACGCACAAAATTTTCCCTCTCGCGTATATATGATAATTTATTTGGCGGCTGAAAAACGAGATTTATACGCAAATTATTTTCCTCAAGATTTATGACTGCGCGCGGCCAGGGAGGGATTTTATACAACAGTATTTTAGCAATTTCCTGAATGCAATTTTATAATGTTTAAGAAAATAATTCAAGAAAAACTAGTTCGTTAAAAAAAATTAAAACGTTGTTCCATCATTGACTGAAATTGATTGAACATATAAAATTTTATTAAATAATTTTGAAACGTTATATCTGTTGGGCAAACAAGTTAACAACTCGGCAATAATTTCGTTCGCACGATTTCGCACAAATCGCTGGGCAGTCGAGAGGGTTTTAATAATCTAATTGAGCGGCAGAAGCTGCTGCACGGCCGTGGAAAAAATGGGAGCTCGTCCGTTACTAATTTCCCGGTTTCTGCTGACGATACGAAGAAATCACGTATCATTATCTGTATCGACATAAGAAAGGAGCACGTTGCCTGGGAACTGCTCCGTGAAAACACAAAACGCGCACCCGACCCATAAGCGGTGCTCGCTTACATGTTTCCTCGAGGTACGTTTCGGCGGCACGAGAAAAAAGAAAAGGGCAGTGTCTCGGCGAGCGAATCGTCCTGGGTCCTAATTGGTTCCACCTGTGCCCGCCGATGTGACTTTTCATTTTTATTTATAATTTGTATTATTATAAAAGCAGTCGAAATAAATTGGTTATGAAGATGCAACACCCAGAGCTGTAGGCGCGCACACTCACGGATAGTTGGTTGCTCCAGGGGAGAGGGGGCTCCCGAGGCCACATTCCATACTCCAGGGCAGGTAATAGCTACAGGTAGAAGGCCTCTAGTCACGCAAAGTATATATTATGCTTCTGTCTGTACCTACCACTTTTTATCCCAACAGAGCCTGCACGTCGGTTCGGCGGGCCCGAGCCAGCGAATGAGCGAGATGGATGGATATATATTTTTTAAGAGCGTGTAGTCCGATCCAATAATAAAAATCGTTTCGTTAGGGAAAAATGAAGGTTATTATTAATTTTCGAACTGATAGAGCTTCTCCTCATTAAAATCTTTACTCTTTTTCTCTACTTCAAAAATAATAAAACTGGTCCCGCGTCGGAGATTCCGAGAACAAAAATGTTCTCTCTTCAAGGGAGACAAAACATATATATAAAAGTTTAACCAATTTGGACCACCAAAAATGTTTCCTCGATTTAATTAGGAAAGTCGGCGGCGGCCACGCGGTGACGTGGTTTATGTATTTCGTATTTATCCGCCGACATTCCGAACCACGTCAGCACATTTCTGCCCAAATTTACGACCTGCTGAATAGACGGCCGCCGACACTATTCACGAGCGGCGAAATTTTCTCGAAAAACGGGCCATTCAAACCTTTTTTTCCTCAGGGGAAATGCAGCAAAAATATGTGCAGCGCGCTCAGGGGGAAAATTGGTCACCGCGACGAATGAAAGGGAGAATTTCTCCTTTTGTCCCGCGCTTTCCGAATAAATATGCACGCTCACTGGGATTTTATTTGTGAGAGGAGGTTTCCAATAATATACAAGAGAGCGGTGCTGTAGGTAAAACAACAAAGGCCTCAGGTATATAAAGGGGTCCTTAACAACCACCTCTGGCTGCGCCGTGGGCACGAAGGATGCAAATTACCCACCACTGCTTCTCCCGCGGGCAGTGAGAAATAGTTCTCGTTTTCGTTTCCACCATCATTCATCATCTGTGGAAAGACTGGCCGCGCGCACTAATAAACTGCCGCTTGAGCGTCGGGTCGGTTTTGTAGTTGGCGGGCAGAAGGCGAGCTTTCATTATTCATGTTCGTCAATGAAATTATCTGTCTATCCGCCGCGTGATTTTCGGCTGTGCGCCGCGTCATTTGTAAGGAGAAGGCGCGGTGCCGCCTGATTGACCGGCCGCGCTACAATCCAAGACAACAATGAGCGCCCAACAATCGGAAAAATGATCCCGGCCGGCTTATCTGCAGCCGGCGAGATGATGGTGGTCCGGTTCATGTGAGGCATCAATCAATCACCATTTGAGTGCGCGGGTCTTCGATATTAATTAGGGTTTTCATGATTCCTTGCCTTGCCTTATTTACTTAAAACCCTTTGTAAGCATTATCTTAATCTAAAGCTTTTGAACCTGAAGTTTCTGTAAACAAAAATTCGGTTTAATAAGCTTGGATATTTATCAGAGAGACCTGAGAGGCTTCATTAAAAAACACTGATGAGCAGCTCTAATTAAAAATAAGATTTGTTCATTTTAAATAAAATAAATAAATATAGTCTCCGATTACTTCAATATATATTTTAATATCCAATATAGATTTTAATCTTTCAATATGTTTTGATAGACTTATTATAAAAAGATGCAGAAACAGTGCAGAGCGATGTTTCTATCTATTCAGAACAAATTAATTGTCCATTGTGAGGGCAATGCACAAATAATATTAGAAAAAATTAATAAAGATAATAAACCATTTAAATAGTATATACTTTTTATATTAATTAATCAATTCCTTGCCTATCTATTTTTCTTTAATAAAAATTTATAAAAATAAATTTATTATTAGTTGAAAATTAATAAATGTTTTAAAATGTAATATTTAATTTATATTAAACATTAACATTAGATGGTGAAATAAATTTAAAGTAGGACTCTCCTTGAGTTTTTTGTCGTTTATTATTTAAGAAAAACAATATTCTGCCAATAAACAGGAGATAGTAAAAAGTGCCGCCGTATGAACTGCAAAAGTGCACCAAAAAGCAAAAAACTGCTCTAAAACCCATCGAGGAAAATTCAAATTTAAATTCAAAAATTGCCGTGAATCAACCCTAGCGATCGTAAAATTCTACCACAAACAAATAATATGTCATGCACTATTTTTTATTTTTGCATTTTGTTACAATTATTAAATATTGCACCAGACGCAGATCGCGGATCCAGCTTATTTGGACCTTTTCCAGCATTGGGGAGTGATTACTTTTCAATATCCTGTAATTGAAATATAAGCTGATTTTTTTTATTGAAATCTACAAATTGGTCCACAATAAGCATCTCCCAATTAATTTTGCATTCCACTTATTTCATATTTCGCAAGCATTTTATTTGTATTTTTTTTTTCGCATCAACCTCGGAATTCCTTCACGACTCCCCTATAAAATAGAAGCCGAAAATCACGCGCGGCCGTCGCCTAATTGGGATTCCTCCGCGCCACTGCCCCCGATCGCTTAACAATCGATTGGATCATCTCTTGGGGCCTTTTATTCAGCATCCACCCGACTCAATAAGTACTCGAGCACATTCAAATTCAAATTGAAAAAGAATGCAGGCTCTTTTCCTGCATATGTGCTCTGCTCTCGCACGCCGGCTAGAGAGCAGCACTCCTTCAAGTAGAAAGTCAAAGGTCAATGTATGATCGCTACTTCTCAATGCATAACCTACATACAAAGCGGCTCATTTCACTAATTTGTGTTTAACTTCTTTTTTGCAGAGGTCTTTCACTTTGATTCTCCAAGCTTTTGACAAACACAACGAAAACACCAGGATAGGTGAGCTCACCATTATTTAATTTTTATTGCCTCTAAAATCCGACGCCACGCCGAACCCTTTTCCAACATGCGTTTTCTTCTCTCTCTCTTTCTTTCTCTCTCTGCGTTGGAATAATATTTTATTCTCAAAGTTCTATTTTTTACGTCTGTTTGAACCTTCCGCGCGCGGCTTTAATAGAAGTCGTGAGTTGTGTTGTGTGTGTGTGTGTGCGCTCGAGAACTCGCAGGTGCGTGTGTTGTGTGTTTAGTTTTCGAATTTCTCGATGTAAAGGAGTTATAGAAAATGATTATTACCTGATAATATAATTTCAGGGCTACTCACTCTCTGTTGCACGTCATCGTGCATTCGGCGCTGCCGAAAACGCTATTCCAGTGCGAGATAAACTTTGAATATATTTTATTTTAATTGCCCGAGTGGCCGGGCAGTCGAGCAATAAAAAATAAATGAGCCCGAAATTCTGTCGGATGCAGTCAAATGGATTTTAGTGTGTTGCTCTCGCAGTCAAACTCACTCAAAGTAATTTAGCAGATCACTGTAAAAAGACTGTGGGTGCGCCTCTTCTCATTTCTCATCATCAGCTCATGTGCCCGAGCGCAGAGTTATTATCGTTCTGAATGCCATGGGAATTTTTGGTTCACTGAGCACGACGCGGTAGTTCCTTTATGGAATCCGGAATTTTTAAATTGAATCAAACACATCCTCCTGCCGACTTCTTCCCTAGATTATTGTTATTATAAATTAATTTGTTTATTCTGGCTCTGCATTATTTCTAATTAATTTTAATTGTTTTTAGCTAAACCAACTGCATAAATGCTTTAGAAATTTTTATAAATAGAAATAAAAATATAATAAACTGAGAACTAATATTAAAATTTGTGTGATTTTATATTTTATAAAATCATTTATAAAATTTCATAATTTTCTGCAATTTTATTCTGTGTATTTGAAATTTTAATTATTAAATAATATTAAATACAATTACGGGTTTAATTTTTGTCTTACATTAACTTAATTAAAAATATGTAATTCCAATCTTCATTTTGATAACACGTAGAGAGTCATCAATGATTATCAACAAAAGATTCTAATTTTTCATTCTACTTTACCACTGTAAGAATCAGAGCTAATGCAAAATTATTTTAAAGTAACGATAATTGACATGTCTTAAAATTGTAAGTGATTTTTCTTTCATTTCATAATGACCAAATTTTATTGCTAGATCGTATGCAAAAATACATTTTAAATTTAATTTCTATAATTTTCTGCTATACACATAGCCACATTTTTAATTAAAATTTCAAACCATGCGGAGGGTTTTCAGTCTATGCCGTCAGCATATCTAAAATCCTGTTCACAAAACCTGCAGCGTTGACACAGATCGGAATTGAAATTCTGTGGAGCCTCTTGCCTTTCTTTCTTCAGGATCAAAGTGCAAAGGCACAAAAACCCACAAAGTGACCGTCAATCCATACAGCACATGCATACACAACACATTCTCTTTACTTTTATATGTCATAACAAAATAATTAACATCAGCAGCAGCCGGCAAACGCGACACGAATTAATACTTCCAATTCCACCGGTTTCGGGAAATTTCATGCATAAATTTCAAGCCGCGCGGCCTCGATTCCCGCGTGTCTGCAGGGTCTATAAATATTTCCCGACGCGCAAAGTGTGCTTGGAAATTGTAATCAGCGCGCCGAGTCGTCGCTCGGTCGCGGGAAAACGAGTTTGATATCGTCCGAATAATGCAGAGTCTAACGGCCGCGATGCTGCATGCTTGGAATGCACAATCTCAAGTACCGAAGGGAATTCATCTCTAAACGCTTCTCTTTTCCGCAGCCGAAGACCGTCTGATCGAAGGGGCCACTTATTCAGGCATCATTGAGCCCAGCACTGAATGGCACACTTTGACACACAAAGGTCAAACGGCCAACTTTACCTATAGGATACGTGTGCAATGTGATGCCAACTACTACAATGTGACCTGCACGAGCTTCTGCAGGCCGCGGAACGACAAATTTGGGCATTACAATTGCAGCAAAACTGGCGAAAAGATCTGCATGGAGGGATGGCAGGGGAATAACTGTGATGTTGGTAAGTCGCCTTTTTATATTGGATAATTTTATTTTATCTCATTGCATTTCAAATTAATCCAAATTTAATTTTTTTTTCTTGTTTGTTTCAATTCCTTTCCAATATTTAAATTTGGATTTTTTTATTATTTTAGTTATCATGGTAACTAAATTTAGTACTGAAACTTAGCTATTCCTTCTCAATAATTCTTTGAGTTGAGACTGTACATTTTTATAATTGTTTTGTTTTCTATTTCTTCTTATTCTAACAGTTCCCTCCGTATTTGTGTCTGGGAACTAAAACGAGCGTTTCCAATTCATTTCCCAGAACGACATTTGTGAAAATTGACTGTGCCGTTTGGTTTTTAATCAAGCAATGCAAATTTTGTTCCCCTTCGGACGGAATGCGTGCATATTTTACCGAGCAAGCAAAAGCGAAAGTTGTCGGTTTTTCTCTTTAGCATGGCCGACTGTACGAAGAGAATCCATAAACATCATCTCTCGCATCAAGGAGAGAGAGATATGCCGCGACATGAGTGTTTAGAAATTCACTTGATCCGCGCCTCAGGTCATTTCCTATTAGCACGACTCTCTTCTTCATCATGCGCCACACTTCTCCCATTATTCCTAAATGAATCATTTGCCCTGTGGTGAAGAAGCGATTCATTTATCTTTTCAAAAGATGCATATACGGGTGTCTTATGTTATCAACCCATGATTTAGTTATAGTTGTATCAACTTAATTACCACCATTTATTAACATAACGCTCTAGTCAAAATATTTTTCAACCGATGACTTTGCAAGGAAATGTAATTAATAATTATGAAAGCTGCACAGTAAAAGTATTTAATTTAATTAATTGATGAATGAAATCCTCACAATTATTAGGAAACCTCAAATCTATATAAAAAAATAGCAAAATACATCAAATATTTATGTCTTTAAAAATAAATATTTATATTAGAAAAAAAAAGAAAGCACAATTTTAAGGTAACAATATTCATATATTTCAATTAGTTTCATGCTTTTTCATTTTTTAATAATCCTATAAGAAAATCATAATTTAATAAAAGAATCTTCCAAATTGAGATTGATAAAAACTGAAATATTTCATGCAACTTTCTTCCACTATGTTTTAGTAATTTTAATTTATGGTTTGAAAATTGTGAAAAACCAACAATCTACTTAAATCAAAAATTTCAAATCGGTTCCTGAAGCTGCTGTGTAAAAATTTTTCATCAGGTGTTATTTTTAAACTCGTTTTCTCCGCCCAAACAAAATAACTAACCGTGTCTAGAACCAAAGTTTGAAAACAAAATCCGTGTTACTAAAAGAAAATCCTCCAAACGGCGCCAGCAGAAATTTAATTTTCCCCTTTTCCGTCGAGACACTTCTTCTATTTCCCTGGCTAGACAGATATCCTTTTTTTTGCTTCTTTTCAAACATACAGTTTGTTTGTGCGAATTGACAAAAGCGACAAAAAAATCGTTGAAAGACCAGGTAAATCCAAACAGAGCAGCTAGCGTGTGTTATTCATCGGGGCTCAATCGACAAGGGCCTCTATTTTGACACTCATGGACCCCCTGGCTGGTTATTATGTGGCCCGTCTGTGTCTCTATCGCACTTGTTGGCGCCAGCAGAGATCAGGCCAGCAGCTTCCACATCGGGAGCCGCGCGAGGAGAGGGAAATCGTGGAGCAAAAAATCGCCCCTCGGGCGGACGGGGCGGTCGACCGTTTACCGCGCCGCACCATTATACAATACACTAATCAATTAATTATAGATTTCAGTGCCAATTTCGCTTCTCCGAAACTCATCTCTCTCTGCGTAATTTGTTGCAGCTATTTGTAAAAAAGGTTGCAGTCAGCATGGCAAGTGTGATCGACCCGGGGAGTGCGAGTAAGTGGAGATTTCATGCTTCTTTTTGTGCGTTTCGTCTGGAAAATGAGTAAATTATGATTGATGATTCTTCAATTTTCGACCCTCTCTCGCGGAACAAGCAAAAAAATATAATTTTTTGCCTCCGTGCGCGAGTCAACCGCAGGAGCTTTTTTCCAAAGCGCGGTAATAAATTTCTTAATTCTGCGTTGTCAAGAGCCGAGAGTTGTGAAGAATGATTGATATAATTTTTTGCCCTGGCCAATAATTATCTTTATTACTCGTTATTTGGGAAAAACGCCTCTACAACAACAGTTGTTAAAAAGCATTTAGCACATTTTTAAAATTTTCACTCTACTAGAAAAAAACTCTTGTTATGTCCTTGAATTTTCGTCACTTCTTGCGACTAACTCGAATTGTTCGCCCCTAAAAAGAGTAAAATGTCCAATTTGCGCCACCGTTCTTTTTTTTCTTTGATCACGCTCCATCGAAAAGTGGCGATAATTCTGCGCCAACAAAGACTGAAAATTCCCACCGGGCGCAAATTTCCCACGATTTTTTTCAATCTCAGAGGCAGCTACCGACTGTGCTGAGGTATATCATACCGGTAGGTGTATTAAACGTACGTTTTTTTGGCTTTTCAGCTGCAGACAAGGTTGGGAAGGCGAGTTGTGCACCAAGTGTTCGCCATACCCGGGGTGCAAGCACGGCTACTGCAGCAACAAGCCTTGGGAGTGCATTTGCAATGATAATTGGGGTGGCATTCTTTGCGACCAAGGTGAGTGCAAGCAACAATCAACTTTTTATCTCCTGATTATGTATGTATACCGCTCGGGGCTCTTCGAAAGTGATTTTATTCCACGATATAATTTTTAAATAATGTTTTTATTTTAACAATTTTCAGATCCTAAAAAGATTTTTATGAAGAAATAGTGTGGTGTCTTTGACTTTTTAACCTAAAAATTAAATTTTATGTTAAGTTTGCAGAAACATTATGAACACAAAACAATTTTACTTTATTTTAGAAAAATTCAAAATTTTTATTTCACGAAAAAAAAATCAATCTGATTTCTTCTATGTATAATTAATTGGTAATTATATATTATTTTTAATTTCACTTTTAAAATGTAAAAAATTAAAACCACAAAAATTAAAACTCTTTCTTATAAAAGTATAATATAATTTTTTTATTTCATTTTTTGATGAGAACTTGAAGTGATGCCAGTAAAAAATGGAATCAACACAAATCACGCAGTGGGAAAGTCGCCCAGATTCGAGAGCCCCGTCGGCATGAGTTGTCATGACATAAACGCGCGGTGTGCGTTTTTGTTCTCATTCACGCTGCTTCGCATGCAACACCCGTTAGAGCTTGTGACAAAACGAGAGCCAATATTTTTTCACGCCGCGCCATTCAGCCGTTCCTGACCGGCCTTTTAATCAATTAATTAACATCCGCCGCGGCCTGGGACAATCCCAGGTTCTCAGCTGCTCCGCGGCGCAGAGACAAAGTCGTATCAGTGTACCCGCTTAATTGCCGACTTGTAGTCTTTTGGCTCGCCCAAATTGGGCCCGCGCCGCCGCCGCCGCGAGTGCAAGTATTCGCGGTGCAAAAAGATCGCCAAACCCGTTTTTCCGAAGAGCACGCAGACGACGACGACGCGCTCACTTTTGAACCTTGGTTTGGCAACAGGTGGTTTTTGACCAGTTCCATTTCACTGCTGCATCTCACGGCGTTTTTGTCCCTGGCGTTGTGTGATCGCAGTTTTTGTACAATATCAACATTTATCGCAATTCCGAGAAGTCAATGATTCAATATCCAGATATAAAATTTATTCCTCTATAACTAATTTATAATGCTCTTATTACTGATTATTATTTATATTTTTAATTGATGTTTTTAAGTATTTTTATATTAATTAATCCTTTAAATTGTAAATTTCCTAGAAATAAGAAAATTATTGCAAATTTTATTAATTTAAATTTAAAAGAAAATTTTTTTAAAAATTTTAAATTGTTTAATTTGATAATTATCAAAAACTATTTTTTAATAAAATCTGGTAAAATATTAATGAATAAAACTGCAAATCATCAAAGTTAATCTTCATTAAAATAAAATAATTATGATTAAAACCTGTCAAAATCCACCTGTCGTCCGTCGATGCGTCGCCCGCCTGGTTTGAAACGGTTTTTTGCGCGAGCACCCAAAACTCGACGGATCACAAAATGTTCTGAGAAGTGTTGCATTTTGAAAAGGCGGAGGGAAAAAAGCGGCCTCGCCGCATGGGCACGACCGCGAGCCACGCAGCCAGAGACAAAAGAGAAATTAATGAGAGTGCATTAATTGTTGTCGGGCAGATCTCAACTACTGCGGCACTCACGCGCCGTGCCACAACGGCGGCACCTGCAACAACATCGCCCCCAACAAGTACCAGTGCAGCTGCCCCGAGGGCTTCTCAGGCATCGACTGCGAGATCGTGGAGAACCCGTGTGCCGTTGCCCCGTGCAAGAACAAAGGCGTCTGCTCCGAAGCCAACGGACACTTCAACTGCACCTGTGCCCCCGGATGGACCGGACACACTTGCGAAACCAGTGAGTTCAAAGTTCGATTGCTGCGCTTAAGCAGCCTCTTTGCCAATCCATCAATCAAGGTGAAAACGCAAAAGTAACTGTCAATTGAGTCTTGCGCAATTGCAAATGACTAAAAAAAATTCAGATTGTTATCTTGAAATCTTCATAATTTTAAATTTAAATAAACGAACACATTTAATTAAAAAATTTGCTAATATATAATAATAATAATCCCCACCTTCTGTCATTTGTAACCTACAAATTTGTTTTTATCAAGGGCAAACCTTTTTTAGAGCCTATTAAAAATAATTAGACGTCCTGCTTAATCAGTTGCACACCTTGATCGATTCTCCCTTGAGTTCAGTGTCTCTCTGTCAGATTCTTAACGTCAAGTCTCGAGAAAAAAAATTCCTTGGCGAACCCTTGTGTGCGCCCGTTTCCTGCTTAATGCCTTGCTCTCGCGCAGCACCGAGGTCACATAGCTTCTTCTTGTGTCTTGACAGATATCGATGAGTGCGTCTCCTCGCCCTGCAAGAACGGCGGCACCTGCGACGACCTGGTCAACAACTACAGGTGCAATTGCCAGCTCGGATGGAAGGGACCCACTTGTGAAGAAGGTACGTGTCTATTTATTTTTGATCCGTCGGATTTATTGTCATCCCATTTTTCTTCTTAAGATGACGCTTTTATTAGCCCTTCACTCTTTTCCATTCCCCCTTTGACAGCTTCTTTTTTTTCTTCGCATTTATTTTTATCGTAATTAATTCCGAGTCGTCAGGTTGAAGATGAATCGTCGTTGAAAATGAGTCAAAATACTCGCACACGCGGTTGAAAAATTATTGCCATTGCTCATTTGAATAAACAGTTACGTGGTGTTTGTAGCACATTTGCCGGATAATTGAAGATGTTTGCAGAAATTTATGACCAGGGAAGCTTTTATCCGCATCGTCATATATTCTCCTCTTAAGAAAATTTAAATATTATAAATTACAAATTAAATTTTCTAACCAAAAATCAATTTAATTTTTTTCAAATTTGTTTTTTTTAATATTTGGAGATGTGCAAAATATATAAAATTGATTTGCAGTGAAATGAAACCTTGAACCCGTGCCGAATTCTATTTCAAGTGGCGAAAGTTTGGTGGTTTTGGAAGCCGCAAGTTTTCATTAGCTGCGGAGAGCGCCGATAATTTCAGGTTTGCGGCGCAAACTTCTGTTTTCCAAACCGCAGCCGCGTGAGCTATTCGTGGGGTGCATTTGATTTTCTCCTCCGTCGGGGCAAATATATGAAAAAGGCTTTATGCAATTAAGAGTGGGCGGTAGTGAGCGTTTAACATAATAATAAGACGCGCAAGAGGCTGCAATCAGGAGCGTGATTTAGAGAGAGAAGCCCCCAAACAAAGCCTCTCTCGCAACCCATTTCGGCGGCCAGGAAAAGCAATTATCAGCATCAACCGCGCCGGACTGCTGCAGCACCTTCGGAAAACACGCCATTTAGGAGATTTAATTAGGTCTGCTGGTAATTTAACACACACGGTGCTTATAAATTTTTCCTCAAAAGTTCAGCCCCTCCCGCAAGGCCTCTTCAGCCGCGGTATAAAATCTTTTATTCTCTGATTATAAAAAAAGCCTCCCTGGTATAAAAACTGCAGAGGGGCTGTTAAATTTTTAAAATTTTATTGCCTTGATTTTTTATGATGTTTTTAAACTTTTAAATAATTTTGTTACATTTATTTAATTTATTTTTTAATTAATATAATAAACGTAAAAAGTTCAACTTTAATTCTTATTATATAAAATGTGTTTTTGCGTTGTTAACGGTTGTTAAAAAATAATTCTTAGGTCAACAGCGCACCTTTCGAACAAAAAGTTATCCTTTGCAATTTCTCAGCTCAATTTAGCATCTGTGGCCCACAAGTCAGGAGGTCGTGCCCCGCTGCCTGCGCGTAATTTATAGACCGACTGTGAAAGCAAAAAGGTTTTTTATTAGATCACTGCATAACTTGCGAAAAGAAAAAAGGCACATAAAAATACTGCTTCAACATCTGCGGGGTTTCCAACGCTTTTTTATAATTGATTGCGCAATAATTTTGATCAATCAAAAGCAAACTTCATTTCCCGAATCGCTCTTTCCTTTTCCTCGTCAGGCTGAAATCTGTGAATGTACGAGGAAAGTTCTCCGACGCTCTCGATTTGATAAACCGAACTTGAACATCAGCACATGCAACATCCTCTGCCTCCGCTTTGATTAATGCTCGCGATTTCCCCAGCGCAGAACCCATCGCTTGACGCAGATTGAAGCGCGCGGTTCGCCCAAGCCCAGAATTATTATCGTTCGGCTGCAATTTGCGAACCTCCGACGCGTAAATATGTAATTAGCCTGGCGCAATCAGCATTATTTTAATGCGCCAGCACGTGATGGATATGCGCCTTTTCTCTTCCATCTCTTGCGAGGGTGTGTTCGCTATTTTTTAAATGATTTCGCATCGTTGCCAAGCCATTGAGAGACTCCAATGGACGTTTTAGGAAATCAACTGACTTTCTGATTTTAGCTACAGAGATCTTCAAAAAGGAATTCTTGATTCAAGCTATCTATTTATTTCATTTCAAGACACTGATATAATTTATTCAAACTAAATAATAAATTATTATAAAAAAGGTTTAGAATTTTGTTATTCTCAACCCACTCATTTTCACCTTTCTTTGATTTTAAGATTTTACTCCTTGCCTAGCTTTTCCTAGAAAAGAAATCTCTGCTGGCAAACACTTGAAAAAAAACAGTAAAGGAGAGAAAGAACGGTTTCCGGAAAGTACACATCATTAATAATCCTATAGCACAAATAAGTGCGCACGTCTCTTTTTTGGTGCTCCTTTGCGAGCCCCAAAATCTTCCCGAGCGATGATTACCATCACAAAACGACACTTTGTTGGCGAAATCTATTTTTCACCTGAACAAACTCGACAGAAAAAAATGAACACTCGCCTATGCACGCGGCACTCAAATAGACATTAACGCACCGCTTGTTAAGGAAAAATAAATAATAAAAAAATAATTCAAATTTCAGACGTGGACGAGTGCAAAGCGTCCAAGTCGCCGTGCATAAATGCAGCGTCATGCCACAACCTCCCAGGTAGCTACAAATGCCAGTGTCTCGAGGGGTGGACCGGCCGACATTGTGACCACAATATTAATGACTGCGTTGGACAATGCCAGAACGGGGCCACATGCATCGACTTGGTTAACAACTTCCATTGTGCCTGCCTGCCCGGATTCACAGGTCAGTCTTTCACACAAAAACGTGTCCTTCCTTTTTTTTATTTATTTAAATCGGATAGGTCGCCGGAAATTCCTCACAATTATAAAAAATGATTTTCCACATTTTTTTTTTCGTATTTCACTCACGTGCCTAATTTTTTTTTTTTTTTTTTGTCCGGTGCGCAGGCAAGGAATGCGACGTCAACATTAACGAGTGTGAAAGCAACCCCTGCAAGAACGGAGGCGAGTGCAACGACGGAATTGATTCTTTCCGTTGCATTTGTCCCGTGGGTTTTGTGGGCAAGACGTGCGAGGTGGACCACGACCACTGCAATCCCAACCCTTGCAAAAACGACGCACCCTGTCTGGTCAACGCGCAGGAGGAGGGTTACTTTTGTCACTGCCCACAAGGCTGGGAGGGCAAGAACTGCAGCAGCCCTGTCAGCAATTGTAAGTGCACTTAAAATTTATTAGTAATTTATTAATAATGCTATGAAAATTTAATTAATTTAATATTAAATTTTTAACAATTATATTTCACAATTTGCTTATAAATTTTTATTTTTATAATTTTTATTTTATTTTTGTCATTAAAGGGATTTTGTGTAAAATAATAATGTTTATAGTTTTGCGTTTGTATTATATGAAATAAATTTTGTCTACAATTATATAATAATTGCCCTGTCCTATAGTTGGAAAGCTATCATTATAAAAATTATATGTGGAAAATAGTAATCTTCTCAGATGTTTCAATTAATTAAATTAATTTACATTAAAAAATTTCGCAAGTAGGTTATCAGCAAATATTTATCTAAACACCCATCAGCACTGTTCAATACAATTGGTTTATATTTTTGATAATTATAAACTGTCCAAAAAATTATATTTATTTATCAATGCATTTCATGTAGCTCAATTTTAAATTTAAATTGTTTTAGTATTGTTTTTATCATTTACGTAAAAGAAATTTGTCTCACCTTTTGAATTTTGTACTCGAAGTTATATTTCTAGGTTAAAAATTTTTAAAGTTACTTCTAAAAAAAACCCACACATTTATAATATCAACCTAAGTGAACTCAGGAAATAAATAGATACCAAATGATTTGAGATTAACATTAAAAAGAATTTTTCGATTAAATAAGAAACATTTTTGCTTCAGACGTGGACAGTTGCTCGGCGCAATCTTTGTTGTCCAACGGCAGCGCCACAGGCATTTGCGGCCAACATGGCACGTGCGTGGCCCAACCCGGAGGCAACTATTGGTGTCAATGTGACCCTGGCTACACCGGCCAGTTTTGCCACGAGAGTGAGTATAGAGCCCTGATTTATTTCTGGCCGACGTTTCCTTCTCTCTCGCTCGCTCCTAAATCACCTATCGGCCCATCTCATCTCTGGCTAGTTAGTTAGTTAAAGCCGCGCGCGCATTTTTTTCCTCCCGTGCCATTTTATCTCTTCGCTCGTATTTTCTTTCTAACGAGTGCCGAATTCTCTATGTCTGTGCAGACATCAACGACTGCGCGGACAACGTGTGCAAGAACGGCGGTACTTGCGTGGACAAAGTCAACTCGTTCCAGTGCTACTGCCGAGACGGTTGGGAAGGCCAGTTTTGCCAAATTGGTAAGTTGACTTTTCTATTTACTTAATCAGCTACGTAGATATCGACGCTAGCTTAATATTACAAATTATGATTAAATTCCAAAGTATTTTCAGCCATTTTTTATAAATGGGCAGTAAATTTCTTAAACATCACAAAAAAATAAACAGTGAATGCTTTATTTCTTCTTAGCTGAAAGTTAGCTCTTTTAATTTTTTTTTTTCATTTACTTTTATATTTCTTGAGAAAAGTAGCCTTGAAACAATCCTCGCAGACAGGGTTATTTAGACACGCGGGCGGTCTCGGGTACACATTTGATCATTATGAAGCTCATTAACTTGGCGTTGAGAGCAGCAGGAGGGGAGGCGGCTGCATTTTTATCCTTGTTTGTCTTATTTTTCACAAAGTCTTTTCCGCTTGAATGTGCAAAATTCGGTGTGCAAATTTCCGCACTTTTTAGGGATCTACCGGCGCAGATTTTCCCACGTGATTTTTATCTCGCATGTCTGCAACGCTCCACGAAGGGGGCGAAAAAATGCTTTGCTTTCATTTTTTTTTTAATCGCGCGGCCAAGGCGGCCGACAAGACGAACGGAATGATTGCACAAAGTACGGTGGGTGATACCCTTTGATGGTCTTTTGGTCTTTATCAATTCAATCTACTAACAATCTATACGAGGGGGTATCGAGTGTCTCACCTGTACGTTTTTCTAAGATTTCCCCCTGAGCTGCCGTGCCAGGGCAATCAGGCGGACGCTCGGTCTTTATTGAAATTCGAGGCGGAATCGCCGAGATTTTGGGCGAAACGTGTTCGTCCAAATCAATCGAGCCTCGTCGTCTTGGATTTTTGTAATTTAATGAATTTACACCTTGGCTGAAACTCGAGCCGAAACACAAAATGCTCTCGGTGACCGCAAAATCTACACCGACCGCAAGGCGTCATGATGTGCGGTGAGCTTTGGGGTTTTCTCATCATGTGTGCTTCTTTGTTCATTTCCACGCAGATCGCAACGAGTGCGACTCGAATCCGTGTGAGAACGACGGCTTCTGCCAGGACGCCGACGCCGACTTCATCTGCACCTGCCGCAACGGCTGGAAGGGCAAGAGATGCAGCCTGAGGGACAGCCACTGCGACCAGAACACGTGTCTCAACGGCGGCACCTGCAAGGACCTGGGCAACTCCTTCCAATGCCGTTGCCCGCCCGGCTTCGAGGGCAGCGTCTGCCACATAGGTAAGAAAATTAAAATATAATTATTAGATGTTTATTCTTAATTCATAAAAAAAATTACAAAAAATTTATTCATTTTAATCATTTTTATCAATGTAACATTTTTATTTTTAATATTTTTGATTTTTATTTTTGATATTAAATTTATAATTTATACTTTCCAAGTTTCAATCAAAGCGAAACAAATCAAAATTTAACACATAACTCATGACTTCATGAGCAACAATTATCATTCAAAATTATGGATTTCATTATATTCCTGAGGATTTCTCGTTTCTCTGTTGACTGAAGATTAAAAAGAACTTTGAATGTAAAAACTAAGGTTAAATTGGAAATGATTAAATTTTTATCTGTAAAATTGCAAAATTTAACTTTTTTAACCAACATAGAATCATATAATTGTAAAAATTATTTTTAAAGCATAATTTTATTTAAGCTTTAAATTATAATGTAATAAATATGTTCTAGCTATTTAATTTTATTTTTATTATAAAACTTATTTAAACTTATTTTATATTTTAACTATAATACTTTCATAGTTTAGAAGCAAAAAATATTTATAAGACTATATAATTCTCTGATGTACAGAAACTTTCATTTCAAATTATGGAATCATATCTCATGCATCTCATTGATAGAGATTCATAGTAGGCTGAAAATTGTAATCAATTATTTCTTATAAAAAAATCAACTATTTGAGTTAAAAGAAAACAAAACACGATTCAGAAGAAACTGAAAGAAATATAAAGAAGAGCTTCAAAATGTAAGACGAAAAATTTTTTTCCCTGTTATATAATACGTTGGGCTATGTCATGAACCGCAATTAATCAGATCTTTTACCACTCTCAGTTATACTATAATTTAAAAAAATATTTTCCCATTTGTTTTGCAGCCAAATCGCAAGCATGCCAGTCAAATCCATGCAAAAACGGCGCCACGTGCGTCTCGGACGGTCTTGGCTTCTACTGCATCTGCAAAGACGGTTTTGAGGGGCGAACTTGCGAAAAGAACTCGGACGATTGCAATCCGATGCCGTGTCACAACGGCGGCCAGTGCGTGGACGGCGTCAACTGGTACCGTTGCGAGTGCGCCAACGGTTTCACAGGGCCCGACTGCAGAATCAACATCGACGACTGCGCCTCCAGCCCTTGCAAACACGGCGGCACCTGCTTCGACGGCATTGGCACGTTCAAGTGCGATTGTCCGCCTGGACGCCATGGACCACTTTGTGAAAAAGGTAGGGCAAAAGCTCAATTATTTTCTATCTGATTCAATTTTTTTTTGAACATTTAATTTATTAGAACTTGTGAATTTAATTTATTTTGCTTCTCTAATTTACATTTTTTTTAATGTTAAATTTCAATAAAAATAATCATTGTTAAAAAATCGAGTTTTTTTAATGTATTTATACCACTTTTTTTCTCGAAAAATTCAACATTTTTATTTCCCTCTTTTAGGCGATGTCATTTACGAATTGGACTGCTCTTGGCGCGGCCACTTCATCAAACCCAACGTTTCGTGGACCGAAGACTGCAACACATGCACGTGTCTGAACGGCCGCGTGAGTTGCACCAACGTGTGGTGCGGCCCTCGAAACTGCCGCGAGCCGCAACACGCGTGCACCGGGCCTCAGAAGTGCGTCAACGCGCCTCCTGAGAACTGTTTGGCCTCCGAGTGTGAACCGTGGGGCGTGTGCAGACCCATTTCGTACGCCCTGCAGGACCGACCGCCCTCGCCTGACTGCTGGCCAAACCAGGCGGTGCTCAGTTCGCGGTGCGCCCGCCTCAGCCTCTTGCTGGACCGGAGCAAACTGAAGCCGGGCACCTCTGTCGAGGGCATCTGCGGGCAACTGAGGAAGATCGCATCCACCTACCAGACCATCAATGGCGACACCAACCTGCTGGTCATTGTGTGCGAAATGAAGACCGGGTTCAACAACATCATTGAGGTCACAATGGTGAGTGAAACGTTTGGTTTCTTTTTTCAGATTTTTAATAATAAAAATTAGGTCTGTCTGGTTTGCCAAAAATTAAATGACCAAATGAAATTTTCCTTTATATAGTGTAAAATTTCCATAAAAAAATGTATGCAACCAGCTTAGCGTAATAAATGAAAACATTTATTTTTGGACTTTTTCCACTCGTGTATTCATTTTTCTTGCAGTATAGCGGTTATAATAGCAACTTAATTTATTCCTTTCTTCTGATTCATTAATTTTACTTTACTTTGTTTCACTTCATATCTTTAATTTTGTCACGTCATAAAAAAAAAATGTTTGAGATCCAGTTGAGATCCAATTAATGATTACAGCTAATGGTTTGAAATTTTGGAAAAATCAATTTCATTCAAATTTGTTGACATAAAATAGCATGAAAAGCACAAAAACTCGAACAAGACAAATTTTTACATTTTGCAGGTAAATTGATAGCCATTAGTCATTACTTTAGTTTTTGAAATTATCCAAAAACCAATTAGTGTTTTGTAAAAGAAAAGAAAAATGACTTTTAAATAAGAAAAAATTTATAATCCAACAAAATTATTTTAATTTTTTTTAAATACTTAAAAATTTACTATAAAAATCTTTTGAACCCTTTGTCCATAGTCGGCCAACCCGTCTGACCTTTCGTCCGAAGTGCTGGCAGTGACCGAGGGCATCAAACTGCTAAGCGAGTCGATCCGCTACAAACTGACCAACGCCTCCAGCCTCTCGGAGGCCATGCTCGAGGTCAAAGTGGAGACGGTGGTGCACACGAGCGCCCCGGACGGTTCGGCCACCACGGACTGGCTGATCGCGCTGCTCGGCCTGCTCATCGTGGCCATTGTGGTGCTAATCGTGCTGGTCCTCCTGTGGCAGTGCCGGGTCCGCGTGGCGCCCAATTTAGACGCGGGGCCTCCGGAGCACATCGACCTGCGGACAGACCTGGAAAAGTCCAACAACGTCACCTACGAGGAGAATCTGCACCGGTGCGCCATTGTGTCCATCATTGACCCTTCGCCGATCGGCGACCGCGACCGTTTCAGTGCCTCGTGCAGCGCCGGCTGCGGCGGCGACCTGGCCGAAGGGGTGGGAGGGGGTGTGGTGTGCGGGGACGACGGCGCCGAGGCCATCGACCCCAACGTGTCGAACAATCTCAACTTTGTGAAGGCGTCGAGCGCGCGGATATCGAACCAGCTGTTCAAACCGCAGAACCCCGACGTGAGCAAAAACAAGTCGCCGGTGAACATGATGGCGCACAAAGACTTCAACAAGCCCATCAACCTGCGGGTGCTGCCGATCCAGAGGAACGTGCAGTCGCCCGCCGACAGACAGCCGCACCAACAGCAGGACGTTTTGACTGTTATTGTGTGAGAGAGAAAGACAAAGCTGGCGCTTGTTGTTGTTGATTTAGTTTTAGCAGCTCTATTTTCCAGTGAGACGGAAGTGCTTCCGTCGAGATCGATGAATTTATTAAACAAAAAGTGTGATAGCGTTTAAGAAAATTGCCATCTAATGTTAATTTTAAATTTATTTAAAATGAAAAATTGAAAAACAGACAGAGAATTATTACGATTATTAATATTATTTTAAAACTGTGACATGTTCCTTAGTTAGTCCAGTGCCTGTTTTTTCTATATAATATTGTAGAAGAAATCGATTAAATGTAATAATATATATATATGAAATTCGAATTGATTGACGCAAATTCGAAAGGACTGGAGCTTTTTTAATGAGAGATGTATAAATTTTTTTAATTAATATATTTAAAAGTTGTGACTTGAGAAACAGGATCTTTATATATTGCGCCAGATATTGAAAATGTGGCCTTTTATATTTATATTGTGCGGCGAAAATGTGCGAGATGATGTTTGTAAGAGAGAGAGAGAGAGAGCTTTTGTATAGAAAGAAGGGATTCAAAGTATGCTATAACTACATAAAATGCTTCATTTGTGAGGTGCTGTCTGAAAAATTCAAAGTTCGCAAGAACCAAACACATTCAATAATGTTTTACTAGTGCTGGAGCAGTGATTTTCATATATTTGTGTATACAGATTTGTACTTAAAGATGACGAAATTAATTTTATTTCTTGTAATAAAGTCGAGAGTTCATTAAAGATAATAGCTGTAGAAAAATCTATGACTTTTATTATAAAAACACAATCTTTGAAAATATAAAGAAAAGCAAGATTGTTATTATCATCAAAACAATGAATCATGTTGTAGAGATAAAATGTATTGGCAAAAGCAATATGCATGCAGTTTTGAAGTAAACAGAATGATAACAAAATATTGTTTTGAACATTTACTTTTTTACATTTTTAAAGCATTTATCAATAAAAATATTTAATGATATCAATAGTTTTTAAATATTGATTTTGAATTTGAAGTTACAATGTTTTATAATCAAGCAATATTTACTTTTATCTCACTCGTTGCATCCGGTTGATTAAACTATAAACTTTCAATTATTCTCTTACCATACTTATTGTAAGTATAGTAAATTCAGTTAATATTTTGTTATAATTTTACTGACTAAAAAGAACCAGATTTAAATCTGAGAGAAAAATTTTAATTAATTTATCATAATTATAATAAATGAACCATGGAAAAAAAGAGCAGAAAATAATTGGCTTTGCAAAAAGTTTTGCAACCCATAAAACAAAATTATGAAAAAAAGGATTTTATCTTATAATAAATGCTGGCGGCGTGGAGATAATTAGCTATTTTATGGTTTATTTTAAGACTCTCGGACGTTAGCACGTCACTTTGATTGAAACAATACCTTATAGGGATAAAAGCTCAGCATAAAAAGCTGTAATGCTCAGCATTTGATTGTCTTTATTATTATTTTTTTCATCTCGTCAAGTTTCCGTACGATTTCAAAGTCAGATTACATCTAATATCCAATTAATCACTCAATTTGCCATCTAATTACAGAATCAACGTCTCAATATCATAAACCGTCAGGCCGCATTAGCGGAAAAAGGCGAGTAGCGTTTTGTCCTCGCCTGCAGGCTTATGGACCAGCATCTCTCTTAACTCTGTTATACATTTCATATATGTATATTTTGGCTCCATCAGTGGCGAGAGAGCATCAGCATAAGTGGCAATTTGGGGAACAGGATTATTATGACACTCGCACCGAAACGAGCATTTTTACGAGAGCAATGCTGGAAACCCACGCGAGGTAACCGGCTGCTGCTCGCGTTTAAAGAACATTTTCTCACGACCACTCGAGTGGACCTTTCGCGAGCGAGAGTGCAATCGCGCAATCGGACGGGTTATATCTTGCCTTTGCTTTATTTAGAACCGATGCTCTCTAAAAATTACAATGGACACGCAACCCGACACACGTAATTATTATGTATTTGTACATAATACGAGCCTAATATCATCTCTCTGTAAGGCCGTTTTCATTTTCAACACGCGGGCACACCTGGGCGTGCATGCGAAAATCGCTCGCGAGAATATTAATGAGGAAAACAGTTTAAATGTGTAACAAACGCAACCGGCACACCGGTTTGAGAGACCTGTCGAGAGCGCATCAGTTGCGTGGGGCCTTGCTGATAATTTTGAGAAAATTGGGGCTGTAAAAGATGATTATTGAATTGATATAGAGGTCACGATTTTTTTACTGCCTTCCCGCTTGACCAGGTGCATCTTTTGCAGTGTAATTGCATTTATATGGCACCTTTTTGCTATGGTTTATTGCTTATCATCCAATTTGATTTTCTATCTTGTATTTTCAATTTGTTCGAGTAAAAATATAATATATTATTTTAAGTACATTAAATTTTTTATTTAATTTAAATTTGTGATCCATCAATTATTTAATTTACATCGATAGTTTTAAAAATTTCAACGTTTTTGATTTTATGGTGCAGAGAAGCAGATTGTAATATTTTATGCTCAAAAAATTTATAAAAACAATTAAAACTAAAAATATTTAATTTTATAGCTAAAAAGTTCACTATCACGTTTCCTACAAGTACAAGTATCTGACAAGTATTCATTTTTCAAGTTTTGATAATTTTGATCGAAGATGAAGTTTGGTAGTTGAATAGTTGATTATTAATATACATATTTAAAAATCTTTTGAAGGTTATTTATTTATTGAATAAATTAAGCATTAATTATGAAGCAATTCTAATTGATGCCTTAAAGACGTTTTATCGCTTTCTTACATCTACAATTTAATTTCATATATCTTCTTCAGTCATAATTTTATTTCATAGTACTAAAATATTCATTAATTAGCGCGAATATTTTATCAGCATTATTAAACCATATTTATTATCATGTGAATTAAGTTAAGAAGTAAACAAAAACTGATTCTGGTTAAATAATCGGTGTTTATGTTAAGTCATCTTCCATGTTTCATCGTGTAGAGAATTAATTTTGGTAGCCTAGACGTTTCCAGCAGCGCGGCGAACAAGGAAATCAAAGGTGCGCGCATGTAATTAAACGCGTTGGTGGCTATTACAAGGGTGTTTCCACTGTTCGGCGGCCACAATAATAGAAATCGAGCACATTTCTGGTGGCCGACTGGAGCAGCAGGAGCTTCTACCTGCTTACAAGGGTCCGCGGCGCGCCACGGGGGTCCTTTCAAATTCATGCACACAGATTTACAGCCCAGGGGTTTGTTGAACCAGACAGCTTCTTTTTCATTTTCCATTGTTGTCGCTGGTGGAAAAATAGAAAGAGGTTCTTTTGAAGTGGTCTCAGGACCTTTCGTTTTAGCATAAAATTTCTTCTTTTGCTGCGCTCTGGACATGTTCAAACGTGCAGTGCAGCGTATGTTTTCATTTTCTGACCACAGGTATATAAAGGTTTGGGGGGATTTTTATACATTTCGCCTTCCTTTCCCAGGCTCCTCCACCTGTCATTCAAAATGCAGATCAAACGCGGCGGAATGAGTCGGGCGACGTTTTTACAACTCAAGAATATGTGGAAGGCCTAATCAATGGTCAAGCGTGCGTGCAAGGATTATTGTCCCTGCAGTGGATGGCAATTTTTATTTACCTGTGCGCACTTTTCGCCAGTCTTTCCCACACATTCCTCCCCTTCCAAGAAAGATATTTTCACGCTTACCCTTCTTTATAATATTTGTATTTTCAAGACGTGCGCATCTTTTTCTATTCATTGTTGAGTACCCTACCCTAGGATAATAAAATAAAGGCAACAAAATGAAAACAATTTTTTGGAAAAGAGAGCAGGAAGTGTGCAATAAATCTGTCTTACAGAATATCTTTTAACAATCTTGCAGTGGGACTCATTATCACCTCACAAAATCTCTTTAACTTTTTGGCTCAAACATACAAAAAAAGAAAAAATTGTAGGAGCACTGAATTTGAAAAATAAAATTTAATGATAGGCAGAATAATTTTTGATTTATTAATATTTCATTTTTATTAAATTTTGCGTACAAAAGTTCTTTAATTTAAGCACCTTACTTTTAAGTATACCTCACAGAAATATAGAATAAAAAGTGATACAAAGTATTACAGCCTCTGATAATTTGATCATTTTCTCTGTCGTTCACTCTTTTGCTTCACAAGTGTTTGAATTCCTAGATGGATTATAAATAGATTTACATATCATCCGTTGATGCCAGATGCTAAAGTAGCCTTGGTAAAATGCCATTTACGCGACAAATAGCCATTGAGATCTTCATCTTCGACAATCAACACGCTCTTTGCTTAACAATAAAATTACTGCTATTTCTATGCTTTTAAACTTTCAGCATTTCCGATCAATTTCAAAGTACATTTGAGCTTGCATTCAACTCTAGTAAATATTTCCACAGAATATATTTGCATCACGAATGCAAGATTTGTGCTTTTGTTCTCTACGGAGATTTTCAAACTTGCAAGGTGACAGACTTAACATTATATTTTTTTGGTTTTTCAAGCAGTCACACCTTTTTTTATAATCTTGGCAGCGTGAAAGATTGGTTGACTATCCTTAAGTTATAATATCCATCAGACCACAAGGTCCACGAAAATAGTGTCATTTTGGTAAAAGGCAACATGATTGTCTTCAACACAGCTCAGCAGTAAAAATACTCCATTATAGGAACTTTGCATTAAACCTATCTTTTTTCTAGTTGACTTGGCAACAAGTTTCCATTATTTACAAAATAAATTATGGTTCCACTTGATGCACATCAAGGAGATGCGACAGAGAGCTGGTCCGACTCTGGCCGAGAGTCCGGACATTTCTCGCCCTGTCCGCTTGGAGAGTTTTGCTGCCACTCGCTCTCTGGGTCGGAGAAGATGTTTGTGTTGTCTTCCAGAATTGAGTTGAGCAACGAATCCTCAGAGCCTGCAATACTGAGCCGGTCGTCTTCGCATTGCTCTGGAAATTTTTGAAAGATCAATTTAGAGCCGTAAAATCGAAACAGCGATAAATATGGCAAGTAATTGAAATTGTAAATCTGTATTAACTGATTTTACTATTTTCTAAATTTCTACTGCTTATCTAAGACATTATCAAATGCAAACATCTGACAACATAAATTTTAACTCTAATAGCAATTTTTAATAAATACCAAACTGCATAAGTTTTAATACTCCAATCCTAGAAGTGTCAAAACTTACTTTTTAATTTACATTGCTTCTTTGTTTCAGTCAAAGATAGGAAAAACGTGGAGATTAGACTGCACCAAGTATACGCAGTCTTGTTAAAAAATAAATTGAGAACAAAATTCACAAATCAACACATTAAATCCTATCTAACACCAATTTTTTTGTAATGCAACTTACCATCCCATGAGGTGCTGTTGAGCCAGTCCCTGTCGTCATACTCGAGGTTCAGGTTGGTGTTCCTCTCATCAGGGTCCAGCAAACCGGCTGTGTCAGCATCAGTGACGTCAAAGATTTCGGTGACTTTGACTTTGTTGTTTTCGTCGAGGTAGTAAAAGGCCATCAGAGCATCGTTGTGGGCAGTCACTTGTAAAATGTGGTCGAAAGTGTCCTCAGCAATTGCGTTGGTTTCACATTGGTTGTTGATGATGCTAATGCTGGATGAGCGGCGCGACGCTTGGCCGAGCATCTTGTTTTGGAACTTGAGAGCCGAGGGTTGGTCAACGGGGAGCTCTCTGTGAGGCAAAATCTTTGCTTAGTCAGGAATTAATTATTCATAAAATTAAACTTACTGCTCCTCCAGATTGAGAGTAAAGTTGAAGTTCATTTGGTTTTGAACTGGTGCAGGAACATCGGCACTCGATTCAATGTCATATTTGGCTGTTGCAGAAATTTCATGTATAAGCAAATCTTTTAATAAAAATGCAATCACTTACTCCCTCTGTATTCAGTGATGGCAAGGTTGCAAGAGATTTTGGCTGTCAGCTGTTCTCTCTTGTTGTTCACACTGCTAATGAGTGTCGCCAAATTCTCCATTAAATATTGACTTAGTTGTCTCAGGTTGCTTCCAATGTGGGGAGCGCTACTCAGGAACCTGAAATTGAAGCAGTAATTTAGAGTGATGTTTTCAATTTAAAACAAAGACACAATAATTAAAAAACGAAAAAAAGCCTGCAGATTTGAGACAATCAAACAGAAAGCAAGAAGACAAAAGCTTGTGCTCATTTGAATCGGAGGACAAAAAACATTAATTAATTTGGTTTATTCTTAATTTTTATAACCGGCAATGCATTTATACTTTCTTATCTATTACAGGTTTAAAAAAATAGTGAATGTCTTTGGCACAAGCCCAGTCTTCTCACCTCCTCCTCTTGTGTTTGTGGCAGTGACCCCGTCCAAAGACCTCAGGGTCTCCCCAGCAGCTAACTTTAGTGAATCTATCCCCCAAATTGTTAGCTGCGCAAAAGCTCATTATCCACCCATGATTGGAATTTGCGAAAGGGCTGTGCATGCATTTACAGTTTTAGTTATGTTTTTTCTTAGCACTAACAGCGTGATAAAAATATTGACTCTGCTCACTTTGTAAACGTGGCGTAGACAATGTCTGCAGGAAGGACACAAGGAAGGCTCAGCACAGAGAGCAGTTTCATGCCTCTGTGTTTGAAGATCCAGTTGACCAGCCCCTTGTTGGCAGTATCAATTGCTTCTTGGAAGATTGTCATCACAGTCTCCGGAAGATCTGCCACCATAGATTCCTGTAATTTTATTTTTTGTTAAAAGAATGTTTAATTTCAAAGATGCATGTTATATAATAATTGTTACGATTGTTACAACATATGACCGCTTTTTTCAAAATTTTCCGATAAGGCAACAAGTAATTTAAAATAACGAGAAAAAGATTAAAGTACAGATAGTGATCACTAACTGAAGGTCTCACTTAAATTTTTAAGATTGTCCTTATGAAGTACCTTGAAAAAGGAAAATTTCATCATCCCCAGAAAAGAGCAATGGACTTTAACACTTTTAAAGGTATTACCAAGCAGATAAAGTATCAGTGGACTCTGGTCAAGTAAAACAAAGCTTTTGCTTCTTTTGTTGATGAAAAATAATTGAAAGTGAGCATGTGATAAGAAAAGTTAAAAGGTCCGTTCATTTTGTGCTTGACTTGATTTAAACTTAACTGCCCACTCTTGAAATTAAACTGAAATTTTGTTAAATTTGATAATTATCTCTTTTAAATTTTCAATGCCAGATATCGAGGTTATTGTCAATCTATTTGATTACTTCGTAATTACCTGTCTCTGAATTTTACACTCTCTGCACTGCGGATCGTAATCAAAGCATGACTCGTCCAACGCCTCGGAGACAGTAAAAGTCGATTGGACAGCTAGACAACGCGTGCAGTTGATAAGATTGTTCCTGTGCAAAAAGCGAAGAGCGTCGTCGAAGCCCTGCTTGCACATGTCGGACAAAATCTGCAACGAGATGTGTTTGGTTTTAATTACTGAGCAAAACAACAGCCGGAGAGATTTATTACCTCGGGGTTAGGAGGGAAGAGAATGCGGGCGAACCTGTAGATGTTCTGCCTTGACAGCTCAATGCTTGTGTTGGCCAGGTTGACCTGTGGCGATCAGAGATAAATTAATTTCACCATCACGAGCGTGCAAACGAACGATAAGAAAAAGAACAAAGGAAAGTAATTGCATGCTATTCTTTTTTAAGAAGATGAGTCTGTTACCAGCCAGCACCAATTTAAATCGCCCTCTTGTTATGTGGTTTTTTTGTTAATGTATCATATTTCTATTATTCTTAAAATTTTCAGACTTGAATACAATGGCGAGGCGCCTGATAGTGATCTCAAGTCGGGGGATTTTCTCCCTTTGTCTTGAGCTCACAACTCGTGTAACGTGTTTTTGGCTGATTGACAAACCAATCTGATAAAAGGCTGAAAAAAAAATGAGTGCCGCATGCATACCTGGAGAACATTGTAAGAGTCGTCGCGAGGGCAAATGTCACTCTCGCCACAGAAGGGACTGACAGTGACCGTATTCTCATCGAGAATAGGCAGGTTGTCACTGTAGCAGCCGTCAATGTAACGGACACCGTGGAAACGGGGTGGAACCCACCCCGAAAAAATCGGAATGAAGGCCGAGCTGAGAAGGGCCTAAGAGAATCAACAAACACCGAGAAGAGAGTTAGAAAGGAGAAGGAAGAAATAGTTCAGACACATTAATTCATGCAAAAAGAGACGAGTCTTGTATTTTTATAGAGGGCATGCGAAGGGGTGAGACGTGTTGGAAAGATAAGAAGTCGATTGAGGTTGGAGGGAGGCTCACGTGTAGCAACTGGTAGGAGGGGTCTCGGGGGCAAATGTCGCTTTCTCCGCAGAACGGGCTGACGGTGATGGTGTGCTCGTCCAGCGTGGGCAAATTGTTGCTCAGTCCCCCGTCCATGTAGCGCACACCGTGCAGCCGGGGTGGCAGAAACCCCGAAAAGAGGGGGATAAAGGAACTGGCAAAAATCGCCTTGGCGCGGAAAATACTTTTTGTACTTTTATTATGTTACAGAATTTAAATCGATTGGACTTCTTAAGTGGTCTCAATTGCAGGAGTTTGATTTTTAATTAATTGGTTTTTTTAATTGAGTTTTAATTACCTGGAGAAGGTCCTCCTTGCTGTTGAACTCGGAGACGATCACGTTTTTGCCGTCATAAACTCTGGTCAGTGAAATGTGCAGCTTGCCGCTGACTCTTTCGTGGCAATCGTCAGGCAGAACCTGCGATCAAAAATGATTAAAGTTAACCTTCGTGCTCAACTAAATCATTTGAGACGGATTCGTGACCGGTCAAATCTCTTTGAAAATCCGTGCAAATGAAAAAAAAATTCAATTATATACCTTTGCTAGCCCTTCGAGGAGAATGTTCTGCACGTTGAACGATGGGCTAAAGGGGCCCAAAGTTTTACCTCTGGCCTCAGACACGACCCTCAAAACGTCACTTGTGATTTCGCCTGCAAACAAACAAACAAACCTCATTAAATATTAAATTAACTGGCGTACAGAAATAGCAGATTAGAGACGGCCAATGTCACGACTTCCTTAAAAAACGTACATTACTATGTACATGTCATTACTCATTACGCGCAACAAGTGCATAGCAACTCCGCGACACGAAAACGTGTTTGACCGCCAGCGCCCTTAAAAGAACGCATCATCTGTTTGAATTGCGCCCGAGCTGGCCAAATAAAGCAGTGGCGTCCCATGATGGATTTATACCAATCAACAACCTGTTTCTATTATCCAATAACCTATAATACAGGTTAATAAGTAGAAAAATTTAATAAAATTTAAATTATTTTCTTCTTAAAATTTCTGGCAGAGATTTGCAAAATTGCCAGTTTTTTTTATAAAAAATATTCAATTAAACTAAAAAATTTGACGCTTGGCCAACTTGTCTGGCTTAGTCTGCCCCTGAAATGATGTGTTTTGAGCGACAGCCAAGGCTCGTATACGCTGCAAGTCACGCGGGCACTTGTGAGGATTCGAATGCTTTTGTATATTATTGATGCAGCCCGGCACGTGCACTTTCACCTGCGCCGCAAATTGTATTAACCGCGAAACTCTAACCCCTTTTTAGCACGTTCCATTCAACAACTGGTTCCATTGACACGTCTTACAAAACTTGCAACGTACAAAAATATATAAAACTTTAACTCCAAAATTCTGTGAGTTTCAGGGAATCGAAATTGGTGCAAAGGTGATTGAACCGTTGACACATCTCGCGAGAAATTGATAAGCCCGTGAGTCACTCGAGTCATTTTTACTCTGCAGTGACCATTAGTGACCTCAGCCAGCTGGTTGGTCTCTCTCGTAAACTCCCTGCCGAGCAAAAAACGCATTTAATCCACTCGCATGCAGCCTCTTATCTGGCGCAATAAAATATACGCTCGACGGGCGATTTCTGCGTCATGTTTACCATAATAAAAGCAGCGATTGCTCATCGCACTCTTGATGTGGATCAGACACCGAGCCTTTCCGCGGTCAAGAAAATTGACTTTATATTTTTCAGACGCGCCGAGAGAGCATTCCGAACTCGCGCTATCTCTTTCTCGGATTTATTACTTATTGGCTGAAATGTAATAAATGTAAATACGCAGTAACTGCAGCAAACACGCGATTACTTCGGAAAACGTGACCGGCGTGATTTTTCCCTATTTACTGCGCGCCAATTAGCGACAGCGCATCTTTGCGATCGGGAAACAATCCGTTGCAAATAACGGTGCACTTTTTTAATCTGCTGCTGTCTGTCATTGGCGTCATTCAATTGCATTGTAAATATTTTGCAGAAATTTATCCATGAATGATTCGTCATCATCAATTGTGCGTCTTGACATTGAGATGTTCTTTTTGATAAAAAAAAAAAAAACTGCAATAGCTTAGAAAACTTATTGACATGTGAAGTTGAAATGAAATATTATAAAAAAAAAAATTATTAAAGGTTTTTACTATATAAAAATACTAAAAAATACAATAATTAAAATATTGATATGGTAAATATGATATTATGTTAAAAAAAATATTCAAATTATATGATATTTAAAAGATAGTATGGTTTAAATGATTCAGACGAATGAATTTATACGTATTTAATTATTCAAGGATATTAAATAGAGAGTTCATTGCTATTTCAATATGCATAATTTCTTAATATTGCTTAAAATCAAAATAAATAAATATTTATTATAACTCATCATCGTTTACTGTAAGAACATAAATTAATGATAAATCAATGTATTTTTTATATTTTTAATATATATTTGATAAATAGATTTAAAAAACATCGCTTTTAATTTAAATTTGTTTTAAATCAGCATTGGTTGAATGGTTTGGCTTTGCAATTTTCAGTTTGCATAAAGCTGAAAGTCCAGTTCTTGGAATGTGACCGACTCTGCGTGACGTAGGATATTTAAATTTTGATTAAACTCTCAGCATTTGAAAACGAGCACTTAATTGCTTGCCTCGGCAGAGGCATCGCTCTTCAAACATGCGGACGTGCCGAGAGAGAGAATTTGTCAGTTTGCCAAGAGGGCCCGTCTCTAAGTCACCACAAACATTTGATCAGCTTGACCTGAGATGTCAAAAATAAAGTCTCGGCTGCGAGATAAAGCGTATCCATGCTTCATTGAGAAAAACAACGTCCGACAGCGTTGGAGAACACGTGCCGATTCTTTCGCCGTTTCAGGTGTGAAATCTGGCATGAAAACAAAGTCCGCGCAGATTAGATGAGGATCTTTGAACCGCTAGAACGTTATTAATAATTGTTGCGATCGAGAAAAAGCACGCAATAACCCGGCCCAGTTTATTTTATCAAAGAAAAGGGAATAAACTCTTATGTGATGGGCGTGGGGAATTATCAGAAACAATAGTTAGATAATTTACATTATCTGTACCGATTTTCATCAAAACCAGAGGTTTGATTGAAATGTTTGATAAAAAAAATATTTCAAAATTTACCATTTTAATTAAAATTGACATTTATTTTAAATTTTGTAAGAACTAAAACCGTTTAAGCGCAGCTGCTATAATTAGAGGAGATCAAATTGCTAGTGCAGCATTATAGCCTCCAGTTTGTTGAAGTTGTTGCCGAGTGGCTCGCTGGTTGCATAACTAGATATCCTTCAGAGTTTCTGCACGCATTTCTGCCAGTGTGCAAAGCAGCCGAGTCAGGAAATAAAGTGCAGAGCCACGAACTCGCCGAGATCAGCGCAACTTTTTACAATGTGCATAACTCTTTGAATCTAAAAAAGGACGAGAATAATCATCACTAGCAAGAACAAGTGGTCGGTGGATCACGTGGTCATTTTAATAAACCACAAGACAGAATCGTCTGGAGGTTTTTGTTTCCAAAAAAATATGTGTCTCTGGAACTGATTGGAGCGTCACGAGAGTCTGCGGCTGCTGCGGAAGGGCAACCTTGACCTACATGGTGCAACTCAATCGCGCCTTAACTCTTTCTCATCGCTAAACAAATAATGCAGCGCGCGCCTCCGAATGCAGTTCCTTGTTTGGGCGGGATATAGTCTCGAACGGACGAATCAATGAAGGAACGAGCAGAGGCACGACGCAGTTTTCGGCGTCGGTGAAAGTGCAATTTTGAAATTTTACAACCAAGACTGGCGCAATTATTGGAAAACGGTTTTGTGACGTAAATAAAAGTATCTTTTAATAGCAAAATTCTTCGGACGTAACAAAATTATAAAACCATAGGTTGGCTAACAAGTCATTTTGCGGTCGTAATAATTTAATAATGCAATCTATTTATTAAAAAAAAAATACAAATAAGAACTACAGTTTATTAAAAGATATTCAAATTAAATAATAAAATATTCAGAAAGTTACCAATTTTTTATTAGTCATTTTGCTATTATGTTAACGGCTTTAAATTGTAGGTTTTTACAATATTTAAGTTGCGACAATTTTACTGGAAAGTCCATCAGTTATGAAACTCTGTTCTTTCAGATAACAAGATTGCTAATCAAAATGCACGCAAAAGAGAACCTTTAGTATTACATCAAGAGGCTTGATTACTGTGCAGTTTTCGCCAATGGAAAACATTCATAATGCACCTGTGACGCACAGAAATTTTCTTTAACTTGATAGTTCCTTTGAATTTCGCCTCAAGTTTCAACCTTGAGCTTGGATAACAAAAGCTTTGAAGGTCAAAGTTGTACGTTCCAGGACAAATCAGTCACAATCTTAATGATTTTAACGTTGATTTAAAGAAATTAATATCAATAATAAAATAAAATATATAAAAAAGATTCAATTAATTTAAATATTTAATTTATTAATATTTTGTAAAATTGAAATAGATAATAAAATAATTTAAAGTATTTAATCAAATATATAATATTTTGTGAAATTAAAATAAGTAAAAAAATATAAATAATTAATAAAATGTTTTAATACCAAAAATCAAGAGACGATTTAAACAGCGTTTTTTTTAAATGCAATTTCTTTCTAAACATCTTCATTGACCTCGAAATTACGCCTATGTAATTTAGCACTGATAATTTTCAAAAATTTAATCAAACTGAATTTAAATAAAACATGAATTGAACAATTATTATTAATTATTCTTACCAAGGGGCACGTCGCAGAGGAGGCAGCAACCGGCGATGGCGCCAGCAGAGGCGCCGGAGATTTTGTTGAGCAGCAGGTGGGGTGCATATTTCTTCAAACAGGCTGCAACCCCGACGTGGTAGATGCCGAGGAAGCCGCAGCCAGCGAACGACAGATTCATTGTTGGTGCGCGTTGCTTCCTTCCAACTGTTTTTGGTTTAATTTGCTCCAACTGGACGGGGCGGATCGAGAGTTGTGTTGCAGGAGTCGAACCGCGCACTGCCGAGGACGGAGCCAAACTGTGGGTGCGGGTGGCCGATCGCCGAATATCAATCAAGCTGATAATGAAGTAATCGAGTGACCAGCACTCGACAACAACATAGCCAGCTGACGTTTCGCACTCGACTAGGGACGCGAGCGCGACGCAATTGGCTCGAGATAGTGGTGTGGTTCGTAGCTCCACCTCTCGCCGCGGGCGCCAACGCACGAAAACACGCCACCGCACCATACACTGTTCTATTCTTAATGCTCTCATAGACAATGTTAATAATTAACTCTGTCGGCTGACATACCGCTCTAGGGCGATTGCACTCTAGAATTTTGTGAAACGGGAATTTACTTAGGTTAAATAATTCCATTTATTATTTTTTAAGACTCTACCTTCACAAGTGTTTTTTCTTCCGAATAGCTTGTTGCTTTTTTCAATTGCAATCGGCGCGAAGGGAAAGTGACTAGATAATTATACATAGTACGGTTGTCTCCAGAGACTAAACAATAAGTGAAAAATTGATCAGTTTTATTATCGGATGACGCGGACGCCGCGACCATTTATTTTCACAATGAAAAAAAAAATTGTGTATATATTTAAAACTTATAATTTTATTTAAAATTAGTTTTTTATATAAATTTTTTCAAATGCCTTAATAAAACAATAGAAACTATGATAAATTACTTTTTTAATTACTAAATAATTTTTCATATTACGTTTTAACCTGGTTTATACGAAATCTTAAATTAATATATTTCTTTCTTTTTTAATTTCAAGTTACTTTCTAGGTTTTTTGCGCCTTTTTCTTTGCAGAATAAACATTACATAATTATAAAATAGTAAGTGTTGCTGCAAAACGTTTTGTTATCAAGCGCGAAAGAAATCTCTAACGATAAACATGTTGATCTCATCTCTCTTTTCACTCTAGAGCAAATTAAGTTCTTTGACTCTATCAATACCATCAATATTAAAATTTCACCTTGAGTCGATGGCATATTGCGCAGGTAGCCTCCAAACTGTGGATTTCCTATCCAGTATTAGCGCGTTAATATTTTTTGATAAGAAAAAGAGGAATGGGACACGTGTAGGCGAAAAACACACCAAATTGAGCACAGATTACAATTGAGATATTCGGGGTGTGCGTGGGGGCACGTCTTGTGTTAACCTTCGCAAAAGGCCACGCAGCTCTCGAAGAAAGAGGCATCACGTTTTATTTTAATTTGAAGGAAAAACAAAAAGTAGCGCGCACTTGTAAAAACCGTCCTTGATAACACGTTTACTCGATCCCAGAGAGAGAGCAGAGGCAATGACGCCAGCAGGCGTTTTGCAAATTGTAACCCGGTGCCCTGACCTCTCTTCCATAATGACATGCACACCAACGCCACAAGCCTGGTGTTATCAACAACAAAGTGCTGACGCTCGGCTATTTACTGCGTCTCAGTCGGACCCACATGGATCCAACATGTGTGTGGGGCTGGCCTGCGGAAACGGACAATGGTTCATAAAAGATGCACGCGTGTGGAAATAAAATTATTTGCGATTCACACAAATTTTAGAAAGTTCAAGGGCGTCTTTTATCTGCACTTAATTAGGAGTGGCTGTTTTTGCCACAAAGAAAAAAGATCTTCAAAGTCAAGGGCGGGGTGATGATAAGAATACCACACTATTTAATTATTTATTTTCAAAAATTAATTTTTTATTATTTTCTCAGAATCCTAATTAATTAAAGTTTCATTGGAATAATTTTAAAAATCAATAACTTTGGGAAATAATTTTTCAATTCATTTAAATCCATGTAATTGTTCTTAAGCCCCAAGGATCTGAGTGAGATTAGATAGGAGGGAAAATTGAACTTTTTTTTATCAAGCGAAAAAAACGCAGATTTTTTTAATCAAAGTATTTGTTGCCTTAAATTGTAAAATACTATTGTTTCGCATTTCAATCACAGTGATTGAGGTTTGTAAAGAGCCAATCATAGTTATTGCTTTCATTTTTTCTAATGACGTTGACTTTCTTATTTATCACTTAAGTTAGCAAACTTGTCAGCTGTAACCTTAAGATTCATAATAATTGATTTTTACTGACGTGCTGTGACAAGCAGCACAAACGTACATTATTTGCGATTGCGAAACCAGAATTAATAATTATATTATAATGTAGTGCGCAATAAGAGATCAATGGCAAGTGCGTCAGTCTCGTTTTGGTTTTATATTTTTAGGGTTAATTTTTAATTACAGAACATAATGCCTTGCCGAAGGTCGCGCTCTTGTGTCAAGGGTCGCGCCATGTGTGACCCAAAAATGTGTTTTTGTGGCTGCGCACGACAATAAACAATTCCATTTACCTCATCAGTCTGAATAAATAACAGAGATTTGGCCGCGAAAAAAACCAGTGATATAGATGCTCCACTTTTTTCCTCTTGGCCAATAAAAAATGGCTTGTATTAATAGATATCAGAACCTCGAGCTTTATCTCCCTCCAACGGGAGAAATTTTACCATCAATCGCAATCTAAATATTACACCCAGAAAAGAAATATCTATGTGTATTATTTTTCTCTGCTGTCAACATTGTAATTTGTATTGTCAAGCGCGACGATCGATTTCATGCGCAAGAAGTGTGATTTATGAGTCTTGCAGTACAACACAGTATGAGATATAAATTCAATTAACTTTCAGCACTCATGCACTTATCCGAGCTGCTGTGATCCCAGTGCACTTGAGTGAAAAAAAATGCATGAAATCAATTTGCATCTCTGCTACCAAAGGTCAAAATTTAATTTTCAGCTGCATATCTAGACAGAATTACTTAATCTTGGATTTGAAAATTTACTGCATCACTTTTTCCTTCAGATTTTTAGCTCTTTTGCCCTGTTTGCCATTTATAATTTTCTACGTGCTCCACTTAAAGTCACCATTATCTATGGCAATATGAAAAAGTTTTTTTTTTAATTTTTCTTAATATAACGAACTTATGAACTAAGAAAAATATCTGCAAATAATAAATTTCAAAGAATTATTTTAATTTATATATATTCATTGGAGTTCAAAAACTAATGCATTTAAAAAGTTTTAGTTCAAATTTTTCCATTGCACCCTTGATGACTAATTTTAGTCCAAATTAAAGCAAAGTTGCTCAGTTAAGACTTGGTGTTAAATTAAGAAATGCAAAACCAGACGTAGCCAGGCACTCAATAATTATTTTACTAAAATTGAATTAATTTTTTTCATCAACTTACAATAGTATAATTCTTTGTTGGGATAGTTAAAGAAATAAAAGTTTCTAAAAAAAATCTTACATGATGTCATGGATGAATTTGATAGTTTCTTATTACCAGATTGTCGCCTTCGTGGTTATGCATCTTGCTCAACACATTGTGTTGCGTAATCACATTTGAAAAGAATAATTCTGCCAACGTTGGTTATTTTGCGAGAGCATTATGTGAGATTTTATAGAGAAAATATACACACACAAAATATGAAGCAGTTCATCGTTCAATTTTATCAAAAGTCTATACATTGAAGACGTTTACAGAGGGATCACACAAAGTTGAATTATCTTTGATGACCCAAAAATGAATACATATTACTTTATTTGTTCACGGCGAGAAGGCACGAGGCAGCGATTTATTGGAAATTGCTCTTGACAATTTGAACAAATAATTCTAGTTAAAAACAGAATACTTAGTTATTAGTGATTCATTGTTACTAAAAAAAAAATACATTTTTATTTTTATTTTTTTGGTAGTAACTTTTAATATACATGGAATTAGTAGAATTTTCTTATTTAACAGAAATTTTTTATTACCAAAAACCAAGTCATCCGAGTCTCACTGCGGTGGATGGGGTTTTTTGATCTAGGAAGTTTTAGAAAAATTTTTGCTAGCGGAGGTGCCGTTTTGTCCAACAATTCCTTTTTTTTCAAATAATTTTTTTTCAACAATTTATGCAATTTGTGCAAATAAACAAAAATAATAATAAAAATCCTGAAAATCATTGTTATGAATATTTCGTATTAAAAATAAAAATCCACGTGGAAATTAACCACTCAAGCAGAGTGGCTAAGAGCGTTTTGTTATTCAATCTTTGACTTGGAGCACGCAAATTATCTGACAGGACAGTCCTAGGTTGCCGCACACGCCGCATTTTATTATTTATTTTGGATCGCGATTGGAAATTCTGTGGACGCGAGGTGCGAGGTGAAGGCCGTCGTGATAAGCTCTGTGAAAAACGCTGTTACATAAAAAAAATGCACTCGCAAATCTACAAACGATTGTTTGTTAGGCAGAAGGACGGCGAGTACGTCTTTGATTGGGAGTGGCTACAAAACATGTTCATAATAAAATAATCGAAAGATTTCCAAGCACCGCAGAAGACCTTGACTTTGAAGAGCGAAAAGTTGATAAACCGGTGGAAAGCAGAATGGAAACCCCCGTGCATTTAATCTCTTAAACACAATTAAGATAATTCACAGATAATTAAATTTTCATGATTTACATTATTGCAGATCATATTCTTTTTAAATAAATTTAGTTTCATATATGTAATAAATCAATAAATGTACGCATATAATAAATAATTTCAGTGCTTCCACTTATTTCATACAGCAATATCAAGCAATATAAGAGGAAAATTTCAGTCAATAAAAATATTTTTAAACAAAAAATCTAGTGATTTTGAGACAAAATTTTAAAATAATACCCAAGCCAATATATCTCAATATAGTTGGATAAAAATCATTACTAATTTATTTCACCGCGCAATAGCAACATGAAAGCACTAAATAAATTATAGATTGTTACTATTTTCTTATTGCAACAATTTTCACTCAATCATGAAAATAGGCAACCTGCTCTGCGTGAATGTGACGCAAGTTGCGGGCATTGAAATCTACAGGGGCTCTTTCAAGTCTCTCTCGTCCTCATTTCTGGGAAACATTATTATTTTTTGTTTAATAGATCTCTCAGAAACGAACTGCATGTGAGTGCTAAACCTCTATTTAATAAAAATGTACATCACTTTGCCACTGCAAAATTTTCCATAGATCGGATGATGGCAACCAGCACGGAGTTGCCTCAAGCCGCGAGCAAATTCAGTCGTTGAGTTTATACCACGTGGTCGCGCAACCATTTATATGAGAGATACTAAATATGAAAAATAATATTGCTTAACGTATTGTCTTATTGAATCTCTTGACTTAAAAATGCGATAAAAGTGTTAAAAAGCAGGTTGCATAGTTGGGTGCGCTCAAGAATTTTGCGCTCGCGCTCAAGGTTTTGAAAATGTTTGCGCTCACACTCTGCAATCGGAAATTTTTTTCTACCATTTCTAGAATTTTCCGGGCATTTATGGGAAAAAATTCCAGAAATTAATTTAAAAACAGTGTCAATCAATATTAAATTTTGTATATGTATTATAAATTTGCCGTTTTTTATTAACCTTCAAATTTTTGGGCAGATTTTTTTTCGCTGAATTTGCAAGTTTTGACCGCTCTGCTGAGGCAAATGAGCCAGGTTGTGATAAACGTCAGTGGAGTGACGTGTAGTTTTGAAATTCCATTATTTTGTGAAAGAGGAAATGGAGAATTATTTGTCTCGGTGGCGATAATAAATTTTAATTACAATGCAAGTTGGAAGTTAGGAAACGGTATGACGTGTTTGGTGTTGTAACTGCCACATATTAAAAAAAATAATAATAATATAATTGGAACAGGTGTCGATTGCTCTGGGTGCCAACAGTCATTTGATGCAGTAAGCTGTGATGAGGCTTCAAGAATGTTCGGTTATTTTCCTCGCGGTAAGCAAAATATGAAATATACAGTGTGAAATCTTTGAATTTGTGTTTAATATCTCTTCCAATAAGCAGGCAGTTTGCGTTGTCTACCCTGCTATTTGTAATAATTGCATTTTACTTTGTTACATAATCTAAATCTGAAAAAATATATATGTAAATTTTTACTCAGTGAGGATACATTTGAAACGACGCCGATTCCAGATTATCAAATGCTGTGGGACGAAAAAATGTTCTTCGACAGCAAAACGGAACACTGTGAATAATACAATTGAATCGGCCATGACTACTTTCCATGATGCTTTGACAAAAAATCCCCCTTTAACATTGGAGATCGTTAGCAAAATAAAAAAATTGTTTTTGTTGAGTTATGCTCAATTTATATTTTTTGCTGGCTTTGCAGACGGTTGCAGGAAAAACACTTCAGACAGGTTCAATTTATCACCATTAAAAATTTTGTCTTATATTCCAGTTTTATCACTATCTATTGAGCAACAATAAACTAATTCAAATTTTTGCATCAATGTTACTTCATTTAGGAGAAATCATTAAAGAGTCAATATATCCGACCGAAGTTGAAACCACTACAAACGAAATGATTGAAACGTCAACGGGTAAATTAGCTTGCAAATGCCAATGACAGATGAAAAGCATTAGAATAGAATAAAATTATTAAATATTTGATAAAATTTGTAATACATCACGGAGGTTAAATATTATGTTTTTTATGCTCTCAGCCTGTGCTTTGTTCCTGTAAATTAGACGAGAGCAAAATTAAATTGTGAAAAATTACAATTTTTTTTAATAACTTTGTGCTTCAGAAAATTATAAAAGATTAAATTTTTGTAGACTTATTTCTTATTCTTGGTTTGAAGGCTTAAGTGAGGACTGTTTTTCATAGAGCTCAAAATTATAATTGGAATATTCTGAAAGTATATATTCAGGTCCTTTAATGCTTTTTATAATCATTATTTAATTATTGTATATTTTCAACATTTTTGTTTTTTATCATCATCAATAATATAATTAAACCTTTTTAGCGAATGAAACACAAATTTACCCTACCTCGCAATCTCTGACTTCCAATTCCTTGGCTTTGAAGTCATCAACCTCCGATTCCTTAGCCTTAAAGACTTCAATATCTGAATCTTCCGCTTTTAAATTTTCAACTTCCAAGCCGTTGATTTCCCAGTCATCAAGCTTCGAGTCAACGATCTTGTTAGAAACATCAACCAATTCTACTTCTTCAACAACAACAACAACAACACAAGTATTTCATCTCGTACAATATAAATTTAACCCTTTAAAAATTTTATTCTTAGCCTACTTGTGTTCAAAGCCAAATTTGCCCAGCGTACCGCAGTGCCACATTTGTAAATATACCTTGTCTTAATACTTCATGATTATGAAAAAAAAAAACTTTTTTTCTAGGATATTACAAAAAACTCAACTGGTGTGGCTCATACCAAAATAAGTCATGTATTTACAAGAAATGTTAAAATGTGTGTTTTTTTTAGTAAAAGTTAGTGGATCTTATATGATGGTGGGCGCAAGGATGCTTTTTAAATCAAAAGAATCGGTACTGCATGATGAAATTTTAAACTCTGCTAAAAAATTACCACTATTTTCAGTTTGATACATTGACGGCCTTTCAAAGTTGCTTGAGACTAGACATGGTTCTATTGGCAGTTGAAACACTTCTGGAACTTTTAGCAATAGAAAAGACCATCTGGTCCATTGACAGTTCGTTTTGCATTTTTTTATCCCATCGATCAGATCATATTTTTCCGGCCCGAAAGTTATTTTATTCTTATTAATTAGGTACGTCTGCAAAACGATATTGGACATCGGGAGATTTTTGTTCTGATTACAACTGGTGCTCGTCAAATTTGACAAAAGTCCAAGAAGTTTTGGTTCCTGAATATTGGCAGGGATCAACAATACCTCAGATTTCAGCAAATCGCTGCGTCACACTGGAATACTTCAACAAAAAAGCAGGACTGTCGATTTCCTCGTGCAATGACACATTTCCATTCATGTGTGAGGTCTGTTTCAAATATTTTTCCAATCACTTTTATTAAATGAGTCTAAAAAAATGTATTCCACAGCCAAAGTGCAGTTCTCCAACATGCCCAGATTCTTGTCAAGCAAATGTTGAATTAACAAAATTACACGTACAGTCAATTAAATTAATTTATATTTCCAGACATCGCTTTTCGAAAATAGCACCCTAAAGAGTTAATACATTAAAACTGCTATGTAATTAAGAATTATTTTAAATGACAAATTTTTTGAACAGAACCGGAGCAACATGGTTATTGGGCCAGCACTTGCGGCAGCGTGTACTTATTCACCAAATATTTGGTACGGCCGATTCTAAATAATCTGTGAATATGTTTAGAAAAATAATCTCTAATAAAAATATAAAATGGTTCACCTATTTATCTTCCGAATATAAGGGAAATTGGAGCGAGAGCCATGCAAAGTGCTGCAGTTTAGGCATGACCACTATCGCACTAGAGACAATGGACGAATTAAATTGCCTTAGCAACTTTACCAGCAGTTCGAAAATAAACAATTCAAACAAATGCAATAAAAATGTTATGTTTACAAAAGAAAATTGGGGCTACAATTTCAACTACTGGACGGCAGGGACAAGTGCGGGATGCAAAGGACAGTGGGCTTGGTGCTCAAGTACAATTTCTGTTCCGATGATGGGAAATATGACCTGGGCCAGCAATCAGCCAGACAATGCTGACGGGAACGAGAAATGCATGCATATGAAATTATTGCAAAACAATACAGGCATAGTGGTATCAGACAGGAATTGCTCAAAATTATTTGTCATTGCGTGTGAGGTACACTGAAATATAAATTTTTATAAACCTCACTCGCTAATAAAATGAATTTCCTAGCAAATGCACCCTATCCTCTGTGGAATAGCAAGCTGTCCCAATCAGACGTGTGCCTTAAATGTAGAAAATATTTTTTCTCTCAAAAATATAAATTGTTAATTTATGTTTGTTTCATGTTTACAGAATTCCCTACTTGACGCAAACAATACTTTGAAGGGTATACAATTAATATGTTTAAAGAAATATTTTAATAGCTCTATACAAAAAAACTTGAATTTTCAAATTTAAATTTTCTTTTTTCTATAAATTTTAATTATATTGCAGATTACTTTAGTTATGGATCATGGATAAACCACTGCGGAAGGACTTTTCTTTTCTCAGCAAATAAAGTCAATTTTATAGATTTGAGGCCAAAAATGAGCATACAATATATTTTAATAATTATTCCGCAGGCAACCTGGAAAGAAGCTGATCGTATTTGTTGCAGTATAGGAATGACGCTGCTATCAGTGGAATATTTGGCAAAACATACCTGCTTGGTGACAAAATCACAAAGTATGAAAATTTTGAGGAAGAAACAAATTTCTTAGCTTCGAAATCTTTGTTTTTAAGATTACCAAAATATTTTTTCGACCGGAGGAGTCTACTGGACCTCTGGCACGGACTCCGAATGTGATGGAAAATACCGATGGTGCAGGGCTGGTAGAAATTTTATACCTTCAGAAGTGAATTGGGCCCCTGGAGAGCCAAACTTGGTAAATGGCGATTGCGTGGTGGTCAAGTTTTTAAACGGGACATCAAATTTGACCATGTACTCAACTGCTCCCTGCACAGAAATGAAAAATTTTGTTTGCGAGGTATATTTTTAACATTCTAGATTGTAATTTTTAGTTTATAGTCGAGCATTATTAATATTATTTATATTTGGAAATTTTTATCCCTAGGTTAGAAATAAGGATTACATTAGTCATGGTGTACAAAAGGAGTGCGCTGAAGTTTGGAACATTTCTGCCAGTATTTATACGTTATTAATAATCATTAATTTTAAATATTAAAAAATCTTCTATCTGATTCAGGTGACATTATATCAATTGAAAAAGCATTCAATGCTACAAATATATCACCATCATTAAAAGTAACATTTGAGTTTGCCATTTAAATTCATACTCAATTACATCTAACTCCCACAGTGCTTCATAAAATGTATGGGAGAATCCATGGACTTGGTATAAAATAAAAAAATCATGATTTAAGAGTTTGCTTCCCAAAGTTAACAATAATTATATGATATAGTTTCTTGAAGGCGATATGCTCAGTAAAGTTTTGAGACTTATTGAAGAACTTGCAGCGGCTGACGAAAGTGCACTGGAGGTTGGGTTTCAAGCGTACAACGGTTGCAACGGAAAAAGTTGGAAAAAATTAATAACATTCAATATCTGCTGTAATTTTTTTTTAATTAAAAGCTTACAATGACGAGTGCGAGGCTGCGGCTGCGCTTTATCAATGTGGTCTTGATACAGCGCCAGCTTTAACAAACAGCGTATTCGCAAGTGCAAAAGGAAACAATACACTAGTAATAACTGTTCCCCTCCCAAATTGCTATACTTTGAAATATTACATTTTTAGTATTCGCCACCCGTACCGTGCATTAGTACTTACTCTAGAAGATGCCAATTAAGAGGTCATCCATGCATCCTAAATGTTGTTTTTAATTTTCAAAATATTGACACCAAATATAATTAACTTTTTAATTTCAATCATTAGTCAACAGCTCGCGCAGAAATGCTAGTGAAAAATTCAAGTAAGGGGTTTCTTCGTTGCATTATTAATTATACATTAATTTCAACCTCCAAATTAATTCAATGTTCAGCTTCCTTTGGATCTTACAAAATTGACAGCACGAGTAAAAGTTACTTCTTTGGAGAATTAGCAGTCAATTCCTTCATCAACTCTTACAACGCATGCTGTTCAATTGGAATGATGATGGCTGAATTTCCCAGCTTAGCTGCTCTCCAGGCCATGGTGCCACTCTTAAAATGTAATGATCAAAACTTCCTCTATTACCCTTCTATTATTGTCAGATTAAAATATTTTTTATTTTTCAATTTCAATCTATTTACATGGATATAATTCAAAATTTTCTGTTTCACAAAGTACTTTATACCAGTGTTTCAGGCTGAAACCAAGCCTAATTTTTCCGATTGTTTTCCAAAATAAAAAACTTTGCTAAAGTCGGATCATCATATAATAATTTTATATTTCTACAGCTGCAGATCCAGGTAGCGTCTATAATTTTGCCGAGGTATTTGCAAATGGAGATGGAACAGACAGTTGGTGCGGAAGCGGAAATTTGGTACCAAAGGAGCTCTATTCAACATATACACCAACAATATGCAATTTTGACTCCTGTCCCGTCCTGACCAATGGCGCGTACACTATTGCAGGCCCGTGCGCTATAGATGTAAACAGAGCGTGGGGATTCATTTGTTACTAGAAATTTTATTCGCTTTATAATGCACCATAATTTTTCCCATTTATAAAAAAAATAAGCGTAATAAATAAATTCGTACAATGACCGCTCCATATGGCCAAAAATGTATGGATTGTTATTGCATCGGTGATATTTTCCTTCGTTGGCACCACAAAAACCTCAATTTGATGGCATAATAATAATATTAAATCAGAGCAAACTCATCATTATTTTGTTTTATTAAAAAATCCTCCCAAATATTTATTTTAAACATATGAATACAATAATTTTTCGTCAATATTTTATCGTTTTATCACTTTTTTAATTTAATTTATTTGCATAATTTAAGTTTATAGTATAAGGTAAAACACGATCAGGAATCTCATTTTATCAAAATATAGAAGAAAAATATAATTTTATTATTCCTGCAGTTATGTTATTAATTTTTCCAATTTACACAAAAATTAATAATACTTTAATGATTTTAACTAACAATAAGTGTGAGACACAATGTCAAACTACAGTAAATAAATAAATGCAGCAATATTTATTTCTCTTCCCAGATGTTACTTCATACACATTTACACACATAATAGTATAAAAAAGGATGAAAATAATATTTCGTCAGTTTTTGAGTAAGGAGAATTTAAGTTTGTGTGCATGTTGCAGGGAAATGTAATTTTTATTTTTATATATAATTATAATTGAGTGGAAAAAAAAATTTATTACTGTTGTTTATTTGTCAAATTTTTACATACAATTATTTTCATTCAATTTGAGATAACAGTGTGTTTGAGAAAAAGGAATTATTGGACAAAATGACACCATAATAAAAGTACATTAAAGATAACGTTGCAGGGATTCGCGTCTAACTCTGTGTATTCTAAACCCTCTAAAATTCTTATCGAAAAATAAGCGCAAAAAAACATTATTTTTTCGTGAATGAAGTTTAAAAAAATTTAAAACAGAGGTAGCAATTTGTGACAATTATGACATAAATATATTATCAATAAACAGGCACATTTTTAATTATTATTATTATTAATTAAAAGCGCAAGTAACGTTAAATGTATTACATTAAATTTGAGTTCTTTTTTCGCCTGAATTAGTGAATTATTACCAGAGAATAAAATAAAGAGTAGGATGGCAGAATACAAACCCTAGAAAAAGAGCGGATTTTGAGACGGAGGAACGTGAGAAGTGGGGGAAATTGCAGAAAACTCCACCAAACTTGCATAAGGCAGCAGGCCAGCAGCTTGGATGATCAGGAGATCGAGCGCAGTAAGCATCATTAACACGTAAAATCGTGCCAGGACTCGGATTGTTTTGTAAATTCATGCATTCTTTCCCGCTTTCCACTTATTTTGTGCTTTAAGTCAGCGATAAGGACTAAGGACAAGGTGTTTTGGGCATTTTCCCCCGTTTTTCATTCAATAATCGAGAAAGGTCAGCTAGCAGGCGGTCAGGTACAAAATTTGGTACGCAAATCAAGTAAAAAATTCACAGTATTGATTAGAGGATAATGGATAATGCTTCAAATGTACACTAACTTTCACATACGTATGTTCATAATTATGTGCCGTTTATGAATTCATCTTTAATCTCGAGATTCTTTTTTGTTATTCAATTTAGTAGGACTGAAATTTTTTTAATTTCTATTAAAATCAAAGTTTTTTATTGAAAGAATTTTTAGGGGGAGCCAATTTCAACCTGATGAAATCATGAATAATCCATACCTGGACATCACCTTCGAACCTGATGGTGGTGAGGAGGCAGGCCAGTACCTGGAACTGTGGAAGCCATCGGCGAAGCTGAGTCGGCTCGAGAACGCGGCCAAGGGAGAGTATTCGTACCTGCTATTCAGCCTGAGCTATGCAATTCTACCAAGCAATGCTTGCGTTGACCTGAAATATGCCACCATGAATGTGAGGAGCCTCGTCAACTACGTCCGACCGGACTATTTTGGCTACGATGTGATCAAGTTCAGTGACACGAATGGCCTTGCTTTCTTGAAGGCTATTCAGGACAACCTTCAGTACGAAGAGGTGAGACAAAATTGTACTTTTTTTATGTTATATTTAAAATAAACCATTTTTGACAGGATCTGTGTGACAGTGACAGCTTTTTCAATATGCTTGCCATGTTTTCCACTCTGAATAATATGGCATCGATGGGAGAAAATGTGCACCGCAACCCTGACGATGCACAGTGCAGCAACTACCTCATGGAGCCGGCCGTTCTTCTTCAGCTGCCTTTTGACTCTGCCAAATTTCTGCAATGGCTCGCCCTGGCACAGAATTTGGTCTTCAGCTTGGAGTTGGAGATGGTCGAATTCGTCTCCGGTTGGCCTTTGGACGCCAAAGTTGCTGACGTTTACCTGCAACTGTTGCTCATGGTCCGGAAATTGAAACAGAGGGTGGCCTTTGGATTTGCTTTGATTGCTGACATGATGGACAGGTAAATTTTAACTGCGACTTTTTCTACATAATTTTCAAAGGGTTAATTTATTTTATTATATAAATATAATTATTTTCAGATATCCTGGCAAGGACGAAAAGTTTCCGGCAATGATCATGAAAGAGATTTTGCTTCCTTGTGCTCCTTTGATTAGCTTTTTTAAGGACAGAGGAATGTTGATGTTGGAGCAGGTGAAGAAGCAGAGTTGGCCGTTTAAGAAAAGGTCAAAGGACAGAGAGGAACTGGTCACTTTTTCTGGATCGCTGCTAGATCCAGCACTGGATGCAGTTTTCTCTCATTGCATCTTTTCCAATGACTACTGGGAAAACTTTCAGAAGCAAAATTGTTTTTTTCCTCCACTGGAAGACAATTTTGAGGACCTTCTGGAAAGAATTTGCGAGTGGGAATCTGATGAGCAGACAAGTGCTTGCTTGAAACCATTCAGTCTAAGTGAAGAGGATCATCGGCCTGACAAAGAAGAGTGCCCTGAGAACTTCAGTCTTAAGGAGTCAATCAAGTCGATTTTTGAACTGTGCGTCTCGTCCGGAATGGTAAAGGTGGATTCCAAGATCAAAACTGCAGCTGACCTGTACTTGGTGCTAAAAGACTTGCCAAAGGAAAAGCTTGCTCCGTTTAGCTGCATTAAAAAGTGCGCTAGGACGCTGGAAATTTTGAAGAAAAAGCAAAAGAAGGACATTGTCATGGGTGTGACTGAGTACGTGACTCAGAAACACTCCCTGCTTCAAACAAAGAGGAGAATTGCATTGGCCTGCAAAAGTCTGGCCGAAATCCTGAAGAAAAATCTGGTTGCGGTGATGAAGGACGGGAAAATTCCCCCGTTTGACGCTGAAGAAATCAAATCTTCGATTGGGACTGTAAAGTCCCAGAAAGTTACCAAAGAGGATATTCTGAAGTCTGGCTTCTCAGATGTCTTCGCAACAGGAATTCTGCCAAACCTGCCTAAATTTGAAGTGAAGGATGAACATGAAGACTACTTAAACGAAGTTGCGAATTATTTCCAGGTTGATATTGTTTATTAATTGTATTGGTTTTGTATAGTCATACTTTTTAATTGTGTCTTAACTTTTGATTTAAAAGCATATATAAAATTGAACAAAATGGCATTTTCTGATCTATGTAAAACTAAAATAAAATGTATCTATTTTCTTTTGCAGATCAAAATTCGCACTCTGGTTTACAAGATCATGAAGGACAGTCTGGCTTGCCTGGACAACAAGTTTTTAGAAGTTTACCAAGACTGGGATTTCATCCAATATCTCTTGCCCACACTGATTGCTCGCTTCCTCACAGTGAAGCGGGCGTTTGGCTCAAAAGTCAGCAGCTCTCGCATCTTCCGCTTCCTGGACGAGTTGGTCGGTTACTACCAAGAACAAGTGGAGAGCCACATTGTCTCCAATGGCACTCCTACTCCACCCCCAACCCCTAACCTCCTTCAACTTGAATCAAAATATTCGACATTCAAAATCTGCGATTGCACTGGGGTCAACTACGGCCGCCTTAGCTCCGCTTACAGCATCATGGCCATGAGATATGAAGAGTTTACTCGTTTGATGGAGTGGATTGGCTTTGGAGAGAATTGCGAGAACATTTACCATGCCCCTGGTCTAGTAAAGGGTGATGATTACAAATGGCTCAAAACTAGTGATTCTGTGGGGAACTTTAAAACATTCAAGAGATTGTTCTGGAAAATCAATTCCGAACTAAGTGAAAACCACAGGCAGCAAATGGAATCAATTCTCAATGGCTTTGCTAACTCGTTGGAAAAGTTTCGGGTAAATTATAATTTTTATGTTTTAATTTAACATTTTTACAAAATATCAATTTTCTCAGGATCGAATTTTCGTGCTACTAATGCTGGCAAGAAGGAGCTTTGGCCTTCCACCTTATGGTGCTGTTATCCCAAGCAATACTCGGCTGTCAAACTTGCATCAGACTCTGGCCATCTTGAGTGAAATGAAAATCTTTACCGAGATCAGCCTTTTTCATCTCTGGAAGGACGCTGACATTCCCGTTTGCTTCTTCTACTTGGCCATAATGAAATTCTTTCACCTCTGGAACAGTCACTTACTAGGAATTGATAACCCTGCTAGGTAAGATTTAATCTTTAATTTAAATTAAGGCTGGAGTATTAAATAATAATTTTAATTTTTCAGTTAATAAAGAATTTTGTTTTTATAATATTGAAATTAAACCTTACTTTTTCACCCTCTAGGTTCTGCATGGACAAGTATCACTCAGGGAGGTACTGCAACACTATGACTGACAATGCTAAAGTGAATCCCGAGCTTCACTTACTCAAACTCAGCGAGATCTTTGCTCAGCTCCGCAAGAGAGACATGGAGGTGTCCAAAGGTCACATTCCTCCTTATTCGGTGCCCATCGAGTGTGGCAGTTTGGTCCGAGAGACAGTCCAGCAGTTTATGGATGGCGACGTTGATGCCTTCCTGCACACCATCAGGTGCCTCCTGTTCCCCTCGGCAGAGGAAGAGGAAAATGCGCCGAAAAGAAAGAAGGTCTGCGCTGTGTGCGGTCTCTGGGAGGGCTACATGGGCGCCAAGCTAAAACTTTGCCGAATGTGCAGGGATGACATTGACAACACCAGTGTGCCAAAGTTGTGGTACTGCGGCAAACTGTGTAAGAAGAAGGCCTTCAAAGACGGCACACATAATGCACTGCATGATGAATACTTGATCAGTCAACTGCAGATTTAAGGATTTAATCAAATACACACTGATACACACAACATTTGTCATTTTAATAAATTCGCACTTGTCTAATTTTGATATCTGTAGATTATATGATATTATTAAAAACATTTTATATTATTATTGTAGTACGCAAGAAGAGATCAATATGGCAACCTGCAAAATGTCACCTCAAAGCCGCTCCCATATGAAACCTCCCGACAATGGCCGCCAGATCTACCCTTTAAGCTCTTCAGTTCGAATAAAAGTGCAGAAATTTGCATCCATCCTGAAATTATCGCGGTATCGGACTTACCTCAAGAGGCGAAAAGAGCGGTTTCGCTGCTTATTTTGGTGGCGCTGGGAGCTTTAGCCGGCGGGCTGGCACCACGATGGGACGAGGGGTGCGTCTTTCACGACGCAGAGGCAGCTCTGGCCGAACAGGACCCGCGGAGCGCCTAGCCCTTTGGTTTCAAACAAACTCTCCTGCAGCCACAGACATTGTCGTTGCCAAATTAATTAAACTGACTTGACACCAATCTGATATTTATTGATTATAATATTCTTGTGCATATTGCATTAATTCCGGCCAAGGAAAAGACATCTCGGCGCTCAAAATTCAGAAATTTATATTTAGTTTAAGAAGCAAAATTTATTTATCAACTTTTAATTTTGTTATTTTGATAAATTTTGGTGTCAGAGGCCCATTTATTTTCTCATCCCTAAACGGCAAATCCGCCTATCTATTTTCCGCTCAGCCTAAATAATAAATAAAATTATATGGAAAATTATTTAAATGATGTTCCCTGAACAAGCCTTGAAGTCCGCCGACGAGACATTTCCACAAGCCGAACGGTCGCCACTATAATATTTATTTCTCTCAATTCTTAAAATTATTCAGTCAAAGGAGCGAGTTTTTCAAATGAAAAAGGGACTTTTGGTCCACAATTATTGTTTTAATTGTACGAAAAATCAGTGTCAGACATGCGATCAAACAGTGGTAATTTAAATTCAGCTTACAATAAAAACACCTTGAGATGCATCTCGAAATTCCAAAAAATTTGGCACACGTGATTTTGATCCTTATAATTATAAGCACACTCTTCGGTGTCGCTCATCTCAGCACCGAAGTCCGAGAACCGCGAGCAAAATTTATTCGGCCAGAGCGGCGCACGCTGGTGTGTTCAAATTTTAAATGGGCAGAGCCCGGCAGGGTGCCGGCACCAACCCTAGAAACCCGCACTCCAAGCTCGCTAGGTGAGGTGGCGCCGAATGTTCCTGCACTTAACTTATCACTCGCAACTTTTTCTACGACACAGAGCATGCACGAGACACTTGCCAAAATCAGAGGACAAGTCAGGGGGGTGCGCTCGAGTTTTAAAAAAAATCCCGCTGACGTCATAATTTTGGTGACAAGAAAGGAGAGAGTGTCACGTGGTTTCTGGACGAATATGAAAAGAAGGAAAAATTAATGACAAATTATAAAGACAATATATGCCTTCGTGGGTCATGTTATAAATAATCATAATTTTTGGTTTTTCTAACAGAACAACTGGACGGTTGCATATACATAAAATAACTTATAAAATAAATTAAGGAGTGCAGGGATCACAACATACTCGAGCTTTAGAAGGTCTCTAGCTCGCCTCGAAAATGTTTTACAATTTTTTTCTGGCTACTTCTCAGGAACTTGAGAACAGCTGGATCATGTCTGTTGCGCAAAACGTAATTCACCAGCTGCAATTTACCCATTCGATTCACTTTGTTACGTCCATGTCGTCCATGTTCCATTTTTACTCCTTGAGGAACCGTTGGAAGAATACCCTGGTCTCTCAATTCGGTCCTAATACGTCTCTTACATTGTTTTGAAATCTGCTAAAAGAAAAAATCAGAAAATGTAAAAGATTTCCGTGCAAAACAGGAGGAAGCAAAAACCTCTACACTCTAAAAAGCAGACGCTCCATCGCATCAAATTTGAAGCTATATAGTTTTTGTTGCATTTAATATGAGGTTTTTTTATATACATATATTTGTTGTTTGGAAAATGATCATCATAAATCGCTTTCAAAACAGGCACTCATCTAATATTGCAATGAATATTTCATCCAGGCACAAAACGTTAAGAGCGACATAAATTTCTGGTATATATGCTTCATATTTACAGTTTTGGCCTGGCCCCTTTTAGTTGCATCATAAAACTAATTGAAAGCAAAATTAGTAGTTCAAAATGTTAATTTTAATAATTATTTAACGAGCTTCTTGCATAAAAACATTATTTAATAATGGCACAGTGGGCAAGAGCGTATAATGCGCTCTGCGATACGCGCTCTGAGCGCGAGTGCAGCTTTTTCATGACTCGCAAGGCAGTGAGCGCGAGCGCAATTTTATAAAAAGCGCGAGCGCTCTTATATGCGCTCTTTGTTTTCTAGCCGCTGTTTTCTCGCCGCAGAAAGAATAATTATTTAAATTAATTTAAGAAATTCAAAGCTCATTTCAAGGAACATTCTTCTTTTTGCTAGGTTAATTGATAATTTCAAATTAATTTGTAATTATTGCTTTTTAGCTTTCTTAATTTTTATATTTAGTTCCTGCTCAGTCGAAGACACTCTCTTCAAAAAGTGAGAAAAAGAGATTAATCTTACGTTAATTAAAATTAACTTAAGATAAAGTTTTAATTAAAGTCTTAATTAAAATTAAGACTTTACGTGGTCTAGTTGCCTTCCTTCAATACTAAATGTTATCCTCATTGTCTGATGATTATCACCAATTATATTATGCAATTTAATCCATTTCTTAAATGATAGAATTTCATGATCTTCTAGAGAAAAGCAAACTTATATAAAATAATTATGTTACATCAAATTTTTTATTTCATTAACTTTTAATTCAACATTTTTTTTATATATTTTGAATTCGGAAAGTTTTAATTAAGAGCGCTGAGTGCGAGCGCAAATTTTTCGATTGAGCGCGAGCGTATTATTCGGAGAGCGCTAGCGCAGCCCATTTTGAATAATGGTCCACCAATGTTTTACTGAAATACAAGGTTTTCAAGACATTCACTGGGGATGGGAAACGACGAACATTAAACTTTTTTTTTTAAATGCGACTTTTTTTTTTGTTTTAAGCGCGTTTCAACGTGTGGAAGGAAAGTACAATACGTTGTTAATTGAAATTCAATTTTGAAACCGACTAAATTGACACTGCGTCTAAGCGAAAGGTCAAATTGTTTGAACTAATATGTTTTTTTTTAAATAATTGAAATTTTTGTGTCAATTTTTTAACGATTTGACAACAAAAAATTCATGGTATTTCTACTGACCGTCTAAAAATGTCGGACAGGTCATTATGATCATTTCTAGCTACTTTGTGGATACAGTGATTTTTACGCCTCCCCCCCCCCCAAAAATAAAAGAAAATTGAACTGAAAAACTATTTGGTGGGAAAGTTGACTAAAAACCAACAATTTTGCCCACCCATAGCCATCACAATATAGTTTCATGTATAGCTTTTGAAATAATTGTTGGAACATTATTTTGCAGAGCACGTTAAAATATATCTAAACATTCCTAATCCCAAACTAAAATGTTTTTGATAAACAGGATCGAGCGAAAAATACGTTCTATAATTTTACGTACTTTAACAAATATCTACAAGAAGTTCTAAATATAAACTTATTGATTTTGGAAAAATAATTTAGGTCGCCTGATTTCAGGGTAAAATTTATTGATAATGAACGCTCTACGCAATCTAAAAAATGGCACTGACCTGGCTGGACGCTCCTGCAATATCAACTCCTGCCTGCTGGGACTCTGCACCAGGGTCTGCAACTACATTGGACTCAACACCAGGTTCTGCGCTTAGACTGAAAATCATCAATAGTCAGGATTAAGCAAATGATCAATGTTTGATAAAATGATTGAAGTTATGTTAATTAGGCCGGCATAAGTCAAGAAACTCCTGAAAAAATTAAAGAATTTAAAATTCAAATCGTTTTTAAATTTTGTTTACTTCGAGGAGATAAGAATTCTTGCAAATCGCGACGCTAAATTGATTGTTTGTCAGAAGGGGTCAACGAATTCAATGTGCGAATTTTGTTCAAGCTCACCTGAAACACTTGTCGGCACTGTTGGCAAGCGGAATGTAGCCGAAAATAACTCAATCACGGCAACAGATGCACATTGTTGAAGAAATAGATAACAACGCTCTCGATTTCGTTTCGTTTTCGTAAAACCTTTCCTTTCGCTTGCTTTCGCTACCCTCCGCGTGACGTCACACCTGGAGCAGGCAGGTAGCCAACAGGCAGCGAAAAGCAGACAACGGGAAGAGACTATTTTGGAACTCTTGAAAGAGATGTCGCAAGCGGTCTCAAGCTTGATCGCAAAGGGAGATTTGATCAGATGGTCGTCTCGAGTATTGTTGGTCTCGGACTGATTTGCGCAGTGCTTAATTAGCAGCGTTTGAGATTACTACAGTATAGTGATTTTAAAGCAAAAAAATCTAATCATCCTAATGTTTTCCTGTGTCGATAAAAAAAATTCTACTCTGATTTTTTTAAATTAATTTAATTGTAGATTAATATTTAGTTATACAAAATGAGCATTTCTAAATAACTGAGTATTCCAATTCTTAATCTTGTTCATGCACGAGATTTAGACTTATAAAATAAATTAACTTTTAGGCAAAAATTGTTTTTAATTATAAAATATTTTAACACACTATCAATTTAAATTATATTTGTATCAAATATATTTTTAAATCTTTTAAAATTATCAGGAATTTAAAACTATATAATTACAGTTGAAATAATATCCTCGTTTTTTCTTCATTGATTAAGGGGAAAAATTTTCCTGTTTCAATTAAAAATTTCAACGCAGAATTTATGTATTTATTTGGAAGGAAAGGCCGGTAGGGGGCGCACCTCCCTCTCTGCTGCTCGCCCGCTGCTTGCTTCACTCACTCCCTCACTTGGCCACTTGAGTTCAGAGTTCACTCTCGCTCCTGCTGCACTCGCGACTCGCGTTTTGCTTGAGTTTGCTACTCTCATAAAAATCGTTTGTTTTCCGCTGCATCTTTTGCTGCTGCCTGGTATTCCAGCTTTTCTGAAACTCGCATCTTTCTAATGTAAGTTCACTTTCGACACTTCCCGATTTTCAATCTTTGGCCACCCCAGCTTCGATAACAAAAATAAATCGCGACTTTTACCAATTATCGTTTTGCATCCCCAATTTAATTGCGAATTGCGATCCCCCGCTTTTGATATGGGTCTCCAATGGTTTTGTATACAATTTTGTGAAATCGTTTCCCCGCAAGCATAAATGAATAACTTAAACAAGCTCAAAATTCAATGATCGGCATAACTTGCGTCAAAATCTTGCTTTTTGATGCACATTTTTTTAGTATTTTTTCAAATTCTTCTTTGTTTTTTCAAATATTTTTTCTGCGATAGCAAGGCTCATTTGCCAATGGATATTTAATAGTCGGAGGGTCACACTGACTTTGATTGCAACTTATAAAGGGGAAGTTGGAACTACTCATCGCGCGCATTCGAATCTCCTTCTAACAAATTGTTTGTTTTCTCCTCTGCCAGCGAGTCAGCATCGGCAGGAAAGGAGTGCCGGAATAGGGCCGAAAAGAACAAGGCCGAAAACGGCTGAGCGGAACAAGGCCGAAAAGGAATAGGGCCGAAAAGGAACAAGGCCGAAATACCGGTGCAAACTTAAAAGGAAGAACCGGTTTCTTTAGGAAAGCATCTATTACCGTGCTATGTCAACTCGTCATCCCTACAAGAAACGGGACGTTTCAGAAAACACCAGGACACACAATTTTCTTTATCATCGTACTTATAAGTCAACCTGTGAGATATATCTCCAATAATTCATGTGTGGCTGGAAGGAATATTTTAGATTTGAGCAATTCTTTTGCCGACCACATTGGGTACCCCCAAATTTGATGCTGGCTTCCTGAAATTTTCGTGGCTTAATCCTCATGACTTGAAAGCAAACTCCATAAATTTTTATCAAAAAATTTTCAAAATTGCGGGTTTTACGGGACATTTTGAAAAAATAAAAAAACTTAATTATCTCGGCTCCGTGATCGCACAGGGACAATCTGGATATGGTTGGATTTTTCTCATCAATATCTACAAAAATTAATTAATTTTAAAATCGTAGTTCATTTATTTCAAATTCAAACTCAAATTTGAAGATGTGCCTCAAGCTAAAAGTCAAATTTGACATCGTCATTCAATTCCTCGTGAAAATTTACGTAATGTGTCAAAATTGCGATGTGGGTATTTTTAGTTAAATTTTAAATAAAATAAAAAGATAAAATTTTCTGTGATTTTCTGATATGTGTCTCGTCTAAAATGAAGAATATTTTGCTGAAGTATTCTACAAAAAATTTTAAATTTTCGTCAATTTTCCAATGCGAAACGGCCGCATGAAGGATTTTGGTATCGGCGCGCAAAGGATCTTCAGTTTAAATGTTTGCTGAGCTGAACGCGCTCACGATTATCGGTTATTTTTCAGCTTTCGGCCTTGTTCCTTTTCGGCCCTATTCCTTTTCGGCCTTGTTCCGCTCAGCCGTTTTCGGCCTTGTTCTTTTCGGCCCTATTGCGGGACTCCGCAGGAAATTCTTTTGTAAATTGGAAATGCCTGCAGCCAAGTCGCCAACAAACAAAACAACTCAAATTTTCAATTCGTTTCTTCCAATTCTTCCCTTGTGCTCTTGCGATATACAAGGACGCAAAGTCAATTATTACAAATTCGTTAATTTTTGCCCAAAAAGAGATCAAAAATTTCAAAAGCGACTATTTCATACAAGAAAATTTTTTCTTTCCTTGGATGAGAAAATTACTTTTCTTGTTTGAAAAAATTGGCACTGGAGGTAATAATCATGGAAATGAAGAGATCGGGCTTTTTCCTCGTTGCAAAAATTCTCTACCCGTTTTGGTCACAGTCTGCAACCCTATTTCATGAGCAGGAAAAATGCAAAAAAAATTAGCTTATCGAAAAACACCACCAAAATTAAAATCTAAAAACTGTCAAAATCAAGTACCAACCCAACTGCCAACCTATGGATGTCTTTTTTGAGAGAGGAAAAGCTTTTTCTCGAAAGCGCATAATGTGCCCTACATCTTTCGGCGCCCCCGTGGTCGGCCACGCCGCGCGCAGCGTTTGCTCATGAAATAATAGGGTTGCGGACCGCGACCAATACTGATAGAGCCATTTGTTTTTGAATAAAAAACAATTTTATTAACGAGGAGAAGCCATATCTCTTCATTTCCATATAAATTTTTCTTGATAATTATCCTTCAAAGTGATTACTGAACTCTTTCTTTAACAATTTCAAGTTTAAAATGATCAAAGACCCATATTAATTGAAAACTTTGCTTGAATTAAATCTTGTAGGAGAATTTATCTAAAAAGGGTAGGTTTGAATTTAAATTTGGAACTTGATAGACTTTTTTAAGATGTTAATTGTGTAATAAAAAAATCTTATTTGATTGAATAATTAAATTTAAATTAAGAATTCAAGTCAAGTTTTAAAAGTTTGAGCCAGTTTGAGCAATGTTTATTCAATTTGGAACCGTTCAGGTTGAAATAGAGAAAATTGTGTTTCTTCTTTTAGCGCTCCTTTGTCGGCTGGGGGGTGAGGAAACAAAATTATTTTTCTGAAGGGAGTCGCCTTTTTTTATTTGCCGCCACTTCTCCTTAGTTTGCGCGCCGGTTTATGGATTTTTTTTTCAAGTGCGGCGGCAGAGTGGGTGGCTTTTTTTTTCTTTCACCAACAGCGATTTTCTTGTCCCTGTGGCGCCGGCTGGCCGCGCACAGAATTCAATCAGCAGACAAAACACAACAAATCCCCACAAGAAAATCCAAACAGAATGAAGAAACGCTCGCCAAAAGCTGAAAAATTACTCGAAACTTACGTTTATATTCTTAGAAGGATTTTTTTTCCACCAACAATTAATTTGACCAGATAAATTTAAATTAAAGTTAATTGTCTCTTCAGCCACAAAATGCATTTGATTCCTCTGCGGATTATTTATATTATTTTTTCTTCAGTTTGTTTGGGTAAAAATTCCCAAAATACAATTTCTTACACTCAACCTGCACCTTAATATTAAAAATTAAAAAGCTTTTATAAGTTCCCAATCTTTTTTTTAATGTTTACTTACGTTAAGACTGAAACTGAATTTGCACCAATTTTCACCTCGTTATTCGGCACCACTTTGCACGCCGAGCACACAATAAACTCGTCGTGTGTGTCACAGGCCGTAAAAGTCGAGGTCATGATAGTAATATCTCTCCTATGGTACTCTTTCCCTGGGTTAGCAAAATAAAAAAAATGCTCTCGTTTTAAACGAAATTAATGCAGAGGAAAACTAAAGGTCGCGTTTTGTTCTCGTGTCTGGGTATTTTTCTTGCCGGGTCATTTTTGGATTGCCGTCATTAGGAAGAGCTCATTGTTGGCGCTCTGCTGCCATTATGCGCTAATTTTCTTTATTACACATTAATTGCGGCCACCATTAACATGACTGATACAGCATTATCGTGGCCCTGACCTCCGACATAAATGAGCTGTCACAAAAAATAATAGACCAAGTCCCGCTCTAAATTTGGCTTAATTATAAATATAAGTTTTTTCCGTCTAAATGAAAACGTCGCCTCTTTTTTCCTCGAGGATGCTGCGGAACGTTGGCGCCCTTTTATTATTTTTCTTGTGCGCTGACACGCAGCCAAAATTGCCCCCCCCCCCCCTTCCAGGAAAATTAGCCATATATCTTGACTATGTGAAATGTGGAATTTCAATTTTGACATTTTCATGAATATACTCTGACTGAATTATGATGGATAGCGTCTTTCCTCCAAAAGCAGTGCGAAAGAAATTTTTATTTATATAAGCATCCACCAGCACCCGGTTTTATTAAAAAAAATTGTATAATTATGCTTCATACGCTTGATTCTTCACTAAACTTCTTAATGACCTATCCTCTTAAAAATAAAGATAATAAATCATCCACTATCGGCACTATCGCCAGTTTCGGTGAAAATTATGTTAATAATTTAAGGGATGACAGTGATGATGACACCACTCTTGGAATATATTATGTATGTATTTTTTTCTACTATGATCTTTTATTGAAGAAAATAACATCCATCAGAAAATTAACTATTCTTGAAAATTGTTATTAGTAACTAATTTAATAACCCCTTAATTCTGCCCAAACAGGCCTGTAAAGTATAGAAATACTTCCAACCGCTTCAACCAAAATACTGCACATTTGACTTCTTGCAATTTCAATAACCATCTCCTATCAAATTTAAATGCAATGAAATTTATAGCGATCGTCGTCCAGCGCTCGCGAACGTCTTAATCAGTAAACGCGCGTCACACGATAAACTCTATTTGAATTTGAAACAAACTAAATTACTAAATAATGGCATTAATTAAACAAAGACACACACACACACTCCACAGTGGTGGGAACGTTAATTGTGTTGGAGCGCGGAAGCTTTCAATTCATTTTTAATTGAGAGTAGATTTTTAATTTATGGTTTTATTACACTTAAATGGCAAAGATGGGAGAATAAACGATGCAAAAATATAATTTAAAATTGGAGAATTGACAAGAAAAATTAACTTGTGTATATAAATATTTTTAAATATTGTAATAAATATAATAATTTTGATGATTTTTAGAACAAACATGTTCTGACAATTATTTGTTACAATCTGATATTAACTTTACTTTTTTTAGTAGAAAATCGTATCATCAATGAGTAAAATTTTAATGATTTATCCAGACAAAGCAATATTTGTTTTATATTATAAAATAAAAATTGATAAGTTCAAGTTCAAGAGATTCCCCTCTTTGTCGTGCTTTGTCGATTAAAAAAAAAAATTATAACAATAAGGGATATTTCGTTTTGAAGAAAAAAAATTGTATTCATAATTTAGAGAAAAAGTTAATGAAACTAGAAAAATGAGTTCAAAGTGTTACGTTATAGAAAAATGAATTTTATTATTTTAGCCTTTGAGTAATATTAATTTTTCTTGTCAAGCCTCTAATTTTGAAATATATATTTTATACATCGTTCATTCTGCCATCTTTGCTATTTCAGTTTGAATTTATCCATAAATTAAAAATCTACTCACAATTATAAAATTAAATTAAAGCTTGCGGTATGATTTTATTATAGACAGCAGTTGGTACCACTGCTTCAGCGCGGAACCTTGGCCAAATCATCCATCTTTATTCTCTCTCCCTCTCCCAAGTCACAACAGCCATCGAGTTGGTCTTGCGAAATGCGATGCGATCCGTCGTCAATGTCAATTGAGTTAAGATTTGATCAGGGGTAAGAAAGGCTCGGCAGTCTGTCTCGTGGACAGTTTTACAGTCGTTTAACTTAAGTTAATTATTGCCGGTAAAAATTTCGATGTTGACCAGTGTTGACAAACCCGCCTAATCGCCTAGGCGCGTCATTCGGTTTCGGTTGTCATTCTTTACTCTCATGTCGAAGGCGGCCATTAGACACTCGACCAACCTGCACACGCCGATTGACGCGGAGCTAGGTAAGAGACCAAATATTCGCCTAAATCCATTTTAACATTCGCTCTCCGTTACGCCGATGTGCCGTGCCGTGGGCAACTTTGTCGCTTGCTTTGTGTCTTGCAAGGAATGCAATGCTTTTCACTTCTCATGGCGGCATCCAGCCTTGCCTGCATTCCAGCGCGGCGCGCCGACGCTGTCGCTTGCTGAACGTGTCAGAACATGTTCAAGCCGATCCGATCTGCACTACATGTCTCTCTGACTCTCCCATCACGCTAGTTGCTATAAGGAGAGTAAAACCATTTTACTCTCCTTAAGTTGCTAGCTCGCTTCTCTCTCTCATCAAGATCAAAATCTCTTTTGTTGCTGTCTGATTTTCCGGCTTTCGTGAAATCCAAACCTTTTAAAATTTCATCTTATTCAGTCGGAGTTCAGCGCATTTTGCGACAGCCATGACTTATCTCAGGCGATTTAAAAAAAATGATAAAATATTATCGTATTTACGCACTAAATTTTTGATTTCACTGATTTGCGAGAATTAATCCAACTGTTCACCACTGAGCTAAAAGAAGGTATAAGCTAGATTTGAACATATATATTATATAAATGAAATTAGGAAAAATTCTTCTGCAGGCAAACTGTTTTATTTTAATCCTGATCCTTCGCATTTTGCAGATCACCTTGAATAGGTGTGATCGAAACCCTGGACATGATCGCCCAGATCAGCAGATCAGGTTCAAGCAGGGAGCACCGCAAAGAAGGAAGAAAAGGAACAGAAGTTTGAGTGTAGCAGTGACGGTGACGACACACACACAAGAAGAAACACACAGGCTGAGCTATTTTTGTTACTTTATTTTTATACTAAGAAGTTATTGATTATTAATTTTTTCACTTGACTTTTTGACTCAAAACTTACCTTGTGGCGAGTTTTGATGTCAGCGTCCCAGGTTCACATATAATACTTAGAGTTTTGATTCATAATTTTTTTTTGCAATTGACTCAAACCTTACCTTGCGGCGAGGTTTGATGTCTGCGTCCTCTCTTATATACATGTCTATCATTTACTTCTGAAAAATAATTTAGTGCCCAAATCGACTCAAAGCTTTCCTTGCGGCTAGTTTTGATGTCAGCGTCCTTTTATACGCTTGCCTATTATTTACTTCTGAAAAATAATTTACTATCCAAATTGACTCAAACCTTACCTTGCGGCGAGGTGTGATGTCAGCGTTCTCTTATATACATGTCTATCATTTACTTCTGAAAAATAATTTAGTGCCCAAATCGACTCAAAGCTTTCCTTGCGGCTAGTTTTGATGTCAGCGTCCTTTTATACGCTTGCCTATTATTTACTTCTGAAAAATAATTTACTATCCAAATTGACTCAAACCTTACCTTGCGGCGAGGTGTGATGTCAGCGTTCTCTTATATACATGTCTATCATTTACTTCTGAAAAATAATTTAGTGCCCAAATCGACTCAAAGCTTTCCTTGCGGCGAGTTTTGATGTCAGCGTCTTTTTATACGCTTGCCTATTATTTACTTCTGAAAAATAATTTACTATCCAAATTGACTCAAACCTTACCTTGCGGCGAGGTGTGATGTCAGCGTTCTCTTATATACATGTCTATCATTTACTTCTGAAAAATAATTTAGTGCCCAAATCGACTCAAAGCTTTCCTTGCGGCGAGTTTTGATGTCAGCGTCCTTTTATACGCTTGCCTATTATTTACTTCTGAAAAATAATTTACTATCCAAATTGACTCAAACCTTACCTTGCGGCGAGGTGTGATGTCAGCGTTCTCTTATATACATGTCTATTATTTACTTATGAAAAATAATTTAGTGCCCAAATCGACTCAAAGCTTTTCTTGCGGCGAGTTTTGATGTCAGCGTCCTTTTATACGCTTGCCTATTATTTACTTCTGAAAAATAATTTACTATCCAAATTGACTCAAACCTTACCTTGCGGCGAGGTGTGATGTCAGCGTTCTCTTATATACATGTCTATTATTTACTTCTGAAAAATAATTTAGTGCCCAAATCGACTCAAAGCTTTCCTTGCGGCGAGTTTTGATGTCAGCGTCCTTTTATACGCTTGCCTATTATTTACTTCTGAAAAATAATTTACTATCCAAATTGACTCAAACCTTACCTTGCGGTGAGGTTTGATGTCAGCGTCCTTTTATATGCATGCCTATTAAATACATTTGAAATATAAATTATGATCCAAAATTGAAAAACTATGAAAGGATATCAGATCTAACAAATTTTTTGCAGGATTGTTTCAAATATTAACGAATAACGGTTGATAATTCATCTTCTGAAGATAAATCAGTGCAATTTTGCAGCTTACAAAACCAGCTCTGGGGTCTCTAATAAGATTTGTTTAAGTTTTTGGATTTTATGAAATGTAAATGTTGGTCCAACGGCGCTGCACCTGTCAAGGGAGCTTGTGCTGAAAATTCCTAGTTAATTTTAATCGAGATATTTTTGGGATTTTATTGAAAGGTAAAAATGTAATGAATTTGATAAAATGTAAATGTGGGTTTAACGGCGCTGCATCTGTCAAGGGAGCTTGTGCTGAAAAATCCTAGCTTTTTTGAATCGAGAAATGTTCTGGATTTTATAAAATGTAAATGTGGGTTACACGGCGCTGCACCTGTCAAGGGAGCTTGTGCTGAAAAATCCTAGTTAATTTTAATCGAGAAATTTTTGGAATTTTATTGAATGGTAAAAATGTTATGAATTTGATAAAATGTAAATGTGGGTTTAACGGCGCTGCACCTGTCAAGGGAGCTTCTGCTGAAAAATCCTAGTTAATTTTAATCGAGAAATTTTTGGAATTTTATTGAATGGTAAAAATGTTATGAATTTGATAAAATGTAAATTTGGGTTTAACGGCGCTGCACCTGTCAAGGGAGCTTGTGCTGAAAAATCCTAGTTAATTTTAATCGAGAAATTTTTGGAATTTTATTGAATGGTAAAAATGTTATGAATTTGATAAAATGTAAATGTGGGTTTAACGGCGCTGCACCTGTCAAGGGAGCTTGTGCTGAAAAATCCTAGTTAATTTTAATCGAGAAATTTTTGGAATTTTATTGAATGGTAAAAATGTTATGAATGTGATAAAATGTAAATGTGGGTTTAACGGCGCTGCACCTGTCAAGGGAGCTTGTGCTGAAAAATCCCAGCTTTTTTGAATCGAGAAATGTTCTGGATTTTATAAAATGTAAATGTGGGTTCAACGGCGCTGCACCTGTCAAAGGAGCTTGTGCTGAAAAATCCTAGTAATTTTGAAATGATAAATATTTGGGATTTTATTGAAAGGTAAAAATGTTATGAATTTGATAAATCAGTGCAATTTTTCAGCTTACAAAACCAGCTCTGGGGTCTCGAAGGAAAATAAGATTTGTTTAAGTTTTTTCTTTTGGGCAGAGCATTGATGATGGGAAAGAGTGAGTCCTGCAAAGGAGCCAACTGTTCACCCCAGAGCCGAAAAGAAGGTATAAGCTAGATTTGAACATATGTATATAAATGAAATGAGGAAAAATTCTTCTGCAGGCAAACTGTTGTATTTTAATCCTGATCCTTCGCATTTTGCAGATCACCTTGAATAGGTGTGATCGAAACCCTGGACATGATCGCCCAGATCAGCAGATCAGGTTCAAGCAGGGAGCACCGCAAAGAAGGAAGAAAAGGAACAGAAGTTTGAGTGTAGCAGTGACGGTGACGACACACACACAAGAAGAAACACACAGGCTGAGCTATTTTTGTTACTTTATTTTTATACTAAGAAGTTATTGATTATTAATTTTTTCACTTGACTTTTTGACTCAAAACTTACCTTGTGGCGAGTTTTGATGTCAGCGTCCCAAGTTCACATATAATACTTAGAGTTTTGATTCATAATTTTTTATTGCAATTGACTCAAACCTTACCTTGCGGCGAGGTTTGATGTCTGCGTCCTCTCTTATATACATGTCTATCATTTACTTCTGAAAAAAAATTTAGTGTCTAAATCGACTCAAAGCTTACCTGACGGCGAGTTTTGATGTCAGCGTCCTTTTATACGCTTGCCTATTATTTACTTCTGAAAAATAATTTACTATCCAAATTGACTCAAACCTTACCTTGCGGCGAGGTGTGATGTCAGCGTTCTCTTATATACATGTCTATAATTTACTTCTGAAAAATAATTTAGTGCCCAAATCGACTCAAAGCTTTCCTTGCGGCGAGTTTTGATGTCAGCGTCCTTTTATACGCTTGCCTATTATTTACTTCTGAAAAATAATTTACTATCCAAATTGACTCAAACCTTACCTTGCGGCGAGGTGTGATGTCAGCGTTCTCTTATATACATGTCTATTATTTACTTATGAAAAATAATTTAGTGCCCAAATCGACTCAAAGCTTTTCTTGCGGCGAGTTTTGATGTCAGCGTCCTTTTATACGCTTGCCTATTATTTACTTCTGAAAAATAATTTACTATCCAAATTGACTCAAACCTTACCTTGCGGCGAGGTGTGATGTCAGCGTTCTCTTATATACATGTCTATTATTTACTTCTGAAAAATAATTTAGTGCCCAAATCGACTCAAAGCTTTCCTTGCGGCGAGTTTTGATGTCAGCGTCCTTTTATACGCTTGCCTATTACTTCTGAAAAATACTTCTGAAAAATAATTTACTATCCAAATTGACTCAAACCTTACCTTGCGGCGAGGTGTGATGTCAGCGTTCTCTTATATACATGTCTATTATTTACTTATGAAAAATAATTTAGTGCCCAAATCGACTCAAAGCTTTTCTTGCGGCGAGTTTTGATGTCAGCGTCCTTTTATACGCTTGCCTATTATTTACTTCTGAAAAATAATTTGCTATTTAAATTGACTCAAACCTTACCTTGCGGCGAGGTTTGATGTCAGCGTCCTCTTAAATACATGTCTATTATTAACTTCTGAAAAATAATTTAGTGCCCAAATCGACTCAAAGCTTACCTTGCGGCGAGTTTTGATGTCAGCGTCCTCTTAAATACATGTCTATTATTTACTTCTGAAAAATAATTTACTATCCAAATTGACTCAAACCTTACCTTGCGGTGAGGTTTGATGTCAGCGTCCTTTTATATGCATGCCTATTAAATACATTTGAAATATAAATTATGATCCAAAATTGAAAAACTATGAAAGAATATCAGATCTAACAAATTTTTTGCAGGATTGTTTCAAATATTAACGAATAACGGTTGATAATTCATCTTCTGAAGATAAATCAGTGCAATTTTGCAGCTTACAAAACCAGCTCTGGGGTCTCTAATAAGATTTGTTTAAGTTTTTGGATTTTATGAAATGTTAATGTTGGTCCAACGGCGCTGCACCTGTCAAGGGAGCTTGTGCTGAAAATTCCTAGTTAATTTTAATCGAGATATTTTTGGGATTTTATTGAAAGGTAAAAATGTAATGAATTTGATAAAATGTAAATTTGGGTTCAACGGCGCTGCACCTGTCAAGGGAGCTTGTGCTGAAAAATCCTAGTTAATTTTAATCGAGAAATTTTTGGAATTTTATTGAATGGTAAAAATGTTATGAATTTGATAAAATGTAAATGTGGGTTTAACGGCGCTGCACCTGTCAAGGGAGCTTGTGCTGAAAAATCCTAGTTAATTTTAATCGAGAAATTTTTGGAATTTTATTGAATGGTAAAAATGTTATGAATTTGATAATATGTAAATGTGGGTTTAACGGCGCTGCACCTATCAAGGGAGCTTGTGCTGAAAAATCCCAGCTTTTTTGAATCGAGAAATGTTCTGGATTTTATAAAATGTAAATGTGGGTTCAACGGCGCTGCACCTGTCAAGGGAGCTTGTGCTGAAAAATCCTAGTTAATTTTAATCGAGAAATTTTTGGAATTTTATTGAATGGTAAAAATGATATAAATTTGATAAAATGTAAATGTGGGTTTAACAGCGCTGCACCTGTCAAGGGAGCTTGTGCTGAAAAATCCTAGCTTTTTTGAATCGAGAAATGTTCTGGATTTTATAAAATGTAAATGTGGGTTCAACGGCGCTGCACCTGTCAAAGGAGCTTGTGCTGAAAAATCCTAGTTATTTTGAAATGAAAAATATTTGGGATTTTATTGAAAGGTAAAAATGTTATGAATTTGATAAATCAGTGCAATTTTTCAGCTCACAAAACCAGCTCTGGGGTCTCGAAGGAAAATAAGATTTGTTTAAGTTTTTTCTTTTGGGCAGAGCATTGATGATGGGAAAGAGTGAGTCCTGCAAAGGAGCCAACTGTTCACCCCAGAGCCGAAAAGAAGGTATAAGCTAGATTTGAACATATGTATATAAATGAAATGAGGAAAAATTCTTCTGCAGGCAAACTGTTGTATTTTAATCCTGATCCTTCGCATTTTGCAGATCACCTTGAATAGGTGTGATCGAAACCCTGGACATGATCGCCCAGATCAGCAGATCAGGTTCAAGCAGGGAGCACCGCAAAGAAGGAAGAAAAGGAACAGAAGTTTGAGTGTAGCAGTGACGGTGAACGACACACGAAAAGAAACACACAGGCTGAGCTATTTTTGTTACTTAATTTTTATACTAAGAAGTTAATTTAATTGATTATTAATTTTTTCACTTGACTTTTTGACTCAAAACTTACCTTGCGGCGAGTATTGATGTAGCGTCCTTTTATACGCTTGCCTATTATTTACTTCTGAAAAATAATTCACTATCTAAATTGACTCAAACCTTACCTTGCGGTGAGGTTTGATGTCAGCGTCCTTTTATATGCATGCCTATTAAATACATTTGAAATATAAATTATGATCCAAAATTGAAAAACTATGATAGGATATCAGATATAACAAAATTTTTGCAGGATTGTTTCAAATATTAACAAATAATGGTTGATAATTTGTCTTCTGAAGATAAAATAGTGCAATTTTGCAGCTTACAAAACCAGCTCTGGGGTCTCCAAGGAAAATAAGATTTGTTTAAGTTTTTTCTTTTGAGCAGAGCATTGATGATGAGGAAGAGTAGCGTCCTGCATAGGAGCCAACTCTTCACCCCTGAGCGGATAAGAAGGTATAATCTTGATTTGAACATATATAATTTAAATTCACACTTGCATCAGACTCTGGCCATGTTAAGTGAGATGAAAATTTTATTGAGATTTTAGCCTTTTTCATCTCTGGAAGGAAGCTGACATTCCCGTTTGCTTCTTCTACTTGGCCATAATGAAATTCTTTCACCTCTGGAACAGTCAAATGATAACCCTGCTAGGTAAGATTTAATCTTTATTTTTATTTTATATTTACGCCGCGGAGTACAAATAATAATTTTAATTTTTCAGTTAATAAAGAATTTTGATTTTATAATATTGAAATTAAACCTTAGTTTTTCACCCTCTAGGTTCTGCTTGGACAAGTATCACTCGGGGAGGTACTGCAACACTATGACCGACAATGCTAAAGTGAATCCCGAGCTTCACTTACTTAAACTCAGCGAGATCTTTGCTCAGCTCCGCAAGAGAGACATGGAGGTGTCCAAAGGTCACATTCCTCCTTACTCGGTGCCCATCGAGTGTGGCAGTTTGGTCCGAGAGACAGTCCAGCAGTTTATGGATGGCGACGTTGATGCCTTCCTGCACACCATCAGGTGCCTCCTGTTCCCCTCGGCAGAGGAAGAGGAAAATGCGCCGAAAAGAAAGAAGATCTGCGCTGTGTGCGGTCTCTGGGAGGGCTACATGGGCGCCAAGCTGAAACTTTGCCGAATGTGCAGGGATGACATTGACAACACCAGTGTGCCAAAGTTGTGGTACTGCGGCAAACTGTGTAAGAAGAAGGCCTTCAAAGACGGCACACATAATGCACTGCATGATGAATACTTGATCAGTCAACTGCAGATTTAAGGATTTAATCAAATACACACAACATTTGTCATTTTTATAAATACACACTATTTTTGATATCTATAGATTATACGATATTAATAAAAAACCCTTAAAGATGGGTCAATGAAAGTGTGAAAGGAAAAACTGAAAGCGTAATTTTTTCACTTGTACCCTTTTATTCAATTCATTGATTGCATTGAAAACAACATACCAGCACGAGATACAATAATGAATCCTGGTTACATTCTGACAGTTACAAGTAGAACATACAGAGCTGTGTGACACTATGATGTAGTTGTCTGGTTTGTATAGGACGATAAATACAGAGTTTGTTAAAAATCCCCTGCGATTCAAAAGAACGTCTACATCACCTTCATAATTGTTTTGTGAGAAAACGGAGCAACAAAATTATGTTATACTCTCTTAAAACTTAGGTAGTTTGTTCCTCTGTTTAGCTAAATTGACATCATGAATGACAATTTTCAGCCATTGATCACTGCATATATTTTTGGGGATGGGTAATGAATATTAAATTATGAACGAATGATTGACACTCGAACACGAAAACAATTCAAAACAGGCCGGATGTTTGAAATTTAACCAGCGTTATGAGACAGAAAGGTGTGCTTTGAGCAACTTAATTGTGTATGGTAAAAATCCTCAAAATCGCAAAAAAAAAGTACGAACGCGTCAAAAACTAAAAAAACAAATGCTTATCATGGAAAGTATGAAATTGGCGGTTACTTAATTTCAAATATTAAAATAACAACATAAGCGCAAAAATAGAGGTGCCTAGACAAAGACAAGTACGAAAAACAACACGCACTCTTTTAAACGAAATGAATTCAAAATTTAAATTAAAACAGTCGGTGTTTGATTATGGAAATTTAGTTCATATTTTTTCGATCATACTGGATAATTCAATTTAGGCCGCGCTCATCGTTTTTATAATCCTTGCATCACTTCTTTAACATTTGGCTATTCTGCACAATATAGACACGAAGATTTCGTTCTCAAAACAAAGCATTATAGCTGCTGCTGAGTGTTGAATAGACATTTAATAGACACGTTGAAAATTGCCTGATTAGCTGTTTGTTAGATTTTTAATTGACAATCAGTTTCCTTCTTCAACAATTGTATTGGAGCTCTCGGAGACAGACACATTTTACTTTCAGCATCGAGAGTTGAAAATTGATTTCTGTCCCAGTCTCAAGGAATGGATAATTAATTTGTGTTTCAGTCATTTTAGCACCGACTAAACCCTAAACGGCCACAATCATGAATGTGTATGCAACACGGCTGTATATATCTCTATTCATTTAATGTATGTAATTATGCATTTAATGTATGTATCATATATGTATATAGGCTTATTAAAAATATATCGGGGCGAAACGCTCTCGAGCCCTTGTAAATCGTGTTAAGTAATCTGTGTTGATATTCATCATCAGTTCTTAAATTAAAGCAATATAAGAGTAGATTTTAGTTGAATCGATTATGAATGTGTGATAACGAGTTTTGACTCTGCTTTTTATAAAGTTTTTTTAAGTCTCAACCCAGCCACCGACCTTAAAGTTTTGCTTTAAATGGGAGCTCGGCCGATTGGACAGACCATGGCAAGCTGTAAATTCTGCACAAAAGAGTTGCATGAATGTCACATTGTGGCATCATTTTGTCCTGAATTTTCTAGCCCCGCGTATACCGGCACAACCTCCCTCAATGCATTGTGTAATAATAATTTAACATGGATATATATCATTGGTTATAACAATGTGATTTAAAATCAACGACGTATTTCTCTTGATTTTGTCTCTCATTATATAAATATGTACATTTTCTCTATCCGTTCATTTGTGTCTTGGTAATAAGGCAATAATAATTAGGAATCATCACTTTCCCCTCATCTCCGTACACTACGACACTGCTCTCCGTTTGTCACTTCTAAATTTGTCTAATCTGCTCCGCCTCTCATATCTTTCTCCACATACAAAACAAGCAAGACTAGACATAACTTGTATGGAAAAACAAAACAAACTCACGTGAATTGAAAAATGTCAAAAAAAGTACGAACAGTGTCGTCTTGAATGAATTTGATATCTCATGATATTTTAAAATAAGCAAAACTGATGCAGTTTTGGCAATCCTTGTGTGTTACCGTTCTTGATGCGTAACAGGTTTAAAATCAGAAAAACATAATAATTAAGTGAGCTAGCCTTACAATTTAAAACCTATCATACACATTTTATGATTCTTAAATAATGAATGGAATAATGGATGTCCCGTGCTCACACACAGGCTGTACATTTCATATAAAATTAACAAATCAAACCGTGCTTAAAACGAATTACAAAAAAATCTTGACGCTATAACACAAATTATATATTGATTGCACTTGATTATTTGCGAGTTTGCCCATTGCTCGAACAAGTCCATGCCACTTTAGTGTATTAGTTGATGTCTTTCTTGAGTAGTGGATCTTTGATAAATTCCGTGGAATGTTTTAGAGTGGTGAACTGGGATAGCTTTTGCCTGCGAAAGAGCTTAAATTCAGCCACTGAATTTAAAACCTCGCGGACAAAGTTTTACCAGTTCAGGTTGGCTCCAAAGTTGCCCTTTTGTTTGTTCCCATATTATGATTTATACAGGACGGAAGACTAGTTATGAGATGTTTGATGAATTATTTACAGTGATGGCCAAACCTGAAACAATCGAATTTTATTGTAATTGACTGAGGAATATTTTGTTTCGAGACAAACTCACCCTGAAGACTATACAGTGGATGGAATGGTTAGTTGAAATGTGCAGGTGAGGTCACAACTTATTTTAATGAATTCCTCGTGAAGTGGTGAGACGTGGACTACAAAAAGCGCACACAATTAGCAAAAGCCACGCAAAAAAAAGAATTGCAGAAAAAAAAATTTGTCTTCTTAGCTTACCGATGCAGATGCTCTGCTGCGAGGTGCTGATGCGTTGTTTTGGTTGACGAGCTGCTGCAGTTTGTGCAGTTGCGAGAGCAGATTTGAGTTGGAGCCCTCCAAAGACTCAATTTTCTTCTTGTACTCGCAGTTCTCATTAAGCAGGTTCTCGACTCGCTTCTCAAGCGCATCCATGTACTCCTTCTTCTTGCGTCGACTCTCCTGGGCTGAGATCTGGAAATTGCATAAGGTTGGAATTAATAAGAAGAGCAATAATTAAAACTTGATTTGTTTTAATAAAATTTTTATGTTTACAGAAAAAAATTTACCTTGTTCTTGATTTTTCTCCTGATCTTTTTCAGTGACTTTTCCTCCGCCTTGGTCAGGGGCAGTCGGGTTGGAATGGGGTAGCCTTCGGCCAGGAGGGTCCTCTTCTCCTCTTCAGTTAATGACAACATACCAGTTGTGCCCTTCTGCAAATATGTGAAATTCAATTTCCTGATAAATGCAGTTTTTAAATTACAAACTTACAGGCTGTGTGCTGATGAGTGGCGTTTGGATGGGCTGTCTGCAGTGGGCCTGGTTGTTGCTGTTGTTGGAGGCGCTGCTGTTGCTGCCGGACAGGTACAACCTGCTGCTGCTCTGGCGCGCTTGAATCGAGCGACCCCCAGCGGTCAGGGGGGACGGGGGTGAGCCGTGAAGGGGTGAAACGTTGCCCTCGCTGTCGCTTGAGTTGGACGAGGGAGGAGTTGGTGGCAAGGAGAAACCTGAAATATCAGAAATTTTATTTAATTAATACAAAAAATACTCAGAATAATTAATGCTTACTAAAAAAATTAAAACATTTTTAATTTGTTCTTGTACAACAAAAAATTCTAAAAGTCTCTTTGATTTATTTTGAGATTAAGTTGCATCAAATCAATATAAATCTTGAGAGAAATATGAGGTTTTCTCACCAGCAGTGCCTGGCTCGACTTTGATGTTCAGTTTTGGAATGACGACGCGGCCTTGTTGCTGGCCAAAGACGTTGCCTCTGGTAGTAAGGTATATTGTTTGTGGCTGCTTGAGCAGGCTCTGTGACTGTGTGGGTACCTGCAAGTGATCAAACAATTGTCAGTAATTGAAAATTCTCGCTGCCAAGCAAAGTCAAGTTTTACATATTGATGATAAGATGTGCGTGCGGACATCTAGAATAACCGATAAAAAATAAACTAATTGAGAATTCACGTCTCGCAAATATAGTAATTTATTTATCTTATTGAATTATACGCGTTGGTTTAATTCTTTTTTTTATTGTAAAAGGACGACCTACCCTGCTCTCTTGTTTGACCAAGTCCATCATGGTGATTGGATTCTCATTGTCGCCAACCGAGATTGTGGAACGGGCGTCGTCGTCGGAGGACGAGTCTGGCGAGGGCGGCGAACTGAGAGGCTCCTGCTTCACATCCAGGAATGTGATTTCTGACTCCTTTTCGCTCTTCATTGCGTTCTTCTTCATATTCATAGTGAGGAGAAGATCATCATCTGTTAAACAAAAAAAGTAAATTTTAAATTAATTTTTTCGAAAATTATTTTTACAATTGTATAATTTAAAAAAAAAAAACATTTTTATAGCCTCAAATAGATACAATTTAATTAAATAAAATTGAACCATTAATGTTTATTATTATTCTTTGTGCGAGCTCCAGTGCTCGTGCACTCCTGGATTTATACAATTAGTGTCAGGGACTCTCGGCAGCGAAGCCAAATAGGTCCTGAGACCTTGCGATGCCCACACAGCCTCACTTGCACGACTACATTCCTATTGTGTCTCCGGCCGGCCGCGAGGAGCAGTGCACACGAATGCACTCTCAGCGCCGTGCACAGAAACAAAGAGAGAAATATGCAGGCCTTGCACTTTAATTATATGCGCGCGCTGATTTTATCTGTCGACAATTAATCTAGCAATAATAAAAGCGGCTCGGGGCAGCTGCTGCTGCTCCTCTGCTGGAATTTCCATTCATGTCCGCGGCTACCGAGTCGGAATGAGCATTTATTTATTTATTTGCTCGTGTGTCGTTCACACCTTCTCACTCTCCGCACCGGTGGTCACTCATCATGACTCGAGAGGCGTGGGAGAGAACATCAAAATGCAATTTTTCATGTAACTTGAACCAGGGTTTAAAGGAATCCTGCAGGCAGATTTTTCACTCACAACACAAACGCTATTTTATTATAAGGAAAAAGGTTTTTTTTTTAATAAATTTGAAAATTTAAAAAAATTTATATATATAATTCTGCAGGCTATTTATTTTTTTATTTGGAGGATGATTTTTAATATGAATATTATTGTTTTGAGTTTTAATTTAAAAACCTTTCCAAATTCTGTATTCAAAATTTCAGTCACTTTTTGATTCTTTTTGCTTTGAAAATAAATAAATTTTGGTTTAATTATGGCACACGTCAGCTTAATTTTCTCGTTTGCAGCTAAGCGGCTTGTCAATATGTAAATTGCGAGCACCGTCGTCGGTGCTGCTGCTGCTTGCTTAGTTAAAGCGACTCAGCGAGACAAAGTTTGCATAATGAAGCTCGAATTAATCTGCTGAGACAATGAAGAGACAAAGAAGAACAAAAACAGTTCAAATATTTGCGAGCAACGACGCAACTCTGCGACATTTAATTACACGCTGCGAACTTTGCCATTTCGTCGGTGCAATTTGCAAAACCCTGAGATGATTAGTCGGAAAGGGAGGAAAAAGCTCGCGGGGGTGGAGGGAAAAGGTTTTTTTTTCTAATGGCTGATGTTTTGTAAGTGGAGACGCGTTTCTAGGAAAAATCTCGACGAGTGAAAAGCGAAATGAAATGTTTTGACAGTCTCCATCCTGGCCTTTTGCGTGGGTTGCATAGTCGGCGGTCGAGTAATAATATATAAAAGGGGTGGCCATTGAAAGGCAGTCAGGGCTTTTTGTGAAAGCGCGGGCGGTTTCTTTTATTCGCAAACGGCATTCCTCCAGGCTTCGCGAACTCTCCTGAGCCCTCAATCGGTTATGAAATTGCTGTTTGTGTGGTTCCGGTCGGCGGAAGGCCTGGCAAGATGTGATTTATTGGACCGAAACCTTGTTCTAAACAAACGGACAACAGGTCATAAATGTCAGTGGAAAAATTGAAAAAATTCTTTATTCGCAAAGCTGATTTTTTTTTATTCGCGTTTAATATTTTTTTAAATATTTAGTTTCATCAAATATTAATTTATCATCCAATCAAAAAATTCAGTCAATTCGCACTCGATTTAATTGATTAAAAAGTTTGATAAAAAAATTTTTAACGGAAATAAATTCGCTTAATTACAGGAAGAACTTCAATAATATTACGCATTTTTAATATTTTGCTCAAAGAGATTTAAAGAGATAATTATTTTATTTAGTCTTCAGCAGAAATTATAGATACCTTGGCCGTTTATCATATTAATTAAAAGTCTGATCATGATTCAAATATATTGTAGCACTATTTCTTTTTCACCATTAATTTGTATAATTCATTCTGTTTTCGATAAATAAATAGCAGCATAATGACAGTGAAATTCCAATTTGCGAGTCTAAATGTATACATTTTTGCCACCACAAACTTCCGAGATGAGATAATCTCCGCTCAAAGTTCCTGGCGAACCCTCCCTTTGCAGCAAATATAACATAATTTGAAGCCTGTGGTAAATCGACGGCGCATTGACGGAGCCAAATCAAGTGCGCCGCACTCTTATAAACGAAAAAGGGCAAATCCAATTTTTTTTTGTTTTTCGGGAGTGCACCCCCGCAGTGAGGCATCTAATAAAATCGCGCTGATCCAATTTCACAGACAATAAGACGCGGTAAGTTTTATCTGCACGGCTGCAGCAGCAACTGGTGGGCACCGCGTGACGTCATCCGCGGACGGGGTGCGTCACAGCGCTCGGGCCGCGTGGGCGTGCAAACCCCTTAAGCCTACGCAGCAGCCCTTCCTCAACCAGCAGCACCACCCCCGCGGGCAACAATCACCGCCGCCGCCGACGACGTAATGTGTGAAAGAGCTATTTTGCGACCCATTCATTCGCGCGCGCGGCCTTGTCTACGCACAAAATAAATAACGCCAACCCTTTTCCATTCAGACGACGTGCGAGGTGTTTTCACTCCATCCGCCGCAGGCTATTGTGTCTTACGCGTCGCTAAGTCAGTCAATCAATCAAAACCAAAAAACATACACGCGACAAGCAACCAGGATAGGACGTTTGCGTAGGAGGAACTGCGTAGACGTCATTGTCGCAAAACACTGCCCAAAATAAAATCTGAGATTGCACAAATATTTTTTTATCTTACAAATTTAAGACGACTTAGAGAATTCATTAAAACAATATCAATGAATAATTTAAAAGCAAGAAATCTTATAAATTAAAATTAATTTCAAAATTCGAAATACAAATTTGCTCCATTTTGGAATAACAATTTATTTTCTTAAAAGTTTTTTTAAGCATATTTTTAATTTTTTTAATGTATCAAAAAATAGAATTTAGAAATTATTCTTTTTTAACCATACAAGATGGATTTTTTACTTTTGATCTCAATATTTTGCTTATTCCATTTTCACTTCGAGTCAAGACGGACAATGAATTCCGTGGCAAAACAACTTATGGAGAACAAAACTTCCATACTGTGGGAGTTTCACACTGACTGAGAATTTATTTTGTGCTTAAAAATAGCAGCCGTGTCGCAAAAACGAGTCTTATTTATGTGCAGAAAGTGAATTTTGAACGCAAACATTTGTTCACTTCCTTTTTTTATTTAAAATAAAGCTTTGCAAAAAAAATCTGATTTTTTTCTCCCCAGGAAACGACGCCCTTGTTGCTCTCTTGTGAAACATTATGTAACGAAAGGGTTAACAAGGCATGCGAGTAATTATTTCTCTCTTTCTCTCGGGCAAGCCTCTCATCTAGCAAGCGAGTCGCCCGTTTTGTTCTGCGAGCGCGTCTTTTTTGCTCTCGTTAACCCGCACATGAGTTGCCAAGTAAGTATAGCAGCCAACTTGTTTGTACCGCATGTATATATGTGAATATGTCTCTCTGTACAAAAATCCAGCATATCCGCCTGGCGAACGAGAAAAAAGTGAGCGAGAGAGATATTGAATGGGTCTGGCGAATGACAACTCCAGCTGTGTTTATTTTATACATGCGTGCGTCTTTATGCGAAGAGATAGAGAGAGACACTGTGACGGGCCCAAGCGGTATTCGCATCATTTTGAACAATTACTTTGCAATGAGACACGGACAAAAAAACAGCCAAAATATAGATTTTAATCTTTAAATAGGTAAACTTGAAATAGTTAATTTGAGGAGTAAATTTTAACCACATTTTAACTATTTTATTTTCAACGTGAATAGAAATTTCGCTAAAAGATGTTTTTTTTGTTCAGACTGAATTTTTTGCCAATCGCTTTTCCCTCTTCTTGGAAATAGCTCTCTCGGATTGTTCGTCGGCCTTTTTTCTTGGCTTGGGACGCGCAGACTGCTGCGGATGAGAAACTGCAAGGTGCTGCGGGAATGGTCCCACGATATAAATGAATAGTATGTAACATTCTTAGTAGCGCGCCACATGCGCAGCCAACGACATGTGTGCCGTTTGATAAAATGCCAGGGCAAAAAATCGAATTTATCGCCCAGTGCACCACAAGTAGAATATATCGTGAGTCAGACATAATGTGAATAGGATTTTTTCAAAGGCGAAGACGCAGCCGCCCCTAAATTGAAAAAAAAGATGAGTCAGAGATGTGATTTTTAAGCGATTAAATTTCAGAACATTTAAATGCCACTTGTTGCTACGAGATTCTGATCTGATTGTAAACACAAACTGCGACGCGGATTTTTTCGGCAACTGAGGAGCAAAAAATTTGAAAGAACTAGCAAGAAAAATGCGCAGTTATATGATCGGAACACGCTCCAGTTTGTGTCTTCCGAGTACTACAAATAACTGTTCTTCGGTTGACAATTTTTGCAACATAGAAATTAAATTGTATTAAATTATATCTGCTCATTGTTTGTTTTTAAAAATAAATATATAATTTTTCATTACAATTTTTTGCTTACCAAAGGCTGCAGACTGCGATTAAAACTGGTACAGCCGATTGCTTTTTGAATAAAAAAAAAATAATAATTTCCAACTAGGACGAGCTTGTTTTTCACTTCATTTAATTCTTTTGATCAAAACGTTGACTGATAGAGAGTTGTAAAAAAACTTATTTGCACGATTGTTACTAGCAAATGAATGCCGCGAGCTGCAATGTCCGCAATAATTCTGGTACTCGTCGAGGTATGCAATTTAAAATAATGGATAACTTTTGTATTGTTTGCAGCGAGTAAGTAACGAGCCTGGGAGGTCCGCGTGTGCTAAAAGCGCAATCCAATTTACAAGTTGACGTGCCGCAAAAGCAATGATTGCATGATTTTATTTCGCCGCCAAGGGGCCGCCGCGGGTATCGGGAGATGAAGGAGATGCAAAGTAAACACAAGCCGAGTGGCGACAGTCAATCGTGGGAGTGCAAAGAAGCCAATTTTCCCGTTATTGTGGGAGTGAGACGTTTTCACGCCGACCGAGAGATGCAAAAAAAACAGGCGTGCATGTGCTTAGGGTTTACTACCGGCGCCTTTTAAAAGAGCAGTTTATTTATTTCCAGCAGAGAAGCTCCGAATATCGCCGACCGACACCGGAATGCAGTTAATTACGGGTGTTAAGACGGCAATGATTTGCACGCCGCTGGCGCCAACTTTCTGCGCTCACAGCGTTCAGGAGATACATTTCAGAATCAGACTTACCAGAACTTGAAATTTTTGCAAAAATCTAAAAAAAAAAGGAATTAATTTTGGATTATTTAACAAAAAAAGTTATTATCAAATTTTCCCTGAATTGATAAGTCAATAATAAAAATTTAATTGGAACTTTTTCAAATAAGTGAATATGACATAAAACAAATTCTTTACTGTTATTACAGATAAAATTTTAATTTCTCCAAGTGTCTGAATTCAATTCAAGAAGCTTGGCGAATGAGTCCGTGAATTTCGTTCCACAGCATGAATTAAAGGAAGCGAAATTCGCTTAATTGATTGGCGATCAATGATACACACAATTTGTTTCGCGAAACCGCACAACGATCAGTGCAGCCGAATAGAAACCGAGCCGGGGGTTTTTCAGCAGGCGGAGGTGAAAGTTTCTGAGCCCCCATCACCGCCACAGTCATTATATGATTTGGAATTATCCTAACCCCTTTCACTCCGCTCCTCCGACGGTATGATCTAATCTTCCGCCACGAATTTAGGCCATCAAATAATTTCCCTCCATCATGTATAAAATATATTTGCATCGGAGACTTTTTTCCACGTGTTTCAGGAATGAAAAATTAAGCAAAAATAAAATCCGCTCATTAGTACCTAATGAGAGGCAAAACTTTTCTAAATGAGCTTTTGCCAAAGTTTGTCGCGCCGCCTTTTGCATTCGTAATCGCCCTTTCCGCGTGCGTTTTTTTATCAAAGGCAAAAAAAAAAAACGCGCGGTTTAATGAGCAACTCGGACAATGCGGGCATTAAGCAAATTTTTCATGTTGCTCGAAGGCAAGGGAAAATCCAGGGCCAAGTCGGAAAAGTGGCTTTAATGAGCATGGCAGTAAGTCATGTCGCTTTCGAAATAAATTTTGCGTGTCAAAAGGGGCGTTTTTTCCTAAAAATAAAAATAATTAGCGTGCACTGACCGTCTTCCATGGTTTCCAGGCTGATCGGCGATTCGGGCATGCTGTCGCCATCCGAGGCCAGGCTGTACGAGTGCTCCGTTTTTATGGGCACTGCCCCCAGGGCGGCATCTGTCATTAGTCGGTCGTGCAGAACCACCCCTGGCATTTTCGAGTCGAGCAACCCTCCGCCTGTCCAACAGTCGGGCCCGTCTTCGCGTAGCACATCGTGCATTACCTGCAACAAAAAGCGAAAAAAAAAACAAATTATTACAAAATTCCACAGATATTTAAAATCAAATTAAAATTTAATTACTATTTTATTTTAGAATTTTAAATTGTTTTCTTCATTCTTAAAAATCTTAATCTAAATGCAAGAAATATATTCATTAAAATGTAATTTGCTTGAGTCAACTATATGAAGTTTTGTCAATAATAAATATTAAATATTTTACTAGCTTAGGCAAGCCTCATTAATAATAATTAATAAATATAATTCGTCTGCCGTCAAATCAATAACCGCTGGGCCTCGATGGCAACATTATTTATGTCTATACATCAGACCAATTAAAAACGAATTCCGTGGTTTGGTGCCTTTTTAAAATATAATTCGCTCGAGAAGGAATCTAGTGGCCAGAAAATTTGTGGCCTGTGGACAGACAAGGAGAGTCAGTCTTTATAGACGCGAGGGTTCGTCGACCTGTTGCGTCGCAAGGGGAACTTTTGATCTCATGAGGTAGAAATTTCTCTCTCATCGTCAGGCCGAAGGAGAAGGAAAAACACAATTTTTGTTTTAGGGATGTCTGGCAACGGAATTTTTTTATTCCCGGTGCCGCGGCTTATGGGAAAAACAAAGCTGAGGGACTTTGGGAAGGATTAAATCAGACCCAATCAAACGCCCGTATGTTTAATCTGGCTGCCATGATGCATGTTCGGGCACAACATAATGAAGCATTATGTTTATTTATTTATATATATTTGTATATCGCTTGATAAAATCACCCATATGTGGAAGAGAGCGAGCGAGCGAGAGAGACAATGAATGCTCCATTTTCGACGTGCCGGCTTAATCTTCGGTGGTATGCTTTGTATTTACGCATCAGAAATTGGATCATTTTCCGCCGCTTTGTCAGGGCAGGCCTGGTAATTCGTTTCCAGCTTAATTTCGTCGCTGTCACAGCCACACCAGCTTCGTGTAATTTAACGGAACCGGCACTTAATTACGCTTTTAATGCACACACCGCACGTGATTAAAAGTGTCAAATGTGCGGCGGCACTTCGACGTTTTATTATTATTATTTTTGAGAACAGACAGAGAGAGCAGGAAGCACTATCAGTTTTATCTCAAACTAAAAGTTGTTTGTAATTTATTTTATTGCTCTGTCCAATTTTTTTTTCTCTCCAGACAAGAAACTCTAAAAATATATGTGTATTTAAAAAAAGGCTACTGAAGTGAAAATTACTAATTTTAAGCGAGATAATTGACTTCCTCAAAAAAGCTGTTGATACAGAAATTGGCTGCTGTTAATTGAACTATTTATTATTCTCAACATCCGGTTGAGACTTGTTTGGAGGTGTGCAGAGATCAAATTTGGGTGAGATGTGAAGGTGGTCCAAAATGCGTGGACGATTCGAATAAGCAGCGCATGAGTTGAATGTGCAGCGGTTGAGCAGGGCGTGGTGCCCGCGGAATTAGGTCGTTCAACTTCTTCTTGTGTTTTCTGCTGTTACCTCGCAGGTATTCCAGCGCAGAAAGTTGCCGGTCGCTTCTCTCTTGTGCTTGAATTGAATTATTTGCCGCTCTTCCAAAAAGGGGGTAAATCAAAGAGGAGCACCAATTCTGCATTTTATGAAAATAAATATTTTAAGCTCAGAAGTTAAATCGACAAGAATAAATTCCAAACAATTATACTTTCCGTGAGAAATGCATTTCTATTTTTAGCATTAAATATTGAAAACTCGTATTTAATTGGACGGAATAACTGAGGCAGTTAAACTAGTCGAAAAATCTGGATCACCGGTCAAAAACAAGAAGTCTTTCTTGTGCGCAGCGAAATTGGCATGCTGCAGAATATGGAACAATGCAGCGCGGCAAGAACAAGTGCATGGCTAATTAGCCGTTTGGAAACAATCGTGAGATTCCTCGCTGCGGCTACCGTTACATCCTTTTCCTCTTCGACGCCAACGAAATCATGCAAAAATTATGTAGATTTTTTGGCCACACTCTCTCAGCTGAGGAAAATGAAATAATATTTTTGTTTTGTTTTGCCGCTGACTTTGTGTGTATTTACTTTTCAAACTTCCCTGCTGCGAGGTGGAATCGCCGTTGTCACCTAAGCTTAATTAAACGACGCTTTGTCGCTAAGCTTTTTAGAGTTCCGACAGCGCTAATTTGGGAAGCGTGTAGTGCGATAAACACGCTCATCCTTTCTATGGGAAAAGTCGGAGCGGATGGAAACGTCGGGACGCTTCTGGAATTCCCCTGCAGTCTGAGAATTGCAAGAAAAACGCGCGACACGAACTCTTTCGACCGATTTGCTTGCGGTAAATAAAGTACAATATTATGCAAATCGACCCACGGCGGAGATGCTTCGCAGAAATCTTGGAATGTGATCAAAATTAATCTTTTTCCCAGAAATGAGCGTTTTGGCTGAGGTAGAAATTGTCGCTTGAAAATAATCCAATGTCAACTTCTTTTCAGTAAAAAGAGCAAATGATAAAATATATGAAAACTCCTTATCTTGTGACGCCAAAAACTACTTATTTTAATTCTCGCTAATCTAATTCACTCCATATAAACGACGTCAGCTTTCTATCAGAGAGGAAGCTTTTTAAATCGGCTGAAGGGCAATTTGGCAACTTTCAAATTCTCAAATCTCAATTCACGCCCAACTCGATTACACGAAAGATTTCTCAACAGCACGTTTGACTCTTTTTCTGCCCCTGCACCGACGCAATTAACGCTGAATAACAGCCGTTTGATTGATTAATTCGCATTTCACGAGCCACTATATTAATGTTCTATATTTTTTGCATGCACAAGAAGCGGCCACACCTCCGTCGTGAGACGCCCTGGCCCGCGGGTGTGCTCGGCGCGCGGATATATTACCTTCTTATGCATGTGTGTGCACCGACAAATAATAAGATATAAATACAAATTAATAATAGCATGAGATGGCAAGAGAGATAATTTGAATAACGATTGGTGCGCTCTGGTCACCCGTGTAAAAAGGAAGCACCGTTAGAATTATCCACATTGCATGCTGCGCTGTATCAAATGGAGAGCGGTGGTGGGTTTTAAAATAACTCTCTCGTACAAGCTCTCTTATCACCTCTCGGGAATATTTCTTCTCGAAAATCAGCCACGCCTCGTGAACCCTGATGGACCAGTTTTGAGACCTGTGTTCGCTCACCAAGCCAAGAAGGAATGGCTGCTGCCGCCGGTTTCCTCCATACTTTGTCACGAGAGAGCAGAGAAATCATTGTTACAGCAGAGCAGTTAAAAACTATTAATGGGATTTCCTATCGCTTTGCCCTCCGTCACGTGTAAAAATAGATTTTACGTCAAGTTTTCCTGCACTTTTCTAAGAAATGATTGAAAATTATTATTAAGGTCGCGTAGTTAAACATTTTATTACTTTTCGCAAGATAATTTTTTACCGCATCTTTATTGATTAATTCTACGTTTTAATCACCATAAAAAAATTGAAGTTTAAATTTCAAAGTTGCTAAATCGCGAGTGCAATCAAAAGATAAAATTCTCCAGACGTCGGCTTTAATGCATTTTGTAATTGCTAGCACGCGATATCAAAATGAAATGCTGCACATCATAAGAATGCCGCCTGCGCAACATGCAGGGCTTGTTTTAATTCTCCGGTGCTCTTGGGACAAGTTTATTACTCATTTCTGTGCTCGTCCGCTCTTTTCATTTTTATTATTTTTGTTATTATTCCAACAATGTATCGCAGGCCGGCGTTCGCAAGCATTACGCAAATGGGATGCGATTATTCCGAGATGGAATTTACGGAGAAAAAAATGTGCACCGGCCACTCCTTCTCCTCTCCTCTGGAGCGCAACACTTTCCTCATTGACCTTGCGAGCTGCAAGATTTCTTATTCGTTTCGTATCTTCTTGCGGCAAGAAAGAAACCAAAAAGCCGGCCGGTGCGAAACTCAACACCAAAGGGGTTCGCAAACTGGTTGCAAAAAAGGGGGCGCCCAGATTTTTTTACTTTTTATATTCACCTATACCTATATTAGTGCATCGCAAGGAACAGGTTGAATTTTTTTATATTAATTTGCATGAAACAAGGAATGTAATTTAATTCAATTCAGCGGCAGGAAGAACGGCGCGTTTTCTTTTGTTTGTCTGGCGAGATGGAGCGTCAAATCAGCTGAGGCGAATTGTGCTAACAAAGGAATTGACCTAATTGATCCTTGATAATGACTCTTGAGCCGACAATAACATGCACCATGGAGTTTCACACCCTATTTCATCTGCATACACAAAAGAGACTGAGCATTATCCGCGCACCAAGTGGCGCGTCGCCGAACTTTCCAGGCGGAGAAATTTTCCTGGAATTCCGGGCTCAACAAAAGCCTTTAATGGACAGCTTAGCAGCAGCCAGAATGAGAGGAGTGTATCATTATACTGAACAATTAAACTTGAGATGTGGGCACATAAGTCTGCATTGAAATACAATAACTCGAAAAATGATTTTGAGCTAAAATTTGCAAAGGTTTAAACATGAATGTGCTACTTTTAGTGTAAAGAACCATGGGCGTAGAAAAGAGAATTGAAGATTTTGAATTGAAATAAAATATTTAAAATGGAAATTCCGTAATTTAAATTCAAAATAAAAGATAAAAAAAATTATCTTACTTGATAAAAGTCTAATTATGTACGGCTGAAATATAGAATGTGGACTCTTTCAGAATTGGAACTTTCAAGAGGATTAATCCTTGCCATTAAACATCCCACTTCCCTGCTGACTAAAATTTTCTCAGCTCAAATTTCGATTTCCTGGTCGTTTGCAAATCTTGTCAGCAGTCGAGCGGAAGACGCTCACTGGTATTAGCATAAAGAAGCAATTAACCCGTTGGCGTTCGGCAATCGCGAAAACGATAATTGCGCTGCACGCGCGCGTCTCTCTCTCTCTGCGGAGGCGTCTTTCTCTCTCTGAATTATAATAACACTGCAGTGGCGCTAAAAGCATTCATTACTAGAGCATGGCTGGACGGCCGTTTCATTTAATTTTATCAGAGCGAGCGTCAGTGTCTGGAGCCGCAGACGGTCGGCAGCCGGCTGGCTGGGGCGACAAGAAAAATCCGCCCGCCTAATAGGCACCCCTTGGCTGGTGCGTGTGTGTGTCATTCATGCGTATGCGTGCATTGGCAGCACGAGGCCATGTGGGCGACACTTTCAATAAGCAGGGGTTGCCCACCCACCGAGGAAACTATCCTCCCACCCTTGAGCCGAATGAGCTGCGCCGCGAACCACCCCCGCAACAGAGGCTTACGTCGGCAGCGATGGTGCATCTGACTTTCCTCCTCGTCAGTGACGCCGTTTGCCAAGTTTTACGACAAAAGGTTAATTGGGAAGCTCTGGGAAGAGCTAGGGAGGGTCTCTCTGTCAACACACTTCATCACCATCATCAAGACTTTTCCTCAAGAATACAATTACGTGGAGGTCCTCCGACTTAATTATTTATTGAGAAAAAACGGTTTCCCGAATATGGTGAATTGGCCATTTGAGTCGTTTACTACGCACTTGGATTTTAATTAAATGCTGATTCAAATCAATATTTTGCACTTCAATAATTCATAATTCAATTTAGGAGCAGCAGGAGATTTTTTTAATTGAAAATGTAGATAATCTTTTAGATTTTATGCAATATTAAAAAAGTGGTAAGTTTTTATCCCAAAGAAAACTGAAAAATTTAATTTTTTTATTTCATTCATTGATTTTGAGAGAAAATATTCGAAATCCTGACGAAGATGAATTTTTTAATTTTTTTCCCCAGCGACTGTTGTGCGGGTTGCATAAGGCCACATTTGAATGCGAGACAGACAACTTGATCAAACCAGTGTCCTAACGCCCTTCGCATTTTCCAGTGGCGCGCGTAAGCCAATATACAAACCCTCTGCTAGACGCACTTCTTTTTGGTCTTGCACAAAGAAAGAGCGGCTCTGAAAATAAAAATAATCCAGCACATCCCCTTTTCTCTCTATGTGTGAGTGACTAACTCGAGCAGCCCGTAGAATCTTTCATCGAGAGGCTTTTTATGAAAATATACACCACAAAGATGAAATAAGCTGTGATGCAGGGGGATTTAGTAGATTTTCTACAGCGGCATCCTTCGGATTAAAAAAACTAGGAGAGACGATTTTTCTCTCTCTTCGCGTGCATGCCTCGTCCGAGTCAGGAGACGATTATTATATTTGGTGGTCGAAAAGAAGGAGAGGCTGCGTTGCTGCTGCTGCTGCTGCTGATCCAAAGAGAGGCAGATGAACCCGTGAGAAAGTGGGAGTGGCCGTGGCTACAGGTGTTTTTTAAATGACCTTGTGATTCTGGGAGGCGGCCAGAATGTAACGCAAGAAAACGGAGAGAAATTACATTATTAATTTCGTTTTCATCTCTCCAGACGCGTCTCCGTCTCGTTGTTATGATTAAAAATGATGCGAGTCTGTGCGTCCGGAATGAGTAATGAGTCTATGTTCGGCGTCAAATTAATTTCGGCCGTGTATAAACACAGAGTGCGTGATGCGAAGTGACGTTTGTAATTTGCATTTGAAGCGCCCGCCGAGAGCAGCAGCAGACCGGCGACACAAGCCGAGAGGGAGCGAGGGGCTCAGCCGCAGATTCCTCGCAATAATTATTAGACACGAATTCGTCCACGTTCCGCCACGGCGTCGATTGCTGCAATTAAGTAAGCGTGGTGGCTCAAATATGTGCTTTGGAATACAATCACGAGAACAGACGAACCATCAGGAATGCGAATGAGTAAACCATGCCAAAAATTATTATTTTTATATGGACTCGGAGTTTTTGAAGAATACAGTTTGTTTCATGAGTAGCCAAAAATTATATCCTGCACAAAATTAAAAAATGATAGTAAATCCACTCAGGCTAATATAAACTAAAAATTAAAGTGCTCATAAAATTTAAAATAATTCCTTCACATTTAAAATTGAAAGCAACTTTCAATTTCAGCTTCTTTGGGCTTAAACACATTTCATTTTTATTGCTTTATGGTTCTCCATCAGAATTGAGATGTTCGGCTTAACAGATTCTCTCAAAAGATCCTCTCACAACAAATTCTTTTTCAACAAGTTCAACGACCCATCGTCGTTTCTTTAAAACCACTCGAGCAAGGACTCAATCAATTCAATAATCAATCTTCAAAGAACCCTTTTTTTATTCTCGGAAAAAAGCGGATCTTGGCATTCTCAACTTTTGGAACTCATGCTCTGAACGTCTCAATAGAATTCAATCAAATGCTTTGGATTAAAGGCGTCGAGAAATTGTTTCCGAGGAAGCGCGCAAAAGTAATTACGAGGCAGCATCTGCGAATACGAAATGGTATCATTCACGTGCGCCGGAGTGTCGTCTCTTTCGGCGCGGCCGCACAAGAATTGAAACACCCACGCCGCCGGAGAGCTGCAGATTATGCCGCGTATATATAAAATTGCGCTGGCGGGAGTATGAATTTATCTGCTGTGCATTATATCCGAGACGAGAACGGACGCCCACGCCGCCGCCTCAATATACAAGTAACACAGGCTCGGATGCTGCTCGGCGATAAATTAAGAACTGGAGCAGCTCAAGAGGTTTAACCTTAACCTTTCGGCTCCGTCTGCAGCCCGGAAAACCACTGAAAACGCAACCCGAGATAAAAACCACCAAACCTCAAAATGAAACGTTTTTCCCGGCTAATATTCGTTAATTATACTAAAAAAAATCCCAACGCAGCAGGTTTTTAAATAATTTTTCAAAAACCGCTAAATCACGGCAATTTTAATCAACAACCTTTCCTCTAAATTCGCACAGATGTGCTTTTCAATTAAAGAAACAAAGAACTCGGATGATTGCTTTCCACTCGACTTTCTTGCTTCTCTGCTGGAGATTATATAAAAATAAATTGAAAAACAATGTGCAACTTGTTTCGTTTATCGAACGGTAATTATAGCCGAGCTCGCAATGTTTGTTTCATTGTGTGTCTGCTGAGCATAGAAGACGAATAAAACACATTCTCTGTCTTGTGGATACGCGCCAACGATAAAATGCCGCATGCAGGAAGCGTCGGGATACTATCAATAAACATGCACCCGCAGCAGCGACTCGCCTTTTATCGCGCGCCTTCCAAGCAGCACCCTTTTTTCTTTACGAAAACCCTTGTGTAGAATTTCGAGGGCAATTAGCCGATTCGTCTTATCGCAGTTGGGGGACCGCGTCCCTGAGTATATAAATTTTATATCGTGTGAGTTAGGGTGCTGCTGGCGAGAAAACTGTCGTCAAAATTGCCCGTTATCGCAGTTCCCTCGAGTTTCAGGGGCACGGAAAATGTTTTTTCCGGGCCACGTGATGATATGAAAAAGGTCCAATTAGCCCGGGGGTGATAAGTGAAAAAAGCGGCGGTCTTCCTTGAAAATTTCCACGTGAAATTGAAATTGATGCGATGAGGTTCACTGACATTGATAAAGAGCCGTGCAGGCCTCGCACGAAAGCAGGGAAAAAGTAAATAATTATGCTCGTAATGTTTCTTCCTGCGTCCCTCGTGTAAGAAAACTCGTTTATTTTTATGTAAGACTCATTTGTTTAATTTTTTTCTCAGCGATAGCGGCTTAAGTGAAATCAGATGAAGAAAAATTACGCTCGAATAAGGAACCTGAAAATTCAATTAAAATTTGTTTTAAAAGGCGCCCGTCGAATCACGATTGCAACAAGTGCTTGCGTGGTCTCGATTTAAAATTCATGATTCACGGTTTGAATTTCGAGTGAGCAGCACATTCCCCTGTCTGCAAATAAAAAAAATAAACAACGTGTGCGATTATTTATGCATTATATGCCGATGCTACTTGCGCAAATAAAAAAAAGGGACGATCACGACTTATTCCAAATTAATTGAAGTGAAAATAAAAAAATCAGCACGCGCTTTTTCATTCCTCTCATCTCGCGGTTCCCATAAATTTGTCAGCGTGTTTACAAAGTAAAAAAAAAAATGTGTATATTTAAACTGCGCGAGCTGCAATTACCAAATGGCTAATTTCACACATCATTTTCATTATATCCTATGGCCCGACCATGATTGAAGATGCCGAAAGACGCAAAAAATGTTCCGCTACATCCCGTTTTCTTTTTGACTTTTTTTGTTTCGCGATTTTCAAAAGTCATGCTGACTCTCGGCGTGCACTCGCGGGGGCGGCTTGAGCGAAAAATAAAATACACCGTTCGTTTCTCTCGCCGCCGCGAATTAATTCTCGTGTGTGCTCGCGTACTTAAGCTTTCCAGGCGCGAACTGGCGAGACCAATTAAGCCGCGGCTTTTTGCCCGACGAACGAGCAATTAAAAATTAATTTCCAACTCAAAGTGACGTCAGTGTATTTGCAAAATCGTGCTGCGGGATGACACGGCGCATTTTCATGCCCCATCAATCTACAATGATCACGACTTGTCTCTCTTTTGTGGGCTTAATCAACGTCGGGTGAAAGCATCATCATCGCATCACGCCGCGCGCAGAGTAAATTTATTTATATTGAACGCGTTTCGGCGCGGCGTCTGATTTCTGCACGCGCATAAACTGATAATTCACTTAATGGTGTAATCCATCATTCCCCAGTAAAACCTCCAGCATGCAAAACTGCTTGTTTTCGCTGGTCGTGACTGTCAGATTGAAATTTCCCGATATGCAAAAGGAAACGACGGCGACAGAATATTATTTTAACTGCGACTCAAAATAGAAATGGAAATACAAACGTTTAGAGACTTCATACGGCTGCCTTCGCGACTTACTGGAATTTCAATTATACACAAACACACTTGGCAATTCAATCAGAACCACTTAGCATCAGAATGTCATTAGAAAAGCAAATGGATTGGAATAATTTTAATCACAATAGAAACTTCATTCTTTTAATAGATAATAACGAAAATAAAATTTTAAATCTCTGAATAAATTTTTAAATAAAAACCAACCACTTTTTTTATTTGAAGAAAAAAAACTTTGCCCTTGCTGTGTTAACCGAATATGCAAATAAAGCCTGGAAGCAGTTTTGCGGAGCACAAGCTCAAATTGTTGGGGCCGGTAATAAGAGCAGTAATAATTTCCATTCCTCCCGCAGTTGTTTAGAAAGCAGCATCTCATTTGAACACCTGAACCTGAACACGGCGCGCGTCCATTTGCTCGCTTATCATATCCAGACAAAAAATTGTGTTCAGCCTTTACATTGCTGTGCTCGGAGCGAATCAATTTTTCCAGCGTGCAAACCTGCTGCATTATTTAGAGCATCCCCCGCCCGCACGCGGACGCTAATTTATTACTCGAGAGATGAAACTTAATTTATTTGCCGTGCACATGCACATCAGACATTGCCAGGCACATCCTCCTCTTTTGCAACGAATTTAACCAGAATTTCACTATTCATTCAATGGTTACAATTATTTCAATCTCAATTCTGGGAATATCATTAAATGCGTGTTTATTCATTTCGAGCACAGTGAATGTCTGTTGAGTTCGACGAAAGCTCTGAAAGAGGCGCATTAATTAATTGCAATGTCACATGTTCTGTTGACGATTAGCAAGGAATTTAAGCCAGGTCGTAAATCAGCGCGGAAAATTTCAACGCCGGCGATAAATTTCAGTGAGCTCACGTTTCCTCTCTCTCGCTCATCTCCCTTATCATTACTGCAATCTACGGCAATAACTGTCTGAAAAATTAACCGTGAGGTTTATAAGTTTTGCGAATGCACTCCATCAAACACGTCAGGTATCCGAACAGGATGCGAAAAAAAATAGGGCAGATTTATGTTTCCAATTTCGCTGACCCAATATTTCTATTTCACAACAATACGCATACAAGGGGAGATAGAGATCATTATTTTTTGTCATTAAAAAAGGTCGTTGCCTCCGAATGGGAAGAGGAAAAATCAATCACGGTGTATTATCGCGAAAAGTCAACGAGTGCCCCCATGGTTTGTTTCGGCGCGAGGTGAAGCAACTTTGTTTGGAGATGCATTTACGCGATTTCTCCCTCGCGCGCGCACGCGAATCCTGCTGGCTAACCTCGTTTCGCCTGTCGAGGATGCAAACTCGAGAGTGGTATTCATCATTTTCGGAGACGGCTCATATAACTTCGGGCAAAAAGAGGCAGCTTTCATTCATAAAAGTTCCACGCTACTCGCCATGTGAGAAGCAGACGGAGTTTGAGGCGGAGTAGGAGGAAGATAGATTATGAAGAAGAGAGGGGCTTTCGAATGAGTGTGGAAAGGAAATGCGCTGTTGAATTAGATACATAAAACTTGGGAGCACTTTATCATCAATGGTGTCTCTAGCCAAATAGATTGCAAAGAAAAAGAACATCATAAAATACACGAATTAATGAAAATATGGCAATATATTAATAATATGAAATATTTCATTGTATTAAAAATTATTTAAATGTCATTTATTTTCATTTCTAATTTTTGTAAATTAAAGAAGAGAAAAATAAATTCTAATTAAAAATTAAACTTTATTCCAGAAATTATGGCTTTTTTTCAATATCAACCATAAAATTTTTCAAAGAGAAATTTGAAAATCATGACTTGCGAGCAGCAGATAATATAGAATTGCACGGCCCTCGAATAAACCCGCCGGACACACATGTGTGTCGATAAAATCATGCTTCACACTGGCCCATCGCGCACGCCTCCTGATGTGCCACAGCCGGCATGAATAAAGGAACAAAAAGACTCTGCGAGACCATGCAAATGCACGCTTGCATCGTACATGGACCCTTTCAGACGCCCCACGGCCCAACTCCTTTTTCTCATTCTCCTCCACGGAGAACCACTTGTTGGATTCTATTCTAGCTGTATTGTTTTTTTTTATGCGGGCACCCACGCCGCTGCTTGATAACGTCCTTTTTCGGTTGTTTCCTTTTTGGACGCGCGTGCATCCCGACTGATAAGAGGCGAAAACGACGCTTCTCGCGTTGAAGCATCGCGTGCTCGCTGTGCTCAGTGGCCGCGAAGACGTTTGTTTCAACCGGTGAAAAAAAACGGCGGAAGAACTGCGACATGCTTGTGACCAATTTAATTTTTTCAAGCAAACAGCAAGAAAGAGCGGGTGCACGTGTCGAGCAGGTTGCATAAGCTTGTGCTTTGAAGTTGAAGAAGAAAATTGCCTTTCTTTCCTATGCAGATGTTTTCCTCGTTTTTATCTAATTAAGCAATTAAGTATTCATTCAGAGGACAAAAATAATCAGCAAAGCCACATACTAAATATTTCATCAAGCCAATTTAAATTTAATAAATTTATCTTAAAAGCGGTTTTCCGCTCTGTCAATCTTTCGGTCACCACAAATTTTCCCCGAGATAAACAGAAAAAGTCTAAGCTCTCCAGCGCTATGTCTAAAATCACTGGAATATTGACACTCTGATAACCTACTCTGACCAGTTTCTCCTAACGAGTGACTGCCTCAGAGATCAAAATAATTGATTGTGCGACAGCGAGAAATGAAAAATGCTGCTCTCTCGGATATATAGAAGTGTCCTTTTTCGAGTGAACGTTATTAACTGGCGGTTCCTTTCTTGTCTGGGCGTGTACAGTGCTTTTTATTGAAAAGCGGAGCGAGTGAAATGAGAAAATATAGCATCTGCGAGAGCTGGTTCTCTGGACAAATAATACGGCCAGAGTGTAAAAAAGTGCCGGCTCGAGGGGGGCAGCGTATATTGCTCGCGCAAGCAGAATTGGCGAGTGGAGCAGGCGGTTTTTCCGACTAGCGGTGCCAAAGTTCAAGAGCAAAATCGCAGATTAGCAAAAAAATGCGTGCAATGCTCAAGACAAAAAAGCGAGGCCAATGAAGAAAGCTTCTGCCTGCTTTAATGTCTTTTGAGATTGGAAAACAACTTGTTTTTCTCTGATAATTAATTACTATATATTTAATACTTTGAATTAACTTTAAACTTTTTCTCCTTGATGTAAGATAATTATGTTATTTTCACTTAATCGGAATAAAAATTGTTGTATTGACCGAGAAGAACAAATAATAATAAAAAAGAATAAATGAAAAATTAATCAGTTGTTGGAAGGAGCAAGATTTTTATAAATATTTTTTTTTCAAGTAAAAATTTATGTGAAGCATTAAAAGAAAAACCAATTTTGTGCCAAATATCCTCCTCAAGCATCCGATTTCGCACAGGCTTTTTCAGCGAGTGGGAGTGAATCGCGGTTGGATGCCTCTCGGCAGCTCTTTGTGCAGGAGTCACGAAAGCAGGGCATCCGCATAGCTTGGGATGCTGCATCTGAAAGCCCGGCCGGCATCCTCTCACCGCACGACCGACTGACAAGAAGAAAGACCGCGTCGATCTGGAGCAATCGAACACATACACACACACGTGTGCATGCACCTTTCCACCTCGGGGCTATTTTTGATCGTGATTTTCATTGTCACTCGGAGCACGAAGTAGAAAAACAGCAGAGCTCCCGATAGAGATGACCTTATCTTACATTTAATCAATCTTAATTACTATTGATTGTAATAATTTATCCATCCTCTAAAAACAAAACTCGTTTTTTCCGTTTAAATTGCAGTAGTTAATCGTATGTGCCCGCAAGATAATCCGTGCCGTTAATTCTTGAATTTTTAAAGGTGGTTTTGTATTTTAACGACCGAAAATCCAAATGAAAAGCACTTTACATTTTGTACAGTTGGGCAATTTTACACCGACGAGTTTCGATGGGCCATTTCAATAAATCTCCGGACCCAAACTTGTCTGAAAATTCAAGTTGGTCCTCCCTTGGAGCGATCGGAGCGCAGAGAGCCCATTTACAAGTTTCGCGGCAAGCGAGCGAGTCTCGATATGAATATTAAATTAAATTGCACGCGCTAACCCCAGCAGACCAAACGAGCGGTCATCTACACGATATGACTTTTGGGACGACGGCCGTTCACTTGGGTTTAAAACAAGTTTGCTGCTGGGCCGAATTGATCGCCTGACACCTTTAAAAAATCGTTTTTTTCTGACAATGCTAAAACTAAAAATTTAGAAAGAGTGGATGTTTTAAAACGTGTGCTTTGACATATCGCAGCGCTAGACCTTCAACTGGAAATGGCACTTAACTAGACACACAACTCGGAGCCGGTTTATTTACACAAGAGAGGCGCACACGTTAGATTATTCCGCAGGCATGTTGAATAATGACTCTTTTATCTCATTTCTGCGTCAAAAAAATGCAAACTTCTGTGCCCTGTACGCACATTCGCCTAATTTATGATGTTTTACGTTGGGATTAATGCACACATTGGTGCGTGTACTAAAACCACACGCACGCATGAAATATTAACCCAAGCGCGTCATCCTCTCTATCTCATTACATACAATACAATTGTGTAAACGCATATGAAGAGTCCATGATTTCAAAGCTGTCATTGAAATAAGAAATTTAAAAAAAATTATAAATTAACTTGCTAAGCGCACTTCATTATTGCAAAGGGTACTTTCGTTGCTAGAAGAAGTTTTTGGCTTAAATAATCATCAGGCGCCAGAGATGAAACAACTCAACTCAATTTCCATATTGTTCTAACTAAGTCGTTGCAAGGTGGTCGTAATGGTATTACTAGAGAGGCGTAAACGAATTATTTATGTTGATATTATCGACCCGCCTGTATTCGCCGCACATGTGTCGGCTCAGCACGTGAGAGCAACGGGCATTAAAGTTTAACTCTGAGCCTTTTATTTACACGCCGAAACTCTTATAACAGCGGCGCCCATCGCAGCCAATTCATCAACCGCGATACTTATTAATAAGCATCGATTTTACGGCAAACGAGCAAGCAAGCAAGCGACGCCGGCCGGCAAGTTATAAGCAGGCCGACGACTTTTGGTTTCTAGCTCTGCTAGTGAGGAATGTAGTGTTGAGGTTATGGTCATCGGCGCGAAGGGGGGCCGGAGAGGAGAGAGAGAAAGGTTGCATGGCCGGCTGAGAGGTGGACACCGCAGCGCCGCGCGTCCTTGGACTTAACCCCGCGACCTGGCGGACGTTACCCTTGCCTTGCCTCGCGCACACTTTGGCGGCGATAAATCTATCATTCGTTGATAATTTAGCACTTTTTCGCATAGTATTTAATTTATTTTTCTAGATTAGTTTCTACTCGATGATTAAATCCCTCCTTTTTATTTAATAGAGAAAGGCGCGGATGAGTCAAGTAAATCCAAAAATGGGCCTAGCAACACCAACTCTCTTGGGCCGAAAAAGGTATTTGCATAAAGCCTCAATTTGCGTTGCAAAAGGAATTTGTGCTTGGGGGAAAGAGGCCTCTTGATTGCTAAGAAACTGGGAAACTTTTTTAAATAGCAGAGAATATTTTTATTTATAATTTTAAATTTGTTTCAAGGAAAATCTTGCTCTGGAAAAATAATTATTTTGAAAATTAAATCTCATAAAAATAATTTGCTTCCTGTGACTCCTTATTTTTTCAATTCAATTTTTTATATAAAAAAATATATAAATTACTAGTTTTTATGAAATTTCAAATTTTAGATTTCATTTTAATATAAAAAGTGTCAATAAAATTTCAATATTGTTGCTCCATCAATGTGAGCTGCTGTCAGTAAAGGAGCAGATTGTATGCAAACTAAATAATTGAAACGTCAAATCAAGTCATGCAGGAAGCTCGTCAAGGTGTGTGTGTGTAGGAGTTGCAGTGCGGCGGTAAATTTCGCCGGCAGCTCTGAAAAAGGTATGCAAAAGGAAGGCGCGCCGCTGCCTGCCCGCGCTGCACTGATCAATATTTCATTGACCCGCCGCAGTGATATGTTGTTGTCTTTATTCAAATGCATGGACCCCATATGGAAGCTGGAACACAACAAGGCTTTCAAAGTTAACTGCCTGCACGGCATCGGCGGCGAAAAACACTTGTGCTCGTGCTCGATCTGCTCTTTCGTGTCGTGCGGCCCAATAAAGATTAAAGAGAGAGTGCCGGAGCGAGCAGAGAACAGTGAGCCAATGTGCGAGCCTTGTTCCCGCGGCGGTGATTTACTCTGCAAAATTCAGCGGCACTCAAGACGAGAGAAAGAAAAACTGAAGTATACAAAAACCAATTTTCGTGTTACATAAATTAATTAGCTTTTCCATTTGTAAACTTTTTGCTGAAATTTGCATACCACCAAGTGAGGCAAAAAAAAAACTGCTTTTAGTTAATTGGAGAACTGCGGAGGGAAGAGTCAAATTTTCAATCAATTTAGCGGGGAATCTGAATTTAATCAACGGTCCAGGCCATGTTTTCATTCAAAAAGTTTAATTAGTTCCACCGGTGTTCTTTCGCGCTGTAGGTATATTATTTGTTTCCTGCCGTTGAAAACTGATAAGACCCTCTTTGCAATTAGGCGCGCCGAGCACAAATTGCGAATACTCCCGTCGAGAAATAATGAGCCTTCATTCCGCCGTGGCCCATATTTTCCTGCGGCTTGGAAATGTCAGCAAGACGCCTCTCCAATTACACCGAATGCAATTAAAACCCAGCACCAAGTATATACTAAAAGTATTATGTTGTACAAATTTGTAAACACACCGACGGACGTTTAAATATTTAAATTGGCAAGGAAAAGGAGAAGTGACGCAATATTTTTTCGCGCGGAGGCTCTCGCCGAGTTTAACGGCCGCTCACATTCAAGTTCAGGGCCGCGCGACTATATAGGTCCTAGAGAAGGTAGGTAGAGGTGCCTCTCTCTTTTTTTTTATTCGCACAGTGGGATCATCGGAAGGTGCGAGCTCATCTCGGCAGGGCGTTGAACCTGCGCCTCCCAGGAATGCACCACAACAAAAACAAACACTGAGCTGCTCGATTCACGCACTTGCGATTTATGTAAGCATTATATATTTGTATGCGCCTCCGGTTGCCGCGTTATTTTGATTGCCGTCGTGCGATTTTATTACCGATGATTGATCGAGCACCGGTGCAGTGCGAATGATATTTAATTATTGCCGGCGCGCATTCCATTTATTTTCCCCAGCGGAGACTCTTAACCTCGGCGCGTTCGTTCATTCATTGAAAATTAACAACGCGTGAACGCCAGGCCGGCTGCTAATTTGATATGGGCGCGCGCAATTTGTCCAATGTTAATTGGCTCCATTTGTGCAGCTTCTGGAGCGTGCATCTCGAATTATTTATTTATTTCCATGCAGTTTTCGAATCGACCAAGAAAAACACAAACAAATTCCCAGTACGCAAGTGACGCCAGATTAAAAGGTCTTTTTATGGATTGTGCGGACGAAAATTGCTTCCTTAATTACGCTTTCGGCGGAATAATTGCATAGCTAGAAACACGGGATCTAGGACCTGTTTTTTAACAACCACTTTGTCAGGAATCTCCAAGTGATGCAGCAGCAGAGACGGTCGTTATAAAAAAAACGTTTCTTTTTCTTCCTTGCAAGGAGAAACACGGAGGTCGTAAAGACAGCTTCGCTTTAAAAGGGGTAAATAATTAAAATGTAGCCAGCCGGCCAGGAAAACCTCCCAGGTTGCAGAATAAAGTTTGTTCAAACAATGAAGACTGGCGGCGGCGCATTTGTTCTGGTTTAGGAGGCTCGGCAATTTGCCTACAATACAGGCGGAATGCGCTTCTGCTGGCTGCCGACGAGATTTTTGCCTTCACGCCTGTTGAATGCGAGGGGAATGACACCTGTGCCGCTGACTGATCTTAAAAGAAGGCTTAATAAACTCACTCAACGGCTCCCCTCCCTCGTCATTAGCGGAGCCAAGCGAGTATTTTAATTAATTTTATATCTGCGCGTGTGCTTAACCTTTGGGGCCGGCCGTGTTGCTTTTTGAATAAATAATATAAATAAAATGTTTTGGCCAGCGCTCGGTGCTTTGTATGCGCAGGGGTTCGATTGAGAGATTTATTTTGAATGCCGCTCCGAATGGAATGGTTCGAATAATATCGCGTCATGCATCGTTGATACGCTCGGGCGTCACATGCCAAAAACTTGCAAGTTCAAGAAACTCGTGTTACATCCAGCAGACACAATATTACTAGCACGGAGACTGGCTAATGGTTTTAAGTGTCTTTGGCAGAGGCATTTCACAGGCCAATCCCTTAAAAAAAAACACGTGAAATTGGCTTTCTGATGAAAAGTTGTCGCACTTAATACTTTGTCACGATTCGCACATTTAACACGCCGCTTTTGTCACCCAGCTCAACGCGAACATTCTCATCGCACAAAAAGAAAAATATAAATTAGAGTTAGAAATAAAAAATATTCTTCATTAGTTATTCTAAGCTTTTTACAAACTAATTTTACAAATTATGTTTTTAAAATTGCATAAAAATATAAATTTGCACCAGATTATTTTATTGTTTTGCAAAGCGTATTATAATAGGTTAAAATTTGTTCCAAAAAAGGAGTTAATCATTGGGAGAAGAGCGTCTTTTTTTTATAATTGAGTGCCCTCTCTTTTCGCTCTGCTGAAAAGTCTTGTCCGCCGTCGTGAGCACAACATAGCATTTTTCAGGTTGGCAAGTGAAGTATGAAGAGTGACAAGTGCTTCGCATTGTTCGCCGATAAATAATCTCAGCAGCTGATGGCGAGCGAGCATCTCTCACAACAGAGCAAAAACCATCGTGCCTTTCAAATCTGTGCTCCCGTCTTTTTTTCGCCGCCTGACAATTCCACGAAGCGCATTTTTGCACTTGGCTCCTTCCTCCTCGCCGCCTGCATAATTTTCACGAGTGAACACTACATGAAAGCAAACAGTCGCCTCGTTTGTTTAAGTATCAAATTGACGTGCGTCGCGTTTCCTCGAATTCCCTTTCGGAAAGGAAAGCTAGAGCTGCAGAAAAATGCTGTCGGGCTGCAGAGGTGTGAATACACGCGAGCTACTAATTCATGACTCACTTTGCCTCGCCTTAATCATATTAAAATTCAGCCAGTCAGTCACCTTTGAAGGGCACTTCACCTTCCTCCTCCTCCAGTGTCCAAAAAGTGTCGCTAATGGTGCTGACGAAAACAATTCGAGGAAGTCGAGATGGTTTCTCCCTTTGACATTCCACCCGATAAGGAAAAGTTCATCGTTTTCTATACTTTTTTCGGTCCCGACCTGCGGTAATTCAATGCCCCGATGGCAGTTTCCCAAGGATGTAGGATAAAATTGAATAAAAATTTTTATTTTTGATAATTTTTTTTACATAAGACATTTAAATTAAGCTTGAATAGTAATGAAAACGAAATTTTAAGAAAGGTGTTTTTAGTGATAAAGTTTATTAATTTACTCTTCAGTCTAAAAAAATTGAAATATTCAAAAGCTTAAATTTGTCTAAATTTTTCTTCACATCATTATTACTGTGGATTATTTTTCCAATTGATAAATGTACAATTTACGTCCATAAAATTTAGGAACAATCTTTTCGAAAAAGAAATTTTTTCACAAAACGGCACCACCACTACTTGCATTTTTTCATAATATTAGATCATTTTTCATTATTATTTATTAAATTTATTCTGGAACATAATTACATTCTTAAAAAGTTAAAATTGGTAATGTTAATTTAATTCCACATCAAAATAAATTAAAAAAAATTATTGATCAAATCGTATGAAATTATTTGAAGCTATCAACTCACTGATTGGCTAACCAGTGCGAGGAAACCGAGATAGCGCCCTCCTGGCGGCGGTTACGGAACCATGTCCGTTTTTAAGGTAGGGTTTGGGAAACTGCGCTTTGACGCCTGCTGCTTATGCAACGACATTTCTTGACCTTCGTTGGAATTCCAGTGCGCGAAAAACGCTGGACCTCGTGCAGGAGAGGCGTGCCCACGGTGCATGAGATCTGGCTGCTGTGCTGCCTGGGTACCGCTGCTCAGCTCTCGTGTAGGAGGATTTTTATTCGCTCCACATTATATTAAAAAGAAGGCGAGATGACGCGAGGGTTGCTGCTGGTAAAGAAATTAAAAAGACGGCGCGGCGGTGAAAGGCGGGTAACACAAAAAGTGTACAATAAAGAGAGGCAGCCTTAATAAAAAAAAAAAAAACGCTCGCGGATGTGGTGTTAATCAACTTCTCGTCCGCTTTGAGGAAAACGCGTACGTTCAATGAATAAATTTCTTTATTTCGGTAGAATGAAAATAGCCCAGTAGTGACGTCGAGTGGATAAAAAAGAAATCGCAAAGGTCATCAGTTATATATTATATTATCTACGCAGAAGGCAAAACGTCCAGCCAAAAATCCCCTCAACTAATTGTAAGCAAAACTTTTCCTCGGAGACTGACCTCTGCATAAAAGCTGATAATTACATAAGTCAAGCGTTTTGGTGCTGCTGAGGCATACATTGAAGTGGCCAACCTCACGACCCCTATATCAGTCGACCGTGAACTTAAGCGCTGATAAAATCGAACAGTCCTTCACCTATCTCGCTGTAAATTAACGCGGCTGCAAGAAAAGTTGTCACGACGTAAGTGCGACAATTTGCTTGTATGCATAAATTCACACAGCTATATTATGTGTAATCTCTGCTCCAATTATATAATAATAATGGCCGCAGATTCACGCGCCGATGTGTACGGAGAGGTATTCCTATGGTCATCGAGTTAAGTGGTGTAGTAAATCGTGTTATTGTCACTACATATTAGTTGTTATCTTTTTGTTCCCGAAGCAGAAAATTATGAGTACATTTAATTACCACCGATTGCAAACAAAACGCTAGCAGCATTGAATAATTATATTCTTAAATAGATATTTACTCACTTAAAATGTCGAGGTCAAGCGTAGAAAATTATAAATAAACCAAGTTTGTCCAAGGTCAAAGGGTTAAAATATTCCTCCCAACGAGGCAACCGAGAGGAAAAAAATCTGCCAGTCAGCAAACCGGGTTGGAAAGAGCGTGTGTAATAGTTTGTTATTTCCCAAGCAGTGGCACAAAAACGCACCAGTTTGAATGCCCCCGAGAAAGAGCAAGATTAGCACAAGATGCGTGCGCTGCCCTCTCAGTGTGAGTTTACTTATCCCGGCCGGGGTCACTCGCGGCGCAGAATGCAAATTCAATTAAAATGCACCGCGAGCGGGTTCAATAAGTCGCTTGGTTTTATTTGATGATGCTGTGAGAACCCACTTTAGAGTACAACATTCAATTTGCATCAGCAAAACTGCGCTCGGCGATAAATAAAATGTTAAGAGAGAGGAGTGCACCGAGAAGGTTACACAATTTTTATTTAGATTGAATTAAAATTGTCAGATTTATAAACAACTCGCTTTCTGCCATCTTTGATGCAACGAACAACACGAAATTTCGGCAGTTGTTCGGTCCTTAAATACACAGAGATAAGATATGCTCTAATTTTGATATCTGCCGGTTTACAATTAATCAGCAGCAGCCCGAGGCCAGTATTCTCCTTAAACGCACTTTTCTCTCTTTTTTCTTATCGCAAACGGGCGTCAATTGAAGTGGTTTATTGTTTCAGAGGGAATAAAGAAGAGAAACGCGTTTCCTTGGTGGTGCGGGTCAATCCGATCACAACGTAATCGAATAAGCAATCAGCGCCGTTTTGAATAATGAAATTACACGCGTGCCAATAATAGAATGGAGCCGAGAATAGCCGCATACGCACATACGCACTCGAAGCGTCGAGTAATTCAATTATTTATGAGGAAGCCATAGTGGCGGCGGCGAGGACGAGCATAGAGAGAGTGAGTTTGTCGCTCGCCCAAGGGGTGCAGCGCGATATTATTCCTCCCTGCGTTACCATTCATGCGCCGAAAAAGCAGTGCGGTGCTAACGAGATTTTGCCTCTCGTGACGACACCGCTTAATTCAAACAACGCGAAAGCGTCACTGCCAAAATTTTATGATGATTTTATTGCTGGGAAAGGTAGAAAGAGAGAGAGAGAAAATTGACGTCACGCGCCGCACAAACACCCACAAAACCACCTGCCGTCGTGAGCGGAATTTTCGTTTCGTCCGTCTCGCGGGAGAAAAAATTCTGCAAGCTAACGGTGCGCCATTTATCCTTCAATTAGGCGAGTGACTTTTTTATTTCGTGCCCTCAATTACCATGCAGACGTGCAGCATGAATGCATTCCTTTCTTTCTCTCTCCGTGGACTTTTTGAAGAGCAGTTTTTAAGCACTTGCGTTCCTATATATTTTACCATTTCGCCGCCTCCGCGCAGACGAGGGAGCTCAATGTGTAAACAAAGTTGGAGAATATCAAACCGCCAAGATGCTAATGGATTTTCCCACAGTCGTCACCCGCCGAGATGGAACTGAATTATGTAATTTTTCAAAATGAAGTGTTCCAAATTATTACGATTTAATTTTGTATAATTTTCTTTCCAAATGAAAAGTGAAAATTAAAAAATATATGCAGGATCAAAGAAATGGAAATGTCATATTTTTGTCCTGTTAAGTCACAGAAAATAAATAATTCACAAGCAAAATTTTATTCTAATGCATCCTCCTTTAACCTTCGAAAAATACTTTACGGGAAATTAATTTTTTTTTTTCAATATCGTTCAGCATTCTACTACAAATGTGTTTATATAAAATTGTCAGTTTAATAATATGTTCATTTAATAGTTTTATTGCTGTAAATCATGGAAATTTATATGCTTTCCGGCAAACATTTTGCCTAGGATCGTTATAGATACGATATTAAATATGTCTCGCAGCGCAAATGCATTACGAATCGTGCATTCGTTTATCGCTTTCCCCCTGCCAATGATTTATGCCAGCCAAGTTGTAAAAATATCATGACTGAGCTCGCAGTAAGACCCCCTTAATTGCTGTTCCCAGAAAAGCACGGCTCGCACTTTTCGTAGGGTGTTTACATTTGCACAGACATTCTCAAAAGTGTAGCCATGGTTATAGTTAGTAAAAGACGGCCTAGTTAAATTATCTTTCAAGCGCCGATGGAATGAAAATAAAATTTACTTCGCACCGCCTCACCCCTTATCACAGTGGCAAAGTGTGAAAAAAACATCACACAGCAGCAAAGAAAAGTTTCTTGAACTGGAAAACAAACAAATACAGCAGCATGCGGAACAATTAAACAAAGCGCGCCATTTCAAGAGTGACGATGCGTTTGCTTGCTTAAAAATAAGAGAAGAATATATTTTAAAAATCTCAATTTTATTTTGATTGTCTCTTTAGAGCTTTTTCTTTTAAGTTTTATGTAAATAAAAAGTCGGCTGTATTGGTTCGTTAAAAATCCCTTTCGAGCGGCAGCAATTTGAAACAGGTTGATCGCATGAATAAGATAAAATGTGAAAGGTACACGTGTGATGCATGTGCGTGTATAAAAAATATACGTGCAGGATAACACGACATGAACCACCATCCATCCGATCCGGTAAGGGGCCCGGCGGAATTTTGACCTTTTTCCAAAAGGGAGAGAAAGAACGAAAGAGGTTTTGGAAAGGATGCTGCACCGCTTGGCAATTCATCCTTTCTTTCTTTCTCACCGTGATTGAAAGAACTGGTTATTTGCATATATACTTTCCTCATAACGAGCCGAAACAGGTCGCCGGAGATGATGAGTACAGGTGCACGAGCGAAAGGAATGAGAAAAAAAATGAAAAGGAATAGAGAGGGTTCATCTTCACCTGTGAGCACCGCGCGGCAAAGGTCGGTCGGGTCAAAAGGTAAACAACTGCTCATGCCGCGCCGGCCGGGGAATAATTTTAAATACGAGATGAGTCGGGAAAATAATCCGAGCTCTGAAGAAAATCGTTTTCGTTTCACAACGTATATATAAAAGTAATGCTGCTTGGCAGCTTAATAAATTAATGGGTCGTTTTTTGCCGACGCCGGAGAGCATGGCTAAGAATGTGCCGCCGGCCGGCGATCGTGATAAGACCGATTTTAAGTGGATTCGCATCAGGTGGAAGGGAGCTGCTTTTTCTTCTATTTGATCGCGCGGCGTGAATGGAGCCATAAATTAGAAAACACTCATAATTTGTGATGTTTTATTAGCTTCCTGAGCTAGTGATAGATAAGAAGGCTTCAAACTTTTCCGAGAAGCCGCGAGAAATCTTTGCGAAAGCTTGTTAATTTTTAATTTAGGGAAAATGCGGCAAGAGTAGAACAGGCAGGTCATGGGAGGAGAAAAAAAACAACAATGCCAAATCACGAAGAGCAAATCTACACAAGGAATTTTTGATTGACAAAAAGTGACGGCGGCGGCGCGTCAATTTAAATACCGATCCCAACCACTAGAAACGGCGTGAACGGGACCACGGAGCAAATACAAGAAATCCATCTGTGCGCACGAGTGAATGGCATAGCATGAGCCGCGCCGCGAGTCATCGACCTGCCTCCAAAAGTCTGCAAAATAGAGAATGAAGCTCTGGCAACACCGCACACCGTGGTAGGCGCGTGCGAAAATTAAAATTTGCCTTGATATAATGTTGACATTCGTTTTCTACGCGTGTTTGGAGAAAACTGGCTTTGGGCGATTTTTATTTTTGTGCGGGGCATCAAACGCCGAGCGATAATAAACCAAAGTTGAGAGCGAGAGAAGCCGTCTCTGTTTGTTTCTTCTCTCCGCATCATTCTGGGAAAGGGCATGGAAGTTAGTTAGCTATAGTTTCTCAATCCAAACTTCTTCTCCTCTTGCGGGTCTTTAATTTTTCAATCAAGGACTGGGCACATGTGCTGCAGGCGCGCCTGTGATTCTCCTCCATTTGAAGTTAAATGCTTTATAGACTCCAAACTTGTGTTTCTTGGGATCTTCTCTTTTAAATACAAAATTTAAAATTATCCCCTCCCAAAATTATCAAAAATAAAATTACACCTCGTTTTAATAAATTTGTTATCTTGAAATAATTTAAAAAAAATTAAATTTACGATTTCATTTTGAAATAATTTTTTTTATAAGTTGAATTTTTGCAGCAATCATTTCTGCGAATTCCGTGTTCAAACAACCGGCGCGTCCCTCCGCAATCGAGCGGCGAGGCTGATGTTGTTATTACATAAAAGTGCAATCTGCTCGGCTGATAAACCTCTTCGCCGGTATAATAGCACGGCTCTTTATTGAGTTACGGGCCGGGAGTGCGCGGCGAAAAACGACAGAGCAGCCGCCGCCATTGTCACCACCGATGGATGCGCACCGTGCTGGACGCGACGGTCATAACCTATGGCAGATATTTGCGTTGCCGAGCGAGAGCGGATGGCGGCGGCAAACATCACATCCAATCTGGGAACTTGTTGCGTCATTTCAGAGAGAAGAAGTAGAAGTCCGGTCCAGTGTCATGGTCAATGCTATTTCATACAATTTAGCCAGAGCAGAGGCAGGGCTGCAACGGAGCTCGACCGGCCGCGACCGGCATCCGCCTCTCTCTCCGCGACTTGAAACTCGCTCGGCTCCATATCATTTATTAATACAAATAAACAATCTTGTATCGTTTGTTTGCGAAGCTGGTTGGACTTGAGATCAACAACAAAATATATGTTTTGATAATAAATTAGTCTGAAATTAAATTTAAATATTTATTCAAAATTTTTGGAGAAAATTAACTTTGTCCAGAGCCATCTGGGATCAATAGCAGCTCCAAATGAAGACGCTACAAAGACGCAATTAATCTGGTCAAAACAGACGCGCTGTCCGCCTGGTTTGCGATCCAAATTAAATTTCCTGACGGCCGATTAGTCGAATGAAACGCGAGACCGGCTGCTTGGGCGTCCGCACAACAGCCCCATTGTCATACAAGACGCTGCTGTTCCGCGTACACGACCGCAAAAAAATAGTTGCCAAGAGTAAGTTTCAAAGTTTTCTTCTCTGATATGTTCGCAACCCACAAACAAACCCTTTCCCATGCACCGGTTTGGCTACGCGCGTTATATTCCAACGTCGGAAGCAAATCACAATTATATAAATATGAACGCTCAAAAAACTAATCTCTAGGCAGCAGAACGTTCCAATTCGATAAAAATTGTTGACTATTGTTGCTTTGAAGCGTTTCGAAGCAGCAGTTTTAATTACATGTGTGAGAACACGAGGAGGAGTTTATGCCCAGCACGAAAAGGAGTGCAGATAAGATTATTGTGAACCGCATCTCGTCATTTTACATAAAGCGAACACGACAACAGATCATTCCCTATTATTGCTCTCAGCCTTTGAGCGAGTTCATGCATTTGAAAAGATTTATCTGCGAGTGCCAAAGACATAAACCATACGTTTATTATTTATAAATAGAAACGTAAAACACACTCCGGCCGGAGCGTTTGTTACAGATCATTTCATTTCATGCTCTCACGTACGCAGCTCTGGAATGATATCAGTCGGACATTTATATTATTTGTAGCCCAGGGCGGCTGACCACACCAGACTGTGGCTCCTAGATTTTCTGACAACCAAACACGGACGAATAGATAATCATAATTCGTCTGACGGCGTTCTCCGAACAATGATCGGTGACCAGGAGGGTTCATTAAAATTAGAAAAGGAAATCGACCTCGGGCGACTCTGATTTTTTTCAAGTGGGCTCGCGTGGTGCGCGGCTCGAGAAGCGAGTTTCGCACGCAGATAAGATAAATACGCGCGAAAAGACAGACCAATAATCGATACGCCGGCATTTATGCCCAACATTGTCGCACACTCAAATGCACGCTTGTCCTGTATGTACATAATGTAAAAGACACAGCAGAGGGACTGATGATTATCGCATCTGGCAGTGACAGTCTCAGGCAGAGGAGGTTTATATCAGATCTTAACTCTCTAGATTCGCGAGCTGCAAATTATCAGCGTTTTAAAGTTGCTATTGCTCCTTACGTAATCTTGTTTCAGAATCATTTCATAAGGGTCTTGCAAAATACAAAGATCAAATTTAAAGAACTAATTTATTTCTAACATAATTATATTTATTTAAATAATTCCTGATTCAAATTTACGAAAATGGAAGTGTAAAAATTGTATCTCAAGGTTAGAATTCAGATTTTCTTGAAGTAGAGAGAATAATATGATAATTGGAAAAAAAGACAGAAAGATTATCTTATCAAAAAGGTATTTCCATAATTACAATCTTCAAATCAATTTTAAATAAAATCAAAATTATCTTTTTGTAATAATTTTATCAACCGTTCCTCTAACCTACATTTAAAAGGAAAAAATTCCCCAATTGTTCGAGACAAACAACGTGAACAACAAATTGGAATTCTCCGCTGCAATTTTCATTTTCTCCGATTCTTATCTCTCGCAAAATAAATCACGTGCATCACGGCGTGCCTCCGCGAACCGGCGAATGATTAAATTTGAAAAATTATCACTCTCTCAGTGCGGTGGGTGGTATCGGGTGTATTTCTGAAACGGAGCTCGCGAGCAAGGTGTATAATTATCCCTTGAATTTCAAGTCATTCCAGCAATGCATGCGCCGAGTGTATTTTTATGTACATGGCGGTGGTAGTGGTGGCATCATGTTCTCCGTGACCCCATTACTGCTTGGTTAGAGAATCATTATCATCGTCAAATCATCCTGCATGTGCACCGCATGCCATGATTCTGTCCTGGCTTGCTTGCTCTGAAGCGCACATCAATCTGCGCGCAACAACAGGGTGCGCTGCTCTTTTGCGGCGTGTGATGGCGAGGCCATTAGCAAAAGGTGGCAATCACAAGCCATTATTATCGCCGGTGCTTCTAAAAACTCGGCTTTACTGTCCATCAACACTTCCTCCTGAGAGTCGGCTGCCAAATCAAATAATTCATAAACCCGCTCAGACATTTCAATTCTATATGCCAAGATGGTTATTTATGTTTATCTTTTATTGCTGCGAATTCCTGCGCTGCTGACACGAAAAGTGGCGGTTCATTGGCACCTCCCGGGCCGTGCTATCGTTTGGACAAAAAATTTATTTTGCATTCACCGTGTGTTTACACAAAGCTCTCGGAATCATGAAGAAGTCTCGAGGCAAAAAATGCTGATTTCAAAAACTTTTGTTTCATTTTTGCGCAATGACAAGTCCAGCACTCTCGTTTTTAATTTATACTGATGCGCTCGCATTCCACGGCAAAAAGTGCACCGCGGCAGATCTGCGCGAAAACCCTGACGCGGGTTTCTTGCATTTGTATTTAGGTATCCGGCGGATAAAACACACACCGAAGCCGCTGCATCAGCTAATAATTTGGCGGCTGCAAAAATAAAATGCGTGTTTTTAAAAAGCACTGCAGCGCGCTCAGTTTTTGCCGCGTTTCTTAATCTCTTGATAATAATTTACCGAGAAATTCCCTCCGTGTCTTATAAAACACACAAGTTCTGTTCGAGCTTTAAGCTGCTGTGGCCTGTGCTGGAATGCAGCTCGGAAAGGCCCCGGGATAGCTAAATTATTATATACGTCCAGGGAGCTCTTGGTAATAATAAAACTATAATATAATCCTATACGTGTATAATACAAGTTGTTGTCGGCTGGTTAAAGGAGGATTGCCGCGCGGCACCCCCGGGAATGGTGCGAGTGGCAGCTCCGATTTTCGGAGTAACGGTACCTTGTTTTCATATCCACGCCAATAGCAATGGAAATAATTGCGGCATGATGTCATGTAGGAGAAATGTCAAAAATGTCAGCCGCTAATGAGAAGACAATAATACGCAGCTCATTTAAGTCCTACACAGGAGTTTCAAATTGTATTGTAGCATATTGCTGAGAGAGTGAAATTGAAATGTTTTTTTTATTAAAGAAACTGAAATTTACCTTATTTATATTATTGTTATTTATTATTCGCAGTCAATACAAAATTTAATTTATTATATATTCTTATTATTATAATAATGTTGTAAACCATTTTTTCTTCTTCTTATTTTCCAATTTAAAATTTGTGTTTTAACCGAGAAGAATAAATAGTAATATAATATGTAAAATCACATTATTACTACATAAGCAAAAGTATCTATATTTATTATGTGCCACAGATTATTATTTTAAATTTTATTCTCCCACAGATGTCGTGTGGAACGCTTAACAAATTTCGGAGCACAGCATTCTGGTTCCATATTTAAAACATAATAAATGGGGGAAGAGTCCAGATTTGAATATGAGATAAGCTATGCTGGTGCGCTCACCAGAAACAAGAAATGCCGAGGAACAGGGACAAAGCCCCGCGAGAGACGCGCATGATAATGAACTCTAAATGGAAACTGAAAGTGTTGCCGCGCGCATTTGTGATTAGGAAGATGATATTATATTGGAGCGAGTCCCCCACATGTTCTCCGAGCGGGCAGAGATCAAAACTCAACTTGGGCTCCTTGTTCCTTCCTCTTTCCCTCTGTGGTCCTCTCTCAGCAGAGGTCATTCCTCTCCCCGAGTGACGTCACAGTCGTGAAGGAATTTCTTTAACAGGTGAAGCGTCCTGAACGTCCTCAACCAAATGATGAGATGCTCTCCTCACAGAGTCAGGTACTACGCCGGCGTGTATATTATAATAATGGAGAGTCGCCGCCGCGCGCGTCCTCCGTTTTGTTTATGTTACCAACGCCTCATTTGCTCTCTGATGTGAAACGTAAACGCACTTTAAACGCGCTCAGAATGGCGTTCTTTCAGCCCGCTTCTTTTGGTCTTGACGCCATAAATCGCAGCGTGCAATAATGTACACAGCCCAGTTGATAAAAAATTAAAAAATTAAATAAATAAAAAGTAAAATAAAAAATACATTTTTTCAACAGGCACAAAATTTGAGAAAACTTCATCCTCATCAATTATCTCCGTAAGGTTTAAAAATAAAAATAAATTTATAAAAGAGAGATATCAATTTGAGTACTTCCGGCGACAAAAAGCGAATGTAAAAAATTTGAATTGTAAATTTGATCAATATATACCGAGTCTCTTTTGAGACGCGGTTCCTCTTATTCCTTTCACCGTGACGTTTTGCGCCGGGACTCATTCATGCCGGCGTTTTTATTGCAGAATTAGAAATGCGCACCGCCGCGCGATTCATAATGTAATAATAATGCTCCGCGGAAAGGAAACGCAGCAGTGTATAATTCGCAATAATAGTCAATGGGAAACATTTTAGGCATCAACGGCTTGGAGGAAAAGGAATTTGCTCAAGCTGAAATGAATATATGAGAGAGGCGATGACGCCCCTTCCGACTTCCTTTGCTATAACGTAAACAGGCACCATGACAAATAGGATATTTACTTCCAGTTAAATTCATCAAGTGACGCAGACACCACTTCATCAATTTCAGGTCGTTGTGTGACGGACATCCAAAATGGGCAGTCCCTCTTGTTCCAATTTCGAAATTTTGATTTTTATTTCAGATTGCAGGATGTGTGCATCGCTTTTGTTTTCAAATTTATTGCTGTTGCATTATATTTTAGTCTAGATTCATCTGAGCTGCCAAAGGATGCAGGATGCCCATCTGAAATGCTCGTGATTTTTTTTTTTTTGCAGATAGATGCAATACCGTGGGAAATAATATTGCAGTTGAAATTGCATGGTATGATCGCGAGAGCAGTCACGTATTCCCTTTTTATTATTTACAGCTTTTAATTTCGCAAACACCCATTAATTCCTGTCATTGCTGTCACATGAAAAATTGTCACAAATCAAAGAACGTTTTGCTTCTCGTGATTTATGGGGTAAATTGCGGCTCGTCACATTTGGTTTGTATCAAACTGGCAGCAGAAAGGGCAACAGGTACTTATTATCGCGTTCACTCCTGCCTCTCTAGGACGGCCAGCGGAAGCGAAGGAATCGGAAAAGTGGTAATCAGCGCTCGCTGCATGGCGCACAATATCAAATGTGACTGCCGAGCGTGATATATTGCCGCCGGCACACAAAACAGATTGCGAAACCTTGTGGGGATGCAGCGATGGCGTCAACAGGCAGGAAAATAATGCATTTCTGTGGAACGCCCTTTTCGTCCTTTGCTGCTGAGAGAGGCGGAGAGCGGAAATGCGCGCCGGCCGCCAGCCACCAACTTTCCCGGATAAATAAAAAATGAAATCAAAACCCATGAGTTTGAAATTAAATTCGACATTTCTAGATCAAATAGTCAAATGAAAATTGCACAAAATAATGATTGCTTTTTATGATAGAGAAAAATACACGCATGTCCTAAAAAGTAAAAATTTCAAAAATATTTTAAGTATTTTTTATCAATTTTTATTAAATAAATAATTTAAAATCCACAATTCAAACCAATATTTATTTCAATTTAAGTAAAAGAAAGTATGTAATATTTGATGAAACTTATGTTTTAAATTGACTGATCTTGACTTTGGCGAGTGAGTCTGAAATATTTGTATCCGCTCAGGGCATGATTGCCTTTAAGGGTTCCTCTCTCGTCGCATTTTCTCTGCTTCTTGCTCGCTGTGTTCTCGTGTGTGCAAAACACGAAAAGCTAGCAATGAGTTGCGATTGACTGGCCAAGCGTTTTACCAGCCTGCCTTTTCAAATTATATAACCTCTGGTTGCGTCGCGGCTGTTTGCAGCTCTCGGCGCCACAAGCCTTCTTTTAAGGTTATTAAATAGAAACGAATCAAGAAAAAGGTGCGCGACGATGTAGAGGAAAATTTTTGCGGTACATCGACAGGAGCTTTCAAATTTATATCAATCGATCTAGAAAGGAAACTTTTTCGCCTAATCCGCACCGGCTTGAACAGCATTAACGCTTTTTGGGCAAAAACTTTTGCCCACATTTATACTTGACACGGCCCTCTCGTGCTTCAAAACGAGACCGAGGGGCGTCATTTGTTTGACGCAAACTTCCTGCGTACAGGATGCAGAAAAGTCAGCCTGAAAAATTAATGTGGAAACGCGCGGCCTATATATTTTGTGATTTCCAACTGCAGCATTCGGACGAGCGTACGAGGCAATGTGAAATGGCGGTTGGTTTTTTTTCGTTCAGAAAATTTCACAAGCGTTATTTCATAAAGCATTTTTCCCTTCCCATTGAAAATTATTTGAGTTAGGTCGGGAAAAAACAAAATAAAATTTAAATTAGGTTTTCAAAGATATTGATGCAGAATGCAATCAATGTTTCAAAAAATTAATAAACATGGAAAAAGTGACTTTTTAATTTTTTTATCAAGGACCCTAAAGGTTAAGATATACGTTTATCTTCTCATTATTTATTTTCATTTCCCTGCATTTATTAAAAACTCTTTAAATAATAATGTCACAAACTGCTGCAAATGCATCACTCTTATGCACTGTGACCGGAATATCTAATTTCGACCCATTCCAGCAGGAGCCAAAAGAGGAGAAATTTAATGATAATCACGCGAGTGGCGCGACGCAGACAATGCATATTGGAACGGCGCGGTGCAATCGGAGTTGATTTAATGTGTCAGCCGGCGCAGTTTCATTGACTGCACCTGAAGAGCCAGCGATTTGATAAAGCACATGCAAATAGGTCAGCCCGCAACAATAATTATTCGTGTGAGCACAACACAAATAACATGCACCGCGTGTGGAAATGCATGATGTGCGTAGAGCAAAAAGTTGCACTTGCCGTTCTCATCCGCCGGCCGACAAAAGCCCATTCACAGAACAATTTTCTGCCTTTATATCATTCATCCCGTGGCATAGAGAGAGAGAGAGAGAGATTTTTATTGCGTGTTTATATTGTTATTATTTTTACATCGCTGCATTGCGCCTTAATAGGAAGAAAATTGTGGCAAAATTGCATCCGCTCAAAAGCAATTTTTTGTTCAAAAGGTGACTCTCAAAATTAAATTTTTCGGAACTGATGGCCTTTTGTACCACGCATTATTTGCTTCACTTTTCCTCTCCGTTGACTCTCTCGATGCCATGGGCCAAATTAATAACTCTCACGTCACTCTTTGGAAACCATTTCTCCACAACAACTCTCTACGGGGCTGAATTGTAATTTGGGAAAAATTCCCGGATTCGTATGTGCCGGCCATATTTGGCAACCTCGCCCTTTTTATTCTCTCGGCCTCGGCATTATCTATCTCTCTCTCTTTCTCTCTAAGGAGATAAAGGTTTTATACTGCGTGTGTGATTCTCTTTCTCTGCTGCCCTCTCTGTTTGATGCACCAGCCGACATTATTATTTCCAGCACCCCCTTATCACCGAGCATCCCCTTGTGCTTTATAATATATCATATTTTTTTCCGCAGGGCACAAAGCGACGAGACGAAAAATAAATATCTCCACTCCCTCAGGCACAAGCACTTTCTTCGGTCGTATTTTTACAACTTCCTCTCTTGTGTGTATGGCACCTGTTCACCTGCTCCGCCAGTAAAATAGGTGGCTTGACTACCCAGCCGGTGCACAAGTTTGAAAAATTAATGAGCGCTGTGATTTGATCAGAGTGCGGTCACTCCTTATGCTTTTGAAATCACAAGGGGGAAGAGTGAAACGACAAAATATAAGTTGTAGCCTCCAAAGAAAATTACTGGAGAAAATACAATTGGCATTATCTTTTTTGATGGAATTTAATAAAAATAGGGCAAGGAAAGGATGAACTTAAAAATAAATCAAAGAAATTTATTGTGATTTGCAAACAATTTTTGAAAGCGACGAAAAAGTAATTTAAAAAGAAAAACTTGGAAATTTTAAATTTTAAAGTTAAAAAAATTATTGGTTTAAACAGAACTGATTTTTTTATATTATGTAAATTTTGAAAGGCGCCAATAATTTCATTAGGACCGAAGTGAATCTTGTCCACTTTGAAACGGTTACGAAATGAGGTTCAAGAGTCTAGCCACGCCGTGGTGGCGAACACTTTCCATTGGGAGTATTACGTCTCCGGAGAAGCCGTACCAACTCCGGGCGCTGGCATATTTCTGTACAAATACATAATAACTTTGTCTGACTTCACAGATCAATGTGTGTAAGTTATACTAGAGCTCAAAAGCGACGGCCCCGCGCGACCGATCGGCTAATATCTCTGCTGATTTTTTCGACTCGGCACCAAGAGTGGCTCCAGCCAGACATTAATACTGCCGAAAGAAATAAAATAACATACACGCACACACAAAGGCTATAACAGTAAACAGTCTGCCACAATAATTATCATTGCCATCAGACCAAAGCAATTGCTCGGCGTGGTATTGACGGATGGGAAATGACGCCGAAATCAGCGCCACTGCTCCAACGTATAGTTCCGGCGGCCGGCCGGCGCGGCGTCCGGGCATAATTACACGCAGCCGCGAGTGAAAGTGCACAATCCATTGTACGTACAAACAAATGCATGCTCGGTGCGCGACTTGTGCAGCAGTCGCATGAATGCAGGCGAGACCTTTTTCGGCGTCCGCACAATCAGACTCGCCGCATCTCCGGAGACCGATCGATTAATTTGAATTGACTGACGGCCGCGCTTGCTGCAAGAGGTGGACGCGATTGCTATAAAATAAAACGTCACAAACTAGATTCATTCTTTGGCCGGTGTTTTGAAATCAAAATAAAAACAGAGTATCCTATGGAGCTGACAAAACTTTGAATAAAAATTAAATAATTTGATTTTTATAACTTTTTTTTAATTTAAAATCTCGTTTTTATTAACTTAATCGCTGTATTAATAGACCGCAATTTAATCCATTAAGCCAGTTTTTCATTGAAAACAGGCTGCACTGCTGAAGTCCTCGAAGAGCCACTTTCCCAGGCGCGTTCCGATACACGCCGCGTTCATTGATATTCATTTAAACGCTCTGCATTTTTTTTTTAATTCATCTCTCAGGCCGACTCTATTATCCTCAACACGCTATACAAACAATATTATGACACCCAATATCAAAACCAAAGGCCATGTGCTATGGAGAGAGCGCGCACAATCCCAAGTAGTTCATTAAACTCGAATGTCGACGAGATCGTCTAGCCGAGAAAGACGAGTTGAAATTAAGTGCATGCGCGCGCGGAGATAAATCGCCGGCCACAATAGAAAGAACCTTGTAATAGTTCACGTTTGCACCCAAGGATTCACACCTCGGGTTCCACCGGCGTGCAGCACTCTCTGCGCGATTTGTATTTATGAACTGCACGTGCAGGAGAGAAAAGAGTTAACGAACGCCGCGCCGATTTCATGGACGTTCCTTGCACGCTGATGAATAAAACATTCATGCGAAGAATGGAAGTCGCTATTACTTTTTTTCTCATATACACAATCTCAATTAAACTCCGGGGGGTAATTATTAGATTGTTACCATTATTGCACTTTTTCAATAATAATTGTGTCTGCCAGCAGCCTCGCGGTCTAGCTTCAGTTTTTACAATCTTCATAGTTATGCGTTTACAATTATTGCACAGGATAAATACAGATGCGGCTCTAATTGGGCGTCGTAAAATTTAAATAATTCAATTGCGCGGTTGCAAGGAATAATTTAAATTACTATTATCATTGCTCTATTAGGATTTAATTGCCTGAGTTAATTTGAGAAATAATGGGATTTTCTTGCAATTCGTAAGAATTTTTAAGGATAATAAAATATAAAAATTAATTAACATCAATTTAATTTCAGCCAAACGTGAAATACTTTTTAAAAATAATAATACTTATATTATCAAAGAACGACTACAAGAATAAATATCAGGATACATCCAATACATATTAAAAAAATAAATGCAGAAAAAAATGTGCTTGCGTTTTTAGTTCCTTGTGATCAGGAAGCGCATGATATGGGAATTATTTGTCTACGAGCAACCACTCTGCTATACGCCCATTACCTTGTAAGTGCTCTAGGCCATTAGAGGCAGGTTATTCACATTTTGATTTAATTGCAACTCTCGCACAGATTAGTATTTACAAGAAGAAAAATATAATAATTTTTTTTTTAATTTTATCAAGTTGGCTTCCGGTGTTGAGATTACATTGTGCGTACTTATGAAATTATTTTTGCAATTGATTGAGTCGAAGCAGTCGCACGCGCCGGCCTGTATGTGTAATTTTGTATTTCAAACCGAGCGTCAGTTTTGGCCATGCGGGCGTATTTACGCGAGATTCGGAATAGGGAGACGCCCGCCTTCAATTTTTTATACATTCGGCTGCTCGCACGTGTCCCCAGCCGCCCCTATCATGCAAGAGCACCCTGTTGAGGCGTCAGTCACATGGGGCGCAAATGGTCCTCTCTGTTCTATGTCATTCAACTGCAAGGCGCGTTTTTTTTTCATTTATTTAATCGCACTTTCCTTAATATGGAAAAGTTTATCCAGATTCTTTTCACACTACACCAAATGGTTGATAATCCGTCCCAGCTTCCGTTTCACATCGCATGTGTTATTTGAATGGAGCTTATCAGCTTACAAAATGAACAACACCCCTATTTTTTTTTGTTCAAATGGGGAAAGTCCAAGTCGCGGTTGCACACATTTGTAAATTGTAAAATTAAATCTTATCAGAGAAAAGATTTCAGCTGGGTGGCGTCTTTTCAACAAATATCTCGTTTCCTCCCTCTCCCGAGTTTTGAGTACATTTTGTAACCACTAAACACGGGGTTGAAATTCCGAAGCCGCGAGTTGAGTAATAATTATGTCGCCGCGCGCGCCTTCCTTCCCCCTTATTTGGTTACCCAAGTTGAAGCGTCCAAACTCGCGGGACCAACATCCTGCAGGTATATATTAAAATGAAGAATTTTCTGCTCGCCGTTTTGTGTCCTGCAGGAATTTCACTTGCACAATAATATTTACGGGTGGTTTATTTTTTTAATTTAAAATTCAGACAGAGGCAAGTTATGCCGGGCTTGCTTTTCAACCAAACGAGGTCAATGAGGAAATTGAGTTAAAAATTCGAACGCCGAGTTAGAATTTTTGTTTAATTATGAATGAAAGTCTATTCAAAAATTAATAATATACCCAAAATCACAAACAACAAAATATGAACAGTATTAATCTTTTCATTTCTTCAAGTTAAAATAATTTTTATGAATTTCATATTTTCATTATATAAATAAATAATAATGCATTGAGCACTTTGTAAATTTCTTTTAAATAAATTAATAGACTGAAAAATTAAATTATAAAATAGATTGATTTTAAAATATATTATTTCAGTTTGGTACTCACCGGTTCCATATCCGAGTCCCAGAGCTCTGTGAGGTCCTCGTAGAAGACCTTGTCCACTCCGAAGGTATCCATCTCTAGAAAGGGGTGAGCCGTCGTCGGGAAAAGCGCCGAAATCGTCTAGGACCGAAACCGCAGCCGCGAGTCTCTCTGGTTCGCACTTGCTCGCGTTGAAACCGGTGCGAAATTTGTTGTGTTAAAGGTCCGTCGTGCCACGCCCACCGGCTTGCTGAGTAGCGTCTGAGGAGAGCGTATGTGAGTGTGTGTGAGCGGTGCCGAGTTTCCTGCTTGCCTCGAGTATGCAACCTGTTGAATTGAGGCGCGTTGCAGTTATGTCGGCTCGCAATGCTGATGCCCTATCTCTGGCCGAGCCGCGCAGACGGCTGCCGAAACGCTGGTACCACGCCTGCGCTCTTACTCCCTACCAAATTCCCCTCTGAATCCACCTGTTTTCTACCAGGGGTCTCCGTTCCTCGGCAGCACTCTCCGTCACTGGAGAACTGCGGCGTGCCAGGGTGGGCGGGGCACGGATTCAATGACCCTCACGCAGCCTACCACGAACTCGCCGTTGATTGGCCGCAGTCGTCGCTGCTGAAAAAGCGCATCTTGTTGAATCCTGAAGGGCGCGCTCCAGTCAGCACTTTAAGATTTTTAAAACTTTTGTGAATCGTGTTTTTAATTTTTTTGGCAACTCTTGAATTGCGGGGTCGCATTAAAATTTTGTTGTAAAATTACAGGGAATTTTAAGCTCACGAGAAAAATAATGTTGATATTAATATTTTAACAACAAAGGAACAAATAATAATTAATTATCGATAATTATAGTGAGTCAAATTTTAACTTTACATGCTTTTGTTTTTTGTCACCTCCACTCAAGGAGTACATTAAAACCAAAAGCAATATAATAATACTCTTTTCCACACGGTAAAAATACCAATCCAGATTTGACTTTATCTCTTTCAACGAAAAATAAACAGCACACGAAAAATAGTTTTGCTAAAAAAAATACGAAATGACATTTTTCAGCAGGACCCTTTTAAAACGTGATTCTAACACACACAAAAATTAATATATCTGCATTAAGACTATCTATTGAATTGTTTATCCTCATTTCATATAATTTTTTAACATGTTCAATTCAAGTGAAGAAGCTGGCACTCGAAAAGAACTTTATCGAGCTAAGAAAACGGAAATTACCCTCATGGAGTTTTTCAATTGTTAAAAATATAATAAAAACTTCCTTCAGTTTCAGTCATGGTCTGTGACGCAATTTTTCTAACAATAATAATACAAAAAATAGTTTTTACTAGCAGTGTATGTTAATAAAACCAAAAATTCCAACAAGGGCAGCCTGTTATCTTCATATTCCATTACAATAAATTTAAGATTTATTATATTATATCAATTTCTCCGGAAAAGTGGTAATAAATCTATAAAAAAAAATTAAATTTAAATTGCATAATATTAATTTGTAATTTGAGGACTTCGCTTAAAAAATTTTCATGATTCCCAAAACCTTCCTTTATTTTCACAGGTTTTTTTTTACCAAAAAAGAACAATCGAAATAATAATTCTTGTGTATGGACATAATATTTACAACAAAATAGTGTTCCACAAAGGAACAATACATGTCATTAAAATAGAATATGCAGGTAAAAGTGATTGATTGTGTAGTAGTATAGAATAAAATCAGCATAAAATTTATCACAAGAATAGCTCATCTGGTAGAGAGAGATTGGACAGTGTTGAACAGAATGTGTATATAGGTGTGTGTAACAGCTGATCAAGTGAACTTGATGAAGGTCAAACAGTAAAACCATATTGCTTTGTCTAGAAAAATCAAAAATTTTCCTGTTTAGCATGTGATTGAATACTGAGAACTTGCAACTGATCGTGAGAATCAAGAAACATTGCAGTTTTTGCTGCTTGAATTTCCAGAAGCTGTTCGAGTCCTCTGGTGTTGCCGCGCCTCCTGCTCACTTTGCTGTAAAGCAAAAGCCAATTGCCGATCTTCTTCCTCCTGCTGCGTCAAAGTTGGCGATTGCACTGCTTGACTAGGCGCAGATGTGGAATTCATTGAGGCTGCTAATGCTCTTGCAAGGGCTTCGTCTTCACTCTGGACAGATTTTGTTATGATTTAACCAAGTTTTAGTTAAGTGCTTAGGATTTGTTATTGACTTGAGTTAGGATTTCAAATAATCATGAATTATCCATTAATGAGAATTCTCACCATTGATCCCTGGATTGCTGAAACTGGAGGTGCCTGTCGAGGAGCTCTTGAGAACATTTTTGATGCAGCACTTGCTGCACTTGAGAAGACACTCTGCACAGACCCAGAGGAGCTGCCTTGTCTGTTCATTGCTGCCTCACTATAAATTATAAAACAAAAAAGAAATTTAATTTAATTTTCAATATAAATTAAATCAATCCTCTAACAAGTAAGTACTGATGAGAGCTATTTTGTTTTCTAAACAAAAATATTCTCATTGCACTTTATATTCTTCAAACATTCATTTCACAAAAGTCTAGTTTTTACTTACGCAGCCCTCCGTCTCCTCCCAGCCTCCTTTCCCTCACACTGGTGGTCCTGCTCGTGTCTGTGCCGGAGACAAAAATTCAGACTGCAATCAGCACACAGAACAGGAACAACTTCTTTTTGGCGACACCCTTTCATTGAACACTTATTGGCGAAGACCTGCAATTATTATTTTTGAGCCATTAGGAAATTTATTCATTCTGATTTATTTTTTGTACTTTTCTCTTTGCTTGGGCTGGTTGACTTTGGCAGTCATTGTCAATATGGGCCCCGACTACGAAATCTGCTTGCTGATTCTTGCCAACAGGGACGGGTTGATTGCAAAGAGGGCACACAGGTACTTGGACATCTTTTTTGTACGATGAGGGACATTTGTGATCTCCGTATTTCATGTGGGCGTGGCTGATGGACAAAAATATTACGATTAAAATTTATTTACTTTAAGAAAATCATGTATTATTACCAGAATATCTGACTGCAGGCATCGCATTTCACAGGCAGAAAATCTAAAAGTCAGATGAATTTTTATTAAAATCTATGCCCCCAGAGTTTAATTTTTAGTAACGTTTTTATGCTAAACAAAAAATTAACTAGAAATACCGAGAAATACCTAATTGTTTGCAGGATGGCTCGGAGCAGTGGTCGCCCAAATCGGGTAATTCCATCTTCAACCTCTTTTTTTCTAATAGGCAGTTTTCAATATTCACACGTCGACTGCAGTCGAGAGCTGATGTGCGACTAAACCTGCTGCAATAAGGAAATGACTTTAAGTCGTCAAGGTTTTACACACTTTGCGTAATAATTTGAATTTTCTAGTCGTTTTTTTCTTACGCAAACTGACGAAAGGAATGACTTCGTGCTTACCAGAAGACAGGAAAATCGGGCCGCAGGATTACTCATTCACCGCTGCATGATTTGTCAAAAAGTGTATTCAACGCAGCTGATTTTGGCGACTAGACCAACTAGACGAGGGCGAGTGAAAACGAAACAAGAAAAAACAAAATTGCATCGAGAGCGCAGATGCAATGGCCAACCGAACCAAGTGCTTCCATCTATCTGGTAATATGGAACTACAACGATGAACTGCCTGAGCTAAGAGGGCACCTGGTGGATGAAAATTGAAAATGACAACAATCTCTCGGAATTCGGATCTTGTTCGGAACCACACCATAAACTCCATAAAGCATAAACCACATTTTGCAACTTTAGACTGCGCTGTGCCGGTCTGTGTCTGTAAGAATTTGTCAGGTAATTGAAATTTTTAGAAGTGAGGAAAGAATTGAAAGAAAACCTCCATTCGTTGGTTAGTTGTGACAGTTGTGTTATAGACGTGGGACTCGTGGGACTGCAGTGCAAGAAGTATTGCCTCTTGGTAACGCCAGTTGGACGACAAAAAACGTAAAAAAGGAGCATCCTTGGCCGCTTGTGGCTATACCCAGACGATTTTTGACATTTTGACAACGTCGTGACGTGAAATTTGTACGGAAGAATGTAGATTTTTCGTTAATTTTGCATTATTTGCAATTCGCATATATTATGCATTAGAATCTTAAATTATATTATTCGTTTTCATGACAATATGTAATTAATGTAAATTTTGAATGAGAAAAGCTTAGTGCTTAGTTTGTCGCTCTTATAAACAGATAAATTATGTACATCAATTGAATTACATACATACATAATGTACATAATTATTTGAAATCAATCTTTAAAATTCTTGCCAAAAAAAATCAAATTTTCACACCGTTTTTGCTAGAATGTTTCCTTATCCAAATCCCACAACATAATTTCTTATACTCTTAGTGAAAATGGCTGAATTAGTGATTGGAGAATCTGATATCGAGGCCATTCGAATCTGCCCTTACGATAGCAATCACAAAATCAAACTGAAGAGCATGGAAACTCATCTCGTCAAGTGTCGTGAGGTAAGAAAAAAATTTTACGATATTTCTTGCCTATTTTTAATCATATTTAGACTTTGCTACAATAATATTGCATTTAATAATGCCTGAAATTTATGTTCTCTTTACATATTGGCAGCGGCACAGACCCAGGAATTATTCAAAATGCCCTTTCAATGCAACCCATTTCAAATTTGAAGAGGAAATGCCTTTGCACATGGAAATCTGTCCTGACAGATTAAATGGCCAACTGCGTGACAGTATGATGATTAATTTTTTTTTTCCGAAATTTTACGATATTATACTTTTTAGTTGACAGTTACGTTCAGGAAACTCGTAACTCATGTGCCATGCTTGGATTTGAAAAAAGGGATGTGCTTGGCAAAGAAGACTGGGATGAAATTGAAACACCAGTCACATATGATCCAGCAAACAAGCTCTTTCAAGTTCGATTGTATAAGCTTTTGTTTTTTTATTTTTTATTTTTTTTTTAATTCGCTTTGGTTATTTCATTCAGCTACCCAAAAAATTTTGGAAAGAAGAAAGAGACCCTTTATCATCCCCATGCTGAGATCATCACCAGTGCAGCCAAGTAAAAAATTTATGCTTCCTTGTCAAAATTGCAAAAACTATTTAATTATTATTGCTTTACCAGGTCTCAGGGTGGAAGTGACCGGTACTCGCCTGCCAGCTTTTCTGGATACAAATATTCCACCAATGAATATGAGTAAGGAAAATATTTAGGCACAACTCAATTAAAATTCATATAAATTTCATCCTCTAGAAGAGATGATTATGATGAGGCATTTGCTCAGGAGCAGCAAAGCATCACACATGTGAAGACTTGGCTTGCTAGTACTGACGGAAGAGGTGGAGGAGGCAGTGATTGTGGTGCAAGCACCCCTGAGGATGTCAAATTGCACAACATATACCATCCCACTACATACAAAACTACTGATCCATCCCACCCCTATATGGAGAACAAATACACTCCTCATTATTCTTTTGAAAAACACGGGGGTGATGAGCAAAGTCCAAAATATTCTTGGCGCCAATCTGATCGCGAAGGTAAAATTTATATCAAAATTAAAAGAAAACATAAAAAGTTTATTTATTTCTTTTCCTAAAACTATATGTTGTGCAGCAGCAACCAGCTCCTCTGAAATGGAAAGGAAACATTTTGCTCAATCATCTTCTGGTTTTGTCCAGTACAGTGCCTGTAAATCCAACTCTATGGATGGTAAAATTATTATAATGATGTTATTTTTATAATTAAACAAATTTTAAAGGTGGAGAGTTTGATTGCTTCTCTCACCATTACATGCCTCGTGGAAGTGATGCTGAGCAAGTTACAAGCAGTAAGCTATTTATAATGATATTATTTCTATAATTAAACAAATTTTAAAGGTGGAGAGATTGATTCCTTCTCTCATCATTCCATGCCTCGTGGAAGTGTTGCTGAGCAAGTTACAAGTAGTAAGCTATTTATAATGATATTATTTTTATAATTAAACAAATTTTAAAGGTGGAGAGTTTGATTCCTTCTCTCATCATTCCATGCCTCGTGGAAGTGTTGCTGAGCAAGTTACAAGCAGTAAGCTATTTATAATGATATTATTTCTATAATTAAACAAATTTTAAAGGTGGAGAGTTTGATTGCTTCTCTCATCATTCCATGCCTCGTGGAAGTGTTGCTGAGCAAGTTACAAGTAGTAAGCTATTTATAATGATATTATTTTTATAATTAAACAAATTTTAAAGGTGGACAGTTTGATTCCTTCTCTCACCATTCCCTGTCTCATGGAAGTGTTGCTGAGCGAGGAACAAGCAGTAAACAATTCTCTTTTTATCCAATAACTATTTAGCTTTATCTTTCCTTTCTTAAACATTTTATATTTCGAATATACTTTTATTTAAAAAAAAAAAATTATTTATAGGATCTGGCGCTGTTGAGAATAGATTCACTGCAGTGGAAAATGTAGAGTTGGAAGAGTGTGACCTGGAGTTTGCTCAAATGAACCAGCTGGGCATCAACAAGAGAAGTATTTAGAAGGTTTGATAATTCCCAGCAACTATCTCTTTCTCTAAATGCCTTGTAAATTAACTTGGGGGACAAGTTTCAATTTTTTTTTAAAGTAAAAAATTTTCATCACTCGTTTTCAAGCAGGATAATTAAAAAATATTTAAATCTGTTGAATATTTGAAAGTGATGTAGTGAATATGATAATGTATTGTATGAAGAGTGTTACACAATATTGAATAGATTTGATAGATTCAATGTTGTTTGCACTAGTAATTTAATTAAACTGCTATTAAAGCTCATGTGAATAAGTACATCTCTCGAAGAGTATACTTTTGGGAAATTCGACTTCAATTATATTAAAATAAATAAGTACAAGTTCTACGTTATTATATGGAGAAACTTCTAACTGAAATTCAGTCCATAAAGCAAATTAATCTTCCTCATTTTTTAAACGCAGTACATTATATAGAATAATAAAAGGATGCTTCCCACACACACAAATGGAATAGCTATTTGCACTGACAATAGGAAATAAATTTATTTTCATCGTTGCCTGTATTCATTGTTGTATAAAAGGAGTATTTTAAATGACGGCAAAGCCATGGTTAAAAAATAAATCGCTTTTTAGGGTTGTGCGTTAATATTATGACCTGATGTTTTCTACTCTCTTGTGTATTTAGAGAGCATTGATATAACTTGACCGTCTTGACCCTCTCTTACATTTTTCTTTGCTAAAAGCAAAACGAAAAGTGCTAGAAGTTAAAATACTCACATTTACTTCATTTATTCAATTTGCTTCATATAGAATACATGTATAAATTAAGAAAAAAGCACCACCAATATGAAAATATTGTTTTCATTGGTAGTAATTTTTAAAATATATTATGGAGGCAAAATATCTAATTTTGTTTATTATTCTAATGGTCAAAAGTGTTTCTAATGGAACATCGGAAAATTTCCATAATAATATCCCTTAACCTTATGTCATTCTTCTGTGCAAAGCTGGTTAAAGACTTTGCATTTATGCTAAGAAAATCCACTTGTATCCGTCACAAAAACTGACTGCTTGGTTAGTAATTTGAAAAGAATTCCACTATTGTACAATTTATTCATACATACAAAGCCATTAGTTTTTTAACTGCAGCCAATTGAAATTTTTTATAACAATACAGGGCTATATTTAAAAAGGACAAGCAGTGGCTACAGGTCTGTGAATAAAGTTTGTATTTTTTTGTTATATTGATCGACCGATGAAGTCATTCGATGTTAGGCTAACATTGAATGAACTAAACATTGCCAGTCTTAAGCGGTCTTAAGTAATTTTGGTTAAATGTTATTCTACCACTACTTGACAATAATGGATTATAATATTCATGTATGGTTCAAATTACATTTTAAATGATGAAAATTTGGGAAAATGCCATTTTGCCTTATTTTCTTTTGCCCATTGCACAAATACTTGCTCTGTTTATATCTTCAAAGCAAATTTTGTTCTGTATAAAATTTCACTCACAATCATTTATTTATCAAAAGGTAGTAGAATTTATGTATTGGAAGATTGTTTGTGCTGTATGAATTGCATCTTGAACCTTCAAATTCTATGTTCCCTCAATTCTTATAAAATTTTCATCCCATATGACTTGGTAAGGTTTTTGCTAAAGTTGGCACAAATCGGAATAGTGGTTTGCTCTTACAATTAGATGCATCAGTTTTATCTTTTACAAACTAAAGTCCAGAGTCTCATGAAAAATTTGGAGCCACTGAGGAGTGTGCGTATATGCATGTAATGTATTCTGCGAAACGAATAAAATTCCAGCAAGAAAATCAAGCTTTCTTTTATTTGATCTATGGGCCTGGAGCACCATATTTCCTTTTTACATTGGCTAGATTATTGGGAGAAGTGAGCGCAGTGTGTCTCAATGTCTCAAATATTTACTATATGCATCTTTTTCTCCTTGAACAACACAACAGAACGAAGACATAAATTCCGTCAAATAAAAGAAAGCAAAGCTGAAGCCAATCAAGCGACACAATAAACGAAATGCTGGCCGTTCCCGCAGGCAGACTTTCCCTCTGTACAATGGGAAATCAGAAACAATTTTGGGTCCCTTGTAAGAAGAGGAAATTTTCAGGGATGAAACGAGCCAAAATTTAATTTTTGCCGTCTTGCGAATCTGCTCCCATTTCTCTGCACCGCGAGACGAAAAAACTGCGCGCTGCATACATACGTGAAAAGGGGGAGATTTCCTTTTTGCGGGCCCATTATGCACAGCACAGGCTATAACAATATTTAAAAGCTCATTTCATACGGTTTTGTGTGTGCCAAGAAGTTGCTCGGCGCTGCTTATCTGATCCATTCCAATTTTCAGATTGAGATGAAATGCACAAAAGATATTCCAGGCAAGAGCCAAAGATTTCCCCTGAGGGCCGACTCCGTTTAAAAATATGCAAAGCGCCGCTCCGAACCAAGGCGCCTTTTATTCCAATGATTAGCCGACTAAGTAGCTCTTTCTTGGCCTCTTTTTCTTCCAAATTTTTATTGAGGAAACACGAGAAAATGATGCCAGATTTATAAATTATAAGTAATTTTTTTTTTATCTTTTCTTGAATTGTAAAGAAAATCATTTCACACAAAGGCAGTTTAATCAGAATCCAATTAAAAAATGCAATCGTACACCGCTAATTGACAGCGTTTCATTTGCTTTTGTTCAGCACTATTATATGAGATTAATAAGTTCGAAACAAGATTTGCTCTAACTCGTTCCATCTAATTGCAAGTTAGAATCAAATGAGCTCCAATATCTTGTTATCACAATCGAAGTAAATCAAAAAGCAATTTTATTTTGACTATTATCAGACAAAAAAGTTACCTTGGGGGACGGTTTTGTGCTTTGATTACCTGCCACAAGCACTCATTTAGAGAGCGAATATTCATTTATGCGCGGCGCAAGAAGAAGTCTCCTCGGCATCTCCTGAGGGAAACCCTCATTGCAAAGCAGCCCTCGTTCATCGCGGGACTGCGCAAGGAGGCTCTCTGCCCCCAGGGGAAAACACTGATTTCCAAGCAGTCGCGCAATCATTACCCTTTATGTCGTTTTCCGAGTCTATGATTGCAGCATTTGTATTGTGTAAACGCCGGTTTTTCTGATCTCGTTAGAAATGGTAAAAAATTGTCTACAACATAATTATAATCATTTACACAAAATTAGGCAAAGTCATAATGCGTGACGCGTGACCAAGATTTTTGTAAATATTACTCGTCACCATCCTATGCGCAAAAAAAAATATTTTGCAGAAGTGCAGAACCTTTATTATTGGAATTATTAAAAAAATGCTATTTTTAAAAAATAAATAAACCACGGGCTAAAACTAGTTGTAAAAGTAAAGGACAATTATGATCCCAAAAGGCATTCTGCTGGTGCCTAGGGCGCTTTTGTCCTTGCTAATTAATTGTAAAAGTGGTGGAAAGATAAAAATTCACATTTTTTTTCAACGACGTAAAGCCCGGGCCGATATCAAATTACATAAAATTCGCTTTCAGTGAATGCTTTCAACGATAGAACGGTTAAAATAACATTCGCATCATTCATTACATATATATCTGTGATTTGAGGGCGATCATTTGTTTTGTCTATTAATTATAAACCAATTCACATCTATGCTAATTAAGTTTAATTAAAGTGATCTTGGCTAAACCAACAAAAAATATTTTGATGCATTTTTACATTGAAAAAAACAAAAATCTATAAATCTGGTTCCAAACCGATCAACGATAAAATAGCTCATTTGTGTCAAATTTAATAAATTGAATCAAAAATAGTAATTCAAAATTTAAAACACAAGAAACGCGATTCAGAAGCTCAAGTTTGATGTAATACAATATGTATATGTGTTCTGTTATTTAGGAGGTGCGCCAGGCGCTTTCTATTTTGAACAATATTATGCAAGGAAATGAAGCGATCGGGCTTTTCCTCGTTGCAGAAAATTGTTTTTATTCAAAAACAAATGGCTCAATATTATACAATTAAAAATTTATTGTATTCAGGATTTAAGGATTCAATAGTTTATCTCGTTTATCTTGACGCAAAATAGTGTCAAATGTGTGCAAATAGACTTGAGTGTGCAAGGGTAAAAATACTTAAATTGAAATTGTAATCAGCAGCAAGTGCTGGCGTAACGAGGGGCGTTAATTTGGGCCCCTTGTGACAGGTCAAAGTGCAAAAGGGTATAGCGCGCAGGCAGGGAGTAGTCTCAGTAGTCGGCGGCGGCCGGTTAATTTTCATAGCACGAACCGACGTGTTAATGGGTCATCTTGTCTAGCATGCAACCCTTCCTTCCCGCGGCTAACCCCTTTGGTCCACGCCGCGGAGCAAACGTTTGAGCGTGAATTCACCGTCGGCTTGTTAGTCAGCCAGGAAGACACTTTCTCCCCATTGGCAACTCTCCGAGATAATTACTGCACTTTATTATTCCCGGCAAGTTGGCCCACGTAATTTATTTGGTCGCCGACATTGGAGGAGCCCGTCGACATCCTTGGAATATTTAATAACTTTTTTATGGCTCTATATGAAATTAATGTCACGTGATTCAACAAAAGGTGGTATAAAATTGCAATGGGTACAATGATTGTATAAATTAGTGTGCTTACAATGTTTACCAGTTTACCATGTGTTATGCTGAACGTGCAACAATCAAATATGATGGATAAACAGCATTTTTTTTTTTAATTCGGTGAAGTTGTTTATAAATAATATTAAACCCCTGAAATAAAACAAAATTTAAATTATTAAAAAATAAATGCTTACACTGTATTGCATAAATGCATAATTTAAATTAATAATTTAATTTTTATCATCTGCGGTGCGATCTGCGCATTGCCTGTTAGGCTGATGTTAAATTATTATTGTACATCATAAAATATATTTGATTCTATTAACAATGTGCAATTCGTTATGGACGTTTATAGTTTCCTATTTTGTTATTATGGCACAGCGCAAGAATTATGGAGTTGCGGATGCAGTTTAATGGATCGAGTGGCTTTTTATACCATATTAAGTGACCATAAGCTTCAAAGCTAATTTTTTTTTTCAAAAGATATGCATACTAACACTGAAAAGATAACAACATTAATTTTTTTGATTAAAATTTTTCTATTTCAAATGGATTGAAAAAGAAAAAAGAAGGAAAAATGATCGAAATAAAATATACTTGGAGCAGAAATTCTCTTAGTCCATAATTCTAAAAATGCTGTCTATACAAGCGACTTTTTTTAAGGCAAAAATTACATTAAAAGTATTTTTATTAAAATTTAATTAGACACTTATTTATTTTGTCTTATTTAGAGTCGATTTAAGAAAATTTAAATTAATTAGAATAAGAATATCCTTGATTGCTATATTTTACCTCCCCATGGTCCTAGAAAATGCAATCCTTGAGAGAGGCGTTTAATAGTGGGTCTCTTTCTCTCCAAGACGATTTATGGGAACATATTTCATGTGCCTGTCACTACAGGATATTGTCTCTCACATGCTGCACCTTCTTGGCGTAAATGCTTTACTTTCTAGCGTCGCCGTTGCCACTGCAAAGTATGCTGTACATTCTTCAATCTGACATCCTTCTGACTTTATATAAAGAAAAAAAAATTAATAAAATAACATAATTATACTGAAAATTCTATAAAATAAATATTTTTTTTATTATTATAGAGCATAAAAGCTTGACTATTTTGTTCATTCTTATGTTCTATTAAATTGAATTCAATTAATTAAATTGGGTGTCAATTTTATAATTCTTTCACTATATTATTCATATTATCTCTATATTTCATCCAAGGATGAAGGTTATCTTATTTTTAATTTAACCAAGTCGATTGAATTTAACGGAATTTAACTTTTAATACTGTTATCCATCAGACTGACAGAATAATAACAATTACGCAATAATATATTATAATAATATTTTTCACTCATTGTTATAATGTGTGAATGTGAAATTGTGGAATGCTGTCAATTTTTTCCTTCCCTTCTTCCCTTTGCGACGGGTCGGAGGTCAGAGCGTCATTGACAAGTCTGGACGTGTTTCTGCTCGGCAACGGGCGCACCGCCATGCAACCATCAACTAAAGCAAACAGCGCCATGCGCCATCACGAAGCAAAAATTCGGAACCAGTCAATTTTACCAGCACCAGAAGGGAGCAGATTGCATTATATTAATTTCCAGTTGCGTCATCGCGGGATGCGATATTGCGATGAGAGAAATGTCAGAATGAGAAGAGAAGCGTGAGATGTAAGTGCAGGTGCGCTTGAAAATCAAAAATTGGTATGATTTTTTTACATTTTTGATGATTGATGGATTTAAAAATTTCTCATGATGCTTGTAAACATGTGCACAAGATGACCAAAAATTATGTAGAATTATGTTTGTACGACGCCCCTTGCACTTTTTTAGAGATTGAAATTACGGAAATTACATAGCATAACAAACACTTCAGGCCGCGCGATTGATAAAAGCCTTTTGCGGCCATTGAAAGCGAAATTGTTTTGAAAATTATATATATGTATGCGTAAAAAAGGGAAAAGTTCCTTTCTAGAGTTATATGTAATGTATTTTTTAAATTTTGTAGCAATGTTCGAATGTTCGTCTCGGTTCATCTCATTTTGTCGATGCCATTGTGAATTTTTGCATGCACAGAATTCTCCAAATCTCTATTCTAGTGAAGAACGTTTGAACTTCGAACAATTCATTGAATTCAAGTTACATTCATACTAAGCTATAGCATAACTAACTCAATTTTGTAAGTGGGAATATTAATTATAAAACTGATTAAATTAATTATAATTATCTTGAGAACGGACAACATGTATGTATCTTTACACAGAGAGCTCTTGATTATTGATTTTACGTTTATTTTAATATTACTTGATTTATTTTAAATCAAGTAATTTATGCAAAAATTTATTTTCATTTTACAGATCACCAAGCAAAAGGAAGTTTGGGAAAGAGCCACACAGAATTAATTGTACATCTTTATGAGAGAAGTTTCAAGAGACAATCTTGATCCCTATATCGTCATCGTCAGCAGCCATGCAGGTATGGACAAAAAGTACTTTACTATCCATTTTGGCATTCCTTAAAAAATTTTACTACACAAAATTTATTCTGTAATACTTTTTTACAGAGTCAAAATCGTCTGGCAAACAATGCGCAGTATGAGTTTTTACTCAAAAAAACCATGGACCTTGATTCGACCCAGCACTGGGTGATGGAAGCCCTTGGGAGACCCGTCGCAGAAAAAAAGTTCTGCTCCTTTGTGCAGTCAGTCTTGGAACTCGCGACTTATAATCAAGTTGACTTTGCCCTGTGCCAGGGAAATGTGAAGAAATTGTACAAAAAACTGCTCGACTCTGAAGACGATTGTCTCAGCTACACCATCTACTTTTTGCGGGTCAATAAGCTTTTCTCGCTGTCCTACCTCAAACTCATGCAAGACCGACTTTTGCCATGCAACGCTGTTTCAAAAGTAGATCAGCAGCTTTGGAACTCGATGATCGCCATTGAATTCTGCTCTCGACTCAACCACTTATACCACAGTGACGCCGACAAAGGTGGATACGGACCGCTAGGAGACCCTTATGCCATTTTTGAGGTATAAAATACTTTATTGTATATATTTTATTATTTTTTAATAGACTAGTGAGGGATTGTATTAAAATAATTTTAATTCAACAGATACCTTGGTGCCCAACACGATTTCATCAATGGCTGTGTCCTGCCGTGAACTTGGCCAATGCTTTAAACTTTGCGGTTCTGGAGTTCACATCGTGGCACTTCCCAAAACATTTATCTCCATTAATGATGGAAGTTCTCTTGATGGTTAAAAAGTTTAAAGAAAGAGTATTGTTTGGGATCGCTCTGCTTGGCGCCATGGTGAACCAGTTCCCAAAATTTGATCCTAAAATTCCTGCTATGATCTTGGATGACGTTCTCTTGCATTGTGCTCCTATCATCAAATGGTACGTCAACGATGGCATAAGCAACCTCCGCAGCTTCAAGAAACTGATTTGGCCTGGAGATACGCAATTGCTAGGCAAGTTTGTTTGCTCCGACTGTTTTGAGGAATAACTTTTTATTTACAGCTTCGGTTGCAGGAATTGTGGAGCCTTACCCAGAGGCAATTTTTGCTTTGGAGCCCGAACTTGAAGAGTTGAGCCACATGCATATCTACAGCTATGATTTCTGGGCCAACTTAAAGTCTAAGAAACTCCAGCACCTTTTTGGCAACGTAAAAAACTATGAGGACTTGTCTAGAAGGCTTAAGAAGAAAAACTATGGTGAAACTCAAATCAACTTGGCCTTCAAAAAATTTTCAGACAACTTACGTGAATGTGAAGAAGATGAAATAAATCAATCATTGGCGCCTGTTACAAAAATGGCCTTGGAGCTTCTCTTGGATGGATTTCAAGTCTTGAAATTGGCTTCTATTAAGCAAGGATCAGACTCGCCCTTGTACGAGGATTTTTTGTACCGCCTGCATGACATCTTTGATCAAAAGCCAGAAATTGTGCTTGAAGTGAAAGAACTGCACAAAATGAAAGAGACTTTCAACGAATTCAATAATCCTATCTGCCTTGGCAAGTATCGGTGCTCAGAGTCACCATCTTTCAATGATTTCAAGTGCCACTTTCACAAGCGCCTTTACAAGCTGGCAGCTCTGGTTGCAGACTACTCTCATGGAATGACTCATTTGAATTCCTTCAGTCTTCCCTATGATGGAACAATGACTCTGAAAGAATCTGACAAAAAAATTAGACTGCCAAATAAATTTTTCAGTCGCAAGGATTTGCTAAAAGAATTGAAAGAAGCCCAGCCTGAGCCATTGGAGAACGCTGAGCTGACAATCTTCCGTCACATTCAGGTAGATAATTTAGTTAAATAAATTTCTTTTCACCAAAATATTAATATTATATGATTTGACTTTTGAAAAAATTTAGGTTGATACTCAAGAATTGATCGGCACGTTGGCTGCAGAAAGTTTGAGATGGATAGATGAGAAATTGGAGCCATTTCCTCTGTGGCAGTTTATTCAGTACTACTTACCAAGCCTGACAGCTTCCATGATGTGGAAGTCAAATATAGAAAAAGGGGTCAGATCACCAAACAAGGAAAATATAGCCAATTTCCTTGCAAACTTGGTGCAATATTGCACAGATGCATTTAAGTGCCACAAATCTCAACAAATGGCAATGAAAACCAAGCTAAAGAGTGAAGGAAATTACGAGGAGATGTGCTTCTACGAGATGCTGGTCCAGTTCCGAAATCGAGAGCTCAACTGCATCATGGACTGGCTGTTCCTCGGCAAAAAGAGGAAAAATATTTTCCAAGAAGAAGAACTGCACCCTCTCCACTATGGCTGGATCATGTCAAATGAAGTCTCCGGATATGTTGACAACAAGCGAATGATCGAGCTTGCGAACCTTGCCCTGTTGCAGCACAACAACCCCACGCTTCCGTTTTCTCAATGCATAGCTGGCAACGCTGCTGCCCTGGAGGAAGCCAAAGGTAGATTTGAATTGCTGCTGCAAGTAGCCAGAAAGACGTATGGACTGCCACTGATTGGATCACCGATTCCTGACGAACCTCGCCTTTCCAATCTCTATCAAGCCATGGCAATTTTAATTGAGTGCGACATAATCATGTGCTACAACATTCGTTTCAATGAGAAGGAAGAAGTGCCTGTGAAGTCCATGAACCCTGATCTGATATTTTGCAAATTCTATCATGAATGGAATTCAAAATTCAACAATCTGGGTAATCCAGACAAATTTGTCTTGAAGAAGCGCTTTTCCTCCCAACTGTTCAATAACGAAGCCAAGAGTAATGTGGAAGCTACAACTGAGGACAGCTTCAAAAATGCTTGTGAAATTCTCGTTAAGTTCAGGAAAAACATGAAAAGTTTTGTGTACCCCAAAGGCTATTTGATGCCAAGAAATTGTGCCGAAAACGTACAAGGTGCCATTGATAAATATGTGGGTGGCGACCTACAAAATTTTCGCAGCATCATGAATGGGCTCCTGTTTTGTGAAGAATTGCAAGAAAAAAATATCTCTACGGAGCATATGGAACACAAAGAAGAGATCAAGGATGTCAAGAAGAAGAAAAACAGAAAAGGGAACACTCCTCGATGTGCAGCATGCAAAAAGATTGACGGCTACTTGGGCGTTGAGCTTTTCATGTGTGAAGAGTGCAAAAGTAATATGGATGAATTCAACAGAACCGTTGAAGACATATTTTGGTTTTGCAGCCCAGATTGTGAAGAAAAGGCGCTGACAGATGGAGAGCATTTGGAGGAACATGCTCAGTTTTACATTAGTTTGGTAGAAATCTGATGTGTGTTAATTTATTATAGCCTCATGTTTAGGCATAAACACATAATTTACTCCAGACTCGATTAATCGTAAATAATTTATGTGATTAAAATTAAAGGAGAATGTTTATTCTCTTTCTGCTCAAACCTCTCATATTTCTGTCAACACTATTTTCATTTTTCTTAACCTTTCATATATACATATTTTAACATGCACGGTATTTATCATAATTTTCTATTACAAAATCATTTAAAAGTAAATTTTTGGTCCTATAGTAGTTTGCGTCAAAACATAAATTATGAAAGAAATTATGAAAACAAAAATGCTAAAAAGAAAAAAATTTAAATATTTAATTGTACAAGACAGGAAACAAAATTATAAAATTCATGATTGAGTATTGGTTTGATTGCATTAAATTAATCCTGTCTAAGGTGGCATAATATTCTTGAATTGAATTTTATTGATACTCTAATAGCTCTGTCAGATATTTCAATCAAGTAAGATCTATTTTTGCCATTTTTGGATATTATAAATTGGTCAATTATTTTTTGAACTTTCTACTCATTCAGCATTAAAAAATATTTTTTTTAACTTTTGCTCATTTAATCACGTAGAATGTTTTTTTTATCAATCAAAATGAAACGTATAAAAAAGTAAAAATATGATTTCTGTTTCCTATTCCATTGTTTGTCCAACCCCTTTAAAATTAAAAGTATGCAGCACGCCCGCCAGTTATGTCGCACAGGTTGCCTTTTTAGAACACACAGTTGAGGAGTCTTATGGCCTCTATTTCGGTTCATGATATGGAAGCGCCGGCAACAAAATAAATTGAGTTCTGAAGGCGTCAATCACTTTTCTGCAGGGACAACATAATAAAATCAAAGTAAGCCACCCGCCGGACCATTTTGATAAATTCAATAAAACGTGACATTAGCCATAAAGCAGGAAGGAATTCAGGCGGCTGCCTTTCACCCCGAGATGGCCCCTTGACTCTTTTCAGACGCGCCACCCCTAAGGGCGCATCACCTTCCACTCTTCTTGTGCATTTATCGCTACACTGGGCTCATCCCTTGAAACATGGCGTTGCCGCGGCTCGTTTTTACCCCTAGCCCACCCTTATCAAGACGCAACCCCTTCGCTAAAACATACGGGGGCAAATAATCAGATAGCAACAGTAATTTCCACTCGTGTAATTGCATTCCAGTGATGGCCGGGGGTTGAGGACAGCAGCAAGTAGTAAACGAACGGACAGGCAGCTGGGGGTGGTGCGTCGAGTCCGCACCCCGTGAAATAATTCTGACAGCACTTTTTATGCTTGACAGACTCGGCCAAAAATTCTCCGCTAACATATTTAAGACCCCCAACGCAACCGCTCAAAAACTCACGGGTTTCTTTAAAAAAAAATTAAAAATAGATTTTTTTTAAACGAAGTATTTGAGAAGTGAATATAATTTTTTTTTATCACAATTATGTGTTATTCCTAATTCTGTTTCTTATTCAAGTTGCAACAAAAATACTATAGAGCTTAAAAATATGAAACATTTCTAATTTTACAGCACTTTTTTTACATTTATTAATTAAAAATTTAAAACTTTTGTCAAGTAAGACAGCTTCAATGATGCAAAGGTGAGATTGGTTAGAAATGACATTAATTAACTCAAAGAATAAAAAAAATCGTCTGTTTATCATCTTTTATCTGGTTGTAAGACGAGGTGGGAAGCAAATTGGTATTTGTGTCACGTTCATCTATGGTATTCTAGATGAACTCTCGGACTCTTGAGGGGTGCATCAGAGCGTTAACCAGAGGAACCCTGCGTATTGTTAAGACGTCAAGAAGTGATGGGGAAAGCGTCGGCCAGATGCAATAATGACATAGTTAAATAATTCCCTGACAATCAAAGCAGGATGAGAGATAATAAAATAAATTCAATCATATTTACTATGATTTTAAAAAAAATAACAGGAACAGTTTTACTGTACATTACCATTATAATATTAAAGTGTATATATAATTTAAAATGAAAAAATTTAATCTAAGCTTGCTCTAAATAAAAAATATTCTCCACACTGCTTGCGCAGTAAGCCAACTTGATTTTTCGATTCAATTAATTGTTTCTCTCATCTCTTACAAAACTTAATCAGGAAAAAAAGTTTTTTAGCAGCTGTAGCCGCGTGATTTGATTAAGTTCTTGCGACGTGCTTTACACAACAAAAGTAAATTGATTTTGATACAAATGAATATTTTGAGGATTTTTCGAGTTCAAATTTACAGCATGCAATAGATGCAGTACGTCAAAAGTATATATACAAGGGGGCATTGGCGCAACTGAACTTGACGGGAATAAGATTTAAACGAACCACCAGCGTTGTTAGAATGATGCAAGCACGTAGTGTGTATACTACTGCTTGGGCGAGATGAATTAACGAGCTTAAGTTTGAGCAGCACACCACGCGCGCTGCAGATTATTTTAACTGCAGCAGCCGGTCGAACACTAGAAAATTTATTACACGGCGAGAAGAAGAAGAAACAAGGCTGCGGAGATTTACTTGCGCTGAAAGAAACTTTTGGCTTTGTTCTTCTCCTCTGCCGTGCATTTAAACTGTCGCAATTAGCGTGTAATTGCCCTCAAGCATAAGTGTGCTGATGGAAATGTTAAAATATCACTCTAAGGTTAAAACTGGCAATTGCTAGAATGATTCAAAACGGTACTGAAATTGTAATTAAAAATTTAAATTAATATTTCCCTTGCAAAATATGTTCAATGTAATAAAATAAGAATTGTAAGGAAAACAATAGTAATTCTGGTTGAAACAGTATTTTATTATAAGCGACGCGCCCGTTAACAGACAAATTTCACACTGGCTGAGTAATTTGCGGCAGGTGCTAAGCTGAGGCGAAGTATAATTTTCTGCGGCACGCGTGTTTTATGATGGAAATTCGGCAAGCGACGGATGGGCGTTATGCAAGAATAATAAAATCAGCCAGCTTGAAACCACCCCCGTAACGCGCCAGCCGCTCGCCATCCCTGCACAACCATTAGACTACTTTATATTCGTGGAATATATTGCGGACAATTTGCGCCCACCCGCCAACTTCTTATAGCATTTGTGACTCGCTCACTCTCCTAGCTGCGTGTGCATTATTACTTAATTTATTGGATGAACGCTTCTCGTCCTTATGCATTGTGCGCGCAACAATGAGTTGGAATTATTGTATAACAAGAGCGATGGTTGCCTTCCTACTTGGCTGAACGACAGGCAATTATATGCGTTTCATATTCAAATCAGGCCGATCAGTGGGGCGTAAAATACAATTTTGAAGCAATTTATTCTCTCAAATTAACCACTACCAATTCAACGTGAAAGCTTCTGTTCCAGAAGGAAGCTTCCAGGAGTCAATCAAATTAGAAATTAATTGCACATAGATGAAATTTCTGGAATAATATAATGAAACTATTTGTTTAACCTGAAAATTTTTAATTTGCTACATGAAACACAAAACTGAAATATTAAGAGCCGAAGTTTTTATGAAATTGAGTAATTAAAACTTATTTGATAAAAACTGTAGATAAAAATAATTTTACATGATTCCTTTTATATTAAATTTGGTTTTAAATGTTTGGGAAATAAAACTGCCAACATATTTTCTTTGAAGTGTATGAGTTTGTAAACCTTTCCTGCAAACCCCTGAGCTAACTTGCTAAACGCTTCCTTCTCTGGCAAATTGATGAACTGCACACCCTCAGCACATTTGTGTGCGCCAAGAGTGCAGCAAATTAGGCGTGGATCGGGTATAATTAGCAATTAGTGCGCGTGGTTATCTTTTATCTTGTGTGCCGCCCGACTCTGTGTCTCTCGCGAGGGTGAAATGTAGGTAATGCAATTATGCGCCTAGCCGAATAGATGCACGCGGGGCATAACTCACCGTGCCCGCGCGAATAATAATTGTATTCATTAAAATAGTTGGTGGGTCATAAATTAGGGAATTAGAGTCGGCAGCAGAGAGCGAGAGAGAGAGAGAGAAGTCACAAACACATCACAAAGCCACCGCGTGTTTTGAACAAACAACTCACGTCGGGCGTGAAAACGAAATACTACTGCAGAATCCCGGCAGGAACAGCTCCACACAGGCACACACGAGCATTAATTTATTCACGCTACACTGGCTCCAAACCACGTGCTTTATTGTTGATGATACTGGAAAAGTGGCTTATACAGTTTTTTTTTATACTTAAAAAAGTGAAAATTTGATATCTTTCAAGGGAAAAAAGTATCACTTTTTAATGAAAATGATCCATTACTTATAAATTTAAAACAAAATTGTCTACAAAATGTAGACGTTTAAAATAGTGCTGGCCCTGCTTTTTTTCTTGAAATATTAAATTTTAACTAAATTAATTTATTCTTCAATTTTTCACACTTGAAAAAAAAAACGCTGTCATGCATTTATAATAAAATCCGTTCTTGTATAGGCTCCAAATTGTCGCAGCAACAAGGAAGTTAATCTTCCACCATCCTATGCTATATAAAATTTTGTCTTGCTGGCGGTTTTCTCGCTTTTTTGACAATGACGGTTGAAGATAGAGGAGAATGAAAAGAAGGCGACGGCTCCTTTCGAGATCATCGGAGCACAAAATATTTGAGCTGCGGCGTTCTTTTGTGTGCGCCGGCCACATGCACGCCTCTTTTATTCCAAGGTGATGATTTCAGAAATCTAATTCCAACCCTCCGTTTCGGCCGCAATAATGAGGAAATGGCGTTTTCATTTTCGCTCCCAGTCAGCCCGAACCGCCGCCGCCGCCTCTCTGACGCTGTGACGAAGGCGTCTTCTCAGTCAGAAAAAGAGAGAAATGGATGACAAGATGCAAATTTTTCGGCAGCATAGCATAAAAACTTTTTAAGCCTCGCTAAAAAATGTTTAAAGCAAGAACTTCCATGAGTTTTTTTTACACATTTATGCATGTGCTGGAGCGTATCATAAAATACAGAGCGCTTTCAGTCTCATGAAATTCAAAGGATTCACATACGTCAAAAGAAAACATTCTCTGCTTCAGCTCTGAGCATTGTTGGAAAGTCACTTTTTCTAAACACCAAGACGAAAATAAAAATACTTTCTTCCAGTTACGCGCTCTATCCAAAATTTTGAATTAAAATGTTAAGGCTCATTTCACCGCAAGCACGTACGATTTAATTTGATAGGTCCTCAGGGTCGGCGTCTGCGGCGCCGAAGCGTAATCAAATCTAGCGAATATGCCGCCGCCGTTATATGAAATTAATTTTGGCCAATTGTGGGGCCGCTCGCGCCCGAGGGCTGTTTCCAAGGGGAAAAGACCTCGCACGCACCTGTTAAGTCGCGGAAGAGGCGTCGACGTGTCATTACCGGTGCGTCGAGCGCCTCGGGCCACAAGTCAAGGAGTGCGCTCGCCAGGCAGCCCGCCCTCGCGCGCGTCTTCCGCTGATTAACGCCTGGCACGATGGGGGCGGAGCGGCACGCAAATCGTTCGCCAAAATTGGCATCGACCGAACGAGCGATCGACAGGCAAGTTGAAGTTTCGCAGACGAAAATCGCGTGCAAAACAGCAGCGCCTTGAAAATCCAATATTATTTTTTCCTCATAAAAATTTTATAGCAGACTAAAAAGTTCTTTGGAAATCATTTTGTCACGTTTGCGTCAGATAGGAACAATTTTTGACGACAGATTGTTGTGTGAAATGTTTCAAAATGGGTAAAATTTCCCCACAAAATGCACTGCATTCAATATAAAAAAATTCATATTTTTTTTTTTTACTTGGAATTTTGAGGAAAAAATGTCATTTTGAGGATTAATTAAATGGATGAAAAACAAAAATTTTAAAATACTTTATTTACGTTTTCCTTTGTTAATAGCTCTTGAAAAATTTAACAATACGAAAGGAGTGATTATAATTTTTAAGTGTTTTATGACTTATATCTGGAGCAGCAATTTTACAAAAGTGCCCATACCATTCAAAAGCACCGCAATCACACCATTTCCCTATACATGGAAACGTCGCGCCTCTGCACTGCAGACAGGCTCATTTAAAACCTGAGTGGCGCTCGTCTGTCAAAAAAGTGCCCATCAAGCGAGAATCAGCGATAAATTCGCGGCAAATCGCGCTATTACCGAAAGAGAGAGTGTCAGTCAGCTCGAAAGCGGCGCGCTCGTTTGTATTTTTGGGTGAACACGAATTTGATCGAGTCAGCAGCAGCAGCCGTGGTGGCAGCGGGACAAAAGGCAGTCATTATCAAAAGCTAATTGGCGCTGCTTGTCCTGCAAAAATGGCATGACGAATGGGCTGCTCGATGGATACTTTTATCTCGTGTGTTTCATTTCACTCCGCTGCGCTGACGTGTCAATCACGTTTCGTGCGGGCCACTCAACCCACCATCCGTCACCGACAAAGCGGCGATTAATTATTGGCGAATTAATTACGGCCATACATTTTCCAGAATGCAATTACACGCCAAATAAACTTTTTGGCCTCTTCTGTCAATTGTGTCGTTTGATTTATTTTTATTCAACGTGCGTTTTGCCAACAGCTAGGGAGGTGCGGCAGAATTTTACGGTCGGGCGCACGTGCCATGATGATCGAGTGGATGAGACGAATGTCATGTTCGCGTGCCATTTGGCAGCCGTCCGTGATTTACAGACCTTTTTCCGCACCTGAAGTTTTGATGAGGCGACCGGAACGGCCATTTGACGCACTTTTTCATGCACCTCGTCAGCCGGCTAATTTGCAGCTGTCTAGACATGAAAAATCACTGAGATTTCTTTTCAAAAGAGATCTGATTGTGAGGCACTTGAAATTTATGGCAACTTATACATTCAAAAATTCTTTAATGATCTGCTATATCTCTTTTGAAATGTTCAATTTGTGCTTATTCATTCCACATTGCTGAATAATTTAGTGAAAAGTGGTACCAAGTGGTGCCGTTTGTTAATCGGAATAAGGTTCCTTTCATTACGAAATGAACACCATACGAAATCGTCAAATTTCATTGCGACATGTAAATTTGTCTTATTTGGTAGACGCGGTAAATGGTATTAAGGCGCACTTGAGAGCAGAGTGGTGGCGGCAGTGGAGGACGATGGAAAATTTCGCGGCTCAATTGCAGTTTAACAACCCTAAAGGGAGGTGGAAGCGCGAGCAATCATAAAATGCAGAGCGCTCGCTGCTTTTTGATACAACGGCCGCTCCCACCCTGCTCCTTTGTTATGCTATATTGTGTTCCACAATGAAAACGCGCTCAATTTGCGAGACGCGAAGGTGGGTTGTAAAAGTTTTGTTGCTGCAACATAATTTAATACAACAACGACCCCTTAAGCAGCAATAAAAATTCACACTGTGGCAGCATAAAAGACCAATCTCGAGCAAATTAAAAGTTTTATTATGTTTCAACCGTGGTCGGGCTAGCAATTTGGAATGTGATAATAACCACGTCACACGTGTTTTGATTGATTATCTGTTACGTAATTTCAGTCAAAATGCGAAGAAAAGTTTTTACGTGGGCTCAAGGCTCAAAAATGGAATTTCGATCCACCGTACACTAGACTTGTGGCATATGAGAAAAGATCTTTCAATTTTGCACCACGCCGGAGTAATTTGGTCGTCGGCTCTAGGAGCGCCTTAAATTTGGAGGGTTATGCAATTTGTCAAGGCGGTGCGTAGCGCGGGTTGCCTAATGCTGTTCTCTCTCTGCCTGCTTACTACCCGCTTGCGCCCCAGCGGCTTCCGTCTGCGAGCTCAAAGATGCCGCCGCCGTCTCATTACTTTCCACTGATCCTCAGAGGAGTGCTAAATGTACGGGCAAATGCAGTTTATGCCTGATTTGAGCGGCTCGTTAGCTGCGAATACGCCAGCTCTCTCCCTCCCTCTTGTACTTGGAATAGAAATACAGTGAATTTTGAATATACACGTTTCTGTATTTTAGAATATTATGAAATCCATAAATATGTTTTGCGTTTCCTGATTTTCTCAAGGTAGAATTTTCCCATTTTGTAATCAAATTCAAAAGAAAAATTTAAATGGAGAGATGCTTTCAAAAGAATAAAACAACAAACACTTCCCAGAAAAAGCTCTTTCACTGCGCCCTTCTTATCAGACAAACAGACTCCTCCTCGAACTCCACCTAATTAATCAGTTAAAAATGCAAACACACGTGCCCAGAGACGATTTCTGTGCTTTTTTCTTCTTTTCTACCCTCTTCAACGGAACTGACGATTTCCTCCTCACGGCCTGCCTTTCTTTTTCTTTTTCCCGGGGCCAGACGAAGTTTCCGAACAAAGAGCACAGCAGCGGCTTGAAATTAGCATTCCTAATTTAAGACTTTTCCCCTTTGTCGAACTCTTGCGCTCGCTCGCTCACCGCCGCTGCCATCGTTTGGTCTTTTCCCACTCGTTAGGGTGCATTCAATACAATCATCATCATTTTCATTGGCATTCCTAATTCATTATGATACAAAGTGTGCGTCGTGCTGCTAAATTTATTCGTTCCCTTTTCCTTCTTTCTCTCATCTGTCATCGCCCCAACTTCTTGTATAATGTAAATTCTCCACCGCTCCGGTTTTCCAATTACTTCGTTTTTGCAAATTTAAATTCAAATTCGACCGCCTGTTACTTAAAACACACAAAAGTTTCGCGCCGCTCGGAATTATAGCGGGTCTTTTGTGCGTGCAACTTCTCGTCTCTGCTGGTGTCATCGCGCTCCTACTTCATTTTCATTCCTCGCAGCCGCCGCGCACGCCGGGAGGAAGGAGGTGGTTTTATACTTTAAGAGCATTAATTGATAAGGCTCTTCTCGTATTTCGAAATTCGTCGCCTTTCGCGTCTCCCAACAGCAGGAGATTTAACTCGGCTTATAATTTGCTTATTTAATTGCCGAGATTATGCATTAAAATATTCGTGTTTGGTAAAATGTGACTGCTAATTAAACTTGCGAGAGTTGACGAGTTGTATAATTGGAATAAAGCAAAAGGCTTCATATAAGAATTAAATAGCATTTTGTTAAATAAATTCATAATATTGAAATTAAAAAAACAATTAAAATTTCAACATAATTTTTTTAATATTAATAATCTTCATATAAAGTGATAAATATTTATTTATAATAATTATTTATATTATTTTAATTAAATTTTTTTTTAATTTATAAGTCGAATCAAAGTAAAATTTGAAATTATAAAATACTCTTTTGCTTTTGTATTAGTTTTGCTTGAATTATTAAAAAATAAAAAGTTATGAAAATTTGACAAAAAATTAAATTCAAATAATTTTAAACATAGCATTGCTATCAGGACATGAGACATGACCAATATGTTACTGGAAAATTGCGAACACACGTGTCCCCTCTGATAAATATGCATTTATATTTGACTCGATCGGACCAAACTCGAGCGGTGAATAATCAATTGGCAACAACTCGTTTTCACACGGACTGCGCATATTTCACTCGCGGGCTGCCGCTTCATTTTTCAGTTCAATTGCACACGCGGCCGACGTATTATTATTATGGAAATGCTAATTCGATAAATCACCCTGTTTATTGCGCAGAATGAATAAATTGGTCGCCGCCAACTGCTGGGATAGGTTAATTAATAAATTGATTTACGAGAGAGAGAAGCGCGTTGCCTTTAAAAGCGAGAGCAACCCGCTTGCTGACTCGATTAAAATTTTTGCGCGCGCTCCGCACTTTGTCGCCGAAATTTACGGCGCGTGCAAATTTCCTCATGCAAGTAATGGAGGTCGCTGATTTGTATTCACGTCACGACTTGGCGAAAAAATTTGTGAACTCTGAAATATTGATGCGCGTGTCACAAAAATTGTGTGATTTGCGTTTCAAAATAAATAAAAAAACTGGAGTATTATTTAATAATTCAAACTAAAAAACAGACTTGAATGTTCAAATGTAAAAAAAATCGAGTATTTTATTATTCTTTTCAAATGTCATTGTGAAGTACTAGCAGTGAAAATTCAATCAAATGCTGTGACAAATATTTGCCCGTCAGCAAAATAGTTTTATTTCCCGGCGTCTCTAGCGCTTGGAATCGCTCTCGAATGTGGCCATTTGAGAAAAAGTAATTGCGCCTGTTGGCAATTACGGTGCAGAGCAATGGCTGCTGTTCCTTATCTTCGCCAAAGATGAAGAAGAAATAAAGGAGAGGAGCAGCAGGAAGAAAAGAAAGCTTTTGAGAGTGGAGCATTTCATTGCTACTCTGCCTTTTCATCAAGTTTCTCTCTTTCTCTTTGGTAGACAGCGAGTTTCCTTAACACAATTTTGATCCCCCGAATGCTGCTCCGCTCCTCTACTTTTCCTTTTCTTTCGTGCGTATACTCACAGCGATGAGAGAAATAAAAGAGAGTATTTTTCGCATGCATGCATGTGCGCAAAACGCAATCCAATATCCGAGAATTGATTATCCGGCAGGAAATGACATGAGCCGAAAAATGGGAGAGAGACGAGCGAAAGCGAGTATGTGTGTGCATGTGCTTAAAATCGAAACACACGCACAACTTGCCACCAATCAACTCTGGCGAAGGCAGATGATTTTTACATCAAACATTTCAGAGTTCAAATATTATGATGTGTTCCTCTCAGGTCCTGACAAATTGCCTGTACAACCAAAAGCTGCTGGCTATGACACTTTTCATGTATTCTTATTTTTTTTTTAAAAGCTATTCAATTAAACAGCTAAGAAAGTAACGGGATCTATAAAAATGAATTCCTTTTAAGAAAGCCATACTAGGAGCACATTAAATTTTAATGCATTTTACTTGAAGTTCTCCCAAGTAAAAAGGCGTACATTAATTTCTAAAGTTCGTCGCCCTTCGGCGGCTCAAGTGCTCGCACTTGTTAATTAGCCGACGTGTAATTACCTCGCAAAGAGGCAATTAACACTCAGTTCATCACAATTAAGTGCTGTAACAAATGTTCGTAATAGTCATAGGAGGCCCTGGAAGGCCACCCGGCAACGAGTTATGCAGCAGATTAAAAATAATGGAAATGGCTCGCTCGCTCAGATTCGCATCGAATATACGTTTGGCTGCAGATTTTGCACGCGCACTTAACCCGAATGATCATCTCATTCCGCAGAAAGATACGAAGGGAGGGTCCGATCCTAACAATTTTGCGCCATCTTAAATTTACGAGAAAAGAGGGTTGGCGAAAGTAATTTTTATGGCCAACTGTGAGGAACGGCGCGTTTATAGAGGGTGGCAAAATTACGTCAAATTACAAATTTTCGTCAAAGCCGGAGGAAATTTATTCCTCCCCAAATGTGTTTTTACAGACATTTACGCCTGGACCTGTCTGGAAATAGCTTTGTGGTTTTCCATCTGACAGCGAGAGTAGTGCGTGTGCTTCATCAGCGAACTGGCTAGCGAGTAAGTCAGGAGGGATCAGTCATTCAGAGCAGGAGTTGTGCGGCAAATTTCCCTTTAATGAATTAAATTGAAGGGCGGCCAGCGCCGGCTGATTTGATTACCGGGCACGTGTGTTGGTGTGATCATCTGCAAGACCTATAAACGCTCCATTTGTGCTGCTGCGCTCTGACCCTACCAAGGAGAGACATTTTTTTCGTACTCGGCAGAGTGGAACTGACCGCTTTGTGCAGGCGGGGTTTATTTCATCTCCAGTTCATAAAACGACCTGATATTGAGACAATTTGCTCCTCTAGTCAACTTACTTTTTTGGGAAAGAGTTTTATTAAATAATGTTAAATTACATAGACAAAATCTAGACTTATATTATAATTTATCCTCAATATACACACCATCATAGTATACAGGTACACAGTATATTATCTCATTTGGTGAAACACAAAATTGAACAATAATATTGATAATATGTCGTATTTATGTGAATAATTATTAACATGAAAAAATCACAGAGGGTAAAGAAATTTGCATTTAATATTTTAGGAGTTATTGGTGGTAATGGACAAATAAATTATTTGCCAACAAGTCTATAGACTTTCTTTTAGTTGGGTCCTTCCAATTAGAAGAAATTAGATAATTTATAAATAATAAATAATTGCAAAGTTTAAAAAATATTAAAAAAAGGTTATTTAAATTAATGTAGTAAATTTATAAATTTTTCAAAAAAGGCATATATTGAACTAATTTTTTTTTTTAAATTACCATTTTAAATTTTTTGTTTTCAGTTAATTATCTGTAATTATTTTCATACAAAACCACTCATTGTTGTTTTGAGCAGATCTCTCGTTGAATAAAGGGCAGAGTAAAAGTATCTTGCCTCTGGTGTGCCCTCTCTTGTGCCGGCGAAGTTTGTCTTCGTCCGCGATTTGATGCTTTAAGATTAGATATTAAGAATTTAGGGCTTATCCTGGAGAGAAGGGCAGACTCTTTCTCTCTCAAGAGAGCCTCCGCGCTTAGATTTATTCGTCTCGGAGGAGTTGCAAGCGAGAGCTTCTTTTGAGTTTGCATCATAGAAAGACGTGGAGGGCGACACTCCATAAAATATACACGCTCACCTCACCCTCTTCTGCCGCGTTTTACACACAAAACCACAGCAAAAATCTGGTACATTTATCTCTCCGACCGGGAAACAATATCGCCGCGCAAATTGAACTTGGCAATAAAAATTTCTGCTCGTAAACCAGCCGCCGCGGATGAAGTGGAGACAGGGGCGAAACCGGAAGATTCTGCATTATTTAAACCACCGCGGGGGTGATGTTTGTTTTCTCGAATGAATAAAGTATCAACAACCCCAGAGGAATGCATTGTTTTTTGTTATTATAATGCTTTTCAGATTTATCTATAAAAACAAAAATAAAATATATGCAAGATTTTTTTTTAAATATGAAAAAAACTAAGGCAAAAATCATCCCTGCTTCTTAGCCTAGTCCGCCCCTGAAGAATTGATGGACGCATGCAGACCGCTGCTTTTTTTCTTTGTCGCTTTTTATTTTTTGATATTTTGTCAACAGTTTGCATCGGCGACAGGAGAATGTAAAACAAGCCAGGCAAATAAAGCAGCGGCCAAACTCGTCTCAGCTCCCAAGTAAGCCTTTTTTATTTTCGCGTGCGTATGGCAAATATTTGCGGCGGCTATGTTTTATTTATGGCGCACCTTTTTTTCCCTCTCTCGCTCTGGCTCAATCTCTTTCTTTGGACCCTGTCTGGCTAAATAATATAAATTCATGCCTGTCGGAAAGAAAGCGCGATTTATTGCTCCGAACTTTCCATTTCTAGAACTTGCTATTGTCTAACAGTTTTTCAAACAAAAAGTAATGAGAATTTATGTTTTCAAAAAATTATATTATTAAAAGTTATATTAATATTAAAATTGAGTGATTTCATTCACTAAATTTCATTCAAATGATTGAAATTAAAAAAGAGAAAATCTGGTCTGAATCTTATGTTCAACACAAAAGTTGGTCCTTTTTAAACCATCCCCAGCATTGCACATTATATATGTATTGAGCAATAATGTGTTGTGAACTGCAGCACATATGGTTGTTTTTGTATTCCAAGGGCCATTTCTCTGGACAGCTCTCAAGAGATGCGCACTACCTTGTTACTAACGACTTTGCGGCCTTCCCGTGTCTAATTGCACCAGTCACACACGCGCCCATTCTCCACTATTTCGAGCAGCATTATACGCGTGTGTTGTGTCTAACTACCCTCACCGGACCAAATCCTGATTAATCAACCCCTGGGCACCCCCGCCCGCGAACCGATTCTTTTATCTCCCTCGCCCGCTCCAGAGTGATACGTATTAATAGCTGCTAAGCTTTGAATATGCCCAGACCGATTTGTCAAAGCCTCCTGACAAACGGTCGCGAATTCTCCGACGGATCAAAATTGCGCCAGGACCGCAATGCGAACAACCGTCCGTCGTCATTGTAGCCATTTTTTTACACTGACCAGCCAAACAGCCGTTGGTGTTGTGCTGGTGAAAATTTCAATTGAAATATTTTTTTAAATGTCAGATGAAATGTTGTAAGATTATACGATTTATTTAAATTTTTTTTTTTAATTTTCAATCAATCTGATTTCAAATATGGCATAAAAAATAGAAACAGAAGAATGGCAGGTCGTGCTGCTGGAAGCATAAATTAAAAAGTGAATTGATCTACAGTATAAAATTTTATTAAAAATTATAAATATAAATAAATTTGTTCGTGTTAATTTCACTTTTTTATTTTTTAGGGCACATTTACTGATAGAGAAAAGGTCAATATGAAGTGATGTGAGCTGTGGTTTGCTCAATAATTAGAATTCGAACGAGGGCAGGAAGTGAGCGTCCAAATGCACACTCGCTTCTCAGCTCTCCTCAAGAACTTCGGCATGCGACCTGGCGAGTGCAACTGATTGTGAGTGATGGAAGTGTAAATTTCACCAAGTCAGAAATAGCTAAGTGATCGCGTGACTGCCGATCCAACGCGAAAACCAACTTTATATTGCTCTCTCTTTCTGAGCTTTTATGGTTTGATTGGCAGTCGAGGATGGGCCTCGCTTTTGCTCTGCTTTCCGCCCTCTCACGGGTCGCATTAATATTAGACGCATGAATATTTTATCAACATGCTCTCAACAATAAAAGTGTTCATGCCTTGAATTAAAATCATGGTTATACTTTATCTACCTCTTTCATTGGAGTGGCTTATCGTCCACAAATTTATTGGTTCTATTTAATTATCATTGCATGCACTAAAAAAATAAGAAGAATTCTTCTCGGTATTTACAGCTTTTAATCATTTACTTTAATAAGAAGAGGGAAAAGTTAACGTTTCTGTTACAATTCTTAAAAGTCTCTTTCTTTCTTTCACGAAAGTCTTGTGATACTCGGACAATTACTCTTGGAGTACTTCCTCAGAATGACTTGAGGAGAGTCTAGAGTACAAGTCACGAGTTTTCTTCGGTGCGATAATTGCGGAAAGCAGAGTCCATTACCCGAATGAGAACGGCGCGCGGTATTTATTAAAGTGAGGCTGCAGCAGCGCGTTTTCTCAGAGGATTGATGTATTAAGGAAGCGCAAAGTGGATCTGTCATGTGGCAGGCCGCCCTCTCTCACTGCTTTGTCCAGGGAAAACTAACTGACCGATCGCTACGACGTTTTACAATCAGAAGAGAAAGAGAGAGAAACTTGCTGCATTTCCACTCGAAAGCCAGCATTAAGATGATAAGAGATTTTCATGTCGACTCCATATAAAATTCCGATTTGAGATTAAAGCTTTCAAAAATAATTTTTGTAACCACATCATCAAACATAAATATACTAATTTTTATCCATCTTCCTGTATTTGTAACAGCAAGATTTTGTATGGATTAAAAGCTTGGAAAAAATAAAAATTTATCATGTTGTACATTTTTATCACTCAAATTGGGGTTTTTTGCAGAAACCCTAATTTTGATTAACTTTCCACGCCTACTGACTTTCGATTAATTTATCAGCGTCGACGACTCAGCAGCAAAAGCCTACCAAAATTATTTAGGGGTAATTCATCAGATTGCAGTTGAGCTGAGCCGCTTGTTCCCCACATAATTCGCAAAGCTGAGCGAGCATCGATTTTGCGTGCGCTTTGCTGTGTGTGTGAGTGCGGCCCGCTTCTTTAATTAACTCTCGCGCAGGTAAATTGTGGAAAAATTCTTTGATCTCCGGGTAGCGGCGAAAGAGGCACGGTGGAAAATAAAGGCCTCCAGCAGCGGTTCTCTAATTAAATAACTTCTCCTTAATAACTCTGCAAATAATATAAAACATTTCCGCCATTATTTCGGAACAAACTTGAGGATGTTTTAATTGCTCTACATAATTATATTTCCCGCAGAGAATCACTCGAAAGTTGGCCAAACATAATAAATAAAATTCCGCCCTGCTGCGAATCATCTCTCTTTTTTCGTCTTCCCTCTTTTATTATTTTCCTTCAATCTCGAGAGATTCGTTAAAATAAGTATGGAAGAATTGACTGAGCCAGCAGCTCCTTTCTTTTCTTTCTCTTCCACTCGGCCATTATTGCGCGCGGAGGCTGCGGCGCTTTACGGCGAGGAATTTTCCTCTTATCTCTCTCGGCATTATATTTTAATGGTGCAAATTTCTGCAGCGATTTTCATTCTTTTGTCGCCTAAGCCTTTGCTGATATGATAAGTTTTCTCTTTTGGAAGGAAATTGGCGGCGAATTCGCTCTGCTGGCAGGCGCGGTCGGCGGAGCTGCTGGCTCATCAAAGACGCTGCCGTCTTTATTTTTGCCGTAAATTTTGATTGGCCGTAAAATCTTGGCTTTAATGAAACAAGTTTAGATAACAAAATTTTAAATTGTGAGCTTGTTTTTAAAAATCTAATAATTTGATTAGTCTTATAATCTATAATTAAAATGTATTCATTTTTGACTCTTATATACCCCAAAATGGGAGTTTTAATTTATTCTATCATCGACTGGCGATCTTATAAAAATTAAGCAAACAAAATAAATCAGATTTATGTTATGATGTGACGTAAGATTTTACTTCAACGTATCTGAATAGGCAATAAATAATTTAGTTTTATAAATAAATAATTAAATTCATGAATAGAAGAATTTGATTAAGATAATTTCACTATTTCAATACCAAGTCTAACTAATAGACAATTTAGAATTAGCCTCGGAGGGACTGGATTTTGGTTACCTGCAAACTCCTGTACAAACTTTATCGAATTTATACAAACATGAAACTGGCATTGGCGTCAAAGTTCACAAAAAGCACCCAAGCTCGGTCGAAATTTCCGTCAAGCTGAGATTTGTTGACTTTCCACCTGCGCTCGCCGACTTCACAGAGACGAGCTTGTGTGCTTGACCAAGAAATTAAAGGCTGCCAGCGAGCCGCAATTCATTAGAGAATTGCTGCTGCCACTCAGACGGGCAGCAAAGAGCGGCTCGGTTAGCCATTGACAGCTGCAATCTGGCCGGGTCTCTGCCGAATCGCAATAAAGAGCCCTTCACGAGTCCATTCCACATATGTGTGTGTCCGCTTGTTTATGGTAAACATTTCAAGCCGCAAGCCCACGAAAACGCTGACTCGCTGTCCAAAGGCCTTTCGCAATCATAACCTCCTTGCACGGCGTCTCCTTGCTTCATTACCGCACGCGACACGCGCCTCTAAACATCTCTCGTAATTAATGACCCGGCCGAATCTGATGAGCCAGCAGTCTTTAAATTACGCACGAAAACCGGCAAGCCGTCCTTTCGTCCTCCTTCCTGTAAACCACGGGCGTAATTAGAACGGCGCCAAAATGCTTACGCTTCTCCTTACGCAGTCAAAAAAAAATTATTATTCCTTGCTGAAGCTCAATTTTCTCACTTTTCTTATATAATTTGGTAGCAGCTGCGGAAAATTCACAATTTTCAATGGTATAATAAATATTTAAGTCAGTTTTTGATTCTTCTACTAAGTTTTTTAATTCATAATTTCCATTTTTGGTGCTAAATTTTGAGTTATTTTTTACATATATTCTAACTTTTAAATTTAGTGACTCATTTTGCTCCAACCACGAAGATAAATTAATTCGGAAAATAAAATGGGAAATTTATCTCTGAGCGCAAAACGGATGGGCAAAACTTTCCAGCCGAGTCGGTCGTTTTTTAATTCGCGCCCCGTTTAATTGGCGTCGCCAAAAGAGAGTGACCAATTAGGGGTTGGTCCCATGGGCGAAAGGGTTGGCTGGCCCCATCACGGCTTGACTCGATTAAGTGCTTTGCACGGCAAATCACAGAGCGTGAAATGAAAACTTCTTGCGCTCACCCCCCTCGCACCGCAATCACAACCCGCTTGATGTACACAGCAGACTCGAGAGAGAGTGCCAAATTAATTCTCAATTAGGGCAAAAAACGGCCTCCTCTCCGCTTCGTTGGCAGGTCTTATTTGTTATCGGTGCGAGAGTGTGACACGTCCCTATGATATTTTAATTCCTAGCACGCCGCTAGATTAGGCTCGTCTCCGGAGAACACGCAGCAAATCGACTTGGGCCTTTCTCTTTCTCACTCCGAGTGCTCACAATTTGTCATCGTCAAATGTACAAGTGACAAAACCTTTGTCGCTCGCCGCGTAAAGAGAGCGAAAGCCCGGGCTGGATGAGTGCGAGAGGGAAGTATTAAAGCCAGCTGAAGTCAGCAATAATAATATCTTTGTGGCAGCGCGAAATTTAACAAGACAAGCGCGCTGGATGAATTTGACGGGGCGGCATTAAAAGAGAAAAAGAACAAGAAGTTGACAGCCAGATTCTCCGCCGACTCAAAGGGGAGCCGACCGCAGATTATTACAATACGCGCTCATTTCTTCTGTTAGACTCGCTTTTTGATCCGCAACAGATTATAAAAGATTTGCTCTCGAAGCGGATTTGTTTTTGAATGCGTCGCAGTAAAAGAAGAAGAACATTTTTAGAAAAAGTTTGAGGATGTCAAAGTTTTGGGACTTTTCATGAAATGACAAGTTTAATGTTATTTGTGAAAATCAGTATTTTATATTAGGAGGAGTCTGTCAATAAAAAGTCGAATATTAAAATAAAACCCACATTTTTTTTTTGCTGAAATCACTTGTGTATGAGGATTTTTTTTTTTTAAATAATTGTTTATGAAAATAAAAAATTATGTTACACAAGTGCCTTACTTTAAAAGAGAATGAATTGCAAATAAATTGTGAAAAAAAACTCTCGTTTTTACAAGTAAACTACCTTCTATTCTTGGTCTAATTTTGTTTTTATTTTGCAGCCAAACTTCTTCAGAGCAAAAACAAAAATTTGCACAAGGGGAGCAAAAAGGCCGTTGGATCTTTTAAGCCCGTGGAAATTAAAATGCACTCTGCATTCACGAGCAACAAAACTGAGAGAAGCGGCGCACAAGTAGGCCATGCCATTAAAAAGAAACGACCTGCCGCCGCACGATTTTCCGCTCACGGGCCTCAAGAAAATCTCTCGCTTTGACATTTTATCCTGCTCGTTGGCAAACTAACCCATTTTAAAATACAAACAGGAGCGAACTGAAACAGAAAGAGAGAGAAAAAACAAGCTCCGAAAGTTTTCTTCGCTGCTGTGAGCAGCAGCTTTTTTCAACAACTACAAACGCAAAAGCCAGGCGAGGATCGTGCATGTATATTAGCATCTCAGAATAATTAAGTCGGAAGAGCAAATCCGGCACTCTGCTTTCACTCCACTGCCGTTCTCTTTTGCTGGAGAGAAAACACTACTACCTTCTGTGTTTCAAGTACGAACAACCCTTTCATTTCCTTTTGGCTTAAAAAAATGTGCAAGGTATAGTCGAGTTAAAGTAATGCAATTTTTAAGCAAATTATTTGAACGTGCAGTGTAAAGCTCAAAAGTTATTTGCTAAGAGATTTCATCATGTACATATAATCATCAACGTGAAAATATTGAAAATATGTTATGTTCTAAAAAATGCACTTATAAATTAATTGTTGCTGCTATTACTTCTGAGCCTCTTTCATTTAAAACAAGACCAAATAACACAAAAATATTTCATAAAAACTGAAAAAAACTTATGTACAGTGTAAAAATTACCAATCATATAATATTGTGTCATTGTTACACGTATTTTATATTATGCAAATCTGCTAAGTAACTGATTAGTGGTTATGCATTTTGATTTCATTTTTTATTTTATTAAAACATCAAAATGTAACTCATTGTCAGTCGCAGGCCAACTAACAATCAAGGTGTACCAACTCTGGTGAAAAATTCAGTTTGTTTATGATGGCGAAGAGCAAGGAAGAGTGCGAGAAATCACTTTCGCCGCCGGTGCTTCTCTTTTATTCGATTTCCGAGTTACAGCTACATTTTTTTAAAGATTTCTTGATCAAATATAAATCCGCGCAAGGCCAGTTGCATTGTGCTGTTTTGCTATAAAAAGACCACCAATGGAACTCCACATGGCCATGTGTTTGTGCACCACTTATTCATGTTGGGGCGGAGGAAATACGTCAGCCAACGGACCGTGTAAGTGTGAAATGTGGTGACTTTTACGACTCCCAAGGCAAACACCGGTCACACACCTACATAAATGTTTGTAACAAATATCCCAAACAAAAAAATAGTCAGAAATTTAGAACTCACGAGTTATTTTTATTTGTTTAATATAAAACTTTCAAATGACTAATAATTGTAGATTAAACAAAAAGAAGCAAGTAATTGAATTAAAAAAGCTTTATTTTGTAAAAATTTCAAGAGTATTATGTGAGAATATGTGAAATAAATTTCTACCGTTTTGTAAATTATTTATTTTAACTGTACTACATCGCAGTTCATAGAAATTTCATCAGCAAACGCGTACAGTATACCAAAGTTCGCTGTGCAGCATCTTGTGCCGCATTATTGTGCTGAATTCTAAATTCCTCCTCGCAGACACAAAGAGACCATACACACATACGCCAGATGTTAACAGCAGAAAGATTTTTATTTAATTTTCACACCACGTAAATACATCAACGACAACAAAAAGCAATATTACTGCTGCGACAAGCGTGTTTTTGGAGTCATGCAAGAAAAAAAAGCAGATCCTTGTTGCCTGTTATTAAATTTTTGCTTAAAAGTGACATGTCAAATTATTACATAATTTATTTCCTCGAATTCAGCAGTGGAGACTCCGAGACTCAGAAAAGAGATTGTTCATATTCAATTTCACTTTTTACATCAACTTGCTTCCTTATCGTGTTCTTATTTCAGAGAGGAGGAAACTTTTGAATGAAATATGACTTTTATGAGGATTAGCTACTCAAGTATGCTGTTTTTAAATCTAGATTGAAATAATAACATATACTCAAAATTATTAAAAATAGCATAATATGAAATTATTATAGCCTGTTAAATTAGGCATAGAGCACAGTATGTAAAATACCATACCTTTTTAATGCAATAAAAATAAAGCTAATATTATATTAAAATTTCAACTATTATTTATTGTGTATAATTAAATAAATTTTAATTGTCAAACTGCTATAAATGTAAGTTTTAGGCACTAAATAAAAATTTATTAATGTTTTTATTAAAAAATAACATTTTTTTTTTGTCATTTGTTGATAATATTCCTTAATCAGAATACTAAACTTACAATGTGAAACTTGCAGCTAATTGCAATTCCTATTTAAAATAAATCAATATAAAACGTTTTTACAAATAACAATTAACAATTTAACCAATGTTACAATTTTCATAAAATCTTTAAAAATTAATCCTGAATATTTCATAACCTTCTAATCCAGAAACAACGTTTCCATCAATTATATTCACACGTGAATGGCGAGAAACGCTTAGTTTAATTTTCATATTTGGGCAGCCAGCTCGAGCAACCGCAGTTTTTCGCCCGAAAAGCGCGGCTTGGAAAATTTTGCCCGTTTGTGTGAGATTGTGTATTTATGTTTTTCCAAGCGCGAAAGGGAGCACAGCAGCATCTGCCACTTTTTTGGGCAGCGCGGTCGGGTTCAAATGCGATTATAATTTGAAAAGAACAAACGGGGCGCGCGGAGAGAGCGAGCGAGAGCGCGCGCGAGAGAGAGAGATTTGCGGGGGTTGCGCAGTCACCTTTGGCCGCCCCGAGCGGCGCCCCGACCCTCGCCTCACGTTGCTTGGCTCATTCCTTGGCGTTCGCCGCTCGTTCGCCAACGTGCGCGCCACACCAACACGAAATCAACCCTTTCGCAGCAGCACCGACTTCAGATTTATTTGAACTCTGCCGGTGCTGCATTGTGGTCACGTGGCCGATAAATTCTTGCGACACTCGCGTTTTCTCGTGTGCTCCTCGCGCCGCTCACCCTCAGACGTTTGCTCTGCCCTCGCAAAAAAAGGTAGGAATTAGTGACCCGCATTTTCTAATTGCCCTCTTCTTTTCTTCGGCTCGTCCATTTGTTCATGTTTGTCTAGAGCTGATGGCAAAAAACACAGAAGTGTAAAAAGAAATTGGTAGTTGATGAAAATATACATTTTATATAATGTCTATAATACACTGTCAAATATAATATGGATTTTGATTTTCAACTTTAACATTGCTTTTTGGTTAAATTGATCTCTAAAAGTAATTTAAATTTATGTAAGTCTAAGAGCAGCAGCTACGTTGCTGAACTCTTTTTGAAATTAGGTCAATTTTTGAACAGGGATATTTTTTCCCTCCGCTTATTTCTCTTTGATGTTGAGTTTGATGCTTCGCAAACGCTTTCTCTGGGGACGTGTCATCATTATCCAGCGAGCAAAACTGCTGATTTTTTTTATTCCCTGACATCATGTGAACTTTCATATAACGCACCCTTGTCAAACAGGAGGCCATTGAGGCCACGACCGAGTCCACTTCGAGACCATGGTCTCTATGGACTCGAGCGTGGCCTCAGTGGCCTCGAGTTGAGGTCACTTTGAGCACTGACTCCGTGGCCTCGATGGACTCGGTGTGGTCTCCATGGACTCGGAGTGACCTCGGTGGTCTCCGTGGACTCGGAGTGATCTCAGTGGTCTCCGTGGACTCGGGAGTGATCTCGGTGGTCTCCGTGGACTCGGAGTGATCTCAGTGGTCTCCGTGGACTCGGGAGTGATCTCGGTGGTCTCCGTGGACTCGGAGTGATCTCAGTGGTCTCCGTGGACTCGAAGTGATCTCGGTGGTCTCCGTGGACTCGGGAGTGATCTCGGTGGTCTCCGTGGACTCGGAGTGACCTCGGTGGCCTCGGAATGGTCTCAATGGAATCGAAGTGACCTCGGCGGTCTCCATGCACTCGGAGTGGTCTCAGTGGCCTCCGAGTGACCTCAAGTTGTGATTTTGATTTTTTCGCATTATTTTTAATATTATAAAAATTTTAATTTACATCAAATTATAAAAAAAAATTATTTTGCGAAAATTAGAAACTTTTTAATATGCAAAATTGAATTAATTTATTTTTTTTTGTATTTATGAGTTGTTCTCTAAACCGCGTTGTTTTTTTACTTGCTGCTACGTGAACCATAATTAATTCCAAAAAACAGCCGCCAGTTGAAATAGATCATAATAGGAAATTGGGTATATTAATTATTAATTTATCTTCTGTTGATCAGTCATAATTATAAAAAAAATTGAAATTATTTTAATCAAAATCTTAACCAGAAAGTTATTAAAAAATAGATATTTAATCAATTTAATAATGTAATAAGGCTCTTCAGCTTTATTTTTGCCAAAATATTCAGTTTTTATTTTAGTTGATTTTTTCAAATCAAAATTGTAATCTGTAATAAAATTCAACAGAATAATTTTTCATATCATTTTCATAAAAACATTGCCTTTAAAAAATCTGCTGCTTCGGATGAACGCTAATTTCTGTACCGAAATTTAATATTTATGATTTTTTGCGTCCAAAGCAGCAGATTTTAAGCTACTTACTTTAATTTTTCAATAACTTTTTGATGAAGATTTTGTTTAAAGTGGTTTGAATTTTTTTATGAATAAGACTCTGATCAAGAGAAGATAAATAAATTAATATTGGGGGGCATTCACTAGAGATTTCCTCCCCGGGAGGACTTTTGTCCCGGGAGAATAGTGGCGGGACAAATTTTAGCTTGGGATAAAAAATTTCACTTTCGAGCGGGAGGAAATTTTTGTCTATCCCAGCCGGCGGGACAAAATTTGTCCCGTTGCGTTTTTAATACAAAAAAAATAAATTAATTCAATTTTGCATATTAAAAAGTTTCTAATTTTCGCAAAATAATTTTTTTTTATAATTTGTTGTAAGTTAAAATTTTTATAATATTAAAAATAATGCGAAAAAATCAAAATCACAACTTGAGGTCACTCGGAGGCCACTGAGACCACTCCGAGTGCATGGAGACCGCCGAGGTCACTTCGATTCCATTGAGACCATTCCGAGGTCACTCCGAGTCCACGGAGACCACCGAGATCACTCCCGAGTCCACGGAGACCACTGAGATCACTCCGAGTCCACGGAGACCACCGAGATCACTCCCGAGTCCACGGAGACCACTGAGATCACTCCGAGTCCACGGAGACCACCGAGGTCACTCCGAGTCCACGGAGACCACCGAGATCACTCCCGAGTCCACGGAGACCACTGAGATCACTCCGAGTCCACGGAGACCACCGAGGTCACTCCGAGTCCACGGAGACCACCGAGATCACTCCCGAGTCCACGGAGACCACTGAGATCACTCCGAGTCCACGGAGACCACCGAGGTCACTCCGAGTCCACGGAGACCACCGAGATCACTCCCGAGTCCACGGAGACCACTGAGATCACTCCGAGTCCACGGAGACCACCGAGGTCACTCCGAGTCCATGGAGACCACACCGAGTCCATCGAGGCCACGGAGTCAGTGCTCAAAGTGACCTCAACTCGAGGCCACTGAGGCCACGCTCGAGTCCATAGAGACCATGGTCTCGAAGTGGACTCGGTCGTGGCCTCAATGGCCTCCTGTTTGACAAGGGCAGCCACCCTGGAAAGTTTGTAGTATTTCGCAACAAGTGCTAAGAAATCAATAGACTTTTTTTTGGTAATGGCTCAAGTCACAGAACTAGACCCGCAGATACTATTGCATAATGATTTTGCTAAAAACCTAGCATTTTTTCATAATTACTAAAATTGTTTAGCAGTTAAAAATGTTAGTGCCCAAGCAAAAGAATTCAAACAAGGTGAAAGAACTTATAATTTTTATAATGTAACATTGTAAGTTTTTTTTAAATACCTAAATCGACACAACCAGTGAACATTTCTAAAAATCACATTGAATAACTTTTTTATAGATCAAGGCAAAATTCCTTAAATATTTTTTATTAATTTTTAACACCTTTCACTCGCATTTCTCTCTCCCTTTGTTTAGTGTCTTACAAATACTTACATGAATACTTATATTTAATTAATTTAAATTAAGATTTGCAATTTTAAATCATCATGTTGTGCATTTTTCTTTTCTAAAAAGAAGAAAATTCATTTGCGAAAGTAATAAGCAAGACGTTTGATTTTTTTCCTGCCATTTTCTTTTGCTCCCGCACTCGGAAGTTTTCTCCAAGAGTAATTACAGACGGCGAAAAGAATGGAGGAGCATGTGATGACAAGCAAGCGACCTATTTACTCTCGTGCGCGATGCATTTTCACGCTGGAGAATAATTAATTCACGCTATATGACAATGAGTGGATGGATGTGCGATTACTCTCTTCTCGTGCTTGTTCGCGCCCTTTGAAGTCGCGGATGAGACGTATACGATTGAAAGACGACATACACAGAAAGCAAAGAGACAGAAAGGCATTGTCTGTGAGTTTTGCTCTATGTACGAAAGGTTCTAAAACTATCTGTGCTGATGCAGCTGCCAGCAAAAATCGTCCGCTGCTGCAGCCTGCCAACTCCGTTGGCGTAATTGAATCGCTCAGCTGCAATATCGAGCCCGCATCTCGGCCACTTTTCCGATCAAGGAGGAAAAAATAATAATATATCTAATTCTATAATTGAAAAACGCGGCAAGCGTCGCCGACAGTCGGTGCGAACATCAAGAAAGTACATCTGACGAAGAGTTGTTTGTTTCACACTCCTCTAATTGTGAGTTTGTTGTTCATTGCAAAAAAAATATGTATTAGATGGAATCATTGATAACTTTCAGTAACAGATGATATTGCAAAAAAAAATAGACATTGCCACACTTTGAGAAGAAAATATACTTTTCACCAGTCATTTGAAGAAAGCAAATTTTAAAGAGCTAATCTTTATCATTCCCTATCAACAAATTTAAAATCAATTAGGTTGACATAATTATACTACTTATTTTTATTTAATTTTAAGAATATTATAATTTTATTGTAAAATGTAAAATATTTCGAGATTAATTATGATTTATAACGATTTTTCTCCTTGATGAACTATTCGAATTATTAAATATAATAAAGGTTATGTTATTTATTTTACAAGACCATTGAATTTGATCTTTAGGTGCAATAAGACTTTATCATTATGCAGTGTCACTTGTCAGTATTGAATTATAAATGTATGCATGAAATAGGGATGAAAATTTAATTTTTCTATATAGTAATTCAAAAAGTTCACTCATAATCAATAATAAATTTTCTGTGATGCTTTTCACATCAGCACCACAATCTTCTGATTCAGCTTCAAAAAACAGTATTCAATAAACAGGGACTTGACAGGCCTTTGTGAGTTTAGGTCAAATTATTTCAATTTTAAAAGTCAAACTTCAGCAAAAAAAATTAGTTTCATGCATGAAAAAAAATTACATATGTGCATTGGCATTCAAACAAATTTCTGAAAGTTAAGCAAAACTTAATGACTCATCACTTTTTATCAGAAAAAAATGTTAATTTCCATGTTTGTGCCTTTCCGTGTCCTGGAACAAGCGAGCAAAATGAAGTGGCAAAATAAAATAGTAAATTGCCATGGTCTACGACGGTGATAAATAAGTTGGAAAGTTGTAACATAAGTTGAATCCCTCGAGGGTTACGATATTTAATTCATAGTCGCATTAAATGAAGAATCAATGTGTTCGTGCGCCGGCAGCAGGAACGCGAAAGTACATATCTCTGGCAATCGAAAGGGCGCAGGGAGAAGTTTTGCAGCGCCTTTGCGGTGCTGCCTCCACCAGGGGAATCGAGTTGTTCCCGTCGCAATCCAAGTTGCTGGAATTCGATCCCTTTCCGTCGACAAAGCCCGCTTTTCCCGTGACAACTAAATGATTCCCAGATAAAAAGCAGCATGATTTCCATCCGAACCCACGCGGCAAAAACTTTAAAGCTTGGGGACGGCGGCTAATTTGTGAAAAAGAGCCCCCGTTTGACTTTTGACATTTGGCCGCTCGGTACAAAAAGAAATGCGAGGGTTTAGCAATCGCGATTGAGTCACCGCCAGTCGCCTAATCAACAAAGCAACAGTTAATTGCGCCTTTCGCAATCATTTTTCAACACGTCGACGTAACAAAAAGTGCTGGCTTCCGATTCCACAAAGGCTGAAACATGTGAGCCGATAAAAAAAATATCGACACGTGTGCAACCTTTTTTTAATTTGCTTTTCCAGCTAGTCTATGTGCTTGCAGCCTCCGTTTGAAAATCAGCTCAGTCAGTCGTTCGTTTTTCTCTTAGTGCGCGCAAAGAGCAGATTTCACACGGGCCACACGGCGGAACTGTTGAGCCAACAGAGAGGCCTTTGACAATGAGACCGGTCTGGTGTTATTAATTAATTCTGACGGAATTTATTTCCCTGGCGATGATTGAGTGGTGAGCTACGTCGGCAGCCAATTTTCCATAATGTTGCTCTGATTTTTTTCAGAGTGAGACTGATTGTTTTCAGTTTTTAACTTAATTGGCTCGGACTTTAACACTTTGTAACCTTTTCACGGTAAAAATCCATGAAAAATCTCTGCGTGAAATAATTTAATCCTTCGCAAATTACAAATCATATGTAGCCTAACGATAATTCTTTTACTCCGTCTCATATATTTCATTTTTTTAAATTTTTAATTTATTATGGATTATACGATTTAAAACGCAAATTAATCATTTGATTTTTCAATTTTGCACAAATTTGGTTGTAAGAAGAACTGGAAGAAAATGTAAGTTTTTGAATTTTTCGCATAAGAAAATTGCAGCCTTAATTATTCAAGATGCAAGATAAAAGTAAAATAAGGAAAAATTACGGCAAATAAGCTTCAAAATATACTAAAGATAATTTCAGAATAAAAAACACAACTTGAATTTCCCTGAGCAAACGTGACTCTTGAAAATTATTAACATTTTTGTTCTACATTAAAAATGTTATAAAGTCAAATAATGCAGCTAAAATCAATATGTAAAAAATGTATATAAAATTGTACATTTTCAAAACAGAAGCATGTCCTTGATGTGTTTGATTTTTATTCTGGCTGATTTGTCTCTTGAGATATTTGTGTGCACATGTGGGCTGAAAAGCCTCAAAAATTCATAATAACTACGTAAGCCGCTTTGGTTTTGGGGTTTTGGCGTTTCGAGTATTACATTGCGGTCGGTTGTGGCTTTGTAAGTAATGTGTGCGAGAATGTTTGCGAACAGGGCTGTACATACGCGTCAACACTAAAGTTATGAAATCTTCACGCATATATGCTGGCGCGGGGGAAGAATATTTCATCATTTTCCCTCTCGCTTATTTACAAATGTAAAAGAATTGTTTCGCGGTGCAAATAAAAATACATCTCTCCTCACGGGCCGTGTAGTAGACACATAAATTTCGACACTGCGTTTTTCCATTTCTGGTAGGGCAGCGAAAAACTTCTTGCTCTTTTCTCGCGCGCAAGCAGAGCTAAAACGCACCAACTGAGAACTTCTTACGCTCGGCGGCCCGTCTAATGAATTCAATTTGCGATTTATTTTAATTGAACTTTCGCCTCTGTTCGATATTTATGGCCGTGCGCTCTTTCGCAATTGCCATTGTCGCCGGAGCCGAGTCGGCTTAAACGAGCGCACTATGTTTCGAAGTTGGACAAAGCGAAAATCGTGCCTCGAATATTCGATGGAGCCGTGTGAAAAATACACTGCTCGGCGAGCACCTAGAAGATGTAGCACGACGAAAATTTCGCTGGTGGCAGAAAGAGAGTGGAAAGGGGTATAAAATGACTCTCTGATTTTATCCACTTTCTTTAAATTTATTTGCGCTCAAAGTTTGAAAAGTAGAATGTAAATCGTGTGCACTGTAAGGAAAAATTCAATAATATTTCAATGGATTTCTGTATGAAAACTTTGGCCAAGTTAACTCGGTGAGAACGTTTTCGCTGTTGATTCGATCGTCATGGCATCAGCCGGCAACCCTTGGACGAAAATGCTTTCAGGATCCATTACACCAGCTTGCAGGGGTGCTTTTCTCTCATCTCTTTATTCGTCAAGAGTGTACGTTGATGATGCTGCAGCTCTCAAAGAGCCGCCTTTGCGCGAGCATGAAAAATAATGCGCCATTTTTGGCAACATGTTTGCCAGACGACTGGGACGAGAGAGAAAAAGTGCATTTTTTGCACCTGATATGAGAATTTTTAATGGCACAGCAAATTCAGAGCAAAGAAGTGTTCACTTGAAGAAGGATCATGATTAATGATGAGGTTTTGAGTCGCTTATTGTTTATAGAAAAAAAGTTTAATCCTGCTCTACATGTTTCATTTGTGGGCTGCAGCCATAATTCATGAGCTGTGAATAATTTTTGACTAATATTAAAATGCATTTACTATTTTCAGATTTTTTAAAAAAAATATTTAATAGACAATAATTTTTCCGCAACACCATTTTGTAACTACACAACTAAAAAAACCCCATCAAGGAATAGCCAATTGTGAATAAAAAAACCACAAATCAATCCTTAATCGTAAAACTCATTCTACAAAATGTTTTTTTTTTTTTAATTTTTTTGTAAAATAATTATTTGCAATGGTAGTGATAAATAATAAAATTTATGTTATTTAGTTTATCTTATTTACAATTAGATTTTCTGTAATATATGTATTTGATAGTATTAGTTTTGGAACTAAATTAACTTTCTTTAAACTAAATCAATATTTTACCATGATTATTTTATTCACTCAGATTAATTATGTATTTATTTTAGGGCCTCGACTACTGATCCAAAATGAAATTACTTAAAACTTTTGTAGCCAACCACATGCAACCATTACAAAATAGGTCGCATGAAAAGTAATCCTGGCCAAATGTACATCGATTTCAATTACCAGCATTAGACACGAAGTCGTAACAAGCGGATCGTGCACAAATGTGTGCGGTGGCCAAATTCGCAGTCGTCCCGCGACGAGTGAGTGCAGAGGTGTTTTAATTGCAGCACTATAACCCCGCTGCGTTTGGAAATTGCGACCGCGTGCCGACGCATTTGGCGCGTGCTGTTGGGGCGAAAACCGCGCACTGCTCTCGGCTGAACGCAAACAGGGTGTTAATGAAATGGCCCGCTTGCAATCATACTGTGCTAGTGCGTGCCTTGCGCAGTGCATTAATGAGAATTATGGCACGGGTTAGAGGTCGCGATTTGTGATGGCTCATCCTAGGCACTCGCGAAATTTGACAGCACGATTCACTTTTATCGCCCCCACTGTTTCGCGACTTGATGGATTTTCATTTCTGGTTGACGACGAAAATGGTGTGGAAAGCAAATCGCACTGCTGATAAAATACTTGTATTTCTACGCCAATGCTAATTTGGAATTTAAAAAGATAATTAATTAAAAAAAAAAGAATTTTGATAGGAGTTCATTTCATTTAAATACTGTTTAAATAATATTAATTTTATTTAATAAAATTCTTCAATTGATCTTTAAAAATATTTACCAGACCTATTGGGAGTTTCTATTTTTTTCTGTTTAAATTATGTTTGGTTCAAAAATATCAAACTTTGACATGATCGAAAAATTAAAAGAGTAATCTAAAATGTAATGTAAATTGCAATTACTGTAAATGTTATTCATTTCCATTGGGAAAATTGAGAAACTTTTTGGTTGAAAATAAATTGTTACAAATAAATCTAGACCTTAAAAATTATTGTTCGGTTTTTTTCTAATTATGCTATGTACTTTGTAGATATTCCTTTGTCATCTTCAATATCAGACTGATCAAACCTTTGCAGGCTTATTAATCCCTCTGGTACACGCAGAAAAATCAATTTCCTTTTTATCAAACCCTGCAAAAAATGCAAACATAGACAAAAAAATCCTGATCTTCTCGTGTTATGAAAAATTTCATTTCGTGTTTTGATGTCCGCTCACGAGTGAAAAGGAAATTGTTTCCACACCTTCAGTGTGCGCGATTTCTTAGGCTCTCAACTTTTGGGGGAGCGGGCGGGCGTGTGATGGCGAATGACTTTCCATTTTATGCATCGCAGCCGCTCCACATAACTCGGTGCCCTGCTCTGCATACGCTCGCACTCTCTGATATCGTTTTATAACTTCATAATGCAGACACCGAAACTATAACACGCCTGAATGGGCCCGATTTTTATTTCGAGCGGCGGAATTTGAAGCCAGAGAGAAAAAGTGAAAGAGAGGTTCTCTTTTCTTCCACTGCGTGCGGCCCTTAGGCTCGTAAATGGCTTCTTTCGGGCTGGTGCCAAGAAATCAATTTATTTGCTAAACACAAAAGCAATTTCCTCTTGTTCGGTCTCTCGGCCGCTCATACGACGAATTATTGGCACCGAGTAAACAGGCCTCTAGCGCAATTTTTTCCCGGCTTGGCGCAACAAACCATTTTGTCCAAATTTGCCAGCACAAAAGTTTTTTGTTATCTCTCGGTATAAAAAACGGCTGGCGGAATTAATCTGCATGAGATTATTTTCATCGAAATGAACCGTTAAAAAGCGCTAATGGCTCATTTGAGTTTGGTAAATTATGATTATTGCATATAGTGGGACGCGCAAAGGCATTAATACGATTAATGCGTTTATTTCGGTGGCGGCAGTAAAAAGCAATTCGCGCGCGACGTCAGATTATCAAATGCACGCGAATAAATCAGGCTGCTGCGGTGCATCAATTACGGCAGCCATCAAGTTTCGCGTGCAGTTGCAGAGGGTAAGCGATTTTATCGCCGCTAATTGCAGATCCAGCCAAACAAATTGGAGGTGTGCCTTCAGTCGGTGACGTATGAATGGCTTATTTTGATTAAACTGACAGACAAATAATGAGAGATAAGTTGAGCTGGACATACAAAAGGACCTCAACTACTATTGTAAATTATTCCATTATTGAATTCTCTAATATTTCAGTTGTTCAGGCAAAATTGCTCATGTATAGTAATGAATTTCTGATGTAATGTTATAGGAAAGGACATTTTAAATTGGGAAAAAATAATTGGCAAATTATATTCAATATGGGATTATACCAAATTAGGCATAGTTAAATATATATAAAAAAAATTCAAGTACGTTTGTAAAATTAAAATGTATTAAAATAAAAATAATTATATTATTGTTAAATATATAAAAATCATTTAAAAATTTAAATATAATTGTATATATATATAAAAAAAATTTGAAAATTATTTATATATTAAAACATTTGATTATAATTTATTTTTAAGTAATATTAATTATAAAAGTAACAATTAAAAGTATTAAAGCATTTGCATCATTTTAATTAGAAGATGTTCATTGTAAAGTCGTATAATTATGTATCTGATCTGCTTCCTGGTAAATACTCCCCTCAACTGTCCCGAGTATTTGACATCAGCAATTTGGAATGTCCAGTGTCATTACGTGCAGGCGGGCGTTCTCTCGCGCCAGCAAAGGGTTGTTGGTAGGCAGCCATTAAGGTTAGCGTCACCGAAAGTGTCGGTGGGCAACTTGATTTATTGGTCGCGGCGGCGGCGGCGGCCAAAGCGTCCATGCACGTCGGCCCGCTTTGATTGAGCGAGCAGCCGTCATTTGTCACTGGACGACAATGAAATCCTGCGCCTCTCGCCGTCGCCGCGGCCCACCGGCCAACACGACTCTAATTATCCACCTCGTGCACCGATTTTTATTTCACCCCTTTTAATACATTGCACGACGCTGCGGAATTTTGCATTTGGCGTGTCAGCCAATCGCTCTGCTCAACTCAATTGCAGTTGAAATTGGAATAGGAATTTATTGCTGATTCTGCTCTCCTGCCGCTGAAACTTTTTATTTTGTTATTAAAAGCCTTTCACGAGCCAACTTGTTCTTGACATCTCTGACACATTTCTCGCAGGCTTTGTATATTGAAGTGGAATTAATTTAAATAACTCAATTTTTCATAAAACTTGATAAAATAATACATTTTTATATTTGGATTTTTTTACGTTTTAAATTCGTTTGAAGATTTGGCTGCCAAAAATTAAAATGACAGCTTGCACTTCCCTAGTTTTTTTTTCGTTTCAAATTTAAATTTTTTCTCCTGCAAAAGTTTTTAGTAATTTTTTTTAACACTTCAGTTTTAAAATTTAAATTCAACGCCATCTTGCTACAATAATTCATCAGAAGCAGAAGGTGAGTTTCAAAGATTTTTTTTTGCTAACTACGAAGGAAGACACGATCATTTCGCAAATGGCAAGGTAATTGTCAACCGTCCCAGCTGCCGGCGAAAGCGGGAAATAATTTCGCAAGTGCAATAAAACACAGCACACGCGCGCTCGGAACGACGATTATTTAATTTGACGCCGCCGCGCGGAACACACACACACACGTGACGGGTTAATTTAATTCTCGAGCTGCGCCGGCATTAAAAAGGAAGAGTGCTGCATAATACACGCGAGCTAGTGCGTTCGGTGCACGTGTGTGTGTGTGTCTGTTTGGGAACGTTTGTTGTGTTATGTTACTTAAAGCTCGGCACTTACACCGACGCCAGCAGCTTTATGTGCACCGTTATAATGCTGCAAAAACACAATGAGATCCTCTTACTGGGATGATGGTGCTCGACATTCTTGCTTTTCCGCCGCCAGACAAAACAATCCTACGGGAGCCGCGCCCTCTTAAAACTCTCGACCAGCAGCTCTCCAGATTTTCACACCGAAGAGATGTTCCTTCGAAAAACAACCTAAACCTCCTTCATTGAAATGTCTGGTTTTCATTTTTACTTTGGAATATTTGGAAACAAAAATTTATAATTTTTTGTTTGCATAGAAGAAATTACTTTATTTTTAGCTTTGACAAAATTGCTAGCTGTATTTTAACTCATAAAAAAAATATTTATGAATGATCAGGCAAAAACTTCTTATCCGTTATCTTCTAATTCAATATTGAAAAATGAAATTTTTAATAGGATTTTTCATGCTTATTTGAATTTCTTTCAGATTCCAGAGAGTGAATATAGTAACAAAATTAATATTTTAAATAAATAAATAAATATCAAAATTAATCATTGGCGCAGAAATTTTTTATAAATAAGTTAAAATTCTAAAATTTCAATTTTTTTTTTTAATTTTTCCAGCAATGATTAAAAGGGTTTTGGCTCTTCAATGCAAGGCCCTCAAAATCATTAAGCTTTGATCGCCAATCTGAGAAGGTGGCCCTCCGAAAGTTTAGGCACGCAGCAATATGCCAAGAAATTCCAGCGATGAACAATCTCGGGCGCATTTTTTCACGGCTGCTCCTCTTCAGGCCGCCCCGCTCTCTTGGCTGTGCGCGTACTAAATTATTATTGGAAACTTTTGTTCGATTATACAGTGCGCCGAGTAAGTAAGCAAGTGAGATTGCGAAATTAATTAATGATGGAAAGTTTGAGCAACTCGTAAGTTTCAATGGCTCTTTCATCAGCGGCATGCGCGAGAATTTCTACAAAGTTGCAGCAAGAAGAGCTTCGCTTGCTCGCTCGCTCGCTCATTCTCAACCCTCTGGCGCCACCCCGCACATGCCATTATTCCGCGGGGCGTCAGTTATTTTTTGGTGCCATCAATTCACTCATGAAAAGAGTCCATTATTGGCGCGGGCGAAAATAAATTCATTATCAGCGAGCGCCGAGCTCATTTTTCAAACTTCCAAAAGGGGAAAAAATCGTGTGCGTGCCGAAAAAGCGGCACCACGTTTTCGCCATTCAATATGCACGTTTTACAAGCTGCCACCGTGAGAAAATCAGGTGTGTTTATGTAGCTTTTTGAAGCTTTTCAGCGAGATTAAAAAACACGCTTCGACGCGTGCAAATGGCATAAGGCAACATCATAAGCAGACTCTGCCTCTACATTATCCCACAATATCAAATAACGTTTTTTTGTCCGCGCTAAAATTTCTTTCTACGATTCTTAGTACAAATTATTAATGTTAATAAAAAAAATTTTACTTTTCAGAAAAGTAATTTACCTTGAGCAGACTATTAAACTTTCGTTGATGACCAGAAGACCTAAAATAACACATTCATCCTAAAAATTATTTTCCATTTTATAGCTTTGAAGTAATTTAGTTTTTTTTTTATTGTACCAACACATATTTCAATTATTTTCAATATTGTATATTGTTCACGTTTTTTCACTAATTTACGTTAGGCATAATTTGTCAAACTTGTTTGTAATTTTCCAGTAACATGAGGCCTTTATTTTAATATTATTTTTATTTTTTTTTTTAAATTACAGGCTTAAAGTGCACGTTTGCTTTTTAATATCCTTCCTCTTTAATTAAAAAAGTAATTACTAGGTTAGCAGTAACTGTGTTGTTTGTATGCCTCGTCATTGATAACGAGTTTCTCTTCATCACCGTTTTGTGACAAAAACCAATACGGCGCGGCACAGCAGTATTCCACTCTATGTGTCGAGCAGGTTGCATAACTCACCGCCATTCCAGCTGAATGAATGGGACCGCTCGGTAGGCGGAATGGTGTCTGCAGTGGCGGCGAATGCACCACTCGAGCGGCGTTTGCTGAAATTAAAGCCGTAAATTGAAATTTAAAATGAGATCTGAGCGGCCTATTACGCGCCGGCAGAGGAGAGTCGGTTTCAAATTATTAGCCGGCGAGACGAGAGTCGGGCTATTTTCTTGTTCCCGCGCTCTATTTTATGGCAGGTATTAAACCCGGCGTGCACATGCGCTTAATTGCAATAAAAAAGATTATTATGCTCTCAAGATGAAATTTATTCAGACGCTTGTAATTAATTTTCAGCAAGAATTTGAATTTATGCCCCCGCTTTATGGTGCTCTCCGAGTAAAAAGTAGTGCGCGCGGCAAACAAGTGCAAAAAACGAGACCTCCGGCGGCGGTGGCGGCTTCAAATTGCTATTTCTTTCCTCTCAGCCACACTCTCGACTCGCAGCCGGCTCATTTCCATTTTGCGCCAACCAAATGGCGATTTTCTTTATTTTCCGGCTAAAAAAAATCGGCCGCAAACTTGCGTTGCCACGGGCTTTGGCTTTTAACCTCCACAGCTTAATGCCGTGGATTTGGCAGCGAGTTCATTCACACATCTGGCTCTTTGCACATGTGTGGCCAAAAGTTTCAAATCCATCATCCATCAAACTGACGAGTTACAAATTTTTTTTAATAAAAACATACTTGCTTAATATTTATTAAAAGTCATCAAAATTACCACCAGAAATAAAATTGCTTCATGTAATATGAAACGTGATTGTTTATGTTAAACTCTTTGGTGTTGAATCCATTTATCTTTCGCCATAAAAAAAGAAAACATTTGATTTACATTACAATAAAATAATAATCTTCATTCAATCTCCACACTGTGTGAAGGACAGAATAACCGTCACAGGGTTGACTGGCAGTTAGAGCGCCCAGTTCAAAACGCGGCCAGAATAATGATAGTTGGGTTGCAAGGGGCGGTCAAATGGACGGACGGACGGCTGTGGTTGCTCTTTGAGATGGTGACAAGCGACCCCTTTTGACGGCAGAAACATTTTCGAGCTAGGTCTTGGGTCAACAAACTCTTTTAACTTGGCACGGAGGGGTTGGTTATTATTGTGTTCACATGCAAAAACGAGCTGAGCTGCGGTTTGACAGTGCATTAGCATAGTCGCTCTATTAATGACAAAATAAATTATATATACACAATCCATTGACTTGGAACTGACTGCTTGAAAAGGCCATTAGTGATTAATATTTAAAATTAATTTATAGCATAATTTTGCATTCGACCTCAGAGCTATAACCTTAACGCAATCATGGAATTATCCGCAATGAACGTTTGATTTTGAAACTGTGATGAAGAGATGCACTTGCCAAAGGGACAACAGAAGTGCTGAGCAAATCTTTCCCCGTTGTTGGAAACAAGTATGCTCTCAGCCCTTATGCTAATTCTACCCCGAAATGAAACTTTCGAACACGGTTGGCAAAACTCTGAAGTAGAACGGTCGCTATGTCGGGTGCAACGCACAATGAAGTTGCAAAAACCGGGAGGTGACTCAGCGCCCCGCAATTAATCCATCACTGCTCGTCGTTTGCTAATGAAAACGTTACGATTTGATTAAAAGCGGCGTGTTTGACTTTCACTCGAAAGAGAGAGAGGTGCGATCGCGGCGCCGCCATTAATGCAAATTTATTGTTTGCGTTTGCCGGCGAATAAATAATGGACAGCCCCTCGGCTTAATGGAAACAAGCACCACCGTGTACACCGCCCTCTGCAGGGGGTGGTCGTCTCGAGGGAGGCCGGCCAGGGGTGCCCTCGCTGTATGTGTGTGATTGATCGCTACACATCGGCCTTGCCACGGATTTGTGTCCGGCCGAGATTGCGAATGCAAAGTGCGCCTCTCTCTCTCTTTCGAGCCAAGATGGATCCGTCCACTAACGACACTCACGCACCGGCTGCACCTTATTTTCTGCTACCCACACACACTCGTATAATAATGTATAGATCCTCTGTGTTGACCTATTTGCGAGGAGTCATCGAGATAAGAGCTTGCTCTCGGAATAATTTCCACACCTGCGGTGCTGCTCGCCTTCAAGTGTAATTTATTTAATAAAGCTGCCGGCTTTTCACATATTTTATGCATGAAATCGTCCGGCGCACGACACTTTTGGATTATATTCAATTTTTCTTTTTCCTTTTATTTCGATATCCATATTGGAATACCCGAGGAGTATTGCGTGCTCTGATTTTGACTTGGGAATCGGTAAATTATGCAACCATACAATTTTAATACAAAAATACATTTTTCTTCCAGACGAGATAAAATCCAAAGATTATATTGTCGACGAAATCCCAGTTTTCGGGTTTACCTCGTAAATAAATGTGAGCATTTTGCAACTTCACTTGAAGCGGCATATTGATGTCAGCAAATTAGCTAAAGGAATTTCAAATAATACATACGTTTTAAACGAATGAACAGAGGCAGTCGAGTGCCAATATGAGCAGCGTCGAAATTCGCTTTTCTGCGAGAGCGGCTTTTGTTTGCGTTTTGTTTTGCAGTCGCTTGCTCTCCGCTGGCGCTTTCATAATATGAAATATTTGAGCGCCGCAGTCAGTGGTGCATGTTGGCACTTTTATTCCTGCCCAGGAACTGAATTTTACATGGTAATTTAGCAGATGAGCAGCAATGCCGGATTCATTCAATAAAACCCACTGTGCTGCGCTGCTAGTGAGCAAGCGAGTGAGAGAGCAAAAAGCAGCCACGCGAACGACGAAAAAGGAAAGAGGCGAACGTGAATTGGCGGGATTTACAACTCAGTATTGCAGATCTAGCTAAAATATCAACTGTTTGGGTACAATTTTTTCATTCAAATATTAGTATAAAATCGTATAAAATTAAGTAACATGTAATTATTGTTTTTAGTGGCAAATTAATATAATATATAAAAAAATAATATTATGCGCCCCAATTTTGCGCTGTTTATTGCTTTTTTATGATACAATTTTTATTATTAATAAAATTAATTTGTTCAAGTTTACACAAATATTTGTTTAATAAAAATAGGTGATTTTATGATCAATAAGTAAAATGCCCGCATTTTTAAGCAAGCTGATAGTGGAAACCAGTTGTCGTTCCTAAATTGAAGATTTAATAAAATTGGTGATTTCTCATAAAAATGAGAAATTTGAGCTTTGTCTTAGCCTTTTACTACAAAATTAGTGAGCTGCATTTTTTCATCCTTAAATCTGAATAATATAAATTAGCTAATCATTAACAATTTTTTACTCAATTTGTTAGAGTATCAGTTGAATAATTAATATTACATCTAAATTTTATGAGCATCATGAAAAGCCCAGCGTGGAAAGGCACAAGGGTTGGAGAAGCGGTTGAACGTTAGCGCTAAATGCCCACTCGAAAGCCTAATGACCCCCTCTATAATTGCCGCGATGATTAATCACGTGTCCCTCGACGCACGTGTGTATAAATAGGCATGCCACCTTGGAAAATAAACACCTGTGCCTGCACCTGCTGTTGGGCCAGCAATAATAAAGAGAGGCGTGATGAATATCACTGCAGATGCCGACAGTACAGACATTCAAAATGAAGGGAAAATAAAATGAAAAAGTTGATCATATAATAATATTTGAATACATCCAAATTTATTTTTGAGAAAATATTTTAAATTTTAGATATAGAAAAGGCAAAGAACAGGTAGGATAGGAACTATTGTTTAATATTATTTTGACAAAGTATTTTTATCTATTGGTTCAATCTTTTGGAAATTTCTTTAGAAATTTTAACTTTTCTATCAAAATTCTATTATCTATCAGAAGAAAAATAAAGTCTTTTTATAGGCATCAGTAAACAAGAACTTTGTAATAGTGGAGTGAGAAATTTGTAAAAAAATACATTATGAGGAATTGACAGAAATATCAATTTTCAATTGAAAAAAAGATATATTTAAATATTCACCACGACAAGGCGATGGGCTATTAGCCAGGTAGAAGGAACGCCAGGACCTTTGTCAATGAAGTATTTGGTGTGAAGGGCCCAACCACCTCTTCTTGGCACAACAGACAGTTTGCAAGTTTTCGGCCAGCGAGCCACTTCTCCATGCATATCTGCAAAATTAGATAATTTGACATAAAGCAAAATATAATTTTAGTGAAATTTCAAATTTTTTATTTAAATACAATATCTAATTTGCACACAAGTATTTTTCTAATGATTTTTCTTTTCTTTAATATAAGTAAAAATAATTATTCAAATTAATAAAGTAAAAATTTAACATACCAAGCACTTGTTGTGACCACATTTCATTGTGACTGGATTCACGCAGACTTCATGGCAGATGATGCATTTAAATTGTTCAACAACAGCCTTGATGAACTCCTAAAATCATTTTAATGAGATAAAATTTCTCTTTACTCTGATCATCAGAATTACTTACAGGATATCCACGTTTCTGGGCTTCCTCCAGGACCCTCCAGTTTCTTGCATTCAGACGATCTTGAGTAATCAGCTTCAGGACCCCTCTTGGCAGAATATATGGTGTGATAATTTCCTCTTTCTTATCCACCGTATCAGTCAGACACATCATCTTTGCTGGTGTCTCCTCTGGCTGTCCCTTTGAAAGATTTAACAAAACTTATTTATAATAAAACAAAATACAAAAAAACCCTACTTCCAGAAATCCAATGCTCATCTTCCTCATGAAAGCCTTCCCTTCGGATGTCCATGGTGCAGGCTCATTGTCATCCCTGACCAGTTCTAACTCCCAAGTCTTATCCTTTCCCTTAGAGCACCGAATGACTTTATAAATTCCGTCATATCTGGAAATTATAATACAATATTAATAATTTAAAATATTTTATTTCATATACTACCGGAAGCCACATGTTGGAGCAAAATTTGTTGACAAGGTGTCGCTTCTTACAACTCTGATTGGGGATCCCATTCGCCAATTTCTGGCTCCAAGTTTGGCATAAAGCGTCTGGACCATGGCCCTTTGAATATGAATATTAATACAATATTAAAATAATTATCCATTTCTTCAAAACTTACAAATTGTTGACGGTGCCAGAAATGCCCGACAAAACAAAACGATGCCCTTTGTCATCCAAATGTCCTTTGAGACTTGAAGTCAAGCAAATGCTTTGAATACCTGCTGCAGAGCCGCAAATGCTCATCTCAGTTGAGCCGTGAACACCTAGGCTCACCAACTAAAGAAACATAAATTTAAGATTAAGTAAAAAATGATTTGCCATTTTTACTTGAGCTTGAGTTGCCCACAATCTTCCTGAGAGAATACCAGGAATCTTTCCTTCAGGTACCAAACAAGCTGAACTTGCTTCCTCAGAGCTGCCCCTTTTTCTCAACTGCAGTTTTCTTGCTTCCTTTTGCCGTTTAATTGTTGCAGCATCAACATTGACACAACTCGGACAGTACCTGTTAACGAAATGATAATTATTCTTAGAGTGAAATTCTTTAACTGAGAATTTACCAATCATTTTTGGGGATTTCCTTCAATGGAGGAACGAGACAGTGCATGTGGAATGCACTGTCGCACTCGTCACACATCAGCTGACTTTCTTCCTTCCCTTTATCTCCACACACAATATGCAATAGCATTTTTTGCATTTTTTCCCTGGACTTCCTTTGCAGAATTTGCATGCTGTGTGTAACAATTTAATTAAGAGTTTACATTATTAAAAAAAAAAATATCATTTTAATTCACTTACGATCCAGTAACGAGAAGTGATCTTCAAATTTCCTCCACTCATCTCTTGTCACCAATTTTGGGAACTGAACGGTTCGGTGTTTGTAAATGACTTTTTGGTCAACAAACTGCTGCTCCTTGGCATGGATTGTGCAGGAAACAGTGACTTGGGAGGGATGGGAGAACTTTCTTGCTCTACTAACAGTTGTGATGTCCACTTCGTGCCTGAAAATGATTACAATTATCTATGAAAAATTCTTGAATATATTTTTACCATCCCTCCTCTTGGCCTGGTGGAGCCACAAAAGCCAGCACCTTCATGCCTGCCTTCAACTGATCTGCTCGAAATTCAGTTGGACTGCAAGGCAGCAAATTCTTCAGCCTCAAGAGAAGATCCTCGTTTTTCCTTTGGGCAAGAACGATAAGAATAAATTTAAAAAAGATACTTATTACAAACTTTGTAAATAAGATTCTGTAAGTTAACTTGTCCTCCTCTTCATCATTATCCATTACAGCGTTGTTACATTGCATGACGGAGACAACCTTTCCCTCCTCCCACTGACCTTTCTCAGTTTGGAAGTAGAGGTTGTCACCAGGCTAAAATTAGTCAAAGTCAGAGATTTGCAAAATAAAATACTGAAATGAAGGCCTGAGAGGCCTTAATGGATCCATTGATTTCCTTATTTTCAGCCTAATATTTACATTGATCAAATATTTAATATGTATATAATGCAAATAATTAATGTTTAACGCAATTTAAATTTTCAGAAATATATAATATCTCACGTGGAAATAATTGCTGCACAGAGTAGGAAGCTGATCATTCAAGACCTCTTTGTTGTTTTCATAGTTTTCCTTACCAGGCTTGGAGGTTTTTTCAGTATCAATTTGATCCTTTTGCTTGATACGACAATTCACCACACTAAGCTCTCCCAAACTGTAGTCTTGCAAAGGTAATTCTTCCAGGAGCTACATAATTAAAAGATTAGTACAATAATATTGTATATTTACCATTAAATTTTAAACTTTAATTTAAGTACCTTTTTCCCTCCATAAAATAGCTCAATATGAGAACATTCGCAATCGTAAAAAGAACTTGCTACTTTGAGCAAATCACTGACAAGTGAGTTTTTTGGCACACTGACCGAAGCTTCCGGCAGAGTGCGGTTGAAGTCTCGCAGTTTCAAGAGCATTTTCAAACTTAAAACGATTCAAACTTATAAAAAAAAAGCAACGATCAGAAAACAGCGTCCGTCACAGAGCGTGCATTCGACTTACAAATAAGAATTACGTACAGGAATATTTAAAGGAAATAAATTCCATCAGTCTTATAGCTCCCCCTACTCCTAGCACCACTTTTCGCACGCTCGCCGCCGAGGGTATAACATGCGTACTGCATTTCCTCCACTCCGACTGGCGAGGGGAAATTATGTGGTACATATTATAGATATGTGTTTGTACAGTTGCGCTGTTTGTGAGAAACAACTTGATGTACATATATACAGAATTTATTTTTGGCAGCGATCAAGATTTTATGTATTTAAATAATATGATGATGGCAGAGCCACATAATACCACTGATGCAATAATAAAAGTGCTTATCGTAATTAAAAAAAAGCAGAAAGTTTCGTTTTTTGTAGAGTAACCAACATAATTACTATTCTTCTGGTGAGAAAATAAAGATAGCATTTATCCTCTAGACTTATATGTTTGTTTTTAATATTTGTAATAAATTAATTTAAATATTATGTAGTAATTTAACATTAAAAAGAAAAAAATATTTTAAGACCTTGCTATAATGTGATTTAAAAAAAAAATTAATTCATAGTGCAATTAATTCTTTACTTCTAAAGATATTAATGAATTTTTTAATCCATTACCAAGTTCTGTTTTTGAATCCATAAGTTTAATTCCAATTCAGTCATAGACGATCTTAATTGCTTAACATATATAACATACAGTATGTGTACTTATCACTTCTAAGAGCTAGGGTGTCGTTGCTTGAACGCAAGACAATTACCACCTTTTGCCACTTTTCGAGTCGACCGCACGTTTTCTCGCCGCCTGAAACACACACACACACATTAAGGCGATAAATTATTTCTCCGAGCAGATGTGCAATTATAAAATAGCTCGGCCACGCGTCGGGGCGCGAGGGGTTGTAATTAAGCCCCGGGGTGACTGCTGACGCGGCGTTGGAATTGCTGTGCTACTCTTTCTCTGCGATTATACGACCACCCAACATGCTTCCGCGAAGACGCGATGCATTCCAGAGACGCGAGTTTTGCATAAGCTGCAGGCGCGAGAACTGCCGCGGGCGCTGGATGCGCTCGGGGGCGGCTGCGCTGCGGCGGCCCGAGGGGGTTGCGGCGGCCCAACGAGCCGCGCTGTCGTGCCGTGAAATCTAATTTATAGTCGCTACCAGTATAATGTCTATTATTATAATTAGATCGCTCTCTGGCGCCATAAATCATGCTGTTATTTGGGCCCGACGCGCGCGCCGATCGTCGCTTCACTCTCAAGCCGGCGTGCATACTAAGCCGCTTTTCGGCCCAGTTGCTCCGAATTCAGGGCAAACCTCAATCTTGTTTATGGCATCAGCCGACTTACTGATGCTGCTGAACCGTCGAATACGTAAATGTGACGACATGGGATCAAAACTATTCCTTATCGACCGCTCAATGGCTCTTCCGCCCTAATTTCGGATTCATTAGGGACATGCATGCAAGGAAAATATGGAAGATGGAAAGATTTGAGGATTTTATCTCAACTTTCAGTCGCGAGACGTCTTACTAATACCAACGTTAAAAATAAGAGATTCTCCGTTCCTGTTTTGTTGTTAAAATATTAATGAGACTGCTGTGGTCAGAATTTCTTCTTTAGCATAATCTTATTTAAAATCTGTTATTATTTTCTTACATTAAATCAATTACATGGAAACAATCATATGCCTATATTTGTTTATTGAATATATTCAATCTTGTTTAGTAAATTGTTGTAGTAAAATTGTTTTAGTAAAAATAGATCACAAGTTTATAAAGATATGGAATTTTGTTTGTCAATTCTAATCATTTGTCAATATGAAAGTTAATTTATTTTTGCTTATTTACAGATACTAACTGATTAAGATGCCAATCATGTCTTTGTTTAAATTATTAATCCAGTATGTTATATTTTAAGTTCCTTGATTTTTTTGAACCAGACAAGTATCCTGTAATTGTGTAATTAATAGTTAAAAAACTTAAGCATTAACTCTATACAAAATTCATTTTTTTTTTCTTTTAAACAAAGACCCAAAAAAGAAACTGATATTTTTTTGGGCAGGAATATCACTAGAGGCTAGATTCATGGTGAATTGAATTTAAAGCCAGCTTTTCCTCAATGGAGATTTTGTTACATGTATTTTTGTTTGATGAAGAAATCAGCCCGCAGCCAAAATAAGTAGAGCAGGATATTGGTTTTCCCAAAAATCAATAAACGAATAAAAAATGTAACGAGGAAAAGCTGACTTACATTAAATTCAACGATAAAATAAAAAAATTTATTTGATCTTATTTATAAATAAATTTAAACATTTACTTTTTAATTCTTATATCTCTGTTTATTATGTGAAACACGCAAGCTTCATTTTCCAAAGGCTGAATTATGTTTAACACCTGCAATCGCAAACTTTTAATGGCTGTAAAAATTGGCCAATTTTGTGGAAAACTGCTGCCTTTAAAAGTAATTTTGAAGTCAGTTTGAATTTCAATAGAAAGTATATGTCAAAAAAGCAGCGCTCCCTTCTTCAATAAGAAGCAGGTGGCGCTCTGAAAAAGTAATTCGACACGTCGAGACTTCCCTCGCTTTTTTCGTATTGATAAAAGTGCGTCCACGCATTTCCTTTTCAATCTTCCCCCGAAAATGCATAAAACGTGCCCGGGATGCAAAAACCGCGCAATGAAAGTAAATCGAAGTGAGAAAAGCGCATCCCGAGTGCACTTTCCTTTCTGGTTAAGTAACGCGCCGCCATAAAAGGGGAGGTTGGCTGAATTTTTTGGACGAATTATGATTTCCTCGTGGCGCGAACGAGCCACTGAGAGGATATTGCCGCTATTTAAATACACAATGAAATTGCCCGGGTATAGTACAGAGGGCGGGCGGGGGTGCATCAGTGCGAATCAGTCCGACAGAGATAACGCGAAAAGTGGCGCAGGAAATGGCATGGAAGCGAATTTATTTCGAGATAGTAAAACACAAGCAGCTCGGCGGCGCACTCACTTAGCAAACTTTAATGTTCAAACGTCTAGCCGTCGCTTTTTTATCGCTCTTTTTCACTCGGCGAACGCGAAAATTGGCTACTTTTCAATTGGATATTGTTGAATTATTCAATACCGCTGTCACGCAGAGCGCAAGACCAGTACCAAAGCCTCTTATCTTTCTTGCAAAAGAAGTAGTTTACTTGCTGGGACATGAACATGCATCTTTCATTTAGTTTTTGTGATGTAGTGTATTTTATTTATTTGTTTCCTTTTTTATTACAGAGAAATGGACATAACGTGGCATTTTTTTTTTATATCTGGAGAAAAAGTTCCTCTGATATAAAAGGAAAATATTCCTGTTCTTTTTTTTTCTTTTTTCAATTTATTACGATATGTGATTAAGGTTAAATTCATTTTGATTGAAGCATTTTTATGACGGCATTCAATAAAAGTCGAGATCTAATTTCAGCTGGCAATAAAAACACGATCGGTGCTTATTCTCCATCGTCAGTGCGAACAAACGCGAATTTTTATGCAAATGAGTTTTATTGGCCGATGATGAGAAGCATAAAATAAATTGCCGTCGGCGCCGCCGGCAATCCATCTATAAAACGTGGTGGATTGAACGAAAATCAGCCAACGCAAGTCAAGAGCTGGGGAGTCGCAAACAGAGGCCTGCAGCGAAATGTACGCACACATCGCCAGTTATTACATCCATCACACATTGTTGGCTGCTCTCTCGCGAAATGGATAGCTGAGGGCTGATAACATGCGAGTGCGAGTTGCCAATTTATTCGCACCTCTCGCCACCAGCAGCACTCGAACACGGCAACTCCTTGCGATATCCAATTAAAGCGACGGCCTATCACAATGCAGTGCGCCGGTTTTTGGCGTCAGCGTCGCGCGTGTTCGCAAACGCCATTGGCAGCCGAAAAATTGAGTTGTTGTTGTTTGTCAGCGCAGGTCGTGATACGAAATTACTGCGGAACTATGAATGCACGGATAAGGAAAGTAACAATAATAGTAGCACTAAAACTAGAAAATTAATGACCAATAATTTTGAAAAACATTTTCACGATAAACTTACTGAACACAATTTTAGTTTCATTTAATATTCATATATGCTCAATTGAAACTTTCAATTTTTGATTTTATTATTATCAAATACAAAATGAAAATAAAAAACTTTAGAGTAATTTTTGTATTTAAATAATGTACCCATTGGTAGAAATTGTGGCGGATTTTCTGGTTTTCTCCCCATTGTTTTCTACTTTACGTGGGCGCAAACTTTTCACGCCTGCATCGGAAGGGGAGAGAAATTTGGGTGCGAGAGTTTCTGTGACAAGTGTGTAAGCGCGTTTAGAAAAAGTGACAAAAAACGCCGTTAATCCAAAATAAACAAAACAGAGTCCGCGCGGAAAACGAATGGAAAAGCGGGTACGCGGCGCACGTGATTGTGACAAGCCGGGGAAAAGTGTAAATGACTCTCGCAAGCCGGTGCTACGGTGTTGGCTGAACGGCCCGAGAGAAAAATAACACGAAACTGCTCGCGCCTTGTCACTTTATAAACGGGCCTGGCGCACTTTCGGAAAGTGACGAACGAGACGTCATTATTTTTATTAAAAAATGGTCCCACCCCTCAGGACTTTGTACTGTCGCCATTCAGTTTTGCCAAAAGCAGTAGTAAATTTGACAATGATATTATAACAATAACTTTGTTCTCGCATGCTTTTTTTAAATTTTTAACTCTAACATACAATCATAATAAATTTATTTAATGGGCAATATTATTTGGAAAAATAGGGCCAAGAAACATTTGTTTTTAAAATTACATTTAATATAAATAAAATTGATAGCTGTGATTTTTACTCATTAAAAGTTCAGTACCAGTCATGGAATTGATAAGCAGCAAAAAAAATATTTACGTGTTATTTATGCATCTTATGCATGATTTGAATATTAAAAAATGAAACTTGAAATTATGTTTTTTTCAATCAATATAAACAATCAATTAAGTTTTTGAGAATTTAAAACTCGAAGAAACCACTCGAAACGGGAAAATATTAAATTATTATGTGATGAATGTCAATGATTATTTGAATTTCTTGTAGATTACGGAGAAAATTTTATTGCTTAAAACAAAATTAAATTAAATTGTCGCAAAAACTTTTTCAGAAAAAATTAAAATTAAAAAAAAAAAATCAATAATAATACTTTGCAACGGTGGAAAAAGGATAAAAGCTGAAATAAAATTGTTATTTAGCATTAGCAAAAAAGCATTTTTTAGCAAAGTAAAAAAAACCCAAATCCTTTTTGTTGTTGGTTTTCCGCATGAATCCGACAGAGCCAACGGTCCATGCTCAAATTCCGCCAAAACGAGGTCAGTTGTTGCAGAACGCATGTTGTTAGGCCAAATTACACCTTTTTCAGCGTCAGCGGAGGTCTATACAGAATAGCAAAGGAGCAGCGATGATAAAATTTGGAGCCCAGGAAGGGAGCGGAATCAGCGGTGCAGCGGCATTATAAAGCAGGCCGGGCTTTTGCTGTCCTGTTTTCCGCCGCGCTTTCTCTCTCTCACTCTTTCTCGGCCCATTTTCCCAAATTACATTTCACTCTCTCTCAATATGGCCGAGTAACAAGATTGGAGCGGCGAAATATGCATACACCACGCGCGCAAATTACAAATGCAAATTCGGCCGCAAATTTTCTTGTGCGGGTCGCTTTTTCGAAATTTACGACCGCAAGCGCCGCGCGCGCGTTATTCGTCTTAAAGCGGCTATTATAAGTCTTCATCATTTCGCCGCCCTTTATTGCCCTCAACAACACTGCACAGAAAGAAGTTTCCTTTTTTTTCAAACAAAAAGTTAACTGCTCTTTTTACTGCGAAACACGCTCTCGTCCCGGCGAGCACACACACCGCAATGCCCGCGCCGCTAACTGCTAATTTAATGGCCGAGAGGTGCACGCGCGCTCTCCGAAATTGCGCGGACGCCCGGTTTGCGTCACTTCGCTTACCTGGATTTGATTTCTTGCTCGTGTAAATAGGGTCGTAAAAGGTTGTGCTTCTTATTTGTTGAGCTTTCAAGTTAATAAATTACCACAAGCGTTGACCTTTAAAACAAATCATTTGGGTAAAACATCCTACCAGTATATAATTCTTTTGATTTCCACTCTCAATATTATTAATGGGGGATAGCATGTGAATATCCCCCATAATTTTTTTATTCTTTTGTCCTGCCAGAGGAAAACAATGAAACTTAATTTTGTTACATTTGTGTAAAAATATTTTGAAAGAAAGAAAAAAAACAATTGATAATAAAAAGAAAATATGGCCGAGTTTTTGAAGTAATAAAAATCATTTAATGAATTGAAATACAAAACATGTTAAGGTCATTAAGACATTAAAAACACTAAAAAATCAAGTTTTTATCTATTAGGAATCAAGTTAATGAAGGAATTATTATCAATATATCTAGCTGATAATTATTATTAATAAAAAATTAAATGGGCTGATAGAGCAATATGTGACGACTAAAACAAATTTCCAACTATTCAATATGCAATTAATTGAGTTAGCTTTAGAACTAGATAAACTTCCATTAAACCAAATCAACAAACTAAACGAATCAAGCTAGACTAACCACTTTACCTTTATATCAACATCAGCCTTTTGCAATGAATTTCTCCCCAAATCCCATTAAATATATCTTTAATATATTATGAAGCTTTTCAAAACTTATCGTCTGCAACCGCATGGCAACCCAATCGAAAAATTCACTTGACTGTCTCCATTCCAATTAATCCTTTTGGGAATGAGCCGAGCGAAAGGAAAAAAGGAGGTTGAGCCCGAAAATTTTGTCAGTGGAGCAGCGAGCGAGAGACGCGCCCTTTTATATATGAAACACACAAGCAAGAGGAGGTGAACAATAAAGCAAGGAGAGCGGAGAAGAAAATGTGAAAGCAGCTAGCGCTCTTCATCTGCTGTTACGGGTGTCTTTCAATCTCATTTCAAAATCACTGTACTGTGAAAATCTAGCCGTGGAAAAAGGATCGAGCAGAGGCAGGGCCTTTTTCTGCTTGCTCGACGGGCGCCTGACGTCACTTTATACGAACGTACGGGCGCGAATCATTCACCGAATTTCATGATGATACCGCCAATAAATTTTTATAACCTCGGCATTTCCTTCTTCTTACGTGCCGATGAATATTTTAGCGAGGTGCTGATATTTTATTGATTGCTCCCGCCGCCGTGCTTTCGATACCTGCACTTCTTTTTCGCTGCTCTTGTGCTGCCCTGTTTTCGCTCTTTTTTACTCCCTTATCCGGACGCTTTCTATCTCGTTTCGCAATAATGCCAAGAGAGTCGAGAGCTAGTCGCTCTTTATTAACAGCCGAGGCCACTTTTATTGTAAATAAAGACCTCCTCCGCCTCCTTATCAAGCCGAGTGGATTTTGTTGTTTATTTACAGAGGAGTGGCTTTATTTCTGCTCTTTGCTACCCGCCTAATATCGCGTGTATCCACGTGGATTGCTGCGTCAGTTCGTCTCTTGAGGGTCGACGATCACCCCTTTCTGATTTGCATCAGTGGCCCTCTCTCGCTTATTCTTGGTCTTTCCAACCCCCACGTAATGTAAGTTGCTGGTGTTGTCAAGCAGTATTGTTTCCACTAATTGTAAGTATGAGTTTCTCAACTATAGTCAATTCTTCCTCGCACACCTTTGATTATAGTACATTCCATATTTTTTATGATGAGTATCTTAAATGCTTAACTATGTATGTAATAAAATTGCACGATTATAGAGATTTTTCATTTCTAATAAATTTCATTAATTTTTTTTTTTTTTTAAATCAACTCTGTGAATTTTTCAGCGCTTTTATAATGGTTTAAGAACAATTTAAAAGATTTTAGTAATTTTAAAGTGGAAGTCAGTCGACGTTATTTTTCATTATTCGCAAAGATCATTATTTCCTGCATGATTGGTCTTTTGTGAAGTCTCATCTCTTTTGGGGCCATAAAATCTCACGGAAAAAATATCACTTGAAAATTATTGCTAAAAGCTTACCACTTAATTCCGGCAGCCAGCTCAGAGGTGTTGGTTTATTCTTAGAAAAGATCAGTTTCCAAACCTCTGGATGGTTGATGAGTGCCACAAATTTTGACATGTCATTTGTCATAAGTGTCATCTACCAAATCATTCATTTTGCTTGCAAATGTAGAGAACATGAAATAGGAGGCCAAAATCTTAAAAAATTACAACAATTTTAAAAAATAAATGCAAATAATGGAATCTTTAACCAAACCTCTGTTAGTACCAAATATCAGGGCACACTCTGCCTGACGGGTGAAAGACGAAATGCAAAACTGAGGCTTCAAAACCACGCGGTAGGGTAGATGCGCCTTAAATCCAGGGCTCTTCACCATTTATTTAGGCATTTTCATTTTTTGCTCTAAAGAGACCTATAATGACAAGAAAAAGGCAGTAAAATTAATGCGAAACGCAGATAAATCCGTATGCTTACCTAAAAGGTGCTCATCATGACTCAGCTTATCACGTATTTTTCCGACAGAAAATTCGGTTGATGAGGAGTAAAAAATCTGAAATTAATCTCTAGCATTAATTAATTCATGTATTTTCTCACGGAAAGTCGACGATCGGCCGCCGACGAGCGAAACAAATACATAGGTTTCTTTCACGAGAAATGATTATTATTTGCCTGCTTTAAATTTGTTTACAGTTTCTGTTTTCAAACCAAGAAGTCCAGGCGCGCCTTTCGCTATCACTGAAACACGCGCGCTGATTGGCTGGAGAGCGACCAGGGGGAGGGTAATTGCCTCCTGGACTTCCTGGAGTTTTGTTTCTGTAAGATCGTAAGATCTGTGCCCTGTGGCCAGAGGCTCGGAAGTCGGAGGGCTCGGATCAAGAAGTTCTTGGCTCGGACTTGTCGCCACCTGTTTTTATTTCTGGTGCGAAAAACCAGGTGCCCAACTGCCCAGGTCTTGGCCCAGGTGGCCTAGTCAGACGCGGCGGGATAGGTGAGTTGTTGCCATTTTTCATGGATTTCAATACAAACACTCTCATAAAATCCGTGATTGTAGCCATGAAAGTACTTTTTAGTGATTTTAAATTTTGCTCAAGTCGTCAATAACCATCAAGAGTCCACTTCATGCAGGCTGATACGCGCAAATTTGGAGGAAAAGCGTGAAACTCGCCACGAGGTAATTAATTTGAGCGGCCGCCGGCCCCATAATAATGGCGAGAAAATCTCATTGCCCAGCTCTCAGCGTGAGAGGGTACAAAATGGAAAAGATACAAGTTCTATATAATATTCACTTGTTTTTCAATTATATTTTTGTATAAACGTCTCCTTGTTGATAAAGTTTGGCCCAAAATGTTTCAACCGCGATTTTTTTTGGGTGCATGGCATTTTTGCCAAACAATTTTGAACCATTTTTTTTTATAGTTGGAAAAATATAAAAATACACGGAAAACGCAAATTAAATTTAAAAAAATCGAAAATATATCTTGAGATTTATCCCTTTGACCTCGTATTTTCTCTCATGGAAAAATCTTCTAGTTAATAATAAATAGAGCGTTTTGACTTGTAACATTTTCTTACAGAGACTTGCGAGTTGAACAAATTCATCATGGTGCAGAAGCAAAGAAGCAGCCAGGACAAATCTTTCGCTGCGCAGAAATGAAACAATTATGAACGTGGCCTTTGTTTGTGCACAGCGAGGGCAATAATAATAATTTCTTTGGCGCGGCCGTTTTTATCCAAGAGACGAGCGGTGCTTACTGTAATGAAAGAACACAGGCTAATGATAAATAATGCAGTTGCAACTTCAATTACCCGCCTCAACCATCAGCGGCCGCTGCTGCGAATATCTGGGTCGCAGACAAAAAGCAAACGCCGCTGTCGGCGCTAAATTGCGCTTTGATGACACTGTTATTTATTAAACGAGCACCCGGATAAATATTTGCTAACGAAAGGTCAACAACCGGTTTGCAGGAAAATGCGATTAATTAATTTGTTTTAAGCAAATTTTGCAAAAAGTTGTTTTACAGCAAGTTTATCAAAGAGCATCAGGTTAGCGCGAATTGGTGATTTGCAGAGCGTATCGGCAGTTGCGTGGGTTTTTCTCTAATTATACCGCTTCGGCTGATAAACGATCCGATAAATCCGACGCGCACCGAACCCTCTAAAGATCCCGATTTTATTGCACGCGCGCAGATGTATAATTAACGTCTAGACGATTAAAACAATAAATATTAACAGGTGCTGCACCGAGGGGGGTGCGACACGCAAAGGCGAGCCGGGGGTGCTTGCTTTGCGCCACCCCTCTTGACTTTTGAGCAAAACTTTTCGCCTTGCGAGAAATCGTAATAATGGGGAAAGTACTGGGACTGAGAAAAGCAAGGGGGTGCCGCTCTTTAATTTGAAAAGCACCGCGTGTTTTGCTTTACAAATCCCGGAATAATCAATCACGCCGACTAATGAGAATCCAACAACTCTTCACACGAAAATAGGCACACGTTGAGATTGATTTTGCTGCCAACGCCTCAGGTGAAAGTTCGTCTGCACACGTGAATTGAATAACTATGAAGTGTATTCACGTGGAATAACAAATTATTATTCGAGTTTCTTTCCAACTTTTGCAATTATTGCAAAATAGTTAACTATACAATGAAGGGGTTGCTGTATTTACTCCGTGATTGTGACGCAAATTACAATAATTACAAAAATTTAATTATAAATAGCGTATAAAGGAGAATAAATTTATTTATTTATCTTTCTAGAAAGCTTAGTTATGTCGTTTAACTCATATCATTTTTCATATTTTTTATTTTCTTAAATTTTTTGTTGACGAAGAATAATAAATAATTTTAAGTTGTTCCTAAGAGTTGCGGCAAAATATTCTCATCTTGTAAATATTATGTTCATAAGTATAGCGTCTGATATTAAATACATTTTTGTGTGAATTATGTCATTATGGTGAAAAAATTTGAACATTACGCAAAAGATTTATCTTATATATTTTGATTTGTTTATTAATTTTATTTTTAACAGATTTCTAACCAAGAATGATATTTAATAAAAATCCGAATCTAGAAAGTTGGAGAATTTTCAATTATTTGTTAATTCGTAGAAACCTTTCTAGAATCGTGAATTGCTAATTTGCAAGCTCAATTAGGTCGTGCGTTGGCGAGCAAATTTTGAGCCGGGAAGGCGGCCGCTCTCTCGCGTTCTCATAGCGTAATTGGACAGCCTGTGGAGTGAATATTGGCAAAGTTGATGGAGTCATCCGAACGTAATAATTATATTCCTCGCCACTTGAAAGTTATTCGTCCAAAGAGATGAATGCCATTACTCGGGGGTTCAGTTCAGAGAGGAACGGCAGGCAAACCAGAGACTGAGCAGGCCTTTTGGCGCAAACTTTTTCAACTGCTCTTCAGAGCATGTGTTCAAATGTAATGAATAGTACGCCTGCCAGCAGCTGCTCGAACCTTCTGTTCGAGTGCATCTTCAGGTGATTTGGAGCAGACACTCGCTCGTCCGAATTATTCCATTTACCTAATTAAAAGTTGCCCTTGGGAAGACTCTGCTCTTAAGATTATGAATGTTTGATTCAATTTTTGAGCAAACAATCTGAGAGACTTTTTAATGCAGATTTATTTACACAAGAATTAAATTCATTTTATAAGCAGAATGAAAGCTCTTTGTATGATGTGGACTACTAAAACAAAGTCCTGAGAAATGCATAAATTATGTTTGTTTGTTTATTCATTTCTACATACCATTCATTTGCATATTAAGTGTTTTATTCATTATGAAATTCACAAATTTAATGCAAAATATTTTCAAAATTTAGAAATTTATAACTGTTCTATTAATTTAATAACTTGATTATTTATTATTCAATTAAATTTTGCATAACTAAATCTTTTTTTAAATAACAAATCAAGGATATGAATTACTCGATGAAAATAAAGGTAAAATACTTAATATCAGATAGATGGAAGAATTATTGTAGAGGTAAAAAAAACTTAAGTTGGTTTTATCTTTACTACTGATTATTACTTATTAGAACGTTGCATACAAATTTTTATGTAAATATAATAAATTCAAAAAGCAAAACATTACTAATAAATCATATTGAATTTTAAAAAATGCTGCAAACTGCTTTCCTTCAAACTGATCAAAATGAAAACTCAATACGAGCAGACAGCGCACCGCATGAAATTACTTGTTGCTTTCATTACTGTGGATAGATATTGTTTTCAAGTTCAATGTTTTATAGATTTAGATTATAAAATGCACTTTCCAAAGAAATATTAGTATTGTTTAACAGTCCACATTGTTTATATTTAATTGTTGAAAACAAGTAATTTAAAAAAAAGGAATAGGTTGCAAAAACGGCACCATCACAAGCAAGAAATTTGCTACAACTTCTGATTATGAGATAAAATAATACTCCATCTGCCGCTCTCTTTTTCTTTGGTTTTTTAATTCTTTTTTCGTTTAATTATTTGAATGAAATCATGTATGGAGCAACTTGAACTACAATTAGAACTTAATTAAACCAATTTTGTAAATAATTATTATAAAAAAAAATATTGTAATATAGATTGATCTAGAAATTTAAAAATATTTTCAATACTGTATGACAAAATTGAAAAGTTTACTTGGTCCAACAAGAGTGTAAAGATCGACCGTTGCTCCTTATTTTTCACTGGATGCGAAACATCTTTATATAAATTTGCAAATGTGTCGTTAAATGTATAAGGCGTGCATCACACATATTTAAAATTTAATCAAGGAGGAATTCATTAGGTGCCTGCGAAGAATGTGCAAACTTTTTAATTTGTCGGCTAATTAAAAGGCGTGTGCAATTTGTGTGCGCGGGGAGCGGGATTTATCAGGCGAAATCCTTTTCTGGAAGGGCCCCTCGGCGCCCGACGAGTGCTCCTCATTTGCCGCGCGGCGTCTCGTTTGCGAACAAAGTTAGCCAGTTGAAGAAGCACGAATTGCAGCGCACGAGGAGAGCAGAAACCTCGTAAAATGTATTTCCCCCGGGTTCGGCAGCGCACCGCCGTTTTTTCCCTTCGCCCTATTACCCGGCGTGCAAACCCGGGCGAGAAATAACTTTGTTTGAAAATGAAAGTGACACACGCTTAATTCTCTCTCTTTTATAATGCAATTTGCTGTTATTACGATTTAATTCCGACTCGCAAGTGCCGCCGCGGCTGAAACAATCCTCGACGAAATGAAATTTTTCTCCTGCGGCACTCCACGGCCGTTTGCCTCTGGTTTATGGCTCTCATTTCTAACACGCTTGTTCTTCTGTTTCAGATACGACCAGACAATTCTCATCGGGAAACAGAAGAAGGACGAATTTCTTTGTGAGTAAATTTTGAATTGTTAAATTTCATTTCAGTTTGAATTTTATTTGGTTGGTGATTTAAAACTTGACAAGATAATATTGTCATATAAAAAATCTTTAATTCATACTGACAGATTTTCTAATAATCAATGGAATATGACAAATTTTGTTAATATTTTGCTCTGGGTTTTCTTGCACAACTGACTTCAGTTTTTTAATTTGTTATAACCAGTTACTTTAATTAATTGTGTAAAATTAAAAAAAAGATCCGACTGAAAACGTTGGGTTTTTGTGACGCACATTTGGGAGTTCATTGAAAATTTGCACGTGTGGCGTAATAAAAATGGAAAGCGATCATTTCGAAATTGAGACATTTTTCGCCCAAAATTGCGCCATTCGAATTTACGACCCCCAATCTCTCTTCCACCCTCTCTCTCGCCAAACAGAAAGCGGCGCTCATCTTTCTCCGCGCCAATTTCGTTCACGCCACTGCGGACCAAATTTGATAATTCAATCATGTGGCTACGTGATACAATAAGAGGACCAATTGAACAGGCACTGATAGCGCCGGCCGCCTCTGCAGTGCTATTCATCACAATCGAGAAAGAGATTTAATAGCCGCTCGTTTGATAGAAAAGGAAGTAGTACCATTTCGGTCGGGGCTCTCTTAAATATCACCGGCCGCGTCGAACGTACGTGTGAGAGATACAAATAGTTTACTTACAAAGAGAGCCACCCCACGTCCTTTTGCCTTTATGTGTGCGTATGTCTCTCGTCGGCTCTTGTGTTGACCAAACAGGGTCGTGGAAAATAGTCCTTAGATAATTCACGACATACACTACCAAAAGCCTAATAATTTAACTAAAAGAAAGTGCAGTTTTTTTAAACTATCAATTATAATTTCAAATGCACAAATAATTATAGGGAATTAGGTAAAAGATTATTCGAAATTCAACACTGAATAATAGGGAGAAGTATTTAAATAAAAATTATATAACTGCTGATTTTATAGAATGATATGTTAAAAGCATAAATATTATTTTGTTTTTTCCTTGAATATTTCCCAAAATTTAGAAACGTTAATTATTTAAATAATTTCAAACCATTTTATTTAAAATTTCAATTATCAATATGAAAATCTTGAGTCTACCTTAGCAATTTTATTTATAAAATTGTTATTTTCTTCAAGATTTTTTACTTCTTTTTTGTTATTTTAAACCTATAAGAAACTGGATATTATTAGCTCAAAGTTCAAATGAAGTTTGTTAGTGTACTAAGTGTAATCTCAGCCCATTTTGAGATTTATCACATTATACAAGAAATAAAATTAAAAAACTTGTAAACAAAACTCGTACACTTTATCAGAAGCTTATGGGGAGAAAAGCAAGAAATTTAAATTCACACAGTTGTTATTAAAATCTTTGAAATTCAAAATATTTATTTGGAAAAATAAATTCAATGCTCACAATCAGATTATGACTAAAGTCCCTTAACGCAGATGCAGACCCCTTAAAAGGGCGTTCCCGTACCATTTAATGCTCGACTCGGACATGTCGGGGCCACCAGATCGGTGATTGCGAACCCGTGTCGCGCGCCGCTTATCATACTCGGCACAAATCGGTGGCAGACGCGCGAGGATAAATCATGCTGGCAGCAGCAGCAGCAGCTAATTAGAAAAATGTAATCAGCTTATTAGGGTCCGATTTCCATTAGCGCGTTACAAGCCCTTTTAATTGCGTTTCAATGTGGGCACTGCGCTTTTCAAAGCCGGGGCGAGGTGCTGATTTGCATATTATATGCACGCTGTATAGTTTGTCTGTTTGAGGTCGAGAGGCGTATTCGCAAATAGCTCAAAGCGCTCACTGATACACACATCATATGCATCTATAATTCAAAGCGAGTGCGGCTTTTCACCCCGACATTTAATTTAGGTCAGCACTTCATTTATTTATTTATTTTTATTTTATTTTTTTTTGTAATTAGCAATTTTCTGTGATTGGAGCTGATCGGAACGACCTTTGCGTCTTGTATTGATGGCGGGCGTCCGAGGAATTCGAGTCACATTTACGCAATCAGGGCGTTGTCTCTGCCTTTTTTCCGCTCTATAAATCGCGCCTTGTCGGTCCCAATAATAAATATGCCGCTGGCCGCCGCTCGCACACTCGCCGCGCATTTTATCTGGTGGAAAAAGGAGCCGCTCCCGAGAGTTATGCCCTCTTACTCACTCGACAGTAAATACTTGGAAGCGAGATAAAAAAAATCCAAAGCAGCGGCAGTTTGTTCACTCTGGCAAAGATAAAGCGAGTGAAACTTTAAGCTATTGCAGCGTTCAAGCGATTCAACGCTATTTGAAACCGATTAATTTTTTGCTGTTCGAAGTAAGCCTTATAAAGTGTTCAAATAATTTTATTTACTTCCTCGCTTAAAATTTATGATCTTACACCTTTCAAACAGTTTGAATTTTAAACACTCATTTTGATTCACACATGCAGTTTTTTACGATGAAAATTATGAAGTCTTAAATAGAATCAGTGATTAGATTAGATTGTATAGAAGTCCTCCTCCTATTCATTTTAAGCATAATTTTACAATCAACGAGCACAAAATGTTAAAATGATGCTGAATTTAATTTGTTTTTTATTTAATCAAAATTAATTAAGCTTTTTATTACTTTTTATAGTAAAATCTGTTCCAAGCGCAGCATCAGAGTAATATTTAAAACAAAATTTTAGGCTAAGCCTATTGGAATTAATTTTGATACAATGCTGTTGAGTTCAATTCGACTGTCGATCAAAATGTTGAAAGTGCGTCCTTCGGCCAGCCTAATTGCATCGTGCACGACGCTAATTTCGTTACAAAGTTGTGTGTCAGCTAGGCAGGCGTGCGGCGGCTAGACTGGCCTGTGAGTAAGTATGCATCCCGCCGGAAAGCGGCGAGGAGCGGGTGGCCTATAGCTTCTGTTGTTTGCCGACCGGCCGTTTTATTTGCTTGGTCAGCAGCGGCCGTAGCTGCTCACCAACGGCGGCGTTGTTATTTAGTGAGGCATTATTGCTTTAAACACACTCGCACTCGCACACACACAACCATCCGTCTATCCACTGGCCGCGCTCTGCAATTTAACGCTTGAAATATTATTATTTGCCTGGTCAGCAACATCTTGTCAGCCATCACGCGCGCTGACCTGCAAAATCCGAATGAAGCCGCGTTGCACCAAAAGTTTGCATAACTTGTCAAACAATCAAATGCAAGAAATTTTTATTATGTGATAATAATAGAAAATAAACATTAATTTAATTATCGAGTGAATTTTAAATTTGAATTAATTTGTGCGAGTTTAATTAATAATTGTTTTTTTATTTAGTTTTTCTGTAGTAAAAAAATAATTGATAAATTTAAGGAAAAATACAAATGTCATAATAGGTTTACTAGGTTGAGAAATGCAGTAAATTAGAAAATATGCATCTCTTTTTTTCCTGTTGCATTCCTTTGTCTTTATAAACTTTGATCATCTCTGATTATTTATTCTAACTTGCTATCAATATTGTCATAAAATTGGAAATGACCGGAAATGACTTTATTTATTCACAGACATCAAAAAATGTATCATGTAAGGATAGAAATGTATAAAATATTTTATGATTTATTTATACATTTTTTTTAAATAGCATCTTTTTATTAAAATTCTATAGAAAAACCCGCACAAAACTGAATTTCATACTTCAAGAGTTTTAATAAATCAGCGGCAAAGTCTTGACGCGAGCCCACCGCGCATAAATATTTCATGGGTGGCACACTTCTTGTGCATCACGCCACCGAACCCGTGTGCGAAACGCAGCCGAGGAGGAAATATGTAAAACAGACGTGTGCGGATGTGGAAGCGCAGCGAAAATACCAAAGGTCATAAATATTGCATGGCTTTGCCGCCAACACCTCACAATAACCTCCATTCCTGCCGAAACTTCATTGTCGAGGTGCTCCCGCGGGAACTGCGGGTTCTGAGGAAGGAAACGCGAAACTGCAACTTTTACGTAATAATATTTTCTGATCGTTTTTCAGTTTGCTCTCTTTGAAGTTGCGGAGGAGTTTCGCAGGTCACTCGCAAAATTATTTGGCTCGGCGCCGCTGGCTAATGGTCCACGCAGATAAATATCCGCTTCGCAGAGCGGCCGCATCAAAATTTAAATAAATTATTTAGCGAATTTCGGTCGAGCGGGTTGCCTAACTCGATTGCCCCGTCCCTTTCGCAAAGGCTGGCGTGTTTGGCTTAAACACTTGTGTGCAAAAACGCCCTGCTTTCTCTCTTACGCGCGCACACACGTTCGCCATATCGTCTCTGCACAAACTGTTCTTTATTCCTTTGGAGGCGCACGCTTTAATTAAATCCCCAGGCCAGTAAAATGAGCAGCATTTTGCCGTATTACGGCCCTCGACGCCGCCGCTGCCGAGAGCGCAGAGAGTCCTTTAAAGGCACCCTCTGCACCCGGCAAGAGGCTTTTTCCACTGAAAACACGCCGTCGCCGCACTCTACTTACCCGCTTTAAAAGACGGCGAGCAGGTATAATATGCACTTCAGCAAGCGTTCCCTGAGTTTTGCGGCCTTCTCGTGACGACGTTTTTTTATAGGTATAAAAATGCAAAGTTATCTAATTTAAAAAATAAAAATACGCAACGAACAGGAGAGAGTTGTAGATAATTTTTTTGTAAAATCGCATTTTGAACGTCATTTCTTGTAATTCTCTGCATAAAAACCCCAAAATATAAAAATTGAAAATATTAAAGATATCAACACTAAATTGATTTTGTTAACACATTCATTTCTACAAAAAGGTAAATTTTGAATTGAAGTAAATGAGGTATCCAATTACCTCTGCAACGAAGTGCAGCTTGTGTGTGACGTACTTTATAATGAAACGAGAGCAGTTGGAGATTTTTAATTCCGAAAAAAAGTGAAAATCTGGAGAATGAACGATTTAAAAGTGGCCATTTTTGCAGGCCTAAAATCAGTTAAAAAAATTCAATGGATATATTTCATTGATATAAATTTTTAAATAATTGTGTACTAGTTTCCAGACTAACAAATAATCAAATAAAATATTTTATTAAACAAATTGCAAGATTGAATTGTCAAGTCTGTATTTTTATAAATAACGATTTACGAGCAAGGAATAATAAAAATATCTTCTATTTTGAAAATATATTCTTGAGAAAATAAGCATTCTGAGAGTAATAATAATTTTCTTAAATGATTCGCGTCAAGTCCTCTGGTTTGACAATTTAGCCTCGTTTGTATGTTGGAAGCTGCACTCGATCACGGCAGTGCGCTGAATTCGTAATAAATGGCTGTCATTCGCCGAGTTGGCAAGCAGTAAAATATGAAAATTTCCGCCGGGCGAAAACGTAATGAAACTTCACTCCCGAATGTGTCTGTGCGAGAGAGAGACCCTCTTTTACACAAAAAGAATAAAGCTGCCGGGCTGCGGTGGCGTTCTTTACTGCTGATGGGGTCTCTAATTTCACACGTTGAGAAATAAAAGTGGTTTCGAGTGCAGCGACTCAGAAGTAGCAGCAGCAGCAGCTTCCCTCGAGAATTCTTCTTCCTTTCTGCGTTGCTTTCTTGCCGCTGTCATTGCCGAGCAGCTTTCCTCGAGGTTAAGGCGCTGTATATAGCTCCCCAAATCCTAATTAATTGTCTGCTCCAGCCGCCTCAAACTTTGGAAATCTTTCCTAATCCTTTCCCTCTACAAGGCGCACACTCGCTCTTTCTCCCACACACACACACGGCGGCCCTAACAAAATGCTTCGTCATCCACGTCGATTTATAATAATTCGCCTCTCGAAATTAACTCTCCGGTGCCCTGAAAAGGCAGCCGTAAAATTGGATCTGACGCTGCAATTAATGGCGAACCGTTAATATCACTTCCGAGTGGAGTGAACTGGCTGTTGCTTTTTTCTGTGCGAAGCGCACCACATTGATTGAGCCTCTAATCTCTTTTTATCTGCGTTCTTCTTTGTTTTGCACGAGAAGGGATTTCCAAAATAAAAAATGTCGAGATTTTTAAATAACTCAGTAAGTAAAAATGCAAGTAATATATTGACCTCCTTGGTTGTTTTTTTTAAACAGCAAACGATTTAAAAAAAAAAAATACACCGAGGTAAAACCGACTTCACGTTCAACTCACCATAATAATTTGAAGTCTCTTTTAATCTTTAATATTTAATTTAATTTTTCTTTGCGAATTTTTTACATTTAATACAGAAAAATTTTATTTATATTTTTATAGCAATTAAATGACATAAAAACGTACAATGCACTGAATAATTGAGTACCCAGCAATAGCAAAAATCTTGTTGATACATTCGAAAGTTCGTATTATTATAAAAATACTTGGTTATGATAGTGTGCATATAAATTTTATGCAAAGAACTTAACACAATTAATTGAAGGTCTTTCAGCCCGGTTACATTTTTATTATAAGATAAGAAATTTTGAAGGGAAGAACTATAAAGTAAAATCAAAATTCAGATTCACTGCAATTTTGTTACAATGGATCAATAAATAAAATAGTCAGAATCTTAAATTTTTTTCATCTCACAATCAGATGTGATCGCAGCGGTAAGATGCTAATATCGGTTTTCAGGGACGAGATTCGGCTCGCAGTTGAGGCGCGCTCGCTGACTCGTCTGCATTGAGGCCCGCCGAGTTTTAATCTCCCATTCACATGCAAATTCGTTTTTATTGGCAGCCGACTTTATTACCCAGCCGGCAGCACTCGAGAGAGAGCGCGCGCGATATTACAACTCTCTCGGCTGCGGAAGACGCGCGCGTATGAACCTCCACTATATGTACATATAACGTATTTTTGCTTTCGGGGCTGATGACTGACTCACCAAAACCAAAAGTTATGAGGCGACACACATCCACCCGGTCCTCTCACGCGAGTGTTTTAATATTGATTGGGTGGGACGCCTCTTTTGCCCCCGGCCAACGCTAATTTAGCAAACCCATCTCCGCCACTGCTACTACTTCTACATACCGTGTTTGTACTATGGATGTGTGAGGCCGTGAAAAATAACACGCCGAGTTTTCATTGCCCGAGGAGCAGTTTCTGTTCTGCGGCTCTGATTGCAAATTAGCTTTTTTGCGGCTGATGCACAAATTGAATATGCAAAGCTATTTTTTCGTGCGAGCTTTTTTTTTGTCGCTCGCAGAGATCATCGGCTTTTTTATTTCTATCTCGCCACCACCGCAATTTCATTTCGTTCTGCTCACATTTGGTGGAAAATATTCAAAATTAATTTTACAAACAAATTATAATTTTTTAACTCAATATTAACATTAGTATTAGTTTTCAGCACTTAATAATTACTATTAATATTATTTTCTAATTTCATAATTAATTTTAGATATTTGCGTCACAACAGATTACAGAATTCCTTCAAACATTGATGCATTTTTTTTAAATTTTAATCACATTTAGTGATGGATTGTGTCATTTAATTATGCCTGCAGTTTTTGGCAAAAAAATAATTGTTACACATAAGAATTCCTAATTTGAATTTTACACCAACCGCACGTTGGGTTTGAATTATTTATCTTTCAATATATTATACTTGTATCAAATTTACTCAAACATATAAATTTATAAACCATTTTAAAATATGTATTTTAGTTGATTACGTAGGCCAGTATTTAACATTTAATTAAAACACGTAAAAAACTTTAAAACTTAAAACATATAAATGTATCACAATTTAAAAAAATTAAATTAAATTTTGTATATTGGAGTTAAAAAATGTTTTAAATAAAATTTAAAAATTAATTTTAAATATATATAAAGCATAAGAACTTGACATATCTCTCTGCTGGCGAAAAATTTGCACGGCCGATGACGTATGCAAACCATCCGTTTGCTATTTGCCAGGGGTTTCGAGGGCGGCTTTTGCCTGGGAAATGTGTACTTTGCTAATAGCTTTGACGTTGATCCAAAATTCAACACAGCAGGCCAAATTGTTTGTGTAACTTTAGTTGGCAGAGACGCATTTGCGTGCGTGATTCGACGGCGCAGAATAAAACGTACGCCGAGAGTGTGAGAGGCGACAAAGTAGAGAGTTGTGTCACCGCCGACTCATTTCAATTTTGAAGCACCTCGGATTAAAACACACGCCGCTGAAACCGAACGGCACATAATGGCTTTCAATGAAAGAGCGAACGCCAGCCAGCTCTCCTCACCCTTTCCCCAAACTCTCGCGCTCGATGTGTGGCACAGAAATATTAAATTCACCCGAGCAGCTGGCTTATCGCCAAATTGACATTATTTTTAATGACCCTGTAAATTCATTCGAACAGCCGCATTAGAAAGAAAAGCAGGCCGTTTTGGCCGATAAAAAGTTTTGGTTTCCATGTGGCGCTTGGATGGAGATACGAGATCATTCCCGCTGAAATTGTACACTTTCTCCGCGCGTCTAGACCGCATCTCCTTTCTAATTCGCCCCAATCGGGCCCAAAACTGCGCCAATAATGCTGGGTGAATGGCCCTATTTCGCAATTCAGCCAGATGAGACGGAAAATAAAAGAATCACTTGAGTCGGCTGCAGGAATTTCTGGGAAAGTTTTCTTCGGGTATTTTTCAAAGATATTGGAGAAATAAAGCTGGGAATTATGTAAATTAAATATAGAGACTATTTCTTCAAAATATGCAAATCAGGCATTTTTTTAACGTAAAGCATTACAAAAAGTGGGAAACAAAATAATATTTGAACATTCGCTGCACTCTCATTGCATCAGATTGCTTTTCCTGTGATTTGATAAATAACAAATTCAAATTTATGTTCACTGTCAAAATTTCAGATAAATAATGAAATCAGAATAATAATAATATAATAATAATAAAATGGGATTTGCTGGAAAAAATTTTTATTTATGATTTCTAATATCATTTCCATTTTCATGTGGTAATACCCTCTTAATATTAATAGGTAAGACATATAGATCAGATTCATTCAAAACAAAATAATTATTGTATAATATATCGCATGTAGATTATTAATATTATTATACAATTTAATCTTAAAGTGACAAATATTGACCATAGAAAAGTCAAAAGATTAAAAAGAAATTAAAATTTTTATATACTTTAGCATAAAATGAAAAATTTCTATTTACTAAAAATATCATATTTCAGGGGCAAGCGCAGGAGGTTGCTGGTCTGTTCGAGCATGTAAGTACAATCTTTTGATTCTTCTCCAACTCAATCGGATCCTGTGGAAAGAAGAGGTTTTATGGTCTGAATAATTAACGCCGTGTGTACCCTCTTAATGCCTGAACAATAACAGTTTGCAAAGATTCTCAGCGTGCTTTGCTTCCAACTACGTGTGCACTAATCGCCGATTTTCACAGCGGGGCAATGGCAGTTGTTACCAACTCGAACGTTACTTGGCGAACTCAAAACCTCTTATCACAAGTTTGATCTCTCTAAAAAGCGTGCGATCTCTCTCTGGCGCAAAAAGCCTCGGGGCGAGATTTTCTCTCGGCGCACTAACTATGATGGAATTATTCTAGCATACATGATGTATTTGCTCTCGAGCGGAGTTTCCGATGCACTTCTCGTGCTGCGCCGCAGAGCTGCGGCCCCCTGCTCTTGACTGATGTTTGGTTCTCACACCAACTCTATGAGCGCCAACCCCTTTTAAACCCCGTTCTGAAAGGACGGACGGCAGATTTAAAACGCATCAACCGAGGCGATCATGCATGCACCTAATTGCAATATCAATATACCGGACATTAGTGGAGAGGCGTACAGGATAAATTTTATTAAAAGTTAAATCCTGGCTCAGTAGTTTGCTATGCTATGGCCTATGGCAGTGATATCAATATAGAAAATTTACAAGGGTTAAAGAGTAGGGATTAAAATGTATAAAGGAAGGGGGATCTGAAAGAGTATGGCCTATGATTTAGAATTCATGAAACAAGAAATTTTTAGTTGGCTCTGATGCTTATGACAGTAAAATATCAATTCCAGTTGGAATTTTTATTTATAATTTGTAAATTTCCTTATCTGCTGCCTTGAATTTTACCTAGGTAAAAAAATACAATATATGATATTTATTATATCTCGTACAAACAAATTACTTTTGTTTCATTCAACTATTGTAATTTGTGATAAAAAATTACAAAAAAAAAATGGTTTTTATTTATATGAATTAAAATCTTGAATTGAACGCTGCTCGCTTTTTGAGGAAATTAAGATTGCATTGAATGAAACGTATAAATTTATTAATTTTACTATAAAATTTCTGATATATTGTCCAGTTTGATCTGTATGATTATAATAAGGGAGATTTTTTTACTCGATATGAAATAAATTTTTTTTATCTTTTTGGACTGAAACACTTAGTAATTGTGTCTCTCCTCGCCATAGGTCTCCAAAGAACTGGAATTGATATAACCAAATCGAAATGCTCAGCGGGTCTCTGGGAAAAATGACGCGCTTCCACCTCATTGTTTTTCGAATCGGCGCAAACGCCCGTCGCCGGCAATAAATTCGTTTCTCCAGAGCGATCACTCGCTCCAAATCCGCTCTGCTGCAAAAACAAACCTTTTTAACGCTATTAAGGCTTTTCATTCGCGGTCCGTTGCATTTTCCCTCTCGCGCGCGGTCCTTAGCTTGTTAGATTATCGGGGAGGGAAGCTGCGCGCCCGCCGCTCTCTCGCTCGCTGAACTAACACTCGATGGGTTTCGCTAATTCCAAAGGCGAGTTATTATCCCCGAAATGCCCTCGCTCTCGCTTTCCCCTTGGACGATCCGCATGTATGGCGGATGAAAGTAGATTTTCACAGACACTTACGGATTTGGAAAATGACAAGGGCTGTGATGTTATTTCTAAATTTAAAGTGCAGACACATCTAGAAAATTATTATCAAAAGTAAATAGAAGATTTTTAAAAACTTGAATCATATTAAATTTGAGATTTTGTTGTTTAATTTTTTTTTTTTAAAGAAAATGCTGGAAGAAGGAAATAACCAAATACATTACTTGTTTTTTGCATGTTGTTTATTATGGATATGTTGTTTTATATGAAGTACTATTCAATCATACTGTATATCATGTCATAGGAGAGAAAAAATATTAAAAATACAAGAAATTTTTTTATCACTTTCAAAAAGTTAAATCAAACGGAAATCTTTTTCAAATAATTATAAATTGCCCATGATTGCGTAGACTTGCTGTTCCTTTGTCTTTCTGTGACAATTATTATATAAAAGTGCAATCATGGAGCATTACCCGCAAAGGACAACGTCAATTAGAATCTACACGGCCCTGCAATCAGCAAGCTGGCGGAACGTCAATTTTCGTTCTTTTGTGTGACAGTCTCGACACTGCGACAACTTTTGCCGCGAAACAGCGTCGCTAAGTGGCGACCGGACAGTCGATGTGTAGCTGGCTTGTGTGCAGTTATAATTGTGTCGACACGCAGATTAAATATTAATTGACAGGCTTTTATCTGACACGTGAAAAGAGAGGTGGTGGAAACAACCCAGTTTTATAAAGTGCAAACAGGGCAACGCGCTCTTAGGACTGACAATGAGCGCAGCGAGTTTAATTAATACAGAAAAAAAATGATTATAACATTTTTGCTGCAATTAAAAGTTCCTGGAATCCACATAAACACTCTTGGGTAACGCAATTGCTGAACGATCTTTTCATAATGAGAATTCCTTTTAACCAGGATTAAATGAAATTTTAACAAATTAAATTTTTTGTGTGATTCCTTTATGTGTTCAATTAAAGAAACTTAGTATGTAAAAATAAAAATTGTTAAGACATTAAAATATTAAAATGTATCTGAAATAATATTGCTTGCAACAAACACACAAAAAGGTACAAAGCCATTGTCATTTCGCAGTCACAAAGACGTGCATATCGCTGCATTATTAAGCTGGAATTGCGGAGTGGCGTATTTTTCTGCCTGCACCACCCACGGCGTGCAGCTGACGCGAGAGAGGGAACAGAGGGAGTCGATAATCTGAAAGATAAAGCGCACTGCTGGCCCAGATTTGAGTTTATCCGTATGCATGTATATCTGCCGCGCGGTATGCATAATCATCAGGCGCTCGTGTGCAAAATGCACCTCCGTATTACTCTGAAAGCTGCTGGCTCGATGTGAAATAATTCCTATTCAGCATAAAATGTGTAATGCAGCCGGGATGAAAGTATATGCGCGGAAATTGCGCTCTCGTGGCGAAGGCAAGACACATAAAGAGTCGATATGAAGTCGCATCTCATCTGCGCGCCGAGTGCATATTTAAAGCAGCCAATATTGGAAAAAATGTGCCTCGGCGACGACAAACCCTCCCACCAGCCGACGTCCCTCCCATTCTTCTTTTAATATTAAATGTGCGATTTTTTTATTCTTTCAAATTACACTCCAGCAGCACTGGTTTATCCCAGACTATTCAAGCAGCAGCCGCCTGTTCCTAATAGATAAAACTTGAAAAAGTACTTCAATAGAGATAAAATAAAGTTAAAATTTTTCCCTTCTACTTCTTAACAATCATACGACGGAAAAATTGTTTAATCTTTTAGCAGAATTCAATATTCTGGAACATTTATTTAGTTATATCTACAAACAATTGTAGTTTAGGGAGAGGAAACCTATTTAAAATCGACTAAATCTGACTATTTCTTGAAGCGACTTAGAATTAAAATGACTGACTACTTTTTGAAGTTAAAAGTGTGTTTTTCCAGACTTTCAAACAAGTCGAAAAATATTTTGAAATAATGTAAATATATAAAAGCATACTTATTTAAAACGTTTATTTTATAAAGAATTTATATTAAGCAAGTGAAAGTTAAATAAATTAATTTTTCATCTTTTCTTTATTGAAAAATAGGATTAGAATATCGATCGGCTCGAATAAAATTCAGACTACAATATTTTACTGTTTTGGTATTTTGAAGCTTCATTACATATTACGTGAAACTTTTAATTAAAAAAATTGCTTGAGATAAATTATGCAGATAATTTGTTGCAAAAATCTAGCTGTCGATGGCGTTATTTGTACATAGCATAATATTCAATGCAGTAAATTCTCCCAAGTGAGTACTTTCTTTTCTACGCTTGCCTCTGCGGGCGTCGCTTATTTATTTTTATAAAATAACACACGCAGCAGCACAGGGAGAGTAGCAAGCAAAAAATCGAGATGAACCGGCAGGCTGGAGAATAAAAAAGATGGATTTTGTTGCCGCGCCTAGCAGGAACCGCAATTTCGGCAGTGCTGTGGTTGCTTCAGCAGCAAAACTGCTGCTCTCCGTCTGCTCTTCTTATTCGTCTTCGTTTTCCTCCGCCACCGTGCTGCATGTCATGTCAGCGTTTCTTTGTATGTATCGAGAGTTTTTCCTCATTTTTTTTATCTCCAACGAGTGTCGCCCGGCCCAAAACCCGTCAACTATTGAAAAAAAGAGGAGCAAAACGTATTCTCGCACACAATATCGGGAGGGGAATATAAAAATCCAATCCTCCGCGTGCTCCTCTCCATCATGCACTAGTGCGAAATGCGGCGCAGACGAATAAGCCACCCAATGACTGACTGGCGCGACCCTGGTTTAAATTCGCGGAGATTACTTTTCCAGGTTGACTCACAATTTTTCTTATTTTACGCAACTTTCTCCATAACACTAAAAATAATGATGGAAAAGAAACTCAATAAATTTTTCACATGTGAATACAAATAATTATTCTCTTACGCCAAGCAAAAATTTCAATTTGGCGAGGACTGGCTGTGCTCGGAATTGATTGTGCATGTGTGCGCGCGCTTGTGTCGTTGTTAAAGTGTCGAGAGACCCGGCTCATTAATAATGGGGCAAGTGGCATGTACGAATTAAGCCTCCCTGGGAACGGATGGGGCGAATGAAATTTTAAAGTGGCGTCATGCAATGCAGGGGCACAGGAATTTAGAGTGGTTTAGTTTTCGAGGTGCCGTGCTCATCAGGTGACGTAGTTTCCCTGGTGAAAATTTTAAAACCGCGCCTCCGCTCTCGCAAGCACCGTGACAACGGCCGCTCTCTCGCACCCGAAGTCTCTTGAAAACTCATAAAATATTTAACACTCGAATGCTATCAGTGGCGGAGGCGGCGCGAAATTGATACCTTTTCCGATGCACAGTGAGAGAATACGTAAGAGCCTCTTTCGCCGGGCGTCAATTGGAAATGCTTTTAAAACGTCTCAATATTTCACACCAGAGCGACATCGTTGCCTGATCGAGTGATTGAAAGAAGTGCACTTTGCATTTGTTTGCATTATAGAAAATGTTGAAATTATTCCAGACGCGTTTTTTTTTAAGATTTATTCTGTTACCTAAGAATATAATTTTTTAATCAGCGCCTAATAATGTAATCAGAATTGACTGTTTGCAATAATTGATGATAAATGGAATATATTCAACACTTCAATTCTACTCCCATTAAGAGTAATTATTACATGGATTCTCATTGCATTCTGCATAATTGAAGTTTTTGACTAATAATTATTTGACCTGAAACTCAGGAAACATTGGCGATCATTAACAATTTTATTTCGTTAAAAATATCGAGGAGTGTGAGAACATTTATGGTTATGGTATTTTATTAAATATTATTTAAATCAATATTATTATTATTATCATCATTTATACAGTTAAAATTATTAGAAATCCCGTAATAACATTTTATGAATAAATATTTGTTATAATGTAAAATAGAAATTTAATCTAAAATATTGAAAATAATCCAAATTTTAGTATGAAGGTATATTGAAAGTTATTTTCTTTTTAAATTTTCAGCTTACATTTAAATTTATAAATCCATGTCATCGAAAATTGGAATTATATATTCCCAATCTAGTTAACTGGTTGGTCCGATTTTATCATTTTTTATTCTGCAAGAGCCAAACAGCTATATTAACAATTAAATGAGGAATATTTGAATTTGGGTAAAATTTTAATAAACATTTTATCTTATAATTTGCTATTACATACACAATCCTTTTTAATCTTCACATCAAAATATTGAACGCATTTAATGATCAGGAAATTATTAAACTTCATTTTATTTCAATTGCTGTAATTCTTATATTACATAAATCCGCATAACTCTATACAACACCACGAGAATATTTTGCACTTTAGAAAAATCGTGGAAAAGAGCAACAACTTTTCCCGAGCCATATCTAAACACATCTAGCCACACCTATGCAAAACACAAAAGCCACTTGACATGTGACGTGTCGCACATACATTCGCCAGGGACGACGGCATTGTGTGCCGCGTTTGATCGAGGCCGAATGTAATTAAGTCTTTGACCCGACGGTGTTTTGGCGTTGACACATGCGTCCTGTCAAAAGTTAGTTTTTGATTGAGAATCGTGGCAGAGCCGACGGCACGCATGCACACCTTTCGGCGGGGCGTCGTCGCCAAATAGTTGTTGGCCGCCTGCCAACCAAAAGGATATAACTTGCTTTGTTCGAAATAACGCGCGATGCATCGATACGCTCGACGCCTAGGGCGAAAATTTATTCAAAATCGCTCTCTGATAAAATTTCGCCGAGCGAGCAACAGCTTTTACTCCTTCTTCCTCCACTTTGCCGGAGTAACAAAGGAACCGGGCCAAATTATTTATTCCCTTTGAGACGCTGCTGGATGATGAAACAAAAAATAAAACGCGATCGTCGAGTGCTCTCTGCCCTGCTCTACACCTGCAGCTAATCAAATGTTGATGAGCCGACGCAGCGTTTGTTGCTGAGAGCCAGATAAAAAAAGTTCAACACTTTTCGTGGAAATTAACAAAACTTCAAATATCTCTTCTACTTGCGATTTTAAATACAATTTTTAATTGCTGCAAATTTTCGCGTATTACAACAATCATAGCAAATTTTTTTTTGTTACTGATTGTAAGTGCTAAAGCAGAGAGCTTAAACAAAAATCAAAATATGTTTCATTGTTGTGATGGACGGATTGTGATTGCTTTCACGCATATAATGTGAATTATTAATTGAAATTTTGGAGAGCATTTACTGTATTGAAATGCAAAATATGCTTCAATGTATTACAATTTTATGAACAAATAATTCTTGAGTGAAACAAGAATTATTTTAAAACAAGATTTTTCAGTTTATTAAATCATGAAATATTTAGCTTTTTTATTTTTGTTTGTTTTAAGGTCTCATTAATGACACGATCAAATCAAGTCTGTAAAAAAATATAATCCATTTCTTTCTTTTGGAAAACAATTTGGCGTGTTTAAAAAGAAAATTGTAAAAACTTCATTATTTGACTTTATCAAAGAGACTTACTTACATCTTGAATTGCTTTTATTTGTATTATTGTTGTTAATCAATTCAAAGCTTTATTATAATTCGAGATGATTGAATATTGCTCCAGAAATTGATTTCATAGAATAAGTAAATTTAATTATGGCGATATTCCTTAAAAAAATCCATTTCATCTTACAATTAGATATTTTTTTTTATCAACAATGTGTTCTATCATAATATTGTATTTAAATAATATATTTTGTAAATAATTTTTCAAAAATAAAATAAAATTATTTGTAAATACATTTTGAAATTATCGTGGCAGTTTAAACTTGTGCTTTTACATGTATTGTATTTATTTTACATAAGATTCTTTTTTGTGGTTTACTCTTCTTACGGGTCGATAATTATTTCCAGCTGAATAACATTTTGTTAGAAACAGGGCGAGTGAATCATCAAACACGCATTCAAAAGTGTTTTTCGGTTTGAGAGAAATGGTGGCGACAGTGACGCGGCTGGTCGTTCGTCATTAAGAAAGGGATTTATCAAAGCAGGGCAGTTTGTGTGGCCGGGCGTTGTGTTCACTCTTGAGTGATTGTCCGCCGGCCGTCTCTGGTAATATGACGACCTTTTGTTTCTGCCTCAGTGTCCACAATCATCAAATGAACACGCTGCTCACGCGTCCCTCGCTCTTTTTCTTCGTGCGCCGTCCTTCTTTTCACTTGGCAGGTAATTCTTTGACCTTCCCTCGTGCGGCCCCTTTTATTTTTCATTCCGAGGCTTGTTGTGGCCAATTTGGCCGGCTTTCTGGCTGGCCGCTATTTCGTCTTAATCAGCAGTGCTTCTGTCAAAATCTCCCAGTGGAATTCGTTATGAGGCCCGGCCGGCAATAAATGTGCTTACCTCATCAAGACCGGCCTCAAATTCTAGTCTCGGCAACAGAGAGTAATTTCAATTAAAGCAGGGAAAGGAAGCAAAAATAAACCAGCCATGCGTGCCGGCAAAATATTGACACAAAGATTTTTATGGCGATTGCCAAAGAATTGATAAAATAATGTTTGTCTTGGCGTTCTTCAACGTTCTCGGATCCTGTGCAAATATACGTCTGCGAGATGACATCAAACACGGCTATTTTGCATGCAGACCGTCCATCAGATGATGAACCACCCTATCTAGGAAGCGAGAAATGGGGGGACAGTGTCGCCCCAGGAGACGTTTTTATCTTTGCCGGCCACGTTTTGTTTTTTGTTGCTCCAGGAAACACGGCAAGGACGACGTGTGATTGCTGAGGGTTTCGGATTAGAAGTGCATGGGAAATAAAATGAGAATGAAATTCAAGGAATATAATATCATACATGTAAGTTTCTTTACTAACACTTGTTTTACACGATAAAAATTCCTGAATAAAATGATTAAAATATAAAAATTTTATATGCTAAATAAATAATTTTAATTTCCATTTTATTTAAGCAAGAGACTTAAAAGCAAATATTATATATAAATAATGAATATTTTTAATTAATCTTAAACAACTTTCACGGAAGTAAGCTGAAGTCCATGAAATAAAATAAGATCCACTTACCGCAGCTGCACTCTTAAGGACGGCGTGTTTTGTTGACTCTTGATCGCAAATGCACCCCCGTCGTTTGCCACGCTGAATCTCAAGTCAGTGTAATTGCGGCTGGAATTCGGAATCGCAAGATGATCTCGAACGCGAGGGTGGAGCCGAGATAGAAATGATTCAGCTCGCGATATATCACTTTGTCACGATGAAAAATATTCTCTTTTTCCATCGGGCTCTCTTCAGAAAGAAAAATAAACGCAAACGCATCCTAATGCGCTTTCGCCAGTGAGTAAACACAAAAGTTTAGCAAGAGCAAACTATCTCTTGCAGCGCGTTTGCTTCATTTTCCATTCACAGAGCGGCGCTAGACAAACATTCATTATGACGTTGCTGCTGATCAGAGCTGGGGAGATGCCACGGCCTGGTCGCGCTTCATCGCACAATTTCCATCCCAATTTTTCTTTCTCGCGTATGCATGGTTGATATTTGTCTTGCGCGTTGCTCATCGGAGAGTTTCAGAATCATGACTTTATGAAATAAGTTTCTATAGCTGAAAAAAAATAAAATATTTATTATTATTTTTAATTAAATGCTTTCTTGAACTATAAAAAAAACTCTAGTGGCAATCAGAGTGATGCATAAAGAAATCTCATTTTATTTTTTAACCTGCTTTAAGAAAATTTTTTCGCTTGACAAAATGGCTATATCAGAATTTTGAAAAAAGTGTCGTCTAACCGTCAAATTTGAAGTTGAAGCTCACGAGGTCACCGAAAGTGGCCATGGGAAGCCGAGATACATCCGTTTGAATTTATCAAAAAATCCAAATTTGAACGTCCCATAAAAACCTGCAAATTTAGATACATCGAGGTTAGCCTGATATATTTTTAGAAACCTCAAATCATGGATTTTCACCTTACGAATTATGGTTATGCTCAGTTGACTTCTGCTTTTGGAAACATAAAGAAATGAAATTATTTTAAATTTTTTTCATATCTATTATTTATTTTACTTACTTGTTTTTCCCCAGTTTTCATTCTTGGTTTTTTTTAAAGAAGGGTAGAAACTGCTGAGGGTCACGCGTTGGCAGTGGTCGGTATCGTCGCATCTAAAGAGCTAGGCCATACGCCCGACCTAGATGTCGGGCCGATTGCATACCTTCCCCCACGGCAGGAGCTCTCCGAAGAGCAGTGTGCGTTGTTTGAAATAATTTGGCATGCATACGGTGCGCATCGGCGGCGGTGCGTGCGGCCAATTCGCATGGGCGTCATTTGTATTGCAATATCTCGATCTGCGGCGGCTACGCTCTTTGACTAGCAAATACATTCCTGCGACTGCATAAGAAGAAAGAAAGGAAGACAACTGCGAGGTTCTTCCTTATTGGATATCGTCGGCGGAGGAAAAAGAAGAGAAGTCTTTATTGCTCTTCGGACCGCGTGTTTGATGACTAAAAAAAGAGGAGAAAAGTCAGCGAGGCAAAACTTTGGTCTCTCTTTGGCGCGTTCCTTTCTTCTTGCTCTTTGGCCGGGCCTTTTAAAAAGCCACTAACCTTTCTTTGATCCTTTTGTTCAATCAGATAGACTTATATTCGGCTGTTCCAGGGGCATATCCGGCAGCTCAATTTTCATTATCCATTTGCTCCCAAGATCCACTTTAGATGCAGAGAAATTTTTGGAAGTGATAAAAACTAGAGTTGAAAATATAAGCCAAATTTATCAGAATAATAATGGTTGAAACAGACTTCTGAATTAAATAGTTTACATTATTTCTCGATAAATAGGACTTTTTAAGCCAGATTCAAGTTTTGTATCACAATAAGCACAATTTTAAATCAACTGAAACTAATTAAATATAAACTGTAGAAAAGATTAGTCCTTTTTTGCTCGAGCTGAATTATTTCAATATATGTACGTTTAAACATGGTAAAAGGTTAATTCTGAATTTGTCATCAGGAAGTTCATGCTACAAAATAAACAAACGCCTTAATTAGAGGAGTTTGCAGGCCACTGGTACAAATACTCTAAAACGACGACGTCATTTGTCCAAACCAAATCTTTACCTTTCGTCCGCAAACACAAACACGACGGCCATGAATTTGCGTCGCTCTTTTGCATGCAAATAATTCTCTCTCTTTTCCTTTTCTTTGCCACACGATGTTTGTAATCAAAATTGTATGCAAATGACTTGGTGGTTGAGCAGGCACAGCGCTTTCATCCACTCACGCCCGCTCGCTTTTAAACTTCGTCTTTCGAAAACACTCACACGTCTAGTTCAACTTGGACCGCGCACACACCCTCGCAAACTTGCAGCTATCAATATTGCACGAAATTTTATCCCCGTCTCGCCACTCGAAAAGTTAAATTAAAACGGAACGCAGGTTCTCGCACCCCTTTCGAGGGAAAAGCAAACACCGGAGTCAGATGGGTCAATCAATTAGCGCGACTCGGGCGGAAATTGCGAAACTTGAGAGATATGAATCGGAATCGGCCGCTGACGAATTTTAAAAGACTTTCTCTGTGGGCGGTCGGGAAAACTTTTTCGATTTTCCACCCTCGCCTCTTTTTTGAACGAAACACGTACGTACGCACTGCATTGTACTCGTCGAGTGGATTCCTCGCGGGAAGAAAAGGCGATGGGAATGGAGACAAATGGCCTTGGAGGTCGGAAAAGGGCGGGGCCTGATGATAAAGAATGGACCTGAGGATGCACTCGCTGAGGTTTGCCTTTATGACGCGAGCGGCCGAGACACCTTTCCAAGATTTATCGCACTTTCTGCGTTATTATTTTTAAGGGCGACCCAACGCGCGCCAGACGCGACTTTTTCACCTCGCTAAATAAAAAGTAACAGCGCGCCAGTCTTTTACTTACACGCGCTGAAATTGAGTTTTTGCGCCAAGTGCTATAATTCAACGGCGTCACCTTTTTTTTCAATTTATGTATCACATTTTTCTCATAAATTTGTGTAATGAAAACAACAGAGAGTGAAAAAAATTCTGCGTGCGGAGTAAAAGTGCAAATCTAGTATGCTGAAATGAAACGAGCAGAGTAAGCGGCCGCTTTAGCTGCTGGGCCGACAATAAAAGTGGATGTCACGCACACTAACCCCCGGTTCGCTCAGCCTCCCGTCGTGTGGGTTTTCAATATTGCGCCTGCCAGATTTATATTCGCAGCGTAATGATGTGCGCTTAAAAGAGAGAAAAGGTGTTGGTTTTGGTGTTGGCAGGCGGATTGGAAACGCATCGATCACCATTACTCGAGCATCAGGTACTCCTCTGGCGGCAACCAGATTCAGTCACGCTCACATTGATCAAACCAAGCAAAGATGAGTAAGGTTTATTTTTGCATTTACTTTCTCTTTGTGATGATCAGTACAAAATTTTAAATGTTAATGATTTTCAACCATTAAATAATCTAAAAGAAATATAATTATTATGCTTTATAAATTTTGTAATTTATTAAACACATTTTAATACTTTTGAGCATTAAAATATTGATATTCAATTATTATTAATTGTTATTTGTATTTATCGGTTTGAGCATTTTAAAAACTTCATTACGTAGGAAATAGAAAAACTGTTGTCATAAAATTATTTTTTATTTATGTTGTAGTTGAACGTTTATAATGATATGCATGGTTTTAAAACCTATTTACAGGCAGATGCAAGTCATCAAAGAAGTGAAAAGTATCAATATAAATTACATATTACAGTGAGAATAAAACTAATAAGGCAGTGATGCATAGTTTCACTTACTCTAAATGATTAAAAATTAAATCACATTGACGAATTGGTTGGATGCAGAAAAAAATGGAACGGAGGTGCTGCTTAAATTGCATCGCTGCGGGCGCTTGCCGAATGTAAGATGATTATGATTATTGCTGTGCAACCGCAGGGGGTGCTCTTTTAGAGGCGGCAATAATCGTGCATCGCCTCCGCAATGTGGGCGCGAAAATGAATTATTGAATTATCTTGCACTCGCCATCGGAATATAATATAAAGCTTGTGTAGGTTTGTATTTTTATCATACACATATTATTAACTTCCAACAATAAGTACTTTTGTATAACAGAAAATATTAAATCCCCCTTCCCAATAAATTTCCCAATTTTAAGTTAAAATAACAATGTAAACAAAATTTTACATTTCTTTGCCTAAATATCTGAACCTGATAAGCAATACTGAACTTTCATAAAAAAAATTCTACTCCACCGTATAAATAATAATTTTTTTTTTTATATTGTGTATATTGGGAAATAACATTATTAATATTATTTGGAATTATTGGAATTAATGAGAAAAAACTAAAAATAAATGTATTTAATCCATAACATACGGTTGTTTGTATATCAGTTAAATTTAATTACTTCCTGTTTGATTATACTAAATTGGAATTTGACCATTTGAAACAGATTTTGAGTAAACGCGAAATTTACTTGTTGTTTGCACTGCAAAATAATTACTTCAGCTGAGAGCGTCCGCTGAATTTCGCCGTTCGAAAATTGCACTTTGGCCTAGCGAGCGAAACACGCATTTCAAGAGAGAAAATCATGTTGCGGGCGCCGCAGGGATGGACCGTAAAGTTTAAATGTCGGGGAGGCGCGGGCGAAAATTAATTTGGGCAGATTTGTCAGGCAGGGCTGCCGCGTTTGAAATTCAGATGGTCCGCGCGCATTAATATTTAAATTTGCTCGTTCCAAATTGGTGCATGTGTATGTGGTTGATGGTGCGACACGAATAAAATTTTACGGCGTCAAAAACTGGAGCGGCGTCGGCGGCAGCGCGAGTGAGAAATTCATTATGTGTGGCAGGTGTTGAGTTGAAATGTGGTCGTGCATTTATTTCGCGCACGCCCGGCTCGAGTAATGTGCTGAATAATGTTTTATTCACGCACTCGCCGCTTATCATAATGCACTCTCCAAACTCGGCCGCAGAAACACAATCACTAAGCTCGATTGCTCGCGAAATGGAACCGTCGATTTCAATAGTGAGGTCGCAGGCCTTTTAATCCAGCAACTTTTCAAACGGGTGATTAATTAATTCGTGTTCTATTGAAAGCAATATTTAGGTTGCCGATGGCGTGTAAATTAATTTTTTGCCCATTGACTGACGGATTCAGCTTTTAATAATTCATTAAAATGGTTATTCGGGATATTCTATGATGTATTGAGGCAAAAAGCGAATTTAACACAATTTCTGAATTATTGATTTTGGCTCTTATAAATATTTTAGCTCTGTTAGGTTGTTAAGCCAGAAATACAAACATGAATACCAAAATCACAAATATTAATCTGTTAATGATGATTTGTAAGTGTAATAATATTATTTATTATATAATAAAATCAACCAAAAATTTTTTACTTAAAACGCATGAAATGAAATATTAAAAAATTTGTTAAGCGCAAATGTGTGAAGCATAATAAAAATACATACCCGTAATTGTTAAAAGTAATTTTAAAAATGAATTTTATAATTTGATATAATTTTAAAGTTAATTTTTATGGAGAAATAATCAAATATGTTTAATTATCGTCTATCTACAAGCAAGAGAATTTTAGAAAATGCAAAACCTTCTGTCTGTATCTTATTGTGAGCACAAAAATATATTTTTATTTTATGATAAGGAGTCGAGGAACCATCAATCTTTCTATCCATTTCTTTCTCATTCTTCGTTTTCTGCTCGCGGAATAAAAATAATGGAAGAAGCGATTGAGTCAAGCAGCAATCAGAGTTATTGTTGTTGACTCGCCCCCATGCCTCCTTCCCACCAACCCGCCACCCCCTAATCATCATAGGCACACACGCATTTGTCAGCGGCATTGTCTTGGGAAGAGGCTGCAGACAATCTCTCTTTCTCTCGTGTTGACTCAACGCCACTCTCAATAATAGCGGTAATAATAATCATTGTAAGGCGCGCTCATGCCGCATTTATATTCCGCAATACCCTTGTGCAAATACTGCCAGGCTAATGCAAAGTAAACAACATCTGTGAATTAGGGTATGGTCCGTGTTGCTCTGCTCGGTCTTCTAAATAATCGGCAGAGTGAATTAAAAAATAAATGTAAGACCTTATTTGAGTTCATCTCTGCAACAAATATTCTTCTTTATGAAAAAATAGCACAAAAAATTTATAATTGAAGAATAAATTGCTCAAAAATATGTATTTATTTATTTATTTTACATTTCATTTCACTTAATAAAACAAAGTTTTATATCTAGCAAGATTGATCAGGCGCAGAAATATAAAATAGGGGACATTAATATTTGAGCGAGTAATGGGCCAGTTGCCATAAACGAAATAAATTGACTGCAGAGCTTGAGCGCGTTTGCATTATTATGCGTATGACCGAAATTTGATGTTGCTATTTTACGAGGGGGCCGGCGCATGAATAAAACGACTGGAAAATGATCCGCCGGCCAGCACATCATATTATATAAAATGCGGCATTTTGAGGCCCGCAATAAAAAGACCAGCAAAATCAGTCTCGGCACTATTAAAAGGTCGACGTTTTATTTTGCATGGCTGCTGACGAGAGCGCGTGTATCTCCTTTATAGTGCCCGTCGTAAATAGCCGAATATCTATTTCATTTTATGGTATAAAGCCTGTAGATCTAGCATGCATCTTAAAAGCTTTGCTGAGGTGCTGGCTGGGTTTTGAAATTGTTTTTGTTCCATCAGTTTCTATAAACTTTTTTAACTGATTGAAAAGTAAAGGCAAAATTTTTATTTTTCTGCAAATTTTGTAATAAAAGGTTCAATAAAAATTTAAAATATTTATTTTTTAGGCTAATTTTTTCTTGGCCTGTTTTTTCTTTTTATATAAAATTTATAAAAATTTTCAATGAAACTATAATTTATTGCAGATTAATTTGTGTAAAAAAAAAACCAGTAGTTTGCAACGGCCGCAAATGAAGTGTGCTGGAGGTGAAAAAGCTGCCGATGAAGCGTGCTGAAGCAGACCAAGCTGTGCGAGCGTCTGTTGAATAATTAAGTCGATTTATTAAATAAAACGAGCCGCACGTGAATTATCGCACATGCATACACGCGCGCACCAACAGGAGGCAAAAGTTGGCCTGTGGAGCGTTCGGGATCAGAGTTTGCTAACTCGGATTAAGGTGAATAAATGCAGCACGCCTGATTAGCAATTGTTGCTCGGCTCGTTAGCTGTCTTACCCTTATTTATCGAGAAACACGCCGCCTGCGAAAATTGTTATTAATGGCGGCCATTCGCTGCTTTTTCTCGCAGGCTGTGCAACTTTTGTTTCTAACGAGGCATAAATTCAGCAACAGCCAACTTGGTAACGCCGAGTGTATTAATTGCTCACTATTATTCCGCAATGCCTGCCGGCTTCCCAATAATAATGCACCTAGACTTGGTATAAAATTCTCAAAATTTTTTATTTATTTTAAATTTACGTTAAGCCGACTTAAAATTCAAATCACAAATCAACCCTCAATCGTGAAATTGACAAAACCACAAAATTTTAAACTTTTGATAAAAGTGAGCGATAAAATTTGTTTTCCGATTGGGTGTGGAAAACTTTCATCAAAGAGGTGGGATCAAATCGTTGCCATTGGTTGCCATATAAATTCACTTCACTGATAATCAGCCCTTGATCTAAAAATTCAGACCGTACTTTTTTATGCTTTCGTGTGTTTGTATGAATTTCTGAACAAATTCATTTTTGTACAATATTTGCCTCAAAGAAAAATGAGAAATGAATGGCTTGGAACATGAGTTTGTTTGCCGTTACAACAACGAACGATTCAAAGAACACGCTATCAAGTCTTATAATATACAATGTTGAGATTGATGTTTAAATTGGATGCGCGCCTCTCAAGATTGCCAAGAGCCCACTTGACACACTTTTGAAGCTCACATTTCCGCAACATCGAGGCGTGTGTGTTGATCATTAAATGCACGCCGACATCTCAAGGATGATTTCGTGAAGGTGGTTGATCGGAGAAGAATCCTTGGGGATATTTTAATGAATTCACAATCGTGTCAAGTGAGAATTTGCTACTGGAAAAATATATATCAACTCATCGGCCAATGCGATAGAAAAATGTGATGCAGAAGGAACTCTATTAGCAGTTTGAACCAATGTGCCGGTTGATCTGCTTCTTCCAGAAAAGCTGCTCTATCTGCCGCCTTCCCTCTCACGCGGCATAAACATAATGCACGCTTCGACTGCACATCAAAGTGCAATGGCCCGAAAAATAATCGCAGCGCCGAGTGCCAATTTCGAAAAGTGAAAACTGCAGGAACTGCTTCTTGCTGCTACTCAAAGTGGAGGTGATGATAAAAATGCAGAGGAAATCGAAGGCTGCCGAGGCGTTTGTAAAAATCTAGGTCAAGCGCATTTTGATACAACTCATGCGGAAAAAAATGAAATTTGCGGTGAGAAGCTTGGGTCAACAATAACACCCAGTGGAATCTTATTGTTATATCTCATGGTGGTTATTTTTTGGAGCTGCTTTCTTCATCTGATAAATAAATTTTTGGTATCAGAATAAAATAATAAAATTCAATTATTTTAATTTCAGATCTTCAATTGAAATACAAATTTGGGTTTTTTTTCGTTTTAAAGAAAATTCTAAATTGTGTCTGTCTGAACTGGTATAACTTTTAAGTGGGTGCTTGTTGACCTTCATTATTTTCATTTTTGGGAAGCATGTATTTTATCTAGTTATTATATATTTTTAATTAATAATATGTAATTAAAATACATTAATTAAAATTTTCAACAAATTTATCAAAATATTATTCTCAGCCTATTTGTTTCAATTATGTTTTAGTATATTCCGTTTACAATTGGCGACAGAGCCCACGTATGGATTCCTATCCAAATTTAGAAAAACAATTTTGATGAAAAACAGAACATTTATTTGTAAACAGTTCAACGTAAATTATAAAGGGTTCATCGCTTAAGTCATTAGTGCTGGAAACAATTAGGGTAATGATGGTCTGGAGCGAATGTACTTTTTTTGCAAACTACTGCACGTCGCAATTAGCGTCCAAACCGCATTAGTGCACAGCCAGTTGTGCCACATGAGCGGCTAACGAGTTGAAGCCATAATATTATAAATGTGAAATCTGAGATGAATTTGGTCAAACATTACATAATAAAATAATAACAACAGCAAGAGAGGTTTTTTATCGTTTTAATTGGAAATGCATTTATAGAAAATGCTGTAAAAAAGCTTAAATTAGAGGGGATAATGTTCAAAATATTTAAATAGTAAAATGTAATTATTATTTCCTCTTTCTGTTCACCAGAGATTTACAATTTAAAATAAAAAAAGGAATACAAATAGAATGAAATTGTATAATTTTTATCCATGTTTTGTGCATTTTAACAGAATCAGAACATTAATAATATTGTCGTATTCAGCCGTATTCAGAAATGAAACTTTTTTGCTTGTATGTGCATGGAAAATTATATTACATTCACTGCACGACGCTGCTTGACGATGACTACGGCGAGTTATTCAAAAAGCTTTTGCATCAAGAATTGAGTGAATAGCGTGCACAATGCTATTTTACTATTTTCGTATGCATCACAAACCATGTAGTTGTGGCAAATAGAAAGGGGGAATTTGTCCTTCCGTTCTATTTGCAACAAGATCGCGTGCATTTCAAACAGTTTCTTATTGAAATGAATCAGCATTCACTTGCTTCTCACGGGCAAGTTGAGTGTCGGACAAATTTTTCTTGATGTACGATATTGAAAAAAATATTAATATTATATTACTGATTTTTCACAGGGTAACATGCTAGACTTATTGACAATTCAATTAAGCACTATTATCTCTATGAAAGGTTTTCTGATTAATCAATTTTAAACATGAAAATAAAAAATAAAATGAGAGGACTTTACCATTATTAATTATTATTTTAGATATAGCACAACCGATGGAAACATGTAATGAGAGTTAATTAATTATAAGCAAGGCGAAATTTTTTGTAGTATATTCATTTTAATGTAATGATATCCGCATTCTTTGAACGGTGCTATTTTTATGTGGTATATTGTGTAGCAATGAATGGGGAATAAATAAAGAGGTAAATATTTATTTTGAACCTTGATTTCATAGCACTACTTTTTGAAAGAGTCCACAACATTTCTTTTCCTATTTTAATGTACTAATTTTTTATTTAGAATAGAGAATTAGACAATTAAAGAACAATAAAAAAAATTAAGATAATTGAAATAAAATAGTGAATATAGAGACTAATTTAGAGAAAAACTACCTCCAAAAGAATTGTAAGAATTCAAAATTTAAGGTTAAAAAGCTAATAAATATCACCTCTAGCCATTTACGTGATATGTATTTCCCTTTCATATTATTAGAGATGGAATTTTATTGCAAAAAATTTTTCCAAAAGGTCAAGAGGTTAGTTCTTTGCCACACCACAAATGCCAGCTGGACAAACAAACGCCCACTAGCAGCAGCCCGAGCAGCCCAAACACACATGCAAATAGATTCGTACAAATTCAGTGACGCGTTCAAACACACCGGAGACCAGGACGTATATCTGCCGGATTTACGCCAGGCACAAATACACACCTGGAACAGTGTTTGACGCTCGCTCATTGGCAAGCTGCTCATTTGACATAAATTTAACGCATGGCCTCGCATATCAAACAATGGATTCAGATTTTAATGTGGAGCGCAAACTATGTAAATGCAAAAAGTTTGCATCGGCAGGCAGTGTGCGCCTGAACGCTGCGACGAGTGTGTTGATATTTAACATTCGAGTTGACAGGTTTACCTTGCGCCTGTTTAAATAGCAGATTAAATATACGCGCGCCTAGCGAGGGCTGCCAGGTGCCCGACCGGCGCTAACGCAGTTAAATCTGTCACTCGCACTTGAGGGGGAATTTTTCGCACACCGGGGTGCGAGAGCAGCGCAACCGAGCCTTTTTAACGAGACCAAATCTGATTAGGACTTTGGTGTTGCAGATTCGGCACGGCCAAATGAGCTGTCATGGAGCACAGCAGGAGTGGCAGGGACGCCGGACATCATAAGGTAGGAACAATTTTCGGCTATTCAAAACTTCGAAATTCAAAGTAAAAATTCACTTGATAAAAGTAAACCTGATCTATGCTGTACCGCACGCCATAAATGCCAGGCAGGTTGCCTACTTATTATTAACAAGTTAAGCGATTTCGTAAAAAAAAAAATACAATTTTATAATAAGGGTATTTACTGATCTTTAATTCGGTACATACAATCAAGGAAAAATATCTTTTTCAATAACGTTTTTTTTTACTTTTGGTGAGTTTAAAATAATTAAATTCAATGAAAATTGATTTTTTTTTGTACTTGATAAAAATATTTCCATATTTACTTAAACGCTCAAAATTATTACGGTTTGTTTTTTTAACTTTTTTACAGACTGTAATAGTGCTGCGATTTTTTATTTAAGAGAAAAAATTATTCTAAATTGTTGCCCTTAATTGAAAAACTTTTAAGGCGATTTAACCAACTTTTTGTCTTCATCGGCTTAAGTTTGGGTTTTTCAAAGACTTTCTTTGACAACCACAGATTCAGGCGTGAAATTCAAATTTTCAAAGGCCGAGGTCTCCAGATGCGGTGACAATCAAGCGGACATTTGAATGGGGGGCGCGAGCAGTGTTGGTCCAAGAAACGCGAGAGCAGAAAAGCGCCGCCGTGTTTCTCATTACTCTAATCCTCTCGCGCGCGGGCGCGTAATTAAAGAAAGTTGCGCTCAAGAATTCTGCTGCTTGCGTGCCCTGAAAACACGCTCGGCTGCGTTTTAAAGGCTGCTTTTGTCTCGCCGATCTCTTTTGTTCTCCATAGGTGTGGGACACAAAGTGAAATCTGATATCGTTTAATCAGCGCACGACGAACTAAAACTCTCTCCATTCAATTTGCGCCACCCGAGAAATTTACACTTGAATGGTGCGCCGCCTCCAGAGAGAGAAAGGACGGCTGGCGAGAAAGCGAGATTTTTCAGCAGTAATCCCGAAAAAGAAAGGAAGAGCTCGCGAGCGAGAGAGAGAATGAAACGAAGAATTTGCAGAAAAGCTCCTGTCTTTTTTAATTAGTGCTAATCCGATTATCTGGCAAATTGAAAGAAAATTAAGTCTGCGCAGAATCAATATTGCTTTGAACAACGACGGAGACGCGCGCGCTTTGAGCTCAAAAGACGCCGCGGATTCCAATTATAATACTTGGGGCGCAGTTCAAGTGTAAATAAATCGTAAGCTGCCGCCGATTTAACCAAATTGGAATTTGATGAACTCATTTGCCAAATTGATCGCCCAAATTTAATATCTCGCTCTTTCTCGAAGATCCTCCTTCGAGGTAAAATTCGTGTCAACCAATGAGTTTGCGGTTAAATATTTGCTCAGATTTGTGTTTTGGGAATTATTGCTGCGCCTTACCTTCAACTTTGCTCACCCGAATGAGTTTTTTACTCGAATGTACGCAAATAATTTTCCTTTCAAGATGGAAATTAACGAGAAACCTTGAGATGGAACCAAAGACGAGGAAAGTGGTTTTGATTAAAATTCAAGATTCAGCGAGTTGGAAATTGTGAATTAATCAAGTATTTATTAAAATTTACTGCAATAATTATAATTTTTTAAGCACTTTTATTGCAATCATTTTATCCTTTCTCAGGCAAATATAAGTTTTTCCATCACACATTTATTTAAAATAATATAAAATTATTATTTGTGAACCGAATATTTTTCTGATTCTAAACAAAAATGACTATATTTTGATGATTATTTTAAATAAAATAATTTTTTAAATACATTTAATTTAATGATTCCTTCTATTGAAATAGTTAAATCAAGTCTTCACAGCAACAGGAGCCATCTTCAGCAATTGGAATTTTTATAATTGGAATTTTTAACTATGAATAAATCTGGGAGGTGGCTGAGTTTTATAGTTCCAACTAAATTCCAAACTCCATGCTAAAAAATCGCTGGAAAATACAAATTTATATCATCAATATTTTTCTTTTTTAACGGGACGATTCACTCATATTTTGCATTAAAGATCACAAACTTCTTGAGAGACTCTTAATTTGACGTTTTAAAAGTTTGCATCTAAAATGACTGATCTGGGATAAAAATTAGGCATCGTGGAAAGTTTTAAAGTGCATTATAAGTGCTCGCAAGTGATCAAGATTAAGCATCGTCACCGCCCTCGTAAAAGTTTTCTGTGTCGTAAAATTCCAGTATCAGCGAAATTATCCGCAATTTTCCTCAGTCAAGAGCGAATAATAAAAGTGCATTGTTTGCATTTAATAATTTTCACTTTACTGTAGACGAGTAGCAGCACTTCTTGGCCTCTCACGGCGCATTCGTTTACAGTAAAAGGCGACACATATAATCTTTATTATTTCCTCGAGAGCACAAAAGAGGGCCGTAAAAAGAAACTCGCACAAAGAGCACAACGTCCTCTACGATACCGGTCTCGATAATTTTTCTCTGAAAGCAAAGAAGGAGAAAAAAAATGGGTCATCAGAAGAATATTTTTGTTTAGATCCAACGTGCGGGAGACGAAATTTATTATCCGCGCACACCGGAGAAGAGCTTTGGAATTTATACGTATGTATAGTTTACGCCAGCGCAGCCATCAAGATGATGCATTTCGCGATAGCACCGGAGAGTGTAATAACGTCCCTGGAGGCCGCCGACAAAAGACAATGGCACGAGAGAGAAAATTAACAGACTTGGCTGTAAATTAAACTTGTGCATTATGGCGGCGCTACTTCTCTCGAGATAAAATCGAGTCCGAATAACTATTTCCTGCTGCTCGGACGCCTAACAATGAAAACGTCCCTTCTGCCAGCAGCTCTCTCGTTACAAAAGGGAATAAAAATTTCAAGATTAAACTTGCTTACTTTGAGAGAGCGGCAGACGCCCGGATTGAATGCGAAAGAGAGGGACTCACTTGGCAAACACTGGCGAATTTGACTTTCAGATTTTTCGATTAGGCTCTCTGCGGAGAAAGGGTTCTCTTCTCTTTTTTTGCTATTTTCACCAAAGGCAGAAGAGCGAGAGGGAGGTGAAAGAAAAGAAAGTCGCAATTGGATGCGAGCTGAAACGCAATAGGACTGTTTTGTTGAAAGTTTAATGCGTACTAAAAGAATTACTTTCATAGTGACCTCTTTTTCAGGACTTACAAAAATTGTTGATTAAAAATTTTTACTATTAATAATTTATTTTTAAACATACCACATATATAATTTTTAATATTTTATTTTGCTTCCTATTAACCTATCTATTTAATTTTATACTTTTATATAAAATTTAAATAATTGTAATTATACATTGATTAATGCATTGTGATGCATTGTTTATAACTCGTATTTAGCAGGGTCATACAATATGATTATCAGAAAACTTAAAAAATTTTCTTCTTTAATTTTTAAATTTGCATACTGTTCATAATTGGAAATTGGAATTATAGTTTTATATAGAAGATCTGAAACCTTGGGTCGTACATATATATATTAAAATAAATTGCCTGGTGCTATATTATGAATATTAACTTCACATTTTTCTATCATATTTTTATATTTTATCGTGCATGCCTTTATAAAAATTCCAATTTTGGTTATTTATTATTTTATTTTTATTTATTCTCCATTCAGATATTATTGCATTAAATTTATTTGAATTTCTTATATATTTGTGCAAATATTCAATTGGAACAAATTAAAAAAAAATATTTACTATGTTAAAATTGACATAATCAACAGATAGACTTCGATGTTTGATTTCAATACAGTTCGTTCAAATTATTCTCTTTTTTGGCATGCGTGTGGGTATTCAAAAGAATGAAAATCAAATCCGACGTTTAGAGATAACAAGTGAAAAATATAGTGAGAGAGTGTGAGTGCATTCGCGCTAAACGCTAAATTATAAGTTGTCGCACGCAAGTGGGTGTGGTCGCATGCCTTCCAGGGGCAAATACGCCGGGAGGTGAGTTATTCCGGCCGCGTTCACTCTGATTTATCCTGCCGGCTTTGTATAAATTGCATTAAGGAATGTCGAATGGTTCGTGCCGATAAAAATAAATAATACGAAGAAAAGACCGGCCGCAATATTTTCGTTTACATTATATATTTTGGGATTAATCACGCAGCAGTACAAAAAGAAAGACCCTCTCACTCAATTGGCAAAGGCGAGGAAGAGCAGTAAAAATATGGGTTGCTCTGCGTTTAATTCAAGAGAGGGAGAGTCAGTCAGGTTCGCCCGCTGCTAAATTAGAAAAGTTTCTTTTGTGAAACAACAACAAAAGCGGCGGGCGAATGAACGAACGAACGAACGCGCGTTTATTTTTACCCGGCGACGACGTGTATGTGTTTGCGCTGCATGAATCAAGTTTTGGCACAAAGACGTGGAAATGATATTATATGCACGAAGGCGGAAGGGTCGGCGGCGGGGAGTTTAATTAAGCAGCTGACTCATGCGATCACAGGTGAGAGTCCGCAGGCCGAATATTCATATTTCAGACGTGATGCAGGGGAATAACAATATTTATTTCCGATTAGGGTGGTTTTATTATTTTTCCGGAGAGTGCTAGGGGAGCGCTGAACTGACAAGAAACGAGACCACACGCACTTTGCTCAATACCTACGAGATCCCTCCTGTCTGCTTTTAAATTTTCTCTATAGTTAATTCTATATAGTTTTCATTCAATTTTAATTAAATTCATGAAAATAAGTATTGATTAAGAAAAAAATCCCAGGGTTAAGAAAGATTTAAACTCCTTCAGAAACGATATTGTAAGATTTTCAATGCAACTGGAAAATATTTGTTTTAAAATTATTTATATATAATATTTTAGTTTACTTTTTAAAGAGCTAGTTGCATAACCACAGAATATATAACAAATAAAATAAATAAGAAAAGTACATAATTATAATTAATGAAACGAAAATAACAAAAAACCTGTTAACAGGCATGTTTTTGTATGATATAAAAAAAAATTTATGTTTAGACATACATAGTTAGAATATAATGTACCCATATTTAATTAAAAAAAAAATGAAAATAAAGTTCCATATCAGCACAATTTTTAAAAAGGGATAATACCTTATAATATTCATTTGCCAGATTTAAGTAAATTTAGTACAGGATATACTAATAATTTAATAGTTTAAGCGCTGATTGCGTTATGAATATTCAAAGCACTGATCAAAACCAAAGTTCAAATTTCACTGCATTACTCCGAGGGGCAAGCGAACGATGGCATTGGATCGCTGCAAATTAAATTTGAGAGTGCCGCGATGGCCAAATTGGTCGACGACAGGGCGCACGGGGGCATTCGGCCAACAGAAATAATTGCATTTGCCATTAGCAGCAGCAGCAGTGGTCGAGGGCACCAAATTTGAATGCAAAATCATCGGAATAACAATTTTTGTTGGTACATTTGATTAGCGACTAACATGATTTGGCGACCAATTTGATCGCAGATTTCCGCGCCAGCCGTGAATTTAATTATTCAACCAATCAAGGATTAGCAGTTATTTGTTCTGCACGTGGTTGCGTCGGCACATAATATATAATAAATAAATTCGGCCGGGCGATGCGCAGTGCGAACTCCTCTCGGCTCGTTCTGATTGATCATATTTGCCCGAGCGGAGAGAGTGAGTTTATTACGGCGTGCAATAAATAAAGTTGTTGAATGGCCATGTGATAAAAAGTTATTGTGTATAAGAAAGTAAACTTACAAGGCAGCAGCCTATGTGTGTGTTTTGAGTATACAGTGCAGAGGTCTTATCTCCGAGTGCTATAAAGATGGAGCTATAAAGGCCGGCAAGAAAAAGGCCTGGCCATAAACAATTTTGGGAATTCCATCTTTCATGCAGGCTTAAATTTATAAAGGCTATTTAATCACGATGAACTTCCACTCCCTCGTCCTCTCGTGCTCGCCCAATTTTCTTGTTCCGTTAGCCTCCCATTTTTTTGCGAAGCGAGATTTTCTCGGAAAGGAGGGAAATATTGCTTGTGTAGTGTATGGGGAAATTTAATACATGCTTCGTCTGGAAATTAGTTTTTTTCGCCTGAATAATCATCTTCTGATACAAACTCTACTTCTTGAATTCATAATTTTGCATCTCTTGAAGGAAGGACGAAGAAGAAAAAAAAAACATTTATGAGAACAACTAAAATAAATTGACGTTCATATTTAAGGCATTCTTTTCTAAAAGGGATGGAATGCAAATTTTTTAAGAACTTTTATGGAATAGGTACTAACAATAAGCGTAATAAATTTTGCATACAAATATATTAAAAAAAAATTATTTACAGAGTTTATGCTTGGTTAATGGTTCAATTTAAAAAAAGGTTTTTAATTGAAACATTTGGAAAAAAAATTATATTAAGCAACCTGTTTCTCTTTGACTTGTAATCAAATGTCCCGTCTTTTTTTAATCAATTTAAATTACGTTAAAAAAAGTCACTGGTCACAGATGGTGTCAGAAACTGTTTTTATAAAAAAATAATTATTGAAATTTCTATTCATTTTTCATTTTTAACTTGGTAAAATAAGTTTTTTTTTAATTACAATTTTTGTTATTATTATTTTTTTTATCAAAGTATGATAATCATTTTATGAAAAGTCGATTGTATTCTCCCTTTGCAAATGTTCTAATGTATCTTTCTGCAACAAAACTAGGACAAAACACGTGGCACAGAAGCAGTCCTGGCATATTCCGCGACAAATTAAGTTGCGAGTTGACGAGCGGGGCGGATGCGAGACAGGGCCTGACACCAGGCATTAGCCACCCTCGCGCGAGCACCGCACCATCAAGGCGGCGTCGCCGGTTGCATATTCTTGGTCCGTGGAGCGTGTGACTTATAATGACTTTAGGTGGGTACTTCATGGCATGGAAACGTTCTCCGGGTCACTCCAACGTGTCTCGTCGGCGCTTCCGTCCGGCGGCGCAAGAGGGAGGAAGAAGGGAAGAAAAAAAAAACGCACACACATTTATTTTCACTTAATAGAGCGCGCGGCGCGAGTCACGCCCTTATTATCTCTCTCGGCGGCCTGACCCTTTAAACACCGCTCGCGTGATTTCCTGCCTTATATAATAGACTCATTAAGCGGCGCGCACCGGTCAGATTAAAACGGTGCAGAAGTAAAGGGAAAAAGTACGTAAGCGGTCGGCTAAACAAACTGCTGGTTAAAAGCGTAATTTATCGTGCTGATCCTCATTAACGGGCGACATTCACGGAGTGCATAAATTTTTGCTTATGCGCTGAGGGCCAAATATATCTGGAAATTTATGTTCTCTGTTTGCTTTTCCTGCAAGATTAGAATCTTTTTTTTTTCAAATACCAAAATTAATCTTTTTTTAAGATCTTTTATCAGATTCAAGGTCAACTAATTGTTTCAGATACAATGCATTTTAAATATATTCATATTTTTAAACATTACTAAATGCAATCAAGGTTTTGGAAAAATAGATGATTTACTAATTTATTGGCGAAACGAATTCGGGTGTGTCAAAAAACACCACATCTTTCTGAGGAGGCTGGTCTTTTGTTTAATTTAAATTCATTTTTGTATTTTTGCGATTTTTTCAGATTGTTCGTTTCAGCCGTAAAATGATTTATTTTTAGATATATGTTCAAATAATATTGAGTGAAAAAAGGAACTTACATAGACAGCTCCTAATTTATTAAAAATGTTAATGCTTATTAAATAAAAAACATCATTTTCCTAAAATATTTTTTATTGTATATTTTTTTGCATCTTTATTCCTTTTAAATAATAAGTTGAATTAATTTGTTAAATTTTTTATAATTATAATTGTGAAATTTGTTAATTTAACATAATTATTTACCATTAATTATTTTTTTTGTTATTATAAATTATGATTCAATTTCTGTTTCACTACATTGAGATTTTGAAAAATGTTTCAGTTGATCAAAATCTTTGTTCAATATGTGAATAACATTAATAACCTTCTCTAACGCGCATCAAATTTCGAAATCAATCTGAATATAAATTGTACAGAAGGTACGATTACGCTTTACTATAGTGCGTGCTGTTGATTTTAATCAGTCATTTTTTCGCGTGGCCAAACAAGCAGGCAAATAAACGCCGCCAGTGCCAATTGCACGTCACAATCGTTCTCTCTCATGCCACTCTTTTTTTTGCGAATTTTTCGCAATGGTGTGGCAGCGGCGATTGCAACTGGCAGGCTGGCAATTTCATTCATTGGTGCGCGTTGATTTGTCTTGATTAATTGTAGCGCGCGCGGCTGGTGTTTGATTTAACGGACTCGTCGGTATAATTAGTTTTAACAAGGAACGACCAATATGGCAATAACACAAATCAAGGGCTCTCCAATTGATGATTTTGTCAGAGATTGCAAATTGCAATTGCCATTCCTGTCAGATTACAAAATATATAATTTTAATAAATCTCAACTTTTTATCTAATTCACTTTAAATAAACTAATATATAACTATCTAATTTATTTTAAATTTTTCTCAGATCAAATAAATTGCCTGGAAACTTTGAAAAGTGAAAATATTGAAGATGTTGAAACGAAAATAAATTACGGTCAGTGTAGTGCAAAATTGAGAAAATTTATAATGCTTAATTCAAGTTTATGAATAGCCCCCGCAATCCATTTCCCGTCCGCAGCGATCGGGCGCACATACATTAGAGGCGAGGCATAATTCATTACTCAATGACAAACACACATTCGCAATTAACGAGCCATTTTCGCCGCGTCATGCTAAAAATCTCACACGTCCGTTGAGCAGGGCCCGAAACGTGAGACTTGTATGCCACCGGTGAGGTTTCCCTGCAATACCGGTTGCATACCTCTGCGTTTGACAGGGGACGCCGGCGATTTTGTTTTCTGCGAAGCCATTGCCGTTTTAAATAAATATTGTGCAGCCACCATGTCCAAGGGATCGGGTTTCACGCGAGGGTTCGCGGAATTCCTCCACCGAGATTTTAAATCTCACATTATTTTTTACCAGATAACAATGTATGAATATTTTAAATAATAATTACTCTTTTGAACGGAAATTATTTAATAAAGTAATTTTATTGAGACATAATAGACTGTTTAATTTAATTTTAAATATCTGGGACGCAGCATTTACAGTTAGACATAAAATTCAATATAAATCTCATATGAACTTTTTTTGGTTATTGATACATTTCAGAATACTAAAAATTTTATAAATGTTTTGTTATTTATTTAACCTGACTCTGCATATTATTTTTAGGATGAAATTCAATTTAATTCAGGTCTTTGGGTAGTGAAAGCAAAATTCACTTGTGGGTTCGCCAGCTTTCGGACGTGATTAAAAGATTCGCAGCGGGAAGGTCTGCGAAATTAAATTTCATAAATGGGGACCCGGCGGCGTTTTGCTCCATGCGACAAAATCAGCACCATTAAAAGTTTGTCGGTAGGCGTCACATCTGATCAACTAATCTGATAGAAAACGGTCGCCAATTACTTAAATCCAATTTGGCCGAGGCGGACCCCGCTAAAAGAATTTAGTAATTGATCCGGATCCTTTTGGCCCCGTCTCGTGTCACTCCGCCGGCAGCACACCCTCTTTTCTCCGCTCTTTTTTATTTTCCTTCGGCTGTAATTAATCACCCAAGATTGCTCGGTAAACGAATTTTTCGCCGTTGCTCCCAGAGGTAAGAAAATAAAAAGGAAAACTTGCTCGCCGAGCTATTATTATACGCGGCAGTTTTTTTTTCAACTGGGCTTCGTTAAATTGTTAAACTTTTAATTCTCCGGCAGCGACTTATAAAAATGCAAAACAAGCAGCGCCGTCGGAGGGGAGCAAAGAAACTCTGTAGGAGGTGACTCGTAAAGTTTGCAAAAGTAATCTTCTAATGATAGCTCCTTTTCAGGAGCGATGAAAAAGAACCCCCGTATTCGCTGTTGTGTCTCTCCAAGAAATTTTTGCCCGAGTGCTTAAAAAACAAAGTAAATTGGTTGAATACCCAAATTTCTACAGCGGTGAAACTTTATTCTTTGAAAAGTTGTTTTATTTTACTAAAAACATCCAATTTTCCGCAAACGTTGGCATGCTCTTTTAATAATTAAATAAAACTGGCGAGCGTTTAAAAATATGATGCGGATGAAAAATCTGCGATGTGCTTGACGACTTTGATTTATTTTTGGCTGCCACAGAGGATCAATTGAAATGATCATCAACGAGGTCATTAGCGGCAACGGAGCCTACAGTCGTGTGCGTCGGCCAGCCAAAAACACGCGGAACGAACAAATCTACAGAATGAAAGATTGATTAACTGATTTTATCGCCACCGATATGAGTGCTAATCAATCACGGTTTTTTAAATGATTTGATGCACTTTACCATTATGAGAGGGTTTCACATATTGTTTTTTTTTAATTAAAGATAAATATTTACTAAAAATGTTTGTTTGTTGTAATAAAAAGACAACATTACATTAAATTTGCATTTTTTTTTTAATTGGTTATGCCAGAAAAATAAATCATTATTATATTTTTTTTTAAATTATTGCTTCATAGTCGGTCATTTTATGAAATAAGTTATGTATCAATTACATAAAATATGATTTCTCAAAAAAATTGTTTCTCCAATTACTATTTTCTTGTGTTGATGAATTTAATGAATATTTGACTAAATTCCACTGTGTCACGTAATCATGAACAGAGAATTTTGTTGTTAAAATTTTCTCTGTGCAATTTGATACGCTTGAATTATGCTGCTGCGATTATTTGGAATTAGTCCGTTATAAACAGCATTAAAATTAAATATAAATATTTTAGCAAATTTGGCTTAAAGTATTACTTATCTCCATGGTAATAATATCTGCTTCTTTAGATACATAATTATAATATGTGAACTCGGAAAAAAATCTTGATGGGAATTTAAAAAATTTCCCTTGTCGTTAAATTTTCGATGTATTTGCCACATAAAAGGCTCTGGTTGTATTTGTATTTTGTTATATGGAGAACGAAAAGAAAAGAAATCAATTTATAATTCAAACACTGACTGACTGAATTCACGACGTTTTTAAATTTTATAAAATTGTTAAATGTTTATCCTCATGCATTTAAAAATGAACTGATCACTATAGTAGTATACGTGCTCAGCAAACTGTTCTCAATCCCATTTGCGTTTAAGGAGGCACTCGTTTTCTCTTTATATGCTTGGAAATGTGTAATCGTGAATCGACCTTTGCGTGACTTTATCTTGGAGAAAAGTCGGCAAAGACACATTATGAATCACATTACTGCACCGAACAAACACACTTTGGATGCATATCAGGAGAAAGAGAGGGAACACGGAGAATATTGGCTGCGTATTTGCACAAGAAAGCAGCTGCTCATTATTCATACAATAAACCACATCGCTCTCTTCCAAGTCAAAGAGCAGACGAGCTCAAATCCAATAATTTTGCAATATCCTCCGCTAGAGCAGAAGGCGTGCAGATATTTGCCCGAATAAACACACGCGCTTCTTATCAGACGTCGAGTGCAAACAAATATATACGCTTGGAATCTGCGGGGGCGCGATAGTTTGCAGAAATAATCCACTTGCCAGCCCGCTGAGGAGCCGGGCTAATAATTGCCAAGTCGCTGCTGCGTGAATACTCGAGCAGGAAAATTGTCAAGTCAAACAGCGACTCACTCTCCATGCCAGCGGATTCGCCACACTTGACTTGCTCTCAGCCAGTCTTGCGGCTCCGACTCCATCTCCCAATTTTCGCCCTAGTCTAGTTTAACGCTCGCCTCCAAATCACACACACATACCTATACTACAGCCCTCGTGTGCGAGTTCAACTTTTAAACTCGGCACACAAACACAGAGGAAGTTATTTTCTCTCGAGTTTGCGTCCAAAAGTTTCTTGGATGAACTTTCAAGGGCGTGCTTTTTTCTACAATTCCTTGGCAGAATTGCACCCATTATTTCGCAAAAGTTATTTTTTTGAGGAAATAAAACGATAAATGAAAATTAAATGAGGGAGGTATAGGTTTGTTATCTATAAATAAAATACTTTTGAAATAAAATTAATTAATTTTCTCATTATATTTTTTTTATAAGTTTAGTAACTGTTTGAAATTTTTTCATTTAATTTATTTAAAATAGAAATATAAATATTTTAAGTTGATTTGAGCTCTATGAGTTTTTTCCAAATGAAACTTTTATATTCTCATAAATTTATTTCGTTGAATATTAATTGTATTATTGGGTATTAATAAAATAAATGCAAATGCACAATACTACTATATCATTTAACGCACACTCAACAATGTGTTGAAAGAAGTATTTCCATCGTCTATTATATTTTATATAATTTGTCATTGTGTCATTTACAAACTTTGAAGATGATTAAGGTGAATATAACGATTTCGTCTAAAACCATCCCTATATCAAATCCTGCAATGCTTGTTTAATTTCAATCAATAAAACTGGACAAAATTGCAGGTTGATTACTCCCTTTCTTTTGAACGTAATCCACAAAAGGCCGCTGATTGTGTTTGCCGATCGTTTGAGCAGACAAAAGACACGCTCGCTCCGCTGTGTTTTTCTGTAGAAAGAGCACAAAAGAAGCGAAAAAAGGCACTCGATCCTGCGCGCACAAAGACAAAGGAGCTGCAACTACACACATCCTACAAAAGTGCATTCATCCCTGGAGCGCAGAGTTTGCGGCGATTCGCCCACAACAATGCAACACAATGCAGCGAATTGTCCAAAGGGGGATGTTTTATCTGCGTCCCTCTGCTGGCTCCATGATAATTGCAGCAAGTTTAATTATAGAAAAGCCGCGTGTGCCCGCCGAGATAAAAAGAAAGAAGGTTCACTGAATGTACTTTTATAGATCGGCCGCTTTATCACGGTGCGCAAAGCAGCGGCGGCTCTTTTGTTCACCAAGAATTTCAATCATGCATTCAATTTCTGCAAACGCAAAACTTTTTGCATCGCTTTTCGCTGCACTCGGATTTAGAGCGGAATGAACTACCCGTCGGCATTTATCTACAAACTGCACGCTCCGAGTATAGAGTACGTGTGCATGCAGCTTTTGCGTTTAATACGTTTTGTTGCGGAATGCATTTGAAAAGGATCTGTAAAAATATTCATACGAGTGGAGTATATGAAATTATCGAGCAGAGCAAATTTTGCAGCTTGATATGCGACATGGAAATTTTTGCAAATGTCCCTATATAAAGCCTTTAAAATCATATATTTATTTTTCTAAATTATAAAGTAATGATGATTGTAAAAATTCACACAACAGATTGTTATAAGAAATAAATTCGCTGGAATAGGAACATTTTATTTAATAAACGGTGCAAGAAACCATTCAAAAACTACAATCCCAGTGAAGGAGCCTTTTCCCCTAGAATCCGAGGAGCCCAAAACCAAGGGGTATCTTCCTCGGAGTCTGTGTGAAATTCAGTCTGCCTGGCTCGTCAGCCACTTGCTTCAACATATAGTATTGTTTTGCCGCCTCTTTCTCCTCGTCAGTGAGGTAATCGGAGAGGATGAGCTGAACTTCGTCGCCTTTGAGTGTGAACAGGCGGAGATGCGGGATGGCTGCATCCATGATTGAACTTTTTGAGGAAAAATAAAGATCAAACTAATTTAATTTCCAACCGGTACCTCTCGGCCCCAAAGTTCGCCCTGGCCAGTTTGACGCACGCTTTGACAAGAGTCAACTCGGATTTGATGTTCAGTTCTTCTAGACTGAGAAAATATTCCAAACTCTCATTGCTGATGTCCAAAAAGGCTGGGTGTTCCAGACACAGTACGGTCTTTGTTGTCAGGATCTAACTCGGAACTTATTTTTCTTCTAATTTAAATTTAAAAAAATTAATACCTTGTCGCAGGCAGAGGACAGGTTTCTGATTGGCGCAAGTTCATCAAGGACAGTCCAAATGTTGCCGACGAACAACTGCTGCTCGATGAGTTGTTTGCACGGATCATGCATGGTTTTGATCATAAGCATGTCGGCAACTTTGGCCAGCTCGATGCACTCTTCGAGAGTCTTCAAAGACGACTCGTCCAGCCGAAAAGTGTGAACATATCTAAGGAGCATTAACTTTTTTGTGCAGAGAAAATAAATTAACTTAAACCTTACTGCATGATCAACACAAAGATCTTAGGAGGAATATTCTCAATTTTGATGTAGGCCGCGTCTTTCTCTTTGTAAGGACCGTTAAGCATGGTATCGAAATAGGGGCTGCTCATCATTAAATCAACCTTCGAGGCGTACACCAGCTATTAATTTAGGTGATTTTTTCAGAATTAAGTATTTCTTAGGCAATATTAAGTATCATTTACCTCTGAAGAAAATTCATCAGGCCCGACCAAGAAACAGCAGTCGGTGCCCTTTCCCTTTGAAATGAACTCCCACTTGATTTTTGCCAGTTGCTTGGAAGCGTCTTCGAACCTGTGTCATATATTTGATCTACGTTAACATAAAATACTTTTAACTAGTAATTTTCACAAAGGAATTCTTACGCTGGCCTATGGACTGATCGTGTAGCCTGACTTCCGAGGCTGGAAATCGTTCCGTCAAGAAAATTTAAAATAATTCAAAAGCATTTAAAAGTTTTGGGGGTTACGTTGGATGTTTCAAAAATCAGAAAATGCTTAACTCACAAAGGAACATTGGTAGCGGAAAATAAGTTGAGAAATGGTGCGGACAATAGCATCTTTGAAATTGGATTTCGGTAGAGCTCCTGCCACATGTTTTGAAATTGAGGTTGTTCTTCGTTATGCAGCAGGAGTGATTTTCAATTTCAATTTGCAACAATGGATTTTTAACGATTTAGCTACAACAATGAACTAGTTTACATAATACAAAAAGCGTCTTTTGATAATGTCAAATGAAGCCATAGTTTCTGATTGTTGTATACAGGAGTCAAAATAGCTCCTGAATATTAGTTCATTTAGTCAAAAAGAATAAAACGAGCTGTATTATTTTCTCCTCACAATAACAGTTATTGAATAACTTATATTCTTCGTGAACACATTAAAATGAAATTAATTTATATTTTTAACTCTCTGCTAAATTATTCATTTTTCAATGATATGAAGTTTTTGGCTAAAAAGTAAAAAATAAATAGATAAAACATTAAAAACATTTGTTTCCTAAAATTAATTCTGTGATGATCCGATAATTAAAAATTAATAATAAATTTAATACAAAGGGTTGTAAATGTTGCAAGCTATAACCATATTTGCAAAATAACTTACTCAAACGATTTAAAATAAAAACCATAGAAACACAAGTTGAACTAAAATTCTTTTTTATTTTTAATTTGATTTATGTTTTATTGCTTTTACAATTACGTTAGGTGCCATTTATCTTTTGTATAAGACAAGTTCTAATTGCCATCTGATGCATTTGATGGGAGTGGATGCATGTGTGCGATATTTGCTTTCGCAAACGAGGTCGGCGAGCTCTGCTGATCAAGTGCGGGATGACGAGATGCTCATCGCCGCATGCACATGGGAAAGCCAACTTTAATTACGTTTGACTGTTTGATCTATTACACTGCCTTAGTTACGTCGAGTAATTAATTTCTTAATTACAACAACTCTCAATGCAGTACGTGTGTGTGTGTGCATGTGCGCAAGTATCATCTGTATGTACCTATGCAGATGCTGGCGGAAGCAAGCACCGGCGGCGGTGGTGGTTGCGCCAGCTCGGCTGCGTTCGGCGCTAATACATCAGCACCATTCATCATTCGCAGACTCAATCTGAATTAATTATAAATCTCGCGCTGCAAACCGAAATATTAAATGCACACAACAAACAAACACGTCGCAGCGAGGGTGGAAAAGGAAGAGTCATTAATCACTGTCACAAGCGAATGCCAAATTTCAAGCCCCAGATCATCATTCTCTGTTTTCCTTTTTGCCTAAATTTGCTTTAATATGTCAAAATTAGATTTTGATGTGAAATATTTTAGAAAACTCTTAATTAATTATATTCTACGGACATAATTTTATAACTTGACATGCGAAAAAATTAATTTCAAAGATTCAATTACTGCCATTCATATTTATGGTTACTCCTGGTGAATTTTAAATTAGATTAATTTTTTGTCAGGATTGCAATTTATATCATTCAGATCAAAATAAACCTATATATCCTGGCTTTGTTTCAAATGAAGGTTACTCTTGTGACACAAATCATCTTAGCCAGTTAAGAGTAGTATAATACAAGAATAAATTAATTGTATAACAAATACCAGCTTATTTTAAAAATTAAACCATGGTAATAAAGCATTCCAATAATTTCTAAAAATAAATATGATGATTATAATTATCAAACTAAGAATAAAATGGAAATATTTTTAAGATCACTGTATTTTTAAAAACTGAGATAATGGCAAAATTGTTGCTCGTACCACATTAATATCTAGAAAAAAGCTTTAAAATTATATGAAAGAGCAGCCTGAACACTTAATTTTACGGCACAATTGCTCAGTTATTTTGCTCCGCTCTTATAAGTTGAAGATCAATGTATTTTTTAAAAACTGAGAAAATTGCAAAATATTAGCTCGTAGCATATAAATATGTCGAAAAAGCTTTAAATTTAAATGAAAGAGCAGCCTTAAGAATAGTGAGTTGAAATTTGTTATTGAAAATAATAATCTGCACCAAAATTTTAGTTTCAAAATGGAATGTTAATTGAGTTTGACATGAGGGCAACTATGTGTGTCAAATGTATTAGCTCCTAAATTTTCCCTTTTTTAGTTAGATTTTAGTTGAAACGTGAACAGTGAATGAATTCGCACACAAGTATTAAATGTTTAAACCATTGCTTGTAAAATTTTTGAAAAAAGGACCGCAGTCTTATTCTTAGCTTTGATGAGAGGCAGAAAAAAAAGGAAAGTTCGCTGGGGTGCTGCCCATGTGACCATCATTAAAAATTTCATGAAAATATAAAGAACTCAGCGGCCGGCCAGCTTTTCGTTTTGCTACCCAAATGGTCCACAAGGGACTTCTTAATCTCGGTCCGTGCAAAAACAACAAATCTTTGGCTTTTTAGGAATAATTAAAGCTCCGGCGTGACTGGTAGAGATTTAGCAGCGCATCCGCCTGACAGCGCGAGGGAGTTTTTAATCTGCAACTCGAGAATTTGAGACGCTACAATGAATCTTTGCGTGCCTTGAGTGTTAATTACGCGAAAATGGAAAGAACGAAAACAACTGCCTTTCTCTCTTCCACTGCAAGAGCGACCGGGACTTTTAATGAACACGGGCTTTTAATCAATTCGCGCAATGCGCAAACTGGAAAAAAAGCAGACAGTTTTTCTTTCAACAAAGAAGGCTTTGTGAAATACTTTGTTTAGGTGAACAAGTTGCGGAAATCCCAGTCTGGCTGAAGGCTATTGATAAATTCAAATTGCAATGATTTTTTCCAGGAATTTCTGTATGTAAATGAAAATAACGAAGCTTCGTACACGTATAATTTTTTCATTAAAAATAATCAGGCAGCAAAGGTTTTTGTTTTTTATCCAACTTGAGTATCAGGAAAAGAGGCAACATATGATATTGTTTGAAATTGCTGATAAAATGAGTAATTCAAAACTTTTATCTGCTTTTATCTAGCCTCATTAACAAAATTGCCCCGAGTGTTTCTGTTATTTTTTTCTTATTTTTCTGGCATTATTAATTTTCATTTGAATTATTATTGCATTGTGCTATTGCCAATTATATAAAAGTGCCTCTATGTTAGAATTTTTGGGTATTTAGTTGCAAATTGTGTTTATTGATGTATTTAAACTGCTTCCTTATATTAAATTTTAAAAATATAAACAATTTTCTTTCGACGTCGTCTTAACCTTCATTGAAAGTGTTAACTTCTCCACACAGAATTTGAAAGCAAAAAATACTGTTTTAAAATTAATTACCCCTTTCTTGCCCAGGTTAAGGAAATTAAATTGTTCATCAATAACATGTCACTCAAAGTAAAGGAAATTTTAAAATGTATTATTTGAGGAAGAAAAGATATGATAATAATAATAAAAAATAAAAAAAATGAAGAATGAAAAAAGGAAAAAATGTAAATTTTTGCTTTCGCTGATTTTTTTTCTTTTTGGGCTGGTGCAAATTTAGACCCCTTTTGACATTTTGGCCAAGTGTTGAAAAGGGCGAGAAAAGTTTCCGGCACGCACAAAATCATAATTGCCGGGTTCATTCACTAGTAGCAAAAGTGGCAAATGAGAAGAAACAAAGCGACTGCGGCGGAAGCACTTCTTCATTCGCGCGCTGCGGCAGTGGAGGAAAAACGATTTGCGGGAAACAATGTTCAAGCCAGGGTGCGCCTCAATTAGGAAATGTAGAATTCGCGGCGTTCCACTTTCCTCTCAAAAAGACGTGGCATGAAAGAAGAAAAAGTGAGCGTTCCATCTTTGTGCACGCGCGGCTCTCCATTAAACTCGCGGTGACTTTTTCTCACTGTATGTGCTGCGGTTTACCTGCTGCGTGATAAATCAGGGCGCTCATTAAGCGAAATCCCGGACGACTTTTCAAGCCGGTGACGTTTAATGCGGACGGATCAGCGCTGGCAAAATCATTTTTATAATAGTAAGCTCGCAGAAAAATAGCGGAAACTCGCTCGTCGGCGACGAAGTCTCGCGGCGTTTGAGGGCCTCCCTCTCTCTCACTCGCAGGAAAATTATAATGAATTTCCGCGTCTTCCTCGTTTGCGCCTTTTCCTCTCTCTGCGCCGCGGCTGCTGTGCCGCTGGTGCAGCCTTCTCTAATTAATGAACTTTTAGCACTTTCACAACTTTTCGCAGTTAGAAAAACTACATTTTTTTTCTGTTGGAATACACTTGATTTTTTTCATACAGCATTAAGGTGTTTTGTCAGCCAAACAATATCAGTATAAATTTGATATTTTAACAACAAATGCATTACATTTTCTTTTAATAGCTTTAAATTATTATGATGGAAAGGTACCGAACTTCCACAAATAAATGATCTCAAATTTTTAGCAGGATGAAAAGATATCAACCATTGCAAATAAAACCGACTTTCAGGAAAAGTTGATTTTAAATTTGTATAATATCTGCTTACAAAACATTTTTATTTCAATTGCATTTTTTTTTTTGAAATAAAAAATTTAAACATAAGTTGATGTATTCTTTACTTTAACTGAAACAGTTAAATTAAATAAAAAGATCACTTTTTTTAAATAAATAAAAGCGTTGACGTTGGAAGTTTTTTTGAAATACCTCTCTTATGCCTAAATATAAACTAAAAAAAAAAAAAAAAATGAAGATACTATGATAACTCAAAAATTTTCAGCCGGTTAAGACCAGCTTCAATTTTATGTATCTACCTGGAGTCTTAACTTTGAATATAATAACATATTGTAATGGTAATTAAAATGCTTTATTTTACTCAAAACTAAATAACATTTATATGAGAAATATATATAAATTTTCTTATAGAAAACAATTTTATCTTTTTTCTTTATCAAGTGTTTGTTTCGTAATTTAATTTTTTCTAAATAATTACTTGTAATTTTACACATTTAATTGATGCAATTATTGATCAATATTTACTGAATCTTTGAATGTAGAAAATAAAATAAAAAATCGAAGTGCCTGCTTATGAATTTAATAACCAAAGGACGTTCTCATCGATTTGTCGTGATATTTTCGAACGAAAGAATAGAGGCAATATTATTAATTATTAATTTTATTGATTACTTTAATGAAAACCATAAACAAATTAAATCGTTTGAGCCGATAAACTCGCGTATCTCATTGTCAGACACAAGATGCAATCCTGACTTGAGGGATTCAATTTTTGCTGCTGTGAGGCAGATGGTTCTTCGGAAGTATAATGGGCGCACAATAAAGGCAGAAGTCATTACTAGGATTGCCAACCTGATGCTTCTAGCTAGCGAGTGAGTCAACAGGGCCCGAATATTTGATTCAAGACACGCCCCGGCTGCTGATAAAACGATTCCAAACTTGCCGGCGTTGGCGGCAGCTGCAGTAATAATTTGGTGCCGATTTCGCAATTACGGCCATGGGCAACGAGCAATAAATAATTGAAGCGTCGATCGTCGGCTGGAGCAATTATTGGTCCGGTGGATAGATAATATTGTGTGTCACAAACGGCGTGCTAATCATTGCTTAATCGCACAATTGCTGTTCGCGGCGCGCAATCAAGCGTCACGTCGGCTAATTAGCATGCAAATGATGCTTGCAATTGTCATAACACTAAATAGTAATCACACTTAATTAGTTGGCAGGCGCACCTACGTGCCTTAATCACGTCTGTCTGCCTTGTTGCACTTTGTTGTCGGTCCGTCCGTCCGTCCGTTGTTGCACGATTTGCATTTTGCGGCGCAAACTCTTGCTGCGCTGACTCGATTTTGCATTTCAGCAGCACAACCGACACACCGGCAATAATCGAGTTTGCGCTCAAGTTTCTCGACGATTGTGCCGTTAATTCAGAATTAATTGTTGAGAGCGAGAGAAATATTTGTGGTTAAGATTAATTAGTGCTGATGGTGATTTAATCTTAGTGACTCAACCAATTAGCGATTAGTTTACTATGCAAATTAACAACAAATTTTTGAGCTTCTTTTATTTATTTTTTTAATTGTGCCTCTACTACACATTTTGATTTGTGGTCTCAATCAGACGTTATTTTTACTTTGGGGCTACTTATTATAATATTTTGAAAACTGGTGCCATTTTGGCCGTTTTAATCAGATGAAACGAGCCAAGAATTATAATTTATTTAGATTGAAAGATTGAATTTCGAAAGTTTTTTTTAAACTTTTTTAAAAAGTTTGTTATTTATGAAATCAAGGCCTACCGCTTGCAGGACTGAAAATTGCAGGGACGATTATTTGCCAGCGACGCAAAATCTTGTAAAATATACAAAATAAATAGGGTTTGGCCGCTTTAAAATAACATAGCGCTCCGAGAACGTTATTTCATGAACAAAATCATCACAAATTTCTCTGGTTTTTAAAACACATTTTAAACTTTTTTGATTTGTGGTCTCAATCAGACGTTATTTTTTATTTGGGGTTACTTATTTTAATATTTCAAAAACTGGTGCCATTTTGGCCGTTTTAATCAGTTGAAACGAGCCGAGATATATAATTTATTTATATTGAAATGTTGAATTTCAAAAATTTTTTCAAAGACTTTTTTAAAAGTTTGTTATTTATGAAATCAAGGCCTACCCCTTGAAGGACTGAAAATTGCAGGCACGATTATTTGCCAGCGACGCAAAATCTTGTAAAATATACAAAATAAATAGGGTTTGGCCGCTTTAAAATAACATAGCGCTCCGAGAACGTTATTTCATGAACAAAATCATCAAAAATTTCTCTGGTTTTTAAAACACATTTTAAACTTTTTTGATTTGTGGTCTCAATCAGACGTTATTTTTTCTTTGGGGTTACTTATTTTAATATTTTAAAAACTGGTGCCATTTTGGCCGTTTTAATCAGTTGAAACGAGCCGAGAAATATAATTTATTTATATTGAAATGTTGAATTTCGAAAGTTTTTTTTAAACTTTTTTAAAAGTTTGTTATTTATGAAATCAAGGCCTACCCCTTGCAGGACTGAAAATTGCAGGCACGATTATTTGCCAGCGACGCAAAATCTTGTAAAATATACAAAATAAATAGGGTTTGGCCGCTTTAAAATAACATAGCGCTCCGAGAACTTTATTTCATGAACAAAATCATCAAAAATTTCTCTGGTTTTTAAAACACATTTTAAACTTTTTTGATTTGTGGTCTCAATCAGACGTTATTTTTTCTTTGGGGTTACTTATTTTAATATCTTGAAAACTGGTGCCATTTTGGCCGTTTTAATCAGTTGAAACGAGCCGAGAAATATAATTTATTTATATTGAAATGTTGAATTTCGAAAGTTTTTTTTAAACTTTTTTAAAAGTTTGTTATTTATGAAATCAAGGCCTACCCCTTGCAGGACTGAAAATTGCAGGCACGATTATTTGCCAGCGACGCAAAATCTTGTAAAATATACAAAATAAATAGGGTTTGGCCGCTTTAAAATAACATAGCGCTCCGAGAACTTTATTTCATGAACAAAATCATCAAAAATTTCTCTGGTTTTTAAAACACATTTTAAACTTTTTTGATTTGTGGTCTCAATCAGACGTTATTTTTTCTTTGGGGTTACTTATTTTAATATCTTGAAAACTGGTGCCATTTTGGCCGTTTTAATCAGTTGAAACGAGCCGAGAAATATAATTTATTTATATTGAAATGTTGAATTTCGAAAGTTTTTTTTAAACTTTTTTAAAAGTTTGTTATTTATGAAATCAAGGCCTACCCCTTGCAGGACTGAAAATTGCAGGCACGATTATTTGCCAGCGACGCAAAATCTTGTAAAATATACAAAATAAATAGGGTTTGGCCGCTTTAAAATAACATAGCGCTCCGAGAACTTTATTTCATGAACAAAATCATCAAAAATTTCTCTGGTTTTTAAAACACATTTTAAACTTTTTTGATTTGTGGTCTCAATCAGACGTTATTTTTTCTTTGGGGTTACTTATTTTAATATCTTGAAAACTGGTGCCATTTTGGCCGTTTTAATCAGTTGAAACGAGCCGAGAAATATAATTTATTTATATTGAAATGTTGAATTTCGAAAGTTTTTTTTAAACTTTTTTAAAAGTTTGTTATTTATGAAATCAAGGCCTACCCCTTGCAGGACTGAAAATTGCAGGCACGATTATTTGCCAGCGACGCAAAATCTTGTAAAATATACAAAATAAATAGGGTTTGGCCGCTTTAAAATAACATAGCGCTCCGAGAACTTTATTTCATGAACAAAATCATCAAAAATTTCTCTGGTTTTTAAAACACATTTTAAACTTTTTTGATTTGTGGTCTCAATCAGACGTTATTTTTTCTTTGGGGTTACTTATTTTAATATCTTGAAAACTGGTGCCATTTTGGCCGTTTTAATCAGTTGAAACGAGCCGAGAAATATAATTTATTTATATTGAAATGTTGAATTTCGAAAGTTTTTTTTAAACTTTTTTAAAAGTTTGTTATTTATGAAATCAAGGCCTACCCCTTGCAGGACTGAAAATTGCAGGCACGATTATTTGCCAGCGACGCAAAATCTTGTAAAATATACAAAATAAATAGGGTTTGGCCGCTTTAAAATAACATAGCGCTCCGAGAACTTTATTTCATGAACAAAATCATCAAAAATTTCTCTGGTTTTTAAAACACATTTTAAACTTTTTTGATTTGTGGTCTCAATCAGACGTTATTTTTTCTTTGGGGTTACTTATTTTAATATCTTGAAAACTGGTGCCATTTTGGCCGTTTTAATCAGTTGAAACGAGCCGAGAAATATAATTTATTTATATTGAAATGTTGAATTTCGAAAGTTTTTTTTAAACTTTTTTAAAAGTTTGTTATTTATGAAATCAAGGCCTACCCCTTGCAGGACTGAAAATTGCAGGCACGATTATTTGCCAGCGACGCAAAATCTTGTAAAATATACAAAATAAATAGGGTTTGGCCGCTTTAAAATAACATAGCGCTCCGAGAACTTTATTTCAAGAAGGAAATCATCACAAATTGCTCTGGTTTTTAAAACACATTTTAAAGTTTTTTGATTTCTGGTCTCAGTCAGACGTTATTTTTTCTTTGGGGTTACTTATTTTAATATCTTGAAAACTGGTGCCATTTTGGCCGTTTTAATCAGTTGAAACGAGCCGAGAAATATAATTTATTTATATTGAAATGTTGAATTTCGAAAGTTTTTTTTAAACTTTTTTAAAAGTTTGTTATTTATGAAATCAAGGCCTACCCCTTGCAGGACTGAAAATTGCAGGCACGATTATTTGCCAGCGACGCAAAATCTTGTAAAATATACAAAATAAATAGGGTTTGGCCGCTTTAAAATAACATAGCGCTCCGAGAACTTTATTTCATGAACAAAATCATCAAAAATTTCTCTGGTTTTTAAAACACATTTTAAACTTTTTTGATTTGTGGTCTCAATCAGACGTTATTTTTTCTTTGGGGTTACTTATTTTAATATCTTGAAAACTGGTGCCATTTTGGCCGTTTTAATCAGTTGAAACGAGCCGAGAAATATAATTTATTTATATTGAAATGTTGAATTTCGAAAGTTTTTTTTAAACTTTTTTAAAAGTTTGTTATTTATGAAATCAAGGCCTACCCCTTGCAGGACTGAAAATTGCAGGCACGATTATTTGCCAGCGACGCAAAATCTTGTAAAATATACAAAATAAATAGGGTTTGGCCGCTTTAAAATAACATAGCGCTCCGAGAACTTTATTTCATGAACAAAATCATCAAAAATTTCTCTGGTTTTTAAAACACATTTTAAACTTTTTTGATTTGTGGTCTCAATCAGACGTTATTTTTTCTTTGGGGTTACTTATTTTAATATCTTGAAAACTGGTGCCATTTTGGCCGTTTTAATCAGTTGAAACGAGCCGAGAAATATAATTTATTTATATTGAAATGTTGAATTTCGAAAGTTTTTTTTAAACTTTTTTAAAAGTTTGTTATTTATGAAATCAAGGCCTACCCCTTGCAGGACTGAAAATTGCAGGCACGATTATTTGCCAGCGACGCAAAATCTTGTAAAATATACAAAATAAATAGGGTTTGGCCGCTTTAAAATAACATAGCGCTCCGAGAACTTTATTTCATGAACAAAATCATCAAAAATTTCTCTGGTTTTTAAAACACATTTTAAACTTTTTTGATTTGTGGTCTCAATCAGACGTTATTTTTTCTTTGGGGTTACTTATTTTAATATCTTGAAAACTGGTGCCATTTTGGCCGTTTTAATCAGTTGAAACGAGCCGAGAAATATAATTTATTTATATTGAAATGTTGAATTTCGAAAGTTTTTTTTAAACTTTTTTAAAAGTTTGTTATTTATGAAATCAAGGCCTACCCCTTGCAGGACTGAAAATTGCAGGCACGATTATTTGCCAGCGACGCAAAATCTTGTAAAATATACAAAATAAATAGGGTTTGGCCGCTTTAAAATAACATAGCGCTCCGAGAACTTTATTTCAAGAAGGAAATCATCACAAATTGCTCTGGTTTTTAAAACACATTTTAAAGTTTTTTGATTTCTGGTCTCAGTCAGACGTTATTTTTTCTTTGGGGTTACTTATTTTAATATCTTGAAAACTGGTGCCATTTTGGCCGTTTTAATCAGTTGAAACGAGCCGAGATATATAATTTATTTATATTGAAATGTTGAATTTCAAAAGTTTTTTTTAAACTTTTTTAAAAGTTTGTTATTTATGAAATCAAGGCCTACCCCTTGCAGGACTGAAAATTGCAGGGACGATTATTTGCCAGCGACGCAAAATCTTGTAAAATATACAAAATAAATAGGGTTTGACCGCTTTAAAATAACATAGCGCTCCGAGAACTTTATTTCATGAACAAAATCATCAAAAATTTCTCTGGTTTTTAAAACACATTTTAAACTTTTTTGATTTGTGGTCTCAATCAGACGTTATTTTTTCTTTGGGGTTACTTATTTTAATATCTTGAAAACTGGTGCCATTTTGGCCGTTTTAATCAGTTGAAACGAGCCGAGAAATATAATTTATTTATATTGAAATGTTGAATTTCAAAAGTTTTTTTTAAACTTTTTTAAAAGTTTGTTATTTATGAAATCAAGGCCTACCCCTTGCAGGACTGAAAATTGCAGGCACGATTATTTGCCAGCGACGCAAAATCTTGTAAAATATACAAAATAAATAGGGTTTAACCGCTTTAAAATTACATAGCTCTGCGAGAACTTTATTTCAAGAAGGAAATCATCACAAATTTCTCTGGTTTTTAAAACACATTTTAAAGTTTTTTGATTTGTGGTCTCAGTCAGACGTTATTTTTTCTTTGGGGTTACTTATTTTAATATCTTGAAAACTGGTGCCATTTTGGCCGTTTTAATCAGTTGAAACGAGCCGAGATATATAATTTATTTATATTGAAATGTTGAATTTCAAAAGTTTTTTTTAAACTTTTTTAAAAGTTTGTTATTTATGAAATCAAGGCCTACCCCTTGCAGGACTGAAAATTGCAGGCACGATTATTTGCCAGCGACGCAAAATCTTGTAAAATATACAAAATAAATAGGGTTTGACCGCTTTAAAATAACATAGCGCTCCGAGAACTTTATTTCATGAACAAAATCATCAAAAATTTCTCTGGTTTTTAAAACACATTTTAAACTTTTTTGATTTGTGGTCTCAATCAGACGTTATTTTTTCTTTGGGGTTACTTATTTTAATATCTTGAAAACTGGTGCCATTTTGGCCGTTTTAATCAGTTGAAACGAGCCGAGAAATATAATTTATTTATATTGAAATGTTGAATTTCAGAAGTTTTTTTTAAACTTTTTTAAAAGTTTGTTATTTATGAAATCAAGGCCTACCCCTTGCAGGACTGAAAATTGCAGGCACGATTATTTGCCAGCGACGCAAAATCTTGTAAAATATACAAAATAAATAGGGTTTAACCGCTTTAAAATTACATAGCTCTGCGAGAACTTTATTTCAAGAAGGAAATCATCACAAATTTCTCTGGTTTTTAAAACACATTTTAAAGTTTTTTTATTTGTGGTCTCAGTCAGACGTTATTTTTTCTTTAGGGTTACTTATTTTAATATTTTAAAAACTGGTGCCATTTTGGCCGTTTTAATCAGTTGAAACGAGCCGAGAAATATAATCTTGAATTTCGATTTTTTTTTTTATTTTTTAAAAAAGTTTATTATTTATGAAAGATCAGCCATGACACTTATTTTTACGCAGCGCAATCTGATTTTTTTTTTGCTTTCATCTTATTTTGATCCATTCCGTGATTTTATTGAAAATTGAAAAAATGTCGAAGAATAGCTTGAAATTGAAATAAATAATAATAATTCTTACTATGGCCCATAAATAATGGGGAAATTAAATTAAAAGGGATAATTTTGAAGTTTCCAGTGTTCTTTGAGCACCTTGAATTTTATAGTTTATTCCTTTTAATCATGATAAATTATTATCAAAAAACAAATTAAGTTTCGAATTCTTTTTAATTTTAAAGTCAATATAATTTAGTCTTGGTTTTTGAAATTCAATTTCTTTACTTAAAAGTTTGTTTCCAAAGTGGTAAAGAGTATTAACGTAATTTCATCGTTTTGTCAGTCTTTTGCAATTTTAAATATTCATGTATAACAGTCAGACGCTGGAAAATATGAAAATCTCTTTCTATCGCATTATCGTTCTCGTTTGCAAACGTGCATCGCTTTTCAAAGTGTCTCCGCGTTACGCTGCTTTATCGTCTCGCACAAAAGAGCAGCAATTAATTTGCAACAAAAGCGCCCCCGCACACAATTTCGCATGCAAAGAAAAAAGTGGTTAATGCGCGACGAATAAAAAGAGTCGGGCGGCAGCCGAGTTAAAAGTTGTGTGCACTCCCGGCCGCCGCTGTGTGACTTTATTTTATGACAAGCGAGGATTATCTGCCGGCGTGCTAATTGGTACATGAAAAAGATAAATTGCGCCGCAGATTCAGAGAAAAAGGCGTCGTTTCATTATTTTTGACGCACAACAAACAAACGCGCTCACAAAAGCTTGCCGATCCTGCTGTCAGCGCGGTGATACGAACACACAATAACAAAAATAAAATCATACAATAAAGTGCGGAACGTTTGGTTGAAACGTGGATTTGGGCTTTTGAAGAATGGACCATCCGATAATATTATCGCAAAAGTCGACTTCACTGTAGTTAGTTTTTTAAACGAAAAGAGTGAATTTGCTGCCTGAGGGAAAAGCACCAAAATATTGCTTTTTACAAATTTTACGATGTAAAATAAAACGAGAGGAATTCATTTTGTTGAAAATAAAAATTTTAACGGTAAAAATGAAGATTAATTTTTTCAAACCCACTCTGTTCTACTTTGGTGACGATAGAAGAAATAAATTATTTTTATTTTTGCTTTCTACAGCTTTGATTTAAGCACACGTTTTGATGCTTGCAGTTTACCAAACTATAATCTAATGGTCTTTTTAGGTGGTATAAAAGCACACCCAACCAACTCCAGACTTCTCACAGCTCTTGCTTAGAGCAGTGACAGCTCTAAGCTCAGAGCTGCCGAAGCTCCAAGAGAACGTTATGAGAAATTTTTAGAGCAGTGACTGCTCTATCGCAACGTTAGGGACAAATTTGTAGAGCTATCACAGCTCTATGAAAATTCCCATAACGTTAAATTAGAGCTGTAGCAGTTCTTAACTTCGTTGGGTGCAGAGATAAAAAAAAAATATATAAATAAAAAACGAAATGTATGAATACAGTAGAAGTCTTTCAATATTTGTATCTATTTGAAGACAATAATTGTATTACAGATTAAAATAATCTGTCAAGGGGAATTTTTCCAAAAATGTTTCTAGGCGTCACCAATTGACCAGTGCATGAGTGTTGGTGGTCCCTTCTTTGTTTGTCACTTGGAATGGAAACGACAACTCTGTAAACACACTTTTCGCGGCGAATTTGCAGCTGCGAATCAACAAGGAAAGAGTCGAACAGACAAACCAGCAGAGCCGCAGCCATTCTGCCGACGCTCATTGCTCGCTGCGGTTTTGATAATAAACACAGCACACCACCGGCTGCCGCTCCTGTGAAAACACACACAGCACGCGCGCTCCCAATGATTATATTGTTGTTGTTCGGGTGGCGAATTTATTTATGAGTAGGTGCACAGCGCAAATTAGTTTCAACAACCGACACTTGCTCGTTGATTTACGACCAACAACTGCTCGCGCCATGCCGACGACGCCACTTTTGAGGTTTCTGATTAATTTCGTATTATTGTGCCTGAACTGGTGAAAATGTGCTAATGAACATCGACATTTGCTAACCGACAACTACTGAGAGTTGCCATAATAATATTGCCCTTTGGAATGATTTGTTTTAAATGCAACGGTGCATTTACAAGCCATCAAGATACAGCAGTGTGTGAAATCTAGACAGACGACTACCAACATGATTAAACAATCGTTATTATTTATGAAAAAAATTTTAGCCCTCACAAAAAAGTAAACATTTAAATTAGTATTAGGTTTAAAAAAATTACATGATAACATAAAAATATACATTAAAACCAATTGACCTATAAAAATAAGATTTTATGTTACGAATACATTAATTTTTTGTTCAATCTTTATAAATGAAACTTCATTATTTATTATGCAATTATATTAATAATATATAATTTTTATTTTATCAAAACTATTTGAATGAAATGAATTTAAAATTTTAATTTTTAAGGTCAGTCCTAAAATTTCAATTAGTAGACAACAATTTACAACAAATTTAGAGATAATTAAATTATTACTTTTACATCGTCCTTAATACAAAGATACAAACAAAATATAAAAACTTGCTAGCCTTTTAGCATCAAGTTTGAATTTTTGTATCACATGTGCATCAAATTTCATCGAGGGAACGCCGCTCATGGTTTGTGTGTTTTGTGGGAGCATCTCTGCTTTTCAGCAAACAAATGCTGACGAAGCGCTCCTCCATCAGCGGCGGTGGCTTTAATTGTTAATTAGCAATTGTGCTAGGGCGGAGTACTGCGCGCGCCGCAATAATTTCCAATTTGCATATTCCGTCCGGCGGCAAAAACAGCGTAAACAGCCGGCAAAATATACGCTACATTTTCAGCGGCGATTGGAAAGGAAAAAATGGGCAAACACGCACTTTCGCACGTACTTGGTCGCCTGTTTATGATCGCACAAGCGGATAATATGCACGCACCCTTCACGCCACACCACTTTTTGCGGTTTGTTTTTTGGTTGATTGTGTGTGAAAGGCAAAAAACATTTTTCACTTAAAAATTATTTTTGTCAACGCCTGGAAATTATGTAAATCGCCGCACTCTCCTGGCGAGCAGGTTGCATAGCTCTGAACAGAAAAAAATTATATTTCAATTTTATTAAATCTTATATTAATTTACTTTTTCTCAACAAACTTTATTTGTTGTGGGTTGTGGATAAGTAGAATAAAAACTTTTTATTTAAATTAACTGAAAAACCAAAATTTTGGATCATAAATCAAATATTTTTTTCATTTATTTAATTATTAACACTAGACACCTTTGCCCCATGCAGGTAGCAAACTAAAAAAAATTTAAAAAAAAAAAGGAAAAATACCAATGGTTTTTAAAATTATTTTTAGCTTCCTTAATGCTTTAACAAAAATGATTTTTTTTTCTTTGTTAATCAAAATTATTTGTAAAACTTTGGTGTCATTCTTTAATCCTTGTGTTCCGTCGCTACGAATTTGAAAAACAAAAATTCGATTCAGCCAATATAAGCGTGCTGTGGGCACACGACTCATTCGCTCATGGTTTTGGCATTCATAATTTCGGTGTTGTTCGCGGCGTGGTGACCGCTGACCGTTGCCAGATATTAGTCATCGCCGGTCTATTATCCAAATACCGCAGAGGCCGAAAAACAATGTGTCATTCTATTTTTGCCGCGCTCGGAATGCTGCACGCCGCGAATACTCGGCTAATTTTGAAAGCGCGTGTAGCGCGAATCCTCTCTTTCTCCCTCTTTGAACTCGCGCGCGCGTTTCACAGCTAATTGATCCCTTTGTGTTGCCGCTCGGCGGCAATTAACCGATCGGATGCAAAAAGTGCACCGAGCGGATTAATTTATTGGCTGAGTGCACCTTGGAATTAACTGCCGGATTAAACGGTCGGACCAAGCACGAGAGAGAGAAATTCAGCCCGTGTCGTAAATAGCGCCGCCGCACCGCGCCGTTCATTTTGCAGCGGTCATTTGCGCTGAATAATTGCCTGCGAAGTATGCAAGATGCTCGGACAACGTGGCCGCCGCACATTAATTTTCTTCAAAGAGAATTAAATAAGGCGCGCGGCCTTTAATGCTTGATCGCATAGCAAACGCACGCACCCCACAGACCACCACACAAACAACGCGCCCCTTGATATTTTCCGGTTTAATTATGTGCAGCCGTACCCAAGCTAGGTGCTTTTTGCTGATTCTCTGTCCTGGAGCAAGCCAGGCATTCAGCTATTGAATTTTAATGCGTTTTTGAGCATTATGCAAAATAAGAATCATAATATTTTAACTGAAAAAAAATTGAACATAAAAACAACAATTTTTTAATTCGAGAAAGGTTTGGACTGAAGAGCTGCTTTGCAATTCAGTCCACTTTTAATTTAAATTTTACAAAATTAAAATACATCAATATTTTCATGTGATTTATTTACTTTTACTAAAAACATTGTTAAGGCCTTGTGACAAGTGTAATTTTATTTGAATTTTTTTTAGAGTGTGCAGAATGTTCAAAGTATAGCATTTTACATTGCTACAATAATTCTCCTTCAACGGCAGCAAAACTCAAAATGGTATAATTAATATATGTTAATTTTTAATTTCATAGTATGTTCAAAGTATTTATGCTTAATGCATTCATTAACAAATGTCTATCTCTAGAGAATGAAAATTATTTTCTTATCTTCAGAATTATTCATTACGATCATAGTTCTACCTAATATTAGCTTAATAATTAAATTTTTTTTTTTCAAATTTTGCATACTTCACAGTTTGCGAGCCAGAGATAAAAAAGTTATTTAGCAAAAATAACCAAAATAACTATCAGAGAATGAAATTATGTTTAAAAAATGCAATATTAATAATATGGCTGATGTAGGAAAGCAGCGACAACTTATTCGAATAGGAATCGTGCATTTAGAGAAAAAGAAATGACGAGGCATTTGCTGTTTGTGTGTAAACTTAATCTGCCAACATGCCTCACGCTCACTTAACCAAAAGCTATTTGGCTGGTCGCGGAGCAGAAAAAACGATGCGAGCGCGTGCTCGCGTCGCGACCGCGAATTTATTTTTTATTTCGATTTGGCAAGCAAAACTCATTCTTTGCGAGTTTGTCATCGCAAAAAGGGTGAAACACGCGCAAAAGAGACGAGCGGGGGATCTTTCTCGTGAAAGAAGAGCTCGCATACATTAGGCAACCTGCCTCTCTGACATCCATCATCATCAACTTGATGTTCTTTTTCAGAGATGTAACCACATTCAAAGGAACAAACTCGCTCTTTTATCCACCGACCTGCCCGTGCCTGCCGGCGAACCTCGCGTGAATCTTTTTCGCACCCGGTGCGCGTTCTTTTGTTGCGAATGGAGGAAAAAGGGTTGCATGGCTTCAGGCGAAAGAAAACATCACTGACAGAAGTCCTCGCGGCTAACTCGATTAATTCTGCGGATTATTATGCTCTTCTATATTCTCAGGAATTAAATTAAATTGCGAGTAAAACAGCCAATAGTTCTGTAAAAAAAATCTGGAGAAACTTGAAGAAATTATAATTTTTATTTTTAAATATTTAAATGTAATTGGGGGTAAAAAAATTAATTTTCTGTTCCTTTATATTATTTTAACCTGTCATAATTGTAGATCTTTATTTTTATTTACACTTTGAAGCAAATGAAAAATGGCAAAATTCCACAAATGGTGCACAACACGTCGAATCAGCAGCTGCAATATTTTGCGCAGCGCTCCATTCTGGCGGCCCCGTGATAAATTTCAATCGGGCAGATGTTGCAAATCACTGGACTGCAGTGAAGTGTCATTCTCACCTGACACCACCATTAATCTACTCGGCGGGGCCTCACATGCGCTGCCGCCGCCGGGCCATTCAAGGTGTCCGGTCTTTGCCCGGCTGCACCGAGCGTTTACGGATCTTTTTCATCCATCCAGAGACAGACAGACGTGGGCGCCGACACCAGGCTTCACTTTTTCTCTCAAAAAGGCGCCTGCCAAAGGTGTCGACGGGGAGGGTTTCTTAAATTAAATCTCAGGCCGAGCTGCTCTTTTGACTTATTGGCCTTCGGGAGATTGTTCAGACAGGTGCACTGGAATTGCTCTCTGTGGCCAGCGTGTGCTGCGAACTCAAATGAACTCGCTTGATCTACGAAAGAATGATCTAAGTGTCAATATTTGTAATTGTATAAACTTACAATTTTGAAAATTATTTAACAATATTGCTAATTTGTATAACGTTAATCCAATTTTTTAAACAATCATACTTTATTAAATAATTTTAAATTATTTATTTATTTCTTTTCTAAATTATTGGTTAATTTAAAAAATTTAATTATTTATTTTTTCCCATATTATTTAAAATCTTTCATAAGAATTATGTGATCAAAAAATTAGTAACGTTAAAAAATAAATTGCTTTTTTATTGTAAATTTGTAAATAAAATAAAATCTCTTGAAATCCAAAATGCTCTATGTATCTGTATGAAAGCAATTAGATATTGAATATTTCGAGTGATCTTTGGAACTTACATTATTAAATTCCAATGCAATTATGTCTAATGAAATTGAAAGTTACAAAAAAAATGTTTATTTCTATTGTTTTAATTTCATTTTTATACTGTATTTATCAAATGAATGAATTATGAGCTTCATCGGGTGAAGAGAACCTAAAATTTACAATTAGGAGAAGGGAATATCAGCAAAATTTACATCGACTTTGTGGGAAATGCCCATTATTCGTTCCAGATAGAAGAGGAAATCTGTGTAGTGACGAATGGTGGTGCATTATTAATGTTGGCCAGCCGTTTTGTCAGTTATCAGCGGCGCAGCATTTATTATTCAAAACATCCGCGGCTGCCTTCCAATAGATTTCGATTGATTCAATTTGGTCGCTGGTTCATCGAGTGCCGCGGGGCAAAGAGTGGCTTTGGGCGTTGCATGTGTGTGTTGGATATATTTGTATATTTCATGACAAGCCGCCATTTATTAGCAGCAGCCGCTCCCGAATCATTTCTCATTCCGGCTGAATGACAAATAGGGCCGGCGCTAGTGCAGCTGCCGCACACTCTTTGCCCGTTTAATCTCTCAAATTATTGCGCTGCTGCAGTGGAATTATTATTAATAAATACAAATTATCCCCGTCTGCGAATTTTTCACGTGTCACACCAGGCACAATTTTTTCTTGCGCCGATTAATTGAGTTTTTCACGGAAAGGAAAGGGGGTGGCAAAGAAATGCGGGGGTGCAGCGATTGTAAATTATCGTTTGAATTAGTCAGTCGTGCAGTAAGTCACAATTAAAATCTCAATTGCGCTCGCCTTTTTTCCTTTCCGACGCCTTTTCCCGTCCCCTCGTGTAATTTGTTTCAATTTTGCACGCTTCATTTTTCACTCACCAAATCTCTGATGTCTCGCATTGTGCTGCACGATTCATTGTTTTTCCTCCCTCCTCGTAGAGCCGGTCTAATTTCCGATTTGTTGTTTTTTACCGCTCCTTTCGTCTGAGACGTGCGTTTTGTTCTCTCCAGCGCTTTCATCAACACCGCTTCAAATCGAAATGCCAGCGTGGCCATCAATTACAGACAAACGTGCACTTTAATTTCGATGTCGCTGCTCACACGCATTCTTGCTGGCATTTGCACGCGAGATGTTTCGCTCACACAAAATCAATTTGATATGGTGTGTTGTCTAGAATAAAAATTAAACTAATATTATAAAATTAAAAGCTTAATAAACTTAATATTTTCATTACGTGCTTTATTTCTGTTTATTTGAAGATTAAATCTTATTTTATTTTCTAAATTTTAGAATTGATATACATAGGTTTTATTACAACAGGATTTGCAATAACGAACGTAAAGGCAGTTGAATATTTTATTTTAAATAATGTTATAATCAATTTAAATTATTTATTTCAATGCGACTGATCATAATCTTATAAAAATTTAAAAATAATTATATCTTGGAAAACCTCAGTCTTAAGTTGAAAAGTTATAAAATATAAATACTTACATAATTATTTGACCATTAAATTGGTTTCAATAAATAGCATTCTTCTGAGAATAAAAAAAGCATTTGATGCTTTTCAATTTTAACAAATATTTTGCAAAAAATCAACTTTTAATACTAAAGCTGTGAGAAAAATTTAATGTTATGTGCATTATTTAATCGTTTTCAATCAATAAATGTGGTCATTTGATCCACCCTTCTATACATTCTATATCTACTTATCCTCTGGTCCCAATCTCTCCACCCAGGTCCACGATCATTATTATTATTCAAGCTTTCATTCTCCCAGGCCGACTAACAAAAGGTTCCAATTTCAGGGGGTCTCAAATGCAATAGTAATAATAATACATGGGAAATTAATTACGCTCTGCAAGCGGAGTTTAACTTTTGAGAGGAGATTCCCTTTGTTGTGGTTCCCACAGCAGAGAGAGAGGATGAGAGTGAGTGAGTAGGCGAAAGTGGTTCCACGCAGAACCAACTTGGCCATTCGGTTTGGCGGTGACTTTCTTACAAAATTTGAGCCAAACTTCGGTTGTATAATATTGAACTTTCAGGATTCCCCCTTATTAAAATAATAAAATCAAATGTAAGTTTATAATTAGTTTTATTTAAAAAGAAAAAAAATTTCCTGTGCTGCTGTGATTAGATTGACCTTGTACAATCTCTAATCTAAAGCAGTTTGGTAAATTATTTAACTATAATAAATAAGCTGCTTCGGATGCTCAATATATTTGACACAGGGCGTTCCGAATGAGTTATTAAAGACGCGCACACTGAATTCCCGTTCGCTCTTTCATTTTCCTAGCACGGCCTGTCATTACCTGGCTACCTATTAATAGGGCGTTTTAACACCTGCCTCGCTCGTAAATAGCAGAAGAAAGACCGAGACCGACCCTTATCGCTCACTTATCTACTGGGTGAACGCAGGTATCACGGCGTAGATGGAGTCCTGATTACCCGACCTGACGAGCGCCTCCGTCTCTCTAAGCATCTAATTAGCCCACGAAGGAGCGTGATGTTGATGAAACTGAAAAAAATACGACCTGAGGACGCAGAAATAACAACACAGTACGCGCGCCGACGGCAGAAATAACAGAGATAGAAAAAAGTCCGTCTGTTTTCCTTGTTCGAGAGATAGAGCAGCCCAATCAAAGACAAAACTAGGAGTTGGGCGATCATAACATAATTATAGGGGACAGATGAAAATGCAGGACAGATAAAATGCTTTTTTGTTCCTGTCTAGGGAAGTGTTAAAAAGTAAAAAGTTTTTTACTTTTCTCGACTGACAATATTCAATTTAATTTGAATTGTATTAATTTTTTTAATTAATAACTTAAAGCTATATTTTGAATATAAATCTTTAGTGCAAAACATTAATTTTATATTTTTCCCTACATATTTTTTATGTTCGCTTTTATTACTATGAAAATATGTTTTTTTTTTATTTTGTAAAAAAATATTTTATTTAATTTATTTTAATTACATTTATAAATTATAGAAAATTATATTGAGAATTGGGACTCCCCGTGTATTTGTTGTTCATTCACGCATAAAATAAAAATAAATTAAAATTTGTGTTCATCTAGGTGTGATTAATTTGTTTGTAAAGACTGACTTAGTTGCTCATAACGTCTCTGTCATGTTTGCATCATGTACTGAATCTGTTAATATTTAAATTGTTTTGATGGCTGCTTAAGAAGGAGAATTCAACTATTTTTCACTGCCCGGTTGAGCTGCGATGTGAGGCAGAGAACGATAAAATATATTTTATCATGCGGCGAAATGACAAGCCAGCCGTCGGATTAGTCCCGGGCCGTTCCAGCGCGGCGAGAGCAGCTCGCAGTCTTTGTTCTTGCTGCTGGACGCGCGCATTTTAAGCCTCTTACGGCCCCTTGTGACTGACCCCTGCGGTCTGCAAAATCCTCCCCTTTCATGCAGAGGGATGAAGCATTTGCGAAAAATGGGAATATCAATTTGCGTGCTGGCTGCTGCGGAAAAAAATCATAATCACCCCGCTCTGAGCTGCGGCAATCTCCTCGCAAAATGAACTTTCCGGGAGTTTGGACTCGCAAATAATTAATGTGGCCCCGAATTTCCAGCTCCAGCCTGCGTGGATTATGTTTTAGTTTAGATTCAAAACTCCATCCATTTTATTGCGAGTCGTATTTTTTGACTAGTTGGTTCTAATCCAAAGTGCTGCTCACACATCAAAATACTTTTATTTAGGCAAAATTTTGCACCACAAATTCGGAAAAAACTTTGTGAAAGCATTATTTTTCAAATTAAAAAAAATAAATCAGTTGCTGAAAATAATCTGCCTTTTTTTGTTATTCTGTTTCACTTTAAAGCAAACCAAAATTTGCAAGCCACCGCAAATAACGCCATGGGGGATGGGAAATTAAAGAATGGGCCGCGCACGCTTATCAGGCGGAGTAACTAAATTATGAAAGAGAAAATGGCTTGCATAAAGAACGAGATAACAAACAATTTTACCTGCCGCCTGTTTGCGGCCAGCACAATAAAAGTGCCGGATAAAAGCACGGCAGAGGAAGAAAGCAGAGCGTGCAGATAAAAAGAGGAAAAAAAGGCTGCTGCGCCACTTTTTTTGATAAATTTACTACACGAAAATATCCTTTGTTGAAATGTTTTGTGGCTTATTTTTTCATCACGCTCGGCGCCAGGCATGAGAAGGTAGCACACAAATTTATTGGCGCGTTTCATTTATCAACCCAGTTTTGCGCCAGCCTGTCATGAAGTATCATGCGAAAAATAAGTGGGTGACAAAACAATGGGGAAAAATTGAACTCCCTAATGTAAATTTTATATACCCAAGAAATGGCACATTAAAAAAGCTGATAACAAATAATTATTAATTTCATGTTTAAAAAAATGAAACTCCTGTTGAAGCTGAATAATGGATTTTCTTCATTTCCCATCCATTCTGGCAACCTGGAAGACTCTTCTCTTTTTCTCGCAGGTCCACATTTGAGCCGAGAGCAATATTACTCTTGTCAATAGGAAAATGTCAACATGACGTTTTTGCCGGCGTTCTGTCTGCGCTCGGCAAACGTAATGGAAAAGCTGCCTCACCTGTTCATGTGACAGATTTTTGATAACCTCTCCGCTTTTCACGATCAGCAGCAGCGCGACTGGTATTGTCTTAAAATCGACGCCCCATTGATTTTCTTTAATGATCTCTGCAGAGAGCTTTTCAGCCAGTGTTAAAAGAGAGTTTGCTCCGTTCATTGCGTCGAAGCTCGAATTGGCCAAATTTGTCAAACGCCATAGGCGTGCCCTCGAGACGCGACAAAAGTGATTTTCGCGCCTGTTATTTTCTTTCCACTTTGCACGTCGGGCACAAAAATTAATTTGGGAATTGAATCTTTTGCTCCAGGTGAACGGCAGCACCATGGAAAGATCGACATATCGCAACACGGCCTCTAGAACACACGCTCATCACGGTGAGTACAAAGTTCAATTATGTATTTTTCCGCCTTTAATCATTATGAGTGCCGATTCGTGGATTTGAATTTCTCATTAATTCAGTTCATTCTGGAATTGAAAGTGACATTTAATATCTTTTTATATAGTAAAATCAACTCCTATCATCATTTGAATATTGATTTTCAAATGGATGAAAATTGTTATAATATTACTATTAATTTTTTTTTTTTTTTTTGCTTTTACATCCTACAGTTCTAATGTCTGGTGATTTTCATAATATTTAAGAAATCCTGACGATTTTATAATGCGGGATAAAGTTGAGTTAGCACTTCAATATTGAAGTCAAAAGAAAACAAAAACAAGAAGTGAATTGAAATCTATAGCCACATTTTATTTGTTGTCCGCTGAATATCAAATTTTAAAGTTGAATAACGTTAATTTTTTTTAGAAACATAACATTTTTTCATCCACTGATATAATCCTTTTTTTAAATAATTAATTAATTCAAAATTATTGGTTTTAGATTCTAAATTAATAATGTAAGAAATGTATTGTTAAGCGTAGATTTAACATTAAATTATAATTTGTTGAAATGAAAAATTACTTTGAAGATTATTATTATAAACTAATGTAAGTTCTTTGTCTTGAAAATTATTTATACATAAATTTCTTGATGGTGCATATGAGAACTTTTGAAATACTTTTTTGCAATTGAATTTAAACAATCAATTATTTTACATAATATAAGTAACGTCAAAAAAAAATTTCATCCTTCTATCTAATATAAATAACATAATTATACCTTGAAACATTATTTTAAGCGTGCCTAAAATTACGTTATGTACCGTTAACAACAATAATTAGCCTTTAACCCAGCCGGAGTAACAAGAGCCGAAGTGAAATTCAAGACGAGCTAGAATAATTTGCGCAACGCTCTTTTCCTCTCTTTATCATTAATAATTCTCACCTGCCGCTTTTCTCCTCGTCGGCGGCGGCACCAAATCTCTTTTTCTGCCGCTCGCCTCCTCATTATCCCTGCTGCGTGTCATTAGGCTTTTGTTTATTACGCGCGGAGCACAACAAAGTTTTGCATTTCAATGTCGCTCGCTCTCTCTCTCTCGCTAGCGAAAATAATAATAATAAAGCAGGCAAAACAAGCAACGGCAGAACAAACGGAGCAACTTTTTGGACGGAAAACGCGCGCGCCTGTGCCATATTATAATTAGCCATCCGCGCGCTACTTTGTGGCTTAAAATTGCATTACAACTCCCCAGAGGGTGAAACGAACAATTCTCCAGCCGCGAAGCAGCCAAATTTTTAATCTTTTTATTGCTGATATTTTTGCGTTCACCTTTACCATAACGTTGCTATTTTGCCTGATTCTTTGCGGTTGGTGAGTTATGTTTAGAGTGGAACATGCTCACATTTTTCATTTTGCGCAAGCTTAAAATTTAAAACCACAGTACTTATTAATATTGTAATCAAATTATTAAAAGAACAATATTTTCTCATATTTTTAAATAAAATATTTAAATCAGCATTTAATTCTTTATCTTATTATAAATTATTTATTTTTTATATTTTTAATCACATTTTTGGCAGCTAATTTAAATTTAGACATGTTACGGATAAATGCTCTCTATTTATCGCTGTTTATATTAGATAAACCAAAAATATAAATTTATAATTTTGTGTTTCCTAATTATTGAACTATTGATAGGGGTAAATTCCATTAATTTTTCATTATTTTTTCTACATTTTTATTTATATTGATTACTCTTCGCAATTCATTAAAGATAAAATCTCTAGTAAAATTTGTCCCATTAGCAGAGAGTTTATCTTAACTATCAGAGATTTACTATAGAGATTATCCTTATTGTTTATTGGCTAAAACGTCGGCAGGGTATATTTTTGAGACTCTACCTAAGCACAAACACCAATTATAATGAAATAATTCATCTCTTAAGGCTATAACCATTAACTGAAGAATAAAAATTAAACAAAATCTCATTTTGAGCCAAAAATTTAAATAAACAATTAATACTCTCTGGAAACAATTATTACTGTTAACTAATTTCACTACTGATTTTAGGTGTTCAAAGATCTACAGATTATTTTTCTTTGTATTCGTACCGTCAAATATTATGTAACAAAATTTGTACCACTAAGATTTTGAGCAAAATTATTCTGTGATTTAAAATCAATGTACAATCCAGATTTCAAAAACTGTCGTTCAAATAAGTCGTCAACAATACAAAATGATAGTAAATTAATTAGTAATTTGAAGCCAATACGTTGTTGAAAAAATACCGCATAATATTAAGTATCCAAATATAATTATTTTAAATTCAACGTCATGTTGAAATTAACTTAAGGGTATGATGGGATCATGGGTATGATTCATTAAACACAACTATTCATTGTCATACAACTTCACATCAACATTTTTAAGGACTAAATTTTAATTCTCAAAATTGTATATTTGAAATTTAATACACCTAAAATTAAATATATGTAAATAATTCACTTTTTTGTAAAATCAATTTAAATTATTGATTATTGTCAGTAAAAGCTTAAGCAAAACTATCAAATCAACAATCAACTTTGATGTTTGAATTGAATCTAATCAGCTTGATGTTCAATCTCTTTCATTTAGATACCTTTCTAAACTTTTCAATATCTATCGGAAAACATTTTTTTTTTTATACAAAAAAATTACGAGATAAATAGTTGTCAAGCAAAAAATATCACACACAATAGTTATATTCCATCGGGAACGCTATCATGAAAGTGGAGGAGAAGAAGCAAGAGTTTGCGAGAAGAGAGTGAGGCATCGAGCGGTGCTTCAGAAATGGTGAAACAAGTCGGCGGTGGAGCACTCGCTGGCTCGTTCATTCGCCCGTCGATGCAAGAAAAACCACTGTCTGACGGTTGGCTGGCTCGACTCGTATAACATAAGTGCAGGTCAAATATTGGTGAACCATATTACGGCTAGAAGCTGCAACTTTTCATCTCTGATGATGAAGAAGAAGCGCCGGCCGCGTTCTCTGCAAGCGCTGCTGGGGGAAGAAGAGAGGGAAACATATCCATCAAGATAATTTGTTTACGCGGAAAAGCCGCCGGTCGGAAATTATCGTTTCTAAACTCACTCCAGTGGCGGATTCTCAATCCTAATGCACTTTTTAATTAAGTTTCTTTCCCGCGCATTTTTCCGATTCAGCAAAAAGTTAAGCCTCGGAGGGGTTTCAAAAACGCTTGCGCAAAAAAGAGCGATTTGCATGAGTTCGTCTCTTTCTCTCTCTGCACTCCATAAAAAAATCACCACACGCAGCACTTTTTCGCGAATAATGTCTCTCGCCTCGCAGAGGAAAGATATTAAATTATCCTGCTTCTCCGCAGAGAGTGATTTATTCCTCAATCTACGAGGAAATAATTACATCGGAAAAAGTTCTCCACGTCGAAAGTTTTCACCGTCAGCATTCATCTCAATCCAACGGTCGTTTTGCAAATTGATAAACAAAACTCGGTGCAAAAAATAAATACAAACCAGGCACTTTTTGCGCACCCACTCGCGCCTCTTTTTACACCGGCAGGTGCCAAAGCAGCAGCTAATCCGGCGTGTCCCGCGTGTCCCCTCGATAATTGCACGTTGGCCGGTTCGGCACGTCAGTCACGAGGCTGCGAGGCCATTTTTCCGCCCATTCCATTACTGATTACGGCCGGGCAACACTCGGATCCAATAGCCGTCCGTGACCATTAAGAAGGCAATGTCATCTGCCGAGATGCCGCACGCATTACACCCGAGAGGCAATCTCATCTCGGCGCGCGCTGTTTTTCCTGTAATTATACCTGAGGTGCCGGACGCCGCTCGTTAAAATGGTAATAATATTGCTGCACACGCTGCTTGCCTCCTTTTCACTGCGACCAAATTGTCAAATGCACTTTCCTTGTTGTAAGCATTGTGAGCAAGCAATTCCTTACTTTCCGTTGTTTTTTTAATTTTATCATCATAATTTTTAAATCAATATAATAAAATCATATAATGTCAGAACTAAAGTTGGGGAGATAAAATGCTTTATGATATTACAAATCTTTCTACCAAGAGGTGTTGTAAAAAAATTTAGTTAAAAAAAATTAAAAAAATAAAAACATTTATAATTATTTTTAACACAATTATAACAATACATTAAATTTTTATATTTCTTTTACAATAAAATATCATAGAGTTTTATAATTGTATTATGTTATTTTTTTAATAATTTATTTAAAAAGTATGGTACTTTAAGCAAAACATTAATGGCATTACGTATAACCAATTTATAAATTATTTAAATAAACAGAGATCTAGTGTGCAGCGATCATAGTGTCTAGTAATGCCAACATATATACGATTGTATCCGTTGCTTTTCTATTCATTTCATTATTTGAATATTTTACAAACACTACTTTGTTAATTTTATATCCATTTATTTTTATCGTTTATTTCTCCACATTGTTTTACAAATTCATTATTAACATTCTATTGTTCAAAACAATTTATATGCCAACAAGAGGTATTTAAATTACTAAAAATGATTCAAATTCAAAATCTTTTCACTTCAATTACATTTTACCGTGAATATTTATATACTGCGGTTAATTATAATCCCATGGTAGCAAATATTTACATTTTTGCAACTCATTCTTCAAAGGCTTTCTTCTGAATTAACTTTATTATTTAAGTATATTTCGTATATTTTACTAACTTTGAAAAAGAAAAAAGCTACAATTAATAAATTATGTTCATTGGAACAGAGCTTGAATGCAAATTGAGGACAAAAACGCTCTTTTTGAAGTGAATTACAGAATTCAGAGGAGCGCAAGTGATGTGAAAGTTCATTCAATTTCAGTATCCTCTCAGCTCACAATGGACGCGCACCAGTCTCCCTCTTTGAAGTAAGAAAAAATTACAAGTTCCGCCAAAAAAGGGAAGCCCGTAGTAATTAATAAAAGCTCTCTTAGCTCCTTGAACCCTCGTCTGTGCGACCGGATCACTAAATCATATTGCTGATTATTATTGGATTATTCCAAGGAGCAGCCAGAGGGAGCAGTCATGTGGACCATGAAGCAGGATGGAGATTCATCAAGGGAAAGGGCGAGGGAGGATAAATAAATGTGCACAGCGTTTCTCTCTCTCTCTTTTTCTTGTATGGATGATGTACTCGCGTACCAATCTTTTTGACTCGCGCGAAGAGGGAGGAGGAGGAAAAAAGGACGAGCGTGCGCTAAGTTTTCCCATAAAATATAATCACGGAACTTGTTTTTTGCATTTAATGCTGATGAACCAAAATTCTTGCCGCTTCGCTCATCATTCTTTGCGCCCCCGCTTTTCTTCTGACGCGAAGAGTGAGCAGCGAGAATTCGCACAGAAAATTGCTTAGGGTGGATGATTTTAGTCATTGGAACTTCCGAAAGCGATACAATAATATTTTCCCATAAAAACGGGTCCCCATATTTTCTATTAATTCTGCTAAAATATTTTTTATGATATAAATTCAAATTATTTTATTTCAGCTTTCAATATTTTCCTTTGAAAATGAATAAATGCAAATTGCCTCTTCTCTGCTCTACTATCAAGGAAAATATTACGACAAGGAAGACTGCAGTTGTGAAACTCCAGCCGTCTCCAATTAATGCGTCTGCTGGAAGGGAAATTACAAGGTCCTCCATATATAAATCCGCACAGCCTCTGCAGCTGCAGCGAATTAAACTTAATCAGCTGCCAATCGACATGGCGATATTATGAGCTCTGAATATGAATTAGTTTTTGCGCTCATCATGCCGATGCGCTGCTCTCGAAGGAAGTAAGGAGCTTATACAAAAGAGATATCGCTGCACTGACGGTTGATTTGCATTGCCGTGGGAGCAATAAAAACTGTCTTGAAAGCTTCTTTGCTTTGCATAATCACGCCACATTTACAACGAGAGGCCTCGCGAGCTTTCCTGCTAATTAAGAAGGTAGTCAGACACCACAATCAGACAGTTTGGCACATCATTTTCTAGTCTGACTATCACATCGTTCGGATTAAGGGCTTTTGTCAGAAGAAGATTTCTTGTGACGTCAATCAATTCTGCTCTAGGGGCTCGTGTCAGAACATATTTCAAATTTCCAAGTCTTTTCATACAAAACATTTTATTGAAAGCTGTTCTTAATACTTTTTATTTGCAATATTTTATTTCAGTGCCTTTAACTATGAAAATTTATTTTCACGAAATCATGAAATAAAACTTGTGTATCAGGAAATTTTTAGTGAGGAAAATTTAATGATACCAAAATTTTTTGTAATATTTAAATTTGATGTTTCCTTAATTTTTTTATGGTTATTCCTATTTTATTTTTGCAATAAATATTATACTAAAAGCTAGAGTATGTACACTACAAAAATATGCAAACATTTAAATTAAAATTTTGGCGTAATATAGTTAAGTCAATTTTCAGATTATGTTACACTAGATTTTGAAATAATTCTATGAAAGTTTCTTTTTTTTTTAAGTAAAGAAATAATAATAGTTTGAGCTGAAAATTTTCATCACATTTTTATTCAATTGGGTTGAAATTTTATTGATATTATTATTTAAACATCAACAATATTAATTTTTATCACTTCTTATTTCAAAACTTGTTTTGGCAATTGATATTTCTATTTGAAATCGTTGGCTTTTCTTTGTTAAAATTTACACAAAGATTCAATACAATATTGTCTAGATACATTTAAAAAATTCTTTATTTCTATCTATTGAAAGTTTTGCTTTTTTCACAAAGAATGCACGTGAAAAGGAGGCTCTAGTGAAAGTCAGTGTGTCAATGCAGAGAAGATCACGTGCTAACTGGTCGACGACGTGCTGCCGTTGGCGAAATGTCCAGTCTATGCAACCCGCGTGACGCGGTTGCGACGCGCATTGCATAAAGAACGACCGATTCGCCGACCACGGCGAATCTTTTGTGCCGCTTTTCTTCTTCTCTTTTCTTCCGGCGGGCCTTTTTTCATTTTATAATGACGGCAGAGAGCGAGGGATCAAAAGTTTCAGCTGACTCTGAGGAAACTTTTGATTAAAATGAGCGGGAGGCGGCTCGGAAAGAGAGAGAGAGAGAGACAAGCGACGCTTGAATGAGAGCGCCACAGAGAGACCGACCGGTCGCACTAACTATTTTCAATCATCACAAGGCCCTGATTCAGCAATATGTTGGTGGGGCCTGTAGTTAGTTAATTGGTCACCCGTGTACGCCCGAGGGGGTCGCTCGGCAGCCAACTTTTGTGCCCGCTCTGGATTTCCTTTCTCGGCCGCAAAAGGGCGCCTCTTCGAATGACGAGAGAGGCCATTTTTGCGCCTCCGCTCCTCAAAATGACAATAATAATATTGTCCTGAGACCGTTCACCCTAATATTCAAGACCCTCAGCGTCTGAAATGCGAGATTTTCCAACTCGGAGGGACCTTTGAAGGGCACAAGATAATTATACTGCCGGCCGGCCGTGGTCACTCACGTGAGCTCGGCCTAATGGTGTAAATTGAGACGTTGGTGCTAAAGAGTCTCTGGCTTTGATCTTGGTCAACAGTTTGACAAATCTAAGCTCTAGACTTTTCTGAGATTAAAAAAAGTGATTTTTCTCTCCTAAAACGGACTATTATTCAAAATATCCATTTGAAAACAAAGGTTTTTTTAAATCTTTTTTATTATTGCAAACAATTCATATCAATAGCACTTAAATTATTTACATCACAAGTATTTATCTAAAAATTATTAGATACCTAAAAAAAAACAAGATAAAAGAAATTAATTAAATTAATTCCTTTTTCTATTTGAATATAAATAGTAAAGAATTGTTTTAAATACATTTTCAAGGGAAATTCAAGAAGCAGCGCTGGGTGCGTTTTACGTTAAATATGCAAGGCCTTTCTCTTCTTTTGGCCCGAGCGTGCTTTTGATAGATTACAACGAAGCATAAAATTGATGAAATGAGAATTAAGTGAGACAATATATAAAGTGGAGAAAAGAGCTGGCACGGGCTGACGGTGGAGCCGCAGCAAAAACGAGCGGAGAATGAGAGAGGAAGCTTTTTCTTCTCTCACACACACTCTTTTTCCTTTGCAGCTTGAAATCTGCGAAGGCGTGCGCTTGTTATTTTTTCCATACATTCGAGGCCTCTCTTTCTGCGTGTGTCATCACCAGAGACATTACTTGATGACGACGACGGCTCGGCAGGCTGCACCGCCTCCTTAAACGCTCACCGCGGCCACCAGCATTTTGTAGCCTCGGCAATTTACTTTTTTCGCATCTACCAGGCACTGGTGACAGCGCAAAAAACTCCCAATTCAAGGCAAGAGCGTTTTTGGGCCTTTGCCTGTGAGAGTCAGAAATTGAATTTAGCCACCGTGGCTCTGCGAAAGTTTGGCCAAATTACCAAAAGCGCCGGTATTTTCGGCTCGCTGCCACTCTCAAAAGCCCCGGTGTGTGTGCGTTTGCGAAATATACATGAGGCGCGGCCGTCTGTTTTTGAGTTGACCAATTAAAAAGTACACGCTTCTGTGATCATTCTGAATGGTCGTTTATGTGTATTTACACATTTATTTTCACTTTCTGTTCTGAACTGAAACGAGATGTATTTCGTGGAACAGTGTGCAAAAAAGCTTCAAACCCTAGTTATTGGAAAATTAAATTATACTCAAGTACAAAAGCCATATAATTATCCTTCAGTCATGAAAATTAAAAAAATAAATTCTTAATACTTTTTGCTTACATTTTTTTATTTATTATTTTGTGCCTTCATATTTACATACACACCATCCGTTCTCAAGACAAAACTAATCGTCAGATTTTTGTTCTCTTTTAACTTAAATTTTACTCAATGGTCAATAATATTCTAATATTTGTTATTGAATTTAATTTTATCGTAATTAAAATTACAAGTAACAGTTATTTCAACTGCACTATTGAACCTCGGGCAGCAACCAAATTTTATAAAAAAAAAAAATAAAAAAATTAAAATCAATCATTATAAATTTTTCTATCAACAAAATACATTTTAGTTTTAAAACTAAATTGAAAACTATTATTAAACAAAACATAACCATATTTTATTTTTTCAAACTATTCAAAATTTCAAACTATTGAAATTTTTTTCTTTAATTTCAGAAGTAGAAAATCTACAATGATATTCAATCTGTAGTTATTTCAATTTTTGTTGATGTTTACAATTAACTCTGACAATTATATTCACTGCACTACGGCATTATATAGGTAATAAACAATAAAAACTATTTGCGATTGAATCACAACCATTTGAAATTAATTTTCATGAAGTGAGAATGAATTATCCAAATTTTTAACTTAGATCTTTGTGTCTATTATTTATTTATTACGGTGGATACTATTCTTTCCATTAAAAATCAGATAGGGGAACGTGACAAATAATTACCGCTGCGTACACAGGGACGCTTTGCAGAGAGGAAGCTCATGGTACAAGCAGGAAGAGACAACACGACTCTGGCTCTCGATGCTGCTACAGCTAGAAAAGTTCAGCCACCAAAAGTTTTTCCGGCGACTAGTCTTTAAAAATAAAAGGAGAGAACAAAAAGGGATGGGAATGGAATGAGTTTTCATTGTAGCGATGGAGAGAAAGACCGGCACTAGGAATTTCTCTTTCTCTCCGTGCTTGTGTCATTGTTCCATATTATATAAAAAAGTAAGTTGTCTGTCTCTGTTCCAACTGGTTTTATTTTCCACCGAGCAGGGCCCACCGGTGTGTCACACACAGAGAGGCGCGCACGAGATAAGAGCAAACAAAATGCAGCCAGCTTTAATACACACGCTTGTTAGGCGCGGTTCAAAGAGAGGACACCGCGAGAGCGAATGATTAAACGACAGCCGGCTGAGGTGCCGTAATTGAAGATGCAGCCATCCGCCGCGTGCATGTGCAGCTGATCTGCATTCCCAACTCGATGGCAAACACAGACAGACACACGTCTTGCCTGGATGCGATCTTGTTACCCAAGCGTCAAGGGTCTATTGTTGGATTGTCACTTACGATCTGCGCCTCCGTTTGCATCTGTAAGGTTTCCACAGGTGAAATGAGCTAAAATTTCCCTTTGATTTTACTCAATGATGATCAAATTCTTTTTCTAAAAATAGTCTAAATATAAAGAATTTAAAAGGAAAAAAAACATCCTTACCAATTTTAATATATTTAATTATCGACTTCAAACAACTAATTAGACTTCAATATTACAATTTAAACAAAAGTATGATTTGTTTAGCGATATTTTTCTATTTCAGGATCACAAAGTGCTGAAATTTAATTCAATTTTTATAAATGGAAAGCTAAATTTTGGTTTGTTGAAACGAATTTCAATTTCTACATCTTACATTAATTAAAATGAAAATGACTGAAAACTTTCATAAACTATAATTCTTTCGCAGAGTTCACAAAGTTAATTTTTTTTACCAGACTTCAACCAGATAATTTTAAGTGAAACAAGTGTGATATTTTTTATGTAAAAAATTGACAGATAATTTTGAATCAATTTCCCTCTACTTCACGGTGATGGGGAGCAGAAAAAAATTAGAACTGATGGAGTGGAAATAATTCAAATCCGGAATGACGCTTGGGAAAAGTCAGTGTTTTGGCTTTCGAGGCGAGGCACCGCTTTATCATGTGAAATAGACAGCCTGGAGATAGATTTTAATGACAGCTGCCATATGGCCCCACACAAATGTGACCTCATATCAGTCGGCTTCGTTTGGAGCCACTTAAAAGCTGACCTCCTGAGAAGAAGGTCGGAGGTCAGAGCGACGTCAAATTTGTCATCTTCCACCCACAAACTTCTAAATTAATCAAAACCGGAAATCATCTCGTGTAAAGAATCCTTATTTAACCCTGAATGTTGTGACTCACATTTTTTACAGTTGCAAATCTAGTATTTATTTTCTCCAAACAGGGGCTTTAGATAAGCAGACGCAATTTCTTGTCACAAAATCCGGGCAACGTGGACTTTGTCGATAGCCAATAAATCCGATTCCTTTTTTGTCAATAATCACACAATCGCGGACCCACTCGAGGGGTGGCAATTGGAGATTGCATTATTTGTCTGCCCACACGCGTTGCATTTCAACCCTCCGCGCCGGGCGTGCATTATTTGAGGATTATTGGCACGCGCTCGGTCGAAACTCAATGTCTTGGAAAATCTTAAACATTGCGCAACGCTTTATTTATTTGCGGCCCGTGCCAACTTTCGCTTGCAGTTGGCTGCGGCATTTTTCCAATAAACGTCCGCGGCCAGTCGGAAAGCTGTTGTGCTGTGGGAATCGGGGCGGTTTGATGAAAAAATGTGGAATTATTATGTAAATGCGCGTGTACTGGCAGACGTCGTTGCGCGGTTTCGCTTCTTTTTTTGCGCAAGCCAGCGAAATTGGACATGCTCCACTGATATTTAATAGGAACGAATTTAGCTGGGGTCCAGATAATTTATATTATATAAACAGCTGAAAACGAAAGCACATAAATTCACAATATAATGCAATTTTTTTGACTCTTCCTTTTTATTTATGACCGATTCTATTACATCAAATTGCTTCAAAATTTTAATGCGGCTTTCAAAGAAAATGCTTTCAATTTCTTTTCTTTTTATTCAGTGATTATTTTATTAATCTCTAAAATCTTTAAATTTAAACAAATGAATAAATATTATTTTTTAAATAATACAAATTTAATAAAAATCTTAGTCTTATTGAATATCATGTCGCTGAAGTAAAAAAAAAAACTGCAGAGAATTTGATAGATAAATTGTTGTATAGATCTTAGTTGCTTACATTGATTAACATTACTTTTTGGATGTACTTGAGTTTAAAATTGAATTATGCAATTTTTAATTATTTTTATAACAAAGTGGAAATTCTTGCAAAATTGAAATGCAGCAAAACCAAAGGAATTTCAATATATTATGCGTTTTGCATAATTGCCTCATCAGCGAATCGCACTCCCAACAATTTTTAATAACGTTTTGCTTGCAAAGAGCGTAAAAGGCCGCGTTTGTGTGTACATATTTATTTGCCGGCTCGCTCTCCAGCCAAGCGTGATACTTGCACCCGCGCCGTTTCATTTGTAATTAAAACAGGCGCCGCTTTTGTGATGCGTGCATTCGGAAATAATTTGTTTCTGCGTGTATATGTGTGCCGCTGACCACAGAGCAGAAACAGCCAGAAAGAGCCGTCAGGACGGGGCTAGGGTGAGTCAAACGCAAGGGGGATGATCACCTGCACACACACACAATCCACCCCCGGCAGCAAAACCAAACGCGCACGTTATACTGCTGCTGTCTGACGCAAACGCCACTCATCAAGAAACCGCATGCCGTGTCGTGTGAGAAATTAAAAAGTTAATTGGCGCACGCCAAACTCCCTTCCTACTGAACATATAAATAAAAATGATGTTTTTAAATTTTTTAAAATTAAATTACCAAATTAAAATTTTTAAAAGTTTTATTTTTACATTTTGAATCTTTTTTTTACTAGGGTCAGGCCAGTGCCCTTCTAAAATCTAATATAATTTTTTTTTTTACATTTTTCCAATTTTTTTTGTTACAGTTTTACATTAATTATGATATAATTCAAATTGATAAATTGAAATATAAAAATCTTAATTTAAAATTATAATTTTTTTTACAACATTTGAGTTTATCTTTCACCCTCTAATTATTCACCTTTAATCATTTAGAGGAAATAATTTTTCCAAAGGCACGCAACGTAATATACTAATTAAATGTTTATTAATTACAATAAAAATCTTGTTAGCCCGAAAAGTCAAAATTTTGAAGTCTTGCAAAAATTACTGCTGACGTTAGCAAGTGAGGAATGTTAGAACACATTTTATTTGCCACTCGTTTCCTCAGCGATTTGATTTGCATGTGAATTGAGTCGAAATATCTTAATGGTGAATTTCCCCAGCATGCAGCGACTGGTGATGTTGATAAATTCTCCTTTCTGCCTTTGTAGTGGTAAGTTGCAATCGATTTGCGATGTTTATGTGCGAGAGAGCACCGCCCGGCGGCAGCAAGGGTGCCGCAGGATATTAAAAGTGCTGGGAGCACCGCACACGCCAGCAGGACTACTACTTTTGGCATGGCTCTCTCTCGCTGCTAGTTGACAATTCCCCGGACGCAGTTTGTGGTGGCCGTAAACAAACGTATTCAAATTACTTCCGCTCCTTTGGGATCATACCTCTAATGTCGTGTGTCCATTTGCTGCGCCGGGGCTCCGAATTCGCCAACTTTTCGCCCGGGCCCGCCACCGCCGAGCACCAAATAAATCCCTGTGTGCTTTATAGTGCCGCACAACTTGAGCCGCCAAAAATTAAATGTGCACCGTTTTAACGCTGTGGTTCCGCGCAAAGAGCCAATTTACATGGATGTGTGTTGCACACTTTTTTTTTAAAAAACGCCAATATTCATTAAAATTTACAAAATTTAAGCAATTTTGTTTTCAAATTAGATCTGAATTGTAGAATGAGTGTTTGTAACTAATTAATTAATTAGCATTTTATTAGGTAAATTGCAGGAAAAATATAAAATTTGTTTGTTTACTGATAAAAAACGCTGATTGAATTAAAAAATATTAATTACTTCATTTCATTTAATTTTAGATGAATTCTTTTACAAGGCAATTCTGCCCTGCATCAAAACAATTTATCTTGAGCCTAAAATAATTTATCTCTTTTAAAGCAGATGGAAAAAATTTAAATCACTTAGATGATTTAGATGACCAAGATAATATTTTTTCTTTTTCTCTATACATCTCAAATAATACAACGTTTTTGTGGTCCTCATTTCAGTATAATGCATTTAAATATTTTTAGTTATTAAATTTAAATTTTCAGTTTATTGTCAATTTGATAATTATGTATTGTTTGATGTAAAACTTGTGTTACTTCACAGTATCTGGACGAAGAATAAATTATTAATTTCTCTGCAACACACAATGAATCTTCAATTTTTGAGCTTACTGTAAACTACAGATTTTAATTAAGGAGGATAAATAATAATTCTACCCTTATTTAACATACAATTTGCTCATTTATTCTGTTTCTTAAAAAATCCACCTATTTCAACATAATCAAAAATCTTCCTGCAATCTACAGTGATACTATCAGTCCACGATTTGCGCGCAACCAAAATGATTTACACCGACGGTAGTAAAATTAGAGCCTCGGCTGGTTATGTGCGTGTGTGTGTGTTGGGACAAAACGCAAGCACCAGGCAGAATTTCGCCTATTCCCATCTGAATTAAAGGGGTAGCGTGCGAGATAAAGTGGCCCTTTTTGTTGTGACGGAGGGCGACAGAAGCAGTCGTGGAATTTAAGGTCTCGTTTTGCTTTGATTTATTGGCATTTGATTCGGTCGCTTCCGTGCGGGACTGAAAGAGCGAGAGAGGCGCGGTGCCATTTTGATACTTCTGTGAAAAACGTCCATAATCGAAACTTATTTCATGTCTCATGCAAACGTCGTTCGCCCCCTTCAACGACGGCATGCACAGTTTGAGAAGTGAATGGCTGGAAAAGCGAGGTGTGCTGCCTTAACTTCTCACACAATTCAGTGCTGTTGTTTGCAAAACGGAAAACACTCATTGCGAGCACGTCTGCGTGTTGCCATTCAAAGTCGAATTGATGGCCAGGGTTTTTTTTTAATCATTGAATATTTTCAGTTATTTATGTCTAATTGTATTAAATATTAAATTTGATTAATTTTTCTTTTTCATTTAATCTAAATCACTTATTATTAATGCACATTGCCTTTGTCTGAGGAAAAATATGTACGATTGTTACAACTTATTTAAACGTGTTATGATAATTGGATAGTAGTTATTTACAATTTATTTCAACTTAAATTCAAAATCAAAAGAAATATTTTATACCATAATTAATATTTATTCATTATATCAAAATAAATTGCTGCATAAATTAACGCTTTATTAGAAAAATAAAACTAATCAATTTAAAAATATGTTATAAAATTAAAAAATGAAATATTTACTTTCATCGTTAAATTAGTATTTATTATTTTTAACTTCTTCTAAAATAGTTTTTAAATTTTTAAATTGTGTTTCTGTCTTTAACATAAAGCTGGTGTAATGTATTTTTTCCTCGTCAGTCTTCAGACGGGATAAATCTATTCCTATCCTCAACAAAGAATTTCGCGTGTTAAGCGTTGCGTGTTGCCTACCTTGCCGCGCTCCTCCTTGAACTTCGTGGCTCCTTGTATAATTTTTCCGGCAGAGCCACGTGTTTTATTTGCCCAAGCCGGTTTGCATATGTATATTTTAAAGACGTGAAATGTGATCATTTTCTTTTCACCACTTTTTTTATCCGACACCGCCGTGGGGCTTAATAACATTAAACGGACCGAATTAACTGCGTAGGAGGTGCCGGGTCGTTCTTTATGTACTGCCGGCCGCTGCTGCCGATATATCAGCTGTCATCCCAGTGGGGAACACGCACGCCTATGATTTCCACCCGAAGACAATTAACCCCACGTAACCATTATCAATCTCGGCCTTTATGCTACCTTTCGCCTTGCTGCCTGCCCAGCAATTGTAATCAATACGCGTCGCGCACAATTGCATCGAAACCATTCTGACTGGCTGCCTTTTGCTTTGATACAAATTCTAGGCCGACGCAGTGGGGATTCTGCTATTAGGACTCAGTGGTAATGGATCAAGCGGCGGTTAATTTGCTAATTTGTTATTCCTCAAGCGGATTACACAAATGTGCATGTCTCTCTCGAGTGAGGAGGAAAATCAAGACGAGTTAATTTTTTCAGAGAAATTAATTATCCTTTGTTGTAGCGTTTCATGATCCAGACTGACTAGGAAAAATAAATTTAACTGGCACTACCCTTTATGTTATGTTAATAAATTTTAAATTTTCCTAAAAATAATTTATATATTTTGAATAAAATATTTTTTGAAAAAAATAATTCCCTGCGCAATATTGCAGCCTAAAAATGTAGAGCAAGATAATATTGCTTTCTTTAATCAATAAACTACTCAGTCAGAACCCCTTTGATTAAAATTTATTTTAAATTCATATCACCAAATAATTATCTATTTCATTTTTCATTTGAATTACTCAGAATTATTTAAATGAAAATCGACGTATTTAAATGAAAAAAATAGTACAAGAATCTAATGATCTATCGTGTGCTATTTAGAATTAAGATAATCATACAGATAACCATTTAAAAATATTCATGAATTTAGTTTTAATTAATTATTAAAATAATGGAACAATTGAGGTTTCCTTATTAAAACGGTTTTATACATGAACTAAACAGCCAACAATGTATAATATTTTTTTTTTTTTTTTAATTTTTTACATAAATTTAAGCAGCAATGCGTTTTCAACACTTTGCCCTGCTATCCCCTATTTTTGGTTTAAAAAGGACAATAATTGTGACGGTCATCTCGCCGAAAACTTTTTGGTTCAAGTGGAAGAATTCGATTGGAAGAGGAATTTGTTGTCTTTCGGGGAGAAAAACGAGATAAAATAAGCCACAAACTTGTTAAGACGACTCGTCGAACACGCTTGGGGAGAAGGTGTGATTGATTGTTTTAATCAAACTCAACGCGCTCTCCAAAGTTCCAAACAAAGCGGAGGGCTCCGACCTTACACGAGAGAGTGAATACAAAAATAATGACTCTTTAAATTCTCCGCCGCGGCAACAAACGAGGTTCTTTTCCTCTTCTCTTCCACGGCAGGAAAATCTCTTTCCTTCTCGCGCCGCTTTCAATTCAATAAAATAAAAGTTATTACAAGAGTCGGGTTATAAATGGCCTCATTACCATTTCAAAGTCAACTCTCCACCTCTTCTTTTCCGCTCGCACGGATCTCTTTTTTTCCGGGCGGTATAACTCAAATTTTAATTGTCAGGATCAAGAGTTGATTAGAGAGCGAGGTGAATTATTATTTATATTCCGTGCAGCGAATCTCATCGCAGCTCGGACGGGGTTAATTTGGTCCCGGTAGAATTATGCTTGGAGCCGGTTCGGATCATCAATATTCAAGAGCAGGAGTCGCATTCCTCAACAACACGTGCCCAGCATTGCGCCTCACCTCGCTGCTTTGTATCTTATCGCGTCGCCGGCCGGCACTTTTGTTTGCGCCAAGAATGCGTGGGAAATTCGCGAGCGCACAAAAAACAGAAGGCTCTGCTGAGCTCGGATCCTTGCTTTTTCCCAAGGGGCGTCTTCTCGCGAATGGATATATAAATGTGACTCTCTTTGCTTTTTTCAATGCTTCTTTTTGCACACACACAGGTTAAATTTATTTCATTGTTTGGGAACCACGACGAGGATTTAATCAGGGACGCGCAGACAATTGCTCGCCTTTTTTTGCGACTGTCTACGGCGGTAAATGGAAATTGAGAGAATTGCTTTTTACAGACGTCGGCGCCTAACTGATTCTGTGTGGTTAGTGATATTTGAAGAGTTGATTCTGTGTTATATTATACAATTATCATTTGGGAATTTAGAAAAACATTCAGTTTTGAATTATACAAATAGAAACTCTATATTCTATTGCAGGGGAATATGCGAGTTGTTTTACAAAAACTTAACAAATTGATGAACCAGCATTGTTTAAATACAATATGTGTATATAATTATTATACTTAAAAATAATACTATTCAATATTATTGAAAGAGTGAAGAAAAATATGATAACAAAGTAAACAAATTATTAAAAAAAAAAAAAAATATGATTATTAATAATATAATTAATTTTATGAAAATCGCTTAAAATTTAGAAGTTTTAAGAATTTAAATTAAATAATGAAGTAACTTTAATAAGTAAAAATTATTTGTATTTTGTTGGTTTGTTGCATTTTAGTTGAGAGGCCCAGCGCGCTGCAGTCCAACGTTCATGTCATTTTTTTGTGAATTTAATAATTCTGGAATTCTTGCACGACATTTTTCATCATAAGTCAAAAGAAATAAAAACGTTGAAATTTTTTTCTGCTCTTCAGATTAATTATTTGAATTTTTTTGTATTTGTAAATAAAAGTTGAAAAATAATCTTTTACTGTTAAATTTAGCCTTGTGACAAATGCGAGGCATTTTTTTGAAATCATATCCTTGTGTATGACATAAAGAAACGCACTGCATGCTTGAGAGGTTCAGCTCTTATCTATCAAAACTGCCTGGGTGGCCAACCGCGTGCCTTATAATGTATGCGAAGAAGCTCGTCAAATTTGTCTCGCAACTCATTTTTATCATTCAAGAGAAAAAAAATTATGAACGAGTAGCGCTCGGTGTGTAACACAAAAATTTTTCTTTAAAATATTCATCATAAAAGGGAACAGATATTAATTATCGGAAAAGGTTCTTTTGAGCAACGTAGACGGTTTATATATTTATTGTGCCACCGCGTGCGCTCTGAAAAAAAGCAAATATAATCTTTGGCGTTGGCGGCGTTGCGCACAATGCTGATTATTCATGAAACATGAAACCTTGATCAGCATCCCCGAAAATAATTGCCGACAGCAGCAGCTGTGTAGTTGATTTCTGATACACAAGAGAGTAAATATACACGTTGTACAAATGAGCGCTCGCTCGGCTAATAAGCTTCCCCCAAACACCCCCCGGTATTTATAGAACTTGAGATTTCATTTCGCGTTTATTTTCCATGGGACCGCGATGAATGAAAAGGAAAACGAAACATCTCTGTTGCAACAGCGGGCGTGTCAAAAGTTCCCATTATCGCAGTGGCAATGCGTGCTGCCTATTTTATATCAATTCCCTTTGCTGGAAAGTGAAATTGTCAAGCGAAAGAGATGGCGACCCGCTGTGCGTCGCTGCCGCATTGTGCACGCTGCGAGGACGACTGCTGTTGATGCTTATTAGCGTCTCTAATCGGCAAATCATTAGCAAAAACTGTCACCGCCCTATCACGAGACGAGCAGATCGATCTGCCTTGATAAAAGTGACAGCTCGTTCTCTGCTCTCCGTCGCTGGCTTTTCCCATTGTCGGCGGCCAGACGATTGTCGCCGCTCTCCAACCGGCGGCCGTCGATCTTGTTCTATCTGCGTTCGGCTAATTACGCTTTCAATGGATATTGATTCTTCCTCGAATCAAAAGAGTGGCGACAGCTTTGTTGCAAACGTGGCTTTTTGTCTCCTCACATCACTGATTCTTGCGTCAGCATCACCGCAATCGAAATAGCAAAGATAGATTTTTTTCTTGTCAGCTTTATTAAAGAGTGTGCTTTCATTTTAGTTTTATTTTCCTTTGGTGAGTCAAGATTTATTAAATTTCAAAATTCTTTCTTATATTTTCCTTTTTTATATAAAACTGAAAATAAAAAGTGAATTAGGAAATTCATGATTGCACAATTTTTACATTATCTATATTTATAACACAATTAATTTATTAACAAAACTGATTCATGCGTTAATTTTGTAATGATTACAACTTACTCAAAGTTTGTTTATTATAAAATATAGAGAGTGAATTACTGTAGATTATTTGAGCAGATATAGTTTAACTTTGAACTTCGAATGTTGTAAAATTTTATATAATTTAGTTATTTATATAAGTAATAAGTGAATCTGGCCGTAAGTAACTATTTATTAATTATAACAAAAACTAATTATTATTTTTTTGGCCTGAACCAAATTAAAGTATTTTCTCACGCTTGCAAATCTTGTGCCTTAACAAAAGACCATTCACGGAAATTAGCCCCATTTTCAAAATTAAAAAGACGTGCTTTACAATAAACATCCTTTTTCTGCCTCAGCCTCCAACAAAAGCTCTCTGAACGGAGCCGGCTTTTTACGTTTTATGTTGGTACTTCACCCATGATGCAACTGATTGCATCTCTCGTTTAAAGCATCCTGTCGCGCGCACTGGGGTGATCGCAGATAAGATTTTTTCGGCTACATTCAAAATTTGGATAGGTGACATGCATCGGAGAAAAAAATGAGCCAAGCTTCGTGTTTTCATTCAGCCTTGTCTATGCGCTAGACTGAACTTTGAAAGTCGGTGCAGCAAACCCGCAGTATATATTTATGCAAGCGTCTCTTCAAACGCACCCTCAAGCGCCTTTTTTATTTATATTGCGCTTCACTCTGCTTTTGATTAAACTGCTTTTCTTGAAGAGCTTCATTTTGGAGTCAATTGACGTTCTATTATGGCGATGTGCATCTGAGAAATTCTGTTTTATGACTCGTAAATCATACGGGAATTTATTATCATGCTTTTATGTCTGCTTTTATATGAACGCCCAGCGCCACAAGTGAAAACTGAAAATGCGTACTCTCAAGTGGGCTGCATGGGTTTTTAGAAGATTTAATTTAGTGTTATAGAAGTCCGTGATAATAAGGCTAAATTGAAAATTTATTAATATTAAAAAAATGCCAAATTACCTAAAATTCAAAGGCATTTTTTTTTTTAATTTTCAGAGAATCAAGTGAATCAACACTATTTTTATTGAACCCCTACAATGCTACTAAAAGTTTTTAACAAAGTCTATAAAAATAATCATCTCCAATAATTTGGGCTTTAATTTTAACTTCCCATCAACAAATAAATATTAAAATACAAAATATACTTTCAAATATGTCAATTATATTCGCTGTCTTTTATTTAATTATTCTCTATTCAATATTCAATCATTAATACACAGCAAAAACACTGTCTTTCAAACATAAATTATGCAATTAAATTTATTTTGCCAAAAAATATTCTAAAAGAAATACTCAATTATTAAAAAAATATATTTACATATACATTAAAATGGAAACGATGGAGCAATGATATTCTACAACTGCATTGTTAAGTTTTACTGATAAATGTGCATTGTTGGAGGGCGATGCGCTTGAAATTCATTGCTGGCAAATGAAAACATAATATTCAGAGTAGCAATAATGAAAGAGGATTAGCTGGCATTTGCAGCGCACACTGCGAGAGCATTGTGTTGTTCTTAATCCACCCGCACACACGCGGCTTACTTTGCTGATTGCAGAACCCTGCGCTCCGTCCTCTGGCAGCTTCTTTTCACCACTCTCACAAATTACCGGACACGAAAAACCAGTGCAAAAGCCGCGCGATTTCATTACTTTGTCCACACATCTGCCACCAATCACGCAAATTCGGTCGATCGGCTCAATTCAAATTCGAACAATACAATCCAAATCGCTCTGAATATAAAATATTATAAAATTTAATACTCGCAATTTCGATCGATTGTACAATAGGAGGGCGTCATTTTGTCACAATGCCACCGATTCCATTGTTGTGAAAATAGAATTCCATGTTGCGGCCATCTGGGGCGCGTGGGGTGATAATATGTAAAAGTTCGGAAAGTAGTCCGTGTATGTGCGATGACGTCACCAAACAAATGCACGCATACGTAATGAGGGTGGTCGGCCAGGGTTGTTTCGTTGGCACGTTTAATGCCGTGTATTTCGTGGACCGACCTCGCCAGCAGAGAGGCGCCCAGAGAACCATTATTCACCTCATCAATTATTTGTCCCCGCCAAATCAGCAGCAGGCTAATCCTCGTTTGGGACGCTTGTTGCGGCGCAAATTACGTCTAAATAGGCGTTCCGAACTCTGCTTCCCTATTGATGGTGTGAAAATTTGCGGGTAAAACGCAGGATTGAACAAAGATGAATTTTTAATGAAATTTCCAATTTTGTTTTATGGAAACAAAAAAATATTTGAAGGACACCATTCAGGAATATATTAAACTTTTTTCTTAAAGCTATAAATTAAATAATTTCAAGAAAAAATAAAGATATGCGTGAACTGATATTGGCTTAGATTCATTTAAAATAATAAAAATATAATATTATAATCTGAGAAAAATTTTTGATTTGATAAATAATATGACATTTAATTATAAAGTAATAAAATATTCATCAGCACCCTCTAATTGTACAATATCATTATAACTTTAGTGTTTATTTATTATTTATCCTACGATGCCTTTATCAGACAACATTCGCATTTATTATCCTCTTTACCTGATGAAAACAATTTGGGAAACAATGGAAAATAATATTCGCTGAACAAAATCGCACACTGCTACACCCAATCACAACATACATAATATTGATAATTAATAACTATATTAAAGTTTATGGATAATAACATTTCGTTAAACCTTCATACGCCTACGCTGAAAGTTTGTTGAATTTAAGCGAGAAAAAGATTTTTCAAATAAGTTTTCACAATCAACTGAAATGCCATGATTACAAAACAGCATTATTATTTATTTAAGCAACCTAAAATTAAACTTTAATCCATATTATATTGAATAGTCCAAATTTGCAGGCGTAAATAATTTATCAATTTATATTGCCTGATTCTAAATTAATAATTTAATTATTTTCTCATAAATTTGAATGTAACTTGATGAGCATTTAAATCAATAATAATTAATTTAAACAATAGCGACAATGGTTATAGTAAATTAAATTTCCGATTTAATATAATTTGTTTTCAAAACCTTCAAATTTTAAGAGATGGTGTACAAGGTTTTTTAATTATTTTAATATATCTTCTTTTGTGACTGCAACTTTATAATTTTTTAAATCGTAAGCAACTTATATATAAATATCCTTCAAGTATCATTGTAAGAATTATTTGAACTCACTCAACAACATGTTAAACGAACATAAATTTGTTCCTCAATTTAAAAAAAAAATCACTTTTGATGCACCGCTGATGCACCGAATGTTTCTATAATATTGTTGCAAATATCAAATAATGGCATATTTGCGCCTCTCTTTTATCCATTCAGAAGAGTTTAACCATCTGCACATTACTGAGAGTGCGGTGCGTGAAACGTAATTTGCGTCACTGTTTGTCCAGTCACAAGAAGAAATGGGCTTTGAACATGCACACGCTCGCGGTTGGTCACTCATTCGGCGGCGACAATGAGCCAGGCATACTTTTTGATGTTATCTGTTACACACTCATATACATAAACGCACAAATAACACCCTCTCCCTGCTCTTATTATGCTGATTGTTATTGTTATTGTGTTATGTGTGTTTGCGAGTCGCGCCGCCACCACGCATGCATGTTCGCAAGAGAGAGTGAGTTGACATTGTCATTTATAATGGCACGTCAGAGGATTGTGTGTTTGGCGTGGTGTTGAAGTCGCGAGCGCCGGCAAAATAATAAATGCTGAATAATTAAGCAGATGAATATGCAGATTAATGTGAGCGTGTTCGCTCGACTCACACTCGCACAACCGAAGCACCACTTTCTCTCTCTTGATTTGCCCGCGGCCGCCAAATGGACTCTTTTTGTTTTTGCCCAGCTGTTGTTTTTAAATTAGCCGCTCGCGCATTTGTGGCAAAAAGTGGCATCCTCCCTTTTTGCCGCCGCCAGCGAGCACAACTTTAATTCAATTCTCGGCGTCGGCGAGCTTGACTTTTTCGTATAACTTGCGATGAAAAAGGCAAATATCATTTGTACAATTTGCTTTTTGCTGCACACGGGATTCGTCCTTTTTCTAATTTGCGTCCGGTTTGCCCTGGCGCTGTTGGTTCTAAATTTTGAAAAGGGAAAGAAAACAAGGGCGCGTGATGTATAATTTATTTATGATGCTGCATTATTTTCCGCGTGAACACCGTGGTATTCTGAATGGCGAAAATTTAATTTGTGCTTAAAATTATGTAAATATGTTACTTAGCTTTCATTTTTACAATCTTTCAAAATTATTCCTGCCATTAAAGTTATAAACATAAGATTTATGGTTAAAAAAAGAACCAAAACATCTTTTTTTTAGAAAACTGGTAAGTTTTTAATTTGTTCATTCCAAAATTGCAAAAGCTGCAAATCTCTAGTTGCAAATTAGGTTTATTGGTGTACCACAAGGCAATCTCTGCTTATAATGAGATACATCATCCAGATATTCAAAATATTCTCTAACTAATAAAATAATCAGAACGATTCCTTCAGCAAATTCTGAGTAAAAAATCTGTATGTTTGCAATTGGTGAACCACAATGCTGTCTCTGCCCAAATCATGATACATTTACATAAATAATTCAAATATTATTTTAATTTTAAGAAAAAAAACCTTTTTTACAAACCAAAGAAAATGGCAATTTTCTCATATTACAATGATAATTTTACAACGCACATTAAATAAATTTCAATTTTTGCACTTTTTACGTATTTTTATTGTGGACGTTATCAAAAATTTGATAAATATACTGTGTCTCAGTAAAATATTGTTGTGTTATTTAAAATAATCCTCATTTAAAAAAAATTATATTTAAACATTTAATGTTATTTAACTAATAATATTTTGGTGCAAAATGTTATGTAAATAAAGTGTTTAATGTATCTTTTTATGTACGTTGCTAGTACAAATAAATTTTATGTAATTCAACAATAAGAGGGGCAATTTGATACGCTAGTGTGGTTTTGCGTTTTGCGTTTGGTATGAATTTTAAAGGGAGCATCAATTTGTTGCACCCGACCGACCGAGTCGATTCGCAATAAAAGCGGCCGTTTGGATGTCTTCGATTTTCCGCAAGGCCAGCGCCACAAAGAGCAGGCAGCCGAGGGCGACCAGACCGAGGGAGCTAGGGTGGCGTGGGCGCACCGCCGGCTGGGTATGCAACCCGGCAGACGCTGCGTGCAAGCGGGGTGCATCGGGCGATGCATCACACGGGCCATGTGTTCGAATGCGGTTTTATTGGGGACGAGACCGGGGGGTGCAGCGACCACATGCACGCGGGGGCGAGACACTTTCCTACATATATATCTGCCAGACAAACCTGAAGTATGGTTATGACATTAAAATTCAATTTGGCCGCTCCGGCGTGCTTTTTGCCCACGATGCGTTTGACAACAAATGCAATTTGTGGCACGCTGTGCTGCTTTTTTCTCGCGGATGCATAGCAATTGAACAACCATTGGTCCCTCCCTAGTTTCAAAATTTGTACAAAACTCAATTTGAATTTTTCTATTGCTTTCTAAGGAAATATTTGTTTTTGATTTTTGATTGATTCATGAACAAAATACTAAATATAAATTATTTGCAATTAGTATAAAGAAAAAATTACAAATGGAATTATGCTATTGGCTGAGCTCCTTTTTAAATTTCTGGTTGCATTAGTTTTAATTATTAATTGATGTACAAAAATATAACATTATCTCATTTTAATCTGATTAGCATAGATTTTTTTCTATAAATAGAATTTCATGACCGATTTTATTACAGATAAAAAGCACAGCTGCTGGTGTTTTGTATTTAATTGCATCTCATCAGGATTATCTCCGGCCGGTGGAATTAGCATGCTAATTTCATTGCTGCTGCGCGTATCTGACTGCAAGCCTTTAAATTGGCCGCAAACGCCCTCGTTAGGGCGAGCGAAAAATATTAAATTGCTTCATTTTGCTTCGTTGTGGGCAGGGCAGAGAGCATTTTACTTTAAAACCACCCAAAGCAGCTTAATAGAATCGCTAGCGCTCTGCAAATTTTCTGAAGTGCGGTCATTTGCGTTTGAAGTAGGTTATTAAAGTTATTGCAATTATCGTTATGGCGAATACGGGGCAGTTGCTAATCAACGTGTGGTTAATTATCTATTCTGCACTCACAATCAATAATATTTTAATGCATTCACTGGCTATTAAAATGAACCATACAGAAGCACTTTATAAAGTAACTAATTATTACTTCTTGAAACTTTTGCTCTATGAAGTGTTTTTATTTTTTAATATTTTAAAGATTTTTTTCATTATTCTGCAGCTATTGCTTCCAAAATGTGTACAATTTAAACATTTCGATTAATACTTATACTTTTTCAAAAAAAATTATGAGAAAAATCTACAACCAGTGTAGAAAACTCAACTAAAATATTTTGTGCATGAACCCAATAAAATTTCATTGGAATTAATGTTATAATTCAAAATCTGAAATGCATGTGCCACAAATCAAACTTAATAATGCGTATATCAATGTTATTTATTTTTAAAAGCGTTAAATCTTCTGAGCGCTTTACTTAACTTATTTAGGAAGTTTTTTTATAGCTTTCCACCAACTATATGTTAATATAAAAATGTCAAGTATTTTGAAGCAGCGTGAGAATATTTGCACATTAACGTAATGAATGAGCCGTCATGCGTACGAGAACATTGAATATCACTTACATGCTCTTAGCATAACGCAATTAAAGCGCATCAATCAAATTAAGGGAGAGACTTTTGGAGTAGAGAGTCGATCGTGCGTGTTTGCGCGTCGGGCGCAAGCGGGCCATTGTTTTTATTTGGCGGCGCAAAAAGCTGGGCGAGTGAGTCAAAGTCGGCCAATATTTGCTCAGGCGTTATTGCTCAAAGTGTCCATTACGCCGGGGGCCCTGCTTTTAATAGCGAATATGATCGCGCGTCGTGCCCCCTAATGGATTTGCAGAGCGATCTCCTCCGACGCACTCTCTGCGTAGCCACTTTTTCGTGATAGATTGTAGCCCTCAGAAAAATAAATTACGCCGAACACACTTCTTTCCCCTGCCATATTCTGCAAATTTTCATTTTTTTGGGATGAGAAGTTTTCGGTTGATTTTATTAAAATTGATAACTGAACTGAAATGAAGTTTTAGTTGTAAACGTTCTTTTTTTAAATTAAACGTCTTTCAATTTTTTTTTTTTAATTTTTACAAGTGCATTTATAAAATTTTGCCTCGAAAAAGTAAAAGATATAGGAGATATCGTGAGCAAGTGAATAGGTGAAGCTTTCATTGTAAATATTTGATTTTCCTTAATCAATTTTTTAATGTTATATGGCGAAATACTTTTTTAGTAATTCGATAATTTTTATAAAAAATAATGTTTAATCTTCTGTAACGCAATATTTATCTCCAAAATTAGGCGAATTAAAGGATTTTTACTGAATCGCTGGAATTTTGTATGGATATACCTGGACAATGTGTAGATTTTTAACCTAAGAATTATGTAATTTTGATCCCTTGTATATTTTAGGTGTAGCAAAACACATTGAGTATTAAAAAGTAGCACAAACAACTATAAAGTTTTGAACGTTAAAAATTCAAAATATTGAAACCTGCGCTAGATTTTTACAGGAAGCATGATGAAGAACTGTCAGCCAAAATAATAAATGGGGGGCTTTGACAGTTTTGACTCATAATTCTAGAACATTTTTTCGAAATATTATTTCACCACATCACTCCGTCATCCCAGCGAGCTTGCAATTTTGCAATTTCCGTTTGTTAACCGCAGAAACAACCACCACTATGCGTACAAAAAAACTATTCATTTTTACAATGGTTGGGTCAATGTACAGTGCTGCACTTGAGTCGCATCTAATTTTTGCAATTGCTCTATTTATACACGTAAGTTTATTTTTCCGCTCACGCCATATTTTGTATAAAATGCAATAACACTTGCAAATTTTTACAGATGCCCTTACTGACCAGTCAGACGGATGGTAAAAAAAATTATTTACTCTTCTACCATTAATTTCTCTAATAAGGGTGTGGCCTTCGGCACAAAGTGAAACGTTGCATCGCTGAGTGCATGGGATTGGTGAAAAATTTAAGCCTTAACTCCCAGGAGCTTTGCTACTTTCATGATAAATCTGGCGAAGGAATGGATAATTATGTACAGCTAATTCATCCGGCTTTTTTTTTGCATTTTAATTTCAACACATTTTTGTTTCACATTTAGACTGCGTCGTGTCAAGATTGTCCAACATTAAATTTGAACTCTGCAATGGTAATTAAAAATTCCATCAAATCTCACTTTAAATTAAATTAAAATTGAAATATAAAGTTAATCAAAGCAAGCGACCTTTTGCATTAATTCAACCCAATTATTCAAATCAAACAAGTAAAATTTCTCAAAACAGAATAATTATACATTCTATTTTTATAGGCAAAAACTTTAAAGCAGATCAATGCAGCTGGTATGTTAAATATTTTAAAATTTTCTTATCATTTTTTTTATGTGACATTTGCCGGACCATTTATCCAATCCCAAAATTTATTTGTTTTGTTCAAAATTTTAATTTTTGTCCATATATTTTAGCAGTCGGAACATTCAAGAAAATGTGCAACAAAACGATATACTATGCTCAGAGCATTCCAGTTGAAAATGAGGCAGCGATGTATGCTTGCAACTCATTGATTCGTCCAGGTTGGCCTTGGATGCCAAAAAGTGCAGAAGAAATAAAATGCATTATTAGCACATTGCCGTCGGAATTTTACCCCTCTGGATTATTACGGATACCTGCTTTCAGAAACACTTGCAAGTCAAAATTTGTGTATTGCGGTTTTAGAAATGGGACTTATGCGCCACTTAAAATGAACATATTGCCTTGGGTGCCAAAAAACCACACAAATAATACGCAAATTTCCTCTACAAAGACAATCGGCACATGTGTTGCTCTTTTATTTAAGGTGGAAAACAAAACCAGAGTGCATTCATTACAATTGAAGGAAGTGACCTGTCAAGAAAAAATAGCAAATATCTGTGAAACAGAGGATTAATTAAATCTTCAGGGCTTTTATTTGAAAACGTGTACATTGATAATTTGTAAAATAAATATAAACTATAAAGTGTAGTATTTTTCTTTTTAAAAGCAAAAGAATAAAATTGAAAATTTGATATAAATATTTCAGTTTTTTGTTAAAACAATAACTAATTTTTCAATACACTGATGCTCTGTAAATTTTTTTCATTTTAAATAGTTATTCATCGCTAATTGCGATTTTTTTATAGCTACATTATTTTCTCTTCAAAGCCAGTTTTTATTCTCGATTAATGAAGACATCATCTTAATTAAATTGAGAACACCAATTATTTACTCATATCTCATAATATATCATGGAACATTGGAGTCAATGAATCGCTCGAGTTAACAAAAGCTCCTTTTCAACACGACCCTACTTTTTCTATCAATTCAACAATGACCAGCAGCACACGAGGTAATAAATACAACATTTCTCATCCTGAAACTTTTCATCGTCTGTCGTGTACCAAAACACGAAACACGCGCGCTCACTAATTGCTTTTATTCGCCACTTATCCGAGTGCCGCTACCACTTTTATCTCCCATTTAATTGACAGCTGCGACATAAATAAAAATTTCAAATTGCACCCGCATGTGGGGAGATCATTAAAGCCTCCTCCAGAGTGCACTGGTCCATGCGCGCCAAATATGGAAATAAACACGTTTTTGAATAGGCCAAGCTGTGTTGTATATTTTTAACACCTTACGACGCGAAGGAGTTTTGATAATAATCATTCTCTCGAACGCTAACAAGCAGCAAAATGCGTCGCAGGAGCAATTTTTTTCTCTCTTCAAGAGGCCAATCGCTTGTCCCACCGGCCACTCAACGGCCCCTCAACGATGACACAAAAACCCTGGCAGGAAATTTAATGCCCTCGGAAATTTTCAGCAGAGGCTAAACAATTTTTTCCAGCAGAGCCGCTTTTTATCAGGGCCGCAGCTGGTGCAGCGTGGCATTTTTTACTCGGTCCGTCGTTGCTTGTTGTGCGGGCTGCATCTCTTTTCCTTTTAGTTTTATCACGAATGCGCTGTCGCCGTGCACGTTACGTATTATTGAGCAGTAAAAATGAACTGCCACTCACTCTGTCCCGCGTAATACCGTGGGGCTTGCACGGAGGCGATAATGATCCGCATTTCGCTCGTCGACTTTTACTGAGGCTCCTTTTTATGTCCTAAGCTACAGTGTGGGCTAATTATATGGAAAAGGGGGAAAATGCCAAAAATTCATTTCTTTGTTTTCCTATGACGGCAGAGAAGTACAGGAAGTTAAGTTTTTCTCTTAATAAAACTAAATAGAAAAGATTCTTAACAAAAAAATGTTAATAAATAAATTTTAATATGTATATATTTATTGCTTTATAAATTCTGTTCAACAACTTTCAATTTCAAAATTTCTGAACTGTTAAAAATTAAATTAAGTAAAAAAAGTATACTATGTATGAAGAGGTAGAAGTAAAAATTATAATTATTGATCTAACCTCAATATTTCTCTAAATTGTCTAAGAAAATTTTAATTATGTTTCAGGTAAGTGTGCCAAATTACATTTCCAAAACCTCGACAGCAACAAATCGCCTTCCTATGGTAAGTGGCTTTTCCTCCTCTCCCACGCTGCAGGATAAATTAACTTTGTTTAAAAAACGAAATGAGTTGCAAACAAAGAGGAGCCTAAACAATTTTTAATTAGCTGATACTGGCAACCGTTTTTTCGGATATATATCGGCCGATCGCTTTTTTGCCGTCGGTGGCACTCTTTTTGGTCTGTAATCAGAATAAATCAGCGCGTCGATTTTGCATCAGCATGTGTTTTGCAGGCCCTTTGAAAGTGTTTTTTAATTAAATCGGTTCGACCGGCGAGGGGCGCTCTTTCTGCCTGGTCGTTCAATCCACGCGCGGCGGCATTGATTGGACGCACAGGCCGGAGCTGAATTAGATCCATCCAAAGGGATGATTATGATGACGACGCTCTAGTTGCCGCCGTGCGCGCCCCGCACTCAGAAAAAAGTACCACAGATGGGCACTTGTGCAACCCTCAAAATAAGCCTCTTTCCTATAATAAAAGCGCGGGAACACGTACTCGAGAAAGAACCACACTACTTTCTCACACCACCAGCTCATCCTATTTATGTTTTAAGTGTAAAAAATTCACGCCTCGCCTCCTAATAGAAAATCGTGGCGCACACCATCATACCGTTCCCAGCAAGCACCCCCTCACCCCTTACGCCCAGCGAATTTAACGCGAGTAAAGAGGCTTTGATCATGCACGCATAGAGAAAATTTAGTTATAGTTCTCCGATTTAAGGTATACAGAGATAATTGAAAAATATTACATAATTCTAAATTCTGCAGCCAGATTTTTTTTTAATTATTTACGTTTACGTATGTAATAATTGCTTGAACGTTGGATGCAAATATTTATTTACATTTTTATTTCTTATTTAATAGTTAATTTAAAATAAAACAATGTTTATAATAAAAGCTGGCAAAAAATGTAAAATAGAAAGAAAAAAACATGAAATATACTAAAATTGCAGTAACATTAATTTAGTTGAAAGTTTTTTTTAGAAAAAAGATATAATGAAATAGAAATTACAGTTTAATAAACTGTATTCACCTTTTTATACCTATTAGCATGTTAAAAATTAATTATGATAGAAATTGCTAATTTACATTTAAATTTTAATAATTACCATAACATGAGTTTTACAACAGATATTATTCATTTACAGTTACCCACACTTAATAGATTGTTCATATAACCTTTTTGCACAGAGATGTTATTAGCCCCCAAAGGGTTTGTACCAGAAGAGTCCCACGTGGTGAGAAAAAAGTATAATAAAAAAGATTGCTACGTGTTAAATAAATACTCACATTCCGAGAGAATTGCAGGTCTATATGGATTGTGTATTATTTGCTTACGTGACTAGTTTCGCTAAGCATTGACAATTACCGAGCTCTGCTCGCTCTCGCTGGGTCGATCGGTCGGCTGGGTGAAGGGTTAAAAAATGGCTGATAGTCGGCGATGCAATTTCCCAGCCCGATAAAATCATTTCACGGCTTGCAGCTGCGACCACTCGCCGGGGTGCATGAGAGAAAAACGCATTTCCTAACCGAGCAACACTTTTCCTCCCTCGCTTGGTCCTATTTTCGCCTATTTTCACGTTAATAAGCCACTCCCGAATGCATCTCGTGCAGTCGGCCAGTGAATTTAAGGCCAATTTTGTGGCTTTCAAAAAGAGATAAAATTTTATGTCTTTCCAATCTATCAGGCGCGAAAGTGTAATAAAAATAGCATAGTGGCTCGCTTCTTTGAGTGTAAAACAAAGAGAGAATGTGAAGAAATTCATTCTGAGAAAAAAGCCAAATTCATCTGAATAAAAAAAAATAAAGATATAGTTGTTAAAATATTCATTAAAACTCACAGATACTTGTTTAAACAAGATTTAACCTTTTAATTTACGAATAATTGCGAAACAATAATTATCCCTCCTCCTAATTATCTAATTTACATTATAATGAATAACAATAATATTTTAAATTTAAAACTTTGAGAAAAAATTTGTTTTTAAATTATTTTCTCTATCAAAATAATATTTTGAACTATCTAGGAAAACACAATGTGTTTGAATAAAAATTTTAGATGGTAAATAACGCCAAAGTTGTTTGTTGTAAAAGTGAGGGGGAATTTTCTAGCAGGAAAAATATTTTCCTTGTTAAGCGGCATAAGGTGTTCAGCTTGATTTAACCTGTTTGGTTTCCTTTTCTCTGCGTCGCGAGCACTCTCGGCGAAAATATTACAATAACTGACAGAGGGCGAGTAACTGTTGTGTGCGGGAGCATTTTTCAATCCGGGGGCGAAATCCACCAAGTATATATACCGTGGAGGTGGCGGTGTAAATTTGGCAGCTGCCTACTGAGTGCATTCTCGCGGCGCTGACAAAAAGCGCGCAGCGATGCGGAACTCGACGAGATGATGCATTTTGCCGCCGCCGCACGCCGGTTTTGTTATTTTGATTCCATTAGGACTCATCAAAGGTGTGGAGCGGCCCATTCATATATGCCCTGTTCTTTTTAGCATGATACATTATGGAGAGGGTCCACGCGCGACCGAGACGCACTTCGCAGCCGCCATGATTCAGCAGCCGAGATCGATAGAGTATTGGTAATTAATCAACTAGAATGTGTTTTTGAAGTGGCTCGCTGGAAAATAAGTCGCGCTAATGCACGCCGGAAAATGCAAATGCGCATGTATAAAATTAAAAGGGGAAATCGGCCCACCAGCAGCTGGTGCGAACGCAGAATCAAAAGCACGCCGTTTTTATGTAATTAGTTTGCTCGGCGGAGCGCACTGCTTTCTTCCACGGAAAATATGAATGATGAATGTGTAATCAGCTAGGAAGTAATGGACGAGCTCTTTGAATAGGATTAATTTGGAAAATGGCTTCATTATGGACTTTAATAACAATATTGGCTCATAAATATAATTATTTTATCATGTATTATTCATTTGTTTCCATTTTCATTCCAAATAAAATGTATAAAAGAGTGTTTTTTATCATTTCATTCAAGATTTTTATTCTTCTTTAAATCTTATAATTTTAGGATTTTTAATTGAACATAAAATAAAATAGCTTTGAATTATAAATCCCCTTCGTAAAATTATATAATATCTTATTTGATAATAATTTGACTTTCTAAAAAATAATAGACACATTAATTTATCTCCACAGCTGAATTAAGGCAATGCTTCTGCTGTTTTGTCTCCAAAATGATTATGTTTGATTTTTTGCGAGTATGCACATTATTATTCACGACCTTGAACATCTGCGCTCCGTCCTCTATTAACATAATGCGTCGCTGCACTGCTTTCTTCTTTTTCTTTCTCCATAAGCACAAAGTTACGGAAATGACGACGCACGAGGGCAGACTTCTGGCACAAGGGCCAAATCTTAAGATGTTCCCTTGGAGCTCATCAGCCCAAATAAACATGCTAAGGCGAGGGGGACGTAAGATGTGCGCGCTGCAATAATAACAAGAGAGAAATCTCCCTTTTCAACCAGATGCACTTTGCAGCGGCTAAGATGATTATTTCGACGGAACTTGAGCTCATAACCAGCAGCCGAGAGCCAATTTAATTGTGTTTTCCTTTCCAACAACAATGTCAAAACTTCTTCCAAACATTGCCGTATTAATTGCCTTTTGGCCGTGCTGGAACTTCCGTGCAGTGCAGTGGAGAGAGAAAAGGGAATATTTTCTCATGAACTGCGGAGTCAAAAAGGGGACTCGAAAATCATCAAGTGGAGGATTTAAATGTAATTTATTAAAAGCCTTTTAATGAAGCTCCCCAAGAATATCAACGGATTTACCTAATTGTTTTCAACTTCATCATTACTGATTTATTTCTTAAAACATATTTATGAAATTCATGATTTATTTGAGTTATTAATACGCGAGCGATTCATTTTTATTGTTGTTATGCTCACTTATCTCTCCTTATCACAGAAAAAATACTACTTAGGAAGTGGCATGCAATAACTCTCTGAGAGAGTGATTTCCTGCCAATCAATCGTCAAACAACTTCCTCTGCGCAGCCCGATTTCACACTTCATTCCTCTGACACTCGTGAGGCCTCGATGAGGAGCCCATTTAAAAAACGACAAACTTCAGCTGATTCAAATATAATTCAGACCACCCCGTCTGTGTATATGAAACATTTCTCAGCAGCTCACTTTGCTGGCGCGTGTGTTGTTTGATGATAATGACGCAGCCCAGGGCGGACGTATTATAAAATATATGGGGTGGCGCGCGTACATCTCTCAAGGGCAGCATCTCGGCAAACACTTTGATATGCTGCCGAGGATTAAACTCGTCGGAAGACGTGTTTCTCTGATGTACGTGCGTTTGAGTGAAACGCATCCTCGGGGTCTGATTCTCGCTCTCGAATCCGGCAGCACCACCAACGCCTCTGGTGATTATTATATAATTTCGCTCTGATGGTGTGACTCTCTTGTGTCTGCGGGTTGCATAAATTCCGTGGCGGCGCGCTTGTTTACCTGTTTGCGGTCGGTAAGAGACTCTTCTCGTCTCTGTGTGAAACTGTGGGGATTATTGTTGTTCTGCCTTTAGAGTTCGCAGAATGAGGTGCTTAATTAATTTTGATTTGCTAAGGATGTGAAAAGAGCTTTGAATCCGCCACAAGCACTACTTTCCCTTTCCAATCAGCTGAGAAAATAAATTTCTGTACCGCACCATTCAAATTTTCCAGCAATTTTAAAATTTCACGGAATTTATAGATTTTTGTGTCCCATTGACCCACCGACCTATTGCTTTAGAGTAGTCCTCAGCAATGTCAAACTGCGTTTTTCAAAAGCATTGGAAAGTCGTAAATTTGCTGCAGATGCGAGGATGAGATGGGGTAAAATTAAAATGCTGCCAAGTATGGCCGTTTATACTATTCTGAATGGATTATTAGAAGTCGTGAAGGCACAATGAGCTGCCCGGGCACAAAGGGAAATTTATTTGTAAACCTGCCTGCCTGCCTGCTGGAGGGAAGATATGCAGTCAGCCAAGTGGAAGAAAATCTTGAGCGCATTGTGAAAGCAAGACGACGAGGGTCGTCTCAATATGGAAGTCGCAGGTCCATTCATTATTAGTACACCACCGCTATATCCTCCTGCTGCGCACGGGGTGTCGCTGTGGATTTCTAGCAACCCCCTGACACAAACCATTTGCCTTTGCTGCTAATGAGTTTGGCTAAAATGGATTAAGGTTTTTGCTATTTTCGGTCTACGAGGAGAAATTGTCTGGGGGAAAAAAAATAAGCGTCATTTTAATTTCAAATAGAGAGAAGATGGCTTTTTTTATTAAAATCCTATTTTTAAAGTTTAGAAAAATTTGAAAACTGTTAGGTTAAACAAATTACAAAAGGGAATTTGATATTAGATAAATATCAGAAGAATCTACGATTTATTTAAAGCAAGTTCGTTTTTTAAATATATGTGTAAGAAAATAACAATAAAAAAGAAATGATGGACTTATTTTAAGCTTGTATGAGCGAGAACAAATTTTTTCATACAAGAACTCCTTAAATTAAAATATAAATTTATATCTAATTAAAGTAAAAACAATTATTTGTTAGTTTTAACACCAAAGACAAAATTAAACAAATTAATTTTTATTTGGAAATAAACTAATAAATACCAGAAGCGTATGGGCCAGTCTCTGAACTACAATAATTAATAATAATCATTTTCTATTTTAAAAAATTTTAAAACTACTTAAAAAGTACCCAGGGTTTTTTCCTTCTTCCTGCTAAATTGAATTTTCCATTTCGTACCTTTCACTCTTCTTTAAACGAAGAAAAAACAAATCAGAATAAATAACACTTGTCGCAAAAAAAAGTGTTCTCTCTCTTGGCAGGCGCGCTGAGAAATGCGACTTAAAACGGAGCGAGAGAGTGAGTTTAATCAAAATAACGCTCGCACGCAAATTTACTTCCGGAGCCATTGTTTCGAGGAGAAATTGGATTTTCCGCCGTTGGAAAAAGTAAATCACGGCGTGATGATGGAGTCCGCCGGGCTGCCGAGCGCACACACGGAACACAATTTTGAATCCGCTCAGCAGCACAGAGGCAATCACGGCTTCGGAAAAATCCCCCTGAGAGTAAATCTTTTGGTTTCCCCGGAGACGCCTCGCGCGTTATTCGTGTGATGAGAGAGGGACAAGGAGAGAGAGAGAAAGAAAGACTAGTCGGTCGCCAAGTGAAAATAGGAAATCATCTCGCCAATTTGAGCCCGGCCGGATTTTTAAATTCGCTCGTCCCCACGGTCGCGGAGATAAAAGATCTTTCTATATGGGGGACCTGCAGCAGCCGGGATATAAAATTTCAATTTCGCCTCATTATTTGTCTGATTGACAGGCGACGGCGGCGGCTCTTTATCTGCTTGATGAAATATCATTACCCGGCTGAATGGGGCTCTTTGTTGGAAGCTGCTGCTGGATACATTTGGTCCGAATATAATGCAAGGACGCGCCATTATGCTCCGTCGCTATTTGCATATGCACGTCTCTCTCTCTTGTATATGAGGACATCAATTTTCATTACGCCGTCATTGTCGCTCTGCTCCTTGATGCCACAGCTCGATCTGTGCTCCCCGAGTGTGCACCTTGATTTGATTTGGTGCTGCTGCATGCTGAAGACGCGCAATTTATGCATGCGAGGGTGAACACCAAGGGATATCGCAGGAGGACGCCATGAACTGAATTGATGATAAAAGGCGACTAACCACAGAGCTTCCTTTCGTTTGATGTTTCATTTATCTTCTATTAAAATTAAATGGTGGGGTAAAACGTGTCCTCATAATTTTATATCAGAATTAACAACAGTATTTATTGGAATAACTGCGAGATGTTGGGTTAAAAACGTAAGATATAATCATCAAATTTTTTTATTGAAGAAATGGAATGTATAAAAATCTTTGGAGATTTGGAGTCAAGCAGTTTAATAATTATTTTATATTTACAACCTTTTAATTTTTTATACAAATATAAAAACAACTAAAAATTTTAATTGATTTTTGACTATTATAATTTAATATTAATATTATTAATAATATTTTTATATATTTGATTATATTTATTTTTCTAGAATACTATCGAATCTAGTAAATAAAAATCATTTATCAAAATTTTGTATTTGTAAAAGTAATTATGCAATGCATAATTCTTATATACGCCTGTCAAAATGACGTTTGATGATTGTTCCACAGCTCATAGTTTGTTGTTCCAGTTCATGTCTTATTATGTTAAAATTAATATATTGAGCACACAAAATATAGCTTGCAACTCTTAAATAAACAATGCAATCTATTAATTCACGATTTGATCTTGTTAAAAAATGAAATGAAATTGCTTAAAAAGTCATTAATATTTCCACCTCAGAAATTTGTTCAAGTAACAAAGCATTATTTATTTATTTTTTATTTTAAACTTATCTCACCAGTCTGTGCGCTGCACAATGTAATGCAGGTATAGCGAAAATATGGTTGCTTCCTTCGCCAAGTTTAATTTTATCAAGTGGCACACCTCCAGGGGCGTATTGCGCGCCGTGATACGGAAAATATTTTTTGCACCACTAAATCTGACGTGACTGGAGGTTGATGCGGTCTTTGAGCGGCGCATGCATGTGTCTGTCGTTCTTTGGCTGCAAGCGGCGGCGCCAGCCATATTCGCCGTATTCCGTACTGCACACACTGACACTGTGCATGCATGCAAATTGACTTTTTATTTGCAATGCGCCGCTCAAGAAGATTAACATTTCGCCCTACACGCTCGCATCAATGTTCCGCTACGTCGACCGACCGCCGGTTGACTCGCTCGCTTGAGAACAGCCGCGGAGAGCAGAGGCAATTTCCTTGTATTAACCTCGGCAGCTTGCTATGCTTTTCATATACATGCGGTGGCAGCCCCAAGGTGCGCAATTCTGCCTTTTTCTCCATTTTCCGTGCTTGACTAGGCCAATTTGAATTTGAATACAAATTATGGACAATTTCCTGCCGCAGCGTGCAAGTGAAAAGGGCGTTTCTTTTTTATTCACAGCATGTGTGGTGCAGGTATAAATAAATATAAGTCACCATGCGTTCAAGATTATTCTAATTTGTAATACATCACGAGGGAAAAGAAAGTTTTGGGACTAAAATTAGTGGTAATGGTGAATAATCATTAATTCAAAATTTTTTCCCATTAATATATTTATTGAAAGCAAAATTCTCATTTTTAAACAGAATGACATAATTTTTTGGTTTAGATAAGTAGAAGACTCGGTTATTTAATTATCTTATCATTGATATTTACATACATAATTACTCTCTCACTGAAGACAGATGTCATCAAAATTACTTATTTCATTTATTTGTACCGTCCATTATCCATCAACTTGCTTAATATATTTTCTTGTTTAAATAAAATATTTATAAAACTGTAAATATTAATAAAAGATTTACTTAATAAAAAAAATAATAATAATAAATATTTAGTTACGCATAAAATTTTAATTGCATAAAAATATTTTATAATCATATGGCTATTTTATTTTATAAATATTGCAAAAGAATATAAATCACTTTTTATTGTAAATATATGTGGAAATGAAAATTATATTCAATGTTTACCTTGGGTTATGAGTATTTTAGTGTCTGATTTTTAGCACAACATTCAGCCTTGCAGCATCCCTTTTTACCCTCATATCAGTTTTCCGCCCCAAAAGTCATCCATCCTCTGATGCTATAGTGCATATGTGTATAGAAGGAAAATCGAAGGCAGGTGAAGCCACTTGATTTCAATAAACCTCGGCTAGATTTGATTTCATGTGTTTGGTCCATTTTCCTGTTTCCTTGGCAACGTTGAAAGCAGCCAGACCTCTGCTGCACGTTCATTTATTAGACGCGGGGAACTAACCAGTTGGAAACCGCTTCAAAGGCTTCTCCGACGGCGGAGCTGCATCGCGTACACACACAGCACAGAAAAAGGGTCCAGCCTGCTTGTGTCCTGAGAAACATCATCATTGATCACTATCGACCGTCCACACAAGGAAATCTTATAAAGGATACCACAGCGGAATATTACTTTTAAAGGAGGCCAACAACTGCGCTTGGAATCTGAGAATTTATGTATAAAAGAGCGCACTTAATTGAATTTTATTCCTTTTAACTTTGCAATTCCGGAAGAAATTTCCAGATAAGTAATTTTTGTTTATATTTGCAAATTCCACACTTTTTTGCCCTCCTTCGAGTCGCCCCTACTTTTTGAATATCATAAACGTGGTGGATGCAAAATGACCTGCCAATGGAGATGACCTCTGGAGCGCCCACTTGTGATGCAAAGTAATACATTCTGCGCTCGCGAAGGAAATAGAAAAGCGACCCAAACTTATCACTTTTTCGCCGTCCGAGCAGAGATGCTGTGAGAGAGGCTGACATTCATATTTTCCCCGCTCTCTTTATATGAGAGAGAGGCCTTCTCGCTTTTCTTATTTCCCAGCATCCAGTTTGGAAAAAGAACCCTGTCAGAGAATCTTGCTGCTTGGAGAAGAGGCAGTTTTACTCCGACGTGCAGCAATGCTCTCGACGAAAATTTCGTCTTTTGCTCGTCACATCTCGCCCGAAATATTATTCTTAATATACCCGGCGCGCGGTTCTCACTCTCTGGTGAAAAGTACATACATAAATTTCTGCTGTCTCACCAGCCTCGCTTCTGTATTCATACTCGGCGGGAGAGAGATGAAGTGACGACGTCTGAAATATTCATTGAGAAATGAACTCATTTTTGCCGGAAAATTTCCACCCCGAAACAAACAGATACGCACAGCAGGGATAATTTGTTAGGCGCTGCCTAAAAAATTTGTCGTACAAAACACGCCTGATGCTACCGCATCAAGTTTTATCTCATTTTTCTCCTCTCGCGCGCCAACATCTGCGAAACAAAAACTAAATTTGTCATTTTAAATTACTCGCAGCCCTGACAGATTTTCTGAATATTTTTTTTTCCGCCGCCACCGGGCTGGATTTCGTGAGAGCTCCGGTTTAATGGTGCTAATGAGTTTATCAGCCGCATTAACGTGAAAAATGGATTTAAGATTCTCATGAGTGTGAAGCCTCGTGTGTTCCCACAGTTTCGAATGAAAATAATTTTTCAATTAAAGAGCAATTCACATTATGTAAGCATTATAATCAGGCTTCATATTGTATTTTTGATTTTTTTTTTTTTGCATCAACTGCTTTGATGAGCTTGGACTTGCATATTTATTAAAAAACGTATTAATACAATTGAACATTTTTTTGCTTTTGTATATTGAATATTATTAAATTTTGGTTCCTTTTGCTTTTTTTCCTAATATTTGATTAGTCTTTAATAATCGGTTTATTTTTTTTACTAAAAGCTGCGCTTAATTTGTTCTCGATCCGTATCTTAAAACCAAAGTTCCGTACCGGAATTTAACGACCCGTGCATAATTCCACCAAAATTTCCGTGACATTTCGACTTGTTTTATTTTCCTCCAAAGATTAAAGATTCGTCACGCTATGACCAAATTCGCTATACCGTTTGGCTGTAAAGTGTATACAAAAAAACTCCCTTTTTTGCTTGAAAATAATGTAAGCCTCTCATTGGTAGAGCATTATCGTGACACGTTAATTCTGCCATGTGAAATCCAACCGACGCTCGGCAGCAGTAACGGGCAATAAATATTATTCATATAAATGCATTATGACGAAATAATGCAGCGGGCACGTGCGATACGGAGAGAGATGCAGCCATTCAAATATTATAACAGACCACATGTCATATCCGGGGACACATTATTTGCCTCCCTATCGCCGTAATATAATTTTTATAGGGTGTAAATAAATATGGGTCAACCAGCAACAAACTCTGTTGATATTTTTTGGACCCCGACGCGCGGCATTTCGGCTCATATTCTCCTGGGAGATAATAAAACCATGTATTATATTTGCAGACCATGCTGCTAGTGAATATAATTATCATTTTTCCCATTACGACGGTCTGGCTAGACAAATACATACACAATAAGCTGCAAAGGTCGCATAGCGTATATAATATTGTCGCAAGGCGTCAGTTTCTTTTATAGCTCGCTAACTGCTCTCGAAAAAGAAAAACGAAAAGATAAGGCAATTTCAACCAATTACCAAGGAGAGTATATGATAAATTTTTATGTTAATATCCACTTAGCAAACACATGCACGCCACTCTTCCGCAGCAGCAGCAGCCAAAATAAGAACAATTGAGGAGAGCATGAGAGTGTCTCTATATTCCGACTAGTGGGGCGCTTATGCACTTTTTTAGCATAAGAAAATAATAACAGTTAAGTTAAACAGGCGCATGACTGGCGTAATTTTATTAATCTGCAGTCGGGACGCAATAAATATCGTCGCTTACCCTCGGTATGGGTGTAGAAGGCATTTTCTTATATGGGGAAAAAAGGAAGGGCGTCAAATATATATTTCACTTCAAAGACTTTCTGCCGACTGCTCTCTCAGTGTATTAAACAGTCGTTATATGCAAAACACATTTGCTCGTCTTGGAAATTTCTCCCAAAAAATAAAGAAAACAGGAAATATTAAATTGCCGCAAGGCCGGCGCGCTTTTGCTTCTTTTCTGCAGCTTTTGCGGGGGCATGAATTTTGTATGAGCCAGCGCGGCGCGGGGTGTATCTCTCGTGCTATGGGGAGGTAGTGGCAGCAAATTTCGGCTATGGTTATTTTCACACTTATGTAAAAAAGTGGAATTTATGAAATAGTAACGCGAGCGCGGTTATTTGTACACGTTAAGCAAGTTTTTTCAGACAGAAGCATATAGAGGGAGTTGCGCCAGCATTCATTCCGCACTGCAACACATACACAAAAAAAAAGTTTATTTTATTTCGGAGGGGAATTCTTAATCAAGCGGCAAAAACTTTTGCAATATGAGAAGCGACGCATAAAAAAAATGTCGAGTACCTTTCTTTCCTCCTTTCTTTGTCCGCAGTTTCATCTGCAACGTTTATTTTACCTCTCTATGCATAGAGAACAAAACAATGGAAAACATTCTCATCAGGAATTTTGCACAAAGTTTTGATGTCATTTTTTATTTTTATTTTATTTTTATTTACTTCAAGTTGCATCCTGTGATATAAATTTTATTTCGTTTTGGTTTTCGATGCTGCTGCATGGACTCCCCGCTGAGCTATTCATATTACAATAATTCACCCGGCTTGTTATTCGGCTTTGTTGCCGATATGCAAATTCATCGTTATCGCGGCCCAACTGATGACATGGGCGTTGTAGCCCCGGGCGAATAATCATGAAAACATCTGCCTAATCCACAAGAACATGAGCCCTTGAGAACTCATACCAACTTTCGGAATTATGAAAATATGACACAATGCATGGTAGGAACTGAATTGTTAATAATGTACAATAAAAATGTGATGTTGGCCAAATAAAAAAGTTCCATGCAAATTTTATTATAATTTTAAATGAAGTTAAGTTTCCAAAACAAATAAAGCATATAAAGATCTTCAAATGTATTAGTATTCAAGTATCTAAAGAAAAATATTTCAAAAAGCAGATCAAGGCAATACAGAATAATTTCAGAAATTTTAGGGAGAATGAGAAATTACTTAAGACTCTACATTGATGCAATTAATAATTATTTTCTGAAAGACGAATTCTCAATTCATAAAATCATTATTATTTATTATTATTGTTGTTGGCTCTCATACTCTTGCATTAAATATGTCCAAGGTAATATATTTTAAAACAAACATAGCTCAACACAGAAATCGCACGTGTTGTACTTTAACCTTGAAGTAAGGCAAGGTTGTTATTTATAATTTTTTTTTCTTCTAAAAATAGCTCAAAAATCCATAATTGGAGTAAAATGCATTATTTAAATTTTAATTTCACATTAATAATGTATTTTACAAAAATAGATTACAATAAGTAGAATGATGTTTATTGTAAATAATTTAACAACAATTGAAGTATAATTTAATATTTATGTATTACTTTTTCCTTATATTTCAAAACCTTAAAATAATTATATTCTGTACTGGTTAAATTAAAACTATGTATTTCCATACTACGAAATGAATTAAGGTATTGATTATTTAAAAAAATCTTTCTCCCAGATGAATAATCTTTGAAAATTAATCTAAAAAAAGGATGTTATAATAATGTAGCTAAAAGTCATGTGATATTTAAAGGGAAAGAAATTGCACGCAAACATTCCGGCTTGAAAAATGAGGCCGAGAGGAAAAACGCTCGTGTATGCATCTTAGAAACTGCAAATGGTTGCAAAAGTTTCACAATCAGCGCAAATGAGCGACATTCCTTTCGCCATTCAAGCTTTGCAGATTGCTCTCGGCTTTTGTTTTGCCTTGTGTGAAAGATGCTGCTGTGCTCTTGGTGTAGAGTGCGTGTGCGGTAGGCGTTATTACGCAGATAGTGTTTTCCTCTCTAGGCGGCTATGCGGCTTCCGGGCTGGGTCACATCACTAATTATATCTGCGCCGAGAATGAGCGATTGCACCCCGCGGGCCTGCATAACACACACCGCCGACTTGGGCTGCTGCATATAAATGCACTTGGAGCAGAGAGAGCTCTGTTGATCCAGCTGAACCGTTTCAACAATGAAAATACGCCCTATCATTTGACACTCTCCGCAGCACCCCCTTGTGAAAACATTTCCTTGTCGGGGGCGCTCTTAATTTTGAACAGAACCAAACTGGCTGCCGCCGCTGTTGACAGACAGCCAGGCTCCAGTAAGTAAATAAATTCATTTCCAGCAAATAGGTGAGAATGAGATGGAAAATAGCTGCCTTGCCAGTCCATTTATTAACACGCTCTTCACTCACTGCTCAAGACTAATCCTCGAGTAAACACGAGACCTATTCAAACTGACAATGAGCACCCGTCGAATCAAATTTGGTTCGTTGTGATCGAATTACTGTGGCAATTTGAGAGGACGTTAATAATGTCACGTAAATGGGACTGATTTGAGTAGGGATATCTCTAAACGGTACTTTTGTGTACCTGAAGAAACCGGAGGTATTTATTTCTGAGGCTGGATGGACTCTCCAGTTACAAGTAAAAAATATGAAATCGCTAGGTTTAAAATTCAACCTTCAAAAACAATGATGCAGATGAAATGAAATAAAATCTGATGAACGCTTAATGAGACAAATATATAATTTTGCTGATTTTGAGGCTTCCGGTAGTCTTTAATTGCATTGAAAATTATTTTTTCGGTTTATCCTAGCCCAGTACTGTTTGTAAATTTTTTGAAGTATAAAAAAAATTATTTTATGTAACTTTAACAAATCGCAGTTTTCAACCTGCACAATAAATAATTATTCTTCGTTTACATCTGACTATTTCAAGGGCAAATGAGAAAGAAACATAAAATTTTAAAATATTCACTAATATTGTATAGTTAATATAATTAAAATAATATCAAATTTTTTATCATGATTCTATAGATATATTTATTACTTAAGGTAAATGAAATATAAAATATATGTATTTTGAATAATGTGAATCTGACCACCATTGGACATTAGGGAGGCAAGGGGCAGAGAGCACACAAAGGAAAAACTTTTACTGCTGCCGTCCTGAACAATTTCCATGCCAAATCGCCGCCGAACGACCGAAATTGCGCGCCCTTCATTCTGCACGGTCTGCTGCGTGAGTGTATTTTCGAACAATGGTCGCTTAAATGGCTACAAATTGAGACGTGGCTGTGTGCGTATGTAACAATGAAACGCACACGTTCCCCATCCAGCATCAGCATAAAGTACACACAGAGCAGCCCCCGCGCCGCGTCTCTAATATTTATGTGCCGACGAAGCCATTATGCATTTTGATAATTCAGAGAGCGCGGCGCATCACCCAATAGGACACAAAACACACGGCAAGAGGGCACATGCAACACATTGTGCCGGCGGCGGCGAAAGTGGTGCAGCGCAATAATTGTCAATGGGGCAAAAAATGTATGATACATTATCGTCATTACCCGATTGTGAGCAGCAATATTTGCCGACCAGATAAAAAGAGAGTCAGTCACGTGCGCTGCCGAGGCAGGGCGCAGACAGAAAATGATGGATGGGCGCGAGATACACATTTGGAAAATGCACCGCGCGCTAATGACTCTGCCTGCTGAATGAAATCATAATTCGGCCGCCCGGCTTTCAACAGCCGCCGGGGGTTGATTTTTTACATTTATACATTCGACCGGCACAATGGAAACCCTTTTGATATAAAAACGCGGCCATTCCATTGTCACGGCAGACGTGAATATAAGCCTCTCTCGCCAATACTAATTTCATATGTGCCGCGCGAAAAGCCGCTCCCGTGTGTAGCATCTGCTCGCGAAACGCCACTTTTTTGTACGAGTGCAGTAAAAAATTGCTCCTGAATTAATTTTTCTTGACAACAAAAGGAAAATTGATTTTTTATGTTGGAGTGTTGTAAGTGGCTTATAAAAATTGCTTCCAAACACGTTCACGCTGATTTATGTTGCATGAATGGAACTTAATTATTATTAATTTTTTTTTAATTCTTATACATCTTCATCAGCAGCAACGAGCTACACGTCTCATAAAATGTATGACATACAACTTGGAAATTTATTTTTAAATGATATTTATTTTTGTATAAATTTCTAAAAAAATATATAATTAATCCAACAAAATTAAAATGCTCGATTAAAAAAATCGTTGGCAATCTTTTCTTCGATAACTAAAAAAAACTGTTTATTGCAAAATGATATCCATTAATTAAAATTAAAAAATTTATAACAAAGAGATAAATACAAAAATTAAGTATATTTGGAAAAGAAAACTAAAAGTCTTTTTAATTTAATTTAAATATCATATAATATTTTTATATCTTGCAATATAGTGCTCATTAAAATGGAATAGCGCTCTGATTCTGACTATTTTTATTTGGATTGAGTAAAAAAAATTTATTATTATTTTATAACAGAAATCAATTTAAATGCAACTATGCAAAGCGAGACGCACGATTACAAAATTAACATTATTTATTTAACTTCAAACCTTCTCATTTGCTTTGCTTATGATTGAATATGTTCACAGCTTTGTATAATGTAAATGTGTCCAGATTGTGCACCACGTTCGTATGAGAAATCGGCAGCGTTTGCAAAATGGATCGTCAGGGACGAATCATAGGTCGCACCTCAGGCGTATAATCACTCATTATGATTGCGTGCCGTGCGCTTTGTTTACTCACAAGGGTCCGGAATTACGTTCGCAGTGATGATGATTCGCTGATGAGGCCCACCGACGACCGATTGTCTATGTTGCAGCATCAAATAATGCAAAGCGGGCAACCGCCAGATAGGGATGCTATGCCATGGGCACAACTTACATCAGAGAGCATGGCAAAGATGCAACGGCGGGCCAAACGTGAATTATACACGCGTGTAAGCCGCTGCGTGAAATACATGCAGAGATGGAACCGAGAGGGAGAAAGCATTATTCAAATCGGCGTTGGGAGCACAACCACAAACGAGCCTAAATTAACGCGGTTGCCAACTCACTTGTACTCAACACCATAGGCGAATTCACTGTATTTCTCCGCCGCTGACTATCGAGAGCCCCACCAGCCGCCTCGCATCACACCCGAGATGACCTTTCCGAGGGACCAAAGGCCGTCGTGCATTGTTGTGTCTATTGCTCGCCAACCACGCTCTATTCCCATGCAAATACAAAATAGAACAAAATATAAGGCAACGGAATTTCTAAGTTTCAAAATGTTCGCAATTTCAAGCATTCAAATTTGGGGTAAATCAAGCAGGAAAAATATTTTATATTGGCCTGGAGTAAATAGTATGAAATCCTCATAAATGAATACAAGATGTTTTTAGAAAATTGTTTATTTTATTATTTTAATTTTGATATGTTTAAGATATTTTTTTATATTTATTTATTTTTTATCATAATTTCTCAATCATACAGTGCCAATCAAGTTGTTCCTCACATTTGAACTCATCGAAGGGGGGGGGGGGGATCGGTATTGGAGAAAAATATTTTCAATTTCAATTAAGTTTTGGTGAGACTTTCGTTAGACCTCAGTGTGCGAATTTTCCATTTTGACCAAAGTATAGGTCATGAAATTTTTATACTTTCAAAAAATTCAAGACAATAAAAACAATTACTGGAAGGGGGTCTATAAGTGTATAGCTATTTTCTTTTAAGTAGCGAGTTCCGCCCTTGAATTTTCGCGTCTTCTTCTTTCGCGTTTGAATAATGACGATCGCGACGCCTGCGTGTAATATTCATGAAGGCTCGTCCTCTGTTGGATGCGGCGGGCACGGCAATAAATTGATGTTTCGGTCTCTGGACTGGCCGCCCACACCCAATAATGATGAACACACGCACCGGACTTAATGAGCTAGCAAGCGACCGACTGACTGTTCCAGAGCAAGGCTTTTATCAGCTCTCTGCTGCTGCTGCTGAGGAAAAAGCGAGAGTTGAGAGCGAGAGAGAGACACATTTCCTCGCAGTGATGTGATTATTTTTTCAAACAACATTTCCTGCTGCATTTCTCAGATCTCAGATGTAAATTCAGTCAAAGGATTTTCATAATAAATAAATTTTAAAATATATTTAAATTGAAATTTTGAAATATTAAAAAAAGTACAATAAAATTAAGATTTAATGAAAATAAATTTTAATTTTTCTTGGTGGCTCTTTGGTGGTATGGCTTGGGCTTTGGAACGAAATTTCCTATCTTATGTGTTGAATAAAATTCTCCCAGAGCTGCCGAGGTTATTTATTAGTCGCATGTCAAGGGTCCAGCAATTATTCATGTCTCTTTAAACACAAGCGGCCGCGCGGCGAACACAGAAATTTCATCACAGTTCAAACAACACAAAAGGATTCCAAGAGGACTCTTTGTCCGTGCATTTGTTGTTTCTAACAAGCCGCAATCAGAAGAATGGAGGAAAAATTAAAACATACACGCGCAGCTGTTCGCGGTGATGTTTTTTGCACGGCTGTCACTTCGCCAAAAATGCCGGATATTCTTTTATGAAAAGGAAAACGCTTTCTTGTATATTATGTCTTTCAGTTTCACCATCCGTCATAATTAATAGCTTTTAAATAACATACAGCAGCTTATCAAAATTAATCAAATAAAAAAATAAATTGGAATGGAAATTAAATTGAATCATGCAAATTAAATTCTACTTGGTAATTACGCAATAATTTGATTTCATTTGTCAGTAGGAATTTGTCCGTGGTAATTGCGTTGCCTACAGTGTTAGCACGCAAAAATCTTTTAGTCAGCCGTATAATTATTCCATTCGACTGACCATCCTCACACGTATAATCATCACACCTAATGCATATGCCGCCGAAATAGATTTATCAAACTCGCGGCTCTAAATTACACAGTAGTCAACTTTTTTATAATTCAAATATTAAATTTTTTGTGATTGGCATCAGGACTTTATATCTGAATAAATGATATTACATTTTGGTGATGTGCATAGTATACCAAAAGGCAGAAGTACTGGGATGTAGTGTGACGCCCCAGAAAACTTTCATGCTTTTTTATCTGACGTACCCGGGAGCAAAAACTTGTTTCGCCGAGCGTAGCTAAATTTGTAACAACGGCCCGCGCGAACAATAGCAATTCAAGCGACAATTACATTATTGCATTAATAATAAATTCAAAAGTGTATAATGTAATGTATAACACTCTCTCGCATCCAAACTAGTTTTTAACATGTCACGCCTGAGCGTTTTGTGTTGTTATTAATTACCATCCAAAGCGCGATTAAAAAAGAAATAGATCACTTTGTCCATCGCATACATTTGTATGAATATTTAAAAAGAAATTGTATATTCCAGATGACATTTTTTTATTGTTGCAGATGCAATTTAAAAACGTGGAGAAGAAGAAAAGTGATGTTTAATTGCTGTTGGGATTAACCGAAAAAAAAATTTAGAATAAATTATCCTGATAAGGACTCTGTTATGAGATTACAAAATAAATTTGTTGAACATATTTATTTACTTAACGTCTCATTGTCTGCGATATTGTTAAAAGATTCAAGTTTTTATTTCATTTTAATTTTTAACTTGTATAGTAGATGGGCAGAAAATTTATTTTCATTTGCCTCATTCCTTCTTTTTTTACTTACTCTAGTCGCTATAAATTTATATACTGTGCACGAAAATTTAAATCCGACATATTCAATTTCCAACCGTTTTTCTTCACATATTTCCCAGAAATAAGAATTCCGCCAGGCATGGTTTTAGTTACATAAATTATTTAATATCTTTAATATTCTTGAACAAAAATTACGCGACTTTACAAAAAATTGTTTAAAATTGCAAATAATATCAAATCTCCAACCTTCTTTTAATGTTTATTTTTCCAAAATGTTACATTCAGTTGAAAACAATTTATTTGAAAAGAAAAGGAATAACTTTAAATGAAATTTGTTTGGACAAAGAAATTGTTTAACTTCGTAGTTGAAAATTATTGAATTCATCAAGTCATTTTACAGCGTTGGAAGCAGTAGGAAATTAATAAGCATTATAATAGTAAATTTTAAAACATAAATTTTAATGAAAATATTTATAATAGATATATCTATTTTTTTTTTTAATTTTGAAAATTTGGCTGTCGTTGGAGAGAGCAATATTCCGTCGACTGGTGCGCTGCTCTCTGGCCGGAGTGGAGCGAGTCGCTCGGCGGCGGCGGCGGAGGCTCACTCACGAGGCCCCCACTACCCAGTACTGCTGCAGTTGGATCGAAGCAGCGCATGGGAAAAGCTGCCCCTGCTGGTCTCGCCCCTTCGTACCCCTAAACAGAGAGCGCGCGCCTCAGTTTGTCAGTGGAGCCGATTCGGAGAGCACGACTTTGTCTCACCGCACCCGAAACTAACTGAGAGCAGCAAGTCGAGTGCGAACTGAGTGACCTCCCGGCAGTGACCTTAGTGGGCAGTTTGTCAGTGTTGGTGCTCGTGTCCGTTCCTTCCTCCTGGCGACCGTTCCGGCCGACGGGCAGCGCGTCGAACACTCAGAGGTAAGCCAGCTGGTCACATGGCCCTTCTTTATCCCGATGCCCTCTCGTCGGGGTCGGAGGTCGGTCGGTCGGTCAGTCTGATTTGGGTATGGAGGCCAACGGAGAGGTTGTTTGTTTGTTTGCTTAGGATTAGGAGAAGAGCCTCTCTCGGAATTAAATGCGTCCAGTCAGCTGGGGAATTTTCCCGACTCGGCAGCAAAATTAATTGTGTCCGAGTTTTTTTTCTGCTGCACTCGGTAAATGTTTCGGCGAGCGTATAAAGTAAACACGTAAACACACAGTGGCAATTTCGCGCGAGAATTGGCGCAACGAGACGCCGCTCGTCGCGAATGTTGACATTTTCACTGGCTGCGCCGCTTTTTGCCCCTTTAACTTTTCTCGGAAAGTGATTACAAGAAGGCGGCAAAAAGAGGAATTCTCGTCGTGCACATCACAAATTCCACGCTAGAACATGCACAAGGCAAGTGATGTTCCTGTTCATAATTTATTTTAAATGACAAATTTCGCTAGAAATCAACCGCAGTGACTAACTTTGGGTTAGGCAGTTTTAATCAACGTCCAAAAATATTTCCTTTGACTCACTCAAGTTGTGTTTAGAAGAAGTTGTATGTGTTTTTGCTAGAAAATCTAACCAGCCACCGTGACTGCTTTGATTTTCTCTCGAGAGAGCAGGAAATTGCAAATTCGCGCAAAAATAAATTTAAACACGTCTGTGAGAAAAGTTCATTGGAGGAAATTGCTCAGATTGCGATCCAAACACATCAAACATCCGAGTAAAGTGCGCATTCATGAATTTCATTGTTTTTCAGGGAATTTATTAAATTATACACACCGGCAGCACGGGTGCCTCTAATGCTTTCATTAATCTCGACGAGATCAAAGAAAACTCTGTGGGGAATAAAGCAGTGCGAAATCATATTTAATACAGGCACTCATACTAAAATAGCACATTAAATTAACATTAACACGAAAGGAGCAACTGCCGCCGAGTTAATTTGCGTTTTAACTTAATGACCAGCTGGTCCGTAACGCCAGAGTTCAGTCGGCCGCTCTCGTGCTCTATGGTAAGAATTTTGTCAGATTTTCAGCTCATTAGGCGCCAAGTGAGGTGTGTGGGTCAGTGTTCGCCCACTAGCTCGCACCTTGTGTGATAGATTCGCCAATAATGAGAATTCCCGCGCCCGTCGTGTGTCAAATGAAAAAACTCCATCGTTGGAAATACGATGCTTTTGACCCCCTGTGCGATTTTCGCTCGCAAAAAAAGCGAGAGAAAGGATGCGTGTGAATAAAAGATGAGATGTGTGGCGCGAGCAGAAAAAAATGTGCTAATTTTGTATTTTTAGATTCGTGGTTCGCGCAAGGCACATCCTAAATAAATAGCCGCCGCACCATTTCTGCTGATTACTCACATGTGGCGCGTCAGTGTGCGGTGAATTATCGCCACGTTTAGTCGGCCGTCTGCAATTTTAAAAGGGCATGCACTCGACGATTCGCAGACTCGAACATAAATCTAACGCCGAGGGATAATTATTTAGAGAAGGATGGCTGTAATTTTGCTTTTGTTCTCCCTCCCAAGAGACAGATGATGGGAGCAGATCTAAATTGCACTTTATTATTTTTTTTTTTTTTTTTTTTTTTTTTTTTACACTTAATAGTGTAACAGGCCATAAAATAAACCAATCTTGGATTAAATATTTACAAGAAAAAAAAAAAAAAAAAAAATGTAAATGCACAATTTTTTTTTTTAATATTATGGCATTGCAAACTAGAAATTCGAAAGTGAATATTGATTAATTATAATTTTTGTTAGTGGTGGTGCCGTGTTGTTGAAATATTCCCTTTCAATTATTTTCTTTTATCAAGCTTGACCATAAACAATGTGATAATTACAAAATATATTAAACTGGCCTAATAAGCAGCAAGAAGACATTATTTATTTAATTTTAAAAATAAATTCATTATTTTAATATAAATATAACACTTAATAATTTCTGCACTACAATATTCTACCCTAAAATAATTTTTTTTTTACACAAGAAATTCGTGCATTTAGTTGCAAAGAGTCTTCATTGATTTATCATAAGGCAATTTACTGCCCAGGTATGCATTTACATGCATTGTTAAATTATTATTATTGAGTATTGCGCATGGCATTTTTCAAATATTTATCACGATTGAATTGTTATACCAATATTTCCCTGCGGGAATCCATTATTATTCGTACCAAATTATACTACAATAATTAATTACAAATAATTAATGACGCTGGATAATTACTCTATTTGTTCTAAAACTTTAAATACTCTGAATTTTTATTTCGGGTAATTTTACTTCAATACCCGGTGTAGATACCAGATATCACAAATTGAAAATAATTATTAATAAATCATAGAAAATCATAAAAGAATCTTTTAAAATATTACATCAATTAAAATAACTTTTTTCATACATTGTTTAATGAATTGCTTCATTTTGAGCTCTAGATATGTAGAATGAGCTGCTCTTTTCAAATATGTTTGTGTGGGATATATCTTTCTGAGCGCACCTTTAAAGGCAACTTGCGCCTCGTGCACCGTGGGACGAGCGAAAAACACACGGCCAGCGCCGGCGAGTGAGTACTGTGGAGAACAGCAGAAAGCAGCACATTCCTGATACCTTGGTCATCACATTTTATTTTACGCGGGCACAATTCATTTTCACGGCCTTCTATGTACTACCTCTGGCGTTTGAGTGCGCGCGAATTGAAACCGTCTGTGCGGCCGATGGCTTTCGAGCCTGCCGCTGGAAAGTGATTGATTCCGAGAGAGCATCGGGGATGATAATTTAACGCCCCGTGACGCAAATGTGTGTTGTAAAACCTGACCTCTGACACATTTAATTGGTTTAGAAAGGCTTGGAAAGGTAGTTTGAATAAATCATTTTATGCCGTAAATAGCGTTCAACTTCAAAGTGCTTAATTAGATTGCTGCTCATCAAACTGTCATTTTCACACTGCCTGTCTGAATTGTTAAACAATCAGGCCTATCAAATCGATTTGACCTTTTCCATTTTCACTTCTGCAAAAAAATTTCGTATGTAAGAGTTGATTTAAATTTAATTTTTTTTTAATGAACTTATTAAAAATAAAATAATAATAATAAATTTTCCTTTCAGAATGAAATTTTTTTATTCATGCTCCAATGTTTAAAAATTTTTACCTTTCAAATCTTGCCAAGTTAATTCGTGGCATGGCATTATGCTTGGACTTTTTAAATTAAAATCCATTAATTGTGATTTTGATTAATGAAAGGCTTTTGAGCAATCTGGCGCCCTGTGGCTTTGTTTGAGCCACATTCCAGAAGCTCCCCTTCATTTGAGAAGATTTCTAGATGTAAATTTGTCTGTCTGAGGGGGATCCGCAAGAGAAGAATAGAAAGACAAATCTGAGTGAAATGCGAGGTACCCACCGCCGCGCTCACTCCTTTATTTAGGCTGTGCGCGGTGCAAGCAATGCCGTATCAAAATTTGCCCCCATGATGGCGAATAATTTCATTAAATAAAGAGCGGCGTGCTCGAGCACACATATTCGTCTCTGTCTCTTGCGCCATCTCGTCAGCATCACGAGCTTTTCTGTGCATTTTCTCTCTTCGGCGAGAGAGGAGAAATAATTATATATATTTCTGCGCGCGCTTTTGTGTGTGCAGCTTTGATAATTAATCTCTCTCTTCTTACCGGCGCACGAGCATACAAATTACATCATACGGCTGCTCTTTTATTATTATTCATTAGCGCAAAAAGCAGCAAATTCCTTCAAACACCCAACCGCATTCTCCTCTTTTTTGCTTCCGGAAAATATGCTCTTTCCATACATAATAGGAGAGCAGGCGCCATTTCGCGCGCACCCTTTCGCCGGCCCATCACTTTTGAGCCTCCGCGCGCTGCGTGTGTTATATATTTTTTGGTCTTTTGGAATTTGCGTGGATGTGATGGGCTCCGTTTATAATAGGGCGTAGAATTATGAGTGTGGCCGGCAGCCAAAAAAAGCTTTGCGAACTCGCACGTTTCGTTGTCGACGTACATATAAATTTGTCTGTATGTATTTATTTTAGAGAAGGCGTAAAATCACAACGAAATTTACACGCTTATTAATTAGGCCGTGCATTGCATTATTCGGATGCTCGTAATTGGTAATTAACAACCCGGCAGCAGGCACAGAGTGTAAACTGTTCAAGAGAGGGACTTTTGCGCTGATGCTGCGCCGCTCGCTCGCTTGTTCGCTCTCTGGTGTTTACCATTTTGCGCTTGAAATACAATTTGCCGGTCAGGATGAAATTGTGTTGCAGGGGGTGTTATTATATATTGAATAAGGCAGAGTGCGCCGCGCGTTTGTTGTGTTTAATTTGTGCCGTACGTCGCTTTAATTATTTATTTACACAAGAGCTTCGCTTTATTTGCCGTGAAGCAGCTGACGTTGGTGCAGAATAATTGCGCTTTTTCGTGGCAACACGTTTCCCCATTTTCATTCATAATAATAATTTCAATTAATATTTTAAATTAAAACGTTCTCTCAGTTAATTGTGAAGCAAAAGGGAGATGCATTAAAATCACATCAATTAACCGACAAAACCGCAGCCGTTGCAAAAAGCGTTCCCGCATGTTGAACGCAAAGCAAATGACGTCAGCGGATGCGCGTGTTATTTTTTACACGATCGTTCAATCCGCGAAAAGCCCTTCGAGCTGCCGATGGCGGCTGTGATAAAAAGCAGCGGCTCTTTTTGCGGAATAAGCTGCCACAAAAAAGATTAAAAATATATAAATGCACGTCACAAAACGCTAGTGCTCATTAGACACACATTGAATCTCAGCTGACTGAGAGCTCTTTTTCCGCGTCCTTTCTTTCTTTCATTCTATTCTCTTCGCGAGCTCTCCACTAGTTTTGTGTGTAGTGTTTGCATAGAATGAAAAGCAGCAGCTCGCCGGTATTATTCCCTTTGCTCTGACATTTTAATGCCAAAAGGCTACTTTTTCAAATGTCACACTGCTTGCTGCCGGTAATAAAGAGGACGACCCTTTTTGCTCTCTCTCCGAGTTGCTTTTTCATTCTTTCTTCTCGCGCTCTATTGCCGCGATGACCTCCCTGCAGCTTCCACTTTAAAAAATTGTGCATCTCTGCTTTTTCTTTGCTCCCTTGAGCTGCACATGCTCTCGCTGCACCCGACGAGGGGAGATGTCTGTCTGTCTCCTCGGAATTAAAAAGTCGACTGCGAAGTTTAGTAACTTTTGCACGGAGGAAAATATTTTCCACCTTCTTGATTTGATGCAATTTTCTTCTTTTCACGCTCGGATAAATTAAAGGGAAGGAAAAAAATATAAAAATGAATCTTGAGTTTAAGAAAAGGTGAGAAATCCCCCTCGATTCGGTAGCTCACCCAAAACAAACTCAACCCCGGCTTATCTCCAAGGGAAATGCATTCCGCAGATAAGGGCTGAAAACATTTTTCACCCGGCCTCGTTTTTATGACGATTTCCACGACGCTGCTGGTGGCACTGAGCAAACACTAACTACCGTGAAGATTGATAAGTGCACAGAATCCCCCACACCAGAGCGTGATTTTCAACAAGTCGACAAGCCAGACGGAACTAGCTCTAGATGATAATCCGTGATGCAATATATGCCATGTGGGGACCATACGCGCCTCGTCGTAAAATTTTACAAGATTCCTCCCGAAAAATGTTCTGGGGCTGTTTGTTTTTCATAAATGCAGCACGCAGTGGAGGAAAAAAGCAGTCGAGTCGACCGCTCTTTTCTTTTTTAGCCCCACAGGCTCCTCTTTCTGACACGGCGCTCCGTGTTGTGAAAAGCAGATCACCCCCTTGGTGCAGAGAGCGCTGGGTTTGTTTTTTTCTAGACCACTGGATTTGTGTATCTCTGTTTCTTAAGAGATTAATTTTTTGTTTGCAGTCAGCAACCGTGGAGTTTTCTGGCAGCTCGCGTTTTATTATTATTTTAAGCCGGGGAAATAATCTGTGCTCGCGCGGTGGCTCTTTTCGTTGAGGCGATGAGAAAAAATGTTTACAATTTTATAGGTCACGTGACGTGTCATCGCTAAGCCGTTTTGAAAAATTAATCGTAACAAAGCAGCGCGAGGCAGGGCGTGTTTTGAGTTGACGCAACATAAATTAGCTTTTACAGACTTTCACGGCGGCGGTGTCAAAAAATGCTGGAAAATTGTAAACACTTTATGCTGCTTCTTTATAAAAGAAACATGAGAAGAAATTTAATAATTTATGATGATAAATTCCAGGAAAATAATAAAATGACTAAAATGCAGATCTAATAATTTAGCTTCAAGTTATTTTTTTTTTTGCAGGAAAAAAATAAAATGAATTTAATTCGGATTTAATAATTTAGTTTAAAAAATTATTTTTGCAGGAAATAAGTAAAATTACCAAAATTTAGTTTGATATTTTTTTTTGGCAGGAAAAAATAACCTCGCCTAACGAAGGCACTTCTGCTAAATTTTTCTGCTCTGTGAAAGCGCCGCCATGAATGGCACATGAGCACCCAGAAGTCATCTCGAAATTCGCACACGCACGCAGCAGCAGTTAAAACGCTTCCCTGGTTGTAACAAAGGCGAGAAGCGCAGCGGCTACGAAAACTTACAAATATATATATAAATTCGTGCCGACTGCCGACGAGTCTCTCACAAGCGCTTCTCTCTCACATTGAAACTGATGATGAATTCTAATTGGTCGCTGTCCCGGCTTATTGTTCTGGTCTGGGGTGATGAATTTATTATCAACTTTCTGACGGTCAACAGCTTTGCAGCTCAAAATACAATGGAGCCATTGTGACGCAGAGCAAATTATTATTATTATTGTAACCTGCGCTCGCCGTGTGCGAGTGTTGTATGTGTGCCATTATGTAAAACGGACATGTTAACTGCCCGGCCGAGCCCCGCCGGATTAGAATTATTATTTTTTTTCAGCCGCCAGAGAGAGATGGCCGTTTGCGATGACGCGCCGGCATTTTAAATCTGGATTTGAATTTCATTTCAGGAATGGTAATCAGCTTTTTTTGTTTTTATTGTACTCGGAAAGGGTTATACATACCATTCTATATATATGGGCATTTGAAATTCAAAGCAGTCGCCATAGAACGTGTAACATACGCAGCAGTTTTTCATCTCTCTTCCTGTTTCAATATAGAGCAATAAAGGGCCCTTATCTGTAGGTGGTCCAATATAAAATTCATATTGACGGATCGGCGGATGCATTATGCATCAAAAAGAACTGCTCTATATTAGTTTGAGCATGGCTAGGTGCATAGCTATCTCGCTTGAACAGAGTTTATTGCATATCAAATCGTTGATTCCTGGAGATGAATTGCGAGATCGGAATTGGAAATTACTACATATTGACGTGCTCGTCATTTCGCAACACTGAGTTGCCGACGTGCTATTTCTGCTCATTGTTTTGAGTAAAATTTAAACGTTTGGAATACTAATCGTTTTTTCATTTGGAAATGACAGGCTGAATACCAATCGACGACACCCTAGCTCTTTTCTAAATAACGAAAAAATCTGCACTTGAACGTGACGATAATGAGCACCTCGTCAAGTTTGGACGCGAATGAATTAATCTGAATCGAATGTGCGGCGTGGTGTAATCTAAAAAAAGTCCCCTCGCGTTTCGCAACCAGCAGAGCAAGCAAAAGCGCACGCACAATCGCAATAAAAGTGCAATTGAAATGGAAAGGATGTTTGCCCAAGCATCGAGCGGGTGGAATAAAGGCAGGCGAGAGGAGGGTATGCGGCCCGCACGACAGCCCCGGGGTTGTGTGCAACACTTTGTTAAGAGTAGGTAAGGTGTTATTGTTGTCAAGTGCACGCATTACAGCAGTGCGCGTCAAAAACACCACGCGGCAATAATACTGATGATGCCTCCCGGCACTGTTATCTCTTTATGTGCGTTTTACTACATCAGTGCGCCGCAAACAGCAGCCGTGGAGCCAGCGAATTGGAAACTAGTTTTTACACAGCCTTTTATCTCTCTAAATTACCGTCGTGATGGGAGCGAGGACTGTGATGATACAATTTTTTGCCACGAATCATGTGTTGTAACATTATCCATAACTTCATTTCTTATAAAATTAAAATTTAATTTTTGAAGTCTTGAGAAACCAATCTTAAAACTTTTATAAGTTTAAATGTTATTTTATTAATTTCAATTGCAAATAAAATATTATTTAAATTTTTTTTACATTTGAGTTCAATTGCATGCACGATTAACTACACAAATTATTATTATAATATTAAAATGAAGTAAAAAGAAATTTTAAATTGTTTTGTAATGCAAATAATAACCCAACATTGTGAAAGCATATTTAAGGACTCCTTATTGACATAGTCAAATCAAGTCTTTACAACAATAGTGATTAAAATTTCCAATTGTCTTTCAACAATCGCAAAAATCTGTTTATATTGTTGTTAGAACTTGATTTGACTATTTCGATAAGGAGTCCTTAATAAATTTATCTGTTGATGAAAGGACAGAGAATATACATATTATCAATAATGGTTTTATGAAAAAAGTGAATAGTTTATAATGAAAAAGTTTAACAATATTTGCAATGTTACTATTGTTGTAAGATATAACGAGATATGAATATATCATGATATAAAAGAAAGTAAATCTAATTCTTATTAAAAAAGTTACTCCACTTTCACGGTAAAAGAAGTAAAGTATTTGCGCCCGAGGCGGGGAGCAAACGCAGTTTTAAAATATTTCAAGCAAGAAATAATTGATAAGTAGCGAATGAGCGAGAATGGAGGGGAATCAGAGATCAAAGCAGATAAATGAAATAAGACGGAGAAGAGAGAAAACTGTAGCGCAGGGTGCTGCCTCGTGGAATATTATTCCCAGCGCTCCCTTGTATTTGTATAAATTTATTTAAATGAGAGTAACCGAGAGCCGGGAATAAAGACAAAAACGGGCGCCACGTTTCTGGCGGATGGAAAATCGATAGAATAAACCACACCACGGCCATATTTATAAACTGATGCTCGGCGCTCTCTCCGCTGTGCATTATTGCCTCTCCAAAAGCTGCATCTCTCTCTCTCTCTTGGGCTGGAAACTGAGGCACTAAGAAGTTATTGTATTAAATTGCACCGACAGTTGCAATAATATTTGCTCTGCAAAGGGTTCCAATTTGGACCCCGCTGCGTTTCCTTCGCCCAAAGCGGCTGGAATGTCGCGCGTTTATTCCACCGAAAAATACTTTTCGCCCGAAAGCTGTTTTTGTTCACAACAACAAGCGACGGAGAGTCAGCGAGAGCAACCTGAGATGTGGAAAAAGAGAGCTCTCTATTACCTGTCTGTCACAAACACGGCGCACAAAAGTAAGCCGTGTTTGTTAAAGGGTGGAGGATCCACTGCGGTGGCAGCCGCCAGGTAAATAATCAGATATTTTTCCACACACATATATGTATAAAGAGACGAGCCACTCGGGCCTGTTTTCGAAAAACATATACCTTCTCGAATGGATTGTACGCAAAAGTGTATTTTTCCATCTGCTGGAATCTTGCTTTTTGTGCGCCACCGGAATGCATATTTCATGAGCCCATTTTTCCTCTTGCATAAATTAGGGGCCAAAAACGCGGCGTCTCTCAATAAAATGCCATTCGTCCTCCGGCGTCGCCGCCAACATAGGACGATGACAAAAAAAAATCAATTTGCAAATGGCATCGTCCGCGGGTAAAAAGTAAGAGAAATTTATCTCCTTCCATTTGTCACACTGATATGCAGTTGGCTTTTATTATGTACGCGGGTGAGATTGATCCATAACTGTTGGTGACACTGAAATAAGTATACTCGGTTCAGCCCTCACTCTCTCGCATCCACTTTTGGTGTGTAAAAAATGTCGCGGGGAAAAGTTTGTAAGGCGCGCCCGTCCCGCAGAGACAGACGAGGCGCTTTGTGACGTCAGTCCGGCCACTGCTTCTTTGACCCTTGACATCTGGCCAGGCCCTATTTAGACTCGGGATAAAAAACATCAGGCATTTGCTTGTTCTAATTGAGCCCAAGAGCGTTTTCCTCCTTAATTAAGTAACCTGTGTACTAAAAAATAAAATAAATCTAAAGAAAGCTGAAACCTAATTTTAGAAATTTGTGAACATTAAAATGTAAAATCAATAAAATTAAACAATTGAATTTTTTACTTTGATGCTGGATATGGGTTTTACCGCCATATATTATTATTAATATTATATTAATTATAATTTTGGCTTTTTTTCAACGTATAAAAATATTTATTTCACATTTTCATATTTTGCTATCAATTTATAAAAGCCTAATTCAATTTTCATAGTAAGGCTTCAAATCAATTTTAGTTTGAAATTTTTTGATTATTCAATTCTTCCAAGCAAATTGATTGGGAAGCCACTTCAGTTGCAAATTAATTATGCTCGCTGATATATCAGGTTGCGGTGGAACGTTTTCCGCTTCCCCATTTATTTTCCCCTTAGCTCGAATTTTTCCTTTCCCGAAACAGGATACTTCTCGTCCTTTCTGCTCGACTTAACTACACGAAAAACACGGCCGACGACCTAGGTAAGGTGACTTATCTGATGACCTGTCGTCAAGACTGTCACTGCAAATTAAGCTGCTGCTGGCAACGCACATTTTCGCTCCGAAGCGATTGCCGTCGAGTGACTCACCAGCGTCGCTAATGCGACTGAACAAAGGCGTGTTTGGTCAGCCAACCGATCGACAAGGAAACAAATATAAATAAAACAAACTGCAAGTTTAATGCGGAGCGAAGTGGCGCCGATCGCCTGGAGAAAAAGCAGCCGGACACTCACGATGCAGCGACGGAAAAGCTTATTTGCAATCCGATTACGAGGCACTTGAACAAAAAGTAGCATTATAAGTTGGACACAAAGAACCGCCAAAAAGGCATATCGCCGTGTACATCTTCTAATCTTTTCAACAAGTCCGAGGGTGCAGCGTTTGCTGGTGGTTGACGTGGCGCCAGCCGTCTTTCAGAAAAACAACCCCCGCGACAAAATAGACAGACCTTCTTCTCGGAAAATTCCTCTGCTTAGCATTTGTGCAGGTAAGAAAGAAAAACAACCATATCGGAGTAAATTCAAGCGAAAGGTCGCCGTGTCAACATTCTTGATGCATTACGGCCCTTGCACATCGTTCAGGTACCTGACACAGACCTTTTTTTCTTAGAGGGAAACGTGTATGCTCGCCTGCCTGGGCTCAGCAGTTTCGACAGTTTTATTGCACGGCAAACACACTCGTATTTTTTTCCTTTTGTGCGTTGGGTTGGTTCAGTCCTGGGCAAACAAAATTGCACCATATTGGGCGCCGAAATTGGTCGAGAAATCAATCGAGGCGCAATTTTACTCGTAGATCCCTAGAGCGTTTTATTGACTGAATTTGAAAAAGCCACTAAATAACTAATAATTCACAGTCTGCTAAATATTATAAATCAATCAAGACAAAATATTACATTTAATTTATTTTTGGGTAATTTAAAATTTGTTATTTATTGTTGCCAGTCTGAAGCGTTCTCGGCACTTCAAGCTCTCTATATAGACATTTGCCGGCTAATTACGACGCTTAATTCTTGTTAAGGGTTAAATATTTGCTCTAGGCGTGTACTGGAAGAAGCGTTGCCGGCGAACGTGTATGCGGCAGCTATGTACACGAACGAAAGTGCGGTGCACTAGCTTTATTAATTGTTGTGTGTTGGAGAAAATGAGTTAGAACAGAGACGAGAGCAGAGAGAGAAGAAAGCGAGGTATAACAACGCCACTGCATTTGCATTTTAATAGACTACATAGCCGTAAAGTTCCTTTATGTACAAGAGAGGAAAAATCTGCCTGCTGCCGCTTTTATGATGAAGTGGAATTTTAAAAGGATTTTTCTCCATCCCAAGAACAATGAGCTGCCTGGGTGGTTCTGCCGCTGCACGGCTCTATTCTGGTCCACCACCGGCTTTGTGAGTGCAGACCGGCCCTGAATCTGCAGCAATTCCATTTCACTGATTGCCATTCGCATAATATAATTTGCACATTTTTATCCCCAACGCCGAAAACCCTTAAAAGTTTCAGTCTGGTGGGTCTGCAGACGTGTGAAATAATTAAACAGAAATTTTCACAAGAACTTTCTCAGGAGGATTTCACGCGGAAATTCTTGTTTTGATTTGCAAATTGATTACCCGCAGCTCTCGACGCATATATTTATATTTCATCCCTCAAACTTTGTGCATTCGCGCCAAGTTGCGTCACAAACTTTTCAAATTTAGGACACATTTCTCCGCTGGGAATTGAAAAGTTTTCGCTCGGCTGCGCTGGCCGAGAGAGAGAGAGCCGGTTGGATTTTTGTCAAATTTAATAATGAATCAGGCGCCCCCGGAGAGCATTAAAAGCCGCCGAGCTGGCAGCAAGGTGGAATAACAAAAGTGCATTAACCGCCCCGCCCCCTCTTGTCTTCACCCCTGGCGCGGAGGATGAAAGGAATGTGTCGCCCAGCGACTAATATCGAGATGATTAAGCGACGCTTTTAAGACGTAAAAATGCTTTCTTTAGGCAGAGAAAAATCAATTCGGCGCACGTGGAGGTAAAAAAGAGTTGTGGAAGGAGTTTTGCATCCTCTGGGAGAAATTTCAAAGCCCAGATGCATCTCAGCGGCACCGAAGACGAAAGAGGTGAGAGCAGGACGACGCTTTTTGTTTGCGCGCAGGAAGAAGAGTTTTACGGCTTGACGGAGGCACCTCTGGAAATTCCTCCTTCGTTATTTAAATGCGTATATGTGCATATATTTTATAATGGTGTGCGCGTTTTTGCTTTGAGAAGAAGTCTTCTATATATACTGCTCGGCTTTTCTTACTTACACAAATCCACCTCGCTTACTTTAGAAATGGACTGGCTTTTAATTAAAACGTAAAACATCTACAATTATGAAAGCGGACGTGCTTCCAGGGAATTTAAGTAAAATTAAATTAGCTAAAAAGCATGCATTCGGACAAATTTTAAAATTTAATCTCAGATAATGTTATTAAAAATATCTAGCCAAACCATTTATTCTGCGATTATAAATGAAGAAAAAAAAATTAAAAGTACTTTATCCAACAAGGCCTAATACTATTGTGAACTTTCATTATTTTCGCACCGTCGTCTAATTTAAAAGTTAATCCACTCTCACACTGAGAGCTTCTTAAGTCCTCAAGACAAATTAAATTTTAAAACCACTATAAAATCCAATTCAACCTTGACACTGCTTTGCGAGCACCAAAAGTCGGGCTTGTCTGAGCGTGAGAATTATAATAAGAATGAAAACCAGGCAGGTCATGCAAGAGTGCTCTGTGCGCGCATTAGCATGCAAATTTTCATAAATTGCACACTCGTTTGTATGTACAAATGTATACACACACGTGCAAAGAGGAACATTAGTAATTCCGCGCTTGTTGTGCGACTTGCAACTAGAATTGTACGAGGAAATCCATGCTGAAACGGGTTGTGCATAAAACGCGACTTATAATGGGACGGGAGAGAGAAGAGCAATGTCAGAAATGCATTTCGTACCATTAATCTCGCGAATGCAAATGAAAAATATTTATTATGGATGTCGAGCATGCACAAGAGAGATGACTGACGGGTATTAATTGACGGCGAAGCTGCTCGTGCCACCGCACCAGCGGGCTTCACAAGAGCGAATATTTCTGCTCCCTCCCTGCTGCTGCAAATATAAGGGTGCATCATCAGCCAAATGGCAAACGGACGGGAAATTCATCGCGATGACATTTTTTCCGCGTGTTGCCTGTCGTCGCACTTTGCGTGCGAATTTATTTCAATTAATCGGTGGCACTGCCCCGCCCAAGGGAGTTAATATGAACTAATTTCGGGTTGAGAAAATAATAATAATTTTTATTCTATACAGATAAATAAGTTTTCTCAAATATTTTTTAAATCATTTAAAATAACATTTATTTCTATTATTTTAATATTTGAGAGCAATTTTTATTTTTTTAGCAATATACCGCAATATACATTACATTTGAAACATGAATTAACAATTATTATATTGTTTTACACAAATTAAAAAGTTGATACCCAACTAAATGTTACCAATTTACATTATCTCTAGATTGAAGTCTGATTCACAACGACACACAGATGGACTGATTATATTATGTTGATAAATACAATTTAATTAATTAATAATATAAATAAAATATAAACCTCTGGACCTCTGAAGTATATATTTAATTTGTTCACCTTAAACATATTATTGAGAGCTTCTATTGGTTATATTGCACAAAACAACATTTGAGCACCAAACTTTGCAAAATCAACTGAGTTTTGTTTGCCATGCTGATACAAATTTATGCCAACAAACGAAAGGTCAGCCGGCTGGCCCATCTGATCAAAAGTAGTGTCGGTCGAAAAGAGCCCAATTTTCCTCGCCTAGATTTGTACCGGTCGGTTGGTTTCGTTTATTGTTGACAGAAGAGGGCCATTAGAGAGAGGGAAGGCCGGGGCCGAATTGCCGCCACTGCTGCTGCTCATCCGCAAGCATGGCCAGCAAGTTAAGTTCGTTAACGTCCAATCGATACCGAAAGGGCTCATGCAACATACAAAGCAGCACCACCGCAGCATCCCTCGTTGGCTGTGCTGCCGCTGATGATCATCTCCCGTCCGGAGAGCCGAAATCCCGAGCGCTTTTTTCCTCGGCTGGCCTCGCCCTGGAGGCTTTCTCTTGTCGACGGTGCCACCGGTCTTTCTTTTCCCGGCATTTATCTTTTAAGAATTTAAATGTGCCAGGGCAAAAAAGAAAAGAAAGAGCAGACGGAAAAAAGCGAGGCTGTGGGCAGAAAAATTGATGGAAGGAATTCTTGTGTGAGAGAGAGAAAGAGCTCGGCCGCCCTTCTTGTGGTATTGATTTCTCCGCTCGCCCTCGCTTTTCCCTATACTTGTCTCACTGCAGCTTCAACCGAGAGAAAGAAAGAAAGCAGGGCAAGCGAAAGGGTGCTTTCATTTTCGCATCTCTCTGCTCAAAAGCATTTTTATTCTTTTTTCCCTCTGGAAGAGCTCAATTTCGCACGAGAGGGAAGTTGCTTAAATCTGGTTTGCTTATTTATCCGGCCTCCCGCGCTCCCGAAATAAAATTGTTTGTTTTTGGTGTTGAAAGACGCGAGGATCTTTAAATGAATTTTATGAATTTAACCCAATATAATGAATCGTTTCATCAAAAAAATTGTGTGCTGTTCCCTCGGTGGCAATATTTAATTGAGGAAAAGATTATTATGAAGCCATTCATTATAACAATTCCTGTTCCCAGCCGCAAAAAGTCAATAGTCCTTACTTTAATTGGGAATCTCTATATAATAAATAAATTATTAATTTTTTTTTTTAGAAATTTTCACAGGTTCTCACGGTGTTTTGATGGTAAAATAATTGGGGATAAAAATCTGATTAAATGTCATAAATATTAATATAGGTCATATTATTTTTGTAATCGCTTCAAAAATTGAAAATATTTACTATTAATAGTGTACTAATTGGATTGATTAAAAATATTTAAGGTCCTAATAATTTCAATTTTCAATCACAATGTCCCCTTTACTAAATTTAATGCAATGAAGAAAAATTAAAGTCAACGACCGTATTTGAGATATCTGAAATTTTTTATTCAAAATTTGTATTACTTATTATTGCAAAAAATATTGTCTCATTTTTTGTTTTGCTAACTCTACATAATTTTGACCTCTCACATATCTTTTATCTTTTCCAAAAAGTAAAGTGCCTCTCAGCAAAAATCCCTCTGGCCCGGCCGTCGAAAAGTGCACACGTCTAATGGCAAGGGCAGAAAAAATCCGCAACTCTCGTAAATCCGCTTCACCGGAGGCCAGTGTTTATTTTTGCAAAGCATACACCGACACAGCATTTTCGCTGATGTGCACGTGTGTTTTTCTACCCTGAAAAATTTAACGCCGCGCGGCTGCTGGCAGCGTGCAACACACACACACATATAAAACGCGGGGCGCAATCGATATTTTCGGCGGCGCTGCTCCCCCGCAATTTGCAGCGCGGCGTATGCACGCATGAAGAGATCCGAAATACGCGGCGGCGGCACAGCATCACCGCGTGCATGCAGCGGCCCCATCAATTTGTACATCCAGCAGCGCACAGTCAACCAACCGACACAGCCCGAGGCAATCAGCCAATTGGCAGCCTAATGAAATATCAGAGAGCGACGATATTCGCCGCGGTTATCTGATACGTCCGCGGCCCAACGCACCAACCCTTTTTTCTGCCCCTCGCGATAATTACACACGCAAGCACAGCTGGAAAGATATATAAATATTTCGCTCCAAACATATTTTTTGACGCGGTCGCCGCGAGATTAGAATTTTTATTAACAAGTTTTTCGAGCACCTGCTGCCGCCAGGCGACGTCCTGGCCAAGAATTATATATTATATATTTTTTTCTCCTCTCCTGGCCGCTACGCTTTAAAGGAGATAATTAAAATGCTTTAGGTTGTGGTAGCAAAAAATTATCAACTGGAACGAATTATACACATCGTCCGGCCGCCTCGCTCTCTCACTCGCCGTGTAATCTTTCCACGAGTGAGTTTTTGCATAATGGGCCCTGGGGGCCAACACCTTTTCTCCGAGCCTCTAATGAAGGGTTGCTCTCTGTTGGCGAGTCAGTTAGTTCGTTAAAGTGGAACAACTTTTATACGACCGGCCGAAATTCGCCCTAAAATGATTCGTTTTTATCCAAACAAAGCGCGTGTTCTGTGAAATGAATACCTAATAATTTCGCGCTTATTATATTTTCTATGAGCCCGCGGACCTCAATGGCCAATTTGGGAGAAGGCTGAAGAAAACTATAAAATATAAATAGCAGCAGCTGCTATGGAAAGCGTTTTTCATTGAAATTTATTTGTATAAGCAGGGAAAATTAATGACAACGATTTTTCTCTCCTCCGGTTAATTGGCTATTTATTTTAGTGCCCGTGAGCGCACTGAGTTTTCAACGTAAATGCATCTCTCGTCGGAAATAGTATGGAAATATATAAGAAGTTGTGTGACTTTTGTGGCACTTTTTATCCTCTCGGCGAGGCACTCCAAAGTTAAAACAGTAAAATATCCAAGGAGAACCGTAAAATTTAATGAAGAATAATAAAGCCAGATTGCATTCATCCACCTCGGAGCCTTTTAGCCAAGCGCATATACTATAAAAGGCATAAAAAGCCAACAAATCACAAAACACGGCACGCGGCGGGCCTTCTTTTTAACAAGCCGGTTCCGTTTTAATTTATGCACTTTCGATCGCTCTCAATAATTACACGGGCGCAAGTGTCGCTCAGGCGTATATAATGATTTGTTTCTTTCGCCTCGCAGCAGCCAAGCCCATGAATTACGACTCTGGCCAGACAATGCACACCCAGCAGACACAATCCGCTCTTTTGCCCCGGCGGGATTTATCGTAGCTCCTACATCTCGCCCGACCTTAAGCCAGCAGATGCATATTAGAGATTACTGGAGACAAAAAGATGACATGTCGCGTCACACACAAAGTTATACTTTCCTCCAGTGTATGTTCTCGTAAGAATAAAAAAGTTTTCCAATCTCATAGATGTCCCGACGAGATGAAATTGGAAACCTATTGTTAAATGCATCGCAGGAGAGGACGGGGATTAATGTGTGGTGCTTCGGAGGTAAATAATTAGACCCTCGGAGTAAAAAAAGAAATGTGAATGGAGAGAGCGGTTAGGGAGAATTTCCAACTATAAAAAGCAGGGTGGGAAGGGTGGCGCTGGCGGATCGCTTTTTCCAAAGTAATTTCCAAGAGTGGAATCCGATTATGAGAGATAAAAAGTGTAATTACTATCCAATTAAGCGCTCGCTGGTTGTGCAACTCGTCCGCCGACTCTTTTTGTTCTTTTTTTTTCATTTTAATATTAAAGGAAGAGAGCGGGATTTTGAGCATCTCCCTTTGATAATATACATAAGCAAATGCCTCGCAGGTCAACGTTTGTTGAGTATTAAAAGATTGGATTGCGCGCACAATTTGTTGTCATTCCCCCATCCATCCGTCATCATCATCAGGCAAACTATATTTCATGAAGGGGCCAAATAGGAAAGTAATATTGTGTGTGCACTCTGAGATGGATGGGGTGCCATGGGGGTACATCGGAGAATACGGGCGCCTCCTTGCTTGATCCAAGAAAACGACCCGGCTCCTTTTTACTTTTCACTCACTCTTCCGTCGTCGTCCGTGGGCGAAGAAAAGCTTGAGCTGCTGGGGGATCAAGCAGAGACCTGCAGCTCTCCACTAAAAAAAAAATGCTCTGCTGCTCACTTGGCTCGGGGGAATTTTAAAAAATTGTCATAAAACGCATTTTATTGTGTGGAAAATCAGTGGGGTAGACTCCGGAGCGAGAGAGGAAAAATAATATAACTTTTGTATAGTAAATCTTACTAGATTTAATTAATGTGTTGTCCGGTTCTGGTGCTCGTGGGGAGATGAAACTGATAAATATTGGATGTTTACGAGCCTGTCTGACAAGGAGTTTTGATTGTTTCTGATCGGTTTATGGCCCAAAAACGTAGCGAGAATAAAATAACACTTTAAAATAATACGATTTTTTTAAGGGCTTTTGTTTACAAAATAAAATTATAGCAGTATAAATTTAAAATAAAATAAAAACTACCATAAAAACTAAAATAAAAGCGGAAGTCAAGCACTTCATCCAACAAGAATACAAAAACGTTATACTTTTGTATTTTCAAGTTTAATCCAGCTCATACTTTACTTTCTTGCAAAAGGGACTAAATTTTTGAAAAGAGCTAAAGCCTGGCGGTGGAAAGCAGTCGGGCATAAATAAAATATCAGTCAGGCCGCTCGCTTCAAACGGTCGGCACTTTTTTTTCATCCCGGCACAATTTTGATTTTGTCAGGGATAGGGGTTGATAAAAAGCCATCTCCTTGGGCCCTTTTTGACTCTCTCACGTGAGGGCAGCTTGCATGCATGTAAAGAGAGTCACATAATGCTCAAGCTGCGCACACACACACGCGGCGCCCACCAACATCAAAAGATCCGTACAAGGCGGCAGGCATCATCATCAGCCGACGAAAAACACGACACACGCCGCCACTCTTGGTGCATTTTGCAGAGTGATGATAATATCCCAGCTTTCATGCTATTTTCAACGAAGAATTTATCATGTGAAATAAAATGTATCTGTTGGTAAATAATGTCAGATGGAGAGGCTCTCTCTTATTTATTCATGATGGTTTTTTTTAAATACTATGGGGCTTTTTCCTTGAAAAGAGCCGTTCTGTACGGCAAAAAGAGAGCAGAGAAGCTTCTGCTGGATACAAATGTACTTTTCCTTGCAGAGCGGCGGCAACGTTGAGAAAGGGCTGCCGTTGCTTTTTGCTTACCAAAGCAAACGGCTGAAATGGACTGTAAAACAGCAACGGCGAACGCAAACTCTCTCTTCTCCCTTCGCCAACTTAATTTGAATGCGGATGGACACTAATAACCTCTCGAATTCCGCCCCGAATCGCGGGCAAACTGGATGGAAAAAGATTTTTTAATAGCTCCGCCGCTGCTCCGAGTCTTGTAAGCACAAAAGAGCCCCATTCATTCTGCTCGGCGAGTGCTGCGCGCTTGTTGTGCTCTATGCGCGTAATATTAAGAATTTTCTGTGCTCCGTCGCGTTCGTCCGCCACCAAAAACTTTCTTGTTGCTCAATATGGAACAGGAAAGAGGGAGAAAAAAGCTGCTAGTGGAGGAAAAGCAAATTTTATGTAAATACAATATACATATGATCTTTCGAGGAGGAAAATATGTAAAAATGTTGAATGTAGGAGTTTATTAATCATGGTTGACAAAATTTGCTAAAAGGTTGAACTAGAAGAATCACAATGAAAAAAAGAATAAAATAAACTGCGCGCCATCAGAAAAAAACCATAAAATTAAATGGTTACTGAAAATTATAAGAATGCAAATAAAATAATTTACCCATTGAATTGAGGATTCCAAATAATTTACCAAAATTATTTCACTTGCCATTACCACTTTGTAATGAGAGTACCTAAAACACCGGTCTGTTTATTAGATCCAAAAGAATATCTTTAGATTTTTCTATGTACTTAAAAAAAATTGAGCTTTCATCTTACAATTTTTACCTAAAAAATTTATGACTTAATTATGTAACACTTAATTAATTCAACCAAAAATTACAAAAGAGAAAAACAAATATAAATCAATTTTTACATCAAGCCTCGTTGAGTTTGTATGGTTTTGTTTATTGAAAATAAAAGTAAACATTTTTTTTTCAAATAGCTTCATGGACACAACTTAATTATCACTAATATCCCTAGGCAGACATGCGTGCTAATTAATAGGCACATTTTTTTACCGAAGTATATTGCGTATTTTTTATTTTAACGAGAGCAAAGTTTTTCATTAACTCATGCTTTTTTTCTCGCCACAGATTTCTCTCTTGTGTAATTGAATTGAAGGAAATCTTCCCCACGCACAAAATCCATAATTAAAAGAGACCCTACCCAAACTTTGGAAATGTTAATTTGGCTTCCGCCGGGAGGAAGCGCGCGGTTTTCATTGCGAATTCATCTTTCTCTGCGTCGACTGACAGGGACGCAGCACTTGAAGTCCTTCAGGCTGCTTTCGAATCTGAATGTAATAATGCCCGGCAAAAGGCAGCCAGAGAGAGACGTGCGCACTCGCATAATTATTCTGGTAGTCGCTAATTACGTTGTTATCTATTAAGCACGTCCTGTGTGTGCGACCGAGTGGATATGAACGTCTATCAGAGGGGTTTCCTTTTTCATGCGTACAATGACAGAACAAAAAAAGCTACACACTCGCCCACCCTCCGCCATTCGCATGCACTCCTCACGTTATATTACGAACGCCAGTCGTGTGCTGGATCGAACTGGGAGGAAAAGAATAACAATTATTATTCTCTCGGCGGAGGGCGCATTGTTTTGATAAGAGTGACAGTAATTTCGAGCCATCAATCCAATCCTTTATGTTGAACGCTTTCCTGCTGCTGCTAACAATGCGTGTCGAAAAGAAAAGAGAGAAAGGATGAGCGACAGGGGTGAAGATTTCGAGATGACTGTGGAGATTTGAAAAAAAAAATAAAAATAACACCCACCGTGATGTTGATGGCCGTGAGCAGGCTTTTTATTTTTATTGATTGCGTCCCTCGTCGTTTTTCACAGGTGAGCGCCGGAGAATAATAGAAAGGGAAGATTTACACACTTCATTTCGGATTCATCGACAAATTATCATACCACCCGGCTCACTCTCTCGCTTATATATTTTTCCCAAACCGCACATCTAATTTAATTTAACGTCGGTAGACACCCCCTGAATAATTCATCCGCCGATTGGGTGGGCTCGCCATAGATTCTCTTGGTCGTTATCTTTGTTATTTTAGGAATTAACTAGCTGACGAAAAGGAAGGTGAACTGCACACTATGGGACTCTGGGATCTTGTTATAAAAAAAATGAAAAGGTGGTCCAGCCCAGGTCAAGTTCAATAGGAGTTGCGAGTATATTATAATTTAATTTGGGTGTATGCTAATGAATTCTGGTTAAATAATAGAAGAATGGTTGGAAAAATTATGACTAAAACAGAGTTTGAATATTATAATGTTTTTTTTATCAAGTCCATAAACTAATAATATTTTCTGGAAGAATTTAAAAATTAAAACTTCATTCGGGCATTGCAAATGCTTATTAAAAATCTGAAATCTCTGAAATTGAAACTAAAATTAAGATCTGGGTCCTGCACTTTCGCTGAAAATCCATTGTTATAGGAGAAATAATTTCCCGTTTGCGGTCGAAAAGTTTACTGACTTACAATTAGCCTGCTTGGAACTATGTGCTGCTGGCTTAGCATCCCCCGAATGCTGCGCCCAAAAGTGATCCAAAGTTCGGGGGACGATATTGGTGCGCGCTGGCTGCAGGAAATAAAACAACCCCAAAACTCCCGTTCACCGCAGCAGCTTTTGCAAGTTGGTCGAGTGTTTCGGAGTTTGCAGGTCTTAATTATGTGAATTTTGATGATTGCGCGGGGGTCCAAATTGCTTTTGAAAGTACTCTCTGCCTGCCTCTCCACCGCTGTGCGGGAGGAAGCCGCAGTGGATTAGCGACGTGACACACAGCCTAGCACATTTAAGTATGTAGGTATTAAGCTGCTGGAATGGAATTAAGAAGAGAGCAAGAGAGATAGAGAGAGAGAAAGCTTTGCCATCCAGGGCGGTGCGTAGCGCGCAACCCCTTTTTACTTTCGGCTTTGACAAAAGGATCAGCCGGTATAATAATTGCCGTGTAGCTACCGCCGAGAGTAATTTAATGCCCCTCTCAACCCTGCAGAAAAGTATGGTGTGCGGAGGGCGCATTATCTACCTGATGAAATGCTGCTCATGGTGATTACTTATCAATGCAAATTAAAAAAAGTGCTGCCACAGCTGGGACGTCGTGTGCTATTGATTTATGTTCAACCCTCTATGAAAAGGGGAAAGTAAATTTTAAACTTCAGCAATGAAAAAATAAAAAATGAATTTCAACAAAATTCGGCCTCATAAAACAATTTAATTTTTTTCCTTCTGAACCAGCTGAATTAAATTATGTTGGAATTGAATTTTTTTTTAAATCTGTTTTGAAACCAGCCGTGAAAAAATTAAATTAAACAAAAATAATTCTTCAACCTCATAAATACAATTTATTTGTTTCCTTCTGAACCAACTAATTTAATTTTTGCCCGAGTTTAAATTTGTATTAATTAATTTCTTTTTCTAAACAGGAAAAATCTGTTTTTAAACTTCAGCTGTGAAAAAATTAAATTCAACAAAAATAATTCTTCTGCCTCATAGTTCAATTTAATTTTTTTTCCTTCTGAACCAACTAATTTAATTTTTGTCCGAATTAAAATTTTTATTAATTAATTTTTCCTTTCAAAGACAGGAAAATCTGTTTTTAACTGGTTTTTATCACACGCTTGTCTAGTTACATTATTTTTGTTTCAAATATTTTTTTGTGCCGTTTTTGGACTGTTAATTGTGGAAGTTCTCAGTCGTCATGCGCCGCGCGTCTTTCAGTGCCACTCATTAGGCCCAGAGTTGCATTTAAGGGGCTGCAGACCATCCATGTCGGAAAATGAACCTGCGACACAAACGCACGCGGCATCTACATACATATGTCAAATAAATTAGAACACTCGCCCTCTTTCTTCCGTTGACATCGTGTGTGGTAAATGACTTTCTGGCGCTATACCGTGCGCATACCGCCGCGTTAGAAACAGACTTGTTTTGTATTTCTTGCTCGGGGATACTCTTTCGTAAATGATCAGCGACGGCAGCTGCAAAACGAAAAACCGGCTCACTTTATTCTTGTTGTATAATTCCAGCGAGCGAGCGACGCAAATTACACACTTTATACACACCAAACTTTATGATTTGACCGCCCGTCATCAAGAGCAGAAGCGTAGCAAGGTGGATACGCCAATTTTCCGCAACATCCTCCAGCCGCTGCTATTAAATATTAGAACGGCCTTGACGAAATGCTGTACAAGCTTCGAGTCGAGCGTCTCTCGGATGAGTCTCATTACGTATTCAGTAGTCACTCCAGCGATGTTTTGTATTATATTTTGCTCTCTCCGCAGAAGCAGCCGCGTATCGCGAAACGAGATCTTTATATTATTTTTTCTCAGTCGATAAAGAAGACCCACACACAAGACGCACCATGTAAGGAGAGAATCAATTAAATCAAACGTCAGCGAAATTAATGCCTGGGAGAAAAATGAACTGCCATTGTCGTGCACACGCCGGTTATTGCTCGCCGTGCAGCTTTATTATTGCCGAGCTGTATATTAAATTTTCATGCGGAGCAGAGACAAAGGCAATAAATAGTGATTGCACACGCCACGCTAACTCTGATATTTCAGCTCTTTTTTATTGCGAAATCGCTCTCCTGGTGTCGGTGATTATCAAATAAAAGTGGCCATGCTTTCAAGATTTATTCTAGGCTGTTTTAGAAAATTTACTCTTTGCGCTCCTTGCCTCTTATTGTTTTTAATGGCAAAGTCAATTTTGAAAATTCAGAAAATTCATAGATGTGAAAATTGAGAACATTTGAAATGATGATATTATGCATTGTGAATTAAACATATATAAATGGCAAATGGAGTTTACCTTTGAAAACAATAAACAATTTTCATTGTATGAAGCAACAAGGTACAGATTTTTTTTATCACATTGCTTTTTAAAACAATTATCCAATCTTCTTATTATTTGAAGTCCTAAAGAAAAATACATTAAATTATGTCAATATATTGTTAAAATAAATATTAAAAGAAAAATTAATAATTACATGCAATAACAAATAGTCAAAATTATATTTTATAGTAAAAATCAGTATTTTTATATTTTGTTTATAATTAAAATTATAGAACTGTCTTTAATTACTACATTTTATTTTGTCTTCAGTTAACAAGCAAGTAAAAAAGAAATAATTCAGAACGATTTTCATTTAAATATTCTCTTTCAAATTAATAAAATCATATCTCTTTTCCCTTATTCATTATATTTTAACTGGAAGTTTTAATTAATCTAGATAAACTGAGTGTGCCCATGTGTCATGCATTCCACGTACATGAACATACAAAACGCCCAAAGAGCTATGCAGTGCAATGTTTACTTTGCGTGCGCGGCATTCATATCGGCAGCGCAGCTAGTGATGAAAAATAACCGACTTTTTGCCTTTTTCCCTTTGCGAGAGCACCCGGCAATTTAATTATAACGAGCCGGAACAACAATCGAGTCTGCAAACAATCGCTAATCCAATCGCCGGGGCCATGTATTCGATTAGGGAAAAATGCCCGAGCTGCACGAAATATGATATTGGCGCGCATGTGTTGATTCCGCGCGTTTATTTATATTGAATATATTGAGAAGGGCTCTCCACTTTCGCGCCCGATGGCTTTTAAACAAAAGCCGAGCTGAGTGGTATTGCCTGTTGACACTGCACTTTCTGCGGCGGCGAGGGGCGGCCTAGCCCTCCTGCTCACTCACCCCCAAGCATGTATGCAACCCTTATAACAACACACACACACGCTCTCTGTTCTTTTTGATGGTTTTGTTATTTTTGCGTATGCCGCCGTGAAAAAATATTAAGTCCATCAGCCCGCATCATGAGGGCTCCGCCGTTTGTGTTTGTATCTCGGCGGATATGCATGATGATGTCACTTCCATCTGCGCTTGAAGATTAAAATGCTGCTGTTGCTTCTCTTTGCCGTTGTGATATTTCATTAAAAAGCCACCATGCTCGTACATATGAACTCAAAACTATCCGAGTGTTTTGAAAATTTGATTACAGAAGAAAGATCAGAGCAGATATTTTTGCTAAATTATGCGAGTAAAGAATCTACTTGTAATTAAGCTCACAGCAATTACGCTTAAATTTTAGCTAACAAACGTTATAATTATGTTTTTAAATCGTATGGAACAATTAACTTTATTTGCTAGGCTTCATGTTTATACAAATTAGAAAATATTTTTTTGTGAAGTTTCATCAAAAAAATTAATTTTTGCCATAAAATATGCTACATTAAAATTACTATGTATTAAAAGTTTACTAAATATTTTCAATTGAATTGAAATCAGGGTCAAATTATACATTTCAAAATTTTTATGCCTATTACACGTACACACAAGAAAGCTACAGTTTTTTTAGAATTATTATTTGAAGTTAAAGATTGGAATTGCGTTGCCAATAAAAAAAATTAAGAATTTGTTAGCTGCAATAGTTTTTATTTATCCAAACTAGAAAAAAAATTAAAGAAAAATACATATAAATTATATTAAAACTTAAAAAAAAAATTAAAATACCTAATTATCATTTTTTATTTTAAGGGATGAATATCTGCAAACTTACATTCTTATTTAATTGTAGTTACAAAATTTTTTTTTAACAGTTTATAAAAATTATGTAATATTTAGTATCCAATTAGTTGTATTAATTATCTATCTTTTTTACTCTTAATCAATTTTGTTAATGATTCAAACTATCATAAATACACGAGTTCTATGAGTTTTGTTTCATTTTAAATATTCGACTTATTTCCTGAAAATATTTATTGGACTACATTGCAAAATAAAAATCGTAGAATAAATTAAGAGCCTATTGTGCATATGATGCGTCATGAAAACCAGGAATTTTCCAGCAGTTGGCTAAATGTTTTGTGTGTTGGATAAACCACCGTGTTGGTACAAATTTTCGCATCAGCGTATCATTTTTTTTAACGTCTGGCGCTCCGTGGCGCAGAGAAAATATTTACTCAAAACACGGCGCGCGGCGTATAATAATTATGTTGCTGCTTGGAATAACAATAAAAAAGTGTGAGAGTCCGCGCGCGGCCTCGAACAAATACACGCGCGATGCGAAAGGGATTAAAAATAACTGGCGCGGGGTTGGAAGGCCATAAAGTGGTGCGCCGTGGCGTAATAAATTATTCAAACTTCATCATCGCGGGCTCGGCGGCAGTGACTGATGCCGAGGATTATACGGGGCGGGTGCGCCGCCGAAGGAATGTAAAACATCTCATTAATAGATTCAGGTGTCTAAAAGCGGCGCTGCAGCGTTCGCCTGTCGCACGCACACCGAAAGGGGTGAACATCCCCTACGCTTCTGCCTGCGAGGGTGCACAGCTCCACTTTTGATTGATCGCGCGAGTCGGTTTTAAAACGGCGGAAAAGCTGCAGGAAAAACCGTCCGTGCAGCAGCTTTTTTCCATTTCGAAATCGTTGCTTCTGCCGCCGCCGTTTCCTGCCTGAAATACAAATTGTTTCGGTTGTCACTTGTGTGTCTGAGTTAATGATCAAGAAACTGTCACGCACTTGACACTGCACTCGCAGCCCATCAACATGCGTGGCAAACGAGGCGCTGCTCCGATTCGGGCGCTTATTTGCACGCAGGGCAAAAGGTTGACAAAATAGCTGTGAGCAATGGAAAAGGGATTTTTCCCCACGCTTGACACACAGCACAGCTTTCAGTCAAGCATTAGTAGCATTAGTAGAAAAAAAAATTATAAATTATTATGAAAAAAGAAGTTAATTCTCTAAATTTTGCAAAATGTATTAAGCTGTATTTTTTAATTCATGATAACTGATAAAATTATTGAATTTAAATATTTATTGTACTTAATTGAACACAAAAACGTTGTTCAATTATATGTATTGAGGGTCTCATTTCACGAAAATTAATTAACTTCATAAATGTGAACAGTAATTTTTTATTTACTGTTAATAGTAATTTCATATTTTTTTTTTATACTTTTTCCTTTGAGCTGTACTCATTCTTGGAGTTTTTCTCCATCTCCTTTCCCGGTGTACCCAGAAATAAAAAAAAAATTGCGTGTATAACAGAAGAGGAGGAAGTCTTAAATGATAATGGAGAAGGCAGTAACGATAAATAGAATTTATGTTTTGGAAAAGCTGTTCAAAAAAAGTTTTTGCACACACGCCGGACCCCTTCTCCGCAACTTCTTCCTTTTTCTGCAGCATTAAATATTAAGGTCCCTCGCTCCGCCTTTTGCACACGCTGATTAGATTTGCAAAAAAAAGTTTTTACATTTCCGTCGTCCAGATAAACTCTGCAGAAGCGCGAATTTGCATTCGCTCGCCGTGTGCTGATCAGATCGGTGGGCGCGCGCAATTTTAAGAATTCTCCGCATGGCCCGGGGGCCATCGGTGCGCAGTGATAACCTTCTCCATATCCGCTCCGCTGCCATCTAATAATAAAAACGCCTCTGCAGACACTTCAGAGAGCACGGGCGAGAGGCAGATTTTGTTGTTGCCAACCGCGAGAAGTTGAAAAATAAATCACCAGATTTAAAATGCAAAGTGCGTCTCTCTCGATCGCGGGTTTAAAACAATTACGAGAAAAATCACGCGAGGCGTGAAACGACGAGCTGTATATTCCATCGAATTGATTTTTATTAGTTTCGCGTGCTGTGTTTATACTCCATTAACGCCCGGCTAATATGCAATGCAAATACAGGCGCAAAGTGCACACACCCCTGTGTGACTTTGATACGCCGGGCACAATGCGTTGTTATTTCATCCCTTTTTGATAGGAGGTGCGTGCAGAGCATTTTGAACAAAGCGTCAAAAGAATGCACAACAAACAGAGGCGCGGTGATTACAGCGTGCAGGTCGCTCATCAAATTTGATGCATCACGCGAGCAATTTCATTTATTTTTCACAAAATATTACACGGTCGGACTTGGCGGCAATCAGAAGGTGTATTTCCCATAAATAATTTAGGACCCACCCTTTTTGGCGTGAAATATTGAGAGGGAAAACGGATTTCCACCGCTGGCTGCCCGTTTTACCAAATCTCCCCTCTTTTCATTCGGTACTATATACGAATGTTCATAAAATGCGCACATACGGTGAAGCTCAAAATCGATTTTAGCTCGATTGGTTTTGAACTTTTTTCAATGTATTGATCGTTAAAAATGAGACCAAAAAATAAAATAGAAATATAATAATTTTATTTCATTGTTTATGAATCTGATAATGCACAACAGTTTTAAATATATTATGATATACATATGTTTTATTAATATAAACTCACTTGGGAAAAGTTTTTACAGCATGAGATTTTTTTAAATCCATCACAAGAGTCTTTTATTATTTTGTAGAAACAAATTAATGAAATGCTGTCGTTTGCAATTATAATTAATCTAAAATTGCTGTTGACTTTGTTAAAGTTTTCACTCTTTTTGTTCAAAATAATTAGCTTTTGCTGCAAACACAATTTATCTCCAAAGTTGGCAGCTTGGCTTCTTGCAAAGTTTGCTCTGGTATTCGGGTCACACGCCCTTAATTTTTCCCATTTAAAAAAAAAAAATACTTTTTAAGACACTTAGCAGTGCGAACATGCAGCTTGAGTGCGGAGATCCGGAAAGGGCCGCCGATATTGCCTTTACATTGGTTTCTTTAGCCAACGGCGCGTATTCGCTCCCAAAAGATACAGCACTAGCTTTGACTTTTAGCGTTTTCCAGCAGCGTCGAAAACGGGAGAGGGTTATATGGGGTGCGTGAAGGGTAAAAAATGTGAAATACGTGCTTTGGAAGAAAGAAATTTGGAGAGCGCGGCTGAAAAAGGGTTGGCGCGCACCAGCAACTTCTTCCCTGAAAGTTATGGCACCGAATATATCCGCGGAAGGGGCGAGGAAAAATAACAAAATACATCTCTGCAGTCAGTCTGTGCTCGCTGCTTTTTTACACTCGCTCGCTCCGTGTGTGTTTTCTTTCCTCGTGCTGTCTTCTTGACAAATCGAACCTCGTAATAATCACACGCGAGCTTTTAGCCCCGGCTGAATTACTCTCACGCGCTGCCGGGGCTGGAAATATATATTTTTCCTCGTCCATCGACGAGCTGAGCTCGTTCAGTCTTGCTCAATTTCCTTTCCCATGCCATCCGCGCAATGTACAGACTTAATAAGCCCTGCCTAATATTCAAAAGTCTACTAGGCCAGATTAACCTAATGGATTTCCGTGGTAGAGACGCGCACAATTGCCGCTCGCTCGGCTCTCGCGCCGAGAGAAGTTGAGAGATGCGCCGAGATCGGGTTTCAACTCGAGACACCGAAAGCTCTCTTCTTATATAATATAAGAACCAGAGAGCGGTGATGTCATTCCCGATCGATAATTGAAATCATCTCTCACACTCAAACGCTCAGGAATTCGTTTGTGCGGACGTGGAGTTCCCATCACGCTGCATCAGATTGGATCTACGTCTTTCAATTAAGCCCTTACATGTGACAAGTATGAATTCCCAAAAGGGTGTGCTAGAATTTTTGAAAATCAATTAGTCGCGTCTCAAGATCCTATTAAAAAGGGTTTTCGAACCGTGAAATAAAATATTATAATATTTTTGTGAATAAACTTGGTTGAGAAATTTAAATGAAAAGGAAGCTTTGCTCTGTGTAGAAATTTCAAATAGAAGCTTACATTTATTTATATTTACAAAATACTGTGTTTAAATATTCCATCAAAGACAGCTTTTCATTTTCCCACCCACTCTCTACACAATCCTTAAATTGCTCGAGTAATTCTACACCAAGGCGGGATCTTTTTTAATAAAAAAATTCTCTGCTCTGAACATTCGCAGAAATTGCTCGCTTTTGCCGCCGCTCTTATGTTTATTCATTGGGCCAAAATATTCACAGACGCACCTGAAATTGAAAAGCAGCGGCTCTCAAGGAATGAGAGCTGGCGTAATTTTTGTTGCTCTTTCTTTCTCTTCTCTCGTCGCGTAGATAGTGCAAATATATACAATTGCCAAAAAACACGTCCGTTTTTTTTTGTGTGCGGCAAAAGTTTCTTCTTCTTCTCGCAAAGAAAGAGATAAGATTCCTCTCTTCAGCCGAGAGGACGGCCGCGCGCCGCCGCTGCTTGGAGAGAAGAAAAGTTTTGTCTTATTTTGCCCTTCTTGAATAAAGATTGAATTACATTACCGGCCTTGTATTGTGTCTGGATCGGCAAGTGCTGGACCCCGACTGAGCCGGCGAAAGGAAATGCCAACCAGCAAATTGCGCGCCGTGCGACAAATTAAAGTCGCAAAACTTTTTTCCGGGTCTCTGTCGCAAAAAAGCAGCAGCAGTTTTTCTTTTCTGTTCAGCTGGGTGTAATAAATCATGATTACTGTCTTTGGAATTATCACACTCACAAACAAATACTCTGCGGACCTGTTCCTTTTCTTCTCGTTCTGCAGCGCTGCGGCTCCACTCCCACGTGGGTCGCTCAAAAACGAAAGGGGCGTCTCTCTTTGTTGCAAGAGAGACTTCTTTCTTTCCAAAGACCCCTCTTGCCATTGTACTATATTATTATGTTAATTCAAATTTCCTCCAGATATTAAAATGCCCTTCTCTCTGTTTGTTTTAGGTAAGTTGCTGACGTGCTCCTCGGAGATAAATAAATACGCATAGTTCCCTCCGGCTCGGCACACCCTCCAAGTAAGTCAACACGCAAAATTTTGGAATTTTAAGAAAATCCAATTTGACGCGGCCTGCGGTTTGCATAATGGAATTTTTGAGGATCTAATTTTTAAGAGCATTAAAAGCCGGCAGCAACTTTTGTCCCAGTGCTCTCTAAAGGAAAGGAAAGTCTCGAAATTAATTTGATAAAAATTTGATAAGACATGGCTGAGATGATCGCGAAATTGCATTAAACGTAATTTGACATGAAACGCTGCGCGCTCCTGCTTTTGCCTCGGGCGGCGATATTGCGAGAGCTTTTAACAGATTCTGTGCCCGAAATCCCTTTCCCTCGCTTTCCTAAGTTGGTAATTAATTTTATTAAAGTATGATTTTCACGAGAGAGAGCCAAACTTTTTTCCTCTCTTTCATCCAGAGGGGCTTGCGTCGGTTTGTTGCTCTCCCTACGTTATCATTATTCGTTGGCGGAGCAAAAAATTTAAGGACATTAGAACTTTTAAAAATTCTTCCACTCTGCCCTGCCTCTTTAAGCTTAATTAATGGCCTTAAGAATTTGCATTTTTTTTTGCCTGCAAAATATTTTTTCCCTCTTATCTCGGCGCACCAACTTTGCTGGACGTTTAATTTTGCTCCAAGTGCTTTTATTTTTTACGTCTCAAAAAAAAACTCTCTGCAGCAATGCTTGGATATTATTCAATCTATTTTTATTGCACCATCTGGTGTGCGTCTGAAGCCTTGATTAAATACACTTTCGTAAATACACACATAGTCGGGGCGGGGCGTGCGCGCGACCCATTATTATTATTAGGATCATGCCTTAATTCTTTTGATGCCTTTCCCTCCTCGATAATAACAGAGTAATATTGTAGAAATGTCACTGGCGGCGGCTGCGAAGGAAAAAAATGTGGTGACGTTAGGCCGGAAATGGTGTGTACCTAATAAATATAAATACATTGAGAGTGCAGGGCCATTCAATCAAATCAAAGCGATCCAGCGCGTGATTGAAAAGGCGGCGCACAAGAGAGGGTGCGGACGCGTAATTTCATTTTTCAACATAATAGATATTTATTCATATTTCTTTTCTGATTCATTGGGCAGGGAGTGAGTGCACCCACGGATGGTTGATTTTAATCAAAATATTATATCTCAACTGTGACATGATATAAATTCTTCTTTTCACTAGAATTGCAATATAGAATATTAGTTAACGCTTGGAAATCTAAAGCAAAAAATTCATGATATTATGTGTTTTTAATTTTTTTTATTAAATATAAGTGAGGAACTCTCAGACTCAAGTTGTCAACCCCAAACGAATGAACTAAGAGGAGAGAATAACAGGGGAGCTGCTTATCTATTCCGATACATTTGCGACTCAATTTGCACATTTCCGCAGTGGCTCATGCACAAAAAACGGCTCACTCAAAATAAATCACCTCTGTTCGACCCTCTCAGCTGCCGCGGTGAAAAATTCCTGTCACGTTTTCCAGACAAGATTTTGATAGGAAAACGAACTCGAGCGAGTCAGCCAGCAGACTATATATGGACTCCTTTTTAGCTGCAATATATGATTTATGGTTTGTACAGCATTTTTGCAGAGGTGCGCGATGATTGTGTCAGAATTCAAGTTTCCGACTCCATACGCACGAAATTCTCCGTTCGTCGCGCGGGGCAAAGCATCGAGAATCATTAACTGCGGGGCCGCCTTAATCTTGTGAAATATTCACTTGCTTTCACTCTCTCTCACTTTCTTCGCGATACACTCAAGGGAACGCGATGGAGAGAACGTTTCAAATTAGGATTTTGCCTTCCCTCTCTTCTCCTTAAGCCGGCAGCCTCCTTTTCACGTACACCACACACCCTACTAAGATTGGAAAATCCTTGAAGGATTGCTACTCCCTAAATTTAGTAGTGAAAAGCAGAGTTTATAAGAAAATGAACACAAGTCTCGTTTGATTATCGTGTGCTGTAGTTTCCCTGGGATTAATTCCCGTGGGGATGGAATAATTTATGCGCCCTGGAATTTTAATGGCGCCCCCATTTGGGACGCCACTCGCTCTCTCTTTGTTTTGGCTTTCCTGGTTGGCCTTTGATTTTTATTCCGTGTTTATTTTAAATAAAATATATACGTTTGGCTGCGCACTTCTTTTAGCTGGAATTGCGCCAGATATACTTTTTTTTCTCCCATTGCCATCGGGTGTTTCCTATAAATCGAGCAGAGAGCTCTGGCTTTGTGTTCGAATTTTTTAAACGCGCGTGTCTTGCCACTGCTGGCATCACCGTGGTTTTTGTCTCTCCAACAAACTCTTTTTGCCTCGCGCGAAGTTGATTGATTTAAGAAGGAAACAGTAACGGCTTTTAACTCCATGAGAGACACTAACTTTAATTTCCAAAGAGCCATTCATGTGCTATTTTAGTAAACATTTAATTTAAATTAAACTTGTTTTATTGCGTGTTAAAAAATCTTTGAATCAAATAAGCATTTTGTAATTTAAACTCATATAATTATATAAATGTTATCTTAAAATACATTAAATGTATTTAAAAGTAATAATTGTTTTGATTTTTATGTAATTGTTATTTACATTTTACATTTTAATAGATTTTTTAATATTTTTCGTTTGAGAGCCATCATAAGACAATGATTTTTTTGCATTTATTTGCAAACCTCCAAACATACTTAGTCATATTTCCCTTGTTCAAAGAGCAAACGTTTATTGTATTCCCTGGAGGAATGAAGTGAGTATTATTTTGCTGTCAAAATTTTGGTACAAAACGGACAAAAAAAACTTTAAAAACCTTGCTTATTTTGCGAGCACGCTCTGCAGGCATTACAACACGGCATGCTAGAGCAAGTTTGCCACTCACTAATGAGCACGCTCTTGTTTTAAATACCAAAGTTCAGGCCCAATTTAAAAACGTCACTGCTTCGCTGCGAGCTTTCAAAAAAAGTTATTTACACTGGGCCCAAAAAATGTTTTGTATGTTGCGCACATTAACATAAAAAATCAGCCGAGCATACACACAAAGCCTGTCTCTGTGTGATGCTGGGAAAAACTGCGAGCGACGCCACATTCTCGTTAAAAGTTGGCAAATGAGGCTGCAGGGCGTAATGAATTAATCCCTGCTTATTCGGTGAAATTCCGTTTGAAAAGCAACAGCCCGCAACGCGCCAAATAGACTTTTCTTTTGCACTGACCGGCTCTGCAGCAGCGCACGTGCAAGGGCATTAAAAATTATTTATAAATATTCATCAAAGGGAGTAGCGAGGATGCAAATGTGCTTTTGATAATATCAATCGGAAAATTGCGCTCCCCGCATTAAGTAATTTAGTCATTAGCAAAGCCGCTGGTAAAAGAGCACAACAGCTGGTTTCATTTCCGTAAAAGGCCCGTGACCCCCGGTTTTCTTTCGCTCTCTCATTACTGCCTGCTGATCATTTCATTCTCTCTGTTGCGCACCCATTCAACCCTTCCTCCTTTCTGCCCTCGACAAGCAGCCGCAGCGCATTTCCGAATCCCCCGCAAATAATTGAAGAGCCTCCTCGTCCCTCCAGCTCAGCACGTGCTGCTGCGCACATTTATGCATGTGCCTGCATGCAAAATCTTTTGATGCAGTGCACATTTAAATGTAGCGTCTCGGGACTCGTTCATTCGACCCTTGACACTCAAACGGATTTCGCGCAGTGAGAAACTCATCTGCTAAGATGTTCACCGCCACCGCAGCCGAATTAATGCGCGCCTTCGAATCTGATTTTCTGCGGATCTTCACTCCAACTGCTGAATTATCTCCCTCCCGGCGGCGAGCCTCCAGCGCCAGAGAGAAGTTTTAATTTCGTTTTAAATAAAAGGGTTGAGGGCTTAACCAGCAGCCCTTGTGCGATACATATAAACGAGAGGCACCACGCTTAATTATCGTGGACTTTTCAGAAGCTGCGAATGAATTTATTTCTTTAGAAGAGGGATTAGTTGGCATTGGACGCCAACTGAAGCGAAAACGCGCAGACTAAATTATTCTCCAGGAATAAAATAAAAAAAAAATTATTAATTTATAACTATGAAATACGCACGTAGTCATTTAATCCTCTTGCGGCTCATATATTTATGCAGATTTCAAAAGCAATTAAAACTCGTTCGTCACTTATTGCGAGTTCATTAAAATGCCCACAATCCAATTTCCTGTTGGTCCTGCAGAGCTGCGGATAGAAAAACGATATTGTGCTGGTGATGTTTGTGTGTCCGTTGTTCAATTCGCTCGTCCTAGCGGAAAATGGCAATAAATTAGCGCAATTCGCGCACGGCACATGTGCTCCGCGTGCTACTCTTTGTAATTTATGTGCTGCAGAGGTGTCAAAATAACAAAGCCCCAATTCACGGAAGCAGACGGATAATCAAATTAAAGCGCGGTAATTGCCACTGACAGGCCAAATTGACACACATTGCGCTCTGTATTTTCGGAGCGCGAGATAATGTTCACTCGCAAAAACAGAGCTGGAAAATAACACCTTTTATTCCAAACAGTGAATAAATTTAAAAATTGTAATCACGAGGAAATGGTTGAAAAATTTTTAACAAAAATAAAAATATTTCCTTTTAGGAAAGATCAAGAGGGATGCTCTATTTTGATGAAACGTATGCGATTTGTGATTTGATAAGCAGCTTTTTGTTTATATCATTTATATGATATGGCCTTTTTATATCGCCGGTCAATTTGTTTGAGTGCGCGCATATAATTTATAGGCAGCCTGTTCTGTTTTATTCGTTCATCTTGTTTTCCATGCCGCAAGAATGGAGCTCTTCGTTTTCCGGCCCGAAAGTGATGCCAGTTGTGATTATTCCCGAGGCCTTGCGCCTCCACTTTATGTGCCATAAAGCTCGAATTTGTTTTTCAAATCAGTGCGCCGTAAAAGAAGCACTGTTTACTTTTTAGTGCGGCCGCCCCGCTATATGGGCCCGGAAGAAATCTCCGATTCCAAATTGGTGACTTATAAGCAGGAGATCAAAAAAAGTTTCTATCCGGAGGGAAATTTGTCACCATAGACGCACCCTTTCCCCTGCCGAATGTTTATAACTCCTCACATTATTTTTTACAATCCTTCTCACCCCGCGGCTCTCAACTTGGTGTCTTAAATTTCAACTTTCAGCACTTTGACAGCAGAGAATACTAAATTATCTTCAGCAATTGTGAAGGAAAGGGCGCCGAGAAATATATAGAGCATATACGTATACGGCGATCGGATTATTCTGTCGAATCTAGTGTGCGACGTGAATAAATATAAGCAAATGTTTACACATAACAGGCGGGGAAGTCGAGAGTGAAGCCATAACTCATGCAACCTGGCCGTAAATTTCCTCTCGGCTGTGTTTTACATCGCGCCAGTTTAAAAATAACACATAAAAATTTGTTCAATACATTTCCTCTCGCACATTGATGGCTCCATTTTTCAGTCCATTGAGGAAGGGCTTCACACTTTCATGTCGATATACGCTTGAGAAAAGTTAGGTTATTATAGTTGAAAAAATTTATTACATATTTGATTTTCATCACTATTATATTATTATTGCTTAGGCGACGACACGAAAAAAATACAAACAAACATATATGGCGTTGAAAATTTTAATATTATTAATTGTATGAATTTTCAATTCAATTATTATTTAACATATATTGCTATATAATGTTGTTCATGATCATCTATTTTGATTATATTATTCTGAAATTGGTCCACTTAACAAAGTTTATGAACCAAATGACCAATGAACTATTTTATTTCATATAATATGGTTATGTTATAGAGAAGAAACATGGCGTTTGTTATGGTGAAAATTGACATTTGTCGCGTCATAAACGCTCCCATGCCCATAATGCAAACCCCGCTAGCCAAAAAAGATAAACAAATTAATGTCTTTTTTAACAACCCTTTTTATGTGCAAAAGTCCAATTTGAGAAAATGAAACATTTGCGCTGACTTAGCCAAAAACCGGGAGATTATTTTGGCAGCTCCGCAACGCCCGGAAACTTTTATGTGCGCCAGTGTGAGCTCGTCGGACCCAAAAACAAATAGAATTTGCCCAGCGCGCAGAGAGAGTGAAAATAATAAAAAAGCTCGCTCTTTTGTCTTTTAATAGCTCTGCATTTGTCCAGCTGCCGCTTTTAATATACATCTGCATAAACTAGTGGCAGATTGAGTGTCTCTGCTTTTGTTCGGAATGAGAATCAAACCGAATGGGAAAGAGACCAAAGTCAACGCACCACTGGCTCCAAACCAAATATAAACATTTGAATATACAGAGTGCATCAGAATGCTCTTCATGTTCTAAATTTTGGCAGCCAGAGGAGCGCATGTAATAAAGTGAGACGCCCGAATAGGCGCTCGGTGACTATTTTGGACGCCCCGACGCAGGTCAAAGGTCGATTTCATTAGCATGACAAATGTCTCTCAGTACGTTTTCAAACAAAGTGCACATATGTACCACATCTATTGTGAACGCGATGTATATTTGTTTAGTTGGCTGCCGAGAGCGATGGAATGGAAAGTAAACAACGGGAGTTGAGGATAATTGAGACAAAACAGTGTTGGTTTTGCTGTTTAAATAAGGATTATAATGATTTAAAATGCAGCTGAAAATCATTCTCCTATTTTTTTCATATAGAAAGCATAAATAGTGATCTAATTTTTCCAAAAAGAGTTTATTATTAAAAATTATAAAAGGTAATTTATTTTTAAACCAAAGCAAATATGAGTTCTTTCACGCGCTGTTTTAATCATGATTGCTAAAAATAAAAATTGAATTAAATTTCCTTATACCGGGACATTTATTTTAAAGTTTTTAGTTAAATAAAGAAAATTATACGAATTTTAGAATCGTATTTAAAATTAAACATAGTGGCAGAAAACTTAATTTTTATTTTTAAGTTTGCCCTGAGCCTATGAAATTTTTTCCTATTTGCCCTTTTCCTCGTTGTCAGAAGGCAAACGTATATGGCCATTTTTCCTAAACTCGCAGCAGTTATAAAGCGCGTCCCAAAGCGGTCAGGCGTGGCGCTCGTGATATTTCCCGCAAGTGTTATTCGTTTTTCATAGTCTTCTCGGTCTCGCCCGCTTTTGCTGCACGAGAGCGGCCATAAAGTCCTGCGCGTATAATAATAAACAGTTCATATCTCTGCTCACGGCATTTTATTTTGAATTTCCTCCAGATTTGGTATCTCCCTTTCTCTCTGTGCCGGAATTTTATTACCCGACGGCAGCAGCACATATAGCGCTCTCGTTTTTAATTTAATTGAAGACCGCCGCGCTTGTTTTCCTGGCTGCTGCGAAATATCGCATGCATTATGATGCCGCGCGCCGAGTTAATATTCAGACGAAACCACACCAAGTCGGCGCGCAATTACGTGGAACAAAAGCACCTGCGAAAAAGCAAAAACCAACCGCAAGTATTTAATATCTTTTTCAGCGGAACCGCCGCGTCTGCTCTGTGAATTATGAAAAAGCAAAAAGCATCCAGACGGTCTCTGAATGAAAACAACAGCGCTGCAGCAACAGAAAGATTTTGCATTCGCGCCACGGCACTCTGAAAGGCAGAAAAAATGTCGAGTGTAGTCGGGAGAGCGACACACTCGTGTTTTTCTTCTTCCATATGCATAAAAGCGAGGGACACTTTCACAAAAAATTTAATAATTAAAATATTTATATTTCTGATGCAAGACAGGGAGCACTGGCCATGATAAATGAAATGAAAACGCAGATTTATTTTTATTTCACTGCATGGCATTATTTATATTGCTAACAGATGCTGATGAAAAATCGTTGATGATGCAAAGTGGCTGCAAAAATTGTATCTGGACCACAAAGGCCCACACTGTATAGTAAAATATAATAAATAGCATTCATAATTGGTGCTTTAGCTGTACTGCATTAAAACAAATTTATGTTCAATAGAGAACTAATGTTTTGTGTAAAATCTACTCTGAAAGATATTTCTTTGAAAACCGTCAAAAGAATTAACTTAAATTATTCATACAAGGCATATGAGGTGAAAATTTTTTTTAAAGGAACGCGATATAAATAAATTTTTATAATAAGGTGTATAATTCAGAGGGTTGGTATTTTATTAATTTATAAAAAAAAAATGTATCCAGCAACATGCCTTCAATTTTCCCCGTGCCTTTTGGTATTGATTGAGTAACTTTTCCTTTTGAAAAGCTGCTGCCAGCCTACTTTGATTGAATTTCTAAGAATTAGTTACACTGACCCAAAACGCGTGGGTTTCACCATAGCTTTTTTGTGGAAAAACTGTTGCCCGAAAAAAGCAGTGGATTTGCCCACAAAATGATTGTGTGTCGTTCACACAGCTTTTTTGTGTATTTTAACACTTTCTTAACGTGTGCGCGATCCACGTTCTTTTTGTGTATTCTCCCGCATTACTACCCTGTTGCAGGTTACACGAATGTTTTGTGTGTTCTCCCACATAAACATTTAGGTTAAAACTATTGGACATTTTGTCCTCTGTGGCAAGAATATTTTCATTGTGCGCATACTCATATTAGAAATCAACAAATTTCACAACTTCAACGTCTACAAATTTATCAAAATTGTAAAACTTTGAAGGCGAAAATTTAGATTTCAATTGAGCAATTCGCCACAAATGAAAACATCCTTGTCGCAGAAGACCAAACTAAGCAATCAAAGAATTTATCTGGAACATATAAAAATAGAATCAGATTTAAAATTTAATATAAGATATTTTTATTAGTTTGGTTGTTAACGCTGAAAAAAACATACATAAATAACATACATTAAAAAAAAAAAGAATTATTCGATCAATAATGTCATCTCGTCCAGAGCTGTGTCCAGTTAGCAGTGATTGTTTGCCAAATTGTCTTTATTCCATTTCCATTCCTATCCTTCCGATTCTTTTGGCTCCAAAATATTCACGGGCCGCAGACTTCTACCCGGTCCAGCGCATAAAACATCAAATTTCAGCATGGGAGATTGTGCCGATTGAGGTGCGGGCGAATTTTGCGGTCATATTATGGGTCTCCTATAGGATGAGAAATATTTGTTGTAATACATCGTCTTTTTCTATGCTAGCGGTTAAAATGTTGGGCAGCTCTGATAAATTAATATCTTATTTACCTTAAATATTGTAAATCCAACTTGCTGCGACCAGAATGTCCACTGATTTCGAACTAAAAATGCCATGGCTTCAATTGTTAAGTTCGTAGCGTGGGTGTTTATCAACCGGAAACTCAGGTCGATGCTTATTTTTTTCAAGGGTTCTATATTTCAGGTTATAGAGGTCAGGTACGTCGAAGGGCGCGATTTTGAAAATTTTACCAACTACACAAGTTTTTTGTGTATTTTCCCACAAAAAATGCGTGTATTAGAATCTTCGTTGCCAATACACAAAAAAGCTGTGTAATGACCATCACACACACAAAAAAGCTTTGGTGAAACACACACGATTTTTCCTAGTGTAAAAAGTTGATTAATGTTTGCTGCTTTGTACAATCGCCTGAATGGCCGCTGTATTCCAATTGAGAGAGTATCGACCTCCTAGTTGAGGTTTATATAATTTTATTTCCTTTTTTCTTAATAAACCTCTCCTCAGCGTGCTATGTGCGGTAAAACGCATTTGAAAATAAAATAAAAGCCACCACACAACAAAGAACGAGGAAAAGCGAAGCAGTGAGATATACATAAGCAGACCCGGTCTGTGGGAATGATAGATTGTGAGGTCGCACCACTTTTGTATACAGTGCGCCATTCTTTCCTTCTCCTACACTCGATGCCACCCAACTCTTTGAGAAGTCCATTGTTGTACGTTAAGTGATACGCAACACTGCCCTCTTGTCAAAGTTTTAAAAAATTCACCCGTGATAAAATAGTAAAAAGCAGAACTCTTGATAAGACTCTCGAGTGTTTTGCGTGAGTGCGCGAACAAAGATTTCCATCTTGACTTTTCTACTCACAGACCCGCATATAAATATATTTCTCGTTCCTAATGTGTCGGAACAAACCGGAAAAGACGCGCGCGACGTCTGGACCACCATGGGTGTTCTTTGGCTAAATGAACGCCAGCCCAGCACCTTGACAGGCAGCCGTGCAGCAGAATCGGCGGCTTCAAATGACGGCTCTTCTCATCTGCCTAATAATGACTTGGCTGAGAGTGCCTGGCTGCAGCGCACGTGATTCGACATTGCCGCGGCTCGTGTTTCTCTCCCGCCAGTGCACGTAATTGTGGCCGCGAAGATGCAAAACGTGCTTGATCGCCCGTGAAATCGGCGCTCAAATTGTGGCTATTTTCTCTGGATTGCATAGCGCGGTGCCGTGTCTCGCAGCACTTTCCGTCCACTTTTATCTCGGCCAAATGATATGGTACAAATCGCTCTAAATGGAAATCACCTCAAGTCGCTCCGAGAGATTTTATGAAATATGGAAGCACCTTCCATATAAATATCAACATTTTTACTATTTAAATTTACTTATGATAATTTTTATTTAGCATTGAATTCAAAAATAATCAATCACAATAATCCTAATAATTTTAGTATTTGTGCTACATAAATTTTGTTTTTAATTTTTGTCTTTCCAACGGAGATTTTAAATTTATGGCTTTGGATTTGAATAGTACAATCGCTGTTCATTATTTGATACTCATAGTCATCTAATTGTAATTTAACAAAATTTTTACAAGCAATTGTTGGAGACACGCTTACAATAGACAATTTGAAGGTTTTTGTCTTACGAAAGGAAAACAGACTGCACAATTTTGTCTTTCGGCTATAAATTTTGCCTTGTCCACCGCCGCAGCATTCGGCATTTGCAAAGAAGTTGTAAAAGTGAGCGTGTGGGGATGGTTGGTGGTTTTATTGCCCCTCGTCCTCGCCTGCGTATATACGAAAATATGGCCAGTGGCAGGCAGTTGTGAGCGCGACAATAAATTCCAGCGGCAAAGGCCAGCAGGTAAAGGGGTTTAGCGCGAATATAAAGCCAGCCCTCCGTCTTCTTTCCACGGCGGGCAGTAATCCTCGCACATGAACAATATTTGACCAGGACATAAATAAAAATTATTGATTCCGAGACCGCTCGCCCGCTGACTTTTCCGTCCGCCGTCGCTGCTGCTACTGTGCCGTGCACAAGAGATTTGAAGACGGTGGAACCACCTTGTGTTGGGGCCTTGCAAAATTAATTTCTCAGTAAAAACGATTTAGTTTCAGAAGTTTATTTATTGGGTTCAAACTGAGGGCAACTTTGCCCCATATATGATCCAAATTGATGACAAAATAAAAATAGAATCTATATCAAAATGATAAAATATGATGAGAGGGAAGGAAGATTTTTGAAAAGAAAAACTTGACTGCAGCTCAAACAATTTATGATGAGATATTTCAAATTGAAAATAAATAGATTTAAAGTTACTTTCAAGTAAAAATTTATTTCAATATGAAAATGAAGCTGATAAATTTAATAATTAAATGCATTTTTAACATTTAAACTGTTGTTAAATTTTGCAAAAATTTGGAAAAATAAAAGACAATATTCCCTCCTATTTTTCGAATAACTCTACTTTTTAAAAGAGATAAAAAGGAAAAGGCCAAGCTCACAAAGAGGGTCCCGAGCGGTCAGCTGCGTTACCTGGAGCGAGGTGACTCCGAGCAGGCACGCAATCTGAGAATTGCGGCGGTCACCGCGGCAGCAAAAGCAGACCAGCAAGGATCACGCACCGGCCGAATCTCGGGGCTTTGAGCTTTTCCACACGCGCACCACTGGCAAAGCGGAGCCTCCTCCGCAATAACCCCCTCGGGCGCGATCGCGCGCCCTTTTTCTTCAGCCAGGGATTCGCAACCTCGGACCTCGCGGTGAAGAATGGGCGTCTGCCCGCGAAGCAAATTGGCCGAACTTTATTGCTCGGCGAATTTATTTTATATATTCTTGCGCACGCGGTGTCGTAATATATTTGGGTCTCGGTGGTGCAGCGTGGCGGCGAAGGAAACGGCGAATCCACTTTCATGGTGATTAAATTCGCGGCCTCTCCATTTGGCGGCGGCGGCATCATCACGCAATGCTGCTCCCATGGATTCTTTTTCTGAAAATTAGGTGCCGCTTGAAATGCGAGTAGCTGCGGAGAGCACGAAGCTGAAAGCAAAAAGCGCGCCACCAAAAGAACTTTTGCCGTTTGACTTTATTTTGGGGTTTGTGTGTCTTTGTTATTTTTGTGAGCATTTTAAACACTGCATCGAAAGTTATCAAGTATGAATTTATAATGGGTTTTTCTTGTAAAAAATCATTTTGTCACCAGTTTGTTTAGTTTTATAATTTAATATGTGTTATTTTCATTTTAATAAATAGTTCATTGCATCATCATCATGCTATCATACATTTCATGCACTGTCTAATGAGAGTATTTTCGTAAATATAACCCACATCACATCTTGTGGGTTGCTTCTAAATTTATTGAATCATCACTTTTAGATAAGAATAAACAAAAACATTGACAATAGTAATAATAATCATTTAAATACATTTATCATAAAATTAAAGCATTAAATTTGTCAAATTAAAGTAAATACTGAAAATAAAAAAATAATTTAATTATTAATAAGACAAAATGTGTATTTAAAAGCAGAAATTATAATCTAAACTTAAAAACACTTTTTAATAAATTTTAATTTATTGTGTTTTTAAATCTGAACATAAGCCTTTGATTTAGAAGCATTCAAACGGCTAAACACAATAAGAATCCATTCACATGCTGAACAGCAATCTTTTGATCTTGTCGCGAGCTTTGCAGAAAAAGAAGTTTACCAAGCAACCGCCGGCACTTTGCTTCTCAGTACCAAGTGTATATTTTTAGCGCACCTCAGTGTGCGATTTGCGCTGCAAAACTCGTTTCGCGCCGGTGTTGTGTGTTTATTTTGGTGTGCGAGGAACAAAAAGTGGTTGCACGAGACAGAGAGAGACGTGCTCCTTATCCATTGCCATTGTTTTCCCTGTCCTGAATAGTGTACATAGACGGCATTAATGAGCCCCGGCGCACCATATTGCCAGCCGGGCTCTAATAATAAGCGACGGCGGGCGGGGGCTCTGATATCAGCCGCAAAGATAATAATGTCTTTCCTCCTTGGTACATCATTAATTATAATTCGTGCACAGCATATTGAATTACGAAAGAAAAGGCTGACTCTTGTTTCGTTGCAGTCGACAAATTGCGTGCATTAGGGAGAGATTCGTTTTTATTTCTCTGTTTCCACTGCGAACCGAATCATTAATACTGCAAATGTCGCTTAATTAATATCAAAGTGGAAAGAATGAAAGGAAGAAAATTCATTTAAAAAGTTGCAGCAATTCTCCGACAATGAATAATTAACGCTTAAGCAACAATTTCTTTCCGAGGAAAACGTGCAACGCCAACTGACGGTTGATATTTGACTTTAATTAAAACTGCGCCGAGCAAAAAGAGCGGAAATGTAGAAAAAAAATCGTGCCTTCAGTTTTTCGTTTTACCAGCAATCATATCCACTATGGAAGTGGAACAACCGAGGATGTTGTTAAACATCCATGATATAAATTCAACCGACGGGAAAGTTGCGAAAGAGTTAGTGGAAAATTGCTCTTGCGGTTTGTCATTTATTTTGCACATTTTGCCGAGCACGCTGGTAATGGCTGAGGCGACCATTTGCAGGGGAAAGAATAAAGAACTAGGCCAACGTTAAGAAATCTTTTTGTTTCCGGCTTCATTTCCGTGCCGGCAAAATGTGCAGCCCCCAAATAGGGCAAGAAGTCGTCCTTGGCAAACTTTCCAGACAAAATAAATATGAATATATGAGCGCTGCACGATATATAGGGAGTATTGAGCGTTCCACCTATGAAAGAAATGAAAGAAAATACTTAATATAAAATGTAATTTCAAATGATGAGAAAATAATGTTTTGATTTTTTTTAAAAAAAATTTAATTTAATAAAAAATTATGAATAAATGTTTATTATCCTTTCTCATGAAGTTTACATCCAAATTCAAAACAATAGTTTGCATCCAATCAATTACTTCGTGCAGATTTGTTTGGATATTTTTTCAGTACAATCAAGTAATACATTTTAAACATAATAAACAAATTTCTACTTGCATTATTATTTTCATATTTCAGTTCCATGCTAACTGTAAAATGCCTCCATTTAAAATACTCTTTTAAATAATTGTATCATAAATTTATTTTACAAATCAAAGTTTGATTAAAATGGGTTTTTATCTATATTATATTCCAACTGAAATTCTCATAATTTAGCAGTTGGAGAACAAAACGTGTGTTTTCTTTTTTACAAATTTTTATAAAAAAAAAAAAATCTTTCATTCATCATAACCAAGTAAGATTTTCTTACAAGAATACGTTAAAAAGGAAGAAATGTATAAAGTTTGATTTTATTTATTTAACGATTTCATTATTTTGACACACTATTCAAATTTTTTTACCAATAATTTTATTCCAAGTTAAAATATTAATTCGCCTCACAATGAAACCATTCTTGACGAGCTGTTATTATTGCAAAATTCCCTTCATCCCCTAATGGTGTCAACCACGTGCTTGCGCTGAAATTGAAATTTCGCCTCGCACGGTTTCATACGCATTTATTATTCGCTTCAAATACGCACACATAGCTTGCATGCGTATATTTCATGTTGTAATTAACGCAAAACTGTTTCTCTCTTGTGTTGCAGGTAAGTCAACGGAGACACCCCATTGGGTTGCGAGCCATCAATATGTGAGTGCGTTACACGGTCGGCTGAAAGGCGGCCGTGTAAGTTTGCGAAATTTCAGCGCCACAAAGCCCAGCGTATAATAATTTTACGTCGCCATCAAATAAGTTAACGACCCCAAACTTCGGTGCGTGTGCGAGTGACGGGGCGGCGCGTATCAAACGAGGCTAGTGAGCGAGTGAGGCCGCCTTTCATCGCACGCGTAAACCCATATTTAGTTTGATTATCTCCCCGCCGTACATATGCTGATGCGGTGGTTGCATACTTCTGTCTGTCGGCCGGGATAATCAGGTTTCGGATTTCCAACTCTAATCGTCTCCCGTCAAATTTCGCTCGGAGGTGAGAGAGATTTGCAGTCGAAAGGGAACTGCCCTTTAAAAGTAGTTCTCCGACTCTGTCCGCTGAGTGTGTGCCATTTTACGGGAGGTGGTTTTTGGTATGCAAATCAGCTCGGGCCCATCTCTACGTGCGGTAATTGTGGCTACTGATTCTGCCGGCAACACATACAGAGCGGCTTTAAGCTCTTTTGAAAATACGAATAACCAACCTGCGCCTCCAGTTGCAACTAACTGCGCTCCCCGTCCCTTATCTTATTTTGCCAGCACGCGTGGATCTGAATTCGTGCTGCGCTTGTAAGAGTTTTGCATGCGCGATGATGCCTAATGCACGCTTCAAATTTATGGAAATTCCCGCCAACGGCCGGTGAGCTCTGGATTAGGCCATAAGAATCACCAAGTCCGAGCAGAGAGAATCAGGAACGGATTCTAAATTTGAATATTGTGTCCAAATGTAATCAACAGCCTCGGTAAATTTTCTATTTCCACTGAAATTTTCATCATAAAAAAATTTACAAATTTGAAATTTAGGTCTTGGTTTGAACTAGGCTATAGTTTACAAACCTCTTACTATAAAAAATTTTATAAATAAAGCTTAATTATTTCAACATTTCAGTTAATTTTTTATTTTAATAAATAAAATTAAATAAAATAATTTATTACTTTATTCTTTTTAATAAATAAAAATTTAATTGCATATATGCCCGCCATGGCCAAAAATTATTAGATATCTTGCCATCTTGATTAAAACAAACTATTAGATACCTGATTGTCCACTATTGATTCTTTATATTGATGAAATTATTATTATGTAAAATTTTGGTACCTAATATATTATATAAATTTATATATTTTTGGTACAACATCAAGTGTTTAACAAATTCTAGCGGTACTTTTTTTTATCAAACAAAAGGATCAGAAAATCGCTCATTCACAAGACGTAAATCGTGACGGATATCACGCTCAGAAAGGCTGCACCATTCATATCTCATTCCTCTCGGACGTAATATTTACTTTTCGCCCCGTAAAGCCCCCGCCCTATAATTCCGTTCAAGAGGTGCACTTTGGCCCTTCTTTCTGCGCCGACAAGAGTCCTGTTATAATCACTCAATAATCAAGCGCACTCTCCATTGTTGTGAAACCCTTTTCGTAAAGATGAAATCTCACTTCTTCAGCTCACACCCTTGGCACACCGTGTTATTATTATTATTTAACATTAGACAAACTGCGTCTCGGCCAATTTCTTTATGCGACCGGAAATTCCACCTCCCTGTGATTAAGGGAGTTGCCCCCGTCCGTCGAATCTCTTGATCCGCTGCTGCGTGCATTTTCTCTACCGACGGCGAGAGTGAGTGACTCGTGCCTCTCAAAAATATTATCTTATACCTGGTGCCTCTCGCGCAAAGGCCGCCGCCGTCAGGTGCAAAGCGTGAAGCGATTATTATTTTATCCTTGTAAAAAACGGCTCCGCGTGCCTGCTGCTGCTGCGCCTCTAATTTCTGCCAAAGGGTTCGGGCGAGTGATTTTTTTATTTGCTGGCCCGGCTGGAGACGTCTCGCCTTTTTATTACGGTTCAGACAGAGTCGCAGTGACAATTCTCACCTCGCAGCAGATGCTCGCAAATGAAGCAATTAAAGTGGAATTAAGCCCAAAAGAAATGAAATATTAACGTTCCGTTCGCGCGCCGTCGTCACTTTGTGCTTGGGATTGAGTTTTTCCACGACATGCGAGAAGAGTTAGTCTTACGTGCTCGCCATTTGGGTCGCCGCCGAGGTGATTATTTCTTTCGTGGTGCTTTCGACGTTGATGTAACTGTTGATTTGCATGCGATTTTAAGACTTGCGAACAATAAGCACGTGAGAGGGAGGCCTGTAATTAAATGCACGAAAGCAACGCTGGAATTTGCCATCCCGATAAATAAAAAAATTGTTATAAAAATAGCTTAGCGGAAAATTTTTAAAATTCATTAAATTCAACTCTTTGCTGGAAAATAATTAATAACGAAACATCAAAGGCGGATTTTAGCGTCAGGTGTTGTGTTTATGAATGAAATTGGGGAATCGATCCGTCTCACTTTCGCCCCACGGCAGAGATATATTGCTGATAAAAATCAATATGTGTTTCGCAACAACAAAGTTGACGAAGTCCTCGCGGGCCTGCAAGACTCGCTCGCAAACAAGGGATAATGATTTTCCCCGTCTTTGCGGCTTCTCGAGTTACACGAAAATTCGATCCAGCGAGGGAATTTTTGCAATTAATATTGCACGCAAACCCGTTTCTGTCGAACACACGTTCGCTCAATTGGGGAGCTGGTCGCTCTCTATTATTCATACGGGCCGAGTTTCAAGTTACAACCATACCGCGCCACCACAAAAATCTGTTGAACACAAAGTGAGCAAAATGAGGAACGATGAGGATGAGCAGGACTGGAAACGTGGTTTTCCGTTAATTGTTATTATGTTACATGTAATTGTCTCATAAAAATTTTAAATATAATTTTTTAAATAATTATGCCATTATAATAAATAGAGTAATTAATGATGAATTTTACTTACGTACAAGATAATCAGAAAACTTAATATTTATTTATTATTTTTAGCAAATATAAGAGAAGATTTTGGATAGCTTATCAAAAAGAAAAGAAAAGAAAATTAATAGAATATAATAAGAATTTAAAATTAAAATTAAATTAGTTATGAATAAAAAAATATTACACCAAGGTATTTTGTATAATTCTATTGTGAAAGTTTTTACTGAGGAAATTCTGCGACAAGTCTGACTCACATTTTGTCCATCAAGTGCATCAAAGGAAACTAAACCCTGCGGGCAACATCGAAGGACAATTTATCTGACAATAAGGAGCGATTGTCATTTCGATGGGTGTGAGGGAGCCTTTCGCTCCCTGGGTATAAATGAGTCAGCCGCACGGACCGCACGCGGCATAAAAAATACAAGTGATGGGTGACAATTGGCAAACGCGTGTCCCGAATGGCAAAACAGCATCGGCGACGAGAGAGTATTATATGCGCGAATGAAAATCTACACAACGTGCGCGACCACAGAGGTTAATAAAAAGGGTGACGTCACTCAGCCCGGAGAGTGTTTCGGGGTTGGACGCGAGAGAGACAGACACACGAATGTATGTATTTTAAATTCGAACATCCATCGGACGAGAGAGAGGAGCGCCGGGACGTGACGGCGGGTTGCCGACCACTAGGGAAATCTCTCCCGAAAAGAATGAAATGGACGCCGGGAAAAATGGTGTATTGTCCTGAAGGAAATCAGTCAAAAACGCTTTTTCGCTGCTGCACACACACACAACCGCAGAGTTTGTTTGTTTGTTTTGTGTATCAGAGCGCAACTTTTCCATATTTTCCGTCAAAAGGAAGACAAACAATGTCACGATAAATTTGAAAAGTTGTTTGCCGCCGTCTTGATAGGTAATCTCGGGCCAGGCACATGCTGGACTGCTGATTTACTCGTCCTGGGAGAGAGAGAGAGAGAGAAAGAAGGAAGTGCACTCTCGGAAATTCATTTCTATTCAGCTAGTTTTCTTCCTCAGTGAAATGTGTGCAGCACATTTCCACTCCGCAGAATGGCTCATCTTTAACGCGAGAGCCATAAATTCGTCACCCCGATGTGCAATAAACTTCTTTCCTCGGCCCGTGTGACGCGATTTGCATAGCCCGAAATGAATTCTCTCACACGCGCCGGCAGCAGATGTTTTTTTCAGCAGATATTACATCTTGTGCAGACAATAAGCCGCTCTCTTCAGCCGAGGGTGTCTTTTATTCCTTTTAATCTGGAGGAGGGTCGCACACACGCGCAGATAAATTAATATTTTATGCCCTTTTATTGACGATCATTAAAGAGTAGCGCATCCCTGCAGATAAATATAAGTCGGCCGGATTATGGCTGCAACAACTGCTGCACAAAGATGTCGGGACCACCCCACTTGAGCAGAAATTTGGCTCCGACTCCGGCAGCAGTGCGAATCGATTTTCGAAATGTATGAAATTATATGCGGCGATCGCCGATAGCAGTTTCTTGCTTTTGATAAAATGCCAAGTCATACGGGCGTAATTAAAGCGGAAGGAAAAGAAGAGAGGGTGTGGGCAGAAAAAGCGCAGCTCTCTTGTGAAATAGAAACCCAGCACTGTTTCCTAGAGATAAAGTGATTTTTTATAAAGAGCACTCGCTATTCAACCGGAGGAGTCCCCGCGGCTTCGTTGAATAAAAAAAATCAGAAAAGCGTAAAAATTGCTAATTACAGGGAAGAACAGCGTAATTTTGATGCTCTTTTGTGATAACAATATTTTTTTTATAATATTATCGCGGCCGCTGGTGTCCATATGGCCTGCGTTTGCCGCAGCGAAGTGGGGGAGTCGCTTATTTGTATTTTTTCCTTCAGCCTTGAGAGGCCTCGTAGCGCAGGCCTAGATCCCGCTGTGAATTTTTGCTCTTGATTACAATTTATTTTCAATTAGGGACTTGATTTAAGACTTCCTCTGTCTGGGGCCTCTATAAAAAAGATGATTTACATTCGACTCTCGATGCCAAACGAAGAAAGTTTATTTTTTGTATTTTAGTTTTGGTTCCAATACAAAAAAAAAACCAACAAAAAGGAAAATTATTACACGCATGCCTTTGCCTTCTAAGAAATTTATACAAAATTACGCTTCAGTTGCTGATTTTATTTCGTTCGATTCATAATAGTTTCTGAAAGACAAACTCATGCAAGTATACACAAAACTTTCTATAGCAAAATTTAAACATGGGATATAACTTTTTTCTTTCAGTCCAACAATTTTGTACCTAACGAGTTGGAAAACAAACAAGAGCCCCTGCAACAAAAGGCCTGGAAATTTAATTGGGTTACATGTCATGAAAGTCAAACATCGCGTGAATAATGATTGACCGCGATCGCCCTCAACGAACGACCATTGACGGCAGAGCAGAGAGACGAATGCAAATGTGACACAATTCTTTTCGCCGGCCAATGTGTCTCTGTTGGAGAGCACAAATTGCTATAATTTGGCCGTAATGCCGATAACGACCATTACCACCAAGTGAGATAGCGCGCGCCCGGCACACACACGGTCGCCGACCATTTCGGACTGCATTTCCATTACAATGATTAATTCAATATTTCCCCATTTAATTTTATTACCGTGCTGAGAATTTGCGCGGCATCAGCGCAGCAGCACCGGTGTCAGGCATTCAACAAAACACGATTAGCCGAAAACTATGCAGTACATGGCGCCTCGGCCAATAAGGATTAAATTATATTTTATTGGCTATATTTGCCCACAACAGCTCAGTTAGTTTTCCAAGTTATTTTGGTATTCATAGCCTGGCTTTATTGGAATTGCCGCAAGGTTAATATTTATATTCTGTTGTTGCGAGGCAAAGTTAATGCGGCTGGTGATTCACTCGCGAGGCTAATTGCTTTTCAAAATGGGCTGACGTGACGCAGAATGAAAATTGACTTTAATTAAGATGTGTAAGCAAATGACCAACTGTAAAAATGATATTACTTTTCACGTGCAAACATACTCATTATCAGGTCAAAGGTAAAACAATTTAATAATAATTAGGATTAGTCAATCAAGTCAAAAATGGTAATATTGTATATAATAATATTATAAAATTAATAACTGTTTTAACTACTACAAAATTAAAATTATTTGATTAAGTTAATTGTTTTAAAAGATCTTAATTTAATTGATACCTTTTCTTAATTCCAGCACTTCTTGTCGTCCACAAAAACTATTTAAAAAAGTATTAATTATTGAAAGATACCGACAAGAATTATTTTAATATCTGAATATATTTATTTTGGGCCTAAGGAATTAAAAAATCCAAGAATTAAATTAGATTAAATTGGTGACAAGTGCTGAAAATAGCTATAATTATCGACAGATTGACGATGCTGCTGACGAGTCCATTTGCTCTGCCCATCCCTCAAAAGAACATGATAAATTCTCAGAATCCAGCGTTTGGTGTGTGTTTTAGCGCCACCGTAAAACAGCCGTGCTTTTTACACCTATTATCCCCGCGCGAGTCTTTTTATCGAAAGCACACTAATTTATATCAAAGGGTGCATACAGGCGTTTATTACCCTGGTCGTGACCCGCCACTCTGTGCTGTGAAAAGGACCAAACGCATAAAACAGGGCGTTCTGGATTAGATAAGAAAAGGGACGGCATAGGAAGAAAAAAAAACAGTACCTGCCGCTGGTGATGATACATTTGCAACCTAAAATTTTATCTGAATAAAATCTCTCCCCTTCTCACGAGCCGCGAGGTACACACGATATTTCCCTGTTGCGTCTATCGTGCAGGGGCTTCTTTTTTGTATCGAGTGTCAGCTGGTAGATGGGAGAAGAAGAAGAAGAAAATCCCTCCCTTCTACCTCCGATCTGTGCTGGCTGGACCAAAAAAATCCTCACAACAACACGGCGTAACCTTCGCTCGCCGGCTTGCTTTGCTCAGTTCAGGTCGAACCTTTGAGCGGAGAGGTGCGGCCGATCCAGTGCTCCCTATCAAACTATACATATTTGGCCGTGCGCACTTGGGTGTTGTTGAAATCGAACAGAGTGATGTTTTTTGTCACCGACAATTCGGCGAGACTCTTCTTGCGAATTTAATTTCAAGCAGATCGTCATGCCGGATAACAATTATTGGTATCCTTATTTGTCGAAACAACTTCTTCTCGGTGAGTACTGAAAAGCAGTTTCTTATTTCAAAGTGATCCCGCTGGGCAATTAATTTGTCAGGGAATAATCTTAATTTCAAGAGAAAGATCAAAGATGTGCACACGCAGGTTCCAAGTTTGGTTGGATTCGCAGAAAGCCGTCGACCCTGTGACTCATATTTGTGATAAATTTGGCTTTGGGTGTAGCAACATCAAAATGAATTATTTTAATCCGAAAAACCTTTACATAAGGAAATATTTAGTCAAATTTATTTTTTTAAATAAATCCACTTCGTCAGATATGGTCTCAAAAAAACTGAAATTTTACAAGTCTTTTATTCATTTTTCAGTTATTATAATTAATTTAAATATTATATTATTAATTTTAAATTCTGTATATAACAAATTTTTATTCACGGTGGACAAATTTGCTGTCACGAAACTTTCCCGTGATGGAAGTTATAACACCGCATTATAAAAATCAAAGTTCTCCCTAGGCAAAGTTCAGCGTCTTTGTTGGGAAACTATACACCATGAACACATAATGATATCGCCGGGCACACGATGGGCGCTAGTTGAAAACTTTTGCCGTCGACGAGCCATTGAAGCGCCCGATGCAAATTAGATAATGAGCTGCTGCAATCCGCTCGCTCTCCACGCGCATGAATAATAAATAAACATAAATCGCCGACCTCCGACGAGAGACCGAATCAATGCGCGTAGTGACGAAAAATGCCCTGTTTATTAACGCGAGAGAGAGAAAACAAATTCGGAGAGGATGCGCGGCCGGTCCGAGGCGATAAATTTTTCCATCAGGGCCTGAAAGTTTAATGAGACGGGCCGCCTAATTAGAGGGCCGATGGATTTTCCTGCGGCTGCTGCTGGACGGGCTCATTACACATTTATACGCACGTATTATGCATAAGGCGAGCCTCGGGGATTGGAGAGAGAACAAGGAAGGGGACGCCGGGTGAAGTGTCCGGAATTCAATTAGAGACCTCAATGCCGAGGACTGCTGGCGAGTCAAGGAGGAAGCGAAGGAGGCTGTGGGGGTGGTTTTGAGCCATTGTCGCTGCACGGGCCGGCAGGCCAGGCCGGGTATTTCTCCCTCGCAAGAGATGAGCGGCGACGACAAAAGATTCTAAAGGCACTGCTTCTCTAGAAATCTATCATCGTATGGCTTGTTACACATTTATAATGGGCCGCAAATGAATGGCGCGAGAGATACTTTAAAAGTTTGACAAAAGTTTTTTTTCAGCCTCTCGACGGAATCGGATACGCTGCCTTATTTATCCAGCTTTTGCTTGTATGGCTGACATGTTCAAGTATAGATTTGTCCTTTGATTTCCGCGCGAGGCCGGCTGCTGGCCGATTTCGTCGCTTTGGAACCAATTGGATTGGAAAAATTTATCGCGCTCGAGAGCCTCGCACGCACTTAAAGAGAGTATTTTTGTTAAACGGTGGCGTAATTTGCGCCAGAGTGTGAATGGAATTTCATGCGCTAATGCTTATTTATAGTGTTCAACACATGGACGTTTGTAAGTGGATTATAAGCAGAAAATCTTACTGGAATTCATTTTTGTCCGTTTCATGTATGGGGATCTGGAATAAAAAATCAATGGTCAAATAAGTTCATTTAAATTCAAACTTATAAAAGAATAAGGGGAACCTATTTTATAATATTTTATTGTTGTTCATTTGTCTAATTGTTACATGATATTGTTTAGTTAGATTCAATTTTTGAAAGAAAAAAATTGTTTGAGGAAAAGGAATTGTTGAAAAAGATGGCACCACCACTAGCAAGAAATTTGCTAAAAAAAAATCAGAGATCAAAAAGACCCCATCTACGGCAGTGAGCCTCCTTTTGAATTACTTAGTATTAACAATTTTATTACTACCAGTTCATATTTATTATGTAAGTTGGTTAAACAAGGTTAAATCTTGGTGACATTTTAAAAGAAATCAAAATTTTTGTTCATATTATTGCCATCAAGTATCAAGGGGGAAAAAATACAATTATTTTGGAGATTTTTTTTTTATCAATGAACAAAGTTTTTTCAATACATTTGTACAGGCAGTTTCATTCATTCAATTCACAAAAGTGCTCGGTCAGTCCCAGTCACACACTGACAAAAAAGCCCGTCGCCTCTTCGCACCTCAAAAGAGGCAGCTGTGACAAAAGCGCAGTACATTTTAAAAACACCCTTCGGCAAATTTTCGCCATATTCCTCAACTGAGATGATCCTTCGGACGAAATTGAAACTCTTCCCAATCTTCACCCGGACCGAAATTCCGACGCAAAATTGATCTGCGAAGACCAAGGGCTCTTCTCAATATTGAAATATACAGAGGCACATATAGACGCGGTCAGCATAATGCTGGGCGCCACTTGGTGTATTATACAGTGTGCGGGCGGATTAACCGAGCCGGACCTCATACCCCTCGAATATGAAATGATTTTGCTGAGATGTGCAGAGCGCGCGCATTTATATAACCGACGTCCAGAAATTCCACTTCTTCTTCTTCTTCTTCTTGCTGGATATTGGAATGGCTGGCGGTCATATTGGGCAGGCGACCTGCCCGCCGCTTTCTTGGCACGGTGCCTCGCCCCTGGCACAGCCCTTTTGTGCACCCAACGAACTGCTGCCCGGAACAATTTCAATAAATATGCAAAAATTGGGTATTTTCGCCAATATTTCATTAAAATGGGCTCGCCCTCGCCATCCTAGAGAGCTGCCGGCGGTATTTTTGCAGCCCACTTATTACACACGACGGCACGTGTCCCGCTTTCTGCTAAGGCTGCGTCTTTCCTCACTTTTGCTCTGAGAATATTACTTACTCGGGAATTTTCGCTGACCAGGCAGAGCAAAGTTTTACGTCCGACAATGAGAGCTGAGAGATGGAATTGAACTTTTACTGCTGCCATGGAACATCTAAATTTTATCTGATGATAAGACCAGCTGAAAATATTATTATCATTTCAAACTTTATGCATAAGCATTATTTATAAAAAAAAGAGCATTTCAACAAAAGAGGAATATTTAAATTTAGTTCGTTTTCAAAAGAATTTTAATAAGTTGCTATTCAAGTAGATCCTTGTTCATTTTAATAACGCTGACCAAAATCATCATTATGTCAGAAGAGAAAAATTATGACTGCTTTTTTCATTTCCTTTCCTCTTCCGGCACGTTATTTGATAAACGGCGCACACACCGAAAAAGTCAATTATTCGACTACATAGAGGTGCACACAAATTATTATAATGAGGCATAAATTTTAATCATTTAAAATAATTACCGAGCGCTGCTGACCGCCGTTTGCGTCGACGGAGCAAAGGGTTGAACCCGCATTAGGAAGGGTGGCGTGACCGAAAGAGACGCAAAGTCGATTCGCATCGTTATATAAATAACTCACATGGGCCGTCAGCCGTGATGCTTTTTCATTTTCCGCGCGGCATATGGGAAAGAGAAAGATATTATTTGAATTTTTCGGCGCGGGCATTAGACCATCAACTTTAATTATTATTATTCAGCTCTGCATATGCATGTGTGCGCCAATAATACACACAAAGGGCCGACAGCAGCTATAGTGTGTGTTGCTGCTTTTTGCCGCGCGCGAGCGTGTGTGCCATTCCACGCCGCCGTTTTGTGCCGTGCATCACACAATTCCAGCCAGCGGCGGCAACACCAATTATTTTCGCCCGAAGGAAATTGAGTGTAATTTAACAAAACGTTCGAACAAAGGCAGGAAATATTCAATAATGGATTCAAATTCGTGTAATCATCAACGCCACAGTCACTATTTTGGTATTTTGCTTTAAAACGTTTGCTTAACAATTTTTAATCTTATTATAATTTTTTAATTTTGCGTACTATTATTTTAAATGTTATTTATTATAAATGCTGAAATATAAATTAGTATGTAAATTTACATATTTATTTCTATTTTATTTAAATAATATTTTTATTTTATTTTTTATAAAACTAAAAATATTACTGACAGACGTAAATTTATTTAGTTTACAATGGTAATTAAGTTAAAATAATATATTGATATAGCCCCGTCTGATGAATATGCCCTAAGAAATTAATTTGAACACTAATCCTATTGAAGGCTATTAAATTTTAAGATCAATTGATTTCTATTTAACAAACATAGATGTCATAGATAATGCGAAACCCTTAAAATTAAAAATAAAACACATGAATATGAATTTTAAACAATCAACTGAATAGATGGTGCGGAGAAGAGCTTTAAATGAAAGTTTTAACCAGAAAATAGTATTAGTATTTATGCATGAAACGTTTCAAAAATTAAAGTATGAGTCAGTTTATAATTTGCATCAATTGAATGATGTGTCTGTGTCAAAGCTCGAAAGTTTGGATTTTAAACTGCAGGTAGTCAGCTACCATAATTCTACTTGCGGATTCCCTTCAAAAGAATAATTTGGAATGAGGCTGAAGAAAATTCTGCTCCTCTTCAGCCAGTTAATTCGCAATTTGCGAGTGTGGCTTGGCGGTGCCCAAAATGTATGCAAATTGGGGTCGTGCTTTGCTGCAAACGGAGCGGACGATCAATTTTGGCGTGGTGCGCGCACAGACTGTGGGGCAAGTGTCGGATGAATTTATCGACGGTCGCTGCGAAAATGAGCACCGAGAGAACAACAAACGCATGCACGAGTTAGCGCAGCAGTTCATTGTTATGTAAAGCCAGTGGTGAAAGTGCATGAATGAATGAATGCGGCGCGCGCTTGATTCCTTATGCCGGCAACGTTTTATCACGAAGCGCACCGAGCGAGGGTTGCTTTTGGCGAGGGAGAATTTCACCGACGCCGCCGCCGCTGTGTGTGTGTGTGTTTTGAAATATTGAACACAAGTGCCCTAGCCTTAAAGTTAGATCAATAATTGAGCAGCCGACACCAAAAGGTATGCCACACATAGCGGTGCAGTGCGCTTTAAAGGGGCTGCGGAGAGATTTGAAAAAGAAATCCACCCCCTGCTTTTCCTCTCGTGTCTCTTGCTGGTAAAAAGAAGTTGATACCGTCGGGGAACAACAAAGTGCTGCAATATTAAAATGATATTTTAAGGTGGTGAAGTTTTACGAGAGGGGTTGTGGATTATTATTTGAAACGGTGGTGCAGCCTCGCGAGCGCGGCGCCACTTAAAACACACCACGGCCGTCGCACGCATAAAGCGTTTTTGGGTAATATTTGCCTTTCTTGCGCCAAGTTTTTTTTAGAATAAATATATGCTCGTGCAGGGTGTGTGCAAACGCGGCGCACCAAATGAGGGGCAGGTGTTGAGAAGGGAAAGCGAGCAAAATTATTCATTTACGCGCCGCGTTTTTCCGCTCCGTTGATGAATTTTGCTGTGCGGCAAGAGTGTAGCAGCCCTGTTGTGCTGTTTGCAGATAAAGCTGCTGATTATTTTTAATGAGAGGCAGATTTTTAAATGAGCTTTGTAGTGAGAGCATATTAAATTGGATTTTTGAAACCAAAATGGACTTGCTGGGACTTTCATCGTTTTGCTTCATTGTCGTGTCGCTATAAGAAATATTGATAAAAGTATATTTAAATAATTATTATTGATATCAAAGCCAGAAAAAGACACCTAAGAGTAGTATAACTATTCAGACTTAGTGTATTGTCATATTCGTCTGATTTATTTTTTAATCAATAACTATTTTCTATATAAAAATAGTAGAATTGTTCTAACCAAAAGAACAATGTAAAATAAAAATTAAATTAATCCAACAAATAATTTAAATAACTTAAATTAATATTATAATATTTATAACTGCTTATATTATCAAAAAAATATTTATAACTTGAAGATGAACAAGTACTTAAAAAATATATATAAGAAAATTTTACCACTTTCAAATATAGGCTACAAAAATAGTGCCACTTAAAATGCGTCACGGGTTGGAAAGGGTTGCGTTGTGGATAAGAAAAGTGCACACGTGGCGTTGACGTGGAGTCGAGCAGCCAAGTGAGGCGGTGAACTTGCCTGTTTGGTATTCCGAAAGGTGAGGCTGCGAGCAAATCAAGCAAAATATCTACCTCGGCAAACATCAGAACGCGCACGGCACCCAGTCTCCGAAGGGGTGTATATAAATCATCAGCGCAGTGCGTAAAATTTATCTGCCTTTCTGCTTGTTCGGCTCCGAGATTTGCATCTTCCGCGAGGAATTCCTTGGGCCGAGCGTAATTTGCGCAACAACAAGAACCAGTCAGTCGGGCAGATCGCGTGCGCGTGGGAAATTATCCTCTTCGGATTTCCACTCGAGGAAGCGCGCTCAACTGAATTTGAATATCTAAATTAAATTGGATTCGACACAATTTGCAATTTAATGCACCTCGGCTGCGACTGGCCAGATAACAAACTCTGTTTGCTCAAGGAGTGTGCAGCACTTTATTTAAATTCACCCTGCTTTTGTATCCGAATTAATGTGTGCCAAAATTAATTAGAAAATATCCTATCGAGAGGCCCTCCCTGCTCTCTTTGGCAATTTCACGCGCTCGTAATTTTTGAGCCCCACCGTGTGTTTTTAATTAATAATGACGTCACACCCCCGATTGGGGAGCGTCTCTATCCGGTTCTATGAGCGCATCCCTTTCAACTTCTTGGTCTTCTCCAAAGTTAATGTATTCGCTCTCAACTCATATGAGACCAATTCATTTATTACAACCGACTTCACGCGCAACTGTTACTTTATATGCGCGTTCGGCATGTATTAAAATCTCACCCTTACGACTGGGGAGTATATCATGGCTAACGCACGTGGCCAAACCACCCCTTGTCATGTGCGTGAACGCACTTTATTTCGCAGCAGCGACAGCCGGGTCCACGGCCCACGACTTTTGCGTAGGATTGCGTCGCTCATTAATATTTTATCATCATTAAGAGCATCTCCCGGATTCAGTAAATAAATAAATCGCACGTCCGTCTCCTTTTCTGATCATTTCGAGGGGCGCTCGGACCGTAAAGAAGGGCTGTGCGCAAATGGTAATTATTGCCTGCTTTCTCACGGGGAATGGAAATTAATTAAATTAACGGCCAGGATAATGGGGATTCCGTGTTTTGCTGTAGAAAATGATTCAGCTTTGATTGCTTTTTTTTCTCTCCTCTAATTTCAATTAAAAAAATAAGGGGAAAAATAATTTATTTTCTGTGAAATCTAATCTATTGACTATAATTATTATTTTTCCTTTTTTTGTCCAATTGTTACATCACATTGTTTGCATTCAATTTTTGAAAACAATTTTTTAGTGAAAAAGGTATTGTTGGACAAAATGCCATCACCAAACGAGAATGTTACTAATATAAAACTTCAGCTATGGCAACCTGCAATTTTTTTTATATTTTGAAAATGTAAAGTGCAAATTTACTTTTTACTAATTCATAGCTCAGATAATTTTTTTTTTTTGCACAAAGTGAAGTGGTTTAAAAATATTAATTAATATACTTCTTAACTTAATAATAAATTTAAGAAGAAATATTAAAATAGGCTGTTTTTTGCTTGATATTTTATATAAATAATAAGCAAATTATATTTTAATTAAATATTTGTGTGTAACTCCCAGTCAAATTTGTAGATTTTTCAGCATAAATCGATATTGAAGCTCTTAGTAATAGAAAAGGCTCAGTTCTAATTAGTACATAATAATAGTTCATACGCAGCAGTCCTTGACATGAAACCCTTGAGTTGCAATAATTCCAGTTTTGATTGCGATGTACATAAATTCCAGCTGAATCAACCAATCCACCCACTCGAACACGGCAAGCGAGAGTCAGAGCGCGTATAATTGCAAATCCCATTCGCACATAATACATCTCGCTGCGGGTTAGTGTTTGCATTCACGGTGAGTGTAAAACAAGAAATTAATGGAGAGCCAGTGTGATGGCACGGCGAATGATTATTGAATGCTACAGTGCTGAAATTAATTTACGGCAGCCAATTTGATGACTGTTAAGGCCGCGCCTGTTATGCTTCAACACAATTCGTATGCAAGCGCGCTGAATGGCACCCAAGAAGTTTATTGTGCAAACAAACAACTCGCGCGCGCAGTGCAAACATACGTGCGGTGTTCGTACGAATATGTACTCAGTGTGCACCGACAAATAACGCCTGCCCGTTTTCGCTACCAGTGAAAATCGATATCCATTTATTCTCGGATGAGGCTGATTGCCCGCCGCGGCTTAATTCCTGTGCTCTTGGTCGAGAACAAATCGTTTTATCGCAAGACAAGCAGCACATTCGTAAACTGTAACGAGCAGAAGTAATTATTTGTTAGTGTTTTTTTGTATACATTGTCAACATTCAGTTGTTGAAAACAATTTGATTTTAAATTTTAAGTAATTAAATGAAAATCAACAATTAATTTCAATTTAATTAATTTTTATACTACAATGTGAATGTAAATTAAATCAAAATCAGTTGCTTTTTTAAATATTATCTTAAAAAAGTTTAAAAATTGCAAAATTTATTATTTAATAATGCTCAAAATATAAAAATTTATCTTCATTTAAAAAAAAATTAATTTATTTGCAAAAGGAATTGTTGGACAAAGCGGAACCACCTCTATCAAGAGTTGTGCTAAAACATCCGCGATAAAAAATGCCCCATCCACCGCAGTGAGCTTCCGTTGACTAAGTTTTTGTTTAAACTTTTTTATAACTTATCACAATAAATTTTGCCACAGATATGCCTTGCAGAGGGTGGTAAACTCATGTTCCACTGGGCGCCTACGGAAGGTTTGTTCTTCACTGCAAGATTGATTTTACATTAAGAAGATATTTTTATTCTGCTATATTCAAAACCACCGCGATCCCCCAATTTGGTGGAATTAATTCATGAACACATTTCGAATTCGTTATCAGAACGCGCCGCATCAGCAGCTTTCCACTTGCCTGAGCCCGCTCGGTAGATCTGTTAGGGTAGATATAGACGGACGCATTTCGTCAAATGCGCGTCTTACGCAAATGAATCTGAAAAGCCGCAAACTGGCATGAATAACCACATTAACAATCGGGCCTAATCAGCTAAATGCCTCGCGTTCGATCAGCCCTCGAAATGCCGCGCATGGTGTTTGAAGTGGTTAATTATTCCACCTGCGCCCGATCGATACGCACGGGCTCGAAATAATTCCCCGCGAAATTCTCCATCTGCAGCTCTCGAGATGCACTCGAACTGTGTAATTTGCCCGCAACCATCGTTCGTGGAATAATTAATTTAGATAAATATCTCATGGTGGTGGATTCGCGAAGACGGGGATCACTAAGTGGAAAATTACACTCGTGCAGCGGCATCTCTCTTGCTGGCAGCAGTGGCACGAGAACACATGTAAATGTGCCAGAGAGCGCACCTACGAATTGTTGTTGTAATCTGTCAGGATGATGCAACACGTCACGCACCAGCACCAGCACAAAGGGAAAAGCTGCGAGGGGTCTATCCGTGGAACGCTAATTTCGCGGCTGATGAAGGCAACAATTATTTCGCCCGTCAGCCATTTTAACTATTGATTAACCGAGGTTATTTTGAGATGTGCAGGTACATTGTATTTATAGACAAACCAGGCAAAATTTACTTTAAATTTTCAATAGAACATTAATTTGCTTTATAAAACTTTTAGCGAATGATTTCAACTCAAAATTTTGTTACAACCCTTTCAGCAGGCCTCCTCTCTTTTGCAATTTGCCGCTAATCATCCGTAGTGACTGGAGTTTCAAAAAGCGCGGCCGTCGTGTCGCTGGGGCTGCAAAAACTCATCAAGCAACGGCAGCTCATCGCGGAATTAATCCTTAAAATGGGCCGTTTCAAAAGGGCGGGACAGGCAATAAAGCAGATGCAGCACAACGCTCGGTGACTTTTATTATATTGGCCGCCTGAAAGCATCTCTCTCGCTCGTCATCATCAGAGAGTATTGCACACACGGACGGCATACACATCACATCGCTCTCGCATCACACACACACACCCAGGTAAAAAATAAAAGCGTCAAAGAGGCTCTTTGTGAGTGCTGGCGCATTAGCGGCGCTCTTTGTGCGCCGACCTACCTTTAATAACTCCATTTTTATTGGAAATCACTCGCTCTATTGCATCCCGCCTGCGCACACACGAGTAAAAAAAATTGCCCAGTGTACATAGACATCATGCAGAGGCGAAATGAGAATAAAACCTCTGGAGAGAAAGAGCAAACGGGTGACGTTTATATATAAAAGAGGAAGTGGAATGTATTGTCATTCGGCAGCGGCACCGCGAAATTGCACTTTTCCTTTGACACGCAGCCGGCAGAACTTATTTGAGCTGCGAGAAAGAAGAGCAACTTTGGTAAATGGATAAAGTATGGAGAGGCAAGCAGAAGTGCGGTGCGGCTTCTTCCTCCCTTTCTCGCAGCTGCTTTCACAACTCTCGCCACCATCAAGCAGTTTAATTTGGCAAAACCGCTTTGTGTCTCGAGAATTTTTCAGCCTCTCGACGCAGATGTGCGGCAAAAATTGCCACAATTAAGCTGCCGCGCCGATTATAATTTCAAATTTATTCAAAACTCGGCCCCGACGGAGCTGCGCGCAAAGAAAGTTTGTGTCATCTCTTGGCAGCGCCGCAGTTTCGGGCGAAATTATATTGTGGAGTGCGAAATCTACATAAAGAGTGCACTTGGGAGCTGGAAAGAGTTGGCCTGCTCTCGTCAAAAGGATCTCTCCACGGGTTAAGCACAAGGGGCTGCTCGCACATGTCTCTCTCTAATATGTGTAATGCGGCGGCTCGGTCTCTTTTTCCTCTGCCGGGCGACACGAGAGCAGCGCAGAGATGTTTAAATTAAAAAATACACACACACCGCCTGTCATTATGTTGATGAGTTCGTTCTCTCTTTTATTTTTTTTTCGTCCGCCGACGTGTCACTTTGGTAATTTAAATGCAAAACTCCGTCGCCGCACCGCATTTTAAGTCTGCGGAAAAGAAAAGCAGCGCACCCAAATGGAATTTTAATGTCTCTCCAAGGCTGAATTCAGCCGCAATCCAAACAAGACGGAAATGGAAATTTGAAAACGGCCAGCTTACAAAAAAAATCCATACCAAGCCTACAAAATAGAGATTTTTTTTCCTTTTCAAAAGGCTGTGCCAAAAACGCATCAAGATTATTACTTTTCGGCTGAAATATGGCCGCGGCTTCTCATTTCACGTCCCACGGTGCAGATTTAATATCGCGATATCTGCAAGCGCGCGAGGCTCTTCATTTGTACCCTCTTTTGTATATGTAAGAGTGCATGCAAAAGATGGGGAGGGTGCAGCACGTGGAGGGTTATGATTAGCCCTTCTGATTAAATATCTCCTCTCTCTTGCTTCTTTTTATTCCGCTTGGGGTTGCTGATGTAATTCCCACTGCTTACCACTGCTCGCTGATAAGCCACCAACTAATTATCAGCTTATATCAGCAGAAGACGAAGAAGTTGGCAACCCCAAGTGCATGCATGTGTGCGCAGGAAAGAAACTTAACGAGCACGGTTATAATTGCTCGAATTTACGGCGTTTTAAATAAATTTTTACTGCACCCGAGATAAGCCGGTGTTTCCATTTCGGAGTCATTAACGCGCGACACACGTTGATTTGAAACTCGCATCTTGTGTATAGCTGAGTTTACATCCCATGTATCTTTCTCGTAAAATTTACGCTCAGCTCGTATCTGAGCCAAAGATCATAAAACGTTTTGCAAATAATCCACCAGCAAAAGTCTTCTTGCGCCTCCTCCCCTCACCGTCGTAAATAAAGTCGTATGTTGTGTTTGTGTGTAAAGAGAGCACGCGGGAAATAAGGTGCATCGCTGCTCGTATTTTTATTGACACGACCGTGCGCTGTTTATCTTCCCCAAGTACGAAAAGGCACCTATCTCTGCGACGCGGTCCAAGATTTCCGATCTGTGCTCGAGTATAGAAAGTGAAATATGTTCGCCCTCTGCCGCGAATTTACGGCGCCGCTGAATTTATTTACGCGCAACTTCCGTCGAGGGTGGTTTTTCCAAGTGCACGTGCAAGTACTCCGAGTGCGGTGTATGATTTGTAGCTGCGAATACGAATATACTTTTACCAGACAAGTTTATTTTCCTTCAAGTGGATAAACTGAATGAGAAAGTAGGCAACCTGGTGGGCACGCGTGTATTTATGAGCAGACATCCAGGGGCTAAATATTAAGAATACACATATTAAATAATAATAATAATAATAATAAATTCAAATACAAAATTTGTCATACATTAAATTAAACTTACAGAAAAATTAAATTTATCAAATTTTCTTTTTCACTGATCATTGAAGTCTTGTATTTGCTGGACATTTTTGTTTGATTAACTTCAGCCCTATATTTTTATTAACCCTCGAGCGCAATATCTTTTGAGCAATTGCACCAAATCAAGAGCTCTTCCTCGAAGAACCAACTGCAATAAAGCGTACCGGCGTCCCTTCCTAATTCACAGAGATTGTGCCGGGCGAGTGGCCACTAAAATACTCTTTACAACTATCCACCCTGGAATACGTACACTTCTTTTTTTCAAGCGCGGGGATTCGGCTGTTAAGGCTGTTTTTCCCGTCCATTGGCTCGGGGAGCTCTTTCTAAACTTTGGTCGTGTGTTTCGTCCGCGATATTTCGTGCAGTGCCCTGCTTGCGCAATATTTTCGATTCTCCCGTCGGACGCACAGTGCACAAATTCCCACAGGGAAATAAATCGAGGAGATGGGGGATCTACGTACTATTATTATTTAGTGCAGCGGGGGCCGAATCATAAAACCATAATGCAGGGAGAGTGGAGAGTACATAAAAAAACGTTATGACAATACACTGCTGATTCACAACCTTATTAACGACGCGCGATTGTTGATTTGATCCAAAATTTTATTGCTCTCCGGGCGCCCATTATTTAGACTCGGCTAATAATAAATTCGTGAATTAAATTTACAATACAGATTAAAACGGAAAAAGGAAAAGAAAACCATCGAAAATATTGTCGACTAATATCGCAGCTGGGAAACTTTTACTTTTGTTACAGTGCGCAAAAGAGTGTATAAAGATCAAAACTTTTCCTGCTCTCTTTTTATACGAGCCGACAAAAACTCGCTCTCGCTCTTTTGATGACTTCTTCCACGTGGTCTTATCTTGGCCGCTGCAGACTGAAACTCAACTTTTTGCCAGCGTTATGTGTTCATGTGCGAGTGTATAAGGGGGTAGGTCTCTCGAAATAAGAAAAGTGCGCCAGTGAGTGACGACTTTTCACGCAGAGCAGATTTTCCTCTTCTTTCTTTCTTCGCCGTCCTCGTGGGTCTCTCGCCGGCAATTGTTGCGAGTCGATTGTGTGTTCGCCGGCTCCTCTCCTTTGTTTCCCGCGCTAACTGCTTTTGTATCGCGGCGATATTTAACAGCGATCGCAGCAGCATTATTTCCTGCCGAGTGATAATCTTCGCCCGGCAGCATCTTTTCCGAAGTAAGCTTACTCGCTGAATCAACGACGTAGATGCGATCCATCTTGTTGCACACGCCGCACGTTCGCATTATTATCTGGCGGAACGGTCTCGCCGCTGGAGCCGCGTGTAAAATATAGACCGCCGCTTGTCGCCTGTCGGATTTTCATCTTATTTTTTGCGAAAACTCGAGCTTGCTGGAAAAGCGGGATTAGCAAGATAGTCAGCAGAGAGATGTTTACCAGAGATTGCACATAATGATTTAATGGCCAGGATCATTCTCTTGGAACAATTAATTTAAAGAAAAATCCACAGCATATAACTAAATAATTGAGCTTGAATTTGAAATTTCATCCAAATCTCTTATGCAAAAAAATAAAAAATCTAAATGTTTTTATTTTTTGGTAGAATTTCACGATCGAGGGTTGATTCATGGTGTTTTGAATTTAAAATCAGCTTTTCGTCTGTGTTTTGAGAGTTGTTTTTTGTTTAAGAAAAAACAATATCCTGCTCTACATGTTTCGGCTACGGGCTGCAGCCATAATTCATGAACTGGGAATTAATTTTGACAAGATTTAGTACAAGAATCATTATTTTTTTTTTTTAATATTTTTCCTTTAAATTAACAATTTTATGTGAAAAATTATTAAAAGTTTAATTTATTCAAAACAATTTTTACACAGATTTAAAACTTGAATTGAAAATAATTTTTTAACAAATTAATTTGTATTTTATTATTTTGAACAGAATATTGAAACATGTGTTTGGAGCGTACCATTCTTAACGGTGGTCGAGACGAGACTAAATTGTATAAATGTAATTTAATATCATTTTTCACAAAAAATTTTTAATTTTAAAGAAAAATATTTTGTTTTAAAAAAAAATTGATTTTTGTATACTACTAAATTTTTGTCAAAATGATTTCACAGCTCATGAATTATGTGTGCAGCCCGCAGTCAAAATATAGAGCAGGATATTGTTTTTCTTAAACAATTAACAACTCACAAAACCCATCGAGGAAAATCCGATTTTAGATTCAAAAATCAATTCAATGTTTTTAATTTTAACCATCGGTACTGCATCGGTAGTAAAATTTTAAAATTGACCAAGAAACAACCAAAAGTAGGATTGCATTAATTTTTTACTGTTAATTTTTTTTGTGCTACTTTGGCACACTAGGGAGTGCTGTCCTGTCCCCCTTCTTTAGTGAGACGAAACCTGGAGGCACGCGCAGGCAAAAAGCGCGATTAAGCAGAGAGCCTGGCGGCAGCAGGTTTTCTTGCGTGCGGCTCCAGCTCATCTCGGTGTCGTCCCCAGACGCTCATTCACCGAGATTCGTCATGCCGTTGTTGTTGTTGTCGGTCGGTGCTGTATATACCGCTCCGCCCACCGGCGGCTGAATGAGATACGCTACTCTCCAGGCGTCGCAATTTGCATAAAGTGATGAATATAGTGCAGTCAGCTTCTGCCTTGTTACAGATCATCATCGCAGCGCTCCGCTATTTTTCATATCTCCTCGCTCGCTCGCGTTTATTCCCCGTGGAGGAATGATGAATGCACTACAGCTCGTCAGTCTCGGATAAGAGCGCGATAATTCAAGCGTTGGTGACCTTGTTTCGGAGAATGTGCGTTTTTCGGAATTTCATTTTCTCGGCCGGAAAACTCGTTTTACCTTAATGAGAAAAATATTCATGCACGCAGAGATGTGCCGCGGAGATGGGCCTTCTTGTTTAACTATAGCAAGATAAGAGGAAATGCACTGAATCCAAAGGACGGGTGCCATTTTGTTATGAGTTATTAAATTATTTTAGATTATAAATTTATAATTTAACTTTATTATAGTTTGAAATTTTAATTTTAATTTCTTTAATTACTTATAAATTTATTTAATAATTTATCCAAATTTGTCAACACTTTTTAATATAAATTAAAAAGATATAATTTTTTTATATTAATAATTTTATTTTTGGCATTAATTTGTTTGCATATAATTTTATATAATAGATAGACTTAGACCAGCCTCTACAAAAGTCATCCATTTTGAGAAATACATGTAATGTTTGACTTGTAAGGCAACAACGCTCGTTTTGTTTTTAATGTATGTATAATTTTTTTACAAATAATCAAATATTATAGTATCTGGAATTATGAATAATTATTAAATAATGCTTTGAATAAAATTGAGCATAAAAATATTTAATTATCAATAATTATTTAATAAATTATTATTTGCAGAAAGACACATTACTTTATAGCTGTGTTTTGGAAATGTGTAGGAAAAATATAATTAAAAGGCCGAATGTGAATCAGAAGTTCTCGCAAACTTTTGCTCGTTCTACACGTTTTTGACGTGATTGCAACAGCAGTCGTCGTGCTCTCGCATTGGAGTCAAGTTGGCACGAATTGATAAACAAACGAGACATGTCGAGGTGGTGCAGTTCAAAAAGAGCAAGCGACGTGCGTGCCCTGCGGCCCATCAGTGGCACCGCCCTTGGTCGCCGTCAACGCAACGCGGTGAAACAAACTTTCACGGCACCACTACTAAACAGCACATCCGCACGGCAGCAAATGTTGAGGTTAAATTCGCATAAACATAAATCACGGCTGCCATATTTCGCGCCGGGCGTCGCATGTGCACATAACTTAGCCGCTCCCGGCGCGTAAGTGAATTAATACCAGGCCCGGCTCTCGCCAAATTTGCATGCAGAATATTTATCTGGCGCGGTCCACGCTGCAGCTTTTTACGAGAATAATAATTGTTTGCGCTCGCACAGATAGCGGCAGCTGCTTTTTTGGCCGACCAACGTACACTGCTGCTTTTTTTACTAAAATTTACGGTGGATTTTATCTTTTAATGAATTAAAATTTGCAAACGACTTTCTCCCTGAGCGCTCACCGGTTGTTTTATTGTTCGTCTGGGGGAGGAACATTACAACTGCAAACAAGACGCACAGTTGCTATTTCATTTGAATGTTAACAATGCTTAATAGAGAAGGGAGTTCAAACTCTTGTACAAACTTACCTAAAAATAAAATACGCTTAAAATTTTACAACTATATTATATGCTGCGGCAAAATTACCAATTCAGAAGCTCCTTTCTGGCATCAAATCTTTAAATTACAAAATATCAAAGTTGGCAGAACCAAAAAGTTTGGCAATTTCACGCAAAGTTTCGGGTGTGAATAATCACCCGCTTCTTAGTTCCCGACGCCTCAATCTTCTGCTAGAGAACGTCTCTCGCCAACTTCCTTTGGTTGAGTGAAAGCACGAGAGCGATAGACAATTAAAGTCACTGAACCGGAGGGGAGATAAAAATGCTTGCCTGCAGATAATTTCATTTTATTGTAAATCACTGAGCGCGCGCGGCAGCAGATCGAGTTACAAAGAGCTCGTGATACAGTTCATTATTCTGACAACTCGGCTGACAGCAAAGAGTTTTCCCCTCGGCTTGAGTCTTTCTTTCTTTCTTTTAAGCCGAATTTCAATTTTCGCTACCCCGCCGTCGTTTCTTATCAAGGCGAAACGCAGCGAGGCAGGGTGCGCTGAAGCGTCAGGCTTTCTCCGGGAAGAGGTAAAAATTCGTCGCCGAGGGCAATTTAGCCGAAAATGAGTCTCATTTACAAACAAGCCGGGTGCTCTCCGGCTAATGTCGATTATTTCCTGCCACCATCCATTGTCTCGCGTTCCGTAAATACATTTGGTATTCAGCGCTCGCAGTAATTGAAATGATGCACGCGCCGCCACTCGAACATCAAACCCGACTCCCACTGTATGTATACTTTTGATTCCCAGAGCGCGAGTTTCGTCCCGTCGTGCCACTCTGAAAAGAAACTATCGCGGGTCCCTTGGGCCGCTTTCGGTCGGGGAGGAAATTATTATAAGCCCGGCAGATTAACGCGGGCTGTCGTCAATTTTTTTTCGTTTTCGGCCCCCATCGCTGACAGGGACCGATCGACATCCGGGCCACTTGCAGAATTAATAATGGATGAATCTCGCGGCTTCAGGGCAGATCAAATATTTTCTCTGGCCATCAAATGAAAATCTTTCATTTACTGCCAGAGGATCCAATTTGATCAAACAAGTTTTGATTATTTAATTTAACAAAATAATATTAAATAGATTTTTCAATTTATTAATCACTCCGTCTCTCTTGCCTTTGGCCTTCTTTTGTATGGTGAAATTTTTGCAACTCAAAGTGGATGTGGATCCTTGCTTTAGAAAAACTCGCCTTTTGAGAGATAGAGAGAGCTTCTGGTATAAAAAGAGAAGCTCTTCTGTGCACTTTCAATTTGATGCGTCAAAAGCCACATAGCTCTGAAGGAGACTTTTTCGCAATCTCTGCTGGAAAAATTGACCAGAAAACCAGAAGCTCGTCGGGAATTAATTTTTCAGCTGATAAATCTGACGGATGCCCAAGAAGCGAGGGAGAAAAAGCACCAGCGTGGTTGGCGAGGAAGAGGTTGCTTTTTCCATCCGCTCCATCTCGGGGTCGTGAACTTATTGATCTGCCATGCGGGGGTGTCTAACTTCGCGGCCGCTCGGCGCCACTCGGGCTGACATAGTAAAGCACGGCGCGAGAGCGTGGCTGCGTGTTGGATGTATGAAGGAGGCGGAGGGACGCAAAAATGTTGTTGTTTAATTCTATTTCCCGCGGAGGCAGGAAATTTGCAATTCCAAAACTCGGCACACTCGGTGGGTTCGGCGAATCGATAATTCATCAACACTTGAGGCGTGAGCCACGTCCGCAGGCCGGCCGTGCGTATTTGAATCGCAAATTGGTGTTTTGTTCACGGGAAATTATATTTTATGGCCGCACGCGCCGCTTAATTATAGTTTAATACACGTTGATTGGATTTTGAGGAGATATTCGCTAATTATGAAAGCACATCGGGTCAATTTGCCGGCAGCACGACCAGGGACTTTTCCACATCCGACGAGGGTGTGTGCATTTTGCAACCGGTCGATCCGACCGGCTTAATTAAAGGCAAATTTATATGCCAGATTTAAGCGGTGCGCGCGCGCTGCTCTCAGGCACTCCACGGCCCCGTAATTACAAGACACGAGTATAAATTTTCTCGCGCACTCCGCCTTTAAGCCTTATTGAAAGCCGCGATGAGTTTTATGTAGTACATAGTTGTCAGAGAGTGCGATGAAATTTTAGTGCATCCAGCCGCCTTAACCTTTGCAGCTTGTTAATTATTATAACCTTTTCGCGGAGAAAGAGAGTGAGAGCGGAGCCGCCGTCTCTCTCCCCAGGGAGCAAACTTAATTTCTCCTTATTCACAATGAATGAACTTTAAAGCAGGAGTTTTGGGCCGTGCTCCGAAATTGCACAGTCTGATCAGAGGAACCATAAATAAAACTTTGCAAAACGAGCGCATTAATTAGCAAAAAGCAATTCGCTCTCTTCATTCAAAAACCGCCAAAAGTTTGCAATAAGGCTGAAAACTTTGTATAAAATTTGATACAGAAAAGTAATAAATAATTCAAATTAATTGTTTAATGTTATTTTCATTGTTGTTTATTTTTCCACATTGGTACAAATATGTTGTTTACATTCAATTGTTGAAAAAAATTAATTTAAAGAAAGGAATTGTTGGAAAAACGGAACCACCACTACCAAGATTTTGCTAAAAATTCCGAGATAAAAAAGACCCCATCCTCCGCAGTGAGCCAGCCTCGAATGACTAATTGTATAAGTTTTTATTCTTATCATTTAAATTATTTAATAATATACAATTTTCTAGTTTTTAATTTCAATGAAAATTTTGAATTTTTTAATTAAAACAATGAGGACATTACAAGTGTGGATTCAAGTATTGTAAAATTTAACAGAGTATTAAAATTAATTAATTATATGAAAAGAGCAGAATAGCGAGAGTGAATAATTTTAAGAGCGGATTCCAAGATAAAAAAAAACCCGTCCACTGCAGTGAGCCTGTTACTATAAATAAATGTAACAAAATCAGTCGACTAGTTAATTTTTTTTCTGAGAATGATTCCTCAATTTTAGCCTCAATATTTTTGACGAAAAAAAAACATTTAGCATCCAGTTCACGTTGCCACCCACTTGATAAACCGCCAGTCAGTTTCTGTAACAGGTGCCTTTTCATCAGGAGGGAAAACACGCCGACTGAATGATAACTAAATTATTCCAACAATTAAGTAAACTGTCCAACTCGTGAACTAATCCAACGTGCGCGACAGAATCTCGCTCTCTCTCTTTTCTCCCCGTCTGCAAATTACCAAGTTGTCATAAACAGCAGAGATAGAGAAAGAGAAAGATGGAGAGAAGCGGAGGCCGCGCGACGACACCTCGAGGGTGCAATCCGACGTTGAGATTCGTCTGCGAAACTGAATTACGGTTCGAGTGACACAAACGTCACGGAACATTATTCCTGTGAGCAGTTGCAGTTAATTAAATCGCTCAATGTGTGTGTGTGTTTGAGAGAGAGTGGGAGTTAGTCTCAGATAATATGCAAACATCTCGCGAGCGCCTGTCTATACAGAAAGACGTGCAGCTCTTTAATATATATCGCCCTGAAGTTTCTCTGTGCTTTGAATTATAAAATCTGATTCTCCAAGCTCCAGCATCCAACTCAACGAGCACATACACAAGGCTCGAATAATTATCAAGCACTCAATTAGCGCGCCCGGCTGTCACGCAGTTAGGCGAAAATGTCAATTACGCAGCGAGGGTTCCTTCGGCGCCAAATTTAATTCAATATCTAGCAGCCGAGTCGAGAGAGCCAGAAATTGGGCCTCTGTTTGTCATTACTCGGGCCGGGAGCAACAATTTTATGACAATTTGTCTTGAGTAGCCATAAAATTCTCTCGCTCGCTCGGACGGACGGGGAGGGGTGCGTCTCTCGTAGCCAAATTCATGATCCTTACTCGGCTGTGCGAAAAGCGGGCATTGATTACCGAAATATATTGCCGTGCGTAATAAAAACGCTGCTGCACTGCGGGCCGCAATAAAAAAAGACCGGCCGAATCATTGTCTTCCGCTGCTGGGCGATAAATATAAAGAGGCGCAGGATAGGAATTTCCCACGCGCAAAGTCAGAGACGCAAACAAAACGCTTGAAGACCGGCACTTTTGTTTATTCGACCCGAAATCGATCCGCTATCAATGAATGGAGCCCGCCGCAGATGCATTTTCGGAGCGGATGAAATCGGCTGTCGGCGTTTTTTTTTGGGGCGCAATTTATGGGCACGCAAAGAAACAGTGAAAGGGTCACGCGTGCATTGGCCTGCTTCATTTTAATTAAGTTTTTCCAGGCCCTGTAATTTACGCCCCATTAGCCGCCGCTGACAATTGATATATTGAGGGCGGGAAATAAATTTCGGATTAATTCCGCCTTTGGCGTTTATATGCGTATCGATCGCGGGCCGCGTTATCGCGTCCCGACACCCACGATTTTTTTAATGAACGCCGACCGCAATTTGTACTGAATCGAAGCATTTATTTTCTAGTTTTCCAATTTGTTTATCCGCGGAATTTTGCGGGTAAAAGTGGATTAGATGGCCAAAAGCGATCGGCCGCTCGGAAATTTGTATATCAAATCTGGTGGATCGCCGCGGATGTGCATGCACGAGTGCACTCGAAAACGCTGCCGAGCACATACGGAATCCCTTTTGCGTCCGGTTGTACTCGCCTCTCATATTTTCGATCATATTTTTCCAGTTGCTGTGGGTATTAAGCCCCGCAAATGCTGCCTCGCCGCGCGCGTGCATGTTTCAATAACTTCGTTTCAGTTCACTAAATTCGCGTTATCCCATCATATCATCAAAAACTACTTCCCGCCGTTCGTTATGTATTTCACGAACCTGCCAATATTCCATAATCGGATCAATTCTGTGCTTCTTCGCGGTTATAATTTTCCAGCGCCAATTAGCGCTCGCGCGACCGCCGTCATTTGTGTTTGCGCGCGCGTCCTTAATGACTGTCGTTTCAATCAATCACTCACTCAACCGGCTGCTCAATCAATATGCGAGAAGCGTTGTTCGCCGCGCAAGGTATGGTGATTAATAGCAATCGTCCGTCAAAATGGCCGGAATAACAAGCCTCCGATGAGTCCACTCTTAATCTCTCTTTTCAGCCGAGTAAACATGTCGATATTTCCATCAGCGATGTATAGGAACAAACAAATCAGACATTTACAATTTCCCTTTAGAAAAAATTGCCATGTCTTCGTAAAAAGTAAGGAAGATTAAATTTGAGCCAAAATATTTTCGCGCTCAATTTCCTTAAAAAATTCATTGGTACGTGCGCGTTCATTTATTTATTTTCCACGAAATTTCGTCTCAGCCTCCGCTTTAATATTTAACTCGCTAGGCAGTTCGCCCACCATAGTCGGTCTCCTTCCGCATTGTGCGGCTGACAAATCAATTTCGCACAGCCAGCAGGCACCCTCGCCCGAGCACAACAGACAATCCTTCGCCGCAGAAATCAGCGCGCCCTCACAATTGGCAAAGAGTGCTGCGGTCAGCGAAGATGACTAACAAACAAGAAAGGTGCTGACTAGTCTCTCCTGCCTACAATACATAGGCGAGCGAGCGAGCGCCTGCAGGGTCGAGTGTGTATGCAACCCTCGAGGCAGTGAGGACGCCGACCGCAGAACTCAAGTTTCTTTGCACCTAATTTGCTGCGGCTTTCGCCTATTGATTTCTGCATAGCAGATGATCTTGCGGGCACGCTCCGTCCGTAACGTGTCTTCGAGAGCCTCAGTCACACCTCTCTCGGCCTGCCTAATTATCGCCAGTATAGAATGCGCTGCCGAGAGTGCTATCGTGATGAAGTGGTTTTTGGGGAAGTGTCAAAGAAAGGTTCTTGAGATATTACGTAATATTTAAAAATGTTGAACCTGTGCACTAAAGGATTAAAAGAAGTGTAATTTTGAGCTAACACGTAGATTATAAAACATTTAATTAAAGCATAAAAATGAATCGATGTATTTAAAATAAAGTTTTTGCACAATTTGAAGTTATCATAATCATTTAAATGCTATTATTTTATCTTTTTATTTGGGTCAACGTCTCTCATCAAGTTCCTTTTAATTCAATTTAATGCTGATGAACAGAGAATATGAAAACTTGAGCAGCTTAAAGCTAACTTTTAGAGAATACCTTGAGTTTTGCACGGATTTGCTAGCAGAGCAGCGAAAGAAGAAACTTTGAAACTAGAACTCGTATAACAGAAAGGTGCAAGAAAAAAAGAATTAAATCTTTATTGCACGTAGAGCTAAGCAATTTCCCCGTGACCGTGTTCCGACCGTGCTCGCGTTGCAATTGAACTTTCCTGCATGTGTCGTTTCGTGTTTGGCCGAGGAAAATTGCACAAGTTAGTTCGCACGCTTGTTTCAGCTGCATTTGTGCAAAGCCAACGGTTGCAACTCGGTCGTATTTGAGCACTGCCCCCTGCCTTTGGTGCACATCACGAGCCGCACGTGCTCTGAATACACACCTCACCTAGAGAGGTGTAAAGCTGCATTCAGCGTAGACCGGGTCTCCGCAGCGCGATAATTACCTCTCGAGTGCAGCTCGGTGGAAAAAGCAGCGCGGAGATCGATCGGGCCTCGTTAATATTGCAAATCAATTGGGGCCACGAGCTCTGGTATTTTTTTTCTATTTCAACTACACGATCACTATTTATTTATATATAGAAAACACAGGTGCACCGAGCAGATGTGTTTCTGTTATTGGAATTACGTATCTCTCTTTCCTCGGCATGTATGCTATTGCTTGCGTTTTCAAATTCATTTTCATTGAAAAAAAGCCAGCACGCGCCTCGGTGAATTAATATTTCAGCATTGATATTCAAATGCAAAGAGTTACTTGACCCAGTTCCGATTACTTTTTCCATTTGCCATTCGACAATTGGAAAAAAATGCAGAGCTTGTAATAAATTAGAATCATAAAGACATGTTTCAACAACAACAAATTTTTTTTATTTTTTTTCCTGTAGTGAATCTTCTTTTTTTTAATCTACTTTTGATCTTACTTAGGAATTAATTCAAATGACAATAATGTCCATCTAGAATTATTATTTCCCTTCAATGACCTATTTTTTGAGGCAAAAAGTACCCTTTTGTCCTTTGACAAAGTTTCTAAAAGTTCATGCAGTCCACCAGTCATTATGGTTGATTCTCGCTTGCATCCATCTATCATGATAAAGTTTAATCCTGAAATGACAGCATATCATAAAAGGAAGCCTAACATGTTTATACCACGTCGAGTTATAATTCTTTTGTCACCCTCCCTCCTGCCACCCACAGCATTTATATTCCGTCGTGAGAGGCCACAATCGCCGCACCCTGGCAGGGCTCAATGCAAAATAAAAATACATGCTGTTGGCTCGGCTCTTTCAACACGTTACTTTTTAATAGTCCCAAAGCCATACAGTGCCCGACGCTGATTTCCTTTTCTTTCCCAAAGAAAATAACCGTCCGTGCTTGCTGGTGAGCAATAAAGCGTATTATTTGTCACATTTTTATGTCATTGTGCGTTGTAAGTCTTCTTTTTGCCGAATCCAATCTCTTCTGCCGCCGCCATAAAGGTGCAGATGAAAAAAGAAGAAAATAATGCTTCTTTTCGGCTCAGAGCGCGCAAATACATCCTGAAAAATAGCGCTGTGCGCCGGAATTAATGGCCGTGCGCAGTTTGTGTGTGTGTTTCAACAACAGCGGTAATGACACTCCATTTCTTACACGAGTCGGAGAGAAAGAGACTCGTTTTCCCGCCACGCGTAAAAAATGCCAGTCCAATCTGTTATATCGTGCTGGATGTCTGTGATTGATTTACGATACGAATGATTGCTGTTTATCTTCGTCGCTCGGCCACACATCACAAGAAATCACGGCGACGTGATACGGGCCCATCAATATTTCTCTCCCTCTCCCTCCCTCACTTACGATTCCTATGCGCAAATTAAATTCAATGCCAACGCGTAATTTAGCCGCCCCAGGTCTATTTATTTGATCGATGAGTGTTCGCGATTGTTTGCCACGTTTTCATTACGCGGATCGGTCGAATTCCTCCTCCCCTATTTATAACTTATGGTCATCCCGAAATGAAGCAAACAACTTTGAATTCTTGAAATCCCTTTATATAAATTAGATGCGTTCATGTGCAGTGTGTTTAAAGCGCGGCCGTGCGAATGATTGTGCATGTTCAACGTGCGTCCCCCTGTTCGGCTGGAACAAAGCGGCGATGAATCAGAATTGACCGAGGGTCAATCAAGAGTTACTCCCCCTGCGCTAATTCCCGCCGCTGCCGGCTCGATTTTTTACTTTTCCACCCTCGCCGCACCGCCGACTGATTTGGCAGCTCCTTCGTCTGCCGCTTTCTTTTTCTCGTCGGGGCCTTTCCCAGGAGACCATTAGTCCGGCCTGCAGGAAGAATAAAGTGCGACATCGGGAGACGTTATCAGCGCCGATTGGACACAATTTTCCTTTTTGCCGCTCAATCATCACGCACACACGTCGTCAATTAATTGTCTGCCTCTCTTTTTGCCCACTTTCATTTCCGTCCGCATTGCCGGAGAAAAACAGCCGCGAATTCACAGCTGTTGACGAAATGCAAATTTGTTTTTAAACTCGTTGCACGAGCTAGACGATTTAATTAAGAAATTAAATAATAAATCCGTGCCGTTTTCCGCCGAGTGAGCGCAGCGTGTGAGGGAAATTTAAATGTCATGCAAATAAGCGGCAGCTCTCGGCGCGCAATTCGCCATCAAACTTGGCGCAAACACGCTGGTGTGCGCCGCCGCCAGCCTGCAGATTAGCGGAATTGCGTTTCTTTGTGTGCGGAGTATATTTTTGTATGTACAGACTGTGTGAGCGTCGTATTTAACGTTTCCCTGCAGTAAACTCGCTTATTGTTGGTCGCCTCGGCGGCTGCTCGCCTGGGTGTCGGAAGCAGGGTTGTTGAGCCGCGCTCTTGCCGTGACTGATTGTCATTTGTCTCGAGACGCTGGAGCAGAATTTGGCACGCATTGCCAAAGATCGCCTTCTCTGTAAATAATATGGTCCATATATCTGAAAAATGAAAGCAATAATTTTTTGTAAATAATTTTTGATGTTTCAGGCAATTAATTAACATTTGACTCCCCTTTAAATCACAAATCAATTCATTCATGATCATGATAGCCATGGTAAAATATTAAATCAACCATCAAATATTTCTTTGATAATGATATTTTTAAGTTCAATTAAGCTTTTATATTATATATTTTTTACGTTTTGCAACATAGTAAAAATTAAATAATATGTAATTTTTAAAATAGCTATTTCATTCTGAAGTTAATTATTAACTATTATATGCGTTTATTCAAAATGAAAAGATATATAATACTTTTAACGATTTAACACAATAAATTATTAATAGTCAATTTTTTTTACATTACTCATTATTGGATTTTTTCATGCATTTAAATTATCTTTTTGTTATAATAATCATAATATTTTGTTGGAATTTGCTTAAGGAAATAGAATTCATGCATTGAACATTGAACATTTATTTCATCCACAAAGATTTTTATTGCAATTACTCAAAACAGTTTGATGGATACAACTTAAAAATACACTGCCATTTAAATCAAATGTTGAATTTATATGTGCATAAACGACCTTCACCAAACATTAATTACACAGAGACAGAAAATTTTCTGTCCAATTTAGGGCAGATTAAGTCATTAGTTACAGCAAACAGCCGATGATTTGTGTGTCAGAGCGGCGCCAGAGAGTGACTTTGGCAATGCAAATATCACTCTCAATACAAACACACTCTCTGTCGTCGTCAAGATAGAGAGCTAAGCAGGCAGAGTGGAGCGGGATGGATGTTTCTTGCCTCGATGATACACACTCACATGCGAATGCCTTCTTTGTTTGGTCCATGTAAACACACATAATGTGCTCTGCGTGAGAGCGAGCGAGCGGCGCCGCGCCGTCATGGCTGCCTAACTCGTGTAATATAATAGTGGGCTAATTAACGCCTCCCATTTCGGAACCACGCGTGTAGCCCTTAATTTTCGCTGCAACTTTACGGCCGTAAACGCGAAACACTAAACTCTCCGCTCTTTTATATCTCGAATGATCATAAAGGCGAGGTGATGAATAAAGTCTTGATTATCCCCCGACGGTGATTCGCCTTTATTATTTCTTAAGACCCGCCGCGGGGGTCGGAGGTACACGCAAACGCCGGCCGTAAAACGATTTACAACAAATTTTCGCTAATCCTTTCTTTCGTTTTGCTTCACAGGAAAGTCGCACCAACCACGAGGCATTAATGGGACGGTGGTGGACGGGTACGGCCCTTTAGACCCCTCTCAGCAGCAGCTCAAAACAGTGGCGGGGGTGCGAGCAGGCTTCTACCCTGCCTACAGCCTCAGCGGCTCGGAGGGTGAAGGTTCGCCAGTGCACCAGAACTCGCGCTCTCTGCGACGCGGCTACCAGCAACAGCAGCACCAGTACCACACTCCCTCGTACGCGGCGCCGCACCTGTCGGGCGCGGGACTCAGCGACACCCCCACTTCGGAGAACGCCTCCGACGCCACCCTCACAGACAGCGAGTTGGCCCTCGCCAGGGACTCAACCCTTCTTGTGCAAAACGGTAAGTACCTGTTTCATTGAAAATTGAAAAAATCAAAATAAAATGTGTCAACATGAAATTTAGGTAGGAAAATTGAATCCATTTAAGACTAAATTCTTCAACCACGTGGTTTCGTTCTGATTCCCGTCTAGAGAAATAAGAAAGAGGACTTCAAAAATATTTATATAAAAACAATTATATTATAGTGAAAGCCTTCTCCCTAACAAAATAGCTTCATAAACGCAAATTTATTTATGAAATTTTATAAATATATATTCAAACATTTAAACCCAATTGAACCATCAGACTTCATCATATTATTAATTGGATTTCTATGTTGGTATTGCGGCAGTGAATGAATGACTTTTGCTCTCTAATAATTGGAACGGAATCTCTGAATTGATATTTATAGAACTTAATATCCTTTGAGGAGACAGCCTCCTAGCAAAATAGCCTTTCGAAAATCCCATTGACGACCTCACATTCATTATTGGAAACCTCTTCACAAGGGTGAAATTTCCGTCGAGTTGCCTGCAGAAACGAAACGGCGGTAATTGGAACCCGTTTTGCTCTTCTCTCGGACGAAGCCTTATGTTTGCACTTAATTAAATTCGCGGTAAGTTAGAGAAGCCTAAATGCTCACCCAACTTTTATCTCCGCGAAGGGAGAAAGTATAAGGGAGAGAGGCTGGGGCGAGATCGAGATTAAAAGCAAATGAAAGAAGACGGCCGACGAATCGATTTTTTTTCTCATCGTGCAAAGTAAAAAGTACAAATTCCTCTGTAAAGGAAGAAAGTCTGCTTTTTTCTTTTTGCCTCGCCAAGTTTGAGAGAGCAGACTGGGGTCGATGCATTTGGCTGATTGCAGCGAACGAGCGAACTGTTGGGTCTGCCGAATCGCATCTGGAAAATGCCAAAAATTGACCCAGTTAGTCGACGCGCGCGGATGGGAATTTAAATATTCAGAAGACGGCGCGATGATAAATCCGGCGGCTGCTCCATCTGCTCGGGCCGCCTCTCATTGATTTACACGGCAAACATGGCTTGATTTTACGAGCCTCTGGCATTCGGAGAAATAAAAATTCGCCCTTAACGGGCGATGCACGCCGTCGAGAATATCATTTTTATGTAGCTCGGCGGCGGAAAGGTCGCGGCTTTGAGCAACCCGATACTCCAGTAGTGCGGCGCTCGTGTAATCCCCTCGCCTTCTTTGCGCGAAAGGGCACCGCAACAGCTTTGAACTCTTATGTACCGACACCTTCCTTTTGGAGCGCGAATTCTTTTGTAATCCTAATTTACGAGCCGCAGCTGAAAAATGGAGCCTCCGTTCCCATCATCACTTACTTACCTCTCGCCTTGCGGCGGGCGTAATTTCCTGTAAACAGCCCCGTTTAAGGGTAAACAGCCAGCTGGGCGAATGTTCCACTAAAAGAGAACAAGTAAACAGTCGCACGAACGGGGGCGTGCCCCTCGGGGACATCGGCCTAGATAGATAGGTAATAATGATGACTTTTTCACTTGCCCGACTCGATGTTGCCGGGTTTTATGGCTCCGGAGCGACAGGCAGATGTCACATATGGTGTTGTGTATCTATAGAAACGAGACCGTCTCGAGGAACAAGGCTTGAGTGATTTGAAGTAGATTGAATGTGAGACTTCAAGAGTCCGTAATTATGAATTTTCTTGTTCCGTTCGATTCACTTTGAACACAAATTGAAATACCTTTTCCTAATTGAATTTGCAAAGACAGTCCAATTCATTGAAGTTGGAAGCAATTTGCTCTTTCCTCAAATTACTTTTATGCACTCAGCTCAATGGTCTCTTATGCAACGTTCGAGTTCTTTTCGCAAACTTGCAGAACAGGCATTAAAACTATTGGATTTTTGCCTGCACCAAGAAGGCCCTGATTGGAGCCAATAAAGTTATAGAGCCGGGAAATGAAGTTTGGAGTCGATTATTATTGGCAAGCGGCGACATTACATCTCCGCTCCTTTTGTACGGCAAAGTTAATAAAAAGAATTGCTGCTCCGTGCACTACTCGCGCTCTTTGTCGTATCAACACACATCCAAGCAGTCACCCGGTCTGCGGCATTTTATCTGACTGTTGTTAGCTGAAACAAAAGGAATAAAATGGAATTCGCTCATGCATGCACGTGCATAAAAACACAAGGGGAAGGAAACAACTTCAGCTCGCGCTCCTCTTGTTTGTAGCTATCTGCATGCTTAGCAACGTCGACCACTGCAGCGGGGCGAATTTAATTTTCCGTTGTGTTAAATTGGGAGGATTTTCGTCCCAGCCGACGTCGCCGTGTTCCGAAAACAAAAACAAGGAGGCGGGTCGGCAGATATATACATAACAAGTGCGGCGCTGGGCGATTTAGCCGGGATATTTACGGTCAATAAATGGCCCGAGTAACTGGCGAACACCCCCTTAAAATAATTTAAATCTGACAGCGTTATTACGCAACGCACCGTCGACAAAACCAAGGAGGAGGAAACGAACAGGGGCGCAAAACTACTTGAGAGCGCGGGGAACAAAAGCGAAATGGGTTTTTGCAGGTGCTTCTAGAGTAAGATGTGTTTATGGGGTGGTGCGGAGAGGAAAAAAGGCGTTCTGCTGTGTAAAAAAAACTGCGCTTTTAGCTGGCCAATTGAGCCTGATTGCTTCCTCAAGTACTTCTTGTTTGCCTTTTGTTTAAAACAGAGAAGTGTTAAAAAATTGTATCTTATCATTTTATTGCAGATTATGATAAAACTAAACTTTTAATTTACACGGAATACAAAATTAATTGCTCAAATATTTTGAGAAAAAAGCAATTTTTTAAATTAAACTGGGTAAATAGATAAAAAAAAACTTTCAGTTGCCCTTTCAATGATTTTTAATTTTTTTCTATGCAAAAATATAAAAATATTAAAGAAGTAAAAGGTAATTTTTTGATCATTTTGCTTTAGAGATGAAAAGCGGGGTTCGATTTTCCCTTACAAAGCAAATTTCTACACACACATATAAAAGACCAAAATTAGCTCTGATTCAATCGTAAGTGGAACAAAGCCGTGCCTTTTTACTGCAGAATCAATCAATACGATTGCACACGCCACGTGCAACAAATCGCCGGCCCGCAAAAGCATCATCAAGCAGAGGCAGTGCGGCGATAAAACTTTCCAATTGCAAGGTGATTAGCGCGAGCCCTCCGCCCACCAGCACAGAAGTACACACAGAGAGAAAATCCGTTCGCTCGCGTAATAGGGTATTGATTGCGCCTGCCGCCGCCGCCGCACCGCATTCGGTTCAGACTCGGGTATGCAACCAACGCCACAGCAGCAGCAGTCCTCAATATTTGGTGACCCAAATTGCATTAGTAGTGTTGTTGATAATTACCTGCAGCAGCAGCAGCAGCAGGACGGCAGCCGCCATCAATTTATCAGACGGCGCGTTATTGCAATAATCCATTTGCCGGCGAGAGAGTGAGTGCTCGGCATTAATATTTACCTTTGCGTCGGATGCCGATGCATCATCGCGCCAGAAAGTGCCATTAGTCGGCGCCGCCGCCCCGAATATGAATGCATTTAAGCGGTCGCACCGCGCGGAATAAATATCGGCGAATTATGCTAAACAAAGGAGATAAAAGTGACAAAATCATTTGTTGTATGTGCGCACCCACAAATTTGAATGTTTGCATCGGCCCGCAATAAATTGCCACAGACGAATAAATTGCTGCTCTCCCCCGCAATGCTGGAAACTGCCCTGGAAAATTGTTCCGTCGTCTTATTCGCGTGCCGAGGGGATTCAAAATTAAATATGGCTGACCAAATTTTGAAATTGCATAGCACATCCCATAGAGTAGCATTAATGTTTTCTTTCGGCGTGTAGTATTAAATTTTTTAACAAACTTATAAAAATTAAACGTAGAAGTATATTTTATGAATTAAAATTAAATAAAATAATTTTTTTCTAAAAAACATTTTTATGTTTAATTATGTAACTCGAATTGCATACAATTTTTTTTCAATATTTTTAATAACTTATTGAACTAGTAAAATAAATATTTATTATAAATTTTGATTTAACAAAATTATTATATTTATATAATCTAATAAATTTTGATCTTAAAATTTGAAATATTAATCTATATTTTGATTTAAAAAATCTAAACAAAGAAACAATTAATCTCAAACAAAAGTTAAATTAATACTTTTATTTCATGTAATATTACAAATAAAAGAATTAAATAATAAAATTAATAGTAATTATCAGTAAAATTTTAAAGTTTTAGAGACAAGACCGAATTTTTTTTTTAATTTCACTTATTTCCCTAAAATTTAAAACCAAACTGGAATAGATTTATTTGAGACTGCACAATTAGCCACCAACTTATCATGCAATTAAGTGGCAAAAATTTTGTTGAATTCGTTGGAAAAGTCACATATAATTTGCATGTTTATCATACTTAAGGTTTTTTTGCCTCTTTAGTCTTGCTTACCGTCTGGATGGCTTTTTAATTTTAATCCTAGCTTTAACCTCTTTAATGCCACGCAAATAATAGTTTCGCATCTCATGAAGGGGTATATAAAATACACTCAGCCGGCCAAGTCTTTGTACTTTTAATTGCAACTCGCAGCCGGCTGAAAAATGGCTGCGGCCCTTTGAAAGTGCGGAATTTCCACAAAAATGATCCCCACTGCGGCCGTCAAAGGGCGCGGCAGGTATGTAATGAAAGGGTTCCGTAATTTTTGCTCATTTCCGCGCAGCTTTCGGACGTGTGTCTCGTCAATTACCAACGGCAACCCCATCAGCGTGTGCAGCTATGATTATTTTGGTGTTGATTCAGACGAGAGAGAGGCGATGTTGACTTACTGCTCGAAACCAGTGCATACATTTAGTAATGACGACCGCCGTAATAACACAAAGGGGTTTGATTAAAGCAGAGAGAGCGAGGGACGACCAGTGCCATCCGCACGTGTGTATTGATTCGGGACTTGCAACACAGCAGAGAGGAGATAATATTTGCTCAGCGACGCTGCCTTGTGAATGGCGAAGGGATCGGAATAAATTGCCACCAGAAGTCTCTTATTCAAACCACCGCCGCCGCCATAATAAATAAATAATAGTGCAACGTTTCCGTCCGAGTTCATAATTCTTATTAGATTATCTTATTCTCGCGACGTCTTAGTCCGCGCGCTCTTGCTTTTGTTGCCACCGAGAATTAATTTATTCATATACACTGCCGTTGGGGGAGCAGATTTGCTTTGAGCAAACATCAACCCGTTCGTCGCAACCTGAGTGTTTGTCTAAAACAAGACTAGCTTGTCTTGACCCGCCATGAATTCATTAGCAAAGCGCCGTGTCTTCTTCGGACGGCGAGATAGATCCGCGCGCGGTGCAAGGCGCGGGGGCAGCTAATTCCACCGGATTTTGTGCTCGGCAGTCTTAATTGCAAAATTTGAGCCCCGGGAAGTGGCCTCTTGGGGTGGTTTTATTGGCTTTCAAGGTTTTAGCACAGCCGAGAGGAAGATTTGCCAGAGTGTCGGGCGCTCAGGGACGAGTTTCACCACCAGGAAGATGAAATTAATTTTGCAGCCTTGCAACAAAAATTTATTCCTATAAAAGTGAAATTAATTTCCAGAAAATTCACAGAAAATTCTAAAGACTTTGAAGTTGTTTATAAAACTGAAATTTAAATAGCTCACTCTCGCTGCACGCAATAAAATCTGCGCCAAAACATTCCAATTCTAAAGTCTCTTTGACCGAAGCGTTTCGGAATGCCAAAGGTCGGTCGCATGATTCTATTCCGTCTCTAATTATGTACAGCTTTAACGACCGTGAGCATGAAACTCCAACTGTTTATAATCCACGTAATTACCATAAAAGCGTGCACCCAAGCTAGTTATAAATTAAGCAGAGCTCCGGCAATATTTGAACTGTACCGATATCTAAATGGAAAGAGTTAAAAGGTGCCCCTATTACTATATCTCTCGTTGGCTTTCCACTTTTTTTCAAAACTTTTTATCTCGCAATGCATTAAAGCTCTCCACTCGGCGGGCAGATGATCGAAGAGGGATATTAAAAATCCATTAACGGCCATTCTGAACGCGCGCCCCATTCACAAATACAATATTATTGCGCCGCTGTCCGTTTTTTCTCACGCGGGCAGTCCGGTCCGATTATCACCACCGGTTTATATTTATGTTAAGTGGCATTTTATCGAAGCGTCCATAAACATGGCTCGTAAAGTGGGTGGACAAAAAGCGGCACTTCTTGACATTTACGACCACATGCACCGCGCACGGGTATAATTATTATGCACCGAGTGCAACTACTCAATTTGTCACGGTGCGCAAATAATAATTATATGGCTCTCCTGCGCAAGAAATTTACACGGCAGCTGCAATATTTATGTTTAGTTGCTTGTCGTTGTTGTTTGTCGAATCAACATGCAAATCAGCTGTACTGCGACAGGGTGCAAACTATAAGTATAAGTTTTGTTTCACAATAAAATTTATTAAAATTCAAAAGTTCAATTTGAATTAAATTTAAGAAGCTGACTGAAGAAATTAATTTGGAAGTTGTTTATTTGTTTACATTATTACAAATACATTGTGTTTACATTTAAATTCAACTGTTGAAAAAAATTGATTATAAAAAAGGAATTGTTGGAAAAAACGGCACCAAAAATATCAAGAATTTTGCTAAAACTTCCATAATTAATATTTTTTAATTACTGATCAGGTGATAATTAATTTGTTTAAAATTTGTTTGAATTTCAAAGGATACCTTGGAAGAAATTATTTAGTCCTTTTGCTGCTATTTTTGATGCATATATTTATTTTTGGTCTGTATAAGAAACTACTGGTGTCACGTTGCATTCCAAGATAAAAAGCTGCATCTCCAATTTAGATGTCCGTGTGCACCTGTGTCACATTTCGCAAGTGCACCGCCGCCATTTGTCGTGCTGTCGGACAGATTTGCATTCGAAAAGCTTGAAATATTAACATAGATCGTGGAATGAGATGTCTGCTGAGCTCCTGCCAGCAAAAAAGCGGCGCAAAGAGAGTGCACCGCCAGCAGAGAGAGATATTCATGCAAATAAAACAAAAATGCACCAAGCCGCAGAGCAGCTCCATTTCGCCAGAAAAAAAGAGTTGGCTCTGGCTACAGAAACTTGGCTTGTTCATGTCGCAGGCCGGACAGGCTTTGTTATTATTCTGTACAAAATGAAGCCGAGGCAAACTTTGCTCTTTTCGAATTTATCGCGCCACCGTCACAATGTCCATCCGTGAAATTGGAGTGACCCGCCGGCAAAAAATGTCAAGAAGTTGCTTTGATGTAGCCAAAAGTTTTTGCCCCGTGCAATGTCTCCTCTCTCTTTCTTATTTCGTCCGTCGACACGAGGGCTTTGGAAAAACGGACGGCGCGCATAAAATATGCATCACCGAAATAGAGAAGCCTCTGCTCTCTTCTTGACATTCGCTGCCTCTTTCTGACCTCTTCTTTCAGAGGCACCACTCTCGCTCCGCTTGTACTCGGATGAATGAATGCATGCATGGTAATGAATAGCCCTTGCTCACTAGGTCACGTCTGCTTTGGATTCACGTTCTCTGTTACCCAACAAGACTCTTAACTTCAGCTGGGAACACGAGCAAAATTTTAACTTGGAATTATGTTGAAAGTGATAAAATCCTGATTTTCAAATCCCAAAAGTCACACACAAAAATAAAAATTAAAAAAATTACATATAAAAAATGAAATTCAAATAACTTATTTTTAAATATTGAAATAAATAATTTCCTTTGTTTTGATTTGCCTAAATAGCTTTTTTATTATTTTATTATATTTATTACCTGGATTTTGTAGAAAATTTTGTGCCCAACCAGACAGTGGATAAAAAGCTATAAGGACTGGTTTTTCTCTTTCGCTCGGCAGACACATTCATGATTGTGTCTTGTGTATATGAATGCATCCTCCTCTTTTCCGCCTCCGCGTCGTTGGCAGAATAAACAGCCGCGTTCTTTTTCCTAACGTGACATAATGCTAGGCGGATTAATAATTTATAACTCGTCTCGGTGGCAGCGCGCGAGGCACGGGCGCAGAAAGAAGAGGTGTGTGTAATATTGTGTGAGTGTGGCAGCTCCAGCGGCTCCTCCACTCACTCGAGACGGCGGAATGTTTTTTTTTCCTTCTTCTTTTCGCACCTACCCACGAGAGACTCGTCGGCGCGCACAACCCGCCAATTGCACTTCTTGATAAATAATTTATCTAAACGCCGGCGCTTCATTATTTTAATGCTCGTCGGACTGGGTGCAGCGCCATTTTTCCAGCCGCGAAGCCACTTTTGTTTAGTGCCTCGCCTGCGGCTTTTTAAATTCAGATGCACCACTCCGGTCTGCTTTTGAGCGACTTTCATCCCTTTTCCCACTCTGTGTTTTCATCACGTATGCAACAGAGCACTTTGGAAAAATGAGAGCATTCCAGCATGCTGCGAAATGGCGTCTCTCAGCATGCAGCTTTAATCAATTTAATGCGGTTAAGGCGCGGTCTTTTCATAGAAAGCTAGACTCGTTGGTTGCCGAGAGCTGTGGAGCGCAGGCTAATATACACATTGTGTGCGAGAGCAGTTTTCATCCACCCAAGATTAAAGACAGCTGGGTAATTGAGCTGCTTCTACATGAACTAGTCTGTTTTTAATCTTTTTCCTCTCGTTTTATTTATACAATTACAGTCCTCTTTTCATTGGATATTAAATAAAGGATCTGAAAATTATACATTTTTTTTTAATTTCTTACGTGATTATATTTCAAATATTTTGAAATATTTTTTCAATGCCAATCGGTATAAATTTAAAAATTAATGCCACAAATTTGTAGCTTGAAAAAAATATTTAAACACATTTGTTTTGTTATTATTTTATGATATTATGATCTAATAAAAAATATTCAATATTCTGAAAATTAAACGCTCCTTAAAAGTTCCATAACGGTTTTGAAATACTGAGGCTTTATTATGTGATCAAATCGATCGCAGTCGTCGCGACGGCAGCACAATGAAATTCAATCACACCCATTATACACACGCGAGCGAATTAGCGCAAAAGGCCGCACAGAAAATTTAATGAATTCGTTCTCGGATGCTGCATCTCTTTTCTGTGGAGCCCATTTAACGCCCGGCTGACTCCGCATTTTCCCGGCAGCAGCCAGCCAAGATTGATAATATTACCCACGGAATCTGCGCGAGCTCCTTTTGCCTCTCGTATATACTTTTTTTCGGGGCATGTTTGTATCTGTCATAGCTCTTGCGAGATTATCTCGTTCTTGTTTAGGCCATTACATGAAAGGAAATCTCCTTTTTGCTTGTCACCAGTGGAAAACTTTTTGAGGGCGTGTTTTGTGTGACGAGGCTCGTCCTTCAGCCACCAGCAGCACTTCGTCTTCTTCGGGCCCCCTTAATCGATTATCGATTGTAAATGCACTTAGATGAGCTGAGCCGGGTGGGTCTTTCGCGAGAGGAGCAGAGCAGATTCGCCCCCGCGTCTTTGTGCCCAAATATAAAAACGACGAGACACACACACACGCACGCACTTTATACGCCCACCGGTTTTGCGCGTTTGATTATGCGAAAAGCGAAAAACGCGACGAGGCACAAAAAGCTCCTTCCGAATTTCCACCTGCCCTAATGAATAGATGAGAGAGAGTGCGTCGTATTTACACACATAAGCCCGCTTTTTCGGCTCGTCATTACATCTCTCCCGCCGTGTGTATTTTAAATGCAAAAAGCACCAACGTTCTGCTGTGAAGGACGAAAGTTTGAAATTTTAATGTCGGCGCTCATTATTGGCCCGTGGAAAGCCCCGAGAGATTTGCGAATTTGTTTTTGTCATCTCTGTTCCAATTATCGACCTCGCCGCTTGTTTTTTGTTCTTGCGTGTGCGTGTGTGGGAAAACAATAAAACGCTTCTGACTGTAATGCCGACTGCTTTAGGGCGATTTTTTGGCTGGAAAAGAGTATAAAAATGGTCGGCAAAAAGTTGAAAAGCGAGAGAAAGTGTGTGAGTACAGCGAGCGCGATATTCCAAAGTCAAATCACGCCTTTGGGTGCAGTTCTCTTTTTGCCGCGCTTCTCTTTTTCACTCCCTATCGATCCTGGCGGCGAAACCCTCGCCCTTTTCTGCCGTGCATATTTCAGCGTTGATGGACACTGAAATATTTAATTTGCTTTGCTCTCCTTGCAATATTCATTCGGGTTTATGACCGAATTGCTTTGGCCAACGGGGGAGGAGCGAACGAGCGCGTATATTTTTTGCTAATTAAAAAATCCCAGACGCACCCCGAATTGCTTCACGCATGAAATATTCACGACGCCTAGTTAACTTTGAAATTACGCTTCATAAATTTGCTGTTCATTACTTTTCAATTAAGGAGCAATTTTCAATAAACATGAATTTATTAAAATATGGCCGAAAATAAATTAAAAATTTTATTCAATATTGTATTTTTTTATTACGAATAATGGCATTTAGTTACTCAAAAAGAATTTATTTAATTAAAAATGATTTACAAAATAGAGAAGAAGACAAACAAGAATTCATTTATTAATTATTACAAGCAATTGATGCATTTCTTTTCTTTTATCTATTTTTATTCTTTTGAGTTTTTCTCACTACCCGTATTTTCCTCAAAAGGATTTTCTGAGCATTCTGAAATTGTTTGTAAGCTAAACACCCCTCTGAAAAGCAAAACGCTGCATGCATAGCTAACAGCCCCTCCGCCCAAGCAGTTAACAAGCAAGACCCGTTAGAGGGATGAAACAAATGACAAGATAAATTGCGTCTGTGTTGTAAAATTTTTTTACAACCTCTCGCCAAGCAAGTCTCGGTGTCTGCACGCATTGGGGCTGCGCCGAGACGCGCTACAATTTTCAAAATATTCCCAAAAGACCGGCTTTTTATGAAGCCGTGCTAGTCTGAGAGAGCAGACGTGATAATTCAATCGGGCTCTGCTCGAAAAGTGCGGGACGTGCCTGCGGATTTTTTTTTTCTCGCTCGGCCGACGGAGTATCGATAATAAGATCTCGGCGGCGGCGGCGAGCGGTCGGGATCGATTCCTTTCCGCCGCGTTTTTCCCGGCCGCTTAAATCTCCCGAGATATTATGATAGTGACATCAAGAAAGCGTGCGATGCAAAAAACGCCGCTTGAGACGAGAAACGCGCCTGCTGATGTTTGTTCGCCGAGGTCTGCATTACGATTGCGCCGCACTGCGTCGTGCAAGTGTGAGTTTGAGGAATCCGCGAGCAGATCAACAAACACAATACACTTCTTATTTCACGGCCGCTTTTTCCTTATTCAAAGGAACGAATCTCGTGTCGAACGCCAGCGATCCATCATGCGTTGAATTTTTATTAAAACTTCTTTGATCAGCGGAAGACTGACAGTTTATCAAGTCAGCGCGGAATGCAGGCCCGCCGCCGACTAAAAAATGCGACAGGCTTCAAAAACGTTGCTGGGCATTGATGGAACGAAGGAAAGGGCTGAAATTTTTTAGAAGGGGAGTTATTTCTGAAAAATATCTTTGATCATATCTCTGAATCATAAATGATTGAAATAAAATGACTGTATTGTATCAGGAAAAAATTAAAATATTAAATTGAAATTGGAAATCAATGAAAATTAGATTAAATTAAATTTCTATATCATTAAAACCAAAAAACACTTCAATTTAAAAACACTGCATTTCAAAGTTTAAAAAAATAAAAAATAAATATCTATTTATTCATCTTTACAAAACATTTTCCTATCACAAACATGGAAAATTCTAATCTCAAGGAAAAGCTGCACTGCTTAATATCTCTTGTTTTAATGCAAGGAAAGTTACGCTGGTGAGGTAAAGTGGTTTGTAATCAACGCTTTTAGACACTCATTTCCACCGCCAGATTCCGTTCTGGCGATGAGACTTTTTTTCTCGCCCGCTCCTAGCCTCCCTCTATGTCCGCTTGTGCGTCATTCATCTTGGAATTGGGTCTGCACTGCCGAATGAGAATTTCCTATTGCAGGAAATTCATCGCCCAATCGACTTGCAATTTGTCTAAATCAACTTCAAACCGATAAAAAATGTGCTCAGAAGAAGGAGAGCCGGGCGACGCCACGCAGACCTTAATTTCCCCGTCTTCTTTTTTTATATTTTTTTTTCTTCCTTCGGACGCCTTTATCACCACCAGCAGCGTTTTAGAAAAACGTGCGTGCTCAAATTACATTTCGCAGTTGTCGCCATGTTTCATGTCGCGCTGTTTGTTTCTCCGTGCGCGCGGCCGTAATAGATTTAATTAATTTCAACCTGCGCTCGTGCAGCTTCACTCACGAAATCGATTCCAGAGCCCAAGGAGACGCGAAAAGCGGCAGACGAAATTAAAATGCAAATTATTCACTCGAGTAATTAAAATCAGCAAAAAAGCAGCGACTCTTTTCTTGGCAAATGTAAAATACATTTGAAAGCAGCTGCGAGGGCGGCAGCAACTCCTTTTTCCTTTATTACAGGCGCAGATTAATTCACGGTGCGCCGAGGGTATGAGAAGGGCGCGCGGCGGCAACGGCGGCGTTTCCTCAAAATGTAAACACATGGTGCCGGATCTCTTTTCACCAAATTCCATCATGCAGCCAGCGTCGAGGGGTATTAAAAACCGCGTATATACAAAAAGAAAGTTTGGGCGACGCGGTATTTAGAATTCTGCAGCCTCTCGTTTTCTCTCGGTGCGGCTGTATTGAATGAATATTAAAAACCCGCTGCCAAAAGACGAGCGTATAATAAACAGCCCTGGTGGTGCCGTCGCACATAAGGAGGCTGCAAACTTTGCCATAATTATCAAGATAGGTTCATGCACGCACGCATCGCTAGTCAAAGAGGCGCCGTCGCCGCTCCGTAAAGATAATTTTGATGAGCGACAAATCTTGTAAAGTTGCGCGTGGATACCTTTTGCAGGTACATACGGCACCGACGACGTTCTCGCTGATGGCGACGCCGGTGATGAGGTGTTATTTAGCACTCGCAGCACACCTTCGCCTCAACTGCTGCTAACGATTCTAATTAAATATTTACCGTGCCGCAGAAACGCTGCCGCCGAGTTTTGGGCTCTTTGGTGCAGTGGTTTGCAAATGAGTAACGCGAATGGAACTTTCGTCTATTCCATTTTTAATTTTATTTTTTTTATTGTTGAGGGTCAAACTATCACCAATTTTAACTAATGATTTACCTGTCAAATTTTAATTATTTAAATTTGGCATCAAATTATCAATTTTCATCTAAATAATAAAATGATTTAAATGAAAAGAACAAAAACTTAAATTTAGTCTGCGGTTGGTTTTTTTTACCTGGGAAGTTGTAGCAAAATTCTTGCTAGTGGCGGTGCCGTTTTTTCCAACAATTCCTTTTTTTTTAAATAAATTCTTTTCAACAATGAAATGTAAACAATGTATTTGTAACAATGTGGACAAATAAACAGCAATAATAATTACGAGGGCTATACATTTTTTTAGCCTTTTTAATATTTTTAAAATTAATAAGCGACAATGCCACTTTTTTGCCTGCATTCGATTAATAAAATAAGTAATTTCTTTTTGTTTGACTTTAAAAAATATTTTATTTTTGTGAATTACGTATTTCTCCACAAAAATGTTGTATGCCTCTTTTGCTGGCCTTAAAAATTATATAAATTCATAAATTGGGTGATTTTTGAAATAAAATGTTGATCTGCTGATCAAGGAAGCAAACCACATAGTCTAAACAGACGCGTTTAATTAGCATGCTCGTTGCGTTGTGTGTGATCTGCAGGCACACGGCAAAAGCTCACGCCAGCTTTGTTATTGAATTCGCAGCGATTCTCTGTTTATTTGTTTTCCTCGGAGTCTGCAGGAAGGCAGACGTGACAGGATATTAATGTTTGACTGCCACGAGCAATGGAACAAAATGAACAGCGCCGCCCTGTGTTGATTTTGCATCGCTGGCAGATTGAGAGAGCTGAAGCGAGCGTTGGGCTGAAAAAAAAAATCAAAGTGAAAAGCGAATCTAAATATTTTTCCAGTCGAAAGTCAGACTTTACTTTTAACCTGAGCGACGACGGAAGGCGTACGTAGGAGCAAGTTCTTTTGTTGGTTCCTTGTCAAACTCGTTGCTAAGACAAACCTGAAAGTTGTATTACTCGGCTCGGTTAGTTGATACAAGCGGCGGCGGCGACGAACGAGCCCAGAGCCAACTTTATTATATCGCCGCCTCGCATGTAAATAACACGCGAAAGGAAGGGGTTTCAATTAAATTACCTTTTAACAAGAGCTCGTCCTGACGACGACGTCGCGTCCTTGTTGCTTGGTCTGGCGCCGCGTCTCGGGGTTCGCTCGGTTGTTTCATGGTGGCTCGCGTTTCGTGGCCTAATCAAATTTAATTCGCTCTCTACCGCGAGAGTTGTATCAGAAGAAACAGAAACTTTGGTTATTTTTATTAATTCACATTAAAATTTAAAATTTTAGTATAAAAAAATTCATAATTTCTTTATTTTGTATTTAGCACAAATGTGTGGATTTTCTCGCCATTATAAAACTCCCACTTAGCAATTCAGAAGTGAATGAAAGTAATTGCAGGCAATAAAAATTCCAATTTACAGGCCTCATGTTCCCACACCGCCCAAGAGCATGATCAATTCCCAGCTTTTTTTGCATGCGCAAGTTCGCGATCGTTTGGCCTGATTCCCAAGCCCAAAAGCCCCTCGACGCACCCTCGGCAGATAGGATAAACCAAATTAGAAACGGTCCATTTATTTTATTTATGTTTGTAAATAATTTGGTTCAATTGCTTTTAAAATAGCTCGGGAGCATCTTGCTGTATCTATGCGAGCAGCACGAAGGGGGTGATTTCGTCGGCCGGGGCAACCAACCAACTCCCTCCTCTTTCAGAGTGTGTATTTTTTAGGGCCTGGGCACGCAGACGTTGGCTGGTGATTGATGACTATTTGGGGTACAAGAGTCAAATATCTGACTCAGTCACTGTAATTGCGCCGTGGCTGCTGCATGCCGAAATCTCTGGGTCTGGAGCGAGCGGCGCGGCCCCTCGCACAATTAGAGTTCTGCACGTGCCCACTGGCCCTAGTTCTTTCTTGCCAGGCTTAATTAAAAGATTAAGACGCATGCACAGATGGTCAATGTGCTGCTAATTTATTTCCGGAGATTTATAGTCTGGAGGACGTTGCGGCTCTTTGATCAGTGGGGGAAGTTGATGATTCGCACGTGCTGAAAGGGTTGAGTGCGGGGCTGGCCTAGTCTTTGATCACTTAATTATATGAAACTTGCTCATTTATTTGAAATATTTTCCTTTGAAACAACAACGTTTTAAATTTTAATTGAATGGAAAGTAAACAAGTTTAATATTGAAACTTAATTGTATTCAACATTAAGAAAATTTATGAAAATGGAAATGCTGAATTAATAATTAATTAAAATTTTTTAATAAATTTAAATATTTATTTTTACGCTGTTGGTGGAATCATTTTTTTAGTGAATCAAAAATATATATAATTATTATTCTTAAATATAACAATCAAATATTTTCTGTGTCCAAATTTATTTCCTACATTCCACCTGCACTAATCGATATCAAACTCAACTCAGAGCAACAATGCAGGCCTCTATAGCCAAGTAAATTCGGAGATTTCCAGACGAGACCAGGCGACCTATAATGACAATGCGGGGCGATCTATCACAGCTCTGTCTATTTTCGTCATCAACTGATTTCACCCTCTCTTCCTAGTTTATATAAATATGATGGATTGCCCTCTCCTGGGGAGATAGTGGTGTGTTGCCGCCGCTTCTTTTTCTCACGCAGGGGCCTCAAAATAATTGTCGAAATGCGCGGTGCGCCGAGCCGAATTTTTTTTCAGGCCACCGCTCCTTCTCTCGGTCGGGTGGCGCGCTCTTTTTTGTCACAGCGTTGTCTCTAAATTTTCTTTCTTCCACCCTTGTAAATTCATCCGTCCCCCAGCAGTCGCGGCGCACGCACATAATACGGTAGTGCCGGCATTTCTTCTTCCCCTTGGCCTGTTTTATTTATGCAAATAGGCTAGGAGGAAGTGGCTGCTGGACCCGCCAGCTCAAAGTCAATAATCCTCTGCAGCGCGCACTCTCTCACTCTGGCCGCTGCTCTGACTCAGTCGGCACCGAGGGAAAAATTCGCGTTCAAATATGCTGCCGACTTGGAGGGCCTCCGAGAAGTGATGCAAAGGAGATTATTGGTTTTGGGTTGTAAGTTGGAAAAGAAGGCAAAGAATATTCACTGATTTTTCTTCAAAAGGCTTCCTTAAAAAAATAAAAGTGAGAGAGAGAGAATCCTAAACAACAAAAGAAGAAAAATATGAAAAATTTTTCTTAATATTCCTTCCTGTTTTATATATAAAAATTGAGCACGCCATAAAGTAAAACAGAATTTCTCTACCTCAAAACAAACAAGCGTAAACCACGGACGTGTTTCGCTATGAAATTTTGGCCCACTTCCAAATAAAATCCAGCCATTCTGATATAAACCCCTGGGCCATTTGCAGTGTGATTCACGTCTCGCCGACACACACACAATTTATGCAAAAGAAGCGACTTCGCTCTCCTCCGGCTGCAATAATAAAACACATTTACGATTGCACGCGTGAGGAAAAGGCATGCAGAGTAACTCGGCTATATACGTGACTCCGGCGCACAATGATGGATAAACCCTATGCAGCCGGCGCTGCCGACCTGCCGTGCTCGATGCATACCTTCGTTTCCAGCAGGCGCTGCTTTGCCGCCGGTATGGAAAAGATAATTATAAGGTATCGCGGACGGCGCACTAAATCTCTCTCGCAACTTTTGTTCTTCCTGCTCGGCGCCTCGTTATCTCGGCACGGCGAAAATATGTGTGTACGCTGGGACATGCAAATGGGCGGAGGCCCTTTTTGCCTCCGGAAGGGGCGAAACGAGACGTTGGATGAATTAATAATATTATTGCGCCGCCGACCGATTGTTTACTCTGGACCGAATCGATTTGAACCGGCGCGAGATAAGAATGTTTTGTTCGGCTGCTGCGGGAATTAATTAATGGTGTCTGCTTCAGGGAATATAAAACGAGATAAATTATTTAGGCTGGTGCAAAATGGTTATTTTGTGCAATATATTGAAAGTATTTCTGCTGCTTTTTTTTATTTTTCAAAATAAATATCAAAATTTCTGGATTATTAAAATTTAATTTTAGAAAATTATTCTATAGAACGAAAAAGTTATAATTTTTTTAATCATCAAAGATATTTAAAATCACTGAGAATTAATAATTTAGACAAATCCTTTGCTATTTTTATATAAAAAAAGGGCAAAAGGTGATGTAATTGATTATTTTTCACCAGCCTTATTGAACAAATCATTTCCAAAGCAAAAGGGAGCCGATTTTATCACTAATCCCTTGCCCTCCTTTGTTCCTCGTGTATATTTATTAATAGACGTTGCGCCACCAATCGTTTCTCTCTTCCGTGCTCGTTCGAATCAATAGCTCTCCCTTATTGTTATTCCCAATTTATCCAGAGCCCGACGTTCGAGACTTTTATTACCAGCGCTTTAATTGTGCCCGGCGCGCGTGTTTATTTTGGAGAGAGAGACCTACCTACCTTTCCATTAGGCGCACCTCGATTTATCGCGTGCGCGCCTCGGAATCTGTTTCTTGTTTGTTTAATTAGACAGAATGCTAGGCCGAGAGAGAGACGGACAGGGGGGATGAATGAATATCTTTCTTGTGCGCCGAGCGAAAACACGGCCGGTCGGCTCATCCCTGATTGAGTGCCGTCGAGGAACAATGACTAAATACACCCACGGCACACTCTCCTTCCAAAGTAAACAGCCAGACGTTAAACTGAAAGTCAACACTTCTCCGAGGAGAACAGAGAGAGAACACTTTTTGATACTGCCGCGCGCCGCCATTATTAGTAATGAGATGCTGGTGGGCGAAAGAAACCGGCTCGGCGCGCGCGATATGATTATGAGCCACGGCAAACACCGCCTCCCTGTCCCGAACTGCCGAAAACTCGATTCAAACTTGATGGTTGCCAGAGTAAGCTCGTGGCAGTCAGCCGGGGAATGCGGAAAGCAAACTGCGAACGAGAGCGCCAACTTGTTCGGAAACTTTCTTAATAACCGCCACCGCCGCGCATCGGTTTACCTGAGCAATTTTCATAATTCATCACTGTTGATTTAGCGTTAAATTTGCCTATATGACGAGATAGTTTGGCAAAAGCTTTTTATAAAGTAAAGTATAGTGAAAAAATTTTTATTATTATTAAAAGAAATAGAGAAGAATAAAAAAAAGGTAAATATTTTTAATATTAATTTGTACTGAATACATGAATGAAGAAAAATTGCATATTTTTTAGTTTTTATTTCCTTTTGAAAAATAAAAATGGAAATAAAATTGAATTTTTTAAGTCAGCTTTTTTTCTTATATGTAGATCATAGTTTTAAAACAATTGTGAAAGTTGAATTGAACCACGAGATATTTCCGAGTGGCCACACAATCAGCACCCGAATTCCGTTTCGCCCGATTAAAAATGGCCGCTCGCGTCGTCGTTAGGCCGCAAAAAGCCAGATAACAAATGATCCGTCGGCAAATTCAGAGCCACTCGGACGGACTCTTTTCGCACATTCCACCAAACGTCCAGGCACTTCCACATTCGGAGACAATAAAGCCTCGGCAATTCATTACGCCGCCATTGTGGAGCAGCTGCTTTTGTGTGTGCAACGTACTGACGACGCTATTTCGGCCGGCTCGAGAGCGAACGTTCTCACTCTAGAGAAGCAGAATCACTAAACAGTCCATATAGCGTCCCGCGAGGATTGTGTGCTAGAGTGTGCCGTTTCAGACCTACCTTCACTTTAACTTGCAAACTCCCCGAGGCTGTTGTGCCCATGCAAAATGTAGCAGCCGAGCTAGCAGATTTTAAAGCGGCACCTAAAAGTTTGGCAAGACGTCGTTGCCGCCGCTCGGAAACGAAACCGCACTCGTGCTGATGCCTCTTCCAAAATAAACAGACGTCTTAATTTATATATCCGCGAGAGAGTGTGTGTGTTTGCACGAGTGCGTGTGTGTTATTGTTGTTTTGCGCCGCATAACCGAGCGCAAAACACACGCCAGCTTGTCTCACCCGCTCTGTTTGCAGTTCTGGAATTAATCAAAACTTGAAACTGAATGCACGCGTGGCTGAACAATGGCATGGCCGTAAGTTCTAGCTCGCTTTGATTAATATGTATGTAACTCCATTCTCTGCCGTTATCCCCGTGCAAGTCTAAAAGTAAGGCACGGTGAAATTACCATTTAATGATAAAATAAATTACTTTGGATTGTAATTCAAAAATTTTAATTAATTTGATTGACTAGTTTTTTTATATTAAAGAAAGAAGTCCAGGCAGCAAATTAATTGTCTCGTAGATGAATTCTATTCAAATATTCAGAAAAACCCAACAGTTTTTTTTTCATTAATGTTAAACGAGCTCGTCCTTTTACTTTTTATTCGACGGCGGCGCCGCAAACGTTGATTGATTCGTCACGTCAAGCAGGCAAAAAAGATTGCCTTTTTGCAATGGCTTTTTGGCAATAACATGGATGCGTCGTGCGGCGATCATCGCCCGTCGTCGATTTGGCCGCTTTTTCCAGCACCAATCGAGCAGCGCAACAATGGAGAACCCTGATTGAGATCCGCAGCCATTCATTTATGGCGGCGGGAGACGTGATTGGAGTGACGTTTCCCTCCCGTCGCTTTTTGCCCTGCATATGTACAATTTTTTTTACAACATTGGCCCAATCGAGGGCGGGTGAAATTGATTGAAATTAATTTGGCCGAATTATTCCCCCGCCTGTCAAAAAGATAAGTCGCCGTTGGTTGGTTCGAGAATCGATTTTATGTTAATAAAAAGCGCGGGCTCGGCAGTTCAGCACGCCACCACTTTTATTATGTATAATAATCGAATCAATTCAAATGGATGGGACGAGAGAGAGAGAGAGATTTGTCGCGTGAATTTCATTTATTCCCTTCCGCGCTCCTGATAATAAAATTTAGAAAGCATTCCAGCCAACTGAAATCAAATTATTATCGAATTTTGTCAGGTTCGTGCGAGGGTGGAAGGAAAGTTTATATGTAATTTAAAGAGCATTTTCCACAGAAAAGGTTTTAATAAATTCAAAATATGTTAAATCGAGGACGAGTCAAGTCTTGTATATTACATAAAATTGTGACCTCTTTTTCTTTCGAGTGTTTTTGAAAATATGAAGTCGGGCTCAATCTCAACGCTCCTCTGCATCATCTGCATTTTAATATGGGGGCGACCAGGTCTTCTTCTTTTTCTTCTGCTCTCGTCAAGGACTCAATTAGAAAAAGGGAAAACGCTGCCGGCGCGCGTGGCAAAAAAATGGCAACAGCACTTCTTCTTCCTCCTACCCACCCATATTTAAGATTCACGAGCGCGTCAACATGTAGCCGGCCAAATGCTAATGAGGCGCCTTGTTCGTCGCGGAGCGCCGAGTTTGCAGGAAAACCCACTGCTTTGCACTGCAAATGAAGCAACCGGCCCTTCAGGTCGCCTCTCAATTACGAGCGCTTTCTTCAACTCTACTCGAGCCAAACTCGAGACTCTGAAACGCGAAATCAGCAACAAGAGTGAAGCTGGGAAATGAAAAGCGCAAAATAAATCTAAATTTAGCAGTTTTGTGTCCTATTGCTTTCTTAAGAAATTCGCATAGGAAGCAGGTTTGTAGAAGAGCTTTTATATAAATATCCAAAGGCAGATTTTGTCTGTGCAAAAAATTTCCACCTCTCTGGCAGCGTTCCAGGCGCAAAATCTTTGTCATAGTGCAATCACAGGAAGCGGGGCTTTTTCGCGAAAAGCGCCTTGATCGAAGAATGGAGGTTGAATTGCGATGGTGAAAAAGCAGCCTATCTCGCAAAAGTATCGGATTCCGTCCTCCAGATCAGCAGGATTGTGTGCAAAGCCTGCAATTACAAAATGGAATTCTCGTCTTTTTTCCTGCTGCCGTCAAGAGCCTCTGAGCCTCACTTGCTTTTCTCCTTCTTTCCTTGGTAGTGGTAATTTTTTTCCTCGACATAAAGTTGAATGGACGGTAAAGTTTCTGGAAAAAAAAATAATAATGCAAAAGTGTGCCGCTGGCAAAGTTGCTAGCTCAATAGCGAAAAGAAGCCAAGTCAGCATTAATTACTCTAGTGAGCAGCTCCTCTCGCGAGTGTGTATCGCTGTGCAATTAGCACAGCCGAGACACCATCCAAGTGGCTTTAAATCCGATTGAATTATAACGGCGCACACAGTTTCTGCTTTGTCTCTGTTTGTGTAATTCAAGCAGAGTGCAGCACCGCTTTTTTGCAAATCCAGCGGAGAACAAGCGACCAACTTCGCCTCGTGCAATTTATTTGCACACTTTTAATCACGTCCTTTGGTAACAATTAAATTGCCAACACTGCAGTGCGAGTAGTTGTAATTTCCGTGCTGTCGCTCTAAAGCACTTGAAACAACTTTATAAAGAAAAATATACATGAAATAGATTTTAATAAGCGAAGACAATGGTACGGCTTAAACAAGTTTTTTTTTCAAGAGGTTTTAACGTGGTTTTACTGAAACTGAGCGAGAAAAACTTGGCTTTAAATTGCTTTAAAGTATGGAATACAAACCAAAATGTTGGCTTTGAATTGAGAAATTGATTTTTTAAATGGCTTAAAAACTTTACTTTTTGGGTAAAAAAAAAATTAAAAACTCGATAACAACCCGGAAAATTAAGGCAATCAGAGCAACATAACTGGCCTGTATCGCGTTTTAATTTTTATTTTTATTTTTGACATAAAAAGATTAGTTTTTGAGTCCTTTAAAAATTAATTTCTCAATTAAAGTCAAAATTTTGGTTTATTTTCCATTCTTTAAAGACATCAAGTGTTCTTGCACAGTTTCAGTAAAACCACGTAAAAACCTCTTAAAAATTAGTAACTGCTTTACTCTTTCAACACACAAAAAAACACACTTATTAGAACAGAAAAAACACAAGACAATAACAACTATTTGAAGAAGTTTTTATACCCTTTGGTTTGAAAGAAGATCTGAAATTAGAATAGAGAACCGCACATATATTGAAAACATATCCCGGGAGAAATCGTTGAAATTTATGCATCGCGTCTCACCCACCACTCGGGGGATGAGAAAATAAAGCACTGCATTCGGTGCATCTGGTTCCAGTTTGTCTGCCTGAAATCTATAAATCTAGCCAGCTGATAGGTGCAATAACTCTCGGCAGCGTGTCGCCTTTTGCCGCGAGAAAAACGTGTAACGCCGAGTCGGTGAGTGCACTTGGGTTGCTTCACATTCATGCAGAATACCGACGGTCTATGTACAGAGGCTGCATCCTCTCGCTCTGGCTCCCAGGAGACCGTTTCTGTCAGCCCAACAGCTGCCGTGCCGACGCTCGACGAAAAAGTAAATTTATATTTTACAAGTATGGAAATGCGAGGCGAATTGCGGAAATCGTGGCTGCTCGCGAGATCTCTTTTGTCATACATCAGTGATTTTCCCAGAGGTTCCTCTTCACCATTAGGATATTCCACTCGAGTGTTTTCCGCATGAGTCGGAATAAAGCTCAAATCTCACTTCTGTTCTGTAATAAAAATATTTTCAGAATCATAATTTTGGATTAAAATTAAATTCTATGCGTCTTTATAGCGTCGCTTTGTTACGTTCTGGTGCCAAAACCAATTTTTTTCTGCTTTTCTTTGTCACCCGAAAAGCGCTAAGCAATTCTCTAAATGAAGCTGTTCCAATGTCACCCTCTCCAAATCCAAGAGTTCCTTCGCCTGCTCTCGGTTTGGCTGTGGCCCTTTTCCGTTCTCCAGTTCACGGAGTGAAATATGTTCACGCAGCAGCCGCTTGAATTTCGACGCAGTGGCAGCATTTCCAATACAATGGCAGATGAGCTGCTACTTTATTTCGTTGCACGCAAAAGCGGCGAGCGCCATCAAGCACCACGCGCGCCACACACAGACAGACACTCTCGCACGGCTCTAGTCAAATCCAATGAATAATTCAACACAATATCTCATCTCCATCTCTCCTCCTCCTGCTTTTTTCCCTTTCTTTATTTTCTCTCCAGTTTTGCCTATATCTCGGTGCCTGCACAAATATTTGAAGTAGTTCGCTCTCCTTCCTTTCGTCTTTATATAAGAAAGAAAGAAAGCACGCCGCACGCTACTTTTCCGAAATGTATTTGCATGTGCAGTGGCGGCGGCGGCGGAATACAATAAAGTCGGAAAGGAATTGTGCGCAGAGAGGCTCCCTTTTAGTCCTTTCCGCCGAAAGTCACATGCTGAACATTATTATTATTTCACGCAGGAACCATTTAGAATAAAATTGCGCTTGTCGCCGCCATTCCTAGTTCAAACACCGCTGATTTGAAAAGCGTAGATAGAGCGTTTGTATTAAACACAGACGAGATTTTTTTTCTTGTATATAAAAGCTGAAGTACTTTATGTGTATAGAAAGGTATAATTAAGAAGTCTGGAGACGGTGTATATATTTTCCGACTGGCAGTGCAAAACACAAACATGCACTAATGTTGACAGAAAATGCTCTGAATGAGTCTGCGGAGAGGAAGAAAAAGAAATAATGCTCCCTTCGCGGGAGACGCGAAGTATATTTTTAACTGCGGTGCTTCTCTCGATATTACACACACACACACGGCTCCGTTCCATAAAATTGAAAATATTTCTCTTAATGTCTCCATCAGGGGCGAGGCGCTATCTTATGTACTATGTTCTGGATGTGTGGTCTGTTAACGACCGCTGGAGCACTGCGTATGTGTATTTGTAATGGGGAAAAGGGACCGAGAGTGCGAGTGTATGGTACACTTCTGACTCTTCCTCTGCTCCTTATCGGCAACATCAATCCTCGCGGCTAGCAGCAGCAGCAGCCATTCACTTGGCAAGAGCGAACCACTACGTGCCCGCAAACTCGACAGGGGCACACCTTGGGGCGTTAATTCCTTATCGCAGCCGGATCTTATTGAAATGTGAGGTCAACGGCTCCGGCCGAGCTCTTCAAATGGAATTTCATGCACAATTGCGTAGGAGAATTCTCAGCCGAAAGGGGGCATTTATAGTGAAACTTTGCCAATAATCACAATTTAGGCAAATCAAATTGCTGCTTTTAATTGTGCGAAGAATTACAATCAATCATGAAATTATATTTTTACAAATAATAATACTTCCTAAATTTGAGTGAAAATTTTTTTTATAATTTTCATTTTTCAATGTAAACCAATCTCAGTTGTTGGACTTGCTTAGTAATTTCATGAGGAACCCAAAAATTTTCCACCGCTTTTCTCCTTGTGGAACTAATTGTCCTCTCCGGATCGTATCACTTGAGCCACCACGCTGAAGTTGCACTTGGAGTGAACTCGAGCCACACGTCGGGTGCGAAATTCGTCCTCGAATCCGCCCCTGGAACAATACGCAGCGCCAACTTGATACATACATATAAATTCCACTTTCTCCTTGCGCTTCCTTAAGTGGAGGAAAATAAGTTGTAGAGAACACCACGGGCTGCACACACTGCACGGAAACTTTTCCGGTTGGCGGGCGGGCTTGCGGACGAGTGTTCTCCACACGACGGCAACTAACTGCACTCTCTGCCCTTTTCTCTTTCTTTCTCTCCTTTTTGTATTATGGTCAACAATATTTTTTCCCTTTAACACCGCAGCAAAACAACTTTTACTCGCCATTCTTTATATACAACCGTGCACGGGTACTAAAGACTGCCTTTCTTTTCTTTCCTTCCCGGCCACGGTGCAGGCTTTTGATAAAAAGAAAATACGTGCCCGCAAATAAACACAGCACGCCCTTTGTTTTTTTGCCCCCCTAGGAAAAGCAAAACATGCACGCAGACCCAAACACCGCGCACAGATTTGCTAATTTCTCTTTGCCTTTTTGTTTCCAGGTGAGTTTCGCTGCGCAGACTTTTGATTAAACCCGACTTTTGCGTGCGTAAGTAAGAAAAAGTTTTTTTCTGCCTTTGCGCCGCCGGAACGACGCGCGTAATGCATAATCGATACCGCACGCTTGGAAGGGCCGCCGCCGCTTTTCTTAATACTTTGTTAGGCTAGTGTTCAATTACGCCGCTTTTTTACAGGCGAGACATAGGCTTGTTTAATGATAACGAGCACTTTGTGCGAGAGAAACTCCTCCTGCGCCCGACACAAAATCAAATATCCCTCGGCCGGGTGCGTTTCATGAAACAAACTTAAAAGTGCAGGCGCGTTACACGAGACGCCTCGCATCCCTTTCCATTAAAAAGGCGCCGTTTTCAAGAGGCTATTAAAAACAAAATTCCCCGAAAAACAGGGGTGCCTGGATATGATTAACGCCGAGGGAAGTTCCTGCATGGAAAAGTAATAAATTCACGGCAGATAATAGCGCAATTCTGGTGCTCGCCGTGTACATTCGTATGTACATATGTATGTGTGGCTCCTTTTATTTTGGCCCTTTGTGTGTGGTGCACCCTCCTTCCAGCTTTTGTGCATTCCACCGCTCCGACTGAGAGAAAGAGAGTGAAATTTGATCCCGCACGCTGCAGCCTCTCTCACTCAGTGAACCATTCAACCCCAACAACCCGGCCGCTGGCTGGTGCTCTGTCATTTTTATTATCATTATGATTCCCGGCTGCGTTTGAGCGCAACACACTCGCACTCCTTCGACTTCCACCGTACACTCTTTTTGCGCCCCGAAATTTATTTACTCACCCTCCTGCCGCTCGAAATTTCCATCCCCGACTGTGCAGTCTTATGCACCAGGGACCAAAGAAAAATTGCGTTACTGCGAAAGGCCATTTGCGCTTATGCGAGTGCATTTTATTATTCCGTCTCGCTGGTGAAAGCGGATTTTCTGAATTTTAAATTAATTCACGCTCTAACAATGGACTGGTGACAATACGAATGATGATCTACGCTCTGAGTAGAGTGATTTTTTTTTTTCTTTTAAGCTTTTATTTAAATTTTATACAAATTTTGTTTTTAACGAAAAAATATGGAAATTATACTTTTTTTTAAATATATTTTTTTCAACATTCAGAATTAAAAACAATAAAATAACAAGATAATGACATTTTTTTTTTAGTTTTTTATTACATTGAGAAACAATGTCCATCAAATTCTAAATCAAATCGCACTAACCAAAAGTGTTTCTACATAAATTTTACAAACATTTAATTCGCATTTCATACCTATTTTATTTAAAACAAATTCAGTTAAAATATATAAATAATGATATGGCTTTTTTTAAATTTGAAGTAAAAATCAATGCGCCCACTTTTTTATATCATTGAATTTCCAGATGTCATGAATTTTTCCGAGACACGCGAGAAACCCGATATTTTCGTGTTTACCCTGCAAAAGTGACGGACCTTTTGCTCCCGTTCATTCTTCTTCCTCATTGTAATCTATCATAAAGATCTTATTTTGAGCAGCTCTTCGTGCGCGAGACTCAATCGCAATCAGAAACGGCGCACAAAAGCGCCCTGCCGAAGAGAAATCTCGTCATTTTTCCTCCCAAGACGTATATAATCGAGGGGTTGCTTGCTCCTTTTTCGGCGGCGATCCAATTTCCATCGGACGAATTTGAAACTCGAGCTTCTCGCGTGGATCCATCACGGAATAATCTCATCATTGCAATCCAATAATCAACCGACAGACGTATATAACATGGAGAAACTTGCTGGGCGAGGGAAAATAATATTATTTGATTGTGAGCTGGGAAAATAATTGGCGCACTAATGGCCGGCAGATGGGAGATTTATATAGAAGAAAAGTGCATCTCTCAGCTGCATCAGACGCAATAACGATGGAAATCATCTCGGCCACTAAATCTTTCGCCGCGGCAAGGGTGCGTTATTTTCTGCCGGAGAAAGGAGCTGCACCACTCCACTCTATACGGGACTAATGAAAAATATGGCGCCCATTTTTTTTGCCCTTACGGAAACCAATAAACTGCCTGCCTGCCTGATGGCCGCGCGTCTAAACGGGCAAAAAAGGAGAGGACGCCGGTTATTTGCGAGGTTGGAAAAAATATTTGCTGGCAAATTAGTCCCTATCTGCACGCGGAATTTTCGCGTCCGGCTCGAGTAATATGAAAAAAGGGCCCGCGTGTGCCTATTAACTTATTTCGTTGCGCGCTGCTCGGGGGTTTTAATTACTCAGGGAAATTGGTGCGCGCCCCAGCGAGCGGGTGGAACTGCTAATGGGGAAAGTCGAAATGATGGTGTGGCCAGAATATTTTCTGCATCTCGCTCAAATTTCATTAAAACGGCTTTTAGCGTGACAAAGCGGTTCTTTCTCTTTTTTCTGCTTATTGTTAGTATCTCATTTTGTCCAGCGGAAAATAATTTTGCTGGCTTCTAAAAATTAGATTGCATTTTAAAATACTTCATTAAATAGAAATTAAAAAATTTTAAATTTCAACAATTTACTCTTTATATCGTTGCATAATTTCATATCAATTGCTATAACATAAGTCTTTAAAACAGTAAAATTTACTGACTAAATTTCAAGATTTCAGATATTTTGTTGGTTAAATCATTGACGAATTTAAATAACAGGAAAGTATTTTAAATTTTGTTGAAGTTCAATGTATAGTACCAATTATAATAGTATAATAATTGTAATTTGTAGCAAAAAAGTAATGTATATTCGTGGCACCCATAACTCATGAAGGCGGATTATGCGAAACATCCTAAAATTGCAGCCAGGGGTTGGCTTCTGAGCGTCGCCCAGCCAGATCCACGTGCACAATTTGCCAATAGGCTCTGGAGACTCATTAACAGCGGCATTAACCGTTGGCATGGCAGTGCAGCGGAATCAGTTGCGAACAGCGGCATTTGATATCTCTCCGGCTTAATACCCATTCGGTATGCTGAATGCAGATGTAATTAGCAGATTATGAACTTCATTAAAGATAATGGTCGGCGTACCTGGGAGCAGCAGCCGGTTGGTCGTGGGCAGGGGGTCGCCGCGCCGTGCAGTTTGATAAGCAGTTTAGCGTAATGGGTGTGCATCTTCGGTGTGCAGTTCAACTGGGTCGCCGGGTTTAACCACTCCGGCGATAACTCGCAAGAGGAAAAATTCCGTCCTCTTTTTCGGCATCGCAATTCCAATTTGTTGCTTTCGCCCGGGCGTCTTTCTCTCTCGCTGGGAAAAAGAGGAGCGGAACAATCTTGTTATGGGGGTAAGATTTCGTTTATAACAAGCCGAAAAGAGAAGCAGGCAGGCGGGCACGGTAGGAAAAAGAGAAAAGCAGCCCGGCTAACAACGCAATTTTTCCCTGTTCTATTTCTTTTTATTATAAAAATGCAACCTGATGTGAGAGAGCGACCGAGATTTAGTCCAATGATAAACTGGTTGGCGACAGGGATTACGTTGCGATATGGATGGCGCTGCCGCCGCTCTTATTATGAAGAAAAGGCACCACCACCACCACCCCTGCCCAGATAAATCTACCAGTAGGCGGTGGCAGTGCAAAATAGATTTAGTTTATCTATTTAAATTTAAAATGTATTAAAAATAATTCAATGTTATTTAAACATTGCATTTTAAACTTGCTTTTAATTCAATATTTTTGACTCAATTTAAAATTTATTTAAAGTTATTGACAAATATATAATTATTTATTATTTTGTACTTCAAATTTTTTAAACTTTGTTTCGATTTTTTCTAATTGTGTTTTTAACTACACATAAATGTGACTGCAGCGTCATCATGCAATATCTGCATTGTAAATCAGTACTGATGCATCGTGCTTTTCATGAATTGATTAATACTGAAATTACACTATTACTTATTCCAAATAACTAAGTAACTAAAATTCCATGCTTAACTGTTTTAGCTTATCAGATCATTATAATTTGAAAAATTTAATTTTATCGTTATTTAAATTGTTCTTCAAATATTATTTTTACAATGTTAGAGACACTAGTGTGAGCAGAATTATTTTCAAACAACCCGTCGCAGGATTTAATTTTCTCGTCCTATTCTCATCTTCTCTCGCCCTCTTTTGCACGGCCCCTAGTAATAACAGCGCCGTGTGGATGCAATTCTCGCTCTCATTTTTTGCCCTCCTCCTCAGCTACGTGTTTTATCTGCGCCGAAGATGAGCTGCTCCAGCCGCCTCCATCTATTTAATGGCGCTGGGGCGCTGATGAAAAATAAGCTGATAATAATTGTAATTAAATTACCCGGCGCGACCCCGGCGCGTTTTCTTTCATGCCTTTGTCGGCGGCGTTCGTTGGTTGCTCTGCTACAAAATAACAAGTTGTCGCCCTGTAAGATGATCCGCCACTCACCTGGGCCAGATGCTCGTTTTTCCAACAAAGCGGCGCGCGTTTGTTGCGCCGCATGTAAAACTGCTATTTACCGACCGACGTTTCGTTTTGTGAGAGCAGCAACAGCAGAATAAACAGGCTTTCGCAATGCGATTGGTCATGTAGAAGGCCAAATTGGATTAGAGCGCATGCAATATCCTGTTTTGCGCAGAGCTTTTTCAAATAAGCGGCCGCTCTATAGATCGTATTAATTCGGGCTTTTCGGGGTTGTTGGACGGTGCTCTCGATTTAATCCCACCTCAATAAAAGCAGCCAAAATATTTTTGCCATTCTGAAACAATTTCTTGTCCACCAGTAAAAAAAATATTTCTGAAAATAAAGAATTCAACGAAAAAAGCGATTTTAACTGGCATGGACAATCTGAAAATGGATAAACTTTTACGATCCAATATTATTTGAATCAAATTTAGAAAAGTGATATAATTGAAGATTCTAATTAAATTGACATTTTACAGAAATTTTATTTGTAGCACTACAAATTTTCAAAATACATTTAAACACTTGTTTATTATTATTAATTTAATCTTTAATTAAATTAGTTATCGAATATTCTGTCAGCTGAATGAATTAAATTGATTTTGCACAAGAATTACCATTTTAGTGGAAGCCTGCTCGGGAATAGCAATCAAGCCCTTGCAGCCAAAGTATCTTGACTGAAAGCAAATTGTAAGGCCCTCATCCTCGGCACCGCCAACACACACGGTGCACTTGAACTCTTTTGCAGCACACTCGTGCTAGCATGATCACTCACCAGAGTGCCTCGGAGATCCTCCCCGAGATAGTGGTGTCGGATTTCATGTGTCACTCAAAGCTGCAGAGAAAGGGTTGCGACACAATGCGCGACGACGAGCACGATTAGCGTAATGGGCGCAAACAAATAAAAATGAATGCCCTCGTTTGTAGAAAACAAATAAACAAGCGGAGGAGAAGAAGAAGAAGAAATGGATGCGCTGCGCGTTGGAATTGTACATCAAAACAGCAGCTGTAAGCGATAGCATCTTTTCTTTCTCGATTTTTATCGCGAACAAAGATGCAATAATAATCGTCTATGAGCTGACGTTGGAAGGGGTGTGTGTGTGCTTTTGGGATTTAGATTACGGATCCATTGTGCTGCTCCGGCTCCGATTTTTATTTTAATTTTTTGTTCCCATCCAGCGCAATATAATAAAAAGCAGGACGCACGGTGCAAAGGGGATTATAAATGGAAAATATTGAATGTTATTATGACAGAGAGAGAGAGCTTTGGCGGCAGCCCTGTTCTATTATTTCCGTAATCTGGCCTAGGGAAACGCACACACTCGGTGCACTGCACTCTTTTTTCCCCAACGTGTTTCTATTCTGCCGTGACCTTTATTGTTCCACTTTGCTCCTGGAGCGGCGTGATAATTCTTTCATGCCGACGGCCGCTTTTTTACACACACTCGTTGGGGAGAAAACGCGAGCAAATTTGCTTTCGAGCAGAGTGTGTGCGCGGCGTGGCCTAGATTTATCTTTGGGAAATTGGTTGGCGGGCACATTCGTCTCTCAGGAGCGTAATTTTCGTCCCGTTTGCGTTATCTGAAGACTTACGAGGAAAAAAATAAAACTTCCCTTCATGTCTATAAAATTTCCTAAAGAATTTCCAAAAATTATATTTTAATTCTGTTCGATTTTTTGCCATATTTTTTTCTACGTAGATGTCATAAAAATCAAAACACCTTTCAGAAAAACTTTGCACTTTCCGAGCGAATTCCAGCGGCACCTTTCAACTCGGATGAAAAGTTAAACCCCAAAGTGCAACGCGTCATCTATTCATATTAAAAAAGTGACATCGTTCGGCGGATATTGGGAAAAGCAGCCACGGTTGCAGCCCAGGCGAAGCACCAAGCAATTTACGCTCTTCTTTCGCCGCTCCGCAAAATAGAGAAAGGCATTGTCACCTATCATCTTGATTGACACGCAATAGCAGAACGACGGTAGCTTTTTCCAGCTGCGTTCTAATGATCAAATCCGTCAAAGTCGACCGCACGTGGAGCAGCGCCAAATCACCATCTTTAGAATGAATAAAAAAATAAAAACTGCAGGCGGCGCCTAATTGAGAGCGAGCGAGGGAGGCTTTTTAAAAATTCAAATTGAGTGGTTGCGCGGAATACACACTTAAACAAACAGCAAAGAAGAAGAATGAAAGAAATATACGAGAAAGAAAGGGGGAATCCACCTCGCCTGACTTGTGGCTGCTTTGCCGCTGATTTGAACGCTTGGTTATTAATTAACGAGACCTTATTTGCATCTCGAGTGCACGCGCCGCTGCAGTTATATAAAAAGGGGGAAAGGAAGAAAAAAGTTCTTGCAGGTTTGCATATTTTGCAGTGGTTTGTGAGAAAAAAAATTGAATAAATGAAGAGAGAAATCTTTATTCTTGCCAAGTAATTAATTCTGTTGGTATCGATTGCGGAGAAATAGAGTTATTATCCGACCACTGCGAGCTGCCCCCGTCGGCGCTGGGTAATAAAATCCGGCGTCCTCGTTGGCATGTACTTTGTGCCTTGATTATATATATAAATTTATACAAGCATAAAGGTACCTCTGCATGCACACACGTTTACTCGAAATTCACGCAGAGCGTTACGTACAGTTCGCGTGATCACGAGATATCACTCAAATCGCACGGCAGTCAACTCGTGGCGTTGTCATCTGATATCACGGTCTGCCCTCGTGAACCCGCTGTAATTTTTCTGACCACTAAAATGTGAAATTTATTCATCACGATGAACCCTCTGCACATGCAGGTCTTTCTTATCTTAAGCGAGTTAATTCTCTGGAAGGTTATAAAAAAAAAATACAAAATTAACTAAATTTTTTACGTTTTCCGATAATAACTAATTTTTTGGGGATTTCATTTATGTTTTTTAATAATCTTTTAATACAAAAAATTTCTGTCCTCACTTTGAGATTATGGAATTATATAACGAGTTTTATGATTATAGAAATTTTTATTATAAAAGAGATTTTCCTGAAAATAAAATATTTAATGTGACACGAAGAGAATCAAATTTAGATTAAACATTCCTCTCTGGATTTTATTGAATACTAAACTCATAACTGGAAATTCTACCTCCTCATTTATGCGTACACATTCATAATCCACGTATACCAACTTAAGGCGCCCACACGCTCGAACATTATGAGATTTCACTGCCGTATTATGAGAGAGATATGGAAAAATCCACCGCCAACATCAAAGGGGGTGGGGAGCAATTTTCCGCGCCAAAAGGTAAGAGCGGCTCTTGATGCACATTTCGTCGAGGCTGCATCTCGCCAGTGAATTAGATAATGCCGAAGTTACCATAGTGATGCATAATAATATTGAATAAAGCCGGCAGAATTAATCACCCACCCCGTGTGCGTGCGCCCCTCGCTGCTCGAATTTTTCCGCCGCTCTGGAGATGAAAAGAAACCTGGGGCCCTTTAATTAGACTTTCGCTGATCCCAAAAGCTGCAGCACAAAACTGACTGTTCGTCAGTACACATGCCTTTATGTACGTGCATGGTATGTATGTCCTCATCCTGCAATGTGATTATCAAAGCTTTTAGCTTTTAAGCCGGTGATTGGCGCTGAAAAACTCTCACGTCAAGCAGCGTGCGATAATAGGAAAGTCAGCGGCAAGATGCACCGCTTTGATATCGCGAGTCGAGGGTGGAATCGATGGAGACACGGTCGGTCGCAAGGGCACGTTAATTTAATTAAACTGGCGCAGAGCATGCAATTTTATTGATGATGGTACAAACAATCTGAAAAAATGTGTCTGTAACTTTTAAATTCAATATTAAAAAGAAAAATTCAAAATTCATTGGACCGTTAAAAACAATATGATTATTTAACATAAAAAATTATGCACTACTTGAATATATAAATGAATAACGATTTTTATATTGACTTCTATTACTTATTTTTCAGCAATTTAAATTATTAAAAATGATTATTGATTTTTCTTTATGAATATTTAAAATTTATAAGTAATTTCCCCTGTCAATCAGTGTTGAGTAAATCATCTTTGATAGCATTGCTGTCAGTCTATCTTCGCAGACAGCCGCGATTTCCACTCTGCTGGCCGATTTTCCTGCATGCGAGCATCAAACATGCATACATTATTATTCTCGCTTGACTGACAACTAAATGATGGTTGCATTCCACATATTGAAAATAAACAACCTCGCTCTGCCTGCATGGAAGGGTTGCACGTGATATTCCGAGGGGTGTGTGCCTGCGTGCATGCACGACAGGCAGGTCGTGCCGAATATCAGTCGGTGTTATCACGGCGCTCGGGCTTAATTACACCCCTTCACAGTGTTTCGTGCCAAAAATTTTGTACTCTGCACTCAAAAGTGAATTTGTACTCGAAAGCTATAAAAGCAGGCGGCGCTCGAGTGGGGTCACAAGAGCGCCGGGTAATTGTTTTATTACCGAGGTGTGAGGGCGATAACAACACAAAAAGCAAAAAGCGTTTTTTGTTATCTCGGGTCTCTGGAGGCGAAAAGGAAAAAAAAGTACAGAGAAATTTGAATAATATAAATCAGCCAGGGTGCGTCTCGAGAGAGTTGGCTTCTTTTTGCAGCGGAAGACGGTTTGTTTCCAGTTTCCTGCATCTAATTCCAGAACTTTTGTGTCGTGTGCCCGCGCGGAGCAAAGTTTTTTGATTTACAACTCTCGCCGTCGCTTGTTGCGGCAATTTTCGCGCAACACAAAGCAGAAGGGAGTGAATGTATGTATTAAGGCTATTCGCACAGCTATTCTGCGAGGTCTCTGATGTCCTAGCCATTTGAATTTGCGCTTATGTAAATTTCCTATTCAAAGACCCGATGCTGCTTTAAATTTTAAATATTTTTTATTACATTTTCTTAAATGATATGTCTGATTCAAAAATAGTTGCAAGGCAAAATAATGTACAATCTAGTGATTTAAATAATATATAGCACAAATGTATAATTTCCAATTGAAGTGAAAATTTTTAGATTTTCTACGATAATATTTAAATGCCAATCAATAAACTAGTTTTCCTTGTTTTTAGTATGTTTATTCACTGCTGATAAAGAAAATTAAAGTTTGTCTCAAGTCTCAATAAAAAAGGATTAAATTATTGTTCATTATTAATTGTAATTTATAACTAAGTACTGAGGTTTGGAAACAATAATCAAATATTTTGAAATTAAGTAGCAAAGATTTTTAATAAAGTTTTCTAAATGACCACATTTGTTTATTTAAATATAGTTTTTTAATAAAAACAAAATAAATAAAACATTTTAGTTATATACAAAAAATTTTATTACATAAAATCATGTTTGAAAAGTTAATTCATTTATATGATTTATAGCTTTTTTTGTACAAAAATTTTCTTATTCCTTACTAAACACACAACACATAATTTTTTTAATGTAAAATGTAATTTTATTTGGTAATATTTAAAGTATTACTGTTTCCTCAATCTATGAAAAAAGAGCCTGCGTCTATTCAACGCTGTATGAATTGCATGCAAATACGCTGAATGCACACATGCTCTCTGTGCGCAATTATTAATTATTACCATCGCATCAGCTAATCGCGTTTGGCGTTTGTAATTAGAGAGACATCGTTCGCTGATTAAAGCAAACATACACGTAATGTATGTGTTCGGCAGTCGAAGTACACGTTACATAGGTTTGCATTTGCACTCAGAGCCGGGAGCAGACTTGGATCCTCTCACTCGAGGCACTAATTAATTAATTACACAGACGCACGCCTAATTAAATAGAACGTTCCGCATGCGTCGGATTATGATTATTATTAATAATAACAAGGTTGGCCGCGACTGGTTGGCGGCGGAGGGCAAGATTGCAGCCGTCGTGACGTCACCGGTGCAGCGGCGAACGAATAATGTGGATTAATGGTCGCGCGCGCTCACGCGGCCAACGTATTCCGCCAACGTAATCTTGATAAATGTTGAAGGTGTCACTCGCGATTACGTGGTCGACCTTTTAATTAGCAGGCCAGACTGCGGAAAGGACGCGGAAAAAGGCGGCGGCGGCGGCAGCTTTCTGCGGAAAAGTTGCCCGCTTTATTTATAATGGCGGGGCGAGAGGAAGAAAAAACGTCGACTGCAGTGCCAGTTTCTTTTTTCTTGCTCGCTCGCAGCCGGGGCGAAATTTGAAATATGCCTGCCTGCTGGTATTGTTTTGTATTAGCGAAAGGAAGGAGCGCGCGCCTGCCCGCGATTTATTTATTTATTTCTCGCCGTTTTTGCCCCCACAACAAAAGTGGCGCAGTGCACTCGCGCGTTTTTGCGCGATCGCGCCTGGGGTACATTTTAAATGAGTGCCGAGTGCGTCTGCCACTGCATCAAAATAGGATTATTAATGGGCCTTATTTTTTCCCAAAAGTCGCAGGCCGAGCCAAAATAGAAGAATTTTGTTAACGACTAAAAAATGTCCTGCAAAAATGATAAATCTAAAATTATTATTATTATCTTTGCAATTTTTCCACGTTTATTGTGAGTGAACGCATTTTTCACATCTCAAATTGATATAAAATATGAGCATTTTGCTGTGAATTTATTTACCTGTATTGATTTGCGCCAAACAAGTGCTCAATCAAAATCCAAGCGAGACAAATCTGACTCCGGTGCGACACACGGCGGAAATTCAACGCTTTTCTACAAATGTCACATATGCTGACGTTCAATATAATGCTAGAATAAATTTTCGCGCGTGAAAAGAGCCGTACATGTATTTTGCTGCCGATGAAAAATTCAATTTCCAAGCCCGACACTCCCCCGCTGCTGCATCATTTTCCCTAATTTCGTGTGTCGGTGGCTCGGATCGATTTTCCTCCGGCTGAGTAATGTCTTGACGAGACTTATCCATTATAAGGCGCGCGCGTTTATTCCCACAATGCATAATCCCGTGCGATTGCGCGCGTGCAAAAACACCCTCTCTGACGAGATGCATCTCTAGCGTGCGAGAGAGTGCTTTTTTCGATAAAAGTTTCCGTTCGGCCCTCGGCGCTCTGGTTCAAATGCGGCATTCGCAGGAAGAATTTCAGGCCGAGGGTTTCGCGACAAGGACGACGAGTCAGTCTCCGTGGCATCAAAGCAGGCCGCAAGAGAGACGGGCCATGTGTGAAACGTCAGACAGATATAGAGCTTGGGTCGGTCAGTTACGTCAATCGCACATAAACTGTAAAAAAAAGCGATTGCAGAGACCGTCAATACGGTTCGTGTCTCTCACCATCAAAGCCCTAAAATGAAAATAATAAAAGATTGTCTTATTATTAAATAACGAAACCTCTTACCTATGGATCTAGAAATTTTTCAACTCTGTGAGAATCTGAATTTTTATCGACAAGCAAAAGTTGTCAATAAAGGGGCAAAAAATTCCCAAGGTGTGCGTGCGAAGTGCCAATGTTTTTTTCGCTTTCGCTCTCCAAACCAGACCCGAATAATTCTCTTCCATTTCCTGTCGCTGATGCGCGGCAATTTTCCATTGTTGCTTGGCGCGTTCGCCGTAAAAGCAAGTCATGCCAAAGGTGCATCCATCAAAATCGCAAGCGTTATTACCCACACTCGCATTTATTTTTTGTCACACCTCGCTTGGCGGCACAGCGTGTGTCATTTTCTCCTCTCTTTGTGTGTCTCGGCACGCAAAATCGAGAGTTTTATAAAATTCTTTTGAGAAAGGAAAGGGTTGCGTGAGTTAACGCGCCAAACAAGGGCAAAAGAGAGGAAAAAATTAGATCGCCACGCCGGCACCTGCTCGGCTCATAAATAATAATTCGAGGCCGCGAGCTTCCCCATCGTCACGCCCGTCACTCCTCACCGTGTTATTAAAACTTTTGAAATTTATTATATCACCAGTGCTGCAGGATGTGTCATTGTCTGTATGCGTAAGAGATGAGATAAGAAGTGGGCAGCCGAGACGCGGTGCTCGGGAATGTATAATTAAAAAGGCATTCGAGATATAATTTATGGCTGCGTATATAAAAATGGCCCAGTGAGAATCATACATACATGCGAACGCGCGTTTTCTCTCCGCCTCCGCTTAATAATTTCAGCCTATCGCAAGGAGCAGGAAATTCACGCTTGGCGGCGGCTCGTTTTCGCTTCGCGGCAGTCGCCGAGCGCAAAAAATGGCTTCGCTTTAACGGCCAAATCTCGCGAATTTGCCGCATTAAGGGTTCGGATTTTACGGCGCTGGATGCAAATTTAATTTAGAAGTAAAAATAAATGTGCGCGCGTGCGAGTCGGTAGAATCCGCCCCGGCGCGTCGCGCTTTACGGCCGCTTTTATCTCTCGTTTGCTGCCAGCTTTTTCCCTGTTTGTTCTTCAAAATTGTGCCTCTCCGAATGCATAAAATTTATACGCCGTGATAACTCGCTCGCCAACGTGATGAGAGTCGCACGAATACAGGCTTGAAAGTAAAATCAGAAATAAAAAAATACAAGCAATAAAATTATCAAAAATAATAATATTTCAATATTTAGAATAAATATAAATTTTAAAAATTTTGCATTTAATCATTTTGTTTTATAAATTTAAAAATGTATCTAATTGAAAAGGAAAATTCATTTCTAAAAATTGATGATTTATGTCATACCCATGAATTAACAAAGTATTCATCATAGGTTTAAAATAAATAAAAACGCTTACAAAACAATTCACCTATTAATATTGGACGCTATTTTGGCCAAAGTTGTATTTTCCACTTGTTTTCTCTCTCTCTTTGTGCAAATTATTGTGCCAGCAAAAAATACTTTTCAATTTGTGTAAATGAGTATTTTTATTTCGCCCTAACTGGGTTGAACAATGTGCAAGCCAAAAGAGCCTGGGTTCGCGATCCATTATTTTCACAGAACATATCGTTTTACATATTCGCCGCTTTTTTGCAGAGTGCACAACAAAGCGAGTGCCACCAATTATTTTCTGTTTTATGAAAATTGCGAGCACGAGTGAATCCGGGTGCGACCAAAAAGCGTATGAAATTATTTTAGCCAGCGCTCCGGCTAATAGGCAGCCATAATTGGTGGGCCGTTGTCCGTCTGTCTCGCTCGCCCGTTGGGCTCGCTTGCTCGCTAATGCCAGCGGATAGCGAGCTGAGAGCACACAACTTTTCTGAAGTGGTCATTAAAAAGCGTTTCAATGTTGCCAGCGAAAACATAACGCTTGATGAGCTTTGCTTTTTACCCATTTTTTGATCCGGCCGCTAAAATTTTTAATTAAAATCAGCTCAACAAATTTGAGCCGCACCAACGAAACAGTGAAATGCAAATTGAATTTACCGCCGAAGCACTCAAAGTAAAAAACGGGCCCTCGTTTATTCCCGTCTGTCGGGGAAACCCCTGTCGATATTGGAAAAAATCTTTTCGCCTAAATTAGCCACGGTGAGCAAGGGCGGGAAAATAATTTGAGCGAAGGAGACAAATAACACATCTGTGTCTCCAATTTCTCTCTTTCAGTGCGAAAGCCATTTGCATGATTACGGCGGTGGCTCCTTTTGCACGCACATTATCTCGCTCGCCGCAGCCACGGAAGAAAAATAGAGGCAGTCGATCTGCTTTTATTCCACCGGGGAGGGCCCACGCCACTGCACGAGAATATTTTCCAATTACGCGATTTCATTTGTTTTCACAGAGACGGTGGAAAAGTGTAAATAAGCGTGTGTTTGCGCCAAAACTTTGCTCATTTAAAAAAAAAGAAAGCTCCCAATTTTTCACCAGCTGCGCACGTAAATCGAGACGAACAACGCCCACGCCAAGTCAGCCGCGTAATTGACTTGCAGCGTTTTTTTTTTTTTTTTTCATAAATACAATACGCGTGTTACACGCGCCTCTCTCTTTCCTCCATTTTTCCTTCCCAAACAAGCGAAAGAGACCAACTTGTTTTCATGTTTAACATGCAAACTTGGCTCCGTTCGTGCGATTAAACGCTACTTGAGCTGAAAAATAACATTCGCTGCTTGTGTGTGTTCCAGGTGGATTCCTCGACAACATTCATCACCCCCCAGATGTGCCCCCAAGAAATCAACCTTCGATGAATCGCCTCAACGGCCGAAGCACCACTGGCCTTACTGCTTCTGATATCAGGGACGGTGACTTTGAACCCTCATGCCTGGTTCGCACTCCGTCCGGTAACGTGTACATACCCACAGGTGAGTGCTTAGGCAACCCGCGGCGCTTACGTGACGAGCGTGCTGCTTCAACTGTTCGCTCTTTTCGCTAACTCGATAGCGATGGAACACTTTTCAACTAAAAAAAAGTGGCATGCAAGTTAAACGTTTGAAACTGCCGATTTAAAAGTTTCCGAAGACCTAAAAATTATTTTACAAGATTATAATCTATTTTCATGCTTAATTAATCCAACTCCTGTTTCCGCTTTCAGACATACCAAAGACGTCACCAATGGATTACAAGTCAAACTCGTCTTGTAGCAGCCCCACCAAGGGCGACCACAAGAGCACAGACAGGTGAGTTTCCATTTCGCGGTGCCCTCGGGACACACACGCGCACGTTTCTCTTCCGCAAACCACTGCTGACACAATCTGCGTTTCAGTTACAGGTTGCAATTCGGCCCGGGCGGCGGAGTGCCCGTCCTGCCGGTGCGGAATAACCTGCGCAGGCCAAACTCGAGTCACTTCCCGCAGTCGTCGCGGTCGTTCCAATTCCGCAAGGGACTCGCCAGCAAATGCTCGTGGAAATGTACAGCCATAGTCTTCATCATTTTGTGTGTTGTGTTGACTGCAGCTCTCACATACATGTTCGGTGAGTTGAATATTAATTCAGTTGGATTTGAATGACAGACCATTAGTGTCTCCGTAGTAAACATTTGTCAATTTCTTTAAAAGCGTGTTGTTTTCAAATCTGTTTCACAAATTATTTGTCTGAAATATTTTAATAAATTAAATTTTTGGTAAATAAATGTGATACTCTGGAACTATTTTTTTTTTTTTTCAAAACTTTGTTGTTTGACTGTTGTGTGATTTTTGTTTGTGTTTGTTGTCTTTGCAGCCACCAACCTGCTGAATTGGTCATATCAGAGCGCGGCCGCATGCACCGTGTTTGTGGGCGACCAGACCTCGGACGCGAGTTACCAGGCCAAGGGCGACAACCGAACTTCGTCCACCAGCAGATCTCGGCCGGCGGCCGGAGGAGGTAAAGCGTCCGCTGATTTGTCCCCGTTGCGCGTTCGTAGATCCGTTGTTGAGCACGTAGACTTGTTGCATGAGCCCCTAACCACTTTGCATGACGAGTATGACCTCCAAGAGGAGGGCAGTGGCGCCGAGACGGTGCCCTTCGAGAGCGTGGCGCCGCCGCAGCCGCTCGTCTCGGCCGCCACGCACCACCAGCAGCACGCCGCCGTGCTTGCCGTGGAGGACGCCATGACCCAGAAGCAGCTGGACGCCGAGTTGGGCAGCGGCTTCATCCTGCACACAACCGAGAGCGCCAGCCCGGACGAAAACCGGCTGGACAACCGAGTGCTGCCGCATGCAAATCTAACCCTGAGTGTGGCCGACGCCGCTAACACAACTTCTTCCACCTTTGCTTCCTCGGCCGAGCGCCCTCAGCACGCCAAACGTGTGCTTGTGAATGTGACGATCGCCACTGAGGACGATGAGAACGCTGAGCCGGAGCATTTGTACGTCTTGTCTGTCGCTGTCCCGTCCGCCTCCACCCCTAATCACACCCTGGACGCCTCCGCTATGCAGCATGCTACTGTGACTAGCAGCCTGTCTAACCCCACTTTGAAGCCGCAGTGTCAGTGCAACTGCCCTTGTTTAGAAAGCACCCCTGACGAGTGGTCGAGCACCACCCCGTTGTTGGAGTTGCTAACTTCTTCTTCGGCCGCCCCTGACAACTTTTCGTCCGAGGGCACAACTTTTGAGGAGGTGGAGGCGACGACGGTCGAGAGCACCACGATTGAGGAAGAAACGACCATAATCACTGAAAGCAGCGTCGAGATCGAGAGCTCGACCAGCACCCCCATTGTAACTTGCCCCACGCCGCCGCCACCTGTGGTTCTCATCCTCGAAGGTGAGGCGTATGTCGCTGAATGTGGCTGGCTGGCTGCAGGATGTGATTTCACACACCTACACGCAAACTACTACTAATTCCTATGCTGTGCTGCCGCTGCTACGCTGCCGAATTAAAATTTGGATGTCAAATGGTTCCCCCAAAATTATCAGATTTAGCTCCAATAAGTTGCTTGCTTTTTATAAATTTAGTATTTATCGGCTGCATGCTTATGGCTTTCTCCTGTCTTTAGCTCTCAAATTATTATATCTTCTTAATATTTCATTTTCTCATAACTAATATAAAATTTTTTATGCAAATCAGACCCACATTTTTTAATGTACTTTTAAGTGTTACTTTAGTTACTAGCATTTAAAAATGTGTGTAACTAACTTAATAACTGATGGATATAAAAGTTAATATAGTTAACTTATCATTGTTTATAGGAGTTAATAAAAAACTACACTATTTTATCAAGTCAAATAATTTTATGGAAAAATACAATTGGCTTTTAATGCTTATATGCTTTGAAATCAAATCTGCTTTCAATTAATTAAGGAATATGATATTTTATGGGATTCATGTTTAAAAAAATTATTAATGAAAACTTAATCAAATTTAATAAAAATTAATTTCATGTGGGCAGTTAATTAATTTAAATAATAAAAAATTTAGAATTAACTATATCAAATTTTAACTTTTAATCCATTTTTCAGGAGGAAAAACCTTCCCGGCACGGACATTCCCCCCAGACGGCACTACTTTCTCTCAAATATCACTAGGCCAGAAATTGTCCCAGACCATTCCTCAATACGGCTACTGGAACATGCAGTTCTACCAGTCTGAGGCTGCATACATCAAGTTTGATTACAACATCCCCAGGGGCGCCAGCATAGGCGTCTATGCCCGGCGCAACGCTCTGCCTACTCACACGCAATACGACTTCATTGAAGTGCTCAGTGGATTCAAAGCAAGAACCACCCGAGCCTCAGCAGTAAGTGCCAAATTTTTCTGCGTTAATAATTTGTAATTAAATTTGAAATAAATTTAGACGAATGTCAAGAAAGAGGTTACTCACTACATGGAGCAAGGCCACTGGTTCCTGTCACTTTACAACGATGACGGCGACCCACAGGATATCTCTTTCATTGCCGCCGTCGCTGAGGACATGACTGAGAGCTGTCCAAATGGGTGCAGTGGAAAAGGCGAGTGCCTCCTAGGACACTGCAAGTGCAACCCCGGCTTTGGAGGAGAAGACTGCAGTGATAGTATGTTTATATTTATATATTTAATTTAATATCTAACTTCTGGCGGTTGTTTATATTACATGTGTCTCTTGTCGATTTCTGTTCTGGGTCAACAATAACACGATGTTTGTGTGTTTGACAGGTGTTTGTCCGGTCCTGTGTAGTCAAAGGGGTGAATACATTAATGGGGAGTGTCAATGCAACCCTGGTTGGAAAGGGAAGGAGTGCAGTCTTAGGCATGACGAGTGCGAAGTGCCTGATTGCAACGGTCACGGCCACTGCACTAATGGCAAGTGCGAGTGTGTTCGTGGCTTCAAAGGCAAATTCTGCGAGGAAGGTGTGTCTCGTTCCACTAAAATTTTTCATAAAGATACTGAATCCACATTTAATTTTGTAATTTTTTACTTTTTTTATTTAATTTTTAATATTAATATAATATTATTTTAAAATCAAAAATTATAAATGCAAATATAAAACAATATAAATATTTTACTTTCATTGCAATAAACTTGGAGATTGATTTTAATGTTCAAATCTTAATTTTAGTTGATTGTCCGCATCCTACTTGTTCTGGCCACGGTTTTTGTGTCGAGGGCGCTTGCATTTGCAAGAAGGGTTGGAAAGGCGCTGACTGTAGCACCACTGATGATGATGCCATTATGTGCCTCCCAGACTGTAACGGCCATGGCAAATTTGATTTGGAGGCGCAGAAGTGCACTTGTGATGCGCCTTGGATTGGAGACGATTGCTCTAAAGGTGAATTTTCAAATGAAATTTTTTGAATGACTCTAAATACGAATACTTTATTCAGAAATGTGTGACCTGGACTGCGGACCTCATGGCCATTGCGAAGGTGACGCTTGTGCCTGTGATCCAGGTTGGGCTGGAGACTACTGTGGACTCAAGCAGTGTGACCCAAGGTAATAATTACATTTTGATTCCAATAATTCAAAGAGATTAAAAATCAATTAAATAAACATAAAATTTGAATAATAATTCTTAAGAATAACTAAAAATTAATAATTTATTTTCAGATGCTCCGACCATGGCCAATGCAAAAACGGAACCTGCTTGTGTGTCACTGGTTGGAATGGTCGGCACTGCACTCTGGAGGGTTGTCCGAGTGGCTGCACAAGTCACGGTCAGTGCAAAGTTAACCCTGACGGCGACTGGGAGTGCAAGTGCTATGATGGCTGGGATGGCGCCGACTGCAGTGTCGCTCTTGAGAGCAATTGCAATGATGGAAAGGACAATGACAAAGGTCAATTTTGCAAGGGTTATTTTTCGGTACTCTGCAATTAAAATTTTTACATCTCCAGATGGCTTAGTTGACTGCGAAGATCCCGAGTGCTGCTCAAACCACATTTGCCGCTCAAATCAGCTTTGCGTCTCCGCTCCAAAGCCCATTGACATCCTCCTGAGGAAGCAGCCGCCCGCGATCACTGCATCATTCTTTGAAAGAATGAAATTCCTCATTGAAGAGGGCAGTCTGCAAAACTATGCCAAACAAGAGTCGTTCAACGAAAGGTAAAACAACAAGTAATTTCTGTCACCCCTCACTGTTAACCATTCAGTGGTTCTCAATATGTTTGTGACCCAGTCAATAATGCAATTAAGTTCCAATTATATATTATTCTCTGCTGTAAATACCATTTGTTTCGAGTCAAAATTCTTTAACCATCGTCAAAATAGCTCTGCTATACTAAACTTTACTGCTCACTAACACAATATTTTGACTCTTAAATGTGAGATGGATTTATACTTTATTTGTTTAAAACAAAATACAAACTAATCTGGTGCATGAATGTTAATTGGATGTGAGGGCTAACACTAACAAAAATAAAATGCTTACACTCTCTACTGCTTAATACTAAAATCATATATCTGACGCTCTCTCTTTTTGTGCTGCTCTCTCAGTGTCTTTTGGAATCACTTCAACACAAGGTAAGATTTCAAACAACACAAGAACAACAAGTATTTTTAATAGATTTACACAGATAGAAAATATTAAATTTTTTTGTAGAACCCTAGAGTTTTTTTAATAGTCAAGGAAGTTCTTATTTCTTACTTTGGGATCTGTTTGTGCTTTTGAATAGTGTGTGTTTGTCTGAAACCCATTGATATGGCCAAATTTTCTGTGCGACTAATTCTTTAATCTTCCTTCAAGCGTTTTGTCTTCATTTGTGCTGCATTGATTGCTTCATATATTATAATGATAATATGTGTGCTTTTCAAAGCTATTTACAAAATTTAGGTGCTGAGTTACTTTTTAATTTTCAGCCGAACTGCTGTAATCCGCGGAAGAGTAGTGACTTCTTCAGGAATGGGCCTGATAGGCGTCAGGGTCAGTACCAGTCTGCATTTGGAAGGTTTTACTTTGACCCGAGAAGATGGCTGGTTTGACCTTTTGGTAAACGGTGGCGGTGCAGTTACTCTGCAATTCGGAAGGAGCCCATTCCGGCCCCAAACTCAAATTGTGAATGTGCCATGGAATGAGGTATATTTTCAAAAAATTCCAAGTGTCGAATATATTTTAATAAATTCTATAATTATCAGGTTGTGATCATCAACATTGTGAAAATGGGAATGGCAGAAGACAAAGCGATTGCTCCGTTGCCACAGTCATGTGATGACCATGACTACGACCTAATGAAGCCTGTTGTCCTTGCTACCTGGAAGCATGGCTTCCAAGGCGCCTGCCCTGACAAGAGTGCCATCCTTGCCGAATCACAGGTAATTTAACATTTTTCATAATATAATCTCAACATTTATTTTATCAATTTGCAAACCATTTTTTTCTTTTGATAATTGATTTTTTTTTTAAAATATCATTTGCTCACCAGGTGGTTCAGGACAGCCTTCAAATCCCTGGAACTGGACTGAATTTGGTGTACCACAGCTCAAGGGCATCTGGCTACCTCTCGACCATCCAACTGCAGCTCACACCAAGCAAGGTGCCAACATCTCTCAAGCTTGTCCATTTGAGAATCACAATCGAAGGCATCTTGTTCGAAAAGACTTTTGAAGCTGACCCTGATATAAAATTCACCTACTCCTGGAACAGACTAAATGTCTACCGGCAAAGAGTTTACGGAGTCACCACCGCCATGGTCAAAGTTGGATATGAGTACAATGACTGTCGGGATATCATTTGGGACGTGCAGACTACGAAGCTCAGCGGCCACGACATGAGCATTTCTGAAGTTGGTGGTTGGAACCTGGATATCCATCACAGGTACAACTTCCACGAGGGAATCCTGCAAAAGGGTGACGGCTCAAACATTTACCTGAAGCACAAGCCAAGAGTAATTTTGACTACGATGGGCAATGGCCACCAGAGGGCCCTTGATTGCACTGACTGCGAAGGCCCTGCCTCCAAGCAGAGACTTTTGGCCCCTGTGGCACTGGCCTATGCTCCTGATGGCTCAATATTTGTCGGCGATTTTAACCTGATCAGGCGCATTATGATTGATGGCACTGTTCGGACAGTTGTTCGTCTCAACGCCACCAGAGTTTCATACAGATATCACCTGGCGCTGAGTCCTATGGACAATACTCTGTACATATCAGACCCCGAGTCACACCAAATCATAAAGGTACGCAACATTGACGACTTCAGCGACCCTGACAGAAACTGGGAGACTGCAGTTGGCAGTGGTGAACGGTGCTTGCCAGGGGACGAGGCCCACTGCGGAGACGGCGCTCTAGCTAGAGACGCAAAGTTGGCTTATCCGAAGGGAGTTGCTGTTTCGGCTGACAACGTGATTTACTTTGCTGACGGAACCAACATCAGGATGGTGGACAGAGATGGAATTGTGACCACGGTCATCGGCAATCACATGCACAAATCTCACTGGAAGCCAATTCCCTGCAAGGGCACTTTGAAAGTGGAGGAGGTGCATCTAAGGTGGCCAACCGAGCTGACCATAAACCCACTGGACAACACCCTGCACATTATTGACGACCACATGATCCTCCAGTTGACTCTTGATGGCAGAGTAAAAGTTGTTGCAGGAAGACCTCTGCACTGCAACTCACCCTCGAGAGGGCACAATTCAGACCTGGCCACCGGAGCAACTTTAGTCATGCCGCAGAGCATTGCTTTTGCACCAAATGGAGACCTCTACGTGGCTGAAAGTGACTCGCAGAGAATTAACAGAGTCAGGGTCATTGGTACGGATGGAAAAATTCAGCACTTTGCAGGCGCCGAGTCCAAATGCAACTGCCTGGACCGAGGCTGCGGTTGTTTCGACGAAGACCATTTCCTTGCTGCCACCTCCAAGTTCAACACCATTTCGTCCATTACGGTCACTCCTGACGGAATCCTGCACATCAGCGACCAGGCAAATTATCGCATCAGATCAGTGACCGCCAGCCTGCCCGAAGCAAACGCAAGTCGCGAATATGAAATTTATTCACCAGAGACGCAGGAGATTTATATTTTCAACCGATTTGGTCAGCACACTTCAACAAAGAACATTTTGACAGGCGAGACCATCTACCTCTTTGCTTACAATGTGAACACGAGCAATGGAAAACTGAGCACAGTCACAGACGCGGCAGGAAACAAAGTCTTCTTGCTCAGAGACTACGCCAGCAATGTTAACTCGATCGAGAACACCAAGGGCCAGAAGTGCCGCCTTCGCATGTCCAGAATGAGGATGCTGCAGGAACTGGGCACTCCAGACAACTACAATGTGACCTTTGACTATCATGGATCCACAGGTCTGCTGAAAACCAAACTGGACAGCACAGGACGCAGCTACGTCTACAATTATGACATATTTGGCCGTCTCACTTCAGCTGTCACTCCAACTGGACAAGTCATTGCTCTTTCCTTTGACCTAAGCACAATTGGCGCCACGGTTAAGGTCAAGCAAGGTGACCTCAAACCCGTTTCCTTGCTGATTGCTGGGCCAAGCGTTTCTAAAAAGTTTGGTGAGTCTGAGACTCACATCACCACCCTCTTGGCTGACGGAAGTGTGACCAGCGAGACACCCTGGAAACACAAGATCAGCACCGAAACCACAGCTTACACGGTTTTGTCAGATATTGACCCAGTTTTGGGCGAGAGTTTCCCCGTTCCTGCCAAGCAGAAGACTGAAATCGACGGAGATTTGGCCAACAGATTTGAGTGGCGCTATTTCTTGAGAAGAGAGGGCAAGGGCAAGAACAAAGCTATCGGTCAGATTGGAAGGAAGCTCAGAGTAAACGGCGAGAATCTGCTCACATTGGAGTATGACCGAGGGACTGGCACCGTTGCTGTTTTCATGGACGATCGAGTGGAGCTCCTCAATATCACTTATGATAGACTAGCACGCCCTGTTAAATGGGGTCCCAGGTAAATAATTTTTAATTGATTAAATTTATTAATAAATTATTTGTAGCAAAAGAGTAAATTAAAATATTGATAGAAATTAAAGCGTTTAAATGGTTTAAATTAATTACTTTAATTTTTCAGCCGCAATGGAGTGTTTGATGGAGTTGAGCTTGAATACGATCGATTCAGCAGACTGTCAAGCTGGAAACGGGGCGATCTGTCTGAAACTTATGGCTTTGACAGAGCTGGGCGCCTATTTGAGATTCGCTATGGTGATGGCACTGCTATTACCTATTCTTTCAAGGATATGTTCAGCAGCCTGGTAAATTCAAAGATTATTAAAAACATTTTAATCTTCTTAAAGTAAAAATTAATTTCCAAATTTTATGTTTTGAATTTGAAATTTTTTTACATAATGATTTTTTTAATTATTCTTATATGTAAACAAGATTAATTTTTTCCTCCTTTTTAGCCCTTGAAAGTAACAACGCCAAGAGGTAGTGACTACTTCCTGCAGTATGACGAGGGAGGCGCCTTGCAGTCGCTCACCACACCCAGAGGCCACATCCACTCCTTCGCCCTGCAGACGTCACTCGGCTTCTTCAAATATCAGTACTTCTCGCCAATGAACCGCCACCCGTACGAAATCCTCTACAATGACAACAGTCAAATTTTGGCAAAGATCTACCCACACCAAGCAGGCAAGGTTGTCTACGCCTACGATGACACTGGCAAGTTGGAGAACATCCTGGCCGGCCTGTCGTCCACTCAATACGCCTACCAAGACACCACTGGACTGGTCAAATCAGCCACTGTGACCGAGCCTGGCTACGAGCTGAAGCAAGAATACCGCCACCACGCTGGCATTCTCAAAGAGGAGCGCCTCAAGTTTGGCGGTGGAAAGAATGACCTGGCCAATGCGCACTTCAAATACCAGTATGACGGCAACGCTCGAGTCTCGAGCATCGAGGCCGAGATCAATGGAAAGGACCTGCCGCCCTTGAAGCTCAAGTACAACCAAAACCTTGGCATGCTGGAGGGCGTGAGCGACCTGAGAATATACAAGAACACATTCAACAAGTCGGTGACGCAGGACACAAGCAAGCAATTCTTCACCATCACGGAATGGGACTCGCACGGCCGTCTTAAGTACTTCCTGATCAACATCAAGCATGTTGATGTTTACAGGTTGGAACTGGAATATGACAAGCGCAGTCGAATCAGCGGCCAAAAGGTGACCATTGGCCGACGAAACTTGGCAGATAAATTCGAGTACAACAGCGACGGACACCTTCTCGAAGTGGCGGGTGACAGCAACTGGAAGTTTGTCTATGATGAGAACGGTAACGTGATTGGCGCCATTGATAACGGAAACAAAATCTCGCTTGGCTATGACAGCGGCGACCGCGTGGTTCAATTTGGAGATGTCGAATTCTGCAGCTACGACGGACGTGGTTTCGTGGTGCGTCGAGGTGAGCAGAAGTACCGATACACCTCGCGCGGCTTCCTGGTGCACGCCGTTGAAAAGGGCAAGTTCCAAACCTGGTACCATTATGACGAACGCGGCCGACTTCTTGCCGTGCGCGACGACAAGGGCGACGTGACCCAGTTCTTCTATGCCAACCCGAGTGCCGAGGACCTGGTCACGCACGTGCACTTCCCCAAGACGAGCAAAACCACCAGACTTTTGTACGATGAGCGGCAAGTGTTGATCGCCGTCGAGACCGACAAGCGTTACTACGTGGCCACGGACCAAAACGGCTCTCCTGTGGCCGTTTTCGACACGGCCGGCAATCTGGTCAAACAGATCACTCGCACGCCTTTCGGCAAAGTCATCAAAGACACCAAACCTGACTTCTTCCTGCCCGTTGACTTCCACGGAGGCATTCTTGACGCCAAGACTGGATTGGTGTACATCAGACGACGCCTGTACGACCCAGTCATCGGCCAGTGGATGACCCCGGCCTGGGAGGATTTGGCAAACAAGCTGACAACGCCAACTGACGTGTTCATCTACAGATTCAACAATAATGACCCCACTAACGGCGGAACGCCTTTGAGATACATGACTGGTAAGTGCATTAAAAAAGTTTAAAATTTTTGGGATAGAATTTTAAGAAGAATAAAAAAAACATATAATAATAAAATGGTTAACGCCTGCATAATTCAGAGCATGCAATTTGCTAAACAAGGGTGTGAAGCAGGTTGCCTATAGTTGCATTTTAACATTTTTTTATAATAAAATTTAAAAATAATTACTACAAATCATTTTTTTCTATGTTCTCAGATTTGGCCAGTTGGCTGCAACTGTACGGCTACGACGTCTCGCTCATGATGGGCTCTGCCTATTCCTCCCGCTCCGTCTACAGGCCAACCGCGATGGTGACTTCGTCGCAACTGATGCCGCAATTCGGCGTCATCTCTGGTCTGCAATGCATTGCCGAAAAGATCAACGAGCAGTTCCAGGAGCTCGGTTTCATTCCCAAACCTCTGCTCAAATTGGAGCCCAAGACGCGAAACCTGCTGCCGCGCGTTGCGTCTCGCAAGGGCGTTTTCGGCGAAGGCCTCATGATCTCTCGTGTCGGCGGCCGCGCCCTGGTGAGCATCGTCGAGGGCGTCAACGGACCCATCCAGGACGTCGTCTCGTCTGTGTTCAACAACTCGCACCTGCTGGACGTGCGGCTGAGCAACCACGACCAAGCAGTGTTTTATTTCGTCAAAGACAACGCGCTGAAGATGCGCGACGACCAGGAGGAGCTGCGCCGACTGGGCGGCCTCTTCAACGTCTCCACGCACGAAGTCGAGCACGGCGGCAGTCCCGAGCTGCGCGTCCACAACGCCGACGCCGCCATTTACATTCGGTACGGCGCCGATCCGGCCCAGGAGAGGCACAGGGTGCTCAGACACGCCCACAAGAGGGCCGTCGAGCACGCCTGGGAGACTGAAAAGCAGCTGTTGAGCCTCGGCTTCCCCGGACGCATCGACTGGACCGAGGAGGAGCGATCCGAGCTGCTGAGCCACGGCTCGGTGGACGGCTACGAAGGCGTCGAGGCGCACAGCATCCACAAGTACCCGCAACTGGCCGACGACCCATCCAACGTCATCTTCCAGAGGGAGGCCGGCGGCAAGCGCAAGCGACGCAAGAGCAGACGCTCGCGTTCGCACCACGACGCGTGAGCCGCCGGAAGAAATTCAAAGAAAGAAAAGTGATACTCTAGTTAGAGCTTAAACGGACGCTCACGGTTTTTCAAGAGTTTTCAGTGAGACTTTTTCTAACGATCGACGGTGGAGACGTGCGCGCGACCCGAGAAGCCGCTCTTCCTACTTCTCTGCACGTGAAACAGGGTAGACACCATTGCTACTTGTGGACTTTGTAAAAGACTGCAATTCCGTTGATACACGCATGTTCGGTATCTTGTCTCGGCGCCGGGCCAAGTGTGCGGCCGGCACCGCGTGAGCGAACTCTCTTGTCTCTCTCACACACGCACGACGGATGGAAAATATCTTCTGCATCTTTTTTGTATCTGTGATTTTACGAAAACTGAACTGTAAAAAAAAAGCAAAATGTACGCGATTTTTATTATTTTTTAAAAGTGTTTAATGCTCTATCTATTTCTCAAAGTCAGCATTTTTTTACTTAGAAAGATTATTGGGTTACGTTTGTTCTGTATTTTGCGTTTCTTGGCTGTAACTTTTGCTTCGGGATAAAAACGAAAGGAACGTGATGTTCCACAAAAATATGAATCATGCGGATTTAGGATGTTAGTACATCAATCTCACACGCTCTCTTTTATTGGAATCTCGAAACTAGAACGGTGTAGACTTTCATCTCTCAGAATTTCCGATTGCGCGCAGATTTAAGAAGAAAAAAGATGATAAACGCATTGTTTGTTGCGAATAATCGGAACCTTGATAGTCCCCCCAAAGGCACTTAGACCGAAATGCTAGTTGCATTGATTAACAAAAAGCATTGGAGAAATGGCGCGATCGATGAAAATCAAACTAATGTACGGATAACTCAAGATTTTAATTATTGTTTTCACCTTTTCAAAGTATAATGATATTTTTTCTCGGGGGATCTGATGATGATTATTACAAATGAGACTGCATGATTTGTATAAGAAATGTCAAAAGAGTGAAAATATCTCTAATTTTCTCGTGAGGGGGTCTTTGATTACTGGTGAGAGCCAAACGAGCAATACTTGTGTAAAGATATTATAATTATTGTGTCATGTAACAAGAGGTAAAAACACACTCCGTGTATTTAGTGAGCAAATGAAATCATTTTTGTCTCAAGACAGTGAACAACTGAAAAAAAAATATATGAAAATAATAGTGGTGCCAATTGTGGCATAAAATTCCTTCCCTATAATGAACGTAATAATTTATTTGAGACGCGCCACGATGATGTGTATAGAGTAGACACTATAATGTGCTAATCATTAAGAACAACTAATAATTTGCATTGTAAATAGACCTAACCTAAAGCATTTGCAATGTCCATGTTAAAGAACAAAAAATACATTATTAGAAATATTTGAAAAATAAAAACCACTGCAGTTTCATTTTTTTGTCCCTAACCGACTTGAAGTTAACAAAAATTTTGAGATTTACGAGGCAATGAAGTTTTAAATTATCTTATGCTATATAGATGGCATTGGCCACCGGAATATAAAAATTAACTTATTACTGTTTGAGGCTATGGTTGTTCAGTAAAAAATAAAATGATTTTAAATCTGATAGATAAAGATTGTTTATTTAAACTTACGAAGCTGCTGCCTGCTTCTTTTTTGTTTTCTTCTCCTTCTTGGATTCCTCTTCAATAACCTTTCGTTTCTTCTTTAAAAGATTTACTTCCTGCTCCCTCTTTCTACGTCCCTTCATCATGCTTCTGTACAGCTTCCTGTGCTTGCGAGCAATCATGCGTTCACGCAGTCGGAGCTGTGCCGCCTCATCTATCTGCTTCTGTCGTGGATTTTCTTTTGTCACCTCACCAGCAATGACAGCCATTTCTTTAACCTAAAAGCATTAATGAGAATTAGTTTTACCAATTGCTGATATTAATAAAAAACTATTTTATGATGAATAAAATATTAATATTTATTCTGCAAATGCTTACTTTTTTATCTTTTGAAGATATTTCCTCCTCCGAATCACCAGCCTCGTCCTCTTCACCAGATTCCTCTTCTGATGTGGCATCTTCACTTCCATTATCTTCGCTATTTTCTTCCTCATCCTCCGACGCGCCTTCCTCACTCTCAGCTTCTACATAGTGAGACTTGTTTATTTTAATTTCTTTTTTAACCTCTTTTTATAATATAACAACCCATAAATAAATAATTAGTTTGACAGAAAAATGCTGATATCATGCATAAAATGTCAGTCAGGACTTGAGCAAAGACTAACCTTCCGGTTTTAGAGGGACACCTTCCCTCAATGCCTGTTCTTCTGGTGGCTGATACTGGCCTTCCCTAGCAGTTGTGAATGGCGATAAGTGAGGAGGAAGAGTCTTGCCCATCAAATAATCAACCTCAGGAAGCAGTTTACGAGCATTAACACAATCAAACACCCATTGCGGCTGCACATAGTACCTGAGGAACAGCAAATTATTTTGTTGTGAATTGGCTCCAAAGTATTTTTTTTTTTTTTTTTTTTTTATTAAAATTGTTGTTTAAATTCTAAATGTTATAATATAATCATACCTGGAAAGATACGATCTCTCGAGCGAGGGTCTGTCAATGATTTGATGGGTGATTTTAGTGTCATGTTCATCGAACGTAGAGCCGACAAAGAGAAGGGGGTCCCAGGATACTTCGGCGCCAAAGCATCTTAGCACAAATACAACTGGCTCCCTTGGAACTTCTCGATTAACAAAGACCTTCAAGCCTTTGAACAGGGTTTTAAGTCTCTTGACCTTTTCCCGCTCCTCTCGGATCTCAGCAATTTTATCCGGATCATCAATCTTAGCAGAAAAAAGTAATAATTGGAAGTACAAGAAGAATAATTTTTGCAACACCAACCAGAGGGATGTCATCCATTTCAAACTCCTCTTCAACATACTCATTAGAAGTGCCATCAGACTTGAGTAAGTTCAAGTTCAGGGCAGCAATCCTTTCCGATACAAAGGCTTCTTGGTCCACAAGGATCTTGCTTTCGGCATCCTCTGAACAATCATGTTTAATAAGACAGCTATTAATGAATAAAACTAAAACATACTTGATGAGGCTGGGAATTTTGGAGGGTAGTAAAGATTCAAGGAGTGGTAGAGCTTGAAATTGATAAAGCCCAACATAACAGTGTAGAACTCCACAAAGGAGGCCATAATCTTGAAGTCGACATCGTCCTTAGACTCGGGCTAAATAAAAGCATTTAAATTAGTAAATTAATTAGCAAATTTTAAGACTGAAAAACCTTGAAAGGGAATACATGGGGGACTATCCATGTAACTGTCTGGCCACTGATGTCAGCTTGGAAGTAGTAGCCTTTGATGGAAATAAAAACTTTGCGCAGAGCCCTGGCAGCCATCACATAGTGCATGAACTCCACAGTAAGACGTCGGCAGAGAGATGAGAAGTCTCGCCTGACATGTTTAATGCTAGGGAACGTGCTGAACATGAAGCAAAGCGTCAGGCAGTCATCCATGTCACGTACGGCATCAATAAATGTTGGATACCTGCGACACACAACAAATTGGAATAAAAAATTTAATGATTTGGTTGGAATTTATACCTCTCTTTTACTATGTGGTCCACTTTGAGGTGAGGACGACTTTCAAGATACTGCCTGATTTTCTCAAAATTCTTTGTTGCTCTGGCAGTGCCCATTCTCTTTGCAAAGATCTAAGCTCCAAATCAGATTATGTTAAAACAAATTATTTTATTTGATTTTAATCAACTTTCAAACCTTGAATTCTCTCAGCTTCCAAATCAATGGCTCATGACTGAGAAACTTGATATCCTTTGCGTGATACAAAGTCTTGATGCCCGTCTTTCCCTTTTGGGCCTTTCTTCTGTTGGATGGCTCTCGGGGGTAGATTCCTTTCAGGATGCACAGTTTCCTGAAGTCCTTCAGTGTGAGCTGGAGCTTCTTCATTGCAGATTTTCTGGTAATATATCTTTGGGCCGCACCTGCCTCATACTGTAAAAAAATATTGGAGTTCATATAATATAATTGCGTACAAAACATTTCCAAAAATTGATAATTTTCTGGATAATATGACGAGCATTTTTTTGCAGCAGTTTTCCTGTCCGTGCTCACCTTTTTCTTTCGGTTCACCATGATGAAAGGCTGAAGAATATGCTAATTTCAATTAGCGACTTTAAATACTCTCAAAAATAACAAAAAGAAGACCAGTTTTCGAAAAAAGGGACTGCGGCGTTGATTAAAGGCCAGAAACACACGTGGTTGTTTTTACACGAGGCTCAACAAACATGGATGGAGAATGGAGAAAAGCGACACTAGCGCCACCGGAGCCGCAGTGACAAAAACAACACGTGTCGGGAATCCGTCGTGGATTTTTGCCTTGTCGGGCTTGATCATTTTCAAAGATTTTTTGCTGCAACTTTTCCTCACGATTTCAAATCATTTTGAGGCAAGGGACCCGATCAATTGAAAGTTAATATGGTAATTATTTATTAATGATTTAAAAAAATTTGTTACCACATTTCTTTGGCAAAATTATTATGAGCAACAAAAAATCGCCAGCCTGTGTCGGTCTTAATTTTTTAAGAATTTTGACCTTTTAAAATTTTTCAGGCAGCACCTGGTGCTGATCGGAAGGGCACTTTTAAAGTGCAGTATCTGCAGAAAATTGAGAAGGAAATTCAGGAGAAATGGGAGGTCGAGAAAATCAACGAGGAAAACGCTCCAGACAAACCCAAGAAGAACAACGACGAGAAGTTCTTTGTTACTTTCCCTTATCCATACATGAACGGTCGCTTGCATCTGGGGCACACTTTTTCCATGTCAAAATGCGAGGTTTTTTACTTTTTTTAGTTGGTTAATAATTTAACTATAATAGCGCAAAACGTCCAGTTTGCAGTTCGATTCCAAAGAATGCTCGGCAAAAAGGTCCTCTTTCCGTTCGGTCTGCACTGCACTGGAATGCCTATCAAGGCCTGTGCTGACAAGCTCAAGCGAGAGATGGAGACTTACGGTTGCCCTCCAGTTTTCCCAACCGGAGAAGCGGTCGTCGAGGTTGCCGACACCTCTTCGGAGCCCGTTATCAAGGACAAAAGTAAGGGCAAGAAGAGCAAGGTGCTTGCCAAGGCTGGAACTGCAAAATTCCAGTGGCAAATCATGCAGAGTTTAGGGCTCCAGGATGACGAGATCAAGAAGTTTGCTGATCCTCTTCATTGGCTGGAGTATTTTCCTCCTTTGGCAGTCAGTGACTTGAAGTCCATTGGCATCCATGTACGGAGTTGATTGATTAAAAATTTTCCACAAATTTCAAATGTGGTTATAGGTCGACTGGCGGAGAAGTTTCATCACCACAGATGCAAATCCATACTATGATTCATTTGTGAGATGGCAATTCATTCGGCTGAAGGAGAAGGGAAAAATTCAATACGGAAAACGATACACTATTTTTTCTCCTCGTGATGGACAGCCTTGTATGGACCACGATCGCAGCTCTGGAGAAGGCGTTGGTCCTCAGGAGTACACTTTGATCAAGATGAAAGTCCAAGAACCTTACCCTGAGAAGCTCAAGTAAAATATTATTAATTCAAAAAGCCCTTGATAATTTCCTTCCTCAAATATTTAGGTCTCTATCAAAATTCCCAATCTTCTTGGTTGCTGCAACTCTTCGTCCAGAAACCATGTACGGCCAAACAAATTGCTGGGTGCGCCCCGACATGAAGTACATCGCTAGCCTTACCAAAGGTGGAGAAGTCCTCGTTAGCACTGAGAGGGCTGCCCGCAATATGGCATACCAAGGATTCTTTGACAAAGATGGTGAAATAAATGTCAAACTACAGCTAATTGGACAGGTGTGTGTTTTTTAGTAGTTTTAAAACAGATAAAAAAATTTAAATGCAAAATAGGACATCCTTGGAGTGGCTCTTTCGGCTCCTTTGACATCTCTGCCAAAGATTTTTGCCTTGCCAATGTTGACTATCAAGGAAGACAAAGGCACCGGTATTGTAACGAGCGTTCCTTCCGATTCACCAGATGATTATGCAGCTCTCCAAGATTTGAAGAAAAAACAGCCTTTGAGGGAGAAGTATGGTATCAAGGATGACATGGTTCTGCCATTTGAGCCTGTAAGTTGTCATTTTTTCTCTCTAATCATTTTGATTTATTAGGCGTGCGCAAGACTTTACTCTAAGAAAAGAAAATATAAAAACATTTTATTTATTTATTTCTAAACAATTATTCAATTTTTTTCAAATAGATTCCTATCATTGATGTACCAGATTTTGGCACACTGAGTGCAGTGGCTGTGTATGAGCAGCTGAAAATTCAGAGCCAAAATGACAAAGAAAAACTTCAAACTGCCAAGGAGATGGTTTACTTGAAAGGATTCTATGATGGGGTAAATTTATTTTAATTTGATTTAATTATAAATAATATTTCAAACTTCATAGGTTATGATCATCGGTGAGTTCAAAGGACAAAAAGTCCAAGATATCAAGAAACTGTTGCAGAAGAAACTTGTTGACAACAATGAAGCATTCATTTACATGGAGCCAGAAAAATTGATCATGTCAAGGTGGTTATTTAAGTTTTATATAAATTTGTATGTATTCAACTAAATTTTAAACTAAAAGGTCTGGAGAGGAGTGCGTAGTGGCGCTTTGCAACCAGTGGTACTTGAACTATGGAGAGGAAACATGGAAGGCACAGGCCCTTAAAGCTTTGGAAGGTGTTAATACGTACCATGATGAAGTGAGGCGAAACTTCCAGTTCACACTCAATTGGCTGCACGAATACGCCTGCTCAAGGACATATGGCCTTGGTTAGACATCCCAATTGTTAAATCGTCCAGTTTTCCCACAATTTTTTTTTTAATTCTGTTAGGTACAAAGCTACCTTGGGACGAGCAGTGGCTCATTGAGTCTCTCTCTGACTCTACAATTTATATGGCCTATTATACAGTAGCCCACTTTCTGCAGGGAGGCACTTTCACTGGAAAAGAGGGCAACCAATACAATATCAAGTGAGATTTTTATATTAAATTTAAAATAAGCTTTTTTCATGTATTGCAATATTTTTCAGGCCTGACCAAATGACACCTGAGATTTGGGACTACATCTTTTTCAAGAAGGCAAAGAAGCCAAAAACGACCATCCCTTCAGGCACTCTAGATGCAATGAAAAAAGAGTTTGAATACTGGTACCCACTGGATCTGCGTTGCTCTGGCAAAGATTTGATTCAAAACCACTTGACCTACTTGATTTACAACCACTGCGCAATGTGGTCCGACGATGAGAGCAAATGGCCTAAAGGAATCCGAGCCAATGGCCATCTTCTGCTGAACTCTTCCAAAGTAAGTTCCTGTTGAAAGAAAAAATGATTTTGCATTAAAATTAAAATCGGTTACTAGATGTCCAAATCAGAGGGAAATTTCCTTACTTTGGCTGACGCAGTTCAAAAGTTCTCTGCCGATGGCATGAGACTTTGTCTTGCCGATTCTGGTGACTCTGTGGAGGATGCAAACTTTGTGGAGAGTACTGCTGATGCAGGTAAAGATAAATAAAATGATTTTAAATTTTGCATTTTCATATTCAATAAAAAAATTCTAGGAATTCTTCGCCTCTTCACATTCATTGAATGGGTGAAAGAGGTGCTGGAGAGCAAGGCATCCTTTAGAACAGGGAAGGCAGATACTTTTAACGACCTGGTATTTGCTAGGTAGACATTTATAAATCTATTGCATTTTGATAATTAATACAAATATTCTTCACAGTGAAATGAACTTGAAGATTGCAGAAACAAGAGACCATTTCCAGAACATGCTGTTTAAAGAAGCCCTTCGCACAGGCTTCTTTGAACTGCAAGCCGCCAGGGACAAGTATAGGGAGTTGAGTCATGATGGAATGCACTCGGATTTGATATTGCGATTCATTGAAGTGCAGGCTCTCCTCCTCTGTCCCATTTGCCCGCATGTTGCAGAACATGTGTGGCAGCTTTTGGGAAAGGTATAGAGCCAGATTTCAAAATTAATTTAATTTACTTCAGTTATTCTTTTCTTTGGTTTTAGAAATCCAGCATTGTAAAAGAAAGGTGGCCAGCAGAAGGCTCTGTAGATCTAGCAAAAGTGAAAGCATCAACGTATTTGATGGACACTGCTCATGCATTCCGATTGCACTTGAAGAACTACATGCATCAACTTCAAAAGCCGAGGAAAGGAGCAGCACCTGTTGAATCTGTCGAGAAGCCTACGAAAGGAGTTGTGTGGGTTGCAAAGAGCTACCCTCCATGGCAAAGCGCGGTGCTGACAACCATGAAAAAGTTGCACCAAGTAAGGCTCGATTTAACTTGCAAAAAATTATTATATTTTTTTACTCTACAGGAGCACAAAGGTCTTCCCGACAACAAAGTTGTGTCAAGCGCTTTAGGTGCCCTTCCAGAGCTGAAGAAGTACATGAAACGGGTAATGCCCTTTGCACAAGTAGCACGGGAAAAATTGGAGAAGATTGGAGTGAAAGCTTTTGACCTCACCCTTGACTTCAGTGAAATTGAGGTCATCTCTACACATCAAGTCTACCTGGCCAATACCCTTGATGTAATTGATAATTTTATTATATCTTCGGAATATCTTATAAATTGAACATAATTTTTATTGCAGCTAGAAGGAATTGAAGTCCATTACACTGACAATGCACCTGATAAGATCAAAGAAGACTGTTGTCCAGGTCAGCCATTCATCACTTTTTCTGTTGATCCTTATGTCAGCGTAGAAGCAATAAATCCAGTGCCTCAAAATGGCCTGTTCATCGAACATCTTAAAATCATGCAAGGTGACACTGTCGGCAAATTAGCTGCTAGGCTAAGCAAGTTGTGTAGGGGCATTAAAGGTAAGCATAATCTAAACTGCCAACCCCTGCAGCTCATATTATATAATCTTGTTATTAGAACCTGGACAAGTGCAGTTTTGGCGATACGAAGACCCAGAACTTGGCCCTAGAAAGATGCCGGAGTTTGGAAAACCTTTTGCTGGAAAGGTGAAAATTGATCCCAACTCCATTTTTAAGATCAACGAGGAAACTAAGGAAGTTACTGTATCTTCCGGCAAGATCACAAATGTGTTGGGAAATCACCTTATTTATACAGCCGATTAAATAAAATATTATCAGAATTTTTACTGTTAATTATTATTTTATTTTACCCTTGAATCGAATACATCAGATCAAATATCAAACCTTCATATTACGTAAATATACAGTCTACAGCCAGGTGCTATGTCCCCATTCAATGCAGACAGAGCACCTGACCCAGCAAATCACATTGATTTACATTTTTATCAAGATCTGAATCTGTTTATTAATTATGAAAGATAACTAGATGTTTTTAATTTCAATATTTTCCTTACATTTATAGTTTTTAGAGCTTGAACTTTTCTCAAGCAATTAAACAATAAAGGCATAAACAAATTATATCTATCTAAACAAAGAACATAGGATGCTTTTTGTTGAACTCAATCATGGCCTCATTCATTTTGATGCTCTCCAACTTCAGAGCAAGTTCATCAGCCACATTGATGTGTTTCCTGAGGAGCACATTAATCACATTGTAAATTAAAATAATACAAGACTAATAAAAGCGAAGCTCACCCTTCAATATAGTTTTTGGCCCTGAATGCAGCCAGATGGGAGTAGTAGGTAGGTGCAGGATACGACACACTCCTATTGCAACGGGTGAACAAGTGGCACAGATAGTAGGTCAGTTCCTCAACCTGATCCTCTGTCATGTTTGCATCATCCCATAGCATCTGGTATTTTGTTGGACGAGATGTTCCCTGGTTGATAATACAATCATTATCAATCAATTGTTGTCCGTAAAATTAATTAAAAATGTATCAGTTTTTACCTGGATGCTCTGGTGGCTGACAAGGTAGAAGTCCATGTTGCGTGGATGAGTAATTGTTTGATCGACCACAAATCCAGCTGGAACATTTCCATTCCTATCAGCCAAAGGGTCACGATCTCGAGGGAAGAATCGAGTGTGGTGTCGCTTCTGCACCACAAGGAAAGTGATGGGCGGATTGTACTCGGGTTTGAATCGTTTCACGGCTCTGCGAATTGCCCCGAGCTCACATCTCAGCACCTTGAAATGAAATAAAAAATGGTTAATAAGTTTAATAAAGAAAAGTGGCACTGAAAATAATGTGAAAAAAATTCTGGTCAACAGTATAATCTTTCAACGATGATTGCAGAGAAATTGTTATTTTTAATTTGAAAGACGCATACCATTTCAAATTGGCCATCACTGACACCATCTCGATAAAAGATGATTCGTTTTGGCGGATATCCAGTTTTGGTAGCAAAGTAGCGAAGATGCTGATAGGTGATTTCCTCCATATCAAGAATTTCTTCGCATTTTGGAGGTTGTAAACGCCACTGCATGTTGTACTGGAACAGGGCAACTGGATCATGGCTTGCAGTCACCTAAAATAATCCTTTTTTTAGATAGTTTTTTAAAATGACGGAATTTCTTACGGCAGCAACAGATGGACTTGACTTTGAGTCAGGAGGGGGATGTGTCACATCGGCACCCATGATCATTATAGGCTCATTAAAGCAAGATGGTCTGCAAAAGCAAAATAAAATATCATTGTAATACTGAATGCCCAAATTGGTTTTTCTTAAATTACTTGCTCCTGGTATGGATGCTGTGGTTGATCCCATCCATTTTAGCATTGATCTTCAAAAGAATGTTGCCAATAGTGGGTGGAGTCAGCTTCCTGACCGTTTTCATCTTGATGCACTGTGTTAGGATCTTAAACTTCATTTCAAGGATCTGCTTGACACTCGCTTGAATAATAATGGAATTAAATTTTTAATGCATGGAAATTTTTTATAAAAATTACGGTATGGGCTGACTCCTCCAATGTAGTCTGGGATCACTACGATCATCAAATCAAAAGTTCCCTTTCTAGCAACATCTTCCAAATATCTATCCAAATCAGGTTTTCCTCTAAACCTGTTTTGAGGTTGAAGCATCTGTGGTCTGCCTTCAAAAGTCATTCCAACATCTCTTGCAAACTGAGGGAATTTGCTCGCAATGTCGCTAGAAATGTAGATTTTGAGGTTGCATGAACAAAATTTGAAAACAAATATACTTTGTTTCACGCAATCCACACAAATCAACGATGGCCCAACTTTTGATAGCTCTGCATGGCTTTTGGAATTTTTGGTTGTTCATCTTCCATTCGCCATTCTGAACCCTGACTTCCTGTTCACCTTGGTACTTAAGTGCAGGGGCATTGAGAATTCTCCCATCGACAGGAGTCATTGAGCCGCTAACCTGGATTCCAAACTCTGCCAGGCAAGGATCTCTTGCAAGCTCCAGGCTGTTAAACTATAAATAAATCATGAAACTCTTAACTACATCAACTTAAAAAAAAATCAAATTTACTGCATCCATGATCTTCTTCTTTCGAATGTATGGCTTGGTTGCAGCATTTCTAACCATGTTCCTTGTCTGTTCTTCGTCAAGCTTTTTGATGGTGACTTGGTTAGGTGCAATCTTGCACAACTGTTATGTTATAGAGTTTCATAATAAAAATAATCGACGTTTATTATTAATTACTACCTCCATAGGCACGTAGATCTGCCGATCCTTGCTTCCAACGTGGAGGCAGGGCCAATAAGGATATTGCAATCTGCACCGTTTTTCTCGTTCATAATAGGCAGCCACAGTCAACTGTTGCTTACCACCATTAGGCATGTCCAATGTGAATCTAGGTGTGATATACGTTTAGTAAATATTAGGACATTTTATAAATAAAAGAAATAGATCATACTTCTGCTGACTAGCAGCTTGCACGACATCAACCACTCGATAAACTCTCTTGGAGTTGGCAATGTGTGGAATCTCGTATTCAACCTTCAGCCCTATATTGTACAAAAATGTTGCTTAGATCTGATTTATTAATTCAACATATGTTATAATTTAGAAATGTCAAAAGTAACAAAGCAGATTTTTTAAATAAAATAGAATTGTGTGATATTATTTTTCTTAGAAATATCCTCACAGATATTACAATAATAATTATTAAATACATTAATTTAATTAAAAGTATCCAACATCAAAAAATTTCTTACCTTTAATGTAGTTCCTGAACTTTTCGTCCAAACGTCTATCAACGTCTAGTTCCCAGTTAACGACATCAAATGGCCTTGGATTTTTGTTGTTAAAACTTGGTGCTTCTGTGCCAAGATCGATCACCAAGTCTCTCACAGACTGGGCTTTTGGAAATCCTTTGTGGGCCACTGATGAAACAGGTTCAAAATTTCACGGATGATAATGACAATAATATGAGCATTATTACCGTCAACATTAAGGTAGATCTGTTTGGCCCCTAATCCAGCACTCTGAAAAACTCCGTACCACAGCTCCATTCCATTGCCCAAACTGATAACCTCTCCTTTTGGAGCAGTGTAGAAGCTGCGACCCACTTGCAGCAATCTTAATTTGAAAACAAGAGTTTCAATAAACTGAAACACATTTTAACTAAACAGATTTACCTAGTTATGCCAGAATTCCTGAGCACAATGTCAAGGGCCTGAATGGCAGCTTGCGGTTGAGGCACCCGATCACGATTTTGGAAATATCTTCCGATGTCCGCAAGACTGATCTCGCTGGCCCTCTTCACTTTCACTTTGATTTTTGCAGTTTCAGGAGCACCAGTGTCAGTGAAACGCTCTTTGTTCTGGACCTGAATCTCCATTTGAGTCTAAAAAAATATTAAAAATCATAGAGATGACAAAATTCTAAAAACAAATTAAACCAACCTCGCCATCAATAAGCTCTTTGCAACTGAAGAGATTTTTGACGCCATCAAAAGCTGGATATCGCCCCGGCCAAACTATTTTGCCGAATGCAACAATGGCTGGTCTGGATTAGAAGAAAATGTTAATAAATATTACACTTGTGAAGAAAAAAAATAATTACTTGAAGTATTTCTTGGGACAATCTTTAGTGGAGCCGTCCTTTTCACTAACAAGCTTCATATCAACGTCATAGTGAATGATTGTCATTTGCTTATTTTTGACGTTAATTGTAAAATGATTGGTCTCCACTATCATTTTCTGTCCTTTAGTTCCGTAACCATTTCTGGCTGGGAACTTTGGCTGGAGTCTGGGTGTGATGACTTGCTGCACAGGCCCAGTGCTTTTCTCTGGACTAGGAGCAGAACTTCCAGAGCTTGATCCAGCAACTGTTGGTGTTGAAGGGTTGCTGGATGAAGTCTGGCTTGTGGCCGGGGACGAGCTAAGGCTCTGGCCACTGGAAGAGAACTCCTCCCTAGGGGAAATCAAAGGCTGGTTTCCTCGACCTCTTCCTCTAGCCCAGCCAGCTCGAGTTGGCTCCTCAGCGCCAAGTGACAACTGGGGTATAGGAGGAAAATGGCCTTCTGCTGGACCAGGACGAGATGGCGCAAAGTTTTCAGATGGTTGCCCTCTTCCGCGGGCTCGCCCTACAAGAAATAAAAATATGACGGAATCCCTTAATATTAATATTATTTCTACAAATACATAGAACTGCAACATAATATTTTTTGCAAATTAAAATTTTTTTTTTAATTATTTTAATTAGTAAAATACCTTAAAACATACATGAAACATAATAAAATAAATATGTTCTAATGATAAAAAATGATGTAATCTCTCTTATAAAGTTTTTGATTATAGTCGATATAAAAATTTAAGATTTTAAAAAAGTAACAAAGATTGAAAACGTACCTCGTCCTCTTCCTTTTCCACCCATTGTTCAGTTATTGCTGGAAAAAAATTACATATAAAGTAATTAATTGAGGGCACATGCAAGCTTGTTTTGTGCAAATTATTGGCAAAAAGATGATGCCAAATAATGTTAATGATCATAATAGTTAGTAATTATGCAAGATTACATCCCAGAATTCCTTTCAAATCCGAAATAAAATTCGCGAATTTTTTAATTGAATGCAAAAACACTTTTATGGAAATTCTCAAACTCATTGAAATTTAGCCATTTTCTTAACGGCATAGTGGACAAAGCAAAGTAATTTAAATTAATGTAAATTGCAGGTTTGGATTGGACAAATGATTGCTGGATGTTGGCACAGAAATTAACATTGATTCTTATGGGGCACAAAAATCCGTTGTCCAACCCACCTATTCACAAAACAATTTGAAAGCTCTGAATGTGGCCAACAATCAAGAATACCCTCAGAATTTCCCTTTTTTGAAATTTATAACGGAAAATCGTTTGCGAATTTTTGAAAATTTGTCACTTTCGCTCCATTGTGCTGTGTTTCTTGGTGCAATATTTCGTTACCATGCAAAATATAATAAATAATACCGAAATTAAGGCTGTAATTTCTGTGATTATCTGCTCACCCGAGTGTGTATGAAGAGTTTAGAGAGCGACGTCTCCTGGACGTCTCAAGAAAGAAGTGACCGAAACGATCTGACGTTTGTGCTCAAAGCGAGATGGTGTGCAAAAATTTTGGTTTTTCACCAACTCACCAGAAAATGGTTGTTTTCGTGACCCTTGCCGTGAACCAAACTTGTGAAAGTCAGTCGTAGTCGCTGCCGTCGTGTGTCGACAGTCGACCTCTTGAGTCGACCAATGCTCAACAAATGAGACAAATGAGTATCAACAAAAACAAACTTCAGCGCCTCCTGCAAACTGCGGCTATTCACCTGTACGGGATTGTTCCGAACTAATTTATGTGCCACGCCCCTCTGGCATTTAAAGAAAAGAAACATCAACAATCACAATCACAAACTTTTCGTCCACTGTTTTTTTGTTTCGAATTATAAAGCGAATAAATTCTATTAAATTTATTAGTAAGCAACGCAGCAGATCAAACACTCGTCAAAATGTCGTACATGTTAGCACATTTGCACAACGGATGGCAAGTTGACCAAGCCATTTTATCTGAGGAGGACAGAGTTGTTGTAAGTTTTTATTTTTCATAAAAGATTTTGTGGCGTTCTTGTACATTTTTTACTTTTTTTTTGCTTTGCTTCAACAGAATAACGTTTAGGCGTTTATACATAATGAGAATATATGTACAGTACATATCATGCCTGTGTATGTATGTAGCAATCTATGTAATGAACATAACTGTCAAAGCAGTCAAAGTGTATTTTACATTTACATAGTAGAATTTAGTGCACATTCATTATATAATGATTTATTTTTAAATTATAAATTCATATTCCTTAAATCGGTGTTTCCCTTTTTATCAGGTAATAAGATTTGGCCACGACTGGGATCCATCCTGTATGAAGATGGACGAAGTCCTTTTCAACATTGGAGAGAAAGTGAAGAACTTTGCAGTTATCTACTTAGTGGATATCACCGAAGTTCCGGATTTTAACAAAATGTAAGAAATGTAGCTTTCTTTTTAATTTCAAAGGCAATTTTTGTAAGAATAAAGGAAAGCTAATATATGTATTTATTTATTTTTCTCTTTGCAGGTATGAGTTGTACGATCCGTGTACTATCATGTTCTTCTTCAGAAACAAGCACATCATGATCGATTTGGGAACTGGCAACAACAACAAGATCAACTGGCCGCTGGAGGACAAACAAGAAATGATAGACATTGTTGAGACTGTGTATAGAGGTGCGAGGAAAGGTCGCGGTTTGGTTGTATCCCCGAAGGACTATTCTACGAAGTACAGATACTAAAGAATTAGTTCCGAGTCGTGGTGTTCTCATTTTTTTTTTTTTTATCAGATTTCAATAACCCGGCTTAATCAAATTATGATTTTTATATTATTAATGCCTGATGACGCAAAAAATATCATTTTTGAATAGTTAATAAATTGGACCTTATGGTGCAAAAACAAATTGCACTCTCTTAAAATTTATTGAGACATTTGTCAATTTTTTCCCAACACTGTCATCTGATAAACACAACTTTAAGAACTTTGCTGTGGAAATTTAGTTGCAAAATTTAAGTTGTTTGTTTGAACTGAAGATTTCTATCATCTAAATCATGAAAATTAAGTGGTAACGTGGTAACTCTTGTAATAATAAAGAATACATAGTAATAAACCAGTTTTTTTAGTCCATTTCATACAGGCATTAGAGTCTAAATATTCGCGGTGGCAGCGGCAACTGGCGTTAACTGCATGCTGAATGTTGCGGGTAGAGGGGTCTACAGTGCGTGGCAAGAACGTCGGGGGTTAACTGCAGCAAGGAAATTTTACAGGAGAAGCTAAAAACTAAAAACATCCAATTCTACGTGATTAGGATGCTTTTACGCTTCAAAATTCCCCTCACAATGTGTTTTGTGAGATAAAGTATATTTATATACTAATTATAATTGTTCATATTTTTACAAAACTTTAGCTGCTGAGTACAACTGATACCAATGTGCAATGGAGCTCTTAAATGCTTCCAGTTAATAAGTACTAAGTAAATCAAGTCTTTAATGTGTGTTGTTAGAAATTAAATTTTGTTATATTTTTATATAATATTAGTTACATATTATTCTAAAAAGTTTAATTTTTTAAATACATTTTTTATTATTATATTTTAATAGTTTTATTATTATTATTTTTTTTAAATTTCAAAAATTATTTTATTATTATAATAAAATATTTATTTTTATTCTTTTAATTATATAATAAAACATTTTATAAATATAATTTTTATTGCTGCTCATCTTTATGATTAATGATCAGCGTTATGCGCTTGACCAAACTGTGTTGCAGTGCAAAGATGATATTATTTGTTTGAAGAAGTTGACACTCGAGCAGATGATCATGGAAATGAAGCGATCGGGCTTTTCCTCGTTGCAGAAAATTATTTTTTATTCAAAAACAAATGGCTCCATTTGTTTTTGAATAAAAAACCATTTTCTGCAACGAGGAAAAGCCCAATCGCAAAGATGATACTTGAAATTTTCACACAATGAAACCGAAGAGTGCAAATGCGCATTTCTTAAAATCCTTGAAATTTATTGTCAAAGTTTTTCTCCTAAGCGTTCAATACAAATATAAAGGATATAATTTTTAAATTAACACCACATATTTTTGAAATTCTTATTTATCTCTCAATGGGCTTATAACTAAATTTAATTTTTCAAAGCCCCCTGCTTCAACATATTCCTTAATTCGTTCAAAATGGTTAGAGCATAAGTAAAAGATGAAATTATCAACTCTAATTTTAAGATTTGAGATTTTTAAATTGCATTGCTTAAGCAGGCTCATGCCAAATTAAATATCAGCACAATAATTTTGCCCGATACTAAGAAAATGGTATAGTTACTGCTCCCGATTTTCACCACCTTAAATTTGAGACTTGGGACAATTAATACAGGCACCAAATTTAATGATATTATATGTATTTTGCCAGAGTATATGCTATAATTGTGAATAAAAGTTGTATAATTCAAGTATGAAAGGTATAATTATTTTAGGATAAAAACCATTTAAAATAGAAAAAACTTTATGTAATACGTTATTTAAATGCGCAGGTTAAATTTATTGCTATTTTAATTTCATAAATTGATTTATTTTCAAGTTTTGCTCTCACAAATTAAATTGCGGGCTTAATTAAAAATAATCATGCATTTATTGGAAATCAAAATTTTTATACAGAATCCTTTTCGATTAAGAAACATAAACCATTATTATGTTTAATGTAAAAACTTATATATTTTTCCTAAGCGTATCTCAATCCTAAATCCTATAAGTCGCGCTATAAGCTATTTTTTTATTACATATTCAATGATAGAAAAAAAATTATAATCTAATGCAAAAAGTAGCGCTGGCAACGTGGCAAGAAAGCAGCAGAATCTCTGAGGAGCGGATTTTCGATCCTTGGCGGAGCCAAACGAGTTCTTTGTTCTTTTCGTGTCTGTACGTGTTTGTGCAGCGCAATTGAGAGAGAGAGCAAAAACTAATTCCTGGTGGAATTTTTCTCTATTAGTGCTCGAGGATCGGCATGAAATTTTGTTGTTTCTGTACATGAAAATCTTGTGTTCTGTCTTAAGTCTCGAGTTTCTGCATTCCTGTGCAGCAATATTTCAAAGTAAAGTTCCATCAGGAGAATAATTTCTTGAATTCAATGCAATTTTTAAATAATTACATGAGCTTAATATCAATAACAAATAAAAATATACCTGACCTCTTTTTAGAATAAAATTATGTTTTTTATCAATAGTTAATCTCGCGGTTTCACTCTTTCTAATAATCGACAAGATTCCGCAATCCTGATAAGCAATTAAAAAAATATATAATATAGTTTTTATTTTAACCCTAATCTAACCTTTAAATTGAAATTCATAATGTTTTTCGATCAAATGTTTAATCATAAAAATTAATAATCTTGCCGATGTTACAGAAATTATAGTCAAACTATAATTAATATAAAATGATTTTTATTTAGTCTTTTTATTTATGTGTACATAAAAATAAAAACTACATAAATCAAAGTTAATCTTAATATGCAACTTCTCGCGCATGTGAAACTGAATTCTGTATTCTGTAAATTTGCAATTTATGTGCATGCATAATCAAAATATCATTCATATTTCATTTAATTACAATATAATCAGTGTTTTTTACATAAGGGGAAAACCGTTTAATTTTATCAAGAATCAATTAATTAATTTCATGAAAAATTGATGGTAAAAAAGCGGGGATATGTAAGATGTAATTTTTATACAGAATCCTTTTCGATGAAACATAAACCATTATTATTTTTAATGTAAAAACTTATATATTTTTCCTAAGCGTATCTCAATCCTGTAAGTCGCGCTATAATTTATTTTTTTATTACATATGCAATGATAGAAAAAAATTTGTATAATCTAATGCGCGCATAAAAGTAGCGCTGGCAACGTGGCAAGAAAGCAGCAGAATCTCTGAGAAGCGGATTTTCGATCTTTGGCGGAGCCAAACGAGTTCTTTGTTCTTTTCGTGTCTGTACGTGTCTGTGCAGCGCAAACGAGAGAGAGCAAAAACTAATTTCTGGTGGAATTTTTCTCTATTTGTGCTCGAGGATCGGCATGAAATTTTGTTGTTTGCTGTACATGAAAATCTTGTGTTCTGTCTTAAGTCTCGAGTTTCTGCATTCCTGTGCAGCAATATTTCAAAGTAAAGTTTCATCAGGAGTATAATTTCTTGAATGCAAAGCAATTTTGTCGTAATTTTTAAATAATTACATGAGCTTAATATCAATAAAAAATAAAAATATACCTGACCTCTTTTTAGAATAAAAATATTTGTTTTATCAATAGTTTATCTCGGTTTCACTCTTTCTAATAATCGACAAGATTCCGCAATCCTGATAAGCAATTAAAAAATTTATAATATAGTTTTTATTTTAACCCTAATCTAACCTTTAAATTGAAATTCATAATGTTTTTCGATCAAATGTTTAATCATACAAATTAATCATCTTGCCGATGTTACAGAAATTATGGTCAAACTATAATTAATATAAAATGATTTTTATTTAATCTTTTTATTTATGTGTACATAAAAATAAAAACTACATAAATCAAAGTTAATCTTAATTATGCAACTTCTCGCACATGTGAAACTGAATTCTGTATTCTGTAAATTTGCAATTTATGTGCATGCATAATCAAAATATCATTCATATTTCATTTAATTACAATATAATCAGTGTTTTTTACATAAGGGGAAAACCGTTTAATTTTATCAAGAATCAATTAATTAATTTCATGAAAAATTGATAGTAAAAAAGCGGGGATATGTAAGATGTAATTTTTATACAGAATCCTTTTCGAAGAAACATAAACCATTATTATTTTTAATGTAAAAACTTAAATATTTTTCCTAAGCGTATCTCAATCCTATAAGTCGCGCTATAATTTATTTTTTTATTACATAATATATGCAATGATAGAAAAAAATTTGTATAATCTAATGCGCGCATAAAAGTAGCGCTGGCAACGTGGCAAGAAAGCAGCAGAATCTCTGAGAAGCGGATTTTCGATCCTTGGCGGAGCCAAACGAGTTCTTTGTTCTTTTCGTGTCTGTACGTGTCTGTGCAGCGCAAACGAGAGAGAGCAAAAACTAATTTCTGGTGGAATTTTTCTCTATATTTGTGCTCGAGGATCGGCATGAAATTTTGTTGTTTGCTGTACATGAAAATCTTGTGTTCTGTCTTAAGTCTCGAGTTTCTGCATTCCTGTGCAGCAATATTTCAAAGTAAAGTTTCATCAGGAGTATAATTTCTTGAATGCAAAGCAATTTTGTCGTAATTTTTAAATAATTGCATGAGCCTAAACGTTAGTGAAGTTGGCAATATCGCCAACTTTTTTTATCTTAAAAAAGGGTTATAAAAGAATGCTGATTGCGTTCTAGGGGATGCATTTGGCTATTATAAAGTAACCCCCGTTATGCATTAGACCTCTAGATGTACATTAAATATGGATTTTTCGCGATTTACACCCTCACGGCCGGGTTCAGCCGCTTTCTAACCCACCCCAACTTACACTCTTGACACCCTTACATAAAAAACAATCCTTACATCGCGGCTGAACCCGGCCTTTCAATTTAATTATTCACCCGAAGGTATTTTTATGGTGCCGACTACAGTGAAAAATCAGTTTTTCGCAAATTACACCCCCACGGCCGGGTTTAGCCGCTTTCTAACTCACCCCGTTTGACACCCTTACGTAAGAAAACCACCCTTAAATCGCGGCTGAACCCGGCCCTCTAATTTAATTACTCAACGAAAGTATTTTTCTGGTGCCGAAGACACCTGAATATCAGTTTTTCGCGATTTACACCCCCACGGCCGGGTTCAGCCGCTTTCTAACCCACAACAACTTACTTCCTACACACCCTTACTTAAAAAACAACCCTTACATCGCGGCTGAACCCGGCCTTCTAACTTAATTATTCACCTGAAGGTATTTTTATGGTGCCGATGACACCTGAATATCATTTTTTTTATCAATTTTTAAAAAAATTAGTGAATTAAATATTTAATTAACAATTGAATATTTATATAAAAAATTTCCACAAATCGCTGGCCGCTGTAAATTGATTATCCAACTTTGAATTTTGATCGACTTGAAAATTTCCAAACTTCCCATAAAATAATTTAAAATAGAAAATTTTGACGAAGACTGTGTCTTATAAAATTGTGAAAATTAACAAGAAACTAATTTTTAACTTTACGGGGTTTACTATGTGCATTATCTTTCCGGCCTGCCATTTTCATATCTGGATTTTTTTTTAAAAAATAATTCAATTGAAATGTAAATTTCTATTAAAAATATGCATTACATTTTTCTTTACATTATTCAATTCTGTAGCAATAGTTCTGAGCGACAACAGTGCTACGACGAAAGTGATTCCTGTGTGTGTTTGCTATGCGGTGAGAAAGGCACCCAGTACACCTGGCCAAGTGCAAAAATCGCGTCCTTAGTATTAATGACTATTTGAAAATGAAGTGAAAGACTTTAACTTTATTTTGTCGCGCACCACATTGAAAATTGCTTCGTAAACTTCTCTAAGTTAAGTTGAAGTTGTACTCAAATGAGTTTCAAATAAAAGAATATATTTTATTCAATTTAATTTTTAACTCTAAATCGATGTATTTATACAGGTTAGCATCACCCAGAGCAACCCATTACTGTTTGCTACTAATTGTTTTTTTTTCATAAACTTCTAAGTCAAATTATCAATGTGTAGCAGTCTGGTTTGAATTTTCTATTTCCCAGTTTTTTTAATTGTTTTTTTTTTTTTACCACTTTTGAGAAGATTGAGATTTTCTTGATGGTGTCATCTGAAATATTTTGATAAACATGCTACTGAATGAGGATTTTTTTAACTTAACCCAATTTTACCCATGTATGTATACATATGTGTTTCCTGCCCCGGACTTGTTATAAATTTTTTCCTAATAAAATTTCATAAATTTTATTTTTAGATTAAAATACTAAATTTACTAATTTTTAAATTTATATCAAGAAAATGAAATTCTCAAATGATAATTGAAGTGGAATATGTAATAGTAATCAATTTTAAGAAACAACAATAAAAATTAAATGAATTGATAAAAAAGTGCTAAATTAATAAACCAAAATTCTGGAAAATGTGTGTGACATAATAATTGTATTTCTTAAAAACAAAAAAATACATGGGGTGTAATTTTTTTCGTTATTCAGGAAATCAAATCAAGAAAATAATTGTTATTTCAAACAGCTGATATGCTGAACCCGGCCGTGAGGGTTCAAATCGCGAAAAATCCACATTTTATGTACTTGAGGTCTAATGCATAACGGGTTACTGTATAATAGCCAAATGCATCCCCTAGAACGCAATCAGCATTCTTTTATAACCCTTTTTTAAGATAAAAAAGTTGGCGATATCGCCAACTTCTCCACTTTTAAAAAATGCCAAAGCCGAATTGATATCGCGCCAACTTCACTAACGTTGAGCCTAATATCAATAAAAATATACCTGACCTCTTTTTAGAATAAAAATATGTGTTTTATCAATAGTTTATCTCGGTTTCTCTCTTTCTAATAATCGTCAAGATTCCGCAATCCTGATAAGCAATTAAAAAAATACATAATTTTGTTTTTATTTAAAGCCTAATCTAACCTTTAAATTGAAATTTCATAATGTTTTTCGATCAAATGTTTAATCATACAAATTATCATCTTGCCGATGTTACAGAAATTATGGTCAAACTATAATTAATATAAAATGATTTTTATTTATTCTTTTTATTTATGTGTACATAAAAATAAAAACTACATAAATCAAAGTTAATCTTAATATGCAATTAACTTCTCGCGCATGTGAAACTGAATTATTCTGTAATTTGAAATTTATGTGCATGCATAATCAAAATATCATTCATATTTCATTTAATTACAATATAATCAGCGTTTTTTATATAAGGGGAAAACCGTTTAATTTTATCAAGAATCAATTAATTAAATTTCATGAAAAATTGATGGTAAAAAAGCTGGGATATGTAAGATGTAATTCATTGCAACTGGGAATTTTATTATATATCTGGTGGTGACGCAACCGAAAATGTATGTAGAATCGGCTCGTGTGCAAGTTGTAAGAGGAATGTTGGATTTTCTCATTATTCTCTTTTGCTTTACGTTTTCTCTGCGGTGGCGGATTTATTTCAGCGCGTGCCGCGAGTCCAAAGTCCAGGTCGGCCGAGCGCTGCCGAGCCAGGACCAATCAGCGAGCGTCGTTGGCACCGGACCGGAGCCAGCCAATCAGCAGCAGCAATGCGCGCCCCACAAAACCGTTCGCCCGCGCTTCGATCCCTCATAGCGACGATTGCTGCTGACGTGCCAAGAGCCTCCAGGATCCAAGCCACTTTTCCGCCTTTTCTAACCACATTTTCCGAATCCGAGACCCAGGTCCGACAACAGCGTGCGTTTTTGCTCTCAGGTCTTTTAAACAGATCCGCTGTTGTTGATTTTTTTCTTCGAAGAAAGTGCGTCCCGAGTCTCTTTTCTGGTGAGTCTTTATTAATTTTCTTTCTTTATGCGCGAAATCGCGTTTTATCTATTTCTTATACCTTGCCGGCGAACGCGGGCTGCCGTTTGCCCATTTCATGAAAAAGGATTTAATTGCGCGGCGATACTGGCAAATGCGAGATTTTCGGGGCCGGGAGCGGCTGAAGGTGCTTTCCGTCGCTTAACCCGTAGCCCGCCGTTCAGAGATGCTAATTGTTTGAGTGAGTCCATCGGGAGCTTACATAAATTTTTCTCTCGAGGACGAATCCCATAACCTGGAAAATTCTCCTTTTACCACCTACTCCCGCGCTGAGTTCTGAGTCAATATCTCTTGGGAATTCACGTTCCCGAAAAGTTATTAGTTAGTCCCGGATATTATTATTAATTTTAATTTACATATATGTAATGAAAATTCTAAATAATTTAAGTAAAAATAAGGTTTTTATTTGAATCCAGTGAAAATTTGAAATTTTTATTCATAAAAATTGTTTTTTTTTCTCATTCACAGCGAAAAATATAAAAAATTTAAAATTCCTAAAACTCGGTTCATACTCAATTTTTCATTATTTCGCTTCCAGGATTTTCCCGGTTCACTTCTGCCTTGTAATAAATGGGTGCACAATCGCTTCGGGGAGGCAAATTTTTCGGGAATCCCCAGGACTTCTGCAAATTCCCGTTCCTGGTGGACACACTATGATATGGGTGAGGAGAGAGGAATTTTTGCCCGACCGCATTCCTCAGCCTTGTAGTTTATCAGAGCTCGCGCTTTTCAGCTCTCGATGAGGCCAACAAGAACAAACGTGTTTGGACTCGCGCTTTTCAGAACTCCTTCGACACTCTTGCACCACGACTTGAAACTAGCCTCTCTCTCCATGGCCTCTTAATTACCAACTCGCAATTTTTCTTATCCAGTCTAGTTTTTTCCAACGTAACATTAATAATTGTGCAAATTAAAAATTTTTTGCTGTATATCCATTACAATATTTAAATTTATATTGTATTAATTTTGAAATTTTTAAGAAATTAAAATTTTGTGCACCACGATTTCCAACTAGCCTCTCTCTCCAGGTTCTCTAACTAACTCGCAAGTTGTCTTTTCGAAATAGTCTTGATTTTTTAACGTTGCATTATTTATGATTGTGCAAAATAGTTGCTGAATTTTAATATTTTAATTTAATAGGTAAACAAATTTTTAATTTTTTTAAAAATGAAATTTTTTGTCCTACGATTTGAAATCATCCCTAGCCTCTTTCTGGTTTCGACTTGATTGTTGTAATGGATTTTGACATTTAAAATTTTGTGAGAATTTTTTTTCATTGTGAGGCAACAGTGGATTTAAGAATGCCTCTTTTTCGTCAGATTAATTATGCCAGAGATTGGCTTAGCCAAACTTTTCTTGTAGAAATTCTGATGGCTTGGGATTGATTAGAAGTAATGACATTTTTTAACCTCCTCATTAGTCAGATGTTCTATTTAAAAACCATATTATACAAAGAGAAATATAATCAATTATACATTTCTTAAAATTTCAATATATTACGAAATTAAACTTAAATAAATTAATCCGTGGATTATATCCATTCAAATTCTTCCCTAATTATAGTATTAAAATTCAATGTTAATTTTATAATCAGCTACTCTTATATTATGCATAAATTCTTTTTTATGAAAGAAAAAAATTAATTGACCTGATTAGCAATTACGGTTAAGGAGAAACGTAGAGGTGTCACCACTGTCGCTAGCAGTGCGGATAGAAAATTTTGATGAGCGATGCGCTAAACAAAATAGGACAATTTCGAGAGGAAAGTTGAATTCTGATAAACGCTTTGTGGCAAGCTTTATTGTAATTTTAATCCATTTAATTGAAATTTACCGCTGTAACCACAATTTTGGATAAATGTGTTGTAATTAACTTTTCTTTTGAAATAAAAAATCAATTAATTTTTGTTGATAAACGAGAACTTTTAACTGGTCTAACTATCCTTAAGTAGATTTTAATTGAAATATTAAACAAGGCTCTAGAGACGATAAAGCCCTGGCGGAATCAATCGTCATGGTGCCGAATTTTGACGGACTTGATTACTTTTTCGGTCTCTCGGCTACAATTGATCAAGTTGATACCAAGGGCCGGCAACCCGCATCTTTCTTTTGTCACGCAGGTTGCCTAACCTCGTTTGCATCTATATCAGTCCTAATTTGAATAGTAAATGAAAATATTGAATTTTTAATCAGCTCTAATGCATATAAACATTCTAATTACAATCCATTTTGTTAATTTTGAAATTTTTATTATTTTTTCAACTTACATTGAAATTTGAAATCAATTCATTTTATTAAAAATTGGTTTTTACTTAAATTGCAATTCATAATTATATATTCTTTGAATTTAAAGATTCCATTTTGCTGTCAAAACGCACCTGCCCTGATTTTCGGCCAAAAATTTGAATCGGCGATTGAAATCTCTTCCCCGGCCATTTTGGCCCCACGCAATATTTTGAGGCAGGAGAGACGCAAACTCCCTCCGCTTGCTGGTGGCTGCGGCTGCTGCGACCTCCGAAACGATTGCGAACAAGTCTGGACGGCGACGAGAGACGTGTTCACGAGAGGCAAGCACAAAAATGAAAATAAAATCGCGCTGATTGAAAATTTAATTAAATCGAGTTTATTAATCAACTTCATATTTGAAGCATTGATTGCATTATTATAAATTACGAACCCTGGTGTTTGTGCTGTTTGTCGACGCGCTTTTTTTAATTTTTTAAATTGCAAAAGACGAACAAAGTGATGCAACTAATTAGCATGTTGTATGCAAATTCAGTACATAATCAACTGATGCTTACTGTTAAATGTGACTGCGCGTGACCTAATTTTGCTTTCGTCAAAATAAAAATGCAGCTCGCTCAATCTCGATTTGGATCCAAATGGACGAAACATCATTCGCGGTAAAGAGCTTAAAACGTTTCGATTCTTCATCAAAGCGCGCCCATTTTAATTTCCTGGATAAAGTGCGGATTTCTTTATTACAATTATCTTGAGCTCACGTGTTGCGGAACAAGCATTAATTAATGCACCTGGCATTCCGCTCTTTGCCGCTCACAACAATTATAAATTTCAAATTTTCAGCAATCATTATTTTAAATTGAATTACTTTTCCTCTTTTATTCTTTAAAGAAAATATTTATCTGGATCAAAGTTGGTAGCGATTCCGCGAGAATTTTGTTATTTTAGTACTTGTACCGTAAATTTTTGACGAACAAATCTTGAGGGCCCAATCGGTGTCTCGACAAGGGAATTGAATTGTAAATAGAGCGAAAAGACCGTTTTGGTCCAAGTGACCTTGAGTGGGAGTAGAAATTAAATTGTTATCAGAGAATCGCAATGAAATTAAATTAAAATCAGAGGCCAACATTTATGTTACGAATTGACCACGGGCGCAGGGGCTGACTGCACCGCCCTTTCGTCAGCCCTTGGATCGTGCAGTGTGTTGGTTCGACCTCTGGTGCTGGTTCTCAAGGTGCATAAATTCCCTGAATTTGATTATCATTTTTTAATTTTTTTAATTGAAAATCACCTTAATCAGATCACGTGTCACGTTCACTTTCCTAAGGAGAATAAAATCTGAAACTCAGGAAATTTTTACGATAAAATTCCCTGGAGCTGATTTTAAAATAGATATTTAATTGATGGCATCACGTGACTTCAAATTTTGGTGCACTTTGAAAATTGAATATGAAATATAACTTGACAAATTTACTTGGAGAAAATAATTAATTTCAATTATTTTAAAAGGAGTGAGAAGACCTATTTTTTGTCACCTCGAGTGGTAATCTTGATCTCAAATTTGCCCTCGGAAATTGGGTGGGGTGCCAGAAAATCATCCTGGGAAGATCGGCGAGCGTGCGCCCCGAGCAAAATACGCGTGTTTTTCTCATGAGAGCAGGACGCGCGATCAAACAGCTCGCTCTGCTCTCGCCGAGTGAAAAAGTGCAATTGCAGGATTTTTCTCCAACTTCTGGACCAAAATAAATTGGTGTTGGGACGTTTTATAGATTTTGCGACAAGCCGCGCCCGCGCTCAAAACCAACCTGTGACCTTCAGAAAGGGCAGAACGTGAGCTCAGAGTGCCCAATAGGCAGAAAGAGCAACCCTGGCCGCTGATTTGACGCCGGATTATTGACGGGCGCACGCGAATTAGCCTTTAACGAAATTTGAACGCATTTTCCTTAAAGGGTGAAATTAACGTGTCGGGCGGCTGCGCGCGAGGAATACTGTGGCGAGTGGAAAATAAATTTCGGCCGCTATCAAAAGGCGGCGGTCTGAAATTTCAAACCCGTGTATAGAGCGGGCACTTTTTAATTTTCCGACCAAATGTAACTCCGATTTGTGCCTTTTTAACCCTGAAAAAATTCACCGAAAACACCTCGATTTTTTTTTCTTTTTTCACGGCTTACCCTGAGGATCGCTCCACATTCAGAGATTGCCTTTGTTGCTGATTTTTTGCGAGGAATCCAAAAATGATCAAAATATTAATACTACTATTGCTAAGATAGCCAATCGACTGGAAATTTAATTTTAGGTTATTAAACGTAAATTTGGGTTCAACGACGCTGCATCTTTCAAGGGAGCTTGTGCTGAGAAATCCTAGTTATTTTTTATCTGGAAAATGTTTTGATTTTAATTTTTTTATTGTTTTAGTATACCTAGGTAAAGGCTGGTGCCATCTCAGGCATCAGTCTGAGCTTGGGTTTTGTTTATTGATTTAGTATACCTAGGTAAGGCTGGTGCCATCTCAGGCATCGGTCTGAGTTTTGGATTTTTCATTTTATCATAACATTTAAAAAAAAAAAAAAATAGCAATATAAGGGCTCGCGAGCGGAGCGCAAGCGTCAATATTTTTCATGCCGCAAGCGGGAGCGCAAGCGTTTTTTCAATATATAGAGGATTTCTCATAATCCCAAAATTTCAAAAAATATTTTAATGACACCCGATGGAAAAGAGTGTATTTTTAGACCGTACATAAAATAGCATTGATAATAGAATTGTACGTAAGAAAAATTTGAGAAGACCAATTCAAATTACATTTCGCTTAAAAAAAGCGACATCTGAAGAAGAGCGCTCGCGAGCACTCTTTTGGGTAAAGAGCAAAAATGATTTGAATTCGATTAAAATGTAAAAATTATTTGAATTTGATTAAATGATAATGTGGGTTCAACGGCGCTGCACCTGTCATGGGAGCTTGTGCTGAAAAATCCTAGTTATTTTTAATCGAGAAATGTTTTGAATTTTTTAAAAGGTAAAAATGATTTGAATTTGATTTAACGTAAATGTGGATTCCACGGCGCTGCACCTGTCAAGGGAGCTTGTGCTGAAAAAATCCTAGATATTTTTCATCGAGATATTTTTTGAATTTTATTATTTTGAATTTGATTAAACGTAAATGTGGGTTCAACGGCGCTGCACCTGTCAAGGGAGCTTGTGCTGAAAAATCCTAGTTATTTTTGATCGAGGAATGTTTTGAAATTTATCAAAATGTAAAAATATTTGAATGCGACTAAATGTAAATGAGGGTTCAACGGCGCTGCACCTATCAAGGGAGCTTGTGCTGAAAAATCCTAGTTAATTTTAATCGAGAAATGTTTTGAATTTTATTGATAAGGTTATAATGTTTTGAATTTGTTTAAAGTATTATAATAAAATCGCGCCAATTGAAAATTTAATTAAAACGAATTTATTAATCAACTTCATATTTGAAGCATTGATAGATGATGAACTTATGCAACTTTTTTATATTATCAAATCAGTATCTTGAGCCGAGTTTGAAAGCATTTTGCGGCAAATATTTAATTTTAATTTTTCATGTGGAGAAAATTTTTGAAATTAAAAACGCATTTAAAAAAGGTAGCCAATTAAATTATCTTTCTTAATTGTAATACTGGCAATGCCGTTGCAATTTTCATTACTTACGCTAGGAGGACTCGAAGTCAGAATTTGTTATTTTATGGATGGCATAAGTTTTAAAGTATTTTCTAAGATTCAATTGGAAAGTTAATTTTAACTGCGCAATATATTTGCAACTATACTGTGCATGTATCAATAGGAAATTAAATTGAAGTTTTTCCAATAATCTTTTGTCTCTTGAAATGCGCCCCCATCACGAGTATAAATACACGTTAAAAAAACATAAACAGAAAACTCTAACAATGAATGCATTATTATAAATTACGAACCCTGGTGTTTGAGCTTTTTGTCGACGCGCTTTTTTTAATTTTTTAAATTGCGAAAGACGAACAAAGTGATGCAACTAATTAGCATGTTGTATGCAAATTCAGTACATAATCAACTGATGCTTACTGTTAAATGTGACTGCGCGTGACCTAATTTTGCTTTCGTCAAAATAAAAATGCAGCTCGCTCAATCTCGATTTGGATCCAAATGGACGAACATCATTCGCAGAAAAGAGCTTAAAACGTTTCGCTTCTTCAACAAAGCGCGCCCAATTTAATTTACTGGATATAGTGCGGATTTTTTTATTAAAATAATTTTGAGCTCACGTGTTGTGATACAAACATTAATTAATGCGGATGGCATTAAGCTCTTTGCCGCTCACAACAATTAAAAATTTCAAATTTTCAGCAATCATTACAATCATCATTTTAAATTTAATTACTTTTCCTTTTTTATTTAAAAAAAAAAAATTAGATTTATCTTGATCAAAGTTGGTATCGTTTCCACGAGAATTTTGTTATTTTAATACTTGTATCGAAAATTTTTGACGAACAAATTTGAGGGTCCATACGGTGTCTCAACGAGGGAATTGAATTGTATAAAGAGCGAATAAACCGATAAGCCGTTAACGAAATTTGAACGCATTTTCCTTAAAGGGCGAAATTAACGTGTCGGGCGGCCGCGCGCGAGGAATACTGTGGCGAGTGGAAAATAAATTTCAGCCGCTATCCAAAGGCGGCGGTCTGAAATTTCAAACCCGTGTATAGAGCGGGCACTTTTAAATTTTCCGACCAAATGTAACTCCGATTTGTGCCTTTTTAACCCTGAAAAAATTCACCGAAAACACCTCGATTTTTTTTTCTTTTTTCACGGCTTACCCTGAGGATCGCTCCTCATTCAGAGATTGCCTTTGTTGCTGATTTTTTGCGAGGAATCCAAAAATGATCTAAATTTTAATACTACTATTGCTAAGATAGCCAATCGAATGGAAATTTAATTTTAGGCCATCGTATTCAAGTTTCAACCAAATATATAGCTCTAGCTGCTTTGTAGAAAAAGCTAATTGGCATACGAGAGGAGGTTCATAGATAAGTCCGATTTACTCGAATTAACTTACGATAAAAAACGCCAAGTCAGGCGAACATGCTGATAACAGAACAATTTTTGCTTAATTCATTATCATATTAATTAAATTATTCATCTGAAATTAATTTTTCGCCTTTTTTAATCTTTGTTATAAACTTCTTTTTTAATATATTTCTCAAGCCAAATCATTAATACGCAGTAAATTAAAAAAAAAACCGTCAAAGCCTTGATCAATGTTTGACGTTTCAAGCGACCAGAACAAACACTGACACGAAGTTAGACCCGGCGCTGCAGGGAACAAAATAGTGATTAAATCGAATTAGACTCGGCTGCAGTCGCTGCGTACAAAGCGGGTCTGTCTGCGACTCCTTCCGCGGCGGCCGCCGTTTTTGCCGGCTTCTGTCGGTCGACAATTCTGCCTATTTAGGACCGAATCTCGACCTAAATCTTCGCCCCAGCAACACATGATGCACTTGTAAACAGTGGCAGTCTAAACCAATCGTAATTGGGCTTGCTCGATTTTTTGTGTGTGCAAACACGAGATGAGTAGTGCAACCTGACAAAGTGCCCAGTGAAATTAAATAACAAAAACAAATTCACCTTCTGATTTGACGACCTTTTTCATTGTTGGGGGCCTAAAAGAGGATGCAATTTCGGGATGAGGAATCTAGTGGTGCGTCATTAATTTTGTGATCCGAGCGGCCGTTGTTGCGCTATGAGCATAAATACGCGCGCCTCTGCTTTACGCTTCACTCAACTCTCTCACTCGACGGCTGCACTCGCGGCGCATTTGGACGTTTGCGCGAATTTAATAATTTATTACTTAGCGTCGAGAAAAATCTTTCATATTCTCAGTATTGGTAGCCAAGTACATTAATTAATTTAATTTTTTATTTTTTTTTAATAATTTTTTAAAAATTATTTATCTGGAGCAAAGCTATTGACGTTTCCGCGAGAATTTCGTTGCTTTAGTTTTTAATTTAAAGGGGAAAATTTGAAAAAATAAAAAATCTTGCAGAAAATAGTAGCCAGTAAAATTCACTACAATTTATTTCGTAGACTTTTGGTTCTAAAATTATTATTTTTATTTACCAATGGGATAACCAAAGTCTAAATATTACTTTTGTCTTTTATTAAAAAAGTTTTTTTGATTATTTTTGAGATAGCCAATCGATTGAAAATTTAATTTTGATCTTTAAACTCAATTTTCATCAAAATATGTTGAGCCGATTTTAAATTACAGAGTTAAATGGATGTCGTTGAGGCCGAGTAGCATGTTTTTAGTCCATATGCGCTTACTTCAAAGCGATTCAACCTATTTTGATGGAATTTGAGATCTCAGAAAAAAACTACAAAAACTTTTTCCAATGAGAAAAAGTAATGTTTCGACTTTGGTCAGCTCGTTGGTAAATTCAAAAAATATTTTTAGACCCAAAAGTCTGCAAAATAAATTGTAGTGAATTTAACTAGCTACAATTTTCTGCAAGGTTTTATATTATATTTTTTTTTTAGATTTTTCCCTTTAATTTAAAAATTAAAGCAAAAAAATTCTCGCGGGATCGTCAATAACTTTGCTCCAGACAAATAATTAAAAAAAAAAATAAAAAATAAGATTGTTTAATTTACTTGGTTGCCAAGTAATAAATTATTAAATTCGCGCAAACGTCCAAATGCGCCGCGAGTGCAGCCGTCGAGTGAGAGAGTTGAGTGAAGCGTAAAGCAGAGGCGCGCGTATTTATGCTCATAGCGCAACAACGGCCGCTCGGATCACAAAATTAATGACGCACCACTAGATTCCTCATCCCGAAATTGCATCCTCTTTTAGGCCCCCAACAATGAAAAAGGTCGTCAAATCAGAAGGTGAATTTGTTTTTATTATTTAATTTCACTGGGCACTTCGTCAGGTTACACTACTCATCTCGTGTTTGCACACACAAAAAATCGAGCAAGCCCAATTACGATTGGTTTTGAATCTCACTGTTTACAAGTGCATCATGTGTTGCTGGGGCGAAGATGTAGGTTGAGATTCGGTCCTAAATAGGCCGAATTGTCGACCGACAGCAGCCGGCTAAAACGGCGGCCGCCGCGGAAGGAGTCGTAGACAGACAAGACCCGCTTTGGCCGCAGCGACTGCACCCGAGTCTAATTCGATTTAATCGCTATTTTGTTCTCTGAGTGCAGTTCGGTGCAGCGCCAGGTCTAATAGACTCCGCAAAACTGAGTCTGTTAGTACTAATTTTGTGTCAGTGAAGTCCAGTTCCCGAGACAAGTTGTGTTGGCTCTGCGAATTTCGTTTCCTCTAACCATCGTGGACTACCTTTTAGCAAAAAGATGAATTATATTGAAATTATAGCTTAATAGCCATAAAAATGTTAATTTTCGTAAATTTTATGTTTATTTTTAATCATATTTTACTGAATTTTTGCGTATTCATCGTTTTTTTTACCAAATGCGACTCAGAAGCGCCCTTAAAAAATATATGCCTCTTGCCCTTTTCATTGCACAAAAGCACTTCCGAGGCAGATCGCGTTTCGGCAAAACGTTTTCTGACCAAACCGGGTCGGCCAACAGCCCAGCACACAGTTGGCATTTAATTTGACCCTAGCGGCTGCGGATTGATTTTCATGGTTCAAAAAAATGCCTTTCAAGTCACCTTAATAGAAATCCAAGTATTTAAGCCAAAACGCCCATAATTATGTCTTGAGAGAATTACCGATTATTTTCGCAGTTCTCGGCCGCTGCACTCGATCTCGCCAATCCAAATTTCAGCGGCTTTGGTTCCGCATTTTATTTGCCTGACGTCTTTCTGGAAGATTAATTGAATTGATTTCTGCATTCATTCTTGAAATCAAATTTAAGATTTTGATGAAAAACGTTAGTGCCAGTAGTTGTCTGAGTTATGACGAGATTTAATTAACGGTGGCTGAAAATTTAATTGCACAATTGAAAGTGCCTGCACGTTGATGAAATTAAGTCTCATGATTAATTTGCTATTTCAATTGGTATTTAAAATAGATTAGAAGTTTATCAATTGTTGAGCAACTATATTATTTGTATTGATTATTAAGAGTGACCAATGTGCAAAATAAAATTTTTAAATCCATGACAAACTTTTAAACGTGATTTTTGTTTGTTTTACAGAGGTTGAAATCATGGCGCAACCAAACCTCACTGATTTATTCAGCAACATGTCCCACGACGAGCTTCTCGTGAGCATCCCCCTTTTGTATGCTGAGGTAAATTATAATTTAGCGTCAATAAATTGTTCATAAGTAATACTTATTTGCTCTCTCAGGCCCCCACTGCCGCCTGGCGGGATGTTTGCCTGATTGAACTGTTCAGAAGAATGACTGACAAGTTCAAGAGCTGCGACGCCGAAACCCGCCGTCAAGGGAGGGCCTTGCTGGAGCTTGCTTGCCTTCTGGTCCTCGACCCCGCCACCAAAGTGGCACTTCTCATCAGATGGCTCTATTTAGTTCCTACACCTCCGTTCTGCGCCCCGCTGCAAGCCTCGGTGGCCGTCGAGGTGCTCAGGACCATCGTCGAGAGATATGGAAGCTGCCCTGAGTTCCAGTTTAGCAGTGATCTAGCGAAGGACATCGGAATGGAGTGCCTTGATGTCGCAGCCGGTGGACAGGGCTGGCGTTCCAAGCCACTCCATGAAGTCCTCTTCGATCTATCTGACAAGTATGAGGAAGCATCGGTAAGAGTCAAATTTTTAAGGAATTGTGCCTAAGTTAAGCTGCCTGCGCCCTTCAAAATATATTCAGTTGGCAATTTCATTCATTCAAAGCTGGTGCCCTATTATGATATATAATACGCATTAAAAGTAAATTTTGAGTTTCCAATGCAGCAGCCAACAGGAGAATCAAATTTTTTATCTTGCTGCACACTGTTTTTAAAAACTCTTGTAAAAACTTTTTTTTTCCCATAAAAAACTCGTCAATTTTGTAGTTTGTTAGATTTCAAAATTTATTTGCTTTAAAAAAATCATAATTATTATTCAAGCCCCGACGGCTGAAAATAAGTGAGATGCATGGGAAATATCAGTTTGTAATGTATAGTAATAAGATTTACTGGACAATCAATACACTTAATTACTCGTGCAGCAAATTAAGCATCACAACAACAAGAAAAATTAGCCTCATGATAACACTGAATACCAATGGTTGCGATGGTGGATGTTAAAATATTATATCTCAACATTCATTTTATTTTTTTTATTTTGTCATGTTTTGTGATGTTGATGTCAAACCAACACAGCATCCACTCTAAAGTAGTTTTTGGTTTGGAAAATGATAAACAAGCGAAAGCAAAGCTGCGTGAATTGAAAGTTATTTGAAGGTGAATTGTTCTATCAAGAGCTAGCTGATTGTTCTGAGCTCGCTGATTTTTTGCGCACAACTTGATTTCATGGTCACTTCCAAGGTAAAGGTCATCCTTCGGATGTCACTGGGGCCATAATATGCGTTTTTGCTTTTTTTTTATATTGTTTATTTTCATGGTCAGAATGCAAACACCTCAGCAGGAATATTTTTGATAATAAAATTTTAAATGCCATGTGGAATATTAATTATGTACGTTGCTTATAAATGAAAACACCAGCTTTTTGCATCCACTCAGACGATTATTAGTAAATAATTTGAATTTATAATTCAATTTAATATTCTCACAAAAACTTTTCATTTACTGTCCGTATTTTGAGTCAGTGAGTTTGGAAAAGAGTTATTCCTTAGTCGGGCAACTTAATTTGGATGGTTTTGGAAAAAAGCAGAAATTTTACTCAGAAAATTCCAATTCATAAAATTTAACTACCCTGAACTTGGGTTTGACCTCTTCCTAATTTTTCTGCACGCAGCAGAAAAGCTTTAATTATTAAATCCTAAAGCCAACCTTATTTCCGAATTTTAATATCTTGTTATATGTTGTAGCAACATCGCAAATGGCCAGTGATAAAACCAAATTTTATCAAAATTGGTCGACCTTTGCCTTTTTTGTTGGGTTGTTTCTGACAAACCCTTAATAAAGTGCTTTGTTTCCTTAAAATTGATATTTGTTTAACTTTAATTTTTGACTAAAATTTTAATGTTCTCCTTTTTTATTCAACAGAGGGATTTGGTGGTCAAAGCTCTTTATAAAACTGAGTGTGCCAAGGCTGAGGCATTGATAACGGACGTAGCAGGCCTGAAAAAATTCATCATCAACACCGTAAGTAATCTTACCCATACTACGAAAGTTTCTCTCCAGTTACTCTGCCTTGAACCCCAAGTCAGTTAACGCGTGATCTGTGAGATCTGCTAATCTAAGTCAATTTTAATGCTGATTTTATATTAGCTGCTGAAAAAACTCTGAAATAAAATTTTGTCAAATCTTCAGTCTGCATAAGCATTGAGTGAAGTATACAGTAAATTATTTCAATCCGAGGATCACAGCTTCAAGAATAAGTTTTCAAAACACTACGGTTGATTTGTATCTCAAGAACACAGGCATTTTCACTATAAGAGTTATATTTACTTCTTGCGTAAATTTTTTCTATTCTTCCGGTTTATACTGATGTAAACAAGACTTCGGTTTCAGAATTGCAGATCTTGATACCTCTTTTTATTTTACTAGCAGAAGGTAAATCACATCCCAAAGTCGACATGAAGACTGAAGTGTCGAACTATTTATTTAAATTCTCAACAAGAAATCTTAATATGAGCAAGAAAATGATGAATAGTAATTTACTTTCAGTTTCTGAGAAAAAAATTTAAAACCAGTAAAGAGCAAATTCGCAACAGTGATTTTAACTTTACGGCCTCACTACTCTGCATTGTCTAAATACATTGCCTGCTTGAGTATTCGCAGAAGTTCTGTTCATAATTTATAATTTCCATCTTATTAGCTGCGTATAAGCTTGCTCTCCTCCAATTTCACTGTTTTGTCACTGAAAATAATGATTTTTATATTTTTTTTCTCAAATCATTTCCGCAGTAATGAATTTCGCAGGAATGTCAATAAAGACTAGACTCTCACCGTTTCCAGTGGTGGATAACAAAGAATTATTTTCCAAATTATACTGCTGATCAACCTTTCCAAATTATAGCACCTGCAGTTTGATTCACTGCTTTACTGTTGATTCGATACAGAGGAAAAGTAAAATGGAGTTTTCTCATGAGGTCCAGCAGAGTAATTCGCACCACTCATTTTCTTTCCATGTGCTCTCCATTCCTTTTAATTGCTTTGCAATTTGATTGTTAGTAACCATCTATTTCAATGATAATTTCCAGTATCCTTAAGAATTTTAATGAAATTCATGCTCTCTTCACATCACAACAGAAACCAATGAACACAGCCTCATTTTAAACAATTTAATTTATTTAATAACTACAAAATACCTTCCACTTGGACCCATAGTAGCAGGTTGATTCCCAATTCATTTTCATCCACACCCACCTAGCCTGCTGCATATTATACATTACCTAAACAAACAATTCAGCAGCAAACGTGTTCAAAAATAAAATATTTCACTGACCAACTGTGTAATTTTTCATTTCAGATGATGCGTAAAGATAGATACAACTCTCCCATCTCCAACCGCAAAATCAACTTCTTCACACCAAGAGTGAGTAGATTTTGTTCTTTTTAAATTGATGTATTTATTCACATTCCTGTGTTTTTTTGCAGAGTGCCTCCCCGAGTCCCTTTGAGATTTTCGTGTATGATGTCAATTCTCACATCGAAGAAACGATCCTCAATGTGGACCACTACTTGCTAGGCAAGCTTCTAAACATCTACATTGCCTGCAGTAGGGAGAGGCCTTCGAAGATTGACGGTCCCCCACTGGTCCCAGAGTGCGTGCCGTCCGAGACAAGCAGCGATGAGGGGGAGATCGACTTGTGGTTGTCTGACGACGAGACTCCTGAGATGCCCGTGTCCCAAGTAAGTACCTTCTATATTATGTTTTGTGGGCGCTGAAAAGTGAGCCCTGGGACCGGACCTAAATTTTTCTGGGACCAAAAATTCTATCATCCCTGCAGTTTTAAATTTCAAAATCAGATCTTTAATTTTCTGATTTAAAAAGGGAAATCATTTTTAAAATTTGACGATTAAAATTTTCTTATCTTTTGGGACTTATTATGATGGATGGGGTCTTTTTAGCCAAGGAAGGTTTAGCAAAATTCTTTGTTATCATAGTACCTTATTATCCAGAAATTCGGTGTTCCTTCCGAGACAATGGAATAATTTTCAATAATCTTTTTCTAATGACTGGAAGAAAAAACAGAATTTGAGTGATTTTTTGAGCAATTTTAAAATGTTTAATTATTTAATATTTGTATTTTAATATTAAAAATCTCTCATCGCATCATTGGTTTCTCTGATATTTTGAAATAATTATCTACTGAAAATAGTACCACCAAATTTTAACACAAGTGGTACTCCGTTTCGTTGTACTGGTAACACAGAATTGGCCCACCACGAGGTGGTACTGCTGTACAACGAATGGGGTACCACGAGCGAGTACCACAAATATCAGTGTACCACGAATCATGAAATACCGGTAAGACTATATAAAAAAAATCAAAATATCGGTAAAAAAAATGACACAATTCAAATTTGAAATATTTAAAATTTATTACCTCATGATGAATATAAAATTTGAATCACATAAATGACTTCTTTTAAATAAAATATGAGCTTCATAAGTTCAAATCACTTTCCGGTCTCTTGTTTAAAAATAATGACACCAGATTTTACAAAAAAAAGGCAAATGCGGGTCCACAAAGAAATTTCTCCTTTTTTGAGGCAATCTGAAACACAAAATTTAACAATCTTTAATACACTGAGGCAATATCGTGGAGTAGTTTAATATCAAAATTTGATAAATTATTTAAATGTAGAAATCAAATAAGAATTTAGCCACAGTTTTGTTAATAAAATTAAATAATGCTTAATTAATTGTTTTTCATTCAAAATACGTTTTTTCCTTGGCCTCATCCCGCTGAAGTCTCCGTTTGGTAGTTCCTGAAAGCAAATAAAAATTTCCATTTTTAATTATATTTAATGTGGAAGAGAGCGTGTGGTTAAAAAAAATTCATGTACAGCTAATCCAATACTTAGTGTTATTTAATTAAAAATGATTTTAATATTAAAAATAATAATAATTACCTTGTTGGAAAAAGCGTCAGTGCCGCGCTGCTCAGCTTTGGTTGCTTTTTTGCTGGTGTCTGCCTGTGTCGGAGGAACACATTTTTGTAAACGTCCAACTGTCGGCGCCGATAACTAAAAGTTCAGCATTTCCGTCGGCCAGATGCAGTTCCGCGTTAAAAGTGAACTATTGCTAACAAATCACACAATTATCTAAAGTCTTGAACGCGATTTACTGGCACAATAAGCGCAAAATATTGAAGAGCGCACGGATCCGAGCGACATCGCCATTTGTGCATCCCTATTGCTCTCACTAAAAACGTCCGTTGGCTCAGGTTAGGTGGGGAAGGTCAGGTTGCTTGCAGGGTAGGAAACAACTTCACAAACACGCCATCTGCTTCAGAAAAATGCGCTGTGAACAATATGTGCAGCTTTTTGTACACATATTTTGAGAACCTTCAAAGGTGGAAAGTGATAATTTAATCATTTTTTTAAAATTATCTCCTCAATTAGTGATCAAGACTTACCAGCAACATTCTATATAAAATAAAATAATTATTTATTGCCCTTGATTAATTTTTTGAATTTTTTAATTTACAAAAATTTACTTTGTCATTTTTTGGAAAAAATTTAATTATTTTATTAAATCAATATTGCATTGATTTTGAATAAAACAAAAAAATTTAATTTTAATGAAAATTTAATGTGTATTTTGAGAGCGGAGAAAATTAAATATATATTAAGCAGAAGCAGCTAACAGTGCGCCTGTTGCGCTCAAAGAACTTGGCACGTTTCACAAATTTTTTGATTGCGACAAGAGACCGAGTCCACGATAGTAGCACGAGCGCCGTTCGTGTTAAAATCGTACCACCTCGTGGTACTTGCCCTATTTCTCGTGGTACTCCCTTTGACTTAGTGGTGCGTCGTAACGCAAAATGTGGTAAACTTTTAAAACGATGTGGTACTTGAACACCACCTGGTGGTATGTACCACAAAAATATTTTCTGCAAGGTAGATTTTTTTTCATATATGTTAGAGAAAAACTCGTCAAATATTATTTATTGACCGACAATTTTTTTAAAGTTTACGGAGGGCCAAAATATTATTAATAGTTCGGGATAAAGATGTTAATTCTTGGTCCTATCATTAAAGACTAGTTTTTCCCATGGTTGGAGAATAAGGATTGGGTTGGAAAGGAGTTAGCAATTAATAGTGAAAAGTTTTGCTGTTGACATAATCTTCAATTGATTCGGATTGAGAGGATTGGGTTTTTCTAAATAATTTTATTTTTGATAATTGTAGATGAACCGGAAAAGGAAGGCTCTGTGGAAAGAGTTCCGTGACCGGCCCAAACCTTGTAAGGTTGCGCGCTTGGAGCCCACAAAGGTCAAGAGGACACGGAAGCAGCCGAGAATGGCGACGGAACCACTCAACAAAGGAAGCAGATCGTCTACACGGTGGGCCTCCAAAGTTGCAAAGCATCTTATTGGTGCAAACTTCAATGTGGTTCATGAGGTTACCCTTGCACCGTCTGCTCGGCCTATGGACCCCACCAACGCCCCTGCAAACGCTCCTCAGGCAGCCTTGGCTGATGCGGTCCCCCAGGACAACTTTGCTGCAGCTGCTGATGCATCCCCTGCATCTACGAGATCATCTCCTTCAGGTTCAGCGTCACCAGCCTCTCATCCCGCAACATGGTCACCTGCCCTCTCTCCGTCAGTCCAAGACTTCCCTGACGACGACGATGATGATGCAGCCCTTTCACCAGCATCCTCTGCTGCCTCTGACCAGCCTTCTATGGAAAATATGTCTGCAGCGCTGTCACCGAAGATTGTGGCTGCTGTCGCTGCTGCTGCCAACGCTGCTGCGCCTTACCTACAAGCTGCTCCTGCTCCTTCGGCCGCACCGGTCGCCCCAGTGGCCGCGCCGGTCGCCCCCTTGGCCGCGCTAATCGCCCCCGTGGCCGCGCCGGTCGCCCCAGTGGCCGCGCCGGTCGCCCCCTTGGCCGCGCCTATCACCCCCGTGGCCGCGCCGGTCGCCGCTGTGGCCGCGCCGGTCGCCCCAGTGGCCGCGCCGGTCGCCCCAGTGGCCGCGCCGGTCGCCCCAGTGGCCGCGCTAATCGCCCCCGTGGCCGCGCCGGTCGCCCCAGTGGCCGCGCCGGTCGCCCCCTTGGCCGCGCCAATCGCCCCCGTGGCCGCGCCGGTCGCCCCAGTGGCCGCGCCAATCGCCCCCGTGGCCGCGCCGGTCGCCGCTGTGGCCGCGCCGGTCGCCCCCGTGGCCGCGCTGGTGGCTCCTTTGGTCGCCCCTACGCTGAAAAAGAACCGCAAGGCGAGGCAGCAGGCCATGCCCTACACTCGCAGATCTACAAGGGCAGCTGCCCAGTCAGCTACGGACAAAATTCATCAACACTACAAGATCGCCACCCCTGGAGCTTTGGCCGCTTCCTCAGCTAACTTGGCACCACCTGCGGTCATCCCTCCACCAGTGGTTGCTCCTGCTGCTGCTGCCATCCCTACTCGGCCAGTGGTTGCCCCTCTTGCTGCTGCCATCCCAGCAGCTCAACCTGTGGCGGCCCCGGCCCCTGCTCCTGCAGCAAACCCACTGGTAGCGAGGCGTCCAAGGCGAGACTGGAGAGCTCCACCTGTGCTTGGACCTCGCAGATCCACGAGGGCTGCAGCGATGGTGGCAAAGGCAAAAATCCACCACTGCCTTGAGAGAAACGCCAACCTTGCCACCTTCGTCTACACCAACTGAGGCGCCCACCCTTGGTGAGTACCAACTAAAATTTTTTACTTTCAGCACTCGTCTGTTTTGCGCGGATCATTTTATTTTATCGCATTTTTATCGAGAACTAATATTTTTCTCCGATATTTTTAGTCAATCGTCCTGAATCTGCCTATACTTCACTAAGCTTACCCACCCAGATGGGTGCTCCCTCTATGAACTCAATTTTTTTTTAATTTTTTTCATGAATATCGTTTAACGTAGTTTATTCAAATCCATTTTATATCCCAAACAATTCAAAAAATCTGAAAAAAGCTGTTAAGATCGGTTTGTTAAAATTGCTCTAAACAATTCCGTTGGCGTCACGGCGATTTTAATTTAACTTCCCTTCCGTCACTTGCAACTAGGTTTAAGTGGGGCTTCTTCTGATTATGACTTAAGTCTAACAGCTTTATGATATCGTGCAAAATCTAAAATGCCGATCCAAAACTTTAAAAATTTTCATAAAGGTCGTGTGGTTTTCGCGTCGAGTCGCGTCCGTAGCATATTTGTTTTTATGTATTTGATTTATATTGATCATTTTTGCTCTTGATAATTTTTTCTCATTGCGGCTTGAAAGAGAAGAGACATACGCGAGTGGCTTTTTGCGTTTAGTTTTTATCAAGACTCGATAGTTCAATACGGTGCTTTTATAATGATTTTTTTTGCAAATTGCACCAAATACCACTGCAGCTTATAGTTTAGGCGAACCATAAACAGGCTTAATTTGAATAAATTAATATAATTTAGTATGGCATGGGAACAAGACTAAGGAAGATTTTTATTAAGCCTCTGTATCTTTTGATGATTTGTTTAAAGAGCAAATCCGCATTCGGAATAGTCAAAAAGCTCTCCTTTATTAGAGAAATTTTAAACTAAGATTTAAACTAACAAATTCTGTATACTCATTTGCTTATAAAGTAGAGTAATTTATTGTTAATTTGCAACGATAACTTGATTGCCATTGAAAAAATTGCCGTTGGAAAAAGTTAATTCTTCTGTTTATGCTCGGCTAGTTTGTGTTAAAAAAATTAAATATTTGTTTATTAAGGAATGCGATATTTTATAAAAAAAAATTATAATAATAATAATAATAATTCGGCCTCCACTGGGACTTGCTGCGTGATCATGCAGTCGAAAATGGAATAAAACAAATAGAAACAAATTTCATAAATTATTATGGTCACACGAAGGAAAATTGATTTTGTGTATTTGGCGTATTTGCAGCCCGCCTGTTTGCAGTTTTGCAGAGGTCAATCGTTTTCAAAGTTTACAATGAGTGGAGTTTGATTTCATAAATGATAGGTTCGAGGGACAAACAACTCTGAGGGAAGGTGGGAGAAAAAACAATCATTACCTTTGCCTCAGTTGGACATTTGCCGCGCTTGCCTTGATCGTAGGGCCCACGTTTGATGCAAAGCGGCCAATGGACAACCGAGAGACGCTCGGCACTCTTTTGCTAATTATATTCAACTCTCTTGAATTTTCTGGGATATTGAAGTCGTTTTTTTAATTTAAATTAATGTAAATCTGCTTTACAAACGAGAGTAGAAATAATGAAATGCTCTTAATTCAGTTAATTCTGACAAATATTTAAATAAAGGTGCCTGGGCAGTAAAGTAGCTGCGCCAAATAATTCAAAGAAATAACGTGACATGAGAAAATATTTGACAAAAATCAACGTGAATACTGCGAGCAAAATCTGACGAACTGCGATATACTTGACGATTGATAATGAATTTCTGAATCAGCAATCAATGCTTGACTACCGAGAATGGAATGTTTTTAATGAAAACAGAATTTTGACCGAAAGAAGGTGAATCGCCTTTCATCCGAAAGGAATTCGTCCGAAAGTGCTTTTTCGGACTCGCACGTACGGTGACCTCGATAGAAGCGTTTCAAGCGTTGAAATAATGCGCTTTCTACTCAGGCTCTTGAGCCAGTAAAGAAATTTTAATGCAAAAATAGAAAATAGAATGCATTAATTAGGAATCAGAGTTGTTATGTCACCAAATTTGGTTCAAACGGCACCAGACATGTGTTATAGTATCTTCTTTTTGAGAGATAATAAATTTTTTTTAAAGTTTTATTGAAAAGAATAAAAAAATTAAATCTTTTTGTAAGTCGTGCCCAAATCAAGAAATATCAGTAATATAAAATTTTTGATTAAACCTGCAAGTACAAGTGATTTTCGACAGAATTTACCGACCGAAACTGATTGGGAGGAAGCCTGAAAGCAAAATTTATATTTGGACAAACAAACTGAATATTCAGTTCATTCGCTGTTTTGTGATCCAGGAAAAAAATGGATAGTGATGCGATTTAATATTACAATCTTTGTCAAGAAATCAAACTCCCAAATAATTATTATTAAAAGAAAAAGTAGCATGGTGATTTTTTTTAGTTTGGAGCAATTATCTACAAGCTCGAAAAAAATACCACATGTTCAGGAAAGTCTCTATTTTATGTCAAGAATTCTATGAAGAAAAGAAAAATCATCAAATTACATAAAATATACAAATATTCGATGAATTGCTTGTTGCCTGATTTAAGAAAAGAAAAATAGAATTTAACTCGAGCGATTGAAATAATCACCGCTCTAAAAAGAAAAATTAGCATGAATGTTAGAGCTGGTATTTGTCATAGTTAGGAGCAATTATCTAGAAGCTCCAAGAAATAACAGATGTTCAGGATTGTCTCTTTATTTCAAGAACATCAACTCTACAAAGAGAAAATAATCATTAAATAAAAAAATAAAAACAGAAAAATCGAATGAATTGCTCGTTGCCGGTTTTTAGAAAAGTAAAACAATAGAATAAAACTTGAGAAATTGAAATTATCACTGAAGTTTATTTGCGCGGTGAATGCACTGCTTGCAATTTAATAGTAAAGGTGTATGAATTACACCGCGACCTCTGCAAACTCTGCCACGAAAACACTCAAATTGCGAAAACAAGCTCAACGACCAAGGGTTAACTGATAGTGAGACCAAAATCTTGTTCGTCTTAATTTTAGCGCGCCTCTGCCTTCCAGCCATAATGGCCAACAAACTGAGCATCTTTGCAGACATATTGCTAAGGCTCATTCATCTACTGCGATCTGAAAAGTAATTTTTAGTAGTGTGAAAACTCAATTATTTGCTTGCAAGACTTTTTTGCAAATAGTGCAGGACAAAAGAAACTGATGTTTTGAAAAGGGCACTGAAACGGTGCGAATTGGAACTTGAAATTAGTTATATCCGAAATTCCACAAATAAGAAAATTCGACGTCGTCGTCGTCGTGAATATGACTTTGTCATTTGCGATTATTGAGAACAGGAGGCAGAGGTGTCGCGGTCAATGTAGAAATCCGGGTGCGAATGAAAAAATGCTCATTGTTAATATAACTGGTCAAAAACTGCAAGTTGTTGGTTCCGGCAGACGTCGTCACGGGGCTGGTCCGGGCCACAGTAGGAAAATTAGGCAATTAGGAAAGGAAATTAGGGACGGTTCTCCTGGTCGCCTGGTCACTTATTAAAAAAAATGGAAAATCTGCAGCAGAAGAATCTGCGCTCTGCAAACGGAGCAGCAAAAAATCCAAAGCAAACGGCTGTGATTTTTTCTCTCTCCTGCCAAGAGGGAACCTGCGATACATTCTGTTGGATATTTATTCCGAAGTGCAACAGGAAAGTGAGATAAACTTGTGATACTGACTGTGATATTTTTGAGGAATCACTTGCGGTGATTTTTCACTGCATCGCCTAACTTGGCCACCTGCGAGCGTTTCTTTGGCGCATCAATTAATTTTTATTTTGCTTCGAATAGATAAAAAATTATAACAAATTTAGCCAGAGTGTCCAACTCGATGTAAGGAAATCTGCGAGGCTTACAAGACCTGATTTGAATGGCGAGAACCGTTGATTTTTTTTTATCCTGATTTGTCCAATAGAGCGGCACCTCAAATGAGGAAAAATAAACACATTAGTAAAAAACGTTCATAAAATGATTTCTACGGAACATGAAATGCTGCTTCAATTATTCAACAATGACCTACTTGGCTGAATTGGAAAAGGTTGGACACTCTGGGTCTGTGAAGAGCCGCTCGAACTCAAATTAATCGCGACGAAATGTGCCCCAGCGAAATTGGCACTTGCGGTTAAAACAAATAGCGAGGTTGAGCGGGTTGCGTCGTGAAAAGTGACCAGGCGCCCCATGTCCCCAAAACGATCGGCAGGGCCAGAGACGTGCGGGGGAGGTGTTCGGAAAAGGGCACCCTCCCTTCTCGGACGTCTCGTTTGGGCAGTCTGGGTCTCCGCAGGGTTGCGCGCTCAACTTGGTGGGCCTGACACATCCCTTTGACTTGGGCCTGCCCTCTTTGTCGCGCCTCGACGCTCGCTCTCGGAATCTCCGGCTTTGGAGATTCCCTGAGCGAACATCCTGGCGGGGTGAAGGGGGTCACGCGGGCCCAGGTCAGAGGGGTGCGTCGGACCCACCGTGTTGACCGTGCAACCCTGCAGAGGACTTGGCGCTGCTGACCCCCGCGGGCGCCACTCGCAGTGGCGCCCGCAGAGGCCGGCGGTGCCAAGGTCCCTTCGAAGACGCGGCTTGGGCGAAAAAAGGTGTCAGAATGTCAGAAATAAATAAATATTGAACAGCGAAAATAGAAGGACTGCGAAAATCTGAAATTGCCCGATATGCGCTGAGGGCTCATCAGCTCATTCGATTTTGGGCAATTCTCCACCTAGAGATGAGAAATATTTGCGTTCGATACGAACACCTATTTCATTGAATAATTATTATTATTTAAATAATTCTGAACTGATTAATTATTTTTATACAAATAATTAGTAATTAATTTATTATTATTATTTCAACAAGAATTAATCAATTATTGTTATTTTAATTATTATTAATCAAATAATTATTATTATTTTAATAATTATTAATACGAACTTTGGCACAAGAAGTGGGGGAGTGACTCAGAGGACTTCAACGATTTCGGTCATCGATGAATACTCTCTCTAAATCCTCTTTTTTGAGTACTTTATGGCTCCGATTTGCTATCAAATACTTATTGATCCACACGAGAGCGCCAAGATAAGTACCCTAAACGTGCGTCGAAAAATCTGAGATTAGTATTTCGTTTGTTCCTCTAAAATGGAAATTCACTTTTTACCAATTCAGCTGCATAATTATTTGGTTGATTGGTGAATCACAAGGCGATCTCTGCCTTAATCGAGAGGCTTCATCCAAAGAACTGCGAAAAATAAAATTAAAAAAATCTTTGGCTGAAGAAAACAGATGAAAAGTAATATTTTTTGGCTCGGCGGCCGAATGAAAGGCAAGATTGCGGCCGTGTCTTCGAGGAGTTCCTTTTCGAAGACAGGGCAGTCTTGCCTTTCATTCGGCCGCCTAGCCCAAAAAATTCCTTCGTTTTTTCTGTTTTCTTCAGCATTAGATTTTTTTTTTATTTTTCATCAATTCGAAGGGGTAGCGACCCCGTGTGTGTTTCTGACATTCTCTTCGCCCTCGGCGCGCCCTCAAAGGGCCTCGACTCCGCGCACGTTTGACCGGGTAACTCGGGGCGGGCACCTGGACATTTCCAGGGTCGTCGTGTACGACGACCCTGGGAAGGTCTCGGTGCGAGTCCAGCTGGGGACCCGACGACCCCCGGGCGGGAGGGGGGCGGCGACAGAGTGGACGCGGCGCCCGCACCCTTCTGTGGGACGAGGCGATCGGGGGCGACTGGCGGGGTGGTCGGTTTACAACCCTTGGCTGATGGGTTGAGGCCGGCATTGGATCTGGCGGAAGAGGAGGCGGCCTCAGAAAACCCCGAGGATTCCATTGCACTAGCGGATGATTTGTGCAGGTTGTGCGCCGCCGAGGAGGTGGAACCCGATCCGCGCGAAAGTCGACTTCTGACTCGCTGCACCGGCGGCGTCGAGCATGCTTAATGCATCACTTGGGCCGGCTGGGTTTTGTTTTTGCATGCAATTTGTTTTATCATCATTCATATGTTTTGCATGCATATTTTTCTATTGCTTTTTTTATAGATCTTTGAATATATTTTTTATTTTTTACATTTTTTTATTTATATTATTTTCTTTTTTTGTCAATTTAAATGCAGATTTTGTGTTAAATTCAATCTTCTCACCACACGTAATTTTAATTGGGGCCGAACAGTTTTTTTGTCTTTCTCAGCCGTGATTATAAAAATGCGTCCATGGACTGCGAGTAGTGGATGCGGTTCCCGCGCCGCAGTCCGCCCGACCTGAGTGGCTAAGGTGGGCTTCTCAAAGTCAGGGCCCAACCCTGACGCGCGAATCTCCTTTTTAATTATTTCAACAATCACGGCCAGGCTGTATGTTCGACTCCTCCACACTTCCTTCACTAATTTGAAAAAAGAAATTAATTAAAGAGATAATTGATTTAGAAAGACAACTAATTTAAAAAAAATTAATTATTTGATAAAATTTTTATTTATTAAAAAATAATAATATATAAAAATTAGATTTCAAAAATGGTAAAAATTTAAAAAATGATTTATTTATTTATTTGCCTTAGACTGAGAAATAATAATTCATTTATATGATTAGTTTAAAAAAATCACTCTTCCAATTCTATTTCTGCTTTTATGGTGCATGTGGCAGGGTTGGTGGTGGTGCATGTGATGGTGACGGTGCACGTGGTGGTGCCGGGGCATGTGGTGTTTGGGCTGGTGGTGGGGCGTCGCCAGCACTGGGTGCAGCAGCACGAGTCAGACTTAACGTCTGGATGGACGGGCATGCACGTAAATCCGAGCGCAGCGCCGCGAAGGAGCCTCGGACGCGAGTACGTGGTGCGGCCTTACAACCTTGGACGCGGCGAGATCCGTCGGTCGACGACGCCGTTGTTGGCCTTGGGTTGGATTCCGAGCGACTCGCCAAACACGGTCACCCCCTTTCGGCTGATGACGACAGTGCGGAAGGAACGGGGGCGCGGCGCCCACTCCGACGTTGTCCCGCTCCCGCCCGGGGGCCGTCGGGGCCCCGGCTGGGCGAAACGCAGCCTCGAGGGACTCGCTCCGACGTGCGCACCCAAAGCCCGTGCGATCGCTTTGGGGCGCTCGGAGAACCGGAAAAGGGCGGCGGGCGAACAAAGGGCTTAAAATTTGGAAATTAATTATTGCCAGGCTCGCCAATTCAATGTTAAAAACTGGTGGAGCTTAAAATTAATATCAACACAGATATTTCCACTTTTGGAAATTAAAACAAATTGAATAATTTAATTATTTTGGGGCACGTCAGCTCAATTTGTTTGGCACAGCTCTAGCGAAATATGAATTGCAGCTGGAAATTTAGAGATTCGTCAAATTGGAAACTGCACACAAGTTTTAATCAAATTTATTTTACGCTTTTGATTAGTATTTTTGCGGTGTCAAACAGATTTCAAATTCTTGCCAAGAACGTGGTGCCTTTTGCACATCTAGTTTTCTCCTCCAGAGAATTGTTTCTGAAACTCGTCGAAAGAAGAGAAATTCGCGAAAAGAGATTTTTAGCTCCACTCAGCACACAAGGAATCTGCGATTGTTAAAATGCAACCACACTTGATAAAGGGTTGCATCATCATTAAAAATTCGGAATTGCGAAAATTATTAGCGCCTGAAAAAAAAGCGTCTGTGATAATTCGCCCGTCGCCCTGAATCCACCCAGGTGGAATTTAGAACTTGTAGCAAGTCCTTATGAGAAGGACATGTAGGAAAGAAAATGTTAGGAAAGAAATAAGAAAATTAGGGAAAATTATTCAAAGTGTATGAAATTTACACTCAGAAGGTCAGCGTGAAATGCAAACACATGTGCTCCATAGAAAATGGTGTCACCAATAATATCATTCATTATTTGCCTCTGCGAATTTAATTTGCTGAGTGAATACGCTTTCCAAAAGCGAAGGTTTTTATTTTATATTTTGAAACATGCATACAGAAAAATAGAAAATTATCTTATCAACTGCAACAAAGTTGAATTCAAAAATAAAAAATTGAAAATAAATTAAATTGAGTGGTGCCGTCTGCACCTCTAATAAAGGGCACAGGCCGACAAGACTCTCTCTTGGCCTGACCCTTAAAATTAATAACGTTGATCAAAGAAATCTACAGAAATTAAGAATGTCGCTCAACATTGAATCTGCGGCATGGAAATGAAAATTATGCGCACCTGCAACCAAAGGTGATCTGCGTCATTAACAAATTACTGCGGACAAAATGCGACAAATAAAATAATGCATCTGAAGAAATGCAAGCCCGGACTGGCCCTTATTTAAGCCGGAACCACAGACAGGAAACAACGAGATTGTTATTTTTTATTTACATGTGAAAAAAAGACAAAAAGCTATTGCACTTATTTGAAATCACTCTGGGTGTTTCAAAAGAAATGGAGTGAAAATTTTGCTGGCGATTACATTTCCCGACAAAAAAAAAGATATGAATATTGAGAAGGTACTTATACTAATTTTGCTTATTTGTTAGCAAATGCTGTTCTTGTATATTTGTATGTTCTTGCAAAATAAAAATTAATAAATAAAAAACAGTAAAGAAACAGCAACACTGGGAACCAGTTTCTAAAATTGTTCTGTCGTGATGGAAATTAGTGATAGAAAACCCGAATTGAATCAAATTTTAATTTTGATTGTGAAGTTGAAATAACAGTTTTTATCGTCTGAAAATAATCATCAAACTCGTGGAATTTGCAAACACACACAACCTTTGCGCAATTTCACCCAAAAAAGTCTAATATGTTTGGCAAATTTAGCTACAACAGAATGAAATTGGAGAAAATGAGCAAATTCGCCGCGGTTTCTAGTGAAAACAATTAAGAACAAATAATCGACGAGACGAAACAAGTTTTCAAAAGTAGGGAAAGGTTTTGAGCTTTTAGGTTGGAGTGAAAACCATCATGTTAGGAAAAATGGAAGAAGTTGAAAGGAGAAGCAAAATTGCTTTTATTAACCGAGATGAGATGATCGTTGTATGAAATTGATGAGAAAATCTGCAAATTTAATTTCATTAGAGATGATGGAAACAATTCTTTCCAATTCGAAAGAAATTCCGTGACCAAATCACCTGCGACAAACGTTTCGAAAATTCTACGTTGGCACACCAAACTGATATAATTTGTTTTGGTCAATTCAAAAGATGAGTGTTCAGGCTGAAGGGCTAACTCTACTGATGAAGCAAACAAAAACAATTAATTTGCCTCCAATTAAAGTTTTGAGGAAACCTCGATTTTTTTCTTTAGATTTTTCCTTTCCAAGCAAAATAAGTTTAAATTAATGTGAATTTTCTTGCAAGTGCTTCTGGAAAAAAAAGGAGTGAAGTTTTGAGCTGAAATGACAGTGAAGGATTTGCAAATAAATTGCAGAAAGTTTCCTGACACACTGAAGAAAAGAGCGAAATTTGCAACCACATAAAAGATAGAAATCAATTAGAAAATTGTTGAGAAAATGCTCTTTTAATTATTGCAAAGAGAGATAATTGAAACTTCCTTGACCAATGATAATCGCTACGTTTTAATTTAAAAGTGATCCATATTAATTCTATAATAGTAGATTTTGCATCAAAAAATGGATCACCTAAGGAAATGAAAATTAGAGTAACTAGTTTCAAGCACAAAGCTATTTTGCAAACAATTATTGTTATTAATCAAATGTGAAATATTTCTGTTTGTTCAACCGACTGCATGAATTCAAAATCAATTGAATTTGAGGTGCAAAACTCATCTCCGAAGTCACTAGCCTGCGACCCTCTGTGGATTCAGAGGAAATTCATCAACGAAAAAAGAAATGCGAATAACTTGCACCTGCAAAGACCAGAATGGTCAAGAAACTGCGAAATTCGAAAAAGAATTTTTTTTTTTTTAAACATTTGTAAATTTGAAAGATATCTGTTCTGCTTGACGGACGGCGTTTTGATGGAAAATGACTCAAAAGTCACCAGCCTCTGTGGATTCGGAGGAAATTCGTCAACCAAAAGTGCATGCGAGCTTTCCTTGCACCAACGAAGACCAGAATGGTCCAGAAACTGCGAAGCCAAAGAAAGGCTTGATCCTGTAACTTGATATTCTCCAACAAGAATATTCTTAACCCTCCGCAAGTCCTGGTTTGGCCAATATTTTAGCATATAAATAATTAGAAAAATTAACTTACAGCTATAAAAATAATAAAATTTCATGTTTTGTGTCTAGTGCAAAGTCCAAAATTAGAATTAAATTTGACTTACTTTAAAATAAAAATCATCTCCAAAACTGGCATCAAAAGAGAGATTTGGAAATTGCCCTGAGCAATAGTTTTATGTGAATTGAATCAACAGAGAATCCCTCTTGGGAATGACGAGCGGTAGCAGTCATGCTACATCTGCGGCCCCTCTCAATTCACTGAGAGAACGACGAATCAGATAAAAATTGATTTTGCCTGCATATATGTCTGGTGAGAAGAAAATACCAGAAATAGATCATCAGAAAGTAAGAAACACATGCCAGTATTTTTTAAAGTTGCTCGCAAATTCCTTCAATAAACAATTAGTAATAAAAGTTTCAGTTTCCTTGGAGAAATGAATATTTTGTTTGACAAATTTGTCATAAATCAATAATTTGAAAGAGCTTGTGAATAGGTTAAACTTTGCAATTAAATCTAAATCTTTCTCCAAAATGAAAAATAAAGTTCAATTCAATTAAAAATTAATACCAAATTTTTTCAATGGCAGTGAAATTTTCTTCACTTTGACTCATTCGAATGAGCACCAACGTGAGAGGGGACTGCTGTCCTAACGTTCTACAAGTTGTCTGTCTGAGTCTGAGCCAGGCAGCAGCAATTTCCACCGAGAATTTAGTGAGTGGGAAAGAGATTTCGTGAGGCTCCGAGTAGAAGATTAAATTTTTAAATGACAATTTGTCATCATGTTTTGATACAAAGACTTTCAATCAAAGGATTGAATCTATTTAACTTAATCAATTTAAAAAAATCTGGAGAAAATGAGCCAAAATTCTGATCATGTCAGACATTAAAATCAAAAAGTTTCTGTTAACAATTGTTTACCACGGACGGAGAAAAGTGGACAATTAAATTTTTTACGCAAATGAGTATCTAAATTCTAGTTCTTTTAATGGCGAAAGAAAATTAAAAGCCGCAATGATTTAACTTCTGTAATATTAATAATTTGACAATAAATTTCGCCACGTTAGTTTAGATAGGACCGAGAGATGCACATCCAAGAGGTGCAGTGAGGAGTTTATTTCCCTCCGAGCAGGGATAAGTCTTTGCATTAATTACTCCAGATAGAAATATGGAATTTAACAAAGTTTATGGTAGGAAAATCAGCTTTATGATTTGATGTAGTAAAGAGCAAAAATGTTTGAGAGTTTTAATTCTGAATCCGTTTTTGAAACAAAAAAGCCCACAATTTGTTAACAATGCAGTAATTAACCCTGGAAAGCCACTTGCTCTTTTTGGGAATTTTTTTAGTTTTGCTCCGTCATGTTAGATGACAAAACCAAAAGTGAAAATGCGGAGAGGAACCCGCAAGCACAGCCAGTAAAACTGTTCAAATTTGGCAGCGAGTTTTGCACAACCGAGTCTTCTGGAAAGAGAGAGAGAGAGAGGAGATAATTATTTGCACGAGTCTCCCTGTAATTGTGTGTCTGCGAGAGGTTGTGCGGGGTGGGTGGACATCCTTATGTCCAAAGTGCTGTGCAGGGTTGTGGAAAAGAAGAATTCCACAACCGCAGGGTGGATATTGGTTGCAAGTGACCCCGTCTGAATTGAATTTTGTCCCTTTGCAAGAGTCGCTTTGACACCTCCGAGATTGTGGCGAGTAATTTTGGCAAACGCGCCGCCACCTTTTCTCATATATATGCCAATAATTCCACTTAGAGATTTTTGTTTGTCTGGCTTCGGCACTTAACTGCAACCCCGGCGGCTCCCCCCTTAATTGCAAAAAGAAATAGAATCAGTCCCTTGCGTGTCGTAGCCAGTTAAAGTTAGCTTCAGTTTTTTTTAATTTTGCATATTGAGGCCGTAGTAGTGGAGTAGTTTAACTGGGTGAGCTAGTGAGAGGAGCTGGATGAGGACCGAGGCGCACTAAGCCGTGGACCTGCCCAAGACATCCGTCTGACCTTGAGGCGGAGCAAGACACACCAGAGCCATACACGCACGGTGTACGAGAGAAAACCCGAGGAGAGAGCACACTGACCTGTCTGTTCAACCAAATCCGTTCAACATGATTCTCTGCAGTCTGCAGAATTTTCCAATACTTGTAAATATGTTTGAGTGACGTTTGAGCATATTGTTGCCCTACTAGTTTTTTGAGTGGTCACACTTGGGCCGCCTTTGTTATTTAATTTAATGCCTTGTACATAAAATTTCATACTATCTTATCTGATTCTCAATATTTGCTTTCGGTCGAGACAGAAGCAACAAATTGTGTCTGCATTGTTTACACTATAAATTGTACAAGCATAAATCGCGGCCAAATTTTGCAGTACAAATTTAATAATTTTTACGCTGCCTAATTGATAACATTTCTTTGTACCATTATTGATTGAATGACGCTGGAGCAGTCTATACGACAATTTTTTTGCCTCACCGACCTCACTTTGGGGCGCAGACATTTATCGACACATAAAACAATGTAAAATGAAACCTTTTTGCAACCGACAAAACACTTACGTTAGAATTTGTAACAAAAACCCATGGCGCCTTGATTACGTCCAAAAACACGGAAAGCTCCTTTTCTTAATCAAATTTTAGTGTTTTCTTCCCATCTTTTTTTTCAAACACCTCTGCCGTTTTTTGATTTGCATTGAGACCGAGTGAAACGCCAGTTGGGCATCAAGAAAAACTGGTCACATTCCTCGAGGAAGTCTGCACTTGCTCCCCACGCTCTGCGCGCGAATTCGGTTGAAAAGCTGAGGCCTGGGGTCCTTAGCGTAAGTTTCGGATCCTGGGAATGACCTAGTGGAGTATCCGTTTCGCTCAACGAAAGAAAGATCAACAGCGCAGAAGGTTGGTTGGGCCGGGTAAGCACGGCCTATGTCCCCGTGCTTAAGAAACTCGCCAGCCAACTCGTGGCACGCAAGGCCGATTTCTCGGGGGGCTCACAGAGGTGCTTATTTTTTTTACTTAAGAGAATTTTTTGCCCGGAGCTGAAAGTGTTATCCTTGTGCGCGCCAAATTGAGTTGTGTAAAGCCTGACACAAATCATATGTAAATAGCTCTTTCATTATGAAGCATTGTTTAGACTACACAAATATTTGTCTATTTATGATTTAATTCATTTAATATTTTATTTGATTGTCTTACATAAATAATATTACTTAATTTAAAATTTGAAAACTTTGCTTTTTATTTATCTCTCTTTTTAACGCCTTTATATTGTAAGAAATCGATTGAAGTCCATTTTTTCAAAAGGTGAGTGCTTCTTTTCAACCCTGTGAACATTGTTTTTCAACTTTGTTTTTTACAGCTGAATTCCTGGGCCTCCTGGGGTCAACGTCTGGTTTCTGGATCTGCTTCAGGTAAATGAATCCATTCTCATCTTAACCTCCTCCACTTTGGTCCACCCCTGGTGCAGCCCTGCCAGGGTGGCGCGTGGGAATTTTGCTTCCGACGCGCCTTCGTGGACCTTCGAGGCCTGGGGCACCTCCGGCAAGGCGCCGTCCAACCGCCAACGGACGCTGCGTTGCTCGAGGTGCTCCGACCTCAACTCATTTTTTCTTCTGCCACTTCTCTTGAATTTTTATGAGGACATTTTGTGTTGCTTTGCCTCTTTTTTCTGACTTCAGAGCGACCAGGAAGTGCAATCCTGTGACCAAAATGTGAATATCGGCTGACCTGTGCAACAATCTGGAGATTTTTACGAGGTTTGTTTCATTTAATAATATGACAGATTTTTTTTAGTAATTATACCTTAATTATTAATAATTTAATTATAGAATAATTCTTAACACTATTGTTAGAAAACAATATATTTTAAAAAAAGAAACAAATTCTTGAACTTGCCACTTAAAATTACACTAACTAAAATTATTATTTATTTTCCCACAGACTCCTCTGCCTTGCAAGCCAATGGAGTGTAGAAAGGTAAGAGATCCTTCTGAACCATTTTTATCATCAAATTCTCAATCAAAAATTTCTTTCGGTCGCAGAGGAAGCACCGGCAACCGGATCTGCTTGAGGCCTGGCCAGGAAACCGACCAAGCAAGAAACGTCAGGCTGCAGTGGACGCCAAGGGGGCCATCGACTAATGCCTCAGGATGGGGGCCAATGTGGCCTTCTCAACTGGCTCGACGGTCACCCACGAACAAGGAAATGGTTCGATTAGGATTACCCTTCCTGCAGGTTAAAAGCAGCTACTACTGGAAAGGCAACTATAGCTCCAGCATGCTCAAAGTGCGTTGGTGAGTTGAAAGTTTTGAATTTGATAATTAATAATTGGAACACTCAAGTAAAATTCGACAAATGTAATGCATGTTTTTTCTCTGTAGTGTTTTTCACACGATGCTGCCAGTTTCCAGTTCTACGCCTCGGTTGACTCTTTTGCACTTGCTGCCCTCTTTTGCCACTTCTGATTTTGTCGCAGTCACTTTTGTCAATTAAAAAAGGTTTGTACTTTCCTTTTGCTCTATTCTTAAATATTGAAATCGTATTTTGTTGATTTTTTAGAACCCTGTCAGTATTTACTAAGGGCAGTTTTGCCTCCCGACTCAGTCAGCAGAAGCTTTCCCTTCAATTGCCCATCGGAAGGTAAAGAAAAATAATATTTTTCTCAAAATAACTTCGTTTCAATTGTAAAATAGGAACTTTGCATTATAAGTTATCACAATGAGTTAGTTTATAAAAGCATAATATATAAAATTTTGTTTCAGCACCTTCGATTTAATTGCATGCGGAGTCGCCCGATAATATCTGCTTGTTGGCACTACAGCTGAAAATTATTTGTAAAAAATTTATATAAATCAACTTTGAGTGTGGTTTTATAACTCGTCAACAAATTCTGTATGTAGGGCAAAAAGAAAAAAAATTTTGTGGGGTGTTTTTATTTATCACCTGGGCAAAGGTCAAGGGACGATGAGCCCCATAAAATCTCTTAAATATTGTTAGAAATTTTTAATGGTTCATTTTCATAAGACATATGGAAGACTCAATCAAACATACTGCTGCGCTTTGAAAGGTTGCTTGTGTTGCAAGTTGGTTTGGCCGAAATTTTTTTAAATAGGAAATACAGAAATTAGAACCTTTTTTAATATACTTATCTCTATATAAATCGTCCGGCTAGCGATATCAATTTGGTGGGGCTAAGGGTATTTAACATTGCTTGTGTTGGTCATGACCAAGTGTTTATGACCAAGATTGATGATAGGAGACCAGTCTATTGCGCAAATAACTCCAGCTAGAAGCAAATTGCTGTGGTAAGTGCTATTCGAGGATGCTGCCGTGTCACCTATTAATGTGCGCCATGTAGACAAACGTCACTGGTTGTAAGGCCATCATGAAACAATTATCTAAAAGTGCACCAATTATATATTTACATCGCTTGTAGTTCAGTAAAATGGTTAGTTTGAAATGATAAATTAGAGGCTTCCTAAATAATTGCCACATAAAAAATTGCGCTTTATAAAAATTGTTCAATTGTAACTAAAAACTCAAATAATTTATCTAATTCCGTTCTAATACTTCGAATGATGCAAGTGCAATATGTGAAATTTTCAAAGTAAAGTTCGACTATGTCAAATTAATTAGCATTTTATAGATAAATTTATTGCTCTTGTTATGATAAATTTGTAAAGAGTAAATTAGGCATATTTATGATGACATTACCATAAACCTCAAAATCTGATGGTTATAAAATGGTTATGTCAAATTATCTATAATTTCAATTCAATTACCGATGGTAGATCTTTCAAATGCTACATGGTGCTATGAGTTTGTGGATGGCCTCTGCTGTGGAGAGGTCTTTCTTGAGACTTTTCTTCGTTCTCGCTGGGCGTTCACATAGATGCACTGCCACAGGTTCTCTTTCCTTGGAAAAAAATCTGCTAGATGAATGAGCGTCCATTTCTTCTCTGATCGTATTCGCTCCGCATTTTTGCAGCTGCAGAAAATTAGGAATTAGTTTTCTGCAATGAGAAGAAGAACAGGCTGTCTATTAAATGTTTCAAACTGCGCCTTTTGTCTTAATTCTTCAAAACAAGGAACCAGCAAAATTTTATGAGTAATTGTAATGTTGTAAAAATCACTATGATTTAAGAAGAAACCTTTCGTAATTAACTTGAACCTTAGCATGATATAGATTCTTATGAGGAGTTGATCAGCCACAAATTTCCTTATCAACGTTTTGAGGGAAGGGAAGAGCGCTATAAAAATGGTTATTACTGAAAAAAAAATTATGTTGACTTGCACTTGCAACTACCGCATATACCCACTAGCAAACCTCATACGTAAACTTGTAACGATTAAATTATTATTTTTTTAAATTATGCCTTAACTATATATTTCACAAAATTATAGACAGCATTGGAAAATGATTAGTTATCCTAGCATTTTCATTTCAACTAATTATGCCATGCTTTAGATTTTTTCATAATTGAATCTTCATGGAATTTCAAATTCAATGTATATTAATTGCGTGAACTTCAATTAAATTACCAACCAGAGGCTAAGGAAAAAGGAGTTTGATTTTTATCAAGGGTAATTTTTGCATTTTACCTTCCGCGCTTTTATATTTCGGCTATATTTTAATTATTCACTAGCGGAAAACTATTTTCAAATATAAGCAAATTTGCTAATTGATCGCTGGAAACCATTTTAAATTTTTATAAAGCTCATAAAAATTTAATTAATATAATTACATTTTATATATTTATAATGGTAGCTTCAAATTACTTATGTAAATAAAAACTACTTCAACTCCTCCACTTAATTGTTTATTAAATTTATTTATGTTTTCTCCGTTTGATAGTCATGAATAATATATAGCAAATCACTAAATTATTTTATCATTTTTAATTTCATATTTCCAACTGCAATTGTGTTGTAAATTATGAAGAAAAAACTTCAATCATAATTAATTTTGATATTTTTATCACATGCTGTTGTATATTTTTCCAAGAGAATATAAAACTAAAAAAAAAAAAAGATTACCAGAGGAAGAAGCAATGCGCGTTATTGGTGCCACGCACGTAGAAAGGGTACGGGAAAATCAAGAATTTAACTTTTTTTCATTTAACCTCTACAGACAAAATTTAATTGTTCTGGTGAATTAAAGAACTTCAATCATACGCGCTGACCGAACTGAGTCAATATTACAAGCTAGATTCTTAATTTAAATCGTGCTAAATAATGAAAAAAAAAACATTCATGATTTTAATCAAGAATAAAACTTTAAATATAGACTCGGTCAGTAGGACGGCGCGTTTGAAATTTCATTCATGCACCAGAACAATAAATTTAATTTTAGAAAAAACCAAAAGCCTGACATTTTTCACGCGGGGGCATTTGACGCGGGGCAATTAACGTTAAATGAATTAATTGCTTACAAACGACAGGGCATTGCAAGAAAAAAATTAAAAAACTTCCCGCATCCTTATACATGCAAATAGCGTTCGCCGTGGAAAATAAGCAAGTATAATTCGTTTGTTAAGGCTGAAAATATTCATGTGGGGGCAGAAGACTTGGAGCAACTAAAGAAAAGTAAATTTATTGCTTGCAAACAATGGGGCAGTGTGAGAAAAAAAAATAAAAAAATTTCCCGCATCCTTATACACGCAAATAGGCGTTCGCCGTGGAAAATAAGCAAGTTGAATTCGTTTGTTAAGGCTGAAAATATTCATGTGGGGGCAGAAGACTTGGAGAAACTTAAGTTAAGTAAATTTATTGCTTACAAACGACGGGGCAGTGTGAGCAAAAAAAATTAAATAATTTCCCGCATCCTTATACATGCAAATAGGCTTTCGCCGTGGAAAATAAGCTAGTTGAATTCGTTTGTTAAGGCTGAAAATATTCATGTGGGGGCAGAAGACTTGGAGCAACTAAAGAAAAGTAAATTTATTGCTTACAAACGACGGGGCAGTGCGAGAAAAAAAATGAAAAAACTTCCCGCATCCTTATACATGCAACAAGGCGTTCGCCGAGGAAAATAAGCTAGTTGAATTCTTTTGTTAAGGCTGAAAATATTCATGTGGGGGCAGAAGACTTGGAGCAACTAAAGAAAAGTAAATTTATTGCTTGCAAACAATGGGGCAGTGTGAGAAAAAAAATGAAAAAACTTCACGCATCCTTATACATGCAAATAGGCGTTCGCCGAGGAAAATAAGCTAGTTGAATTCGTTTGTTAAGGCTGAAAATATTCATGTGGGGGCAGAAGACTTGGAGCAACTAAAGAAAAGTAAATTTATTGCTTACAAACGACGGGGCAGTGTGAGAAAAAAATTAAAAAATTTCCCGCATCCTTATACATGCAAATAGGCTTTCGCCGTGGAAAATCAGCAAGTTGAATTCGTTTGTTAAGGCTGAAAATATTCATGTGGGGGAAGAAGACTTGGAGATACTTAAGTTAAGTAAATTTATTGCTTACAAACGACGGGGCAGTGCGAGAAAAAAAATGAAAAAACTTCCCGCATCCTTATACATGCAACAAGGCGTTCGCCGAGGAAAATAAGCTAGTTGAATTCGTTTGTTAAGGCTGAAAATATTCATGTGGGGGCAGAGGACTTGGAGCAACTTAAGAAAAGTAAATTTATTGCTTACAAACGACGGAGCAGTGTGAGAAAAAAAATAAAAAAATTTCCCGCATCCTTATACACGCAAATAGGCGTTCGCCGTGGAAAATAAGCTAGTTGAATTCGTTTGTTAAGGCTGAAAATATTCATGTGGGGGCAGAAGACTTGGAGAAACTTAAGTTAAGTAAATTTATGGCTTGCAAACAATGGGGCAGTGTGAGAAAAAAAATGAAAAAACTTCCCGCATCCTTATACATGCAAATAGGCATTCGCCGTGGAAAATCAGCAAGTTGAATTCTTTTGTTAAGGCTGAAAATATTCATGTGGGGGCAGAGGACTTGGAGCAACTTAAGAAAAGTAAATTTATTGCTTACAAACGACGGAGCAGTGTGAGAAAAAAAATAAAAAAACTTCCCGCATCCTTATACATGCAAATAGGCATTCGCCGTGGAAAATCAGCAAGTTGAATTCTTTTGTTAAGGCTGAAAATTTTCATGTGGGGGCAGAAGACTTGGAGCAACTTAAGAAAAGTAAATTTATTGCTTACAAACGACGGGGCAGTGTGAGAAAAAAAATAAAAAAACTTCCCGCATCCTTATACATGCAAATAGGCATTCGCCGTGGAAAATCAGCAAGTTGAATTCGTTTGTTAAGAATGAAAATATTCATGTGGGGGCAGAAGACTTGGAGCAACTTAAGAAAAGTAAATTTATTGCTTACAAACGACGGGGCAGTGTGAGCAAAAAAAATTAACTAATTTCCCGCATCCTTATACATGCAAATAGGCTTTCGCCGTGGAAAATCAGCAAGTTGAATTCGTTTGTTAAGAATGAAAATATTCATGTGGGGGCAGAAGACTTGGAGCAACTTAAGAAAAGTAAATTTATTGCTTACAAACGACGGGGCAGTGTGAGAAAAAAAAATAAAAAAACTTCCCGCATCCTTATACATGCAAATAGGCGTTCGTCGTGGAAAATAAGCTAGTTGAATTCGTTTGTTAAGGCTGAAAATATTCATGTGGGGGCAGAAGACTTGGAGCAACTAAAGAAAAGTAAATTTATTGCTTACAAACGACGGGGCAGTGTGAGAAAAAAAATTAAAAAACTTCCCGCATCCTTATACATGCAAATAGGCGTTCGCCGTGGAAAATAAGCTAGTTGAATTCGTTTGTTAAGGCTGAAAATATTCATGTGGGGGCAGAAGACTTGGAGCAACTAAAGAAAAGTAAATTTATTGCTTACAAACGACGGGGCAGTGTGTGAAAAAAATTAAAAAATTTCCCGCATCCTTATACATGCAAATAGGCGTTCGCCGTGGAAAATCAGCAAGTTGAATTCGTTTGTTAAGGCTGAAAATATTCATGTGGGGGAAGAAGACTTGGAGATACTTAAGTTAAGTAAATTTATTGCTTACAAACGACGGGGCAGTGCGAGAAAAAAAATGAAAAAACTTCCCGCATCCTTATACATGCAACAAGGCGTTCGCCGAGGAAAATAAGCTAGTTGAATTCTTTTGTTAAGGCTGAAAATATTCATGTGGGGGCAGAAGACTTGGAGCAACTAAAGAAAAGTAAATTTATTGCTTGCAAACAATGGGGCAGTGTGAGAAAAAAAATGAAAAAACTTTCCGAATCCTTATACATGCAAATAGGCGTTCGCCGAGGAAAATAAGCTAGTTGAATTCGTTTGTTAAGGCTGAAAATATTCATGTGGGGGCAGAGGACTTGGAGCAACTTAAGAAAAGTAAATTTATTGCTTACAAACGACGGGGCAGTGTGAGAAAAAAAATAAAAAAATTTCCCGCATCCTTATACATGCAAATAGGCATTCGCCGTGGAAAATAAGCTAGTTGAATTCGTTTGTTAAGGCTGAAAATATTCATGTGGGGGCAGAAGACTTGGAGAAACTTAAGTTAAGTAAATTTATGGCTTGCAAACAATGGGGCAGTGTGAGAAAAAAAATGAAAAAACTTCCCGCATCCTTATACATGCAAATAGGCATTCGCCGTGGAAAATCAGCAAGTTGAATTCTTTTGTTAAGGCTGAAAATTTTCATAAGGGGGCAGAAGACTTGGAGCAACTTAAGAAAAGTAAATTTATTGCTTACAAACGACGGGGCAGTGTGAGAAAAAAAATAAAAAAACTTCCCGCATCCTTATACATGCAAATAGGCATTCGCCGTGGAAAATCAGCAAGTTGAATTCGTTTGTTAAGAATGAAAATATTCATGTGGGGGCAGAAGACTTGGAGCAACTTAAGAAAAGTAAATTTATTGCTTACAAACGACGGGGCAGTGTGAGCAAAAAAAATTAACTAATTTCCCGCATCCTTATACATGCAAATAGGCTTTCGCCGTGGAAAATCAGCAAGTTGAATTCGTTTGTTAAGAATGAAAATATTCATGTGGGGGCAGAAGACTTGGAGCAACTTAAGAAAAGTAAATTTATTGCTTACAAACGACGGGGCAGTGTGAGAAAAAAAAATAAAAAAACTTCCCGCATCCTTATACATGCAAATAGGCGTTCGTCGTGGAAAATAAGCTAGTTGAATTCGTTTGTTAAGGCTGAAAATATTCATGTGGGGGCAGAAGACTTGGAGCAACTAAAGAAAAGTAAATTTATTGCTTACAATCGACGGGGCAGTGTGAGAAAAAAAATTAAAAAACTTCCCGCATCCTTATACATGCAAATAGGCGTTCGCCGTGGAAAATAAGCTAGTTGAATTCGTTTGTTAAGGCTGAAAATATTCATGTGGGGGCAGAAGACTTGGAGCAACTAAAGAAAAGTAAATTTATTGCTTACAAACGACGGGGCAGTGTGTGAAAAAAATTAAAAAATTTCCCGCATCCTTATACATGCAAATAGGCGTTCGCCGTGGAAAATCAGCAAGTTGAATTCGTTTGTTAAGGCTGAAAATATTCATGTGGGGGAAGAAGACTTGGAGATACTTAAGTTAAGTAAATTTATTGCTTACAAACGACGGGGCAGTGCGAGAAAAAAAATGAAAAAACTTCCCGCATCCTTATACATGCAACAAGGCGTTCGCCGAGGAAAATAAGCTAGTTGAATTCTTTTGTTAAGGCTGAAAATATTCATGTGGGGGCAGAAGACTTGGAGCAACTAAAGAAAAGTAAATTTATTGCTTGCAAACAATGGGGCAGTGTGAGAAAAAAAATGAAAAAACTTTCCGAATCCTTATACATGCAAATAGGCGTTCGCCGAGGAAAATAAGCTAGTTGAATTCGTTTGTTAAGGCTGAAAATATTCATGTGGGGGCAGAGGACTTGGAGCAACTTAAGAAAAGTAAATTTATTGCTTACAAACGACGGGGCAGTGTGAGAAAAAAAATAAAAAAATTTCCCGCATCCTTATACACGCAAATAGGCGTTCGCCGTGGAAAATAAGCTAGTTGAATTCGTTTGTTAAGGCTGAAAATATTCATGTGGGGGCAGAAGACTTGGAGATACTTAAGTTAAGTAAATTTATGGCTTGCAAACAATGGGGCAGTGTGAGAAAAAAAATGAAAAAACTTCCCGCATCCTTATACATGCAAATAGGCATTCGCCGTGGAAAATCAGCAAGTTGAATTCTTTTGTTAAGGCTGAAAATTTTCATAAGGGGGCAGAAGACTTGGAGCAACTTAAGAAAAGTAAATTTATTGCTTACAAACGACGGGGCAGTGTGAGAAAAAAAATAAAAAAACTTCCCGCATCCTTATACATGCAAATAGGCATTCGCCGTGGAAAATCAGCAAGTTGAATTCTTTTGTTAAGGCTGAAAATTTTCATGTGGGGGCTGAAGACTTGGAGCAACTTAAGAAAAGTAAATTTATTGCTTACAAACGACGGGGCAGTGTGAGAAAAAAAATAAAAAAACTTCCCGCATCCTTATACATGCAAATAGGCATTCGCCGTGGAAAATCAGCAAGTTGAATTCGTTTGTTAAGAATGAAAATATTCATGTGGGGGCAGAAGACTTGGAGCAACTTAAGAAAAGTAAATTTATTGCTTACAAACGACGGGGCAGTGTGAGCAAAAAAAATTAACTAATTTCCCGCATCCTTATACATGCAAATAGGCTTTCGCCGTGGAAAATCAGCAAGTTGAATTCGTTTGTTAAGGCTGAAAATATTCATGTGGGGGCAGAAGACTTGGAGCAACTTAAGAAAAGTAAATTTATTGCTTACAAACGACGGGGCAGTGTGAGAAAAAAAAATAAAAAAACTTCCCGCATCCTTATACATGCAAATAGGCTTTCGCCGTGGAAAATAAGCTAGTTTAATTCGTTTGTTAAGGCTGAAAATATTCTTGTGGGTGCAGAAGACTTGGAGCAACTAAAGAAAAGTAAATTTATTGCTTACAAACGACGGGGCAGTGTGAGAAAAAAAAATAAAAAAACTTCCCGCATCCTTATACATGCAAATAGGCGTTCGCCGTGGAAAATAAGCTTGTTGAATTCGTTTGTTAAGGCTGAAAATATTCATGTGGGGGCAGAAGACTTGGAGCAACTAAAGAAAAGTAAATTTATTGCTTACAAACGACGGGGCAGTGTGAGAAAAAAAAATAAAAAAACTTCCCGCATCCTTATACATGCAAATAGGCGTTCGCCGTGGAAAATAAGCTAGTTGAATTCGTTTGTTAAGGCTGAAAATATTCATGTGGGGGCAGAAGACTTGGAGCAACTAAAGAAAAGTAAATTTATTGCTTACAAACGACGGATCAGTGTGAGAAAAAAATTAAAAAATTTCCCGCATCCTTATACATGCAAATAGGCTTTCGCCGTGGAAAATCAGCAAGTTGAATTCGTTTGTTAAGGCTGAAAATATTCATGTGGGGGAAGAAGACTTGGAGATACTTAAGTTAAGTAAATTTATTGCTTACAAACGACGGGGCAGTGCGAGAAAAAAAATGAAAAAACTTCCCGCATCCTTATACATGCAACAAGGCGTTCGCCGAGGAAAATAAGCTAGTTGAATTCGTTTGTTAAGGCTGAAAATATTCATGTGGGGGCAGAGGACTTGGAGCAACTTAAGAAAAGTAAATTTATTGCTTACAAACGACGGAGCAGTGTGAGAAAAAAAATGAAAAAACTTCCCGCATCCTTATACATGCAACAAGGCGTTCGCCGTGGAAAATAAGCTAGTTGAATTCGTTTGTTAAGGCTGAAAATATTCATGTGGGGGCAGAAGACTTGGAGCAACTTAAGAAAAGTAAATTTATTGCTTACAAACGACGGGGCAGTGTGAGAAAAAAAAATAAAAAAACTTCCCGCATCCTTATACATGCAAATAGGCTTTCGCCGTGGAAAATAAGCTAGTTTAATTCGTTTGTTAAGGCTGAAAATATTCTTGTGGGTGCAGAAGACTTGGAGCAACTAAAGAAAAGTAAATTTATTGCTTACAAACGACGGGGCAGTGTGAGAAAAAAAAATAAAAAAACTTCCCGCATCCTTATACATGCAAATAGGCGTTCGCCGTGGAAAATAAGCTTGTTGAATTCGTTTGTTAAGGCTGAAAATATTCATGTGGGGGCAGAAGACTTGGAGCAACTAAAGAAAAGTAAATTTATTGCTTACAAACGACGGGGCAGTGTGAGAAAAAAAAATAAAAAAACTTCCCGCATCCTTATACATGCAAATAGGCGTTCGCCGTGGAAAATAAGCTAGTTGAATTCGTTTGTTAAGGCTGAAAATATTCATGTGGGGGCAGAAGACTTGGAGCAACTAAAGAAAAGTAAATTTATTGCTTACAAACGACGGGGCAGTGTGAGAAAAAAATTAAAAAATTTCCCGCATCCTTATACATGCAAATAGGCTTTCGCCGTGGAAAATCAGCAAGTTGAATTCGTTTGTTAAGGCTGAAAATATTCATGTGGGGGAAGAAGACTTGGAGATACTTAAGTTAAGTAAATTTATTGCTTACAAACGACGGGGCAGTGCGAGAAAAAAAATGAAAAAACTTCCCGCATCCTTATACATGCAACAAGGCGTTCGCCGAGGAAAATAAGCTAGTTGAATTCGTTTGTTAAGGCTGAAAATATTCATGTGGGGGCAGAGGACTTGGAGCAACTTAAGAAAAGTAAATTTATTGCTTACAAACGACGGAGCAGTGTGAGAAAAAAAATAAAAAAATTTCCCGCATCCTTATACACGCAAATAGGCGTTCGCCGTTGAAAATAAGCTAGTTGAATTCGTTTGTTAAGGCTGAAAATATTCATGTGGGGGCAGAAGACTTGGAGAAACTTAAGTTAAGTAAATTTATGGCTTGCAAACAATGGGGCAGTGTGAGAAAAAAAATGAAAAAACTTCCCGCATCCTTATACATGCAAATAGGCATTCGCCGTGGAAAATCAGCAAGTTGAATTCTTTTGTTAAGGCTGAAAATTTTCATAAGGGGGCAGAAGACTTGGAGCAACTTAAGAAAAGTAAATTTATTGCTTACAAACGACGGGGCAGTGTGAGAAAAAAAATAAAAAAACTTCCCGCATCCTTATACATGCAAATAGGCATTCGCCGTGGAAAATCAGCAAGTTGAATTCTTTTGTTAAGGCTGAAAATTTTCATGTGGGGGCAGAAGACTTGGAGCAACTTAAGAAAAGTAAATTTATTGCTTACAAACGACGGGGCAGTGTGAGAAAAAAAATAAAAAAACTTCCCGCATCCTTATACATGCAAATAGGCATTCGCCGTGGAAAATCAGCAAGTTGAATTCGTTTGTTAAGAATGAAAATATTCATGTGGGGGCAGAAGACTTGGAGCAACTTAAGAAAAGTAAATTTATTGCTTACAAACGACGGGGCAGTGTGAGCAAAAAAAATTAACTAATTTCCCGCATCCTTATACATGCAAATAGGCTTTCGCCGTGGAAAATCAGCAAGTTGAATTCGTTTGTTAAGAATGAAAATATTCATGTGGGGGCAGAGGACTTGGAGCAACTTAAGAAAAGTAAATTTATTGCTTACAAACGACGGGGCAGTGTGAGAAAAAAAAATAAAAAAACTTCCCGCATCCTTATACATGCAAATAGGCGTTCGCCGTGGAAAATAAGCTAGTTGAATTCGTTTGTTAAGGCTGAAAATATTCATGTGGGGGAAGAAGACTTGGAGATACTTAAGTTAAGTAAATTTATTGCTTACAAACGACGGGGCAGTGCGAGAAAAAAAATTAAAAAACTTCCCGCATCCTTATACATGCAACAAGGCGTTCGCCGAGGAAAATAAGCTAGTTGAATTCTTTTGTTAAGGCTGAAAATATTCATGTGGGGGCAGAAGACTTGGAGCAACTAAAGAAAAGTAAATTTATTGCTTGCAAACAATGGGGCAGTGTGAGAAAAAAAATGAAAAAACTTTCCGAATCCTTATACATGCAAATAGGCGTTCGCCGAGGAAAATAAGCTAGTTGAATTCGTTTGTTAAGGCTGAAAATATTCATGTGGGGGCAGAGGACTTGGAGCAACTTAAGAAAAGTAAATTTATTGCTTACAAACGACGGGGCAGTGTGAGAAAAAAAATAAAAAAATTTCCCGCATCCTTATACATGCAAATAGGCATTCGCCGTGGAAAATAAGCTAGTTGAATTCGTTTGTTAAGGCTGAAAATATTCATGTGGGGGCAGAAGACTTGGAGAAACTTAAGTTAAGTAAATTTATGGCTTGCAAACAATGGGGCAGTGTGAGAAAAAAAATGAAAAAACTTCCCGCATCCTTATACATGCAAATAGGCATTCGCCGTGGAAAATCAGCAAGTTGAATTCTTTTGTTAAGGCTGAAAATTTTCATAAGGGGGCAGAAGACTTGGAGCAACTTAAGAAAAGTAAATTTATTGCTTACAAACGACGGGGCAGTGTGAGAAAAAAAATAAAAAAACTTCCCGCATCCTTATACATGCAAATAGGCATTCGTCGTGGAAAATCAGCAAGTTGAATTCTTTTGTTAAGGCTGAAAATCTTCATGTGGGGGCAGAAGACTTGGAGCAACTTAAGAAAAGTAAATTTATTGCTTACAAACGACGGGGCAGTGTGAGAAAAAAAATAAAAAAACTTCCCGCATCCTTATACATGCAAATAGGCATTCGCCGTGGAAAATCAGCAAGTTGAATTCGTTTGTTAAGAATGAAAATATTCATGTGGGGGCAGAAGACTTGGAGCAACTTAAGAAAAGTAAATTTATTGCTTACAAACGACGGGGCAGTGTGAGCAAAAAAAATTAACTAATTTCCCGCATCCTTATACATGCAAATAGGCTTTCGCCGTGGAAAATCAGCAAGTTGAATTCGTTTGTTAAGGCTGAAAATATTCATGTGGGGGCAGAAGACTTGGAGCAACTTAAGAAAAGTAAATTTATTGCTTACAAACGACGGGGCAGTGTGAGAAAAAAAAATAAAAAAACTTCCCGCATCCTTATACATGCAAATAGGCTTTCGCCGTGGAAAATAAGCTAGTTTAATTCGTTTGTTAAGGCTGAAAATATTCTTGTGGGTGCAGAAGACTTGGAGCAACTAAAGAAAAGTAAATTTATTGCTTACAAACGACGGGGCAGTGTGAGAAAAAAAAATAAAAAAACTTCCCGCATCCTTATACATGCAAATAGGCATTCGCCGTGGAAAATCAGCAAGTTGAATTCGTTTGTTAAGAATGAAAATATTCATGTGGGGGCAGAAGACTTGGAGCAACTTAAGAAAAGTAAATTTATTGCTTACAAACAATGGGGCAGTGTGAGAAAAAAAATGAAAAAACTTCCCGCATCCTTATACATGCAAATAGGCATTCGCCGTGGAAAATCAGTAAGTTGAATTCGTTTGTTAAGAATGAAAATATTCATGTGGGGGCAGAAGACTTGGAGCAACTTAAGAAAAGTAAATTTATTGCTTACAAACGACGGGGCAGTGTGAGCAAAAAAAATTAAATAATTTCCCGCATCCTTATACATGCAAATAGGCTTTCGCCGTGGAAAATAAGCTAGTTGAATTCGTTTGTTAAGGCTGAAAATATTCATGTGGGGGCAGAAGACTTGGAGCAACTTAAGAAAAGTAAATTTATTGCTTACAAACGACGGGGCAGTGTGAGAAAAAAAAATAAAAAAACTTCCCGCATCCTTATACATGCAAATAGGCTTTCGCCGTGGAAAATAAGCTAGTTGAATTCGTTTGTTAAGGCTGAAAATATTCTTGTGGGTGCAGAAGACTTGGAGCAACTAAAGAAAAGTAAATTTATTGCTTACAAACGACGGGGCAGTGTGAGAAAAAAAAAAAAAAACTTCCCGCATCCTTATACATGCAAATAGGCATTCGCCGTGGAAAATCAGCAAGTTGAATTCGTTTGTTAAGAATGAAAATATTCATGTGGGGGCAGAAGACTTGGAGCAACTTAAGAAAAGTAAATTTATTGCCTACAAACAATGGGGCAGTGTGAGAAAAAAAATGAAAAAACTTCCCGCATCCTTATACATGCAAATAGGCATTCGCCGTGGAAAATAAGCTAGTTGAATTCGTTTGTTAAGGCTGAAAATATTCATGTGGGGGCAGAAGACTTGGAGCAACTTAAGAAAAGTAAATTTATTGCTTACAAACGACGGGGCAGTGTGAGCAAAAAAAAATTAAATAATTTCCCGCATCCTTATACATGCAAATAGGCTTTCGCCGTGGAAAATAAGCTAGTTGAATTCGTTTGTTAAGGCTGAAAATATTCTTGTGGGGGCAGAAGACTTGGAGCAACTAAAGAAAAGTAAATTTATTGCTTACAAACGACGGGGCAGTGTGAGAAAAACAATTAAAAAAACTTCCCGCATACTTATACATGCAAATAGGCGTTCGCCGAGGAAAATAAGCTAGTTGAATTCGTTTGTTAAGGCTGAAAATATTCATGTGGGGGCAGAAGACTTGGAGCAACTTAAGAAAAGTAAATTTATTGCTTACAAACGACGGGGCAGTGTGAGCAAAAAAAAATTAAATAATTTCCCGCATCCTTATACATGCAAATAGGCTTTCGCCGTGGAAAATAAGCTAGTTGAATTCGTTTGTTAAGGCTGAAAATATTCTTGTGGGGGCAGAAGACTTGGAGCAACTAAAGAAAAGTAAATTTATTGCTTACAAACGACGGGGCAGTGTGAGAAAAAAAATAAAAAAAACTTCCCGCATCCTTATACATGCAAATAGGCATTCGCCGTGGAAAATCAGCAAGTTGAATTCTTTTGTTAAGGCTGAAAATTTTCATGTGGGGGCAGAAGACTTGGAGCAACTTAAGAAAAGTAAATTTATTGCTTACAAACGACGGGGCAGTGTGAGCAAAAAAAATTAAATAATTTCCCGCATCCTTATACATGCAAATAGGCTTTCGCCGTGGAAAATAAGCTAGTTGAATTCGTTTGTTAAGGCTGAAAATATTCATGTGGGGGCAGAAGACTTGGAGCAACTTAAGAAAAGTAAATTTATTGCTTACAAACGACGGGGCAGTGTGAGCAAAAAAAAATTAAATAATTTCCCGCATCCTTATACATGCAAATAGGCTTTCGCCGTGGAAAATAAGCTAGTTGAATTCGTTTGTTAAGGCTGAAAATATTCTTGTGGGGGCAGAAGACTTGGAGCAACTAAAGAAAAGTAAATTTATTGCTTACAAACGACGGGGCAGTGTGAGAAAAAAAATAAAAAAAACTTCCCGCATATTTATACATGCAAATAGGCGTTCGCCGTGGAAAATAAGCTAGTTGAATTCGTTTGTTAAGGCTGAAAATATTCATGTGGGGGCAGAAGACTTGGAGAAACTTAAGTTAAGTAAATTTATTGCTTACAAACGATGATACAGTGCAAAGAAAAAAAATGAAAAAACTTTCCGCATCCTTATACATGCAAATAGGCGTTCGCCGAGGAAAATAAGCTAGTTGAATTCGTTTGTTAAGGCTGAAAATATTCATGTGGGGGCAGAAGACTTGGAGCAACTTAAGAAAAGTAAATTTATTGCTTACAAACGACGGGGCAGTGTGAGAAAAAAAATAAAAAAACTTCCCGCATCCTTATACATGCAAATAGGCATTCGCCGTGGAAAATCAGCAAGTTGAATTCTTTTGTTAAGGCTGAAAATTTTCATGTGGGGGCAGAAGACTTGGAGCAACTTAAGAAAAGTAAATTTATTGCTTACAAACGACGGGGCAGTGTGAGCAAAAAAAATTAAATAATTTCCCGCATCCTTATACATGCAAATAGGCTTTCGCCGTGGAAAATAATCTAGTTGAATTCGTTTGTTAAGGCTGAAAATATTCATGTGGGGGCAGAAGACTTGGAGCAACTTAAGAAAAGTAAATTTATTGCTTACAAACGACGGGGCAGTGTGAGCAAAAAAAAATTAAATAATTTCCCGCATCCTTATACATGCAAATAGGTTTTCGCCGTGGAAAATAAGCTAGTTGAATTCGTTTGTTAAGGCTGAAAATATTTTTGTGGGGGCAGAAGACTTGGAGCAACTAAAGAAAAGTAAATTTATTGCTTACAAACGACGGGGCAGTGTGAGAAAAAAAATAAAAAAAACTTCCCGCATACTTATACATGCAAATAGGCGTTCGCCGTGGAAAATAAGCTAGTTGAATTCGTTTGTTAAGGCTGAAAATATTCATGTGGGGGCAGAAGACTTGGAGAAACTTAAGTTAAGTAAATTTATTGCTTACAAACGATGATACAGTGCAAAGAAAAAAAATGAAAAAACTTTCCGCATCCTTATACATGCAAATAGGCTTTCGCCGTGGAAAATAAGCTAGTTGAATTCGTTTGTTAAGAATGAAAATATTCATGTGGGGGCAGAAGACTTGGAGCAACTTAAGAAAAGTAAATTTATTGCTTACAAACAATGGGGCAGTGTGAGAAAAAAAATGAAAAAACTTCCCGCATCCTTATACATGCAAATAGGCATTCGCCGTGGAAAATCAGCAAGTTGAATTCGTTTGTTAAGAATGAAAATATTCATGTGGGGGCAGAAGACTTGGAGCAACTTAAGAAAAGTAAATTTATTGCTTACAAACGACGGGGCAGTGTGAGAAAAAAAATTAAATAATTTCCCGCATCCTTATACATGCAAATAGGCTTTCGCCGTGGAAAATAAGCTAGTTGAATTCGTTTGTTAAGGCTGAAAATATTCTTGTGGGGGCAGAAGACTTGGAGCAACTTAAGAAAAGTAAATTTATTGCTTACAAACGACGGGGCAGTGTGAGAAAAAAAATTAAATAATTTCCCGCATCCTTATACATGCAAATAGCGTTCGCCGTGGAAAATAAGCTAGTTGAATTCGTTTGTTAAGGCTGAAAATATTCATGTGGGGGCAGAAGACTTGGAGAAACTTAAGTTAAGTAAATTTTTTGCTTACAAACGATAGAACAGTGCACAAAAAAAAAATCAAAAAACTTTCCGCATCCTTATACATGCAAATAGGCGTTCGCCGTGGAAAATCAGCAAGTAGAATTCGTTTGTTAAGGCTGAAAATATTCATGCGGGGGCATAAGATTTATAGCAACTTAATTTAAGTTAATTAATTGCTTACAAACGAAGGGGCAGTGCGATAAAAAAATTTAAAATACTTTTTGCATTCTTATTCATTCAAATAGGCGTTCGCCGTGGAAAATCAGCAAGTTAAATTCGTTAGGCAAGGCTGTAAATATTTATGTGGGGGCAGAAGACTTGGAGAAACTAAAGTTAAGTATATTTATTGCTTGCAAACAATGGGGCAGTGTGAAGCCTTTGTTTCAATTGTTCATTAAGATAAATAAAAATTTATATATTTTAAAATTATAATCTTTAAGTTTCATTTTTCGTAAAATAAGAGATTTGTATTATAGTTATAGAATGATTTATTTTATAAAAGCATAAACATTTTTGTTTCAGCACCTTCGATCTAATTGGATGGATTTGATGATAATTTCAGAGTTTTGGAATTATATAATTGTTAATTAATTTCTGTAAAATCTTGTATAAAAATCCATGTTGAGTGTGCTTGTGGAGCTCATGAACAAAATGTGTGTGGGGCCCGGGAAAGAGAAAGAATTGAGTGGGGTGTGTATTTTATTTTTGACAAGCGTAAATTTAAGAGGACATCAAGCCCCAGGAAACCTTTGATTTCTGCAAAAAAAAAAAATGATTTTGTTGATTAATTTTAACAATAAAAATCGAGTCGAAATCAAGCACACGGTGCTCTTGAAGGAATGAGTTGCTTGTGCTTTATCAATGCAATTCTTATTTGGCGCCCATATTTTTGAAAATGCAGCAAATCTTTTACAAATTTTTATATCTGTGCCAAGTGTGCATACAGCGAATAGAAATTATGTCACATGAATACAGCAAATAGAAACCAAAAATTTTTTTTTTTTATATTTCCAACTGCATTTGTGATTTAAATTGTGAAGAAACAAACTCTTATCATGATAATTATATGATTATAGTAAAGCTTGTCAGAGGCGAGCTAATAGTGCTTCACTCACCCATAGAGGCGCTGATGAGCAAAAATTCTGCAGTCTCATCAGCAGAGCCTCTATCGGAGGTTTAGAGCATTTCTCGTCTCGCAGCGCCTATAAACATAAACAACAACAAAACAAACAAGATTCAGTAGAGACGGTAAAAAAATGCAGAGAATTAGAGTTTTTGAGTTTCTTGAAAGATAAAATAATAATTTCTTTGTATGAAAGTATCTGCGATTTTATTTCTAAAATAAACTCTTATATCAGGTTATAAATTTAAATATAAATAATGGAGCAAAGAAATTTAGGAAAGAGTGATGTCGAGCGCATCTTCAATCAATGGTTTGTCCCGGTTCTTTCTAATATGATATTTTATTTACAATTACTTCGTTTTTGCAGGCTCAACGCCCCAGAGTTGAGAAGCGAGGTGCGTGGTTATTTGCGGCATCGTCTTTACACAGCCCTTCACAACTCAAAGTTGGGTCCTAATTTTAATCAGCTCGATGTCCACCCTGTTTCACCAAAGTTGCAAACCCTGAATCTCCTTATCGCCGAGTACCTTTTGAAGAGCAGGCATCACTTCACTTTGTCTGTATTTTCCTGTGAAGCGCCAAACGTGAGCTGCATCAGCCCAAACATCCCAGAAATGCTGAAAGTGCAATCAGCAGATGGTTCGAGCTCTCACGTCTTCAGCAAGGAGGACTTTGAAGACATCGTCGAAACATTAGGACTACCAAAAAATTCAAACGTTATTCAGCAACTGCAGCAAAAATACCAAGAAGCCAGAGACCAAGCCCTTATAACATGTATTATTAGAAGTATGCCTGATTTTTTAGGGCAAAATCAAATGAATACAGGTCTTCAGTCTACAGCAGAGGTACAAGGAGCCGAACTCAATCGAGAAATTGAAATTTTAAAGAGGTTAACTTAAGTAAAATTTTATTAATTGCAAAATGCTAAATCTTATTTTAAATTAAGCAGGCAATGCCAAGAGGAAGTAAAAGAACTGACAGAATATTTCCAAAGAGAATTGCAGAGGAAAGATTTAATTATAAAAGAGCTACAACGAGCTGCTGCAGACTCGGATGCAGCCGAGCAAAACGATCGAATTGAGACTCTCCAGAGCCAACTTAAAGAAATGGAAAAGCAGTTCAAAAATTTTGAGGTATGATCTCAAGTTTGTTTTCAATCAAATGTGAATCTTGGAAATAATGGTATTTGAAGGCGGCTAAGGAACGAGAGATAGTTGGTTTAAAGAAATTAAATATGGCCCTGGAAAATGAGATGCTGGATTTGCAAGGTGCGCTTGAAGCAAGAAAAAAGCACCTCAGGGACGAGGAGTTTAGGTTAATATTCTGCAATAGTGTTATTTTATTTGCATTGATTTTTATAATATTTTTAATTAGGATGGAGCGTGAAAAGTTGACCTTGAAGCGGAATAAGAAAAAATTGCAGAAACACCAGAAACAACTCGACGAAGTCTCCATCGCTCTCACTGAGAATTTCCCAGACCAGTCAATGCTGCCTGCTCTGGAAATCCAGGTTCAAATGAAAGACCAAGAAATAGCAGAGCTCAGGTCAAAATATTTGAGCCTTGTTGAAGAGAACAAGATGCTGAAAAATCTCAGCACTCAGCAAAGGAGTAGGATCGAGAGTCTCGACAGAAAGGTTGCGTCTTTGGTGGATGAGTTGCACCTGGCAAGAGAACGGGCGCTCAGGGCCAGACAGATTGAAAGTGAAGGGGAGAGCAGTCCAACAGATGACGTTGTTAAGGATGCTAGGAAGAGAATCAGGTCTCTTGAGGAGGAGTTTGAGGCGATCGAAAAGCAACATAGAGACTACAAAAATCGAAGTGATGTGTCACCCTTCTTCAGCACATCTCTAGGGAACGATCACATTCCAACATCTCCAAGAACAAAGGGAGGAATCCCTCAGCAGCGTCTTCAGCCTGCAGCAGCTACTAGATCACCAGGGTCGGCAATGTTAGAGGAAATCCAAACTTCGATCAAATCACTGTATGACAGTGTGCAAGCCAAGCCTGAGAGACTTTCCCAAGCCAGGAATAATTCTGGAAGATCAAGAGCACAGGTACTCGATGTGTCAATGAGCAGCATTTCATCAGAGTCAACTGGTACGCATACTAAGTGTATTTAAGTTAATCACCTAATTATAAAAAAATTTAATATACTTTTACAGGCATCGAGGGTAGGGAGAGAGGTTTACAACTGCCAGGACCAAGTGGTATCAAGTCTGTATTTTCTCAAAGACTGGATGAGTCAATTTCTCCAATTCTACCGGAGGATAATGATAAACAAGAAAATTTTGAGAGGCGAAACCCACCTCTCAACCAAACTACCCAGCTTGCAGATTCATTACTGATGCCCCAAGCGAGTAAATCGCTTGATGCAACCAAGACTAACATTCCAACCCTGGAGGCAGAACCTCTAGGGACAAGCGACGAACTGAAACTGACCATTCCTAGTAGCAGCTCGAGCAGTAGTTCCTCAAAAGTTAATGCTGCCGACATGCTTAAAACAACAGTGACTGAAAAAGTTGTGACGCTTGGAGACAAAAACGTAAGTACGGTGGGAAGAAGCGATGGTGACGGTATGGTTGTAACAAGCACCAGTGAAGACCACAGTGCACCAGCCATCAGTGCTGCTAGAGACGATGACGACAACAACTTCTGGGACTTGTGATGTTTAAACTTGCTGTGTTGTGTTATGCACATGAAAAATTGTAAGCGTTTGTTTTGCTATTGCACAAAGCCAATAAAAACTAATTTTTTTCTTATAAAACCAGAAATATTTAATTCAAGTTGATCTAAAATCTACGTCAAACATAGATATAATATGATGAACACAAATTAGCATCCAATTTAATAAATTTGTTATTGTCTTAATTAATATACTGTCATGGTCAAGAACAAGATAATAATAAATAGTTTTGGTTCTTTACATAAAACTATTAAAATTATACTTTGTATACAAAAATAAGCCTTATATCTAATCACTTGTCTCTGCTGGTGATAAACTTTTTAAGGAATGCACAGACGATGGTGGACTGGTGCTGCGTTGATGAATTTGTCTTGAGCTGCAAGTTAAGGGATTCAAAATTAATTGAAAATTAATTACTAGCTGTAATGCTAACATGTTGTAAAAATGATCACCTTAAATAGGAAACATGCAACTAAATTTTCTTAGGTACTGTCGTTCCACCAGTGGACGAGGAACTTTCGGAACTAGAGCCTGCATTACCAGACTCGGAGGAGGAGGAAGTAGAGGTGAAGGGATCATCGCCATAGGTTATTTTGGTTTTGACATTGGAGGAAACCACATAATCATTAAAGCCTGCCTTCTCGTACCTGTGACTTTCTTCTTGTAGTCTTGCCTTTTCGAACTTTTCTTTAGTTAGTTCTCGGCGCAGAGCATCAACCTCTTGAGATTTTTCAGCTGCTACTCTTGTGTAACGACTGACGTCATCCCTATCTCTGTAATTTTAATTTATATCTTTCAATTACAATACAAATATTTATTTTAAGGCTTACTGGGTCTGCCTCATTTTTGTAACTTCACTCCTTATTTTATCCAGTTCTTGTGCCATTTCCACATTCGTCAAGCGCTGCTTCATCGATTCTTCCCTATTTTCTTCTAGCACACTTTCTATTGCACCCTTACTTGCCAACTCTCTCTGGAGTTGCAGATTCAGTGTTTCCAGTTCTGATTTCAACTTGGCGCAGTTTGCCTCCAACTAAAAGAAAGCAAATTTACTATTAAACAATTTTTCATTTATTTTTCTTCTACCTCGAGACTCCTTTTGTTGCTCAATTTCAGATCATCTTCCAACGACTCTTTCTGACTGTCAAGTTTCATACACAATTCATGGACAGCATTCAGATCCTTTTCAAAAGATTCAGACTGTTCTTTAACTGTTCTCAGTTCTACCTCCAAATTTTTTACGAGCCGGGTCAAATTTACAACCTTTAAACGTAGAAATTTTATTAATTATTCCTATATATAAATAGTGAGATTTAAGATCTACCTGGCTCTCATAACCAAAAATTAGTTCCTTGCTGGCAGAAAGTTGGTCTTCTAGATGAGAAACTTGTCCCGTAGTCACCTCCAGAGAGTGCTTCACTTGGTGAGCCTCACTTTTTAAACTAGTGTTGTGAGTCTCTAGCTCAATTGCCTCTTGACTCAAACTGTGAAATTGTTCAAGCAGAGCATTTCTTTCTTCCTCCTGAAGTTTTAATTTCAGATAATGTATTGTAACTGAATTAAATTTAAACCTACTTTGTTTGACAAGAGGTTTTCAATCCTCTGAACTTCAGAGACGTAATTTTGAAGCCGCTGCTTAAGATCCTCCACATCTCTCTGAGCGATGTCGAGATCTCTTTTTGAAATCTTGCAGTCTTTCAAAGAGGCACTCAGATCATCTTGAAGACGCCTGAAAATTTCAAAGCAATATAATGATATCATCTGGATAATATTACAAGTACAGCAGATATATTACTTAATCTCAATTTCAGACGCCTGCTTCACTTTGGCGGCCTGCTCCAGTTCCTTTCGGAGCCTCTCCACCTCGCGCTGGAGACCTCGTGCATCTTGTTTGTGGGCTAAATCGGAGTCTTGGGTAACCCTGCGCAAAATTAGATATAATATTGTTAGTAAAGTTTGTTGGTTAACAGACCGACACTGCGGTGCGAAATAGTCATGAATTTTAAAGTCAGGCACGTTGCAAAAGCAAGAGGAAACTTATTTCATACTTGATTGCTTCAAATTCACTGAATCACTTGAACGTGTCAATGACAAAACGAGGAAAGTTATTTCAAGAGCTTAGGAATGATCAAGTTCAGTGAAAGTAAGGTAAATGCAGTCATGAATAAAAATAATGAACCACTGAGTAAATTAATAATGCTTTTTTTTAAATACTGACTGAGCTACATTTTAAAATTTTTAAAATATTAAAATTTATTTATTTTGATAAATGATCCCCGTTGATAGAAATAAAATGTGTTATTTATTTTACAAAAATTTCTTCTTTTGAATCATTTTAAATTAAGTTAAATTTTTAGTCACAAATATTCTCAGAATGAATACTAATTTTAAAGAATTTTTTAGCCAAAATTAAACATTCTTTACTTTGGCATTCCAGCAAACTTGAACAAATTATTTTCGACTCTCTTCACGTAGAATAAGCTCAAGTTCAAGGCTCGTTGATTTGTTACGTGACTAAATTATCAGGTCCGTGTTTAGCCGAAACGCATGTGTGCGTTTTAAGTTTTTGCGCTTGACTTTCTCTCACCTGCTGGGTGGCGAATGTACCACGGCCGCGTTTCTAATCCACCGTTTTGGGGGAAAGGGCTTGGACTTGGAAGAGCGGGACGAGGGCGGGGTGGTGCAGGACCTCGACTTCACGGAAGTCTTCACCTTGGTGGTCACGCGAATATTTTTATTTGGAGCGCCCTTGCCCCTGTAGGAGGAAAAATTGCACCACACCCAAGAAAGGAAAGAATATAAAGAGGGTGAATATAAAGTTGAGAAGAAATTTAATGAAGATTCAGAAAATTTTCTCATTCCGGTGCCAATTAGAAAGCTTTAAAAGTAAGTGTATAACACAGCGAAATTAGTAGTAAAAGCGAATCAGTACGTTTGGCACGCAAAGGTAGTGCAGTATTGACCCTATAAAAATCAAATTGCAAGTTCAGACAAGACGTGAGTGGAATTTGCTTGTAATTCAAAACGTCACTGTTGTTCATTGACACAAATTTCTTTTTACTGATTAAACTCGTCTCAAGGTTCACAAATGAAATCCGGCAATGCTTTTCAAGATGTTGCACCTTTGGCGATTGCTCGCCGCCTACGCAATCGAGCAAAGCAATTAGCAGTCCAAGTTATGCCGAATGATATAATCGGCTTGCTCGTAACTAGGTCAGGAGAGGCTTGAGGTCACGGCTATGCTCTGTCAGCACCTCATCTTATGCGGAGCGCGCGATAAATCGCCTGAGAAGTGAAACTGAAAGTTTAATTATGACTCGATTCATCCTCATGACGAAAAATTCCCATGGCGCGTTACAACACCTTTGTTTCCAGGAAATCTCCCGTCGGCTCGCGATCCATAATTTATTTACGAAAGCCGGTTGGACACAATGGATCGGGCCGACGCATGAGCTGCGTGGAAATTTGTTAATTAGCAAGTATAGTAAAATATAATATATTTTACTAGGTTATAAAAAGGTATCTTGTAAAAAGCGGGGCGAAATTTCTTTTACATCCTAATTTGGTGCTGCGAAAAGATTCTAATGCTCGTTCAAAGTGGCTTCCGAGGCATTAAAGCAGAACCGCCGGCGAGTTGTTTTATGCTGGCGCTTTTTAGGATTTGAATGAATGTGTGCGCGCGGGGATTTGATCAGGCAGCCGCGATTTCACTGCCAAGGAGTTTAATAAAAATTTATGCCCAACGAGCTCTCACAAATTGCTTCGGCTCGATAATTTCTTATTTGATTACTAAACCGTTTGATCGGAGAATCCATCAGTGGGATTGGTATAGGATTTGTTTACAAGTTGAAGTGTTGCTCAAACATCATGGCTTGATTAATTAGGAGGTGATCGAAAGCTTTTCTTCCTATTTTCCCAACAAACACTAACAAATAAATTTTTTAACTGTAAAACTGCAAAAACTATGGTTAAAGTTATGCCTTAAAACTTTTAAACCAGTCAATCTGGAAAGTGAAAATATGATATAAATTTTCTCCTATATTGAATTAAAGTTTCTTCTTTTAACTTTTTGCAAAAATTTCTCCTTATACACGAATTAAACCTCAAAAGCAAATAATGAGAAAAAAATCGCGACCTCAGTATGGTCAATGGAGGAGAAAGATTTTTTAACCACATCAAAAAGCAATTGCCTGAGACGTCTCATGATCAAGAAAGTGCGTTTTTGGTGATTTTTAGACTTTTCTTTATGAAATCACAACTCAAAATATATAAAAAGTCATGCGAGTGTGAGGCACTTTGAGCTGTTTGGCCAGCGGAACGGCTGGTGTGGTTCACTTTCTCAGTGGCGAAGGCGTACAAAACTGTAATTTAATTCCGCGTGAATGCATGTCACATTAGAGAGAGGATGATGTGCCGTTGAAAAGCGCGAGTAATCCGAAATCACACTCACACAACTGTGCTCCGTTGTGATTATAATCGCAGATCATGAGAATCATAATTCGCAGTGCTCATGAGGCAATACTTTCACTCCATTGCACACCCTTACCTAATACATTCGCCACTCGCTGAGTCGCTATAATGTAATTTCATTGTTGGTGAGACGCGCAAAAATAAAGCCCCATGATTAATAGGTATTGTGTGCAAAGTGATATAATTGTAGCCACTCGCACATGTGCTCAGAAAGCTAAATGACCATTAAAATATTATGCAGGCAGATTAAATTGTGCAGACTTTCTTCTCACAGACATTTATTTATGTAAAGGAGATTTCCCCAAAATTTTGCATTGCAAAATTACTATTAATTTTTTTTGACAAAATCCCATTTTTTTTTTAAACGGCATTAGTTTTACTTTTTCTATAATGCAGAGTACAGTGTTAAATAATTTCTAATTTATGCCTATACACGTGAGAAAATGCTCTCTTATCACATTTTAATTGAAAAACGGAGTAAACATAAACATCAACAGCGCAAAAACAAACAAACAAACCGCAGAAAGCCGCTCTGCACGCGTGCCCATTGATTTATGCGCCACGGGATTACATAAACGCTTACTATCCGCGTGTGTGTTATAAAAGCGGAAACTGCGGAATGCCAAAGGTGCTGCTACACCGCGCACCGTAACACCTCAATCTGTTCTAACCTTTGGTTCGAATGCTGTAACAGGAGATCACCTTCCCTCTCGGTGGAGAAAGTTCCATGCATATATTTTACCAAAGAGGTTACGCGATATGCTGCTCTTTCTTCAGCTTTGTTTCCAATTTATTTTTGAAAGGGTAAAAGGAATATTTTTACTGCGGACATAAACGTCGATTGACTTTTGGTAAATTCAGTGAGCAGTCAGAGCCAGCAGTTGCAAAAGAGAAGTGCACATTCACCTTTAGGCAGCTTTTGTTGAAATGATTTTAGTATAAATTCCCATCTTGACATCTTGAGCCATATTAATTGAGTATTCATTCTTTATTTTTAACTTAGCTTAAAATTTATATATTTTTTTTTAGGAAATTTGAATATTTAAATTTTTTGCAAATTAATTAATTTTAGTTCTTCGAAAGACAACTTTAGTTTTTAATTTATTTCAAACTGGGAAAATCACGCAAGGCAAGGCCTGTATGAATTGCACGCCGATGGTCTACATCAACAGCTTTGTAATTGCCCCATATATTATCAACTAACACGGAGAGCTCATTAAATTTTGCTCATCGAAAGAGAAATCCGGTGGCACGACATTAACCTGCTGATCATGAGCTGCAACCGGAGTTGCAAAGTAAAAAGTCTAGAGCATCTCTCATGATGTATTTCTAACGCGCTCGGTGATCGCGGTAATAAGAGCATATATAATAATTATAATGGTCGCGGCTAGGTTTTATTTTGATGCGTGCGATTATTATGGTAGGCTCCAGAGAGAAAGCACGTGTGCAATGGCCAGCCACACGTTCAAATCAAATTAGCACGTCCGGCGTGCAAATAAAAGCAGGGTAATTATTATCATTATTATGCAAGTATGGCTGTCAATACAGAGGAGTCTAGTGAGATTTTTTAATTGAGTCGCACTCAACCGTGCATAAAACTGATGATGCTTATATTAGCTTTAATTTCACTTACATTTTTTAGCATTTAACTCATTTAAAATTTTGTTTTGTTTTAAACATTTATTTTACACATTTTTTGCTTAAACAAACATTTATCTAATATATGGAATGATATGGAAGTGATAAGACGAGTATTATTTGTAAACATAACAATATCTTCAAAATTTACTAGTATTCTATGAAAAAAAGAAGAAAAAAATCAAGTGATATTTTTTTAATGTGCTTTTTGTCGTTAAACTCGCCTTAAAAATGTAAAATAATGCCAAAATTTACTGCGGTGGGATTAAAGCTAACACCTCGCGCGGATGAGCAGGATCACAAATCACAACCTGCTTCTGGAGTCATAAATCACCGCGGCGCTTTGTAACCTGAGAAGCAGCAATAAAAAGAGGAAAATTCAGATTCGCACAATTTGCGACTAGATAGGAGGGAAAAAAACAGCATTCATTTTCACTTTTGGCTTGCTACCGACTTCCAATGAATAGAATACTTGTTTATAAATTATGCTGGTCACACAAATTTGGTCAGTGCCGAGAAAGGCGCTTTTCTAACCAAAGTTTACATATAAACTTTAAAATATGTAGTTCAAACAATTAAAAAAAAAAATTGATTAATGAAATTTATACGTAAAAATGTTAAAATAGATAAATTTCTGTTAAGATAAATACTGTAAACCCTATAAATTAAAGAATTCCCTTGAATTTTTAAAATGAGCTATGAACTGAAGACAAAAATTTAAGGAATTTGGTCATACAGTAAAATACATCATAATTATATAAACATTTGTCCAGAGTATTTTACGCTGCTCATAATAAAGAAATTGAAAATTTTAAATATTGCAACTAGAAGCGTGAGAAAAAAATTGACACAAAATTGATATATATTTTTCAATTTTGGTGAGCCACTAATCAATAAATGGTTTTTAGGAGAAAAAATTTCCAAAACTGGACAATAATCAGTGCTTTACATGCTGAACAGAAAGCAACATCTCAAGCATCACGTATTGGCAATCGAAGGCGTGATTGCATTTCGCCTCCGCAGAAAAAGTGGTGTCTGCACCCAGCATTGAAACAACGCAACAATAGGAAGCAGAAGTGGCTGAAAAGGTGGCTGCACACAATGAAAAGCAACGCGCGCGCGAATTAAAACGAGCAATGTGTGTGTGTGCGCGGCTGTTGGAGGAGGCAGCGGAGAAAGTGAATTGGGGGCTTTACTACGGCGGCGGCTCCGTTGATAGCAGCAGTGAGCACCGTACCGCCGCTCCGAGAGAATGGGTGCGCGCTGTCGGCGGCGCCGGTGCTTTACTTTTCACGCGCACGACCTCGCCAGGATTTTAACACCGTCGCACAGGGGTCGAAGAGCCGGGAAAACCTTGAGAAGACCACCTCCAGCGTGTTGTGAAAAATCAGGAGGATCCAAGTGCATCTCAGACTGGAGCTGTCAGTCCGACAGTCAACTCGTAGATATGTCGCGCCGCTCGCCCGACATGCGCGTATACTTTTGAAGGTGAGCATTTTTTTTCCTCCAAATTTAGAATTTTAATTTCAATTAAATTTTAATTAAATAGCGCAAAGAAATTAAACAATTATGTCAAAGAGTGACCATATTTTTTTTAATTAAATTAAAAATTAATAATACTTTATGTGGGCTATGGGAAAATTCACCATAGAATTTCATTGAATTTAATTTGAAAAAATTATTTATAGAAAAAATTGTTATAAAGCAAATTCAGTTTCTTTTTAACAATTTCAATTATAAACATCTTAATAATAATAATAAATGTTATAATTTCACGTTAATTGCTAGTATGTATGAATGTATAGAAAATTAAAAAAAAAAATTATGGTGGCAATAATTTATAATAAAAGATTTACAAATTTAAGAGCATTGAAAACCATTAAATAATTTATATTTTATTTACTAAAGGATATGATTGTTTTGAAAAAAATTGTTTTTAATTCTCTGGCAATCACTTCTGACCTGTATTGAGCGACATATTTATAGCAATGATTTAAATATTACATAATTAGAAAGTACTTGCAGCAGCTTTTAACATTGTACAGAGTATTGTTCTTGCAATCGGTTGGACCAGTTCTGCAAGCATTCGATAAGCTCACACTGGTTTTGGTGCCCTGCATAAATTCACGACGGGTGATTTGCAGAACCACATCTGTGCGTGTATTCAGGACTGTTTACGTTTCGTATGAAAAATGTGCAAGCGTAAAAAGTTTCGGTTTTTAATAGAAAGCGCATTAGTCGAGCGAGTGAAATTTACACAAAAAGGTGGTGAATCTAAATGCGGTGTTGGTCATCGTCCAGAGAGTTATTTATCGAATTAGTTGCCGCACGGAGCAAACCGGCTTGCTCTCGGAATGCCAGACAGACTAACAATGCAAATGAACCTGTGACGAGGAATGCATTTCCTCACAGATGCAAGTGAATTTTACTTTCTTTACGCGTCCGTTTTCCCAATAAACAAAATAGACCATTAGTTTATGCACGAGTGACGATAGCAGCTTGTCGATATTATCTCTTAAACCAAACGGCAAATACGCGCAAAAAATTAAACTAACAGAAACAGCGATAAAAAAAAACAACCGCACGGCATATTATCATAAAATAAAATTAGGTGTAATTATTGTAATTCTTGCATGGATTGAAAGAAAAAGGCTTTGGATTGGGAAAAAATTTAAATTGTCATGAGCGGCCTCGGAGAAGGTTGCGATGTGCGGCGGCCTAGCCAGAGGTCCACTGCATCCATTGCCATAAAATTATACACCTGCGGCTTCTTTGAGATGAAGGCCAAACCCAAAATTATCATGAATGAAGAAGAGCCGCCCTGTTGCGTCACAATACAAGTCAATGTACTTTTTTGTCAAAGAATTGGTCAAATTAGTAAGAGGAGTCAGGGCCGGTCAACGTTGGGCTTTCCTATATAATTTTTAATATCGTTTCTTGAATATCAGTTATGGAAATGTTTGTTTTTAAAATTAAACAATCCAATTTTTTTTGTCATTTATCAAGGCTTGATTACGACTACCATTCTTGTAGTTTGGATTGCAAGATGTCTTGATTTAAGCAAAGATTTCCCACAACAATAAACCTAATTTGCAACTAAAATTTAGTACTGTAACATTTTAAAATAAACCATTTTTAATGCTGACTAATTTTTGTAAAACAAATCCATTACTTATTATTTTAAAATAAAGATTTAATTAAATAGTCAGTAATCTAATTACAAAAATTATTTGTTGTATGGTTTTTTAAATATTCAATATTTATTTTTCGCTTTTTTTTAGGATTGCAAAATTATCTCAAAATGAACCGGATCTCGAACTTCACATTCCTCTTTGTCCTTTTGTCGGCGCTGGCGACAAGCAACCCAGCCATTGTGGCCCCACCCTGGGCTCACCCCAACGCCAATCCCTGTGGTGACTGGCAAGAAGTGCGGTGGAACGGAGACGGGCGGTGCTACCGAATTTTCCAGCAGGGTCCATGTCCCGAGACGATGGAGCTCGCTTTTCAGTCGGACAAAGCGGAGGCTGAGTGTCGCTGTCCGCCTCGAACGGCCCAGTGGGCGCGGGACGCCAAGTGCCATAAACTATATCACAGAGGCCCGTGCCTGTTGGGTCGTTACTTTGCCCCTGTGATCAATACAAGGTGGGGCACTTGCCTCGATCCAGAGAAGGAATGCGGCGAAGGACACCTTTACTGGCCAAAGGAGGGAGGCGCCTGCTACCAACGACTGACTAGGGGGCCCTGTCCTATTGGGGAGCTCTTTGTTGAGGAGGAGCAGGACAGCACGATAGGCGTTTGCCGATGTGATGGCAGATCCGAATTGCAATCATTTAGGTATCACAAAACTTCACTCTAAACAATTAAAAAGTAAAATATGTCTAAATATTTAAAATTTGTTTTCATTTAAAGCATGAAATCTTTAATTCCCCCCCCCCCCCTAGACTTAAGTAAAAATTTTATTATATGTTGTGATTTTTTTTTTAAACTATTGAATTTTTTTAGGTGGAACTCAAACTCGGAAGCGTGTTACGAGCCCTATTCCCGAGGTCCCTGCGGCAAAGGTGAACTGGTCCTTCCCTCACCACTACGGTGCGGCTGTTCATCAGACCTGGCCCAATTCCACAACGAGAGCAAAGGCTGCCATCCCTTGGGAACCACAGGACCTTGTCCGCCCGGCCACGAGTTTGTCCAGCCAGGCCCTGATTGGTCCCCTGCCCAGTGCCAGTGTAAAGAGCTGCATGCGTTTTGGCCCGAGACAGGTGCATGCTACCGCGAATACTCTCGAGGACCCTGTCAGGCGGGTTCGATGATCTTACCAGCAACCCCACCTCTCACAAACAGAACTCAGTGTGTGGCCCTGCCTTGCTCAAGAGGCTATTTGTATGTACCTGAAGCTCGGGGTTGCTTCAGGGCGGGGACAAGAGGGCCGTGTCCTTTGGGGAAACTGGTGGTGTTTGAGGACTTTGTCGGCGTTTCATACAAGGGACGCTGTGGCTGTAGCTCGAGGGATTTCCCGAGTCAGTCGTGGGACAGTGGCAGTGAGTGTTACGAAGTGGGGGTGAAAGGGCCCTGCCCCAAGGGACATGTGTTTGGCCCAGGAGGAATGTGCCATACATTATACACAAAAGGTTATTGCCAGTCTGCGGGAGAGTGGCTGGTGCCTCAAGGCGAAGGTGGGGCCAAATGCGAGTGCCGACCTGGGTATGGACCTGTTGCCGACGACCCCAATGATCCGTGTCAGCCGCCACTGGTTGCGCTTGCTCGTTTTTTATCAAATGGTTTTTAAGTGAAATGTCATTAAAGTGCTAATATTTATATTTATGTGGTGCCAAAACAACTGAATCTTGCTTCCTATCTAAATATATATTCATAAATTTAAAATTATCTGACACACGGCTGTGTCAGTTTGATTTTGAAATATTTTTTTTTTACATGTAACCAAGTACAATATTTATTCTCACTTCTCAGAAGATATTATGTCAATGAACTTGGTGTTGAGAGGTCTCAATTGGTTACATTCAGCATTAATTTCCCAAAAACAGAAATGAAATCTTAAGTGGCACTTGTTTGCAAAAAATTTTCTGAATCAGAAGTGAAAAATAAAAACCAAACCAAACTAAGAAATGGAATGCAAAAATTTACTCACTGCAAAACTTCCTTTAGCTCAGTTAAGTTTTTCTCTAACTTGGCAATCCAAGACTCTTTAGCGTTGATTTCTTTCTGCAGCAGAGCGATTCTCTCAGACTTCTCATCAAGCTGGAGCTGCATAAGTAATAATGGAAATTATTAGCCACATGATTGGAGTGTTATTCTACCTTGAAAGCATCCTTGTCCCCAGAATTGCGATTTAGCTCAGTCCACATTCTAGAACGCTCCTCTCTCAAGGCCACAACCTCTGCTTGTAGTGTTTTCAGCTCACTTAAACGACCCTGTGACATGGCAGTGTCCCTCCTCATCTGGCTAAGCTCTCCTTGACAAACAGCCAAGTTTGCCTCCGTTTGCTCGTGGAGGTTCCTTTAAAAAGTATAATTTTTATATTCATGAAGATAGTCTTTAAATATTTTATTACTTGAGCTGCAGATACTGCGTCCGTTGCTTGGTGAGCTCAGATTCAAGACTTCGCACCTGCTGCTCAAGGTTTGTTATGTGCGTTTGGTTAGAGCCTTTTTGCTGCAACAGTTCACGCCTCTCGCTTTCAAGTTGGTTCACACGATCCGTGTCTGTAGAGTAAGCAGCTGACTGGCGTTCCGAAAGCTTTCCAGAAACAAACTGGATTCAAACAGTACAAATTAAATTAATACAACAAATTTAATTGGAAACAAACCTTGAGCTGGTCTTTCAGGGCATCCCTTTCGGCAAGCGCAGAATGAAGCTCGGCCTTTGCAGCAGCCTTGTCTTTCTCAATTTGAGTGAGGAGGCTCTGTATTTATACATACAATAGATTGTTAAGACCTAAATTAAATAATGTATTTAAAAAAAGTATATTACCCGAAGATCAGTTGATGGATTAGATTCTTTGGCGAATTTAAGTTGAGTCTGCAAGCTAGAGTTTTCCCTCATCAGATTGCTGTTTTCTTGTTGTATGGCAATAAGTTCTTTGTCCTTGAGAGAAATCTGCTGGACCAAGTTGAGAACACCCTAATATTAAAACTAATTAGAACAATATATAGAGGGTTAAAGAATTCAACATACATTATCAGACATTGCACTCATTTCATCTGCCAAGAGTTTGCACCTCTTTTCCAATTTCTCTTTTTCTGCTACCAGTCTTTCAATTTCAGCCTGTAGTGATTTCAATAAAATATAAAATTCCAAACTAAAGAAGTTTATTTATATTGTACCTCGCGCTGAATCGAATCCGCAGTTGGCAAATTGTTGGCTAAGGTTTTGGCTGCTGTCTCTCTCGAATCATTGACATCTCTGTGGCGACTGCCAGATCTAGACGAGGCCTTCCTGGATATCGCGGAACTATGTTTGGCTCCAGCTTGCAGTTGGTCACTCAGCTTTTTAATTTCAACCAGCAGGGTTTTTTCTAGTATTGCAGAAAAATTATGTTAAATGCGAGCAAAAATTTCCGAAATTACATACCTCTACTTTTCATTTCATTCAGCTCCTTTGAAACAGAATCCAACTTTTCCTGTAGAAGGCTCTTATCCCTAGCATTTTGGTCTTGACCGGAACATTTGCAGCCCTTGGTCAGATTGGATTGCATCATTTGAGCCTTGAGGTCGTGATTTTCGTTGCAGCATCTCATATAGTTTTCCTCACACTGGGCTAGTCTCTCCTCAAGGGCAATCTTCTCATCTCTTAGCTCACATGCAAGCTTGTCTATGTCCTTCATTTCGGTGGTAAGACGATCACACTTTTGAACAAGTCGTACCGCATTCTTCATTGCCTCATGCTTCTGATCTTCACTCTCTGTAACAAATTACATTTTCAAAACTCATAAATCAGTACTTGGACTCAAAGAATAAACCTTTTAATTTTACTTCCAGGAATTTATCACTCTCTGGACATGAATCCTGAACTACTCTCTTAATAGGCATTCCACCTTCCAACATATTTTGCAAGCGTTCAATTTCCTGGTCTCTGCGTTTGAGCTGTTTTTAAGAAGAATTATTGACAATAATTAAAGTTTAAATTTGACTTACTTTATCTTTAACCGAGCCATTCTCTAACTTCAGTTCTTCAAGCTTTCCTCGAATCTTTTGAAGCTCATGGGATAGGTTGGACGCTTGAGTCTCCACAGTATTGAGGATGTTGTTTGGCGGTTCGAAATACATCCTTTCAAACTCACTTTGGCTTTCAGTATGCTTACTACTTCTTGCGCTGTCCTTAGCAGATTTTGATCGTAGCGGAGGAAACTCACCTTTGCTACTTCCAGCTAAAAATTATTTAAAAAGGCACAGAGTTAAAAATGAACAGTCGCAATGTGATTTTAGCAACAATGAAGAATTTTTTTCTGTTTAAACAATTAAAAATACTAAAAGTCAACAATGATGCTGAAAATACCTGGCCTAAAAGCTGGTCTGGCTCTAGGTTGCACACCTCTATGCAGCTTAATGGTCTTTTCAGCACATTCATTTTCTAGCTCTTTGATGCACTTGCCATACTGTCTCTCCATGATTTTGAATCTATCCACCTCAGCTTGGAGATTGTCCAATTTGCGCTGATGGGCTAAATAAAGTTTTAATTCATTACAACTATATAATAAATAATAAAATGTGGAAAATTGTTAACGTTAATGGAATAAAAAAGCAGTAATTAAAAACACATGTATCAAAAAGAGCATAATTTTAAATTTGTTAGTTACTTACTTCTTCTTTCATCTTCCAAGTTATCCTGAAGGGACAAAACCTTTTTGTGCAGTTCGTTGCAACTTTTCACCAGCTTGCTGTTTTCTTTCATATAAGGTTCGACGCCTTGTTCGTACAGCTTGCATTTCTGTATGAACAAATTAAATTAAATTTTAATTTAATCTCATAATAATTAAAATAATTATAAAGCGTTTATACCTCAATTGTATTTTTATAAAGATTTTTATATCTTCTTAAGCTATCAGTGGTTGTGACCAAATCTTCCAAAAGTTTTTCAACCAGCTGCAAACTGTCGATAGTCAATGGACTATCAAAACCAAGCTTGTCCAGTTTTTTTCGGACGATGCTGTATCGGCTCTGCTCCGAGTTTAGACAGAAAGGAGCCATCGCGTCTACAAGAGAAACAAAATTAAATTCTGTTTTTGACAATGCAAAATTAAAAATTATTGTTTGATAAATTGCTATAAAACTCGCACAAAAAGAGTAAAAACATTTTTTCAAAAATCAGTGTTGTTGTATGTATACCAGCTGCCAAAATCGAAAAATTATCCGGATATTACCCTCTCTGGAGAGGATAATATCCGGATAAAAGTCAGTTTTGGCAACTGGGGTCCACTTGTCCAGTAATAATTATTTTACCTTTTAATAGTGTTTCTTCGGAGAAGCAACGGGTCAGGATGAAACGTAAGCTCCGTCCATTCGATCGATACGCTTTTATTACCAAATTTGAAGCTTGCCGAGGCGAGAGTTGTTGTGAATAACCACGAAACACGAAAGCACGAAACTACAAAACTGTCAAAACAAGTGTGCGTGCGTTCAAACTTTCTGCGGAATTTACCGGCCGAGCAAATCGCGGCATTTCATTGGCTGCTACGAAGTACGAACCAATGCAAGGAGTAATTTGAAACGAGCTTTTGAGCCCTCCTTGATTTTGCTCAGGTCAGGTTACGCCTCTTTTTGTCGGATTCCGGTTACATTCTCTTATCGATTGTTTGTTGACACTTTTCCCTGTCGAAAATTATCATTTTTTAGGCGTTTAAGGAAATTTATCTAAGTAAGCTTGTTAAATTCCAAACCTGCAAGGTCCAGTGCGAGTAAAATCACGGCCAATGTGCTCATATTCCCAGTCATTTGGTGGGCCTGAGGGCAAAACTGTTGTACAACCTCTGCAGCCTTGATCGTGACAACGCGCACTGCGGCTTATTAAAACATTTTAGTAAACATTTTCTTGACGACGCTTGCGTGTCACTAAGTGGATAACAGTTTCTTTTTATTTTCCTCAACTCAATGAGTTTTTAATGTAATTAAAAACCCCCATATAAAAATATTTTGAAATACAAAAATGAGAAAACACGCACGAGAAACTTTTAGATACGATTTTCAATAATGTGTTTGAAACTGTAATCTAAACATTTTTTATTTTTTAGAAATTAAAAATGGAAACTGAGGAGGATAATCAAGGAATATCAGACAACGAACTTGATTTTGAAGAGGATGCCAAAGATGAAAAAGAAGTCTTAGATGAGGAGGAGGACGAGGCTAATAGGGAAGTCAATGCTGGTCAAGAGAAGCCTGAAGAAGTCAAAGAAGATGAAGAATTGTTGCAAGAAGATGATCAGGAAGTGACCTGTGAGGTTGGGCAAGGAGATCCTGAAAAAAGCAAAGAAAACGAAAGTGGAAGTGCGAGCGAAAGTGAAGGAGAGGTGACCAAGGAAAAATTTCAAATGAAAGTTTTTTAAAAGAGGATTTTTATCTTCAGATATCAGACAGTGACGACAATGATCACGCAGAGAAAACATCGGATGCCAAAGTTGGTGATGACAGGGAAGAAGGAGAGTGTTCTGACGGAGAGGAACCTGTGGAAGTCCCCCAAAACAACAGACCTAGAATTCCGTGCCGGTTTTTCAGCAGAGGTTTCTGCAGTTGGGGGATGAACTGCAAGTAATATTTTCTGTTTAAAACTTGAATTTGGGTTAATGATTATTTTATCAGGTTTATCCATGCTGGCTTTAATGATAAGGGAAACTACCGTATGTTTGAACCTATGAAACACCCAGTAGTATACAATAACGAAAATATCCATCCGATGCGCATGAGACCACCGCCCGTCATGGCACCTAGACCAGAGCCTGCGGGGCCGAAGCAAGAGACTGCTTGGGAGCGGGGTTTGCGGCATGCAAAAGAGGTTTAGCAAAATGCCCATAACTGAAAAGGAAAAAATATATATAATTTTATATATTCACAGATGATGAGGCAAGCCAAGCAAAGGAAAGAGACTGATATTGATTTTGAGGACAAAAAAATGAACCTTAGTTTGGGAGAAGATGATATTCTCAAGGATGATGTTTTGTACACCAGGCCGGCCAGCCCGCTTTTCTCGAAAAGCGATTTGGATGATGAAAACAACTATCCGCTTGAGTAGGAAGACTAAATTATTAATTATTTATAATTGTTTATTTATTATTTAACTTACAGAAGAATAAACTACAACACCCAAATGGAAAGACCGCCTATGCAGAGGCGCATGCCATATCAAGGTCCAAGAAATTTCAATGGAAGGGGAGGTGGTGGTGGTGGCCCTCCTAATTATCGAAATGATTATAATAATCAAGGATTCAAAGGAAGAGGCCAAGGAGGTGGTGAATATTGGAATGAAAGAAATAGGTTTGTTTACATGTAACCACATAATATATGTCATATCTAAGACAATAAATGAAACTTATAGGAATAGTGCCAAGCCAGGTAGGGGTGATGAATGGTCTGACCCGTGGATGCGAAAACGATCACCAACGAGAAAGTCTAGACGAGTGTCATATTCCTCAGGCTCTTCTTATAGTTCATCAAGGTAAATAAATTGCAGCAGCTGAACTTTAAAAATTTATGGATTTCTTTTTGCAGTAGGAGTAGAAGCTATAGTAGCAGCAGTCGCAGCTCTAGGAGTTCGTATTCCTCATATTCAAGTAGAAGCAGAAGTCGGTCTCGTTCGAAATCAAAATCTCGATCAAGGCTTAGTCCAATTGCAAGAAAAGAAGAGCTTTATGGCAAAGGCATGATGAACCGGCCAGCCACAAAAGAGGCAGCTGTGAAGCTTCCAACCAAAGAGCAGCCCATTAAAACTGAAATTGCTCAACCCCCAAAATTGGAGCCTGTGAAACCAGAACCTGTAAAACAGGAACCTAAGAGGCCGTTAGACTACAATCCATCTTTCCAAAATCCTCCAGCACCTGAGATTGATGAAGAAAAGTTGATAAGCAAAATCGGTGATGCTGCGAAGGAGACCAAAAAACTGACAATTAACCCCTTTGGAATTCAGCAACCTCCCACAAGGACGTTACCTGGCAACACTTTGAAAAAAGCCAAGCGGGCTCACAAGTGGGTTACTTTGTATGCAATCCATGTGAATTTCAATAACTTTGTATTTGGTTTATTCATAGAGCTAGAAAGAAGGCAAGTGGTAAAAAGAAAGATGAATCGGACAGTGACTCAGATAGTAGTTCATCAAGTTCTTCGTCGTCTTCCTCGTCAAGTTCGTCCTCAAGTGATAGTGAGGGTGAAAGTAAGAATAAAGGTACTAAAACCGATTTTTTTCTATGAATGTTTTAATGAATCTTGCTATGATTCAGGGAAAGCTAAAAAGAAGATAGTAATTGATGGTAGGGAGGCGCTCGCTAATATAGTAAAAATATCTGCTATGGACGCCTTGCGGATGTCAGGACAGAAGCAGCAAATCAAATTAAAACTTAAGCCAACAGAGGCAATAGCTGCTCCAGCTCTAATTGAATCCGATCCTCCTGCTCCATTTGCAACTGAACCTCCAACTCGAAAGAGATCTATTGATACTTGTGAAAGTGATGCCAATAAGGTGGGATCTCATTATTGTTAAATTTTTGTTTATTTCAATTTTGTTAATGGCTTATCTTTTTAAGCAGGCATTGAAGCCAACCAGCTCAAGACGTGAAGAGCTACTGACACAACTTAAGGCCATTGAAGATGCAATCAAGAGAAAGAGATCAAAGTTGCAGTAGTGTGTCAAAAGACTTTTTTCTGTTGGTGTACAAATTTTAATTTTTTTTCATGCATGTTGCATGTGTGTGGTGCGCCCGGATATAATGTACATTTCTCTCTATGGAATGATTATTTTAAAAGTTTTGCTATTGTACTGTTGCTACTTGAAATGATATTAATTCTTGTCCTAAAGGCTGCAGGACATGAAATAAAAAAATTAATGGAACTTTAATTATTCAGATGTAAAGGCTTTGATCTTTTCCACCTTTTTGCGCAACTGTGTCACCAAAGGAAAATATATGCAAACCGCGTCGGGCAGTGTAGGATTCGCATAAAAAATCACGCTGGCCGTTTATGGAATAGGCAGTAATGATATAATGAAATAAATTCCTTGTTTTATGCTAAATTGAATGCACAACCGGTCGGCGGCGGTTGTCTGCCTAACAAGAAGCGACAACTTTTTGTCTGACTGAGCGCGCTGGGGTCGTGAACTCTGAAGATTATTCACACATGAATAAATTATGCGGAAAGCACCACCGATAATAATTGTCTCACACTTTCTTCCATGAGGAGAGATGACAAATAAAAAATGCTAATGAGTCGACTTATTTATGTAACTGAGATGTGCAAAGAAAGAAGTGATGATTTTTAGTCAATACCCTGCGCTGCTCTTCCGCGAATCGAGTGCCTCGAGTGGCTACTCATTTTGAAAAGCAATTATGCGCGCCTCACGTTGTCAGTCTTATGGGACAAGACTTGTTTAAGTCTCAACGCTCGTCAAAGAATTTCTGCTGAGCAGCTGAGGCGCCGATATTTTTGAGTTTTCTTGGCACGTTACAAAGTGAATTTAATATAGGTGGAAGGTATTTGTTTAAAAAAGATGTCTTTTTTGTTTTAAAATACCAGAATAAACCTTTGACTCGATAATGACAAGAAGCTGAATTGAATACTTTGCAATTATTATTAATCATATAACGGGAGCAATTTCAAATTTTATTCATTTATATATTATATTTTTGTGGTAGAATTTCAAGATCGAGGGTTGATTCATGGTGATTTGAATGTAAAATCGGCTTTTCATCGATTTTTTTCTGAAACAATAAACAACTCACAAAAACCCATCTAGGAAAAGCCGATTTTAAATTCAAATCACCAAATATATTATATATTTTGATTTACAATTTTATATTTTAAAGTATGAAGATAAACGGACAACTAATTATTTGCAAAGAGAAATTTTGGTTTAAATTTAAACATACATAATCTATTTGTGGAATTTTTAATTCAAACCTCAAGTAATCCTAATAAATTTCTTCTTGAAAATAAATAATGCAATGAAGCGTTTAGTAAACAACACAAATAAATATGTCTATGTGACACCAATAACCGATAGTAATATAGATTTGCGTTCGTACACTACTCAGTATTTGCTCGTAGTAGTCATTATATTTTCTCTGCCGCCGCGGCTGAAGGCAGAGTGAGCGCCGCGAATGCAAGAGCCGTCGTAATAATTATAATAAACTGAACCCATAGATTGTGCACAACAATGGGCCCGCTTGGATTTCCACGCTGTAACGAAACGGAGGAACTGTGAGAATTTTTACATGCTTGATAAGAGAATTTACATTATTCTCTTTTAATTAGCCCGCTAGTGGGGGTGTCGCAGACGGGAGTGTGCTATAAGAATTTTCATCACGCTCCAAATTAGCTTATTCAGTTCATTTTTTTAGTTCAGTGCAGTTGATTTCAAGACAACGCAAGCATGGGCTGGATTCGTTTCGCTTTGAAGGTATTTTTATAAATGACAGAAAATTATTATCATTATTTTTTTGCCAGTGATGATCTAAATTGTCAATGTCTTAATAATCAGCAACATAAAATCATTATAATTATATTTGAATCACTACAATCCTTTAGCAGTTTTAGCGAGTTAGTAATAAAAGAAATTGGCGCTTACAAAAACCACTGAATACCATTAGCATTTATTCATTAAAATATAATAATTTTGCAGCTCGTCAGTTGCTATTAAACCTTTTTACACACTAACTTTGCACAGAGATAACAAATTTTATTGCGTCATTTTTCAGTTCATCGCTTTTATAGCACTTGCAACACCAAGTTTTGCGATCGAAACTCCCGTTCCGGAGCGTTTTTTGCAACCCAGAAATTTCAACCCTCATCCAATAACTGATGTACACCGATCTAAGGAAGGCACATTGCACCAGCTGAATATTCCAGCTCCGTCAGATATATATGCCCACTATGTAAGACAAGTGCACACTACTGTAATTCAAGAAATAATTTTTAAACAAAATTTTCAATGATTTGTAAAAAATATAATCATGTTTCTTGTCTCAAAAAACAGCAAAATGATTAATTTTATTTTCTATATATTATAATTATCAAATATGTTTATTTTCTTCAACTTTCTATTCCTTACAGCAATTAAAAATTAAACTTGATTTTTTTATAATTTTTTATAAGTTATTGTAATTGTTTAATGAAGACTTGTGTCTGCTTAATTCCGCTTTTTATTTTAAATTTGTTTTATATATTCAGACACAGCGGAGACAGCCTGCCTACAAGGATCAAGAATTCAGACAGTACGCCTCCTTGGACCAGCAGCTTGCTTACGAGGCCAACGTCCAGGCCTACATAGCCGAAGCGCACAGGCACCAAGAATTTGACACATCTGTCGGGCCGTACGTGTCACCGACCGCCAACTACGATCACGGACATGGACACACCTATCAACACGAGCAATACAGTGGCACTTCTGAAAGCCCCGTCAGGCACTTCACGCAGGTGACCCAGCACGGGAATGGCCTCTACACAAGCAAATCGACGCACCACCGTTCCGATCACTTTTCAAAGGTAAGAAGCAGTCCTATTTTTAAACACAGATGCTTCAACTGCACACTGAATTTTAGTTGTAAATTATATTTCGATTTATAAATTTACAAATATTTTGAGGTGCAATATTTATTTGAGACGTAGGCGCAGCTTTAGGCTGCCGATTTTAGAAAGTATCTTAATTAATGTCTGCGTTCTTTTGAAATTAATCGATAATCGTGCCACTGCTGTGATCAAACTCGTGTGAATAAATATATAGTGAATCAAATTTAAAAACCAAGCGATTGACTTCCTATATAGTTTGATTGACGCGAGTTTTCATTAAATTTTTTTTAATACCATTGTTTTATGCTAAAAAAGATAAAATAAAATAAAATTTCGCAGTTTTAGAAATTTTAAAAATGACATAATGCATTTTAAAACCAAAGAGTAGCAAAGATATTTTTCATATAACACAGAAAAAGTTATTATTTTTAAAACCATGGAAAAATGCATCCATGCATAAATAAATCTTTTTCAACCATTTCACTTTGCCTGCAGAAATTATAAATTTCACCCTTTAATTATTATGCAAAATTTCCTTTTTCCCGAGCAGAGGCGATGAATCTTGAATTAGAGTCCAACTCTCGTTTTCGAACAAACGCATTTATTGCAGAGAATAAAACCTCTCTATTACAGCAAAGTGACCCACCACGTTAATTAGCTAGCTGTTCACACCGCAGTAAATTAAGATAATGAAGAGCATTTAAATAGAGTATAAACTTTTCACAGCCTTATAAACCATTAGCATACATTCATCATAATTTTTCGCTTGGAAATTTCCTACCCGAGCAGTCGGGACTTGCAACAAAAGCGTGGCAGCGACAGGTCGGTGTTAAAAAGAAAGAGTGGAAACTTAATTGTGCTCGCGCTGAACGCATTCCGGCGTGTTGCTGATTTTGATCTTTAAAAAGGCTAATCTTCTGCCTGGCGCGAGAGCGACTCGTGTTTGCGTTGTCCATCAGCACCGAGTTTTTGCTCGAAAATGAAAGTTTGGGCAAAAGAGCGGCGAGTGACTATGTGAATATATGCAAAAAGCTTAAAGACCAAATTACTTAATTGTCACAAGGAAGCACTCAGCGTCAGCGAGCCGCCTTATTACGCGCGAGACGAAATTGCCGCTTTATGCAACAATTTTTCTCCGCGCAAAGAAATTTTCTCGTAATAGTGCGACACTTTTTTTTTTACAAAATTTACCCACGAGCGTTTTGAATACACCTGGGTTTCCTGATTTCAGAAAGCTGCATCAGTTTCCTGTAAATTTGCAAGAATATTAAAAGTTGGTTATTAAACGAATGTTGTTATAAAAGCGCGGGCAAATCATTTTTTTAAGAAGTGACATTCGCAGCGAATTTTTGAACGTAAAATGAAAGAAAAAATTGAGGATCTTGCCTATCACTATTTGTCATTATTAAATGTGTGATAAATATTTTGTTTAATTGGTTTTAATTTTCTTTCTATCATTTTGTTATAAACATTTCTTTTTTATTTAAATGAAATTTCAAAAAATTTAATTTTTTGTCTGCAGAAACCATACTCATTCGCATACGCCGTGGTTGATGACCTGAGTGGCGATGACTTCTCGCACTCGCAGGCTCACAACGGCCACGCGACCCAGGGCGAGTACCGGGTCAAACTGCCCGATGGCCGCACCCAGGTCGTTCGCTACACGGCCGACAACGGTGGCTACCACGCCGACGTCACCTACGAGCCGACCGACGAGGTGGCCGACGTCGTGCCGACGGCTGCCTACCACCAACAGCAGGCATACCACCTGCTGCCCGAGCAGGACGTGACCCACGTGACCCCGTCACCTTTCGGAGGTGCCGCCGCTTATCCTGTCGTTAAGAAGAGGTTTTACGGCGAATCGGCGGTAAGTGAGGTGATTCCTGGTCACCTGGCAAAGGCCACCACCGACATCGAACCGGCGCAATTGGCGTTTGAGCAACACCTCCTCTACAAACGCAGCCACAAGCGGCGCAAGCACGCCGGCAGCAAGCGCTCTCGCAGGGCATAATTAAGTTTTTTTGTGCTATTTTAAACAGTTTGTTATGTTTTAATTGTTCCAGATCACTTTAATTTTGCATTTGAATTTTCATAATTTGCTGAAATTTGGTTACAAATTTCAAATCCATAATTTTTAATTTCATGGCTGTGAAAATCTCAAACTTTTAAAATATAATTGATTTCTTAACAAATTTAATCTCTCTAGCTGATGCTATAAACATTTTTTGCTTTTTTAAAAATAACTATAGCGATACTATTGTTTTCAATTACTTAATACTTTTCCAATGAAAATAGGATGCCGCCTTATTCCCGGCACAAAAAAAAAAAAAAAAACTATTGCACGCATCCTGTCCTTCCACGAACAAAAGATTTTGACATTAACGCATTAAACTGGGCCATTTTGAAATTTCAATCTAAAATCTGACGACCTTGCGTCTGGTTTTATAACAATGAAGGGACCGCCCAAAACAATTATGAATAAATTTTGCCAAATTTCAGCAGATTGTGCATAGTGAACGTGGTGCTATTTGCGCCTAACTGCAAACACTTTCGCAACGCAGTAATCTCATTGTACGTGCTCTATAGAGTGCAAATCGTTGATGCTTGGGAACTTCATTTGCATTAAATGTGAGAGAGGAGTCGCATGTGTGTGTGTGCATTACATATTTCGTATCACCGCTGGCGCGTTATTAAAACTGCGATTTTGCAAGTGTATATCAAATAATAAACACTCTCTGTATGCTGCGAGAACAGAGAGAAATTTTCGCGCCATTGAAGCAGTGCGCGTCAATTGTATGAGGCGATTTGCATTTGAATTATTCGCGAGAGGTGCGAATTTTCTGTTGAAAACGCTGAATAAATTTAATATAGCCTCTTCTCGTAGAGCGTCCAGAAGAAATTCCTTTTCCTTATTTGATTAACATTCATATCGCACGTCAATGTGAATTTCTTTTTCATTTAACACCTCTTATTGCAGGAAATGCTTCATTGTTTTCATTTACTTTTCCTCATTACAATAGTAATTGCCTTTTTTTATTGCGCGCATATCCTTTTCTTGGTATAGAGTAATTATGTTTAATCTAATGCCTCCAAAATTTCTCTTCCGACCCGCAAATCTTTATTGCAAAGTTATCCAATACCATCATCGACTGCCTCTGAATTTCGTAACAATGTATGTATTGCGATTATATTGCACCAATTATTCAAAATTGCGCGATTCAACGGAGGATACTTTTGTGGCTTATTGTTACTCCTGGGAAAATCGGTCCTTATGAATAATTCCATAAAATATTTTAATTCAGAAAGGAGCCAACCAACCCGCAATGCTTGCCTGCGTGGGATCTGCTTTGGTCTGCTGCTCGAACAATGCTTTCGATTTGCAATTGAATTTATTTCCATAGGTTTCTCACTTAACTTCGATTCAAAGTTTATTATTCCAGCCTGGAAGCTACAAGATGTCGGTTTAAATGAATTTCTCGCGCTCGTCTGGCAAGAATCGCAAAGTAATTTATCAAGAAGCTCATTATGGTTTTGAATTATGGTGCTGAATGGGAAAATGCCGACACTTCCTCATGAGGACAGGTTGCAATAAATTTCTCCTGCGACTCACAGGTTAACAGAGGCTGCTTTACTTTGTGCAAAAAAATTGTGTAACATTCTTTAGGGCAACACTGAAATTCTGCTTTGACTTCCGAGAAAAAATATTCATGTTTTCTTTTGTCACTATTGTATTTTTGATGGTGATTTTGTCTATACCGTTAGTTAAAAAAAAAAATTAATGACACTGTTTTGACCCTTTTACTCCCTTTAGTAAGCCAACTGTTTTATGCCTTTAGGTTAATTAGCACAATGAGAGAGTTTGCATCACAAAAAGTCAGGCACGTTGCATCTCTCCGTAAGTACGCCACGAGAGTCTAATCGAGAAATCGAACGCCGAATTGCCGGTGATGCTCTTTTAACCTCTGGGCGAGAGAATTGAAAGAATGCTGCTGCACGAGACACGAACGGTTCACTCAATTCGCTGAGGTAACACGGAATTTTACGAGTGAAAAAAGGAGTTAAGGAAGGATTGGAGATGGCATCATTACGCGACAACCAGAGGAAAGTGGTGTGAAAATTTATTCAGCGCCTATATCTACTCTTGGTGCTGCAAGAAGAACGTTGTTGTTATTTTTATTTGCACACTGCCGAGTGTGATGTAACGAGCGCGGCGACGACTCTTTTCAAAAAAAATAATAATGTATGTGTCGCTTTTCACACGTTGGGAGACAAACTCACACAAGACCCGCATATAAGTGAGTGCGTCGATTGTGTGCATCATATCAGAAGCGGCTCATTTAATTAGACGCCGCGGTTGAGCAAATCACGCCGCCACATCTGATCTTTTCTCACGTGCGGGCAACAAACTGCCGTGAAGCAAGAATTTATTACATATTACTTATAAATCATCTAAAATTGAAGTAATTTTTTACAACAAATTCACAATTTTAGATATCAAAAAAAGGGAAAAAAATATTGAAGTGTTTCAAACTGGCTTTGTTTAAATGAATTAAGGTTATTATAAAATCATTGTAAAAATGGATTGCAGTTTCATACTGCATCGATTTTTTATGTATGTTGTGATATTAGGCTTCGTCTGCTATTTTTAATGCACATTGATCATCTCACGATATATATTTTTGCAAAAGATTTTTTTTCAAGAATTATTTGCATTTTGCCGAAAAAGTCGGCAAAAACTAGTGAAAGTACCTAAAAAGCACTTCAGCAACTGGCAGAGATTAAACAAGATCCAACAACACATTAGTCACTCAACATTAAGCAAACGGATCCGCGTAGACATGAGGAGAAAAACATTTAAGTAAACAAACACACGTGTTTGAGCTAAGCAAACAATCCTAACGCTTGAACAGAGTGGATTTAAAGAGATTAACGATTTCCTTTTTTGGAAGAAAATATTTAATTATTCGTTTGCACGCTTTTCTGAATGCTATGAGTTTTATCTAAATTTACAGCGTAGGTGATTTATAATTTGCATAAATGCCACATCAAACGCAGTGAAAACAATTACGATGTCAGAGCAACTATTAGGTGAATGGCAGGATGTTATATTAGCATATGTGCAGCGCATCCTCCAACGGAGTAGGTAAAAAATAAAAACAGTAGCCAGCCGCGTGGAGCAACATCCTGAGGTCGTAATTATAAGAGACGCGCACCTGTTCTCCTTCATCTCCGAAAAAAAATCATCTTGCTTGAACTGTTGAACAATGAGAAGAAATGTGTTTCGCAACTCCCCTCAATAATGGCTCTGTGATTACAGTTTTAGGTCGGATCGCCGCAGAAGGTCTTAGAGGGATTTTGCGAATTGCGTAACAACAATGACTAACCTTTCCAAAAGTGGCGATTAGATCTGGCGCTCTAATTATCTTTGTCTGCCGAATGGAAGCATATTTTTTTATAATCTCTTATTATTCCTCTAAAATTAACATTGTCAAATATTGTTTAGTATATATCATAAAAAATTACAGAATAACTAACGCCTCAACATTTAATTTCCTAGTTGATTTATTGTTAAAATTCTGAACTTATATTGAGTGTAGCTAAAAAAAGCAGCGATAATGGAAATATTTGTGAAACCTTTTTATGATATTATTTATTTGAAGTTAAATTTAATTGGCAGAAATTATAAAGCAACTGCCAAATCAAGGGGAATTATATGTATTTCTTCAAAAGTGTCAAAATCGGATATTTCCCATTATTGCAGTATCGGCCAGCATAATCATCGCCTGCCAAGTTCCACACCATGGCACCACCCATTGTCTTTGCATATTTTACCTACAGAAAATCATTATTATGGTAATTTTGACAAGTATTTGGTATGCACCTTAGCAATGTAGTTGTCGAGGCTTTCATAGGAAATCCACTGATCCCCTTTATAGGCATAAGTTGACTGGTAGAATGTGCTATTAACAGATGTCCAGCCAGTTTTTTTCAAAAAATAGCAAACCTTTCAAAATTTTAAGTAAAAATTCCTTTTGAAAAAAATTTCTAAAAAACTATACCTCCATGTAGTCAAGTGCCCCGTCTTCTAGTGTGATTGGACCTGCAGTTCCAGGACCGGTGACATATGCACCCAAATCATGTTGAGTGGGATCTTCCAAGGTAAAAGTCTTTGCATACAGAGGAATGCCGAGCACCAGCTTTGCACCAGGCAAACCATTTTTCTTCCAATAAGCCACCGACGCGTACTGCAAAATTTTCGCGGTGTTTCAATAGAAAAGCAAAAATTTAAAATTACTATGGAAGTGTCGTTGACTCCTCCTTTTAGTGGTGCATTGTATCCAGTGACCCCGTCATCGTAATAGTGGTAATCGTAAGTCATAACATGGACCCAGTCCAACGATCTTATAAAAAGGTTAATATATAAAAGGCAAAGCATAATTAAACTCACTTAACCAATTTTTTCATATCGTAGCCCAAAATCGCAGTTTCCGGGTCAGCAGTGACGGCCGCAGTTAAAATTCGGCGGGGTTTCATTTTTATCAACCGTTTCTTGAGAGCAGCTGCGAAAATAGCAAAGTTGGCCTAGCCGTGTCACCAATGTTTGGTTAAAAATTTGCACTGGCAAATATATTACAAGCGTTACTTTGTCTTCATCGCTGCTTGGAAATTCCCAATCTAAGTCAATACCATCAAAAGGGTAAACGGTCAAGAATTCTGCTAATGAATTCACAGTGGTGTTTATTGTATCATTGTCTGACACAATCTTTGCAAAGACTCAGTAATTTTTAAGCCAAATAATTTTTTTGTTACATACCCACGAAAATGTTCCTGGATCAAATGAACCACCGCCGACTGCAATCATCACCTTCAAATTCTTATTTAACGTTTTGAGGGCCAGTACTTTTTTAAAACCCTCTGTGTGCAGAAGCAAAAGTTTGATAAAAAAAACTTATTGATTAAATTAAATCACCAAGCTCTTCATCAGTATATGTGTCCAAAACCTCTATAGTTCCATCAAAGGAGAGACCAAGGAACGAGTAGATTACATGCGTACAGAGATTCACAGGGATAGAACTTATGTTGAAAGCGTTTGCTCCTTCTCGGTACACAGCCCAAGATCCAAAGTAACAAACAAGCCTCTCTAGTATTCAGAAAAAAAATCATTTGGAATGAAATATAAATTTTGAATTTACTCCCCGCGGTAACTGAGCTGATTGAAATTAAGAGCAAGGAGAACGATATCAATGTTGACTTATGCATATTTCTGCAAGTTAAAAGAGCGTTTAAACGTCGTTTGGTCACGAATGCTTTTAAAAGACCCCTCCACAACACGCTATATTATCAATGTTGTGCCAGTTTTTGAAGTTAAATGCAAGATCTTTTGCCCTACAGGAGGAAGTAATGTTTCAAACAATTGATAAGAAAAGCGAAAAACAGAAGTGTCCACCGCCATACCTACCAGGGGAAATGAGGACTTTTTAATTACCTAAAGTGACGCATTTTCGTTTTACTGTGGGTACGTGGACATCCTGGAATTTTTATTTATTGTGATAAAAGGTTACAAATTTTATGTAAAAGAATTAAAAGAAATGATCAAATTCCACAAGAATATAATTACATTAAATACTAAATTTATTGAGCATATATTTACAAGCATTTCATGTTGAAAAAAAAATAAAAATCAAGTTATCAATGAGAAAAAAAAAATATAATATTGTAACTTACTTACTAAGCAGCAAAACTGTAACTTTTCTAACCACGTGCATTACTGGTGTATTATTATTATTATTTTTTTTTGTAAGCGTATAATATTTTCATTATAAAAAATAAATAACATTAGCTCATCATTCCTTCCTTTATTATGTCAGTTCCACTCAGTGGTAATAATAATAGGATTTTTTCTATAAATTGCGGCGACCTTGTCGGCGTGCGGTGCATTCGTACTGCAGAGAGTGATCCAAATTCGAGTCAAAGTGCCTGATCATGACAATATAACAAAGGGAAAGTGAAGATCAAATCTTCTCTTCGCTACACGGCCAGAAAAGAATGTGCGCATTATGTGTGTGCAGGCAAGATGAGCAAAACATCATCGCGCACTGATTTGATACGGCCGTGTGTTGCGGTCGAAAAGCATTACGAAACTCTGTGCTCCGGTTAAATGCCGTTTGTGCATCTTGTATGTGCAACAGGAATCTCGCTCAAATCTCATTGTACTCAGGTGCATGAACGGAAAGTTACAACTAGCCGCTGATTATAAAGAACAAAACTTGATAGAGCGCTCATAGTATGCGCTTCTTGTGTTTGAAATGTTTGAATTATTTAAGTTTTAAAATCAGTTGAAAACAAAAATGAGAGAATACGTTTCAATGGTCGAAGCAAAATAAATAAACTGAATTCAAATTTCAAGTTCAAAGAACAACACAATCAATTTATAATATACTTAATATAGAGTCAAAATGATAAGTAGGCGATAAGAAATTTTAATTTAATTGTTCTTTATTTCATCAGTTTATATTTAATTTCAATTTTTTATTCAGCCCAATGTTTTGGAAGATTATTCAAGATTTTAACTAGAAATGAAAATAGCTAAAAATATAACATTTAAAAAAAACCTTTTCTGCTAGATAAAAACAAAAATTACTAATATTAGATAATATACAAATAAATTTAATTTCATTATTTAATAAAAAAAATTTATATAGTGGTATATAGTTAGTTTATTTAAGTAAAAAAATTCTCTCGTTTTCATGTAAAAAACTTGTTTATTGCGACAAACACATTCACTTACAAGTGTAATACAATTCACATACAAAAAAGGAGAGGCGCAACCATTGTGTTTGCACAGCTTGAATATTTATGGACGCATCCGACAAATATTCAATTCTGGCCAATGGAATCCTCCCGAATTTCCAGACGAAATCACATCATGCCTTGGTAACTTATTGGTTTTGAAAATGGTAACTATCAATCCCATCACATGACATTTTATACATTTTTTTGCAAAAAGCGTACAGAGAAGATTTGAAATTTTGACAATAAAAAAATCATTGATTAGTTTAGCCGAACGTGCAGGAAATAAGAAAGTCGTTTATAAATAAATATTCAGCACAATCGCAGGGGTCAGCATGACACTTAAAATTAATATGGTAACCTTGGGAGTAGGTGATGCAACCAGCAACGCACGCAAAAAGCAGAAGCGCATCCGAAAATGACCTTAAGTGCGGATTTAATCCCGGACGCTTTTGATAAAAATCACTTTTCGCAAAAGATGACAACCGACTTGAAAGACGCCAGATTAATGAAGAGAAGTACAAAAAAAATCTCATCCAAAAGTTGGCACCCAGGCGTCTTTCACAGTCTATATTTACAAAAAAACTTTAACTTTCCAAGAAGGAGAAGTGAAAGAGAAATCGAATTTTAGCCGGTTCAGAAAAGTGTTCGACCAAGAGCGTTGCGGGTGGTGGTTGCTGGTGCGGGAATACTGGACTTGGCAATACTAAAAGGGCTCTTTAGTATCCGGTCCTGGGAGGGCCGTACTGGGTGTTGACGTTGTTGGAGGGTGCAGGGAAGTTGGCGGTGCCCTCGTAGGTGACCTCAGCGTTGTAGCCGTTCTTCCAGTCGGCGGTGTAACGGACGATCTGGGTGCGGCCGTCGGGGAGCAGGACGCGGTACTCGCCACGGACGACGTCTCCGTCGGAAACGGCGTTGTGCGAGAAGTCAGTGCCGTAGTAATCGTCCTTCACGGCGTAGTTGAAGTCGTAGGGCATGCCGGGCTCGTGGTGATCGTGCTGGAAAAATAACAGAAAATTAATTTTTATAAAAATTCCAATATTTTAAAAATTTATTAAATTTAATTTCATTTAAATAAAAAACAAAATGATTATAAAATTATCATCTCCAATAATTTATTTCTTCTAAAGTTGCTTTTGTTTAAGTGAATTTTGGTTTCCTGCGAGTAAAGAGCAATTAGCGTAATTAGCGAAATTAGCAATTATGCACGCAGAGTAATTACAAAGTTTGTGACCTGGCTATGCATTTTGCCTGGATAGGTAGAAGAGAAATTACCGGATTGATGATAGAAAATATTTTTTTAAGAAAGGAAGGAGTCTACGCTCACTGGCTACTTTTTTGGACAAAGGGGTCAGGTGCACAAAGTTATCTGTTATAAAATTTCACTAAGGTCAAGGAGGAAATGAATGTTCTGGTCTCTGGAGAAAGAATGATGCATAATTTAAGAGTCATTTTGCGATTCACTTGCATCTGAATTTTTATGCCTCTAATTAATTTTAAATGCAGTGACACACTTCTGAGAGCAGCAGCGCTTAATTTAATTTGACGAGAGAAATAAAAAAAAAAATTCCATTGCAAAAATTCTCCGATTCTACGGAGGGAGAAGAAAATACAAAAACATTTTTGCAGACAAAATAATGCAATGGAGATTTCCAAATCGAGAAATCGGCATTGAGGAGCGCGTCATAAAAACAAATGGATTTATCAGATCGACGTGCGTAAATTTCCCAAGAAGCTGTAAACGTGCAGTAATTACGCGTCTATGCATCTTTCTTTGGCATTTTTCTCGGCAGCATCTCGACGGCACCGCAAGGTTACCGCATCTCAAAATTACAGGCTACGAGTGAGGCTGCGATTTCACACCAACTTCTCGATATTACAAAGTTACGCACAAAAAGCAAGAATGTAACATCAGGTGCAGTAATATAAAACTCTTTAAGCGCATTTAATTGAAAGAAAAATCCTGCCCTTGGGCTATGTTGTGCGTGAGCGCGGCGTGTATAATTATGCACAAAGTGTTCGCGGCACTCGGCGTGTGCACGGACAATATTTGCGTTCGTAAAAATGCAGCAGCATCCTTAATGAGGAAAAAGCAAGACGCATGAAGAGAAAGATAATGGAAGGTTAGGTGTTTTTGAACGCACCAGACTGTGAAATTCCGTAGGTGTTAAAAAGTGGCATTGTCCGATAAAGAAAGTATAGACATAAGCTCGGATTTTGATAAATATATTAATTAAATTTTTATTTACTTCTAAAAAAAATTCTGTCACTTTTACTAGCTCACCAAAGAAAAAATTTACTTCAGGACTTTCTTCATTTTTAAATCACATCCATTATATTATAGATAGCGATTAATGTAAGGTTTTGTAGCATAAGCACGATAAGATTTTAAAAATCTAGATATATTTAATTTGATTCTGTAAGACAAGTTTTGCACTTACGTCATGGTTGTCTGTGGGAGGCCTGATGGCAGCAGGGTAAGGGTTGTTGGCTGCAGGGGGGACTGGGGGTCCATAGCTGGGAGCAGGCCTAGGGGGAGTGAAAGTGGGAGCAGGGGTGTATGTGTTCTGGGGACGAGGGGGAGGAGTGAAGGTTGCAGGGCGAGTGGGTTGGAATGAGGGTGAAGGCTTGTTGTAGTTGTATCCGCCGGTGGTGGGTGGCAGGTAAGCGTTCTGGGGTCCGGGAACGGGAGGTTCGGCCACCACGGCGGCCACCATGGCCAGGGCCACAATCGAAGCCTGCGAAAAAAAAAGGAGAACACGGTTAAGGTTTAGCAAGACAACGATTTGCACGCCACGTTAATGGTAATTGAAGGATTAGAGACTTTGACTTTTAGATTTCGTTTTGAAAGTTGTTGCATTGAAAAGCCGAAGATTGCTTTTAACTTGATCTTTGTCGGTTTTAATTGGATTTTGAGCAAGAGCGTGAGAGTGGACCGAGAATCTTAATTGACAAAAGAGGAGAACAATCGAGGTGCTAATGTGCACTACTCTGCAAGTGTGGGAAGTCGCCTTGCATTGTTTTGCAACTGCACTTAATCGATTTATATCTCTTTTCAGTATGTAATTAAAATATTAAAAAATAACAAAAAAAATTCAAGTTGTTAAGAAGAAAATGGAAAAAAAATAATTGCAGGCTGGAATTTAAAAATATTAAATGAAAAATAATCTCAAAAATCCAGAGTGCGCGAATCGGGCGTCAAAGTCTCCACAAATCCAGGCTGGCAAAGTCCGAATCGCACAGGTCCGGGGCTTACCTTAAGCAGAGCCATTTCTGAGCACAAATTAGATCACACTTGAAGCACGAGCAATAATGAGCACTTGCACTGCCAAAGAGTAAGTGATTGCTCTGGCAGATGCCCCCGCCTTTATATATAGTTGAGCTGGGCGGCATTCGGCTCCACAGAGAGTGAGAGTGAATAGGCCCGAAAGGGAAGGGGGACCCGCCAGCAGCGGTACCTTTGGATGCACCCAAAGGCGGTCCTTCGGCCATCCGCGAGCGGCGCGTGTAATTTTCTGCCTTTTTTCGTCCGGCGCAGTGGTGGTGAGATATTGATTGAAAAACTCCTTGTATAGCAGCTCCAAATACATCTGCTATGGGTTGGGTAATTGGCTGCGAGACTGGTTGGGTACAGAGAAATTTGTCCTGCGGGTTGCATACGCACCAGTTGTTACAAACAGAGCGTGCACCTGTTAAGCTATTTCGCTGACCGCTCGACTCTTCAATATGTTTATATATTTCTTTAATTTTTAAATAATTATATTTGTACACCCGGAAGAATATGATCACGGTAGAATCTTCTTTGCTCGTTAAGCTTAATTAAATTTCAGTACAAGGTGTAATTAGAGAAGATACTTATTATGGAATTTTCTGTTGAAATTTGTGAATTATTCATTAGGCTGGCTTCAAAGAATAAAGTACCAAAAGAAGTCATAATGAACATTATTTACTCATCTGACATTTTTGACACGAAAGATGCGGTTTATTATACAAACAAGAGAAAATGGAATGCAAAAATTTGGCTAATGAGAGAGCGGTCAAGCCTTCGTACATGATAAATGAAGCGGCTCATTACGCTACAAACGAAGCGTAGTAATTAAAAGTAGAAACCAACAAAAGTTTGATTTCCCTGATCATCCCAACAAAACTAATTTTTAATTTTTTTCTGATGATATCTAGGTAAATGAATTTCTTGAATAATTTTTAGCCAGATGAGGTGATAATAGTTGTTCTGAAAGGTCCCAAAAGAAAAGCAAGAGCGCAAATTTTTGAATACGATTAAGAATTAAGATTTATATTAAATTTAAATAAAAAAATGCATGTGTTTTTGCTTATACCGTGTTCTCAACAAAGCGTGAAATTCCTGCTGGTCGGGAGAGCAGTATTGCCTTTCATTTGCATGCGGTCTTATAACTTTCGTTCCTCTGCGAGATGACCAATTTCAAGGTCAACTAACCTTTATGGAGAAGACGATGCTAAGGCATTGATGATCAGACCATTTACAAGGTACAAGGTAAATTAATTATTTCAAAAATTTTAATTTTTACATATTAATTTTCATATTTGTATATCTCAAGGCAATCTTAAAATTTATATCGATTTATTCTTTATTCCGCTTTATTCTATACATTAATAATTGCCAAACCGAATAAAATTTTTGTTTCTTTTCAACTAGTATTATTAAAAATGAGACATAATAATTGAGCATCAATCGCGCATCTAGAACCTTTACATGCAAATTTTATTTAAATGAGCCTCTTTTTAATATATCTGCCATATAATATGAAAGATGCCAGAAAATCATTTAATGAACAGCTGAAGGGTTTTCACGCCTTTCTGTTACATCAAGAGAGCAAATTAAGAAGCGACAGACCATCATACACTGACTCTTCTTTTCATTGTCAGTCCCACACATGATACTCCTTGAATCCTTTAAGGTAGCGCTCAATTGCAAATATAATGTTTTTGGGTGTTTCTCAAGTTAATTCCATATAGGTGCCCAGACGCCTTCAAAATTTTGAACTATAATTACTGAATAGGTTTTATTTAAAAAGCTAATACTTTGGTGTTAAAATAGTACAAAATTCAGGACGAGCTGACAAACTAAATTAAATGCATACGTATTAGATCATCATATTATTCAAGAATAGGCCTGATGATAATGAACTAGTGGTGATTTGCAGGAGGAAGATTTATTAGCTACCTTTCATGCGAATTAGTTGTTCAATGCGATGCTACAGAAGAGTGTGCGGACGGGTGAGTGTGTGCTTTCCGCCCACGCCGCCCCCGATGTGCACGCTCTATGCATTATACTATAAGCGAGTTTGTAAATTACAGGGCACGCCGCGTTGGTAGTTATGCGAGTATACACGCATAAAATACAATTCCGCTGCATTGGTTGATGCGTGCGCTTTTATCGCAATTATGTTACATTATGAAAACGCAGCAAGCAGCACGCCTGTCGTCATTCATTGTTTTTGCAAGAGAGCCTTTTAATTATAAATAAAATTGATTTTTATATGTAATACAAATATAAATACATTGAAACTTAATTAGGTAGATACAAAAAAATTAATTTTAGACAGATTATATAATTTTCAAAAATATCAAGCCATTGTACAATTTACTCTAAATTAAATCTCACGTGAAGCAATAAAAATAAACTTTCAAAAAGGCATGACTAAACCCCTGTTGCTCGAAATTTCCCTTGAGTAAGTTTAAAAAGTTTTCCCGTTGCTAAACAACTGATGTCTTTTGTCACCTTTCGTGTGTCTGTTTTCGTCGCAGTCCGATTCTCACCTGGTGGATTCACGCCCACGCTGGTGCTGACTGGTTTTCCTATAAGGACGGAACGCGCGAGTTATGACACACACGATTATCGCAATGAGCGAGTGTAATTTTTGTCAGCAATAAAAATAACAAATTTTACTCAGCGTGAGAAACAATTTCATTTTTGAACACGAATATTTATTTTCACTGGAGGTTAAATTAATTTTGGTGTTTGATATTCAACAGATTTAACAACCACCAGACTTTTCAACGGTGTTTCGAACAATGAGCTTTGCGGGAGTGAGGAATTTTATAGCACTATCAACTTACATAACAATCGACAGTATAATCCCGTGTTGTTACATACTGCTGCAAATTCCTCTTGGTAATACACCGCTTGGTTTTATGCACTCTTTGTAATCCGTCATAAAAGGCAGAGGATTGGAAAATGATTAGCAGCGCCCAAAGAGAGCGCCAAGATGTGCAAATCCCGTCGTAAAACTTGGATCGTATAATTATATAAATATAATTTGCACAAAAGCATTTGCGCGAATCGTAAACAAGATTTTTTTCATTTCACCCACGGCAGCTGAACATAATTGTCTGCTTTTTATCGTTTGATTTATTATCGCGACCCCCTCTTGATCCGTCTTTCACTTTCGTCTCGCCACGAAGGAAAGCGAAGCACGCCTGAAAAATCACGCCGCTCTGCATTACATATTTATGCACTTGTCCAACAAGAGCACACGCGCCGTTTTCCGACTTTCTCGACACTTTTTACGACAATAGATGAGCTCCGACGTGTCAGGCTGGAATAATAAACACAAGCAATAGGTTCAATAAAGTAATAATATCAAATCAAAATGCATCGGCCCGCGGCAGAATTTTGGCTGGTAATTGCCGGCCGCTGTATTCATTCTTTGTGCAAATAGCGACAAGGAACTCTCGACAGACATGGCATGATATTAACATAATTATTTTGATTAGTGGCGGTCGGCAAAAATGCTCCCTGCGCTTTCCCTTGCAGATTGGTTTGTTATAATATTATATGATGTGAATATCACGTCTAGTGCATTTTTTTCCAAACAAGGAGAAGTTGCAAAACTTTCAGATCAAACGCTGTTGGAATCTACGGTTAATTACGAAATGCGTTATCCAAATAATAACGTTTGAATAATAAAGAATTAATATAATTCAATAATTTTTAATTTATAAAAAAATTATAAAATAATAGGGGTATTCAATACTAACAGACAGCTCTCATCGTATAAAAGATAAATTTTTTAAAATTTTTGAAATCACATTTTTTCGTGAAATAACTTTTTTTTAAAATCATAAAATCACGTTTTTTAAAATCACGCTTTTTAAAGTTTTTTAAAGACACAAAAATCTGTCTGAATCAAATGAACCTTTGCCAACTGCAATCATCACCTTTAAATTATAATATAATATTTTTGTGAGCCATTCTATTTTTAAGTCCCTCTTATTTAACTAAGAACATAACACCTGTGCCAATCAAATTATAGCAAATTACACACAACGGCTTTAACAGTTCTAGTTCAATGCTGACTTCTTGTCTACGCTCATAATTATCAACGTTATTTTTTGCCTCGGATGAGCTGCTGTTTAAACGTTGCCATTAATTTTGAAAGTAGGCGAACGTTACGCGCCTGTCTCCCGTGAGAAAATTTATTGCATCCACATAGCATCATGATCCAGTAGCACCAAGGCCGCGCCAAAGGACGGCACCGTTTTCCTCGAGCATCATCCATTCAAAATGTCTCAAATTCCCGGACACACTTTTCTTTCCTGCTGATCTCCTCATTGCACTATCACGACCCGTGTGTAGTGTAACAATAAAAACCAATTGCTTCACTGCTCCAGCCCATAACTGACTCACTAACTGATATCTAATAAAAAGATTAGCATGCAAAAACGCCCTAAGTGTTGCTCAGCAGAAATTATTAACATTTCCGAGCGTTTCGAATTCAATGCCAAGCTGAAATAATTTCCAGATCTCAATCTCACTGAGGGTGCATTTTCCTCAATTACGTAGAAGATGAGTGTTGGGTTAAAAAATGTGTCCCCCAGGGCTGCGGCCTTGGAGCAGAACGCGAGATGATGACTAATTGAGGCAGACGGTAACACCAATTTGTTATGAATCGTCCGCTTTGTTACATATATGGGGGACAAAAAAAAATACATCCTCTGCGACGAAAGAGTGAAAGTGGTTTTTGAGTGTAATTATTGGTGAATTATTATCGGTTTGGTGCTCCGCAAACCAATTTTTCTCAATGTCGCCCAGACTCAACCACCTCGGCCGACACACTTCTTCTTTTTTGTGTATTTTTATTGGAGAGTGCGTGTGGAGCATGAGAAAATAACTCGTCCGATTTACAAACATTGGAGTGCAGCCTCTCTCATATAATTGCTTTCGATATCGCGGGCGACCATGACAAGATGAGCGCGAAATGAGGCTGCATCCTATGTATTAATTTTTAATATTTGGCGAGGTGAACCAGATAATGAAATAATATATTGCTCATCTCGGTTGCGCTTCCAGGATGAGCATAATTCATCTGGTGCTGCCGCCGCAGGCTCAGTGGAATTCTCGGCTTGTTTGTCAATGAAAGTTAATTTTACGACCTGACCTTTCACAGAAATAGTACAAACATATTGTCTAGGCCGGTTTCAAGAGTGGACTCGTAAACTATGCGGGGTTTTTACTGTAAAAGGGCACCTTGTTGAATAGAATCTGTGCCGACTCGGAGATAAAATTTGACACACAAACTAGAATGGCAAAGCTAGAGATAAAAATTTGCAATTTTTTCCATCGTTAGACCTAGCCTAGGTTGATCGTAAACCTAATTGCATGTTCCACAGTCCCGATGCGTGAAGTATAAATTTGGAGAGATTATATTTCTCAATTTGATTAATTATGTCATATTCAATTAAAGAAAGTGAATTTAATGAATGTTGAATAAAAGTCCATGTCATGTTTAGGCTTTTAATAATACTTTTTATTTTTATCTTATTTAGGAAATTGGAACTAGAGGAGACTATCATGGAAGTAAAGCAAAAACGTTTTGACCTCGTCAAATTTTTTTTTATTATGTTCATTATTTTCAGTAAAAACAGTTTTTCGGAGATGACAGTGCCCAATTTATTTTTCACTTCAATTTATTTTTATCTATTAAGAAAATACTAAAAAATATTTATTTATATTATAGATCTTCAAGAGAGCTATGGAGCTATGCAAATTTTTTTTTATAAAATTGATATTTTGTGATGGAATTTATAAACAGCATTGTATTAAAAAAGATTTCCATGCTTGAATCACTAAATAATGTAAAATTTTATTTAATGAAGCATGCAGAAAAAATCTAACAATGCGCCCAAGGTTTGGGGCCCTCATTGTTCTTTTATTTAAATCTTTGGGGCGGATGGAGTGATGCACAGTTTCTGATTAAAGCAATCGCGACCCGCGGGTCTGTGGGATCCTCTGCACTTCTCCCGCTTCCTCGTTTCTACTGTCTGTGAGTCAGGCGGGCAGACACACAATAAAATTAAATTACATTGAATGCATGCAATCGACCCGAAGAGCACTTTTTGCACCATGTGAACTTTTGATTCGCACGCTTTAATGCTCTGCTCTTGTACACAGAGGTGGTTACGAGTACACACTATACTTCTTGCGCCCGTTGTAAAAAATATTCGCTCTTATCTGTGCGGCGATTGCCACAATAGCAATAATGGAGTGTAATTTTATCTCGCGCGCGAGCCCATTTTTCTGTGGCTGCAACCAAATGCCATTGTGCACTGAACAGCTTTAAAGGAAGCTCTGACGCTAGCCAGATTCATTATCACTCTACATATTAAGTGAGAAAGAACAAACCCGGTTGCGTTGGAGCCAATTAGTGGTGCATTTTTAAGAAATTTTTTGCAATTTCTGCGATGCTTCCAGTAATTGCTTCTGCCAGAAATACAGGCTAATTATGAGAAGTACCTATAGAAGTAAGCGTCGAGTTACACGAAATAATACATTTTTCTTGAATTGAAACATTCATTGCAAAAAATAATGCAGCGTCAAACAAAAAGTAATTAAAATCTTTACGATCACATAAATTGCTTAAAGATCAACTCGTGGGATTATGTTATGAATATAATAGAAAGAAATCCATTTCATACACTATAAAACTTCACGAACTCACAAATTATCCAGATATTTTGGCTAGGATTAAAGCCTGATTTGCTTCGAAAAGCACATAAAATAGATTTTAATGTTTTTATAATCTTATTTTCATATTTAACAACTTCAAGTTAATCAACTGCTAAATTTATTACTTATTATCTTCTGAATGACTGGTGAAAGAGAAAAAATATCGCTATTTCCAATTGAATTTACATTTTTACCCTCTGCTTGGTAAATTTAATATTTGCATTCAAGAAAGAAAGTCTTATAAATGCGAATCGACTGCAGTCATAAAACTATGAACATTTATTTTTATAATTTTTTTAATGCACGTAAAATTTTGCTAACAGAACGTAAAAGCCGAATCGCGGAATTGTTGGTTGTTAAAGTTTTTGTGTGTGCAAGGAGAAAAATTTCAAATGTATTAAATGCGCAAAGTATCCTTCCTTGTAGAAACCGCAGCAAGAGTCAAATGCAAATCATCAGGGTCGTGAATGTCACTCTTGATGGGACAACAGAAAGAGTTTGGGCGGACACCCGGTTTGTGATGCAACGACGACGCATTGTCGCGCTGCATTATTACAATTGGGTGCGATTACGTAGTACATTCACGCCGCAATGAACCTCTCATTATCCGAACAACAAGACTCATTATTTGGAGACTCTCCCATCAGCAAAGTCGCCTGAAGACGCAAACTGTTTAAGGTCATCACGCATGTCTAGCTGGCAATTAAAGGTGTGCAGGAGTAAAAAATTAAGGCATCCATCATCCTCCATGCCTGCCAAGGATCCGATGACCTAAAAAGAGATTAATAATTGTCGCAACCGGTGCGAGATCATATAATATGCCCCTGCAAATGAGCATGATCGCGCGCATTAGGCAAATTATCGTAGTGAAGAGCGGCTCATCTGATGACTGGTAATGCGCACTTAGAGCGCCGCGAGTGAGTAATTTTCACGCAAGCCATTTCAATTGCCTTAGCAAGAAGTTGTAATTTTACGCAGGCTTGAAGGCTCACATTTTTTACGTGGGCCCTTTTTTTGCTATAAAGTTATAATTAACATGGCGGAAAAAGTATTGTGATTTATTAAATTGACAACTAAAACAATGTATATTATTATAAGAACTTCATTAATTCAAAGACACAACTATCGGCATGCTGTATTTATTTCTTGAAAAAACATAACTTTACAAGTGTATTCGCGTTTCAGTGATTTATTCATGTAATATCTTGCCGCTGGGAAGACTTTTGAATGGAATAAAAAACGGACACGCGACTTTTCTTTTGGGGTAATTATTCCTTCAGATGCTCAGACACGCATGAGCTAAGAGACATCAAGTAGTAATTTCAAGTTGTTCTTATTGCGAAAGTGAATCGCGGAATGTCTCAATTGGAAGAAGTGGTTTCTCATACAAGTAAAAATTCCGCTCTTCTCAAAGTTGCTTCAACTGGCCGGTCGTGAATCGCGGTCAGACGCGTTAAGTAAACAAGAAATAATAAATTTGCACTCTCATCGTCTAATTAGAGAACGAAGCCAGCCGCAGCTGATTCAATTGAAGCTTCTCGTTTTTTTTTTATTTAGTTATTGGGTCACTGCTATTTAGAATTAATTATTTTTTGCCCGCCGTCTACTCAAAGCAGGATGGATTTCATATTTATTGACTTGATTGGACGTTGCGCCACATTCAATGAGAGTTTTATGCTGATTGAAGTGAATAATGAATTAATGTAATGTGATCTCAAGTATGGGTGAAGTTGAAAATTTACTCATGTTTTTGTTTGACTCCGCCTTGTTAATTATAATTAACCGTTCATGAAGAAGATCTTGACATAACTCTGCATGCGTTTAAATCATTCTTGGTTGACATTTTTATTCTGAATCACGATTTCAAACAAGAAAATGTTGGAGCTTGAGAAATATTCTGTTATTAACAATGTCTTTAGTTAAATAAATATTAATTACTGGTAACATTTTTTGAGCAAGCAGATTTAAAAAAAAAATAATAAACTACATATTTTTCTCCTGTAGTTAAATTAATGGGAAAACTCTGATTTCTTAGAAGTGCTTTAACAAGTCTATCACAATTTACAACTTACTTAAGAAGAAAGTCACGGTGACCCTTCTTGGACCGCCTGTGTGCAGATGAGAGTTTGTAACAAAAACCGATTACGCTGCTGCCGGTTAATGTAATGTAACCACATGCATAATGCATGTTCATTTACTAAATACGCCGCGCGTCGATCACTTCCCACAACATCAAATTAATTTAATCGTGCTGCCGTCTGCTGCGTCAATCAAACTCTGAATAAAAGGAAAGGCATGTTGTGTGGCTGTGCAAGTCACAACGTGAGCAATTTTAAAATTGCCGCATCTCTCGCGTAAATCAGCAGCTGACCATCCGAAATAATTTTGGCGTTCGCAAAAAAGGCTTGAACAGTCCACGCCAATTGAAATTCACTTGCAACACTGTAGACGTAACTGAAAGCATTCCAACTGCGCTCTTCATTTTTTGTCTGTCGCTTCGTAAAACGTAGAGTGCAGCAGAAAGATCTCAGCGTGTGCGAAGGAAAAGGATGCCTTTTCTCCTTTCAGAATAAAAAGTCGGTTGTTTTGTTTGCGAGATTAAACGTTTTTGCACTTTTTAGCTCTCACGTGAGCGATAAACAGGCGCCAGCTTTTAATAAAAACAAGTGCGCTGCTCTCTGATGACTGGGTGATTATGTTATTACTTTTTTTGCGCCGAGAGAGTTGGTGCGCAGAGCCAAATCAACATAACACCCACGCGAATGTGAAACTCGGCTCGGATTGGATCTCTTTTGCATGCGAATACGTGCTTTCAAACATCTTTGCACTGAGAATTGATTAACTCACAATCCAGGAAGAGAATTAAATATTTTAAATACCGAAACTTGTTTAACTAACAAAAGAATGTTATAAATCATATTAAAAAATAACAAACTAACAAGTTATTTCTGTTAAATGGATTCGAGTGATTTCCATCAACAACTACGCCTATATGGGAAAAGACAAAACGTGACTATATAAAATGTTCTTGAAATTTATAAATTGTTCAAATTTCAAAGTTATAAGAAATTTAATACTAAAATTAATAAGTTTACTGAATTTATGAAATATAGTTTTTTTTAAACTTAATTTACGATAAAAATTTTTAAATATTTTTTTCTAAAGCTCGCGCTCGTGCTGCAACGATGTGCGGCGCCGATTTACGGCACCGATTTGCGGCGCCAATTTGCGGGGCCGATTTGCGGCGCCAATTAGCTACGGATTTTGTTAAAAAAACTCAAAAATTTTTTTATTCTAATTTTTATATTTTTTTATTATAAATTTAATATTGAAATTAATAATAAGTTTCCTAAATTTATGAAATAAAGTCTTTTTAAACTTATTTGACAAAAAAAATTTTAAACTTTTTTTTTAAAGCTCGCTCGTGCGGCACCGATTTGCGGCACCGATTTGCTACGGAATTTGTTAAAAAAAACTCAAAAATTTTTTTATTCAAATTTCTATTTTTTTTTATTAAAAATTTAATATTAAAATTAACAATAAGTTTCCTAAATTTATGAAATATAGTTTTTTTAAACTTATTTAAAAAACAATTGAAATCTTTTTTTTTAAAGCTCGCTCGTGCGGCGCCGATTTGCGGTGCCGATTGCGGCGCCGATTTGCGGGGCCGATTTGCTACGGAATTTGTTAAAAAAAACTCAAAATTTTTTTTATTCAAATTTCTATATTTTTCTTTATTAAAAATTTAATATTAAAATTAATAATAAGTTTCCTAAAATTATGAAATATAGTTTTTTTAAACTTATTTATAAAAAAAAATTGAAATCTTTCATTTTAAAGCTCGCTCTTGCGGCGCCGATTTGCGGTGCTGATTGCGGCGCCGATTTGCGGTGCCGATTGCGGCGCCGATTTGCGGGGCCGATTGCGGCGCCGATTTGCGGCACCGATTTGCTACGGAATTTGTTAAAAAAACTCAAAAATTTTTTTATTCAAATTTCTATATTTTTCTTTATTAAAAATATAATATTAAAATTAATAATAAGTTTCCTAAAATTATGAACTATAGTTTTTTTAAACTTATTTGACAAAAAAAATTTAAATCTTTTTTTAAAGCTCGCTCGTGCGGCGCCGATTTGCGGTGCCGATTGCGGCGCCGATTTGCGGGGCCGATTTGCTACGGAATTTGTTAAAAAAACAAAAATTTTTTTATTCAAATTTCTATATTTTTCTTTATTAAAAATTTAATATTAAAATTAATAATAAGTTTCCTAAAATTATGAACTATAGTTTTTTTAAACTTATTTGACAAAAAAAATTTAAATCTTTTTTTAAAGCTCGCTCGTGCGGCACCGATTTGCGGCGCCGATTTGCGGGGCCGATTGCGGCGCCGATTTGCGGCACCGATTTGCTACGGAATTTGTTAAAAAAAACTGAAAAATTTTTTTATTCAAATTTCTATTTTTTTTTATTAAAAATTTGATATTAAAATTAACTATAAGTTTCCTAAATTTATGAAATATAGTTTTTTTAAACTTATTTAAAAAAAAATTGAAATCCTTTTTTTTAAGCTCGCTCTTGCGGCGCCGATTTGCGGGGCCGATTGCGGCGCCGATTTGCGGTGCTGATTGCGGCGCCGATTTGCGGTGCCGATTGCGGCGCCGATTTGCGGGGCCGATTGCGGCGCCGATTTGCGGCACCGATTTGCTACGGAATTTGTTAAAAAAACTCAAAAATTTTTTTATTCAAATTTCTATATTTTTCTTTATTAAAAATTTAATATTAAAATTAATAATAAGTTTCCTAAAATTATGAACTATAGTTTTTTTAAACTTATTTGACAAAAAAAATTTAAATCTTTTTTTAAAGCTCGCTCGTGCGGCGCCGATTTGCGGTGCCGATTGCGGCGCCGATTTGCGGGGCCGATTTGCTACGGAATTTGTTAAAAAAAACTCAAAAATTTTTTTATTCAAATTTCTATATTTTTCTTTATTAAAAATTTAATATTAAAATTAATAATAAGTTTCCTAAAATTATGAACTATAGTTTTTTTAAACTTATTTGACAAAAAAAATTTAAATCTTTTTTTAAAGCTCGCTCGTGCGGCACCGATTTGCGGCGCCGATTTGCGGGGCCGATTGCGGCGCCGATTTGCGGCACCGATTTGCTACGGAATTTGTTAAAAAAAACTGAAAAATTTTTTTATTCAAATTTCTATTTTTTTTTATTAAAAATTTGATATTAAAATTAACTATAAGTTTCCTAAATTTATGAAATATAGTTTTTTTAAACTTATTTAAAAAAAAATTGAAATCCTTTTTTTTAAGCTCGCTCTTGCGGCGCCGATTTGCGGGGCCGATTGCGGCGCCGATTTGCGGTGCTGATTGCGGCGCCGATTTGCGGTGCCGATTGCGGCGCCGATTTGCGGGGCCGATTGCGGCGCCGATTTGCGGCACCGATTTGCTACGGAATTTGTTAAAAAAACTCAAAAATTTTTTTATTCAAATTTCTATATTTTTCTTTATTAAAAATTTAATATTAAAATTAATAATAAGTTTCCTAAAATTATGAACTATAGTTTTTTTAAACTTATTTGACAAAAAAAATTTAAATCTTTTTTTAAAGCTCGCTCGTGCGGCGCCGATTTGCGGTGCCGATTGCGGCGCCGATTTGCGGGGCCGATTTGCTACGGAATTTGTTAAAAAAAACTCAAAAATTTTTTTATTCAAATTTCTATATTTTTCTTTATTAAAAATTTAATATTAAAATTAATAATAAGTTTCCTAAAATTATGAACTATAGTTTTTTTAAACTTATTTGACAAAAAAAATTTAAATCTTTTTTTAAAGCTCGCTCGTGCGGCACCGATTTGCGGCGCCGATTTGCGGGGCCGATTGCGGCGCCGATTTGCGGCACCGATTTGCTACGGAATTTGTTAAAAAAAACTGAAAAATTTTTTTATTCAAATTTCTATTTTTTTTTTATTAAAAATTTGATATTAAAATTAACTATAAGTTTCCTAAATTTATGAAATATAGTTTTTTTAAACTTATTTAAAAAAAATTGAAATCTTTTTTTTTAAGCTCGCTCTTGCGGCGCCGATTTGCGGGGCCGATTGCGGCGCCGATTTGCGGTGCTGATTGCGGCGCCGATTTGCGGGGCCGATTGCGGCGCCGATTTGCGGCACCGATTTGCTACGGAATTTGTTAAAAAAACTCAAAAATTTTTTTATTCAAATTTCTATATTTTTCTTTATTAAAAATTTAATATTAAAATTAATAATAAGTTTCCTAAAATTATGAACTATAGTTTTTTTTAAACTTATTTGACAAAAAAATTTAAATCTTTTTTTAAAGCTCGCTCGTGCGGCGCCGATTTGCGGTGCCGATTGCGGCGCCGATTTGCGGGGCCGATTTGCTACGGAATTTGTTAAAAAAAACTCAAAAATTTTTTTATTCAAATTTCTATATTTTTCTTTATTAAAAATTTAATATTAAAATTAATAATAAGTTTCCTAAAATTATGAACTATAGTTTTTTTAAACTTATTTGACAAAAAAAATTTAAATCTTTTTTTAAAGCTCGCTCGTGCGGCACCGATTTGCGGCGCCGATTTGCGGGGCCGATTGCGGCGCCGATTTGCGGCACCGATTTGCTACGGAATTTGTTAAAAAAACTGAAAAATTTTTTTATTCAAATTTCTATTTTTTTTTATTAAAAATTTAATATTAAAATTAACAATAAGTTTCCTAAATTTATGAAATATAGTTTTTTTAAACTTATTTAAAAAAAAATTGAAATCTTTTTTTTTAAAGCTCGCTCGTGCGGCGCCGATTTGCGGTGCCGATTGCGGCGCCGATTTGCGGGGCCGATTTGCTACGGAATTTGTTAAAAAAAACTCAATAATTTTTTTATTCAAATTTCTATATTTCTTTTTTTATTAAAAATTAAAATTAACAATAAGTTTCCTAAATTTATGAAATAAAGTTTTTTTAAACTTATTTTACAAAAATATTTAAATCTTTTTTTTTAAGCTCGCTCTTGCGGCGCCGATTTGCGGGGCCGATTGCGGCGCCGATTTGCGGTGCTGATTGCGGCGCCGATTTGCGGTGCCGATTGCGGCGCCGATTTGCGGGGCCGATTGCGGCGCCGATTTGCGGCACCGATTTGCTACGGAATTTGTTAAAAAAACTCAAAAATTTTTTTATTCAAATTTCTATTTTTTTTTATTAAAAATTTGATATTAAAATTAACTATAAGTTTCCTAAATTTATGAAATATAGTTTTTTTAAACTTATTTAAAAAAAAATTGAAATCTTTTTTTTTAAGCTCGCTCTTGCGGCGCCGATTTGCGGGGCCGATTGCGGCGCCGATTTGCGGTGCCGATTGCGGCGCCGATTTGCGGTGCCGATTTGCTACGGAATTTGTTAAAAAAACTCAAAAATTTTTTTATTCAAATTTCTATATTTTGTTATAAATAATTTAATATTAAAATGAATTATAAGTTTCCTAAATTTATGAAATATAGTTTTTTTAAACTTATTTAAAAAAAAATTGAAATCTTTTTTTTTAAGCTCGCTCTTGCGGCGCCGATTTGCGGTGCTGATTGCGGCGCCGATTTGCGGTGCCGATTGCGGCGCCGATTTGCGGGGCCGATTGCGGCGCCGATTTGCGGCACCGATTTGCTACGGAATTTGTTAAAAAAACTCAAAAATTTTTTTATTCAATTTTCTATATTTTTTTTTTATTAAAAATTTGATATTAAAATTAACAAAAAGTTTAATCTTATTTTACAAAAAAAATTTAAATCTTTTTTTTAAAGCTCGCTCGTGCGGCGCCGATTTGCGGGGCCGATTGCGGCGCCGATTTGCGGGGCCGATTGCGGCGCCGATTTGCGGTGCCGATTTGCTACGGAATTTGTTAAAAAAAACTCAAAAATTTTTTTATTCTAATTTCTATATTTTTTTTATTAAAAATTTAATATTAAAATTAATAATAAGTTTCCTAAAATTATGAAATATAGTTTTTTTAAACTTATTTTACAAAAAAAATTTAAATCTTTTTTTTAAAGCTCGCTCGTGCGGCGCCGATTTGCGGGGCCGATTGCGGCGCCGATTTGGGGTGTCGATTTGTTAAAAAAAACTCAGATTTTTTTTTTCAATTTTTTTTTTTTATAAATAATTTAATATTAAAATGAATAATAAGTTTCCTAAATTTATGAAATATAGTTTTTTTAAACTTATTTAAAAAAAAATTGAATTTTTTTTTTAAAGCTCGCTCGTGCGGCGCCGATTTGCGGTGCCGATTGCGGCGCCGATTTTCGGTGCCAATTGCGACGCCGATTAGCGGTGCCGATTGCGGCGCCGATTTGCGGCGCCGATTTGCGGGGCCGATTTGCGGGGCCGATTGCGGCGCCGATTTGCGGTGCCGATTTGCTACGGAATTTGTTAAAAAAAACTCAAAAATTTTTTTATTCAAATTTCTATATTTTTCATAAATAATTTAATATTAAAATGAATAATAAATTTCTTAAATTTATGAAATATAGTTTTTTAAACTCATTTTATGAAAAAAATTTAAATCTTTTTTTTAAAGCTGACGCTTGTGCTGCACCGATTTGCGGCGCCGATTTGCGGCACCGATTTGCGGCGCCGATTTGCTACGGATTTGGTTCAAAAATTAAATAAATTCAAACAATTTTTATTCAATTTTCCTTGTTTTTTATAAGAAATTTAATATTAAAATTAATAATAAGTTTTCTAAATTTATGAAATATAGTTTTTAAATTAATTAAATTTAATTTTGTGTTATAATAAATATTGAATAATTGCACTCTGATGAGGAATTTTCAATAAACAATAAATATATTTTATGCCATTAGCATTATTCTACTTAAGGGTTTCATTTCAATTTGCCTTCCAACTTCAAAATTGGAGTGCTTACTAATTATTTTATATAATGTTTTAGTAAAATATATGTAATCTAACCACCAAAAGGTTAATTTTTGTTTTTAAAAATAATTTGGTTTAAATCTATAATAAATTAATGCCGTTCCGATTTTGAAAATGTCAATCAGGTGCTCATTTTTCTAGAAGAACTGTGAAATCGTGAGCAAATTGCTCCGGATTAATCTGTTAGCGGGTCGCAGTTGCTTTCATCTTTTCCTAATCGCAGCTAATCCTGTCAAAATATAATATATCAAATAATCCATACGAGGAAGTTCGTCAAGTTGAGAAACCCGGGTCAGTCAAATCGACGCTGCTTTCGTGTGGGACGGAGAAGGTGCCAGGCGCCTCGTCGTATATTATTTTCTCCGCCCAAGGAATCATGCTGCTTTTGCCAATTAATTAAAAAAACAAACGAGTACTCGGGCGATAAGCAATGAAATGTCCCGGCGTTTATATTTGATCGAAGCACCACATCTGATAAGCAGGTTGTCTGGCAAAACTTGAAAATGCGTCTCAACAATCTCTTCATCTCGCTCGAAGGAAAATCAAACACGTCACAAATCAGAAGCGGTCCTGCAGGTTTTCTGCTAATTAATTCAAGTGAGATACTGGATGTTGGGCTGCGTGGCTTCTCGCTGCTCTTCCCTTTCCCTGCTCATTGACTAACACTTCTTTTGGAGTGTTGTTAGCAAGAAGTCTGTCAAGCGGGACCACCTTCAACGCAGGGGTCCTTATATAAACACGACGTTTATGAATTTTCTCTAAATGAGAATCAGATTTAATTGAGGAATGTTGACATAATTATATGCTGTCCATCTTCATTAAATTATCTCAATAAGTTACAAGTATTATTAAATAAATCCCCGACCTTTTTCATTACTAATGCGTCTCTCGTTTGCAACTAAAATAGAAATGATTTGAAATGTTTTTTTTTAATTGATTTAATATTTAATAATTTATCTGAAAACTGAAAAAATAAGAAAGACTTTTTTCTAAAATAGCAAACAAATACTAGTATTTTAATTCGGTTGAGTATTATTGTAAATTCCATTAAATTCATTGTCAATAACAAATAATCTTAATAATCTCTTAAGAGATTATTCGTTCCAAAGTTTAAGAGTTAAGTGAAAATAACTCTCTGGCTTAATTCAAAATGTAATTACAGCGAAGTCCTGTTTGCAAAAGAAGGTCCTGGGAAGGTGAGATGCTCTGCATGCCGTGCGGTGCTTGCATGCGTGTGATGTAATCCAGCCAATTTGAAGAGATCTCAAAAACTCGCAGCTCGCAAGTCAGGCACAGCGCGGATGGCCCAGTGACCCGTGAAGCGTTCACTTTTTCGTACGGAGTCAAAGGGTCTTCTTTGGTAATTAATACGTCTCTTCCCTGCTGCGGGATCGTGCGCATTTCTGGAGCAGTCGATTTTCACACCCACGCGCCTTTGTTCTCTTCGTGAGCGCACACGGAAGAAATGGAAATGTGTGCAAAAAGACACAGCCGATTGCGATTCTAATGGAACCATTCTTATGCCACTGTAAATATGAAATATTGCACGTTTTGCGAGTTTATAGAAAGTTGCAAAAATTAATACCGCCTGGGAAAGGAAGGGAAACGCTTGTAGAATTTTGCAAAAAGAATAACATCTTGTTTATATATGGTGATTAAAATGAATTTTAATGGATGTCCTGACATTTTGGTGATTAAATTGCAGAGCATTTTGGCAACTCTCCCGTCGTGAAGAGTGTTGGTGCGCTGACGAGCAGACGATTCAAATGCAAATCGCATTATTCTATCATACTTGATATTAAAGTTGACGCCTGGGGCGTGTTTGCATTTGGAGAGGTGCGAATTTGAGATCTCAATGTGATGGAAAAGCGGCACGAGCTGGGGCAGAGACCTTTCAGCTCTCTGTGCAAAATAATAGAAAACTTTCGGATGCATCAAAACAAAACAAAGGTTAATTTTTATTTATGGGACAAGTGATGAAATAATTTAGCCTTATTTTTGTTGAATAAGTTTATAAATGATTATATGATTCAAGATAGAAGCATAAATTGTAAATGTACCCACAAAGTAAATAAAACCATTCATACAAATCATAATTTTTTTTTAAAGCGGATAATAATTAATTTCATAAAAGTTGCAAAATCTGTTGGACTCCGTCATAAAATTGTACGGAACGAAAATTTGCATATGTCTCCCTCGTCGAAGCATTGGCCAATTAAGCAAACGCCAAAATAAATTATGCAAAACGGCGAGTCGCCTGTGCGCACAGGTTGCGCGGAACCAAAAAAGCGAACTTTCAAGAAGAGCTCATCCCACACTACAATATTAAAACTCGAATATTTCGGTGATCATAAGGGTCATTAGAAGCGAAAATTTATTTTTAATTTTGACGTGCTCTCACTCTAGCTCGGCTGTTGTGACACAAATATCGGTTTTCTCGGCTCGCCTGAGACAAAACTCGTCTCTTGTATACAGGCTTGGCTTAATTAATTGAGACTTCTGTCCAAGTAAAGGCCGGCTAGGAAGCGAGGAGTCGCGGCTGATTTGCATGAAATGTCAATTCCCTCGCACCGTTCATCGTTTTGGAACGACCAGAGAGAAAGAAGTGCCCACGGCGATTCTTCCTTTGCATGCGTGAATACCCTTTTGCGGCCAATTATAAACTCGCGTAATCACACTAATGGGACAGGACTTTGGCGTAATTGGCAATTTGAATAATAACAGAAAATTGTTTGTTACGCAGAAGCTGCGCATCTGGGAGTGACAAAAATATGCGTAATATTTTCGCTTTAAATCGTTTACAAATATAGTTTAAATTATTGGTAACAATTTTCGGTTTTGGAATGGTATGATCCAGAATAAAAAAAACCTAAAAATTTAATACAACAGAATGCGTTTATTATTGTGATTTAATTAAATGACAGGAAATTATGTGACGGAATTTAATGGATGCGTGGCACTAACTAAGAGTAGTGATTTATGAATCTCATTATCCTCTCTGGTGAACCTCGTCTGCTGGATTTAATGCAATAAACCGTTTGATTGACAGGCTCCACAATAATAAAATAGGCGGCCGCAGGCGTGAGAGAGACCTTTTGATAGGCAATCTCTAAATATCTTTGATGAAAGGGACAGTCGAATGTGAGAGGAAAAATGCAAATGATCTTTTAAAGTGCTAATGCGCGAAGAAAAAATTCCAAAATGATGAAACGCGTTTTTCAAAAGAAATATAAAATATTTTTATATTCCTTATTATTTATTTGTATTTAATGATATAATTCAAATATTGATCAAATAAAGAGCAATATACTATTCCTCAAATTGTTGTTGTGTTTCAATTATTTTATAGTTTATCTCGCATTTTCAGTAAAACCACGTAAAAACCTCTTAAAAAGCAATATATTTATATTTGTTTCATAAATTATAAAAATCATAGAGCTTATGGTAAAAACCAACAGGCTCGAAGCATAATGTAATTAAATACGTGTTTTATTTTATGGCTATTCTGCAAATTAGCAAATTTGTTATTTAATTAATAAGCAGCCGTTATTATCCTAATGGCCCCCTTCCAATCTCTAATTTGACGGCCCTGCGAAGTTCACAGAATAAGGAGTGCTCGCTGTTCTATTAGTAGCCTCACGAGAACAAAACTCCATCATTATTTAATATGCGATGTTGCTTGCATGATTTGCAGAACACCGTGAGCTTCATTATTATTTGAATTAATTACTGGGAATTATTCACATTGCAGGCTGCGTTAATTGATTACATAACGTGCTCAACAGCAATAATAACATACACACACCACCAAGAGTTTGAAATGATCATAATTTAATTTTCCTAGCAAAGATCGTGGGAATTTTTTGATCTCATTTAAAAACGTGTCAAGAATGGGGTGATTTTTTTTTTTTTATAATATAATATGAGGCTAGAAAGTTAATCCGAATCATTTTAGTTAAATATTCAATAGAAATGAGAAAAAAGAACTTATGTTTTGTAAATTGTGTAGAATTTATTTATAACAAAATTTGTGTCCGTAGAACATTAGGTGCTTTTGAGGCGGCTCAAGTTCAGTGTCATATTAAAAGCAGTAAAATTCCAAGAGCAGCATATAAATGAAAGCCAAGAGCGAAATGCATGCGTGATTGAATGTTCAAAAAGTGGAAGAAATGAGCTCTCTCGCGGTCATTCACACTTAATAAACCAGCAGCTTTGAAATGATATGATTAAAATTTTATGTCTGGTCACCTGCTGCTGATGAGAGGAGTTAATAACCTTTGAATTTTTTCTTCTGACCCGCCGCTTGTGGTGCCGAACAAAGCTTTATTATACACACGCCTCTCGTTATATTCAGATGCGGTCCTTTCCTCACCTCTCAAAATAAAGTATGTAAACTTGCTCCTTACTTTCTCTCCTCAGCATAATTGTAAATAATTAAGTAGCCCCGAGAGCTTTTCGCCGAGAGATAAAAGACACACACGTGTGTGCACACTCGACTGATTCCGCACTCATAAAATAATCTGTTGTTCGTAATGAACGCAATAATAATACGGCCAGAACTTAAATTGAATCACCTCTTCAGCTTTGATCTTTGATTATTTACGAGCTCTATACACCAAGGCATTACTCATTAATTGCCGCCTCCTTCCTTAATTCCTTTTGGCTACTAAAGCCAATTGATTTATCGTGGCTGCGTTGTTTAATTAATTGTATAATTAGATATGGTGGAAGACTGTGATGAATCAATTTCATGGATTTATCCCTCGGTTCATGATCAATTGATCAATTCTGACACGTTGTATGAGGTCTTGATAAAAAAGTTAACAAATAAAAATGAAAATTATATAATAATCATAAAAGCAATTGAATTTCAATAATTGAAATAATAACGTCCAAAATTAATAACATCGGATGTCAATTTTATTACGGGTTTAAATTCAATGGCACCTTGCGGAAGGAGCATTTTGATTTAGAAAGCTTATGATCCTTCTCAAAACAAGATTGTTGAACAAACGCAAATACTAATGTGAGTGTTGCATGTGAAATTTAACTGCGATCTTCCTCAAAATTTACCAGGAAACTGAACGAAAGATCTCAATTAGGGAGCTAAAGCGATACGATTCCAAATGCAAAAATTACGCGCTCACGGTGAAACCAACTTTATTGCCCTTGCTCGACATGAGCAACTTTTCTGCCTCTCAACACAAGCAATTACATCCTAAAGATCATGCACCTCAAGTTGGCCTGGACCGAACAAAAAAATCCAGATTTCTAGAACAAACCAACAAAGATTTTTAAAAAGTTTAAAAATTGCAATATTTTCAGAATTTTTTAAATTAAATTATTAGAGAATATTTATATATTTAAATTTATTTATAAGAGACTTATTAAAGGAAAAAATTCAATCTTTCATCAATCTTAATGGAGTTTTGTGCGAGTATTACTGGGAGTGGTTACGCAAGGTTCGTGAACAGCGCAGATGAATTCATCGAGATAAAGAACCCTCTTGACTTGCGCGAATAAAATAGAGATGCTGGCACAAAGTTAAAAAGGCCGTTTGTCGGGTTTATTAGTTTATTGGTTTGCACGGTACGTGCGAGCTAGTCGATCCTCCAGAGATACGAATCTAGACGTTTTGAAACATCATCACGCGGCTCAGTTTTGCTTCGGCAAAGGGCATTAGCAATAGATTTAATTTTGTATTCTCTTATCGGAATCACTGACGTCAATGAGAAGAAATTTTAGAGAATTCAACAATCAAAATAATAAAATTTAACTTCTTTTGAAACAGAAAATTGTGTATATATGTCCCTTTACGAAATATTTTTGCTCAAAAAATATTGAAGTGAGACATTTTTTATGAAGAAATATATCCATGCACTTATTTCTATACCGTGAATGTCGGATTCCATTGTGTCAAATTCGTGCGATGACGCTGCACAAATATACTAATTTAGTCACCTTTCCACTCATTTCATTCCCAAAAGGTAATTATGTAACAAATTTTTAATTGTGACAACAGAAACAAAAGAACAGAGATAAAACCCATTTACGTTTAATTAATACAGCGAGTGAAGTGTGCAATTAAAATGCAATAGAAAGTAAATTCCCGCCAATTAAATTGGCAATTCGCCGCAAATTAATTTCCTGGCCAATAAAAACAATTTCCCATCCTATCACGAAGCAGTAAAATTTTCTTATAAATCACTCGCCGATCTGATAATTAAATCGTAAATTTGCACGCACCTTGAGCTTTTTTTCCGAATGAGTGAATTTGAAACTAATTGTCCCTGAGAAAAACAAAGTGCGTTGGTCGTGATCAAGAGCGCTCTGTGTGCGTTTGCATACAAATATATCGGAAAGGTCAAACATGCTTTGTTATTTATTTCATTTCGCAACTTTAACTGCATCCTCTCCCACATTACCGCAAGAGAACAAAATTCAATTTTCTTCAGCAGTTCACGAGTTCAAACTTATCGCAGATTGCCAATTTAAAAACCGGCTGTGGGTATTTCAAGAAATACACAATGAAGTCATAAATTCTTCATTTTGTGGGGGCGGGCAACGCCGAAATTTTGATTTGAGATTCCATCAGATTTATGGGATGTTGCTGTAGGTCAGAAAATTTATTAGCGAGGAGAATTTCGGCTTACGCAGTGCAAATTAAAGAAAATAAATCACTTAAATTACTTGTATGATTTCCTCAATCAATCGCAGTTGTACACTTTTTCTGTTAGGGTAGGTTCAAAATGAAACCTCCTCAACGTTTGTTATTTTGAAAAAGCTTTTCAAATTACATTTATTTTTGAAGCCTTGGAATATTCCAATAAGCACCAATTAGGTTTAAATTTATGCAGCAAGATCAACATGTCCAAATCGATAAATCTCGCGGCCCAAATACATGTCTGATATGTGCTTCGGAAAACCTTGTTGAATTTCTAGATAAGGACGTATCTCTGCTCGGTCTGCGAATTTCGCAAACGGCGGCCAATTAAGCCATAAATCTGCTTTGTATGACGGACAAAGCTGCGGCCGTCCCACATCGCAGCATCGTCTCTCTCTCATTAATTAGGCGTCTGTGGGAGAAAGAAAAAAAGTGCAGCTGCTCATCCTGGACCTCTGCAAGGTCTCGAGCAGCAGGAAGGCGTTCTTCACGCACGCACCCAAATTGGCGGCTTCGACTGTTTCAAACGTCTTCCTTTCTAAAGAAGCGACAGAAAAAGAGCATAATGAACGCACTCTTGACGGATGACTACCTGCCTAATGACCAAATAAACTCGCCGCCGCCAAGGATCCATTGCAAGGATTCACCAGATTCGCGGCGCGTGCTTTGGGATTAAGGGCGTTTGTTGCGACTTTGCAAGTGAAATGCAATATATATTTTTTATCTTGATGGACAGACACTTTTAACAAGAGACATGCAATTTTCATGCGAGTTAATATCTACCGCGAAGAGAGAAGAGATAACGATCGCCCACAAGCAGGCAATAATTGCACCTCGCTAATGCGATGTTTGTAAGCAGAGTTATTTCAGTTGGTGCTAAATAAGAGGTGCTAAAAGCCTGGGCGCCTCTACAATTATCTCAACACATTCCGATTTTTGCAAAATTTTTATTCACTTGACCCAAAATATGATTTGTTTATAGTTTTAAAAATTGATATTAGTTCAATGCAAAAATATTTTTAAATTAAATTTTTAATTTATAATTTGTATATGAAGCACTTCAAATAATTTAAATTATATAAACATGCTCTTTACTTTAATTATAATATTGTATTAGGTTTTTTTTATAACATTTTAAATAAACTTCACTTCATTGAAAAGCTTTAACAGAAATGAGAAGAAAATTTGGCTTACAATTAGTTCTTAGTGAAATTTATTGGTAAAAAACTAATTTACAGTTACCATTTCATTACTTTTCTTTTAAATATACTAAGACAATTACTGTCCAACTTTTTGTGCGAAGTTAGAATTGAAATTTCATAAAAAAAAATTATTCATCATGTAACATATCAATTTTGGTATTATACCGGATTTGTAACGATTTTATTAAATACATATCAACTTCAATGAAATAGTAAAAATATATTGTATACACCCAATATTAAAGGATTTTAATATGCTGTAAGTATTTAATATTTTTACTGCATACACTGCTTACTTTAAGATTAAAAATAGTCAAAGTTTCTTTGGTTTATGAGGATCCACTCCTTTGGGTTCACTGTCTTACACAATCATTAAGGTTGTTCAGAATTTTAGGTGGTTAGAGGTTTTTCAAAGTATTTATCGAAAGCTAACGCAATTTTGGCGCGGAGGAACAGCCAAGGTCCATTCAATTACCCACAGGTTCATCTTCCATATGCGTAGACAAACCCGAGATAATTAGGTATACGGGAATGAAATCAATCGCGGCAATCTTTGTTTACCGAGGCGATCCCGGAGCAGGAATAAGGTGAAGGTCCTGCTGCCGCCACACACTGCGTAAAAACAAATTGCTCCGACTCGCTGTATAAGGATGCACTCGATTATTGCAATAATAAGGATTCCAGCGAGAGCAAAGATCACCGGCGCGCAAAGAGAAATGCAAGGAATTTCCACTGCCCATGAAACAATACCTGCGAGATTGGCAACGTTAGATAATCGGAATGGAATTCATTATCGAGCGTGCAGTTCCCCATTAGTGAGAGAGGAGGAAGGAAAAATAAATTATATGAAAATATGAATTCATGCGCTGACCGCCACCGCTGCTTCTGGCTTCACTTTCACGCGTGGTATGTTTTGTTGGCGCTGTCTAATTCATAATAAAGCACCTCTCTCTTGCTCCGAATCAAATTCACTTGACAGGTTATATGGATCAAACAATTAGCAGGAAACGGTGTTGTTGAAAATTTGTGGTTTGCTTCCATTAGTTTGTTGTTTTGACCAGACAGCAGACACAATGAAAATTATGATAAATTAGCTAACTTGGGGAAATAGAAAGGAAAGATTTTTTTACGATTGGGCCATTGTCAACTTTTGCACTTGTCATTTTGTTCAAGATTTAATCTTTCAGAGAATTTTGCAAACAGTGCATGTCACTTAACAAGGTGATTAATTGGCAAGATGAATAAAAGCTTGAATGAGGCGTTTCGAGAAATTACCCTGCTGGGATATATAATGCAATATTTATCTCTAAATAGACCAGTGGTTGACTTTAATTAGAGTAATTAAACGTCCGATTCATAAGATCCTTTCTTTTTTGCTGCACGCTTAATTTACGGCCCACTTTTTATATGAACGAAGAGGATGAAAGACCAAAATCGTGACGACCGTATGGAGATTGACCTGCCTGGCACCTGAAATTCTTTCGCGGTTCATTCATCTCTTATCGCACAAGTCGCGACGGCACACGTTTATTATTTTTTTTCGCAGCCGCGTGCATCCTCAGCCGGTCATCATACAAAAAGGAGCAATAAATTACCGGCCATTATGTAAATATATACGAGTGAATTTATTATGGCACAAGACAACGGGCTCTTTTTCACTGCACACGCTCGCTCGCCGCATGATCTATCACCAGATAAAAGCCTTCGTGGCTGTTATGAGAGAAATAAAAAACAAATTACATCGCGTCCAAGGAGGCGAAGACGGTGTCAATTATTGCCCAGAGACACGAAATAGATCAGGAATCTGTTATCTCGCGTCGATTTTATGGGCAATAAATCTTCAAAGGTGCATCTGGTTGTGACGATGATCCGTCCATACAAGAAATACTTACATTTAAGTACCAAAGATTGCTATAGAAATCATAGCTGGAGATATTTCTGACTATTCTTTATGAATTTGCAAGCTGAGGGAAATCTTGAAAGATTTTTTACTTTACCTTCCAGGTAATTACTTGTTCTGCCAAAAAGACAGCTAATTGTAAGTACAGAGCGCTAAGAAGTGATTAATTACGGAAAATAACCTCTCTGGCTGATAACAATCAGGACCTGTACGGATTGCGTGAAGAAAATCATCAACGTGTCTGGCGAGACACCAAGAGCACACGCGCGATAAAGAAGTCAACTCTCAACCGACGGGATAATTTATTTGAATAAAGAGTGCATCGGCCGGCTACCGCGTGAGTAATCGCGTAAATAAATAAACACGTTTCTTTCGTTTGAGAATAATCTCAGCTTAATGTGCTCACCTCCAGGCAATTAATTAATTGTGCTCACAATATTGCACAGTGCGCGAGTATCACATTACAAACGGCGCGGGCTAAAACCGGGCTTCATTCATTAATGAGAATTTTACGTCTTTTTTAAAACACCAGCAGATTGTCTCTTGCGTGTACAAGGACATATTTATTATTTACTACTGTTAATTACAAATAAAAAATTCAAGTCTAACGAAGAACAATGTTAAAACGTGTTTAATTACATTTTTAAGCGGAAAAAGTGAAATATGGAAAATGCAGATGTGCGTTATGGTGTCTTGCAATATAAAGAAAATTGTATCAATTTATTTTTATGCATTTCTTCTCCATTAAAATGATGCACACGCATAAAAACAACAAAAAACGGTACATAAATTGTACAATAATTTGGGACATTTAAAATTGTATACAAAACTTTTAACTTTCCTCATATTTTATTGTCTTTTACAATCTCCTTAAATAGCACAGATTATTTATATAATATAATTGAAATAATCATAGCAATTTTTTTTATTTAATCAAAGTACCCCTCGGACTTTTACAATCAATTTGAACGCCTTGCCCACTTTGGTCTGTGCGAAATTGTGGTCCTGAGGTGTGCAAAACAATATAACAAAATTGGGCTTTATTATTTATGCTAGTGCCTGAAAGGCGGAATGTGGTGTGTTTTTGTTGTGCAACTTTCATTCTCCATTTCATTCTGTTGCGGGCAAATTACAAGATATTTATCTTCACCACCGCGTTATTTTCTCGCAACGACCGCGCCGAGGGGAAAATTTAGTGCGTGAAATGACCACTATAGATATCAATTTCAGCAAAAATGTGTGGGCAATTTGCGTCAGCGGCTGGATTAAAGCTCAAAGGAACACATCATTTCACACTGCAAGTTGAGTTGGAATGGAGAATTAATATAATAATGTAACTCTCTGGCCACAAAGAGGAAATTTCAACGCCAGGCTTAAAAATTGATAGTGGTGTTTTGCGCACGCAATCCAGTTTGTTGAGTGCGTTCGTTTCACGCCAATTCTTCTATAAAAATTAATGGTATTGCCAAACGGACTGGGTTTTTTTAATGCTGCAAGTGATTTTATCACGTTGCCGCCAAACGATCTTTTGAAATTGATATTCTGTGCCTGTACCTGCAGCAAAGAGATATTTCATAAATTTATCGCCTGCTGTGACATGGAAAATATCATTTTACAAAGCGTGAGTGCAGTAAATAACAAAAACAAATGCGTGAATAACTCTTTCTAATTTTTTCTATTATTATAATAAATTTTTTTTTTTATTTACTTTCCAACAGTTTGAAAGAAAGTATTGATTAACAACGTTGTGATTATATGTATTATTATTAATGTGCAGTTATACACTTTTTCTGCAAAAGATCAAAATAAAATTTATTTGCATTTGATTTTTTTTGATGTGCGTCTGCAATTTTATCTGATTTACTTATTTACAAATGGATAAAAATAAATAAATATTACAACAATTTTATTCTTCACCGTGCCCAAATATTTATAATAATTAAAGATCCATCAAAGGAAAGAAAATTAAGAGTAAAACTTGCATAACTTGGTTATATATTTTGATAAGGAAAATTAAATTAAATTTATATGCAGGATTAATTCCACATTATTTGTGTAGTGAAACTATCATTAGGGCCATAAGTAAATTGTAACGAATATACAACCTTAAGCTACATGACCTTTCTCATTTTCTTATAACAAAAAATAGCAATATGAAACGCAAACAAGAGGGTACAACCAAGATCGCGACGAACTCATTGTTCAACGACGCTTTCAATTTGCAATTAGATACATGCACTCAATTTTCTGCGCCTCCATTAAAAAGGTCATATTATATAATCCGCTCAAAATTTGTTGCGTTTTTTAGATGATCTCAGCAAATCATTTTTGCACTGTATTTAAAAACTATGCAAATTTTATGATTTTGTTTTAAGATTTTATTATCTTCAGGTAAACTAAAAATTAAAAAATTAATTATTTAGTAAAAATTTAATTTTAAAAACTCATATATCAAAATAAAAAAGTAATGTTAATACTAAACTCCAACAAATAGGGCATCAGCTCTGCAATACATAATTAGTCTGCCACGTCTGTTGAAGTTGCTCGTCACACAAAGATTTTTTTTTAGTGAAATATTGCTTGAAGTGACCTCGTCAAATCTAATTAAAGGACGGACCTGTCCAATTTGTTGATACAACGTCACTGAAAAAGTTGAAATGAGCAATATATATATTTTTCTCATCTCGCGTGCAGGTCAACCGGCTCTTCTACTTTTGATGACCCTGTCTTGAGCAACAAGCTAATTACAGCACGTACGCCCAGCGGCAGCTTTTGCAAAAGCCCTACAATTTGAATATTTTAATTGGTGCAACGTTCGTCGATTGGGTAACGCGATGAATACATGGGCTGTCGGAATGCGTGTTTTGGCGCCTGCTAGAGAGAAAAATTGGTCTTGGGAATCGGATGAAGTCTGTAATTTTTTACCGCCTCGTTTATCTCGGGTGTTGACATGACAGCAATTTTACGGTCCTTTCGGGTGAAAGTGCAACCGGGTGACATAATTTGATTTGACAAGTTGACTTATTTGGACTTATCTAGGTCCTGTGAGAGACTGACGAGCTTGCATAAATCAGGAAATGCTGCCACCAAAATATGCATTTAATTGATAGAACACCTGTTTTCACAAGAAAAATTTAGGATCGAACACATTCTATTGCGTAAAAATGCTCTTCATACAAAACGAGTAAAATCGAGTTTCATATAAAATTTAAATAGATATTTTATGTTTCTTGAGACGAATGAAATTTTTCTTCAGAGGAAATTCACATGTTGCATTTCTGTTCCATCTTATGCATTATTTTGTTTATCAATTTAAAAAATCTACTTGATGAATGGCATTCGCCGCACACATGAAAGAAAGAAAGATGAATACAAGATGATTCTTTGTAACACTGCAGAGCAAGGTCGTCCCTTTGATTAAGAGACGAGCTGACCTTATTCATCACTTCCTTTCTGGTCTCGGTGCGTCCATCACTCTCTCCCTAGCGCCTGCGGGGACGAACATCCCTGCTCGTCACTGCAATCACCGCTCGACCAGTTTGCGTGGAACTTTATTTGCATATCGGCAAAGGTTATGGTCAATCACGGCCGGTCACGACTTTATTGAATTTTTTTGATGGCATGGATCGATAAACTGTGTCACGCAATTTTACTTTGAAGGTGCATAAGTGTTGATTCGTATTTACTCAATTTGCATCTTTTCTGTTCATGGACAAATGATTGCCGTTTGATAAAATCTTCTCTTGCCTTCAAAACTTTCAATATGTGCAAGGTGTATCAATTCAAATTATTAATTGGAATTTTGAGGGTAAATACAGCAGTTCAATTTCAGCAGAATTTTGGTTTTTTTTCTCAACGATTGCCGTAATAATTGTTTTTTTAGTATTGAACTATCAAATTTTACAAAAGTGTTTTGTTATTTTCTCTTTTTGCTTATAATTCAATTTGATAATAAATTACAATGTTGAAAATCATTTTAAATTTATTTAAAACTACTTTTGTAACAAAACAAAAGATTTTTATTGAAATATTTTTCCCTTATTTATTTTTATTAAAAATGATAAAAAATATCATGTCATTTGTCTTAAACTAGACGGTTGCCCAAAGCAAGTAAATAACGACTTCATTTGATGCGATTAAACGACCTCATAAATTCAAATTTCTCTCCAGGTTCTCGCAACTCTTGCGATAGACCGTTTGCGTATAATTTCAAGCTTGCGCACACGTTCATCTTTTCAATTTATACATACCCATTATATAATAACGGTGGCATATTTAATGTGGATCGGCACACGCAATATAATTATACATAAAACGCGGTTTCTCACGCTCACTCTCAGCATGCAGATGGTCAAGCAGCAACAACCTTCGCTCCATCGCATCCTCTCCATCGCCCTCTTATGCACACTGATGATGACACTTTACAGTAGCACACCCATTAAATTAATATGCGGGAATAATTGAGGGTATTGATTTATATCCAATGGGAGTTTTGCAATTAGCAGTGTGCGTTCGTTTATTTACTATTGCAAGTCTCTTTTAATAGCATCGTTGAGACACTCCGCAGTAGCAAAACTGCGTCAGTCAAGGCGAGCGCCCATCACTTGGGACAGGTCACTAATTAAAACGAGATCAGACCTTCGCATTTCTCTCACGTAAGCCAAAATTTTACGAAAGAAAGGAAGAAATGGTTTTTGTTACTAGAGGATTTCGAAAATGTTCAGATTTCGATCTAATATTTTGTTTGATTAATGACCTATCATGTTAAAACAGAGAAAATTTTGTTCTTCTTAAAAAAAACGTAAAAAATAAATTAAAATGGTGAAACAGAAATTTTCTAAAAGTGGTTCGAAAGAAAAGTCGTTAAAACGTCAAGAGGGCTGCACAAACATACTTCCAAGCTATGGACGTTCCATTTATTTCAGACCGCAAGTTTATTAAATTATACATCATTTTTATGGCGTGAGAACAGAAAGAAAGGCGCTCCTATTCAATTTGGGCGCCGACCATATAATCGAGAGATGGATTCGGATCAAACGAGGAAATCCACTTCTGATAGAGCCGGAGGAAAGTGCGAATGAGTTGCTCAACCGCATCTCTTTTCCTTCAAAAGGCGCGCGCACCTTTGACAGGTTATTGCGTCAGGGTGGCATAATTTAATGACGAGACCGACTTCGCCTGCATGAGTAAATGCTCTCGAGAGTGCGCGCATATTATTTTGCGACGCCCACGCCAATAACCGCATGGGTGGCTGTTGAACCTCTTCACTTGTTGCATCCTGTTGAACAATATGAAATTGAAATTATATGCACTCTGGAGCAACAAATGAATCAGCAAATAGCACTTTCTAATAAGGTGAATTCTGAGGTGGAAATCGGATGAGACTGCTGATAAAATAATGGTATTTAAATTCAGCGTGATTGTAAAAACCAGAGGTACAAGTAAACGGGAGTGCATTTGTGGGGCAAGACGAAAAGCGTGCAGGAGTTATCAATTTATTGGTAAGGGTCGTTGTAAACGATGCTGCACGCTTACTTTCATTTGGTTATTCTTATATGACTCTCACTGGAGTTGAGCTTTAATTTTATGTAAAGACAACTAATACTAAAAATAATAATAATAATACATAATTAGCTTGACACGTTTAATGAGTAAACTAAATTGTATATTTTAATTTATTATTCACACAATTCTATAGTTGATGGTACTATGATAATACTTATTGTTAAAAATTAGTTTAAACACACAAATTTCATCGACATTGAAACAGATGAATATCTAAATACTGTTAAGCGTTTAGTGTGGTCTATAATTATAATTTTCTTAATTAATGATCAAGACAATTATTTATTTCTTATCTTCTGCAATTTACTTTTATATAACTCTTAAAAGTTTCGTTCCAATCAAAATATAATACTATCCATTTATGTTGTGGTTTAGTAAATAAAAATTTAAAAAAGGTTTAAAACAAAGAAATAAAAAATAACCTTTTTAATCGTAATAATAACATTATAATGCAAACTATAAAAATATTTCTAGTTGTACAATTAAATAATATGAATATAATTTAACAAATTAAATAATACAGGGCAATTTAGAAAAAGATTCATGCGGCCTTTCAAACTATAAACATCACGCGTGCTTTCTGTACAGGAAGGATCTCATGCGCCATGAACTCCTCTCTGCACTCTCCAGGTGAACGTTCAATAAAAAGACAGACTGCTGCATTAAATAATATAAAAAGCATCGTCACGCCTTCCTCCTTGTCAGGCATTATAACAACATCGCGCTTAATGAAGAGTAAAAAACTGAATCGCCTTAACAAACAATGAGTGCATTAGAAGGCCATTAATTAGGTGATGACACGTATGTAATGTACTCTGCGGTCAGAAAAGAAAACACTTTCTCCGAAGTGGAGCGCCATCCTTGGTATGAGTGTGATGGACAAAAAAAAAACTTCCAATTTGCAGAAGCATAACAGCTTGTCAAAATTTTGAAGAGTAACTTCTTTTGATTGAAAGACGAGTAAACATATTTTTCTCTGCTGTTAGATCAGAGTGGAGAAAAAAAATGGATCACGTCATCCACGTTTTATGTAACGCAGACAGAGAGTGAAACCTCTTTCCCCGAAGCCAAATTTAAATTATTTGGCGACCGCAGAAGAATCTCCGCCCGGGCCAAAGTTACGAAACTTCGTTTCTGTCGACCGGTTTGGTCACCTCTCGTCTAATTAAACAGCATTTTTTTTCAACGCGTCATGTTTTCAATTAAAAGAGACTGCTTCGGTTGACAGAATTAAAAATAAAGTACGCAAACACAAATTCCCGGCGGTGGCATTAATCAGTTTGTTTTCTCTCAAGAGCATACTTTCGTCGGGACGAGACGAGACGGTCACGGGTCGGTCGGCGTTTTTAATTATATTGCGTGCATATAGCTGAGGTGTCAAGTACGCCGAGGCGCCTAATTTCTTATTTATGTGTGTACGTAAATTAGCATTGAAATGAAATTCGATTCGGCGATACGCTCGCTGAGTATTCCCATGCCCTTTTACTACTGGGAGAGTAGCGAATCTCTCATTACGATTTAGTTGGCGGGGCAATAAATTAATTTATGGTTATTCGTGAGCCTTGAACTGAAACTTGTAACTTATTATAAAAAAGTAAAAAATTGAATATAAAAATATAATTGTACACAGAGAGGTTTTTATAATAGGTTGATTGAATATTTCATCGTCTGTTAAAATTTTCAATATCAATAAATGTACGAATTATTTAATTTCAATAATTAAAATTCTCATTATTTAATTGCGAAATTTTTAAGAAGATTAGGTCATTTACATCAACGGTGAAACGAGACTAAAGTAAATGCGTTTCACTTTTTATTTTATTATTACGTCGTGCTTTCAAAAGATCTCTTATCTGAAACACTGTCAGAATCGCAAACTGCACTTCACGGTTGGCCTGATTGCAGAAAATGTCGTTGATTAATTGCTCGTCTGCGAATTCGTTGTTCCCATCGGCAACAAGGTGGCTCACCTGTCAACAAGTACTTAAAACAATTTGCACGCAGCCAACATAAGAAAAAAAATCTGTACTTGGTCGACCTCGAGACAGATTGGCCGAGCACCTTTTGACCGTGCCTACCTTAATTGTGGCCGAATTGCCCTATTGTCCGAAATCAGGCTTGTGCAGGAATGTGGTCCACACGAAGCGACAGCGGTTGCGTTTTCATCCGAAGCAGTTGCGAATGGAGAAAAAAAAATGAAAACTGGTTTGCTCAAATGAACCAATATTGATGGGAAACAGATCGTCGCACAACCTTGTCACATTAAATTGGAACTTTATTGGGAATGGAGACGTTTGCAGGCCTTGGGTATATATTTCGCACAAGCCGGCTGACCTTTGCGGTAGGTCAGTTATGGTTGACGTTATTTTGAAATATTGAGATAATCTTACATGAAAATTTCAATGTAATATAATTTGAAATTTATTCAGAGCCATTTTTTAAGTATAGCGTGAATGGTACGCCTTATTTTTGTGAAAGCAAAGACTTTTCGAGAAGCGTTTTTTAAACTTTCTTTATTTTATAATTTAATATTGAAATAAAGCAAGGTTGTGAATTTTTTTATAACGATGCGAGGTTACAGATTAGAAACTTAAAAACTAATAAATTGATTGTGGTGAAATATAAAGGTTTTATTTTAACCAAGTAAATTTTTTATTTTAGTATTTTATGTGATAATTGATTCCCACCATTATTCTTCCTTTCACATATTTGCTATTTTAAAAAATGTATTTCCGATTAACTACTCATATTTGTCATCTTATTTTTTTCAATGAGGACTGACTATAAAAGTTTTTTTTTTAAACATCATTAATGGGAAAAATGGGTTATTTTTAGTGAAGTATTAACTAAACTTTAAAATAAAATCTGTACTCATTTATGTTACCAAAAATTGATTTAATAGACTCTGGGGAAACTTAATTTTTTAAATGAAATGCAATTTTTTTTGAAAAAAAAAACCTAAAACCCTAATGCATAAAAAAAGTTAAAAACAGCTTCATTCTATAAATTTGTGCTTTTTATTTAATTTTAGATTATGTTGCAATGATTTATTCAATTCCATTGAGTTCATTTTACATTACCAAATATTTGCCGTAAAAGGGCACCTAATTTGAGGTCTACGTGATCGAATTGCGAACTGTGGCAATGAGTCCCTGAGGCGCCGCTGGGATATTACGAGAGGGCAACCAGATCATCTGAGCACATTAATAAATTTTATTCTTCCCAAAAAGCGGCTTTTCGAGATCAACCTTCTTCAGTTGCCGGCGGCTCATAATTATACCAGGTGACATTTGCAAGACTGCAAAGATTGACAGCACTTCCAAATTTAAGAGAAGTGACAGCAGAAGGAAAAGAAATGCAAAACCTGCACCGGGAAATTTACGTGCGGGTCGACAGGTCGCTGCTGAAATTTGCGTCTTCATGAGACGCTTTTTATGGGGCGCGATTATTTTCGGGCTGCTTGAACGCCGCGGCGTAATTAAAGCGGGAATATTGCCGCCGAGATTGATGGCGGATTTGACCTGGAGTCGTGTGTGCCCGCAATGAGCACAAAGGTCTTTCTTCCAGCATCTCTTGTCGTGTTCACCCAGCGGTGGGTACATCGCTTTGGGAGAAATGATCGTGAGTTATGGCCTCGTAAATCAATAGCGATTTGTCTAGTTTGCGTAACGCGTCTGACGGTTTTGAGTTGTAACAAAAAAAAACGTGCCCTTAAAATCTTGGCTAGTGGAGAGAACTAATACAAAATGAAAATAATAAATTCCAATAGCATGTAGTGTATCAGATCTGAAGTAGATTAAATCATCATTATTTACATAAAATAAATGGATATCAATTTAAATAAATCATACAGCGAGCATCTGTTACAAATCTTATTCAAAACATCAAAACTGTCCTGGCTTAATTAATCGTCTTTTGGATCTCGCTGTGTCTGCTCCAGATCAGGTCGATAAAGCTGAGTTAAGGTCGCCAGACGCTTATATTACTGCACCTTGCGCATTATTTATTTTTAAGCAAGCGAAAATCAACAAACGATAAGACGCAAAATGTCAGCAGTAATATTCCAAATTTTATTGGCCATTATTCAGACCAGATTCGTGATTTGCGAGCTCCGGCAGCACTGCCAAGGTTCACGTCTTCTCTCTCGAAATTATTGGAGTTGCTTCTGAAAAATGTATTTCTGAAGTTTATGGCTATACGGTCGGAAGGTTAACAACAAAAGCACCTGTTCGCACACGATTTTCGTCAGATTTATTTTCAACAGCCGATGTCTCAAACGCTGTGCATGTTATTGATTTGCACACTATCATAAATTGAGATCTCAACAACTTTTGAAGGAAATTTATTTTTAAGGCCATTTGCGATCTTCGAGGCTTCAAAAATTCCTTTCGGCGATAATTGGTGGGCAATTTATGTTTCATCCGTCACATATATATATTTTTTTAAATTTTTTTCATCCGCATTATCAGATTCTGAAATTGCATCCAAAAATTTGAAATTTAAATACCTGAAAACTTTATTGCATTTTTAAGTATGCCGTAAATTTACAAATCTACCTTAAAAAGTCAAAGAATTATGGTTGTGCTCACGTCACACACATAAACCAATTATGTATGCATAAATAAGTGATGCAGTTTCAAAAGCAGAAAATGTGGCGTAAAATTGCTAGAAAGAAAATAGATCGCGTCTCGTCTCCCGCGTGATAAGCACGAAATTATATGCGAGGCAAATGGGAATTGTAAAATTAATAGCTCCAGTTGTAATCAAGCGCAGCGGTTAATGGTGTTTACGTGGTGCGTGCATCAAATTATGCGGCGATATTTTCATGATATCTTTCTTACCGTAAACAGGTCGCTGGCACATCTCCCACACTTGATAATCTTAAGAGTCATTATTATTTACGATCATGCTCTTCTTTCAACACATTTTGCCAACACATAATCGGCGTCATCTTTGTAATAAACTGAAGTGGCTGATTTAAATAAAACGAATTGTCTTAATGAACATTTCGATGTAACAAGCAATTGAGTTTTTTAATCAATTATCATCAACGAATTATTAATTTCATTCGTAGGTATTTTTTTTTTAATAAATCAAAGTAAAAATTAATCCATTATTTTACTAAGCAATTTCTTATTAAAATTGAGCTGACTCTGAGAATGAGGAATTTATCAAACGGAATGGAGAAACAGAAATATTCTAAATTACTGAACAAAAGAATTTTGCTAACCAGAAATTTTGAACTTTTAGGCAAAGAAAAAAAATTTGGTAATGAAAAATTTTAACACAAAATGTGATTATTTTTAAATATTAAACATTGTATACCATTCCTTTCGCTTCTTGCAATGTTTTCATTTGAACAAGGAAATCCTCTCCTACGTTTAATTTAGCATTGCACAAAAATCGATCTGCCGTATTTCAAAATCGCTCGATCTAAAATGCAAATTCGCGCGGAACCCGACGCCAAATCTCGGCGATGCGCACATATGATCGCGGGCGGCGAACAATGCGAGTGGCGGCTGACCTAATTTGCCGAGGCGCGCTTTGGCCTCTCCATCCTTCCAGCTTTCAACGTTTGCTCCTCCGCCGCTGCTCTTTATTTCGTTAACCAATATAGCGCGCGGCGTGGAAATTTTGAAAGGAGTTCGCGCGCGCATCTCTGTGTGGGCCACCAAGCATGTGTGAATCGAATTACGCGAACTCGCTCGAGTGTGAGAGAGAATGAATCGGGTTACAAAACGGCCATCGCAGATTCAATTACTCATTGAACATCCCAGAGAAAGCAACTGGCATTGCGAAAAATGATGCACATGCACCATCTTAAATCACCTCTTTGTCCTTTTTGTCTGCTGCCCCGTGAAATTGGCACTTTGCTGGTGCATCAGGTTGAAATGTCAGAAATGGGATTATACGATTGCCGCACGATGAAGCTCCCGTTCCCACGCTTTTTGCTGTTTACGCAAATCAACTGAATTTGATCAATTAAAATATTAATACCCTATTCACGCTTTTCCATTGAGCCACGTGGCTTTGTTGTTGAAAAATTTACTTTACTGGAAATAAATCAAATTAATGGCGAAAAATTTTAAATTTTTTCAAACTGCACAATTATTAAAAATATTTGATTAAAATTTGTGTCGTGAAAGTCATTAATCATGGAAATATTATAATAAAAAAAAATAATAAATTCAGTTTATATTAAGAAAATAGCTTAAAATCCTTCTTGTTTTACTTATATCATTGAATTTTCAGCTACAGCTTCAATGAGCATAATCAGTGACTTTATTAGATGTGTTTTTTTTTAAATTTAGTTTATTTTGAAATTTTGTTTCCATGGTGCCTTTTTTATTTATTTATTTTATTTTTTTTTATTTTTGAAAATTAGCTCTTTCAACGATACTCTTGATATTTGAATAACGATTAATCAAATGAAATACCGGAAGAAATTATTGGTAGCCAATTTTCCCACGTTCAAAGGGCGATGAGAATAAGAATCACTTGTTCTCAAGATTTTCTGCCGGTTGGACGAACAAGGAAAAGATTCGAAGAGACTTCTGGAATCACATGTACGCATTTGCTGAGTTACATAAATTAAAACGCGAATATAGAATGAGGAACAGTGTCCGCGCTCGGTAATTATCCGGCACGAGAGCTCATCAAAGGCGATGTGAATCCGGCAAGGTTGATGATGAGAGAGGACGAGACGCAATGATGAGTCCGTTTTTTGCTCCAGCACAAGGTTGCGGATTCTCACCGCGAATTCCAGTGAGTTGAATTTAATGTGAGGACTTTGATTACCCACAGTACGTAGTATTTTATTGCGCTTGTCCAACTTTTGGGCAAACATGAGCTGCAATTTAATCTTTATTGCGGCCGCACCAACAAATGATGCGTTTGGCCGTGATCATCCTCTCTGCGTGTCGAGACGAACGAGAGATGCGCCAGCAGAATTTGTAATTATTATAATATTCAACCTGTGCGGTTCCTCATTCTTTGGATCCTCGACACCTAAACGTTTTATGGCCAAGTCGGGTTCAAATTTTCTCTCTGTACGTCTTTTCTTTAATTTTTTATTTTATAAAAAAGGTGCTATCTTGAAGCCTCTACGATGAGATGTAATTAAAATATCATTTTATCTTCACCACTTTTATTATCAAAAAATAAAGTACAGTTTTACGATCGTAGCAAGGCGTAAGTAAGTCTTTTGCAAATGCAAAATGAGCCGCCGCAGTAATCGATTCGCAATCTTGGGTGACGGGAAAATGATTTTCGTGACCAACCATTTCGAGTGCGGCCAATCGGGTCAGAAATTAAATGTAAAAAGTTAATAGCAGAAAGAATTGTCAGAGTGGAATTGAGATTTTAAGCATGCCAAATAAAGTTGAATCAAGTAGACAACTGGTCTTTGAATGTAGCTTGGCCTAGCAAGCGAAAGCATCAGGAGTCAACTGAGCGTGGGAAAATTACAATTAGTTTTGTGCACATTGCTAAATCCGATTTAGGGTTTACATTTTGAGTTTAATGTAGGCAATCTACTTATTATATTGTATAAAAATGTAATTTATTTTTACTCATGTACGGTTTTTAATTTTTGTATTATTATTTATTAATCACAAGAATAAAAAAATTGGTTTAAAGCAGAACTTATCATAATTGATATTTTACAACAACATTAAAAAACATTTCATTTTTCAGGATTTTCACAATGTTATGATTAATTTTGTATTTGAATAATGTAACCTAAATTAAAATTTTCATGACAAAACTGACGTCATAATAAAAACTATAAAATTAAATAATCGATGAAAATTAAAAGTAATTATGTAAAAAATTGTGTTTATAGCGCACATGTGGATTATAAAGCAAGTCTGCATTTCTCTCTCTTTGAGTTAATTAAAAGCCATTGTTCGATCTTTGTTACGTAAAAGGCGCACTCACTTGTGTCCTTGTCGTCGGGAAATCAAAAGCACGGAGAGCAACGAACGTTGCGGTTGTATCATCTCATCTTTCATCTCGTTCATTTCGCCGAGGCAATTTTTCGTTTGTGACGGGCGGACAACATAAATTATTATAATTAACAGCATCAGAGACAATGCGCGACGAGCGCGGGACTTTTTCATCTTGTCGGCTGATTAATGGCTGTGATTATCACGTTTTGGCTGCACCAGACGAGAGCGGAATAATTGAAGAAAATGAGAGTGCTCGCCTTTCTTCAAATCTTTCTCTCGACTTGACAGCACAAAAAGTGGTCTCGTTTGACGGACCTATTGTTAATTGGAACTGCTCCTCTCATTGTCGAATTCAAGGCGAATCACGTGCACCGTAAAGTACCCTCCGTGACGGCCCTAAACAATTAGTTTCTTTGTATAAAAAAAAAAGAAGTCAATGCCGCCGACGCAGCAGAATTGGCCGATTGTTTGCTTTTTGGAATGCCGGCCATTCAATGTCTGGAAAATTGCGTGCTAATCGTCTCGCCATTCATTGCAGGATTGAAAATTGTATTGTTTGGATTCAAAATCGTGCACAAATACTCTCCTTTTAAATTTCAGCAGATATACTAATTTTGTGCAATTTATGAAGTAAAATGTTCGAAATGAAAGAAAATCAATAAGCGATGAAATTATTATTATTTTTTAAATTTAAAATTAAAGCCCTTTTTTATCAGCTCAAATTATTGAAGGTAGTTAAGAAAAATAAGGATTTTGTTTTTGAGTGGTGATTTATATACATGGGCGACATTTTCTATTAGTAAATTAGGGTTGGATTTAAATTTTTTTAAATTTCTTCAATGAAAATTCATTATATTTTATTTTTATACAAGTAAAATAAAATTAGAAATGAATTAAAATTTCCATGCATTTTCACGGCCGATCAAAGGCAGAGATTATTCAGCTCCGATTTCATTCACGCCACATTAAAATCCATTAAAGTGATCAAAAAGATAAACCATTGCGCAACGCAACATCAATTTCCATGCAACCACCCCAATAATGAGCTGCGCAACTCACGTATGTTGTCGATCGGACACGATATCGGCCCCGAAGACATTTTAATTGCATTCAATAAACACGCAGAGATGTCCGCTCTCTTTGTTTTGCCTGAAAATCGATGCTTATCGGAACAACCTGCCCGCTGCATCTCGGCAATAATTAGTGGTTGTGACCTCGAGGTCAGCGGAGGTGGTGCTCTCCTCACTCACTCGATCTCGGGTACAAGGTCGTCGCATGGAGAGTGAAAGTCAAATTCTGCTGCATCCTCTTTCTAGCCGGCAAAAAACAAATGGATCCAATCCGCCGGTAAATTATATTTCTTTTTATCTTGCGTGTGTTTTCTTTTCTTTTCGTTTGATTGATCGAGTGGCTCGTCTTTCTGCGGTCATTAAAGCAGCCTCGTGCCTTGACCGCCGCGCGCGGAAGAGACGGAGCATTACGAGGAGATTTTTTTCTATTCATTCACGCATGCACATTTGGTGAACTGCCATTATGAATGTGTGAGAGAAGAGATGCCGACGCGCGGTCCATTATGTAATTTTTTAATTGTTCAATGCCAACAGCGGTGGAATTTAAAGAGAGAGAATACGCGCAGCACATCTCTCGTCATGCAAGAAGTGCCTTGTGGCGTTTTCGAGTGATTATCTTTGCTGCCAGCTCGTTCGACAGGTGAGAAATTGGTTTTTGATTGCCCGACTGCTTAACAAATTATGCAAGATGATCAGGAAAAAATTTATTGTTAATTACTGAAATAACCATTCATCCAATTTTTAGCCTGATGCTTACAAATATTTCGTAGCAGATAGTACAGGGAAACTAAAACTGTGTAATGAATTTCTCAATCGAAGAAATACTCGTTATCGGTGGAAGAAGAATTTATTTATCACTTGGGCTCTTTATTTATGTTGCAGATAAAATCAGCTGAAGAGCGTGTGAACGAGTGTGTAATGAGCCAATAGAGATGACATTTTTGCAATTGAACTAGCAACCATTGATATTTATTTGCAGTTGTCACTGTTAAATAAAAATCACCGGCTTTCTCCCGCGGCTGATTTTTCCATCCAGTGGATTGGACGATCGATCAGGCACCTCGCCAGCAATTGCACCAAAGATAGGAATTCAACTTCGTACACATTCCGTTCAGCTGGAAAAGGTCACACACCCAATGCATCCTCTCACTTCCACAGGTTGCTTCTCTAATAAGTTACTATATTTTGATACTATTTTATGCTGCTTTAATCAGTATCATAGAAAATTCTTAATAATTATTAAATGAAATACTGCATAACTAAAGGCAACGCGTGCATGCCAGAATTCTCTTGAAAAGAGTTCTATAATAATCCTGGTGGAAACTGATGGTGAAAAATTTATTACATTAGTAAAAAATATTTTAACTATTTTTAGCCAAAAATGTAGCCAAAAGTTGAAAAAAAAAAACAATTTTTAATTTAAAAGATTTTAAAATAAATAAAATAATATCATAAATTTTAAAATACAATTAATAATCTTTAATAATAATATTAAAAAATATTAGTTAATAGAATGTTAAACAATATTATATTTTTTTTTACATGACCAATAATTTTAGAACTGTTATTAGTGCTTATTTTTTGGCAAATGCAAAGGCAAAAAAATATTTGTTTTTTTTTCTGTAATTTTTTAAATTGTTATTACGTTACAAAAGATATTCAATTACATTCTCAGGAGATATTTTACACTTTTTTTTCACATTCGTCTATACTTTTTTAAATTAGCATTTTCAAATATTTTATTCCATTGTTTTTGAACGCCCTTCATCTCTTCCATAATTTATTATACAATAGACTAATTCTAAGGTGCAATAACTTTGGTCACGAAAACTGTGTCTTCATTGCCTAACAGATGGCCCAGTTCGCGCCAGCAAATGTGAGTCACACAGCGGGCAGACGAAAATAAATTGCGTTTGCCCATCATTTGAATATAAATCGGATTGCACTCGGCTCAAGGAGGACTTGGTGTGCAAAAAGAGAGGCGCATTCGATTTTTATTACCCTTCACACGAAAGGACAATGAGAGTGCCGATCTCATTGAAAGTACAGCAGATGTGCTCACGCACCAGAGCATGCAATCGCAAAGTTGACGTATAAAAATATATAAAATCGCACGCACTTATTTTTGTGCCCACGTGGGCGTTAAATATTTTCATTTGGAAAGGTCGAAACTCTGAATTCGGGTTGGCAATAAATCACGCAGGATAAATTCCGCGAGCTGCAGATAGAGAAACAAAAGTCATCTTTTGAAGTGGGTGGCAAAAGAAAAGCCGTCGACAGGCGAACTTGAAACATTGTGCCAGATCATCCTAGGCCGGGATCGAGGATGAATCACATTCGGTGGGCTTTTTGCTGCAACAAAATCTGCAGGCATTCCAGCCTTGACATAAGCGTCAAGCGTTGTAATTTTTCCAATTATGCGAGACTTGTTTAAACGTAATCACGCTTTGGTATTTTGAGACGCCAATCTTTGTCAGCAGGAAAGGACCTCCGGAGGAGTGTTGCCTGATGAGGACGTCTAAAATTGGGCATTTTTATAATCTGCAAAGCGGAAAGTCAATAATGAGATGACGCTCTCATAGGCCTAGCTCTTTTATCCATTTCTCTTCAGCATGGAGATGCTGCAGCTTGTCGAGGTTAATTAATTTTAAAGTTATAAAAGTTTAAAAATAATGATAAATTTTTTGCATTTTTAGATAATGTTCTTTCAATGTAGATTCTATTATAAATATAAAATAATAATTGATTTTTTTTATTCATGTTGTAAGAATGGTTGGAATTAAAATTAATAATGTAAAATTAATGAATAATTTTAAATAATTGGTAAAAATTTTGAAATAGAAAAAGAATTGTACACAGAAACTAGTTCAAAAAAAATAGGCAGGAAAATTTATAATTTTTGTTGCAAGTATAGCTAGTTGAATAGCTCCTATCAAACCCAACATTTGAATGTCAAACTAAGATGATCGCGAGCTTAACACAAACAATGGAGCATGAGCCATATCGCGAAAACAAATAGACTGCCTGCGTGGAATTTGGCTGCGGTAGTTTTTCCATGACCTTTTGACAGTCGAATCGAAGGCGCAACCCATTAAATCACCAGGCAAAAATAAACACACATGCGCGGACTCCTTTTTTTAACTTAACGTTTTACACACACCATACATAATGCAAAGGCACAACTTGCATCACACATGTTCCTTTTTGCAATTACGTTAGTTTCGCTGCTTTTATTGGCACTGACACACGGCGTCCCTTTCGCGTGCGCCGATGATAATTGACAGGGGGTCGAGACTCTTTGTTTTTGACTGCTGACCCCTGAAGCTTACACGAGTTTGTGCGGGTGAACGAGGAAACTTCTCGACGTGCGATCAAATGAAAAGATGGAATTTCATAAAGAGTTTATTATAGAAAAATAATAAATTTAACATTTTTCTCTTTTTGCTCAGAGATCAGAAGTGAAATCGTCATGCACTTCACAATCAGCGGAGTACAAATGTACTTGCAGACAGGAGTCATAATTTTTCACACCAGGCCATCATTTAAATGAATAAATAAATCTGATTCTTTTGCTCATGCGTGACAGGTACTAATACTTTAATCCACTGCGACTGAGTTATTGTGGTGTACTCGGTAATAAATTGACGAGCATTCTCTCGTGTAAGCCCATTTGCAATTATTACTTCGTTAAAACTTACAAGCACGACTGCGTTTACTTTTCATCGGTTGAAACTATTTGGCAATTTGTCTCTTGAGAACGATACAAATCTAAACGATTTCAAAGAAGTGTGGGCTTGGCGAAATAATAATAATTTTTGCAAGTTGACGTAACTTTATAGATTCAAGGAAATTTTCATTAAAGGAAAGTCAGATTTCAAAATACCCAAAACGTGAACTACTTTTCTTATCTGAAAATTTTTGCACGTCGGTCATAAATGAAGAAAAAAGGAAACGCGCGTGGCAGGCTGCATTTCAAAGGAGTCTCTCGTCGCTCGCCGATTCCAAGAAAAAAATACAATCAGACTGCGGATCTAAGTCTGCAGGAGCTGCGCTGTCTGTCTGATTTGTTTATTCCAGACGCGTGGCTCTCCAGATCGAAATGAATATTATGAGATTCCGCATGCATTAATCAAAGGCGGCGCAACAAAAATCTATTAGGCGCGAACGATGGATCAAAACGCTATTTAATCGCGGGGCCGAGATGATGGGAATGATAATTTTGCATTAAGTGACGGCTAAATAATAGGTTTTGTTTCGGCTTTCAGTCAAAATTCATTCACATCATACTGGATCATCAAACGTTATGGCTTTGAAGTAAACAATTGAGAACAACGGTCGAAGGAATTATATTTTCTTAATAAAAAGATTAAAGAATCTGCGTTAATTAAAAACATATTGATATAAAAATTAAATTTTATGTAGAATTATAATATGTTTTGTAGAGGATATTTATTGATTGAAAAAATAGATTAAATGGCTTTCCCGTAACTGATTTCCTAAAGTCATTTATGATTTTTTTTAGTATTTTGTCATAACCAGGAAATGATCACATGTATTGAGTTAATCATAATAAAAAGACCAGTGTACAAAAAATGTGATTAATTGAAGAAATTTGTCTTATGATGAATGTTTCTTGTATTTAATATAATAACTCTTGGATCTTTCATTTCCTTGTTAGCTCCAAAATCTTAACTTTCGATCTGCCGGGGCGTGGACTTTTAATTATGTCACTAATTAATGTCCACCTCGAAGCACCTATTAGAAAACCTGCGGAGAGCACGTACAGGTTATTGATTAGATAACTTCTTGGCCGAGCTCCAGAAGAAAAACAGTCTCTCCGGTCCAGTGTGCAATTAATCCAATTTTTACCGAATTAAAATCTAGACTAACATCTATAATCACAAGGTGGAATAACAAGTTCTGTGTGTTCTGATCGCAATAAATCTCGCCTGCTTTCTCGCGAGAGGAGTCACGAAATTTTCAGGGATGGGCATCGCGCCGTCTGCAAAATGCGTCCGAAATTTAGTAAGTAGGCCGAGTGTTGCGATTTTTCAAAAATTCCTCCTCATTCTACTGGCAGCGAATTTCGGTTTGCTCAATTTAGGCAAATTTTTTATGCTACCTGCGATTCGATACACTTGCAGATGATCTCATTAAATTGCAAGATGAGATCGCTGGCGCGGATGATTTCTTTCACCTCAAGGTCGCCGACGTCTCATCGCGGCGCAATATTTAATTTCTATTTGATCCTTGAGACCCTTTTTTAGGGAACCATGCCGGTGGCCTTCCTTTTTGGTAATTTCGTTGGTGTGACCAGCTGTTAATCTATTATTTAATGTTGAAACATTATTCAAATTTCGCATCCTGCCATACGATCAAGGCGAGGTATTATTTTTCAATTATGTTTTGCAAACAATCGAACCGGCTTTGTTCTCTAGGAGTATTTTATTTGCCTAGAACAAGATTTTTTGAACTTGATAAGAAAAGGACCGCAATGAAATTAGCATCTAATTGAATAACGACCAAAAACGTCCTATTCTGCATCTAGGCAAGAACCTTTTAAAACTCCCAACAGTGTCGGTAGGACAAAATTCAATCAGAATCAATCTGAGAGCAGCAAATTGGTTTCCCAAAAAAGGCATCGAAATTGACCCGATGCAGAATTCATTATCTCAATACCCATCCAATTAAACCAAAACTTTTCAGGCCCATTCAGAGGCGAGAAAGTGACGCTCTGACGCAAAAAATTACTTTGTGTCAAGAGCACAATAGTCGCCCCAGCCACTATAACGATGCACTCGGCTGCACTTTGCCATCATAGGTGCTTCACTTTTCTATCTCGCCGTGGCGACGCACAATTTTCAAAACGAAAGCGATAGCCTGTGTTGTGTGTACCTATTAAGGAGATTCTTCTCCGCAAGTGAACGGGATGTGCGGCCGGCCTGCAGAATGGCGATTGCGTCACTTTTGCCGACACTCGTTTTGCTCCTTATGCCGCGGACTAAAAAAAATATAATTGAGCGTGTACTCTTTTTTTCCTTGCATAACCGTTTGCCGCCTTCGCTCGTCTTTCGTGGTAAATTGGTAATTAATCGTTTTTTAAGCACCGCCTGTATCTTTTCAACAAATGCCAGAGAGAGATTTTCTTTGTTTTAAAAATAATGTGCAAATTTGTTTAAAAAAATGTAAGCTGCAGGTTTCGGTCAATCAAACTAAATCGTTTAAATAGTGTATAACAATTTTGAAATTCCATATGCGCTCACAGTGTATGAGGGCAACAATATTATTTAAATTGTATTTCATTTTGCTGACGTCGTATTTCCGTCTGCGCCATGATTATCATTATGAATCAGTGATTAAAAATTTTCATGAAATATTCCAATATTTATGATAGAGAGAGATATTTAATATACCTTGGGCATACAGTAAAATTAATAATATTTCTCATTCTTGTAATAAAATTAGCAAATTACATAGGTGTAAAAATATAAGTTATTTTATTACTTTTCGTCAACTGCCTCCACTTCTTCTGCCTTTATTTTAAATGTAACGCTCTCAACGTGTTTAGAAAATAAGTGATGCGTCAAATAATGGTTTATAAATTTGATAAAAATCCGTAAAAATCGTTTATATGAAAAAAAAATATTAATGCTCATAAGCTGGACACTAATGACGTCAACAAAATAATTATGCAATTCTCTGTTGCAAATGACTCTTCCAAAAGGTTCATTTTGATGACGTCCAATGATTTCCGTCCGCTTTATATGCATGGGAACCAGCGACAAAGAAAAAAATTTGAAAACATAAGTATTAAGCAATCCTAATATTTTAAATTTATAGTCGCCATTATGATATTTGTTCTCCTCCTTGTAATAAAAAATTACAATTCAGGTAAATAGTAGCTTTAAATGATTACTTTTACTAGACGAATGATTATAAAATATTTGTTTCAGCTGACGTTGCAAATAAATGTTTTATAGCCTAAACAATATTCATGCTATAGTCTATATAATAAATGCGTCAAAGCGTTCAATGCTGGCAGCACAGTTCCAACACAGGCAGTTATTTCTTTCCTGTTTAGCAATAGTTCTGCTACAGACGAACATGAAATGGAATTCTCTGCTCGCTGCAGCTGCTTTCTGTGCAATATTTGTACAAATTTCATTTGTTAGAACCAAATATTTTTAAATAATCAATCTAATTTCCTAGATTAACGTTCATGTTGGAGCAAACCCAGATGTAATCCGAATACAATTATTGAAATGTGAGCTCAAAAATTTTAAAATGAAATTTTATACCCAAATAAATAAACAATTTTTGAACAGCCAAGAAGCCGCAACGACGCACCTTTATAATAAGATGCTGTTCAGACAATAGCAGACGATGCTATGGAAACACTACAGCAACCAAAAAAACTTCTCTTGATTTAAAAACCGCCTTTTCAATATTAGGGGTAATTAGTTTTTACTAAATATACAAGAAAAATGTTTAGTTCCTGTATAAAACCTCCTAGACAACGCCAGCAAAGGGTAATCCTTCCAAGCAACAATCACTTCAGCCTGTTGATGGAACAACTCTACAATCCGATATCAGTAATTAAATAAATAAAAAATATTTAGAAAGATTCCTTTAAAACAAAATTAATAATAAAAAAATTTTATCGCCAATTGCACACAGCACACTTATATTTTTTTTATACTGTCAGCTTTTACTAAATCAAAATTTACAAATTTCTATTCAAGAGATCAATAGATAATTTTAATTGTTTTATTTTTATAATTAATGACAAGTAAATTCATCAAAAGAAAATAATTTTTTGGGATGATTTACAAGTCAAAATTATGTTTAATTGATAAGCACAATTATTTATTATCATTAATCAAGTTTAAATTTTCCTCAAAGCAACTGCAAGTGCTAGTGCAGATCCTGCGGATACACCATTGGCGGATCTTTCATCCCTGACAACTCCAGAAACGCCTCTCATATCTTCAGATGGCAGTGTAACTACAATCAACCTACCACCGCAACAATCTCCGGCAGCTACTGAAAGTTCTGCACCCATAATATTGGATGGAAGTGCAACTTCAACCAACCTACCAACACAGCAATCTCCGGCAGCTCCTGGAATCTCTGCACCATCCATGACAGTTTCAACGGCCACCAATTTGCCAACCTCCGGTCCAGCAACCACACAACTTCCAACCATCAGCGGAGCCATTACTACCACAAGATCAGGAACTACTACAACTACGGTGCCTCCTTGTCTTCCGTTTAAGTGCAGTGTTGATGTAAGAACATCTATCTTGGGTTATTCAAAATTTTTATCTTGAAATTTAAAAAAAGGTTATATTTACCTTTGAGACCCGCTAAGAGAATTAAATAAAATTTAAAAACTCAATAATGCACAAATTTAAAATCTTCCTCAACATTTGGAACAGATTTGGAAAAAATTGCATTATCGCAGTAAAATTTTACATTTGTGATATAGGCAACCAAACTGGATGCGACTTCCGGGAAAGTTAATCGTAAGGAATTGATTTACTGGAACTAAAAAAACCCTCAAAATTTATTATACTTTTTAAAACGATAATTAAATTATAGCAAAAGCTATCACAAACGGTGTTTTGAAACAAGCCTGCGACAGACTTTACTTGTTTAGCTCAGACACGGTAAGTGTATTTAAACAAAATTTTCAATTTTCTACAAAATTCGTTGCAGAAAAAGTGGGCTGACGCTGCCAGCTACTGCTGCTCATTAGGGATGCAATTGCTCACGATCGAGTCATGGCAACGCATTACCTGCATATCTGATTTAATGAACAGTAATGGAAATCACATTTTATCAATAATTATTTGCAATGATTTAACATTTAATCAAATAGGTCCAGATGGTTCTGGAATACCTGCCGAATATCTGACGTCACTGAGCGACTACAGAAAGGAGAATGAGTTTTTGTGGTGCACCGGAAATTTTACTGCACTGGGAAATCTGACATGGAAATCGGGAGAGCCGAGCGGAAAAGGGTTCTTTGGGGAGGAGGAGGACTGTACCTCGGTCGTTATCTCCGCAGGGCCTGTCAAAAACAACGTGATGAACGACGTTAGCTGCGATTCAAGCATAAAATATATTTGCGAGGTTAATCACAAGACTTAAAATGAAACCAAAGTTGAGTAATAAAATTTTAATTGTATAAATAGACGCCTGTAGCAACCACTACAAAGCCACCATGCTTACCATTCACGTGCGAGAAAAAGGTTTGTATAATCATATGAAACAGGAGAATTAATAGTTAGCATTTTCTATAATTTATAAAAGTCATCGCTTCTGGATGCAAATGATTATATCAACCGTAATTTTGAAAAATATTTTGATTAATATATTTTTTTTTTATCAATATAACACTTGAAAATTTAAGCTTCTGCGGTGATTGATGGCCAGTTAAGACTTGCGTGTGGAAGAATGTATTATTTTAGCAACTCCGAGGTAAATTCTAGATCATATATCATCATAATTCATCTAAATTTTTTAACGAAATATAATAAATTTCTCATCCATTTTTTTTACTGTACTGATATTTATCTCTTATTATTTGTTTGCTTATGAAACAAAAAAAATTACATTGTGTGTGAACCGCAGTTATTATTTCATTTAAATTCTTACCAATGGCTAGAAAAATTGGCAAGAAGCAGCTGCCGAGTGTTGTAACCGAAACATGCAACTTTTAAGCATAGAGGATGCTCAGGAGGTATTGTGCTTGAGCTCCATGCTGGCAAGTGAGTCGGTTGAATTAAAAAGAAAAAAACACGAAACGGTTTTTTTTTACTTTTCCTTCAAGGGTCCAACTACGGTGGTTTCCAGTCTGGCTGGTGGACTGCCGGCAGTGATGAGTTCCATGAAAACTATTTCGTTTGGTGCACGGCCAGCACTACGAAAAATATTACGTCCGATTTCAAATTTGGCAGTGGTGAGCCAAATAACATGGGTGGCAATGAAAACTGCATAGAAATGGTAGTTACGGGAGGAACACCACCCACAAACGTTTACTTCAATGACAGGACTTGTGTCAATTTTAAATCTAAATTCATTTGTGAAGTATTTAAGGATTATGGAAAAAATTCTTAATTTCTTTTTATTTCTTATAAGACTTATGAACCAGGCTGTTCTATGCCAAAGTGTCCCAATGCGACCTGCCAAACGGAGGTGGCCAAAGTTGATTCGTCAAAGAAATGGAAAAGTATGTATTCAAAAAGTTGAAAATGAAATTGTAACAATATATTTTATTTTATTTATATTTCTATAGCGAACGCAGATGGAACTTTCAGACGTGCCTGTGGCAAACAATATTTCATAACAAAACTTTCAAAAAGTAGAGTTGACGCAGAAACGGAGTGTTGCAAATATGGATTGAAACTGCTCAGTATCGACAGCTATAAACAAATAGAGTGCATTGCAGAAATGAACGATGGTATTAACAAAAATCAAAAGAGTCCATATAATAACGTATTATTTTCTGTTAAAAAAAAAGCGGAGTATAAAAATAACATTGACTGGTATTGGACTTCAGGCTCTAACGATGGTTTTGGCTGCGATTTAACATACGGTTTTTGCGGCATAAATAAACTCTTATATCAAAACTTCTCCAACTGGAACCCAAATGAGCCTTCAACCCCTTTGTCTGAGCGATGTATGGAAATGAAATTGGACGTTAATCCACAAAAAATTGTTTTTAACGACATCGTCTGCACTGAAGGGCGCTATTTCATATGCGAAGTATTTCTCATATGAAATTTTATACATTGAAAAGTAAAACTTTTCTGCAAGGGAGACGTTCCAGAATGCACCCCAACATGTCCGGATAAGTCAAAGTGCACAAATGATGTGATTTTTTTATAGTTTATAAGTTAATTTTATAATTGATAAATTTTTATTTTAATTAATTAGTCATCACTCTTCAACAAAAAAGGAGGAATACTAGGTAAGAAATAAATTCCGCGGAGAAATTAATTTAAAAAAAGCGATGAATGAAAATATCTGATAAATTTTGTGTGTGCTTTGACAGAAACCCATACTTATGGACGATGGGCATCAGGCTGCGGAAAATCGTTTCTGTTTTCTACAAACTCAGTTAATTTTATAAAAATTTCAAATTTTAATCTTCATGAAATTTCTATTAGTTGAGTTGGGACAAAGCTCTAGAGATGTGTTGCAAATTAGGAATGGAGTTAGTTTCGATTGAAGATGACGCCAAAATGAAATGCATTTTCGAGATCAACAACAATAACTGTATAATTGTGGAATTATTATTTCAATACATTCACATTTCAGCCAACGCTTATGTTCAACAGCCTTGCTGAAATACACTTCCGAGTTTTGGACGAGTGGAACCCAACTGGATTGCAACTTCCGCTACAAGTTCTGCTCGTCAGGCGCGTCCATCCTCAGAAATGACACAAAATGGTAAGTTCAAAAATTAAGCATTTTTATTCAAATGATCTGAATAAATTTTCTAGGCTGGCAGGAGAACCAAATAACATCGATGAAAGCCAATGGTGCGTTGCTTCTCGCTTTGCTCCTGGATCCACTCTATTGAAAGATCAAAATTATCTCTTTGATGCTGGTTGCAATACCGGTTACAGATATATTTGTGAGGTATTTTAATCAATAGTTTTGGATGACAAAATTATTAATCTTCGGAGTAGATGCCAGCGAAACCGTGTACATCGGTCAGTTGTTACGACTACAACTGCACCACAGAAGTAATAGGAACCCAATATTTTGAAACACCAATTTTAATTAAAAATTGTTCACAGCCGGCAAAAGTGAGCCAGGTTACAGCAATGAGCGGTTAGTTGAACAAAAATTATGATTTTTCAAATTAATAATCATTAAATTCAGGGCCAGACGGGCAGTTTCAAACTTTCTGCGGTCGCAAATATTTTTTCCACAAGGACTCTGTATGAATTAATAATTAAAAATAATTTTTGGACCATTATTTTTATATGTTATGATACATCAAATAGAAAAATTACAAGGACGCTTACTACGAGTGCTGCAAGTATGGAATGGAACTATTTTCAGTGGAGAACAATACAGAAAGAGAGTGTATTCAAAAAGGCTTCCTGAGTAATTTATTATTTTTTTATTGCTTGCATTGAACCAAGAAAAATGATAAATTCAAATTTTCTCCGTGAACATTTTAAGGTTCTGGGTGGGGCTCAGATACGTGGGTTTGGACTTCAGGCACTTCAAATGGAGCTGGATGCGTTCCTTCATTTGGCTGGTGTCCCAGTGGAACTCTTGTGGGTCCGAGCACCTTTTGGCTACCCAATGAGCCAACCAGCCCTTTTGTCGAAAACTGCATTGCATTTATCAACTCTAATGACCTGTCCAAAGCTGGGTTCATCGACCTGACTTGCACCGATCAAAAGCGATTTCTTTGCGAGGTGATTTTTCTTTTGCAATAAACCACTTGATTAATTGGAATCTCTTGTGCAGGAAAAATCTTAAATGGAAATGAAAGAAAAGGAAATAAATATGAAAAGTAAATAATTGGATGATTATACTTTTTTGTTTTTGTTACTCATAGAGCAAATAATTTGGATAATTTGCATTTTTATCAATAATTACTAGAGTAAGTTAATTTCAATTTTGAAAATTAAGAGGCATCTAAATAAATATATTAAAACATTATATTGGACTTCAATTGAAATCAAGACAAAAGATGCTTGTGGAAATGTTCATCTCCTCGAGTGTCAATTTCTTCAAACAAAAGATGCTTGATTTAAGAAAAAGTGCAAATAAACAAAATGTAAATGACTAGAGGAGAACAGAAAAAGAAGCACAGAAAATCACTCCGCTTTGCTGACGTTCGGAATGCCGTGTGGCATTAGGTCAAATGCGTGCTCAACTCACTTGGGTTTTAGCGACTCCACCTGCGCCGGGATGAGCAAGTCGGAGAGGAACACGGCGCATCGTGACATATAATAATCTGCATGTTATTTCATGATGCCGCGCGTCCCAGCAAAAATTGTACAAACACGAATTCAATCTCCGAGTGGTGCAATACGCGAGCAGAATAATGCATTTTTGTGCACCTCATTTCGTGGATGATTGATTTTTATAAGAAGCACGAGCCAGCGAGGAGATCTGATTACGCGTCGTAAAAATGGTTTTGGCCGCAATTGTGCCATAAAAGTGGTGTCAGTTAAGTTTTAATGCGCCGTATTTAAATATAAATCGACTTTTTCATCTTTATTGATTTATTAATAGCGCTAATAGAAAAAAAGTGTTGAAAATTTTTTGCTATAGTTCATGGCTTCATTATTTTGTGCAAAAATTTAATTAAACTTAATCAATAATCAATTATAAATTTTTTTCTCCTTTATATTTCAATTAAATAACTTTAATTACAAACTAAATTTTAACACAAAATGCAGAAAATAGCTACATATAAATTTAATTTTTTCGTGCTTTATTGCAAGTAGTGAAATAATTGTGCTAAGTAAGTCCCTGGAAAATTACAATAAAAAATATGTATTAGCAAAATCTATTCCAAGAATGAAAAATAGCCGAACGGACCAACTTGAATAGCTGCAGTTTTAGTTCAATTAAGGACAAACAGGGTCGTTAGCAATTACGCCCAGGTGTTTTCTCAAGCTTGGATCCATTTCAGCACACAGGGCGTTTGTTTCTTCAATTTATGTGGCTCAGCACTAAGCACTGTGTCTTCTTTGACTTGCTATTGCGTAATGAGAGAAATTAGTGTTTGTATTTTATTCCACAACCCACTCATTGGCACAGCAAACTGCTTTTGATGAAGTAAATGTATTTATTTTGATTTAATTGTAATGAAATTTAAAGCGTTTAAAATGATTGTTTGTTTATTAATTGTCGATAATTATGCAAAACTAAAGATGCCCGCAGCCGTTAAATTACTCATCCGTCAGAAGAAGCGCTGCTAATGTCACGGTCAAGTGCTATATCATTACAAAATCAATTTTCACGCTGCTTATGATTTTTTCTCACAGCGATTAAGCAGACGAAATTAAACGAAGCTTTTGCATGAGCTCGGTGTCGCCTTGTTTGGTGTAATTAAGGTCACTACTCTGTTTCTGCGAAGCAGGTCATCCATTTATTTTATTCCACTGACGACTAAATGGCATGCAAATATCTCGTAAATTTTAACTCGGTGTCCAGCAAGAAGCATGACTTGGGTCAGCTTGCCTGTTTAATTAATTAAACGCAACAGTTACCGACCATCAGCTGTCAACGTTTTGCCGTGCCCTTTTCAAAAGCAGACGCATCACGTTGCGTGATTTTGCGTTTGGTTCGTTTTTTCGGCCAACCTTTTAATTGGACGTTTCCATTAGTGCGTTCGCCGGGTAATTATATTTCGCTTTGACTGCACTTAAGAGACGAATGATGAGATGAGGCGAATTTGTTAATTAATTATGCGTGTCATGGCAAAGACATTGATGTTTATCCTGAAGATCTTTTTTTTAATCACTGCAACCAATAATAATACAAACGTCATTTTTTGTGCGCAGAAGGGAAGGTTTTACGGATATGGCAGCTGGCAAATTCAATCCTAGCAAAAGAATTATACTAAACTGTGCTCATTATTTACCAACTAAAGAAAAATCTAAAATTTATTTTTTACACTTTCAACGATATACAATTTGATTACTTTTAAAATCACTCGTCATCAGCAAAATGAATCCTCAGGCATGAAGATCATTATTAGGACTGTTAGTATTATTTGTGTACACATCGCTTTCCATATGCAACCTGCAATACAAACTAATACTGCAGGTTGCATAACGTTTCTTCATTATCTTGTTAGGAGTCGCGATAAATAATAGAAATAAATACTTTAAACTAGTGATTAATTTATTAACTTTTAGTCTTCTTAAAGTTAAAATAATTGCGATATATTAAATTATATTTAACATTTCATTTATTCTATGGCAACTAGTCATTAACACCAATATTGTCAATTTCTTCTGGAAGCAACTGCAGCAAATATTTTCAATAAATAGAATAAATTATTTGTTCGAACCCAATAATTATACTTTTGATTTGAAACTAAATTGTTATCCACTGTTCAATATCAAGTTTAATTTTTTTGTGCGGTTATATAATTTATTTATGGCCATCTTATAAGACCTTATTTTCCGCATATGTATTTGATTGGCAGAGGTATGTATTATCTTATAAAACATTTGAATGAAGTCTATATTTATCACTTTTTTTTTTAAGTTTTTGAGCTAAAGTACCCCTGCAAAAGAAAATTAATCTTATAAAGTAAGGTTCAGTGCCTCAATTTCAAAATTTCATATTCTCCTGCACTGTTTCAAAACTGTCAAATAAAATTAAAGGCCGTTCCGATGTCAGTTTCAATTTCCCGTGAGACAAATTCACATACCAAACATTAGCTGGACAAATGTGCCCTCATCCGAGAAAAAAGGGAACTTCTTTTGGCGCTGTTCTCTGTGAGCACTGGTGGTAGAGTAATGACGTAAGTTTTTCTTTATAAAACAGCCACCTTTTGATTTTTTATTTAACAATAGATGGAATTAAAATATCTATATGCTTTTTTAAGTATTTAGCTTCAACACATAGCACAAAAATATTTTCCATTAAAAAAAATGTGGTGGTTTGTACTTACAGATAGTTTTAGTGGGTGAGCTTTAACTATCATGAAATTATGAAAAAGCTAAAAACTTCGTTTTCCTGGTTTTCTAAACCTTATATGGATAAAATTGTAAAATTACTTTAATTGAGAGTGCCTGCGACGCGTTTTTTTTTTTTTTTTTTTTTTTGATAAAAAGTGGCATTTTCAGGCCAGGTCAGTACAGTATAGGACTAATGAGCGGTGAAAAATTGATAACATAAATTTCAAGTGACATTATCTTGCTGCAAAAAAACGAGGGAATTTTCATTCTGACACCAGCAAAAATTATAATAAAAATTAAAAAGTCACCAACAATGCACTGGCCACTACTCTTAGTATTCGCTATATTTATTCATCAGAATGAAGCTCAAGTAAAATTTTTCTTGTAAATACAGTATTTTTTTTTTGTTAATACGTTTGGGCGTTTAGTTTCCAGAGTTTAATCAGTCGTATTTGCAATGGATAAAAATTTACTCTCATATCCGAAGCAGGCCTGGTGAAAACTTTCCTGGAACTGAACCTGCCCCAGGTATAAATTTATTTCTTATTTCTAAAATTTGCAAATTATATAAATACAGAATCTGCCGGGATTGTCCTTGAAAAAGTTAACCAATTAATCGTGGGCGGCACAGAGGCCACTCGTGGTCAGTGGCCATGGATGGTGAAAATTGTGATGGATGGTTCGGTGCACTGCGGTGGAACTTTAATAAAACCCTGCTGGGTTCTGACAGCAGGACATTGCGTTTACAAGTTTGCACTTTCCACGTTATCATTCTGCAAAAATTAATTTTTGGTATAGGTTCAAGTTTTTCGACCTTTATTTTGGGGCGCATAACATTTCCAATGTTCAGGCGGAGGAGGGAAGCCTTGTCCTTTCTTCAAAAATAAAAAGACTTCATCCAAAATACAATCACCAACTTTTAACCAATGACATTGCTTTAATTAAATTGCAAACTAAAGTTCAACCAAGTATTTTTGTTCTATATTTTTTGAAATTATTTTTATGAATATTTCTTTAACAGACAATTACATAAATTTCATTCGGATGCCCAAGAGGTCTGACGTAAAAAACAATTTTGTTGGTGTTTCTACCACTACAAGTGGCTGGGGCTGGACTAAAGATGGTGAAATTTGTTAAACTCGGAATAAGTAAAACAAAAATTATGAATTTTAGGAGGTCCTGTCAGTAACGTTTTAAACTACATAAGCGACAAATTGGTTATTCCAAATATGGAGTGCAGTAAAAACTATGTCAACATTGTCGATTCAGTGCTTTGCATAGAAGGCACAAAAAATCAGTCAATTTGCAGCGTAATTATGTAGCAATGTTTCAGGCAGTCATAAAATTAAATTATTTATCAGGGGGATAGCGGCGGACCTTTGATATATCAGGAAAAGGACAAGAAATTGACTCAAATCGGAATAGTTTCCTTCGGAACAAAGAAATCGTGTTATGGATTTCCACAAGGTTTTACGCGCGTAACTCATTTTCTCAGTTGGATTTCTGCTCAAACGGGCTTGAAAATAGAAAAGTGATGCTCGCGTCAAATAAAAATTTCACAATTTATGAAGTCATAAAAATCGTTTGTTGGTGTCATTAATTGCAAAACGAGGTGTTGTTAAAAAAAATTATTATCGTTCGCCAAAAACGGAGCGGACGCGTGCAAAGCTTTATTTTTCACGATTTGCGTCGACCTGATTTATTTTTGACGCATTATCACATGGTTTCACTTCCTAACATTTTATCTCTCTCGATGGTTTGCATAATTTGGTGCGAACATACACGCGCGGAAATCCTCTTGGTCTGTGGCATAAATGTATGTTTGTTTGATTTATGGGGGTCACGAAAGCTGCCGATCGTTTTGTATATAAAAGTGGGTGCTCGCAACAATGCCGGCGGCAATTGCTGATTTCGACCCGGTCAATTATGGTGCACCTGTCAATCTCCCTGGTCGTCGCCCTCGTCCTCTGCCAGCAGGTAAAGTAATAGTTTTCCATAAATTTAATTAACGCCAATGAAAGTACTGGAATTGCGATGGCATAAAAACCTGTGTTATTAAAAATTTTAGGTCGTGGGGCAGGAGCAAAAAATTACTTTCGTTAACAAAATCCTGCCAGTGCTGAAAGAGAAACTTGTGTACAACGAGACCGAGTTCAAGCTGCTCGAGCAGAAGAATAAACCAAAAATCGATTTCTTCCCCAATGGCACGCGACCCCAATCAGGTAAATTTTCTAACCAAAAAAGATATTTAATTTTTTTAATTCTTTACCAACTAACAGCCGGTGCTGGTATGGTGCGTATTCTACCGACTGGACAAATCGTCGGTGGGTTCAGGGCAGCCAGAGGTCAATTTCCTTGGCAAGTTTATATTGTAATGGACAAGTCAAGCTCTTGTGGAGGGTCTCTGATTTCACCCCAGTGGATATTGACTGCAGCCCATTGCGTGCTCGGGTTAGTTTAAATTTATATTTGAATCTTTGTTATAATAATGATAATTATATTTATCGTTATAAAATTCAGATTTTCAGATTTTGAAATAACACTTGGGTCTGCAAAACGCAATATTGTTGAGGCGGGAAGAATAAACGTGGTCACCAAACACAAGTTCATCCATCACGGTTACAATGACCAGAACCTTCAAAACGACATTGCACTTTTGAGACTGAATTCTCCAATCAACATAACAGGTTTAAAAAGTGAAATTGAAAAAAATAAATTTTATATTCAATTATTCTTTCTTTGCAAAAAATTTCAAAAATTATTAAAACTTTATAAAGAAAGAAATTAAACTTGTCTACGTTTACTTTTTTTCTAAAGCAATAAATTTATGGTGCGAAGAAGGAAAAAAAATTGTTTTAGACTGAAAAAAATTTAAATTAAAGGTCCTTTCATCAACACGATCAGATTGCCAAAAGTTTCTGATGGCTCAAGGACATTTGTAAACACAAATGGGGTTGTCAGTGGTTGGGGTAAAACATCAGACGGTAAGAATGAAATAAATGGCTGAAAGAAGAATTATTAATTTTAAAATTTTACATTTAGCGGGAACTGTAACAGTGCAGCTTAACTATGTTACAATCCCTGTAATTTCAAACGTCAATTGTTCAGCCGTGTATGGCGCCGAATACATAAAGCCAACGATGATGTGCGTCTCTGGTGCAAATAATAAGGGCATTTGCAGCGTAATCAAGTTTCTCTTGTCACGTGCTATGATTAATTATTCTCTTAAAGGGTGACAGCGGTGGGCCTTTGGTCGTCAAAGAAAGCGATGGTCAGTGGTCGCAGATCGGCATCGTCTCTTTCAGCGCTTACTCATGCCACAACTACCCCCAGGGCTTCACCAGAGTGACCAGCTTCATGGGTTGGATTTCTAACCACACAGGAATTCAGTTCAGAAAATGATGGAAAGAATAATAATTACAACGAATTCGCAAATTTAATGATTTTAGGAATAAAAATATTTGTTTTGCTAAAAACTTGGATTTAATAAATGACAATTAACTGTAATAATTGTGATAGCAATAAAATAATTAAATTAAAATAAAAAATCAATTTTTGTTTCTGATAGTAATAGTTACAAGATTGGAGCTTGCCTTCCACAAGATCAAAATATAGGGCACAGGCTGAAAAGATCTGGCCTGATTAAAATAAAATTGAATAAAGAAAATAGTACAAGCTTTTGAGAACTTGGCAAAAAAAATAATAAAAATAAAATTTTCTGATTTTGGCACAATCCATCAGTGTGTAAAATTATTTCGCAAAAAATTACGGTGCAATAAATCAAAGGCAAACAGAGCAATGACATTTTATAAAAAGCTCTAACCTCCAACAACACTTATTTAGTTTTTCATTTCCTGCCTCGCTCCCTGGTTATTTTATCAAATTATACACTCGGCCGGTCTCTGTTAAGCACCCTGAATTTTTGACGCAGGTGCTCTACTTTACGACAGAATTCGAGCAGTTCTTCACTGTCTGTCCCTCAGCAATGTCCTCCAAGTTGATTGTCACTATCTTGGTGGCGTGCATCCTTCAGGTAAATTGCAAAGCTCTGCGCATAAAGTGCCCGCTTTAATAAAATTTCTTATTTATTGCAAGGTTGCTTTAACCCTAAAACCCTTGGAAAAACTGTTGGTACCAAAACCAAACCCCAATTTCAACGACAAGGCTTTTGATAAGGCAAACAAGTACACGGTTGATTTTCGGCCAAAAGGGACTCGCAAACAAGAAGGTTTGAAACACAAACAAAATTTTGGAAAATAAATTAACAAAAACCTTTAAAGCAAAAATCTAACTTCATTTAAATCAGATGAAATATTTTATTCAGCGTCCATTTAATTGGGATGAAGTTTTACTTATTTCATGTCTAAAAACTATTAAATTGTCATCAAAATAAACACAAAATCTATTTGCAACAATTTAAATTTTATAGAGTCCGCTGGAAATGTGGCCATTAAAGTGAATGATCAAATTGTGGGCGGAAAAGAGGCAAGCCGCGGTCAAGTTCCGTGGCAAGCCTTGCTCACAATTTCAAAACAGTACACATGTGGCGGCTCATTGATTGATCCGTCCTGGGTCATGACAGCTGGTCACTGCTGCAATGGTTTCAGGTAAACGATAGGGACAAAATTCACTGTCTTCTCTGGTTAATTTTTCCCTGCCAGCCCATCTGACTACTTAGTTTCATTGGGACTTGTCAACCGAACCGGCGCTGAGACGAGCAGGGTTGACGTCAACGTTACTGCAATGTTCTTACATCCTGAATTTGATGAAACATTTTTGACCAAAGACATTTGTCTTCTGAAACTGGATAAAAAAATTGACACCTCTGGTAAAAATAGCCAAGAATGGTTGATACGTTGGAATTTAACATAATTTTCTCTACAGGCGTTTTCATCACCACTGTGAGGCTTCCAAAAATTGCTGATGCAAAGAAAACGCTTTTTGGGTTAAGTGGAATTGTCAGCGGCTGGGGAAAATATGAGGATGATGCCAGTAAAAATTATTTGATGGCTTCAAACTTTAATTATAAAAAAATGCCCTTGTTCTTTGTGAAAAATATATTTAATTTTTCTAAATTAAATTAAAGGTGGCGATACAAGCAATGACTTGAAGTTTCTGAATCGGAAAGTGATTGATACTAAGTTGTGCGCCAAACAATACGGAAATGTCACAGTTAACAGCGCATTGATGTGCATTGGCAATGGTGACAAACAAGGGTCGTGCAATGTAAGCCTTAACTCTTTTTTTTAATTTCTTCGGTGGCCTCAATAATTCTGATTGACTATTTCCGGAATGGACTAATTATTTTCAGGGTGATAGCGGCGGACCTTTCGTAGGGAAGGAAAATGATAACAAATTCACGCAAGTTGGCCTCGTTTCCTTCGGTTCTGCTTACTCATGCGTTGACTACCCGAGTGGCTTCACCAGGGTCTCTGCGTATCTTGGCTGGGTCGCCAACGTTACTGGAGTTCAACCGAGGCCTTAATTTTTCAATTTGATTGTGCACCAAAATAAAATTTTCCATATGCAAATTTAATAGTTTATTTTGACGTTTGGTATATTATTTTAATTGATCATTCTTATGAAATGAACAAAATAATATGAAACATATCAGCCCAACTTTAACAAAGTTATGAATAAAATAATATCGAACGGTGACACACAAAATATAGAATTGAAAAATTATTGTAGCATTCAACAAAATCAGAAAAATTTATTGTGTGTGAAAATTTGACCCACAAGTTCTGCGGCTCAAGTTTTAAACCGAAAGTAAATTTGAACAGGCAAAAAAGACACTGTCAGAATAAATAAAAACTTTTTAACATTGTTTAAAGCATAGGAGGATATATGATTGCTTGTTAAAGATATGAAAATACATCAGCAATCCCATTTTCATTGGTTTCCATGGTGCTTGATAAATGAGTAATAATTATTTCAAAATTGAACTAAATATTTCATGTAGCTCTTTCATTTGTTTTACTTAAAGGATTTAAAATAAAATTAATGCAAGTACAAAAAATTCAAAATTTCTTATTATAAAATATGAAATAGAAAAGGACAAATACTACCACTAACCCATAGATTTTTTAATCGATATACTTTTAGGAACAGCAGTCAAAAATAAAATTTATATTTAAAGTTTTTGATTGCAACATTCTATTATTCTGCTATTAAATGATTGCAAATACTTTTTGTACTTCATAGATCAAAGCAAAAGCTAGTTTAGTGTTATAAATTATAATTATTTTAAATTAAAATAAATTTCACAAATTAGTGATAATATTAAAAACTAATAATATTTCTCCTTTATTTTTAGAAAATAAAGTTATTCCATTATCGTTCAAATCTTTTCACATTTGTGTTGGTTTCTTGCTGGCAAATTTGTTAGAGATTAAAAAGTATAATTTAATATTGTACACAGTATCTCAATTAGAGCAGATGATTTTTTTTTGTAATTTTTTTTTATATTAATATATAATATGCATCTTAATTATAATAGAAAAACACAGTGCCTGATGTGTATTTTTTAATATTTTGTTTATTTATAATCTATCTACTATACACATTCAATTTTTTCAGCTAATTAAAAAATTGTGCTCATTTTTTTCTTCATTGTAATAGAATTCTTTGAACGAATGGGTCACTGCACTTAGTGCGTTTTGGCAGCGACCCCCAACAAATAAGCAGCATAATTGAATGAAAACATCAGAAAAAAACTGCTCGTTCCAATCGGAGGGCAGATTAATTTATTGCGGGCTGACTTGGTCATTTCAATCCGCTCTTCCGATTGCTTTCCGGCAATCTCGATTGATATCAATTGATAGCGCCGGCCGGGTGGAATCGCAATAAAAGCTAAAACACTCTCGATCCACTGACCCCCGCTGCACCAGCAACTTCATCCCCTTGCGCTGTCGTCGCGCTGAATTAGGGGGAGTGCTCTGTTCATTTTTTATGTTCAGCAGCTTGTTTTTTTTTTGTCACGGTCAGGCGACCTTTATTCACCCGAAAGAGGAAACTGCCAAGGAAAGGTCGCCGATTTCGTCAAAAAACGGTATCAAAGGTCGCGAAAAAGGTGGAAATTTTCCAGAAGGACGAGGTCATCTTTTATCAGGTTACGTGCAAATGGACGAGTTCCTTGAATGATAAGTTCTGGTATAAAAAGTGGACCGAGCGAATGTAAAAGCATCAGAAGTCACATCGCCTTCTACAGCTCAACAGAAAAGCTTCCAGTCCACTCAGATTTTTCCAACCCACATTTCTACTTCCAGCAAGATGGTCAAGCTTTGCCTGATGTTCTCCGCCTTGTTGGCTTTGGCTTCCGCTTACCCAGCGCCCAACCCTAACGTCGTTGGTTCGTAACATTTTCCAAATTCATAAATTTTATTTCTAAAAAAAAAAACTATAAATTAATTTTTTTATAAACTACATGGAAATTGCCTAAGTTATGGTTTATTTTCATCGCTTTTATTTTTACTGCAAATTCTCATATTTAAAATTATTTAAAATTGTAAAAACTTTTCTTTACAATATTCCGCAAAAAAGAATACTTTTGTATACTAACAGGTTACACTTCCCGCACTGTCTACACTACAGGAATGGATCCATCACAAATGCCTGCTGGAGCAACTTACTATGTAGATTATCCAGTGGCCATAGACCCCAGATACTACCAATATTACCAACCCCAGCCGCAGTGAGACTCACAATCAGATTATTTTCTCCCGTTTTTATGCTTATTAATTTCTAATTTTTATTTAACGTAGAATGCCAGTGCACGACCGTCAGCGCCGCCAAATTGGATTCGGTGGTTTGGGAGGAGGAATGGGAGGAGGAATGGCCGGCGCTCAAGCCCAAGCACAATCACAGTCGATGGGATCCGGTGTGGGACTTGGCATGGGTGGCATGGGTGGCATGGGTGGCTTGGGAATGGGATTCAACCCTTACATGATGGGCATACCATTCTTCGGTTAATTCTTAAATTAATTCACTTTGTAAAAAATCTAAAGCCAAAAACTGACTGCACTGTAATATTTAATATTTAGCTTATAAGCATATTTGTAATAATTATGTGTGTTCTCTATGTAAAATAAATGAAAAATTATTCATTCTAGAAGACAGCTCTGAATTTTTTAATTATCACTTTCATTTCCTTTCATGAAGTTGTTCATTGGGTTCAAACTTAAGACAACATTATCCCATATTATGAACTCAATAAATTGATTATTTTACACTGCCTGGGGTTAAAAAGTGCTCAAATTTACAAAAATAAGTTGAATTTGATATTTTTTAAATTTATATTTGGAAAATTTTAATTTTCAAATTTAAGTAAACTTCATATAAAACAATATAAAATAAGATAAAAGGAATAATTATTAATGAAAATTAAGAAAACTTTAAGACAAACAACTGAAAACCACCTTTTTACAGACCTTATATAAAAAACCTAATTTTTCAAAGTTTAAACCAATATTGCTCATGTAGAGTTAAAAATTATAAAAAAAAAAATGAAAAAATTAAATTTTCAGGAACAACCTTTTATAGAAAAAAAGCTAAAAGAGCATATTTTTCAAAAATTTTAATGAAGAGTAAAAAGTAAACCCAACACGCAGAAACGTTTTTATTTCTCTAAAATTTTTCCAATAATGAGATTTGATATTTAAATCATGAAAATCTCTTTGTCGCACCAATTGAAAAGGGAAGTTGGAAAATCAAAACAAATTCATTCAGCCGTAACTTTCAACAGTGAAAATTTTATGTCGCAGAAAATTGTTTTAATTGCGAGTGGCCGGTTCGAAGGACAAAGCGAAAAGAGCGGGGCAAGAAGCGAAATGCGAGAATCAGCGACGCGGAGGGCCGCTGCGGCCATAAATCAGCGGCCAAACGGCGTCCACCATAAGGAACGATAAGCGGTGGTCGGTGGCGAGGAAACGCTCTGATAAGCCTGGCCATTCATTCCATTCCACCCCATATAGCTCCTCGGCGGGCGAAGGCCACCCCTTTCATTTGACTAATGGCACGTGTGGCTGCTCTTTGCGAAAAATGCGATTTCAGCACGGACGCACACACTGCGACTTTTTCACTGCACTTTGTTGTGGAAAAATCTGTCGAGGGGAGGGGGCGATCTTTTTATGGGGCAAAAATCATATTCTGTGATTTCAGTGCTCACAATTGATGGGTACAGAGATTGAATAAAATGCGGCATCGTTTTTACAAAAGGGTTTTCTCTAAAGTAAGAACTATAAGAGACGACAATACCTACAAATTCCAAAAAGAATTACGCAACAACCTTACCGTTGCTCAATTTTGTTTTTAACAAAACGCTCGGCACGTGCGTGATGATTTTTTTTTCATCTGCGTCAGAATGTTAAAATCATGAAACGACACACCAGATAGCGGATATAGCACACATTCACAGAACCAGTTGGTCAAAATTTTGAGTCGGAAACAACAAAATTGAAAATTTTCGTTATGAATATTGTTGTGTTCTTCATTTTGCTACTTTTAGTAAGAAAATTTTAATTCCAAATTTGATGATTTATAAAAATATGATAATTTCAGACTCTAGTTGGAACTAATAGTGGACAACATAAAAATTTAAAACGAAACGGATATTCAAGGGAAAAATTCGCTGGTTTGTGTTAATTATAACTACACGAATCTAACTTTTAAATTTTGGTGATCTTCAAGTGCGAAGATTGTCCTCAAGACGCAATATTATAATAAAATGTTGCGGCAGTTTATCGTGTGTCAAAAATATTTTCAACGTATCGAAAAAAGCAGTTTTAAGGAGCACAATGGTAAACCAAAATTATATATCTGGACATTATTTAAAAAAAATTGATTAACAACAACAAAAACCTAACCGTCAAATCTTATTTTTTTTTTTTAAGATTGCAAAAACATCAGGAAAAAATGTGGGCAGCACGCTGGAAATATCAACATCATTTTATAATGGTAAAATTATATAATATTTAATTTTTTGAAAATCTATGGGAAAAGCTTAGAAGAGAATCCTCCACCTATTGATATGACCCCTCAAACTGAGGGAGCCATTGACGCAGCTACAACTGTTTATCGTGAATTAATGACGGATGAGACTTTATCACCAACTCCACACGCTTCCGGGCAAACGCCAGGTTTGAATTACCAAAACATTGGCAATCACATGCGTATTTCATTCAAACTTACACATATTTAAAATCAGAGCTGATAGATCTGACAAGTGAAACTAGCAATACAGAAGGTCCAAAAAGTTTGTCTATGTCCGCGGTCATAGCTGAAAATCCAACGGAAACTTCAAGATTCGAAAATTTTGTTGGAACCAGCATCAACCCAATACAATCTGGGACAAGTAGATTGACTGAACCAGCGTCGATTGGCAATGCACTGACACCAACAGCGTCAAGCCAGAAGAATTTTTCTCAATTAAAAACAACTAAGGTATGATAAAAAATAAAAAATTATTAAAAGTTAAAAAAATTATTTAAAAAATGTAAAAGCTGGAATTTAAGTGCATAGACACGTGCTTCAAAAATGTAAGTTTTAAATTTTAAACATAAAAAATTTAAATGTTTCACTTTTAACTTAAAGGGCTCACTATTTGATGATGGCAATCTGATTGGTAAAAATTAATTTTTATCTGAATTTTTCAACTTGAGAGAAAAAATATTTCTTAAAATGTATTAGATCCACAAAATTACGGCGGCTGGGTAGAGGCTTGTGGGCTTTTATATTTGTTCGGAAAGCAAGTGGTAAGATTAAATAATTATATCTTATAACTTTTCTAAATAACCGCGAAAGCATTCCTCTTACTTAAGAAATGAATGGATTTTTCACAGGTTAATTGGAGGGAGAATTACGAAAAATGCTGCAGCATTGGGATGAAACCTATTTATTTTGAAAATGTTGCGAAAAGAGACTGCATGAACTACTTGGCTAGACGTAGAAGAATATTTTTAATTACGTTTAAAAAAATATAATTATTTTTCAATCAAAGCAAATTTCTGGAATTACAATACCTATTATTGGACGGCAAGTCGCCGATTTGGATCAAGTAGCACTTTCCAATGGTGCCAGTCAGACATGACTTTTGACAACACTTCAGAGCTTTGGCTTCCAAATGAGCCCAATAATTTAAATTCGACAGAAAACTGTGTCAGTTTGAGCTTATTTTCAAACCAAACAATTGGGAAATTCTACATAACGGATAAAAATTGCTCCAATCTTTATGTTTTTGGCTGCCAGGTAATGTATAGAAAAGCTGCTTGTTGTACTCAAGTTTGGATCATTTGCAATTTCCAGGGTCCAACAACTCCGGCACCTCCTTGCTTCGAACCCAATTGTCCTTCTTTAAAATGTGTTACAAATGTACAAACAAATTTGAATTATTAAATAATTTATAGAATAACTTATTAAAAATAGGCATCATTATTTACCACTCTTGCGGATAAAACAACAACTTATTTGAAAAGTACTGAAGTCCTTTAAATTAGACAAGAATACCTCATTGGTCCTTCTAATCCCTTTTTTTTTATTTCAGATGCATCGACAATTGGTCATTGGCATTCGGTTAATGGAAGAACCTATCTTTTTAGCATTGGTGTTGCAAACGTAAAGGAAAAGATTGATCATAAGCAGTATAAAGATGAAAAATTGTTAAAATTATAGTGGAATGATTCAATGCAAGCGTGCTGTGCTGTTGGAATGAAACTTTTGAGCATAGAGTTTGACTACGAGTATGGAAATTTGATTGATGCAGCCAAAAGTATATCAAAATTTTAGTTATCTGTTTGTTTTATATGAATTTCGCGTAGATTCAACCAAAGCTGAAGGGAATTTTTGGACTTCGGGCAGTGATTTGGCTTGTGAAGGCCACTTTGGATGGTGCTCGGCAAATAAATTGCTCCGAGACAAGGAGGCCAAGTGGGGCAAAGGCGAGCCAAACAACTTTGAAAATAAGGAGAACTGCATTTCCCTGAAGTCGTCAAGAGATTCAGCAACATTGAACGATACAAATTGTGCTTTGAAAATGAGATTCATTTGCGAGGCAAGAGACACGACGAAACTAACTATGGCCTCAGATGCCATGGTGGAAGAATGCAGATTAGCTTATAATGTTTCAGAAGGTTGGTTTGATCTTACACAGCAGCAATTATTAAAATTAAAAATGCAGCTCAAGTGAAGCAAATATTCAATGTGGATGCCTTCAACATTAATATAAAGGTTCCTTATTAAGTTTTATGTTTTATATTCTTCATTTTCAATTTAATTGCAGTGCTTCTTGAAATGTTTGGGAGAAAATGGAGGATATGTGAGTAATATTTTGTTAAGCATTATTTATTCAAGTCAAATCCATTAAAATTAGCTTAACAATGGGCAGCTTGTTGATGAAAAAATACTACGCTATGTTGAAACTTTGACGCTTTCTACCTCAAAACTTCAGCAAAACATGCAGGCCGTATCAACATGTGGTTCTAAAAGCAAGTTCACTTTAATTTTTAATTCAATTAATGCTCAAAAAGATAATAATTATGCATTATAATATAATATAATATATGCTTATTTTCAAATGAACCTATAAAAATTTCATTTTGCAGAGGGAATGGATGAGTGTGATACAGCTTCTCAGATATTTCATTGTGGTCAAGAAAAAGCACCAGAACTAGTAGCAGATATTATATATCAAGAAAGTTTTAATAAAAACATGGTAATATAGGTTTTGCCTTATTTTCCTGGTGTATAATAAATATTTTTATCAATATAGGAAACGGTACCTCTTCTTCCAAAGGTGTTCAAGTGCCCTTCAGACTTTAATTGTGTCATAGACGTAAATTTTATATTATACCATGTAGTAATTTACATTCACGGGGTCCAAATTTGCAGCCAATAGAGCGCAATAAATACTTAAATGACTCTGGTAACTAAAAAAATAAAATATATTGAATCACAATTTAAGATTACTGCGATAAGCAAGCAGCTATTCAATGGCTTGGAACAAGTTAAATAAAGTGTCCCGAACTAAAGTTTCCCTTAGCTTAAAATTTACGCTTTTTTTAATTATATTGGTGAAACCATCATAAAATTTAAGCCGGATGTTTATAAGCGAATCAAAGAATGTTTACGCAAGATATCTGATCAATAAAGAAAATTTCAATTTAAATAATAATTTTTTTAAATAAATGAATGCATTACTTTTTTATTAAAATTCTACGAATAAACAAATTTCACTTGCCGACACCAACTTCTTTTGCGTTTACATTTAATATAAATTTTTCTATTTTTAAGAACTTACAAATTCAATATGCCTCTTTCAGATTTTGGCATCTCTGGCAGGATATTATATGCCTGCGGTATTAAATACCTTTGGTTTCGCGTACCGGTAACTTGAAATTTTTAAAGGAAACAGAGAAGATATTGAGTGAAATGTCAATTTCAGCTGAGGACTTACAAAAATGCCTATTCAGATTGCTGCAAATACGGTTTGAAATTGGCAGCTATAAAATCGAGGGAAGAATTGCAATGTCTTGTAAACACAACTTTAGGTTTGTGCCAATGATATATCAACTTAAAATAATTTTTTACTGATATGAATGACAAATAATTGAAACCAGGTCCGTGGTACCGCAATAAAACCACGTGGATGGCGGCCAGTCGACTTGGCGCAAATAGCTTCGGGTACTGCGACTCCTCTGGAGATCCATTTAATTTATTGAGCACAGTGAATGACGAATACCCTGAAAGAAGCGCATTTCCCAATTACTACCTCCTTTCGTTTAGAATTGGAAATCAATCTGATTTGTCAGACACATTTCTGACTCGGCAAAATGACAGCACCTCAATAATGTTTATTTGTAAACCATAACAAGATCCTTGGTTAAATAACTGTGAGCTCCTCTCGTGATTTGGGCTAATTATAAGAATAAAAAAACTGTAGAAATTATTTTTTGTCGCACTTGAGGACATAAAGACATTTTTAAATTTTAATATTAACATAGAAATGTCCCTTCAATAACTACTAAATAAATATAAAATAAAGTTAAACATTTAAAAAAAAAATTTGCACATTACTGGATCAGTTAATAAATGAATGAAATAATGCTTTATTTGTTTCATTATCTGATTATGTAAAATAAAATACTGAAGCTTTCAGATCAGTGTTATTCATTTTTATAAACATTGAAATTGAGGAAAAATAAAAAGTTTTTTTAAATCTTAAAGTTTATTAAAAGACCATTAAATTTAAAATTTATGCTGAATACAGATAAAAGTATTTTTAATTAAATTATACGCCTGTTTGAATGTTGGTTAAACGAAGCGTCCAATTAAATGCAGCGTTGGTAAAAAATCTCGGCGACCGTACAATTGGCCAGATTAGAGAGACATGATCCTAACGCAGCAGCAGCAGCTGGCTGGCTGCGTGTTATTTGTGGCATCAGCAATTTCCAGAGCAAATAAGCTGTTGAATGGCTCGATTAAAGCTGCCTTGTGCGGAGGTGGCGATGTGAGAGAACGCGATTTCTACCCCCATTACTCCCTAATAACCGCTGGCAGCCCCTTAAATAGTTTGTATGTACACACGGAGAGAAAAGAAAGAAACCCGGCTTTGTCAGGGCTCTGCAAAAAGCTGCTCAGTCGATTTTTTGCTTCGGCAAATGCGAGAAAAGAGAAGGAAATCTCGGTTCGATTCAATCCGGAGGCAAAAAAATAATCGAGACGGGAGATGGATTGGCTCGGGTGGCAGTCGAGTGTGAGAGACAGGTTTGGATTTGTACGCAAGTATTACATCACGTTATTTAGTTTAGATGACCGGCCAGCGGGGGTGCCGTTCACAAATGAGATTTGTCGCTTTTTTATCGGGAAACTCTCTTTTCTGCTCCAGTCGAGCGGTTTGTTTTCTTTTTGTGGATTTGCTTTCTTCCCCAGATTATGGCTGTGAAACTTACACACAATGTCAATGATTTTGTTTGATGAAGGATTTCCTTGCAGGAATTTTTGTCCCAGTTTTTATGATGCTATTAGGTCTATTAGAATTAAGGATGATTTTTATAAATATAAAAAAAAATTAGAAAATGTTTTTGCTAAATTAATAAATTTCGTAATAAAGTAATTAAAATTTCGTGTTTGCCAATATTTTATGCTAGTATTTACTGCTGTGGAGAATTGGTAAAATATTTTAAATTAAGAATCAAATGTGATTTTTTCCTTGATTTTGGTTAATAAAACCAAAAGCTATTATAAAATTTTTATATGGTTGACACTTGATGAATTTCGTGTTTTTCAATTAATATAAATATGTGATTTTAGGATAAAAATAATAGCTTTTTTATATAGTATGGGCTAATTTTGGCAAAATATTTAGTACTTCACAAAATTTAGGTTATAAAAATCTCAAATTCAATCTAAAAATGGTAAATACGAGTAATGGATTCGGCAATTCCATATTAGCAATATGCCTGGTCGCTAATATAGAAAACTAATTGAGGCAAGTTACTTTGGTGATCTCCTATTTTGCCAATCAATAATTATCTATGTTTTAGTTTCATTGACAAAGATATTATTATATGCACTTTTTTTATATAAAAAATTGCTATTGGAAGCTTTTTATTTGATTTTGTAAAAATTCTTAAGTACGAATGTATTTTCTATCGATAGTAATTGAATTTGGATAATTGCTGGCATGAATGATTGTTGCGAAGCGCCCCTTGTTCTCTCTGCAACAGAGAGCTTTTATATGTTTAGCGCGTTCCTTCCCCGCATTGGATGTGCGCGGCCGCGGAAGAGAGGAAAAGAGGCGCATCATATGAAAAATGAGACGAAGTCAGGAAATCCGTGTGCCAGGGGGAAATAAAATAACGAAGTGCCGGCGATATAAAATACATATGAATGGATGGGCAGCGCGCAATATAACAAATGCGCCGACTGTGCGAGCGCTGTATTATATTGCTTACTCATTCAATCAACATCAAACAAGCCAAAAGGGCACACGCGGGGAGAGAAAGAAAGAATATCAGCCGTCTGCATTGTATGCTACATATTCGGACTCGCATCCCCCGGCTGGCTTCAGCAACGGGGGTCACTCATTAAACAATGCTCGATTACAATTACTTACACCTTGTCCTACATGTTTGTTTATCCCATAAGCTCACAGTGGCGGGCGTGAGAGTTATATTTGATTTTCTCACATCCCATTTTTATTGTTTGTGAAGTAAAAACTCAGCTAATCAAAATAAAATATTGTTACTAAGTTGTAATTAGGATTATTATTTTTTTTTTTTCTTAGAATGGGGAAATTTCACCTCGAATCACAGAAGTATGCAACTTGCTTAGCAATAAAGTGTAGCAGGTTGTCTATACGGTGAAATAATTTTAGTTCAATTATTTGAATTTAAAACAGGAATAGAAATTTTAAATAGAGCGCATTCTACTTAGCTCAAAAACATGGTTAAAAAAATTAACAGAATTTAAAAGATTTTGATTATAATAATAATTAAAATACTAGTTTTTCTGCAAAATTAAGCCAAATATCTTATCATCAGAAGTAATGGATATTAATTTTATTTACTTAAATTTGACTAATAATTCATAAAAGTAAACTAATTTAGTGTCTGAAAATGCTGAACTTTAATTTATTGTGCCTCTTGTTGCTGACTAAAATTTTAGAACAGCAGTGACGAATTTCATAAAGTGGTTGAAGATTTTCGTGTGGGGGGTTCAACATGTGAAAGCCAAACACAATTAGCGCAGGCGACCGGTACACGTGGCGCGGCACGGCGCACGTGCCACGGCCACTGTTTATCCATTAGCGGCGTGCAATAATGCAGTGGCAACGCGTGTCTTATTGCTTTCGGCCGTGCTCTTTTGGAAAAAGGTATCAATTGCCAGAGCAATTCTACCTTGTCTAGTTTCTAACAGAAAAAAATTTTTTAAGTTAACTTTTACAGTTTAGAACTCAAGACCTCCATGTTGAATAATTCAAAATTATTTTACATCTTTAATAAATTAGAAATGAAAAAAATATTTTTCTGTTTTTGAATTGCACTAGCTTTTTTTTTTAAATTTACAATATTAAGGTGCCATTATTTTAAATAAATTTATAAACCTTCAATTTTGTATCCAATATAAAGAACAAGTTTTTTTATACATTAAATCCATTAAAATCATCCAATGCAGACTATCCTTTTGATAAACGCTCATCTGACATGTATCAGACACAAATTCAATACCAAAACACGCATTCAATTTTGTGGTTGAAGCGCACAATGGCGAATACAAAGTTGTATGTACAACACGACATGTCCTGGCATCGATTTGGACAAAGAGCCACAATTTGATTGTTGCGGTATTTCGTGTTCGATTTCTTGTCGCCCTTGTGTATAAAAATAAAAACGCAGAGAGGGACGAGCCACGGAGGATCGAACCCTGCCCGAAATTAAAAAAAAAAATGGTATAGATATAATATGTGTGTTGCGCAATTCAGTGTGGCAGACATAATGGGCGGGATGCAGCAGCACACAATGCGCCATCGCTGTGTATCAAAACGCATTGTATCTCGCATTACGCTGGCTGCTGCCGATATTGCCGAGATGCAAAGGGGCTATAAAAAGCTCAGCTGGCGCGCTGGACCGTTAAATGTGCACGGAAAGGGCACGCATACCTGTAGGGGCGACAACAACAGGCGAGGTGCTGGGGTTGACGAAGACTCCGGCCGACCAGGCATCGGCTGCTGATGTGCACTAAATCATTCCAACTCAGGACCCTCTTGCTGGCTGGCGGGTAGAACCGAAAACGAACCTTGAAAGAAGAGGAATTGCAACATTAAATTTTTTTTGAAGAATGAAATTCAAAATTTTTCATAAAAAATTATGGAATTCTCATTCTGTAAGTCAAATTTTACATCAATGGAAGCAAAAATTTTGAATTGCCTTAAAATAATTTAAAAAATACAGCAGTGCAAATATGGAGCCGATAAATGATGTTTTGCATGATTGCAAATATGAAGTTATTAACAAGTATCGGGGCAGATGTTCAAAATTAGACTTCATAACAATGATTGTTAATATTTAAAATATCACCCAATAATTATTAAAATTGGTTTCTGATGTGACAAATGTATTGAAAAAAAGTTTAATTTATTTGATCAATTCCATGTTCGTTTATTTTTTAATAATGCGATTGAGCAATTAATTTGTAAAATTTGTTTTTAGTTTTAATATTTTTTATTAAAAATATGTACAGGGAAAACAAAATTTTAAGTTTGAAATTATTCCCTAATCCATACATACCTCCTAATAACACTGATTTGTTTGAAGAAACACGAGTGATAGAGGATAGAGATCTTTGAGGCAACACAACTTTCGTGCACACGATAATCACTTCTTCACTTGTTGGAAAATATCTTAAATTCACTCTCAAAGACTGTTAAAATCCTCAAACTGAAAGAAAATTCACTCGCGAGAAACGTAAACATGCCCGATGATGAGCACTTTAACGCGGGAACTAACTAAAACAGCTGTTCAATTATGCTCCTCCCCCAATAGTATCTTGTATTACATCAACACCGCACCCTCATACTTATGCATTCCATTCCACGTTCCATTGTTCAATGTTCAATCCAAGATCATTTTCTGATAGATTTCCAAGAAATGAGATGACCTTGTCGCATGATGCTGTTAAGATTTTTAAAATCAAATATATTTTATCAAAATGAATTATGTTGACCTTAATGATTTATTTGAGGAAAAATTTAAACTTCATTATTATTATTATTATTTTTTTTTTCAAAAATAAAAACCTAAACAATGATAATGGTATAAAGCCTGGCTATATAAGTTGGCCCTTGCTTTCTGAATCAGATCTGTACAAATCGGTTTCTCGCGCCACAGCACCCCAAAGGCTCCTGTTGTGTGGCCCTGCTTGCTGACAAATTGCGTCTGTCGCATATCACGGTGAACATTTTTTTAGTCCTGATAATTTTTAAACTTTATTTGGCTTTGAAATTTGGATCCTATGATTTATATAGTTTATTGAAAATACCTCATCAGAGTACAATTCTTCAATATTTAAATTTATACAAGCGAAATTTTATAAAAATTAAAATTTTAATTAATTAAAAAATTAAAATTATTTTTGATTAAAAATTTTTTTTTAACAATTTATAAATTTAAATAACATATTATAAGGTCATGTTTTGTCTTTTCCCATACGGGCGTAGTCGTTGATGGAAAGCACTCGGTTTTCACATTTCTCGAGGTGGTATTGGTCGCAGATTTTGTCGCATAATTTGCACACGCATCCTTCTCGGGCCGTATGGAAGGTTTTGTCTTTACAAATGAAGTGGTGAAATCCGTGGACTGCGAACCTCGTGTATACGTGGCGGGTCTTGAAAAGTGGCTGCTTCCAGACCTCTGAGCGCATCGCCTGCGTGTCGAAGAATTTGGGGTCGAACTCTCGCTGGCTCCGGGTTTCAATTTCTTTCTGAAATTTTTCAAGTTCTGTAGTCATCGGTAAATTAAACTTATTCTTTATTGTGTTAGCAAAGAGTTCTTCCCCAACCAAATAATAGATCAGGGTGCTTCTTGAGAATTTACTGAGTCCCAAAACTCTTTTATAATATCTGGTCATTAAATTCTCAAGAGCACGAAAATCACACTGCTTTAAATAGGGCCATATCGTTTCAATCCCGTAAGTGGCAATGGGAGCAAATTTTAAAGAAAATAGAGCTTTAGCGCAATTTAATGAGAGATCTCTTAAATTCCCCCCAAAATGCATGGCTCTAATTGAATTTTTACATCTCTCTATTATATGCTTTGAAAATGAAACACCTGATTGTTGGAAAGTTACACCCAAATAAGGAAAACTATTTACAAATTCAATATTATACCCGTTTATAACAAGTTTCTCATTGGCCCCTCTTCTCCCCCTACCCTTATTTGTGAATTTTATTATTTTAGTTTTGGCAAAGTTAACTTCCATATCATTTTTCTTACAATAATCTAAAAATTTTGTCATTATTTGCTCCAATTTTTCTAAACTCTCACTAATGAAAACCATATCATCTGCATACAGTAGAAATTCAACTCCTTCGATGCCTTCAAATACACTTAGTATATCATGAATATAAATGTTGAAACTAATTGGACTTGAACACATACCCTGTTTGAATCCATTTGATTGCACAAAAAACTCAGAAAGGGAAACTTTATCATCTATTTGAATATAATCTATCTCGAATAGTGTGGCTAAAAGCAAAAGTTCTTTTTTAGAGAGTAATTTTTTATCGATTAATTTTTGGAAATAAATTTTTCTATTTGAAAGATCGAAGGCTTTTTTAAGATCAATAAAAACTGCATATTTTTTGTGTCCCTTATCCCCAATATTAGCATAAATTTTAAATTGAAAATCTTTAATGGCATCGAGTGTTGATTTTCCTGGCATGAACCCATATTGTTGCTCTGGAATAAAATCTTTAAATTTTTGCAGAATTCTCTGCGCAAGCAATTTATCTAGTAATTTACATAATGTATTACTTAAACAAATACCGCGATATGAATTAACATCATTAATGTCACCTTTATTTTTATATAAAATTTTCATGAGTGACTTTTTCCACTCAGTGGGAATTTCACCCGAAGATAAGCATTTGTTAAAAAATTCAAAAAAGAGGGTGGGTGCAGCTGCATGAAGTGTTTTAATATTTTCATTTAAAAGTAAATCAGGACCAGGCGCTTTTTTATTTTTTAAAGATTTTATTACTAAGTCAATATGGGCTATGCTGAATGGTTCGTGTGATATATTCTCATCGTAATTTTCCAACATAGCGATTAAATTGAGCTTTTCATTTTCTAAAATTTTCTCTGAATTTAAAATATTACTCATATGATCAACCCATTTATTTAGGGGAATTGGATTTTGCACTAAATTTTGTTCATTAACTGGTTGATGAAGAAAGTGATAAGCTTGGTTCTCAGCTGCAACGATAATTTCTTGCTCTTTTTTATGTTGAAAATTTACTTTTTTGGATTTTATTAACTTTTTGTATTCTCTCCTTTTCTGATTGAAAAAGTTGACAAGAATTTGATCTTTAAACTCTGCATTAATAAGAAGATAATATATTGAAATTATTTCTGACCTGAGTGAAAAACAATCTTTATCGAACCAAGGTTTACTCTTACGGTTACTTTTTCTCGAAGTTTGTTTGCTGTCCTTAATAATTTTAACGACATGAAAATAGAAATCCGTAATATTGTCGCTATCTAGCAAATGTTTCATTTCGACGTAATTTTGGTCAACAAGTGTTTTTAAAATTTGAAGGTTAATTTTATAAACTGGCTTTTCTTGCTTTCTTTCAATTATTTTTGGCAGTTCATCACATTTTAAAGCTATTTTACATTGAACTGGGTGATGATTTTTATTAGAAATTAACGGATCAATATTAATATTTTGAACATTAAAATTTTTTGTTATAAAAATTAAATCAATTACACTGCCGTGTCCAGGAATGCCAAAAGTTTTAATTGTGTTGTCGTTACATAATTTGAATCCAAATCTATTTGTCAAGCTTAAAAGTGTGTCGGCCTTTGAATTCTGTTTGTCTAATCTACAATTAAAGTCACCTAATAAAATTATATTTTTATCTTTAAAATTTTGAATATTTTCAAAGGCTGATAAAATTTCATCTTCTACATCTTCATCATTCATTCCTGGGTGAAAATAACAAAGTACAACAATAAAATTGTGAAAGAAAGCAATCAAAGTGCAGTCTTTAATTTTAATTGAATTTTTAAGTTCTCCGAAAATGTGCTTAAAATAAATTGAAATGCCCCGAACAGGTCTCCCACGTAAATTATCTTTTGTAGCCGGCAAATTAAGGGAGTGATAACCTGTAATATTGATGCTCTTTAGTGACATTGTCTCAACAAAACAAAGGAGATCAAAATCTTTAAAGAAATCAATCTCTGTTAATTGTCCCAATGTACCACTAAGACCATCAACATTCCAGAGTATCATTCCAAAATTTAAAGAAGGGCCACTTAGCTGGTTAACTACTGTTGGGCAGGCACAAAATCCTCATCTGTTGGCGCCTGGTTAGGTGGGTTTGGGATGGCTTCGTGGGGCTCCGATTGCTCCGCTCTCTGTCTGCTTTGCGTGCGCTGGTCTCGGGGTGGTTGCTGGCGGCCAAATCGACGGTGTGTCGGGTGGTGGAAGATGGTGATTTTGATGTCAAGGTCCTTGAAGGCCTCCCAGAGCACCCTCTCCATCCACCTGGCCGGCATGCGGTCCAGGCCCATGCACATGGGTGTGATGGCCAGTTCGGACACTCCATCTTCAGAGCACACGGCGGCGAGGTCGGCCACTCCGGCTCGGATGCTCCGTACAAACTTGCCCTTGGTGTGGTGCAGCTTCTCGGGCGAAGTCTCTTTGGTGATTGTGTGCAACCAGGTGGTCGCCGGGATGCTATTTATACAAAATTTTTATTGTGTACGCATACTAAAATTTCAGGAAAAAAATTGAAATGAATTACAAGAAAACCATGAACATAAATATGAAGATATATTATATAAAATTATTAATTCCACTCCAATTACTATTTTCGGATTTCTCATAATTTCAAAAAAGAGCTTTCAATGTCATTGATTCTCATTAATTGGAAATAATAAGAAAATTTTTGAATCAATTTATATAAAACTGATTATAATTTTTGAATTTTTAAAGGTTCATAAATTTATGCAATCAAATTGAATACAATGATTGTAAATAATTCTCCTCAAGGCCAAAAAACAATAAATAACAATTTTGAAAAAAATGAGCATAAAATGTGTTCATATTAAAAAATTTTAATTAAAGATTTTAAAAACTTGTCAAGCTGAAATTTTTGACTTCACTTGTTGAGAATCCGGAAGGAGTTCTCTTGGGCGGAAGGCCGGCAGCTTAAAAGATTTTGGAACAAGAATGGACTTAATTAGGCTTGAAACGCAAATGGGCTCAAAAGCCGCCGCCGCATCCAATCCCTTGCTTCCTCCCTCGCTCAGGAATTGGGGAGGGAATCGGCTATTTGTGAGAAATATTTTATTGTGTACTTCACGGCTGTTAGGAATGAATGAAATGCCTTTGCCACTGGATATTGCACACATCAATATTTGTCACACCTGGCCGCCTTTCAAAGGCCGCGCCAGCCTTATTTGACCGAGTGTGACTTTACACGGACCCGGACAAAAGTCCCCCGCGGAGTTATCAATAAAATTTCCGGCGATACGCGACGTTCATTGACGCAACCGCGCCATTCATTCGGCCCGACCGGAGTCAGGGTAGCTCCTTGGTCAGGTGAAATCAAGCTTACATCCCTTTGGCCGGAGAATTCGCGCCCTTCGAGATTCCTCCACGACTTTCCCACAGCACTTTTTTGTCCGACCTGCAGTACAGTTATCAAGTCATTCAGTGCAGAGGGAATTCTGAAGAGGGGTTGCTGCTTTTTTCACAAGCCGGACGAGATTGTGCTTTTTTACAAGAATGCAATAAATTTTATGACGCTTTCTGGTTTTTTCTCAATTGTTCGGCGTGTCGTCAAAGATGTAGCGGTAAATTGATTTCCATTTCAATACAGGCTTTTATAAGGAGGTACAGCATTTAAATTATGAATAAACGTGGAAAAATTGGAAAAATTGTACATCAGTAAAAAGATTTCATTTGAGGAATCAAGGGAATTTAAAATAGTCTACCTTCAAATCTTTTTTTATTTTTCATAAAAAATCAGGTTACGAATTTTTTTCAGACATTTTTTCCATTCTACGGATGAGTTCTGGCTGTTATTTCCAGATTAAAAAGGTTTTTTTTATTTATTTTTCCCTTATACCCAATTATATACAAAAAAGTGGAAAAATTATTTCTTATTGTTTATATACTAGAATTTTATTTTCAATTTTTAAGCAAAGTAAAACACAATAAGAAAAATAATGACATTAAAAAGTAAAAAAAATTCTCATCTCCAGCTAAAATTTTTAAAAGGGCTGCGTTTTTATAGGGCAGAGTGTCCGTTGATCTTTTCAAGGCTCAGTCGAAATATCTCATTTACCCAGCGGCAGCGCACAAAAGTGCAATATCGTGCGCCGAAAGCTCCAGCTCGCAGCATCTGCCCGAAGTATAATGAAAATAAATTACACCCCGAGCCGCAGTCAACCACCCGCCCACCCCGCGCACCCCTTATTGCTGGTCTTGCACCTCTCCATGACAATAAAGAGGCGCAATATAGAGCGGCCCTCACCCGACAAGCAGCCGCTCTCCTGCCACGTCTCCTTTTTCTCTCTCTCGAGTTTCTATACTCAAATCTCAATAATGCTCTTTCCCTAATGAAAATTGATTGGCGCGAATAATAGAGCCATTGTGCGTGCAATAGAGCCGTGCGTGAATTTATGCGCGCCGAAGGTGTTTCCTGATGGGGCGGCGAGAAACTCGTCCCTTTTGTGCGGCGCGGGAAGCGATTTTCCGGCCGATGCAAATATTATTCCTCGGCGGCTTTTGGTGTCACAAACTCAACAATGGTGTCAGCAACAATTAAAGGGCGCTCGCTGACAGGCTGAGATTGATGAGCGGATGATCACTCTGGGACGTGATCTACCCAAGAGAGCAATGGATTTTTTTCAAAGAGTGATGGGCAGATGGCGAAATTTTTAATTTGTGACTAAATAGATTCGGTTTCAAAATCTTAAGGCTCGGAGGTTCAAAAATGATGCAAAAAATTTAATGTGACAAAATTTCTATAAAATCCAACAAGGAATGTATATCCTGAAACTCATGAAATATCAAGTTTTAATTAAATTACAGAACAAATTCCTTGCCTGCAACTCTTGTGTAACTGTTATTTACTTTGCAATAAAATAGTAAAAAAATTTTAAATGTAAAATAAAGAAAAAACATTTTGGAAATCATTTTCTTAGAAATGAACACGGAAAATAGAATCTTAGAAAACTTCCTTGCATGGATACGAAGCATAATTTATTGAGCATAAAATATTTCGTATTATAGCTGATTGCTTTTTTTATTCACCCACAATAATCCGATGATTAGATGAACCAATCTAAAAATCTTTTAGCACAGACGTGAAGTTTTTTTTAGTTGTGTCGTGTTGTAATAAGTTTTGCAAATAATCCAACTCAAAGAACATAACTTTTCCCCTTTGTGCATTTTTCATCTCGCGGCTCATAACTTTTCATCAACCCCCGCACTCACACGCAACATATATGGTGAGATTGCTGCAACACAGAAGTAATAATAACGCGCATATAGCATGGGAAAGAACGGAGATGCGAGCACGAGAGCAAGTTTACAGCCACGCCATAAATGTAAAGCAGCCATAGCAACAAATCCTAATTCCATCTCGGTATCACCGCGCACCGCGTATTACATTCATTACGTTGCACCAACAGACACGTTCGTTTATTGCCATGCACATGAAGCGAATAATGCACACGCGCTCGCCTTTTCAATTTAGGTTTGCCCCACATAAGCCCATTACACGCATTGTGTCGCTAATTACCCCCAGTGGCTTTCGTGCGCGCTCTCGGAATCTGTGCTTGGACTTGATATTGCACACATTATTGTTTTCGGGGGGCGACGACCATGAGAGGGGGTGTGCTGTTTAAATTGAGACGTGCTAAGAATCTTTTAATATAATAGCATAAATTATTTTAAATACAAAAGTTAAAATGTAAATAAATATAATATTGATTTACATTAAACTAGTTTTGTTTATATTTTTTGAGTTGAAATTTGTAATTAAATTTTTATTTTATTTTCAAACTTATCATTTTCAATTATTACATAATCTCTGTTTCATGAATAAGTAACAGTAATTTTTTTATTTTAATTAAAAATTAGTTTATTTCTTTCCCATGACCTTCTATTTTCAAGAGCAAAGTTAAAATTTATCTCAGTTTACTTCAGTTTTATTCTCTTGAAGATGAAATATTTTTAGTTGCTTTACATCTTGTATTCTTGAAATCAGCAATGTTGCCAATTTTTCTGATTCCATAAAAAAAAATACGAATGTGGTGCAACTGAAAAATTTACAAACGTTCATTAAAATATTTACTCAGGTGGCGGGTTTTGTGAACCACAACTTAAAATTTAATCCTCCTCAGACTGATGTCAAAGCTTTTGAAAAAAGTGCGACACACCTGTTTCGCCTTAAACCCCTTTGAATCAAGAGACCCCTGCTTTCTCCAAACACTTTTCTCGAGCAGCATCTCCAAATTACTACTGCACCTCTTTATGACTACACGTGTTCTAGGAAGGTTTTTCACGTTACTTTCGCTTGAGTGGACGGACGGCGACAGGCAGTCTGGCCGAGACCTTTGTCGCGCATTTCCAGAAAAGCTGAAAAGATCCACGCACTCATTGTTCACTCACGCATTCACTCATTCATTCATTCTCGCGCACCCTGCATGAATGGGACACTCCTCCAGAGGTGTGAAGTCCACTGCATTCTCAGCTTCCGTTCTCACCCGGTGGTCCCCTCAGGTGGATTTTTTTTCTTCAATGCACCGCAAGTATTTATAGATGATTTTTATCAATGCCTGCAGAAGTGTTGTAATCTGGGCTGGAATTTTTTAATAAACTGCCCAAGCAGAAGAGATAAATGGTCAACCAAACTACAATGCTACAGAAATGCTTAGTGTGATCTAAATCATAAAAAAATTAACAATTTGAAATGCATTATAAACTTAAATTATATTGTTAATTGAATCTTGTTAAATATTTAATTTTTTAATATATTAAACCCAATTTTTTAGTTTTTAAATTATTATAACTTATATTAAAATTTTAATTATATAAGTTTTTTATATTTTATTAACTTTTTACTTCCTTCTATATTTAAATTTTAAAATATTAGTAAAAGTAGTAAAACAATTCATAGCAAACTTTATATCGTCGATGTGGTATTTGCAAATTATCATGTAAGAATATTATTTCTTGTTTTTCTCGAAGTTGCTAGACCAGAAAGAAATTAGTGATTAAGATTTAAATATATTTTCATTTTGCCTTACTTGATCATTCAATGCATTCATTCACCTCAATATTACAATACGAGTTCAAAATTTAATAAATTCAGAAATTTCCAACATATCAGGGTCATTATGAACATTCCTATATCATATAATCGTAAAAAAATCATAAAATCGTAAAAAAAATAATACACCTCTGATGTCTCCGCTTTATGCATCAGAATCTCCGTCTTATCTGTTAAGACCTCACTTCCTCCTTAAAAAAAATATTCCACAGAAATTTCTCCCATTTTTCACCAGCCTGCAATATTTTGACACATATCCGACCACAAAAGTCAAATACAACGGATTCACTCTCGAGTGCTCAAAGCAGCCCTATTTTGCTCTCGTCGAGGCTCTCATTCAATAACAAACGCACATTTTGCTCCTGGAATTTCCTCTGCGGTACCCATTTAGGAGTGGCACCGTCGGTGGGGGGCATTCACCATTCAGTGAGGACAAGAAAGGTGCCTGCGTTCGTTCATCTCACTCGAAATCTGGCCTGATTCAACGTGGGCGATCGCTCTCTGCTATTAATAATTAAATATAATGCCCGGCTTGTTTAGTTGTTCATGCATTTCGCTCACTCTCAGCCTAGCTGAAGATTAACGACCTCCATTCAAACAGCGTACAAAGAATGCATATAAAGGGTGAAACGGAGCTCTGCTATATATTTAATAAAAAGAAGGCGGGATGATTGATGAGTTGATTGGACGTTTTTGTGTCCAGCCGCGGCTATTTGAAATTTGAATGTAAATAAACAAACATGGGCACGACAAACAGTAGCAGCTTCAAGTCAGGAAAACTCTTTCACAGTTTATATTTAATAATCTATTGAATGGAACTGACGGAGGATTTACACTTGACGTGCTTTTAAATTAGAAAAAAGTAGGCCTGAATGCGATGGCTTCAAAAACGCCTCTGGTCACTTTTGCTTTGAAATCGATTTGGCGCGCGTAAGCGAAGTAACAAAAACTAACAAAGAAAAGATTTATCCTGCGCCTACAAATAATTTTATTTTTGATATCTTTTCTGTGCTCACATATATAGAATTTACAAAAAGCTAAAAATACATTAAAATTATTGTTTGGTGGCAAAGGAGATTTTTCCAACCTATTGAGTTGAAATTTATTGGTCAACCCGCGTGATCTTTCATTGACGCGCGGTGAAGCTCGCGCCAATATAATAATTGCTTTCACTGTGAATCAGACCACAGGCGGTGCGATTTTCTGTATCTCAATTGCTGTGGTGACTGGACGTCCACTGTGCTGGACAATGCGAGCCAGACGCGCAGATTACTCATATCACCGAGGTGGTCCAGCAATTGTTGTATTTTTCTCTTTGGCAACTCGCACGTGCTGGACACGACCACATGCCAACTATCCAGATGTGTATGTGAAAAAGTTTAAGGATTACAAAATGATTGTAATATTTTATTTCCAAATTTCACATGATAATCATTTCAGTTATTTTATTCATTTTTATAATTTTTTTTACTTATTAAATAATAGAAATTAATAGCGCTGGGTGAAGGAAGACTAATTAAAATATCAGAAATTAAAATTTTAAAAATATGTGTAGGATGCAATTCATATTAACCATGAAGTTATTTTGATCATGATTTAAAATTTAATTTTTTATATTTTTATGAGAACAAAATTATTTCTTCTATGATTATCAATTATAAAAAAATATAGATCAGTTACATCATAAAGAGTATACATCTTTGTTAAAAATATAGTGTATGCAATAAATTTATTTAAATATCTTGTTATTTACTGACTCTATTTAAAGTTCTCTTGTTTATTTTGATAAATGTGAATGATTATCAACGCGGCCACGGTGCAAAAGCTGAAAAAGATCCTCACGCTTGTTTAATATAATTGCACATTTTTCACTGCAGAGAATCAGCGGCAGCTTTCAATTGAGGGTAGTTAAGAGACAATTAAGGTGGGAAGCGCTTGTGGGGGTGGCAGCAGCGCATAACCGGCGGAGAGTGCATTTAGCCAAATCACCTGCCTGCGTACACGCAATTTGGACGCCGCTGCTTATTCTCACCTGGCCGACGATTCCGAGCCTAGATGCGCCTTCAAACAAATAAAAACACACCACACCCTCGCCCCCCCGCATCCAAATTGGACGCGCGCGTAATTGCGCTCTTTCACAGTTTATGATCGCAAACAAATGGTTTCATTCTCCGATTATGACTCATTTTACCCCCGCTGTAAGTACCAAGAATTATGGTTTCGACCAGAGCTTTTAAATACGGCCACAATAACAAATAATAATAATAAACGATCACAATTTTTATCATCAAACCAACTTTTCCGCACACACAGTCTATGCTAATTGCCGCTTCAAACAACGCAGGTGATACAAAAATCTGCTGAGGTTTGGACGTGGAACGGGCAGATGCTCTTTTTCACCTTTTTCATATGGCAGTGTTTGTGATGGGCATAGCAGCCTGGGCTATTATGCCTTAAAGGCTTTATGGAGAAGAGGGCCCATATTTCACTTCTGTTATTTCAAACAGTCAATGAGTAATAATAATAATAACACTGCACTCAACGTTGGCAGAGAGGAATCATTTGTTATGAGCTGTGAGCGCCACTCGGGGAATTGAAATCATCTGGCCTTAGAAGGTATATACAGAAAAAAATTTGAATAACTGAAATTATTTTATGCATTTACAATTTTTTAGTATCAAAATAAACCAATGAAATTTTTAATTTCTTATTGTATTTATTTGTTTTCTTGCAGAGAAACCGCATTTATATATTTTTTTTTAACAAACGGTAAATAGTTGTGAGAGTTAAAAAAGCAAGACGGACTGCGACTCCCTACCGGGTCATCACAGCAGATTAAACTGCGCTTTATTGAATTTGCTCTGCGGGATACTTCCCTAACTCATGCGCGTGTTTGCTTCGCTTTCGCAGCAATATCATCGGCTGCGAAGTTTTTCTCTATCTCTGTTAGGGGTGCTGCACAGGGTCGGCAGGGCTATTAGATCGGCCCCTGTGCTGACTCGGCCAGAAAATGCTGCAAGCGATTTCTGCAGAGAACACATGGACACTGATATAATATCATCTAATCATATATTAATTGTTTTATAATAAAACCCTGTTGATACAAAATTCAAATAATCACATTTTAAGTTTTTAAAACGAAATAAAAGGAAAATGGTTGGTGAAATTACTAAACGCTCTTCTCATTCCATATCTTAATAAAAAATAGAATGAAAGTTTTTTGACGGATAAGTTTGTTGTTATAATTATTAACGAACCCACTGGAATATTATTTTGGGTAGTTTACCTTGCATCTGACAAGCCAAGATATCGCTGAGGCATCTAAAACTAATATTTCTAAAAAGTTGAAAAATTAAAATATTAATAACCTAAAGCTTTGGAAAAAAAATTACATTTTTTTTATTACTGTGCCAAGTTTGTAGCCTATATTGTTTCCCAGGTTCAAATTCACAGTATGTAATAATTCAGGAATGGTTCAATGGGTGTAAATCCATTATGATTGAGCTCAAAATAAATATGATGGATATAGAAAACTGAAAAAATATTTATTTTTAAAATTTATGTAACTATATAAAAGTTCATATTTCAAATATTATTCATAAATTTTATGAATTAAAATATAACGTTTCAGAAACAAGCTATATAGGTTATTTTGAACGAAGCAGGAGTGCTGTAGAGCGCATGAAGCCGTTTTCTGGCTAAGCACGTTTTTGTCCTGCGCACTTCCTTCTCACAAAAGTCAATTCTTTTTTCCACCCTTGTAGAGATAAAGACACACAATGAAGACGTGCCTTGGCTGCTTGAAAGGGCGCGGGCATAAATTTTGTTCTCAAATAAGATTGGATTAAAGCTAAAAGCCTGCTGACAGCGCTTTTTGCCCATAATAGTGGCGCTCAATCGCCGATTTATAAAAAATGTTTTTTGAGAACATTATAAATACTTTAAATTTAAATGCCTAATAAATCTTTCCATACAGAAAACACTCATATCGTAAACTAAACTGAAGAAGGCCAGACTCATGAAGCTTTTATTTACCCTTTTTACAATTATGAAACATTTTCAACGCATATATACCAACGTCTAATAAAACTTTTTGAGATAATTCAAGCCTGCTGTCGCCGTTCCCAGCACGGAAGAGCTTCAACTCGATCTTGCATTTTCATAAATATAGTCCGGCCGCTCTAGTGTAATAAGCTTTACGCCGGTGGCAGGTAATTTAATTCTGTGTAATTGGTCCCCACCTCGGTCGGCTTCCGTGCTCGACCGAATGATTGTGCATGCGATGTCGTCGACGTATTTTTCTACCACCCTCTCTAATCCTCACACACAGGTGGGTGTGCTCTCACAGTAAACTTTCTCTCATTTTCATTCGGCCCGACAAAAATGTGTACAATATTGCTCGCGCGTTTAATACGGAGAGCGCGTGACGAGCACCGAATGTCAAAAAGCTTCCTTCTCATGACGCCGCAATAAAAGCCGCCCCGTCCAATTCCGCGGAAATATATTGTATATCTTCTTGCTCGTTTGACATTTTTCTGGCGGCAGCCTTTCTTTTTACGGCCCTGCCAGTTTAATCAACTCGTTATGTTCAGCAAATGTGAGGGCGGGTTTCCGTGTATTTCAAAAGTTGAGTCGTTTTCTCCTGAAAGTATTTTGGTGGATACCAGAGTGAAATTTCGCATGCTTGGAATGAGTTGCGTGAGAACTGCTTTCTACTTTAAGCTGCTGTCAAAATTAAAAATAAAAACTTGAATTTTTAAAATCTATATTAAATTCATGAAGTCCGGAAAATGTATTTTTATTTTTGTATGTTTTTAATTACATTTTTTTTTTAAATTTTATATATTACATTGTGTACAAATAATATTCATTCAAATTAAAGGTATTCAAATAAATATAAAATTGTGTAACTTTAGCTTAAATGGTTTTAAGTGTGCGGAGATTTATAAGAATTTGAGGAAAGGTCCACAAATCCCTCTTTTTCCATAACAAGCATATAAAAGTTTGGCCATCCAACGTATCTCCTTGCCAAGGAAGCAAATAAAAGAATCGGGTCCGCTCTAGTAATAAGACCGACGGAAATGAGTGCCGGAAGGCAGTCGGTCTCGAGCGAACAGCATCATCTTCTCGGTCCAGCTCCCAGCTTCCGGCACAGCTCTCTCGCTGCAGAAGGAGCTGCCGACGCCGCCGCAACTCTCTGCTCGCGATCCCTGCCTGTTTTGACATTGGAATTACAATGGCATTAACTTTTTACTCTCCACTGCAACGCTCTCAATCTAGAGTGCTGCTGCAGAGTAAAACTTTTGTACTTCGCATCGTGCTTGGACGCATCGGCAGCACCCTTTCATTGGAAAGGATAAGGTCCTGACGTAATAAAATGCTGTTTATACAAAGGACAGAGATGAACGGCAAACAAGAATAAATTGAATATTTTTTTCCAGGAATAGGATTATTTTGAAATAAAAATTAGTTTATGGACTAAAGTCACTTATTTCAAATTTAATTTCTGGCCTGGAAGAAATTTTGTGGTGCTTTTAGAGTTAAACACAAATACTCGTTTTTTTTTCTCTCGTTGTGCAATTGATTTTTAATTTGGATTGCACCCCCTTTGTCCGGAATAGGCCTTCGCCTCTCTGCCTTTGTTATTCTTGCTCGAGAAAGCATTGAGTCATTCTGTCAGACAAAACGGGTCCCAGCCACTCCGTTTCCGGCCCCTCGCAACAATAGCCCGATCCATTTGCTCAGCAATTAAGGCCGAATCCAGGTCGGGCGGCTTTTAGCCCGTGAGCAGCAGTGACAAGCTGCAACCCGCTCGACGCGCTGGCCGGGCCGGTTGCATGCTCGTCCTTGCCTGGTGGGAAGCGAGCGAGTCACGCCTCCACCGTCGGCGCACAAGAGGCGGAAAAGCGTAAAGCTGGAAAAAAGCGCGGCGCTGATGAGTTTTTATGATGAATTGGAGAGCGTCCTTAATCGCGGTTTAATTAAAAACACTCCATTTTTAACGCTCAAGACTCGACGGCTGAGAGGAATGGCGACTTGGGGCGACTTACAAGGGTGCGCGTGAGGAAAATTTATAAAGAGAGAAGAACTTTATTAAACGCCGCTAATCATTCTTAATGAGCTGAACTGCGATATTTTTCTTGTTCATTAGTGCAAAGAAATTTATTATACAGCCAAGAGCTAATTTATAAAATTTAAAAAGTCATTTTTTCAAGTAAGCTTGCCTGCAAAAGGGGCTGCGCTTTAAAGATAAAAGAAAGAAAGTCAATCTCGTGGAAAAGCACTCTCTGCCAGCACGGATTTTCTCCAAACTTCCCTCTGCTCGCAAAGTAAATTACCGGCCGCCGGGTGGAAACTGTCGTTCGGCTCTGCAAATTGGATTCAAAGGAAGCGACAACGCCTGCTGGGTGAATGGGGTCGCTCGTTCCGACCCTTACATGTTTATCGAACAAAAGTAATTGTCACCCAAGTTGCTGCATTATGGGCCCGTTTACAGCGCAAAAGACAACAAAATTGGCGTCTCGGAGTGTACACTCAAGCCTCTAGGGGGTCGTATCTTCTTGTTTAACAGCTTCAGATTAATCCCAGCTCCTAGTAAAGTACCTAATAAGGCAACAGCAAAGGTCGCATAGTCGCAATGCACCTTGCTGAAAGGCAAAATTAGAAAAGCAGCTAGTTTCGTGCCGAGATCCTTATTGTGAAATCAATTACTTGCCTGATTTATTACCAAATTTGTTATACGAAAAATTAAAAAAAAAATAATAATAATTTACAATTTTTGGCGGTTTCATGTACCCGGTGAAAGAAAACTGGCTGCTTTCGCTTCCCCTGATGAAAATTTGCCCGAAAGGCGCAGGAAAAGAGGAGAGGCGCAGAGCCTTGATCGATCTTTCAAGAGACCCTTGCCTAGCTCAGCTCTGGAGGCTTTTCTTCTGGTGCTTGTTTTCGCAGCTACTCTTCACCAGCAGCAAAGTCAATTTTTTTCTTCTTTATGAAATGTTGATGAAACATTTTTCATTTCAAAAATCAATTTTTTTTTGTTTCAATAATTTTATATAACCCATGATAATAAGTTTTCCTATTTTAGAAATCACCTTCTTTGATCAGGCCCGTCTTGTGTGCGCCAATTCTTGATTAGTCTGTCAAACATGTCAAATCTTTGTTTGTTTTAGCAATAAAAGATCAAGAGGATTTACAGAAGCGCACACTGATTTCTAGGTCTTAAAATATCTCTAGGCCCAGCTTGCCTATCTCGCGGCTAGAACAAGCTCAAAAAGTATGCCGTCATTGTTTTTTCCTTTGTCGGCTCAATAGGTCCAATCGAAGAAGCGTCATCTCTTCAGAAATCAAGCACCGGCATTCGGACGATTTGACGAAAATACCGCGCTCTGCATTATCTCGCTCTCCCTTCTCCGTCGCGCGCAATTATCTTATCGCATGTTGTGCCGCCCAAATCACTTATTCACTCTCTGCAAGTTACCTCCACAAATAAATAAAAAAGAATGGTGCAGATCAATTTGCCGCCAAGGTTAAGTTACGCAATTATTTGATTACAATTCAATGTCCCGTCCAGTGTCAAGAAGATTTAATTGACTCACGTATTCCAGGAAGCCTTGAAATGTTACATTTCAATGCTCCAAGCTAAAAAATGGAATTCTTATCATTGATTCTATATATTTATGAAACAGAGAGCTCATTAATAAATGAAATGCACGTATGTACCAGTAAAAATAAATAATCCAGCCATAATTAATTTCACTTTTGTTTTAGTTTATAAATAATAATAGGCGGGAGTACATGTAAGATAATATTTTTTTATTAGAAAGTATTGAATTAATAATAGATTTTAGCACATGCACCATAATTATATTAAATTTTTTTGTTTAAATATTCAAAGTGAAAATTTTACATTTTTAATTAATACAAAATAACCTTACCTATTATCTAAACATTTAAAGGACATTCTTAATTTTTGGTTAAAATGACAAAGTCTTATTAATTATTCAATATAAAAATTATGCGCTTTTTGTTATTTTTGACGAAACTATTCAACTCAATAATCAACTGCGTGATAAATGTGGATCGCGATAAAAGTCATCCAGCGGCAGCCAAACACAAGCAAACTCGTCGTTCTATAGTGGAAGGGCGCCTCCGTGCCGATAAAATCGAGTTAATCACAGTAATACAGTTCGGAATAATAAAAAGAGCGTCGTTTATTAGTGCGTGACTCGCTTTTGCGGCCACGCACACACGCGTGCGCCCCCTCGTAGCAGGGTGGATTGCGTCGGTCGACGTGCCGCACCCCCGCCCAAGCATCTCAAATGAACAGTGTCGTGTGCTGCGAGGTCCTGGGAATCGCTTGCAAGAGTCATGCAACACAATATTGTTGTCAACCCCGAGTCGAATATTGCCGCACGGGGAGGTCTCCGCGCTCTATGCCATGCAGCAGGCTAATATCGAGCTTATCCGTGCCGTAAATCAGAGCACCATCAAATAATCATTACATGCTGGGGGACGGCTTTTCCGATTGCTAATCGACGCAGGCGGAAGTGAGAAATTAAATTAAAAACATTCCCGCTAACAATTTTCACGCTGACGCTGGTGCTTGCAATTTTTTTAATTAAATGAAATTTTTTTTTATGAATAAAACTAATTTTTTTTTTCAAATAATTTTAAGGTTTTACACAAAATGAGAACAATTTGAGTAATTATTATATAGTTTTGGTTTATTTTGCGAATTTGAATTCAGAGGAGCCAAGACACACAGTTTGAAACAATTCCTCATCACAGTAAAGGAAATATGCAATTTACACGTTTTCTTATTTAAACTTTGTCGTCTCTTAATATTTAACAATGCGCTCTATCCTGTTAAAGTACTTACATAATTATTATCTCAATACATTTCTACACAATAATATAAGTGCCGCCGATGAAATTCTATGAACTGAACACTTCCTGAATTATAAACTTTATACAAAGCAGTGGATCTGCAAAAAGATTCGTGATTTTTCTTCCAATATTATATTTTCAACTTTCCTTCCCAATTCTATTACTTTACACTGTCAACAATTATTAATCATAATGAAGTTGAGATCTAAGGAAATGGAAATAAATGGCTTAAAATTTTACACGACGGCTGCTGAATGAAATTTAATGCAAAATTTAAGTGGGTTAATTACACCCATGAAGAAATTCCAGCATTTAAAATGGGCTAACTTTCCCTTTTGCAAAATGACTCAATTTCCACACACAGCCACCGATTACGCGCGATGATATAATAATAACAATCGGAATGGTAGAAGTTGAGCAGTTAGAGCGGGCCAGTAATTTATATCTTAACGAGAGAGTGAGCCATAATTTCGCCCCAAGACCGGACACGCCGCGTCATAAAAACAACTTGGCTTTTTTGCGGGGGAAAGTTTTTCCATTAGCAATTTGATCATTATTTGAAAGAATTATGTCTGCATGGGCTGCTGCGGTATTCACAAAAGAAATACAGGCGCCCAGCATTAAACATTTGCCACTGGAAAGATAGAGATAAATTAAGCACAAAAATCTATTTAACGGCGTAAATAAATGCTTAATCTCTTGCTTGCTTTTGATACACTTTTACTCTTATATAGAGATGATATACGAAGTTAAGTATTACAGAGAAGTTCTTCGTTTGTTATTTACACACAATAAGTTCATCAATAACGCACTCTCAACAACAGGGGCGAGACAGTATGTTTAAATCCGTCTCCTTTACAGATGGCACCACTTGTACTAGTAAGGAATTTGGGACAGGAACTGATTCTGCGGCTCGAGGACTAGGCGGGGACTTGTGGACCTTTTCAATCAACGGTTGCCAAAAAGGTCCTTTGGAAAACCTAATTGAACAAAGTGTTTGTGCTACCACCATCGCGGCTGGTGCATGAGCGGGTGACTGTAGGTGGGCATCACCATATTGCAACTACTGTTGGCCAGAGTGGCCGCCAGGGAGGCCGGAGGCAGTTGGAGAGCGCTAATGTCCATGTTGACGTTCATAAGCCCTGGCAGGCCCATTTCCTGATTTTTACCTCCTCCACTGCAGGGTTTGCCATCCCTGACGAGGACAGGAACAGCCACCCTGCGTGGAGAGGGGAGGGTGCTTGTAGCCGAAGCCTCTTGCATACCTTTCTCCATCTGAGCTCTTTTGGTCTTGTACCTGAGAACATAAAAAGAAACAAATGGTTTAAAACCTGTTTATTTCAAAAAGTTTAAAAAATCGATAAAACTTCAATTTCATTCTATTTAGAAAAAAATAACAACAAGTAGTTGATTTACGAGTTAGAAAATTTGGAAAAAAATATTTTTAAAATAATCACTTTTTTACACTTATTGTTAGAAGTTGAAGAGTTTAGTACTTATACCTGTGGTTCTGGAACCAGATCTTGACTTGAGTGGGCGTTAGCCTGATGATGCTGGCCAGGTGCTCCCTTTCTGGGGCAGACAGGTACCTCTGCTGGCGAAACCGTCTTTCCAACTCGTAGGTCTGCGCCTTTGAGAACAAAACGCGCCTCTTCCTTTTCTTTTGCGGCGGTTGTGGAGGGTCGGATGGATTCCTCGGAACGTCCTCTTCAGAATCGATGTCTTCCTCAATGCAGTCGCCGTCGCCGTCCATCGGCATGTCGTCATCGTCTCGGCTGAGGTCACGTGGTGCTGTGGCGCCGACGATTCCTCCGTTAATTCTGGTTGAGTCTGCAGTCGTGCGGGGGCTGCGAGGTGAGTTTGTGGGTGATGAACCGGGAGGCATGGCCCCTGAGGACGGGGAGGCGGCAGGATCGAAAGGGCCACCGGGGTAGCCGTCGAAGGGGCCGCCACCACTTCTGCTGGCCGCGGGGGATGTGCTGTCTGGGCTGAGTTGTTGGGGAGCGGGGACTAAACCTGGCCTACACAAGCCTGGAACATAAAGAAAATGACATTGAACACTTATTTTCTTCAATTTTTGTATTTTTTATTATAAAGAAGAAAATTTAAAATTAAATTGTTTTTTAAAATAGTTGATAACTTCACTTTCAATTATTATTTTATTTTTCATTTTCATATAATTGTCTTATAATAAGATTTTAATATATTTTACTAATTTTTGTTATAATGAGCTTGAATTGAAAAGTATTATTGCCACGTACAAAAAATATCAAAGAATTAAATAGAATATAGTGTATTTAGTTTTTAAAATTCTAAAGAAGATGTAGAAAAAAAAAATTGTTCGACACAGCGTTAAACGATTTACAACGAGTTCTTGTTAATAGAGTGTGGAAAAACAATCACGTCTTTCCAAGCGATTGCACATTTGAGCGCGGCGGGAGTGCAAAAAGTGGCAGACGCCAGCATGCACACACGTGCAGCCTCGGCCGCGATAAGCCAAATCAAAGGGTGATAACATGCAAATGCTACAGCGTACGCCAACCGACCCGGCACGCCGCTGCACCCTCAACAGAGAGGTCATGAATATCATTGGTAATTGAAAAATATTGTAAGTGATATACAGCGAACATATTCCGCATTTGTACCACCGCATCAAGCAGTATAGTTGCAGAGAGGGTGGGAAATGAGCAATAACCAGCGCTCAGCGCAGTAATCGCACGAGGGTGCATATCAATTGCTTGCTAGGCATCAACCAACGTATTGCACGCATCTACAAAAATTAGAAAATCACCAAATGCAACAAATGTTTGTTTTTAAGTAAAATAAATGATACAATTAAGAATTTTCAGTCAATAAATCAAAATGCAGAAATCGCGATTTCTGCAGAAATTTGAAAAACAAATCATTCACTGATAAAAGGCTTTATAAAAAATTAGTAATTTTTTCTCGGAGCTAAACTTTGACTTGTTTTGACAAATTTGTATTTTGTGCTAATGTTGTCTGCATTAGACTTTGCCTCGTTCTGCAGTAATCACGTTGTTTTTGAGTGGTATGCTCTCATCACGATCTTATCTTTAAACCAGCGCGAAGGAAAAAAATACTATACAAACAAAGAGTGCACGAATCCGCAAATGAGGCGCCCCTCTCTCTCGATTTGTTGTCCTATAGCAGCAGTACTATTCCAGCATCTGCGTGCCGATTTAATACGCTATAATTTGAGCAATCAATTAAGACACTATCTCGCGCAGTCTGCCGCTCTGATTTGGCTAATCTTGAGTGCCAACGACGATTCACGGCCGAATTTAAATTAATATCTCATTAACGTACTTATTCTAAGAGAGCAAAGAGAATAACACTTTTGGCCAATATTCAATACTATCATTAAATTTATTGATATTATTATTATTAATCAGAGAAACGTAATTTATTTCACTATTGTTTAAAAACGTAATTAATAATCTTATTATCTCCATATTCAACACCAAATGAGAAGAAATTTACATTAATCTTGAAGCGGATCGATTTAAAATTTGCATTGCAGATTAATATCAGTTACAAGTGTATGATCTCTATAAATAACATAATCGAAAAAGCATTATCCAAATAAGACAAGAGAGGCTCTTTGGCGGCGAGAGAAAGCCGCGCAGTAATAATTTGATAAGTTATCTAACTACTTGACTCGTTGAGCGGTAATTAAATTAGAACACGCTTGTAATTGGCGTAAGAAGCAGAAGAGGCTCTTGTGCGCGGAAGAGCTGTCGGCGGCGGTTGGCATTTGAAAAGTTCGCGACATGCTCGGCTTGCGCTCTCCAACTTCCGAACAAGGGCTGTTGTCGCCGGTCGCCGCCCCTTGGCTTGACAACCAGCCCTTCGCCCCTCCTTTCATCTTAACAGGGGCGGAAACCAGCTTGCTTTTGTCTCATGCCAAACGAAGCAGAAATGCATTATGACATCCCCTGCCTGCCCGTGCGTCTCTCCTCTCTCAACTAATACATATCAAAGCTCCTGCTACCGTTCAGTATCATAATATACACTGCCGCTGGATGTATATTGAAACCATAAAATGTTACACTCCCCGCTCTAACCAAACAAAGCTGCTAAGTGGATGCATAGATTAGTTTTTGCCACAGTACATTTTATTATTATTTATCGTCAAAAGCTTAAAAAAAATCTAAATATTAATTGAATGAGAAATTGAAAATGAAGTTCAATTAAAATAATATGATTTTATTTTCGACAAAATTTAAACTGATTTTAAATTTTTGCATCTCATTTAAACAGATTTATCCTTAAAATCTAAATTAAATTAATTATTGTTAGATGATTAATCACTTATCAAAAATTGACAATTTTAAGTAAAAACGCAACCTGCATAACACTGGTGTTGACCAGATTGCATAAAACAAAAAGATTTAGACAGTTTCCGTGAAAATAAATTTTGAAAGTAAATTAACACAGGTTCAGTGGCTGATGATTAAAAATCACGAAGTGGCTTCACAAGAAAGTAAAAAGCCAGCGTTCAGTGCGAGTGAGTAAAGCAAGACTTATCTGATCTGCTTATCATTACTGAATAATACTACAAAGGAGAGTCATAAAAAAGTGTGCCACGCTGCCAACGAAAACCAATAAACGCGAAAACGATTCAAACGCCCCACGCCACGACTGCTAATGTCTCCGCCGCACAATGCAATGATTGATGAAAATTATAAAACAAATTATGCATGTAATTTGAATAACACGCAGGCAGGCAGCAGTTTTTGAAATGACATCGGCAGAAAAGAGAGGCGTGATCTCTGCAGCTGCATTCGGAAGCGCGACCCCTGCGATTGGCGGCGACGGGGTCGGTTGGTGAATGCAGTTTGACCCCTTGTGCCCCCGAGAACATCTGCTCTTCAGCATCCAACATGGCCCCATCGATTGTAAATAGCTCTTTAAGGGCGCTAAGCTGACTTAATATCAAATAAAATGAATAAATCCGGACGCTCTCTCCATGATATGCACTCAAAAGTGTTACACCATTTGTCTGCGCGCACTTAATGAGAACAAATAATACAACCAGAGCAGTTGCTGCATACAATTCGGTTGCCGCTTTCAATTTCCTATGCATGTGCCAAAGGAGAGGGCTTCGACTCTCAAAAAAATAAAATTCGTTCCTGTTCTTGGCGGAACAAAAAGTAAAAAAGAAAAAAATGCAGGGGGACAAAATGATAGAGAGAATCAGATTTGAATGCAGCAGGAAATACAATGATTCCTGGTATACATAGTTTACAACAATGTAATATTTTGTTAGTATATTGGAAAATTATATAAATTTTTAATTCGTGATAATAAGTAGTGAAAAATATTTGTGTCATTTTTCCGCGATTCATTTTTTTAATTTGTCTTAATTGCTGAATTTTTAAACAGAAATTTAATTATTTTGAGTTCAATTACCTGGTGGATGATGGTGAGCTTCGGCAGCCATGGCTGAGGCGGGGTGATGCGGCCAACGGCCAGGCCCAAGCAGAGCCTCACTCGATGGCCCCAGAAGGCCATAGAAAGGATGCCCATAGCCAGACAGACCTTGAAACTCTGGAGATGTGAGAGAGCCTAAAACAAAAATCAAAATTTTTTGGTGACGGAAAAGTATAAAATTCAAGTAAATGCCAGCAGGAGCAATTATTTTAAAACCTTTTGGAAAATTTGCTGAGTCACGAGTCTCATTATTTCCCGACTCCATTTGCATGCGTTCCGAAATAATTATGCTCGAGCAAAACAAACTGGGCACCAAACGTGACAACTTCATTTCCAGGAATCAGGGGCTCAAGTGAAATTTTGGTTTTAGGAGGGTCATTAATGTGGCTACAAAGTGGCTTTTTATCGCACAAAAATTGCTCTCCGATAAAAAGCTTCACTTGCTAGATAACTTTTGACATTAAAAAAATCCAACGGCGAGAGAGAGTGTATTAGTGATTTGAATGTACAGCGGGGGAAAATTTGCTGTTTTGTCAGGCGAAAGAGACTGATAAAATCAAACGACATTTGGGAAATGAGCATCGAGCACGAGCAATAAAAAATCTCATTTGAAGAAGGTCGTTTAAGACTGAAAGCAATCGGAGGCAATTTCTGAGAGTGATCGTCGGAGAAAATTTCATCGCCGTGACTGCTGCTGAGCGATTTCCTCATCACAGAAAATTCAAACACGCTCCAAGAATTATAGATTACAAAAAGCCGGAATAAAATTTTCCGAGCGAAAATACAAGAGGAGGGCAGCAACAGCACATTAACTTGAAAAAGCTTTCGGTCACGAAATTTCTTTTTCCACTCTGATTGCATGCGTTTTATCACTATCTGTGCTTTTCGAAATGGCACGGCACCACAATTTCCAGCATGGCCTCACCACTCTAACCCTTATTTTAATTATACCTATCTACCCCGGTGAGCTGCGTGCGCCCGCCCGGCCCAGCACACGCGTTATTTCACAAGAGAACACCTCAACTCACTCGCCATAGATAACAATTACACACTCGCGCACATATGAATAAGTTCAATTGACACAGCAATTAGGATATTTTAATGCGCCTGTTACGTTTAGTTTTATGCGGGGCGCATTTATGCGAGGAGACTTGTTGAAAGGGTTGGTTTTAAATGAAATGGGTCGGCGCTCGGCGTGTGCACCACAAAAGTTTGAGTATCGATTGTGGGGCGGCTCATTTAACTACTCGCGAGCAACAACCTGGCACTCTCACATTTTAAGTGCGTCGGTTCGCCCAAAATTAAATGTTTTGCTAGATAATAAAAGGGTAGATAGCATGTAAACGAATATGCGCTGTTTTAAATGTGACATTTTATATTTTTAAAAGCTCAGTAAAGATGCTTTTTTGATATGTTGAGGTATTTTGAACTTTAAAAGTTGCTGGTGATTGCGCAAGATTGTTGACCAACAATACCAGTATAAATGAAAACACCAATTATCACCATACCGTCAAAATATTATTCATTCTAAAAAAAATTGGAATAAATAAAAGCTACATTTTAAATCAATTAGAAGCATATTTTTCGGCAAGTTGGAAATTGGCAAAAATTATCCATACATTTGTTTTGTTTTTATTTGCAACTTTGTCTACAGGTTGTATGAAAATAAATTTTTCAAAAAATTTTGTTATAAAATTCATGAATTTTTACTAGAAAAAATATATTCAACCAAAAAAGCAGGATTGTAAAATTTTTTAATTTTCTTTTCTTTAATGTTTTCAACGATTAATCTTTGAATTTCATACTTATATTTTATGTTTTAATCCGCCTCTAATAGAAGAAAATAAACAATTATAAAAATAAGAATAAAACATAATAATTAATTAAAATAAGATAGATGCCCTCTTGTAATCAAGGACAATATTTTGAAGCTTTCTTGCCACGTATAAGGCGAAATTGGGAAAATGTTGACAAGCGCACGTCACCTGCGCCAAATATTTACTTGGGACCAGCAAAAGCAATTAGATCGGTGGTTAATGGTCGGCACACACATACGCAGAGGCCTAGTTCAATTTATACTTTTGACTCCAGCTCATTCCTCAAATGTCTCGCTGCGCAAATATCCATCAGCCCACCTTTTGTATTGAATTGGGGTGCTGGCCGGTCGCAATCAAAATAAAGCGCAAAACTATGTAACAACCGCACCCTATTCGACCGCGATCAAGATTTCAAAAGCAAACCGCGCGCGGCGCCAGAAATAACACAAATATTATACGAAATGGATCTGTTTTGACAGCGGCAGCTCAAAATCGCGTCTTGTGTATTTTTCTATGGCTTGTTTGCCCGCAGAATGATTTTTGTAACAAATTTTTGGCATTGCTTACCGTGGGGTGGAAGGGTTGAGGGATGATTGGGTAGGTCACCAGGCTTGGGCGTGCCCGTGGCCTGGTCGTGCAACTCCAAAATATCGCTGATGTGGAATCCAGAAGGACGACCGGAAATGAGCTTTCCTGAACCATCCAGCAAGCGACTGTGAACAAAAACAGAAAAATATTCAGCAACATAAGTTTAAAAATTGCATAAAATTATTATTATTATTGAATAACTATATTTCTGTTGAAATGTCATTTCTCAATTCATTATTCATCATGGTATTGAAACGTCAATCGGCCAGACATCCGAGTTTAATTATATTAGCCTGAATGAATGATGGATATCAGATGGTTTAAATTAATAAATGAAGTGTTGTTAAAACTTTGTTTAAATATTAATCGTATTGAGGAATGCAGTTATGAAATTATTAAATAAACTAAATAATTCAAAATATAATTCAAAAAAATATTTAAAACCTTAAGTGACAAAATTTTTAAAGATTAATAAAAAACATTGGAAAATCATGTTTAAATATTACATTAAGCAGCCAGAGAGTGCAAACAAGGGCAGAGGCAGTTTATTTTCTGCTAAATTAGCACGCGGCGCGGCGGTGGTTTTGTGCGGCGGCGGTGGCGGCGATGATGCTGTGCGATACGCGCCCCGCAAACAGCCCCATAATGAAGAGTGATGATGAAGTTAACAACGCGCTGCTGACAGCGAGGGCGGAAGATTAAATTGCTGTTCACCACCATCCATTGAGCTGATTGCAGGAAGTTTGCATTTCCCAATAATTTTAACGATATTATACTTCCTCGTCCTCTCGCACTCATTTCAAATTTTTTTGTGATGATACTGATGATAATAAAAATACTTTTTTAATAGATCCGCAATGAAAAGATACATGGAAGGATACATTTTTTTAAATGCAATTTTTGACTTCTTGTATATTTCAGTAAATTAAAAAGCACGGTTTGCTATAGCGCGCATATTTCTTTTCCATAAAAGTGTCACTTTCAAAAATATCGTTTTCTCTAAGAGTTGGCTCAAAAACGTGACTGCCACAAAAGGAAAATGAAATATATGTGCTATTCTCAGTATTTGCGGAATAGCCTCTGAATGGACTTCCTTTGCACCACCTGAAAATTTCCGACTTCAAAGAAAACGCAGCTTCGGCTTTGATGGTAATTTGAGACGCGCGGCAATTCTCCTTTTATTTTTCATCCACCTGATTAAAATGCAGAGGCACGACCCGGGTCTCCTACACTCAAAATCCCACTTGACTACGAGTACAAACCAAAAGGAGAACCTGCGACATCCACCTGTGTGAAGTGTGATCCTTGTAAAATGCCTTTTTTATTTGAGGCGCGTGAGCGGACAATGAGCGCTTGGGATTTCTCACTTGGATGACTTCTATCAAGACTTTTGAAACCCACGTTCTAGCAAGGAATTGTAAATTATTTTTTAAGAAGCTCTCCAATTTCTAAGAGATGCTTCTAGCCTTGAAAGTTTTCTTTCCGCGGTTCATTTAAAATTACTGCATTGTATATTCTTTGAATTTAAAAAAAATGTCTAGTTTATTATAAATATTAAATTTACGTGAAATATTTTTTACTTTTTAAATTAATTAAAATAGTTAAAAGATACATATAATTATTCTATTTTTACCTTTCAAAAGATTGTGAGTAAATATTTTTTTATTTTTTATCAGAATGTTTTCTCTGTAAAATTATAGCTATAAATTGTTGCTTAACATGCAAATTTGAATTTATTTCAACGTTTTGAAATTAAATAATAAATCAATTTCAAAATTTTATATTACTTCATTTGATTTATGATCACATTGGTCCCTTCCACCGTTTTCCTCTCAGCGATCATCAGATCGGTATCTTTTGAAAAGTGATGTTCGCATCTTTCTTTCACACCCGTTTTTCCTCCACGAGGCATAAAAATTAATATCGACGCACATCTCTGTCTATTCTCTAGTCCCTCCCGAATAAGAACTGGTTCAACCCAGAATAAAGGAAGGAGGAACCATCAAGGATTTTGAATGGGAAATACGTACCAAGTCTCATGGCCTCGCCGCTCTTTTTGTCAATCCAAAGCACAAAGACTCGCTCGGAGGAAAAGGCTCATGATATTAATTGCGTTTAACGCTCAGCAACGTGCATGGCCATATTTGTTTTGCCAACTCTCATCAATCATGGCTCTCAGTTTTGACATAACGAGCTGCCTGTCTTGAAAATTGCTTTCTTTTATTCGTGTTGCTTAAATGTCTAGTGTGATGATGCTCTTTTAATTCTCAATGTATACTCTTCAGCCGTTGAGTAAATATGTATACTGCAATGTTTTTTAGGCAGAGAGAGAAACAAAACACACTCTAGATGAGCATTTTGAAATTATGAAAGAAAAAACTGCATCAACAATGCAAAGTTCTGATAAGTTAATTCTTTTGAAATTAGGCTTAGTGGTGCCCGTACATATCACAATTTTAAATTTTTTGAAGTTATTAATTCCGTCAAAATAATTGATTGCTTAATTACCTGGAAATCAACAAAAGTTAATCCAAGCATATTTGGCTAGATTTGAGTGGTTGAGATTATGAATTAAAAGATAAGCTCTTAAGTGCTTATTATGAGAGAGTGGTACTTTAGAAAATAGTGTTGACGATATGATGCATCCAGAGCAATAGATAATTCAATTTTTTAGTGATGAAAAGAATTAAAATAGACCTGGGGTCCAGCCGGTTCAGGCCAAACAATTGCCAAAAAAAATCCAATTTCACATCACAATTAACTGTCAACATTATCACAACACAATAAATGGCAACACTTTTCGTTGAAAAATATATATTTCTAAATATGAAATAATACATTAATAAATTTATAATGATTGTATTATTTTATGAATAAGATCTTTGTCACATGACAACAAATTCAAGGATACGTTTATTTTTAATTGATTTTATTCATGTTACACTTTGCAGATTAACGTTTTTAATCCCTTTTTACGGAAAAAATTTATTAAATTGCAAAAATTAATTCACCGTTGCATTAAAAAAAAACTATTTTGTGTAGCATTTATGAGCATAAATTTCATTTAATTTAGAATCCAATTTTTTGAAAAAAATGGGTACCTCTACCATGCAAGCATGCAAATTAATTTTAAATCAACTGACCCAGTGTTGGAGATGCTTTTGCTACTTTTCTTGTTGGGCGGCGGCAACACAGGCGGCGGCCGACACCAAGCGGGCATCAGTTGGCACCACGGGGGCATCAGGGCCGGACACCAGGCGAGGACGGCGGCCGCGGCAGCCGCAGCAGCGGTGGCCGTGTCGACGGCCGAAAGTCGCGCCTCGTGCTGCGCCCCCAGCAGACTGAGGTACTCGGAGGCCTTGGGGGCCTCCTTGGCTAGCGGGGGTGGCACGGCTTTGAGGTCGAGCGGTCGGTCGCTCTTTTCCGACTTGACGTCGACCTCGATGGATGACGAGGTGTCGTCGTCGTCCGGCCGGGGCGAGGAGTCGCGGCCGGGGGCGGCAGGGCTCGGGGGTGGCGAGGGTGCTTCGCTGTCGCTGACGTCGCCCATGGCACTCACAGAAGCAAAGTGTGCTCCTTCAAGTCTCCGCGAACGCGAGTGAGTCGAGTGGCCTCCCCCTCAACCCTCACGAGTGCTCTTGCAGGGGTTGCAACTCTTGATGACGAGTGGCCAACTTGAGCCGCAAGGGTGGGGGCACGAGTGGCCGCCGAGAGCAGGCCCCACTCCCCCACTCGCGGGGGCCGCGCCAGAGGCGGGACTCCACCGGGTCCAATGGAGGTGCTGGGAGTGGCGTGAACGCCAATTGATTTTTTGCGCGCTTCTTCTCATCACCTGAGCTGCCGCTTCTGCTCATTGTGTTCTCAGATGTAAAACATATTTTTTGCTTTCTTTGTTGTTCTGCCCACTGTATAGTGGTGAAGCATAAAGCACCCTTAGGAAGCAAAAAGGCAAAAAGCTTTTGCATCGTATTTAGTAGTGAGTTAATATTATAATCATTTTGAGTTGCATGCTCAATAAATTTAATTTATTTAATTTTTATTAAAAATTGAATAATTGTGCATAATTTTTTTTAAATAATTAGAAAAGATCAATTTTAAATGATTTAATAATTATTAATTGAAATATAAACACGATTTCAAAATTTTTTATGTTCATTTTTTAATACTGATGTCATATTATGCAAAAGTATAAACAACGAGATAATTTGAGTTTTGTTTAACAAATATCTAATACGGTTTAAAATGACTGCTAAAAGTGCAAAAATGAATTTTTCCATAGCATTGGTGAATATTCAAGAATGAAGAGTGGAAAAACTTTACTTATTAACTTGCGATTAAACAAAATATTTTGTGAATTTTAAATAAGTTGAATTTATTTCAATACAATAAGACAAAAGATATTTTGTGATTATTATAATTTTTTTGTTATGATTAATTTGCAATATTTATATAATAAAAAAAAATTTATCCTTCTTTTCTTTTAGTATGGTTTGCATGCAGAATTATTTATATAGCACTAAAATTTTGATCAACGCAAAGTCTAAACAGGAAAAGCTTGTCCTTCCTCTCTACTTTGCATGGAAATTAAAATTCAATTACGCTCTCCCCACAAGCGGTGCTGTAAGTTGCCGAAGTCAAAAAGGAGGAGCAAACATCAAACATTCTCCAACCCTCTCATTGTTGTGCAAAAGAGCTTGCACGAATATAGGGTGCAGAAATTCTGAGATGATTTTTTTTTCTTTTGCCAAATCGTGTAGTCGTTTTTTATAGTCCACCTCAACACTCGTAAAATATATTATTTGCCGCCACGGTCTTTGTGCAAGAGGCCCACTGGGGGGGGGGGGGGGGGTCGCCATAACTTTATAACCGTTTCCGTGCGAGGAAGCGAGAAACTGCAACTGCAAGAAGAGAGCAAGTTTTTGCCGCCGAGCTGTCAACGAATGAATGGAAAAAGTTTAATGCCGTAATGCTCCTCGCATGCATGCATCGCCACCTTTTCTTTCCCAGGCGAGCGTTTCACGTTGGATTAAAGCTTGATAATAATTTCTTGAGTGCTGCTTTGTCATCTCTCTCTTATGTAAAGTGCCTCTAAAGTTTAGAGCAAACAAGCTTCTGGAAATGTGCTGCTCTATTATCTTTCATAGTGCTTGCTTAATTCTAAAATTTATTGATCACAGAAAAGATTTTAAAATAATTTATTGAAATTTCTTATCTGATACCGAAGGCGTAAAGGCGTATTTAAGTTTGAGCCGCATGCTTTATAAAGAGATATTACACAATTTGAACAGGAATTTGACGGTCATTCGCCGTGCAATGCGATTAAATTCTTTCCAAAAAGAGGGTGGAATTCTCCGGCTGAACGGCACAAGAAACGGAATCAAGTGTTAAATTTGGTATATAAGAAACGGTGCTCGGAGTGCATGCGTGTCGTGATTCCGTGATTAATAATCCTATTAAACTATTATCAAGGCGAGGAAGTTTGTCAGATATACCGCGCGCTTCGGTCCATTCATTCTGATCCAGAAAAAGAAATTTAAAAAGGATCTCCCTCAGGAAGGTTACAAAGGCAGCAGGAAATATAGCCTCGTACTTTGTCACCCTTGTATATGCAGGTGTGCCCGGCGTATAAAGTAAAAAGCTGCCGGCTATATTTACCTGAATGCTCCCCCGACCTCAAATATTAGGAAAAGAGAATAGCCGCGCGCGGCCAGCCACACATGCCTCAACTCAAAAAATCCTCCTTTCCCACAGAGAGAAATTGTTAAAAAATCTCTTTACACCAAAACCAATTTTCCCCGCTCCTCTGGGTTCTTATTTTAAATTTGACCCTTACCCATGGCTACTTTTCTTCTAATGATCTGCTTTCCCATGACGATGGGTCCAGCAGAGGAGAGTGAGAATTTCTTAAATCTGGGCGCACAAGTGCCAAAAGCTGCGGGAGTGCACTTGAGAAAGATGTACCTGAGTTGAGCAGCTTTTGCATCGAATCAGGTGTGGTCCAGCGGGAGCAGTAAAAAATTTCTACACCTGTTTTCTAAGAGGCCGCAAACATCAGAATTTCAAAGGGAACAAAAAAAATTGACTGGAGAGGATTAAGGATTTGAACAATCACTTGCAAAGTTAGAAAAGGTCACAAGACTTTCTCACACATGCTGTAAACGTTCAAAACAGCGTTGAATAATGAGGAATAGAAGAATTAAAGATAGACTAACAATCAGTGACATCAGAATATTTTAGTTTGAATAGGGATTAAATATTGATCCAATGTATTTTATTTTTAGATACTAATAAACTAAAACTAATTAAATATTTTAAATTAATATTAATGCTAATTAAAAAACACAAGAAAAAGAACTGTTTAATCATTCATCATTCTTAAACAAGTCACAAAATTTTTTAAAATTTAAATTAAATAAATTTAATTTAATTTTTTCAAATATATTTTACACACAGTTAAATTATAATTTTTTAGAAACATAAAAATAATTTATTTATGTAGATCAAATTTTAAATAGTAAAAATAACGCTATTTCAGCGTTGATTCATGATAATTATTTCTTTGACAATCTTTGTCACATTTTTAATCTTTCAATTTTCAATAAATATTCCTTTACAAATATACTCAAAATACATATTTTACAAGCTTTTCCTCAAAAGAGAAGGAAAAGCCAAAAGTTTTAAAAATAGAACAGCGGCTATTTGAAATTTACGAAGGCCACCCCCGCGGATATATCATGCACATCTATCTATAGTGCTGGTCACACGGGGTCTGTGGCTCGCGTGATTTGCGTTTGATGTGATGCCGCTCGCCACTTTATTGATACAAGGATGCAACAACGCAGAATTCCCACCCTCGAAATAAAACCGGGCGTTGGTGGAAGCGGCGACTTCTTGCCGCTCGCGAGCACAAAAGCCAGGGTATGCGCGCGTGTAACAGGAAGTGCCGACTTTTATCGTGTGGCTTGAGCCACTTCCCCGGCCAATTCTCATGACCCGGCTGAACTCTGGCCATCAATATCAGATTTTCGATTCATATCAGGTATATATGATTACAGCAATAGCCAATCCATTATAACTCGCAACATAACTGTTGATATTCATTTCAGCAAATTCAAAAAGGACATGCAATGCATCAATATAAAATCATTACGGTCGGATTGAGTTGTATTACGATACTTGCAGGCTTAAAAATGTTTTATATCAGAAGTATTGAATAATTATTGTTCTTGAAATAAATTATATAAATAATTATTTTGATTTTAGAGTGCAATTTTATTAAATTCATGATTAATAATATTTTAAACCCAATTATACTTCACATTTAAAAAAATTTGGAATGGAAAATATTATAGAAGGAAATTTAAGTCAAATTCAAAATATTATCGCACTCCATTCCTTAATCTAAATAATGTTATTTCTAATTGTATCAGAACTTTCTGCCATGGGGACTGGGATGTATAAGTTATAAATTGTATGCTAAACTTCTTTATACAATTTAAATGCAAACTACTCAGCCACTGTCTACGAATATATGTACATGTGTGTGTCTTCATGTCAGCTAAATACAATCAAAATATGGTGTGTTGAGTGTGTGAAAGGCGCCGGGTGTGCGTTACGTGATGCATCCCTCTGACACGCTTTACCAAATCACGTGAAATGCGCCCCCTGTTTTATACCAGCGGCTATTTTAAAAGCATATCAACCAACACAGCACACACTCGGTTGAGGGATGAAAAAATGAACAGCAGTTTTCCAGGCAAAAGTCGAGTACAGCCCATCAAGCATGTTATCGGCAGAATAAATCTTTACAGCATAAATCTATTTGCCGCAAGACTAATGCTTTATACAGCTGCATCAGAATATCTGTATTTTAAAGTATCATACAAATCCTAATTTCATCCACAAGATACTAATGGTATGTAGTGCAAAACTTTCAAATTACATTTTTAGAAAACTAAAATAAGAAATACAAGCATGAAAATGTCACACTGACTTTGGAAATATTTTCCAGAGCTTAATTTAAAATATGTGATAAATAATAGAGTTCTAGTAAAAATTATATTATATTGCAACGAGGGTTAAAAACGTGAATTGAAATTGGAAGCTAAAATTTTAAATTTTCCATTTCAATCTTAGAAGTAGCATAGATAATTTGATTTGCATGTGAAATAACCAAAAATCTCCCCGAAAGATCCTCAAAAGCTATATGTTTGCCTTCATCCAATATTGATCAAACTTGATTCACGCTGATTTTTAATATTGTTATCTTGCGCACGCGGCTGATAGAGAGCGAGCAAACGACGATTTCACTTCGATGCCAGCGCGCTTATCAATATTCGGCGCATTACACACAATAAGAAAAGTGACACACACTGCACGTAAAAGCTCGCGCGCACCATACGAAATCGCTTATAACACACGTCGGAAAGTAATCAGACAATTATTGCATATTGTCATATCCCGTCACGAAAGCGCCAATATCTATTAACACGCCTTTAGAGCGTTGGGGAAAAACGAATTATCGCGCAAAGGGCTCGCAATACGTTCGGCAAATCAAAGTCCGTTTCTCAAAAATCATTCGGTGACCTTCTTCAGACTTCAAATATTATAAAAAGAATTGAACATTATCATGGATCATGGAAAGAAAACTCTTCTTCATCACTCGACAGTAGAAACGAAATAAAAAATGTAAGCTGTTGGTTTTATCCTCTCGCAGTCTGCTCAACTGCCCATTGCAGCGGACATCATTAGTCAAAGAGCTAACAAGACGCTTTTTGAGGCGCACTGCGATGTTTTCCCTAATGTGAATTTGATAGTGGCTAAGTGAGCGGAATAAAAGGCTCATTACGCTTGGCACAAGTGACGCGGCAGATTGCATTGAGCGGCCGTGAGAATTGCTAATTCTCATCCGAACTTGCCGTAATTGTGGACGCATCAAGTGTGGACCTCCCCGGTGCACACTTGCACAGCAGCACACGCAATTCGATCAGTCGTGGTAAAAGGACTGGTATTTTATCATTTATATTTTCATGGTATCAAAAGTTTTCCTGTTGTGTTGAAGTTTAATTGAAAAAATTCTAACTGTTAAATTTGTTCAAATTATAAAAAAAAAATTTTATTTATATTTCAAGAAATTTTTTTAATTTCTCAAGATATTAGGTAAGCGCTATTTAGTATTTTATTTATTAAGTATTTTTTTTTATCCCATTTTCATTGCTATGCCGATGCTATAGAGATTCTATGCAACCTGCTTTGCTCCATTGTTTAGCGGAGCAGCTTTCCTTTCAAGTTCAGGGGCAAAGTGTTAGAAAATAAAAATAACATTATTCCACTCAATTTAACCTTTTAAAGCTATATATAAAAATAATAAAAATTTTCTGTCATTGCGCCTACCAGTGAAAATTCCCAAGTGTCAGAAAGAAAAAGCTATCACAGCTTGGCAAAGGTGCTGTCAATACACGCAGCAGAAAATAAGCCGGCGTTCAAGTTGGAATTAAAAGTGTGTGTAATGATGCCCGCCACCCTGGCCGCTTCGGTGAAAAGCAGGCCACACACCTGCGCTCGAGACGTGTGTTTGTTTGCATCTCACACCTAACTACAATCATTTACAGATGATTTGCCGCGCACTAAGAGAGTGTTTTGGCCGGCAGCAGCAGCGGCAACACTTAATGCCTCGCGCTTTGTTAACCTCGACGCGGCTCAGCCTCCTTCAGATAAACGCAAATTTAATTCCTCTATGGCCGTCACTCATAGCAGCGTCGATTCAATAGGCCTCGAGCTGTTTGGGAAATGCACGTCTTTTGAGGACGCTGCTTTTAATGGGGCGATAAATAGGCCATCAAAACAGCCTATTACGATGCGAGAGCTGTTTTCATCAAGTTATTGGTCTGTCTGTCATTGTTGCAATTGTTGAGATGCGTTTTTGGAGCGAAAAACTATTTCAAGAGCGGAAGAGGAAGAGCCATACATAAAAATTTTACTATTCTCATTTCAGCAAAATGCAGTGAAAATTGCTGATTGGTAAATGTATTCTTATTATTCCAAATAAAATACATCCTAAATTTTAGCGTGTCTACCTACAAAAAATACTCAAATTTCAAAGCAATGGTGAAGAAAATTAAAAAAAAAAATACATGAAAAAGAAAACTTATGACACATACAATAATATTTCAATAATTTTTTAAAAATTTTTTTTGCCCAACAAATATCTAAGATATAAATTGGCAGAGACATACAAAAATCAGTTGTTTAAAGGCCACAGGCAGTTCCAACAATGCGAAACGAATAAAGTGATAAATCTGAAACTTCTTACAAACTTTGTTGTGGTTATGAGTTAAAATGTCTTCAATTTAAAAAAAAAATTGTATCGCATGAAGGAACCGCATATATTATAGTTTCTAAAATTATTAAAAAATCTTTTAATTTACGCTACATTTACATATTTTTAATTTTTTTAAAAATTAAACCATTTTAATTTTCCAATAACTTATTATTAAATAATAATTTTTAATATATTTATTTTATGTAGTGTTATTTAATGTTTATGATTTATTAAAGAGGATTTGAAAAAAGTGGAAAAAAGTATGAAAAGTGATATTATTTATAAAAATTAATTTTTTAAAATTTTATTTAGCCAATTTTACAGTCTGCCAAAATAAATCGATTATCTTTGCTTGAAAAATTAATACTCATGAGATGGGGTTCTTAAAATTTGAAGTAATAATTTAAAGTGACGAAATAATTTTCAAAATATTATAATCCTCACCTGTAGTCATCTTCGATGCCTCCAAAGTCGCCCTGCGCCATTGCCCACGAGTGGTGGTCGAGGTGTTCAACAAAGTGCTCCTCGTACATGTTGTTTGGCCCAAAGTTGCCGCTGTTGGGGACAAAAATGTGTTTCTGGCCCCTGGGCTGCGAGGGGGTGGCTTGGTGGTGATGCTCCAGTGTGCCGAGCGAGACAGACAGCCGATGATTGAAGGCTGCACTGGCAAAGCCGCCGAGGTCCACCTGGCCATATTGGGTCTGATAACGCGGCTCCGTGATAACAACAAGCGCAACCCGCGGCTGACAAGGCAGGAGCTGCTGATAAAAAAAAATCATCGCCGGCCGCCGGCCAAATCTCGGCCGCGAACTGCTCGATTGATTGCCGTGGAATTGGGAAAGCACTCGAGTAAACGTCTCATCCTCAAGGGAAAAGAAAAAAAAATCACAGCACGCGCCTAAATAACTATGAACTCCGTACAAATTTCAAAAATACTTATTAATTTAATTATTAAATTTTTTGTTCAGTAAAAAATAATATTAACGAGTAAAAAAAGATATTATATAGATGTATTCAAATTGACGGTCAAACGTTTCTCTATTATTTTGATTTTTTACAGGTAAAATTAAAATTATCTCTGCTGAATTAAAATATTCTTAAAGATTATTAAACGCTGGGTGGAAATTTGTTGTCAAACTGTTTACATTATGTTGGTAGCAACTGCAATTTTCAATTTTGCTGCATAGCTCTGCAATATTGTGATCAACAAGAATTGTGATGGCGCAGCGGTGAGAGCGAATTGTGAGAGTTTAGAAAAAGAGGATGCGAGCGTCCGACAGGCATGAGAATGGTTGGTATCGTCCCCAATTGAAGCGCAAAATTATTTCCAACTGCCCGGATAACATTATTCCATAGGAGGTTAGACATTCCTTTCCTTCCGCGCTGCCTCGTTGATAGTTGCAGATTCGCTCGCAAGAGGCCACTGCTAATCAGTTTGTTTTCATCAGCTGGCGCGCTCGTGTTTTCGTCTTTAAAATTCTTGTCTGAGAAATTACGATTTAATTCAATTTATTGCAGTAAGTGTCTTGATGCGAGTTGTATTTTGCGAAAATATTTTACCCAAGTTTATAAATATTTCTTGAGTAAAATGCCGATCACGCCGGTGCAGTTTGAAAGCTCTCGGGCCAAAGACCAGGCCCGACAGGACCTTCGAGAAGCAAGGGAACGAGCTATGGAACAGGTTCAATCGAAATCACGTAATATTTTATTTTGACTATTATGAATTCCGCAGGCAAAATTAAAACACGACAGACGCGTTGCTGACGAAGAGAGGGCTAGAGAAAGAGGTGACGATAAATGGATGCTTCCGTCGGTCGAAGCCCGGCTTGCAGAGGAGTCCGGCAAAAAGAGCAAAAAGCACAAGAAGGAGAAAAAGCAAAAGAAGAAAAAGAAGAAGCACAAGAAGGAATCCAGTTCTTCAGTATAATTTTTCTGATATTTATTATTCTAATTAACCGACATTTTAATCAGGACAGCGACACTGACAGCAATTCTGATGACGAGTGGGTTGTGAAAGGTGAGAAGAAAAGCAAGAAAAAGGAGTCAGCAAAGGAAAAACCGGCTGAATCTGCTGGTGAAACGTCCAAGCCAGTTCGAGACGATTGGATGATGCTGCCGGATTTAGTTCCGTGCATTACCAGGGATGAGATCAGACAAAGTCGGAAGCCCAAAGAGGAAAGAGAGGCAGAAGAGAAAAAGAAAAACGTTCTGGACAATGTAATTCCATGATTTATTATGTATGCAATGTTAATCTTCCTAATTTAAATTTAGCCAGGGCAGTATGAGAAGGAGTTGAATCCATACTGGAAAGACGGAGGAACTGGTCTGCCTCAAATGGAGAAAAGTGACGAACTAAAACTTCCGAGCAAAACTGTGGGAGACCAAGGAACTGGCTGGCTCCGAAAAGCTCTGAAAAGGATTTACGAACAAGCTGAAGAGACTGGAGAAGATCCAGAAGACATTGCTTCTGAGAGATGGGGTGTAAGTCTTTACTAAAGTTTTGAGCTCGATTTTATTTCCTAACTTTTAGTCCTTGGAGAAGCTTGAGAGTATGATTGCTGACGCCGAAGGACGCAAAAGATCTGAAATTAGAGATAGTTTTCATCGTGGCTCAAAAGGCCAAGGTTCACGTCCGAGATTTGCACGTCCCCGAGATGATTACGAGGAACCGAGAGGGAGAGAAAAGGAAACTGGGCGCAGTAGCTTTCGAAAGCCTTCTGATGATGATCTTGAAAGCCGTCCTGGACCGAGTTTCTCCAGAGGACGTTCCGAACGAGAGTGGGATAGAGATAAGGTGAGGGATAAGAGATCTCCTGACAAGACAAGAGATAGGGGACGGGATAGAAGGTCTTCAGAACGGCCCAGAGACAGAAGATCGCCCGAGAGATCTCGAGATAGGAGGTCACCGGACAGATCAAGACGGTCGCCTGATTCACGCAGGGAGAAGAGGTCCCCAGACAGGAGAAGCTACCAAAGACCTCGGGATGATGATTTTGAGGAGGATCGGCGGAGAAGACCTGATTTTGATAGAAAAGTGGATTTGAAGAACAAATTTCAGAAACCTAGGGACGAAGATGATGGATTCAGTTTAAAACCAGCTAGGTCTTCTGGTGGTGTTAAAAGTTGGCGCAAAAAAGCTGAAGAGCCTGCAAGAGAAGAAAAGCCGAAAGAGGAAGTTGCCACCACCTCGAGGAGTAGCAAACAAAGGTTACCTTCTTCATCAGAATCATCCAGTTCTGAAGAGGAGGAACAACCAGAGCCTGCCAGACCGCAGCTTTTGACTGAAAAGGAAATGAATGAAATTGGAGCAAAAATTGTCAAAGCTGAAATTTTGGGAAATGACGTGAGCTATTTCGAGAAGTAATTTTTTATTTTAAATTAAAATTTGATTAACAGGCACTGGCAGCAAAATTGAAGCAGCAGTTAGAGGAGGCAAGGACTTCGAGAGAAGAGGCCAAGGCAGCAGGCGTGAACCTGAATAAACTGAAAGAAAATAAAGAGGAAGTGGTCATTCTCACAAAAACAGACTCCAAGGGTTTCACCAGGCCCATTCAAGAGCCAAAGTACAAAGAGCCAACAGGTGGCAGACGCAAGAAGCAAAAGGTCGCCACTCACAACAAACAAGGCGAGAGGGAACGCTACTTCCCTGATGACGACAAATACTCCCTTCAAGATATTGTAAATAATTTCTAACTTGTATTTAACATCTTCATTAAAATTTTTGTATCTGCAGTTCACCAGGGAAAAACTCAATACAGTTGAGGACAGCAATAATGAGTTTGCCAAACTGGTTTCCAAGGTTAGCATAATTATAATTTTTTAAATCATTTGGTAATTTTGAATTTGCAGGGTACAAAGCATGCCGGGAAAGGAGAATTTGACATGGACGAGGTGTTTGAGGAGAAGGCGCGGATGAAGGAAGCGGACGCCAAAACACAGGCCAGAGAAAGGGACCAAGCCGTGCGGGAACACCAGAGGGCAAGCAATGCCCTCGACAGCTGTCAGTGGTGTGTTGACAGCAAGAAAATGCTCAAGCACTTGATCGTTGCTCTGGGATCAAAAGTATTTACTTGACTGAAATCAAGCAAATATAACTAAAATTATTTTTCAGGTTTGCCTGTGTCTCCCTCCATACCAGTCATTGACAGAGGGACACTGCCTGCTGGTGCCAACCTCACATGCTACCTGTGCAACAATGCTGGACGAAGATGTATGGGAGGAAATGCAAGTAAGTTGTGAAATATTTATGTCTGTTTATCCTACACTTAATCCTTATAATTGTAATTTGCAGACTTTCAGGAAAGTCTTGACAAAGATGTTTTTATCAAAAGATGAGGATGTGATTTTCTTTGAAAATGCTCGGAACATCAGAGGATTTCCTCACATGGTCATGGAGTGTGTTCCTGTCGATAGAGATTCAGGAGCATTGGCACCAATTTATTTCAAAGTATTAACATTTTATTTTCTTTAAATATTTTTCTAATAGCTGCAAATTTAGAAAGCAATTCAAGAGTGTGAGATGGAATGGGCTACAAATGTGAAACTTGTAAACCTGGCTGGAAAAGGTCTTCGAAGAGCAATTCCGAAAGGTCTGCCGTATTTCGCAGTGAACTTTGGAACGGACGATGGATTTGGCCACGTTATCGAAGATGAGACTACTTTCCCACCAAATTTTGCACAGGTAATTTTTTTAATAAAAACGAGATGTTAAGCCAATTAATTGTATTTTAGGAAATTATTGGTGGCATGCTGGACCTGGACCACCAGCTTTGGAGGAAACGACATAATGAAAATTTTGAGGTGCAGAGGAAGAAAGTAGTGGCATTTTCTAAAGACTGGGCTCCATTTGATTTTACAAGAAAAAGGAAGAGAGACAGTTCGTCCAGTTCAGATTCAGACTGATTGTTTTTCTTTGTAATATATTTTGAGGCATTTTTCCATTTTCTAAATGCAATCACAATAAAAAAATACAACGAAATTATCTGAATTTTAATGATTGAAATTCACCTATATAAATAGTATTTTTATTAGAAATTTTTCTTTATTGAGCTAATAAAAAATTAAATATTAAAAAAAGTCATCCGTCATCCATGCAAAATACAGAACTTATATTTTTTTATCATTCAAATATATATATATATTTTTTTTTTTTAATTTAATATCGATGTGATTTTAAAAATTATGACCAAATAATTATTTTTGAGAAAGTAAAGTTGAAAAATATTAAATATTCGAAAATATTATTTTTACTATTGTAAAAAAAAGTACATAATATAACTATGTATGTATATACGTTGTAAAATCGTGATCGCCACGACAAAGCGCGCGAGTAATTAGATACCAACATAACCAAGAGAATTCTCGCGCAGGAATTACGTTGGACGGTTGGCAGCCCTACATAAATAAAAGCGTAAAAAGCGTTTGTTTATACATAAATCCGGACGCCTCAGAATTTAATAAAATGTAAGTAAAAATCTAAATATTTCTGTGTCATCTTAGCTGAAATAATAAATCTTAGCGTCAATTTACGTTCAGTGCTAAATTTGAAATCCATCGATATGCGTTACAGTGCATTTTTCACATAAATTTCATTATTTTAGGGTTCGGAATAAGAAAGATCCTGCCGGCAAAAGCGGTTCTGACTCGGAGGCGTCAAACAAAGAAAATAAGAAAGAAAGAGGCCGAGATAAAGAAAAGAAAAAAAGGAATGCGTCCTCATCCAGTGACAGTTCTCGCAGCAGGTATATTTTTCTCAAGTTAGTCCTGCGGACAGTTATTTTATTTGTAAAATTTGTTTTGCAGCTCATCCAGCAGCAGTTCCCGCTCGTCCAGTGGCTCTTCAAGTTCTAGAAGCTCATCTTCCTCTTCGGGATCTTCATCAAGGTCCAGTTCCAGCAGTTCTGGATCGTCAAGCGGCTCAAGCTCTCCTAGGCGGGGTCGCAAACAAAAGAGGAAGTGAGTTAAATCTTCGTGCTTTTAATCAAACTTATCCATTTCCCTTCCGACTGAAATGAAAGAACTAATGACTCACGCAATTTATTTTTAGGGGAAGTGGAAGCAGAAGCCGTAGCCCAACTGACAAAAGGAAGGCTATTGGTGCGGCCGCTGAAAAGGTCAAGGACAAAGACAAGAAGTCTGACGAAAAGCCGAAAGGCAGAGCAAAGTCAAAATCTCGCTCTCGGTCAAGATCTAGGTATGAAAAGACTCAACCATAATTCACAGTAAATTAATTAAAATCGATCTTAATAGATCAACTTCTGCAAAGCGCGCTGCTGCAGCTAAAAGAAGGCGGTCACCAACTCCAAAACCAATTAAGATCCACGTTGGAAATTTGACTCGCAACGTCAACAAGGAGCACATCACGGAGATCTTCACCACTTTTGGGACAATTAAATTCTGCGACTTTGCAGTCGACCGTCTCAACAACAACAAAGGGTACTGCTTCATCGAGTTCAACTCCCCTGATGATGCTGAGAATGCAATGAAGAACATGGACGGGGGACAGATTGACGGGCAGGAAATAACCTGTGCTCCTGTCCTTGCTGTTACTCGTCCACCAAACCGAAGGCCTCCTATCAGACGCTCTCCCATACCAAGACGTTCTCCTCCCAGATGGAATCGAGGACCGCAGAGGTCAGTAAATAGCTTGCCATTAAAGCTATTTTAAAATTAAGTGACCGATTGGAATTAATTCAAAAAATTGTGAATAATTGAAAAGCCAAGATACAAACAATAAGAAATAAAACAGGATATTAATTCAAGTTTTTCATCAGGTTCCGTGGAGGTGGCGGAGGAGGAGGACGCAGACCATCTCCTCCTGGTCGGCGCCGTTCACCTATCAGACGTCGTCCTCGTTCCCGATCTCGTTCTCGCAGCCCAGCACGCAGGCGCCGTTACAGCCGATCCAGCTCCAGCAGCTCTCGTTAATCAAGCAAAATTGTGTTTCCAAGTTCAAATCACACACAAGGTGGCACCGGTGTGAAAGTTTTACTAGTTGCATCACTGTGGCTGCAATCATTGATGTCTTGTGTTTCTAGATGGTAATTTCAGCATTTTAAGCAAACTAAAATCTGTTGTCTGCAGTAACCTGTTGCAGACTGAACTTATGGTAACTTTAGAAACTTGAACTTTATTTCACTTTGTATATAATTGAGCAAAATTTTCAATTAAACTTGACTAGAACAATTTGAAGCTTCTCATTTGCAATGTATAAGATTTATGGTATTCTGCAATTTAACCAAAATGAACAAGTAAACATCAAGAAGTCAGTCTCTGGCAGACATAATCTCAGTTTATTTTAAACAAAAATAATATGCAATGCCTTACCGTTGCCATTTTATTAAAATTGAACTTAATACTAATTTTGAGAAAAATTTTCTTGAAGGAGCATGAACATACAATAATTATAATTTTGATTTTTTTTCCCATAATAAGAGTTTCTTGGATTATTTTTTCCCAATGTTCCTCACTTGCGTCAATTTTCCTTACTTTCTTTTAGCATGCTCCCTTTAGACAAGAGTGGGGTTTGCAAGGTCCGTGTTATCAAAATATTATTTCCTGGTTGCTGCCTTTTGTTTATATTACACTTCCTGTACACAATCAGTCCGAAGTAAACCATAATGAGGGTGTTGTGAGATTGCAATTATTCATTATTCATAGACCTGCGACATGTTTCCACACAGAACAGAGGTACTAGATTTTTTTTAAATAATCATCTTTGGGTTCCCTAATAATTTATTATTTTGGAGTCCATGCCGACGGTATTTCCAAAAAGATTGTACACCTACGATATGGCAGAAGACGACGCGTTGACTTTAAAAGAAGCATTAAAGGGAATATTAATAGACGACAAAAGGATAATTAACATTTTGACCAATCGATCAGCAGAGCAACGGCAAATGATAGCTGAAAAATACATGTCATGCTATTCAACGGTATTTATATATTTACAATTCAATGTTTTTATTTTTAGTTACACCCAAAATTAATTTTTAATCCGTTTATGAGTAGAATCTTGTTGATGATTTGCGAGCATTGTTAGTCTCAAGCGACTTTGCAAGCACTTTGGTAGCGTGGATGACACCCTTGCCACGATTTTATGCGCGGGAACTGCGTTATGCTATCACAGGGTTTAGGAACCATAACGATGAAATTTGTGAAATCCTCTGCTCGCTGAACGTAAATAATTTGTTGGCTGTCAAAACTGCATACCTGGAGTGTAAGGATATGCCATGAAACTGCCAATTTTTATTTAATATTTTAATAAACTATAAATATTCGAAGCATTTGGAAAAACAGTGGAAGCTGACATCGAAGACCAAAACTTCCCACCGCAGTTCAAACAATTTATTCTGAGCCTTTGCAAATGCTTCAGGAACGAAAGTGATACACTCAATGCTGCTAAAATATCAAACGACGCGGACGCAATTTACATAGCATGTAAAATTTTAAGTCCACAAAAAGGAAGTCGGAATAATTTTTGATTAAATAATAAAGGCAATAGGGATTTCGAGGCCAGTGAGAGTGATGTTCAAGTCGTATCGGAAATTCTTACAATGCGCAGTTTATCACATCTGCGAGAATTAAGTGAAGAGTTTCATGCCCTTTTTGGTAAAGATATTGAAAAGGTCGTCAAAGATTCTTTCGCACCGCCTATTAAAGATGCGTTTGTGGCAATGCTGAATTTCGCATGTGACTCGGATGGATTTTTCGCCGAGCGACTCTACAACAGCATGGTTGGACTCGGCACGCGAGATCGTGACCTGATCAGACTGATCGTTACCAGGGCGGAAATTGACCTGAGTGGCATCAAAGTCGCCTTCCTGCACATGTACGGAAAAACTTTGGAATCTTTTATTGAGGCAAGAAAATAATTAAAAATATAAGCATGAAATAAATATATTATAAAATATTCATTTGCTTTAGGGCGATTGCTCTGGCGTGTATAAGAAATTGCTTTTGGCCCTGGCGACTCCATCAGTATTGAAAACAGGGTGAGCGTTGACGAGTTTTGGCAAAACGTATAAATACAAAATGGATTTCAACCATATCAAGAAAAAATGAAGGAAACATACTACATAATATTATTTTATTGGCTTGTGATTAGAATAAGTAAAATTTAAATATTAAAAATTAACGCGATAGAATTTAAAAATTAATAAAACACAACTAAAAACTGAAAAAAATTATTTTTTTTACCAAACTATGGAGCACGGAGCACTATGGAGATTTACTATTTACTGTAATTGTGTGACTGCTGGTTTACAAAAAAATAAGGAACGTGCCAAATTTTCAACTTATAAACCACTTGATAGTCTTATATTTTAATATTGACATTAAAATACTTTTAACATAACACAACACACTACGTGTATAACAGCTTATTTGTGCTGCAGGATGTATAGCTCAAATTTAGCAGGGTTTTTGCATTTAGTTTTATTTTTTAGCGCTCGTTTCATTTCAAATTAGATGCTTTTTATTTCTTTTTTGTAAATTAGGAAAACGTGAACGGAAGTTTCAAAATTACGCTCCTCAAAGTCCTCAATATTGCCCGTTTTATTTGCTTCTCTCGCCGCGAGGGGCAGGCGCGTTTGACACGTCGTCACTAAACGCCTCAAACCTCAAACCTGCCTCAAACAAACAAGAGCCCCGCCACCGCTGTTCGCTGTTATTTTCAATTTTCACTTGCCGGCAAGCCTCGCAGCAGGTGCTCGACATCGCGATAAGCCTTCTTGAAAAGCGCAAAAAGTAAGATTATAATTATGCGTCTTCTCCATTAGCAATCGTAGGGTACGTTCGAAGGTTTTGGAGGGGAATATTGGACAGTAGTTTTTTCTTAATTATATTATCCAGGAACCGTATACAGCGCAGTAAATTCCTTCATTTTGTGAAGGTGGTCTCTCCTGTCTTATTCCCTAGGCGTCTAGGCGAGTGTATTTTGGGTGGAGCTAAATTTAGGCTTTTGATATTAGACTTCCTTCAGAGCCTTGAACTACGACTTTTGCTATGCATTCAATTTGAATAAATATTTTGCATAATATACAAAATATATTATAGCATACATAGCATTGAAAAAATATGGAATCTGTTAAAAAACAACATTCAGGATACTTTTTTGTAATTTATTGAATGATTAAATTGACAATGACTAAAATGGTTGCAAATGGCAATTTTTAATTCAAGCTCTAAATCACTCTAATTATTGAGCAAACAACATAATGTACCTTGCACCTAATGTGACCTTTTTTAACCTTGACGAGTTCCCTATCTTTCTGGAGGAAAATGAATTTCTTATCTAGATTAATGCGACAAATACTTTTTCCTCTGACCTCTGACGTTGTTATAATGCCCAGTGACCGCCTCTAATTTTTTGCCTCCTATATTAAAATATTGTGTTATCGCGCGCATTAATAGTCGCATGCTTTCCGAAAGTGAGCATAGTCCGGCCACTCATCCTTCGATATTTGCTGTACACATATTTTGTGCCTATTTGTATTATTATGAGAGAAAGGCTAAAGCGGCTCGCGACCGATCGAGGAATATCGCTCGCGAGCCCGCCGATCGAGGCAGGTCGTGTTGATTGAGAACAATAAAGGTTTACTTTACCTTTTAAGTGCCTTTTGTTTCCCTTCCAAAATCATAACAACGTCAAGAGTCCAGCCATTAATTGTATTACATTTTATTTTCTCATGCTTTGGCTCTACAATTCCTTGCGTCTGTAAGATTTGGATCGAAAAGTATGTGGCCACATAGGCTCGATCCGCTGTGTTGTTGTATTCGCCGCGAAGGTGGGCGTCGTAGCCGAGTGGGCTAGGCGGGGAGCCGCTGGTTGACTGAATGAGTTGGGTTGTTATTCTGAGTTTGTATGTTGCGTCATCGGCAGAGTCGCTACATCAAGTCCCCCCCAAGAAGCGGAGCGCAGAGGGCGTCGTCGGCAACTTCTTGCGTGGGTGAGCGTGTCGTGGCGGAGGCACCCCCAAACCTGCTGCGCCGTGGTTGACAGAGGCCGAGGAGTTGATGCGGTGTTGCCGGTAGATGTCGTGTTGATTGTTAGATGAACGGTCGCCGGTTCCTGCAGGAGGCGTGTCTCGGACTGCAGTGCACGGGTTCTGGGCACCAATGTAAGATTTGGATCGAAAAGTATGTGGCCACATAGGCTCGATCCGCTGTGTTGTTGTATTCGCCGCGAAGGTGGGCGTCGTAGCCGAGTGGGCTAGGCGGGGAGCCGCTGGTTGACTGAATGAGTTGGGTTGTTATTCTGAGTTTGTATGTTGCGTCATCGGCAGAGTCGCTACACGTCCAAGGCTAGGAGCATTTTAAATTTCTCAGGTGACTCACCTGAGTGAGTTTCGCTCTCACGTCATACATATACGTCATTACTATGACGTTAGCAAGTTAAATTCAGTGACGGCAATAGTAAATGAGTAGGGGTTCGTCCCGCTTACTAAGGAGCTTTTATATTGATAGCGCGTGCATTATCTTGTATTTATTTTCAGGGCTGGCTTTGAAGAGAAGCAGTCGCTTGACTTCCATTGCAAAAAGAACTCGCAGTTGAATATCTGGAAAAATGGCCTACCCTGGATATCCACCGCAGGTAAAAATATTTATTATTTTCCTATTTGTATGTAAATTGGGGGGGTGCTTTTACTATACGAAAAAAAAAAATAATAATAATAATTAACAAAATGGTGTATTAATTTTTTTTTTTAAATCAATTAATGCATTCAGCTATATCAATTATTTGCTATATAGTTAATAGTTTGTACTGAAATACAGCGGGAATCTTTCAAGAGAAAATTTACAGTTTAAATTTATTGATAAAAAAAAACAGAATATGCAATTAAGCAGTATAACTAATGAAAAATACTTTTAAAAAATTTGGAAGAAGTAAATTAAAATATATGACACTTATTAAATTAGAAATTAATTTATATTTTCAGATTTTCCTTGATAAAAACATGATACTAATTTCATATAATTGAAATAAGTCAAATCATTTCATTTCTTTAACATTGAAGATTGAAGTATCAAAAGAGTAATTCATTTAATTTTTCTTCCCAAAACCAGCAACCATACCCAAACCCTAATACTATGCCACCTTATCCTTCCCAGGGAGGATACCCTGGTGGACCACCACCTACGGGTTTTAACCCAATGTACCCTTCTCAAGGGGTTGGACCTTATCCTGCTTACCCTTCCGCGGTGCCAGGTTATCCACCTGCCGGCGCCCCAGGTTACCCTCCGGCGGGATATCCTCCAGCAGGCTATCCTCCGGCAGGCTATCCTCCGGCGGGCTATCCTCCGGCGGGTTACCAACAAGCAGGCTATCCTCCGCCTCAAGGGTATCCTCCCACTTCCGCTCCTTACCCAGGTGGCACCCCCGCAGCAGAGTACCAACAAGCTCCCGTCTATGGGGGTGCTGCCCCTCCTCATGCTGGTGCTGCACCAACTGCTAGAGCAAAGCAGGTAAATTAAGCGTGTTTTTCTCTAACCAAAAAGCTTTGAATTGAAATTTTGTGGTTTTGCTTACTTAACTGATTTTTTTTTATAATTAGGAGACATACGAGTTGGCTCTTTTTGCGGCGTTTACAAAATACTATAGTACACTATAGTATAATATTATATTTTTATTCAAGTGAAAATTTAGGTCGTTGATTAAAAAAAACATCAGATGCATTCATATATTATTAATTATTTGCATGGTTGAAATGAAAATAGCAAATTAATTAAAAACTAAAAGAGAAATAAATCTATAACTTGTTTTTTTATAAATCTGAAATAAATTTTTTTATTATATTGTCAAGTTAAAGTCGCTGAACCGCGTCAGTTTGACCACATGATTAAAAGTGGCTTTTGTAAATTATCTTATCGCTTAATTCTGTTATCTTTTCTTCACACCGCAGCGCTTGTTAGCTTTGCAAGTCTAGGTGGATCAATTGTCGCTACAAGAACCCAAGGACCATGCGGGACCATGTTAAATAATAAAAATTGATATTGCACTAAATTAAAGTTAGTTTGGATACTAAAAAAAAATAGATAGTATTGGAGGGAGTTAAATAAAATTAATCATAATTTGATAATAAAGAAAATTTTTGTATTGACCGAGAAGAATAAATAATAATAACAACAGTTTTTTTTTCATTTTGTGCATGTTGCTTTCTTTGATTTGTTTTCTAATTCAACATTTTTGATTATAATAAATATTTATAATTATTTTAGACTTTACGTAGCGAGCTCTCAACTATCACTCAATTGAATTTGGATGATTTTTGCGATTTATTCTCTTTTTTTGCCGAATTTTTGTTGTAAAGATATTTGAAAAAGAAAAAAATAATGCTATTCTCAATTGACTGTTTTAGTTTACTCCAACCGTCCGTCCAAAACAGCCATATGGCCCAGCTGATGAAGAGGCTGATGCCGCTGCCCTGCGAAAGGCCATGAAGGGGTTCGGAACAGATGAAAAAGCCATCATTGCTGTTTTGGCGAATCGCTCCAACCAGCAGCGCCAGTTGATTGCAAGGAAATTCACTGCTCTTTACGGAAAAGTATTTTAACAAGTTCTTTTTCTTCATGGGAAATATTAAATATTGTGTGTTAAAAAAAAATAGGACTTGCTGAAAGATTTGAAGAGTGAATTGGGCGGAAAGTTAGAAGATGTGGTCTTGGCTTGCATGACCCCTCTGGACCAGTACTTCGCAAAAGAGCTGAACCACGCTATTTCTGGACTGGGCACTAACGAGGAAACTTTGATTGAAGTTTTGTGCTCCCTCAACAACGTCTGGATTCACGCCATCAAGAATGCGTATCAGCAACGTTAGTATTTTCTCTAAATTATACAAATCTGAACCATATTTCTTCTAGCCAATTTAAAAATTATAAATTTTTAATTTAGTATACAAAAAGTCACTCGAGTCTGACATTAAGGGTGACACTTCTGGTTGCTTCGGGCGCCTTCTGATCTCCCTTTGCCAGGGAATGAGGGACGAAAGCCCTGTTGTTGACCCTGGACGTGTGGCAGCCGACGTTGCGGCTCTTTTCCAAGCTGGTAAATTTTCACATAAAAATTTAATTTGACACAAACTAAAAAATTCTCATTTACAGGCCAGAAAAAAATTGGCACTGACGAATCTACCTTTAACGCCATTCTGTCCAGCCGCAGCCTGTCTCACCTCAGGGAGGTGTTCAGGCAGTACCACCAAACTCACGGGGTGCCCTTTGAAAAGGTCATCAAGTCAGAGTTCTCTGGATCCATCGAGACGGGCCTTTTGGCCATTGTCAAGTGCATGACTGACTGCTCCACTTACTTTGCTGAGCGCCTGCATGACAGCATGGCGGGAGCAGGAACCAAGGACAGAGCTCTGATAAGGATCGTCGTCTCAAGGTCTGAGTGTGATCTTGGGGACATCAAAGTTGCTTTCCAACAGAAGTACGGAAAGAGTCTCGAGAGCTTCATTGAGGTATGTTGTAAATTTTTCTTTCTATATGTATGGTTTTAATATTTTTTGTTAATTTTAATAGGGCGATTGCTCTGGGGACTACAAGAGAATCCTAATTGCCTTGGTTACTGCCTAATATGGTCTTTTTATTGAAATACTATATAACCTCCATACTAAATTCTTCCATTTAAAGCTTCTTTGCATTTATACAAAATAATGAAATATCGTATTAAAATACGCATTAGCAAAGAGCAGCATTTTGACTGTTATATTTGAGAAACTGATTAACTCCTAAAGATAAATATTAATCCATGATTTGTGAAATCATCTTTTGAGCTTCCTTGCACTGCGTGTCTTGTTGATTAAAAAAACAACGATTTAATGTTATCAAATCAAACAATTAAATGTAAATATATTCTTGCTATAACCAATCCACAAAAAGGCATAATGCATTATCAATTTTTGAATAAACCAAATTTTACTCCAGTATGTGATGTAGTTTATTACATTGATTAAAAAAAAAATTCTTAAACAATACGTTAATATATATGCCGGAAAGTTTCAAAAATACGCTCGCCACAGCACGGTCTCCTGTAGTTAATCATCTCGCCGCTTCGCAGCAAAGGGCAGCGGCGCACCGACAGGAGACGCCTTGCCTTAACACGTCACTGGTGCTCCAAAAACGCTGGTGTTGTTTTCTAGCCGGCTTTAATTGAAAGCGATAATATTTGCTTATAATTGAATCGGTATTCAACGTTGCGACAAGACCATCACAGAACGTAAGTTTCCTGGTTTTCTTTTTGAGATATTATCCTCTTTGCTTATTTTCAACAACCTCGGAAAAAGTATTTTTGTCAGAGCAAAATTAAGACCGCCTAGGCCCTGGGGGATTGTTTTTTTTTTAATATTCAATGCAAAATCAACGCAAAATAATACACAAAAAGAGATAAGCATGAAAGCACAAGCATTATTGATTGTAAGGAAAGGGATCAAAGGGACTGCATGGAAGAAATGCCCCTTTCCTAGCAAAATAATTGTAAAAGCTCTGCTCATTGTCAGTGCATTGGCCTCAATTGCCCTTATTAAGGGGACCACATAATAAATTTTTGCCACAAGTACGCTCTGCAGTGGTGGAAACTGCTGCGCAACGGTCATCGCATGCGGGTGGCATATCGCTCCACGTTTTTTGACGACACGATACAAATAAATAAGCACCGCCAAACCTATGTGCGCATTTATACAATTTTGAAGTGGGCCAACCGTTCTCTGCACTTGAGTGGATCTAATTTTAGGTTTAATGTTATCTGATGATATTTTATATTATATAGAATAAAAAGAAATAAATTATCAATTGAGTCTATAATTAACCCAGATTTTGTGACTTCTAATTAATGCAGTTGACGTAGAAATGATTTATTAATTTTATTTAATAAATCTAATTATTACTAGAAACAATTTCAAATTTTTAATTATGAATTTAAAACAATTTTAAACTTTCATTGCTCAGGCAAATCCTTGCTCTCTATTGCTCTTGGGCCCATGCACAAGCATTTTAAATTTGTCAGGTGACCCGCCTGCGTTAAAGCACCTGAGTGAGTTTTTCTCACGTCATTACTATGACACATACTTTAAAGTTCTATTGTTCTACCTGTAATTATAATCAGCAGGAATCTCCCTCCTAAAAGCTTGTATGTATAATGATAAAGCACGTTTGTGTTGTGTTTCAATGTTCCAGGCTCGTCCTTAAGAGCAGCAGTCGCTTCGCTTCCATTACAAAACGCACCCACGCCACCCACGGTTTATAAGAACCTGCAAAAATGGCCTATCCAGGATATCCACCTCAGGTATTATAAATAATAATTTCGCTAAACTTTTTCTAACGGGCGGATTTTAAATTTTTGCTTTATTTCTTATTTCTTCTTCCAAATTAAAATTTCTGGTGATGGATGATACCTCAACTTAATGATTAATAACAATAACTCAATAAATAATTGATGAGAGATGCTCTATTGCATTTAATTTACAATTTTATTACTCTGCTATTAGAATCGATGATATTATTTTAATGAAATACACGGTGTCATTAATGAAAATTGTTTTATCTCTTTGACCAGCATCCATACCCAAATCCTAACGACATGCCACCTTATCCTTCCCAGGGAGGATACCCTGGTGGACCACCACCTACGGGTTTTAACCCAATGTACCCTTCTCAAGGGGTTGGACCTTATCCTGCTTACCCTCCTGCGGTGCCAGGTTATCCACCTGCCGGCGCCCCAGGTTACCCTCCGGCGGGATATCCTCCAGCAGGCTATCCTCCGGCAGGCTATCCTCCGGCGGGTTACCAACAGGCAGGCTATCCTCCACCTCAGGGGTATCCTCCCACTTCCGCTCCTTTCCCAGGTGGCACCCCCGCAGCAGAGTACCAACAAGCTCCCGTCTATGGGGGTGCTGCTCCTCCTCATGCTGGTGCTGCACCAACTGCTAGTGCAAAGCAGGTAAATTATTGACGACTTTTTCGTAACCCCCGAAAAGCTTGGGATTTGCAATCGCAGTTTTTGCACCTGAAACTGACTGAGTGAGAGCTGAATGGAAATGGCTTTTCTTGCATAATTTTTTATTACACTAATATGATCTCAACTCACGATTCTGATTATTTAAAAAATATTTTGCCCGTGTATTTTAGAGTTAATCTAATAAGAGTAATTAAGGTCTACAATTTAATATTATTTCATATCAATTATTATTGATTTATAAACACTATCTTTTGCTATATGTATATAATATGGAAGTAAGCAAGCTCATTGGTTTTTTCTTCGTGGTCTTTTTAGCAGTTTTCTATGCGCTGCCTGATCAATCATTATTGATAAGCGTGCGCGTAAAAGCTAAATAAAGTCAATAAAATAAAAATCTTGAATTAGAATTATAGATTTATATCTGTTTATATCAATAGCAATGATTTGAGATACGAAAATTTAATAAAAATTAATAAATAATCTACAACAAAATATTCATGTTTTTGCTACTGTGTTTAAAATTTTTGTTCTTCTTATTTTACTTAATTCCAGTGTGCATGAAATTTTTGTGACTAACTCATTTCTTTATTCAAGATTTCTAAAATAATTTTATATTATATTTGAAAGCACTATAGTGTGTCAAAAATACCAAAATTGATTCACTGTTTAAGTTTACACCAACCATCCGTCCGAAAGAGCCATATGGCCCAGCTGATGAAGAGGCTGACGCCGCTGCCCTGCGAAAGGCCATGAAGGGATTCGGCACAGATGAAAAAGCTATCATTGCTATTTTGGCTAATCGCTCTAACCAGCAACGCCAGTTGATTGCAAGGAAATTCATTTCTCTTTATGGAAAAGTATATTGGCATGCTAAAATTTACTGGAAAATTATTCAACCTTTTTTTTTTAATAAAACATTAGAATTTGGTGGACGATTTGAAGAGTGAATTGGGTGGAAAATTGGAGGACGTGGTCGTTGCTTGCATGACCCCCCTTGATCAGTATTTCGCTAAAGAGCTGAACCATGCTATTTCTGGATTGGGCACTAACGAGGAAACTTTGATTGAAGTTTTGTGCTCCCTCAATAACGCTTGGATTCACGCCATCAAGAACGCTTACCAGCAATGTTAGTTATTAATTTTTAATCCAAAAAGTTTTTATTTATGGCTCGTAATAAGAAACAAATAATACTTTATAAATATTAGTAAAAATACATTTGATTACAATTGTTTTCACTAATTTATACTTTAAATTAGTGTATGGTAAGGCGCTTGAGTCGGACATCAAGGGAGACACTTCTGGTTGCTTCGGGCGACTTTTGATATCCCTTTGCCAGGGAATGAGGGATGAAAACCCCGTCGTAGATCCTGGTCTTGTGGCAGCCGACGTGACTGCTCTTTTTCAAGCCGGTAATATTAATTGATTTTTTTTTTAATTTCAAACTAAAAGCTAGGTTTATAGGCCAGAACACAATTGGTACTGATGAGTCCACCTTCAACGCCATTCTGGCCAGCCGAAGCCTGCCTCACCTGAGGGAGGTCTTCAAGCAATACCACCAAACGCACGGAGTGCCCTTCGAGAAGGTCATCAAGGACGAGTTCACCGGATCCATTGAAACCGGCCTTTTGGCCATCGTCAAGTGCATGACCGACTGCTCGAATTACTTTGCCGAGCGCCTCCACGACAGCATGTCTGGAGCGGGCACTGAGGACAGAGATCTGATCAGGGTCATCGTCTCAAGGTCCGAGTGTGACCTGGGAGACATCAAAGTGGCCTTCCAGCAGAAATATGGAAAGAGTCTTGAGAGTTTCATTGAGGTATATAATTAATTCATTTTTTATTTCTTAAATTTTTATTTTTATATCTTTATAGGGTGATTGCTCTGGAGACTACAAGAGAATCTTAATCGCAATGGTTTCCGCTTGAAGTGATTGATCTGATGTTATACTGAAACTTCCATCCTATAATACTTCCATCAAATTCGCTTATTTGCATTTAAATTATACATTGTGGTAGTATATAAATACGCACACTAAAAAATAATTGGATTTTAGCATGACTGCTACTGATAAAGAAACTGATTAACCCCAAAATACTATACAAATATATATATGTATTGAATGACTATTTGTGTCAAACAAACTTGTTAGCTTCCTTTGTTAATTTAGAACAAAAATAAATAATCTCACTCCAATATATATTGAGAGAGTTTAAAATATTCTTGATATAAGCCGCAAAATACATGTAAAACATGAGTATGCATCACTGCTTATGTATTTAAATAAATTTCATTGAACTTAAATGGTCTTAAGTAGTTTTAATTTTAAATTGGAGAGCAAAAAAGTTATTGAATCACTAATAAATCCAAATCCTGAACCATGATAGGTATGACGACTAAATTTAACAGGTTAATTAAACTTAACAATCGTATTTTGTTAGGAGCTTATTGTCAGTAATAAAGTTTGCGTATAGAATTATAGATGTTCTAACTTGTAACGATTGTTATTAACTAAATAACTAATGCACAATCTTTAATCCATGCTTTGGCTAGTACATGCATCCAAGGCTTAGTCTTGCGCAGGTCCATGAGTATTTTAAGTTTGCCAGGTGACCGCCTGCTTTTATGCACCTGCGTGCTGAATTTCTCTCACGCTTTTTTTACACTTACTTAGATATGTATACCAAAAAGTGTCAAAACGTTATATCGTTCTAAAGAAATTATAATCAGCAAATAATCTCCCATCTCCCCTATGATAGCTTGTAACTATGCAAAATGATAAAGCGTGTGTGTGTGTATATAATATAATGTTTTCAGGCTTGCTCTAAAGTGCTGGACTTGCTTCCATTGCAAAACGCTCCCACTGTTTATAATAACCCTGCAAAAATGGAGTACCCAGTATTTCCACCTCAGGTATACATCAGTTATTTAGGAAGATTCAATTTGAAAAAATGTGATTTTCAGATTTTTTAGGAGATTTGATCTTTGTGTTTCATAAAAGCTTGCAAAATTTCAGTTTTTGCAACTTACTGAGACAGAGTGAAAGCTGAAGAGAAAAAGCTGTTCTTGCATTTTTGTATAAAATATTTCGCCACCTATCGTTCAAAATTCTGATTATAGAATTGTGTTTTCTCATATTATGTATTTATGAATTTAAATTTATAAGGTCCATAATATTTTTTATTACCTAAGAATTATTTTTGAATTTTACACACCATTAATTGTATCAATTGCTTTGATAGAGAAAAGCAAGCTTATTTTATTATCTTCGTGGTCGTTCTAAGTTTGCTTTTTGCGTCGATTGCTCAATCATTCATTATTGGTACGCGTGTGTTGATAAGGAGAAAATAAGATATCAATAAATTATAATATACAGAAAAAAATTATTTTTTGATGACCAAGAAGCGTCATGAATAGCTATGCTTTAAATATTGCTGCGGAGGAAGAAATGTATAATAATATAATTATTTTGGATAGGCTCGTGCAAAAATAGATGATGTTTTTGGCTGAAAACCCCAGAAAAACCTGAGAAATTATTGATTTTAAGCGAAACAAGCCACATTCGTGATTTTTTTTCATCAAAATTTTGTGCTTTAGACTACACGTTAAGGTAAAATTTTAAAAGCTATTTTTTCTTCAGAAAATAGCAAGTTATTCAGGCACAATCTAATATTTCAAAATGATTACCCACATTTTGTCAGAATCTAGAATGTCGGAAAATGGTATTTCTTGACTGTGCTATAATATAATATGGAAATTTAAAAATAAGTAATTTCAAGTTACAAAATTATTTTTATTATTCCCGGTCGGTGCAAATATTGGTAAAAGAGAGGAAAGGGTTTTAAAATAATATTATGTAGCATAACTAGCATAGAGATCTCTGCTAAAACGCTAAAAATCTAAAGAGACTTATGTTCGCAGCAGCAAACCCATTACAATCATAATAAACATTTATTTAAATATTTGATTCTTCATAATGTAAATTTTATTTCAGGTGATATAAAATTTTACTTTAAACTTGTAAATTGAAAATTATATAATTTAATATTTTATTTCTATCCATTTATTTCATTTAAAAAAAAAGTAATAAAAACAACAGGTTTAAAAGGTGATCATCAATTTTTCCTATCCATTCTGCTGGATTCAGAATATAGATAAATAATGTTTCCACTTTTACAATTATTGTGTGTATATTTTAATATTTTATACTTAACGTAGAGAGCTCCTAACTTTCACTCAATTGAATTTGGATGATTTTTGTGATTTATTCTTTTTTAGTGCTTAATTTTTTGCTGCAAAGATATTTGAAAAAGAAAAAGTAATGCTATTCTCATTTGACTGTTTTAGTTTACTCCAACCGTCCGTCCAAAACAGCCATATGGCCCAGCTGATGAAGAGGCTGATGCCGCTGCCCTGCGAAAGGCCATGAAGGGATTCGGAACAGATGAAAAAGCCATCATTGCTGTTTTGGCAAATCGCTCCAACCAGCAGCGCCAGTTGATTGCAAATAAATTCATATCTCTTTATGAAAAAGTATTTTACATGATAAAATTTACAAAAATTCAGATTTTAAAATCATTAGGATTTGGTGGAAGAATTGAAGAGTGAATTGGGTGTCAGTGACGTAACTTCAAAGTCCGGGGCCCTCGGACTCGCCTATACAGTAGGCAACGTCTTGACAAATGTGCCTAAAGCAGTGGCTTTGGTGGGCCCTTTGACCCCGTTGGCCCTCGCACCAGTCCTACCTGCTGTGGCTATGGGAGTTACGTCACTTGCGTACCTGTTGGGTGGAAATTTTGGGGACGTGGTCGTGGCTTGCATGACTCCACTTGATCAGTTTTTCGCAAAAATGCTGCACCACACCATATCTGGATTGGGCACTAAAGAGGACATTTTGATTGAGGTTTTGTGCTCCCTCAACAACGCATGGATTCACGCCATTAAGAACTCTTACCTGGAATGTTAGTTTTAATCTATATGGTTTTCGTTTGTCTAACAGTAAACAAATATTATATATTTTGAATTATTCAGTTATAATATTGCGAGAAATTTTTTTTCACTAATTTCTATTTAACATAATTACAAATTAGTGTACGGCAATGATCTTGAGTCGGACATCAAGGGAGACACTTCTGGCTGCTTTGAGCGGCTTCTCATATCCCTTTGCCAAGGAATGAGGGATGAAAATCCCGACGTAGATCCTGATCTTGTGGCAGCGGATGTATCCGCTCTTTTTGAAGCTGGTATTATTATCTTTTTTTCCAATTTCTTCCATAAAAAAGAGGTTTATAGCCCAGAATAATACAATTGGCACTGACGATGATTCCACCTTCAACGCCATTCTGACCAGCCGAAGCCTGCCTCACCTTAGGGAGGTCTTTGATCAGTATCACCAAACGCATGGAGTGCCCTTCGAAAAGGTTATCAAGGACGAGTTCTCCGGATCCACGGAGATAGCTGCCATCGTTAAGTGCATGACCGACTGCTCAAATTTCTTTGCCGAGCGCCTCTACAACAGCATGGCGGGAGCGGGCACTAAGGACAGAGACCTGATCAGGGTCATTGTCTCGAGGTCTGAGTTTGACCTGGGTGACATAAAAGTTGCTTTCGAACAGAAATATGGGAAGAGTCTTGAGAGTTTCATCGAGGTATTTAAAAAAAATCCTTGCTTTTGTCAGAATTTATTTAATAGATACAATATTTTTTTAGGGTGATTGCTCTGGAGACTACAAGAGAATCTTAATCGCGTTGGTTTCAGATTGAAATGATTAATCTGATGCAATACACATTGTAGCTTCCATCTGAAATTACTTTTATTAATTGGGTTTTTCATTTAAATTGTACTTCACGGCAGTTTATATAATAAACACATTTGAAAATTAGAATATTAGCGTTCGAGCCTGACACTGATACTAACCCCAAAATGGTGATTTTAATTTTAAGTCTGCTTTTCCTCGATGGATTTTGTGAGTTGTTTATTGTTTAAGAAAAAACAATATCCTGCTCTACATGTTTTGGCTGTGGGCTGCAGCCATAAATCATATGTAATTTTAAAGAGCTCTTGAATTATGGCTGCAGACCGCAGCCAAAACATGTAGAGTAGGATTCTGTTTTTCTTAAATAATAAGAAACTCACAAAACCCATCAAGGAGTAACCGACTTTAAATTCAAAATACATGAATCAAACCTTCGATCGGGAAATTTGACCACACAACTATTATTATTATTATTTATTCTTCTCGGACGATACAAAAATTTAAATTGGAAAAAAGAGAAGAAAGGGTTTACAACTAGCAAATGTCTGCTAAAATGCCCGAAAACCCCCAAAATATTGCACAAAATATGCACAGAATTACTATTTGCCCCAACAATTTTTTTACCTTACTTTATTATTTGAAATAAAAACATTAATCTCGTTTAATTTGTGAGAGTTTAATTAATATATATTCTTGATATAAAAGCGACAAATACACGAACACCACGAATAACTGCTGTGTTTAAATAAATTATGCTGAAGTTGTATAATTTCAAATGGCTCTCGTTTTAAAATTTATATTACATAACATAAAATACATTTTTTTCAATTGTCATGTCATGCTAGCAAGATTCAAAATTACGCTCACCCACGCACGGTCCGCAGTAGTTGTATCCTTCGCCGCTTTGCTGCGAAGGGCATAGGCGCGCACCATCGAGGGAACCGCCTTAACACGTCACTGGTGCTCAGTCAGACGACACAAAAACGCCGCTGTTGTTTTGCTTGCTGTCAAAATAAGTGAGAAAACCTTAAGAGAGAACTGGTGTTAGACATTGAACCGAGTAAGTTTTTTATTTCTCCCAAATATTACGCCACAATTACCCCAGTCTACATAGATTTTTACATAACGAAAGCTGAGTAAATGAAGCTTTTTCAATTATCTAAATGAGAATGAATTAAAAAGATTGCGAAGCAAGCGGGTCCACCCTCTTTGCTTCACGTTATATTATGGGGTAAGGATGGAGGCAACTTTTTGACTTTTGATAAAATAACCCTTATATACCACGACAATGACTGTTATATAATATCAAATGAAATTGATATCATATGAATGACTCAACGTGCATTTTATTCACGTGTCATTATATACGTAATTATGATGAACGTGTTAAACAATGCATATAGGGACATAGGGTTAGTTATAGTAACAGACACTCCCCCGCCCCAACCCCCAGCCAGTCCGTCCACCCGCGGGATTATAATAATCGATAATAAAGTTTGCGTGCGTCGGCTCTTATTTATTTTCAGGGCAGTCGAGTTAATTCACTTCAACAGGAACTAGCACAGTTTGAAAGACCTGCAAAAATGGCCTATCCAGGATACCCACCGCAGGTATTTAAAATCTCTTGCTGATTTAAATTGATGATGTGCTGCTTGGTTTTTCTTAATTGTTTATATTATTCTCATATTTGATTTGTTCCATAAGAAATTCATGATTTTAATTTTATTAAATTAAAAAATTGCTGGAAAAATTAAAATATTTTCTTCAGCAAAATGCAATCTCCATTGATTCATTCATAAAAATATTATTTTCACACGCTCAAACGCTCATTAATACCCACCTAATACCTAAACCATTCCACACACCTTACACGCAAGAAAGATTAGTCTTTTTAGCATTGATATAATTCTACTCAATTTTTATCCGTCCCAAAGTTTGGAAAGTTATTCTGCCAACCCTTTTGCGGAACCTCGATCAATAATTTTACTATCATGATATCATCCATCGTCTGCTTTTCTGTTTGCATAGTGTGTTGTGTGATGCGCGTGCTCAAAAAGGCACAAATGAGGAATCAATAATAAAATCGAAGCTACATTTCTATATTCAATGACAATATTAAGGTCAACTTCATTTCAGAGCCGTTTTAGTAATAAAAAGGATTTAATGTAGGATCGACATATATATTTTTACGTTTATGTCTCATTGTCAGTACACCTAAAATATTTTTTTAGTTTTGCAGAAAAATAGTTGAATGAATTATAACAAACAAAAAACTGATAAAGTTATTTTTTATTTTTTGAAGCATATCGTTAATGAGTTTTGTTATGCATTTTTTTCTTATTAGTCAAGTTAAAAACATTATTTTAGTTACTTTGCAAAACAATTTTATTTCTTGCTTACTATGAAAATTAATTATAAGTTGATATTTAATAAACTGGTTCATGAGTATTTGAAAAATAAAAATTAATAAAGCAAAGAAAATTTAGTACCCAAATTAACTTGCTGTTTAAGTTCACTCCAACCGTTCGTCCGAAAGAGCCGTACGGCCCAGACGATGTGGAGGCTGACGCTACTGCCCTGCGCAGTGCCATGAAGGGTTTCGGCACAGACGAGGAAGCAATCATTGCTATTTTGGCGAATCGCTCCAATTATCAGCGCCAGTTGATTGCAAAGAAGTTTACTTCCCTTTATGGAAAAGTATTTTTTCCCTTGTTAAAATTAACTGAAAATTATAAAATTTAACAAATATAAGGATTTGGTGGACGATTTGAAGAGTGAATTGGGCGGAAAGCTGGAGGACGTGATTGTGGCTTGCATGACCCCTCTTGATAAGTATTTTGCAAAAGAGCTGCACCATGCCATATCTGGATTGGGCACTAACGAAGACACTTTGATCGAGGTTTTGTGCTCCCTCAATAACGCTTGGATTCACGCCATTAAGAGCGCGTACGAGGAATGTTAGTTGTTGATTTTTTTTTAAATAATCCATAATTTAGTTATATTCACAATTTAATTAATTGCAAAAGCAAAGTTCTCTATAAAATATTATTGGTAATTATTTTTTTTAATTAGTGTATGAAAAGACGCTGGAGTCGGACATTGAGAGCGACGCGTCTGGTTGCTTTGGGCGCCTGCTCATTTCTCTTTGTCAGGGGATGAGGGATGAAGATCTTGAGGAGGACCCTGACCGCGTGGCAGAGGATGTGCAGGCTCTTTATGAAGCTGGTACATGAAAATATAATAATAATATGCAATGTAAAAAATTAATATATTAATAGGTCAAAACCAGATTGGTACTGACGAGTCCACCTTCAATGCTATTCTGTGCACTCGCAGCTTGACCCACCTGAGGGAGGTTTTCAATCAGTACCAACAAACGCACGGGGTGCCCTTTGAGGACGTCATCAAAGCTGAGTTCACCGGATCCATTGAAACCGGACTTTTGGCTATTGTCAAGATCATGTCCAATTGCACAACCTACTTTGCCGAGCGCCTCCACGACAGCATGTCAGGAGCGGGCACAGAGGACAGAGATCTGATCAGGGTCATCGTCTCAAGGTCAGAGTGTGACCTGGGAGACATCAAAGTTGCTTTTGAAGAGATGTATGAAAAGAGTCTTGAGAGTTACATTCAGGTATATAAAAATTTCCCGTTAATTAGATTAATATTAAAATTTTAACTTTCATTTTTAGGATGACTGCGCTGGAGAGTACAAGTGCATGCTAATCGCTTTGGTTACAGCTTGAAGCATCAGTTCTGAAGCAGTATTGTAACAACTTCCATCCAAAAAATATTCCTTGCATTTAAAAATAAATTTTATCATAGCAGCTTAAAATGCGAACAAGCAAATTTTATTATTGACTGTGACTTATACTGATTGTGAGTGATAAATTGCACAAAAATGTGTATTTTATGAAAAAATAGAGTCTCATGGCTCATGGCCTTTTAAAATCTCACGCAGTAAACTGTGCTTTATTTATTTTGCCTAAAAGGTTTTCAATCGCTGCTATTTACGGAGAATTATAATATTATTATACTGAGATAATGTAATTTGTATCACAATATATGTGTGAATAAATAAAATTGGACTAGAATTGATTTATATCTAGCAAATTAAACGTTTTATTCCCATAGTCAGGAAAAAACTAATTTCCACACACATACCTTTCTGTCGTACAATTATAAGATTCAAAAATTTATGCGTCAAACTTTTGTATATAATTATTATATAATAACTTTTTATTTATGTATCATTTAAACATTATTCATTTAAAATGTGTAAAAAAAACACGTTAAATTAAATTTAAAATAATTAATAATTAAAAACAAAAAAATATCGAAATATTAAAACACAAAAGACATACATATAAAATTGCTTTCATTTTTGTATAAATATATTCATTACACGATCTATATATTATTTTGTGTGGTAATAGAAACGGCTATGACGAATATGGGCGCGTTTCACAGTTCTCCATAAATCAATTACCTGGCACTGATAAAGTTTGACGCCACCATTATCTCTAAGAAAACTTTCCTGCTTGAGATGATCATATAAGGCCCGTCACCAAGCCCCAGTACCACTCAACCCCGGAACCTTTGACGATAAAGGAGCGACTCTGCACCTAGGAACCATTCAACAATCTCCAATCATGACTTCCATTGGAAATCAGTTTCAGGTAATTCAGAAGTATAAAATTAAATATAAGTCATAAGCTTTTTTGCTATGCATTTCGTAGAAGGGTTGTTAATTCGCGACACAAATTATATTATGTGATGATGATTATTTATTCTTCTCGGTCATACAAAAAATTTAAAATTGGGAAAAACGAGAAGAAAGGGTTTACAACTAGCAGATGTCTGCTAAAACGCCTGACATCAAAAGAGACTCAACCGCCGCGGTAAACCCGATTATAACAAAATAAGCACCTGGGGGGTCTGATTCTGTAAGAATCGGAGCCCTGGAGTGATAGCAATTAATTTACAAATTTTAACGCTATTAGAAAAGTATAAGTTGAAATTGGTTAAAAAGACATTTCTTTCTTTCAACTTCACGTTTAAACAATCAAAAAGCCCTCTTGGCTAAGACAATATAAGTAAATATAAATTAAAAATGTAAGCATTGCACACATATTAGTTACTAAGCATTTTTTTTTTGTAATTTCAACGCTAATTGAAAAATTGCTCTGGTTATCAGTTATCATATTAATCATTGTGGCACTTAAAACCTTTTCTTATAGGGAGATATAGAGTGCATTCAAATTCATTTTTAAGAACCCAAAATCGTTCTTGTTGGTGTTTTAAAGCAAAAAAATTCAGCCGTTATGAAAAGTGCTGCTTTTGAGGAAAGGTGACAGGATTATTTATTGGGGCTCAGAGGAATTCCATCATAATATTGTATTGTCGGCGAGCTTAATCCTGTTTAAATCCAAGCAAATATCTAGATGTGTTTGTTGATTGGCTAATTGTTTGTTCAGTACAAACCCACGGTTCGCCCAAAAACGCCTTTCGGTCAGGCAGAACAGGAAGAGGACGCGAAGGCTCTTCAAAAAGCGATGAAAGGGCTTGGCACCGACGAGAAGGTGATTATAAACATCCTGGCCAATCGCACCAACAACCAGCGACAGCTTATCGCACACCGCTTTGAATCTCTGTTTGGAAAGGTAATTTTAAAACTTCAAATTAAATAAGAGCCAAGGCGAGTTTAGCGAGGATGACTTCATTGAAAGAATAAATGCTGTGAATCATCAAGTGCATTCGCACATTATTTAGCAATAATACGTCGTTTGAAAGTTGAGAAAGATTCTTTGCTCATAACTCATACATATAGCACAAGTCATACATAAAATCAAAAGAAATTTACTACCTGACTATTTAAAAAATATGTTTTTATTAATTAACATTTACTAGAAACTCATCGATGAGCTTAAAAAGGAGCTCGGTGGCAGTTTTGAAGACGTGGTTGTCGGCTGCATGTTGCCCTTGGACCGTTACTTTGCCCAGGAACTGCACGACGCCATGCATGGCCCTGGTACAAGGGAAGATGCCCTGATTGAAATTCTCTGTGTTCTCGACAATGCATGGCTCAAGCTCATTCAGAAAACTTATTACGATAGTAGGCTAAAAATTTTATGCTTGAACATAATTATATAAAACAATTAAAATAATAATTTTTTAAATCTTCGCAGTGTTTGATAAGGATCTGGAGTACGACATAAAACGCGACACCGCGGCTTGCTTTGAAAAGCTGCTCCTGGCTCTTTTGGAGGCCAAAAGGGACGAAAGCGTGACCGTAGACTCGGGTAAGGTGGACGCTGACGTTGACGCGCTTTACGCAGCTGGAGAGAAGAAAATCGGCACCGACGAGGAGATCTTTATTGACATATTGACCAAACGCAGCTTTGCGCATCTCCAAGTGCTTTTCAGAGAATACAAGAACAAGCATGGCTCTGATTTCCATGAGGTATATTATATTCTGAACAATTCTGAATGATTATAATTTTATTTAAAACAAAATTTATCAAAAATTTATTTATGCTTTTGATCATCTTAATCCTGTAATTTATAGATTTCAAAATAACAAAAAATTTATTAAATAGAATATTTCTAACGCTAATAATAGTGACGTAACTAATTAAAAATAAAATTGCTTAATGTTTTAAATAAAAAAATTTTGGTAAAAATATTTATTATATTAATTTCTACGCACATATTAAGTTATAATATGTATTATAATTGTTTAATTAGGTAATTGAGAAGGAGTTTGAGGGCGAGACGGAAGATGCCCTTGTGACCATGGTGCGTTGCTACACAAACACGACCAAGTACTTTGCCAGGCAGCTGCACAAGGCGATGGATGGCGTGGGCACCAACAACCGGGCGCTCATCCGCACCATCGTGACCAGGTCCGAGTTTGACTTGGGCAACATCAAGGAGGCTTACGTCAAGGAGTATGAGAAGTCGCTGATCAAGGCTATCGAGGTAATTTCTGCTTGAGATTGTTTCTGCGCTGTTTGATTATTTATTTTCATACAAAATGTCTGTTTTGCAGGACGATTGCTCTGGTGACTTCAAAAGAATGCTGGTTGCACTTATTGATTAATGGAAAGCAGGAACGAATAACAATTATTTAAAAATAAATATTTTATTTTGAAATATATTTTCTAGAGAATTTTACAGACTTTCAGTCATGTTGCCTGGACTTTTATTATAAAATATGTTCTGAACATATGTCATTTTTATAAAAAAAAAAAATCAAAACAGAAAATTTTATTTGAATTTTAGAGCCTTTGAAACCCCCGTTCCGTGTGAACGTGTACAATAATGGCTAGTACAATTCATAAAATAATTGCCGAATTCAATAAATTTCAATTATTTCCGGCCTTGGACCACTTTGCTTTTTAATTTTGGGTGACTATTTAAAATCCAGGATGTTCCTTTTTTAAATGGAGATTTTCCATTAAATTAATAATTATCTCCTGTTGAGCTGCTGTTGAAAGAAATTTATTCGTTTTGCATTAAAATGTCAAATGCAGTCAAACGCCTGCCGCTTTCGGTTAGACTGCCATCTCAACAAGAGTGGCACGCAGGTTGCGTAGTTTGAGTCGATCCTTGGTGTGTGCACAATAATTTTCAAGCTTTTAAAAACGTGATAAAAACTTTACAGAGCAATAGCTTTTCAAAATCATTTTGAATCAAACAATTTTTGTTAAGGTATTCTCGGATTATTATTGTATTTGCACACGCTCTCTTTATTTAGACAATAGTTGCACATTTGTATTTTTTATTAAAAAAAAAATAATAATAATAATAATGCACACCTTCTATCATACGCGTTTACTTCTGGAAGAGGTTGTGTGTTGTATTGACGCTGTGCTCGTTGGATCTCATGTCAGCTGCATGAGATGGAGCACTTTTTCCATCATACTATCACGGGCCCTTCAGGCCCCGCGATACTCTCCCCAGGGCGAGGACCAGAGTCGCGGTCATGGGTGGCGAGCCGCCGTGGCTCGCCCACCTACACTTATTGCTGTATTACCGGGAAAGCACGAGAGCTGCACTGGCAGTGACCAGTGTTAGCCGATGTACGCACGAGTTCGCACCTCTATCAAATAAACACCGTTCATTCACAAAGAGTCGTTTGTCTTCGTTTCCAATCCTAGCTGTGACAATACGCGTTCACCACAGCACCCTGCTGGAAGTGGTTCTTGTTGTTCTCGATGTGGCGCTGGTCGGATCTCATGTCGGCTTCATGAGATGGAGCTATTTGATTGTACATATTCTGATTTGTTTGGAGAAAAATAAATGAATTGAATGGAATTAAAATACTAATTTAATTACATTTATGATTTTATTATGATATTTAATTTTTTTGTTACACATTAAAATTAAATTATAGTGTTTTACTTTTGTTTAAATAAATAATCCAGAAATAATATAATGTGGAGTTTGCAGCCGACGTTACATTTTAGTCCCTTGACTGAGCTTCTTCTTATCAAAAACATATATAATTAATTTTATAAATTATCAAAAATTATGGGTATAAATGGAACTAATTGGAACCTAGAATAAAGTATTCTTGTACAATTTTCACCGTTTGAAGCAATAGTTCAGAAAGAAATTAAAAAGCAATAATCAAGTTAAATACAAAACCGGAACATAATCCGGCGCAAGAAAAAGCCGCTTGATTTCCCCTATCACAGAGCCGAGAAAATTAATTGGAAAAAAAATCATGTTTAATGAGCTTGACGTCAATCGGCGGAGGAGATAAGCGGGGAAGCGGCGCCCCTGGTGGCACGTCGGCGCACCATCTCCCCTCCGAGGACGGCGCGGCGGCGGCGGGACGGACCGACCGCGGACGGAGGCTCACTCGCAACGCGGCTCTCAGTCGGCCGTCAGTATCATACCGGTTGGCAGGCGCACGACACCGACCGACGACACGCTGACAGATCTTCACGGTGGTGGTGTGTTGACGACGAGAGTTATTTTTGCCGACCACTTTGACAGATTCGAGTGCAACCCTCCTCTCTCGAGTGGGCGAAACATTTCGCACCCGATTGGTCGTCCAAGTGAAGTTTATTTGCATTATGTCCACTGCTGTGATGCCCGCATCGGCCAACTACGACTTCGGAGACATGATCTTCAAGGTGAGTTGTTTTCACGAAACTTTTGAATGATTTTGTCCTTATCGCGATTGGAAAGGGATGGGTAGGTGAAGTAGGCCTGTGTGCCGGTCGGTGAGAGCGCGCGCGCCCAGAATGAGGAGCAAAGAGAGAGTTAGTTCGCTAGTCAGGTGGGAAAGTCGTCGTCAGTTCCTTCCTTGGGCCGAATATATTAACACCCGACACAGCCACAGGTTAAAAACGCACTGACAGAGCACTTTCGGAAGGTGCCGAATTGGCGCCGGCCACGAAAACTAAATTTTTCTAAGTCTGGACAAGTTGAAAAAGTGCAAAAAAGTGAAAAGAAAACAGAACTATCAATTTGTGGCTGGCGAAAGGGTTAAATTAAACAATCCTTCGTAAATTGAGGTTAAAATACTCAATAATGTAAATCATATTTTAATTTGAAATATTTTTAATTTTTTTATTCTTTACCTAAATTCAAACCTCAACACAGAGTTGTTATTCAGGAGATTTGAAAGTATTTCATTAAAACGATCCTAAATTCAAGCTCAATAACCATTTGAAAAATGAGTTTCGATTTAACAACTTTGAAGGTTTTTGGAGACAAATATGTTCGTATTTCATTTTGAAGCACAATCAGAGTCGGAATTCTAGAGATTCGAAAGCCCCATTTGAGAATCTCGGCGCTCTTTGGAATTTTGGTACGCGCTTCTTTTTATTTATCTCTCGGCAGCGAAGCGAGCACATGTTTGGACGTGCGTCCTATCCTATTCACCGGCTGCACCAGGGTGTGTAACAGGTGGGACTCCTCCGATTGTATAAAAGACCAAACTGCGTCGCATTTTCTTCTCCAGTACTTATCCTGGAAGGAAATTCGCAGAATTTCAAATCGATCGTGCGTAATGAAAGTTGAGCTACGTGAAAGGAAATAATTGGCGAACTCTCGTCTCAGCCTGGATTTGAAAAGCAAAAAACATCAGCCTTGAACCGTATTTAAACGCAGGCAGTTTCCTCAATTCTCACCTTGCGGGCGCGAATGAGCTCTAAATTTACTTGATGGCTGTTAAGGTCTAAAATTTAGTTAGCCGTCTTATCTTCATGAGGATATAAATGCAATAAACGTTTTGAAAAGTGAAAATAAAATTGCTAAAAAGTTGTTTGGTATAAATTTATGAATGAAATTGGTGGACCAGCAAAATTCTAAAGATATAAAAATATATATCATCATACAAAAAATATTAATTTTTGAATGAATACAGTTTGTTTATTTAAATTTTAAATAAATTTTTTTAATTGTTTATTATTTAAATCTATAAATCATTCTGATTTTAAAAGTTAGTTTTCAATCTTGGGGATATAAACCTCGTGACTAATTTCAACATTAAAAGGCACATTTTCTTCTCACTGACTCATTTTACAAGTTTTGTGCAAGCGACCTTTGAAATTTAAAATTCCCATGACTCTGCGCGACGATTTCAAAAGTTTTCCTGCTCCGCACGATTAAATCACTGCAGCTGCGTTAATCTCGCACTTCATTACTTAATTCGCACTTGGAGCAAATCGCGAATGTGAAGCGGTGCAACAATGGGCCGTATCCTGTGTTCTTTCTTTCGTTGGCCGTGCAGCTGAGAGAGTGATTATCAGTCAAGGTTGCCCGATATTGTTCCACATTGTCAAGTGCCGGCAGTTTGCACGCAAGCAAAGAAAAGCGAGTTTCACGTATTTGCACACGTGCGTACGTACATACAAGTACAAGAAGAAGTACAAACCCATCGAACCAGTTTCGCTGTGCGCAGGAATTGAGAGAAACAACAATCGGCCTGCCGGAAATAATATTATTGGATGCAAATAATGCGGACTCAAGTTGTTTGAGGGTTGGTTAGGTCGCTGAACGTTCCCAGCTGCGGGGTCTTTATTTTATATTTTCTATTATTCGAAAAATAAAAAAATCAACCGCTTTCTGAATTTCTGCAGCGCCGAGAAAGGAAGCTGCGAGTGTGTTATTGTTTCACTGACCTACGCCAATCTGGCAGGAGAGCGAGTGAGCGCGGCTGCCTCTCTCGTTATTTATTTTTTTATTGTTTCTCCTCTCTTTTTCCTTGGACGCGCCGCTGCTTTTTTTCATCATTTATACGTGTAGCGAGATTTTCCATGCGCGCCCACGCCCTCGCCGCGTGCACCGCCATTAACTCGTTCCATTCATTAAGCGGCGGAATAAACGTTTACGCACTGCACACGTGGGATAGCCACACATTTATAAAAGAAAACGAGAGGAAAACTCGTTTGAGCTTGTCGCCGGTGATTTATCAGCTCGGGGAAAAACTCGTCCTTCTCCACAAACTGGCTAATTTGCACATTAAGTGACCAGAAAGAATTCCATTTTTAATTAAATTTCTGTTTATTAAGTCAAATTTTTGGTTGAAATAAAGTTTTCCTTGAACTTTTTTTATCAACGTATTTTATGCAGGAAGCAAGCTTAATTACTCCCCTTATCACTCATATTGATTGCAAAGTTAATTGTTCGCTGTACATTCGTGACATTTTTTAACGTGAAATTTTTTGGCCCAAAAGACCCAATTTTCTCTCTTTTTTTTTTTTTGTACACCATCTTATCATTTAAAAAGCAAGTGGAAAAGGCGTATAATTGCATTTTTTTTCTCACCGTCAGTTGAGTAAAAAACCAACCAAGTGGAGGAAAAACGGCCGGAACCTTGTTTTTTATTTCGACTGTATCGCATCGAGCACGCACTCAGGAAGCGAAAAGTCGCGGGAAAAAGGAGCGATAATCAAAGCGAGCAGCCGAGACTTCCTGATCACTCTTCCGAGAAAAGAGGCAGAAGGTCGAGAGCAGCGCCAAATAAGCAAGCATGATTTGCATAATTTGCTTTAAAAACTTCATGCCTCGCCTTTTTTCCAACGCAAATTAACGTGCATAATTTCATAAACGCGGCCCATTCTTTTAAGCAAATTGTAAATTAACCTTCAAGGTCAAGTTGAATTTTTGGCCGAAAATCTTTTGTTTCCTTTGGTGTATCAAAAGATTTGTTTTGCGAGTCCATGTTTGGAAGGCAAAAACATAAATCGGCGCGTCTAATGCAACATTAGCGATAGTCCTCGTTGGAAAGGTGAGTCGGGCCATAAATAACATTCCCGAAGTGAAATTTACGACGACAAGTTCAAGTTTCGAGCGCGATGGAAATCTCCAAGAGAAAACAAAACAAATCATCCGGCCCTAACTATAGAGTCAGCAGAGAATGACTCGAAACCACATTCTTTTGTCCTGCTGCATTAATTTGCTGAAAAATTTCCATCCATCTCTTTTTTTGGTACAAACACGCTAACCCAATTGCGAGCAACTCGCTCACTTTGTTATAGAAAAGTTGCTTCGTCGCGCGCGTGATTTTCCTTTCGCAATTACGCGCCTTCTGCGGAGAAGGAAAGTGAAATAATAATCAGCCGAGCGGGATATTGTGTTGTTACGTCGTTTTCCGTCGAGAAAGGAGAAAAATAAATACCAAGCATTGATACTCGGCGGCAGATGGCGGCGCTCAGATTCACTTTCTTGACAAAATCCACTCGCGCTCTCTTCTCAAATATAAATAAATGTTTCTCTCGGTGGAATGCACGTCTCTCCCATTCTGACGAAAAGCCGCAATAACCTTTTCTCCTCGATTACGAGGTCTTTAATAGCGGAGGCGTGGGTCTATCAAGCTTCAATTTTCTACTTTTAAACGATAATTCCATCGAAACGTAATAAAATATTCTCCAGAGATGGAAATAATGCAGCTCATTCGTGACCACATGACTGACTGACTGACTTATGGTGTAATTATTTAATGAAATAACCGCGACAGAATTAATAAAATTAATCACCGACACTCGTGACACACATTACGCAATCGGCCGCTGCTGTGCATGGTTGGCTGCCGCATGATTAATAACAATAAATAAGAAGAAAAGTCTCCGGTATGTAAATGTTTGTGTGCGCCGAGGCTGTTATACTGCGAGGGGAATATTAATTTTCATTATTGTCCCGACGTGCCTCTCTAATTTTGACCGCAGCCAAGCTTCCATTTGGAGGAGCCAGTTGGTTTTGGTTTTGAAGTTGAGTCCCTTCAAATAATTAATGTTAAGCTCAGGAATTTGTTAACAATTTTAGCAACGTATTTATTCAAGTAACATATTAAAAAAAAAATGTTTTCAATCTTTTATTATTTATCATTTGTTGTTTGTTTGTCCAAGATTGATTTCTTTAGCGTTTCCAGTAGTTTCTAAATTTAGTCCGATATCTGGGATCTGTGCTGGGTACATCGAGGAGAGAGGGCTGCATGAAATCTGGATTTTTTCATGACCAATAATCTCTTTCTTCGCCAGCAGTGCCGGTTTTACACAACTGCATGGCGGACGCTGGCTTTCCAACCAGGATGTGATACGTCTGTCTTTCTCGTGTGAGCAACACGCTAACACATATAAACACTTATCCTGCGATGGTTACGCAGGACGCGGCGTGGGCGATTAGCGGAACAGCGCCGGAGAAATTAGATTTCGCTTTTCCTTTTGCAGCGAGAGAGCGCTGAGCCTTCACTGCTGCAATTAGAGCCTTTTCTTTGAAAACCAACTTCTGACTGGCTGCTTCTTGCAAAGAGAAAGAAAGAAAAAAGATTAACTTTCTGCAAACATGAGCCATGAGAGGCGAGCCTTAAATCAATATTTTTAGCTCCGAGTTGACATTTTATCTTTTCGGATGGGCGTCAAAACAAACAGCATTCAGAATTTCTGATTCTAGAGAAATGTGAGGATTCTGAATGATGTGGAAATGCACACAGAGAAAACAAGTTTTGGCCGGTAGAACTTGTCATTTAAAAAAAATTAATTATTTTCATTTACATTTTTTAACCAGCGTTGGTCTAAAGTAATAAATAGTTTAAAATCAAAAATATATTTAAAAATGTTTAAAGTTTAAAAAAAACAATAACTGTGATTTTTTTGAAACTGGTTTTGAAGTATTTCCTGTTAAACTACGTATATGATAACCTTGTTTCCATAGGTCCAGTCCATTTTACATAATGATTTTTAATTCGTCATTGTTGTTTATTTGTCCACTTTTTTACAACTACACAATTTTGAGATAATTCAATATACTAAAAATAAAATTAAAAAATCACTGTGCTGGAAGATTCTTTTTTTTAGTTTTTAAATTCTGCCGGCAGCAGTTCCATTAGCAGACTCTTTATCTCTCTTTTATTAGATGATTTTGCAAATAGCGCCGTAATTGCGGCGATGATGGACGTTCAAGGCCCGCACGACTCGCATCCTGAATCGGGTTTTTTCTTTTCATTGGATGTATGCGATGAATCGATTGTTCGTACACGCACTTTGCTGTTGGACACATCTCTCGTCGGCGAGTATGTTTGCGCTCACTTGCAATTGCGCCATGCCCATCATCACGGTTATTAGCACATGAAGCAATTGCTAGCTGCACTCAACTCTATTTGCAGCGGCCGCGGCAAACAAACACACTCTCCGTCGACTCGCAATGTGCGTGAATCGCTAAGCAAACACGTACGGCGCGCAAAGCGGCTTAGCCAAAGCAGATAATTTAATTTCGCACTCGTACGGCACCTGGGCCCCCCACACGAGGGTAGTGTGCGACGCAGATTTGGAAGCATTTTTTTTTTTTGCATTTTCACGCTGCGCGGTCGTTTAGATAAGACTCAATTAATGGACGCTCGCCACATTGCCCGGCGAACAGTTTTAATATCGATCGGTCATTTTCGCAAGAGTTGTTTATCGTTTTATCGTGCAGCGGTTTCGCCTCATCCAAGAGATAAAAGAGAGCTTCTTCTTCGATCCCATGTGTCGGCCGCTTTTCTGATTATGTACGTGCATGATGCATGTTGACGTCACGCCTGCTGAGGGATGGCAGATTTTTATCGGCTCCATCAATAATAACAAGTTTTAATCTGGCAAAAATGCTGTGGTGCCGGTCGGACTGTGCTCTTTCATGAGAAGATGTATCGTTCACATTCTCGGAACTTCTAAATTTGTTCAAGTGATTCACAGATTAAAATCATTGCCTATCTTTATTTATATTAAAAAAAGCAAAGCTCTTGCATCAGTATTTCTGGTAGACATTTGTTTAAAATTTTCCCTTCGCCTCAAATAATAAATATTTCACGCTTATTGCCTTCCTCTCTGTGACACTGCAAAGCTCAACCTCTAATTTTCCCCTCTGCACACATTCTCTGCTCCTATCTTATTTTTCTGCTGCCAACCCTACGATTCACCTTCAAGATCTCTCGCTTCTCCGCGAAGCCAAATAGGAACAAAGTGCATTCCGGGAAACGACCCTGAGCAAACAACGCTGTGCGAGTGAAACCCCGAAAGATCTATGGAAAATAAATATTTTGCGAGCAAACAGCCTCGCGCTTGATCCAGGGGGCTGTTTGCTCGTCATTAGCGCGACCATTTTCACGGTCAGGTTGCTCGCTCGCCTCCGCCGTATCTCTCTGCATTACTTACCAGGCATGTGTGTGTGTTTGTACCTGCACGTTATCAAAAGCAAAACCCAAGAGAGCTCGGGGCCCAAGGTTGTTTTCCCTGATTTATTATCGCGCCGCTCATGCAGCACGCGGAAAATGACATTACGCACACAAAAACAGCAGCCAGCGGGACCTCCGCGTCCGAGGAGAAAAACACACTGAAAATTTATAACAAAACTCCTTGTTGTGATTTTCCCTCATTGAAATGCATTCGCGCTCTGGAACTACTTTCAGATAGTTTTTTTTTTTTTTTTTTTTAATTGGAAATCTCCTTCCAACGCCGGTGCACATTTTGTTTTTCAGCGACGGCCATTGCGTCGAGTTGTCACGGGTTTTTCGATTTTGTTGAATGAAAAATGACGACCGGTTGTGACGCGAGGCTGGGTGCGAAAACTGCGGTCGTCGCAGCAGTGAAAAAGCAAAACCATAAAGTGCGGTGTGCGCACCCGATTGTTCTCCGATTCGCTTTTCCAAGCTGCAGCCAGAGCGTTTTTTGAGCTGATTCCGCCGTTTTGTGCCGAGACTTTAACCAGAGAATTCGATTTCAGGCCTGGGAAACGGAGAAGCTTTTTCACTAGAGCAGCAAAAATATATATGAAATTTCTCATCCGTTAAAAACAAAAACTACTCGGATATAGAAAGCAGGGCCGTAGCATTTTTTTTTTCCATTTTCCATAGAGACTCTTGCGTCTCTTCTTTATCAATTTTTTTTTTATTTGACCAATTCAAATATTAATAAATCAACACATTTAAATGTTGCTTTCAAGATTTTACTACGAAGAATGTAAAATTAAAATTGAAAGACGCAAAAGACATGGAAATTTAACCAAGTCATCCAAACTTGTCTTGTGAGGGTAGAACCGGACGATGAGGCAGCAAACACTGAAAGATGCAACGTCTGCACTTTGGCGTGCAAGAGTTGCATAAAACTCACATTTTTTCACCTAATTATTCCCATCCGCTCGTGTTCCCATCGGCGTGAGTTGTGGAAAAAGAAATCCGATGAGAATATAAACAGGCAGACGAGAGGGAAAAAAACACTTGGCAGATAAAAATGGTAATAAATAATAATTCATCACGGCGATGCTTAAGCCGGCGAGCAGATTAACAAAGCCGCTGCCATAGGTGTGTATGTGTCTGTAGGTGACCTTCACGCCTAGTGAAAGTTGATAGGCGGGTATATACGGTATAGATTGTGCCTGCCTGCTTTTTAGCCGATGCTGGTTCCGGGTGCCTGCCTTGCATGCAGTCTTATGCGGAGAATCACGACTTATTCACGTTTCGGATTTTTACACTGCCGGTGCTTATGGTAGCGTGAAACGCAGCGGCATTTAATTATCACAGAAATAAAAGCCGTTTATCAACGCTCGCTGCCCCTTTGTTTTTCTTTGCTCGCGAGCAAGGATTGTTGCTCGCAGCCGTTTGCGCACTTGAGAAGAGAGGAAACGCAGAAAAAAAATGACTCACTCGGTGACTAATTATAAACCATCAGGTTTTTCGTGATTTGGAGCACAAACTTCGCACCTGCAAACTTTTATTCAACAGGATTTAAAATAAGTCACAGTTAAATTTATCCAAAATTAATCTGGAGATATTAGAATTTAGATTTTTTTGCTAATTAGTTTCTCTTCAAGAGACTAAAAATAAATTATTAAGAAATTTCTGAAGAGATGATAGAGAAAGATGTTAACAACAATCTCAACTTCTTATCTGACAAAACAAAAAGATCCTTCAGAAAGCTAATGCCTTGAGTTATTTTCCAAATTTCAATTAATCTCAATTTACGACCAATTCTTAAGCCCTGGGCCATCACTTAAGTCGAGCCGCTTCAAGGATCTGAGCCATTAAACCACTATTAAAATAATACTCGTCGCTGTAGGGCCACAATACGCATTATTATATACAGAGGAGTCCCCGCGTCGGTGCGCACAGAGGGACGACTAAACCTGATTAAATATTCAAGGCTCAAGCAAAAAAGTGTCGCCCAGCCCGAGCTCGCTTTTTAGGCGCTCGTTGTTTCCCCCTGCGATCGCGACGGAGTGACCCCTCTGACAGGAAACTTAATTGAAAGAAAGCTAGCGAGCGAGTCATAAGTCGACGCTCATTGTTGTGCCGAGTAAATTGGAAAAGGCTTTCTCCTTCACGTGGCAACACCGCCGCCGCTTTGCCGCGCGCATCACCCACGGAATACTGATTAGCCGGCCAGACTCGATTTTGTTCAGTTTTCTTTCCCTTCGTGTGCAAAATAGGCAACTGTGATTTTTTTCTGCACTTTTCAATACACACCAAAACACGTTTCACTCGCTACACGTTGCCTGGACCTAACGAAGTCGGAAGTGTGTTTGCTGGCTACATTCTAACAAAAAAGCTTTATGGTCAAGCTTCACAACTCGTCCCCGAATCGGGTCGCGCGTTCTCACTTCCTATTTTGTTTCAACGCGGCTGAAATATAATTTGCCAACCCACAGTTAAATCGCTTCCTCTTTTAATTTTTATTTAGCCAAAGTTTTACTATTACTTGGAATAATTTGCGGACATGTTATTTGGTCTGCACTGAAAAAAAATATAGACATAAAATTAAATAAATTAACTTTTTAATAAAATTCAAATTTATTAATTATTTATTAATTCTTCTCTTTTTTTCCAATTTAAAATTTCTTTATTGACTAAGATGACAAAAAAAGGAAATAACTTAAAATAGTGGAAGAGGCATCTCATTAATTATAAAATGTAATAAAGCAATAATGATTATTATTCATTATGACATAGAAAATGATTTTCTTAATTTAAAATAAAAGAGAAAATAAAAATATTATTTTAAACTAACTTATTGTTAGTTTAAAAATATAAATTATAAATTTTCAAAATAACATTATTGTAGTGCTTGAAAACAGGAGAATATCTTCATCATATCTCTTGCAATTAATTGCGCTTTAAATATTTGAAACAAAAATTTGTCACTCATTATCATAAAATACAACTTGACGCTCTAGAATTATGTTCTGATTGATTTTTTTCCGCTTGGGAATGGCTTGTTTGTTTCTTGGAGAAAATAATCTGTTTAAGGCGTAAAGAGCTTATCAGAATGCACGTTTTTATGCAGTCATGCTCGGGATGATGAAATTAGTAGCACCGTCACGTGCATGGGGAGCTCAGGGTGCGGCTACCGTGCAAACGTTCTGCACAAAACTCGACCCGGCTAATTTTCGAGAGGCGTAATTTTGCGCGATAAGATGCGAAAGTGATTAACTCTCGAGTCCTTTTTATAATAGTGAACAGTTTGTTATCAGGCCGTATTCTGCCGCTGCTAGTGCGTCTTATCAGTCAAGGGTTCGCTCGATTTCTCAACCGCCCAATTTCGAGCATTGCCTCCTCTGCCTTTCCTAATACTTTTCACCCTTGATATTTTGTTTTTCGGTGTGAAATCGGGCCAGATGGGCCGGGACAAAGGCTGCCTTTTATTTGCTTTGTGAAGCATCCCACAGGAAGGAGTAGCCTTTTCGCACAAGTGTGCGACCTTAACTAAAGAGAGTTTGACCTAGAGCGAGGCGGCGGTCGTAAAACGCCAGTGCGTGTAGGTTGTAAAATCGAGGAGGAAATGCCTGTTGCATTAGCCAGGGATGGCCGTATAAAAAAAACAGCGGTGAAATTCTCTCAAAAGTTGACCGACCTTTTTTTGAAGCCTTGTATTTTTATAGCACAGCAGAACAGATTTTACACGAAAAGGGTCTTTCGCAAAGAAAAACAGTGTGTGATGAAACTCGCCCCCAAAGGGAATAAAAAAGAAAGTCGGGCACAAAGGGAGGCTCAAATCCCTTCTTTGCCAACAATCACGGAAGCGTGGAGAATTCTAAAATTTGTTTTTCTCAACAGATTTCTCTTCCCATGCCACGGTTAAATCCTAAATCGATTCTCAGCTGGAAAGCAGAAATTGTTGGGTTATTCTTTGTTCGCGGATTTCAATTCTCGCGAGCACAAATAAAGCGGAAGACTTTCAAATCGTACATTCGGTTTTTACATGATTTATTTTCCCGATTTTGTTGCAAATGTTTATAACAATGGTTATTTTTCTTGTGTTCGCAGAATGGAAGCAACGTGATGGCGCACAACCTGCTCAAGGTGCACTTTGAGCTGGACAACCGCGCCGTCGGCAGTCCGATCCACCATCAGCAGCAACAGCACAACCTGCACCTCCACCAGGGCAACGGCCACCAGCCGCTGAGCAGGCGCAACTCGACGCCGCCGCAACGCAACATGGCGGCGCTGGGCGCCAGCCTGCCCCCCGCTAGTCCGTCAATCACCATCGAGTCACTCGGCAGCCACGGCATCAACGGCCACCGCAAGCTGGACAGGTGCCACAGCGAGCCGGTGGACAAGAGTTTGGTCTGCACGTCGCCGACCAACGTCAACACGAGTCGCTACAAGACCGAGCTGTGCCGCCCGTACGAGGAGAGCGGCGTGTGCAAGTACGGGGACAAGTGCCAGTTTGCCCACGGCGCCCACGAGCTGCGCAACCTGGCCCGCCACCCCAAGTACAAGACGGACCTGTGCCGCACCTTCCACACGAGCGGCTTCTGTCCCTACGGCCCGCGCTGCCACTTCATCCACAACGCCGAAGAGGCGCGAATCAGAGGGGCCACGCCCACCAACATGGCGTCCATGATCGCCCGTCCGAAGCCGGTGCCCCTTGGCGGCTCCGCTTTCAGTCTGCACGGCGGCTCTCAGGGTGAGTCCCCGTCGCCCCCGTGCTCCCTCAGCGAGTCGCCCACCAGCAGCCTGACCAGCTTCTTCTCGGAGCCGGACCTGCTCTTCCCCTCCACCCCCTACACCCCGGTGGCCACGCCCAAGAGCAACGTCTTCACGTTCGGGCCAGAGTTCACGGCCACGCTGCTGCAGATCGGCGCCAGCGGCGCCAACCGCGACCTGGAGGAGTTGAGCGCCAACACCAACACGCCGCCGCCCTCGCCCCTCGACCGCCTGCCTGTGTTCAACCAGATGAGCAGGGTACATGTCCTGTGAAGAAGAAGCAGTCGCTGACGTGCGGTTTGATCCTTTAGTTTCGCTCTGCTAAAGATTTAGTAGCTCAACGGTTGACATTCGATTTATTATGTAAAACGTCCGAAATTACGATGTTTGTATTTTATAATTTATTATACGCACGCACACACACTTGCAAGTGGATTAAGAATTTCTTTTTTAACCAGCGATGAGATGATTCATTCATTTTGTTTCACACGAAAACGAGCACAGCGCGCACCGCTTTCTTTTTTTTTTAACCCCAAACTTGTTGATTGATCCTTTGATTAATTTACCCGAACTCACTTGATTAAATAATTCGTCGAATTTTTAAGAGCTATGGAATAGCGACCGAAACCACAAACGATGGCCATGTTTTATATATGTATAGTTAAGAACGTAATATATATTTAACGTCGAACGGGACCAAAATCGGAAAGGACGGAGAAAGATTCCATAATTTTTTCTTACCACCATGGCGTCAACTGCCATGACTTATACAATAATTAGCAAATGATTGATTGAGTTGTGTTGTTGTTGAATAAATTTACCTCCGCAGGGAAAATGGAAACAGAAAGCGAGTCAGTTTTGAGTGGAAGGAATTGGCTTTTGACCGCTTGGATGCTACTGTGTATATTTATTTTATTACTGCTACTACCGCTTGCTTGGAGGACGGATGAAGGAGAATTGAGGTCACGCGCTTTTCACTCTCGATATATAATTATAATTTATGATTTTACTCTCTTCTCCTCGTAAATCTGTGCAGCAATAACAATGTTTTCTCTTTTTTTTTCTTCTACCGCATTTTCTTTAAATTATAATTTTTTCACGCGGGGGCTCAGACGCCCCGTTTTTCAACATTAGCTTTCGTAAATAAACGTTTTAGCCGTAGTGCAGCAATCGACTAACCAGACCCCTTGTAAATATCCAGCAAATCAAGTGTACTGTAAAAATAAATTATTCCCTTTCACACTTTTCTAAAAGATAAATAAATGAATTAATAATGAAGGACTACTGATAGTTTTTGCGTTACAAAAGAACTGAAATTTAAATGTATTGATTGATGATGATGTACTCTTCTTGATTAATTATTTGTGTCGTATAAGAAAAAGTGTATTTATAGTATGATTACATAACTTATTATTTATGATTTAAACAGATATTTATCTCCGTTCTATAATTATTTTTATTTTGTAAAAAATCTAAACACTGAATATTATTTTTTTGCAAGGATAGTTTGCTTGGTAAAGACGAGGCTTTCGACAAATTTAACTTTTTACAAACCATCAACAAACGCACGTCCTTCTGATGGATACTTGAAAAAAAAAATGATTGATTGACTTATTCTCAGATGCATACTGGAATAAATCGTGGAAAAATAATCAAGTGATAATTGCGCTTCATATTATTATTATATTGCCTTATATAATGATAATATAGATGTAGATATAGTCATAATATTTATTTTTGTTTCCCTAACACGACCCTAGAAAAAAATTGAAAAAAAAACACCAGCTATTGTGCATGGGTTTCCCGCGTATTTTTGTATGTAAACTGAGATTGGCTCTTGTATGGATTTTTTACTTTCAACTTCTCATTACCAGCAATACACATAATATATATGTTATTCGACAAGAAGTTGGGTTTGCAGTTTATTGATTTGTGTGCTTCATTTATGTATGAGAAAATAATATTCTGATGAAATAAAATGATTTCTAGTGTTTATAAAAATAAATCAGACGTTTTTCAGTTTTTAAGAAAAAAAAATACCTAAATTATATATAATAAGAAAGTAATTTGAGTAAATTTTATGCACTAAAAATCCAGGACAAGATAAAGTTGTTATTAAAATATGCATAAATTAATTCCACAAGTTCAAAATGCTCATTTCTGTTCAAATTAAGAGCTGAGAGCGTGCAGCACTTTCTTTGCATCAAGTATATGAAATTAATAAAACAAACAATAAATGATATTGAATAATGAAAAGAAATTTTTATTATAATGCATTGAAAGAATGATAACGAGTCAAGAGGAGCAAATTTTCACTTTCTTCAGCAGAGGTTTCTCTTCACCCGAGTCTACAAAAACTCATCAGCACCATCAACCGCTCTGCGGGATTTCTCTCGTTGACGCCAGTCATTAAATTCGACAGAGATGCATCTCTTTCTGACGCAGAGTTCTTTTTCACTTCTGACGGAAGATGCTGGGGATTCGAGAGTTGTTCGATCAAAATTACATGATCGCTGCGTGCAGTCATTCATGTCTCCTCCAGCGATTTCCTCGGCTATAAAGCTCTGGAAATGGAAAAAATTCATCGCAAAAACGCTTTCGCTTTTTTATTGCATGCATAATAAAATGATCATGGAACGTCTAGCCAACCGGACTACTTTGGAATAGTTTGGCATTTTTTTAAAGAACGGCCGGCGCACAGCATCCTTTCATTTTTCTTTCGCCTTGAGCGGAATAATAAATTACACGCTCATCCCAGGCGTGTTCGTCTAATATAGACCGATAAAGTAGTTCGGCGGTCGAGACGTTTTATCTTTTCTGCTGTTGAAACGCCTCACCGCCAAATTGTAACTCAGATTATGCAACGGAAATTTGAATAAAAATGCAAGTTCATGTTGCAAGTGCACGACAGAAAGGCGGTGTTTTATAATTTGTGTATTCCCACTCAAAAAATGCTAATTATCATCCGCATATAATTTTGCCTGAAATTTTCGCGCACGCCATTGTTCCGAGCAATGCATAAACACAAACGGAGGCGTTGGTTCAATTTCGCTAAAAACTTATTCACACCTTAATAAATAAATTACGCGGTAGAGTATAAAAGGGTTAATTGCACTTTGGCGTTACACCGAGAGAATTATATTATCCTATTCATCTCTGGCAGGAGCAATTTAATATGGAATTATGGGGAAAGAGAAAGGAACAACCGGATCACACCGCACCTTCAATATAATTTTGCGCGATCGAAGCACGCGGCCCTGGCCAAAACATACGGCAGGTGAGGTGCAGCAAAACCAAATTGGCGAGATGCTCTCGTCATTAACCTTTCTTTCTTCTCGCTCCGGTGCCCAGATGCTGGCAGAAATCACCAATTTACGAGCTCCTATCAATTCCGTTTCCAATCCGCTCTATGTGTCGAAATCTGCATCCAATTCGCCGTTTCACGATCACGACTCGAATTGCATTCATTCGCTCTTTCTTTTTCTTTATCGTGGCCGTAACTATAAGAAGTATTTTATGCATGCATCCGCTCCATTCCGCGCGCACACCGACTTGAGCCTTGGCATTTCACATAAGACAGCATACATCGCATTATTTTATTCATTCTAATCATTTTTCACTTGTGCTGCAGCTTGCCTGCAGCAATCGGGTCACGCAGAAATCGTGTCGTTCGCGGCGATCGCCAACATTTTTCAACTTGTAATACCTTTCTGTATACATTCAGTGCCACGCGGCTTGAGATTGAATATTCATTGCTCTCATTGGGTGATCACAATCTATTGATCGCGTCATTTATTCAGGTGTGGGAGATGTGAGAAGTTTATTAGAGTAAAGCAATTTATTATAATCCTTATAATTATAATTGATGCCAAAAAAGAACATTTAAAAATTTAAGACAATTAATAATATTTATGAATAATGCAAGTGCATAAAGAACTAATAGTTTTATAACATAACAAATAAAGGAAGAAATTGTATCTTTTGAAATTTTATTTTCAGCATACTTTAATTGAAGTGAAAATTTATAAAAAAAAGTTTATGCTTGATTGTTGGTCATTTATTATTTTCATAATTGAAAATAAATTTCATTGCCAATAATTTTTCAGTGTAGCAACTTAAAATAAAATTTTCCTTTTTAAGGAATTCATTATTTATTTTCATTCAATTTCCTTTAAAATTATTTATGTATTAATCATGAAGATCAATTTTAACTCTGACTTAATTAAATTGATTCGTAATTTTTACCACTCGGTGCCTTATCTATTTGCTGCGGTATCTTACGCATAATAGCGTAAAAATAATACTCTGCTTCATCAACTGAAGTAAACCACAAAGAAAAACCCTCTCGTGACCAAAATATCCGTCTTCACAACCCCACACGCGGATTTAAATGCTCATGTGATTTCATAAAACCCGCAAACCGCACTTGCTTCAATTACCTCAATTTTTGCAACAATTAAAAATGCCAAGAAAAACGAGGAAAACAAGATTCTTCATACAAAGAAAATTTATTGGAGACATGCATCTTTTACTGCTATTTTCGCTAATTATTCAGGGAAGTAAAAAAATTAACTTCAGCTTTTCTGTGCTGGGTAAAATTGTGTCTTCAGACACAATAAGAAGCCAACATTTTAATAAGCCGCATTGACCTTCACCTCGTGTGCAATTACTTGAATATTTTTTTTCTCTTAATCTTCATGCATGAATTGTCCACACATACAGGCAAAAAGCAGCAGCATTTAAAAGCGGCTGTGCTTCATCATCGGCTTGGGAATAATGAAGGCTGGCCGCGCACGGCAAAAAGCGTCTCTCAAGACGCTGCCGGAGAAATAAGCAGAAGCGCCTCCGAACCGACAAGAGGGCTAAATCATGCAAAAAACGAGTTTGCCGAGATGATGAGTTATGATGACTCCTTTAACCTTGCCTGCTGCAACCAAAAGAAGTTAAGAGGAAGAAGACGCGCCGAGTTTCCAATTTCCAGCGGGCGCAAAAGTGACTTGCATAGCTTTAGCAGCTTGATTGCTGATGCACTCGACGTACACGGTGCTGTTGCGAAGATAAATATAAAATTTAATAACGAGACGTAAGATGAGTGTGTGAGTTGAGGAGATTTTCCAGCACTTTTTGGCCTCGGGAGGAATAATCAAATGTTAGCAAGTGCAGACCAGGAAAATCGCGCGCACGTCAATTTCAATTTTACACAACAAGCTCCACGGTCAATAAAGACTGCAATTTACTTCATATTGCTTCATAAGCTGTAAAAACTCATCTGTCGAACTTTGCGGCACTTTCCAGGATGTTTAAATATGGGAGAAAAGCTGAAACACCAAATGAAAATAAAATTTGAATTCATAAAATGAAAATTGTAAAATTTTAAACATGGTAATTGAGTTTGAAATATATTTGAAGACAATTTGATTTGAATAAATTAATTAAAATTATTATTTCATCCAAACTAGATCATTTAATTTGATAAATTAACTATAATTATTATTTGATTGCAACTCGATTCCGTATTGATGAGCCAATAAAATAAACAAATTTGAGCGTTTTATTGCTTTGATTGACCGATGCGTCATTCTTGCATCGGTGCCAACTCTGCTGGCGCTCGGAAATCGAATAATAAATCTCAATTGGACTCGGCGACGACTCTCTCTGAAATTTTATCGTGTCGATTCTCGCACCCAATTATACAAGCCTAGTAAAAGCGTCGTCCAAGTCACTTAGGGTTTTTCCGCCATTCACGCGGACTGTATAATTTTACCGCGGGCATTCCAATTAGCCACTGAATGCGATCCAAACGCACGTTGGCGCCAAATTTCTTCTTTTCCGCTCTCTTGGGCGCGTTTCATGTTATATTTTCCCTGGGATTGCTACCTGGTGCGGCAGGCAAAACGAATTTGTGGCCGAACCTGTGTGCATCCTTTCTGCTTTTCAAGCAACTGAAAAACAGGCGACAGGAGGCTTATGTGCAGACGACGCTGCTGAGCTGCTTTTTCTTGACATGTTCCCTGCTTGTGTTACTTCAAGTGCAACAATACCTGCAGAGAAGAAGAGGAGGAAAGGTGGCAGTAATACTATATCCACCCACCAGGTATAAGACGCACAACACGAAATTGCTGCCCCCAAAAAGCAGGGGACGAGACTGGCGCCACGATTTGCTTTATTGCACCCCTGTGCAGGAATGCACTGGAAACAAAGAAAGCAGACACGACAGTAAACACAACAAACGCACCACCGGTTTAAAAAATACGTTTATATGCCTGCTCGCGAGTGTTTGTAAAAAAAAAGCTATGAAATTTTTAAATTGACTCCTATAAGCTAATGCAAGGTTTATTTTTTGCTGTGCAAATTACTGCAGCGTTGCCAAGAGGAAAAATCCGCACAAAATTCAATGCCAAAAATAATAGGCCACAACTTGTAGCCAACTGAGTTTCCATATAAATTTGCCAACAAGCATTACTTTTTTTTCAAACGTATCTACATTTAAGAAAACAGCAGATTACTATGATATTTTTAAATAAACCACCACGACCTGTTTAGTAATTTTTATGCATTAATTTTTACACGATTCAAAATAAGAAAAGAATATTTCAATTTAAAGCTGCAATGGAATTAGTTTTATTCTCACTCAATGCTGCAGAAAAATTTAAAATAAATTAAAACATGAATTATTATGAAATTATTAATATAGTTGTTATTGCATTCCTATCAAACAAGAGTATCACGATGCGGTGCCAAAGGGTTGGAATTTTTTGTACGAGGTTTAAAAAAAGTGAAAAACAACAGCAGGCAAATTGTGGAATGCACCATAGTTTGTTTAAGAAAACGCAATATATTAAAATATGAAGCGAACTGGAAATAAACATCTTTCCAGCACATTGGCTCTTCCTCGACGTTGGTTTATTAATTGATGAATCATCCTCTCCTCATCAAAGGGAGACGCTCACGTCAGTCAGGCAAATGAGCGCCGACAAATTCCGCTGCATTAACACCCATTGTCTCGCGTGTATAGTCGCGGGATATTGAAATGAAATTCCGATTGGCCCGTGGAACTGCAGCGACTGCACTCGAGACGCACGCTGCTGAGCGAGCAAGCAAGCGTATGTAATTAGAATTTTTAATTCGCGGCACTCACGCAGAGAACCACTCTCCGCAGATTCCGATCGCGCGAGTGCAAGCGATAAGGACAACGAGAGAGAAAGAAAAGAAAGAAAGTCCTTTCTCTTTTCATTTTCACCACGGTGTGAACGCCGCACGTATACAATAATACATATAAATTTAAAAAGCGTTTGCTCTGTGAAGCGGGAGCCTTTTTCTCTCAGCTTTTGTCGGAATTGCGAATTTCTTGACTGTGTGAAATTTGCACTTTGTATAATGAAAGGCAGGTTTGTTACTTATAAGATCATCCTTCAAAGAGAAACTTTTTGAAACGCGTTTATATAAACAGAAAAAAATAGTCTGCCTATACTCTCGTCATAAATCTTGGCAACAAAATAACATTTTAGACTCTGTTTTTGTCTCGTTGTGTTAAGAGGGCCCATACATGAATATTTTTGCAAGCCAAATGCCCGATGAAATATATCATCTGGAACTGTCTCGCCCATGAATTACAATCTTCTTGGCGGTAAACGAGGCAGATTTTAAACAGATAAACAAATCAAGCGAGAAAGAAAGTGGCCCTTGAGGACAACTTTTGCCTCGGCTCTCTCAAAGTCGATCGAATATAAAATACGGAAGAAAAGCGGCCTGCCGGTCACAAGAAGTCAGGAAGTGGCTTTTGCCCGGAAAGAAATTTTCAGCCGGTTATGCGCGTATACGCTCATTTAATGGTATACTCTCGAGGGTCACTACCGTCACTGGTTTTTCATTAAGCTGCAGACGAATAACAATATCATCTTGCAGCGAGGTCAACTAGTACTCCGCCGCGGGGCCCTCTGTCGCGGGGGCTTGAGCGGAAATCGTCGTCGAAAGTTAGGGGCTCGTCATGCTTTTAGCTCAATGGACTTTTGAATGAACATGAAAATTGCATTTCCCGCGCAGAACATGATGGAAAAGAATGCGATTTGGGGCTTGAAAGGCGTGTTTGCACAAACACGGGCTTCCAGTGGTTGAGCATGAATGAACTGGGTGATACAATCAAAAGAAATTTCATGAAAAAATACTCATTCAAAGATTAATGCGCGCATTTTACTAAAATTGTTTGATTTTAAAATATATTAAAAATATGAAAACTTAAAAAAGAAAAATTTGAAAAATTTGTAACTGACTAATTTTTCTTATTTTAAAGTGTTTCATTTTTAAATTTCTTTTATTAATCAAATTATGGTTTTAATTATTTTAAATAAAAATTAATTATTTATGCTTGTACTAGTACAAAATATTTCTTTTTCTTGTTTTTAGTTCTTAATTTTGTGTTAATTATTTTTAAATTATTAATTAAACAAGTATACATTTAATGATAAATATAATTATTAAGGATTAATTTGATGAAATAGGGTTTGCATGTCTTGTTCATTGTACATTTTTATCTATTCTTTGATTAATGCAAAAGTTTTTAAGTAAAGAACGTTTAAAATTCACACTTCCAAGGGCTTCTCTGTTTGTCTTTTGAATTATAGATTCTAATATTATGTTTCTTCTCTGGCCAAGGAAAAGGTGGTTCTGCGTCGTTCTGAATGTGAAATACATGCAGATGATGCGTGCGTTGGTTTCGACGCGGAACCTTGGTGCTGCTGATGCTGGGGTCCGCCGCCGACTCACAAAGCCATACAGACAGACGTCATAACTGGAGTGGAGAGCAATGACGGCGAGCGGTTAGTTGGCCATAAGTGATTCACCGCCATTATTGAGGCAGATTGAGCCTCAATTGTGGCGGCGGCGGAGGCGACTCGGAACACCAGGAACGACGAACGGGTGCATCAGCACTGCACGTTTAAGCGACATTGATTTTATTATTCATGAGCGCTTTGCTATTATGTCATTGAGGCAATCAGCGGTAATCGCATACACTCCTTTTCAAAACGGATATCTTCTGGATGGACCAGAATTGCGCAACTTTGTCTTTCAATTTATTTTCGACATGCATCAAGTCTTTCTGTTTAATTAAAGCGGGTCACGGAGCATAACAAAATTTCAATTTATTTAATTTTGAAAGAAAAGTACGCATATTTGGTAATACTTTCTATTTTATTTAATTATTCTCCATTCAATACATTAAATATACAACTTACGCCAAGTCAATATGCAAAAATTAATTTAATTTTTGTGTATATAAATATTAATTCATATTTACTGACAAAAATTTAAAATAAAAAAATCAATTGATTGCATACGCGAAAAAGCAGTTAAACCGTGCAAACAGGTTTTTAAAATTGAAATATTGTTGAGCAAAAAGTATTTTACATACATACTTGGTAAATGACACCATCAAAGAATTCAAATAAATGACTTAGGGTTCCAATTTTAAACTCAAATGTTGCCATTTTTATCACAATAACATTTTTCCCCTGAATTCAAGAAGGTTTATTTTATCCTTCATTTATCATATTTATACATATGGGTGTGACTTCGTGCAAAATAAAATATTTTAGAAGTTTTCTCTCATGATTTTTTATTATAAACTTTTTTTGCTTTTTTTTAAATTTAGAATTCAACTCCACGTCAGAAATTAATTTACTCAAATTTAGTTAAAGTAGTTTTCATCATTATTTAAAATTTTTAAATATTTCGCTTCAGAATATTTTTTTTCTATTTTTATTTAAACTTATAAATTTGATAAATTTAATGTTCAATGTCAATTTTTGTGTCGAGTTTCATGACCTATCATTATGGTCGACTGTGTAACAATGGTGTAATTTTCAATGACATTAAAGACCTGTTTGGTAATCGGTCTCGATACGATGATGGCAATCAAATGACAATTAGAGTAATTCACTCTTAGCAACAGTTCAACGCACTGGCACGATGTAAATGAACACGCAGTCTGAGTATATAATGCAATTACACTGGCAGAGTGCGCTAGGTCGTGCCACAGATAGAAACAATTGGAAACTATCTCTGGTGGTAATAAAAGGTGCACGCATAATATGCAGCCAGCAGCTTTTATAATAGCACAAAAAACATGATGCACCAGACACCGAGGCGATAATGAGAGCTGCAGAATATGACACAATATCCGCTGAATGTGTTGGTTATCATCATTACACGCGCTGAAACAGAAGTATATTTATTATGGCAAGCGAGAAAAAAGGCTCATTAAAAATAAAAAACGCAGACAGGCGGCCGCGGCAGCAAAGCAGATCGAGCCGGCTAAAGAATTATTAAGAGCCGATGAAGCCCCTATAAATAGCATAATAACATTTTTATTTGCTCCCTCTCTAGCAGACACACGATTATTTTTCATACGCCGCTTTATTTTATCAGCCGGTTATCGGCGGCGGCGACTAAGCCACCAGCATGCGAGGAAGACCCTTGACTCTGCTGGCGCGAAGTGGCGGCGGGCGGGTGCGTCTCCCCGACCCCCATAGGGGGTTGTTGCTTGTGATAAAAGTTCGGGGTCGCCCATGCCAATCTGACTGGGGGTTCCGAGGGCGGCAGGAAATGTGTTGGTCTGGCCGAGTGATAACGACATTCGACGCCGCCAACGTGCCCTCGACCGATTCACAGCGAGCAAATGAAAACCGCACTGGAAACCACGTCTGCAGTGGCGGAGGCTGTGGGCTTGAGCTGATACAGTCATTACGTAGCAGATGTTTCCCTCAAAAATGATTTTACTTACTATATATTCCGTATGGGGAAATTATATAAATTTCAACGTGTAAACTGCTGAAACTGGAAATTACTCTCCTAACGATTTTTTAATTATTGAAGACATTTAAATTGCATTGCAATTTATTAATTATTTTTTCAAAAGGAATATTTCTCCCGATATCACCTCGTTACAAATTTACTAAAAAAATCGATTTTTTTTTCACATACCATTCAAATTTGCCTCTATAAGTGTTTGTACACATATTACTAATGATCAGAGGATTTTTTCACTAATAATGTTACATTTTTGGCTTTAATATAAAACTACCTATTTTGTTTTATTTTCTGAAACAATTCCGGTCAAATATAATAAAACAAATTAACAATACTACCCAAGAGTAAATATTAATATTCTTTACATAACATTTCAAAATAATCCTTATTAAAATCAGATCAAATCATCAATGATTGCAGTTGATAAATATATATATTTTTTTTTAACTGAAAGTAAAAGTGTTAAAAAGTGACATTAATTTTGCTAACGAGATTTTCTCTTGGCCTTAATTGAGAAATTAATTGCAATTAGCACGTCACTATTTTCATCCCATTCACCGGCCCAAACGCAATTTCTTGTCGTGCTAAATGTTTTTAATCTGACTGGTTGATGTGAATAAGTGAAACCGACATTTTTTGCGTGTCAGCTGAGCACGTCCTTGCCAAAATTATTAGAGCTCCACGCACACTGCACCGCGCAATTAAATTGTTTGCCGGCTTAATTTAGCATGAACTGCATTGGCATGTTTGGATCCGTGTGGTGTTATTTAATTTTTCCCACTCTTGCACACACGCCAAGTTTTTTTCTGTGGTGCATTTTGTTTTCAGAACCAAACAACAATCAAAATCTCCCACGCATTATATTCGGCGCACCTTTTTTCAGCCGTAATTGTATAAATATTTCCCATTATGTTCCATTCAGCGTGTGTCCTTAACACAAAAATGCACACAAACACAGGCGAAACGTGCGAGTTGTGACGCCACGCAAACTCAAAAAGGCATGCACGCGAATGCAACCCAATTATATTGCAAACAAATACCTCAAACGCGCTTTTTGAGCAATCGTTATTATCATTTTAACATACAGCAAGCAAATAACTGAAATGACAATGTGTAAATACTTATAACAAATCTTCATAATATCAAAAATATCAATTAAATAGTAAATATTTTATTTTTATAAACTAGTTATCATTTTATTATTGAAAACTGATTTAACATAAACAATCAATTTCAGTATCATTAATTAAACAATTAAATTTTTAGCCTTCTCAATTACAATTGATTATATGAGAAAAAAATGCAAGTTATGAGTTATGAAAAATATTATCAACACAATCAAACTTTTTTTTGTATCTCTTTTGGGGTACATATTATACATTTATTAAAATTGTTGCATACCTCGCCTCTGATGTTATCTTGGTTTTATTAATTATTCGCATCTAAAAATACTTCACAATTTTTAAGAGTACATTCAAGACAGTATCTTATCTATGGTTCGAGAGTTTCTGAAAGAGTTACATCGCTGGCAACCGCAGCGACTGTGGTGATAAAAATTGCACACGTTGATTCAAGACGCCCAAGAATTAGCTGGCGACACCTGCCAAAAATGAGTCACCCCGCCCATAGGACGCTCATAGAAGATTTTTTCCAAGCGCAGCTCTCTCCACTGCCTCGCCCCTGGAGAGAATAATAAGTACACGCCGCTTTTTATTCTTCCAGCTGAGCGCAGCCTGCAGCACCGAGAGGAGTCTTTCTTTGAATGCAACACCTGCATCTCCTATTTATACGTCCCATACCATACACACACTCGCACCATTTACTTTTCTCTATATGAATGCAGTAGTGTGCATTGAGACTTTTATGTGCTCTCGGTGCATACTCTGTACGAATCTTTTATGGTCGCGTTTCTTGTACAGCAGCGCACACACAACACACACACTTGTGCAGGTTTTCTCAATGATTTCTCATTTTTATCGCGGCGCAGATCAAATTAATGGAGTTGCATTTGAGAATAAATGAGAAAGGGACTCGTATTACTCTAGGTGATATTTTTTTCATTCTAAAAGGGCGCGCAGATGCTCCTCGTCATTTAACGAGTGGTTGCCATTTGTCTAATCCTAATGACAAGCTGACAGACGAATCTCTTAAAAGATTGAAACCCATTTTTCCTGTGCCAGAGGAGACGCATCACATAAGATAGGGTGCTGCTGTTGTTTAAGAAGTTCATAATTACACTCCAATAGAGGTTTTAATGAATTTTTTTTTTAAAGCAGCAGCAAAAAAAATTAATCCACTTCAACGCTTATCTTAAAAATTACTAGATATCTGTTTAAAAAACCATTAGGTGGGTTTAATTATTCCATAGAAAATTATTTATTTCTGTTTGTCAGTTTGATTTGGCAAACCCGAAATAAACTTTCATTTTTGACACAGAACTATTCTTGTTTTTCAGTTTTAGAATTTTTTTCCATTGGAGAGCGTTTTTTTTTTATCACATCTCTTTTGCTTCCAATCCGCAATGCCACAACTCATGCTGTCACAATAAAAATGGCAAAGACCAGTTTAGAAAAATCGCCAAAAGCATTCCACCGCGGCTTGGATCGCGCAGCAGAAAACTCGACGACTGTTATACACTTTTACTGTGCATTTTTTTTATATATTCGCCGGTCGTTCTCGAGCACGCAGCACAAAACAAAATAATTCATATGCTCGTCAGGCGCCGCGCGCGAATCGTAATGAGAGTGCCGAGGGGCCAAAATAAAATTCAGGATTACATCCTGCGTGGTGGAACTTTGCCAATGTGTTCGCTCTCGAGGAAAGTTTTTTACTCGCACTCGCTGCTTTTGTATACTGATGGCTTCTGCTACGGTGGGGGTGTTCTACAGCTGCGAATGCTGATGGGGGTGGTTGACAAGAAATATCGTGGGAATCTCACGGGTCTCTTTAAAAATAATCAAAAGATTCGCCCCCAAACTCGTTTGTTGTCGCTCAAAATATCACCGCTTTTTGTCAGGCAGCGCTCAGAATTTGTCGTGAAAAGGGTAAAATTAAGTGGATTCTTCCTCCCCAGCGTTGAGACAGATTTTGATGCCTCTCCTGGACAGTGTATTTGAAAATATATTATACATTATTTAGTTTACTCCATCTGAGGATTTCTTAAGAAATTTATAATCTCCAATTAAATTAATGATGTAGATTTGTGATATTATTATTTTCATTCATTCAGATTAAATGATTGATTGAACGAAATTATTTGTTTTTGTTATGCCGTTGAAATGGAGGCACCTCGCGTCAGTTTAATTACTATTTTCAGGTATATAACATCCTCCCCAACAATAATTAAAAGACCTGCAGTCCCATCTGGGGGAGCAACCTATAAAAAGAGCATTCGCCCGATGGCCAGAGATTTTATCTCTCTGTTAATGTGTGCAGCGGAAAAATTCGGCAGCTGACGTGGCCCTATGCATCATTTTTTTATTCTTACAATAATAAGGCGCGCGCTGCACCCTTTTTGAACGTATATAATAGTATGACGTAAGCACCCTGACCTACATCAAAACGGTCATCAGCAGCAACCCTTATAAAAAGCACAAACTGCAGGTGCCTTTTTTTATTCTGAGGAAAAAGGTTTTATTGCAGGTGCCGGCTTCAAATACCGAAAAGGGTCGCACTTTTAATTCTCGTTATATTTTTGCAGCCGGCCCATATTTATACATCGGCGGTTGGGAAATGGCCACAGGAAACTACCCCTATATATATTCAAGAGGCGACCGGTGGCCCGGCGGGATTAAAATAAATTAGAATAATTAATAAACGCCTTTGCAAGAGGAAAAAATTGAAGAGGGCAGCGATGAACACCTTTCCCTCTCCGGGTATATATGATAGGTCAGGTGCTGCTAGCAAAAGGGTTGGAAAAGGGTTGAAATTATAATGTCTATGATAATGATGCAGATAAAAACGACGAGTTTTAATTTGCCTGCTGTTGCAGCTTGAGCTAGGTCAGGGTGATTTTACATTTGTTGGGCTTCCTCTGCGTCAGGTCTTATTCACGCAGCAGCTTGTAATCTTGATACTTTTATCGACAGCGAGTACCTCTACTGATGCAGGAAAGGAAATATATATTGATGTTTTTTTTTATTATTATTTGAGAGGGGTGGTTACAAAAATATCACCACAAGTTACTTAAGTCATATTTGTATTGTTTTAATAAAAAAAAAACATATTTTTATAATTTTTTTCTTATAAATTGAAATAAAATTTTGAATAAATTATATTTTGAATGATTTATATTTTTATAAAAAAAACATAACAATTTTTTTTTTAATATGTTTTAATAAATATTTGTTATTCAAATAAATTCAATTTTTTTCACGTTATTATTTCGCCAATAATTTTCTATGTTGAAGAACATTGAAACAGTAGACCTAACAAAACCCGAAATTGATTTACGACGCTGAAACAGCTTCGTTTACAGCCCCGAAATTACACCGACCGCCGGCCGCTCTTCATGTGGACCACTAATTAATTCACAGCATTTTCCTCTCTCAAGGTTAAACTCGGCAGTGAACAAACACGGAGATTTTTTACTCACACCGCGAGTGCGGCGTAAATGCGTCGTGGATGCGCATTCACAAGTGTTCATTTTCTTTTTACTTCATTGCAGACGCCGCAATTAGGCAACTATATACACAAGCCCACACCATCAGGCGTCGACGGCAACGTAACCACGCTCGCTGCTCCGACACACACACACACACCATATAATATTCAGTCGCATCATTCCCTCCTCTATTTATCTATGAATGCGTAAAAAAAGTACATTCATGCACCATCCCAAGCCGAGAGAACAGCCTTCAGCGTTGACTTTTTAACCCTCGCGCACATAAAAAAAACGTGATAACATAGAGCGTTGTGAGGAAAGGAGTGGCTCACAGCGAGCAAGAAAACCATGTGGCCCGAAATTCCTTTTGCTCTCTGCATCTCTCGCTTGCTCGTCGGGGCAAAAAAACAAACTGCATGCATGTGTGTGCAAACCCAAATATTGTCCCGACAAAAAAGCACCACATGCATCTGTGTCCCGCGGCTAAAGTTAGTTTTAAGCTCGCCTTTCCACGCTGAAAGGAAACTTCAAAGCATGAATGAAGAAGAATCGCTCTGGGCTGCTTTTCAGCCAACTTTTCTCCCTGGAAATGCCTGGCAAAACAAAGGCCGCTTTATTTCGCCCCCTCACGCCAAATGTGCAGGGTGCTGAAACTTTCAGGAGGCTTTTGTTTGACAGAGAATAACTTTGGATAAGCTGTTGGCATTTGAGAGAAGCATATGTGTGCCTCAGGGCAAGTAGAATAATGCAGGAAGGAAGCTGGATGAGTGGATGGACTAAAGTGTGCTTTTAAATGTTCAATACAATCATTAAAAATTGAAACTGGGTTCCTCCTTGCAAGAGAAAAATTAAGAAAGAAAAGGACGTTTGACCCCAAAAGGCGAACTGTGGTCTGCTGGTACTTAACAAAACCTAGGGCTGAGTTGTATATCAAAACTAAAACCAAAGTTAATTTTAAATTAAAAATCAAATCGGGAGATTAAAATTTATTAAAAAAAATTTGCAGAAGTTAATTTAGAAACCACCAGTGAAATTTCCTGCAAAGTCACAGTTTGAAGCTAATGACTGACTCGGTCGCTAATTCATTTCTGCAATTTTGGTTAATTACATGACAACCTCCTAATTAATTTTTTATTATTTATATTTATAAATTTCTTCCTCTAAGTTTTAGTTTGAAACTCAACAGAACCCTTTTTAAAGTACCAATATTTATTTTTCATGTTACTCTTTGTAACGAGAAACACGGTTTCAATTTTTCATGAAATTCACCTTGAGTGTTAGTTTTCAATTTACAATTTCAGCACTCGGGAAAATTTTTATGGATTGTTTGTTTATCAAACTGTACAAGGCAGACGCATTCAATCTACGGAGAAAATATTGGAGCTTGGTAATCTAAAATCAACAAGGCTAATCAATTCTCAATCCTTGCTCCTTGTGGACCCACAGTCGCGTAAAAAAACTGACATTTAGCCCCTTTTGCCTTCAAGTTTGATCTTCGGCACCTCGGCCTACTAATTACAAGCTCCTGTCCAGCCTCCTCGTCGCACCCTTTAACTTGGATTTAATTTTTTTTTTTTGCTACCGCCACCAACTCATCGGCTGGCCGCGGTCATTCATGTTGGTTGAAACAAAAAACAAAAATTTAAATGCCCGGGCAGCAGCGAGAATCCTGGTTACCTGGTGCGCCTGAAAATTCCCACCTCGATGGGGGTTTGACTTTCATTTTTCCTTGTGTGTATATTTTTATCTGATTCCGAGTGGGCCACATACGCGTATATAACAAACTCTCATGTGTGTAGGTTATAGTTACGATCCCTGGCGGAGGAGCCGCGTGGTCTCTGAAAAGAAAAGCATCACCGCATCTCGGTGTTTATCGGCGGCTGCGCTGGAGCCGGCCTTGGAATTCCTGCTCTCGCCAGCAAGAGCGCGAGAGCAGCAATTTCTTCATTAGCCGGGTAAACACCGATTTTCCACCCGGGTCTCGATATATTGGCGCAAGTTGTTAAGAGACGTCCGCTTCAATTAACGTAAAGGATGCGGTGAATGAGCCATATTGTGTTCCTGGTGCAAGAAAGCTTTCTTTTTTAGCCTCCTACTAATTAGCGGCAGGCACAGACGTCAAGCGACTCATTGTCAACCGCGGCGTTTGCTTCACCCGCGAACGCGTCTGTATTAGCTCACATTCGTGCTAACTTAACCTGGCTCAATGTTTGAAGTTTCGAAAGAAATTAACTGAAGCCATTCAGTGAAAGAAGATTTATCAAAATCACTAGGAAAAAGGCGTGAAAATAAATTACTTGTATTTAGACTTATCGTTAGATTTGGAAAATGAAAGAGTATATTTTTATTCTTTGTGGCCTAACCAAATGAAACCAGCGAACATGCAATTTTAAGCATTTGAATAGTCAACTAAAAATCCCCATGGTGTATTTTGTGTGTGTGTAATATTTTTTATTTATGAGATGAAAAAAAAGCCAATGCAAGTATTTTAAAAAATAAATCAATTTTTTTCTCAATACAAACAAGACAGTATGTCTAATCAGGGTAATCGTAATCATGATTACAAAAATCATAATGCCATGAAATTTTTTAGTAGCTTCAATAAACATTTGATTGAGAGAACTTATATATTTTCATATTCTATGAAGAGAAAACAACATAAATAGGCTCCATTATTAACAATTTAAATGAGCAAACAAAGGACAATAAAAAGCGAGCTAGAAATGTTTTAAAAAACATGAGCACATGAGCGTTTCGTGTTCTCTTCCCATTCATTTTCCCCTGTGTATAAGTGATGCGATGCGGGCATATCGAAAAACATCCGAGCGAACGTTCTCCACCCTGAGGTGCATCACAAACGACAAAAATGAGAGAGCCAGATTCATTTAAAAAACAAAACGTACTCCTAAGGCGAGGGGAGCCGCCGCGAGAAGAAGAAATTCATAAATTCATCCGACCAGCAGTTGGAATTTAATGGAATCGTTTTGTTAATGATGCGTGATGAGCATTCAAAATATACATATACGCGGCTGAGAAAATCGGTGGAGATATTTCACCTTGAAAAACCACCGCAGTGAGCATGCAGTAGTAATAATCTCACACACACCCGAGTCGTTTTTTTCTCTCATAACTTTTGGGATGCGGAGTTTAAAGAGCACCGGGTTGAATTTTAAATCCCATTTTTTTCTTCACCATTAAATTGTGTATGTATCAAGCGTTACTCATCTAACAGGGCGCATGCATCTCCTCCTCTCTCTTTCTTCCCATCTGATATAAAGGTGACCTAGAGAGAATGCATCTCATCTCTCAGTCGTGTATAAAAAAGAAGCAATAAAAAAGGTCGGGGAAAAGTAGCAGGTAGCCGCCGCCGCATTTGATTTTTTTTTTGTGTCGGGAAAATCTCAAGCAGAGACTGCGGCTCTCCTCCTGTTTGTTGCATTTCTCGCGAGTTGTATAGTCCGCGTCCGATTGTACAAACAAAGCCTGCAGTGCGATAGGAGAGAGATTATTAATCATCTTTGAATCTTTATAAGACGTCCGACTCTTTTGTAAGTGATTCACTGACGTGCATTTGTCAATTGCTTATGAATTCATCCGCGCAGGTTGATTGTGAAAGTTTGAATAAAATATTGATGTATTCGACGCGGCTGCGGTGTGATGTGCGCGAGGAGACGCACTGCTTTTAATTTATCATTCTCATTACTGGCCGATAACCTATTTTATACTTCCAGGTGCATGACATCCGCACGGCCGCGCGTGTTTGATAAAAGCGACCGTTTACGAAAGGACTCGTACGCTAAACGCAATTTACGGACACGGTTGTTGAATAAAAAGTTTCAACGTGTGCGTGGTATAGAGTTAAATTGCAAAATAAAAATATCTACCACGCACTGGTCTGTTCTAATTTTTGTATGGGCGCTCTTGGACAGTTTAACATTGACGACGCCTCAGCAGGTCATTCAAAGAGTGTTGTTGACTTTCTTATCAAATCGTGTGTGCCCCAATTACAGGTCAGTATCACGCTTTCAAAATTTCAAATACTATGCTGGGTGGACACACGGTAATGCTATTTAGTTAAAATAGTATAATTGTATTAACTTCTTAAAAAAAAAGAGGAAACGGAACATTAGCAGGACATGAAGTGTTAAAAATTAATTATGTCGCGCCCCTTTTTTGAAAAATAATGCTTTTAAACTGAATAACAGATTTTCTAAACAAAATTTAGTATTATTCAGAATTTAATTATCTAATTTAACATGAAAACACAAATATTCCCTTTTTTATAATTAAATCAATCTGTGTAAAATGAACGTATGCTGGTATATCATCCAATTTGCAAACTCTTCAGCTACAATATATTTTATTTTGTAGCAAATACTTTTTTTAATAGTTTAAACATTAAATACATTGATAAAATCTATAAATAGATTTTATTGATAAATTTTGTGATAAAATTTACAAACAGATTATCAATGTATTTAATCTACTAATAAAAAAATTGTTATTTTATATTATTATTTCTATTAGATGAGAAATATTTAAATGTAGTACTTTACAATAACTTATAGCAAAAATATTTAAATTATTTGGCACGGCTTTTGAATTGCTTCCTGTTAAGTTAATTCAATTAAATTATTTTCAAATCCACATTCAAATATAATGAGCTTGAATATTCTAAAAAAATTTGATTAAATAAGCTTAAATTTGCTCGTCAAGCTGAACTTTCCCGTCCTCGAAAGGAAGTCGTAAAAAGCAAGAGCTCCTCTTTGCCATACACACTTAAGTTCTCGTCTCTCATACAAACCGCGAGGCACCCATTCATTTATCGCGGAGCAGCGTTTTTTATTATTATATTATTAAACACACATTCTCTTAATTACCCACAACAAAAAGCAAGTCTGCGCCGTCTGCGTAAATAAACACCAGGGAAAAATTTTCGGTCGTGATAAACCGGCTGCGATAAAGTCGTATAATGAATCGCGGCGGACGCGCAGCCAACGAGACGCAGAGAGAGGGTGCGCGCTCTCTATGCTTTTTTTTCCATTCCGGTCCGCACTCAAAAAGGCATGCACCATGCACACTTGTTGCGTGACACACTTAAATCAGAATGCACAAAACCGCACTTTTAATTTTGTGGGGCCGTTTGACGCATTTGTATGATCAAAATCAAAATCGCGGGCAGCAGGATCGCTCTCTCGTGAAGTGCGCGCGTTTTATATAAAAAGAAGTGCTGGCGCAACAAGTGTATGCTTTGTGCAACAGGAAAACGACTGCGTGGCTGCATTTGAAGCGATGTGTAATAATGATAATAATAAAACGCGCGCTCTGCCTCTTTCCGCTGTTTCCGCCACGGCTGGACAAGTGCTGGCGTAATTGGCCAAATTAAACAAATCTCACCATACAAAAGCACCTCCGGCTGTCATGCCGCACCATTACGCTAAATTTAAGCTAACTTCATGTTTTTTTTGTTATCACTTCATAACTTCAAAATTTGGTAAAAGTCTTGTTTATTTACAATTCATTTAATAATTATATAAAGCTTTTTTGAATTAAATGGCAATTTGAATTCAAATGAACAATGGTGCAATTTGATATGATATAATAATTTATAGGAATAATGTATCTTTAACCTTCAATTTCACTGATGACTGAATATTAATAAAATTTATTATAACCATACATTATTTTACCACAAAATTATTTCACAAACAAAATGCTAAAAATATTAAATAATATTAAAAATTTACTACATGTTTTTAAATGAAATTAATAATAAGGATAATTAAATAAGAAATAAAATGTTTAATTATTGAAAAATAGAAAAGTTTTTAATATTTATTTACTGATTTAATAATGCAAGATAGAATTTCTCTTATATAATCAAGAGCTTCTAACAAAGGATCCGCCTCACATTTGCCTGATTTGGAAACCCTCAATCCTAACTAGATTGATAATTGGAAATAATGGGCGACTCCTATGCAACGACCCTTTACCCAGTCGCACTACTTATAATAATAGATAAAGGCATTGCAATGTTTGCCATCGCTTTCTAGCTGCTTCGAGATGGATGGTTGTGGATGCTGTTTGGGCTTCGCCTGCTGGGGAAAAAAGGCCTGTGCTGAAGAAGGATTTATGATTGCTCAGTGTGTGAAGAGCGCACCATGTTGCCAAGCAATCGCACATTTATCGGCTTCTCCCTGCCGCTGCTACTTTTTTGCTTCGGGAAGCCAAGAGGCAGAGCCGCGGCGTCGGCGGCGTTCTAATCTTGAGCTGTTGCAAAATTTAGAAATGTTGTGCGAAAGAAGCCGACCAACCCTTTTGCTTATTTGCCGGCCAGATTTGTTTGTTTTTATTGAGATGAAATATTGCAAAAGGGACATTTCACCGATCTTTGCTCTGATAAGCAAAATTTTTTGTTGAAAACTATTTTTATTTTTATCGATGAAATATTTCATCACCAAGAGACTCTTTCCATATTATATTAGAGGGGGACGTCTATTTTAATTTAATTTTTATTTGATGGTGTGGAGATAGAAAAGGGCTCGGTTGAATTCCATCTCTCAGAGATAATCAAAAGAAGAGCAACCCTTTCCCTTGTACGTCGAAACCCAACGTTCCGTAATCAAAATGCACCACGGAGATGAAAGGAAACCAGTCACAGCCCATCATCATCAAATAAAACCCAAAAAGAATAAGGCCATCCATTCTCCAGCAAAAAATCGCTGCGCAGCAACCAAAACAAAAACCAGTTCTCTATGTTTATTTATCTAATTTTTTTGCCCATCTCCACCAAAAGATGCTGAAGCTCTTTTCTGCGGCGGCGATGAAATGAAATTCGGTTTGTCAGTGGAAATTTTCATTACACACACAGCAGCCTGCGATGGATGTTTGTTAAACGAGAAACTTGGCAGCAGTGCGCGATGTGTGTACAACTACTTGTAGCGCGGCCAACATTCTCGCTCTGTGTGTGTATTTTTTGCTGCATGCATGCTTGATAATGGTGAGTGTGTAGTAAGGGGGTGTGTTTTGTTAGATAAAAAGAAGGTCTTCTTGCCTGGGGTTGGGTTTCCTCCTGCGCAGAAAGAAACCTGAGGCACTGTATGAATATATGTGTAGCTGCTCTCTGGGGACGCGCTGTGGTTCCGCGCAGTGGATTCATCAACAAGTCCTGAATTCAGAAAAAAGAGACCTATAATTTAAACCCTTTAATGCAATGATATTTTATTTAAAGAAAATTTAATTAGCGAAATTAGTCTTCTTGGTTTAATAATAATTCTTATAAAGGATGAACACTTGGTCAATTGTTTTACTCGATCAAGTCCATGAAGGCAATAGAGACTCATTATATAATTTAGAAGCCTGATTGTTTAAAAATTCATATTGCAAAATCAATATCATGTTTTCAATACATTTATTAATATTGAATTAAAATAAATTGAAAAACATAAAAAAATGTAAACTTTTTCTAATTGTATGCATTAATGTACAGTTAATAACTATAAATTTTAATTATAAATTAATATTTTTAAATTACTTGTTCTTTTCATAATATCTTTGTTGGAAAAAAACTACGCACTTAAAAGTTGTGTGCAGCCAGATGCCCACTCATCGCGGAACCTCACGAGCAGAAGATAAAGGAGCACAGTGGAAGAAAAGCCAAGGCGCGTAGGCAGATCTGGAGAGGAGAAGTCGAGGGTAAAAAAGGTCACTTGCCATTATTTTTTCCTATTCTACACAACCTGCGAGAGAAATTTCGAACAAAAGTGATAAAATCTGCTGTGCACGCCACTACTCTCTTTGGCTGTCAGCTCAGTGTAGTAAAGGAAGGAAAAATATCACCCCCTGTTGCTGCCGAAACTAAAGAATACGCTGCGCCTCGAGAGCTGAGCAAAATGACGTGGGACGCGTATTGTGCCGTGACTCATAAATTCTAAGGAATAAGAAAAGTAGTGGCACCGAGAGAGATCACCCGAAATAGATTGGGGCAAAAAGTAATGTGTGGTTGTTGTTGTGCAGCTCATTACGCTAGCTCTTCAGTGGGGGAGACCAAACGACGACGACGCTTCTATTCACAGAAGAGCGCGGTCTCTTAATTAGCAAAGGCCAGTGCACAAAGAATGAAACCCTCCCAATGATGGCCTAGTCGAACCGGCCGCCAGAAAAAGAGCTTTGGTTTTCCCCCAAGCACGTGAAATGAGTGATTGCATGTTTCCTTGTAAGACGTCTATTTTCCACAGGGCTGCAAAAATCACGTTTGGGATTTGGGACAATCTTGATTTAAAGATCATAAATTTTTTTCCATTCATTGGCACACATCGCATTAAAATACTGATAATTTTGTTGAAAAAGTACCAATGTTTAGTTTTAAAGAAGTCTCTAAAGTAGATTTGAGATAAGAGCAAATTTTTAAACAGATTAAAAGCAGTATTTTTTATATTTAAATTTGCTTTTTAAATATAATTTCTAATATAAACCAAAAAGGGCAAAAGAAACCTTTGAAGATTGCTCATGATCTATTTAAATGAATTTGCTGGGGAATAACGTCCAGATAAACTCAATATGACGAAATAGGATGTCACTTCCATGAACAGTTTCCTAATCAAATAAAAAATAAAGCAGAGGAAATCATCGTTAGCCATGAGGGATTGTTCGCCAAGGACAAGATAAAAGAGAAAAAAATCTTTCAAAGAATAAACAGATTTTTTGAAATGAAATCCCTAAAAATACAAACGATTACATAGCAAGCTTTGTAAATTGAAGTTTTTAACATATAACAAGTGGTAAATAGTATGAATATTGCCGTTTTAATTGAAAGCAGCTGGCAAAAGAGTCACGTGAAGAGCAGTTGGAAACACTCTCGTTAGCGAAGCAGCATCAAAAGGGTCCAAATTAGCATTCACTCTCCCTTTTTCTGCCGCTAAATTTAGCAAAACGTTCCCCATTGTCGGCAGAAATATACCCCGCGTGCAAATGTACGGCAACGAAGAGCTGCTGGCAATGCAGCGAAAAGCACGCGGAGCCGCAAACACGCACAAAAAGAGCACGGACGCGCGGTCTTCTTTATTTCCATCCGTCCGCTCTCCGGCGCACACAATAATATTATATTTTCTGCTGTGCGCCTCGCGAGTGTAAAAAAGTCCTCTCGCTTTTATTATTATCGCTGCGCACACACACACATTTTCAAACTGTGCAGATGACATCGGCGGCAATTTTAATTATTATTGCCGAGTACATACGGACGCACGTGATCCAATGCTGGCCCGAAACGCGTGAAGACGGTCACGTTTCGCGCACCGCAAAATGGAAAACAATGAGAATGAAACTGGTGAAATAAAGAGTAAAAAGGCACATGCTTGAAAAGCCTTCGGCCAGACAAACACGAGCGTTTCAAATCGCAGAATGATGTGAATGGCGATTCAAATTCCTGCATGTGCCGAGCCCAAGTTGAAATTCCCCAAACAAATTAATGAATTTTCGTGCGCACAAATTTTTCATTTCTTTCATCGTCCTATAGAGATGGGTAACAAAACATTATTTAGTCAAATCAGCCTACAAATTTAAAACTGCATTTCAATGTTTTTCTTGTCAAACCTATATTTATTAATTTATCTGCATTGACAAATTTTTTCCAGCTAAAATAACCTCTTTAAAGAGCCAGTGTCTAATTAAATTTTTAAAATGCTCAGTTTGACTATTTCTTAATAGACTCGCAACCTATTAATTCCAAAACGTCTATTGCCTTCTTTTCCCTGTTGAATATTATACTGCGCCTGGTTTTTTTCCAGGCAAATTTATATCCATTAAAGAAGAAAAATAATCTGCATATATTTATACAAAACCGGCTACGAAAGCGAATTTACACGCCAACCAGCTGAAGGAGACGCGAATGGAAGGATGAATATTATGATAAAATTTGCGGCCCGCTGCTAATGCAATTAATTACCAATCCTGCTCTGGGCAAGCGAGAAAGAGAGGACGGCTTGCAAAAGGCTTCGTTCGCCACACACACAAAACACACGGTCACGTGACCAACCCTGGCCTTGGTCGGCCGGCTTTGCCCATATTTTTGTTCGGCAAAAAGAGAGGAGACTCGCCAAACAGGCCCTCCACCGCGAATTTCGCGAAAGCGGTTTATCTGGCGGGCCGAGTGGCAAACACGCAAAATCAATTATTTGGGCCCTTTTGCGTTGTCTGTCTGTCTGCATGATTAGCGTTGCTAGACTGGAAATTGTATGGTTGCATTGAGTATGTTTCTCTGAAATATATTTTTTTTTATTATCATTAATTTTGGTTTGGTGTGCGTTTTTTATTTGCAGCTGAAACTCATCATGTGAATGAATTTATATATAAAAAAAAATGAAAACAAAATTATTATTCATTTAAATTTAACAAAATTTGAGCAAATAAAAAGATAAGTTTTAATTTATTTTTTAAACAAATATTATTGACCATCGTGTTGAGCAGAGTTTTGATCGAAACAATGATTTTATCAAAAAATTTCCAACATACAAAAAATAATTTAAAAACCAGCTGAACTCAATGAGTTAAAACTTTTGAACTGGAGAATGTTTAAAAACTAATTTTTATTTTGCGGCTAAATAAATTCAATGATTTTTAGATAAAAGAATTAAGGATTAATAAATAAAATGGTTCTATTTACATCAACATCTCTTCACATAAGCTGCACAACGAACTAATTTCCATAATCCTTATTCTTTTCAATTCATTTTTTACTCATATTATCAGCTGTGAGGAAAACACAATCATCTCTTTATCCCGGCGTCCACTTAGCGAATAATTGCAAGGTGCCCTGCACCGATCCTATCCGGCTCAATATTATTCTGTCCGCGGGCTGAGCTGGCTGTGTTCGGCTCCATTTTTCCTCTTCGCCAGCACCGCGAGTATAATAATAATCCACACAATAATAATCATCGTAATAACTCGGCGTATAGTTGTTGGCGCTGCCGGGCCGGCAAGCAAGAAAAGAGCGAGTTCTCGCACATACGCTGTATGTAATGCTGGCTGCTAACTCAATGTCAAGCTAAGGACATGTTATCAATGGCTAGAGTGAGGGGGGCTGTTTGGTTGAGCACACAACCAGCGTACATACCCGCGGCGCACATATTTTTATTTTTCCACGCCGGAGTGCTGCGGGGAATAATTTAACGAGTTGGACGAATGTTTGAATTGCGAGTGCCGTGTGTGATGCTGCTTTTTTCACTCGCACCCAGTGAATAATATTTCGTGTTATTGGCCACGGTGCGACGCGGCCAGAAAAACAATATAATGACTTTGGCGAACGGCCACCGCCGCCCAACAGAGACGAATCCTCGATCTCTTCTTGCGGTGTCCTGTTATTTGTTCACAAATAAAATTTTAAAACTACATTATTCAGATATTGAAAAGTGTTTTTCGATCGAAAGCTATTATGGAATTATATATCATTGCAGTAGATTGAAAAATATATAATTATGCGGTCGTCAGATACTTGAGCGCAAATTATATTACATCAATCGTCAATAATTTTTTGGTTATGTGATTGTAAAATGATCTCATTGGGATCTTACATCCCAGCATTAAAAAGTGCAAAATTAAACTATTTTTATTTACCTTGCAGGATCATAAAAATTATAAATCGTTTTAATGGTGCTCGTATGTGCACCTCATACGAGGTGCTCATATGTGCACCTGATATGAGGTGCTCAAAAGAGGTGCTCATATGTGCACCTGAAATGAGGTGCTCAAAAGAGGTGCTCATATGTGCACCTCATATGAGGTGCTCAAAAGAGGTGCTCATATGTGCACCTGAAATGAGGTTCTCAAATGAGGTGCTCATATGTGCACCTGATATGAGGTGCTCAAATGTGCACCTGAAATGAGGTGCTCAAAAGAGGTGCTCATATGTGCACCTGAAATGAGGTGCTCAAAAGAGGTGCTCATATGTGCACCTGATATGAGGTGCTCAAATGAGGTGCTCATATGTGCACCTGAAATGAGGTGCTCAAAAGAGGTGCTCATATGTGCACCTGAAATGAGGTGCTCAAAAGAGGTGCTCATATGTGCACCTGAAATGAGGTGCTCAAAAGAGGTGCTCATATGTGCACCTGAAATGAGGTGCTCAAAAGAGGTGCTCATATGTGCACCTGAAATGAGGTTCTCAAATGAGGTGCTCATATGTGCACCTGATATGAGGTGCTCAAATGAGGTGCTCATATGTGCACCTGATATGAGGTGCTCAAATGAGGTGCTCATATGTGCACCTGAAATGAGGTGCTCAAAAGAGGTGCTCATATGTGCACCTGAAATGAGGTGCTCAAAAGAGGTGCTCATATGTGCACCTCATATGAGGTGCTCAAAAGAGGTGCTCATATGTGCACCTGAAATGAGGTTCTCAAATGAGGTGCTCATATGTGCACCTGATATGAGGTGCTCAAATGAGGTGCTCAAATGTGCACCTGAAATGAGGTGCTCAAAAGAGGTGCTCATATGTGCACCTGAAATGAGGTGCTCAAAAGAGGTGCTCATATGTGCACCTGATATGAGGTGCTCAAAAGAGGTGCTCATATGTGCACCTGATATGAGGTGCTCAAATGAGGTGCTCATATGTGCACCTGAAATGAGGTTCTCAAATGAGGTGCTCATATGTGCACCTGATATGAGGTGCTCAAATGAGGTGCTCAAATGTGCACCTGATATGAGGTGCTCAAAAGAGGTGCCACAATTTACGCCCACACTGTGGTACCACAATTTGCTCCCACACTGTGGTACCACAATTTGCTCCCACACTGTGGTACCACAATTTGCTCCCACACTGTGGTGCCACAATTTGCGCCCACACTGTGGTGCCACAATTAGCGCCCACACTGTGGTACCACAATTTTCCCCCACACTGTGGTACCACAATTTTCCCCCACACTGTGGTACCACAATTTCTGCCCACACTGTGGTACCACAATTTGCTCCCACACTGTGGTACCACAATTTGCTCCCACACTGTGGTACCACAATTTGCGCCCAAACTGTGGTACCACAATTTGCTCCCACAGTGGTACCACAATTTCCGCCCACACTGTGGTACCACAATATCCGCCCACACTGTGGTACCACAATTTGCGCCCACCCTGTGGTACCACAATTTGCGCCCACACTGTGGTACCACAATTTGCTCCTACAATGTGGAACCACAATTTTCCCCCACACTGTGGTACCACAATTTGCGCCCACACTGTGGTACCACAATTTCTGCCCACATTGTGGTACCACAATTTGCGCCCACACTGTGGTACCACAATTTGCTCCCACACTGTGGTACCACAATTCCCGCCCACACTGGTACCACAATTCCCGCCCACACTGTGGTACCACAATTTGCGCCAACACTGTGGTACCACAATTTGCTCCCACACTGTGGTACTACAATTTGCTCCCACACTGTGGTACTTTTGAATCAACACCTTATTGAAATAATTTTTTATACATTTTATTGACTTGAGTATATTAAAAATCATTTGAAAATTACTGTAAGCGCATAATGCAATAATGAAATTAAATATAAATAAATATATATAAATATAAATATGGCTCAATTATTAAAATTGACAACGAAATAGAAATGGAAATGGAATGGCAGCGAAATAGAAGTCGTTATCGAAAAAGGCGACGAAATGGAATGGGTAAGCAAATAGAAAATGAAATAGAAATGGAAATGGGACGATTCTATCTTACAGAATTAGACCCCTGATATGAGGTGCTCATATGTGCACCTGATATGAGGTGCTCATATGTGCACCTGAAATGAGGTGCTCAAATGAGGTGCTCATATGTGCACCTGAAATGAGGTGCTCAAAAGAGGTGCTCATATGTGCACCTGAAATGAGGTGTAAAAAATGAATAGTGTTTCAATGTTGTGGACCTGAGAAGGAAGGGATTCCGAGAAGCAAAATGAACAAAAAAGAGCAAACGACATTTGGCGAAACAAACAGACTCGTTTGTCAAGCAGGCACAAGGGCACTTTACCGCCGAAATTGTGCACCATTTACGGTTCCACTTTTGACGAAATAAATTTAATGCGCGCGTTCAAGACAAAGAATAATGGTCGTCGCGTTTTTCGCCATTAATACGCGAGAGCGGAAAGTGGCCGCGACAAAAAAAGAGCTTCTTAAATCAAATATATGTAGCGAGTATCACACACACAGGGCACTTGAAGGCAATCAAGTACATAAATATAAACGCCTGCAAGAAGTGGAGTTGTATGGTTGATAATGAATCGAGCGGCAGCACTCGCGCTCCAGCCATACATTTATTTATGTTTTCTACGCAGCATCACTGCGGCAGCCCCGCTTATAAACCAGATTATTAACATTATGCCGCTCAAACTGCACTGCCTGTGTGCCAAATAACATCCTGGTCTCTCAACTGATTCTATCATGCTTCAGCCGATTGCTTTCCGTAAACAGCTCAAATATCAAAGGGCGCTCCAATAACAATCTTACCAAAATTGCGACATGAATTGAAGTAATTTTTGGTTCAAATAATATTAAATTAAGTTAAAATGTTCTTTTTTGTGTTGTTTAATGCAACTATAAACAAATTGAAAGTGGAATTTAATCAATCATTTAATTCTTGATGATTTTATTTTATATTTTTAAAAATTTCATATAAATGATTGTTTGCTGCAATAAAATTCAATGCCTTGAAATAGAAATCAAGATTTCTTTTTATCCACTTCTGTGAGTACCCCTTGGCAATATGTTTATTTGGGCATTGAATTGCAAAAAAAGGGGTCGTTTGTGTATAATTACTTTCAACTTCAAAGTCCTGCAATAAAATAACAATGAAATCAATTCAGCCCAATAAAAAAAAATGCGATTTCAGTTTTTAATCCTTCAAATTTCAAAATGAGATTTAAATCTGAATAAACTAAACATGGTCAAGATCAAGATTTTATCTACAATTTTTTTGTTCTATAGCCATAAAAATTATCTGATTCTATTTTTACGGGTATTTATTTATTAGTAATTAAATAATTACTCAAATTAATTTTTTCCACATCCATTTGATATTTGATTCCATTGAAATAACCAACAGAAAAAAAGTAAAATTTTCTACAAACTTAAATCATTAAATTGGCTGCATCATTATTAACGTTAAATTTTAATATGAGTGACTGATGCAATATTGAAGTTTAAAATTTTTCATGATTAATCCAGGCAAAATTCGCCAACTGGAAGTCAACATAATAACTAACGAGAGACTAATTTTGCTTGCACTTGGGATGAGAGAGGATGCGTGTACGGCGCGTTGTTGATCTTTGATGATTGGACTCAATTGACGGCGCTCTCGCGAAGACGGACCGTCGTCCTCAATACAAGTTGCAAAATTTGCCAGGGTCACAGGGCACGAGCAGCACAATAATAAAAACGCCGCTGATGCGCGGCAGCGAAAGAGACGACGTCAATTTATTGTTATTATGAATTCACGTTTCGGCTCCACCGGCAGCTGAGCAGTGCAGCAGCCAGATCGGTTTCGTTATTCTTTTGGCATTGAGAGAGCAAGCGAGGAGCAGTTTAGGAAATGAGGAAAAGGAAACTCACTCTGCCTTGCCTGCCCTCCAGTCTAATTGTGTTTCTGGGCATCTCTCAAAACACTCTTCAGGGCAATGTGCATTTTAAGGCCGTCCATCACTATTTCTTAAAAATTTCTCAATTTGAGATATCTTACATTTTTCATAATTAAAGTTATTATGTAAAATTTATTCCTTTACTCTCCTAATGTATTAAAATATTTTTGAGAGCCAATAATAAAGTGAAATTTGTAAATTTAAATTTTTTTATTATTTTATTTTTGAAAAATCAGTATAATATTAAAAATTTTATTTTGAAATTAAGGTGCTTTAAAAGTTAATTGAAATATATGATAGTTTTTTATTGAGCTAACCATGTCCAAGATTCTGTTTTTTTTTTCCAAATTTAATCAGAAAATTAATAATTTTTAATTTATTTTACAAAAAAAAAGATTTTTCTAATTATTGCATTATAATTTTTTTATTGTTTAAGTAAACTAAAATACGACAAGCTTTTTTGTATTTATATGATTTAAAATGTCCCTCACTTTTTATATTTGTAAAAAAATGGATCTTTTTTAATTACTTTGCTTTTTTTAGTTTCAAGATTGGCAAATTTTGCTTCATTTCAAGAAATATACGCTTCCATATAATATTATACGTCATGTTTTTAATATTATTTCTAATTAAAAAAAAAACTACAAGTACCACACCCACCGAACATCATCATCATTATTCACTGCATGAAGATTATCGTCAATATCTCTATATCAAGTCGAACACACAATACTGCAAGTGATTGACTGAAGCTGTAACAAAATATTCAAGGTCTTTCCCGGTACCTTTTCGGACACGTCTCTCACTTTTCCTTTTTCGACGCGCAACAATGTAAAATTGTAAATGTATTTTCCTCTTGGCCAACGTCCAGTTTCATTAGCAAGCCGGAGCTTCTTCTCTCGGACCGAAATTTATATGTTAACACTTCAACCCGTCTTGTTTTATGGAGTGCGCGAATCGACCGCTTGGTGCCATTCCTTGTTTTGAAGCTGGAAATCCAAGGCCAAGCGAGACATCATTTTCATTGTCGGGGCAACATCACCTGCATAATGTATTATCCGCGCACAGACGACGATAAGCAGAGCACGTCATTTAAAAGCCAGCAGAATCTGCGCCAAAATAATAATAAACACCAACTGCGGTCTGCTCTCATTAAATTCGCGCAGCTGCCCAAGTCATTTTGCATGTATAGATTTATTAAAAGCCAGCACGAATCTCGAGATTATTTTCATTTAAATATGCAGGTGCACTTTTTTGGGCCTGATGGTGTATAAAAAAAGGCTAATTCGTTTAAGTAAAAAACGACACCACTTGCGTTTTCATTTTCTGCTGGTTCGGAATTTTGCAGAAGGCGAAAGTGAAAAAGAAAACCATTATATTAATTTTCAGAATTTTCGTATCCAGACACACATCTGCTCGCTGGGCGTATTATTTATGAAAATAAAACGTGCAGCAGCAGGAAAAACGCAGACACGTGACCTTGCTCGGATGTGTGTCGTTTGTTTCAGGCAAAAGTCATCTCAATGGCATCGCGGGTCTCAAGAGAGCAAATTATTGTTTCGGGCTGCGCCTCTAAATTGGTGCCGCGCCAAAAACTTCCGCACCTCTTTAGATCAGACAGAGATACAAACGCGTGTGCAAGTCTTGCTCTGCAGGAAATATCTTTTCTGCCCTCGAGGCCGGTTTGCCTTCTGGATAAGAACAGCTCAGAGAAGTTGTTCCATTTGGATCGAGCTGAAATGACTGTGATTTTCTTTACTGTGCAACTCATGGGGATTATCGGGGAAAATATTCAGAAAACTGTGATGCCACAAAATAAAATATGTAAATCAAAATTATTTTTCATAAAACTTTTAAAAGTTTAATAAAAATATAGTCAATAAAATATGGCACACACATTTTATATAAATATTTAAAGATAACTTAACCATATTTTATTTCATTACTAATTATTTCTTCATTTATTAATTTGTTTTAATTTTTTTAAATAGATATTTTTACTTTATCTCTGAAGTCTCTTAAATCATTGAAATTTTCTATCCACTACAGAATTTGAATTAATAAACTTTTATAGTCTAATTCTATATAAAATAGTATTTAATATTCATCATAATTAAATTATTTTTAAGCTTAGAAATGAAAATATATTAACAGGAAAAATACTTGTTGAGTATTAATGTGATCCAGCTATAAATTTGATTTATCAATTATCTACTAATTAACCTATGCCACTCACTCTTGCTTTGAAATTGCAAGAGAGAGAATTATTTCAGGGAAAATGGAGTCTGGATTATACCCCGTTCAATTAAATTTCATTGCAGCACAGTGAGAGCGACATTTTATTTATTCATTTATAATGACACAGAGGAGAAAATGAGAAGCCCACAGTGGTATTGGGAAATGCAACACTTGTTGCAAAAACAAAATGCGGAAACGTCTGTCCCGCGCCAGAGAAATTCATATATTGAAAAGCAGGCGGGTTGAACGATCATCGCTAATTGGTGGTTATTGTTGATTTGCGACGGTGAGCGGCTTTCATTGTCATTGGTGTGAGAAAATGCCTCCGAGTGTGTAGAAAGAGCGCCTAGCCTTATTTATACACTGACAAATAAATAAACGCTGAATTTATATATATTTACACACACCTATAGGTCTGGTGAATCGAATAATGAGAAGCTCACAGCGAGGGCTCCGACCGACAGAGAGTAGAAAGTCATTAAAAGCAGTAAAAGTATATCCCTGCTTTTATATTTCGCGGTGAATAAAATGTTATTTCAACGCTTTTACGACCAATCAAACACACAAATAAATCAGAGACTTTTGTTTTCTTTTTTTCATTCAAAAACACTATTCAAAGGTGAGGCCTTTTGATATAAATTCGTGAAGAGCTGCACGCATTGTTTTCGTTTTCGACGGTTGACAATGCTCGCGCCTAAAAAGAAACTCAGCTGGCAAGATATTTTAATGTTATGCGAGGCACTGGGAGGAAAGAATAGATTTCGCCGTTCTTCCCGATTTCTCCTGCGCTGAATTTAAATTGCACTCTATGCATTGTGTGAGACGTCCCATGCATTATTGAATCGGATAACAAGCGGACCGAACAAATTTTTTGCCATCTGCGGAAATTTCTCTGCGGCGTTTGTAATCTTTAATTTGAGTGAAATCATACAATCAAGCGAGAGGTAATAATAAACACAATAACTTATTTTTATGTGCCAATCCATTTTATGGATTTCCTGCTGCCAGACGTTCCAACGTTTGATTTTGAAGTAATAAAATGACTGTAACAAGCGAAAAGTTATTATTTCGCCAAACAATAATGTCTGCGCCATCATGGCGAGGAAATATTATTTTTTTATTGACTTTTCCTTTCGAGAAATATTTATTTCACCTAAACAAGTTCAAAGAAATTATAATTCATAAATCACGTAGAAAAGAAATGAAATAATAACTAATTTTTTTTAAGAAGAGGCTTTTGCAAAGAAAGGACTGATGAATTCTCATGGAAATATTTCTCAAAATAATCACATTTGTTAAATTTTGAAGCTATATAAGATCTCAGGCAAAAAATTATAATTTACAACATCCATTTTAATTAACATCTTTTTTTTATCCAATATTAATGAAATCATTTATGATCTAAAATATATTTGAAGTAATTTGCTATTATATATCTTTTGTCGAAATAGTCCGGTTCACGTTTTAATATCCGCCTTAAGAAACCAAAACATTTTAGCCGGAATTAGCGTCCACGCAGAGCGCAGAATAATATGTACAATTTTATTTTAAGTCTGCGGGCGTTGCTTATAGGAAAGTGAAACCTGTTGCCTGCTCTCGCTAGCGGTGAAGAGGACGCGAGTGCTCAGAAAATGTAGCTCACGGTGCTGGCTGAGTGCAGACTTTCACGCTCGTTTCCCCGTTACCATCCTCCTGAGCATCCGTCCCAATGCTCTCGATAGGCACTCCTACTCATTACGTGAACATCACACCATCTCTTCCACTTTCTTTCTCACTCGCCGAATAAGAAAGAGCGCGCGTGCACCAAACGTGCAAACATTTTCCTCGCCCCGCGAGCGGAATTAATTTTTTTTTCGCCGCGAAGGAAAGTGAAACTTGGTTGTGTACGGTCGGCGCCTCTGCCAAAAGTGATATCGCGTCGGTGTAATAAAGTCAAGCGTTTGCGATACGCCGCGGTGAGTGCATGCGTTTTCGGAGTCAAATTAAAAAGCGAGGATTCGGTGCTCTTGCACCGCGAGTGGCTTTTTTACTTTCCATTTCACGTCCAGTTGTCGGCCGATTCGTTTCTCTTTTGCTTTTTTTGGGAGGCTCGCTATTTTGTGGTCGTTTCTCAGCTTCGCTGTCCAGTTTTGTGTCGCGCTTCATATGGCATATGGACCGGTCATCGTTTTTACTCACGTTTTTTATAACATTTTTTTAAATTATTCCAGTTTTAATAATTTAAATTGTTAATATTGTTTAAATTTAATTATAAGTTATTTATAATATCAAATGATTTTTTTTGCAAAAAAATTATTAATAATTTTATGATATTAAAATTTTTGTGTTTTATAATTTGTCAAAAAAAAATGTAAATTAATATTTTTGGTTTCCACCTATAAAACTTCATTGGAAGTCAATGAAAATATGTAAGTTTATTTCAACTAACAATAAGACCATGTTTAAGAATGTTAAAGTAATTTTTTTTCAAAATTATCAAACTTTATTTTCCCACTTTCAATTTACATATTAATACCGTTGCCATTGTTGAAAGGATTCCATACTAGTTTCGCCATTTCTGATGACAAATCCAGCAGAAACTTTTTTGGTACTTTTGACCATAAACAGTCTTGCTATATAGCAATATAGTGTGTATAAAATGTGTTTTGGATGGACCCCTGAAGCTGATTCTGATCTTGTCTTTGGCAACCGGTTTGCCGCTAACAGGTTGCATGGTTGTGCGCCTTAAAACCAGTCCTCTCTCGGCGGATCTCTCCCCACCAATCGGCCATACACTCGGCCCGAAAGGCTCTTTTTACATTATAAAACCAGCCCGCGCCCAAATGTCAAGGGTACTTCGTCCTCTCCTTTTCTATTTGACTTTTCCGTCTCCTTTTGTGCGCACCGCCGCGGTTCGCAGGGTCCGCAGAGGTGCAGGTGGTGCCTGCTTTTTCACTCTCATCTGAATAAACAGCAAAAGGAGCAGGAACTGGTCGTCTCGGCACTCACTTTGCACCTCCGGCTCTTTGCTTCAGACGCGACTGGGACTATATTTATCCAACTTGACATTTGCATTTTCTGTATCTTTATTGACGTATGTAAATGGTTTATCGTAAAGACGCTCTCTTTGAAATGGTAAGAAAGAAAGTTATCAATAAAAAAAAGCCCAAGCTTTTTTAAAATATAAATCTACTAATGTGTCTTTAATCATACGACATTAATAAACAAATTAATAATTTCCTACACATATTTGAAGAAATTTAAAGAAGATAAAAACAAGAAAGTCCAATAGATAAAATAAGTCAAGGTTTTTTTTTCAAAGATAAACCTATTTGTTTTTTTTCATCCTACAATTAGAGAAACGAACCTTTGAAATATCAATTGCAGAAAAAGAAATAAAAAAATACACAAGCAATTGGTTTGTTACAAAAGATGCGCTTTTCAATTAAAATCATAAGAAGTGTATAAAATTATTTTGAAACAGCAAAAATTCTTTTAAAACAACGTTTTTGCTAATAATAATTTCAATGAACAAATTTTATAAATTAAACATTTTTTTATGCGGTACTGATTATCATAATAAATTAAATTTTGAGCCTTTGTAACTTTTGTAAAACGAATAAAGGTTGAATCATTTTCGACAATATCTCACTCATGTACAACAACAGGGTTTTGTTTTTCAAACATCTAAAAAAGTTCCTTGATGTTCTGCGTAATACTCCTGCTGGCAGCAAGGAGGAAGCACCAAATTTCAACCAACATGCCCCCAGCATGCTGTAACTCTCAGCATGCCCGACTCAGGGTCTATTTCTATTTTGGAAGTGCGCAAAAGCCCTGAGTCGAGCATGTATCCTGCTTGGCCGGCACGACTCCAACACGCAGATTGTGTATAGACATTCGAGGCACCGCGGGCAGGCGAAAAGCTGCTTCGGTGTGTGTGACAGCAATATTCAATTTGGCCTCGGCATTGCGAGCGCTTTTCAATGCCGCGCAGCGCGCACCTTTGCAGAATAAGGAATTCGCAATGATGAAACAGCAACAACAGGGAAGAAGGAAATCAAATCGACTGAGCAGACTAGACGCGTTTGGCCCTCGCTGCATGTGCACTTTGTCTTTTGATTGCGGACTCCAAATTTGCCGAGCAGGATGAGAGATGACAATCTTGATTGGAAAGAAGATGTGTGAATTGAATGGCTATTGTTTTATGATTTCAGTCTGATTGTGAGGTGAATTCAGTTGAAGTGGGAATAATTGATTTATCAATATCTTTATTTTATCAATATCTTCAGGCAAATGACTTTTTTAATAATTTTATTTGATTACTTTATGATAATTTAATAAATAAATTGCAAATCACCATCAAAGCACAAATCTTACGATAATTATTTTTTAGAGGTTAAATTGCAATTTTACAACACAAAAATAAGTTACTTGTCTCTATTATTATGCGGAGATAAGCCATTTTATCAATTACAATACATAGAAATGAAATTTGCAAAACTTTCATTTTTAAATTTAAGAAAATGTTTTGTCGTTGATGAATAATTTACTAAAAAAAAAACGTTTTTCTATAACTTTTCAAATATGTTTTCTTCGTTTTAATTTAAAATAATCAAGGTCTGTGCTTGAGAAAATCAGCAATTAAAATCACTTGTAAGTCTGTTGCTTGTGATTCATACTTTTTGACATGATTGCTTTTTAATATCAAGACAACCTTCTGCTGATAAAGTGTGCACTTGAACAATGTTTTTTTTTATCGAGGAAAAACCGCAGCGATATAATTAGTTAAAATTATTCACACAGCTTAACCACTTGATTGAATGCGGCGCTTTGATTGAGAAATCACAATATCATTGAGCAGCAGCAGCAGTCGATATAGGCGAGCAGGTCACAACACAATTATGCAGATTTGCCTTTGGGGTGACTTTGTGAGCTCATCCGACGAGCAGACAAGACTTTTCCTCTGCGACTGCTTTTTTTTATCTTTTTAAAAGAAGAAATACACATGCACGCGAAAGAAAGAGACACAAACAGCCTCCTTATCGGCAGCTCGCAGCTCGAGTGTAAAGCGAAAGAAAAAGGGCGATTCACGTATACTCGTTTATCAATTTACTCATGCTCTTATCATCGAAGGAGTAAAAGAATAAACATCAAACAAATGCACTCGGCCGGCAGGGAAAATAAAAAATATACAGCCTCGAGATCGCTCTCTATATAATGCACTTAAGCACCGCATTTTGTGTTTCTAAATAAGCGGCCGTATTTACTCTCTCGTCATATCCCGATAAGAACATATACACACAAATATTCCAAACAGTCGTCAGGCGAGCATTCTAAATATTATTCAAAAGGATAGGCAGCTGCAAGCACTTGATATGCGCGGCTTCTTTTAATTAATCAGACCAAAATTCGATATTCTTCTTGATTCACCATATACTCGGAGAAAAGCCAGAATCTCTCTTGAGATTGTAAAACAAACCGTGCTGTTTTGTGAAAACTTTCTGCCTTGCTTGGCTGAGTTAAAAAAAATGTCTTTATCTCTGCACGATTTGTATAGAGTGCTAAATGCCTCTCTTGATGACACAACTGTATAATGGCAACAGCTGATAATAATTATCTAACAGGTTAAAAAATTAAGAAGTCACATTTACTTGATAGCTTAGTGAAGATGCTTTGTTTAAACTCGCGATTTTTTGTTACAAAGTGATTAAAAAATTAATATTCCACAGCAAACATATGAAAAAAAAATATTATTGGGGTTATCTCAAATACAGAAAAAAAAATTGAAAAAAATGAACCCGAAAACAGTATAACAAAATTTATTTTCATTTGACAATTATGAAAAAATTGAACCTTCCACTTTTTAGATTTGATCTCTGATTCAGGTTGATAAAATTTTATTTTTGTGAGCTCAGCGCATTTTCTCAGCCAGACATTCGCCAATTCGATTTCTCTTTGAGAAATGAAGTAAAGCTGAGATGAATTGCAAATTTGCCGATACAATGTCGGTTGAACTCTGAGTCGCCTTCTTTTTGTCGTTTCAAGATTGATGGCTCGCCATCAGGGTGCTGCTGCTGGTGCTCATCTCTCATGCACCGACGCTCCCCTCCGACGCATGCAAATGAGACCCGCGCGCGCGATTTATTGGCGTTTATGCATGTGCGCGCCGATGCTGCATACATCAGCACATTAGTTCGATCTGCATTATTTCGAGATTGGTGCGAGCGAGCGGTTGAACACCAGCAGAGATCTGTGCTGGCTGCATAGAATTATTCCATTGACCTTTTGTCACCATTATTCTGATCTTTTTTCTCTTCCAACGCGCTCATTCTCCCCCGTCGTCTTGGTGTTCTGATCAATTTGAATTTCCAATCGCGCGTCTGAACGAACGGAATATTATTTTGTAGCTCCAAGAGGTCATCTCTTTGCGCCGGGAATATGATTGACTCAAATTGCCGCTTGTTTTGATTCAGCTTTGCATCACAAAACAAAGATTAAATTAAACTCATTGAAACTTTCAAACGGTCAATGGTAATTAGAGCAGCCTACAAAGTTTCCGCATAATTCATGAATAATCACTTTTAAATTTTACGTTTTTCGTTTTAGTTAATCTTAGTTTAAAACCATTAGGAACATATTATTTACACCGAGAAATGTTTTATGGCGATACACATGTACAAAATTTGAGCCCAGTTAGCGAGGAGCTAAATCGTGTTCTAATTTAGAAATAAAATACCTGATGCCGCGATTGGAACGGTGATCAAATTTTAGACACCGGCTGCTCTGTTTTTTTTTGAAAAAGCACTCAATTTTGGAAATTTTATATAACTGAGACTAACATCACAACTCTCCTGTCTCTTTGTAAACAATTTCTGACTCCGCCCCCTCATTTTCCCGCGTTTTATCCTTGGTGTGTAATGTTTATATATTTAATTTTACTCTTTAATATCATGTGCAAAATTAAGGTTAAATTCATTAAAAAAATTTTGAATCCTTTTTTTCATTTATTTGGCCAGATGTCCTTATTGATCACACAATTGCGAGCATCTTTTTAAATTACGCAATTCCATTGCAGTTAACGTAATGAGTTATTGCAAATAACGAGAAAAACAGAATTTCTACTGCAAACAACCACTTACCCAGTGCAATTCGCCGTGTATCGCAGATAGAAAATTGAAACAGCTGCTCTTGCAATGAGTCTACAGAAATAAATCTGATTGCCAAAAAATCTACAGAGCCACACTGTGGCGAGAGATAAAAAGGCCTGTCTTGTTTATGTTCCAAAACATACAAAACAATCCAGCGGGAATACGCCCCTGACGCCATATAGTGCGTGTCCATGAGGATATCCTGCTGACAAATAGCGTTTTTTGCTAGGCAATAGAAAGTACTACAATGAACGACCATAGATCAACAGCACGTAAGGGCAAATATAAAGTAAAAAAAAAAATTAATAATGTGACATTCATGTACGTACTTGATTGATAGCACTTGTTACAAAAAATACAAAATAAAGCAATATTACTGGCTAAAAAAAGTTAGGATAATATTTACTTTATTACAAAAGTATAGAGAAATATATTTATTGGAGGTCCTGCTCTTTCTCGTCTGTCAGTTTGCTCATCGTCGCTGTTGTGATATAAATGACCTCTGGCCTCTCATCGTCAGATCAGAAAATTTAAATATCAAAGGACGGACAAAAGGCAAACTTTGAACTGGGTGCACTTGAACCGCCGCCGTGTTGTTTTATCGTCCGGCCCTTGACGCTCGAACTTGCATTGAATTATTGATTACCAATTCAAATTGGGTATATTCGTTGCAAAATAATCATGATAGTTTGAAATTCAGCCTGTTTTGATTCATGAATTTCGATCATTTTGCATCCTTCGCTACACATTGTTAAAGAGAGAAGCTGTAACATGTATGGAAAAAACCATACATAATTAATAGAATTTGCATTTGTCGGAGTTTTAAATAATACATAAATATAAGTGTATTAAAGTAGGTAGTGAAATGTTTTTCGCTAACTCACTTGGAAGACTTGATCTCAGGGTCATGAATTTGATCCCTCATACATTGGGCGTTTTTTGGTGATCCAAAATGAGCTGATAAAATTTAAATTTCATGAATTAAAAAAAAATTGAAGTTCTTCTTGTTACCGAATCAAGTGAATCATATCATAGTAAAATAAAAATAAATTAATTGAAAATATATATAAAAAAAATAATAAAAATTTAAAATTACGGCGCTAAATTAATAATAAGTACTTTTACAAATAATGTGCAAAAAGTGCGGAATGATTTCCCTGAATAATTACAACATTAAAAGAAAGATACAGCCAATGAAACTAGTAATCTGCATGGAAAGCTCGAACTTCCGAGCATAATTTTAAATAATTTTAGGAAGTGTTTAAGTTAGGCAACCCGCTGGACATTGAAGTATTGCGGTTGCCTAACATATTGATTCTCAAATCGGAAAGATTATAAAAATATGCTACTTTATTTTTAAACAATTTTTTCCAGCAGAAAAATCATTTTTATTTATTTATTTAAATGTTTATGGATTAAAGCAATAACTAATAAATTAATTATTCATTTTTATCTGAAGCTTGCGGCTTTAGCTCTTGATGCGCGTCAGAAGTAAAAGCTGCTGATTAAAGTGGCCTCTCTCGAAACAAGCAGATCGAGTGGCGGCGGTTTGGTGCCAAAAATGCCTGCTGGTGATTCACGGCGTAAATGATTTCAAGTGGCGCGAGAGATGCAAAGGCCGGCGAGAAAGTTCGCAGATGGATGGATCGCGAGAAAGAGCGGCCTGTCTCCTGCACAACGCCTATATATGCAATGAAAGAAAAGTCGATGGCCTGTGGATCAATCGGCAGATTCAGTTTCTCTCGCTCGCAGCGTGCGTTCACGTCGTCCACCGCACGGGGAAATCTCATTTCTCGCCGAGACTAAAGCATTTTCAAATTCTCTTTCGCGCGCGCTGAATGCCATTTTCAGGCCTTTGTTGATTTTCGTCGCATTAGGCGCGAGAACAGTCTGGCCGGCGTCACTTAACAATTGATTGTAATTGCGATTGGAAGAGTCGTCGTTGCATTTGACGATTGCTGATGCGGAGATAAAATAGTTGCGCCGCCTTTTCATTTCCCCGTCTGTCAGTGGAGCAGAAGTGCTGATTAATTATGCGCCTGATCCAAGATCGTTTTGATTGCATGATGAGCGTGAAGACTTATCTTTAATCGATTTGCAAATTGATTTTATCCAGAATTAATTTCACATGTGGCCCAATTTATTATGTCCTGCTTCTGATGATGCCCATATATTTTGGTACTATAAATTGTAATTGAAGTATCTATACTATTTATATACTATTATATTTTTTAATATTATTGTTGAGTTAAATTATATGAATTTGGATAAATAAATATGATCTAAGCATTTTTTAAGTTATGTTTTTCTCTTCCTCAAAATGCTAGATTTTGGCTGAAGAAAAAATATATTCCGGATTTTGTAGACGGAACTGATTGTGAACTGGCATTTTGCTTCATTTGATTGCATTCCTCCGCTGTTTGGTAAATTTTGAACTTGACAAAAAAATACTATTATTTTCAGAGTGCTAAATTTTTGTTGACAAAAACATATATTGGGCGTTATTAGAAATTAATTAAATTTTTTATAATATTAATTTAATTGATAATTAAAAATTAAACTTTTTTAGTGATTCTTGAAATGAATTCATATTTTAGTTTCAAAACATGCTTATTAACGTATCACCGGGCATTCTCTGCCCAAATACATCATCCATAGTTAAATTTCCTTCTGCGTCAGATTGAATTGGTTTTCAATCAAATTTTTCAAATGATTGGTTTTTATAATTTATTGTTAAAGAAAAAATGGTTTAAATGTACTTGCAATTAGATTATTTCAAAGAAAAAAAATTATCAAATAACACGCCGCTGTCGCTGTCAGCATGAATGACGTTGAATGCCAAGTAATAAAATCAAATGACGAGAGCAACAAAAAGAGAGCTCTGTCCGCGTACATTGATTTCTCCGTCGTCGTCAATCTTTTCAGCCGCTATATTAAAATACACACGGTGTAAAATACAAACATAATTTCTCTCGCTGGCAGTCATCACGACCGGAGGAATAATAGAGATGATTTTTGCATTTCGCGCGCGGTGCAAGAAGTGGCAGGCCACGATTGTGATTGCAGGTGGCCATAAAACGACTCGCGCACTTCACTTTGATTTGACTAACCCCTTGAGGTGAACGCGCACAAAGCTCACGCGGAGTCGCGAGAGAGTGAAACCTGAACTGCTCCGGCCGCTTCCCTTTTTTATTCGCGCAAACAGGATAATAAAATGATCGCGCTCAACTGTGGCTATATACATTTTTGGGTGGGTTTGCGTTCGTTTTCTCTCTTGAAAGTGCCATTTGCTGAGCTCTCGGAAAGTATACTGGAGATCAGCCTCATGTGCGACGGGAAATACGATTATTTGCATAACCTGTTCAAGATGCGACTTGAAAATGCTGCGAAAATGAAAAGTTTTCAAGGAGAAGTCCATTTTACACTTGGCGTATTAAATTTGGACTAATTCTATAATTTTTTTGTAATATTTATTACACGTGTTCTTATTCACAATAGCAACATATTTTTTCTTGTGTGATAATTTTACGTTTATAAAAATTTCTAATTAAAAATTCAAACAGACAAATAATTTACTCTTAGCAGGAAATGATAAAAAAATCACCCAATTAAAAAAAAAATCAGGTTAAAATAAATATAAGAAGCGTGTAGCTCTCTATAGACCTGAGTTAACTTTTCAACATAAATTAAATAGGTTCTTTTCAAGTCTGTAGTGTATGGCAATTGAAGTTTTATTAGTTATATACTTTAATATTTGAAATTTAATTTAACGTCTACTACTTCCAATTAAATTATTCATCAAAGTAAAAATTATCAAAAAATGTAATCTTTTACTATTTTTTTGCTTTTTAATAATAAATTAACTGAAATTAATTATTGTTTGATAGAGGCCAATATATCCTTAGTTTTAAGTGTAATTTAAGAATAAAAAACACAATAAAATATAAAATTTTAAACTAGACAATTGCAAGTTCTTTCAATGAGACATTGCACATTCAAAATAATGAAGTGAATAAAAATGTGTCGATGGAGAATGCAATTAAGTCCCAGTTCCAAGTAGATCATCAATCAAATCGAATCTAATCAACTTTGATTAGTTGCATTAACTCATCGCACAATGACACACAATTTATTCTCTGCTCTCATTGTCAGGCAGCGACAAAAAACAAGAGCCCGAATTCGTTTTGTTAAATCTTTCTTTTTTTTTATTTATGCATAGAGAGAAACGACGTGGCGATCACGTCCGGGTGTTGAAATGATTTTATTCATTTATTTCAAGGGCGGGACATAAAAGTAAAATAAGGCGATTATGCACAAAGGAATGGTTGAATTCCTGGTCTCATTGTGTGTGAGAAGCGACACGACTTTCGGCGACAATCATCCCATGCTGTATGGGAAAGGAAAAAAGGAGGAGCACTTCTTTTTATATACACAGCTGCTTTTCTCTTATGCTATTAGGCGTTGATGATATGGTTCCCTCGCGTTTGTTTGGGCACTCGCGTACACCTAATTTTGACATCCATGCGACGTGCATCAAAGGTGAAATGGAACGCGCTGCACTTTCCAAAATCAAAAGCTTGGGATTACGAACAGGATATGGAAACTGATCTGTGTGTGGTTTGTGCCATAAATTATGCATTTCATTAAATATATATATATTTTTTTTATTATTCAAGCAGAAAATTCATTACATTACGATTAATAATGATCACCATCCTTTTCACAGCTTTACCAAAAATATCTATGAATTTATTTTCGTGCAGATTGTATATTTTAGTTTTTTATAGAATTCAATACAATAATTCTATAAATGTAGGTATATTTATTTATTTTTAATATCTAAAAGTTGGTCTATATAGGCAGAAAAAGTTGCTTCCAAGCTTTGAGATTATTTTATTATCAAATTATTTAATTTATTTTCCTAGGTGCCGTAAGAATTTAGTAACGCCCTGCTTCAAATGAATAAATAATTGACCAAATAGGATTTAAAATAAAATATTTATGTATATATGCTATGTTATGCCAAGGATAGTTTTCACATTTTCCACGCTTTCTTTTAATTAATTTCATGATATTTAAAGAATAATTTAACTAAAATTGTAAATTGTAAAAGTTTACTTTATGAGGTGATTTTTTTCATTGAATTTGGATTCTAAGCATTTATAACGAGCCTCTTCAAACACACCGCATTCGCTCTGGAGATTTACACACTCGGCTGTAAAACCGCCAATAAAGCAGCAATGTCAATTAACGAGAGCGATTGATTGTGCTCACTCGTTCGTGTACATGCCGTAATACACAATAATCGGTGACGTCACGTGGACGAACACTCAGGTGGATTCTCGCGGTGTGTCGTAAGAAGTTGACCTTCTGCTCGCCGGCAATAAGGGCGTGAACACGTGAGTAGTGCGGAGCAGAAAAACCAAACGCCGGACCGATTCTCGAGGGTGTGGTCGGCAAACATTTATTTATTCGTACTCTCGGGCACAGCACGTATGGCAGATGAGAGCGTGTGCGTTGTATCAAAGGAACCATGCACATGGCCGTACACACCTTCGAAAGCCCAAACAGGCCGAAAGAACGAACGACGTGCAAAAATTATCACTCTCGATTTTCTCGCCATTAGAGAGGACGCGTTGTTTAATCTGCTGGAAACTCGTTTTTAGCATTTCGCGACGCTGAAGAGACAGATCTGTATTTTTTTTCCAGGCTTAAATATTTTTTTGGTATGTCATTCAGTGTTAGATATAAAATGTTGCTTCTCCGGTAGAATTTATAAAAATTTTCTTGCTTTTTATTATTCTCATAAATTTTTTAAGTTTATTAAATAAAAAGATTCAAGTGCAGGAAGTACCTAAAAAATTTGAGCCAAGAATGCGCACATATAAAGCGTTTTCGCAGAATGGTGCAAATTAAGCCTCTGCACAGAAGTCCCCCTTTTCTGCAGCCGCTGCTCTCATCTCTGCATGTGAACTTTGTAATTTGAATCTGCCAAGTGGGATATAAATATTAGACGGATGGAACTGGAGATGTGAAAAGCGATTATGGAGTGACGTCATTTTATCAAATGCGCTGCCGGTCAGGCTGCGCGCAACATGCGTATTAAATTCACGTGACCCTTATTCTAAATTGACGTTTGGTTTAAGAGGCGCCTTATAGTGAGCGGCCAACAACTTCCGATAATTTTGTGTACAAGTATTAATTTAATAATATACGATCCACAAATTTATGGTATTATATTAACGAAAAATAAAATTGAATGAAACTGATGGAATAAAATTAATTATTTTTGCTTTCATTATTTATTGTTAGCTTGATAGAAGCTTAAAAGATTAAATTTGGTTTTTTAATGCCACATTATATTAGAATTGGTTGCATTTATTTTGATCACAAAAAAATGATCAAATAATAAAATAGTATGAATTTAAGATTTTATTAGCATCTAGATGATTTTAACAAGAATTTGGTTAGTTCTTTAAAAATTGCTTATAATTCGCTCTAGCACAGATATTCGTATTTAATTTACTAATTAATTTTTAATTAGAAAAAGTTGTAAATCTCACAAAAAAATAAGTTAAAGACATAGATGTGGAATCTTTAACAAATTGGAATTTTAGAAGCTGTTTAAATTAAATATTATATAAAATATATTTAGAATTATTTTAAAAATCATGAAACTTTAAATAATGGAAAATTAAAATTGAACTCATGATAAAGTTAATGTTAAAAGTAAACGGTCAAATTCTAAGCATCAGGCTCTTGGCGGATTTCCTCATACATTTCGTTCTGGGCCTCATTTTTTGTAGGGACAGTCATGGCATCATCATATGTGACCTCTGCTCCCGTTATAGGCTTCTTGGCGATCTGCACATTTCCATGCTGACCCAGAAAGATCCTTCCAAAGTTTTTCCAGTTTATCACGCAAGTGAGGAAATTCAATACAAGGGCAGTACACAAAACGGTAAAGCCTGCAAATCGTTCTATATGAGCCGCGTCCCATTCATTCGTGCTATTTTCATGATGGAGTTCATTATCAGCTTTCTTTTGAGTAGTTGGAGAAAGTGCTGGAAAAGTGGCATGTGAAGAATAACGTCCTGGATTGTAATCGAGCCGCAACCCATCAGGACAAAAGTCTATTGAATTGCCTGGTCCTTAAAAATTTAAAATATAATTTATATTTAGGCGTGCAAAAATTTTGTTAATTAGCAATCATTACCTCTGAGAGGGCAATTCATGTTCAGAGCGCTATTACCAAGGGTTGTGTTGAGAGACACGGAGCAACTGCAATTACGTTCCAGAAATTTTTTATATTTTAATGAAAACTGATCGCAAATTTCATCATTTTCAACGTCTTGATAGCAGAACGTGTAATCCAGCCAACTCTTGTTCACTTGAAACAAAATGAACATAATTATTCACCACTACGCTTTTGAAGCCCCAAGCACTCTCTAACCCAAGGTTATTCATTCCTACCATTACTTCCGATGAGCAATCGCCAACTCAGTGGTTCGGAAATCCAACTTTTTAAGTCAATGCAGTTGCAGTGAACCAGAAGATAAAATAAAGCCACCAAAACTGTCAAATTTGGTTCAAAATCCATGATCTTTTCTCGGATTTGCAAGCAATGGGTATTGTACGTTGGTTGAGGCGTGTTACAAGGAACTTTTTAATGAAAATTTGAGCAGATTGTCATTTCCGGAGACTGTTCCCCTCACCAACAGCAATTTCCTCGATAAGGGATATGATTATAAAAAAATAAAAACCAGCTAAATCGGTATCAACTTAACCAACTGGTTCAAATATTAACTCCGATAATAAAAATAATCCGAGCAATATAAAATAAATTTTTGATTAATTAATAATTATTAATAAATTACATAACATCTTGGTAATTAATATAAAGCTATTTTGGTGTTGTAAATATTATATAAAATAATTTTTCGAACGCTTTGTCTTAAAATAAAAAGTAAGAATAATTATTTCCTCAGCGTCCTGTAAAAAAACCCAGTGGACGGTAATTGAATATAAATAGCTTATTAATCTCTTTTTATTGCACAAAATATTAAGCTAAATTTTACAAATACGCAACAATAGTGTGGAAGTTATTTATTGCAATTTAGAATGCTGGGAAATATTTATTTAAAATAATATGAATATATTTTTAATGATACATTTTGACTCAAAATACTATTGGTTTTTCAGGAAAGAAAATATCTGATAGTTAATTAATTTGATAATTAGCACCCATAACCCATAAAATAACAAAAGTAATAATTAACAAGTGATTTTATCAAACATGAAATTCATTTCCAATTCTATAAATTCAAAGAATATTGTATATTAGCAAATTTGGGCGCCGTGAATAATCGTGAACAGAAAGAACCCGCGCAATGAGTTCACTCGGCGATCTCGAGCAACGATTATTCATTGCGAGTGCGATTAATTAAGAGCAGATGAATTGAAGCCGCCCGCTCGCCGAAATGCAATGGCGAGCGGCGGCGTCGGGGTCGATGGCCACCAGATAAGAGTCGAGTTTCGCCAGCAGATTAGGCCGAGTGGCGAGTGCATCACAACTCGCATTATGGATATGGGACAGACATTGTGAAACACTCAATTATGTCAAACACACGGGTTGCCTGCGCCGATCCGCGCGTTCCTAGGGCCAAATAAAATGCTGTAATGACGACTCGCCTCGCATGTGTGTTTGTGCCGATTGAGTCGGTGCCAATTATTGTGCGGTGCTGCTGTGTTTGCACTTTAAACCGCACATAATTATGCAGACGAAAAAAAATTTCAACGCTGATTGTTGCAAAAAATTAATATATTGTCTAGTCACGTTGCAGCATTTTTTGAGTAAGTTAAATAAAAAAAAAAATTATAATAATAAATAAATAAATATAAAAAAAATGAAAAATCAATAATTTTCTAGGAAAAAAGGAACAAACTTATGTTTTTAGTTAACCAAATATCCATTCCAGTTGTTTAAAATTTTCAATGATGATCTACACCGAAGAAAAATTTAATGAAAAATTTCATGAGAACAATGTAAATCAATTTGAACCAATCTAAATGCTTTCTGATTTCATTCTGCCACCATGCTTGAGGTGCTATGAACTTGGTTTGGTGAAATTTTCATCATTATTATCAAATAAATTTTGAGAAAAAAAGATTTTAGAAAATTCCCGTTAAGTAGCAATGTTAATTTTCAAAAACTGACTTCTCATAGTTCATAAAATTTTTATTTTTATATTCCCTTTGGAAAAAAAACATCTACATATATAAATAAAATAATATCAGTTAGTTCTTTTAGCCCCTTGTAGCAGTAGAAAAATATTTAAAATTGCTCCTCCCAAATTATTGCATGTACCACAAAATATTTAATTTTATAACTAAAAAACAATGACGGCTATCAATAAAAAATGTATATCTTTTTACAAAACAGACGAGTATTTTTTCCAATCAGGGCAGCAACTCAAAGGACAAGCCCTATATATAACCACATCTGCAGTGGCGGCCAGAGTGGTGATAAGAGCGACCAGACGCAACCACATTATTTATTTCATTTACAGGCTGTTTGTCAGCGCGCCATACAAATGTGTGCCCGATTTGATCCCGCGGCGATAACCCCTGGTGCTGATGCAAACGGTGCCGGGGTTACAAAGTTACGGTACGGGACATTTGCTGACCCCCGTCACAAAGACGGCCACTGAAGCCGAAGTAGCTCCTATGGCGCGTCACCCGCTTCTTTTTTCGCTCGCATTTGACTCGCAAATTGCAAACTCTGCCCCTTTTATTCGCTCTCGCGCCGTGCTCAATAAAATTTTGTGTGGCGAAAGTGAGTGTTGCCGTTAATGGGCAAATAAAAATGTTATAAAATCCACATAAAAGGGCCGTAATTATGAAACTTCTACATTACCACAAGTTTCATGTATAAAAAATATGTGTTATTTACAAAATTAGATATTAATTGAAAAAAAATTCCAATAGTATTATTAATTTTTTTTTAATAAATACAGCAAAATATTCTAAACTTTCCATGTATTTGATAATTTTTTTACATTGCATTTGAAATTTGACTCGTCGGCACTGCGCCACCGAACCATAAGGCCCTGTGACTGATGCTCCGCAGGACAGATCTAAATTGCAAATTGCACTCTCTCATGTGACTGGCTGTCTTGATCTAAAATATTACACGGTCGCCGGCAGCAGCACCAGAAGCGAGAGAGGGTTTTGCTGCCTATGTGTATATCTAACTGGCGGAGTGACAGAGTGTGATGCTGCTGCAAACGACGCACTACTTCGTCCGTCCTTCGTATACATATTATACATACATACGTGAATTTATGCATGCAGAAATGAAGTGTCAGACAGGCAGATAGTGACCGACCGATCAAGAGGCAATAAGTCAGCGGGACGCACACATGCAAGCGCAGAGAGATGCGTCCGATTGCGCGATTATCTCTCTGTCACTTGTCAACGCCATCGGCCCTACTCAGCATTGACATTCCTCAATGTGCATTATAGTTGTAGTCTTTGAATAAATGCAATATTATTAACAATGCATAGATCAAATTTTCAACCACTTTACTGAGAAACGTGGAATTTGTATTATATACATTTATATTTAATTAAAAATTATATACTGGTTTATTTAAGATTCCACTTGATTAAAACACGACCAGATTGGCTTGCTTTTTATCAATCATGAATCATCGCCTCACTACAATCATTGTTATGATTTCCTTCTATGATTTAATTTTATTAAATAATGAAAAAAATGCTAAAGTATTCATTTTGCAATAAGTTGCTGCGCTAAAAAAATTATTCAAAAAGAAATATATATTTTATTTATTTATTTATTTATCTAAAACTGAAAATTCAAGGGAAATGCTCTTTTAATACTACAAAAAAGTGAAAGTGTAAAAACCAAAATAGTTTGGATAAAATTGTACAATTTTTGTAGTTTCTCTTTGATAATAATTCTGTAGCTTGAATTAATTCAAATTTAATTCAATACTACAGGAGAAGAACAAAATTTGTATTTGAAATAATTAATTTAAATTATTAAATGCTATACAATTTTAAATTTTTCAAATTATTTAACATAATTATGAGAGCTTCTAAGACCACAAGTTTTATAATTATTTAATTTATTTATAAAGAATTTCAATTTGAACTGAGCTTTTTCTTTTCAAAGGAAAGTCAACTTTTACTTCTTGATTGAAATCGAGAGTTAGCAAATAATTATGCGAGTCGTCACCGTCTGGGTCGTAATGGCTCAACAGCAGTTTGAGTCTCGACATTGGTATATAGCCGGTTGCAAAAAGTGCGCCGTCTGCCGTTGTGCATTGCACACGTACGAAGTGAGTGAACTTTTGAGGAGAACTCGAGAGAGGCGCGTCCATGTAGTTATTGTCTACCGGTCGTCTGTCTATCCTACGGCCTATTAATTTTACCGCAACTCTTCTCGCTCTCCGCGGCAGCGAAAGTGCTTTTTTGAAAAGAGTCTTTGCCGCCGCGAGATGGATTGGTGCACATATTTTTTTTTTTACCAGGAGTGTGTTTTTTTTTAAATATAATGTTTGTATAATATATGCTCGGCGCAATCGTCAGTTGTGGGGGAGGACCCTCATAATTGTTAAATTGCCTTTTGCCAGTTAATTATCTCGTATCTCATTTTAAAATGCACGCCTCTTGACTCAGTCAGCAAGCTCGCCTGCAACATTTCGTGATTGCATTGTTTTCAGCTGCGTAAACTCGCTCGTTGCTACTTCGATAGAAAATTTAAATTATACTGAAAAGCTTTTTAACAGTTTATTATGTGAATTAAAAATTCATAATTACTGTTTAGGTTTGTAAAACACGAATAAAATGGTTTGGCAAAATGAAATTTAATTCTAAAAATCTTTGTTGATTAGAATTTAAAGTCAGCTTTTCCTTGATGGGTTTTGTGAATTGTTTATTGTTTAAGAAAAACAATATCCTGCATTTTCTTAAACAATAAACAATCAAATAAACCATCAAGGAAAAGCTGACTTAAAATTAAATCACCTTGAATCAACCCTCAATCATGAAATTCTGCTACAAAATCTAAATATCTACTTTAATATATCATTTTGATTAATAAAAACTTTCAATTATTGCAGTTTTAATTTTTTTCCGTTTCAGGCAAATAGTTTTTTTTCTATATAAATCCTAAAACAAACAAAAAAGGACAAGAAAATTTCAAAAATATTTTAATTTATTCCAATCAACTTCTCCTTTTCTATTTTGTTGCTGCAAAATACAATTTTATCACCCCCACTAAACTCTCTAATAATGTGATTTAGAATGATTAAATTTTTAATTTGCAAATTATTTCCTCATCAAAATAATTTTGCAATGCCATGTGGACCAGATTATACTATAATACAGGCTGACTAGCATGTGTATATTCAAATTGCGCAAGGCCACATGCGAATTATCGCGAATTGTCACGCGGCGTTAATTTTTTGCGAGCTTCCTGCTCGGCGGATTGAACTATGTACAAGCATAGCACCTGAATATTCAACACGTCCATATACACGCGAGCGAGCTCTCACAGGAACGAGAAACAAATTTCGACAACGCGCGTACCTCATGCATGTAGGCATTTCGACTAGCAAAGCACCTCGGTGAAATTGGCTGTCGCTTGTGTATAAATGTCTCTCTCATTAATATCGCCCTGTGCAAGCTCATGTCGTTGCCCAACTCTGTCGCAGCGAAACAAACGCGTGTGCAGCAAGTGAAATTTCACAGCAACACACGCATGCGACAGAATTCATAACTAGTCTTGAAAGGCACCTTGCGAATTGATGTGCACTAGACTCACAATAATGGCATCACATGTGTCTTGTTTCCAACCAGAGTGTAACATTAGATTTATATGCGAGTTTTACATAAGCGAAGAAAAAGAAAAATGATTTTATATTTATCTTTATTTGCTTTTGCAATTTATTTTTATGCAGCAAATAATGCATTAGTTATGCAGTGTTATGTAATTTACTGTTGCGTTCTGTAAACACTTTTTTGTATTGTTATAAGTTGAACCAAAAATAATCGCTTTATTTGGATTGTATTTTTTTACTTGACTAGGGGTAAAAAAATAATAATTAGCTTTATAACAAAAATGCATGCTAAGCTGATTTTAAAAATTGCTGATGGCTTCCAAGATATTGTATTAAAAGCTGTACATTAATAAATGCTTTTGAATTGTAACATTTTTTAATTTTTCTATATATTTAATATTTGTTTGAATTTTTACAAGCAGTCAAAAAATAATAATTGAATATGTAGTGTTATATTTTTATAACATTTATTCAATTTTTATTTATAAACTCAATTATTGCATCAAAACTTATTGTTATTTAAAAAGTAACAAAAGGGAAGCAGTGCCAAAAATGTTTCCAAGAAATTTATATTTTTGTTATTAAATCTCTAATTAGTAAAACTTATATTTCATTTCTGAAAATGAGTTTGCTATTTGAGAGTTTGAATTGACAAAATTTGTTGAATATCTAAAGCTTATATTTATTAATAAATACAATTAAAATTTTATTATTATTTTATTTATTATTTATGTATGTGTCTGTATACCGTTGGTATTTAATAAAAAGAATTAATTAATTATTATTTTCCAATTTCATTCAAAAAGAATTTAGTTGATTAAACGTTTTGCAATTATTTACCAGTTTAAATCCCCTAACCTGCAGAATCGGCGGCGTTTGAGGCCGGCAGCGGTATCGCTTGCGTGATTGAATCTCGTCTTATTCGATCGAGTTCAGTAGATAGAGGCAGGCGCCCATGCCATCATTATTCCCGGGTTTATTGCATCAACGTATATATATACGGACATGATAATAGGCAGCTCCAACTTCTTTTTTAACCTTTCGAGCCAAATTTTACAACGGCGAGCGAGAGAGATGCCCGCGCGAAGAAAACGAAAAGCAGCTGCTTGGCCGCGCGATAAATGGCATGAGCACACAACTGATTATTTGAGCGCTGGCCATTGCCATTAGTCCGGGAGGGAAAAAATAAAACACGCGACTTTCACTAAAAAGCTAGGACGGCCGATTGCCAAACAGTCGGATCGACGAGAGACGCAACCCGGCGAACAAAGTGGGCACGCGAAACGCATCCATCTACGCGCTGAAGCCAAATACACAAAATATATTGTGATGTGGTACATGCGATCTCACGCAAAGCCAGTTGCATAACTCGTTTTTCTCGGAGGCGTCGTTTTCGATTTCGGAGAGTGATGTTTGTGTTGCATGAGAACCTTGGTTTTGTTTGGAAAAGAAGTCATCAGAGACCTATTTAAAACACACTTGAGCTTTCATATTCGAGTTTGGTTTCAAGAAGAGGAAAGTGATGTTTTTCAAGATTTCGAAATTAAACATTTTTCAATATCCTTTCGTCAAATTTATTTTCATATATTCAGCATTCAATTTTTTCTGAGACCATGAGATCTCAATTAATTCTAATAGATAAGACAAAAGATTACCATTATCATGTATATTAATATAAATTAATTCATAAGCAATACTCATTGCACGAGTACTTTATTTTAAGTTATAACTAGAATTGAACATCAAGTTAGCAGTGTTGCTGTTATAAGTGTAATATTTTTACACCAAATATTGGTTCTTTTGATTGTAAGACTAAGAAGATTTTTGCTTTTTTCTTCAAAAATTGAAAGAAAAATATTCAATTAGTTACATAAATATTTAATATTATATAATTTTATAAATTAAATAAATAAATAGCACTTTGTACTTTTTTCAATAAATAACATTTATATTTTTAAACAGTTTAAAAAAAATATAATTATTTTATAACACATCTTCTACAAACGTTTTTACCAATATCAGGCGAAGTGGCCAAATATCGTACAGTTGAATATTCAAGCAAATGTAAATTAAAGAAGGATTTCGCATCACATTGCAAAGCGTTTTATGTGTAATGACGTGTGCCTGGCAAGTCGAAGAAAACCGCCGTGCGCCTACAAAACTTCTAGGTTAATAGTTTCCCTGGCAGACGACAGCAAAAGTTTTGCGAGCGCCTAATTTGAATATAAACGCACGCACGGCCAGTCATTTTGAGCGCGCGCTATGGGAAAAGGGCCGAGGATTTACTCACATGTGTATGTGTGCTGGCCTGACGATGCAAACTCGCGGTGACATTTTGACTTGCAAAAAAACGCCTGCTCGCGCATAATTATAACCATTATTACATTCGCCACTCGTGTAGCTGGTAATTGGGGTAAGCCCATTATTAAAGCCGAGAAAGAAAAGTTGCGACCTCTGAATGTCGGAGTGTATAAAAATATCAAGTGCTCAGTGTCAACCGCAAGCCAGGGAAGATGATCTTGCACTATTTTTTTTCTTATTTTGCAAAATTGCGACTTATATGTCGAGAGAGAAAAATATTCGCGGTTGGCCAATCGAAGAAGTTGAATGGACGTGTACACTCGCCGCTGCTGTTTGTTTTCTTTTTCCGTTCTGCTGGCCGTGCTTGACTTTCTAATGAATGAAATCCAACGGCCAGGGAAAGAAAAGCGAGCGTCGCATCTGCAGCCGCTGAGAAGAATAAATTGCAGCATTGCAAAATGATTGCCGTAATTTCCAGCTTTGCAATATTTCCTTCTACAATCATCAATCTTTCCTCCTCATGACTCAAAATCACTTCAGTGTAAAACTGACATTTTTCCTACTTACATAACTCAATATTTGTATAAATTTTATTCATGCAATTTAAATTATAACAATACAATTTTTTGCAATTGCAATCGTTGTCGGATGAAAACAGAAAAAAAAATTTGCTTTATAATGTAAAAAATATTCTGCACACATATTAAAAAAAATTGTAATTGAATATTTAAATCATGTTGTACTGATGTCGTATACATGCTGACATTATGTTGAAATTTAATAATTTTTTTTTAATTTGTAAAATCAAACATATTCTTGATCGTAACAAAATAATTAATAACATAGCACCGAAGAAAAATTTTAAATGTTAATATTTTTTAATTGATAGATAATTAATTTTCATCTCAATAATTTCATTTCATGCAATTTTAATTGGATTGATCATTTCATAAATTAATTCTCTGATTAAATAAGAGTTTTGTTACAAAATATGCGCAGTGAGAGCGAAATAATTACTTCCACATAATTAATAGGATCAAATAGGATGTAGATGAATTCACGGACTGAAAACGTGAGTTTCCGCGTACACAGTTCGTTGATTTATACCATTATTTGCCAATAGTTTGTGTTGTATACGAGTGTGCACGTTGAAAGAGGCAAGGTCAGCTCGCAAATGAAGACCAGCAATCGCATATTATTTGTTCCCACTCGCGCGTTTATTAGCCCAAGCACTGCACAATATATACCGGCACCGCAAACACGTTAATCTAATGATCGCCAGATCAGCCGAACACACACGCCGCGTGATTTAATGAGCGTGCCATACGGGCCGGTACAAGCACAATGCGCTCTGCATTATGTGATGCATATACGGCGTGTGTTTATTTGGACCACGAACGACAATTGCATGCATATTCATGCACATGGCTACGTGCACATTGCTTTAATTGCAATTAATCTTCTCACATACTTATTATACAATTAGAGGATTGATTTTAATTGAAATTAAAATAATCTGTGAAATTAAAAGGAGAATAAAAATTTTTTTTTAAAGGGGTGTTTATTTTTTCTTCCGGTGGAGAAATTGGAAATAATGCATTTCATTTTATTTTTCTCCAAGCTAGTCAAAACAATCGTATACGTGAAAAAAACTGTGAATACAAATAATGATGGTGTTTATCATCACTGTGAAAATATGAATTTCAAATTCTGTTATTTTTTAAGTCCAAATAAGAAACCCATAATAAAATTATTCAGAATATCCATAATCTGACAAAATTTGGTACAATTTAAAATAAAATAACAGTTAAAATTAATTTCTCTCCAAATTAAAAATCTTTTCTCACAACTATTTTAAATTTTCATTAGTCTTTAAAAAAATTGAGCTTTAATGACACACTTCAACATTAATTTGTCACATGTGTTGATTTATATTGAATGACTTGAAAACAAGTGACTGCGCAGCATGGGAATGTTAATTTAATGAATCACAAATCAGTGAATTTACTTTGTTTCAAATGGTCTTATTTAGAAACTAGTCTCTCTTTTGTATCTGGTATTTATGAGTAACTCGATTTGTGAATGAATGCAGATTTGATGTAGACATCAGATAAAGCGTGAACCGTACCCAGATGCATGCATCGGTATCCCCAATGTGGGTCATTGCTCTCTGACGCCGCGGCCGCGTGTTACACATACAGAGGCCGAATGCACCGCGCTCCGATATATGGCGTTAGTGAAAATGCATTTTGTTATTTTTATGGCGAGCTGTCCCTTTCACAATTACGAAGTCGGCCGTTGTGTGAGTGTTCCCTGCACACACACAAAAAACGCCACAATAAATCAAAAAACGTTGGGAAACTGTGGATGAATAACGACCCGCTCCCAATTATACCAAAAATTAGCAGCTGCCAAGCCTTACATGAAAATGAAGCGCTTCTTCAGATTATGAAGTTCTTTGCTTATACAGAAGAAATTGAGCATTTGAAAGGGAGGCGAAACGCCACTGGAAGATGTCAAAAGTCAAATTGCCCGGCAGCCTTGACCAGAATTTGTGCTCACCAAATTTACCGCGGGCTCCGCGTTAAAAATTCACTTTTGTCCCGCGAGATTAGTCTTTTTGCCTCAGACTATGCGTGTGAAATCTCCAAACACTTGCACCTTCCTTCATCGTAAAAAAGAGCCAATTTATCTTCGCGCCAGAAGTGTTTACTAAATTTCACGATCACCGTGTATGCTTTTATAAACGGCGGAACAAGGCGGCTTCCCTATTGTTGAGCGAAGAATAATATATGCAAAGTTCGTTCACCAGCTGTGTTGCAAGAGGTAAAAAAGGAAAGGCGCATTCAGCCTAAAATTTTAGGTAGCATAGGAAAAAATTATTAGTTTTAAGGTGTCCTTTACTATTAAACTTAAAGATATAGTAAATTGCATAATTAGATCATTTTTTGGTAATTGTTTTACATTTATATAATTTTCAATAAACTTTTATTCACGTTTCACATATTTCTTGAAAATATCTTGAAAATAAAAGAAAACACACATTAGCATAAAAAAATATTTAAAAAAAATTATAACTACGTCGACAGTTATTTAAGTTTGTGTTATTTCTAAATTATTATTATTTACTAAGTTCATTTTTTTTAATATATTTATTAATTGGAATTATGGGAAGAATTCTTGAGTGATTTGTTTTAATTAAATGAGGCGTGGTTGGTTTTCAGAAGACAGTTGCAGCCTCTCATCTTATAATATACCATAACAGAAAACAAATTGCAGAGGAGAGCGCGTTTGTGTTTTTGTGGAGCACACAGCTTAATACACACATCAGCTTCTATTTCCAAGAGTTAGTTCGTCCGAAGTCGTTGTGTGTAAAAAGTGTCAAGTTCATTCTTTATGTAGCCATTAAGGTGAAAGCTATATTTTATTTTTAAAGAAATTTACCAGGCAAGCAGCGGCGGATAACTAGAAGAGCACTCGCGGCGGCGAGAGAGCAGCACATAAGCATGATTATATTCGCCGCCGAGGTTGCTGAGCCGCCGCGCATTTAGAGAAACTTTTTGATCTCCAATTAAAGGCATATCATGCGCCCGGCAATGAAATTATCGCATTGGAAATGCCGAGCTGTTTGACCAAAGGTGCGCGCTGCTTTTTCGCGTTTCACCTTTTATTGCGCACCGCTGTACTAGTTTTTTTTTTGTTTGGGAAAATTTATTAATCAAATGCAGACAGCACTCGCCATTTTAGCAGCCGGTCCTTTAAAATTCTATTGCTCCCGAGCGTCCACTTCATTTGCATTGAGTTCTGTTTATACTCATTGTTCATTTCTATTTCACTGAGAATATTTAGCAATTTACGGTATCTACAAATTTTGGAGAAAATGAAGGCGTGGTTCGTGAAATTCTATGTCTCGGGAGGAATCATCTGGAATGGAAATTTCTATTCATGCATATGGTGAGGACAGTGCCCTGCGTCCGCTTGCGAGAAACTCCTAATCAACATATTTATCTGCGTCTCCCTATTGCTTAATCAAGAGACTCAAATAATAATAACGACGAGGGCAACTGACTGAGGGCGATATGAATTCGGAGAAGAGAGGAGGAGGGTCAGCGTATGGTAAATATTTTTAATTGCATTCGATAACATTGAGAAACATGAGCACTCTGTAGTCCCAAAAGATATCCGAGATGTTGCTGATCATCTGAACTCTTAAGTATAGATAAAATCCTTTCAATTTTAAGCCGCACAACTTTTAGTGCCAGTTTTTTTTTACTTTCATAAAAATCCAGAGCTGGAAATTTTATATGAATAATATAAATACCTGGCTTTTTCTAGAACATTAATAATCTTTTCAGCATTTAAATTTTCTTGTTAGTATTTATTTGAAAATATATTATAGAATGAGAATAATTAAGGTGCTTTATAAATGAATAAATAAACAAACAACAGCAAATAGGTTTACTATTTAGCTTAATTTTGAGATGAAATATATTGTACTATATTAAAATGTTACATACAAACAATTTTGAAAAATTATAGTAACGTAATATTGCTTATTATACATTGAAATATTTAATGAAAAAAATAGAAAAAAAATAGGAATAAGTTTTTTTTAATGAAGCAAATTAAATATTAAATTATTAAGCAAATTGAAAATGTAAAAACACAATTTTGGTGTTTTCAAATGAAAAATAAATGCTGTATATCACTTTCTGAAGCAAGCTGTAAAATATACCACATAATAAGAGCAAAGTTGAATGAAATCGCATCTTAAGAAATGTTCCGCTCTTACAATTAGGCGGACATTCCCAATAGAAGTTTGTCTTGCAATAAATGTTTCAAGAAACCCCACTGGACACTTCATTGTGAAGTGAATGCACTCTGCAGATCAGGTGTTACTATTCAGCAGCTGCGGTCATTTATCCCGCGTTTGATTACTTTGTATTTCTTGCATAATAGCATCAAACAGGTGAAAAGTGCATTTTCAACAAATTAAAGCTTAAAACCAACAACGGTGCCCGTTTTATTTTACATTTATAACTGTATACGGAGAGTGCAGGTGATCAATCTTGCCTCGTAACATCTTACAAGAACATCCCCTCTGAGAGATGTGAACCTGTTGCGACCCCCGATTTAACGATGTATACCTGCGAAGCGCATTTCCCTGGCCTCCCCCAGGGCCTCGGCTGGATTTATTTTCGAGGATGCGTGGAAATAAAATACCCGAAAATAACGCCGGCCGCAGATAAACACGCTGCTGGGGTGGATCTCTCTCGTTCATTTTTTGTTACATTATCACACTACAGCCGAGCTACGCGCTCAGGCACAGGTAATTCTATAGCAGGTGTAATGTCGGGAAAAAAATAATACCGCCTGGCAGCGCGGAAAGGGGCCTAGCTCTGTTTGATGCTTTTTAAATCTCTTTCAGGTGCTGAGCAGCCACAATGCCCGTGAAAAATGCTTTTATATCAAATGGCTTTCTTCTTATAATATATATTTGGCGCAGCAAATTGGAAGCTCAAACATAATAAGGGCGGAAGATTTTCTCTTCATCCCGACTGTACGACTTTTATGTCGACAGCGCGGCTTTGGAGATTTTCCCTTTTGTCAAAGGCGGGAAAGTGTGACTAATTCCGCATCGTAATAATGATGCTGGTGAAGGTCCAGGAGATAAATTTCAATTTCCTTCCATCAACTGTTATTGCTTTCGTCGCAAATTGAGCGCAATGACAATCAAAGTGAATTACCCTTTGGTATCTCTCGTCCTCCGTCTCAAGTACATGAGACGTGCAATTCATAAACGCCGGCACCTCGTCCATGTGCGACATTTATTTATTTAACGTTCATCTTGATAAATTCATTATATGAGCGATTCAATTAGCCGCCCGCGAGGACGACACCTCGGAGGAAATGAATATAGTGCCGCGCAATTAACGTTTTATTGCTACAATTATATGGATTTTTTGTGCCCGAGCGAGATGGTGCGTTGGTAACAAGCAAGGCGTGTTTATCGCTCGCTCCCTACATTTATTATTTTTTCTCTCCAACAAGTCCAGGTAGACTTAATTATTTTCTTCCACGCGAGAGCAGTCACGGCGCCATCTCTCGCTTTTTTATAAAAACCCAATCGTCGACCGAAGCAAAAATTTCATTGTTTTTTAATCAGGATTCATTGCTGATCATCGCTTTCTTTCACAATGATGCCTCTCAATGTTAGATTGATGAATGAGATATCAGGTTGACAATTAACTGAAAATTAAAACTGGCGAAGATAATTATATCAGCTTTGAGTGCCGATTGTGATCTGCGTAAAACAAAATTGATTTCAAATTGACAGTTAATAAATACTTTTTATCTAGACGTTAATATTTTGATAATTATGTGGTATTCGTTAAAACTTCTAAAAAAAATAAATATAGATTACAATTTAAAGAACAAAAAAAAATGTGGAATGAAAAAAATGAGCGATTAATAAAATTTTGGGTACACTATAACGAAACTATCAGAACACGACGTTACCCCCATTAAAGTTATAATTTTACTACTTGCTGTTTTTATTTATTTTAATTTTTAACTATTAATCCAGATATCTGAATGTTCGTGGACGCATATTAAGTTTTGAAATACACCAAAATAATAAGGAAGCAGACCACCGTGCAAGACCCTGCTGAGATTGCCGCAATTACACAGATTGACCACCACGTGCTCCTTATATTGTTACACACTGGCTATGGGGAAGTCTTTTAATTTAAGGAGAGTGATTGAGTCGTAAAACAATCGCAGCGAACCACACTAAAAATTACACCCAGCGTTTTCTATGAGCCCTCTCTTTATTGTACATGTGTACCAAGTGATTTACTTGCGCCGCTTTATTGCCGCCCAAACATTCATGGGTCCGAAAATTATTGCCAGCGAGCACTGTTGGATTTACGGCCGCCGTACGACGTTTTACGACCCTCTTTTAAGTCGCACACACACATGTACAAACACGCACACTTAAATTTACAAAACCCGCCTGCTGCTGCAAATTAAATTTGGCGATGAAATTGACGAGGCAATCAGCATTATTTTCTCGGAAAATAGCTCGACGCGCAGATTGGGCAAAAATTATATTTTGCTGCATTATTTACGGTGCGTTTTATTATCCGGCGTCCGAGCAGAGAGGAGGATTTATTTTTAAGTATGTATACATATATATCCGCGAGCATAATTAACTCGGAAATTGTTTAGGTAATTGCAGAGAACGCTCGTTTGAGCCAATGTGGATTAGAATGCACGCGGCGTGGTACTTAGTTAGGCGCACACGGTGTAATTTAAATGTCAATCAAATACCCTTGCTCTCAAGTAGACACAATGTGCTGGGATAGTGAAGATAATTGAACTTTTTAAGTACTCAAAATGGTGTTGCTGGGAAAATTGCTGCGATCAAGTAGTCTCCAGACTGAGGATCTCTCTTTTTTGTTAAAAAAAAATAGCAAGCAATTAAATTAATTTAACGGTGTACACATTTTTTGCAAATCTCATTATGGCGATTAGACACGTTGTCATTTGCATCAGAGAGTAGCGCCTAATGTTTACTTAAAAAGGCAATTATCACTTCTATTGGTACATTTGAGTGCAAGTAAATAAAACATTAAAACTAATATTTCTGAACACGGAATATGCGATGAGTTGTAAACAAAAATTTAAGTTTGAAACCGAATAGGTTTTCTGCACTTGTAATATTTATGCATTTAAGTTTTATTGTCATGCTTTGCTGCGCAAGAATGTAGCCGAGTGTCACCGAAGCATTAATTAAATTATGCAAGATGCGTCTGGCATACCTGATTCCTCTCACTCTTGGCTGAAAATCCGCCTGCACCGCGGCCATATTTAAAAACAAATCATATACCCGTCCCATAAAATAACAATAATAAACCTTCGTCTGTACCCTCCAATGACGTCAAAATCCCGAAGCATAAAAGATAGTCCCGGAACTGATTCGCGCTGCCAGAACTCGGCTATCTGAAAAATCTACTACTCGACTAAATTTATAACTTGCGGAGGCAAAAAAGTATTAGCTCACTCTCAATCACTCATCGTGTCACTCTTAAGGTCACTGCTGGCGTTAAGTTGGCCAGCATCTCTACTTCCTATAAAACGCAGATGATTTGCATGTGGCAGCCCGCGCGTTGTGATTGCTGACTGGTTTTTCATTAGGCCGCTCTCCATTTTAGAAATGGGCGTTGATTGATGATGTGCTGAATGTTTATTTATTTTTAGCTCAGTCCATTCTACATTTGTGACAAATTTATCATCTCGTTTCTCTCATGTAAAAAAAATGTAATTAAAACTCTGTAATTAAATTGCATTTGAATTAAAGTTTTAATTGAGTTTATAAATAACTTTTATAAGTCCTGTAATCTTCACCCGCATCGTCTCTCTGACGGGGAAACAACGACTGAGCATGAAAATAACGCACAATAAGGACAATGCACATTATTATAATCTCTCCCACCGTGCATTTATATATGTGAGCATGTATAATTTACTACTCGAAAATACGCCCCTCGCATCGCATGCACTCACTCTCGCAATATACACACACAGGAATATACACGTGATGTTTGTGCATGTCCTTTGTCACAACACAGGACGGAAAGCAGCGCCGGCGTTTTTTATTATATCATCCATCGTTTTGTCATATGCTCAGCAGCGTTGCGAAAAAGGCAAACGCACTCCTGCATTTTGAGTTGCAATGTTTTGTCACGATGCCTTGATTTTTTTATGTAAGTGCTGACTTCTTTAGCAAATATTATTTACTTTAAAAGCGATGCTATTTGCTTTATAAGTATAAATCCAACCAATTTGTTTTATTTTAATGACTTAAACCGTAATGTAGAGGAGAAATAATAATTATTATCTACTAGTGAGTGTGTTTTTATTCATTTATTATAATAAAAGCTATTTTTAACTTTTTTTCAGAAGAATAAATAATAATAATAATTATGATTCACATTACTCTGCGTTCTACATTTTTGACATTTAGTAGACAAAGATTGATTTGATAAGGAAAGAAGCAAATATATTTTAATTGATAATTCTTTTAAATAATTACATTTCATCAATAATTTTAAAATATTATGCCACAATTTTTGTTCGCTCACAGACGAAAGCGTGAAACGAGAAGAAAATCTTGTACAGCAAACATCGCGCGCACGATTCTAATGTTCATGCAGCGGCGAGCACCACAAAAAAGAATTTTACTTCAAAGCGTGAATTTGTCAACTGCAGTGCAAACGCCAACGCCCGTATCACATTCGCTTCAGCTGCCTTGCATACGGTTAGAGCAGAGGCGCGAAACATTCCACTGCACGGTAGCTCTTTTTTAAGAATAAAGCGTGGAGGCGTCAAGTAGCCCCGTCCGTGCTACGAGACACATTCTCGTAATGACACGCTGATTAAAAACGCACACACCGCAGACGCACTCAGTCAGTCGGCTAGCCTTGGCGACGGTTTATCAGCTGGTTTGTTTTATATATGGAGAGAAAAATTAATCCCCAGCACACGCCCGTCCGACTCGATTTAAATTCATTTGCCGGCGAGGGAAAAATTACTTGAATGTATTTTGTCGCCGATCCGAGCGGTGGAAATTGAGCGAATCTCGCGTCCGCGTCCAGCGACGACCGGCCGGCTGCGGATAAGAAGACAACAAGGGTCACCTTCAGTCAGTGTGTTTGGGCTGCTGGCGTCTAACTCTCTCAGCTTGCTGGCCTTCGTCTGCCTCTGCTTTGTAGCGAGAATTGTACTACCGGGATCCCTGCCTTGCTGCTCTCGCCTGTGTAATGAAGACTTGCTTTGAAAAAAGCAGCCAAGGCCAAGTGTGGCCCGAGGAGTGCACTCCATCCTGAAAAAGAAGTCTTACCCGCCAGCATCCCTTTGTGGCTCTGCACGCCGGCTCACTTTTGTGTCCCTCCGCTGCTGCTGCTGCTGCTGCTTTTTTGCACCGGTGCAATTAGAAAACGTGAGCTGGGAGAACGAACGACCAGGCGGCATTAATTGCTGTGTCTGCCAAATTGGCCCTCGCTTTGAAATTTGCATTTTATGCCAGCGTTCGGTAAACAGTCTGCGCATTCGAGCACACTGACGGCGAACCGAATCAAGTGGGTGTTCTAATTGTTTGCTTCAAAAAGGGGGTGGCATAGGCAACCTGCTCACCATTGCTGTGTGACCGGTTGCGTTTAGCACATATAAGGGTCTATTTTTAAACATTCAACTTCTTTTGAAATTACGAATGCAGAATCAAAAAAACAAAGAAGATGCTTGCATTGGGATTTTTTCATCATTCGGAAAATAAATTTTTCCACGTGAATGAAAAATAATTTCATTCATGTTATATTTTTGATGTACAATTAAAGTGGATTATGTCACGATTTATTTTAATAATTTTTTTAAGATGCAGTAAGTTCATAAATAATTAATATAAACTTCACATTCGGAATCGGGCCATCACGGGCTATCAACAACACTTGATTAAATATAAACACTTTTAAACATAAGAAGATGCTTTTTATTAATGTTGAAAATTAGGAACTAAAAGCACTTGATTGGACCAATTAACAAGCTGACTAACACTAGATTAACTTACACACCCTGCATATTTAAAACTTAAAAGTTCTTTCAGTGGGATACTCTTAAAAAATAATATCCTATTGACATTTGTGACCGTCTTCAAAATTATTTCATAGCGGTGCACTAAAGAAAACAAAAGACAAGTCTCGCATTTCACGTTTTGTGTGTACCCTCATCTCTACCGCTGGTTCGTCTCTCACAATCGGGCGGTTTTGTTTCATTGTTGTCAGACGCCGTTTTTAATTTTTCATTCATCTGACGCCACGATAAACATGCCAAAATAAATAGTTCTTGATTGAAATGTTCCTCACCTTTGAAATTTCTTGGAAATTGATTGTCTTTTTTGAACAATCACCTTTTAGAGTGCAAATTGAACACATCCGTTTATTTTTTTACGCACAGCACACAGATTTCAGAAATTTTCGACATTCATTTAATTTAGCGAGTTTGTTTTCGTATGATCTGTGTTTTCAGCACTTAGCGTTCATTAAAAAACATACATAGAAACATTTGCGTACACATGTAACACCTATCCGCACCAAGGGCAAGGTTAAGGTTATCTTCGCACACCAGAGCTGATGCTTGTCGTTTCCATGTTGTAATTCCCACACTAATGACTTAATACGAGAAGTCGGTGCAGCCTTCAGCTATCAGTTAGCGATCAAAATCAGCAAACGATGAGACATTTTGCCATCTAGGAAACGTCATTATGTTGACAAAAGTCATCCACTCGCTTTCCAAACGTGCACCGACGCCAGCAGATAATTATGTTTCCACTCAGCAGAGAAAAAGGCAAATAATAAAGAGAAACTCTTGTCCAGCCGCGCACCAGGAGCGCGATACATAAATCTCTTGTTCCTGTTGAAAGTAAGAGCAGATTGATTTTCACAAAATCAACACGCACTGAGCTCGACGAGCTTTTTATCATCTCCGCCAAGAAACAAAACCCGCTCGCCGCGCTTTGGTGACAATCGAGTGCCGGACAAAAAAAAAAGAACAGCCGCAGTGCCTTGAGCTTTCACTGCTTCTTTTTTTGCTCGGCCGGTTTTGATACTTTTTATATTCGCCATGCCCAAACAGCTGCTTCTCATTACAGATTCTACGCGTCCATCAAAATTTTATTTAAGCGCGTAGCAGCGATCATCGACAGGCAAGGCGCGTCATTCAGAAAAATGTTCATCGTTTTAATTTATGTTTCCGTCGAGAGGCGAGATGTGAATTTTAACGTTGTTATTGTTTAGAATTCAATATTTACAAGAAGAACAAAAAGCTTTTCATCGCATTGGCCTTTTTTCTGATTTGTGCTATGTTTTATGATGAACGTTTTATTTATATCAAACTGTGTTATAGAAAACTTTTATCTGATATTATTAAAAAAAAAAACCTAAAGCGCAGTCTCTGAAATGCATTCGTTTTACGATTTTTCACTTTTATAATAAAGAAAAAATAATGGAGATTCCAGGATATAAAAAAGTTTAATTTAAATGATTTTCTTGCTCTTTTAAATAAAGTATAATTATTTGAATTATTTTTCTCAGTCTTCCTTGTCAATTTTTTCTTAAAATAAATCCGAACCGTTGGAGTTCCATCTACTTTTACTGCATTGTTTGATATTTAAATTCAATGAAAATGGCAGGCATTCCTCTTTCTAATCACACCAATCGGATAAATTCAATTAAAATCTATTTTCCACTCTAATAAGCACACAGAGTGCGATGAGAAAGTTCGCAGAGCAGTGGCCCTATCTCTCTTTCTTTGTGCTGTGCGTCAAGTGCGCGACGGAACGCCGCGTCCGTTTAATATTTCCTTTCCTCTCTCTCTCTCTATCTCTTCGGTGACTTTTTGCAATCCACGCCTACGTGGAACAATAAAATTTCAGAAAGACGGCGAGCAGGACTACACCCCGCCGCACAATAGAAAGCAAAAGATGCGCGCACCGGCTTTGCTTGCAGGTATAATTACACTTGGGCAGCAGCGGGAGTTGTTACTCTTGAACTTTCTCTGCATGATCATCTCTCTCTCTTTCTTTCGCGTGTTGTAAGTGCGTTTCATTTATTCTCCGTCGAGCCTCATTTGCATGAATTACGCTATAGCTGCGCCGTGTTTTCTTAACTCTCGAGAGTGCTGGTGAGAGCACCCGGACGGAATCGCCTCTCGTTAGTGTATCATTGTGAAATCGCACACGTTAGATTTAATGCGACCTCTTTGGTGTCCGTATAAATGACGCAAGCGGGGTGAATAGAGAGGCTGTTAAATCTCGGGCTTTTTGCCACACTGAGAGAGAAGAGATGAAGTGGTTGGCGCCGGGAAACTGTATCCGAAAGTTGCTCTGATTAATGAACCAGCATGCTGTGTGTGCGATTCGCAACAAAATTTGGCAACGAAATGGTTACATACATGGTTGCTGGTTAAATTATGCGTGTGATTTGGAAATAACAGTCGTCATTTAAATATGCTACTCCTGAATAAAACCAATAAACCTGATAAAATTTGCAGAGGCGTTGAATAGTTTGAGGTCAATGTTTTGTTTGGATTTTAAAATGAAAAGCTATGAGCATAAAAAATTAATATAAATAAAAATTATAAATTTGGAATCATAGCTTTTTATTTATTTATTTTAATTTTTGTTTTAATAAACACCGATTATAATAATTTAAAAACATTTTATGATTGAAGCGCTAGAATTTAAATTTCAAATTAAATCGTTAAGCAGTAATCAGGAATGAAAATAATTGGATTTTAATGAAAATCCGGCCATTAATTCAAGATTTTATAACTCAAAGCTCTTAGCTCGAGGAATAAAATTTCACATAATTGACTCGTTTGCGAGCGTAAGATGAAAACTCCCAAGCAAACGAGGCGTGCATGGAGCAGCGAGAGTCTCTCTCTTGAGAGAGTAAAAGTGCAAGTTCTGGTTGCCGGCGGCGAGGAGCCGGCGCCCGAGAGCCTCATGCACATCCTCCTCCGCCGATGGCGAATGTGGACCGGAAGCGAAGGAGGTCAAGTGCATGACCCACTTCCGGTGCGTTCATCTGCAGGTGCAAGACTTTTTTCTTTCTTTCTTTCATTCGCCCAAATTATCATTTTCACTCTGTTGCTTTTGGACCGTCCGGGGCCAACCGCATCCACGTCACTGCGCATTACTTATGAATCCATCAGTGGGCAGGTGAAAAGAAGAAGACTTTGAACGCTTAAAAGTCAAGGTGAAGTGGAGAGATGCTCTTTCGGTCGAGTGAATTGTCAGCAGCTCTCTCGTTATTTTGCATTTTCCCGAACGACGCCTCTCGCATTGCTAATTTTTTCTGCCATTCTTTGTCAGTGCTTATTTTTCTCAGCGGTCGGCTTTTTAATTTGTTTGGCGCGAGTTTTTTCTCAGTGTGGACGCTGCTTGTTCGTTCACATGGACAATGCATATTAATCGTCTACAAGAATGGTGAGGAGAAAATATCCACGTCCTTTCTCTTTCTGATCCATTTACTTGATTATTATTTTTTTTATTAATTGTTTAATTAAATATTTATTTTTTGTAGTTTTCCTCATGATGTTATTAAGTATTTAAACCAAATAATATAGAATTCTTTTAATTTCTCTTTGAAGCTTTAAAATTCGCAGAAAATATCAATCAGCAAATTGTGATATATTTTAAATAATTTTTTTTTTAATGACAACACACTCAATGGTATTACTGGTTAATTTTAAAAATCGAATAAGATTGGCAGTAAAAATTTGTATAATACTGATGATAATTAACTTAAAGATTTTTCCTAAACAAACTTAACAAGTTTTAAAATTGGGGCAATAAAGTTTTACGTTGGCATATTTTCTCCTCTTGCAAAAATTAAAATTCAGCCCTTCACGTTAACCTTTCAATAAAATGAGCACAAATAATGTGAATTTTCAAACAATAGACGAGCACTTGCAAACATGCTCTGCCTTGAGTTCAAGTGAATGTCATGCAGAACACCGCGAGTGAAATAAACGATAATAACTCGACGCAAGGCGGTGTAGGCATCAGGACACAATGAAAAGCGCGCAGAATTAATTCCATTCACGAAGAGTCCGACATCATAAATCTGAGCATTTTCAGTTGCGAAATATAAGCGAGCGAAGCAACTTCTTATTTGTGCAAAATTTTCGCAACAGTCGAGCAGTTTGTCAGGCGCGTCGCACTCACGGGGACTTAATTATTGCACACACGCTCTTTTCAGTTCGCGGTGAGCAAATCGCGACGATGAACCTCCTCGCAATTAGCATGCACGCGCGTGCACCTACGCATGAATAATTAGCAAGCGAGAGGGACGTGCCTGAGGCTCAGTGGGATAATTTGCTTATCGTTTATCGCGCGGTGTGGCGATTTGCTTGCACTTTCAAGCAGCTGCTTATGTTGACATTATTATAGATGAGTGCAGTCTCTCTAAGATTGCAACAACAAAGGGTCACGTAATGCAATTTTGCTTGGATTTGATTATCATACAATCTTATAATGATTGCGAGTTTTGTAGATTCAACATGCAGCGACCAAAAATAACATGGTTGATGAGATAGCGCATGATCGTGATATAATTTTACTCAAATTATCCAATTCCCTTATTATTATTTCTTTTCGCAAGACAATTTAATTAGTATTTAGTTGATTATAAAATGAACAAATCACAGTTTAAAAGTAAAAAAAAATGATGAGTGATTGATTTTTATTTTTAAATATATTTACAATAATTAATATTGTGCTCTGCATTGGAAATAATTGAGTGCTCTCAAAGAATTCTCTGCTTTTTTTAAGTTTAATTTCTTTTTAATTTATCATCTCACCCAACCAGCATAAATATTAAAAATTAGGGACTGCATTGAAAATTCTCATCGCTCAAAAAAATCATCCAACAGCCACGCTGCCTGCAGAACTAATTAAAGGGTTAATTGAGATGAATGTAACTTGTGTGACAGCAATGAAAACCCGCCACATGGCAGAGTTTTAATTAACGTTAGAAGAATAGAATTTATTAACACTTCCATCAGTATTCCCCTTCGATGTTTGCACTTATGGAAAATAATAGTAACGCAACACGCAGATGGCAATTAATTAATTTAAGTCAGCTCTGTCATCTTAAAATAAAACGGTGTTATTAAAATATTGCATAGCTGATTCTACAAGTATGATTTATTTTTTTTTACTCGTGAAAATAAACTTCATTATCTGCAAGTAACTAAAGCAGCTTGAATAAAAAAAAATGATTTCTTAAAATAAAAACATTTCCGAATTTTTATTCACCTCTATAACGTGGTATGATTAATTGGTGGTCTCACATTGAACAATACAAAATCAAAAATTATTTTTAAAGTTTTCCATTACGTATTTATAATTTTTTTCGTTAAGTGATAATGATAATCATTATAAGAAACAATACTTCGGCACAGCTCATCTGCTCGCACAAAATGACAAAAAACTCATTTTTGCAAGAGTGTGCACATTTTAACACTTTCGAAGCTACAAGATTTTTTTCTCTCCGTGATGGTTTTTGAACTTGACGGAGAGGAGACCTGGTCGGCGTGAAAGAGTAAAAGTTGCTTACTCAGTCACTTGAACACACACGCCGAGCTTTGACACGACTGCTGCTTTTTACTTTCTGCATTTACCAACATCAGCAATGCAGCCGACGAGCAAACGGGCCATTCGGTCTTTCATTGTCAGCCTCTTTGCTTTCCATTAACAAGTGAGGCGTGCAGTCAAAGGTCAAATGAAAAATCAATGGGGAAGCAAATTCTGCTGCTATAACTTAAGAAATTGAATTTTTTTTCAATAATGATAATTTTGCGAAGATTTTCTTTGAAACATTAATTTAAAGCGTCTATTTTGGCTCAAATGGGATATGAAATAATTTATTTCAATTGAATCAGATATTTTAAAATTAAATAGGCTACAGTTTATATACATTAAAAAATAATGATATATAAATATTTATACCCAATTTATTAAATCTGGGTGAGAACTGTAGAAAATAAAAAAGCTTACGAAATGAAATAAATTGAACCCAGTATGAGAAAGTATAAAAAGGATAAAAAGCATGCGATTTTCAAGTAACAAAATTTCCATTTCTTAATTCGTAGTTCGACTGAGGTATTTGCGCATTATCTGATAAGTTCATTCATCCCATGTGGAGACCTTCATCTTGAAAATTTTCAAACACAACGCCGTCAGGGGCGTCACTACTTTTAGATTTGCTAATAGGCTAATTGTGATGGAAATAACAGCGGCGGCATGTGCGCTGCTTGTCGGCAATGAAGGGTAAAACGATGGGGGTCACGCGCGCGGCTCAAACTGTCTGCATGTAGCAAAATCATGCGGGTCCTGCAAGCGAACGACTTTTTATAACAATCAGTCATCCCCTTTGCCATTCAATAGCGTGTGTACAAAATTATCTTTATTGCAGGGGCGCTGACATTAGCGACGAGAATATGCAACAACTAAAAGATGGCATGGCGTATTTATTAATTACAGTTATAATTAATGAAATTGACTATTTTTGTTTATAATAAGAATGCAAGTTCACCTCCGATAAGTAATGTATGAATGCTTGCCAAATATGAATTGTAAAATTCGTTTCGCAAAAAATGTATTCATTTAATTTTTATGGATAAAATGGATAAAATAATATATTAATTTTTTTTTACATAACATTAAATTTTTTTTTGTTAACAAAAAATAAAGGCCACCGAAAAAAAATGGATACGTTCCGTGCCGATAATAGAAGCGCCGTCTACAGGGTCAACTGAATTTTCCGGTATTTTCCTCATGGGGGCAAAAAAAGCAATAACTACATATATGTCAGGCGGGAACGCAAACAATAAAGTGACATGAAAATTGAGTGGAAATACAGAAATATCTGAAAGAAAAATGGGACTTTGACCTACCTGGGCATCCAGTTCACCTCGATGCATTTGTCAGCAAAAAGCGGAAGTCTTCCGTCGGCTCATTTCGGCGACACAGGGCACCAAACATCACAAGGATTTGGATCTCTTCTTCGCCATTTTTGTGCTCTTTTCAACCTTCAACTCTGTCTTGTTGGTGGGCGGATTTGCTTGCGCACCACCAAGGAACATTCCTCCCGCTGGCTGGTGGCTGTTGCTGTTCGGCGCTTCGACGAGAACGAACAGGTCAGCACAGGGATGAGAAGCGATTCACGAGAAAATGTGAAGAGACGCCGCGCTGGATTTAATAATTAAACCTAAAACAAAATTTTTGTAGAACGCGTAAATTTTAAATACATAATCAAAATTTCAGCATTGATAGTATTAAATTAAAAAATGATGTATTTTTTGATAGTGCTAGTTTTAAATTAATTTTGACTATGAACGTTTCCGCGAGAATTTTTTTTTTATTTTAAAAATAGAATAGTTTTTAAAATTAACGCTCTACGATGACAATTTTGCTAATTAAATTTCCTATAATTATACTAATTTCTTTCGTAGGCTTGATGACGTCAGAATTTTATTTACGTATGCATGATAAACTGCTCAAAGTCAATAGTCAATGTAATTAAAATTTTTAGAATTATCAATCAACGCTAGCATTTTGCATATTTTAAGTTTACGCGTTCTTAAAAAATTTTATCTTAGATTTCATTATTAACAATAAATCCAGAGCGGCGTATTTTCCTCCTTCTCCTCTCATCCCTGTGCTGACCTGTTCATTCTCATTGAAGCGCCCAACAGCAGCAGCAGCCACCATCCAGCGGTATGGAGGGCGAAAGCGAAAGTATGCAGTGCAAGATAACAAAGTCTCGATACCTCGGCAGCCCATATCTCGCCGATTGTGAGCCGACGGAGGATTTCGCCGACCTGCCGAGGACCCAAAATGGACCAGAGACTCTTGCCATGCCGCCAAGGTAGGGTAAAACCACGCACTTAATTATATAAAATCCGCGGACTCACTTATGTATTCGGGATAATTCTGTCTCGAGAGCAATTGTTGTTGTTGATAATAATCTGGTCCTGACCATTCAGCCATACATATTTTTTGTGACATCTAAATTTTTATTTAAAGATTTAGGAATTTATCATCTTTATAAAGTTCATGCATTGCTAGGTCTCGAGAGTCGAGAGCGATAGCCACGCAATTAAACTTTTGAACAATACGCGCTTGTCTGCTGCTTTTCTTTTGGGCATGGAATGAAAGTCATGCGAGAACGCAGACACTTCCATAGACGCTTATAGTGGCTGCTTGCAAAAAAATTAAATTGGATGTTTTCAATTTCAAATTTATAAATGATGATTTTTCATCTCTTTTTAAATAAATAATGAAAACTGATAACGTCAACAAACTACAACTTAGCTTTTCAAAATTTAAACGCTTATATCAAATTTAAATGGAATTTATTATTAAATTAATGCAAACAGAGAAGCAGAGTACATGAAGCACCCGCTAAGTAAATATGAGCAGGAGCACGGGACGTCTCTTCAGCTCATTTCAGCAGACATATTAAATGGGCTTGTAGTCCAGCTTAGATTCGAGTTTCTTGTTATCAGACACTTTGCGCACAGCCTTCATGAAGTCCTCTTGGATTACGTACTCGCGTTCAGCACGGATCGCAAAAAGACCAGCCTCTGTGCACACGTTCCTCAGGTCAGCACCGTTGAAGCCATCAGAGAGCTTCACTACTGCCTCGTAATCTAAACGAAATTAGAGAGGAATTTTTATTGATTTAATTCTTAAAATATATCCAATCAAAGTTGAAAGGAAATAACACTAATTTTAACTTATTTGTTGAAATAAAAAACAATTAATAAGGTACAGCTTAGCATGATAGATTATGAGTTCAAATTCTCACCAATTTCGCCATGCTTGGCAATTGGACCTGCATGAATCTTGAGGATTTCCAACCTAGCCTGCTCGTTGGGCAGAGGAATTTCAATTTTCCTATCCAGACGACCAGGTCTCAACAGCGCAGGATCCAGGGTGTCTGGCCGGTTTGTGGCCATGATAATTTTTACCTAAAAAAGAAAATGAAACATTGAAGTTTCAAATTGGCATTGCTTGCAATAGCCTACTTGTCCCAATGAATCAAAGCCGTCCATTTGGTTGAGAAGCTCCATCAAAGTACGCTGAATTTCTCGATCAGCAGATGTGCCCTCGGAAAATCTCCTGCCACCTAAAAATTATATGACGATTCATATATTCAAACATTAAGTACAAATTAAGTCTTTTTTTATATATAATCTTGATATTTACCAATGGCATCAATCTCATCCATGAAAATAATGCAAGGCTGGTGGTCCCTGGCATAGTTAAACATTTCTCGAATCAAACGAGCACTCTCTCCAATGTATTTGTCTACAATTGCACTAGAGACAACCTACAATTTGTAATTAATTTACATTAAAAATTAAAAATATAGTTTTTAAAATACTTTGAGGAAGTTTGCATCAAGCTGGCTGGCTACGGCTCGAGCCAGGAGAGTTTTTCCAGTTCCAGGTGGGCCGTAGAGCAAACAACCCTTAGGAGGGGTGATACCCACTCGTTGAAATAGCTCTGGGTTCAGAAGGGGGAGCTCAATTACCTGAAATAACAAGTAATTCAAGTTATTAAAAGTTTGCTAGAGGAATAGGACATAGTGTTATAAATTATTATTATTGTGTACGTCTCAGTCAAAATGCAATTAAAATTCTCCATTTTCTTTCAACTTTCAAGGATGGACATAATCGCAAAAGGATCACACCATTTTTTTAAAGAAAATATGATCACATTTGCAATCGCAAGAGGTGATCAATCACATTCGATCATTTGCGATCTTTTGGCAAGTGCGGGAAGAAATTTTAATATTCAATATTGGAGGATATAATGCAAAATCTGGAAGAAAAACTGGCGATTTCAGATAATTTTAAAGAAAAATTTCTTAAACAAAGACTTTTCATTTATGAAGTTCATTTTTGTGCTGACTCCTCGTTCTGAAACCAGAATTGATAAAAAAAAACCGTTAGAAAGGGTTTTAAAAAAAATTATATTTGATCTTTGATCGCAAAACTCGCAACATTTTGAGATCGCAATAGCACAATTTTTAAATTTCACCGCAGTCACAAAATTTGAGATCGCGTCCATCCTTGTCAACTTTCTTGAATAAAATGAAATAATTTAATAATTTTGAATGAATATTCAGGCCTAAATTTGTAATACTGGTGCACAATTTATTCCGACTTGCCTCTCTCAATTCTCGGATTTGCTCGCCTAGACCTCCGATCTCGGAATAAGTGACATCTCCGGGGTCCTCATGTGACATGTTGTAGACCAAGGGATCCACTTCCCTGGGCAAGTACCTCATAATCGTCAGGGTGGTCATGTCAAGCGCCACTCGTGTACCAGATTTCAGCTTGGCTTTGTCCAACTGGCGCCGACAGCCGACAACATACCTAGGCCCATTCGTCGCCTTCACAATAACTGAAATAAATTAAATTAGCAAATCGTTCTGTGATACAGGACTTAAAAATCACATTTTTCTTCAGTCAGCTGCTTCAAAACTTCACCAACTATCTGTAAATTTAAGCGATAGTTGAATAAATTGTAACTTTTATTTATGTAAATTAACAAACCTGTCCGACACTCTGCAAAGCTTTCAGGTCGTTTTCAGACTTGTCGTACTGCTTGGTCAATTCTTTAAGCTGCTCTCGCACTGAAAAATGAATTAAAACGTCAATATTTCACACTTTTCATACTAAAACTATCAGTGTGAAGACTGCGAAGAGAAAAAATAATTTTGCTGAAGCTTGCAAAGAGGTCGATGACATGCAAGAATTTTGAAGGGTCCCTTTTTTGTCGAATACGTAAAAATTTACCGAAATTTTTGTGGCAAAATAAAGTTTGGAACTTACTCTCTTTCAGTCGGCTCTCGACTTCTTTGTGCTCCAAAAGTTTCTTTCTGTAATCAGCAAGGGATTGCTCCCGGAGCGGATCCATCGGAACAGCCGCCATGATTATTTGCCAAAACAAGCTGTCGGCGGGGTGGGCCGGGCCGAGAACAAATGACGGTCGACGTCAGACTCTTTTGAATGTTCAGCGCGCTAAAAGCACGAAATGAACCGCAATAGAATTTTTCATTATACACACATCTCTTCTTCCCGTCTTATTATAAATCTGCTACTTCTTTTACTCCAGTGGGCAAATTGATCGGGGTTGCAATAGTCTTGGGGAACTCTAGATATCCCACGAGATGAAGGGTTGTGTGACTTGTGTGCAATTAAATGCTGTCATTTAGCACACCTCTCTTTGTGAGAAAATATTTGTATGAAGTATGAAGAAATGCAAAGAAATGTTATGAAAGACTAAACAAATTTTGAGAGTAAATAATTTGCTTTATTGAAATTACATCAAAATTATAAACTGTAATTACGGTCTAAATATCAAGACACTTCTTGGCTGTTAATATATGATCTTCATTCGCTTATTGCACAACTTAAAAACGGTGTATCATATAGTATTATATTTTTTCTCTTTTTACAATATCTTAGGCTCAGCGCTTGCAGATTAGTGTTTTTTTTTTTAAATTTCAAGATTGAAGCCCTTAAAATTAAAATAATGAGAGAGCATTGAATTTGATATTAAAGAAATATAAACTAAATATTGAGTTTCATAGTAATGGAATAAAATTAGATTTATAAAAATCAACATTTATCGATTTTTTCAAAACATTTGTACACATAATCTATTCATCTATAATTATTCGTTCCTCAAACAATTTTATGATCCATAATACTCCACAGGACCATGAAGCTTCATATCAAACAAAAATTTGTTAAATGCGTAGTTAAATGGGTTAAAATGTTGTTCTTTGATTCTGATTTTTAAATTTTGATGTTTTTTTTTCAGAAGAATAAAAAATCGAATTAATTGGAATATCATTAAAATACTTTTTACAATATTTCCTGGTATATTTTAGATTCCTGTTTTTCAAACCGAACGCCGGCAGATTCTTTGTTTTTTACACTCCCTATTCTCACCTCAGGGTCGCTCAATTGCTTTTTATCTATTCTTGGTTTATTAACCTCTGCGTAAAGTGCGTTTGGTTGGCCTGGATCACTTTCAACCTTCGTGTTTATTGCTTTTTTTGCCTTGACCACTTCGGCGTAAATGGAATTTTCCACCGAAACAGAGGAGTTAGCCCCTACTTCATTGTTGCTCTTATTGACCTCGGCATAAAGAGCACAGGAAGGACTGATTTCGGTTATTGGAGCAGCAGCATTAATTAATACTGACTCTGCTCTCACACGACTACAAATTTTTGAGGCTTGGGGATAAAATCTTTTTCTGTTCCCATAGCAAAAAGCAACATTGATTAGAAGAGAAATAATAAAAGCTACAGCAAGGAGAAGATTTACCCCCAAATCGTTATTTTTCTCGACTGAAGATTTTCCACTTTGATTTGTTTGATTACTTGTACTCGATGAATCGGTTGAGCGATCAGTCGATGGGATTTTAGAGCCGGATTTATAGTCCAGTTTAAAATTACGTGGACAAAATCCCATCGTGTTAATACCTGCCAAAAAAGAATTAAATGGTGTATGTCAGTATTATAAGAAAAGTTTTTTATTTTAAATGATTGATAGTTAAATAGAAAAGCCTTTTTCAGAACTGAGAAAATTAAACTTTATTTGAATTTCCAAAATTTAATTTTAGAGCTCAAACATATACAGGATAATGGATAATTATTAAATTTAGCGTGTTAAATTGGCAAAATTGAAGCATATAATGCAACAGGAAACGTTTGAGCGTTTTTTATAAAATTATTAAGTATCCAATTGTTTTAGAAAATAAATTTAAATCACAAATCACCTGTGCAATTCATGCTTAGAGCATTGCCACTGGTGTTGGTGAGAGACACGGTGCAACTGCAATTACGTTCCAGAATTTTTTTATGTTTAAATGAAAACTGATCGCAAATTTCAAAATCGTCTTGATAGCAGAACGTGTAATCCAGGTGACTCTTGTTCACTTGAAACAAAATTAACATGATTATTCACCACTAGTAGCTTTTGAAGCCGCAAGCACTCCCTGGTTTTAAATCTAACCCAAGGTTATTCATTCCTACCATTACTTCCGATGAGCAATCGCCAACTCCAGGTTTCAGAAACCCAATTTTTTAATTCAATGCAGTTGCACCAAACTACGAGACTAAAAATGATGGACGCTCCCAGATTCAATATTGCCATTCTAATTGTAAGAACTGAAAAGGAAATACATTATCTGCTTGAGTGTAGGAAAAATACACTGCGTCGTCTGCGTCATAAGGCATGTATGATAAAAATAATACAGCAATAGAGTTAAAATCTTATCCATAAGAAGTATAAAGAGGCGGATGTATTTTTTACAGCTGGTTTTTATTTCCTCGTTTTCTTGTACAGCTAAAAATCTCAATTATATTTGAGCGGTTTACATTTATTTAGATATTTTTTGTTTTATTCAAAAATATTCATTTCATGACTTCACAAGTATCAATATTTGTTATAAATATATTGAATTTCTGTATAGTAAGCCGCATAATCTTTAAAATATAATTATTAAATATGCCCTCCATCTCCATTTTAAAACATATTACTTGCAATGATTTATTAATTTTTATTTTTTTTAACGGCGTTCTTAATAATAATTTATCTAACTAAGTGAAATAGTCACAAAGATGAATTTGTCCGCAAGAATTTATTCTTCGATGCATCATTTTGCAATCGCTGTCTAAAGTCCAAATTCACAATTCTCATTCATTAAAAATTATAGTTTACTAACAATAAGATGTGAAAACGGTTTTAACTTTATAAGTTAATAATCAATTTATTTAAAGCCAATTAAATTCATTGTTACCCACAAAGAAATAACATAAATTTAAGAAAGGAAAACTAAAGGACAATATTCAGACTCACAATCAGCATTATCCAAAATTCGTGCGTCCCGCATTAATAATTCCTGTTACAATCTTAATATACTACGGAACAACGCAAGTTACACATATCTCATTACATTATTTGAATTATTTGTAGCAGCTTGATAATTTTTTTTTTAATACAACAGATAAAATGGGAAATGGGCTTAAATGAAATATAACTATTTTCAAAGTTAGAAAACTGGCAACAGTATTTTTTCACTTTATTTTACTGTCAGTTCAGAGTCAAAATACAAAAAGATCAATGATTAAACTGACTGATGGAAGAGATTAAAAGTTTTTGAAGACGTTTTACAATTAATAACAAGTTGCAGTTCTTCTACGCGATATATTTTTAAATTAAAACCCAATATCCAATAATAGTAAAAAAGGTCTATTCTTCAAGTTCTTCATAGATTTGAAATGATTTCATCCTTATTTTTTCACCCTCATAACTCACGTCAATGTCGTTACTCACATATTTATTTTCAATATTTTCATTTTCAATCAATTCACCTTGCTCGACTTAATTTTTCTTTTTCTTTATGTAACAACTTACAATTACAACGTTCAGAATGACCGAAAGCGCAAGGAAAATTGCCAGAATTGCAACCATTGATTTTGAGCCGCAAAAATGATCTTTTTTAATTTGATCCTTTGAGGCAATATGGTGCTGAAATTTGTTATAGTTGATTTTTGTCTTGTGCATCACTGATATCTTTTTAGGGCAAAACGTAGACACCCAAGAATTTCCACCTAAATAAGAAATTGAAATGTTAATTGTTAAATTATTTTAAGGACGCACCAAGGAAAAATTATAATTTTTATTTTACCTGTAGGTGAAGGATTGCAAGTAACTGTCATGTCATTGGCCAAAACACCATCAATTATTTTGTCCATGTAGTTAAGTGTGCAGTTGCATGTCTCCTCCATCATTGTATTGCCATCCTGGTCTCTCGATTGGCAATTTTCAGCACCGTTAGCGGCAACGTAACAAAATGCGCGATTTCCTTGTTCATTTTCCACTGAAAAAAATGAAAATCAAGTAAACTCACCAATTGCAACTACCTAATATTTAATTTACCATTATTTTCAAACATCAGCCACCAACTGTTGCTTGAAAAATACTCCATTTCATCTTTTTGGGCAACTCCGAATGAAAACAACAACACTCCAATAAGTAGCGGGACCATCTGTAGCATTGCCTACACATTTTATATATTTTGAAATTTATTAATCTGCAGTTGAAGGTAAAAAGGTATGAAGTCGCTCATCACTCGCAAATTAAAAATTAATTATACCTTTTATCGCCTATAATCTGCCTATAATAATAATATTAACAAAATAATTAAGTAATTTACGGCTTTAATCACATAATTAAAACTGTAACATGTTATACTTATACTAGTGATTATAAATGAGCTTGCCTGGCCAATGATATACAAATTCAATTATGTGCGCACTTTTATGGTTTTACCACCAAGACCGGTTTAAAACTAAATAATCTTATTTTACTGTGGTTTCCTGAAAAAAATTTAGAGTTACTTAATTATTTTTCAGATAATTATTATGATAAAATTTCCCCTGTTTCCAGTATGAAGTCTATATTTTCATATTACTTCAGAGCGCTCATTTTTATACGCAGAGTAGGGAGAAATCAATAAGAAAAAAATTTCAAATTAGCATGTCAATTTTCCAACAAATTGCTTTAATATTTTAATCTTGCGCATTTCCTTAACCCTTAACATAATAGTAATCCAAGTTGCCTGTTAAACAATTATTTGAAATGTCTCCCTCAAAATTTAAAGCTCGTCGATAATGTGCTTGGGAACTCGGATGTAGCGCCTCTTTGGTTTTGGTGCCTGATCCAATTCATGCGCCAACTCCAAATATCTTTGCCGCAAAACAAATGCTCCCTCTTTAGGCTGCCTATCTCGTGTAAAGACTCCCTTTCTGTTTCCACCAACTCTTGTATAATCTAGAAAATTCCCATATTAATTTCAAATTTTTTATCACCAAATTAAATAAACCTTGATTTGTCATAAAATCAGCAAAGTTCCAAATCATTTCTCCTATGAAGAAACCTTCACTGCGTAACAAGTCAAACGCTTTGAAATGCTCCGACAACAAATCTGACTGAAACTCTTCCGACCAGATGAAAGATGGAAGCTGTCGAGAGAATTGTTTATTGGTATATTTTATTATTTCAAAATATTAGTTTAACATACCCTGTGAAGACCAACCATTGTGTCTCCGCCGTATTCTGCCATAATAACCGGCTTGCCATTCTTTTCAAACCAGGCTCTAGCCTCGCTAATAACGGAGGTGGCGATTGTTTCAAGGCGCCCGTCATTGCTGTACCACGCGTTGTATCGGTTGAAGCAAAGTACATCACACAAGTGGCCCTAAGCAAAAACGTGCAGAAATATCCTAATTCTTAAAAATTGCAAAAAAAATATACTGCTACGTCTGTTGTGTATGGCTGGGCAATAACAATTGTGATAGGTCTTGTCGGATCCATTTCTCTAACTGCATCTCGCAAATATCTGTATGCGTTTAAGATATAATTCTTTTTTAATTAGTACATGGAAGACTGGTATCTCAATTAGTGCATTGACCTGAAGTAAGGCTCGGACTCATTATGCTGTGTCCTCGGTTCATTAGCCATCGACCACATTATCGTAGAGGCGTAATTCTTATCGCGCCTAATGAGTTCAGCCAGCACCCTTTCATGTTTGAACTTCAACTCATCAGAATAAAACCTTAACAAAAGTAATTAATTTGTTGTACATATTTTGGTGCAAGCATTATTATCTAGTACTCTGTATTTACTGAAGGTGCTTCATCAATGACCATGAACCCTTCTTTATCGGCCATTTGCATACTCTCTTCCGAATAGGGGTAGTGAGAGGTCCGGTAGCAATTAACCCCCATCCATTTCATTAACTCTATGTCTCGTGCCATGATCGGGAAATCCAGCCCTTTGCCTCTTATCTGCAATGGCACAGAGTTAGAAATTTATTTTGTTTAAAATAGTTTTTTTTTTTTTTTTTAACAAAAAAACATGTATTTAATTTACATCTGCGTCCTCGTGTTTCCCAACGCCACGGATGTAGATTGGTTTTCCGTTGATTAGGAGTGAATTTCCGTCCATGGAAACAGCTCGTATTCCAATAGGAAGTCTATATTTGTCAAAAACTTCCCCGTCGGCGCTAATTAGCTCGGCCTATTTTTTTAATCAAAAAAGTTATTTTTAAATACAAAGAAGGCTTCCTTGAAAGAAAAAAAATAAAGCATTGTTAATTTAAAATTCTGCTTGATGTGAATTGAAGCTAATAATTATTTTTAATTAATCTCCATTTTCCCAAATTAAAATTGAAATAATACTTCAAAACTGTAAAGATATCCCGGTCTTGGGTGCATAAAGATCGGCCACCAAAGGGTTGCGTTGGGCACCAAAAGCACGCCCTCGCAACCAGTCTGCTGGAATACTCTGATGACACCGTCGCCGTCCACCAAATTTATCCTGCAGCCGACGCCGGCTTCATTGCCGTCAATATCCACTGCATATGTGATTACGGCGTCATAACCTTCAAAGCCGCAGCAATTTTCTTACAACTTTTGTTAAATTTTATTAATTTTTATACCATTTTGCTGCGGAGTAATTGACGAAGTGGTATTGATGTCAGCGATGTGAGAGTTAGGGACGGTGTAGAGCACCACTGGCCGATGGATGCCCGCATAATTAAAAAAGTCAAAAGTATACTTCTGCACTTCTTTCGGGTCTGGCTCACTATATAGACGGATTTTGTTCCCAATTAAATCTTTTCAAACAAATAGACAAAAGAAGCAGCTTTCTATAATTATAATATTCTAAAACGGCTCGAAGCATATTAGGAGAATATTTTGGCGGCAGGGAAAGTGCTTTCTTTGCCTTAAAGCGGCTTTGCAACTTTTCTGCCAGCGCATCAATTGAAGTGGCGCGGCCCTCCTCAATATACCTGCTGTAAATGAGTTCCACTTGTCCCTGAGGCACCGTCACGTTGGTCAGCACATTATCAACGGCGACGGTGACTCTATTACTTTGGCCGAATACAACCGCCGTGCTCACGTCGGCTTCAAAGGGCAGGTGGCCGCCCTCGTGCTCCACTACAAAATCTCCATTCACCCACTTAAAAAAAATTTAATTAAAAAGAAAAAAATTATTAAAATTTAAGAAAAATTTCTTCCATATTTTATTTTTAAATCATGATTTTCTTACTACTGTTGCCAAATAGTGTACGCTTGCAAAGCGGAGGTAAACCCTCTGATTTTGCCAAGCCAACGGTACGAAAAATGACCTTTCGTACCACGCGGTGCCAACGTAATCTCTTAAATCGGCCTCCACAGTGATATCATTATAGCTGGCAGGCACCGGCATTTTGATTATTTTTGCCTGTTTGAGCAAAAATTTATCTATTATATTGCTTTTTAATAAGAAAAATTGTCCACTTACAGCCCCATATGGGAGCCCTTGCTTTGGCAAATCCTCAACGTCTTGCCGAGTGTCATTTTTAGCCGGGATATAAAAATCCCAAAAGCCGTCCAAGGATTTAATTTCTCTGAACTCCGATTCTCTTTTGATAAACACACGATTAAAATAAAAAATATATCGCAAACTCAGCGCTTTTAAAGGTTACCTTGGGTAGAGATATCCTGCGTGGGCAACCGCAATGAGGGAAGCTAATAAATAGACAAGTCGAGTGGTGCCCATCTCGAGTCGCGGGGCACTGAAGAGACACTGCTTGGCGTGCCTCACGGATGGCACATGTATATCCTCTCTTTCACCAAACTAACAAACAACATGCTTGCATTTTGAATGATAAAGACGTCTTTAATGAGCGACGATATTAACCCGACGCGCTCTTTTCTTGCGTGTATATGATTATAGCGGATTATAAATTATCACCTAAGCTTATTTATGCTATAATGGGCTTGCTAATTTTTACAGTTGTGGATAGAATTTTGCTAAAAATGTATTCACTTCTTCGAAAAATGGCGTATGCTAAAAGATAAAAACGAACAGGTTTGGAATATAAAACAACCGCATCTCTGGTGTTACAAGGTGATAATTTTTCGGTTGCCCTTGAACCTAACTGGTTTTTTCGCCAGACTGCCTCTAAAATATTCAAATTTTCTTACATTTTGCAAAGATGTTTGCACAATAAGGGGAATGAACTGGCGAATATTTATGCTGAATAAAAGACTGTTTGTTGTATGTGATCAATCATGTGATTATTAGTGGAGGTACACTCTCAGCCTAAGACAAAAATAAATAATTAAAGTAGCTATTTACATTAGGTTTTACAACTAGAGGAGTTTCTGATAAACTGGTGTTTTCCAACAGAAATTGTACAGCGTGCCTAATGATTACATATCTCAGCAACTGATTTATTTTCAACATTTTTAATACTGCAAATTTAAGGCAAACCCTGTGATTCTGATTTTTTTTTTTTTAAATGTTTTCATAAAATTTCATCATCCACTAGGGGAAATTTCATTAAATCAGTGGCATGCGCGCACAATTTTATAAACAAAAAATAAATTTTGGGGTGGAATCGTTCATTGCATCAGGCAAAAAGTTAGTTTCTCGTCATTTCTTTATAACAAAGAAACTCAATGCATGAAAAATTACCTATATACAGTAATCATTGATGCTTTGGTTCAAAGAAAGTCAATACTCATAAATAGTTCTACTTTACATCCAGAAAAAAAATAAACGCCACCAGAGGCGTGTTACTCAAAATCACGTAGCGGAATTTTTCAGGACAAGAAGAGCATGTCGTCGAGGTCATTTTGCTGGCGGCACAGTTGCCAGGGTATTTGGGTTCTTGAGCGTCTTGCTGGTAGGTGGAACAGGAGAGGGCGGGGCAGGAGTGCCAGCCTCACTGCCAGAGGAAACGCCATCAACCTCCATCTAGAGCAAAAATCACTCAATGAATAAAATGTTTCCTAAAATAACAGCTTTTAAATGTATACCTTCTCGTCCCTCTCCTCTTCAACAATTGGTCCATTTTCTGCTTCAAATTCCTTAAGAACGGCATCCAAATTGTACCGACGTCTGTAGTTTATGAAGTAGCTCCTCACATGGGCCTCTGTTTTGTTTCCAATGACTTCAGCAATGGCTTTGAAATCTTTGCCATATTTTCTGATTCCTGAGTATTCATTTGAAAATATTTTTCAGATAGCCGGAAAAGATTATTACCTTGGACGGCAAGAAGAAGTTCGTCGTTGGCCCATCTGGAGTTGATCCTGGTATTGGACTCTGGAGGTCGAACGTCACTAATACCGTCTGTGGTGTGCCGTTTAAGGGAGCTGATGTTCTGCTTGTTGTTCTGCACCAGCCGCTTCAGAGATACAATCTCTCTATCCATAGCCTTGAGCATGTTCTCTCCCTGGCCGGCCGGTCCGGTGGCCATGCCAACAAGGTCGTCATGGTTGATGTACATGCCGCGGGGTGGTTTGCGCTTGTTACGGAGGATGTTGTGTGGAATTGGTCGGCCCTCTCGTCGGATGGGCCCCGTTGTGGGTCTTAAACCTCCTGTGCGCCTAAAAATTACATAAAAAAATTGAGTCAATTTGAGAAATTTTATAATAAAATCTTTCAATGATATTTAAATAGCAATTTGAATTCGTGATATATGTATCATAACCTTGACCAAAATAATCTGTATTAATTAATTTGTGTGATACATACTTGTAATATGAGTAGCAAGTTGTGCAAAGAGATCCTTTGGGTGTAGAGTGGAACATACTGCAGCTGATCTCGCAATTGTTGCAGGAGGATCGCGTACCACCTTCACCCTGAAAATATTTTTAAAATCTTAGATTTTCACAATATTGTTGGATTATAATTGATTAAAAAATCAATAAGCAGCATTCTTTAAAAAAGATGAGAGTTGCTTTAATTAAAATTCTAATTAAAAAAAGCAATATTGCAAATTTGACATTTTCTCATGCAGTGTTTTATGATTAAATGGTTGAAATGTGGTCCTGTTCATTTATTGTTCTTACAATAACTAATAATAAGCAGCCTTCTACTTTACCTGCTTTGCGCAGATTTTTGTCTAAAAATAAATTCACCAGCCAACACCACAAACTAACCCAAAGCAAGAAAAATAAAAACACAAAAAAACCACAAGAACCACTTCAAAGCAACAGTTGTGTTGTCAATTTTAGCCCCCTATTTGCGAACAGAAAATTAATAAATTATAAGTTACCTCGGAGTCATTATTTCCGCTTCTGGGAGGTGGCGACCGACTATTGCGGCGGATGCCTCGGTGGATTGTCCATTTCTGATACACAAGCAATACCAAAAGTTACTAAATAGAAGTCAAATCCGGCTAACATTGAGATCCGCGCCGAGTGCGTCTTTTTGAACCGACTCCGCACGGCCGGAACTCAAGAAAAACGTAACATAAAAAGCAAAAATACAATCACTTTGCTTCAGTGCCTCTATTTGAAGTTGGGAAAGAGAATTTGAGTGGAGCGGCTACAACTTTCTCAGTGCTGCTGTTTGCAAATTCTCTTCATGCAGACTTTTGGTTCTAACTCGGCAAAAAAAGTGCAATCGGGTCTATCAAAGAACTCGAAGGCAAACTTTTAACGTGACCAACACATGCATTCCTTAGATGGTCTAAAGTCAAAACTACTCAAACACACTCACCTCCTGACAATTACATTGATTATTTCAACGACTCCAAATTGAAGAAAAATATAATAAACGTGTTTTTTACTCGTATCTCAGAGTTTTGGTTCAAATAAAGAAAATTCTGTTATCAATGCAATGCACAGAACAAGCTGTGGCAAACAGAGATTGCGAAAATATTTCTCCCAAAGACACTCACCCCTCCAACCTTGTCCTCGGAGTCGGAATCGGTGTTGGACCCAAGTTCCGAACCAACTTCGCTGCCGCCCTCCTCCCGCATAGCAGCCATTTTTCGCGCCTGACGGTCCATCAGGCTTGTCCGACTTCTCGTCTTTTTCCAAGAGTAATAATACTTCACCAAGTTGGCAATTGTCTTGTCTGGTAGCTGCAGGAAATAATTTAAATTTCTGCAGTAATAATGTGACTAAAAATTCTTACCATTTGGCGAATACGGTGGAAGCTTTTGCCGTGGAACTGGAATGCTTGTTCGAAGAGGACTTTGTCTTCGACAGTCCAGTCGTCAGGGAACGGTGTGAAGTTTGCAAGGTCGAGGATGGCCTTTTCCAAATCGTGTTTGTGCCAATAGAGCATTCCCAGTGCCTGCTCACCATTATAGCCATACTTTTCCTTTGCTAGGGTTATATAGTCGTCAACTGCAGAACAAGAAAATATTGCAATCAATATAATAAAAATAGCTTTCCCACTGAATTTTTTTTATAATTTAATGTAATTTGAGAAAGGCAGTGACCATTTTAAAATAAAAATTCTTACGTTTTTGATCGGAAATTGTGCCACTGGCTGGAGACCAAACAAGAAGGGCTCGCTCAAAGCATTGTTCTTCGGGTTTTCTCTCTAAATTTTTTTTTTTTTTAATTAATAATTTATAATTATTTGAATAACAAACCTGAGAGTGGAATGTATGCAGGGATTTGGCATTGATAGTCTCTGCCAACACGAATTTTCTCCTCTGTAACAGATAAATAGTGGGAAATTTAATCACTTAAAAATAATAATAATGACACCCATGGTGAAATTGAGCATTGCAAATTACATAAAATTTATTTAAATATGGAATTTAAAATATTTATCACTCTTTCAATTTACAGACAAAATTAGTTTATTCGTTGAAAAATTTTTTAACGCCTGACAAGAAAAATAATCGCCAACTATAATAAAAACAAAACATTTTTTTTAATATTATCAAGAGGAAATTCCAACACATCAATGAGATTATTCTCTTTCAAATTAATTTTGCGAGGGAAATTACTGAGATTTAAATTTCATAGTGTGAATCACTTGATCCTCTGGATAATAATTATTGTCTTATCATGATGACTAAGTAAGTTAAGTAAGGATGCACCGGTGCAGCAGCTGCATCCCTCCCGGCCTCTCTCCTATGGACGCGGCAAAATGCACGTAGTCTTCGAAGTAGTTATAAATTAATGCGCAAACAAGGTGAGCATTATGGGAAAAAAAAATAATAATAAAAAAATGCCTCTTTTTGAAATGTTGAGAATACGTTTCTCGTACGCAGTCGAGAGCCGTAGCCTCGAAAGTTCAAATGGAAAGTAAAATCTGCGCCTCGCAACGTGTGGGCGAAAGGAGATCGGAAGCGCACCGGAAGCTGCAGCTCCACGGTCGCGGGCGTCGCGGCGCCGAAAGGTGAAGGTCGGCGGCCGAAGGCTGGGCGCCGAAAGCCCTCCGCCCTAAGCCCGAGCTTAATTTAAAGCGAGTGTAGCAAAGGAAAAGAAAAGTCGGCTACTTACTCCACTCACCTCGCTCCTCCTCGGAGCTGGACTCGCTCGCGTGTCCATTGGGGCTGGTGCCCCGCGAGCGACCCCCATTCCTCAGCTTGTCCGAACCCCGCTCAGCCAACACCATCGCGACTTCGCTGTCCCCGAGCTTTCCTCACACTGTCCGGCGAGTGTCCTGCACGAAACCGCGCGGTTTCCCTCTCGATTGCAGACACTGAGCGACCAAGCTGCAGCTTTCGCCCTGTGTCTCACCCAGAATTTGCCTCGGCCGCTGTTCGCGTGGTCTCTCAGAAAGAGCGCCAAATTTGAATCTGTGAATTCAATCACCTTTAAATAGGCAAAATCTCATTAATCTCTACTTATTTCGAAGCGGTTTTGTCTGCAAAATTACTAAATTTTTTTACCTTACCAAAAGATTTAGATACTTAGTTTTATATTTAACATTAAGTAGACTTAATTCGTGACCGAGAATGTAGGTCAATGGAAGTATGTCAATGGCATCCATTTGAGACATTTAAGCCGAGTGCTTAATCCGAATTTTTTTTTGTAAATGACTCAGAAAAAGGAAAATTAAACGATCCAAAACAAGGGATAATAAGTTTTTGATGTATTTTAATAATTTTAGTTCCTTTTTTCATAGATTTGAGCGTTTAAAAAGTGAAATTTTCGTTTAAGCACCGTTATTTAGTTACTGTTCCAGCCACCGCTGCTAGATGTCGCAGTGACCTACCAAAAATTCATGTTCTCATTGACATTAAATTGATTTTCTCAAAATATTATTTTTGTAAAATTCAATATTTTTTCCTTTTTTAAATTAATTATTAAAAAAAGGTATTAATGCAGGCTAATTTATCTCATGCGAATCATGAAGTATTATTTTTATTATTTAATTTATATTTTTATAACTGGAATAACTGATATGATCATTCTTTCATACTAATTGAACTAAATTTATGTAAAAAAAGTAAAAATAAATTTATGAGAAATTCAGTTTAACATAAGTACTTGAGAACTTTGTCGTCCTTTGTGCCTCAGCCATCACTGCATGGCTCTGAATTGAAATGTGACACGCTCCTTCATCCTTGTCTAGGGCATCATTATTTTGTGAGCGACCGACAGTGAGCATCTTTTTACCTTGTGCGATTTGGCATTTTTCGTAGCGGAACTAACGGCCATAAAACATATATAATCGCGTGTATAGCTTCATCATGTAATTGATAAATTTCATCTTGGTTTAATTTCCCGTTCCCTCGATTATTTTAATTGCTTCCAAAAACTGGCAAAAAAAACCAATAAAAAAATAATGTGTATAATATAATATGTAAAACTCAACTGGTATTCGCTGTGCTCGTGATAGTTTATTTCATTTTCAATAATTATTTTAAATAGACTTACAGCAAAACATACAGAGAAGATTTATTACAATTCCTTGATTCTTACAGTGTTTAAAAAATTATATGCACATCAGCAATCTGTTTATGTCATTTTTTACACTGAAAATGTGTTAATATATTTAAGTTTTTTTAACGAATTGTTAAAAAATATAACCTTTTTTTGCCTAATTTTAAATATTATTATTTCATACATTCTAAATTAGTAAAAAATAAAAATCTTGTAAATGGTAGAAAAATTTTTTCATGGTAGCAAGTCACATATTAAATAATTTAAAATACATCAGTCGCAGGAGATACAAACACCAATAATAAATAATTTAGTGCTGCTTTAATTTCTTGGCTATGCAGTTCACGCAAGAGGCACTTTTACTAATCAGCGCAGCGATTCGCCGAATGGCACAGAACGCTATCAACAGCAGAGCCAGGACGTCCAAATAGAGCCATTGGATCACACTCAGATCACGCATCGCCGCACCTGCAGGCAAAAGTTTTGTATAATGTAAACGATTTTGGAAAGCTTCTGTTCAGATCGTTAAAATTCACGCTGAAGCACTTTATTTGCAAACGCGCTGTTCTGGTGAGCCCGTGTATGTGGGTCGAAAATATTGGAAAAACGAGGAAAATGCTGTTGCTCGGATTATGCAAAAATGAAAAACTCTTTTAAATATCGTCGCGCTGCGCCGCAAGCAAATCACTGCTATCCATTATTCATTCTGACACGGGAAATGAAATGCATTTGGTGTAAAAATGTCGATTCACCTTGCAAGTGCTCTGGTGCGCCCCTATGTCTGAGAATGTACTCCGTCCAATATACGGCACTTTTCAAAGGGGTAATTGGCTGGTCGTGCAAATACGATGAATGCAGCTCTGCTTTTTGCCTGTATCTGTAATGAAAAATGAAAATAAATATTTGCATGTAATTTATTAATTGAAATGCCAAAAATTCTCAGCTTTTATCAAAATTGAAGCTACGTCAAAGTAACAAAGTAAAATATTATACAAAACTTCATTTTTTTTTTTAATATTTCAGTTTTTTAATGCGTCTTGGAATTGTTTTTTTCTTCAATTTTAATAACATCGTCGCTTGAACCAAAAAATAAAATGCTAAAACTAATAAATTATGCCGACGATTTATTAAATTTAAAGTTATATGATTCCTAAGTAAATAAATATTATCTGGTGGTGCCTCATCTACAGTGCTAACCAAGGTCCGCTCATCAGAAAATTTCGATTGTTGCCGAGCTCTCTGATTGGGTACAACTTTACTTGTACCCAATCAGAGAGCTCAAACAACAATCAAAACTTTTTTCATTGTTGCTGATGCGCGGACCTTGGTGCTAACCCTAACAAAGTCAAACTAACTAAGCTATATATAAAGCAATCAAAAAGTTTTTACTTGAACTAAAATACCATTATAATTTACAAATCTGAAAAATCCTCTTCAAACTGATTGATTGTCTATGTCAACCAACAAAAGACCAGCTCAACCGTTTTGACGATGTCGTTTCCCATTTGTGCATTATTTTCTTTTACAAACGTAACATATATCTGCGCCAGGAAAGCGAATCTGTCAACGACAGGTTATTTTCTTTTGCTCCTTTTGTCTGCGGAAATGTCGTGCTGCTTTAATTGCGAAAAGAAAGAGGGTCCCACCTAATACTCAACTGCTTTTCCAGAGCAGTTCCAACTATTCCATCTACTTGGGAGAGAATTTCGCGCTGAGATTGCCTGATTGTCTGCCAACAGTTGATGAGGAGCGTTCAACGTCCCATATATAATGTAACTTTATTGTGTTTGGGATTTGAAAATTTGTAGCCGGAAAAGCAGAACAAAGGTATGTATGCTGCTGCGAACACAAAAAAAAGGAACTGAAAAGGTCTGCCTTCACCGTTATGTGTTGTGCAAATGATGCTGCTGTTGATTTTGGAAGCATGATTTTGGTGAAATTTTTGGATACAAAGGGAAGAATGTATTTATCATGTTGTAAGGTATTTTAAAATTCTAAAATGAATTTTCCATTCTCAGCGTTGCGGAAGACGTTGAGGAACGTTGAAAAATCAATAGTTTTTTTAATGATATGAATTATTTTCAATTCTTTTTTGTTACTGATGCTGACTAATTTTTTTTTTTTTTTTAATTGTAAATTTTTTCCATTTTTTTACTAAAAAATCTAACAATAAGTGAACAGTCAAGCAAAAAAATGTACATCTTCAAATCCATCAGTTTCAATTTATTAAGTATTTTTTAAGCTTCCCATTTAAGATGCAAATAGAAAAAGAGTATCAACCACATAATTTTATTTATATGAAAAATTGTTACCTAGTCATTTGCTGACAAAATAATTATTCAAATTATCACACATAATATGACCCAGTATGACCAAAATATTTCCAATGACTAATTCTCAACTAAAAAAATAAGAATATCAGTGACACACATCAAAACTTTAACAAATCCTTAATTTTATGAAAAAGATGAAAAAAATTATTACCTGGGATCCTTTATAACTTTGTTGATTGCGGCAGCAAGAAGATCGGCGGTTATACCCTGCAGTTCTATCTTGATTGCGTATCCATCAGCAGCCGCTTTAGCTGCGTTTGCGTCGTGGTCACAAAAGACAGGAAGCATGATCACTGGTTTAGCGTGATAAGCGGCTTCAAACATTGACAGCAAACCTCCGTGAGATACTAAAGCCACCACTTTTGGATGCCCTGAAAATTTTTAAATACTTATGAATAAAAAAATTTTATGCTCTATATTATTCAAAACACGTAAAACAAAAAATAGTTATGAAAACTTTTGTGACGTCCTTTGAACTCTAAAAAATGGACCTTTTGCATTTGCGTAGCTCAAAATAACCAGAATGAACACGAATTTAAATTAGGCCCTATAAAAACATGTGTTTTTAAAACGAATAATAATAGACTCGTTCGTGCTTTTTGAATTTTTTTTTGTGCTATTATGGTGAGCGTTTTAGTCTATAAATTTTAGCTTCACTCTTTGAGCAAAAAAGAGTAGCAATTTTTAAATTATTCATTGCAATTTTTCCGCAAATTTAGTTGGGTTGAAAAGGGAGGAAAAACTACCACAGAGAATTCGCAGATGCGTAATAATCAGACTCATATCAATTTATCATTTTCCCGTTCAGTTTTAAAGCTACATACAAATTAGTGCAGAAGCGCAAAAAAAGAAGTCAAACTTCTAAAGATCCAGATTCTCTTGGAAGTCTTAACATTATAATCAATTTTTTTGACAATCTTTTAATTTTTAATTACTCTAAATTTAAAAAAATAATAATTTGTGGTTTTCAAATTTTTTCTGTTATTATAAAAAAAGGAGCAACTATTTGCAAAAATTTAATTTGCGTTTCGAGAGTGCTTCAACATCATATAAAATGTGATTAAATGGAATAAACACCTGTCTGTTAGCGTAATTTAATGCATTAAATAATTCACTGACAATTAGTTTGAATCCACTCCATGTGGCAACAAACGAGTTTGCATATTATTTTGCAACGACCGCAGCGGAATCTGATAGATTAGCCTAGTATAATTCGCTAAATCGCATCAATCCATTAGGGAAAATTCTCGGTGGCGGCGCTTTCAGTTGGTTAATGAATGGAAAACGAGTCTCCTAGTGCCGATTCGCAAACTATAGAGAGACCGCACGCGTGTACGTTAGTGGGACTTTTTGGAGGCACATGATTACCCAAGAGGTCCTGCTGCGGCAGCCACTGGACCAGATGGACGTTCGCAGGCAAATTCTCGGGGAAGCTGGAATTGTATCCGTGCTCCCACTTCCAAATAACTCTTTGCCGGAGTTTGGCAAACGCTGCCACAAACACGCGACGCAGTGCGGCTGGCATCGCGGCTGCCTTGACGCTGGAGCCCATGCTGACCACGATGGTGCCCTCGGGACCCGATTCAGACACAAAACGCTCCAGGTCCTGCCAGGGATAGAAATTTAATGAATTTGACACGTCAAATTGCGGCAAAAATTGCATGAAATAGAAAAAAACACTAAAAACGCTCGCACATTTATTTTGGCTTACTAAAAACATAAAAATAAAATTGGAAATCGTTAGATATTTTAACATTTTTGATTTAAAATTTTAATTTTACGCAGTCAGCCTGTATTTTTTTTTTCGTATTTTGTAACTTTAGAAAGAATTATAGAAATAAATTAATATCAACGATTTCCTTTCTTTCTCGATGAGTTTAAAATTAATTACTCTTTAGTGTCAACAATTTGAATGGAAAGTAGATAACAATAATAAGTGATCTGTAACTTAAAAGTAGAGGAGAATAATCAGAAAGATCAAAGTGAACTAAAATATTAATAGTTTTTTTTCCGTCACAAGTGAAAATAAACAAAGAAATTACCAATGACGATGAATTGATCGAGAGTTGCAAAAAAAAATACCTGAGGCAACGGTCTTGGAGGTCTGCAGTGAAGACAAGCGACCTCGGCCACGTGCGGCAAATACGCTCTCGAGTAGGTCAGCGACGAGTGGCCATTCTGCAAGACGAAACTAGCGTTCCTCTGCATTGTCAACACGGACGGCACTCCTGTGTGGGACGCGAAATGCTAGTTAGTTAGACAGAGGAACAAAATGCCAGTCTGTAGAGGGCAATACGATTCGGTGATGGGCCAGTTAAGCTTGCCACTCGAAACTTTTAAATAAAAAGCCTGCGGAATTATTTATTTTTGCGCAATGGTGGTGGGAACGGTATTTGCCGTCGACTTGCACATACAATTCCAGAAGCTTTTTTGTCACCATACAATATTTTATTCTTTTTATCTGCTTCTTTAAATTTTATATAATGAGAAAAAGAATTAAAATGCTGTTTCTGTGGTTGATATAATACCATAGACAATATAAAAGGTCTTTTTAAAAATTATAAAAATGGTAAAGAGACCAGAAAAAGTACTTCATATAAATGCAATCATGAGGGCATGAAAGAGGAAGAAAAAGCTTCTTTATTTTAAAGTTGAAAATAGCAGTTTTTTTTATTTTATGAATATTTTGCTCATCAGGTAAACTGCTTTAATGTTACGAATGGCATCTCATTTCCTGGAAAAATACACCTGAACGAATATTATTAAAGATGAGGTGCGCTTTACTTTTCAGAGCATCAAAAGGGTAGAGTTTCAATTTGAGCTCAGCACAAGAGGTAATGAGAAATACCCGCGGGAACGACGTTGTTATGTAGTTATGCCGCTACAAATGATTCTCTGCTTCCTTTATAAATGTAAAGGAAGCAAGCTCTATTTGAAATACTATTAAGTTGCACTCACTTAGATATTCAAGGAAACAACACTAGTGCTTATGAAATGGTTTTGTGGAAGGCGAACAGAAGCTTCAACATAAAATATAATAAAATAATATGCTAAAAATCTTTCCATGCGTCAAAATTAGATTGAGCGCCAATAAAAGAAAAGAAATATAGTATTTTACTCATGGTCGTTTTTTTTTTTTGTTTTTTTTTTTTTTAAATTTTGCACTGCACTTTTAGACACTTTCTTAAAATGGGTGTTAAGTCTTCATTTAACGAAAGAGAAAAAATTGTATGTGGATAAAAACTAATGATTATATTTCAAACAGCTAAAAGAAAGTGGTGGCAACTATGGGAATAAAACAAATTAATAATTTTGCAACCTGGTTTTGATAAAATTAATTATCTGTTATCATAAAAATATTCCCATTTAATGAAAAACTTAAAAAAATTTATAGTGAGAAAATTTGTATGATTTTCCCCAAAAATATAAAAAGATTTTCAAACCTGGGCCCAAGAGTCTGTTCAGAGTTGGCTGAATGGTGGTGGAGATGAGGATCCAGTGAAGAGACCTGCAGAAGAGATGAACAGCGCCATTGGCCATTCGTTGCAGAATGTTCATGTTTTCGGTGTATCCACTGTTGAAGAAGGGCGTGATCGCAAAGGGCTCTGGGTTTCCCAGTGCGGCGAGGGGTGCTAGGTAGAGGCCTACGGTGTTGATAAGCATGTAGGGTGCGGAAAAGTGATGCACCAAACCAAGGGCACACGCACTGTATGCGCCGTCTAGAACTAGAAGGTCGAAAACCCGTCCAGATCTCATAAATTGTTGCATCTGTTTGGTTGACATTAGAATATAATTTTAGCAAAATGCATTTGTATCACAAGTGGTATATTATTTCTCTGATCTGAAGAACGTTATTCTCAGTCAAGAAATACGCGCTTGAAAGGATAAACTCTCTACTGTTGGAAAAAGTATTTAAATAAACTTGTATTTAATTTTTATCCAATACTGAAGTGAAAAAATTAACCTTCTTTCTTTAAATAAACTTCTGAAGGGGACATTGTGGACAGCGCTAAATATATTTTAATCATTCGATGTTGTGGACAAGACCAGCATTCAAGAAAACTTTGATTACAGTTTCAAAAGTTTCTTATGCAATTACAACAACGCGCCAGTGCTTTTGATTGATCAAAATTACTTTTCTGCCATAAAAGTGCACCCATCGTACCTCTGGATCGGAAAGAGTGGCCTCGCAAACTTGGTAGCCGTACTGCAAGGCACGCCATGGTGATATGGGTGGCTCTCCATGCATTCTGCTTCCCAGTAGGTCCCAGTCCTTAGTAAAGTCCTTCACGTACCCCACCAAGCCATCGGGACAGAGCTCTTCAGCCCCGGCGTCTTCTGCGACGCCTAATAATGGAAAATATTGATGAAAAAAGACGCTAAATTTTAAAAGTAGATGGTTAGAAAAATACATTTTTTTAGATCAAATAAAAAAGTACATTTTTATTTTCTTAAAATTCAATTATGTAGCAAAATGGCAATTTTCCCCTTAAATTTTTTAAAACCTTTATTGAGAAAGAAATATAAGGGCGATACAACAACATACTCTAGCTTGAGCTATAGGTGAATTAAACATTTTTTATGTTAAATTTAAGATTGCTTGGATATTTCATATCAGTTAATAAAATATTTATTGCGAAAAAAAGATTGTTGCTTGATCACTTAACTCAAAATTTAAAATTGCAGTTTTTGTAAAGGTGGCTGAGAGTGACAGAGAATTTTCAGATATTCCCATGGATTCTTTTCTTTGCCTTACAAATTATTAATAGAATATTTTTTTTTTAATTAAAATAATTTTGTTTGATGTAATAGTTGCGAGTTTGCAGGGCAAGTGAATTCCATCATATTTCAATGCTGCAAAAATATGCCTCCCTTGTAAAAAAAAAAAAGCAACAGCAAAGAATAGCAACCTGCGGCATATAATTTGCATAAGATAAACAATGGCATAAAAAAAATAATAAATTATGTACATATTTTGCATTGCTCCTGGCGTTTGCAAGCAAATGTGCTATGGAAATTTAATTTCATATTTTTAATCAGAACAAGCTTGCAGAGTTGTGGAGAAACATTTTATTTCGCTATACCTGCAGTTCTTTCCAGATAAATTTTGCATGCATGTCATGTGCAATAGGGTCAATATTTGTTCAAACCCAATAAAAAAAGTCGGATCGATTACCAGGGAAAGCGCTCATCATGGTGATGTTATGTCCTCGAGCAGCAAGCGCCCTGCTGAGTGCTGCAAAGGGCACCGTGTGACTCTTGGTGCCCCCCATGGTGACCATGAGGATTGATTTGCCGCCCACGCCACCAGCGAATGTCGCAAACATCTGAAAAAAAAAGAATGATTGGAGTGATTGTATAACATAGGAAGAAGTTTGGGTCACATGAAAGAAAAATTTTTTGAATGGAAAGGCCGAGAAAAAATATGTAGAGATTATAGATATTTTTGTATCGTTGACATTATCTTACCTGACGTATGTGTTTAAAAAGCTGCAAATTAATTTTTTTTTCCAGTTAATACATATCATAATAATGAATTTTCTTCTATATACGGAAATTAAATCACTTTTAACATTGAAGCACTAGTGTTAAATATTGCCAAACTCCCTTCATGAGTTTATTTATTTATTTATTGAAGAGTATTGAAACACTTTTATTTTAATCATTATTGTTGCTGTTTATTTGAAAGATTTTTATAATCTCATCGATATCATTAAATTTTTAAATTGAATTTCTTAACCTACATGGGAATTCAAATTATCTGATCTCCATATAATCGATACTGTCGATGGTATTATATTAACATTTTTTTTGTAAATCAAAATCAATCTCGGATTTAGAATAACCGCAAAAATTATTCCAAATTTCAAAGTGAAGGTGTTATTAATTGATTTTTTTTATTTGATACTGCAATATAAATTATTTTATTCCCACTCAACGTTTCCTTTCTGCTTTCTGTGCTGACAATACTTTGGCAAACGTTTGTGATAAATTAGAGAGGATAGCGCAAATGTATGAACGCTTTCCATAAATATTTCAAAATTAATTCAAGCCGCCCGGCCCAGGATAACTTTTATTGTCAACGCAGTGCATTTTTAACTATTTACAGAGTCGGCTAAGTCTGGAGCCTTTAAAAAGGTCCTTTTTGTGATATGCCTTTATCTTAGCAACAAAGAAGGGAAGGCCCACATTTATGGTTATAGTCCCTTTGCCTTATAAATAATTTAAATAAATCTAACTTATTTACACGGCTCACACACAAAACATTTTTTAAGCTTCAAATAATGAAATAATCATTTGTGAAAGTAAACGAGCTGCAGAACTACATTTAAAAAATTTTAACTCGGTTCTTACTTTTCAAATGCGTTGTTGTTAATACTTTTTGCAAAAGGCTGAGCCTCTTTTTCTCTTTGCGCTTTAAATCCTCAAAAAGTCATTTTTTCCTGGTTAGCGGAGAGTCGCAACAGACGAATAAAATTTAATTAAGGCTGCTGCTGATGAAAAATCTCCTTTGCGAAAGAGACGCAAAGCTTCGCTGGCTATCACATACATTCGCGGACCAGCACATCTTTTCACGCAAAATTGTAATCTCTCGGCGGCGCCCAGGAAGTGTTTGCGCAGCACACAGAACTCATAGCCGCTGGGGTTTCACTCGCACATAATTATTTGGGGATTACAAAACAAAAACGGCGGGGCAATGCTGATTTGCAAAATTTAATTAAAATGCGAGCGTCAAAGGGATGTTTCGGCAAATACCATGGTTGCCAAGTGACCAGTTAACAAAGAGTCCCGCCGGTTAATGGGTGCATTTCAATGGATATCGCATTTGTTTAGCAGCTAAACGGATTACCTTTGACAAAAAAGAGGCCACTTGTTAAACTGGCTTTATCAGAGCGCATCTGCCTTGTCAAAGGCGCTGGTGCACTGATCAAAATGTCCGAAATGGTCTGATTCGAGAGCTATAAATAATTGTAACAAGAATTTGCCTCTTTTTTCAATTCAAATGTTTTCAAATTAAAAATATTAAAGCAGATTTAAAGGAAAAGTGAAATGTGAGCACATTACAAAAATGTAGCCAGCTTTGACCTTTCTCGTTCAGACAAAATTAATTAGTAATTAGATATCGCAATGGGTTCAAATGAAAATTAACTTTGATATGTTTAATGCATATGAAAAAAATTTAACTTTTTAAAACTTGAATAGTACAATTAATTAGAAATATTAATTAGAAAATTTGTAAATTTAGGTCAGGTGTACGCACAAAATAATTGTCTTGTGTTAACTCCAAAGATGAATTTTAATGTAATATTTTCATTGCATATTCATATCATAGCCAGATCCTTATCTCAAAATAATGTTCACATACTACCTTATTATAAGATAAAGTTACAACCTCATTCCATATATTTCTTCTATGAAATAAAAAAAAGTATATAATTTTCAGCTTGTTATGTTTTATAATGCAAACTGGAGTGTTGCACAAAAATTGCAAGGCGTTGCAGCGAAACCTCCAATTCTTTCGCCCTAGTAATTTCCCTGCGCCTTTGCTGCAAAACTCTATTGGCAATTTCAAGATGGAAACGACCTATGCGCCTTAGCCAAGACACCGATAATTTTTTATCTCGCCTTAGAAACTCATCTCGTGAGGACGTACTGTATGCATCTTGCAGCACGCGCCTGGCATTAACTTTGAGGCATGCATGCGTGCATGCGAAAAGAGAGCAAACTGGCCTCGCGTGTGTTGTAAGTAAGGAAGTTCTTCTCACTCTCGCCGCAAGTGGCTGCGCAAAAACTTTGCCGAATAACTGTCAACGCCTCATCCTGCGGCACCCCTTTGCTTCTTGTCCGAGGGAACGCAAAAGAGAGCGCGCCAAAAAGGACCGCAGTGAAAGACGGTCGTGCCCAAGAGGGGCAAAGAGTTGAAGAGCTAACTCGAGCAAAGGAATAATTGGAAAATATGCTCTCTCAACTTTAATAAGCTCTTGTTTTTCCTTTTCTTTTTGAGGTGTGTGAAAAAAGTTTAAACGCGAAATGAGCACAAATTTGTGAAGTTTGTTCCTGCTTTGTTTTCTTCTTTATGAAAAAAAATTATATGTTCCATTAATATACATTTAATTCAAAAGAGGAGGAAAACAGTTTGTTTAAAAACGTGGGCGTTTGTTGGAAAAACATTTTAACGGCATCTTGTATCAAAAAGAATTTCGAAAGAGGAAACTTCTTTTGCGAGAGTTTTTTTTTTTCATGGAAAAGCAACACACTTGTGCACTCACCAACGGCAAAAAGGGCAGAACGAGGGCGCGTGTCATTTTACATCCACGTGAGGGCTGTCGCGTCCGATTGTTCCGACTTGTCATCTCGCGACCGGCTCTCTGCCCGGCCAGAGGATGCACTTTGACAGAAGCAACCTTCAGACTAGCATCATCCAGAAAACTGCTGGGCCTTCCCGGCAGAAGGAAACTTTTTGTGCCTTGAGCCTCGAGAGGGGGCCAACTCTCGAATGAATTAACTGCTCGCTTGAGACACACGCGCTTGCCTAACTCTCGAGGAGCTCTATTTGAACATTGTAATTGATTCGCCGTCACCTTGAACGATGATGAGCTTTACACTCGAGCCAGAAGGTCCACGCAAAACACACATTAAACCCGGAGGAATTACGTTTTATTTGTTGATTTTATTTTTTGCAAAACCGCTCTTTGCGAGGACCTTCCATTACATAATTATTGCTGTCACAATTTTTTTCTGCATTTTTTGTCTCTGTATTCACGACAAATTAAAATTACATGCCAAACCGTGCCAAACCTTAATTTAAGTTGATAAATCTTTTTAAAATTGTATTGCAATTTAATATCAAAAGAAATACGCTCATTTTTCAGTTGATATAGAAAAGTTTGCCATATGCTATGCTGCAGTCACAGGTCAAGTGGTATTCCTTCCTTATTGTTAGCAGAAAATTCCGCATATTAAACTAAATAATGCAACACTCTGTTTTCAATTTATCTTGAGGAACAAAAATATCCGAATTTTTTAATACTGCAAGTAAATAAAAATCAAAACATAAATATGCGTATGCAATTGATTCTGCAAAAGATAGAGCAAAGCAGTTGGGTAAAGACGAAGATTATAAAAGTGAAGTATCAGTGCAAGTAGTTTCTGGAGCTTCTCTTTTGTCTGCAATTGTCATAGCGTTTTGCGGGGCCCTTCAAGCGATTTGTTGCAATTCTATCTATTGCAGCAGTACTTCTTCCACTCCTTGAAAATTTTCACTTGTTCAAAAATTTTGAACTACTTAAGAATGTCCTGCTGGACCTGTGCTTACTTGAATGGGAAGATATTAATATGAAAACACAAGTAGGCAGCAGTTAGTTAAAAATGCAAAAAGTAAACAGTTGAACGACTGTGTCATTGGAAAATAATTGTTTTTAAAAAGCAGGATTAAAATTGTTATGAATTAAATACTATTAAAAATATTTATCCATATTTTGCAGAAAATTCTACATAATAAAATATTGACTGCAATATTTCTCAAATTTATTTTAATTGTGAGTTAACGTTACATCTTTGCGCGATTTGCTCTGTTCAGTGTTCAATCAATTTGCAAGTCAATTAACCAATAAAGTCTGTAATTGAAATTAACTAATAAGATATTGAAAAACCTGTTTTCTATTAGTTTTCTTGCCAAGCCAAAGTCTTTAAAGCACTCGAAACCAAAACCGATCGAAAAAACTTTTAATTTCCAGTCTGTCTTTTCTGGTGCGAGCAGCAAAGAAGCTTCCTTTGTGCGGATCCTTGGCCGCGATGAAGTGCTAATTGCAAGATGAGTGGCCCGTCGAGAATTCTCTTTTCCTCCTTTGTTCTCCGCGCCACTGAAAATTACAAGACTTTGTTGTTGCCTAACATGCAAATGAGAGGTGGAGACCGACACGCCGCGTCATCGTCCATTCGTAGAAAATAAGAAGATTTTCGGCGCAGTCATGAGCACACTTGCAACACTAGAGCAGCCCGCGGACGGGCGGCCCTGATGGGCTATTCACCTTTTATTGGGCAAACACGGCAACTCTTCACAGACTCCTTTTCTCGTACAAATTCGACCCTTTCTCCGTTGATGACAAAACACTGTGTGCTCTTGTTTTGTCCCCTGTAAAATTAGAGCTCCTGTAGAATGCACAAAAAATAGGCACTACACAAAAGCATCTCGAGCTTGAGAGGAGCAGCAATCAGAGCATGGTCGAGGATTTTGTTCGCTAAGGGTCAAGTGGAACGTTATTGACTGCTCTTTCCACTTGGCTATCCTACCTTTTTACCAAAATTCTGCATGCAAGAGGAACATTTGGAAAAAAAATTCTCCCTGTAATTAATTTTTATGCGCCAATCAATCAATAAAGTCTGTAAATGAAATGAGCTAATTACAGGAGTATTTACAACACAGTTTCCATTTGATATTTTTCATTTATTATCAAATATCATTTAGCTACGAGTACTTCTGTTAATAACAGTTTCAGTCAAAACGCAAGTCCATTGGTAGCAATAATAATAAAATTGAATATTTGACATTTATAATTAACAGTTTTGAATATTTTTCATCAACGCCCAAATGATAAAAATATAAATGCAAAAATATTATTTAGAAGAAGAATAAGGAACTTTTAATTATTTGTCAGGAAAAAAACGGATTTTTATGCATATTTTTTAAGCTCAAATATCGAAACAGATTATTTTTGGATTGGCCAAGACAATGCCTTTCAAAGTGATTAACAATCCATTCAACCCATCCATCATTCCATCTAAAGGAATTCTCTCTGGAAATCAAATAGATTATGCAAGGAAAGTGCAACAACTGCATTCAGACGCAACGGAGGCGCGTTTCTCATCCTCCTCTGAAAAACGAAGAGATTAAAGATCTTGAATTCTCAGCGTCTGACCTTCATTGTTTTCCTCCTCTTTTTTGACAGATTGCTCAGGAGAATGGAAGAGAGCAGAAGGAAGAGAAGCGAGTGCTTAAGAGATTAGTTTGCTTGCAACACACTTCATTGATCTCACGTTTCGTTCGCCGGCACCGCGCGCATAGTGTTTCTTGCCTGAAAATGCGGAGAGAGAAATAAGGCAGGCACAGTACATATATGCAAGGGCAAAAACCTCGGCTGCATTTTCACGGGGCAATGGAGCGAGAGGATTTGGAGAGAAAAATTTGAAGATGCCGCCGGAATAGCGCATTCGTCAAATCACGGGCGGAAAATTTGCGATGTGATGTAGCACATGTCTGAGAGATGCCGTAATTGGATTCTGCCATGCTTTTTTGGCTTGAGAGCAATACTTTCTCAAAATATAACTTTTCGAAGGTGCTCCTCGACACAAAATCCTCAGTAATGGGCTCTCTAGAAATAAACCTTATAGCACGAAGAACTGGTGACATTTGAACTTGCGTCGATAGGTTGAAGTAAAAGTAAAACTGAATCTCTATTGATTTTTTTCTTTCTAAATCTATGTTGCTGAATCCAGAATTGTTAATTTTTTTATAAGCAATATGTTTTAACTCATTCCATTAAATAAAGAACATTATTTTAACCACTTAATTCTCAATCTGTTTAATAATAAATGTTATTTGAATGAACATAATACACTATTATGTTCTTCGAGAAAAAAAATCGATTGCAAATTGCAATATTTAAAAAAAATTCACTTGCTGTTATGCAGCTGCAAAATAGTTTTTATTAGTGAATAAAAACCGTATTTTATTTAAGATCTTTAATTGGTTTTAAGAATTTTTTTTCATCAGAGTAGGAACAATCATTTTTCAACAGCTTATAATAACCATTGCAATTAAGTTTACGTCAATAAAAACGCGTTCTTTTTTCACATTGTAGTCGGATCTTCTCAAGTAAATAATCATGCTTTTTTTACTACCGCAGTTCCGCCTTTCCTCTTTGTGCCACTACGACTCTAAAAGATTGCCCGAAATTACATTATTTTGAGTGGGAAGTGCAAAAGCAGCAAATTTTTGCAACACCGTCTCTACAGCCGCGTGGGTCGCGCGTGCACCATTGTTATATCATCTGATCAATTTTCGGCACGCATGTCTTTCGCCGAGGCGTGACCTGCACAATTATCGCCTTAGTTGCGCATTTGCCGGTCGCGCGGGCGCGCACCACTTTCTCCTTCGCGCGGCAGGCAGATTGTGATCCTCGGCATTCGGCACACTCTTAATTTTATTGCTCGCACTGTGCGTAATTCATTTGATTGCAGCCGCCTCCGCGTGAATGATGAATTTTAATTGCTTTGATCATACTTGGGGAACAAAAATAGATTCATATAGGCCTCCAGAGGCCAAAAGATCCACTACACTTGTAAGGGTTGCCCTTGAAAATTAAAAGCACTTTTTTTAGAAAATTCACCCATTTCCTTACTATTGACTTCCTGCTGGGATTCCAAGATCAATTTTGTGCTGATCTGTGCATTTTTTTTATTACAAAATTATAATTAAAACGGCAATAATTAAATAATTGAATTCAGGTGATTTTTTTTAAATAATAACAGGTATCAGTAATTAGTTGTTAATGGATTTAAAATAGAGGACAAACGAAGTTTGAAAGTATTTTCAAAATCTAAATTTATAAACAGAGTGTTGTAAAGAAATAATAATTAATGGATTTACTTTATATGTACATGTTATGTGCTTTGATTTTTTTTATTTGGTTTTTTCTTTGTTATATTTTTTCCAAATAATTTTCAATCTGTGAATTATGAATGGACCCAAAAATAATTTAGCAATATTTCTATCAATAATAAACTATTCCAAAACAACCTTGGAGAAAAAGTTTCAAATTCAAAACAAATCAGTCAAAAAAGGATAAAAAAATTTTTTTTACAGAACAAAAGCTGGAGGTTGAATTATCTAGAGTTTGCTGAAAGGAAAGTCTCGTTAGAGGTGAATATTCGGATGCATTTTTTATCTCCACAAGTTCTGGATGGTATGGCATGCATTTTTTAACAGGCGCCCTTTCCGTCGTAAAATATCGATTCCGCACGCAGGCGAATCATCCTGATAGGTTAATAAATTTTAGCACCAGAGCAAAATTTTGCAATCATAAATCAGAAAAAAACCGGCTGCTTTGATAGTACACACATGTGCCTCCACAAACCAAATATAAATTACGCACCCTCTTCATCATTGTTGACGGAAGGTGGCGAAATCAACAGCCCCCTGTCATGGCACTCCTTTTTCCCTGCAGAGATGTGACACTTTCGTTTGTATTTAATATGACGGCGTGAAGGATGACATTTCAAAAGGAGCTTAAGCTCGTTATCGCCTAATTCTGAGCCCTTGACGTTCCGCTTAATTGCCCATTGTAAGATCGAAAATAATTATTATGGCACGCCAACGCAATCTATTTCGCAACAGTTCCCAGTGGGTGAAACTTAACGTGTAGCTCACGTAATGAAATTTCGATCAGCAAGCGCGTTTGATTGTCTTTCGCGTTGTTCTTCTCCAATGAAAGCTTTTTTTAGCAATGCCGATTAATCAATAGTACTTGTTTAGCCGCTGTCAGAGGTGGCAACTGGAAATGTTACATATTGTAGAAATTCATAATATGCATGTTTTTGACAATTTCTGAACAAAATCATTTCATTTTTGATAAAAGTTTTCTTTAATATTTAATCTTATCTTAAAATATTTTTGGTTGAAATATTTCGTTTGAAAGAAATTTTTAACAACGTAAGTATTGTTTGCGTATATACAAAGAAAATTGAAAGTGCACACTTTTCCTCATCTCCCAAGTCGTGTAGAATTTAAAAAAAAAAATTAACTAAATTTCCTAAGATGAATTTCATACGAGGACGCGCTAAAACTGCCGATCGAAATACAACATGGGTCGATAATTTTTTCAATGATAACCACCTGTCCATAGGTCACCCCCATGCGGTTAAAAAAAATCCCAAAATTTTTTTCGAATTTTTAGAATTTTTTTTCAAAAAACTCAAAATTTGAGTTTTTAATTTTTCTATGAGCGATAAAAACTTCTAAACAACTTTTCCAGACTAATTTTGCAACGCCCGACAACTTTTCAATGCTGACCAAACGTGTACAAACACGTTTAAGGTCACTTTCAGACAAATTTTGACTTTGACTGAAATTTTCGAAATGAACGCCCCTTTGGATTTTTTTGCAGGTATAGGAAAAAATGTAGCCCATCTAATTTTGAATCGATATGGTGATTTCCAGAAATATATTATTTTTTGTTTTTCTTTTATTAAAAGGTGAATGAATAAAAACGTTAGATTTTGGGTTTCCTAGTGAGGAGTGAAATCTCGGAATTTGCTTCAATCGTCCGATTAATTCTCGCGCTAAGAATTTACTTTGAAATATAACTTTTCTAGACGTATTTTTAGTTTTCCAACAATTTTTCAATAGTAACCAAACGTGTACATACACGTTCAAGGCCATTTTAAGACAAATTTTGATTTTAACTGAAATTTTCATAATGACCGCCCCCTCGGATTTTTTTGGTGGTATAGAAGTAATTGTAGCCCATCTAATTTTAAATCGGTATGGTAATTTTCAAATGTATATTATTTCTTGTTAAAATTATTTTAAAATTAAAGTAAACCAACTCCGACCATGAGCGTATTTTCAGCGCTTGAAACGCACAAAACCTAATGTTTTTATTTGTTCGCCTTTTAATTAAAGAAAAACAAAAAATAATATATTTTTGAAAATCACCACATCGATTCAAAATTAGATGGGCTACATTTTTCCCTATACCTGCAAAAAAATCCAAGGGGGCGTTCATTTCCAAAATTTCAGTCAAAATCAAAATTTGTCTGAAAGTGACCTTAAACGTGTTTGTACACGTTTGGTCAGCATTGAAAAGTTGTCGGGCGTTGCAAAATTAGTCTAGAAAAGTTGTTTAGAAGTTTTTATCTCTCATAGAAAAATTAAAAACTCAAATTTTGAGTTTTTTGAAAAAAAATTCTAAAAATTCGAAAAAATTTTTGGGATTTTTTTTAACCACATGGGGGTGACCTATGGACAGGTGGTTATCATTGAAAAAATTATCGACCCATGTTGTATTTCGATCGGCAGTTTTAGCGCGTCCTCATATGAAATTCATCCTAATTATAAATTACTAAAAAATTAATTTATTTGGTAATTAGATCAGAAATAAGAAAGTCAAATTTTGCGACATTTAGAAATGTAGAAACTAACAAAAAATATAACATGAAAATTTCAAATGATATAAATACCTCTACTTTCATAACCATTTATTTAAAATTTAGCTTAACGAATCTTAATATAACTTGATGTAACTGATGTACATACATAATATTCTACAGTACACTCAGGTTTTATTTTGGGAAATTTAAAATCCATCCTTATTGGATTCTGTTCGCAAAATTGGGCAAAAATAAAAGAATTTTGCCAATAAAATTGGATAATTTGCGAAGACTGCGAATCACTAAAAGTTTGCTCATAGTTTATTTAGAAATAGAAATCCATAGCGTCACTGCGTTTGAAGATCCGGCTTGTAATTAAGTTTAACTAGATTCATTATCACATTAGGAAAGTAGCGTTGCTTGAATTACACTGAAACACTCTCCTTTGGCTATGGCGAATGAAACAGTTCGCAAGTTCACTTACTTGATGTGCCATGCATCAAACAAACAAGCTGTACATAAGTAATGAAATAGCTTTGAATTAAAATTAGTTTGCACTACTCTTTGTAAGTAGTTCTCAGCATTCTCTGTTTCAATGAAGTCAGAGTGCAAAAATTAAAATTTTATGTGCTACTTCAAAATGCAAATTAAGCGATTAATTAATCTACAGCAAGCAAGGTAATTTCTAATTCAAAATCATATAAAACATTTTCTAGGCGCTTTAGCAATAATTTAACAAACTGAAACAACTCTTGACTATTTCTTCATCTATTTTATTATAAATATTGCCCTTGTATCCGCTTTCCTTTTATTAATTGCTGGTGCACTATAAATGATTTTCTTCTTAAGCTGGGCTACAAAAGGAAATCACAAAATATAAAATAAAATATTACCATAATTTATGTTTTAAGTAGCCTTGAAAACATTTAATATAGTTCAATTCAAATTTTTTAAGAAAAAAAAATGGTCACGTATTCAACTTCTTTGAGCAGCTAGTGGAGTCCACCTGTGTTAAGTAAACAAGAGACCCAAATTTATGGGTGACTTGCCTGAAGAAGCACATAGACGGGCAATTTGTCAAGCTGCCGGACGTCAACCAAGCCATTAATTAGACCTTATTTAACTGCCTCTAGGCACGCGACGCACCCTCTGATCCTAGTGACTAAGGTGATATCCTCTCAGCCTAACAGGTAACACGTTTGTTTGCATTTATGCAAATTAAACTGGACGCGCTTTTCTCGCACCAACGGAAATTTTAGGCAAATCAGCTAAACCAATTTTCAGCAATGTGGGACGTGAGATTTACTTTCTCACTTAATGCGTTGTTTTGCATTAAATTTTAGATCCATTAACGTTGGCGGTGGACCTTGTGTGGTGAGCGAAAGCGGCTTGCTGCAAATTTACGTGCGAAACGAGCATTAAATTACGTACAGAGGCAGTGGTCAGGTTTTGCATGAAAACTGCTTCCATTTCCGTTTTTCGAGCTAATTTTTTATTGCATTATTTATATAATAGTTCGGTTTACGCACGCAACTACCCACCTTTTTGACGTGATATGCGTAGGAGGTACGTTTTTGCAAACATATTCTTTTTCCGCGCCTAATAAGCTCACGCCGACGTTGTGGAGCGAGTTTAAATTTGGAGGCACGCTTTTTTTTCTTTTGCTGCAATATTAAAAATCTTTGAGAGAAATAGCAAGTCAACATAATAATGTTATACCATTATTTACACACATATTGAAGGATAAAATGATTTTTGTAGCATCACTGGAATCTAGACTTTTCATAAAGAATTTTAATACAATATATTAAAAAATCCCCACGCACTTTTAAATATTTACCATTCAAAAGTTGTCACGAAAAATGTCTTGATGTAGAAAAATTTGAATGTTTTATATGAAGAGACAAAGAAAATTCAGAATTACTGCTAAAAATAAAATTTATAAAAATTCAAATTTATTATAATATTAACTTGCAATCAATGTTTAAAAAAAATCTGGTTACGCAGGCAAATTTAATGTAAAAGAAATATTTTGATTTTATTTGCCATTATCGCACTCATATTTTCATTAAATGTAAATAATAATTAATAGCGTGTGCAAGCGTGGTTGCTATTTTTAAAGTTTTAAAAGTGGAAGCGCATGGTGATTTAAGCCTGAAAATCTGCGGCTCAAAATATTCCAAAGGCTTAAACTCCAATTTACTTTGGAAAAACAAGCTGCACCTGCATGCGAAAGCACAGCGAATAAACAAAAATGGTCTCCCTGGCGCTAAAAAGAGCGGCGCAAAAACACTCAAAATCCCAACAACCAGCACTCGTATTCGGCAAACAAAAACCCGCGGTGGTGGCCGAGTTGGTTTCGCAGGTGGCGAGATTTTCATTTATCCAGCCTGGAGCGGGTGAGGGGGTGTTTTCGTGGCGCATGCCTGCAAATGCCCCGTGTTATATGAGCCGGCGACGCTGGCGTCTGATGCAGTTGGCCCAGCACGGTGCCGCCATGAACACCTCGGAAGGGCTCCACGGGGAGCTCCTCATGGAGCCCAGTGGCTACCTCGCCACCTCGGTCACGCTATTCTTCATCGGCTTCGTTGGCTTCTTTGCCAATCTCACCGTCATCATACTCTTCATCAGGAACAAACAGGTAAGCTACATTTTGTCAAAACTTCTCTTTTTAAATTATGCAAATTCATTTCCGGTCTGAAGAATTCGATATTAGAATTTAGCAAAGTATTAGCTGGGGAGAGATTTAAACTAAAGTTTTTTTTTATCTAAGCCTCTGTTAAAACTTTTTCTCTGATGCGCGTGGAAAATAATTTCACTTGGTCGCACGTGCTCCCCTCAAATTAAGCGGCAGAACTTTTCAGTCGGCGCGAGACGGGTCTAATTCATCGTCCGTTGCGCCCGCCTGTTCCTTGCAAAGCGTTCTACCAAGAACTGGTCCATTGTTCAATTAGAGACGAGTTCATTCTGAAAGTATTGTTCGTGTCACGTACACACAAATCACATTGAATTGAGAAGACAAATTTTCAAAAATAATCTTTTTAATTAGCTCTCTCACTGACTCGTTTTTGGATTTTTGCCTCATTTTCATTGTATGCATTATACCTGACGTCGTAAATAAAATTCAAGATTGATTGTTTGTCTGTTTAAAAAAAAAGCGCTTGGCAATAAAAATTTTAAATGTTAGGAGCACACGGCTGCAAATAATTAGGTTGCCATGCAAATTTTTGTAAATATTATCCTCTTCAGGCAGTGGATTTAACTAGACTGCTTTTAATGGATATTACTTGTTGTAATAAGCTTGTTCCACGAAGAGTGAACTTTAACACTGACGCCCCCTTCAGTTTTGGATAGGTTTAGAATAGGCTTACATGCAAAATGGTTTTACATCCCTTTCGTCTGAAAGGATTCCTCTGAACGTGCCTTTTCGAACTTCATCCGAAAAATTAAGAAATTGGCCGGAAAAATTCATCTGAACGGAAATCGCACAATTACTCCTCAGTGATTATTTTTCCTCTATTTTAATAGCTATAATTTATGCGCTCATTTGTATGGCATACTGTATAATTAAACTTGTGGGACAACACCGATTTTGACTCATAAATTTTGCAGCCAAAATCTCGTGGGCGATGCATTCCGCTCTTCCATGTTACATAATATGGGATATGGGTGAAAGAAAATCCAATTTTCCCACTGGATTCCTCAATTAGAGCACCACTTACTTATTAGGTTCTCAACTTCACAAGTAATCTAATAAATCCATTAGTGCTCTATATACAGATGCACGTAATTATGCAAAGTAGCAAAAGGAAATTATTTACACTTGCGAGGTATTATGTTTGAAGGGTTACAACAAAAGTTTTCACTGGTTTTCTCTTAAAAGTTTATTTATTAAAAAGAGCTATTTAGTTTGTAACAAGTAACTAATAAAATACCGAAAAAAAAATTTATCTTTAAACTTTTCAACAATCTAAAAATATTGAGATAATCGGAGATGTTTAATCGAGTACTAAAAAGTATGAATACGCAAAAACTATTTAGACTGGGTGCAACAGATTAACGATAGGATAATTATAGGCAAAGGAAATGTTTTTCCGTTCTGCTTTTCTGTTTTTCTGGAACTGTATTATTTACAATTAAGGGATTCCTGGGAAAAGTAAAGTATCTAATTCTTTTTTTCTCGAATAAAAAAATCACTACATCAAGTCACTCGCTGCCTTAGCCAATCGCAGAACCAATCGCTTTTGTTTTCCATCCACTTCACCCTGGGATTCCCTTTATACTACTCAGAAAGCAATAAAAAGCTCAATCTTTTATTTTATATGTGTGTCCTCAAGTAGAAATACTATCATGATACAAAAATATACCCTATTCTCTGAAAATAAAATCTTGAAAGTGAAACATTGTGTAGTTTCAGCGGTCTTTCAAACGATAGGCCTCCACCATGATGTCTGCACTAAAATATGATTCTCATAATTTGAGCTCAATCCCTAAAAGATAGGCAGGTTTTTTAATCACGCATTCCCTCATTTCACTCTCACAAGCAGAAGCAATTACTTAGCACCTGTCAAACTGGCTTCAGCGTGCAATGATTGAAGGGGAAAGTGCTATTGAAGGGTTTCTAGTAATGCCGATCCTTTGACTGGCGGCGTGAACTTGCAATGCTTGATGAGCATCCCTAATTCGAACTGAATTTCCAAAGTGGGTATAGTATCAGTGCTTTGCATAATTAGATGAGATTATCATTTACATGTAAGTGGGCTCAGTCAATTCAATTTAGTGATTATAATTTGTAATTCAATGCAGACTTTGTACTGTCTTCATAATTGCTTTTTTATGTATGGCAATAAAAAAAATTGTTTCAAATGACGGACTGTTGAGATAATTCGTTGATTGTAGATTTAGTTGAAATTTCTCTTAGCCAGCCATTCGTCCCTGTTTCTGTATATTTTTTTTATTAAATAGTTCACTTTTATATACATATTAATAACTGGGAAAATTTAGTTTGTCGTGATAACATTTTCATGCTATTTTACTTGCTACCAGCCTACAAAAGTGGTTTAATAAAATAAATATTCATAATTTTTCAAAACTTTTATTTAATTTATTTCATGAGTGCGATAGTATTTCATTCACGTTTTCAGCTTAAAATGAGGATTAAAGCAAACTGGATTGAACCAATCTTTGAAACATTAAAACATTTTGAAAATAATAAATAGCTGTTGAGTAACATAAACCAAATCTGCGAAATATTAATAGTTTGTTGATGGATTTCATTTTTAATTTTCTGTTATATAGCAGCAAAAATTTTTCATGAAAAATTGTCACAAATAATAAAATAAATAATATTATTTTTATAAAAGATGAAACTACGCAACCTGCTGGATCGTTGTGCACAGCAGGTTGCATACCCCCCTTTAATCAGGTTAATAATAGAAATTATAAAAACATTCTCTTCTGTATTTCATTAAACACAAGCCGTAACTAAACTTGAATAATTGTGTATATCTGCATTCAAATCAAAATCAGCGTGACCGCAGCTGTGGAAAATTCAGAGGCGAAATTCATTGTGAGTGAGAAACTGAATAAGACAGAACGTATACAAAAAATAATTATGTGGCCAGCAGGCGGCCCCAAGCCGTTTATATATTTGCATTTTGCTGCCACAATAACAAGAGACATTGAGACGCATACACATCCAGTGGCGTATAAACAGAGCTCGAAATTAGCGACTGCGTACAAGCACCTGCTTACAACCATGAGGACTTTTGTCGGGCGAAATTATTCTGCGACTGAGTCCTGGCGTGCTACATTTCGGCACCACAAAGGTAATTTTCCGGTTGAATGCGCATCCACTGACGTCAGAAAAATGTGTTGATTTGAAAGACTGAGTGAGTGGATAAAGAAGTAAAAAGAGACGTCGAGAAGAATGTTTGAGAGTGTTTCAATTTAATTATTCATTTTTTAGCATCCTCTGATAGATGGAGACGCACAAAAAATAGAAGTTTTTGTTGGGTGCGCGTTTTGTATGTATCCTTGTGATGGAAACCAGTTTTCTTTGATATTTGATTCAGCGCCAAGAAAGTGGAAATAATGTATCGAGAGTGAAGAGCAACGCTTCCTGTTGAAATGTTCTGAAGATGAAAGAGAGAAATGATAGTGTGGGAGGAAAAAGAAATAAAACGCATGTCATTCAGCGTCAATGATGGACAGAGGCTCCATATGAACTGCCAATTAGCGTAAAAATTGAATGGATGCGAGTCTCAGAGCAACTCTTAATGATGTGCAATGCTTTTTTATTGTACTCTCCACGAAAAGAATAAAAGTAAAAAGATGAAAAATTGTGTAACGCTTTGCAGGGTGGAAAATTATTTCATGTTATACAAAAAATATATTCATGAGAGAATTGAAATATCCATCAATCAATGTCTTGGACTTTTTGAGGCATAAACTCTGACTGATACGCATATCGCAATTGACACAAATCTGCGCATAATCCCACTCAAGACGGTTTTCCGTGGCTGAATTTGCGTCTTTCTGATGCAGACGTGGCCTTTTTATTCAGTCAATATGTGTGCATTGTGGCGAGTTATTCACGTATCAAGAAAAGAGGCAGAGAAAGATCTTAGCAGTGACACTTGGCAGATTCAATTTATTATAAAGAGATTTCTCTTGTTCCTGTGAAACCGACACTTTAATTAAAGAGTTGAAACGCACTTTCAGCCGTACAGAAAAGCCTTACGTCATATTATTTTCAAAGGACTAATTAAACGGAGCAGGGGAAGAAATGTCAAAGTATGAAACTATGAGAGAAATCCACCGGAGATTAACTTTCCTCGATGGTATGCCGCGTCTCTTAACTTAGACAAAACTTTTCCTTCTTTCATTTTCCTAAAGTTTGAGCAAGCAAAACTTGGCACTACAATTAGCTACAGACGCTTCAGTTCTATTTTATAAACTAATTATCAATTTTTTTGTGAGAAATGCGATAAATTATACAATTATATCCTTCAAATATTAGCACTAATTTAAGAATCCCTCAAAATTTCATATTTTTAATTTCTAAAGTATTTTCATATTTATTTCTTTACTTATTATTTTCTAATACTTGAGGTGACAACATCTATTTTTTGATCTGAGTGCATTTTATTTATTGGATCGATTCTCATCAACTGCTACACATAATCAACACGGTTCATTTTGTATGCTTGGATGCTTCTGCCTCAATTTCACACACAATTTGGTGAATTTGAATTTGAACTTCGTTTTCCTGCATCTGCTCAAGCTATGTAAATAGGGGATGGTTGGTGCAAAAAGCTTGGTAAATAGTTTCCTAATTATGTATGTTGCACAACATAAAGGCAATCACTGCTCACATTTGAGACACATCAAACAGTGATGTTTTGATGTTAATTGTAATAGGATGGAAAATATTTGAGGCCCAGTTTTCGTTGGGAATGATTGAGGAAATACTGTATCATTTGAATTGACCATAACACAGCAGCTCAATATCAAGAATTTGTTTGTTTTCAATTAATTCAGGTTGAATGAAATTGCCGCTTTGATTATAATTTTTTCCGGTTCAAGGAGTGAGATTGGCAAATTTATTTTGCGTGAGCCCATCTATCACAATTAGGAAAGGCGGCTGACAGGAGCGTATTCTGAATCTCAAGTCGCGCGCACCAGGGGTTGTATATGAACATGAAATATTCAAAGAAAAAAGATGGTCCTCTCGCGGATTGCTCCATAAATTATTCAAAATTTCTGTCGACTGCAAAAGTTAACTTTTTCCCCTCTCTTCCCCGAATTTCATTAACGCGTAGTTCAATTTTGTCCAGATGCGTTTTTAATAAAAGCGACCCGAAAAATCGCGAAATGAGGCTGCCTGCATAGAACAAACATAATATGAAAAGAGAACTGCTTGTTCATCAGTGGGCAACTCACGTTCGTACTTACGCTGACAGAGGGATACGGCGCGGGCTTTTTCTATCGAAATAAAAAATCTCAGTCGCACGTTTTCAACACGGAAAGTCTCTCAAATGGATGCGTCTTTTATTATTTATATACCATCACATATTTTATTTTTTTATTCCCACGAAATGCTAATTTAAATTCAAAGAACGCCCCCAATTGTGTGCCGGGAAAATCATGCAAATTCGCAGGCTAATGACAAATAAATTTGAAGTCAGTGGACTAAAAACATCGGCGAATTCACCTATTCACGAGATCCTTTATATCTGTTTCCAATTCCGTCCCGCCTGCTCAAATTGCTAAGGCGATTACCCTCAGTCACAATTACGCCATGTTCCCAACTTTCTAAACTGTCTCCCGCTGTGCAACTTCAGTTAGGCTAAACGCAAGAAACTGTCGGAGGGACCAGTTAGGAGAATAATATCGATGAGGTTTGGCGCAGAACGAGAAATTAAGTAGTTACACAATTTCATTCATATCCGAAGTTTATTTCATTAACATTTGCCAGCAGCTATCCAGCGAAATGAGCAAAAGTCCAGCTCTGTCTTCAGAAAACTTTTGATGGAAATTACAAAATGAGGAACAGGAAATGTTATTATCTATTTGTAATACAAGTTATAGAATAAATACATCAAACCGGATAATTTTTTTAATGCTCGTGACTCAATTAGCAAAATTAAATATCTGGTCGGATCATCTCATTATTATTTCTGTTTATTCAACTGAAGCGTTGCTAAAAATAAATGAAAAATTGTTAAACGCCAAACATCCACAAGAGACACAGCCACCGCAGCCTAATTTTATTTTAGTTCAAACAGAAGATTTTCGGGGGGGGGGGGCGATTCGGAAACATTGCAGTGAAAATAAAGAAAGTGCCACGACTGGTAAGGGTCTGGCAGCTCTAGCGGCAATATTGAATTTCCGCTGTGCACTTCCCGTCACGTTTCCCGCAGCACCATTGAGAAGAAAAGCTTTGTGCGGAAAGGCGAGAACAAACTACATAATACACACGTCACTTTAGAGGCTGCACTCGCCAAAAGATTTGGGCTTTTGGTATGCGTGAATGGAAATTGTGTTTCCTGGAGGTTTTATTACGCCGATTGGATTACGAAAGATCTGATTCGACGTTAAGCTGATTTCTGTGCGTATTTCCGTTTTCCCTCTGTCGCTTTGATCTTGGCCCCCTGCAACCGTGCGTGGTCCTTAATTGGAAAGATTCGGGCAGACCAAAGAAACTCCGAAAGTTTTTTTTTGGTTAGGAAATCTCATAAAAAAACGCACTAAAAAAAGTGTTATTCATGTTGTCGTCTTTCAATAATAAGCCATTAGCTAAGTGTAAAAAAAAATAGCATTATTTATTTATTTTTTATGTAGCCAGTTAAATCCGTTTTTATTGGTGCAATTGCTACAATCAATTTACATTCAGCTCTAGAATTTATAAAAAAAATCATTATTTAGAAATAAAGAATTATTTACTTTTTTACAACTTGAAAAAAATTTTATTTTTTAAGGGCGTGGGTTGATAGACAACAATTGTCATGGCCCGCCAAAAAATAAAAAGCAATCCAAAATCTGTGCTTTTGATTCAATATCATTCTGAAGGACGAAACTTCATTTAAAAATATTTTGGCGAACTGGCTTGCCATTACAATAAATATTTTTCTTTTTCAAAGTGTAGCGTTTGTTTGCTTCACAAAAGACTAGTTAAGTCACGTAAAACGAGACACTGGAGGGAAGCAAAACGGCGTGCGACTGACAATTCTCTTTTAATTAGCTCCAAAATAACAAACTGAATGTTCTCGACGCACGGTCGAGTGAGCTTGAGCAAATTGAGAAGAAGAAAAAAAGCACGGTGAGCGCACAAGACGTGTTTAATGTATAATAAAACGCTCTCCCTCTCATCTCGCGTGGCACGGCAAAATGATAACTCGTATAACTTTTTAGTGCCCCTTCGTAACACACATAGAATAAAATCCTTCTCTTGCTTCGCAGAAAAACCAACGCGGGTTTCTCTCTGCGCCGCATCATATTTTGTTACACTTTTAGGCACACCATGCCGGCTGCCGGCGTATAACGATGTCTCTCTAGCTCTAAAAATCGTTAAAGTTGAAATAATTCCTTTTAAAGGGCTTTTTTTAGATTCAATTTATGTTTTTTTAGTTCATGTATTACAATCATGCCTCTCCATGAGCACATAATCTAAATTTCCATATTGGACAGTAAAATAATTTGAAAGAATATTATCGTTAGGCTATAGATCCATTGAAAATGAAAAAATGTTGAAAATTAAACACAAGGAATTTCAATAAACTGGCCTATAAAGGGACTATTAATCAATTAATGTTTTTAATGATGTTTAAATGGGTTTGGAAACTTAAAAACCCAAATTTAAAATTATGTTTGGGATAAATGATCAATATAATTTGTGATAATTCGGAATTTCTTTATAGCCCGTTTTAATATTGATTGATTACGGGGGCAGTTTAGATATTAAAATTTCAATAATGTAATTTTTGAAATAAAGATTTGATAAAATTGCTCTACTGTGTGTTCTGCATAAATATCACTGGTTTTTATTATTTAAGCAAACGTGCTCATTTTCCCCATATGGGATGAATGGGAAAATAAGTTAGTTACAAATGTGCAGTGAGCGGCAGAGCTCATAGCCGCTATGCAACAATCATGATGATGGCGTAATTTTGCAAGTTTTTTTTTTATTAGCACATGATGCCACCCTAAGCCTGTACATTTCATTCCGTGGACCCACATCCAGTGCGATTTACCCCTCTAGCAGTGCAGCTTCCCTGCTCTGATGTAACAGTGTCTCTCACATTGTCACTTCGTCAGACTGTCTGTCGTGCGTAAGAATTATGTACGACTCAAATGCCTCAAGCTAGTCCAGCTTCATATCGCGTGGATAGATTACGGCGGTTGTAATATCGGCCTGTACCGCAAAGTCCATAAAATCAAAATTAAATTATAGTTTTTGGTATTGAAATTATGTTCACCTTTTCTTACTCATTTTATTTAAAAACAAATTTAGCCATGATTACCTTTTTTGTTATAGATATTATGTTTCTTCGTGAAATATTAATTATTAAATATTACCTTTTATTTTTCAAAATGCAAATATTCTTGTAAATGTGATTTCAAAAGCCCATTTTATCTCGTCTAAATCACAATTTTGTAAAGCTGGTTAAGAGCTTAGAAAAAAGCTAAAAGTGTGAGGTGTGAACTGTAAAAAGCCTTCCATCATTTCGCGGTTTGGCCAGACCCTGCTTATTTAGGTGGATTTAGCTTTGGCACGTCTCCGTGTATGAGTGTAGAATGTCCTTTCCGTCTTATTCAAAAGGTAATTTCTTCTTCCAACTTGACTACTTGCTAATCTGATATAAATCTCCGTTGAGAAGGGTCACCTAAAAAAGGCACTCACTGTAGTTGAACTTAAAATGTGATGGTGAATAGGATAATATTTTTTAACTAATCCTCAACGATTCATTCGCAACTCTCTCATTAAAATAAATTATAAAAAAACAATGTGTAACTTTTCTTCAATTCAAACTTATGGAAAAATGGCCGGGTAAATAATTTGAGTGCAATCAGCGCAGGCTAATTAAACGTAAACATTTTATTCGCATCTACATATTTATTCAAGCTTGCAAACTGTTACTAATCAATAAGGAAATTTAAATATTGACAGATTCCTCTTTTGCTGCTCCTTGATTGGCTTATATAACATTATTTATGTGAATGGTGCCACGAAGTGAGCTGAAAATCGTCTACGATAACAAGAACTATTGATTTATCTTGTAAATAGGCAAACATTAATTTATTGGTTTGTTCTTAAACTGCTTCACTGTACACCGAATAACAAATGTATTGAAAATTCAGCGTACCACCCACATGTATATATTTAATTTTGAGCATATTTTCTACATTCTTAATCACGTACTCCAGACAAAATGCTAATAATCTGTCCTTAAAAAATTTCTTAATTTAAGAGAAATGTATTCAACATAAATATGTTCTCTTATTGTGTTTCCAGCTTTGGACGCCATTGAACCTGATTCTTTTCAACCTTGTGTGCTCAGACTTCTCCGTCAGCGTGCTCGGCAACCCGTTAACCCTGACGGCTTCCCTTCTCAGGGGTTGGAGTTTTGGCAAAGTGCTGTGCGTCTCCTATGGATTCTTCATGTCTTTGTTGGGTAAGTTATCTCTAGCAAACGATATGACAGGGTATAAATATATTCCCTTTGACGAAGTAAAAAACTCCAGTATTTTATTTTTCATCAATTGCATCAATTTATTTTAAATTTAACCAACAACCAATATTGAGCCAATTAATTAATAATAAATTTAAAAGACGTTAAGAGATATTTTTTCCTGATAGGCTTGATGGAAAAATGTATCGGAAATGGCTTACACGTCCGATTTTAAACAAAATTTAAATTAACTGAACTTGAAAAGAAAAATTAATATTTTCACCGTTCTAGGTAACGCACTTATGTATTATGATATAAGGGTCTCAAGTGTGGCATGAATTATCTTTGTAAATTATCCCGGACAATTTTTGTTCCTTTTTTTAAATGTAGGAAAATTTCCGAACTGCTTTCTTATTCAACACGTTTACAATCAAATTGTGTCCCTTTTTTCAAAAGTTTCTACATTAAAAGATATTATAATGTCTATCGTAGCGTATATTTCCTCTTTGGATTAAACCTTTAATTGCCCGCTTTTCTACAGAATTAAAAACAAATAAAAGTTTGAGCGTTATAACATGGCTTCAAGGACTAATTAATTCATTTTGAAAAACAATTTAGCCTGCGTGTGTAAACATTTCTCAAACGTTGGCCATTTATCAATTATCTGTTTAAGTTACTTGAAAAGTAATTTAACTTTTTCGCACCCTGGAACACAACACATGCTCTTAAATATTTTATGAAAGCCATCCAAAACTTTGATCCCGGCAGAGCTGTTTCTTTAAGCATTTGGCACGCAGCCTTATAAGATAATACCGAAAATTTCCATGGTTGCCTCAATATTCAAAGTTGCCCCCACGTTGTAGCGTGCATCGATTATTTATAAACAGAGACTAAGGAAACAAACTCTGATCAAGTTGAGAAAGTTTTTGAATATCAGCAGAGATTCAATCTTGATGACGAACGGCCTCAGGAGCCGTTATTTACAATGTGTAACACCAAAATTGTTTTCATTCTACATCCTTGAAATACTCTACATTTTTATCAAGTCAATAAATAGTAATTAATAAAGACAACATTCAAAAGAATGTTAAACTCAACAATTTTAAATCACCTTCCACAAGAAAAAAAAACTAATCATGCAAAAGTACAATTATATAAGAAGTAATAAAATAAATTATTACAGTAATAATAAATCAGTTTAAATTATTTCAATGAAATGAAAAAAATATATTTTAATCTTTAAAAATAAAAAAGTAAAATTGTTTTGGAATGAATATTATAGTTAATTAATAAAATTTCAAACAAAACGAAAATTTATATTTTTGCAGTAATTATTTATGACCCAATGGGTGTGATCCAAACATGTAATTCATCTTATGTCTCTGACCAAAAAAGTGTTGTCGAATATGATAGGGGTCGCGTCGCAGCTTGGTGAAGCAGAAAAATTCGCTATTCCGAAGTGTCAATCGTAGATCGGAGCCAGAAAAATCGGCCGCGAAAAGCAATCGCAGCGTGCTGGAAAGGAGCGCGTGTTTCTGGTGACAGAGGCAGAACGTCCATTCATGCTGAAAATTGAAGCGTTCAACCGCAGGACGAGTGCACATCAAGCCGACGGCGTCGACCGCACTTGAAAAAAGTACAAACACTCAGTGAGTCGTTCGCAAATTTCCAGTTTGTGGCACTTAATAGGTTTGCGTCGCATCTTGTTAATATGGAGAAAGATATTCCTGAAAATACGCGTAAACTTTTTTCTGAGTTTTCAAATTTTAACATGCTGCATTCAGCCCAATAAAAAAATAATACAATGACCTCAAAAATTTAACGAATATTCAAATTATATTTCAAGGTGACGTGATAATTAATTATTTTTTGAATATTTTTGAACTCCAAAACTCTAGGATTTAAAAAAAAAATAATTAAATATTGCCTTTGTTTAATCTTTTTTCATATTCTAATATTCTAGTTTTCCAGTTTTTATATTTTCAACTTATTCTATAAATTTCCTTATATACACATTAATATTGTGCAAAAATTTACACATTAATTATATCCCATGTTCCATCGCTCTTGATTAACATTCTAAACATTATTCTATACCTGGTGTTGTGTATTTCCTTGAAAGCAAACGGCAACAAACTGACAAACACGATGCAGTTCTTCGAATCGTATGAAATAACCAGGAGCGAAATTGGATGAACTTAAACTTGCCAGAGATTCCTGCAGCACAAGTTTTTCAAAGAGTTTGATGTGTTTGAACTTTCCTCTCTGCAGCGTCAATATTGACATCATATAATTCCATCAAAATTAATTTTGCTTCAAGACAGATGAGATTTATCATTTGCTCCTTCAAAGATTTTAGCATGATAAGAAATAATTAACTCTTAATGAAAATTTCTGTCTTCTGGCAGACTTAGAATTGAAATTTCAAAATGAGAATAGATCCTCATTGAAACTGGCAAGGGAACATTTGCTTTAAAAAAACATCGCCTGTGAATTTTAACTATACAGGCTCGTTCTGCTGGTGCTGCTGCCTATTTTCTCGCGTGCATCGACCCAAATTATTATCCGCCAGCAGACATCAACGAAAACGCTCTCTGACAAGAAGTGGCCCCAAAATGTGAATTCCCAAATTTGCCCTCGGCGGCGAGCAGTCGGAAAATCAATTCTAACATGCACGTGAGCAGCTTTTTGCGGTATTAATTAGAACGCTTCGATAAATCGCTGCGAAAGTACATTTACTCGCGAGCTGCCTGGTGGCGAATTTGTTTGCCCTTTCGACTCTAACCAAACGTGAGTGGCGTTTTGCGTCCTCTCGCTCTCCCCGGGGATGTTTTGCCAGCTTGAAAAGAGACGGCCTGGCAGGTTATTTTCTTTATTTCGCATTGGCCTTCGTTGGCGTTGCTATGTGTGCGTCGTTTATTTTGCGCCCATTATCATTCAAAAGCCGAGTGTTTCGAAGCGTGAGTCTGCTTGTTAGTGCTTTTGAACCACGCGCCGCCCCTAGTTTTCATCATTAAATTATAAATTAATTTCCATAAATTCTATGTTGCGATGTAGATTTTGAAGGGAATTGGAGTTCACATTTCCTTGTATTTTCATGAGGCAAATTTATTTTACTATCAAGTGAGCCCCAGGAAAGAAAAATCAAGGAAAACAATTTTGAGATTCACATGTTTTTAAGTGATACTATACATTTAATTCAAAATAATTCTACAATTTCATATTTGTCTTTTAAAGGGTTTCTTGCTCTAATGGGAAAATCACAGGAAAATTTCAGCTGTATAATTCTTTATAACTATTCTAAATTGAAATTTAATGTATTTTGTATCTGATAGAATTAAGTTCCTGCCAACATAACCTTCTTCTTTTATTTTGATGGAGAATTGATGTAAAGGAAACAAAATACTTTTTTCTTTTAAGTTGCAAATCTGTATCACATCATTATTCTGAGCTGCTGTGCGAAATTGAGAATATCTGAGAACGCTATTGCTCTCTGTTTAAAAGGACGCCTTTGACAGCCAAAAAATATCATTATGTAATACATTGAGATATCATTGCTCGCAAAATTGTAGAAAATAGGCGGAGAATACAACAATATTTATCCTGGTGCAAATAGTTTTAAATAATTGACAATATATCTCCATAAAGAAAGGATCTCTTACATTTTTCTTACAATTTAGATTTTATTTTTTTTTGTTTCAAAAATTGTTCTTTGTTATATTTTGTGTCTTTTTTTTTGACACTAATGTTCCTTATTTTATTAGCATATTTTCTGTTCTCGAGGGTCTCGATCGTATTTTTTTTTTAAACGGTTGCGCATGCATCATGGCTCTATATTGGCTGTTGGTTTTCGGTGGCGCAAAATTTAAATTTTCACCTGCATGTGATAGTGACACGAACAAATAAAATCAACGGGAAAGGTTTAATTTGTACAAATAATAGCAAAATTCACATACGTGAATATTTCCTTCATTTTTTTTACAGTTTTATAAAAATTGTGTCTAAACTTATTTGGTCCCGTTTATCGGGAAAACATTGCCACTCTTTCTGTTGTTGCCTACAGAGGACATGTCTGACAAGTAGATTGGATCGAGACCCCGGTGTTTCTGTCCCTGTTTTATCGACAATATTTGTTGGCGTAACTAACAGTTTTGAAGGTTTTTCTGAAATTGTACCCACTTCTCCCGCACCTAAATATTGTGAATATATACTCTTTTTTGTTGGAGTGTATTTTGCCCTTGCTCAAAATGGTATCAGATGAAACAAGGTGCTGAGGGAGCTGCTCTTGCTGATATAGCTCGTGAAATTTAATGTCGATTTAAGTGGTGCCTTTGAAGGTATCAATTTATTTACTTATGTTTTGTTGCTTGTTTGCTGAGAAACCATGCGCTTCGCTTTGTTTACCTTCTAGGGGCCAAAAGGAGGTACAAAGGAACACAACGAAATGTTATTGATTGTTCTGAAAATTTGACGTTTTAGCTTTGAAATTAATTTTGTAATCAGGATTTAAAATGTATTAGAATATTTCAAAAAGCGGGCATGAATTAAATAAAAAAATGTGGCTAAATGAATGATGAAAGAAAGTTTAATATTACGTTTTGTTTCCAATTAAGCCAAAGATAATTAAATTAGAGGTTTGAAATTCATCATCAGAACTTCAGCCACAATAAAAGAACATGCACGGATTGAAGAGTTTGTAGTTGATGCGTAAAATTAGAGTATACAATGGACTCGGCCACTTTTGATAATTAATTATTATGCTTTGTCTACCTCTTGCGTTTTCATTGAATTCCTTTTTCGTAATATTTAACAACAGCTCGTGTTTTTCTCTCTTTGTTAAAGAATGAAATTGAATTTGTAAGCAAGTTAAAATATAAGTCATGTTTTCTTCCATAATCCAATAATTTACATGTTTCAATATTTAATGGCCTTTTAAGGGTTAGATTTAACAAAATTATTAATTTTAAGTATTGCAGCTTCGATTTTTAAACAATTTATTAATTTTATCACATGCTTGAATTTTTATTTATTTTTTATATTTTTTGGAAATTTTGAATCTAAAAATACAAAAGTCGACTCATTATAAAATATTATACATTTTGAAGTAAAAAAATTGTCACTCTATACTTCTCACTCTTGCAAAAATGCGTAATTTTTTATTCCATACTATTATATTACATTTATTTGTATCTACGCACACATATATGCTGTGAATACTGTTTCGTCCTTACGCCTCTATTGTGTTCTAATGCACATTGAGTGCTCCTTATTCAACGTAAAAATTGTCCCTTCATTGTTGGCGCCACGCCTAGTGGAAAGAGCTTGCTGTGCAGGTGGTTTGGACTTTTCTCACATGTGTATTTCCTTGATTTCAGGAATATCGTCCATTATAACTCTGACGGTGCTCTCGTTTGAACGCTTCGTGATGATCAGCAAGCCGTTCAGATCGCGCCCTCTAAGCAACAAGGGAGCTGGACTGCTGGTGTTTGCTATCTGGCTTTACTCTTTTGCACTCACGTCACCGCCGCTTTTTGGCTGGGGCGAGTATTCTTACGAGGCTGCAAACATCAGGTACGCAAATTTTTAATAACAACGGATTATTTTAATTCTTTTCAACTAAGAGCTTTTGTAAATTTTTTGCAAAGAATCTTACAAACCCAAAATTATGAGAAATTAGTGAGCTTCTCTTGTTATAATTACTTCTCTCTTTCCTCATCCTCCCTGTTAAAGAGCCTAAAGCCACCTAGAAAGCCGCTTTATTACAAAAGAATCTCCTTGTCACGTCATTGCTGAGAATTAGAAGGCAATTAGTTGGAGGAGACAGCTCCTTTGAGGAAAAAGAAAGTAAAAAAAAAAAAAAAAAATGCAAGAGACGTTTTAACGCTTAAGAGCTTCTTGGTAGAGAGAATTGTAAGAGAAAGCAATAAAATTCTCGCTATCTTTTTAAAATTAAGATATAATTGAATTAAAATTTAATTAAAAATATTATTCATTAACTATCCAATAGTCTTTTATTGTTTATGACTATGATTATTTTAGGTTCCTTTTATCTTTTTTTCCTCAATTATTTGTGCCATTTTATGCATTTTCTGTAACAAAATACTAGTATAATCAGATGTGATCAGATGGTAGAAAAACTTTGAAAGAAATAATTTTAACTTCATAGCTCGCTCTTGCGGCAAACCAAAAGCGACACTCATTTATTTCCTCTAATGAAACTCCACAAAATTAGTTTATCTCTTGAGTTCATTAATTTTAAATACAAAAATTCTACAAAGGATCCTTTCTAGAATCGCTCCCTCTAGCGTGTTGCTCCAAATAACATGGACCTGTATGCATAATATATTTACTTGCTTTTACCTCTTACTCATTAATACAACCTCCAAAATTTTTGTTTGCTTATAATTAACCAGTTAGGCTGAGGAAAATATATTGGAATGATGAAATAATTTAATTTCCAGGAATTTGCTTTAACCACGCAAAAAGGAAATTTCTTTTGCCAATTAATACATGTGCACACCAAACAAACATGCAAAAATTTTCATTTATATTTTGCTGAAAGTTTGAATCTATATAATTATATAGTCTCTTTAAATTCCTTAAATGAGTTTATTTGACGTTGAAAAAAGGTCAGATTTTTTATCTTGCACACAGCTCTAGAAACGTGTGTGTTCTGAATTTCATTGATTTTTTCCTCTACGTCTTGTCGCGTAGCACTGCTGAAACTCAATCCTTCCCATCATACCATGAGTCGAAATTCTATCACATTCTCTCGTGACCTGTCACAAAGAGATGTAATTGAAAGATCTGCGACTTTTTTCATTGGATCGTTGCGGAGAGGAAATTAATTCCTCTCCCGACTCTCTACCCAAAAAATTCCATCTGTTATTGTGGCCTAAATATTTTGCCTGAATCACAGAATTGTGGGTTTTAATTTCCTGCCGTTAGAAGCAGAGGCGCTTTTATTTGCTTCCATTTGACCAACGGATGGCGAGTCTGCTATTGACGAATGTACGTATCCAAGAGGTGTGCTTTTTATTTTTATAGAGAACTTTTGGATCGTAGAGGGTTTACGACGCACACCCTCCACGCTCAAGGTGATGAAGAAAGGGACGTTTGTTTCCCGTAAGGCACCCGAGCTGATGTGCAATATTCGGATTGCTACTGTTATTGTTTGCTCGAGTGGAGCAGACAAAGGGTGCTTTTTGCGCCAGTGCGCCTTCCAGCGCAGACAGCTCCGTGCGATGTTTGTGGCAAGTGAAATGGCATATTGTCACTCTGTGATGTGGCATTAAGTAGTTTTGAATCCCTATGACTCCTGTACATGCTGCAAAAAGAACACAGTCAGCTTTAAGGATAAGCGAAATTGACTGAATTTATGATCAAATTGCATGCAATGGAAAGGATTTAGTAGCACATCTTTTAAATCAAATTCTAAAAGGTCTTACATAATAGCATTTTATAATTTTATTTATTCTTGCATGATTTTTTGAGTAAAAAGTGAAAACAATCCAGGTACATGGTGGCCACTGAATATAAATATATACGCCTCCAAAACGATGAGAAATAACACAGCTCTGCTGTAATCAACTCTAAACTCTAACAATAAGTGCACAAGCGCTTGTCAGGTCAATTCAATTATATTACAAGATCAGAAGTTAGTCAAACAATTAAACTGAAATTGCCCACAAGCTCAGAGTGCGAGGAGTGCTTTGGAAAAAAATAATCTAAAATCCTTTCTTTATATCGGATTCATTTACTGCACTTCTTACTATCAAAAAGCTTGTTGGTGCAGGAGATCAATATTTTCGGATGGCTGATGACCTGAATGATGAGCGCTCAATGCCAGTTTTTATGGCATGGAATATTAAATATTACATATCAAGAAGCTGCTCATTTCAATTTTTGACCAAAGGCGATCATGTCAATGTAAATTAATGTTTATCTGTTTGACCTAAACGTATCACATGTAACCAACTTGCGGCCCATCTTGGCGCGGACCTCTCTGGAGGCTTCGCGTTTTAGACACCTGTTTGCCAGAGGTGTTGCCGTTACTTCACATTTTGTAATTTTCTTTCTTATTGACTTGATTTGTTAAGAATAAACAACAATAATAATGACACTAGCAGATTATTGCCTTGCACATTTGCTCTTTTTGGTATTTGGAAATTTTAATTCTTTCTTCCTGGTTCAGACAAACAAATATTTTATTTATTTACAAACTTTTTTGAATTGTTGGAATTTTAAAATGGAATTTTTTTATTTTGCTTTGATCCTTTAGGGGGAAAAAATAATAAATTTTCAGCGATGTATCAGCTTTTTTAACTGCCTTCATTGTATTTAGGGTATGCAAAAACTTAAAATGCGGTGATAAAAAAAGTGCTCTTCATGCTTTTAAAAATGCCTGATTAAAAAAAATTGATTTTATGATAATAAATTACCTTTGTAAAAAAAGTTAAATCATTTCAGCGGTATATCCGCTTTTTTTACTGCCTTCATCGTGTTTAGGGTGTGGGAAAACATAAAGTGGTATGATAAAAATAGGAGTACCAATGCTTTTTTAAAGCCAGACTAAAATTTTGATTTTTGAAAGAAAAACTAATTACATATTTCAATTTACCATCTACAGTTAGCAATTTTATTTTATTTTATACTCACTGTACACCTCTGTTAAATTAAGAAATTTTTCAAAGTGTTTGAAAGATGCTTGAACTGTAAAATTAATCAAGTATTATGGCATATTATTAACTTCACTGGCAAATGAAATTTCTTCCAAACTTGTCACAAACACTTCATGAAAGTTTGAAGCAAAATTAATTATCATAACTGAATCAACAGGTTGCTTAATATTTATAATTAGAATTAAAGTGGTCATCAAAGCCATTCTCAAGCAAGTGCTCATTCATTTCTAGTTTTTATTGCCCACTAGCAGAAACTTCTCTTTGGCAATGACAAAAGTTGAATTTCATTCGTTTTTATTTTTATCACTTTTGTCTTTTTCATTTCAAAAATTGGTCAGCAGGGATTATGTTGCGCTTAGCGGATTTGATGCCTGGTATAAAATCCTTTATTTCCACCAAAGTATGTTTGCAGAGAGGCAAGCTCAAGTATATAATCCGTGCATTCATTGTGCTTGTTTGTTGATTGCAGCTGCTCTGTGAATTGGGAGAGCAAGTCAGACAATAACACGTCGTACATAGTCTTTCTGTTTGCGTTTGGGCTGGTGGTGCCGGTGTTTGTCATCTGCTACTCGTATTTCAACATAATGCACACCATGAAGAAGGTAAGTCCCAGTTTAATTAACGTTTTCCTCTCGCCTGAATCTACTGCGTCCTCTGCGACTCCCTAGAAAATTATTTTTCCTACCCCTACACGCAGTGCTATTAATTATTTTTTTTTTGTGTATTCTCGCCGCATTGAATTCTAGTGGGAAATGGGATCAGATTTTTCTATTTCTTCACTTTCTGTGTAACATACATAAAAGTGAAAAGTTTTTCAATAAGAATTCTGTGAATTTTAGATTGCCTATTTATTGGATTTGGTATGCACTTCTGCGAATTTGGTGCTCGAATAAAATATAATATTAATGCTTAGAAATCAGAAATATTGCAGAATTATTTGAGCTAGGGCTGAAGTAGGGTGAGGCAATTGAATGACATTTATTTGAATAAAATACGGAAAATTGAATTGAAAAGATAATGTAGTGAGTAGAAATTTGCAACTGCTGATGCACACACATAAAACCTGAATGTAAACGCAAAATGCGCTTGAGTTTTTCCATGTATATATGAACGCAAATCAATAATGATGCAATAATATTAATATTAATTTTACTGTGTTCATGAAAATGCAATAAAATAAATTAAACTTTATCATTTTAAATCTTAAATAGCTTAAATAGATAGTACACAATTCCATTAAAAAATTACTCATTTGAAATTATTAGATAATTAAAGTTGAATACTTATATTTTAGCTTTTTGTTTATTGATTATTAATTGGATAAAACGGCATAATTTAAGGGGTCATAGATAACTTTCATCTTTTTCAATAAATATCAAATAATTCTAATTTATACTAAAATTTTCATAATTTTTATAAGTGCTCTTATAAAATATTTACCGAAAAAACATGAATCCTGAAACTTTTTAATTATCTTTAACTCTGGCTTTTTACAAATTCATTTTAACCATGGCTCATTGCTGACGGGTTAAAAAGCTGAATTTACGCAAATAATTCGTAAAACTACACTTTATTTACATTTTCATTGCACTGAACTAAAACAATCACCGTTGATTGCGATTCTCAATCAGATGAATATCAGAGTAGCTCAAGCGCATAATTAATATTTACGAGCGCGTCTTGTGCGGATTGCTTTGGCAATCAGCACAGTGCTGTCATTTCCTTCTACGCTCATATCGTCTTTTGACGACAACTGACAGACTTCTCGGGCACATTCAAAAGCGCCCAACCCGGCTGCTTCCTTTTGGAGGAGAAAATAAATCTCTTCAATTCGCAGACGGTGTGAATTTTTAATAGCGCACACGCGCGCGCGTACGTTTGGGCACAATTAGGGAACAGACAAGACTTTCCCAACGCTCATCTGAAACGGAAGATGAAGAGCGCGTCTTGCATATTTATGAATAAACGTGTGCATGTAGCCCGCACTTAAGTTGTCATGGAGAGACTCGTCAGCTTCTCGGCGCTATATACACACATATTTACGTCTTTGAATTTACACAGAGCAAAAATTAATAGCCTCACAAAGCAAACACTTGACGGCTTTGAAATGCGAAGCCTTTTATTTTGTTATTGCTATACACCAACGAGTCATTAGTTTGTGGCCATTATATTGAATCGTTTATTTTCAGGCAGAATCAAAGTTCATTTACTGATTTCCAGTTCGTCTTTCATCCACGCTATATGTACATACATTAAATTCAATTTGAGAAGAGCCAAAGTTCAATATTTAACCAGTGGCTATGACTGACGACAATTTACCATTGTTTGTCGGTTGTGTAATTGATCAACCTCCACGCATGGTGCAGCACATAGATAGTCCTCATCTGCCCGCTGGGTCTTTGTCTTGTATTATCGAATCGCTCCCAGTCAGTGCAATGCTCAAGAGATATTCCTAATAATTCCTAACGTGGGACAAAGATGCCCGAAAAACGTGAATCCGGAAAGAAAAATTTTGTAGATAGCACGCTTATAGAGCTAGAAAAATGTCTGGAGTTCAATTCAGCACGAGCTGATGTAAAATTCCACCACAAAATTTTAAAAGAAAATTATTTAAGAAGCGTGTCTTCAAAAAATCTTCAATTATATTTTACCTCTTTGTGGAGTGTGCTGTGAATATTTGAATAGAAAAGTTAATGTAAATAATTATACCTATTTGAGACTTGTATCTTCTTGCTGAAAATTTTATAATGAACAGCAATTTAAATAGCAAGTTTGCTTCTTTCCAAGAAATTTCACATTTTTCATTTTTGCACATTGAATTCTTTCAAGGAATATCTATTTTTAAGAGAAATAGCTGTAGCTCCAAAGAAAGTAATTTCTCTTCCAGCTAAAGAACAGAGTCACAAAGGATTTCAATGATGCGCAATTCTGTGTGCACAAACTTTATAAAAATCTCTGCTAAATATATATTTTCAAAGTAAATACAGATGCCCTTGGTATAATTGTAATTTTGCTCTCTTACAAGTAGACAGTGAAGATTTTTGTGAAATAAGAAACAGTTGTGCTAAAAAAAATTTATTTAAAATTTAAAACCACAAAAAATTTTCTTCCATGACTGTAAAACTCGCAAAAACCTAAAAGTATGTATGTGTCATTTTTTTTTAAACTCTGCATAATGAATTTCTTCTACAATTGTAAAAAATAAATTTAAGGCAGGGAAATTTATTTTTAAAACATGCCTGCTGGCTTGAAGCCATCATAAATGCAGGTTTGTGAATACGTTTCGTGTATCCCCTTTAGAGACGTCACTTTTCAAAGCCAAACTTCCGCGAGCGTCACCCAAGAATAACCTTTTGGCCCACTCTAGGGAAGCATTTCAAAATTGGAGTGACCAAGAGGTAACTTTTCAGTGCTCAAAGGGATTTGCAGATGGTAGTTAACAATAGGGGAGCAAGCCTGACACTGGAATAAAAAGGATGAGAAATGCGCGTTGCCGTCACAGTTGGCAAAACTTTTGGGAAAGGGAGAATCCTTTGCTTAATGGAGTGAATAATTCGCCCCCACAGTAAATAATGCGAGAGTGCCTGGTGCATTCGATCAGAACTTTTTGACCCCTCAAGAATTTAATTTCACATTAAGTTGTCTTGATTAATTGTTGCTGGAATTTTAGGGCCAATTGTATTACAAATTTTGATTATGAAGATAATGCCCGATTCTTGATGAAACGCGCTTTGTGCATTTCATTCTTTTGTCATTTTCACACATGCTTGCGTATGTGTCACGCGCCTTTCTCATCTTTGATGTTCTCCGACCTCGCAATTGTTTTTGCATCACATATAAAACAGAAGAGACCCTTGCATGTGCCTTATCCTTCCGCCAAGCTCTCTTTTCTTGCCACGTGTCTGCGAAAATTCTCTCTCCCACCCCCAACCCTCCCTCGACTCTTTTACTCTTTTCCTTTTCTTCTCGATGGAATGTCACCGTCATCACTCGCATTGTCACGGTGGCAGGCGACAAAAAACAGCACTTTCAACCTGGGATTTATCTTTCCAAGGAAAATGTTAAGCAGAGAGTGTTGCGAAAGATTAACAGAAAAATGCCAGCGTTGTTGTTTAAAAGCAAATGACATTTATGCCGAGACACGATGAGCATGGACAATAGGAATGGCTTCTGGAATCTAAATGATTTTATAATAAAAGAAGTAAAATTTTCAAAAAAATTTTTTAATGTAATTGTGAATCGTGTCTAAGGTTGCGGAATAAAAATCAAAATGCCATAGTTAAAAAAATTAAGATTTAAAAACATAATTTTTTATTCACAAAACAAATTTATTACCTCCCCATAGGTATTTGGTTCATTCCAACCATTTTTGACTGTAGAATATAATGTGCAATGTTATATTATAGCTTACAGAGAAGAATAAATAATAAAATAATAATTGTGTAGCCCACTTTTCTTTACAAGAAGCTTATACTTTATAAAAGTCCAATATTTTTTAATGCTCTTCTTGTGGCCAATACAAGTTGGCTTTTATACCTCCAAATAGCCGTGTCATTGACGGTGACATTATGTCCCTTCTTGACATTGCATTCTTTCTTGGTGTTCGCTACGCAGTAATGCTGGAGCTGCGCGTCTTCCAGATCGAACTGTATTGACCTGCACCAGTTAAGCGATTGCCCATATTCACCAACGCACGCTCTAGCAAAGTGATTGTGAAGAGCGAATGTCGTATTGGTCGCGTGGAAAGCTTTTACACGGTCCCCTATAGGAGAATGTTTCGTTCGCGCCACGTGTTGCATCATGTGCATGTAATTAGGAATATCTGAAAACCGATTGTCCACCATGCCGTCCAAGAAAAAAACGTTGCGCGCCACAAAAGTCGAATGCGTGACATTATGTTCTGTTTTTTCGTTTTTTTCCACCTCTCTTGCCTTCGGTATGGCTGTTTTGTATATAAGATTGCTCCAGTTTTCATTCAATCCGAGTGGCATGATCACCTATTTTTAATTTTACATTGGTTTCAATTTTTTTTTTAATAATAATAAATATTTGCTAACCTCGTCAATGTCGAGCAAGACAATAAATTTGAACAGATTCATGTTTCTGTAGAGGCAGTCGTTGTAATCGATTAGTTCTTGGAACACTTGAACTACGAGTCTCTCAGTCAGAAATAGATCCATGAGATGAGGAGAGTTTGGGTAGTTTCCAGGAAGGGTTGTTTGCACCACTTCGACGTTCCACGAGCTTTTGTAGTATTCCAGTACTTTGCTTATATTTGCGTGAACCTAGAGATTTTTTTGTCATACCATCAACATCATTGTTGTAACTTACAGGCTTACCTGAAGCTGGTAAAAGGTAATTTTTTCCGCGCCAAGAATTTTCAATAGTTCTATCCACTCTACCAGTCTAACAGAAATTTTCGCCCAGTGCTGGAAATTCAAAGATTTCACGCAGACGGCAAAATCTTGTTTGGCTCCCGAGGCAGGCCGGATGTCTATTACACGGAGGTTATTTGTGGCATTTTGGCAAGGCCTTTCCACCAGAGAAACCGACTCTGGTACCAAATGGTAGGACGAAGGTGGTATGAAACAGCTCAGCATGTAAGGCTTCAAATCAACTTTGGTATAGCCCCATTCGGGTCGCCACAAGTATTGTATGTGATAAACCTTAGGAAATTTGGTAATACAGTGGAAACGGAACAAGGAAACTTGTTTCAAATTACCTTCACAATGACAGGCGTGGTTCTATTTTCAAACCAAAACTGGCACATTACGTTTTTGGTAATGTTTAAACCGGGCCTTTCCACCATTCCGAGTATTCTTACGACTGGCGCGAATTTTCCTGGCCACGTCCGATTGTCATAATACGCGCCGTACAGATAAAATGTTTCGTTTGTTGTCTTTTGCATTTGCCAGTAAGCGTTGTTAAATTTTATATCAAAGTGATAGGTCTGGTACGCACAGCTCTCGTTGTACCTGTGCCACTCACTCCAAGGTCTAACCTTTGGAATATTTGGGTTGCTCTGTTCAATCTGCAAATAATTTACAATGTTATTTTTAGTATAATTGAAATTATTTAAATATAGCCAAATTAAATTGTTAAATGTCCAAACTTTCAAACTTTTCGTAAATTATTATTTTATACCTGATTAACTACCCAATTAATCTTCATAATTGTGGTGTCGACTTTCAATTTCTCATCAAAGTCACCTGCATAAATTTTATGGGGATAATTTTAGAAATAATATACATTATTGCTAATAATTTATACAAAAATAAAATTTAAGCAATATTTTCACCAATTCCAAAGAAGAAAAAATAATTCAAATCTTCCATGAAAAAATTTCAAGTGAAAATAACTTGAAAATAAATTATTACCAGCTAATATAAAGACCCTGTTGATGATAAGAAATCTGTTTGCAAGCAGAACAAAAATTGCCATAAAAAAGCTTAAGGCTACAAATAATATCTTTAAATTTAGAATCATCTGCCCCAATATATTGTTCACCACCTGTGAAGGCAAACATCAATATTGGTCGAGCTCCGCGTGTGGTAAAGAGCTGCGGTTGAAATGACACACAGCACCACTTTATTACGCGCACCTTCACCGGAAAAGACCTTTTGTATAGTGGCGATAAAGCTGCGGGCCAAGCTATCTTCATTATTCTTTTTTTATCTGCACTACCTGGCTTCAACAAAAGGAAATGAAATGTTTTGGTAGTGTGCACAAATTTTATTTAGTCGTTGCCCTGCTAAACTCTCCATAAACGTCCAAAGTTCATTTTTAAATAAACCAGACATAAAAGATTTTTCAATTCTTTAATATTGATAAATTGCATCTCCTGTTCACAGAATGCACTGGCGATGGGCAGCGTATCGAAAGCTGAGTCTCGAGTCGCCGCCATGGTGCTCGTCATGGTGACCATGTTTTTGGTCGCATGGACGCCTTACTCTGCCTTCGCTTTGATTGTGGCCTTCGGTGACCCGAGTTTGATCACGCCTGGGACCGCAGTGCTGCCCGCCTTGATGGCCAAAAGCTCAATCTGCTACAACCCCATCATTTATGTTGGACTTAACACACAGGTAAGATATTATTTTTTTTTAATGTTAATTCAGATATCCACAAAGTTGATGCTTTTAAGTTTTATTTTTCATTGATAACTAAAATTTTAAATGTATTTATCATATATCTGCGTATTTAAATGGGATTAATTAAGATGTCCGCGTATTTGTTTTCTATTAAGCATTTATTCTCCCCACATTCCAATCCTGTATATTATGTAAAAAAAAATTGTGAGCTTTTTACCCGATATATCTATAGTAATTAAAAATTCCAGAGGCAATTCGCAAGATGTCTCGGCAGCCGCTGGTTTTATTAGTTTTTTTTTTACCAGGGTATAGTGGATTTATTATGACGTCAATGGATTGCGTTGCGTCTGCTCTGCTCTCTCTATTATTTGCGTTCATTTCCCAGGCACAATACATGCAAGCGGAATTTCTGATGTCGTAGTAGATTTTTCTCTGAGAGGCACAAAGTTAATCTGAAGAAATGCGAAGAAGGGCAATACAATAGTTGTAGCTATTTTTATGAGGGGATGAGTATCTTGTCAGTGAATTCTGCAGAGTCATTTGGACGGACGAACGCCAAGAAACGCGAGTATTGCGGAATTGTGTGGGCAGGTCCATAGAAAGGTGCGATTAGAGCTATGTAATGAAATCGATAATCCAATTAATTTTGTTGCACAAGAGTAGGCGGAGAACTCAAAGCTCAAAGACCATCTAGCCAATAAAAAGCTTCTCATTTTGTTGATTATGAAGGTGCATCAATTTCAAAAGGCTGAGAGAAAAATGATACACAGCTGGTATAACCTTGGCTCAAAATGAAATGAGGCATTGCATAAATTGGATATAGTGAAAAGCTGGGTTTAGATTTGTATCCCAAGAGTCATTGCGTGAAAACTTAAAAATCTACAAACGTTACGTGAGTCTTGCAGTGTAATAATTTAGCAAAGAATGTTCCAATTTTTCATAAATTTAACTGATTCACATTACATTAAATTGGCTCTTTCATTAAATTAAAATCATGTAATATTTGGTGGTTTGCAATCAGTGTTGATTTAAATGAATAGTTTTCTCTATGAGAGTCGTTATTCGATATTCAAAACATAGTAATTTAATTTCCAAATTAAATTCAAAGTGCCGCCATTGGATAAATTGATATGTTTGACAGTTGGAACATTGATGAGTTTATTACGTAAAGCGCAGCCAGAATTATGAATTCAGAGAATTAAATTATTTTAATGGTCCGCCTTTTATTTAAATACTTTCCATAACTCTCCGCGGTCCTTTAATAATTGAATGTTCAAATTTAGTTTTAAAATTATTTATCGGACTGCTGGTGCGAGCTTAAAATAATAATTTTGTGGATATTTTGAAAAATCCAATAATTTAATTATAATCATCCATAATTCATTCATAATTTGAAGACACCATAATTTATTTTCTCCTCTTTTTTATTTCTCATATCAATTGTTTTCTCATTGAGGGCGTGCAGCTATGAATGATCATGGGCATGCTACTTTGCAAATTAAAAATTAAAGTGCAAAATCAATGCTTTAATAATCGTTCTTATCAATTGTGCGTCAATTTGCTTGGATTTTAAAATTATATTCACGTTCTAGCAAATCAATTACTTGAAGTTTTACTATTTATTGCATTGGTTATTCAGAACATGAGTATATTTCATTTGGAAAAAATTAGAATCTTCGGATACAACAATATTTTGTACTAAATATTTTACCAACGACTGTCAGTGGAAAATTTGGAACTGCAAAGAAACAACTTATCGTCGAGAGATTTCGCGGGTCAGTGAACACGCATTTGTGAGAAATTCCAGCATGAGCAGGTCTACTGCGACAAACTCATGGCGTGGACGAGCGCGTTCGAGTCCACTTGAGTGCACTCGATGGGACTCGCAAAATATAACGCACTTGATCTGATTGACTTCTTGCTCCTGGTGGCTCGACGAACAATTGAATTACGCAGCCACGGATTTGGTTTCCACCGTCATTAGAGCAGTTTAAATCACGCAGCTGGATTTTGAGAGCAAGTTGACGGAGTTATTATGCCCACGTGCAAGCAATATTGTTCTCAGCCAACAAATTTTAGCTGCCAAATTTAATTGCTGCTCCACTACAGCACGTACAGGGAGTAATTTTACAACAGCTTTTGCCATTAGTGATTGTGAACTGGCGCGATTTTTACGTTTGGTGAAAATTTCCAGGTTAGAACCACGGAGTGGGAAGTGGAAATTTGATATGATTTTATTCGCCAGGGGTCAATTTGTGTTCGGCTATTCAAATGAAAATTTTCATTTTTTCCACTTGAACTAATTTATTTTTCTCAGAAATTTCGTACATTTTCTCTTTTATGCAAGCAAAAAAAAAAAAAAATCAGTGAAGCTAAAACAATCTAAAATAAATTGAATATTTCATCAAATGAAATTGATGGGAAAAAAATCACATTTTTATCAGAATTATGAATACGTTGCTTAAGCATTAGAAACTAGAGATCTTATTTTGTAATACAAATAGAATTGACATTTCCTCTTATAGAATCAAACTTTATAGGTTTACGAAAGCTTAAAAAAAACCTAGTCCTCCAGCGCAACATAAATGTTAATTGGAGGGAAGAAGCAAAAATAAACTGGCGTAGCAATTTTGGATTAATTAATTATTTTCCATTATGACTTTATAGACTGGAAAGCATGTTATGTATTTAAAAATATTTTAACACGTATACTTGACTGCATATTGATGCTTTGCCTTTACAAATTAATTATTAGTCTAGTATATTATAATAAGTGGTAGACATTTTTTCTTGACTTCTTTATAAAATCATTCAAACACAATTTGCAACTAATATTATTTTTCCTACGTTTTGTTCAATTTGTCCGAATTTTAATTCCTTTATCTGCGTTTTCAGTGTTGCAATGTTTATCGTTAAAAATCACAGTTAGACAAACTGCGAATACAAATCCCTTTCACTTTTTCTATACTTCCTTAAGGTAAAAAATATATAAATTGATAAAGTTCATGCAAAATTTATAATTAAAATGATTTTAAACCGCTCAAGTCTCAATTTAGACTCGTGTAATTACGTCATCCTCTAAGTATCCCAAATCCCGATATTGATATTGTATGAGGGAGACCAGAGATTCCAACGTGATGCATAAAATTTATCTAGCCTGAGGGTACAATCCTTCAAATAATAAATAAAAAGTTACGTTGAGCTTCCATTCCTTTGCGGTCAATTATTGGGCATTCCTCGTCGATTTAACCTTTTCATAAATGAAATTTTATAACATTTCAGGCATGCTGGAAAAACACTGGAAAAAGTAAATAAATTTCATGCTTCATTTTCTGTTGCGAGTTTGACTCGGATCAAATAAGGAAAATTTTCGCCCTAGAAGTAGCCGATCTTTAAGTCCTCTTGTGCTATTAAATTAATTTCCAACTCTACCTGCCTAATATTTATTACAAACTATTTTGGCTTATATAGAACTTCTTGGCTTAGTTAGAAAGCCTCAAGTTTGCAAAGGTTCGTTTTCGGCGTGTAGGCGTGTATTTAATCGGATTTATAAACGAACTATTAACTTATGATTATGAATATTAAACGCGTTACCTCAAAGGTTTGTTTCTAGTGAAATTAATGACAGCTGTGTGGGAAAAGGACATTCAGAATTTAGATTATAATGAGGCAGGCTCATATAAAGACGTTCATAAAAATTGGTCCTTCCGGGGCAAAAACGTAATTTTCCCGACATAAAACGTTCCAGTTCCACCTTCCTTTACGATTTTACACCGAGTTAAATCTCCCTCGTTGGTGCTGCAAGATCTCACGCACCCTAAAAACTTCACTCTGCGGTATTAAAACCCTTCCTTGTAAAATATAAGGTGGCCAGACGGTCGTCTTATGCTTCCCGCCGTACGCCGGCGTCGAGCAAGTTGCCTATTTTCCTTCAAGAGGACACAAATCGCGAGCAGCTTACTGCTCGCGTCTCGAATTTGTTGTTTGCACTCTACTTGATTCGACTGCATCCACTCGGAAAGACTTTCATAGTTTTGTGCCTTATGATTGGCCGCTGTCATTCGTTTCCAATAAACCGCACTTACTTTACGGACGAGTTTTCGGCCAGTTCGAAATGAATAAGCCTCAACCGACCACCCTTTTGTACGGTGCACGGGGACATAATAATCAATGGCACTCTGTCTCTCTTGGCAATATACTGAATGTTAGCGAACTTTCCTCCCCGATGCCTTCTCGAAGCAGGAGCGCGGTGATATTGATCTAAAATACACACAATGGATTGCTTTGTTGATTAAACGGGTGTACCTAAACAACAGTGAATCGCGATCAGCATGCATTAGTCAAATGACTTTCAATAGTCCGTCGGACAAGAATTGTTAATGGAGAAATGTGTTAAAATAATTTAATAATTGCAGTTAAAAAATATATATGAACTCTATCTGCTAATTTTTTCTTTCCAACTCGCACATCAACTTATTTTCGAGTTTGGTCTATAAATTTTAGCTATATTTACTAGAGTAATCTGCTGATTCTCTCCCAATGTGATTTTCATTTAAATCATTTTTTGACTTGTTGTGAGAGAATAAATGGATTGAGTTTTACACAATCCTCACATTTAACAATTATTAGTTACATTCGAGATTTTTCTCTCTCTGCAATTATCATTTTTTTACCATTTTAATTCCTGTTTCAACTGAATTTATTGCAAAAAGCTTAATAATTTTTTTTGCAAAATCTGGCGATTAAAAGCCATTTTAAAATTTTCCACGTGAACATGCAGAGGAAAATCATTTTTCCCCAATTTTATTATTTGCTTGGGACTCTACTGTGATTATCATATTTATCTGACTGAAAAGAACGGTTAGGCGAATTGTCTTTAACGTTTTCGAGGTTGATTAACAAAGGCTTGAAAGATAAAACACTACTCTAGCGCCTTTGGGAAAATCCAGAGATCTCTCAACCAATTCAGTCTGCGCAGCTGAACCTCGTCAGCAACTTTATTTTTTCTTATCCTCTCCCAGCATCTTTGGCGTGGTGCGCGTACGTCACAATGGAGCGTTATTTTTTTTGTCATAGGTACCTATGCAAGTAAGTTAGTGGTTGATGTTCCACTGAGAAGAACATTCACAGATTGCGAGCGGCATCACAATTTATGCATAGAACCGGTTGAAAGTAATAAAACGGGCCAAAATGAGATCGTATATTTCTTCATTCCCCAACCAAAAGCGCTCTTTGTCCATAACTCCTCTCTGCTACAAGTTCAATGGCTTCCTTCCCTCACAACGTAAAAGTTCCATCTTTTTATTCTTTTTGAAAACGTAAAAAAATTTATGACAAAAAGCAGCACCATCAGGAAGAAGAGAAGAAGATTTACAATATCGATTTGTCCATTTAGTATATTTTTGAAATTTTTTATAATTTCATTCGGGAAAAATATGTTTTCTGCGTAAGTGTAATTTTCCGTTCAAAGCCCCACTCACTATAGAGGATGGAGGATAATTAGAACTGGCAAAAGAGCGCTTTCCAGCACAACCTTCAAAGACACAAAATGATTACAGGCATGTTCGCGAGCCCGCATGTTACTCTTTACTCATGTGGGTATAGGCAGAGAAATACACTCAGTGCTTGAGCAATTTCAGCTAAAAAATAATGCTAAAAGTCAAGTACTAGAAATAAACGCGTGGCGGATCCAAAAAGCGAAAGCGCCTGGAAATGCAAACAATGGTGCGGTATTTTCAAAAGAGATTCATTTCCCCAACGAGTGTAAATTTTGCAAAAGAATTGCGTCTACCGTCGAATCGCACATGCCACAAAGAGCACTTGTGAAAAACGTGCCGGCTGGTTGCAGATTTATTAAAAATTCAATAAGTGTTTGTAGAAGCTTTCCTGCGCCAGACGGCTTTATACAGTGCGTTCCTACTTCCTAGGCAAAATAAATTTGTTTTCAAAAGAGGATAAACGCATTTACGTTCCGCGCAGTAATGAAATAATTTTTTAAAAAAATGTAACTAAATTTATTATATATCTTGAATTAAATTCAAAAGTATTTTCTATAATCACATTAAATAATCAATTCAAAAATTTTAAATAAAATTTTTGTGTGCTTTGTTTGCAGTTTCGACATGCGTGGCACCAGTTCTTGGGCGTGAAGTCGCAGTCGGTGACAGGGTCCATAGAGGTAGGTGGTGAGAATACGGCCATCAGCATGCCGCAATCCAACATGATAACCGACAACACAATCACCTCCACGGCCCCCGTCCACTTAAGAGTGCAAATGTCCAAGAGCGATAAGCAATTTTTGCAGGTCAAGAACAGTTTAGCGAGTCGGTTTGAGTTGGTGGCGGTGCGAGCGCCAGTCAATTCGCCCAATGTCTCCAATTCAGAGCAGCAGCTTTAATTTCCCGGTGCCAAATTATAATAGTAGCGTATGTATGGAGAAATGTGAACTTTTGCCGCGTTCAAGTAAGAACTACTATTTTGCACAGAATGAGATTTTTGTGAAAAAGGACCTCCACCTTCTCATATCAGTATTTTTGAAGCTTACGAAATAATCTTTTTGAATTTTTCATTCACGTTTTGTGGTACAAGGATAAAGACATTTTTAGCGTTTGTTTGTAAATGAATAAGTTTCTCCTCCGACAATCAGAAGAATTTCATTGCACTTAAAATTATAGAATCTACAATTTTATCATTATCATTATAATTATAATTGAATTTCGTTTTTTTTTTACATGACTGTACATGACAAAATTCTGCTGCAGCGACAAAGTACATGCACAAAATACAAAACATCAAAATGGCACCAATAAAAAGCTTAATCTTAAGAATTTCAAAGCAACCGTAGTCATTGGTATGACGTTGTCACACGGCAGGTGAAGCACAATATTTACACAGTTGTTGATGAGACTCAATTAAGTCAAGATTGACTGCGATATAAAGACTGCTCGTAGAAAATGGATACTTAAAATCGTTGAGAATATAATATGCAAGTTGTGTACATAAGATCAAAATATTTAACTTCCATTAATTACCTCTTAAATAAACATTCGGATGGGCCCTGATAATTATGATAAAGTTGTATCATAATTATTATTAGCAACGATCAATTCTTGTCAGTGAATATTTTTTTTCTTGCATTGAAAAAGCAAATCAAAACCAATATTCATTCAAGTAGCAAATCTTTGGCTGTACGATAATTGGAAAATATTTAGTGTTTAAAACATGGAAGAATTTGAGGCTTATTTATTTTAATCTTCTATTTTTATATATCAAAATTGTAATATAAACAATGTGGCCAAACATTGAAGCTATTGAGTGGCTTTTAAGCCCGTGAGCTTTTATTAAGTAGCCCCTGTTTATAGTCAGTTTAACAAAATCAAATGTAATGCATACAAGAAATTGTTTTTCGTCTTGTTAATTATTCATTAACAAAGCATAGAAGCAATTGACCATTGATCTCTATGTGACGTCTTTGTTTCAAGTAATTGTTAATAAGCTGTTTGATGGTCGATAACAGTAATTATGACGTCTCTCCAATGTGCCAAATCTGTGCCAAAAAATCGTAATTATTCCAAATTAAGAGTGACAAAGAGTAGAGAGAGCCAAAGATAAAATTTGTCAAACTTAATTGTGGGAAGAAATGAATTTTACTCAAGGGAATATTGGATAAGTTAATTATAGCAAAAATGGAAAACTGAGCCTTTCCATTTTTCTTATGATTAACAAAATTAGCATGTACTTGATGTAAACAGAGGATGTTGCATATATGCATTTTTTTTTTCATTTGAGCTAGCTGTATAACGAAAACAATGTGATAAAAAGTTTAAAATTTAAAGCTTAAGTCCTTAGAGACATAGTTAGAGCTTAAAAATATTAGAACATTGTATGAGAAATGGAAAAAAGAGGGTTTATATTGCGTTTGACTTGAAATATGTAAAAAAAAAAAAAACGTTATTTACCCATAACTGGGAGACTGGGAGAGACAAAACCTCTGGTCATTTTCTGATTTATTTATTGAATGAAAATTAAATGATTAAATTTAAATAAATTAAGAGAGCGTTTCAAAAAAAGGAGAGCTGTTTTAAATGAATAGAACTAGTATTAATTAATGAAAGTATTTTAAAATTATTAAAATCTCAAAGATTGCACTCAATGCCGCAGTCTGCATAAAATTAAACCTCAAAGAAACGCTTATTATATAAAGGCACGCATACATAAAATATATTTAATTTTTTAATTTTCCACTATTTAATAGAAAAATGGATTCAATTATTTTTAGTTTGCAGTATTCAAAGAAAATTATAGACAGCATTGGTCCATCGGATGACATAGGTTTTTTCCCATAGCTGAGCAGTTTTTAACATATCAACTATCAACCAAATAAAAACTTAAAAAATTTAATTTTTATATCAATTATGCATTTCTCTGAAAGTTAAAAAAAAAATGACTAGAAATACTGTGCCAAAAGTTTGAGCTATGTTGGGAGTCAATGAGGAAGACGCCAACAATATACCAATAATGGTTATTTAAAACTTTTTGACTTGCATTTTTTAACTTATGTATTGTGTAGTGAAAGTCACTCTGTAGCACTAGAGAGCTAATTATATCACGTTTATTTATTTTTGGACAAATCCTTTAAGCAGGAATTATATAAAAGCATCAAACTTCAAAAACCAGCACAGACACAGTCAAAGAAATTGAAAAATATAAATTAAATAATTGTCAACATACAAAATGAATTAAAAAAATCTCTCTATACCATCACATACAAAAATGATATCCTCTGCAAATATCTTGTATTTTACTATATTTTAAAGACAAATTTGCCGAGTTTATAAAAATTGAAAATTTTTCCATAATATAATTAAATTGCTCACAACGGAAAGAGACAGTTTAAAAGAGAGAAGAATTAAGAGGAAAAGAGAGAGGCAGTTTATCTTTTGGATGTTGTTACTGAAACTATTTTTGTAAGTGTTACGTGATCAGTTGTTTACATGTATTGATGAAGTAAAAATATGTCTAGTTGGGCAAAAATTGCTAATGATTGTTATTGTACAAAAAGGAACAAGTGCGTATAATAGTTAGTAAAAGAAAAGGAAACCAGTATTTGTATATTACTTTAATAAAAAAGAAAAAAAAATAGATATGAGTTTTATCAAAATTATTTCCACACAGCTCCAGCTCAGCGTGAGTAGGTTTAATTTGGAAACGCACATCTGCTTTCACATTGAGCTATGGGCTTTAGTAAGTTGTTTACTAGAGTTGGCTGCCAATTCTCTTCCAATGTAATTTCCTGTTTGACTTGTTGTCAGGGAAAAACGAATTGAATGAATTTAAAAATTCAATCAATAATTTAACTGCCGATTTAAAACTTTTTTAATTTTTAATTTTATCCAATTTTCTATTATGGAGAAATGGCGTTATCTGTACTGCAATATTTGTTAAAGTTTTCTTGCATTCATAATTACATAATCTGCCCCTTTTTGATTATACAATGTTCTCAAAAACCTCCTTCACTCCGAGTCCATCTCAAAGTACTTTTCCGGGGTGAAGATGCGTGGGGGCTTGTAACACTCTTCAGATGTATATAATGAACTACTGGCTAACGAGATGCTATTCTTGCGATGCCGTTATTTTATGTGTCAAGAGTAATGAAGCGTTTGTAAAAAATGGTCAATTATGGATGGAATATATTTGCAATTCAAAAGCACATACGCGTCTTGGTATATTAGACAAACTGTTTTTACCGCCAATGCTGCAAGAAACACTCTTAATTTCGTAGGAAACGAGAGTAAAAGTTTAAAACGTGTAATATTTGTTGAAATGGAAATGCGATAATTGGAAATTATATTTCAATATGTATGTGATTTTGAAAAATAAATTTTGATGGACCAAAGAACAAACCGAGTGTTTGTTTTTATTATTTTTTGAACCCATTTTATGCTAAAACAATATATACTATATTATGTTTTGCCGTGATTTTCTCATTTCTTTTGTGCGGTTTTTAGGCAATTTCGGACGCCCCACCTAAAAAAACTCTCCTCTGCAAATGCTCATCTCCACTCTCCAATTCATCAACAAACAAATCCAATTATTCTTTTCAAGCGCAACTAAGGGTCGAAAAATAAATTAGCAAAAGGGGACGAACTAGTTAAATTTCCAAAACAAAGAAGCCAAGGCAAAAGAGAGTTTGAAGCTTCTGCGCGGCGTTGGAAAGCATTCATCAGTAATTAGTTTGCTCCGAGAAGATCCAGTCTGTCTGCCATGGCTTGTCGTTTTGCGTGGGAGTGCTTTTAAATTATAATACTTAATGTGCGCATTTCTTTCGTTTAGTCAGCAACTGCGTGGTGTCTGGCACGCACCCAGTTTGTGGAAAAAGGAAAAACGTTTTTTCAGCCTTCTCATCACAACCTCAATTTTTGCTTCATATATAATAATCGTATTATCCTGAATTATCTCAAATAATTCATACCCATCTTTGCAACTACACATTTTCTCGTATCATTTAAACGCTTTATTAAAACTGAAATGTAACATTCGCATTAAACTGAGCTAGATCTGAGCCCGATTGTGTCTTTGGGTGGGCTTGCAAATTTAATAATAAAATAAGCAGGGAAATAGTTTGTAAAGAGAAAAAATATTAAACTTTTGAATTAATTAATAATAAATACAAAAATTAATTACAATTAATGAAGAATAATTTATAGACGTAAATAAAATTTTCTGGCAAGTTGCAGAGCCATGAAAGGCAGAGCTGTTGTTATTTCTCTGGGAACTTTATTTATCTAATTGAGAGTTAATTTAAATTATTGCATTACAGCCGAACAAGTTATTGCTTGGTCAAATTCAGCAGCGTAATTAAAAGCTTTTAATTCGTCAGCAAGCAGTCGATCAAAAAATCATGTTGCATCACAATAATTTTGATTAATCAACTAATAACAAAGTTTTGTTCACACCTTTACCGCTATGGTTTTGTAACGTTGCGGGTTTTATATAACAAAAAATTAAATTAATTACTCCAACTAGCAAACTGAAGACCTAGTTGCGTGAATGGTATAAAAGTGCTTTAATATAGTGTGAGAAGTACTTTGTTTTATTTCTCATTTTTTTTATTCCTGTCATGTAGTTTAAAATGTAACCATGAGCCATGAGGCTTATCTCTGCCTATTTTGATTGTGAGATACTCACTTACAACTTACAAATTAAAATAATCAACATTTTTCAATTATAACAACACAAAACATGGAAATGAGGGAAAAGCATTAACAAAAAATTTTTATAGAGCATTTTGATAAAAGAACAAAAAAATTAGTGGTAATATTTACTAATTAAAATTATAAAATTCTGTTTCATTAAAAAAATAAAAAGTATAAAAATAAAATTTTTGTCCAGATAAAAAAATTATCAATATTCACGTTTCTCTCCAGACTTTCGGTTTATCGCTAATTAAAGAGCGATACTTATTACAAAACATGTAGGCTCTAATTAAAATTAAACCAACGTTACAAAAGAAATGAAATTAAATCTTTTTTTCTAAATTTTATTAAAAAAGTGTAAAAAGCTTTTTTTTACAATATTAACAAACGGCAGAAAGCAGACAATCAACAGGGTCATCTACCACACAATATGGACACGTCGTACTGGTTACGCTTTCGAGGGTACGTTTAAAATTAGACCGCACACAAAAAGTTATGAGCTCAAAAATTCTAATTTTAGTGACGGCGCGCGGTCGCGAGTCGGCTAAGGGCGCTGCCGCCTCGAGGCCCGGCAGCTTGGCAACGCCGCCTCCGCTGCGGCCGCTCAACCCTTTCCTTACAAGTGTGTGTGTCTCGGAGCGTGTGAATGGGGCGAGCCGCTGATTCAGCAGCGGTCTGAGAGGGAATTTGGCCGATCGTTTCGGCCGATCGCAGCAGCCACGGTCGGCGGCGAATTTCGCACGGAGAGCGACGGTCGAGTGCGGGCATTCCTGACATGGTATGGTAAACATCGCGCCTGAGAATTTGAACATTTCCTCTGCTCGACACCCAACAACAACACACAAAAAACACGCGCGATTCCGAGCCACTTTTTGGCAGGTGGCCCGCCGGATCGACACCCGTCGATTTTTACGTCTCGTTTCGCCCGGCTTTTGTCTGTTTCTTTTTAGTTTGATTGATCCCGACTTATTATTGCTTTTCGTTCTCAATGGACCGAGGAAACGAAAACCGAGACGATCTCGCTGATTCGGGCACGCCCACTTTTCTTCCTCGAGCCTTTTATGCTTCGAGGAAAAGAGATGAAATTTCCTTTCGAAGTACTTACTTTTGAGTAACAGAATAATTTTCAACAAAATATTTTCATACAAATTCACCAAAAATATTTTATAGTTTTTAAATATTCGAATTTATGAAATAATTTTTTTCTTTCTTTCAGCAGCGGATGATTTGAAAATGGGCAAAAAGAACAAGGCCAAGCAGGCCAACTCAAAAGCCAACCTGGTCAACCACTTGGCTCCAAAGAAAGTCTCGCCTCTGAAAAGAAATGAGCTCAACAACATTGCGGACAAACTACTAAAACGTAATAATCTAGTTAAAAAAATGCAGAAAAAGAAAATAATTCTTGATTAATTATGTCTCTCAGTTTGCAGCAGCTCGAACGGAGGAAAAGAATGGGACACATACATTGAAGTTACAAAATTATTAGCTAAGGCCGTTGAACTTGAGTCAGGTAAGCGATAGAAATTCTTCAAATGAAGTGAATAATTTTTTATTTCAAAATAGATATGAGAGTGCCAGTAAATGACCGTTCTGATGCCATACCAAAGTTCCTCGAATGGCTGGAGAAAAACGAAGCCTCTTTTCCCGGAGTCAGCATTTCTTCTTTTGACGGTTTTGAACTCGGCCTGAAGGCGGAAAAGGATTTCGAAGAGGGTGACCTGCTCATGGCCATCCCCCGAAAAATCATGTTAACTTTGGAGAATGCAAGAATATCGGAGCTCGGTACTAAAATTGTGCTTTATTTTGGTTTAAAAATGATTAATTAAAATTTACTCAGGAGCTCTACTTTGCAAAGACCCGATGCTGCAACACATGCCGAATGTAGCTCTTTCATTGCTGCTGCTGCTGGAAAAGTTCAAGCCGGACTCGCACTGGGCCCCGTACATCGACCTGCTGCCGTCCGAGTACACCACAGTGCTGTACTTTTCTCCGTCGGAACTTGCTGATCTGAAAGGCTCTCCAGCTCAGGAGGCTGCTCTGAAGCAATGCAGGAATATTGCCAGACAATATGCATACTTCAGCAAACTTTTTCAGGTGCTTCGAAAAATAAAATTAATTTTCAAATACTGCTCTAGTCCATAACTTACAATTAATGTCATTTATGTTAATGAGACTTAAGATCAAAATTAAATTCATGCTCTGCATGAGTTGACGTTTTTCTTTTTGGGTAAAATAAATTTTGCTTCTCTTATTAATTAACCAAATATTTCAATCAACAACCAACTGCAAAATTATTGTCATAATATTGAAAATGTAAATTTTACAACTTTTTAACCTTGTTTTAGACTGTTTCTGGCCCAGCTTGTGATCTTCTAAGAGAAGTCTTTACCTACGAACAGTACAGGTAGGAATCCTTTCACACATCACTTAATTTTATAGGGATTTTTTTTTTTTATTTAATATGTGAATTTATTTAAGTCATGACAATAATTTATCTAACTTGATCAGTATGAGTCGAGCCTACCTACAAATCTACATTATGATAATGCGGTTAATTACATAATAAATTTTACAATATCGCTTTAGAACGTCCATTGGTTTATACACAAAACCGAAAATATGCCACAAAAATTTTTGAGCAACTTGACGCGAGTTTGAACTGTCAACACCTCTTCACAAAACTACTTAAAAGTCATCGGGGTCGTCGTTCAACTTGTTTGACGCCGGTTTGATCACCGTCCTCACGTGCTTGCCTTTGACGATGAAAGGCACTCTCGAGCCCCTTTGTCTCCTCTGTTGCACTCGACAGCAGAGGAAAATCGCGGCGAACAAAACGAGCGCGAGTCCGAGCAAACCGCCGCTGGCGAGAATGGCCGACTTCACCGCCGTCGGCAACCCTTGCCCTTCCTCCTCATCCTCGTCCTCTTCCACATAATCGTAGTGCTCGACGGTGACCTTGTTGACGTTGCTCGCCTGCTCCTCGTTCTCCCTCTCTTCTGCCTCCTCGGGCGGAAGGGTGAACCTGCGCGGCAGGTCCAGCAACCTCGGGTCTCTGCTGATTTGTTTTTTCCGCTTGGGGTTGTCGGCGAATCGTGGCGACGGCGTCGTGGTGACCCCGTTGGCCAGGTCGGAAAACAGCGCCACCAGCGACTGCTGTTTTGACCCGCGTTCCCGGTGGTCCATCAGCTCGGCCAGGGTCATGTTTCGGGAGGACAGCAAGGCTGCCAAACTGACCGGACTGCCGGGTTGCAGCAACTCGAGGATGTCCTCGCGCGAGTCGGCCTTTTCGCCATCCTCGGACAACCAGTACCTTTCGCTCTCCTCAGGGTATTTTGGAGGTGGGGTGGTGGTGCCGCGTTTAAGGTAGGACGACCTTTGGGCTGCTTTGTACAAGTCGGGTCGTTTGGTTGTTTCAGGTGCTCTGTAGACGATTTCAGGGTAGGTCTCTTTGGCCACCGAAAGGGTCTCAGGTGGAGAAGTTGTACTCGAAGGTTCGGGTTTTTGAGTGGCCACTTCATTTTCAGAGCTCTGCTGTTCCTTTTGGACCTTCAGGGCCGTGATGGCTCCCTTTTTGCCCTGGAGGAAGTCGGCCAGCGACAGGTTGCGTTGCTGGAGAATCTCGCTGAGACTCAGGGTGCCGGACTGTTTAAGCAGTTCCTTCAGATCCGGCCCAGCTTTTTGCGCAGGGGCCTGCTGCTCTCGTCGGCCGGCGGAGTACGATTTGCGATAGGATCGGGCATCTTTTGGGGGTGACGCTGCTGTGGGCTGTCTCGTCTTGGGCGGCACTGCGGAAATTGTTGTTCGAACGACGGGCGCGCTGGTGTAAGTTTCCTGCTCGTCGATGTGTATCACTTGGATTGGCACGATGGGAATCAGGACGTCGGGACTGGGCGCTGCCCTTGCTGCCGACGCTCGCTGCAGCAACTCCACTGGGCTCAGAGCGGCGTAACGAGGCCGTAAAACTGCCGGTCTCGTATTCCTGAAAATAAAAGTTCCAGTTAATTAAATAGTTAATTTCATTTCACCAAATATTTGTACAATTAATTACCAAACCGGTAATGTACAATGTACATTCTTAATTGGTAAACCAATTAAACAATTAGGTTATCTGCATGTCAGGAACTTTTGGAATTTTTTCCTTTTTTGAAAAATTAGACGGTTTTTCTTTAATATGTTCCTTTTTTCAGTGTTAGGCCTTAAAATTTTTATTTTAATTTGAAAAAACACCTGAAACATCAAAGTTTTGTATTTATATTTAAAAAAAATATCCAAAATTATAATATATTCATGGCTTTAGAGGTCAAAATAAAACGTCTGAAAATATTAATTATAAAGCTTAATATTGTGTATATAGGAAGCATTCATTGCTGATAAAAAAAATTACTGCTCGATTTGTTTTACTTTTATAAATTGCAAAGATTTTTTAATTGCCTAAAGTTAACAATTGGGACACATAAATTTAGAATAACCGTAACAACGGATAAAAATAAGATAGCTGAAAATTAACAAGAGCAATTGGGCCGGCGCTCAAATAGCTCTTGGTGAGGAAGAACAAGCTTAAGTAGTTTTGCCGGCGCACGAAGTAATAGTAAGCTCGATTACCCGGCTACAACATTAACGTAACTGATGGGTCTGGTTGAAAGAAATTATCTTGTGAATTAACTTGGGCGCCGCGCGTGTCGGGGGTGGGTCCTCTATTTTGCCAAGAATGCGGCGGAAGAGGAGATAAAATTAAGTGCTCACCTCTCGGCGACGGGTCTCCATTGATCCTGCGCGACGCAGCAACCGGCCACGATCAAGAGCGGCAGCCAAGAAAACCGCGCCATCTGAAACAAAATTAGAGCAGCATTGTTTATTCTTCTCGTTCGTTTTTATTGCACAGTCGTTTCTGTGCGGCACTAATCCAACCGCTTGATCTTGATCTCCGACTCGAAACACTGCGATTTGTTTGAATGTAAACAGCAGCGACGAGAAACAGAGAAAGCTGCGCACTTTTGCACGCAAAGATTCTTCTAATGCATTTGTACAATCGATTCTCCATTTTAGACAGACGCGCGATACCCAAGCAGGAGATTAATTCTGTCAAGGCTTGGATTGAAATTCAAACATCTGCACTAACAAACTTGAATGCCGCAATAATTTAATACGAGCGGCAGAACATCTGCATAATTAATTTAAATGAATTGCTTCGACTCTAGTACGTGTAAATTATTCAGTGTCATAGACGTGTGACATGTCGTCCATTAAGCGTTTAATTAATCCATCCGTTATGCAATGGCATTAAATTTGTGATTCACACAGCCCTGTATTAATGTGCGATGCATTAAATCGTCAGCGTCAAATCTTCACTGAATTTTCAATGTTTTCATTAAACTTAAGTTCCAGATTTAAGCTAAAAAGTTACTCTGGTTAGTCTGGTTGAGACTCTGGTATAGTGAAAATTAAATAGCCCTTTTGTGCGCGTGCTTGTAAATTAATTTATCTCAACAGATATATCAAACCATTATCAGGAAAGAGGAAAGAAAAAAGCGAGCTTTAGATCAATAGGGAGAAATTAACTAAAATTGCTCTACATTCTCACCTAGCAGACTTTGATTTCTGCGTTTTACTTCTTAATTCAGGTTTTCCAAAGTCGTTAAAGAAATAAATAATAAAAGTGTATTTTTGGCATCTTATAGCGATAGGTGATAAATGGTTATCACCAATTTCATCCAGATGCTGATGAGATGAGACCCACTTATTCTTCCAGAAAGCATCCTGTTATTAAAGGAATTAATACAAAATTGAGATGGTAACGTTTGAAATGAAGCGTGCAGCCGCGGATGAAAGGCTCGGCCACCGGCCGTCATTAAAAACTGGGATAGCATCGCACATTACGCAGGCAGAATGTGTGACCAAAACGAAGGAACGTCTGCCTCTCACTCTCTAATTTTCATTTATCGTGCGCGGTTTCCGTGTGTGTACGCGATGATAAGCACAAAAGTGGAAAGGAGCAAAAACGGAGGCACGCAGGCGTTGCTGTTGCGGCCCGCAGTGGGTCAGAGCTCCACTTTTTGAACTCCTGCGGCAGTTCGGTCGTCTACAAGTTAGAAACGAAATTGTTCAGCTTGATCGACGATAATTCTTATTCATTCCGCCCGCTGCCAAATTGGCACTTTATTAATCTTTTGTGCCGGCGAAACGGGAAGAAAAAGTGAAACTGATTTTGTGTAAAAATTTATTACGTTTGGTCGCTTTCCTCTCTAGTTGCAAAATAAATACTGGGCAGATAACACAAATCGTGACTGAATTTTACAATTTCGAAGGCGAGAAGATGAAAGTGTGCGATGTGGTCGGCACTGGTCAATACCCAGCCAGCAACAATGAAGGCGACACTCTCTGTTGTCCGGAATGACTTTTTAATTCGGAGCACAATGGTGATCGGCGGGCGATCGGCTCTGTTAAAAGGGGATTTGAACGCGGCACGCCGCTTTTCATCCTGAGTGATTGGCTTTTGCATTTTGACAAATGAAAAGGATCTGCGGGGAACTTTCGTTTTATTTTTGCAATGCTTCAGAAAAACCAGGACTTTCAAAACTGATTGGTTGCTTTTTTAATCGAGTGAAGTGAATTTTTATGAAATATTTTTAGTTACAAAAATTCGCAATATGTTTGTTTCTGCTTAATTGAAGCTTTTGCCACCAAAATCAATAACTCCGTTAAAAGAGACTGGAGTGCCGTTCCAATATTTGATTTGGTTGATATTCGCGTTTTGATACAACTCGGTTCAAACAAATCCCAGCAAAAAGACCCAATTCCAAATAAAAGCCCTATGGGTAAGCTCGGCAATGCTTTCTACTTTATTGTATTATTATTGTTATATTGCGCCGTTTTAGAATCTCCAGTGCCGTAATTTGGCCCCCGTGCGTTCCATTAGTCCTGTATTATGTTCAACTATCACTGAAGTTGATCGTGGAAGTTGCGAAACTCGCGCACACAGTCATAATAACGAATGTGGCTGCTGCAAATCCATCATAGTTAAAAAGCCATAAAAGCAGCAACCTGCTTTTTTACGAGCAAAACTTGGAGCAAATTGCGACCATTTCCAAAAACCACGGTCACTCTTCGGCAATATGAAAATATTATCTCGAGTCGTGCACGAAAATTGCATCGCAAATAACAAGGCAATCTGGGCCGGTCATTAGTTTTTGTTTGCGTGGTCCACAATCAGAAAGTGGTCGATGGCGCAACACATTGCGACTCGCCAGACCGAACGGCAGAGATAAGCGGCGCATTATGCATGCAGAACACAACAAAGAAGAGCCAAACCGTTGTTTCCAGCTGATTGGCTCACACCGCTGCGAAATTGAAAGTGACCGCAATATTTGCACGGACGATTACGCGTGAAACGGTCGCCTTATTCCCTCGCTTCCATTTAAACAATTATATTTTCCACTTGAATATTCTGAACAGTAATTGCTTGATTCTTCTATACAATTTACGTCTCGAGGGGTCAGGAAGCTGCGGGTAGATTACATGGATTTGTTTGCACGGTAATGCCTTAATTGGTCTCTAATGAATTGGCCTCGCAGCCGCTTTCTCGCCACTTCCGTCGGGACAACATTTGTATCGATCAAGCAAAAAAGTGGAAGCTCTTCAGGTTAATTGGATGCGCTTGGAAAAAAGTGGTAAAATTAAAAAGTGAAGAGCTTTCACCTCTTTTTTTTGCATACATAAATCGGCGTGCGCGGTTCGTTTTGTTTCCGGCCGCACGTGAGGCGTTGATGCAATAAAGGGTTGTTAATTTTATATGAAGCCGCTGAATAGAATTTGCATTTTGATTAATAGCCAATTTACATAACTGATGAATAAGTAGAGATTTAAAATCAGTGAAACTTAAAAAAGAAAAAAGAAAGATGCTGATGCTTTGTGGTAATTATTGTTAAAATTATTTTTGAATTATTACAATTATTGTTTCAATTTTAAACTTAACTTTTCATTATAATTTAATAAATTAAATTGACGAAGTAAAACTCTCAAATGGTTTTGATGTTAGATTCAATAAAATATTAATGTTTTAGCGACGTTCGTAATAATTGCAAAATCAATATATAATGTGAAGTTGTAAACCAGGCTCAACTTCTTGACAGCAGTCACGTATGCAACCAATTTGCAATTTGCATTTGTTCAAAAAACGAATTTGCATGTGAATAGGGCGTGATGATTATGCTTCCAACATTTCCATCTCGCATCTCAAATTACTTTCATGCAAAACAACTTTGGTTTGCCGCTGAAGAAAGTACTTGAAATAGATGAGATTTCTCGGCAGCGCATGAATCAAACGCGATTTCAATACCGTCCGCTCGCGCACATAATTATGTGACAGGCTAAAAGCGACGAACACGCGTTTTCCATCAACAAATATATACGCTTCCAACAACTTATCCAAAGCATAGCACGGTAAAGTTCGCTTCTTCGAGAAACTCGTCGCGCAGGTCAGCGTTTCATTCAGATTTCTCATTTAAAAGGGAAAGAGTCAAGGCGAGTTATCAAGCCAAATGAGCAAGTTTTGCAGAGTAAAAGTAGTTTTTGAGGAGAAAAAAACGTCGCAGCTCGAAAACAAGTTTGATCGCTCGCGTGTTGCTTCCACCTGAATCTAGACGGGCGTGTTTACTTTTTAAAAAGTGTCGGATTTCTCTCTCTGGCTCGCTCTAATGATGCGACTGACTTTGGCCAGCCATCCCAAAACCTGATTACTCTCGTCCTTCCCAGTAAAAGTCACTGCGACTTTCTATACGCTGCTGTCCGGTGTAGCTGGAAATTTATTGCCTTCTCGGGGCCGATCGCTTTTCAAAATTGCTAAACGCATCCTCGTCTCGCTTGGATTTGCTGATTCTGTTTTATGACTGGTGTTTCTACGGTTATATAAAAAACAGAACACTATTGCTTTTTGGGCTCTAGTTTAACGGCTGTTTAATAGCATTTTTTGCAATTAGCCAACTTGTTTATTGCACGGTCATAATATTGACCAGCACCGTGACCTTCATTATTTGATAGTTTGCAGTTTATGCCTCGGCGTTGTAAACTTTGCAATTTAACCTAATATGAGCAGGATTCATTTCTAGACCAAAGATTGCAATCGTAATTTCCAACAACCGCGACTTATGATATCGATTTTTATACCTTCCATGTAATTCGTCATAACAGAGGGCTTGAGAAGTTTTATGAAACCATTTATTTTGAAAAATCATGTGAATACGTCATTTATGACTTGGGCAAAAATACTGTTCAAAATTATCGTCCTTTTGAAATCGCATACTATTTTTGCTCTTAATTTCGAAGTGCAAATGTGTAATTTGTGAAGAAGCCTAGGATATTTTGGGTTTCAATGTACCCGATTTTTACGGAACCTTGAAAAATTGCACCTCCATTCCTTGGCCATGTCACAAAGTTTGCCATTAAAAGATCCCCTGAATGTCCCTGCGAGGCCGGGTTTGCAATTCCCTCATGCACGAGTCCTGCTTTCCAACAATACTCCTAAGCAATTTTTTAAATAAAAGCTGTATGCTATTTCCCAACGCTGGAAATCTGACAATTTGCAACACCAACGTCAATTTTATTAAAACATCCCACACGTTGTCGCATTAAGCAGAGATAATGGATTATTTTTCACAGCTAGTGCATACTAAAAGCCGCATTAAAAATTATGTGCGGTGCGGTTGCACTCTCATATTTATAAAAAATAATAACGTCATTTCGCAACGGGAGAGCGCAGGAAGCAAAACCGCGTTTCCTCTTGACGCCTCTTTGCGCTGCGACCACTCGGAATCAATCTGTCCTGCAATTGCTCATGAATTGTACGTGCATGTGAAAGTGTGCGACTGCTTTTTTCAAGCACAAATGCGTCGCATTATGCATGCATGCGTGCGCTTGAAGATTCAATTAAACTATCGGAGCGGGAAAGTCGTCTTCTTCTCTAATTCCACTCCAGTTGATATAGAATTGCGATTCGCTTGTTTACTCGCCTGCGCAGTAAATTCAAATTTGCTTCTCCGCAAGAGCAGCTCGCGGAGTTTAATTGCGACTCGCGCTCAACCACGGCGGATTTGCAGTTAATTAAACGATGCGGTGTAGACGTCACGGATGCAAATATTTGACTGCCGTTCTAATGCTGAATATGAGATATTGAGAGCGTGAAATATTCACCAATAAACTGCAATTCTCGAATTAAACAGAGATTTGATATGAATGTTGTGTTGAGTGAATGATTATGGCGCACCAGACAAGGGATTTGTGGCGGAATATCAGATCCAGATGAATTTGCGGCACATCGCTGGTTTTCAATATGCACTCGGTTTTTCTGGGAATTCAGGGCTGATAAAATATATAACATGATCCATCCGTACATGCAGCCGACTGCAATAATGCCGCACACTCCATTCTTACAACGACGTTAGTTTTAGTGCATTTTGATGCTGCAAACAATCGCAACTGCTCTGATTTGCAAATTTAAATATTGGATGAAAATAATTTTTAATAATTAACTAATTGAATTGAAGTGAATTAAAAATTATTAATTATTTATCCTTATCCCTTCAACCATATTTTTTTTCTGGTATTCTGGAGCACTCTTGACTATCAGAGCTTATTTTTTTCCAAAATAGAACCAATTAATTATAGTCATATTTTTCTTTTTATTCTTTGCCTTTAATTTTTCATAAGAAATCTGATTTCCAGGAAAAGGTTTCAAAATTTATAGGTGGAATTTTAGCGAGAATAATCTCTCATCTACCCCAACAACATAATTATGTTAAAACCAAAATGGGGTTCTTTTAAAAAAAAATATTCATTGAGAGTTAAATCTAGCTTTAAAACACTCAAAAATGCAAAGCTAATAAATATCGTTTTTTTTTCTTCGATTATCTGGGTTTACCACGGTGATCAAGTCTCTTATGATGTTGGGCGTTTAAGCAGATATCTACTAGTTTTAAATCCTTTCATTTTTTATCTCATTTCCAATTTAAATTTTGATAGACTGATGAAAGTAAATAATAACAATAATTATTTAATTCAATTTCAAAATAAAAACAATAATAATAATGTATATTCTTTACTTTGTATTCTCAGTAACTCACTTCTTGAACTTTCGATGGAGTTCATTTCTGTTATTACTAGCAATAAATAAAAATGCAAAAAAGTTTTATGTAGCAACGCAGTGACTGCAATTAAAATTGTCGAGAGCGTATATAACTATATAGCACATCAAAAACTGAATGCTTGCTTTAAATTAAAATTCACTTTGCAGCAGGTAGAGCAGCCACTGCAGGCAAAACATTTTAATTACTTTTGCCACCCTCCAGTCAACTGACGACAGCTGCGGTAGATAATCGCGTCTGTAGACAAAAAGCAAGAGCACGCACGATGCAACCTGCATTTTTCGCTTTGCTCAAAGATTAAAAACAGGTTGTGTTGCGCTTTCAAATAAAAACGCATGAAAGCGCAAAGGTCCGCTGACCCTCTGCCTGCATTCACGCTTCTTTGAGTTTTACTATAATTTACACTACCAGAACACACACAAGTTGTTGTTATCACAGATTCGCCACGCTAGTAATTATTCTTCCACTCGCCACCAGTTTTACATGCCGAGTTTATTTTTATGATAAATTTAATATCGGATCATTTTTATTACCGGAGAAAAAGTTTTCCTTCGTTTATTATGGAGATCCCTTTCTGTGTATGTTATGGCCAAGCACTTTCAAATTACTTCCGTTCCGAGGACACATTATGGACGGTCTCTTTTGTTTTTCACAACGCGCGGATTTCAATCTCTCTTTATGCAGATAATGAAATTTTGAAATTGCATCAAAGTTTCGGGCGAAAGTTTTTTAATACGTCCCATCTGCGTGTCAATAAATTGTTGTAACTCAAACGAGGTCTATGAGAACAAACCGACTTTGTTTTGAAACAAGCTCCCTATTATGTTCTGAGCGAACAATCGGTAGTCGACAAAATTGCGTGCCGTGATTTGTGAGAAATGTTTGAGTGAAAATTAGAATAGCACATTTTTATAATAGTGAGCTCGTGCCTCAATTTTTCTCACGCAAAGTGAATCGAGAATGTCAGTTGCAAAATTTGCTAAATGGAAACACAAGTGATTTGGCATCTCGCCACGCGAAGTGATTGAACATAATTTGCTTTGTCTGCAATACTGCACGTGTGGTTTTGGTTAAATTATCCTAGTCAAGAGATTCTTAGTGAGCCCAATTATTTGCACAGCGATGCACAGCCGCCAATATTGATTTCTGGTGACAACAATATAGACCTCATTATGCATCCAGCTAAATCAAACTGAATAGCTGCGGATTGAATAGATTGATAATTTCATTGGTGGCAATAATTAAGCGATCAGTCAAAGTTGAAGTATGAAATCTGAAAGTTTCAATTCTATGGATTTTTTTGGAAGTAGAGGGGGTGCATAAAGATTTTTTTTCAATTAAATCTCAATCAAATTATTCAATTAAATTTCAATTATTCCTTGATTAATTTTACACAATGTTACTCACGGTTCTTAATTGCAAATTATCTATTAATTTGTATTGAAAATAGTCCATGATTTTTATTTTTTATTCGACCATCGCAAGATTGCAAATACTTGCAATAATTTTAAATTTTATTGTTCCCAAATAATGAAAATGAATTATGATATTTCTACAAATGCCACAATTCTAATTAAGAGATTGAATTAATTTGAAAATAATTTTAAAGAAATTTTATACTCACTTTTCTCAACGCTGATGGTAACAATTTGTATCCGAACGAAATAAACGCAGCTAAAAACTCCTCATGTCCGTGGAAACGGCTCGACCAGGGCCGCCGACCATGAGCACTCGGAGCTTTTCTCAGGGCAACAGGTGGAAGGATACTGCCGGAGAAATTCTTAAATGATTAAGATTGCCGCCCGCTTTGCCGCCCGGCCCACTTTCCCCACTTATATATCGTCTTACCTTACTTCGCTCGCACTCGCAGCAACGAGGATTGCTGTTCACCATCATTTGTGTGCTTACAGACTGAACGTACAGTACGTACATTAGTTGATCTCGTTAGCACCTCGTCAATTTAATTGCTCGCCTCCTCGCCTTAACTAATCTCAACGCAAGTGAATTTCCATTAGTGCCACGAGCAATTCTTGATCTAATGCAAGCTCACTAATTCAAACGCAGGTTCCGTTATTTTTGGGGCTAGCGCTAATTAATTAATTGAAATAAATTATGAATTTGACGTTTCTTAATTACTCAATTTTAATTGCACTTCTGTTCAATTACTTCTAACGTGAAAAATAATTATAAAAGAACATTCTTTTAACAAATTTTTTTGCTCAAACCCGGATTATTTGAAAAAATTGCATCTCAGTAGTTTATATTTCTCTGAAGTTTTATTATTTGATTATCTGATATTAAAAGCAAAGGTTAAAAAATTTAATATTACATGAATGTGATGGTGAAAATATTTTCAAAACAATAGAACAATTATAGAACAAAACGTTTTTACTCCAATTTTATTACATTATCATTAACATATAAAGTGGAACCACCAGTTAAAAAGATGCATTTTTCCATAATTTAAATAAACGAATCGATATTATTTTACGCAAATCAATTTAATGTTACTGCTAATAAGTAAAAATATATGAAGTCATGCAAAATTATAAAAGAAACTTCTCTCGAATATTTAGTTGGGTATATTTACAAACATTTACAACCACTTGAAAAATGCTCAAGAAAAGGAAATATAATTTTTAGAAATTTAAATTGTCCAATTAATATTTGGCATACTAAAACATTGATGAATTGGTTAAAACAATAAATAATTATTGAAAATCCAGATTTAGCAATTAAATAACGCTGCGTCTGCTTATCAGCCTATTTAAAAACCACGATCTGTGCCAAAGACCTTGCAGAAAAAAGGTCAAGTATGTGGGCGCCAATTAACACCAACATTGCTGAATCATCATCATCATCCTATTTCCTATTAATTCAGTTCCGCTTGTTGCCGAAAGCGAATCTCGTGAGAAACAAGACGCAGATGATGGCGGTGGGAAGCTGAAAGAAAGAAAGAGTTGGACACGCGATTTGTTGAGAGAGAGACGCACATGGCGTTGGCCCACTGGCCCCCTTGTCGCTGGAGCTGCCAACAATTAGGCTCCGCGTTTAAGCTGTTCACTGTCGCTTCGGTCTCTTCTGCCGGTGAGCTCAATCGAGATGTGATAGATGGATGCGAGCGAGAAGAAAGTGCGAGTCGCTCGTCGTGCGCTAATTGGATCGAGATGACTTTTTCTCTTGCTTAACGAGCAAATACATATTCAATGAGTGACGCGAGTTTTTAGACCAGATTTTTTTCTTGCACCAGACTGTAATGAACTTTTAAAGCGCTTGTCTAGCGATTATTTGAACAACTTTCCGCGGCACCAGGCGGAAATAAATTGTAAAGTTATATCTCGGCTCAAAAATGAGTATTGATCTTCAGTCTGATTTGGGGGTAAGTGCGTCAGAGTCTAAAAGTTTTGCCTCTTTGCCCGCGGGAGGGAGAAATGTGGTAATTAATTTTGGGCGTCCCATCGGCATGCAAAAAGTTTTGCTTCTAGAACAAATAATTAAAAGCACTACTAATTTAAATTTGCAAGTCTGTAGGCTTTTGTTTGGGATACAGAATTTCTGTGTGAAAATTTGAGCTTGATTTCCCTAAAAAATTCTGAATTTTTATTTGTTGGAAGAATAATTTATTTGTTAATCATTTTACGTTTAAACTCATCATAAATTTTAATCTAGGTTATTACAGATATGAGATATGCAATGCACCATCTATAATAATTATTTCTTATTCATTAATAATAAAATGGAAATAACCAGTTGTTTTTTTAATCAACACGTGCTGAATTGCAATTATAAACAAAAATTGGTCAAGCTTGTAGCTATTCAAAATTCTATTTGAAACCTGAAAGTGAGATCATTTAGTGGAATTAATTCCGACATTCTTTGCACGACCTTTGCCTAGTCACCGACAAATTAAAATGCAAATGAATTTTCGCATCCGTGATTCCTGCCTCTGAAACCTCGACGCACATTTGCAAAAAGTGGCGCTACCCTGAAAATAGAAACCAAGGGCGGCGGAGCGCATGCCTTATTCATCTACCCATCTCATTTTCTCCGACTCTCCCGCGGGATTTGCATACAATCCTAACAAACATCCTGGCGACGCATTTGAACTTGGAATGTTTTCGCCGCTGCTACTCACCTCCAAATCAGTCTTAATTTAACGCTCGTCGACCGCATTACTTATTATTCAAGTTCATGATCTGGTGAACCATTTCTTCAGGTCTAACAAAGTGGCACCGCCGCAGAGGCATGTTAATGAACGGAGCTTCAAAAAGAGAAACTGGCAAAGAATTTGTCAGATAAAAGCGTGCTGCTCCAGATTGCCTGTACAAATAATCGGTGATTGCCTCAAATATTTCTCGAGTGTTTGTGCTCCTGAGGAAACGTGCAAGTGGTCTTTCATCTACTTTATCGTTTTGGCCTTGGTTTTTAACAGTGAAATGGGACAAAAGTAACAGATTTTATATTGAAAGGAAAGTCACTTTAATTTAACAAGCCGCTTTCAAGTTATATCTTTATTTTTTACTGTTGTATATTCTACCCTTTGTTTTTAATTTTTTTTTATCGCTGTTTTGTTTTATTTTGTTCACTATTTTGATATAATTCAGACTTTGAATTGTGAGTTATATAGAATATTGAGGATTTTTAAATTTGGGTGTTGGGCCAAATAAAATTATCAAAATACGTCCGTAGTATTACATTATATTATTCGAGATGGTCTAAAAGAAGTATCAATAATTCAATAAATATATTAAATAAATCAAGAGTCATGATCTGAAAAAAAAAATAGCTACGAGAAGAATTTTTTTTATAATAAATAAAGTTTTGTGCTTCATTTTTAAGAATTCCGCAAGTATAATAATCCGTAGTAATTAAAAAAAGAACTCAATCGTATCCGTTTACTCTGACAATCAAAACTCTCCTGCAGAACTAGAATAGCAAAAAAACGCCAACACAAATGTTTTAGAAGTTATAAAAGTTATCACTCGTAATTGTTAGAAAGGGAAAAACGGCTGTCAAACTAAATTTTTCCTCGCTCCGTGGGAATAAACTCACTTTTATGCCACCTTCATTCTCAGTATATAATTTATGTGTCCTTGCATTAATTAGCATCGCATTCTAAATTGAGCGCGGTCATGCAAATTACGCTCTAATTGAGCAGTCTCTTGGGATACAACATAAAAGCAAATTTGGGAGGAGATGCTCCAGCAGCAATCGTGGCAGTGAAAGTGAAGACTGTTCAAAACTTTGGCCTGCGAAACATATTGTGCAGTCAGCGGAAGTTGGCTGCCCTTTACCTATCGCCTAACCAATCTGGATATGAGCGGTGGATAAACCTGAAGAGAATTTATAAACACTTGTTATCACCCGAGCGCTGATTCTTCAGCGCTGAGCTGAAATAGAATCATAAAAGTTAGTGAAGTTTGTTGATGAATTAAAATTATAAAAAAATTAAATGTTGTAAATGTTTAAAGAAATCTACTGTTTATTATTAATTATGATGATTGTAAATAAATTGAACTGATTGTGTGTTATAATATAAATACTGTTAAATCTCTTATTTTTCAAGATAAGAATGAATTTTTTTACATGAAGTCCTGTCATTACTTTTATGAAATATAGAGTATCAGATCCAAAATTAGCACGATTGTTAGATTTTATTGGATTCTACAATTTGAATTATTCTTTAAAGGAAAATCAATGATATTTTTTGTTATTTTAGTTTAAAAACCATGGATTACATTTTAATTAATGTCTATCGCGTTGATTGGCTTCCAATGAAAGATTTTTGGAAATTTTTTTTTCGCCTTTTCGCGTTTTGATGCTAACATGTTGCGAATTTGGCTGGCGCTTCACTTCAATTCTTGGAGCGAAATCGCGTAATCTGTGCTCTCTTGCATTAAAATTAATGCGACTGAAGTCATAGGCGCACGCATCGGGTGAAATCTTTCCTGGTTAATCCTCGCATTTGTTTTGTACGTATAAAGTAGCGATTACAAGTGCGGTTGTGCCCGTGTTGGTGCGCTCATGGAATTATTAATTGGGCAATTCGCGCGTGTACGCCTCTTGGACTAGAGCAGATTACAGAAGCAAAGACCGATTACGGCGCTGGAATTTAATCACGCCACCGTGTTATTTTGCGCCATTGTTATTTCTCTAGTGGCCCGTCGTCCTCTATATTTTATTCATATATACGCGAGTAATTTTTGCCATCATGCATAAATCAGTCGCCGTCGCCACACAACACCGTCGGAGCAGTGTAGCGTGCAATTTCGCACAGTTAATTGAACGCCATTAATAACGACCTTTGTTTAATTATCTGCAGGTATTGCGTAATTGCTCAATTAAACGGCGCCATTCAAAATTTATTGTCTTTTCTTGTGTACATTACTAGCGAAACAATAAACTTTTTGCTCTTGTGCAACGCTTGTTGTTGTTGTTTCGGGAAAAACAATTACGCGCCTTCTCCAGACATTGCGTGAATGTAATATATGTATATTATAATGAGCAAAAGCACTCGCTCTTTAGTAACCGTACACATAAGATTAAACAAAGAAAATATAGCACGTGGTAGAATATAATAAGTAGTGTGGAACAATTAAATACTTATTCCCAGAATGGGCTAAATATTTACGACTACGCCGACTACAGTATTCTAAGCAGAAGCACTTTGTTTTTGTTGTTATATTAATATTAGTTTCTGAAGAAGAAAAAACAGTAATATTCTTGCATTTTAGTTATTATTATAATTCAAATATATTTGCTTTCTTTGTAATTACCTAACTAAAAGTAGACTATTCACTTCTTTAGAATGAGAATTTACAAATTTAATATGTTGAAAAACAAAATGTGGAAGGACTAATTTAATGAGTTATACTAAAATTTTGTTGTTTTCAGCATTTATTTATTATTTAATTTTATTATATTTATTATTACAATTACTACAATCTACTTTTGTATCCAATAATTAATATAACCAATTAAAATTTTAATTTGCTGTTCACAGATGGGCCGTGTCAACTGTGATGACTCGCCAAAATTTTGTTGTCAGCTCAGATGGCAAGAGCATCGTCAACGCACTCATACCTCTTTGGGATCTCTGCAACCATGAGCAAGGACGAGTAAGTAATTTCAAAATAAACTTTTCACCTCTAACTTTGTATTGCTGTTGGGATATTGAAAGAAAATTAATAATTTGCAATTTCATTTCACGTTTCTCAACATCACATAATACTCATTTCTGCACAATATTGAAGCGCTAATTTTGAAATCCTTGGATAAAGTATATATTGTTTTCTGGAACTAGTTTAAAAGTTTATCATTTGTTTTCAGCTTTCAACAGACTTTGTGCCTGAAAAGGATAGAAGCGAGTGTTTAGCCTGGCGGAGTTTTCCAAAAGGAGAGCAGATTTTCATATTTTACGGAGCACGGCCCAACGCAGAGTTTCTCGTACACAATGGATTTGTGCCATCGGACAACTCACACGACACCCTCGCCATCCGCCTTGGAATCAGTCACGCTGATCCCTTGGGTGACAAAAAAAGGACCTTGCTGAATACGCTTGCTCTGCCCTGCAGCGGCGAATTTCTACTTCATGCTGGACCTGAACCTGTTGATGCCAAACTTAGAGCCTTTTTGAGAGTATTTTCAATGACCGATGGTGATTTTATTGCATGACAATCGTCAATCCTTCTAATTCCTTGCCATCTTTTGCAGAACTTGACCACTGGTTATCAAAGCAAGATGGTGGCAAAGATTTGGAGTACGTCGACTGCGCCTTGGACACAAACTTGGAGTCGAGGGCATGGACATTCCTGAAAACAAGAGTGACACTTCTTTTGGCCTCCTACTCTACATCTTTACAGGTAATTAAATTACTTCCAGGCTTCGTCATTGCTACAAAATGATTTTTTTACTTATGAAGCAACTAATTTGATCAAATTATATTAATTATTGAAAATTTATGCTCTAGGAGGATGAGATTTTGCTTCAGTCAAGAGGAATAAACCCATACAAGAGACTGGCAGTTCAACAGCGACTTGCTGAAAAGAAAATCCTGCACTCAACTTTGAATTATGCACAACAAAGGCTCATCCAGTGATCATTTAAAAGAAAGAAAAAATATCACATAACTTGTCTTAACTTACCTCTGTTACAACTCACCAGCTATTCATGTTTTGTTTTGTTATGTTGTGCCGTTGTTGTTGCTTTTTTGCCAAGTATTATTTGTTCTAACTTTTTAGTTTCTCTTTGTGAATTAGAGGGCATTTAATTAGTTTTTATTTGACCGAATAGCAAAGATAATGACTAACTTGTAATTTTATTTCCTTTGTTTTGCCATAAATTATGCCAAGAGGACATATCATCACAACATAATTATGTACTATTGATTGTGATATTAATTTGATTGTATATTTTGCAAATCCTTGTTTAAATAATACAATCAAAGCAGTTTTTAGTACCCTACCCCCTTTCTGCATCATTTGAGCATTTTAGACCAATTCTAATGATTTTCGATTAAGGTAAAAATTTTATCTCTGCTTTGTTAACTTTTGCACACATTAGAAATAGGAACACCAACTTATCTGTGAGGTATAGTTCCGGAGTAAAGATAATCTGAGCTCTAACAATAGGGTAATAATAAGTAATTCTTTTTTCTTCGTGCAGTCCATTTTACCCTGAAAATCTATATCGCTTGTTAACTTTTGATACTTTTCTGCTCAGCTTCCAACTACTGGCACTTGTACTTAACATTTCTTGAATGAGGAATAATATCAATTAACTGCATTATAAATAGAAAACTATGTGTCACGACTTGAAAGTGAGGTATCTGATGAATAAATAATGATATTGTATGAAAGCAATTTTAATTTGATAAACACATTAATTCATTATATTATCATCCTAATTGTAAGATCGAATTGAACTATAAGAGATTGCATAATTTGTTATTGGTGCACAAATGAAATTTATTTCCATTTCTATCGTCCAAGAAATTAATTTACAAATTTCAATTAAAGCTGTTTGATATCATTGTGAGAAAAAAAATGACGATTAGTGTGAAAAGTAAAGTGCGTAATTATGGGTTTAAATTATGAAACAAAGCACAGACTATGGAGTATATAGTGTAACATGAAATGTGAAGTTTTTTGCACATCTACTGAAGAAGCAATATTCTACATACGTAAAAATATTAGAAAATAATTTATTTCCAAATTTTTTAAGACCATGTAAACACAGCCAATTGCAAACCAAAAATTGTGCATGAATTGATTTATTTTTAGGATGAATATTTTATTGGGGGGAAAATGAAAGGATAGACTTATGCAAAAGAATGGAAAGGAAGGTTAAAGTTATGGAGAATTGCACAGTTAAACACTGTGCAACCTGATCACTTCCCTGCTGAAGAACATCCAGGCTGGCATAGTTAGCCTGAAAACCTCGACCGTGTCAGTCGACTTGCTGAACCATGGATCATATACCTTCTCCATTGGTTGGAAAGCTTTATCCAAGAGCACACTTGAGAAGGCATATACCTAAAATTATTCATTTACAAATTGAAGATTTACGAAAATCTAAATTAATTATAGCCAACCTTAATGTGGACAGCTCCACTGTGTTCATTGACCTCAGAAACAGCAACCTTGTTCACAACCAGCTTCTGGTTTTCCTGCACGCAGAACATCGTACTTCCAGGAAAGTAGCCTTTGAGCATCTCGAAACTCTCCTTGCTAGCAAAGAGGTCATCAGTTGTAGGCTGAAAGACCATGTGTCCTGGCAAAGCGATCCTATCCACCTCACTTATTACACTCGTCGGACTAATGTGAGTGTGGAGGAACTCAAATTTAATTTCACAGTACTGAGGAAATTTGTTGAGAAAGTGCAACGACTTCGTCTCGGAGCGTTGCCTGTGGAAAAGCACAAAAGTGCCAACTCTGCTGGTACTGGAAAATGGCCCTTCAAACTTGAATGGCTCCATTTCGTAAACACTTAGTTTGGGCAATATGCGCCAACTGTCCGACAGGATACGAAAGTACACTCGCGAGGTTAACTGAGGATAGCTCACTGGCGGAGGAAGAGCTGCAAAAGGGGTTAAATTAGCATAAATTTGGTGGAAACAACCTCCTTGTGATAAAATGACAACAGGGTTGTCCTCATTGAAATTTTTATTAGGGCGTTAAAACTAGAGATAATTTAAAACAACCTGAAAAACGTATTAAAGAAACGATTATAAAATATACTAAAGAAAAATACAACACTTTGAATCAAAACATGAAATTTATTCAATGAGGATAAGCCTATTTTCATTTCATCATGAAGGATGTAGAATATCCAATTTTTTGCCATACATAAATACACTTATACGAAGATTCATTTTAATTTTTCACTGAAGCATGATCGACAATTTGATACATGAATGTATCACCTGTCAAGGAACTTCAGGTATTGGAATATAACATACTTTACCAAAAACTGTGAGGTCCATAGTAAAGTACTTTACGCATAACGTTATGCGTTATGATTATGAGATAAATAAGAGCATTTTATAACTTTTATCGTCATAATAATCAACGTATTGTTATGATTTTCTCCACCTGCAGCAGCATTTTTGCAAATTGTAACATCTGCACTGACAACAGTCAGTCCTTGTCTGTTACACAAATTCAGTGGTTGCTGGTACGTGTTGAACGAGGGTATAGGCACCTGGCCGCATGGCCATTGGTTTTGAAGTTCATTTGGCGCTGGGCCAACAGTCTGTGTGTAGGGTGCAGTCACAGAAACTGCAGTAGCAATGTTCAGAGCAGGTGGAATAAGGAGTGATTGCTGCAAAACTGGCTTGGTAGAGAGTACGCTGACCTCCTGGGTTTCAAAAACCAACTTTTCTGTTGGTAAGGGTTGAACCTCTTTCCTGTTGTTCACATATGACAGCACCTAGATTATTCAGTAATTTAATATTTATATTTTAATAGAGTTGAGCAAACCTCGATGTCATCCGATGCAGAATCATCACATTTCTCAATACCAGCTTCAAAGCACGCCTGTTCTAAAATATTCATTTTTCTAGGGGAACCATCAGTCTGATCCTCTACTGCTAGATCGGAGTCAGTTTGCTCCAACAAAAACTCTGGAATTGAAGGCTCCCAATGGTCTCTGGGTGCGTCAGTTTTAGAACTAGGTTCTGATTCTTGTTTTACAATTTTTGTTCCAGCCCAGTCAAATTTTCTCTTCTTGAAAGGTAGACAGTTGTCAGGAAGGCTGTCCAAGCTAGAATTGGCTGGTGTGTAGGTGTTCTCAAAAGATAGGTCAAGGCAACAAGCAGTGCCCCCGGAAGGGCTTTCTACAGGGTCTTCCTTGCTGACCACATGAGACGACCAACAGGCACTCTCGGAACTCTGGTTCACATTCAATCCAATTTAATAATAGTTTTTTTTTAAAAATTTATACCTTCTTTATACGAAGTTTGCTTATCTTCTTTTCAAGTGTCCATTCTGGCGAAGGAGGCGCCTCAAGGCAAGTGTTTGTTGAAAAACTGCTATAATTGGGGTCAAATCCTGGAAAAGGTTTTTCCCAGTCCAACTTTTGTATTGCACTGTCAACCGAATGCAGTGTGTCTGGCATCTGCAATTAAGAATTTCGAGCATTGAAATCTCCACAGCAATGGCAACCACATATATGTATATTGAGCAATAAAATTTTTTACCTTATTGTATAGCTTTTTGTAATTCTTGTAGACCTTCTGCGTTTTCTTCATCAACTGAGGCGTACTCCTCTTCAACTTTGGTTTCCGGCCTCTCTTCTTAGGGCCTTCCGTCAACGTCCCAGAATAAGCAGGATAAGTTGATGCACTTTTCTGGGCAAGCTGAAGGAGGCAATTAGCTGCCTCTTGTTCCTCGGCTCCCATCTGCTAAATTCATAAAATAAAATGATGAGACTGAACTATGTGATACTTTGAAATTTGTTGCAAATTATAAAAAGGAGAATGTTGTATGTTGTGTGATGATATGATTTAGATTTACATGAATTTCATGTGTGCATAAGTATAACTATAAAACGTGGCATGCTCAAACTTGTTGGAAAATGATGAGTGCGACACATTTCATTTTTTTTTTAACAATTTAAATTAAAAGTTTGACATTTCGAGCATCACTAAATCCACACAGGCTTATTCGCAAAATATTCAAATGCATTATCTAACAATAATCGAAACAACAATCTTGAACAAAAGAAAACTGAGGTTATAATGATAAAACTTTAAAAGAAACACACAAAATTTCACAATTTTTTAGAGTAGCACATGGATGTAGCAGACATACAAATTACGCCCTATTGAAATCCTTTGATTCAGGGAATAAATGATAAAGGACAGGAGAATAATATACACCAAAATTAAGAGAAGAGCTAAAATTGATAGAGTAGCATGCGACGCGAAATCTATCTAGAGTGATGATGACAACATTCTTGATACATATATTGCCACAAAAGTTATCTGCTAGGTATGCAATATATTTTTGATAAGTAATAATTCAAATTTGGCTGAACAGTCCTATTTTTAAATATCAAATAAGATTCAAGATCGTGTTGTACATAAAATCTTATTATGATCTCTGTTTAATTCACCGATAAAATGTTCTTACCTGGTTCATCATTACTTCTTGACGTTTCTTACGCGGCATGATGTGCTCAGTGCTGAGTGCACGGCTTTGGCTTCTACGTTTGAAATAGTGCGTCGTGTGTATGAATGCAGAGCACGTGAATTGGTCCCTTGTTTGCCGCCTGCAATAAAATGCGAAAGGTCAGTAGTACACTGGGCACTGGGTTGCGGAAAATTTTGAAATCCAGTCCAGACATGATACAAAATGCAAAGAATCTACAACGTGACGAATGGGATAGGCGACAACTTGTTGAGCCAAAACTGATTGCATTTTTCTGCTTAACAGAATCTAAATTTTGCCACCATACAAATCGGCCGCGTGGTAATGGAAATTAGTTGTAATAATATAACTTATAAGTAATAAGTTAATAATATTTAGGTCTCATAAAAATGAACATTTAACTTCTATCAACAAACCGACAAAAACAAAAACCCTGAATTATCAGAAATGAACACGATTATTGATTATTGCTAATAATATGCAAGTCGACTGTCAACTTGTCGAGTCGGTGAGATTGATGAGAAATTGAGAAGAAATCGAGATGTTAGGTTGGTGGAGATGGGGAGCGAGGAGAGAGGCGGAGTCAGAAAAATGATTAAATAGTTTATTAAGCAAAAATTGACAAAAGTGTTTCAATAAATTGCCTAGCAACTGTAGCAAGCCATGATTCTTCAACATTGTGCAAACTAGCAAAATGTCACATTTTCCTGAATTTTCCATCATAGAAGTATCAATTGTAGATTTAGTTTTAATTATCAAATCTATAAAAAAAAAACATACTGGCCACATAATAAGTAGCGTTCAATACCATCGATTGTTTAAAATTTTAATGAACCTACTGGAGCCAAACTTATTTATTTATTTCAATGAATATTATACAAAATTATTAAAAATAAAACATCACCAAAAACTAATTAATTTTGTTAGCAAATGCCAAAAAACACCATAAATAAAAATTCATCAAAAATATTTATTTAGCATTCAATTTAATTAGTTCAATTGATATGATGAAAACTTCATACTTAAAGTAATAAAAATTAATGGTGAAGATACCGTAAACATACGTTTATTATGTTCGATGGCAGGGCAACTGCGCCGTAAATAACACTCCCATCAAAAATACAAAGAAAAGAATAAATCAAATTAATTATGACTGTATGGTGATGCGTTCGGTATGCAAATTGTTTTATCTTGAATAAAAATCCTAGATGTTTTCCTTCAAGTTAGAAAACTTTTATGCAAACTTTTTGCATCATTTAATCAAAAGAAATTAATTACAAATTACACTAAACTTATGCGTGTCAAGTGAAAATATTTGTTGCATTATATTTTATTTAGTTACATTTGCATTTATTGAGTTTTGCATTTTTTTGTTTGATGCACTCGTGAAATAAAAAAAGCATGAAATAATATCAGAAAAGAAGGTGGAAGAAAACAACACAGGTCATATAATAATTACTGTCGGAAAACAAACGCAAACACAGCACATCATGGAATTGATGGAATTTCGAGAGTCTGGGTCTGGAATGTTCAAAGTTCGAAGGTTTCAGCCTACCCTGCTTTGTTTCTTTACCATTCCGTTGCAAGAATGTCGCAGCAAAACCAATTGAGACACGTTTTCGCCACAAAATCTTTCTTCTCTCCTCATGAACTACACGAATAGTCTCAAAAAAGAAAGTTAATCATGCAACGGCCGAACGGCCGGGCCAGGAGGCACAAGAAAGGAGGTGCTCGTGACTCGTGACTCGTGACGTGTGATGCCGTCTGTCTGGGTGTCTGGGTCTGTTCTCGTCTGATTTGTTTGAAAGAGTGATCGCCATTTTCATGGTCGAACATTTTGCACATTAAAATTCGTTTCGTTATTTCAAACGGAACATTCAGTTAAAAGGTGAGGTTTACCATTGCATTTTGCAGGTAAATAATTTAAATTCATATTCTTTGGTGAGATACAAGCAAGTTTTGTTGGAATTTTATCCAACGACATGATCAATCGGCACATTTTTCTCGCTGATTTATTTGCTTCCATGATGTTATTGTTTTGTTTGAAATTTTAAATTATCGTTTTATTTCTTGCAGATCATCCAAATTAAAGATAGCGATTGTATATCTTAATAATTTTCATATTTTTATTAGTTGCTTTCACCGCAATAATATAAAACTTCTATGAAATTTACATTAGGTATTTTTAATCCTATTCAATGTATGTATGTAATTTTTTTGCATATTGGTCATGAAAAGATCTTTTTATTTTGTCTTTTTTGGTCAAGAAAAAAATTAAGCTCCTATAGCTGGAATGCTTCTGGTGTTCTTACTAATTGCAATTATTGCAATCGTCATTTTCGAAAAATTTCTAATCCAGCCGTAATTTATTTCACAGCCCCATAATATCTGGCCCCTTGCAGTCGATGTTGAAAAATGCAGTCCTCATCTTTGTCCTTTTTGAATGGGAATCATTCCGAGGAGAATCAGCTGAACGGAAACGATGGAAACAAGTCTGCCGAGGGCAAAGATATAGAAAACCAGCGTGAAATAGGGACCTGCAGACTGTGTGCGCAGGATGCCGTGGGCATTGATTTGCTCCTGAAGGACAACAATAAGATCAGGGACATTGCCAAAATGTATTTGGCCATTGAGGTATGATTATTAAAAAATTAAATCGTCACGTTTTAAATCCATCATTTTATATAAAAATTCTTAGTTCATAGTTGGATTGCCCACGCACATTTGCTACTCATGCAGCACTTTGCTGAAGACTTGGGACACCTTCATGAGTGTCTTCAAACAGAGCCAGTTGACTTTCAAATGCCGGTTGGCTAACAATCGAGACAGTCAGTCGTCCACCAATTCGACCGAGCTAGTTTTGGTTACGCCGAGTCCTGCCAAGTCTCAGAAGATGTCCTTGACTCCGGCACCTCCTCGGAAACGCAAGGCTGAGGATCTTTCGCCAACAACTTCCGCTTCGTCCGCCCTAGCCAGTCCTCTCAGCAGCACTGACAAGGGAACTATTGGAGACGGTCGTAATTCGGACACAGACGAGGCGAGTGAGTGTCCATCGGAGGTTGTGGAGGAAAGGGCTGTAGTCAAGAAGGCCAGGAGGGGCCGACCTCCAAAAGTTATGCAGCCGATTCCTCGCATACCCCATCCAAGCCAGAATAGAAATCGTAATATACTTATTGTTCTTTTCTCTATTTATAAAGTTTTTTCTTTTTTGAAACAAAATTTCATTAAAAAGCAAAAACAGGATAACAGGGAAAACTTTTTTATGCGTATCAGAAGTTGCTTTAAATTTTCCTTTTTATTGGATATATTTTATTCCCTATTTATTTACAAATAACTTTCTTGAAAATAATTGTCAAGAAAATAATGCACGCATGAACTGAATATTTAATGGAATTAAATTTTTCAAAAATATGATTGACTGAAAAATTTTAATTGCACAAAAATAAGCAATTGTTTGATTTTCCATTAAATTTTTACAAATCGTATGATTATCTATATTACATGACTATTTCTATGAAATCACTTTGAAATATGTAATTAATTCCATTTTAATTTCAGCGCCTCCACAACATCAATTTTCTACTCCACCACCACCGCTCTACCAGCAGCCTCCGAGGTTTGTGTCTCCAGGACCCTTTGCTCGTCCTCTCTTGCCCAGTCCGTCACAGCAATTTTTGCCCCACTATTCGACCATTATGCAGCAACAGCAGCAAGCAGCCGTTGCCTTCCAGCAGCAGGTCGCTCAAACTGCCTTAGACTTCCAAATGAGTGTGCGGCAACCGGTGCTGGACGAACAATCTCTCGTCCTGCAGTCATACCTTGTCAACATCCCTCCGCACCAACACCAGAACTTTATTGCTCACTACATCAACAACTTGATTTTCATGAACACCGCTCAAAATAATGCTGCCTCAAATCAGATTGGACCTCTTCCAGATCACAGACTTTAAACAATGACGGTTTTTCTCATTACCGAAGGTAGGAATGAATATATTTTGCCTTTTTTTTTCTTTTTAAGTATATGCAAATTATGACGATGCTTCCAAAATTAACTTGAATTTCCTAATCGTTGATATTTTATATAATAAACTTTTCGGGGCATCACTGTGATCAAGCATTTTATTCACACACAAATAATGTGACCAAGGTAGATTCGCAATTTTGATACAACAAGGTGTTGTCTGGAGTCATGTTGTCTGACATCAGTTTCAAAAATAAGCAATTGGATGTTTTGAAACATGGGTCTTTGGGAACTTTTCCCTGTGGAAAAAGAGCTAGAGGAATTGGTGCACCCGATGAGCACCACTTTGCTGGGTCTCCAATTTCATCTTCATTTAAGGGCCCAACTGCTGTCATGTTAAGGGGTCTCACTATAATCATTGATGAAGTAAAGTGGGGGAAAGAAATAGTAACAAATTATCTTTTACATGTTGCATCAAATTGCATTAAATCATCTAACTCTTTTATATTCTCAATTTCTATTAGTTTCATTCCGATTGAGCAGCAGTACAAGTATGCGTCGCCGTAAGACTGAAAAAAAAATTTATTACCATATAAAAACAGTGGCGGTAAGCATTTTCACTCACAAAGTTGTGACTGTTGTTACCCTTTGCTACAAAATAACTAGCTCCATTGGGCAGACACTGATTTTCCAACGTCGGCTGAAATTTTGGTTTAAATTTTATTTGGTAAATTATAATTATGTTGTTGGTACTTTTCCCTGTTGTTTTCAATTGACCTATGAGTGCAGCCTTTAAACAAGCCAAATTATCTTGTTTGCCAATTTATTCAGTTTTATATTTTCATTTCTTACATTTTGCCCGCATTGATAATCAACATTGCAGTATTGATAGTTTGGCTCACACGGCAAAGTTGTTGGCAGCTGAAATGAGCAATTTATTTTGAATTTATTTTTCATTTTAAAGTAAAAGGGGGAGTAATTTAAACAGGTTAATTACTTACTACATCATTATAGTTACCAGTCAGTAGAGTTATAGTTTTTAGCAGGGTCTGATAGCTGCTAATGAGTGCACACTTTGCAATCATGTAGGTAAACTCACACCGACTGTAATTCATTTTTGCCGCTGTAGATTTATCATTTTTATTGAACTTTCTTGTACTGAAACAAAATTATTTACTAGCTAAATCGCACTTTTCTAAAACTGCGTAAATTGTCTGAACTTCCGTGGGGCTCATCTGTAAATCCTCCAAGCCTCTCAAAATGCTGTTTTCATTAGCACTTGTATCTAATATCTGCCGATAAAAATTTATTATCAAACTGCTTCTTAAAATTAGGTTCCAACGATCAATTTACTTTGCGATGATATTGGCCCATGCATCTGGCAAAGCACTATTTAAATTAATATTTAACAGTCAATCATATAATCAACAAGATTAATCATTAATATGATTTTTTTGTATCATTTTTCATTCAATGTTTAGAATTTAAAAATAAGTTAATGTACCATTAGATTGAGTCTTGGTGGCGTCATGGAAAAAGCTAAAAGATTGTCCTCCTCCACTGTGGGTAGATGCAAAAATTAACAGGATATTTACATGCAAAGTTAGCTAATGGTATTATTGAATGGTGCTAAACTTAGGATGCGAATACGCCCTACATTGACTTGAACGCGTCTCTGTTTTGTTCTCCCATCAAAAATTAAAGTTACTATTTCAAAAGTAATTTATTTCTTTACATGGACCGATGTCATAAGTTCTCTTGCAATCCCAAAACATCCTCTGTGCCTTGTTTCCCTTTGGTTGATGAAAGGTAAATGCCTGTTTGTTAGAGTTGTGATTACATATTTCATTTTTATGTTTATAAAACGGTTTATCACGCACAGCGCAGAGAAAATGTTTTTCCTCTTCGCAAAAAGCTGTCTTTAGATCTGTATTGTTTGATGTTTTGTTGAATGAAATGACCACGCAGGTGTGCTCGTTTTTCGGATAGTTTTCAGCCCACACCGTTTCTCGCTGATAAAAGTATGATTCTGTTGAGCACCAGAAGTGCTTTCCTGGAATCTTTGTTGCTCTGCCAGAACTCCAATATGATGTTGCATTCAATCGAAGAGGGAGCTCTATATTTTCATTCAAAATATTAATTATCCCTAATCATCCTATTATTTTCCACCCAATAGAAAATACTCTTCTAATATTTAAAACATTTATATCAAATTTCAATTTATCTTGTCGCTCCAGTCTGCAATAAGTGCAGTATTTATTCTGGCTTGATGGCCTAGTGTAGTTGTTTTAGGACCATATCATAGGTAAATATCAATATATCTTGGAATAAACTAATAAAGATAAATAATTGAATGCAAGTTACGACTTATGCGGATAAATTAAAATCATTTAGCATGAAATTACATTTTTTTCTTAATCACCTCAAAGTGAGTTTTCTTGAATTTGAAAATATTTACTATTAAATATGTTTGCAATGCACTCCCTCTTTTCAATCAGATGTACACTCGCCAAGTCCATTCCAATGCTGCAACAGTAGTTTCTTGCATCAGCCCACGATTTCTTTGTAAAAATAATAAAATTATTATAGTTATAAAATCCCATCACATAATGCAGCTTGAAGATATACTTGCATTCGTGAGAAATAGTAGAACTATCCACAGCTAATTTGAAAAGTCCCTCTGATTGGGCCGGGCTCTGATAAATTTAAATAAGAAAAATCAGTTTAAATTTTTTTGAAGAAAACACAGAAAAAATACTTAAATGATATTAAATTTAAAGGTGAAACTAGAGGTGGGTTTCATGAAAATTTATAACCGGTTTCTCGTTGGACAAAGAAAAATGAAAAAAATAAAAGGACAACTGACCCCAAAAGTGCGGTCTACTGCTACTTTAAAAAAACCTTAGTTTTTGTTGTGTTTCATATTAAAACTGACAATGAGAGGGATAGGAGGAATTATAAAAAAAAATAAAAATGAGAAATTTGGAATTATAAATGAGAATCAAAAATAGCAGAAATTAATTAAGCAACAGAGTCAGTCATTATAGCTTCAAACTGTGATTTTGCCCAAAAATTCCAAGTCAATAAACCCAAAGATTTTTCGCGTACTTCTAGGAGAGGACCGCGGAACTCAGGTTTTAGCTGATTAGACTTGGACTGGCCAAAGCAGCTGTCATTACCAGTATTGTGGCAGATTTTTGTGGATTTGCCAGAAAAATATTTGGGTTCATTGCCCTGGAAATTTCTGGCAAAATCACAGTATGAAACTATTGTCTGACTCATTGTCAGTTGCTTAATTAATTTCTGCAGACCCAGAATTTTTTTTCATTATAAATTCACAACTTATTTTTCTATAAATTCCTCCCTCTTAGTTTAGTACGGACATGACAAAACCCTAGGGGTTTTAAAGAACCAGCAGACCGCAGGTTGCCTTTTGGGGTCAGTTCTCCCTTTATTTTTGTCATTTTTTCTTTGCATCCAGTTTAAAATTTTCTTACACGTAAGAAAATTTTATACGTGTATAATATGATTTCAATTTAAATATCTCGCCTTGGATAAGTCCATCTGCATTATATGTAGGTAGCTGTATATTTGATATAATAAAAATGATATTAAGTAGCTTTGATAATACATAATACTCCAAGCATATTATTTCCACAGTCCTGTTTCGGTGGGCATCCGTTTTGTAGCTGGTCTACAGGGTTTTCCATGAATTTCTGATGTGTTTCCGTCAAATTAGAATTGCATTTAAAATTTTGAATCTGAATACAACGATGGAGTTTGCTTCACACGCAAAAGCGTATCTGTAGGAGCACGGGTTGTCGCTCAACAGGAAAGCACCATTTGCTAAACTAGCGCTGACGCACACATCAATGCTACCATTTTTCTCGTTTGGCTCGTTTGGGTGCCAACTTCCGGTTTCAAACTGTGGATCGTTGCTAGAGCACCACACAAATGTACCGTTGGTGCATCCCTTGGAAGTACCGCTGGTCCAGAATTGAGTGTTGTGAGGCCAATCTGAAGTTTTCACAAAATAAGCCTATTTTATGATAAAGAATTTCCTTCACTTTTAATTACTTCCCCAACGCGTTTTATCTTTAAAAATGACTCAAAGCTGATAAGCCACATGCCTAAGCTGCAACATTTTTGCCAGGCATTTGACCATGTCATCTATTAAATTTTTGATTAAATTATTGATAATTTTACTTTTTAAAATAAACCCACTGGATAGCCTCCAAATAAATAAGTGGCATTGTCTACACGTGTCCATGCTCCATATTTTTCTGGATCTATAAATTTATAAGTTGTATTAAAAATTAGCTCAAATAGGTTCTTTTAAAGCTTTAAAGTTAAAACAAACCTTTAATACTAATTGCATCATCAGAGACAATTTTCTGTAATGGCAAATTGGTTAACAAATAACTTCAAGAGCATGAATTAAAGTAAAACGGTTTTTACGCAGGTTTGACAGTTGCACAATGGTGGTCTCTATAAAATTTGGAAGGTAAATTTGATTTGAATTTATTATTTTAAAGTACTGTTGTAGTTGTGGTAGGCATAACTGTTGAAGTTGTGGGTGCTATGGTAGGTGAAAGAGTAGAAAATATATCAATGGATTTTGTGACTTCAATATTTGTAGTTATAATTTTTTCTTTATTTGATGATGGTTCTTCTGTAGCTTCACTAGAAAATTCTTAAAATGAATTATATTTTTGAAACGTTAATATAAAATAATAATTTAAAAAAGTTTAAACAACCCAATAAACCGTTTGAAGTGGTAGCAGTTTCTTGGCTTTGCTCAGTCGTATCATCTGTGCTCTCTTCAAACATCACTGGTGGATTCGTTGTGATCACAGGGATGGTTTTATTACCAAATGTGATCGATTTAGATAAAATTGTGCTCATTGAGACTTTTTTAGTCAAAGCTGCCGCAGGTGCTCTGCTTTTATGGAGGCCTGTATGATTTGGCAAGGACGCGTAACATGACTTTTTCCCACAGCACTTGATAATATATGTTCTATTTTTCTTCCCCTTCCTTGATTTTGACTGCCGGACTTGCACTGTAAATTAAGTATTTATTTTTATTTAAAATTTTTATAAATTGTGTTGTCGTTTATCATTTTTTGTGATATCAGTGGTTCTACCTGCATTATAATTATCAGTTTTGCTCCATGCCCTGCTTTCCTTATTTATTGACCTGACCTTTAATTACGTAAAGAGAACTTGAACAATTTTGTATAATTGGCAAGTTGATTTTTACTTCTTTGGTAATATTTTCAGCTATTTTGCCATTACACTGCAATTTTTTAAAGCGATTTTGTTATTATTGTGATATGGATAAATTTAAAAAAAAAAGTAACAAAATGAAAAAAAAATAGCAAATAAGTTAGAAGGCGAAACCAGAAATTTAATTAGGAATTATCTCTTTCACGTGCACAATTTTAATTTTTTCAAAACATTTTGTTGATTCTAAATTTGAATCATGTAAAATCTATAATCTTTCAATACATCTATAAATTAATCTTATTTTACGCATTATCTGCTTCATTTTCAAAGAAGTAGATTGAACATAATTATGTGGAAACTTTTTTACATAGTGTCAATTTTTATATTTTGTTTTCATTTGAAGAGACAATTATTTATTCTGATAGAGAGGAAGAAATATTTAACAAAACTTGTCATACCTGATAAAGAGTGAAAAAAATCAATGCGAAAGTGAAGAGGAAAAGTTGAGCCTTCATTCTTTTTTACAAATGCAGCTCTTTGCGACTATAGCTGTTTGCTCAACTTTTGACCTAACTTTAATAAACCTAGATACAGAGTGAGATGCAGCAGACTGCATGTAGTGTTCTGAAAATCTGAACATCCGTTGTCTATTCCGATTTCGCAATATTTTGAAAAAAAATATTATCATGCAGACAATACTGTTACGGATGTATAGCCAGCTGCGCTATGGCGTTGTTATATTTTCAAACTGTTTTCAGACATGACGCGCTCTCCCATGTTTTGCGCTCCCATTATGCACGTTTTGCTTGCGCTATTGAGCTACCTTATTGCTCCGCTTCGTTTTTTATTTCAACTCATTACATTTTACGCGCATTGTTAGTCAACATTGCGGTATTGATAGTTTGAATCGTACGGCAAATTGGAAATAGGCACTATTCTTTGATTTTATTTACATTTTAAATGAAAGTGTGATTTAAAAAACCGGTCTTAAAATTACTTACTAACTAGCTAGAAGCAATTAGACTTTGATTTTGTTGTTTCAGTAGCTGAAGGCGTTGTATTTTCTTCTGCGTGTTTTGATGAAGATATTTTTGTATCTTCATTAGAATAGTTTTTTTAAAATTATTATCGGATATTATAAAATACCAATATATAATATTAATCTACAAAAGTTAAAACAACATAATAAACTGTTCGCAGCAGTGGAACCATTTCGACTTTGATCAGAAGTATTGTCTATGCTCCCTTCAAACACCTCTGGTGGATTCGAACCGATATCAGGAACTGTTTCGGTTTTTAATTTGGACGTCAAAGTGCTGCTTGATTCTTTGTTAGTTGAAGCTGCCACAGGTGCTGTGCTTAATTAATGCTGGACAATTTGATTTGTCACAGACGCACAACATGATTTTTGTCCCGCTGTACTTGATTATATGTGGCCTTTATCTTGCTGTTTCGCGACTGTGATCGCTGGACTTGAATAGTGAATTTATAAAATATAAAAATCCACATTTTAAGATTTAACGATTTGGGAATTTGTTACATAATACATAAAATACAAACGCATGTGCTCCAAATTTCAAATTAATTAATTAGATTGGATAATATGGATAAAATAAAAATTTTAAGTGTCATGAAGATTCATTTTTTCGTGTTTAAGAAAAAACTATTCTTTTTGAGGGAAAACATTGGAATATTAAAAAAAAATTAATACCTGATCAAGAGTGACGTAAATCATTATGTTAGTGAGCAGGGAGAGTTGAATCTTCATTTTTTCCCAAATAATTTAACTCCGCGAGGCTGGCTGTGTTCATGTTTTGACCAAATTTTGTAAAAGAATAGAGTGGAAAGAGATACAGTAATGTTCCATCTTCCTTTTTTTTCTCTAAAATATTCTGAAAAATATTTATGCCAGCGGAAATATGTTACCATATACGAACGCTTTTGGCCAACGCCGCTATGACGTGTGATAGAATAACAACGATAAATCAAATATTATGTCATAAAAAGACCACCATACTTATATAACAGGTCAAAAAATCACGATGAATGGTTCTAAAACTATTTGATAAGAAAAATAAATTACAAATAGGTGTTTTGTTCTTGATGAATTTTTATGATAGAAAAGGCTCCATGAGGAAGTTTAATTGTAAATAAAAAATTTAATTAGCTGAAGTCCTTGGTCAAACACTGACTTTCTTATACTGTTAGGGCCGTAAGGAAGAAAATAATTTTTCTGCATATTTAATACAATAAATTTTCATATTGCATTCCTCCTTTATTTTTTTTTTATAAATTCTTAATTCACATTTTTCATGAGTGCACAAGGAAATTTCCAATAAATTGAAAATAAACAAAAACTAAAATCATAATATATTTAGTTTCATTTTTAACACCAGAGAGCACATCACATTCAGAAACGCCAGAAACTGACAATTTTCTTATGATTTTTTTTTTATAATAGCTTCAAACACATAAAAATCTGCAGTTGAATATGGATAGTGAAAGAATGAATTATTTTCTTCTTTTTCAACAGAGTAACAATAATTGAGAATATTCTGTACCTTATTTGCTGACGCCCATTTCTACAAAATATTTAAGTAGGAGGCCAAAACATTCATACATTTTCCCGTAACATTCATAAACATCTAATTTTGAAGGTTATATTTGAATACACTAAACATTTATAAAACTTCGTTCACCCTGTATCTCTCAATTACAACAAGAGCATTCCTTGACCTTTTATCAATGAGAGCTCGGAGCATTACTATTATTTGCAATCCTTTGAACTTTTCCTGGTGTCTCTTTCAATTACGATCCAAATGAGAACATTTCAAAAGAGAAATTATAAAGCTTCAATGATAATTATTTTGAATGTTACAGAAATTATGACGTTTTTATGTAAAAGTAATATTTTAAAATACAGAAAGCCAATGGGAAAAAACTTGCTGTCAATCATCAGAAAAAATGCTGATTTATATTGAAAAAAATTGAAAAAAGTATTAAACCTAAAGAAGTTTCCTCTTTCTTGAAGTTCCACAATCTTCTAAATTCTTGTTTTAATTTTTTAGCCTTAAAAATTAAGAATCACATTTGATGGCTTAAATTAATGGTGCTACACATATCTGCCTAAAGCTGTGTAGAAGGCTTGCAAGCAGGGGAGTAACTGAGGGAATGTGGGTCTCTCTTCTGGGGACGACAACCAGCAGCACGCCATCACGGAAAATCTGAATGGACAAAGTATTACAATTTTGTGAGTTGGAAAAACAATTATTGAGATCTTACAGCTCGTCTGGGCAATTCACCGGCTGAACCAATCTGTATCCATCTCTGAGATACTCTGCCATTTCGTAGGGGTCGATTTCAGCATAAGGTTGCTGGGCCAATGTTGCGAGTTCCCACAAAAGTACTCCAAATGCCCACTAGAAATATAAATTAAATATTTTTTTTATTAGAAAATGATAAAAACTCGTTGCTGAAAATATTATTTGGTGCGTTTTTGTTATAAAAATAGGGATTGCTATGCAACCAGGTGAACTTGCAAGTCCAACAGGTTGCATAATTCAACATTCATAAGGGGCTCACCACATCAGACGCAGAGGAAAACTTTCTGTGCAACAGCGACTCGACCGCCATCCACCTAATAGGCCTGTTCTCGTTGTCGCCAAGGCAGTGGTAATCGTCTGGGAAGAGGTCCCTCGCCAGTGCGCTGTCAGTCACCTTCACCCTCAGTCTTTCATCAACACTAAAAATTAAAAATAAATTTGATATATAATCATAGAAATAAAACTAAATAAAATTTTTTCTAATTTTTACACTTACACGCAATTTCTAGTGGCTACGTCTCTGTGCGAAAGTTTGTGGCCGTGAAGGTACATGAGGGCGAGCACCACCTGCAGGGCCATGTGCACCAGGTCTTGGGTCGTCAAGGAACTTTGACCTTCTTCATCATCAGTGGATAGTGGTGTCTCTTCTTTGCTCGGCAAATCACCGTTGCTGCCCCTTAGACGGCAGTTTTGCAAAAACCTGATTACATATAAATTTTAATGTTAAAATATAAATTCTAATTTGATGAAGTTTAAGATTGACCTTTTGAGATTTCCATGGCCCATTAGCGGATAGACTAGCATAGGATGTCCACGGGGCTTGGGCAGACCTACGGCTAAGATGGGAAGAAGATTTTGGTGCTGAAGTCCATAAAACATGGAGCCCTCGGCTAACAAAAGGGCCACTTGAAACGGAGAGGCTACGTCTGAAATAAGCCAAAATTAGCGCATGAGTTTAAAACAAAGATTTGTTGAAAATTTACCAGTAACAGTTTTGATCATCACTTCATCCTCCTTGACCCCAGGTCGCTCCTCACTTCGGTAAGTCCCCTTGTACACGCGCCCAAAGGTGCCTTCCTGTAGCATGGCCTTGGTGTTCACCCTGCAGCCAGGCACAGCCAGCAAACGGAGACGGTCAGCAGGGTCAGAAGCACGAGGATCTCGGAATGAGTCGGCCTTCAAATTACACAAAAAAATAGTTATTTTATGGAATACTTAAAAGTTATTTATATTTCAAACTAATACGGTTGCATACATACATGCCACATAATAATAATTTTTAAGATTTTTTTTTTTTAAATATATCAAAGGGCGTAACTTAAAAAATTACACCAACTGAATTTGTGCATTTGTGTCATCTTTTTTGTTATTAATGCAGTTAAAAAAAGCTATATATTTAATCAAATGGTTATATAAGTTATAAAAAGTAGGAGGAATGTACAGAAATATTGATTAAAATTAAATTTATAAAGAAGAATAATTATGAAATATAATGATTTGCAATCTACCTTCGAGCTCATTGAGATCTGCGAGGAAGCGTAGTAAGAAGTCCGAGAGCCGCAGTGGGGTCGACAATAAATGTGAGCACTGGAGGCGGGGCTGCTGGGGGCGGCGTACACCGCGTGGATCGGCGTGGGCTGCTTGGCCCCCAGCACTGGAGTCGAGTAGTACGGTACGGGTGCGCTGAGGGGGATTTTTTGAAAGCTGGCAATGGTAGCGTAACTGCCGCCACTGGCCACGCTGCCAGGTCCTGTGCGGTTGTTGGCGCTGTCCAGCCTGATGAACACGTTTGGATTGCTGCCGTAAGCGGCTGCTGTTGTGTAGCTTGTACTGGAAATGTAATAAAAATTTGTTATTATTCTTTAATATTAATTAATATTAATTTTAATCTACAAAAAAAAAACACCCATACCTATTTTTGCTACACTTTAAATATTTTTATCTCTATATAAAAAAAAAGATAAAACTGCATCAAATTTGACGAACCTGACAATACAACTAATAAGATTATTTCTTCAATTCTTTTTTTTAAATATTGATGTCAATGGATGTCAAATACAAGTTGATTTTTGTTTTTAATTATTTTTTATTTTTAAAATTGATGTTGCTATACTGTTATAATATAATGAGCACTATAGCCAATTTCCAAGTTATAATTTTATTTGCAATAAATAAAAACAATGATTGAAAAATAAATCACTTTAAAAATTTTGTTTTAAAACAAATTTCTTGAAAAATATTTTACATTTTAATATATTAAATATTCCAATTTTAATTTTATATTTGTATTGATTATGTATTTAAAATTACATACAAACTGCTATTGTGAAAAATTGAAAGTTGAAAATCAAATTTGTATTACTATTTTATTTTTATAAGAATATAACAATAGACTTAAAAATTTAAGTGATTTTGCCTATACTCACTGGAGTGACTCTTGTGCCCTGGATTTCTTGCTTCGAACGTAGAGCAGCGAGGCTGAGGCCACGATGAGGGCGATCATTGCGCACGCACTGCCCACGGCTACGTAGAAGGTTCCTCCGTTTAAAGACCCTGTGGCCAGGTGCACCGAATCATTCCGCATGGCTGCCTGCATCTCCGCTGAAACAACAGAAAAAGTAAACATTTCATTTTTCTAATACGCAATCAGCCTCAAGGAGAAAAATTCGCACAACAACTCCAGTATTATTTTTTATTCTTTTCCTCTGTTTATTATTGTACCAGTTGATTTTTGCAACAAGCAGAGCGAGGGTTTGATTGTACGGAAAGGGGAGAGGTTTCTTTGATGACGCCGGGTCTTTGGTCTTTCCTTTACCTGTCCCCAGCACACACACACACACACACACCTGCAAGCTAGAGGGTCTCATCCCCCAACCGGCTCATCCCCTTCGCTGCAACGGTGTCTCCCCCGAACAGGCAACTTTTGGCTTTCGCTTATTAATACTTCAGCCGGCGAGGGTTTCAACTTTCGGGCATGACAACGACGTGCAACTGGTAGTCCTGACAACGGATTTTGGTAAATGCGAACTCATTCCAAATACGGGCAGAGCTTTAGTAACAGGACACCCAAATCAAAGATTGCCTTTTCCGCCACACGGATTTGGAAAAATAATTGGTTTTTGGTGAAATTGGACGCTTGTTAACGTTTTTTTCATGTCAATAATATAGGTTGAAGTTTGGTGATACCATCAGAAAATTAATTAGTTAGAAATTTTAATTTTGTGTTAGTATTATTAAATTTACGTGATTTTATTTTGCTTTTTCTCACCTCTAGTTTTGGTCAGAAATAAGAAAATTATATTACACACATTGACATAACATAATATGTTTTTAACTCATATTACAGTATATATTCCTATGTATTTTTGATTTAATTTCCGTTTTAATAAATTAAATTTGAATTAAAATTTTTACAAACAAAATTTACATAAAACCCTTAATGTATAACAAATGTTAGCCAAGTGTAACAATTTTGGCAAATTAACAACAATAAAAGATATTCTAATAAGTTTATTTTTTTTATATTATGTTTTGGTGCTATTTTTTGTTAAGTTTGCTATGCGCTAAAAGTTAACTGCTTTTAACACAATTCCCTGCAGAAACTATTTTAATACGATAAAGTATGTCCAATCATTCAAATTATGTCAATTAGAGAAAAATCATTTTTATGGAATTTTTTAACGAAGAAAACAAGAGTAAAAATTTTGGAATCGCCCATCCTAAACCCGAAACGTTTAAAAAAGCTCCGACAAACTAGCCGTCGGAGCGTCAGATTTATTTGTTACGGCACCCATTTGGAAGGGCCATTAAACAGTCATCACATAATTTTTATTTACTGCCGGCGCATAAAAGCATGGAACGATTTCCTCCACTTATAATTTCGAGCCAGGCTTTTGAAAATTTCGACTTGACGGCGCTGGAGCGGTGCCAGAATCGATTCTCTGCGACTTGTCCACTTACGGCGCTGCAGACTGCAGCCGCTGGCGAGAAGAGAAAGTGGCTGGCGTGCGCGTCCAAAGGGTTGTCACACACAACTCGGCGGCAATAAAAGCCCGACCACGTGCTATGCTGTGCGGTCTGCTCTCTGCATTTTCTGCTAAACTAATTCGCCCGCTACTGCACTTGCACGCTCCACATAAATTTATGAATGGCCGCCCAGATTTACTGCCACGAGTTATCGTTGGCAAATATTGTACCTGCGCTCCGCAAACACGGTTGCTTTTACACGAATAGGGTTTGGTTGGCGCCGTGCTGAGCGCATTATACCGAGAGGACGGGGAATTTTGTTTAATTAACTTGGATTTAAATGAGCTTTTTAATCATACTCAGGGGTTTCATTAAGTGTTGGACCGAAAAACCTGAAACCATGCATTATATTGCATACATTTTACAGGTGGATTCAGGATGTAGATAAATTATAATTTGGATTAGAAGTAAAATAATTCCTCTTTGCATTTTTTTTTAAATTTACAACGAAACAAAGCCCGTTCTCTAAACTTCCATGCTTTTTTATAATCCATTTATTTTTTCAAATATAAATTTAACGTGGATTTCTGAAACTTCGCGTGTTTATGCCAATGCCTTGAAAACCAATGCAAACATTATAACTTTTAATAAGAAATTAAGTTTTATCAAAACTTTTTGTCTAAAAGAATAAACTGATTAATGCAAACACAACACTGCTCCACACGAAAAAATTACGAAAACACACAATGTAACGAACAATTAAAAAATTCCAAATTTGATTTTGACAGGACTTCACTATTTTTTATTTCTAATTTATCTAAAAATTGGCTTGAAATATTTACCTTTCCTTTAACGGCTTAGATTAAAAATTAGATAGAAAAATTTATCAGCAAAAAAGCTGACACTTAATTAAAGTAAAAAAAACTTATTCAGAGACTTTTAACTTTTAACCAGAATTGTGATTAAAAAATGTGAGATTGCATTATAATTTCTGATATGCTAGAAAATTCTTTATTGGTTTAATATTTACAGCAAATATTTTAACGATTTAAATTTGATTCATCTCGTCAAAACCTTTGGTTGCATTTTCTGCTCACAAACTTGCCTATAGGTCATTTATAATTTTCGTTTTGTGTCCTGTGCCGTATTGGGAAAATACGGTCTTTTATATTTTAATGCAAATTCCCTTATTTTTTTTTCTTTTCTATGGCTGCAGAAAAAAGTGGCTATTCTGAATCCACAACAAGTCGGCTGACGATTATGAGCCCACTCACCCGAGCATTCTTCAAAGACTTTTTGCTCATTTGAGCACCCGTGTTCGCTCTCTCGCTATTTTCGGCCTCTTGCTGCGGCTGGAAGGAGTGCGCCGCGCTTTTGTTCCGCTTTCCGCCTCACTTGCTTTTCGCAAATAATACACAGTATATGATCGTGCGCGCAAAAAGGCGGGTGAGCGCGATATTAATATTACCGACGAAATCAGAGAGCGGTTCAACGAGATTTCGAGTTCGCAGCGGCAGAAACTCATTGGTAAGGTAAATCAAACACACGCTCTCTCCTCTCTCTCCGTATTTGTGTACGTTGGCTGCGCAAATACGCTACACATTTCATAACTGGGCGAGCGCGCGATTCGCAAGCACTCGATGGGAAATTTGTTTGATGCTCTGTCTGCGCTCCAAAGTTTTTTAACCGAACTGCGGTTGTTGAAGCAAAAGTTTCCTGAGCTGCACTCGCTAACTAGAGACTTGCTTCCTCATCTCTATTATGTTCTACTTTTGAACAGCTCAATTAAAACTTCAAAATTTTTAATTTTAGCAAAGCAAAATTCACTTTTATTAAAATTATTTAATAAATTCCAAATAAAATTAAATTACAATGTTATATGAACTTAAGACAGCAGAGTTGAGTGTGCTGTGCATATATTTACAATTCAATCTCAGAACAAGTCTGAACTCATCTTATATGAAATTCCAGGCAAATGCAATAAAATAACTTCCTCAAATATTTGCTGAAGACGAATCCCTAGAAAGAATTAAAGGCAAACAATAACGCGATCGCATACAAAAGATTTATACATTTGCTGAATTGCTTCCGTTCCAGGGAAAAATCTCTCATCAAAAACTTGAGCGAGATAAACAGAAACTCTTTTCTCCTAAAAACCAAAAGCTTTTTCTCTTTTTCCCTTCGCTCTCTCGTTGGTATTTGCTTTCAATTACGCCTCCAGAGAGCCAGGCCATCTTTTAATTCCGTTCTCCAATCGTCTCTGATATTATTTGTTTTGGCCGTAAATAAAAGCTGCAATGTCTGTTTGTTCAGTTTCCATGGTTACAATTTCGAGAGCAGCAGCCCTGCCTTGCCTGCTGCACCCATCTTGCTTTAATCTCTAATCTGTTTGCCGCGCCGGCGTTTCTTGCCAGGCTTTTGCCTTGCACCTTTCGGGGGCCTGATTCCTGCTCTTCGATGTAGATAACCCTTGGGGACGTGGCGCAAAAACCACCGACCGGATACGATCGGCCGTACAGTAATTCTATATCGCAGTTTCTCATTCGGAACGTTCGGCTTCCTTGCTGCCGGGTCACCTGGGGATCAACGAACCAAGCCACGCTTGTTTATTGAAACGGTCAGAGCCGCAAAATCGAAATGGCCTTTGCCATCGTTGAAACTTCTCACCCTCAATGACCTAAATTATCTTTGTTTAGATTGGTTTAGATTAGGGGACAAGCGAATGAAACTAAAAAAAATATTACATTTCCATATAATTTTACTGTGCGGGATTCAAAGTTGATATTAAAGCGAATGAAAAATTAATTTCTCATGATTTAAGATAAATTCACCCTTATTTAATGATGAATCTAATGATAAAAATTATTATTGTATGGATATTAGAAGAATAGAAGATGGATTGGAAAACAGATTTCTGTGCTCCATTAGAATCAATAATAAAAATTTCTGTGCCATAACAATGTTTTATCCAATCCACCCTTGCCAATAATTGTTGTTGTTTATTATTCACTGTTACAATCAGTTATTAAGAAATTCATTTAATACTGAGAAATAGAGGCGAATTTAAAGGGATATTATAATTAGCTTATTGGAAACTACCAGTAAGTAGCTGAATTAATTTTGTAGAGAAGAATTTAACTAGATGCATTTATTTGTTTACTTATTTCCTCAAGATATATTGATTTAACTGTTTATTCAGGGCATGCTATAGTAAATCACTATTCTTAAGTAGCGCTGAGTAGCCGGAAGTTTAATTACTTTTCCCAAAGAGCGCTAAAAAATGGAATTTCCTGCGATAATGTGAGATTTTCTTCTCTACGAAAGGGTGGGTGGTTTTCACCCGAGCTCGCTGGGCCGTAACCCCATTTTTCCTCTCACAACACAGCAGCACATATACGCGAAAAGGAAGCAGGCCAGCCGCCGACGCGAGAGATGCATTTAGCCGCTTTCTTGCGGTGCTGGCTGGTGGAATTCCGCTCCACTCATTCCCTACGTCTTCTCTATTTCTTCCTTTACTGTATAGTGGCCCAGAGCAATTATGGCGCCGCGATTTTATATATGGCCGCCGCTGCCCCTTACCACTTTTTTTGCTCAAGAGACCCAGGGGCGGATCCATTGAAGCTGTGAAAGCATTTTAAAAATTTTTAAATTATTTATTTGATTTTCAGTGCAATGATCACAAAATATTGTACAGTTATAAATTTTCATAAAAATTTGAATATTTACATTTATAATTTGGTATTAGGTGAAACAAATTCTAATTTTGATTTTTACTAATTTATTTTGGAATATATTTTTGTTTAAAAAAAAGTTTCGTCCTGGTTAAATTTTTATAGGCAAATTTTTTTTAATAACAAAATTTCCTCGTTCTGCCACTGGTTAAAGCTTTCACTCCAAGGGGGATGCCAATCCAAAGAAAGTGGTCTTTAGTTTTGTTATAATAGGAATTGCAAGAGGGGACGCCGGGACCTCTAATAGTTGCACTTTGAATGCTGTGGCCAGCCAAAAACCAACCAGCACAGCACAAGACGCATACGGAGTTCACGGAGTTCAAAATCTGGCGGCCATAAAATTTTTATTCCCGACGGGTCATTAAAGTATGCGTCGCTATTCTTGTCACCGGGCGAGAGATATATTTCCCAGGGTCGAAAAGAGCGCGGCTGATGGGTGCAGGAACAATAAAACACAAGATACCGGGGCGCGTGCATTAGCCGGAAAATAAAAGGTAAAAGGCACGTCGGTGCTTTTCACTAGCTCGGTGCATGCCAAATCGCAAGATTTATGGCCGCACATAAAATCCGGCCGCCCAAAATGGAATACGTGTATAATGCATGCGTGCCGGGAAATGCTGTGGCCCCGTTCCTCGACCATTATCATCTCCGGTAAAAATTTTATTGGCGACTTTTACGAGTGTGTCTCGAAAATAATTTTTGATTCATCGCCCCTGCAGTGGGTATGTGTGCGAATGAATTTAATCATGTTGTGATCCGGTGGCGCAATGCAATTATTAGACGTCCTGTGCCCTGCATTCTATTCTGCTTTGCTCGGCTCTCGTTCTGATTGCGATCACGCTCGACCCAGATATTCGTCAGGCCATGGGGGCAGATTTTGCCGTTTCGCGCCCCCATGCAATATACAATCGGCGTCGGCTCGTCTCCAGGGACATCCACTCAATGTGCTTTATATGCCGCACCTTCAATTATGGTTGGCATTGCTACCTTCTTGTATTTTTTTACTTTCATATTTTCATAATTTTAAAAAATAGTTTGCAGTTTTCTCTTTTATAATATTATCCAGCCCGGGGATAAAAATTTGCAACTCGCAAAATAAGTGAAGAAAAAAATGAGAGATAAAAAATTCTGATTCACAAAACTACAAGTTTGAAATTTAAAGATTTTAAATAATGATGAGATTAATTATACACAATACAAAAATATATTATTAAATTCTTGATGAAGGTTTTTAACATTTTTGACACGTAATTTATAAAGCTGAACCTTCATTTCACCAATAAATTTCTAATTATAATAGTGGCATCGCTCTATGCTCTCCCAATGCTCGTCTTTCATCTTAATTGCAACAAAGAAGCGACACAAAATCCACCCTCAACCATTCATCATAGAAGTTTTTAATGGCGGTAGCGCGGCCAGTGATGGAACAAAAGAACCCAAGTGGAACACGAGATCCTTTCAACCTCGCCCTGCTGGAGATAAAAAAAAATGATAGATGAAGCGCTTCGGACGATGGAATGAGAGTTGTAAGATCAACTTAAATGAGAGAGACTCGCCAACCGTGCCAGATCCTTTTTCTCTCTCATCCCCCATCATCGGATCAGAGATGGACACGGGGCGATGACACGGAAAAAGGGTAAACTCGTGTCTGCGACGACGAGAGGATTTTATATGTGAAAGAAAAGGCTGCAGAGAAAATGGAGAGCTATTCTTACCTTTCAAACAGATTTTTTTCCGGCGGAAGTTAAGAAGAGTGACGTTGTGCCGTGGGTTGGCTGAGGTCACGTTCAGCTGGAAGAGCACCTCAATCTCAGCACTCCTTAGGCCGGTACATTGAAATTGTATGCTGTAACAAGGAGAGTTGATAATAAGAATGACATTATTTAATGCAATATTTTATGTTAAATAATAGAAATTAAATTTGATGGTTTGTTTATTAAACAATAAATTAATTTTTAAATATATAAAACTTTTATATGAATTTTATGAAATTATTATTATTTAATTTATTAATAAAAAAAAAATATTTTTCAAACAATATAGGCATGAATTTTTTATTTTTAAAATAATATTTTGGGGTAATATAAATATGTACCCCGCAATATTATATGTAATTGGATATAAATATAATTTGTACTGTAATTGTACTTGGGGTAAGGTTGAATAATTAGTAATTTTAGTTTTTTAAGTTGAATTAGGATCTTCAGATGTTCATATTAAACGCAAAGTTTCGATAATACATAAATTATGTATGATTATTTGAATATATTCGAGAAAAAATAATTTATAGACAAGGAAACTTATGAGTTTAAACTGGCGAATCCATAAAAAGAATTTATTCTGAGAAATTTTTCATTTTTTTTTTCTCTTTGCTCAATTCTTGACTACTCATTTGCATCTAGCAAATGCGTGTGTCAGTCACACGCGCCTCGTATTTATGTGCAGTCGAGCACACACACGTTTTTCTGCTGAATTTTGTCGCCTTAATAATAAATAATACGGCAGCAGCGGGATGATTTATGAGCGCACGCAATAGAATTCGACTGAAAACGTTGGTATTCCATCACATTTCTGCCACGCATATTAGCGATAAAATGCACGGGAAGAAATGCAGGGGACAAAAAAGTGCATGACACACATCTTGTGTATGAAAAAGACGGTTATCTCTCTTCAGAGTCAGAGCGGCTGCAATAATTTCTCCACGACTGATTCGGCGCGTTTTCCCGGCGGAAAAGAAGAGCTCGCGGTGGTGGAATGAGGCAGGTGCTCGTTCGGAAAAGAGAGAGATACGCGAGGGCGGAAAAGCACCTGGTGGTTCCAGGAGACGTGCTGCATTTTTAATGCGGCCTCGCCGCGATAAGGAAAACGTTTGCATGAGATAAAGTGGGCTGCTTTTTGTGTGAGGGCCCCACAAGTATATATATTTCTCATCGATTATGAAGCAGCGGCGTGAGTTATGGTTTAGCAAATTGGAGGTTGCCATGCGGCCGAAAATGAAACGCGAGCGAGCGAAAAGATTAAGTGGCTCGGTAACAAGCCCTCTCTCTTTGTTGATGTTTTATTTATTAGCCCGCGCTCCAGCGACCAACTTGTGTTTTGGTTTTTCACCAGAAAGCCTCAAACAAAAGCAGAAAACTTTTAAATTTAGTCGAGATTCGGTTCGGAACAAAAGGGAAAATGTGATAGCTGGAGGAAAATTTTACGATATATTCATATGAAAAATTGTTTTGTTTTACTCTGCATGTTCCGCTTTTATGGTCCCGTTAACTCGCTCCCTCGTTTTACATCAATGTCACGAAAGTCGCAAATTTGCAGTAAATGTTGATATACGAGCATAATAAAATAAACAGAGTGGGAGCTGGGCTAAGTGTGTTGAAAGTGCGAGTGCCGCTAGAAGTGGTCGAGGAGCGGCCGAAATACACAGAGAGGGCGATTTATTTTACTTACGGTCCTGTGGAAAGCTTTATTACCGCTGTTCAAATACATTCTCATTTGAGCGACCGGCGCCGAGTTAGTCTCTTGCGTGGTTATTACACACACTTAAGCTCAATTATTCAACTACATACTTGAGTCGTAATACAATATAAGATTCAAAGTTCAAATATTTTTTTTTTACCAATGAGGAAGCAAAATAAATTAATAATACTATAATAACAAAATGTTTAATTGTTATTTTACTAAATTTTTGGGTAATATAAAACAATTGTTTTATTTTTTACAAATTTTTAAGCAATTATTTTACATCCTTCAAAAAATTTAGATTTAGTCAAATAATTTAAGATAAAAGTTATTTTTAGATAAAAACAATCAGATGCTCTAGATTGCCATTTAATATTATAAATATATATAAATTTACATCTTCACTTGATATCCAGAACTAATTGTAAGTTCACATTATATCGATGATTGCTTCCTGTGTGCGGTTTATTACTATTAAAATGATTATTTCAATTTTCCATATAAGTATAATATTTTCAAATGACGTTATTTTTCTGAACACTTGTACAAATACAGAAATAATATAAAATTGAGAAGTTTTAGAACAATGAAGCAAGAAAAAATGTAAATATCAATTTTCCAGCCAAGAACGGAACCGCAGCTGGAGAGACAAAGTTTCGCATTGTAAATCAAGCGGTCAAAACTTTTGTGGCTCTGTACAGAAAAAAATCGCTGCGCAGTAGAATAAATAAATTCCGGCTCACAAAAAGAGAGAGATTTCGCGCAGATGATAAAAAACAAAAGTGAGAGAGAGAGAGAACGCTGCTCAGAGAAGCGCGTGTTATTTATACCAGATAAAAGTGGATGCGCTCCCCTGCTCGTACGCGATCAAAAGGCACCAACGAGAGCTTCGGGGGCAGCAGGTATTCAAATACAAAGTTCCACCAGGAAATAACTCTCATCTATCTTGCTTCGGAGGCCGCGTGCGCTCATAAAAAATTTGATTCCTGCTCTGCCTGTGTGGAATAAATTGAATTTCCCCCGCGCGAATACGCCCGATTTGCTCCCGAGGAATTTTCCGCCTCCTTATTTTCCGCCGGATCTTTGCGTACATATTCTAGGAAATTAATGGTTGCTTATGGCGGCTGTCATTAGGCTGGAAAATAAACGGCAGAAGCGCGTGTGCCGTTGAGATAACAGTCGCGGGCTCTTTTTGTGCACCTGTTCTCTCCTGCAGCCGTAAATATTGCCACGGCGATGGATGGGCTCGTTAAAAATACACAAGCAATTTGTGGTTTTCCCTTTGCATCACGCAAGCAAATATTTAGCCGCTTTTTATAAGGCGTGGAGAAAGGGTTACACTCTTGATACATTTCTGGCAGCAGCACCACATAATAAAGGAAAATTGTGATAATCTCAAGATGATCACAACAGGATCTGAATTTTAAAAAATTGATATGAAGTTATAAAAATTCAGCTTTTTAGTTGATTTCTGCAACATTTCAACGTCAAAGAAATCAGTTGAACAAATATATCAATTTATTATTTATTTTAATTACTATAATTTTTAATTATTCATGTCTTCAAAAATTCATTACTTTCCAATAATAAAAATGAGGTGATTGAACCAATGAGCATAGAATAAATTTCTGTTTTAAAAAATTTTCTCTCCTTAATGACGTGTATCAAAATATATTTACAATTTTTTTTCTAAAAACATTTAAATATAGATTTTTCATTCCGATTTTTTTTAAATCATTTATCGTTGTAATAATTTAAATAACCTTATTAATACGAAAAAAAAAATATATATTTTAAATAAATACCGATCACATAACTTTATATAATAAATTTTAGTCTTACATATAAATTTTACGATAAGTTATTTAAATAAATTAAATTTGATTTTTTTTTTTTTAGAAACTAGCATTATAAGTTACTTGGCAACATTTATTTTGTTAATAATTTTTATAGATCAAATTATATCATGTTGAACACGATCTATTTATTATATTTTGCTGGCACTGCAAAAATCGTAATTATTCTGAGAGCTCTTTGGCGACCCCCGTCGCTTTTTTTAAAGAATCAATTATTCAAAGACCACGGCGCGAGTGAACGATGGATTGTGAAGAAGCAACTCGACCCTAAAAACGCGCTCTTTATACACGCACAGGGCCCTTGCTCTCTTTGTGCGTGGGCGTCATTGCATCGCTGGTCACGTTCGGTCCGGGACGTGCGGGAATGCGGCCGAGGGGCGCCGAAGCCCCTGTGCATATCTAAACTTTATCACTTTATATTATAAATACACACAAACCAAGGCGTGAACGGAATAAATAAATTACACCTATGCATGGAATGCAAGCAATGCGCGCGAATCCACAAGCCCTGGCTGGTAATTGCACGCGTGCGAAAAAGTTGTGCTGTCTGGGCATTTCAATTTATTGCGGTGCGAGCGGCGTGCAAAAAGCGGTGGGGCCTGGAATGTTGCTGCTGCGGTTCGCTCACCTAAAGCTAAATCATCGCGGATTAAAAAAGAGTGCACACACTTTTTCAGTAGAATTAAAACGGACGAGCAAAAAGTTCGAGTGGGTTGTAAAAAAAAGGATGTACCATTTTGCCATTTTGAAATGAAATTTACGGTTATTGTAAATAATCCAAATCCTTCCATTGATCAACAAAAACCGTGACAGGTAAATAAATATTTAAAAAAAAATTACATAATTTAAGTAAAAATACAAAAATTTAGTTAATTTTAAATTAGAAGTTATGAATAATCCAGGTTTATTAAAAATATTTCAAATTCGTTTGTTCTGTTCGAATTTCCAATGTGTGGGGAAAAAACGACAACATCAAACGCCACGCGTGCTTTCACATGCCATTATTCCACTTTGCACCCTAACGACTGTGGCTGCTATTTCAATTTCGCCCGCAATAAAAAGCAGACTCCATATACCTGAATGACCCTCGTTCTCTCCGCACAATGAACAGCAGGAGTTCCAACTTTTATCAAATCCAAACGCGTCCACTCTAGAGCAAATATGCCATATATATCTGAAAAGCCACCCCTTTGATGACGCGAAATTAACAATTAAGCCGTCAATTGCAATGCGGTGTCACTCGAGAGCTAGATAAACAGCCGCTCCGAATGAAATGAAAAGCGGCCCCGAGAATTCGCACCCGCGCTTGGATGGACGGACGGACGGGCCTGATATGGAAATCGCTGCTGTCGAGCCAGGGGCGCCTCCCTCGGGCGATAAAACACCCCAGCGAGCAGGGCATTCACATGGTAATTTGGTTCTTTAATGCGACCGCCGTTTCGCAACAAAGAGGGTATATCGGGCGCGAGGCAGCGAGAGCGGGTGGGCTAATTCGCAGCCGGGGCGCCACTTTGGCGCGCGAGATAAGCCGACCCCGAAATTGTGCATATCTACCCAGTTATGCTAATCCGGTGGGTATAAATAAATATTTCTCAGCCGGATTTCGGCGCTGGTCCTTTGAAAGTAGACGCCCCGGAGACCACTAGACGCTCGCGAGAGTGGACAAAGATAAGTCGTAAAAGTGTTGGATGCCCCTTTGTCTGCGTCCTCAAAGAGCTTTTACGACGGCGCTTTGCGACAAAAGTCACCGCGCCTCTGTCAGCGGAAGCGCCGCTTTTATTCTATTTGCGCGATGGCTCTGCTTGTATCATGTAACATTCTTGCTCCGAAGAAATTCCTCTGCGTGCGGCCATAAAATTTTCAAAAAGCGGAGGGAATATTGCAAGGGATGTGCGAAGCAAAGAGGATTTTGTCCACTTGCTGCTTGTTGTTGTGTTCAAGAGTATTGTGTTGTGAACCACGCAGTAATAAAAGTAATCCGGCCTGTGTACATCTAGAACTTGGGGAGACAATTTAATCAGGCGCTGTAAAATAAAATAATATAAAGTTAAAACTTCACTACAAGTTTGAATAAAAATTTTGTGAAATATTTTTCACTATGGCTTTACAGAAAAAAAATTATTCATAGACTACAAAAAAAATCTGGAATTGATCGCGAATATTTATTTAACACCACAGAAAATTCATTGAATAAGATTATCAATGAAATTTCTCATCATAAAAGCGGATTTAAGTAAATGAAAACTGTTATATTATGAATGTTTAAACTCAAATAGCTTTGAATTCAATAATCAATTTTAATTTAAAATCAATTTTTCTAAAAGGCATTATTATTTTCTCTCTCTCTCTCTCTCTCTCTCTCTCTCTCTCTCTCTCTCTCTCTCTCTCTCTCTCTCTCTCTCTCTCTCTCTCTCTCTCTCTCTCTCTCTCTCTCTCTCTCTCTCTCTCTCTCTCTCTCTCTCTCTCTCTCTCTCTCTCTCTCTCTCTCTCTCTCTCTCTCTCTCTCTCTCACAATAATATCAATATCAACTTTGAATAGCTGTGCTCGATTAAAAGCGCGTTGTGAATGCGAGGGCTGAATGCGTCCGTGTGTTTTTGTTACATTTGAAATGTCCAACGATGTACTGGATTTGCGCGATCCGATTTATTATATTGCGCAGCAGCATTTGGCTCGCAGCTGCAAATTATTGGCTTCCATTCCACAGTCATTAATAACGGCAGCTCTTATTATTGCGTGTGCCCCTAATAAATGGGGCCGTAATTGTTTTTGATTGGAAATTATCCGGTGCGCCGGCTAAATCTCATTAGAGGGGAGGAAAGAGGGTGGATTGTTTGATGATTACAGTTCTGCCATCAATCGATATTACGGGGGAAATATTTTTTTTTTTAATAACTTAGAGTTATGAGGAATTCTAATTTGCAGAATTCATTTTTTTTAAACAATTTTTTTAATTTTTTCTTCTATCATTATTATCTTCATTTTTTTATAGCTTATATCAAATTTTTTGTTATATATAATTCCTATTATCAATTTCCTCCTTTGTAAGCTATCATTGGTATAAGATTCTCGTGATCCTTGTCAGAAAAAATGGAGAACGGTAAGTGAAATAAGCAGTGTATTGGAACTTTGGAAAACTTCATTGAATTTCCTTTAAGCGACCATCCAGAGAAAGTTGCCCAATTCTATCTAACTCGAAAGTTTGCCGAATGGAGAAAGTTTTTCAATACTCACTGGAAGGGTTGGACTGAAGACGGCACGATGCCCTTGGCTGGAATGTCGATGTGCGGTGGTTTGAGCGCGTCAAAGTTGTTGTACTCAATCCTCAGCGCGTACGAGAGCTGCAATCACAAACAGAGAGGTTGATTACTTTTTCTCATTAGCAGATAACGACGAATGGAAATTTCTGAGCACCGAATGGAGCCACTCATCACCATAAAGCATGCGAAATAAAATATATACAGCGTCAAAAGAGGGGGGCGACGGTCTTTTCATTTTATAAATGGCGCAACGAACCCGTACAAAAAAGCACGCCCAGCAACTTTCTTTTATCTAGAGAGGAATGATATTCCTCCTCCACTCTCTCACGCTCGCCCACCAAAAGTTGACGAACTGTTTGAGATGCTAAATTTTTACGCCCCGGGCGGCATCCTCCGCTGCATCTCTCGCAGGCTCATTTTGGCCGAGGAAAGCTCTCGAGAATTGCAGCGCTGTTTGTTTCAAAAGTGCTGGAAAGTAAGGGATGTTTCTTTTGAGGGTGGGTAGACAAAAATATCAGGTAGAGAAGTTTATATCAATCTGCAAAGGGATGGTTAAAAAAAAAATATTACATAATATATAAAAATTAATTTTTTTAACAAGCTAATTTTGCTTTCAATGGATTTGCCAATCTGTTTGTATTTTTATTTTAAATTTGCATATTAATACATAGAATGAAACGGAGTGCAACATGAATATATGATCTTTGTGCATTCTATAAGTTTAAATTTAATTTAATTTCTACTAGCACTTAATAATAATAGTAAAACTCTAAAGTTTAAAGAACTTATTTTTGTGATTTATCTTATTTAATTTTAAAATAAATTTTTAATTTTTAAAAATTTAATATTTAAATAAATTTTGAACGTCTTCACTTTTCTGGATAAATCATAATTTCAAGTAATAATTTATCACTAAATTAAAATTAAATTGTTTTGGTTTTTAGTAGAATATTTATGTATTGAAAATAAATGTAGCTTGTTCAATTCAATTAACTTCTCTGCGTATTAACATAATTTAATACATAAATCAACAGAGGAAAAATATGTAAAACACATTTTATTGGTTTCGTAAGCCTTCCTTGCTAGGCTGACAGCTAAGAGGGAGAAAGTACACACGGAGAGAATAAGTTTGCTCGTCTTGTCGTCTTTCGCCTCCGAATTTGCCTGCAGAACGAGCAATGTGCAGGCAAAGAGGGCTTCCGTCGGTGGTGGTGTGACATCAGCAGGCTAATATCTGCCGCTCGTGTGTTTGTGTCAGCGACGACAAATCGCACTCTTGAGGCGAACCAGCCTCCAGGGAATTTTATTATTCGCCCGCCGCTGCGTTCGGCGAGAAACCAGAGTTCTTTTCTATGAATTCGCCTTGATTGGTGGCCTTTCAACTTTTATACGCCCGCCGTAAATTTGCTGCGTTGCAATAAAAGGCGCGGACAAAAACAATTTGATCGTGTGTAAAATATGTCTTGTGATATCTGGTGGCCATTCCGAGACGTGTCTCCGGGGCAATTCATATCCCGGTCGGCACCTCTAGTGGACGTTTACAAGCTTTACAACTTCCATCCAAGACGGATCCTTCGCCTTTCTCAGCTCAAGAGCTTGAAAAATTGGTTGCTTCCATAGGCTTCATACAAAAGAAAGTTTCCAGACTGGAATTGTGAAAATAAGGAACAAAGTCTAGCAATAGATGTTTTGACGTAATTGAAGGAAAAGCACAATGGAAAAAACTCAAATTTCCACATTGATGCCTATCAGCATAATGTTAAAATTTATTTGATTAAATTTAAATAAAATTCATAATTTTTGGTATGCAAAATCACTACTGAAATAAACACAAATTTGAGAAAACATAAAATTTTAGTAACGAGCAGATGAATTGTCGTGGAAATTAAATTTTCTATATTATATATCCTGAAATAATGTTTTTTTTGCAATTGAAACAAGAGCTCTGCTTTTTTAAATTGATTGTCTAGCTTGAATGAAAAAAAAACGAGCTATTGATTATTTCCAGCATTTGAAGAGACTAGACTGCTATATACTTCTTCAGAGACGCCCTTCATCCCCATCCGCACTATTATAAATCGCAATCAAAAGGGTTCCCACTGACAAGTGCAATTGATACCAAAGTAATTGGCTTTTTGTGCTGATAATCCTGATATATTTCCCAGCCGCAAGAAAAATGACTCGCAGACACGGATACGCTTTTAAGGACGAGATAAATCCGGCCGTATGCTCCGTGACGGGGTAAAAAATGATCGTGCCCACTGCGTTTTCCCATCATTTTTCTCCCTTTGTCTTTAGCGCACATCGTCGGATTCAAATCTGTTGCACGAGTGACGTTTATTGCCTACAAAAATTCCCTCTCCAGCGGAGGGATTTTTTTTTACAGAAACGCTTTTTCAGAGAAGAGGGATGCATCGTCGGACCGTGTTGTTTGCTTCAGCGTGGGTATGCAGACCGGCACAGCACTTAAAACGCACCGGTTGCATAACTTTGTTTTTCCAGGCACCATGCCGCCTTCAACAAAAAGCGCTTGTTTTGTTTTGCTGTTGCTAATGCAATAAATTTAAACTCACAACATGTGCGTCGCAAACAAAACATAAAATATTTTTTCTGCAGCAACGCAAAATTATTCTTTGCTAAAAAAAAAAATCTCTGGAGAAAAATTTAAAAACTTTCCAATTTGTTCATAAATAGGTCCGTTTTTTGGCCCCTTTAAATAATAATTTGATTATTTTATCGCGATATAAAACGAAATTAATTCCCCGCACAAATTAGTAGAATTTCCGCACCCCTTCATACGCCACTTGCGCCGATGAAATATGAGAGACGTCGTTCAGTTCCCATTCATAAATTCAGCCGCAAGTGTTCTGTACACGACGACTTCATTAATAAGACCGCAATAATTCACAGCGGGCCGCGAGAGCGAGTTTTCCCTCCTAGTGTAAAACGTCTCTTATAAATTAATAATTATTTTGAAGCCCCCGAGCTGCCGGTTCGACTTCCTCGCACGCCATATTCGTGATGCACCCCATTGTCCTAAATTCCACCTCCATTAACCGGCAACCCCTCGGCCTGTCGGCTCATGCTGGAACTGAATATTCATGCCACTGTTGCAGTGTAAGCAGCTCTCCGCGCGTTTTCATATTCCGTGACCGCCGCACAGATGAATAATGCACCAGTACTTATAGAAATTACTCCGCAAGCGGTTATTCCTTTTTTAAGAAGGACTGACCCCTCGACCAGCTTAATTGAAATGCAAATAAAGGGGTTTGTTTAATTAATTTAGCTAAAATTTATTGTTTAAAAATCCCTTTCATAAGATGTAAAACCTGAAAATCCTACAAATTATTTCTTCATAATTAACAAACATTTGAAATATTAAATGTATATAAAATTACTGCTTATAATTTTGATATGGATGTAGTCGTTTTATTTGTTTCAGAAACCACATAAAGCTCTATCCATAATTCATTACTCAATAAATTGTTTTTAACAATAATTATGGAGAATTTGATCACATCAATCGTTGCTTAATGGACTTTTCATCACAATTTTATGTAAATTTTCTAAACCTTATTATTACTTAATTTTAATATAAATTTTACGCCACATATCCAAATACAGCAGGGTGTTTTATTTAACATGTATATTTATAACGCATTTAAAATTTAATTTGACTACAATCAAGAAAATATAATTATTTCAAATGAATGAATATTTTTAATTATTTTTACTTTACAACACATAAAAATCTATTGATCTAGTGATCTATTGAAGCAAACAAAAAATGTGTCAAAAATAAAATTAATTAAGATAACTGATTAAAAACAAAAAAAGTACCAATTTAATATTATAATACATTTAATTAGTTAAATAATTAAAAGTAATTATAACTGGTTTAAATTGCAGATTTTGTTTCTTAGTTTTATACTTAACGCGTTCAGGAGCGAATTTAAAATCTTATCACAGAACTTGCATTTTTAGTTATACGTCAGCGCCATTAGATGTGTTCAGTGACGCGAAAGCGGGTGCCCAACTGTGTCCGCCTCGCACCTTTAGGGTCAGCAAAACACACACGGTGCGTCCGCATGCGAAAGCGGAAAGCTGTTTGCCCAAGTAAGCGACTGACATTATGGAATCCTGGCCGAGTGAGTAACTGTTTGTCCACTAGTGGTGTGTGCGCACCGTTGTTTGCTTTGGAGAAAAGGCCCTCATATTGCATGTACGCACTCCTATTCGCACCAAGTAATGTCCAGGGTGTGGTGCGCCCGTCGCATTAAGGGGGCGAGAATGGCCAAAGTGCTTGAGAGGTGAGTCAGGAAACTTCCAGCTTAAATGAGTTTAGATTTATTTAATATAAAGATCAACTCAAAATCTCGCTGTTAGAAAATTATTTACAATAAAAAAAGAACTTAAATTTACCTTTTTATGTCAACTATTTTGTGATAAAAAAATTTCACCTGATAATACTAACAACGAAAATCATCTATTTAAATGAGTTTGTTCAGAGAACATGAGATGGAGTGAGATATTTTTGATGCATCGAAATTTTTTATGCCCCGTGATGGTAAAAATGTTCCCAAAAAATAAAAAATAAAAAAATAAAAATTCACCAAACAACAGCCAAAAACATTTTTGCAAAATAACCTATTTTTTGTGATGTTTATCAAATTTAATTGTTATATTGACGACCTAAATACAACCTTATTTCTTACTTAACAAATTTTCCTCAATCATAATCCATTGAATCATATTTTTTATAGTCTTTAAAAACATCAAGCAAAATTCAACTGCTTTCCAATTATTTACAATGGTGCTTTGCTCCTTCAAGGAAGCTTGAAAGTCTGGAAAGTTCATAAACCTGTTTGGAACAGCTCTTTGACTCGCTAATACTTTGTTCCAGCATCGACTAGAGCCTCTCCACAAAAATAGACTCATCGTCTAATCCTACTTTCGAACCGTCGGAGAGAGCAATCGAAACTCGGAGCGAAAACTCGACGCTAACCGGATTCTGCATTCAGCGAAAAGGTATGGCGGCTGAATTTCGCATCATCTTCCCACACCGAACCGACTCTCACACACGAGGCCCTACAATGGGAAGTTCCATTACCACTTGGCTTAGTGGCTCAGCCTTTCTGCAAACTCGCCGCAAAGCTCGGGCCTCTCTCTCTTTAATATACTACATGCACACGCGTGCCATAATCTGATGGGATTTCTCTTTTAAAACAACCGCCTGCTGGGCTCTAATTTACGCAGCTGCTACACACAGTGCGCTATGTTTTTGGGGCCCGCAAAAGCCGCCACGCGGCTGCAGCTCGCTCTCATTTTGTATTCTTTTTGCACCTGACGCGTGCGGCGAGAAAAGCAGCCGGCAATCTGAACACAGCTTTCGGCCGACACAAAAGTTTGCGCACGTGTGTGCGGATTATGCAGGCCAGACCAAATTATTCATGACGAATTTATGTGCCGAGCTCCATACAGTGCAGCAACATCAGGATACGAGTTTTAAATTGGAAAAATCCCATTTCCTTTTTTAAAATTTTCAATGTTGATGGACAAACCGTAAAAAATGTTAAATGAATTATAGCGACTCTAGAATGATGAGGAAAAATAGAGATTTGTTGAAAATTAATTAATTTGCTAGATTTTCCTCACATAGCTTATTTAAAAAAAAAAATTATTATTGTGATGGAGGACAACAAAATTTGACGATTTTTTCCTTGAAACAAGTTCTATTTCATTAATTCTTCAATATGAAAATTTATTTAATCATTTTATTAAATTTATTTTAAATTTAGCTTTTAATAAAATAATGAATTCAAAATATTTTGTATCGTATAAAGATACAAAATTTACAAAATTAAATTCTAATTTAACTGCATTTAATTGAAATTTATTTGTTTTGGAAAGCTTGTTTAATTTATGTAAATAAACGTTGGCCTCAACTCTTTTAATCCATGCGACTAAAAGTTCAAACAATGACGTCAGCAACACTCTCGGATTTTGTTGCCATCCATGAAGATTAATCAAACACGCCAAAATGTATGACCGCGTGACACAAAATGATATTTTTGGCAAATATTTTCTCAACGTTAGCGAGCCAGTAAATTTTAAGCTCTGCCCAAAAATCGACTGATTACTGCTGGAGCAAACAGAGTCGAAGCGCATCAGCAGGCAAATTGACTTTTGTGTTGACGCAGGACTGGTCAAATAGACTGGACGGTAATGGTCGGGGTGTAGAATTACCCGGTCGACGGGCGATCCCGACATGATGGCAGAACGGCCTGAATATCCATTCGCATTGACGGCACTTTCAATCACGGTGGGCGCGGATCACGTTTCGCTTGCCGTGTCAGCTCCAAAAACATAAACTAAGGTCTGACTCATCGCGAGAGAGAAATAAATTAAGCACATTGTCTGAAAATAGGGATTCTGAAATAATTACATTCAAAAATCTTTTCTTTAACAAAATGAAATATCAGATTTTTATAAAGCCATTTGAATTCCCAAACAATAAAATAAATTCTTTTGTGGAAGAAACAAAACGGATAAAAATTTTAAATATAAGTTATGATCAATTTTTTAATTTAATTTGCTAAATTATCTACATTTTTTTTCTAATATTATGTTATTCATTTATTTTTTCATGGCTCTTTTGTTGAATATTTTCTAATAAGATTAATAAGATGAACCTAAATATTTCCAATTCATATATTTTTTTTTTTATCATGAATATAATAATGCTCAAATCGATGAATTCTGTCGCAGAGACCCCCATCTTGGCGGATGTTTTTCCAAATGCCTGCCGGTTTTCGTCACACAAAATTGGTAATCAATGCAAAACAGAAAGTCCCCGAGGGCGCACAACAACTTTTTGTGCAGGCCTGCTTGTTTAATTTTTATCTCCTTCCTTTTTTTGTGAGGCCAAACTCTCTTGTGCGGAACTTGTAAAAATACGGAGGCTCGCGTAATTAAAAAACGCGCTTGTTACAAAAGTTTCATCGCTCGTCGTGAGCTTCATCTTCATTAGGCGCCGCTTTCCTGCTCGCCCACGCGGAAGTTTAAACCGGGGCATCTCGCGCTTATTAAAAAATGAAGGAGAACGATGAAAAATGTTGTATTTGTGTTGAAATTAGGAAAAGCTGTCGGAAATTGCTCTTCAGCGTTAATGCGCCTCTCTTATAACACCTCAAAAAAGGGATTTATCTTTATTTTTTTTAATTCAACATCAAAATTACTTAAAATCGTTAAATTTTTTCTAATTATCTTTGCTATATTAGTAAACATGGATAATTTTCTACGGATAACACAATAACAAATGCACAAATGAACTGAAGGCTGTAGAAGCAGCGATGTTTTTATTCCAAATTTTTATCTAGATTTAAGAATTACAGTCCAATAAACGCAGCATTAAGCTAGATTTTCAAAAATATAAAAAATTAATTATTAAAATTTAAAAATATGGCAATTTATTATTTATATTATATAAACGTATATAAAAATTAAAGTCAAACAATAATTTAATAAATTTATCTTTGCAAGAACTAATTTTTTTTTTACTTTTTAGTATTTGATAAATTTTAATATAATTATGTTTTGAAGTAAGAAAGTCGCATTAAATATTTTGTTTCAGTGGTGGCGTTTAAAGGAAAATAGAATCATGATAATATATCATGGGCAAAGGCATAGTGTGAGCCGTAAAAAAGTCGTAAACGTGATGGATTTCCAAACATTTCCACAAATGTGTGGCCGTCAAGGTGACAAAAGTCTCGAAATTCTAGTTTTAATGAAGCTATTAACATATTAAGCGCCGACCGTTAATGTGGTGCACAAGACAGACCTATTGCTGGCCGGTGGATGGCGTGTCCGCCGCGCGTTTAGGAACTTTAATTGTCACCTTGGCCGGGCCAGTGGTGCACGCATTCCGTCGTAATGGCACATATTTCAACCCTTCCGATAAACTAAAATCCGCTGTCGAGTAAAAGGCAGCACAACACGCTGCCGAGATTGATAATTCAACACAGCATTTTATTACGCGTCGCCGGCTGTTGGTGGCGGCATTCGGGTGGAATTAAACACGACGAGAGGGACTGCAAATGTGTGTGTACGGAGCGTAAATGTATGCTAAGTGCACGGGCGTGTGTTTCGATATGTCGGTGGCGTTTCGAATTTTAATGCCGGAGGGCCGGATTTTGAGCGGCGGTCGGGTTATTGAATTATGATTTTACTGCTGCTCTCCATTGTGGGGCCATTATTTTGATGGATGTGCAGCCCACGCTGTTATTACAGTCATGCGAAGTTTGAAACTGCCGGAGAGACGAGGAGCGAAACTCTTTAAACCGGCACTCTCATTCAATTGTGCCGGGGAATAAAGAATGAAGTGCAACATGGCATGCAAGCGGAAAATTACAATCTGCATCTCTTTCACATGAATTTTTTTAAAGAATTATTCTGTAAGAATTTCCACTATATCTCAAGCTTAAATTGAAAGGTATCACGTAGTAATAAAATTTTATGTGAAATTTATAACAAGAATATTGAATTGCTTTGTAAAAGTGTAAATCAACCATGCAGATTAAAATAGAAATAAATCTTTGAAATTTCATTTCAATTTGTAAAATAATAGGCCCGTTTATTTTAATAGTAAAATAAATTATGCGTAAAATTTGGAAAAATACAGGAAATATCGGAAATATTGTTGAAACAGAATGCAAGTTACAGCCATTTCTATGAAATCCTTTCAGAAAATAAGACTCTGGTACAATAAAAAAAAAAAAAAATAAAAATAAACAATTTTCATTTTTTTTTTTCAAGATTTTACTGTTTAATCTCTTTTCCTTCTTCTAAATTTGAAAAGAGTGAAAAGATTTATATGCTATTATTCTTTATATTTTTCATATAATTGGTCACTATTACTGACTTACTATTTTTCATTTGCTTCAAAATCCGGCCTCTGTGGTGCCTTTTGCCTCTTTCGGAGTAAGAGTCACGCACTCTTTTTCACCTGCGTGTGTTTTGTTAAAACCCCTGTGTGTACATAAAAACAGGGCGTGCCTCAACGTCCGAACATAAATGGAGCATAAGGCCTCAGGCGTTGTGTCATAATTACTTTCGGACGGCAACTGTGGCTAAATCGGCCGCCACTCGCACGACACACCTGCCCTAATAAAGTCATATTGCCGTTCACAAAGTGGAAAGGAAACGGCCAAATGGAAAGTAGGCACGCCGAGACGCCGTTACTCAAAGAAATCAGCGTCCCTCCCTTGCAATTACAACGTTTGCTGATTGTCCATTGATATACGGGATAATATGCACTCGCATATAAAAATAAGAAGTACGGTGGGACATTTATAATTCACTCGTTGTCGGCTTTTAATGCAACGTCGAGCCATAAAACAATAACATTTTGTTTCACCAAGCGCGAGCACTGTAAACAACAAGGCGCGCGAATGAGTTATTTGCTAGAGTGGCTTTTAATGATAAATGCGTTGTTATCGCGGCTGCTGCTTAGCGCTTTACATGAAAGCAATAAAAAGCTTTTTCTGCTGTTGGGATAAAAAATGTGATTTTTAAAATGTATGGGGAAAAACGGCTCACTGTCAGATACAGAAAGCTTTGAAAAAAATTCAAACACTCATATGCACTTATTTTTAAAAGGCATAATGCATTATTATGTGTGTGCTAAAAAATTTAAATATGAGATAGAAATTTAATTTTTTTTCTAAGCGGTATCTTTTGTCAATCAAAACACATTAAAGTTCAATATTATTTCTTGAGGGGAGGGGGGAAGTTATTCGATCAGAGGCCACTTCTGTCTCCACAGGAATTTATACAAGAGGTCAAAATTTATCTAAAATCAAAATTCTTTCTTTATTATCTGGAATAAATTACCTTTAGCACAGTTTTAATATTTTATTTCCAGAGAAAAGTCTATTTTATTGTTTAAAATATTAATTTATAAGTTCATGATTACTTTTTCAGCAACTCTCTAATAAATTTTTAATTGTCTGCCAATTTCTTTTTTCCACGAGTAAATATTACCTCATATTAACAATTAGAGCAGCTGCAAAACTGACTCTGATTTTAATGACTAGACTATTATTGCAAAAGAGATCACTCGATCAAAGCTGTTTGTGGCAGCTGAAATCAATCAAATTGGTCTCGCAGCGACAATGACCATCACGTGTGGACCGAGTTAATTGTCCGATCGCGACTGCTAATTGGAGGTCTCCGGTGGCCATCAATACAACAAATAATCCGCCCCGAGCCAAGTGCATAAATATCGATGAGCCGCCGGCGCCATTATCGATCCCTTCCTGACGCAAATTACTCAAACACCCACCCACACTCATTTCCATCTCGCACCCGTTGACCACCCCCTCGCTGCAGTGTAATGATATCCACCCCGTGGGCTGTGTATGTGCATGCACGTGTACTATGTGTGTAGTGCACGTTCGTACGTATCATTGGCGGCGCTGTTATTACTCCGGTCGAGTATCAAAATATCGTGCTGAGAACTCATCAGACCGCTGAGAGGCGCCGTGCCGATTTTGCATACATGCAAAATGGGCGCCGCGTCCGTTGCGAAATACATACATTCGTAATTACGCCTGGCGCGCGGTGAGTCGTCGCCCCATTTCCCCTATTTCATTTTCATAATTACAAAACACACGCTGATTACTGAGCCCATTTGAAAGAGAGAATGGAACGATCGCTTAATGACATTTCTCACTGAATATCGGGAATATTTCTTGGCCAGAATGTAATTTGTTTTGATAATTAAAATAAAAATTAATAAAATAATTCTGTTTAAGTTTAAATTTTGTAGATATAGCAATTTATTTTTTTTTATTATGAATTATACTAATTTTTACAATTAAAATTTTATAATAATTTATTGATATATCACATTTTAATTTGATTAATAATTATCTGAGATGGCTTTCTTTTTTAATTTTACTAACAGACTCTATCACATCACATATGTTAATTAATACTTAATTCAAAAATGAAGCTCAAATTACAGCCCTACCCCATCGCATATAGATGAGGATATTAAATGAAAGGTAGTTATTAATCATAAAATCAAATATTATTGGACATCACTGATCTAGAGATACTTCACGATCCTTCTCCTTGCTTCTCCTTACAGCAAACTTCTCAATAACCTCTCTGATAAAATTTTACCAGCAGCCGAATTCGCCCTCGAGCCGTGCGGAAGTGCTCCTTGTGCGCAAAGTTCCTTTAATAACTCGATTTTGCGATGTTTTACACGAGGCGGATCGAGGCAAGGTTTACCTAACGAACTCATCCCTTGTGTGCTCAGGGGGCTGTGAAAATGCTGTTTGCGCCCGATGCGAATTTGCGCCGTGGAGAAATTCATTAATTATTACGAGCTCATCTGCAGAGCACAATATCGGCCGGGGACGATGATGTGCCGTTTTCCTATAAGAAGCCTGAAATATTTATCAAACACGAGCACACACACTTTTCCTGCTGAGCAAACAAAGGCACCGCCGTAAAAGCTGCAGTGGGCGCGGCGCCGCTCTCTCCCGTCGTCGCCTTAATAAATTGAAACATCAGCGTTTTCCCTCGGCACTAAAGCGGCTAATTTTGTTTTACTGCCGCTCTCGCTTGACATATTTTTATCTTAAAAGGCTTTTCGGGATATTGAGCAGCTCGCGCCCTTGTGCTCAGGGAATAGGATTGGCTTGTAGTGGTATGCAACCCTCGCAACACAAGGGATTGAATTTTATTTTAATTTTTTGTCATTAAAATAGCAAAAATTGTCTTAGAATCTTCAAGGGTCAAATAGCATTAAAAAAAACAAAAAACAAGTTAATTAACTAGTAAAATTATTTAATTTTTTTGAAGGTGGCTTGCATAATTTTACGCACTTAGGGAATAGGACGATAACTTTGTACAATTTACAGAATGCAAATGAGCGTGTTTGCGCAATACACTCCTTGCGAAAAATATCTGGAGGCCGAGTTTAAAAAATGGGTCGTTTTTGCAATTGCCAGCGGCACAACTCCTTTGACTACGCAGCTTCAAAGGCTCATTATTATTTGCTCTCCGTCTCGCTGGCTGCCTGCTTTTTGTTTCACAGCAGCCAAGAAGAGCAGCTTTGTATAATTGGATACATTTCATCTCGTTTTATATAATGTGTATGAAATTTGAACAGAGAGAAGCGACTCGCTGGCTCGTTCGCTGCTGGATTTTCCGCTAGAGTTGTCACAGTTAATGAGCGCTGCAGAGTTTACCTGCGTTTGCAAATGACGAGAGTAGAAACGTGCGTACGTACACTGATTGCCACTTGCCGGGCTCAGCCATTTTTCATCTCGGCGCTCCCTCTGAAGTGCTCGAGCTGATTACTTTTCAAAGTTCTTAATTGGATCACCTGAATAAAATTTGCTTTATGGAAAAAAATTGCAAATCATCCCAAAATGTATTTTTATCTAACATCATAAGTAAAATTTTATGTCAAGAATGAATTAAAAAATTTTCAAATATTTTTCTATTATTAAACAGGGGCAAATTAAAACAAACACATCCCCAGCTCTACAAATTAGTGACTTTGACATTATCACTTCTGCAATAAAAATAAAATATTAAATTAATGATTTTTACAAATTAATAAGAGCTCATTCAATAAATTTTACAGAAACTATTTCCTGGCGATCACAAATGTATGGTATTTTGTATCATTGCTTGCGCATTTTAACAAACACAAAACCGCACACCATCATCAGCGGCTTTTCAATTATTACGATTCCATTGTTTCGCGCAGCACGACAACAATAATCCATCACGATTATTAACTATCAACACGCTCTCTCCGGTGAACACTCACCGGGGCATTAATCACCACAGCTCGCTCGTTCGCACAACTATGACTGATTTATAATGTCCGTGTGGCGGTGATTTGGCGAGACGTCGTCGTGTGCATCAAATGGCCATCATTGTGGAACGACCGTGCACATCCATCATCCTCGCAGCTTACGAACGCGCGCGCCGATTAAATTGAATTTTGCGCAATAAAAATCCGTTCATCCAATTATGAAGAGACGAGAGTCTCTCGAGAGGGCGTCGATGGCGAAGGCAAATTGCTGTTGTTTGTAATTGCCTGCCAGAAAGTTTTGGGTTCGCAAATTACGCCTTCGGAGAAGAGCACCTTGCAGCTGAACTTTGGCGTCACCTTTCCGTAATTTCACCCCCAAGTCTAATGATAATCATTACACTTGATCGTACCCAGACCTGATTGAATCTGTTTTCAACTCCAAGCTTTAAACAAATAAATGGTCTAAACAATGTTGAAAGTGCCGAATTTATTTGTATTAATAAAAACGTTTAATAATTAAAAAGTCACTGTCAGAAATACAAGAGATTTTTTGTGTCAAAGGTTCTGGGAAAAATAGAAAATAAAATAAGAAGTCTCTTCAATCAATCTAATTGAAAAGTTTTCTGTAGTTACGTAGCAGAGACTATAGAGTGTAATTGGATCAAAGTGCTTTACATTTTTATAGAATCAATTCGACTTGAAACAGTAAAAAAGTAGCAGTCTGGATAACATAAAGTGTATAAAAGTTATCAGCGCATCATCTCTCTGCAGCTTTTGAACAAATTACTTTGGAAAATCTCCAGCGACATTCCCCAGAGGCTGCAACTTTTCCGCTGAAGCAAGTAGTTTCATTTCTCCTCGTGAACTTTATCCGCCATAAAAACAATGCCGAGTAGATGACTTCATGGCTCCATCAAGCGCCAAAATGAAAAGTTCTTTGACTCACATTCATAATATCCTTCCCTCTTTCTATCTCTCAGGCAAGGTGTGGTCTTCAATATTTCACGCGTTAATCGAGCTTTATGGCCGGCCTAATATGATAAAAGTGGCTCCGGGATGGGACCAGTATCTCCGAGGAGCACATAAAGTAAGAGGCGTAATAGCGTCGGCGTGACTAGCAGCAGTAGCAGCTAGGAGGGCGCACACGTGAACCAGAGAAAGGGAAAACGTGCGCGCACTGACTTTCTTATCTAACGCACACCACTTCGCAGCACATAAACGCTACGGCGAAATCGAAATCTCGCGCTCCTCCGTGAGCGTTTTCATCGCACTCTCGAAATGAAAAAGAATCTGCTTTCCACCTGCAAAAGTTTTGACGACGCTGGATATTTGAATTGCTTACTCCCCGCTGATCGATTTAATAACAGAGCTATTTTCGAATCGGCTCTCATTTATATTAATGTCATCCGGCTTCATGTCCGCGATCCATCATTTATCTTTTCTCTAAATAAAGCAACAGAAATCGTGATTCGAGCAACTTATATGGCTTCCTTCCTTTTTACAAATACAAAATTTAGATTTCTATCAGTCGGCGCCCATTAAGATTGATCTATATCAATGTAGATTAGGAAGAAAATTTGACCCTAAATAGCTAAATTGAGTTATTTGGAGTCTAGAAGATTTTTAAAATAGCTTGTTCAGCTTTAAGAAAACAAAATTATTCATGTATGTACACAGAAAAGAAAAATTAATATAATTTCCAAATTTCCAAGAAATATAAAAAAAAAGTCAGAAAGAGTTTTGGAATCTTTTTCTTAAATTCAGTTTTTAGTTTTCTGATCGATAACATACGTGTCAAGCTATATGATAATATTATTCAACTTATTATTTTTTAATAAAATTTTTGATATTTTAATAATTTGTTATCTAAATGAAATGATTATTCCGGATTATTCAGTAACGATTGTCTTGATTATCATAAAATATAATTTTTCTATGTGAGTGGCAAATAATTATGTAAATAAAGCTGAAACATAAGCATCAAAGCATTGTCTGGTTTAATTATCCATATTTACATAACAAATTTTGATCGAAATTGAAGTGCCTTAAATAAAATCTATAAAATATATTTTATATTTTCATGTTACAATTAGGTTTAACTCTAATTGCATGCAAATTGAACCACAATTCATTACGTGTCTGCCAACAATTTGCTTCACAACGAACAACAAAAAGCGTGTTCGCCGAAACCTGTGTCGAAATCTTTAATTAACGCCCATCACCGCACACGGCGCAAACACACACCGCCCGTCGAGTTAGTTCGAGACAGTAATTGCTTTTGGTGGTTTGGCCTGAAAAATTCGTCCCTTACCACCTCTCACTCAACCCACTCACCGGCAGGCACCGAGTCGAATTTACGCACCCACTAAATATTGATGGCGGCCGAGCGAAAGTTTGCACTGGAGAGAGAGCGAGTGCTCTTGGGCGAAATTATTGCCAGGCCAATTTATTCGCCGGCGCGACCCGACCCCGCATGTATCACACTTAGCGTGGACAAATTGCCGCGTTCAGCCGGCCCTACGTGCGTAATAATATCGCGCGCGGCAATAATTGCCAAAGATAGATGAGGCACCTCTCGATCCCAAAGTAATCCTTTAATAACTGCCGCCGTCGGCCCACATTTGGTCTAATCTCGCCCCGGAACACCGCCACTGAGTTATGGCCCATATATTTTCATATTTGCTGCTGCCGGGCTTAGCTGCGGGAAAGCTACACCACCGCTCTAATTATCATTTGGGGCGGCAGCAGCAGCAGCAGCCGCCACCGGGATCTTAATTAAGTTTTCGGACGGAAGATGAAGATTAAGAAAGTTGAGACGCCGTTTGGATTAATTAGCAGCATAATTGGGAAGATTCGGCGCGGTGTTATGAGGGTTATTAATGGCAGAGAGGCCATGGCAAGATTTGATATTATATCATTATTACAAATACTAATATATGAATTATGTATCAATTATTTATCTATATATGCATTTACAAAATGCTAGTCATATATGAGATTAAAATTTATTGTAAAATGTAAGAATTCTTCATATGTGGATGACATGGTATCTATAAAAAATTGAAATTTAACATTGTAGATGAAACATAATTGTTTTGAATTGATAAACATGAATCTTAAACAAATAAAACATTTATTTAACTAAATTGCACGTAAATATTATAATATAAAAATTTTAAAATAACATGAAAATAAAAAAGTATTTATACTAAATTATTTAAAATGTTAAAATTTTTTATTTATAATAATATTCTATTTTAAATAGATTATCGTGATTTCAGTTCAGTAATGTGATGCAATTATGCAAGTGTGCAAATGCAGCTTCACGTATCACGCCAGGCACTGATTGTTAACTGCCATTCCATCGCTCTGTGTGCAAACAGCAACTCAAATACATATTCCAACAGTCGTGTATTTATTTGTTTTGCATTTCGCCGTTCTAATAAAACGCGACCGCACAACACAGGCGACTAATTCCGCGCCTGCACATAAATACCCGCGACACACTCGCTCGCGGAACGGCTTTTTATTGGCAATAACCGTAATTACTCGGCCGTAGACGCGTGAGTTTACAATAATTATCCACCCGCTGTGAAATTTAATACACAGCGCAGCCGAACAAACAATAATCATGATTAAGTGGGCGTTGCATGGACGCCATTACGTTAATTAATTATCAATTAAGGACTGTTTAATCCCCCATCGGAGGAGAAAATTCATCGGTGTACTTTTGCACTAGGGGGCTGCACAGCTGGTGCCACTTGCAGTCGGAATTGCGCCTGCACTTGTTGGAACTGCACCCTTGACGCATTTTTTTCTCCCTCGAAATTGCCGGTCGTTTGCAAGGGAAAGCACACCTTGCCGGCTAAAGAGAGGCAATTATATTTCACACCAACTGCGGCAGAGGGTCACTGCGAATGTCTTTAATTGCCACGTTGAGGGCCATCAAAAGTGACTGCGCACGGGCAGTGCTGAATTCAAAGTGTGCGGAGAAATTTTCAGCGGGGTTCGTTTAAATATTTGTAATTTTGTGCATGTTTGTGAGGTCACGAAAAAAATCAATTGGAAATAATTTGTCGAAGGCTTTATTTTTATCTTTTCTAAAGTATTAAAATAAAATAAAATGCAAAATGTGTTGCCTCAAAAAAGTTAATATTAAATTCGGCATTTGTGTTTGCCTGATTTGATGTTATCTCAAATGATGATAATAAAATAATAGACATTATTTAGGCTCTAGCTAATTGTAAGATAATTATGTTTCATTTTGCTTTATGAAAACTTAGTTATGAGAAATCTGCAATCAAAGCATAGCATTATCTGTTTTGAATGAATCACTAAATGTCCATTATAAAATGAAAGGAAGCGATGCATGCGATTTTCCATCTTCGTTAATAACGATTTTAATTTTGTTATTTATTATTTATTTTGTAGAATCTATGTAAAGGTTACAATTAACTACCGCACGCATCACTATGCACAAAGATAGCGAGGATACAATGTTGTCACCAAAATTTATCTCAAATGTATGAACTTGTTGAAACTTATATTGTTTAAAACAAACTAATTTTGACCATGTCAATTATTAAAACTTAAAAATTTAATAAAATTGCTTGAATAAAAGTAAAATATACTAAATGAAAAAAATTAATTGAATAAATTTATAAATTATAATTTATAATATATAAATTTGATTAATTAATACAAAAAATTTATTTTCTAAATAAAATATGTGATTTTTAAAATAAAAATAACTATTACTTATTCTTCTTGGTCATTACAAAATTTTTATCAATAAATTATTTATTGTAGTACAAAACAACATATTTATTTGTAATATTATGCACATAAAATTTTCTTACCTACTGCCTGGCCCAGGTGCACACAGCAACACAAATAATACAAACAAAATAGAAGGCGCCCCTGGCAGTAGCTAAATCAACAAGCAAAACAAAAGAGAAATTTCGATCTCTGAGGTGCACCGTGGACAAAAAAAACGCTACGGTCCCCAAAGCAGCACCCTTAATGAAGAAAAACGAACACCAATCAAATTTATTTTCATCTTGGGGGACCAGAGAAAGCAGCTGCTGGGAAAATAAACGGCCCGACCGATTATTGATTTTGTTCCTCGCAATGCTACATTGCCCCCGGAGTGATTATAATTGACGCCCGTGCAGGAAAAAAAAATAAACAATAACGATGGAAAATCAGCACCGCAGGTCATCCGATTGTGTTTGTCGCCGCTGTTTTTTCTTTTTCCCGTGTTTTGCATTCGAAAGCGCGGTGAACCTTTTAAAATGATTTCGTCCGATGTTAATGGAACGGCCTAATGCAATTTTGATTGCCAAACAGGGCGCGATGGTTGCCAGTCACGAGACCATTTCGCCGCGTTCAAACCATTATCCTCTTGTGGGAAAGTCTGGCGAGTGAGCCTGGAATTTTCGGCTTGTGTGCGCCAGGGGAAATGCACCATAATAAGAGAAAATTGAGGTAAAAGTTGCACTGGCTTCGTTTGAGTCATTTTCCTTCCTGAAAATACTTGTTTCTAAATTTATTTTAAATTTCTCCTGATTTCTTCTAAAAAATAATAAATTTACTTCAATTATCAGTTAAATTTTCAATTTTTTTTTATTTACTTGTAATGTTTAATTATTCTCCTTGTCAATTATTGCGTTTTTTTTTTGTCAGAATAAATTTAAACTAATTTTGCTTTTGTAATCAAATCTTTTAATTTAATTTTTAATGAATGGAAATTAAATAAGTTATCAAGTACTGTGTTTTTGGAAATTAAAACACGCATTTATCTTAATAAAAGAGACCTAAAATCTTATGGCTCAATCAACAGAATCAAAATCAATAATATAATATGAGCACCAGACGGTATATTTTTATCCGTTTTCCGTCATGACTTGCAAATCACAAACGACCCTCCCTGGGCAAAGGAAAAATCAAACTTGGCGATAAACTTCAAACACAGCGCAGGGCAGAGATGATTGACAAGCAAAGGCTGCTGATAAGAGGTTGTTTCTACTCTCGGCATCTCATCGATTCGACATACATCAGACGTTGCTGACAAGGGTCTATTAACATCGATATGACGGCCCTGTTTAATATTGCTGGCGCGGGTATATTGATTTATCGCTTAGCCGCCGGTCCGGAGCGTCGAGTACAGCGAGTGTGTGTCGTCGAAGGGAATTCGTCTCTGGCAACTTTTCCGCGCCTTACTGGGACGCACGCACTTCATCAAACAAGCCATACTTTCCGAGAGAGCGTGAATTTACTTTTGAAACGGCGCGTTTCTTGCGCATTGCTGATGAGGCTGTCAGCGTTTAACTTTGCAGACTCGAGTATTTTCGCGAAACTTTGCTGTTGGCAGCGAGTTCTGTTTCAGAACATATGCGGCTTCATCAAATGCTGACGTTGTTTGAATGCGAATGAATACTTCAAAATTGTAAATTGTCACATTTAATGGAACTCGATAAACATGTGATTTTTGAGTTAATTTAATCTTGAGATCGGATCGGCAAAGTAAAATAATAGTTTTTTTTTTCATTCATCTTTCTATCGAGAATGGTGTTGATAACAGTCTAAATCTCTAGCAATGGCCAAAAATACTTATTGTGCTATAAGTCATATAAAAATTTTTAAAGGCAAAGTTTTGTCAGAAAATCTCTGGAAATAAATTCAGTAGAGAAATTGAGGCATATTTTGTTGGAACGGCCTTCTCCTTAATCTGTGTAATTTTATAGAAGCAAGAGTTGTCAAAAAATTATAAGAAGACAGTGTGATTATATTATTTTATATATAATAAAGGCAAAAACTTCAGAAAAAAATTCTGAATGTTTTAGAACAATTGTAATTTTGACAGGAAAGTTTTTTACTAAAGTAATTAGCTTAATTTTCTTAATCTGATTTAAATTTAATTTTTGCTCTAACAATTGTATTGAAGTATTGAGGAAAGGCAAAAACATAATAATATGGTTTTCTTTGAGCTCGTTGAGATGATAAAAATAACTTCTTTGCTACTAAATTTGCTAAAATCTGGAAACGAAGTTCATTACAGAAAATAGATATTTTAATTAAAATTGATTTTCGTAAAGTATAATTTCGCATAAAGGCTAAAATTTCCTCTTTGGATATATTTTTTTTCCAAACATGTTCCAGCACGTATTTGTTTTATACGACACAAAAATTTAGTTTGCTAGTCGCATAGCTCGTTTCCTCTAAATTGGGTAGCGCAAAAATTAAGCAGCGTACATACATGTTTGCCGCGCATTTGCGTAAAGTGTTTGTCTGGCGTGGCGATAATCGGCGGGAGGACGCGTTGAGCCAAACATTGGGCGTGCGTGAAGAGGGTGCAAAACTACTCACCGGTTGTCTGGCGAGGCTCTGCCACGAGAACTCGAGGGCGGTGATGTTGGCCGGGATGGGCACGACGAAGTTGAGGGCGTACGAGTTGATGACGCCGTCGCGCACGTAGTACAGCTCGGCATTCAGGCCTGCAACATACACGCGCAATTGTTATTAACTCGCTCATTTGCTGCGAAATTACACGCGGCTTTGAAGATTGCCGAGTTATGGAGATCGTCGGCGCCCCTTTACAGGCCCCGAGTGTTATCTTGGCGCGGCGACTAACTCACTTTCGGATTTGCAGTGACGCGCACATAGGCCCACCCTGCGGCGGTGCGGCGTGTCTCTTTTGGCACCAAGTTTCGTCAGTGTCGCTTTCAACCCCTTGTTCGCTACTTAAATTTGTAAAGGGGTTGCGTAATGACTTTGCCGCGAGTTGGAGCATTTTGCAGCAAGCAAATTTTCACAAGAATCATTGAGGGTTCTAAATGTCAAATTATGTACAAAAATCACTATAAAAGTCTAAAAGTAATTTTTAAATGTTGAGTACTTATAAATTGTATTTTCTTTTTATCAAGCATATGAATGTGCTATAAATTTTTCTGTTGCTCTATTTTTATCAAGTGAGCAACAAACTTGATTAATCATTTCGGCAAAAAATAAATGTTAATTGTTTTTTTCCAGAAGCTTTTAGCCCAAAATGGGCTTCAATATAACTATATAGAAGATTACGTAGCATATTAAAGCAGCTAAATATTAAAAATACTGCCAACACATTTAAGATACAGAACAGTAATTTTTTTTTTTTGATCAGTCGTGATTTTCAAAACATTTCGGATGACAAAACTTGCAACTTCTGTCTCAGTTACCCAAAATGTGTTTTTCAAATTTTGTCTTTGTAAAAGAACGATTAATAATGTTAAATTGTAAAATTTGGTTTAATAATTAATTTTCAGAACGTAAAAAGAATTGCAATATTTATTTTCATTAGTTAATTTTATTAATTCGTTTATATTTAATTATTAATTTTTATAATAAAATTTTAAAAATTAATATTTAAAATTACCATGATGGAATTAGAAAGAATAATATTAAAATCTGTAAAGAACTAATATATTGCAATATATATACAAAAAAAAAACATAGTTTTCGTGAGCATGATAAGTTAATCAATGAATTATAGAAACTTCAAATAAGACATTTAATTTTGGCTCGAAAAGTTTAGGTTTCTTTTTTAATATTCGATTCCCAATTTGAATCAAATAAAATTAATGTAAAATATATTTATTACTAAATTTTGAATTCACTAAGCCAAACAACTTAATTTGGATAAATTAAATGCCATTTTTTTTAGTTCTCCCCAGGTGCTCCTCATTGATTGAAAACATTTCAGAGAAACCTCAAGCATTTGATGCATGCTTTTGACACTTTAACCAATTAACTCTGCAACTTTAACCGCTTCCAATTACGACAAACATGCTTTCTTGTAATTGCCGGCGGTGCTAGTTCGTACACCGCACAGTCCGGAATTACACGTCTGCGCCGCCTGCTGTAGAATTGAAATAGACAATACGGCAGCCGCCGCCGTGTTCTCATTCAAAGAGAGTTAGTTGTTCCGCATCTCTCTCTCTCTCTCTCGTCGCCTTTTTGCTCTCGCAACGGAATTCGCGAGCGGATATGCTATGTATGTATGCCGCGTGCATAATTCAGGCGCGAAGTTTGAGCCAGGGGGTGAGTTAACACCGGCGGGCGGCGGATCATCCGCAGGCACACACCTTAATTAAAATCACGCCCGAGATGACGCGCGAGGAGACGACAACAAGACACAGCATTAATTATTGACACGCTCACCGCCAAACAACAACCCACGCGAGGGAGGGCGGGCGAGAGATTAGCATTTTCGCAACAGCCGGCGCCTGTTCATTAAGTTGCTCCGAGAGAGCATGTGGCGACGTCGCAGTTGACTTTCGCAATTGTTTTGCTTCGGTGTAAGGCAAATAATCCGATTAGGGTGTGGCACCAGAATTAGTATTGTTGAATATTATTAACATGAATGAAGCGTGAGCGTAGTGTGAAATGCCTTGAAGTTCCTGGAAAATTTGATTGAATTGTTTGTACATTAATAATTTAGATGAAAATAACAAAGGGGAATTATCAACTAAATTTTTTTCAATTGCAGGAATCGTAATACTATTTCGTCTCTTTAAAATAATTTAATGAAATTCCATTATGTTTCAAGTTGAGTCGCGCGTCCAAAATATTGTAAAACCTGGTTATAAGGGTATATCACGATTTCAATTATTTTTTCAGTGTAGAAGATATTCTTCTTCGAACATAGGAAATTTCAAATCAGCCTTATTTAATAAATAAGTTATTTTCAAATTGATATATATTATAGAATTATAACGATTATTTATATCCGTATAAAAAATAAATGGGCTTTGTACCAGTATAATTTCTTGGAGGAATTGCTACTTTAAATATTTTAACACAAAAATTGTTAGTTATAATTTATATTCAACCACATGGTATAAGAAATTAATTAAAATAATGCATTTTCTCCTAAAGGTAGAATTTAATTATTTAAATACATAAGCGAAAGGGAGTAATTGGCCCAATAAGAATGGCTAAGCCTATTTGAAATTTGAATAAAGTACAAGAGGGGCAAGACGGCTCCGAAATTCCCTCGTTTGTTCTCAAGTGAGCCCACGAGCTAATGAGCGTATAATTCAGCAAAACACGTCCTCGGGGCAGTCAAGCCGAGGAGAGCGCACTCGTCTTTGCGTCGGCTGGCTCAAGAAGAAAGGGACGCAAATGTGCCCTTCTCCGGCTGTACATTTTCCCTTTGTCTGCTCACCGACGAAATACATATTATGCGAAATCTTAAATGGCCCGGCCCCTGAAGCTGCCACGGGGTGGAAATAAAACTCAAAGGCACGCGCTGCTTGCCAGCCGAGGTAGAAAAACAATTTCGGCGGCGCACGGAGGCGCCTCTGCAATTTACGGCCGCTCTATCTCCGCCGGCCCTGCTCTCAAATTATTTGCACGGCGAGTAATGAGATTTTAAGGAAGAATTGGCTCCATGTAACAAAAGCGTGCACGAGAGAGACCTGCATTGTCGTGGGAAAACCTCGCCCGGGAAAATGGAAAAGGTGTCAACGGCTTCTTTTTTCTCTAAACTCCAAGCGAGCTCCCGCCATTGATTTCAAGGAAGAGGAGAGTGCTGGGTATTCTCACGGGTGGGATTTCAGGCGGATGTGGACCGAGAAGGGCCGGGGATTAGATTTTATTTACGTTTCGACCTAAACCCATATGTAAAAAATGTTACAGCGACTGCTGGAGGCAAATGGTCGGGGACTCGGGGATGATTTTGGTTCGTGTATTTTTCTTCCGAGCGGTCGTGGAGACCGTTTACCTGGTTATGCAACCAGGTGAGCGTGTGTAGTGAGCACGTTGCATAACCTTTACTCATACAAGAAGGTAAAAACATTGTAGATTGAAATTAGGTCTGGTGAAATCATCTAAAATGTAATGGAGTTTGACAAATTAATTTCTATTTTTATTACTAAAGTAAATTAAATTAATACAGGATCCTAATTTATTGTTTCTCTTTTGTAAATAATGCATTACTAAAAAAATTATTTTTGAATTAAAACTTTAATAAAATTTTGTAATCTCAATATTGATCTTAAACTATGGCAGCTTTCCTTACATTTTTAGTAGAGCAAAACTGAATAACGATTTTAATGTTGTGAAAGTTTGAATGAAATCATAACTTTATATTGCAACACTTGTTTTTATTTCTAACACCTATTTTACGAAACAAACATTGTAATAAAGAATAATCGAAATACATCTTTGGAAGAAGTTTCTGACATTTTATTTCCATGACTAGCCAATTTTTTTGAAATACATGAAATTCCCTAAAAATAACGCATGCAAAATTCTTTATAAAATTAATGTTGCCATTTGTAAAAATTAATCAAGTTGGTGTAACCCTTCATGCCTTTATAAATGCCCACACGCACCAGGTGCGGTTTTCCTTCATAAGATTAGTGCGTCCACCAAACACGGACCAAAAAGCTGGCCGGCTTTTTCCACTAGCTTTGAAAGTCGTGTCGTTGACATACTCGAGTGGAAAAGTGATCGGACGAGCTGTTTGACTCGAAATCCGAACGGCAACCATGTCCGTTTCGGCAAAAAAGGTCAGCAGCCAGCGGTGGCAACAACACGCAGCCGGCTGAGGACGTTATATTGAAAAGCAGCAGCCGACGGCCGGTCTAGACCCCAAAAAAAAACCGAGCACACATTTTTCTCTCATTTGGTCCGAGGCCACTCTTTCTCTCGGCGGCATCGATCGAACGAACGAACGCACAGGCAAAAAGCGACTCGCTGCTATCTGACGCGAGAGCAGTGAAATAATGGAAATTTACAGCCTGGGGCAGGAATTTAATTCGGACTCCCCTCTACACTGTGCCGCGCGCAAATGATTTTAATTATCATTGTCAGGTTGCACAAGGAGCGCACGCGTTTTTTCAGCACACAGGACAACCTGTGCTTTATCATCGTAGAGATAAGAGCTTTAACAAAAAATAGAGGGGGGACGGAACTTCACTGCTTCCATGAAAAAAGTTAATTCCGCTTGAAATTCCACAAACTAGGTGGCTTAAAATATTCATTAAATGTTACGGCGGAATAAAAAGAGCTCTGGAATGGCGTTTTTTGCTAAAAGTAAAATACTTTAGAAGGTAGGCAACGTGCGCGACCACACCTAGTCTTTTATTTTCCATCACGTTGCACGTTAATTTGTGTACTTGGCGAATGGAGCCATTAGTGTGGCACTCAAAGGCGCGCCGAGCGAGCGAGCGAAATGGCTGGCGGCAATTTTAAAACTTTGCCAGTCTTGCCTTTGACTCAGCAGACATGCAAGTTCATTAAGCCGCGCGACTCAATTAAAGGATTAGCCTAAGCAGTCTGGGCCCTCTGTGAGGCTGAGAAGAAAGCCGGGAGATTTTTTATTTAATTTTTCCGCCAGGCACAAATAATAATGAGATGGAGATGCTCTGGCGGGGAGAGAAAAGACGTTGGCGGGAGCTTTTCTTGTCCTCAATTGAGGATGTAAGTGGTAAAAATAAAACAAAGTTCTTTTTAATATTCAAGAAGGTTTTTAACAGAATTATTAAGCATATTAACATTGAGTTGGTCATTTACTCTGTTGAAAGGTAATAAGAAAAAAATGTAATGATTACAAATTAATTTGAATGCTTGAGTATCTGATCATCTCAACAGTTATTATTTTTGACAGTTTTAGAATCAAATAAATGAAACTAAATATTTTTCAAAGAAAAACAATCCTTTAATTTTTATTTTCTTCATTTGATAATTTTAAAATGAATGATTAAAATTAAATTTGAATGTTAAAATTAAACAACCTACTAAAGAGAAAATAATAATTATCCAAATTAGAATTATCTTTCAAAATTAATTCTCACATGCTGGGGTGAAAATTTTACATCTCACATTTATTTATTTGCATCGCTGATATAATTTAAATGATGGATTGAAAATTGAATTTTATACAATTTGAGTTGATTAAGGCTATTTGGGAACGATATAAGGTATAATATACCAATTTAACCACCGGAAAGCAGTCTCGTGTATCTTACATCAATGGAATGAGAAAATTTCAATCTACAGCGATCAATCGCCAAGTTTATTGACCGAAATAAGGCCCGAAAGTCGACTATACCTCCATTTGGAATAAAATACAGCACGCACAATCCCACTTCGAAGCAGTCACCAAGTCCCCTGCGTGTCTGTAGCGAGGCTATCCCCCACGTGCTCATGTCCTCATCCGCGCACACATATAATTTGAATTGTAATTGCAAATCTCCCAGCAGTGCCGGCACTCGCATTCCAATTGAAAAGAGCCACTTTGCATAACAACGCAATTTCATTATGCTACTCAAGTCGACTGCCCTCTTCTTTTTTTCTCATCGTCATGATCATCACGCGGCACACATTTTTTTTAAAAAGCGACTGGGGGCCATTATGCAGGAAATAAAATTCCGGCAGCCCCCAAAATAATGCTCTAAAAACGATTACTCGCTGCGTAATGGCACGCGTGTGCCGCTTTTATTTACCTCTCGAGCCATTGTAATTAGATTGCGAGACAGAGTGCCAAGTGCAGGCGGCCGAGTGTCCGCTTTCATGTCGGCCGCGCAAAAGGGCTTCTTGCGTTTCAAACGCACTCGCAGCCGCCGACGGTCCATTTGAAATTTCGCCCCGAGGAGGCGGAGAGGGAAAGTGGATTTTGATTGTGTTCGGAAACTGATGAAACAAGAGAGGGCCACAACAGCGATGTTTACTTTGCACGGTTTGTATCAGAAGGGGAATCTGTGCTCATAACAATTTTATGTATCTCTCTAAATTGCAGGGCCGTAATATACGAAGGCTGCAAAATGTGGCAAACTTTTCCCTACGGCGGTCTTTGCTTTTTTCAAATGCACGTTGTTTAATTAATTTTCTTTAATACCTTCATAAAAAAAATAGTAAGCTTAATTAATTTTTTTTCCCAATTTATCTTCAATATACTTGGAAAAAATAGTGGATGTTTTGGGTACTTATTATTAAAATTAATTTTTCCACGTGCAATTTTTAAAAAGCAGCTTTAGCTGAAAATTAATAGTACAGGGAGAATTGAATACAAATTTTTACCCTGCAATGTGCAGGTTTTTTTAATATATGCACGAAGTAGCAGTAATATTAAGTGAAATTTCATTTTTTTTTTTATCTTCGGCTCTTCCATTAAGGTTTTTTAGCAGGTTTTCTGTGACTGTCATTTTGTGAAATGTAATAAGCGCAAACAGTTTTGTTTTCCAAGCATTTGGAAAAAAGGCTGTAATATTTATTAAAAAAATGTACAAATTAATGTAAAAATAATTTCTAATTACAATAAAATATAGCAAAGTGAAAAAAACGCTAAACCTTTCTTTCAACCTACAGCAGCAAGTTCAAAATTTATAATTAGTCCTTAGTCGTCCGATCGTCTGTTGTAATAGTAATCTTTTTTTTTTAAATTACAGTTAATATTACTATTGAACATGCTCTTTAAATATAAAACCTCAAAATTTAAACTCCCTCCATTTAGAAAACTCTTGCGTCGAGCAGCTCTGGTACAAAATTAGCCAAATAGTTTATATTAAAATGAGGTAGGCGAGCGAGATGCACCGAGAGCATCTCATCGGAAGCATGGAAAATCGCCCAGCAGCCACGGGCTATCTGTAATGAAATCCGGCACCGAATGTTGCTGCTGCTGTGTAGTGTGTTTACTTTGACCGCAGAGAAACACGACTTAGTCAGCCAGCAGAACTACACACAGAACCGCCGCCGCCGCCGGTAGTAATATTGAGCACGGCGGCAGCGGCTCGTCCGAGACTTTGTATGGTAATAATTATTTGCCGAACTGGCCCCTAACTAAATTCGCCGTGCCATGAATAATTTGCCATTTATCTGGGTTAAAGTTTTCGGGCAGCTCGGGTCGAACCTTCTGGGAAATTCAGCTAAAATGGCAGATGGTGGTAAAAGGTATTTTTAACTGATCATTAATCTGTTTTGTGCACAATTAGATACGAATAATTAACTTATTTAGAAGAATATCCCACATAATTTTGTTTTATTTACATCGCATTGAAAATTGTTCACTTGTTTTATTGAAATGTCTTTCTATTTGCTACAAAAGTAACAGAAGACTATTTAAATCGATTTCAATGTTTTAAAATTCAAACATCATTTGCTTAAAATCCATAATTAAACTTTTATGTATCAAAATAAGTTTTTAATGTATTAATATGATAATATATTAATATAAATTTAATGTTGTTAATCATAATATAATATATTATTCAATTGAATGCAAATTATACAAATTCCAGTTTAATAAAATTGTATTTATGTTTATGAAGGTAAATTTTTATCATTCATAATTGATCATTAATGGGAAAATGTTGGAAACAATTTGCATGTAAATAAAAAATAAAACCTATTCCAAACATGAATTTCGTCTCAGCTGTACTTTTGCTGCTGTCAAAAATAAACTCCACTGTGGCGGTTCGGAAAAATTTCCACCTCCCTCCTAAAAAAAAAGCGAAATTGCACACAAACGTTATTTTTGCACACATACATGAGACGAGAGCTTGTGTGTTTCATCTGCGGCTTATTTTTCGACGCGAGCGCTGATGAATCGTCGGTGGCGCGCACCGACAGCAGGGAAATGGAAAAATTATGAACTCGCTCCTTTGTGGTGCGCGTGACGGACCGGGTGCTTTATTAGTGCTGCCAGCGGTTCCAACATCATATGACCTGACGCGCCGCGGTTCTTTTGTTCGCTCTTTTCCTCGCCGGATTAGACCTCCAGAGAAAAAAAAATATGCGTGGAACTTGCGAGGGGAAACAATGAGCCCTCTTACGATACGATGCACTCGGCTAATTTCGCCTAAGTGGAAAAGTTTTAATTTCTTCAGCAAGACGGCGATGCAGGTCGCGTCGCTGATAAAAAGCGACGCAAGAAAGGACCAAATTGGCACCATTGCCAAAGGGGAGCGACATTGATAACGGGCGCCCCTACAGTGGAACGTGCCGTCCTCTCGAAAAAGGGTGAGCTACTTTTTCCGAGCGCTGTCCGGGTGAAAAATGCTCCAAAACGGGGAAAACATGGCAATTTGAATGTTTACAGAGAAGCGGGGGACACTTTTTTCAGTGTTTGCTAATTTTTGACAAAAGCGCTCCACATGGAAAATTTAATATCGCCCACGGATGGAAAGCATTGTCAGCTCCAAAAATGGTAATTCTGCCGGGACGGCTGCTGGAGTAAGTAAGGTTTATTTTGTTTTCGAATGGGAGGAATGGTCAGAGAGGAGTTCGAAGGGAAATTGAAAGTCCAGCTGACTATGATGGAGTGCCTTGGTTGGATTTCTCTTTTCAAAAATGAATGGATTAAATTGAAAAAAAAAACTTCTTTTAATTATAAATGTTTGAAAAAAAAAACCTTTTAACAACTACGTTTTGGAGAACAATTTTCTATAATTATATACAGTGATATGAGAAAAATAAAAATGGGTTGATAAAATTTTTCTACTCAAATCAATTCAAATAAAAAGTCATTTTTTTTTATAAATATGCATAATTCTTATAACTGATAATGCATTTTGGTTTCAAAAATTCCAATTTAAAATGATAAACAAATATGAAAAATACAATTTTTTATTTTTTGTGCATAAAACTGAAAAAACCTTGATTTTAAACAAATTAATTTCTTACTTACAAACATTAATTAAAAAATCTTCTGGAGAATGTATGTAAAAATTTCTAGGTTACCGCATTTATCTAGCGTCTAGTTGAGTTATCTTTTGCTGGCAGTCGTAAAGAGCGGCAGGCGTTTTATTCACGACAACAACACGGCGCGATAAATCGAAACGCGACACCAAGAGAGAGGTGCAGCGAGCGCACTCTCGGCATGCGTTGGCGGAGCTCGCCGCCGCACACACATTGTAATATCTTAAACCTCGCGAGAGATAATTCACGCGCGGTCCGGAATTTATGCACACACTCTCGGCGCCGGTGGCAGCAGCAGCAGGCCCGTGCCCGCGGGTTATAAAATATTCTATGCATACAAATTAGCGCCCTGGCACCAGAGTAAGCGCGCTTAACGCCGACGCTCGTAATTTGTTATCTCACACGTGCGCGCAAATTAGGACTTATTACGACGAGCGCAAGAAAGGCCAAGTGCGTACGTGAGAGAGCGCCGCTGCATCTCTTTGCAAAGTGCAATGCCGGGTTCTGGAATAATTGCAGCTTGTTAGCCTGCGGGAGGCAATTTTGTTGCGAGAGCTGCTCGAATTTCCCTAGGCTTCGGGCGAAAGGGTTGAGCTTCACGTCGCTCAGCACAGAGATGAATAATGGATGTTGATGAAGCAAATAATTGGGTATTTTTACAAGTAAAATGTAAATTTTTCTATTTTAAGTAGAAAGTACTGGATAAAAAAATTCATCCAAAAATTTTTATTTTGAAAATTTAACTATTGATTGATCGCTTGTATTTAATTCCAAAAAATTCAGTAAGGAGTAAGGATTTAAGCTGAAAATTTTGATTGGGTTTTGTAAGGCAGGAAATCGCTTTTTTATTGAAATCAATCTGATTATTGTCATGTGGAATTCTTAAATTTTTTCAAGATGTCTACAAAATTAATTAAGCAATCAGAAAATTAAACTAAAAGATTTCATCCTTTTTTTTGTAAAGATTTTGATTAAACAACTAAAATATTCAATTAGAACTCTAAAAAATGTCTGTTATTACAAGATTTCCTATCATATTTTGAATTTATAGTTCATTTTTCATAACGCATTGAAATTATGAAGATTGAAGGTTAAAAATAATTATTTTGTTCCGAGTTATGCAACCTGCTAGACGGGCCTGCCACGCCGGTTGCCCCCGTCTTGACAAAATGCTCACTTGGGTTTTGGGCCGAAACCGAAATCTCGTCGGCCGCGGTCGTATACTTTTGTGCATGGTCGCTGAGCTTTTTGTCGCCAAAAAGAGTTAAAAAAACTGGTCTTCTTTTAAAATTAAACATTTGACTGGAATTATTCACTATATTAATTTTTTGGTCCTCAAAGTTAAATGTGAAATTTATTTCCAGGAAGGAATTTACAGGATAAAATAAAATATATCAACGTAAAAAAAGGGCAAGATTAATAAGGATTAAATTATGATAGATAAAGCTCAAAATACAATAACAAAAAAATTAATGAAACTAAGGTAATTTTCTGACTGAGAGCTACAAATATAAATTTAATAAAAAAAAAGTTAAAAAAACATGTTTCATAATCAATTTTTGTTTATTATTTCGCCCTCCTTAATAATTTAACGTTTACATATTTCTTTATTTTGGAACCATATTATTACAGAAAATAATTTTAAATTGATAAAATATCTGGAAAAAATATTCAGTGAAGTTTAGTTTATTTAAAAAAAGTAAATTATTTGATGTGAAACTCGACAGTAAAAGTGTAAGGAAGAAGACAATCAGGTGTGAGAAAAACGCCCACCAACGCCATAGGTGGCATCATATTGCGTCAGTGTGAGGTTGGCCCTCGTCGTGGCCGGAGGTGTCGGTGTGGTCGTGTGTTAGTGTCCAGAGTCTTCGGATTGGATGCTGTCCAGGGCTTGCCAACATGCAGTGTCCAGGTGAGTGGGTCGCTTCTGGGGGTGGAGGGGGGCACCTGAGGGTCCTGAGGAGGGGTAACCGCTTGCGGATAGTAATTCCGGTTCCTGAGAAGGACTGAGGGGTGCACCGCAAAGCCCCCTGGCCCGCAATGACCCTAGTCTCCTGCTACGGCTCGGCGGGTGGTGGATTTTCGGGGGGGTGGAGGGATTGTGGTGGTGGTGGAGGGTATGCATGTGTGTGTGTGTGCGAGTGTGGATTTTTGGTGGTGGTGGTAACTAATAATTTTCTTTATGTATATTTTTATGATTTATGTTGTATTGTATAATTAATCATGATGTAGTTTTGTGTATTTTTAGGATATCATCGTGATTGGGGCCCCAAGAAGAAAGAAGAAAGAAGAAAGAAGAGAGAAGATTGAAGAGATCGCTTATTTATATGTATTTGTAAAAAAATCATCTATGTATATGTATTTTTGTTAATTTGATGACGATGTATTTGTAATCCACGCACTATTCAGGTGTTAAGAGGTAATTGGGTCGCGGCATCGGGGTTGGATGTCTCAAGGGTACCGTACACCCTGTCAGGTTTCCGGAAGTTGGTAGGGACGCGATTTTCCCGGTCTCTCGGAGTCGGATATCGCGGTGGCCCACAGCCCGGGTTCGAGCCCCGCGCCCCAGCAGGTCACGCTCAGGGTTCATCTCTGGGTCATCGTAAGCCCCCCACCGTTCACCGTTCCCCGTTCAATTCGGTTGTGCCAGCGTTAGTGTGTGCGTTATTTTACGTTTTTTTTTACGAAGAAAGAAAAAAGAAGAAGAAGCTAGACATCTGCAAAAGGTATTGTGTTGAGAATTTGTGTTTTAATTTTTGGTTTTTTGGTTGTATTTGGGTGGAGGTGTAGTTGTAGGTAGAAATAAAAACTAAAAAAGTTCTTCTAGCAAGAGAACACCAAAAAATTTTTCCCTGGTCAGGTCGCGGGCCTTGTCGAGGCGCCTGGGCTCAGTAGCTAGCTGCGTTGGCGGCTAGTGAAGCTAACACGCGACAACTTGAAAAAAAAAACTACTGTAGAAACTTTTTTGTTTTAAATTTAAAATTCCAATAATCAAAATTTTAATTACTTAATGATAATTTTACTTTTGGATTCAATTTCCAAGATTTGCAAATTGTTTTTTATTGCTTGATTTATACGGAAAAAATTGTATATTCATCGGAAGAAGATTCATTCGTGGATATCTTAACCCCTTATAGAAAGAAAGGGCTTGAAAATTGGCATGGCCATGTGACTCTATAGGCTTCTTGGGAAGTTTTTATGTATTTTAATTTCTTCGTATATTTTTCCTGAATGGTTTTAACACTTTTTGCGTTGTGATTTTCAATGAATGTGAAATATATTTATGTAAATTTAATTTCCATAAAACTCGAAGGAAATTCAGCACATTGTATATTTTTGTATTCTAATGAGAAAACAATTAACGTGTGGAAAACTGAAACAACGTCGCCGTCAATTGCACGCAACCTTTTACTTTTGGCGGCTCATCGTTCTTTTTTTGTGTGATACTCCAAGCTCCCTCGCCAATGACTGGACCAAATTATACACTTTTTTTTTATGTAATTTAAGACGGAATATAATAATTTTGTGTCTATTTTTAATCAAATAATTTAATTCTTCATCTCAATGGCTGATTTAAACAAAAATATTTATTCCAATGTAAAGTTTGCGAAAAATTCGATAATAAAAATAATAATAATTTTCCTTTTTTATCAGTATCTGCCAGGTTAAATTTGAAGAAAGTTTCCTCGCATCAGCCTAATTAAAGCAATAAAATTTCAACATCTGATATTAAAATTTACGTCAAACATTTGGAATATCAACATTTTATATTGTAAATATTTTAAACAAATTGATATTTTTGTCATTTCAGTTTCCAAGGAATTTCAAAGGATTTTACATGAAATGTTCAAATTAATAAATTATTGGAAAATTTATTCTTTATTATTTTCAATTGACACTAATTGTAAGAAGAATATCTTTAGTGAAGTTTGTAATTTATAAGGATAGAATTGCTTTTTTTATAAAAAATATACACCGTCATTATGCATTCCAGACGGTTGGGTCTCATTCACAATATGCGTTTCCCGCTAGTCATAAATTCATATTCGATGCGGTACCAAAGCCATCAAGAGGAAGAATAATTCCGGCGAGCTGGTGCTGCTGAGCTGGCGCTTAAAATTCAATCACACGCACCAAGTGCTTTTCACGTCTTTCGCTCGTTTTGGGGAGTATCGAACCCTGCTGCCGCTGCTTACATACATACATATGCAGGAAGACTTTCTTTCTCGCATGTACGCTCGGTCGGATGTGAGAGCGGAGGAAGAATAGCCGTGGCTGAATCGGCGATGAGCGGAAAGAGACCCAGAGGGAGAAAGACCGGCGTCCAGGCCAGAAATGACCGCACGCGCGTGATTTTCCATGCTGATGTCTCATTTTTTGCCCGACTGCGTTTTACTGATTTGCTCGTATATTACAGAAGGATGATTTATTACACTTGAAAACGGAGAAATCTTGGATATAATTTTTTTTTAAATCTAGAATTAAAAATATTCTTTCTAAAAATACTTGTATATTAAAAAAAAAAAATAGAAAACTTAAGAATAATTAGTTTAAAAAGTTAAAAATAAAAAAAAAATAAAAATGCAAGGAAGTTAAACATGACTGGAAGAAATTCAATTTTGATGGAGAAATGCAATATCCATGGCTTATAAATTTTTGATAATTGAATTTTAGGTCAGCTTAACTAGACGGAGTTATTTTATTCACTTATATATTTTGCTGTTTTGCTAGATAATGATTTTTTCTGATCTTCCATCAAACAATAAAGCTCATCGAGTAAAAGCCAGCCAAAAACTCAAACACACACTTCAAAATTTTCCGCCTTATCTAAGATGGGATAAGTTATTTGCAAATGAGTGCAGGCCCTTTACGAGCTGCTTAATGCGCTACTCTGTGCAGCTTTAGAACATCAGGCGGCACTTTGCTTGTGCAAACATTTCGCCATTTGAAAAGTGGGCAATTTCGCGGTCGTCGGTTTCAGCGATGGCAATTTGGGTTTGGAAGCGCGGCCTTGTTAACCCTTCATTCACGATTCCAATCAATACGGAATCGAAAGAGCGCTCTCTCGGCTGCCGCGGTCGGCATAATTATGATGTGCCCGGGACATTTACAATTCAAATGGCCTCTCTGCTGATTGCGACTCTGGATTTATGCACAAAAAGCTCTGGATTTCGGGCCCGGCGTGATTGTCCCCGTCCGACCACCAGAATAAATTACACTCCGCCAACACACGCGTCACTGCGTCCCCGAAATTCCACTTGTACGCAAGAACTGATGAAGTCTTTTTCTCGCCACTGGCCGCGCGCCAGTTCAATTTCGCTGCCGCCGGAAATTAAGACTTTTTAAGCGGCAATTACAAATGTGAGCCGATTTGTCTTCCCTCTCTGTGTTTTGCGCAATTAATACGCGGGACCCTATCGTTTGGGTAAAAAGCGGGCGTAATTACTCTTGTGCGCAAGTAGCCGGTCCTTAAATCTGATGGTCGCGCCTGAGCAGAGACGTGGCTGCGGGGATGAAATGAATCTCCCTTGAGATAGTCCATCTTAATGGTTCTTGAGAAAGGTATAAATTTCCTTCCGTTCCTTTTTTGCTCAAAGGAAGCTCAAAATAGCTGTTTTCCCCTTGTTTAATTGAAATGAAATTAGTCATTTCCTTAGAAATCTCAGTCCCTCTGTTCTAAAATCTTGGAAAGGGATTAACTTTCCTCTCACAAAAAACATTTTGCCACAATGATAAGAACTGACAATGAAGGGTTCAAAAAATTATTATACTGAGTTAGTAAACTTAGACGATTGCCTTAAATCATGAGTTTTTTTACCTAGCTAAAATAGAATCTGAAGGAAACATTATTTTACTTATTTTTCTCACTCATTTATGTCTGATTATGTTTACTGTGTATATATAAAAATTTTAGTTATCTGAAAATTAAGTTAATTGGTGTTCCACAATACAATAGCTGCCTACATCCAAATATTCATTCCTAAAAATTAAAAATTATTTTAGAAGAAAAGTGTTAATTACAATTTAATTATGGTACTAATCTAATCAATTAGACAAAAAGTTTATTTAAATTGGAATAATTGAATCATTTTTCTATTTTATTTTTAATTAAAAAAAAAACACTTTTATCAAACAGCCAATCATTTTCAATGCCTTTGAAAATTGCTCTGGACGTCTTGTGTGGTTGTGAACTTTTATAGTAACAGAAGATAATCCCCCGACACACGACGCAAACCGAGGTTCCATTTTCTGCGACACGCTCTCTTTTCTCTCCCATATCATTGCCAGCGCTCTTTATTTTTCTGGAAATCTTGCTTTCGGTGCAGGGGTGAAAGAAATATCGCCGGCTGGCAACTCGAGAGGGCTCATAAAGCTGATGTTTGGTCAACTTTTATGTAGCAAGCGCGGTTGCAGGGAAACGGACAAAAGGAGTCGATCGAATGTTGGCTTTTAACTTGGGTGAATCGCGATAAAGCGGCCGCGCGGCTCCTCTCTTGTTTCTCATCAAACGTGGCCGCGCAAAGGGGTGCAGTGAAACAGGAGCGAAAGGGCTCTTCGCCAAGCAACCCTTGAGCGTCCGACCGACAGCAAACGCTCACACAGAAGCACAGATTTAAGTTGGGAGCTTCCTTTTTTCAAACTCGGATTGTATAGGAAAAATATAAAAAAAGAATATTCTGACAATTTATAATATTCTTTGTGTGCTATTCTTGGAATTTTATTCTGAATTTCCTTTTTCTGGTATTTTTTATTCAACTCCTATATTGTTATTAATTATTTCTTTGTGTTGCATAATTTGCTTCATCTGATGTAGGATAATATAAATTATAATAAAATTATCATTCACAATAGCCCACCAAAGCAGTGCAATTTATTTAAATTTATCTGGTTAGTGATACGCAGCGATAAATATTTTATTTTACCAAAACCCAACACGTAGATAATTTTCCTCGAGATTCCAGATTCCTTAGATTTGGATAGTTGTAATGATTGCAAAAAAATTTTTTCATTAAAATAAAATAAAGAATTTAAATAAACTTTTTTAATAAAATGTTTAAAATATAGCTTTTAATAGGTGTCAAAATTAATTTGTATGTTTACCAATGTAATAATGTAAAATTTAATGTAATAATAATTTTTTATTAGCATTTCCTCAGTTGCCTAAATTTATAATATTGAATTTAAGTGTGATGTATTTGGGAAGAGAATGCCTGATGATACATTAAAAATCATGATTTGAAACTAGTTCAATAAAAATTTGCTGTGAACTTCAATTGAAATTTCTCATATATCAGCCGCAATTTTACATGTCGTTGAATTGGTGCGAAGGAGTACGGCGGCAAATGTCAGGAAATTTGTCGGTCCGGGGCGCGAATTTTACTGCCTGTAAACAGAGAAAGAAGGGTACAAAGGAAGGCTAATTTGTGTCGCCTGTGCGTTTAATGCCGGGCGCTGCGACATAAAACGTGTCTCGCTCGACGACGGCAGCAGCTTCCATATCCCGTCCGTTTTCTTTGTGCTGCGCCATAAAAATAAGATGCGACTGGTATTGGCTATTAAAGCGGCGCTGCGTCATGAATGGCTATTGCATCTGCCGAGCAATAAAAGTGTTCAACAGAACGACGCTTAAAGTTATTTAAAACCACAGATAAAGCGCAATGAAGCGGATTGAATTCAATTGCAACCGACCGCGATCGAAATTAAGGCAGTTGTGCGCAACTGCAACTGAGATTTAGCCTCTTTTTCTGCTTGAATTGAGCAAAGATTTTACTAGAGAGGTTTAGTGATTTTTTTCTTGTGACTTGCAGGCCTTTTTATAAGAAACTTTTTTATGGCATTTATTGTAATAATTGTTATATTTAAGAAAGCAAAACTCTAAAAAATTAATTAAACTTAATTACTGCGCTTTGAAAACAGTTTTTTGTGATTGTTTATCATGAAAAATGTGCATATTTTTTATCGTTTTTTAAAATAAAAATATAATAAACTAAACAATTTATGTAAAAAAAAAATTGGAATAAAATTAACTGAAAAAATTACTTACTCAAATGTGAAAGCGCAGTTTAAATTTTTTTCTTATTAAAAAATGCGAAAACATTCTGCTATAATTGGCCGATCTTTGTTCTGTAAATTTTATTTTTCTGTTGCAAGTAAATTCCAGCGAATGTGGCAGGGAGAAGCTCCAAATATTGCTGCGGAAACCAATCGGCTGCAACGCTCATATCCCTTTTCAGCTCGGCAGAATTCATAAATTTCCCTCTCTCGCTTGCTTTGGCGGCGCCCAATTCCCTTTTTCCGTGGAAAAATAAAGTACACGCCGGCCTGCCAGCTCCCAGCAACATGCGCGCTCGTTTCGCCAATTCAAAATTTAATCTGCACGTAGGCAGGCATATACAATAATAACACAACACACACGCGCGCGTGGAGTGCGATGATGGATATATTTTTGTTGCCAATCCATATATCACTCTCGCTCGCTCGCCGTGCATTGTGCGCCTTAATCCCATAATCAATAACGCCGAAGCAAATGCTGCCGCTGCACTGCGAACCGTTGAGTCATCCTACTTGATGCACCCTTGACAGTCAGACAAACAGACAGGTAGGCAACCCGCGCACGCGGCCGACAACATCACTTACTGGCGGTGATAATGGATACACCCCTGAATGATAAAAACTCACTCGCTCTTTTTTTAACGCACATTCACTCTATATCTCACATGTGAGTACAAACACACGCCCATCCACACACCCACATGATGCAGCGTAATGCACTTTTCCCGAATGAATGGGGTGAGGAGCGAGGGTTGCTTGTTAGTAACGCACCGTTCAATCTGTCAAAACACTTCTCGTCATTAAAAATGGAACTTCCTTAAGGGAATTTTCATGCATAATTTAGCAATCAACGATGGCGAGGGGAGGAAAAATGTAATTACCCGAAGAGGAATACCATGTTTGATGCAAAGTTATTCTCGAGTTGGTTTTCAAGCTGTTCGAAGTGGTAAGATAAGACAAAGGATTCCACTGAATTGGGCAGGGGTTCAAAATATTATCAGGCCAATCAATGTGAATAATTTTGTTCGTCCCAGAATGTCTTTTATTGCAGATTTCATCCAAACTTATCACATTTTTGCCTTTACTTAATCCTAAGAGGATTAAGAAGTTGATATAAATAAAAGCAAAAATTGAATTCTTAAAATCTAGATTTTGTTTATTTTGCAAATCTTGCAATTAAACACATTAATGAGAAGAAGAAGAAGAAGAAATAAATCTTTAGAATGAAAATTTTTTATATATTTAATAAAATCTATAAGATTGAATTTATCAACCCCAGGGCAAGCCAAAAAGAATCATAAATATGAGAATAATTGTAAAGTGAAAAAATATATAATTAACAAAATCACTCAATAAGCAATTTTTATATTTATATTTCAACTGATAAGATATATTGAAGCGCCATATTTTTTTACTCAATATCGGAGTCTTTTGGAGGTAAACATCAATTAAAATTTAAAATATATTAGTGAACCTCACTGGATAAGACCATTTTTCAATTTTTTTACACCAATTTCCTCCTTTTTCAGCCATAAATAAGTTGAATCTTATCAAATCACGGTGTTGCCGGCACGCCGTGGTTAATCTGGCCATGAATAACAATTTAACTTGCCTGCCATCGCCGTTCAGCCGGTAACGAAGTGAGCGTTTGTGTGGTGCGCGCCTTATAATCTTTATTTCCCTGCCGTGCTGACGCTCTTCGTGATGATTTACGCCGAAATTTACGCGCTCTCGTGAAAAAGGTTCGTGCTCTCTCGCGAATGAGCAGGCATTTCATCTGCTTAAAACCAGCGGCGAGAGAAAAAGACGACGGAAAAAGCGAGTCGAGCGCGCTTCTTGATAAATTTCAATTTGGCTCACGCCTCCCTTGTTGTATGGTTGCGTTCAACTGGCAACTTTCCCTCTACTTCGTCAACCCCGCGTGACAGCAAAGTCAAATAAAGATCGTGGAAAAGCTAACCAAAGAGTGAACCCCAGTAGGAAAAAAGAGGCCACGGAAAACAATGCGAATGTTTCACTTTCTTTTTGTTAGCAATGTCATAGTATTAAAATCTTAATATATATTATTAAGTCTGAATTTTCTTTAAAAAACTTAGATGAGTTTTGATCTTTGATGAACGAAATTATATTAATGATGACCGCAAATCAGTGTTTTTTTTTCATATGGAAAGACCGAGACAATGGTGCTATTTTCCAATTTCTTCAATGTACAAATAACGCATTTAATTTGATTTATAATAAAATTATTGTTAGCAAAATTTAAAAATAAAGATTATACGTTAATTTATTTCATAAATAAAATATATTTTTGCATTATAAAAAATATTCTTAATTTCAATTTATATATTAATGTTTTTAAATAAATAAAAATTTGTATAGTGCAATGTGTTTGTTACAACAACTGTTTAACTTTCTCTTGTCAAAAATTTTCAATACTAAAATTATAAATGTGTACAATGTGTCAAATAACAGGTACTAGTGAAATCAAGGTTGATTATTGCTGCACTTGCTACATTTTGATTATTAATTAAAACCACGATGTATATTGAAATGAGACACAATTAAAATTTTGAAGCTGGACCAGCAAGAATGAAAATATGATAAATAATTGACAATTAAAATTAACTTATTTGGATCCATAGTATTGATCGCAATTAGTTATAGAATTAATCCTTTTAATGAATTTCTTGTTTCAAAAGTATAATTTTTATAGAATTTAAAACGCAAAGAAACCACTCAGTCAAAGCGATTATTCTCAGTACTAATAAATAATTTTTTTTTGTAAATTAAGCTATTTCGCCGTTACATTTTCTACTTCACAGCGTCGTTAATTCCAATCGACTACTTAATCAGACTGAAAATGATCTCTCCTGATATACTCTCAAAGAAACGCTACGATCGAGCGTTATCGCTTCACTGCCGGGAAAAATGTTCTCTCGCCTCTCTTCCCGTCCGGTTTTCCACTCTCTATACGACCGTAAGAAAAGTTCAGGGCAGACCAAATCTCTTATTAAATCGGCAGCCACGTCGAAAGAGAAGCGCGCACATCAGAGAAGCCCAGCAAAAAGGAGCGGAACTCAAAGTGCAATTAACACCGCCGCCCGCAAAGGGGCTTCGCACCTCCGAGATGGAATACATTAAGCCGCGTGTTGACTCTCTTGGAGGCAATTATTATTATCATTGCAGTTAGGCGGGAAATATGACTCTGCAGTTCGCAGTATGCAAATTACTCCTACATTATACATTCAGAGGCGGCGCTTATTGTTTTCTTCAGTCGGCAATGAATATGCAAATGCAGCCGCTTGGATTATCAGGGCCAATCTGCTGCACCTGCAGATAAGGAGGCGTCGGCGGAATTTGTCTGCGCGCGGCTAATTAATTTTGAATGAACCGCGCCTCTTCTCGCAACTTGAGCTCTGAATTAAACGAGCTTTTGGGTCATTAGGGCCTCTTTCAGAAGTTATGCGTAATTATGCATGCTAATTGCGCGAGGCGCCTTGTTGTTGCCTGTAAATTGAAATGGATTTAATTAAGGCGCCATTCAAAAATGGCAGGCGAGAAAATTCACATTTCTGCAGCGGATTTAATTACTGCGCAATTAGCTCTTGCTCGTTAAGGGTCGAATGGGACGGTAATTGAATCAGATTTTTAAAGCCCTTAATTGTTTTTTATTTTGCAGCAGGAAAAGTTAAATTTAATACAGAATAAAATTTAAATAGCTTTCAGGTCACTTTAATACAAAGAAAAAATTCTTTTCAAAATAATTTAAATATTATTAATCTCATTTAAGGTTACAAAAGTTGATGAAATAATGAATAATTGTTACAACGAAAACTAACAATATCCTATTCTATAGGAATCTTGTTTTTAATATTTGAAGTCATCAACGGCCAAAACGTTGTACTCATTTAGTTTCTCTAGGTGTGTATTATAAAAAAAGCAATTTCGTTTTCATTTTCCTTATTTTTCCATTTTTGTTTTACTGCCTCCACATAAACTATGGACGCGTTTTTTTATGATTATTTGCATTTCTCGCCTTTCAAGTCGCTGCGTTTTCCACTCCAACCGACCCATTTTACTATCACGCATCTCTCTCGTGTGTCCCTTTACGGCCCCTTTTGCTCGCACTCAGAAAGTGTCCCGTTCCATATCGTAGACACACTACAGCTCAAGTTTGCATGAAAGCATCTCTCGTCGTTCAGCTCGGTGGCCGACGTTTTTGTTTTGCTCTCATCCCAAGACGCTTGTAAATTATTCAGAAGTATTAACTCTTCACGAAGGCAACAGTAAATATCACCACGCCATCACCGAAAGGATTGCTCGGAAGAAGAGAGACGTCAGGCCATGTAAAACCAAAGGCTTGTTTATTGCCCCGCCATAAAACTTGAAGGGCTCGCCCAATTTCGTTTCTCTTGTTCATATTTCTGTACGCTCAACTTTCCCAGCAAATTCATGCAAATTTATGCCAACGGAATTTTCTTCACGAAAGAACACGGAAAGTTAATTTCCATCTTTCTTGTGCCAAACCGCAAAAATTGTTTATTCGACCAATTCAGTCTTGCGAGAAAATTTTGGGGGAAATTTTGAGCTGCTGGGATTTTTCCGTCGGCCGCAAAGTTTCCCGGGCGCTGATTGAAGCGTGCAAACGAGGAGGCTTTCCTTTCCATCCATCACGACCCAGGCCGCTAATGCTAATGAGAAAAGGGCGATTCGCAAGCGCCTCGAACGATATTCAAATCCAATTCCTGCGAGAGAGAGAAACGAAAGATGATTGCCCCCGTCGCGAGCAGGCAGGGGAGATTGGGCTGCGCTGGTGCTCATTACTGCCGCATCTTTCTTCTCTTCAGCGTCGGCGATATTATGCTGATGTCGTTCGTGTAACAATGTTGACGTAAATTAGAAAAGAAGAGTGAAAAAATATGCCATGTTGGACGTCAGCTCGAGATGAAGACAAATCGAAAAGGAAGCCTTCGCCTCTGGTATTTTGAACATTATTATCGTCTTCTGTCGGCAGAGAGACGCGCGCGCGCCCAGCCACGCTGAGCTGCTGCCAAAAAGGGAGAAATCCGCCAAACGAGCTGCCGGCGAGTCGACTTTGCGTCACCTTCGTTTCAGCCGTCAGCTAATTAGCAACGCCTTTAACTTTTAACAATCTTGAGAAACTTTTATTACTTTTTTTTTATAAAAAATATCTTGATCAAACTACTAAAAATAATTATATAATAATTGAGCTTGTTTGAACTATATAATTTTTTTTTTTTTAATATTTGGAGGTGTTTTGAACTTCTAAATATATTGAATGAATAAGAAATCCAAATTCCTTAATAAAAATTTGGACACCTCAAAATTATTACTATCCTCATTTGCAAAATATTTGTTTACAGTATAATTCAAACATCTTCATATCAAAAATTTTGAATATTAAATTTAAATGCACCTTAAATATAAAATTTATGATTTATTTCCTCATAGATTAACAAACGTGATTTTTAGGCAACTTTGGGAAACATTTTTCCTTTTCTTACTCCAAGGTAATTAGCAAGTTAATGGAGGTTTCTGATAGAAATAAAACTGGTGGCCACAACAAACTTTCAGCTGAATTGTGCAAAATGATCAATCAGAATTCCAGACTGGATTTATCCATGCGTTAAGCGATCAGATTTCCTTGCCCGGCTGAGGAAGCAGGTATGCAATCAGCGCGACAGATTGGTGCAACCGGTTGCGTGACTTGTGCTCGATAAGCACCGAGAGAACGCACGGGGCAATCACGAAGGGAATCTGAAATTAATAATGCTGCGAGTGTTATTTTCCGCGGTATCGAACGCCACGTCTATATCTCGCTAGACTGATCGAAGGGTTTAAAACGTCGGCCAGACGCGCGGTTTATTAGAATAATAAAAATGCACTCAAATTTTCGCTCCGACAGTGGTCGTAAAAAAAAATACTTGCTGGCCGCGATCGACAGATAGAAGGTTCTTTTTTCGATTGCGAGAGTTTTTTGCTCTTTTCGCCCTTGGAATTATATTCTTCAACAAGAGAGTTTTGAATAAATTGCAAGTGGGGGCGGTTTCGGAACAAAAGCCGGTGGGTGTGTGTTTGCCCCTTGATTCTTTCCGGGAGCCTTTCTCTCTCTCTCATCAAAATAATTCATGTTGCGGTGCAGTCTGACTGATTCAAACGCTGAGCCTCCCGAGGCCATTCATGAAATCCGGCTCGTCTCTCTCGCCCTCGCTGCGTGTGCGATCGCGGCCGGGCTAATAAGGTGAGCAGGCATTTCACCACAAGGGCGGCCTCACTCTTTGCATCGCAGAGACTGGTCTAAATTAAAATCGCATATCGTGCGCTGGACCATTAGGGCTCTAATGAACTGCTCTTTGTTGCGGGGGCACCGCGGGTGGAGTGATGCGAGAGAGAGGGAGCGGCTAACAAGTTGTGGGCTGATGATTTTTTCCTAACCCTGATACCAATAATTCATGGTGAGATCTTCATAATTCATAACGCAAGAGCAAAATGAGATATCCTGCTGATTTATTCTCTTTAATTTCAACATTAAATTTTTAGTAAGACTATCAACATAATACCCTCCTGTATTTACTTTATTATCTACCCTCTTTGACTATTTGTACAAACTTATAAGTACTGCCATAATTTACAATTTTATGGACTTCCTTCTTATTTTAGTAAAATGATTTTTAATGAAAAAACCTGTAAAAGATAAATTTATGTACAATTTATATAAAAATAAATTAATCTTCATTTGAAACAACAGAGTATTTAGTTTTGGTGTTGGGCGAGTTTGTAATAATTATTTTAAATTTGATGCAATATTATTTAATAAATAAATTTTGAAGTGAAGAGAAACAAATTTATTTGTTAATTAAAAAAAAATCTTTTAAATAATTAAGTTATTTTTTACTAAGAACAAAATCCCGTTTCTCTTTACTTTCCTGGTTGTCTTCTAGATTTGTTTTTCATTTTTGTTTAAATTACTAAATAAATTTTGCCTCATATTTTCAAACTATTAATACATTTTCCATACTTTTCCAATGTTTATGCATCTTCGGCACATACCAGACTGGATATTTTAAATTTTTGTAACTCACCCATCAGCTTCTTCACTTCTTGCTGGCTGATGAACAGGTTGAAGTGCGAGTACGCCGGTCGCACCGCCGTCACCAAGCACAGCCACATGGACAAAATCCAGGCAACCCAGGTGCCCGCCATGCCGCGGTTCTGGGTTCCCAACACTCCAAAACGCCCCAAAAGCAAAGTTCAGAGGCCCACGGGCCGTGCCGACATTTCTCTCTCTCGTCTTCGGCTCCTCCGCGTGCAATCAACGTGAAGGCAATCGCAGCTGCCGAGCACAACTGAACGGAGGCTCGACCGGCGCACAGTGGCGAGGGCTGCATGCCAGGCAGGGCGCGGGACACGCACGCGCCCACCCCCGACTCGCGCACAACTCCAAAGAACTCCCTCAAAGTGCTCCAAACGACACCGAGTTGAAATGGTTACAAGCAAAGTTCAATAAAAATGTTACAAAATCTAAAACCTTCATTACTTTTTTAAAAACTATAAATTATTGTAATAATTATTATCTTAATTTATGCGTGGATCATTATTTTTACTTCACGTCTAGTAAATTTCTATTAGCGACCGGATCATATTTTTAGCTTATTTGTTGAATTTAAAAAAAAAATCTGATAAATATCAAAATATTTTTGAAGTAAAAATTAACAAATCACCTAAAACCACCTATTCCGCAGAAATTTGTACACCGAATTTAAATGTACCAAATTTAAACAATTTTTCACTGATTTGAGAAGATGAAAACAAATTTTCCCTGAAAAATCCTAATTCAACAATTTTCGCACTTTTAATTTCACCTAAAATCATTTTAAACAATTTCATCTAAAACTGCGTGTGTAACATAAATTTCATATCATAAAAATACAGTGTTTACCACATATTTCAGCTGAAAAACATCACCTATTTTAAAAGAGCTTAAATCACCTATTTTTCCCAAGCTTGATATTTTGTGTGTTTTTTAGCGTTAACTGAAAAAAGAAATGAATTATTTAGTTGAATATCAAGTTAATTGGTGTTTCACAAAGCCATCTCTATCTATAGCTTAATACATCATAAAAATATTCAAAAAAAATTTTTGTTTCTATTACCTATTGTATGTTTCAAATATTATCTCCTCTCCTAACAGTCCTAACTATCAATGGCTGCATTTTTCTTGCACTTATTTCGCTTTGCAATTCACTTTGAGATATGTTTTTTTAAATTTAAAATAATTTGTTCCATTTTGTTTCTAAATTGAATTTGAATTGACGGTAATGAATTTCAGAATCTATCTTTAAGAATCTACCCATCAGATCTTGATGGTATATTTTTTTTCTTCGAATCAATCTTTTGCTATTTTTAACTTTTTCACGCGACGTGCTTCTGCTGACCTGCAGAATAGATTGAATGGGAAGATCTGCAGAGTCAGCGGTAGCAAAAACAAATCATCGTAAATGCCGCCGTCCGCCTGGCTCCAATTATGATAAAAGCACCAGTGCAGAGCAAGAGCGGCGTCGCACATCTCTATACGCCGCTCTTGATGTGCATGCGCGCGGCACTATTTGTTTTGGCCTGCATAATTAATGAAATTATTAAAGTGAATGATCGATCTGCATGCCAGAGAGATACTGTGCCCGGGTCCGAAGGGATGCAAGGAGGGAGTCGCAGCTAGAAAGCACTTTAATTGTGCATTCTGCGCTCGCACGGCCTAATGAGGCCTTTATTAATTGGATGCGGTAACGCACCGCTGGCTGAAACAACAGCAAATGGAGAAACGCGCGGGTCGAAACAGGTCAGCCGGAAACTGTCAAGTGCAGAGCTAAATTGAGTGAATGGGAGATGAGAAAAGAACTGCTAATTAAATCCCATTCTGCAGTGCTCCAGATTTGATGGAAAAAAGGAGGATAAAAAAAAACGCAACTACTACTTTTTATTATTAACGAAAACACAAATGAATAGTCTGTTTGATAAAATTAATTTAATTATATTTATTTCATCTTTCCAAAATATTGCATACAATTTAATCATTGACTAAGCTTTTTCGTTACTTGTCCAGAAAAATTTATTTTTTAATTGCAAGTTATTCAATAAAATTTCTGAATGCTGATCTATTAGCACTTAATTTAAATTAACTCAGAACTCTTTCAGGTTTAAATATCCTAATGGAATTATAAATTTATTTTATTTATAATTCAATTATTGTCCGCAATAAAAAGATAATTTTTGGCTTTACGCTGAATTAATGTTATATTATATTTTTTTTTCTTGAAGCCTGTCAACTTCATTACACGATATGCGTGTTTTCATTTCCTTGTAAGAGGCGTTTTACGACCCAAAACAAGCCCAGTGCCGTGCACTGCGCATTCACTTATTAGAATATTTTCATAAAACCGCACTTTATGTGTTTACGACCGTTTGTTCGGTGCGCGCCTTTGTGTTTAGACGCACTTTACAAGGTGTTTAATCTAAGTAGGTTATATTTATTACGTTTCAGCCGCGCGAGTACACTTTTGTATATGTGTACGTAGCGTCCGTCGGACACGATAATAATAATATCCAATTCAGCAGCGCGTGTGCAGTGCGTATGAACGTGCTCATAAATACTCTTGCAAAGTACACAGCCCTGGCAAGGGAGAAACGGGGGGTGCTACTTTAAAGGTAATAAAAGTTGACGTAAATAGCTTTATATGCAAGAGCGCGGCGGCTCGTAAAATTCGTGTATCAAACGGCGAGGGTTGCAGCGGGAATTTGTTTTTACGGCAATAACAGTAAGAAGCGCAGTTCGCAGAGTCTCCCGACCGACTCTTGGAGTTTTAATTTTCCTCAATAAAGGCGCAGACTATATCAAATTACGACTACATGGGGCCGCGAAGGAAGGGTGAAAGAGCACAACTTTGGCTGCAGACGAGCGAGCGAGCGAGCGAGTGAGATATATGTTCTGCCACTTGCCTATTTGGCCAAATAGACACTCTCAGGGCCTTCTTCCAAGAGGGCTTTTATAACATACTGTATTTAAGAAAGCAAATTAAATTGTTAAACAATTTTTCTTACTATTAATAATTATTTAAAAATTGTTACAATTTACCTTAAATGTTTTTTTATTTATTTATTATATTTTTTTTTAATAAATATTTATAATTAACAGAATATTATTTTTTTTACGGTACAAAGAAACATATTTGGGAATATAAAAAATATATTCGTTATTATTTTACTAAGAGTAAGAATATTAAAAAATGTACAAGAGTGAACTAATGAGTAGAAATTGAATAATTATTCACTTCAGTGCAAATTAAGGGGTCTTCAGTAATACATTTTTGAAAAAATTTCTAGAATTATATGCACTCTAAATAATTGAAAGAAACGCTAAATGAATTGTATTTTTAAGAATATCCTGGATTTAAAAAAAGTCAAATGCTTTTTTCCGCTTTGTTCAAAGTATCTCTTGGCTAGCAACCCTACGTAATCGAAGGCCCCGTTTCTGATGCTCCTCCACTACATTAGTTGGTTATTCACCCCTCAGTGCGCTCTGCTCGCTGCAATCACATTTTACGAGTTGTCAGACGCGGTGTTTTCAAAGCGACGGCGGCCGGGGTCAATCGCAGCGAGAATTGCGAGAGTGTGTTCGCCGTCGCCGGCTTTATGTTCTCTGCAACCTAGTATCAATTTTTATTTTTTACATTATGTACCTTTCCTTCTGGGTTAAATGAGCCGGAATTATTTCTGTTTATATCGCATGCGTCAGCGACTCGAAGAAAGAATAAGAAAGAAAGACGTTCTTGATATGAAGAAAAAAGACCAACTTCTTTATGGCGCCCACATTCTGACTTCATTATTTTTTATTTGGCCTCCTTAGCAGTTGCAGTTTTCATAAAAGTTCATTTCAACTCGTAACATTTGATATTTGATTTCGTTGTTTTTGTATGATGAGCACCCTCACTCTCCTTATGCGTGGCGAGGCGCTTCTCGGGAAAACAAGCTAATTAATTTTAAGCACGGCAAACATAATTAGGCAGAAATGGCAAAAGGGGCTACGACTACTGCGTTTGGTTACAGCGGGGAAGCACGAGATTTGTAAAATTAATTATTCCTTTAGGGTTTAAATTTATGATATCAATTTAAGCTCTCAAGATGCGTTTTATGCGTAAACCTACCTATTTTTAGACTGTACTTTAACCTTTATGATATCACCTCCGTAAACTTTGAGTGGCATTTCCGCGAAATATTTGGTGACGCGCAGTGAACAAAATAAGTGAAGCAGAAACCCCCTGTGGTATTATAGCAACGAAGAGAACGTTGACATTTAATCATTATGTATGTCAGCTTTTGCCCTTTTCCTTAAAATCACGGATCAAATTATGAAAAGTATTGCAAAATGCTACTATTTTAATTTTTTAACTGCAGATTACCGATTTTTAGTGGTTTGGTTATGCTTGGAGAATTTTTATTTGAAGATATAATTACAAAAATTTGGAGACAGAGATTATAATTGTTTATGAAAAGGCTGTTTTAGAAGTGAAATAGATTTAATTTTGGTATTTAAAAAAAAAAGGTGGTAACGGTTGAATTTTGTCAAAATAAATTAATGTGCATTTTAGCTCTTTTATAAATTATTAATTACTTTAACAATTAGACAATTTAGACAATAAAAAAGGAAGCGACCTCTTAAAAAAATTTCAATACAATTCCAAATGAGCTTTATAAAATAAACAAGTGTGAATCGTTGGTGAGTGGGACCTCTGGTGCTCATTTAAGAGAGGCGTATATCATTCTGGCCTGTGACCTCACAGACTTATTGTTAGTCAGCTGAGTCAAACGGAGGCTTGTATTGGGATAACATGCGTGTCTGACTGCCCTGTTTAAAAATTCGCTCTGCTGTGGTAAGAAAAACACAATTCTTTATAAAAAATTATTTTTGGTTTTAGCTGAAAAATTAAATCATTTTAGGTTTTTTATAAAAAATGTTTCACTTGCTGATGTTTTGCGCTCTTTTTGTGATTGGTTCGACCATTCCTCACACAAATTCGGATGAGAGGAAACAAATAAGTCCAAACTGCACATCATTAGGTACTAATATAAAGATAAATTCGATAAAAAGAAAAATAATTAAAAAAATCATTTTTAGAAATATCAAATAAATGTTCGGGAAACTTCACTCAGCAAATTGGAATTGAAGGCTTGGAGTGCACTATCGAAAGTTTCGCCTACCCAGACAATTTCCTCAGTATGAAATCAGGGTGGTGGTACAAGTACGCAATTTTGGAGAAAGGCAACCCACGCAGAGACACTAGTTGGAACTGGAGAGCCGTGTGGCAAATTTCGACCGTAGACGTAGAGGGTGAGAAACTTTTCCTCCTCAAAGATCAAAAGAACAACAGGTAAAAAAAAATCCACCGGTATTTTTGCTTGACGCACGCTGCATTTACACAGGTACTTGTCGTTCAACAAGCTCATATACAACTACTTGAGGGGTGAGAGCAACCCCAGGATGATGGACAACTTGTGGAAGATTGCGAGGGTTAGTGCGAGCAGAGAGAGCGTGACGCTTCAAAGGCACCTGACGCCTCGTGAATATTTGCACGCCTCTTGGAGAGTCAAAGGCGACGAGCGCCAGTTAGAGATGCACGAGGAACCCCACGCCGACGCGGACCAGTGGCTCATTCATTGCAGCGGCTAGTGAATAAAAAAATAAAAATTAAATTTTTTTTAAATTTATTTCCATAATTTATAATCATTGGCAAAATGTGATAATATCTTCTCTATGTTTTGATGTTTTTGTAATTTGTCTTTTTGACCGAATCCGGCTTGAGCATGGCGTGTTCAGTGTCACGCTCATGAGAAGATAGCCTTTGGCCTCCTATTGCTAAAGGTCTCGGATTACGCGCAGCTATCATGATGCGAAATGCGGAGTTGATGAGCTGTTTGGAGAGGCGCTTTGGCCTGGCTTGTTCACAACATACAAATTGAAATCGCGATTGAAGGACCAGTAATGAAGTGAGTCTAAATAATATATTTTATCAAAAACGTTTTACCATAAAAACATTGCAATGTCAAAAAAGTTTGAGTTTAATTAAATTAAAATATTATTTACAATTCAACCTTCCCTTCAAAATATCAATCTAATTTTAAATCAATATAAAATTTTTGTAATAAATCAAAAGCAATTCTCAATAAAATAAAAATAAAAATATATGTTTTGAAATCAAATAAAGTTCGTTTTTTTTAATATTTATTTTTAAGTTATATTAGTAGTATAAGATTTGTGCATAAAAAATTTAATATGATCTTCATTCTTCTATGAATATTTCCTTTTGCCCATGCAATTGAGTATTTCACTTTTAATAATTCTAAAAGGTGTAAAAGTTTAATAAGCTCTACTCACTATCAGTGTACCTAAATTAATAAAAATAACTTTTGCTGGGAAAAACATTCACACGACTAACTTCGGTAATTCCTAAATATATCCATGATGCATAAAAATTTCTTGTTAATATTCTTCTAAATAAAATGATATTGAAAAAAAAATAAACTAAATAGAGCAAAGTATACTGCTGGGGTGTTCTTTTCCAAACCCAAATCGGGGCGCACACACGCGCGGTTGACAGTAAACACAAAATAAATTGTCCGCTCTCAACCATTAGGTCCCTTCTGGTGGTGGTGGTCGCTGTGATTGTCAACTCGGAGGCCGCCGTCCCAACGGGCGAGAGCTGCGAAATCAAGAGCGCCGCATTCAGCGACTATCTGTACTTGTCGGCCGGCTGGGTGAGCCAGAATCCAATTTTGTGGCCGGTCAGGCCTCAATTGGCCAGCAGGCGGAAAATGCACGGAAAGTGGCGTATCGAGGCCAAGGAGAATCGCGGAAAGACGTTTTACCGACTGTGGAACCACGGCGCAGAAACGTTTTTGGTGGCCAAGGGAGACGGCGTTGGAACGAGGAAGACCTCAGGTGGAAAGGACAGCGACCTGCTGTGGAAGATCGAAGCGCTGGGTGCCAGCGAAGGTGCCACTTTGTCGCAGGACGGAGAATTTTTGGTCGCCAAAGAGGACAAGGCGGGAGAGGAAAGGGAACTGAAAATGGGGCCCAGATCTAATAAGAAATCAGCAAAGTGGGTTATAAACTGCTAAAAAAAATACAGTTAAAAATGTAAGGAAAATTAATTTTTTTTTCTAATTCACAGAGGTTTGAAATCAAATTGAAATAAATCGTTACAACTTATAATGAAATTTTTTGTATTTTTTAAGTAGTAATATTTTGTTTAATTAATTAAAAAATTTAAAAAACATCATAAATTATAATTTTATACTTTGTATTTTGTTTTTAATTCTTGGCATCATTGATCAAAATGCTATTCTGGTCGTAGTATCAATTTCTGACTTCTGAGTGGTATATTTTACAGCAGTTCAAAACTTGGAAGATTTAAAAAAAATTGCGCATTGGTGGTTATGATTTTCATTTAGTGTTGTTAACCGACTTTATAAAAATTCAACATCTCGTTTTTTTCTTAATAAATTATATAATATTTTAAGCTGCAACTCTATCATTTTTTTCCCGCAAAAAAAAATATCATCTAGATACAAACAAAAGCAGAGTTTGATCATTATTTACGTTACTAACAATGAAAAATATCGACCTCTATTTCTCAAATTGATCTTTTGCTTTTGACCTGTCCCAGTTAACGGCGACTGATAAAAGATAAAAGTGCCTTTCTCGACTTTGATTTTGCATACTGGAGGACATTCGGCACCATGAAGTCGGTCTTGCCTCACATTGCCGTGGTGCTTTTTTCTCTCTCTTGGGCCGTCCACGGCCAGGGCTATAATGTAAATAGCGGAAATTTTCCTCCGCTACCAACTGCCAGGACGACCCCATTCCCTAGATCCGGTTTAACTACCAAGCAATATTATTACGACCAAAGGGCCCCTGCCGGTGCCGCTCATGCCATCACCGACAGTCCGTTGGCTGGAAAACATCTACCTGCAAACACTGTTTCTGCGGTCCACGGATCTGAATGCACAATTTTCAGGTAATTTTTAAGCATAATTTTCATAATAATTTATGTTATATTGATAATTTTATATCATTTAATATTTATAAATAAAATGACTTAAAAAATTAATTTACAATTGAAAAGTACCAGCAATGGAATAAATTATATAAAAAAATGAATTTAGTGACGCCTACCCTGACCAGTACCTGACGATGGCCTCCGGCTACTTCCACTACTACCCTGAGCTGAAAAAGGGCAACCCGAAGGCAGTTGCCGGCAGCTGGGACTGGACAGGTGTTTGGAAGATCACCTATCTCACTGTCCAGGGCCGCACGCACTTCCAACTTTTCAACCTGGGCACCAACAACTACCTGACCTTCAACGAAACTAAACACGAATTCGTCAGAGGCACCACCAAAGCCGATTACGTGGCCAACCTGTGGGACATCACCGAGCACTTCAAAGCGGGCGGCCCCTCTTACAAGACCATCCAGCACTCGCAGCCACCCAAAGGGTACCTGCACGCCCTGACCAGTAACAAGAAGTCTGACACCAGGCCTGTTGGAATTTTGGCGCTGCAGCCTGGCAAGGACATTTATCACTGGAAGGTTACTTGTGGAACGTAAAATGATCTTTCAGAAGGAAAAACAAAAATTGTAGTCAAAATTTTTAAATAAAATTGAAATTTTTTTATAATTAAATTTGTATTACTTTTAATTGCTGTATGTCAACAAATATTATTATACAAAGTCATACATTTTTTTTGTGAGAGCACTAATTTGATTTATTATTATTGAGGAAAATAAATAAATTTATTAAGACAGAGAAAAGTGGTGCTCGAAAATGAACTATTGAACTTTGCTGACGCGTAGTTTATCAAAAGCACAGTGATAATGGGAAAAACCGAGCGTGGCCGTCTCTCGGTTTGGTCTGTGTTAATATGAAAATGTCTTCGGCAATATCAGTGGTAATTTTAGCTCTCCTCTCTGTCGCTCACGGCCACAGGGTTTACCAGCCTGAGAGATCACGTCTTACTGTGACCACGCCAGCAGAAGATGATTATTACGATGATTCGGCCAGTGAAGGAATTTCACAAGTTGTAACTGAAAATTCTATTCGTGGACAATCTTTGCCACCTGCTACTGAAATCAACACATATGGATTCGAGTGCACTATATTCAGGTTGGATAAATAGAAGTGGTTTTAATAAATATTTATCATTTAAGATTATCTGTACCCTTATAACTGATAGTTTCCACAAATAAGTTATGTTGAAATATGATAATTAAACGTTAAATTTATTTTATTAAATAAAGATCAGCGGATCTCAGTGGTACCATCCGACTCGCAATAAAATCTCGTGACGTCATATAACTCAAAAGAGAGGGGGACTTTAACAGAAATAATGAAATAAATAATGCTTGTTTCTTCATCAATTTCTTTTTCAACTTTTTTTTAAAAGGAGCTTCAAAATAATATAAATAATTTTTAAAAAAAAGTTTTACAATTGTCATTAAAAAATAATCATATTCACTATTCTTATAATTATTTTTTGGTCTCGAAGGTAAATAAAAAATAATAATTTTTCGATTTTGATTTGCAGCGCGGCTTACCCTGACCAATACCTGACAATGGAGTCAGGCTTTTTCCATTATTTCCCAAAACTGAAAAAAGGAACCCCAAGACCGAGGGATGAGGCTTGGGACTGGAGTGGCATCTGGAAGGTCAACCGCCTTGACTTCTTAGGGGACACGCATTTTCAATTTTGGAATCACGGCACCGAGACTTTCATGACTTACAACGCGACTCGTTATTCTTTCGTTCGGGGAACCGGACGAGCACACGATGTGGACAACCTGTGGGACGTAAATGTCATTCAGCAAACCAACGGCACCATCACGACAATTCAGCACGCACAACACCCGAACGGGCATTTGCACGCGAGGACTTCTTCAGAAGGAAGCAAAAGCAAGAGGCCGGTCGGTATTTTTGTTCCTCCGGAGGCAAACAAGGACATTTACCACTGGAAAATAAATTGCGCGTCATCTAAGAAAGGAGGAGTTTGATTAAATTTAAATCAAAATATTATATATCAATTACCAAAATAAATAATATTTGTCATGAAAACAATTTTTTTTATTTTGATTACATAATCTTAAACTAGAAATTTCCTTCCGAGCGTCATGAACTTTACAAGCATGGGGATTCGTCCAAACCGAGGGGGCACATCAATGACACATATATTATTTCGTGATGATGTTATGTAACTGCATAGCCTACAAAAGCAGCATTCGCTCGCGGTGATCATTCAATCTATCCGCAGTTATGGCGCACATTACTCCGAGTTTTCTTCTCGCTCTTGCACTTGCAGTCACTTTGCAAGTGTGTGGTTCTTTGGCTGATAGCAACCTAGTAACTGAACTCAAGGCGCTTGATGACTGCACAATTTACAGGTAAATTTAAATTTTAGTTTTCATAATTGTAAAAAAAAAAATGTAATATTGGCAGAAATTGATTACATAACTGATTTTTAAAGGACCATTTTTATTTTTTTCACTTTTCCTTAAAAAATTTAAAAAAATCTTATAACAATAATCATTATTTTTATTTACAGTGTCAGGCACCCTGAATTCTACTTATCCCTTTACTGCCCTCTTCGAGTGAACTACAGACTGCAACTCAGGAAAGGAAACCCCCGCGAGTCCGATGATGGCAAATCGACCAGCGGCCGTTGGAAAATCAACATTCAGGAAAACACATCCTCTGGCAATAATACCCGTGTCCAGCTGTGGAATTACTTTGCCGAGCGCAACCTCGAGTACTACGAATCGGAAAACGTCATTTCCACTAAAGTGGGCTACAGAAGGTGGTCGTCCGATGGCAAAAACAACTGGCTCGTTAATATTAAATCAGGTGGATTGACCAGCGAGGGCATCGTCACTCCCATTCGACTTGACTTTTCTCCTGACCAGTACCTGCACGCTGCCAATGATGAGGACATTACTATAAAGGACACTGTTGTTGACAACACTGGCTTATGGCGAGTCTCGTGCAAAAAGCAGGAATGATTTAATTATTTGTTACTTTGGCATAAATGAAAAAGTTTTATCAGCTGTATATGTGAGGAAATTGTATATTATTTAGTACAAATCTGGTACAAATAAAGAGAAAAGTAATTTAAAAAACTAGATAGACAAAAAGACTTATTGGTTTTTTTAAACACTTAAATTTAGAGGTAAAAGGAATTGGCAAGCAAAACACAATAAATTCGTAATTTTCAATTTTATAACAACTGTATTATTAAATTAAACAACTAGATAGTCATCAACAATAGGATAATGCATTATGCACATTATACTGATGTAATATTGTAAAGTACTTTAATTTTACATTATATATTATTTATTTTTCATTTTTGAGTAAATAAGTTGATTTTTTATTAGTTGAATTATTTTTATTATTCACGGGTATTCCAAGGGCCAAACGGTTATCAAAAATAAGTTTGTATATACAGTGACATATGACACTGAAGACTGAGCTTTAAATAAGAATAACAGCCCCGTGACTGCCACACAAACGTTCTGAAAGATATGGCACAATCATCATGGAGCGTTTTTCTCTGCTTGGCATTGGCTGCTTTGCTGCAAACTTGGATAATCCCTGCATTTGGCGATGAAGTAGTCCAAACAGACTGCACAATATCCAGGTATAGTGAAATTTAACAATTAAATATTTGGTTATAATCAATCGCTATTTATAATTTTTTCCATTTGTTTGTTTTATTTATCAATAGAAATTGAAATTTAATAAATTTATAAAATATACAAAAACTTTAATTTTTACTAAAATTTAATTACTGAAAAGTTCATTTACTAATAACGCTTTTATTTTAGTGTGAAATACCCAGATGCTTACCTCACACTTGAAGACAATTTTAGAAATTATCTTCTCAAGCTTTCGAATGGCGAGCAAAATACACCTGCCATGTTGTGGAATGTCCACCTTATAAGCTCAAATGATGCATCATCAGGCGTAAAATTTTATAATAAAAAAGTGGAGAAATTTTTGGAGTACTGCAATGCAGGAAAATTTCTTGGATACACAAGATGGGCAATGACAAAAAATGTTTGGACACTGAATGTCACAAATACTGGGAGTTCTAGCAAATTTCAGACTTCGCTCCAGCTAACAGATAGTGACGATAAACTTTATTTGCATACATCATTTAGCGAGAACCAGCTGGAAGCTCGTAGCAAGCTCAGTGAAGATGGCTTTTGGTTGATTAATTGTTAAATTGCTGCGTATAATATATATGGATTGCGCATAACATAGATTTGAAGGTTTACGTCATATTTTGTACATCAATAAAATTTTTCAATTTTTTCAACTAATATTAATTTTCAATCAAAATTTTTTGACGTGACAATAAAAATTGAAAAACAAAAACTTGGTTTTATTTAGTTGCAAGGTGTCTTTATATTGATTTATCAGAAGGCATTTACAAATCAACAATTTACAGTTTTTTTCTTCAGCGTTGTTAAAAAGCAATATAGCATTTTTCGTACGTCATCAGTCTTCACAATTATTCTATTCAGTTAAATAAAGCTCTGATAATTTCCCCTTTGTAGATCCCCACTTCTGCTGTGTGGCAAATGCCTGTTTTCGTTTCAAAAGGTTATCTCTAAAGATGCTGTAGACTTCGGCTTTTAATAAGACCAGTGGCCTCGTGACTGCTGCACAACTTTTGGGAAGACATGGCACCGCAATCATCACAGAGTATTTTCCTCTTCTTTGCATTGGCTGCATTGCTGCATATGTGTGCAGTCTCAGCATTTACGGCTAATGTTATCCAAAAAGACTGCAGAATATCCAGGTTTCTATAAATATTTATATTAAAAAATACGACTCCAAATTTTTTTGTTACAACATTTTTTTCGAACTTTATATTTTAGTTTGCAGTTTTATGAAATATTAAATTATAATTTTAGTTAATCAGTATCAGTTTTATATCATGCTCAAGTTGTTATTATGCAGTATATAATGTTTTTTTTTATTTTTTTATTGCTAATTATTTTCTCAATTTAACTAAAAATTTGAATACTTTTCAGTGTTGAGTATCCAGATGCGTTCCTCGTCATGTACGACAACTTCAGCAATTTTCTACTTAAACTTTCAAAGGACAAACAAAATACATACGCAAAGTGGAATATCCATCTAAAGAGCTCAAATGATGTCTCTTCAAATGTAAAATTTTTCAATCAAAAGGCGCAGCGCTTTCTGGAGTACAATGACGCAGGATCATTCCTTGGCTACACAAGGTGGTCATCTACGGAAAACATCTGGACATTGAAAATAAAAAATCCAGAAAGTAATAGCGTATTTGTAACCCCACTCCAGTTGACGGAGAGTGACGACGATCTGTATTTGCATGCGTCAAACGGCAAAGATCTGGAAGCTCGGAGCAGGCTCAATAAAGAAGGACATTGGAGATTTAAGTGCTTAGTTAAGTGATTAAACTACGGCCACCTGAGCATTATTAATAAGAAAGAGAGGCAAAGTTTGTTGCGTATTAACATGCCAAAGGTGAAGCCAATCCTTCACATTTTGTAAAATTTATATATAGATTATGGATTATTACTTATATTATCAGGAATAAACATTAACATGAAAATGATTTGTGCTATTTGTTTTTAATTTATTACATTTTTATTGCCCTTTGTTCCCATTATATGAAAATAAAATTTAAATTAAAAAATTAGGCACTGAATAACCGTGCCTAGATACCATACGTCATAATTCTTCACAATAGATCAAACAGTTAATCAACTCAATTGGGATATCTGATGAGCCAACTTTAGACGCTCCAGATTAGTTCGGCCTAGATAATTGGGCGGCGTAGATCACCAGAACAGCATAGTCAAGGGCAGACAAGAGTAAGTTTCTTCTATGTGTTGTAATTTTACAAATAATCAAAATTTTTGCAATTAAAAATGAATGCAATTTTTTATAATTTTTTGACAGCTGTCAAATTAATAATTAATTTTGGATTACCACCAAAATAATTCAATATTATTAAAATATTCGTTTTTAGCGTCGACCTGGATTAAAAAAATATATATATTGAAATTAAAGGGGTAAAATGAACGCAGCTTCAGTTTCCAAAGTTATCTGCTGCCTCCTCTTGATCGCAAAAAGCTCCACCGCCATAGACGACTTTGAGTTCCCTATTGAAGAGCACGAGCAAGTCCCTGTGCCCACCGTGAGCGTTGACCAAAAACTGCCAAATGATAGCTCAAGCAGGATATTTGGGCTCGAGTGCTACATTTCAAACCAGGCGTATCCAAATGAGTATTTGTACATGGTCTCAGGATGGAAGGGTGACTACCCTTTAATGCAGCCAGGGCTTCCGAGGCGACCTTTCGATCAATGGAACTGGAGAGGAATGTGGCTCATCAATGAGGTCACAATTAATGGAGAGGTCAGGCGATTTTTTTGTTTTATTAAAATACAAGGATTTTAATTATATTTTTTAAAATTAACAAATTTTATTACATTAAAAATACTTGAATTTTAGCAGCAAATAATTAATATATTATTTCTCCTAAAAATTTTAGCCGTTTTACCAGTTTTGGAATCACCACTACCACAAGTACCTGAGCTTTAACCCGGGTAGCAGTAAATATGTGAAGGGCAAAAAGGACGGCAGCTCGCTGGACAGTATATGGGGCGTGGGGCAGCGGGGCACCGCTTACTCGATTCATCACTCTAATGGTTACCTGTACGCCATGACCTGGAAGAGCAAAAAGGATAACCGCTTCGTCGGCGTCTTGAATTACAACCCTGACAAGGAAATCTATAACTGGCGCATCAACTGCCGTAATAGTAAAGGGGTTGTCTCGTCTTGATGAGTTAAAAGGTGAAAACCGGATTTAAAACAAATTTATACCTCAATAATAAATAATAGTTTATCGGCCCATGTATATTTTAATATTTTTATTAACACATTCATTTCAATAAAATGTAAAAATTTTAAATTTTCCTATTAATATAAATTTTATTAATTTTTTAAGTCCTACAATTATGTCTTATGTGTGTAATTGCATGCTTTTATCAGCGGAGGGCGTTTTCATATCCTGCTGATATTGAAAACTTTTCCTCCTTTTTGGCCTTCTCGGGATTCCCATCAACTCTCTTAATCCGACGCATACAAGTCATTAGTGGGCGCCTTGCAAAAATGAATTTCTTAAGGAAGCTGCACAAATAGAAATAAGTCTTCCATCGACATCATAGAGGCGATTGCATTTTACTGCTCACGGATTGCGCTCTTCCTTTGACTCCTCTGCTGCAAATCCCCAGGGGCAAGAGGGCCATCCAACAGCAAACCCCGTAAGAGATGAGCAAGAGGAGATGCCGGCAAATTAATCTTTTAGGGGGTTATGCCTCCAAATTGAGCGCTTTAGGAATGCCGGTCTCGAAGTAGCATTCCTTGTACCCGGCCAAAAAGTAATCCAATTCGGAGACGGAGGGGATTTTCGGGCCCAAAAATTCACGGTAAATTGAATCAAAAACCTTTTAAGACTATCAAAGATTATTGAATTACCATGTAAAAAGATTAAACAAGGGGCTGAAAGCTGAAGATCAACAATTAAATTTTAATATATTTATAAAAAAAAGATAAATCGTCTATACATTTTAAATATATTCTATCGGAAAGAAAAATAATTTCCAATGCTTAATTTTTACATTTTCTCAAACTACTCGAGAAATTAAAACTAATGAAGCCCGTATCAAATTTGTCACATAATAAAGCGATGCTGAATAAACGAAAAATTTTTCATAAAAATAATATATGTGTCCTGTCAGCAGAGATGAGTTTGTCAAGTTGAGTGAAACTTTTTACAATTGAAAAGCAAACACAACCGCATGACACATCAGCCCTCATTAAGTCGTTGTGGAAACTAATAACTCACGTCACGTGTGTCGGTAACTAAAGCGTGCACTGTGTACATTAATGATCAAGAAACCCAACACTCAAAATGCTTGCTTGCTTAGTCGGAATCAAATGCAGCCAGGAGCTGTTGATTTTCTGGCAACATCTGCCAAAAAGGGAGACGCGCGTATCGAATTGCAGCATCAGCATAGGCTAATCACCCTTCATTCGCATGCGGGCCGCCGCAAAGCTAATTCAGCGTGAGTTCCAGCGCCCGTGTTTATTTACTTTCTTTTGTTAACAAAGCGCCAGCTGAGCTAATTACCCCCGTTTTCGACTTTTTGGCGATGGGGACGCGTTTTGTGGGAGCAGTGACATGAGGCACGAATATCTGTTCTTTGATGCCTAGTTCCGTGATGAAATGAAAAGAAATGTGTGTAATTTAATAATTGAATAATTGTTATTTTTTTTTGTGAAGTAAATATTACCAACGGACAGTACAGAACACCAATCTGAAGTATTATTATAAATTAGACTATTGTCATCAATATCTTATTTCTTCAAAATTGCAAATGCATGAAGGGCCAAGATAACTTTTTGTCATTCAAAGGATTAAGTAAATGACACATTTTTATTCATATATACTTTCTTAAAATTAATTCAATAAACACATGTATGAAATAACATAATTATGTTTCAAATTTTATGTACAAACAATAATAATTTAAAAAAAATAAATAATGAACAATATATTTAAAGAAAACAAAACAAAATTAAAAAATTTCATTGTTAAATTAAATTAAATTATAAATTTTAAAATTTCAATAAAAATAACACTAAAATAAAATGAAATTTTGAGAATTCCCAATCGGCAGCTACTTTTTCAGCTTAATTAACAATTTAAAATTGATTATGTTCATTACAGCAATGCATTTGCTATATTAAATATAATTTCGGCTCAACCGGAAGACTTGATTGAAGCGTCTTTGATTTGAATTACGTCATGGTGCAAACGCGAGTCTCGAGCATCAGCGAGCTTGACATAAATTGAAAGCAACGAGCCCGCAGCGGCAAAAAGCGGCGCGCCATCCACGACTAATCTCTTCACATCAAACGCCCCACGCGCAATTTCACACCCAGGCCGGCGGTCCACGGTGGTCAATTTGAAATAATGGTGAGGCAGAGGGAAAAAGCTGCGGCCGTCTGCAGAGGAAAGAAGGTAGATGCTTGTAATAGGCCTGGTCTCCGAGATTATTTTTCTCCGCCGGAGTAAAAAGCTGTGTGAGAGAGAGTAGGGTCCTTTCTTTCTTTTTTTTTTTCAGATTGCCCGGGTGACGATTGATTAATTTTAAGTGCTGCGGGCCTCGGAAAACACGCCGCGGGTGCGTTCGTTCGCTCTCTCGTCCCGGCAGCACTCTGTGTCGCTCCTTCAGAAAATAATCACAGCAGTTAAATATTATTCCGCTCTTGGAAACAGAGCAGTGCTCGAACCGCGGGAGGAATTTAATCTCGGCAGATTGACAAAGCAGCCTCGAGGACCATTTATCAAGCGACGCGCTTCTTTCCTCTCTCTTGAGAGCCAGCCGGATAGATTGATGCTTTACCCTGCCTCGATTCCCTGCGTAAAAAAAAAGATTCGATGTGCATGCAAATTTCAAGTTGATGGGTTCGGATTTGCGGGACACATTTGGGTCGCTTGATTTGAATAGTCAATTTACTTATAGACCTTAAATTGCCTCTTTTTCTTTAAACAATTTAAATAACGGTTAAAAAAATAATTCCCATTTTTTTATCGAAAATTTAAGTTTAAGGATAAATAAATGTAAAAGTCTTTTACTTTGCAAAACACTCTCTGGGAGTGTTTGCCAACGAGTTTAGCAGGTAGATGAAAGCCAAGTTTTGATCTTGGCGAATGAGGCTAAGTGAGGCCACAGCAAAGGAGAGAGATTCGCTCGCAAAGACAAATGCAGACAAACGCTTTGAATGCAAAAACCAGCAGCATCAATTCCAGCTAAGTAGAGTGTGTGTGAAGCCATTGCGATAGAGCGACAGAGAGACGCGCGCATTTCGCAAAGAGCAGATAAAGCATGGAGAGTCTTTTCGGTCGCGTACTTTGACATAAAGCATTCATTTATCAACGAGCATCACAGAATAAGAAACAAACAAATAATTACACTTTGAGATGGACCATAGATTAAAATGATTAAAAAAGATATACACATGAAAATTACACTTTTTGTGAATCAGACCTTGCTCTTTCCTTACATGGCAGAACACAGATCTATTTATGGGTAAATTTTCAACTTCAAATAGTAATAAATATGAGAAAACCATGATTTTAACAATTCAATGATGCCCAATTTTGATGTCATAATTTTTTATACGTTGTTGGTAATTGTTTTTCTTGTGAATTCTGACATAATTTTATAGCATCATTTAATTTTTTTTTATTATGGTAAAAAATTATTTAATTTTCTGTAACAAATAATAATTAGAAGCATGTTGTATAATTTTGTTTGCCATTTTAAGCAAAGATTATTTTATACCATCCTATATTTATAACAGGCTCCAAGCTTTGTGTTTGTTGGCGTTGCCGTGACACTTTGCCCCGTTCTCGCAATAAAAGCGCTGTTGGCCTTTTTCCTTTTTTGCCGTGTCCGCGCACATACACACGAATAAGTACGTACACGGTAATTAGCATGACAAAGGGCGGCGGAGATAAAATTGCGCCGCAACTGTTGTAAAATAAAAGTTTGAGCCTTTTTTGTTTGCTGCGTCAGCCAACCAGCCCTCTCGCTTCCTGCCCTTTTCTTATTTCCTGCGCGCCGCCAAAAGGACCCTCCGACCGAAACATACCTTTCTGCTTTTTCTTCGTCGCGGAGAATCAAAGGAAGGAGCGCTTGCTTGGTTTCATCTCTTCTTTCTCCCGCTGCTTGTTCTGTCTTTTGTGTGTTTGTAATAGAGAAAAGTTTCTCGCAGAGAAAGACGCGGTGGGCAAGCAGCGGAGCAAATTTCATCTAGCGTCCCGTGTTTGCGCCAAAACGAGCCTCTTAAGGACATTTTCACCCGGCCTGGCGCGAAATTCGCGCAGGATAAGCGCAGAGGCGAATTATAAGCGGGATGCTTAGAGTGCCGCCGCCTCGCTGATAGGCAATCTGCCTCCGGGGGATGCTGTGCTCACGAGCTGGAGTTTGCTTATTTTCGCGCCCAACTTGGGCTACAATGAAGAAAAAAAAAGAGACGAGCTAAGCGAAAAAGCACCAGGCAAAAGAAACTCAAGAGGAAATTTGATCTGACAATATAAAAAGTGGAAAGTCTTTAATTTAATGCAAACAATATACCAGCCTACCTTTCAAGTTTTCAGAACTTTGATGCACATTTTCACATCATATATCTAGTTTTTCATGATTATGCACTTAGCACATTATAACTTAACAAATTTCTTAATAAATTTAGATATTTGAAATTTTAAATGGAACAAAAACACTAGAGCTATTTTCATTTGTTAGTTTTAAGCATGAGCATGAAATTACTAGCTCTTGCAAGTTTATGAAATTATTTTAAACAAATATAAAATAATAAAAAATTAATGACACAGCACAGTTTAAATTGTGAAAACAAATTAACTAAGATAAAATAATTAAATTAAAATAAAATGTAAAACCTAACTAAAGTTTAAAATTTAAATACTAGTAAAATAAATTTCAATATTTATTTTATATTTTCTAAGCAATAAAAATATTTTTTGGTTACTGTTACTTTAATAGTAGATTTGTTTAAATTTATACTAATTTCATCATCGCATCGACTTCAAGTTTTATTCAGGGCAGAGAATTTCGCATCGTGGGACGGTGAGCAATCGCTTGAACATCGTCTCGTCGAATGACGTACGTGTGTGCGTTCTCCATCTCGGTCGTCGGCATTCGTCGCTCGAACGAAGCGCGCGCTTTGCGTTTTTGTGCTTTGCTAACAAACATCCTGAATCGCTGATGGATAAATGTCTCCGCTTCTCGTGAGATACTTTTTCTGCCGCGCGCTCATCTGGCCCACAAATACCCTCATTTTGATGTCAACACTTGTCAAATGCGCGCGTGAGAGGAAAAAACAAACCCCGTCGCGGCTTTCGGAATGGTCTGCCGGCGACGATTTTTGCTTTCGGGCTCAGCGTTGTGTGCAGTCTCGTATAGTTTTTTTTTTCATACAAGACCAACTGACAATGGGGATTCCTATCATTTATCTTGCACGTCACCACGGTCATTGCGCAAAAACGCAGAGTGCTTTAATACAAAATACATTTTATCAACCTATTGTGATTCACTTAGTTATTTCTCATTTTTTTTACAAGAAGAGACAAACTATAAATAAGTAGCGTTTGAAACGATAAAAATATACTTCTATATAAAACAATAATAATCTTGTCTTGTACAATTATTGAGAATATTCCAAACTTTTTCATTTAGTTGTTCAAGATAGATCAATAAAATTAGTTGTATCGATTGATTTTATTTTGACAAATTTCATACTTCATGGAAATTTTAAAAGACAAATTACTGGCTATAAAAAACCTTCATATTTCTTATTAAATTTGGTTACAATTGATTTAAATGTACGATAATTCACATTTAAATTAAATACATTAAACAATCATAATTAATCAAAAATAAATTTTTTCTCCTTTATGTATTGGAAGTGTATTGATAAATATCTAAAAAGTAGATTTTAATTTAGTCAGCCACTTCTCAATCGATCAATAGCAGTTTATTTTTTTAAGCACTCTCCAACCAACCGTCAATTAATTTCTGGCTCAGCGAGTTTAATTATTCAGGAGGCATTCGCATCAAAATTAATTTGGCCGCGTCAGCACAACATTTTTCACTTGACGCCGATCGAGTGGTAGCCAAAAGGAACGAGGGCTTTTTAGGTAATGAAAGGCAACCAACAGCCCAAGCGGCGAGCTTTTAATTAATTACCGTCCACAGAAGGTTGTGTATGTGCTCGGTCGGTAAAAATGCGCGCAAAGTGGGGTGGCGTGCGAATAAATTTAACAGTGTGTAATAGAAAACCGGCCAACATCAGTCAAATAAATTAAAAATGGGGCACACGCAAAGTGAAATTATCTCATTTAATACAAGCCTCGAGTTTCACAAGAGGCGGAAAAAGTAAAGTTGGGAGGGAATGGAAAACACGAGCACCATCAATCAGTTCTCCGAGGGAAAAATTCAAATTGGTCCAGGGAAAAGAAGGAGCTCAGCTGAAATTTCTCGTGAAATACTGCTTGTTATTTGCCGGCGCTGTGCTGCATTTTGTATTAAAACGCGCGCGAGGAAAGTTAATGAAGTACACTACATAGTAGCTCAGCCGGCGCGCGCTTGTGTAAAAGTGCACCGAGTGAATTGTAATCCGCTTAACGGCATTCCATTTAAAAGTTTATGCTCCTTCCTGCTCTCGGCTCCTCAGCTGCTGCACAGAAGCGTTCTGTGTGTTTATTCAGAGAAAAGTAAGGAAGGAATTTCGCAGTGAGCTTTTCTAATTTAAAGCGGATGTGTTCTCTCGCGCGCTCTTCTTGCGCCCTAATTAGCGCGATTTGCTTCCAAGTTTGGGAATTTCGCCGTCTTTAATTAAGTGAGATGCGCCCGAGCTTTTCACGATAAAAAAATGGCTTACAAACATGAAATTAGGGAATTACATATTCAATTAAAAAAGAAAGAAAAGCTGAACTGCATGGAAAAAGAAAATTTCAAAATTAATAAGAATTTATCTTGGTATAAATAAATATTGAAACTATTAAAAATTTTTATCAAAATAAAATTATTTAAATATTAACTAAAAAAAGACACAGCAGGCGATCTGCACCAGTAAAGACAATTCAATATATAGGAAATCTAGTGAGTGAATTATTACAATGCTATAAATTTTCCATCCTCTAAACAAAGAACAACTTGGTCATAATTATATCATGGGCTAGCAATAAAACACAGAATATAAATACAGCTAACTCTTAAACGTAGTTCTAAAAATTTGACACCTTTTTTGCTTGCCAAACTTGAATAACTTGAATAAATTATTATTTTATTATTATAAATTATGCAATTTTAATAAAATACTTGGTGGTCAAATAATGGATTAGAAACGAAATTATGCTTATATCTACCCTAAAAATGAGTTGTCGTTTGGACGAAGCAAATATGAATTTAAAAATTTAATTGTTCATTATAATGATTCGTTAAATAAACTGGTAAAGAATTTCTTTAATTGCACGAATAGGAAGACCTTGGCTGTTTCAAGTGGCGAATAAAGCTATTACTCCAGCACAGCCTTCTTCATCATGGAGATGCATACACAGCGATAATTACTCTGCCACACACACACAATGACGGCCATACATTATGGCACAATTGCACGACGTAATTTTCAGTGTTGACACTGCAGTAAAAGCTCTCATCGCTTTTTCCATGGAAAAAAGTTCAGCTGCAGAACAAAAAGCGGCTTCAATTAATTCCCGCCGTCATTTGCATGCACACGACTCTAATAGACGAGGAAAAGCAACAAAAACGGGTCTCATCAAGAATTCATTGGAGCTGCAGCGGCCGTTTGAATTATAGAAGAGACGCACACTTGAAGAATAATTGCTGCTTCACTGCAGCGACTTAATTATTTGTTGACAGTGCGACAATTAAGGCGTCGAGCGGCTCAAAATTAATTGCGAGGGATCGCTGACCTCGACCCGGGTAAATCCTTCCGCGGAGAAAAATAAATCGGCTCCTCGTAAACTGCTGCGCCGACTTTCAGGATCCGATAATTCACTTGAAAAACGACGCCTGGCTGCCGTTAAAAAGCCTCCATCCACCTTTTCAGCTGCTGCTCTTTTTTCTAATCCTAGCTAGTTTTGTCTTTCCTTTTGGAGTTTTATTTTTATGGATGGGAGGCGTGACAGCACAGCATGCTGGTACAGCGTTCGTTTCGCTGCTGGCAGTGAGAGAGAGAAAACTGATTCGCCGCAATTTATCTTTTTTAGGTGCCGTGGTAAACTTGGCACATTGGGACGGCACCGTAAGTGATGATGCAGCGAAATATCTGATTATTGGCTTTTGTCTGGAGGTGGGAATAGTCTGGTACCAATTGATAAAAAAAAAAACTGTCCTTGCTGAGAAAATAATTTAATGCGTTCGATTGGAGCAAAAGTTTTAATGCTGTTTTGACGATCTATGAATTTGATATTAAATTAAATTCCAACTGGTTTGGATCAGTAACGCACGCCGGAAACTACGTCGAGGACTGACAATGAGAGCGATAAATATTCGCATGACGTGATTCAGCGCTGCAACATTTGGATTATGAGTTTCAGTAACGCGTGCAAATTGGATTTAAACAGCCGGTCCTGAAGCGTGGGCATGAATTTGTTTTTGCACATTTGACAAAATTCAATGTGCGTAAACTTTGTACCGTCAAAATGGGTAGACTTTTATGTTCTTTTAATTTTACCAGCATTATACAAATCATTATGAATTCTCTTTTGACAAAATTCAATGCAAATTTTGAAATTAAAATAAAATTATTAATTTTCGGCTCTCAATCAGTGAGTAAATCCTTTTAATTAAATCATAAAACAACAAAATGCATAATTGTACTTACTCTGAATTTCTTATTAATTGGCAAAAAATTTTAAGTTTTGATTTTTTCTTATTATAAATCATAGCGATTTGCAAAATATTCATAGGCAGGATGAAAATTTATACATTGCAGGAGCTTTAAAAATTTAATACAAAATTCAAAAGTTCATTTAATTTAAATTCGAGTACCATTCAACACGGTATTTTGCAAATTCACTGGAACACGCGTACACACGTGTGTCTGAATGGTTCCCGGGTTGTTCGGCGAGCGTAGTATTTCATTAACGGCGCGATTGTTCTGATTGTTTGCGGCGCTCGCATGTAATAATTGCGTTATCCCTCCGGATGATTAATCCAGGCGGCGGCTGTGCTCAAATAATGTAGTGCGACGCGCCCGCGAGTGTGTGTTTGTGCATTATGCTCTGTATGTTGAATTATGCCCGTTGTTTGTTTGTGTTTGCAGCAGGGGTGTGTGCGCTCGCAGTGGAGGTGGCGAGCCGAAGCGTCAACACCCGCGCATATGCGCCCTTCACTCTGTTCTTTATTCTGCACGTGATGACAAAAGGGCGGCTCGTTTGAATAACGGCTTCTTTGACAAACAGACTCGTGACTCTCAAACCTATTTCTAAAATTTGTTTTCGAGGAGACGAATAGTAAAAGCTTCAAGGTCAACAAGAACTTTTCTGCTTATTTTTAAAAAGAGATAAAAAGATATTTTATTCAAGGAAAATATGAAAAAAAATCAAACGTTACTATTAAAGACTTCTAATTGCCATAGTCAAATCATATAAGAAGTTTTACGTTCTTTGATCATTGAAAGAAAGCTGGAAATTTTAACCAACACTGCTTTAATAATGTAAAATGACTTGATTTGACTATGCGGAATAATCATAAATTCAACGTGGCTTAAAGTCACGCTGATGAAATAAATAAAATCAAGTACCATTAGTCGCTAATCTCAGTACAAGCTAACATAATATAGCGGATTTCCGTTGCGATAACAAGTATAAAGGGTATAAAGTAAGGGTCCGCAGATAGAATGTTCACATTAGTGAGTCTGCAAGACAGAACAACAGTTTTACTCACGAAAAAGATTGAGCAAGTCAATCATGTCGCGAGCTGCATCAACTTGCACTTTTCTTGCATTGGCGGTCACAACCCTGATGTGGAATCAATCAAATTGCGAATCGACCCAAATTCGAAACTGCACAGTATCCAGGTTGGTTATTAACGCTAAAACTATATTTCTTATTCTATCTCCTCATAAAACACTACTTGTTGCCATTGCATATATTTCTTAATATGCTATGCATTTTAATTTAATTTACTACCTTTGCATAAATTCTTTTTGAAAATTGTATGTCTGGAAGAACACAAAATCTTTATTTTCCCATTTTTTTTTCATTTACGTGATTCTTGCTAATTGCGTTAATACTTTTTAAATATTTATACATCAAAGATTGAAATATATACTGATATTAATTATATATTTTGCAGTTATAAGAATCCTGACCTGTACCTGGCAATGACAGGCTGCCCATGGAAATTCCGTTGTGGAATTAAACTCATGATTGGAAACCCATTCAAAAAAATAATACTTACGACAATTCGCTAAATGGTGTTTGGAACATTGAAATACTTAGCTCAGGTCACTGCGAAAATTGTTTTCGCCTCCAGAACGACTATAAAAAGGAAAACTTAGCTTTTAACTTTGGGGTTTCGAACACTCTCCGTGGGGAATTGGGTTTCAACCGCTGGAGCAGTAAAAAAGATGTCTGGTCCGTCAATACTACACTTGCTTCGAACGGAATGTCTATTTTCTCCCCAATTAAGCTATCTGGCGGTGAAGACGACGATTATTTAAAAATAACAGTCAATAACGAAGTGTGCATCAAGTGCAACGAAAATGTAGGTGTTTGGTACATCAAATGTAACTCATGAAATTAAAATTTTAGATTGGTACCAGAAGACATTTTTGTGCGCGTATGTAACAACAAAAAATATAATGTACTCTGAAGTCACTACTAATTTAGATAGAAAATTGAATGCTGTAAAAATACATACATTTGTTATTATATGCAAAAAAATCTTCAAATGCTTGATAAAATCACAGTAAAAATCATGTATGTATACAAAAACCAAAACTAAATAATAAAAAATACTTCATTTTAAATTCATTGATCAACACAAAGAGAGAAGTGTTTAACTATATCAATTTTAATTAAGAAATAAATTGTATGAAAAATAAATTACAACATGTTTAGTCAACAAGTGAAAACGCCGCGGCAAACAAATTTGTCCCAAACAAACGTGACAAACGTAATCTCTTTGATGTCGGATTGTTTGCAAAAATTGAAAATCGCGCCAAACCTCCCTCTGCAGCTCCGCTCTGATTTATGCCTCAGTCATATGATCCCGCCCTGCTTTGGCATGAATATTATTATTATTGCTTTTGCTGGCTGCGAAATACGAGCAGTTATTTCGCGTGCGTTCAGCGCTGGAAGCGAAAAAGGAGAATGAATTATGATCGGGCTTTTGCCGGCGAAAAGTGAGCGGCGGACAATCATTTCCAAGCCAGCCCTGCACGCAGATATTGTAATGCAAGATTTATGGACGTATATTTACATTCGGGCCGCCAGAATTGAGGAGAAATTGCATTATTGAGGCCATAAATCACCTTCGGCGAGTTTGGCCGCCTGCTTGGGCGCAATCAATTTTAGTGGAAGGTCCATTGTCCATTGCAGGTTGGCGTAAGTCAACATACACAACTGACATGTAATTGTACATTGCACACAATACACTCGAGGTGTATAAAAAAATATTTGAATTCAATTTCTTATGTAAAAGTGAATGACAACAACTGTCGTTTTAATAGCATAATTAATGAGGCTAAATTTGGTCATCACAATATAATGGTGTAAAAAATAAATGTGTAAACAATTCTTTTAAATTATTTGTCAACGGCAAAGTAAAGATATAATATTTTTTTTTAAATTTTTTGGTTGAAATGAAAAACATTATAAAAATTATTTATTTTGAGATAAAAACTTTTTAAGGAATTTCAATAATTAACATATATTTTACATTTTTAAAATCACTATAATATTAATAAATTACAGAAGTGTCATATTGTAACAATTTATTGTAAGAAAGTAGTTATAAAACGCGTAGATTTTTAGCAATTATGAAGATTGCGTATTGGATCATAAGATGAATATACTACATGAAATTTCATTTAATATTTCTTTCAAGTAATATAATGTAATTTCTTTTCTTTGCAAACGTTGCAACTCTGGAGCAGACTTCCTCCGTCTTCTATTTCCATTTGATGCCAAGGAAATGTTGGGTCAACGTTTCCTTTGTCTGGAGCAGTGGATCCCTGTATGTGTTCTCAAAGAAAGAGCAGGGAGATCTCAGCATGTGCAATTCTTTCTCTCACCCGACACCGCGAACATGTTCTCTGCTCTCTCTTTTTGTCTGGCTTTTACAAGGGCTCACAGTCAGAAGCGAATGTAGAAAAGTACATGGTGCACTGCAAGGCGATTGGCGCCATTATAGAGGGAGCGTTTTCGCAATACCAACTAAAAGTGCGTGCGTGGCGTTTTATTTCATTCCATCTGATTCTCACAAAATGAGTTAGCGAAGGAGTGAGGGGCTTCCTGATGGAATTGAGCAATTTATTGTGCAAACACACACAATCTGTTTTGCTCATTTGCATGCGCACACAAAATGGAAATAACGTGACGGTCTGCGAGTGGGTGAGCGGAATAACGGTTTTTGTAATTAATAGACGAGTTGGTCGGTTCACAAGTTTTTTGCTCGGAAATGGGAACGACTCGTTTTTTTTTTGTTGCAAACTAGCTCTGCTGGCAAGAGCAAACCGAATTACCGGGAATGTTTTTCAATTAAAAGGCTCTTTGTGAGTTGGAAATTAATTTTTGATTGGGTCTCTATCGACTCCGAGCGCTTTGAAGCTGCATGGCTGCTTTGGAATAAACACGGTCTGCGTGCTGGCAATTATTTACTCTTGGCGGCTTATTGGGATTTTTGAATTGGAAACGTCAAAGCAAAAGGGCTAAACGAAAGTAAATTACTCTCATCGTTTGAAACTGAGAGTGGCTCCGAAATATTCCTGTTGCCTTGGCAACCATGATCAAATTGATGTGCAGATCAGAAAAGCAGTTCAAAAGAAGCAAGAATGTGAAAATAATAATAATAATAATAATAATCTGCATTCAACTCTTGATACTTTACAATAAGAATAGTGATTTTAGAAAAATCACCCCATAAAAGTTTATCATGTTATTGCTTGATGCAAAATAAAGAAAAGTGTATCATGCCTTAAGTTAAATTATTAAAATTAATATCTGAGCAAATTTCAAAATTATTTTTATAATTTAGATAAAAAATAAAGCTGACCTATGTAATTGATCTGTTTTCCAACTCGCAGCTCGCAAGTTCACCATCTTAAACTCAAAAGAAATAGTGAATAACTTTTGCCAAAGTCTGTAGTACTTTGTTATTATGAGCAGCGCCTCCGCAAATTACCAGAAAAGTGTCTGGTGACACGTGTTAGACACGTGATCTTCTCTATCTGGTAGGCACCCTCGAGTGCCACCCCTCGCCGCGACAGAGCGCTCATTTGGCGATAATGAGGCACCTTTTGAAATCCAACTCCGCTTCTCACTGAAGTTTCGCTCGCTGTCGAGCATAAATTGCGACACATAGCGGTCCATTTGGGCAGGAAGGCGATAGGGTGTGTATATTCCGCGCCACTCTCATTACCAGAACGCAACAATTAAACTTCGCAGTAAATAATAATGACGCGAGAGAGACGCGCCCGGTTATTATAAACGCGACTCTAAAAGGGGGTGCGCAACTCACGCGTATCAGTCACAGAAACGGCCGCTCACAGATTTTATCACTTAATTATTTCCCGGCTGCGGGTGTCGGAACGAGATGATTTTTTACCCCGCGGCGGCCGCGGGGGATGATGAATAATGATGTGTTTGCCTACTTGAGATTCCACTCGTCTATTTCAGGGGGCGATAATTATCCTAGTGCGTTACAGACGCGGCGGAACGACCTGCTCGTGTGCCGCGAGTGTTATTTTTAGATTGAATTTCAGAGCGGTTCCGTTTCCAATTAATAACATGAGAAAGGCAAAGTAATTATTTTTGTGAAAAAATAAATCAGAAATGACATGACGAATTTCATAAATTTAAGTTCTGATTAATATGTTATCAAAGACGTTTAAAACTTTAAGAATTTAATCAAAAGATTTTTTTGTTAGTTTTATTGAAATAAGTTTTTTTCTTGATGGGTAAAAAAATGGTTTGATGAAGAAACTTGAAATTATATTTGACATGAGACCAAAAGCGCCCATGGATTTTAGTGAAAGGTAAATCTAGTTAAAAATTTTAACATCACTTATTTACAATATGAAAATTGGTATTTATTTTTTTTATTAATTAAAATATTTTTATATTAATGTACAAGTAAATAAATTTTATTTAAATAAGTTCAAATTTTTATAAGGTGAATCCCAAAAGTCTTTTTGCTTGCTCTGGCGGCTTAATAAATATAAAATTATCATCTTACTTTAATTCCAGCTATCTGAGTAAATAAATTAAGCTATCCATGTCAAAATATTTTGTTTGAATTTTCATTAATTTTTATACCATTCACAGCTACTACTTAAAAATTCAATATTTTTTATTGCATAAAACATAATTATATTAAAGACGCAATGTAGAGTTGAATTTAAAAAGTTCAGAATTCTTGCAATTCAGATTTTACCATGTGAGACTCTGTTTTATTGTATTAATGCCCAAGCCTATTACTTTTAAATTATGGATAAAAAGTCGCATTTTTAGATTCCATTTTCCTCCTCAACACCCACAAGCCACATCGGATAAATGAGACTGCGTTGGTTGAATTTTATACTGCCTAGAGAATTAATAAAACTCGTCTGAAATTGGAAGTCTGCTTTAGGGGATTACACAGTGATGTAATTACAAACAAGCCGCGTACTCTCCGCACAGTTCTGGTTATGAGCTTTACACTGAATGAGTGGGAAGGGTGGGTGAATAGATCCACACATAGATTAAGACATCGAATAATCTTCCGACGCAAACACACCCAGTAATAGACTTTGGAGCGGACGAGGGAATAATAATGCATGAATTTGTAATCAAGTGCAATTCTGTGCTGGCTGTCGGCGCCGGGAGAGTGAAAAGAGGAAAAATATAAATTGCGAGTGGGTTTTGTTCAGATATACACGTACATATAAAGAGAGAGATTTGGCTCTTTTGCTCCGCGGCGGCGTCCCGTGGGGCGAAAGTGTTCCCTTGCTGTCATTTACACGTTGGCAACCCTCTTTGACGATTTTATCAAGGGAAAATACACAATTCCAAGTGCGCTGCGTTTTGATCTTTAAAACTCGCATTTTGGGTGAAATTTTGTTGTTAAAAAAAAGAATACTTGTCTTGCATAATAAACAAGTGACTGATAAGCTTATAAATATCTTATTTAAGAAAAGAAAAATCACTACATAATTCTAAAATTATAACAAGTTTGATTGTACATTCTAGAAAATTGGTAATTATTATTTTTCATTCTCATACTCATATTTTTATTTAAAAGGTAACCAAAACTTTCCTGTGTTGAGTTAGTCTGATTCAATCCACAAGGAAACGGAATTTGATTTGATAAAAAGCTTTCATATCCAATCAAGCATCAACAGATCGATTTTGCCAGCCTGGCACTGACTTCAAACATTCAAAATTCGGCGGTTAATATAATTCAGCAAAAAGCAACATGCATATTTTTAGCCATTGTTGATTGAATCCACTTCAAGGAAAAGCGGAAATTTCATTTACACTCAAGTTGGGAGAAAATTTTATTTGCAAATACGAGCTCAGCGTTTAGCTGGAAAGGCTGCAAATTGAGTTACAAGAGTCTTGCTCTGCTCGTTCGCTTGTGCTGTTTTGAAAATTTAAGCCCATGGCAAACACGGCGAGCATATTTAAGTTATGCGGCGGCGCAACCCAACGAAGCGAGCGAACATCGTCGCGAACAAACAGCTCGTGTGGGGGTGTGCGAAACGCGTGTACTTGCGTTTAATGCACGTTAGGGGTTGACGCGAGAGTGGAAACATGGAAAGACGTGCACGCGTGGTTCTGAGCAATTCAACGGTGACTAATTGCTCAAGTCGGGTTGAAATGCGGATTAAGGAGAGAGAGAGCTGCGTGTGAAAATGCGAAACGGCCGTGAGCCGGCATTAAATTTTGTAATTATAAAATACTTGGCGGCCATGTGTGTTCTTACAAAGACTGATTTCATCTATAGGTTCAAAAACTCTCGTATGTTTTCAACTTAATTTATTTTCCTGTCACGCAAGCATAATGAATAAAATAATTATTATTTTCCGAGACAATTATATCAAAGTAATATTCTTGCGAGAAAAAAGCGTGAATGAAAATTTTGACCTCAATTTAATAAATTGTTTCTAGAAAGTTGTCATTAATATTTGAATGATTAATGGAATACATAGTTACTTATTAATTTACAAAATTAAATTAAAATAATATTTGGTAGAAAAAATTAAAAGAAAAAAGTTTTCAACAAAATGTAAAGTTTTTTTATTTAAAATAAAAAGAAGAGTTACTTTAAAAATCGAAGTTAAAAATACTCCATAGTATAAGGATTGACACTTTGCTGCAGAACAGCTTTTCATTCTCCTGCAGCTGTGGCTTTAGCGAATTCGCTTCCAAGCAGAAAGAATTATTCTCGCGTTGCAAAGTGGAGCACATGCAGTCCGGGCACCGGAAAATCCTCCGCAAATAAGATTCAGCTCCTGGATAGGTAAGTAATTCGTGCTCATTCATCGCAGCAGTTCTTTGTCCTGTCCCGCGAAATAAGAAAGAAAGAAAGAAAGAAAAAGCAGGCTTGGGCGGTTTGGAAAAGTTGTTAAAAGTTTTTCTCGCGCAATTTCTTCTCCTCCGCTGATTTGGATTCGGAGCTGAAGGAGCGAAATTTCCACCAAGAGGTGGTGCGGTGCGCCCAACTCGTGTTCTCATCACACCAACTTAGTTTTTCCTCTCGGTTTATCGAGGCATCTGTTTGTGACAGAAATTTTCTTGTGTGTACTTTTCTCTCCATCAAGAGAGAAACGGCAACGAGCTCGTTCTCTTCCACCTACGGTGCGCACGGCCGCCTCTCTCATCTCTCCGCTAGGAAGGGGGTAGATAGACTTGTTTGCTCTTTGTTCCATCAAAAGTCCGCAGTGGGGTGCCCGAGATAGAAATTTTTTGGATAAAACAGGGCCGGACTGCAAAAATAAGAAACTGCAGGCCTTCTTTTTCATTATAGAATACAGAATATCAATTTTTTTGTGAAATCAAAAGTTCTATAAATGCATATTTTTATCTTTTACCTATTCTTTCTCCTTTCTGTAGTACTGAAAGAACAAATTATTAGTTAATCATAATCAAAGGTGATACTTATGCCAGCAGTTGCAAGGTTGAAAATAATTTTTTAGTAATAAAAAGACTATAATAAAAACCAATATTAAAAATTAAATAGTATTAATATTTCCTAACTTGAATGATAAAATCTTCAATTTTGCGCGATCAAATATCTAAATGAAGCTCGATGTTATGTAGGAATTCATCCTTAAATTTTTTTCCAACGACCAGTCTGTCCATGTCCATGTTGCTCGGAAAATGTGTAACAAAGTTACTGTGTGTCCAGGCACATTCGCGTCATAACAGATGGCTGGTCGGCTCCGCCACAGTCAGTCTGTCTAATTTAGCGCCGCCATTCATCGCAATCATTTCATGTTCCGCCGCCCCCGGTTGATTACGAGCCATTTCATCGTGAAACGCAAATTCAATCAATTTGCAGCCGCCGCCACAGCGTGCGCGCGCGTTCCAATTTTCTTTTTATTAGCGAATTAATTCGGGTGTCGCTGCGGAACAGCCCGTCTGCCTTCCGACTCGGCGAGCGCGCATCGTTCGCGCCGCTCGCATGACTTGCCGCGCGGCGATGTGAGCAGATGCTCGCCAATGAAGAGACGAATTGGCATGTTTCAACCGGCTGTTTGTCAGAAGGGAACCCAATTTGTTCTAATTTACAGCCTTTGTAATTAAAAGTGCGATTCTATTGAACCAGAAATTGACTTCAATGGACCGATTAGCTTATTTTAATTATTTTCCCTGTCTGCTTCAAAAAAGTCTTTCATTAATTTGATATTCGATAGTTTCATATTTAATTTCCAACAGAATTAAAAATAATAATTCAAAATTGTAATTATTTTTAAAGGGCTGTATAGGGTCACATGAATTTCACATGAGAAATTATACAGATATGACACCAGCACATAGGAAAGAAATTGGAATCAAATCTCATATTACATTGAAAAGCTTCTAATTTAAAAATGTTTCTACCAGCAGTGATTTTTGGATTTTTGCCTATATGATTTTTGAAAAATTTCCTGTCAAATCATTTTAAATGAGCCATGTAATTTACTGCCAATTAATTAAACTCATAAATAAAGCAGATTAAATAATAAATCACTATGTTATGTACATCAAATCTTAAAAATTGATCTTAATTGCAATAGTCATTTCTTAAGCCCACACATAAAAACACAGATATCCATCCAAAACAAACACAAAAATGACAAAATAGTAGCAATACAACAAACAGAGCAAGCAATATTCTCAAAATAATAACGACAAGTGCTTGAAAACTAGATAATTTCGATATTAAAAGATATAAATTAATTTCGCACCAATTTCATTATGAATTTAAAATTTTGAACAAAAGAAAAACCAAATGTTTTTGTAAACATTACAAAAATAAAATGAAGGATGCATGTAAACATTTTTAAGCACGTTGACTTTGATGGTTAAAAAAAGTATTATGTTGTGTTATTTCGCTCAAATGTAATTTAGATTAATTTTATATTGTCGTGTTTCATTGTAAACTAACAAGATGAGTACTGAATAATTATAAAATCTTAAATTACGTGTTATATTTTCTGCCTGATAGCATATATATGTCATATAATGATCATAATAGAATGTAAATTTTGCTGTCGAGAATTATTCTTTAAATTTTTTTTCACTGACAGCTTATGAAAGAGAAAATAGCAAAAACGGTATTCATTATATAATTTTATAAAATAGTTATAAATAAGTAATCTTTTGTAATATAAAATTAAAAATAGATTTAGCGTTTGAAATTTATTATTTTTATATTTTTAATAAATCAAAATGCTCAATATGGCAGCTTGGCCAACTTGGAACGCAAGAGCAACTTTGTAAATTTTGCGCCGTCTCTTCTTCGGGTTTGCACTGCTGCACCAACCATGGTCGTGTGGGACGACGCTTACAAGCTCCGCCGTCTGTGTGGCGATAAGGACAATGTGTGTGGTGGTAAGACGCCCCATCAGACACAGCAAACAACAAGGAGAATTCCACCCCAAATCCAAGATGTGACACACACAAGGCGACGCACATTCGACATAAGACGACGCTGCTTTGCCGCGCACTTTGCCTCAATTGTTCTTACAGGGGAGATTTTCAGACTACTCGATTGCGTCCTTCTTTGTTCCATGTGTGGTTCCAGACAAGTTGAACCTTTCAAGTTTCGTTTTAATTAAAAGAGATAAAAAAAAATATACATATTTAGTAAGTACAGAACAATTTGGAATAAAATCGACTTCCTACGGAAAATAGAAGTTGACAAATTCAGGAAATAAATAATTTAAATTTTTATAACTCAGATTTGATTCCACTTATTCTCTGTACTTATTTATAGATTGGATGAGAATACAGACAGAAAATTTCCTACGCGGAACCACTCTAGTATCAAATTCCATGCCTCTCCTAGCACTCGCTAATATGTTTACCGTTTTCGGAAAGACGACCCTCTTATTTTCCCATCTCTCAAGCTCGCCAGCTCACTCACTCTTCTCAATACACTACAAGCTTCTCCTTTTATCCACCCCCGCAAATTTCCTCCCCGTCATTGTCGGGGATGTACATCCACCCTCAAGATAATTCCAACTCAAAAGCTAATCGCGGTACAATTTGTTGCTCTGTCTGTCAGGGCGTTCCCCCTGCCAGCTCTGTCCGTGGTACTCAATAAAAATAATGCGTCATCGCCGCAGTTATTTCTTATTCACCGAGTGAAGGAAATTCATTCGCCTTACTTAATTCACCCCCGCTCGCACGTCATAAAAATAAAGCCAGTCGCCCTTCTGCTGCTAATTCGCTTTCGACGCTCGGCTGGGTAGGCAAATTGCTCAACAGTTGTGCACGACACGTTGCATAATTCGCAAACAACCAGGCGTCAGAATGGGTGATAATAAAATTTTTATGCAGACGAGTATTTGCGTCAACGCCGGCCTTGGAATAAATAAATAAAGTACCAGTAGCAAAAATGGTTGCGTTTTTCTGGAAATTGGAGGGTAAACGAAATGCGAATTTTCTAGGGGGTGAAACATTTTGAGGAGCAGGAAGTGGAAAGATCAAAAGATCACTTACTGTAGGCGGGGTCGTTTGGTCTTTCTCTCTGCTAATAAAAAGTTGAACGAGGTGAAATTGGCTGTCGGCGCGAAACGGCGTCACCTTTATTGCGCACTCGAGATGGTAATTTCCTGTTAAAGGGCGCTTTGACAAACTTTTATTAAAACGTCGCGTTGAGAAATGAGCGGATTCTGACGATTCCTGCGAATTTTGCTGCCGGCGGGCCGGGAAATTGGCTTGTTGTGTTCGGCGAGAGGCTCTTTGTAATGACGAGACGAAGCAGAGTTCATCGCGTCGAGTTCAATTTCAAGTAAGGGCAAAGTTTGCAGCACGAGTTTTGTCTTTGAAGCTTTTTGTGGGTGAATGTTTCGAGTTTTCGTTCGAGCTTCGGCGTGGGATGAGCACAGCGGATGGATGTCAGATTTTGCGGAAATTTTGACAGGAAATTGGAATATGCTGCTAGTTTTGTTTTGAATGAGCTGTTGAGGGATACTCAACACAGTGGAGTTATAGATGCAGAGACGCTAAAGATTTTTTGGCTCTAAAAGTAGCAGTGTTTGAAAAAGACAAAAAGTGTAGCATTTGAAAGTTTAAAACGGAAAATTAAATCTGAAAGCAGGCTAGCTTGCATCCTTTAAACATTTTTTGATAGAAAGAAAAATTTAAAGCAAAGTTTTGGATGTAAATATTATAATTATTAGTAAATTGTTTTATCAAACAACTCAACTACAAGAAAAGAAATTGAATTTGTAAATCTAAATTTTTTTAATACATTTGGTATAAAAATAAAAATGTAAAAAATTTAAAAATAATGTATTTATAAATTTATATTTAATGAAATACCTCAAGCAAATTATAAATCATTAAAATTGAAATAATATTAGTTATAATTTGTTTATTAAAAATGTTTAAAAATGTGAAGACGAATCCCTGGGAGATAAACTAAAAACGATAAAACGTTTGCTAAAGGCATTATAGCTATTTTTGCCGCGTTACGCAGTCCATTTCCGGACCAAAAATATGATAAATTCTGAGTATCACCAGATGTCACCCAACTTTTCCTCACGCAGGGAATATTATATTAGTGCGTCCAGCTGGTTGGTTGGAACCCTCTCTCGCACCCAGGCAGCACCTTTTATTATTGCATTTCGGCTGCTGCTTTTATGTGTTCCTTTCTACGCTCTGCTTGTGTGTGCGAGAGTATAGAAATTTTAGCGTATATATCCAAGAAGCAGCCCATCCAGCAGAAAAAGCAGCGAAGCACACTCACCCACTGTAGTCTCTCTCTCGCATTCTGGCTCATTTTGCTTGTGCTCACGCGAGCAGAAAAATTCCAATTTGAAGTGGTAATACCTTCCTTCCTTCCTGCTTTCCTTTTTCACCCGCCGCCGCTACCACTGCTCGTCTTCCTCTTTTTCTCACCGCTCGTATTTCTCTCTTTCTTTCTTTCTCTTTGCAAACACGATATCGCTCCATTTATATTATACCTTCTGCACGTCAATCGAGTGTTTTTTCCCACCTTTGTATTGAATTATTTCAATTGCTGGCGCCTTTTTCTTTTGCATTGAGCCACTTGCGTTTTAAGAACATATTTTACATCCAAAAGAGGTTACCGTGGTTTCGAAAAGGGAATTGATTTAAATGCTAATCAGGTTTATTTAGTAATTATGAGATGTTGAAAAATCATATTCATTAATTTCTAAAAAAATAAATAATTTGTGTAACCAGCAGTCAAGGTTCACGTTTAACAATAATCAGAGCAAATGTCGATTGTTGCCAAGTGTTCTGACTGGATATAACTTTTCTTGTATTGTTATCAATAAGGAAGCAAAATCAACAATCTAATTACGATTCATTTTTGTGATGCACGAAACTTGGTATCACATAACTAAATTTTTCCGTGTTATATTTATCATGCTTAAAAATTTCAAAATGGATATGGAATTTAAATCGATACAAAATTATTGGCATTATTTTCATTAGTCGATAATTGCCAATTCAACTTTTATCTATGTTTAGTTTGGCTTAAATCACAATGTAATACCGATTCATTGAAAATTGCGTTATTAACCAGCTCGTGGTTAACAATACACGAAATATAATAGCTTTTTTTGTATTCATGATGTACATCAATTGATAATAATCATATGGGTACTCGAAAGCTTTGCAAAACGACTATTTAATGGAGCCAAAACGAAAATGGGGCCTCCCATTATTGAGGCCATCCGATTGGAATAACGGAAATCACATCCGAATAGGATGTGTAATGAGTATGGAATAAAATTTACAAAGCATTAAAACCAAACACAGCGCGAAATTTAATGCATGGGATGTCCTACTTTGATATGTATGGAAAAAGTTTATATGCGTAACAAAAAGCTAATACATTTGAATTTCATTTTCCACTCTGTCGTATGGCAGCAAAATAAAGCCAGGATTTTTAAAACACATTCCGCCCTGCGTTCGAAGGAAAGAGTTGGGTATTGATGTTTTGCAACCAAATAATGTCAAACTGTCATGCAGTGAAGGAAAAGGGGAAATTCTCCTGGTGTTTTGAATTTCCAACGAGAATGTGTGTAGCCTATGGGTTGAAAAAGTTCCTCCTTATCTAAAAACTTTTCCTTTGCAGGTCTCTGGGGTGAAATTATAAAATTTGGTGTTGTCAACGCCAAAAATGGCCAACTCGGCGCAAAGTGCCCATGCCGGCAGCTTTCGGGGAGCGTGAAATTGTGCTGGTGCGAGGAGCTGGTGCGAAAACTGGAATTCCACGCGAGTTGGCATTACCCCCCGTTGAACAGGCAAGCTCTCAAAACTCTCGGTTGGCACAAAACGAGTGAATGCTCAATTGCATGCGTTTCAATGAATCAATTAAAGTTAGGTCTGAACTATTTTTTTTTCAATATAGCAACATTTTTTATTTTGAAGTTTAATTACATTTGAACAATATAAAAACTAAAGAGAGAAAAAAAACAATAAAAGAACTCTATTTTGAAAAGAAAAGACAATTTTTGCGTTTTATTAGAGTCCAGAAATTGAACACAATTTTTAAAGAAGTATCCTTTTTAAAAATAACTTTAGACGTTATTATTTGAAGCAAAATTTCTGGTTGAAATTTCATTTCTAAACTTTCCCCTAAATCACCTAATTATAAACTATTTCTTTGTAAAAATGATTTTTTTTCTGCATAAAACTCTAATTTTTTACCAGGTTTTAGCAAACGCGATTTAACATGCATTCAATTATGAGCTGAAAATCAAATTTGCATAGCAAAAGTTTTCTATAATTACTTTCGTCAATAACTGCACTTCGCAGACGCCAGCAAAAGTTCAAAGTACGGCGGGACTGCATCCGACCAGGTTGTCAGGGGCAACACCGCCGGCGCGAGAGAACATCACAGAGTAGAGTGAGCCGCAAAATAAAAAGGAGCAAATCAAACAGGAATTTAATTAAAGCAGCCGCTCGAGTGACAAAAAGCAGCGAGTCGATAATATTGTGGGAAAAAGCGACACGGTCTCCCCACAGGTTTGTTTGTCGAGTTCGGAAATGAGCACAACACACGAGTGTAGTCCCTTGGACGGAATATAATGAGCACGTACCTGTTTGGAAATCACTCAAGTGCGTGCGAGTTGCGAGTGGAAATGATGGCGCGCGCGATTTGCACAATACGGCACCTTTGGCTTCGTCGTGTTGCACGGCGAACTCGATACCTTTCAACGCGCAGTTTAACGAGCACCTCGACTGAATGCACATTGTGCGCGCTTGTTTGCGAGACTCGCTATTTTCCCTCGGCGGCAGCTCGTTTGCATTTGTGCACATAGCTCCAGATACAAATGAAAATAATAAGGAACGCCGAGAGAAGTTGGGATGTTGTTTTGCAACTCAATTATAGATTCAACTTCGTGCAGCATATCATTATTTATCTACATTGTTACAATACATTGTTTACATTCAATATTCAATTGTTGAAAACAATTTATTTAAAACGAAGAATTTTATGACAAAATAGCACCCCACTTCTCCGTTAATAATATAGTAGAAATAATTCTAACAGATTACAGAATTATTTTAAATATATCTAAACATTTATTATGTTTTGTTGATTGGTTTTTTCATTTTTGTAAAAAAAAGGGTTATTTTTTGTATCTACTATGAACCTTATAAATTTAAATATAATTATTAATCAATAAAAATACGTTTTATAGTTTACAATAATTTTTACTTATGAGGATTTGATAGAAAAATTTAAGCAGAGAGCAGTTCCAGCACTCAAGTATTCATGCTGCGCATCCTAGATCCTAGCGTTCTCTCAGTGAATAGAACGAAAAACTGCGAAAAACTAGTGTATTTTTTATTGCTTTGTTTGCAATTTGTAAAGAGAAACAAAATTTCAAGATTGCAACACGTATATAATATAAAAAAAATTTTTAACACTGTTTTAATTCCAATTAAATTATTAATTTTTTTAGCTATGTGTTAATAAATTTTATTTTACTGTATTTTTTTATTTTTTATTTTTAACCTATATTTAAATACTTTTATATTTATTGATTAGCAACTTATTCTTCTAAGCTGTTCTAATTGTAAGATTTATGAATACATTAAATAATAATCAATTTAAATCTCACGCAACTTTCTCTTATTGTCCTGCTTATTATCATAACTTTGGTTGCGAGCATCTTAACACATCTGTTAAATATTTAATTCTATAAATGAAAAGTATATTGAAGTATATTTAAAAAGATAAATTATGTAATATAAACTATATTTAACAACGATAAGTTATGAACAAAAATTGCAATATCTATACTCTAAAGCTCAGTCAAAGGCCAAATCCACCGGCGTCACGTCTCGGGCCAAGTCTCTTTTTCTTACACCAACAATTTACATTCGAGATGATCTGGTGGAGAAAGCTCTCACCGTAAACGCGTTTTGCCAGGCATAAAATATTCATGGCTCAAAAGTTGGAAAACTGGCAAGATAATTGAAAGAGCGCCTTTCCCCGCATCGCATGCCTTGATATTCGGTCCCCGGTGGGACGCTTTGCAATTTATTCGTCATCGCTCGCTACAAGGGTCCTCTCGATTTTTGTGACGCGCGTCTCGTCGGCGTGCTTTGAGCGGTCCCCGAAGAGAGCAAGGCGCCGCACACCCAAATTTGACTCTCACGATTTACGCAGTTCACGTGCATGACGACAATGCTAGCTCGACGTACAAAAAAGCAAAAGTGCGCTGTCAGGGAAAAGAATAATGGATGGTTGCTTTCAAACAAATATAAAATACGTGTTTATCTTTTCTGTTTTCCTTTTTCTCTTTTTGAAAGGAGATCAAATATTGCAAAAAGTCGCAAAGCGTAGCAAAATGGAGCAAAAAATATTATATTTTTTTTTTTTTTTTTTTAATAATATCCAAAACTCACAAGCTCGGATTAAGTGAGAAATAAAACTAAAATCTTTCTTCAGGCACAAAAATTTAGGCTCAGAGCTGCAATTATTCACCATTTTGGAAATTAATGAGCCGGAAATATAGCTTCCCCTTCGCTTTTTTGCACTAAGGAAGCTTTTCATCATGGAAATAACCCTTTCCTGGATTCGCGTGCGTATTTATGGCCTCTTAGCGAAAACGCGTTTGCCAAGAGCACGCAGAAGGGCGGAAAAGAAAAAAGGGAATGTTAAAATCCATAAACGGTGTGTGCACACACTCTTTCACATCTTTGGCAAACACATTTTCCAGAGGCACAAGCAGAAGCTAGCACATTTGGCGTCATGAATTAAACATGAGCGAGTTCTTCTCTTGCCGGTGCCGCTAAGACGCCGCTCTCGAACCCCACTTTTATCAGCGCTGATGAATAAATTTTAAATAAATTCGCGGTTCAAGCGAGCGAGAGAGAAGCGCTGGTCGAACGTTGCAGAATTTACGCGCCTCCCATGTCTTTCCAAAAAGGCGCCGCTTTTTCCGTCTCTTGGTGGGGAATGGTCGGAGGGTCTGTTGGATAAAAATGGAATTGGAGGTAATCAACTTTCAATTTTGCTAGCTGCCAGTCGGGAGAGATTAGAAGTGCTAGGTGTGAAGAGGATGAATGGAGGGAAAGAGCAGTTGGGTCAGCCCCTGCGTGCCGAATTTTCCCTCGCAAGTACGATATGCCCATCCATCCCTTTCAACGCGGTAATTGCATCAGCCTAATTCAATTAACGCCTGCACTTCGCAGATAATACGTCCAAATCGCGATCTCTGCGTGCCGTTTTGGATGGATGCGTAAATTAAATTCATCAACTCTCTCGATGCCACTCATCCGCATTCACAGGAGAATTCTAACTATATCACGCCAAAAGCCCGAATATCCCCCTTCATGGCTGGGTGAGATTAAAACGTTGCATTGAGAACACCTAATATCAGAGCAGCCAAAAGGGTTAAAATGCTAAATTATGAGTCTAAAAATTGTTGAAAATGAATGATTTTAATATGCATTGCAACTTTAATTATAATTATAAATTTAATTTACAATACAAAATATTATGCGTCGTCTTAATAATTTATTTTAACAGATTTCAATATTTAAGAGGTCCTTTATGAACAAATATTTGTATTCATTTAAAATAAATTTAAATTTAAATTGCATTTTTTAAATATCTATTATTTAGGTTTAGGTTTTAACCATAAATATAAAAATTAAAATATAGTTAAATTAAAATTAAATTCCGTCAATTTCTATAAAAAAATAAAATAAAATAAAATTTTTATAATTTTGTATTATTTAAAATATGTCAAATTTTTATTTAATGTTTATGATATTTTTAAAACATATTTTACGCACACAGAATACTTGAATTTTTGTGTGGTCATTTTTGTTATAGAATCACTAAAAGAACACTGATAAACCATGCCGTTGCCAGCAATTTCAATTAAAACTCATCAAGCCAAAAAAGGGCACGTCAATGAATCCCTGCCGAGGAAATCACTAATTGATTAAATTCCATTCCAATTAATTAAGGAACCAAAAGCAGTCAAGAGTCGTAAAACAATTTCCGAGAGTGAAGTAAAAAAAAGTATTTCTCTACTTTTGTGAGAGCTCCGAGACTGCGCTCTCTCGAATCGACGCGTCGCCGACTTTTAATTAAAAAACATTCGCGGCTCATTTGGCTTTCACTCTCGCTCCATTGCACTCGCAAATGAAACTCCGCCCGGCCAATTATTATTAGTTGCGCTCGCTGCAACGGTGATTTGTCGCCGGCGGGCAACGAAAATCGAGTGCCGCCGGCTGCTTGATGAGGAAATGACACAAGGAAACCGCGCAACCCCAGCCAGCCCGCCCGGCTTGCGTCAGCTGGGGTGAAAATTAGAGCCGCTTAATATGGTCAAAGGCCTTGGTAGACTCGGCTTACAGGACTCACTTTGACACTCTCTGTGAGATGGAGAATTGGAAGTAAAATGAATTTGTACGAGATAGAGAAAAGGGCTATTAAATTATACCCAGTTCAGTGTTCAGTATTATGGAATCAAAAAATGAATGCATCTTTAAAACTGATTTTTCTGCATACTTCCGGGAAATATTTTTCAAATTTTTATTACGCTTGGAATTTAACTTCATATTTGGTCTTCATTCATTAAAAAAATTAAATCTGCCTAGATAGAGCTCTGAATAGATATCTTTATTTTATCTGTTTTAATTTTACTTGACTCGCTTGGACTGTAAATGTTTTGATTAAAATAAATTTAATAGGACTTCAGATTAGATAGATTATTAAAAATAAATGAAATAAAACAATTCAATTTCGGTATTAAGAAAACGATAAAAACTTTAAAAAGTGACAAAAAGCAGCTTATAACCTAACTCAATTTTTATACAAAATAAAAAAAAATAAAAATAAACCATCAAATCGATCTAGCTTAACAAAATTTAACATTTTATACGTTTCATGAATTCACCATAAAAACAATTTTTTTTATGCTCATGTCTATAGTCCTTGAAAACTGAATTTAGACTACGCATTTAAAGTCGAGCTTTCGGTTCAATCTGGATGCTGTGTCACGTTTTGCTTCTTTATATCCCGAGACACTCTTTTGCCGGATGACTTCTCGTCACGCCGTGCTCCATCTCTTCTGACTACCATTCATTAGTTTGTTTTTGTTTGCGTCTCGAGTGCTCAAAACTAAAAGCACGTCGTTTTGCTCTCGACGGCCCATCATCATCATCGTGCCTTTTCCAGTACCATATCCCTGGAGATCGTTTTGTGTGTCATCTGCTCGTTTCCATGGCGACGCCGCCGCGATCTGCACGCATTACACACCTGCTTGCTCCGCGCTTTTAATGCGATAAAGGTGCGACCGACCGTTCTCTTCGCACCTCCCATGACGCTAAATATCTAATTTAGACTAATCTCGGGTTAGAGGACTGTAATACGCTTGGAGACTAAGGGGATTGGGGTCTTTGAAGTTACATTCGCGTCTGATTGCTTTATAGAAATGTGCTGACGCTGACCTGCTGAAGGAGGCGTCAGAAAGATTCTGATTCTCAAGACGTAGCCTACATTTTTGTGGGACGAACGTGACCTGAATTTTATGGTTTTGCAGTGATCTTTTGGTCTGTATTGAAACACATGAAAAAAATTTGCGAATGAAGATTTAGCTAACACAAATCTTTAAATTCATTTAATTCAACCGCATGACAATTTAAATTGAACAAAACTTTAAACCTAAGAAAAATCAAAACGATTTGGCAATTAATACTTAGCTTATACCGGTTTATACTTTCCTGATATAAATGCCCACCAGAAAAACTGATGAAATTGTTTTTATTATCTACATTTATTGCTATATACGCAAATATTTTTATGATCATTTTCATAAAATGCTATAATTTGATATTCAAAAAGTTTTTTGTCAATGTGATACTGGTTTCAAAACTTGATACGCATCAGTTGTTTGAAACGCGCTATATCCTTGTTTGTTCACTGTGTACGCAGACGGAAAAGAGGATCAAAATTCAATTCCACGACGATTTATTTACGAAACTGGCGCGTAGGTGTGCGTCGCTGTGGACAAAGGGTGCAGCCATCCAGCGGTGATGCTGCTGCGAATGTTTGTTTGTTCCCTTGAGCAGGCTCGTCGTCGCCGGAATCCAATTAATTTTCCAAAGGCATTTCTACAGATTCAATTTGGTGCATGTTTGAAACAAGAGAAGCCCATGCAGCCGGGTCTGATTTGGTCACCATGGCAACTGGCTGCGCGACACGACGCCAGATTGAAAACAACACACATCACAAGCGCCGCCGCCGACAAAGGACCAAACAGCGCTTTTTTTCCTCTTCGACAGTCGTAATTGAAAAAGTAATTAAACGGCTGGATCAAACGCAATGAGCGAAACGTTGATTTGGCGCCGGCGACAAATAGTCGCGCCAAAACCATAGCGATAATTTATGCTCGCCCGAGTATGAAACGGAAATTATCGCGTGTATTATTTTCGTGTTTGCTCGCGTTTATTACGCACGCTCGCTCCTATCGGTTTCTGTTTGCAATTCCACGCTACACTTAATATTCCCGGCAAATCCGATCACACTGCTGCGGCGATTATTGCACCCCGAGGAATTCGTGTTTGTCGAGTCTGCACGGCCGTAAAGACCTTTTAATTCGCTCCCCGGCGCGTTCAGAGCAGAAAGGGTTGTTTCCACTTGCGCTTAGCCTCTTGTTTACAGACTTTATGGTTATTACCACATCCCATCGAGTGTGTTTGCGCAAAGACGATTACTTATTTCCAGAGATTTGCCCTTCCACTGACCATCCCTTTATTGATCGAGAAATTCTGAAATTTTAATAACAATTTTTAAATTTTAGACAATGGTGTATAATATTGACTTCCCATCTTATCAATGGAATGAAAAATGGATCAATATCGCGATATGGGTGTACGCAAATTATGACTTATGACATTATACTCCAACTGTTAGCCTTATCTATTTGCTTTGTGTGCCTTGGACGTAATAAAAAGATAAAATTAATCTTCCAGCCGAATCGATAAAGGCGAAGAATGAAACGGACGCACTTTTTGCATGCAATCTCAAACTGCAATCATCATTGCTAAAGACTACACAGCAGAGCTAAAAGATAGCTCTGATTTATTTGTGTTTGATCAGTTTTTCATACAAATTTTTAACTTCGAAAGATGTCAAGTGCTAGGCTACTCTCTCGTGAACTTTTCGAAAATATCACCAAAGATGAGTGCAGAGGTACAGTATACAAATTACACGCAAATTGAATTTACTAACTTCTTCATTTGCGAAACAAATATTTTTACACAGAATTTAATTATTTCAATTGAAATTCGTTGTTAGGATTGGATCAGATTTGTGTCCCTGCATTGGAAAACTGTTGTTTTCCAATGTCTTGCATAGTACGAATTGATGCAAATTCCATATGCGAATGTGGTAATGGATGGAAGCCAAGTGGAGACCCAAATGAGCCTTGCATGTAAGATTACCTTTTATATTCATTTCAAAACATATAAAAGTAGAAAAATTTAAAAATCATTTTATTTTTGTAAATTTTATTTCACAAATTTTTTTCAGTTTTGATAAAAATGACTGGATAATGCTTGCTGCATTTTTTGTTGGGGCACTTATTTTACTGATAACTATCGGGCTTCTCTGTCGATGCTTCTGTCCAGGTCTCAGGTAATTAACAGGTAAAATTAATTGTAATACAATTTCAATGACAGGTTAACTCTTGGTTTCAGAAAACTTGACCCTGAAGCGGGTAAAAAAGAATCCAAATGTTGGAAATTTTCAGTATCCTGCAAGTGAAATAATAAGTAATGGCACCAAAATATATTAACTATTAATACACATTGAAACTAAATCAACTAATTGAACCAAGTACAATTTTTAGCTACAAACGGCTATTGGAAAATAATTCCAACATCTAATTGGAAATTAGTAAAAAATGTTTTGTCCACACATCTTTAAAGGAATTTGAATAATAATGGCACTTAAAAAAATTTCTGAGCCTATATATTATTTTTTACAATGTCTTAACAATGAACAAAAATCTGTGTTCGCCCATATATTTAATTAGTATAAATCGTATAAATATAAATTTTTTCTCTACTATAAATGTTTGTTCCTTAAAAATTGTTAATTCCCTCTCTTCTTGATTAAAAAAATTCGCACAAACAAGGGGAGAATAAAGTATAGTGCGATCTGCCATTAGCAGGAGCCACGAAGACGGCGGCGTCATTGTCGTCATCATTACCGCTGTCTCAAAGAGCTCCAAGAATGAAAGATGGCATTTTAATTATTATTTTCATTAAGTTTGAAAGGCTTTCTTTCCTCGCGAGCGCGACGAAATTACGCCGTCGGAGATAATTTGATGGCGCAAAGAGCTGCTGGCGAGCGGAATTTTTAGCAGGGGGGACACAAAAGTTATGGTCGACGCTCCGGCGCACGTTTTGTTTCGAATTTTTGAATGGCAACTTGATGGTTGTGTGTGTGCTTAGCTCTCTTTGCGCCTCTTTCATCAGCCGACTTTGTGCGAAAAGCTCCCCTCGCGCCGCTTTATTCGGGCTGAAAAGAAGCCGTCCACCTCTCGTTCGCCGCCGCTTTGTGTGCCGAGGTGTGAAAGAAATCAATTAAAAATTATCCTCTGGAGAGAGACGTGCGTCTGCTCTAAGCGAGTTGGGGTGGTTTTGCGAGGAAAATTGAAATGAGGGAGTCCATTGTTATCACTTTTCTCTCTCTAGCGCAAGGAAAAAAAGTGAAGATATAATTAAAAAGAAAAATCGTTTACTATAAGCTTTGAAGCAGCAGCTCTTTACACACACTGCCTTTAACATCCTTCTTTTGAAATTAATATTATTTAAAATTACACATTTATGCACAGTATAATTATTTTTTTTCCCAAATTCCTTTGTTTAAGTGTAATACCTTAATTGTTTGTTATCCACACATATCTAACAAGCTCAACATTCAATATTTTAAATTAGAGTTTAAAATAACCCAATATTTCTATATCAAAATGGGAATGATGTGAATTTAATTTTTTTATGAATAATATTTTCTTTTTAACTTTCGTGGAGATAATAATTTTTTTTATTTTTTTCCCCAAAGCAGAAAATAAAATATTTAAAAAAAAAACTTTACTTTACTATTTGGTTGCGCTCAGTTGCGCTTATGTAAATAAATTAATAATGATATGCACTTAACACAAAATGATTAAATTGGCGACGACTTTCTATAAATGAAGAAAACAGAACAAAATTTAATTAATAGCATTAAAAAGTAATTGAACGAGTCCTCAACTTTAAACAGCAGTAAAATGCATCAATTCAAATTTATAGTCGCTCTAGGGGATAGGATATCTCTGGCTCCCATCTATTGCTTGTGTAGCAAAAACCGTTCACCAAAGCCTTGTAATTGAAACTTGTTTCCAACTCATGCAGTAAAAACTAATGGAGTGGACGATCCGATCGAACGATCTTGCAAAAACTAGCTCCCGAGCAATCATTGGAGCAGAAGTACTAAAGCCCACAGGATAATTTAATTGAGCAGCGTATCAGCAAATCTTCTTACTTAGTCTGCGGCCGTGTTTGGCACTACTTGTTTGTTTAATCTGGCGTATATCAATTTTAGCACCTCATTCGCCCTCGCATCTGTTGCTGCCCTCATAATAAGAGAGCCGACTAATGTGAGCAAGCGCACGTCGTGCACACTTCTCTTTTTATACGCGGTGTAAAATCTCTATTTACGAGTGCGCGTTCCATTATGCGGCGGCGGCTGAATAGTCTCCTGCTTTCCCTCGTGGCTTAAACTGCTGAGCCCTCGCAAATCCCCAGCGCTGCAATAATGTGTTACTGCATATTACTACGTACGACCGGCTTAAGCGGGCCAAATTTATGTCTAGGATATTCGCGCTCAGGGAGCACCTCTGAAGAACGTCAAAAATTAAATGTGGTCTAGAGAGTGGGCTAAAACTTTGTTGCGAAAAGATAAGTTTTATGAGACCATGTTTAAAAATTTTCTGTATGTACAGATATTTCAAAACTCGGGTTGTTAACTTAAAAACAGTAAAAAAATAATTACTTTAGCTAAAGCGTTACCTATGAACGAATTTTAATCTTTAGGTGATATAACTAGACCCCGATATTTCAGATCCTCAAAGTTTCAAAACGCATTAATCAGCCAGGCAGGAGCGAGACGACCCATCGAACTTCATCCTCTTCAAACGTCACCCCCATTCACTCCTGATTATCGCAGGACCAACTTTTCGCCCAAAATTTCGCCTTTGCGCTGCTGATAATTTCCATCTGGCTGCTGGGATTTAAGTAATTTTGACACTTGAAGTGCTACTGCTCGCGATATCACTCCCTCGGCCTGCAATCTAATACACACGCGCGCCCCGTGATTAAAACTTTGTCCTTTGGCGCAAACTTGCGACGAGGGCGAAACTACCAGATAGATATATAGATAGATAGATGCAAGTCGGCCAGAGCCAGAGAGAGATGCTCACTTTCCTGCTCTCTCGCATTAAAGCTGGCGAGCCGGTTGTAATTGACAATTATTACACAGAACGATCAAAGCAAAAGATCCTAGGAGAGCGAGCGAGGCGTTTTCCTACGAGCCAACCTCTCTGCATGGTAATAATGCACTCCGCCCTCTATCTCTCTGTAAATATTCATGAAAGATGGAAAGAGTCGCTGTGTGCATTGCTTGCTCTTCTTCTATTTGCACAGTCTAGACTCTCCACCGAGTGCAAACGACTTTTTGCACTGATTTGCCGCCTCGGCGGAAATGTGACTGGTTGGGCGCACGTTCTCTGCATATTTTGCTTCCGTTCGAACAACTCAACGTGCATGCATGTTAAATTTGCTTGAAGTAAAAAAAAGTAAAAAGAGCTATTCATATTTTTCAATATTAACTCAATAACGTTCTTTACATAATGACCCGCTAATTAATGATATCAGTGAAAAGCCCAAAGTCATGCGACGCTTCTACTTCTTTCCACATTTTAACAGATAGTCGTTCATAAATTTTTATAACAGCTCTTGTCAAAGTTTGCTTTTGCGGCGAAGCTCTCTGCCCCGGCAGGCAGCCGTCGCTGGATAAAAATTTCATATATAATACGTATTTTACTTGCTCTCGGCGACCTCGCTCTCATCGCAATTTAACCAGCATTAGCGCGGTAGTGCAGCCCTCTTCATTTTCGACCGATGTACTGTACGTATACCGAGATGCGTTAGCTCGCTCACTTCCACCCTGCTACTTTCTCTTTACATTTTCTCTATTTGCGCCCCGGGGCTCAAGTTGTGATCGACTTGTGATTATGTTTGGACAGCAGAGTAAACCCCAAGGTTGCTCTCGGCGGGAGACATCAGACGGAACAGGACCTTCTATGTTATGGGCTTTTGCATTTTATATTGTTTGGATATATTTTTTATTTACATTATCTGGCATTTCCTCTACTATAACAAATGTGGTTTTCTTAAAATAATACAAAGTTATCCAGAGATTTTCTTTAATTTACTCTTTTACTTGCCGCACCAAAGAAGAGTATTTAAATTATAAATCTGTTCTCTAAATATTATTTTATTAATTATTTTCAATTTTCATTAATTGTATTATGTAAAAGTAATCCACGTTTTCATAAATTTTTACATTTCACAATTTAAAAATAAATAATTCAGTTATTGAAAGAGTGAACATATGTGTGGAAAATAATTTATTATTTGATTTTTACACTTCTTGTATGGCATGTGACCGCGAATTAAAAAAGAAACCAACGAAAATTTGTTTTTATTATTGTTTTAAAAATATAATTTTTTTTCCTGACAACGCTTTAACGTTCTGCAAAAATAACAAAAAGAGAACGATGGAATTCTTTTTAATTATTAAATTTATATCATCTGCGCAAAATTTTAAATTGAAATAGTACAAGTAATTTTTTTCTGTAAAAGTAAATATTAGAGCCTCTATAAAAGAAGGCTCCTTTTTTTCTGATAATGTGAATGCCACCCCTGCGCGCGGCGAGGTGGAGGCAAAGCACCCGTCGACTTGCTCATCGCAACTCAACATCACTTTTGCAGCGTGAATTTATATTAGAGAGACCCGCGCCAGCCGAGGGGCGAGTGAAATTTTGATGCTGCTGCGAATAGATAGCGAATAGATGGATCCGACGAGGGGTTGGATGAGCACTTGCCGTCGACGCTGCTGCCGCAGGAGTAAGCGGGAAAGAGACAGCACGGCTAATTATTTCGGACGCCATGAATAATTACGGCTCAATCAAACTTCGCAGATGAATTTTTGATCAAGCTGTCACGAGCACGTCGGGCGGCCCCGTTGAGGTTTGCGCGGGCCACCTGAGCAAATCAGCCTTATGCAACCCGCTCGACAGCGGAGACCTGCCAGTGGCATAAATTGAACCGCATTTGTATTTCTGGTTGCTGCTGAACAGGCACGGAAGCGATTTGCAATTGCTGATTGTGGGAGAAATTGGATTTAACCGCACGTGGTGATAATTTCGTAGTCACGAGAGAATTGTCGTCCAGCGTCTGTCTACGCTGAGATTGATTACAATTACTATGAGATAGGAAATTCCATTTGCATTACAGTAAATAGATGCAGCTAACACCTCCAGGTGAAAATTAATTGAAAAAATAGTTTAATTGTAAATTAAAAAACATTCGTCCTGCATTCATCCACAATAATATGTTACTTAAAAAATTAGGAAACTATTATTTTAACATTAGCATTTCCGAAAATTTTAGAAAAACCAAATTGAATAATTTTGTTGAATTTAATAAAACAGTGGAAAATATTGTTTTAAACTAATATAAAAGAGCTTCTTATTCAAAAATTTTTTTACTATACATAAATTGTTTTCAATTGTAAATTTTCTGTATAAAATTTGGCAATTTAACTAAGTGCGAACCAGCAGATTTTTCTCATTTAATTACCTCAATATCTTCTCAAAGAAATACAATTATCTTAAAATGGTTTCAGATATTATGACCTTATCCCATCTTATTCACAAATTTGCCGCTGGTATGAAAAATAATTCAGTCATATTATATGACAAATATAAAAATCAAAATCAAAATTTAAGCTCCTGCCAAAGCAAATCCCAAAATGTGCCAAGGGTTGAGCAATCCTAAACTGCAATATACTGCGACCCTTAGCCCCCACAAGGAAGCTGGCCCCATATATCGTCTCATTATCATTCGCACCCCGACTCCAGAAGTTCCGTCCAGCCTCTCTATGCCAGCAGTGCCTGTCGCAAATCACCTTGCAACCGAATCGTGCACAATCCAGCAGAATTAATTATGCCCGCGATAAGCGAGTTATATGCAGTGCTGATCGGTTTGGGCGCATCCTGCGAGCATGTGTTCCGCTTGGTCGAACCAAATGTGCCATTTGCACTTCGTGCATGCAATGACTAATTACGCGGCTGCCGCCACCGGTGTTATCTCGGCTTGCACAAAAGGAAACCGAACTGGCAATATTTCATCGCACAAAGGAGCAGCCAGGCGGTTCTGTTTGCATGCAGCCCTTAATAAATCATACCGCGCTATATAGGTGTTATCCAACGACGACGTGTGTCTTGTATTAATTGTACTCACCTGAAACAAACAAAAGATGGAATGAGAAACCGTTTTGAGATCGTCAGACGTAGAGAAATAATTAAACTGATGACTCGGCAAAGATATAACAATGTTTCTATGGTTTGTTGGTGCCTAATTCAGTTATCTACAAAATAAATCAAAGAAAATTCCAATTTTATAATTTTTTCAAACATAAATACACTTTATATTTGCGATTTCCTGTAAAAAAGTTCAAGATCATCAACTTCAACTACATCTCTATGGAAATTTCCACCTATCTTAATTGGTGCAACAACAAAAAACTAATTAACAAGCCCTTATCACGAACATAAATTCCTCCAGAAGAAATTTATTGTCTCGCTCAAAATTAATGCCAAGCAGTATAATATTTTTCTTCCACTCACCCAGGCCTAAAAAAGCGTACGCTAAATTAAAACAGAGCGTAGGCTATGATTAAGCGGTGAGAGGGAGGAAAAACGCAGAGGCCTATGCCGTGTATCTCATGCTGTATTTGCGCGCACGAACTTGTTGCTGGTAATAAATAAAACGTCTGCGTGTGCACACAGACTGAGAGATGAAGATAGCTGCGCTACGAGACCGCAAACACGCACTCGCACACAATGCAATACACAATAAGGATGTTCGCGGCGCGCACAAGGTGCAGTCCCGGGTATTTAGACTGATTAAGCGCGATCTACAATGGGGTGATTTTATTTTAGAGGTCTGCCGGGGATGGATATTGGTATTCTAGTAGGAAATTTTAATCAATTAAAATGCGAATTTCCAAATCTTTTATTTGAAACTCATTAATTAAACACACTTATGCTTGAATTTTCTAGTTTTATTAAAAGATAAAATGATTTTTGTTTGTGTAAAAATTGACTATGTTCTATAATTTTGTTTTCCAAATTCAAATATTATTTACATAATGAACAATTTTTAAAAATATATCTTCATATGTGAAAAAATTAGGAAAGTTAATAATTTTAAAAGATATTTAAGTTCACTTTGAATTCAAATATTGCTGTACAATTTATGTCTTTAGTTTAACTTCTGTTAATTTATTTTGAATCATTTTTACTTAGAAATAACTTCGCATCTAACATTATTAGTTCTTCTTCATCATGAACTCGCCTGAAGCTAATAGAATTATTCAGCTCAGATTGTCCTTATTCAAAATCTATCGGAATTCAATTAAAATAGACACCCGACAAAAAAGGCCCCGCAAAGGCCTCTAGAACAGAAGAACAAACTGCAATTCGCATCGCGTGCAATCGAGTGCTCACCATGATAAGGAAGCGTAGTTTTGGAAACCACCCCAATATTGCACATAATACTTTGGCATTCGGCGAAACCAAAGATTGTTGAGGGCTATCCTGTGTGTACGTGGTACATGCTGGCAAGAAGAATAGAAGTATAAGTGATCGATATTGCAGAACATGAGGGGGAGCAACAAATCAAGAAGGCTTATTACCGGCCCGGCTGCGCGCTGGATTTCTTATTACGATGAGCAGATAACGACCCCAATCTAATTTCCAACAAGAGAAAACGCCTTGTTCTCGCTTTTGAAGTTTTGGAATTTTATTAAAACTCTCTTTGAGAACATTTCGGAGTTATTTGCTCTGCTCGCAGGAGAGCAAAGAGATTCATTTTAATTACTGCAAGACTATAGGAGACGAATCTCTCTTTGTTCTTTCGCATGCGACAATCGTCTCAGCACTTCACTCAAAGAAATTGAAATGTTCCAACAAAGTAAGAGGCTTTTAATCAGAATCAATAAAAATACTACTTATTTTTATACAAACAGCCGCTGAAGATAGTAAACTTTCTCATTTCCCGCCAAAGAAGGGAATTGATGAGATGCATTAATGCAGCCACTTTCATGAATTTCCATTTGCGTCCCCACGTGTTTGTTAACTTTTTTCTGTTTTCCTTGTGATGGGAATTTCCACAAAAAGACCAGACAGCACCGTAAAACGACGAGCGAGAGGCTTTCCCCTCGGAAATATTAAAAATCTCTGTGCAAATATTGAAACGACTAGCATCAAGGAGTAGAGAGGAAAGTACCGAGGGGAGAATAAATTTTTCTTGCGACGCACGCAGACACAATATTGCAGCACTCGCTTCCTCCCGAGTAGTTTTGATATCACAACGCGGAATCAAATACTGCACGAGGGGGAGCATCTCTTTTGTATCAGCGGAGGTTCGCAGATTTGCTCGCAAATGAGGATGCCTGTTTTTATTGGCTGCCTACTTCGCAGTTTGTCTCTTTGCTCGAATGAATTCATCTTATCAGATTTGAATACACAGGCGCAAGCGAGAGTGAGCGATGTGTTTTATCAAAGAAATCTGATTAGGATGGAAGGCGAGAGCAGTTCGCTGGGGGCTGCTCGCGAGTTTGCCCGTCTTTTCAACTTAATTGAGTGAACGCGTCATTCGCCGCCTGTAATAAATGCCGCTTAAACGTGCGTAAGACGAACACAGGGAGTTTTAATCAAACTTCTCAAGTGAGCATTTTAAGAAGAAAATAAAGTATGTAGAATTTTTGTAACATACATACAAACGTTTTACTACAACAAAAAAATAATAATAATTTAATAATAATAATTTTAAGCTGTGCTCATTTTTAAAGTAATTTTAAATTTGTATTACAAACAATTAATGGAAAATTTTATCAAATTTTATAAGCATGTAGAGTGTCAAATTTTTCAATGGCCCTGTATTATTTCAAAATATATAAAACATTATTTAAATTTTTTTCTATATTTTGCGATATTATAATTAATTGTAAGCGGATTTTACCTCACTAATTAGAACTAATTAAATTAGGTTTCAATTCAATTTTCTTTACCAGTAAAAAAAGCATAATACCAATTTTTAACCCAAATTTGTTTAAAAACAAAATTGTGCGGTACTTTTTTGGTCGGCAGCATTTACTAACTTTCTACTTACATATTCTGTTAAGCAAATAGCCACACATTTTCGATCGTGGTTGAAAGTCGCATTAAGTTAGAGTAACCACTTCCTTTTGCCAAACTTTCTCTTGGAAAAACACGCCTCCGCGCCGCAAACAAATAAAGAAGAAGCAGCATAAATCAACAAACCCCTTTGATTGCAGCCCAGGAGAGCGTAACGGGAGCCATAATGTACCATGCGTTATATTTTTTTTATTGATCATTGCTGACATAAGTAACCAAATCTGCGCGCTGTATTTCTGCCTCATTACTCTTGGCTGCTCCACCAGCAAAGGGCAGACATAACAAAAAACGCGGAAAAAGCATACAAATCTTTCTGACTGCGAGCAGAGGGAGCCGGAAAAGAATCGCATTTAATAGGGACCATGTACAGTGATTGTGTAAGAGAGTGAGCCCCACTGCCGCTCGTTCGCTTTCAATATTGGGCGACGTTTAATTAATTACGAGTGTAGTGGATGTGTTCGGTGAAAGGGTTTCTTAATGTTCAGCGACTGCCATTTCAAAAGATCGGAACATTAATTAACGAGGTACATGCTCATTAAAAATTTCAGCTTCGGAAACATGACGATGCAGATCAATGAAAAGATGCTGATAGGTTTTAAAGATCAGTATGGATCAGTAGACGTCGAAAGACGGAAGCAGATGATTAAGTAAAAATCAAAAATTTTATGAAAGTTTTAAAAACCATTATTAAACTACTGAGTTACGTAATTTTGACAAACGAAAGTATTTTTTGATCCTATAAAATTTAAATAAAAAAAAATTTTAATTGGAAATCTCCTTTCTTTCTTTTTAATGTATTTTTTTTTCTTACTTGCTCTACCCTATATTCAAGTCGACTTTGAAAGAATCAATTTCGTGGCTTTCTTTCTTCGGCACAAGCGTCACACAAAGCCGTCCAAAGTCCCATTGTGTGGTGGGTATGCCCGAAAGGACAAATTTTAACCATGAAAAATGGTTGCTGCTGTCGCGACTTGCCGCGTCATTTTGGAACATAAAACGCTCATTTCCGCGAATCATTTTTCCCAGAGCAAAGCTGACGGGCACAAATTATTTTCCGTAATCGAAATAAATGCAAGGGTTATTTATGATTTCTTGTGTGGCAAAAAAAAAAAGAGTGAGCGACGGGAAAAGGGCCGTACGTGGAGCTTTCCTCTCTGTGCACTTTTTATGTCGGTCTTCGCTCATAAAGAAAATGCTTTTCCTCATGAAATACATCCAGCAAAAGCACACACAACAAAACACAACATGGGCAACATGGCCCCGCATTATTTTTCTAGAGGTTCACTCGCCAAAAAGGAATACAAGTTAATCTGGAGGAGATGTGAACAAGGGGCGCAGACCACAGCAGACATAAAATACTGCCTGCAAAAGGAAAACCGAGGCTGTAAAAATAGGAAAACGTGAGTGTTGTGTGAGCGCAGGCAAAGAGTTGCACTCTGGACTAAATTTTATGTGTGCGCCGCAGGGCAGGGAAGGAAAATTCTACTTGGGACTCATCCCACGGGACACGCAGGTGATATTGCTATATGAATCCGGCTGTAAAGTCTGATAAATATTCATCACTGGGGTGCAATTTGGGAGGCCTAGCAACTCAGCAAAAGTGGATTATTTGACCATCATGCCGAGCAGCGTTTTGGCAACTTTCGGATTTGAATTTGTGTCCCGGTGGGACACACTTGATATACGCACTGCTCGCTCTACTTTTGTGAAACAGGTCCTTCAGTGTTGAAAAAAGAATCACGTTACATTTATTTAAATTTTTTTAAAGGTGTTTTTCTTATAGAAATATCGATTTATTTTTGTTGTTTTGTAAAATTTTCTTTCCAAAGAAATTTTCTGCATTGAAAATTTCATTCCAATTTTAATCAAAATGCATGAAAATTGATTATATTCTATGAACAATTAATACAAATTTATTGAAGCAATTAGAAATGTCCAGTTTTTTTTTGGGTCTGTTGCATGATATATTATAATAAGCCGCCTATGATTTTTATGTTGCCATTTTCTTGTAAATTTTTCACAATTTATTTATTAGGAAAAAACAAACGCAAAATCAATCGCACAATTTCCAGTCCCTGGGGTGAATTTCCCCCGTCTTAACTTTGGAAAGAAAAGTTCTCTCCAGCTGCAGCCGACAACAACCAACACATAATCGAAAAGATCCGCCAGAGAAAGTGAGGAAGAGGAAATAAGGTTTCGCGCAGTTTATTTTTACACAATAACAACAACTGCAGCCAACCAACAACCAACACACCGACAAACGTCGGCGAGAGAATAAGAAAATCAACCAAGTGTGATTTGATCCCGGGCGAGTGAAATGTCAAATTGAAAAGGCTTCGCAGTGCGGTGTGGGATCACAATAAAAATTCGCCTCCTCTCTGCTGCTGTAAACAAGCGACAGTTTCCCTTCTCTGAACTCCCCGTGATGAATGGACCCAGAGGTGGCGAATTCGACGCACAAAACGAACATGTGCGGCTTTCTATATTCATCCTATATATATAAATAAATAAATAAATATATTAAATAATTTTGCAATTAGGTTTACTAAAAATCTGCACATAGCTTGTAGAAAATGGGAATTTCTAAATAATATATTATTAGAAAATTTATTCCATGAAATTAATGAAATTTTGACAATTTCACATTCATTTAGCACATGGAAAAATAAATAACAATTTTTTTTTTAATTTTGTAAGTGAGCGATTTTGTATATTTTTTTTAAACCAACAGCGCCATTTTGCTATTTCTTCTTAAGAAAAATAGAAATATTATTCAGCTTTAATAAAGGCAGCAGAATTTAAAAATGTAATTTTCTTTCTTTGCAGACTCACTTTTTACGACTTTTCTACTTAAAGCGTCTATAGCAACTTTGGGGTAGTCCCTTTTCTTACAAGTCTAATTATGCAGACACAGATGAAGTTGTTTGGGCGTTGGGCCAAAAGTGGCTGAAAGAGAGACAAAGATGAAGACGCTCCAGCACCAACACTTTTGTTAAATGCGCGGAACAAACGGCGGAGACGGACGGACCGTGAGAGGGTGAACCGAAGACGGCTCCTCGCTGCTCAAGACAGTATTCCACACCATTAGGCCCGCACCGGAGCAGTGTCGTCTCGGCCAGGAAATGACGTCGGCGTCTTTTGATTTCCGGGAAATATCGCTTTGGCATCTTTTTGGCGCGGAAACGATCACAAAAGACCCGTCGCTAGATAAATAATGTTGATAGTAACGTGCACCACTTTACACATGAAGCTCTATGAAAACGGAAAATTGATTTTTGGTAGGGACCGAAAAATGCTTTATTAAAAATGATCCATTATTATTAAAATCAAAATTTCAAGTAAAAAATTAACCAAAAAATTTACTAAATAATTCTTACAGTGGAAATATGAACAAAAAAATCATTATGTTGAAAAACTATGTAATTTCCCTATAAACCTGATTAAGTTAAATCAAGTTAAATTGATTTTTAATAACTTGTTATTGCGGTTTAGTCAAATAAATTTTTTACAACAATAGGAGCAATTATTGGAAAACAAATGGAAACTTAAAATACCATTGGTGGAAAGATTTGATTGGGCTTTAGTCTTTACATTTGAAATTAATTAAAAATTAAGTTACATTAGTACTTGTAATTAATTGCTTTGACGTGGAATTACGTTCCGAGACGTTAAAATTCACTTAATTCTCAAAAATTAAGTTCTGGAAATAAGTTTTCACCGCACTTAAAATTAGAAAAAAAAATTGATTTCCGCAATATCATTTTTTACTCAATAATTAAACTCTATGATAAAGGGAAATATATGAAGAGAACATCTATATGCGTCACCTGGTCTATCAAATTATCATGCGTTTATAATCTGTTGTTTAAGGACTGGGCTCGCGATTGCATAAATAATATTCAGATGACTAATATAATTCAGTCTTTGTGATTCGGCGTCAGGATGCGTCCAACGAGCAAACTGCTGTCCATCTTATTATTCTTCTGCATCGCTAAGGTCAGCCAATCAGAGCCTTCTTTGCAATGCACTACGGATATTACAGCATACCAACTTGGACTCACATCGTCTCTGAAACCTTGGGCACTTAAAAGTAAATTTATTTTTTAAATTAGAACGTGCAAACGTGCAATGATTTGAAATTTTTCAGTGCTCGACTCGTCGACAAAGTTGCCTCCAGACGGACTTTTGCAAGGCACTTTCCTTTACCAACTTGGAAATTTTGATGAATGTTTATCCGTCAACGGTCCATTGAACAATGACGGTGATCCAAGATTTAAAGGAAAATTTTGTCGCGTGCAGTTAGGGTTCAAGGCCAATGGAAAAACTGAACCAAAAGTGAAGCTCATGCTAAATATGATGAAACTTGCCTACGACAAAATTTCTTCAGGCGCGAACTTATCAGATTCACGTGGCTACTTAACGTCTGTGGATTCCCATGTAATGATTGATAAAAAGTTACATAGATGAATCACTTTATTATAATGTTATAGGCAAGCCTTTTTCCCGAGACCGGTCCAACAATACCTGCACAGTGGGCGGTCTGTGCACCTTCCTCCTGCAATGCAGATGGCGTAAAAAGGGTGGCTGATTTCAATTTGGGACTTTTCTTCTCACCCCTTAACTTAGATGTTTCGACTAGGGTAATTGAAGATTCATGCTACTCCATAGATGACGGTTCTAAAGATCTGGACACCGGTTCTTGGCTATTTTTGTAAATTTAATACAATATGTTACCAATGAAGATTCCAAAAATTTTATTCCTTTCCAGGATTTTCTTTATCTGTTTGACAACTGTGATGGCATATTCTACTGTCTGCGATTATGTGTGGCCTGAACATAAAGGTTAATTAATATTTCAGAGCTTACAATTGATCGTTCATCAAAGATAACAAAATAATAATAATATAATTATTTTCTATTAGCCTTGAATGTGATTGTAAAAGCTTTCTCATTGAGGACAAATTTGCGCGAACTTTTCACCCTTCCAAAAAGTGCCGCACCTGGACAATTAACTTGTTTGCATGGAATCAGAGTAATAAGCACCTGGTGGGTCATTTTACTGCACTGCTACATGATAAACATCTCTATCCCTCCTATCAACGCTCTACTGGCATTAGAAGCGGTATTTATATTTCATTTATTTCAACGATAATAAGATACCTAAAATTGTATATTAATTTCTGTTGTATTTATGCAGTACCGTTATGATTGGACGATGGCACCTATTTATAGCGGTGGTTTATCAGTAGATACATTTTTCCTTCTTAGTGGGCTTTTAACAGGCTACGTTGTCCTGCTTGACCAAAAGAAAGGCAGATCTTTTAACATTTTCAAATACTACGTGTTTAGATATATCAGGTAATAATTATTATGTTAAAATAAAAAATTTCCAACAAAATTTTGGCAGGATTACGGCTCCATTGGCTGCTGTCGTGTTCTATCTTGCAACATTACATGCAAAAATGGGAAGCGGACCAGTTTGGGATGTGTTTACTACGATGCAAGCACAAAATTGCGAGAAAAACTGGTGGGCAACGCTTCTTTATATAGTGAATTACTACAAGCCCATAGAAACTTTTGTAAGTTTATCAGATGCTTTTAAATTTAGCAAAATTATTTATTTTAGAATTATTAAACTAGTGTGTAAGCCAAGCATGGTACTTGATGGTCGATATGCAGCTGGCGCTTTTGGCCCCAATTGTGGTTTTCCCACTGCTAAAGTGGCCGAAGTTCGGACTTGGATTGATAGGACTTTTAATGGTTGGATCAATGGCTATGGATTTTGCATACACTATGATTTATAACTTGCCGTGGACAATCACATTCTTGGTTCCGTAAGTTCAATTTATTATCATTATAATAATTATTTAAACGGAATTATTTTTTAGGGAAGAAACGACCGGAGACTTTAACTATTTGATCTACACTAATACGCCAGCGAGAGCCGTGCCCTACTTATTTGGGATGATCCTTGCTTACATTTTGGCAAATAAAATGACGATCAAATTGCCAAAATGGAGCGTCATCTTAGACTGGATTTTAAATACAGCTCTTTGTTTGGCGATTATTTATGTCATTATCATTCCCTATAGTAAAGGGTACGATTATGATAACATCAGCGCTGCGTTCTATGCAGCATTTCACAGGCTGGGATGGTCAGTTGGCGTAAGTTGGGTCATTTGGGCATGCGTCAACGGCTATGGAGGTACAATTGTACAACTTCTATAACACAAAATAATAATAATAATAATAATTTCCTAATTACTTAGGACCTGTTGACTCGATCCTTTCGTGGAAATATTTCCTTCCATTAAGTAAATTGAGTTTCTGTGCCTATTTAGTTCACATGGACCTCATGTATTATCACATGTCCATAATAAGGTCGTTAAGCTACCTCTCTCACTTTGAAATGGTACAAAAAAAAATAACCTTAAAATAGTATTAAAATTCATGTATTTATGAGTTTAGGTTTTTGAATTTCTTGGAAACTTGATCATGATGATTCCACTCACTTTCTGGCTATACCTGGCTGTGGACGCGCCTTGCCAGGTCATCATTCGTGCAGCATTTGGGAAACGTAACATAATTAATAATTAAGTTTTAAATTCTCCAAATAAATAATTTAAAATTTTAGCAAATCGAGCAGCTATTTCGAAAGAGGATGATGTAAAGCATCTCAAAACCGAAAAGGCTTCTGAAAAAATGGCACCGTCTGTGAATGAAGAAAAGCCTGAAGTATCAAAATCATTAGAAAACAATGAGATCGTCACGGAGGACAATAAGAAAGATGAATTGGAAGAGATTAAGAGTAACTAAACCCTTTGTTTCCCTCCTGATTGTTTATTTTATATTTTTAAATAAAAAAATTATTCTGATAAATGGAATCTGAATAAAAAAAAAAAATATTAAAGTCCAACGCTGTAAACAGTAGATAAAGATGCTTGAAAAATTATAACTTGTTTTCTTATCGCTGCGAGAATATGCACACTCAAAGTCCTTCATCTGCGATAATTTTTTGACAAACACAACATTATCCGTTGGCGATATTCATCTCAAGTGGTCCATTCAACAGCGAATAATTTATTCAATCTAACTCGCCGCTAAGACTGGTGCAATGCTCTCTACAAAAGTTGGGGAATTTCTGTTATTATTTTATTTCCTCCACTTTTGGTTGCCTATATGCAGAGCCGACTGTGAAAGTGACATTGCCGCTTACATTCAAGGTCTCCAAAGCCAGGAAAGAGAAGAATGGGCACTGACAAGTAAATTATTCTGCTACTTTTTTTAAACAGCGGAACTAATTAAGAAGAAACTTATAATTACAGTGCTAGACTCGTCGGCAAAAATACCTGCAGGACTGATTGTGACTTCATATCAAACGCCTATGGGCAACGTCATGACGCACTTAGGGAATTTTGATGAGTGCGTATCACTTGAAGTTAACCAGGGCGAATTAAATTTCAAGGGGCAGTACTGCAAAGCAACCATGCAACTGTCATCATCAGAAAATAAGGTTTTGCTTTTTGATATTTAAAGTCATGTTTTTACTTTTATCTAAAAATACAGTTTGAAAATATATCTCTCCCTGGTCAATGGGCTGTTTGTGCACCATCGACTTGTGGGCCAGAAGGAGTGAAAGAGGTGGCTGATTTTAATTTGAACTTCTTTCTATCACCCTTCAACGTCACAACTTCGACGACAGTTTTGGGACACACATGTTATTATGATGGAAACGGATTCAAAAATCTAGACGCAGCGGCTTGGGTTTTTATGTAATTTTTTAATTATTTAATATCACATACTATTATGTAATTTTTTTATAGATCTTTTTCTACTATACTGATTGTTTGGATAATTTGCTCGACCGCTCTGGAAATTTTATCGGAGAAAAATTCGTTCTTCCTTGTATCTGCCTACTCTCTGAAATCAAATTTGCGCGATCTGTTCAAAATTCCCAGAAAGTTTCAGCCAGGGCAGTTGGGTTGTTTAAATGGTATTAGGGTTCTGAGCACCTTGTGGATTATATTGTGTCATACGTACGGTAGTGGATCTGCATACCCTAACATTAATATGCAAGATGCATATAATAAGGCAAGTTTAAATAATGCTTTTGTTCTTTACATGTTTAATTTTAACTTTTTCCAGTATTTATCGGATCCAAGCCTAACTGTTATAACAAATGGCGCTCTAGCGGTTGACACATTTTTTTTCTTGAGCGGACTATTGACTGCCTACATTGTTTGCATGGAAAGATTGAAAGGGCGGCCTTTTATCGTGTGGAAATATTACATTTATAGATATTTGAGGTTTGAAATTGAAAAATACAATGACAAATATTATTTTTGCAAATAACAAAATTAATCTCATATTTAGGCTGACCCCGCCGTACGCATTTATGATTTTTTACCTTGCTACAATTCATCGACTATTTATCACCGGCCCATATTGGGATTGGATCGAGTCGGCCCATCAGAGGTGCTCGAAATGGTGGTGGCTGAACTTGCTTTACGTGACAAATTATTTCAAAAGCAACGAGGCACCTGTACCTTAAAAAATCTGTTTGACAGGCACAATTTTATTCTGCATTAAATGTTTCAGTGTGTGGGCCAAGCGTGGTACCTAAACGTGGACATGCAGCTCAGCTTTTTGGCCCCTTTGATTCTCCTCCCTTTATTCAAATGGCCCAAACAAACATTGTGGGCAATGGGAGTTTTGATTTTGGCGTCGATGAGTGCAACCTTCGCCGTTACTTATACGGAACATTTGACTTGGACGGTCACAGCAACCTTAATGTTAAATTCAATTTTCAATGTTTGGAACGATTTTAATAATTTTTTTTATAGACCAGGGGCAAAAGATTTTGGAAAGCTTGTTTACAGTAACACCCCAATGCGAGCGGTCACCTATCTATGCGGAATGCTTTTAGGTCACTTGCTTAGCAAAAATCGCAAGGTGATCATTCCTCTCTGGGCGGTGTTACTTGGCTGGCTATCAAGCACTGCAATATGTCTCTCCATCATGATGACAGTTTCAATCACTTATCAAGACGGATTTGTCTATGACCCTCTGCAGGCGGCTTTTTACGCCGGTTTCCACAGACTTGGTTGGTCACTCGGCCTTGGCTGGGTGATTTGGTGCTGCGTAAATGGATACGCAGGTTAGTTAAATTCATTTTTCATAAGGAAAATAATTTCAAGCTAATAACTAAAAATTAAAATAAGGGCCTGTTGACAAGATTCTGTCATGGAAATATTTTGTACCACTCAGCAAGTTGAGTTATTGCGCTTATTTAGTGCACATGGACGTTATTAACGCACACATGGTTCAAACAAGGGTTCCGAAATATATCAGCCATTATGAAATGGTACTTTTAATTACTATTAATATTTATGCGTTTTATGTATTCTTTCAATTAAATTTAATGATTTTAGATGTACTTATTTTTTGGCGAGCTTGTAATGTCTACCCCGTTTACTTTAATTCTCTACCTAGTGGTTGAAGCACCAAGTTTGAATATTCTTCGCACCATCCTAGGTAAAAACAAATTCAATACTTTTCTTGTAATGCTCATTAAAATAATATGATTTCACCAGGAAAAAAGAAGAACGAAACAAAAAAATCCCTTGATAAAGAAAACAAGATCAATGAGCAGTGATAAGAATATTAAAATTCCCCCAGAACATTAAATAATGATAATGGTCAACCAGTGCATGTAATTGACGTAAAAGCTTTTGATTTCTGTATATGTCAAGGTTGTTTGGGGGGGGGGGGGGACGTCAGACAAACCATTCAATAGAAGCCCACTTAAAATAGTCTCAAATGTGACTCAACTTCTTTTTGTCACATGATTATATTCAAATCTAATCACTCTTGCAATCAATCACGTCACTCTTCAACTGTTCGAAAATATTTAAATTATAAATCATCTTGCGTCATTACGCCAAGATAAAAGTGTTGGTCATTTTTTTTTCAATGAAAAATATGTAAATTGTGAACCATAGTTAAAATATTTAGACAGCTTCAATGATTTTGACTGTTTTTAAAACTTGAAAATGTGTTGAACTACATGAAAAAAATCTGCTCCTATTACCTCAAAATACATTAATTGCAATGAACTAAATTAAATAGAAAATTAAACAAAAAAAAATGATAAAAAGATGATAAAGATATTAAATGTAATGCAAAATAATCAATACTCAATTGCATATTCTCTAATAAAATTCAGCCATTTTTGTTACATCAAATATCATCAATTCAATTCATTCTTGTGACATTATTATTTCATGAGGGCACATGAGGGTACATCCAGTAAATACATTGAAATTATCAAAACAACTGGAAGATTTTAATTGAGACGAGGTTTTTCGTGGAAACTGATTGTACCACTCGTTATACATTTGAAACATAAAACGGTAATTTACGCAGTTTCGTCTTACACCAGTGCATGTTTTGCAAGGAGAAAACTTTTAAGAATTAATAATAATTTTAAGAGAAAAACGGACATATAAAATATTTTTACAAAGAATAACAAAATATCTTGTTCCTTGGTGTCAATGCCAACCAAATTCAAAACACGGATGCTTTTAAATTGTTAGCCATATAATTATGTCAATAAATATATGATGTAAATTTCTCTAAGCACCTGAAAGTTTTTAACTTTATATTTCCTTAAAGATTTTATAAATTTAATTTAAAGGAAGATATGCAGAGCTAGTATTTTACGTTAAGGAAATAAAACTAATGAATAGAAAAAAAAGTTAAAAACGATTTTGCTGATTCTGGGAGAAATTGATAAAAAAAAACGATAGCCCCTCGTCACTATCTGTCCGCCTCTCCCAGCTGATAAATCCTATAAATCAGTTAACATTAAACAGAAGAAGCAAAAGTGCACCAAAATTTTTAGACATAATTTAAAAAAAATGGAAGTAGTGTTTGTTCTTGGTTTTGCGCTACTTTTTTCAAGTGCAAGAAGTGATTGCGATAGTGATGTAGAAGAATATTTCCAAGGGCTGACATCCAATAGCCCTAAACTTTGGGCACTCGAGAGTAAGAATTTCGTGATCATTTATTGATAGAACTTAAACCCTATTTTAAAAGTGTTTGACTCTTCAATCAAGTCATTGGGCGATGGGTACATGGAGTTATCATTCATTTACCAACTGGGTAATTTTGACGAGTGCTTAGCGGTAGAAGGACCAATCACGGCTGACGGAAAACCAAGATTCACAGGACAATATTGTCAATTTGCAATGGGTCTTCAAGGTATTCCACAGATGGAACACTTAATGCAGAATAACAGCGTCAAAGAGACGCTTCAAATTCAACGGAATTTGAGGCGAATTTTGCATGTGAGCTTTTTTTCCTTTCAAAAGAATTGAAGTCTTTTTATTTATACAAGTTTTTTATTTAATTTTAGCACCCAGATTTCCAATCCTTGAACGAACCATTTATGCTTCCCACACTTTGGGGAGTTTGCGTTCCATCTTCTTGCGGGATTGAAGGCGCTAAGCGGGTTGCGGACTTCAACATGCAATTTTACGCAAATTCTATAGGGTTCATGGCAAATACAAGCGTGTATCCTGAAAACTGCTACTATGAAAATGACGGCTCAGAAGTTTTAGATGCTGGTTCATGGTCTTTCATGTAAATTGAAACAAACAAAAAATTACTCAAAAATAAGTTTCCATTACTTTTTTCAGAGCTTTTGCAATTATTCTGGTTGCTATTATTTTCGTCGCAACTATAATTGACGTATCTAAAAGGGAATTAAATAATTCTGGTAAAATATCAAGGATTTAAAGATAATATTATAAGTATTAACGCAAAATTCGTTTCAGGAATGCAGTCATGTGTAAAAGCCTTTTCCCTAAAACAAAATCTAACCGACTTGTTAGCACTGCCAAAGGTTCACGCTACCGGGCAATTAAGTTGCCTTCATGGAATGAGGACCTTGTCGATGTTGTGGATCATCTTGTGTCACACATATTCAAACGCCGGAGCTTTTCCTTTGGTGAATTACGTATCCTACACTCAAAAGGTTATTTTCAAATTTTTCTAAGACCAATTATAAAAACGATTGGGCATTTTTTTCAGTTTTCGCAGCAGTGGTTTATGGCTCCAATATTGAACGGTTATATGGCCGTTGACACTTTTTTCTTACTGAGCGGGCTGTTGACGGTTTATGTGCCCATGATGGATCTAACCAAAGGAAGAAAATTCAATATTTTCAAATATTACATTTATAGATACCTAAGGTATTTTATTTGAAATAAAAACAATTTGGAATTGTTCCTGTCCCCTCAAACTTTAGGATCACCGTACCTTTGGCAGTTGTTATCTGGTTTTTAGCCACAGTGAGTTTCCACTTAGGCAAAGGTCCCTTATGGATAGCCTCCTTCGAATATCCTAGACAAATTTGCCAAGACTACTGGTGGGCCTCATTAATTTACATCGCAAACTACTTCTACGAAAATGTAATTAAATAATATTTAACTATTACTTCACAAGAGAAATTTATACAGTGCCTCGGGCAAGCCTGGTATCTCTGTGTCGATATGCAGTTGGCCCTTCTTGCACCTTTGATCATCTACCCTTTGATGAAGTGGCCTAAATTTGGTTTGACTGCAATCTTTCTCCTCACCTTAGGGTCAGTGGGTGCTGTTTTTGGTGTGACATATGTGGAGAAGTTACCGTGGACAATGCAAATTGATTCAGAGTAAGATGAAGGGCCTCTTTTTTCAGAAAATAATTTAATTTCAAAATATAGTATTCCCACAATAGAACGCTATTGGGACATAATCTATGTAAATACACCCATGAGAGCGGCTCCATACCTTTGCGGTATGGCTCTCGGCTATGTTCTGAGTAAGAAAATGCAAATCCCCGTGCCAAGATGGGGAGTAGCACTAGGCTGGTTTTTAAGCATGGCTCTCATTCTGGGAGTGATTTTCCTCAGCTGGATCCCATACAACGAAAGCTATGATTCTGAGCTGTATGAACCGTTAGCTGCTGCTTTTTTTGGAAGTTTTCACAGACTGGCGTGGAGCCTTGGCCTTTCATGGATCATTTGGGCCTGTGTTAATGGTTTGGGTGGTATGCATTTTTTTTTTAATACTATTAAATAAAAAATAATAATTAATATTGTTAAATAAATTATAATAATTTTTAGGAATTATCAACTCAATTTTGTCTTGGCAGTATTTCTTGCCGTTGAGTAAATTGACCTTTAGTGCATATTTGACACACTTGGCGGTCATGGGTGTACAGATGGGCCTAAGAAGAGTGCCTTCCTATGTGTCGCATTTTGAGAACGTTCGTATTTCCAATGAGAAAAATTATAAAGCTGATTTTAATATTTTTAGTTCTACCTATTCAGTGGATTCCTTTTACTTATCATGCCATATACACTCTTCATCTATTTAGCAGTTGAAGCACCGCTCATGTCACTAATGCGGCTAGCTTTCAAGAAGAAAACAGGTGAATCACACCTTGTCTATTTGATTAAATATTTGCTCAATCAAGTTGCATTTATTAATTATAGAATCTGCCACAAAACGGATCGACAAGATTCTAGGAAAAAAATCATAGATGGCGAGGGCACCATTTCTTAATTTGAATAAGATTGTAGTTGAAAAAAAAATCAATGAACATAATGAAAATTAAGAAAAAAAAATTGTTTTTAACTATGTAAAACCTTGTTCTTATATAAAAATTTAAAAAAAAAATGTACGTCTGATTTGCTTTTAAAATTGGTTTATAAATTCATTAAAAAAATTTAAATTATTTCTTGTTAAATGCATATTTGTTTACATAAATCTTTTTTACATAAAGTAATTTTTGCAATTACTCTTTAATGTCAAATTTTCTATTCATCTTGAATGCGAGTAAAAGTTTATTCTAGGTAAATCAGGTAAATGTGAGTGTATGATGAATATGAAAAGATAAGGATTATATTTTTAATTGAAATATTTTTCTCAGCGTTTGGTTACTTTGCAGTTTAGAATCGATATTACATAATCTCCCAATCAGCATAAGTGTTACTAAAGGACCAATAATTATTTTGGCTGTAATCAAAATGAGATAGTAACCAAATGACCTTTTGCAGGCAAATCGCTGTTTTTATCTCAATGACTTTTTGTAACTCAACAGCCACTCAGATTTTCACAAACAAGATTTCCAAAATTGTATACAAATGATTCAGACTTGCATATCTACAGATAATTCAGAGCGCTGCGTCAATACAAAATCTATCTGAATTTGTGTCCACTTAGATTTTGCGCATTTTTTTCATAAGTTACCTGATGGCTCTTGAAATCTAGCAACTTTATAGCAGTCCTTATTTTTTTCACAAGAAATTCTGCTGAAACACAGCACTTACTTCTCACAATGCAGCTACTTTACGGAATAATTTTTCTAATGATCGCAAAATGGTCTAAAGCTGATTGTGATAGTGACATTCAGGCATATACACAAGGATTAAGCCGAGCCGAAGAATGGGCACTAGAGAGTGAGTTCCTACATATTTTAATTTTTTGGTCGTATATTTTAAAACTATCATCAGTGCTGGACTCGTCTGTCAAATATCCGCAAGCGGGAATGTTTGAAGGAACACTTTTGGTCCAACTCGGAAACTACGACCAGTGTCTTTCTTTAAGAGGGCCCGAAGACACGCCAGGTGTTCCACGATTCAAGGGCCAATACTGTCACTTTAATTATGGGTTCCAAAGCCCTGAAGTGGAAATTTTGAATGAAACCTATGAAGAAGCAATTAGTTCAAGAAAGGCGCTTGATCGAATGACTCGCGTAATATTTATATATTTAAATTTACAAATTGCATGAATTTGAAATAATTTTGTTAATAAAACTAATTAAGCCAAGAAGAAACAGTAAATCTGTAGCTCCTGTGGTTCTTCCCTTTCTGTGGGGTGTTTGTGCACCATCATCGTGTGGCAGCGAGGGCGTGAAAAAAGTTGCAGACTTCAACGTCAATTTTTTTACTGGAATTTTCAACGTCGAACCAAGAACATCCATTGTTCCTGGATCTTGTTACTATGAGGGCGACGGCTCAAAAACTCTAGAAGCATCGTCATGGGCTTTCATGTAAATTTTTTTAGCGAATTTAATTTATACGGTCTTTAATGTTACTTATAGCGCGTGTTTTGGGCTCCTTTTAATATGGATTGTGATCTCGACTGTTTATGAATATTTGAGACCCAATATGGATGCCTTGGGTAAAAATTAAAAACAAATAAAACTGTTTATAGTAATAAAATTTTTTAAAAAGGCTGGAAAATTCTAATAAAATCATTTTCACTTCAAACAAACTTGGGAGATTTGGTCAAGCTACCAACAACCCACGCTCCAGGGCAACTGGGCTGCCTGCATGGAATTCGCGTCATGTCCTTAATGTGGGTGGCTTTTGGACATTATTTCTTGTTCCACACTGCGTGGCCCACAACCAACTATGTCTCTCAAACTCTAGCGGTGAGATATATTTAATTATTCTAGCCCTGTTCTAGCCTTTTTTGATGATACGCATATTTTATCAACTAAAAAAATTAATTCATTCATTAATTCTATCTAAATTAGGCAAGGATGCGTTGGAGCATGGCGCCTATACTGAATGGGTACCTCTCCGTTGACACTTTTTTGCTGCTAGGGGGAATTTTGTCCACGTATGTGCCATTAATGGATCATCAAAAAGGACGGAAATTTATCTTTTGGAAGTATTACTTGTACAGATATTTAAGGTGAGAAAATATTTTTGAATTAAGGTTTTTTTATTTAATTAATCTTTTTTTTTCAGAATTACACCAGCCTTAGCTGCAGTTATGTGGTATATGGCGTCAATTAATAATTATGTAGCTCACGGACCAATGTGGTATTTCACTGTTGGAATGCGCAAAACCACCTGCCAAGAAAACTGGTGGCCCACTCTACTTTATATAACAAACTACGTTTATGAAAATGTATCCTCTTAATTGGAGAAATTTTACCAATTTTATTTATTTTAAATTTCAGTGCATCGGTCCAGCCTGGTATTTGTGTGTAGACATGCAGTTGGCTCTTTTGTCACCAATCGTCATCATCCCCTTGATCAAGTGGCCTAAATATGGATTGGGCATTTTAGGTTTCTTGACTTTAAGCTCAATGGTGGCAGTTTTTACTGTTACCTACGTAGAAAGATTTCCGTGGACATATGTTTCAATCGGCGGGTATGAACCAATCAATATAACATCATTTTGATAATTATATTTTTTTTAAATGTATTTCTTTTCCCAGACAAGACTTGGCCCGTTATATTGATGTTTTTTACTCCAACACGCCACTCAGAGCAATCCCTTACCTAGTTGGCATGGCGCTTGGTTACATTTTAAGCAGAAAAACTAAAATTTCAATCCCGAAATGGGGAATTGCTCTTGGGTGGTTGTTGAGCGCCGCCATTTGTCTGACCATTGTGTTTACCATTCTCATTGTCTACGCCGAGGATTATGTTTATGAGCCAGTGGCGGCGTCTTTTTATGCCACTTTTCATAAGTTTGGATGGGCCATTGGAGTTGGTTGGGTGATTTGGGCTTGCGTAAACGGATACGGAGGCAAGAATTAATTCTGAATTAAAAATTGGACCAAAATAAATTACTTCTTTTAATAGGGCCAGTGAATAGCATTTTGGCTTGGAGGTACTTTGTACCCTTCAGTAAACTGAGCTTTGCCGCCTATCTCATTCACCAGGACATGATGGATTTCAGGCGTGCACTGCGAAGGACTGCTAATTACATAAGCGCCTTTGAAATGGTTTGCATTTTTTTTTTTTCAAAAAAAGTTTGACAAGTTGAACATGCGTATAATTACAGTATTACGAGTTTGCCGCCTTTGTGATTGTTCTGGCGCCCTTTTCCGCTGTGCTCTACACCATGGTTGAAGCTCCAATCATGAATTTATTAAGGATTGCTTTCAGAAAAAGTAATGCGTCATAATTTGGTGGCATCCTAATTACTAACTAAAATTAAATTCATTTTACAGAATCACATCCAGCAAATGCTAAGTCCGTGGATCCAATGGCCAAGTCGGATAAAGATAATTAACTAAATAATTCAAATTGGCTCATGCTCTTGTATTCGGATTTATTGAGAAAGCCAATAAGAATTCATAAAAAAAAACTAAATAAAGAAAATTTTGGTGTCAGTTTTCAATTTAATAAAAAAAAATAGAACGCTAACGAATTTTCGATTGATGATTTTATCATAACAATAACACCAATACAAGAAAAATAGGCAGGCCTTTCACGTTAAAGTCGTGCCAGTTTTTTAAATTTGGCTTGCCATCCTCATAAAATTTCTTTTTTTTTTCTTTTTTAAAAAGAAATAACACGTTACAAATATAAAATTATTTTATCAATCCTCTGACCTGATGCCTCTGATCAGGATCAACACATTGAAACTCATTGTTTCTGTTTGTTGCATTTGGCTTGTTTAATATGTGCGCATAAATAAAATTATTCAAATTTTTAAATTTTATTTCAAAATGTTTAAAAAATTCCGTATTTTATCTTCAAGAATAAAAAAATCTAAAATGTTTATTTTTAAAAGTTTTTTCTGATTGTATATTAGGCCCTCTACAGATATATGAAAGAGATTTATTTCCACTTGTTAGCAAAATGTACGCCCGGGAAGGCCGGGAAATGCTTTCGAATTTGAATTTATCTCCCCTAGCTGCACTAGTGTGCGTTACGCTCACTCAACTTCCACTTGAGGTAAAAACAATAATAATATGATTTGTTTGATGCGGGGAGATACCGTGAAGTGCGTGGATATCAACGCACACTGCGCACGTGAAATTATTTTCGATTGAACAAGTACGGCGGAAAAAGCGGCGGCGCGCTGGAGAAGGAAAGCAATGCTGGGAAAACTGTCAGGCTGCACCGCTGATTTCATTTGTCGTCATGGATACGGCGCGAATATTATCAAAACTTTGAGAGAGCGTAGCCGGAATATGATTTTCGAGATGGCACAACAACAAACTGATGCGCCGGCAGCGTCACCATGGAAACCGGAGCGGAGCAAAAGCCGTCGAAGCGACGGTTCAAAAGCCCTCTGCTCCATTTTTGGCAAATAAAATGAGCTTTCAAAACCTGAGTTTTATCATGCGCTATACAAAAATGAGGACGTTTGTATTTTTCAAATTCTTCTTCTTAAGAATTGAGAGGATAGATGATAGATTAATAGTTGTAAAATTATATTAAATTATTAATGAGCTAGAGATAATAATACTAGGAAAAAGTCATGAAATATATATTTTTAAGTAGCATAGCATGAATTAAATTCATAATTCAAAGTATTGAGACAAAAGAAAAAAAGATGAATAATGGTTTCCTTGAATGAAATTGGTTCATAATCATCTTTTACAGGGTTTTATACCCCTTCTGGAAATTATAAATATTATGTCTTTGTATTATGCTTTCTATCAGTTATTGTGCCATAAAGACACCTGATTTTTTTAACTATTCTATTGAATTTTTTTATGTTTTACTAATTAAATAGAGATATGTGTAGTACATAACAATAGCAAAAATTTGACAAACAAAATTATTTTGGATGAATTTATATTATTATTTAACATAATTATCATATTTCAATTCCGCTATTATGTATGTACAATTCATGCCTCCCTTTCCCTTAGCATCATAATTATGATTTTAAATTACACATAAATAATAAGTGTAAGTGGATAAATTTTCTTACCTTAAATGATGCGATTGATGCGTTGATGAGTGCGGCTGCCGGCGGGAGTGCAAAGTAACCACATATTTAATTGATTTGTTTCTCCACGAACATAAAATCTCACTTGCAAAATGTACTAAGCTGATGCTTCTTTTTCTTACATAAAGTTTTACTCTAACACTATCGCTATCATACCAAAATAGCATCCAAAAAGAGCTACTCTGGTAATTATGAAGTGGTTTTCTTCCCAAATTTTCACTTTGTTTTAGCAAGTGCGTCATGCGTAGGAGGTGCAGCTGATCAATGTACGCCAACGTAAACAAATACATACAGCACGCTTATAATGTTTCAAGCCTGCTCTATGGCGCGCGGTCTCTTGATCACCTCTATTTTTGTTTATTTATCTCGCAATTTCCCCTTAAGAACTTAACTGCAGGGCAGGATGACATAGAACTGCACAGTTATTTTGAATTCAAATCTTAAAAAAATACGTTTTCCTATTTATTTATCTTAATTGCTGAAAATTGTAATTTTTTTTGCAGTTCTTTTTGTAAGCAATTTATTTACATACTTCTTTTTATGTAAGGCATTGAAATGCGTGATCATAAGAATTTTTTGCTGTGTCTATTCATTATTTTCTTTTGCAAGATGAATGATTCTTATAAATAAATCTAGGAAATCATATTAAATTATTCTCTTCAAGCGCGACTTTTTTCATAATTCTACTTTTTGCAACAATTCAACATCGAATGTTAAAATTTTTTAAATAGATGTGTAAAAATTTATTTAAATCAATACAAATATATGAATGAACCGGCAAGATTATAACATAAAACTATAATATACGTACAAAACAGGTTAACATAACAAAATATAGTTCCGTAACAAATTGCTCACTGGAGTAAGTCTATGCAAGGTAAACAAGAATATGCATAAAATATAAAAGTGTCAATAAACATTTAACAAAGAAAAAATAAGAAGAATCCCTTAATCCAGATTAAAACAGCTCGGATTTATCACGCATTTGTTTGTTGCTTAAAGTTGGCAAAGACAGCTCAATACTTGGCTCTCAGTAAGTGAGAAAGACTGTTGTTGTAAGAATCATGAACAGGTTTAGAGTTGAGGGGGCTCAACATAGCTGATGCCAAAAGTCTCTCATACACTTGGCCATCATAGCTTCCAAGAGCAGACCCAACAATCTCATCTCGCAAGTCAAAACTGTCGACCAGCCCCACAGCATTTGGACGAATCTTCAAAAGTAACTCATTTTGCCAGTCTTGCAAATTTTGGATGTCATCGCTTCGCAGACCACAGAACTAGAAATAATAAAATGTTTGAAATAAATGGTTTATTATTAAATTTGTTGGGTAATGAACACATTGATGAGTTTAATATACAACATACCTGGAGGAAATCTCCTGATTTTTTCAGGGCCCAGTATACGCAGTAAAGGTCGCAAAGTTGCACCAAGACCTCTTTGATAGGGTCACTCAGCTCGTTGACACCAAAGCGCACGGTATCTAAAAAGCGGTCAGTTATAAATGCTCGGCAATGAGCTTCGGCAGCATCCGTCAACTGGACAGAAGTTTTGTTCCAGGCATCCTCTGGTGCCAGACCAGAGTCTCTGCCCTTCTGCAAACTCCTGGCACAAGCTGCCACCTGAATAAAACTTTAAATTAAATTTGTTTCTAGCAAGTATGCGTTTGTTCCAACCTTTCCAGCAGCGATTTTCTTGAATCCCTCAACAATACTATCTGTTGTATTGTCCCAGGCTCTGAATTGTCTGTTAGGCCTCAGATACTCCACTGTGGGGGAAAGTTCCTCCTTGGATGGGGGAAAACAAGGATTTAAAAAGTCTAAAAATTAAAAAAATTGGGCTTACTCCTGCTTTGGCTTTGGTATATGCCTTCATAAGGGCCCTGGCTGTTTGCAAGAGCATCACAGTGTTTTCACCTTCGTAAGTACTAGCAGCTGTAACGTTGCCGTAGGTGGTTGGGAAATTACTGCAGGCCATGTAGCCGTGGCCACCACAGGAAAGTCGGAGAGTTTCGATTGCTGTTGCAGTATCTGCTGTGCTCACCGCTTTAAGGCAACATGCAATCGAGTGCAGCTAGAATCAAATTATCAAATCAAAAAGTTGTAAAAATATTAATTCATTACACTAACCTCTGGCAGGAGCTCCAGGTCGCCAGCGTCAATTTTGGCAGTCACATCATTGTACATTTCCCAGAGCCATTTGGAGGAAAATTTGAGTGCGTAGACGGTAGCAAGGAATGGGAACAATTTATACATTTGAGTCAAGTAGTCCATGATCTGAGGCTCCTGCTGCCTATTTAGTTTCAGTATTTTACAGTGAGACATTGCTTGTATATTGCAAAATTGTGTACTTACCCAGCAATCATCTCAGATTGTCTTCTAACGGCACTGTATCTGACTGCAATTGTCACTGCCTTGGACAGATAGGATGCCATGTCCTGCACAATCACTACTCGAACAAACATCATTGTGCCATAGGTCAGCTTGTTACTGGGGGATTTCACGTAAGTTCCATCCTGTACGTATTTATGTTCAAGTTTGTTTTTAGTACAATTAAATTTAGATTTACCGGAAGCACTTGGGCGTTTTTCATCAGCATTTGGTTTCTCGGAATGGGCGTTTGCTTGAAGGCAAGGAAGCCGTTGTTGGTTGCATTCATGCCAAGTTTGGGCCCGATTTCTCCAATTGTGACGCCTGGCATGGGTCGATGAGTCTTTTCATCTCTGAGCTGAACGATAAACGGATGAATGCCGTGGCATTCACCCTTGGTGTAAAGTTGAGCTACCACAACTGCATAATTTGCGGTTTGGCCAACTGGAAAATGATGAAAATTTAATTATGTACAAATATTTCAAAGATTGATATATTCGATATAATCCAAATTTAATTTAAAAGCTAATATGTTTATTTACAAAGGGCAAAATATCACTTTGAAATTTAAGAAAAAAAAAATAAATAACACTGTAAAATTGATATTTATCACTATTATTTTGAAAGTAAATGTTAAAATTTTTTTTTACTCTATTTAATTTTAGACATATTGAATTTAAATTGAAAAAAAAAATTTGGACCTTGGAAGATTTGTTTTAATTTGTTTATCAAGGTTTTCAATTAACTATACATAACAAAAGTAATCAGTGTGCTAGAGATAAGATTTGTTCCAAGGGTCAAATTTCATTGGATATGAATCAAAGCAGCAGGTAATTTTTTCTGAAACTCACGTCCACCAGGCCACCATTTGTACGAAGTTAAAGTTGGACTGTTGAGGAAGAACTGCTGAGTCTTTGGATTGTACGTAGCTGTAGTCTCAAGGCCTCTAATAAAAGTTCCATGGCCAAGCTCGGTCTAAATTGATGATTATTAAAAATTAAAAAAAAAAAAAAAAAAAACATAATCAATTTGATCATACTTGTGCATATGTTCCGATCACTCTACAGTCCCAAGCTTTTTCAATCCAGTAGGCACATTGCTCTGGTGTACCCTGACCCATCAGAGTAGGAATGAACATCACATAATGCAGTGCAAGAGGGTTTCCATCCTTCAGGATGGCTGAGCCCAACGAGCCTCCGAGTAATTGACTAGAATTAAGTTATTAATAAAATTTTATTAAAAAATAAAAATTTCTAGTCATTTTTAAAAAAGTAACTGAAATATAATCATGGCTTTTATGGCAGTTTTTACCGATAATTGTCGATGGTTCCACCCTTCTCTCTCAATTCCTTTAATTTCTTGAAGAGGTAACATGCTTTCTTCAGTCCGTTTCTGTACTGATCTTCATGGCTCATGAGCTCAGGAGGAATGTCGTCCAAAAGTTCAGGATCGCTCAGGAAGAAGTTTTCTATGAAAATTAAAAAATATGTATGTAAATTTAAAAAAAAAATCAGAAAATTAATAAAATAACAATTTTAAAATGGATTTTTTTTGTTTTCGATAAAAAACAATTAAACGTAATTATTTGTAGGCTTTACCTCTTTCTTTCCTGTCCTTGTACTTTTCGATCCCTCCATCCAAAAAGTATGTGAGCTCCAAATTGTTGAAATTGCATTTTTCTCGCTCCTTTTGCAGGTCGGGGTTGACCTTTCCTGGAACGACAACGTACTCTTTGTTGGGCACTTGTTTGCCAGCCAATCGACCAAACATGATTGCACCTTTCTTCGTACCTTCTGCGGTCACACGTTAATTAAAAATCAGCTATCACAATTAGGAATCAATGTTGATTGACAATCTTGGTTGTAAAATTCACAGCGCGATCGAAGTTCAAAGATAAAGGCTACAACGGATGTGATAGCGACATGTTATGCAGAGTCGGTGGTCGGATCGCTTTCGCAATTCTCAGCAGCTTTGATGTTATGAGCAAGCATTTTTTAATTTATGTGCTGCAAAGCGCAGAGGCTCATTCTCCGAATCAAAACACTCGTCACTCGCACTTTCTCATGTGGAGGAAAGTGGGACAACATCAGTGGAAGACGGAAATCGAGACACGTTACGCGATCTGCCATCTATTCCATTTACTAACTATTTGTTAGAAAAGAGCGCGGGCCGCCTTGCCTTGATATCCTGAATGCGACTATGGCTCTATAATTGCATGTTATGATTATTCATATTGCCATAAAATAAAACGGATAAAATAAAAATAAAATTTTACTTAATTTTTTAACAATAATTTTAAAAAAAATATAGGACTTCAATAAATCAATAAAACTAGAGTGGATAGGCTTATTTATGCGAAATATGAAAATGTGATACATTATCCAAATTAGAAAACTTCCAATGTAAATTATACTTTATACTAATATTAAAAAAAATAGCTTTCTTTCTGCAAGAGTCCACTGAAGGAAACGGTAGACAAAAAAATTTAAAATTACGTTAAATCCCTCTAATGCTTAAATTTAAAATTATCATTTTGATTGACTATCGACTTGCTTTAATTTAGCTAGTTGAATATCGCATTCATTCTAGGCAATTAATGTTTCAATGTATACATTTTCATTATAAAAAAACTTAAATTTATTTATCAAAACCGATCGTTCATTATATTCTTAAAAAAAAAATCATTAAGAAAAGAATAAATGTTAGATTTTTTAAATGCCTCTGATAAAGACAATGGGTGAATTATTCACATTATGATATCAGCCATTTTACAAGTTATTAGCTTATTGAATGCTATGATATAGCAATTCAATAAGCTAATTATGATAAGTAATTTAGTATGTTAATTATCCCCCATAGCTGCCCAGCCATATTAATTTTGTTTATTTTTATTGGGTTCTTTTTGTCCATTTAAATTAAACATTGTCCTCATAAGAAAATTCAGAATTTTTATAAAAAGGCAATGACAAAGGCACACGGTTATTAAATATTTACAAGTATATGCATTTATGCTCACGATGTAGCAACTTGTAGCTTAATATTAAAAATAAATAGTTGTATAAAATTACTGCAATGAATATAGACATATAGAGTATAAAAATAAAGCAAATAAAGTGACTAGCTTATATCATTGGGAAACAATTGGCGCTCTCCTTCGTGAAGGAGGATCTTCATGGCATTCTGCAATAAATAAACCCCAAAATTACACCTAACGTTCGAAGACTTTGTTGACACCTTTCCATAATATTCGCCTGCTTTTAAATTACACAGATTGTTCAAACCTAGAGCTTCTATCATCGCAGCTTCTCTTGTGAAAGCTTCAACAGCTATCACACTTTGAAATACATGCAAACAGACAACTCCTGCGCCGCTGTTCCAAATGTCCAAAATGCGCTCAATTTTTGGACCATCTTTAACTTTCTTTCCAGACCAAACGTCAACAGCTTCGTAAAGGTGCGAGTAAGGGCGAGATCTTTTGCCTTTTCCAACGTAGAAAATAGAGCTTACAAAAGCTTTCCAAACTTCGCATAGTTCCAAGGATGAAGATCGCAGTGGAAGATTGTCGGAAATCCTTGGGTCAAGAAGAAGGTATGTAAAAGAATTCTTGCTGTTTCCACCACGCCACTTGCGTCCTTTCAATATGGACGCATTGAATTCTTCCACCATAATCTGCTCGAGCTCCACGGCTGGCATCTGATTGAAATTAGAAATATCTTGAAGTGTTTTTTCAAGTTCTCGGCTGAACTCTAAAAATAAAAAATAAATAAAAAATTAAATTGAAGTGAATTTTATGATATTATTAGCTAACTCGTACTTATTATTTCTTGAGGTTGTGCTGAAGTTTCTTGTTGTTGGCCTTTTTTTAGTCTGGCTAGTCTATGGAGATAAACAACTTTTGTGGACTTTGTAATAGGGCCTGGTGTAAAGCCACGCTCAATCAGTTCATTCCGTAATGAGTCCGTGCTATAGCCTAATTCAGAATGCAAGGACGGCAGGCTACTGCATGAGCGTTGTAAGACTAAAAAGAGAAAATTTTGAAATTTAGTTAAAAGTAGAGCACGTAATAAAGATAGACTTTCTCACCTTCTTCTTCATCACTGGAGCTTTGAGATTTTTTTTTGCAACATTTCAGCCCCATTTCTCTAAAATGAAACACAGTCAGCCAAACATTAACACTTAACAGCAAGTGGAAAAATTACGCGTTCATTGGCAAAATCCTCTTCTCAAACAGAGTCACTCCTTTAGACTCATCACAATATTTGTAGACTTCTGACACAATTGTACTTTGACCAGCACTTAGACTTCCACACGAAAAGAATTCGTCACAGGCAGAATCTGGTGCACTTTTATCATCCTCATCAGACTTTTGAAAGCCGCAATACTTATGGCACCACTCCACCACTTCCTTCTTTATCCGACTTTTTTCATCTTTATCGCTTGTGCATGAGCTACGACCTTCATTTATATTTAAACTCTCTAAACCGAGACACTGCAAAAAAGAAATAAATTACAGTACATACAAAATATACTTCATTTTTATTATCGATTTACCATGTTTTCAGCATCAAAACATGTATTTGCCTGAATATTTAAATCTTCAACTCCAATCCTCTCTAAAATTTAGGAACGAGATATTTATCTAAATATTTTAATTGAAACATTACAAAAAAAAAAATAATTAAATACACACCTAATTTAATTGTAAATTTAGGCTCTGATTGTTCAAGGCTGAGATCGTGATTGTTTTGTTCCTCTAAATAAAAAGACTTCCTAAGAATTTCAATGACTTCTTTGTTTCCTTCTTTTTGGGCATAATCAAGAGCAGTCAGCCCATCATTATCAGTCAACGTCGCATCACCGCCGTTACAAATTAACACCTCCAAGACATCACACTTGCCCCACGCAGCAGCTACGTGAACTGGAGTAGTTCCATCAGCAGCTCTAGAGATAGTTTAAACAAAATTATAAATTTAAAAAATTATGGTGATAATAAAAAATCGTTTAAAATATACCTGCAATTTGGGTCTCCCCCAAACTTTAAAATTATTTTAAGAATTTCCGTAACTTTTGGATGGCTTAAACCAACAGCTAGGTGGATTGGAGCGATTCCAATATTAAAATCCACATGGTTTGGATTTGCATCGTCCTGCTCCAACAATTTTGTTGCCAAACTGAAACGTAAAAATTTTTAAATTTGAATATATAAAAATACACACAAGTTTACGTCAAATAAACGACCTATTACATATTAATATACATGTATGTATGTACATAATATTCATAAGTACATACAGAATATTTTGGTATTTAATCGCTGTAAAAAGTTGCTTGTCCATGTGATTGTCCAATCATTTCACATTCGTACGAAGACAAAGGTGAAAATTATAAGATACAAAATAACAGTTTTCGTTTGTGTCAAAATTTTACGCTGTTTTTCAATGCATAAATGTAAACAAACAACAAAACGATGAACAAAGAGAAAGTTCTGAATCTGAACGCCATTTTAAAAATGCAAAAGGACCTCTACGAGAGCATCGTGAAGTTAGCCAGAAATCCTAGCCAGTCGCCGGAAGTTAGCCAGTTGGCTGGAAATTGGCCACTCGCGTCATTTGGGCGGATGTATCGAATATCGATTCCCGATTTTTTAAAGTGGGGAGCATAGGGGAGGTGAGTATTTATCGCAACTTTTTACAGTTGACCTTCTAATATTCTTCTCATACACCAAGTCGCAGCAATAAATCGCAGTGTTCTAAAAGTGCACGGAGGAAAGAATTTGAGAAGCTAATATGAAAAACAGTTGCAATGGTCTTAAAAAAATTATATTTCAAAGTAAATACAACGAAAATTATATTTAAAACTAAATACAACGAAAATTATATTTCAAAGTAAATACAATGAAAATTATATTTAAAAGTAAACACAACGAAAATTAATCACACCGAGGGACGCATGGGTAAAAATAATGCAAAATCCCTAAGCCTAATAAACAAATGCCAATTTTTGTTTTGCGAATTTTGAAAAAATATCAATTAAAAATTAAGGGAAAATCAAAATATGTAAAATAAGCAACCATCGATGGCTGCAACTTTATTTTCACGAAATTAAAAATATTGAAACTATAAAACTTAGTAAAAAATGCGATAAAACCATGCATTGCAACTTAGAGAAATTTTAATCAAAGTTAACCTTCATCACCCTGAAGAAGAAAAAATGCCAGCCATCGATGGCCGCATCATAGTTTTTAACGAAAAAAATAATTGAAAGTTTGAAAATTTGGAAAAAAGGCAATAAATTTTACTCGGAGCGGCATTGCACAAAAACTATGCATTGGAAGTTAATGCTGTTAATGTAATTTTAATAAAAGTTAGCCCTTATCATCCTGCATGCCTGAATGTAAAAATCTGCCAGCCATCGATGGCCGCATCACAGTTTTTTAAGAAAAAAATAATTAAAAGTTTGAAAAAATGGTAAAAAGGCAATAAATTTTACTCAGGGTGGCGTTGCACAAAAACAAAGGATTGGCAGTAAATGTAATTTTAATCAAAGTTAACCTTCATCACCCTGAACATAAAAAAGGGCCAGCCATTGATGGCCGCGACTTAGTATTTTTATTTGAAAAATAATAAGTTGGGAAAAATTAAAAATATTTTCAAATATAATGCAAAAAGTGGAATTGCACGAATACTATCCATTGGAAGTTAATGAAATTTTGATCAGAGGTAACCTGAATCATCTTGAACATAAAAACGTGCCAGCCATTGATGGCCGCGACTTAGTTTTTTTATTCGAAAAATAATAATATAAAAAAATTAAAAAAATTTCAAAAATAATGCTAAAAGTGGAATTGCACGAATACTATGCATTGGAAGATAATGAAATTTTAATCAGAGGTAACCTGAATCATCTTGAACATAAAAAAGTGCCAGCCATTGATGGCCGCGACTTAGTTTTTTATTTGAAAAATAATTAGTTGGGAAAAATTAAAAAAATTTTACAAAATCAAGCTAAACGTGGAATTTCTCGAATACTATGCATTGGAAGTTAATGAAATTTTAATCAGAGGTAACCTGAATCATCCTGAACATGAAAAAGTGCCAGCCATTGATGGCCGCGACTTAGTTTTTTTATTTGAAAAATAATAAGTTGGGAAAAATTAAAAAGATTTTTAAAACTAATGCTAAAAGTGGAATTGCACGAATACTATGCATTGGAAGATAATGAAATTTTAATCAGAGGTAACCTGAATCATCCTGAACATAAAAAAAAACCAGCCATTGATGGCCGCAACTTAGTTTTTTTATTTGAAAAATAATAAGTTGGGAAAAATTAAAAATATTTTTAAAACTAATGCTAAAAGTGAAATTGCACGAATACTATGCATTGGAAGATAATGAAATTTTAATCAGAGGTAACCTGAATCATCTTGAACATAAAAAAGTGCCAGCCATTGATGGCCGCGACTTAGTTTTTTATTTGAAAAATAATAAGTTGGGAAAAATTAAAAAAATTTTACAAAATCAAGCTTAAAGTGGAATTTCTCGAATACTATACATTGAAAGTCAATGAAAATTTAATCACAGGTAACCTGAATCATCCTGAGCAAGAAAAAGTGCCAGCCATTGATGGCCGAAACTTAGTTTTTTTATTTGAAAAATAATTAGTTGGGAAAAATTAAAAAAATTTTACAAAATCAAGCTAGACGTGGAATTTCTCGAATACTATGCATTGGAAGTTAATGAAATTTTAATCAGAGGTAACCTGAATCATCTTGAACATAAAAAAGTGCCAGCCATTGATGGCCGCGACTTAGTTTTTTTATTTGAAAAATAATAAGTTGAAAAAAATTAAAAATATTTTCAAAAATAATGCTAAAAGTGGAATTGCACGAATACTATGCATTGGAAGTTAATGAAATTTTAATCAGAGGTAACCTGAATCATCTTGAACATAAAAAAGGGCCAGCCATTGATGACTGCGTCTTAGTTTTTTTATTTGAAAAATAATAAGTTGGGAAAAATTAAAAATATTTTTAAAACTAATGCTAAAAGTGGAATTGCACGAATACTATGCATTGGAAGTTAATGAAATTTTAATCAGAGGTAACCTGAATCATCTTGAACATAAAAAAGGGCCAGCCATTGATGACTGCGTCTTAGTTTTTTTATTCGAAAAATAATAAGTTGGGAAAAATTAAAAATATTTTTAAAACTAATGCTAAAAGTGGAATTGCACGAATACTATGCATTGGAAGATAATGAAAATTTAATCACAGGTAACCTGAATCATCCTGAGCAAGAAAAAGTGTCAGCCATTGATGGCCGCGACTTAGTTTTTTTATTTGAAAAATAATAAGTTGGGAAAAATTAAAAAAATTTTACAAAATCAAGCTTAAAGTGGAATTTCTCGAATACAATAAATTGAAATTCAATGAATTTTTAATCACAGGTAACCTGAATCATCCTGAGCAAGAAAAAGTGCCAGCCATTGATGGCCGCGACTTAGTTTTTTTATTTGAAAAATAATTAGTTGGGAAAAATTAAAAACATTTTACAAAATCAAGCTAGACGTGGAATTTCTCGAATACTATGCATTGGAAGTTAATGAAATTTTAATCAGAGATAACCTGAATCATCCTGAACATGAAAAAGTGCCAGCCATTGATGGCCGCGACTTAGTTTTTTTATTTGAAAAATAATAACTTGGGAAAAATTAAAAAGATTTTTAAAACTAATGCTAAAAGTGGAATTGCACGAATACTATGCATTGGAAGATAATGAAATTTTAATCAGAGGTAACCTGAATCATCTTGAACATAAAAAAGTGCCAGCCATTGATGGCCGCGACTTAGTTTTTTTATTTGAAAAATAATAAGTTGGGAAAAATTAAAAATATTTTTAAAACTAATGCTAAAAGTGAAATTGCACGAATACTATGCATTGGAAGATAATGAAATTTTAATCAGAGGTAACCTGAATCATCTTGAACATAAAAAAGTGCCAGCCATTGATGGCCGCGACTTAGTTTTTTATTTGAAAAATAATAAGTTGGGAAAAATTAAAAAAATTTTTAAAACTAATGCTAAAAGTGGAATTTCACGAATACTATGCATTGGAAGATAATGAAAATTTAATCACAGGTAACCTGAATCATCCTGAGCAAGAAAAAGTGTCAGCCATTGATGGCCGCGACTTAGTTTTTTTATTTGAAAAATAATAAGTTGGGAAAAATTAAAAAAATTTTACAAAATCAAGCTTAAAGTGGAATTTCTCGAATACTATAAATTGAAATTCAATGAATTTTTAATCACAGGTAACCTGAATCATCCTGAGCAAGAAAAAGTGCCAGCCATTGATGGCCGCGACTTAGTTTTTTTATTTGAAAAATAATTAGTTGGGAAAAATTAAAAAATTTTACAAAATCAAGCTAGACGTGGAATTTCTCGAATACTATGCATTGGAAGTTAATGAAATTTTAATCAGAGGTAACCTGAATCATCTTGAACATAAAAAAGTGCCAGCCATTGATGGCCGCGACTTAGTTTTTTTATTTGAAAAATAATAAGTTGAAAAAAATTAAAAATATTTTCAAAAATAATGCTAAAAGTGGAATTGCACGAATACTATGCATTGGAAGTTAATGAAATTTTAATCAGAGGTAACCTGAATCATCTTGAACATAAAAAAGGGCCAGCCATTGATGACTGCGTCTTAGTTTCTTTATTTGAAAAATAATAAGTTGGGAAAAATTAAAAATATTTTTAAAACTAATGCTAAAAGTGGAATTGCACGAATACTATGCATTGGAAGATAATGAAAATTTAATCACAGGTAACCTGAATCATCCTGAGCAAGAAAAAGTGTCAGCCATTGATGGCCGCGACTTAGTTTTTTTATTTGAAAAATAATAAGTTGGGAAAAATTAAAAAAATTTTACAAAATCAAGCTTAAAGTGGAATTTCTCGAATACTATAAATTGAAATTCAATGAATTTTTAATCACAGGTAACCTGAATCATCCTGAGCAAGAAAAAGTGCCAGCCATTGATGGCCGCGACTTAGTTTTTTTATTTGAAAAATAATTAGTTGGGAAAAATTAAAAAAATTTTACAAAATCAAGCTAGACGTGGAATTTCTCAATTACTATGCATTGGAAGTTAATGAAATTTTAATCAGAGGTAACCTGAATCATCCTGAACATGAAAAAGTGCCAGCCATTGATGGCCGCGACTTAGTTTTTTTATTTGAAAAATAATAACTTGGGAAAAATTAAAAAGATTTTTAAAACTAATGCTAAAAGTGGAATTGCACGAATACTATGCATTGGAAGATAATGAAATTTTAATCAGAGGTAACCTGAATCATCTTGAACATAAAAAAAAACCAGCCATTGATGGCCGCGACTTAGTTTTTTTATTTGAAAAATAATAAGTTGGGAAAAATTAAAAATATTTTTAAAACTAATGCTAAAAGTGAAATTGCACGAATACTATGCATTGGAAGATAATGAAATTTTAATCACAGGTAACCTGAATCATCCTGAGCAAGAAAAAGTGTCAGCCATTGATGGCCGCGACTTAGTTTTTTTATTTGAAAAATAATAAGTTGGGAAAAATTAAAAAAATTTTACAAAATCAAGCTTAAAGTGGAATTTCTCGAATACTATAAATTGAAATTCAATGAATTTTTAATCACAGGTAACCTGAATCATCCTGAGCAAGAAAAAGTGCCAGCCATTGATGGCCGCGACTTAGTTTTTTTATTTGAAAAATAATTAGTTGGGAAAAATTAAAAACATTTTACAAAATCAAGCTAGACGTGGAATTTCTCGAATACTATGCATTGGAAGTTAATGAAATTTTAATCAGAGGTAACCTGAATCATCCTGAACATGAAAAAGTGCCAGCCATTGATGGCCGCGACTTAGTTTTTTTATTTGAAAAATAATAAGTTGGGAAAAATTAAAAAGATTTTTAAAACTAATGCTAAAAGTGGAATTGCACGAATACTATGCATTGGAAGATAATGAAATTTTAATCAGAGGTAACCTGAATCATCTTGAACATAAAAAAAACCAGCCATTGATGGCCGCGACTTAGTTTTTTTATTTGAAAAATAATAAGTTGGGAAAAATTAAAAATATTTTACAAAATCAAGCTTAAAGTGGAATTTCTCGAATACTATACATTGAAAGTCAATGAAAATTTAATCACAGGTAACCTGAATCATCCTGAGCAAGAAAAAGTGCCAGCCATTGATGGCCGCGACTTAGTTTTTTTATTTGAAAAATAATTAGTTGGGAAAAATTAAAAACATTTTACAAAATCAAGCTAGACGTGGAATTTCTCGAATACTATGCATTGGAAGTTAATGAAATTTTAATCAGAGGTAACCTGAATCATCCTGAACATAAAAAAAAACCAGCCATTGATGGCCGCGACTTAGTTTTTTTATTTGAAAAATAATAAGTTGGGAAAAATAAAAAATATTTTCAAAAATAATGCTAAAAGTGGAATTGCACGAATACTATGCATTGGAAGTTAATGAAATTTTAATCAGAGGTAACCTGAATCATCCTGAACATAAAAAAGTGCCAGTCATTGATGGCCGCGACTTAGTTTTTTTATTTGAAAAATAATAAGTTGGGAAAAATTAAAAATATTTTTAAAACTAATGCTAAAAGTGGAATTGCACGAATACTATGCATTGGAAGATAATGAAATTTTAATCAGAGGTAACCTGAATCATCTTGAACATAAAAAAGTGCCAGCCATTGATGGCCGCGACTTAGTTTTTTATTTGAAAAATAATAAGTTGGGAAAAATTAAAAAAATTTTACAAAATCAAGCTTAAAGTGGAATTTCTCGAATACTATACATTGAAAGTCAATGAAAATTTAATCACAGGTAACCTGAATCATCCTGAGCAAGAAAAAGTGCCAGCCATTGATGGCCGCGACTTAGTTTTTTTATTTGAAAAATAATAAGTTGGGAAAAATTAAAAAGATTTTTAAAACTAATGCTAAAAGTGGAATTGCACGAATACTATGCATTGGAAGTTAATGAAATTTTAATCAGAGGTAACCTGAATCATCTTGAGCAAGAAAAAGTGCCAGCCATTGATGGCCGCGACTTAGTTTTTTTATTTGAAAAATAATTAGTTGGGAAAAATTAAAAAAAATTTACAAAATCAAGCTAGACGTGGAATTTCTCGAATACTATGCATTGGAAGTTAATGAAATTTTAATCAGAGGTAACCTGAATCATCCTGAACATGAAAAAGTGCCAGCCATTGATGGCCGCGACTTAGTTTTTTTATTTGAAAAATAATAAGTTGAAAAAAATTAAAAATATTTTTAAAACTAATGCTAAAAGTGGAATTGCACGAATACTATGCATTGGAAGTTAATGAAATTTTAATCAGAGGTAACCGGAATCATCTTGAACATAAAAAAGTGCCAGCCATTGATGGCCGCGACTTAGTTTTTTTATTTGAAAAATAATAAGTTGGGAAAAATTAAAAATATTTTTAAAACTAATGCTAAAAGTGGAATTGCACGAATACTATGCATTGGAAGATAATGAAAATTTAATCACAGGTAACCTGAATCATCCTGAGCAAGAAAAAGTGCCAGCCATTGATGGCCGCGACTTAGTTTTTTTATTTGAAAAATAATAAGTTGGGAAAAATTAAAAAGATTTTTAAAACTAATGCTAAAAGTGGAATTGCACGAATACTATGCATTGGAAGTTAATGAAATTTTAATCAGAGGTAACCTGAATCATCTTGAACATAAAAAAAAACCAGCCATTGATGGCCGCGACTTAGTTTTTTTATTTGAAAAATAATAAGTTGGGAAAAATTAAAAATATTTTTAAAACTAATGCTAAAAGTGAAATTGCACGAATACTATGCATTGGAAGATAATGAAATTTTAATCAGAGGTAACCTGAATCATCTTGAACATAAAAAAGTGCCAGCCATTGATGGCCGCGACTTAGTTTTTTATTTGAAAAATAATAAGTTGGGAAAAATTAAAAAAATTTCAAAAATAATGCTAAAAGTGGAATTTCTCGAATACTATGCATTGGAAGTTAATGAAATTTTAATCAGAAGTAACCTGAATCATCTTGAACAAAAAAACGTGCCAGCCATTGATGGCCGCGACTTTGTTTTTTATTTGAAAAGTAATGAGTTGGGAAAATTAAAAATTTTTACCAAATCTAGCTAATAGTGGAATTTCTCGAATACTAAGCATTGGAAGTTAATGAAAATTGAATCAGAGTTAACCTGCAGAAAACTACCAAAAATAAAATTTCATAGATCAAATTTTATAAGAATATCACTTCGATGTTTAATACAATACATATTTATAAGATGATGATAGAATTAGCAATTTTTAATGTTGAAATTTTTGAATCGCCAGACTTATCTTGGTCATTGCCCAAGTTATATTAACAGGCATATGTCTAAGGCAAGTCTGGCGGTCCTTGTAGGACCTTATTCTTTTCCTTTTCGTTTTTTTTTGTAGCCTCTTCAATTCTTGTTTAATTATTCAAACTAACATTCGTATATTCTCTTGTTTGTGTTCCAAATCGATTCTTGAATTACTTGTCATTTTGATATTAATGTTTTAAATGATTACATTATCATATTTTATTCTTTATCTTTAATGTCAGTTGTTGATTTCCTCTTCTTAAAATTTTTTTCCCTATGTAGGATACATAGTGGGCAGCGAAACTCCTCTTCGTCCAGTGTTTTCGATTTTATTTTCATTTTATTCACAACACAATCTGTATGGTACCATCTGAAGCAATAGTCACACTGCACCCAATTTTTGCTATCTGCCTTATGGTCATTCTCATTGCATATAAGGCACAAATTTGCGACTGAGAAAGATGTTTCCAAGAATTTTCTTAGCATTCTTGGACGAGACTTTGAGAGGTTATAATTTAAATCCACTGGCTTTCCAATAATTTCCATCTCACCAAAGTAACATACAGCTAGGCCACAACTAGTTCCATCATGTTGTTGAGTGCTTTCAATTTTTATGATTTTGTAACTGCTAGTGGTGACACAATCCAATTTTAAAACATTGAATTGTTCAAGGAAATTTTTCCTCAGTTTCTCCGCAATATCGGTTAATCTCTTTTCAGAAAGGTAGCTATCAAGAGAATTGTAGATTCGGATTTCTTTATTCACGGTGTCAATGACATACAATAAATAGTGTTTGCTTTCCAGCACCGGTAAAAAGATCTTCTTATAAAGAGTAGGTGCACCTTTAATTGCGTAGATCATATCTTTAGTCAGCTTGTTATACTTTGGTGAAGCATTCAAAAACTTCATGGTTGTTTCGATGCTTACAACCAAGAAGTTCTTTCCGATATCATATTCCTTTAGTAACGTTAATAGATATGCATCGATGATGAAACTGTATACCATTCTAGACGGATTTCTCAATATTTGAAAGTCACCTAAAGTAAATCTACGCAATGTTGATGGAATTTCCCTGCAGGCAACTTTATTCCTTTCGTCTTTATCAAGCTTGTTGATTTCCAGCACTTTCAATTTTCGTTCTTGATGTGTGAGTTCCACATTTTCTTTTTCAGAAAAAAGGCAGACCGTGTAATTCTTTTTCAATTGGCTGCTACTTCTATAAAAGTCAGGATCAGTTGACAAGCCGTTTGCAAACAATTTTTGTTCTGGGTGCAGTCCATCGGATTTTCTGAGGGAATACCTTCTTTTCAAGGTCACGTTTGATTCTTCGTTGCTATTTTCATTTTCATTATCATTTTGATGATTACTAGATGTTACTTCGGCACAATCACCACCACTTTGTAGTTCCTCGACGTGCAAACTCGTATTTTCTCCGTTTTCGATTTCGACCACGTGAATTCCATTCTCCACATTTTTAGCATAACTTAGTGGTACCATAGCATTATTCAGCTGTGGTACAATGGTATTATTCGTCTTTGATTTTAAATTATCACTGATGCATTCGGTGTCCATGTCATTATCAATCTCTTCTTCATTATTTTCAACACGATTTTCACTTGCATTTCCATCCTGTAGGTCATCAAATTCATTTGTGGTAAAATCTTTGTTCAATTCACCTATTGCAAAGTTATCTTCATCGCATTCATTGCCATCATCAGCTGCTTCAGATAGAATTCGCTGCCTTCAGATTTTTCAGTGATGATATCATCATTCGTTTCCATTTCCTCATATTCCATCTTTAGTTTCTTCAATGTAGAACCGGTAAAGTAGGAACGACTCACAATCTTACCGTCACTTTTGTCTTTAACCTTTATCTTCTTCTTCCAAGATTCTTCTTTGGTTGTATCTTCTTCATCTTCATTTTCAAGTTCTGGTTGGTATTTTCGTTTTTTTATGGAGGTTTGCTTTAAATTTTTGGTAGCATTTTTAGATCTAATCTTGAAGGTATGCCTTGAGATCATAGCATTTACATATTCACGACTCATCTCCACATTTGCATCGAGAGAAAGATTCTTTCGACCCTCCATGGTTTGAACTTTTCGCAGCTTATTGTATCCTTCCACTCTCGAGTTACTCGCCCTTGGAACATCTTTAGGCAATGTTCTTCCGTTAATAAGCGGTAAGTAGCTAAGATATCGTTTTGTAACTTCTTCAGCAAACTCGGGAGCATAGTATATATTTGTTTGTGCTCCAACCTCACAAATTTCTTCAATGTTTTTCCTGCACACTTCTAGCATATTTGAGAATTCTTGATAGTAAGGACTTTGCCTGTAGAGGGTCTTCAATTCTTTTATAACCATGACTTCATCTTCCGTGTCTGTTGCAATCGTCTCAACAGATCTTTCAAAATCTTTTGGTTCGATGTCACACACTGATGCAAGTAATATTTTTAAGTGTTTCTTCATCTCGTCGTTTTCAGTTTTGGACAATAGGATGGGGTAAAAGTGATTCAAAATATCAACGCATTCGTCCATGCCTCGGGTGTCGATGATTTTTGCAAAAATTTCCTTCACAAACTTGCGTCCTTTCTTATTTTTTACAGTCTTTGTTCCCAATTCACAGACGTTCTTCATGACATGAGCACAGCAGAGATTAAGATGCACCAATGATTTATTGACATCCCTATTTCCCAAATCGATGTCGTAGCAGTAATTAAGGTATTGCAGTACACTCAGATTTGAAAAACTGCCCAGAACAGCCTTCACCATGGCCCAGCTGAAGTCCGTGACTACATTAGAAAATATTCTTCCTTTCAATTTATACTTGTATGTCCAATCGTAATTCAGCTTCCTCAATGCTTCGCCAATCGAAATATAATCATGGTTTTCCGAAAAAAGTTCCATAACTGGCACAATTTTATTCTTGTAATCGTAAACGAGGGCATAGTAGAGGACGGTTTTTTCACCCATTTTTGCGCAGACACTGCCTGTTGCGTCAAAGTAGCCCATGTTTTCTTCACTTTCTTTCAACATCAGTAATTGATCTTTGCTGTACATAATGCAGGAAAGTGGAACGGAGAGTTTTTGTAGAAACCTCATGCCAGACCCATTCATTTCATCCAAAATTTCATTTTCTAGCTTCATTTTGACACTCAAATAGTCGTCTTTATCTAGAGACTTTGACTTCATGATCGTCAGATCACTTTTGGCTTTCCTGTAGACATCATCAGAAAAAATGCCTTGAAGATATCCTTTTTTGACAATAACTTTGTTTGCTTCATTGATGCGCGCAATCGCGACATTCTGTGGTGAGTTATGTTCCAAACATTTCATCAAATTATCGCGTGCAAGTCCTCTGCACTGTCTTGCTAGTGGCTCATCACCGTGATTGAATATTCTTGTGTTGGTAAGAAGATGAAAGTTGACGTCCATATGCAGTTTTGGAGGATCTAGGAGCCTTAAGACGTACTTGCAAGGGCATTCGAAGTGTTTGCAGAAGAAAAAAATATCTAGATACCTCGTTTTTCTGAAGTATTGTTTTCCACGCACAGTTAAAACACATCCAATTTCAAATTTATTTACAATCTTTTCAATTGCCATCGTAGGGTAAATTCTGCTGTCCAAATCCTTTGTGTCTTGATGATGCATACGTGTCCACTCAGTGCTGGAGAAAATTACTTGACCAAATTGAAGAGTGCAATCTGTAAAACTACTAGGGCGTACTTTCTGAAGGTACTCATTATTGATACTCTCTTCAGTGGGTTTCTTAGTTGTTTTTTCAGGTTCCGCATTCTTCATTTCTATATCCCGCTGATTGACTTCAAACGTATTTTTGCATCCTAATCTTTCTTTAATGTTTATGGCATTCGGTTTTCCTTCAAAATCTTCTCGCCATTTGCGGAATGCATGAACACTCCCATTGCGCTTCATGACTTCCATTGCCTGAAATCCAGGCTTTAGAAAATCAGAAATGAAGAAATCATCATCCTTCATGTGATCAAATTTGTGTCTAGCGTATTCAAAATTTCCAGTATTGAAAATTGTAAAATTCAATGCACTGATCAAGTGAAACGTATCAACGCACCTCTTGCCGCAACCCGCAATGTCGATATCCGGACCTTCTTCATAAATCGCAAATTTTTCCACAAATTTGTTGTTCACAATCAGCAATTTTTGTTGATGCTCTGGCATTTCCTGGTTTGAAGAATTAATTTTTACCAGGTGCAGCACTTGAGTGAATCTTTCTTGCTGGAATTTAAAGTCTTCCCGGCTTTGGGGTATTATAAGGCCGAATTCACAAGGGTTCACAATGTTCAGATCCCACTCTTGCTGTTCACACTCATTATCTGGAATTTGCTGATTCATATCAAATTCTGTATTCTCATTCTGGTGTTTGACTGATTGTGATTTAGCTATTTGTTCCAATTTGAAATCTTCAATTAAGTTGACAGTCCGCATTTTTTTGCCTTTGTAGGAAGTGTTAGCACCTTCGCTTGATACTTCATTTGTTGCTCTATGACGTTCACGAATATTATTAGCTGATCTGTTATTTTGCAAAGCTTCCATTTCACATTTAGCGGTAAATGTCATCTTCCATTTATGCAGAGAATCCTTATATCTTTTACCTTTCCTACTCTCCAGCTCTCTGGCATGGAAGCCTTCTTCTAGAACTTCATACACAAAAGTGAGGTCATCCTCTTCATTACGATACATCTCGAGCTTGTTCTTTGCTTCAGTTTTGGACATCATAAAAATATTCAAAGTGATAACACTGACCAGGTAGGACATGAATGTACAATCTTTAGCACACTTCTCTCTTGGTGTGAGTTCTCCACGAAGATCTGTGATGCGCACTACTTCCCTAAACTTTTGATCATATTGCTCATCAATGGCTTTCAGGCCGATATTTCGAACCTTTCCTTTGTCCATTTGTTTGTATTCATCGGGTTTCAATTTCTTCCCGATTTTTTCAAGAGCATAGTCAAATTCTTTCTTCATTTGGTAAAACTCTTGCATGTTTTGAGGGATTCTGATAGGTAATTTGCATGGTAGGAGGATTTCATCACCTGCAACTTCGACGTCTTCCGGAGGTTCAGGATGTTTGGTACTATTCGACTCCTGTTCACAATTCTGTGCAGCAACAGGACTGCTTCTCGATGAAATATTCAATTCCAAATTTTTCTCTTGAGGCTTCGCTTCCACTGCATTCAAATCTTCCGGTTCAAGTTCATCCTGTTTTTCTTCATATACACTTAATTCATGATGATCAGAATCATCATCTTCCATTTCATTCCCTTCATCAGCTTGTTCTGCCTGCTCCCGGATTCTTTGAAACTCCTGATCGATGCTAACCAAGTTTTTCTGGATGTATCTATAGGCGATGTTCCTTGCTTTGTTGCTTGACGTCTTTATCTTGACATCTTCTAACCAGATTGCAATGGAAGCAATTGGTGAACCTTCTTTTTTCCCTTCTGAAAGTAAGCTTGCGGCGTTTGTTGCTGATGTTTGACTGATGGCAATTTCAACAACTTTTTGCGGAGTCAAGGTATTCTTAAAACCTTCTTTCCTGAAGCCTTTCTTCTTCACACATTCTGGAAATTGTGAAAAATATTATGTACCTGTATTTAACTATCACAATTGACAAAGCTGCAGTTGTGGAATCCCTGCAGACAGCACAACTTAGATAAACGACATTCTGTGTGGCCAGCACTACTTTTACCACAATAGTGCCTTGTAGACTGGAAACGAATCAATCGAACTGATTACATTGTTAGAGAAACACGCCAGAAAGAAAGGAAATTGTAGTTAGCTAGGAGCTTGCTGGTAAAATAAAAAAATCATAAAATAGCCATAATTGAGTGACGCCTTCTGCGCCACTAAAAAAATAGCACGGGCCGCCAAGACTCTATCTTGCCTCTTCTAGCCTGAATTTAAAAAAAAGCTATCTCTTTCGACACTGCAGATAATATTGTCTTTAACCTGAACCATTCACCATTATTGGAGAGCTAGTGATTCAAAGTCAAGATTAGCTACTTACGCCGGTTCATAGTGGCATAATAAATATTTGTTTTCCAATTATGGAACTAATATCATACTTTATCTCGCAAATTTCCATATTTATCTTTCTTTGAGCATTTAAATCGTGAAATAGTATATAATTAACACTCTATGTTTTTTAGTTTTGTGATGTACGAGGCAGGTACATTAAGGAAAATTTTATAATTTCGATATCTATTGCGCTGAAAAATGTTTCTCTATTCCTTATTCCATAAATTACCATCGATGCGCATACTTTCAGCGCTCCAACAACTTGTTACAATTGAAATGTGCTTTAGTTGTCTGTTAATGTTTACTTTTGTTAGGGTGATAGGGTGTGGGTGTATTTATGATTTACCCAAGGAGGATTTACCATTTTCTATCCCCTCCCGCTTTTCTCCTCTTACCCCCACCACAGACAAGAAAGTTTCCCTAAATGCAATTTTCAAATCGATTTTCGATACCTCCGCCCGAACGACGCGAGCGGCCAATTTCCAGCCAACTGGCTAACTTCCGACAACTGGCTAGAATTTCTGGCTAACTTCACGATGCTCTCTACGAGCATGAGATTTAAATTTTCGCGGTCAATAAAATGGCTGTTCAAGCGAATCCTTTTTGCCGATTTATTTCAGCCACACTTCAGTGGGCGCGCTTTTGTTTACATTCGTGCGGAATTACCTTTTTATTTTACGCGACAGCAACACACACGCAGCTTTGATGACCTCTTTTGCCTTATTTGTCACATGAAGGCGTATATGAGAAGAACAAAGGCGCGCCTGCATCTGTTGCTCAATTGATGGCGAGCTAAAATCAGCTAAAATCAAATTGGGCAAACCATCGTTATCAAGGACGTTTGCCTCTTATCAGAGATCCTGCTATCAATTTGATCGCCCCCATTCGAGCTGCATTATTATTCCCTGAACGAAACACAATGGTACGTATAATTACATCAAGTGGCTCGGCACGCAGGCCATCAAAGAGCACGGAAGCATCTCTCACAAGGCAGTCACTAATAAAACACTTTCGGTTATATAAGGTTGTGACAGAGGAAAGTAAAAGTGCGGCTGGAATGGACAAAGAAAATCAGCCAAGTCAGAAAAAGGGCAGCTCGAAGAGCAAAGTAAGGGCTCCTCCTAACAGAAAATCACCTGCTCTTCTTGCAGCAATGCGACAGGCTAAGCAAGCCCACAAAAAGACCAGCCCGAAAGATACCCTTGTCCTCAATCCCTTCCAAGTTGTATGTATAATTCATAATGAATTACATTACAAATAATTATGAGTTAATATAATTAAAAATTATTATTATGAATTAAAATTAAATTTACACAACGATCCTTTATATTATTTTTTAATTTAAATACTTTTTAGGCTGAAGATGCAAAAAATGTAGTTCAAGGCCCTACAGCTATGATAACTGAACCCAGGATGGCAGAGCATTTTTGCTTTTGGGATAAGGGCTATCCTGAGTGTCCAGAACGTCTGACACAAACTGTTGAGAGGTCAGTTATCTGAAGTAATTGTCCTTAACAGTCCTTAATAGTTTTAAACCATTTGTTTTAGATGCAAAGAACTGGCATTAGTTGATAGATGCCTCTCATTGGAACCTTACTCTGCAACACATGAAGATGTCCTTGCCATACACACTGAAAAACTTATTAATCTTTTAAAGTCAACCGACAAAAGCAAAAACTGGGATGAACTGGAGGAAATATCTTCAAAATACGATGCAGTTTATATCCATCCAGTAATTATTTGAATTTTTCTTTTCGATCTTAAAACTAAAAATAATATTTTATTTGCTCAGGTCACCTATGAAATGGCATTTCTTGCTGCTGGCTCGGCTACAAAACTAGTTGAAACTATTTGCAAAGGGGAGGCGCAGAATGGCATGGCTTTAATTAGGTGAAGTTAAAATTAAATCTAAATAGTAACATTTTTGTTAATCTGAATTTTATGTTTAGACCACCTGGTCATCATGCAATGGAGGATGCATTCTGCGGCTACTGCTTCTTCAACAACGTTGCCGTTGCTGCTCGAAAAGCTTTGGACAATGGTTGGGCAAAGCGGATCCTGATTGTTGACTGGGACGTACACCATGGCCAGGCCACCCAGCAGCAGTTCTTCAATGACCATAGAGTCCTTTATTTCTCAGTCCACCGTTTTGAGAATGGGGAGTTTTGGCCAAACCTGAAAGAATCCGATTTCAACTTTGTCGGTGCTGGCTCTGGAGCCGGCTGCAATGCAAATGTTCCATTAAACAAAACAGGAATGGGTGATGCTGACTACTTGGCCATTTTCCAATACTTGCTGCTTCCACTGGCACATCAGGTTTGACTAAAATATACTTCAAATGTCTTACCATACATTAATTTTAGGCTGCTAAAAGTTAATTTCAAATGAAATTTGCAAACTTTGAAATTTAATGTTTCAATTTTTAGCATGGATTTTTATCGATTCAAAGTATGGGGCTTTGTAAGTTGCCATAACGTCACACCTAAAATTTATTATATTTTCATGTTTGGTTATGTTTTTTTAAATCAGTTTCAGCCTGATTTAGTTCTCGTTTCTGCTGGCTATGACGCTGCAGTTGGATGTCCAGAGGTGCGATGAGTGAATATTCATTCAAGCACCTAGAATTTTGGCATTTTTTTTTTTACTTTCAAAATTGATACCTTTTAAATTTGAAATCCCTCCTTGCTTAAATTTGCTTTGTTTAATCTTTTATACAATTAATAATAAATTTTTTGTGTTCAATTTTAATTTCATTATAAGATCATTCCTTCAGTTTGTGCCAGATCTTGTTTTGGTTTCTGCTGGTTACGACTCAGCCCTAGGCGATGAAAAGGTACATTATTTGCCAAATTCTAGGATGCTTAAAAAGAAATAAAAGTGAATTGTAAAACTTAAAAATGTTTAAACTTCACTTTTGTAGGGAGAGATGAACTTGACGCCTGCGCTCTATGCCCATCTTACAAATCTTCTGTCTGTGCTTGCAAATGGAAAGCTGGCAATTCTGATGGAAGTGAGTTGTTATAGTGTTTTTTGATACTCGGAGAAATAATTGTCATGCTAATGCATAGGGAGGCTACTGTTTGCGGTCACTTGCAGAGTCGGCTGCTCATACTTTGAGAGCTCTCCTTGGTGATCCATGCCAACCCCTGGGTAACCTTCCAGCCCCATCTGAAAGTATATGCGAGTCAATTGTCAACACGCTGTACTGCCTACGACCTTTCTGGGATGCTTTTAAGCACCACCCAACAGTCAAGGACGAGAGAGCTAACGAAATGAAAATCCACTTTCCCGAAGTAATCTGGAAAGGACCTAATGAGCCCCCAGCAACGGTTTTTGCAACTAGAGATTGCTATCCCATCCAGAGTGAAGAGTTCAAGTCGTCCGTCAATGCTAGGCTTGACTCATTAATCTCTGGTTTGTGTATCGATAACATGCATTAAGCAAAGTCATAATCAAACACAAATTGCAGGCTACAACCTCAATGCAGCTCCCCATAAACTTGGATTGATCTACTGCGAGACAATGATGCAACATGCTAACGAAGGCCAATCCACCCATGTTGAAAGTCCCAAGCGAATTTCAGCAATTTTTGAACGGCACAAGGAATATGAATTGCTGGACAGATGTCACATCTTAAAGGTAAATAATTGCTTTCTTAATACTTAAAGTAATTTATCCTGTCGATTTGAAGCCTGCCAAAATAACTAGAGACAAACTCATCAAAGTGCATTCCGAAAGCCATGTTGAGAGCATGCGGAGAACTAGCGAGAAGTCATTTCCTGAACTTGCTGATTTTGCCCAGTCATTTAATTCCATCTACTTCAACAAAGATACTTACAAATGTGCTGAATTGGCAGCAGGATGTGTTGTCAAGGCAAGACTTCAAGGATCAAGAAATTCAATTCTTATTCAATCTATTTCTTCTCTCAGGCTGTTGATTCTGTGATGCAAGGTGAATGTAGGGCAGCAGCAGCCATTGTCCGCCCGCCAGGCCACCACGCAGGCACTTCTTTGCCATGTGGCTTTTGTATCTTCAACAATGTCGCCGTTGCAGCCCAACATGCATTGGACAACTATAATCTGGAAAGGTTAGATTTGACAAGGTACATAATACAATTGTTGCTTATTTTAATTTCATAGAATTCTGCTTGTTGATTGGGATGTGCATCATGGCAACGGTACACAGGAAATGTTCAAGAAAGATCCTCGTGTCTTGTATGTGTCAATGCACCGCTACGACAACGGCACATTCTTTCCAGCAAATATATCTACACAAGAAGCTGAGGCAGCTAATGCTGATTATGTAGGCAGTGGATTGGGTGAAGGATATTGCGTCAATGTGCCTTGGAACAAGGTTTTAACTGCTAGATTATTTTAATAACGAGACTAACTTATCAGTTACTTCTGTTGCAGAAAGGGATGGGTGATGCTGAGTACTTAGCTGCATTTTTGCAGGTTGTGCTTCCAATTTCTTACCAGTTCAATCCGCAGCTTGTTCTCATCTCTGCTGGTTTTGATGCAGCTATTGATGATCCTCTTGGAGGCAAGTATTTTTTTTTAAGTGTAATAGGAGAAAAGTTATTTATTAAACTTGCAGGTTGCAAGGTAAGCCCTGAGATGTATGGGCTCATGACTCGATGGTTGCAAGGATTAGCTGGAGGAAAAGTTGTCATGGCTCTCGAAGGGGGATATAATGTGACCAGCATCTCCTATGGATTCACAATGTGCAGCAAAGCTTTGCTAGGAGACCCAATCGCACCAATGACGGCCACTAGAGCTACTCCCAGCTCCAGTGCAATTTCCAGCATTAGAAAAACCCAACTGGCCCACAGTCGCTTCTGGTCTTGCCTTGGTTTCTTTAATTATTGTCTGCCATATCGAGATGGGGAGGTTGTCATGGGAAGGTAAATTTTAATTTTTTTTTTTTTTTTGATATTGTAATCAGGCAAATTTTCTTAGCTATGATGCTAAAACAGATGTAGATGAACTAGATCAGGCATTGTCAAGCCTGAGTCTTTCCTCGTCCATTTCACCAGGAGTGTCTTCCACCCAGTCTCCAGTTGATTCAGACAAGCCAGGAATCTCGGAGGCAAGCACCTCTCAAGGAATTTCTTCTAGCGCAGCATCTTCTCCTGATGGAGAAACAATTAGGCATGATTCCACTGATAAGGCTCCAGTTCAGACCCTGGAAGACTATTTGCGAGAGCTGCAATCTGTAAGATCTGTAGACTTGGCTTATACTTTACTTTGACTGACTGATTGAAATTTTAGCAGGGAGATGAGTTTAGTCTTGTTGTACCAATTTCCGACTGTCCTCATTTGGACCGAGTTGAGCCTCTGCCTGAGAACGGCTTAGATATCAATCAAAATTGTGGCGCATGCGAAAAGGAAAACCACGCAGAAAACTGGGTGTGCTTGACTTGTTATGAAGTAAAAACAAATCTGTGTAATTATATTTAATTTTAAATGCAATTTAAATAACAGGTCATGTGCGGAAGATACATTTGTGGGCACATGAAAATGCATAGTGAGCAGCACTCACACCCTTTGGTTTTGAGCTACTCTGACCTCTCTGTGTGGTGCTATGGGTGCGAGAGCTATGTTGATGCACCGGTAAGTTTAAGACATTTCATTGAATTGATTTTTTATTTATTTTTTAATCATTGTTCTAGGCACTGCACGAAGCAAAAAATATTGCTCACATTGCCAAGTTTGGAACAGAGAAGCCGTGGACATATGGAGAAATCAAAATGGTTTGATGAAAGCTTAAAAGTTGTTTTACTAAACCCAGCTATGCAGCAACTTGTTTAGTTTTACCAAAGCTAATGACATACCTCGCATTGCCTTGCAAAAATATAGGAATGCCTAATTTGCATGACAAAAAAATTCCATGAAGTATACATTTTGTGTACTTCTTATGACAATTTCAACTAATTTGCTTTTAAAACGTACCACAGTAGCATGTTAGCACACAAATTTCACTGTGCCTTATTCAGCAGAAAATTAATGTATGTATTTTTGCAGTCTCATATAAAAGTCTTAACTCCTAATGCTCAACATGTGGACCAATAGGGATTTTTGCCATTAAAATAATATAATAGAATTAGCTTCCAGAAATTAAAAACTTTCTGTGATTGGTGATTCTGTGTGCATGTACCAAAATAATGTCTTATTTTTCATGATTTCATTGGATAACATAATAAATTATTTGAATAAACTTAACTTATATTTTTATTTAAAAAGCCATGATAATTCAGTCGCAAATAATTGTAGATTAAGGGCAACAAATATAATATAACATGACAGTACAATTATTGTTCCAAAAGCTCTACTTCAGTCAAAATCAGTCCCAGTTGTGCCATAGTCTTTGTAAATGATGAAACAAGGTTTCCACTAGCAGCTCTTTTCCATTGAGGCATGGCTTCAGTGCTCAGGTGTGGATAGAATCTTATTCGATGTGGCTTTTGGGTCATGTTGTACTTCCGAAGAGCGCCTTCAAATTTATGATCTACAGTGCCTGGGAAGGCACAAAATACACGACATTTGAGTCGGTGGTTTTTCCAGTCCTTTTTACACTGCTGCAACACTTTGTGAGCCTTTTTAACACCAACTTCCTTGCCAGACAATCCTGTCTCGTGAACATGGAAGCGTCTTGTTATTTTGTAGCGCCTTCCATTGGGAGTTACATAAACTTTAGCAGGACTAGGGACCAGCATTGGAAATCTGAAAGTAGCATAATATAAAAATATTTATCAAAACATTATTAAATTATTCAAACCTGGGTACAATGTAAATTTGGCTAGTGACTAGATGTACCGCATTGAGTGGCTTTGGATGTGCTAGGCCAGAGTCCCTTAGGTGGCTGGCCAAAAACCACACTCCCCCTTGGTGAAAGAAACCAAAGAACAGTACAGCCAGGGCGTTGAGCACATACCAGGATTTCTTCAGCCACTTGCGGTAATTCAGGATGAACTGGGCGTGCAGAAATGTAAGGGGTATCACAAGGGGCAATAAAAAACGGGGCTCTTGGTGAGGGAAAATGGACAAGGCCAGTAAGGGGACAATAAAGCTGGCGTTCATAAGAGAGGTAACTGACTGGGCTTTTGGAAGCTGGGACCATTTCCTCATTATCGCGAATCTTCCAATTTTCACAACACCCATGTATCCAGCTATGCCTAGCATTCCGAACATCAAAGGTACGTTTACCACCAGGTGAAGCCATCGTGGGTGCAGGCCATGGTTTTTTAAATTTGACGTTTGGGAATTGTACCTAAAATAAAATTTAAAAAAAGTATTCATGCTTTTTGTCTTGAGCATAAAAATAATTTCTTACATAAGAAAATTTAGAGGAGTCACAACAAAATTTGAGCCCAAAGATATTTTGGAATTTGAAAGCTCAGCGAGCGTCAAATAGCCATAGTAAAAGGAATCTGCGGTTATAAAAATTATGGCAGATATTGCACCAAAGAAGCACAAGGTGAAGATTCTGTAGTGAAAATGCGACCAGTCAACCGCTTTTGATCCCATGCCTCGGTGTAACCAGGAAAAGAGGGCTGGTGCTGCAAAGCCAACAAAGGTGGGACGGTTGAAAATGCCTGCGACGGTGACAAATGCAATCGTTGCACAGTGGCGTACGGTGTGGCTAGGCAAAGAGCTTCTTAAGCGCGCCAATTTGGCTCTTTCAACAGGGTGCTGTCGGCCTAGTGACTCATATTTTTCAATTATCAGGTCCTCTCTCCAAATCACCTAAAAAATAATTAAAATTAAATTTTGACAGGGATTGCCAAAAGTTATTTCACCTCATCAGAATGGTGCATACTATCCAAGACAAGGCTCAGTAGCACCGAGAGGAGGATCATCTCGAAGGTGTTAGAAAATGTCCTAGTGCCAAAAATCAGGGCACAATAAGAACTGGCAAACACTACCAGCCTGGACGAGTAGTTCTGGCCGTAAGAATGGCACATATGCCATAGACAAAAGTCACAGATGAGTGAGAGACAACACATGACCAGTCTTGGAAGGACCATCAGAATGTACGGAGTCACAAGGTTAACGCCAAAGAAATTTTCTGTGAATATACTAATCCACTTCAGGATCTCCAAGGGTATCCCAATGGTCGTGAACGGAAGGGCAATGCTTCTCAGAGGGAAGGAGGTGTTGAACTCCCATACCCGGTTCACATCCAGCTCAAAAATGTCACCTAATTTAATAATAAATTTTAATGAATTAAAAAATATAATAATCCATACCAGCAACAATTTCGACGGATTGAAAAAACTCATCAGGCTGGACGTAGCCATTCTGAGGCAGGATGGTGAGGAAAAACCTCAAGGCTACAAGTAACCAATAAGTTCTCAACTTTAGATTTGAAGGGTGGTTGTTTTCCTCCATCTGAGGTATCTCTTCGTTATATTTTCCTTTTTTCTTCTCATTTCGAGCCGTTTCTTTGTTGCTCATTTTTATGAATTTTTTTCTTCCTCTTTTGTGTCCAGAAAGCAGGAACCAAAACCGCCTGACGAGTTCAAAGTTCAAACTATAGTTGTAATTCCATGCTGAAATGCAAATTTTCAAAAATTAACGAAAGTTTTACACTTCTTAAAAAAATAGCAATATGTATTTTGGAAAATCCACGCCCAAAATATCAATGAAGTCGCTGAGTGAGAAGGTAAAATTGGTCATAAATTTGCGGACTTTGTTTTATTTCAACTTGTTATTGCGTCAGATCACTTACTTATTAGGCATGGCAGTTACTTCACATCTTGAATAAAGTACCAGCACTCAATTACCATTACAAATTTCGTCAGAAAAGTCGGCACGGGCGTTGATATTGATCCGCATAAACAAAAATTGAATTTTCCGCCCACCACCCGTCCTCCCGCAGCTGTTTTCGCATCAACAATGCGGATACTCGGACCAATCAGAAGTCTCAACGTAGTGATGTCTCTCTCTGATTGGCCCAATGGTTGGAATCCACGTTCCACGTCCTTACGCATCTGGTGCTGGATTTTGCCTGCATGTCATGAAATTTCTTATTCAATGTACAATCTTTCGCTAATTTAGGCGGAGTTCGTTCACAAGTTTCAATCCTGAACATCTCTCCTTAGTGTTTTATTAGGTAAGAAATAAATTTGTTCAATTTAAGGCCTACAATCAGTGAATTCGCGTCAACTTTTCGGTCAACACGACCAATGCGGTTTCTTCCGCATCACCAACAATCGCTCCCCGTGTATTCATTTTCAGTTTTTTTTGCGAGTGTTTTATTTTCTAACAAATGGAGCACTATTACTTCCATCACTTAGAAAAAATTATAAACATGTAGTTTCAGTAATGAAAATTATGCAATATATAATTTATCATAAATTTTTCTTCAGTAATTTTATAATTTTTCTTTATATTTTTGCATTAATTCATTCTATTTTTTCAGATCATTCAAAATGGGACGGTGGCTTTGGATAGCGTTAGCTGTCCTTTTTAGTTGCATTTTACATGCCCATTCGATTGCTGTGATGAGCGTAGACATTGGAGGAGAATGGATCAAAGTTGGAATTGTTTCGGTAATTAATATTTTATATAGTTATACACATTCATTTTTTTTCTAATAAAAACTATAGCCCGGCATCCCTATGGAAATTGTTCTGAACAAGGAGTCCAAAAGAAAAACACCAGCAGCGATTGCATTTCGAAACGGCGAGCGCCTCTTCGGTGAGGACGCTCTTAATTTGGGGGTCAGGTTCCCCCAAAACACTTACAGCTACATTCTGCCTTTACTGGGTCAAAAGGTCAACAGCTCAGTTGTGCAGAGATTCAAGACGCAATTTCCCTATTACAAGATTGAAGAGGACCCAGAGAGGGGAACTGTTGTCTTTAGGCATGACGAGTATGAAATCCCAATGTCCTCCATCACCTTTAAAAAAATATTATATGTTTAATGTTTTTTAGTGAAACTCGATTTACTCCGGAAGAACTGATTGCTATGATGCTTCAACAGTGCAAGAGAGATGCTGAAGCTGCTGTCGACCAAGCAGTAACTGAGGTAGTGTTGACTGTGCCGGCTTACTTCGGACAAACTTCGAGGAGAGCTTATCTTTCTGCGGCTCAACTGGCTGGTCTTAAGCCTCTTCAACTCATTAACGATTACATGGCTGGTAAAATATTTGCTTTTTTGCTGCTGGTTTATGGAAAATAAATTTTTTTCCATCTCTTCCTCAGTGGCTATCAACTATGGAATATTCAGAAGAAAAGACTTCAATGAGAGCGCACAGAATGTGATATTCTACGACATGGGTGCCACAAGTACAGTGGCTTCTGTGATCAGTTATTCGATTGGAAAAGGCAGGGACGCTGATCCTCAAGCTACTGTTCTTGGTGTTAGGTAAGAAAATTTTGTGTTAAGGTCAGCAAAAGTAGAAAATTTAAATTCTATTTAAGTGTTGACCGGACTCTTGGAGGTTTGGAGATGCAACTCCGGCTGAGAGACTACCTTGGCAAAAAGTTTAACGAAATGAAGAAGACTCCAAATGACGTTTTCAAGAATCCCAGGGCACTGGCCAAGCTTTTCAAAGAGGCTGGCAGGGTTAAAAACGTTCTTAGTGCTAACAACGATCATTATGCTCAAGTAAAATTTACATCAATATAAATTTTACAAAAATTTAATCAAAAAACTTAGGTGGAAGGTCTTCTTGACGAACAAGATTTTAAATTGCAAGTCACAAGAGAGCAATTCGAAGAGCTTTGCACTGACCTCTTTGCGAGATCTGGTACTCCTATCACTGCCGCCCTCGAAATAGCTGGACTTACAATGGAAAGTATCAGCCAGGTGGTGTTAGTTGGTGCAGGTACTAGAGTTCCCAAGGTACAGGATGCACTGACTAAAGCCACGGGTGTTACCCTGAGCAAAAATATAAACGCTGATGAAGCAGCTGCCATGGGTGCTGTTTACAAGGCTGCTGACCTCAGTTCAGGATTCAAAGTCAAGAGATTTGTGACCAAAGATGCCGTGATTTACCCTATTCAGGTAGATAATAAAACCTTCATATGTTTCCTTATTCATTTTGTATCCATTAATAGGTTGTATTTGAGAGGAAAGTTGATACAGAGGGTACCCCAGAAAATCCTGTCTACAAAACAGTCAAGAGAACACTCTTTGGCCGAATGAATCCGTACCCTCAGAAGAAGGTCTTGACCTTCAACAAGAACTCTGAAGATTTTTCCTTTAACGTGAACTACGCTGAACTGGATTACCTCAAGAAAGAGGACATTGAGTAGGTTTTTCCAATAATTTTTTTTATGAAATTCTAAATTAATGTACAATTTTAGTGCATTGGGTTCTCTCAGTCTGAGTCAAGTAGCATTGAGTGGAATTGTTGCTGCTCTAGAGAAGAACAATGGCCCCAATGTGGAGGCCAAGGGAGTCAAAGCTCATTTCAACATGGACGAGAGTGGAATTTTGCAGCTAGTGAGTGCGGAGCTGAGCTTTGAGAAGACCATTACTGCTGAGGAGGAAAAAGCTCAAAAAGAAGAGGATGATGTTGATTCCACTCTGTCGAAACTTGGAAACACCATCAGCAAACTGTTCTCAAGTGATGAGCAAAAAGCAGACTCGGCCTCAGAAGAGAAGGTGGAGGAAGCCGATCCAAGTACGACCACTACTCCAGCACCCTCTTCTAAAAGTGAGAAAAACGAAACTGCGCCTTCAGAAGCACCTAAGCCAAAAGTCACCATCATAAAGGAAACTTTGAAGATCAACGAAGAAAAGCTCGATCTGGTTGATCTTGATGGTAACCAGTTTGCCAGTTCAAAATCAAAGTAAGCTAGTTTTGGAATATTGTTGCATTTTTTTTTTTTTAATTTTACTTTTCCTAGACTAACCGCATTGGATGAAATTGACGAGAAGAGAAAGCGTCATGAGGGAGCTCTCAATGCTCTCGAGAGTTTCATCTTGGACTCGAGGATGCGTCTTGAGACCGAGGAGTTTATTGCAGCTGGCAGTGAATCAGAACGGGAAGCACTGAGCTCTGCTTTGAGCAAGGCAGCTGACTGGCTCGAAGAAGAAGGTTTCACTGCGGAAACTGAAGATTTGGAAAAGCAGTTGAAGACATTGCATGATAGTGCAAAAGCAATGTTGAGGAGAGTCGATGAGCACCGCAACCGACCGGAAGCGTTGGCTGCCCTAGAAAAGACTATCGAAGGCAGTCAGAAATTCCTTGCTATGGCAGAAAACCAAACCAAAAATGCTCCAGAAGAAGAACGCATTTTTACAGAAATCGAAGTTACTACCCTCAAGAAGGCAATCAAAGACACTGAGGTAATAAAAATTAAAAATAATGAAATGTTAATGTACTCTTAAAATAATTTTTAGGAATGGAAAACCAAGAAAGTGGAAGAGCAGGCTGCACTTCCTTTATCTGAAAATCCAAAGCTCACTGTGAGAGCCATTGTCGAGAAGATGACTTCCCTTGATAGAGAGGTGAAGTATCTGGTGAACAAAGCCAAAAACTGGAGACCCCCTAAGAAACCTAAGGATGACAAAAAAGGTTAGTATTTTCGTTCTATAATAAATTTAAAAAATTTTCGTCGATAATTTCAGGTGAAAAGAATGCAACTGAGTCTGCAGAATCTGAGAAAGTTTTGGATGATGGTGTGAAAGTCGAAGTCAACGACACAAAGCCTGCTGAAGATACAAAAGAGAAAGAGGAACCCAAAGAGACTGAACCTGTTCTTGAATTGGACGGAGCGGTTTCAGACGAGCCTACACTCCAGGAATCGGAAAGCAAGGAAGAAGAAAGCAAGCAGGAGAAAGGTCAGTTTTATTTTTACTATAAACAGAAAGTAAACATTCATTATGCCATGAACCGCGTGGCCAGAATTGCAAAGTGCGTACAGCAAATCCGCGGGCCACAAATTTTATTGCTCGACAAAACTGTTGCAGGAGAACCGTCATGGTTAACTTCCGCTCTCATAGTCACTACAATACACATCCTTTTTCAATTGGCCTCTGATTACATACTACCCTGACCCTTTTTGTAACATAATGTTCCTCTAGGTTTGTTACCATTTATTTCCTCGGGGATACTAACAGCTACATAATAAGACTGGTATCATTTTTAATGTGTGAAACCCCCTAACCTGGCCAAATTTAATTGAGCTTCATAGTTATCATTAGTTTTTTAAAACCAAACATATAACTAATAAATTGACGTGCTTATTATTATTTTGCAGATTCTCAAAAGACTCCCAAAGAGGAGTTGTAAACTCGACTGCCTGTGAAGCTGTGCTCGTCCTTAAGTCTCAATGACGCACACGTCGACCCTCCAAAACACAATTATTATATACTTACTTACGCCCCCATCCCCTAATCATGTTCGATTATCATCTCAACCTGTGAAAGCGGCCCATCGTTTTGTGACGGCCATTCAATTGCACAGTGCCTGCGTGCCCCGTTTGCAGACAAGAAAGTGTGTGTTATTGTTGTTATCTCTGGCAAAAAAAAATGTGTGGGTGTGATCGTAACCATTGGGACTCTCATTCCATGATAACAGTTGCAAATTAAGGAGCATTCCTTACAATGTATTTTCCCCCAGCAACCGAATCAATCCCTGTACTTGTTACACTGTTTTATTTCATAGAGGTGGGGCTATATGTTGGTTGATATGAGCTGGTAAATGTGAAAGGAGTGTGTGGGAAGAATGTTTACAATAAAATATTTATTTGACATTCGTTAAAAGTGGGTGCTTAAATTATTTCAACACAAGAATACACAATTTCAGTGTCTTTATTCTTCAATTAATTAAAATGGCATACACTCTTGCTCTGACTGGAAAACTCAAATTTAGTTGTTGGCGCCTACTTTTTGCAGATCAATTTTCTCAGCTAATGTACGTAGGTCCAATCAAAAAATACTATTCATTGTAAAAAGTTGAGCCACAGTATTATTTTTTTCCATTCCAATGTTTTTGCAAACAAGACAAATCAAACGTAAAGTTGACATCAAAATGCAAACAGCTCAACACAGGAATACAGCTGACGGTGCCTTGTCTTAACTGAGTGAAATCCTAACAATTAATTAACAATAGCGGATTCACAGCCATATTTGAAATTAAGGTTTAAGGTTTCAATTTTACAAACTACGTGGTAAACGACACGTTCCGACTTAGGTGACTGGACGTCAATTTTCACGTAGGGAAACAATACAACAAACTAAAAGCAATTTAAAAATTCACCACTGACGCAAACACGCAAAATTTACCGCACGCGCTTCACTTATCATAATTGCTGTAGACATAAAAAAAAAATGCACACTGTTTTCTCAGAGAATTCGTATTGAATATTGATAGAAGTTTTTGTCGGGAACATGGCACTGCGATTCGAGGTACGCTTGCCGCCGCGAAAGTTTGTGGAGATTTCACAAGCGCGGCTCAATGGAAAAGCTCCAAAAGTTAAAAACAACAGGAAAGGGAAGAAATAAGTATAAAGATACTCAACAAGAAAGAAGTGAGATTTAATTTTCCTTTTCTAAATCAATAATATAGGCACCGCAGAAAAGTTACAATCAAATTAATTTTCCAGAGTCTTATTTTAATCAAATTCATTTGAATCTCTGCTGTCCAGCATATCCAGAAACTGTTAGTCATTTTTTTTTTTAAACAAAATCACGAAAAATTGTTAACATCAATGAGCGAGCTTAAAATGGAAATAGTAATCAGAGAGGAAAGGCGCCTTTGATGTTAAGCTCGAATAAAAATTAAACAGCTCATTATAAAGTTCTTCACACTTCTATTATCACACAACACTCTCATCATTGGACTTGGGCGTCTGACGGCGCGGCTCGAATACTAGGCCAGCCGGAGCCGCGGCTGCCATCGTGTTTGGCAGGCTGTAGACGTTCTTCCTGAGCGACGTTTGACTGGCGTTGGCCGAGTGACTGCCCTTGAGGCCGTTGCCGTTCAGGATTCCGACTAGCCAAGACTTGAGAGATCCGCGGTGATTGACTTTGTGCGCGCTAAGACCAGGCGCATCCATGGCCAGGTCATCGACGGGCAACTCGTGCCCTTCAAGGGAGCGCCAGCGCTTGGGTGGAATGAGCGGGGTGCCCTCTTCGGAACAGGCTGACTCGTTGCTCTCGTGCTTGCTGAGTCGGCCGTTGGGCAACACCGGCGAGGGCGTTGGTGGCACCACCACCGTGACACAGCAGTCCTCGAGCGATTTGGCCTCACGTGGCCGCACTAGACGTTTGGCCGCTTGGCCGCGGATCGAGGGGAACGGGTCAAAGGAGCGTGACACAGTTGGAGCAGTGCTGAGATCGAGCGGGCATGTGACCACTGAAGAGCCGCCGCAGCTGCCCTTGGGCCCGTGATGGCCATTCCCGTCCATTAGTGAAGCGTCCGTCGTGTCATTTAGGGAGACGGTGCGAAACGCTGTCGAACTTGATGGTGATGGTTGCGAGGTTTGTGGCGCCGCGAGACTAGTGCTTACACCCACGCGGCGCCGAACAGGGGTTCCGATGCCACCAGGGTTGCCAAGCACTGAACCCGAATGTCTGCAAAAAAATTAGTAAAACAAAGTTTGAGGTAACTATATTTTTTTTTGCAGTATGAATAAATTTATTCAAATAATAAATAAGGATTTGCCAAAAGCCCTTTAAATTATTCAGGGGAAGTCGGAAGTAGATTTTAATTAAATGTGTGCAACTTGTGAAACACAAAGAGAATGCGGGTTGCCCATTCTATGAAAATAAGGGGTTTCAATCATGTATGAAATCCACCAAAAGTGTTTTCATTGTATTAAACTCGATGTTGGAATTGATTTCATTTTTTGAACTTTGCCTATCAACAAAGATTTAATCTTATTAAATAAAAATACCTTCCAGAGAGTTCCGATCTACAGAATAAGGGTGGAGGTAGATTGTTAGCGTCCACATTTCTCCTTTGAATGGCCAGAGGAGTGGCTGACACTAGCCAGTGTGTGCTGACTGCGCCCTTTCCCTTGAGGAAGACAGGGCCGCGGTCCTCCACCACATAGAGACCCTCGCCCAGTTTGTTCAAGGCGTTTCTGCACTCTTCGCTAATGTGGATGCGCAGCGCTTCGCCGTTGCTCTCCATTCGAGAGGCCGTATTTACTGTGTCACCAAATAGGCAGTAGCGTGGCATTGTCAGGCCCACAACCCCAGCAACAACAGGACCTTTAAGAATGAAGCATTAGAATCCCAGAAAAAATTTCACTTTTACTTTACCTGTGTGAATTCCTATTCGGAGCTTGAGTGTCTCCTGAGGTCGGTGGGCTACCCTGTGACTTTTGACTGCAGCAAGAAGGTCCAGCGCCATTGAAGCAATTTCCCCAGCATGCTTCTCATTTTTTAGAGGCAGTCCGCTGACCTGAAAAAAGCTCCTAGTAGTTTTTTGATCAAGAAAGGATGTATAAAGGATAACGTACCACCATATAAGCGTCCCCAATGGTCTCCACTTTATACACGTCGTACCCTTGGATAATGCTGTCAAAAAGGGTGTAAAGGTCGTTCAAAAAGGTAACCACTTGCAGTGGAGTGCTCTCTGCTGACATGGAGGTGAATCCGACAATATCGCTGAAGTAAATTGTCACAGAGTCATACGACTCTGGCTGAACACCAATGCCCATTGTCAGGTTCCGCGCCACAGGCCTAAAGTTTTTTTTATTCATTAGTTTTCATTGCATGTAGTCAAGCCAAGAAAAAGTGAAAAATAATTAAGGAGGTTTTATCAAAAGCTAGCAGAGGTCTACTATAATGCATGGTAAAAAAAACATATCTGTCAAGTTGACCTGAAATTTTACGTAGGATTCCAATTTTTTCCAAATAAAAACTTACGCTGGTAGCATTCGGTGAAGCAAGTCCTCAGTTTTCTGCTTCTCTTCAAACAGCAGTCTAGTTCTCTCGGACACAAGCTCTTCTAAGTGATTAGCATATTTGACCATCATGTCCATCATTTGGTCAACAATATTGTGGTGCCTAAGTGAAGTAAATTAAAAATTACTTTTTAAATAAAATAATTAAATGCACTCACATTCCCTCCCTCATTTTCTTGAGTTGTTCTCTTATGTTGTGAAAATCAGGTCTGTTTTCTGGCTGCTCCTGCCAGCAAGCAGTTATGCAGTTAGTAACATAATCTGGACATCCAGTGTCTGTATCATAGGTTATCGAAAGGTCTGGTCTGAATGGCTCTTTTTTTGGCCCATAACGACCCTCCTTTACCCTCCGTATTATTTCTGTGGCAAAAAAGTTAGACCTTTTGGCTTGACAGAAAAAAAAAATGAGCAAATACCTTTAGGATCTTCAGTACAAGGACCGAATGGCCCTCGGCGGCCAATAATTTCATATAAAATAATTCCAAATGAATACACATCACCCTTCTGGCTGATTTTTGTGGATGGATTTACACCACGCAATAGCTCGGGCGCTTTCCAAAATAAATCTGAAAGGTTGTTTAAAATAAATAGCTTAAAATATATTATGTACTGTGACGCACTTCTATAGTACTGGTGCTCCCCTACACTCTCATTGTCAGCGTTTTGTCTGAGCTCGTGGAGTCCAAAATCGGCCACCTGTAGTACCCACCTGCTGGTGACTACACAATTGCTGGATTTCAGGTTGCCGTGACAGCCCAAGAGGGAGTTGTGTAAGTATCGCATACCCTAAATTGTTATATTTAAGTAAATAAATTTAAAGGCATAAATATGAGTAACCTTTATCAAATCATGAACCAACGAAGATATGAACATAGAATCTAGTTTGATGTCTTCATTTTCGATTATGTCCTGAAACATTACAACAAATAATCAAAAAGGGAAATAAAATTGTTAGTGCATTGCGCTTATATAAGTGCTAATGCAATTGGAAATTTAAGTCTAATTATAAAAACAAATGAAAATACTGACGTAAAGGCTGCCCTTGGCGCAGTAATCAGTGACGATGAGCACCCGGTTGGGTTCTATGCAGGCGCCAATAAAAGAGTTGACATTGTCATGTCGCAGCTCTCGCAAAAGCCTCATTTCCTTCATCACCTCTCGGGTGACGCAGTCTCTTTTTTTACTGAATACAAGCTCTTTGATGCGCACCACCATATTTCGGTACTGTCCTGTTGAAGCAAACACCTGTGGTCCGCATCGAGATTCAAAAGAGCCGGCCGACATCAGACTCAACTATATCAAGCATTAAAGTCTCTTTTAAACTATTCCAATATTTTAAACAAAAAAATAAATTTGCTAATATATATTAAATAAATTAAACATTAATTACATTTATATCAAAATATTATAAAGTATATTTAAATTAATAAATATATTATTTTATTGTGAATACATTGTAAATACAATGAAATACTAAAAATGATGATATCACATAATGGAAGAAAAAATTTGTTAGCTTACCTTGCTAGGAGGAGAGACAATGTCTCCACTGTAGCTGTGCAGCTCTGTAGGGTGGATTTTCCACAACAGACCTTCAATCTCCTGCTCAATTTTCCACTTTCGATAAATGCTGGCAGTGATGACTGTAGCGCAAAAGAGGAGAACACCCAATGTGCCAGCAGCAACCACACTTTGATCATGGCTGTTCACTCGTGGACACTTGCTATTATCAAAGCCGCAACTTGGTTCGTCCATTGGTTTTGTATTTCCAGGCCATTGAATATGCCTTATAACTTTGTAATCCTGAAAAGATATAAAGAATAAATAGACAGGCAGAAATTTTAAATTTGTTTTGGAGGCATTTAATATCCCGTCGTATGTACAAATAATAAGTTGATCAAGTTCTTTTTTTATTCTTACCAATGTGTCATTTTTTGCACCGTGCTCAAATTTAGCCACAGGCAGCATATGGAATGGGCAGCTGAAGTTTGTGTGCTCAGTCAAATTGTAGTTTTGAAGGCCGATTACTGAAAAGTTGCCCTCCGAGTTTCCCGCCTCATCCCACTTAATCAGGGAGCCAGTGATACCTTCAAGAACATAAGATTATAATTTTGGTTTCCTAAATCACAAAATTTTGAAATCTCACTCTGATAACTGCCGTTCTTAAGGATGGTCTCAATAATCCTCGTTCCGTTGCTGGCCAGCTCCAACACCTTTTCATTTGTCGGCCAGATCTGACTTTCAGGCAAAGAGCTAATTTTGGCCGCGTATGCTATTTCATTACTAATCAGTTTGTGCAGCGAGTTGGCGTACAGCATGACGGCATCATAGAGGTATGCAGCAAAAATTGGAATGTGCTAAAAAATTATTAGTGCTTCTTTTAATACATTCATATTATTGTTAGTAAAAAATAATACGCACTGTTTTGAAATTCCCAAAAATGGTAGGCATAGAAAAATTAAATGGCTCTTTTGCGTTGTAAACTCGCACAGCGTCAGTAAAATTTGTAAATTGGTTGTCCGGTGGCGTCATCGCCACCACTAACAAAGATTTGGCTCTTTTCTCAAACTCAATATTATTCTGGTTGTGGAAGAAACATGACTGGAGTCTGCTTAGGTAGTCACTCTCTGGAGAAAAATTTCCAAATAAATTATAAATGCAGTTTCAGAAATTATTAACGCAGTCAAAAATAAAAATAATAAACAACATTAACATAACAATAATAACTCACTCCAAAGATATTTGACTGCATCCCTGACTGAATAGGTCTCCATGTCAATGTAGATGACCATGTATTCACCGTTGTCAAAAAGCTGAAGCGCTTGCATACCGGTCATCAGGTCAATTAGACTAGGTGAGGTTCCCATGAACACATAAACTTGAAATTTAATAAGATCAATATATTAGAAAGAGAGCCCCAGTTGGTGCTTATTTGTAAATTATAATTTGTGACTTGTACTTACTTCGAGTCTTGTTTCTTGTTTCCTGAATGATTTGGTACCAGATCCCTGCGTGGCAGCACAGCAGTTTCTGAACACAACACTTGTGCCTATCATAGATGGTGCGCTGATGGTTTACAGTGAATTTCTTCTCCTCTGCGCGCTTCTGCAGGGTGAAGGCGAGCTCTTTCCAAGCCTCCTCGTTGATGATGGAAAACTGTCTCCAGTTTAAGTACTCCAACAAGGTCAGCACCGACTTAATGACCTGGAACAAGCAAAATGTTTCTTAATTAATAAATAAGCCAAATTATAGAAAAACCAATTAATTATAATTCCAAATTATTTATTAATTATTATTTAGTGTAGTTGTAAGTTTTTAACAAATTCGAACAAATTAAGTAAAAAAAAAATCAGAGGGAAAACTATTAGTAATTACCTGAGAGTTTGGGGGGTCGATTCTAAGCAAAGTTGGGTTTGCTTTGCTGTCAGCGCATTTCTGGAACAAGCATGATGAAATTTGATTACATGTTTATTAAACAATTTTGTGAGAAATATTTAGGTGTCAAGTGACATTCCTTTTTTTTAATGTGGTGTAATGCTTAGCTTACAACAAAAAATTTTTAAGATGTCAATTGGTACAATGAAGAATCCATCATATCACTTTCTTTAAATATCTCCAATTTTTAAGAATTCCTCTCTTGCTCTCTTTACAGCTTTCTTTTCACGCCCATAGCAATCAAAAGAATAAAATTAAAATGCGTTGTAACTGATGAACGAGAGAAATTCAGCATTTGCTATGTAATACACGATGGCCATTAAGAGAGTAATCAAAATTATTCATTGCTGCTGAAAATCCGCGCCAAATACGTTTAGCAGCCCATAAAATTTTATTGCAGTCACGATTGACACTCCTCAAAAGCTTGATAAAGCGGCGCACAGCTCATGTTGAAATATTGTGCCTCCTTTCGCCGGTTTTTTTTAGTCTCCAAATGGGCTTAATTATAAATTTCAACCATTTCTTCCATCACAATTTTTTAACACTATGCGAGAAAAAGAGAGCACCAGGTCTTTAATTTTTGAGTCACCACTTGATTTTAGGGGACTGGTTTATGTTGGTTTTTGTCACTTAAGAGGAATTAAGATAAAACCACTTGCGACTTTTAAACTTAAAATCCGCTATACGGAAAGGCAAAACCAACGATCGGCCCCTCTTCACTTTTAATTCATAATACGAACATGAGCCTGAAGACCCGAAATGCGAGCAATTAATTTGCCTTTTTCTGAGGGGCAAGTTGCGGTTGCGTTGAAATGTGGACGGACGAGATAACCACTGAAGTGCAGACCGACGCTATTTTTAGCGCAAGCAGCCTTGATTTCTTCCATTCACACACGTGGAAATAGTCACGGGCTTTGCCAAAAGCACGATCAAAATTTGATAAATGTGCAACCGCGACAACCTGTTTTCCATTTCAATGACAAAAATATCTCTATATTCGACCACACGCAACACAAAAGACTTGTTGTTGACTGTTGATTTTTTAAGGCGAGGTGGGACATTACAATGCTATGTGGCGTGTTCCGCGTTTTAATACAAAAAAGCTATATTTGCAGGGCAGATTTTTATATTGAAGTTCTTAGAAGTTTACAGTTAATTCACTTTATTCGTGAAAATAGAATGAACTGTTTATCAATCTGTTTTCAACTTCACTGCGCAAATATAAAGTGTCTGAAGTGACTATAAAAAATTAGTGTTGTAATATTTTTTCTAATAATTTTAATACTTTATTCATTGAATTTTTAAAATCAAACAATATGTTATAAACCATAAATAATAAAATATTTAACAACTTTTATTTAATTAGAATTTGAAAAAGAATAAATAATAATGATAAATTAAATTGCCTGCAAAGTAACAAAATAATAAATTGTTTATGTACAATTTTTTTTTTAATATGCTAGATTAAGGTATTCAACTTTTTAATCAATAATAAAAGAGATAAGTAAATAAGTTTTTCAAAGCAAAATACTTGCATAAATAACAACCATTGGGAGCTATTACTAGATCAGACCGTGCGTGCCGTTTAGTATTAAAACGGCTGCACGGTGCGTTGACAAATCAATGACATGTGTGCTAAGTCAGCCGATAAAATTGTGTTTGCCTCTTCCATCCCTCTGCAAATTGGTACCCGCGAGCCAATTTTCCGCGCTACCATCGGCTCGATACGCGCGCAGTGGGCGCATTTGCTTCGCTTGCTTTAATAGGATTACAACTCAAACTCAGGCGACGGACTAATTAAAAGAGCGCTGATTGGCAGAAAAAGTGAGTGAGCTCCTTGTTAGTTGGCTGATCGAAAATGTTTGTCAAACGAATGTGCGCTGACCCGAGAGGACGACAAAGGTCGACGGTCGTTTGGACGAGCCGAAGGTCAATTTGCCGGCGGTCACACACTCCGATTAAATTATTATTTCCATTGGACATAATGAGATGAATCCCCATTGATCCGGTGACACAATGCAAACACTCCAACGCAAATCTTCCACTGCCGTCACCTCACAATCAACGAACGGACGCGTATTTTGCCTTATGTGATGCAGAAGTGTCCTTTGTGTGCTTTTATAATAAAATAGTTTGAATGTTCCGACTTCGTGCTTCAACTAGTGCGATTTTCTGCGGAATACAATAAATGACAAATCGCAGTTTACTAATCAAGCTGCAGAGTCGATTCATCACTTCAGAACGTGCAATTACTGCAAAGCGACTTTCATGAAATGGAATACAAAGTGTATTTGCACTGCACAGTTTTGGGAGATTGCCATGCGAGATCCCTACAAACTTATGTTTTGTGAGAGCTTCATGCAAATTCGTCACACAAGGAGCCAAATTTTCTTCTTTTAAATTGATGTTCACGATAAAGGCAGTAGTTTTTTACTGCCATGTTCTTTGAAACATTTAATACATCTTAACATATGGGACACAGCTTGTTTCTGCGAAATTTATGCAATTGAGGGCGCTGAAGAAATTCCCTTCAAAAAGCTCCTACATATATGCCTTTTTTAATACAAATTATTGTTGCCAATGTCTTATATTCGTGTCAAAATTCACACATGTGCTTTTTTATTTGTGGAAAACTGGGGAGAAAAAGATGTTAAAAGAATCAGGTTTGCTTATAATAGCGGTACATTACCGCAGAAGTTATTTATAGCATGAGGGAAAATTAAAGGCACAAAAAATGAACTTTTGACTCAATTTATTTTGAAAGTTTGAGCTGAAAGTTGTTCAACGCTCAAAACAACTTCCAGGGTGACTTAGCTATTGAATGCGCTATATATCTTTGTTGGCCTGCGGTTCCGAGGAAATTTGCCTTCCAAATCCAAAGTTAATTTTTGAAATGTTCAACATACCAAATTTGAATGACTTTCATCCCACGCAAGCGTAGCCCAGACTTTGCCAAACAACCATTTCCGCAGTTTGCAAAGGAGCGAATTTGTGCTGCTAAGTAAGACATCTTACAAGCGGAAAGCAACGCTTTGAGATGAAATAATTAATTTTCTGCTTATTCAACAACACATATAATAAGGGCTCGCGCGATTTCTCCTTTGAGTAACATAGGATTATGCAAAGCAAAGTTTTATATTAATAGTTAGAATTTTTCAATTGAAAATTATGACAATCTATACTGAATTCAAATTTTAAGTTATAAATAATTGAGTCTAACATATTTTTTTTCTATCTAGTCTTTCTTAAAATAACTTCTTCTATAGAGCTCATGCCATTGTAAAATTTGCACTCTCATCTGACTATTCTACAATTTTCTGGTCTTCTCTTAATGTAAGCAGAAATATCAATTAAAGCTTTACTAAAATTGAAGTAGCCTGGACACTTGGAGCTGTCGCTTGTTGCCATTATAATATTTCACCACTCCCATCATTAAATGAGTTAAGCACAATCGGCCAGTTTCTATTCTGCAAACCTCAGAGCGATACAATCAAGCAGGAAAGCACGTTCCACGTACGGGTGCTCAAGGCCCATGGAGTACTCTAGAGCGTGCCCTCAAAAAATCACACCCACGCACGCCAACGAGCTGGCAACAGTATATTTAATTACACACGCACGCGTATTCTTTTGCCACTAAAAGTTCACACTTCGCTTTGCTAACCATTCTGCTCCCAAACATGAAATAAATAATAACAAAACGCAAAAATTTTAATCACGGTTGGCCTGGGTTATGAAGTTAATAGATATCAAACAAAATGGAAAGGTTTTGATCGAAAAGTTAGAGAGAGTTCTGTGGAAAAATTTAATCGACGGGCCTGCCCGTCTGGAACTTTTTAAGACACAGTTTGCTTTGTGCATAAATCATTTATAGGCCACAGTAAGCAGTTTTTGTTTTGATTTCAATTGGCAAACTTACCGTCGGTGAAAGTCATTGTACGAGGTTCTATTTATAGAATGGAATGACCAATATGTAAAAGTAGCATTTTATACATTTTGATCACAAAGCACTTTATTAGCGCCGACACATTTCGCTGCGGTCATCAAGTTTGCTCAGGCGTAGTGCTCACCGACTCCTTTTCTCTCTCTAGAAAGAGACTTGCAAATTTTAACCACAATCGGTCTTTTGATGAATAAATTGAAACTTTTCTTCTGTTTGAATAGCATTTTGCTGTGCTTTCCAGTAAGAGAGTATTCTTGTTTATTCTTCATTGCCATTCAATTTCAGAAATAAATTTACATCTTAAAATATGAAATTTTTTAAAACCTTTCCCAGAAGATGATTTATTTAAGACTGTCGCAAAAAAATATGCAACGCATTAAGGCTTCACCCAAAATATAAATGGCAAATTACAGCTCTACTGTTAGTTTTGAAGATAATTAAAAATCTTACATTCGCATTATATCATTAACGATTTGCAGCTTATTGCCGTGTTCAATAAAAATTCCAAGATAACAAACTTTCACAAGAATAACTCTCACTCAGGCTGCCTGATTATTGTAGCTATATCCATTCTTATCATATAAATCCCAGTGTAATTTAAAGTCAGTTTGAAGGCATGCAAATTTATATTATACACTATTCAAATAGAGAACCAAATTTCTTATTAATTAATTTTGTTTATATTTTGACAAACTGTTTCACCCCATATTTAAGAAATTTTAAATATATTAAATAAGGATATTGTCTGTATTAAAAATTTGCATTCTCAGCTTCTCAGCAACAATAAATGAATAAAACAAATACATATCATTGTAGGCTAAAATTATGTTTCTAGATATACATCAAAGATTCATGATAGATTAAAACACGCCGCAGATCAGAAAAATTTTAGCGGCAGATTATAACTTAAGTACCACTCAACAGTTTCAACCTTTTTATAGGAACATTTGACGAGATAAAGTTGAAAGCAAAAGATAGATTTTTCGCTTCGTTTGGTTGTAAAAATAGCAACGGGCCACTATTTATAAAAGCGATACAAAAGTTGTCCAGCAGGTTGAGATGTTGGAAAAAATCAGCCCCTGCAAGACGAGGCCAAAAATAGAACCTGACAACAGGTTTTAGAATGGACTGCGCGTCAAGATGTGTTCAGAATATATACAACCTGTTTTTTTAACTATAAATTTCACAAGGAACTGACGGAGTCATTTGTGAAGGAAAGAAAAATGGAGGACATTTTGGCAAGCCGTGCAAAACTGTACGTGTAACGAAGGAGAACATAAATTGTTTCCAACTGCTATTTCTGTCTGAGAATAAACGATGTAGTGAAAAGGTTTAGGGACCTAACACAGCGTTAGTAAAATTTTATTATGACTACCAATTAAAGCATCAAGACATAAATTCTAGAAGATTGGATTAGCTAAGCAAATATATAATAATAGACCATTTAATAACGAGATAAAAAAAATCATCTGCCTATCTCGGCGAGTCTTGAAATCTCCTTGTTTTCATCGAGATAAAACTATGTGTGTATACCTTTATTTAAAAATTTTGAAACAACATTTTACTCCACTAATTATATTTCCTATTATTTATTCCATGAACTTTTTCTGCAAGAAAATTTTTTCAAAGTTTTCAGTGCAATTAAAGCGATTCATATTTAGAAGCAAAGAAGTTAATCAATATCCTCTGCACAAGGAAAACGTTAATAAGGTCCTCCCAAACAGGTTGACAATAAATTCTGACCTTGAGTGCAAAGCGTAAAATTACAAGTATACACTGCTCTAAATTTATACTTCGCGTTGCAGATGGACATTTTCACAGGCCCTGCAAACGCCATGTTCCTAATTAACGGACTGCCCTCGGTATTGTTGATTCCAAAATTTAAGTTTAATTATTAGGAAAATAATAATAATTTAAAGGTAAAGCAGCCAATTTCATTGCTAAAATAAAAGTGGGAAAAACGATAAAAAGATCAGCTTTTCACTGGAACGCGTAGGATCTCGGCCGCCCACACGGATTTTTTTACTTCAGCTTGCCAAAATAGTTATTTTTTTTTATCAGCTCTGCGCTCTGTGCATGAATAATAATGATATAAAGTTCTGAGCGAGTGTGACCTCTTGGAAGCAAATAATTCAGCATTTCGCAAATCTCATGCGTTTGAATCAATTAGTATGCGGGCTGAAAGAGTAAGTGGGGCGAGACTGCAATTCACTTTTACGATTATGGCCTAATGTGGTTAAAAATAAATAATACATATGGGTTATTTTTTTCCTCTGGCTCTTTTTAGCTGACGGGTCAACGATTTCGCGTCACTATCAAAATGATCTTTCCCACGCCGACAAAAATAAACGCAATAAGTTCAGTTGGGTTGACGGACTCCGAGAATGGAATTTGACGGTGAAATTTGAGATTTTTATCCTTTTCAGCGGAATGTGCCAAGAGGTGTTTGTTCATTGAAGTGATTAATTTTTTGTGAAGACCACAGGCTTGGTTTAATCTCAAAGTAAATTTTAAGCCACTCACCATATCTTATTAATTATTATTAAGTCGACTGCATGATGAAATGAGAGCAAGTATTTTGCGGTTAACCTTTGCTCCAAGAAGCTTGGTCGATGGATTATTGGGCGCTATTTTAAAACTCAATTTGGGGAACCTTTCTTCCAATACACATTAATTTTTTTTTTTTCAGTACTCACGTGTGAAAACATGGGGATGTTCATTGCTTGACTGACGGTGGCCTCGACGATGCAAGAAGAAGCTTCCGGGCCAAAGATAGCCTTGGTGTCCTCTGTGATCATGTGGATGAGAGCTTTGGTGGCGGGCACCGTTTTGCTGTTGGTGTCATTGTAGCGCATCAGCAGATCTACCCAAGGTAAAGTGACGTTTGAAGTGTTGATCTGATCTAGAGCGTAAGTTATGGCACCGCTGATAGTTAAACCCTGCAAAAATAAATATATTTTATAAGTTTCAATCTATATAATACTGCATATTTATTTAGAATTGTATTGGTTTCATTAACTGTTACAACTCCTCTTATAATTTATCTATGTATTTTATTTTCTTATGAATCAATTACAAAACTCTTCATAAATAATTATTCAAAATCTTTTTTTTTAAGGGAACATAATATGATAACATGAATCTAATCAGCAATGAATTAAATTACCATTTTTTGAATATAAAATCCGCAAGATAAAATATTTCAAAGTCATGTAGCAAACTTGAAAAGTTTTCAACATCTTTTTTTAGTTACTTACATATTATAATTCTCATAATTCTATCTGCATGTCAAATACAGATTCAGTTAATTTATTATTGAATTTAATTGTAATTTGCTATTTTTTTCTGGCAAATGTTTTTGAAAGGTGCTGAAAGTCCGATTTTAAAAGAAAAATTTATGTAAAAAAATAAAAAACAATAATAAACAATTTTCAGTACTTGTCTTTGTTATTTCTTTGTTATTAATATAACTATAAACAAAATTCCAAATGCTGCCAAAATTTACATAAATCTATCTTCTTGAAGAAAAATATTTGGCAATATTTAGTAAATTCATATCAAGTCGGTTTCTTTCCAGTTTATATTCAATTTATAATATCTTTTCATTAAATGACAAGATATTTTGCACTTGAAGTGTGCAATTTGAATTCTGGGTAATTTGAATAAATTAGCAATGATGAAAAATTAAACAGAAAGATAATTAAAAAATAGAAACAAATAGGTTATATTATAGGAAATAAAAGGACTTACCATTTTTAACTTGGCGTCGCCCTTGAGTGAAGGCAGGTATCCAATGGTGATTTTGTGTCGCTGGCGGGATGCGCCCTTGAGCACAAATCCTGGCGGCAGATTCGGAGGGGCGGGTGTGGTCGGTGCCACCACCGCCACAGGGGTCGCGGGCAGGTCATCGGCGAGGGCAGCGATGGGCAGCAGAAAGAGCACCAGCAGGAGGGCGGTGCCAGGCGGGCTCGGGGGCCCACGCGGCATGTCAGGCCCGCCACTGTGCGGGGGCGACGTGCTCACGCTCAGCACGCCCCCGATCCCCGAGAAAGGCGCCGGCTACTTCCGCCGGGGCACATTTCGCCTGAAACAAAAAGCGTATATTTCATCAAATTACGCTCGTAAATTTTTATCGCTGAGCTTTTATATGAAGAACCATTCGGCAAAAGTTTTGCGCCGCTGACAAAAGCAGGATTTATAAATCTAGAGTTGGAAACTTGTTGAATTGCTGCCGAGAGTATTTAGGGGTAAATTGGGCGTGCATCTCCGCGGTTGGCACTCAAAGTTTGGTAATTGAATTTTTGCTTTCAAAGTTTGTAGCAGCATCTGCCGGCCAAAATTGTCTCCTATCTAACTACTTTTTGTCAAAAAGCACGCAAAGACCGATTAATTCCGGGGTGAATTTATGTGCCAACTAAATATTAAATCATCACACAGCAGCTTTGATAAATATTTTTTTTCCACTTAAAATTTAATAATAAAAATGAATATTTGATTAACTTAGTTATTGGTTTCATGCATAGCGGCCTAATAACTTGCGCTGAAAAACTTTCTGTGCAGGAAATTATGTCACATAGCGTAGGATGTCAATTACTTCTACTGCCAAAAATAATGCGCTCCACCATGTGTCACCCACATTGGGAACAGTAAAACAATGAAATAATATAAAAAAAAAATGAAATGAAAATGAATAAAAAAATTACTTTTACATAAAGATGGTATCAACATCTCAGACTTGGCATCCCTCCCACTTTTCCGCTCCCTGCTCCGCTCTCGCTCTTTGAACATTTTTTTTTCTGTATAATACATGACAATAGAAGTCACTTTTCATGTCACCTCCAATTGATCGTGATTAGCACGCCACGGAATTAATTCAAATTAATGCCAACCGATTGGGTAAACTAATGACGTCATGAAAAAAGGTCCTTCGTAATGTGTCGAGAGAATTAAACAGACACCCGACTGACTGTGTGCACTTGGGAATTTAGAACACCGTGTTAATTTTTGCAAATAAACGTGTATGTATAATGTGACAGCATGAGGGCTTGAGAAAAACCAACCAACTGAATGTTATGTAAAAAAATCAGCTGATAAGATCAAAGCTTGCGGGCAAAAACTCTTCACTCACATACATAATAATCCGGTTTAGGAGTTCTAAGCGCAAGCAAATTTTATTGCTGCTCATCATAAAAATCTCCAAGGAAGCTAATTAGGAGTTACGTAACAGAAATTATTATTCGCTAATTGCGAGGAAATATTCTTTCGAACAAAGTCTAGAAGATCTGAAGGACGAGAATAATTTAGTTATGTATATGAAACCTTCGAGAGTGCTGCGCAGCTTCATCTGGATCAAATCAAAAGCGGCTTGGCGGATTCAGCAGGAGATGAGTTTGTCGGCAGCGAAAAGGTGAAAGGCCACCATACAAAAGGGCTGCGGTTGTCAGATCGAGACAGCAGGTAGTTGCTTTTTTGCATCTACCGTCGAGGCCAATTTCGGCACTGTGACAAAGCAGGGAGGAAAAGACGTCCCGCCGTCAGATAACGCACATAAGCAAAAAAAAAAAATCGTTTTTTTGCAAGCAGGGCAGAATAAATGTGTGCGTGTGGGTGCTAAAATGTGTGGCTGTGTGTGCAGCAGTTACAGTGATTCCATCTCGACCTCAACGAGGAAAGGATTGATATTGGAGCAGCCACCGCCATCATCACAACCCTCCCGGGGCGAAGCAGCCGAACGATATTTGGCTTGTCCCAGAGCGACGGAAACATTGGAGCGTAGCCCGGGGCGTTTTTTTATTATGATGATATAGTATCGGTTCGAGAGCACCAAACCGCTCAATGCGCTGCTTTTTTGAGAGACTGGACCAAATTGTCACACTTCTTATTTTGTGAATATGTGAAGCATGGAAAGGGAAGAAATTATTCTTCAATCAGAAGTTTTATATTACATCAGCGTAGTAGCAGTGTATGTTCTATTCTTTAATTGTGACGGAAAAACAAGGGAGAAACAATAAAAAAAAATTGTGTAAATCATCCACATTAGCTTTCAGATTTTAGATTTAACGTTTCCCTTTTATCCAATAAGTCAACAAAAATTAAAATTGGCTTATTAAATTTTAAGGTACCTTAAAAGTGATAGAATTTTTTATGTAAGTAGAATAAATACAAAAGTGAAAGAAATTCATAAATGTATAATAGCACATAAATATATTTATATTTGCAACAATTATGTTGCAATAACAATGTATTAATAATTTAGGTTGGGGCAATATTTTAAATAAATTATTGTTTTAAAAATTTCAATGAATAATTTCTTCAAAATATTGGTAAATAAATAAACCAAAAATTATCTCAATTTAAATGCACATTATTAAACTCTTAGATTTTGATTTCCTGTGTTACTTGTTCAAAAATTAATTTTTAAATAGCACTAAAATTAAATTTAGAATTCAACATTTTGGATTTAAATCATTTTTGTTTTATATACTCAACTTTAACTGCCAGAATTAAGCTGCTTAAAAACGTCGAGCTTTAACCGTGGAAAGACACTCGCAATTGCGCACCCACAATGTTAAGAGTCTAAACACTTATTGCCCGAGATGCCCAAACTACAACTGATGATCAAATATCTGAATTTAATGTAAAAATACCCACTCGGGAAGTGGGAAAGCTGAAAATTTCCACTGCAACGGAAACTCTTTTCACTTTTAGTATGACCGTCCTTGTTCTACTTTCCGGCAAATATAAAATTTGATCTAAATTAGAATTGCGGACGGAAATTGGTATTGCGTCGTGCGATGCAGCGCACGTAGGCTGGAAGTTCATATTTGCAAAAGTAGGTGAATGACAGGTTAAAAATAGAATTATAGAGCGACCAAGGGGAAAAAACAGAATGTGAATTTTCTAAATATTTCAAGGCCCAAAAAGAAAAGTTACAATAACAAAAAATGTCATTGGAGCATTCAATATCTAAATGCAAATACTGGCAAATACTTTCAACATCTTTACAAATTTTTTAAGGTTCAATTACATAACAAATTAAAAGGTTGTATAATAATTTATAACAATTTTCCGGGTGTATAATTTAGTTATTGAAACTTTGAGGTACAAACCTTAAATTTTATATAAAAATTTAAACATTTTATATAGTTTTGATCGGAAATATATGAGAGGAAAATTTTTAATTAAACCGGATTAAATCACTATCAACCTAAGCAAAAGATAGTATACAAAAAAATTATTTTGGCACGCGCAGCTTTATTGTTTGAGGAGCAGCTTCCACTTTCCCGTTTGATTAAAAGACTTCCCAAGCGTGTTTTGATTAAAGCTGGGCGGAAGGATTGCAAGTATATATTGATATTTTGCAATTTGCCCTTTCGCATCTGCACCCCCACGCGCCCTCCCTCCGCAGCATTGAAAGCGAACAAGCAGCAGGGCTGATGTATTAATGGCAGCCGGCACGGCATCGAACAGGGACAAACGCACAAAGCTCGCCACCCAGCATACCACCCATGGTCCTTTTCTGCACACAGGGTGTGGCTATTGGAAAATGCAATGCACTTTGCCCCGCACTGACCCATTGTTTCGCATTACGACCTGTCGCGAAACAGGTGCGCGGTTCACCACCTGCCTGGATTAGTTGATCGATTTGGTCTGGCATTTCGCTTTTGATGAAGACAGATTTAAGCTTGCGATAATATTGCGTTGTATCTTATCTAATGGGAAATCTAGTGCTTCATAGCATCAAATCATTTTCATCTCAAATAGCTGTATAGCAACACAAAGAATATTAAATCCACAATATCTACTGGAATTTATTTAATTATGGAGAAACTATACTAATTTATTTTACATTATAATTTCTATAAATTCATTTTCTAATATTGTAAATAATTCACAAGAGCAATAAAGATGGTATTTTATTTCTTCAAAATTAACTTTTTAGTTATATAAGATTATTGCCACTTTTCAACTTTGAAAAGCGAACAGAACTCTGCGACAAAGACGTTGCTGTAGTTGTGAGCGCACCAGAATTTTAAATACATGCAAATGAGGCCTGGCGCTCTTTGCCAGTCGGTGTCGAAATTGGGCACACCATGTTATTGTAGTTTGGGAGTGATTGCAATTAGTGTCAACTGGCCTTACTTAGTCTAAAATTAGAACTTTAAAATATTACTTAGCATAATTGCTGTCTGCGAATGTATAATTAATTAGCTTAGGATGGTGTTGTGATATGTATAATGCAGTCGTGTCGTCGCTTGCCACCAGCAGCTGGCAAGACCTGTTGCAGTCTCAATAAAGTACTCAAGAAAGCATTGCATACTATACTTGCTGATGGACATGATTTTAGAGCATTACCGTCAAATCAAAAAAATTGCCTACGGCTGAATTATTAAAATGTAATTGTACCGTTTGTTATTTGTATGGTTTTTTCCTAATTACATATGTTCCCTCTATACATTTTTTTTAAATAATGATTCTAATTTAAAGTAAACAAATAATTTTTAAAATAATTCCTGGAAAAGCAGAAACCACGAAGCTAAAATGTTGCGATAAAATTGTTTAAATTAATAAAAAAAATCAATACTGGAACAGTATGGATTGGTTAATTATTTATTTAGTTGATTAAGTAATATTTTTATATTTTAATCAATAAAAAATTTTGCCATAGGTTTGTGTATAACGTTAAAAAGTCTTCTCCATTAATTTTATGAACCAGAAAATTTAAGACCATCATGAATGGAGGACTTAATTTTTTTTTATGCAGTAATAGTATAAGGATAAGAGGGGGGGGGGGACGTTTTTGGGATCACGTAGCTGGAAAACAAAACAAAAGTCACAAGTCGCTACAATGGAAACAAGTTGACAATTGGAAAGAAACCACCAATTTTACATAGCGGAAGGAAATGTACCAGCAAATAAATTTAGATACATTTGAGATGAAATGACCTTAAGACATCTTGTTTTTGTCATTCTTTTCATTGTTTAAGATCAAAGGATTGCATCATATTGACAAGAAGACGCGCACATTCAGAAGAAATATTCTAAACCTAACAATATCAATTTCCAAGTGATCGTCTCTCGCAATATATATTGGAAAAAGAAAAAAGTAGTATTAAAAATTTAATATCATTCATTATCTTCTGATATACTGTAATAAACAAAACACTTTTAATATTACTTCGTCTTAAAATTTATAACTTGCTTAAAAAAACTTAATTTGTCACTTTCATTTGTAAGATTTTTCCTTAGCAAATAAATTAGGTAGTGATTTCAATTAACAACAACGCAAATTATCATTGACAAAGAAAAGAGCAGAGGGCGCGTCTTCCTTGTTTGCAGCATTAATTAGCAAGTCGCACAGCCGTCCCTGCCGTCTCTCGGCGAACCTTGTGGGCACCGAGTTAAAAATAGAATCGCGGCTGATAAGGGGAACCTGTGTGACTTCTGCTCGCCGGGGCTCGCCTCTCGCTTGCTCGCGCCACACATTTGTGTGTATCGTTGTTGCCCCGAGCGCATTTTTACGCAATACCACAGACATCGCGCCGCATGTGTTCTCAAAATCAGGCAGCTTTTTAATTAAAAGTTTCACTACACTAAAAGTTACTTTAACACTGCGGCAATAATGACGAGCACAAAAGTTTATTGACAAAATTCTATTTCGTTTTCAAACTCAGAAAATCCGGTATTATAATTATATTAATCAGGAACTCTTTGCGTCACTTTGTTTGACGTCATTGGATTTCAAATTGAGCAATTATTTAAAAAAAAAAAAAGTGATACTGAATCTGCTGTCTGCGTTTTTGAGACATAATTTATCAAGCATGAAAAACTAACCGATTCATTTTAATTTGTTTGACACTGACAAATCTGTGGTCCAAATAGGCCACATACACCATATATTATAATTCAAATTTAATATTTTTGTCAAGTGTTCTGTGAAAAAGAGGAGTGTGGATCTGATGTTTCAGCGTCAGCTTTTCGAGAAAAAAAAAAAACTAATTAATGACGATGCGTGCAGTAAATAAACTTAAGTACAAGTTAATTTTTGACATACTGAATTTAAATTACAGAATTAATAAAATAATTTATGTAAATCCTACAAAATACTTGCAATCAAAAGCAAAGTACTAATGTTACTAAATTTTCAAAATTGGTAAAATATGAATAAATAAGTCAAGATCTTTTGACATTTTAATTTTCATATATTGTGGTTTTATTTAAAATTAAATGGAGTGCAACTTTCAGCTAAGATTACAATTTTTATTTCAAATTTGTAATCCTTCATAATATGTTTTTTATAAGTTCAAATGAAAAAAAAAATCCAAAATGCAAGGCCTAAAATTTTGAAGTTAAAAAATTTAATTAAATGAGAAAGTTTACCAATTAATAATTAAAAAAAAAAAAAAAATACAATATTTATCAATCCTCACAACAACATGCAAAAAGCACAAATATAATACTACTTTTTCAAACAGGGAGAGATGCTCACAGCGTATGCAATTTCCGTATGCAAATCACAATGCAAAATGTGCAAACGGATATTGTGCCGTGCAAACTTCTGACAATGAGAGCGTAATGAATATTGATCAGCAGAATGACAATGTGCACGTGTGGTGCATTCACAACGTGACCAGAGCACAACTGACGATGCACAAGAACCGTGACAAAATATAATGACTTTTTTCTTGAGAAACTTAAATATTATATTATCAGCATACAACCTTGTTGATAAAGCGATATTCTCAAAAGAAAACACCAGGCTCGATAAAAGTTTTCAAATTTAACATTTAAGAGTAAATTAAAAATGGCGCAAAAATATTATCTATGAATAAAAAGCATTAATGAAATATGGGCTAAGTTAAAATAAAATTTAATTATTTCTCATGTAAAAATTGCAATTTATAAATTGTAAATTTCCCTGCCTACTCACTATACTCTAATATTTATTTAGTCAGGAAAATTATTTGCAAATTTGCAATGCAGGCAAAGAGAGAGAATTATTAGCGGTTTGGCAAAGCGAGATAATGTGCTCAAATGCGCGACGCCCACCACATGATGTTTCTCATCACTGTTTTAACAGTAAGCTCTGTAAAATTAATTCAACTTTGAGTTTCTCTAAAATCATTTAATTAATATGGGGATTCAACCATTGCCTTGATTACTTAGTTGGAACACGTAATGTAAAAAATTAATTTGCAATTTCACGTTCCAGTTATTTTTGAAGCAAAAAGTGATATGATGTTATATTAAATGATATTAATATTGGAATAAATTGCGACCAGTAAAAAAAAAATATTTTGATTTTTTCCCTTAACTATTACAATGAATAGTTATACTTATGAAGTTATAAAATAAATCTTATTTTTGCTCCAAACATTGTAAAAAAAGCTGTAATAAATTATGCAGTAAAAAGATAATGTATATGCAATGCAGATTGTATCATAAAGTGAAAAATATGTAGAATTTTGCTTTGACAATGATATTAAAATGTTCAAAAAAAAAAAAAAAAAATAAATAAAAAAAAAAAAAATAAATTTTATTAATTTTTTCATTAAATAGAATTTATCTATCCACTAAAAATGTGTGCGTTGACAACAATTTAACATTATGTAATTGGTCAATTCTACGTTTCATATTGGTCTTTGCTGTGTAGCTTAAACAGGGAAATGAATAAAAAAAAATATGGGCGATACCTCAAATAACACGGCATTTCCTTGTTGTCGCTTTTTCTTCTTAATAATGTTAAATATTGTTTTGATTTCCTAATATTGGCTATGGTGCGTAATTCGGCATGATTCACGGAAAACGGCCCGACCGCATGTTGACTTTGGCTCTCATATTTGAACTCACGATAAATAATAATCGCGTCGGGACCGTCATTTCACATTATTGGATGAGTGATAAGTGCGAGCTATTTTTAGAGTTCCTCTGCTGCATTCGAGAACTAGGGCAGGCGGGGGAAGTATGCTTTGAATAAAAACCGGCTGCTGTTCGCGCAGCAACTCTTGGCTGATTTTCAGCACACAAGCGGATAATCGCGTTCCAATTTCATTATGTCGAAACAAATTGAAGTTAATTGCTGGAAGAAGCTGCAGCAACGCGAGTAATTACGCCCTGTTTAACGATCTTGACTTGTTGCTTGTTGTGCGGCTTTAATTTAGCGAGATGCAGCTCTCGACTCGGAAGAGCAGCCCCTCTTGCTAGAGAGCATTAGCATCATGTCAGACTAATTAAGGTGAGAACATTCGTTTGACGAAGAGCACTCGAAATTACCCGACGAGATCAAGTTCGCTTTGCAACCGGACCAAGCGTTACATAATCTGCACAGAACATAATTTATATTTTTCGTGACACGCGGAAATTTATTACGGTCCAAAAAATTTGTCGGTAGGCTCCAGGTACGTCTGCAACTTTGGAGGTTGGTTTCAATGACCAGATGCCATCAGTGTGGTCAGCACGAACCAATCTAATGCGAAGCACCGCCTTTTCTGCGCCCGCCAACACATTAATACTGCGAGAAAAAAAGTAGCCTCGCAACAAACAAAACCAAGCCTCTTCAAATGAAGTATTTTTGGCTCTTGCGGATTTTCGGAATGGCGTCCGTGAAAAATAAATTTCAAATTAACAAGCCTTGCACAGTGACACTAGGGTCATTTGTTTCTTAAATACGGTGAAAAGAGAGGTTAGCGACGTTTTGAAGTGGACTGTATTTTTTTTATTTTTACTTTTAGCACAAATTCTCGTCAAGAAATTTGTTTTCAAAGAAGCTTTGTGGATTTTCAACTTAAAATAAATACGCTGTTCAGCATCGAAAAAAAATTAATTTTTTAAAATTTCCTCAAGTTATAAAATTTTAAACTTCAAACGTTTTTAGCCACCCCAGCGCATCCCCAGCAAAACAAAGTAACCTGTTATGAATAAAAAACGTTTTACTGAATTTTTTCAATTATTTATTCTTCATTACGTAGTTACTAATTAAATAATTTATTGTAATGAAAAACAATTTATTAGTTTTTAATAATATTAATAAATAAGTAGGTTAGATATTTGGGTGTTAATTATTGTATAGCTACGTCTTTTGCTCTGCCTTAGCCTAGGGAATTCTGCTGATATTTGATGGTATATTTTTTCTTAAATCTTGATAATAAATAAAATTACTTCTCTGGTATCAAAATATAAAAACAAACTTTGGCCGCTATCAATCTTTAATCTAGACTTTAATCATGAGATTAATCGAGATTAATAAACATCCCTCCAACAAGTCATTGTATTCAAGCAGGCAGGAAATAACAAAGAAAATTCAATTTCATTTTAATCACAGATTATCGTTGCGGTTTGCAAAAATGGCGCGAGTCTAAAAAGTGAAAACCCTTTCCTCTCTCCATCAACACCAGGGAGGGGCGTCGGAGGGCTGGACAGGCGCCAAAGTAAAGCAAACACACGAAAGACGACAGAGTTGAGTGTTCTCCATAAAACTTTGGCGACTCTCGGTAATAAGAGAGGGAAAATATTTCAGCCAGCGTCGATGGTCTGCCCCAGATAAATTTTGCTTGCACTGCCCCTTTTGTTCGACAACAAATCCGAGGATTATTTTGAGCCAGCGCTTTTTACCATTGCGTCATGCTAGGCCTCGTCGGATTAGCAAATCTCGCACGCTCTTCAGAGAAAGAAAATCCAATTGTCGTCAGCTTCTGCGAGACCAAATTGAGTCTCTCAACAAAAGATACATTATTTCTGGACCAATGAAAATCGAAAAGATAATATTCTGAAGATGTTGCGTTCAAGAAAGATTGGTTTTATTTGCCAAAAGGTTATTGAAGCAGCAGAAAAAAGTAACAATAGAAAGAGTGATCGACTCTGACATATCAACTATCTAGAAAAAGAAAAAAAAACATCAGGAAAATACTTCAGCATGGCCCATTGTAATTAAATGAGAAACTTTGCGTCATCGTCATTATCTAATGCAAGGCGGAAATTAACTTGGCAAGATTGCCTAATCAGTTCATGACGTTTTTCTCTGCTTATTTAAATTTTCCTGCAAAGAGCGAGACAAATTGAAATCAACTGTGATCTTTCATTATATTTTTCCTCTGTCAAGTGGAGAGCACGATTTCATGGAAAATGTTATAACTTTTATATCAAATGTGCAATTTATGATCCCTTCAACCGGCTGCTGGAAATAGAATAAAGTAAATTCACGCACTGGCAGCGCCTCGTTTCCGCAAAAACACGTAGGGAGATGAAAGCAAACAAACAAGGCGCGCCGCCGTTCACTTCAAGGATCCTTTTCAACGTGAGAATCCAAAGAGAGAGACTATAAACAGCGTTAATGGAACGACGATTAAATTGAACGACTCGCAAATGAATTTCTGCGCTTTGATTTGCATGAGCACAGTTGCAAAGCAAATGGGTGCTTTATTCGCAGAGATTATTTTACTTGGGTGCGAAAAACGTGTTTGATCTACAGGAAGTAGCACAGAAAATTTGTAAATAAATTTGCTTGCGAGGACTGAAGTTTTGCAGTTTCCCTCTGGTTGTGTATTTTGTTTTGGCTGTTCATAGCATGTGCGTCATTTTATCAATCGTCAGTCACGCTCGCTGGTTTGAAAAGTAGCACTAAAAGCAAGTTTATGCTATCTTTCTTCGCGCTCTCTTGATAAAAAGCACTTGATCGGAAGCTCACTCTCCGTCAACTTGTGACACTTGTGTCTATTCACACTTATGTCAATAGCCACAACTGGTCACAACAAACCTGATTACACTTTGAAAGCATTTGTTTTTTATTATTTTATAAATGCTAAATATATGGTTTTATTTATTTTTATATGTATTTGCTGTTGATATAAATGTCACTTTTTGTATAAAAGCCAAATAGCCTACTTCGATTTTTTTTGGGGTATTGGAAAAAAATGTAGCCCTTAAAATTTTACAACGGCCCTGTAATTTTCACAATGGCCAATTTTGCTGTTTTGTAGAAAATACAGGTTAAACAATAAAAAACATGCCTTTCCGTGGCATATTTATGATTAAAAATTTTTAAGCCCTGAAAATCAATACAAAACTACGATAATCCTACATTTAAGTTATTTTGAATAAGAAACACTCACTTTATATTTAAATTCTGATTGATATGAATTAATCATTTAAAAGTTCATAAATAATTTGGTTTTTAAATTTAAAGTACGTGTTTTTTTAAATTTGTAATTAAAAAGAAATTATGAAAAAATATCAGAATCATGTAACACCTGAAACATTTCTCAAAAGGACGCTAAATTTAAATAGGAAAATATCATAAATTTTGAAAATACACAGACTGACGTTGCGGGATGTTTAGCAAACCACTCTTCATTTTGAATAGCATTTTTAAAAAGGCTCAAAAATAAAGACATAGTTGAGTTGACATGACATTTTAATGAAAACTTCTCTCTACAAAACTTTTAGCTTCAAAGGCAAAAACTCATTAAAATTATATAAAAAGTTTCTGTTGGAAAAAAATACGCCACCTGGAAAAAAGGTTTCTAGAGCATAACAAGCTCCTTTACTTTACGTTTTCACGTGACCTTTAACAGGTAAACAAAAACGTTGATATTCCACCCACTCCACTGGGGCGGAGGACGAAATTGGTCAAAGTAGTCCTGCCCAAAAAAAGTTTCTGTGTGAAAAAAGTCCTCGATTTTTCCGGTTCTCCGCGCGAAAATTTCCGGCTCATATATATAGTGTCTGCCTCTCCCCAGGGGCAAAGGAAGAGTCTCAGCCAACGCATTGACAGACGACGAGGTTATCTGGAGATTCTGGAGTGAAAAAGACGCGCACGTGGCTGGGCGGAGGAGACGGACCGATTCGTGTGAATGCATATGGGCCATTTCAAAAGGTGCACGAAATGAATGATGTAAGAGCATCAGTGCCGAAAGGGAAAGGTTCGACCGCTGATTCACCTTCTTACAGCTTGTAAACACGCACCGGGCGTGCTTAATTTCATTCAGCGCCGACTGCTAATAATGCAAATCGGTCTCGACGTGCGCGCGGGTGAGGAAGCACGTGGCCTATCTAAGACAGATAGACCGTGAACGTGGAATTTGCATTTGAAAAGAGCTGCTCGCAGCACTTAATTGCCGTGCTCCAGTTTGTTTACCTTCTTGTGTTGTCAGCTGCATTTAAATTAGAGTGTCACCTCGCATAGTTTATAGTCTTCTGCCATGGGGAAAAAAGCTGGGATCGTCTTCAGGAATCTTAGTAATTAATTTCTCTGATTGCAAATTTGGCTCACATCCTTTTACGATGAAACATCTTAATTTTTTTATACAGACTTTCTGGTGATAATGTAATAAAAATAAATAAATTATTATTATATTGACATTTCATGTTGAAAATATAATAGGAAAGCTATGGTGAAGATGAAGATCAACCATCATTATAAGAAGAAATGATAAGAAACTGCTTGTCATCAAGAATCATCACATCATTTTTGGATGCAATGCCAGTTGAGCTCTTGATGCGGAAAACTCGTGACTGTAAAAATTAGAGCAGCGCCAATACGATACGCTAAATCTATTGTCAAATAATGTGGTATTTTGCAGACTGTAAATTCCAATTTTTTAGAGGAAATGTCATTACGGCTTCTGCCGAGCTACAAATAAATGTACTGCAGTTTTTCGAGATAATTAAAATGTCAAATCTGATAAAATTTTAAACCCAGAAGGTTACTTTAAAATTTTTATAAAAGTAAACAAATTAAAGGAACACATTCAAATTAAAAGAAAAATTGAAACTTATTGTTTCACAAATGTTATTTATTATTTAATTTATGTCAGTTGTTTGCGAGATGGAAAGATCAATTGTAAACGTGCTTTGCTAGTTGGAGAAATTCAATTTGCGAGTTGCTATGTGTCTGGTTTAGAACATATGAGGTGCTTTCAAGCGTGTTTTTGACGGAGAAGGTGTGCACGTTTATTTGATTTGAAATGAGTTTTCTGTCTGCGACATATAAGCAGCCAGGAGTTCACACGCTGTGATGGCGCAGCAGATGATCTTGGGCTCACGCGGTCGGCAGTTTTCTCATTGCCCTAATCGCAATGAATGGCAATGCTGACCAATCCTTTCACAGATACAAATTGATAATGGGGACCCACTGACGTCATTTTCCTATATTGCCAGCCCCTAAAAGGCACCTCAACTGCCTTGTGTGTGTGTGTGCACGGACAGACTTACTTGCCCATCTCCGCAATCAGCCAATGGAGCGTGCAATTTTCCTTCAGCCCAGGATGCCTTATTGAAATTTCCAGACCTTTTCTTATTAGAAATCCCGTGTTTGTAAGAAGAAAGAATGAAAGCTCAGTCGCTTCAGGGAACAAAATGAACATGGAAAATCCCCTTTTTTTCTCCCATCCTGACCTGAAGTATGAGATGAATTGCTAAAAACGAAAACACCACGAGCCTTCTCAATAAAACAAATTTTCGGCAGTCTCTAATTTAATATCAAAGGAAAATTATCATAAGAATCTGACACAACTGCTTGATTATTTTTGGCTTTCTTTTGCTCCGAATTGAAAAAACATCTGTAAAACCTAAAATGAGCATTTTCTGGTTTCCCTGTTTATCTTCTGTAAGTTTTAATTATAATTTTTAAGCATATTATGCATGATTGATGTGCCTTGTTTTGAGAGGAAATCGATTAGAGTTAAACAGGAAACTCAAATTCCCGAGGAATAAAAAAATGTAAAACAATTTTGAAGCCATTGAAAAAATAAGTCAAATATTTTCATACGGCTAAAATTGCTTTTTTCATTCAAAACATCAAACAACCTCAGTTTTGATTAATCCGCGCAGCGGAAATTTGGTTTGGAACAAATAGGCAGCCATTATGAATGACGCCTCACCTGCTAATAAACACGCACCAATAACCTGTGCTAAATACACTGTGCAATAATCATGTTCGCGGTGAAATGCTTTTGATGTTCGTTGTGGCATAAATTGCGTTGAGAAAAGGCAGCATTTTGGAAATATTAAATTGCATTGCGCAGCATATGAAGCTGGGGAATGTATTTGCGTGAGCAGCTCTTTGCAGAAATACAAGAAGTATGAATAATATGGAGTGTGCTTTTAGCGAGCAGCGAAAAATGTCTTTCTGCGTATCTGTCTCTCACAAGTGCGGCGCAGAATCAAAGAGCGAAAATCCGTGGCGAAAATTTCCACCCTTTGATCCAAAGGAACGCTGCCTGTGTTGGCGTCTGAGCTGCAAATAATGACATCTATGCTCTGATATGGAGAGAAGGATGTGTAGCTTTGGCAAATTGCGTTTCGCCTCACAGTCTCAAATTGGACCACTGCCAAAGGTTGACTTTCCGCTTTTTACTTCTTAATTTGTTAGCAAAATCAGTCGGTGTAAAAATTTGCAAAAGGCTGTGGTGAAAAGTTTCCGGAAGGCAGAATTCTGGCACAAGGTTCTTAATTAACAGAAAATCCAAAAAAATAAACTGGCCGGAGCTCGCAGCTCAGCAGATTACCAACACCTTTAAATCGATAATTATCAAGCAATTAAGAAGGAATCTATCCTTTTTTAATCGCTAATTAATCTGACCATGAAGTTCTAGCTCATTCTATTAATAAACTCAAGACTCAAAACAGGCCAATTTTTACGCTTCAATTCAGGTGTTTTTCCTGAGGCTACGGCGAGTGTGTTTAGTGTTACCACCGAGTTTTCAAATCTTTATGGATTTGCATTAACGATACCAAATTTTACTTTCAATATGTATAAAGAGTTAAAAACTAAAATAAATTATTCAAAAAGTAATTTTTTTTCAAAATTCTTTTTCACATGATTTCACCCCTCTGAATTGTTAATTTTTTTTTAAAATGAGAAGATGCCTTGCTAAGAATAATAAATATACATAAAGTACAGAATTTTACATACATAATTATTTCTTGTTGTTGGTTAAGTTAAAAATAACCTCCGCGTCACCAACATTCAACAGCGTGCAATGGAAAACGTGCAGTTCGCCAAGAAGCGAGCAGCAAACGCATTCGTGCTTGTGGCAGGTGCAAAATAAATATTTCACGTGCAATTATAGAGGGGAGGCAGTCGCGCTCAACTTGGGTTTGTTGGTGCGACACTTTGCCTCGTTATCACGTTCTTCCATGCTGGAGGTACATATTTGATGTGTGGCGCAATCCTATTCGTAAACATGCGCCGGTGCAAATGAAAATCACATACATGCATACAGCGTGTGCTAACGGAGGAAAATGAATGCGTGTACAGACGTGCATTATATTATTGCGTGGATGTATGCAAGTATATTTTACTTAAGGTTAACTCTCTTGGAATGGACTCGGATTAAACAGCATAGATAAGGGGAGAGAATGTTCATGAAATTCTTGGTGCGTCTCCTTTTTCTAAATTTATGATGGCTGAGCTCCCCACTTAGAATTTAATGTACTTTCTGCCGAGCAGAATTTTGATCGAGGGCATAAAACGGGGAACGTTTTGTGGTGGGGCTGCTATTTTCAGATGATAAGTAGAAAAGAGAGACCTCGTTGGTGTTGATAGCGGTTTCCGGTCAGGAAGGGGACGTTTTGGTTTGAGACTAGAATTTCTCCAGAACTGCATTTTCTTTCATTGTTATTTAAAGCATGCCGTGGTTAAATATAAAATTTGTTGTTGCAAATTTACTATTTATTTTATCACATTATTCAAGAAAAAATATCAACCTGAAAGCAAAATAGGTATTAATTTAGATTATTCTTTTTGTATGATGCAAGTTTTCACCGTTTTCAAAAGTTTTATTTATACCCGTTTCATTTTGACACACTTCATTTTTACTCGTTTAGTTTATTCAAAGGCCAAAGGTAACGTGCGGAAATGGTTTGTATAGCGAGCTGTGTTCCAAATTGCACACATTGAGCTCTTCCAAAAAGCACTATACAAATAAACAAACAAAATTTTTGTTTACTGAACTACTCAAACACAAAGAGTATGAAAGACCTGCAAATTGATATTAAAGAAAAAATATAATATATATTTTTTCCTTTTGGGGTCTTATATGAGTCACAATTCATACATCATATTTCCCATGTTTCCGATTTAATTTTGCATTTGTTATTGAAAAGAAGTCAATGATATTAAACATTGTAAAAGTTGGCATTTTTATTAAAAACAATAATTAATAATAGAAGTTTATTAGAATAACAATTTGTATTTCATGTAAAAATGATCTCAATTTTGTACAAATTAATTTAATGCATAGCCCAAGATCTGTGGTAAGTTGAAAGATTGTGCAATAAATTTTTTTCAATTGCGATTATGCTGCAGAAAAAATAAATTCGCTATCCACGCAATTATAACGCGCGTGCGTAAAAAAATCCTCGCGGAAATTGAAAATGCGGCGATAAAGGCATTTATTTATGCGTGTTGCGCACAAACTGTCATGTCGGTAATTCCTTTAACCTTTCTTTGCTTAAGGTTGGAGATGTAGAAAATAATGGATTCGTTTGTACCACAAACGTGAGGAAATTCATCAGCCAGAAAATAGTGGATGAATTACGTATTCCATTGATATAATACAGACGAGTTTGCAGATCTGCTCATGTAAACAGCGGTGCTGCGAGTTTGTTGTTTTAAGCCAGTTTTAATTTTTTTGATGGACGGCACAGAGAGAATTTTTTACAGGGGCAAATGTTTACAGAAGAATATTTCAACTTGCGAGGTTTAATTTTAGCAATGTTGTAAGTGCACAATTACTGATTACAACATAGCGGAATATGCTTGCAATTTTACAAGAACGTCGTGAACTGATTTTATTTCCAATTACATAAAACCATTAGATAAAATGATTTATTAAAAGAAATACTGATGTTAAAAACTAGAAGTGCGTTGCTTTCCCAACTTTCACAGAGGCAAATTTTATTTCGCATTTTGTGTCACTGTTGCTCGAAAATTAATATACATTTTTGTATATCACCAATGAATTTTCATTTAAATTATATGTTCTTTTGTTATATTTTTATGTTTATAATATTATGTATAGGCTTTGTAGCATTTTTGTGGAACGTAAGAGAAAGAATTTTACGTGTTCTTCTTCTTCATTTTTACCTCCATCACAAGTGAGAAGTGTAAAACTTTTAATTAATTTCAACCCTACATTGAATGAAGGGCTTAGATTGGCTAAATTAGTGATGATGTCATCTCCGTGCTTGGAGGTGTTTTTGCCCGCCACAAGAAGCATTGGACCGCAAATTAACACAGAGCATTTGCGTCTTGATAAATCACAGCACAATTACCAGCCCGAGTTGCAAATTGTATTGTCTACGCGATTCAGTCAACAACAAACTACAAGCGAAATTGCCTCACAGCTCTCGGCCGACTGCAATTTCCTCCGAGAGAAGAAGATTGCGCTCCGGCAAGTACAGTGCATCGGCCACAAAGGCGAGCGAACGTCTTCTTCATTGACTGCAGCGCGCTATTTGCTGGACCATTTATATCCTCATGCGCTGCATGCATACGTTGGCATCAAACAGCAGCAGCCGTTCAATCTCTGCGAGTTGGCCGCGAGAGTAATCGAGTTTGAGCCTAGGGTCCGCGCCGCGCGGGAGACGGCCAGCGCTGACCTACTTGCGGTCGCGGCCTTGAATTGTCGACGACGGCAGCCGCGACTATCAGTCTTACGCGGGTCTGCTGGACCAAAGGTGCGCGATACGAAAATTAATCAGTTGGATTTCGCGCCTTCACATGTGATGGCAGCCTTATCTGATTTCTTTGCATAAAAACTGGTTTGTGCGAAGTGAAAAATAAGATGAACTTTTTAATTTGAAGATTAGATCAAAAATAAAAATCCAATTCCTATCTTTTTGAAAGATTAATGACAAGACTAGGATTGTCAGATTTAAATTAAAAACAAAAACCGGTTGCCATGATCTTGATAATTTTTTTGCACTGCAGTTTTTATCGAAATACCACAGAGATAAAATGTTTGGATCACAATCGATCTCAATCAGAGATAGAGACCAATAAAAATGTGGTTCCATTTGAGAGCGATCGAGTAGCATTCGGCCTATGTTAACCGAGTGAGAGGGTCCACATGGTTGCATTTGCTTTTCGGCTGTTTGTGTGTGTGTGCGGCTGAACGTGCAGAGGGACCCTATCCGGGTTTTTTATTTGTCTGCGATCGGTGGCGGGACACACACTTATCATCATTCTTCCTGTTTGAAGCTGGCATGCAGCTGTAATTTAGTTTGTTGGACCGGATAACTGCAGGCACACGTCACGGACTGGTGTGCTTTGCGCTGACCAAGAAGTTTTATAATATTGACTGAATTCAAAAGAAAAAAAAAACAATCATCAAAAATATAAAAAGCTGACTTCTTCCTAAGGGATATTCTCTGAAAGAAAATTTCCTGCTTTAACTGATGCTAAAAAATGTTTACTTCCTTTGGGGCTGTGCAAAAATCAATCTACGTCGTGAAAAGAAAAATTGGTCCCAGGAACCAATTACATGGCAATGGTATTGAAAACGCCTTCGCCTCCTTGCGTTTGCCATTTACATCGTTATTTACCTCATCAAAGTTTGCAACTTGGAAGAGCTGCGTACTTTTGACTTTTTAAGACTGCTTGCAAGATTATCTGAAGGATGTAAATAGCAGTGAATGAATTTTTTTTCTTTTTTGTGAACTGAATAAAGATTTATTTCCACTTCATAATGCTCTAATTGTGTGTGGAAGTTAATATGCATATAATATTTGCTTTTTGCTAACAATATTGGAGAACGCTCTGCTTTTCAACAAAGTTCTGCACAAACAGTGGGCGTTTATTCATGCATCACTTGTTTGTAAGAAGAGGAATAGCTATCCTTTGATTTCCTCTGAGAATTTAACATGAAAAGGTTTTTTATTTTGCTGTGCTGCTACACAATTATTCAAAAGGAACTTTAGATGCTGATGTGAGACTTAGCTTTTGTTCAATTCATTTTAGTGGTCAAAGAAAAATTCTATAATCCTCTCTAATGAGAAAAAAATTTAGAACGCACAAACCGCACAACCCTTACATTTTTAATGAAAAATAGGAGGAGTTTAGATCAAATCCGCTTTAAACAGACATAACAAATCAGAAACGTCAATATATCAAGGTGAAAAAAATGATTTCAATGTTATAATCTCCAAAACATACCTAGATAAACACTTGTTATGAATAAATGGAATAAACCATTTATTATGTGAGGCAAAAAATTCATAATTAATATAAAACTTGTTATGGTTTAATAGCAAAATTTTGAACCAATGATGTCCGCCTAACGTTAATTTGTGTATAAGGCGAGATTATGTATTGATAATCTCATTAATTTTTCCTTTCTAAATCGATTTAACTAATTAATTTCAATTGTTTCTGAAATAGATATCAATAAACACAATAATATATATGCTATATATTAAAGCATACAACATCAATAAAATGTAAAATATTTTAAATTTTTAAGAATTAATTATTAGCCGAGCACAATAGTTTAAATTATTTCTTAAAAAGCGATGATGACCATTATAAAATATAGCAATTAACTTCCCTATTAATAAGTTGCGGTGTTTAGATAGAAGGGCATTCATTATTTGATTCAATAACACATAGTGCTATGGCCTCACTAATATTATTTGGTTATTCCAGGCATTCCACGTTGCTGTTATATTGTAATGTATTAATTAATATAGCAATTTCAGCACAACAATAGCCGGTAAGTTGCTGTTGAGCAGAACAAAACATTAAAGGGCAGCCAATGAAGTTCCCTCTGGCGCGATTCAGCGGTAATTAACGTCATGATTTATAAATTCGCCGAGCTGTGAGGCGCTTAAAGCGAGGCTGGTTGCGCGGGCGATATATTTTTAGAGAGCAAGTCTCCGTCAAGCACACACACACATGCATGTCACGCTCGAAGGCAGCCACAAAGGATCCGAGACTTTGAGGGAATTCCGCCGCAGCGCAGACCTAAAAGCCCTCTAATAATTATACACGGCGACCACACCGGAGATGAAAATCCTAGCAACTCCAGGTCACTCAGTCGGTTCAGTAGAGATGAGATGCTTTTCCTTTCGCAAGGAAATATCCTCTTCATTCCAACTAAATGACTGCTGGGAGGTGGCGTTGACGGGAAATATTACTTTGGACATATCTTATTTTTATTTAAAAATGATCAAGGATGTCTAAAATAATAATTGGAACTGTGTCCAGAGTTCTATATAATTTAATCAGTATTTATCATTTTATCACAATTTTACACGCTAAATTAAGGTTTTAAATCATCACAGCATGAACCTTTAAAAGTCCAATCAGCTCTAAAAAGGATTTCGGCAGGATCAACATATCTATTTTAACTTGGAGCTGCGATTCAATCTAGAGTCAATTGCCCTTGCATCCTCTCTCACAAATTTGTTTTGATATTTTATGCGCATGCAGATATTATTTATGCTGAGGCCGTGTGAGTTGGAACTTTTTTCATACTTCTGCGTTCCAAATTTACCGCTTTCTCAGACTAAAGCAATGCCTTGAATGAGGAAACATAAATAATATTTAAGAAAGTCGCACTTGAACCTGCTTTTCGCAAGCAAGTGCGAATGTCGTCATAAGTAAGCAGTAAAAGCCCATTGATTATATTTTTTTCAGCAAAGATTTTCGCTTATATTTATCGCCCAGTTAACGCAAAATCGAGAACATCAGAGCGGTATTTTCGTGAAATTTTAAAAGACGCAAATGAGAGAAAATTCGAAAACTTGATCCACTAATCTGGCAATTTATGTTTATATGCAAAAATCTTGAAATCCGGCTTGCTTGTGATTGAAAAGAGCACAGTTTGCCCACGAATTGTTGACATACAGACACAGTTAGTGCAGTTTGTAGTTTGAAACACGAGTCGCTAAAAGCTGTGCGAAGTCCAAATTAAGCCGCCATTAACCTTTACGAGGAAAAGGGATTCGCGGTACTCTGCGGCTGGGGTAAAATAAATAATTATATTTTATGCGAGGTTCACAAAGAGAATCTGCAACTATTTTCGCATCATACACATCTTACTAAGAGGACAATTTTTTCTATATATATAACTTCTTCACTTGATGCTCGACTTAAAAATGATCTTTAAATTTATTTCTAATATATTTTTTAATAAAAATATGCAAAAAACAGTTTTTTAGAGCTAAATAGCTCAATTGTTAAATATTTAAACTAATTTTGACACATTTTTACTCATTTGATTCAATAAAATATGTATAAAATGAAGATATTAACATAAAATTTTAAAAACATCACAATATATTCATGAATTCAACATGAAAAAGTAGAGTTTTGTGATGTTAAATTAAGAATATTGACTGGTTTTATTTAAAAACTACAGGTTTCTAAAGCAGTTTAATAGTTCCTCTCTTTTCACGAAAATAAAGAAAAACATTCAAGGCAAGGTTCAGAGCCTTTCTAGTCAACTATAAGGACACTCCCAAACTGGATTTCCTTGATTATATTTTAAACTTAAAAAGCTATTTCAGTGCTTGCGCTATTTTTAGCTCCCATTCCAATATTTATGAGCCAAAGATATCCTTGTGTGGCAACTTTTTTCCGTTAAAGGTCTTAATTTAACCACGAATGAAAAAGCGCCCTCTGGTCACACACGTGACTATATTTCTCTCAAATACTTGAATTCCTTATCAGTGTGTGAGTGTAAACTAGTTATTTTTATACTCTCAGCACCACCATGGCGGCACAATAGAAAAGCCTCATAAAATTCCCGTGTGTGTCAACATGCGCTCAATCCGTTATCAAAATTTCCTCCTCTGCGGTTCCATAACACGTCAGTGATCATTTAAACATGCACTGCGCCATAAAACAAAGAGTTATTTTCCACGATTAAAGAATGAAAATATTGAATGAAAAAGCCATCAATGAATCAGTCGACACCGACCTCACACAATCGAATTCTAATTTTGCACCAGCCACGTTTGGTCTCTCGGCGCGCCGTGTGTGTTTTTGTCGCGGTTGCACCACCAAATTAATTTAAAGGCCTCTCTCGCTGGCGAACGAAAATCGTGCTAAACTCAGTCACTGTGAGACATACAAAAGTACAAAACACTTTCTAAAGGTTAAATTTCAACTCGTTTTTGATACGAAAACTCCCGGCAGCAGCGGAATGGTGCTCGCGCGAGGCTCCGAGTGTTTTTGTATTGTTATTGTTTCACGCCCTTCCAGTTCCGACCTGAGAGTGCAGCGTGTAAAAAAAATGTGGCTTTCGAAAAAGCTGGTTGCTCCTCAAATTAAAGAAAATTTCAAAGGTATAAAAATTTTAACAAAATTAATCATAAATTTAAAATTTAAAAAAATCCCCTTTTGAGATGGTCTATAAATAAAAAATATTCAGAAATGCCAGCAGACAAAAACAAGAAACTTACAACAGGTGGAAAGTTGAACGCCGCTCCTCAGGTAGCAGCAAAACCGCCGATGGTCCTCTTCGGGGTCACGTGGGGTCACAAGTGAGGCAGGCAGAGAGCAAAGGTCGCACGGACCGATTCCAAAATATCAGACGGGTCTTTTCGCGTTTCGGTGCGAGACACGACCGAACCTCGCAAGCACGACGGACCAACTGACTTGACTGCTCGGCACACACGCGAGAGTCTCCACGTCGCGGCGCCGCAACTGCTGCGACGCACGGCCACCGTTCGGTCGCCGACCCCGGCCCTCCAAAGGGTCCCAGGTGCCCGATGAAAGTGGCAGGATACACGGGTATTCATAATTTAAATTCAGGTTATTTTATTTGCAAGGGTCACTCGGGCAAAGGACGATTTTCGCAGGGCTAAACATGTGCAGAGGGCAGACATTTCGGTGCTGCACTCTGTCGAGCGCCCGCCGAATTGGCGAATTTCGAAGCGACGCACCACAGTTTTGGCGAGAACTACGACCGCAAAAGGCGCGAGCACCAAAGAAACAAGCCTAGCTTAGAATTATTTTACAGACAGCGGTCATATCTATCCAATAATGCGAAAAAATTACATAATTATGTTCTTCCTGAAATAATACTTCTGTAACTGCCTCACTTTACAAATATCTTTGCACAGCCAGATTTTTTTTTTAAATAAATAAGGCAAATTTTAGCATATACTAAGAAAGGTATTTCTAATATTTTAATTAAATAAAATTAAAAATTCTATTAAATTTCCTAGAAAAAACCGAAATTACCACTAAATAACAATAAAAAAATTGTGCAAATGATTAAATATTTTAAAAATTTTGTGAAAGAAAATATAAAAATTATTTTATTAAAATTTTTCTCAGTAAATTCATTGAAAAAATAATTAAATAATTTAAAAAATTAAACTAGCTGTTATAAGAAAAAATATTTTTAGCTGTTTTAAAATTTTCTCTACTATGTAATAAGATCGATTGTGTGTTTATTTAAAATTTTCAGTTACGACAAATTAAAAATCTGTTTCACAAACAATTTAAATTTTACTCCAGTAAGATTGTACATAAATTTAAAAATCTGATCATTCTTGGAGACAAGTAAACCGTCATTTTAACACTAATAGTTTGAATATAATTATAACCTTTCAAAAAATAAGTACAATTACTGAGGCTACAGTCAGCATCGACACCTTCATAATTTTACGTATAGTGTGCACATAAAAATATGGAAATTGATACATACATTTAAGTTAGATTCTGTTTTCAAGGTATCATTTAGCCTCTCTTTGACATAGCTTGAATTCATTGTACGAAAACTCTATTTAAAAATGTCACTACATGTTAAGTCCAGCAGCACCACACAGCACTGCTTATTTCACACTCATTAATTTAATACTTAAAATTAAGTGCGTGGAGGTACGCTAGGGAACATCAAAGTTGGGTTGCTGACTTGAAATTCTGAGATCCGACACGCAGTCAAGGAAGGCACTTTGGACGACCCTTACCTCTGAAATGTGCCCGCTAGACTCTTGAAGGTGGCGCCTTTGGCTCCCTGGGGGCAGTTAAACTGAGCAGGACACCCTGACGCGGCTCGTTTTGGTCACTAGGGTGATCCGACACACGTTCCTCCACGCCTGGGGGCAACAGCTGAGGTGGCAAGCATCCCAATAGAAGGGGCACACTGGAAGCAGCAAGACTGAAAAAAACAACATTTTTTGTTAAATCCGAAAAAGCTAATTTGCTTATTTCTAAATTGATTCACCTCCTTTTCTCTGCACCTTGCGTTTTACCAGTTAAAAAATAATTTACATATTGCAGATTAATTATTTTCAATTTTATAAGGCAAAATTTACATTAAGCTTCAGATTTCTGTACACAAATTAATAAAAAAAAAATTAATATTTTCTTTATTAAAAAAAACTGGCATGATCCATTGGAATAGCAAAAAAGAAGTTTTTGCAATTCCTTCGTAATATATTTTATATATTTAACAAAAACAATTTCTACACACCTAGAATATGGTGAGGGTGCCCAGCATAGTGGTTGCCTCTCAGGGCTGAGTCTGAGAGCCTCAATGCAAGGACAGGAAGCAGACGATGGTGCGCTGATTGTGGAAGCAGGGGAGACAGAATTCATCCTCCTAGGGTTTCCAGGTGAAATTTGGTCAGGGGGCAGGCGAATGGCTGGAATGATGGCGTGTGAATTACGACCTGCATCGCACACCCTCTCGCCCTCACTGCAACGTTCCAGTGAGCCGAGCGCGAATCGCAGACGTTTCGGCGACTCAAGACTAGATGCCCTGGCTAACTGATGGTTCCGCATCACAGGACTAAAATGATCGAAATTAGATTTATTTAATGATTATATCTTATAAAAATTGATACACCAAATTCATTTTTATTAATAAGAGAATTTTTAAGCAATGTAAAATAATTATCCTTTTAAATGCATGGAATATAAAAATTAAACAATTTTTAATAATGGTGACATTAAAACTGTGTGAATAAATATTGAGCCAACCTTCGTGATTTCTTAAGAGAACTGCGAGGAATATCGGAAAGGGCCGACCCATTGGCGTGGTGCGGGGCTAAGGAGTTTTGGAAGCGCTCTTTTCTCAGTCTTCTCCGCTCGGCAGCGAAAATGGGGTCCTCGCTGACCAGCCAGTAGGTCAGTCTATCGCCTTTGCCCTTCATTGGCACCACTCCTCTTTCCAACAGCTCGTATCCACCTAATTTTTCAAGCAGTGCACGACACTCTGCGCTACAGTGAATCCTCAGCTCTAAAACAGGTTTGATTAAAAAAAATTATTGGAATAAAAGAAACAAATATATCAAAAATAAATTTCTACCTGATCCAGTTGACTCCATGCGGCTGGCAGTGTTCACTGTGTCCCCGAATAAGCAGTACCTGGGCATTTTCAGACCAACAACCCCAGCGCACACAGGACCTAATTTAAATACAATTAATTACAAAAATGTATAACACTGTATATGACTGTATAAAACATACATAGCATTAATAATAATTAATTAAATTATAAAAGGCTATATTTTAATATCTAAATGTTTCAATATTTTTTTATACGGGTTTCATATTAGGAAGCTGTATTTTAACAACTAGAGAAAAACATTGGATTCAAAATTGGAGATAAATTTAGAAAAAATGTGAACTTTTTATTAAAACCAAGGCAATTTCGCTAACTAAAAAAAAGCACATGTTTCTTTTTGCACATACCACTGTGGATTCCAATTCTGAGTTTCAGCGTGTCGCCAGGTCGGTGACGAATGGAGAATTTTCTGACCGCCGCAAGCAAGTGGAGAGACATGCTTGCAATTTCACCTGCGTGGGCATTCTTGTTTCTGATGGGCAGTCCGCTGACCACCATGTATGCGTCGCCGATGGTCTCTACTTTGTACACATCGTAGTTTTCAATTATGGAGTCAAAACATGTGTACAGATCGTTGAGGAAATCAACCACCTAAAAAAATTTATTTAGTTTTAAGTAATAATTAAATTAATATTGATTAAGTATTAAGAATAATCTATTTTAAGATTTATAACGACTAATACAATACATCATATTACATGCAAGCATTTTTTATAATTAATCTATCTTTTGCAAAATTTAAACATATTACGCACTCTTTTTGTGGAATTATTTTTGCTGTTCTAATTATCAAGTAAGAAAAACAAAATATTTACAAATAAAGCTTGAATTCTTTTTAGACAAATAGGAAAAATATTTTTTTAAATTTGGGGAATACAAGATAAGAAAACTTGTTATTTTAATATAACGTTTCTTTTTAGTGATAAAAATTGTTATCTCACGCGCTGGATTTCATTGATCCCTTTTTACTGAATGAAAGTGTGCGCGCGCAGCCCAGTATTAATGGGAGCGTGTGAGCTTATGTCAGTGTCATTGAAACTATGAAAAATACGTGCATGCAAAGACAAATGGGCTACCTGCAGAGGAGTACTTTCAGCAGACATGCTGGTGAAGCCGACTATATCACTGAAATAAATCGTGACGGCGTCGTAACTCTCGGCCTGCACTTTGTGTCCCTTGCGCAGCTGCTCCGCCACAGAACGAGGTAGCATTTCAAACAGAAGTGCCTCTGCGATAATTTTAATTAAACTTAAAAGCATCGCATCCAGTTATGAACAAACCTGTTTTCTTTTTCTCCTCCACTAGTTGATCTGTTCGCTCGTCCACCAGCACCTCCAGGTTGTTAGCGTATTTCTCCATCATGGCCATCATGTTATCAAAAATATTTGGTTTCCTTAAATGATTAATTATTATTAGGCATGATTGTGTTTTAAGTGATCTTACATTCCCTTGCGCATAGGTCTCAGTCTTGCCCTCAGTGACTTAAATTCGGGTCTTTGTTCTGGTGACTCCACCCAGCAGTCTCGTATTAGCTCCCTAACAAAATCAAAGCTTCCCTCTAAAGCATCTATAGGTGGCCTGAAATTTAAAATTTTTATTCAATAAATACTATGCAGGATGAAAGAAATGAAGCAATTAAAATATTGAAAAGCAGATAAAATTATTGATTCTTTTAATTTTTAAAGATTGAAAAATAAAACTTAAATACCTAAATGGAATGGATTTTTGCGCCACAATTCTGGATATGATGTCGTGCATGGAAAGACCAAGCGCGTCGTAGGCACCATGCCTGGCGTGCATTTCGTAAAAGATGATGGCGAAAGAATAGACGTCGCCCTTCTGGGTGCCCCTGACGCAAATCTCGTCCTCCTCAGGGTTGCACAGAGGCTGTTTCCACGGCTTGGTGGCCGCAACTAGGGCAACTCCTGGCCCCTCGTCTAACTCTCCATCAAGCCATAAAGAATGGTGGCCACTTGCCCTCCGCGCCATCAGCCTGATCAGTTCCGGCGCTCGATACGTCAAGTCTGTGCAAAAGGAAAAAAAATGAGCCTGCAAATTGTCTGCAGCTTGGGGGAAATCCCTAAGGGTTGAGATTGAAAATTTCTTTTATATTATTTGAGCATACACATTCTTTATTGCTTAAGAAATTAATAGCTTGTGCTAAGATTAACTGATTTCTAATTTCACAGTGGTAACAAAATGCATTCATAAACTAGTTTGGGTTTTTAAGAAGATAAACAAAAATCCAGATTCAAATGTCAAGTCAAAAAAGTGTTGAATTTTTCACAAATTATAAATAATTTACCAAGTTAAAAAAAACTGGTAAATGGTATTTTAAATTTAAAAATAAGCACACGCAAATAAAAAAAGTAATTTATTTTTATTTATCATACCTTGCCCAATCCATCGACCATCAACATCCCTGCACCGCGTCCACGATGGAATCGCTGGGTCTTGCTTAAGCTCATGAAGACCAAAATCGGAAATTTTAAGCACCCATCTGCTATCGACTAGACAGTTTGCTGACTTCAAGTTACCGTGTGACTTAACTGGGGAGTCGTGTAAAAACGTCATTCCCTAGAATGCACAAAATCATAATTAATTTTGGTCTTTTTTTTACTTAATTAATTAATAATATACCCTGACTATATCTCCGACTAGAGAAGCGACAAACATGTTGTCCAATTTCAAATCCTCATTTTCAATGATGTCCTGTAAAAAAATAAATGAGAAAGAAATTTCAATTATAGCTTGTGATTACCTTTAGACTCCCTCTTGCGCAGTACTCTGTGACAATACAGATGTGCGGCGGATCAGTGCAAGCGCCGATGAACGCATTCAAGTTATCATGCCTCAGGTCACGCAGCTGCAGGAAAAGCAATTTAGACTTCGGTGATGAACAAAAGATTTGATTATAAACACCATTTTCAGCTCCTTTTTCAAATTCCGCGTGATATCCACTTGGCGTCTATTGATTTTCTTTATCGCAAACATCCTACCCTTGTAAAGACCGACGGGGGTGTAGAGCGCTGAGTATCGGAAGTCGGCCTCAGGATTCGAGCTTAGCGATACTTGCGAGGTGCGCACAAGCGGATGCACATTCTGCTGGGACTGCTGAAAACAAGCAACGAGTTATTTTCTCTTGTGTGCGTTCCGGAAATGAAATATCAAGTTGATGAATCTAAAAAGATTACCTTGGATTTGGGGCACAGAGATCCGTTGCCGTTGGGGGTGAGGCTGCCGTTGTTGTTGCCCTTATCGCTCTCCTCGGCCATTTGAATTTGATTGTAGTCCAACTTCCAAAGCAGACTGTCCAGTTCTTGTTCGTAACGCCAGTTTCGATAAAGGATGAGTCCAATTACGATCACTGCAATTGCTGCTCCACCGATCAGACCAGAGAGGATTTCGGGTGTGTGAGCTAGAAAATTTTTGAAAGTATTTTATTGTGAATTTAATTTAGTTTGTATATTTTCAATTGACAAATTAAAAAAAATGCAAAATGCGATTTACGTATTAAATATAAAAGTTAGGAATCCAATTTACAAAATTTACAATTTTTATTTTGGCATGCATCAACTGAATTTATAAATTTTAAGATTAATGCTTTCAATTTCTTTTAATTCATTTAAACTATTTCTGTTGCATTAAGTTTCGTTTTAAATTTATAAACTTGGTTTAATAAATCAAATTATTTTTTTGAAAGTGTAAAAGGTTCGTAACACGCCGTGCTAGGAAGTTCAACAGGTTGCATAAGCACGCATTTCGCAGGCGCGCAGCTCAAATAAACAAATAATCAGCTCGTGAGCAACGGATCAAAAGAAAACCACGCTGGCGGTTTGCTTTCAATCAGCTGTTAAAAACATGACTCTGCACTCACAGATGCATTTTTCACCGCGGAATCCACATTCGGGCTCTGCCAACGGCGGCTTCCCTAAGGGCCAGTCTATCTCTGATGTTAAATGCAGGTCCTGCAGGAAAAATAAATCCTCTTTTATCTGCTCTTGCTGGCTCCACGTTTGTAAACGTAGTTGGAGCATGAGGGGAATGCAAAAGCTCAGTGTTGAAATGAGAAACATAAATCACTCTGCTGACTTTGAAAATGATAGAGTGTATGAAGTAAGTTAATTATACATTTCAAGTTGAATTATTTCAGGCAAATGTGAACACTAATCCAAAATAATCTCTAGTGAAGAACTTAAAGTTTTTAAGCACTTTGAACAACTGCTTTTAATTTCAGTGTCAAAACTAATTTTTCAGTTTATTTAAAAAAAAATCTAGCATTTCAAATTGCTTTTTTCATTTAATGCTATGAATTATGAATTATTCCAAGAAAGTTTCAAGTGCTCTCCTGAATAAATTTGATGAAAGGGAACCTAACGAATCTTATATAATTTGGGTGGGGTAAATTTGCATTCACTCACCGGCCAACCGCCGCCACTGAGCAGAAAGGTCCCCGCTGGGTACAGGCCAAAGTCACCAGGGGTTTTGTGGTGCGGTCGCGTCGTCAAGAGGGTGTAATTACCCTCGGCGTCTCCGTTCTCGTCCATCCGGCCCACATAACTGCAACACAACATGCAAGTCAATTATTTCTCTGGGCAAACAGAGACGCGAACGTCGATGAGGAAAAATGTGCGGTTTTATATGTTAAAAGCGCGGAGACTCATTAAGGACCGCGGTCGTTAACTGCCCCAGTTAAAAAAGCTTTACAGCATGATTTTTCCAGCATGATGGTTTGCTCTTTGCTATAAAATGTACTTTTGTTAGTGGTTTGCTTATATTTTACACAAAGTTGTTTAGGTGACGCTTTGGAAAATTAAAATTTCCGCTATTGAAAAATTTTATATGGTTTTGTTAAAAAATTTTAAATCATTGTTTCACATACTGGTTTTCAAAATTTTGTTTTTATAATTTGTTATAAAATCTGTAATATTTTCAGCATTTTGCTATTTTGATAAATTTTATTTATTTTGTTGTAACTTTTTTATTTGTAAAAAAGTTTATTAATTTATCACTGCTATTTATTCTCTGCCCTGATACATAATTCATATTCTCCTTTCACGCCACTGTTTTGTGATTTCTGCATTATATTGTACGTTTTTTTATTATTATGTAACAGTGAAAGGAGAATAAATGAGTAATTACAAAACTTCAAAGAATAGAATGTTTGACGTAATATAATTTATATTTCATATGCTTTAATATATAATTCAATAGATATTTTGTTACTAATAAATAGGGCATTAAAGCTTTCATGGAATTTATCGATCTTGCCTTTCAACACACTCTCCGATTCAACGTGCGCACTTAGCACAATTAAAGCAGATTTATCACCCCCATAATAATGCTCAAGCACGTCTGTGGGCCGACCTGCGGACACTCGGTCGGTCGGTTGCTCATTCGCTCCAGCAGAGGAAGCCCTTTATCCACTTTCGCTTCACCCGCTCTCAAGTGTAAAAGAGATAAGTTGCGAGCGGAGGAGCAGCCAAGGTCGCCCCGCGCAACCCTCGCTCGCTTCACCCCCGAGCCTGCACCACCCGTTTCCTCCGCGCTCTGTTTGTTTGTGCGCGCACTGCACTTTCCCTTTCCGCTTGCGATCCAACTGCTTTATTATGCAAATGCAACACGGCACCCGCGACGACACTGTTACATGAAATGGAACGGCACTGTTTCAGGCTAAATAGCGTTGGGGCTGCTCTCTTTGTTTGCTGGCACTTTAGACGAATGAGGATTTGCCTTTTGGCTTGATGAGTTTTTGATGCTAATCGGTGCACGTATTTTGTTATATAGAAATGTTTTATTTTGCAGACTTGAATTTAGAAAACAGTGCTAAAAATTATTGAAGAACAAAAGAATTCATTTAAATGATTTAAATTTAATTTTTTCTTTTTTAAATCACAGTTCTTTAAGTTATTAAATCTTAAATTTAAAGAATTTATTAAAGGTGAGGTCACTTAATTATGTTAATATAAGTTAAATGTATAAACTTATTGTATTTATTTTTCAAATTACTTTATCACCTGTAAAAATTTGTTTGATCATAAAACGGTCCACCTGGTAAATTTACCTATTTTTTCCAACTGAATTAAATCATAATTTTTTTTATCAAATTTCATGAATAAAATTATTTAAATGGCTTGCATATAAACGTTTAATCTTCAACTTTCCCCAAACTTTATTAATATTTATGAGCTAAAACTAATATTTTGCAAACTAGAACAAATAAAAAACTTTACCCAGAGGCAGACTGCTCGAGAGAACCGCTGATAAGTTTTCTTATTTGCAAACAGCCGAGTCTCTTGTCTGCACTCGGGCAACTTGGACCTGCAACCGCTTTTGCACCAAGTGCTTGTCCCACTGTGCCGCCCAGAAAGATTGGCACGATATTTGCATTGCAACTGCCTGCTCAAGATCAAGCCGGCTGCGCTCTCAAGAGGCCGCTGGTGCCATTAAGTGAACTCGCTTGTCGGTCGCTCAACATCCACGCCATAAGTTTGGTTGTAGTGACGTAGCGAATGGCTGAGAATCTCTTTTCTCAGCGACGATCTGGGGGCTTGAGGTCGAGAGATAACATAAGAGAAGAAGAAGCGTGTGGTGCATTCCCCGAGAGAAGGCTTACGGCCCTAGACAAGAGAGCCGGCCGGCCACTTAGATTATCGTGGGTCAGTGAACTGACTCAACTATTGCTCAAGTCAAATACACAGGGACTGAATATTTCAGAGGAAAACAAGAATCCTGCAAGTCCCACTCAATTAAAAGGTGCACTGATTATTAATATTATTGTCACTCATTGCCAGAGTTAATTGTTAATATTGAGCAATATAAAAACGAAATATCAGATGATAAGCTTGAGCTTTATACATTAAGCATGGGTTACTAACACTCTATAAAAAAAAACAATATACATATTTAATAAAAATATCAAGAGGCATAATTAATTATTGTTTGGTTGTTTAAATGCAGTTTTTAACATTAAATACAAACTAAAATAAATATATAATAAAATACAGCAAATATAAAAATTATGTTACAAACAAAAGATAATTTAAAAAAAAAATGGTAATAATGAATTGTTTTATTATGTTTAATCCTGCGTATTTCTAATTTACAATTTGAAACAGTATACAATTTTTGAGGTTCAAGTTAAAATGCAGCAAAATATTTTAGATTAAATTTAGCAATCTATAGGGTGTAGAATAACAAATTTCAAGCTTATTGGCCCATTTAATTAAGCATCTATGTAGTTGACAAACTCAAAGCTAACTTGATTACAAGGAGCCGAGATTAAAGGACTTGTTTGAAGCGCCCCTTCTTGATGCGTGGCTTGATCAAAGGCAGCTTGAAAAAGCGATATAATCGCGTTCTCAGGTATTTAGCGCATTCATGTGTGAGCAACGGAGCGTTTTTGGCCTCGCCATCGGTGACTCTTGTCACTGCCAGGAGTCTCTTCCGCGTCGATTGGCATCAAAATGTCATCTCGTCGCCGCCTCTGATGGGAATAAGCCTGCCCAGCGCTGCTGCTACTTTTTATGCACGCAATCATGCGTTGCCGAAATGTATTTCCAGAGAGCGCGTGTCTCTCTCGTCTATCCCTCTTGAGCAACACAGTGTCATCCGCAAAAAAATGGGGGCGGAGGAAATCAAAAAGGTCGTGTGCTTCGGGTGCCATTCGTCTGTCTAGGGATTCGCGAAAGCTTTTGTTTTTTAGCTGAACGCCGCTCGATTCGATTTGGAAGGCGAGCGTTTCTTTTTCCGCAAAAGGATGATAAGGGATTTGTGGTGGTTGCGTCTCAAAGACCGCTGCATTTTTATAGCCAGCTTTGCAAACTGCTTCTCCAATCCAATCCGATCGCTTTTCAAAAGAGACATAAATTGAAAAATATTTGCCTCTATACAAAAATGTATAGACTGCTTTATATGGCGTCGTACCATAAATTTGGGGGTTCAGATAATCGTAAAATTTCATCGCTTTTTTTCTGATTTATCTGATGGATAATTTACGTGTGTTTTAAATAATTTATAATATTAAAAACATTTCTAGTTCTTGCTTAAAATATCCTGTACTCTTTCGGTTTTCATAATTATAAAATTTTGCAATTGTTTACGAATATTTTAAATTGCTAATAATAAATTTTGTTTTTACTTTAAGGGAATAAAAATGTTGTGTAAATTATATAATATTTAATCAAAGTTTCAATTAGCAGAGCCAAGTCTTGGAAGAAACAGAATCTCTTTTTCTTCCGCGTCTCCGTGTGTCAAATAAATTTAAAGCAGCAAGACCTTTGCTACGAGTACAAACTGGTAAACAACAACTCTCCTCAGCCACTGCAAGAACGAGTAACTCTGCAGAGTTATGCAAGTCACGTAAAATATAAGGCTGTAGTAGCTGCCGCGTACGCACACACTAGAGATCGAGCTGCTGTTGCTCTGCTGGTGCCTAATGCTTCTCGGTGTGTGAGCTTTTTATTAAATTAAAACACATTAAAAACGTGCCAGTCATTCGTATTAAGTGAATTGTTTTATGGCGTTTGGTCCTCTCGATCCGTGTAGATAAACGAGCGTAATGCGTAAGCAAATAAATTTCTCCCTATTTGCAAAAATTACTGGACAAAAAATAGCAACGGAGCCATTAAATAACATCTGGCTTGAAATTAAAAAAAGCACTTGTGCACGAAAATCATCAAAAGTGTAATTAAAAATTTATTAAAAAAAAAATAATAATAAAATCCTTTCATTAAAAATTTTTGTCAGCTTCTTAAAAAGAAGTTCCTACTGTTAGGAAACGTTTAAATAATTATATATTTGGAATAAAGAGATGAAGTTTTAAATTTAAATACCGCCTTGAAAAGCCAAGAGCCCATTAGAAATCAAAAGTCTTTTGTTTCTTGCGTCAGCAGAGGACTGTTAAGCTTTAAACCCCTCGAATCAAAACAAGTCTAGAACAATGGAGAGTGTCTCGTTTGTGCCGCCGAAGCACCACTCGGCTTTGGCAATCTAATTTGCAAAGTGGCTGCAGAGAAGTCTCGCGCGAATGGCACATGCGAGAGATTGTGTCGCTGGCGATTAATTAATCAGCAAATTGGCACAATGCACTCACCCCATGGCACTGACGTAAGTGCGGCCCTTGATGGATTCGATGATGGCGGTGCCATTTCGAGGGTCGCCGCCGCCGTCCAGAACGTCGCACAGCGCCTTCGCGTACAACTGCACGGCGTCATACAAATAGGCTGCTTCTGGCCGCAACTAAAAATTGATTCACAAGAAAAAAAATTACTTAAAAAGTTAATAATAATTTAACTCAAAAAATTAATACTTCAGCAATTCCATAATAAATAATTTTTTTTGAATCATTTAAAACTAAAAAGAAAAAAAACATGAATGAACCCTCGATAGTGAAAAATTTCTAAAACATAAATATGAGGGGCGAATAAAACTTGAATTTTAAGGGCCTCTTATAGTGGAAGGGGAATAAAAAAATATTTATACCACTTCCACGATGATCAAAAGCCAACATTTTGTATGTAATTATTGGAACATTTTGAAATTTTATCGTTTAGTTAGTTTAAATGAAAGTCTTGATTTGCTGAAGATTATTTAATGAAATTATTTTTGTTCTTCCAGTCAAATAAGCAATATTGGAATGATGTAAGTTGTTAAATGGGGAAGAAATAGCAACTTGGGGTGTGTGCCAAAGCAGCACGCAAAAAAAAGAACAAACTGACAGCTCCTCGAAGAGAATTCATTTGCTCAGAAGAAAATAAGATACGATTGTAGAACGGCAGAAAAGAAACACAAAGCAAGCGGCAAGCCAAGTTACGAGCGGGAAATTAAAGCCGGCTAGGCTTTAGCGCTCAGCAACAAGGAGAGAGACAATAAAAGAAGCGTATGAAACAAAGCGGGGGCTTAATAATCAGAGAGATGGAGAGAGTGAACGACTGACTCACTTTTTTCACCCCGCCGAGATAAGTCAAGGGGTTGGGAAAAGAAAACGGCGGCTTCTCCATGTAGTGGTTCACCAGCTGCGTGAAGTTGTCGGTCAGCTGAGATGCCGGCGAGCTCGCTACCACACCGATGAAATTCCTGCGAAAAAAAATTAGGACGAATTTAATTAAAGTTTGAACGAGGCAAAATGAATTCTCCAACTGGAGGGAAAAGTCGCGCTCATTCCTCCGCTGCACCGCGCAACTTGAGAGCACTTCAAAGAAGTATGGAAAAGATGATTGCAGATTCTTTCGTTTCTTTGCAAACCGAAAGCAAACTTTTTGATTGAAGCGGAGCCAAAGCTAGTTCTGTGAACCCACTCTGTTTTTATTTTAATGTTATTTCCCAATGGAATTACTGAGGGGAAGAGCTGGAGCAGTGCGTAATTATTCTATTTCAACTAGAGACTTAATTAACAAGTTGCTTTTTGACTTTTATATAAAAATCTTAATTAGACCAAGTGGAAATGTATTCTGCAAAGTGTATTTATACTGTCTAAAAATCTCTCCTTATTAAAAAAAGTGCAAAGTTGTGCAAATTGCATAGTTATGTAAAAAATATTTATTTAACCGAAGTACTTAAATTATTTGCATAAAATATGTTTTATAACCCCCTAATATCAAAAAAGTTATATATCTCTTGTCTCTTGATTTTTGATGGATATTTAATTTCTTTTGCGATTGCAAAGTAAAAAAATTTTTGGTTAAGAATTAAAAAAAAAATATTGAGAATTTGGAAATAGATGGCAAATATCATAAAAAACATAGATATAAAAAAATCCTGAGAGTTATTACGTTTTTTTTTTTAATCAGGTTCATTTCATTGTGGAATATCATTCCTTAAAAAACTCCCCAGTGTAAATTTGATTAAATCCAACCGAATAATTTAATAAGCAGCAAGTGACATTATTTTTCTCTTTAACAAGAATCACGCAAATCAAAAAAAGAAATATTTTGATCATGTGTATGCATCATAATTATTTTCATTTGGTAGAGTTTTAAATAAAAACCTCTTGCAAGAAAATGCTTAGCACTTGTTTCACCTTTTTAATCTAATAAAAAACAGGCAAAAGCCGCTTAAAAACCACTTCATTTTGCAGATAACGTCTAGAATTCGCGGGTCTAGTGATGACGTTATTAGTGGTTGTTGCTGTAAACAGGAACAAGTCACGCTAACGATGCATGTGTACTCACCTAAAAGCTTTATCAATCTTTGGATCTTGTTCTTCATTTAGAAGGCCTCTGGTGTATTTTTCGGGCCGGTCGTTGTCGTAGTGCTCGATGTCCACTCCTAGCACGAAATATTCGCCTGCAAAAGACACAGATTACAGCAAGAACATTCGGGCGACATTATCGCGTGTCCTCCATCGTCCGGCAGTTATTTTTCTCACAAAAATTCGCGCACTGCCACCAAAGTAAATAATGGCAAAAGCGCAGCACCCGGTGCTCGCACAATTTATTGACGTTAGGATAGGTTGGGCATAAAGATGCCAGCGGCAGGACGAGTCTAATTTACTATCACACGATTATTTATGGCTTTATCAGAGGCGAGCACGTGAGAGCGCCGAAAGAGTTAAAAATAGGGGGTACCGGCGTGGCACCGAGCCAGCGAAATGAGAGAAAAAACACACTGAATAGAAGAGACATTTCTCAGAAATATATATACGACCCACCGGCCACTTCTTGTCACACGGCGATTTTTTTCACGTATTAAAAATTATCCGCGTAATTTATCGCTCCTGGAAAAACGATTCAAGCGTAGGACGTGTCTGCGGCAGACGCAGAAATTTTTGATGCTGACCCAAAAATGTTGAGATTATTTACCGAGGAGAACTAAACAGCGTATTGTTACCTAGCTTGTTTGTGGGCGAAAAAGTGGGACTATAGTTTGATACGAAAAGCCAGCCGCTGCAATTTGATATTCCTCACGTGAGAAATGAGACAGCTGCTGGGCTCCGATGTCAGATTTGCTAGCCCAACCAGCGCCAAATTGCGCATCACAAACAACAAAGGGAGATGTGGTGGGTGTGGGAACTGCTGTACTAATTTCATATATTAAACGCGATCGGGGTTGTTACTTAACAGTTTTATGATGGTGTTTGGAAAAAAGAGAAATCAACGTGTGACAAATAAACTACCAAGATTAGGTCAAACGGTGTTATCCAGAAGGGGTATCAACGCAACATTTCATTTCACTCACCTTCCTTAAAGAGACCGAGATCTTGAAGCGCAATCAGTAATCCGAGCGACTCGTAATGGTATCCGACAATTACATATACTGAAACATAACACCGATAGAAAAGGTTAGTATATTTGTGGAGCTTGCAAAAGTGAATGATTTTGTCTTCAATATTTGCAGTAATTAAATATCTGTTAAAGCTCCTTGAATTTGGTCTGTTCATCTTTGGGGGCAAAAGGACAAAATCCTAGTTATTACAATTTAACAGAAAAATATCAAATTTGTCTAAAAACCAAAAAAAATCCGTCTTAACATGATTCAATATTATTCATGATCATCGAATATTAATTATTTTATTTAATCTGAGAAGGACACAGAACTCATATATTTCAAACTTGTATTAACTACAATTAAAGCATGCAGTGTTTGTAGGATTTAAAGAATTTTTTAATAATGCATTTGGCGCAGTACAAATATAATGCCTACATTACAATTTGGAAATAAATATAAATAAAAATTTTTGATTGATTTATTTATTAAATACCAACGGTATACAACATACATACTAGACATAAAATAAAGTAAAAATCGGTCAAATGAAGGAACAAAAATTATTTCATCGGTATTGTCTCTCACACTCGGTGTTGTCTCTCACTTTTTCATTGTCGCTGCGGCTGATAACGTAATATTGCTCTTGTTACATTCGAATAAGTGATAAAAAAGAATTTTTTCATCGCAAAATTTACATTTACATTTGTCATCTGCTGCCGTGTGATAGGCTGCATTTGTGCAAAACAGGTAGTGAAAACCGTGGCAAGAGTAGCGGGTGAACATGTGTCTGTCTTTACAATTTGTAGCCTGCCAGTTTTTGTTCGTCATTGCAGGTGTGTTATAAAAATGAGGATTGATTTCCAATTGTTTAAGACGCATGGAGTTAAAAAATTTGTCACTTTCTGAGTGCGCTGGAAGATTGTATTTGTTCATTAAGTCACTGACGATTGTTTCACTTTCCGTTAATGCATATACAAGTCGTGATTTCATTCTTTTAGACAGACTTAAAACTCTCTTTAGGAATCTTGATTTTATGGTTTCTAGTTTTTCCAAATCCCTCTGCTTCAAATACGGCCAAATGGCTTCAATTCCGTAACTTGCAACCGGTGAGATAGCTAAGTCAAATAGTATGAAGTATGTTCGTGCTCAATTATAATTTTTAGCACGTTGATTAAAATCTTTGACCTTTTTGAACAAGAAAACGTTAACAAGTGATGTGTTGTCTGTTACTTCATAATTTAATAAAACAATTGATGATTTGAGTTTGCCTAGAGGCAGAACGACATTAAATTAAAATAAATTTTGATAAACTTTGAAATAAAATTTGTATGCTCGGCCACGCCATAGCCATGTCATGGCCTCGCCATAGCCATGCCATGGCCACGCCATAGCCATGCTATGGTCACGGCATAGCCTCGGGCGGTCGCGATCGACCTCGGGCGGCCGCGATCGACCTCGGGCGGCCGCGATCGACCTCGGGCGGCCGCGATCGACCTCGGGCGGCCGCGATCGACCTCGGGCGGCCGCGATCGACCTCGGGCGGCCGCGATCGACCTCGGGCGGCCGCGATCGACCTCGGGCGGCCGCGATCGACCTCGGGCGGCCGCGATCGACCTCGGGCGGCCGCGATCGACCTCGGGCGGCCGCGATCGACCTCGGGCGGCCGCGATCGACCTCGGGCGGCCGCGATCGACCTCGGGCGGCCGCGATCGACCTCGGGCGGCCGCGATCGACCTCGGGCGGCCGCGATCGACCTCGGGCGGCCGCGATCGACCTCGGGCGGCCGCGATCGACCTCGGGCGGCCGCGATCGACCTCGGGCGGCCGCGATCGACCTCGGGCGGCCGCGATCGACCTCGGGCGGCCGCGATCGACCTCGGGCGGCCGCGATCGACCTCGGGCGGCCGCGATCGACCTCGGGCGGCCGCGATCGACCTCGGGCGGCCGCGATCGACCTCGGGCGGCCGCGATCGACCTCGGGCGGCCGCGATCGACCTCGGGCGGCCGCGATCGACCTCGGGCGGCCGCGATCGACCTCGGGCGGCCGACTGCAGAGAGGATTTTGGCAAAGCGTTTAGTTTGGCCATTGCAAAGAGTGCCGCTTTCACCCTTTTGCTTACATGATTTGAAAAGCAAGTTCCCGATGATTGAAAAGTTACACCTAAATAGCAGAACTCTGTTACAAATTCAATGTTTTGTCCATTTACATTTAAAATGTCGTCTTTCCTTAGACGGCCTCTACCCTTATTTCTAATTTTGAGAATCTTACACTTATCATAATTCAATTTTAAGTTTTTGGTTGCTAGATATTGCTCAATTTCCAAAAGTGCTGCTTTAATATCTTCAAGGCTATCGCCTATTAGCACAATATCATCTGCGTAAAGTATTGCACGGACATTTTTACAATTTTTTATGGCCTCGTTTAAATCACTGACTGTGAAAATGAATAGAAAAGGAGAAAAGACACCACCTTGTCTGACTCCATTTGACTGTGTTATAGTTTCCGATACAGTGACACCATCATTTACTTGTAGGTAGTTTAGATCTAGCATTTCCGCCACAAGATTAAGTTCACCATGAGCTAATTTTTTAGTAGAAATTAGTTTTTGAAATACAACTTTTCGGTCAATTGTGTCAAAGGCTTTTTTCACATCTAAGAATACACAGTACAATGGCTTCCCTTTTTCATAAACAGATTCATTTATCTCACTAATCAACTCGTTTACAGCTTGTATAGTTGATTTACCTTTGACAAAACCATATTGATTTGGTGGTATATTGTCTATCAGACTTGAAGTAATCCTATTATTAATTATACGATCTAGCAAATTATAGAAAGTGGAGCTTAAACTAATGCCTCGGTAAGAATTTACATTAGAAGTATCACCTTTTCCTTTGAATAGAAGCTTTAGATTAGAGTATTTCCATGCTTCTGGGAATTTTCCGGCGCGAAGACATAAATTGAAAAAGGAAGTCATTTCGGGAGCGAGGCTTGAGAAGAGAGCCTTTAGATTTTCATTTGTTAACATGTCAAAACCTGTTGCCTTTTTTGTTTTTAAACTTTTAACTGCAAATTCTACTTCTTCTTCCATAATATTTTTTAACTCTACATTTTTAGGATATTGGTTTAACAAAGCCTTTAAGTCTAAAGATTGGCCAGGCTTAAGTTTACTTTCATTCAGAAGATTATCCAAAGTTTGCTCCCATGTTTTCATTGGTATATTATTTTCTTTCCAGGTTGAATTATTGTTAAGTTGCAGAAGTTTGTAACATCTTTTTTCTGCTTCCTCTAATATTTTATTGTCTAATTTGTCAACGTATTCCCTTTTCTTAATTTTACAAAGTTTTACATATTCCTTTTTTCCAGTTGAGTATATTTCCATCACTTCGTTTTTATCGTCTTCAAAACCTTTTACCGCTGGAAAAGAGTTAATAAAGGTTCTTAAAAAGTTGAGATCTTGTTTGAAACAGTAGCATTGGTAATCAAACCAGGGCGCGCTTTTCCTTTGGAAATTTTGAGGAGTGATTTTTGACTCTTCAACAAGTGCAAGTACATTTTTGTAGAAATTTTCTATGTTTTCCATTTCAATATCATTTCTTAGAATATCAGTATATTTACATTCAATCAAGTACTTAAGTTTAAGATCATCTACCCTGGGGCGACCTAGCCCTGGTTCATATGGATTAGCATTTGAATTAGGCATCTCAAAATTTATGGAGACCAAGCAATGTTTAGTTAAATGGGGGTCATTGTTTAAATTAAAATTGTTTAGTTTGATTTCTGGGCCCAAAAGAATTAGATCAATAGTGCTGCCTCCTTTTCCAGCTAAGTAGGTTCTCTGAAGAGGGAGGCTGTTTGCAAGAGTAAGGTCATTCATTTCAGCAAAGTCTAGAAAGCTCTTGCCTTTTAAGTTGGTTGAAATTTCAATTCTACAGTTAAAATCTCCAGCGAATACAACCTTTTCAATATTTCTAATTTCTGGGAGAGTTTTCAAGAGTTGCTCCCAAACATCATCCGAATTTAACTTTGGATGCAAATAAGAACCAACAATGGAGAGATGTTCAAAGTTCAAAATTATGAAATTTTTTAATAGTTTGCAATTTATGATTTCCCCAACTTTGCCTTTGTAGTAAATTGCGAGACCTCCCTTTGGTCTGCCACGCGCAGATTTTTCGGCTAGAATATGTTTGCTATAAAACCCCGGAATCGAAAATGGTTCTAGTAAAAAAGTTTCAGTTAATATGAGAATGTCATAATTTTTAAATTCAGTTTCACCAAAGTTGCTATAAACACTTTTAAACCCTTCTACATTCCATAGTAGCAATTTGATGTTTTGTGAACTATTCGTTTCGGGGTCGTTTAAAAATTCTGTTAAAATAAAAATTTTTGTTATACAATTATAATAAAAAAAAAACTATAAAGTTAAATTAAATTCCCATCACAAAATATATTTATTTAAATATATCTTAAGAATTTTGTTATAAATAAATCTATTTTGTACATTACATGTTTTTAAGGCAAGAAGTGCGACAAATGATGAGCTGATTGGATTTAGCATTTGAGTGTGTGGGTGATGGACGTAAAAGAAATAAATCAGAGGCCACAGTCGCATCCCATTCAGATCTACAAAATGTCATTTCCAAGCTCGTGAGTGGCACTTTGGCATTTCACTTGGCGATGCTAATTCGGAACACCCTTCCGAGCGCATAAACACATCCTTCAAGCGCACGGCTGGAAGTCGCTCCAACGAGCTCCCCATTCAAATTCAAACCGCAAAAAGTTGCGCGAGAAGAAGTTTCGCTATGGTGTCTGCATTATATTTTTCGCGCGTGAGAGAGAGGCCGTGAGCATCTCCCAGAGACATTAGGGCTGCGAGTTATGGCCTGGGTGCCAAGACGGAACGGCAGGCCTTTAAATATAACCCAAACCACCTTGTATAATGTTCTCAGCGGCGTTGTTTTGCGCAGACGACGGTGCTTTTCGCGGCCGCCACACTTACTTTCACCCGTTAGTGCGAATTACAAATCGGCGCGGGGTGCAAAACATCGCCCTTTTGAAAGTGAAACTGAGTTAGCCCGAGAGACGACGGGTGGAAAAACTTTAACTTGTTGACACGTCCGCGCTGCCAAATGAACAAGAGCGGTGTTTGTTGATTCTATTTTGGCTGAAAGGTCAACGACCAAGTTTGCGCGGCTCCTCCCGGGCGGGCAAGAGAAGGGGTTAATAAATGGACCAATTAAAAGAGTTTTTGCGATTGTCGCTGCAAGTACTTAACTTTCTTGGCACCACTACATTTTCTGCACATTACTCACTTAAATCGCGATATGTCTCTGCTCGCTTAATTGAGCAGGCTCTTATTTTACACAAACACATCGTCTACGCAATACATTTACCTTTTCCACGTGAAAATTTATGGAATTTTAATTCAGCTATTTTTACGATTTAAGAAAGAAAAATTATACTCACTTCTCGCGTCTTTATACGTGTCCAAAACCATCTGATGAAACGGGTTGTCGGAGTACCCGTGGTGGTAGGGGGTGTTCCAGCTCAGTCTAGATGAAACTTTGATGGCCGCCATTCTAAATTCTGCTTCTAAAGTGTCAGCAATTCTGCTGAACTGAGTGTCATCAGTCGCTAAATGCAGGACGCTCACCTTGAAAAGCAAAAGATGTTATTTCATGGAATTAATGAATTAAGATTTAAGACCCTACATTTAAACAAGAGACAAAGTTATTCTTAAGGCAATACCATTAATACCAAAAAGAATTAGAATTGCCTCATTACTTATATTTATTTTATTTTTCAAACTTATTGTTTGCTTTAAATCTTCTTTTCCGATGAATGTTTTTCCAATTTTCTATTTCTTTCCCAGGGAGGTTAAATTTCTCTCTATATCAAATTTATGAATGGGAAAGCAATTTATTAAGCGAAAGTGGAATCTAATCTAATCTGCCAGTTCAAAAGCCGCCCACGCGCAACCGCAGCGAATTTAAGCGCCTCATTCATCTCTCGATCACGTTAAACCAACCGCGCTCTTCAATAATATACGCTGGATAAATCCCTTTAATCTTCGCCGCCCATCTCAACCGGATTAATTAATGAGCGCGCGTCACGGTGAATGAGATGCGAAATATAATTCACAATGACGTTGGTGGGGCGAGTTTGATGATGAATCGCGTGGCGGCCAATTGCGTTTTGCTTTTTGGAGAACAACTGGTTTTGATCTGTGGGTGGCCGAGCAAAGTTTTTCAATCAATTTTCGCCTTTGCATCTTTGGTGGTGCCGACAGCTGAGCAAAAAAACTCGCTCTCCACTTTACTTTTTATGTTGTATTTATGCAGAGAACTCGTTTGAATTTATCAGAGAAAATTACTCAATGTTCCTATAAAAATTCAATTTCATGTAAACATAGCAGCTCATGGAGAAAAAAAAATACTAAATCCCGGTGTTGTTGGAGGTGGGTCCATTTTCGCCTTGAGAGGAAATCTGATTTTAAGTGAGAAGCCAAGGAAAGATTCCAAATTGCGTTATCTTTTGAATGAATGGACCATCATCAAGGCAGAAAGCAACTCCGCCCTTGATTAACCCTGCCTCAACCCAAACCCTACTTTCCCATATAAAAAAAATCGATAACTGCGAGTCACAGTCTGACCGAAAGGTTCCCTCAGCTTCTGCTTTTAAATTTTCAAAATAAAAAATAAATAAATAAATAAACATGATAATCAAAATAAGTTTATAACTCTAAATATTTTTAGAATAATATTCTAAAAATTACCTTCTATAACAAGCCACAAGCCTAACCATCGTGAAAATTTTCCTTGAAAATAATAAGAATCATCGTTTTGTCAATATTTAAAAATAAATTTTATTGTTTTAAAAATTCAATTAAAAAACTTTACTTCAATGATAAATATTTTAAAAACAATTATAATTAAACCGTATATAATATTATTTTAAAATTTTTTACTTATAATTCAATAATAAAAATTTAATTCATGCTCACGTAAATTTAATTTTTTTCATGCATAGCTAAGTTTTCATTAAAAACGCTACAGCGACTATTTTTATAAAGTAAACGCAGCACATAACGCAGACGATGTCTGTTTAAAGCAAAGCAATTTCGCCACCTCCGAAAAAAAATCACGCGTCATTCTCTGAGACCAAGCGAAATATCTTGATTAGTCAGCGGCGATAGTAATTGAACCGCGCGTGCTTTCGTCCAATAGATAGATTGAGTGCAACAAATAACTCACCGTGGTCCAATTGAAGGCCTTCAGCACGGCGACTACCGACTTGGAGATGTGGGTGTCGGGCGGCCGGGTGCGCGCGAAAGTGGCGAACAGCCGCTTATCCGACGTCTGATGGTCCGTACAGTACTGATAAACAAAAGTGACCATTACTATTTTTAACCCGCTCTTTAAAACGGTCTCTTTGCTGGGAGGAATAAAGAGAGCAAAAGTAGAGCAGGCCAAGCTATCGGGGGTGTATTAAGACGGGAGCAAATTCCAGCAAAAAAACTAGTGTTTTACCATTTCCACTGAAGTGTAATTTAAATCTTATCTTTTCCATTTTGACTATGCTCTCATGCAAACACTTTCCTTCCCTCTGTTCAGTGGCCTTTTGCCAAAAGTGTATAGGAGGTCTGTTATTGTAGATTTTGGCTTACTGTTCAAAAACTTCATAATATGTCTGAAAAGTTGTTTATGGTTTATCCCCCGGAGAAAAAGGTGAATAATATAATAATTTTACAATTTAATTAAAAAAATCTATTTTTATAAATATATGTTAAAATATATCTTAATTTTTGTCAACTTGATACAAATTTTTTTTGTATGAAATAAAAATAGTGTGGATATCAAAGTAATCTAAAATTTCAAAAGTTCTGAGTTATCTGTTTTACTTCTTTAACATTTTCGCAGCACACAATATCTCCTTCAAAAGTTTGGTTGGAAAGAAATAAAACACCACATGTCAATAAAAAACGCGAGGAAAAAAGTTTTCTAAGTTTTGCTAAGCGACCTCGTAAAGCAGCGCGGCGTCAAAAGAAGGAAGAAAGTATGCGTCGCACCGCATTCAAGAGACTTGGAAAACAAAACTCACGTAAGAAATCATGGGCAGGTTGAAAGCGGCCGCCATCCTGGCCTCGTGCAAGCAGCTTTCCTGGGGGCCGATGAAGGCGGTCACGTTCTGCGACCAGAGGGCTGCTGTCCGCAGGATGCTTGTCTGCTCCTCGCCGTACGTCTCGGCCACTCTAAGCTGCAGATGGATACCCCGTCTGGCCAACAAACCGCCCTGATCCACACCTGGAAAGTTAGAACACAGTCCTGTTTAGTAAAAATTAAATTGAAGAACATAATATAGTTTATAATATTTTAGGCAAATGTAAGAAATTCAAATTATGTTTAGGAGAGAAGAATATAATTTTGAGTTTTAAATCACTCTAAATATTTTATTTCTTCCAATTTAAGTTTGCATAGGTAATGCAAAGTTATCTCTCAGCTCTCAATTATAATTTATATAAACGGAATGTTGTGGCAATGTGCAGGCTCATATTATAATTATTTCTTAAATGCAATAGGAAATTATGAAACAGTTTTTGAAAGCTATGATTTAGGTATAAATATATATCTACAAACAAATTACTTTAATTAATAAAATATTAACAAATGCCAATTAATTATCAAGTATTTTATTTTACTTCATGAATTATTTATACCCAATTAATTTATTTAAAGTTAAATATTCTATAATCTAATAGATAACATTATACATATGTATCTGTTGCATATTGCAGAATTCATAAATCAAAATTTTTAAATTATTGCAAATTTTTTTTCTCTGCAGTTATTTGGAAATTTTTACAATCACTGCATTCCAATTTTTGTTAACAAAGTGCTTTAGAATATTAATTCTAAGTAAGTTGCTCTAAACGCATGTAATAGAAGATTTATGTGCGGAGGTGGTTGAACGCACTACCCGCTTAATGCATCACGAGCCATAAATTCAAAACATCTGGTGCAGCGAGTTGCATAACCTCTAACAGGAAAGGCCACCCGTTCGCGCGGCGCGCAGAATTAAAAGAGTTTCGCAATAAAGCTGCGCTCGGATTTAATATTAAGAGCGCGAGGAGAGTGCACTTCAAATTACAGATAAGGCAGGTTTAGAATCGGAAGTTGCGCAACTACACATCTTGTCTATTGGGAAGTAGACGTAGTTGCACTTTTCAGCAAGGAAACTTTTCAGCGTCAAGTGCAGTTCACTTCCTCACTCGTCGGGACCAATTTTATCAACTGTCTGCGAACAAAAGGGGCAAAAAAGGGAATTGTTTGATCCGGCGGGATGCAATTACTTTCAGCAGTGTTGCGAAATTTGTCGGATCTCGCGTTGATGGACGCGCGCGAGGCAGTCATCGTCTGAGAGTTTCTGCTCTTTTTTTTCTGACGGAGGAAAATATAAGAAGTGTCACTGAGGAAAGGGTCGGAATTCTACGCAGCGAACTGATTGTTTCGCCGTCATTCACACAATGCTCTTCTTTATAGCTATTTTACTTTTTTACAGTGCGGGGCCAATGCCTCTCTTGGGCCGTAAAACATTGTGAATTTGCAAGCGGATAGACGTTTTATTGTTCTAGAAATGTTTGCTTCGCGCATGTTTATCGTTGGCGGATTTTAATGCTCTTGAAAATGAACTGTGAACTGACAAGACAAATAAACTAAATCCAACTACTGAACTACAACATAGACGGTTTGGATGTCGATATTATGTGTGAACTTATTTGTTTGGAAATCTTGAAGGCAGTTGATTTTATTTGTACCGGGTTCTTTGACACTTTGCAGAATTAATCCAGCAAAGGAAAATACAGCTAGTTTCATTTAGCAAGACATTTTACTTTTGTTAAATCAATCAGATATAAATTAAAATTTACTTTTCAATAATGTAAATAAAATTATTTTAGGAATCTCAATCTAATAAAGGTGATTATTAGATAAATAAGTGCTGATATTTAAAAAAAAATCAGATCAACAGAAGATAATAAATCATTTGCAATTAAATTTTGAAGCCCGTATTTCACAGATTTGAGCAATGTGCATTAATTTATTAAAATTTATATTTTATTATCAATTGCAACAAAGGGAAACAAAAAAATCAGTATTTTTTCGCCATTCAGTATTCATTTTTAATATCCATTTTCAATAATACTGAATGAAATAATTATCTAATTTCTAACATTTCTGCATCTACCTTGTGTAGGAGAAGCGTTGAGTTCTGCCAAAGCGAGGCTGATGGCGCCTGAAATCTGGAGCCCCGGGCGGGGATACTCCTTGTCCCAGGGACGTCTGCGAGAACCGGTGATGTAACCCAAGGTGAAAATCTGCTTGTCCTTTCCATGGCCGGCATCTGCTCCTTGCATCACGTGTACTGCACTCACCATAGCTGCACAGAAAGAATATTTTCATTATATAATTGCTCACTTGAAAACATTGTTGAAAAATTACAACCAACGGCTAATTTATTGGAAAAGAAATTTTTTTCTTTGTGATGGTTTTTTGTCTATATTTTTAAAAGGAAGAAATTTCATGACCCCAAACTACAGAATCGCTTCTTGAAATGCAAAATATTTTAAAGAAAAATCTGATTTAACTATTTAAAATTTTTAATATTATTTGTTACACCTTCGGTCGAAGTCAATCTAAAAAATGGAATATTTACGATTTTTTTCTTTGATCAAATTTTTTTTCGTAAACATATTTCACAGACTCCTGCAGAGGGTATAAAACAAATAAAAGAGGAACATAATAACACATAAAAAAAACCACCATGCAAGAGCTACTTTTCAAAATAAATTCTTCATATATTGCGATGATTGAAATGTTGTGGATGCAACTTTGAACATTGAACAGGTCGTCGATAAAGTCATTTTTTTACCCTCCTTTCAACGCTTTCAATCAGATATGAAAAATTAATTTAGAGGTTTTATCAGAGGTCGAGTGAATTGAATTTTCCTTCTGGTCGCTTCTGCAGAGAAACAGAAATGTGATAAATTGGAAATTGCATCGCACGACGCGTGCGGTACGTGCGGTACTTTCGTTTTGATGGAGTATGTGGTGGCGCTTCACACTAGACATGTGAAACGGTGCATGATGAATATCAAACATGTATTACGTAGTGCAAGTTTGTGAATGGAGATGCGGACCCGATACGCTTGTGCACGGTTGATCAATTTGCTGCTCATCAAATTGACGTCTTGTCACGAGTGATTTATGACTCGCGGCGAATTAATAAACCTCAATGCTCGGCCGTGTAATTGGATTTCATGTCACTTTTGCTGCTGTTAATGTGTTGGCTCAAGGTTAGAGCGGCTTGGGTGTGAATTGCATCTCGACCCGCTCGGCAGCTCACTTTTCATCGCGCTCTCTTTAGAAACATATTTATTATCACTTTCCCACACAAGAGGGGAAATTGCAATTTGATTGAGATTTGCAGCAACAAGGATAAAAAGTAATTTCTCCGTTGAACTAGAAGGTTATTGAAAAATTACCAACATTTCTTGTCTCTCCAATGGTGAGAAATTAATAACAATTATTACTAAAAAAATTTGTTCGACATTCACTTTTGTTACTCAGTTTGTTGACCCAGGTGTTGCGAAAAGTGGCCGCGCGCCGGAACCACATTCGCAATAACAACAAAGTCTCGGTCGCACGAAAATAATCGGCGTCTCATCTTGAGATCGTTAAGCGCAAGGTTAGGCGCAAAAGCGAGTCTCTTATTTTAACGTAAATCGAGCGGCGTCAACGTGGGAGTCGCATGAAACCATCAGCTGACTGAATCGGAGCCAAAGCTCTCTGGACCAAGACTTTACTCGAGCAAAACGACTCTCGCCTGATGACATACTCATTAGCTCTCGCTTTCAGTGCACTTGAACATACACCGTATGTTGCGACTAATGCACGCAGGCAGGGGCGGATTGTGGCGTTAAACTGAGAAGTCACAGTGCAATAACAAACGTCTGCGATGCACATCATCAATCAAATTTTATTAATGTGCAAACTTGAACTAATTTCGAAACTAATTAATATATTTTTTAGATTTTAATAGTCAGATATTGATGATGAATAGTTTCATTGTGAGTGCCAGGTTCACATTACTGACAACGTACGTGACATTAAGCTAAAAATATTTTTTGCCTTATACTTGGTAGGAATAAATTAAATAATGCCCAACACGAAGTTTGAAACTAAATAAATTAGAAAAACCAGATTTAGCAAAGGAAAAAACTGAAAAATTTACTTTTTTAATTGACCTGCATTTGACGTGGTCAGTCAGATTTAAACGATTTGGCATCTGTTTTTTGTCAAATCATAACAATTGTTTTTACCCACATTAATATATTTCGAAGGAAAATCCCAAATAAGTTCGCCTAGTTTCAATAAAACAAATTTTTTAAATCACTTTTTAAATCGCTGTCAAAACCAGTAAAATATTAATTTTATTTTCACCTCACATTTTTTGCATGATTCATAATAAGAAAAAATAACCGCTATATTTTCCTTGGGTTAGCGACATCCATAAAATACAACTTCTAAATCCCATGAATGTCATTCCTATAAAATTGATGTGAGACATGAGAGCTTTCAAGCAAATTATATGATTAATTATTTCACGTAATTATCAGGAGGTAAAGTGCCAAGAGTAAGCCCAGAAATAAACAGTCCACAAGCTGCACTCAGTAAATTAACGCGGCAGGAAGTGCAGCAGTGACATGCAAATTAGGGATGATCACTTTCACGCTGCAAAACGGCGTTTGCAAATAACGACAACAACACGTTCCTATAGATAGGGTAAACGAACCCACACGGCAAACGAAGGACGCTAATCAGCTGTGCAAATACGATGGCTGCAAATCGCGCGTTGGACGCATCAGGTGATGATGCTAATTAAGATCGAACTAGGCCATTATCACGGCTCAAATAAACAAGTGGAATGCAAACACGCTGCTAATTAGGAAGCCCGAGGTCGATAGTTTATTAATTAGCAAAGTTTGCTAATTCTCTCATCTAGTTGGTGACTCTCTTGATCTGTCTCTATTGCTTTTTCATGCGTGATGAATGTGCTTTCACTCTTGTAATCTCGCACCTCTTAACATCACACATTACATAAATGCGTCGTATCAATTTATGCGCCGCAATGTTTTGCAAACAACAGCAAGCTTGTTTTCATAACTTTTCTAATTTAATTAATTCAATGGATAAGTGTAATGCATATTATTTTTTCAGGACTCAAGATTCACTGCAGGCAGATTTAACTTGTATTTTAAATTTCGCAGAAGTTCTAGTACATATTATTTCAATTTTCTCGCAGTGTCAATAAATATCTAAAAAGAACATAAATATTAAATTTAACTTTTGCCCAAAGCATAATATTAAAAAATACGTAATAATGATTTAATTAAAAATTTATTAAGTAACTGACATATTGGAAAAATTATGTTATCAAAAACAATTTTTTCTACAAATAAATACTATTTTTAGTTATAATTGCATAACATTCTAGATTTTTTAGAAAGGCCAAACTGGCCAAAGCATCCATCAGGTGAATGGTATTTGCCAACGGCCCGTCAGAGAACATATTGGGAATTATGATATGTGAGATGACGGGCGAGGGTGAAAGAATCGATGACGAGGGTGCATTTTATGCGATAGGGTGCAAAGAAAAATGCAGTGGCGAAGCTGCTGGAGGCGCTAATGGAGCCGAAACTGCAGGAGCCGCAGAAGTGAAGGGAAAGAAAGACCCTCTCTCGCTCGCCGCAAACGCTGCAATCCGGCACGTTTTTCTTGCGCCGACCGACCACAAGAACTTAATCCTGTGAATAATAGAGCGGCTCTATGGGAAAAACAGCTGGCACATTAAGAATTTTTGGCAGAGAAGAACCCGTTTCTCGTTTGATTAACATTAAAATAGGCATTAAATTTTTAAGGGAAAAAGGTCTCAACGCTAATTTAAAGCCTCAGAAAAAATTAAGTAATATTTAGAAACTTCAGAATCGGCTTATCATGATAAGTTTTTTGTATATTGCAATTCAAAGAAATAAAATTATTTTATTATCATTGAAATTAAACTTGAGCTGCTTTGCTTAAAGTACGACTCATTATCAACGTTTTAACGACAACCTCTTTAAAATAATTATCTTCTTAATGTTAACTGACAAACAGATTTTTGAGCGACCCAAATAATTAAGTGCGTTTTAAAGTGACACTTGACATTTTTAATCAGACGATGCATCTTTTAACATACGAAAATATTTAAGAGGAAAAATTAGCTCTGCGATGGAGAATCAACTTAATAATTTTCATTCATACGAGTGAGGATTTAAATATTCAAAAGCTTAAATTAATGTTAATTAGAGAAACAGTCAAAGTCCGTTTTAACTAAAAATTGCACAGAAACCAAATTTTTAGCTGTGCTTTAATACAAATTTTATTTTTAATTTTTTCGTAAATAAAGGTTAAATCGCCTAAGAAAAATAATAAGCTGTATTTTTTTCAGGAATAGATATTGAGAGAGTAAATAAATAAAATAAAAACTATTTGCAAAAATAAAAAATATTTTAGCAAAAAATAATATTTTTTAATAAAATTTTTATTTTACATGTAATATGGCTTTACTGCAAGTTATTTTTGATGTACATATTTAAAACAAAACCAATTAAATTGAGCTCTCTTTACAAATTCATAAAGCTGGCTGCGGTGCTAATTAACTTTGGCCATCACCCTCGAGCAATAGTTACTGTTACATAAAAACAGCTGATGAGCATTTTTTGCTAAAAACGTTATCACCAAGTTCATAATTAGTCCGACCCATGCGCGTTATAGCAAAAAGTGACTGCTCCAGTTGACCGGCGATGACCTCAGAGGGCGTCAACAACGACGGAGCGACTGATAAAATTTGCAACGTTTCGCAGATGTTTGCCTCCCCTACGAACGTATATAATGCAAAAAGGCAGCAGTATATCCATTCAAAGTTTGCAGAACGTGCGAGGTGCTGCAGGTGTTTTAGCCCGGCACAATGTGTTCCTTCGCCGACACGCGCTTTCATTTCGCCGCGAAATATATTCTCGAAAGTCATCTGACGCAACGAAGAAATGAAAACTAAAGAAATTTGCGGTTGTCATCGATTAAATTAAATAAATTTAAGTGTGTTTGTGCGGCGCATTTCTGGCAAGTCGCTCTGGAAAGTATTTTGTATTTATGGCTATCTAATTTTGCGTCACGCAGATTTAAGCTACCAATTATAAACCTTTGGCGCCACGAAATGGGTGTTAATTGATGAGTTAGTCCAGAATTATTCTGGATCAATTTAAAAGGTGCATTTGTCAGTTTCAGAGGAGAAGTGAAACATCTAGAATTTGAAACGCAGTAGCACGCAGTAGTGAAAACGGTTGTTTCCTTCTGACTTTTACCGCGAGGCCACAGTGATATCTAATCAATTTAAAGTGACCTACGAGTCACACCGTGAAACAAGTTAGCTTTTCCTGCAGGTAAAACGCACCTGCATGCTCCGAAAGAAAGTAATATAAATAATAAATTAAAATCTAAATAATTGCAGTAGCAAAGCAAAAATTCAGATACTTACAATAAAAATAAAAAGTATATATTTTATTGTATTTACACCAATGAAATTTATTTCTCATTCATTTGATTTTAAGTTTATTTTCTTTTAGGTTTACTTTTGTAATTACTTGTTTGTGCGCACGCAACACGCCCATTCATAATATGAGACAGCGTGAAATTTAGCGCATTCAGGTGTTAAAGTGACTCAAACCAGATCCTTTTTGGTAGACAAATTTTTCGGGCGCTGTCTGATCGCCAAATTTATGAGCCGAAACAGCGTGAACCAAAATAAATCAGCGCTAGCGCCTTACTGAGATTTCGACCGTAAAGCAGATTTAAGACGTCATAAAAGGAATATACGCGCTGTAATGGAAGCCAGATTTGCTTTACCCGTAAAGTGTGGTTTTATTTGTTGCTAGCACAAGCAAGCCAGAAAGGGTCCCCAGCCGAGTGTGAGAAGAAATCAACCGCAGTGTCCAGTGCTGAATTTACGGAACCTTAATCCACTCAATGAATTTTTATGTAGTTTTTTCTAGCATTTTTTTCCTTGTATGAAACAGGCGTGTATGGCTGAGGGAAAGAAGGTACAAAACCACTTTTTTTTCAATTAAAAGTTATTTTTCGTTTTTGCTTCTAGCAATGATTAAAAAAATGTGACATGCAGATTTAGTTGCAAGATTTATAGCTTAATGTACACTTAATGAAGAACCGGTTTTTAACGTTCAAGAAAGAAAAATTGAAGCGTTGATTTCTGTACCTATGTATATGCTTTCAAGTTTCAAACGTTGCGTGTACTGGAATTTTGCAAAGAAAATAAAATAAAAAAAACCGTTAAATAGTTAACTTTTTATCCCACTATTTGTTTTACATAGAAATTTAATAAATTTATTCTCACAACATTACAAATATCATTTTATGTACAATAATTGTTATGAAATCTGAAATTCTTATAAGAAAATAATAAAATGCTAAATTTTAAATGGTGTGACTCGGCTGTAAGTAAATAATCGTTATTTATATTAATCCGTTAATAAATTACGATCAGATCGTCAACAAGCAATGGCAAGCAAATTTACCGCCGCCTTTCTTCTTGCGTTTCGAGAGCTCCACAACGTTGGCAACGGCAATAATCATATTTCCAGGGCAGCGGCACGGCTATACTAAAGACAATATTTTATTCAGCACGCGGCCAGAGAGTGACAATAAAAGTGTCACATTCCGTCCACTCCTATCTCTCGTGCGAATGTTTTATGCGTATTTACGCCGCGAGATTGAGTCGCTGCGCGAAAAGCGTTTTCTCGCCGCCGCCGTCACTTTGTTAATACACAATATTTTGGCCAGAAAAAATGAATCGGCGGACGGGCGAGCGAGCGAGCGAGCGACGAGTTTTGCAGAAGGAGTGGAAACTGGCAAAGTGCTTTTCGCGAATTGCTGAGAAGAGGACAGACACAAAAAAGCGGAGCTGATTTCGCGTGTGGGGCTGACAGACACTTTGGTAAATGGCTCATGCAGTTTGGAACAACAAAAAACTTTATCAAAAGATAACACGTTGATTTATCTCCACCACTTTTTGATTGGCACTATTTTGCGGAGCTGGCAACAAGGAAATTTTACAAGCAATGGTTTTTTTTACAAAAAATTTTCTTGGACATATTCTTCCTTGATTTATTTCTTTTTAAATTCTTGACAACTTTCTAAATACAAACAATTTAAAACAATTTACATAAAAAAACTTGCGGAGGGATCGCGCCAAATTGTCGGTTGAATTTTTGGTCTATCGCCATTTGGTATTCGCGAGAGTATTTAGCTAATTAACTTAAATCAACCCACCACATAGCATAGCAGAATGTAACTAGAGAGTAATTTGACGCAAAACTCGTAGTGACGCACTTGCCGGTCCAGCTTAATTTAATTAGCACTACCGCTTCTCCCCACCTGTGCTTATTCATGTGGCAAAAATCAACAGGATTTGTGTCATTTTGGTGTCACAAAATAATTAAAAAATACAATGCTGGATTTTAAAAGCCAGGCAAATCTTAAAAAATTAAATATCAAAAGGAAATTTTTGTAAATTAGAATTTCAGGAAATTATTGTTCCTTTCTTGATAAAAAATTAAATAATCGACTTTTCAATTTGACGCCTCTGCTTGAAAACAATCCAAAAGATAAATCGGCTTCAAATGTGGAGGTCCTTTGAAATACTTGGGAGTAATCCGCTTACCGCACATTACAGATTATTTGGATCGCTCGTAACATCGCAGGTGTGAAAGGAAGCGAGAGATAAAAGAGGTTTGACGGGTGACAGGCGCGCACGGCGGTGGTGCGGACAAATTTATGTTGCGATAGAGGCTCACTTAGTCTCGTTTTTGCGATTCAATCCGTCGTCCCACAAAATGCGGACGCATTAATTTGTTTGTTTTGAGCGCAAGATTAATGGCGAGGCGCGAGGTGACGGGTTAGTGAAGACATTCATTTGCCTCTATTTGGGGCGGCGCAGCCCGCATTGTCACTCACCTCGAGAGATTTGTAGGTGTGTGTGGGTTTCGTCATCACGAGCGCAGACACAGGCGTCTCTATCTTCAATGGTATAACAACACGCGATCTAGATAAAGTCTTCGTTTTCCTTCTATCGCCACTACTGTGGGGATTTTATTTAATTCTTTAATGCGCTTTAAATAAAAATGAACATTGAAAAAAAAAATGCAGAGTTTATGAGGAAAAGATATTATAATGGGTTTCCCCAAAAATCAACAATTATTATTTTTAATATGATTTGAATAAGATCTGAACTCATTCAAACTTTTTTGTATTGGATATTATCTATTATTTTAAGCTTGGAATTGATTTTAAATTCTTAATTCAATCTCTTTTCAAATTAATGAAAATCTTACTTGACCAAGATATTAACTTACTTTGTCACCATTAATGAGAATTGTAAAGTCACTACAGATTTATACTCTAAAATTACTTTACTGTTATACTTAACAACAAAATATTTTTCACTTAAAAGCAGCAAAATTAACAAAAAAAACTAAATTGAAATCAGATATTAATAAATAATATAAAATCACAAAAAATTTATAAAAAAAAAAATACAAAAAAGATTTAGTTAATGTTGAGACAAATAATTAATCAAAATATACATGTATGTTAAACTAATATTCTAAATTCTGATTGAATACTGCTTACTTAGTTAGTTTGTTACAATTTTTGTAGTGAATTTAATATTTAATGAATTTAATATATAATCAAAAATTCAGTTCATTGAAATCACCAAGGAAGGCATGGTGGACACATTAAATGAAAAAAAAAAAATTAACGGAGAAAGCCATCATAAAAAAAACTCATAATGTCTATACAGTGCCATATTTGTGCTGAACAGATGCTTGATTTGCGTAGAGCATTCTTGTCAACAATTACTGTAGATTTATGAACCGGACTAATTGATTACTCAACGCAATCGTTAAATTTCATGGTCTGGTTTAAGTGCACGCGGCAATAAAATGACCATTTCACCGGGCAATATTGATAATCAAATGTCCATTTGGCGGCATTTATAGACAGGTCGATCCGCGACCAAGGAATTCTTTAATTTTGCACCGCGCCAACTGGATGGACGAAAGATGTGATTCATTTTGGCACGAAAGCGAAAGCTACGAGCATGCCATCAAAAACTACAATTGCGCCAGGCGAAAAATGCCACTCAGGGAATCTCGGCTTCGCTTTCGCCAAACGCAATTTCGACCTATCTTCTTTATCCCATTCAGAACTGCGTCGTTCGAGTCGGGATAATTTTTGCCATACGCACAAAAGGAGCAAAATAATTTTGGAAAAGCCCTCGGCTATCGATTCTCCCTGGCGCAAAATCACAATAGGGCGAGAAGCAAGGCCGGGTACGAACGAAATGCGACATTTTGCGGAGAGCGGCTGCGGAATTTCATTTGGCGAAATTAAACAAGCCGCCGCTTCTGCCACTTTGCATGCTAAATTCGCAGCCGCCGTTGCATTTGCATTTCAATGAGAGCAGGAAAAGGTCAATAGACGCCGGGGAATTACCTGCGAAATTCAAAACGTTTGCAAATTAGCAGGAGCAAAAAAAACACCTCTGATTATGTCGGCGCGTGATTCTCTTGCTAATTGCCGTGGCCAATCCATCACCGCGAAATGATTGCGGTCTGGGTGTTAATTAAAGAGACGCCACTTATCCTCATCTGAAAAACTGGAGCATTGCGCGACATGACTAATTGTTTCAAAATGTGGAACGACATGCCGCAGTCATTAATAGCTTATAGTTTAAATTGAACGTTCTTATAAGGAATGGAAAATAAATTTTTCATCTAAAATTTATGAAGTAAAATACATATGCAGAGAAAACAATTATTTTATATGACCAGCAATCAATTATATTTAGCAAAATTAATTAATTAATAATTCTTTATCAGTTTAATAAAACTATCAACATTTTATACTCACTTTCGCGCTTATGGCACAACTTCAATGGGGCATCATGTCCTTTGTCATTAACTCAGTTTTAATAATGAGAGTGCAATTAAGTTAATTGCTTGATAGCTTATAATTTTATATATGTTATTTTGATAATATTTTATGATTTAATAAGCACCCAGCATTATTAAAAAAATAGAAGGGGTAATCGTATCTTTTTTAACAAAAATAAACCACAATATAAAATTAATAAAAAAAATTAATGTACGCTATTTAAAAATTAACAAAAATCTTTAGAATAAATCTTCTCATTAACAAATATTTTTTAATTAATAGTTTAAGTGAGCACAAAATATCCAACTTCATAAATTTTAAGTTATAGTTATGAACTCTCTTGCAGTGACCCTAATGCGCAAAGCTGAAATGAGCTAAGAATATAATTTGCAAGGAACGAGATCTTCAAAGTAATGGCGTCAGGACGAAATGCTTTCAAGAATATTGTGTGTGCGTCTGTCTGGACTGCAGCAGACAACAAATGCACGGGCCATTGTGCATTTTGCATGCGGGAAAAGCCGCCGCGTGACCGCATTATCAAAGTGCAGCTCAAGAAAGCAGCCTCTTTAGTCCAACTTGCGAGATGCTTTTTATTTGTGTCGCACACGGACCACATCATCCTCTGTTATCTTCGCGGCTTTTGTATCAAAAAGACTTTGACACAGCACATCCAGATAAGTGATAAAACACTATCGCTTTTTATTGCACAATATGGGCAAAAAAAATGTTTACTTACAATATTATTTTAACAAGAATTTTTCGCAACATAAAGCCTTTTATGGCAAAAACGTGTCGTATTTTGGACATATGTATACTTTATTATTTCTGCCGTTCAAACTCTTAAAACCGTTAAATGCAATTTTTCTAAAGTGAACTGATGCAAAAATAAATAAAATTAATGTTTCAAGCCCAGTATTTTCAAACCAATTTACAAGCAGTTTAATTAAGTTTCATGTTCAATTTTATGTATTTTTTGATATAGCGTTGGCTTTATTAAAAGTGAATACGTTGAATAATATAAAATTCGCATCTTTTCTTTCAATTATATTAAATTTGTATAATTTTGAATGCATAGAACATTGGTTAAAATTTCCCTTATCTTAACTTGAAAAAATTCCTTATCAAAAATGTAATGATTTTTTATATTGAATCAATTATTAACCAAGATTTTACCTCTAAAATTGTATATTATCCGAAAAATTGTGTGCTCTGGCATATGTGATGTGTCCAATAAATGAAATAACAATTGAAGTCCATCGCGAAATCCTTCGATTACCAACCAATGCATGCCTTTTAATTTCAAAATTCAATTTGCGTTCACTGCGCACTAATCGCTTAAGCGCAATATTGTTTACTCGTGAATCCATTCTGTTATAACAAAACTAGTCCGCACAATAATTCCATTCAAACGCAATTGTGCGTCTCGTGTGCGCGCAGATGAAGGCATTTCTTCCGACTGGCGGCCGGATTCAATTAGTGCACCGCTTTAATTAAACCCGGTCGAGCAGCAAGTGCAACAATAATAATGCACGCCGTGATTGACAGCCGAGAGACGGTCGTGCAGGCATGGAGATAATTATGCCATATTGGGAGCTGAAATTCCTTTCTGCACAACCCACGCCTAGACCAGAGAGTTCGTAGACCCCCAGCAGCATATCTGTGACGGACGTTAAGACGGATTCGCATTGATTAATTATGCGGCAGCAGGACTTGAGAGGAGATGAATCGTATAGAAACTCTAATGACTGGTTACTTTCTGGATAACTAATCGAGATCTGCAACAAATTGGGGCGATGTTTGCTTATTGAATGAATCTTTACATAAAATATTTTTTAGCGTTAAATGCTTTTTATTTCATTATTCATTTAAAAAAAAAAAGAAGGAAAGCTAGAAAAGTAATAAAATATATAATAACGATTATATATTATTGTTTATTTATGTAAATGAAAAATTGAAGGATTTTTAAATTTTTTTTTTAAATTCATATATTTATTTTAAAATACTTAAGAGAACACCGATTTTGCTTATTTTAGCATGATAAAAAAATCTGAATTTAAACTTAAATTCATGAAATGGAAACTTCCAGAAGAAATATCAAATGACTATGATTGCAAAATTACTCAAAGGATAATATATATATATATATATATATTTTGAACATAACCGCGTTCCAATCAATGTAGCCTAGGGGCTCTGCGGGCTGGCATTATTTTGCAGAGATTGCCAAAAAAGCTAACGCGCCGTTGCTCTGTCCCGCGGCGGTAATTGAGTAATTATCGATAATTGTGCGTAATGATCTGCAGACAGGCACGACGCTGCATGATTCAGACCGTCTCGGCCGCGGATATTTAATCGCTGTTATACCTCACTATATGACTAACGATAATAAGCAGAGAGACGGATCGAGACTATATGGGAGCAGAAAAAAAGTGGACGAGCGCTCGCAGCCAGTCATTATTATGATTATTTCACTACGACTCTTTTTATTGACACAAAGCGGCGCGTGTGTAATTTCAAAAGTGAAAACGAACGCGCTCTTTCCACACTTGCAAAATATTTTCGTTCTAGCTCCTTTTTTTGCAACGTAATACATTTTATTTTGTCATTTAATTTTTGGCGCATTCCGCGTTAATCATAAGCACACGCGTTTGGCGCGATGAAAGAATCCGACACCCCCTGTTCACCTCTGGCGGACATAAATTCACATCACGAACTCGGCAGCGTATCCGCAAAAATTTCCACACGCATAGCTTTTGCAAGTTATTTATTTTTTTTTTTTTTTATAATTTTCAGCCAAGTAAAATATATTTTGTTGCATAATTTTTTGTAATGTTTTTTTGTCCTTCAAAATTTTCCTTTGATGCATGCTTACTACAAAAAATAAATGAAATTGAAAAAAAAATATAAATTTTGAAATTTCATTTCTATTCAAATATTCAATTCTATATTCTACTAATACAGTAAGCTTAACCAAAGAAAAAGCTAAATAATAAAGAACCGAAATGAAATATTTTTAAACTACTGCAAAATATCATATATTTTTAACTTTATTTTAAGTGATTACAGTTTAATTTATTTTAAAGAGTTTATATAACTTGTTCCAAAAAACTGTCAGCCTGAGATGTATGTACATATTATTCAATGCTTTAATACTTTGTTCAAACTCGGCAGAAATTGACGGATGGATCAAATAAAATTTATCACAGTTTAATAGTTATTTGATATTTTCATTCATGATCACGATATAAGTAAGTAATCAAAATAAATTCCTAACACTCATCAAGTGAAATTGTAGCCGATATGAATTAAAAATTTGTCAATGATGCTTTTTTATCTAACCTTATCTTCCTTCAGTTTGATCGGAGACCTTCATTATAAGATACAGACACCACTTCAAACTTACAGATAATTATTAAATTTTTATAAAAGAATTGTGCAATGAGTCTGTGAATATAAATCAAAATCGCTGTAACAATAAAATTGTTGTATAAAGTGAAACTTATGTATTTCATAATTGTTCCTTCATATTACAAGCAAACACGTCCGAAGCAACAAAGTTGGCATCGGAACCGATCGGTCAATCGCACCGTTATGAAATTGAATTAAAATGCACGGGACTCACCGACAAGCCAAGAGAGGAGGACGCGGAGTCTCATGTCAACGGGCACTTGGCGGCACCACTCGCAGGTCAAAAGTCATGGCTCGACGAGTTCCTTTTGGCTGCACAAATTATTCGCGCTCGCACACACGTGGTGCTGGTCCAGGTGGCCGAGCACCGGCGCCGACGACTGACTTTCGAGTAGCGGCGCTCGGCAGCGCACTAAAACGCTCCACCGCGACCACGCTGCCTTCTGCCAGCTGCTCGCGACAAGGGGAACGCCAAGCGCGGCCTCCGAGTGCGAGTGGGGACTTGCACGGAGCAACTACACGGGAGGGGCGCCGGCAAATTTGCCAAACGCAAAATTATTTTTTATCGCGGAAAGGCCACACACGTCTATCGTCTTGCTAATCAATTTTCAGGTAAGGTCGATTAAAAAAATTATAAACTAAATTTATTCCAACAAATCCATTGTTTGGTTCTAAAAAGAGAAGATGAGAAGATGAGAACGGAACTTGCTTACACAATTTATTCAAAATAGTGAAACTTGGTGATGGGAAAATTTATATTGGAAATAATATCACTTGATGTAAAATGGAAAAAAATGTTCAAAGCAGCAGAAATCAATATTTTTTTTTTCAAATAGTTCGCCAAAGCAATCACTATTTAAAACAAATTACTTTTTCAAATATTTTAAATAAACAATTAATTTTATATTAAACGTATCAAAGAAAAATTTAATTATATCATATAATCATCCTCTATATAAATTTTATATTCTTCAATAACCTAGGTTTAATTTTGAAAATACGGATCAAATTTTTGTTAAATTCATTCAGATTTTATTCATCAATTTCGTTTTTAATGTCAACCTTTTTGCATAGCTGTCAGTATAATTTACGACCGAAAATAATCATTTTTTTTTTATAATTTAATAACCACCTTTATGAAAAATGTTTCTCCGCCGTAAAAACTAACGCCTATAACGATCAAAACACCCAACGTGTGCTAATAAAATGAGCTCAGACTCCAGTGAATTCTCCCCAGCCTCGGACTTATGCAAATTGGTAAATTACATCGTTAACCAGAAAGCTCATTTGCATAATGCCACACTTCTTCTTTCAAGACTGAAAGCCCTGTTCTCCGTAATGTCATTATGATGACAAGTAAAATCGACATGATTTCAAATCGGATTATTAATATTTGCCAATCAAACTAAAAGAATTAAAATTCTGGAGCCGTGCGTTCCTTTATTAGGAGACCACACTTTCCTCGGTATCACAATTTAATGTGAGAGAGGAAATCGTTTCCGAGAAGTCCAAGTGGCAGACCGGCCCGCACAAAACTCACGTCCGAGCTTCTTGGAAGGACACGCACGACTTTTTGCTACTCGAATGCTTGTTTTTTGTTGGTCCCGGCGAAATGTGTTCTCCGTGCGCATCCATTATAATTTACCCTAGATTTAGAAAAGCAAGAGGCTCACGCAGTCAACAGATAAGAAGAATTCACGAACATTTTTGAAAAGTTAGTTTTTATAAATATTTACAATTTCATCTCTAACTTTTAATCAATTTAGCCAATTCAGAAATTCATGAAAGATCTTCAATGTTTTCCCCTAGCAAATTGAAAATGCTAGAAAATATTATTTGCAATGGGACGACGATGAGTTGAGAATTTGATGAATGCGACGCGAGTGAGTCTGCTGTTTTTACCCACGGCTGACAAACGAGCCCTCGGTTGACATCTTGCTTTGCATAAGCACCGCTCGCAGTCTCATTCGTTCCGAGCATAAATAAATGAACATAAAAAGCAGAGAGAGCATGTGCATCCGAACTGGTGCTGCTGCTGGAGGAGGCGAAATAAATTTGCCTGCCATTAAACTAGAAATGTCACTCACGAAGCAAAATTGAGCTCGCGCGCGACAATAAAGAAGAAAGTGCACAATGCATGCAGGTGGTGCGCTCGCCATTAAAAATGACAGGCGCGTGCGTTTGTGTAACTTAGTGAGAATGCTAATTAATATTTGTGGAGCATGGTATATATAATCATTATCAGTTCAATACCATCTTAATTGCGTTCAATTCTAACAAAGTGGACAACTGCAACTAAAAAATTGAATTTTTATCAAGCAATGTTGAATTCATATTATTTCCCGATATCTCATCTGACATTCTAAATTCTGATTAATTAAAATTTATATTTGAAAAAATTAACACCATGAACAGTGTGAAACGATATCCACCTCAGATGGAACTGTTAGTTGCAACATTCTTTGTAATGATTAATGCTGAAGAAATTAAATTTATTATATTAGACAGATTGTAAAATAAAGTACATAAATACAAACAAATAACTCTATCATTAAAAAATTCAACATAGTTAAACATTATAAAGTAAATAATTGAACTTTATTAATCAATTAAATTAAAATAAAATAAAATTTAGTATCAAATAAATAAGAATAAATATAATACAAGTTTATTGTTTTATATTTAAAAAAATATGCAACATAATTTATGTTAAACAGTTTCTCACTCTCTGCAAGGCCTACCTGTGGCAAAATTTGTGACATGTGACAGATATGTGATGAGAAAACTTAGTTAGTCAACCAAGGTTCACAGGCGGAGAAGGGGTCTTTTAAATCTCGTAAGTTTTGGCAAAATTCTAGTTTTTGGTAGTTTTGTTGTGTCCAACAATACCTTTTTTCTTATAATTCCTGTTTATTTGTCCAAATTGTTTCATCCATATTGTTTACATTAAATTGTTGAAAAAAAAATTTATTTGGAAAGAAAGGAATTGTTGGAAAAAACTGCACCACCACTAGAGAGAATTTTGCTAAAATTTCTGAGACCAAAATGACCACATCCGCCGCAGTGAGCCTCTATAAATGTTTAAACATTTCAATGTAAGCAATGAATTTGTAACAATGTGGACATATAAACAACAATAGTAATATACAAATTATAAAATAATTTTGAGGGCTCGCAGAGATTTGAACTTTGCGTTAATGTAACAATTATTTCCGGTCGGATGAGGAGCCTTTGAGAGTGGCGCGAAATTTGCTGACACACCGTGAGCAGCGCAAGTTACGAGAGAATGCGCGTAAAAATTACCGATAAATTGCTTTTTATTCATTATCCCCTCTACCGGTTTCTCGCCGTTTGTTGTGCCGGGCGAGCAGCACAGCTCCAGGGGCCAAATTTTTCTCAAAGTTCGATCTCAGCGAGCATTAACCTCGGCTACCTGTCTTACTTGTCCGCTGATTACTTATAAAACCAACTTCGTCTCGTAATAAATGCCCACGCCTGATTTAGTGACTCACCTTAAGCCTTGACGCTTATTTTTTTCCACACAACTACTCTTTTTATAATCCGTGTGAAATTTCGTGCCAACAACGTGAGGTCTCAGTTTTTGGCACCGCCAAACGCAGCGATAAAAAAAATCTTCACCTCGGATGATTTGCATAAACACGATAAAATGCTATTAAAATGCTGACGAGAGTATTTATCCGCACGATTTAGGGCTTGACCACTCGCGAAGGCAATAATTCAATATTTTTATACCTCCTGCTGAATAGCTGCACGCTTCGTTTGGTATGAACTGTTAGCTTGTACAGCGGGCTATACATGTTGATTTTACGTGCTTTGAGCGTTGTGGTTTTCACGAATCTGGCGACTAATTCCAAGAACAGCTACCTCAAGAGACGCCTCTTTCAAATGACAAGTATCACTTTGATCTCTTCAGTAAAAACAAAAAAAAAACAATAAATAAAATCCTTTTTGTAAGAGATTTTTTTCATAGTTGACAATCAGAAAGAAAAATTTCATTTCTATTACATCATAAACTCAGAAACAATTAAATAAGTTGGTTATACATTTTTTTTTAATTATTTATTTGCCGATTTAAGGGTATAAAAAAATTATCCAAATCCATGACGAATTAAAATATTTTCTTCGGCGATACAATAATACATTGATAAATTAAATTCTTGGTTTGCTATTGATAATATTGGAGAGCATAGATTTTTTTTAAATAAAATTGCACATTTTTCTGCTGCGTAATGCAATACTTTGTACCGCTAAGTTTCGCAAGTCGGTCTCGTAACACCTAATTTCCTCTCTCGCTTCATACAAGGAAAAATTGCAAATTATTGGTTACCCTCCGTCCGACTGCGACCGGCAGAAATCAAACACAAAACGAATGCGGGTCAAAACCGCGTGCGTCTCACAACACAATGTGGATCAAGGCTGCGGTACAGAGAGCGCGATTCAATTCCGCGACGCATTTCCTAGGAACTCTCTTTGACTTAATATCGCTTTTCTCAAACACCTCTACACGCTCAACATAAATAATGATGTTATAATAGAAGTGCGTGCCGAGGAATTATTATATGGAAATTAGAAAGTGAATAACTGCTGCGGATAGAGCAGCTCGCGATTCCCCGCCGAGTAATGTACTCGCATCGTAATAATAACAGCGAGTCGCGCAGCACTCGTGTTTGCTTACAACGGCTGAGTTGACACATTTATGCAACGACCTACAACAAAACTGACCTGTGTCAACGTGCAGGAATGCCATCTCGAGCGTCGGCCGCCTTTTGCTGACAATGACTGATGATCCGTTTCAATTTTAATAAATTTAATACAAAATTTTTAATGTTGGATGTTCAATAAAAATTTCATTAAGGGAACGATTCCAATCAAAATGGATTTTTTAACAAATTTTTGAATGATTGTCTATATTATACATCCAAAATAGAATAGTTAATCATATAAAAATGTAATAATAAGGGAACGAAATTGAAATTATAAATTTATCTTCAAGTAAATTTAAAATTTAGCAGTTTTTTTGCTTCTCTTTTTTTATCCACAGATTTTTTATTTTATTGAAAATTGTTAATTCAGGCAGAGCATAGCTCGAAGCGCCTTAAAATCTAGAAAATAAGCTTTAAAATTAAGTGAAGCAGCCGCCTCAACACATCATTTAACGCCGCGCAAGCTGAGTTTTATTTTCGTTTGGCTCTTTTTCTCTTTTTTTCCGCAGATTTTTGATATTATTAAAAATTGTTATTCAGTCAGAGCATAGCTCGAAGCGCCTTAAAATCTAGAAAATAAGCTTTAAAATGAAGTGAAGCAGCCGCCTCAACACATCATTTAACGCCGCGCAAGCTGAGTTTTTTTTTCGTTTGGCTCTTTTGCTCTTTTTTGCCCGCAGATTTTTGATATTATTAAAAATTGTTATTCAGTCAGAGCATAGCTCGAAGCGTCTTAAAATCTAGAAAATAAGCTTTAAAATTAAGTGAAGCAGCCGCCTCAACACATCATTTAACGCCGCGCAAGCTGAGTTTTTTTTTTGTTTGGATCTTTTTCTCTTTTTTTTCGCAGATTTTTGATATTATTAAAAATTGTTATTCAGTCAGAGCATAGCTCGAAGCGCCTTAAAATCTAGAAAATAAGCTTTAAAATTAAGTGAAGCAGCCGCCTCAACACATCATTTAACGCCGCGCAAGCTGAGTTTTATTTTCGTTTGGCTCTTTTGCTCTTTTTTGCCCGCAGATTTTTGATATTATTAAAAATTGTTATTCAGTCAGAGCATAGCTCGAAGCGCCTTAAAATCTAGAAAATAAGCTTTAAAATGAAGTGAAGCAGCCGCCTCAACACATCATTTAACGCCGCGCAAGCTGTTTTTTTTTTCGTTTGGCTCTTTTGCTCTTTTTTCCCCGCAGATTTTTGATATTATTAAAAATTGTTAATTCAGTCAGAGCAAAGCTCAAAGCGCTTTAAAATCTAGAAAATAAGCTTTAAAATGAAGTGAAGCAGCCGCCTCAACACATCATTTAACGCCGCGCAAGCTGAGTTTTTTTTTTCGTTTTGCTCTTTTGCTCTTTTTTCCCCGCAGATTTTTGATATTATTAAAAATTGTTATTCAGTCAGAGCATAGCTCGAAGCGCTTTAAAATCTAGAAAATAAGCTTTAAAATGAAGTGAAGCAGCCGCCTCAACACATCATTTAACGCCGCGCAAGCTGAGTTTTTTTTTTCGTTTTGCTCTTTTGCTCTTTTTTCCCCGCAGATTTTTGATATTATTAAAAATTGTTAATTCAGTCAGAGCAAAGCTCAAAGCGCTTTAAAATCTAGAAAATAAGCTTTAAAATTAAGTGAAGCAGCCGCCTCAATACATCATTTAACGCCGCGCAAGCTGTTTTTTTTTTCGTTTGGCTCTTTTGCTCTTTTTTCCCAGCAGATTTTTGATATTATTAAAAATTGTTATTCATTCAGAGCATAGCTCGAAGCGTCTTAAAATCTAGAAAATAAGCTTTAAAATTAAGTGAAGCAGCCGCCTCAACACATCATTTAACGCCGCGCAAGCTGAGTTTTTTTTTTCGTTTGGCTCTTTTGCTCTTTTTTTCCGCAGATTTTTGATATTATTAAAAATTGTTATTCAGTCAGAGCATAGCACGAAGCGCTTTAAAATCTAGAAAATAAGCTTTAAAATGAAGTGAAGCAGCCGCCTCAACACATCATTTAACGCCGCGCAAGCTGAGTTTTTTTTTTCGTTTGGCTCTTTTGCTCTTTTTTCCCCGCAGATTTTTGATATTATTAAAAATTGTTATTCATTCAGAGCATAGCTCGAAGCGCTTTAAAATCTAGAAAATAAGCTTTAAAATTAAGTGAAGCAGCTGCCTCAACACATCATTTAACGCCGCGCAAGCTGAGTTTTTTTTTCGTTTGGCTCTTTTGCTCTTTTTTCCCCGCAGATTTTTGATATTATTAAAAATTGTTATTCATTCAGAGCATAGCTCGAAGCGCTTTAAAATCTAGAAAATAAGCTTTAAAATGAAGTGAAGCAGCCGCCTCAACACATCATTTAACGCCGCGCAAGCTGAGTTTTTTTTTCGTTTGGCTCTTTTGCTCTTTTTTCCCCGCAGACTTTTGATATTATTAAAAATTGTTATTCATTCAGAGCATAGCTCGAAGCACTTTAAAATCTAGAAAATAAGCTTTAAAATTAAGTGAAGCAGCCGCCTCAACACATCATTAAACGCCGCGCAAGCTGAGTTTTTTTTCGTTTGGCTCTTTTGCTCTTTTTTCCCCGCAGATTTTTGATATTATTAAAAATTGTTATTCATTCAGAGCATAGCTCGAAGCGCTTTAAAATCTAGAAAATAAGCTTTAAAATTAAGTGAAGCAGCCGCCTCAACACATCATTAAACGCCGCGCAAGCTGAGTTTTTTTTCGTTTGGCTCTTTTGCTCTTTTTTCCCCGCAGATTTTTGATATTATTAAAAATTGTTATTCATTCAGAGCATAGCTCGAAGCACTTTAAAATCTAGAAAATAAGCTTTAAAATTAAGTGAAGCAGCCGCCTCAACACATCATTTAACGCCGCGCAAGCTGAGTTTTTTTTTTCGTTTGGCTCTTTTTCTCTTTTTTTCCGCAGATTTTTGATATTATTAAAAATTGTTATTCAGTCAGAGCATAGCTCGAAGCGCTTTAAAATCTAGAAAATAAGCTTTAAAATGAAGTGAAGCAGCCGCCTCAACACATCATTTAACGCCGCGCACGCTGAGTTTTTTTTTCGTTTGGCTCTTTTGCTCTTTTTTCCCCGCAGATTTTTGATATTATTAAAAATTGTTATTCATTCAGAGCATAGCTCGAAGCGCTTTAAAATCTAGAAAATAAGCTTTAAAATTAAGTGAAGCAGCCGCCTCAACACATCATTTAACGCCGCGCAAGCTGAGTTTTTTTTTTCGTTTGGCTCTTTTTCTCTTTTTTTCCGCAGATTTTTGATATTATTAAAAATTGTTATTCAGTCAGAGCATAGCTCGAAGCGCTTTAAAATCTAGAAAATAAGCTTTAAAATTAAGTGAAGCAGCCGCCTCAACACATCATTAAACGCCGCGCAAGCTGAGTTTTTTTTCGTTTGGCTCTTTTGCTCTTTTTTCCCCGCAGATTTTTGATATTATTAAAAATTGTTATTCATTCAGAGCATAGCTCGAAGCGCTTTAAAATCTAGAAAATAAGCTTTAAAATTAAGTGAAGCAGCCGCCTCAACACATCATTTAACGCCGCGCAAGCTGAGTTTTTTTTTTCGTTTGGCTCTTTTTCTCTTTTTTTCCGCAGATTTTTGATATTATTAAAAATTGTTATTCAGTCAGAGCATAGCTCGAAGCGCTTTAAAATCTAGAAAATAAGCTTTAAAATTAAGTGAAGCAGCCGCCTCAACACATCATTTAACGCCGCGCAAGCTGAGTTTTTTTTTCGTTTGGCTCTTTTGCTCTTTTTTCCCCGCAGATTTTTGATATTATTAAAAATTGTTATTCATTCAGAGCATAGCTCGAAGCGCTTTAAAATCTAGAAAATAAGCTTTAAAATTAAGTGAAGCAGCCGCCTCAACACATCATTTAACGCCGCGCAAGCTGAGTTTTTTTTTTCGTTTGGCTCTTTTTCTCTTTTTTTCCGCAGATTTTTGATATTATTAAAAATTGTTATTCATTCAGAGCATAGCTCGAAGCGCTTTAAAATCTAGAAAATAAGCTTTAAAATTAAGTGAAGCAGCCGCCTCAACACATCATTAAACGCCGCGCAAGCTGAGTTTTTTTTCGTTTGGCTCTTTTGCTCTTTTTTCCCCGCAGATTTTTGATATTATTAAAAATTGTTATTCATTCAGAGCATAGCTCGAAGCACTTTAAAATCTAGAAAATAAGCTTTAAAATTAAGTGAAGCAGCCGCCTCAACACATCATTTAACGCCGCGCAAGCTGAGTTTTTTTTTTCGTTTGGCTCTTTTTCTCTTTTTTTCCGCAGATTTTTGATATTATTAAAAATTGTTATTCAGTCAGAGCATAGCTCGAAGCGCTTTAAAATCTAGAAAATAAGCTTTAAAATGAAGTGAAGCAGCCGCCTCAACACATCATTTAACGCCGCGCACGCTGAGTTTTTTTTTCGTTTGGCTCTTTTGCTCTTTTTTCCCCGCAGATTTTTGATATTATTAAAAATTGTTATTCATTCAGAGCATAGCTCGAAGCGCTTTAAAATCTAGAAAATAAGCTTTAAAATTAAGTGAAGCAGCCGCCTCAACACATCATTTAACGCCGCGCAAGCTGAGTTTTTTTTTTCGTTTGGCTCTTTTTCTCTTTTTTTCCGCAGATTTTTGATATTATTAAAAATTGTTATTCAGTCAGAGCATAGCTCGAAGCGCTTTAAAATCTAGAAAATAAGCTTTAAAATTAAGTGAAGCAGCCGCCTCAACACATCATTTAACGCCGCGCAAGCTGAGTTTTTTTTTCGTTTGGCTCTTTTGCTCTTTTTTCCCCGCAGATTTTTGATATTATTAAAAATTGTTATTCGTTCAGAGCATAGCTCGAAGCGCTTTAAAATCTAGAAAATAAGCTTTAAAATTAAGTGAAGCAGCCGCCTCAACACATCATTTAACGCCGCGCAAGCTGAGTTTTTTTTTTTCGTTTGGCTCTTTTTCTCTTTTTTTCCGCAGATTTTTGATATTATTAAAAATTGTTATTCAGTCAGAGCATAGCTCGAAGCGCTTTAAAATCTAGAAAATAAGCTTTAAAATGAAGTGAAGCAGCCGCCTCAACACATCATTTAACGCCGCGCACGCTGAGTTTTTTTTTCGTTTGGCTCTTTTGCTCTTTTTTCCCCGCAGATTTTTGATATTTTTATAAATTGTTATTCAGTCAGAGCATAGCTCGAAGCGCTTTAAAATCTAGAAAATAAGCTTTAAAATGAAGTGAAGCAGCCGCCTCAACACATCATTTAACGCCGCGCAAGCTGAGTTTTTTTTTCGTTTGGCTCTTTTTCTCTTTTTTTCCGCAGATTTTTGATATTATTAAAAATTGTTATTCAGTCAGAGCATAGCTCGAAGCGCTTTAAAATCTAGAAAATAAGCTTTAAAATTAAGTGAAGCAGCCGCCTCAACACATCATTTAACGCCGCGCAAGCTGAGTTTTTTTTTTTCGTTTGGCTCTTTTTCTCTTTTTTTCCGCAGATTTTTGATATTATTAAAAATTGTTATTCAGTCAGAGCATAGCTCGAAGCGCTTTAAAATCTAGAAAATAAGCTTTAAAATGAAGTGAAGCAGCCGCCTCAACACATCATTTAACGCCGCGCACGCTGAGTTTTTTTTTCGTTTGGCTCTTTTGCTCTTTTTTCCCCGCAGATTTTTGATATTTTTATAAATTGTTATTCAGTCAGAGCATAGCTCGAAGCGCTTTAAAATCTAGAAAATAAGCTTTAAAATGAAGTGAAGCAGCCGCCTCAACACATCATTTAACGCCGCGCAAGCTGAGTTTTTTTTTCGTTTGGCTCTTTTGCGCTTTTTTCCCCGCAGATTTTTGATATTTTTAAAAATTGTTATTCAGTCAGAGCATAGCTCGAAGCGCTTTAAAATCTAGAAAATAAGCTTTAAAATTAAGTGAAGCAGCCGCCTCAACACATCATTTAACGCCGCGCAAGCTGAGTTTTTTTTTCGTTTGGCTCTTTTGCTCTTTTTTCCCCGCAGATTTTTGATATTATTAAAAATTGTTATTCAGTCAGAGCATAGCTCGAAGCGCTTTAAAATTAAGTGAAGCAGCCGCCTCAACACATCATTTAACGCCGCGCAAGCTGAGTTTTTTTTTTCGTTTGGCTCTTTTGCTCTTTTTTCCCCGCAGATTTTTGATATTATTAAAAATTGTTATTCATTCAGAGCATAGCTCGAAGCGCTTTAAAATCTAGAAAATAAGCTTTAAAATTAAGTGAAGCAGCCGCCTCAACACATCATTTAACGCCGCGCAAGCTGAGTTTTTTTTTCGTTTGGCTCTTTTGCTCTTTTTTCCCCGCAGATTTTTGATATTATTAAAAATTGTTATTCAGTCAGAGCATAGCTCGAAGCGCTTTAAAATCTAGAAAATAAGCTTTAAAATGAAGTGAAGCAGCCGCCTCAACACATCATTTAACGCCGCGCAAGCTGAGTTTTTTTTTCGTTTGGCTCTTTTGCTCTTTTTTCCCCGCAGATTTTTTGATATTATTAAAAATTGTTATTCAGTCAGAGCATAGCTCGAAGCGCTTTAAAATCTAGAAAATAAGCTTTAAAATGAAGTGAAGCAGCTGCCTCAACACATCATTTAACGCCGCGCAAGCTGAGTTTTTTTTTTTCGTTTGGCTCTTTTTCTCTTTTTTTCCGCAGATTTTTGATATTATTAAAAATTGTTATTCAGTCAGAGCATAGCTCGAAGCGCTTTAAAATTAAGTGAAGCAGCCGCCTCAACACATCATTTAACGCCGCGCAAGCTGAGTTTTTTTTTTCGTTTGGCTCTTTTGCTCTTTTTTCCCCGCAGATTTTTGATATTATTAAAAATTGTTATTCATTCAGAGCATAGCTCGAAGCGCTTTAAAATCTAGAAAATAAGCTTTAAAATTAAGTGAAGCAGCTGCCTCAACACATCATTTAACGCCGCGCAAGCTGAGTTTTTTTTTCGTTTGGCTCTTTTGCTCTTTTTTCCCCGCAGACTTTTGATATTATTAAAAATTGTTATTCAGTCAGAGCATAGCTCAAAGCGTCTTAAAATCTACAAATAAGCTTTAAAATTAAGTGAAGCAGCCGCCTCAACACATCATTTAACGCCGCGCAAGCTGAGTTTTTTTTCGTTTGGCTCTTTTGCTCTTTTTTCCCCGCAGATTTTTGATATTTTTAAAAATTGTTATTCAGTCAGAGCATAGCTCGAAGCGCTTTAAAATCTAGAAAATAAGCTTTAAAATTAAGTGAAGCAGCCGCCTCAACACATCATTTAACGCCGCGCAAGCTGAGTTTTTTTTCGTTTGGCTCTTTTGCTCTTTTTTCCCCGCAGATTTTTGATATTATTAAAAATTGTTATTCAGTCAGAGCATAGCTCGAAGCGCTTTAAAATCTAGAAAATAAGCTTTAAAATGAAGTGAAGCAGCCGCCTCAACACATCATTTAACGCCGCGCAAGCTGAGTTTTTTTTTCGTTTGGCTCTTTTGCTCTTTTTTCCCCGCAGATTTTTGATATTATTAAAAATTGTTATTCATTCAGAGCATAGCTCGAAGCGCTTTAAAATCTAGAAAATAAGCTTTAAAATTAAGTGAAGCAGCCGCCTCAACACATCATTTAACGCCGCGCAAGCTGAGTTTTTTTTTTTCGTTTGGGTCTTTTTTCTCTTTTTTTCCGCAGATTTTTGATATTATTAAAAATTGTTATTCAGTCAGAGCATAGCTCGAAGCGCTTTAAAATCTAGAAAATAAGCTTTAAAATGAAGTGAAGCAGCCGCCTCAACACATCATTTAACGCCGCGCAAGCTGTTTTTTTTTTCGTTTGGCTCTTTTGCTCTTTTTTCCCCGCAGATTTTTGATATTATTAAAAATTGTTATTCAGTCAGAGCATAGCTCGAAGCGCTTTAAAATCTAGAAAATAAGCTTTAAAATGAAGTGAAGCAGCCGCCTCAACACATCATTTAACGCCGCGCAAGCTGAGTTTTTTTTCGTTTGGCTCTTTTGCTCTTTTTTCTCCGCAGATTTTTGATATTATTAAAAATTGTTATTCATTCAGAGCATAGCTCGAAGCGCTTTAAAATCTAGAAAATAAGCTTTAAAATGAAGTGAAGCAGCCGCCTCAACACATCATTTAACGCCGCGCAAGCTGTTTTTTTTTTCGTTTGGCTCTTTTGCTCTTTTTTCCCCGCAGATTTTTGATATTATTAAAAATTGTTAATTCAGTCAGAGCAAAGCTCAAAGCGCTTTAAAATCTAGAAAATAAGCTTTTAAATTAAGTGAAGCAGTCGCCTCAACACATGATTTGACGCAATGCAGCTGTTTTTTTGCTTCGCTCTATTATCCACAGTATTTAAAAAAAATTTGTTATCCTTTGATGGATTTTTTTTTAAAGATTTAACAGATGATAAGATTTGATCGTGATGAGCGTATTATATTTAAAAATTGACTGAAAATCTCCTTAATGTCAAGTTTACGTCAGTCAGATCATCTAGCTGAGGACATCAAAAAAGCTTTCATCCAATCTATTTCTTCTCTATAAATTGGGTTTCTTTTAAAAATCCAACTCAATACATTTCCGCTGCTTCTCCACGAATAAAATTCGCTCTGCTTGCAGAGGCAAAAGAGCACGACTAGCGCGAGTCTCAGCATTTGCAGAAATCAGCCAGACGGGATGCAAATTGGACAAAGTGCATTCACACCGACGGTGCAGCGTGTGCATTTGATTGCAATTTAGTCTAGTCACGTGTGCAAATGACGGGGGCTGCAGATCAATGCATGCCTCTTTGCCGCGGAATAATCCATCCGCGGATCAAACGAAGGAATGAAAAGCGCTGCTCTTTTTATTTTAATTCGTATTCACGAGCGACGCCGCTGGTGGTTTAATAAAACGCAGGACGTGCACTTTGATCTCTTTGGCAAAATTGAATATTGCATGTGTGACAAACCGGAAATTTATTACTCCATTCTGAGTTCAAGAGGAGCTTAAGAGCCAAGAGATTTTTATTTGACTGCAAATTGCCATTGCCTGTGCTGATAATCATCCTGCTTTAAATTTCATTGAAAAACATGTGGTTACTAGTTATAAGATCGACACAACACAGAATGAGCATCACTTATGAAACACTTATTAAGATTTATAGCCTACCGCGTATTATTTATTTTTGATAAAAATTTGATTACACACATCCAAACCTAAAGTGAAACACGATTATTAAAATCATTTTTACTACATGATTCAAATGGATAGTTTTTTTTTTAAATTACATTAAAAAATAAATTAGTTTTTATGTATGTAATATTTAAAAAAAAAAAATAAAAAAAATTCTATGAATTCTATTTTCAAAGTAATAAAAAATTCAAAAAATTTATATGCTTATTAACATTTTGTAAATAAATCGTTGTGTTAAATTATATATAATTGTTTCATTATTTTAATATCTAATTGTGTTATAAAGACTTTGATGCTAATAACTTCAATCATATTTTTCAATTATCAGAAAATTTTGCTGTCGTTGAACTGCACAAAACGTACAGTCAATAGAGTTGAATGATCGCTTATTTCTGGACCGCGCCTATGTTTGCAGTGTTTGTTTTTTTCCTCTTCCAGCTTCATTGCACGCAAGAGATTTGTCGCAAGCAAATCCCTGAGCCGCCGGATAATTGATTCTGTTCCGAGACTTCAGAGCGGATGCGGATATAAAGGCACCATGAGAATGCGTCCGTCGCGTGGATTTGGCTCCATAGGTGGGTGCATTCGCTGGCATTACTATTGTCGTCGTGCCACAGTGCAATAAATCAGGCTGCAATCAGCGTCGTGGACAGCAGGCTGACAGCTGATTTTCTACGGCTAAGCCTCTTACTCGCTCACTATACTGCTAAGTGAAGAAGGCAGTTGAGGTGCATTGCAGTGGTAACCGTACAAGATTTGAAATAGCGTCATTATTGCTTTTGGAATTAAAAACCTTTTAAATATTTTCAAATCTTTCATAACTATGAAAGAATGTTCCTTTAAATATTCAACATTATTTTTATTATGTATATACCATTTTTCTTTTCACTCAAAAAATTATGTAAACTTTATTAGAAAATTCTTGCTGTGTTTTTTAGAATTCATTTAATTTCTATTAAATTAATAATTGGAATATTTGTCAATTTTGATGAAAAAAATAATACTTTCACGTGCAGGCGACTAATTTATATTATATATTTGTAACCCCATAATACTGAGCTTTAGATTTATTATTCTATTTTAAAGCGTAGGAAATTAAATGAATGAAATTGGCTTGACGTGCCCTCTGGTATCCGCACTCTGACAGCCTGTCGGAGCATTCGAATCCCATTGTGTGCCAAGTGCTGCTATCTCCACTCGAGCGTTGTAGCCTTAAGCTTCGCACTTCTCTCCACAGGCTTTTCTCCGGCGGAACATTCTCAAATTTTATATTCTTTTTTTCGGTTCAATCACTAAAATTAAAAAAACTTTCACAACACATGAATTTATGTTTTGGTCAGTTTTGGTTAATGTGGAATTATTACCACCTGAACTAAAAAAAAATCCAATATTAACATTTTAGGCAAGTCTCTGGAATTCGGGAAGCCATTAAAAGATTTATTGGCATCGTTATTGATTTCAGTAATAAAATATCTTCCAATAATTACATTCATAATGGTTGAAAATTATTTTCAAAATATTAAATATTCAGGACTTCATTTTATTATTACATGTAATACTAATGAATTGTATTAAATTGTGCAAAGTAAAAATAGGATCAACTAGACATTTCTAGAAAGTAAAAGGCATTGAGAAAATGTAGCCAAGAGTAGTAAAATTCGGGCCAATAGCCAAAGCAAATACTCGACACGCGTCCTTCTCCACACTTCGATTTATCTTTTTTTATTTTGCCTTCTCCGCATATATACGTCCCTGGTGAGATTGTCCAGTTCCAGCAAACAAGCGGAGCGTCGACGGACCGCATTCGAGAGGAAGAAATGAGGTGTCGGCGGCTACGACCAATCCCAAAGGCAGCCGACACAGAGAATGCAAACAAGCCGAGGGACACACACGCGCTTGCACAAGCACAGAAAAAGAAAAAAGCACCTTGCTGGTAATGAAGATGGATTTTTGAGCGTATGAACGTCCATCCAAAAAGAAAAAAAGGGAAAAAAAGACAAATCCAATCACAAGCTTTTACGTCTGCTCCTCCATTAATTCCATTACTCTTCTGTTAAAAATAAAAAAATGAATAAATGATAATTTAATCGACAAATTGATAATTAAGCTAGAGGACATTAGGAGGTCTATATGTAAGCGGTTTCATAAATTTATAAAATAAAATAAGGAAAGACATTTCAAAATAATTAAATAAATTATAGTTGCGAAATTTTTAATGAATTAATGGGACAAATTATTTGAGTGGAAATTTCATATATTTTTCTCATTTTTCTAAGGTCTCAAATCTCTGACAAGGTTTTTTTAATAGAGTTAAATTTATTTTCTTAATTGGAATAAATTTGTCAAAAAACACAAACTTTAAGTGTACAATATTCTTATTATAATCATCTTATTTTGTTAGTCCTTTTTAGAACGTAATTTTTTTGTATGCGGATAAGATTTTTTTTAAAATTGGTCTGGGTGACAATGATCGATTAGAAATATTGGAAAATGGCAATGGTAGAATTTGCTCGGAATCATTAATGGAAGAGGAGGATGATTTGCACAGAGACGGAGCATTGGTTCGAGCGCACATCACAATTTCATATACTCGTCTTGCTGCTCTGCTTCGCGGTCTTCTGAGAGAGATTGTCAAAGCGCGCAAAATGCGAAAAACCATCATAATATTCCACAATGAGAGCAGTCGCGGCATGTTTGTGTGAAGCTAGGTGGAAAATACAGCTGGAAAACTCGTGGAGACAAAAGTTGCAAAACGCCCCAAGTCCATTCCTCGCGACGACTCTCCTTCACTTTGCATTATTTGCCTCTAACTTTTCATAAGCAGAATAAAATTCCCGCAGTATTCTCCGTCGCAAGATATAAACAATATTTCCTGGGCGAGCGAGACGAACGTCATTATTTTGCACTTTTCGCGTCGTAAATGTGCAATTATTTTGCCTCTGCTGCATCATAAAACTATGCACTCTTTTCCACTTTAGCTCGCAAATATAATCAATAAACTTCGGTTTACGGCGTCACCGAAGTCGCCGTTCTTTATTTTTCTTTCGTGGTGTTTAGCGGGGAGTGAAATGCGAAATGACTTTGGCACGTCCGCCAAATAAACGTTTAACGAGATTATATGAATTTTCCTTTTATTACATGCGCGGGCTCGTAATTTTGTCGTCGCCGACATAAAAGACTCGTCAATGCTGTAATGACCGGCCGAATGCTAGCAGAGGCGAAACAGGCGCTCTCGCCGTTCCAGAAAAGAGAGGAGATGACGCTATTTACGCCCACGTGAGCTCCTTTAATTGCCGACCCATCACGTCGTTTTTACCGAAAGCAAGCAAGGGTGAAATTTGATCCAAATTGCCTCTTTCCCTTTTCCACTAACAAATTCGCTGGCTTTAACGATCTGAAAATACATTGTTCATAACAAAAACAGAGAAAAGTGGAAACAAAAATATATTTTAAATTAATTAGTGGCAATAAAATGTTTAAATTATAAAAAAAGATGTAGATTTTCAGAAAGATTCGCATTTTGCTGTCAAAACAAAAACTGCATGCATGAAAATATTATGCATAAAGAATGACTAGGATTTTTTTTTATTTAATAATTAAATTGGAATAGAAAATCCAAGACTGTGAACAGCTTCAAATAAATTTCAAATACATTTTTCAAAACAGTTATTTAAAGTATAAATAATTGACAATCACTCTAGAGAAAACTTTTATAAATTCCTGGAAATTTTTCCTCACAAATGAACGTTTCTTTTGGCAGTGTAAGAGAAACACACTATTTTTTAGGAGGCGTCTCTTCAGCTACTTTTGGAACTTAATTATGAGAGTAAACCTAACACCACTTCTCAAGTTTCAAGTTTCTTTTCTCCATCCTCTCATCTAAAATTAGTTTCCACAGTGATTTCCAGAAACCAAGCGTTGTTGATTTAACGCTCTCAATCTGAAGCGTCAGAGTCTGGAATTTATTTGTAAACCGGAGAGAGAACCGTGTTCGCCCTCATGTTCTCTCAAAAGCCAGGATTTATTTTCTCACCGCTGATAAATGCGCTTGCTGTTGAAACTTTCGATCCACTCCGCACCTCTTTCATCTTTTGTTCGGTAAACAAATAATTTCGAGCGCAGAATGCGTTGGCGGCCCCCTTTTTAGGGGAAGCAGAAAAAAGGTGGTGCGTGCAGAGTTCGGAGTATGCATCCCGCGAAACTCCAACGACCAGCGGGTTGCATAACTTCCCACACGTCAAACTATACTACAAGTTTGCTTAACATTAATTTGCATAGGTAATTACTTTCCGTGTATCGTAACTTGTTTGACTTTCGTCGAATTTCATCAGCCGAGTATTTGCTTTACTCCACTCTATATAATTTACCATTAAATTGGTTTGAAACAATGAAATTAAGAATCATCTTAGTTAAATTATATCTAGTGTATTATATCAAATCAATATAAATCATGATTCGTGAGTTAAATTATTCCTTGATTCTTTCCTTACATTGAATATAATTTATAACGGTTTTGCAGCTGTAGAAAGACCTGAAAATTTTAATGTCATTAAATTTTCTCTCAATTTTCAGCATTGACAAAGAAACAATGCAACTCGCATTATTATAATTATGAGTATTTAGAGCGGAATAAGTCCTGAGCTCAGTTATATTACTCGATTCTTTCTTCATATTGTTTTATTTTTAACAGTTTTGCAGTTTAAAAGTCATGAAATCCTTCTTGCCGCCTCTGATAATGTATTGATTACAAATTATTCTCGTAGCTAAAAAAAGCTGCAGGGTCTATAATTGATTACAAAAATTTTGTTTGCTCATCCAAGTGGAAAAATCAACAGAAATATCTTCTATGACATAAACTTTTTCCTGTGAAGTATGAGCGAAAACAGACTGCGTTCGACAAGCAATCGCGCAAAAATTGTTTTCGATCACCGTTATTGGCAGAAGATATTTGGAGATCAATTTATCCTCTGGAAAAAGACCATTTGTCTGGCCAAAGAAAGGAAGCAAAGGAACCTTCGTTCAAACACACGCAGGACAAAAAAAGATATCGCTATTTTGAACCCAATCCGATATATAGCTCACTCTCGGTCCATTAGCGGGCTGCCGTTTTGTTTCGTGAGATTCGGAGCAACTCATTTCTCATTTGCGACACCCATCTCTGGATTTCGCCGTCGAACTGCGCGTCTCTTGCGTCGAAGGCGGGGTAAAAAAAAAAATGTGTAAAGACGCGGGCGGGCTTCGGCGGAATGAAAGGCTCGTCTCGTGACACGTGCACTATGCCTTAAATTAAATTAATGATGGGTTGTGGGTCCTGTGCTGCTTTTTGCGCCGGTTCCTGCCTCTTTTTCTGCAAGCTGCGTATTGTGTGCGCGATACACAGCACAACACACAAGGAGAGACGACAAAATCGATGCCGAGGAAGAAGTAATGGAGCGTTCAACCGCCGGTGCCACTCAGTGTGTATATTAGACCGAGACCTGCAGCCAGCCAGTTGAGCCATAACAAGATCCCCACCATTGATAACGCCACAATTAACTAGATTAAAAGTTTAATTAAAGGGCCTGATCGATGGCTTGGCCGCACGCCGGGCCAGAGTGAATTGGGGAGAAAGAGGGACGGTCGGAGCTGCTGATCAACGATCGACTTTCCCTGATGAAATTTTTACGCTCTTGCCCTTTTTTAACTCTTTTGAGCTCCAACAACGTGAACTCTAGTCATTTTATTTGCATACTTAAAAAAATTCCAAACTGCCATACCGACCTTCAGAATTTTTCTCTCTATCATCTTTGAATGACTAGAGTTTATTACTCCACTTATTTTATTTATAATTATGATGGATAATGCGCAATTTGATATATTCAATCACATGTTAAATTGCAGGGTTTATCAAATATCAAAGTAATGGAAAATTGAAGTTTTCTAAATTTCAGTAGTCTCTGTCCACTGAGACAGCGTAAATTTTATTAAAATATTAATTTTTGTATAACTGCATAACATTAAAAAAAGTGGATATTATATTAATATGATTAAACATTATTTTAAAATAAGCATTTAAATATTATTTGCATTTAAATTATGCTCTAAAATAAAACGTTAAAGACAAATCAAATTAATGATAAATAAGAAGGATTGTAAAAAAAATTAAATAAGATTTTTGTAAAATATAAATCTTTAGAAGCAGCAATTCGGGGGCATAAATAATATATTAAGATTGCATTTGCATGGATCAAGATTTCGCGAATTTCATATACTCCCCCGTACGCCCTATAACATTTTAATAATCTTTCTTTTTAATTATATATATTGGTCTAATGTGATTTATAACCTCAAAAGTACAGTAAATCGAATAATATAAAATTTCAGGTTATGTTACATCAATTTTTTGGACAAGATGAACCTTTAAAAATTGTTTACAATTAAATTAATTATTAATTTTCCTATTGTCTTCCATCAAAATAATTTTTATGGAGAACATAATACATAATATGAGGGTAAAAAAAATATAATATGAAAAAGTTTCCTTTCTTTAAATATAGCAGCTGAAGTCAACATTTAAATTATTATGTAATGAAAATTCAAAATTCATATATCTTGTTAACGCTTAGACTGGACATTTATGTCATCATTACCGCACGGTAAACGATGTTTTAATAAGCCTTTATAGCTCTACATAGTATTTTAAAATAAATTGAACATAATCATGAACGAGCTCCCGACCAAAATTAGCCAACATCAAATCCAGTGTCGACGAGTGCTGACCTCAATTTAAAGCAAACAAACCACTTTTGCAAATTTGCCTGGCTGGAATTTCCCAAGCGCATTGAATAAACGAGGAAAACGGAAAATTTTGCCAGAATAATGAGATCGTATGCAATAAAAACGTGAGCTCAGAAAAACGTGATGAGAGGGAGGCAATGAACACCAACCTCGATCGTCGGGAATCAAATATTTACCAATCAATGGCCGAGTCACGCGTCAGGATCGTCCTTGATTAGGTTACCAGTTGAGTCGCACAAATTCTCTTTACAGCAAATAGGAATGACGACGGTGTAGTTCATTAACAGAGGGATGCGTGAGTGATTGAGGGCGTGCACACGGGGATGCATATTCCCTGGGGACCACCAGCCGCCATCATAATTATTGATGGCCGATGCAATTATTTATCCTCTTTGGCCTAATTTTGCTCCAGCACGTCACTGCACTGCCACCGGTGGATTGACGACATCAAACTGCATCCAGGCTCCAGGCACATGCTATTGATTTACTTAATATAGACAAACATTGTTGGCGACTTTGATCAATATTAGGCATATTATTGGAGCACGTTGAGGCTGCTTTGCATTTTTAATAATTTCAAAACGTTAGACAGAATTTAAATATTTAAAATGAGTAAGAAGCAGCCTCCCTATTATTTTCAAGAGAAAACCGGTAAATGCAAATCGCAAAAGCATCTATTATTCATGAGAGTCATGTTTGTGCAATTCCAAGGTAAGAAGCGGAATTAAGTCTCAGATTTTGTTGCAACAACGTTGACATTATGCAAAGGTTCGCTGCGGCAAAAGATTCCATCTTGATTTTGACTGTTTTACCAACAATTTTTGCTAGTTCCATTATTAAAAGGAATTATTTTTTTAATAAATGATAAATGAATGCAATTATTTATTTATTTTTAAAATACAATAGGGGGGATAAATTTAAATGTTTAATTGTAAACATAGGGTAGGATTGAATGCGAAATTTTAATTAAACCTCCTGATTAAAATACTCAAATTTTATTACAGCACCTCCAGCACTGATGAGAAACGTTTAATTTGCAGCAACCCTTTGCACAAACGAGTTGTTCTCAAATGTAATCGAGGCAAAAAGTCCGGCCGGAATGCAGTAAAATCGCTTTTACAGCGCCGTAAAACTCGCCAATTTGGGTTGATTTACATTTTTACGATTCGGCATCTCCTTATTATTAAACGAATTGTTCTTCTCTCTCGAGGGCGCACATGAAGCATTGCACACTGCAATTTAATATGCAAGTGCAATATTGCACAAGGTGCTTGCAAATGAGAAATCGCACGGCATTTATTCCTTAGTTTTCCTCAATGGGCCATAAAATGCCGTCTAGTCTTAGCCGCCTTTTTTCCGTCGCTCTGCTTCTGCTGGCTCTCATCGTAGATTCACACAGCCGGGAATTATTTGCACGACAGGCACGCCATAAATACACGAGTGAGTGGAGTAAAGCATGGCGACTCAATGCGATACGTATGTATGCAAATGCTAGAGCGGGCGAGATTTGCGTCTGCATTGCAGCTGTGGAATAAAAGAGCAGCGTAAGACAAATGGGCGTCGGAGCAAAAATACACTCTGCCTAATTGACTAGGAAATGAAATAATTTCAGTCTCATTTATTTCTTTCTCACAAGAAGCGGTGAATTTGCATTTCTTGTAAAGTTTCGAGAAGGCCGCTTCAAAGTGACTTGGCAACTTACCTAGATTGCGAGTGCGCTAATGTGAAAAGTATTCTTGTAACTTTTGCTTCAAATTATACCCTTTTTTAAGTTGGTACTAGACGGAACATACGAGCTACGAGTCTTGTCAAATCCAATTTTGAATTTATCAATGGCGTCTGAGAAATTTTATTATTAGTTTCTTTCAAAAAAATAATAGATAATGATATATTATTTCATTATAATTTACAATGATAGAACAATTTTACACACAACTGAGTATTTATTTAATACAACTATAACGTCTTGTCTAATTAAATATTGAGCTATTCAAAATTAAAGCCTACAAAATCGAGGCAACTAATCTTGTGCCGAGCGCATTTAATGAACCGCAAGAATTTCTTTGAATTTAAAATTGTTTGCGAGCATGGGTTACAAAATAATGGCAAAACCTCATTTCAAAGTTGGGTGCAATTTCGAAACAAGCAAAGAGCAAACTGTGGAGTGTCTCGCTGGCAACAAAACTCACTTTAGCGGTGCGCGGCCAACAACGATGGGAATTCTCGGCTCTGATATTTGTGTGCGCAGTTCTCAAATGCAAAGCAGAGCGGCCTGAACATGCTTTTGAGGCTTGTAGATCAAAGGCAAAACAGCAGCGCTGCTATTAATTCCCTCGCTTCTCAACTGCCTCTTTGTAAATAAAATATTTATAAATTTGGTCTAGCCATAAATTCCAAGAAGATTTTCTGAATGAAAAAGCTGAGCTTGAGAATTTCTGGATAAATTTTAGCATTTCAGTTATATCTTTAACAAAATTAAAAGATGATCAAAATTAAATAAAAACCTGTATTATCATTATTTAAAAAAAAAATGAAAAATAATTGTGAAACTTTGAAATAAATTTAATGTCAAAGTTGTAATAATGAAATTAAAATAAACTTTTTTAACACCATTTTCATCTTATTTGAAAGTTAAACATAGTAACGAAAAAAAATGATTTAATTTATCTAAAAAGAATTTACTTTTAAATCATGTTATGAGTTTAAAATAAATAATTGACAAAATAGAAAATTATAAACTTTAACATCAGCAAATTAACTTATAACAAAATACAAAGCATAATAAAAATTGAAAATTATATTTTACTTCATTATGAAAGCGAAGTAAGAAATGACTTTACTAAACTTTGAGCATTCGAGAAAATTGCAATTAATTATAATAGCATTATTTTTAATAATTTAATTTTTTCACAAGTGCGGTAAATTGATTCACTTAGTTATTTTCACAACTACGAAACGCTTTGACAAGTAAATAGAGTATAAAGGAAGGTGCTCAGAGAAACTCAACTTTTTGCTGGTGTTGACTCTGCACCATTCTGCAGAGAGAGCTAATGAGAAACTTTGTTTATAGACAAAGCCAGTGCGCGCGAAAATGAGTCTGCTCTTGCCAATAGCCCCTCGCAATCTCCCATGTGCAACCCACGGGTAATGCAAATACAATGCTCATCAGGAGGAGCAGCGCAAGGCAATCTCGCAAGGTGATTATTATGTATTTCTAGAGGCAGTAAAAACGCGAAAATCTGGAGCAAGATTTGCATTTTTTTTTCAAATTATAATCTGCGAGTTTAATACAGCGAGAGTAAATGAAAAACAGCGAAAAAAGATTATATAATCAGGTGCAAGAATCGGCTAAAGGGTCCAGATGTTCCTCGGTGACAAAAAGACACCAGAAGTTAGGATTGGTCATGTCGCACTTGCATATGAAGCTGTTCGTGAGCCAACAGAAGTACATGATGGAAAATATGGCAAAGCCAAGCAAAGCAAGACCGTTCCAAATGCCCATTGGGAGTCTGGCACTCAGACGAACCATCCAGACCTATAATAAATTTAAAAAAAAAAAAATTGATCACAAATATTGAGAAATTTGCAATGACCTGAATGAATATCAAAAGGGCCTCCCAAGCCTCTGCGAATTGAGAAGGTGCCCTTTCATCTGGCTTCCTTGGGGCTTCCTCCTCCTCCTCCTCCTCCGTCTCATTGTCAGTGGGCGAACTTGTGGTTTCTTTCCTTGATCCGCTCTTTCCAAGCAGATAGGCTGTGTACTGCTCCATATTTTCCTTGACGCCTTCGAAGTGCAAAGCTATTTTGCCTTTGAAGTCGTCGATGTTGCTTTGGAGCAGCAGGCTTTCCTGGTGGCTTGACATTCTCCGAAGACAAACTAAATTCAAAAAATAAGAAAAACGACAAGTCCAGGACAGGACGAATTCTGGAATCAAAAATGCAACAATCAACTTTTTAATAACTTATGATTGACTCTTGTTGTAAAATGATTGTTGGTTTTGATTGTCGGCAACAATGATGACTTCGTTTCATTTATTAATTATGCTCCAGAATAGAAAATCAATTGCATTGTTTAAAATTTGCTTTATGTCCTGTAATAAAATATTTTTTGTTATTTACTAATAGAATTATTTTTCAATCTATCAATCTAAATTGTATTAACCACATTGTTTTTACAATTAAAAATAACTGAACATGTGTTGGAAAGCAAACTTTGATAGGGTGGTGGGCGTATGGAAAATTATAAAAAAAAATATCAATTCTGCACATGCTTTTTGCTTATAAATTAAAAGGTCGCAAAGCCAACGTCGCATCAAAGTGAATTTGTAATTAAAACAAATCGAGTCTCTGCCGACCGTGAAGTCAAACAAAACCCAATCTAAACCGTTTGTGTTTGTGCTCGTCAAATGATTACAGAGCAATTTGCGTTCTGCACCGGATCTGAATGAGAAAGAAATGACCCGGCCAGCGCTGGGAGTGTTGCAAAAGAACTCAAAGCGACCGGGGATGATAATTACACCCGTGTGTGTGGTGTGAGCTGGTTTCGCAAGAACTGCGCCTCTGTATTTGTTCGCATCTGCATCCAAACGGATTAAACATTGCGGGAGATGAGATCGATTTAAACAATTCTGCGGAATTAACATTTATTTTGCAAGCGCACACATACGTGAGCGGGATTACCAAACGGCAAACGAGAATCACTTCTGTATATAGATTTACTCTTATTAACTACTACTGTAGAAATCTGATCGGAAAATGCAAGGATTTCTTTAAGACAAATAAATCTGACAATTTATTGGTTTTTGAAAGCTTTCAATTAGTTAATTGTAAGTTGCAATACTCAACTCATACTATTTTTGGTCACTGAACTTGCTAAATAAAAAAATCAAGAATATAATTATATAATTATATGTGCCATTAATGTAAACTCCTGTTGTATACCTAGTGCGTTTAATAAATCCTCTAATTAAAAGAAAAAAAAAATGGTTGCTTAATTTAAGGCTGCCATTTAAAATTCAACTTTGAAAAAAATTGCGTTAAATTTGTAAAATATAGTTAACGTCAGTTAATATTATTATGAAACAGGTAGATACATGCATAGTGTTTTCTACGCTGTTTATTGTTTGAGCTCCACCGCCGTCTTTCTCTCTTGACTTAAAAGCCATTTTCCGCAGCACACGTCGCACGCGGCATAAATGGCCGATTATTGGGTGTCGAGAGATTGTCTCCGGTTTATCGCGCCCGGCACTTTCATAAGACCCGGAGCTGCACCACAGCATCAACACAACTTTTTCTTGGTGCGCTATAATGCAACGTATGTAGCAGAGCTCACGTCTGGCCGGTTGCATATAGGTGAGGGGGTCAGGTTGTTGCACCGCCTTACTGCGCTTCACCGAAGTCGTCGCCTTTTACGCGCCCCTTTGCCCGCGGGATGTGTTTCCGAGCAGCGCGCATTGGCCAAACTGGCATCCATCAAGTCGTAACCAGCAGCGAAAAATTGTTCCGAGCTGCCTCATGAAAAATGTTTGTTGCGTTTTTTGCCGTCGTTATTGTATAGTACAAACTGAGGCTATTCACGAGATGATGGTCCGCGCTCATAATGAGCTTCACAGAACCCTTCCTTTGCAGTTGGAAAATAGTACAGAAGATAAAAGTTCCTTTTCAAAAGCGTATGGTACTTTTACGTTTACTTGCTTTAAACAAATTGTAAAATATTTATTGTTTAGTGCAAAACCATTAATAATGAACAAACAAAAGTTACTACAGAAAACTAGTCATAAATTCAAATAAAAATTTATTTTTCACATAAAATTATAAGAAAGTAAAATGCGCTTTACTTTACATTAACTATATGTACATATTTTGATATTTTCAAATTTAAATTTACTTCTGATACGTATCAAGTTAAAAAAAAATAAAAATTTATTTTAGATACATGTTGAAATAAAATTGTTTAATATCATTAATTCGAAATTGAAAATTTAGATGTAATTTAACATTTCAATTTTAAGCAAGACATTGATCCTCACTTTCTTACTCTAGTCGCATTCTAGTATAAAAAAATTATTTTGCACATTTTTCCATAGATTTGGATACTTTTATTATGCTTCCATTAAAAACAAGTGCTTGAAAATTATGTTTTTTTTTATTTAAATTAAGAAGGTTTTATTACGATTTTCCACTTTTGCTTGTATATTACTTTGTCTTATTTTGATCATGAAAATGACATGTTATTAGGGCTGAAATTGCCTGTTGATATTTTATTAAACTAAAGTATAATTTGTAACAAAACTAGCTAATTTGTTTCAGAATTTGTTTTTATTTCTAATGAGACCGGATTTTTAATTTTAATTTTTTTTTTGTATCCTGTGGTATTTTATAACAACTACAAAATATTATTTTGAAATTGAAGTAACTTAATTTATTTATAAATTTTGTAACTGTGCAACAGTTTTCAATTTATTGAGACCTGATTTTTCAGGTGAGGGTACCGCCGGCAGCAGCGCGGGGGCGACGCGCAGACGCCTCCCCACTGGTGGTCGGAGGAGGCGAGGAGTCCGCGAGTTGGGCCCATGTCTTGGCTCGTCTCTCAGTCTGCGGCCAGATCCGCTCCCGAGCACAGCAGCTGCATTCGAGCGCACACCCACAACACACCGGCCACGCCACTTCACCGTCAAAGGTAGGTGACCTCGACCCCTGACCCTAATTTCGGGCCGCTTAATGAGCCGCTTCGACGTCGACCAGGAATGCAGGCGCGGGACGTGATTCCGCGAAATGTTGTTGAACTTGCGAAATGCCTTTCCATATAATTTGATCACCTTCACAAAAAGAGTTGTGTATATATTCCAGACTACGTTTTTCGGGTTGGCAGAACTGCATTTATGCACTGTTTCTTAAAATGGCACAAAAAGTCTTCCTACAATACGTGAAATTTTATCAACTGGTCAAATTTCAGGGATATTTTTATTTTAATTTCCACTTTATTATAGTCAATTCTAAACATTCATGCCTTTTTTCTGTGTGAAAAATGCAGCCGGCTGTGTTTCTGCTGATAAACTTTATCTGCAGGTAAAAAAATTACACCGGACTTTTCCAGGTCACGGCAATTAAATTTTAACAAAGCAACGTCCACCTGTTTTATCGTCACTGCCGGTTTTTTGAACTCGCAAACGTGCCAACCTCGAGGATGAGGACGTCCCTTTAGTGCTAAAATAGTCGTTTGGAGATGAGTTATGCATGTTTATGTGCGTTAATGCGGCGACGAGGGCGCGAGAAAAACACACTGGCCGCGGCGAACTAACTCCTATGTTGTAAACTGATAATGTGTGTAATTGCGCTTGATAATTGACCTCATTATAGCGTGACACACGGCATCGCCGACGTCTGCCGACACAAGTTCAACCTCCCAGTTTCCATACCCACGATATCGCTAATTACAGAAATTAATTGTAAACTAGATGCCAAAGTTCAGAGTTTGTATCGGTACGGATGAACTTTGTAAACATAGATTATGCAGAGCAACTTGAAACTGCTCTAATGACAAAAAGTTTAAATAAAAAAACATTAAATTAAATTTTAGAATGATTTAATATTAAGTTGTAAATTTGTATTAAAATTTGAAATTTATCATTTTCAAAAATTATTATTATTACATATTATTCTCGTTCAATATACAAAAATTTAAATTGGAAAAAAGAGAAAAAAGGGCTTACAACTAAACTGAGAGCTTTTAATAAACTCATTATTCTGAATTAATTACAAAAGAGAAAAAGAAGTGAGAAGAATAGTGGGTTCAAATAATTACATAGTGAGAGAAGGGATAAAAAATATGAATAGGGAAGGAAAAAAAGAATGTCATATTTATTATTTACTTGCTAAATTAATTTCTAATTATCAAATGGGAATTTAAATAACAAAGATACTTCAATGTTATGATTATCATTTTTGTCATTCATTTTGATCATCAACTGCTTAATTAACAGCACTTGAAGATTGTAGGCCTAAATATTCAGACGATCCAGTGAGAAGAGTTAGTGTTTCAAAATGTATTTCTATCGATGGGGTTCTCTAAATTACAATCAGAGTAAATCAAAATAAACCAGATATAATTTTTTTAATATTTTGATATACTTGGATTTTAAGAAACAAAATTAGAAAAAGTATTTCGCTTAAAAAACTTGACTTGTATTCTATTATAATAAATTTTAAAAAGTATATGACATTGAAAATTCTTATTTTAAAAAGAAATATATGAAAATTACTTTATAAATCTAATTGAGTAAAATTTGTATGGTAATTTTAATAAAACGCATATTTGAATATTTAAAGCACGGCTTGATCATGTACAGAACTGCTTTCCAAGCGAACATAAGTCGGCGACTTTGAGTGTGACGTAAAATAAACTATTAAATCAAAATGCGCGGAGTGGCAAACGAATTCTTCTCACGACTGTTTGTCGAGCCGCGAGAGAACTCGTCGCTCGCGCGCGGTTTGTTTTTCTCTGACAGGCCGCGAGAGGATTGATGTGAAAATTGTCCAGTTGGCGAGCGCTAAATGTAGCATTGGAGAGAATTATGTGTGTACACTCGCACAGGCACATTCGTTTAATTGAAAAACAAGCGGCACACATTCACACACTCGTGCACATTTCGCGCCCGCACGCGGCCGCGCCTATTAATAGACGAATGCTGAGAATGTGTTATGTATGGGCCCGAGTGTGTTTTGCTTTAAACTGACTGACTCTCTTGCATACACATTATAATATTGTGAGTGTCAACAGCCAAGGGTGCTGCGGCCCGAGTTAGTTGCTCTCTTAAATGACCGTGTGTGTTTGCTCAGGCAAAAAGCTCTCGGCACGCCGTTAGGGAAGACGAAGAAAAATTAGTCAACTCTCAGGGCAAATAAGTAAAGCATCATCTCGTCTTCTTCTGCAGCTCGCGACCCACTTACCCATGCAAATAAACAAGGGTGCGGCTCTTTTATGAATGGACGCAAGAAGTACTCATTTTTCTTTTTGTACTCGCGTCAAAACAGGAAGTTTGGTACATTTTGCATGCGTACCCACATTAAAATCTCAAGAAATCGTATTTCTTTATGTATAATAAAAATCATATCAAAATAGAAAGTATTTTTTCCAAAGACAATATCGTTATAATTCACTTGTGAGATAATTGATAAAACTCTTGCGCAACAGAAAAATTATATTTTAACGAGAGAAAAATTAATGCAGAAACATGTCTAGTGGTTAAATTATGATAATTATAATTTTCATCTACAGTCTTCAACATATTGTAATTGTATGAAAATAAAAGTGGCTTTCAAAGCTCTAAAAGGAAAAGCAGAAAATATAAATGAAGAAGACAAAAATTTCATTGCTGATATGTTTTATTCATATCAGATATCACTGCGAAATTTGTGTTTTTGGCTTCAGATCGAATAACAAAATTTCAATTTGGCTCCATGTGGTTGATACAAATTAATTTTCACTGAAAATATCAATTTTCAATTTTTGTGTTTCATTGTTCATACGATAAGATGAAGTTATGCAAAAATTCATCAGCACCACTGAAAGAGAGAGTCAGATATGGGAAAAATATATCATTATTTGAATAAAGCTATACTTTAATTTCAAAAAATACTGCTGCAGGTAGAGAATAATATTGCGAATGTTTATTGCATTATTGCTGTATTAATCCTTATTTCAGCATAGCAGCCACTGCGCTAATAAAACTGCCTAAACAACAGAATTGCTACTAAATTTTTTAGATCAAACTTCAAGCAGAAAAATTTGTTACCTACTGATGCCGCCTTTGAGCTTCCTTCCAGATAATGTGAAGTGAAAAATTCTTGCTGAAAAGCGCAATAATTATTTGTGGCAAATAAAGAGCTCAATAAATATCAATCAAAACTAAATAAATTTAAAAGTTGACGGTTTCTGACACGCACTTCATCTTCAGAATATATTATTGAGTTTATAATGCAAATATCATTTTTCTCACACAAAAGGGAAAAAAACTGCGCTCAAGAACTAGAAAACGTTTATTGAATTTCAACAAAGGTCGCTGATCAAAAGAATAAAGATGAGAAGACTCTGCTCCTGAATGGAGAACGAGCAAAAAACTTTTTCTTTGCCAGCAAAACGGCGACCTTAACAAGTTCTTATTTCTATTGTTTGAGTTACTCAAACATTCTTGCATGATCAGAGCGCGGAGTCTCTCTTGTATATATTTGCCATGTGCTGGGTCAAGCTGCTCTGTATACAGAAAGGTATGGACTATTTTTACATTGTACAATCGTGCAGAAGAATTTGTGTGGAAATAAGGTATGCGCGCCGTGTTGCAGGTCATAAAAAGACCGGCGGGTATTTTAATTGTTGCGAGCTGAATTCGCCCAAGATGGAACTAAGTCGGAATGCCTTGTTCACACTTTGAAATCTACAATCTGGACTAGAAATTCAACTAAAAACATACCTCATTAATTGAAGCACCTGCTACTAAACTTACAAAAAAAAATGTGATTTTTTCCATGAGTATGAGAGAAATGTATACAAAATCAAATAAACTGGTTGTTGTTAATTAAAGGTAAAAAAAAAATGCATGATTTTCATAAAATCATGCAGATGAGATAAGGTGGTCTGGTTTATCTTCTTATAACGCACAAGCTCTTTATTTTCTTGATCTATGCTAAAAGCGTTCCGCCCTTCTGGCATAACAATGGACGGAGCAAATTATAAAAGCACAATAATAATACGCGCAAGATCGTAACATTTCTGCAAAAACAAAGCCCTGCTCATCTCACAATGAGTCATTCCGCAAACAAATTATGGCGGTTCCGTATCTGTGCCCGCGTTTGGTATGGAAATCGCCAAGATCGCGAGATACGCGCGGGCGGAGAGAAACACACACGACCAACAATGAATGCGAGAGCACTTCCATACAAATTGCCACTCTAGATATTTATCTGTCGAGGAGGAATTAGCCGAATGAAATATACGCAGCGCACCGTAAATTACACCTTTGCCATTAGTGCGGAACCGAAGCGGTGGCGTGAGTGTTTCTTATGGCCTTCTCGTTGGGTCTCAATCGTCAGAGGCTAATTTATGGATTTATACACGCTTCGGCTGTATGTATGTATGTGTTTGTGCAAGTAGTGTGTCTCTCCGCCGCATTAGGCATTCATTATGCGCCTCCACTGTAAAAAGATGTAACCAAATTGCTGCGGCGAGGCGAAATTATAGGCTGCCGAGGAGCCTCGGATATTCGAAGAAGTCATGCAGTGGCATTGACTCAAATTTTTCTCGGGGTTGATTTTTTCTAGAGTTGTGTTTTGTTATCTGATCTGTAAAAAAAAAATGTATAATGAGCATTATAATTTATTTGATAAAATACTCTCGTTGCTACAAATACTTGCGGTACAACAAATTATTATTGTTGAAATAAAGAAAAATACAGACGAATTAAATCTTAAATAAGTATTATAAATTAAATAATATAATTCTTAATCTGAAAGTATTACTATTAAAATAAATACATAGTACAATCATTTGTAAAGAGTATAGCAATGTATTCTGAAAATTATTATTATTAATTAATGTTAAATCTTTTGCCGTCAGCGATCAGCACAAGATTCTTTGAGGTGATTTATATAAAATCCAAACATAATGCTAGCTTTTGAAACAAGAATTTTATTCCATGTGAAACTAATTTACGTAATTATAATGAAGAAAGTATTTTTGGCGTCAACAAGTTGAAGTGAAGCATCATCAAGTTTCCACCTTGACAAAAACAATAATTATAGCGCACATTTCTCATGATGAGAATTTTCCTTGTTCTGTAAAAGTTTTATCATATATTACAATGACAAAATATCAAATTTACATGCATTTACACGTCTTTCAGGTGAGCGAGTAATTAATTTCAGTCACTTGCAAAAACGGTTGCTTGTGACAGGGGGCGAGCGAGAGTGAAGTTGGTTGTTAATTAGGCAGCAAGTTGTGAAATCTGATCCTCTCCTGCAGCACCAGGCTGCTTCAGTATATTAATATCCGCGTGCGTGTGTATTATGATTCCAACCTCCTCCGAGCACTTAATTTGCAAACGAAGAGCAGCTCTAAAGTATAATTTGCCCTCGGAGCGTGTCCCACCCACGCCGCCGCTGATTATCCGTCCGACCGCAGGGTGATTACGCGCACCAGGCCACACTTTTTCGGCGAATAAGCCGGGTTGCTTTTTCAATAAACCTCCGAAGTTTTCCCCACAAAATTGTTAAATTTATTCATGAAGACGGCAAACTTTGGCGAAAAGTTTGCACTCTTCATTGAAAATGGCTGATTGTACGGAAAATGTCGATTTTCTACATAGGCAGCCGAGCACCGCTTTGAGGGTTACACGAGCGAGAAATTCGGCGTCTCGGCGTCAACAGTTCTGAGAACGGTTTAATTAAGTTTTGTAGAGTGGTGTACCTTTCTTGTATCAAATTTGGTGGTTTTCATGGGCTGTGCCAATTAATTGGTTTCGCCTTTATCGAGGTGGAAAATCTCACGCACTTCAAAGAATTTCAATATCGAATCATTAAAACGCTCTTTGAGAATCACAGAAGCGAGTAAATATTACGGCATTATAAGGTTCAATTGAGTCTGCGAAAGGTCAATTGGAGTCGGTCTGGTGTGCAGCTGTAGAAGACAATTATTGCAGGCCACCGGCTTAATTGATTTTTGCAAATGGCGTATCAAAACAATGTTCAATTGGATGCATGCGGAAATTATCTTGCAAAAGAATGATTGTATACCAGCTTGTTGAGCGCCGTTTTTATTCAATTGGTACGGTGGAAAAACCAATCAAGTCACAATGAGCTTTTTGATCTGATGTTTGCATAACAAGTGGCTAGAATTGAAATCCAGCCGTAGGAGTAACAAATGCAATTGTGTTTGAAGCAGAAAATCAATTTCTTTTCTATTTTTTCATTACATTGTTATTATTTTTTTAAATAAAATTAATTTTTTAAATAGAAAATCAGTTAACTTCAAAGAAAGACAATAACAATAGCTGAGGAATATATTAATTTATTACTAAATGGAAAGATTGCCAATAAATCCTGTATTATCAAAACAAACATCTCTTTGTTAGAGATTGATATCGTAAAATTATAATATAAGAGCTTTTTAAATTTTATTTTTTCCATTGTGAAACAATTATAATTAGCATAAGTTTGTATGAAGAAATAAGATAATTTATCCGGGTTTCATAAAATTTGTAACCGACTGACTATAATATACCCTATACAAAGAAAAGCCCACCAGCATTGGTCAACCAATAATTTTTTTTTTATCTTTTTTCTGATTTACATCATTTGAATTTTTTTGTGACTTTTATAAAATTATTTAATACAATTTCACGTCTGTCCCGAAGGAATACAATCCCGTTTGCCCAAGCAACGAGATGTAGAGTTTCGCTGCCTGGCAAAAACCAGACCGCGCCAGATCCGTCATGAAACATTATCTGCAAGCCTCGGTTAAGTTCAGAATGTGTAAAATTATATCATCCTGTAACAACAGCAAGCTGACTGCGGCAGCATCACGATTTATAAGCGCATACGTTTTGTGCATGTACACGAGTGGCAACACAATAAAACGCGCGTTCCCGATTCGCGATCAGATGCAGTTTGAGTTTAGCCACAAAAGTCGACGGCTGAAATATGGTGGTTGCCTTCCCGCGTCGCTGTCAAACACGTTCATAAAAATCGCCCCCGGGACTGCGGCAGAGCAGGGTTCAAAACTCGAGGACGTCTGGGCAGGTCATTCATCAAACGGCAAACAACAAATTGCACCAGCTCTCGCTCTCACAATAACAAACTCTGTTGGCTGTTTGTGTCAATAAGGCGGCTAACTATGCCATCATTATGCCTGTGCATTTATCTACTCGCAGACGCCGACGTTCCGAGACTTCCGAGCCGTTCGATGACCACTCGAGTGGAAAGTTATTCAACATAAGTTCGCCCCTCGGTTCCGTTCTCCGCCCGCAGATGAGTGTTTGCTTCTCAGAGACTTTCGGCGCCGGTGACACTTTGAGGAGGAAAAGGAAAGTGCCGCCGAGACTTTGCAGTTTAGAAGATTTGCCTGGCACTGACAAGGACAGAAAAATTTAACTTGCATCGAGACTAGCTCAGGATAATGTATAAATCTTGAACGTTGTATTGTAAGAAGTAAAATTGAGAGTCACGATTAATTATAAATACAATTTTTCATAAATTTTATTATTTGGTTAATTTATAAACGGTAAAAAAAACATCTAATAAGATGCAGAAGCCGCTAGTTACCTAATAATTAATAGGAACATCAAATTATGGATTAATTACACTCAAAAACCATTAGCACATTTATGCATTTTTTGTCATCTTATTTTTATTAAATTTTTAATGGTTATCATTGTTGATCTCTAATTTTTAATTTATATAGTTTTATTTTTTTGCTTAAAGTTTTGAAAAAAAAAATTATATTCAGTATTAATTAACTTCACAAATGACACAAATATAAACAAAGTCCAAAAATCATAGTATCTCTTCAAAAAAAACTTTGTTTTTAGTAAATAAATTTCTAGGATATAAGTTCTAATATTTTAAAATATATTTTAAATTACATAATAGGTTTTTTTATTTATATGGAAATTGGAAATTGAATACTTGCCATAATTATTTTTGTTTAGATTACCCATCACTCAATTTGAGACAACTCTTTCCTTGATAAACTTACTGATCAAACCACTAATTAATTCAAATTGATCTTCAACACGTGCTCTTTGTTATCCAGAGGCAAAAAATACAAGATTGAATCAACCTTAATAATTTTCTTCTCCATTCGCATCACGCTCTTTTCATTATACGCAGAACGTCCCGGCGAACATCATTCGAAATGAGAGTCTGGACTGTTTTACAAATCGAAATCAGCATCGCAGAGAAATGCGCTGCTCCAATTGAAGACAGCAGGGGGCTGCTGCTGAAACCGAGCCGCTCGGCTGCATTCACGATTATATGCAGAGCGGAGGAACTGGGCGAGTGTGTGTGTGTGTGTGTTCCATCTCACAGACAGTTCAATTAAGTCCCAGCAGCAGCATTGATGGCTAAATGAGCTGCGCGCCGCCTTCTTTGTGCACTGGAGAGGAGCGCTGGTGAAAGAGAGAGAGAGACCAACTCGCTCGAGTCAACCACCCCGTTGGTACGTCTTCCGAGGCGAGGGTAAAAGACTTTCTTATGCCGTCATCTGCAACCGCACCCGTAATTATGCAACCCGACGAGCTGCTCTTGCCTAATCTGTGATTAGAGCAAACTGCCTCTCAAATTGATGGACTGGCGAACGGCCCTTTATTAAGCCGCAGCAACGGTGCGGATTAATGGCTTATTCTTGTGAATGAGATTCTAAGAAATGTTGTCAATTATAATCCTGGATTTTGCAAAAATAATATCTTGCAAATTAATCTTCCTAGATTTCTTATTACAAATACTGCTTTTTAATATTTAACAACATTTTAAACATTTTAAAATTTAATTAAAATTTTATTTAGTAATAAACATGATATGCATTAAAATAAATTTTTATTTTGGAAAGATTGAGTTCTGTAAAACTGATTATAACCATCTACTCAGCTGCGAAATTCGTGACACATATTTCGCGAGTTATAAATTAGCTGCCCGTTAGGAAGTGACAAACACGAGCAAGCAAAAAGCTCCGGGAGCTTTTTAGGCGCATTCCGGCTTGGAGCCCCGTCGCGAATCTGCGAGAAATGAAAAGTGTGAGGCAAAAAAACTTTGTACGACGAGTTTTTGATCTCACTCTCTGCGCCAACTATTAAACACTCATTTCTCGAGAGATGCGATGCTCAGCTTCCACCGAAATGAATTAATCCGCGTGTGCCTGCCACTCTCTCGCTCGCAAGCATCCATTTAAAACAAACGCGTTCGCACCCTTTTAACTCTCTCTCGGCTGGCGGCTAGAGAGGAATCCATGCTTGAATAATGTATCAAAGTGCTGCTCCGCCGGCAGCGCTTAATACATCTCTGCCCACGCATAGTTTAAGTAAGTACGTAAGTGCGCGAGAAGTTGCGAAGGGCCGCCAGAGAAAAACATGAAAGATGTTTTATGCGCTCTTTACCAGACCATTCACTGAAGTGCAGTTTTTTACGCAAACACTACGTACATTTGTACTTTTTTACAATTCTATAAAGTTTCTCGTAGAAATTCCTACCGTGATTGTAACTCTGTTTGTGTGCACAGTGGAAAAATAACTGATATTGTTGCATCGAACCTAATTAACCGTAAATTTCAAATCACATAATAAAGCGTAAAAAGGAAAATCCCTTTTCTGAGAACTCAATATCATTTTACGAGAAATTTCAATTCAAGCGCAAAAACGAATAGATAATTAAATAAAAGCGAATGGAACGTTAAATGTTGAAATACGGTGCAAAGATCTGCTTTTTCATTTATCTCCAGTAATGTTTATAATGCGCAATTCAGTACATCAGAGATGTCATGTCGTAGTGGACTGATTGTAAAACAATATTATGTTATCCTGTCCATTGAATATAATGTCGGACTGCACCATGTTACTGCTTCTCCATTGCTCTCTGCACGCCTCACTAAAGATCATATGCTTCAACTACAAGACGCAATCGAGCTTGTGACGGACAGTGTTTTTTAAAAGCAGTTTTATTCTATCCGATTGAAATCAGCGACCACCCATTGCCTCACCATCTGACAAGTATACCATTCTGCTCAGACGGAATTTAAACTTTTTTATGTTAACCACCCCATATTTAACCTGAATTAATGTTTTCATTAATAATATGTAATAAAAATTGGGTTTTGATCGTTATTCAGGAGCGACCTATAAAATAGAACATGCTTAAACAAATCACCACAGGCCGATAAGACTTTGTTCCGACCAAAATTTAAATTTTTTTGTCAGCTTTGATAATTTTATATTTTAGAAATTGCAGTTGTGGTTTACAGCATTAAAAATAATACTCTTTTGCTATCTATACTGATCACTTCAACAGCTTGCAAAAAAAAATGCAAGCAATCAAGTCGGTTCATGCCCAGGCGAAATTCCCCAGACATAGATTTGTGGGAAGTTGGTTCGCCGCAAAGTGTCTCCCCTGTGAGCGAGTTGGGCCGAGGAATGAAATAATGACGGTTCCGTCAAAATTCGGTTCACGTCTTCAAGTTTTAATTCCCTTGACGCGCGTTCTGTCGCCCCTTGGTGTGCGTTTCTCGTCAAGGACAGCTCATTTTTTCCAAATACTCATTTTTATGGGCCCTATCTGGCACGGTACACTCAAAACGGCCGCCAGATGAAACACACGCGCCCTCTTATCTCGCGCCTGTGGCGGCGTCGTGCTCGCGATTCCGGCCCATTTGCGCCGCGACTAATTGAAAAGCAGAAAAAAATTCTTGGACGAAAAGCAAAATGTCGGATCCTTCTGTAAAAATATACATATTGGAATTTTTGTAGACTTAAAAATTTGCTTTCTCTAATAGTTTTTTTTTCTCTTTTGATAAGGATAAAAAATATATTTTTCAAGACATACTTACAATTACAGCTAAAGCTAAAACTTGGTAACAAATGAAGATGGTAATATTTATTTCTAATTTTAAAATTATTAAATTTAAAACTCTAATAATCAGCATTAAATAAATATTACCGAAAATAGTTTTTTGGGTCAGTGAATAAGTTTGCAGCTCTCTTTGTAATGATTAGAGCAATCAGCCTGAAATTAATTTGGTCCCGTAAGGTATGCTAAGTGCCAAAGGGGAATTGCTCCTTTATCGCGCACATCAATCACGACGCCGCACTGAACGGGGCAAAAGTGATTGATATTTGGCCGGCGGCGAGCCTCCATTTATTTGTAATGTCCAAAATTAATGATGCTCCCACGGTGGCTGCGCCTGCTCATTAAAATACAAATGATTGGACGTGGAGAAAGAGCTGCAGTCTCTCTCGAGCTTTGTCTTTGATTGATGGAACTCTTTCAGCTCGGTGTGTCTTTGGGTTTTATTTATTTGCGTTCTCCACTTGCGGCCGAGTTTGCCAGTCTGGTTGGAACCCCCTGGGATGGAGACAAACGCCCAGAGAGAGGGAATGGGGGATATATTTACCCAGCTCTACCGAAAAACCCTCTGCAAATTTAGGCTTCGCGGAGAGATGTATTGGGAAAGTGGTTATTTCAGGACAGCCTGTTGATTTTACGCGCAATTTTAGATAGAATTGCTTTTTGCAAAATGTTTACCTGGAGAGCCAAGAATAAAAGCAAGCGCAAACACAATGAACTCAGTTCACACCTTTTGCAAAACAAATTTAATATTATGGTTCCGAGAAAATTTCTATTTATGACACTCACACAAATGCGCCATAACATTCTTGATTTATGTAATTTTTTCATTTGATATTTCTTTGCCAGCCAAAAATATCCGCGGCCTTTTCTCGCGAAATCCCATTTCAAACAAACAATTTTCCTGTCGTAAAAATTCGCAAGGTGTTGAAAATAAGCATGTGCATAGTAACTCCATTTTTATTATCGATATGAGTCAAATCTTGCAGCGTGCTGGGATGAGATATTCCCTGGCTCGGTGTTTTCACAGAGGCACGATATAAACAACACATGAGAGAGATGAGCGATGGACCGCAGCACACCACGTTGATACTTTGGTGTATTACCGGCGACCGTCAGGTTCTTTAATGCATGAGGCTGACAAGGATGATCTTCTTGAAAGATTTAATCAGCCTTTGATTGATCACCCACTCCGCCATCACTCTCTCTGTCTATTTTCGAACGCACTCTCGCCAAAAGGTGAGCTAACTTATAATTTTAAATTGGATATCCGATACCTATACACTTTCATCAATAAGTTTTTCCCGCGCAACTCATCAAACGTACATTGAACTTCCTCTTCAGGCAGACTCATGTTTTCAAATAAGTTTGGGATGAGAACTCCCTCGATTCATAATAACTTCCATGGAGACGGTGTATTTTGGATTCAAATAGTAAAATCCGACCTTTGATATAAAAGTTCATTTAAATTGTTGTCGTGTGGTTTGGAAAATTTTAAATAAAAAATCCTCAAATTTTATAGAATTTGAACATGTTATTCAAAACTTAATTGAGTATGACTTTCAAGGTACAATTAGATTTTAGACTAAAAATTAAATTTAAAATTCACAAATTATTGTAATTCAAATAGAATCAGATGAAATAAAAACAAACTTGTATTATTATTTTTCATCAACAGAAGCCAAAAATTGAAATTAAAATTGTAGAAAAATTTTCTAGTTTAAGCTGAAATTTGATGTTCAAGAGCAGCATTTTTTATTCATAAAACTGCAAACATTTTAAAACTTTTTTAATGATTTTTTAAATAAATAAATTTGAGTGGAGGTAATAAAGAAAATGACAATTTTAATTAAAAAATCAATAAAAAAATTAATTTTTTAATATTAAAAGTGCACTTAAGTCAAATCATTCGTTTTAGCTTGTCGGATTTGTAAAGGCAATAGGAAAAATACAGTTTTCTTATTCTTACCAAGCAATAAGTTCCCATTTTAAATGCATTGCACACCATTTGCGCGACCGTCGAGGCTTTGTTTTCAAATATCGCTTTGCAGTCCGCAAAGTGCAGTCGTGCGCAGAATTTAAATACTAATGACACCGATAATGCACGGCCTGAATTATGGATCTCCTGATGGACGATAGATTACGCAAAATAATGGATGTCTGCTCCATTTCCAGCAAGCGCTCCATTCATTTCCCTGCAAAACATAAAAACAAAAAAATATCACACACAGCTGCTCGTTGCGCTTGCAGCACCAAAAGGGAATATTTTTCACTCACCTCTGAAGCCAAACGCAATTTACATTAATTTCTAGCGACATGCTTACATACTTTTTACATAAAAGTGTTCCGCCTTAATTGGATGCGACGTGAGTGAAGTTTGAAAAATAAATTTCTGCAACCAGCGAGCGCAGGCAATCAGTGAAATTCGCAGAGAACTTTTCATTTTTGAGAATTATATTTATTCACCAGTGGAGTTGCGTGATATATTTTATTCTGTATGGTGTCACATTGCACTGTGAACTCATTCCGCCTTTAGCATTATATAATAAAATTTCACTAGCGTCGACTTTGTATTTGTACCAAAGCTTGAATTCAAATTAATTCGTAGAAACAAGGAAAGTTTTTAGTTCACTAACCACACACGTGGCATTTAAAATAAACATGACCTTTCCGTCCCGGATTTAATGAGAGAGCAAACGTTTTTACATTGACATTTTTGCAATAAAATAAATACTCTTAATAAAAACATTTTGGCATGACATAAATTTTTTTATTTATTTCCCTTAAAGAATATCCTGCAAAGTTTCCCACATACAACTTTATTTTGCTTTTTCAACTGCATTTTAAATTTAAGTGAATTTAAGTATGACCTCCATTCAGTATAATTATCAACTATAAAAATTCAAGGCATTATTTTAAAAGTCAATTGAATAATCAAAATTTACATAGAAATAAGTTACAAGAAGACAAATAAATAGTCGTTGAACAGTTATTATTACATACTGGAGGTGTTTAGCCTAAATTTAATAATGACATATATGCTTTAAATTGTCAATTTTATAAGGCCGTTTTCACCGACAATTTTAACTTTTTTATGATATACTAATTTATTCATAATTCGTAATATTTTTTAAATTAACTTGCAAGCAATTTTAATTTTATTTTATTTGTCATAACCGTGTGTCTGCAATAAAAATCTTTATAAAACCTGACTTCTCTCTAAATTTGGCGATTCCAATTTGAGATTTGCATTTCTATTCCATCTGATTCTTTTTCTCTCAGTCGCTGAAATTGGATTTATAAAAAATCACGACCCAGAGAAAATCCATTCCCATGGTCTCTTATTGAGAATTGGGCTCATACACTTTTATTCTCCCGAATTGTGCCGACTCATCGCGCGAGCACGAAACGATTTTCTCATCGGCGTGTTCACGGGGGATATTAAACTTTAATAAAGGCGTGAATATTATTGTGAGAGACCGCAAGCAGGTTGGCTCTCGGGCCGCCCCATAAATACGCGGCGGGCACTTGGTGCTCGGCAGCAAACTTGGCTCGCGTAACTTCTACTATATGAACTTCTGTACACTAAATCTCCACGGCTTGCTAGACTTATATATTCTCCATACAGCCTTAATTAAAAGAGTCTCGCGCGAGCAACAAAGTTTATGTTGTTCGCTCGGAGCGCTTTTCCGTTCGGTAAATAAGAATTGCGACTTTTATTGCCCGAAGATGATGAGATTATATGCGACTAAAATGAAGCGATTATCCAAATTTTGAAGAACTCGAGTTTGCAAACTTTGAGACTTGGCTCATTACATTGTCTTTTAGAGCACGGTGCGCTTGGTTGACGGCAAAGTTTTGCAGATCTTCATACTTTAATCCCAAATTTTTGCCTGAGTAATTCTCAAATTGAAAATTAATTAACAAAAAGATTTTTCACTCCTATTCAACATACTTGATGGAATGAAAATTACATAAATAGACAAGAATACCAAATAAGGAATGTGAAGAGGCGATTAAACGGCTTAAAACGGGAGGCCTGATCAACAAGATAGGATCCGTCGAATGCGCAGAGTCACTTTTCCATTGAAAGCAATTGCGAGAGAGCACAAACAGGAATTCCAGCAGACGGGGTTTGCGTCGGCCAAAATCGTATTTAACCAACAAAGCCGCTGTCAAAGTTGAGAAATTGCGCGCTATCTCACCAGGATTCGCGTGTGCTATCCGCACCAGATGCGGGCCCTTCGCTTATACATATCCGAGCAACGGAAAATCGCCGTCGCTACATTCAAAGGGGCCCTGGTACTAAATACTTACGGCCGACTCTGATAACGACACGACAGAAACTCACTCGCAGCTGCTGCTGCGTTTTCCTATTGAAATAAAAGTTTACCGTGATAAGCAGCAGCACAGAGAGAGTAGAACGCAAAAGCCGGCACGGCTGCTGCTAGTGGCGGCAACAAAAGCTCAATCGTAACGCAATCGCACTTTCCGAGGTGCAAAAACTGACGCCGAAAAGAACAAGTTGAGCGCGACTCTCTCGTTTGCAACTTTTCAAAGTCCCAGCTGCTTCCTCGCACTCCACCTTAAAAGTGGATTAGTCCATCTGCTGATATTTTTTTAAAAAAGTTTTAGAAATTTGGCATTGCTCAATTAAAAATATTGATTAATTAATTTAATTTATAATATATTGCTGTGCTATTTAAACTAACATCAAAATATTATGTTTTAATTTTTTTAAATGGAGAATAAATAAACAATTACATCTTGATTTTCTGAACTTTTAGATCCACGTTTTTGGCTTTCTAAAGTTATCTCTCAAAAATACATCGAGTAACCTCTAAATTTCAGGTAGCCGCTTGCTTATCGAGAACCTTCTTCTTGGAATAATTACGTTTTGCTTAAAAATTTTCTAGTCATTTTCATTACTGTTATTCTCCTTTGTTCCTAATCATGGAATTGCTTGAAATTAAGTAATCTTCAATATTTTCGCGATCTGATTGACATAAGAAAATTATAAAATAGTTAATGAACCTTTTTTTTAATTTTAAACAAAGAAACAGAAAAGTGGACTTTGCCGTTGGCAAATTTTTTAATTAATTTGCTGCTGAGTGGCGAATTTGCTACACTTTTGCTCTACTTTAATAAAAGAGAAAACTAATTGGAGGAGGTTTTGAAGAGAGCGACGTTTTAATTAAAAGCAGAAAGCTGCAAAAAGTCTCACTCAGTGATGAATCCCTCGTCGGCTGACAGCTTTTCGCAAAAACCCCGTCACGAAAATGATAAATAAAGAAACAGAGAGGAGGAAAGAGCAATCTTAACTTTGGAACTCATTTTAACTCTCGCCATCCGGCAAAAGTAGATGGCGACGAATAAAAACCGGCGTGGGCGACGAGTGACTCTTGAGTGTGTACATAAGTTTGATTAAAAATAAAACACATGAAGTGCATCTGCCATTTGCACCGTGTGGCTGCACTTGAGGAGAGTAGCGGATTGAGATGTTTCACTCGGGCGCCGGCAGGAAATTAACCTTTTCCAGCGGCAATGCTGAACACGTGACTCGCTCGGCTGACTTATTGTTTCCATTACAATCCTGTGTGGCAAAGAGAGTGTCGCCCGCTTTCATTATACCGTGGAAAAGGTGGATTTCCGTCGTAAGTGACACCCTTTCCGGCTCCAGCTTGATTTTATTATTCGATCCTCGCTCGCCCAAGCGACGTCCCTCGAGGTGAAGTGGATCAAAATTATTCGGTCGTGCTTCACTTCTTAATAAAAGCGGAAACCGGATCGTGTCTGTCGGTGTCATCTTCGCAGCGGAGACCGCCACCACCTAATGAGATTCTGCTCTCGAGAGCAAATTTCGCCGAATTTATTTGCGTCTCTCCCTCGCGACATAATTAGCAAAGTTCGAAATCTTCACTCTCGCTGTTCGAGCGAAATTCGCTGTCGTGTCGCATCGTTTTGCTCGAAAACTTTCTTGGCAAACTCCAGCTTGGCCGCACAAACCACGTGGAAAATCAGAAGCAAATGCCAGCGTCTGCCAAGGTGCGCACGGCGAACAAATGTGTTAGGAAGAGATTCGGGCATAATGACCTCTCTCATCACATAAATAACACAAACAGACTCGCTTTTTAATCATACCCTTGGCCCAGACCCAACTTGTGCAGCACCGGCTTTCTTTTTGTGTGCACTTATATTTCTCAAAAATCGGAAAAAGTCACACAAAACTGATAAAATTATGTTTTCAAAAATGGCTTGTGTTCTCATTTCTAATTTCTAGTCTGAATTTCGTTGAAATTATTATATTTTTGATTATTTGTCCAATTATTACATCACATTGGTTAAATTCATATTAAAAAAAATTACCACAACTTTGTACTGAGCATTTTTATTTATCAGCAATTAACTTTCATGATTACAATGAAATATAATAATTAAAAGTGCAACTTATGCACATTAATTAAAAAACCAGTATATATTTTAATATTCTACACAATTCTATACCATCATGTCCTGATCATATCATTCTTTCGTCGAAATATTCCTCGGCCTGGAAAAATGGCTATTTTGTTACTAATCCTGCTTTGTAATTACTCCTAAAAATTGTGGTGTAATTCAGATTAAATATTTTTAATATTTAGATAGGAAATAAAAATAAGTTCATCGCATTTTCGCATTATTGTTGCTATATATATGTTGATATACTTGTTGACGTACTTATTTTCAAAGTAGTGATTTTTTAGCGTTTTGATAGTGCAAAAATATTATTGCCGACGAAAACAAAATTAAAGAAGCCGGCGATTTGTTAAAAAAAAAAATAGCTACTTCCTGACCAATCAAAAATTCTTTCCCTTGGCGTCAGACTCTGTAGCTGGTTTTTTTTTAGCGAAAAATCTTTGCATGGCTTCGCTGTACGCCAAGTGCAAGATGTAACAAGCCAATTCAAAAGCAAACGATTGTGTCGGCATTTTCATTTGTGCAAACTCGATCCTGTTGTCATGCGGCACATTGTTCGGTCTACGGCTAGCTATTGAGGCAGCACGCAAAGCATTGCTCCCTGGATAAAAAGCAAGCAACGCTCTTTGCCATACAATACACAAGCGGTGCGAAATTGGGTGCACCTTGCGGTGTTCACTTTCCCAACGTTCGCCTGCTTGTTGTCCTCATCTGGTACTTATGCCAACATGTGTGCAAAAGATTCGCATCTAGAAAAATGAGCAAAAAATATAGTTTTATATAAAAAATATATATATTTGCCTTCTGCTTATATATTTTTCTTCTTTTGTTGAAATCGGAGATCTTGAAGAGAATTCAAAGCTCTCTCTGAGCTGCACTAGTGGAGCAATATTTTCAATAAAAGCTTGGATTACAAAAACATTCACCTATCTGTCGCGCGGCTCCATATTTTTCTCCTCTGCCAAGCGCAAAGCTCATTGATTCCAGCTGCTGGATTTGCAGGGTTTTCGCCCCGAGTGAACGACCGACGACGCGCGCTGCAGCTGGAATAACAAAGTGCACCTCGCACACCCCCTTCACTAAATCCCCGAGACCATTTTCGCCACCGCATCAACAATTAACCAAATTCTAAGGATGCTCAGGGTCTTAAGGATGTTTGTTTATTAACAAGGTGAAAGCGAGGCGAGCTGGAAATTTTAATAAAATAATCCGCTCACCGAGTGAGATTTGAGCCTGCACATTATTTTCTTGGCGAATGTTTGAGACGGATTAGTGCAGTCGGGTGTGCTTATATAAAGGCATGAATGTATGTAAGCAAGAGTCGGTGCAGTAACTGTCTCGCAACGCGTCGGCTAATCTTTCGCAAACAAATTTGTAATTAGCGCGGAGTGCTGCTGCGTAAATCTACACAAAGGCCAACGTCAAGCCGCTAATTAGCTCGGGATTGCGGAGCTCGGGCGAAAAATTCGGTGTTCAGGAGAGACGTAGGCGGCGGCACAGCTAATCCTTGGTGTGGAAGAACGACTTCTTGTGTTAATGAGCATTTATTATTACTCTTTTCGAGTCAAATTGGATTTCTCAGAATGAAGGTGTGGATTTAAGCTGCCTTTTTAATTAATGAGGAACTTTGTTAAACAATTCCTTCCAATGAATTCAGAAAGTACTGCAAACTCGTTTAGCACTCTTCATCACAATGATTTCAAGTTCTTTAATTAAAATGTCGTTTTTAATGAATTTATTTAAAAGTTACTTGAGGTAGGAATTAACTTATTATTCCTTTTTACATAAAAATTCATTCTTAAGTTCATATTAAATGATATATTTAAATCCATAAAAACAATTTTATGTCAAAAAGCACCAAAAGAATAAATTTTTGCATAAATAAATTTTAGCAATTAATTTAAAAATTATTGTAACAGGTCTTGGGCACTTTTCACCATAGAAAAATCACTTATTTTGCCAATCTCTCTCTCCCTGACAGAGATGATAAAAAAGTTCCAAGGATATTATGCATTATTTGTCCTGTTAATGAATACCTTTGGCAGCTTAATTAAGTAATAACCGCTGTCATATCATCAGAGAGAGAACGGGCGTTCGGCGAATCCGAATTTCGAGCTGAATAGCAAACGCAAGCACTTCGCGGAACCGCACTCTCCGCGGGCGTAAATATTTATTGGTGCGCAGCAGCAGTCCGTTTTGTTTAGCATCTCTCTGACTAAATAGAATTATATTCTTGCGGTGCGGCGGAATATAAATACGGACGGTGCTGATAGGCTGCGGGTCGTGATGAAGAGGGGACCGAGGCGAAAATGGAATTGTGCACCATCACGCTGGCGAGAATCAAACGGCGCGATGAAATATTATCTGGAGGCGTCGTAAATCGAGCGTCCAGGCCCCATTACCATTATAAAAAAGCGAGAAGGCATCAAAATAAAGTGGCTGCCGGCAAGGGAACGCTCGTATCGCCAAATTAGCTATTGGTTTGTGCGTCGCCTGCGGACTTTTCCCCTCGTTTTCTCGGAAAAGACTCGGCCGAAAACACGACCTCCCTGCTTGTACGCGAGCCTCGACGAAATCGATCGTTTTCGCGGAAAATCGCGCGTCGGAATATAAATTGAACTCCTTAATTTAATTTCGTCGTTGTGAGCACAGCACACGCGTGTCTTATTTTTTGTAGAAAATATTGAAGACAATGAGAACTTTTCCAGGAACTCCGTCTGGTGAAAAGTTCTGACAGGCACCTGACGTTTGGGTAGACTTTTTATTAATATTGCTTCCCTTTCTCATCTATTGAAAGCCATGCTCGTGCTTCGCGATTCGCGATGAGATTGAAATGGAAATGGCAAGCAAATATTCACTTTAGTTTCCAGCTATTCAATTATAAATTGCTTTTCTTTTAGCCTTCCTTACTTTATAAGAAAATCATGCATACAAAATAAAAATTGTGATATTTATATTTACGAGAATAAATGAATATATCAAAGTGATTATTTTTTAAATTTTTTATTAATTATTAACCGTGAGCCTTAGCATATTTTAATTTTATAAATGAATACAAAAAATAGAATATTTTTAATAATAAAATTAATTAAAAAGCAAAGATTTTAACTTTTGTTTTAAATTTTATTAGTGTTTGCACCCTTAAACGTCAAGCAGAAATTGGATTTCTCAAGAACATAAAATATCTTCCACGATGCATGAAAAAATTGCAGACTGTTTCTTGTGAAAAAGATGAAACCTTGTGAGAAAAAGTCACAATTTTTTATATCAAAACTCAATTATGCCATACACAGAAAAGCAAATCAGAATGGATTTTGTATCGTCAGAAAAGGTTATTTGAGAGATTCTTATAGAAGATTCTTTTGTAAATGCAAAATAAAATCTCAAGTGGTGCTATATGAGAGAAACATTTTGCAATCTGCCTCCCCTTCAATAAAATCTCGGAGTTTTTTTTTATACCATTTTTTTGCGCCTGCTCTGAAGTGCTATCTAATTGGACTATTTTTTTGCCTGCTTGAGCATGGCAAAAATTAGTGCGAGGCTAAGCTCGCAGGTGATTTAAGGGGTGTCTGCGTTTGAAGTTGAATGGGCGCGATTTGTCACGTCACCCCGAGAAAATTCACGTGTCACCCACGGGCTCTTTCGCTAAAGCGACGGCGTTTGATAAGACGGAGTAGAGAGCGCAGCTATCTGGCTGATGGATGGATGGATTAAGTTGCAGAAACAAGGAGCGAGAGTGGGCGAATTTACAAACGGATTTGCCCTCTGCGTGCATCATTTTGGCAGGCCGTGATAAATTGGCACCATCTCGCTTTGACAGCAGCCCTCTCGCTTGCTCTCTCCGCTTTTCTAATTCTCTCTTAAGCTTTTGCACGATTTCGCTTTTTGTTTCCTGGATACGTCATATAAGCTTCGATAACAACTTGGGCTTCAACCCCCTTCCTTCCAGCTTGACCGGTTAATCAAACTGAGAAAAATGTAATTTTCTTTAAGCTGAGAATGTAAAAATACAAAGTATAGCAATTTGATCATTTTAAAACACTCAATTAATAAAGACTAGAGTTGCAAAAATTAACTTTGAACAATGATTCAAATAGAAAAAAAAGCATTTCATATAAATATTGAATTTCAGCCGTTACCCAAGAAATAAAAATAAAATTACTTTACTTAATTCTTAAGTTAATTAGCGTCGATAATTGTTTTTAAAAATATCATATTCTAAAATAAATTCCACTATTATGCAAAAATATCTATCAGGACATGAACTGCGAAACTTTGATTTTCTGAAAGTTTTTAGTGATTAAATTCTTGACTTAAATAAAAAAAAAATTGACACACTGAAATTTATATATAAAAAAAAAAAATGCATAGAATTTCACATGACTTAGATACTCACCTAATACCAGGGATTTAAATTATAAATTTATTATTCCTCGTGAGTCATTCAAGTTATCTCCTCCTAAGATTATATTACGACATCTTGACGTTCCCACCTCCCATCTTACATATATATTTTGACAGCAGAGGCAGAGACAATCAGGCAGGCACTCTGCTCTGACGGTGTCACAGACAGTCGTGTAGCATTTCAACCCCGGCGACGCCTTAGGGGCCAAGATTACACCCCGCGTGTGTGTTTTACGGGCCATCAAAGTGACGGCTCAATATAGAGACAACACATATATGAAGGTGTTGTCAAGAAAGTCTCGCGGCGATCGGAGATTTTGACGCGTTTTATCATCTCGGTCAAAAGTGGAAGACGCAATTGCGTTTCCTCTCTCTCGTGACACAAACTTTTGCACCGAGAGAATTGAACCGCTCTGGTATTGTTGCGCGACAAGTTACAATTTTATGACCGTGCAATTGCGGCCATCGTATTTTACTGCCCGCGTCTGGGGTTTTAATAAAAGTTTTGCACTTTTCTGATAAAAATCGCGCTCGAGTTTTCAAGCCAGCGGTTACTTGGAACTGCCAATATTTGCTCCGAGTAGTTTTTACGTCTGTAGAGAAGCTGCGGGGATATGGCAAGAACTGTTTTTATATTTCGGTGACACCGTTCTTCGAAATTCACCTTGCTTCTTGTAGCGTGAAAACGTCCTATGTGGGTTGCAATGAAGAAAATGAAAGGTCAAAAGGAATGACAAAGAAAGGAAAAAAATAACTTACATGACAAAGTATCACGCGCAAATGTTTTTCAAACAAATTTAGTCAGAACTCAGAAAACATTTTAATAATGTCTGCTTGTTGAATCTACATTTTCCAATTTCACAACCCGTCCTTGTATCAAAAAGTTAAATCAGAGCGCCGTTTTGAATTATTAATTTTAATTTTAAAGAAGATAAATTTTGAGGTCTGAAGCTTTTTAACTGTGTTTTTTTTAACCCCTCTACAATCCAAATATTATTATCTTTTTTTTAATGTTATTAATTTTATTTAAAAATAAACATTTTTACAGAACTTTCAAATAACTTTATTTTATAAAATTATTCTTATTTAATTTTAAACCCCATTTAATTTGAAATCAAGAACATTATAAATGTAACTAGAGACCTACATAATATGATATTTAATATATTTAATCGAGGACCAAAGTCATTAGTGTAGCGTTTATCTTATGAGATAATAATATTCCCTTGATGTGTAGGTGATATGCAGTTAATTTTGGAAATGATTAAAATTAAAAGTTAACTCATATTTTAATTGCATCAATATCATGATATGGAATGAATATGGACACAATCTAATTTATAAATGATAAAATTGATATACAAAATTTTAATCAAAGTATGCAGACGATCACTCGCTACTTCGCTAGAACTTTTGCTAGCATTAATTATTCACGTCGCAATTCTGACATGATAAATTCTGCACGGTGGTACATCATAAAAAATCGCCGCACATTTTTATCCACTGCGCTCTCTTGGTACGACACGTCTTTTTTTATCGCCTTCACACTCTAATAAGTCGGGCACGGTATCGCACAACAATGATTCTGCTGTGCTGAGAATGTGAGCGGAGGAAGGGAAAAATGCAGACGCAGCAAATTTGCCTTGAAATGGAGGGAGGCGCTCCACGGCGGTGCCGCCGTGCGAAGCCGACGACAAATTATTCCATTCGCACCGTCTGCTGAATAGAAAAGTCTGCTGCCACTCAGCGGTGTGCTCATTTTTTCGCAAGACAATGTTTCTGAGTGCTTAGCTTAAAAAATGAACATAAAGCCTGTCGCTTTTGCCAAATGAGAAATACATTTGGTTGGAAACGCACAAGACGTGAAGGTGAAGACAAGCAATTTAGATCAAGCTTTTCTTAGAAACGAAAAAGTAATGAGCCGTTTTATTAGGGAGATGAAATAAATTTTTCAGGTTGAAATGTTCTTAAAAAGCTTTAGAGCAAAATAAATCAATATTTTGTATGCTTTCGAAAAAGAAAAGAAAAATCATTTTTTGCCGGCGTCCAGGCATGTGAGGAATTTTCATCAGCGGCTTATTTTAATGAATTCCTGAGGGCACCCTTCCGCGACCGAGAATTCCACCCGCGTTATCATCGAGATTATACCCTGCTCGTTTGAATACCTCCCGAGCTGCTTTTCCTTCGAGCGCATAATATTTCCTTTCTGCAAGTCGGCACGCACCAATTGCTCTTGACACACGGCGCGTCAGCGTAGCAAATCAGTATTCGCGAAACGGAAATCGCCACGCAAGCAAATGCATCTGACAGTTGGAAAATATTTTCACACACGTCCGAGTTTCGTTGCACGGTTGTTTTCGTGTCAGCCGTTTTTTTCTCCACCAGTACAGCACTCTTGACGTTAACACTGATTGCGTGAGAAGGGTTTGCCATTTCTTGCGTACTTTCGAAGAGTGGAATATGTATTTGCCAGTTGGTCTTAAATAATAAAGGCAATTCTAGTGAGCACCCAGTGTCTATTTGTAGATACATCCAATTTTGAGTGATACTAGACACGCTCATCAAAGAATATACCGCAGTGCTAAAAAAAAATGATCAATAGGCCCAGCAACTCTACTTTAACGCAAAAAAAAAACATTTCAGGCGCAATTTTTAAATTTATTTTTTTCTTACTGGAAACTTTCTGAAGAAATTTAAAAAATATTTTTTTTAACAATTTTATTGAATTTAAACACTCTTCAAGGCAAAAATAATAAAGTACAATATTATAACATAAAATATATTTTTGAAAATCTAATTTACTCTTAGTTAATTGTAATGGAAATTAATTACAAATATAAGCGATATGAAATAAACACGCCTGATGAAGTAAAAAAGACTTACAATTAATTGAGATGTTGTTGTATGGAAAGATTTTTTTTATGTTTTACTTTTCCATTAAGATTTTTTTCAAATTGGTTTGCAACTAATTATAAATTAAAACAACATATATGAAGCATGATTTAGTTCGTGAAATTGCATTAAATCACAGAACAAAATCGTATAGAATGAGATAAAATTTATCATAAATTTTAATCACGAGAATCTCAATTTTTAAACCCAGTCTTCAAAATAAAAAGCAATGGAAATGATACAAATGACATCTGAAAAAGAAAAACAAAAAAGTCTCTGAAAAATAATCAATAATACTGTATTTTTGCTGTAACATATAAGATATAACGGCATTATAGAAATAGAAGAAAAGAAAAAATAAGAAAAAGTAAACTTTTTCTCCACAGCTGTCGTAAAAATTTTTAGATAATAAACCAAAGCTCGTGTCAGAAACTTTTTGCTCACCTTTTGTTCCGCTCACGGCGAGACTTTAAAGCACGTGGCATTTTGCACACAGACCGCGGCGGAACAGCATCGTAAATTAAAACGACTTCACTTTCGTTTTATGTGTGGCTGTTTCGTTGGCGGCTTTTATTAGCCGCAGGAGTTAAGTCGGAAAATACACACAGAGGCAAAATCACCCACACACGCATACAACAAAGAGCCCATCATGGAGTTTGGTTCGTCGGTGTCGTGACTCTCGCAGGCCGACTTGTTAAAAGTACCAAAATAAACCAAACTACACCGTGTTCCACCTCTCGTGGCACCGGAGAGAAAAAATAGAAGCAGCGACCGACAGCAAAAAGCAAACGACCGACCAACAAACAGATTGGCGCGTTCTCGGCCGCGAGCGCAATTTCTGGCTTTTCTAATTGCCAATTAGCTGGATGTATCATTAAATTTGGTGACTGAAAAAGCGGTTGCCGAGATTTATGGCGCGAGAGTGGAAGGAAAGCTTGTTTGTAGTTTTGATGGTTGGCCGAGCACGCCCCTATTTGCTCGCGTGTAAAGCAGCATGTGCCAATAAATAATCTGCTGATAAATGTGTGCGAATCATATGTCATGCATTTATAATTTATATGAAGAAGCAATAAACTTAAATTGAATGGATGATGATAGTAACAACAGAGATAAAACCACATTTATTTATGCATCGCTAAAATATTTTTCCTTCTCCATAACTCATTTTTTTTTTTTTTTTTAATATTGTTAAATATGTAATGAAATTGTGAGCAGAAGCGTCACATAATTATGAAAGTTTTATAAGTAGTTTACGCACAGCACAAATTTGGTTTCATTTTTCTTCATTGAATTTGTTAGTTGTGTTTTTTTATTATTATTAATTAATACTTATCCTGAGAATTCATTGTTGTGTTTTTATTAAAAAAAAAAAAAAAAAAAAAAAAAAATTAATATCTGATTTACGACTTTTTCGCATCACATTGAAAGGGTATCGTAATATTATCGTAAAAAATGGAGAGAAGCTGCATTCCACACTGATTCAAGGTCAAAAAGCAGGTAGAATAGAATATGGCGAAAAAGCGACGTTTCCACAAAATTGCATTATCCGTGACGTCACTCGGTTGACCCCTGATTGCTGCGTGACGATAAGAAGTGGAGAAGATGAGGGTAAAGTGGTTTTGCACAGCTTGAGAATGGGCGCATTCCAATGTGAAAAAATGCCTCGTAGGCCAAATAGAAATTTTGTACCATTTTTAGATAATTGTATTCTTCAACATATTTCCAAAAAAAATCATATTATCCCGCGTTGTTAAATTTTTTAAAATTTTGATTTTATTAGTTTATTATCTATTAATAATAATAATAATTCATTTCTTTTTATAAAATATAAAGTTGTATTTTAAATAATTTTGTAAGTTTTATTATTTGTATAATATATTCATTTTATATTTAAGCAATTATAATAATGGAACATCTTAACCTTACACCAAATCAAATTATAATTTGTTGATAATTATACAATGAATAATATTTTTTTTAAATATTTTGTTAAATAATTCACGCTCTTCCTAGAACAAATTATAACATAGTCAAAACCCAATCGCTTCTCTGTTCTTGCTCTGATTGAATTTATTGCCTATTATGTTAAATATGATATGAGATTATCTTCAGAACAGAAGGTTAATCAAATAGTTAGTTGAATTTGTCATGTGTAATGAAGAATGAAAGTTAATGTTTATAATATCATCATATTTATTCAGAACCATTTTCCTAGAGCTTTCGTTTACTAGTTCTCATGTGTGCTGAAAAAAACCTGAACCCCTGCATGTAGATGGAGGACTCTTGTGAGGGAGTTTGCAAACGGAATGTGCGATTGCACGCGTTAGAGAGGCTTTGCCTTTTTGCATACAAACTGCCGGTTGCGTCGCGCACACCAAGAAAAAAGCCGTCAAGTGCGAAGGCAAACGCCGTCAAGAATGGCACGCGTTTTGGCATTTTTGTGAGCATGGCCCTCCCGGGGTTTCGGCGGGCGGAAAAGTAAAATAAATTACAACACCCGCCCGAATTTCCTGCTCGCGATGCACCAAACTCGGCGTCGAGAGCCTGAGAGAGAGGGAAAGAGGATAATGGCCCTGCCGGCGAATGACCTTCTAGCAGCATTACAAGGGTCAATAGAGTTTTAGGAAGGGCTGCAACGGGCCCGCTGCCAACATTGTGAACTAATGCGTGAGGAATCTGTTGATTAATCACGCCGTTTATTTTGGAAAAATTGCATTATTTGGTTTAAAAAAAAAAAATACTTAACAAAATATAAATAAGAAATTGCAAGTGCATACAAAAAAATATTTTGAAAAATATTCAAGCAAAAAACAAATAAATTTTTCCATGTACAAAGGTTTTTTATATTAAAATTTTATTTTCGCAAAACAATTGGAAAATGTGAATTCTGGTTTTCTACGTGAGCTTAAGTAAGAAGCGGACTTTCAGTGTGCAAATTCTAATTATTATTTTTTTTTTTAATATCATGTAAAATTTTGTAAGATTTGAGGTAAGTCCATAAGTAAGAAAGAAAATAATTAGCAAACTAAATAATAAAGCAATTGATAAAAAATAAGCTTTTAACATCGCAAGTATACGGTTGTTTTTAAACATATGCTAGATGATGAACATAATGATATTACCATATTGTTGCTGCAACTTGTGATATGCAACCCTAATGTTCATTTTTTTCCGGAAATCAACTTCACGTGATGGGGGTTTATCCCTGCGTTATAAAGTATATATTCACATGACGACGACGCTGCCAGGAAGCAGGAATATGTTGCGGGGTCGAAATGGACGCGTGCAACAAAGAAATGCCAAGAAAGATTAAGAAGAGGAGGAGCAACTTTTAAAGAAAAATACACTCACAGGAAAAGTCTCCGTTTCCTTCAAAACAAGCCGGCGAAAAAGCAACGCTGCGGCTTGACAGTTGTTTTTTCCCCGACGAGAGCAAAGTTAACCCCCGGGGTAAAAAAGAGGTGAAATCCGGTAGCGTGCATTCGCGTTTTTCATGATATGGCAATAATCAGGGGGGCCGAGACCGAGATCCGCCTCTCGGCAATTACGATAAAGAATAAACAGTTTGAATTTTTTGCTTGCCGCGAAGGAGCAAAGAGAGGTTTTTGGTAGGCCCGATAACAAGCAGGAAAGGAACATGAAAGTTCGTGCCGCCGATATTTAACATGGAAATAATAAATATTGACAGCTCTTGTGGCTGGTGGAGCCGTGCCAGCCGAGTGGAGCTCTCGAGTGCTAATATTGATTGCCAACAACACACCTTTCAGGCTGGAAAAGCCTCTTTAGCGCGCGCCTGTCGCCCTGCTGGATTACTCTAAAAACCCAATGTGCCTGTCCTTTGTAAAACAATTTATCACGCTTTATCGATTCTTTGAAGCGTTCAGTTTTTAACCGGTTGCGCTTTTGAGCGAACTTGAGTGGCGTTTGACGTGCGCTGATTGAAGATGGCAAGAGCAGAAGAGAAAGTGAAGAGGGAAAGCTTTGTGTTGCGTATTTTTGGATTTTGTTTTTTGCCTCTCAAAACACAAGGCTGTAGAGGCTAAAAAATTATTATTGGATTATACTCTATTCTAACTTGCAAAAAAACCGTTTGTTGTCTTCAATTTTTAAAACCAAAGTTCACTTTTACTTTTTAGTTTTAGAAAATTTAAACTGATTATATAACCTCAAATCGATCATCTTTTAAAATATTTTAACATGTCTAAGTCCACTTCTTTTACACACAATTTCAGAAAATATGTAGTAATCTTAATTCATTAAAGGGAGAATTTCTGAAAAAAGAAATTTCAATTATAAAAATTGGATAGCAAACGTCTCTAACAAAGTGGTTATTTTGACCCAAAATTCTGGACATGTTTGATGTTACAAAGAAATAAATGGGTAAACAACCGGTCAATTTTTGTTCATAATTTTGTTTCAATATTGAATTCAATTATACGCTTCAATGAGCTCTTTGTCTCTCTTTGCCTGTCAAATCGTGAATGGCACACACTAGTGTCTGTATCGCAGCTCAGTGGGTTGCAGTAGCTTTGAATCGTCGCGAATTACACTGCTGCGGTGCTTCACTTTATCGCCAAAGGCAGACATCGCCAAAAGGGAAATGTGCGCAGGGTTGCATGCATGCACGCGACCGGTGGTTGCTTAACGACGATGACACGTGTGCACAAAATCGTAAAACGAGCCAAGCGCGGAATTTAATTTGCAGTGTGCTGTTTAGTCTACCGGGATTTAAAACTTTGCACAACAGCAATAAAAACTTGCGTGGACCCTCAGCTTACCCGGGAGATCCGCTTAACTTGCTCAAGATAATTGAATTTTCCAGGCTTTGGTTCATAAAAATATGGGAGTGTTTGAGATGATCCTAAGCGTTAATCATTTTAAGACCATACGCGATTTGTATTTAAGTAAATTAGTGTTATATAATTTATATTATAAAATATATTTATTTACTTATTTTAAAATTTTGCTAATTTGATTTATTTAAATTATTTAAAACCAGCTATTTGTATATTTTAATCATTTTATTTTCAGGTAAACGGTAATAACAGAAGAAGCAAAACAAATATTTGATTTTAGAACAAAATAGATATTGAATTATAAATTTTTTATTTAATACTCTTAAATCTTAACGAATGTGATTGATCATGATAGCAAGACTGAAAATATGCATTTAATATTCAGATGGTATGGTATACTCCAGCTCGATATTATATTTTAAATAATTCATTAATTCAACACTTAAACATATATTCAGGGATTTCAGGGAGTTTAATTTGCAATCATCAAAACTTTCTCCGCAACGTAAACTTTGGGGATTTTCAAGGGCTCACTATTAAAGTGTTACCAAAACCCTTCTAAACTCTTACCCCTGGCTTTCGCAAATCCGGCTCAGTGCACCAGTAAGCCACTTTTAAAAGGGTGCTCTCTTCGGACCAATTATGTGACAAATTTCACCGTCCGGGTCAAAATTTCCGGCGAGCGGGCAGCGGAATTCAATTAAGCGACGCACAGGGCAATCATTGACACGCCCGGCCGGATACACGCATGCGAATTCCGTGGACGCAGTTTTTGGCGCGCGAGGCGTAACGAGCCTCTCGAGCCGGCGGTATGTGCCGTGCGCCCCGAGCGTTTCGGGGGTAGCGACGGAACACAACCCTAGGTGATGTACGGCCCCAATGGGTGGGTCTACGTCGGCGTGACGCCGTACAAAAGCGAGAATGGCGCGACAAGTATTTCACTTTTAACGCCGAAGGTCGCTTGTGTCCACTTTAAGGGTTCGTTCTCGGTACTTTAACTTGGAAAACTGTTTTCACACACGACTCCCATAAGCTCATTGTGAATTTCAGATTCCCCTCTCTGCACCTGTTTAATATATTTAAAAAAAATCCGTATTATATGCTTTTGCTTACCACAGAAAAATAAATAGGGATGACGTGAATATTTTCTTTAATTGTTAAAGAATTTTGTTGAGAACGATATCATAATTTGTTTGAAAAGTTAATGAATTTTTTAAAATATATTTTTACTTGTGATATGCACCAATACCATAATTTCTTTAAGGACGCTGGATCAATAGAAAGAAAAGCGAGAAATTTAGTTAGGCCATAAAAATTTACTATGAAAGGAATCTCAGTTGCTTTTACGTATCAAATATATTTTCGCTGAATAAAGAGGTGTTTTTTCTCCTTTTTAGAGGGTCGGTTGAATGTACCAACGGCTCTTTTGCAAATTAATGAGGAGCTTTGGTAACGGGGGGATTGGTCTGGAAAGTAGAAAAGTTGCTACAACTTTTCCCGCAGACTTTGTCAGCATTTTCAAGAGTAACTTTTCTCCGTTAATTAACAACTTTGAACTTTTTTCAATGCAAACTTTTAAAGATTTCAAGCAGACGCAACATTGTTCAAAAATTAAATATAAACACTTCATTTCTCATTCATTAATCCGACACAAATCGAACTAATAATTAATGTTTCCTTGGACGGAAGTTTGATTTGGCCGATATGATTTCGGTCACATCAACTTTTAGCCCGTTTCCTGTGCAGGCCGATGTAACGAGGGAGGGCGGCTGTATAGATTGGATCAAAGAAATTCGGTGGGTCGCAAGCGTGCCGGCCTAATTTCGAGTTTCCTGGTTCTCGCTGGCTTTGTGGCCAAGATCAATCTGCGCCTCGGCCGCCGGCAGTGCAGCTTTAAGTGTGTACGGCAGCCATTTTTAGTTACAAACCTATCAAAATCACATCAAGTGCCCATCAAATGCGAGCGTTCGTCCGTTCGTTTGCCTGCCAAAAGTCGTTCCACTATTTATTTAGAGAAGAGCGCAAGGAAATAAATAGGCCGCCCGGCCTTTTGCTGCGCCGGCAGATAATCCAAAATAAATAATGCATCTCTCGTGCTGTGAGTGGCACGCCTCTTTTGATAAAGCTCAGCGTTCCCACCAAATAAATATCAAGAGTCGGCTCGGGCGAAAAAAAAAATATAATAACACACCCGCAGAGCTGCGCTTCAGATTTGAATCTCTTCCACGCAACGCAAAACGGGTTAGCCGAGGACGTTGCTGGGAAACGCGATACCCGGCGGATGAAATAAAAATGTCAACTATAAATTCCATTTTAATTAAGAAAACAAAGCTCGGGTAGGGAGAAACGGAGACAAATTTAATGCCGAGAGACGGTTCTTCCTTTTTCTTTTTTTTTTTTTTCAATTTACGGCGAGAGAGCGAGTCCATTGACTGCTTCCACTCACACACAACATACTCTTGCTTCCATTCAGCGTCGGGTCGTAAGAAGATTATTTTGCTTCATTCTTTTTGCAGGTCGTCGTCACCTCTTTTGATATTGGTCTCTCGTGAATGGGCTCGAAGGGCAAACAAAAAGCATAGAGGAGGAAAAATGTTATTATCGTGGCTTTTATCGTCACCCACACTCCACAAAAAGCATTGCTTTTTGGATGGGTTGAAGAATTTTTGTTGCAATGAAAAACGTTATTGGAAAAAGAAAATAATGGCTCAAAGGGGTTAAAAATAAAATGGCAATATGTGATAAAATTATATTTAGGTCTCTAGCTTTTTCACAAAACATTTCACTTCAATTTCATATTTTTTTCTTTCTAATATTACTAGTAAAATATTTAAATCTTACCTTTAATTTTTTATTCTTAAAGTTTATTTTAATTTCCTTCCTATTTGTGTACACTTGCTTTTCCATCCGATAAAAACTGCACGCAGTAAATGCCAGGGAAAGCACCCAAGCTCACGAGAAAATAATGAGAAACCGACTCGTGCATGCATTGGAATTCAAAATCGCTGGCACGGAAACTGCGAGCGTTTTCTACTTTTAATTAATCTGCAAGAGCGCCTTTTTCCGCAAAATCATCTCGGCTGCTGCTTAATCACGATAAAAGCTGTTGAAAGTGTCATTACTCGTCAGCCCGAGGACAAAAAGCAGCGGTGCAGGAACCGCGAAATGTTTGCTTTCCAACTCGTCACCCTGTCGTTTCCTCTCGCCGTCGGCCACTTTGCTAATTATAACAACAAACTGCCTAATGGCAAATGAATGCAAAAAGATTCGTTCTAATTGCATTTTTCTGGAGACGACCCACGCTTGAATTGCACAAAGTCGCAAATTTTTTACAACCCGATGATTTAGTGGCTCGCTCGGCCGCCACCATTTATCTCTCGCAGCGTGAGTGACGCTGATATTTTACAGCTCCTCGATGGATCCATCGTCGGCGAGGCGGAGAAAGAGAAGGAAGGAAAAAATACGAGAAACTAAATTCACCGCTTTTTAGTATCCTTTTATGTACACCATGATAAATGATAAAACTTTATGGCCCCCAACGTAAAATAAATTTTATGGCGGCCATTATGATGAGAATTAGGATATCGTTGAGGCGGAAAGCGACGGGGTGGGATCACTTTGCGATTTCCGAAGACGGAATTGTGGAAAATCACGCCGCAGAATGGCATGCAGGTGCAACCAAAGTCGTCAAAAAGTTGGCCTGCTCCAGTGCGAGAGGGTGGAATGAATGAACGAAAGGAGATCTGTAATAAAAGCACGCCTTTTGTAACTCGAGTGCTGCAAACATTTTGCTTTCTAAGTGGAGTGTAATGCAAAAATACATTGAATAGTCTTTATAAGCTTCAATCTGCAGCGTTCAAAATTATAAGTACCATTACTAGCTCATTCTGAGAGCATTAATTTTGTAAGATTCCAGGTATTTTAAGGAGGAGCTTATGATATAGTTAAATCAGTGCATCGTTTGCTTGTTACCTATTGTTGTACTCTGAAGTCAAATCTGGTACTTTATATGATTTCAATGGGTCAAAATAGGTCAAGCAAGCCCCATTTCTCTTCGCCATAACTTTCAGACTGTATTTTTTTTTATGCAGACTATCAAATTTTGAGCAAAATTGATCGGGCAATTTTTTAGCAGTAGAAATATTTCAGGCCTTTTGACCAATGGTAACCCAATGCAACAATGAAAGTTTTGCATTGTTGATAAGGTCAAAAGGCATGAAATATTTTTTCATGTGTGCGAATTTAATTGAATACAGTTATTGAAGTTAAATATTTGTATATTTATATAAAAAAACTAACCATTTCTTAAATTATAATTAATCCTTGAAAGTTTCTCAAATATATCATTATGAGTTTCACTTATAATTCTCAAAGTACCTCACTAACCAAATTATATTAAATTACATTAAAGATTTTAAGGTTTTAACTTATTAATCGCTATTAATGATACAACAAGTTAAATCATTTGGATGAAAATTACAATTTCATTGAATAGTGTTAAAGTCTTTAAATTATTTTAACTATTTATTATATTTTTTAAGCATTTTAATTATATAGTGGCATGGGCATTACATAATTTAAATTGATTACATTAATTCATTTTCAAAAGCAAGTTTCAAGCATTATTTAAAAAATGACGATGTAAATATTTACCAGGCTGTGCATTTTCCAATGCTGAATAAATTTTACTAAAAGCATTGGAATAATACAGAATCCAGTTTCAGATCTGGCTCGTTCAAGCGGCCCATTCACTTTATAAGCAATTTCCCTCCTTTTTCTTGCTCGCAGCACGCGGTGCCCTTCCATGCAAATCCGTCCACGATCTGCATATTGCAACGCGCACCTTCCAAGAATATTCAATTAGCTCCTATTCTGCTCTTATTGTTAATCTGTTGAATAGAAAAAGCCGAGCTGCAATTAGTAGATGGAGAGCAATTCGCCTCTCTCAGGGTGCCATTGCCAAGTGGCTCAATGGCATAAACATACGACTTGTTTTATTTACTCGGCAATGCAAGTCGGCGATAGGGAGGAAAACAGCTTATTGATTTAGAGCCTCGGTTGAACGCGCGCCTCGCAACCGCGTAATTAAGGTGAAATTGCGCTTTTCTCCCCGCGGCTCATATTTTCTCGAAGCGCAGCCACTTGATGCGAGTATGCAGCGGGCAAAGCACAGCTGCTCGGCGCATTGCATAACCGGCCAAGGATGCAGGCGGCACAACTTGTATCGCGCGCGCCGGTTTAACTGCCACTCGAATGATGTCGTTAGATGGGCAGACAGCGGCAAGACGTGAAACAGTTGCAAGCAGCAAATGACTCGAATCGTTACTTGCTGCTCCGCGATGAATATATTGAAAAATAATGATGTTCTTCTATAGATAACGAGACTTTGTGCCAGACACATTGCAAAATGCCCTTAATGTGTGTTAAAAAAATTTATATTTAATTACTCCATGGAATTGAATACTTTTTTGCATTATTTATTTATTTATTATCATATTTTGCTTCTAGTAACTATTTTTAATTAAAAAAGTAATTTACTTTCCAAATGAGATGTAGAAGGAAAATTAAGTTATTAAAAAAAAAGAGTAATAATCAATACCTGCTATTTTTCCTTGTTTATTTCAACAGCTGCAACTCATGGACGTGTCTTTCAAATATGAATTTAAATCACGACTCATGAAAACAAAATTTAATATATATTTAAAATCTGGTGTTAACGTTTTATCAAAAGGTGTAACAGGTTTTGTTTTTAAAATAAGAAAAGAACAATAACAACATGTAAATATTTGAAAACAAGTATAAAGACGTAATAAAATTACTATTAATATTTTTCAATGTCCAAAAATTAAACAACAAGCTTACTTTTTCGTTATAAAAAAAATATTAATTACATTTAATTGTTAAAAACAATTAATTTAAATAAGATTCCAGCTGCATTCATTCCCATCAAGTAAAAGAGCAATTTGATTCGGCGCACAAAAACCAGTTCCACTTTGTAATTGAATAAATTTCATCAAGACTAGGCCAAGAGAACAAAAGTTTGCTCTGCCTGGCAGCACATGGGCAGAAGAGGCGAATCAGCGGCACCCTAATCCCGACAGTTCGCCTCTCTCTCTCTTTCTTTTCTCTTCCCCACTTTTCGTCAGCCGCGTGCAGAACGAGCGAGGCGACTGTCAATTTGGCACGAGCGCCGCCGCTCCGCTCCCCTGGCCGTGCAATTCTCGTTTTTCGACCGGTGAGTAACAAACATTGTTGTTTCATTAAACGCGTCCAGACGTCGGGTGGGCGTTGGGCAATAACGCTCCGTCGGCTTTTCCACGTCCTTTTGATCCGGGGCAAAAAAAAAAGAAAGTTGCTAGGAAAATGGCCGGAACAACTTATTTACCTTATTTTTCCTTGTGCATCCGACTCTCTATCTGTCGCTGCAAGAAATGTCGATTTTATATTTTATTATTTCGCAGCACTTGAGTGCTTTTGTGGCTAGCTATATTTCTCTAGGTGAATGATCTCGTAAAATACACGACAGTTCATGCGGCTGACGGAGTTGATGGCTGTCTGGAATTCCGCACAACATTTTTCATAGAGTGGATCCATTTGTCCTGATGAAAAATTACAGAGTATAAAAATTTGCAAGATATGCTCATTTTATCTTCCAAATATAAAGAAATTGAAATTTTTTAAATGGCTTTATCTATACCAAGTGGATTTTAATAATATTTTTTAAGTGTTTTCTGTCTTTAAAAAATTCAAATTTTGCCATTTTTTTTATAATTTTCATATAAATTAAAGCAATAAAACTATTTATTTTACCAAGCTTTCAGTTTCTTCAAATTAAAATTGAATTTTTTTACCTTGACCATAAAGAAGCGCAATTCCAGATTATTAATATAAAAGGGGAGAAGATATTTATAAATAAAACGCGGTTAAAAGTTAAAAATAAGCAAATTGATATTATGACATTATTTGTTGCCTTTGTGACCGTCGCAAGTGACATAATTCACAGTCCCCTCTCTATTTCTACTACGGTTTTACTCTCTGCAGAACTAATGAAAGAAAATGACTCCATCATTTCAGCAGAGCGAGCGGTAATTTTAATCGCTTAATTGCCTCCTAATGACGTCTCGCCGCGCAATTACACGGGCCGCGTGGCAAAAAATGTTTTTGCAAGTCATTCGATTTCATTTTAATTGTCTAATAAATTGCACGCGAGCGGTCTTAATGGCTTCTAAAGATGAGACTTTTAGTACGCGCCGCGGCGGCAGCGCCCGTTCGGGCAATAAAGTTGAATTCCTGCGGCCTGCGCGGCTCATCTCGATGCACGCGCGCATTTGTAATTATATTGCCGGGCGCCTAATGGAATTGCCAGAGGAGCCGCTTTTCCGCACACACCACAGCCGTATTGAAAGCGAAACTTTTTTGCTCAACTCTTTACGATCTGATAAGCTAATGTAAATTGTCGCCTACTGATGGAATTTTGTAGATGTGATACTTAAGAAAAAAAGAAATGGTTGAAATTTTAAGGAATATTTAGAAATTTTGATAAACAAAAATGAAAACTCTAAATTTTATAGCTCAAATTATTTGTTAAATACAAATATAAAAATAGATTTAATGAGGTAAAGAGCTACCAAAAGCTTTAAGGGTATAATACATTGAAATTGTAATTTTAAAATATTATAATATATTCACAGACTTGAACTGAAAAAAAGGATAAAAACATAAGACAGGAACAGGCAAATTGTGATTTTTGATACTTTATTTGGTTTAATGGAAGCTTATTTATTTTTTATGTAAAGTTTATTAAGTTGTTTGCAATAAATTATTCCTTTAATTATGCTTCACAATTCTTATTTCAATTCAACTTTATTAATAAAATTATTAAGTGGAATTGAATATTTCAAGTGGAAGTATCTGACTTGCAATAATATTTCAATCGGAATAACTTGAGAATACCATTTGATGATTTGATCTAATTAACTGATAATTGAAAGAATGAAAGTTGCTTGCCTTCCGCAAGTTCAACTGTAGAAAGTTGATCCGTTCGTCCTTGAACAAAAGGCTGTTACGAACCACATCATGTTTTCCAAGTTTTGTAATTATCGGCTAGCGGTAGAAGTGCATGAAGTAATACGTGATGTGCATTTGTGTTGCAGACATTGACCTGCCCAGACCTGCCCTTCTCGGCGCGGCGAAAGTAATCAAGAGAGAACAGCCGGGGTGCGATTGAAGACGCCAATAAGGAAAACAAGCCCTTGACCCCGCAGACGCCGGAGCTGCTTGGTGAGTACCCGGATCGAGAACAGACTTTCTTGTACAATGTACACGTCGTGCATTGGAAGCGGCTGCACTTTTTATTAGGGGATAATGGCCATAATTCACGAGTTCCCCTGACAGATGCTACACCATTAGCTGGCGAGCGTTCAAAATATTTCACTCTCTCCAGTAGAGAACTGCGAACCGGGATTTTGCTGATTCTCTCCACATTTGACTTGAAGTCAACAGTCAACTGAAAATATTTTCGTCACTATAATACAAATTTTATAATTAATTTATTTAATTGCCAATCTAAAAATGTTGTAAAACATTTAATTTCTTGCTAGTGATGGTGCCGTTTTATCCAGCAATTTCTCTTTTTCTAATAATTTTTTTTCAAAAATTAAGTGTAAACAATGCATTTTTATCAATGCAGACAATTTAACATCAGTAATATTAATCTAATTCTATTTTATATTATACAAATTTTTATTATTATTTTTAATACATTTTTAATTTTTAAACATGAGGCTATTTTAAAATAAATAATTTTATTAACACAATTTCAAAATTAAACAATTTATAAAAAAAAATTGGTACATAGTTTTATCAATAGAATTAAATTTGATTTCTGCAAATAATTATGACTATATTGTAGAATTGTCAGATTGAATTATTTTTTACAACAAATTTTAACAAAAAGGAAAAATTAAAAACTGACATTATATGCCCTCTACTTGGAACCGTGTGGCTGTTCTCGGCAGCACTTTTACCACCGTCCATATTTCAGTGCCATATTTTACAATCTGATTTAACTTTCCGCGCGTGGAGATGAATGAGTCCGCATTATTTAACACCATCCATTATTTTTTGATTCGTTTTTAAATTTGTGTTTGTTCCACTTTCGGGCCTAAATTTTATCTGCTTTATAAACCCACAGAAGCTTGCAAATGAAAACCACCGTAAAATTAATTTATATTGCAGTTACCTCAGAACTCACTCTACGATATAAACTGATAGTTTCGAACAACTAACAAGCAGTTTTGCGACTGACAGGCTGGAAATATTATCAGAAATTGATGTTTACGTCCACAACTTGCGTTTTATTTTCATTGCGGTCAATTTTAATTGGCAATTAGTGAGATTGGGGTTGCGCATCTCGTTGAATATGCAACCCTTTCTATGCGCCTCGGGGTGCGGTTTCAAGGAGCATCCGTGTGTAGGCTTGACTGAATTGCAGAGGCGCATTCCTAGGCCTTCATTGTGCGGTTTGGGCCGAGGACGTGGTATGCCTTAATGAAGAATAACACGCGACGATCGGACGGATGCTGCTGCTGCGAAACAAAGCACGTGGCCAAATTAAATGTCACCGGGGTTGGGCGAAGCGTTTATGCAGTGAGCGAGGTCAATCGCCGCTCGCATTTATCACCACGCGTGGCGATATTGGACGCCGGCCGTGCTCTCACCTCAGCGGGCCTTTATTGCGCGCCACAAATCACTCAACAGGGAAAGGTGCCGACGGCAATTGGTCGGTTTTTCCGGCTGTCAGCAAATTTGCCTGCGTTTGGGACGCGCGAAATTGGATTTTTGGTGTCGGCTGTTCCGCCGGTGAAAGCGCGCAGGATAAAATATTGTCAAAGAAAGAAGAGAGTTGGTCTGAGTTGGTCAGCAAATAACCACTTTGATCGTGGCCAGTCAAATACAACGAGCAAATTTTGCTTCAATTTTCACTTATAAATTCTAAAAATTGTAGACTTTATTGGATTTAATTCAGAATGTCACATCAAAAACGGTTTATTTTATAAATCCTTTTCAAAAAGTTAATGAAATGTGTATTTACATTTCATAAATAAATTTCATTAGTTAAAATTTTGCTTTTTCATTGCTTTTTTTATGTAATCACTTATTTATTTTTATTTAAATGAACTTTTTAATTTTTATTTAATAATGTTGTGTTTTATTTATTAACATTTTTATCAGTCCAAACAGCGTCTCATTTTCCTAAACCAAGATTTTATTTTTAAATTTATTTTTGTACTTTTATACCTTTTATAAAGCTTTCATAAAATTTTCTTCTATTTATTTTACATATATTTCACTGAATTAAGATTTTGCTCTGCCCATCAAAATAATATCCTCCAAATCTAAGTAACCAATTTACTTAATAATCGAGCAGAAAACGAAAACAAATTTAATAAATCCGTTCAAATTTTTCAAAATCTCTTCTGTTCTTTCCAATTTACCCTTTTTCTGATAGGAAGGAACATAAATTTAGCTGTGAGCAAACTATAAGAAAGGAATCATTGTTTCTTGATATCCCAGCCTACCGGATTGAGGCAAGATTTATGTCCCAAATTTTGGCACTCGAGGGTGAAATATTCGGGGGTGCACGTTTGCACACTCGTTCTTCGGAAGTTCAGGGCCATTACTTAAAGGTCAAACGATGTAAATTTCTTGTTTGTTAAAAGGGAGAGTCTAGGCGGGGCGGCGACGGGGATTCATGCAAAGACGAACGTATCTCGCCGCACCCACCATATTGCCGTGAAAGCTCCACTTGGGCGATACAATAAAGCTCTCGAGGAAAAATGAAGAACGACAGCAGAAGCAGAATGAAAGAAAGTTGCGAGCTCTCCCCACTTTCGCACACACATTGCCATAAATTTCTTGTGCCACACATAAAGCGCATCGCACAATGGCCCTCGTATTACATAAATAAAGGACTGGGCGATGTGAAAATCGATTTCGAACGCGGCAAAAATTAATACCCACGTCGCAGCGAATAAAACAGAAATTGACTGCGGTCCAGCGACTGTAAAAACCGCTCGTTTTAATTTGCTTAGTTGGCAGGGAAAGTAGCAAAAGTCGGTTACAAAATGGTCCGCTCGCTATTTTTCTGCGACTGTCACTCGGCTTTCGCTTTTTGGCGTGCAGTGGGCGGCGGAAGGCGACAAATTTGTCTAATGGCTTGTCAGCCGGATTTTGGCAAATTACCTTCTATTTGCATGCACTGTCGGCGTGGTGTGCGCGTATGTAATTGGCTCGAGCTCAGAGCTGTTGAAAAACAAAATGACATAATTTTTATTATAATAAAAGCGCATTTTTATTTTTATTTTTGCTTACTATAATTTTCTAATCTGCAATTATAATGACTAAATTATGTATGATGTGTTTTATTATATTGTATACTTAAAATATTTGTTTTACTTTTTTATTAATTAATTTTATTTTGTATTTGTTATTTTAATATAATCCTTCATCTCATTTCATTATATGAAAATTAACATTTTGTTCTTTTTTCATCGAACATAAGCTCTTTATTCCCATACCTCACATCCCTGATAATCAAACTGCTCTTATCACTTACAGAGCAGAAAATTATTTCAATCTAAATAGCGGATCTACCTTTCATATCTTAATATAACTTAATCTAATTAAAACAGAAATATTAATTTAAATTTTTTGCAGGCGAAACAATTTTTTTACCCTCTCTTTTAATTCTACACAAATTAATTAATTACCTAATGATAAAAAATATGTCATTCAACATTAATTACAGACCATGCTACGCCCATTCTGATTTTTATGGAATTAATTATGCTTTTGTAGATATTTTTATATGAAATTATATCAATAAATTATTGCATGCACCACAAAATCCAAATATTATGGTAGTTTGCATTTTGTGGCATTTTGAATAATTTGCTCTCGTTAGCAACTTATTAAAACATCATGCGTTCATGCAAACAAATCGTTGTAGCAATAAAATAATCCTCTTTTTCACCAAAGCCTCCTGCTCTAATAAACTAATCCTCACATCTCTATCATTTCATATGTTTTATTTGCTGCGTCATGCATGGACGCGAATATGGAAAAGACCACTTTGCTACTGATTAGCGAAACAAAATGCTAAGGAATAGGATTAAAGCAAATCACACAGAGAGAGCATTCATGAATGAGATAATCAGTGGTTTTGTTAGGGAGAAAATCCTCATATAAATTCCATCGCTGTGGCTCGAACATTCGCACTTTACGAGTGGGTCGCTTCACAGGGCTCGGCACGCAGGGAGCAACAAAGTTTAGACGCAACGTCAAGTGGCAAAGTTGGCTCGTTTGCACCTGTGTGAGGTGAGAGGTCACACACACAGTAACCCTCACTATTAGCGAGAGTTGAAAATTCGTGTTAATGAGTGTAATTTTGCTCTCTGAACAGTGAAATAAATGATCTCCTGAAAAGGTTTAACGTATCGTAATATTTTTAAGTGCATTCTGTCTGCCGCAGAAGCAATCTTTTTGATGGATGAGTTTTTCTTTGTTCTTTTCTTTATGATAAACAAAGAATCTGAAGTCAGACAATATAAGTTTTACAAGCAAAGAAATCAATTTTCTAATCGTTGGGAAATTTAGCAAAAATTCTATACTTGAATTAATTTCATAAAAAGTAAGTGAACAAAAAACCATATAAAAGTACGATATTAATGAGGAAAATTTTGCAATGACTTAAAACGGCTGTTGGAAGATCAAAGGATTAAAAAAGTTCACTCATTTTCTCACAGAAGAGTGCAGGATTACTCGAAAAGGCTGCCGGTTGCCGAGGGCCTCTTCCATTTTAATAATGCGCCCTCTCATATGTGCCGTTTGAACTCGAAAAAAATCCTGGCGTTGCGCGGATAATTACAAAAAGTTGCACGCACAAGCTCAAAACAACCCGGACAATTGCTTTTTGCATCTGTTGCCACTTGCTTTGTTTTGCTTCTTTCTCGGAGAGAAAAAAAATAATAACAATTCTTTCAACAGTTTTTGCGTAACAGGTTAGCGAGGCACGTACTCGCAGGGGGATAATTTATTGCACAGCCAAATGGTGGCCTTGCTCCCTCTCGCAAATAAACAAAATGGAATTCACGGCGTGATTTATGCGGACGGCGTCCGAGGAACGCACGGTGTCTCTTTTGCCAGCAGTTTTGTTGGCGAAAGATGATGAGGAGGAAAAACGCTGCTTGTTCCTGGAGAAATAAAAACGTCGTCCCCGAGTAAAGTTGTTTGCCGTGAAAAATGGGGCATGAATATTTCCCCTGACGTCTAGTTGCTGCTTTCGGAGATCATATTTTGCCTGATATTGATTTTAACCGCCACGGAGCGTATGTCTTGAAGTTCGGGGCGGGAAAGTTTCCAACCGAAAAAGCTGAATGAGCTCGTTACGTGGGTGCGCGAAAACTTTTGTTTGGCTAGAGAGTTTGGTCTTTTTGCAGAGGGACATGGTCGTTGTCATGAAAGCTATTCTTGGGGCTGCTAAAGCACTTTTATTATCAACTTATACGGGCACTGCGCTTTATTACAAAAGCGAAAAATATCGTTTTGCAGTCACTTGGGTCTTGGATGGCTCGCGGAAAATATAAATATTTCCTCTAATAGTATAAACAGAAAAATAAATGATAGTTAAATTTTGGTGCTTGAAAAGTTTCTCTTTTTTTCTCAAAGTGTAGCATTGGTAATTACAAATTTTTTTACTATAGAAATCCCCAAAAATCATGACGGGCAATGCTTTTGGTTTGGATTGCCCTCGATGATTGTAAGGAAAACTTTGAAATAAAATTTCACTACACTGAAAGGTTCTACCCCTAATTTTTAACACAATATAACAACAAAAAATTAGTTACAAAAATAATTAGTATATAGTAAATTATCAATTGAAATCAATTAATACAACATTTTTTTTTTAAATTAAGCAAACGTGAAGCAAATCTTTCTAAAATCTAGAAATCCAATTTAAATTGGTTTTGATTTGAGGGCAGTTCAAAAGCCTAACCTAGCTCAGGACATTTGGCATGCCGTGCAAGTTAGGCTGGAACAGATCAGGCTTTTAGATCGCCCTCTTTATACATTCCATTCGTGTAATTTAACACTCAACAAAGTTAGACGGAGCCAAATTTATTAACCGAGGGATTATCAAGGAACATGGTGTGATGAATGAGTGCCATTTTTCGCAGCGGCCTACGAAGTTCGCTCCCCCTGTGCCACTTAAATTTCGCTAATTTATCTGCTGCAAATTAATCCAGCAGCGAGGCTGGCGCGCATAACATTAGAGTGCAAAAGTCGTGCGCACTCAAACAAGGCCGGCTAATTTGTAAGTGGCGCGAGGGATGAATACTTAATGTCGCCCGCAAAGAGAGCGATTTGTCACTTTTAATTGCACTTTCTCCTCTTTTAATTGCGGCCGATTGTCAAATTACTATGATAAGTGCGTGTAATTTGTGTGCTTTGGTTTTTTTCATCTCGCGGTGTTGTATTTATGCGCCTAGCTGGTGGAGTGCAACACGCGACACAGGCCATAAAATTATCACACAATAAGTCTCGCAAGTACAGCAGGCGTAGGCCATAAACCAATAAAATTACTCTCCATTTGGGGAGCAAACTTTGCTAATGGCACCGCCTCTAATTTGAGTTCCTACTCCAGAGAGGCAAGCTCGCATTACCATAATTTAGGTATTGGTGATCGAAATACCACCAGCAGGGGATGCATTTCTCTCTTCCAGGAGTAAATTATAAGATTGGTTTCAATTAAAATTTTCTTAATTATGAAAAAAGTACTTCAATATAAAAAAAAAACATTCTATTCTTTATTAAATAAGTTGTTTATTATTTATAGATTTTTAAATTAAAAAAAAAGAAGAAAAAAACATGCTTCTAATTTTATGGATTGAATTAGCTTAAATGATCCGTGGATATCAACTTTTACTAAATTAAATTTTGCCTTCGACGTTGATTTATATCATTTGATGCCTTTTTTAATTCCTCTAATTCATTTTAAGTTAAAAAATTATATAAAATTTATTTTTAAGTTAGCAATTTTGCTGGCCAGATTCATATTGGCTCTCACGCTGCGGCACAAAACCTTTCTCCATCTTTCAGTTCTGAAAGCAGAAAAAACTGTGAAGTAAAGTGTTCTCAATGTTGAGCGGCGTCCAAGAAATAATATTCGCTCATCCTCGCGTGGTGCACGGATGTTTCCATGAATGGAACGGAAAACGAAATGGAAAAGCGAATGGCTGGCTGCTAATGGTGCGACGGAGGTGGAACGAAAAAGTAGCCGGGCATAAATGAAAATTTGTGTGCGCGCGCGCCGGGGAAATAAATTGAGCTCGCTTTTTAGTGGAAAAAGAGCAGAGATTGTCAGATGAGAAATTTCGCAATTACCGAATTTATTACCCGTGGCGGGGCGCGCAAAATCACGACAGTAGTATCTGCTCGTCGTTCGCGGCAGGAGGTTGAAGGTGCTTTATCACCCCCGGCCGGGGGAGGTTGAATTTACGACCTGCTACATTCAGATCGTGCTGCGTGATTCTTCTTCCCGCTGGCAAATCGTCCTCCCTGAAAGTAAAATTTGACAAACTTTGTCTCATTTTATAAAAAGCAACTCCGTCTGCCTCCGTTCAATTTTTCCCACGCGAACTCGATTATTTTCTGAAGGAACGTCAAATCACTTGCATGAAAAGCGGTGGATGTTTACGGGAACGTGCGGAGATATTTATTTCCAGCACGTTCCTTGCTTGACTGCCTCCATTTGCAGAACCAACTAATAAAGAGTGTAATTCGATTACAGTCTGTCCAAATATTTTGCTACCCGAGCAGCATTTCCACTTGCACGGAAAAATGAAATTAGTCGGAGGAGAAAGTGAAGGGCTGTGAGGGCAAAAGTGCAGCGGAGCTCTCAGCAGAATAAACACATTTCCGAGGCGCGAGCGCTTCCTTTTGTTATCAAGAGTGTGCAGAGAGCACGCAAGCTCTTATGTGTTTCGGATGATCCTCCCTGCGGTGATCACGTGCTCCAGATATCAAAAATTCACTTAGTAGTTCAAGAAAAAAGCATCTTCTATTTCAAGTGGAGCCTTCCAGAGTGCCAAAAAAGTTGGAATATAATTTCCAAGCAAAAATCTGATAATTTTTATTTGCAAATTTTAGCATTAGGTCGTAAATTCACAATTCTGGCACCAGTTTTTGGAGGAATCTGAAAAGTTTTAACGAAATTAAAAGTCCACGGCGGCCGAGTGCATCGACCCGACGCTCCAGACTCACCACATAGACGAAAGCGTTGTTTTAATCGACTAGCGCTCGCTCGTGGACCGACAAACTAATAAATTGCGATTCGATTAGAGCGCAGGGTGTTTGCCTCACAAGGGAGAGTGATGATTTCTCCGTCGGTGGCGCAGGGGTGACGCGGCTCGACTACTCTCGCTTGGATGAACTTTACCGTTGACCTAGCTTGAAATAAGTACGTTAATTAGCATCAGTCACTTCATTAAATCGCAAAATTTATGTACGCTCTTCAGTTTTGAATTTATAATCGCTAAAATAATAAAATAAAATCCTGTTTAAAAGGAAAAAAAGAGCTTATAAATCCCTTCATAAAAAATCCCGTCTCGTTGAATTTACAAAATTAAATTACGCAACGCTCCTGTTAATCCTGTTGTGCGGGTTGCCGTGCCAGCCTCAAAGTCAGGATCCTCAATATTTACAAGCGCCCGTCGACCTCTTTTGTTGCGCCTCGATCAGATTTGCATCCCTTTTGTTGTGCTTTGTTCGCGAGGCGGCGGTATTAAGGGTTTTGATATGCTCTGTTATTGCAGGTTGTAAAAACGGGTTTCATCCCCGTCGCTTGCCGGGGTCACAGCCAGTGACAGAGAGAAAGAGCGACACAGACGGCAAAGTGCTGCCGCCTTTTGCCTTTTTTATCTCGGGCCACGCCGACTGGAAAACAATTTATTTCACCGCGGATGCTCGGATGTTGCTGGGCATTTCAAACAAAAGCCGCCGTAAAATGCACTCGAAGCCACTCTCATTAAATTCAAAGGCTTCGTCTAAACCGATATTCTTCCGCCTGGGCAAAAAGTGCTCCGATGCGAGAAGGAAGTCGAAGATTCAAAACGCTTTCTGCTATTTATCTTGGCCGCGCGAGCAAAAGGAAACGGACAATGGCTCGGAAGACGCGAGGGAAAATGAATTGTGCTCGGGACGCTTAGCCTTTTGCTGAGCTGCTTTCTCTGCGAAAGTGCAACTGTTCCAGAGGTCGACCTACATAGATATAGCAGCTGACAAAAGAGCAAACGTGTTTTTCCAGTTGTGTGCATTGTACCTGACGGAGAATTACTTTCTTAACTAAAGACATATGCTCGGGCAGCAGCACGTGTGCAAAAGTTTTTGTATAAAACGTTGAAAAGTGGCGTTGTCTTCCGAGACAAGGGAGCCGCCACTCGAAGATCAATTTAGCTTTGCAAGTGGAGCAGCAGTTTTTTCGTTGCCCGTCCAAAGAGTTCTGAAGTACTTTCTAAACGATTTCGATATTCTGTCTGTGTTTATATAGGGACTTTTTGCTCGTCTCAAAAGTTATCGCTCATGAAGTTTGCTACTTCTTGCACTAATTTGAAGAATAGCAATAATTTTTATTGCCTTTCTCCCATAACATTTTTCATCCGAGGTAGCAAATTTAACCCCAGGGAGAATCAATTCAAAAGTCTAGCAATGCATAATTAACTTATTTAGTGATTTCATAAGGAAATTATCCTTTTCTAATAATTAAATCCTTTTTTTGTGAAATGGTCAACCTGCTCTATTTACATAATTTGAAGCGCAAATTTTCAACGTAAATTCCACATAAGGCATTATTTTCAAGATCGAGCAACAAAAATCATTGCTGCACGGGGGGATCTTAAACTTGAAGGTACCTTAAGGCTGTAGTAACGCAAGTTAATCCAAAATTAATTGTAAATTAGTCAATTAAAGAGACAAAGAGGCGGAGATAATAATCAGATAAAATCCCAGCGTCGAGGATATTCTGTTGCAAGACTCTCTTTTTATGGAGTAGGAGACCATATAAGCCAGTCGGCGTCTGCACAAGAGCGAAATGCACTAGGCGCCAACGAGTGGCCCTGGCTGGAAACAGAAGACGCGCTGCAGCCAAGGGGCTGCGTGGCTGATAAGCTTGCACTCCTCCGCCAACCCCCGCAAGAGTGCATGTAATAAGTAGTCGCGGCGACTCCATTTGATTGAATACTATTGGAAAAGTGAAGCCATAAAGCTGGAAGTAACTCGTAAAATGTTCGTTGGTGCCCGAGCATGAAAACAGCTGATGCATTATAGTCGTGATGAGCTGGGACGGCGGGCGGTGCTTCTTTTTATGTGCATGTGCGTTGTTGAGGGGCGCTTCTTCTCTACGCAGTCGACGCGAAAGGGTTAATGACCGGAGAAAGAGCGCCAACCGCACGATTTTTTGCTTGAATTTCGAGAGAAAAAGTAGCGAAATGAGCGGATTATCTGGATGCAAATTTGTCTCGCGTGACAAAAAGAGGAGCGGAGAATTTATGAGGTGCTCTGTGGGACGCCGCAAAAAGGTTTACAATTTACATGTGGGAGGATTAAAAATTCAGATAAAATATTCTGAAAACACGCTCATTCATTTGAAATAGGGCAAAAATATTATTTAAAGATTACTTTGTACTTTGACTATCAAGTTTGTCTTTTAAAAATTTGCTGCATCCCTACAAATGAAAAAAAAAATACGTTTTTAATAAGGGCTTCTTGAAATTGCAGATTCTTTATTAAAATCAAAGCTATTTTTCAAAATAGTCTAAGTAATAATTCCCAATATGGAAGAAGGGGAAATTGATGAAAAGAAAAAGAACCGAACTTAAAATAATATAGTTATTTATTAAGATATTTTAATTACGCGTTTCAAAAAGGGTGTCAAGATGGAAATTTTCAATTATAATATCACTCTTACGCTGAGCTTAAATGGAAAAACATTTTAATTGATAAATTACTTTTAAGTCTCAGATAATTAAAAATTTACTTGGTGTAATAACATCAAGCTTTGTATTTTCATTAATCAGTAGTTCGATTAAACACTTGTTGCAATTTTGCAATTTTAGTGTTACCTTTGAACTAATAAAACCATCATGGGTGGAAAATATTAACATTAGAATACATAGTTCAATAAGGCGCTTGATAAGCTTCAAACTAACCTGACATTTTGCCCGATTGACTTCAAGTGCCCGATGGCACAGGAGTGAGATGATATTGGATATCGGAGCTAGGATAAAAATGAATTGCGCCATTATTGAATTTTAATTTAATGCAGCTGCAAGATTTAATGGCAAAGAGGATTTTGCCGCGAGCGATGCGAAATAAAAAGGACAGAAAACCAATACGTTTGTAACGGACGATCAAGGGACATTATAATAGCTTTTTTCGATTAGTTGCTTTTTTGCTCGCGGCTCGGATTACCCAGCGGAACTCATTTTCCATTGAAAAGGGTTTAAAAGTAATTGAGATATCCTGATTGTGAACTTGTTGAGTTCAAAGCTGGGTAATTTTTATTGGTGATGACGCCAGGCTTATTATGGCTGCGTTCTGGAGAGGAGACAGAACGCACCGTTTCAAAAAGGCATTTGAGTAATTTTTTTAAATTTTTCTTAATAAAACCTTTGAAATCCAGAAGTTATTTTAACACCAATTAGTATTGAAAGATCTCCCTTTATGTGCTCTTTTTCATTGCAAAAAAAAATATGCTATAAATAATGAGATTTGCAAAGAAAATATTAATTCTAAAATTTACATTTTAATAATTTAATTACTTTTGAGCACTGCAGATATATTCTTTTCACATTCAACTTCACATAAAGGAAACTTTCTCACATGCTTATTGATGACAAAATTATTCCTCTTGTTTTTTTTTACTTTGTTGTGACATGTTTCCTTTGAACTCACTCAGTGTAGTAGCTTAAGGGATTACACCAATTTCTCTTACTAAAGCGAACCAATTGTGAAGCTTCTTCCTCGAGAGGTTCTTGAAGATTCATGAAGATCCAATTTGAATAAATTACAATTCACCCAAAAGCTTAGCTCGGTTCATGTATGACAATTGAATAATTACAATCGTTGAAGTGATTGGCATGATGTCGCATTCAACTCATTGAGAATGGTTTTGGAAGCTGTTTTGACATGATAACAGGCACACCAAAGCTAGTGTCACATCAATGAGTATCATATCAAGAGTCGCATTATAGAAATTAACGGTTTCGCATTTCCGATTGAAGCTGCTCTCGGTTGTCAGAAACAGTCCTTTTGTCATTGCCAATTAATTAAAACGTCTTTCATCTTGCGAAGTAGGGTGTAAATGGAGCCTGAGAAGCGTTAAGATGGTGTTTTTCATTGTTGGATCAAACTTTGAATAACAATTATTTCGCAATCTACACTCCATAGATCGCATAACTAATTACCATAAAATCTACTAATTTTTAATGGCCTGTCTGTGTTAAAAAAAATTAAATTTGCATCGCAGACATTTAAGCTAAAAATTTGCAGGAAGAATTACGTTGATCAAATTTTGGACCACCTCATGCACTCTAATTGAAACAAAGACAGACGCACGTGCTCAGCAGTTTAAACAAAGGTGCTCACTTGCTACCACTGGCCACCATGAGGGACACTTTTTTTATACATTTCCGCACCTGCTGGTCGTATTTTTCCACTTCAGCTTCTCTCTGTTATCTGTGACTGGCACGTGCACAAACAAGAGGACCAGTGGTTGCCAAAATTGCTTTTTCTATTTTTTATGTAAGCACGCACACCTTCCATCACAGCAATTCACCAACGCTGTGAGAATTGAAATGACTACATCGCTCTTCGCTCACAGTAGGTTTTTCTTTTGAATAAACATTTATTCAACAGACTGTTCACTTTCTGTGTTGTTTTTTAGCCAAAAATTGTTTTGATTAGTCAAATTTCACGGTTACACCTTCCAACTGTGTGAAATTTCAGCACCTGTGCTTGCTTTTTTACTCTGCCATGAAAAAAACGTTGATTCTAACTCCACAATAAGCTAACACAAAAAGATATTGGGGGAGATTCAAGAGACTTAGCTCTCCCGGGATATCTTTTATCCCGGGATAAATCCAAAGGGATAAAATTTAGACCACTGTCCCGGGTTAAATATTTTTTGTCCCACCTTCAATTTTTTCTCCCCAAGTTATTGGGGGATATCTTTTCTACGGGATAAATATTTAACCCGCGCAGGATCATGGAAATGAGGGCAAAATTGAAATCCAAAGCTAACACAAAAATCTGTATCTAACTTAATTTAAAATTTCATATTTATTTTGCTCAGAAATTTCTAAAGACCTCTTCATCAAAGCGAAATTATGCAAGGATTTTTTTCTATTGAAATTTTTTGCACGTGAAATTTCAAATTTCTCAACTCTGAAAAATTAAAATTCTCAAGCTTATTTTTTTATTTGTAGATAAATTAAATTCGCCTATTTTTTTTTTTTTAATTACACATAACAAATAAAAAAAAAAGGAAAAAAATTAGTGAACGTGAAAAAGTAAAAGAAAAAAGAATTTGCTTTTCTTTCATCTTAAGGTTTCCCAAATATTTAAATACCTTTTCGTCAAAGTTAATTTGGGCAAATACATCTTTTTCGTATGGCTATCAAATCAAGTATTGAGCCAGTGGCTGGCTACCGGCTGCCGGCTGTCAAAAGTGCAACTGCAATGAACACTCAGCTCAGCCAAAGTCAAGAAAATGTTTGACTTGGTTTTGTTTATTTATTTTTTATTACTAGCTTGGAGTCGCTTGCAGTCGTTTTGTAGTGAGTTTGTAGTCAACTTGGAGTCGCTTGCAGTCGTTTTGTAGTGAGTTTGTAGTCAACTTGGAGTCGCTTGCAGTCGTTTTGTAGTGAGTTTGTAGTCAACTTGGAGTCGCTTGCAGTCGTTTTGTAGTGAGTTTGTAGTCAACTTGGAGTCGCTTGCAGTCGTTTTGTAGTGAGTTTGTAGTCAACTTGGAGTCGCTTGCAGTCGTTTTGTAGTGAGTTTGTAGTCAACTTGGAGTCGCTTGCAGTCGTTTTGTAGTGAGTTTGTAGTCAACTTGGAGTCGCTTGCAGTCGTTTTGTAGTGAGTTTGTAGTCAACTTGGAGTCGCTTGCAGTCGTTTTGTAGTGAGTTTGTAGTCAACTTGGAGTCGCTTGCAGTCGTTTTGTAGTGAGTTTGTAGTCAACTTGGAGTCGCTTGCAGTCGTTTTGTAGTGAGTTTGTAGTCAACTTGGAGTCGCTTGCAGTCGTTTTGTAGTGAGTTTGTAGTCAACTTGGAGTCGCTTGCAGTCGTTTTGTAGTGAGTTTGTAGTCAACTTGGAGTCGCTTGCAGTCGTTTTGTAGTGAGTTTGTAGTCAACTTGGAGTCGCTTGCAGTCGTTTTGTAGTGAGTTTGTAGTCAACTTGGAGTCGCTTGCAGTCGTTTTGTAGTGAGTTTGTAGTCAACTTGGAGTCGCTTGCAGTCGTTTTGTAGTGAGTTTGTAGTCAACTTGGAGTCGCTTGCAGTCGTTTTGTAGTGAGTTTGTAGTCAACTTGGAGTCGCTTGCAGTCGTTTTGTAGTGAGTTTGTAGTCAACTTGGAGTCGCTTGCAGTCGTTTTGTAGTGAGTTTGTAGTCAACTTGGAGTCGCTTGCAGTCGTTTTGTAGTGAGTTTGTAGTCAACTTGGAGTCGCTTGCAGTCGTTTTGTAGTGAGTTTGTAGTCAACTTGGAGTCGCTTGCAGTCGTTTTGTAGTGAGTTTGTTGTCAACTTGGAGTATTTTTGTAGTCGTTTTGTAGTGAATTTTTAGATGAAAGAAAAGCAAATTCTTTTTTTTTTACTTTTTCACGTTCACTAATTTTTTTTCCTTTTTTATTTGTTAAGTGTAATTAAAAAAAAAAAATTTGGCGAATTTAATTTATCTACAAATAAAAAATAAGCTTGAGAATTTTAATTTTTCAGAGTTGAGAAATTTGAAATTTCACGTGCAAAAAATTTCAAATGAAAAAAATCCTTGCATAATTTCGCTTTGATGAAGAGGTCTTTAGAAATTTCTGAGCGAAATAAATATGCAATTTTAAATTAAGTTAGATGCAGATTTTTGTGTTAGCTTTGGATTTCAATTTTGCCCTCATTTCCATGATCCTCACAAAATTCTGATTTGAAAAATTAAGTTTTTTGTTCATTGCAATTGGCCAAAATCTAAAAAGTTTGCGAGCATGTTGACGACCTTTTATTTACCAGCTGATTTGATTTTAGCGCGGGTTAAATATTTATCCCGTAGAGGGGGCTAAGAAAAGATATCCCCCAATGACTTGGGGACAAAAAATTGAAGGCGGGACAAAAAATATTTAACCCGGGACAGAAGTATAAATTTTATCCCTTTTGATTTATCCCGGGATATCTTTTTTCCCGGGAGAGCTAAGTCTATTGAATCTCCCCCATTAGGATAATGTGACTCTCTATTTCTTTGGAGAATAAATCACAAATTTAACGCTGAGCAGGTCACAATTAAATTAAATTTTCAGCCGCAACCGAATTCAAAATTTTGCATGTTTACATAAAATGGCCAATGAAATCATAATATTTACATATTAATTGAAAATAAAGCTGTAACCGACCGTTAATTGGAAAGCTAATAAATAAACATGTATACTCTGTCATTTAATTGGAAATACTTCCTGAGGTTATTCAAAATTATTCATGCTTTTAAATGAAGTATTTAATAATATTTGCACTTTTTGCATGTTCCCCGTATCTCGCGAATCAGTGAAATTTCCATTGTTGATATTTACGTATTTTATTTGCAGAGATAGTAACAGGATGGGTTGTTTTTCATTTATTATATCTCGTAAAAAAAGTGAGTCCGGCAGTTTTATTAGCGGAATAGTTAATTGTACTCTTTTAATCGCCAAGTTTAACAATGGAAATTCCCTTTCTGTTGCAGCCAAACCCACCCACGCCAGACACTTTCACCGAGCTCTAATTGCCACTGCTGGTAAGTGAATCGCACATTATTCCCGCATTTGCATTCTGGACTCGAATATGAATAAGTTAATTCGCGGAATATCAACGCACGCCTGCGAGGTTTTACGTTCGAATGGCATTACCATGATTTCGCAATGAAATTTGCATTCGCCTGTTAAATGTTCCGCGGAACTTCAAGCACCAGCGCGATCATTAATATTAATTATGGAGCCGAAACGCTCGTGTGGCTGCGAATGTATGTTTGGTTTTTTGCGTGTGCTGGCATGCGAGTTTGTTCAGTGCCGCATAACGTAGCGAGCAATTGCGAGAATGGCGTTTATTGCACGTCTCGACGTCGTGTCTGTTTCATACTAAATAAAAAAGGCCAGAAGAAAGTTCTTTAAGTCGGGATTGTTTTGCAAGGATTAAAGACATAAAAAAATAATTCTAAATTTAATGGTATCATTTAATTTCACTTTTACTAATCAAGAATAAACTTGTCGATCATTATTATATATTTTAAATTGATTAGAAAGAAATTTCTTTGATTTTGAGTCAGTAAATTTCTTAAATCCTTAGCTTTTTTTTGCATGATCCCGTTTAACGAAGAGCTTTTGATAATCGAAACAAGAATTTAGTTCAAAGTTTCCCGTAGGATCAATTTAAATTTTAAATTATATAAGATTGATTTCAATTTTTCAAAATGATTAAACAAGGAATTTACATGGATTTTATTTCGTGTAATATTTAAATCATGCCATGAATTTTGAGAAAATTCCCATGAAAAAAAATGATAATTTACAAAAACTCGTTTCTCCCAATGAAAAAATAAAATTTTTAATGTCTTTTTGAAAATTACATCTACAAACCAATAAACCAATTTAAATGTATGAGAAAATTATCATCAAAATTAACTGGGCCGTTGTTTAGCAAAAGATCCTGTTTAATATTTTACATACAGAGCTTAATATCCTGTTGCGTGCGAATTTAATATGAAAGGTGCAGGTGCAGGTCAATGCGGATCATAAAATAAGTCATAAAACACCCACCCAGCAGCAGCATAGCCAGACAATATATCAATTTGGATGTAAATTTCGCCGTCATAAAATAACCTTTGCGAATTTTGCGGAAAGCAATCAGGCAGGCAGAAAGCGAGAGATGTGCAGAACATCGAGCGCATCGATCTGCGAAAGTGAGAACTTAATGATCTAGAGCCGGCGGCCGCAATTTAAGCGTCGGACTTGCGATTAATCATTCCTTTGTTGACCGGCATATTTGCAGACAAACAATGAACACGCGGCCGCACTCACCACCCGCTGCTGATCAATAGGCCTCCCTCTCAGCAGCAGATGAGTCGCGCCCTAATTTGAATATATACGTGCTGCGTCTATACATACCTTCTACCCCTTTCTCGCCACTGCCACCAGCCACGTGTGTCTGTGCAAAAATGCGGTGGTCACGCAGCGCAAGTGACCACACCCTTCATTGCGGCGGCCGACTTTCATTTCCGGCCTGCTAGGGTCAGTGCCTCCGGCATGAGAAATGTTTGAATCAAAAATCAAAATATTGTGTAAAGAGGGATGAACAGGTGCAATTTATTTCTTGATGATAAGCTTCAGAGATATTTTTGTTCAAGCACCAATAATAATAATAGGTCTCTTCATTGACTGGAAATTAACTATCAAGACGCTTAAATTTTTGGATAAATTGAACAAATAAATACAATGTTTTTAAGCTGTATTAATATAATTATATACTGTAATTTTTTTGTTCAACAATCCACATTTTATTAGTCAAAATTTATTCTACCCTATTTTTATGCATCATCGAAACAAAAGCGCATTGCAGTGTAGTGATAAGATTTATGGCCAGCTCGGAAACAAAATTATTATGCACCTTCGGCAAGCTGTAAAATAATAGTTTTCAAACTTATCGTCCCACACGCGCGTGCAATATCAATTTAGTATTGGCTGTTTTCATGCAGGATTTACGACTCGAACTGCCAGAGGGTGATAAGTGGTGAACTTTGTCTCATAAATATTCTCGATTTATGGCAATATTTTAATTCAGACAGGCGCACAATGAGACGCAACTTTACACTGATGTGTTTCTTCAAAGCCCCGAGTAATTTCATTCTTATTCAATCAAACAATTTTTCCTCCCAACTTCCAGAAACCACGCGTGCCTTAATATGGAGCATTAATATAACGACGCAGCTCTTTGACGTGGAGATTACAAAGACGATGTTAATATTCACCAACGTTTATCCAGGCGGAGAGCTGCTCTTGACAAAAAAAATCACTTCGCTATCTCCATGCGCGCTCTCGTTATAGCTTTTTAATAAAACTCCCTCGCGACCCACCACGCGATATTGCGCACTCTCTCTACTTTTGCAATAAAAGTACTTTTGCTATCGCGAAGCTTCACTCGCTAGCTCGCTTTTGAAGCTTCGCAACACAATCTCTGATACACTTTTCCCATTCTGGAGTTGCACAATATTGCGATGGCGTCGCATTCATGCAATAGTAATTGCATTAAAGGCTCAAAGGCGGAATCATCAACTTTATCTGTGGGCGAGATAGGGTAATGTAAGACCCAAGAGACTTGTTTCCATATTTTTATTAATAAAAAAATTGTATAATATGCTAGTTAGCAAAGTTTGGTTTAATTTAGTCCCATATGTCCAGTTTGAAAACTCGGGGCAGAAATGAACGGAAACAAATAATTTTTAAGGCATATACAAATAAATAGAATGCATCCATCATAGAGTCTGCCTTGGGAAAATAATATTTAACTTAAAAAATAACTAATTATATTTTTATTTTGTATCTTTTTTATAATTTAGTACTAAATGAAGTTTCATTTACATACTGATCAGCATGAACTAAAATGTAGTGTAACCTCAGTTGGCACATTTTAATTGTTGATCAAAAAATTTAATTAATCTTTAAAATTTAAAACATTTATATGCAATTTTCTTTTTAATCACCTCTTTTTAATTCAAGGAATTAAAATTTAACTTTAAAACCCATTTTCCTTTTAACCTTTTGAAAACTAATTTGCTTTAGCAATCTCGCATAATTATATAAATTGCCTCTCATTTTTTCTCACGTGCAGTGTTTGTTTTATCCTCTCAAGCCGCAGAAAAATCTGCAATGCAAACAACATTCTCCAAGCTCAAACAAGAGTTAATTGCCTTGTTAACAGACTCTCATAACGTCCAATGTTTGTGCTTTGAGCAGATAATTTTTCACTTCTGCTGGGATGAAGTGAGGCAGAGAATGTTTGCCTGAATACACAAAGGTGATTTGGTTCGTTGTTGCCATGGGAAAGTTTCTGTCCAGCTTGTTTCCCAAAGTTGAAATTCGATTTGTCACAATCAACTGCGACGGGACGTTGCACGGTGAGATTCGTACAGAATACCAAGAAAAAGTATACAAAGTGAAACAAGGTATAATACTTTGAGATTCGTCAATCGAAAAGTCTCTTTGGGTGGAAAAAACGTAGTAATTACTGGAGCGTTGGCTTCAAATTTGAATAATTGCCCCTCTTTGGCTAAATCTCCACCGTGAGCGAAAGACGATTTGAATAATTTTCAAAGCGTATTCGTTTTTATGGAAAGCGTTGCTCATCAGCATAATGCGATTTGCATTTTACTTCTGGACATCAAAGAAAATTTGAAATCCTGCCTGCTCTTCTTTCCTTTCCTCACTTTCCGTGAGCTCATGCATTATTACTGTGCGCTCTTCAGCGGCGTACATAAATCAAGAATGTGCTTTCGTGTCACTCCAAACGGCACCGTTTCTCCAACGTCTCGTGAATAATGCGTTTGTGCAGCGGTAATAGACATCCTGTCTGGCCGCATATTATTGATGGAAAAATGGCATGGATACAAAAAAAAAATCATGACCTTATTAAAACTAATACATCCAATTTGTTATTTATATTTTCATCTAGATATTTCCCTTTCTTTACAGGAACAAGTTTTGCCCATTTCAGAATGCAATAAAAATTTATTTCCCAGAGACCTTTGACCAAGTTATTCTGCAACTGCATACACAGTTGTGAATTTAATCAAAATCGTATCACGTGAGACTCAATTTACCTCGGCTTTCCCACAACCGCATGCTCGTCGTGTGGGTGAAAGCAATCTAGTTGCAGATCTTGAGCTCATGTCAGCGTCGCCGCGTTCATTGATTGCCATAAAGGAAGGTTCAGTGTCACATTCACTTGTTGGTCGCTTTTGTTTTTTGTGCCGCTTTAATAAATATTTATTCCTGCCCTATTGGACCCCCCCCCCCCAATTTAAAATAGGAGAATTATTAATTAGAGGTGATTAATTTAGTATACAGATACTTTGCTTCAATTTTTGTTCCAGAGCAAATTTTGAAATTTTTTGAAGCATTAACTTATTAATTTTTCCAATCATTGACATCAAAATCACATTCGAAAATTTAAAAAAAGAAAAATAACAAAAGATTTGTGGATGGACCTGTCTTAAAAAACCGCAGCATCAGATTTTTTTTAAAGCATTTGTCTTGATTAGTCTTCTTTGCTTATTATTAGAAGAAATGATTCTTTTGGAAAAAATTTCATTTCTCTTCTTTAATTTTTTTACGCTGCATAGAGCATGTTAGAAACAGTTCTGATTAGCTGTGTAAAATTGGAATGAAAGAAATTTCAATTCATAAAGACCATGACGAAAATAGACTATTAAAGCAACGTAATCGCAATACGAACAGTCTAATGCGGATAACTTCTGCTCTACATCCATGAATGAACTACCCACGCAATTCACAAGCAACCTGTTTTACTTCCATGAGTTGCCTGGTTGCACAATGCCCATCAATGGGAGTAATTTCAAACTGCTGCAGGCATCTGACGAGAATTCTGTATCGAAAGTAAAGCTGCATAATCTTCATCTCCTTCAATCATTCCTTTGAATGATTAAATTCCCAGAAATCAGTGCCATACTTTCTTTCGAGTGGCATGAAACTCCCTAAGTGGAAACTGGCAAATAAAATGGAGGCAAAAGGTGGGGCCAGGGTAATATGGGAAGGAAATGGGCAGCGTAAACATGTGATTTGTCATTATTTAGGCCAATAAGTGAAATTTCCACGTGCCACGTTAAATTTGTCAATTTAATTGCATTATCAAAGCTTTATTTATTTGAATTAAATTGTTCATTTAAGATACAAAGTTGAACCTGCAAAGAGAGCCAATTTCCACTTTTGGGAGTTTCTTCTCTTAGTAAATTCCGATTTAGAATTTTATTAAGGCTATAAAAATTCCCAAAACTTTTTACGAATTTTCACAAGTTTGTTTTAAAAAACTCAAAAATCTCAAATTGCTCCAAATTACTTAATTTGTAAAAAAAATCGCAGTAAATTTAATATCCTTTTTATTTTATATGACTTATTTCTTCAAAACATATATATTTTGAAGAAAGAAAATTACGCTTTCTTTGGAAATTCCTTCTTTTTTTTTAAACGCCTATTTTCCTTACAATTCCATGGAATGAATACTTGGCAGCAAGGCCGAAATTAAAATTTCTCAGCCGTTAATCAAAGTTAATATTGCTTTAGGGAGTGGAAACGGCGGCACTTTTCCACTACATTTAAGTGCTTGATGCGAGAGGAGCAAAACAAAAAGCGTTGGCTGCTCGTCCTCGGCGACACGAGCAAGGGCAGGCGTCGCTCAAAAATCAACTCTGGCAAAGCAGCGAAACGCTTTTGGTGTCTGGCGGACAATCTACTTAAAGCTGCTGGTTGCGGGGTCGCTTCTTCCTCTCGCTCCTAATGTAATGTGCCTGTTTTGTCTTGAATTTATTAGAGACGGCACTGCAGTACATTATAATATTACGCGCGGCCGAGAGTTTCCCGCTTGGTGCATTAAAACATTAGCGCGATGAAGTCGTTGGAAAATGACCTCGGCGACACCCGCGGAAAAATCGCCGGCTCGATGCTGGCAAAAAAGGAGGCGACTTTTTATTTAATGCGTTTTCCATGTCGCCGTCGGAAAATCCGCCTCGAGCGGCCCGGCATTCGTAAATTTTAAGCGAAAGCAAACGAAACTTTCGTATAATTGGGTTTGACCTGAGGACCTTTGCTCTTTTGCAAACAAATGGTTAAACTGCTGACTTTGATTGGCGGTCGTGCCTTTTGATGGTTCTGGGGTAGTTTTCCTTTCTTGGGAGTTGCGCTGATTTAATATTCGCCGGAGGACGCAACAAAATAAGCTGAACCGCTGCCAAAAGCCAAATGAAAAACTCCTACGCTTTGTGGCAGAAATGGGGTTAGGATTATTTGCGAAAGTGCCGAGAGCCTCGCGACGGTCGAATTATTCTTTTTCGCATTGTGTGCAGCGCGAAAGTTGTCCAACTCGCATCAAATTTCTTATGGCTTCGAAAAGTAAACTTGAGCAGAGAGAGAGTGAAAATTTGGCTCTTGTTCATCGCTGTCGGAGAAAGTTATTGTTTGGTTTTCGCAAAGTGGTTTTGCTACTCGCCGCCTCACATTTTATTTTTGTTTATTTCTGTTTAGTGGACGCAAAGTTCAACTTTATGTGTTTACCAGTATACGAAAGAGGGAGAAGAACCTTGTATACTGCCTAAATAAAACTATCCAAATATCGGAATATATAGTACACATCCACGCCATCCACTAGGTTGAAATTTACGAAAGAGTGAGCTTTTATTTTGCGCATTTTCCTGATAAAATAATAAAATAAATATAAACGTCAAATATTCACATAAAATTCTTACAGTAAAAAAGAAACATATTAATTTACTTTGGGTTTTAACGTAATTTAGCTATAAATTTCATTATATTGTTAAGAACAAGGCTATTGGGTTATAAGCATTATCTATTAACTAAATTTGACATATATATAAAATACATAAAGAATGTACAATTTTGATAGAACATTTTGATGCATATTGAATAATTAAGAAATATAAAATTTTGTTCAGAGATCAGAAAATTTGATAAATTTTTAAAACTTAAGAACATTTTACTCATTAATCTAAAAAAGGCTTATTTAAATTAATTTTAAACATTTACTGTTTTGGTTACTTCTTGTGCTTCTTACAGTTCCTTTCCATTGTATGTTTATGGAGCTCAAGAGCATTGTAAGCAATCATAAGTATCAAAGGGGCTTTGGAGTAATATTCTCTTGACGCAGTTCGCTGCGCACGTCCTTCATTCCACTTTTGTATTTCCTGCGAACAATGCGTCCGTTCAAATCCGTCACCAAGGCTTTTCTTACGGTGACGCAATAAACCCTGCGGCGTCGAATCCATCAAAGTTGGCCAAGAAAACACCATAATTCCTTCCACATGATGACAAGCGCGCCGCTTGTTTCGTCCGCCGCAATTTCCGTCCCGATGGTCAAGCAGAATGGCGGCGCTGGAACGAAAGAACGTGCGGCGCGCGTGCAGCACGTCCCGCACCTTTTGATCTGATTGATTGCGGATACGCACACGATCCCATTCTCACATCATCTCGCGCAGCGACGTTTCGGCACACGCCCGCTTTCGAATGGGTATCATCATCAATATCATCATCATCATCGCCCGAGAAAACCAAGTAATGCATCCTGCACGGCGGTGCTGTGTTGCGGGTTTGCCTACCCAGGTCATTTATCATCGGAAAGCAACAGAGCCTGTCAACACGGGTACCACTCTTCTTTTATTCCGCAAGAATAACAACGGCAAGGTGACACACAAACGCGATTTTGCAGAAAGCCTGCGAAGAGTTTTCGCTATTTTTTTTATATTTTTTTTTTTACTATTATTATTATTCATTTCTTGCATTTGATGAAAGAAAAGAGAGAGCCGTTGTGCGTCCAAGGTCGACGCTGACGTGTTTTGCAAACAGAATTGCCACAGGTTTTGTTTGCTCAGTTGCTGAGGGAAATGTTTGGTTTGGTTCGATTTGCGAAAAGTCTTTGTTTACCTCATAAGTCTGTTCTCTGCCCCTAAATAATTTGCGAACTCAGCTATTGACTTAACAAAAGCACAAAAATAAAAAGCGATCAATCACTTGGCAGTTTAATTTTAGTCTGCGAGCGAATATTTGTGCAAAACCAATAAAACAGCTAAATAAAATTTTGAATACTGCTGTTATCAGCTAAACCATAAAATGCAGCAACACCCGCCGTTGGATACACGCGCGCCTCCCTAGAGCGGTCGGGGTCGAAATTGTTTCACCAACAAAGGCGCGACGAGCTTTTAGCCCGTCCATAAATATTTATTCACAGCAGCTGCTTTGGCATTCACCGCGCGCGTAGAGAGACAAAAAGGAGAGAAAGCAATTCAGCAAATCTGAGCCCAGACGCACATGATCGGGCAATAAAGCCCCGAGGAAATCTGCAGCCCATTTTATTATGCACGTGGTTGACGAAAGAAAGGAAGAGAGAAAGATGTTTTCCGCCGCTTTTCAGCCGGAAAACGCGGCCCGAGCGACAAGTGGAGCACAAATATGGTCAATTTGCTTACAAAATGTTTTCTTTCTCTTGCTCTCCTCGTTACCAGGAACGCGCAAACACAGAGTTGTGTTCATTGTTGTCAGTTTCGTGCTACGGGCGTGCGTGCGCAATTCACACTCTCTCGCCAACTTGCTTTTTATTGAAATGCTCTTTTGTTGTCCTCTCCTGATTGCAATACGTCGCTTTATTGGGAAGGAGAATGCGGCGAAATTGCGGTCTTTCTCTTTTATGAGCTCAAATTGGCGGTACTTAAGGTGGATTGGGCGATTTTTCTTCGCGCGAGGAACCTGTGAATGGCTTGAATTGAATTCTGAAAAGTACCCAACTCGAGAAAGAATGTTTAACGCGAAGCAGTTTGTGATAGAGGGAGTGAGATTAATTTTGTTTAATCACATTTTTTTATTTGAATTTGAATTTTTTGTTTACTAAAATAATATTTAGATAATAACAAATTACAAAAAATATTTGTTTTATAATTGTTGACAAAAATTTTAAGCACTTACTAAATGCTAATACAAATACGTCAATTTTTAATGCCATTACCATTATTATAAAATTTACAAAAATAATTTCTTTACTACATTAAAGTTTCTTTTTACAATTAATTTTTCAAAAAGAATAGTCACTTCTTTTAAGCAACTTGTGTTTAATATTGCTGGATAGCCAAGAAGTCTATTTTGTCCTTTGATTTGCTGGCAATGCTTTTGTAAAATGAGAATTTATTGAATTTAATATATTTATGAATTTTATTTACTCTTAATTAAGGACAAATAATTACTATTATTATCCGTTGTGACAAATTCAATTATCCTCTTAAGGAAACTGGTGTCTTTACTTTTCGTGCGAAATTTAACATTATACATAATTGAACACCCTGTTTTTCATTTTTTTTCCACATATCACAAGCACCGTCAGCACACGTGTCTAATTACAGCTGCTGTAAAATTGAGGTTGTCGTTAAGCAACAGCCTCCGATGCATTTGTTCGTCGAATTAAAGGGTATCCAGTACATAGTGTACGCAGGAATTTAATTATGCATGGTTATCCTTAAGCGTGGCACAATAATGCTCCGGCAGCAGTTATATAAAAATGCAGCTTAAGGAGTCCACGTGTATTGCGACGTTAAAAACAGCTCTAATTGTTATTAGCAGCGGTGGTGCGGCGGCTTTCAGAAGGCAGCAGCGTCGGTGCGCATTTTGAGCTCTTCAGCCAAAAGCTAAGTGCCGCCGCGCAATAAAATGAAAAAAGCCACCGTTCTTTTTATGCCTCGACCGAGCGCTTTTGCGAACAATTACGGGCGTATTTCGCAATTCTGCTGCAGCAGAAGGTGCATTTATTTTTCATCAAATAATTCCCCTGGAGACAGCCGCCTCAATGACAATGAACAATGAAGGTGGAACACAGAAAATCCTCAATCAATAATAAATTATGTTGGCTTTGTAATATCAGCAATGCTAATAATATTCAAGACAAGAATTTTTTTCAATCACTAAGCAATTATTTTTATAATGTTCCTTACAATTACATTGGTATTTCTGTGTACAATTTGCAAAAGTTTAGTATCACCACAGAAATATTTTTTTATGATTTAGTTAAATGGCTTTTTTATTTATTACAATCTAACTTGTCGCCAGTGCAGTTTAAATTCCAACTTTTACATCTGATGAAATTAAGGATTTCAATATTACACCTCTCTGCTTATTTGAAATAGAGGGATATCCTTTAATTAAAAAATTCTTTTAACCTTTCACCTTTTTGGTCAAAAGCAGTTTCATCTCAACAAAGCTGGTCGCGGCTCAAAGGAATGGCACGCACATTACTCATTGTCAGCCTGCGATATAATTACGTACATGCCATTCCAATATCGCAATGAGGAAAAACGTGGGTGTGCGTGACACCTTCAAAGCCATTTGACGTTAATGCTGGTACAAAAGGCCCACTTTTTCACGCTATTTATCAAAGGATTTTCAATATTTCATTCAAGAAATTTATTTAGATTTTCCTCTCTTTTTTTTAATTACTAAAAATAAATTATATCAATCGTTCTAATATTTTCTTAAACAAATTTATTTCGCCGATGTGTGTTTTCAATTAAAATAAACAGACAAAAATAAACACATTACAATTTCGTCGGCTACGCGGCCAAATGGCCGATCTGGTAAATACCCCTGTGGGGAAAATGGCTAGTAGCCACTTTCCCCGTTGGGGAAAATGGCAGATGAGCCTTTTTTTAAATTTTACAGGAGAAGCAAAAAACTGATTATCTGCTCCAATTTTCAATGTTCAGATTTCAAAATTTGAACCAAAGTTCAGCATGTTATTGCAGATAATTTGGTAGACTTAATTTTCTTTTAAACCTTAATATACAACTGTTGTAAGAAATTTAAAGGGAAGTAACTCCACACTGAAAGAGGAAAACGTGCAATACAATCGAAATTAAACCACTTATGCGATTATTTCTTGCTTTTCTTTGTTCAATTTAACTTAAAAATAATATTTTATAATATAATTTTATTTTAATTCATCTTTTTTTATAAAATTTTTATTATTTTATTTTATTTAAATTAATTTAAATTTTATTCTTTTATTTGCACAATAGTAAACAATTTTGGCATTAAAAGCATTTATTTTATTTCACATGACCCGGCGTCACTTCTAGTTATAATCTCATGAATAGTTTTTCTGATATTTACTATAAATTGCAATAAATTAGTAAAGTAAAATCTAGCTCGTATACAACATAAAGCTTCTGGTTGCATGTCAAATATTTTAATAAATAAATCTATATTTTACTATTTATTTAATTTTAAAATTATATCAATTTTAAAGAATTATTTGCATTATCACGCAAAATGCATGAAAAAGCTGTCACTTTGGAATACAATATTGACGAAACTACAGCTTATTCTGATATTTTACTTCTTACTTAATGTTAGGTATTTTATTAAATTTATTAAAATTTTATTTTTTTATTTTTTACATTTTCGATATTTTCATTATTTTTAACATTTATTGCATTTAAAACAATTTTGGCATTATTCAGCAAGCGGGAATGCTGCCTGCTTGCCTGTAGGGGGGCGTGGCACTGCCTTACTTTTGCTCCCTGAACTCGCGATAATGAGACATCTACCGAGAAAGTTGATACTTTTATGGTTATTTCTGACGCAGATTTTTACACTGAATGCATTGGAACAATAAAAAAAATTTGTCCGGAAATGCTCATCTGCCATTTTCCCCAACGGGGAAAGTGGCTACTAGCCATTTTCCCCACAGGGGTAATTACCAGATCGGCCATTTGGCCGCGTAGCCGACGATTTATATTCCAACATCTGCCAGCAAATACAAACTTTGGCGTGAAGCTCCAAGCGATGACAAAATTTGCAAACAAATAATGTGATAATCCAATTCAGCCCACAGCTATTCTCAAATATTGCGCTCTCGCAATAGAATCAGACAAAACCTGCGCACTCCATGACAGAGACACAGATTCGACCGTAGCAGCTAATTCGCCCTACCCGTTGTTAATTGTTTTGAGCGTCATCGGCAGGCAGGCAAATCAGATCAAGCAAATAAGGGCTCGTTTAATTTTACGGCACAGACAGAAAGCAGAAACGGTTCAATTCAATCTGTGCCATCGTTCTTGAGCGTACCAATAAATTTAAATGATGGATGACGACGATATAGCTGCTGGCCAAACACATTTTATTTTATGAAGCAGTAGAATTTCTGGTTCATTAGAGAGGAAGAAATAATCTGCATTGCGAGTTGTGCAGGGCGTGTTTCTATTATTAAATTGAGTTGATTCACAAGAGAGACTACTCGTGCATGAAAATAATAGTTCACTTGATTCAACAATCATAATTATTGCTGTATTGATCAGCAGAAGAAGTAAGAAGCTAGATACAAATATGTTTGATTTGTATCGATGTACAATTTTCTCCATATTCTATTATAAATAATCATTTTAAATAATCATTTATTATTATTAAAATTAGAATATATTAACATAGTACTAGATCTTTGTTTTAAAATTGACACCAATACCAAAGTTAATGTCCTCTTAGCGTTATTTTAGCATAGAACAATAAAAATAAATGAATTAACTACCCAAAATGCCTTTTCTGCTCATTAACACTTTGTTTTTGGAGTGAGGGGTCAACTTCAAATTTATTTTCTTCTATCCATGTTTTTGTACCACAGGTTTTTTTATTTCCAAATTTTTACTTTGATCAAAATTTTGCAAGCAAATACATAAATATTCAGCCAAAATTTTTCTCAATTTTTGAAAATTATATTTTTACTTTTGTTGGTTTAATCAAAAGCATTTTTTTCTAAACCTCCATTTATTATACAAACGCAATATTTCCATCGGTTCACATCTACTTCAATAGCAGAATCAAGAAAAATAAGGCTGGCAAACTGAATTAACAGAAGTGCAGAGCGCACTAATGGACAAACAGTACGCTGTTGCTACGGCAATAAAAGATAAGTGCATTGAATTCGAAGCCACACATAATACTTCTTTCACTCAGTTGAACAAAATAAAAACCGCGCCGTGGATTGTAGATGGGGAAACTTTTAACAGAAATAAGATCTTCCTTGCACCAGGAAAAAGGTGCAAAAAGTAAATGATTTTTCCTTTGGAGGAGCTAGTGCGGAATTAAATTTTCTTGTAGCTCAGACAATTTTGCTCGGGCTTCGCTTTGTGCTTAAAATATCAGTTTCACGTAAAATTTTCACAAAGACGAAACATCAAAGCAAGCAATCTTTTTCACACCAGCAATAGTAAGGAACAGGAAAGTCTCGGATAAATAATTTATCTTTTTTGGTGCCTCCTAGGATATTTCATTCCCAGCCATAAAGAAATTTATGAAAATTAATAAATATTTCTCTTTTCTTTGTTGCAGACTCTAATATTCACTTGAAAGACGAGCCGCTTCGGCTGAGGTGAGTGCCTTTAGATAGCGCCCCAATTAGATAAAGGAAATCCAATTATGCATAGAAATTGGATTAAATATGGCCGAAAGTAAGCTGGGGGAAATCTGATTTTTCCTGCTAGACAGATATCCGAGAAAGCATTTTGGAGCCCATAATTTTAATTAAGAAAGGATCAATTTACGCCTCCACTATTTAACCAAGCCAGGGTATGGAACAAAATAAAAATCTCCTCATTAATTTAAATTTGCATTAAATCTAAGCTTACCATTATAAATCACTGCACGAAATTTAAGACCTTTATTAAATTTTCCGGCATCCGAAGCCTAATCCGTTTTGATCAGAATCAGCGGGCGTGTTTGTGCCAAATTTTTCGCATCACTTAAACAATAACAATGGCGCTGTGCCATGATGAAGGAGTGTTTTGCGATCATTAAGCGCGCCATCGCCAGCGATGAAATCTTGTGTCATTTTAAGGACGCCAGTGACAGGCATGACTTTTTCTCCACGACTTTTCTTTTTTAATGAACAGCTCGCGTGCGTTGATAGACACAGGATGTGACGTAAACGAGCTTGCAGATAGGAGAGGGCCAAAACAGAGGGGACAGGAGAGCTTTTTATATATTCGATGATGGTGCATGATCACGGAATTTGGTTTTTAAATTACATTTTTTTCCAAAGAGCCCTTCAATTAAACGCTGTATATAATTTCTCATAATATAATTTATTTACTAAAAAAAAGACTTGCAAACATCACATAATTTGTAGCATCATTTCCATCTAATTCGTAAATTTAACAAAAAAAAAATATATATATACATTATTTATTTATATTGGCCAATATAGAAAAAAAATTTCAAATAGCAATTTTTTTCTATACCACTGTTTATTTTGCTTGTGGCTTCAAGATGTCTCTGTGAGTAGAAACCAGGCAAGTCTCTTGCTATGACAGTGTGTGATAGATTTGGTTCGTAATTTGATAAAAACTCGTCTGTCACCAACGATGAAGAGGCTCGGGCTCTGGACAGCCCTCTCGGCAATTCTGTCTCCCACTCAAAGTGAGATAAATCGATGTGAAAACGAAATTGAAATTTACGACTTCCAAACTCGATAATTCCCCCGAAAAGCGCACATTTACAGCCAACTATGTGCACAAAACCGATTGGGATGAGTTTGATTGCTAAATTTTTTCATTCAGGCAATACTTTTGCACTTAAACGGGAAAAATGAATTAAAAAGATTTCAGCAGGAAATCCTTTTTGCGATTTTTCGTACGCTTATAATTAGGATATAAAATTTCAAATAAAAAGTATTTTAGATTTTATTATTAATAATAAAATCAAAAACAATAATTATTATTATTATTTTTAATTTCAGTTCCAAAAATAGCTGAATCAAGCACAGAGTTCTACTGCAATCCTCTCTTCTTTTAACTGAACTTCACTTCGTTATTGGAACTCACCACACCACAATTATTGTATTGTAAAGGCGATTTTCTATTGAACGAGGAAAGATCGTCAATAAAATATTGCCCTCAATAACACTTCAATGCGAGAAATGACGTTAAATCTACTGCGCGTTTGATGAAAAATCTTTTCTTGGCAGAAAAGCATGCGGAGACCATTACGCTTTTTTATTAATAATTTTTGCTATCTCAATTAAAGAACTGGCATTTCTCGAGCGCAATCTGATGGCAGCAGGTGCACTTTTTATTCGACTGGTGCAATTCAGAATGGGTGAGGTCGGCTTTAGAGAATTGTAATTTCACAATAGAATAACATTGTGAAAATCTGCTCAATAGGAATAGCAGGAAAAAGTTTGCATCATGTTGATTTCTCCCGTGCAAATGTTGCTCCACCCCTTGGGTAAGCGCAACAGTTTCTCCTCAGTTACACCTGAATTTCAAAATCAAACTCATTGCATAATTCTGCTCAAAGTTTATACGGAATTTGCTTAACAGAGCCTACAGCAAAATTGAAACAAATATTCCAAACCGACGGCTCTATTTTCCTTCTCCCAAGCTGGTGTAGCAAACAAATGGGGGGTGTTTAGTGTTGAGGTACAGTCTGTGCCGCCGCTGGGCGGGTTGCATGTTGTTTCAGAATTAATTAGAGAACTTCCTCTTCGCCGGCTAATCAGCAGACACGGAAAGTCGGTGCAGACCTGCCCCAGCACTCAGCACTCAGGTCCACTAATGAATTAATAGCCAGGATTCAATGTTCTTATTTCGCTAGAGCAAAACATTGCCTTTCACCTCACTTTCTATTATGAACTCCAGGCCTTTATTTCGCATTCTTTAACGATGTGCGTCACGAATGCGAATTTCCTGCTCCTGGATTCAAATTATACCTGCTGTCTTTTTGAGGCAAACGAAACGGTTGAAATGAAACTCCAGCTAAAAGGCATTGTGATACTTTCACTGAGCTTGATTAAATTTCCCAGAATTGAAGAGTTTGTAAACGTATATTTTGCGACAAATGGAAAAAGTTTCCTTTTTTCATAAAATTTGAATAAAAAAAGCAATGAAGCTTTTTCAAAAGCGCCTGGTTTTGTAAGACTTATGCAACGGGCTCGACTCCCTCGCCAGGCACGTTGCCTAACTCCTCAAAAAGCAGCAGGATAAAAGAGACGCCGGATTTCCTTTTTCGAAATTCCGCGACGGAAATTCACTGTGCGGGTGGGGATTAAGTAATTAGGTGAACGGTGGAGAGCAGGGGAGAACGTTAAACTCACTTTGGAACTTTTAATTCAGTCCGCTAAATCCGTTGAAAGGGATTTAAAAATAAATCCCTTACGGACACCCAAGCATATATTATCTTTATTAAAAATGGATTTGCATTCCCTGCGGTTAAATAAATCGCACGTCCTTCGTTGTTTGAATGGAATTCATAATTTGCGTCAGTTCACGCGATAAAATAACGTTCACGTCCAACTCGTTCGTCACGATAACTAAAGTAACGAGGCCACCCACGTGTTTGTGTCTCCCTCTGCGGTGTCTGGCGCGATGTTTGATTGCATGCGCCACGTGCGAGACTGCTGCTTGCATAACGAGCGCACTTACATCATTCGAATCAGAAATGCGCAGCAGTTGAAATGCAAAGCAGAGGCACGTTTGTATTGTGTGTTGTAATTACTTTCGCGGGAGAGCAGAGTCGTGTGTGGCACCACCTGAATTAAAAGTGGAAATTACGACGCCGTCCTCATTTTTGTAATTTTCCAGTCGCCGCCGCCGCCGCCGCCAGCAACGTCAATGGTGCCACAGGGTGGTGCGAGGTCAACAGTCACGCCAGGCGCAATTATTTAATTAATCAATCCGGTGGGAATCGCGACATTAGAACTAGTGTTGCACCACATCAGTTCCATTTAGCTTCATTAACTCAACCCACAAGTCCACATTTCACTTATCGCGACGCAAACTCGGCCTCAAAGGGAGTCGTTCCTGTGAAAAGAAGCTGGAAATAGTTTTCAGTTCCAAGAGTTCCAAATAACTTTATTTTTAATTAACTCGTTATTTATAAATACGTAGCTTTTATATATATTTGCATGTCATCAGCAGAACGAGGAAAAGTCTTATTTTAAGTGTTGATAGGAAATTCGTGGAAAACGATTATCCTTTGAGGCACGTACACTTTGAACCTACTTAGTGATGATTGATTGCACCAAATACACACACTCGCACGCCGTCTTCTATTGAAGCAAAGTAGAAAAGCAGTCGGACGGAATTGAGCTTTGGAAAGGAAAAGCTCACGTCTGCTACAGAAAGAGCGGCAGTAAATCGGAAGGGTGTGGAATTAGATTATGGCACTCGCAATGGATGTGTCTTTCGGTTGTTTGAAATTCTCAGAACGATAAAAGTTGCAAAAAAAACTGAAGAGCTTTTAGAAAATGTTTTAAACCGTGTCAATTCTTTTGAGCTTCTATTATTTTTTCAAACTAGTAATATAAAGAAGAAAATTTATCAAATTTAAAAAAAAATCGAGGTATACAAAAAAGCAAGTGTGAAAATTTCTTTTGTCTCAAATAGAAGAAATGAAATGAGGAAGGGAGGGAGGCGTCTCCGTTACAAATTGAACTAAATTTGCCAGCGCTTGCCGGAAAAGGAGACGACGGGTCGAGGGTGTGAGACGCAGCAGACGCAGCGTGTGTGAGTGTGCGAGCGCTCGATGTACATAACACCCCCCGCGATGCCTCGTCTGATAATAGCAAATTGAAGACGCGCCTCTCGGGAGGGATGAAAAACACTCGCTCCTTTCGCAGCTTGATCTCGACAGATTGCGAAAGCGACGAGATGCAGGCCTGTGTCTGTCTGTCACTCAAACGCCCTACCCGAGGACAAAAAAAAAACGAGCAAAGGAGGCAGGGAAATTTACGACGAAATCACTTGCATTATTGATGACGGCGATCGCAAATGAATGCGCGTCAAGTGACACCTTGCAGCACCAAAGAGCGATGCTCGCCAACGACCTACGTGGCCGACCAGCTATTTTTCAGCTGTTGCAATTGGACGGCGATGAATGGGCTGATTTCCTTTTTATTGATATTGATTTTCAACTTGCACTATCAGGGCCAATAAGCTCTGTTTTGCAGCCGACTAAATCATTCTTGAAATATAAACAGCTAATTTTAATAAATCTCCAATTATGGCCAGCAATAACTAAATTCTTATTTCCTTTTTTTTTTAAGTTTTTTATTAATTCAATTTTTTTAAGAAAGACTTAGCCCCGTTAATTGTGGTTACGCTTTTTTTTTGTCATTTTCTTTTTTTAGTTAAACAATTAAAAATTTTTTTTTAAAGGCAGAGTTCCGCTAATTTAAAGTTATACTTTATACTTTTTTTAACAATTTTAATTTTTATTAAGGACATAACTAATTGTGGTAGAAATTTTTTTGTAATTAACATTATAGCCCGTTTTTGCAAGTTTTTGTTTTTAATCATTTTTGGTGCTCTCAATATTTTATTTCCATTTTAAAATTCTACATTTTTTTTGTGCGAATTTTTACTAAACGATATACTTATTTCTTTATTTTCCATTGAAATATTTCCACATTTTTAATTTAACAGACCACAGTTATGAATTGCAAAATAAAAGTTGTTCAGCCGTGCCGTATTATTTAAAAAAAAAAAGGCTGTGGAAAAGCCTGTGCACTGATGAGCAACACAGCCCACGTATTTTTATACTGATCCTCTGCGCTGATTGATGGATGGATTCAGTGATGCCGCTGTCTGCCTGTCGAACCAATCTTTTTCCACTGAATGACAAAACTGCCGTGATCTATTTATTTATTATGCAGGACTCGTGTTTATTTGTGGTGCCCACATACAAGCAGCAAAAACAACAATTTGAACGCGCCAGTAGCAACAAGCTTTTTCCTGTTTTATTTATCCACGTCGTTTATCCCGACAAAAGAGTAAAATACATAAAAACATAGTTGTGTAGCAATCCAACAAAGAAGTTTTGAAATAATGTTTCCATAGCAAAAAAAAATATAATATTGATAAATTTGTATTCTTGTTTAAAAAATTTCACTTTATTGCAGCGAAGTGAGCAAATTCTATATCTGCAGGTGCGGTACTGGAAAAGAAACTTTGATTACGAATTTTCCAGATTAGCAGACCCTCACCGCATCGGAAACCTTTGGCTCACTCGCCGTACAGACCGGAAAGCATAACATGCATGAAACATGCACGCCCTTCTAATCGAATCTCTCGCCACTTTGCGACCGCAATTCAGAACCGCAATTTGCTCGTTACATATCCCTTGACCTTTTCGCCTCCCATTTCCGTTTTGGCATGCGGAAGTTTACGTCCTGTTTTCCACCAAAAGGGTTGCTGAATATAGTGTGTAGGGTAGGGTAAGGTGGGGTGAACAAAGTTTTTTAACTTGACCCAGACACAAACTCGCAATCTAATTTGCATGTAAATGCAAAAAAGCAGTACTAAAATGCGCTTTGAAAATCGGCAAAATGAATAATCTCTCCTTGGTGCTCTGAAATGAAAGCTGCCGTGTAGCAATTAAAACCATATATTTTAATGGTGCTGGCGTGGAAAGCAGCCGCTCTGGAAATTGTGATTTCCGCGCTGAATGACCATTCGCTAATCCACCCATGTCATGAAAAATCGCCCACACCAGAGGATGCCGTGGTTTGATTGGCTCTTAAAATTCATACTAATTCTGACTGCCATTAAAGGTAAATATCCACTGGCGCTGATTCACTGAAATTAATTTCGATTTTGAATTTGTTGTTTTTTGCGATTACTGCCAATGTGCTTTAGAGCAGAGAGTTTCATGCCTGAGTAACTCGGGTATAAAACTTTCTGCCGAGTTTTATTAATGTTTGAATTTCCTTGAAACCCAATGCCGACCACATTTAATTGTGGTTGTGCTGACGGAACATTTTGTTCCAGTTTCCTTTATCGAGGCAAAGAAACAAAAAGGGAAACAAAATTATTCCGATCGTGCGAAACAGAAGGGAAGATTTATGAGCGCCATTAATAACGCTGAACACGCTCCGGTGTGAAAATGATCAAAACCTCTCTGCGGCAGTGTTTCCCAAACGAACCCTCTCTCGGTGACAAAATAAAGGACGAGTGAAATAACGCCTTGTGCAAAGCCCGCGTCTGCAAAATAATGTAAATCGTTCGTATTTTATTTTGCAGACGGCGAACGTGCAAGACTTTGCAGAGCCCCTCTGTAAGAACGGGATTTGCATGAAAAGCGAGGGTGGCTGCTAAATTTAAATTGAATAACGCACCTGGCGTACATTTAGAGGCTGATGCTCTATTGATGAGGCTGGCTCTGTATTCGCGCTCACTAATTAGCAGCCTTAATTTGCATATCAATGCCGAAATTAACATGGGCGTAAATTTGATGATTCAATCACGCACTGAAATAGAAACTGACCAATTATTGCAATCTTTTGATTCTACCAAAACAAAATTACGGAATTACCCAAAATTTCAATTAGCTCTGTCAACAAATTGTGCTCAGCGTTTTATTTCATCGTTCAGATTGAACAGTATTAATTATTGCAATCAATCACAGCGGGAGATTAAAACAAACAACACCGCTCCACTTAGAGTTCAAACCTCTCATTATAATGGGCAGCGAGCTGCAATTCAATCCATTATGTAATTGACGTTGATTGATATGGAAATAATGCTATTGGCTTTAGCTCCGCTTTCGAGTGCATTTGCGTGTGAATTTTTATGCCTGACTTGTCTTTCCGCAAAGGGGTATAGAAGCAAAAGTGACGTCTTTGTTATCAACAGGATCAATTAGTTTTTCTATTAAATAATAAAAAAAATAATAACTTGAAATAAATCCACGTCTAAATTTGATAAATGGGTGGCAGAGTAAAAAATATATTTAGAAAATTTATTATTTAAAAATTAGCAAGATTAAAATTGAGTGTAGAGAAAATAAATATTTTCGTCTCTTAGCAGCACATTTTCCTGGAACCCTGAAAAGCATACACAAAGTTGAAAGTAAAGAAGCTGAAAAAAAATGCTCATTGAAAATTAAAGACGTCCTAGGAAAGTTGCAATTTGCGCAACGTGGGAAGATGTTTTCCAGCCGAAACCATTTTTCCGGCTAAATCAGATTAGAAAGAGGTGTGGTATGTTTTCTGGCAGAGCGTCCTGCTCTTTTCCACGCGTTTCCACCTCGATCGGGCCGAGGGCGAAAGAAAGGCCTTTGTGCGAAGAGGTGCGGCCGGCCGTCGCTTCTTCCGTCATTTACAACTTGGCGAGGGGATTCCTCCTCGCACAACGTAACGGCCGACCGAGAAAGGCCAATAATAAATCACCTAGAGCGAGGAGTAATAAAAAATCGAGGCCTCGCCTACATAAATTTCCTCCAATTTAGAGTCACTTTGGTGAGAGAGAGCTGGACCCAGCAGCTTTTACTTCTTGCCGCCTGATAATCTATGAATCGCACCCCGACCCCGCCCGCAACTTCCTTTTAAGCGTTTTCCACAGCAAGAACTCGGCTCTGGTGCATCAGTATGAATATTTACCGCACTCTGCTCTTTATTCTTGCTAACTGGATTACTTTGCTCATTTGCATGATAAAAACGACTGAGGTTGGTCGGGAAATATGAGCCGCTGTTGCGAACTCTTGCAAAAAAAGCGCATTCTGCACATCGTAAAGCTGCGCGCCGCGGGAACGGATTCCGGAGAAGTTGCCGTGGAAAATGGGAAACATGCACAAAACTTGGGAAAAGAGATTACGTTGGGCAAAGAACTCGGAGAAGAAAAGACCTTGCTCCTCCTTCGGCGCGTTTCAAGAGATCAACCGTTTAGATACTCTTGCCTTTTTGATGCGATTTCTGTTTAGCTTCTGAATATGTAAAAATAAAAGTGTCTTTTCAAGTCAAGATCAATTTTTCTTCCCCCCGGAAAATAGTCTCATTGCCTTTTCTCTGCTTACGGCTTCTTGATCGCGGATAAGAAACGCGCTCAAGGGTTTTGTCTGTTGTGAAAAATCAACTTTTCCAACAGATGCTGAAGTTCAAAGGTTTCTTTGAATATTTCTTCGCCCTTCAGTATTTGCAGAATAAATCTAAGATAAGTTGATCAGAAAGCTGAAGCTGTAAAGGAAATATTGTTGATCTCAAATTTTAGCTTTCCATTAGCTAAGATAAACAAACAGAAAATTGAAAGTTATCACTTGAGGTGGATCTGAAGAAAAATTGAAAGTGAGTTCCTTGATGCAAAAACAGAAAACATTGAACTTTCTCAATCCTTTTTTGTGTTTGTGTTATAACTTTAAGAATCAGTTTCAACTATTGCGTATTAAAGTTTCAATTTTATTATGTCATAGTTAAAAAATGGATGATATTAGGAATCGTTTGAAATTTTTGAAGAAAAAAATTAATTTTTAGATTAAAAAAATATATAATATTTGATCTTTGGATAATTTTTGCTGTTAAAATTAAAAAAAAAATCTTTTACAGTTTCACCGTCAATATTTCATGGGCCTCATGGCACTTAATTATTATATATTTAGAAAATATTAAATTATACTAACTAAAAAATAGCAAAATGGCCAAATTTTGAAATTAATTTATATTACTAAAAAACGAGCAATAAATTGCATTATTTTATTAATGATCAATAAGGTCAAAGGGTTAATGTTAGGTTTATATGAAATTATTTCTTAATGAATTAATTACAATCGCATAACATTGATTCAAAAGCCACAAAAGTGATTCATTATGTAACTTTCAAGTCTGCAATTGACCTGGCTTCTCTTGATATATCTGTTCCAATCAATACTTTCTATGTTGGTATTCTAGTCACAATTGAACCAAATCAACACGCGACAATGGAAAAATGTTGCTGAGCTTCCTATGGTTTTCCCAAACCCAACGCACACTGGCGCAAACAACTCTGATTCAGTTTTCGCTAATTAAATTTAGAAGGGCGCCTTCGTACAGCAATAAATTTGATCTGTTGATTGCGCCAACACGCACGTCAGCTCGTAATTAACATTCTGATTAGCCAGCGGCGGCGCTAATTGATATCCGACTTGATTAATTTTCGCCTCAAAGTCAACAACGAGCCCGCCAGTCTGCCTGGAAAAGAGCGTCAAAGCAAACACCGTGCAACAAAACACCAGCACCAAAAATCACTTGACGTCTCTGCGTGTTGGCATTCATTTGCATGAGGGGCGCAGTCAAAGGGGCGCCGTATAATTAACGATCAAATAGCCTCCGCCCTTGTTACTCCCAACGGAGACCTTGAACCCTGACCCGCCTGGCGCCAAGTACTGTTGTAGCTTGATTAGTCGTTTTCATTGATCAATGGAAATTAGAGAACATTCCATATTATATTTAATTTGCCATCCTCTGCAAGAACTCCTCATTTTAAAATTAGTCTTTTTAAAGTACTGTCAGTTTTTATAAATGTATTTATTAATTAATTTATCTATGAAGCAATATTTATTTGTTTGTATATTTATATATTACGCATTCGCATGAAACACAGGCATGAAAATATAAAAATAAATATAATTAAAACTGTTCAGATAAGCCAAAAATTAATATTTTAGCGATAAGTGAAGAAATGACGAAATTCAATGAAGGGGTAAGAGACCCTTCGGCGCAGTGAAGCGTAATTAAAACAGTAATCATTGTTACTCGAGTGCGTGTTGTTTTCACACTAAATTAACGCTAATGGCGGGCGGGTGCGTTTTACGAGGCTGTCCGACAGGGAAAAGGAGGTGCCTAAATCTGGTCCGAGAGAGCGAGCACCCTTAAATGTGTGCGCGCGTCCTGGCAGCAGCCGGCACCGAGCACACGACCGACCGGTGTCACATTTATTCTCGACTGGGTCCGCATGAATAATGAATTTTGATGTCGGATCACTCCAACATCATTATTCTCGGGGCGACGTCGCTTGAGAGGCTGTGTCTGTTCGCAAACTGACTTTCGCCGCCGAGCGCTGTCCGAATGCGATATAAGAGCCGGGCCGGAATCACGAACAGATTCAGCATTCGTATCTCGCAGAAAACACCCCCGAGTGTTCTTTTTTTATTATTCCGTCGCAGGAATTTTAGATGTTGAGTAACAATCTCGCCAACCCAGCATGAAAATCGTTTTTGGATGCGCCTATGCAGAGAAAAATATTTGCAATACTAAATAATGATATAATGACGAAAGTAAAATCACGTTACTTGCCAATTTATAATTGTTGTTCAGCCTATAAGCTCTCAATTTTTATGACGAATTAATAATTTAAAACAGATAAACCCGTGTACACAACAAAGGAGATTAAAAATATGTACCACAGAAAAATGACATTAAATTTTTCTATTTTTGTGCATACTAAATAAGCAAATTGAGTGAGCAATATTTAAAACATTTTTGTGTGGAAACGGCTAATTCCCATTGGAGGGGCAAAGTTTTACTTGGATTTCACGTCACGAAAGAGGGAAAAACGGTCAGAGCCTACCTCCTCTCGCTGGCAGCCGCTGCTACCTTGAGTGTGCGCACTAATTTGGGGTGTAGATGGCTAGGTAGGGATGCTATCATTCATTGTTGGGCCAGATCCAGTCTCGTGCGGTCCACTGAGGTGCGCACAGCTCGACCGCAGCATTGTCGTTTATAAATCAACTGAGCCATCAGCGAGAAGCAAGGAGGAGCAAACAGCTCTTTACTGATAGAGCACTTGGGCAGGTCTGACTCTTACAGATTTTTTATTTAACGTCTTTGACATTTATTGCCATTCATTTCAATGGGAGCGAAGTGCAACGATCAGAACCTAGATGCGATGCTTGCAATCTTTGAATGACGTTTTAAAAGCGTTATGCAACCTGCCCGACGCTGGTGTCCAGAAGGCTGCATAATTTCTTTTCATCTAGTTACAATTTTATTTTATTCTTAAATCATCTCGGAACATAAATCATTTTTCATAATAATCATTTTTGGCGGAACCGTTACTATGTAAGCATTTCAACATTCTTACTTTAAATCTTATCAATCGTTATCACGTTGTAATTAACAATCAAGAATAATTCCAAAAATACATTCCAGTAGCAATAAAAAACCCGGAGCTCAACATGCTACACTCTTGCAACACGTTCGTAATTATTTCCTAGCAGCTCGTTTCGCCATTCAGGACTTGTCGCTGCGGTCTGTTCATGCTTCACGCGAACCCATTTACTTAGGCTCAATTATTGTCGTGCATGTGGGTATCTTAAAAACCTGTATGTGAAATAATAAATATAGCAATCCTATTAGTCTGAATAATAGAACAGTTTTGAAACTTTTTTATCTTTGTAAACATCTTTTTCGCCAAAATGTGAAACGCAGTTTCCTACAAATGCAAAGTTAATGGGTACGCAAATTACCACGGATGTTATTAGGTCAGAAAAACACGTGATTTTTAAACTAGCGAGTATTTTCAATTCACGTCAGAATTACCGCTCAACGGGGCAAATTAATTAATCGCTTTTGTTATCGATAATTATGTTTAGATCAGTTTTCGTGACTGACTGAAAACAACGAGAGTGAGAGTCTCTTTTGCAGGGTAAAATAAGAGTGAATCCAAGGGCGGAGATATACGTTAATTAAACTACGTAAACGCAGCTGTCAGTGTCATTTATTCAGTCGGCACGCATTGTTTCCTCAACAAAAAAGCTTCTGCTTATTAATTATACGGCGGCAAGTGATGTAATTTTTGCACGCTGACGAGGGAGAAGACAAGGTTATTATATTATTTCTGAACCAGCTTATTTTGTAAGCCTCCCGTGTGCAAGCGCCACCTTTGCAAGCGGTGTATTATTTAAGAGAAAATTCATATATTAATTACCTGCTTCTTGGAAATCTAGTTTTTTAGCCGTCGGCATAAATCTTTGTGCTAATAAAACAATAATTATCGGTTTTCACGTTTTGGGCGTCTCTCTGAAATACCTCGTTAACGTGATAAAATAAAGACTGCGGAAAGAAGGAATTTGTTATTTTAGCAGACTGTCTTGCAATCGGCTATAAAACTAATTAACGGAAATACCTTCCACCCCGCTTTGCAAATAGATAATATGCAACAGACGCGCAATTCAGTTGTTGCCACTAATTGTAAAAGCGTTTTGCAACCATTTATGCACTGTCAGAATTAATTACGGAGAGACAGATTGCTAACTGCTGAACATATTGAAATAACGTCCATCAGTTTCACGCACAATTAGCGATGATAACGTTGGTCACATTCCTGGCACCCCGCTCTCTATCTCTGCCATTTAGATTTCAAAATATTTTGAATTGCAGCAGATTGTTTGCACCATAACTCAGTGTAAATAATCAATATGCAAATTTCCATTTTGCATACCAAAGAGTATTAACATTGGGTTAATATAGGAAAGATTAAATTTATTTGTTAAAATACAAAATTAACATTTTTTAAATCTAGATTTAAATAAAATTATGTTCAAACGTTTTTATTAATGAAAACACTAATCGTCCATGTTTTAATACTAATTTCTAATTAAAATATTTTTAATTATTTGTTCCAGAGCGCCTGGTGCGACCATGGCAACTACAGCCATCTCTCATCACTGACCCTTATCGGACAAATTCTTGAGCCATGGACGTGGACGCAGGAGGTGGGCCGGTGTGCCTGGACACCAATGACAGCAACTGCTACAACATGTCCGACCGCATGCACTTCATGGACAACGAGACCGGCATGATGTGCGCCAGCCTCGATCAGCCGCTGCTCACCCTGATGACACAAATCATCTTTGCCCTGGTCTGCGTCGTCGGTCTGCTGGGCAACACGCTGGTCATTTACGTGGTGGTGCGCTTCAGCAAAATGCAGACAGTGACCAACATGTACATCGTTAACCTGGCGGTGGCCGACGAGTGCTTCTTGATCGGCATCCCCTTTCTAATCGCGACCATCTCGCTCGAGTCGTGGCCCTTTGGCATGACCATGTGCAAATTGTACATGACCTCGACCAGCATCAACCAGTTCACCAGCAGCATCTTTCTTACCATCATGAGTGCTGACCGCTATGTGGCCGTCTGCCACCCCATTTCGTCTCCAAAAATACGCACCCCCTTTGTCTCAAAGGTGGTTTCCCTGACGGCTTGGTCGGCCAGCGCCCTTCTCATGGTACCCATTTTCATGTACGCCAACACCGTGGAGAAGAACTCGACGAGCTGCAACATTTTGTGGCCAGAAACAGAGACCTTGGGCGGACAGACGGCTTTCACCCTCTACAGTTTCATTCTAGGCTTCGCCATTCCGCTGGTGCTGATTTTTTGCTTCTACTTCTTGGTCATCCGGAAACTGCAGACGGTAGGTCCGAAGCACAAGAGCCGCGAAAAGAAGAAGTCGCACCGCAAGGTGACCAAGTTGGTGCTGACCGTGATCACGGTCTACGTCTTCTGCTGGCTGCCCTACTGGATCACTCAGATGGCGCTCATTTTCACGCCGCCGCACCAGTGCCAGTCGAAGGTGACCATCACCATCTTCCTGCTGGCCGGCTGCCTCAGCTACTCCAACTCGGCCATGAATCCTATTCTCTACGCTTTCCTCTCAGACAACTTCAAGAAAAGTTTTCTCAAGGCCTGCACCTGCGCAACTGGTAGGGACGTCAACGCCACTCTGCACATGGAGAACAGCGTGTTCCCGCGCAGGAACAAGGCCAATGCTGAGCGAAATCGCAACAATGCGCACCAGTTCAATCTCGGGCCACCAACGACCACCGCAATCGAGGGCGCCACAAGCGCCGGACCCATCCGCGAGACCTCAACCACGGCTCTGACCATGACCTCCAGGTCCAACGCCAGCGAACCAACTCAGATCAACACTCCTGTCATCGAGAACAACGGCGCCGCCACCAATGGTAACGGAGCTTTAATCCCGGCCACTGAGGTTTAAGCTGCGTGTCCGTCGCTGCTTCCCAGTTCGCCCCAAATGGCCAGGGCTCTTTCCCTCAATCTGTCTCTCTTTATCTCTATAGCAACTCTCTCATTCCCTTCGTTGTTTGGATTTTGAAAGAGCCATCGTTGAGCCTGGATGCTTTTTCCATAACCAAACACGCGCTTCTCTCTCACTGCTGTAATAAAGTGTAATAATTTTTTATTGAAAGTCTGATTTCACTGCTGTTCAGGCGCACTTTTATTGATCTCGTTTGTGTCCTATGGCTCCCACGGTAATTGAGTTTCCGGCATTTTATCTGCAAAAATCATAGCTCGGGCAAAAATCCAGATTCTCTTTGTGCACTGTATGTACCATGTGAAATTTTTCCCATATTTTTTGAGCCGTGCAAATATTGAATTTTTACGAGTCCAACGGAGAAATATTGTTTCACGAACCATAAACCAGATCAAGTGTAATAAATGTTGGCCAAAAATGTTTAAATACACTTATGTATTTGTAGATGGTTAAATAAATTGTATAATATTCTATTTCTTATGTTATGATGAGTAATTTTGAAGCAGGGTATGATCATTAGGTTCTTGAGGGTATTTGCGATTTTATCTTTAGAGTTTAATTGCTGTCTCGTGACAATGTAGAAGTATAATTGAAGCATTACAAATTACAACCACCAATGATCGATGAAAAGACTGTGAAAAATTGTAAAATATAATATACTTAAATGTAAATAATATTCATAAGAGATGCCAGGAAAATACTACAAGATTTTGTTTATAATTTGTAAGTGTGGAATGCTTGGATAAACTTGAATAATTAAAAACTACTCCCTTATGCATAGGTTCTTCTAAATTTTGTGTTGATTTTGTTTATTTAGATAAGCATATAAACTGTCTCACGCTCTTTATTTTGCATGAAAAGCGATTGCATGAAAAATGAATAGGAATGAATTGTGCTCCAGCGTAGACACAATTTATTTTATAGCAAAGTGAAAATTTCATTTTCAGTTTTGTTCATAAAAGTGTAATATGTTTTCATTTACGCAGATCGGCTTCTGTTTTATTGTCCTCAATAAATCTATGTACAACTAAAATTTTACTTCCTCAGAAAGTAAGATAAAAATTCCATATCCATTTAAAAAAAAGATATATTTCTGTGTGCTATCTCAAGAAACCGTTTCTTCCTTTGGTGGAAAGGTGAAATGTCGCTTTTTGTTTACTTGTCAAACGCAACACATAAATGTCATAAATTATCTGAAAGCTGGCATACTTGTTTTGAAAGGACGTTATTTGTCATTTGATGTGATTCTAGTGTGAGTGGGTGGCGCTTGGCATGCTCAATATTGTACATTACTTGTGAATGGAGAAACATCTTTTAGAGGAATGCTGTCTGTAAATTAAATTACATATAAATTTTTTATGGAATTCGCTCAAACAGCAGATTTTCCAGGAACGTTTTTGGAGGACAACTGGAATTTTTTCTTTAGCCAGAGGTCAAATAATTATTAATGTCGCTACGGAATAATCGTCTCTTGTCGTCTGAATGTAATAAAAGCGGCTTAATTTTCAATTGCTTACACAACTCTCTTTTGTTGGTATAAGAGAGGTTCAAAGGAATATACAGGAAAAAAACTAATTGTCTATTTGTGTCATAAATACTTAAATCACTTACTAGAATTTAAAGTCACTTAAATCGTATAATACACTTACAACATTCCCCTGGTCTAATCAGACTTTCTCACGATTATTTTCCTAACATCAATTTTCATCACTAAAATCCTTGGTGCCAAAAATTAAAGAGTCGAATTTCTTGTATAATATAGGAGTTAGCACATTAAATTGTCTATCAAACATATCTTTCCTATTTGCTGTAACTGTTGAATTCAAAAGATTTTAACGTCGTTAGTTCAGCAGCAGAAAAAAAATCATGTTAGTACGCTAACCATGTATATCGCCCTCCGTTTTGGCTTTTTAGCTTTGTAGATAAATAAAATCACGTATTTGTATTATGTCTTAAAAAAATATTTGGACATGAGAGTAAATTTAAAAAAAGATCAAGTTTTAATTGGGAAACATTCAAAAATTGTATGCATACATATATTTAACAAAATACATATATCTCTAGTCTTTTATTGAAAAAAATCAACTTATGAAAAAAGAGGAAAGCAGAAGCTGTAATCAATTTTATCAACAATACCTCTCTATTTTTGTACTTGCGGTGATTACGCTGCAGTCACATGATATTTAACCACACAATTGGTCTGCATACACATTAATCATGTTACATTATTCACTCAGCCATAAAAAGAGACCGTTTTAAATGATAACTTGCAGAGCTCAAACCCCATAAAAGAGGAAATCGGCGCAAAACCCATATTTTGTAACTCGCAAACAAGCTAAAATAGAGAAGTACTACCCATGCCATAATTTATTTTTTCAAAACTATATATACGTTTCCAAATTTTGACACGTTCAAATGCAGCAGTATAGTCAACCAAATAGTTTAAAAACACAAACCTCATCAGAAATGTGCTTACGCAAAATTTAGTGTGGCTAACCAGCCTGAGAAGGTTCTCGGCGAGGTTTGTGTTCAATTAAAGAGGCTACATGTTAAAAAAAAGATGACTGTTTACTTTGATGTACTCCATCATATTTATTAATGTAATATGTGTAAGGAAAAAATAAAGTGGAATAACAGAGAATTATGTGTTTGCTCTCTGTCTGCCCCATGCAGACTACGACCATCCTCTATATTTATGCAAGCGTGCTTAGTCCACCAATCAGTGCAAATGGCACGATCGCAAACAACCCTCTCGCCAAATTGAATAAACATCGTGTCACCTTTCGCTTCCACAGTTTGAGCATACACAGAATTAACAGTTGTGCACCTGTGCTGATTAATCGTTTGGAAACAACTAGACTGACGCATTGTTGATTTGGTAGTGTTGAAAACGGATTTAAGATAATAAATGCTTTATTTTCACACTGAGCGCCTGTTTTAAACTGTGACGTGTCTCTGAAAAGTTTAAATTCAAAATCTATGTTTCTTTTCTCTTCAGATTACTTTTTAATTTCCCTTATCTAGTTAAATCAAACTTGGAAGCTTTCCCTACAGGGGTTGAGGGCTCAAAGTTGCGCACTTAACTATATTTTCTAGTTTACACTTTAATGGGTGCTTGGAGCACTTTGTTGATTGAAGAATTGCGCGGCCTTGCTCTCATCGTGTGAGAGCAAATAATTTATTTTATTAGCGATGCGCACATTGCGATGTAATTTTCTATTAAGGGTATGAATCATTATTGTGCAAATCATGCAAATTATCAGTACGAGAAATTGATTGAAATGCCATTTTACAAGCAACGTATTTCTTTTTATTAGAAAATATAGAAGATCTTGAAATATTTATTGTTAAAAAGAAAAGACAGTATATCATCAAAATAAAAATGTACCGCAGCTCCATATATATTCTTCACAAACTCGTCTTGCTGACGTTTTCCAATCTTTAGAAAACTAAATATATACTTACAAATAATCAAGCAGAATTTCGCTCCATCGGTTATAAATGATAAATTAACATTCTGCCACTGAATCAAACCAAAGCTATTTAGTCATTGAATTGAAATTCAAATTTGTAGCGAAGCGCAATTGGAACTAAACCTGAATAATATTTAGCGCCTGCGACGGTTGCAGATTGGGTGAAGCAGAACGCCGCAGGTGTCGAAAAAGTAATTAGCACCGAGGGCTGATCGGCTCCGGCGATAGGGACACGCATAGATTCGGCGTGTTTGTGCCGTGTGTGGGTGCCACGTTTAAAGTGGGTGTAGCCACAAAGCGCCGGGACTTCAAAGGGTTTAATCGAGGCGATGAGAGCTAGCGGATGACCTCGCCGGCCAGCACTCTCCTCTGCCTGGGATGAATGGAGAGATGGTCATAGAGTTTATAAAGGCACAAGCAGAGCGGACCACCCAGCAGTCAGATTCAAACTCTAATTCATTCTGCAAGACGAGCCATACGGCAGTGACAGGTGCGGACAACTTTTAATATAATATATAGTAATTTAATTAAACGTGCTTTTTATTATATGCCCTGGGGTCAGGTAGCTGGAAATTCAAGAGGCTTGGTTGAATAACAAGCCAGACCGCCAGACTATGTGTGCTGGAGAAGTAGCCAGGGTTAGTTAAATAGCCTCTTAGCATATTAGTTCTGTAGAATATATTGAGCTTCGCAGTACACTCGTGAATACTATTAAGACTTTTTTTACTGATACGTTGAAACTGAGTTCTAAACAATATAAATAATATGTATTTAATTGCTTTAAATTACAATAAATAACTTTCAAATATTATTGGATAATTAACGGTCAGGATGCTGATTTTCAAAGAAAATATTAAAAAATAATACAACATATTTATGACCATATTGTAATGTTTAATTTTTTAATTTTAACTAATTAGAAAAAAAATAGTTTAATAACTATGGAATATTTTAATTTTTCTGCAGGTCATTTGAAATGGCAGCAGTAGGATATGCACCCTCAAGCTTTGTTTTGGTGATTGAAGTCTTTTTGGTGGTCAACATGATCACAGGTGCAATCCTGAACGTCGCTCTTATTCGCCTCAACCCAAAAAACCATCGTCGCCTAATCCAAGCCTGGGGAGTATGCAACCTGCTCGCCCTGCTGAAAACACCTCTCCTGGTGGCCACCATGCACGGCGGCCACTGGCCGGCCGGAGATTTTCTTTGTCGCACCTATATGTCTGTAGCAATTTTACAGCAGTGGACGTCACCCTGGCTCACGGCCTTTGCCTCGCTAATGTTGATCTTGAGAAGCCGCCCCCTGCACAAAGTGGCCGTCGGCCTCTGCACCATTCTCTTGGCCTTGCCAATGGTGCTTGTTTTTTGCACCACGGCTCATTTGGAGACTGAGGATTCGAGCAGGTGCTTCCTTCCACTAGGGACGCAGGACATTGTGTGGACCACATTGGCGCTTTTCTTATCCTCATTTTTCACGCCCGCAGCCACAGCCGCCTGCCTTCTTATTGTGGCCACGCATAAGCCACAAATCAACGGTCGGAGATGCGTTGCTGGTCTCGTTTTAACTTTGGTAATTTAAATATAAAATAGTAAAAAGTTATAATAAATTATAAATACTTTTAGAAGAAGATTTTAAATCATTCAAATAATCAAAAATGCAGAGGATTTAATATCAATTGTGTTTATTTATTTATTTTTTTTTTTTTACCTCTTTTTGGAGATGCGGACTCTTTTTTTACTCTAGTATGAAAATACAAAGTAGTAAAAGTAATAATACATTATAAATACTTTTATTTGGTAATTTTAAAATTTTTCAAAATTTAAAATGCAAAAAAAGGAATATAAATTTTATTTTTTTATTTTGTATTTGCTTTTTTTATCCTTCTTAAATATGCAATAAATTTTTTTTTAATACTTTTTAATGTTTTTCTCAAACATTATATTATTATATGTATTAACGATTGGTTAATTAAATTTATTTAAAAGTTTCAATTTAGAAGAATTTAAATCTGAAAATTTTTTAATTAATTATTATTTTCAGATTATATTCTTCACCCCTCATTGGGTAACCCAACTTGATTTGATGGAGCTAAAGCCTGTGATGCCAATCAATGCATTTCTGTTTGCTGCCTTAATATTGGATTTTCACTCAGGAATTGCAGTCCCACTCATCTTTTTTCAATTTGGACGCACGAAATTATTTAGTGAAAAGAATTTGCGCCAGCTGGAAATTGACTGATGTCGCTGAACTTTCATTTTTATATTTTTAACCGCAAAGATAATTTTATGAAATAAAAAATATATGTATTGTAAAAATAATACATAGTCTTAAAAGTTCAACACACTATAATTTTTCATTTGTAGCTGTTTGAAATCTTTCTTTTTATTTAAATAATATGATTCAGTAAATAACAAAATTCACTGCCCGGCCTAGATCTAGTAGACTTTGTTTTGACGGCGAGCAGACGGCGAGATCTGTTCATTTAGCAGGCTGATGAGGAGCAATTCCAAAGTCGATTGATAAAATAATGGTGTGTGGATATGGTGCACGTGAAAATTATTACTTTTTGTTTGACAAGGTTTGAGGATATAAATCACCGGCAAAATAAACACCCCATACAGCACTTGAGGAGCCGCTGCGCGTAATGACAGCGAGCGCGGGCTTGATAAAAATCCTAATTATAGTCGTCCCTTTGTGTTCTTGATCTATTATGGGAGCAAACAGGATGAGCAGAGGGGAACCCCGACACGACACCCAACCAAGTAACACAGATGAAATGTGCTGCAAGGGGCTCGCTCCAATTCACAGCCCGCATTTCGGCCAAATATCTTTTCGAGTGTGCGTGGTCCACCAGTTTTTGATACCCCCGCTTTTGGTTCCGGCCTAACTGGTCAGTCTGACAGTCAGCTGGTTGGCAGTCTTTCGAAGAGTTGGCTCGGATTGTTGTTCGATGACAAGAGATGTGATCTCTTCAAGCATTCCGACTGAACATTTAATAGAGGCGCCAATTAATTAGGTTCTGGTTTATCTAGGTCAAAAGGTAAGAGGCTTTAATTGAATTCATTTTTATCTAATTAATTGAAGTAAATTATTGTTAAAACATTTTTGTTAAACATCTTACCCAATAATTTGTAAATTTTGCAGCTTCGATCAACATGGATATGCCTGAGCAAGAGTATCCAATTTTGCACCCAGAGTATTCTCCGGTGTTGACTTTCCTCTATCAAAATCTTCCTTTCCTCAGTATATTTATTGGGTGTCCGATGAATATTTACGCAATTAGGACGCTGCAAAACGCATATCACCTGCCAATCAGGTTTGCAAACAACCCTTAATAGCACAATAGAATATTATTGCAGCCTCGCATATCACGGAAAGTGATATGGTCGCGTAGGTGGACACCGTGCAAATATTTGCTGCACGCATACCAAAGTGGCCTCGCAAAGCTGAAACTTCGCCGTGACGCATGTGTATTTGTTTGCAGGAATTCTTGCAGGTGAGATGTGTAGGCAACTCGCTTGACATGGATAGCGTGGGGGTTGCATAACGTTTTTTTTTTATTTTCATCAAAGAATTTGAAATTAAATTGCGCGGAGTAATTGTTTTTAAATGCGTCTAGGCAGAAATCTTTCGGCTTTGTGGAGGCAAAATCTACCTTTTTTGATTAAATTAAATAATAAAAATGTTATTTTCAACTAGGGGCCTTGCCATGCTATGGTGCTCATGCAATTTCCTGTCAATCTTGGTAGTCGAGAGCCTTTTTCTGTACGAGTCTCACTCCGAGGAGTGGTCCCTAGGCGGCTTTGCATGCAAACTGTACAAAAGTTTCTCGATGTTGCCCGTCTGCATCAACCCATGGTTCGTGGTGGCCTCAGTGGTCAGTTTTAGCCGCCTGCTGCCCCTCAGGGGCACGATTACGTGGATCTTGGCAACCCTTACTGCATCTCCCCTAGTCTACATGTTTTACATGTACGGAAACTTGGAAACGACTAACGAGTGAGTGGATTAAATTTGAATGCTGATTTTAAGCGTGATCACGATCAAGAGCGACTTCATTTGCTTTCATTAATTATTATTCATGTTTGCAGTGTCGGCGCGCTAAATCTGACCGTCAGCAGCTGTGCTCACGCCGCAAGCAAGGATGAATTCTACTGGACCAACGTGCTCAGTTTCATATTGTATTTCAACACGCCAGTCGTCGTTGCGTTTTGCTTCTTGGTGTTCAGTTACCAGTTGCAACAGAACAAGACCGCAGAGTGGAGCTTCGGTTACAAAATTGTTCGCAGCTTGTTTTTGTCGCAGGTAAATGAATATACTGAATTACAAAAGGAATCAATATTGTGCTATAAAATATTGGCATATTTTTTACTTATTTAAATGTCATCCGTCCATTCACTTTCAGTGTTTGTGTTGGCTGCCGCACTGGGTCGACCTGTTTTACTTGACCAAAGCCAATGACGCTTTCAGCGACACAACCTTGGCCTTTCTGGTGGTCGAGGCCTTTGTCTTTTTGCACATTGGGGTTCTGGTGCCGCTCACTTTGCGCCAATACGCCCTCCGCTACTCGGACCTCTCCGTCCACCTCAACCCTTTGGAGCCAACAGTTAGCGTGGCCGAGTTGCATGGGGTGCAAGAAGAGCCAAAGGACTGGCCCTAAAAAAAAACTTGTGATCGGTGATAAGCGGCAAAGCAAATTTTTTTGCTAAGTGTTATTTCCACAGACAAAATAACAGTGTATTCCTGTTTAAACATATTATTTATTATATAAATAATGTCCCAAAATAAATATATAAACTATTGCTCTAAAAATTAATAGAATAATAAATAAATGTCTCGCGAAGCCCCCTCTGATTTTGTCGGCTAAGACTGGGTGCCTTTTTGAGCTGCCTCGCAACACAATTTCACACTCGGAAAGCTGTCAATTATCATTTCCTCAGCAACAACTCGGCCAGCGTATTAAGCGTATACCAGCAGCCACTTGAGTTGCCATGGTTTCCGAACCCCTGAGCCATGCGCACTGGCCTTGATGGCTTTCAGCTGGAGCAAAAGTGTAACAAGTGCGACGAGGAGCAAAATGTAAAAGTACAAAAAGGCCCAGAAGGACCCCTTTTTCCAGCACAAAATCCCGTCAAACCGGAGTACAGGGTAATAACTAATTACTTTTTCCCATAGGCAAGGACAAATCGCCCTTACCTAATAGGAAAATTAATGAATTTGCAAAGTCCACGCCCGAACCGTATGGAAAGTATAGTAATATTTTAAAGCACAATTTGCTTGGATTGAAATTTTTGAGATTGTCATTGGAAGTTTCCAAATACTTGAACAGTCCAAAGTCCCTAGCAGGCAATTCGGGTTCTGTCTTTTATCGCTTATCCTTTCCTGCCCCCAACCAGATAACAATGTCACAAGCGCAGGCCACCAGATAATACGCTTGCAAATATCCTCCTTGTTAAAAAAAAATATTATATTATTGAGAAATATTACAAAAAAATTTAAATTTTTTGCCTCTGAAATAATTCAACCTCTTTGCAGGTGCAGCGTAAATGGATTAGTGTCGACGAAGGGACCAGCCCTGTAATGCCTGAATTGGAGGCGCTGAGCACTATCCAGGTGGTTGGCGAACCTCTGGTGATGACATGTGGGATGCTGACCTGTCTTGTGAGCATCTGCCGGCTGTGCAACATGCAGACGAAGAACGCGGCCACCGAAACGCACAAAACAGCCATCCTTTGGTGCTTCCTCAACATCATTTATGCTCTTTTTGACCAGACGGCGCTGACCCTTATCCTCAAGCACAGTCCTGTGAGCACTTGCAGGATTTTGTGGTTCTTCAGGAACTTGAACCTTTTAAGCTGCTCGTGGATGACATGTCTTTTCTTATTCATAATTATGACTCCACACAGAAAGTTTCCATACGTCTCGCCGTGCATGATCCTCATCGCAACCGCCACTTTGATCGTCGAGACATTTTTGCCTCTCATTTTTGTTGAATCGCACGGCATTGATCTCTGCGTCCGAGACGAGCAACAATTATTGCTGGACTACCGCTTCATTTGCATTGACCACATTCCTCTTGTGACGTCGCTAGTGTTCCTGGTCTTCATACGTGTAGCCTGCTATAGAAAAAAGCTGTTGCAGGCATGGAGGCTCTTCAGAATGTTGTGCTGGCTGCAATTTTCCACCGCGCTGACGCATCTGCCTTTTTGGATGTCCAATACCACTTTCCTGAGCTTATTCTTCGCACACGATCTCATTTTGCACACCCTGTACTTTAACGCACTTGGCTGTTTGGTGGAGAAGCTGCTTTGCTGGGTGGTGGTGCCGCTGGTTTTGGTGGAGGCCCAGAGCAGATTTGTCAAGCTCGTATACACTGTCGAAGATGATGTCGCACATGATTCAAATCTTGTGCTGGTGGAGTTGGAAGATTTAGAGCAGCCGACATTTAGTCTCGCCGATGTGAACGAAAGGACTGATCTTTAACTTGAATGTGATTTAATCTATCAAATGTCTATTGAATGTAATAAAAATTAATGACGGATTTCAAAAACGAAACAATTTATAAGTGTTCCATAAAATTAATTAAATATAGTATCACTATGTATTTTCCCTGCCGGCTTAACAATAAAAATATTTATAATATTTATGATCACCCTTATTTAAAAATTCATGTTAAAATTGGAATTAATAATTAAAACAAGTATTGTTTTACGGTACAAACGTTTTGACAAGATCGGTAAATTATTATTTGAAAGATTAACACCGCAGATTTCAATATAGTATACCAGTTAATCTAAACATCTCTATGGTTTCTAAACGATGGAACAGATATTTTTAAACATAACAAATTATTATCACTTAAATGGCTGTGCTATCAACTGTCTATAAAATTTTCCGTCTCAACAGCAAAATTAGTTATTAATACCTATGCCAGAGTAATGTCGTTTTAGCTTATTTGTACAGCTTTGTTTTTTGCAGACAAGTACTAGTTACGCTAGCGAAAAACTTCACAATTGTCCTATTTTTTGTTATGTTTCTTCAATATAAAATTTAAAAAAAATCAAACTTACATTATGAAGAATTGCACGAAAACACATTATTGTGGTGGTAGGTGGCATACTCGGATAGCTGAGCAGTCTCGTCATTCCACCCTAACTCTGACACACAACCTTGGAAAGTTGAATCAAAAAATCTGGCAATGGAGTTGGCTGTCGGATGGTTATTTGGAAATCCACCTGAAAAATAATCGTTCATTTTTACCTCTTAAGGTTGAATTGTTATATTTACCAACTATAAATGTCAGTGTTGTTTTAACTTTGTTTGAAAACTGTCTTTTCTGTCTCTTCCAATCAGATTCAAGATCCCCCATCTCTCCGTCCAGCCAAACAACCGACTTTTCAGCAGAGTCCCACAGAATGGTAACCCTTCATTGAAATTATTACATATATACATAATTTAGACAATTCAAATATACTTCAGTCAAACAATCTCTTTACCTGTGAAACAGACCGTTGTTTATCAATCCGGATATTATAGCTGTGGTAGATGAATTTTTTTCATTTCCCCAAACAACTTGCAACCTTCCATCAATTAGTCCAAGACCCACAAAGGCATTTACATCTGATTTCTAAAATACTGATGGATTTGAAAAAAAGTTTGATTGTATTATTATTTTTTACCTCATCAATCCACACGATCAACCCTTTGTTGCTTTTTGTTGAAAACTCCACATTCAAATATCTCACAGGTGACACTTCCGTATCATCAGACATTAACAGGGGTGCTTCAAAAGTGATATACCCATTTCCTCGAAATTCTGGCATAGATGCGGAAGCTACAAATTTTAAAATTCAAGCAATACAAAATATTTTATTCAATTCAACTAACATTTAGCTTTCAAAGGCTGACTCAAGCAATTAAGTTCAGACTGACTTTCCGTACACGGGTCGAGTTGCAACAATGCAAGAGCGGACTTGTCGCAAGGTCGTACGTTTCGGGCTCCCATAACAAATAAAGCATCACGGGTGCGTAAATTCTTAGTCATGATCCCAGGTGGGGTTATGTTGTCTAAATTGAGAGTGATTTCGGTTTCTTGAGTGGAAGACTCAATGTCATTAAGATCGTCAATCTCTTCATTCGCAGTTTTGTTGGAGGAAAGGGAAGACATGTTGAAGTCTTTCGCTCTCCTGATGTTAGTATTCCGATTGAAATCACTTTTTCTTAAGCTGTGCAGTTGGATGCCTTTCTTTGTGTTGGATTCTGGAGTGAAATCCATATTCACTACTAATTTTTATTTTAAATTCCCAACTGAGAGATATGAATATTTGTGTTACCTTTTGCTACATAAGAAGCCATAATTTTTCCTCCAAGTAAAGAGATAATTTCATCACCAAGGTTTGGCACAAAGCTGTTTTTAGTCAGTTGCACCTAAAATATATTAAAGCATTCACTAACAGTTATACCAGCCAACTATACGAGTTAAGAAATTTACTTGTCGAATATACTCGGGTGAAAGCTGAGCAACCTGATGTCTAAATTTATGAGGTTCATTCCCCACAGTTCTCACTCCACGTAGGTTAAGCCGAGCTCTGCCAAGGTGGACAATTACCTTCCGCCAATCAACATGAAGTTTCCTTAGACAACCACTGTATGGACGAATCAATAACCATGTCACAGGTGCGACTAAACTCATATCTGACGCTCCACCTAAATAGCGCAACAAATTTAACAAGATGATTTTGAATTTTAAACTCAACATACCTATATACAACGTAGCGTGTCCTCCATTCCAATTTGACGATTGCCCTGGCAAAAGCCAATTAGAGACAGATCTGCCAGCCACACTGAGAAAAACTCTCCTTCCAACTCGGCCAGCTCGCACTTTCATCCAAACTCCTGCTCTGATAGAAATACTTCGAGGGCTACTCAAAATCATGGGGGCTTCATCACCTTTAGAAAAAGAAACAATTTTAAAAAAGAAATTCAGAAAGGCATCTTTTTATCAAACCTGTCCCTATGATAAGTTCCAAAACCCGATCCGCTGTGAGCAGCAAAGTCATGAAATCTCCCGTATCTGGGTCTTGCGAGAAAAACAATACTTGGGCAGCTGGAGGTCCAGTCCAAGCTTGTGGTTTCATTTCAAACTCCACACATGAGTGTTCCATCAAACCAGGATCGGAATAGAGAGGCATGCTTCTTGGTATTTCCAAAAACGACCTTTTTCCAGTGAAATATAGTTCTGGCCAAACAACGGAATTCCGAGACTCAACTGCAAAATTTAAATGAGCGAAAATAATTAATGAGCCTTTTAAAAAAAAATGAGTTAGTACTTGAATTGCAGAAACGACCAGTTTTTCCCAAGGGACAATCACACTCATATCCAAATTGTAAAGGCACGCAAGTGCTTCCTTCTGCACACATATTTCTCTGTGTGTCACATGGATTCCGTGGCTCTGCACAAAGGGGCCCAAACCATCCTTGAGCACACAGGCATCTGAGATGAGAAACTTATAACTTACTCTGACTTTTAGGACAAATGGGTATATTTACGTGAATGAAGGTCCGTGAGGTAAACAAATTCCACCTTGACGACATGGGTTTTTAGTGCAAGGATTGTAATCTTGCTGCATGACTGATCGGCCTTTAACTGGACTGTTGGGGGATCCTGGAGGAAAGTATTTTGTAACTTGTGACTGAGCAGTTTTAATTTCGATATGGGATAAGCAGCCTTCAAAGCCCGAGTGCTTTGGCAAATCATGTGGCAGAATAGAAGTATTTCCATCGTCAAATCCCCCTAAAAAGTATTTTCAATTATTTCAATGCATAATGCAAGCAGATATAAATTACCAAAATAAGCAAATGGCCTAGTATTCAGCTGAATCATTTTTCCAATGGAATAGCCACTGTGGGTCATGTTGTCTCCCTTCACACTAAGCCATCCTTCTTTTCCACTTCGACCAAATCTAACCTCGTACTCCGAACCAGATGGGAACTCTTTGGCAGTGAAAATTCTTCTGGGGCCTGTAAAAATGAAAGAATTATTTGGAGAAAAAATTTAATAAAAATAATAACCTGATCCAAGATCCCAAGTCAAAATAATCCGACCATGAACATATCCTAATGCCATGTGGTCTTTAGGACCATGACCAATGTAGGCCAGCAGGGCCACTTGGTGAGTCCGCATTGGAGTAAAGCGAACACTCATCTCGACTGCCTGCTTAAAACTTTCATGCCTGGGCAGCAAGGGCACTGCCATGAAAGGGTTTATGTCCACAAAAGTAGGGAAGAAGCATGGCTTTGTGATCAAGTGCTCTGTACAAATCCGTATGAAGAAACAAAGGACAATTATTTAAAAAATCTCAAACCATTTTCACAAAAAACGCCTTCTCTCCCCATTGGACAGAGACAAACAAAATTAGTTCCGGGGTGCATCAAACAAGTGCCACCTGCTTGACATGGACTGTTTTCACACACAGAAGTTTCACATCTTGGTCCTAGGCGCCTGTTAATTGGTCATGTTACAAAAAAATTAAGAATCATAGTTTTTTCTACATACCCGCTAGGGCAGCGACAGGTCCAGCTGTTTGAGGGTGTCTCTTCACATGTTCCTCCATATTGACAAGGGTTGGATAGACAAGCTAGTTGTACACACTCTGATACATCATTTGAACCAGTAGTAACATCAGCCAACAATATTTTAGATTTCTCATTCACCTGATGAAAGCTGAATGGTATTTTTTGTTTAAACAAACAATGATAGAAACATACTTTAACGTCCGACAAGCAAGCAACCACTCCAGGTGAAGTTGAAATGCGCTCGCTATAGATTTCATCCTCTTCGGAATGCTTAGAAGTTTCTACCCTTGGCCAGGAACCAAAAACAAGGTGCGCCAGGGCTGTATCTTTCTTCTTGCTCATGTATGGCCGAGTCTGTTCACCAGAGACAGCCAAAGAGTGGTTGAGTTTTAACTCGGCTCTGCATCGACCGGTTCTCGTAATGTTGTTTAAAACCCACATTGACAAACTTTAAAGATTTTAAAAATAATTTGAGGGCCAAAGATGATTTGAGCAAACCATACCTTGCATGAATTTTGGTTGGCTTGCCAGTGTCAACTCGTAGCTTGGATTCGGAGAATTTTACAGACTGGAGTCCGCATGAAAACTGCAGCTGAAGCCTTCCACGATAAATTGACATTTGCATGAAGTAATTTGACATTGGCCTTTTAATCAATTAAAAACAGTTAGTTGAAATTTAAAAACAAACATTTAAATAATACCCTTCATCAGCCTCTGCAAGCGTAAACACCACTCCTTCTTCTGACACGATTCGAACAGTTGCCTCAAAAGAGTGAGAAAATTCACTGCTCTTTCTATTCACACCAGAGACAACTCTAAATAGAAGCCAAGATGTTGGAAGAAGAGAAACTTCTGAATAATTGGTTGGAACGTCACAAAATAGGCCGGTAAATTGGAATGGACAACGACACTAAAAAATTATTTCAATGAGACGATTTAATCATTTTTTTTTTTAAACTGCACCATCTTACCTGAATATTTGTGCCAACTGAGTAGCAAACTCCGCCGTTCAAACAAGGAGATTCAGTTTTGCACTTTTTAAGCTCCGCTTCTGTTGCATCTCCATAATCTGAAGTAGGAGGGCCATAATCAGGAACTTCTGAAGAATCTACTGCACTTGTAGTCCAAGGGAAACTTTGAGTTTCGTGGAAATCTAAAATTCCATCGTCGGTAAAATTTTCAGACACCGAAACACTCGTTGGCAAGGGGGATGTTTTTGAAGGTATAGCTGGTTTACTAGAATTTGAGTGTGTTGTTTCTGGAGTTGTCCGGGAGATTATTGCTGGAGAACTTGATGGCTCTGTATATATTTCTCTGATTGAAGAATCAGTCAACGTTGAAAATTCTCTCTCGTTGATGGTACTGATTAGTGCCGAATCAGAGGTATTGCTAAGTTCGTTGAATCCACCAGTGCTGGACACACTTGTCAATGAGAAGGATGCACTAGTTTCCTGCGCACTTGTGCTTAAAACGTCTGGAGCACTCAGTTCAGTGATTGAATCCTGAATGCTCAAACTGCTTGAGCTGACATAAGATGTTACAAAATTATTCTTTTCAAAGTTATCAATTGAACTGGTCATAATTCCAGATACAGAGGAGTCCGACGGCTCCATAGACGTGACTTGCATTTCAGTCAAATTAGTCTTGTCACGGTCATCAGCAGCTATAGTAGCTCCTGGGAGAAGAGATATTTCACTTGATGTTTCTTCCATATTGTTGATATTTGTAAAAAAAGTTGGCAATGATGGTTCCGACATAGGAGACGATAAAGGTGCAACTCCTTCTGTGGTAACGGCATCCACGTTTATTTCTAGGGTTGATGATTGTACCTGTCGGTCTTCTAGTGGAGTATTGAGACCAACAGTTGCATTGACTTCATTGTTCACTGATTCAGTTGATGATGGCAAATCTTTAGCCTTCGATGCATCTTCGATCTCAGTAAATTTAGAATAATCCCAAATTTCTGTTGTCCCCATAGACACCAAGTTTTCATCTTTTGAAGGAAGGGAATCAACATCCAGTTCAGTCGTCAATAAGAATCCAGACTGTGTTTCATCAGAAAATTTAATGTAAGAGTCTGAGAATGTTGACGGAGATGAGAATTTTGGCATCAGATCTACTGGCAACGACACTGTGACCTCTGTGGTAAGGAAAATTTGTGAAACTGAACTTGTACTGCCAGCGTCTATTGTTTCTTCATCAAGAGTCTCTTCACGATTACTATCTGTTGTACTTGATAAAAATTTTGTTGAGGTTCTTGTAGATTTGGCAGTATGGCTGGTGAAAAATTCGCTGATCGTGTCATGAGTCGAGGTTAGTATTGTTGATTTCGGAGAAGTCGTTCCCTCTCCCAAGGTGCTGGTTAACTTGGTTGTTGATAACTCATCTGAGTGAGACTCTGTAGTGGGTAAACTAGGAAAGTAGGTGAGGTTGGTGCAGTCTTGTCCAATTGGACACTCACAATACTTCCCGGTCACATCAGAAGGGCAGGAACAAGAAAATCCATCAACACCGTCTACGCATGTGCCACCATTTTTGCAGCTGGAATTAAAATTTCACATATTTTTTTATTTCACAATAATCATTTTTAAATTAATCACCTTGGTGTTGGTGGTAAAAGGCACTCGTCATACTGATATTGGCAAAGGTCTCCATGAAAATCCGGCACACAGTAGCAAACACTTGTGCCTCCCTCCTCGATACATATTGCTCCATTCAGGCAAGTGTTTTCTTTACACAGTGACAGCTCCAGCTCACATCGCTCACCGGAGAAGCCTTGAATATTTAAAATTGTTTAATGTTTCATATCTCTGTTTAAGGTCAAAATTCATCGAACCAAACGGACAGGCGCAGATGAATTCAGAGCCCCTCGGAAGGCAAAGCCCGCCATGCATGCAAGGCTGGAGAATGAGACAAGGATCAAGAGCCTCTTCGCAGATCGCACCACCCCATCCAGGAGCGCAGATGCACCAGAAACGCTCTCCTGGTCCCTCGACGCAGGCACCACCATTCAAACACCTCTCCGTGCCGGTCTCGTTGCAAACGGAAATATCCCATTCGCAGACAGAACCTACGAGAAAAAGTACATTAATGATATATTTTTTATTAACTCCTTATTTTATTTTATAAATCATCTACCAGTATATCCGGGAAGACAGTCGCACCTGAAACCATTGCTTCCGTCCACACATGTGCCATTATTTTGACATGGCTCAGAAAGACACTCATCTCGGTCAATTTCACATGACAAACCTATAAGAAAATAAATTATTTAGAGTTTTGATATAATGTACGTCGTTAAAATTCGGGCAAAATTTTATCACCTGAAAATCCTTCTGGACAAGAGCAATTGTAGTTGGCAACCAAGTCGAAGCAATCGCCTCCGTTGAGGCAGGGCTGCGACCAGCATTCGTCCCATTCAGTTTGGCAATTTGTCCCGGTGTAGCCATCGGCACAGTAACAAGAGTATGAGCTGCATTTGCATACATTTCAAAATTAATTCTGAATTTGACTAAATAACTCTGAGAATTAAGTGCAAACTGCAAAGTGTTTACAACGAGCGTCTTTAGCTAGACGGTCTAAAATGTTTTGAAAAACTGTTGTTTTTGTAAGGCTGCCAACAGAATCAATAAATAATTTTATTATTTTAGTGTCATAACCTTTACGTCTGCTTATATTTATGTATTGAAAAATACTAAATTAATGTCAAAAATTTAATCATAAATAAAATTGTCAAACAATATACTTAAAAACTATTCATAAAAATAAAATGATTTCTTATTAGTGTTGTAGAGCCTGAATATTTTCTGAATTTTTCAAAAACTGATAGCGCGAGGGGATAAAGCTTCTTAGGAATTTGCAATTGCTCATATCATTTAATATGCATAAAAAATGCTAAAAATAAAGTGAGTAAATTTGATTAATAATGAATTAATACGAATATCGAGTTTGGTTCTTTTTACCTGTTCACATCGTCCATGCACAACCCATAAATGCAGGGGTTACTCAAACACGCGATCCCAGCCTCAGAAAGATAAACTAGCGATGACAACAAACAGCATAATAAAATTGCAGCGTTCGTCCAATTTTGGTACATCGTGGCAGAGGATTTTTTACGCTCTTTTTGCTGACGGTATTTTCTTGTAGGAGAAATCTCTTGGAATCTTTGGGAATACCATAGAAGTGAGCCTGTCTGCATAGTTGCTGCCTTTCATCAGAAATTTCTATAAAATGTATTTGAAAAAATATTTTAAGACTTATAATTAATTAGACATTTTTGAAAGTGACTCTAAAATTATAAAATTCATTTTGGTGTATATATTTATTTATTTATGGAAAATATTAATTTAATATATTAACTATTTTTAATTAAAATCAAAACTCAACTACATAAATTATAATTTACTCTATAATTCTTCTTGCAATCAATAAACCCCATAAACCTTAGTAATATTACAAAACTGATGAAACCTCTAGGCGTGTACGACCTAGCTACGTTAATTAAAAAATAATAATAAATAATAACACACATAATAAAAAGAAATCAATCATATATATAATATGATAGATATTAAGACAAATTTTAGATGGAAAAATTTGACGTATCTTGTAGTCACGCTTAGCCCAAACACCATTTAAAAAATTCAGTGTTGATAACAATGTGACAAAAATCTTACCTAACACCGATTTAGCTGATATAATCAGTGAACACTCAATTTTAGTAGCAATTGGACATGAACATTAGTTGCTGGCTGATTTTTTTATTACAACCAATGTAAACACTTGATCTGTTTCCATAGCAACCTTACGGGCAAACTTTATGTTTCTGCCCCGCATTGGAGTAAAAATATTCCCCTATCTTCAACGACGAGAATCAAACACAATAAATTTAAATTCTATAGTGAAAGTATTCCTTTCTTGTTCAAGAATGGTATGAAAAATCAACAAATATTAATTGTTTCTTGAATTTTTTCAGCATTCATTGGAAATAATTATTAAAAGTGAACAGTTTTTACCAATAATTATTTATTTAAAACTTCAGTTTACTGTTACAGCAAGATTTTCTGTACATTTGCTCCAGAAATAGTTAATGCAAATCATTATTAATTAAATACTTCACATCAGTGCATTCAACGCAAGTTCAAAAGCTCCTCTTTGAAACAAGAAACATATTATAATGGCTAAAAATAAAATTATTCTTTTCTCACTCCTAATTTTAACGATTTATCACCTTGCTGCAATTATTTGCATAGCAGTAGAAATGGAAAGGATATTATATTGCAGCATTCATTTTGCTAGATTGGCTGATCTTTAAGTCCATCAAATAAATTAAAATTCTCCAAGTACTAAAATTGCAACCCTTTACAGCTGCATTTAGAAAAGAAACTAACGTTATCTCCAACTATAGGCTGTAAACCTGAGGTAATTTAGCCCAATTACAGTTATTTTATTTACAAAAATTGGGAAATGTCAGGACTCCAAATTTTGTGATCATTATCAAGCATTAATTTGAGGGACAGTTGTTACCAAAATAATTTTTTTCCCAAACTACATAATGCTTTGATTGCTGCTTAAATTAAAAGACTATGCCTTCTGGATAAATCACAAGATCATCATGCACACTTCCTTCTTATTTACAAGAAGATAGAATTAAATACCAGTTGTAAGAGAACAGTGTTTTCATAAAACAGTGATGAAAGTATTTAATTCAAATAACGGCAGGATGCTTGAAATTCGGTCCTACAGAGGAGTGTCAAAAGCACAGAGTGTCTGAGGACATCAATCTTTCAAAAGTTACTGGCTAAATAAACAAAATCATTGTGCTTCAACAACAAAAACACTCATCCGCCGTATTTTTAATCAACCTTGACAACACTGTAGATTTTGCGCACGAACCAGAAGCAGGCAAAGAAGCCAATGGTGCCTGAAAAACAACTTGTAAGGATTACCAAATTATGATAAAATTTTAATATATACCTGTCAAGAGGAAGAAGAGGAAAACCATGATCAGTGTGTATCCAAAATAAAGGAAGGTTGATGCTGTGTCCTCTATGTTCAACTTTGTGACAAAATAGTGGACGCAATAGATGAACAAATAAAATGCTGTGAAGCCACTTGTTAAGAAACTGCGCCACCACCAGTGATAGTCCTGCACAAAACATTTTAAGTTATTACAAAACTCCTAAAAAAGGTCACTTGCCTCAGCACAAAGATGGAAGTAGCAAAGGAGAATGGTCGTCTCTGAGCAGGTGATGACAAGGATCACAAAGACCAAGAAGAGGAATCCAAACATGTAGTACATCTGGCTGGACCAGATCGAGTTGAGAATGAAGAAAAGCTGGATGAAAATGCAGCCAAAAGGAAGTACGCCACCCATGATAACTCCAGGAATGGGTTGTGTGTAAACGGACTGTTCCGGAATCTGGCGAGGAATCTGGTTTGTCCTGACAGGGTGCTCAAGTGGCTATGGAAAAAAATTTATGTAAAAAAAAACACCATTTAATCAAAAGCAAATTTTTACCCTTTTTCTGAATCCAAGGAAAGCTCCAACAAAGGTCAGGGGAACCGAAACGCCAAACCAGAGAGCCAAAATGGCAATCAGAGTGGTGAATGGTACGGCAGCCGAACTTCCCTCGCCCCACAACACCAGGTTGAGGACAAAGAAGAGCGAGAATACAACACTGAAATGAAAATAATTGGCATCAGTTATTTAAACACCATCAGAGACAAGATTTCCTCGAAAATAAATAGTAAAATTATGTAGTTTAAATTGAGACTCATCTTACCCAGGGGACAGCATTGAAGTCAGGAGGACATTCAGCTTCCACTTTTCCCCACCAAAACTTTTGTAAACGCGTGCAGAAATGTAACCAGCTGGAGTGCCAAGGCAGGCGTAGAGGACCATGGCACAGGTCATCAGGGCGCCTCGATTGGCTGGGGACAAAAAGCCCAGGCAAGCAAACGCCAGAGTTACCAGGGTCATGCACAACACCTGGATGCCAGAGCCGAGCAGAACAGAGAGGAGCATTCCCTTTCGAGGAGGACGGAACACGTCTCCGTGCACTAATTTCCAACCAAACTCTTCTTGTGCATCTTCTCCGGAGTCGATCTGGTTGTACCTGGCAATGTCCTTGTGCAGGGTTCTCAGGAGGATCATTGCCACCATTCCAGATAGGAAGAGAACAATCACTAGTGAGTTCAAGATTGAGAACCACTGGATGTTTGAGTGCGGCATCGACTCAAGGATGTAATCCCATCGAGATGACCATTTGATGCTGTTGTTTTCCTAAAAACGGCACAATTTGTCAATCTTTCCTCAATGAACTATTAAATTGACTTACGATAAACTTGACCGAGTATGAGTACGTGATGGACAGCTTTTCACCATTGGCAAGTTCCTTTCCGTAAATTTCCATCGGCTTTGTACTGCTGCAGTCAGGCTTTGTTGGGTCTTCGTGCAAGATGCTGCGAGGTGAAACTTTGACAGCTGAAATTTTAGAGTAAAAAATATGAAACACATAAATGGGTTAAATCTTACAAATGATCCTTCCTCCTTTGCTGCCCAAACCGCTTCCCCAGTCCTCTTGCTTTCCGCTATGATAGGTGATGACAATGTCGACATGATTGTAGGCGTAGTAGACATTTTGCTTAGCACCCTGAACAAATTAATATGATTAGGGAAAATTATCTTCAAGAAAAATTATAAAAATAAAATATTCTTAAATTTTCCAAATAAACCACAGCCATACTTTCTGTAAAACAAAATAAAGAGTTAACTTTCCTGCTTGATATACAGGAAGTGTGATAAAATTTCCCCCAGCGGTTCTGCCCAAAGAAAAACTTTACAAACTTGGAACACTCACTCCAATTTGGCAGTTATCTTTTGTCACGTCATGACTGTAGCAGCCCATAGGGAAGCCAGTCGAGCAATGCTGCTGGCCATCAGTCATCTGATAACACCAGGTAACAGGCATGTTGTCTAAACAATAAAGGCATGGAAATAAGAAAAAGTTAATGTAAAAATCCTGCAATCTCGCACCAACTATCCAGTGATGTTGATAGTTGAGACTAATGCCCTTCTTCAGATGCTGCAGGTTCCTCAGTGACTCTGGTTCGCCTCCTTTGTACTGCTTGGTGCACAAAACTGTGCATGTTTGCGGCTCCAAGAATTTGATCTAAAGCATTACAGAGTTAAAAAATCGAAATATTTTTCCACTTGTTTATATATTTCACCTTGTAGGGGGAGGGTCTGATTCTCTCTCCAAATACCACCTGACCAAGATTTTCCACTGGAGAATTCGTCTCGTCAGTTAGGCAAAAGTCGAAGCTAGAATTTAGTAAAGAATAAGTATTTTTTTCATATTTTTTTTTTTTTAATGAAAAGGATTTACTGGTGATACTCGTAGGGAAGAACGGAATCTTCAGAGTTCAGTCGGTTGACGTACAAAGCAACATCAGACTAGAAAAAATAATGTTATATTATTTCAATAATTTAAATTGTATATTTTATATTAAAATTTTTTTACGCTGTAGATGATACATATTATAATTAGTTTATTCCATTAAATAACGTCAACTTTATAAATAATAAAATGAAGATGTAATTTTACAGCAAAAACTTTTTGAATTAATTGGTATATATAATTAATTGTAGCACAGACTTTAATTAAAATTTAGTATTTTATAAATATTTTTTAAGTTCCACGCAAACAGAGCTGTAAAAATAAAAACAGGAATATATTCACTGATAAAAATTTTTGTTGGCATTTTATCAGAAAACCATGTTGACATTAAACCCTCCGTGCTTTCGTATGCACAATGCACGCCAACTCCACGTCATTGACGAGTATTATTGAAGCGGTTTGAGCGAAAAGTAATTTTTGCCAATAAAATAACACAATGAAACCGAACTTGTGCGTATGGTCCACGTCTTGAATAAATGGTTATACCTTGCATGTATCACGATTTCCTTCGCCTTCTTTGCAGAAATTTACTGGAGCCAGACCGGGAAGATAAAACGCCCAAGCAGGAACATTGGTCGCAAAAAGAAAAATAAATACGGTCGCATAACACCCCATGTTGACAAGTTCTATTTTTAAATCAAGACAAGTTCATGTGTGAAGGAGAAATCCTCCGGAAACTCGCAACAGTCACTGAAATTTGGTCGGAAATGTCAAGCAAAACACGAAACACCGCTGACGACGGCCATAACACGTCGAATCGTCGTCAAAAATCTAGGAGTGGGGGTGAGGCAACTATGACTTTGCGTTGCCAACTTGTGAGAAAAGATATTCTTTGGCTTTTTAAAAAGTTATACTAAATTAAAAGATTTTTCATAAAAATAGCATATTAATTCATTTTCATGAAATTAAAATATATGTATTGTTGATGCAAGTAAAAGAGTTGTCATCTTTTTTAATTCACTTAATTTACCTTTTATTTTGTAATGTTGTCAGCCTGAACAACCGCAGCTGATCATAAAAAATTGATTTTTTCGCGACTTTGTGCGAGCGTGAAGCCAGGTTCACAGGTTCAAACGGTTATACCGGCAGGGGGCGGGGATATCGGTAGCCGGTTGTTTGTGGAGCGGGGTGGCGCGACGTATTTTTATAATTTGAATCCAAAAGCACACGCAAATGACACTCAAGCTGGAATTTATAGTTCACTGCGTACTATCTTTTCCGCGTCTTAGGAACAAGTATTTTTAATATTTTTATGCATCCATATTTAATACATTTAAAAATATATGTCATATTTCTTCACCTTCTTAAATTTAGAAATACATAATATTATATAATTATCAGCAGAATATTTTTATGAACATGGTAAGAATATTACAGGCATTCATTTTCATTAGGCTGTGGTGCATTGTATGAGATCAAAGTATAAAAATTTTTTCCACTGTTCTGAACAAATTTATATATATATTTTTTTTAAATTTTACAAGCTATGTGTATTCATAAAAGAGATATTTGCCTAATAGCTTGCTTGTTATCTTTTATATTTAATCAAATGTTTATACCATTTTTTTGAGATTGAAAAATCTTTTATATTTTTCAAAAATTTAATTATTCGGATCATTAGGACCAAAGTTACGATTTTTTGAGTTTTCGTTTTTACATAAACTTGAACAGCGCAATGACGCCGATGTCTCTCTTGTGTGAGACGACCGCGGCTTTTTAGTCCAAAAATTTTTGAGGCGGGTCGCAGAGTTTTTATTAATTATCTCGCCTGCTAATGAAGTAAAAATTGAGAAAATTCACAACTAAGCTCAAATACATCTATTGTTTTTTTATTGTGAGAATTCAGATTCTGAAACATCTATGCAAAATTATTACAGTGTTTTTTCCACTTCAACTTTGACTGCAGCACATAGATTTCAAGTAAAAAACACAAATTAATTATGATTAGTTGCTTAAAGACTTGGCTCAAAACACTTGAAGCGTTCTTGTCAATGGCATCAATAGAATAATTTAAATTTAATTCAACCTTCTTAAAAATGTGATGTTCATACTAAACTGCCGAGCGCAAATACTTTGCTCCCACTGGTCCGAATCGCATAATTCTAATGATGGTTGATTCAAAATTTTAAGCTCCAGAGCAAGAAGGTATTGTTAAAGCTCTAAGTGCCCTAGGTCACCCGCTGCCCTCTTGACCTCTGGTTTTTAATTTCAAATTAACTTTCATCAAAATTTGACAATTTTAATGCTGATTTCAACGAACCTAATATTGGCCGTGTCAAAAATTTTGCACCCACATAATTATATTTTGTAAAATTAGTAAATAATTTAGGAGAATAAGTTAGGAGCGCATTCTCATGCTATTTGTATATACGCTTTGTGAGATTTTCAACATTTTTAAGTCTCCTTGGATCACCTGTTTTTTGTGTTCTCTATTGTTATTGACGATTGCCTATACCTGACATGCTTCCCTCTCTTCTTCCACCCCCACAAAAATCTCCAAAGCAGCCAGCAGGCAGCAGCGACCAATCTGTTTAGTGAGGCCGCGGCCATCCTCTGATAAACAAGTATGATTCTCGCCACTCGTCTTGTGTCGCGGTCGATCGTGACAAAAATATTTTAATAATTAAAAAAGTGAGTGTAAATATAAGGAATTTATAATAATTATAACGTGTTTAAATTTTCCAAAATTTATTTGAAATAAATATGAGAATAAAATATATATAATTTTTATTCTCTATTAATGATTTTAATTTTAACAAATAATTATTGATAAAAGCTGATGAAATTAGTTAAAATTGGAAAATAAATATAGTTGAGATTTATGAATTTTTTTTACAATTTTAGCTTCTTGAACTTATGCGTGTTATCATCGCGGATCGCGAGTTGCCCTAACCACGATGCACCGGGCACCCATTAATAAATAATTATTTTAATATTTTTAGCTTCTTTATATTGATAAAAGTTTGGGAATAAAGATTTTTGCTTCAACTATGCAATTTAACAACCGCGCAGAGTGCAGAGCTATAGGATTAATTGGATTTAAAAATGATTTCAGATTAAGATTGCATTATGCTTTCCGCAATTGCAATGGGCTTTTTTTCATGTTTGAATTTTGAAAAATTTAAATTACTAAATACTAAATTATGAGAATAATTAATCGTAATTAATAATGCACTTGAAAAGAATAATGCAGTCGCAAAAAGGCCAAAATGGGGCAATTGCTCCTTTTAAAAGGTCGATAAATAAATAATTTGACAATAAATCATCTATTGATATATTGAATGATATAATATGATATTAATGATATATATACGCGATCGAGCGATCTCATCCTTGCAGCCAGCGGACAGCGGACTCTACTGCCTGCGGCCTGCGGTAATTTTGTTAAAAAAAAAACAATTGACGATCGGCCGATAACCGGTTGTTGTTACGATCTCTGAACCTCAGAAGCTCTGAACCTGGCTTCCCGGGCCTGACTTTGTTGTGTCGGGCACCACTAGTGCGTTCGCCGTCCGAAATCTGCTCATTTTCCACTGGTTCTCGAGCGGTCAGGCAGCTATACAATGGCTAGTGAGGGGGAGGCGTTAAGGACAAAGTTGCAGAGTGAGAGTTTGTTTCACATCTTGCCAAGGAAACAGAAATCCGTCTTTTCTGAAATCAACGAACGCGGTGTGGACGACATCACGCTGGAATTCTTCTACAAGCCGCATACCATCACCTTATTTCTAGTCTCAATATTCGCCGTCATATACACTGCTTTTACACGGTATTAACCATTTATAACAAAAATTACCCAAAGATAAACCTTCCATCCCCCTTTCTAAGAGAAAATTTTGTGTACTTCAATACATGCATGCGCGAATTATAGATATATATTTTTGGCTTTTGGCCCCATGATAATCAAATTAAGTATGCATATATATGTATATAACTGGTATCTGACCTATCAATATGTATTATCACCCCATATATAAAATTATGCAAGCTCTGCGTCCTTGAAAGAAAATTAACTATTCCGGTTGACCCTTGGCTTCGTGACTCAATCACATGAAATACAATCAAGGGTTATCAATTATCAGCTGAAAATCTTTTGTTGAATATAAAATTTTTGGTCTGCTACGGCCGGTCTGTTAAAAGACCAATCAACAGAGTTAATTATCAAAGAATTTTCCACAGCTATGCTTTTTTGCAACTTTCTTAAGCTTTTTTAATCGCAGTTTTTTTTAGTGAGCAAATATTTTTAAAATCATAATTTTTAATTTTTAAATATATTTTTATTTGACTTTGATTTAATTTTTATTTTCATTTTATCCTTCAAAACAACTAAGATACATCTATGATAATATTTTGGATATTTCAAAACTGAAATGATGTAACATGACTTCTGTGTCTTTTATTAAGTCTTTTGATTTTTAAAACAAAGAAAATGGCAATTGTTGAATGTTGCTATTATAATTTTCTAAATTTTCAGTAAAATAAATAATACAGATGTGCATTTTTGAACATTTCTCTTCCTCTGGCTTTCAGGAATCATTATTGGCATATTTAATTAAAGCCTTTACCCCATTCGTTTTTAAAATTTAATTTTGTCTTCCAGTAATTTGTAAAATTTAGATTGTATTTTTCTGCTATTGTTGTATTTGACTTCATTCCAATAAAGAATGAGTCCTTTTAAGAAGAAATTTAAAGGACATAATAATTTAAATAGAATTTTGAATTTCAAGCATAATCACACTAAACTCTGAAAGCCGATTGCTTAATTTTAAATATTGTATTTTTAACAGGAATGAAGGTGACATCCAGGACAACATTTGGGCCGGCATTTGTTGCGTCTTCTTCTTCTTCCTCATCATATCGGTGCTGGCTTTCCCTAATGGGCCCTTTACTCGACCTCACCCTGCCATTTGGCGAATGGTGTTTGGTGCCAGCGTCCTGTACCTCTGCACTCTTCTCTTCCTGCTGTTCCAGCGATACGAGTCAGTCATGGCCATCTTTCATTGGCTAGACCCTGGCCTGGAAAACTTCCACATTGACCAAGAAAAGGTATAAATATCCAATATATGATGAATAAATAAAATAATAATACCTTATGATCCAGGAATATGGTGTGAACTGCTCGGATGTAAACTGGGAGAAGATCTGGAACCACCTTGATGTGTTTGCTGTGGCCCACTTTCTTGGCTGGCTCTTGAAGGCTATTCTTATCCGTCATTTCGGCATTCTCTGGGCCATTAGTTTCATGTGGGAGTTTACCGAGGTGTGTTATGACTTGTATAAACACACACCGGTTGTGTCTGAATCCCTCCATTCTATTTTAAGGTTCAATTTGCCCACCTGCTGCCAAACTTCAAAGAATGCTGGTGGGACGCATTAATCTTGGACGTGCTTGTGTGCAACGGACTTGGAATTTGGTGCGGCCTCAAATTCTGCTCCATCCTAGAGATGCGAGAGTACAAATGGGTCTCAATCAGGTAGTTTAGTCCTTTGTGTTCCTTACATTTTTAAAATTAATAAAATCATCCTTCACAAAGGGATATTCATTCAACTTCTGGCAAGATTAAGCGTGCAGTCCTTCAGTTCACGCCTGAAAATTGGACCCACATGCGCTGGCTGGACCCCAACTGCACATACATGCGCTTCTTTGCCGTCTGCCAGCTTGTGATTTTCTGGCAGGTGTCTGAGCTAAACACTTTCTTCCTCAAACACATATTTGAGATGCCTCCTGCTCACCCTATGGTTATTGGTCGACTTGGTTTAGTTGGCGTAATTGTTGCTCCTTCAGTAAAGTAAATTCATAAATTTTAAAATATTTTCAATTCTCAGTTAATTTTTTTTTTTTAAATTAGGCAATACTACAGCTACGTCACCGACACTCAGTGCAAAAGAGTTGGCACCCAATGCTGGGTTTACGGAGCCATTATGTTCCTTGAAGCGGTGCTGTGCATAAAAAATGGTGGAGAACTGTTCGGTAGAACCCAAGCCTGGAACATCATTGTGTGGCTGTTGGCTCAACTATTTTGCTCCATATTTGTGGTCACAGGCTGTGTTTTGTGGCATCGTTACTATCAGGTAAAGTTTGGAAATATATTTATCATATTGAAGGAGTGAACTCGAACTCTCTTTATAGAATCAAGGAGAAAAATCCAGAGACTCATCCCCAGTTAAAAGCGTTGCATCTCCATCTGATGACGAAGGCCATGAGAAGACTGTCCCGCTTGGCATGAGAAGAAGATTAGTTCACTCGGAATCTGAGGAAAACTAAGCTCTCAAAATCTGGCTCTTGTTTGCAAATGTACCAAAGTTTGTATTTATAGTTGCAGTACAAAGCAATGCAGGAGTGAATTGCAATACAATACATTTTCATGAAACATTAAGTACTGGGATGAAAGACCCTGTATTTCACGATTATCCGTGCCATGAAAAAAGAACAACTTTGCGAGTTGTGAGAGGAAAATCTTTTAATTTTTTTATTAATAAAAATACAAGTCATTCCTATTACGCTTAATGAAAGATTAATATCAGCCATATCAGTTTCAACTATGCATTATTACGTTTCATTTGCATTCTTCTCACAATCAGCAGTGACTACTGTAATCATGAAAATTACTAAACTCCATTTTACTCCAGCTTAAACCCTGAAAATATTTCTCGTCAGTCATTATATGAACAAACCAAGAATCATGACTTTGCCAGATCTGCTTTGTTTTGCCGAAACAAAAAACCATTTTGTGTTACCACAAAACTACTGTTAGCCCTGCCGATATTTGACTGTGCAACATTCGTCAAAGTGTACATTGAACCAATGAAGTATGTAGTTTGTGTTAAAGCTATGATGAAATGAAGCTTTGTCCACTTTTGGCTGTGCAGTTTGTAAATGACATCCTTGCTAGATTTGGTGCATTTAGTTAATAAATTTGAAAAAAATTGTATCCTATTGTTATTGTCTCTTAGTGTGCAATCTTAATCAAAAGTTATTTTAAATTTTTTTCTGGGATTTATGTGCGCCATTCAATTTGGCAAGCAACTCCTGCAGTTGTGATACTCGTCAATGCACGCCCATTTTAATTAGATTAAAATTAACCAAGAGCAATGGCTTTGTCTGAAATGAGTTGTGCGCCATATTATAGAACAATTCTGTCACCTCTTGGAATTAACTATTTAGCGTTGGTAGGTTTTATAGTAGACTGCAGCAATTTGAATGTAAAATGTCGTTCTTTGTTCCAAAATGAAATAAATGTAGTTTGAATTTTAAAAACTTTCTGAGCATTTTGCGTTATGCTAATTAATACTTGATACTTTGCTAGTTGCATTTCATTTATTTGATATGCCACTTCAGCTCTACATTAAGCTTCAACCTTCATAGTTTCAGCATCTTCGTTTAATCTGCTGTGAACTTCCTTTAAATCGCATGTTCCCCTCAGCAAATCGTGGGCAAGCTGCTTTAAGTTTGCAGATATTTTAGAAGTACCCTCTTCGTCTCCAATACCAGTTGATTTTTCTATCTTGAAGGGACAAATTTTCCTAAAAGACACAAATTAAGGAATAATATTTAAAATTAAAAAAAAAATGGCATACCTCAGCTGTTCACCGTAAGCAAAATCAATGCCTCTATGATGCTTTGGATTTAAAATATTAGCAATCTCCTCCTTCTTCATGATGATGGCAGCATGGACACCTGGTACTTCATCCTGCAGCTTGTTTTCTTTATCAAACAAGAACGCCATCCTGACCTTGTTGTCCTCAATTTTTGTCTCACTTCTCTTAGCTAGTAAAAATTTTAATAATTTATGTTTTAAATTTTTTCCTTAATTTACTCGGTGGCTCTAATCCTAGCTTCTTTAAGTCAAAAGATCCCTTCAATGATTGAGGAACGCCAATCCTTGCCAAAGCATTAGATACATCCCACCTATTTATGATCGACTCCGATTCTTCACGTTTCACATCACGAGTTTGATTCAACAAAGCAGCCCAGTCAACACTCAATGCATCAGCACCTGTTAGTCACGGAATTTACTTACTTAGTTGATATAAAAAGAAAATTACAGTGCACAAATACCAGCTTTGATGTCTTCTGCGTCAAGCTCACCATCAGATATTTCCTCAAAGTCCATGTCATCTAAGATATCTTCAACTGGCTCATCTTCCTCTTTTCCAGCATCAGCTCCAAGAACACCATCGATTTTTTCCTCGGTTTCCATTTGGTCAACTGTCTCATCCTCAACCACATCCTTTAAAAAAAATTAACTTTGACAAAAGAAATAATGAAATGCACTTACAGCATTTAAAATGTCATCAGCATCGTCGCTGAAGTCACTGAAATCAGATTCAGCACGTTCAAAAGCACCTCCAGAGTCCTGAACATCTCCCTCGTGACAGACGCGCTTACTGGGTGGCTCTACAGTGTCCTCGTCAATAAGCTAAACACAATTCCAGCTCTAATTTGTAACAATACATAGCCAGAAGAATATACCTGATTATCCTGTTTATTCTTATCATCATCCAATTCATCAAGTTTGGTGTCGGTCACTGTGTCCTTTTTGTCATTCCTAGTAAATACAAAAGAAAACAAAATGCCATAATTTTTTCAATTTTTTATGAGTAAAAAAACTCACTCTTGATCTTTTCCTCTGGGGCTGATTGCACTCGGAGAGCTATGGCCTCGTCTGTGCCCTTTACTAATTCGGCCCTGCTTTTGTTCATCCCAGTCTCGATGACTTGAACTACCACCCTTGACCCTTCTATCCCAATCTTTGTCACGCTGCTCAGGGTGATCATGATCTCGTCCGCTCTTCTGTGCTCTCTGCCTAGAAGGACTCTCCCTAGAAGAGTAAATGCTATTTATAATGAAAATATTTATTTTTAAACTAGGCCCACCTTCGAGGAGGTCGCTTTGAACTGCGTTGATGATCATCCGAGTGGGCAGGTGGCTCTCCCCTGTCATCATATCGGTCATATCTTCCCCTTTCTGAGTAAAAAAATTAGCTTCATGTTCTTTTAAAAAACCATTTAACAAACCTCTAGTAGAACTTCGGTGCTCATGAGGCTCTTCCCTGCCTCTTCGAGGGGAATACTGTGGCGGATGCTGCGTCATGATTGTCATTAATGAAGGCAATTCCTCCTCTCGACCTCGTCCCCTATCTCGAGACTTGTCGTCTCGTCTTTTGTCTCGATCGTTATCCTGAGTAAAAAATTTAGTAATCAATTTTTTTTTTTTTTTTAATCCTGACCTTGGGCCGATTTTTGTCCCTAGAAGGCTCATCACGTCTGTCTCGACCTGAGTTTTCAGGCGAATTTCTACCATGACCTCGAGCTGGAACGGGACTGTTGTAGTCCTGACGTTGATAGTCCCTCTTTTCATTCAACTCACGTGGCTCTCTTGAAGGTGCTCGTGGTCTTCGTTCAGGACTGCGCCCCTGAGGACGATTTCGAGAATCCCGACTGCAAAAAACATTGTTATTTTAATTTCCATTTTACTCAAAATATTACTTTTGCTGGCTTCTGTGAGATTCAGGGCTGTTACGTCTTGAGCCACGTCCAACTCTTTGGTGTCGATCGTGTGGAGATGGAGGCGTCTGGCCTCGTCTGCTCTCCTTCCGTTCAGGAGACGGGAGATGTCTGTTTAAAGGTGGCGAATCATGTTTTTTGCTACTTTTTCCTCTTGGGCTTGGAGTTCTCCTCCTAGGCCTAGCAGCCAACGGACTCGCAGAACGCTTCCTGACGTTGCTTCTTGAAGGTGAACTTCTGCGGCCATCTGGTTGATCTCTCCTTCTAGGAGAAAGTTTTTTGTCGTACGACAAAGGAGGTTGTTTCTTCTTTTTGTCTGGAGAAGGGCTTCTGCCTTTTGGTTTGCTGAAATAATGTTTGTTTATGGTTTATATAATAACATCATAAGCTTACACAATATATAAAACTAAATTAATATTTTAGAGACGTAGCTACTAAAATTTGCATTTTATTGATTTTTGGCTCTAGTTTATGTAGGATATTCTCATTGAACTATAAATATTTACTTTAACCTAGCAAAAAATTAAACACATTGCTAATCAATAATAAAAAAAATGGTGATATATTGGGACTCAAAATCAAGTCATTCGCACCTTTGATGGGAAGTGGATTTGCTCTGTTGCCTCTTCCTTTCAGCACTAGTATTATCAGAAGATGAGGAATTCTTCCTCTTTCTCGGGCCTGAACTAGATCCGGTCCCGAGTTTTGACCTGGACCTCTGCTCTTGCCGACCAGATGAACTGGACCGTTTCTTCACATCTTTTGGATTGTCCCTCATCCTTTTTGTTTCTTTATAAACAGAAAATAAATTAAAGGTCTAAATAAACTTTTTTTAAATTTTTTTACCAGCTTCCTTGAGTTGTTTCGTTATCCCCAATTTCTTCCCTTTCCTCTTGCGATTACGTGGTCTGCGCTTCAAGGGCTGGGAGCTTTTAACTGAAGAGTTTTTGCTCGTGTTTGACGAAGAGCGAGTAGAAGTGGTACTGCTAGATGAACTTGATCTTTTCTGCTATAATATTAAGATTGAGGCAAAAAAATTAATGAAAAGTAAAAATTTTGTAACCTTTTTGACGGGTTTCTTCTTGTTCATTTCCTGCCTATTCTGCAGGTCGAGCTCTTTTTGCAACTGAACTCTTCGGCGCTCTAGTTCACCTTCGTCAAGTTCAGCCCAATTATCACCCTTGCCTTTCCCTTTTTTGTTTCGACCACCTACTTCCTTTCGGTTTGCGACTTCTTTGTTGTGTTGATCCTTATCACTACCCTTGGCACGTTTTGATGGGCTTATCAATGCGTGGAAGGCGGCATTTCTGAAAAAAGTTGAGGATAATTAGGCTCAAATAACCGTGAATTATATTATGATGATTCTCACTTGCAGGATGCACCAAATGGGCAGTTGCCTGTATTTCTCCAATGATGGCAGAAATTTGCTCTCGGTTCTGGTTGTTGTGGATTGGCTTTTGTACCTAAACGATCAAAGACACTAGGTCGGGGCCCGCTAGGCTTCTCCACCGGCTGGTTTTTGCGTTTCCTGCTGGTCGAGGCCGACATTATACCTTCGCACAGTACCCAACTCGGCAACCCAATCGCATTGTGATTTGGGCTGCCCGGTCGATGAATTTATGTACTAACTTCTTCCTCAAGTCTGGAAGAAAAATATAGGATGATCATAAATAAATTATTAAGACAGCTCAGTTACTAGGACCAACTGCAGAGAGTTTCAAAAGTTTAATGTTAATTTTCTAATGGTCAACGTACAATAATAAAAAAAATTTATGATTAAAAAATTTCTAAATTTTTACAAGATCGTATCGTGCAACCCGCAGAGCAGCGCCCAGGAGCAGCAGGCAAAAACAAAATTGTTAATTTTATAGTGCTCAATTGCAACTTACCACAATTTTACAAGGGTTTCTCATCAAGAAAAATTTTAGCAGCTGAAAACCACAGAAGGCATGAAACAATTTGAGTTTTGTTTTGTTTTTCAGGCCCGGGAAGCCAGGTTCAGAGCTTCTGAGGTTCAGAGATCGTAACAACAACCGGTTATCGGCCGATCGTCAATTGTTTTTTTTTTTTAACAAAAGCAAAAGTACCGCAGGCCGCAGGCAGTGGAGCCCGCTGTCCGCTAGGCTGCAAGGATTAGATCGCTCGATCGCGTATATCATTAATATCATATTATATCATTCAATATATCAATAGATGATTCATATTGTCAAATTATTTAATTATCGACCTTTTAAAAGGGGCAATTGCCCCATTTTGGCCTTTTTGCGACTGCATTCTTTTCAAAAAGCATTATTAATTACGATTAATTATTCTCATAATTTAGTATTTAGTAATTTAAATTTTTCAAAATACAAACATGAAAAAAAGCCCATTGCAATTGCGGAAAGCATAATGCAATCTTAATCTGAAATCATTTTTTTAATCCAATGAATACTATAGCTCTGCACTCTGCGCGGTCGTTAAATTGCATAGTTGAAGCGAAAATCTTTATTCCCAAACTTTTATCAATATAAAGATTAAAGAAGCTAAAAATAGTAAAATAATTATTTATTTATGGGTGCCCGGTGCATCGTGGTTGGGTCAACTCGCGATCCGCGATGATAACACGCATAAGTTCAAGAAGCTAATTGTAAAAAAAATTCATAAATCTCAACTATATTTATTTTCCAATTTTAACTAATTTTAACAGCTTTTATCAATAATTATTTGTTAAAATTAAAATTATATATATTTTATTCTCATATTTATTTCAAATAAAGTTTGGAAAATTTAAACACGTTATAATTATTATAAATTCCTTATATTTACACTCACTTTTTTAATTATTTAAATATTTTTGTCACGATCGACCGCGACACAAGACGAGTGGCGAGAATCATACTTGTTTATCAGAGGATGGCCGCGGCCTCACTAACTAAACAGATCGGTCGCTTGCTGCTGCCTGCTTTGGAGATTTTTGTGGGGGTGGAAGAAGAGAAGGAAGCATGTCAGGTATAGGCAATCGTCAATAACAATAGAGAACACAAAAAACAGGTGATCCAAGGAGACTTAAAAATGTTGAAAATCTCACAAAGCGTATATACAAATAGCATGAGAATGCGCTCCTAACTTATTCTCCTAAATTATTTATTAATTTTACAAAATATAATTATGTGGGTGCACAATTTTTGATACGGCCAATATTAGGTTTGTTGAAATCAGCATTAAAATTGTCAAATTTTGATGAAAGTTAATTTGAAATTAAAAACCAGAGGTCAAGAGGGCAGCGGGTGACCTAGGGCACTTAGAGCTTTAACAATACCTTCTTGCTCTGGAGCTTAAAATTTTGAATCAACCATCGTTAGAATTATGCGATTCGGACCAGTGGGAGCAAAGTATTTGCGCTCGGCAGTTTAGTATGAACATCACATTTTTAAGAAGGTTGAATTAAATTTAAATTATTCTATTAACGCCATTGACAAGAACGCTTCAAGTGTTTTGAGCCAAGTCTTTAAGCAACTAATCATAATTTATTTGTGTTTTTTACTTGAAATCTATGTGCTGCAGTCAAAGTTGAAGTGGAAAAAACACTGTAATAATTTTGAATAGCTGTTTCAGAATCTGAATTCTCACAATAAAAAAACAATAGATGTATTTGAGCTTAGTTGTGAATTTTCTCAATTTTTACTTCATTAGCAGGCGAGATAATTAATAAAAACTCCGCGACCCGCCCCAAAAATTTTTGGACTAAAAAGCCGCGGTCGTCTCACACAAGAGAGACATCGGCGTTATTGCGCTGTTCAAGTTTCTGTAAAAACGAAAACTCAAAAAATCGTAACTTTGGTCCTATTGATCCGAATAATTAAATTTTTGAAATATATAAAAGATTTTTCAATCTCAAAAAATTGGTATCAACATTTGATTAAATATAAAAGATAACAAGGAAGCTATTAGGCAAATATCTCTTTTATGAATACATAGCTTGTAAAATTTAAAAAAAAAAAATATGTATAAATTTGTTCAGAACAGTGGAAAAAATTTGAGACTTAAACAAGTAAAAGAAGGAATCAATAAGGCTCTTTTAAATAATCATCTGTGCTAAATATGACCGTAATCCAAATATTAAAAAAAAATTATAATTATAAAAATATCAACTCAATAAAATTATAAAAATTTTACCTTCCGCGTTTGTGTTAAACCAAAACATTTTTATACTTTGATCTCATACAATACACCACAGCCTAATTAAAATGAATGCCCGTAATATTCTTATTTTATTTGGGTTTAATTCACTTATTTTATTTTGACCATGTTCGTAAAAATATTCTGCTGATAATTATATAATATTATTTCTAAATTTAAATTTAAGAAGGTGATGAAATATGACATATATTTTTTAATTTTATTAAATATGCATGCATAAAAATACTAGTTCCTGAGACGCGGAAAAGGTAGTACGCAGTGAACTATAAATTCCAGCTCGGGTGTCATTCGCGTGTGCTTTTGGATTCAAATTATAAAAATACGTCGCGCCACCCCGCTCCACAAACAACCGGTTACCGATATCCCCGCCCCCTGCCGGTATAACCGTTTGAACCTGTGAACCTGGCTTCACGCTCGCTTGTTTTTCACTTTTCAGCCGGCTGCGTTGGAGGAGTGGCACAACAAAATTTAAGCGATTAATCGTATTTTCTGCCCTAACCGGTTAATTAATTTTAAATTATTTTACGTAACTTGTAAAATATTTTCAGAAAATGTGAATTAAAACGAAATAATAAAATAAATAATAACAAATTTATTATAATTCTAACTTTTACGCGCATTTTAATGAATATATTAATTAAATCAAAAGATTTTAATACCATAACCGGTATGTTTCTCAATGAAATAACCGTAATTGGAATGCGTGTGTTGACATTTTTGTCGTAAACTTTAACTTTCACATTTTCACATGGCATGTTGTGCAGATTTGCAGAATATGCATGAACCGAGGGCTGACGTTCCAAGCCGATAAAAATATTTCAACGACAGCAGCATGCATTTAAGTTTTGAAAAGTCTGTGCAAAAGGCATAATTACATATAATAAGTCTCTTAGAAATATTTTGTTTAAAATTTTGACAAATTCGCTTGCATTCTAAATTCCAACAAGACAGCTGCCATGTTCAAATTTGGTGACAATTTTTATCGGGAATACAAATCAAAGTTTGCACAGAGTAATTCGCACCTGTCATTTGACCAACCACTGTTTATTTTGGTCTTCGTTCTCTCCATTTTCATCAACAAGGTTTGCTCCATTCTTATTAAACCGCTTATTTCACTGAAAATTGATTGAATAATTATAAATTGTCCTCAGTATGTCTTGTCAGTGCTCAACTTTACTTATCCGACGATTTTCCAAGGCTGGCAGACTTTGGTCGGGGTCATTGTGCTCAAGATCTTTGTAATATGCAGCAGCAATAAAGTCTGGCAGGTGACAAGACTGGAGAGGCATGATTTTCTGCTCCTGGTGCCTCACTTCATTTTCTATGTGTCTGCCATCGTGGCGGGGTCCAAGGCCCTGTCGAAGCTGGTACGGAGAAGACAATTAGAAAATTAAAAGAATTCTGCAAAAGTTTATTTATTTGTAGCCAATCTCTGTTTTTGTGAGTGTGAGTGGCCTTCCATCTAGCTGCATCTTTCTGCTGGACAACCTCCAAGAAAGTGACTCGACAGCCACTCGTGCCCAAATAGCTTCTGCAGGAGTCACTTTTGCCACTTCAGTCCTCATTTTGCTAACAGACACTCAGCTGGAGGTAAATTTTTTGAATGCCCAAAGAAAAACTTGTCTCATTAAACAATGATATAATTTTTAAATTTTAGGAGGAAATAATGTTGGAGCCAACGAACAGTCCATATTACTGGGCTCTGTTTTATGTCATATGCTTGACTGCACAATCTCTCTACGCAAGGATTTCTGATGCGCACAAATATTCCTCACTAGATAAATTTTACTACAGCAATCTTTTTAGGTAGGCTCAAATTTTTTCATAAGAAAAATATTTAAAAAAATTAATACTTTTTCAGTGTGATAATTCTGGCCCCTGCCAGTGTGTACCTCGAAGAAGCATTCCAAGCTCTGCATTTTGAATATGCCAAGCAAACTCTCTTCCACGTTTCCTGTCTACTCTCTGGCCTCTTGGCAACGGCCGTAGGACTCCTTCACTGTCGTGCCTCAGCAGACCCAGATTCTGACCTCACACGAGGCCGAGCTGTTGCTGGTTTGGTCAGTTTTCTCATTCCTGTCTTCATTGTGCCAGAGAGCCCTGTTGTTAAGTGGTTGATCTTCCTGAACCTCACCTCAGGACTACTTTTTCCCTTCGAGGAGGGCCAGAATGAGCCCATCGGCAGAACGGTCTCTCTTGCAAGTATACAGAAAAATCTGATGGTTATTTGATGTGATAGCTGATTAAAAATTTCAGTGCAATGTAAAACTGTGTGAGTCGTGACAGGTAGTTAAAATTTATTGGCTGCTTCTCACTGAAATTAAGTGACATATTTGCATTTTGTAGCGTAACCATGACTGAAAAATATATTTTAAGTATCTTCTTTTTACTCGAAAGATTTTTAATTTATTCAAATATCCTAGCAGGCGATGCAAATTTTTTAGGACATTAAATTTTCAAATAAATAAATGGCGATGGAAAGATTTCCAAGTCCTATTATTTATCGTAAAAAGATAAAAACAAATCACCAGATAATGTTCATTGGCATTGGTTGAAAAAAAACATCAGTGTTAGGATCATCACAATGAAGATAATACTCTTAACTTTCTTGCTCCTGTTTTCCTTTGGGGCTAATGGGAAACTTTCATCTGATTTGAACTTTACGGAAAACCTGTTGCACTTTTCTGAAGATCACGGCCAATATTGGAAAACTGGGGTAGCAAGCGAACGTCTCCAGCAAACGTTTGATCTATTGCGGCTGACAAATAAGTGGAAAGGACCCAGGTACTCAACAATTGACGCACCGCTCTTCGATCTTCTTCCATCGTACCAAAAGGCACCCGTGAGACAATACATTAAGCTTAAAATTCCATTGGGGTTGATTTTTAATTTTGAAAATTAGTTCACGTGTATTCTCTGTGACACTATTGTCAGTTCTGTCTTTGGCTGGATTGACGCAGGAGACACCAAAGACGAAATTGTCAATAAAGTGGTTGATTTGTGTCTCACCTTTAACATACAGACAGAAAAGGTCTGCAGAGGAGTGGTTGATGCAAACGCTGTAAGATGAAAGATATTAAATTTTTTCAGAAATTGGAATTTATTTTAGGACGTTATACTTTTCATTTATGCAAACCGCAATGTCACTGTGGAAGATGCTTGCGGTCTACTGCTTTTTGGCGACTGTCCATTGAACAACGCAATGTTTGAATGGTCCATTGATATTTCATCGGCAGGGCCAAAACCTCCGATAGAAAACCCTGAGTTGCCTCCAGTAAAAGAAGAAGAAAAAACATTTCAAATTATATAAATTTTAACACTAAATCTTAGGAGGGGTCACCGACTTTCAAGTTCCTCCACATTAGCGACTTCCACGTGGACATCTACTATGCGCCAGGTGGAAACGCCGATTGTGGTGAACCGACGTGCTGCAGACCAGATCAGGGTGCGCCAGCTAATGAGAGCGCTGCCGCTGGCTACTGGGGCGACTACAGGGATTGCGATATGCCGTGGCACTCGTTTGTCGAAATGCTCGAACACATTAAGGCGACGCATACAGTAAAATATACTCCTTTTATACGCAACCAAAAATTTTATTTATAAAAAAACCGATGTTTAAATTGAAATTTTTAGGACTTTCAGTACATCATTTATACAGCAGACACTCCAGACCACACGGTTTGGTTTACCTCGGTGGAGCACAACACGCAGCTTTTCACTCAGTCACACGCCGAAATTGCCAGGGTTTTTCCAGGTGTTCCAGTTTACCCTATTCTTGGAAACCACGAACCTCATCCACTCAACCTGTAATCAAATAAAATAAACATTTTATATTATTATTTTATTAGCAAATAAGAAATTAAAATTAAAATATTATTTTCAGTTTTGTAGAGCCTGATCCAAACATCCCATACAATATTTCTACTGAATGGTTGTACGAGCTAGCCAGAGACACTTGGAGTTTGTGGTTGGGACCAGAGACCTACGAGGATATTAGCAGAGGCGGGTTCTACGCCACAAAAGTTCAGGGGAAACTGTGGATTGTTGCCATCAACAACAATTTTGCTACAACTACAATTTGTAACTAACTGGAACAAATTGAATATTTTCTTATTCATGGGATTTTAATGCCAGTTGGAGTTTGTACGACAACGAAGACCCAGCAGATCAGCTTAAGTGGCTTGTTGCAAAATTGACTGAAATCGAAGCCTTGGGAGACAAAGTTCACATTTTAGCCCATATTCCATCAGGAAATGCTAATTGCGTGAATAGCTGGATGAGAGAATTTAATATAATTTTGAACAGGTAGATTTTTATGAATGTTCTTAATATCACAACATAATTATATTAAAAAATTCGAATTGAAGGTTTGAGAACACTGTGGTTGCCCAATTTAACGGTCACAGTCATCACGATGAATTCTTCATCTATTATGACTGGGATGACCGCTCGAGAGCTAATGGGGTTTCCTTTATCCCGGGGAGCACCAGCGAGTGGAATCCCTACTACCGTCTTTACACTGTTGAGGGCACTGGAGATTATTATGTAGGGAATTATAACTATATTTGTGAAATTAAATAATATTAAATTCCTAAATCAGAGAATATTGGACTACGAAAATTGGTACTACAATTTGACAGAGGCAAACATGGCTGGGCCTGACGTTAAACCAAACTGGCAGAAACTATATACCTTCAATGCGGAGTATGGGACAAAAGCGACCACCCCTGGTGAGCTTGACCTTTTAGTGCACAGAATGGCTAATGATACTGCACTCAAAACGAAATATTATGGGTAAATTGGCAATCATTCTTGTTATCTCTAGAAACGCTGTTTTAAATTTTATTCAAATTTTAGATACTATTATTCAATGTCCGACCCAAAGTTAGAAGAAGGCTGTGACGAGCAATGTCAAAACCGACTGCTTTGCAACATTGTCGAGACGCTACAAGATGACCTTAGGAAATGTGATGAATTATTCCCACCTGCTAAATAAATTATTCATCACTCGCAATTTACAAACCATTTTGTTTTATTTTAGTTTTAAATTGATATTTTAACTTACCTCTGCGATAAGTGAATAAAGAAATATTACAAGGTTATCGGCAACGACCTATTTTATCACTTTGTTTTGCTGTGAAAATAATCAAAACACACACTTCACATCTAGATCAAGATGTACCAATATTAATCAGGCCATAATCTAATGAAGTGTCACAGTGACAGTTAAGAGTGTCAAGAAAAAAAAGAATAAGCTTCAAACTTTGGACAGCCTTTGATGAAAAATGATTCTTAGGGCATTCTTCCTGTTTCTCGTTGCGTCTTTGGCAACCTGCGATGCCCTTCAGGATGACGACATCGTGGACAACTTTTTGTCTTTCACCCAGGACTACAATGAGTATTACAAATCAGGAAAGATGAGTGTGCGATTGCAGGAAACAATGGACCTCATCCGCTTGCAAACTCCGTGGAAAGGCGCCAACCCAAAATTTGACCCTTTGTTTTTGCAATTAATTTCTCCTGAACAAAAGGCGCCGGTAAGTCGAAAATAGAAATTTGAAGAATATTTTTATTATTAAATTTAATATCAATGCCCATCTGAAGATAACTTGTCTTTTGTGTGATACACTGGTCAACCAAGTTCTTGGATGGATCGAAGCTGGTGAAACAAGAGAACAATTGGTCGAGCGAGCCGTCACCATTTGTCTGGACTTAAACATCCAGAAGGAAAACGTCTGCAGGGGATTGATAGAGAGCAATATTGTAAAAAAATCATATTTATATAATTTTTTGATACATAATTAACAATTATCGCAGGACATACTTCTGTTTATCTACGCTAACCGAGAAGTACGAGCGGTTGATGTCTGCGGCATGGCTTTATTCCCTGACTGTCCTCTGGACAACCCAATGTTCAATTGGACCGTGGACATATCCATCGCAGGACCAAAACCACCTGTTACGACCCCTATACTTCCCCCAGTAATTATTTTCACTGAAAATAATAAAACCGAATAAAAACTTTGGAAAATAATTTAGGAAGGTTCACCAACTTTCAAAGTGCTCCACATAAGCGATTTGCATTTGGATTTGCATTACGCGCCTGGAAGCAACGCTGAATGTGACGAACCCACGTGCTGCAGGGCTGATCAGGGCGCACCAGCTAACGAAAGTGCGGCGGCTGGGTACTGGGGAGACTACAGAGATTGCGACATGCCTTGGCACTCGTTTGTTAACATGCTCGAGCACATCAGAGACACGCACCCAGTAAAGAGATTTTTAAAATGTTAGGGTAATTTATCAAATTATCTGTTTGAAGGACATAAGTTACGTCGTTTTTACTGGAGACGTTCCTGATCACGTTGTTTGGAACACATCTTTTGAGTACAACACCGAGTTGTTCACCAGCGCGTTTAGGGAAATGTCCAGAGTGTTCAGCGTTCCCGTGTTCCCTATTCTTGGCAACCACGGACCACACCCATTAAATCAGTAGAAAAACCCATAAATAATTTTTTTTTTATATTAATAATAAATTTTAATTCCAGATTCGCAGGGCAAGACCTCTCAATTCCAAGGAACGTATCATCAAGCTGGTTGTACGAGTTGATGCGAGACTCTTGGTCCCAGTGGCTGCGTCCGGAAACTCACAATGACATTCTCAGCGGAGGATTTTACATGACTCAAGCCATCGACAATCTTTGGATCATTGGCATCAACAATAACTTCTGCTACAACTACAATTTGTATGCCATTTATTTAATAATAAAATTTCAATTTAATCCGTTTAAATTAGCTGGAATTTGTATGACAATGAAGACCCTGGTGATCAATTGAAGTGGTTGGTTAACACACTGACCCTGTTGGAATCGCAAGGAAGAAAGGTTCACATTTTGGCGCACATTCCTCCCGGTGGCGGAAGCTGCGTCAATTCATGGGGCAAAGAGTTCAACAAGATTGTCCACAGGTATAAATTTGGCTTCATATAAATGCCAAAATTATAACTAATTGTAAGAAATTTTTAAGGTTTGAGAGCACGATCACAGCTCATTTTGTCGGTCACAGCCACAGCGATCAATTTTACGTCTACTACGACCCAGAAGACCTTTCAAGGCCGAATGGAGTGGCTTTTCTCAGTGGCAGCATGACCCCGTACAGTGACCTCAACCCGCAGTACCGAATCTATACTATTGAAGGAACTTACGCCGGAACTGAATATGTACGAAAAACATAAAAAATATAATGCATGATAATTACATTAATTTTTCACACAGCGCGTGTTGGACCACGAGAATTGGTATTACAATCTAACCGAGGCAAATCTGAATGGACCAGCCGTTCCACCCAATTGGAGGAAATTGTACAATTTTAATGAGGAATTCGGAACCGTGGCGCAAATACCTAGTGAGCTTGACCAGCTTATTCACAGAATGATAAACGACACCAGCCTGATTGAAAAATACAACAGGTGCTTTGAGGAATACATAAATTCCACTGATAAGTTAAAATAACTTGATTTTTTTGTTGCATTCAGATTCCATGTGTCAATGGCTGACCCTGGTCTCGCCGGAGGTTGCGACGTAGGGTGTCAGAGGGGCTTGGTTTGCAGAATGGTCGAGACGTTGGAGGGAGATTTGAGAAAGTGCGAGGAACTGTGGCCGCCGCAGTAATTATGAGTAAAAACGCGATAGCGTTTAATTACCGTCAACGCTAATTGCAATAAAATACACCTGCAGAGTACATTGAGAATTTTATATTTTTTCCTTCCTCGTCTGCGAGAGAAAAGCGAAATTAAAAATAAAATGAAACGCCTACCGCAATCACTGTAATCAGCACGCACGTTAATTAGGGGCACAATAATCGCAAACATAAAAAGGGTCGACCGAAAGGCAACCGTTGACACTCAACACACCGTTGAAGAAATGGGCGCTTCACTTTTCTTCGGTGCGATTTTCTGCTTCCTTGCTTGGCAAAATGTCGTGGGCTCTGGTTTGGCCCAAAATAAGTATTTGCGTGCAGCCACGGGCAGCAGAAATTATGTCTATTACGACAACTTGGTTAAGGCTTACGAGTTGGATTCGCGGATTAGAAAATTTATAAGCGTAAAAACTGGACTGCAAAGAGCCGAGGTGGAACAAAACACAGAACCAAGTGACTCTGAATTAGATGGCATAGTAAGTAAGTTAAACTGTTGCAAATAATATTATTTATCAAATCACATAAACAAAATAATTTATTTCAGTAAATAATTAAGGTTTCATTTAGATTTTTATTTTAATAAACTTTTAAATTATAGCGATTTTGATTAAATAAAGCAAACAAAAAACATAGCTTGCCAGTACCACAGAAAATTTATAGTTTTTCATCCTCAGATTTACGTGCCGTGAAAGTTACTAATTACATAAATACACAAAATTCTCTTGCGTGCTTTTTCACCATCAGACAAATTTTGAAGAATTACTGACTTCGTCGAAAGCAATCCGAAAAGGGAATTTTAACCTTGTTGAATGATTTAGTCTATCGTGCCACACACACTCAGCGGATTTTGAGCTGTTGTGCATAATAATTTATTCAGGACCATCTCCGCAAACAATTAGGTTTAATCAACATGCCGGCTCGAATGCTTGGGCTAGCGTCGCGTGTTTGAAAACTAATAAATAAATTTGAAACGAGACGGGACCACGCCAACTGGCGTCACCGCAACCTGCGCGCAGGAAACGGTGCAAAAAAGCTGGCCGTAGAGCTCTAGTTGGTGCCGGACCTGAGTTTGGCGTTCGCCGCTGCCGTCGTGTGCAAATCAACCGATAATATGTAAAACAGGTCGCACCTTTCCGCAGATAAAAAATGACCCCGTTGATTCCTTTGGTGGTGCGCGCACGTCTTGCACCAATTTTTGTTGAAAACGCTAATTTTTCAAATTTCAGTTGAGCTGCGGAATGTGCTACCTGGCGGCCAACACCGTCCTGACTTGGATCAATGAGGGAGCGACGAAGGAGGAGATGGTTGAAAGGATAGTCACCTTGTGCGTGACCATGAACTTGCAGAAGGAGCATATCTGCAGGGGAATCGCCGAAGCTCACGCGGTAAGAAAAACCAAACTATTCAAACGGTGAATAAAATTTTTTTTAAAAGGACATGGCCATTTGGATGGTGAACAAAAAGAAAGGCACCGACAATCCGATCACAGCCGAGGCGGTTTGCGGGTTTGCGCTTTTCCCACAGTGTCCTCTGGAAGGACCGCTTTACACTTGGTCGCTGGACTTTGAATTTACGGGGCCGAAGCCGGAACTTCTTGAAGAGCATCCTATCCCAGTAAAATAAATATTAGTTTTAAGACAAATTAGAAATTTATTTAGCAATTTGTTAAAATTTAAGGAAGACGCCCCAACATTAAAAGTGCTCCACTTGACAGATGTGCACGTCGACCCTCACTACACCCCTGGGTCGAATGCCGAATGTGACGAGCCGATGTGCTGCAGAAAAGATCAAGGCGAAGTAAAAGATCCCAAGGACGCGGCGGGATTTTGGGGTGACTACAGAAATTGCGACACCCCAATGCACGCTTTCAAAGATCTCATCAAACACGCTGCTAAACAACACACAGTAAAATTTGACTGAAAATTAAATAATTTTGTCAAGAGTGACTTTTCCAGAATCTCGACTACGTGATTTTTACCGGCGACGTAATTGACCACTTCATTTGGGCGACCGGCAAACAGTCCAACGTAGAAACAATAAAAACCGTGATGGAGGAAATGAAGCAGGCCTTCAGCGTCCCGATTTTACCAATAATTGGCAACCACGAAGCGCATCCAGTTAACGTGTAACTTGACGATGAGACAGTTTTATTGCGAATTTTACTAATTGTTTTAATCAGATTTTCAGGTCTCCATCCTGAAATTCCCGAAGAGCTTTCTTCCAACTGGGTGTACGCATTAGCTGCTGAAATGTGGTTGCCAGAAATGACAGAGGCTTCGAAAGAGACCGTGAGAAAGGGTGGTTTTTACGCACACGAAATAAAACCAGGCTTGGTCGTCATAGCCATCAACAATAACTACTGCTATCATCTAAATTGGTACCTAAAAAACATCTAAAGAATAAAAAAAAATTTAATAACTGTTTTTAGGTGGCTGCTTTACGATAATAAGGATCCCACCGGACAACTGCAATGGCTCGCCGAGCAACTTTTGGAGGCTGAAAAGGCACAGAAAAAAGTGCACATTCTGGCTCACATCCCCGCTGGCTCAAGTAGTTGCTGGGATGTTTGGAGCAAAGAGTACAGAAAACTGATCCACAGGTGAATATAAAATATATAACATCGTAGAAATAAAAAAATCAATATATCCTAAATGATAGATTTGAAAATACAGTGGTGGCACAATTTCATGGCCATACTCATTACGATCACTTTAATTTGTACTACGATTTGGAAAATCCAAGCCGAGCGATCAGTGCCGCATTTGTCGGAGGTGGAGCGACGGCCTACACCGACGTTAATCCCAACTACAGGGTTTACACAGTAGACGGAGTCAGGGAGGGCTCCACGTTTGTAAGATTATTTTATAAACATTGTTCTTAAGTTTCACAAAAAAAAAAAAAAAAAACAGAGGGTACTGGACCACGAAACTTGGTACTACAACCTAACAGAGGCTAATCTGGCGGGGCCGGACGTTCCCCCAAACTGGCAAAAGTTGTACAATTTTAAAGAGGCCTACGGTCTTGCATCTCTACACCCCAAAGATTTGGACGCGTTCGTCACCAACCTTGTCAAGGACAAAGATTTACAAGACAAATATTACGGGTTTGTTTTTTAATGGTTAGTAAAAAATATCATTGTTAATTAAACAAAACAAATTCCAGTTACTACGTTAAACTCGGAGACTCGTCTTTGGAGAAAGGCTGCAATGATAAGTGTAGGAAGTCTCTAATTTGCGACATTGTGACTACGGTACACACGGATGACGCGAAGTGCAAATCTATGCCTTTTGAATCCAATAACGCGTTGAAAAGGAAGAAGCGAGACAAAGAAGCTGCAATACGGATTGAAACATAAAAAAATCTAAACGGTTTTTAGCCGAGTGGCTCTGCTTTTAATTTATTTGTGCATTAAAAAAATAAAGATTTCTTTGGATAATTAAAACTGGCTTTAAATTCCTCCCTCATTTACATTATACTACACACAAAAACCCAAAAATATAAAATATCTGCTGCGCGCAGGAAATATTTTGGCTATTTTGCTTTTATTTTTACCTGTTTTTATCCATTTGTCAGCGAGGTCTTTTAAGCACTCTTTTAATTTCTTATGAAATAAACTGGGATCTATAAATTTAACAGATTTCTTCAATTATTCACTTTGAGACGTTTTGATACTTTTACTTAGTAAAACTCTGCACGTTCATTCCTTAACTTACATTGTGAAATTTATGAAATCATTTTATATTCTTAAAATAGAGCTTTTTTCAAGATTAATGCAGCGATATTAGTTGACAGAATCCTAGATTCTTATCACTGTTGTTAGATCAGGCGATCGCATCTTTTGACAGTTTGTTCTGATTTTTAGAAATGGGAGAAAAATAGGTTGAAGCACAATTATATTTTTTAAACTTGGATGATTTTTTAATTAAATTAATTTTTCAATAAAAAAAGGTTGGATTTTTTAGTAATTTTAAGACTTTTCTAGAGTTTTGCTTAGTAAGAGTAACCGCAATTAGCGACGATTTTCTTATCTTACTGCGTGTTTGAAACATGTGAATCTCATAACCTTATCTATCACAATCCCTGTCGTTGGTATATAATCAGGAGACCGGCTTGGCAATTAGCGCACTGTTTTAATAATGCGTCTACTGATTGCGTCTCTCCTGCTGCTGTCCTGCGGGGTGGCTCTGGCCGTCGGCCAGATCGACTTCAAAAATTTACCCATCAAGATAAATGAATATCTTAATTCAAAAATTATGACGCCGGAAATGGAAAAGACGTTTGAGTTATTTCGGCAGAGGAAGACAATGAAACCTTACACTAGCACGTTTGACATGCCACTGCTTGATGGACTCGACGAAAAGGAAATCAGCAAGGTACGCACATTTAAAAAATAAAAATTAAGTGACAAAAGAATATAATTATGTATGATTGTAAAATAGGCAGTTTGTGACACGTGCACTTTAATGGTGGACACAATTTTTTCGTGGATTGATGCCGGTGACACGCGCCAGCAGATCATAGATAAGTACGTTACACTTTGCACTGACACCAATTTTGCTAGCCCGAACGTGTGCCGTGCCACAGCCGAAATCAGATTCGTAAGTTTCAGCAAAGAAAAAAATTAATTCCGATTGTAAAAATTCAAATTAAAAGGATCTAGGTTATTGGTTATATACAACGAAGAACGGCACCCAGTACCCTATCACGGCTCAAGATGTGTGTGGATTTAATTACTTCGCCGACTGTTGGGTCGGAGGGCCGCAATACGAATGGACTTTGGATCTAAACTTTTTAGGACCAAAACCTACACCCGACACTCCCCAGCTGCCAGAAGTGAGAATTTGAAAATTTTGTTTAAAAAAATTAAAATAGAAAATTTAGCCAAGCTCGCCGACTCTGAAAGTCCTGCAGTTCACCGACATTCACATAGACCCAAATTATTTGGTTGGTGGCAACGCCGAGTGCGAAGACCTTAACTGCTGCAGGTTCGATCAGGGAGCACCGGCAAACTCCAGTGCCGCAGCAGGATACTGGGGAGACTATCGAGATTGCGACACCCCTTATCATGCCTTCGAGAATATGCTACAGCAGGCTGCTACTCACACAGTAAACTGAAAATAAAACGCTTAAAATTTTATCTAAGGATTGTAAAACTCTTAGGACATTGCGTACATTATTTTCACAGGAGACATCATTGACCACGGCACGTGGGCCACTTCCACAAGTACCAATCGCGACTCAATCATTTACGCCTTTACATCAATGGTGAATTATTTCCCTAACGCTGTAATCTTGCCAATCGTGGGAAATCACGAGTCTCATCCCACTCACAAGTAAGACGCCAGTATAATCTCAAACACGCCCTAACCATCTTTATTAGTTTTGTTTCCGACCTGCCTGAGGTCCCTGCAAGCATTTCAACTGGCTGGTTGTATTCCATCGCTGAATACATTTGGAGCGCCTGGATCCCAAACGCTAGGGAAACCATTCTGAAAGGTGGTTTTTACTCCTATCAGGTCAATCCTGGACTTAAGGTCATCGGCCTGAATAACATTTTCTGCTACAATTACAACTGGTAAGTTAAATGTAAATAAAAATCAACGCGAGGCTAACAATTTCTGGCTAGGTGGTTGCTCTACGAAAATGAGGACCCTGCAGGTCAGCTTATCTGGTTCGCCCAAGAGCTGTTAGCCTCCGAGCAGCAAAATCAAAAAGTGCACGTTTTGGCACACATCCCCAGCAGCTCAGACTGCATGCCCAATTGGCAGAAAGAGTACCTTCGCATCCTGGACAGATTTGAAAATACGATTGTTGCGATGTTCCATGGACACACTCACAACGAACATTTCAACATTTATTACGACCCAAATAACCGCACCAGGGCAACTGGAGTAGGTTTCATCGGCGGTTCAGGCACCGCCTTTAGCAATGTTAATCCCAACTACAGAATTTATACCATTGATGGCGACTACCAAGGATCCTCCTACGTAAAATCCCTAATTTACTAAAATCCTTTTTCACTTTTTAATAATTTATAATTTTATAGAGAGTACTTGACCACGAAACTTGGTCTTTTAACTTGACTGAAGCCAACTTGAATGGACCCGATGTCCCACCCACGTGGACTCAATTGTACAGCTTCAAGGATGCATTTGGGCTAAGCTCTCTGCTACCCCAAGACCTTGACGCTTTTGTTTCTCGACTTGCTAATGACGCTAACCTGCAGGACTTGTACTATCGGTAAAAATTTAAAAAAAAAAAAAAGTGAAGAAACGCATTTGCTAAAAGAAAATTTCAGCCTTTACTGGACTGCTGGAGATCCGTCCCTTGCTGCCACTTGTGACGTTGCATGCAGAAGGAACCTCGTTTGCGAGATAGTCAGAAACCTTCAAGGAGATGATTCAAAGTGTGCCGATTTTCTTCCTTGATTTGTAAGCTGAATTTAAACCGGCCAAAATGGAAATAAAGAATAAATAAAAATTGCAACACTCACATTGGTGTTTAAAAAGTGACGTCTTGAGATGTCTGCGAGGGTGAAGAACTGCCAGAGCTCAAAGTCTCATCCTTGGCATTGAGTGGGGTTGCAGGCGACGCAGGGTGCGAATGCTTCCCTTCTCGGCTGGCATCCTTGCTCTTGTGCTTGTGGTGCTTATGCTTGTGCTTGTGTTTCTTTTTGTCCTTTTTTTTCTTCTTGCTCTGCAAGAATAATTTTAGATGAGATTAAATACTAAATTCTTTTTATTATCTTACCTTGCTTGGTTTGCCTTCCTCTTTAGTGTGCTTTTCACTTCCACCTTCCTCCTTGAACATCCCAGGCAAAAATCCTGTTGGTCCTTGAGAGCTCCCCATCATGCCTGGCAATGACTGCGAGTTGTCCGAAAAGTAGTTACTGTCAATCTTGGGTGGTGGGATTGGTGGCTGGTCCTGCGCATATAATTTATTGTTGTCAGTTCTCTAAACAGTAAAAAAAATTGCATACCTTAGCCTCAATTTCTACAGTAACCAACTCGACTATTTGATTTTCCTCTAAAAGTATTGGAGACATTCTAGCACGCTTGCTTTCTCCATCAGGCAATAATTCAGTATCGGCCTAGGCAAAATAAATTGATTAATTTTTTACACCGTGTGAAAATTAAGCTCACTTCTCTTTTCAGGGCTGGTTTATTTAGAGCAAAGTTTTCAGTGTAGCACAATGGTCTCCTCATTCCGTAAAGGACATAGTAAAGATCGACAAAATCGCATCTCAGTTTGGAATCGTAATATAAATTTTGACTGTAAAATAAAATCCAAGGAGAATTAAAAATAAATAAATAAATAAAATGGGGGAAATACTTGATGTTGTTCCACAGCCTGGAAGCAAGAACTGACGTATCTACTGGACTTCCAGCAGCAATGTCAAATGGAGGTGAGTCAATCAGCATCCTAACGACTTTGTGTCGGATTGGAGGCTCTGGATCACTTTCAGCAATATCCAGTAGAAAGTCCAAATCTTCAGATGTTCCATCAGCTCTTTGGTAATCAACCAATGCACTCAAGCCCGCAAGACGAACATCTGCATTTAATTAAATTGCATTCCTTGATGAACAAATAGAAATGATAATTACCGAGACACTGCCCATATGCAGCATACGAGCGGAAAATTGCTGGTGAGCTCGGAATGTGGCCAAACTTCTGCAATTTTCTTATTGCACCTAAGCAGGCCACAGTTACTCTCATTTTGTAGCAAGGGAGCAACTTTTCCAGATTGAGGCACCTGGTAATCTCCTCAACCACAAGTTTTGTTTCCCCTGTCAAGCTTTCAGACGTGATGCCCCCAGCTCTGCAAAATTAGTGTAAAAATGGGAATCAATTTCCGTTTATGGACATACTTGGCAGTGAGCATGGAAACAGTAGGTGTGACTGTTGCTCCTAGAGCTTCGACCAAGGCTGCTCGATAATAATTGTCCGAAAATCGATTTTTCGAGTTGTCGTTGAAGCGGAAGAGGTCAAGCAAAAATCTTATCACCTCCGGAGGGCAAATTCCATGTGCATTACGCAGACCAGCCATTGCCAATGGAATTGTCTGAAATTTATGGTTTACTTTTATTTTGTTTTTCGTCAAGCAAACAGACTCACCTTCTGCAAGAAATACAACTGGAGATTGGTGAAATCGTTTTGCCTGACAACATGAGGGCACGAAAAAGATCCAAACAGCTTTCGAAAGATTGCAAGCATCGCTGGTGGACCTGCCCATCCACTAACCATAGCATTGGCGACCTGCAGTGATTTTTTCTTACTAAAATCCAACAATTAAAATAAAAAGAGCTTACTTTAGTAAGACAATGAGCAGCTCTTAGCCGAACTCTAATATAAGCTTGCTCATTCTCAATGGTGTCCGTCAAGGCCAATCGAGTGGCAGGTGTCGAGTGTTGCTCTAGAGCTATGATTGCCTCAGACTGAGCCGTGACATCCCGTTCGTGCCTCAGTTGGTACTGCCACATGTAATCGGGCTGCTGAACTTTACTCGCTCTGATCAAAGTCATCTCAGGGTCAACTCTAACCCACAAGACAGGTGAATCAGCACTGCAAGAAGTATAAAATAGAATTCTTATTCTCATAAATTATTTTATATTTACTCCATAGCGCTGAGGTCCATGTCAACTTCTTCTCCCGTGCAGAGGGGAATTTTCTTCTTCTTGTTCCTCCTCGACTTAGAGTGACAAGTTAAATCTGCCCTAGCAACATTTCCCTCAATTTGCAGTGTGTGCTTGAAAGTGCCGTCAAGTTCCTGGAGTGCAACTACAAGGGGACCCAGATACCGTCGGATTCCTTTCTGACCAATTTTCTCTTGGCGCAACTCAAGCTCAACAGTGTTTCTGCAAGATTATAAGTATAAATGTGATAAATTTAAATTTTATTGCAAATATTCAACCTTTTTCTGTTAAATATAAACTGCAGACTAAAGTGTGCATGTCCTTGTGTTCGAACCCATGTGTCAATGAAACTTTCCATGTCTTTGCCAGAAACTGTGAACACAGCTTTGGAGAAAACTGTGGTGGAGACGGTCAGATGGTTCCACGCATTCACAGACGAGATGTTGTACATTTTTTGTTGACTGGCCGTGGTAGCCAAAACTAGTTGCTTGTTGAAAACCTAAAAAATTTGGCTCAGGTTAAATCGTGAACTTGTTACATGTCCATATAATTTTACCTGTAAAAGCAGTTCATGTCCGATTCTTTGCTCTAACATTCTGATTATCAAGTGGGATTTCTTTCTCATTATTTCAAAGTATTTTGGACTCAACGTGTGCAAGCTTCCGATTGGGAACTGGAAGAGAGGCGAGTTTGACTGAGGACCCCCTATCAGATAAATGACTCATTGAAGCAAAACAATATAATCTCATTTAGCGCTCAAATTTACCGTGAGACTTTCCATGTTTGTGATGGTGATGATGATGATGAGAGCTCTGAGAGTTTTCTGTGTCTTGAGTCGTTGGCAAAGGTGCTGGAGCCTGTGATGGATCAAGAACGATTCCCCCCATTTCTTGTTCATATTTGACAATGTCTTGCATTTCCTATATAATTATGGAATGAAATATATTAAATTTTTTCACTCTAAAATTCCAAGACTAAACATACTGAGTGGATGTAATCCAGGTACTCATTGTCTCCAAAACATTTTTTAGAAAAGAGACCAGTCAGGTAGGTTGCAATTCCGTGACAAAGCCAAAGATCTGACCAACGCTCCATTGTGATGAAGCAGCCAAAAAACTGCTCTGCAATGGCCTGGGCCATGGATTTGCGAGTCAAGTAGACTTGATCCACAATAGGGGCTCCATGAAGCAGGTAAGTGCTAAAAGAAAACAATCTGAGTCAATACATAGGTTATCACTTTATCAAACAAAATTTACCTGAATAGACCCATCGTGGCATAAGGCCGAACATCATCTACTGCTTGGTCAATGAACACTTGCTTGTAGCAAGTATAGGGGTATCTATATCAAACATTAAAATAAACAGTATTTTTCCTGCAAATAAATACTGACCTAGCTGAGAGGGTTTCTTCGTAAAACTCAAATGACTCATGCATGTATTTTACAGACGACTTCAGAATTGGCATTAGTCCTGGTAAGCAGAAATGTGTGACCTCGTGCATCGTTGGGTCAACAAAAACTTCAAATGGCCTGAGAAGTTTATAATTAGAAAATCATTTTAAATTTTTTAAATAGTACTGACCCAACTGCCAGCCCAATGTGTGGGGCGGCTGTTGGGGTGGTGAGAGAGTAGTAAAAAGTTTTTCTCCGCATGTCAGGTGTGTACACGACCTCCATTAATTCTCCACTTGCCACCGCAATCATAGATTCGTCTACAGTGAATTCCAGTCTCCATGGGCATGGCTCTGAAAACGTGTCCACACATGGGAACCAGAGTCGAGACGAATTGGCGTAGCCATTGGTGAACATGTGAGCACCCCTCTGCACATACAAAAAATGTGGTTTTAAATGAAAAAATAATTACCATCAGTACTTTACCTCTGCTAAACTTCCTTCGCCTTCTGGAATGACAAAATGCAGCCCAGATTTTGGTTCTTCAAGAGAAAACTCAATTCCAATCTTCAGAGGTCGGCCCTCTTGAAAAAGTGGCCAAGACTGCTCTGGAAAGGTTAGCAATAGCTCCCCGGAGCCTCTGTCCGTGTCCGTTGCCTGCGCTGCTTTAAGGTGAGCAGGCGAAAAATTCTCGAGCGATTTCCTTCAGAAAAAAAGCAATACATGTATTTTTAATTTCCAAAAATTAGATTTATTTATTTTACTTGTCGTTGTTTTCATCTGTTGGGTAGACTTCAAGAAAGGGGTCAAAATACTGAAACTGCACTTCATAGTTGCCATTGAGGACAACTCGGTAAACACGAATTTGCTTTGCGCTGAGGAAAATGTAACGAAGGTTGTCCTTCAAGGGAATTATCGTCAGCTCAGAGTACCCCTGCAAGAAATAAAATAATCATTTACAGACAAAAACGAACAAAAGGACAAATAATTACAATCACGCTTTGCCGCTGGAAATTAATTCCTGTGAGACTGACGAGTTGATGTGCTGAAAAATAAAGAAGTGGAAAAAATTAGGTGCATCATATCAATGAAATTAAGTTTACCAATTTGCGATAATTATGAAAAGAGTTTTCAAATAAAAAAAGTAAACATACAAAGTTTGAAATGCCTCTTTAGCTCAGGTTTTTCTTTCTTCGTTTTGCTACTGCCGGTCTTAGAGTCTGACGATTTACTCATCTTACTTGAGAGACCCATGTAGCTCGTTGGTTTAGAGCATTTCATGGAAATTAATTTACTTATACAGTCCGCAACAACCGTCCATGTAATCGGAAAAACTTATTTCGTTGCCTGTTTCTTTAAAACCGGCGAGAAACATCAAACAAGCCGCCTCGGCGCTACTATAATTATATCTTAATAATGTTTTGCCCTCCTTGGTTTAGCCTTTGCTCAAAGTTTTGTTTGCTATTTCAAGAGTCGCAATAAGACATAAGGAGAAACTCCTATCCCACTCTTCAGCCACAAATTGTGCGAACGATTCTCACGAACGCGACAACTTTTGCTGGATTTGGCTGCCCGGCAAAAAGTCAATGTAAAATGGTGTGTTGGTGGGGGAAGGCAGTGCGCGGTGAGAGGGGTAACAGTGCAACTCCGTTCGCTGGATTTGGCTGCCCGCGCGGCTCGGCCACATTAAATATCCAAACTGCAGATTTCTGAGTTTTATTTTCAGTTTCTTTTTTCTGCTTCAATTTAAAAAATAAATTATTTAACAACAAATTATAATTTAAAAATGCTTAGAGTTACTTTTTAAATTAATTGACGGGTTTATTTAAAAATGCGACTGCGAATGCTGGATTTGACTGCCCGCGCGCGGCTCGAGTACATAAAATATACAAACTCCAGAATTCTGAATTTTATATTCATTTTCTATTTGCTGCTTCAATTTAAAAACTGAATTATTTAACAATAAATTATAATTTAATAATGCCTAGACCTACTTTTAAATTTTTCACGGGTTTATTTAAAAATGCGACTGCGAATGCTGGATTTGACTGCCCGCGCGGCTCAGCCAGCACATTAAATTGATTATATACTTTGCTTAATTTTGTTTTCAGCTTGGTTTGCTGCTAGAATTTGAAAACAAAATTAATTATCAATAAATTATAATTTTATGATGCTTAGAGCTAATTTTTAAATTTATTTCACGGGTTTAATTTAAAATGCGACTGTGAATGCTGGATTTGACTGCCCGCGCGCGGCTCGAGTACATAAAATATACAAACTTCCAGATATCTGAATTTTATTTTTAGTTTCTATTTGCTGCTTCAATTTAAAAACTAAATTATTTAACAACAAATTATAATTTATAAATGCTTAGAGCTACTTCTTAAATTTTTCACGGGTTTATATGAAAATGCAACTGCGAAGCTGGATTTGACTGCCCGCGCGCGGCTCGACTATACATAAAATATACAAACTCCAGATATGATTTTATATTCATTTTCTATTTGCTGCTTCAATTTAAAAACTGAATTATTTAACAATAAATTATAATTTAATAATGCCCAGAGCTACTTTTAAATTTTTCACGGGTTTATTTAAAAATGCGACTGCGAATGCTGGATTTGACTGCCCGCGCGCGGCTCGACTATACATAAAATACAAAGTGCAGATTGCTGAATTTTTTTTCAGTTTCTTTTTGATGCTTCAATTTAAAAACTAAATTAGTTAACAACAAATTATAATTTAAAAATGCTTAAAGCTACTTTTAAATTTTTCACGGGTTTAATTGAAAATGCGACTGCGAATGCTGGATTCGGCTGCCCGCGCGCGGCTCGGCCCATTAAATAATACAAACTAAGCTGCAATTTGCTGAGTTTTGTTTTCAGATTCTTTGTGATGCTAGAATTTACAAAATTAGAATAGTAACTAATACTTCATTAGGGATTATGACAACTGATTTTTTTTTTAAATAAACGTGTTAAATTTGATATGCGACTCCGTTCGCTGGTTTTGGCTGCACGCGCGGCTCAGCCACATTAAATGCGAAGTGTTGATTGCTGAATGTTGTTATCAGTTTCTTTTTGCTGCTTGAAAAAAAAGAAATTAAATTAACTAATAATTCTTTATTAGCGATGTTTACAACACTAATAATTTTATTTAAATGAACGCGCTAAATTTAATATTGCGGCTACGTTTGCTGGATTAGGCTATTTGGTTGCATCATCAATTAAAACAATTGTGTGAATTGAAAAATTAGTTTATTTTTTAACTAAATACCTTCATTTAATAGAATAAACAAAAAGGAACTTCAATTGAAAGCAAATTTTTAGTCCAATAAGATTTTATTTTTAATTATACAATATGTTGTTGAAATGAAGAGATATTGGCTTTTCCTCATTACGAAAATTGTTCGTCAACCAAATAGCCTAATCCAGCAAATGTAGCCGCATTATTAAATTTAGCGCGTTCATTTAAATAAAATTATTAGTGTTGTAAGCATCGCTAATAAAGAATTATTAGTTAATTTAATTTTTTTTATTCAAGCAGTAAAAAGAAACTGATAACAACATTCAGCAATCAACACTTCGCATTTAATGTGGCTGAGCCGCGCGTGCAGCCAAAACCAGCGAACGGAGTCGCATATCAAATTTAACACGTTTATTTAAAAAAAAAATCAGTTGTCATAATCCCTAATGAAGTATTAGTTACTATTCTAATTTTGTTAATTCTAGCATCACAAAGAATCTGAAAACAAAACTCAGCAAATTGCAGTTTGTATTATTTAATGGGCCGATCGAGACGCGCGCGGGCAGCCGAATCCAGCAATCGCAGTCGCATTTACAATTAAACCCGTGAATAATTTAAAAAGTAGCTCTAAGCATTTTTAAATTATAATTTGTTGTTAAATAATTTAGTTTTTAAATTGAAGCAGCAAATAGAAAATGAATATAAAATCATATCTGGAGTTTGTATATTTTATGTATAGTCGAGCCGCGCGCGGGCAGTCAAATCCAGCATTCGCAGTCGCATTTTTAAATAAACCCGGCAATAAATTTAAAAAGTAGCTCTAGGCATTTTTAAATTATAATTTGTTGTCAAATAATTTAATTTTTAAATTGAAGCAGCAAATAGAAACACAAAAAAAAATTCAGATATCCGGAGTTTGTATATTTTATGTACTCGAGCCGCGCGCGGGCAGTCAAATCCAGCATTCACAGTCGCATTTTAAATTAAACCCGTGAAATAAATTTAAAAATTAGCTCTAAGCATCATTAAATTATAATTTAGTGTTAATTAATTTTGTTTTCAAATTCTAGCAGCAAAGCAAACTGAAAACAAAATTAAGCGAAGTATATAATCAATTTAATGTGCTGGCTGAGCGGCGCGGGCAGTCAAATCAAGCAAACAAGTCGCATCGTACCCCTCTGTCCGTACGCTTCCCCACCACCAGACCGAGCAGCGATTTCCAGCAAATTTTGTCGCGTTCAGGAGAATAATTCAAATTGAACAAATTGTGCTCGCGCACAGAGTTATGTACAACTCTGTGTGCTCGCGGTATAATCGGTTTTCTTATCCTTTCGACTGACTCTCCGGCGTGCCACCTGTCGGCAAAATTTGCTCACTACTCTAATGCACAGGCTTTATGAGTGCTTGCTTTTTCCGCAATTTTTTGATTCCGTGTTAAAATTTGGAAACGACGGTGAAAATGAATTGTTGCAAATTGTCTCGCATGGATATTATAAATAACTAGAATAACTTTGCATGCTTTTCTTTAAATTAATCAATTAATTTTGCAGAATATATCTTCAGATAAAAAAACCCTTAAAATTAGAATTATTAACGTACAAATTTTTATTTAAGTGGCGCGCTTAAATAAAAGGGAGATATTTAACTTAGCATTATTATTTATGAAAATATTATCAAATATTTTATCAAGATCTAGATTTATTGTATTGTGTAGTTTTAATTTCCAAAATACAATAAATTTTATTATCAGAGACAGCCTGGAGAATTGGGACATTTTGACGTATGAGTCGTATCACATTTGGATTTAAATCATTGGGATCACTGGAGCGTCCAACTAGAGGTGGGTGGTGTTGCTGAATAACTGGCGTGTGACTCTGCAAAGTAGGAATGACTGGGATTCGAAGACGAATAGCTGATGGACGGTGCAGATGATGAACTGTGACGTGACGGTTTGGACTAGAGATGGTAACTGGAATCGGAGTCCTAGTCTCTTCGCTTCGCAGCCTGCTGATTAGAGGCAAAATGTGGATTGGGGATTCGAGAGTATGTTCTTCCTCTTGGGCGTCTTTGCTGGGTGTTTTGTGCAACCGTCATTATGAATTCGTACTGCACAGGGTCCAAAATGGATTTGAGATTCGTTACTGCATGACGACATTCTCGGCCTCTGATTTAGTCACCTCCCTCTTCTGGTAATTTTTTTTCATTTACTTGAGATTTTTGGACTTTAGGATGAGCTGGTAAAGAAAGGGCACTGTTGAAGAGCTCTAGAACAAAATCAAATTATTAAATATTACTATTATTTTCACTTCAAGAAACCCACTTTTAGAAGCGCTCCTTTTTCTTCGCTGTTTTGGTGCTTTATAATTATTCTCCTTTTCGTCAGAATTCGGCAAACCCTGCTTAATTCTCTTGTACCTCAATTTCAGTCTCACTTTCTGACTTAAATGTGACTCTTCCTTCAAATACTTCATCACTTTAATTTAAAGGAACAACTAAATCTAAAAAAATTTTTGCTCCATGATTTGAAATACAACTACAGGTGGAAAATGAATTAACATCGTACAATTTTTTAAGTACTAATATTTCTTGACGTTAAAATATCCTAGCTAGGAATTAAAATGATTAAGGCATTAGTAAAATAGATGTAAAATAAATGAACAAAGACCTGCGTTAAAGGTGTTACTAGCAACTACAGCGCTGAAGGGCCAAAAAATATCCATGAAATTCAGAAATATAAAGAACCAAGGCAAGGCATTTTGTTTACGGTATAGTACGGTACGCAGTGCTCAACAGCTGCGATTCCATCACCGCTCTGAAACACCGCGCGAAACCACCGAAACCGCTTCCCTATCTTTTAACACGCGCGGGTACATACCCGCGGAGAGCTAGTTTAACGCGATAACCGGTCGAGTTTCCCCTTATGTCTTATTGTCTGAGTCGTCTCTTAAGTGGGCGCGGTCCAACAACCTATTTTACCTATTCAGACAGCCATTAAAAATGTTGGCATAAAAGGCGGGAGTCTTTTTTCCATGAAAAAATTTGTAACTGATATAACTGACTAACAGTAGTTGTACGCAAACGCGTTTAATAAAAGCATTATTATTATTAACGCGTTTCTTTCTAACGCGTTTAAGAAAAGAATTATTATTTGTTGTCTTCTCAATGAATGGTGAAAAATAAATAATATAGAGGCAATAATTATCAAAGCATCATATAAATCTGATATAGAAATGAATTCCAATATTGAGTGCTGAGACCACAGCCCATTCCAAGCCCCATACCATCATGCCAATACTTTAAAATTCACAAAAATAATAACAGGCGTTTCTTTCAACTTAAAAAAGGTTAACGTAAATTTTGCAAAATTTTGTTTATTATAATTAATTATTTGTGTTCATAAAAAAGGCATAAAAATATTGCTTAAACTTTAAACACTAACATAAAATCATCATTTAGAAGTTGGCAATAAGCCAGTAGTGTAATCACTAACACATAGTTTGATTAAGGATTAAGCACTGGGAGCTTGCATTTAAAAATCAGCATTCTTTACAATTATTTGGCAAGTATCCATGAATCTCAATTTACAAAATATTATTTTTAATTGCATATATTTTAACCGGTTTTTCCATAATATGAATTTTCTTCTGGCTGAAGAACTATATATCCCAATAAGAAAAAAATATTAGAAAAGCAATTTTGGTTAAAAGATGCTTTCTGTGTCTCTTTTTTTTTTGCATTGTTGTTGATTATCAAAATTAAATCTGCTTCACTTTTTAATAATGGATGTATAAATAACGTAGTCAAATTATTTACTCGGACAAAAATACAAAAACAGCATCTCAGTCAAATAGGAAGCAACCTTCAATGACAAACTGAACAAAATTGCAATTATGCAAGGAAAACATCGGTTGAACTTTCAATAGGCACTCTGCATATAGGACATAACTGGATGCCTTCAGCACAGCCGCGGCAGCAGGCAATGTGTTTGCAAGGCATGAATAGCACTTCCTTCCTGGCATCCATGCAGATGCAGCATTCTATGCTTGCATTATCAGTTGATGGTCCTGCTTGAGGCTCTGGGGCAGTGGATGTAGAGGGTGTAGAGGATGTTCGAGTCACACTTGATGCTGAGGCCACAGGAGGAGTATTGGACGCTAGAAAACAATAAATATTGTAACAAAAATTTCCAAAAATTTAAAATGCTTACCTGTGGTGCCTTGTGGTCTTGTAGTGCTTTGGACTGATGCACTAGGTACCACCCGAGAAGTGTGGCTTGGAGCGAGAGCTAGATTTTTCAAGTTGACATTTATTTTATTTAAGTACAAATATATACTACTCTTACTGGAATTTTGAAATGAAATTCTTCTCCTATTATGCTGAACGATGGCCACTCTTGGAACTGCAGCAGGCGCTACAAAATTATATATTATTTCAAATTAGTACGTAAATTTACTGAGAGGACTTTTAATTGCTTGGCCTGAAAATTCCCGACATATCAGCCGAAATGTTATCAATGATTCGCATACCAGAGGCTGTTTGTTTCCACAAAGAGCCTCGGGCTGAGCATTGATCCCATGATGGCTGAGCAACCCACTGATCAGAAGCACTCCAACCACTGAGCCACCAGGCTTGATTTAAAACTTTTGGTTTAACAGAAAATCAAGACAATAAAAATGGATATTATACCTCCAGTTAGGGCTGGAGGGTTCCTCTGCTGGTTATTTGCCGGGTTTGGCGCAGCCAAAACTTGGGCTGCAGGTGGTTGGCCCTGCAATGCTGCCCTGTATCTAGGACGCACAGGGTCCGCACCTTCCAAGTGTATTCTCTGCCTTTCTCGAATCATTCGAATATACTCCGCTTCTTGAGCATGAGCAACGTCGCGCTCGCGAACAGCACCAAAGTTTTGGGCAACATCACGAACTTGCTCAAGTCTAGCAACCAAACGCACTCGATTTCTATCTCGGGCACGGTCTCGCCGTTCTTGGTCAGCACGAACAGCTTCACTAATTTGCTCAAGTCGAGCATCCAAACGAGCTCGACTCCGGGCAGTGGCAAGCTCTTGTTCACGGGCAGCACGTTCTTGTGCACGCAGTCTGTCACCGACAGCAGCCATCCTGTTGTCAATTTCTGCAATTTTTTATTATTTTCAAAAGGAGCAACTACAATAACTGATGATTTACCCCTCCTGGCCCTCATATAATCAGCATCGAGCTCAGGAAGTTCAGGCAAATGGACAAGTCTGGCTTGTTCCACGTGTTCTAAATGTCTTGGATAGGGTGGTGGGTTGACAGCTGGAGGTGGCCTGAGAGGATTTTCTTGTGGCATAAAAAATTGTACAGGCTCAAAATTATCTTCCAATCTGGGCGGAAAATGCATTTCCACCTCTTCTTGGAAGCGCACGCGTGGAACAGGATTAACTGCAGGAGGAGGCCTTTGCCTTGGATCATCATTTAGCGTAAGTCGAGATTGCCTCATGACACTGCAAAATGGTAAAAAGGCGAAAATAGGTTAAATTAGTACTTTTGACTTAACACCTTTTACGTGGAATTACGTTCCGAGACGCGAGATACTGAGACAAAACCAGTGTAAAAAAGTTAGAAAATTCCTGTTGTGATAATAAACAATTTTAATTTACTTTGTGAAAAAAAGGAAGAAAGAGTCGGACGAGGGGGTGGTTTGCTGGCGAAGGTCGCGAGCTCTCTCTTTTTCGTTCTCTGCAGGTTGCTAAGAAGCAGCCTGCAGTCGTATTTGTGCGCCGAGCAAAGCATCATCTTCTCGCAGCTCGCTGCGGGTGGAATTTGATTTGCTAGGCAAAGTGCTGCTGATGAGGCTTCAATAGCCGAAACAGCTGTCCAGCACAAAACAATACGGACAGATTGGGGTGGTTTTAAAGAGTTTTAATTTTGGGAAATTTTCGCCCTCAATTAACATTGTTTATTATCACAACAGGAATTTTCTAACTTTTTTACACTGGTTTTGTCTCAGTATCTCGCGTCTCGGAACGTAATTCCACGTAAAAGGTGTTTAGTCAAAAGTACTAATTTAAATTATTTCCCGTTCCGAGTGGTTTCTTTGGGTTTTTAATTCTCAAAAAAAAAAGAGAAAATAAGGGTAAGTTATTTGAAAAAACACAAAAACTGGTAGTTAAGCGCGGTTTAAGCGTACAGTAAAAAAATATTAATATTACAAACGATTTTTTACGGTAATAAATAACGAGATTGTTTGCTGAGCTAAGTAATATTTGTGAATACTGAATACTTACAATTGTTGTGCGGCGCCTAAATTTACTGGAAAACACTCGTTGCTGCTGCTGTCATCTTCTGAATCATCGGACATAATTCTGAGAGCATGCTGTCTAGAGGGACGTTTAACTTTTCCACCAGAGCTGCCTGCACCTGATGACTTCCTCAAAACCTTTCGTGCCCGAGAATTGGCGTCGCCAGAAGAGGATCGCCTTTTAGCAGCATCTGGCGTGAAAGGAGACGATCTTCTTGAAGAGGTCGAGGGTCCTAGTTGGTTTGTACTTTGGCTACTTGATGGACCCGGAACTGCTACATCCGAGCCTCCAGCACCACTAGAGCTTCTCGCGGCTACCGTAGAATCAGGCAGCCCAGTCTCAACCGGAGAGGAAGGAACAGAGTTTGAAGTCGAAGGGCCAGCGGTGGTAGATGATGTCCTTCTAGCCTCTTGCCCATCGTCAGAGGGATTAACTCTATTTTGGTTTAATATCCGATTAATACAAGAAGCTGCAACTTGTGGTGCTCTTGAAGTGGAAGGGCCAGGTGCCGTTGTTGCAACGTCTCTCAAGTCTGATTGTTCTCCAGCCTGAGATGTTGCTGGTGTGCTGTTTGAGTTATTGTCTATTTCAGATGTGGACGAGCCAGCAGTGGAACATTGTCCTCCATCAATGATTTGAGAATTTGCAGAAATTGGAGTTGGTTGCAGGTCAGGTAGATTGCCATAGGGTCCGTGATTTGAGTTGTTGCCATTAGTCCTGTTGCCATTATTGACATGTTCAGTGGTGGAAGAGGAAACAGGAACACTACTAGAGTTTGTTTCTCTTGAAGAAGATGGTACTGGTTCATTTCTGGCTGCTCTAAGTTTGTTATCTGAAGAAAATGAACATATTAGTATTATACTGTAAAAGAAAGCAAGGCATTTAATTCACAATTACCATGTCGTATAGCTTCCTGATCTATAAGTAGCTGCTTCAATTGCAGTAAGAGACGGGTCTTGCATCCTGATGATATATTAGTTTCACCATAGAGCTTGAGCTTTTCAACTATTTGTGGAACAGTGCAGTCACTCACTTCCATCATTTTGACAGTAAGAGGAGGTGGCAAATTTGTCTGAAAAGGAGGGCAATGAGGATTTGACATGCTTGCTTAAAATATTATACATTTCCCAATATGTCATATGGCATAGGTCGGCAGTTGCAAACCGGAGGTAGCTCCCAGCCTTCTCCATCCTCGATCTCAAAGTCCAAGTAAATTGAATTGCACATTAGCAAGTTTCCAACTGTCTCCAATCTCCTTGAATTTTGTCTTTGCAGTTCGTTGTCTACATCCATACGGTGATCATCATCATCAGACGACAAAACGACGTCATCATTCAACACGACAACACTATCTTGAGATCCAAGGCGTCGATTGTCTTGTGCAGGATGAGGTAAGTTAACAGAGGGAAAGGATAATAAACGAGTTGGCCTAAAAAGTTGGGGTACAAATGCTTCTGCATTGTCATCAGAGCGTGATGGGCCAGCAACTGGTTGCCTCACAGCTGGTTGTGTACGAGATGGACCAGCAGCAGGTAGTTCAGAAACAGGTGGGCTAGCAGCGGATTGAGAACGAGCTGTGTTTGAATTAGGAACAAAAGGAGAAGGTCCAGGAGTTGGGTCATTTGAGGAAGAGCTTCCAAGATCAGGGAATGTTTCAAAGAATGACTGGCGAGTTCTGTTGTTGCTAGAGTTTGACCGTCCTGCTGCTGAAAAGTCTATAGGTATCAACTTGTATGCCAATGGAGCACCAGAGCTGCCAGGTAGCATTCTGTATGAAGAATGTGGAGCACTAGAGCTGCTGGACACTGAAGATTCAGCACTGTCAGCGGCAGGAGACATTTCTCCAGAACTCGAGTTTTCTTCATTTGGTTGCCCTGAATTTGAAGGTTCATCCAGTTCAATGGCACTGGCACTACTGCTAGTCGAGGATGATGGTCCAGGTACTGGGTCTTGAAACAAAATTGAGTATTGTAAGTATAACATAAATATTGTCGTTTATTCTACTCAAGTCTAAATTATTATTTATTCTGAATTCTTGCGGCTAAAAGGAGAACTTTGAGTCCATCTTCATGCAACATATAGAGAAACCAGGTGCATTATTTGAAAGGTTCCTCACTACCTAATTAATTTTACAACTGATGAATGCAAAAAAACCTCAATTTTCAACTGAACAAATTAAATTTACTTTTATTTCTTTTTATCGGTAACTTGATTTTAGACCCTCCCCTTTTCTATGCCATACATTACAAAATTATATGCTGTTAATTTATATTTAGGCTCAAATCAATCTCAAATTATTCAATAGACAAACGCTGAGCGCTGGATAATGTATTTTGTAGAAAAACAACAGATTAAATTGATTAAATTCCATTAAGTCGAAAAGATGAAAAAAAAATCAAGATAAGTAATTTAGTACCTGAGGTTTGCGTGTCCTGATTTGATCCATAAGTTTCTTGCATTTCACTCAATACATTTTCCATTTTAAGCATATAGTCCGCCTGAAAAATGGAAAGAACATTTGTTAAATTTTTACAAACAATTTCAACAATATAAAAAATATTAATATGCAGCTAAAAATCAGTGTCGGAATGAGTTGATTTATGTGTACATATTGCTATAATATTTTCTACGCACCTCACTATTTGCAGTTTTTGCAATAGAATTTTCTTCAGCTTTCATTTTATTCACAACATCTGAGACCTTTGGGAGGCAAGCAAGTCTGGAAAGTTTTAATAAAATTTTTAGGGCTTCATCGTTTTAAGGCTGGATCGACCAACTGGGGCCACTGCTGGCCACGGGAATTAATCAACATGCTGTCCTCACACAGTATCTCATTCAAAAATTAACGACAGCAGATAAGGTAAATCTTAAAAATTTTCTTACAATTTCTTGACCCATTCCCGGCGAACATCGATGGAGACCACCAAAGAGACACTCTTGCGCTTCGTCTTGCCGCTGCCGCCCTCACCATCATTGTTGTTGGCCATTTTTTAAAGATTACTACGATACGATTACTAGACAGTAATAAACAACACAGAAATTAACGTAGTTTTAATTTAGAATTGCATTATTCAGAGCGTTAAAAGTGTCCAAGTATTTCTACATTTCTGGCAACATGGTGGGAAAGAAAGGAAAATCATCTGCACGATTTGTTATGGTACAAACACGGAAGGATGGTGGATGGCTGCAAAAAAAGCGGTAGGTGCGAGTGTAGCCAACTTGCCAGTTGCCGATATTTCTAGCGCCGGCAGGGCTGCCAGCTTCAGAGTGGCATTGGCGGCAGGATCAAAAGATGCTCGCCCTGCCCTTTGGATTCCTTCACTTTTTCCACATTTTCTGCAGTCCATGAGATCTGAAATTATAGAATCACATTCAATGCGTCTTCGGAAATCTTCTTTTGTATAGTGGGAGGTTTTCAGGGATTCTTTTTTAGCTTACCCACATAGCCATGTATGAACATGAAGTACATATACTAAAATTCATTATGGTTAATATGGTTTGCAATTGTTATTAGCGACATTTAGAGTATACGAGTGTACCACACAGTTAGCACAAATAAACTTGACGAATCTATTTTTAAAATGTTAATTATTTTTTTTTACTTTTGTTCATTTTAGATTTTCCTAAATGTATGTGCAGTGCAGCGCAAGGTAAGTTCTGGTTCTAATAATTAAAAATGGTAGAAGCAAAAAACGATAAAAAATAATTTAAAAAGAAATAAAATATGAAGGTTTAGAGGAGCAATTTCAAGAATAAAACAACTTGAAAACTTCAATTATTTACATTTTTTTCTCCTTCAAATTTTCAAAATAATGTAATTAAATAATTAAGTTTTTATTTAATTTTTTTCCTATAACTCTTATATTTATTGAAACAGCTTCACTGCTCTGTGGCAAGGGTAATAAACAAATTATGCTATTTTACAGATGGGACAAAGTACGTTGCGAGTTGATATCATATAATCATATAAATTTTCTAGGCGCACCACACAACCATTTAGGCATCTCTATAGATGAAGAATAAAAAAAGGAAAATTTAGCTTCAACCTTCAACCATGAAAATCTATCATTTACATATCATCTAACTATTCCAAAGTCTCTAGGCAATACTGGACCAGCATATTTTGCAAAAAAAGCTTATCCGCGATTATTTAATTGTTATTCGATTTATTACGTCGGAGTCACTGAAATTGATTGTTCAATTAATTGAAAATGAACCCACTTTTTAAATAGTCCAAAAAAATAATCTTATTTTCCATATTGAACTCGACTAGCTTTGATCAGCTCCAGTGAGCTCCAGCAGCCCGTCACTGAGTCCATATTCGAATTAAATTAAGATCTTTTGCTACGTCAATCGCTAATCGGCAGTCCCAGCAGTTTGCACCTTGTTGCTAATTTAAAGTCTAATTCGCATATGTGTTGCAAAGATTCTAATGCGTGAACACACAAGCGCCGCAGAGTGAAAATACCTTTTAATATATCCCATCATCCCGCGTCGTGGAGAGACCCATTTATTTCTAATGTACACACGCATACCTGCTGACGTCGCGTGCATCGCGCGCCCGTTTAACTGGGCTATTAGATCAATTATCGTATCATGGAGTTAGCTACTTTACAAGTTTTCCTTGCGCACCTACAGCGTTGGCTGGTTGGTCAATGCATTTATTGGCCCTTGTCTAGCGCCGCACGTCTGGCGAGAAAATTAAATTTCTTTCCTGGTCGATTTCTCGTTTTAATTAATATGCAATTAGCCGGCCAATTCGTGGGTGCTACGCCAAACTATGAGCGCCTAATTAGGAACAGCGAACGATGAACCTGTTTGGAGTGTTTTAATTAAAGGGCCGCGCGCTGATAAAAAGGAGATGATTTAGAATCCGGGCGGGTGCGATTGGCAAATTTTGAGCGCTTATATTGGAGAATTTATCTGAAAGTGATCAACGCACGTTAATCAATAATTCAAGTGAAAAGCTGCTGATTTTTTTCTAATTACAAACCACGTGATTTATCACCATTTCAGAGCAGGTTCCTTAAAGAGGTCGTCGAGGTCACTTCACCAAGTTAGTATGATGATTTATTTGTTTCAGTATAGATGCTTCGCACCTAATTGAACTTGTTATTCTTGAGTATTTTTTTTCAAAGCCGAAGAAAGTTTGTGGATCAATTAAGTATAAGCTAAAGGAAGATTAATTTTCTTAATAGATGTGAAAATTTCATGTAATATGTAATATTTCAAATTATCCAATAGTATAATAAAGCAAGAAAATAATTAAATAATCCCCACTGATTTGTGAAAAATATATTTTGACAATCAAAAGAAAGGATTTACTCTGATTTACTCAATCTTCTAAGGTGGGAGCCTTTTTAGTATTGCACTAGCTATCTTATTAAATTATTCATAGTAACTTTTAGATTCAATCGTTAGGAGAACTCGTCATCTAATTTTTCAGTTGGTTTGCATCGGTAAAGAAGTATAAATAATTTACATTTTTTTATCACAAAATTAAATTATATACATAAATTTATGGAATAATAACGCGGCCGGAAATCTTACTACAATTTACCAAGTCTTTTATAAAAAGTTTAATGGCAATGGCTAAAAATATAAACACTGATTGAAATTAAAAATAAAAAGAATGAAATTTTGTGCACTATATTTTTTAAATTTTTTGAGTTCCTCAAATTTGTATTAGTTTTAAATTGAATTTTACTATTTACTTTTTTATATTTCTTTTAAAATAAATAATTCATAAACGCTAAAACGTACGAGGAACATTATTCCTAAATAATGCTATAGCATAATCCACAATAATCCTATGCAATGAATTCAAGCGCGAGTAGATTTGATAGCGTCACGGTTTATTAAGGAGCAACGATAAATTAAAATTTACCAAATTTGTTTATCAAGCGCCGCGAATAAATTAATGTAAAAGAGCTAACAGAAATCTCGTAATTGTAACTGGCAATGTGATAAAATTTATAATTTTAATTAGAACGATACTACTACTATCAAAATTTAATAAATTACATATATTTTGTATTCATTTCAACAAATTAAAAATGAAACCATGGTTTGCAAGCTAGAAAATTATAAATCTTTTTTAGAATAATAATCAAGTACAATGTGTGTAAGACTGATTTTGCATAGAGCAACACTCAGCCCTGAAACCCACAATGCAAATCCATTTTCAATAAAAATTTCAATTAAAAGGAAGATAAATACAAAATATTGCGTGTTAAAAAGCAAACATAGAGTTTTATGCAATGACTGCACTTTTGTTAAATAATGATGAAAACATAGGATAAATAATGACTATTTATTTTTGTAAATTATAATTAGTTTCCATAAGAAAATCTCCTTTGCGCGAGAAGAATGCAATTTTGTGTATGCGCTCATCAGGTCAGACTAGACAGGGAGCATGTCAAAGGCGCAACAGGTTGAAAGAGAACTTGCTGAATGCCTTTCTCGCGTACCAGGTGAGCATTTTCTTTTTTTTTATCACATTTTTGCATTTCTTGCATTTGCAGGTTGGCAGGAATTGCGTGGTGGAATTCAGGAACATTTTAAGAATTCAAAAAATTAGAAGCGACGGATCAAGAGCGGCGATGGATCACAGGGCGCTCTGCGGCGCTGATCGGAGGGAGCTCTGGAGAGAGAAGTCGTCGTTCCCCCGCTCGCCGCCGCCGACCCTCGTGCATTGCAAAATTGCCACTGGGCCCTTCCTTTATCAGTGATGCACTGTTCGCCACTCGGCACCGACTCGCTCTGCCCGCTCAGGATTGCCGCTAAGACATTCGCAGGTAAATGTGTGAAATTCTCAATTGCTTGCATTCTGAATCGAATTAAGAAAATTCAAGACAATTTTATCAATTTGCAAATTAAAAAAAAAAAATTTAATTGCGTTTGGAAAGCAATGTTTGATTTGTTTACCAAAATTGTGTTTCTCCGTTTGAAATAAAATTGAAGAATTTCACTCTGCACGTGGGAAAAGTGGCCAGGTGTGTTGAACCGGACCGCAATCCCATTATTCCATTTATGCTCTAATGATTGACCTGTGCACGGCGCGAATGCACTGCCTCAATTCATTATGTACAACGCGTAAGGCTAACATTACGAAACAAATCAAATCAGTGATTTTCCGCGCCTCATTTCCAGTCAAGTGCTCTCCTCCAGGCGCCCCAATTACGACGTGATTTGTGTGTTCTACAGGCCAATTTCTGTAACCAATCATTTCGAAACGCGATACATTTTCAAAGACATTTAAATTGTTTGAGATTCGCCATTGTGATCGAGGGCAGCATTAAAATGTGACGTTGATTTGAATTATATACACTTAAAGCAAGGAACGCACGCGTTTAGGAATTGCTACCATTTTCCAAACGGTAAAGATACTCATAGTAATTTGTAAATGAAACTATTTTTTTTAATTACATAATAATTGTATTGTTTTACCGTACTTTTGATGAAACTAATTTTTTATAATGAAAAAATTGTAAAACTGAAAACGGGCAAACCTCGTTGCAATGAAAAAATTAAAAGGACAACTGACTCCGAAAGGCCACCTGCGGTCTGCTCATACTTTAAAAACCTACACTGTTTTTCTATGCATGAACTTAAACTTAGAGAGAGGACTTAATACACAAAATTAAAATTACTTTAATTTTAGTTTCATCATTGAAAGTTAATCAAAAATCAGACCAATTTTAAATAATTTGGGAGGTCTTATACACAGCCAAACCTCTCCAGGTCAAGGAATGGACAAATTTCCATATTTAATTGGTGCTCAATTATAAAAAAAAAAAAAAAACATAAATTACTGTGGTACAGCTGTGGTCAATTACAAGAAGTCTAAATATTTTAACAACCCACTATTTTAGATCATTAAGATAACTGTCTATTAATAAGAAGCCACTAAAATTGCAAGATTTTTATAAAAACGGCATTATTATTAATTAATAATAATAAAGTGCAGCTAAATCATTATTGCTTATGCTTCAATTACCACAATTTAAAAAAGTAGCACATTTTTGGTTCTTTAATATAACTAATTGTTCCCAATTCAACAGCAATGGCGCACGGTTGCAGCGCATATTTGTATTATCATATCATCATTATAATTTGTGAAGGTTAAGAAAGTAAATAATGAGAGGTTTGGATGGTGAATTGGATTAAGTTAAGTCAAAATTTGGGAATTTATAAAAATAATAAATAAGTAGAATTAAATGATAATAAATATACAGAAGTTTACTTATCTGTCTACTGCATGCAGCTAGCAGGGCAGTGGAGTATATAAAAAAACTCCATTCTGCTTATACCCTACAATTTTGCATTCCTTTCCTTTTCTGTTATGAAAATTTAATGTTAATTTCGTAAATTGCCAGCAAATTAATTTGCAAATCAAATTTGCGCATAATTGGCGCCCTTGCGCGAGAAATCTCAAGTTGGTCTCGGCAATGGCGAGTTTTCTGCAAACAATATAAATATTTGGCGTCGTCCGGCCAGCGGCGCATTGTTTTGCTAGGTATGTATTGTTTGCTCAAAATTTAACTTTTTAATTAACCGTGGCCGGCAGCGGATCATAAACAGCCTCGGCGCAGGGACGATCTAGTGCAAGATTGTTAGATTCCTCTAGTGCGAAAATGAAAACGAGCGAACGCGCCCCAAGGGCACGCGATCGGTTATATATTTATTCTCGACAAAATGACCATAATTTGCAATAATTATTATTCGCCGCTAATTTCTATTCTGTGTTACCGGTTTTTGAAAGTTGTTCCACGCACATATGTTATTAAATGACTTTCCATTGAATATGATTTAATGGCTTCGGCGATTTTTATCTGAATTCTCTCTGGCGCGCTTGCGATGGATTGCTTAAATTTGATTATATCATTATTTTCCTTTGCCCATAATTTTAGCACACACCTGCACGTGCACACCTGAGAGAGCAAAGTGTGAGTGTACAAGGTGTACTTGAATTTATATGCGCGAATTTTAATTAGACGGATAAAGGGCGCCGCAACAAAGAGCAAAATTAAAGGCGTGTATTGTTCTGGTAGTTGCGGGAAAAGGCCGGTTTCTCATTTCATCTCATTACAATGAAAGAGAGAGACGCGGAGACTAAACACCAAACTCTTGGTCGTCGAATTCCCACAGAACGTGCAGGATTGAGTAAAAATAAAAAGAGATCTGTTCGCCGCAAACAATAGGATGAATCGGTCGCTTCGATCAATCCCGCCTCACTCATTTATTTTCTCTTTCATTGTCAGCAAAAAAGATTCTTTTGAAGTTTGAAGTTTTACGACGGGAATAGGCGAAAATTATTAAGGTCGTATTTCCAAATGTGCACCAAAATGGCGAAATAATTTTATATAAGAGAATTTATATCTTTTTTAACAATTTATTGTTGTAGAAATAAAACTATAGCGTGGATATTTTATTTACACTCGAAAAGGATACAATCCGGCCCCATTGTTTTGTTGAGACGTAAAATTGTCGAAAAATTAGGTCAAGAATTCTTTAATTTCCCGTATAGTGCAGCAACATCGCACCGCGGCGGCTCCGAGGTGAGCAAAGGATTCGAGAATGTAGGCAACGCGCCCGACATGCTAAATGAGCTTTCAAGAAATCAACACTTTCGTTCCAGTTAATGTTGCCATAATAGCGCATAATAGTACAGCTGGTTACGAGCATTTCTATTTGTGCTTCAATTTCACGCTTTTTCAGCGCGATTGTTTTTCGGATTCAACGAGTAATCGCTGGCTTTCATTAAACATACACCAGACTGTTATTAACCTCAGTCTTTTTTGCTCGCAGTTTAAAATTGAATGACCAACTGCTGGCCCAATAATACTTTTTTTGTTGGATTTATTTTCAATAGACCAATTATATCAGCAATCAGAGCCCGGTGTAATATATCTTTCTTCGGTTCGCCCACGAGTTTTTGATGGATAGTGTTTTTTCCTCGCGATCAAACAGAAGCCGCGTTCATATTATTGCCTATAGTTCGCAAAATGATTTGATTTATGCAATTTTAAACGACACCGGCGCGTCTCTCGCTGATTTTGTTTCAGCCAGTCGATGTGCCTGTTTGTGCCAATTATTTATTCGGCTGTCGGAGGGCGAATAAATAAACAAGCATCCCGCGAGCGCGGCCTGGCAGTGCGACACTCGTCGTTGGGTCCATCGCCGACTCATGAATGCGCTGTGTGTGTGTATCATTGCCCGGGTAAGGATAGGATATTCATAATTATACCCACGCGCATATTTATCTGACTGTGTGCGACTTGCGCCATTTCTCAAGTGGTCGACGCGATTTATTTTTGTTTTCACGCACGCACTGTTATTAATAAAAATATTGCAGCGAATACAATTAAAGAGATAGGGCACACACACACACACACGTATCGATCGGGCCCGAGGCTAGAGACAAATTTATCTGTCCGTCGTGTCTTTCGCAGATCGCATAAGATATTGTTATTATTTATGCCCACACCTTGAGAGAATAACTGCGGCTGGCCAGCAAACAAAATCACGTGTCCCTCTAACAGACAGGCGCTCATACATTTATTTTTGTTTGGTTTTGCCCGCGTTTTTATAATTAAAATGTCAAGTGCGCGAGTGAATTATGGCACACACACGTATACCGCAGGCTCGGACCTGCTGTCCGCGCGCCAACGTACACGTAATTGCTGACTCTCGAGGGCGAGTGGCGTGCGAATAATTACTTACCAACGAAATAATAATTGCATTCTGATACTGATTTATAGCAGATTTGTAAATTCGGTCAATACCGCCCGATTGTTCGTGGCCGATAATAATATATATTTCATAAACCGAGATATAATGAGATATCCACTCGCATGACGTGATCCGAAATTGTTGCTAATGGTCATGTACGTAGTACGGCCGGGCGTTACATAAAGGTCGCCGCTAATAAGTAAAATGTGGCGATTGCCAAAACGCAAATTGTGTTAAACAAGCTGTTAAATGCATGCTAATGAGCGAGAGGCTCGTACAAATTGGAACCCACTTTTATATAAATGTTGGCCACGGCGCACCAACCAAGAAAGGGCGCCTTTTTGTGGCAACGTCCTGTCTCACTTTGGAGGGCCGATTCCAAATTTGGCTATCTGTCGACATGTTTATAAGTCGCTTTTTCCTGCAAGAGAGGTGATCGACTGGAATCAGGATGCGGTGTGTGTTGAATTCTTATTACTATGGTACGCCTTGGCGCCCGACTCTTTTACAATGCATGTATCTAGTCCGAAATATAAAGGGCCGCGAGTGGGTTCAAAGCGCTAATTCGTAGGAATGCGTCATTGTTGCGAGCGGCTCTCTCGCATATAAGCAGACTAGTCTGTGGTTTTATTGTGCGCTATAATATTGTTCAGAGAAAGCTCTTGTTTTTCTCTTATCGAATTGCGAAATCCTCGCCAAATCATGAATTCAGCGAAAAGTGCTGTATTTTTACCCCACGGGGCAAACACATCCAAATAAACTTTATTCGTTTTCTTAGGACGCCTCACATTTAATTGTAACCCATATTGCCGGCGCTCCGAATATTAAACTGTCCCCTCGAGTCATTTGGATGAGAAAAGCGCAGCCCGCAGAACTGACCAGTCGCCACAAAAAACTGATACAAAGCGTTCTCATTAAGTCTAACATTTGCATAATTACAAATTAATACAAGCTATTACAAAGTTACCGCACACAGAGTGACTTCGCAAGTATATCATTTGGTAGTACAAAACTGTCATGCAAACTAATTAGCCTAGTACGCATAATTGTGAGTTAAAAAAATTGATTAAAATAAAACATTTTCAAAGGTGATTTTTATAATTCAATTTGCAAATTGAAATGTTGTCCAATGTATTTCATACTTCACTAATAAAGGCCAAATGATATTTCGATAAGATCACAATTTATCGCCGCCTTTGGTTACTGTACGTGGGCAGCTGTGAGATAAATTGCAACGATTTATTTTTTCAACACGTGTTTTGACACTTTCAAACTGTGTAATATTCCGCTACCATTATAATATCTCACTTATATCTCAACACAGGTAGAACCTTTGGATTATATCGCTATCCGTGTTGCCCAGGGAGGTAGATGGCGTCCCCTGAGAATCCCCCTCATGGCATTTTGCACCTGCCCAACTCGTCTTCGCACCTGAGCGAAACGCGCAGGGTGAGCATCGCGGTTGGTGAAACCGCTTCAAGCAAGGACAACCCGGCCTTCGAGAATGACGACGTGCCCACCAATGGGCACTCGCCCAAACGCTCCACAGGTTTTTACCGTTTTAATTGGGGGGAAAGTGAATTGAGAGCGGAGATGAATCAGCCTCAATCTCATTTAAATTGCAGATTCGCACCGCAATCACAAGAACCCCTTAGGGCTGAGAAATGGTTTTCCGGAGGAAAGTGTATACGACAAGCAGACCAAGGAGCAGAGGAGGTATATTTTTTATATTAAACAATCTTTTAAAACATATAAAGTGAACATATCAAAATAACCCTCTAGTTTGTGGGACTGGCTGGGTCTCTGGCCTAATGGCGAACAGTTCGCCCGCTTGGCCGCCTTCATCCTGATAGGCCTGCTCATTTGGGGCATTATTTTCGTCCTGATCGGCGAAGACGCCAGTCCCTTCGGAGGCCAGCTCTTCCAAATCGCCTCTCTCTGCATCGTGGCCAAGCTCGGAGGGTGGCTCGCGTCGAGGGTGCGCCTTCCGGCCCTGCTGGGCATGTTGGTTGTCGGAATCATAGCCAAGAATGTGGGCCTCATCGACGTGCACGGTGAGTACGAGCACGTGGTCGCCGACATCCGGAGGGTGGCGCTTGTCATCATCCTGATCAGGGCGGGTCTCGACCTCGACCCGAACGCGACGAGGAAACTGTTTGGAACCATCTTGAAGTTGGGCCTGGCGCCGTGGCTGATCGAGTGCTGCATGATCGCAGTCATGACTCACTTCTTGCTCGGCCTGCCCTGGGGATGGGCTTTCATGCTTGGGTGTGTATTTGTGGCAATTACATATTATTTGCAAGCGAGAGAGAAAGGCGCCGAAAATTGATATTGTGTTTAAAAATCAAATTTTTAGGTCAATCGAGGCCGCCGTTTCCCCGGCTGTGGTGGTGCCGGGTCTTTTGAGACTCCGTCTGAAAGGCTTTGGGGTCGCAAAAGGAATTCCCACTCTAATCTTGGCCGTAACGGGCATCGACGACGCGTTTTCTGTGGCCGCCTTCGGAGTCATCTCCAGCATGATGCTGACCGCAGGCGAGTTAATTTGCATGCAATCATGCAATTACGTTAATCAAAAATCTAAGCAGAGCGCGCTCCACTATTGCGTCATTTATTTATCAAATAAAAAAAGATTGACTGCTGGCTCGACGCTTGCCGCATAATTAACTTGTTCTGAAAATTTTAGGCTCTCTGGTTTACACCGTGGCCCTTGGGCCGGCCTCCGTTTTGCTGGGAGTGGCCTTTGGAGTGGTCTGGGGCAACCTGACCCGATTTGTGCCGAAACAACATGATGTAAGTAATTACAAATAATTGTAGTTCACGAGACCAATAATTTGATCCATTAAATTTAACAGCCGTATTCAGCCCATTTGCGAGTATTGTTGCTCTTTTTTGGAGGTCTTATGGCAGTTTTGGGCAGCGACGAGATCGGCTACGGAGGTGCAGGACCGCTGGGAGTTATTCTCGCTGCCTTTGTTTCGGGGTGCATTTGGACTGACCAGGGTTGGGAAGTAGAAGAGGTGGTTTATATTTAATTTATTAAAAAAAAACTTTTAATTTTAATTTAATAATGTTATATTCCAGAATCCTGTGGCAATTTCTTTTGAAGTTTTCTGGTTGATATTTGAACCGATTCTCTTTGGCCTGACTGGAACTCAGATCGATTTCTCGCAAATCGACACAAAAATTTTATGGAAGGCTATTATATGTATTACAGTAGCAGCTGCGGTAAGAATTATTGGAACAATTTTCATCTCTATTGGATCACGGCTCAATTTGAAAGAGAAAATATTCGTTTCATTTTCCTGGATGGCAAAGGCTACAGTTCAGGTAAAATTATTGGAAATATATGAACCGCACTCAATAAATAAAATTAAATTTTTTAGGCTGCTTTGGGGCCAGTTGCTATCGACTTAGTAAGAGCTAATGGAACTGAAGATGAAAAAGAATATGCACGCGCTGTCCTTATGGTAAAATTTTTTTGTAAAAAAAAAATTATAAAAATTATACCTAATTGTGTGTTGTATATAGGTTTGTGTGCTGTCTATCTTGCTAACTGCTCCTATTGGTGCCGTGACCATTGCTCTGACGGGGCCTCGTCTGCTAAAGAGAACCGCTGCTGCCATGCCGGAAGGATGGAGAAGACATACACGACCCTCTCTCAGAGATATCTCAATCAACGAGGAGGAGGAACTGGATGACGAGGAACCGGAACCAGAGGCGCCAGCGCCAAGTGGGCGTAGGTCAACTCGCAGCAGCATCAAGTCCGTCTTGAATCGCTGATGCTTGAAGTCAAAACTGGTGGATCTGTATATAATGCACAAGTTTTATAATTTATGTATTTAAATAACATTGGTAATTTTAAAAGAGAGTAGCTTTAAGCATAGAAAAGTCACAGAGCGCTGGCTTGATGGTTGCAAGCCACATATTTTCTTAACTAATTGTATTTTGTACAGCAGATTTTTGTGATTGCGCTTTGTTCCATGTAACTAATATAGGAAGGATAAAGAATAGACAACACGAAATTAATTTCGAACTCAGAAAAATTGATGCATTTAATTTCTTACCTATCAGTTCATTTGTATTTCAATAATTGAGTGATATTGAAAATAATCAATTGAAAAGCAGTCGGATAAATTATTTTCCTCAGAAAGGTACTGATGTATTTTATGTGAGTGAGCAATAAACTGCACATTTTGTAGTCAACGATATAAATAAAAAAAAAGGTAAAAATTGTTGTGTAGCTTAAAATCTGGCGAGCTTTGGAGGAGGCATGAGCTTTTGCTCTGTTGTTGACGGCCTTTTTTGCTGCTGCGGAGGTTTGGGACAGTTGATTTGAATGAATTCTAGAAGATATTCTGTTGTGACTGGGTTCAAGATGCTGTTCATCACACCTGAGGAAAGGAAGAGTTCACGCATTAAAAACCAACGTCATTGGAGCCTTTTTTTAAGATAAATACCTTGGACAGTGGAGTATGCATTTGGGTATGATTTGTCAGTTCTTTCTCTCATGAGTTCCCACTCTTGTTTCTCATTCAATCGACACTCAATTATTTTACCATCCAAGTCTCTGACAGCCTTGCTGACCTTGATTTGTGCATATGGTGCAGAAAGCCCACCACAGAAAAGCAATCCAATTTTCTTTTTCACCAATCTGAGTGAAAAGATAAAAGTAATTTGATAACAACATAATTGTCAAGACTTACCCTTCGCCTTCTTGCTGAACTACACTCAGTTTGAAATCAACCGAGTTGTGAGAGGATGGTTTCCATTTCAGAACATCATCACATCTACCAGTTACATAGTGCTGAAAAGATAAGACAATTTTAAAACAATTACTACAATATTATAATATAAACCTACATCTTCCCTGGGCTGGAAGATGAGACCGTCAGGTTCATGAGACAAACTCTTCCTGAACTTTTCACCCAGTAATGACTTGGTAGAATGAATATCAAAGAAGTCTTTCCGCCGCAGGCCAAAAGGCTCACCGTTTCTCCTGATTATTCCCTTAGCTATGGCACCTCGCCGAGGATTGATGACCATTTTCTATAATTTGCAAACCAGTAATGTTGAGCTATATAAAACACTTTCCATGCTAACCTCTATACAGTCATATCTTTTTCTAAATGGCAATTGCGAAACATCGTCTCCATCGCATGTGATAATGTCGTAGACCAAGTACCTAGGAATTGCTTTTTGCTCTGGAATACCAGCCTCATTTTTTTCAATAACCTGGTCGATAACCATTTCCTAGCGCAAATACAAAGTAATAAATGTTATTTAAAAAAAAAAAATTAAATAAACTAACCCCATCAAGAACTGTGTTTGACAAGTGTCTCCTGAATTCCTTGTCATTAGGATGGGGGAAAGTGAGGCCCTCCACTTTGAAAATACAGTGGTCTCTGTCAGCAAAGTAGACCTCACCCCTGCCCAAAATCATCATCATGTAGCGAGTGCCGTCAGCCTTCCAGGAAACCATGTAAGGCTTTTTCAATTTGAATATATTTGTCTGATCCATGGATACAGGTTGACATCCAGGGAAGCCAGTCCTAACAATGAAAAGAGCGTTTTGTGTTTTAATTTAAAGTAATTTTTATCTTACGATGTCCAATGACAGAAGTCTTGGAATTTCCACTGCAGATTCTGAAGCATTGGCTGCTCTGTGATTGCGATAACTCCACCAACTCCCTCCATGAAAACTGGATTTTTCTTCGAAACTTTGTCGCGCTTTCGTTGTCCATTGCTGGATAAAATAATATTATATTTTATATATTTTTGGACACCAAACATTGATCATTAGGTATGATAGCAAAGTATTTAAAAAAATTTGTGCAATTATAATTATTTCTTAAATTTACCTAGAACTAGTGTGCTTTAATCCTTCTTCTGGCTCATCTTCATCCTCGCCTTCATCCTCTGCAAAAAGTATTACATAATGATTACTCAAAACTTTATTACACTGTTCCAATTGCAACAATGAACCTGGTTTTTTTTTTTAAATAATATAGACCTGTTCAAATTCAAAAGTGCCTGTCGCTAGTCAAAATTGATACATACCATAACACCAAGCAGGTCTCTCGGGAGCAGCCAAAACATCGCTTATGTCATCATATCGTTTATAAAGTTCTAACAGGTAATCCTGTTTGTAAATTCCGGGTTCTCTGCATCTGCTGAAAGCCTGCACGGCTGAGTCAAGGCTCCAGTCCATTTCAGTCACGGCATATGCAATCAGCATAAAACCCGTTCGGTTGAAGCCATGGGTGCAATGCACACCTGAGTTTCGCGCATCCAAATAATTTGTATATAATTCTCCAAAATACAACAACTTACCAATGGCTTTCAGGGGGTTCTGTGCTATGAAATTTTTGCACATTTTGATAAAAACATCAGTCTGTTCAAGTGAAGGTGTCTCTCCGTGGCCACGACAGGACAACTTGACGTACTTGCAGTCTCTCTTCATGACTTCTTCTTTGTCGTAAAATCTCGTAGTGTTTGTCAGATCAATCCAAAGTCCCAGCTCACACTATAAACAAAATTATTAACTCTAAAATAAAAAATTAAACACAATTAAAACCTTGTAGCTCTTCAGAGAGTCAAATAACATGCTGGGGGGAAAACGGTTTTCAAGGCTGACTTGGCCATCAAATCTTGCGTCAAGAGGAGTTTTGAAAGCAATAAATTTGTTCACAAATAGAGCCGATGATTTCCTCGGACAATGGAGCCACCGAGGCGGAATCGGTCCAGGATCTCTGTCATTGTTATAGCTCATCCTAATCTGTGTCAGCTACAAAGAGTGAAAGGTAGCAAAACGTCAACGTTCGACGACGCAGACCGTTTTGGATTCCGGCACGGCTGCGACGCTCGGTTTTAGACTTTTGCCTTGTGAAGATGCCGCAGAATGAGATTTTTCTCAAAGATTATAACCTTAAGTTGAAGATTTTACTAAATATTATTGCGCAACTTCGAGGAAGGGCGCAAGCAGATGAAGAATTTGCTAATGTTGACAGAATTTCACTCAGTGTGTGCGGCCATATTTAACAAACTCTTGGCGCGAATTGGCGAAATGTTCAAAAGTTGCTAGTGCTAAAATAGCGCACGTCGAAGCACTACTCTAATCAAAAGTTAAATTACGTGTATAATTACTTTGACCGTTTACTTTGTTGAACATATTTTTTTTTTTTTATCAATCAAAAACTTATTTTTTTTTACTTAAGTAAGTTTTAAGTTATGAGGAAAAATTGAAACCTGGCGAACCTTGAAATCCACCAAGACTAGGGTGTTTTAGCATTCAATTTAAGTTACGAAACTTATTAAAGAAGTTTATGCAATGAAAGACATAATAATATATAATTTCATACTTTTTAATACATACAATAAAAACCATATTAGCAGAATACATTAAAATAGAGTTCATGATATAACAACAGTGTGCGTGTTTTGTGTTAAATATTTCAAATATTTTATAAAATATATGAGCTATTTTGGATAAAAATTATTATTTTATTGCATAATATAATTATATTCATACTGGTGGTTTAAAATAAGTAGTGTATTGTAGTACATTAATCGGAGGCAATATTATTAGGAATAGAACTTTCCTTTTTTGTCGAATCTGCTGTCAAAGTATCAGCAGCAGCAGTCTTTGTGTTATTGGAAGCGGCAAACATTGTATTGAGTGTTAGCTGAAGGGTTGCTCTGTGACCTTCTTCTGTATCCAGTCTTCTGACAACTGCAGCCATTTGTGCAGCTAGACCTTTTACTTGGTCTTTCAAAGCGTAGACAGTATCAACAAGGCTCCTGAATATCAATTTTAATTTTTCATTCTCCAAGGCACAATAAAAAACTTACTTTTCTTCTATGACAGTGTGACCTCCAGAATGGTCTTCCACAATTATCTTTTCTTCTTCAGCTATCAAAACTTGAGGGGAATCTATAAGACCTATTTCATAGCTAAGTTACAAAAACGCTCAATATGACAGCACAAAATTACTCTAAAAATCTAAAGATTTTACTTCAACCACTAAGAATACTAATTTATAACGTAATTAATCAAAGTAAGACTTCCGCAAGCCTTTGCCAAAACTTCCGCAGCACCAAGGTTGCATTGTGTGTCTTCTTGGATATTGCCGCTGATAGAACACATCAACATCAGTGTCTTCTTCGTGATCTGGATCAGCAGATGGTTCATTGGGCAGGTACATAGTGCCTGAGCAAGTTTAAAATCTTTAAATACCATATGGAGTTTTCATTAAAATTGTTAAGAAAGCAAACAGGCAATCCACAGACGTCAGGAGAGGATACTGCTGGTTAATATTGTGACACACGTACTGGACGATCTTATCCGTTGTTATATAAAATATTTGCTAAAACTTATATATGAAAAGCAAAATCAAATTTTGACAACAAGCTCTCACAGTTGCCAAAGAAACTAAAACATTATTAGTAGTCTTAGTGGTCAACGCATATCTAAATCAAATTGAAGGAAACAATACAAACTCTGATGAAAACATTCTTACTTGAATTCAGGGTGTGTCTTGTTTTAGAACTGAGACAGTAGGCTTCAATAACGCTGAGGATTTGAGCGTCCTCTTCATAACTTCGCTCTTCTATAGAAAGAGAAAAAAAAATTAAGGATTTCAACATGATAAAAATTGTGTAGTTTGTACCCTTCTTGCGCAGGGTCCGCTGCTGGTCGCCTGCTTGAGCTCCAAGGCCCAGACCGGCTCGCAATGGGGGCTTTGGTCGTAGGCACGAGAGACTCCAGCCTTTCAGCAGCATGGAGTCGGAGGCTCCTTTTTTGTGTGGCGGCGGCGATGGGTGAGTTTTTCCCTGAGGAGTTGAACCCACTGAAACTGCTCGAACAGGCGGAGGTAGAATTGCTGCGGCCATCTGAAAAATAAAGTTTAAATTGAATTAAAATTGCATTTATTTCAGCTAGAATAAAGTGTCTTGCCATTAAAAGATTTACTGTATTGTCATTTTAGTCTTCCTCATTATTTTTTTTTTTTTTTAAATTAATTTATAAAACTTTTATGATTATTCTAGTTGCTAAGCAAGACTATGAGGTGTCTAAAAAATTCAATCCATTTGCGATTTGCAAAACTGCGAGCTGAAGCAGAAATCGCGTATGTTTGAAGATCGAAGGCCAAAGACAATTGAAAAAGTGCGATTAAAATTGTGGTCCTTAGAGACGACAAAATCCCATGCTTTGTTAGTTGTAGGACCAAACACGCACATCACAAGTTCTTGCCTTCGTTAAGTGCAGTTTGAGTATCCAAGTTGATTTTAGTCTTGAGCCACCAATGGGCATAAAGAGCAGATCGGTAAACTGCCTCCGGTTCTCCACTTATCGAATGACTATTAGTAGGGGTGGAAGGGGGCTCTGGTGCGTTTTCAAAGCAAGGACGAGCACCCACAGTGAATGGAGTTGGCGAAACGGCAAAACCAGAGTCAGCCGAAGAGTTTTGACTTAGTCTTTTTTCTATCACAAGAGAGTTTGATAATTTCGTAGGGCCCTCGACTTTGGCTACAAGTTGGGAAACAAAGTGACGTTTTGGCTCTAAGCTTTCAGATGATGCACAAAAAGCGTCGCCTCTTTGAAGTCTTCTCCTTGCAGTGGCGCCGGTGTTGTCAACATCAACAACCGTATCTTGTCGGCACGAGTTATTAAAATAATGACTGCTGGACACTAAATCGTCTGTTTGCGAAGAACTTGACTTCAATGACTGGAGCCACTTTTCTCTTCGCAATTGTCTGCCAGAGCCGTCAGTGTTCAACTCTGGCACAAGGTCGTCAATAGTTGCCTGACTTTCGTTGAAGTCCCTGATTGAGGTGAGGTCCATACAAGCAGATGATAGGTTTGAAAACCCGTTAGTTTGTTCACTTTCATCAGAAGTTGGTTCAAAAGCTGGAAGACTATAGTAACTACAGTTTATTGATGGGAGGCTATACATAGAAGAGGCAAATTGTTGGAAGCTCTGTGACCTGTAGGATTTGACGAACTGCTTTTCAACTAGTGGAGTGCAATTTTCACACAACTTGGTGGGATTCTGCATAGAAACTTCACCCACCCCACAACTGCTGCAGTACCGGACCCACATGTCTCCTTCACTGTCTTGGCTGCTCTGAGCCGCCAACACAGCATTTCCAGCAAAGAACAAAATTTTGTTTTCCTCTTCACACTGCATTGCTGCTTCAGAGGTTTCAACCGACTCGTCTACACTTGCTTCTCTAACGCTAAGCTCCATTTGCGAAACATGTTTGTGGCCATGGATGATCCACTGCAGCTTCCTGATGTTAGCAGCAGGCCGTTGAACTTGATTGAAATGAGCAGGAGTGTCGCTCCTGTGCTTTACTGTTGTTTCTCGACAATCCACTTCGGCCACGGACAAAAGAACTTTAGTCTCAAACCTTGATTGGAAGTAGCCTTGTCGAGGGCCAATCTTCAGCTCGCTTTTTTGAACTCGTCTTTTGGCAGGGGCATAGTATGGATTACGAGGCTGGGAGTATTCAGGGTAGAGGATTAATTTTAAAAGGGGTCGAGTGATAACACCAATCGTGATTAGGCGAGCAAAGAACTCCGTTAGAAATTGGTATGGGGTGTATGTTAAAGGGTTACTCACACTAATGTTAGAATGGCTGATAGGGGAAGTGACGCGATGATGAGGCGAGGTGGCAACTTGATGCTGAGGAGGGCTGGAAGTTTTTAAAATTAATAACTGTAGTCTCACTGCAACAAAATTATACATACTTTGGTTTTTCTTTGATTATCTGGGAGGGGGTGGTGGTTGAATTCTGAGGCAGCATAGTTGACTGATTTTGGATTAATTCTATCCATCTCTGTTGATCCTCGCGAGTTTGGCAAACGGCAATGATAGGCTCAATCATGGGGCCTTGGAAATTTTAATATGTGCTTAAATAATATAAAATTAATTTTGCCTTACTTGTGATTTCAAATGCATTTTTATAAATTTCCGAGTCCTCTAGCTTTTTAATCTGGATTGCAGACAGTTGCAACTTGCCCTGAGAAAAGATAAATGTATTTTATTATTCTGAATAATTTTTTGAAAGTATTTTTATACACCTGATAAATAAAGCCACTCATCCTAGAGGAAACTGCCAGAACGAGTAGCGTTTTAGGGAAAAGAACAAGGTATCTGTCACTGTGAGTAGGACCAACGGCAACTGATCCCATGTGAACAATATCTCCGAGTGCAGCTACGTCCTCTCCTTCCCAATTCCTGACAGTCCCGGACAAAACCTCCAGTTGTAGTTGTTTCTGTCTTCTTATCGAACTACAGCTCACCTTGTTGAAAAATGTAGCCATTTAAAAAATTAAAAAAATATTCATAAAATCAAATTACTGCTAATTCTTTGTAGACGTGAACTGCTCGCTGAGTGTCTCCTCGGTCTGGGTCAGTTTCGGTTATATGACGGAGGACCTCTTGCAACAAGCCTTGGTATTTGTCAACTCGACGAAATGGCTTACTCAGACCTGCTGTCAGAACTAGAAGACCAGGCGCTTGTGCCCCACGAGACTCCATAAAATTATTCAGTGCCTCCCTGCAAAATAATTGAAATATAAATTTTTAAATCAAATTTAAAATTTGCTAAAACCTTCTAATTTCGAGTAAGGCAACGGCAAATGGGTGGTTTGCACAATAGATCTGAAGACACTCTGAGAGCCCAGGAGCAGATGTGAGGAAGAGTTTCCCTATTTTTACACCTTCTCCAGTTTCACCACCCTCCTCCATTGCTGCCAGCAGCCTCGAGTACTTGATCAGTACTTCTTCAATATTTCCAATTAATTTGGAATATTCATCAGGATTCAAACTGTGAAAATTTATTATAAAATACATTTGATTATCTAATCCCATTTTTTCCATACACTTCTGCCGTTTTTAAGGGTCGTAAATAGTTCACTACCAGCGTTCGTAGCTCGTTTACGTGAGACCTTTCAGACTCTAGCAAATCTTTGATGACAACGCCTTTGTAAAGTTTTTGCTGAGCAGCCAGATCAATGGGCAAAGCAATTGAACTTGGGGACGTAGGTCCCGACAGTGGACCTTCCATACTTCCTGATAAAACTGAAACATAATACAAATCGATACAAATCAAAGTTTTAGCAACCGAAACACAGAAATTGAATGAAAATTTCCTTACGTGTGGTTGGAGATGTTTTGTATTCAGTAACATAATTGCTAGGAAACCAGCCTGTTTTTCCGTCCAACGTGCCTTCCCACCAACCACCGTCTTCTCGCTGTGTTATAGAAATAATCTGTCCTTTCTTGAAACACAGCTGCAAATTAATCAAATAATGTTTCATAAGTAATTCGATTGATTTTTGGCAAATTGAAAATTACTGACAATTATAATAAATAATATTGGAAAAAAATTTTATAATTTACCTCATCATTATTACTGCCTTTGAAAGAAAAAATTGCTTGCACATAGTTTGAAGGAGTTTCCATGGTTTAATCTGCAGAAAGAGATAAGAATTTCTAAGATGAATTTTCAATTTACATGCGTTTACGCAGAACCTCACTTTAGGTCATAATATTCGATGATTTTTATAAACATCATTCGTTCTTTTATATATAAAAGAAATAATGTTTTTTTTTCAAAAAGCTATGAGCTTCATAATGTGTTTTAAATCTCTTTAAGTTATCTTTTACAAGATATAACTGCTTGGCATCAACAAAATTTGTGCATCCTTGAGCTAAAATAAACGTTGCCAAAAATAGATTGAGACAGAGTGGCAAATTTGTAGTCATCGTCCCAAGTTCACGTAATGGGACTCAAACAATTCAAAATTATAATATAATACACATATTAATTATGCTTTAAAATACTACCCACTAATTGATCCAAGAGAAGTTCTGACGAGTTAATAAGTGGCACCAATAATTTGTGCATATATTTAAAGTATTATTGCAATAATATTACAAACATCTACTTGAGAAGCTCCGGTCCAAATCAAAACATCTTCAGCTGCGGCAGCTGCGCTTACAGGGAGGTGTGGTCGTTTAGTGAGAAGACTCGCCAGTAGGGGGTTAATTTGGTTAATTTTTCCAATTTTTCAACTGCCTGCATCATTTTTTTTATTATAGCGATTAATTTTATTTTTGAAACATTCTGTATGTAAATTAATATTTATTTTGCCAAAATTCTATTTTCTCAATTCAATTTAAAGTATTAATCAATCAAAACAGATTTTTATTAAAGTGACAGCAGTAGATAGTGAATTTTATTACTTTTCTACAATTTTAATAGGAAATTTATAGGTGGTGTAGAATGATATAAAATTAAAATGACGATGTTGACAGTAAAAATCTTGCCATTGATACTGCATGAAAAAATAATCCTGGAAAACTTATAAAATACTCAAATCAGTTCCCCTCTTTCTCCCACTGGAAATGTGAGCCTGAAATATTAAAAAAATTGTGAACTAAAAGAAATTTATTTTTAAATGAAATTTTACTTTCAGGATATCTGCAAACTGACTTCTGTTGAGTAGATGGTATGTGGAAATCAGAATTCCTTCAACTTGAGGATGGAAAATTTCATGGCCATCACAGAACAAGTTTATTCCCAACTCAAGTGGTCCTCCAAAATCACACTCATCATTGGCAATGTTGGCGTAGGTTATCAGAGAGTCGAGAGCTTCCATTTCCTTGTCTCTACGCTCTTCTGTTTCCGCATTTGCTATCTTGTCCAAAACTTTCCTCAAATTGACTAAGGAAAAAAATTAATCTAGGATATTTAAATAGAGAAAAAATCTAACCTTCCGTTTCCATTTGCCGATATCCAACTTGTGTTTTCTTATTGTACTCAACAACAATCCCACCTTTGTGAAAAGTTGGGCAAACAACCTTCCGCTTTCGTGCAAAAAAGGCTGACTTGTCATGCAGATTAATATTTTCTTCTTTGGCCTTACTCTGTAGGGCTGTATTCAGCTTCTTAAATTTCATCTTGGAAAAAGGGTCAGCCGATTTTAGTTGGGAAGCCACAATGAAACTAAAAATAAAAAAATTTTAATTTTAAATCCAAGAGCAAAAATTAAAAACATACTCCATGACAGCAAATAAATTAGGACCAGCGTCTTTGATGATGCAGTCTTGTGTTGCACAATTAGAGGCTACAAAAGTAGGCATTTCCTTGGGGTCATCTCGATAATAGCCCCAGTGCTCTCCCTTTCTGTCATCTCCACAAATAACAGTCTGAAACTCTGGTGGGTCAAAGAAGTAGCGCCAGTGATGCAAGGTAGCCGGGACTTGGTGCTTGCTTTCTTTTAGGACGCCAGCCAGGACTTCAAATGGGCCAACCAGACGGATTTTGCAGTCTTTGAAAGCATCTGTTAAAAATTTGATAATAAAGTATTATTCTTTTTTATTTCTCAAATTAAATAAAAAATAGCAATAAATAAAAAAAATCTTAATTTTAAGGCACAATTTTTTTCTCACCTAGAGGCTTCTTGGGATTCAAAAAGACGCAGAGATCCCAGAAAGCATAAAAATCATCAGGCATTTCAACAAGGAACATCTTCTTGATGATGGTTTTTGCTTCTTCTTTACTTATCATTTGAGACATCGGTTGTTCGTCTCCTGCTCTAGAACTGGCATCAGTCTTTTGCTTCTTGGAAGGTGGTGAATCAACACTATTGCTTGATTCTGCCTTTGCTGAATCACCTGAATCGAGAGATTTATCATCTTCTTTTGCTTCAGGCAGTGGAGGCTCTTTAACTTGCACGTCCTTCACAGGTTGCCTATGAGGAGAAGCCTGCGGAGCCCAAAGGGTTCAATTGAGTCAAAGAAGTTACCAAAATTTTAAGTCTCTGTCAGCGTACATGACTTCACAAATTATATAATCCTATTTAAAAATGTTACCTTTTTCTCGTGCTTGTATTTTTTATGGTGTGCTTCGTTCTTTTGATAGCAAAGTGGCCCGTATTTACAAAGAACTCGATCATCCACCTTCTCTGACGGCTCCATTTTTGCAAGCCGGCTGATTCCCGCCAGTTTTGGAAAGCACGTGACGCACTTATAGCCGATGAAGCCTGTGGTGCCATCTAGCGGAATTCCATCAAAACCCCACTGAATTTAGAAGACCGCAGCCCTTTTCAGGAAAGCGTGGTGTTTATTTCGCTAAATTTTGCAGTTTTTGCGTTGAATTCACCCGTAACATCAAATAAACACAATGGTAAGTGAAGAAAATTTTCGTTTAAAGTTATAACGGTCGGTCCATCAGTTTGATTTTGCTGAAAAATACGTGAAGTAAACTTTGTGTGTGGGCGAGGGGCCTATTTGACAAGCACCATGCTTCTGGATCTTTCAATGACCGGCTTCAATCGTTCCTGAAAATCTAAAGAATTAGCTTCATTTTCTACTTAATTTTAAAATATAATGCTTTCTTTCTAAATTAATTAGCCGTGTTTAGTCGTATAGTGATTGTTTCAAAGATGAATAGCATGGCTTTGACTTCCTGCACGCTCGAGTGCCTTTTGGAAGATGTCTTCGATTAAAAAAATAATTATCTTGCTTTTTAGGTGTCACTCAACCCAGTAAGAATTCTCAAAAATGAGGCCGAGGAAGAAAGGGCTGAAAGTGCCCGCCTCTCGAGTTTTGTCGGAGCCATTGCCATCGGCGACCTGGTCAAAAGTACCCTGGGACCAAAGGGCATGGACAAGATTTTGGTTGCGCACGGTCGAAGTGCAGGACAAGTGGAGATTACTAACGACGGAGCAACAATTTTGAAGGCTGTTGGCGTTGATAATCCAGCTGCCAAAGTCCTGGTCGACATGTCCAGAGTGCAGGACGACGAAGTTGGGGATGGAACTACTTCGGTCACCGTTCTTGGTAACATCAAACGATAAGAGTTAAATTTATCACTTTCATTATTCTGAATCCAATAGCTGCCGAACTTTTGAGGGAGGCTGAAAAACTCATTGAGCAAAAAATTCACCCACAAATCATAATTGCGGGCTGGCGTAGAGCAACTCAAGTTGCACGATCTGCCCTTGAAAAGGCTTCCATTGACCACAGGTAAGCGTCTCAAGGTGTTTTCACTTTACTTTTGATTTTGATTAATTATATTTCAACTACAGTGGTGATGCGGAGCTTTTCCGTGAAGACTTGATGAACATTGCCAGAACAACCTTGAGCTCGAAAATTCTGTCTCAAAATAAGGAATACTTTGCCAAGTTGGCCGTCGATGCTGTTGTACGTTTGAAGGGCTCTGGGGATCTCACTGCCATCCAGATCATTAAGAAACTGGGCGGCTGCATGGAGGACTCTTTCCTGGATGATGGATTTTTGCTGGACAAGAAGCCAGGTCTTCATCAGCCAAAGCGCATTGAGAAGGCACGCATTCTGATCGCCAACACTCCAATGGACACTGACAAGATCAAAGTTTTTGGATCTCGAGTTCGCGTCGATGCTGTCTCCAAGATTGCAGAATTGGAGATGGCCGAGAAGGAGAAGATGAAGGACAAGGTCAATAAAATCCTCAACCACAACATCAATGTCTTTATCAACAGGTAAATTTTCAGTGGTTCAAATTGTAAAGAATAGTTAAAATTAATTCAATTCCTTAGACAACTCATCTACAACTACCCAGAGCAGCTTTTTGCTGATGCCAACATTATGGCCATCGAGCACGCCGACTTTGCTGGAATTGAGCGTCTTGCTCTTGTGACTGGAGGTGAAATTGTGTCAACCTTTGATCATCCCGAGCTTGTCAAGTTGGGTCACTGCGATGTCATTGAGGAGGTCATGATTGGAGAAGACACCTTGCTGCGCTTCGGTGGAGTGCCTTTGGGCGAGGCTTGCACTGTTGTGATCAGAGGAGCCACCCAGCAGATTTTGGACGAAGCTGAGCGATCTCTGCATGACGCCCTTTGTGTCTTGGCCGCCACTGTGCGAGAAACCAGAACCGTTTATGGTGGAGGTATTTTCTTCAAAATAATGCACAATTTGAGCTAAGTTTTAAAATTTTTAAATTCAGGCTGCAGTGAGATGCTGATGGCCAACGCAATCAACGACGAGGCAACTCGTACCCCTGGCAAGGAGGCTGTGGCCATGGAAGCCTTTTCTAGGGCCCTTCGCCAGCTGCCCACCGCGATTGCCGACAATGCTGGCTACGATTCTGCACAGTTGGTCAGTGAGTTGAGGGCTGCACACAGCCAGGGAGAGAACACCATGGGCCTAAGTGAGCAAAATTTTTATTTTCTGTCTTTTTCTTCTATTTATAATTTGTCTAAAAATTGAAAAATATATGTATTTAAAATATTCTGTTATTTTTGTTCTAGATATGGATGAAGGCGAAATTGGATGCATGAAGAAACTGGGAATCACAGAATCATTTGTTGTAAAAAGGCAGGTTCTTCTCTCGGCAGCTGAAGCTGCCGAAATGATTCTCCGCGTGGACAACATCATCAAGGCAGCACCCAGGAGACGTGCACCTGACAACAGGCCTTGCTAGTGACATGTAATGTACGCATGCAGCGTTTAATTTTGATTCCTTAATTTTCAATAAGTTTCAACAATTGCACATTAACAACCAGAAGTATTCCATAATTTAATTTCCCACGATTATGTTGTGATTCATGATATGATCATTTTTTTCCAAATCATTGGTGCACGCCTATAAAATTATACTGAAATTTTGTTGCAAGGCCACATTTTGTGGATGCTACTGGAATAACACAAAGTTCTCATATTCTGTTCAGCTAATAAATTATTTACTAGCTTCTAATCGGCACATTTATTTAATTTTTTTCCAAGACTACTGGTGGATTCTCCCTAGGTTTAATCTTTAGCATAAAACCTCCAATTGGAGAATTTTCAATTTTGGTTTTGTCCAGTCGAATAGGATACTGGTCAGGCGTGTTGAGATCTATCTCGCAGAACGCTAAAGTGTAGGCCAATGCAATTTTTACTTCCAAAAGGGCAAAGCGATTTCCTAAAGTAAAAGATAATTAATAATTAAGTTTTCACCTATTAAATTCATAATATACCAATGCAACCCCGAGGTCCAGATCCAAAAGGCATGAATGTAAATGGCTTAATTTTGTGTTTGTTCTCTTCACTGAACCTCTCTGGTTTGAACTCATCTGGGTCTGGAAAGTGTTCAGGGTCCCTTGAGAAAGCGTAGAATGGGATTCCAACAATATCTCCTTCCTTAAAGTTGATCCCATATTCAGGCAAATCCAAATCCTTGTTGCAAATCCGATCACCAAAAGGTGTGACAGGGATTAAGCGTTGCACCTCTGGCGGCGAAATTTTTTTAAGTCTTGTGTAGAATTTAAATTTTTTTACCTGAAATAACCATATCTAAATACTTCATTCCTTGGATTGCATCGTAGCTAAGTTTTCCATTCCCAGATTTTGCGAAAGCGTCATCAACTTCTTCCCTCAGTTTTTCTTGCACATCTTTCTCTCCTCCCAAAACCATGCAGACGAGAGTGGTCAGATTTGATACAGTTTCAAATCCAGCCAAGAAGAAAGTGAACGCTTGCGCCACAATATCTAAGTCACTCATAACTTAATTAAATTAAAAAAATAAAATCGATCAACCTAATCGGTATTTTACTGCTAGCTTCGTCGACTGGTTGGTTAGCTTCCTTGAATTTCTGAATTTGTGCGTTTCTCTCGTCGATCAAGAGTTGAATCATGTCTGGACGAGATTTATTGTTCTGCTCTCTGAATTTTATATTATTTACAATGACTGACGTGAAAAAATTTTTCACGTCTTTGGGCACAAAGGGAATCCTCAGGATCTCCATCAGCTTCGGAGCTATGGTGTAACCAATTGCTATGAATTTGCGCTTCCCGGTGAAGTCCAAAATGCTGCTACTCTTGTTGTAAAATTCAGATTTTGGATTTTCTAAGGTGTTTGTTGCTGTTCCAAAGGCAGTTGTTGCTATCACATCCAAGGCAAATCTTTACGAAATTTATACTCAACAAGGTGTTTTACTAAAATAATTATTATACCTTCGAAATATGATCTTCATGTCAAGAGACTCATCGTAATTAGGCCTGCTTGTTATAAATTTTGCATATTGTATCCCAATCTGGACCATCAAGTCGGTCATTCCTCGCAACTTACTGCCAGTGAAAGATGGGCTCAAATTGTGGCGCATTTTTCGCCAATCATTGCCTTTGAGACTCAGCAGCGAACGGCCAAAGAGTTCATCAACACTATATTTACATACAAAATTATAAAAAAAATGAATATGAATATAAAAAAACGCATAAAAATGTTTAAACAAAACTACCTTCTGCGCGTAAATGGCTGCCTGTCTGTGAAATGATCAAACTGCTTGACCGTCACCTCCTTAACCAGATCAACATCAACAATATAATATACTGGTACTGCTGTAAGGTACATCCCGGCGCACTTCAAATTTTTTGCCTTGGCTTCCTTGTATAGATCCTTTTGTAAGGACGAAGAATAAATTTATAAATTAAATACTTTCTTCTTTATAAATATTTTCTTTACTCTTACAATAATATTGTCGCTTAAGGTTGTCTTCTTCAGAATGGCAGGCCCAAGGCTCCCCAGCAGGAAAGTCGAACGCAGCGCAAATACTCCTTTCCGCATCCAATAAGTTTGACACCAGCAGACGTAAGCGACATATGAGGCGACGAGGCCTAACAAGGCTCCCAGTACCACCAAAAACATTTTTATCACTGTTCTGGGGGTTAAATAGTTTATAAAGAAAATAATTCAAAGATGGAAACAAAGAATAATGCTTGTATTGAGGAACATGTAAAATTCATCCAATGTGAAAAATCGAGTGCTATGCAAGCAGCTTTTATTGGGATTTCATTTCAAGGGCGCTCAACTGCTCACTTCTTATGCAATCTTATCTGGTTATCTGTTCATATCGTTCAGTTTGTGCAACTTGATTTTAAGTTTCAAACGAGCAATAATTAAAAATGAATAATATTATGTGCTTTATATGGTTGCAAAATATTCTTTTATTAGCGCTCTTCAGATGGCTCAAAACAATTATTAAATATGTCATTTTTTAAAGTAAATTTTTCAAAGATATATACGCAATTGAATTATGCACAATAATTTGAATACCTCTATTATTTTAGCAATTACCAGGGTGTCAGGCAGTAAGCAACACAATGGTCACTGTAATAACAAAGTGCAGTTTTTTTTACATTCAGACATTACGTGCAGATGTTGATGAGCGGCGACGTTGAAGGCCACAGCAGATGAGCACCATTGGAGGGGACTAAAAATAATAATGTGTTCTCCACCCAGCTCTTGCCGGGCTCCACTATCTCACGGTTCTCCAGCTAAATAAGCCAAAAGGTTGGTCTGTAAATTTTGCGTCCGAGGGTATTAATCCAGTGAGTCACCACTGCCAAATACACTCCAGCTCGAGCTCATTCGAGAATTTCTGCAGAGCAGAGGTGTCTTTTGACATATACGGCAACGCATCGACCGCAAGTATTGAAAACTCGAGTTAGGTAAAAACAATTTTTGACTGCTTTAATTTTGCATTGAGATTGTAATTTAAAAAAAAAAAAATAGAAAAACCAAACAATTAAATATCAACTTCTTTTGTCCATAAAAATTTTAATAAATATTTCTCAAATTGTGTTCTTTTCAATACTGAGATCATGCAATCAATAATTTTGATAAAATTTGTGCACGTTTTTTTAAATTTTATTTTTTAGGATGGGACTGCTAATGGCTGTATTAGCCCTGTTAGGGCTCTGCTTGAGTTTGCTAGTTGCATATTTTTTGACTACCGTGATAAAAAGTCAGCAGTACTGGAAGAATAATAAAATATTCACATTGAAAAAATCGACGTTCCTCTTGGGGCACTTTGGTCCGCTGATCACAAGGAAGAAATCGTTTGCTGAACTCGTTTATGTAAATTGCAAAGACTATTAAAAACATAACAAGACTAGTGACAAAAATTAAGAGCTAATAATACAAATTCCAGGATCTTTACAATGAAGTCAAAGAAGAGGGTGTTGATTTCGGAGGTATTTATCAGTTTAAAAGGCGTTCTCTTGTTGTCAACAACCCCGAGCTCTTCAGCGAGATAATGATCAAGCGATTTGAACACTTCATCAACAGGAGACCCTTTGTTGACCAAGAGTACGTACCATATTATATTGCAACAAGTAAAATCAATAATAAAAAAATAATTTTTTAGGACAGATAAACTGTTGGGCCGTTCACTGCTGGGACTGCAAAATGAGGAATGGCGCGATATGCGACACAATTTGAGCCCTGCATTTACCGGATCTAAACTAAGAGGAATGATTGACCTGATCGAGTCAACCTGTGTCAAATTTAATGAATTCCTTGCCCACCGACCAGACAAAGACGAGCCTCTTGACATTTACAATGCCTTCCGTAGACTTGCGGCAGACATCATTGCAACATCTGCTTTTGGCTCTCCATCGGACGCCGTTTCTAATCCCGAGTCTGAATTTTATAAAAATGGCATTGAAATAATGAACTTCAGTGGAAAAAGGGCTCCAATTATAATTGGTTATTTGATGGCACCACCGTGAGTTTTTTGGTAATTTTGTTGCTTCTATAAAAATAATTAAAATATACAGGTTGATGAAATTCCTAAGAATACCATTCTTGCCTGCAAATATAGCAGAGTTCTTTTCAAAAAGAATAGCTGGAATAATCAACTATAGAGAAAAAGAAAATAAGTCAAGGCCAGATATGGTCCAACTTTTGATTGATGCAAGAAAAGCAGATCCAACCAAGAGTATAATAAAATAATTAAAATTTGGATTATAATTATATAATAATACATTTTTTACTTCAGAAATTACTGACATGGACATTGCATCCCAGGCTTTCACTTTCTTTTTGGGTGGATTTGATACAACAGCCACTGCATTCTCGTTCATCAGCCATGAGCTTGCTCGTCACCCCGAAATTCAATCAAAAGTGAGGGATGAGATTAGAAAAGTTATGGCTGAAAATGGGGGAAAAGTCAACTATGATGGAACCAAAGAACTTAAATACATGGACATGGTCATTTCAGGTTTCTAATAAACATTTAAAAATTGTAACTAAAATTAAAAAGATAAAATCTGCAGAGGTATTGCGCCTGCATCCAGCTGCGCCAATGTCAGACAGAATGTGCGAAAGCAATTGCAGTTTCCCTGACTTTGACTTGACCATTGAAAAGGGAACTTCCATTGCTCTGCCCATTTATGGCTTACACACAGACCCTGATTACTTCCCAGACCCATTCAAATTTGACCCTGAACGCTTTAACGATGAGAACAAAAAAAACATCAAACCATTCACTTATCTTCCTTTTGGCGAAGGGCCGAGAAATTGTATTGGTAGGTTACGATTAAAGCTTAAGCTTTGGTAAATTATTTCATTATATCTTGTTAATTAACTTTTAGGAAAACGGTTTGCCCTGCTTGAATTGAAACTGGGTCTCTGCAAAATCCTCAACGAATTTGAACTTGAGGTTTGTGAAAAGACCAATGTCACGAACCCAATGCAGTATAACAGGAAGACAACCCTGATGCAACCAGAAGGTGGATTTTGGCTGAAAATTCGGCCAGTGAACAAAGAATAATAATGAATTTTTTTTTTAATAATGTACTTTATACCACCCTTATCAGTATTTAACATTAAGAATTTTTAATTTAAATTTTTAAGTTTATTTCATTAATCAGATAAATAAATCCATTCTAGAACATAAAACTATGAATTTCATTTGAAAATTATACCTTTTAATGAAAAGCAGGGGAAACACAGTTTTAGGGGTTGATGTTCGACCTTTCCTCGCCAACTTGTCTGAAGCAAAGGAATGATTCTTGAACTTTTTTCCTCTCGTCCTCATCCTTGATTAGCGGCAAAGTCTTTTCCAGCTCTTTAATGTGGTAGTCTCTGAGGAATTTGTTGCACTGCATCACCGAACCACCCGTGTAAATTGTCTTCAAAGTCACTTGAGCACCTTCAATTTTTGTCACTAAAGGAATCGCACTTGCCACCAACTTGTGAGGCCCATGCCGTGCACGAACGTAAGCCACCTGGAAAAAAATTATAAATTAAATGTAAAAACCTTTGATAAAGTTCTACCTGCGTCTTTTCACTGCAATACTTGGTCAGAAAACCATTCCTGACTGCGGCCACACCAAAGTCACCGTGCAGAAGCTCAATTTTCTCCAAAATTGCAGAATAAAGCGCCTGCGGTTTCATGTGAAATTTAGATTTGTTTTTCCCATCGATTGGAATAGCCTCCAAGACCAGGTAGCGGTTTTTAAATCGAACCATTTTAAGAAGATCTGGGAAAAACAGACAAATCAACTAAGTTATTTTCATTTTTGTTTAAATATATGTAGCACAATAATTTACCTTTTACAAAATCGTTGGACGATCGACGATCTCAGAAATAATAATTGATTGCGAGTGAAGACTTTGGACGGCAGTAAATATAAGTTGAATAAAATTAGGTCCTTTTGACGTGAGAAGAAAAATTTAATAAAAGACAGAACCAAGTAAAAATTTTTATAATCTTTAACTGACTGAACAACAATAACAACAACTTCACGTGTGTTGAAAGGGGCGTGGCTTGAGTGAAAAATAAATCCCCCACTACCAAGAATCTTCACACGCGACGACCTGACCGGCTTATTTTTGCAGTTTTGACAAGTATGAACATTGTGGTGAGCAAGTGGTGAGATGTTCTTGTTCTTGCTTCTTGCAGTGCGATTATTTAAGTAGTTATGCAAAGTTCGCGGCGTGTGCAGAAGGAAAATTTGCTCTATTCCTTGAAGAGAAGTGAGTTTGCAAGGAAATAATTTAGTGCGGTCCTGACAGTGTTTTGCGTGTGCAATGTGAGTGTGAAACCCATGAAATATGTCCTGCCGACCCTGAGAGTCAACAACGCAATGAAGAAAAAGGAAAAAGGATGACGATTCCCGATCAGTCTTCTTTGTGGATGACTACATAGGAGGATAATTATGGCTAATGGAAATCATTCGGCATTAAGTCTGTTCTTTAAGGTAGGAATTTTCATGATTTATTAAAATTTTAATTTCTTAAATTTTTATGCATAAAAATCGGGATGAAAAGTAATTTAGCAAGAATTATGCTTTAAAATAAATTAAATTTTAAAACATAATGTTTGCTTTTATTTTTAAGTGCGATTTATTTGTTACAAATTCTACAGCTATATGTATGCGATTGTAAGAAGAATTTTAAATCTAACGTAAGATTTAACTTAGGCATTTTTTAATTTCTATTTATTCTTAAATTTATATGAAAAGATTAACAAACCAGTATTATACTTTTCAAAATTCAATTTCATAAAAATACTGTTGCTTGAAGGATTATGTACAATACATACACATAATAGCTTGAACTTACAATTAGAAGTGGATTTTAACGAATTTAATACAAAATTATGTATGTACATACTTGAAAAGTAAGAAATAGGGCACATTAATGAGGGCATCTTTTAAAACAGATTCAGATAAGTTTCGGCATATTCAAAAGCGGTTGATAAATTGAAAAGAAATTAATTGTTTTTCGGTTTATTTAAACCACATAACGACTAGCTATTATTATAATTTATGGTCTTCTGTTTCGTTGAATTTATCTGAAGTATTTGTTGTACCATTAAAAAAGACCTTTCTTGCACTCCGCGAAAAATCCCATGTCATCGAAGTCGTCCAGCAGCTCTTTCATTCTGCTGCAGAACGCTGGTCCCGAGTACATTTTTGCAAAAGGGTTGGCATCCGGGTCATTCAGCATGTTTCCAAATTCGCCGATTTCCTCTTCGGTCGGCACTTGGCTCTCGTCGGCGATGACTATGGGCAGGACAACACAAGCGAACAAGAATCCGCAAGCTTTCGCCCTGAGGATGTCCTTGTGCAGTTCGTCCACGGATGAGTAGAAGTACGATGGAGGTGGGTCAGTGACCCCTCGTAGGGCGAGGGCGCGTTTGCCTTCGCGCAAGTAGTGTTCTAGAAGGTCAAACATGTGCGCCCTGCGAAGGGCCTGGTTGGTGCTCGTAAATAAAAAGTAGAGCAAATCAAGAACGGGAGAGGCGCATCGAGAAATCTGAAATAAATAAAATATAATTTTTATAATCTTTCACACGTTTTCAATTTGACTCCACTGGTGCCCTTTGCAACACCAAAAAGAGCACATTTTTATTTAAATGTTCTTATACAAATTTTATGCATTTTATTTTGATATTTCTAAAATTAATTAATTAATTTGCTTAAGTTTTGTACCTGGAAATCGACCATGGAGCACGCAATGGGCTTTTCCTCGTTGTCATATTTGAAGAGCATGTTGTTGGACCAAAAGTCGCCATGGTTCAAGCACAGCTTTGCCTTTGATAATTCTTCAGGGTCTGTAGGCATCAGGATGTATTTCTGGGCAATTTCGAAGGACTTCTTGGCCACCAAGTCCCTGGTCAATTCTCCCAACTCCCTGTAGCGGGAGGGCAACTGTTGGCAAATTGCTTCGCCAATTCCCCTCAGTGAGTTTTCCCAAAAGGGCGCCGTAACGCTGCGTTTGCTTTCTTCATACATTGTGTCAGCATATTCCTTTAAGTATCACAGTAATAAATACGTATTTTAGAAGATGAATTTTTATTTCATTGTCTTAAAAATGAGCACCAGAAAATAGGTTAACATGATTGTTTTTTATTTATTTTATTTTTAATATTTTTATTTATCCAAATTAAATTTCAATCTGCTCTTAATTTTTGAAGCTACATTATTTTTCTGAGACATGGTTCAAAAAATTGCTTGATATATAATCATACTGAAAATTTGATGAATTTTTAAAAATACAATTTGAGAAATAGGAAAAAATAAAAGTGATCACCTGTGCAATGCATTCGTTGAACTTTTCTGGCTCCTTGATACGAATTGCAATTGAATGTCCATGCAAATGAGCCAATTCAGACAACGCCAGACGGCAGTGGTCAAGGTCAAGTCCAAGACGGCGCGCTCTAGTTCTGTATCCCTCGGTAGTGAGGTTTTTCAAAATCAGCGTGTCTGTCGTTCCATTGAGCTCATGGTAAATGCAAATCGGGAAGTTTGGCTTATGGAACGTAGATCTATATTGAATTGTGTCATTTTTTAATTTGAACTTTTCTGTCATTAATACCGGATCAGTGGAAGTGTTTTTGTATACATGTTGATCTCTTTCTTAAAAATTCCAAACTCTGTCAAAAACTTAGCGCCCTCGGTCTGCGGCAGCGTTTTCACAAATAGGGAAATGGGCCCTAAGTTGGTGTCCAGTTTGATTTGCGAGACGGTTGAACCATAATTCTCTCCGGCGGCCACCGCCTCCTCGACTGTTATCGAATGAACCTTTATATGGTCCTTAAGAGCCTGACTCATCAGATTGCAATTCTGCCAGGCCGGTAGGGTAATTCCCTGCAGCGGGAAAGGGCCAGTGACTTTGGCTACCGGTACAAACGCATCAGGTGCAGGAACGTTCACCATATCTGTTGGAAGATTAAAACGTTTTCTTGGATTGGGCGATTCAAAATAATAATATTATTATACAATTTATGAAGGAAGAATCAAAATTTTTATCCCAAAATAAAAAACATTACTTTTTTCTAAATACAGATAATAATAAAAAAATTTGCAAATCTGTATTTATTTAAAAAAGTAAATAACAAGATTTGAACTTCTAATAGTCGTTTCAAAAATGGGATTTTTAAAATTGATGAAATCAAAACTGTGCTCAGATTTTTAATTTTAATTTTGATCAGTTAATTAAAAAAAAAGGTTTTTCTTCTTAAATTATAGATCAATCCTATATTAATATCTCTTGTAATTCTCATTTGAATTATAAAAAATAAAATCCAGATTCTAAATGAACAATTCAGACAGTAGATCAATTATGTAAAAATATACATACCGATAATTAATTAATTTGAATACTTCTAGGTTTCTTACTTCTGCTTTCAAGTTGAATCTGATTTCCAGTTGCAAAGATCGTTTCCCATAAATTGCCTCAACGTTATCATGCGCCGGGATCAATTGATTAGAACATAGTTTGTTTTACTTGATAAGAGCTTAAGTGACTCAAATGCATACTGGGCGTAAGGCGTGGCCAAATTTTTGAGTCCAACTAACTGAGATTGCCATTCAGCATCTCTAACAATTGGGTCACGCGGATGCGCACACACAATTTTTTTTAACTCGTTGGTAGCTTGCGAAATGAAATGTAGGCCGCGGCAGCATGTGATGATAAAAAATATCACGGGAGCTTTTCCACCAGGCAATTGTACATTATTTTCATTTTGTGTGTCCATATTTTGAAAATTTCACTTAAAAAATAAATATTTCAGCTGCGAAAAAAATCAAATTTTAAAAATTTGTCTTCTATCCTAATTCATTGTGCTATTTGTGTCGCACAGAGCTGCATCAATTAAAAAGCGTGTCTTTGGCAAGGCCACTTGCCGCCAGAATGTGACTGATTTTAATTTCGCTCATCGTGTCAGGAAACATTGTAATTTAGCCCCAACCTTTTTATATTCAAAGGTCAAATTATCAAAACTAGTATTACTTTTCCTTTTCGAATCATAAACCATCATAGTAATTATAAATATGGAGCAGGCACAGATTTTTTTGGTAATTGTATTATAGTTTAAATTTATTTACTTCATTCAATGTTTCTAAAATAATTATATTCATTTCATGTGAGAAAATACAACGAGGGATATTCACATGCCGTAGGATTTTTGTGTTATAAGTTAGCATGTGAATATCGCCTGACATTTATTTTTTAATTTTTTTATTGCCCTTTTCAAAATACAGTGTAATCATAAATTAATTTAATATTTAAAACATATTTTGAGTGCAAAGACCAAAAAAGACAAAAAATATCGAGGAAAAGAAAAAAAATAGACGCATAATACATTTTTGATACATTTATTTGTAGCACACACATTTTTTTTTATAACCCTATTGTTCTATATTTTTATTATATTATTTTTATTTTCGGCATTATAACCACTTTGATTATTCTAAAGGGAAATTCTATATTATATTAAATAACATGGCACTAAGCAAAATGTTTTTTTTACGCAGAAAGTATCTACATATAATTTTTTTAGACTTGGCATCGCTCTCACTTTTCCGCTCCCCGCTCCGCTCTCGATCTTTGAGCGGACTTGTCGCTCCGCTCACCAAATTTTTAAAATTCTTCGCTCCACTCTTAAAATTATTCGCTCTTGCTCTTCCGCTCTCGTGTAATTTATTATTTTTAATAATCTTTCAAATTTTAAATTATTAATTAAATATTACTAAATGTTGTTTCTTTAATTCATTTTAATATTGCAGCAATATATATATATATTAATAGATTTAAAATTTAAATTTTTCTTTATAAAAATTAAAAATTTAGACTATATTTTAAACTTCAAAAATTTTCCATTCATTGATATAGAATTTTAAAATTCAGAAATAAAAACTAATGTCCCTAACTTGCAATTTCTGATAAAACTAATTAATATATATACTTTTATCTTTGTAAGTGACTTGGTAAGATAATTTAATTCCAAAACTTTGATTTAAAAATGTTAAAACTTCCATACTTTAACAGGTCTTTTCACAAGGTGCCTCTGAATTTTGAAGTTGAAAAAAAAATTATAGGCATTTGTAACAGTAATTTTAATTTAAGCACGATACTTAAACCCAAACTTATAAAGTCCCCATTGTGCCAATTGCATAATTAAAATTTTTCATTTAAATTAAAAACTAGAAAACTACCTACATTATGACGGACGGAGATTAAAATTTTAAGAAACTAAAACAATTTCAACGTGCAACATTCTAGCCATTCACAATGACGTTAAAATATTATATGGAAAAGTTAAATCAAATCATGGAAGATGAATTTAATTCAAAGTAAAATAGAAAAAATCATCACGCAACACAGCTGTTCTTCTCAATTTGCGAACTGAAACTACAGCAGCGGAAAGCGGAAAAAGTCTGATCACGTGACTTGGATGAAGCGATGCTAGCGCCACCTTCAAAGAGCGGGAAAAGAGCTGAATTTTCACTCCGCTCATATACTTTCTCGCTCCGCTCCCAGAATTTTTATTTTTCCCTCGCTCCGCTCCAAAGGGAGCGCAGGAACGGATTTAGAGCGAGAGCAAGGGAGCGATGCCAAGTCTGAATTTTTTGGATAATTATAAATTTGCTGTATCTAGAGTTGCATCATCATTTTCTTCTAATTGCCGCTCTTGGCTTCCCTGCTGGCCATTTGTGCCAGAGGGTCCAGGACTGGCTTGGTCAGTTGCCTTTACAGGGGATTGTCTCTTGAGTTCACTTTCAGCCTCCTGGGTAGTCTGGTTCTTAAAAAAATCAACTTCCGTGTTGTTTTGCTGAGCAATTTTTATATCTTCCGCCGCCAGAGAGTGAAAAGAATCACAAGATTTGAGCATTTCACGTGGCAGAACTCTATTGCCGCAATAAGACACATCAGTTTCAACTTCCGTGTTGTTTTGCTGAGCAATTTTTATAGCTTCCGCCGCCAGAGAGTGAAAAGAATCACAAGATTTGAGCATTTCACGTGGCAGAACTCTATTGCCGCAATAAGACACATCAGTTTCAACTTGGTTTTTCTTGTTGGGATAAATTTGTACCTTATTAACATTGCTGAACAGCAAATTGTCCAAAAACTGTAAAATTTTAAAACATTTGCTAGATAGTAAATTGTTCATACATTTCCATTTGTACGAAGCTACAAGAGTAGTCTCAATGTCTGAGTAAAATGTGGCCTGATACTTGCAAAAAATAAGTTCAGCTTTTTCTTTTATCATTTGAATATCTGAAACAGCTACACTGTTCAAAAGGTTGATCATAACGATTGTGACGAAAAAGAGAAACAATATGAAAAGCATGTGACTTGCGATAGGAGTGAATTCAAAATCAATTTGGCCGGCTTCGTATTCGCCAGAGATCATTACCATGGCTTTAAATATTGATTTCAGCCAGTTGTCAAACGAATCATTGCAATTTTTGCCAATGGCACACACTGGAAAAATTACGTAGAATGAAAACCCAAAGGCAATGATTAATGGGCAATACCATCCGAGCAATTTTAGTGAATTCTTAGACACGACTGAAAGCATTTGAATATAAATGGTCACTTTAGGATGGCGGCTTATCAAATGCATCAATTCCAAAGAAATTAGCAATGACAATATTGAGACCAAAATTTTGCACCGTGAAAAAAAAGGGAGAAAGAATGTGGCAAAAATAATTGTCAGTTCTAGATAGTTTTCTTTTTTGCCAAGGTATCCTTGCAGAAAAAAAAATTGGAATAATTCTCGCAACGTCAGTAAAACGTTGAATGCAAATGTGATCCAAACTGCAATTTTGGCGATGAATTCATAAAGTTCATTGCTTGGTGTAAAATCATTTTCACTATTATCAATTTCACGTGTCTTGTTATTGGCATTTCCTTTGACAAAATCGGAAAAGATGACGAATATGAAGAACGAAATAGTGAAAAGCAAGTACAGCAGGAGGTTGACCCAGAAAAACCAGTAGAGCCGATTCCACTTCAAGTGGAAGAAGATCTTGATCAAGGGGTGGAGTAATAAAATTTCATGGGCTTGCGAATCCGCTATCATCTTCAGAGGCTCCATTTCCAAAGTAAAATTTGTTAGAGCATTGTCGCGATTTTCTTTGTCATTGGTGTTCCCCTGCGATGCTAATTCAGTTGATGGGTTCTCCCCTAATAAGGGTCCTCTCTCTGAACCTACGTTGGCTGAAGCAGACTGAGAGTTACCTGCCCCATTTTCAATTTCTGTCACTGCTGTTGTAGTTGCTTGGTGTCCTCCAGCCTCTAAGTCCTGTGAAGCTCGAAAACTACATCCTGTATTTTCAGGGGTAACCCCTGCTGAGTTTGGATCGGTAGAGGAGGAAGTTGGTACCGATGGGATACATGAGCAAATATATTGCGCAAAATGAACTAGCGGCGGCCATTGAAAGCGACTTGGCAGGCCTTCTTGATCATTATTAGAACCTTTTGAAACCTGTACGTTGCTTTTGAAGATATTAAAATCTAAAGTGATGCAGTATTCTTTCTCAAACCACATTTTTCCATTGTCAGATACTTTGATCTGATTACTGAAATGTTCTTCTATCACCTCAGGTTTGATACAGTTTAATGTGGGTATGCGTGATTCTGAGTATGTCATGAAAACATTTGCGCCATATTGCAACAGTAGCTGTATTACATCGTTTCTATTACCTCGAACTGCATATTGTAAAGCTGTGTAACCCTCTTTTGTAGGGGAAGTGTAGCCAAGAGGTCTGTTGTCTCTGGCATTAATCCAATCGTGAAAATCAACAGGTGAAAGTTTCTTACCAAGTTCCAACAAGTACTTCACCGTTTCAATACTAACTTCTTTGCAAGTAACCGCTTTGTGCAGCAATGTTTGCTCGTCATTTATCGACGTCTGTTTGATGTCAAAATCAATAGTGCTATTTTTCCAATTTTCAATAATTAGCTTCAGGTATTTCTGCCCTGCCTCGACAGCAGAGTAAAGTGAAGATGAAGGGTCTGCTTTGTAAGGTTCATCAAGTAATATGCATGCTGCCTCCTCTTTATCGTTTTTTATGAAGTGCTCCAAAATCCTGCAAAAAATTTTTTTTAACATTATTATTAATTTAAAATTATAATATATTATTTAAGTGATTTTATTTTTTTTCAAAATTATTATTGTGTTCTTTTTAATGAATTATTTGTTATTATTTTACTTTTTGTAGTTTATATATATTTAATAAAACCCGTTGTATTTTTTCAAGAGTAAATTTATATATTTATGCTTTTAGTTTTTGTGCTTTTAGTATTAAACTTAGCTCTTACTTATCTTTACAATTGTCGACATCAGCAGCATTGCTGTCACGAAAGAGTTTTTCCCATTCCTGACTTGACATAGACTTCACTTGATTGTTTTTAGTTGGTTGCAGGATTGACAAGATTTTTCTTTCAAAATCTTCACAAGGTTGGGCCGATGTATTTGGCTGAGCTGCTTTGTCACCACCACCATCAGTACAAATTAAATTCTTTTTCTCATCTGGAGAGTTGGGTATTGGAGGGGTAAAGTTTTTTGTTGGGTAAGCAGAAATCCATTTAGCGTGTTCCTTCTGAATTAGTTCCCGAGCGTTTGTATTTTGTACTTTGATATCAATATTAACGTTCCTTAGAAGAAAGTAGCTCACAAGTTGCCAGAGGCCTTTTTCCGCCGCGGTGTGGACAGCAGTGAAGCCTCTAGAATCTCGCGCATTCAGATAACAGTTTTTATCATACAAGAGTTTAATGCACCTAAGTGCATTTATTTCTCTCTCTTTGTTTCTTTCATCATCATCATAATTTTGCACCGCTCCTTCAACTGCACAATGGACAGCAGTTTTTGATTCGCCATTGAGCTCTTGCACGTCGGCAGGGTGCCTTGGATGATTCAGGAGGATGGAGAGAAGACCGTGTTTGCCTAATTTTGCACATTCGTGAAGTGGGTACCATTGAGTCTCACATTGTGCCGACCTTTGGAAAATATTGTATTTAGCAAGGAGTGCGTTTGCAAATCTACACTTGTTGTCATCCTACAAAAAATAAAATCATTTCTTCAATTTATATTTTTTGCAATACCTTTTCTTTATAACTTACGCTTATATCGGAAGAACAAATCTGGTTTAAAATTTCACGTGAATTTTCAATGCTTATATTCTTGATAGCTACTTCAAATTTGCAGAGGTCTCCATTTTTGAGGCTTTCGTTTATTGTTGATGATGTCTCCATTCTAGCTTTGACTGTGTGTTCTGTCTAAAAATACAAAGCTATTTTACCAATTTTAATTTTGTACAGCCGACTATAATACTTTGTATGCATCCCGTTTATTTATTTGTTACCTTTTGTGTGGACGCAGTATGGACCTCCGTGAAGCAAAAACCCCTTTAAAAGAACGTTCAAAAATCTTGTATTACATTTCCAAAAGAGATATGTTTACGCGGCGCACGCATCTGTTTAATAACAGCTGATAGACTAAACTAAAAAGTCAAACATCAGTGATGCGACCAAGGCGGAGAAGTTAGGCTCCATCCAAAGAGGGGATCACAACACTCCTTAGTCGCGATTTTTGCTCGTCGTTACGCGCTAGTCCGTGGGAGGTTGAAAACCCATTCAAGGTCAATAAAATCTGCGTAGAAGATAAATTTGGCAAAATTCTATTGCTGGTTTTATTTATTTGTATTTGTTACCATTGATGAAATTTTTTGTATTCTTTTTGTACATTTTAAAATGAAATTTTCTGCAACTTATAAAATGAATCGATGATTAAAAAATTTTGAAATGTCTCAGCTAGCCTGTCTAAGCCCTGCCAGCCGGGCTGCGTTCAGCGGGGCTATTTTTACCCACAAGGTCGGCCGTCTCTGATGTTTATTGTTTTAAGATAACTTATTATATTATTACGGTTAGCAAAAAAAAAAAAAAAAGTCTTTTTTAGACAAATTGTGTTGTGTGGTATTATAAATAAATTGAATTTATTTCCATATAAATGCATAAAATAATAATAATAAAAAAACCAGGATCGGAGTTTAAAAATTATTTAGCGCAGACGCAGCGATGAAAGTGACGACACAGAATACTTTGACGGCTCAGCCAAAAGCCCACCGCCGCTAATTTTGCGGTGTAGTATATTATATCTCACATCTCACTAAAAATGGTATTTCAAAATAAATTACATACGTCCTTTATGATTTTGAAATTCAAAATCATAAAGGACGTTTGCCGTGATCAATTTACTTTACGTTCAACTGTAAACTGCTTTATCAAATGATTGCCATTAATCTCTTTCAACTGAGGCCACGCAGATGCGCACTTATAATTTTTCATTTGTGTCTTGGCGTAATAATTTTTCGCTTTCTTGCTCAAGATCCTTTTGCTAGACTTGAAAATATTTTTTTAAAGGTTTTTAATGCCTCAATTTACCTAAAAAAAATAAAGGTGCATATAACTTTAAAAAATCTTCCGCGCTCATGTTCATTAGTTTATTTTTCGATTCATAGTTACAATTTTCAATATGTATATTGACCATTCCGAGCTGGATTTTTGTTTTTTTACGAGGACTTTTTACTATAATATCAGATATTTTTTAAGAGCCAGGATGAGATAGAATCCTGGTTCATGGTTGATATTGACGTAACTAAATTATTTAAGTATTGGGGAGGGGGGGGGGAGTTAAAACATTATTAATATAAAGTCAAGTTTATTCGCTCGCAAATTTTTATTTGGTGCTCCACGCGACGATGACTGAGTAATTCATAATAATATTATTTATAATCTATAGATGATAATTATTTTGAAAAAATATTTAATACAACATATCCCATCTTAAGTAATTTCTTAAGTTCATGGCGATAACTATAAACTTAAAATTGTATAGTAAAAACTAAAAATCTTATTTGGACCGATTGTGAATAGAACATGAGTTTTCAGCTAAATATAAATATATCACATCACATCTTTTGTGCGCTTGAATCTTGTATACACTGCGCTGCCCCCGCGTGATGATTAGAGTTGGGAGTTTTTATTTATAAAAATGGTTATCAGAGTATGTATGTCTGGGTCATTGTATGATCAATATTCTGATTTTTTATCTTTGTGTACGTGTGTCGTGCCTTGAAGCTCCTGGAAGTCGTCAATGATATCTTTTGCGCAATTCAGCTGAGCAATATCTTTTGCTTCCGCCGCAGTTTTGTGAAACGATGAATACAAAAATTTAAATATTTTATCTGACATAAATTGTCTTTTGCACCAATTACAAAAGCAACAATCATTTTCACTGGATTTCCTCCTAATAATTTCAACTCGGTTGTAGTCGTTGGGATAAATTTTTACTCCAATCAAACCGTCCAAAATATTTATTTTATGACATGTGTAAGAAAGTATTGTTTTTGCAAATTCAAGTTTGCTCCAGGCAAAAAGAGTGATCTCAATTTCAGAACAAAATGTAGCCTGATACTTGTAAAAAATCAGTTCAGCTTTTTCTCTCATCATTTGGATGTCTGAAACAGCCACGCTGTTCAAAAGGTTGATCATAACGATTGAGACGAAAAAGAGAAACAATATGAAAAGCATGTGACTTGCGATAGGAGCAAACTCAAAATTATTTTCCCCTGCTTCGTATTCGCCAGAGATCATTACCATCGCTTTAAACATTGATTCTAACCAAGTATTGAACGTGATGCCCTTGCACTCTTTACCAACACACGCAGGAAATATTATGTAGAATAAAAACCCAAACGTGATAATTAGTGGTGAATAATACAAAAGCAGCTTCAATGAATTCCATGCCACGACTGACAGCATCTGATAATAAATTGCCAGTCTAGGATGACGCCCCATTAGATGCATGAATTCAAATGATATCAGCAAAGATAATATTGTGACCATTAATATCTTTTGTTCTACAAAAGGGAGAAAGCATGTCATAATAATAATTGTCATTTCAATGTAATTTTCCAATTTTGAGAAATATCCTGGGAGGAAGCACGCTTGAAAGGCTTCTCTAAAAAATATTCCTATGTTCAGAACAAACGTAAGCCAAACAGCATTCTTTGAAATTAGTTTGTCATTCAAATTTTCTTGGTTGTCAAGTGTCATGTTAGTTTGTTTTTCAAAATTTGAGTAAATGACAAAAACGGCAAAAGAGATTGCAAAAGAAGAGAAGAGCAAAAAGTTGGCCCAGTAAAACCAATAGAGTCGATTCCACTTTAAATGGAAGAAGATCTTGATTAAAGGGTGAAGCAACAACATTTTATGGGTACCAGAATCTGCAATCATATTCAGTGGCTCCATTTCCAAAGAAAAATTATTTTTCGGAAAATGGCTGTGATTTTCTGCGGCAGTCCGTTTATTTTTCTGGTTGTTGAATGAAGTGGAATCTGAGGTTCCAGCTCCATTTTCGATTAGGGAATTCTTTTCGCGTTCTCCCATCTCTATTTCGTCAGCACTTCTTGCATTATCCTGCTGTGCAGCTTGAAAACATGGCACTCTTTCAGGCAATTCTTTTGGAAAGTTTTCGTTACTCTTTAGGATTTTAAAATCTAAAGTGATGCTGTAATCTTTCTCAAACCACAACTTGTCATCCGTAACTTTGATTTGATCATCAAAGTGCTTTTTAAGCAGCTCATATCTAATGCAGTTAAAAGTGCAAATATTTGATTGCGAGTCCTGGATGAAAATATTAGCACCATATTGTAGCAGTATTTGAACAACGTCACTCTGCTTCTCGTCATGGACAGCGTATTGCAAAGCTGTGTAACCCTGTTCTTCTGGCTCTTCATCAGTGACAATGCGAGTTCCATCGCGACATGATTCTTCTTGCTGATTCCCAGTATCCTCTTTGCTAAGGGAGCCGGCAGTGTGACCTATTGGCTTATTGTCTTTTGAATTCAGCCACTTTGAAAAATCATCTTCTAGTAAATCCTTGGCAAAATCCATAAGAAACTTTACGTTTTCAGCACTAGTTCTCTTGCAAGTTACCGCTTTATGCAGCGCTGTTTGATTGTCGTTTGCAGATTTTTGCGAAATTAAATCAATCTTTTGATCGTCTTCTAGTTTATCAGTGTATAGTTTCACTAGTTTCAGATATTTTTTATCCCCTACCTCGACGGCAGTAAAAAGCGACGATTTAGGGTCTGCTTGATATTTTTCTAACAATATCCTCGCTGCACATTCAACATCTTCTTTGATGCTCAGCACCAGCAACCTTAAACAAAATGCAATAAAAACAATAATTAAATAAGTATAAGAGTATTTTTTTAAGAGAATTATGTACTACTATTCAAAATCGATTTAAATTTTAAATAATTATTGTTCTGCAAATAAAAAAGCATTTACTCAATTACTGCATCATCTTTTAAGTAAGCTGCAACTAGCTATGATTGTTAAGTTGCATTTTAATTGGGTGCCATTTTAAAACTTTGTTGAAATATGAGATTTAATTTGATATTCATGTTCAAGGGATTGTCTGGTCTATGTTACTTTATGAAATAATAAAATATAAAATGAGAAATAAATAAATTAAGTAAATAATTTTTTTTTCGTCGGCAGCAACATATAACTTGTACAGTTGCACCTTAACTGTTAATTAGAGGAAAATATTTCTTTTGCAACTTAAACATTGATTGATATTTTCTTGATAAGTTTGCACCAGCACATCCCAAAGCTTAATTTTAGCTTCCGTATATCCCAAATTATTTATGAATTTTAGGGAAAAAAATTTAGCTAAAATAAAAAATTTTGTTGCAATTTCACATACTTGTCTTTTAAATTTTTGACGAATTTTTCATTCTTGATGAAGTAATTTTCCCAGTTCACGGGCTCTTTTTGCTGAAGATCTGCTAAAAATTGTTTAAAAAAATTGTCAGCGCTAAAGCTATCTACTTCTTCAAATTGAACTGTTGAAGCCTCTTTCGCAATTGAATCAAAGCTTATAGTATTATCTGATATTCTGAGTGGAATATTGCACATTGCATAAGACTTGACCCATCTCGGATGTAGGTCTTGAATCAGCTTCCGTGCATTTTCATTGAATTCTTCTGTTGAAATATCAATATTCACGTTTCTTAAAAGGAAGTAGCTCACAAGTTGCCAAAGGCCATTTTTTGCCGCGACGTGGACGGCAGTGAATCCTTGCGAGTCCCGTGCGTCCAAGTAACAGTTTTTATCATACAAGATCTCAATGCATTTTAGTGCATTTATCTCTTTCTTCTTTCTATTTAAGTCTTGTTGACTTGTATTTAACGATGCAGCTCCTTCTACTGCACAATGGACAGCAGTTTTTGATTTGCCGTTGAGCTCTTGCACGTCGGCAGGGTGCAGCTTTGGATGATTCAGGAGGGTGGAGAGAAGTTCATATTTGCCTAATTTGGCACATTCATGTAGTGGGTACCGTTGAATCTCACTTTTTGAATTTTCAAAAGCGTTGTATTTTGCAAGGAGGGCGTTTGCAAATCGGCATCTGACATTTTCATCCTAAAGATTAACAATTTAATAATTATTTTTTAGGTTTGATTTTTTAGTTTAATAAAAAAATATTTTAATCAATATAGAATAAAATATTATTTTTATGATTATTATTTTATATATTAAAATTTATAAAATAAACTTACTTTGAAAATTGTCGTTGTGCATATTTGAAACAAAATCTCTCTTGATTCCTCTTTCCTTATTTTGCGAATTTCCAATTTAAAGTTGTTGATGTTGCCCTGTAGCAAGGCGGCATTGTATATATTTGTAGACGTGACGTCCGCAGACATCCTTGCGTCGAAGATGCGTGAAAATCATTTTTATTAATAAATTAGAAATTTTATGTTTCTTTATTTACCTGATGAGAAGCTTGTACGCAGACCCAAGATTGATAATTAATGCTATTGAGAAAATCGTCTCATACTAAAATTGAAAATTTTCAATTAGAGGACAGCGTCTGTTTATATAGCCACGACTCAACCTTAAGAAAAGTCCACACAACAAAACTGAAAGACTTTCCTGTTTGAGATGGAGGAGACATCGGGGAAAAAGTTGGAGTGGGGTGTTTGACTAATTCTCCTCTGCGATTATCGTTTTCATTCGTGCCTGTTTGCAAAAGCCTATAATACAACATTGGTGGTCTTTTGAGAGTGGGGAATCATAACTTGCTTTAATATACATCATCTCATTTCTTGCTGCTTTCAAGTTGTGATCCATAAATATCCAATAAAAAAAATTATTTGATTGTGGTGGATTTTTTATTTTTCATAATATTATCAATAAAAATATAAATTTTTAAAGAAATTAATTTGCAAGCAATGATATAAACAGTTTGATTAAGATACTGAATAAGCGTGCAGGCTATTAATATAAAAGAATTTATTCAGGTTTCACTTCTGTTTTTGTGTATTTTTTCCAAGTGCCCTCTTTAAATGCACCAAAGTCATCGCAGTCCTCCAAAATTTCCCTAAACCTTCTGCAAAATAAGGGCCCTGAATACATTTTCAGGAAGGGCGATGCCTCCATTTGAGCCAAGCTTTCCTCTGTTATTGAGTCTAAATCGGGTGCATCGTCTGCATTTGCAATCACTATCGGCATAATGAGACATCCCAACATGTAGCCGATTAGTGCAAATTTCTTCAAATCCTTTTTAATATCCGCCACTGAGTCGTAGAAATACCTGGTTTAAAAAAAAATTTAAATGAATTCGGAAAAGGGGAAAATTATGTTGCTCTATATTTCTACCTTCCTGGATAGGTGATGCCTCTCTCATTTAACACCTTTAGCGCTGCGTCCCAATAAATTTTCAAAAGCTCGTCAGTGAATTGTTTGCGCAAATCTTGGTTGGTGCTCGAGTAGAAAAAGTATAGCAGATCAATGACTGCTGGCACTGCTCGGCTCAACTGGAAGTCAATCAAAACACAGTCTTGTGGATCGGGTTCTCCATCTAAAAAATTAACAATTTAATGTTTTAATTTCTAATTTTGTTCAATAGAAAGGTACAACGAAACAAAATAATTAATAAAATACAAATGATAAACTGAATGGGTGAATAAATAAAATAATCTTCTGCAGTACAAATAATATTTATAAATCAATATTTACTATTCATAAAATAAATTAACTCTTACATTTAATTTTTACACAGCACCAAGCATTGTGATTTACAAATAAATATCTCATACTAGTCATACTTTTGAGGACATAATATTAATTGCAAGTGAACTCAATAAACAACCTATTTTTATGAAAGTTGTAGCTTCTATATTAAGACTTGAACAGTGGTGTTTACGTTTTTATCGATTTTTTTTTTAAATCTTTCTTTTGAGGTCTAAATTTATTCCGAATCTGTTCCAACAAGTTTTTTAACTTATATTTTCAATTTCTTGATTTTAAAGTGCCATGCATATCGGAAATGTATAGAGTGTGGTAATTTTAATGACGCCTGTCGCATTTTCCTTGTGGTCGCAGTCTGGCGAATGAGCTCATCGAATTGAATAATTTTGTTTACAGTCACGTTATATGGCTCATATACATACCAACATATTTAAAGAGGATGTTGTTGCTCCAAGTGTCGCCGTGGTTGAGTGTGAACACCAAATTGTCGCGCTTCTCTGGGTCTTCAGGAAGAGTCAGGGCCTCTTGCATGATGTCAAAGTAACATTCGCCAAGTTCTCTTGTAATCTTCGCAAGAGAATGGAATCGCAGTGGCATGTTGAACTCAATTGCGTCAGCCAGCGCACCCATGGTCATACCTATCCACGGAGTCATTTTCACGCGGTTTAACTCGCTGAACATTGTGTCAGGGTACTTAACTGTGATCTCTCTATCAAATTTCTCTGGATCGTTTATCCTAAAAAGGTTAAAAACATTGACTGTAGAGATAGCAATCAGTGGAAGTTATACTAAAATATTATTTGATTATCAGTAAAATAAAATAAAAATCAGGAGAAAAAATTGTAATAATAATAATGATAATATCAATTATATAATAATTTACATAATAAAAACCTAAACATACATGTTGTTTATAAATAATTTTTTATGTACGATGATAAAAAAATTAAATAATGAATGATCGAAGATTAATTCAATGCAACAAAATATTTTAAATATGCAGTTATTTTATTTCCATTTTAAGCTTTTTGTTTATTAACTTAAGTGGATAAAATTTTTGTCATTTTCAAAAAAACAAAAACGTTAAAATTATTTCCATCAGATTGGATGTTCCAAAAAAAAAAAAAAAAAAAAAATTATCAATTTAACGTTTTCAGTGTTGCTGTATAGAGCATTTTTTTCTCAATACCTCATGGCTATGCCAGCGCCATGCAGCCTGCCAATCTGCTCCATGACCAGTTTACAGTGCGGCAGGTCAAGTCCGAGTTTGCGGTCCCTCGTCTTGTACCCTAAAGGTCGCAGGTCGGCGAGCACGACTGCGTCTCTAACATCATCGAGCTCTGCGAAATGGCAAGGAGGATGTGTGCACGGGTCGCCGAGCAATTTGAGGGTTTCCTTGTACATGCGCACCTCGCGCAGGGTAATTTCGCCGTCTCGGACCATCTGGGCGCGGAACTCGGAGGTCGGCAAACTTTTAATGATGAGATGCACGTCGGGGCCGTCGGAGCGACTCACGAAGGCCCTATGCACGATGCACGCGTAATTTTCGCCGACGGCCACCGCCGGCTCCGTGCGTGCCGAGGTCACTTTGATGCCAGGGTAGTCGCGCTCCAGCACCTCCTGGAAGAACTGCTCGTTCATCCATTCAGGGGCTTCTTGCTTTTCCGGTTCCGGTGCGCTCATTTTCGGCTGTTCAAATCACCTGTACCCAAGAAAATACAATTTAAGAATTTTTTCTTTGGTATAATATTGAAAAAACAAAGCTAACAGTATTAGGATTCTTTCGTCTTGTGTCAATAGAGTTTGTTAAGGACAAATCATTGATTAACACCCACAAATCAAGATAAGAGACTGCCCAGCTTGGTGACCTGTTAGTTGTTTTCTTTTATAATAATCCGTTTGGTTATCATACAAAGCAAGGTGTATTTTCATTGATAAGAAGCATTCTCAGCCTATCATTGTGGGTACAGACCAATTTAATTTATATATACGGACACGTGCGATTCACAATTTCCATTGGACTAACAATTATAAATAACTACATTTAAATGGACAAAACACAAATTTATCATTCAAATATTAGTCACTATACAATCATACTTTGGAATTTAACAGACAATGAGTTTGGTAAATATTTATTTTAAATATATTTAAGACATGATATGAGCATTTACATGCCCTTTTAAATGTTACATTATTTTATATATAAAATTATTTAGATAACAACATAACAATGCGTATTGGAATAAGTTTTTCTTATATTAAATCAATTTTCCTAAAACTGTTTATTTAGTGACGTTCTGCAAACGTACCTTTATTATCTCTGCCTCTCTTGCGATGTGAAAGGCTGGCCGCACCAGTCCTCAATGATCAAGGCTTGTTGAGTGTTTTCTGTGCTGCGCTCAATTAAATGACGCAACTGCATGGCCTTGGTGCTGATGTTCAGCAAACTCCCTAACTCTGCTCGTCTTCCTAATCAAATTCGTTTTTTGCATACTCATAGTTTGACGCTGAATGCTGCTATTGTTCACACCCGCCTATACTTCTACTATGTATTTTTATAGCACTTTTGTTCCAATACAAAAAAGTATTTTCAACAAATATAAATTTTATGCGGGGGAGCATCAAAAATAGTACTTTTTTTTTTAATTTATAAAAATAAAACACAGATGTGATTGTCAGTTCTAAAATTTCTTATTTCAATATTTACAAACTTGACTTGTACAAGTTAAAATTGCTAAATTGAAATAGTTTCTGGCCAGTGTAAAAATCAATAAAAATATTCATACACAATTAAAGAGAAATGAGCAGTGAATCAAAGGAAAGTGCAACTTATTTTGCTTGCCATCTGACTAGTGGAATGCGATTGGTTTTCATTGTGAAAAATTGGCCGCAGGAGAAGGAGCTGCAGTGATATCTAACCACAGAGAATCTACACAAAACATTAAAATAATGTATAGGAAAAGAGGTGTTGCCGCTAAGTACTATCCTGCTCAAAGGTCACAACACAGTTAACTAAATCAGTTGCATTATTGCCGTTTGTATGTACACTCGAACATGAAGGAACACAATTATTTAAAGTGAGGGTCAATGCCCTGGAAGGAGGACTAGCCCCGTCAACTGGTAGGTCTTCTGATTTTTCTTGAGGTGGTTTGTTCTTGGCTGCCCGTTCTGCCATCTCAACAGCAGCCATTCTATTGTACAGTTTCTGTAGGTGGAAATAAATTATATTTTTTTTCTCAATTGATTGTGATTTTATACCTGTTGTGCTTTTATTGCTTCAATAGCAGAAGGTATTTCAAGGGAAATGACAGGAGGATTGACTCCAATCTTGTCAAATTGTACTAGAAGGTCAGGTGTAAGAGTTACAGGACGTTTCTATAAAGTTATTATCAGTATTTCATTCAAAATTTTTAGAAACTATTTTACCTTTAGCTGACTGGCTTTACTAGTAGAACGCTTAACTTTCCTGGACTGTTTTTTTGGAATGCCACAAAACAGGGCTTCCATTCCTTGCATTAATCTTTCCTCGACTTCATCTTCGACAGTTGGAAGTGGGCTCTTTGGTTCTTCGGGAGACACTAAAAAATATTTTCAAATTTAACATTGATTAATTCTTGAGAGTTCAAAAATAAAACAATAGCATTATTGAAAAGCAACATTTAAGTGCAATGCGTGCAGCAAATGGAAGGTGCTCACTGGGTGTGTTAGCGAATGAGGAATAGCAACTGGCAGGGGTGGAAGGAGTTTGCAACTCCATCTTGCCTAGGAAACTGAGAAGTGTCGCACAATACTGCCGTTCCACCTCATAAGGCTCAATACTGTTCTGCAATTCCCGTCTGTAAAGAGAAAATATTATAGAAATATTGTAAAAAAATTTATCTTGGTATGTACTTTTTCTCTGCCTTAGCTTGAGCAATTGCTTGCTTTTCCTGCTGCCGCAACTTATTCGTCTCGGACCTTTTCTGTTCTTTGTACTCATTATACAAGGCTTGCTCCTCCTTGAAATCTGACCATAATTTGCGTTTTCTTTCATGCAGTGCGTCCAGTTCTAGATAAATTACATAATTAATTTTGCGCTTTTGCAGGTTACATTTTTCACCTTTTTTCATTTTATCGGTAACCTCCTTGTTCTTCCGAAGCACACTGTGAATCTCATCATCTTGTGTTCTCAAATTTCCGAATTCACTTGAGATTGAGTCCCGCTCCACTCGGAGAGTCTGTTGAGATTCACGCAACTTGTTGAGTTCCTCCTTAGCCTCATTGTACTGACGCACAGCTTTTTTCACGCGTCTCAGTTTGTCGATTTCAGCCACAAGTCGGCGCTCCTCGGACAAACGGAAACTGTGTTGTTGAAGCTGCTGCTCCAGTTTTTTGGCTAAAACTTCTACTTGTTCTTCGGATTGGTACTGGAGCTTGCTTCTCATTTGAGATGCTGCATCTCTCTGAATGTTCAAATTGGCTATTTTTTAATGAAACTGAAATCATAGATAAAGGCAAACCTTTGTGTCTATTTGCTTTTTAAGCTCCTCCAACTGTGTGATTATATCTTTCCTTCTCTTAATCGACACATCTCGTCTTTCTTTAATCTGTTGTAATCTGGCCTGAGGAGTATTTTGACCACTGCCGTTGATTTTTTGCTGGAATATAAAATTTAATTGTTTAATTTTATTATTGCACAGCGTTTTGTTTTAGATTATGAAATTCAACGCCCTAATTGCACATGAGATAAGATAAAAATATCTCTTTTATAGTATAAGGAAGTCTCCAAATTATAAGCATGAAAATTAACAACCGAAACTTTTACTAATACTGTTTATAATTACCGTTTAAATAAAAAATTTATTTATTTTTTTAATTACCAGCTGATTTTCAATTGCTTCAATTTGAGATTTGATCTCGCCGATTTCTTTGTCCAGTTTCTGCCTGTTAGGGGCGCTTCTTGGAACAACTATTAATAATTTAAAATCAAAGTTTAAAATATTGAATTAAATAAAACGAAGAGAAATATTTACGTTTGCATTTGAACGCCGGCTCGGCGCTGGAATCCGCCTCTTTTTCTGAAGACACGGCATTTTCCTCTTCCATAGCAAAAAATTGATGAGTCCCCGATCGACCCTTTATCATTCAAGTAGCAAGCTGATTAAGGCGGCCGGCTCTGATTCTGGCTCTAGTTATTATCTGCACCATCCTTTCTTACTTTTTGCCCGTAATTTACGCACAGATCAAGGCATTTTTACTTATCAATCAAAAACAAACCTTTTATCCAATCACAAGCCTCTCCATGTGCACCCTAGCAGTGGCGCCAACGCAACTTTGAATAGACGAGGCTGCCACCCATCTGAACTTTTCGAACCCCGAGCACCTACATAACAATTTTTTATGAAGAGATAATTTTTTTAAGATTAGTCATGATCGAAGCGCGCGACTAATTTTGGTTTATCTCAGGTGCGTGATCTTGAACAATCATCATAGTCGATGATCATCAAATTAAATTAAATTTCCAGTTCCGTATTAATCTAAAAATAAAATTTTATGCATTAAACACGTTCAATATATCTCTCAAAAAAACATATTTTTTGAACGTGGTTTTAATAACCTCTAATTATTTGCTGTAAAAAATTTCATGAACATATTGATGCATCAAATAATTGATTGAAATCATAAGGAGTTTATTCAGATTAGTACTTTATTTGTATTTTTAATTAATGAATTAAATATATTTTTTCCAAACAAAATTAAATTGAGTAGAGGTTTTCAATAATTCATCATAATACCAGCATAATTATTCTGTTTATGCATTACAATAATGTCGCTATATCCTATAATTATGCAGGTGTAGAAATAATGAAAATTATTAAATTGAAAGGTAACACTCAAGGTGGATTTCATGAAAAATTGAAACCGGGCGAACCTCGTTGCAAAGAAAAAATGAAAAAATAAAGGACAACTTATTTTATAATATAGGACAACTTTTATTAAAATTAAATTCTCCCATTTTATTTTTAATTTTTTATTAATTCCTCCCACTTAGTTTTAGTCGGACACAAGAAACCCTAGGTTTTAAAGTACCAGCAGACCGCAGGTCGCCTTTGGGGTCAGTTGTCCTTTATTTTTCCATTTTTTCTTTGCAACGAGGTTCGCCCGGTTTCAATTTTTCATGAAAATTATTACTTTCTATTTAAGATTTGTACCACTTAATTTTCATATCGTGCAATTAATTAAAACTGAACATGATTACGTAAGTGCTGATTACAATTGTCACCTGACTTCTGGTATACTTTTTTGTTTTATTTTAGGAACATCACAATGCAGACTGGTGTGCCGTAGGCTCATATTTTATTTATTGTATTGCCTCCCTCCTTCCGCTTGATGTCCATTATTCATGTTCAAATAAATATATGAAATACGTGATTCTGTTCATAATGTAAACATGCACACGATACCATCATTGCGATGGAGTTTGTTTTACTGGTGCCGAGTGCAGGCCAGCGATCGCATCAACGCGCCGCGTCCAATGCTCACGCGACTGAAGACGCGTCGCGGTCTGTTGCAGTTTTGATCCGCCGCTTGACTTTCCGATTAAAAATTTAGCACTTCACATTCCTCAGGTAAATATTAGCTGGCATAAATATATTTTCATGGTAATTTTCTGCCCGTTTCTAATAATGTCAAATAAAATTATAAATTTTCAATGTTCTGTATAATAGTATTATTATAATTTTACAACTAATTCAAGAATCCTTATTGGCATTGTCAAATCAAATGTATAGAAAAACCGTTGCAATATTAAAAAATTGTTGGAAAAAATTAGAAATTTTTAACCTCCATTGTTTTAAAGACTTAATTTGACCATGTCAATTCCTTAATACTGACAAATTTGCATAATTATTTAAAAAAAAAAAAAAATACCACTCGGCACCAGAAAATTATTTTAGGTCCTCCTTGAAATCGGGTTAAAATTATTTCCGCCTTATTTAAATGCTTAAGATATAACAATAATTGCCGACAGTTACAGGGTTTGTCAATTACTTTAGTCCATTAGGTTGAGATTTTCTTACTTATTTGCTGGTAATGCTGGTGTATAATTAATAGGTTGATCTTGACTTTCAACATTACTTTTACTTTTTGGCTATTTTTAGATTGGATCGTTCTTGATTTAAGTAAAACCGCGTGCAAAGTGGTTTTAAATAAAAGTAAAAAAACAAAACTAATCTTGTTGAGGGTCACTGTCGCTTGGAATTTTTCACACGACTCCAACCTCCGCGCTAGGATAGTCTGGCTGATGCTTTTGCACTCCAACCCACAGGGAAATTTGAAAAATTCTAAATACTTACTGTGTGGTCTGTAGGTCGGCGTTGAAATTTGGTGGCCAGCCGAGGCGAATTGCGACACATTTCCTTATCAGTCTCACTCGAGGGATGGTCGAGCATCAGTGACACGCGAGATACGAAACCTGACTGATCGCCGGCTAGACGCTTTAACTATATTCGTGAGAGATTAAAATTTCGCCAAAGTGAAGCCGACTAGAAAAAATTTTCACACCATGGACTCTGAAAAGTACAGATTGTAAGTAAATACACAGATCATTGTTTTAATATTTGGAGTGCATTTATTAAATAATTTAAATGCGACTTGCAATCACTTCCTATTTTTTTTATTAAATATAATATATAGAAAAAATAAAGGCACTGTATGCGAATTTCAAAATCCAACGCCAGTGAAAGTTAATCGGAATCCAAGCTCCGCCCGCATAATTTTACTGCTTCTTTTTTGCTCTATTGATCAGTAGCAGTCAATTGCATAAATTTGCCACCTCCGCTATTTTTACTCTCCTATTGAAAAAATCAGTGAAGCAAAAATACAATATATTAATAATGCGTGCGCACGACATATGACATAATTTACAATATCGCGCTCACTCATTGTCAGACACAGATGAGGGCATTTCCCTACTTCCAATTTTAATTGCTTTTCAGACGCGAAGCCAAAAGCCAGTACGGTACTTTAGAGAACGAGATGGACGCGAAAGGACCTTTGCACACCACCCTGCCCCTCGGCCTGGGCGACGAATCGGTCAAGGTGGCTGCCAACGGGAATAGTACCGACTCGGCTATTTCTAGTAGGTCTTCTTTCAATTCAAGTATATTTTAATTTAATTTTACATTCGATTAAATTATTTACACTTGCAACACTGTTGTTCATATTTAACTTAAAATAAAAGAAAATGCAGTTTTATTTTATGAATAAATAAATGAAATAATGCAATAATATTATCCAAGATGAAATAAGCTTATCAACTCCAATATTGCAACTTTGATTCTTTTGAAAATAACAAATAAGCCGTATGTGCAGGATAATTAATTTTATCTATTGCATGCAAAGGTGGTGAGCACTGCCATAAATACAGAGGAAATCTGGTTGACAAAAAAGCCCGAAGACAGTTAATTGTGGCAAGCATCCTTTGTCTACTTTTCATGCTGGGAGAAGTCGTGGGTTTGTTGCTTTAATTACATTTTTTTTTTGCAATAAAAATAATAAATAATTTATAGGAGGCTGGCTGTCAAACAGTTTAGCCATCGCCACAGACGCAGCTCACTTGTTGACAGACTTTGCCAGTTTTATGATCTCACTTTTCTCCCTTTATGTATCGGCAAGACCTGCAACTCGGCGAATGAGTTTTGGTTGGTACAGAGCAGGTATTCTTCAGTTACAACAAATAAAGAATTAGAAAAAAAATGCATTTTCCCCCTTAAATTTCAGAGGTTCTTGGAGCACTGTCGTCAGTTTTGTTGATCTGGGTTGTGACTGCCGTTCTCGTGTACTTGGCGATTTTGCGCATCATTACCGACGACTATGAAATAGATGCAACAGCCATGCTCATTACCTCTGCCATAGGAGTTGCTGTGAATATTGTGTGAGTTGCAATAACCAATCACTTATTATCTTTTACCCTCAAGTATATTCCTATTGGCCACAAAAACAAATAAACCATGCAGATTATTTTTGTTTGATCTGCATGGCCTATTTTAGAAGTTAAAAATATTTTATTATCAACTGAAATGAGTGGCGTTACCTTCTCTATCATTCGCATACCCAACAAAACAACCTTTTACATCTCCTTTTTCCAGCGCAGTGGTCAATCGCTTTATTGGTCATTGATATTTAGCAAGCAAGAGGCTTAATTCATTAATAAATCATTTTATTTGTAGCATGGGAGTAACTTTACACCAACATGGTCACGGGCATTCTCACGGACCTTCTCACGGGCATTCGCATGGCAGTGATGGCAGTGATTCTCATCATGATGAGGGCTCGGAAGACAATATTAATGTCAGAGCGGCTTTTATTCACGTGGTTGGAGATTTCATCCAGAGTGTGGGCGTCTGCACGGCAGCGTTCATAATTTATTTCAAAGTAATTAATAGTTTTTGTTGAATAATTTTTTCTAATTATCTTTCTTTTTCTATTAGCCTGAGTGGCGCATAGTCGATCCTATTTGCACATTCTTGTTCTCCATCTTGGTGCTGATGACCACTTTTGCAATTTTGAAAGACACCCTCCGTGTGCTAATGGAAGGTAACTTTAACAATAAGTGAAACTAAAAATTTGGCAAATTTCAACATTCTCTTTTTAATTTTACAGCCACTCCTAAAGGTTTAGAATTTTCCGATGTGCTGGAAACATTGCACAAGACGCCCGGTGTCTTGCGAGTGCATAATGTCAGAGTCTGGGCATTGAGCATGGACAAAATCGCTCTCTGTGCACACATTGTTGTTGGTAATAATTTTACTCTCAATATATCAGCCTGTTTTATTTTTCTTATTTTTCTCTAGTTCCAGGGGCTCAATCAGAAAAAGTTCTTCGAAACGCTGAAGCAGCTATCAGAAGGCGCTACAAAGTGTTCGAGCTTACCCTTCAAGTGGAGCCCTTTGTTGACAGCATGGACTGCTGTGAACAGTGCGTTTGCCCCTGAAGTAAAAATTAAAAATGACCCAGTTATTTTATAAAAATTAAACTCTTGTATCAAGCATTTTTAATTTTTATACGTCGGGGTGACGCTTAATTTACCCAACTTTTAGTATGTATGTTTTGCATTTCTCTAATTGAGAGCTGCAGTGACTTTGTAATGATTGAAAACAGCATGTTTTGTTAACAGTATTTTATTTTAAAAGAGTGCCTTTCACTACTCATTGTCAGTGTCAATTCAAGCAAAAATAAAAATTATTTTACAATTTAGAGTAACAAGCATTGAAGTTTAAAAAATTCATTTATTACGTTTTGAACTAAAAAATAAATAGTTTTACTACTTTGAGGACGTGGGTCTTTCTTCCAAGGACCTGACTTCAGCCAAATTTTCTGCAGCCTGCTCGTCTTCCACCTGTTGTTGTGCTTTTTTCCGGTCTATGTGAGGCAAAGAGGTGGCCAGACTCATGACCTCTGGGGCAGCAATGCTCTCCTCGTCCGCTTCGCGGAAATGGTGCTCGACAACGGTCTTGACGTCTTCCGGAGGAGAATCAGGTGGAGTCTGGACTCCTTTCTCAGGGACCATCTCAAGCATGGAACCCAATTGGGAACCTCGAGCACCCTTTGACCAAATTCGGCCCGAGCGCAGTCGCAATGAGCGCTGCGACGACTTTCCGCTGTTTGAGCCAGACAGGGTGGAAACCTTGCGCCGCGCTTTGTTCACTGAGCTGCTGATACGCGCACTGATTTGGTTCACTTTGAACCAGTTGACGACTCTTTCGCAAGCCAGTGAAGTAAATCCTGTGAAAATATTACTCACAATAAGTTGCATTAAAATTAAAAGGTATTTTCATGCCTAGGATAATTCCAGCCCCAAGAATGAAAAAGGTTCCCGTCACATCTTCAACGCTCAGCTTTCGCTCGTGGGGCATCTTTTTTGTAAACTCCACGCGTATCGTGCCGGACGCAGTGTTTTTTAGACGCCTCCGTTGCTCTTGGAAAGCTATGTCTTGTATCGCCTTCACCATAAATCCGAACTAAAACATTTCAATTGATTAATTATTAAGAAAAAATATATATTTTTTTAAATTAAATAAATTTTATTTTTAATCTCACTATTGCAGTGCTAATGAATCAACCTGCAATACACGCATGTGCAGCGGGCTTGCCTAGCTCAGCAAATCGAGTTAATGTTCTCACTTCCGCACCTGTGAGAAAAGTTGCAGCCAAGGTTCAATAGCCGGTCGGAGGGCTGGAGTTGACATGAAAGAAGGCAGCAGTGGAACAAAACATTGCGACCCCAAATGAAGCGCTTTCTTTCCCGACAAGATTCCTTTCAATTCGTCGCTGCTCTCATATTGCAGGCGGTCTCTTGAGCCAAGGAAAGCGTACTTTGCCGACTTGCTTACGTTCCTTATTCCGTCCTCGACTCGCGGCAACCACTCGAATCCGGCCTGGATGTGTCTAGATATTGGGTCATCCGTGTCTTGTAGTTTTTTGTCCCAACCTGAGCTACCTGTGGGACTCTGAATTAAATTTGAAAATAATTAAGAAATGTTCAAAATTATGCCTAAAGTTCCCCATCGGAATCCGGGCGTGCTCAGAATTTCCTCGGCGGTATCGATGGTGCTTGGAAAAATGGGCAGCGTGACGAAAGCAATAATAGATGATGTGTAGGCTGCGGTTATGATGATGGTGAAAATCCAGTAGAAAGTCAATAAAATCCTGATGCTGATACGGTCGCTCCACACTCTGCCTCGAACGTAGAAGGCGTTTGTGAACGTGCCATAGACTAGCCAAAAAGCATCAAGGCGTGTTTGGGACGACTGGGGACGCCTGTAATGAAAATAGAATAAAATTTTCAGAAAAATACGGATTATTACACCGACCCCTTGGCGTGAGGACTGGCGGCTGAGGCGATTGACAAGAAAATGTAAACCAGGGTCAGGATAATCCACACAACTAACTGGAAGGGACCGAGAATCGCCCTGTGCCGTGGTAGGGCTGTCGAAGCCCGCGTCATGAAAACTGCACAGTCCTAAATGTTTAATTGAATTTTAAATTCGCGCAGCTCTTTTATTATTCCATTAATACGTGAGTGTAAGGCATGGTGGTGGCCAAGTCGTGCGTCTCTGGTGAAAAATAAACCCCACCGGCTCCTAATTCGGCGCCAGATCCGGCAACGGCTTCTTTCAAAGGACCGGTGCCTTCACCATCAGGCATGAATTTCGTTCCATACGTGAAATTAAGCTTGTAAGCCAGCAAATCCATCAGAGTTCTCTCTATGCCAGTCCACTCTATGCGGAGATAATTTTAATTAAATTAATAAAAATTAAAATAATGAAGTAAAACCTGTATCGTTTGGCTTGTGAATACTGAAAGGTGGTTCGTGGCGCACAGCCACTGAGAGTTGATTGGGAAACCAGGGTTTTAGAAATTTTGTTGAGACAACTGGGCGTTTGCGATGGGCACTTGCTATTACTAGCATCTTCCAGGGCCGACCAACCCATCTAAGCAAGAATAAAAGAATGAAGTTTTACCTAAATTAATGTATTTTTAAAGATTATTTTAATATTAATTAAATTTAATTTGTTTTACAAATTATTAATTTTGTTCATTCTTTTTTTTACAATTAAAATCACAGAAAAACAAAATTTGGCAACAGAAATATCTGTCGTACATTTATTTAGTTTTAATGCTCGAATTCCTCTCTAATTAGTTAAAAATTGTATTTATTATTTTTTTAGTTGTAAATGTGCATTATGTTTTTTTTTTGTAAATTAAATTTTTGTGTATTGAAAAATAAAAATATTTACTTGTCAACGAATTCTTCTATCCTCCAAATCGGTGAGGCCGTGACCAAAATAAGTGCCGAGTCGTGCGACGTGCCTGCCCTGCTGATGGCCCGTACGTCCTCGACGTGCTGCACCATGAAGATGGGGACAGCGCAGCTGCCATCACGTGGCACCGGACTCTGTCCGACAGTGTTGATTGAACCTGAGAGTCTCCCGTGCGTCAAACCGGAGCTCAGTTCGCCAGAGAGCAATCTCTGCACTCCGCAAGAGTTTTCGAGGAAACGGTCGTAACGCAGGACAGGCAAGCAGCCGCTGAAGTAGTTGTCCAGAACGCGGGACACCATTCGACTGAGCATCAGATCCTCCGGACACTGACTGCGCGCCGGCAGACGCAGACCGGGCAAAACCTCAACGGCTTTAGAAATTCAATAAATTAATTATTTGAAAAAAAAATTGAAGGCCTCGAAAAAATAGAGATAACAATTTTTATTTTTAAAATAAATAGAAAAAAATTTCTGTACCTCTTTCAAATCGTTTTTCATCGGCTAAATTTTGTCCAAATGTGTCCTCCCACTCCAACTCTTGCTCCATCTCGGCCTCATCTTCATGGCCGAGCTCGCCGTTGACTCTAAAAAAGTCGCACTCACTAGCCCATTGACTATCCACGCTGGGGTCGCAAATTATTTTCAGCCCGTGATTATTGACTGGCAGCAACAGGAAAATTAGCAGAGGAAGTGCCATCGTTGGCAGCGGAATGGTGACTGATTTTCCATTCTCTTCCAGTTGCAGTCAAACCAATTTGAGGAGCACACCTGTTATCTGAATTTTTCACGAGGATATTTTCGGAGGAATTCTTTTGGTTTGGCGTTTTATTTATTTAATCTTGCGTGCTTTCTTGATTATTTGGTAAATAAATTATTAATTTTTTTTTAAATTCAATATTATTGTATCAATACCTCATCAAAACGTTGAATCCAACAAAATATTATTTGATAATTAACAAAAAATTTTGGGGGTATTTAAATAATAATAATTCAACAATTTAGTTTATTTTAAATTCGTGTAAAATTTATTGCAACAACGTTTACGTTTACTCCATTAATGTACATACAACGCTTAAATCAAAGGGGTTATTAGAAAAATTCGGCAAGGTTGCAGAGAGCGACATTAAAATTTTTAAAACTTTAAATCAACGCTGTCGTAAATAATTTTCTTATCCAATTACGTAGACCAACAAACAATTGAAACAATTTCTTGTCTATATGGAATAATTAGTGTTAACCATTAACAATTCACGTGGGGCTTAGTTGTGTAATTAATTTAGATTAGTGAGAATATCACTACCTAGCTTTGAAACTTGCAAACAAAATTAGCCTGCGTAACTAGACTACTAAGATTTTGATTCTCTCCTACTTGAAATGCATTATTTTTATGGTATATTATTTAGGCTGTTCACATCAGATTTTTTTTCACAAAAATATTAACAACTCCTATAAAGTATCAAGTCGTGTTGGATTTCACATGATTTTTTTTATCATATCTAAGCAGTCAAAATAGATAATTTTTATATTTATTGTCAAGAAACGTTGCAATCACATTTTAATCATCTTCAACCAATCGCCTTTTTGACAATCTTCAATTTAATTATATAAATCAAGTAATTAAAATACTTCAGAGTTAGATAAAAAAAAATCAAAATTATTCGACTTTTCAAAAAAACTTTTTAAATTCCGGTTGAGGACTCGTGGGAGCCTTTGGATGAATACTGGGTCGTCGTTGTGGTGGTGATGGTTTCACGGTAGCCATTGGCGGTCTTCTCGTGTGTGCTACTGATTTTCGTATTTGACGACTGGTTGTTGCTGCTAGAGTTGCTGGAGGTTCCGTTCACTTGGCCGTTTTGCTGCGTGTAGCTGGTGTCCACCTTGTACACGTTGCCTTTCAAGTTGCCAATGTAGGGCGAGTGACGGATACCAAATGAAATGGATGGTTTTGACTCTACAACGCTCTGGTATGCCTAAAAATTAAATAAAAAATTAATTATTGAGATTAATCAAAATTTAACAATTCAACCAAACAGTTTATATAATACATAATAATACCAGCCCAAAATATCAGTGAATGAGATTAAATATAATTTAATTATAATAACTTTACTGCGGTTGTATAATTAAAGATTGATTACTTTTCTTGGTTGCTTAAAGAAAAGATGGAAAATATTTGTTTTTGTCGTATAAATTAATTTGCAGATTATTACAAGATATCGTGGCTGAACAAATAAAAGACTAAACGAACTTGAGTTCTGAGCATAAGAAAGAATAATTTGTGGCAACCTTATGTGTTAGTAACAGTTGAGTTAGAAAGGAATTCCCTCAGAAGGCAGCAGAAGTCTGTGAGGGATGTCTTGAGCAAGGAAAGGCGAGTGTCTGATTCCGAAAGAGTGAGCCGGAGCAGACGAAGTTGCAAAAGTCACCTGGGTTAGTTCAGTGCGATGGTTAGTTGCGGGTTTCTCCTCTTTTTAAGAGGGTTGCCTACCTTTTCAGGCGAATAAACGCCGGGTCCTGGAATCTGCGTCGAGTCACTGATGGCGGGGTGGCGGGAAGAGATGGAGTAGCACGGCGACTTGGTGGCCTTGTACTGCTCAATGCTGGCCTCGTTGTACGTGCCTGGCCCAGGGACCTTGACCCTTTCGTCCACAGGGTCCTTGGTTCGGCCGGAAATGGTGAACGCAGGCGCCTGACGCATGTGGCCTTCCTTCACCGACCCAAGCACGGGTGGCATGTTGTACACGTTGGGGGCTGCAAAATTTATAAAATTTAAAAAAAAAAATTAACAAAAATTTAAAAAGATCGAGTAATTTTATTTTATTATTTTTTATTTTGCGTAAACTCTGCCCGAAGTTTTATTTTATTTTTCACATTGTACCTGGCGTTTCGTTGGGTTTTTCGAGATGCGTCTTGAGACCAAAAGTATACTTGGGCGCTGAATCGAACGCGTCAACGCTCATGTCAGGGTTGTAAGAGCCAGGTGCTATTTTATATTTAATTACACGGTGCGAGTTTGAAATATACAAAGTGCAATTTTTTTTCTGTACTAACCTGGTGTTGTGCTGGGTTTTTCCAAATTGGTTTTCAGACCAAAGGTGTACTTCGGCGTGTCTGTCAGGGCGTCAATGCTCTTTTCAGGGCTGTAGGCACCAGGTGCTGCGGAGAAAATTTCCTTGTGCAATTCTACAACTACTTTACAAGTGCTGCATACCTGGGTAGTTGCTGGGTTTTTCAGCCCTGGATTTTAGACCGAATGTGTACTTGGGAGTTGACTCCATGGCCTCGGCGCTCTTCTCGGGATTGTAAGCTCCGGGAGCTAGTTTTATTTGCAAATTATTTATTTTTTAATTTTTAGAATTACCTGGGATGTTGTTGGGTTTGTCAAGATTGGGTTTCAAGCCGAACGTGTACTTTGGCGTGTCCTTAAGGGCATCGATATTTTTCTCGGGGCTGTAGGCGCCAGGGGCAGGGTTGTTGCTGGGTTTGCCGACCTGAGTTTTGAGACCGAAAGTATATTTAGGGGTGGAATCATAAACTTCGGTGCTCTTTTCAGGACTGTATGCTCCGGGGGCTAAATTAAAGTAAGTGAAATAAAATCAAAATAAAAGTGGAAAAAGAAAAAGTGCATTTTTTACCGGGAGTGGAAAATTTATTTTCATCGTGGGGTTTGAGACCAAATGTATATTTTGGCGTGTCCGTCAGCGCGTCAATACTCTTTTCGGGAGAGTAAGTGCCAGGAGCTAAACAAAATAGTGCCGGAGAAAAATTATAAAATAATTTACAACAAAGAGATAAAATCTTTTACCAGGGATATTATTAGGCTTGTTCAAATCGGGTCTATGTCCAAAGGTGTACTTCGGCGCCGAATCAAACGCGTCGTTCTTTTCAGGGGAATAAGTGCCAGGTGCTAATTTTTTTAAGATAAGAAATAAATTATAAATAATGTAACATCGGAAATGATATTGAATATTAATTGAAAAAATATTAATTGAATTAATCTTTACCGGGCATATTGTTAGGCTTGTTCAAATCAGGTCTATGTCCAAAGGTGTACTTTGGTGCCGAATCAAACGCGTCGTTCTTTTCAGGGGAATAAGTGCCAGGTGCTAATTTTTTTGAAGATAAGATATAAATAATAAATTAATGCAATATTGGAAATGATATTGTAAATGAATTGAAAAAATATTAATTTTTAATCTTTACCGGGCATGTTGTTAGGCTTGTTCAAATCGGGTCTATGTCCAAAGGTGTACTTTGGTGCCGAATCAAACGCGTCGTTCTTTTCAGGGGAATAAGTGCCAGGAGCTTTACAAAATTAAAGAAAAGAAACCAAAATCAAATATAATTAAAGTTAGACATTTCAAATTAATTGTCACCAGGGTAATTGTTAGGTTTGTTCAGATCAGGTCTGTGTCCAAAGGTATACTTGGGTGCTGAATCAAACGCGTCATTCTTTTTAGGAGAGTAAGTGTTAGGGGCTGTTAGAAAAAGTTAAAATGAACAATGCAGAATTAAAATAAACGGTAAAAAGCAATTACCAGGCGTATTGCTAGGCTTCTCAAGGTTGGGTTTCAGTCCAAAAGTATATCTTGGGGTGTCGGTGAGAGCGTCCACATTTTTTTCAGGGCTATAAGTACCAGGTGCTAAATGGGAATTGCAGAAGTTAATGGACAAAATTAATAAATTAGAGCTGTACCAGGGGTATTGCTGGGTTTTTCCAGATGGGCCTTGTGGCCAAATGTGTATCTTGGCGTGTCTGTAAGCGAATCCACGTGTTTTTCGGGGGAGTATGAACCGGGAGCTAGTTATAATTAAAATATTATAAATAAGGAGGAGGTCACATGACGAAAAAAAAAAATATTTGGATAAAATTAAAGATTAATGAATAGTAAACCTGGATTGTTGCTCGGCTTTTCCATCAAATGTTTCATTCCAAAGGTGTACTTTGGCGCGGAATCGGAAATTTCACTGCACTTTTCAGGGGAATAAGTTCCAGGAGCTGATTAAATTTTGGTTTAAAACAAATTTTAACATAAAAAATAATATTAATACCAGGTGTGTTATTTGGCTTCTCGAGTTGCGTTTTGAGACCAAAAGAATACTTTGGCGTGTCTTTTAGCGCGTCCAGATTTTTCTCAGGGCTGTAGGAACCAGGAGCTAAATGAAACCGCAGTTTTAAAAACCCAGCCAAATTATAGACAATATTCCAATCTGAGGATACCTGGTGTGTTGCTTGGTTTGTCAAGGGCTGGTCTGTGACCAAATGAGTAGCTAGGAGTGGAATCGAAGGCGTCAACATTTTTTTCGGGGCTGTAAGTGCCAGGCGCGGGGGTGGCATTTGGCTTTTCAAGTTGGGGCTTGAGACCGAAAGAGTATTTTGGCGCATCTTTGAAAGCCTCAACACTCTTTTCAGGGCAGTACGTACCAGGAGCTACACGGATTGGGCGAAAATAATTCAAATAAAGCATAAATGGGGAAAAAACAAAATAAACTTCAGGCAGAAAGTCGATTATTGTTAATAATTTAATAAATCTCAAATACGCTTTTAAACTTTTTGATAAAATTTAAAAAAAAAGTCAAAAAGTTTAATTACCTGGAGTTTCACTTGGCTTTTTTGGCTTAGCTTTGATTCCAAACGAGAATTTAGGTGCGTCTTTGAGTGCATCCACACTTTTTTCTGGACTGTAGGTGCCAGGTGCTGTTAGTCCATACATTCAAATTTATACATTATTTATTAAATTCTACTCAACTCATGCGGATATGTTTTAAAGTTTAAAATGAGAAAAAAAGACAACTAATATCCAACCTGGCGTGGAACTTGGCTTTTCAGTCTGCGTCTTCATGCCAAAAGTGTATTGGGGGGCCTTGTCGTGCAGCGCCTTGTCACTCTTCTCAGGGCTGTAGTCTCCGGGGGCGGGGGTGTTGTCTGGTTTCGGGTCTTTGGGGCGGCCGTGCAGGGTGGATGCCGGCGGGGTGTCCTTGCCTGCTGAGAATACCGCAAAGGTGTGTGTAGTCGGCCGTTTTATTCAGGCTTTATATTTGTATATTCTATTAAAAGGCAGCTTTCAAGGGATAATTAATCAGTGTCGGCGCTTTGCAAATTGAACTGTTGCTCAAGATCAATGAATTAAATAGGAGAGGTGCCGACATTTATGGGGCCTTTTACTATTTGGCAAGGTTGAAGGAATTGGATAGAATCGTCTAACCTTTGGCACTCAGTCCGGTCACGTTGTATTGTCCTGGGCCGGGGCCTGGGCTGTTGTTTTTGTTGTTGTGTCTGCGAAATCAATCAAACGGTTGGGAATTATAGTGATTGTGGGTGGGCATGGCTATTAAGTTACCTTCCACCGAAACTGAAGGCGGGTGCTCGTCCTTTTTTAGAGTCGTGAGCCACATTTCCTGTAACAAAAGATAAATTGCCATAATTATAGATGGAAAAACCATTTTTAAATATTTCTTTCTTCTGTTGGGTCTAAATTTTAATCATTTTATAAAGTTTAAAAAATTGAATTGCAAAAAAATAAATGATATTTGGTACAACTAGGTGACCTTGAACAATATTAATAAAAGTTTTATTCTATTGACCTCCATAATGCAAGTCTCATTTCTGCAAATCACGATTGGATCAATGGGCGTTAAATCACAGAGATGCAATAACGTTCTCTATTAATAAAACTTTCAGGGGCATCTCATTCAATTCTCTGTGCATAAATGTGGGAAGTTCGCATCACTTATTCCGATGTATGCGTCCGTCATCCTTGCCAGCGTGGGCGCGCATATATCCACGGATAATAAAAACGCGAAAATGGTCACATCCACGCCGGCTGTGTGGAGGGCGGCGACTGCACATCGCCTCATTACCCATCCATACGTACACGTCACATTTTACGTGGGACAAACTGCTTTTTTTAAATTATGCACGCAGCACATTAAAATAAACGCACAGAATAATGGGCCTTTTCGCCGTTTCCTCTGCGCGTTTAGTAACACCCAGGGTGTGTTGTGTGATTTACGATCCTTGATGCTACAAATAATTAAATTTTTCCTGTTCAAATATTTTATTTAATCAAATGATATTGTAATGATTTTTTAACAAAAGTAAAGAAAATCGTCTTACAATTAGCCATATTTATTTGCTCTATTTTATTATGATTATTTATTCATCTCGGTCAATACAAAAAAATTTGATTATTAATTAATTATTAAAATCTGAAGAGAAATTTCAAATCAGTTGAAAACTACTTTTACTTTGTATCAAATTAAAAATCAATTCAACGCAGATAGTCGAGTGATTTGCATTCAACTGTGGCTTGATTAATTAATTAGAGAAATCCCTTCTACAGCAGAGACGAACGAGATCGACGGGTCGCCCACCGTCCTCTGACTCACGGCTAAATAAAATAACGGCTTGCAGAGTATATCTGCTTATAAGGCAAGGGCCGAGTGGGCAGGCCGCAAGTGCGGAGGCGGCCCTGCAGACGAGGTGTGGTACAAGGGCGACCGGCCGATAAATTTTCCTTCACCGATCCCAACTCGCGTCGTCGGATGCAAAAAATAAAACGCCGGCCAGCGGCAGCAGTAGATGGATGAAATTTTATTCCGTTTCGTGTAAAAAACGCGCAGCGCGAGACATATTTGGACTTGGATTTCTGTCACACGAATACAAATGAACGGTGCATGTCGTTGACCCAAATCAGCGTGGGATCAACTGCCTCACGATATTCAGATTGAGGGAAGAAACGTGTTATAGAAAACTGTCTGACTTGAATATTTATTGGAAATTTAATAGCCTGATACAATAATATGTAAATTTAATTTATTTTTGGCATAAAACGAACAAAATTTGTTCTTTTTTTCTTAATATTTGAATTTTTGCAGAAATTAATTTGTGACTTTTCATTACTTCCTTTCATTATTGTTGGGATCGTTTCAGATTTGTAACCAGGGACGATGGGCTAAAATTTGCGTGTGCAGTTGATGAAATCTGTTTTTCATTTCCATTGAATTTGCATTCATTTCTGAAACAAGAGCGGACACACCCTGAGGAAACCGAGTCCGACTATTTTTGTATCGTTCCAAAGGGCTGAATGAAAATCAAAGCCGCCTATAATTATCTGTGGCGCTGCATATTATTATATTATTTTCTCCATTTCATTATGTTCCCTCTCGCTGTATTCCAACCGCGGAGAGTGGGCAGCACTCATCTGTGTGCGGCGAACAATGGTCGCGGACCACCCCAATTATCATCTGCATTGTGCCCCCGCGATATGAATCCATAATATTATGTTTGGCCCAATGATTCTTTAATTTATTTTATTCAGCCCAAATTTGCTCTTCAAATTGTTTAAAGTCAAACATAAATACATATTTGCAGAATAATTTGCTCAAAAGTCAAATTTTTTTATTATTATTTTTAAAATTGATCTTTTTACAAAAAAAAATATATCTTCAATTGTGAAGGCTTTATTATATTTGAATTTTTAAAAACACGTCATTGTTCAAACTTTCTCAAATTCATTTAATAAAGAATTAATTCACATATAAACTTTATTTTCAAGAATTCTACAATAAGCCTGTGTGACGTTTAACATTATATGTAAGAAAAAAATTTAATATTTAATTTTCCTTTTCATATTTTTTTTTTAGCTAAAATAAGTCAAATTATAGTATAATTCATCTAAAATTTTTAGCGGAAGAAATAAATCACTGAAAAAAGAGACGTTATAAGTTAATTCATGTCCGTATTTAAAAATATATAAGCTTCTTTTTCCAAGCCCATTTAGCAAAGAGCATTTCGTGATCAACGCAGAACACTCGTCATAAAAATCCATTTTTATCTGCAGAGTTATTTGGACTAGAGACCCAGAAAGGAAGCAAACTTCGCTGTGAGCCCCATAAATAAACAGCGTTTTCGTGATTCGGCTCCGCATCGATTTTCGTGTGCGACTCACCAATGGTGGTTCTGAGGGCCACGCAGGCAGGTCCAGGACTGGTGTGCTCGGCCGCGATGGGTCCTCGCCGCTTGGTCGGCGTCCAGGGTCTTTGCGTGAATCCGCCCATCTGCCGACAGAAAAAGGAAAAAAATCGAATCAGAAATGCGGCAAAGTCATTTGTAAGCACGCTAAATTTTTCAAAATATCCATCATCCGCCGTGGGAACAGGTGCAGGTGTGCGCGTCAACAGAAATTGAATTCGCCGCAGCGCCTGCCACCGGCCTGATAATTGCAAATTTAATGGCCTGACAATTGCTTGTCGTGTGCTTGCAAGCCGAGCCGGTTTCATTCACCTCTTTTTGAACTGCCTGATTGATATGTCATTCATCATGTTTGAAAGATTGATACGTAAATGTCAAAATTTGTCTGAATAAATTGACGGCACTGTGTAGAAAAGACAATCACAGTGATCCTTTCTTATAATCAGGAAGAAGGAAAATTTAAAATGTAATTTCTTTAAATTTTTTGGGATTTTTGTTGTAATTTTAAATAAATATCAACTGAACTAAATTATGTTAATTTAGTTTTTTGATAATGTTAAACAAAGTTTTGAAATGAATCACTAAATATTAAATATTTTTATTTGAAAAAAAGAATAATAAAATTCTGTCTTTTCTATTTTTCCTATTAATTACACATTTTAAAATAAAAGCATTAAACATTATAAACCGGTTGTTGGATTCTCCTGTAGTAGTTTTTGCACATTTCACAAGATGAACATAACTTTCGAAGTAACGAATCACACACCATTCTGAGAGTTTGTTACGTGAATCGAAACCGCAATCTGCCGTATTGGATTTGTACACGCCACACGCGTATCATGCGATTGTGGCGACTTTTTTACATAGTCCATTGAAACGCACGGAACCGTGAATCGAGAGCTCTTTTATTTTTATGTACACTCTTGAATACTAATTTATTAGAATATTATGCAAATTTGGCACGTACTAAATTTAAGTGATGCCCGGCCCGGTGCTTTTAAACTGCCGAATAAACATCTTAATTTATTATGATTCACTTCAACTCCTCCAATTACGGTCGTTTGAGATTTTTAATCTCTTGATTTACGGCGACGAGGAGGTGTTTGAGAAAATAGCGAGGTCAAAGCGATTTTACCGAGCGGCTTTATTTTCATGATCTTGCCTGGATTATTAACTCCCAGCGGTGGAAGGATTAGAATTCAGCGGCAGTTTTGTCCGCCCACGTAACCGCTTATTTTCTGAGATTTATCATAATTATTTGAAGTTGTTTTTCAAGGAAGTTGTACGAGGGGCAAACAAAGGGACACGGTTATAAATTCAAGATTATGAGCCGCAGAGAAAAGTTTCTAAAATTATTGCACTTCGAATAATCATAAACTTTTAAACGCGAACTCTGCTATAGCAGAAAAGCAAGAGTTTGAAACTTCATGGCGCAATAAATGCGATTACATTCCGCTGCTCACTTCCAATGCTAATAATAGTCAATGAAATTAAAAAAAAAATATAGGTTTAAAAATATACTGTTTTAAATAATTACATAATATATCTTTAAGTCATTCCTTTTTTCAGTTTAATATATTTTATTTTTACTTAATTTTATTTTTAATTTTTATTATTATTAATCAAACTTTTGGAATGAAAAATAATTTACGTTGTTGTTGTATTGGTTAATAGAAATATAAATATGTATTAGTCTACTATGGCATTGTAAATTTGCATCTTTATAATTTGAAATACATCATTTATCTTCTACATGAGGATTTTGTCATCATGATTCAATATGAAATTAACTTCTTGTGTTTAGATAGACGATTAATTTTCTAAAGAATTTGATTTTAATGTTAAATTCTATTTATATATTTAAATTAATTTTAATATTTTTATATGTATTAATCTAAATTGATCCAAATGAAATGCACAGCTAAATTATTGTTTTAAAATTTTGCACCATTTCACAAATTAGCGCCCCGGACACAACATCTGTTAAGTATTAGCGCCCAATTTATTTATCACGCCCAAGCAAATATCACACTCAAGGTATTTCCTCGAAGGGCTCCTTGAACGTGCGTAAAGTCGCTGAACGTGCAATGGCATCTCCATATATCATGTTTTGAGCAGCTCTCGTTAAAGGGGTCAATGCGAGAGCTAACAACAATAATTCCTCTTATGAATCACCCGAGGACAACTACAGTTTTGATGCAGAAATTCTCATCTCCCGGCGGAGATATCGGAGAAAGCACCGCTGCAAGAAAAGTGGTAATGTCGCAGCTCGGGACGAAAATCTCGCTGCTCAATTCTCAACCACACTGCGGATCGAATTCTGTCATTCGAACACGATTATGATCGTCTCGCGTGGAGCCGCGATCGCTAAAATATATCGGAGCAAGGTCCCCCAGCCAAAGATGCTTAATAGTTTCGCGAGACCTTTCTTTATGCTGCCCACACGGAGCCGGCTAATTTGTCACCGACTGGATTATTTATGACGCCTCTCAAGGAGAGCGATCGGAATGATAATTTCCAGCTTGCTGATTTTAATCTTGTTAATTAATAACCGAAACAAATTGAAAAAGGCGGGCCTGATTATGAATGAATTCAAATAAAAAAAAATTATTAATCATTAGTATTTTTAAAATGATTTTTTTACTTATATATTTTATTGCGATATAATCATTACAATTTGTTTTTACGATTCACCCAGTTCTCATTTACAATTATGCCATATCGTAAAATATTTTCTCTGGATTGTTAAATTATTTGTAGAAATTTTTCTTCGTGATGGCCGAAATTTTGAAACAATGATCTGTGTATTTTGCGTGACGGTATTTTCACGAGCAATGACTTTTTATGACGCAAAATTAGGCAGCATAAAAATTAGAAATCACACCTCGGAAGCGCAAATGACCAGGACAATCTACAAAAACAGAATCTTCGCGCTTCACACGACCGCACACGACGATATAATAAAGCGCAATGATCGCGGCATTGAAACTGCTTCGATTCATGCGGAAAGGAAATAAAAAAGCAGTTCAGAGATGCTCTGAATCGGTACAAAAAACACGCTGGTGCAAATAAATGTGTGCAAAAGTGTGCCTATTTTCCCTTGGACGGTGGCGTGACAGGCAGAGCGAGTGAATATTTGCGCATGGAATCACAATTTATTGCATGACGCTGGAAATAGCTTGAAATGGGGATTGTCTGCGGCACAAGCAAAAGGGCTTTTCAGAGTTATTATCCATTTATATTTGCTGTTCTCGACCTTTCACCGCTCTGAGCAAATGTATGCCGTTTTTTTTATTCGTTCAAACTTCCAACCATTTATGGCACAAGAAAACTTGCTTGCAGAAATATTAATAAACTGTTTTGAAGCTTAATTTTCAATGTGTTTCAATCTTCCGCAAGCTTTTTATATCAGAAGCACTGCTCACAATTATCATCATTAAAAAAGGACATAAAAATTTGGATTGATATTCTTTTTATCAGTGGTGTAAAAAGATGTAAAATTATTAAAATTTTAATAACGCTTCATAATAATTATATATAATTAACCAAATTTCAAATAAAATTGAATAGCCTAAAAGTCAAAATATTAAGAGAAATTCTTTTAAATAAAATTATATTCCAATGCAGCACCCCATTGAGACATTTTTCACTTTCTTGAGCTTTTTTATGATTTGATTAATTGCGTCTTTGAAGTACAAAAAACAAACAAATCAAGGTTAGTAATGGCTCAACAAAGAAACTCAATATTTTGCGTTTGGTGGAATTCCGTGGGGGACACGACACGCGCCCCTTGGATGGCGACACGCGGTGCCTGCCTGTGCTGCGAATCGATGACTTTGCGAGGCACACGCCGCCGCTCCGTATTATTGTTAATATTACCACGATAATGTGCGCCATTGAACTGCTCACGCATCGCAGTGGCGGCCACAGCCCTTCTGCAACTTTCTTACAGCAAATCAGCTTCGTGCCGTGGCAGTAAATAATCTCGTCGTCACTTTCGTGAGTGTGCGAATTTGTGTGAAATTATGTTTTACATCCGCTTCAAAATTTCATGGTGAACTTGAACGGCCAGCGAAAGAGATTTCAGGATCGATGAGTGTCTAACAAACTTTTAACTTCCAAGGGCTAAACAACCTTGGCCAAAGTTGCTAATAAGACGAGATTTGAATAAATTTGTGGAAATGATTTTCTTCCATGCTGTTTTATAGAAATCAGCACATTTATTCTTGTCTGCAAAGTTTCGCCGACAGATAATTTCAGATTTTCTGACCATAAAAAAACTATAAAAAACAGAAGTTGCAAAATTTTATAATAAATATTAAGTTTTTTTTACTGGATAAATTGGCAATTTCTTTATCGACGCTATAGTCTGTTTTTTTTTTTAAATATATAGTTGTTGATATTTATTAGTGTAATTTAAAATTTAAAAATTTAATAGCATTTCTGGTTCTGCCCCTGGTGCAGAATTAAATTGCAACGTTAAAGAGACTTCCCTAGTCCACCAATGCACTTATTTGTATCTTGAATGGCTCTGAAAAGTCAAATGTTGGCACAATACCTGGTCATAAACGCTGCCGAAATAGCCCCATCGCACAATAGCGCTTTTTCAGGCGAGCTGTTTGAATAGAGGTGGTGGCTAAAATTAGCCCTCCATTCGGCCGGGGGAAAGTCTCTCGTGGGAAAACGGCTGGCGTGCATGCATTTGCATTCACATTTACGTAGATTTATATAAAATATGTGGGCCATCGTGTGACTTATGTATTTTCCGTGCAAACTTTTGAATGGAACCTCTGCGTGGCACGTATGAGAGAAGCACTGCTGAAGGGAAGCGTGTGCGGTAAATAAAAAGCAAATAAAATTTATCTCTCGGAAAAAACAATTGAGTTTCCAAGGTGCGTTCTGAGCACACACACGAGGCGTCGAAAATCCTCGGAAAAGCGCTGGGAAATTTTCTCGGAAAACAGCAAGCGACCGTCATTTGCGTCACTCTAGTTAAAAATTTTATGGGAAATATATTGTTCTATTGCTGATTCTTGTTTGTATTTTGCAAGTGCAAACAATGGGCAGAAGAAGGAGTATGCGGCGTCTTTTAAAACTTGAAACGCGGCTCTGTCTTGCACAATCGGACAATGAGCAAGTGTATGACTTTGTAAAACGCAAACATTCCACGCCTCTGGAAGTTACACAAATGGCCAAGATAAAAATTTTAAATCACAACAAGCTGGAGAGAGTATGGTTTTTATAAAACAAAATTAAATTAAAAAATTTGTTGTTTTGTTTTTAATATTTATTTAAAATAAAATTAAAATAAGAAGTTTTTGAGGAATACGCGAGAGTTCATTTTTTCGACTTTTTTTCACTGAACTTTTGACCGCATTTACAGCATTTATACTACTAGGTAGGGCTTATGTCAAAGTCGCAATAATTACAAGGCTCTATTTTTGGCGGCAGTCTTTATCTGGCACGAAATTGAAGATTCATTTCGGCGTCGTGCAACATTATTTAATTTCAAGGCATTCATTTCGGCCATAAAAGCCCTTTCATTACATTCGTTCGCGTGCGCAAAACGATGAGACGGCGAAAGAAAAAGCGAAAAAAGGCTGAAAGGGTCAGCGGTACTGCTTACGTTTCTTTCAATTAGCGCCGAGCAGAAAAATATGCGTAAATGTTGTAAATAATTCTTTTCTCGCCGGCGATTCCAAGAAAGGCGCCAATGCTAATGATCCTCGGAAGATTTCGCTCTGCTTGGAGGCACGCAAATGAGTTGAAGACCTCAAAGCGAACAGCCTCTCTCATTAAAATGCTGTCTCGCCTCCGACAAGGTTACAATCATTATGTCATTTATTGCGCTGTTTTTTTTCTTTCCAGAAACATTCCTTGAGCATAAAAAAAATCGAACCAAGATAAATAAAAATCTACTTTCTGCCAAAATCCTGTAAGATTTGCATTGGGCCTAGTTTCTTTTATAATATGATAGACAATAGAAGGCTCTAGATCTAAAGATTGTGACGCTAGTTGCAAAGAGAGCAGCTGGGGACCAAATTTGGAAGCTTGGAGTGGGTCAAATTGATTATTGTTTCAGCTTGGTTTTATGGCCCGATGGTGATTTGAAGGGGACAAAAAAAGCTGTTAACAGCTAGACAGACGCCTTTCTGCTTAACACGCAAATAAGACAAACTAAATTAATCTGAAATGCCAGGGTTTTCTTTAAAGCCTTGAATTTACAAAAAAATTCACAAACTTGTTCTTTATTTGAATAAAAGAATTCTGCATAATTTTCAAAGCTCAATGGAATTATTTGCAAATAGCCAAACACATGTTAGCGACTTGCGAGTTGTTATTAAAAAAACAGCCGTGCCGGGTTACAAATAGTCCGTCCTTGTTTGGCCGGGAGATTAATGGCGCCAGTAATGACACTACGTACGCCGCAGCCTTAAAAAGCCGCACTTTTAAATCTCATTGTTGACAGACAACGCGGGGCAAAAGTCGTCTGCATAAATATACCGCGCTGGCCAGCAATCGTGCGCCTGCCCTGACTCAACAATGTGTCCTCTGGTGAACTTTCACTCTCGTCCGCCGACCTTGCTCGATCGCCCTTTTTGGCAACACCAAGGCGATTAATTATCTATGCCGACGCTCGCCTTTTCACGCATCCATTGGCTCCAGTTTCAAAAATGATGGACGTGTGATTTGACAGCCTATGCAATAAATTCTCATGAATTATCACGGCTGAGTACCCTTTAAAGGCGTCGCTTAGTGTCACGCTTTGTTAAAAAAAAAGAAGAAGAAAAAAACAGGCACTTATAAGGCAACGTTGGTTATGCAAAAAAAGCTTCGTTAATGTGATCGATTGTATAGAAAAAATACCAAGGAAAGAAAGTTTGTGTTTTTTTTGTCCGTCAAGACAGTTTTACGATGAGGCAGTAAAAGTGTTTTTCCGCGAACAACATGTGGCTGCAGACTGATTAGTATGGGCAGTGCCTGGTCACTTCGATTCGGCCAGCGAAAGTTGCTTTGTCACCACTTGGGGCAGAAAAAATCTCTAAACAATAGTCAGGAAGAACAAAAAACAGAGCGTGTATATAAATTTAGATTGCAAATGTAACGAGGAGGCCGCGAGCAATTAATTAACAAGTATCCATTCCATTGTGAACCAAGCACGTACGAGAAGTCATTAGAAGATGGACAAAAAGGTCTCAACAACAAACAGTGGTTCGTGTTTTGCTTGCAGACTCGTTTTAATTAGGATTGTCAAGTGTTGATCAGGTTTGCTTGTTTGAATTTCAAACTCCTACTCACCATATCTGAATAATTATAGCCTATATACTTGGAGGCTAAATAATATTTTAATTTTAAAAGTGAGTAAATTTTTATGAAAGTGCAAAATAACTAACGCAGCAATGACGAATATTTTAATTATGTATAGTTAAGTTAAATTCAATAGTAAAAATTAAATATTATTGCAATTTTGAATTTTTCCCAATAAAATATCACATTATAAATTATAATGTATATCAAGGATGGCCATTGAAAAAAAGGGAATTATACTTTTTTTGTAAGATACTTTTCTTAATTCAAATATTATGTTCACCGCAGTGATATAAAATTTAAAATAATGCATTTTAAATAGATCTTAAATATTTTTATTCTAATGATAAACAAAAGTAATTAATAAGTAAAAAAGGCTAGTATTGCTTTCCCTTACCTTCAATTCTCGGAGCGCTGGATTTTAGTGTTGGATGCGTGTGCCTGCCTCGGCAGCTCGGAGAGCAGTGAGCACCTGTGGATGGCCACCGTCGCTGTATAGTACGACTCTGGCGCCGCAGACCCCTGTGTGACGTCACACGGTGACGTCACTCGCTCGACCCGACCGACACCCTTGCTTTGCCCGAGAGTGGGTGGCTCGGCCAAGAAAGTGGAGAACGGCGGTGCGATCTGCTCCTTCCAGCAATCGTCACGAGGAAACGTCTCGAAATGGAAAACCCAACCGCCGATTTTGGCGACCAAGACGACTTTGTCTTTTTAGGAGAGTGTACAGCAAAAATGTGATGCTGAAGATGCACAAAGAGACGCCGTGATAAAATTATCATGAAAAAAAAAAGAATGAAAACTCAAACTGCAGCTTTTCTAAAAAAGGCACATTAGCATGAAACAGACAAAGAGGATATTTTAAGCATTTTTTTAAGCGTTTAGACATTTAGGTCTTCTAATTTTTAGAAATTAAATCTTTTTTAGTGCTTCAACTCTCCTAGAATATTTAAATCAAAGCTGCATCCATTATTATTATTATTTTTTAATCTCTGTTTATGAGGTAGGATCTGATAAAGATTGTTTTAAATTATAAATGATCCTGTGAGAGTTGGTAATGCAAAATGTGTGTTCTTCCTGGGGCAAAAATTAACATTACTTAAAAATTTGAGTTGTCGGCACGATTTTTTTGCACGTTGCATAAAATCTTGTCCAACCTTGAGGCTGCAAACAATTAAATGCAAATCTCAGCCTTCCTGCAAAAACACCACCACACAAGTCGACAACCCACACACTTCAAAGCTTCAATGCTTGCAAAAAGTATGTACTTTGCTGAAGTGCTCAAGGCGTGTTTTTTTTTATTGTTTGAAAGCACTCGCAAGCCGGTGTGTGCTATTAAAAATTTTTGGCTCATGTTTCGATCAAAAACATTGCCCGCTATAGACATTGTTTTAATTTCCATTAGTTTGGGTGAGCTGGCTGAGTCACTGGCTGGATGCTAAGTAAGTGGGGCTGAAATTGAAAGAAGGCATCGCTTTTCTCATTCAGCACACAACGCACTCCTCTATCAAAGACACTCGGTCCATGCCTCTGATGGTGCGTCGATACTTTTATATTTTACTGCCCAGCCTCCCGAGAGCCGATCTCAAAAGCAATAAGCCCGTTTGAAAGACACTGTGTCTTAATCAGATGCGTTTTGCTCACGTGTGCGTAGAATGAAATGGTGAGGAGAATTACTTGGATGCAAAAGATGCTGCCGTAAAAGGACATCTGCTGTCATAAAATAATTTCAGTGGGCGGCGAGAGCCTGATTTCAACTTTCTTGCGCTACTTTTCTCGTTTAAAACTTGACTTTGACAGCCTGATTAATTCATTTTCCATACAATATCAGACCAGTGGCAGCATTAGTAAAAGGAAGTAATTAATTTACTCTTGATATCTTGGCAGTTGAGTTTATTGCGCAATAAATCACTTTTTGTAATTAAAAATAAAATCGGCTAAGCAAAAATAATTTTAAATTCAATTCCATTCCTAACCAACTTTTAAAACAAAGTATCACATCTTAACATTTTGGCTTTAATTGTAATGATGAAGATTTAGTTTCAGAATTATTATTTTAAATTATAACTTTTTTTAATCTGCTGCTATGATAGTAAATAAAAATTTTGAGCTTACCTTTTGTTAATTACTTTTTTTGATTCAATGTGATAAGAAATTTCAGAATGATATGCAAAGGGAGTAGCCTCTATTTATGTTTGTTATTTAATTATCATTTTCCTCGTTCTTACAATGGATGCCTTGTCGCTGCCGCGGTTCGCGGTGTCCCTCGGTTGTTTGCCCAACTTATCAGCACAATATTTTTGTTATCACCTCACTCGCTTAGAGACTTACTCTGCTCACATCACACTCATCTGCTAGGATTTTGGGCAGAGATGCATTGTGCGTCTCTGGAAAACAACAATAGGCAACCAACCTTTCCAGGAGAGCCTCATGCGCGAAGAAAAATCATTGCACAAGTTGCTCATGGACCGCCCTGCCAAGAGCATCACAGAGCTGACCGAGCGCACCCTCAATCTCTACTGGGCCAGTAGAACTGTGAGTTGCCATTAGAATGAAAGAGATTTTCTCAAAAAGTAACCTTAACTATTTCAAAGAGTGTTAACTAAATTTCAATTAAATTTTTAATGTCGATCATAAAAATATCAAAAGGGCCACATTCAAATAATTAAAATGAAACATTTATAAGAATTGATACAGATTAAAAAATAAATTATATTATTAATTAAATTGCATTATGGATTATTAACTGATATTAAGAATTTAAAACTGTAAGTTGAAAATATTTAATATATTTCATTAGAACGATTTAATTTTGCTTTTACATCGTTTTTAATTAAATAAAATTTAATTTAGTATTTTTGTATGTACAATTAACCCCATATTAAACTCATTATGTGCAAAGAATACTGCAAATCTTTCACCTGGGTTCTGCTGGGTCCTGCTAGAATATAAAAACATTTAATTTCTATTTAATTCTAAAAATTATTCAGATCAAGAATGGAAATAAAATCTTATTTTTATGATCCAACGTCTAAGACAAAATTTATAACTTTAATAAAAAATTAATTAATTTGATTATAAGTAAAAATTGGCATAACTCTAAAAAATTCATGATTATTTTCGTTTTTTTATTTTTTATTATCAATTAGGGCAACCACAAACTCGCCTTAACCCTTCTGAAGCGGGGTGCTGATCCTCTGGTTTGTCATCCGGACAGCGGTGAAGGCCCTCTCCACGCTGCCGCCTACCACGGCCACTTCAAAGTGGTCGAAGCCCTGCTGGAAAATGGCTCCGGCCCCAATTTCAAGACGGCCTTTCCCGCGGAGGAAACAGCCATGCACATTATCCTCCGCAACGGCAGTCCCTCCAAGTCCTTGTGGACCAAAGCCCGCGAGGAAAAGTGTTTTCGCAGCCTCCTCGCCGCGCCTAATTTTAACGTGGATATTTGCGACGGCTCCGGGATGACTTTGGTTCACCTGGCGGCCAAACTCGGCCTGTGGAACTTTGTCGAAATGCTGCTCGAACATCAACCCAACCTGGACATTCACATCGAAGGCGAGACGGCGCGCGATCTGATATTGACAAACAGTGGGCGCGAGTGGACGAATTTGCCGCGACGGAAATCGGTCAGCCAGATCATAACAGAGCAGCAACTTTTACTCAATTACCTCCGAGATAAAAACGAAAAAGATTTCATTGAGCTGCTGCAGCATTTGGTCGGAGGGAGGATGAGCAAAGTGGATTTGCAGATTTGCCTGAAGACGGCTTGCAGTTACGGCTGCTTGAATGCGGTACAGAATTTGCTGCACTTTGGAGCTGATCCGAATGATTTTGTTTACGAGCCACCAGTGATTATCGCAGCCAAGCTCGGACACGCAAACCTGTTGGAAACTCTTTTAGAGACAAAGAAGGTCGTTTTAAATAGGTATGCTTTTAAAAAGTGCTTTATGAAAAAAAATGTATAATTAATACATTTTTTTTTTTAATTTTATTTTTTATTTTTAAAATTGCTTACGGGCATTGAAAGTGGGTATTTTTTTCTTTCATAATTGCTTTCAATGTATTTGTGCAGATTATTACATAAAAATTTAAATTCTGAAAGTAATTTTTTGAGCCACAATAAGACCTCTGCACATTTAAAGTGTCTTCAATATCTTCTTTTTAGAGGAGAGGTGATTTTTTTAAGTTATTTTATTTTAATTATTTCTATTCGTTTTAATAATTTTAGATTTTTTTTTGTTAGATGCGACCATCCCTTGTGGCAAAGAGGCCCTTTGCACTTAGCTGTAATCTCGGCCGCAACGTCCTCCAACCCTGACTTCACTCGCTGCATCCAACTTTTATTAGACAAAAAGTACGGACTGGACGTGAACAGTGTCGACTTTCGCGGAAACACAGCCCTCCACTACGCAGCAAAAAGCACGCGGCAGGACTTGGCGCGTCTCATTTTGCAAACCGGGTGCAACATTTTCGTCTGCAACCAGCACGGCGAGCCTGGATTTTTAAACGTGTCCATCAATGATGTCCAAAATTACATGGATGGTTTCATTGCCCAAAGAGGCTTCACGGAGAAAAACCACAGCCTGGAATTGGACTATCAGTTTTTAAAGCAAAAAGAGACGCAGAGTTTGGAAATGCAACCTATGCTGTTACTAAGCAGATCCAAAGTGCATAGGGTGTTGCTGAAACACCCTTTGATCACTTCGTTTTTGCACCTTAAGTGGCAGAAACTTAAGTGGTTTTTCTACCTGAAGTTCTTGGCCTACTTTCTGTTCACGGTTTCGCTGTCGTTGCACATTTATCATTATGTGCAGTTCATCCCCAGTAGTCCTGATTCGCCATACAGATTAGCGGCCAACTCTAGACACAATTACGTCAGATGGATCAGCGTTCTTTTGCTTGGTAATTATAAATATTCCAAGAAAACGCTTTTAATTAAAATAAGACATATTAATTGAAAAAATATCCGGCTTTGCTTTAGATGTAAATTTAGGCGGATTGCTAAATTTGTCATAATTTTACTATTTCTCTGTTTATTTCACTGCTTTTATGGAAAAACATATCACCAACTAAAATGGATAAAATTAGCTGAATATTTTAAAAGCCGATTTGGGAGCATAATATAAATTATTAAAATTGCTCTTAGGTAAATAATTTTAAATTTTTCAAAATTAAATTTCACAAAACTCGAAATCTATTTTTATTAAAATTAAATTTTGTTGTATGATTTTCAGCGATATTCATTTTTGGCGAGGTTTTGGAGGCATCCGTTTCGATAAAAAAGTACCTGAACAGTTATGAGAATTGCCTTAAAATGGTTCTCATCGCTCTCTCGATGGTGCTCCTGTTCACCGAGATCAACCACTACGCGCACCAGGTCATCTCCACTGCCACCATCATTTGCGCCTACACAGAGTTGGCCCTGCTGATCGGCACGCACCCACGCTTCGCCACCTACATCAACATGTTCCTCCGCGTCTCACGTAACTTCATCGGTTTCTTTTTCCTCTTCAGCTTTCTAATTTTCGCCTTTGCTTTTTCTTTTTTCGTCCTTTTCCACGATTGCGAAAACAAAGAGGAAAATTGCAAATTTTTCACCACTTTGGGTGGCTCGATTTTTAAAACCGTCATTATGCTTTCGGGTGAAATGGAGGCGGAAAATTTGGAAACAAATCTTTTTGGCTATATTTTATTTCTGGTTTTTGTCCTTTTCGTGCCCATTTGTTTGCTGAACCTGATGACCGGTTTGGCCGTGAGCGACATCGCCGCCATCAGGGAAGAGGCGGAAATCGGTCTGGTCGCCGCCAAGGTAGAGTTGTACGCCAACATTGAGTCAGTCCTACTGGGTAGGACCTTCCGAGGACTCAGGTGCAACCCTTTACTCTGTTGTCTGAACTGCGACTGTTTCATGGAGCGCAAAATCCGTTTGCTGGGATATTCCTTATCGGATAACAAACTAGTTTGGTTTTTGGATTTAGACAATAAAATGGAACCGGATTCAAACGAGATTACTTGGTTTTCAAAAATCGTGCCTGCTTCACTGAAAAAGTATCGAAGAATGGAGTGGTTGGCCATTGTGGAGGAGGCCCAGAATATTGTTCTGGCAAGGAACAACAGCGAGCAAGAGATCAGCGCGATTGCTGCTTTGGAAAGAAAGATAGATGATATGAATAAATTATTAAAAGAGCTTGCTGAAACTGTCAAAAATTGAAAATGACTTAATTTGTAATAATTAGAACCTGTGATACAATACATTTAACGATTTAACTAAACACAATGAGATTTTATTTAAATAAATTTTACCTCACGACTGCGCAATTAATTACGAAAATCGAGCATGAAATTTATATTTTAATTAACAACTCTTTCTCCAGGTGCTGGACAATTTTCTGGGATGCGAAAAATTTGACTTAAAAATTACCGCAAAGTGTTAATTATAAAAGTAAATATAAATATAACTAAATAACTCAACATAAAATCTTGGTTAATATTAATCGCTTTTAAATTATTTATTAATTATCGCTAAATATCAATCCTTTATAAAAAAAAAATAAAATTTTCTTAAAGTCCCTCTCATCCTTTAGTGAGACTAAAAACTGCTAATAACCATTTTCAACATATAATTTATCAGTTAATAAATATTAAAACATTCGAAATTGATACTCGCGTTTAAAGGTTGAAATGATTTTCTGTCGATTTCAATGTAATATTGGCACCTAAAACTGTGCATTGCGATCTGATTGCGATATATGAGATTTTAAAATTCGACGATGACATTTTTCAATTTTTTTAATTTACCATGCTTCGCTGGATTCTCTAAAATGTCTTTCGTTCTGATGCACACGTACATATTATTGGCGCACCTCTTTTAGTTAGTATCAGAAGAAACAGAGCGATCATGATAACATCATGAGCACCCGGCGGCGTCGTATAGTCCAGCTTCAAGTACATAATGTGTACAAAAAAATTGATTCATACTTTTCAACTCGCCATCAGCTTTGACGCAGAGTTTCATCCGTGAACATCTCCGAGGCAGCTTTCAGAAATCCAGGAGTAAGATTTTCATTGTTTCATTACTTGAAATTTTCACTTGAACTTTTATTACTGAAATAAATTTGCATAAATTTATATCACTACTTAAAGGCAGAATTTTCGACTGTATAGCATCTGTAGTATTTCAATTCAACTTATTAAATTCAAAATAAGCAATGCCAGTTATAGCGGCATAAATACTTTATACTTTCAACAAACTTACTATTCTTGAATTTTATTATAAAACAAAACTTAAATTTATATTAAGTATAGTGCCGTTAAAGAGAACATTCAGAAAATATACAAGTTTTTGACTGTTTAATATAGACTGTTGCATAGATGGATGCGCTCAGCAATTTTGCACTCGCGCTCACTGGCAACAGTGCGCTCGCGCTCAACATTTTGAAAATGGTGCGCTCTCGCTCTGCGCTCGCGCTCAAATTTTTAAAAAGTCTTGCGCTCACGCTTTGCGATTAAAAATATTTTTCTTTTAGAAAAAGTGCGACTTTAAGAAAAAATTTTCAAAAAAAAAAACCCATCGGCGCAATTGGAAATGATTAAGTTGAACTGAAATTTCCAAATTTTGAAGGTTTTGATCTAAAAACACTGTCTTTGGTTACAATTTTTGATCAAATATGAGAATTTTTAATATTGTTTTGAGCGCAAAATGAGCGCTGCGCTCAGCGACAAATGCGCTCGCGCTCTGCGCTCTCGCTCACGATTTTGGAAATCGTGCGATCGCGCCCACGCTCAGAGCGCGAGCGCAGAGTGCAGAGCGGAGAGCGCGCTCAGCCCAACTATGGACTGTTGCCTTCTTCTTATTTGTATTTTTGCAAAAATAAACAGCTCATATATGTAGATAGGCTTAATAAAAATAAAATAAATAAGAAAATCTCAATTTGAGTTTCTTTCTTTCAATCGAATTTAAGCCTCTAAACTGGAGTGCCCTCTTATATTTGGCAAATTTGTTTAGACAGATAAGTGACAAAATCTACACAGATATCATATATCAATAATTACATTTTTGGGTAAGAAAATGACGCTGATAATGACGAAGACCATCATGAAGAGGTACTTGCATTATCATACAAGTGTCCTATTTAATTTATAAATATATGTCTATATTCAAAATGTTGTGAAAGCAAAATGAAAAATAATAATGCATTTATTAGCACTATGAGAAATATAAAATAGTAATAATAATAGTAATAAGCATCTCGTGGCCACGTCTGTTTCAAGATAATTTGAGTAATTGAAGGTGTAACAAAAGCTATTACATGAAACTCTAATACAAGTTTTACTTTTTTACTTCCAAATTATTTAGATATGGCTGGAGGCTCTGGAAAAATTGCAGGCAGACTGAAAACATTTAGCTTCGGGCAAAAGATACTAAACTTCTTCAACATGGATTGGAGGGATGCAGACATTCGCGAGACAGACCTCTGCATTGATGAATCGAGTGGGTGCACCGACAGACTTACCAATGTAAGATTCATATTTACTATAATAATAATCGTTATTATAACGCACGTTTAAAATTATTAGTTAATTTATATAAATACAATTATTTATTAATACAATAAATAATATTAGGCAAATTAAATTTAACTCAAATTAATTAAATTAATTAACACACATGAAGAAGATAAAATGCACAAAAAGAGCTTTTATTATGTCATATTATCAGACTTCAGAAAAGTGCCTTGAACTTAATGATACATTCTGAGAAGATCTAATTAAATTAAGTTTTATGAAGTTTAATGACAAAACTTATTTAAAAAAGTTTAATCATATTCCAATTTTTGAATTTAGAATTTAGATACATGCCACATATTTTTCAATAGTTCATCTAATGTGCGTACTTTGCCATTTTAGCAACAAGACTGATTACAAGTGCAAAATCGAAGTTGAAATCCATCCAAATCACAATATTTATATTCCAAAAAAGATTCAAGCTTAAAATGTTTGTAAAAAAAAAATTATCAATTTTTTTTTCAATTTCAGACTTTCTTGACCTATAATAAAAAAGTATTAATAACATACATAATAATTATGAATCATCTCTAACCATCAATTTCGCAGATATGATTAACATTTATGCGACTACAAATCGTGAGATATAAATCTCTAATGCGAGAAAACATTTTACAAATTTATAGTGGCTGTAGGCCCTTCTACACGTAATAGATTGTATTGATATTTTTATTTATTATTATTTTTAAAGTCAGGTAAAAAATCTTCTAATGCTTATTTCTGCAATCTCAAGATTAATTGGATTTTTTTCATTTTTGGACCCTTTTTGTAGGATGAAGGGACAAGATCGGAGTTGGCGAGCAAGAATGCGCAGGGAATGCACCCAAGCATAGAATCCATCGAAAAATCTCAAGTGCTGAAATCATTATTAACTACAATTTGGTGTGAGAATACCGTTACAAATGACAAAGAAGAAGCCTTTGAAAAATGGCTTCTGGAAAATGATTCTTCCTTTGAGGTCAACATGACATATGCATACTCAGGAAAAACTCTTTTAGAGTACGCGATGGATCACCAGCTCCCGAGAATGGCAAAGACCTTGATTGATCGTGGTGCCGACCTGAACAAGCAGGTCCTTTTGAACGCAATCAGAGCTGGAGAGCAGTACTTCAATTTGATTTTACGTGCTGCTGGCGGATCCTTGGACATCACACAAAAATTTAAATTCGAAAAAACTATTCTCCACTATGCCGTCCACACAGACAATGCGAATTCCAGCGTGAACGTGGTCGAATCGATTTTGGAATTGGTAGAGAAAAAGATTGTTAACCCCAAGGACGTCAAGAAATGGATTGATCAAAAAGACACGTTCGGTTTGACAGCCCTTCACTATGCGGCCAAGAGGGGCCTCAATGGCATCGTTGAGGTCTTGCTGAAGAAAAAGGCTAACATTTTTGCCCCGGACTTAAATAAAGTCCCAGTTATACTCTCTATTCGTCCAGAGATCATCATGAAACACCTAGACGAGCAAATCCACTACAACTTCAACGAGTTCTCAAATGAGGAGCACACTCTCGAATTTGATTTTAACTTCTTAAAAGTCCCTAAGAAAAATCAAAAGTCTCTGAAGGCAGCCAGCAAAGAAATGCACTCATGTGTGAATATGGACGTTGCAAAGGATACGACAAAAGATATTGATGAAAAAGACAAATCCGAAAACGAAATGCAACCATTGCAGTGGATGGTGGATTCGGAGAGCCACAGAATTTTGCTGCAACACCCCATCATCAAGGCCTTTTTGTATATCAAGTGGAACCGACTTTTCTGGTTCTACTGGCTGAACTTTGCTTTTTACTTCGCATTTGCCTTCTTTTTCTTCATATTTATCATCAGCATCGATTTCAAGAACTTTAACAATGAAGGGATGGTGATTGCTAAAAATCAAACCGAAAGTGTTGCATTTCCGCAGGAAAACTTTGATTACCGCTACTACACGCTGATGGTGCTTACCGTTTTCTTTGCCCTACGCGAATTATTCCAAATTGTTTTTCTGGGAAAAAATTACTTTTTAAATTTGGAAAATTGGCTGGAAATGACGATTATCGTAATGATCATGTGTCTGCTGCACTCGCCGTTCACCAAATGGTTGGCCTCCACACTTTGCCTGTTGATTTGCATCGAGATGGTCCTCCTAATAAGTCGCCACCCCTGCATGGCCATTTACATCCGCATGTTCTTTCAAGTGGCTTTAAATTTCACGAAATTTTTCTTATGGTACACGTTTCTCATTGCTGCTTTTGCTTTTTCATTTTACATCGTGTTTCCATATAAGTGTACTTCAGAAGATGGGAAAGAAAAATGCAAAGACTTTTTCAACACGTTGCCCAACTCGATATTTAAAACGATGATTATGATCAGCGGTGAATTTGAAACTGGAGAAATGGAATTCAATCACGCGTCAGTAGCAAGCCATGTGATTTTTCTTTCATTCTTGTTTTTGATCTCCATCGTGATGGTAAACTTACTGAATGGGTTGGCTGTCAGTGACACACAACAGATCTTAAACAAAGCCGATCTCATTTACTGCGTGTCACAAGTGAAATTTTTCTTCGACATTGAGTCCTTCCTCGGCTATTTAAAATGTTTCTGTCGGTCATTCGTACAGAGTATGGGTACAAAAATTATACTGCTCGATAATTTGTTAGGAAACGAAAACAATGTTATAACTGTCTACCTTAGCGATAATTATAAAGTGAAGCCTGATTTAAGATATATTAGCAGAGATGATGGTTTTTTGGGTTTTATCGGCGCGAAAATTCCTTTTGAATTTCAATTTGGTAGCACTTTCAAATCTATTGTTAGTGAGGCCTTGATAGTAAAGCAGAAAAGCATGGAAGATGATAAGTATGCTCAAATTCTAACGGAACTAAAGAAACAAGAGGCAAGATTATTGGACAAAATCGAAAAGATGATCCGAGACGATCTGTAATTTTCAGTTGCGACCATAATCAGAGTACTATCGCAATAGCGCTACTTTTTAAAGAGATTATTGAAATTGCAAAAATGATGCTGTTCTATGCGATCACTTTCAATCCATTTTCGATTGTGAAAAGTGATTTTTATGCTTCATCTAATCTGGGAAGCAAAATGTTTCAAACTAATTTAGCAGAAAAATTATCTTATTTTAAAAATATTTTTTATGTATTTCATTACAAATTACAATATGCTTCATATAATAAGTTTTATGTACAATAAAAATACTACCAGTCAATAACTTGATTCTTTTTATTATAATATTGAACACTCTTACTACAATCAGCAGATTTAATTCACGACTGATTCACTAAAACCGTAAAAATTTGTTTCTTAAAAATGTTTTATATTTATTTGAAAGAAACTTTCTCAAATTATCTCGTTATTATTTTAATATTTAAAAAGTAACTACGCTTCTATAAGTATTCTTTTAGATTTTGGATTTTTTTTTTTGGAAATTAAATTCACTGCTTAAATCGTCAGAGTTTCTACAATTTTTCCTAAACAAGAAACCGTCCTTTTTCTTGATTAATTGTAATTTGGGAATCAGCAAGTTTTAATTTGTTTCGCAATGGCGAAATTGGCGAAACAATTCATAACGTAAATAATTTTCATTTTTTTTTTATTCGCTTAAATTAAAAAGTTTGAGCGCTTTTTCAGTGCGCTCGTCAGCCTTGGTATTCTTATTCTATGCAATCAGCAGCTATTCAGCAGTAATTACAATACACTCTGACGTAGAATTTAAGTAATTATAAGATTGCGAATTTTGTTATATTGAAATATAATATTAGTTGATATTGAGCCTCGCATTCTAAAACATCCTTTTCAGTTGCAATGCCTATTTCGATTGAGACACCAGATAAAAATCTAATGCTAAAGACTTTAAGACTTTATAGTTTTGCGTCGCTGATTTTCACGACTTAGACTTAAATAAAACCATGAAAAGGTGTGTTTGTGTTATACGCGCCAAATTTCATTAAAAGTCTGAGCACCACAGTCACCGCAACTTCCTTCCACACGCCTCCACCCATCATGCAGAATTCAATTTTTGCCACATTGGCAGCGAAAAGTGGAATGTGTAGAGATGGGAAACGTATGCATAATACGTCAAAGCAAAATAATGAATTTTGCAAGAAATGTCAGTCTATTAAATTTCAATACGTAAAAAAATAAGACCAGCTAGAATTTCATGAAATTTACAATTTTGTAATTTTTTCAGCAAATTGAATAATGGGGACAATTAAAGTTGCAATCTTTTATTTTTTTGCTGAATATGGTCAGTTTCATTAAATTGTTGATAATATTATACATATTAAAAATCTTTAATTCCGTTTCCAGGCTGTTATGTAGCTGATTTGAAAACAGTGATAATAGCAGAGGTTGCTTTAATCCTTCTTATTTAATATGGTATATGTTTGAAATTTTATTTTTATGTCTATTTAAATTTGTTAGACCTTTTCAATGTGTAGACGTTCTATTAAATTACATCTAGTTTCTTATTATTACGTTACATGATGTGGATTAAGAAGCTAGATAGAGTAAGGAAAAAGGTTTAATTTATATTTTTCAACCAGAATCAGCAATATTATATATTTCAATCCCGAATATTAAAATATTTTTGAAATATATAGTGTTGTTAAATATAATATCTGCATAGCCCTTAATGTTTTATTGCATAAAATTATGGATTATGGCCAAATGCCAACCTGCGATTTTTGTCCTTCGTTAGAATGAAAATAAGATACCTCAATAATAGAACACTTTCTTCTTATGCCTTCACACAGAAGTGGTTTTTGTTCGCGGTAGCTGCTTCACATTGCGAACAAGCGGAAAGTAGCTTTTTATTATCCGCCAGAGGTCTGCTGTGACTGGAGCACAGACGCTTGAGTTTCATCTCAGCGTCTCGCAAAATGAGGCGCTGCAGATGCTGTGTTGGTTTCGAGCGTTTATTATGCAAGCCCGGCGCCAAATTTTGCGCAAGCCAAACATTTTACTTTCAAATAAAAGGATGATTTTTGTTTTCGTATAAAATTGAATCTTTGAAGTTTTTTGAAATTTTCAGTATTGTGAGCTTGTTCATTTAATTTATATTTTATTTAATTATAATTATCACAGAAAAAAATAAAAAATGTGAAATTAAAATATGAATTTCTTGTCTAGCAAAGCGCATAAATTTTCTTGTATTTAGTCACAAGGGTCGAATTGGACCTAATTAATTCTGAGTAGATGAAATTTAAGTGATAAGCGAATAAAATGCGCCCTTCACCATAGCAATCTAATATTACATCAAGTTATCCTCAGCATCACATTACTTTCAACGAGTAGCATTGTGCATGATAAACAAAAGTCTTCGTACTCATTTTGGTCTGATATTTTAAACTTTTATTAAGTCAAGTTTCTAAAAATTGTAAATTTTCAAACAAATAAATCATGTTTAAATATTATGAACTATTTTAGTTTTGCTCGCATTATTGTGAAGCATTAAGGGATATTTATTTTAAGGTTCTTTGTTGCTTGATGTTAATAAACAGAGAAATATTAAAGATAAATAAAAAAAAAAAAAATAATAAATAAAATCGAGTGGCACATTCTGCGCCACTTAATAAGGGCACAGGCTAACATGAATTTGTCTTGGCCTGACCCTAAAAAGAAAGTTAAATTCTCGCCGCTTTTTTATAAAAAGAACCCCACGACCCCATATTAGAGCATATTACAAAAGATACCCTTCCCCTCTATATACTTTTTGTTTGTTTTGTCCCAAAAAGCAGCACCTTTTGTTACCTCAAATAATAGAGTAAAATATGTGGCGATATCACGGTCGCCCCTCGCATGGTCAAAAAAACTTGTATCCAACCAAATGGATAGTGGAATGGTTTTAAACTTGACAACGCAGCACTGGCAGACAGGCCGCTGAGTCGGCCTTTCACAGCTAAGCAACGCATCAGCCACAACAGCTTCAGTATCATTATTTCATCCGCAGTGCGCAGTTGTGCGTCAGTGTTTCCGTGCACATCCCAAAGGCTGCTTTTGTACTCCAAGAGTAAGATTTCTATTGTTTTATTTCTTTGAAACAACAACAATTAAAAAACTTTTCTCATAGTTAAGCTTATTATTTGTCCATTAATCTACGATGAAATTGGAGTAATTTATAAAAATCCCAACCTGCATTCCTTTACACAGTCAAGTGCTTTCGGGTGTCGGCGCGTTTCATTTAAAGCCCACGATCTTCAACCTTTGACCGATAGAATTGAGAATATGCAAAAATCTGTTATAATTTATGTTTATATTTAAAAAATTTAAAGGGAAAAATCTCTACCGGATATCCGACCGAAATCTGGCTTAGAAACCCCGGGCTGAGCGCTGGCCAGTGGCTAGCGGATCAATAAAAAAGCAATATACTGACCAGCCGAACGAAACGGCGGAGCGGTAAGCACATTGTCACGCCAAGCAATACTTGTTGAATAAATATATATGTTGCATGAGGGTTATTTAATATGTTGCTCAAACAACGAAAATAAATCTATAGCGCCGCCGGCTGGGAGTCATTAGTGCAAGGTGTGCATATACAATATATGAAATAAACTGAATGAATTTAGGTTAAATTTAATCCTTTTAAATTAGTGGAGAAATTGTTATATCAAAATATTTTAAATTTTAATATCTGGTAAATTATTGGAAGCTCTGCTTAATTAAAACAGCAGAAGGTTTAAGTTGGAATATTGTGTATATGATCAGTGTGAGTTTCTCATATTTTATTCCAATAGCGTGCTAGCCAACGCGAGCGTGTCATCCATACAAAACATTCATAAATCACAAATTGGTCTCTGGCAGTGGTTCTCCCCTCTATTTGCGCGGAGTTGTCACCTGGACTGTCTTTCATTTACTCACATTTTTGTACGCGACAATATGCTAAACAATTTCATTACTAAAAATATCCAAAGGCAACTTCATTTCATGGTTTATCTCGTCATACAATAATATTTTAAGTTAAAGAGGTAGACACAATTTAAATTTGGCTTTTCCTTGATGAGTTTTTTGAACCAGGCTGCTCAAACGGGTACACTAATGTATTCGGTATTTGGCGGAACCGCGCAAAATCGTCAGAGTCTTGAGATAAACATATCAATGTAAAATGATTTGGCACAGGGAACCATACAGTGGCTCCAAGATCATGGCCAAAATGTAAATTAGCTTTTCTTGTTTTCTAGCAAATTTTTAAACAAGGAAATCCCAATTGCTTATCAATACAAAACAAGCTCTTAATCTCCAACCTTGGAAGAAATGTACAAGAAATTTTTTTCCCAATTTTGATCAAGTTTTTATTTTTTCCTTCAATAATAATTAAAGCCACCAAATTGTTTTTCGCTGAAAATATAGTTTTTTAGTTGTTCTAAACCAATATTCTTAACCTTATACTTATTGTGATAAAAACACGCTTATATAAGCACACATGTAAAAATATGATTTTTTTGACGATTTTTGAGACAACATTGGTTAATTTAAATCCACGATCGTTGAAAACTAACTATTTTTAAACAAGTTATAGCTGAAACAATTAAAAAAATTAATTCTCATCACAAAAAAAATATTAATTATTAAAATTTGAAATTTATTTCATTAAACATATAAAAAATTTCCTTTAAAAAGAATTTAGTAATAGGTGTAAACAAAAAAAATTAATTATTCAAAAAGCAATTGAATTATCTGATGAGAAAAATGTAACTTTAAAATTCTGATGACAATAATAATTATTACTTTTTGTAGTTTCTATTTTGCAGACATATTTCATGAGTTATTGCATTTAAATTCGTCTTTTCCTCAACGTGGATTCTGGATTGGATTATTTTTTCCACATGCAACAACTAAAAACTATACAAAAATCAAGGAAAATTCAGCTTTTAATATAAACTTTCCTTTTACTTAATTATACCACCTAATCATTAGAATGAAACACATTTCCCTGAAATTTAAAAAAAAGGCATATATACACGTTACAGAAAATTAATTCATTAGCTCAATGACACATCAAAATAAAAAAAATATCATGCTATCTTTTTGGGAATAATTTAAATACTTTTTACTATGAACATGGTGACATATTTTTAGTTAGCCTCGCACCCAAAATAATCCTCGCATACCCTTCCTTCATCACATGAGTGATAAACACAACACCCACCCGGCTGCAAGTCGCCAGATGAATCTCTAATGCGAGTTTACTTCTTACAAATTTAGAGCCGGCTGGAGGCCCTTCTAGGCAAAGATGCTGTGCGACAACGAGCTGCAACCGATCGGCTACAAGGAAAAGATGGTCAGCGCGTTCCGAACGGATGATATTCTCGCGTTCGAAAGCGCCATCGATACACTGAGTGACGCTCAGGCAGGCGAGGCTTTGCACGAAATTTGCACCAGCAAACTAATCAAAGTGAGTTATTTTTTGTTATTATTACTTTCGGAGAAACTAAATTACATATAAAAAAAAGAGAGCAACAGGAAATCAATAAAAGCTTGAAAGGAACTCTAAAATATTTTATCAGTCTCGATTCTTGAGTCTTAAAATTAATACAGGGAAGAAGTGATGAGACGTTCATGAATTGAAAAACGGGTCGCTGGAGAAATTGCTTTTGTTCAAAACCAAAACGACTCTATTCCAGTTTTGATCTCGGCCAACAACCCTTTCATGAATAAGAAACGTGCTTTTGCTAATAATTAGTCAAGGAGCAGCGCGTTTTTTAAGGAAATAAAGGGTCGCACACCGTGACCAAAAGAATGGTAGACAATAAAAAAGTGCATTAAAAGATATGGCGTTTTTACGTTATCAGTCACTTGTTCCTCAAATGGCACAGAATAGTAAAAAAAATTATTAAAATTCGCGTATTGAAATTTTTTTTACATGCCTCAAAATTATCATTATTGCCTGATGCCTGCGTCATTTTTGTTTTCATTTTTTATTTATACACATCAATTTTATATCAAGTATCCTTGAATTGAAAGGTCAATTTTTTGCAGGATGAAGAGAAAAGATGCGAGTTTGCGGACAAGCTGCTTTATAGATATAATGCTCACGGAATCCACCCGAGCGCCGGATCGTACCCTATCCATCAGGCAGCTAAAAGAGGGCTGCACAGATTGCTTGCGCAACTCATCAATCACTCTATAAATCCCGCCGATCCGACAGCGCTCACCAAAAATGGTGAGACCGCAATACACTCTGCTATTCGCGGAGCTGCTTCGGTAAGCAGTTTGGAAAACCAAAACTTTGAAATTGTTGAGGAAAATGCACTGAAGTGCGTAAAACTGCTGGTCGAAAAAAACTGCAATCTTTTTGCTAAGGACGGGGTAGCAGACATCACCGCAGTACATTTGGCTGCGCAAAATGAACTCTGGTCAATTGTTGAATTTCTCCTTCAGAATAGAGCAAACATAGATATGAAAATTGATGGCAAAAGTGCCAGGGATTATATTGAAAAATACAAACCTCTGTGGGTGGAATCTTACACTGGGTGCACATACACGGGGTGTTCGGACTCTATAATGGATACCCTAGATGTGTTAATAGAAAAGCTTGAGAGACATTCTGTCAGTGTGGACAACAAAGAAAATGCCTTCGAAGAATGGCTTCTAAAAAATGTTACTTCCATGGAGCTGAACAAACCGTACAAAGGACGGTACACACTTTTGGAGTGCGCAATTAAAAACCGACTCCCCAGAATGGCGGCGACTTTGATTGACCAGGGCGCCGACCCGAACACGGCCCTTTTTGCGGCAATCAAAGCCGGGGAGCAGTACTTTGATCTAATCGAAAGTGCAGGCAAGAAGCTTGACATCACCAAAAAATTACCCGGCAATTCCCAACTGACTGTTCTCCATTTCGCCGTCCACACAGACAACATGAATACCAGCGTTAATGTGGTGGAATCGATTTTGAAATTGGCAGCGACTCAGATTTCAGACGTCAAGAAATGGGTCAATGAAGAAGACTACAGGGGCATGACGGCCCTTCACTACGCAGCCAAACGGCGCCTGAATGACATTGTTGAGGTCCTGCTGAAGTACGGGGCAAACATTTTTGCCCCTGATAAGTTCAACTCTCCCGTTTTCCTCAATATGCGTCCAGAGCTCATCATGCAACACCTGGACGATCAAATACAATGCACAGACGACAGCTGCATGGACTGCAGCCACGCGCTCGTATTTGATTTTAATTTCCTGAAAGTCCCTAAGAAAAATCAAGAGTTTTCAAAGGCGAGCAGCAAAGGGTACTCAAGTTTGAATATGGGTGGTGCAATTAATGATGAAAACGGGGACATACCGTCCGAGCCTGAAATGCAGACTTTGCGATGGATGGTGGATTCGAAGAGCCACAGAATTGCGCTGCAACACCCCGTCATCAAGGCCTTTCTGCGCATCAAATGGCACCGGCTTTTCTGGTTCTACTGGCTGAACTTTGCTTTTTATTTAGCGTTCACGCTCACTTTCTTTTTGTTTGTCTTCAGCATTGATTTCAAGAACATCAACAATGAAGACATGGTGGTCGCTAAAAACCGAACCGAAAATGTTGGATTTCTCCACGAACACTTTGATTCCGTTTGGAACTTGCTGATGGTGCTGACCGTTTTCTTTGCCCTGCGCGAATTATTCCAACTCGTTTTTCTCACAAAGAAGTACCTCTTAACATTGGAAAATTGGCTGGAAATGACAATTATCGTGATGACCGTGTGCCTGCTGCACTCGCCCTTCACCAAATGGGTGGCCTCCGCACTTTGCCTGCTGATTTGCATCGAGATGGTCCTCCTCATGAGTCGCCACCCCTGCCTGGCCATCTACATCCGCATGTTCTTTCAAGTGGCGTTAAATTTCCTGAAATTCCTTTTATGGTACATGTGTCTCATCGCCGCTTTCGGTTTTTCATTTTACATCATCTTTCCTAAGTGCACCCCCAAAGAGGGAGTGGAAGATTGCAAGGACTTTTTTAACACGTTGCCCGACTCAATATTTAAAACGATAGTTATGATCAGCGGTGAATACGAAGCTGGAGACCTTGAATTCAATCACGTGTCAATTGCAAGCCATTTGATTTTCCTGTCATTTTTATTTTTGATCTCCATCGTGATGGTTAATTTACTAAATGGTTTGGCCGTCAGTGACACGCAAGAGATTAGAAACGAAGCCGAACTCATTTTCTGTGTGTCACAAGTAAAATTCTTCTATGACATCGAGTCTGTCCTTCTCGTCTCGTGGAAAAATTGCTGTTGCATGATTTTAAAACCCTACACAAGTTGGATGGGCACAAAAATTTTACTGCTCGATAATTTGCTTGCCGAGAGTGGAAACAAGGTGCATGTTTTCCTCAACCAGAATAATCGAGTGGAGCCAGATTTGAATACGTGTTGCAGAAACGAGTGCTGCACGGGTTGCATCGGCGGTAGCAGGCCTTGCAGATTTTCGTTTTGCCGCACATTCAATACCATTGTAAGCGATGCCTTGGCAGTGGCACACAAAAATACGGAAGTTGATAAGATGGACCTCATTCTAACGCGATTGAAAAAGCTAGAGTATATGCTGGAAGAGCGATCAAGAAATTAAAATTGATGGGACCTTTTTTGTTAGAAAATTAGATTTAATTTATGACTAATTATGATTATAATTTTCCTGTGCTTAATTATATAATACAATAATGATATATTCGATTTCAATGAAATTATATTTGTGATCATTAATACTGTATGTCGTGGTATATCAACTTTGGAATATAATAATTAATAATGTTGACCAATATTTAGCAACAGAGGATTTCAAAAAATAATAGTTTCCATGTAAAGAGTTTATCAAATATGAATAGTAAAAAATGATAAATTATTGTGTTGCAGCTACCATAAATATATTGCCCGAAGATACATTAATAAACACGATTTGAAACTAAATATATATTTAAATTTTAAATATCATAGTTGTACAAATAAATATAAATAAAAACCAATATTATATTAAAATTACTCTTAAATAAAGTCATCATTGTCATTTCTCAATCGCACACGCACATCTAAAAATTGACTTAGTATTTTTCCATTAGCTATAATGTTGTTCCTTTAATATTAACTTCAGATAATTATTATTATTGAAAGAAAATCTAGTTAATTTATTTTTAAGTTTCTACTGAGCAAAATTATTTTGCAATCAAAACTGTTCTTTTCCATTATTTATTTGCTAATTTTTCACACAACACAACACGTAATTTCACTGCGCTAGTGCGCCAAGTGTAAGTTAAAAATTGCAATTTATATAAAAGGGATGATCAGCAATGACAGCAATACATTATACACATAACCGCGTGCAGTAAAAAATTCTATCGCGCCATTGCAGCCGAATTTCCCCCGGTGCATAGAACTGCATCGCCATCTATTGCAGGGGATGCACTTGATAAACATTGCAGGGAGCGCTGCCGGCTGGAATCATTTTTGTTCTGTAATATTCTAGAAACTTTTCTTAGCGTGGGTATAAATACTGCCGGCACCACTTCTCTGCTGCACACTTTCAAATTTCAAAGAGTTTTTTGTCAGAAAAGGTAAGAACATATAATGTCATTTCTCTACAGTTTTTTCATTAACCAGGTGGCATATCACTCTATTATAAAAGATCTGTTTGAACAATTCTTTAAGTTTAATTAAAGTAAATTATTTTGTTCTATTTTAAAAATTTATCAAATTTATACCACATTTTTCCTGCCCGCTTCTACTGGCATCTTTTCCCAGCACAAATTTGTTGCTTTTTACTTATTGTTCCATGAGCTTCCGTTTAATTTTTCCAATATGATTTTAAATTATTCATATTTTTTAATTTCGCAGGAAAAACAACCGAGCAACTTCAAAAATGTTCCGAGTGGTCAAATCTGCTTTGCCGGTCGTGGCACGTGCTCAGTTTGTTCCGGCCCAGAGAACCTTCTGGGGCCTTCCAAGCAGGACCGTAAATCGCATGATAAGAGACATGGACCGTCAGATGGACCATTTTGACTCATTCTTCAGGTAATTTTCATACAATATTTACTGATTATTTAGTTTTTATTTTAAAGGCGCTCTCATCCCTAACAATTGATTCTAATTTGTTATCAGGTACTCACCCCTGATGCAAATGCTCCCTCGTTCTATGCCCTTGGAGGCGGCCGAGACCTCTGGCAACACGTACCGCATCAACCTGGACGTCTCCAGCTTCAAACCCGAGGACATCAAGGTGAGCCTCAAAGACCGCGTCCTCACCATCGACGCCAAGATGGAGAAAAAGTCTGAGGACGGCAGCCGCTTCTACCAGGAGATGAGTCGTCTCTACACCCTTCCAGAAAGTGTGGAGGTCTCCAACCTCAAGTCCCTGCTCAGTAACGAGGGCGTGCTGTGCATCGAAGCCCCCATTTCTGGAGAGGTCGAGAAGCCCAAGGAAATTCCCATCAGCCGCACTGAGGAAATTGCAGCCAAGTAAAATTTAAATGCGATCTGAAATTCAATTAGTTCTCAAGGGTTTTCTATCCTAAATATCCATTAATTTTTGCATTATATATGTCATACATACTCGCAATCAAGACTTAAGAGAATAAGAGGCTGCATTCGTAAAATTTTGTTTTTTGTGAACTTCATTTTAAATAATTGTGCCAGAAATTGTTCATGAATTGTATTTTTTCTCCAAATCGATTTGAATAAAATTGCATATTAGTAGTTTATGTTTAAGTATTATTATTTCTAAAATTTTTGATTTTAATTTGAGGTTTTCAAGAGAAAAACGATTAAAATTATGCTGGAATGCTGAGAACATCTGAGAAATTTCAGGCTCTTGGAACTTGGCTGGTTATAAAAAAAATTTATCCGTTGCTGTGCATTCTCTGCATTTTAAACATTTTTAGGAATTAAGGATGCATTTTCTAAAAGGTTCAAATACCGCAAATACCAACAGAAAAGCTTTGGTGCAAATTTTCTGTAAAATAAAAGTTATAAAACAATTTAATGGTACCAAATTTGAGTGTAGTGGACAAAATTTTGTCAGCTTAATGTTGATAAAAATTCCCTGTATTTAGGCCTGTGCTCTTCCTTGATGAAGCGGGTAAAACCTGAAGAAAAAAAAAACGCCTTTAATATTTTTAAGGTTTTTTGCTTTAAATTTAAGCTTGCCTTCATAAAGTTCCACCTTTATTTTCTTGTCTCGTAGAATGGGTTTCAGCGAGTCCATGAGCGCTGAGTAGTTGCTGTCCAAATTATAATTTTTCACCATTCTTATATAATTCCTGTATTCGTCCGCACTGAGAGAATACTTAATCTAATATGACAGGCATATTAATTAATTAAAAGAAAAGTAGAAACTTAAATTTCGCATGTAAAACTTTGTTTGTAAAACTCTCATCTTTTCTCTCAATTGTATTGAATTTGTATAATTTTGAATGTATGAATGATGTATCCCGTTATGGGCAGCAATTGCCTTTGTGATATATCAATAAACACAATTTGCAACTAAATAAGTTAATATATACCTTCATCAAATAGTCCTTTGAAGCCTCTCTTTTATCAGCTATACTTGTCTGAGATGAACTGGAAGATTGTGATTTTGATTTTACCCATGACTTGTTTTGCACCGTTGGATTGTCTATCAGTTTTCTTTTCAGAGAGCTCGATGCTCCCAAATTTGAGCTTGAAGCGTTCCTTGTAAACTTTGGTAGATAAAAGTCAACCTTATAATCAAAAGCAATAAATCATCTTCATTTTAATAAAATAAAACAATAAGAAAAATACCTGCACGTTTTCGTTGAAATTGATTACACCATCAGACTTGGTCTCCTGAATGGCACTGAAGAGGCCTTTGCTGACCAAACTTTTCTTGTCCTTCTTTGTAACCAGAGGTGAAATAGCAATGGGGGACTCCACTGATGAATTGAGTATGTCAAGCGTTATTTGGCTTGTGCTGAGAGATGATGGTGCGGGTCCCGACTGGATCTGTTTGCTAACCTTTCTTGAGGATGCCTGTCCAAAGCCAACAGCAGTCATCGACCTTAACTCATCTTCTTTTGCAGCACCTCGATTAGCTGGCTGCCTAGACAGATATCTTGTTTCTGTCGTTGGAAACTTTAAAATTGAAAATTAATTTTACATTGAAAAAAATCTAAGCCCATCCTTACCATAGTTACAGTCTTTTTGAAAAAATCAATCACAGATTTGTAGCAACCTCCGAACTGACTATAAACTTGGATGTGGGGTTGGAGCCATGCTGACAGTTGTTGCTTGAAATTGGTATTTCCAAAGCGAGTATCACACAAGAGAATGGCGCCGAAATCACTTTTGTGTCTGATAACTCTTCCAATGGCCTGGTTCACTGCTCTCGAAGCCTCAAGTTGGTACCACATCTGGCCAGAAATAGCCTATCGAGTGTAGAGAAATAAATTACTAAACATTAAAATTAGTCATTGAAAGCTCACGTTTTTATCTCTAGATCTGATTGAATCCAAATACTGCTGCTTCAGCACGACTCTGGGGTCTTTGAATGGAGGATATGGTAATCCAGTGATGATCACAGCTCGACCGTTGTTATCAGAAAAGTCGAGACCTTCAGAAACCTAAGAGTGCAATTATTTAGAATTAAATTTTTCAATAGGATATCCCATTGTGATTACCTTTCCTCTGCACACTGCTAAGAAACAGGCACCTTTGCCATCAGACCCATGAATTTTGTCGTAGTATTCAGCCATGTTGCTGGCAAATGCCTCTCTGATTTGCGACTCAACAAAGATAGACTATAATCAAATTTTAAATTAAAGACAATCAACTTTAAATTAAAACCTGCCTTATTTTCTACAATTTTTGACCAAATTCCCATGCCCTGCCATTCATCCTGGCATTTCTTTAGCAAAGGATAGGATGGGAAAAATACCAGAAGTCCACCAGGAACAACTCGGCTGAAATTTTGGATTGTCCTTCCAAGAGCAGCAATATATTTTGGATCATTCCTAATTTATTAATTTTCTTATTAACATATCTGAAGTAATAAAAATAAAATTGAGAATTACCTAGTATTGAATGAGGAATTTAACTGCGTTCCATCTGGACCCGACGACACAACACCAACAAACACCTGATCTCCAGTTACGACGTGTCCATTTTCCAGTGTCACACCAATACTGATGCCCAATTCTTGCACCAGAGGTGGGATGGGGCTCAGAGTTCCGGAAGTCAAGATGATACTACGGACTCCTTGTTGCCACAACATTTTCATGCTTAAATGATCAACCATTTTAATTCCGTAAAGAGCAATAAAAATGATAAATACGCACCCAAATGAAGGACTGAAGCACCAGTAATTCAATATCCTGCCTTTCTTAAACTTGTCGCTTTTGACATCCAGCCATGTTTTCTTAGTGTTTTTTGCTTCCTCAAACGTCACATGGAGCTATATTAAAACGAAAAAAATTATTTATCTTTTTTGAATAAACTATGCACAAACCTTGTAGTAGGACTGATTAGGGTCGTCTTTGTCTCCTCTGTTTGTGAAAACAACTGTCAAAAGCTCGGAAAACTTTTGAAGTCCAACGCCCATTCTCTGGACCGGAGAATTTGCACTTGTGGCCAGATACTGGACAAGCTTGTCAATGACAGACTGCAGCATGGGAACCTTGCTCCCTGAAATGTCAGCTTTGCCCAAGATAGCAAAGATCTGCTGTCCTGGATAAGTTGTCCCTTCTCCAGACACTTCAATCGCATCGATTGCAGCTTCCAGCTCGAGGAACATTGTCTTCAAAAGCATCAAGTCGTCTTGGTTAAAGTCTCTGACGGCTGCAGATGTTTCAACTCCAAAACCATTTGACTCCATGTGGCTCATCAAGTCTTTCATCACTTTTGTTATCTACAAAAATGCCTTTTTTAAATTTTTTGAATCACAAAAATTAATCTTAATTTACCTCTGTTATACAAAGTGCAACGTCAGTGCTCCTAAACTGCAACGACCCTGCTTCCTCACAAATTTTCTCCACGTTATGAGCTTCGTCCAGAATAATAACAGAATTCTAATGAAATATTGCAAAATTATTTTAAATTTGGTACATAGCACTTCATAATTAAATGCTTACATCCAACTCGATGTTGTTTGCTTTTCGGGCCAAGGGATCTAGCAAGTAGTTGTAAGGCATAAACACAATGTCAGCGTTGTTTTTCAACTCTTTTGCCATGTAGTAAGGACAGCACTTGTGAGTGGTGCCCTTCTTGACGAGGTCTTCGATGTCAGTTATGCCTGACGTCTCCGTGAAAGAGGGACTATTCTTCATCTCCTCAACTCTGTTGTAGAAAATGCAAGATCTGGCTGCCACAAATTTTTGACACATGTGAATTTTGTTCATGTTGTTCGTCTCCTTGAGGACTTCCGAGTGAATGCAAAGTTGGTCTCGAGAGCCGATCACAGTGCTTTTGAATCCATCCACATATTTTGTCCTTCGAAGCTCATTTAATGCCTGCGATAGCTGGGTGTGCGTTCGAGAGGCGTAGATGATTTTTGGGTAGTCTGAATTTATTTAGATCAAATGATATATAAGAAATAAATATATTTTATAAAAAGTTTTTCATACTTATTCCCATCAGCTCTTGAGGAACAACAGAACCAGCTGCAAGCCCCAGACTCTGCATGACGCTACTCATGGAATTTTGATTTCCAGCAGCTGCTGATCTCTGAGCAGAATTGGCCTGCATCTGAGCCTTCTTCACTCGAAGCCATCCTAAGGAGGCGCAGAGGAGACTCAAGGTTTTTCCAGTGCCTGTCGGCGACTCAAGAACACCATTGATGCCCTGGTAATTCAATGTTATTATTAATTAATGTTAAATTTAATACATATTTTCTTTCACTAAAATTATACCTTCTGCAGGCACTCTATAACTTTTTCCATATAAACCCTCTGCACTTCGTAAGGGGTGAATGGAAATTCCACCGGCACACCACTGATGTCGATTTCAGGCATGTTGAATGTTTTTTGTTACATAGAAAAAGGCCTGTAATTGTTTCAAATTATTGTGCCATTCTACCAATAGAAGGAAATACTGTAGGTCAAAAGCAATTCTGTTGATGCCAGCGTTTTTTAAACTAAAGGCCTTGCAAATACAAAAATATTAGTACCTATTTTTAAATATTTCTGAGCCAGGAAGAGAAAAATTTGAAAAATCATGTGTTTTTGTTGACCGGTGTAAGCGGGAAGGAAGAAGCGCGCTGATTGGTCATGGTCCCGAGGCCCCACCACGAGAACCAATCAAATTATTTGTTTATTTACATACAGCAGCTGGCAAAACGAGATGACGTTCGACGTTGTAAGCGGCCCTGCTTTTTAAGAAGTTTTGCTTTTGTCCTTGGGAAAATTCAATAATTTACGTTCGTAATGCGGCTCAAGATTTGCGGACAGTAAACGGAACTGCAGAACCATGGGGCAGACGGCATCGGAGGCTTTGCCAGAGTCTATGGGAACCCTCATCCAACATGCCAGAACCATCACCGACGTCGCCAGTCTGAGTTACGACGACTTCCTCGACTGCATACGCCAGCTGAACACATTGTCAGTATTAATTAATCACAAAAATTAACCCTCATAAACATGAATTATGCATACAGGTGTTGTAGATGCGTGGACAGTAAAGGCAGGAAGCTCGTTTTTGCTGTGAAGAAAGGAAGCGACACTTCGATTCTATGGAAGAGCACCGTCAGGATCGCTTGCGTCAGGGTTAATGTGACCACGAATAAGATTGAAAGTCACAAAATTTTAAACCTCCCTCAGCTCTTGAAGGTTTTGGACACAATTAAAATCAAAATAATGTATGTTGTTAACTATAATTATTTTGCTACAGGTGGCGCACACCCTGAAAGGCCACTTGGTCGCAGTAGAGAGTAGCGCTTCAGGACACCATGCCCATGATATTTTGAGCACATCAGTATTATTAAATGACATGGAAGATTCATGTATGGGGAACAACATTGGCGAATGCTGCATTTGTCTCGAACGAAAGCCCGAGGTTATATTGCCATGCGCGCACAGCTACTGCCTTCCATGCATTGAACAGTGGTAAGTATTTAAAGGTTTAAAGAGTTGCTGGCTTTAATTCATCCTCTATATTTTTCTGCTTAGGAATGTAAACCACAAAACTTGTCCCATTTGCCGGGAGAAACTTGAAAGCACTGACGACTCTTGGGTAATTTCGGAGGCCCCCGACAGCGATGAGGTGAATTTAGAGCTGGAGAAATCCTTGATTAACTTGTCAGGAGGCTCCGGCCAAACATAATCGATACACTAGGATACCTAGTTTTAAGGGCTGGCTGTGTTCCTTTGAAGTGTCCGAAAATAGTACTTTTTTAATTTTTAATGACAAACAATTTTTGACATTCCTTTTGGAAAACACTGATATTTATGAAAACAGCCTCTTCGCGCGCATGAAGGGTTAATTACGCTTAAATAAACATGACCTGAATTTTTCAGCGATTATGTGTACTGTTTAAAGTAAATAGCAATGCATCGCTGCAGTGATTGCAAATAATTAAATTGAAGTACATTATAACCCGTAATTTAACTAAATGATGATAAACAACATAAATATTATAATAAATAAATTACATTATGTATTTGCAGTTAAAACTGTTCAAAACTGAATAAAAAGCAAGTCAATCTGCCTTGTGGATACTATATCCAAGAAATTTTATTTAAAAAGTAACAAATCATTATAATAATTTCAAGTTTCACAAGCCACAACGCATCACCCAATACACTATTGAAAAAATTATCTCTGACCTTTCCGCTTTTTAGCAGCCTCCTTTAAGCGCTTCTTTCTCTCAATGTCAGCCAAATCCTCCAAAATACCTAAAAGAAAATTTAAAACTCATTGATTGAAATAAATAAACCCAACCCTCAAACATACCTGCTTTTTTACTGATGAACTCTTCTTTATTTATTTGGTCATAACTAGACTCCATACACTCATCGTCATCATCGAAGTCCCTTGCCATGTATCTGAAAACCATTTTTGTAAAATTAGTTGAATGCATGACATTCTATTTCTTACTTTCTCTTGTCGTATCCAAAAACATTTTTGAGAACAGATGAAAGATCAAGATCATTTTCCTGCGGCGTGTCGTCTATGAAGTCGTCCATTTCGGAATCAACTTCCGACTCAGAATCGCTGGGAATGGCCATTTTACTCCTCTTCATTGGAGGTCCCCTGGGGTAATCACCACCCACGGGTCTCCTCATCGGTGGTCCTCCTGGTCGCTGACCAGGCCTCATTGACCCATTCACTAGCCGTCCGGAGGCAGCAGCAGGTCTTCCGTCAGGTTGGCCTTGAACTACGGGAGGCCTTGCTGGAGCGCCTGGTGGCCTCTGCGGTCCTCCAGCTGGCCGACCTGGATCAATCCTAGATGGTCCTGGTTTGGCCTGCGCAGATAGGGGTCTTCCTTCAGATCTAACTGGGCCTCCAGAAGTTCTTGCAGGGACCGAACTTGTTGGTTTTGCAACTGGGAGTCGTCCTCTCTCTTGCACTGCTGGCCGAATTTGTCCAGATTTTGGCGCTGGGGCTGTTGCAGGTCTTGGAGGTACTTTTCCATTTGCAGGTTGTGGCTTTGGCAGGGTTTTGTTGGGCAATAAAGGCTTCTCCCTCTCAATTTCTCGTCTCGGCTCTGATTTTGAGGGCCCAGATGGTTTTCCAGTTTTCGGAGGAGGCACTTTTGAACTGGAAGGCAAAAGTGGTTTTGATTTTTCAGGCACAACTGGTCTTTTCTCAGGCAATGTTAGTCTCTTTTCAAGGATTGAACCCTTTTCCAAAGGTTTTGGTGGTACTTTGTTCAGCGTAGAGTTTGGTTTCCCGTTGCATTTTTTCATATCATGGCTTGTGCTTGGCTTTTCACTGGGTCTGGGGCTTGCACGGGCTGCCTGATCATCAGAAGTTGGCTCTTTTTTTGGGATTTTGGGAATACGACCGAGAGTTGTTCCGGAAGTTAAAGGTGCCACCTGAGGGACACTCTTGCCGCCCGTTTTTGCCCTTTCAGCCTTTCTATCCAGGTACTCCTTCTCTTTCAAATACTCGCGCCTCTCCTTTTTAGTCATAAGTCTCTCTGGTTCACTTGGTTCTGGTGGTTTCTTCACTGGGTTTAGTCGGACCGGGTCATCGTCCAGCATCGGTCGGTCTCTGTTTAGCTGTGCAGCTCGAAGCATTTCGTTGAAGTTCATTAAAGACGGAGGAGGAGGCTTTTTGGGCTTCACTGGTGCTGCAGGTGCTTCCTCGTAATCGTCGTAATATTCAGAGTGCTTTGTTGTTGTGCTCTCTTCCGATTTCTGTTTCCTTTTTCTTCGGTGTGGCATTTCTGCTTCCATCTGTTCTCTTTCAAAAGCTTCTCTTACTCTAGCCTAAAATTATTGAAAGTTAATAATTTTCAATTGCATAGATCAAATTTAAAATTTACTTTAGTAGCGATCAGATTACTTGTTGGCTTTTTGGAAGGCGTAGTTTTTTTGTCTTGACTCTGAGAGACGTAACCTCGCATCATTTTTTCATACATGGCAGATTCTGTTGTTGAAGAAAATCCATAGTCGTCTTCATCTGGCTGTCTCATTGCTGTAAAAATTGTGGTCCATAACTTTAATTCTCACCATTACTTGCGAATCAAAAAAATATTCTTACAATCCATAGGGTCTTGGGCGTCCATAGCATCTGCCATGACGGACTTGCTGGCGGACTTTGTGGATTTTTTCATCAACTGAATACGTTTGAACGCTTTCGAATCCTCAGATCGCTTTTCAATCAAATTCTGAAATGACAAAAAGCCTTAACAATAAGATTATGCGAAAAGAGTTTGAAATTGTCTCGTAAAATTTTAAATTAAGCAAAGTAAAATTAATTGAACATTTTGCACACCCTTTTTTGTCTCTCCGCTTCCTCTTTCTTCTGTCGTTCCTCTTCAGCTTTTTTCGCCATGAAATTTTTAATATTATCTGATAGCGCAGCATCCTGACGTGAGACTTTCTTCGGCGGTTTGAACTTCGTAACAAGATATCGACTCTGAAATCAAAAGTACAATAAATCAAAGAGAAAATAGGTCGGCATGCTTGCCGTGATCGTACATTTTTGTTTGCGCTGCTCTGCCTATTCTCGCTGGCAGCTTGCATCAATTTGGAAAAATCGACGTGATCACCCATCTTCAGCGGATTATTTTCATAATTCACGTTAATTACTTAAAAACGTGCTCATTGCGTGTCAGTGCGTAGAATCCGACGTGAAAGTCTTTCCAATTTCATTGCTCGACGACTCAACGTCAACAACACACGACGGTGTTACGCCCCCTCAAAAATCTCCTCGGTGCTGCCGTCTGGCAGACCATCGACGTGTCTCGCAGGCGCCTGCAATCTAGTGTCATACTGTACCGCGAGGCACCAGTGTATTAGGGTTGCATAACAATACTGTTAGATCGTTTTGCGTCTGGCTGATTTTTTTTACAAGAACAGGAATAAAAAAAAATTAATTCTCCATATATTTTGTAAAATGCATTCGCGTGCGTATAATATATAATTTTTTCCTTTTGCTTTAATTAATTTATAAATGAAATAGAAACTCATTCAGCATTGTAATTTTTAATTTTATGTTTTTATTGATTATTTTTTGCATTCTCGAATTTAACAACATTTTATTTGACATCTTAAAAACACAGTTCACATACAGATGAACACATAATAATTAAAGTTTAATTTAAATTTAAGAAATTAATAATAACAGGAAGTTTGTGTAAACTTTTGTTTGACTGCGAGTAATAAAAATAAGACAATAATAATAAAGGCAAGTTCACACGTAACTTTCTTGTCTTGACGAGTAAAGAAGAAAAGAGTCCAGAAGTCTTGGTGCCACTAGTTCCTGAGCACCGAGTTTTTCAATCACTTCAGAGCCACAATGTGAAGCAATTTTCCTGAGCGCAGACTGCAATGAAGGAAATAATTAAAGGAATTTTACAATCTCAGAATTTAGCAATAAACTTACGAGGCAAGCTACAAGAACCCCGTCGCTGTGGTTCCTCTCCTTTTCGTCCTTGCAGAGACGCACCAACCTTTCTGCCCCTTGCAGGTCCACAATTTGTTGAGCCACCGTTTGTGAACTGCACAACCTATGGTACAAAAATTATGAATTAAATTAGTACAAAAATTGAAAATTACACTGTAAATTTTAATAAAAGTAGGAAAAATTTTGCTGTATTATATAATTTTATTTACCTTGACAAGGCAATTGCAGACTTTTGCTGGACCCTTTCGGCTGCGGAAATTTCCGGCGCGCGCTGCAGAGGGGAAGATCTGATTTGAAGGAAGCACAAAAGGGCAACAACGGCACGACCACTCTCGGCCAACTCGGCCCTGGCCTCAGCGACGGCCGCCATATTGGCCAAAAGAGTGGCCGCCTGTTCTTGTACAAAGAGGGATGTGGATACGCCACTGCGGACGGCATTCAGCAGTTTGTTGGTGACGCCCTTTTGAACAAGCAGCATCACACACTGGCGCGGCTCCAGGAACGACAGGTTGGTCAGGGCGGCCAGAGCTAGCAGCAGGGACTCGCCTTTTTTGGTCTCACTTGCAAGTTCTAAAAAAAATTATATTTTTTTAATAACAGAAGTTGAATAAGAATTTGAGAACACTTACGAGAAAGAGAAGAAACTAATGAGTCCAAGTGGTCAGGAAGGGACTCGATGGTTAAGCTGCCATCCACTCCAAGGGTGGACGCTTGAGTTAAAACAGAGGCGGCTTCCGCTCTCTCCTCCTCACTTCTTTGGTTTTCTGTCAGGATATCAGCCAGGATTTCAATTCCACCACCCTGAAAATAAATTTTAGTTAGAAAAAGCACACTAAGTTTTGTTTTACTTTATAAACGGATATAAAATTTTCTTTCAATTCATAAAATATTAAATATGAAATTACTTAAATTCCTTTTTTTTCAAGTAGCTGCCAAACAATAAATATAAAAATACATTTTTTTTTAATTTTCTTTGAAATAAACTCTTTTAGCCGTTTTAAAATATCACCAAGTTTGGAAAATTCTATAATATTTTAACTTCTCATAAGCTCAAATTATTTTCTTTTAATTCTGAGGAGAGTTTTATTACATTAAAAATTTATTTTTTTCTGCTTACCTGATCTAAGTGTCTAACAGCGTCAACCTCCCCACAAATGATGGCCAGCGTCCTGAGGGCGGCGATTCGAAGGTTCGGCTTGGACGCGTCCAGGCAAACAGCCAAGAGGGCGCGGACGGCGCCGCACTTGATGATTAGTTTGCACAGGTGGCTTCCCTCAAGGCCAAGCGCCGCGATGCTCGCCAGGGCCGACCTGAGGTCAATCTCAGCCGGACTCGCCTGCTCGAGGACCCAAACCAACCCTTTGATTTCGTGACTCAGAACCCGGTCGACCAGCCGCGTGAACGAGTGTCCGAGGGAGGCGACATCCAGGGCGAGTTGCTCCCTGGACAGGGTGCCGTCCGGGCTGTTGCAGGTGAGCAGGAGGCGGTCGCAGGCGGCCACTAGGGAGGCCTCTTCACGCGCCAGCCGCTCCTGGTCCTCGCGGCGCTGCTCCTCGTCTGGACACTGCGCGTGGTGCGACTGGTAGCCCTGAACGAATTCATGGACATGACCGATGAGACTTTCAGCCAGGGGCGGACAAGATTCAAGTCTGTCCAACTCCATGTGTCTGAAATCACACACACAATAAAGAATAAATCATTGTCTGCTATTTTTCCTTATAATAGGATTTTGATATCAGTTGGCGGAATCTGTTTGAAAAGTCTTTGAAGAGAGTAAAAAATTGCATTCGCATCACGCGAATCACATCTGCTTTTTTAAATAAAAAATCCCATCGGATGGAGAAAAAAAGCTATAACCCTCATTAAAATATTTTTCTGGCAGATGTGTGGAAAACAAATCTGCTTAAAGAATGCTCCTGAGCGTCCAATCGCTGGATAAAAAGCCACTACGAGGTTGCTGAGGGCCAAGGAAGTGAAAAATTACGAGTTGCGCGCGATTTGCGTGACGATTTAGCGAGCACGAGCTGCTTATTTATTATGAAACTCGCCGGGGCCGTGTCGAACGCGATTCCGAAGATTCAAAGAGGAGAAGAAACTGGTTTTGGTGTTATTCAAAATTAAATATTATTAAAAATACTTTTTTATGACTGCGTATGATATAAATTACAATAGAATAAATAAGGATTTTAAAATTCCAGATAGATTTATTTCGTCCCCTTGCCTAATATTAAGCATTTACAGCAGCGCTTATACATCCTGTAATAAAGATTCATTCATCCTAAATATTTAAAATTGTTTACAGTTTTGAGAATAGCATTCATTATGGTATTAAAAAATATTTTATTTTCTTGCTATCATATATTTTACATTCTTTTAATCCTAAATAATCATTGATAATTTTGGAAAATATAATATTGGATAAAAATATTTATTTTAATTCAAAGACATCCAACATGCGACTTACTGATAGTATATTATTTTTGACGTTATATATTTTATTTGCAAAATAATTTTGTATGCATCGCCTGATGATAAAGACCAAGCTCACGAGTTTTATTCATCTTAAAACTTCAATGTTGTAATGTGGGATCTGACGTACAATTTATATATAGTGTTGCATTTTAAAGATTTTTAATTGTAAAAGAAATTTTTGTATGCACCTTGGACAAAAATAGAGCAACTAAAATTTTTTAATAACACTTTATAAATATATTAAAAATTTATTTTATAATAAAAAAATAAAGTTGGAAAATACTTGTAAGGACAATTTTTATTACTATTATTTAATTATTTTAAAATATATTTTTACTTACTGGCACAATTTGGCGAACTCTGCCGAGATGACGTGCGCCCTTTGCTGGAGGGCACGCACAGCATCCCTTGCGCCGACCACTCTGGAGCACGCACTTCCCAGTCTTGAGGCGATGGCCTTGCCCTGCAGGGTGGTCATGCACTCGGCGTCGACACGCGATCGCGTTTCTTGCAGCCATCTCTCCACTGGATCGCGACACACCTCGCTGCCCACAACCCTGCCACAAGCCATCAATTAATTATGGACATTTGTAAAGATGTGTGTTCGCTCTCTATATCAAGATAAAATCAAAGCCAGATTCTGTTTCACGCAATTATACTCCAGATTTGTATCTGGTAGTTTCACTTTTCATGCCTTTTGGGGTTTTACGATAAAAAATGAAATTTTAATATTTTGTCTGCGTCTCTGAGCAAAACAAATCTCCTAGCCAAGAAAATCCAATTAATGAAGACATAAATAAACTGCGAGCTTTCTCATAAATCGCTGGAAATTCGTGGTCAAGTACAGTTGTTATTGCGATCGGCTCGTGCGATAAATCAAGAGTAATTGCAACTTTTCCATTGGAATATGAGCGCAATAAAGAGGATGAGTCAGTCGGCAGTCGCCCCGTGTTTGTGTAACGCGCGCGAACACAGAGGGCCATGGCCTGAAAATCGATTTTGATGAAGTGATTAGTTACAGCAAATTATTGAGTTGAGATCGCGCTCGGGCATAAAACGCGGAGAACAACGTCGTATTTTTCTCAAAGTGGCGATCAACTTCGGCACCACACACATGAAATAAATGGCTAATGAACCCTGAATCTGAAGTGGTGTACGTGCTCAAAATCAAATAACAACGCGACCGGGGCCGAAATTATCTCTGATTCGACACACGCTTTCTTTATTGCAGGAGGAAAATTTTGTTGAAAAATTCCATCCAAGTCCGGGTTCTTTATTATTATTTTTTCAACTAAAAATTTGTGGATACACAAATTTAACTCAAAGATCGTAAAAGAGTTTAAATTCCAATTAAAATTCCAATGCACGTGCAATGGCTTCCTCATAATTAATTCGAAAGAGTGCCCCTCTCGTCTGAAATAATGGCCAATAAAAGTGACAAAGGCCGTGCGAGACAAAGCGAACAATATATAAATCCCGAGTTAATTTGTTGCGTGAAAAGCGTGACTTGAAAGGGAGCAACATTTTGATTGAATAATATTGGGCTTGACCTTCCAGCAAGTGTACGCACGAAAGTGACTGCTGCTGCTGGACTTGAAAATATTACATGCCGCGCTCTTTTCTTTCATAACACAATAAGAGCGTGCAAACAATGGACCTTTTCGGCCGGCCGGACATTTTATATAAACAAGAGGGATCGAGATAACGCCTCGGGAATTCGCGAGCCGGCAAAAAGAGCTGCAACTTTTTAGCACGTTCTTCTTCCTCGGCGAGCAGACCGCGAGCAGGTTTGAAATTAAACATATATTTATTTTGCTGTGCTCGGCTGTCAAGACCCCTTGTTTCGTCCATTAAATGTCTCTCGCGCAAGAAATATGATTGCGATTGTCTTCAGGGACGCGTGCATACAAAGCAGCAACATTGAAACGGAGAGTGCTGAATTAAAAAGTATTTTACTTGTCAACAGATTCGCGCCGCCAATTAATTTTTACGGCTCCCTGCCTAATTGCTTTTTTAATTGGCCCCTTGTTGCGCTACACTTTGTCTGTCGCGACTCGCGAGTCGAGGATAAAAATGAGAGTGATGCTGAGAGTTGCGAATCAAAATAGATCGGCATTGTCTGTCTGCAGGGAAGAGGAAGAAGAATCTTGGTTTCAAGGGTCGACCAGCAAGAGAGACGTTTGCTAGCTCACTCGTCAGTGCAGACGAAGAAGAAGTTGAGCCCTTGAAATTTTTTATCTTGTGGGAATATCTCTTTTGTTTATCCGGTTGATTTAAGTTATTAGTAAAACAATTGCCAAAAAGTAACTAAAACAATTTTGATAAAATTAAAATTTTGGTCTGCATATAAAATATGTAAATTTTTCTCTCTTTTCCATATATTAGAAAAATAAACACTGTCATTGAGATATCAAAGCACGAGCCATCTCTGAAGAAGATAAGTCTGGGAATTAATTTTCTGCCAGCCAAATTGCCGTAATTTTCAAGGCTGCTTGCTTGCGAAACAAAAGACCGAAAACGAGGCTTTTTAAAATTCTGCGGAGCAACGTGTGCAGAGATGTGGGTGAGGATTTATATTTATTCTGGTGTGTATCCACTGCACCTCTCTCTCGCACTCACTCTCGCCTGCTTATCTACAACAAAGGCCCATCTAACAAGGAACCACGGGCGTTAAAATCACCGGCTCTATTAATTCTTCAGCCTCGTTCTCTTTGTCCTATTCACCGCGCGCCTGGGCATACATTTGCATAAATTTAAGTAATGTGCCCCTCTGATTTACGACAGGTGATGCCAACCGAGTGTTGGCACACCACGTACGTACTACTCGTTTGTTTGCGCGTCCAAATCAGGTTCTCTTTCTTGATGCTGCTCTCCAAACTCGCAAATTTTGCCACGACTTGAAAAATTACCTATCAGCAGCGACAAAAACATCAAGTAATTTTCCTTAAAAAATTTCCTGGTATTCACAAAAAGGTCTATCAGCTAGAAATATGGATGATTCACCAACTGCTTGGGTCTCTAAATAATTATTTTACGGAAAAAAAATGAAACCGCAGAGGCGGTAAAATTATTTGCGGCATCCGGTGATTATTATTTTTATGGAACCAGAAAATAATTGTCTCTAACATTTAGCATTTTGTTGAATGATTATTTTGGAAAGTGCCGAATTCCGATAGTGTCAGCGAATTGGTAAAAGCGAGAATCAACTTGACTAGGCAACCTGTACGACACTTCAATAATGCAGGTTGCGTTCTTTTGTCGGTGGAGAGGTAAAGTGGTTGATTTAAAAATAGAAAAAAATAATTTTATTTTTGACATTGATCTAAACAAACTCGCAAAAGAAACAATGCGTGAAATTGAAATTAAAAAATTTGAAGAGTTTGTTTATGTAGCCAATAAATAATAAATAAATCAAGAAAATAAAACTTCTTGAACTGGGAAAAAGGTTTTCCTTTTCAGAATTTTGTGTCTGAAGACACCGCAAATTTATCTATTACAAGCCCATCTTTCACTAAAATTCGAACTTTCAACAAAAATTTGCATAAAAATATTGCTATTTATAATTTTATTTTGGGCTTCTCGGTTGGATTTTCCTGGCTTCTGTATCCTTAAAAATAACGTTTTAAATAAATTGTGAAATAAACTCACCTCGTCGTGAGCAGCAAATCCAAAGAAGGGTTCACCAAAGTCCGTCCGTAGTTCACTTTACAATCCTTCTTCTTGTCATTAGCACCACTTTTGCGGCTCACAATCCTTGCCCGCAGCGTCGTCCTGGCCGCCTTGGGGGTCGAGCACTGCAGCGGCGTGCCCGGGGCGGGCGAGCCGGCCGGCTTGGGCACCGGTTTGAACTCCAGCTGGTGCGGCGAGGCCTCCGACTCGGAGTCGGAAAAACCCGAGTCCTGGCTCTTGTGGCTCGGCGGCCCCGCGTGCCCCGACACAATCAGCTGCCACTCCTCACCGCCCTCCGGGGTCACTGTTTCGGGGGATTGTTTCTCACTTTTGGGGGTGGCTTGAGCCCAGATGCACTCTTGGTGCTCAACCCATTCGGACGCGTGGTACACCCTACTCTGGCCGCGGCGAAAAGCCTGCGCAGGCGGGGTGGCAAAATCGTCCGGACTCTCCTCGTCGTCGCCGTCCAGCAGACGGGAAAGTTGCACTGAAGGCGTTTCGTGCAGCATTTTTGGAGGATATCTGAAATTCATTTTCAATCATTATTAATCAATATTAAAAATGAAAGATTTCTCTGCTTGTCTGTTAAACGTTTTTCTAAATTTTCATTGCTCATATTCATTAAATATATTGTTTAATGCATACGCTAAAACTAGTACTAAACAAAATTGAAATAAAAATAATGAAAATTGAACATAATAACCATAAATAAAAAATTTGATAGAAATTAATTTAAATAATTTTAAAAAATATCAAAAATTTCATTAACTCAGATTAATAAAGTATATAAAACGCCTTTATTTTAATTGTACTTTTGAGAGGATTTAGAGGTAAAAATAACTGGTCGTGGAACGTCTTTTGAGCACCCATACGACAAGCTTTGAGCGGATATTTCTGTACCGAGTGTAATGACTTTGGGCGGCCTTGCCCCTGTTTTTTCTTCACCCAGATAATGTGGTACGTCGCGTATATAAAAACCCGGCGCGCACTTATTATATTATTGCGCGAGCGCCGACGTCAAAAACCTCCAATTTTGTCTGATTAGCGTAAATTATATTTTATGATGATTAGCCCACCGAAAATTACGCTTTGCTCAAAAAGCCGCTCTAAAATTTTGCAAGCGAAGGTTTGAATACATTACGACGCCGGGGGAACTGGTATGTGCGCCTGAGAGAAAATCGTTCGGCGGCGTTTGCGGTTTTCGTCAAATACTTTTTGATCATAATAATGATATTCGTGCGAGGGGAAGCCGAACAAGTGTTTCGTCTGATTTCAGCAGCGAATGTATGCCAGTTGGTCTGTTCAATACAATAGTTGTCAAATGACTGTCAGCGAAATTTCTATCATCACTTTCGAGACCGACCATCCAGAATACCACAGACTTGACGCTATAGAGGGATTGCAATGAGAGAATTTAGAAAAAAAAAATATACAAATTAATTCACAACACACATTATTTAGATAAATTTTTGAAATTTTACAATCATTTCATGAAATTTTTTTAATTGTATTTTTTCTGTTCTAAAATGAAATCTTTAATAAAATATTTAAAAAAATAAAATAAATTAGAAAACTTACAAAAATGGTAAATATTTCTCACCTTTTTACATTTTATGCCAAACACTAAAAAGTATCCGAAATAATCCACGGGCTTGCGCTTGAAGGTTTTCAGCGAGATAATCCAGCACTATGGGCACGTAAATAAGTGGGATCACTGGTTTCGTTTCGCTCAGCTCGAGCGCTCATCAATGACTGAGCCGCGAGTGGGGTTTCGCTGGCTCAAAGCGCCTGTTTCGCCGCTCGGCCGCCTGCGCGCCGTCGCCGCTCTCGCGTCTTTCTTTTCGCGGCCTACGGTGGGTATAAAATAATAATAAAACACGCCGGCTGGCTGATTTTTTTGCCGATGCGCGCGACCAGCGAGAGTATTGTGATGCAGACGGATGCAATAAAATTTAATCACTTCGGCGCTGCAGCCGTAATATCGGCGTAATGATCTTAATTTGGCTCTCATCGTCTGCCCACAATTCCTCTCTCTCGTCGATATGCATGCAGAGAAGATGCATTTTACACTCTCGGTCGTTCGGTGATTCGCACCACCGCAGCCATAAAATTTCCTCAGCTGCCTTTTCTGCTGCTGCGGCCGGTCGTGTCGTGCGTTTGCGGATTGAAAATGCACAGAAACCTGAATTACTCGCGCCATGAAAATTAGTTCAGCCTCATCAATTTAACTTTAATTTAAATAATTTAATAATTATCTGTGAGAAAGTGGAAACAAATATATCCAATAAAAAATTTTATTTTACTTTATTAGAACTATAAATTTATTTATTTTATTTTTTGGCAGTTGGAAAAATTTTGCAGGAAGCATTTGTCATTTCAAATTGAAAATCGTTTTTGTAATAAAGCCATGACTGATTATAGGGGCAACCCGATAAATAAGCAAACATTTGCTGAATTTCTCAAGGACATTTCATTTCCTCCTCAACTTTGCACGCGGCTCAGATATAAACTTTATTTTTTGCTCTACGGGAATGAAAGAGATTATTTTTTGCACCCCTTCCTTCCCTTTCAATATTTCTTTGCTCTCAGGCAGAGTCTCTGCATTTCTTTCTTATTCACAGAGAAAAATTCTGGTTTTGCCTCTTTGCAATTCGAGTCGCGGAGACTTTAATGGTCGACCTTTTAAACGAGCCGGCGGGTTTGTGTGATTAATGCGCGCGACCGAGAGGGATGCTATATGGAGGCACCCCTCTGCTCGCGGGAATAACGGTTGCTCTCACGTGACCCCGACCCATATAGTTCCGCAGTAAATATAAGTCCAGGTGCCGCGTTGCGACTCTGGTCTGGCATGATGTGTGCGATATGACGGCAATACAGAAAAAAGTACAATCACTGCACGCGAATGGAGTTGCACATAAATACGAAAAAGGAAACTTAGCGACGACAGCAGGAAGTGTACGTCTAAATCAAGTTTTGTGTTTGCTTAATTAGAAGAAACAGAAACATGCCTTTGTATTGCAAAGGAACGTTACGAAGAGTCTTTAAAAATTTAGCAAATATGAAAATGAATTGTTTTTTTAATTTTATAAAAATAGATATTTAACTTTTTACTAATATAAATTTTTATGATGCATATTAACCATCAACTTTGATTGCATAAAAATACCCAGATTGTCCTGCAATAAAATATCAACGGTTTCTCAGCATCGTTCTATACTTTTCTGGAAGTTTCTTATTTATCACTGCTCATCCCTAATTTTGTTTTGCAAATAATATATTTTTTGCAGTTTACTTCATAAAATTTTTGAGATTGTAAATCCCCATTAGCTGTAAAATGAAATTTTGGAGTTTTCTGTTATGTGTAAAAAAAATTGAAATTTTTTTACACAATTCAATAGCAAGTTTAACTTTTGTGTCCACTTTTGACAAGCTCTTTACATTTAAAAACTTTGTTCAGACTTTTCATTGTCAAAGAAATACCACAAATATAAACATTTTTACTGAAAATATCTTTGTAAATGACCTGCAGCAAGTAAATTTTATTTTTTTCTGACTCTCTAACTGTCCGACCGCAAGCTTCATGAAACGTTCCTTTTAGAATCTTTAAACTACTAAAAAAGCGAAAATTTCCAGTACATTAAACACCATTCATCCCAAGTGCAAAAAGTTCCACAAAAAGTCTTGAAAGACCAGAAGAAAAAAGGTGAAAACACGGGAAAAAATCGCGAGCTGCCGTCATCCAGCTCCCCTCGCTGCGACACAAAGCAAAATACGGCCCCCCCTTAGCTCTATTGCTCATCATTAGCTCACTATACTGCTCGAGAGCACATAACGGCCAAACGGCTCGCAGTCGAATCATTTGATTATTTTTGCTGCCTGGGACGTACCACGCCTCTCGGCATATCGGTTCACACGACCTTTGTTAAACTCGACCCTCTCATCTCAAAACTTTTGCCGTGCAAATCACAATGCGCCACTACAATTCACACGGCCGTGTGCTGTGATTACGCACGAATTAGCGTGTTATTTGTAGTGTGTGCGTACCAAAAGTTTTCAAACTCTGCGTGGAACTTTTGAAAACCTAAGAAAAGTAAATCACACGGTGCAGCGGAGTCTCTTGCTGTGCGCGAATTCTCGCCCGCAATTGTGTTTACCCAGCCTACCTGTCGGTTCATTTTGCTTTTTGTTAGTCAGCTCAGGAATTCAATTACAAAAAGTCAATCGAGTGGGGAAAAATTTAATTCATGGTAACTAACCTGAAAAGAAGGAGAATTTTGCTCTCTTTGTTAAAATTGTAAAACCTTGCTCTTGAAAAATTGTAAAGAAGAGGAAATTCAAGTGATTCTTTTCTTTGAAGAGATTCAACTCTGATTTAACCTATAGACAACAGTTTTAAAATTGCAGTAATTTCGTGAAGTAGTAAAAAATAAGTGAATCGTTAATAAAATTCACCACATCTTATTTTTAAAATTTAATAATTAATTAGAAATTATTGAGAAACGGGGGAGAAATATTTTCGGAATTTAAATTCCTAGAGATTAATTAAACAGAAAATTGACAAATTATATTTAAAATTTAGCATAAATTGTTTGAATAAATTATAATTTGGCGCGAGGCATGCAATTTTCTTCCTACAACAACATTATGTTATCATTTTAAAAAATTTCAAAACAGTTAAATACAAAAAAATATTGCTTTTCAAATTATTAACTTTGTTCAATTTAATAGCAAATAATTTTTTATACCTTTTCCAAACTTGCTCATTACAAATTCCGAGAAAAATAAAAATTTACTGAACAATAAATTACAAAAATAAATCCAGAATTCAATTCATTTTTAAAGGCAACTTGGAAAATTAATGATCAAATTTTGACAATAGACAATTTTCTATCTTTTGTGCTGTGCTCATCCCCCCTGCTTAGAGATTCCACATTTGAATAAATCCAACGTAGAATTTGAAGCTAAAGGTCATACCAGCATGGACACTCACTTTTGAAGTCGTGAAAAGTGAATCCCCCAGGGAGCGAAATCACATAGCGAACGTACGCAATAAATACACATCTCATTGAAAATAACCTTTACGAAGGCACTCTCGATCATAAAGCACTGCTTTATTCTCGCGCACAGTTCCCAGAATCGTTTAAGCCCAATTTATCACCCGACAATGCACGTGCTAATAATAAAAAGCGACTTGTTCTCCTCGCCGCAACGTTTATCGCCCATCACTATGAAAAATAAAAAGCCAATCGTCGGTCCATAATCCATTTCCGAGTCGAATTAATCGATTTTCCGCGCCTTTCACTCAACCGCACTTACATGCATTTACGACTCGTTTGCCGCGGCCCGTGTAAAAAAAAATAAATAAAAATTTCTCTCTCGGGGAAATGAGCACTTACTTTTCACGAAAGTCTTTCGCTCTCTCGTGAAGCTCGTGCGTTTTCGTCGCTATCAATCTTCCGCTTTGCTCAGCACATTCGAGCGCGCACCGTGAATTTTGATATCTCGTCGCGTCGCCTTACTTTTTTTTTTCAAACTTCATCGTGAACCTCTTGGTGTGCTCAAGTGCACGCTATGTTGGGTAAGCAAAGCAGCAGTTGGGCGAAATGTGTTTTTAAGGCAACCGCCGCCCTTCTCGGAATCTCTCGCCTGAGTCATCAGAAGTCTCGATAAAAGTGTTATTTGGATTCGGTATTTAAAGCAAATGTGCACTTCATTTATCTTATCTGCACGAATTCGACCGTTGCAAGAGCGAAATCAATACATGTACATTCAAGCCTCGCTCTTATCGCGCAAGAAAAAGGGTTGAACACATAAAAGAACCGTTTCCAATTAAATTAAAAAATAGATTAACAACCTCTCTGCTGCTATAATAAAACACAATGAAAGTTTAACTAGAGGCGCGGTGGCTTTTTATTAACATCTTTTCACCACGGCCGTTAAAGAACTGAGCTCTCATGGACCACTAACAAATCATAAAAAATTCATCTCTCGGTGTCTGCTGTAATTTATATGAGACTTTTAACTTTTACTCCGCGCATGGATTAAAACCAGATTGAACAAAATCAAATGTCTCTCTCGCTGTGAAATGATCCACGAGCGCTTTTACGATATCATTAAAGTTACAAAGTCAATAAAGTTTTTATCCCTGTGTGCTTATATAAATAAAATAACTTGTCCTCTCTCCGGTGAGCTTCAAGATCGACGATCCGCAGACGATAATTAAATCACAAATCCGAATCGTGCCTCTAGGCTTATATTCTCTTATTTTACGTCCGTGCTACAGCTTCTCTGCTTTGATCTGCCTTCTTCTTTTAGCCGAGCCGAGCGCACAGATCTCATTGTGAAAAAATCATGTACGTTTGCATGTTCTTTCTCTCTTCCACAAAGTCAGGTACAAGGACAAGGAGCGAGCAAGAGTCACTTTGGATCAGCAAACTCGGCCAATCAATCTCTCTTTCCCAGACCTGTCTTTCGCTCTTCCAACTTACGAGGCAGCTTTATTTCAAGCTTGTGCCAGTGGAAATCAAGAAAACAGTAAATTTTATCATGACTTTAATAATTAATTACCAATCCTATAAAAGGTTAATTAACTCTTAACTTTTGAAGCTGTAAAAAAATGTTTTATGTATGTTATTAACAGGTAAATTATGTTTTTAACTTGTATTTATTATGTTAATTTTTAATTATTTTAAAAATTATTATATTTTTATTTTTTGCACAATTTATGTTTTAATCTAAATTTTAAATTTAAGATATTTGTTTTCAAACTTATTTATTAACCATTTAAATGAATAAATTTCAAAATTCGTGTTTTTTTTTTTAAATTTTAGTCTTATTGTTAATATAAAACGATTTCAGTAAGGAAATTTACATGGAATGTAGTTCATAAATTCATAATTGCTTCTGCTCCCGGTGACTGTTTAAAGATAAATTAAATAACACTAGGGAAATAAATATTTACAAATTAACTTAGTTCTCCTAACTAAATTGTTTTTTATTGCAAAGTTTTTTTTATATCTTCTATTTAAAAAAATTTACATTATTTTATCATTACTTTAAATATAGATCCATCTATTATAAAAAGATTGGTTGAAAAACGATGCTTTTGGAAAATAATTAAACAAATAAGTTTTCTTAACAACGCGCAATTAGAGTAAAATAATCGACTGGCGTCTGCAAGACGCGCCAATAAATCGAGCCGGATGACAAAGTGCCTGTCTCTGGTATGCATGCACATAGTAGGCAAGAGAGAAAAACGCGGAAATATGCAAATGAACGTCATTCAATCTGCCGGCACAATGGCGACGTTGCGAAGAAGAGCGTGTGTTGTTTTCGATTGTTATCAAAATGCATCTCTTGGCCAAGGGTGAGAGCGTTTTAATTGCAGCTTTTAATTACACGTAGATGCAGGACTTGGCATCAAAGGGAATAGTCGAGCGCAATTAAACTATTAGCCGTCGACAAGGCTGAGAGACTTCGCGCTGCTCATTTGAATATAAATATATATCGCACGCACCAGCTGATTTATCTGTCGCTTTGATTTGCGACTCGCGCGCTAGGAATGCCACTTGCGAGTACATTTTGTATTGAATCGGTGCCAATTGAACGAACTCGCTGTTTCCAGAAAAGTCGGCCTTTGCTTTTAATTACCTGTGCTGAAAGCAAAGTATAGGAAAATTCCTGCTTGTTTTTAGCTCGTTGTTGTTATTAATTGCGTTTTTCCGCGGTATTGAATTTCAATCGCGCTACACGCATTGTAATTAAAAAGCGACCGGCCGCTGCTTCTCTCGCGTGCTTGACAGGCGTATCGTGTGTGTATGTAAAACTGCTGCTGGCACATGCACATATTAGCTTCATACACGAGTAAATACACACAACATTATTTTCACTCTCTCTGCAATAAGCAGTGAGTCTCTTCTGCTAATACTCATTAAGAGCGAATCGTCGACGCGGCGAATGCGCGAGCAAAAAGCAACAGCGCGCTTACGCAAAGGAGATCAGCTCGCGGCGCGGCGGCTCGCAGTAATGTGCGCTTTCTCATTACCGGCTGTGCTGACTGGCTAATTGACGATTGTACACTTTGTGTGCATTACCTGTTGCTTTTTGCTTCCTCCTTAAATACGACGAGCACTCCCATGTCAAACTTAAATTTGTAAAATCAAAAATAAATTATTAAAAAAAATCTGCACCATATTTTGTAATTTGAATTAGTGGAATTTTCTTTAATATTTTATGTAAAATACTTTGATTTTGAATCTTATTTTAATAAATTTATTTGGCTAGAGATTACCTGTTGATATTTTGCATTTAAAAGTAAAATCACCATCATCGCTTAAAAAAAAAAAAATAATATTATTTAATAATATTGAGATTGCGGTCATGAATTTTGTATTAAAGCTTTTAATATTTGGAGAATTAATAGAATATAATTGGACTGAAAAATTAAAATAATCATCTTTTCTTAATTTTCTTTTATGCACCTAGCTCATGTTTTCCTAAACAAAAATCTTTGGGGAATCAATGCTCAAATACATAAATTTTAGTTATTCAAAAGGACAAAGAATAAACAAAAACTATAAAGAGAGCAAAACTAAATAAAAAATGACAATAACATAATATAAAATTTGTATACAGCTATATTTATAACATTGAAATTTTTTGGAAGTTAATAATTTATTTCAATCTGTTTTGTGGAGTTTTTCCAATGTCCTCTCATATAACCGTTCAAAAAAAAAAAAAAAAAAAAAATTGGAAACTTCTGTCATTTTATTTATTTATTTTTAAATTGCCCTGTGGTAAGGGTCATGAGCTGAAAATGGGAAATTATGGTGCCGATTTGCCGAACGTTAAAGCATCGAGAGAAGTGTGGATGTGTTCAACTCATTACTAGACAAGCAAACGACTTTTGCGTAAATGTCGCGCACACTTCCTCCATCCAATTAAATGGCAAAGCCTGATCTCGCTGCAGCTTGATTAAAATGAATTAGCAACGCAATTAATCAGACGAGAAGTGGTGCTCCTCTTCAGCAATCCCCGACGGCTTTTCGCCGCGCGTGACGAAATAGCAGACGCGCATAATTGCGAAACAGAACACGCGCACAGACTGATTAAATTCAATCGCAATTGCTCCTATTGTACCGCACAGATTGAATTATGTTTCCTTAATTAGAAAAAAGGAATGTACCGTGTCTCGTTTCTCACACACGCTCTATTGAGTTCGGACGAATAATAATAAAAAAATGATTTATTTGGGAACCATTTGTGTCTGGCGGTGAAAAATATTTGCAATTATTTGCATGGTCACCGACCCACATGTAACTGTACAGAGACGAGTAAAAAATGTGCATTTTGACAATGCGAATCGCCAGTCACTATAGGAATATGGAGGTGCTGCCCCTGCCTCACCTCTTCCTGCTCTCTTACTCATTTTCCCATCGAATATTTTCGGCCTGAGACTCTCTGTGTTATATTGTTGCTGGGCGATGAATAGACCTCGACTCATTCCGCACTTATTTACCGCCGCCGCGCATTATTCAGCGCCGTGATTCATGCCGCGCGAGCTGCATAAATGTAATTACACAGGTACCGTCTCTCGCGGGATTGATATGCACCTGAAATGTGATGTGCAACAGCAATCCTAACACAAAACGCATTCTTATTTTTCTACACAAGCTGGTTATTTTCCGCGTGTGCATAAAACTGATTTGATGCTGTTAACTGAGAGGCGTGAATATGGCGAGTGGTGCTCATCATCAATTTCCATTCGACCGAAAGCAATTTTCATTCCGCAGAATCATCTGAGCTCAACACGTTCGATTTGCTAAGCCTTTTGATTTTTGAAAGGAAGCTTATTTATTGGCAATCTTATATTTCATAATATGATTTAATAATTTATAATAGGCTGAATTAAATAAAAGTCAAAGAACACACGCTTATTTTAATATAAATATTTATAAATAATAATATTAATGTGATGAAATATGGAGTTAAAGATTAAATTCTCATTTAGTCCGCCTATTTAATTTTACATTTCAATGGTGTTACTCGTTCCCATCACAATTTAACTTTTGAACTTTAAAGTGTTTCAAGAGCACTTTGTCACTTTTTATTCAATGTCTAAATTATTTTATAGCCATGTTAGCTGCCATATTATTGCTAAGGTCAATAACGACTAACGACAAAGAATCAAAATCATTTGAGAATCAATTGGTTAATCCGTATCTCCAACGTATTTAAATCTTTAAATGATAATATAAAATATGTTTAAATCCAATTGGAAAAATAGGTGAAAATAAAATTAAATATTAGTAATATAAATTATGTAAAATAAATAATATTTTTATTTAAATTTAAACATTGAATTTCAATACATTTAATAAAAGTAAAAATTAATAAGTAATAAGTGCAAAATATATAATATGCATTTATTTAAGTTAATGTTCCTTGGTGTTTGAAATTCTTGTGTGTGGGAACTTTTAAGTGAACTTAATTCTTGCCTTTAGTCAAACTACCTTAAAATTGGTTTTAACTGCTATAATATATGCCTGTATGTTGAGTATACAAAATTATTGAGAAAGCTACGAAGCGAGACGATTTCGGAATACAGCAAAAGCCAATCTGTCAAGATTCACTTTCCTGCCAAATTACGGTGCAAAATTGTTTGCAAGCATGATTGGCCTCGCGGTAAAAGCGCTCATTACACATTACGGACACGTCCGCTTCTGCAAAAATATGACGATGAACATTATTTGCAAAAATTGGCAACTTGGCCAATCATACTTCGCCTCTTTCACTCTCATTTGATGGGAAGACGAATTTGTCAGCTGCGCTCATGAGGCTGTTGCACTTTTCTGATATTTCATTACTTGCACTTGCAAAAGCGAGAATTCCACGTTCAGTCAAGTCATCAATTTGGAAAGCGAATTCCACTGTTGTTAATCCTATAGCGGTTGATTTAAGTTTTTCACTTGCACTACGATGAAAATCAAAAGAGGGAAGTAATAAAATTTAAGCCGTATTCGCCTCCAAGGACCCGCACCGTGAATTTAATGATAATTTTTATGCCCATGCGTAAAAGTCCTCACACCCGTACGTACTGTGCGAAAAAAAAACAAGGAAATTAATCCCATCTTGCGATTCAAAATTGACATTGAGTTTTTTTTAAATTTACAGACAAAATTTTTCTTGGGAAATATCTTGAAATTGCTTTTTAAATTTTTATTTTCAAATATTTTTGCCTGCGGTTTTATTGCACTGCTGTAAAAGTGGCATTTTAATGTGGATTTTGATTGCGTGTTCAAAACGCGCCGTGCTGTTGGACTGATGTTTAATTTCCACGCCATGAATTATAAGAAATGATGCAAAACAGGATGTGTTTAAAAGTGAGAATATGTATGTTTTATCTATACTGATATTTTGAGAATAAAAATAATGATTTCCAAAATACAATGAAAACTTATATTGTAGATTTAATTATTCATACTTATACCATTTTTTTCTTTATAAATTTACTAAAATTAAAAAAGCGGTGACGGTGATTATAAATTTACCATATTAATGGAAATAAATCAAGTTTATAGCAAAAATTGAATTTTCTTCTACAAACACCAAAAGCACACCAAGCTTTTAAAATGCAAAATTCAGTAATTTCAATTTATTTTGCAGCTTCAATAATTCTTTTTCACATTCTAATACAACATGTGAAATGAAAATTTAATTTTAAATGCACATTTCATACTATTTATTCGTTCGATTGTGTTCAATTCCACGCAAGTCCATTTCCATTTCGTGAAATCGAGAGTCGTCTGTTTCGATTTCAGACAAGTCAGCGCAGCTTTCAAGCCAAGGAACAAAAGCGTAGATTCGGGGTCCGGGTGGAGTCGCCGGGCAGAATTTCATCGCGGAGACGCTGTGAGCTGCATGCTGATGCGTTCCATCGTCTGCTGCCGTGTCGCGGCTTTTTCTCGGCGGCCCCACAGGCTTTTAGGTCGTTGGCCGCGCCTCGGATTATTTTATTTTGCAGTGACGAGAGGAACAATGGACGCCCTGTCAGTCCATTTCTCCGCTCTCGTCATGGGTGTCCCATCGGACCGGCGGCACCTGCGCGCGCGACAATTAAAACAAATACACGCTCGCGCGCTTTCGCGGCTTCGCGCCCAACAATCCATGCAGCGGGCGCATTGTTGGGCTCGAAGAATCGCGCGCGAGCCTCGAGACTTTTCATGTCCAGTGACTGGAACAAAATCCAAAATCATTTAATGCAATGGAGAAAAATTAAATTATTATCAATTTCTTTCTTATACAATAGCCAATTATTTAAATTATCTAAATTTTTTTAGTCTGATGTTCAAAAATTATTAAAATAAACATGGCTTATACGATTTTACAAATTTTTCTCTTTTTTATATTGACTAAAAGAGTTACAATTGCGCATACGCATTTTTATAAAACCAGTTTACAGTAAATTGAGAGTCAAAAATAAAAAAAATTACGATTTAAAAAAACGCATAATTAGAGATTTTATTAATAAATTTTAATTTTTTTTTAAAGAAGATTTTGGAAAAGAATTGATTTGTTTTGAAAATAAAGTAAAAAAAATCAACAAACAGTCACAATAATGTGCTAAACTCTGTCGTACTATGCATTACACTTTACTGAATAAGAAGTAAAAAAAAACCATTTGACAATAAAAACAATAACATTTTGCTGAAAAAAATAAAACGACTCTTCCTCCTTCAGATAATAAGCACGAAAATCAAATTGAATTTATGATCATCTATATCAAATAAAATGTAATTCTATCAAATAAATATATAATTCTCTAACTTTTCTTGGGAAAATATTTTGTCATTTAACTCAACTAAAAATCACATTAATTAAAAAAAATTCAACATCATTTATGTTGCAATTTTCATTTTATGTCCATTAACCCAATCATTTTCCGCCTTTTTCACCAACATTCTCTAATTTCACTCTCAAGTAATAACACCTCTCTTGCGAAACCAAAAGTACATTTTCGCACAAAATTCCGCACTTTTGAGAGCCCTCAGTCAGCTGGATCGAGTTTCACGCCGAACTTATCTCTTTCTTTGTCGTTCTGCTCACCGTGAAAACGCGACACAAACAAAACGCGCTCTTCATGCCTGTCCGTTCTCCAGGCCGACTCCTTTGTTTGCTCTCTCGCGAGTTTGGTGCTCGCTCGCGTTGTCTGTCTCTTTTATTGTTATTTCGGGCGACGCTGCTCTTCCAGTGGCTTGGATTACTAAACAGGTTTTTGTCTCTCGCTAACAGTGACATTAAGCACGTGAATTGCGCTCGCTGGCCGCGGCGAGTGCATCTCTCCTTGATGCTCATATAATTTCATTTTTTCAGCCGGTGTTATGATCACCGCGTTGGGTCAGAGACCGAAAGTGAAACCGGAGAACTCCGCACGGGTTTCTCAGCAATGCGCTTTGTTTTTACAAGAGTGTGGCGTTGAAACTTGACTTTGTGTTTTAAAATTTCTGGCATTATTTTAGCTCTACTCAATGTTAAATTAGATTTTCATTTCATTTACTCGTGATCATATCGCAGGCGTCGATGAATTATTTTGATGTTATCCAAACAATTAATAATGGATAGTTTAAAATTCAGTTTTAATTTTAAGGATCTATCCTATATACATTTCTTTATGAAATTATAAACTTTTGAATAATTTGATTCCTATATTTAACCCAATATTTAATACTTGATCACCTTCCATAGAGAATTAGTATTAATCTATGATACACTCATAATTCAGAGTGTAATACTCAATATTTTATTGCTGACGTCAGTTGCATCTAATTTTACATTAGTTTGAAAGTGTTTTAAAAATTTGCTATAACATTTTTCATTTTTATTCTTTTTATTTTGTCAGATTGATGATGGTTGTGGACCGTGTTGCATGATCGACATTCTGTCCAAGCTTGATCACGATTCGGAATGACAAAAAAGTGGCGTCACCGGCTCGGCAGCAGTTATGCGGAATGATCTTGAACGGGTGTGAAGAAAAATCAGCTCGCGGCCGTTACGTCAGCGCATTGTTAAAATATAACACTCTCGCTGGTGGTGGTGCTGCTGGCCGGTACTCTCGCGGTGGTAATGATGCTGCGAGTTGTTTTCATTTTATTATAATGTGCAACCTGTTATTCGTCGGCAACTCTAACTGTATTGCAACGGACAAAAGAGATTGAGGCCCCGAAATGTCTGAGTCACTTTTGCTTCGAGAGTTCGCTTCTTATTTTCGATCGAGCGAGCCGCGTGGTGCGCCCGATAATGAACTCATTATGCCAATCACCTCTGACTTTCAATTATTTGCACCAACACACACACCGCGCCGCGTCCGCATGACTCACGATTTCGTTTCGACGGATGCAAAGATCCTCTCAAAGCGCACGTTGGCGGCTGCAGTAATTAATCTCCGGGCCTTTATCCCTTTTTATCATCTCTTGATTGAATGGGCGGCTAGTATTTTGTTCTGGCAAGGGAAACAGCAAAGGAGTAGAAAAATAGCTGCATGAAATTACTCAATAAAGCGTAAAATTGATTTGAAATCATTTATATATCATTTTATAATAAAGATTTTCTTAACACATTTTAATTGCAAAATTTAATTTTTGCAGACTGATCATAACGAAGTTCAATCCAGTTTTTTTTTGCAGCAAATATAATGGTACTCAAATATTTGCACATAATAATTATTTGTCACTTATTTACCAATCATAAATTTACCAACAACGACAACTGAAAACATTTGTGATATTATGAAGCACATGGATAATCCGAGATTCAACTTCAATTTTCTGCATTACCATTTTTAAAATTTTATTTATTTTTATTACATTTTATACTCTTTTTAAATTTTCATTTGTTTAGGAATGTGGCATTATATCTTCTGATAGGTTTGTTTATTTACGTTATTACATCTGAACAACATTGTATTTTGCCGTTGAAAGTTCAAAGAGAACTGATAAAGCTAATTAATTTTCCAGAGCACAATGCAATCGCACGCTTCACCAACCGAAAAATTGTGTACAACCATGCATCGAGCGAGTACACACATTTAGCAAACGCGGCCTGCGAGGCATAAAATATTAAAACAACGGCGCGCCGCAAAGGGCTGGGTCTTCAGCTGCACTTGCACGGTCTTTCTTTCTTTCTTGCGTACGGACCAACTATAATAAAAGCGAAAAATCCGTGTACATATTTCAGACGTGTACTCCTTTAATATGTGAGCTCATTCTAATTGAACGCCGCGGCGAAATAACACGATATTGCTCTTCCCTCATGACTTGTTAGTCGTGACCTTTGCGGCGACCCTTCCACCTGATCGAGCCGAAGCGTCACTTTTTCGCTTTTATTTTCGCCACACACGAACGAACCGAGGGGCAAAAACTTTATTAGCATTTTCGCGCTTCAAACACACATTTTAAAAACGCGGCACGCACTTTTTGCAGGCGCAAAAATTGCTCCAACCTTGCAGAAGCGTCTTCCTCGGATGTACCAACTTTGAGATTGCGCGTTGTGCGGGACGGGGTGCTCGCGACGACCTTTGCCCGCGTCACGTTTTCGCAATATTCTCTCTTATGGGCTTCGTGTTTTTCCACAGGAATTTGCATTTTCTGCCTTTAATTGCTGCTCGATTAGCATAATGAGAGACGAGGTATATTATTATGGGAATCCGATTTGCTGCTGCCTTCCCAACGGACGGACAAACATAAAATACAAAACACCGACGATTAAATTTAATTTTAAACTCTTTATTTTGACCACGATTCTAGAAATAAGTGGGTTGTTTCTCTATATATTTTCAAAAAGGGCGAGAATATTAAATTTTTATTGCTAATGGTTGAAAAAAGGTCTTGCAAACAGATCGTTATTCTCAAATTAAAATTTCTACTGCACAAATCCCTCTACTCATGAGACGCTTTCCTCTCAGAATAGTCATGCAAAAAATCACAAATATTATCAGGGTTATACTAATTCCAAGGGTTCAAATTTGTTGTATTAATATAACACAAATTAATAAATAATAGCTGCTGCATGTTCAAAAAATTTAAGACGTTAATATCTGACATAAGGCATAAATTTGAAAAAAAAAAAATTATATCGTTATTATTATTTTGTTTCATTTAAATCTATAATCCGCTATATTCTTCATCTTATGTAAATTTGAATTTATTTCACTGATTTAAATTATCAATTCAGATTTGTAGAGAGAACCCGCAATAAAATGTGTTGTTGATGCAACTTTTGGATCATTATTTATTGCAAAGAGCGAAAACTGCGCGCAGTGAGTTTGAAAATTCCACTGAAAAGAAATATCGGCACGAGAGCGCTGCTCCAGCCGGTGCATTTATGCAAATCAATTATCGTCCGTAATGATCTACAGCACTGAAAGCGCCGCTCAACTACAAGCAAATATTTTATGCATAATAAAGAACCTCACCGAGATAAAATAATTCATCTTATAAGCATTCAGTGGCGTGACCAGGAAACACGACGAACACGTCGGAGAGCGATTTGCGTTGTGCAACATTTCAAAATAGGAGCGCGAGAAGGTTGAAATCTGCATCAAGAATTAGGAAACGACCTCCACAATTTTACTTTGCTAAAAATAAAAATCCGTACTTGAGAGAAACCTAAAAATTTAATCTCGATCGCCACTGTTTCATCTAATCTCTAGTCTGTGTGCTCTTGCATGATCAATACATTGTGTACGGCGACAAGACAGAGTATTTAATCGTGAATAAATAACGATCAAAAGAAAAGTTTGTGCACCGGTTGTGCTTGAAATTTCACTCTGCCGATAGGTCTCCCTTTGAAAACGCCGCGTGCTTCATTTTTAATGTTTTTCTCTATGACGAGTGAGCTTGCTGAATATGACCATTTACGTGTGTGCGCCAGTCTGGCGGCAAGGCTAACGCGTCGGTTAACTCTAATGGGTGATAAAATCTTTGTAACAATTCCACGGAAGCTGCGTATTCTGTGTAAATACTGCGTTAGAAGAAACGGACCACTGTTGGAATTTTGACAAAGTTGTTATATTCTCTTTTTGTACATCTGAAGTGACGGATATGGTTAAGATGATTATGAAATAATAATTTAAAATAAAACATAATCCAATTTCTGTAAAAATTCACTAAAATATAAATCTTTATGGAAGAAAATTTTAGGAGCGAATCAAGATGAAATATAAACTGGACTTGTTTTCGCTGAATTTTTTATTATATAAAAGTAAACAGCACAACTAGTTTCGGCCACCCATTTTAAGCCTCAAATCTGGAGTGAAAATAAAATCTACATTTAATTATGACTAACTAAATATTTTGACAGTTAAACCGTGTTCTTTTTTAAATTTGAGAAAATTTCAAAATTTCAAACATAAAATTTCAATTATGGTAAAAGCTCTGTTATTCGCTAAAAAAAAAAACTCTAATTTCAGAAGAATAAATTGTGGAACTATTGCAAAAATTAGTCAGCTGTTCCATTATAACATAACATAATAAAGTGTTTGTTTTTTGCGGTATTTAAACGTCAAAGATTTAAGATTACCAATAAGGTCAGTAATAATTCTTTCCAGAGTAGGCAGTTGTGTCCCTGGACCTGTAAAAGCAGCGACAATAAATAATGCATCTGATCAGGAGATTAACCAAATCAATTAATAGCCCACGTGGTTATTTATGTGTTATAGTGAGTTAAAGCGGCGTGTCCATGCCAAAATATTTTGTAAACCGACCTAGCTGGAGCGCCACCGGCCGTCATTTCAAATGGAAATATTTCACAATCGAACGCTTTTCTCGGAATCTGCTCTGCTCTGGTCAACCACTGGAGTCATATTTTTTGTTTGATGTGTTTAGCCCCGAGACTGCTATTTTCTTCTCATCAGGGCCGCCGCTTTTGATCATTAGAAACTCGCGATATTCTTATAATGGTCATTCTGTTCTAAGCGCGTTAATTGCATCATCACAGAAGTGCATTAATTGGCAGTTAAAAGGCGCGCTTCGAAACGGACCTTCTGATAGATGGCCTCAACAGATGTATTGATTCAAATCGAAGGAATTTCACCACACACCTTTTATTTTTATGTTTATGCGTCCGACTTCTCTAATTTAATTGTGAAACCGTTTAACGCATTAGGCATTTGGTGCTAATGAGTCAAATTACCTTGGGCATCGGTGGCCTAATGACTTTTGTTGTGATTAATCAAAATTTATTTCATGCACAGCATTTGAAGAACTTTTTGTCTTTAGAGAAATGCCAGTAAATGTTTTGGTCACTAAATAAATGAAAACGACAAGAATTTAAACTCTAACAATTCCAAACATTAAAATCTCAAGTGAAGAAAACAAAATTAATTATTTTATACAAAATAAAGAGGAATTTTATTCACAAAAAGGAAAATGTAGTATTTTTGGATAACTTTTATATCATTTTTGTTTGTTAAATAATAAGAAGCGAAGTGGTTTTAATATACTTGCAGAAAAATGAATATAATATATACGAATTATTACCAACCATATTTTTCTTTAAAATAAATAAATAAATTCTTTCAGGGATGACAAAAATCTTTTCCAACATCCTGCAAGTCCATAAAAGTAACCAAAGACTGTGATGCATAAAACCCCTCACTTCTTTCACGCACTGCCCATTTTCTCCCCATAATTTAGTGACTATTTAGAAGGCTTCTCACAAATTCAGCCGCTTAGCAAAGCAATTCTCTTTAACAAGCTTATAAATTTCACAAACAAGATTAAGGGATTTTCCCTTCGACCGAGCAGCAGTCAGAAATAATCAAGAACAAATAAGCTCCTTAAAAAAAACAGCACAAATCAAGTTGATTCGATCTTGTGTAATATTAAATAATCTCTCGCATCTACATAATTTCGCAGCTTATAGGCCAAGAGGATTCCCGTTTTTTTCTTTTGGAATGAAGATTTACACCATTTACGAGAGTGCAGAAGTTTATTCGATCAGCCGTTTTTTTTATTTTTTTTTTTTATTTTGGAAACGAATTTCATTTCAGAGGTCGGCTTTGACATTTTAACTGTATCAATGCTGCAGACGTAAATTTTTTTTTTGCGGTGGGCAAAAAGTTGTTTTGGCAGCGATAACGGTGCCAAATAGACGAGTTGTGCGCATATTTCTCATTTTTTACAGCCGCCGCTGCGTGGTGTCGCAAATTAGATTTAATGATAATTGACACCGGCAGCCAAGTGCCCGCTCGACCAGAAGATTCGTTATCGCTCTTGTGTCGTTCCGAACAGAAAGCGATGCACAAAGTAGTAAAAACTTTAATGCGTGCCCTGGAAGAGTTGTCGTTTCCTGAAAATCAACTTTTCGGTCGGCAATTTAACAACCTGTGTGCTTGTCTCGTGGAAATTACGTAATTCTGCAATATGTTCCCACGGAACGTTTCGGGCAGTAAAACCTTAAATTTATTTACTCTCAAAAAATTACCAAATGAAATTTGGCATAATTTTCGATGTTGAGTAATGACCCTTTCCAATTGCCTCGCACTGTGATTTGCAGGATATTTTTCTTCGAGAGAGAGCATTGTTGTCCTCATATATATATAATTGTGCGGGAAAATAAACAAACCTGTGGTGCGGACAATGGCCAATTGATTGGCGTTGAAATTCAAGCGGCATCCTCTTTGTCGCTGCGATTCCTTACATGGGCCGCGTGTATCACTCTTGATTTGGCTCTCGCTGATTTGTTTTCAGTGCGTCGGAATCAAGGATGGAATGACCGGAGGTGGATTCATTCACGTTCACTCTCGCCGAACATTATATAAAAATGAGCTTGCAGATTTGCCCAAATCTAATAAAGTAATTTATCATATTGCCTTGGAAGTGAGTGAATGAACAGGCCAGGTGCATATATGGTTTTGAAAGAGAATTTATGCTTGATTGGCACACATTTTGGATTAGTCAGGGCCTAGTAATAATTATAATTCTCATAAGGTGGGGTTTCTGCTAATAAAACGGACCCATCAATTTTTATGATAATTTATCTCTATACATTACCATTATTTAATTTATATTTGTAACTTTTAAGATGAAAATAATAAAAATTTAGATCAATGGGAGAACTGATTTTGTTGTTTGAATTAACTTTTATCATGGGATTTGTAGAATAATTTATTTTTAAAATTGGGCCCGATTAAAATGGATCAAAATTTTTTACCACCCCATATTTCTTATCACCCCAATTAAGTTCCAGTAGTTAAAACCATAGGTAGGCTGACATCTACATTCATTTTTATTGGAAATTTCAGTAAATTTATTTTCAGTTAAGATCCCCGAACTCCATTTGTTATGAAAGGTACAATTTATTTTCATTTTTAAGTAAATATAATTTCACGATTGAGGGTTGATTCATGGTGATTTGAATTTAAAGTCAGCTTTTCCTCGATGGGTTTTGTGAGTTTTTTCTTAAACAATAAACAACTTACAAAACCCATCGAGGAAAAGCTGACCTTAAATTCAAATCATACAAAAAAAAATCATATTCATCAATATTCACAAGAGATAAAATAAATCTTTGATATTCAATATAAATGGACATTTCTGAGAAATAAACTGCAGATTCACAGTTATCTTCTTGTCCACTGCCAAAGAATCAGTGAGAGATGATTTTGCTCATTAGGAAAGCATTTTCCAGCACAATTCCAGAATACCCCCCATTGATCACAACACGGCCACGGAGAATTCGCAGCATCCTCGTTTGCATGTCGTTTCGCCTGTGTACAAAAATATACATAAATGTACCGAGCGTGTGTAGAATTTGTTTGACGCTGCGTGCGATGACAGGGATATTGTCGCGATGCTAAAAGGATGTTTAATTTGTTCCACGCGTGATTAACTACACGTCCGAACAGACGCCTCTCACCAGGACACATACGGCTGCTGCCAATGCCTTCACTACACTCGCACTTTTCGCGGAAATCGCGAAGAATTATCTATGTGGAATGCTAATTTGAATTCCAAAATTAAATTTTACATATTGCGAGAAATTTAAATGGTATATTATTTTACTGGCAACCTGCTGGCAACTTTCATTTTTTTTCGCCTTTATACAGGTTTAAATATTGCGCTGCAACAATTTATTCCTCAGTGAATTAATAATTAATATTTTCACAAAAAAACCAACTGTGAGGCAGAGAATTCCGAAATTTAACTTTATTTACTTTTTACTTTTATACACCACACAACATTACGTTGGCTAAGCTAGTGAATGTTACTGTAATTTAAGATTTGTTTCGCTTGCACCACTACTGATTTGTATAGAAAAACAAATTATTGCTAATTAAACTTGTGATTTGTTGTTATTCGCATGTGTGAGTTACGATGATTGCGCCTTGTGTGCGTTCATAAGTTTGTGTCTCCTTGAGGCTCCGAAGTCCCTGACGCGCACTCACTCAGACGCTTGTCAGCAAAATAATTATTCGCTGCCACATGCAGTTTGAAGAATGTGCCGACTCACACTCGCCCCATTGTTTCTGAAATATGTGTGTGGCGCTTTTAATTATTCGCCCCTGCAGCTAGCTGGAGAGCTTATTTTGCAATCAGAGTATGAAAAAACATAAATAACCCAGCACGTGCCTGCAAAATGGTTGAAAAATCCTCAGCACAAGATGAAAAGTAAGCAAAAATTTTACAGTGACATGCTCCATTTTGCACCAAAACGTTTCTATGCTGTTTGGTCGTGGACAAAAGCAAAAATCCGCTTAATTAAAAACGCTACTTGGAGAGACTGTTTCTTTCTGTCCAATGGCATAATCAAATGAATATAAACACACGCCGACTGACTGAACAAACATAATATAAATAACAAGAGAGCCAATCTATAACAAGTATATGAAAAGACGCGCTCTGCGGCGAAATAAATAAGTAAACATCATTATGAAAGTGAGTTAGTGCATTAAATCGAGCGCACCCGCCAGCGAAATGTTTAATAGAGATTGTTCATTGGTCGCAATGTGCCGTACGTTTATTTATTCCTATGAACGTCTCTGCATAAAACACACGATGAGAGCTGGAAGTGACCGCGGATTGACGACTTTAAACCTCTTTAATTAAAAGCGTTAAATATATAAAAAAAATAATTTATAAAACTCAATTTCTAATTTTACTAATAACTCATCTCATTTTTAAATTTTTTCATTGTTCATTGTAAATTTTATCCCATTTTTTCTAGGCTACTAGGTATTGGGGCCAATGTTTTAGACCTTTACACATTTTACAGATTAAAATGTTTTGTTTATTATTTTAATTGTTGTGAAATGCCAATTTGCTTTTCACTATTCATCGCTCAACGTCATTGGTTTTTCTTCAGAATTTATAATTTACTAAAAATTGATGATAATAAATAAATAGATAATTATCATTAGAGAAATAATAAAAAGATCTTAAAATTTCGACAGTATTTCCTAACAGAAGTTTTTATAATAAATAATAAGATACACAAAAAAGAAAATAATTCCCAAAGAACTACTTTGCACTTTCAGGGGTTGAATGCAATACAGCACGTCAGACCACAAAGGGGAGTACTTTTTTCCTTTCTTGGATTAAAATGAATAAGATACACATTTATATCATGTAATTTGTGTTAAAATTGAAGAATTAAGTGATGTGAAAAATTTTGAGTTTTAAAATATGAAAATTTTTATACAAAGCTATTTAAAAACTTAAACAGTTTGGAAAAAAAATATGGTCGACTTGTTCTTATACAGGTCGCACAAAATCCACAAACCAGGGAATATTTTCCGACGAGAGGTCTCTCGACGGCGGATTATAAATGGTGTGCATTTATTTATTCCGGTGCTCGTAAAGTACACACACCCTCTTCGTGTTGTCGGCGCGGCAGTGCAGCGTGAATGCGCTTCTCGATCGCACAAATATTAATTCAATCAAATTACAAGCATGTAAAGCGAGCGACCGGAGCAGAAAAGTCTCTGCTCTCTCGCGGCGGTGGTGGCGGCGGCGGCCACATCGCAAGTCATTGACCAGCCACGCAGGCTCGCGTATACATTTTTAATTTAATTTATTAACTCGGCGTCGCGCGTCCGTTTAATTTTTTACAACTTCTTCGTAAACACACTCTGTGTCGAGCCGAAAAAGGAGCAAAAACGATGCACCTCGGCTGGAATGGGACGCTGAGAAAGAGAGAAATATATTTCTTTGTCCCTGGCGCTGCAAATAGCTGCTGGCGTGTAAACAAAAGGTCGCTTCGTGGAAAGGAAAATCTGTGGTCAGAAAGTTGCTGACAGCTTGAAAACGAGAGTATAAGAAATGCCAAGCAGGACAAATTAAATTTATTTCACGGTGTTTTTTCTGTAAAATACCTTTTAACAGAAAAATAACAAATAAAATTAAAAAACAGACAGTTTCCTGTAAAAAAATGTGCAAATATTTAAAATAATTTTAAGCTCCTTGTCTTAGCAAAATTTTCTTATTGTTAGAGGTGCTGCCGTTTCTTTAAATATTGTATCTTTTCTTTTTTCATTTTTCAATTTGATTTACGAAGAATAAAAATAATAAAATACTATTTTGAGTATATTGCAATCTCGGTTTAACCAACTTTTTACATTTTTGGGGTTTATATCATGTTTGTCGATTTGGTCACCAGGCTATCGTTGTAACAACTAAAATTTAAAAAAAAAATTGTATTATCTCTGATAATGTGATAATTATTGTTTTGTAAACAAATTAAAAATATTAAAAGGAATTAAAGTTTCTACAAGAATTTTATACAATGTTCTCATATTTAATAATTCTTGGAGCTTATTTGCATATTAATAAATTTAATGTTTCTCCCAACAAACCTACGAGAACGTCCTGCTTTACAAAGGAAATGTTTTAGAAACGCCCGCGACGGACGAGGTATAAGGATAGCTCATTAAACCGCAGATCGATCATAAAACAAACGATCGGTTTAAAAATCAATTACAACCGCCAATTAAGTCATAAAAAGATCAGCTCGGCGATTTATGTAAGAAAACAGCGAAACTGCAATTTATGCGCAGAAACGATCACGACGCAAGAGATGTTTTAATAATGCAAATAAACAAAGCGCGCGATATTCATCCTTGACTATATTATTATATCGAGAGTCTGACAAAGGGAGGAGAGTGGATGCAAATAAATAAATTTTGATGAATGCAACGACTGCGTCTCGCGCTTGTCGTGAGCTGTTATACAAGTGAATTGCATCGGCCGCAAGCGGAATCAAATTAAATTATTATAACAGAGGCCAGGCCTAAACGCTTGTCAATAATATTCATAATATCTTATTTCTAAAAGAATGAAGGAAATTGAATTATTATTCTAATAATTCAGATACAGATTAAAAAAAGCAAGTTTTTGAACAATTCTTCAGACAAAATTTAAATTCGCGTGCATAAAAATATTGGCCAATAATTCAAACTGAAGCATAATCAATAACCAAAATCGCATCGTAAATCTTCAAGTTTTGCCAGACTCTATTTTTATTGAGTATTCCTGACGGGCATTCTGCCCGTTTTGATTTCTTTTGTTCACCAAAGAAGATGCGCCAACGCTACATTCTTGGGATATTTATTGCCGCTGCGTGCGTGATTTACGGTCAGGCGTGTTGACAAAAATAAATCAAAATTATCGCCGGTCAAGAAGCCTCTTCCACGCACTCGGCGTGTCTATCCAATTCATCTTCAGGTAATTATCCAGAATTTGATTCATGGCTAGCTAGAGCTGGCCGAGAAAATATCATGCGAAACCAAACGCACAATCGTTACAGTCTTGGTGCACCTCTACAGTGGTATTTATGATCACGAGCTATAGGAAGTTGAGAGATTGTTTTACTTTTTGGCAAGAATTAAAAAAAAAAATAATACAAAAGGTAAAAATAAACAATTAATTTTGAAAATTTTAAATATACTGAAATAAATAAAACTGCATTACATGTTTGAACTAGTTTGCTAAATTGTTAATTTTCAAAATGTCAATAAGCAAATATTAAAGATAAATAAATAAAATAAATTAATGAAACAGATATTTGAAGTTTGAAATTTTATCCCTAAGAGCATTAATTATCAAGCAGATCAATAATTATTACATACTGCTAAATGTAGTGAAGGGACACATTCTATATAATATATGTCGGCAAAAGTAAGTTTTGGAAGGTGATTTTGAATTGATAATGCTTGTTACTTTAAATAATTAATAAATAATATAGATTGCAAATGAAATGAGAAATTACTAAAATTAAACTTTTTTGTGGCCACCATTTTATGTAAAGTCTATTACTTATATTAACTTATGGCGGTGGTTTTATTTATTTATATTTTGTTTAAAAAATGTACTTTTCTAGACGTGCAATTTCATATTATTTATTACATAGAATTGCAAATTAAATAATAATAATAAATCGCTCTTAAATATTTTAAATGATAAAGTTTTAAATTAATTTAATAAGTATGATAAATTGAAAGTTATATTTACAGTAAAGCTAATTAAGAAATTATTGAAATTTTTCAAGGTTAGTATTTTTGGATGTTTTTGTTTAAAGATTGTACAAGATCATCTGAGCATAGTGACAAGGCGACCTTCGCAAAAATGCTGCAATTCATTTTCGCAAACATCTAGTTCGGCGGCAGCAAAGCCCACACGACATTTCCTCTTTTGTCTTTCGCCTTGCAGAGGTGACAGAAAAATGTCACACACATACCTCGCTAACAACAACTTGTTTGACAATAAAAAAGCAACAATCGTTCGTGGTATATATGGCATGCGCAATTTGCATAACCGCGAAGTTGAATTCGCGACCTTAATTCCGCCCCCAATCAATCTTTTGCACGCAGTAATGAGCAGATCGGCCGAGAATACGTGCAAATACGTGGAGTGCGCTGAGCCCACGTAGCAAATCGCCTTTGTTTGTGCTTGTGCACTTGCAGAACAGAAAAAAATAATAATAAAAAACAATATCACAATAATTACATGTAAAATAAATAAATCTCTAAAGAGCCGGCCGCGTAATAAATAAGAGCCGACTTCTTTTATTTATAATCCGCACAATGTAATTATGTATCTCGCTTCCAGTGCACGTTATGAGTAATGTACACTTTCTATTCTCTCGCCCAGCTCGTTGCTGCATTTGCGGAAAAATATGGATTATAATACTCGTTGGTGTATAAAATATAAAGGTCGTAATTTATCGTCACTTCTGCATCATAATGGTATTTTGTCGAGGCGCGTATTTAAGTGGATACGTGTACGTTTGCGCAGCTTAATAAATAAATAAATCTGCACGTCGAGTGCGCAAATTAATGCCACCTCAATGGGGCGATAAATTATGCGCGCAAATGAGTGCTCGATTTTCCCCTGCCGTCGTGGCCGATTTTGAAACGTGCTGATTGTCTAGGTCTTGTAGTAGAACAAGTGCTAGCGACGAGGATAGGCGTCACTTAATACTCCATAAATTTCAATTATTATGCGGGGTGACGGCGCGAGAGCCTCGGGTTTGATCGGACGCACCTTTTCAACCGGCAACAGATTATTTGCATAATCTTTGCGAGCACATCTGAATATTATCGTTTTAATAATTCTCGACCGTGTTATTGTAATGATATAGGTACGTACATGTGAAATCGCATGTTGTGCGTACGCACTGTTATTACTGTTATTAGGAAACGCGGCGTTTGTTTGCAGATGCATTATGAGTAAATAAATTGCGTTGATTGAGATGTAGATAAGCAACACAATTGCCCGGACAGAATGTCCCACTCGTGCTGGATTGCGACAATTGAAAGCGCACATTAAATGACAGAAAAGAGTTGAAAGAGTTCCATAAATGGAGATATAATGAAGGTTGAAGCACTTTTAATCAAGATATGCGCATAGTATTAAAATAATTATTATTTTGCATTGGGTTTGATTGGGAGAGACTGTAAATTTAAATCAGTAAATAAAAGAGCAGCTACGGTTTTCCAAATTACTGCTGTTGTACATAAATGCTTCACCAATTCAGCTTTGAAATTTTAAAATCTTCCATTCCACACCATGAAAATATATTTCATTCTCTCACAATCAAATGAAGACTGAAAAGATTATCAAAGATATAAATACGCTACTATGCGAGAAACACGAAAAATTTAAACAATGAAGGTTTTAGAACACAAATAATTTATCATTTATCATGAAAAAAAAATGAAAAATTGTGTAAAATTTTCATGAATTTCCGGTGAAAATTAATCTAAAATTTACATTGAGCACATAGTAAATTTCTCCTGAACTAAAAACCAGCATTTTTTATGAAAACTATAATATCTGCTTTAAATTAATAACTAAAAAATAAACACTTTTCCCATGAAATGACTAATTTATTCTCATCAAGAGCAAAATGCACTGCGAGTTTCAAAAGTACATGATTATCATATTCACGTATTTTAATTTTAATAACTTGCTAAGAGCACATTTTAAAGCTATTTTCCTCTTCCTGGCTCGACGTTGCTATGACTGAAAGCAGGCTCGGAGCGACGAGCGCGAGAGATGATCCCCGTTTGCCAAAAGATGGTATCGATTTGCCCACAGTAATAATAATAATCACAGCACAGTCTGGCAGGCATAAAATAATGCGCGTCGCATGCAAAGCAGCCGTGTTGTTGCTCGTCGTTTCCCTCTCGCTCCTTATTATAAATTTTTCTCTCGGCCGAGCAGCAGCACAAAAGAGCAACTCGGGAAGAAATACGTGTGTGTGCATCGCGAGACGAGCAAAAAATTTTGAGAAATGTTAAACATGCTCATGTAGAGTATAAATAACTGCAGCTCCTTTAATTATTGCACGCTGCTTTTTGCGGTGCAATCAAGTGGAATAAATCAACGCACGCACTCCGCAGCTGCTCAACCTTTTTATTCGCCCTTTGATTTTGAGTTGCGATGCTGCTGGAATCAGACCTGCTACTTTTTGTCTTTATTAAATTGTGCTAAATTGGAATCGGTATATCATTCCAAGCGAAGGCTGTGGCTGGACTACGACAGTAAGTGGTGCAGAAAAAAATTCATCACTTCTGCAGTGAAATTCACAACTTTTCTTGAATTAATTTTTTTTGTGAATGAAAATTCCTGGAATCTATAAAAATAAAATTAAATTAATTAAAAAGCCTTTTCTTCATATTCTTTAACTTAAAAGTATTGAAATCAATTTCATGTGGATTTGCCTGTTAAACAGAAATTGTAAAGGTTGCCATCTGTAATTTAATTTTTATTTCTGCATTGAGTTACAGACAATTTATGTTGTTTTCTTCTAACCGAGGAGTGAGAAAACGACCGCACATGCACACCACATTATTTGATGCATTTTCTCCTTATAAGCCACATGAATTCACGCACAAGTGCAACTAACATCAGGTATCGCATTCGAGGATACGAAACTATCGCGGCGAGCACAAAACGCACGAGCGCAATCATAATTCAAAATGACGTCAGGGTCATTTAATAATATAATTCACAATCACTCACAGCATCTCTCAGCAAGAAGGGGCAGCAGGTAAGATTTATCTTCTTGCATTTATCAAAAATTTATCGCGAGCCCGCGATTTATTCAAATGAATTAAACTGCTCTTGATGATTTTTATTTTTCGGAGAGTGCAATCTCATTTTTTGCGCCGCGGGCGGTCGCGCCTTCCTCCACTCGCTTGTGCACTTTATCCTATCCTATATACACGCGCAGACACGCCTTTTAAAAGTTTTGCCCGATTTTTACTCCTCACGCAAAAACCATTAATATCGTCCGGCTCCATCAAAGACCACCTCGAAAAGGAACCTTCTTGCTTCCTAATTCAAGTCGGTTTTGATTCGTGATATTCAAATCCATGAATCGTCTTATCTGTGTATTAAATTAAATTGATTTGAATACCAGTTGAGTACTTTATATTAATTTGTTAAATTGTTAAATAATTATTGCCAAATAAAAAATAATTAATGAAACTACAATTTTTTTAATAAACAATTAATTGTTTTTTTGTATTAATATGCTTTTAACATTTTTTAATTACATTAAGTTTTTGAACTATAAAATTAATAAATTGTTGCCTAAACCATACATTATTTGCAGAATTATATTTTTAATTTTTTTTTTTATACTTTAAGTGCGCAATAAAGGAATTTAAAAATTGAATAAATCTGTGTCTTGAGTCAACGTTCATTAACTTTGTTCCAAATTAATTACATCATTAAAGCATGTTAATACTATAATTTTAAAACTGAAATCCTCAAAGCAATTTTTGGCCATAACGAATTAAGTGCTTTAAGAGGAATTACTTGTCCGTGTACTCAGGGCTTTAATTTACGCCACGGCAGACCTTTCACCCAATTAATTCCCTCCACGTTCATCCACATAAATTAACACTAAACCCATCTTTTTTTTGCTCAAGAGCACTTGAACGCTCTCGTCCAGCTGCCTGCGGTTTGTAGCCTCGTTCATTATATTATACTTTTGGCGTGAAAAGCGCGTGATCTGGTTTGGGTGAACGCGATGTGCTGCTGCGATATTTTAGCCACCTTTAATAGGAACGTACGACTCCTCCAAGCGTATTCACGCACATTTTATTCATATTCATAAATGGTCAGCCCTGGAGGACTGTTGTGTCACATAATTACCACGGACCGGCTGTAAAAAGTTGTATTTCATTATGCACGGTTAGAGCTGACTGGACGAAACACCAACTCATAACACAAAGCAGCTGGGTGGTCTAGAAATGTGAGCCCACCAAGCCGAAAATCATCGTCCACACTAAATCAGTGAAATTCGGACAAAAGTGGTGAACAAAAGCAAAAATTTAGAATGGAAAAAAAATGCTAACATGTTATATAATAAAGGCATAGACTCCAGAAGTTGGCTCATTGTCGGTGCAGCCGTAGGGCGTTCATGCGAAAATAGCAGTAGCCGCACCCTATGCTAGAAGTTACCTGATGATGGGCTAAAAGGTTGTCCGCGTGCGTGCAAATTATCCCACCTGTGGTACCAGAGATTGATTCATTTCTCAGATAAACCGGCAAGCCGACTGTAAAAATGTTTGAGTGACTTTTATTGTGTCTAACTTCTAAAGAGTGCTGCCTCGCTGCGTGATACTATGTTCTCACTGGTGTTCCATCGTTGTTAATAGTTGTTATTTAGCCCATCGATCGATATTATACAGATTATAAAAGGATTTATAATTCAAAAGGTTCAATACAATATTTTTTTTATAGATGTACTTTTAGAAAAGAAAAGAAAAATTCAATAAAATTTTACATTTCTCTTCTTTTTGTGAATGAATATTTTTTATTTTTTAATACAATAATAATCAGAAAATTTACAAATTATAATTAAATTATACTTGTCGCCCTCACAGCTTCTACTTTAAAGTCGTCTTTGGCGCTGGTGGGTAGTGGATCGTGCTTGTATGTTAATTCTCCGCTGCAGCCTTGGATGTAGAGAGGATAAAAGAATAGACAATTTTCAATAATGTGGCACTGTCAGTTTGAGTGTGTCACAATGTTGAAGAATAAAACAATCGACGTGTATGCGTCACTTGGTGATGTAAAGATCGAAGGGAGAAAAAAAACGATCAAATCACGCTTAGTTAGACAATGAGGGAGAAAATTGAATCTGTTTTACATTGAAAATAGACGTAGCTTTCCACATCTAGTTTTCAATGCACGAATCACATTGCTTGAAGAGAGTTAAACTTTGCTTTGTATATGAAAAAAAAAACAAGCTTTATGTAATCGAGCATTGTACTTTAATATTTTGTGACCTACATTTCATCGAAAATCTTTTAAATTGGCTTTTATGTTGACACTGTAATAATGGTATTGTTTTCTATCTTCAAATTGTTTTACTTCCTTGTATGTGCACATAACATGGTGACAAACAAACATGTCATTTGAAAGTTTATAAAAATTTAACTTCATCCAAGAGCAAGAGGTTTATAAATTTAAACTGAAATTATAGCTCGATGATTTTAGTTTTAAAAGATAAATTTGAATCATTTTCATTCTCTCCAAATAATTTTCCTGTTTCAATTTAGTATATTCATTAAAATTGAAAGAAAAGCTAAAATTGAAAAATTTTAAAGTCACGACACTTTTCTTTATTTCTTTTGAACTCTTTTCAGAAGCTTGTTTATTTTCAAAGCTCCTCCAAATTACACAAACTTATCACGCAATAAACCTAAATTAAGACTGAGCATTAATGAAAACAGAAATATCCTGTGCGCTTCCTCTTCCTTCGTACACTTTAAATGAGCCGGGGTCCAGCAGCTGCATCTTTGCTGCTTTCACTCCCTGGAAAGGGAAGAGGCGGCGATTTTATTTTTTGTTGTGTCTGCTGCAGCATCTGCGCAGCCCTCGCGAGCGAAAGGGCGGCTGCTATGGGAAGAAGGAAATGCAAGAATAGACGACGCTCTATCATCTCATCGCCATGCACAAATCCGGCTTCCGTCCCTGCTCCATTCAGCAAACTGGATGTGCAAGAAACAAAAAAAAGCAGCAGAAGCAGTTGCATATGCTCTATAAGAGGTGTTCGTGCCTAATCGAGGTCTGTCTCGCGGGAGAAATGGGTTTTGTAAAGCGCGGGGCGTGTCGCTGACGCGATGCAGATCTCCGACAGTCACAGCTTGTCACCGAAAGGACACGCGGATAATGCGAGTTGCGAGGGCGAGATTTATTCACACGCGTGGAGAACCAAGTTTCATAAAAGGCTGCTCAATAACTGGCCCGCCGGTCACTTGTAACAAGATTAATATCGATTCTTGAGGTTTTTATTTATTGATGCTTGTCTTAAAATTTGCACAATTTGGGAGATTTTTAATGGTTCCTTGTATTTATAAAAAGGTAGCTAAAATCTCCCAAATTTTATATTTTATCAGTTATGTAATGTCAGTTTTATTTTTCATTTTGATGTTTTGATTAAATTGATTTGATGTAATAATTGGTAAATTTTTTTATTTTAATTTATCTGAATGGAGACTAAACAAATAATTATAAATATTTGAAACAATTAAAATATAATTTTTACATTGAATTTCAAATTTTATAAGAGCTGTTAATTATTTTAGGCACAATAAATGCAAACATTTGCACTCAAGAAAAAAACAGACTGTTTTTTTTTTATTAATATGGTTTTTGAAATTTTTCATTTATTTTGATTTCAGGCTCAAACGAATATGTGCCCAGCAATGTCCAGATCCAGATCAAAACCTCTGACTGAGAGCAGACCTCACAAATAAAAGAATACATGCTCACAAGCACTCACACAATAATCAAAGGTGTGGCGGTTGCTTTTCAGACTACATTCGTACCTATAAGCGGTTTGGAATCAGTCAGGGCGGTGTCAAAACACCAGTATCGCCAGCACATTTAGAATGCGAGCTCGCGTTGTCTAATTCCTCGCTCTCTGCGTTTAAAAACGACGCGATGTGCGCGTTTATCTGGATCGATCTGATGGGAAAAAAGGAAAACCTGAATTGCCGCGGCCGCCGGCGCGCTTTGAGCAACGCGAGGGTTCTTTCGGCCGACAAAGACTTTGCAGAACCGAAAGGAAACATCTGCCTGCGTGTCACACAGATAATTATGTACATATTCACTTGTGGGGCGCGTGCTGTTTGAGACGACTTGGATTAAGTATTGAATCGGTACATATGGAAATGGCTTGTCTTTTCCTTAAAGGGGCCGTGAAAGAATCAAACTATATTTTTTTCAATAAATTATTATACTTTTTATAATCACAAACTTAATTTATGTTAGAATGTATCAGTTAAAATAAAAAACTAAATAACTGCTTTATTTTTATTAATTATATTATTTAAGGTATTTAAGCTTTTTGTTATAATTAAATTATATACAATTATTTAAAAAATTTGTTTTTCAGTCAAAGTTTTTTTAATAATAAATAAATTAAGCTTATTTTGCTTCAATTTTTTAATTAAAATAATTGCATGCGTGGTACTTATTTTTCATAATTTTCCTACTGGATGTTAAGATTTATACGTTGAGCTGCTGTTGATCTTAAATTACTTGCTTACTGATTGATTAGAATTTAGAATGGCACTTATTAATTTATCACTGCCCCTATAATGTTATACATTTTTAAATCTGCTGCGTTACAAACGAGAAATCGAAAGTGGTCCATCCCAAAAGGCAGGGAGACCACCGTCTGAAAGAAACAGGTCTATATAGACGCTGCTTTTTTTCTGTCCCACATTATTTACGAAACAACGCAGCACCAAACGCAATCATAGGGGGCATCGCTAGCCAACATTAGTTACAATGGGGCTCCGAATTAAATTAACAATGGACTCCAAAAGTGGACCTGCTAGTCGCATAATATGCATAAACGTTAATCCACACATGCACCCTCCCTTTGTGTCTTTCTATACCTGCGAGCGCTGTGAATTCTGGTTCAAATATTAATGCACCTCTCAAGAAGTCAAAGCCGGTGTGGGAAATAGAAGGGTTGAGCTGAAAGGGGTTGCTCTTTCAATTCCAATCCAACCTGATTTACAAAATTTTGCTATTTGTAAGCGGTGGGACAAATAATGTGTGATTTGATTTCCAATTGGCGCTCAAAGACCGTACAAGCCGCAGATGCTATTGATGTTATCTCGTCAACTTGCATTCATAAAGCTCGCCGTAGATTATAAAAATAGTTTTGAATATTTTTTTTGCGTTACACAACAATAAAGTGTCTAACGGTTTATTTGCTGGCGTGTGTCATGTTTTCGCTCAAAAATTAAAATAGTTAACATAAAAAATATCCAAAGAAAATATTTTTACTATTATTTTTTTTCTAATTTATCTATATTAAAAACACAGAGGGTTAACAGATTTTTGGAAGACTTAAAAAAGCTTTGAAAAATTAATTAATGTTAAGCTTCATGTTATATTTAATGAAGTGAAATAAATTAATATTTAAAACATTCAATTTTTTTTGTTTAAATGTAAACTCATTCAATTTGTTAGAAGATCTAAAAATTAATAATATTGTTTAAATTTTTGTGTTTTGTGTTTTTTATAAATTAAACTGAACACATCATTTCCATGTTTTCACGGTTATTTCTAGTGCATGTTGGTGAAAGAAAAAAATCACGTTTCATAACTTTCTGCTTTGTTGAAGCGACGCAAAAACATACATCACTATCTATCATCTCCAGCCGATAAGAAGAGGAACATCCGGATGCGGGTACCGCTTTATTATCAACCCTTTTAGCAACCCCGCAGCTGCACGTCCAGCATGAAAGGTAAATCGAAAATATAAAGTCGACCGGCCGCCTGTTGGTTTCAAATTGTTATGCCAGCGAATTTCTCGAGTGCAGCTGCTGCTCCGCGACGATGTTGCGGGTGGCTTACTGATATGGCATTTCGCTTTTCGCTCTGCAGTGGAGGAACGGTACACGGTACTGTGTTAATGTGTTTTTACACGCGCTACTCGGTTACAGAGGGGGTGGAAATAAGGGGCTGCTGATTACGGCACGCGACTGCTGTTGTTATTCGCAGGGCGAGCACCCACACGTCGCTCCCAGCTCACGCACCTGGTGTGCGCTTCAGAAAAGGTTCACAACGATCTGCGTAAATAAAGTGCATCTGCCTATAATTCAATTTACAGATATTTGTTCGTGCCGTGCAGATTCGTTATACAAAATACAATATATGAATGAAGAAAAATAATAGTGCTCAATATTTATATAATTTAAAATAGTAATTACATGTATTTATTTATTGGAGTTATAAAAATTTAAAAATGACCTTAATAAATCGAAAGTCAAAATTTTTTTTACAAAATTTCAAGTTACATTATTTAATTTTTACACGTTTCTTTTATAATAATATATTTTTATACATATAGCTATTTTATTTATAATAATTTTAAATGATTTAAAAAAAATAAACCTTGTCCTGGCCAAATTGCAATTCAACTTCTCTGCCTATTTGGAAATATTTTGTAGTTTGTAGTTATTCATATGCTTTCTTATTATATTGCAGATTCCAAGCAATTAAGGATCATTAATTATATTTACGTTTTTTCAGCTAATTAAAAAATTGAACACAAACATTGATAAAAAAAAAGTATTTAAATGATATTTGTTTAGGTCAAAACAAGCATTTGAGCTCTGATGCATTTTATATAAAGCTCTTTCAATGACAAACGGTCAATACTGGCTGTCGTATACATAACTTGATCATGATCAAAAACCATGCCTCTTTCTTGCAGCTCAAGAGCGTCAGCTGCTCACACTCCCTGCATGCATTATTTATGTACAAAAACCACGATTTGTGATTTATCCCGATTATATATTATTCCCATTCTCTTCTCTCGCCGCGCCAGAAAATGCATTAAACATTTCTCACACGCTGCAGAGAGTTGCATTGAAACCCGCCGGGTGATTATTGTGGCCTCTTTGAATAAAACGGCCAGAATTCCAGCACTCGACGTGTTTTACAATTCTCTGTACATGTGCTATATTAAATAACTGCAACCGAGCTTTTTCCTGCGGTCGCGGGCACCACATCTAATTCACCGCCAACGCAACCGTAGCTCTTTTTCCGCTGCTCCCAGCAACGAATAGCGGCGCAAAGGGCCATTTATATTATGGAGGCCGACCTTTGGCCCTTGAATGCTCGCTTCCCGGCAAATGAGCCGCACAAAATGACAATAAATTACAGCTAAAGGCGGCAAATTTGGGCTTGATTTATTCACACTATTTGTCAATTGTCCCAGTGGAGCAAACCGCACTTCGTGGATCGTGACTCAATTTTGGAGTATATCAAATTTCTTTTGATTGAATGGACTTAAAGATATCCTATGTATCAGTTTTTGCGATCTAGGAATCTATTTTGCAACTCCCCTTCAGCGAAAAGAAACAATAAAATATTAAAAAAATTAAATATTTTATTTTTTATAGCGTCATTTTCTAATTATGATGATATTTATGATGAGTAAATTTCTGAAACACTATCGCAGGTAAAAAATGTTTTTGAAAGGTATTTTGTGTTTAGAAATATTTTAATTATTATACCCACTTAAAATATTTATCTGGCAATTTATTTCCTTACAAAAGAATAAAGTTGTATAATTATGAGTTTAGTACGGAGGTTTTATTATCCTCATTGGCATTATACTAAATGTTCTTGAATATTTAATTTCTCATATTCAATTCATTGAGAGATCGAATGCTTTGATAAATCATTTGCGCTAGTCAGTGTTGATTGTAATCGATCGCTGTTTATTATTGAATTACGACCGTGAGCATTTCTGTAATAGATCATGTAATTAATTTAATGGCTCCACTTGTGAAGCAAGAAAATCTCAATGGGCAGTGCTGAAACCAGAGCCGCTTTAGTTTCCAATTGTGTAGGCCATTATCTTGACAGTTTTAATGCAAATAGAAAAAATAATCAGCTCCATTTCTCAGACGTGTCGAATGAAGAACGTTTTTAACCTATTTAAAATTTCTATCAAATAATAAACAATAAAAAAAAATGGTGTAAATTTTTAGAAATCGTGGAGCTGTGCAAATGTTTTCCTCGAGTGTTTGCCAAAGAAGTCCTGAAGAGGATGTGCAAACACCTGATGCTGTTGGCGATTTTGGCTCGAGTCCTTTTGCAGCTGCTTTATTTGACGGGCGGAATCCCACTGCACTCGCATTGAATTGAATTGAATTGAGCTATTTAACAAAATGCTGAGCACCAGCGATGTTTGCATTAAAATTCTCGTCACCGGGCAAAAGCCAATATTATTTCTAATTTGCAAGCGAAACACGCACACACGATGTTCCTCCACCATGCACCTCTTTGAGATTAAAAGGAAAGGAATTCCTCTCTCCGCGTGCATTTTTCCTCGCTTCGTTTCATGTGTGCTGACCCTTAATTTATGTATTATCTGCGAGTATGTGTGTTCGTTCCTCGCCAATTAACTTTCATCCTTTGGAACGAAAGCGAAAATCGCCTTTGTGCCGTGATCTCAGCATCTCTTTGCGGGCAAAATTGTAATTAAAAAAGCAACTCTCTTGATCGTTTGTTAAATTTATCGCCCCGACTAATTACTTTCGGCAGCAAACATAACACCGTTTGATTAATCTGTCAGCCTTTCGCTTTCTTTAATTATTTCAATCTCGTCTCAACACAAAGGCGGATGTGCATAAGAGCCGTGTGTGTGAGTTGGTCCTTGAAACATTCAATATTGAAAGCTTTTTAATCTTTTTATTCATCGCATACAATAATAAAAACCATATTTAATCAATATTAAAAAAAAATCACATGAAACCTAAAGAATACTAATTGTAAGTTAGCAAGCTTTGTAATATCCCTTCATCACCCGAGGGAAATTATTAATTTCGATGAAAAAAAAATATTATTTCAAAATTAATAGGCTGAAATTTGCTGCATAAACGCAGATTTCATCTTCAGAGCTTCAGAGAATTTGTGGAATATTAAATAATTAAGGGCAAAATAACCGAGCACAACGCTTTCAAATTTATAAATTTCAGGTCTTGTAATTCCAGAATTTGCATTTTTTTTCCTTTACTAGACCACATAGTTGTAAACTGATCAAAGTAGGTTTTTCATGAAAACTAAATTTTCGTCAAAATTCGGCTCATTAATTTTGCAGCAGCCTGAAATGTAGCGCTCTATTATAAACTTGTAAAATTTTTATGATTTTAAATAACAGTTTCGAAAAATTTTGTGATATTTTTTCTTTCAAAAGCTTTATTTTGTTAAAATTGTTGAATTAACTAAAAAAAAGAATAATTGAAACTTAATTACAAAATCAAAATAAATTTTTTTTGAGAAATGTTTTACTGAAATAAAGTAAGTAAATTTGTACATTTAATTAAAATAAAACGTGTCTTTAAAGAACGCGGCGGGGTTAAAAGAAAAATGATTATAAACTTATAATTTTTTTTATGTAATGTGAAGCTTCAATAAGTAAGAAGCGAGAAAATGACATAATACTAAACCGTAAATTGGGCACGGATTAATTTATCCGCCTGTTGCACACAGCTGTTCCTGTAATTCTATTAATAAAGAACTTGCACAAAAAGTCTGGCGGTACCATTTGATGCACTAATAATCGGTGACAAAACCAACGTTTCACATTCGACCGGGCTCACGAATGGTCCGAAAAAGGCGACTTTGCACAAAAGCTGACCGGCACAATATCGATTACTCGATGAGCGGTAATTGAACCATTATCAGAGGTGTCTTCTCGTCGCTCCCGTGCATAAAATAATGATCAGCTAAAAAGTCTCTGTTACTTTTTATTGCCGCTCTCCGTTGTGTGCGTGTCGTGGCGCGCCATTGAGAAGAAAGAAAAGGTAACTGGATTAGCAAACTGCTCCATTAGCAGACACAAAGGACCGTAGTAAACAATGAGATGCTTTTTCAATCCTGCAGGTCCGGTGTCGTCCAGCAGCGACGACAAGGCGGTTGCAGGTCGATGACCAAACCCAAAGTACCGCCTTAATTTTGATGAATAACCGTGTGCTAATTAAAACTCGGCCTCGTCGGATTAATTGGGTTCGTTTGTTAACCTCCCGACTGAAGGATCAGTCTTGAAACAAAAGTCGTAGACACGGCGGCGAGCTTTGTTATGGTGAATAATTATGCACCTGTGTATAAGGAGGTGAAGCTCGAAATTCAAAACCAACCCTGATTGATGAAGCGGAAACATGCGTGGGTTCATTAATCGCTTGTGCACTGCAATCATTATCTTCCTTGCTCACAACACATTATTGTAAGTTTAAAAAATGTGCAATTGCTCAACATAAAAAAGCAAAATTTAGTTTTCTAATTTGTACTGAAAAAAATATTAACGAGGATGAACTCAGTTTTTTAAACGGAAATTCACATCTAAGAACTTTGTACTTTTTATAAAAATTTTAAAACACGTCATTTTCTATATAAACGTAATCTAATCTGCAGCCCACCGCGCCAATAATAAATTTTATATTTTATGAAAGTGATTTTCGTAATATTCTATGTACGACCTGTAACGTATTAGGTCAACTTAAATAAGAAGTTAAATTAATGAAATTGAAGAGAAATTTTGTGTTGAGCAGCGGCTATACAATTAAAAAAATAAAACAATTAAAGTTATAATGATTGAAAGGCTGAATGAAAATGATTTTTTTAGCTCATTGAAGCAAATTACTTGATTCTTGCTGTCATCGCTTCAATCAAGCGGTTGAACGAGATAAATATTCAATTTGCATGCAGCAAGTGATCGTGATCCGTCCGCAGCCAATGATCCCAAACAGAGGATAAATTACCAATCAGCAGCCTGCCTCTTACACCACGACAGATAAATACTTCACCGAGAAGTAATTGAAAAAGCTCGGTGCACTAATAGTCGAGCAAAGTTATGGGCTTGAGAGAGCTTGATGCGTGTGCAATCGAGAAAAACGACGCAAGATAAAAGTTGGCATAAAGCGCTAATTTATTCGAGTAGCCTTGCCGAGGGACTAATTAAAAAGCGAATAAGAGTGGCTTCATATTTTTACTACCCGCCGTGATTGTTTCTTACGAGCGGTTTTATCGCGGTGCTAATTAAAGAGGAAAGTGATTTTCCGCGATTTTATTGAGGCCGTGCGTAATCTCCAATGATGGGTTAAGGCCGATCGCTGCTGTTTGCAGAAAATAGAGTTTTTTATAGACTTTGTGCCATTGTGTTGCTCTTGAGTGCGTAGGAGCTGAATGGCTTCTTAGGTAAATGGCCACCATCATTCTTGAGATTTGCAAAAGATGCGAAATATGTGTCATCCGCGAAATGACTTTGCTAAAAGCGCATTAAACTCATTCGTCATTACATTATAAGCCGTAAAAGTTTAAACACATAATATTTTCATTCAAATAAATTTAAAGACCGCTGGTGACGTCACTGAATTAACAAAGAGACGTTTCAAGTTGTTAAGCCTCTTCTCTTAAATTACAAAATTAGCTAGCAATTATTTTTAAAAACAAACACATACAATAAAATTATTGAAGTTTCTGAAAGAAGATAAGTATTTTACAAGGATACTTCTTAAAAGATTTTAATTTTAAATAAATAAAATAGAATTAATTTATTCTTGGGAACATCAGCTTTGATAAATTTCTCTTCACTCAGAGAGTTTCAAAGGGCGTCCACATAATCAAATCAAGGAAGTAATAAGTGCAAGTCTCAGGTTACATTTTTCTCTCACAGCACTGTAGGTGTCAAGTCTTGAAGGGGCAGAGAACCATATACGAATGCAATTTGCAAGCGCAGATTATACTCGCCGGGATCTCTTTATTTCTGTTTCTTTTCATTCATCGAGGGAGCGCAGATTGTGTTTCCCTGGCGAGTGCCGTTAACAGGGCACCATAATATTCACCATTGAAAAAGCGGCAGCGGTTTTTGCTAACTTACGTGTTGCCCCGTTCTGTAGGTAATTACTTGCTGATGTCAAACTACATACACACTGTAGTGTATGGGGAAAATACCTTATAGTCTATGTCAATGCGAATTGAATAGATTATAGAAGTGGCGGACTGCTTACATTTTCTAGCTCTTATTCTAAATAGAAATCTGAAATGTAAATACACTAAAATTGGAATTCATGATTGTATTTATGCAATATTTATTTGATATTTCGATATATTAAGTTCTCATTGATATGAAAAGATAAATTATTTGATTCTAACATTACAGCACAAATAATTTTTTGTTTGACTTGAAAAGAATATTTTTTGAATAAAACTAATTAATTAATTGCAAAAATGAAAAATTTGTAATATGTTGAAAAAGTTTTTAAATTTATATCAATTTACACAATTAATTTACAAAAATATATACTGAATAAAACGAAAAGCTACTTTTGCAAAATGGGAAAATATTTTAATTTATTTGTGGTTTACGGTACTGCATAATTATGTGTTCAAGAAATTTAAGATTTCTTGACTTTGAGAGTATAATTACACGTTCGGTGACATTCTTGAAATAATAAATAATGAGAATTGGGACAGCAAAAAGTAAACTTTGGTAAAAAAAAAATGGTACTGGTTCCGCCACTGCTGCAAAGACTAGCAAATTTTTGCCGCTGCGGTGGTGCTGGCAAAACCAGGGATAATCTTGCAAAACGTTTCATTCTTCTCGGAAAGCTTTTGTATTTCCCTGACTCACCACACGACATCAGATAATTACATCTCCGCAATGTGGACCTTTAGCGTGTCAGCATGAGGCGGCTTTGGCCCGCTATAAAATATGGTTTATATCAAGGCAGATCATCAACAATAAACACTAAACAACCTATATTTTCGTACTAAGAGCATTAATTTAAATGGAATTTTCAAAATTCAATTTACATTAATGTTATACAAACGTTATCCATGAAAAGATTTGAGGGCCAAATAAAAATTATATTATGTGCGCAAATAATAATCAAATTTAGCCAAGCTGATAATATAATTTTTGTGTCGAAAGTCAGAAATGGAAAAAAAAGTGTTGAAGTGAATTTGGATTCTATAATACAGCAACAAAGTTTTAGATTATAATTATGTAATGAATAAATATGCAAGCTGACAAGAATTAGGCCCAATAATCATTATTTCATGGTAAATGAGACCAGTTTCCTTCTCCTTCTCCACTCCTTTCTCCTCCTACCCTCACCCCCAATGCCTCACCCCCTTTCCCCGCCACTCGCCAGTTCCAATGTTTTTGTTTGCAAGTGCCAACATAAACCACGTGTTTTCCCGTTGTTTTTAAACTTTTTACCGTGAAAATCGACTTAAAAGTGCCTGAAGTGGGATATTTACTTAGTTAAAGTGCTTTTGAACAATAACTTGTGTGTTTCCAGGTGGAAATTAAATGCGGAGGGACCGAATTCGAGGGAAACTGCAGGCCTGGCCGTGGCCGCGACTGTGATCAACATGTAAGGTAGGTGATTTTATTAGATTTTTCCGATCGTTGCGTACAGACAGTTAGTCTTTTTATATCAGACAACATTAGACACCCTGCTGGAAAGATTGCGTAGTCCCCTAGCTAAATTACAGTTATAGAGAAATGACAAAAAGAGCCGCGCGCGAGGCCAAGACAAAAACACCCACACTGTCAACATCATTATCTGGCATGAGGCGCGTCGTGTTTGTGTCATTCATTCACACACCGAGACGAATATTACTGAGAAAAAGAGTCTTTTGATAGTCACCGAATTCCTGGCGCATCATCACGCAAATGAGGCGTGCGTAATTGGGCGAATCTCGCGAGAGCAGTCAGTGGGCCAAAGACACGAATTGACCTTTACGACACCTCACTTATTTTCTCCACACACGTATTTTTATGAACGAAAATTGAGAAAAATTTGCTATGTTGCAATTTCTCTTGGCAAATTATTAGTTTGATTAGTTCAAAGTTTTTTTTTTAAACTCTGAAGTTAAAAAAAAAAAAATTAATTTTACTTTTCTCGTTATTTCAGTAATATTAATTTCTAATTCATTCTATTATTTAAATCCTGCGCGTTTCTTAAAAATTTAATTTTGATGTCTGATATTGAAAATCTACTTTTGAATTTTATATTTCACCAAAATAGAATTAAAAAAATTAATAACTCTATGGATTGCTATAGTTAAATTTTACCAGTTAATTTGGTTTATTTTAAATTCTGGAAATTGTGGTATTTAAATATTATTGATGTATACAGAGGTAAAATTTATGATAAAGTGAACTGAATGTGGTGAAACCAGAAGTTAATTAAATCAATTTTTCTAAGGATTGAAGTTTTTCTGCTCAAGAAAAATTATTGTGCTTTATTTGAGCTTCGTCTCGATGGCAATATCCAACAAATTGCAAGCACCCAAATTCCCAGCATCTATTTCCTATTGTTCGAGAGAGGCACCAGAACAAATGGCAGTCCATTAATAACACGATCAGATGAGAAATGAAATAAATAGTAACGCCTCCACTTCCGCGTTATCCATCAGCGATCAGGCGGTTTAAAGAGGCGCGTCAAAAATTTCCTACGGATTCCCGCAGTCAGGGTGGGCCTGGCACGCTATAATAGAGTGACACGGAGAAAAGTCTGATATTATATGATGGACGCCGGTTGATACGATAGGCCAAGGACTGCGACACAATAAGTCACCACCTTCGCACTCCGGCGTAATGATGTCCTTTGTTCCAATTGTTGTCCTCTCCTGACATCAAGCCTTAACTACGTGACTTTGCTGGGTTGCGGAAATTAATCTTCCGAGCTCTACTTTCTTTCTTAAAATTTTGTGAACAAATTTGCACAGTGTTTAAAAATAGCTTTAAAATTTTTTTTGCTTCTGATTTTCTTTTATTAATTTCATATTGTTTTAATTATAATTATTATTATAGAATTGAAAAGTTAAAAAATTCATGGAAAGTTAAAAGATTTGAAATAATTAAGCCTTCTTTATACTTACCTAAATTCATGATTGAGGTGTTTGCTTTTAAATTTGGTATGATCATATTTTTTTTTAGCTTATTTAAATCCATTAAGGAAAAGCCAAATTTTAGTTCCGACACCAAAACAAAAATTTTGTTTCAAGGGATTTCCAGAAAATTTAAACTATTCAAGTTATAAGTCTAATTTAAAATTCAAATTAATAATAATGAGATTTAAATTTATGTTAAGACTATAATTAACCTTAAAATTATTCAAGTTTTTTTTTTACTTAAAAACTAATTTACACAACCCGTTAAAAATGAGGCATACAGTGGATTTAGTGCGAGTTTTGCCCTTTGGTCTATTTTTTGCCCAGCTCTTGGCGCGGAACGCGGACACGCCCCTCAGGAATTATCATTCCGGGTGTAACTGGGTAGCGGCGCGATTTGCATGTCACTAAAACGCCGGCCGCGTTATTTTTTCCTCCAGATCCTCTCTACTGTCCATCCAGTCGGCGCGTGACGGGTTATTTATGAATGCATTGCGCTCTCAACAAAATGTTTTATGGCTCTATTTGTGCTCCCGCGCAAACTACAATTATGCTCTGGCACTTTGCAACTTGTCATAAGTCCCAGCCCACCATATGTATTGTACGATAAAGAAAGACTTATCTAACAATAAGTTTTAATTGTTCTCATAACATTAATTATTCAAGCAAAAGATTTAAATGAAGCAAAACAAATTAATTAATCTCATTGTGCAATGAGCTAATTAAATAAAATAAATTTTATAAAAAAATACAGCAGAGTCGATATTAGGAGTATACATTAGAAATATCAAATTTAATTTGAGTTAAAGTATTTCATTTAAAATAATTAGATTTTTATTTATCTCGGCCAGATAAAATGAAAGCTTTAGGAAGAATTGAAGAATCAATGAAAAGAGAACAGGAAACAATTATTTTTCACCTGAACATAATCAAGATATCTCTCCAAATTGATAATTGCCGAAATCCACGTTTCTATCTCTCTCGTTGGCAAACGTAGAATTATTAAAATGATCAAATCTTGGCTTCTCTTGCCTTTTTAATTCCTCCGCTGATTTTGTTTCCCTTTTCATTTGATGCTGTGCGGTTGTAAAATTTTAGAAAACGCGTGCAACACGCATCTCTCTTAGCAGGAACTAATTTAATTATCGCCAAGCCAAGGCCTTTCTCTTTTCGGTGGAATCAATCAAAGAAAGAAAAGGCAATGAATGGAATAGCGATTTTTATCTCTCTCGCTGATCCACAAACACGAAGTTTGGAGAGCGAAAATGCGCTAATTATAGCGGCTAATGGCGCAGAAATTGGATAATTTTGGTCGAAGAAAGCTGACATGTTTCGCGTGATGTTTTCCGCTCAAACGCACCTCGATATTTTTTGCTCCATTGATAACTAATTATTAACCTCATTTAAGTGAGAAATAGATTAGATAGAAATCTAAAAAAAAAACCGTCGAAGATTCTACAAAAGTTAAAAACCACTTAGCATAATATTTCTATTATCAAGCTATACATATTTTTACTAAGGAAATAAAAAATTAAGAATTTTATTGTTTGTTGATTTCAGTTAATTTCACAACTTAAACAAACATTGCAGAGAATAGAGAATATTCATGCTCAGATAATTTTAACAATTTGAATTATAATATTGTGTTATTTATATTGTATTTATTTCGTAATTTTATTTCTTTTTATTTATTTATTTCTTAAAATTACTTGCAACGCCTGCGGGCATTGCTGAAAAAATTATGAAAAATTAATGAAAATGAAAAAGTAATCAGATGTTTTTTATGATTAGCTTATGTCATGAAAGTAGTTGATTTGTTCCAAAGAAGTGTATTTTAGTAAATTGTGCATAAATAATTATAGTGCCACATCAAGGTCTTACCCTCTTATTTTGATTAATTATGATATTTTTTTAAAATTTCATAGTCATCATCCAATAAAGCAAACTTGAATTTAATAATAGGAGCATAATTTTCGCATTATTTACGAAAATATGGTAAATAATTATAACACAAGCTTCCATTAAACCATTATCGAAAATTTGAAAAGAGAAAAAAGTGAAACCCGCCATGCAACCGCATTATAGATTTCAATGTGGTAAGTCTGGACCTGCGTCATAATCCATTTACAACCGAAAACCATAGACGGCCAAAATAATAACGCCTCTCTCTCCACACTATAATGTTACATCATCAATGAGGAAGTTAATAATCTCTCGTTATTAACCAGATCAGCAATCAGTCCGCAGTCATTTTCATAAGAAAAGCCTGGCACAACAATGCAATTAATTATGGTAATGCCGGCAGAGAGAGAAGCCTATTGTTGCGGTGCCGTTTGAAAAAGGCCGCGCCTTCTTTCTCAAAGCAAATTTTGAACCCGAGCCAAGCGGCGGCAGTTTCACAGTCCTTCAATGAAAACGATCGCATTATAATCCGTCCGGGAATTTTCCTTTATTTATTATTGTTGCCGTACGCGATCGTTTCAAAGTTACAAAATAAAATAATCATTCAGCAGCGCCGCCCGACTCAGAGAATGCCTCTCCGATATATTTATTTATGCATTTTCGTATTGGGAAACAGGTTGTCGTCGGCGGCGTGTTGTTGTGTGTGTGCAAGTTGCTGGCAGGCGCGTGTTATAACAATCTAATTACACGTTCGAGGCGCGCATCTCGAAAAAGGAAAGGAGCACCCGAATCGTGACCCCGCACGCAGCTGAGATGCTGCGCTGATCTAGTTTTGGTGATCAAGCACTCTCATAGTTTCGGTGGCCCCCAATTATTTTTTCTCTTTTCTCTTTGCCACATTTTTGTTTAGTCTTGGAACTTACCCGTCGGCGGCTCAGAGATTTTTTAACAATTAACACCAATAACTCCTGGAAAAAAATGAAAGCACGAAAAAGAAGAAACAACGTCTAGAAAGAATTATAACTTTAGTTGTTAGATATTCAAACTAATACATTAAAACCCAAGATGATTTTGATTAAAATTTTAAAATTTCAAATATATATTAAAATTCCTGGCAACGTTCACATAATGTTAATAAACTGTAATTAATAGAAATAAAAAATAAAATCAAGTTTTCATAATGGCAAAACGGATCATAATTTTTTATTAAAGGTTGTTTAAGCAGTTTATAATTTATAATTTTATATTACCTTGATAGGATTTTAAGTTTTACCTTTAACCTCTCACACATATAAAATTAATTATGGAAAATAAAAATTTAACTATGGTGACATGTATGAATTTAACAAAAACCTAATTATTCAATTATATTTAATTAGAAGGAAGTAAGCAGCATTTTCAATTATTAAAGCAATTTTATTTAAACATATCAAAAGTAAACTAGTTTTATCAAGATAATTATTACGAATTTTTTTTCCAAACAAATCGCAAACTTTTTTAATTTGAAAGTAAGTTAACATTATTTAAAGCAAACATGAGCTCATCACATCAAACATAAAAACAGTGAGCGGAGTGAGAGCTATTAACAAACAAAAACAGACACTCCAATGCTTTGAGAGAGAGAGAGAGTTTCGATTAGTTTAATTCTCGCAGATGCGCTTGCACGAAAGGTTCGGAGAGAAAAAAGCAAGGATGAGCAGCACCGATTAAATAATTACGCAAAGCGAAAACAAGGGCATCGCCGTCTCTCCTGTTCGCGTCGAGAGATGCGAGTTGTTTTGACTGATTGGGGATTTGCGTTTTGAACGAGCAGCGTGAATTTTCCAACACGTCTGCGGCTGTCGTTCTCGATTTCTCAGTCAGTGAAAGAGAAGAAAGAGGGATAATTAATTCACGAGAGAAGGCTAAAAAGAAAACGCGTGCATTCCGAAAGATGTTGAAAATCAAATGTGAGCAAGAGAGATTATTTATTGCCGTCGGAGCAAAAGTGCATAAAAGAGGTCGGGCATCATTTAAATTCAAGACAGGTCGGACAGGTGTAAGCAGCCTTAAGCAGCGATTTAACTTCAGGACAAAATTGAAGATTCTGAATAAAATTAAACAAAAAAAAATTATTTTTTGCATTGTATTATCTTAACCAAATCAAATGAAATTGTATCTAACAATGAAAAATATATAATATAAATATTATTTCTTACTTACGAGCAAGATTTATGATTATGACAAAGCTTTTCATTAATTTGTATAAATTATTATAAAAGGTTCATTTAGGATATTATTATTTATATTTAAACGTCAAATTTCTGACATAATTAAAAAATAATAATAATTAATCTAACTTTCATTTTATTTTGATTGAAGTTCGTTGGAATCATGAATAAAATTCAATAAAAGTTTACAACTCACAATCAGTTGATTTTCATAAACAGCAGAAGCCTTATTTGGCAGATCAATATAAGCCTCCTCTTTCCTTGGAATTATTAATTGATTTTAAATAAATTCCTCCGTCTTTTCTCTTGGCAATATTAATTAGGCATCTGTTCGAGATAACAATCTAACGCATTACAAACCCTGCTCCAGTTGCAAGTAAAGTGCAACATTTGAGCAAGTCGCCGATCAGAGTGACCAGCAATAAATCATCGCGTATTTATGCAAGCGAGTAATTAAAATTAATGCAAGCCATCTGCGAAAACAAGTTGTTGATTGCTCGTAAAACGTCAGCCTCGCAGCAAAAATTATTAATAAAGTGCGACGTCCACCCAGGCTGAAACAATAATAAATTTATAATGCCTGCCGCGGCGCGAGAAGAAAAAGTGTGACACAAACTGTTTCTGCGCTCGCTCATAACAAAGTCGTAAAATCGCGTAAAATGTATCTCAATATTAGAGCGGCTCAAGTGGCAATAAAACTGGTGCTCATGTACTTATGTGTAATCTTCCCACTGCACATCGCAATTATGCACTCGAATATAATATGCAATGTTTGCGTGCGCCAGAGGAAAACTAATCACCTGCAAGCGCTTGGTGCTAATAAAGGAACGGCCATTTTTTAAACTTATTTTTAGCTCCGTAAACTAATATGGATTATTGCAATGAATGTACCAAAGGCAACGATTCAACCTGTGGTTGTGTCGCAAATGAGAGGAATCAAGTCAAACTGAAACAAACAATAATCTGGGATTTAAAAATTTCAGGTATGAATTGTCTTATGAGCATTACAATCGAATGGAATTACCAAATTAACTTATGTTTTTAAATTAAATTTATAGAGATCTTTGTTGAATTTTTAGTAAAAATAATTATTTCATTGTGCAATATTAAATTAAGTTGTTTAATTTTTTTATATAAAATTTGCTCACTAAAAATTACTTTGCTTATATTTTGTTTTGCAAATTTTTAAATACAGACTGCAGTATGAGCTGCTTTTTTAAATCCTAAAAACATAAATATTTTTAACAGTTAAGAAATACAGTAAATGAATACTGCTCTTACAAAAAATATAAATATTATTTAATTCACGAATAGTAACCACTAGTGTAAATATCAAATCTTATAATATAGGCCATTATTCCACTTTTTTTTTTTAACTGACCACAATTTTCTTTCTCACACTACAAGGGACCGGTATTCTTTATTTGCACCGTTCTTTATTCCCACTTTCCCTCTACCTGTCACTAGTTTTGTGGGAATGCGATTTAAAGAGTGTCACATTATTTTTCTGGCACCTCTCTTTCTTCTTTCGAGTTTTATTATTGTGTGCTGCTCCCCTTCAATTGGCGCATGCACAACTCAATACACACATTCATTGGCAATAATTTCCCTCCATCATCATTTGTCTCGCGGTTACTTGAAGAACGTAACCCAACACTAGCCGTCGCGAGTTGCAACGCATTTGATCCGCTAATTAGCATATATGCGGACCTTGGCGTAGGAGTCGCCAGTTTGATCAATTAATTTGCAATGTTTACTCTTGAACTTTTACTGGAAATGGAACATCCTAACACGATCAAAGGAATATCCCAATTAGAGAGCTGCCGATTAGTGTCTAAAGATAGAACGAAAGTGCAACTCCTTCAGACTTTCATCAACTAACTTAACAGACAAGAGATGAGTCTCAAGATATTTTTGGAGAACAGCCGCATCGTCACGTTCTAGACTGATTGTCGAACTGATTAAACGGGCTCAACGATTACTTTTTAGAGACAGGAAAGAAAGAAATAAAGTTCAGAATATGATTAGAAATCAGTTTTAATTAAGAAAATATTTTACAGAGACTTAAAAATAAATGAGTTCGTTTGTGTTAGCAAGAAAAAAAATGAAATTTCGAGCAAGAAATATCAAATTTTTGTTAGTTCAATTGAAGAGGAAAATTAAAATTAACATTACATAAAAATTGTATCATTGATTTTGCATTGTTTCTTTATATATAAGAAATTTGGCAGCATTAAAATTTATGAGCAGCCTCAATATGACCTCATATTGTGCTGACAAATGTCCGTCCCTGGACCGTATGCGCCACTCAACACTCCTTTCAAACGTCTCTATAGAATTAATTTGCAGCGTTGGTCATTCGATCCGATCGGCGTTTTCCTCCGCCAAAACAGTGCGGCCGCTTTTTCTGTCGCAACTCTATGACCGCGTGCGGTGACAAATTTCTCTACACGCAACGACCCTTCTGTTTCTCGCTGATCGCCTGTCGCTGCGAATCACCTTCTTAACACAAGCTCAAGATCTTTCTCACAATCCGAGAGATTAGTTGTAATTTAATCCAGAAGAGCATTTCGAAGACGACCTTTTGGCCTAGAAACGTTCACGAACAGGACGGAGAGCTCCTGTCTTGCCATGGAATGCAAATTTTTTAGCTTACTGGTGCGTGAAAAGCAAAGCAGATATTTCAAAAGCTTCGAATAGTTTTGCTAACAAGTCCAGTGGTTCTGTCAAATAACGGCCCTGATCTGATAAACGATCTGATAAAGTTAATAAATTCCTCTTGACGCATCATTTATTTCGAAACGAATGAAAGTCCGATAAATTTAAACTAAAATAATAATTATTGTTCAAAATGCATTTAAAAAAAGGAATAAGCACCTTTTTTTTACAAACAATTCAAATTATTTTTTGCGTTTATTAATTCCAATGACGAAATATATTCATTATTTAAAAAAAAAATTAACAAAATTTCAAGCTTCCGAGTTTCTAAATATTTTTATACAGTATTTTTGTATTGAACTTTAAGTAAGATTTCTGAAAAGCGATTGCTCTCGAGACAGAGACTGTAAACATTTCGTTGAACTGCACACGTTCCGGTGAAAACCAGATCAAAATAATAAAATCCAAACTCTGTGGGAAACCGCCCACGCCAATTAAGCTCTGTGTGCCGCGCATTTCGATCACTCTCAATTGCGAAAGTTGTTTTTTCCAGTTGCAGGTCAGTGCCTTTGCAAGAACAGCAGAACTTTGGATTTTTATATATATATATATACTTGTCATTTTTCCCTGCATTTTTAGTGCACGTGTGATTATGACTTGCATTATTAATCGGAGCGCATGTTGTCGTGGCGCCAATTGACCCATTACATTTGAATACTCGCGAGAAATGTCCCACTCGTAGCTTATTTGCATGTGCTTATGTGTGAATCGAGAACTTACACGGCGTGTACTGCGCAGCACTCGCCGCCGCTCAATATGCAATTATTTAAAGTTGCTTTTTTGCGCCGCGACTCGCTTGTTGCGACACTTTTTATGCTCGCGTTGGGTGAGTTACGCGCCCAAGCGGATTGGGTTTCGAATCGCAAACAGAGATGAGCTCTTTCCAACTGCGTATAAACATTTGCCCATAAAATAAACAATGCCCACCAGAGCAGAGTTACTCAAATAAGTATCTTATTATTAAAACAAAAAAATAGCTATTATTTTTTTCATAGTAAAAACCGTCTTATGAAAAAATTAATTTTTGCAAAAAGAGAAATTGATTGAAAAAGATTGTTCATTTTTTAATTATTTTTGTTATGTGAAAATGTCAATGATGATTGTTGATGGAAAAGGGAAAAAATGTAGAAATGTATGTGAAAATAGGTATGATTTAAGGGCAATCTACGAACCCAACTTTTCGTTGCGATTTCATTTTGTCTTTTTCTGGCTAAAGGTTTTCTTCACATGATCACTATTAATTATGTTATCCCTTTGTAAAATTCATTTATTAGTAACCAATATTTCAAGTTTTATCAATCCCATCCAGCACCTCTTCTTACTTGCACTGGTTTTTTTTTATCCTTTTCGTCTGTTAGAGTTAACTAATTAAAAGTTTAACCTAAAATCGATCATAAAATTAAGTGTATATGGTATTGAAAACTTGAATTAGATAAAAAAAAAAATAACTTCACAAACTTTGTTTTCAATAAAATTAAAAATCAACTAAATAATTTTGAAAAATGCAGAACTTAAAATAAGAGTAAAATTTATTTTTTGAATCATGAAATAAATTTAACAAATATGCGCATGGTAAAGACATTTTTTTTGTCCGATCTCAATTGATCATCTATTATCCCAAAGTGTTACTAATTGTAAAAGGCGTCTGCAGCATTATCAACCTTCACACGCGCACTCTCAAACTTATAAAGCATCCAAAGGAAAGGCGCGACTTTTCCATTCCAATTAAAATCACATGCATTTAGGTCAGCACGAGAGGCTGCTTTTGATTTCCCAACCCGCTCAAAGATATACACGTCGTTTTTTTTTCTCAAGAAACAACATCGAAAGTGTGTAACGCGCGTCATCGTTTAATTTCGATTTTTATTGAGCGGCGAGGTGTCCGTGTGTGCCTCGCTCTGCTCGACCTCCGACCTCGACGCTGCTTCCATTGCAAATTACAACAAGCGTTCATGAGAGAATCGCGGCCGACTACATTAATTCTGGCCGCGCCGCTCGTTCCTCTCTGGTTTCCAATAATTTACTGCCTAAGTCTCCAACCATTGTTAATTCTGTTGTACTTTTTGCCTTCCATTAAGAAGCCTAGAGATTGTAAATCGTCAGAGGCAAAAAATAAAACTATATATAATAAAAAAGGTTATAATGTAAGAGGGACAATTTTATTTAAAAACAATAAATTTATTAATTAATAAAACTTAACACTGGAGGTAGATTATTCATGAGATGATTATTTTAATATAATATAGCCTAGTCCACCTTTGATTTTGTCCTCCAATTTTATCTCAAAATTAAATGATTCCGCTATAAAATGTTAAAATTCTCGATTAAAACAAAGTGTACCAGACACTCTTAATATTATAGCGGAGCGCTATATTTCAGGTTCCGAAAAAGAAGAGCTGAATTTTTCAAATTCATTTTCCATTAGACGTGGTTTTTTTTAAACCTACACTTTTAGGATCAAAAAATCTATGACTGTGCAATGATGTTGCAAAATTTAGGATTAACGCCTAGTGACGCAAATTATGAAATATTATTGCCTAGTCCACCTTTGATTTTGTCCTCAAATTTTATCTAAAAATTAATTGATTCCGCTACAAAATGTTAAAATTCTCGATTAAAACAAAGTGTACCAGACACTCTTAATATTATAGCGGAGCGCTATATTTCAGGTTCCGAAAAAGAAGAGCTGAATTTTGCAAGTGCATTTTCCATTAGACGTGGTTTTTTTTACACCTACACTTTTAGGATCAAAAAATCTATGACTGTGCAATGATGTTGCAAAATTTAGGATTAACGCCTAGTGACGCAAATTATGAAATATTATTGCCTAGTCCACCTTTGATTTTGTCCTCAAATTTTATCTAAAAATTAATTGATTCCGCTATAAAATGTTAAAATTCTCGATTAAAACAAAGTGCACCAGACACTCTTAATATTATAGCGGAGCGCTATATTTCAGGTTCCGAAAAAGAAGAGCTGAATTTTGCAAGTGCATTTTCCATTAGACGTGGTTTTTTTTACACCTACACTTTTAGGATCAAAAAATCTACGACTGTGCAATGATGTTGCAAAATTTAGGATTAACGCCTAGTGACGCGAATTATGAAATATTATAGCCTAGTCCACCTTTGATTTTGTCCTCCAATTTTATCTCAAAATTAAATGATTCCGCTATAAAATGTTAAAATTCTCGATTAAAACAAAGTGTACCAGACACCCATGATATTAAAGCGGAGCAGCTACATTTCAGGTTCCGAAAAAGAAGATCTGAATTTTTGAAATTCATTTTCCATTCGTTTTTTTCCCATACCACATCTTTAATATGTTTCAAAAGAAACTTTTACATGGATTCATAAACTGATAGAGAAAAACCAATGCTTGGAAATCGAATTAAAATGTCCAATGTATTGACTTTGCTTTGAATTTTTAAAATTCATGTTTCAAAGTAAGTATAAAAGAAAATCCCATGTAATAACTAACGGTTATGGAATGTGATTTTTTCTTAGAAATTGTTGAAATTGTTAGATATAAAAAGTTTTTTAAGAAAAATTGGTGTTCATAATTCTGTAAACTCTCTCGAAATAAAAATTTACGTACAGGATCAGGTGCCAATATGCGGGCTGAGGGGCTCTGATCAATGTTTGTGACTCCCAGAAAAATCTGAAACTAGAAAGTTCTCCCAAGAGGCAGTTGAGCGTCCAATACTGTACACTTGCAGAGCCCCTTTTTTCAAATATATCTCCTTGTTTGCGCAACACCACCAGCAGTTTATAAATTTATATGAAAACCTTTTCATTAGACTCAAAAAATAAAATAAAAAATTGCTGATTTTTATCAGCCTATTTTTCTTGCTTCATTTCCGAGTTTCCGCGAGCTATCAAAGCCAGGCATTCTGTATTAAAAGTCACATTTATTCTCCGGTACGGAGAACACAAGTAATAGAACGCTAGCTAATAATTCTCCTTCATTTCTCTACACTTACGCATCGTCAAAATAACGACAGAGCAAGTGTAGACTGAATCAGAACGCTCGACAACTATAAAAATTTGCTCAGTATTGTCTATTGTTGTAATGCGCAGACCTTGATACAAAATAAAATTTAATATCTAATTGTAAGCAACACAATTTTATTGAACGGTACAACTTAAAATTTGTAACCTAATAGATAAGAAATTCTGAAGCAAAATAAAAAATCCTAAAACAAATTAATTAAATATTTTTGTGAACTACAAATTTTCAAAATGAAATAAAATAGAACTTAAATCATTAAACCTGAATAAATTCTCTTACTAATAAATTATGTTGTAACTAGTTTTTGCTGCCTTGTTTTCTTCTTTCCATTTTCATAATTTTTATTAATTTAAATCTAGCATAATTAAATGTCATTTAATAATTTATGAATATTTTATTATAATATTCCTGTTGTTATCAAGACTTCAATTCGGCTCAAAATTTCCATCAAAATTGCCATAATTATCAAAATTTTGAAGATACGCCTGTGCAGCCAGATGCAGTGCTTCATATTGTTTCTGTAAAAATTAAAAAAAAAACTCATAAATTTCAATTTACTTTACATGAATTCTTACCAGCGAAGCTATAAACTTTGGTCTGGATTTTCTTAGAATACGCACGGCCAATGCAACGTCCACTTCATGCTCCATTTTTATCTTTTCAACAACAAATCCTGCGCTGATGAAGAGTCCACAAGCAGTAATTCCATCACTTTTATTATAAATAACAATTTATTTACTAGATTGTTGTATTGAAAAAATCCACTACTCACTTGCAAACTACAATACTGATAGAGTTTCGACGTGCCAACTCAGTTTCTTCCCAAAGTTCAATCAATTCGCTAGGTTTTGGTCCTTGAATTTGAGTCGGGGCCCATTTATTGAAACACAGGACATTCACCATGAACGAATTTTGAGCCCCCTAGTTGTAAAATTTTTAATTTGGTCGGACTCTTTACATTTATGCTATATGTAAAATACCGATTCAATTGTATATTTTTTTATCGCGCAATTCTGTAGCTTAAATTGAGTGTTGAAGACCACTGAGAAACCTTCAAATTTTTGGCGTGAATGGGTTAGGAAAGATTCCTGCAAACAAATTAATAGTTAGCATGCAACCTGCTTTACTTTGGTGCTTGCCGCGGTGCCTATCCTCAATTTTAATTTATCTGTCAGTACCTGTTCCTTCAGCAAATTATTCAAAATAAATATCTGCTCAGATTTGTGTTGTTGCACCATTTTCCAGAAAATTTCTACATCCTCGGCTTTGGGCATTTTCGTCGCGATAAACTGCTTGTTTTTCTTGAATCCATCAACGTATACTGCACTAGTGACCGTCGCTCGTGTGTTCATTTCTTGTTGATAAATTTGCACTAATTGAGCAGGCGCTGATGAGGAAAATTAGAAGACAGATTAAACATGAAAAATATTTATATAAATTTTTTTTATAAATTTACTGCTGACTACATCCTGGTAATCGTTCATGTCATTTTCCAAGCCAATCCGCTTCGACCTCTTCCATTCTCTTTCGCAGATTTCGTTAAGTGTGTTGTACTGTTTTGACAGGCGTGTGTAATTCTGGCTCTGTTTACAATCAAACCAAATTAAAACAATGAGTTAAATTAAAATTAGTTGATAATTAACATACAAACAAGTCCTTGAGTTCCGTCTGAAAATTTTCACAGGCAATAGAAAAGTGTGGCATTACTAGGGCTTCCAAGAGGACCAGATGCGCAAATTCGTATTGACACTAAACATAAGAAATTATTATTATTTATTTTTTTTTAAAAGGTCTCCAAAAAAAGTTTCCAACTCTGGAAAAAATATATGATATATAATATTGATGCTTTGTACCTGTTTGTCTAAAAAATTCACTCTTTGGCTTCGCATTTCACCAAAGGTCTTCGCAATATCCAAAGAACCTTCCGCTCTTGCCATTCGAATACACACATCAACCAAAACAATTACGCCGGTTCTACTAATTCCAGAACTGAAAAGTCATAATTAAGTATCTCAATGAGTAGAATAGAGCAAATGATGCAGTTTTACTTGATTGATACTCTATAATTACACCAAAATACTTTTAATTAACACAGATTTAGTGACTAATGCAATAACAATACAATACCAGCAATGAACTACAATTGGCAGGCCATTTGTGATGTTTGCGATTTTTGCTGCAAAAGTTGCTACAGATTGCGGATAGAATGGTACACCTTCTTCGGGCCACCCTGTGTAATGCATCTGCACAACCTTTAATTTGGGCGAAAATGTGATTTTTCGTTTCACTAACAATGATTATTACACGAACCGTTCTTGAGGCGGAACCTTGGGATACGTTGAGAGTACGAACGATGAAATCGCTGAAAATCTCTTCAATGTCGTTTTGAATTTCCAGTGAGCCATGGATAATACTTTTTTGCAAATCTGGCCAATACTTTTCACATTTCACCTAAATTTACAATCGCATCATAATTATTATTATTGATCTGAAACACATCAATAATTTTTGTTGCTGTTGATTTTTTTCAATATTACCTTGTTGCTTTCAATGAGATTCGTTAGCATGACAATTACGGGCACGTTTTCCTGCCAAATCATCTGCCAAAAGTCCACAACGGTCTGCTTTTTTGGGGCTTGAGTTGCGATGTATGCGCGTGGCTTCTTGTACCCCTGAACGAAGCTTTAAGAATTTTTTCTAGGTTCAAAATTTTCATACGTCAATGTAACTGGCGTTTATGTAGTCTGAAGATCCACCTTGAAATTGCTCCAACACAACCCTTGTTGCGTCATATGCCATCAGATTGTTATATCTGTTCTTTTTCTTGTTTGTTGGGTCATTTCCGACCAACCAGGGCAACGTTTGGCCACGTGGAGCGAGCTTTTATGTAATTAAACAGATTTAATGTCTACGCCCCATAATATTTTAATAATTATTTTGAAACCTCGTGTTGCCTTTTCAGTAAATCTGTTTTTGTTGCTTTTTCCACATATTCCTCGAAGTCGGATACTTTGATGATTTTGCTTAAGGCGACGGGCTCATTTATTTCCACTTTAGGACTTTGCGTCACTACCAGAGTAAAAACTAAATATATTCTCAGGAAATTCAATTTCAATAAGTCGCAACAATTTTATCCGATCGGATTTCCCAGCAAAATTTTTTTGATTATTTAATATCAGGAAAAACAACCGCTATAGTTGAGCATAATTGGGACTTTCCTGTTTTCCCATTTAATCTGTTGCCGCATTTTAATTGGAATTTTCTAAAAGTAGCCCACAGTTATCTTTCCTCATGTATGACTAATACTGTTTCAAACAACAGAATTTCATGTATTGAATGTCGTCCTTTTTATAAATAATTTTATTCTTTTAGAGTTCAAATTAACTCAAAACAAGATTAAATTACAACCATTACCTAATATCCCGCAATTTTTAATTATCATGTAAAACATATTATAAATGAATAAATAAATAATTAGTAATAACGACAAAAAAGGAAATAAAATTATAATATACTCACTCTCAAGAAGGTTGTTGGCAGTACCTTCATTACGATTCTTGTATTTTTTGAAGGCAAAAAATGACAGAGCCAAAACGCAAAATACACATAGAGCGCCACTCGCATTGATGAAGTACGTAATGAATATATGAGAAGTATCAGAACCTAATTATAAAAATTCAAATAATTACTAAAATACCTTATTTTTAAAGACTTACTTATTTTGAAAGACTGTAATTTTGTGACAGTTTGTCCTTCAGAATCGACAACTGAGATGATGTAGCTCATATCGGCTTCAAATTTAAAATCCTCACTTATTACCTTTTTACCATCAAGACTTATCACGTGCTTTGTGCCGTTAGGAAATTGTATTTCTAAAGCATCCAGGTGACACAATTCTGAGTCTTCTGATGCTGTCACATTTATGGTTGACCAACTCACCCATATGTTCACATTTGAACCGTCTGAAAAAATTTCAAATGATTGAGGCTTTTGATAGGCAATTGTAATGAGAGTACTTATGGATTTGCATTTTTGCGTAATGAAACTGCCAAAGCCCAGCAGGCTGTTGAATCTTTTATACAGAATTCTATCTTTGTGTATTTTCATTTCATAGACATATTCTGCTTTTGGCTCCAATTTGTCTATTTCAATTACAGGCCTTGCTCTTGATAAATTAACGCTTATCCAGTTAGCATAGTCATACATCTTAAATCATGTGAAATAAATTAGTTGAACACTGAAAAGTCGTGGCAAAAGTTCACCTTTCCATATTTAACGATGAGATCTATTCCCCCAAATGCGTCATTACATCTTGATGAGAAGTTTAGTTGAGCGCTGTGTGCTTTGGAAACTACTTTGATAAGATCTTGGCATTGACAATAATATCCTCTGCAATCTGAGAAAGGGTCATAGTAATTTAATTATCATTATTCTATCAAATAATGTTTTTGAATCCCGATTAATATTATTTCTTTAATTTAAAAAATGATAATAACTGTGTAGAACTAAGAAATTTTTGATTGATTTTACTTACTGCTCTTGCAAATATCAGAATTTTGTTGTATTAACCCAAACATGCAAATACAACCCTTGGAGTCGCAAATGTCAACATTTTGGCAGACTTCTTCACCAACATTACTGCATAAACTTAATAACTCTGACGCTAAACATTTTTAATTGAATTAGAGGAAGGTATAAAAATTTAAGTAGATAGACGGATAAATCACCTCCAAGTTGATCGGGAAATTTCATAATATTTGAATTATTTTTTGCTGTTGAAATATTAGAAAGACTTAGATCTTGACATATTTCTGATTTTCCTTTTGATGATATTACAGGGCCTGTAAAATTGTAATATTTGCATAATTGAATTTCAACAAGATTGTTTAAAAATGTGAACAAATGATTAAAACAATGATTTTTTTAAATTATAATATTCTTCTGAAACAAAATACCTTCGTCACAAAAGAAAACTCCTCCAATATATGTACTAGCAGTCGTCGTCTCTATAATAATCGTCAAATTGCCTGTCCAATCAATTTGGTAGCTCATCCTGTGTGTTGACCATTTTTTTCTGCCTTCGCTACTTGGTATTGTGAAGTTCTTGAGATTGACTTTCTCTTTCACCAACCTCACACTGATTACTTCGTTTGAGATGTAAATCACATCAAAGCATAACATCTCTTGCAATTTTGAAACCTGGAGGGAAACAGACATGCTCCCTTTATCGCGAATCGGTTGCAAATATTTGTCTGTAAAATTTGTGCTCTTTTATCGTATTTCACCTGAAATAAAAAATCATTTTCTGCTTACATTCATGTATTCTAAAGAGGCCTCTTATGCTGTCGAATGATGTCACAGCAACATTCCAATGACCACTTTTAATTGGTACTCTGGAGTTTGTGCTATTGAAACACATTTAAATAGTTATAAAATTAACTTGGTTTTGATCAAATTGAGTAAGAAACCTTGGTGAAGTAAGTAATGTATTGCTGCTGGGTAAAGAAACATAGATTTTGGCAGAGTCCCTTGCCATTGTGTATTTTAGTTTTATCAGGACCCACTGCCTTCCTCTATCCAAAATCGGTTGAGACTAATAATTGGAATGTAGAAATATTTCAGAAATTTATTTTTTTATTAAATAATGATAGAAGACATCTTACAATACTCTTATAGTGAACGATAGTTTCACAATTTGGAGTTTCAGATGATAAAATTTCATTGCAATACGCAATCCTGGACTCTAAACTATTGTTCCATCCATCAAAAGAGATTCTGTACCCACTTTTCAAAGAATCATCTTGAGTAATCAGTATCGACGCGCTAGAGTTTGCAAGGATCGATAATTGGAATATTCCATTATTTCCAGGTAATCTGCTTAGCCTTGTAAAGTCAAATTGTCCGTGTGTAAGAGCCACAGGTAAATCTAAATTGGTAGTTAATAAAATTTAAAATAAATATTTAGTTGTTTTTTTTTTGCGATTTAAAACAGGTCATTTTGAAAAAAAAAAATTATGACTTCATGAGGATATTATAATTTTCTATTAAAAAATTTTATGTATTGATAATGAGTTGACCAATTTGGCAACAAATAATTTTTAAAGAGATAGCAAAGTTTATTGTTGCCAATCACCTTTTCCCCTATAAAATATCAGCATTTTCCTTTAATCTCTAGAATTTTCAATTTTGAGAGCAAAATTTGTCATTTAAAATTTGAAAAATCAATTTTTCAATTGTTGGGATATCATGTCTCTTTTTGGTATACAAAAATTGAATTTAAAAAATAGCAAGGAATAATTAAAAATTATAATTATTTTTAATACCCTTCCACCTGATGTCTGTTATTGGTTCAAATTGATCTTGGCCATTTTTCAAATTGCTAACAACTTCAAAATCATTATTGTAACTCCAAGTTTTACAAATGGGGCTCTTCGACAAATCACAATTGAAATCCTTCAGTAGCTGAGACGTTTGTCTGATACTTTTCCAATCTGGTTTTGCATGCTCCTCTTGCAAATCTGCTTAAAATAGTACATAACTACCTTCAATTGATTGCTTCATACAAATCAAACCGTTCAAAGATGGCACCAAAACGACAGCAGATTCACTATTGTTTGTGTAACAAACACTTTCCTTGCTCAGTCTATTCGAGACTCGATACAAAAAAGCATCTGTACAGAATTAAGGAAAATACTTCGGACGAATTTCCTGAGTGTTTCCACTTACCCGTTTGCTGAGCCCATATTACCACACATGCCATGAGATGAAAGCAAGTCCATTTCATCTTACAATTCAAAAATTTAAGACTTAGGCAGCCCATATTGCCTAGTAAGTTGTTAGAAGTGAACAAGAGGAGTTTATTCTCCTTGGTAAACTTCCTCCTCTACACCACAACAACTTGATAGTACATAAAAAAAATATGATTATTATTTATAGATTGGCTTTCTAACTATTTTACTTCCTGATTTGTAGTTTTAGTTTGTGTATAAACGCTACCTCTCCTAAAACGATAAAATAAGGATTTAAATTATCATGTAAACCCTGGCTCATATTTCCTCTTACTATTTTGTTTAGAAAAAATTAAAGGAGAAGTTTCAATTATTTAAAACAACAAATTTCATTATTTTTACACTTTTATTGAAAGCATAAAGTTTTGCTGTGATTACAAATTTAATATATGATTAATTATAAAATGCATAATTATTTAATTAAACCTACACTGAAGCAAAACGATAACAATATAAGCATGATTATAAATAACTTATATTCCAATTCACGTTAAAAAAAAACATACGTACACATTTTTGTGCATTAAACAATTGTAAGATACTTGGTAATTTTTCATTTCACTTGTCCAGAGGATTTATCATTGGAAGTTTCCGTAAGTCTCAAATGACTGCAAATAGGTTATTGCAGATTTAAAAAGAAACTGGTACTGCTCCTATTGAATTTAAAACTTAGAACCAATTTATAATATCTTTTTTGTTGAATACCACAGTTGAAATGAAATTTGGCCTGGAATGCCGCAGCGTCCGCAGAGCCAGTGCAACGTCCACCTGTTGCTCCAGTTTGATTTTTTCCAAAACAAATCCTACGCCAAGGAAAAGTCCAGATGAAGTGACTCCGTCACTAAAATTTAAATAATACCTTCATAATATTTTATTATGTAATTTTATCAATAACATCACCAATAGAAATTTCATTTCGAGTTTCGACACTCAAAATGGCGTTTGATACTATTGAAATAAAAAAAAAAACTAAAGAAGGTTAAAATAGTGTAAAATGTCTTACTGGCAAACTACGACGCTCACACCGCTACCCCTTGACCGCTCTGTTTCTTCCCACAATTCAACCAAACTGCTCGCACCAATGCCACACAGTTGTCCCACAGCCCAATTGCGGGTGCATAGAACGTTTGTAATCACGGGACTTTTACCATTCTAAGTGCCATTAAATATTACATGTAAAATTGCGGGCAACTATAAAAATTAACTTGACTTGCCTCTGAAATTACAATTGTTTTCGATAAACCATATTTTAGCTCAATTTCATTTTGCAGAGAAATATTGAGATCATCACCCAAGTTCAACGCCTCGTCACCTTCTGGCAAATATTGACCCTGTTGAAATATTGAAAATTTTATTTAATGAAGTTTGAAAAATTTATAATATTCTCTCCATTGATATTTTCATTTTAATTTCATGATTTTATAAAAAAAAAAAGCGTTACGATGATTTAATAATATTTTAAAACTTTTCATTAAAATCTCTAATGAATTCTGAAAAATTGTCTGTTGAAATATCAACATTTTAGTGTACTTATTTTCAAAGGCGGATCACATTTTATCAACAAAGGCCAGATTAAATTGTAAATTCAAACTTTTTTTTATAAAATACCTCCATTGGTCCGAACTCATTTAAAACAATTATTTGCCCCACTTTGTGCTGCTGCACCGTACGCCAGAAGTGCTCAACGGTGTTCGAAAGAGGCACCTGAGTAGCAATGAATGGTCTCTTTTTCCGAAAACCGTCCACATAGACTCCGTTGAGGAAAGTTGTCTGAGTCACAGAGCCATATGGAAAAATTTTAACCAGTTGATTGGATGCTGAAAATTTTTAAAATTAAAAAAAGTTATCAAGTTAAAATTATTTTTTTTTTACACGCCACAATATCTGGATATCTGCATATTTTTGCTGGTATATCTGCTTTTTTATTGGCCCGGTTCCACTCTTTGTCGCAAATACTATTAATTTTCTTAAACTGCTTTATAATTTTTGAACCTTTAAACGCCTTCAAAAAAAAAAGGATCATGGTATTGAATGTGGTGTGGCAATAAAAAATCTTAATTGAAATAATTACTGTGAGGGATTCATATTCTGAATGGAAATCTTTGCAGGGAACAGCAAACTGCGGCACAACAAGTGCCTCCAACAGTACCAAGTGCACAAACTCGTATTGTTGCTGACAATGATTTTGAAATTAAACTTTTTGCGAATTAATGCAGCTTTTAACTTTCTCACATGATTATCGACCATATTCGCTCTCTGGCTTCTCATTTTTGTCAAAAGGGCGAGGACGTCGACAATTCCCTCGGCCAAAGCCATGCGGAGACTGGCGTCAATCAAAATTATGGTTCCGGTGCGACCAACGCCAGAACTGATGAATACATTAATTTTTAATTTTATGCCACCAGTTAAATTTTCCAAATAATTATTTGCCTGCAATGGACGACAATTGGAGTCTCTGTTTTCATTTTGATCAGTTTGTGCGCAAATTGAGCGACTGATTGAGTATAAATTGGAACGCCATGGTCAGGCCAGGTGGTGTAATGCATTTGAGTGATCTAGTAATAATTTAATTAATCCTTATTCGATAAATTTTATTTTCTATTTTTACTGTTCGATTAGCATTTTCAGACGAAATAATGAAAGTGCGCACGACGAAATCGGAAAATACTTCTTCCTGGGTGTTATTTATATCAACATTTCCGTGTTTCGTTGTTTGTTTCACATCCGGCCAGTATTTTACGCATTTGGACTAATTAAAAATTTAATTAAGCAGCATTTGAAAAAAATATGGGGAAAAACCTTTTCATTTTCAACAAGATTTGCAACCATTACGATAACGCTCACGTTTTCCTGCCAGACCATCCGCCAGAAATCGTTCACGGTTTGCGGTTTCGATCCTTGCGTTGCAATGTACGCATGAGGTCGCTTGTAACCCTTTTTTATATAAGCCAAAGTTTTATTAAAATAATTATTCAGGAATATTTCAAAAATTTACGTCAATATAGTTTGCATTTATGTAGTCTGAATGGTCATCTCCTGGCAGAAAAGAGAGTTGAACACGGGTAGCATCGTAGGCGGCCAAATTTGCGTACCGATTCTTTTTCTTGTTGGCAGGATCAACGCCAACTGACCATGTCTGTGTTTGACCCTGTGGGAATTGCTAAAAAAGAAAATCAGTGAAATAAAAATTTAAATAATAACAAATATCTCCGACTTCATGCTGTTTTTTCAGCAGATCCGTTGTTATGGCATTTTCAATGTATTTTTCAAGTTCGGCAACTCCCACAATTTTACTGAAAGGGTCATTCTGGCGTGCGAAATATGACTTTCGAGTTGCTGACCTTTCAGGCATAGGCAACAAGTCGAGCTCAACAGCTTTTCCTGTATGGAAAAAATTATATTTAAATGCATTAATTTTAAATTATTTTAATTGTGCGGTGGGAAAATGACGTAAGATTTAATTGTAAAATGCATTTTTCAATATTGCCATTTTTATTAGTTTGTTTCACCAATTTAAATATCTGAAAATGCTGCTAGGCTCTTGATAAGATAATTTTTCGCTGAGAAAATTTACACAAACTTTACCTTCTGGTGGTGAGTTCTGGTTTATAAGCACTTGATTTGTATTTTTTGCATGTTTACGTCGTCTCCAGAAAAACACCGTTGCAAGCACAGCAATTAAAACCACAGACGCACTTACTGCGCCAATCACAAAGTGACCTCCAGCTTCTAATCATCAAAAATTATTGTCAAATGCACTTAACAATTTAATTCACTCACGTTCCAAAGGCCCAGGATTGCTAAATTCAATCAAAAAGACACTGTCGTCTTCTCCAGATAACTTAATTGCGTAGCTTGTTTTTATTTTGAATTCAAAAGATTGAAAGTGGGTATGCATCAAGTCCAAACCGATGCTTTCTTCTAATAATTTTGTCTCGCCAGTAGAAATAATTAAGCTCTGCACGCGGCACACATTTTCCTGGTTCGGTCCAATTTTCTTCCAACTGATCACTGAATCATTCACTGTAATGCTGAGACTCTGATTGCCTAATAAATTACACCGTTTGATCATAATTTTTGAAATAAATTTGAATATTACTCAAAGGAATACAACTCTTGGTGGTGAAATTTGTAAAATAGGTGTTCGGCAAATATTGACCATCTTGTTCAATGATTTCCACTGTATAAGTATAAATTGAACTTGGATCTAGACCTTTTATCCACACCTCAGCTGGATTATTTTTAGAGATGTTCAGTGTAAGGAATTCCTCGGGAGCATTGGCCTGAAACGAAAAGCTTTTTTAGAGTTACTAAGTAAACTTTGTACATATACCTTCTTATATTTGATCTTGGCATAGCCAAATTCATCTCCTAGTAAGTTAAAGCTCTCTTCAAAATTCAGTGCAACTTTGAACGCCTCGATTTGCATTGGTGTAGGGAATTTTTTCAACGTTAGTAGTTCTAAAATAAAATTGCGTTATGAATTATTATTTTGAAGCAGGAAATGAAAGAAATCCACATGCAAAAGTTACAATTTTATTCAGTTTTTAAAAATTCATGCTTTTAAATTTGCAGATTATAACACCTCTCTACCTTTCTCTGATTCACACTGAATGATAATAATTTTTACCTGATTTATATGCAAGTGCTATGTGGATTTATTTAAAAAAAATTTAGTACACATTAAATAAAGAAATTATCAAACTTTTTAAGCAAAATGGTCTTTTATATCCCGACTTGCAGCCTTCTGGACATTCTGCCGAATGCACACTGTAACTGCCGTTTTTGCATTTTCCTTCATTATACAAATTGCAATCAGATCCGTAGTACTTTCGCATGCACCCTAAATTGAATTGGGTCACTAAATATCTTAATAATTTTTTAGAAATTTACTTGACTCGCATTTTGTACCATTATGACCAGATGTGCAAAAGCACCCAATGCTGTCGCAGGTCTTTATTCCAGAGCATTCACTACTTCCTACAACTCTGCACAAGTCCAATGTTGCTGGGATTTCAGGATTATAAAAACGTAAAAAATTATAAAAATATTGATTAATTTGAAAAAAAAAAGTACTCTTTGAATCATAAGTGAGTGGGCCAGGAGATTTAATCTTATCATTTATGACACTAACAGTTTTAGATTCAGTTTTCAGCATCATACACGAGACTGAAGATTTACTGTTAGATTTCCAGAGCACAGGGCCTGGAAAATAAATGTTGATTGAGGTTAAAATCTATTTTGATTTTTCTTTACCTGGTGTGCAAAAATAGATACCTCCAATCAAAGACAACTGATCGCCGGATTTAATTTCTATTAGGTGTTCTCCAATATCCAAAATTTTAGTTTGGATTCGATAAGTCTTCCAGATGACGTTGCTAATTAACTCGTACTTTGTGTCATTTACTCTCACCGTAAGAGGGATGTTGCCTGTTTTGTATATTACATCAAAGCAGATCGATTGACTTTGATTGAGATGAACAATTTTTGACATGATCGCTGTTTGATGTTGCATTTTTTGCTTTAAATAAGAATCTGAAATTTAAAATTATATCTTTTTCTTTTTAAAATAAATAATTCATCCCTACACTCATGCAGCTTGTAAATCCCGCGGTCTGCGTATGTACGCGCTGCTATATATGAAACGCTTTGACTTAGTCGTCTTTTTAGATTATATCATGTAATGAAATTTTAAAAATCATAAAAAAAACGCAATGAATGAAATAATACCCATTGCTATTCCATTTCATGATAACATCGCTAAGTGACTTGACTTCAATTGCATGTGCTGAATCGTTTTCCAAGTTGTAGTCTATTGTAATGTGTAACCACTGTTCGCCTTTCCTTGTGAAGTCATAGTTTAGACCGATGTCAGTTAAAATTTCACATTCTGAAGGATTTTTCTTTGGTATTTTTGAGCAGTATCGCAAACGTGATTGGTAAGGATTCCAACCGTCCAGCACAATACTGTATCCAGTTTCTAAATTTTCATTTCCAGAGATCAACAACTGGGCGGTATGTAATGCTAAAATTGATAAGTTGATCTTGCCGGAGGACTTAATTTTGTTTGGGAAACGTCTATGGGTAAAAGAGCCATCTGTGAAAACTGCTGGCAAACCTGTAAACAGTTAATTTTTTTTTTTAAATCTGCCTCAGAGAACTAATTTGTTTTAAATATTCCCCACTGACCTATTGTGAATTTTCAACATTCTGTTTAATTTTTCAATGCTTCTTTTTATTTAAAAATAACAGAGGTGCTTTGATAAGGGATTCTCAAACGAAATGGTATTTTAATGTTAAAGAGTTCTTTTGTTTGCATAATCAGTAAAAAGTCCTTCTTTTAAAACGAGCTATTATACAAAATATGCAAAATATAAAACATTTTTTCATAGTAGCTTTAAGAATCAATGTAGATCTGCTACGTTAATTTTATAAATTTAAAACTCACGGTTCCATCTTAAATCGGATATTGCCTCAAAGGTATCTGTCGAGTCGATGTTGTTCAGTAACTGAAATTCCTCTTTACTCCACGTATTGCATCCTTCAGTAATGACAAGGTCACAGTCATATTGTTGCAAATTTGAATGCTGACCTAGAGAGTCAAGCCTTTCCACATTGAGGTTAAGTTCCTCTAATTTGATTATATTATTAGATCAAAAAAACTGTAAACCATTTTGGATTTATTTATTACCATTTTTGCTTATTTTTTTAAGTTCCTGAATGAAAGCTACTGTGCTATTCGTGTCATTTGTATAGCATGCACTAGTACCACTTTTATGATTCTTGATAAAATACAAATCAGCTGGTAGGGAAAATAATTTTATAATTATTATGAGGTACATGGTTAGAAAATACCTTGTGCTCCAGCTTCCAATATGAAAAAGAGCAAAACTAAGCAGCATCCAAGCATGCTAGTCAGCTTCATATTTCTCCTGCTTCTCAAAGTACATGAATAAATGTGGCGAATGGAATTATACTGACCAATAATAATACTCTCGTCTGTGCTAGCAGGAACTTATTTAACCGCAATCAACTTTGATATCAACGAAAAAACAGTAGGAAAATGGACATAACAAATTTTCAATTTTTTTTATGCATAATTTAATTATTCATTTAATTTTTACAATAATTCATGTAAAATTATTATCAATCAATTTTTAATTGTGGAAATAAGTTGGAAAATGAGCAAAATAATAAAATATTCAAGGTGGAACTTAACAAACTCATACATATTGTTTATGCCACGTACATGGAAAACAAATAACAATAAATTATACTTCCTATTTCAGAGCTTTAAATTGCAGGTTTTAAACGTTCTTGAATTTATTTTTTTTTATGAAATAAGTGATTAATCAATCAATTTGCACACTTTTGCCACCGTAAAAGATAGGGGTTGTCAAATTTGTTGGTTTTATTTTTTTATTGATATTTACAATATATTTACACACTGTTCCTCTAACAATAAGATAAACGGCAGAATAAAATGGTGTTGGTGGTTTATGATTCACAATGATTCATTGGAAATTCCCATATGTATCGAACGCCTGCAGATAGGTTATCGCCGCTTTCAAAAGTAGCTCGTACTGCTCCTGAAAAAATCATTACATTAACTTTTTATTTAAAATACGCAAACGTTATGGTATACAAGCGTTGCTATAAATTTTGGCCGCGACTGCCGCAGAGTACGCAGGGCCAAGGCAGCATCCACGTGTTGTTCCAGTTTAATTTTTTCCAAAACAAAACCCAGTCCAAGGAAAAGACCGCTCGAAGAAACCCCGTCACTAAAGCATAAATTTAATTAAAATTTTTTATTTATCTTACAATATATTAGTAATAATAATAATGAGAAATTATAATATTAATATAAATTAAAATTCACTCACTGGCAAACGACTACATTCACACCAAAGCCTCTGCGACGCTCGGTTTCCTCCCATAACTCCACAAGTCCAGTCACACCAAGGCCGCAAAGTTGACCTACAGCCCAGTTACTGCAGCATATGGCGTGTGTAATTGTTGGTGAGCCTCCACACTGATTTAAATTTTGATTGTTTAAGCCATATTTTTCGCTACTTCGTCTTCATACCACAGACAAGGCTATTTTCTTGACCCAGCAGTCCTTTAGCTCATATTGCGATTGCAGATAAATTGTGAGGTCACCAAAAGCCAATGTCTCGCCAGTTTCAGGAAGATAGTGTCCCTTTTTCAGTGGTAAAAATTTTATGAATATCTTATGTCAAAATAGTTTACATAATTTTAAAACGTTTTTTGAATGAACTTTTGTTGAAATGATTAAATAAAAATCGCGAATTTCGTGTCAATGAAATAAAAAATGATTCAAAAGGGAAGAAAAATTAATTTAAAACCATCCATGATACCTCGATTGGTCCTAGTTCGTTGAGAACGATTATTTGCTCCGCTTTGTGCTGCTGCACCGTCCGCCAGAAGTGCTCAACAGTGCCCGGAAGAGGCACTTGGGTTGCAATGAATTGTCTCTTTTTCCGAAAACCGTCCACATAGACTCCGTTTAAGAAAGTGGTCTTAGTCACGGAACCGTACGGGAAAATTTTAACCAGTTGATTGGAAGCTAACAAACGTTTGACAGAAATTAAAATTTAAAAAAAAAAATTTAATTACATGCTACAATGTCTGGGTATCTGCACACGTCTTCCTCTATTTCGGCATTCTTGTTCGCCCGGTTCCATTCTTTTTCGCATATTTCATTCAGCTTCTCAAACTCTCTTGCAATTTGCTTGCTGATGAGCGCCTATGGGATCAATTTTTCAAAACTTTGAATAAAAATAAAATTTTAATTATTTTATATACATTTTGAGATTGGAAGATTTTGCACGGAATAGAAAACTGCGGCACAATGAGGGTCTCCAAAAGCACCAAGTGCACAAACTCATATTGTTGCTGAAAATATTATTAAAAATTCACATTTTTTATAATGGCACGCGAATTTGTCGTCTTACTTGGTTGTCGACCATATTGGCTCGCTGGTTTCTCATTTTGGTCAAAAGGGCGAGCACGTCGACAATTCCCTCGGCCGCTGCCATGCGGAGACTGGCGTCAATCAAAATTATAGTCCCAGTGCGACCAACGCCAGCACTTCATCCAAAAAAATTGAAATCAACAAACAATAAAAGCATAAACTGGAAATAATTTTACCTGCAGTGAACTGTAATCGGCGATTCGGTTTTTATTTCTAACAGTTTTCTAGCATATGCGGCGACCGATTGGGGATAAAGAGGGACGCCGTGGTCAGGCCAGGTCGTGTAGTGCATCTGAGTGACCTGTAATTTATTCAAAGTAAAATTTCAAAAATCTGCATAAGAAATTCCACTAATTATCTATTTACAATTCGGCTGGTGTCATCGGACGATATTGCCAAGGTACGAATAACAAAGTCGGCAAACATCTCTTCATGAGTGTTATTAATCAAAATATTCCCATACTTCGAAGACTGCTTAATATCAGGCCAATACTTTTCACATTTTGACTAAAAAAGATGTTCTTTTTTAATGAAAAAAAAAAAAAAAACATTTAATGATTGAGGCAATACCTTTCCGTTTTCGATGAGATTAGCGACCATTATGATAACACTGGTCTTTTCCTTCCAAACCATCCGCCAGAAATCGGCCACAGTTTGAGGTTTTGGTCCTTGTGTTGCAATGTACGCTCGCGGTCGTTTGTAGCCCTGAATAACATATTTTTTCTTAACTTTGAAAGAAGAATTTTTTTAAATTTTTACATCAATGTAGTTTGCATTGATATAATCTGAATGCTCATCTCCCGGTAGCAAAGGCAGTTGAACTCTGGTCGAATCGTAGGCGGCCAAATTTGCGTACCGATTCTTTTTCTTGTTGGCAGGATCAACGCCAACTGTCCACGGCTGCGTTTGGCCTCGTGGAAAGAGCTACCAATAATTTGAGGATAGAAAAATAATATATTATTAAAGTCATTCTGACCTCATGTTGCTTCTTTAGTAGATCCAATTTTTTTGCATTTTCAATGTAGTCCTCGAGCTCTGTAACTCGCACAACTCTACTAAAAGGATCATCTGTGCTTGCGAAAAACGATTTTCGCGCAGAAGATCTCTCAGGTGCGGGCAATAAGTCCAATTCGACGGCAGTGTTCGCTGCGAAATAATTGAATATAATTTACTATTTTTATCATTTTTTTTTTAATGCTATCGGAGGTTATGAATTTGATTTCATCTTTACTTTCAGGTTGTAAGCACTCTTCAACCAGTCTTTGGTTGGCACTGTTGACCCTCCTCTTGCCCCGTCTCCACATTAATAGAAGGGCGATCAAAATAATCAAAAGAATCATAACCACTAGAGCGCTGATTGCAATTACCATAAAGTCAGTGTCCTCAACCTCTGCTTAAAAATAGGAAATAAATCAAATTATGAAATTTGACTTTCCTGCATTCGCTCACGCTCTTGTGGAGAAGGGTCGAAATATTCAAACTGAAATGAGCTACCGTCGTACCCTTCCAGCTGAATGAAATAATTTTTGTCTTTATCAAACGCAAACGTGACTTGGTTCATGGCAGAATCAAGATTTCGACCGCCAACGAGTTCAGTCAACAAATTTTCGTGGCCAGAAGAAATTTTCAGTAATTTTAAGTGACACAAATCATCTTTTCGTGAGTCGATTATTTTCCAGGTAACTGTTGAACTCTTAACATCAATAAGAAAGCTATCATTACCTGTAAGAATAAGTTTGAACATTTTTCATAATCTCATTGGGGCATATTATTTACCCAAAGGAACGCATTTTTCTGTTTTGAAAGTCCCTTTTTGAACTTCAGGATTGAACTGTCCATCTTTTTCCATGACGATAACTTCGTAAATATATTCCGTGTTATCTTGCAAGTTCTCTATCCACACCTCTTGTGGAACTTCTTTGGTCACATTCACTTTGATAAAAATGTTTGCAGAATCAGCCTAGAGTAAGAGTCAAAGCTAAATAAATGTTGCGGATATCATTTCGTATCACTTTTCTATAGTTGAGCTCGGCGTGGCCAAAGAAATCATTTTTCATGGTCAAAATGCTGTCTTCAAAATCCAGCAAAACTTTATATGTTTTTACTTCTTTTGGGCTTGGAAGGTTGTGCAAAGACAGGAGCACTGGAAAGAGTAAAGATGGAAATTCAATTTCAAAATTGACAAAATTGTATTTTATTAATTCTGTCTTAAATAGTTCCAGGCAAAACTGATATGTAATAATTATTTGTTCATGCACAGCGTATTTTTCTTTTAAATTTAAAAGTTATAAAAAAATATAAATAATTATTCTCATATTTAAAGTTGCTGATGCATAGTTGTAAATTTTGTTATTTGAACTCTGAAACACACCATCGGTGCAATATGGAGCTCTATACTTGCTCTCGCAGCCCTGTAGACAGCCTGGAGAATGTGTGTTGTAATCTTCATTTTTGCAATGCCTTACAGTATAGTAGAAGCAATTTGGGCCATAGAAGTTTGTTGAGCACTCTATATAATTCATTCATGATTATTAGCCTAATAAAAGGTAAATATACTTACTCTTTGTGCATGTTTCCTTATCACCCAATTCAGTTTTGTAGCCAGACAAGCAAAAACATGTTTTTGAATTGCAAGCCCCAGTTTTGTAACAATCAAGATCACCAAAAGCATTACACAAAACCCGAGGATCTATTTGAGTGATTTAAAATTTGAAACGATTGGAAAATAGATATTACCTTGGTAAATAGCACTCAAAGCTCTCGACTCTGTACTCGCCGACCCATAGTATGAGCCAGAGTCACTGCCACTCTTGGTTTTCAAATCACTTCCTACTACCTGGCAAGCCCTAGAAATGCCACCATTTAATTTCCAAAGCGTGGGTCCTGGAAAAATCCATTATTTTCCCTAAATATCTCAATAATGTGCATTACCTGGATTGCAAAAATAAACGCCGCCGATTAAATTATCTTGACCTCCGACCTGTATTACAATTTTGTGCGTTCCTACGTCAAGATGTTGTGTTTCTATCCGCCAGGACAGCCATGTTTTTCCGTCTATGGAATTTTCAAATGATTTGTATTCAGCATCATCTACCTTTACTATTAATGGCTGAAGAGTAGCGATGTAAATAATGTCAAAACAAATGGTTTGAGCCTCATGAATTTGAAAACTGCTCTCCATTGTGGCTGCATTATGATTTGGCTGTAAATATTGGTCTGAAAAAGGGCGATGCATCGATTTAAAATGAATTGCCTCTTGGAGGTGAATTAAGTTGATAATTACAGGAGTGGATCTTATAGATTGCATTCATGTCATTGTGTGATCGCAATGCTAAATATCCATTATTAATTATTGGAGTTGAATATGATGCGCTGAAATGCAAACATAAAAATGATTTGTTTAAGCGACACAAAACGATTAAAAATACCTTGTATCTTCCCATTGTAAAATCACTCTATCTTCATGCATGACACGAATATACTTGGATCTAAGACTTAAATTGTATTCAATTGTCACTAATGCCCACTGCTGCCCTTCTTTTGTGACATTCAAGTAATCGGCAGTTTTTGACAAATTTCTACAAGTTGGGTACGTATTTTCGAAGACTTGGGGGCAGTAGCGAATACATGCTCTCCTAACTGGTAGCCATCCATCTAGCACAATATTGTATCCTTTCTTCAAGTCTTTGTCATCAGAAATCAACAACTGGATATTATCTGTGGCCAAAACTGCTAGATGAAACTTGGAACTTTGACCCATTATGTACTCCAATAGTTGATAGGTGTAACTATAACCATTTGTGATGATGCTCTGCAAACCTTAAAGTATTTTTTTCTTTAGTGAATATTTAAAATACCTATTGTTAACATTATTTTATGGTCTTCAATGAAAATAAAATTTCATAAAAATTAGAAAAGTCAATTTAAATTGAAGCAAGAATTTAATCGCACCGCGTGGCCTAAATAATGATAATAATTAGTAATCCGTTTTAATTTTTAATTGCTGCTTAATTTTGATAGCGCAGTTTACTGAAGAATGAAGAGAGTCTAATAATTAACTGTTTCGGAAATAATATACCCAAAAAAGAAGGAACAAAATTGTAGCTTACGGTTCCATCTGATGTCTGTTATTGGCTTAAAGTCATCTCTTGGTAGATTATATTTTTTAAATAACCAGTTTAATTTCCACTTATTGCACTTATCATTTACTAGGTCGCAGTCATTATTAATCTGCTTGATTGGGTTTCCTTGCATGTCCAAACTTTCCAGTCGTTGGTTTTTTAGCCAATTGTAGGCTAGAACGGCATCATATGGATCAACTTTAAGTTTGGTGCTTTTAAAAATGAAATTTAAATTTTACTCATGTTTCCGTTTAGTTGTTGAACAAAAGCGACTGCTTCGTTTGTAGTATTTGTCAAGCATGATGCTTGTTTAGGATGTTGGTAATTCTTGACAAAATATAAGTAACCTATAATTAAGTAATAAAAAGGTTGAAAAACATTAATGTTTTTAAACGTACCTCTTGCTTGTGCGCTCAGTAGAACCAGAGTTGTTAAGAAACACCCAAGCGACTTCATTTCTTAACCACCTCACACACTATGACAATAATTAGAGCTCTGACCAAGAGATTCAAAGCCGCAATTTTTACCACACATCATCTGCGGATGCCACAACGTGCGTCCTGTGACCTAATCATATCATAATAATTGAGCCGCCACTTTTTAACATAAATTAAGTCATTACTTAAAACTTTTCTGGAACCTTTGAATTCGTATTTATTTTATTATATACTATTTTTACTTTAAAATATATAAGAAATAAGACTTTTGATATAAACATAAGTTGAGTAAATTTTAATTATTTTTTATTTATAATAGAAGATGCGTATAATATTATTATAATAAAGATATAATTATATTTTACCATCTTTATTTGTATTACAATATTATAATAATTTACATTTTATTAAATACTGCAGAGAATTGGTTCAAAATTAATAACCATAATTACAATTCGTGTCTATTACATTTCTTTGATAGTTTTTTAAATATTGGTAATACATACACAGCAGGATAGCAAAATTTATCTTGATAACTAAATAATAGTTCCTTAGTTACACTGTTTTAAAATAAAAATGCACATTTGGGCAGATTTAACTGAAAACAAAAGAGCATTTTTTTTTTTCATTTAAAGTTAATAAGAAAATTAAAAAACTAGCACTAATCCTGTTTGAATTATCATTATTAAGACAATTTAAAATTCCCATATGTGTCAAAAGATAAAAGGTACATGTAGGCCGCGTTGTAGAGAGCTTCAAACTGGAGCTGAAATATTAGAGAAAATTGTGACAAATTTTAGTGACTCCTTGTTTTTATTTTCGGAAATTCTCTCCCAATGTGACTTTTGCGGGTTTTTTTTGTATGACTTAATTGTTGCGAGAGAATAAATTAATTTAATTGAATTACTAATTGAATTAAAGAAAGTTACAAAGATATGTAGATTGAAAATATTGTATCGAATCGGTTCAAAATAATTTTACATTCGAAAGAGGGGGAATTTGAAAGCATTTTTCGTCTCATTGATGTGTGGCATGAAATAAATTAATAGCAATTTACTTGGTTCAATATGAACAGTGGCCTGGACTTTCTCAGTGTTCTCACTGCCAAGGCAACATCCACTTGTTGTTCCAGTTTGATTTTCTCAATGACAAAGCCGATTCCAAGAAATAATCCACACGCCGTCACGCCATCACTGCAAAAGAGGCAGTTAATTACCAAAAACAAATTTAAGCGTTGCCAATATTTGAACTTCAAAATCATTCAAAATATTCAAATTAACCAAAATTGACACATTATTTTACGTTTTTCGTGAGCAAAGGTGTTAAAAAAAATAGGGGCGTAGATACTGAAAATGCTTTAAAGAATAATATATTCTGAAGAAAATTACTTACCTGCAAACTACTGCAGTCAATTCACCACGTTTAGAAGTTTTCAATTCAGCCCAAAGATTTATCAGTAAATTGACCTTTGGCGCAACACACTCTTGAGCGTCCCAACCAAACAAGCTAATCACAGAGACGACTTTGCTGCTCCCGTGAGCCTACATAGATAATTACTTTTAATTTTTATTTACTGAGCAGACTGATTTCTTTTACCCCGAATGTTTTTATTGTGTTTATTTGGAAATTATCATCTTCCTGAGTGCGATCGAAGACAACCTCGAGGTCACCAAACACAAATTTTCGGTCAACAGTTGGTAGAAAAACTCCCTGCAATATTGTTAATTTAAAAATTAATAATATATTATTATAATTTTGATCAAAATGAGATAGTAAAAGAAATTAAGTGTTTGAATGTTCTAGCTTGTAAATTTGGTAAATTTATATTTTTTATCACTTCTTGTTCTTACGTCCGAGATATGTGGCTCGTTCAAAATGATGATTTGCTCCACGTTGTACTGATGGATCATTCGCCAAAAATGGGCCACCGTGTTCTCCATTGGCACCTGCGTGGCGATGAACTGCTTTTTTTGTTGGTAACCGTCTACGAAAACGGCGTTCACAAAACTCATTTCTGTAACGTGTCCGTACGGAAAGAGACGGACTAGGTATGCTGACGCTGAATCATTTTTATTTATTAAAATATAAACTTTTTTTGAAAGAAAAAAAATGCAGTACAGCTAATTATGTCAGGGTATCTACACTTTTCGGCTTGAATTTCCGCCTGCTTTTCAGCTCTCATCCAATCTCTCTGACAAACTGCGCCTAACCGTTCGTAATACTCTTGCAGCTTGTCAAAATCCTGCTTGTAAAAAAAGAATACTCTAGAATTAAAATTTTTTTAATTAATGAGAAAAGTACCATCAAAAATGAATATTCTGTGGCGAATTGAGAGCAAGGGATGGTGAGTTTTGGAATTGCAATTGCTTCCAACAAAACCAGATGGACGAACTCGTATTGGTTCTGCAAATTTAATGAAACTCTTTTTATTTAATTTTTAATTCATATTTCAATTACGAGATTGTCCACCAAGTTGGCCCTTTGAGATCGCATTTTTGCAAAAATTTTGACCACATCAACGAAACCCTCCTGCAAGGCCATTCGCAAACACGCGTCAATCAAAATGACTGCGCCTGTGCGCCCAACTCCAGCACTGCAATGGACCGTGACGGGCCCCTTAGATTTGTGCTGCATCATTTTTTCAACAAAAATTAGCATCGATTGCGGATACAGAGGTACGTCGTGGTCAGGCCAATTTGTAAAATGCAAATGCTGGATCTGGAATTTAAAAACATATTATTTTAATTTTATTTCTCTTCAAGCTGCACTGTGCGATAAGAGTTTCTGTTTTAAAACTCGCGGTTTCTTACCAATCTGTTTTCTTGACCGCTGGAAATAGATAAAGTTCGAACAACAAACTCGGCATGTATTTCCTCCTCGGCGTTGTTCACCACAACACCAGCAAATTGCTTGCTTTGGAACACGTCCGGCCAGTACTTCTCGCATTTTATCTAAACCGCAAAGCTCGATTGTTAATTTTTAATTAAAAAATAATTTTTAAATAAAATTTTCAAATTTCTATATGTAATGAGAATATTAGATAAGAATTAAAATTAAAAAAAAAAATACTTTTCCGTCTTCCTCTAAATTGGTGACCATGACGATTTGCGTCACTTTCTCTTGCCAGATCATTCGCCAAAAATCGTTAACCGTCTGCGCCTTTGGACCTTGCGTGGCAATGTAGGCTTTGGGCCGGCGGTGGTCCTGATATAAAATTTTATTCCACTACCTTATTAAATTTACATGTTATTTTACGTCAATGAAGTTTGCGTTAATATAATCCGAGTATTCATCGCCAGGCAGCAGTGAAAGAACAACGCGTGAGGTGTCATAGGCTGCTAAATTTCCATAACGGTTCTTCTTCCTATTTTGAGCACTTGTTCCAATGGTCCAAGCTTGTGTTTGACCTCTTGGGAAACGCTTTAAAAGATGGAATAAATTTTTTATAGGGAGATTGCTGTCAGTCATTAAACTACTATTAAATAAAATTAATGTGTGAATAATTTATTTAATGAATTAATAAGAGTTTATTTAAAATGTAAGTTATTTTTACCTCAAACTGACTTTTCAAAAGACCAGATGACAAAGCAGATTCAAAATAAAAATCAAATTCAGTAACAGCAACTGCAGAATTGTCTTGATGATCTAATTGTCTTTCAACTGAAACATTTCGACTTGAAATTATCGATCGGTGTTGTTCAGAGACTTCGTCAAGTTGATGCTCATCAAGTGCTTCCATTGCAAATGCTAAATCTTTTCCAAGAAAGAAAAACGGTCAGAATATTCTAAAAAAGTCGCCTCCATAGCAACACCAACCCTGGTCGCTAGTTTGAGTTTCGATTTCCTCTTTGGTCATCCTACGACGTCTTAATTTAGCGTAAGCGAAGAAAACGACAATTCCAAGAAGTATAATGAGTGTAATAGGCATCATATATGAAAACACGCTGTAATCTGTGAAATGAACACCTTCACTATAATATATTGCCTGTATATTGGTCACAGAAATTTCATTACTATTGATGCATTCTGGTTCTTTGTATCCATCCATGCAGCCATTAATACATTTCCCATAGGTTTTGTCAACTTCGTCATCCTTGCAAAATCTTTCAACGACATTTTCGCAATTGAGTCCATATTTCTTTTTGACGCATTCTGAATGAAATATTAATATTATTTTAAGGGGTTATTACGTGGTTTTACTGAAACTGTGTGAGCAAAACTTGGCTTCATAATGAATGGAATACATACCAAAATTTGGACTTTTAATTGAGATATTATTTTTCAATGATGCAATAATTTATCTTTTTGTGTCTCAAAAAATCAAAAACATTATTAAAACCCGGAAATTAGGGCAAACAGAGCAACATAATTGGTCTGGATCGCTATTTCGCCCAATAAGATGAAATTTTGACTCATTGAAAATTAACTTCCTAATTAACAGTAAAAATTTTGGTATGTATTCCATCTTTTAAAGCCAAGTTTTTGCAGTGCCAATAAAACCATATAAAAACCTTTAAAAAAATGAACCCTGAAACTGCCATACGTTTTACAACACAAAAACAAAGACACTACTCTAAAATAATTAGAATAGAAAAACTCACGCACACTATCAAAAATTTGCAAAATATTGATAGTTTAAAATAAAACTATTATACTGTAGTATTTATAAAAACAATAATAACTTTCATTACATATTTATAAATGACTCAAACCTTTGCACTCTGGCTCCATGAAACCAACCTTACAGCCTTCCAAACACGTTCCATCTGTTCTATTTATTTTATTGTCTTTGCAAAAGCTCATTGTCACAAAGGAGCAGTTTTCTCCATAATATTTTCCAGTACATTCTGAAAAACAAATTTTGTTTCAGCTGCGGTAGAAATGTTTTTGAAATCATAACATTTTAAAATAACCTGAATAATTAAATTTCCATAATCAGATTGTTTGTTTCTGTAAATGCACATTTTGAGTCTCTCGCAATCCCTTTAGCCTGAATCTTTGTCTTTCTTATTTCAAGTTAAATGTGTGTAATGTATTTTATACATTTCTGGTTTTAATTATAGTAGTTTATTTGAAATTATTCAGTCCGTTGTGTTTCCAAAATTAGTTTAGCAAGCAAATGTTTCAATTCGTAGCTCACCGTGAGTGCAATCAGGTGGCAAGTACCCAATGTCACAGCCGTCTGAGCAATAGCCATTTGCTCCATTCACGTTATTTTCCTTGCAAAATCGGTTTGACTCTGATGTGCAATTTGGTCCATAAGATTTGCCGCTGCATACTAAAAATAAAGAAAATTGTATCAATAAAGTGAACAGAAATTGCCTGCAAACTTTCGCATCTGAATATTTTGGCTCAGGTCGAGTGTCTCATTTAAGAACGGAACATGTTCCAGGGAGGTGCATAATATAAAAATTTCAAAGACCCATAAAAATTTATTCCTTTTTGTACTGATTTTGTTGGATTTGCAAAATATCAAATTGAATAATAATGAATTTTAAATAAGTAGTTTAGTCACAATTTTACTAGTATAAATGAAGATCTTATGTTGTTTGAACGTTTGTAAATACTAACCCTGATTGCAGTCAGTGCCACTGTACCCTGGCAAGCATGACCAACTGCTGTCAGAAAAAGCTTTCAGTCCAGAACAGCTTTTATTGATCAAATTCGTGCAAAACGATTCACTCAATTTTGCTAATTCTGGAACAAATAATAATAGTGAAACACAATTGTATCGTAATAGCATTTTCTATTATGAAATAAAAAGTTATACATACTTTTCTCTAGAAAATAATGGGCTTGATTGAAATTTCCATTATTGTACGTGGAGAGCGATAACTGTTGACAAAAAGTGAATTTTGTGCTATTTGGTTTGACAACCAAATCACCTGGAAAGAAAATTTATTTCACAATTTGAATTTAAAGTTAAATTTATTCCAAACTTCTCACCAGTTGAGCAAAACCTGATTCCCCCAATTACTAGGCCCTTTTTGAGCGCAGTGATTGTCAAGTTGTATGTCCCTGGCAGCGTGTTGTTCCACATAAATTTTCCAACTTTCCATTCGCTCATTAAGGCACTTTTAATCGTTTGGTTGAAGAAAATTGCAGTTTGTTTGCTAATTTCAAGTTTAAAAATTTCATTCGTCTCATCATGATCAAGATCTTTTATAAAGTAGACAACATCAACACAAAGATCTTCTGTGGCATTTATTAACCTCCTTAATTGAGAGCCTTGATTGCTTTGAAGTGTTTGATCTGTAAAGATGAAAAGTTTTTTTTGCTATTAATTTTTACCTGTGAAGATTGGACAAAATTACATTTTTGTAGCCGAAATACGCCATTTACTTGTGTTGTTTTTACTCCAAAATACCAACCATTGGTATTGCTATAAATTCCCAAAATGTTTTTTTATTATTATTTAATGATACAGTTTCCGTTTCCATACCCATCATTTATTCCATTAGCTTTCATCAAAACAGATTTGTTACTTTCAACCGAAATATTAATTATTTTACTGAATGAAAGGAAGTGCACTGCAAATAAAGCCCAATTCTTGCCCTTGAACAAAAAGCTTTTGTCCTGTTTAAACAGAGATCAAAATCTTACTTTGAGCAACCAGAAATTTATATGACTTTTACCGTAACTTTTTTATATTGTACATTGCAAGTGGAATGATCTTCGTTATCCTTTGGTGACAAATGGGAGCAATATCTTATTGAACTTTTTTTTCCTTTCCACCCATCTATAACAATGCTGTAACCTTCATCAAATGTCGGTGTTTTTGAAAATCCAAATTGTACACTTTCGCTGGCTAAAATTGAGAAATGGGCTGAGAAATTACTAGATTTTCCAAAACTCTTGATTTCAGAAAAACTTTTATTTTTGGTGTAGATTGGCTGAAAATCTGCAATCATATTGAATCAGCAAAAATTAGGAGTAGTGTGGAATAGTGTTTTAATAAAAACAAAGGGTACCATGCCAGCGGTAGTCAATAACAGGAGGGAGCTCGTCTTGACCATTTTGTAGGTTACTCTTATTTTCGAATGTTCCAATATCCCAATTTTTGCATCCATTGCTTTTTACCAAATTGCAGTCATATAATTTCATATCAGGTTGCTTTCCACGTGAATCCAAAAATTCAACATTTGGTTCAAAGTCTGAAAATTCGAACACGAATTTTTTCACATATTATAATTTATTTTCATCAAAATCGTCGTTAATTAATCAACATGTTATTTATTATAATATATAAAGCTTGAATGTTGAAGAACACAACCAAATACCTGCTGGATTGGATGCAACAAACGCAACCGTTTCGTCCGTTCTGTCTGTTATGCAGGCGAGAATTCTTTCATTAGACTTCAGAGTAATTACCAGAGCATCTGCAAAAAAATATAAACGGATGCCTTTTTTAGATTGGTACTCACTACCTTGCATCGACGAGAGGTAAAGTAAAATGAAGAGGGTTTTAAACATTGTGTATCTTGCGAGATGTATCAATTTCAGAATTCAACTTGTATGCCTGCTGGAGAACGTTGATATTTCAAATGCCATTTTTCCTGGTTTAGCGATAGGTCTTATCGGTGAAAAAAGTAACTTTAGAAGTGATTCGTCATTACCATAAAAAACACTTTGCTCAACAATTTGTAAGCCAAGTAAAATGGATAAAATATCTCTATTTGATATTTGATCCCAAATTTATTTTCATAGTTTTATTTTATATATAAAAAAATATTAAAAATGTGGTTCTCTTTTTAAAACTTTGACGATTTTTTTCCTTTTTTTTTTATTTCAAAGTGGGAAACACAACATTGAAAATATTCTCTAGACAACTAATCTAATTAGATAATGCGTGATTCTGTAAATCCTTAGATAATTAATGTTTGCCACCCGCTGCACCTCACTGTATTGCACGTTGCATAATGTTTCTTAAAAGGCAGACAGTGTTACTGACAACGAGAATCAAAATTCAGTGCTTCAAAATTTTACTTTATTGTTTTTTATTCCTGATTACAAAGCTAAAACATAACGGAGACATTTTCCCTTGCTTTGATTTCGTCTGAAATCGAATTGGGGAATAAAACAATTAATATTTGAATGTTTATAAAGTTCGTCTAAAATTTTGAAATTTTACCTATTTGTATAGTAAAAACATCAAAATTTAAATTCAGAAAAATATGCAATATTGAAAACTCAATTGTGTAGAACTTTCAACTTACATCTTACAATTAAAAGGTTAATTAAAATCAAGATTCACAAGTTATAAAAATATTATTTCGCTTAGTATAGTGGTATTTAATAATGCTATATACAATTCTTTAAGCTATAACAAGAGTGATAATTTTAAGCGTTATTATTATTTTGTTTTTAAAATTATCTTTCCTTTACCAAATAATGTGAATCTGCATTTGCACTCAAATTGAACATTATTACTAGAACACTATGATAGCAAAGCTCGAAAGTGTATAATTCAGAGTCTTAATTACTAGTTAAAATTCCCGTATGTGTCAAATGTTTGAAGGTAGGCTCGCGCAGCTTCAAAAAGCATCTCATACTGAACCTAAAAAAAGTTAAATTGTATTTGAAAATAAATTTTAAAAAAGCGAAATTATTGTTACAATATTTGATATAAACGCGGGTCTTGATTTTCGCAGCGTACGTAGAGCAAGTGCAGCATCTACTTGGTGCTCCAGTTTCATCTTCTCCAGCAAAAATCCAATGCCAAGATAGATTCCGCACGCAGTCGCGCCATCACTTTAAATTTAAAATTAGAAGTAATTTGTTCCAAATTTCAACTCACTGGCACATGATGAGCGTCATGCTTGTGGTGGCTCTGCTCATTTCTTCCCACAACTCAACAAGTGTCTCCGTACTTGGGCATTTCAAAGCGCCTACATTCCAATCTTTGCAAAAATGCATGTATACCATTTTTTCCTCCTGTTGACCCTGGAGATATCATTTTTGTATATCCCGTGATTTTTATCTTATTATGTTTACCGCATGAATTTTAATAGACTGCAGGCATCCATTATTTCTTTCTTCTGCCGCTACTGATATTATTTTCAGCTCATCAAAAGTTAAACTTGTTTGTTCTGTTGGTATGTATGATCCCTGAAATACAAATTATTTTAGCTACTCAAAATTTTAACATAAATATTGCATTCTTAAAACACTGTAATAAGGCTTTAACTGGAATAATGAAGTTTACATTAATTCTAATAATGCTCAATTTAAATGTTCTTTTTCCAAGATTTTGTTTTGCTTTTTCCTTTATGATTTATTAATTTTTTATATTGACATTAATCGTGAGATTCAGAAAATTCAGAGCTTTAAGATGAAATTACTGAATTTGATACAAGCGGCAAAAACTACAATTTAAGCGATTATTGAAGGTTGCTATTTTAATGAATTCATACGTCCGTGGCGTGTGACTCGTTGAGCACGACTATCTGCTGAACGTTGAATTGATGCACCATGCGCCAAAAATCCGCCACCGTGTCCTGCATGGGCACCTGCGTGGCAATGAACTGCTTTTCTTTCTGATAGCCGTCCACAAACACGGCATTCACAAAACTCATTTTGGTAACGCTTCCGTAGGGAAAGAGACGCACATACCTTGATGGAGCTGCTTGCAAAATAAAAGCCACAATATATTTAAAGATACAAATAAAATTAACACTACAGCCTAATATTTGTGGTTGACGACATTTTTCCATTTCAACTGCGGCGACCTGTTTCTCCGCTCGTTTCCAATCATTGTTACAAATTTCGTTCAGTTTTGTAAAACTTTCAGTGAGCTTCTGTTTGTTGGATTTCTTAAGATAGGATTTTTTTATTTATGTAATTTATTTTGGCTATTTGAAAATTTACCATGAGAACGGCGAATTCAGCTTCAAATTCGGAGCATGGAAAATCCAACTTAGGAAAAGCGATCGCTTCCAAAAGAACCAAATGCGCAAATTCATATTGCTTCTGTGTTAGTGAAATGAGAATTTAAAAAAAAATTTCTTTGAATAAAATCATTTTCTACCAAATTATCAACTAAATTAGCACGCTGTGAGCGCATTTGGCCAAAAATTTTGAAGACGTCAACGAAACCATGTTTGCGAGCCATTAGAAGAGAAGCATGGATCAAAATCACTGTGCCCGTTCGACCAACACCGGCACTGCAGTGAACTGCGATCGGACCTTGCGATTGGTGTTGTATCATTTTCTCAACAAAAATTGCCATGGTTTGCGGATAGAGAGGCACGTCGTGATCAGGCCAGGTTGTGAAATGCAATTGTTGCACCTTGCGAATGATTCATTTATTTTTATTTATAAAATTTTATTTTATTTGGGTTTTACCAGTTTGTTTTTATCGCTGTAAGAAACAGAAAGCGTTCGAACCACAAAGTGCGCGTGAATTTTTTCCTCCAGATTGTTAACGCTAAATCCGGCGAATTTTTTGCTTTTTCCGGGGTCTGGCCAGTATTTCTCGCACTTTATCTAACCACAGATTTCCGTCGATTCGTTAGTGTGATTATTATTATTGTAAATACTTTTCCGCTCTCCTCAATATTCGTCACCATTACGATCTGAGTAACTTTTTCTTGCCAAATCATGCACCAAAAGTCATTAACAGTTTGAGTTTTTGGCCCCTGCGTAGCTATGTAAGCATTGGGTCGCTGAAAACCCTAAAAAAATACATAAGTTTGAGAGAAAAAGTAGTCAATGCAGTTACAAAATTTGGATATTTCAAATTAAATATTACATCAACGTAATTAGCATTTATATAATCTGCATTTTCGTCATGAGGATCGTGTTTAAGAATGATTCTGGTGGAGTCGTATGCGGCCAAATTTGCGTATCGGTTCTTTTTCTTATTAGCCGGTTTTGTACCAACAACCCAGGACTGCGTTTGACCTCGAGGATGATGCTATCAAACCATTTTTTTTTTTAATAACTAGATAAATATAAATTTAAGATTTACCTCAAATTGTTGCTTCAGAGTTCCAGAATCAATAGTGGACTCCAAATACTGCTCAAACTCTGTAATTTTTATCGCGGAGGAATTGAATGGTGTCGTTTCATTACATTTTGGCCCCTCTTGAGGGCAGTTTTCAATTAAATCGGGATTGGTTTGTGATTCGTGAGTTGAAGCTGTAAAAATAATTAATATAGTGAAAAATCTAGTTACTGTATTATTGAATTGAAATCTTACAAACGCTTGGAATGACATTCGATCTTTTCATTTTATTCCTCACTGCACAGAGAGCAAGTAAAGTTCCCGTTAATACTAAAACTCCGATTGTGATTGGCCACCAGATTTCACTGGCTTTTGATAACCGCAAGTCAAGAGCTGTCAAAAGTTGTAGTTTGACTATCAAAATTAAATATTCAAAATGAAATTGGGTTTCTTGCCTGTATTTGGGATATAAGTATAATTTATTACGCTTGAATCTTCTGCAAAAATTGATATTTGGTATTCAGCATTTGCTGTTAAATTCTTAATATCTCTTTTAAGCTCATAGTTAGTGATAATTTCTGTCCACGCTACTTCTGAATTATTTCTGGTGATCTTCAGGTGAGTCAATTTACACGGATCAGCCAAAGTCTGATTATCAGCTTTGAATCTAACGTGGACAGTGAACGGTTCGGCAACTTTAATTTCCACGCTTCTGTTATCTAGAAATATTAATGATAGTTTAACATTTTATTTCCTTCTCTCAATTGAACCAATTGGCTGGCAGAGCTTGGTGGTAAACTGAATGTCTTTCAAATTTTTGTCATTAAACTGTTCATCCATTTCGTAGAGCACAAGTCTTAAATTGTATACGGTATTTTTCTCCAAGCCATCAATATAGACTAACTGAACCAAGGGATTTTTGTAGTCAACAGAAGTGTGCCAAGATTCCGACTGAGGGTTTTAATAACATGAATTAAAAAAAATTGAAATTGGATGGAATAAATTGTCTTGCTTTGTTTCTCTTAATTTGTATTGCAATTCTGCTGAAGGAAGAGTCATTTTTTGTAAGTTTCCACATATCAAGACTAATTTTAGTAGGTCCAATATCAATGGCAGATAGCTCTGGATTTATTTGACGAATTCCTACAATACAAAAATTTATATGCAGGATTATGAAATAATTAATGAAACTCACTGTCAAGGCAATGCAGCCTTCTGTACCCAGGCAAACAACCTCTGCTGCACGATCCATTATAATTGATTTCATCTCCCTCGCAGGACTTATTTGATTTAAATGAACAATTCCAACCGTACTTTTTGGCTGCACAACCTAAAATTATTCTTTAGTTCCTTTAAAAAAATAAACAATTAGCGACCAACCATTTTTACAAAAATGACCGCTGAATGAGGGGAAACATGCGCATTCTTCGTTGCCGTCGCACGCCTTGAGACCAACGCAAGATGCAAAACCAATATATTGGCAAATCTTATTATTCGATGTTACTGAATGGGAAATTTTTAGTAAAAATTGCAAAAAGCTAGACCACATTATTTAAGTAGAAGATTTGTTCTTGATTTACCTTCCACCAGTTTTTTGTGACTTCCTTCCCTGCTTTTGGAGGTTCCCATGGGAGAGAAAATGTCACAGGACTGAATATCATGCTTAGGCTTGATATTAAGATCACCTTTTAAGAATAATGTTGGTTAAATGCAACGCGAATGAATAATAAATTATACCCTTTGTATCTTTCGCACAAAATCTGATCCCGCCAATCGTCAGTTTAGTGTCGAGAAATGTTAATTCAATGACGTCCCCACTCTGAATACGATTTTCAGATGTGAATCTTACTTTTTTCCATTCATTCTTTTTGCCGTTGAACTTTCCGTTTCCTATAAATATTGGAGAGTTTTGGCGCGATACTGTCATTGAAAACACTTCTTTGTTGCGTATGAATTTTTCATCACTGGACAACCAGAAAATAACGTCCACGCAAATGGGCAAAGTGCCTCTGATATTTTTTACTGATGTTCTAATTTTTGAAAACTTTTTACTCGGCATTAGAACTTTATCTATTTAAAAATATAATTTAATTTGGCGTGAATTAAATTTTGAATTAATATTACATTGGTGAAACTTAAGTTTTCCATTTCCTTGAAAAATCCCAGCTGCTAAGTTCAAAGTCACGGCATATTCGTAGTTCTTAGCTTCGACATTTAGATAGCTGAAAAAATATTCATTAACAAATATGTTTATAAATATTAGTGCCAAAGTATTTAAAAAGATACATAATTGCACAAAGCATCCGTCGAATTACTTTTAATTCCTGATAAATACTCAGTAAAAGTGAACATACTCTTTTTGCGTTATTTTTGCTTGGAAAAAACTTGTCAGGTTGCCTACGTTCACCGAGACCATTTGTTGTGTCTTCCGATATTCCAATGTGACAGGAATCCACACATTTCCATTTTTCAATAAAGGCATATTGTCAATGTTTGTTAATTCTTCACATTGTCCACTTCCGGTGACTGGAAACGGTTTGCAATATCGAATTGACGATCTGTGTCGGTCGCCCCATCCATCCAACACGATGATGTATCCCTCTTCGTGTTTTTCGCTGTTCGACATTAGAAATTGGGCACTAGACGATGCCAAAACGGAAAAACGAAGTCGTGCGTCCTCTGAACTTTTAAATGAGGCGGCCCTTATGAGTTCATCTTTATTGTTAGTAATGATAGGAATATCTACCAATTGGAAAATATTTTTAAATTATTGATAAAATTAATTCTTATTTGTATATTCATTGATTTTTACCGATTAGGCGGAAATCATCAACTGGTGGGTATAAATCATATCCATTCTGTATATTTGGGGTCAAGTACGTCCCTTCGATATTCCAAGATTCGCAGCCGTTTTCGACAACCAGATTACAATCGTGCCCTGCTAGTATAAGGGGATATCCATTGGAATCCAAAAGATCTTTATCAGAGCCTGTCCAGTGAAAATTAAATAATATTTAATCTTTAAACTTCGCAAAGAAGGCGATAGTGGACAAGACCTTTACCGTTAATTTCATCAGTAAGACAAACTTCTACATATTGGCCGTTTTTTATTGCAATCAAATATCCCTGAGCGCCTATTAGTTGGGTAAAATGAAAAGCCGTCATCAAAATTTGCAAAAGTGAAAATTTCATACCATTTTTCGAACCACACGTGAAGAAAACCAACAAGAAAATTATCTTCCCCAATTTCATCATGTTCACTACTTAAATATTTGTGTCGGAATGCTCAATTTATAATACTTGCTGGAAATTTGTTACTTTTGATAGCGCTTATCTGCTTACGTTCAACTCATTTCCTTTCTTAGCTGCTTTAATACATTTATTCAAATGCTTTTTACCATATGATAAAAAATTATTTTAACTAACAAGATAAATAGTCCGATAGTAAATGTTTTTGGCAGAATACTATAATTCAAACTGCAAACTATTGCCAAGTTATTTTTTACAGACTCAAAATCTAGTCCATAACAATTTACTGAAATACAATAAAAAAATTATCTTAAGATAATTTTTTAAGTCAAGTAACTGTTTGTTTATTGTACATTATACAATATCCTTCAGCAACAATTACAATTGCACATTTTTTCGTACAACAGTTTAAACAAAAATTTTTAATATGCAAAAATATGGAATCCTTGCTCCATAATTGTAAATATGGCATAAAAATTAAAATTAAATTACTTACAAAATTCTACCCATAATTCACAGCATTCATGTTAGAAGTCTTGCTTTTAAATTTGCAATCAATAAATTTATTATAAAAAATGTAGTTTCATCTCACTTTATTTTTACAACCTCTAGTTGTTTTTACTTTCTAACAACAGAAAAATGTATAGCGATTGAAGATATTTATGAGGATAAAAAATTTATTACAGTTCATACTACACTCGAACCATAATAAAATATTTGAAATTGTGCAAAAAGCATGTTAAAAAAATTTATTTTTTTCCTCCGAAGTGCGGCGAGTAGTCGGGAATCGCCTGCGCTCTTGTTAAATAATCGGCTATGAGCTTCAGTCAGTTATTCACTAGCATATGTGTGCCTACTTTTCTACTAACCAATTTTTTACAAGTGATTGTTCTTACTTGATCGGAGGAAAATAAATTAATTGAAATTTAAATAAAGTTTTAAATAGAAATAATGTTCATTTATGATGAAAAAAAATGTTGATTTACTTATTCAAATATAAAACTTCAAGCATAATATCATTATTCTTTAAAAAATGTAATTATATTGGGTAAAAAACAATCAAGTCACTGTAATGTTACTAAGTCATGTTATACCATGTCCCTAGGAAGTATTCTATTTAATATTGTAAGTAGTAAATCTATTAAATTTCAATCGTTGAAATTTTTATATGTGTCAAACAACTGCAAGTACACCTTGGCAGCTTCAAAAAGCATTTCAAACTGGTCCTGAAAGTAAATTTTAAGAAAATTGCCCTCAAAGAAATGCAAAATTTCTTACAAATAGAGCCAGAAATGCAGGTCTGGATTTCCGCAAACAGCGCATTGCAAATGCGACATCCACCTGTTGCTCCAACTTCATTTTCTCCACTAAAATACCAATGCCAAGGAAAAGACCACTTTCAGTCACGCCGTCCCTAGATTAAATTTGGAAAAATGAGTTGGCAAATTTCATTTTAATTTTCAAAATATTTTTATCAAACGCGATTCTCTAACAGTGTTTCTCATTAGAAGTGAAAAAAAACATTCAGTTAATGAGTCCAATAAAAATAATTATATTATTTTCATTTTGCAGCACACATCATCAAAAAGTTTCTTCAAAAATATTAAAATACAATTAGTTCTTTCTGTTAACACGTTTTCAATAAATATTTTATCACGTTTTGAAGGGGTTTTCTATGCAAATTATGATGAAATTATTATAAATTGCAACAAATGTTCACATGTAAAAAAGCAGTAGACGTAGCTTGTCAATACTTATTTATATCCTCTTTTTAATTTTGTACTCACTGGCAAACAACTGCAGTCGTCCTCATGATCGCATTGCTCATTTTTTGCTCCCACAACTTGAGGAGAGCTTCAGCGCCTGGTCCAGTCACATTTCCTTTTTTCCAACCATGCAGAATTGTCATTTTCAAAAGTCTTTTCACTTTGTCTTCCTGAAAATCGGGTTTAAATGTAAGGAAACTAAAAATTGGATTGAAAATTTTGACCACAAGTATCCTAAACGAATGCTCGTTTCCAAATTCTGTTTCTTGTTCCATAACAGACATAATTTGTAGATTGTCATAAACAAACTTTCTTTTCAGAGATGGAAAGAAAACCACCTGAAATTATTAAATAAAAAATTTAAGAGGTGATGTTCTCATTTTTTGTTATACATTTCTTTTCGTCATATGAGAAGAACTAATCAAATTTTATAAAAGTGCTATCCGCGCATAGCTGTGCGCATGATATTAATTATTAGTCCAGAAGTGAACATAAATTTAAATTTTATTCGGTTAAAATAAATATCATTCATAATTTATAATAATGCTGCTTGAGACAATTTTTGTGCATTTTTTTACACTAAAAATTCTTAGAAGAACAAAAAATAAGTTACAGTTCTTTGTAATATCCATACCTGCGTTACTTTAACAGCGGGTAGGAAGAAGGAAAGAAGTATTAAAAATAATAAATGGGTTATAATTATGTAGAACTTAATTTTTAGGCCGCTCCAAAACCAGAAATCAAATTAACTCTTTTTCTTATGCAATGAATGAGCAGTCAAATTGATTTGAAAGTTCCAAAAAATTTTACTATCCTTTTCTATTTCTAAAGCATATTTCAACATTTTTTTGTTTTTAAATTGAATACTCAGCCGTACGTTTGAGGATTTTGACTCCGTCAGAACAATGATTTGATCCACGTTGTGCTGTATTATCATTTGCCAAAAATCCGCCAACGTATTTTCCACCGGCAATTGAGTAGAGATGAACTGATTTTTACGCTTGTAACCGTCAACAAACACCGCGTCCATTTCAGAAAATCGTCCGAGAGGAAATAGAGGAACAATGCTAGAAGATGCTTAAATAAAAAAAAAAAATACATCATGTTGTATTGAAAACATAAAAATATTCTTATTTTACATGCAATGGGATTCTTGCTTTTGTCATTGTACTTTGCAGATTCCTTCTCTGCTCTCTGCCAATCTTTGTCGCAAATTTTGGACAATCTGTCAAATACCAAAGTCATTTTCCTTTTATTTTGGTCCTGAAAAGGAAAACCACACAGTTATTCAATAATTTTAGTATCCTTAAGAAATACCAAAAGATTTTCGTGTTCAAGAGCAAACGCAGAACAAGGGATCTGGAATTTGGGAATCGTGATCGCCTCAAGCAGCACGAAATGAACAAATTCGTACTGTTCCTGGATATATTAAAAATCGATTTACTTTAGAAAAAGTAGAAAAACCTTAATAATAACTTGCAAAAATTACCAAGCTTTCCACTAGATAGGCTCTTTGTGATCGCATTTGTCTAAACAATTTAAAGACGTCAATAAATCCATACTTGCATGCCATTCTAAGGCACGAATGGATCAGAATGATTGTGCCAGTTCGACCGTCTCCAGCACCACAGTGCACAGTGATTGGCCCTCGAGATTTGAACTGCTTTATTTTTTCAACAAACGCAGAGACTGTTTGCGGGTAGCTTGGAACGTCATTTAATGGCCAACTTGTGAATTGCAAATGTTGAACCTATATTCATTCACATAAATTGGGATTTTCCACTTCTTGTATTATAAAATCAAACCAATTTGCTTTCTTGGGAAACGGAAATATACATCGAGCGAACAATATAGTCGGCGTGTATTTCCTCGTCCAGATTTCTAACGCAAACAATTCCACAATTAACTTCTTGGCCTGCATCCGGCCAATACTTCGAACACATTATCTAACCGCAAATTTCCCCAGTTGAATAAATAAAAATAGAAGTAAAAACTTAAAACCTTTCCGTCTTCCTCCAGATTTGTTACCATAACGATTTGAGTAACTTTTTCCTGCCAAATCATGCGCCAAAAATCGTCCACGGTGTGCTCCAATGGCCCTTGAGTAGCAATGTACGCCTTAGAATGCTGATAGCCCTGTACTCGGAATAAATTTATTAGGAGACAAAGAAGCAAAAATTAGAAAATACGTCAATGAAATTAGCGTTAATATAATCGGAGTTTTGTTCGCCTGGCAGCTCTTTCAGAATGACTCTTGTAAGATCGTATGCGGCCACATTTAATTTTCTATTCTTTTTTTCGTTTGCTGGATCAGCCCCAACACTCCATGACTGCGTTTGGCCATTAAGTTGATGCTGGTTAAGACAAATAAAGATAATTTGAAAAAAATATACCTAATGTTTTAATTTTACCTGAAACTGCTGCTTCAAAAGCCCAGAAGAAATTGCAGTTTCAATGTATTTTTCAAGCTCCATTACTTTCACCGCAGAGTCTGGTATAGTTTCAGTTTCGTCATTTGGGGTTTGTAATTCTGGCTGAATTTCCAAATATTCTTGCGTTTCCCTGAGAAGCTCCTGCATTGTTACAGGAGCGCTCGCTGAATAAGTTTCATTTCATTTTGCATTAAAGATTGGGCAAAAAATTAATTTTCTTACAGAACTTTTTCACGCGATTTTTGCAAAAAAGTTTTGTCCCGGCTGCAGCAAGCAGAACTCCAATTGTTGGAATAAAAATGGCCAAAATAATTGTTAACCAAGGTCTGCATAATAATCCACCGATACCTAGAATAATTAATAAATTGGACCGCTCAAACTTGTTTAACCTGAAATATTGTTAGGCTTTACTTCTCTGAGAGCAAGGTTGAAACTGAAAACCAACACTACTCATATCCTCGCCATAAACAATGATGCTGTACTTTGTGTGACAGGAATATTCATTAAAATTCCTGATTAGAGGGGTGTCAATAATGTCTTCTTCAAAAACCAATTGATTTTCAGAGTCTAAAATGTCAAGTCGTGCCAATTTACAAAAATCCTGTAATGTCTCATTGTCAGCTACATATCTAATGAGGATAGAAAACGGTTGGTCAACTTTAACTTCCACGCTTCTATTATCTAGAAATATTTATGATATTTTAACAGTTTATTTCCATCTCTCAATTGAACCAATTGGCTGGCAGAGCTTGGTGGTAAACTGAATGTCTTTCAAATTTTTGTCATTAAACTGTCCATCCATGTCGTAGAGCACAAGTCGTAAATTATATGCGGTATTTTTCTTCAAGCCATCAATAGAGACAAACTGAGCCAAGGGATTTTTGTAGTCAACAGAAGTGTGCCAAGATTCCGACTGAAGGTTTTAATAACATGAATTAAAAAAAAAATTGAAATTGGATGGAATAAATTGTCTTGCTTTGTTTCTCTTAATTTGTATTGCAATTCTGCTGAAGGAAGAGTCATTTTTTGTAAGTTTCCACATATCAAGACTAATTTTAGTAGGTCCAATATCAATGGCAGATAGCTCTGGATTTATTTGACGAATTCCTACAATACAAAAATTTATATGCAGGATTATGAAATAATTAATGAAACTCACTGTCAAGGCAATCCAGCCTTCTGTACCCAGGCAAACAACCTCTGCTGCACGATCCATTATAATTGATTTCATCTCCCTCGCAGGACTTATCGGATTTTAAAGTACAATTCCAACCGTACGTTTTGGCTGCACAACCTAAAATTATTCTTTAGTTCCTTTAAAAAAATAAGCAATTAGCGACCAACCATTTTCACAAAAATGACCGCTGAATGAGGGGAAACATGCGCATTCTTCGTTGCTGTCACATGCCTTGAGACCAACGCAAGATACAAGACCAATATTTTGGCAAATCTTATTATTCGATGTTACTGAATGGGAAATTTTTAGTAAAAATTGCAAAAAGCTAGACCACATTATTTAAGTAGAAGATTTGTTCTTGATTTACCTTCCACCAGTTTTTTGTGACTTCCTTCCCTGCTTTTGGGGGTTCCCATGTGAGAGTAAATGTCACAGGACTGAATCCTTTGCTTAGGCTTGATAATAAGATCACCTTTTAAGAATAATGTTGGTTAAATGCAACGCGAATGAATAATAAATTATACCCTTTGTATCTTTCGCACAAAATCTAATCCCACCGATCGTCAGTTCAGTGTCGAGAAATGTTAATTCAATGACGTCCCCGTTCTGAATACGATTTTCAGAGGTGAATCTTTCTTTTTTCCATTCATTCTTTTTGCCGTTGAACTTCCCGTTTCCTATAAAAATTGAAGACTTTTGGCGCGATACTGTCATTGAAAACACTTCTTTGTTGCGTATTAATTTTTCATCACTGAACAACCAGAAAATAACGTCCACGCAAATGGGCAAATTGCCTCTGATATTTTTTACTGAAGTCCTAATTTTTGAAAACTTTTGCCTCGGCATTAGAACTTCATCTATTTAAAGATAATAATTTAATTTGGAGTGAATTAAATTTTTAAGTTATATTACATTGGTGAAACTTAAGTTTTCCTTTTCCTCGATAAATCCCAGCTGCTATGTTCAAGGTCACGGCATATTCGTTGTTCTTAGCTTTTACAATTAGATAGCTGAAAAAATATTCATTAACAAATATGTTTATAAATATTAGTGTCAAAGTATTTAAAAAGATACGTAATTGCATCCGTCGAATTACTTTTAATTCCTGATAAATACTCAGTAAAAGTGAACATACTCTTTTTGCGTTATTTCTGCTTGTAAAAAACTTGTCAGGTTGCCTACGTTCACCGAGACCATTTTTTGTGTCTTCTGATATTCCAATGTGACAGGAATCCACTCATTGCCATTTTTCAATATAGGATTGTTATCAATTGATTTTTTTTCTTCACACGAGTATCTGGTTAGTGGAAACGGTTTGCAATATCGAATTGACGATCTGTGTAGGTCGCCCCATCCATCCAACACGATGATGTATCCCTCGTCGTGTTTTTCGCTTTTCGATACTAGAAATTGTGCACTAGACGATGCCAAAACGGAAAAAAGGAGTCGTACGTCTTCCGAACTATTAAATGAGGCAGCCCTTTTCAGCTTTCCTTGATTGTTAGTAAAGTTGGGAATATCTACCAATTGGAAAATATTTTTAAATTATTGATAAAATTTATTCTGATTTGTATATTCATTGATTTTTACCGATTAGGCGGAAATCATCAACTGGTGGGTATAAATCATATCCATTCTGTATATTTGGGGTCAAGTACGTCCCTTCGATATTCCAAGATTCGCAGCCGTTTTCGACAACCAGATTACAATCGTGCCCTGCTAGTATTAGTGGATTTCCGTTGAAATCCAAAAGATCTTTATCAGAGCCTGTCCAGTGAAAATTAAATAATATTAAATTTTTAAACTTCCATGAGAAGGCGACAGTGGAGAAGACCCTTACCGACAAATTCATCAGTAAGACAAGCTTCAACATAGTAACCTTTTTTTACTGCAATCAAATATCCCTGTGCGCCTATTAGTTGGGGAAAATGAAAGCCGTCAACAAAATTTGCAAAAATTTAAAATTTCCTACCATTTTTCATACCACACGTGAAGAAAACCAACAAGAAAATTATCTTCCCCAATTTCATCATGTTCACTACATAAATATTTGTGTCGGAATGCTCAATTTATAATACTTGCTGGAAATTTGTTACTTTTGATAGCGCTTATCTGCTTATGTTCAACTCATTTCCTTTCTTAGCTGCTTTAATGCATTTATTCAAATGCTTTTTACCGTCTGATAAAAATTATTTTAACTAACAAGATAAATATTCTGACATTAAATTTTATTTTGGAAAAATACTATAATTCAAACTGCTATTTCAAAGCTATCTTTTTACAAACTCAAAAGTCCAGTTTATTACAATTAAAAGTGAATTAGAATAATATTTTATTTTTGAATGTTTTTAAGTGTTTGTTTATTATTATATTGACTATACAATTTATTTTTTCCCTACAGCAACTATTCGTTCATTTTTATGTTTAACAATATTTTAAAGCAAAATGTTAAAAGGGCAAAAAATGTAATTTTTGCCCCATAATTTGTAGTTGTATTTATTTTCTATAGAGGTTTTGTAGTTGTTGTTGTGGAACCTATTCTGTATTATGCAGAAACAACAAAGTTGCTCATCTTCACAGAGCACACCGAGGAAGCTGGATATAATCAGATTTAATGTTATTTTTTTTAGCATTCCTCTCTAGTTAAGTTATTCAAAAATATTAGATAGTAACAAATAAAATTGAAGCAAATTATTTATTAAAAAATAATTAGCTTTAGCTAGCCTGCTGAACAGCAATTAAAGATTTTCCTTGAGCAAGTCAGGAATTTTCATTAACCTTTTTAAAAATTTTCCGAGGCAACAACCGAATTGAATGAAAAATGCTGTGGGCACAAGTCCAAATTTTTTTTTTTTATATATATATATTTTAGGTTTCAAATTATTTTTTTAGTTCCTTTTATTTAGAAAATAGAATCCCAATTTCAAAGCTTAAAACTTAATTAACCTCCGCTTGAATCATAGATAGATAGACAGTATCAGGACAGTTTGACTTTCCAGTCTGCGTTGGTGAGCCTGTGGAGCCTGTGAGCTGTGATAATCCGCTTTCATTGCTATTTTGCACCGCGCTGCCCGCTGAAAAATTAATTGTGGCTTTGCCCGTCGTCGCTAGAGGCAGCACTGCTCTCGCTCTCACGACACGAGAATACGTACTACGAAAGTCAAATGTACTAACACACGTTATTAAAAATTTTGATTTTTGATTAAATGAAAAATTTGCAATTAATTTTTCGACTCAAATATTTAAGATTCAGAAAGGAAGAATAAAATCATTTATTTGATTTGTGTAAATAATTTGAAATAATATTTTTACTCTTTATTGACCAGAGTAGTGTTTCCTCTACACGCGGCCATTCAGCAAAGATGAACGCAAAGGTACAACACCTCGCTAGTTTGTTTTAATTTCACTCCACGATTTGTCTGAAATAGAAATCTTTACTCATTTTAAAATTTACAATTTGCAGAAGGAGCCCATCCAAGCCGTGCAGGTCTTCGGCCGCAAGGTGAGTCGAAATTCGGCATTTCTAAGTTGTTGTTTACGTACCGGGGCCATGTGGACCCAACTCCGTCTGTCATGCCGACACCCTATTTTCTTGAATTTTACTCGATCCTTGTAGCGTAAATCAATTTTTAAGTTTACTTATTATTATTTAGTCTGATCCTACAAACTGCTGCAGTGTTTTTCTAACCTGAATGAACTTAAATTCAAAAGAAAAGAGATCAAAGAAAAAACCTGGCTTGTTTGAGCAAAAGAAATTTGCAGTGATGAGAAAATAAAATATATTTTTGGTTTTGCTTTCCTCATCTTCAATTGGGCGTAGTTATGTTGCCACATTTTGGATCAATTAAGTTCTAAAATATAATTTAAATATGAAATATATTAAAATATATGTATCCAATAAAAAATAAAAAAATTCCGCAAGGTTTTTTTTAAAAAATGTCATTCATTCGCTAATTTTACTAATTGTCTTTCAATTTCAGAAAAGTGCTACCGCCGTGGCCTATTGCAAGCTCGGCCAAGGTGTGCTGAAGGTGAACGGACGGCCACTGGAGCTTGTGGAGCCCAAAATCCTCCAATACAAACTCCAGGAACCAATCCTTCTCCTAGGAAAAGCAAGTTCTAAATTTGGTTTAAAGAGACAATTTTATTTATTTTCTTTTATTCAACAGGAAAGATTCGCGAATGTTGACATCCGAGTTCGTGTGAATGGTGGTGGTCATGTAGCTCAGGTCTACGCCATCCGTCAGGCTATTTCCAAGGCCCTCGTAGCTTACTATCAAAAGTGTAAGTAAAATAATATTATCCTATTGTTGCACCAGGCCTCCGGAAATCAACAACCTGCTTTTTACTAGGAGCAGTTTTAACCAGTTAAAGATTTCTAAATTAACTTAGGAAATTGAAATAACCAAGTGGTAAAAACTTCCCAGTTAAAATAAATAATTTGTTCTATAAAATTATAAATTATCAACCTTTCGGTGAAATAAATTTTTCCTTAAAAACTGAAGATTATAAGTTCATTTTAAAAATGCTGGTTTTCCTGAACAAAGTTTTGCACGGAAACTTAATTGAGGAATTGATTTTTATTCTTGCAGTATTTTATAAACTGATACACTTATCATGTCTATTGATTTTATATTAAGATATTTAAATTTTTTTATACCGTTGTTAGATGATCTACCTTAGGGATAAATTTCAAATTTTTGCTGTTATTGAGTTATAATTGTTGAATAAATGTTATCTTACCTAGAATTTTTGTAAATAATTGCAGATGTTGATGAGGCATCTAAGAAGGAAATCAAGGACATTCTGATTCAGTACGACCGTACTCTGCTTGTTGCCGACCCTCGTCGGTGCGAGCCCAAGAAGTTTGGAGGTCCTGGCGCTCGTGCGAGATACCAGAAATCTTATCGTTAATTTCTTTCTTTATATTCCAATAATAAAAATGTGAAATTGATTTGAAGTTAGTTTGTATTCTATAATAATATCATCTTATTCTGGGACTGATGCATTTTAAAGACAAAAATTATTTTCTTATTTTGTTATATTGAAAATTTACTTATGGAATTCACTGATATACCTATTTTATTTGAAAATATTTAAAAAATTGATCATTGAATTTGCCCTTTAGAAGAGCAACTTAGAGAGGCGCCTATTTAGACTTTACAAACTAAACAAGGGCTTGAGCAGAGTGATAGAACATCATTTTTATGATGGCTTTAATCGAAAGTACTTTCAAGTAGTGAAGGTTGAAACATTGACAGCCAGGGGGCGCGCGAATGAGTGGTCAGCGCAAAAGCGAGCGGCCGATAGCTTGGCCAGCGTCCAACACGTTAGCGGTGGCCGTCGGAGGGAAGCGGCCCTCGTGCTAAATGCGTCTGCGTGAGCAACGTGACTGCGAGTTTTGGTCCTTCGGGAGAAGATCACTGCCAGTCACTCGCTAGTCTCAGTTGCAAATAAACTGCGATTGTGTCGCGTGGCCTGCGAAAATTAGGCGCCCGGCACCATCACCGCCTTCGAGACCTCAACACAGCCGGGGGCTGTTTCAAACTACTATTTTAACTTTGTTAGGTAAATACTTTAATTTGATATTATGTGCTTCTAAAAATTAAAAAAAAATATAATGCAGCTTTTTTCATTGTAATTTTTATGTTTGAAAAAAATACAAAGATTGAACAGTTTTATATTATTTATAATGGTATGGTTTGGAATTAAATTTTTTTGCAAAATAGAGATTGGGCATGGGTTGATTGTTTGTAATGAGAATCAAATGACACGTGGGAAGTTATTAATTTTTAATAAATCGAATTTTAAAATTAGCCATCAAATAAGTTAAATCAAGTCCGACTAATGGTCAACCAACAACCCGGTTTTTACTCTTCTTGGCACGAGAACCCCTTCAAAATATCAACTTCCTTTGTCAGCGCCTTAAAACTAATAATTTTATTGTCACGCAGAACAGAATAATTTTTAACAAATCTTGACAGTTCTGAAATATCACATTACAACTCTTTACTTTTTACATAGTCAATAATAAGTAAAATAATAATTTTCATTAAAGTTGTAGATGAGAAAAATGTTAAATATTTTAATCAATTAATTTCCTTACTTTCTTATTTATCCACTTTAATATAATTGCTGAAATGAACGATAAAAGAAATCTAAATTACATTGTTTCCTAAGATTATATCGATTATATGAAATGATATTTAATATGGAAAATAAAGGATATTTATTTATTTATTTATTTATGTGTTAATTGCTTTCAAAATATATTATAATAATATTAATCGTATAATAATTAACAAACTTAATCAAAGTAGTTTCTTAATGAAAATAATTATATGATTTTAATATGTAGTGTGCTTTTTATTACAAATGCTACGCAATACAAATTCTATGAGAAAGAATAATGTGAAGAAAAGCGTAATGATTGTTTATTTTAAGTTAGTGCTACATCCTTGGAAATAATTTGCTTGTGGACGTTTTGAAGGAACAATATTTTTGGCTCCGAGAGCAGGGCCATTGAGGCGAATGACCACTCCACAAAAATACTGAGATTTTTGGCACATTGTTTGGTTTTTGGCAAACTCTTGATTTCGCATCACGCGCCAACAACAATACAATAATAATACGTCTGTTGGTAAAAATATATTTGACATCCAGTGAATTATTATACAGAAAAACTCATGTCCCCGAGATTGAATTTATTTTATAATTTTTACATCAGCCAAAACCACCTAGGTGTCAACTTCATTGACGAAGTGCTGCTATTTTTCAGCACCAAATTTCAGACAAGTCTGTCACTGGACTTAAAAGTTTCGCCGCTGCTTTGATGATATTTTGACTTCAGCTCTCTAAATTTTTGTCCCACGCCGCTTGTTGTTTACACAGCATTTTTTTGCGCTCCAGTCGGCGCGCGGACGTCAAAATCTGCGTCACTCGGTGCACATTTGAATATGGTGCCGTGAGCGAAATTCCATCATATATTTATTTAAAACGCGTTCGTCTGCTGCGCGGGGGTGTGTCGAATGCTGCTTTTACGCTTTTTCATTCAGGATGTGGAATGGAATTATTGCTGAGAAAACATAACCCAGTGTCGAGCTCTAAATTTAGCATTGTGTGCGCTGTTGGATGGTGCGGTGACTAAACTTTAAAAGCTTTTTTATTTGGTCCGGCAATAAAACGAGAGGTTTGAAATGGAGTTTTGTAGAATTATTAACTCGCGGTTCAGCTGCTTCTAAATTTATTTCTAGAGAAAGTCGTAATATCGCATAGTTTACAATTTATGAGACATGAGAATGCGAAAGGAATTTGGTTTAAAAAAATATTGCCAATTTCTAAAATAATTGATTGAATATTGATACGCAGTGAGGACTTTTCAGAATATTTCTTAAAATTTGTTCATTTAATTAATTTATTTCTCGCATGTTAATAGTTTCAAATAAAAATCTATAGTACTTATTTTAGTACTAAACTTTTTTGAAAAAATAATATGTAAAAAAATTTGTTCCTAAAGCGATGGGTCAAATATTTTTATTATAAAAATTAAACCATTTTTATCTTAATTTTAGCATTTTTTTTTTAATTCAGGACAATTTTTTTAGAAAAATTTTTTGTTCATCAATCAATGTGCTGGAGAGTCATTTAACTCGAACTAGATTTGAAATGTCAACCGTTCACAAATGATTTATTTGATTTCAGTTGCTGGTCGGCGGCTGTAGGATGATCAAAGTGGACGAGACTGACCCAGTAGGAGGTAAATAATTAAAAGTCTATTACACTCGCATTGGCATGCTGCGAGAAACAACGCTCTCGGCTGTATTTCCAACGGAGATAGAGGCCTAGGTGTCTCTGCACTTTGCTTTTCCACACACGCGGCATAAATATGCGAACATATTATCGCGCGTTGTAGTATTTACTAATGGCAGTGGCGGAATAATGAATGTAACCGCGCCGCAAAAGGGATTGCCTCACTGCGCGCTGTTGTCTTGGCCCGCGGCCAGCCCAGCTGAATTCCTCCTGCTCTCGGGCAAAATCACTCTAAATCTCGCGCCTTTGTTTACGCTCGCTGAATTCGCTTTTTACGCGTTTCATATGCATTTGACCCGCGACAAAATCACTGAATCTTTTATTTTTTGCGCGACCCTCTTCGAGAGTGGTCGCGTGTTTGCATTTTCTATAAATATTTGCGCCAATTGGCACTGCTATCTGGATGTTGGCTGCTCTGATTAAAAAACATCTCATCGCCACCTCGGTCGGGGCAGACAGAGGCGGCGGGTAAACTGAGAAAAGCGCGGCGTGAAAAATAAATTCACACTTCGGCACGACCTGCTTTTTCATTCAGGCGATAATATGAGAAGGCGAGCGAGCGAGTGGCGCACCATATTATTTTCCGCTGTTTTTATTGCGCCGACAGCTGCACCGTGTATTAGAAAATGCCGAGAGAGATAAATTCAAACGTGAGAGGCTAAACAGTCGTAGGTTTGTCTGTCTGCATTAGTGCCTCTGGAGCTAGATCGCGATAACTTTTCACTTCAACCTGTTCATACTTCAAAGTTGCGCTCTGCATTCAGTAGGAAACGAACGGTAGCAAAATAAGTAAACGTTTGAAACAAGAAACTTGGAAATTTTTTATGTTCAGGAAATTAAATGTTGAGATGCGAATTTTATTACACTTGGTTAAATGGTTTTCCAGAAATAATTTAAAATTCATAAAATTCCAGATAAAAATTTAAAAAAAAAAAACGAAGATTATGTCAACCTTCAATTTTAAAAACAGATTTTGCTGGTTTTTTAACTACAATTCAAATAATTATATTTAGTGAGAATTTTTGAAAAAAAATCCTCCTAAATCAAAAGAACAATTTCCGTTCATAAATTTCAATTTTTGGGTGGTCTTCCCGTTTATAATAACATTTGCTCAGATTTGCAAACAGGATGTAATTTTGACTGGAGGAATCGCGATTCTCAAGAGCAATTATTAGCTTTGCGCAAAAACCCAGTGTTGATCTCACTCCTCCCACTCTCGTTTTAGCCCCAAATGAATTAGCTTGAGTGGCTAATGCTCGCCTCATTAGTATATTATGCTCTCGGGTACACAACATTAATCAGTGACGAATTTATTTTGGCGAGCCTGGCGTGAGTCACCATCGCGGCTGCTAAAATGACACGAGTCTCCTCGTCGCACCTCTAGCGCATACACGTGACCGCATTCCGCATTGACGAGCTCCCAAAACTGCACTGTACCTCATCATTACCCATGGTCACACGATTATAATCAATTAAAAAACCGTTTAAGCTTTAAGAAACTTTCAGAGTAAAGTAAGCTACATATTACGTAAAAAAAAAACAAGACAAAGGAAAATTTTTAAGGAAAATCAATTTAGCAGCAAATAGTAAAAAAAAAAAAAAATTAATAAAATAATTTTTTTAAATCCTAAATAACATTTCACATGGTATAATTTCGCTTTGAAAATTAGGAAATAAATATTTAAAATTATGCTTAACGAATGACGTTCAATATTGATTACAATTTTGAAAATCTTTTACAAACATTGACAATCTAATTTCATTATTATTATATAAACATATGATTTTTCTTCTTATCATTGATGTTTCTCAGGTCATTGCAAATCGAGTGTAGCAAAATTCAAATTTGAAACTGACCTTTGTTTAGTTGCGACACAAATATAACTAGAAATAGACTGACTTTGGAAAAATCAGCTACACAAATTGATTCGCAATTAGTTCTGATCACTTTCCCGTGTTGTTGCAGAGTTGGAGCCAAGCTTCCCCTACCGAGAGGTCATCTGCAGGCGGAATGTCGACATGAAGGAGTTCTACGATCTCGAGACTGAAGTTGGCAGGTACGATTTTGATTGGGTGGCCAAGGTCTCCAATGTCAATCGTCGACGAACATTAATTGAGAAAAGATGCTCTGGCGCCGGCCGATTTGGTTATTTATCAATCCTTGGCTCGCGATCGACGCTCTCTTTAATTGGCAAACGACTTAAGCACGGGCGAATGTAGGACGCGGATTTAATGAGGCGTGACCAAAAACAAAAGCGCCAGAAGGAACGCGATAAATAATTTCGATGCACGAAGAGGACCAGTGAAGTAATCTCGATCTAATTGGCTCCGGTGACACAAAATTTCGCAAAAATTCTGATTTGATGAGTCACAAAAAGTTTTTCGGAAATAAATTTCAGTTGCGAAACGAAAACTTGAAACTTTTGCTTTGAAAGTGATCCGCGTTGGACTCTCATTCTGCGATGTTTTTATTTCACAATCAAAAGCGGGTGACGGCGAAAGTTATTAATTATGTTCGTTACTCAGTTTTAAAGAAGAAGAAGTGTTTTGAAGTCCTTGGGTTTGATACGCGGCTCGTGGCAGGAGCATAACATTATATTATGATGAGGGAAAAGCCAGACGGGAGCAAAGGCACGGGGCCGGCGCCAAACTTTTTCACGCTTTTGAGTAACACAATTTGGCGATTATTCAAGCCGTTTGCGTGCGAAATAAAAAGAACAACGCAGATGTTCCGACCAACACGGCCGCGATTGTCTCATCTCCCTGATCTTGAGCCTCGCACAATGATTCTTTCCCTCCTACCGCTCGCGCCCGCCATCAAGGCTTTTATTTACGACCGCTTTTTTTGACCAGCGCCAGTTTTTCGGTTGCAAAACTTAATTGCATGAGAAGAACCACGACGTGCGCGTATATTATAATCTCTCTTTGTGGACAATTAGTCATTGTACAGCCCTTTCCGTTCGTCATAAAAGCACCAAAATAGTCCTTCGTGTCAACCTGAGTTGCATAATGGAGGTCAATCTAAATGAAAAACAAGGTGATTTGTTCAATCATAATTCATAATTAATTTAAATTATTATTACTCAATGCTGCTCAATAACGTTGCTTCAATAAAATATCAGAAATGATGTGATAAAAAATAATTAACTATAATCTGAGTTAATATTTTATATTAAATAAAATAATAAAACTTTATATTCTATTAAAATTAGTTTCAAAATTATGAGTAGGTAGAAAATAAAAAATTGATTTTTAAATTTAGGAATTGAAATTTTGTATAAGTTTTATATAATTTTCTAACAAAATCCCACTAAAACAAAATTATTTAAATAATAATTTTATGTACAAATATATGAAAATGTTACTTTAGAAAATTATGATTTTCAATTTTCAAATTTTCTGCATTTTTTTCGAAGAGCTCATAGATAAATCAATTGATTATTATTTCTAGAAATTTTTTGGCAATAAAGCTGCAATAAACACATATGCCTCTATAGAAAATATCAGAAGAGGAAGCGGTTTGCAAACGCGATCGGCGGCGCCGCGCTTCAGCGTGCTCAGCCGCGCCTGGGCTGAAGCCGAAAATAGCGCATCGAACGGCAGACATTCCGCTTGCTCAAAGTCATTCATGGACCTTTGCGCGTTCGAAAAACACCACTCGCAGATGATTAATCGGACTGGGGCGACCCCTGAACCCTCACCCGCAAATTGGTCAGATGCATCGCGCGCGCTCGCGACCAGATTGAGACATCTGGCCGCGCTCGAGTGTCAAATGAAAACAGTTTTATCATCAGAGAGAAATAACGCACTGCAATGAGGCGCAATTGGTTATTATTAATCTTTTGCAACATTGTTGGTTTCTGTTTCGCATCACACTCATGGAAGGTCAATTGCCTAGACTTTGAGAGAAATAAAAATTAATAAAAATGGTCATGTTTATACTAATTATGATGCGAGACACAATGAATCAAGTCTAGCACATGATGATTAAAATAAATTATTTCCATTTGATGACAATAACAAAAATAACAATGGTCGCTTATTTAAAACTAGAGTAACAACTGCTGGAGATGATTAAATGAAACAGCAAAAGATTTCTGAAGTCAAAATTATGATTTTTGATTAATCTTTAGCTGGATTTTTTCCATTGCTAGCCACTTTTGGCAAATATATTGAAACTCCAGCGCCTTCTGAAGGTCGCGAGGCAACCCGTTGCTCCTCGCCATGGCGCGGGATGCCTACATTTGAAAGTCGCAGGCGACTGGTCTAAAATTTTGAGGTCGTCCTCCCGGCCTTTATTGTTTTAAATGAGCTCATTAAAGCGTTCATTAAACTTAACCATCCGCGATGGACAACAACAAAGTCAAGTTGGCATTTTGTTGAAAGCCTTCAAAGCAAACTCTTTGACTTTCGGCAATCGAAGCGCGATTCGCCTTGGCATTTCGCGCATTGCCGCGTCCGTTTGACAGTTCGCGAGATTGAGAAAAATGAGTGTCAGAAGGTCACCGATGATTTTTATTTCCGTCGCAAAATCAATCCGTCTTCGTTTGCAGCGGTGCTTAATCAACGTCGATTTGTTTGTTTTGCAGAGGGAAATTCGGCACCGTGTACAAGTGCAAAGAAAAGGCCACTGGACTCGGCCTGGCTGCGAAATTCGTGCTGACCCCGCGCAAGGAAGACAGGCGAAATGTGGAGAGGGAGGTGGATATCATGAAGGTCCTCCAGCATCCCAGACTGATTCAGCTCTACGACGCCTTTGATAATGGAAAAACTATGTGTCTCGTTTTAGAGCTGTAAGTACTCATTTTTTAACCTGCTTAAAAATTATAAAGTACTTTAAGTAAAAATTAATTTTACATGAATTTTTTCAAAGAGTTATATAAAATTATTAAGAAGCTAAAAAAATTTGGTTATGTATCGATTTCCCAAATTTAATTCAAAATTTTAAATTCATTTGTAATTTTTTTTCTTTTCTAAAGAATAATTTGAAGTCAGCTCTCTACTCTCGAGCTGGCCAGAAACAATCAATCAGTTCCACTAAGTGAAACATAATCGTAGCAATTCGGTCGGACAAATTCTTGAAGTGAATCCAAATTTTCAAAAAAGCGGTGGCCGTTGAACCCGACCGGAATCGGCTGCAAATAATGGTCGAACAGGATTTAAGCAGGCACGCAATAAAGTGACGTCACTTTGTATGTACGAAGATGGGTTTATTTTTGGTCGGTCCAGCCAGCGCGGCTTCACTCAGCGGTCAGCAAATATTCGGCAGTCCATTTTCTGCCAGCGTTGTTCATAGCCGGAGAGAAAAAACAAAGACCACTGTCGTTTCCGCTGGCTGCTTGTTTGTTGTCCTGCCGTCGCGGGTTGGAAAATAATCCGCGATGGAATGCACATGGTGATTCGCTCCGCTGGAAAGTTGCCAGTGCTTTGGTCTGAACCGAAAACCGCCGCTTTTTCTCAACAGGTTTCCTTTGCACTGGAATTCCGGCCTTTTTTAAGCGTATTATTTTGAGCCTGCAGCCAAAAGGAATTCCTTTCGTCCAGTTTCGCTTCATTTATCAAACTTTGAACTTTTTAATAAGGAAAAAAATAAACTGCAAATATTAAAAGTGCATTCTAAAAATATGTCTTGTGTTTCTTTGCCTGTGGTGAAAAATGTTGATGAAGAGCAAGAGAAAAGAAATTACTGAGAAGCACTTGGCTGACGCAGAATAAGTGGTTTACAACTTGAAAATTAATTGGACATTCAAAGCGACTCTCTGTGAAAAGTGGGTCTTTGCGCCGCAAATTCTGTCACTCTCGTAAGCGACGACTAATTCGTCCCACTTGTCCAGCGGCCGACGAGCGTGTTTTTATTTAGCGCCGGAGATGCGGCGCCGCTTGGCTGAGAAACGCATTTTTTCCCAAAATACTTTCCATTTGTCAAATTTGATAGATTTTGCGACATTTCAAAGGAATTCAAGTAAATTTATGTTTTTCTATTTCGGTTGAATGTTTTCAAATATAAGCCCTGATAAATTATTTCTATTGAACTAGCTATATAGGTCACTATTTTTTTTTATCCATCATGTTTGTCAATATTGTTTTCACGATTTTTGTAAATAATTTAGGTATAAAAGTCATAATTTAAATTAATAAAACACCTGAGTGAGAGCATTAAATAGGCACTCGAGCGCATCGTCAAGAAAATAGCCAAGCGTACTACAAAGTATGCAATGCATGGCAGATAAAACAAATAAAGACGCTCATTGTTCAACAAGCGTTTCAATTTCACTCAACCGGTACATATTCGCGTAAGCATCTCGCTTTTGCTGCTTGGACATTGAAGTTTGAACAGCGCCGATGAAGAGAATGGGACGCGAGAGGCGAGGCAAAGTGAAGGCCGACGGCCAAAATCACTCGCGAGAGAACACAGGGGTGTTTATTTTGGGGCCGAGTAGCCAAAGTCAGAGTCAGATGGCGATGCGCTTGGTCAAACGTGCGCACCACTCGGCTGTTTATCTCGCCCGTTTTGCAATCGACGCATTTTATTTTCGCCTCGAATCATCTGTAGAGAGAGAGACAAAGCCAGTGCGAACAAGGCAAACAAGTGCGACGTTCTTGCACTTTGTTTTGAAAGTCTATTCTCTACTATTTTAAAATGCTGAATAATTATATCAAAAATTCTTTCTTATTGTTAGTTCAATGGTTAGAGGTATTTTAAATTTGATCAATTTTTGTTTGCTCAATTACATTCAGTCTCTCTCCAATATTTTTTGAAATTATTTAGATTTAATTGAAGAGAATAATAGTAATAAAATGAACGTAAATAATGAAAAAATATTATTTTACTATTCTTTCACCTGGATGATAAAGATTGATTTTTTATTTAATTATTAGCGTAATTGTTTATAATTTATCAATTATTTTGGAACATGGAAGAACCTGGGAGATGAATAAATTGTAATTTATTATTTGTTTAGAATGTTTTGAATGGCGATTGTTTGAAAAACTATTATTTCGATCATTGTTTTAAAATTTGGTTGAACAAAGAACTGGTAGTGTGAAAGTTTCTAGGATCTAAAACAAAACTATTAGCGGCTAATTCTGTCCTCGAGGGCCAATTACGAGAGCCTCAGGCCATCTGCTGTCAAGGTCCTGCGGCCGAATTTTCACATTTATTAGAATCGCAGGCCTCTGTTATAAGTGTATAGTGGGTGGCGACGACAGCGCAGGGGAGAAAGGCGGCGGGCCGGCGGCAGTTTACTTACTCATCTTGGCATTGGCCTTGTTGTTTATTTAAAATCCGGGCGAAAGAGTTATTTTTCGCGACTTGAACGACTTTGCTCCAGAGCGAGAAATATGTTCTGTTTTTGCGCGTGAAGAGCAATTTGCGCGTACGTCTGCGAGAGCGAAATAATGTTTGGCCAGCAAAATGAAACGGGTCGACGTGTGTGATTTAATGATTTCGGGGGTAATTTTGGTCAGACGAGCAGAAATGTGTAATATTTCTTACGAAATGAGACGACTGGCGAAATTAAACCGCGCGTGCCTGGCAATTGCAATAATATGCGCCCACTAATGGCCTGCATTAATGGACCAATGTGCTAATTATTTCACACTCTCTGCATTATTTCTTCTGGCCTTTCAACCCACGCCGGGGAAACGGAAAGTTGCACATGTTGAAACTCGACAAGGCGCAGTTGTTGTTTACAAGAATTAAATAATGGCAATTGTCAGCACTTTGAGCAGACCGAGAGCATGTTTATTTCATTTCACTTTCATGACACTTGGAAATTTCCAACAAAATTGACAGAACTGTCACGACTGAAGCATAAACAAGTGGCGGAAATGACAGCAATAAAAAGTGGAATGAAAATTCACCACTATTATATTGTGTGACATTTCTTTAATTAAACACGATGTGAACAACATGAACTTAATTGTTTGCGTTGCCAGTGTAAAAAAATTCTTCAGAAATGTACTAATTTAAAATTTGAAATAATTTAAAACTTCTTTAAACAAACATAATATTTTTTATACAACTATTTTACTTTGGCTTTTTTGTTTCAGAATCACTGGTGGCGAATTGTTTGAGCGAGTCATCGACGACGACTTTGTACTGACGGAAAAAGCGTGTGCGGTGTTCATGAGACAAATATGCGAGGGCGTCGAATTCGTCCACAAACAAAACATTCTACACCTCGACATGAAGGTTAGCACTGCTAAATTCGCACTCTCGCCAAATTAACTCGCGATCTAGTCGAATAATCTCTCGTCGCATGCTTGGAGCCAAATGCTCGGCAAACCATTAACCTCATTACGTGCATGTATTGCTTTCAGCCGGAGAACATTTTGTGTCTGACGAGGACGGGGAACAGAATCAAAATCATCGACTTCGGTCTGGCGCGGAAGTTCGACCCGGAAAAAAAGCTGCAGGTTTTGTTTGGCACGCCCGAATTCGTCGCCCCCGAAGTAGTGAATTTCGACAAAATTGGCTTCGGCACGGACATGTGGTCTGTGGGAGTCATTTGCTATGTGCTGTAAGTACATTTTTTGCACTTGTTCGTTAATTTTATATTATTATCTTGAATTAATATAATTATGGTTGTTTGAGCAACAAGCTGTCCAGAGTTATTAGCAATAAATTTATAACTTGCTCTGTGTCTAGCCACAATTATTGCAATATTTCGTGGTGCCAAAAATTTTGCAATTTGCTCTGCTATTTTTGGTTGAATTGTTTTAATGATTAACATTATTAATAGTTGAGCTTACATTTTTGTTTTTAAATAAAACACTCACTAATTGTAAATGTAAGCAAAAAAGGAAATCAAGTTATGAGATGCAACTTTTAATTGTATATGTGTTAATAAATTATAAAATTTAATTTGTTTGAACGAACTATTTTTGCACCTAGAAGATTCTGGTCTGATAGATAAATTTGGCAAATTGATTCGTTTGCCAATTAACAGTAGGATCCGTAAATAATTGTTCCGTTTCAGCCTATCCTAATGATTTATCTTAAGCAAGTGGCATTTTAATTAAAGTGCCTTAAGTTTTCGCAGTAATGAAGATCATTTATCAATCTATTCCCATGCGCAGGCTGTCTGGACTGTCGCCATTCATGGGCGAGACTGATATCGAAACCATGGCCAACGTTACCATTGCCAACTACGACTTCGACGACGAGGCGTTCAACGAGATTTCCTCTGAGGCCAAAGACTTCATTCAGAAACTCCTTGTCAAGGACCAAAGGTATGCGAATATATTTGGTATACACTATTAAAAAAAAAAAAAAAATTAAGACGTCCGCATGGATGAGGCACTACTTCTTTATATAGATGCAATCTCTGAGCTGGAAGGCTTTTAATTAGACAGCAGTAAAAATGAATCCGTATCTTCTTCTATTTTTGAAGTCGGATTTTTAGTGATTTTGTCGTAGACAGAAGATGGACAAAAGCCCACGCATGATTTTGCTGATGCTTTTTAACCCTCTCTGCCAATTTTGAAAACTATACGCAGAGAGCACTTTTTGTTACACTGGTTTTGTTTTGTCCATTTACTTTATAAATTTTTGAAAAAAAAAAAAAAATTAACTCGCATAATAAATTTGAAAAAAAAAATTAAGGTAACAAAATAAATCTCACGCAAGAAATTTAAATTCAATGCTAATAAACAATAATGAATTTGCATTTGCACATTATTGAAAACAAGATAGATAGATCGATTGATTTTTTTTATAAATTTTACTACTAACAGCTTAGCACATTAATGGCAAATGCTTCATGTAGAGATAGAGACGTCTACATAGAATATTGCCTCATCCATTCATGGATCATTATTAACTCTGAAATGTTGATACACAAAATCTTTACTCAAATATAGCTCTCATTAAATAATTCTATTTTGTAACTTTTCTAAAATTGAATATATTGGGGGAACAATATAAATTTAAGGTTTAAGAACACGATATTTTAATTAATTCTAAAAATAAATGATTTTCTTTCATTTGAAATTAAATAGAAAATAATAAAAATAATCTTTTTGAGAATAAAAATTTACAAATAAAAAAAATATGACAATTTGACAGTTACTGAACCTGATAAAAGTATTTTCAATCAGGTTTTCTGAAGTTATTTGAAGAGAGAGCATTATTTGAGTTCTCAGAACACACAGCATGTACAAATCGCTTCTCATTTTTCTTGTCTCTAACCTGGGCTGTTTGTCTGTCCGGTGAGCAGCGCCCGTTTGACAGCGTCTGAGTGTCTGAAGCATCCGTGGTTGCGGAGGCGGTCGCCACCGGCCAATAACGCCGCCACCACCATCAAAATCCCCCCGCCCGTGGTGGTGGAGGAGCCACCCTCACCACCCCCTCTCGAGGTCACCAAGGACAACCTCCGCGGCTTCGTTGAGCGGTGGGGCGAACACCCCAACAGCCCCTACGTGTTTGACCCCACGTGTCACTCCATCTCGTTGTCCAACTGCGCCGGCATGGTCGGACAGTCCGCCCACTCAATGCGTGCGGGTTCGCCGTCGCCACATAGCTCACTTCCCAGCTCGCCAGACTCCGTGCTCGAGTTCGGTGAAGAATTCACGCACTACAGTTTCCAGGACGCACCCACCGTCGTCCACAGCCGCTTCCTGGACAAGATCATTTCGGAAAGACGCGCATCTGACAGTTGCTGTCTGGCGTCCCGGTTGTCCAGACAGCCAACCACAAATCTCGCCGATGAAATAAAACGCCTGTCTGACAGGCTATGTCGGTTGATAGCTCACGATTTGGCCAACAATAACAATAGTGCCAGTGGGCCCAAATTCCGTTTGTCGGAAATTAGTCGGGACGTTCCGAGAGCCAAACCGGACAGTCCGTTGCGTTCTCTTAGCTCTTCGTCGAGTCAGTCGGCGCCATCGTCACCAACCAGACTGTCGCCCGAACCGCAGGGGGTTGAAAACAGAAAGAGCATGCGATGGGGCCAGATTGAGATCAACATCGACAACCACAGCATCCGCAACATTCGGACAATTTTCGAGTCTTCCAGCTCAGAGTGCAAGAGTAGCAAAAAAGTTTTAGCCACAAATCAAAAGCAGTCGGTGCCTCTTAAGTCCCTCTGATTTTCGCGTTTCAATTTTCCAGTGCGCGCATGACCGCGGCCGAGTCACTGGAGCACACGTTCCTCCGCCACCCGGTTGCTGACGGGGCACTCCAGCTCAGCAAGCGCAAGCTGAAGCGCTACGTGATCAAGAAGCGATGGGCCAAAGCGGTCAACATGATAGTCGCCTTGCAACGCATGGGCGCAAAACTCGACCTGTGACCTCCTCTCGAGTGCTCTTGACTGTGCCAAAAGACAGGACTTCTTCCTTCTTATCATTGATGTAAATAAAAGTAACTCTTGATTTTGGAATTTCACTTCTAAGTAAGTCCCTGCTGACAAATAGTTATTTGTTTCTTTTCTATAAATAAATTTGCCTTCGCAGCATTTTTGCTTATTCCATATTGGACTATTTTCAGGCAAAGCGCAAAATAAGAAATACCTAATTGAAATTTTGAAACCCTTTGGTGATACTGTAAATTTTTTAAATGATTAAATTTTATGTGTAAAAATGTAAATTGTCAATAAATAATAGTATTTAAAAACATTATGTTTTTATTCTCAAAATTTGTCACCTTTTTAAACACATAGGCATTTATAACTTGTCCACAGATTTACAAAGTCTCCGCAAGTATGCAGTGTGTGCATAACATTTAGTAGTTCATACAAAATGCAACTGATATAGAAAAATGTCGAATAAATCTAGCTGTCCTTTGGACAACTGATAGAAAATTAAAATTCAAATATTACGTGCCAGAAGAACTTTTTACCTAAAAGAAGTGCTGGTCGCCTTTGAAGCCCTTGGGAATGGAGTGACCCTGAGCCTTCAACTTTGCCTGCAGTTTCTTTGACTTGTTGACTGGAGAATTTTAAAGCTTACTAATTAGAACTTGATTGCAACAGATATTTATAATTTACCATCAATTTTAGTATTCTTGCCAATGCTAAACTGCTGTTTCCATTTTCTTGCTTCCTTGGCACTGACGAATCCTCTCATTGAGGACTCATCGAGAGGCACCAGACCAAAGTTGGTGGGACCTTCTACTTCCAGAGGGATGAAATCCTCAGAAAACTTAGTTTCTGAAAATAATTTGAATTATTTGCATTACATAAATTTTTGGAAAGTTTTATGAACAATAAATTATGATTCAAATACATCAATAAGGTCATCTTACTTTTAGGCTTCACTTGCTCCTCTTCATGTACTTTGTATTTGTTCTTTTTCTTCTTTTTGGTTTTCTTCTTGCTTTCTCCCAACTTGTCTAAAGTTTCCAGCTCCTCCAAAATACTGTCAGGAATTTTCTTTTGTGCAGCCCACTCTGCATGCAAGTATAACATTTAAGATTTTTTCTCGAACAATTGAACAACATACCTGTCTCATTTTCTTCTACTTTCTTCTCCTCCTCTTTTTTCTGCAACTCGTCTTGTATCTTTCCCTCCCTTGCCAATTTGTCTCTCTTCTTCTTCTTCTTTGCCTTAAGGACAATTTCTTCTTCACCTAGCTCTCCTGCTTTGGCAGCCTTTGATTCTAGTTTCCTTTTTTCCTTTCTCTTCTTATTCTTTTCTTTTTTGGCCAATTTAATAAGCTGAATAGCTTCAATTTCTTTCTGAATCAATTGCTCAACAGATATCTTAGACGTCTGGACGCTGACCTCTTCAGGTGCGTCTTCTGAATCATCACTTTCATGTCCTTTTGACTCCTGCACTTTGATAGGTTTTTCATTTTCCTTAACATCCATCAGCATCACATTATCTTCATCTTTTTCTACTTCTTTCTTACTTTTAGCTTTCCTTTTCTTAGGACTTCCACATTCATCTACTTCTTGTGGTTTAGTATCTGCAGCTACATCAACCTCCATGATGGAATCAGACCTCTCCTCCTCTTCACCTTCCATTAGTTCAGCATCACCAACAATGCTCTTCTTTTCTTTGCGCCTTTTCTTCGGAGATTTGCTTGGAGAGGTAAATTTCTCTGCTTCAATGCGTTTTTCAGGAGATTTTACAGGTACTCCTTTGCCAAAAACCTCATCACTCTTTTGACCCTTCTTAAGAGACTTGCTTGGCGAGGAAGGTTCTTGAATTTTGGTTTCAGCATTTTTCCTAGGAGAGTCTACTTCAATGTCTTCCACTTTCTGTTTTATTCTCTTCAACTTGGTTGGAGAGGAAGGGTTTTCTCTTTCTTCCAAAGTTGACTCGTCGGGCAACTTTACAGGCGATTCCCTTCCATGTTTCTTTTCTTTCTGCACTGACGTCTTCACTTTGCCCAACTTGGATTCATCAAAGCTTTCCGACTCATCAGTATCTGTTACACTCCAGTTAAACATGGCTTTCTGCTGCTTTTGTTTCCTTTCAGTGCTCGACAGTAGCTTCTTCTCAGAAATAGGTGATGCTTTGGTGAGGCTAAGTCTCATTGGGCTCGCAACAGCTCCACCTCTTTTAATCTTGATATTGGCCACCCTCTGGTCTTCTGTTCCAACGACAGCATTGATTTCCATAGATATTATCTTCAGACTGTTGTCCATCAAGTTTTTCAAATAATTTTTCTTGGCTGCAGAACTGGGAGTCAAAGATTTGCTTCTTCTTTTTTTGAGCTGCCTTGGTGTATTCTGTCTTGTTTCGCAACTAGAGGAACTTTCTGGTATCTGTAATCAGACAATTAAAAAAATTAACTGTGTTTACAAAAGTATTTATTACAATAAATACTTTTAGAATAGATAAAAAAGGTAACCTAAAGCCTGATTTGTATGTCAATGGTATTTGAAAATTAAATTAATAAATTAACCTAAAGCCAGCCCATTCAATAAAAATAATGTGTAAGTGGTTTAAAGAACATCATACCTTAATTTTCTCTAACATTACCCTTGGGCATGATGAGCTGAGCTTTTCATCATCTTTCATGTCTTCAACATATTGATCGAAACTTTGATCACTTCCCTCCTTGAAAAAAAAACAGATCCAGATTGAACAAAATATGATTCAAATTTTAAGAAGTCCCATGTGCAATTAAAAGTGACTTGAACATCAAGCAAAATAGGAAAACAGTTGCAAATTAAGAGCATATCCCTCACAATGCTAGATGGCAACTGAATTCTCATGCATTTTATTACACGCTTTATACTCTCAACTTCAAGCTCGTTTAATGCACTGATGCACTTTTTTGTAAATATGAAAGAAATTTGATATCATTAAACTATTTTAAGTTTGAGAGGATTAAATATGCTTGACATTGGATAAAAAATTGCTTACCTCATCAGCACTTTCAGGGACAAGTGTTTTATTTTGAGACCCTCCAGCATTGTCCTGTTGATTTAAAAATAATAAATTATATAACTTGATTTTTATTTTTAACTTACATCGGAACAATAGTAGTCTGCTCCACCATCATTTAAATCCCAATCCTTCTCTACTGTGCATTCATCAGAAGCTGTGTCATCAGCTCCTTTCTCTTGGTGCTTTTCCTGGCTTAATACAGCAAGACCACTGCTAAGGAGGTCATCTTCTTCTTCTTCCTGACTTTCCTCATTTTCCACATTTGTGTTGATGTCTTCTGTTGTTAAACTACCAAGATAACCTTTTTCATTCAGAGTCCTAGCATTTTCTTCAGCAGGATCATCTGCAGAGCCTTTTTCCAATTCTATGTCATCATTAACCTGCTTCATATGCGAAAAAATATTGATGAAAATGCAATGAATTCAAATTTAACTAACCATTAAATTGGGGACATCCTTATCCTCTCCATCTGTTGGTTTAGAACTCTCGTCCTTGGGCTCATCAGCATTTTCTGTGCTTATCAATTCTTTACACAATATTAAAGCATTATTTGGTGACATCATTAGCATTGGCTCTTGGCTCGATGGCAGAGGCTCGGCCAACTACTCAGGATTTTTTCTACTTGTAAAAATATGCCATTTTTATTTTAAATTATTTACCAAAGATTGCTGGGACATGACATCCTGCTTCTGAGCATCCTCTTCTTCATCATCTTCAGTTTCAATGTCTGTATCCTAAAAAAATGTACGAAGGTTACTTTTTCAAACATTCTTCTTTTCCACTTGAAAGACTAAGGCACCTTGGAATTTGTTTGCTTAGATGGTTTCTTGGTACTGGTCTTAAACTTTTTCTTAGCGCTTAACAACTGATCAGTAAGCTTTAAAACACTTTCATCAATTTTGACCCTTGATCTGGTAGCAAAGGCTGGGCTCTGCGGGGCTGGTGATGCTGCAATGGTCTTCAGCGGAGTCTGCACTACGTGTATTGTGACGTTTGCTGGAAAAAATGAAGCACAAGATAAATAATTAAAAAATGTGTCCCATTATGTGATCATATCAGGCTATTGGAAAAAAATCAACAGAAAACTCACGCTTAAAGTCAAGATCAAGATTGCGGTTGGATTTCCTAGAAGCTCGAGATCTTGTCGGTGTTTCACTCATTTTGAAACTTTGAAAGCCACTTAAATTCAATTTATTTTATATCTTCATTTAGCTCTTTGATGCTATGCTTAAAATTATTGTAAGCACGGCGAAACTTAAGGAATATACTGAAAAATGTGAAATTAATATTCACAAAAACAAACAACCCGCAAGCCGACGGCGGAGCACATGGTTGAAATCAAAAAGGCGGTAGATTTGCGATTAATCGTAATTTAGAAACTAACCGGTTGTTCTTTCCTCAAAAAGCTCAGGTTTTTCTCCGGTTCTTTGAAAAATCTACATATTACCGGTTATTTTTTGCCGGTATTGAGTAAACCACGTGGGACGAACGAGAAGGAAACAAAAACAAAAAGGACCTGAGAAGGCTTGTTACCGCATCCATACAATTTTCATTAAATTTTTCCGTTTTGAAAGCTTTCCGGAGTGAAATTTCTGAGCTCCAAAAATGGTTCGTAAAAAGATTGACAACAGAATTCGACTTCTGATTGAAAATGGAGTCAAACTTGGGCACAGAACAATGTTCGCCATCGTCGGCGACAAGGGCCGTGACCAGGTATGTATTATCATCTCATCGCATCACCCATTCACCCAATTTTTTTTAATTATCTGACTTAAAAAATAAATCTTCAGGTCGTTATTCTCCATCACATGCTGTCCAAAGCAGCGATCAAAGCGAGGCCGAGTGTTTTGTGGTGCTACAAAAAAGAGTTGGGATTCAGCAGGTTGGTTGGAAAATTTTAAAGCAAATGTTTTCGTTATTATTAAAATACATAAATGACATACATACAATAAATTTTATTCTATTGCAGCAACCGAAAGAAAAGAATGAAGCAGCTCCAAAAGAAAATCAAAACTGGAAAACTGAATGTTAACGAGGACGACCCTTTTGAGCTTTTTATATCATCAACAGACATCAGATATTGTTATTACTCTGAAACGCACAAAATCTTAGGCCAGACTTATGGAATGTGCATTTTACAAGTAATATTTATTTTTCTATTTCAAATAAGAAATTAAAATAAAAAATATTCAAGGACTTCGAAGCACTTACGCCAAATCTGCTGGCACGAACGGTAGAGACGGTTGAAGGTGGTGGCCTGGTCATTCTACTTTTGAAAAGTGTCGAATCATTGCGACAGCTTTACACTATGTCCATGGACGTTCACGAGCGATTCCGTACAGAGGCTCACCAAGATGTGGTTTGCCGATTTAACGAAAGGTTTGATTATTTTCAAATTATAACGGATATTTGACTGTAACATTTTAGATTTTTGCTCTCTCTTTCTTCAAATAAGAGGTGCTTAGTTGTTGATGACCAACTCTCAGTTCTGCCACTGTCCTCACACGTCCTGAATCTAGAACCTGTGGGAGAAGTTCCCATTCCCGAAAGCGAGAATGAATTGCTGACCCTGAAAGAAAGTCTACAAGACACTCAACCTGTAGGAGCGCTGGCCAACATTTGCCAAACCCTAGACCAAGCCAGTGCTCTTTTAAAATTCATCGAAGCAATTTCGGAAAAGTCGCTCAGGTCAACTGTGTCCTTGACCGCAGCAAGAGGTCGGGGAAAGTCCGCAGCCCTCGGGCTTGCAATCGCTGGCGCTGTTGGTTTTGGCTATTCTAACATTTTTGTGACAAGTCCCAGCCCTGAAAACTTGAAGACACTCTTTGAATTTGTTTTCAAAGGTAATTTTGGAATATTTGAATTATTATAATTTTTTAACTTATTTTTTTTGCAGGACTGGATGCTTTAGAGTATCAGGAGCACTTGGATTATGATTTGGTCCAGTCTTCAAACCCCGAGTTTAACAAAGCTGTAGTGCGAGTCAATATTTTCCGAGACCACAGACAAACCATCCAATACATTCATCCCACGGATGCCCAAAAACTCGGCCAAGCTGAGCTTTTGGTCATTGACGAAGCAGCTGCAATTCCACTGCCCTATGTCAAAAGCTTGTTAGGGCCATACCTAGTATTCCTTTCGTCTACCATCAATGGGTTTGTTTTTCAAAACTCCTTAAATTTAAATGCCTTATAATTTTTTTTCTCAAATTTTAGGTATGAAGGGACTGGACGGTCATTGTCTCTGAAACTTATAAAACAGCTTCGAGTGCAGGCAGCACCGATCGGAGAAAACATGAACAAGCAAAAATCCACTAGTGCTGCTACAGGAAGAGTTCTTCAGGAGGTGGTCTTGAACGAATCAATTCGCTACAAGCCAGGAGATGAAGTGGAAAAGTGGCTCACAGAAGTTCTCTGCCTTGATGTGACATCCATTGCTCCGGTGATGTCAGGTTGCCCACCACCTGAGAATTGCGAACTTTACTATATCAACAGGTATTGTGTAGAATGATTTTATGGTTTTGTTTTTATTAAATTTCTGCCCAAATAGGGACACCCTCTTCTGCTACCACAAAGCATCTGAAGCTTTCCTGCACAGGATCATGGCACTCTACGTTGCCTCTCATTACAAGGTAAATTTTTGTTAATAATGAAATCCAAATAATCACAATTATTCCGCAGAATACACCAAATGACCTCCAAATGTTGTCTGATGCGCCTGCTCATCACTTGTTCTGTTTGCTTGGACCAGTCGACCCTAACCAAAAGAAGCTACCTGAAGTTCTGGTCGTGGTTCAGGTTTGCCTCGAAGGTGTCATTTCCAAAGAGACAATTGCTAGTGGTCTCCAGAGAGGGAAAAAGGCGGCTGGTGACTTGATCCCTTGGACTGTTGCCCAGCAATACCAAGATAAGGAATTCCCTAATTTGAGTGGCGCTCGTATTGTGCGAATCGCCACTAATCCAGACTACCAGGGAATGGGCTACGGGACTCGAGCTCTTGAAATTTTGAAGCAGTACTACAATATGAAGATTCCAAGTATTGATGAAGAGAGCAGACCTATTTGCGCAATTGAAGCCGTTGAATCCGAAAGTGTGGGACTCCTTGATGAAGTTATTGGTATTTTCTATTTTTATTAAAAAAATTTATGTTCCGTTAATTTTAATTTCGAATAAATATTAGAACCACGTAAAAGTCTTCCCCCGCTTCTGCTGAAACTGAGTGAAAGGCCTCCTGAGCGTCTTGACTACATTGGTGTGTCATTTGGCTTGACTGAGGAGCTTTTGAAGTTTTGGAAAAAGAGCCAGTTTGTGCCTGTGTATCTCAGGTAGTCACTCCAAGCAAATGTTGGAACCATTATTAATTATTTCAACAGGCAAACTCCAAATGAGCTTACTGGAGAACATTCTTGCATTATGCTTCATGTGATGGAGGAAGAAAATAGCCAGGGGTTGTCCTGGCTAAAAGAATTCTGGACAGATTTCCGGCGCCGTTTCATTTCCCTTTTGGGATATCAATTCCGAACATTCACCCCTTCCTTTGCTCTTAGCGTCCTCCAAAATAAGTTGTGGAAAGATGACCACAGAAGTAAGTAATTCAAACTTTTATCTGGCCTTAACTAACAATTAAAAATAGATCTTTCCTCTTCCGAGATGGACGTCCACTTGACACAGTACGACATGAAAAGGCTGGAGATGTATTGTAATAACATGGTAGATTATCACCTCATTATGGACTTGATGCCAACATTGTCCCGACTTTACTTTCAAAAATGGCTTGGAGATACACACCTCTCTGCTGTTCAAGCTGTAAAATTTATTTGCCTTTCCTATAAAGATTGTTTTTATACGGTTCATGTTTAGGCAATTTTACTTGGAGTTGGCCTTCAGCATAGAACAGTTGACGACATTTCCGGTGAACTTGATGTGCCATCTTCCCAGCTGCTTGGTCTCTTCAATCGAACCATTAGGAAGTTATTGACATACCTCAGGGGTATTGTCGAACAGTCTGCCGAGGCTCAGTTGATGCCTGTTCCAGTCAGAAGTGATGAAAAATCAATGAGACCAGTAGAAAAGACGCTTGAAAATGAATTGGACGAAGTGGCTAAGGTGATTAAATATTTTACTTATTAAATTCTTAAAATTAAATTGGACTTTTGTTTAAAGGATCTCAAAGCTAAGCAGATGAAGCAGCTTGAGGCTCTGAAGAAAGAAAATCTTGCCCAATACGCCATTAAAGGCTCTGAACAGGAGTGGGATAAAGCCCTGACAGGATCAGTCACCAAGAGCATGATCACAGTCAAAAGGTGAGATAAAGAAAAATTCTGGTTTTGCTGTAATTTTTCATTGATTGATGCATTTTTAGTGGACAAAAACGGATCAACGATGAATCTGGATCCATCCTTGAAAAGGCAGTAGAACTTTCATACAAGAAGAAGAAGAAGAAATTTGTCAAAAAATAAGGCCCCCATCAAAATAGATGAGTACAATATTTGTCTTTAAATAAAAACTTCATTTTCTGGTTAATTTAATATCGAAGTATAATTTGAAATCAACATTAGTCACTTCTTCTATTTTTACCCATGAACTGGGCAGGGTTCCATTAATACAATTTCATTAACCTTAAAATTATTCATTATAAAAATGTGGTTTGAATTTAAATTGGCAGATATTTGCATTTCATATTATATATTATACAAAGTTAGTACAAGAAATTTGAGAATTTCCCATAAGATAACATAAACAGCATGTCAATTTCCTCCAGTATTTATTAGGTCGGACTTTTAATTACTTTGAATCTTTTGCATTAAAAGAATTTAATGAATCATTCCAATTATTTAATTTAATTCATTTCTTAGTTTACGATCAGTAAACGGCGAGACTAGTGTAGACTTTATTTTAACAATCGCATGCTTTTTATCATGCATAACGCATAACTGATAAAATGCTGGCCATATACAGGATATATGGCTTTATCAAAGTTGCTACCGAAAGAGTGTAAAGCATTTCCCCTAAGGAGCAGTTTGCAGGAGATTTTTTTTTAAGAAATATGCTACAATTTGATAACTAAAGAAAATCTCGCTCAGATCTTTCCTAGTAAATTTCAAATATACTTGGTTTCAGAGTTTTTTTACTGACTTTATTATCTCGTTAAACTTAATTTTAAACACAGTAAAAGGAAATTTTTGAAACAGATTTTTAATATTTAATTGGAGATAACTTAGAATATTAAAAAAATATTAATATCCCTTCATATTTTTTTAATTATTCTTTGAAATGTTTAAGAATATAATATTAAAAAAAAAAAATCATAAAACTAAACTTTTTCTTATTTGATCCTGAACGTCTTCGAGAGTACCCATTTCTTCAATTGAGTTTTATTTCAATCAATTATATGGTAACTATTTTGTGCAATAGAAGAACCAACATGCAACTATAGAAAAGTATCAAAATTAAAAAAAAATGATAAAATAATTTATTTACTCTTAAACCAAAAGAAACTATTTTTTAGAGGCAGGTGGCTGTTCTTCTGTTTATTTCCAAGACGATCCTGTGCTTTTCCTTTAGTTTGCACATGGTTAACTTCCGTGAGAGTAAAATCTGCAAGCTGCAGTTTAAGCTTTTCGTTGCAGCAGCCGCGTGTGCCGCGAAAACAAAACAATCGGCAATCTCAACACCTTTTGTTTTTGTCTGCGCGATTTCCTCGAATTGTGCGGTTTGGCGGGCACCTGTTGCAGCGCCCCTTGCCAGGTTTTTGCACCCGAAAAATTAGCATGGCACCTTTGCGGCGGCCCCTTGCGAGAACAATGCCGCACACCTTGCAATAATTAGGGGACAGCAGGTGGCGGGGCGGCAACGGAGCGTGACCAGATTCTGAGACGATCGTCTCCGTATTATCTCTCGCGCGCAGGTGAGAGAAAGAGCTGCGGTTCATCTCGAACAACAATGACGCAATGAATGACGTGTTCGCGGCATGACTCACCGCTGCTTTTTTCTGGCGGGCCATAAACGTTCTCTGACGCCAAGTGACGTCACTGGTGCCCACCCAGCCCAATTTCTCTCTGCCGGTCGCGCGATGCATATTATTTTATTTTCGGGTCAAGGCGCGCCGAAATATTATGCAGCTTGGATGCATTTCGGATTTTGGAAATGTCGCGGTCACGGGTTTTGCAAGGGTCCTTTGGGCTCTTGTTATTTTCAAGTGCAACCGATCCGAATAAACAAGAGTCAAAATACCGTGCGGCTGGCCTTGAAAGCGAACTTGCTCCTGGCACGTAGATGCAACCTCCGAATTGATAGGCGCACCTTTTTTTCGCTGGCCTTATAGTTTCAAACGTACCTAATTATTTAAAATGCCTATTGAATTAAAGCACATCAAATCTTTCGTATAAAAATATAAATTAATGAAGTTCAATCACTGTAAAGGAAGATATTTTCTTCAGTTTTCTGCTGGCTATGAAATTTATATTAAAATTTAAAATATGATTGGAAAATAATAATTTCTTAATATTAATTTCAATCAAACGTCAAATGATCAAAGTATCAAAACCTGTGGTTAACCATATAAGTGGTTTCCGGGAAACACTTATCAATTCTGGAATAAAGAGTTGATTTTTTTTTGTCCAAAAATGTATTATCAGACAATCAATGCGCATTGTGAGTAACAGTGTAAATTGGTGCTCTGGATTTTCCATGTTTTCTGTTTAAAGCGATAAATAAAAGAAACAATATTCAATATCTTACAGTAAATTTAAATAAAAAATTTATGTTTACAACAATTCGCGGTGACTGTTGAGTTATGATAATTATGGGTCTCTGGTTTCAGTTCTGGCTCTCTGAGTACAGGACCGGAACTGAAAGCATGCGTTTTATTAAATTCAAAGAAAGCTAGGATTTGAATTAAAAATTTTCATAGATTTTGCTATAACGGAAAATTAAAAATATTTTATCAGAACATCACTCAACCTCTTTAAATTTTAGGTGCGGACCAATATAATTTCAGCGGCTCAAATTTGAAAGTTGAAATCGACCATAATAATTAATAAATAAGTTTAATTTCTATCAAAAGGTAAAAATTGTTCTGCTCCTATTTACTTTTAACTTTACAAAATTGGCATCCTCTGCACTTAAAGCTACAAGTAAAGCAGCTACCTTACCACAAGGGGACAAGGTCAGCAGTCCGCGGCTTTCTCATTTTATCGCACTTTTTGGTTTGGCGCAATCAAAACTTTTCTGCGGTTTCAATTTAAAATTCATTGTACTGAGTAATTTACTATCAATCTTATATAATCTACTTGTAATAAGGCCAACCATTTACCCTACTAAATGCGACACAAGTTTTGCCATGTAAATCATTTAATTTTTCACACTATAGTGTTAATAATCAAGACGCTGCTCAGTTTTGCTACTCTTTTGAAGATTACGTTCGTTTTGAACATATTTCCACCATGGGGTGGGAAGCCTTCATGAAAAACAGGGTGGGCACGTGTATATGTCATTGAGGGTGGTCTGCGCGATTAGCCTGTAGAACGTCTTAACGCAGCCACTTTTCTCACACTATGCCAGAGGGCAATAAATAATCCGCTTATCGCAGACACGAATTGGCTACACATGGTCATTTGAATAGTGCGTTTGGCGTGGTGTGTTTTTGCTGATTGAGATAAACACACTTGGAACGCAGATTGCAGCTTTTGTAGTTGGACGGGGGGAAACCATGGGACTTTTCAAGTCATGCTTGAACTCGCGACAAAACAGCCCCCGTATCACTAAACTTCCGCGCGTAGAGATTAAAGAAATGTTCCACGTGCCTGCGGAAAACTATAAATCACAACAGATGTTGAGAGTTTTATATATATACTGAACAATCTAACACTTACATTGTTGCCGTTTGATTGCTAAATGTTTGCTTAGTTTGCTAACAAAATACCATTAATCTCTTTCAATTAGGCGCACAAACCTTGCTTCTCAATTAACTATACAGACAAGCATGGCAAGTTGGGGAGTTGGAACTATGAATGCTTAGAAAAAAAAATACCGTTACTCATCTCCTCTTCTTAAAAGGGAGAAAAATAAGAGAAAAAATCGATCCTTATATAAATAACATAATACTCATGCCGGATTTTTTTTTATCAAGTTACAAGTTGCCTTTCAAAACAAGCCGCATTGTGTATTTTTATTTTGTCTGGAATTTCGTAGGGAATGCAATATTTATAATAATATTATATTAGTATCGCACAACCACAAGATAATAAATATTTTATCAAAACATGATATTAAATAAAACAAGATAAATTAAATTCATTATTCAACTGGGGCCGCACTGGGGGAAAAAATTTTTATTTTATGAAGTTTTGACGGAGTGCGTTTCCACAGGGTTTTAAATGAAGCACCTAGAAAATAATTTCCCTCTTAATAATATACTTCTCCAACTTCAATTTTTTTATTTAATTTAGCGAAATGCATTATGTTTGGGTATTAGATAGAGTATTTATTGAACACAACTAGGTGTACAACGGGTGTCTAAAGCTAATTTGTCTTCCTAAAATTAATTTTACAATTAAGCTTGTTTCGATAATTATTACAAAGTACAAAATTAGTTAATTTTGATTTTTGCAGCCTCTCTTAGGCTTAGTTTTCGTTCATTACATTCAAGAATATGATATTGTGAACATTTCTTACCGCAGTGCTTGCATTCACAATCTATTGTCGCTTGAGAATGAAAATTTTTATTCTTACAAAATAAATAGTGGTACCCGTGACAGGCAAATCTCGTAAACACTTGGCGATCACTGAACATTGCACATTGCCAATTTTTATTCTTCATAGTTTCTGTCTCGTAGAACTCATCACATATCTCAAGTTTGTTTAAATATTTAGACACACAAAATTTCTGGAATGCTTCAGTTTCAGTTAGAGAATATTTTACCTGTAAGTCCGATACAAAGAGATCAGTGTCAACTAATTCATACACAAATCTAGATCTAATATACTTGGACAGTCCTAAAACTCTTTTTAAATATCTTGTTTTGACTTTTTCAAGATTTTCAAAATCAGTCTTTGTTAGGAAAGGCCATATTTCTTCAATGCCGTAGGACGCAATTGGGGAAATTTTTAGATCAAATAGCTTGTGTGCTGTTTCAATGGATAATTGTTTTAGTTCTCGTATATTATAAGTGGCCAGCAATGCAGCTCTTGTTCTTTTTTCAATGTGCTTTCCAAAAGAGATTCCTGATGGTTGAAAAGTAACTCCTAAATATGTAAACTCAGCAACTCTCTCTATTTCAATTCCACCTAAATCTAGGCGGTCACTTAATGCATATTTTCCTAGACCCTTATTTCTAAATTTCATGAATTTGCACTTTTCCAAGTTAAGTTTCAAACTGCGTTTTAACAAAAATTCTTTCATTCTGGCTAAAGCAATTTTCAAGTCACTTAATTTTTCTGAGGTTAAAACAATATCATCTGCATAATAAATGGCTTTCACGTTTGGCAAATCTCGTAGAATATTATTTATATCAGCTAAAGAGTAATTGAACAGAAATGGGGACGTGCATCCCCCCTGTCTTACCCCATTTGATTGTGTAATAAGTTTTGATACTGTTACTCCATCTACTATTCTCAAGAAATTTAAGTCTAAGTTGTGAGCTAAATAATTTAACTCCGTGAACGTTAGCTTCTTGCTTTCTATTAACTTCTTAAAAATAAACGCCCTATCTATTGAGTCAAAAGCTTTACTTACATCCAAAAATAAGGCATATAAGGGTGATTTCTTCTTATAAACTGTCTCTTGAATGTTATTAACTAAGGACTTAATTGCCTGTAAAGTGGATTTTCCTTTCACAAAACCATATTGATTGCCTGGAATCTCGTGAATCAAAGATGAGTAGATACGTGCATGCAGTACACGATCTAACAGATTGTAAAAAGCCGAACTAATACATATTCCTCTATATGAATTTGTATTTTCCGCGTCCCCTTTTCCCTTATACAAGAGTTTTAGATTTGACTGCCTCCATTCCTCTGGACATGTTCCTAGCTCCAAGCATTTGGTGAAAAATTGCGTTATTTCGGGGAGTAAGGATTCAACAAGTAGTTTAATATTTTCATTCTTCACTTTGTCAGGTCCAGGGGATTTCCCGTTTTTCATTTTCTTTAATGCTAACAAAACTTCTTCTTCCATAATAGGTGAAAAATTTATATCATTTCTGTAATCTACTATCATCTCTTTCAGATTTAAAGATTCATTTTCACTCAATTTTTTCTCGTTGAAAATTTTTTCAAAATTGCACTCCCATTCATCCATCATTATATTGTTTGTATTGTAAAAACTTTTGCTCAACTTGAGAATTTTATAGCACTTATTCTGCTCCGCCTCTTTTAAAATGTCCAACTCCTTCATTTGCACAAAAGCGTTCTTCTTCATTTCACACACATTTTTGTAATTTCTTTTTATTGCGGTATAGTGCGGTAATAGAATCTTGATTATACTAGTTACATTTAAACTTTCAGCCACTTCCAAGCACTCTCTCCATTCGTTCAATTTCTGTTTTAATTCGTAGCATTCAGAATCAAACCACGGTTGACTAATCCGTTCAGTTTGCCTACGAGGAATGTCGGCCTCTTTCATAATATTTATCATATTTTTATAAAACTCTTCAACGTCCCCCTTTTCCAGATTTGTTCTTAGAATATTTTTATATTTAGTCTCAATAAGCTCTTTAAGTATGTTTTCATCTAATTTAAAATTTTTCTTATTCAAAGACATGTCCCCATTTCTGTTCTTTTGTTTTGTGAAATTAAATTCTATTGAAATAAAATTATGTTTTCTTATGGTTGGGCAAATTTTAAAATTTTCGGTGTAAATTTTTGGCCCTTTGAAGATTAAATCAACCACACTATGACCATTACTACAGTCGTAGGTACTTTTATATGGATATTCATTTACTATTGTCAGACTGTTTTCCTCAGCAAAATCAAGCAGCGAGTCAATTTTTCTGTTTTTAGTATCCAGTCGGCAATTAAAGTCTCCAGCCAAAATGAAATTTTCAAAATTTTCAACATATTTAAGGATTGAGAGAAGTTCATTAGTCACTGTTGTAGAACGTATCTTCGGATTTAAATAGCATGTTACTACTGTAATGTCATCAAAATTTAGAATTATGAAGTTTTCCAAATATTTCACATTTAGTAAATTTCCTAACCTAGAATTAAAATACACGGAAATTCCCCTCATCGGTCGCCCTGCCTCCTTTTGTGAAGCTAAAACTTGCCTTGAATAAAAATGTTATGTTTGGGTATTGCAAAATATTTACCGCAAAATAAACCAATAATAATTATTCGAAGTAGAGTTAAAAAAATAGAGCATTGATTGTTATAATTATTTTTTTTTCTACGGCTAAAAATTAATTGATATAATGTATTTAACAATAATTTGTGATAATATTATAGCCAATAGTATGTGCTTGTATAGCGAATTTTAAAATTTTCATTAAAAATTCACTTGAAATGAAATTGCTATGCCATGTGTTATTGCAAGTTGCATACTAACTTCCATCAAGTTGGAATCTATCATCTCAAAAATGTAGATTGGAAGATTTATTTTACTTGAAAGTAAATTATTATTTATCAAGTAATCAGCAACAATTATCAATTATCTTAATCTTATTATCTTCTAAATTTTTTTCTTACAAGTTTTGGGACAAATTATTAAATAATCACAATTTTTTTTATTATGAGAAATTTTCTTTAGGAAATCTGAAAAGTAAATATTATAACGCCAAATTTGTATACGGCGCAAAATACTGTCAACAATTTCTGGAACCCACTTCCGAATTCACGGAAGCTGATCCAAAAAAGCGCCGTATCAAAAATTCAACTCGTCGGAGGAGGAGGAGATAATTGAGTGAATCACCACCTGTAACCGGCTCGGCTCTCACCTATGAAAAAACGACATAAGCACGCGAGCCGCGTGTTTTCATTGCGTTGTAAACATTCTCTCTCTTCCAAGAACCGGCTCGGCGATAACGCGGCTATTGGCTATCAGAACCACTGACGTCAGTGGCGGCAGCCAGTGGGAGCAGGCGCGACTCGGGAAGGCCCCGGCAGCGCCAAACACAGCACCGCTGCACTCCACATGGCCCGCGAGCTCGCCAGCTATAATCAGTACACAGCGCGCGATAGAACACATTTGACTCATGCCGCCCGTAGAGTGCACGTCTTTGGTCAACGGTGCCCAGGCACCCCAACTCCAAGCCCTCTCACCCCTCGTGGATGAGTTCAACTACAACCCCTTTTTCATGGATCATCAGCAACAGGTTTTCCTGTCCAGTGCAGCCCTGCCAGAGCACTACCTCCACCATGTAAGTACAAATTTACAAAATTTATTTATTTATTTGTTTTCATTTTAAGGGTTCAATTATTTAGGAAAAATTTTAGTGTCAAAATTATCTCTATATGAATTAAGAGCTTTAAATTTAAGTTTGAGATTTTAGATTAGGTTTTTTTTTCATTTTCCTTGTTTCGGTTGCTATTTTTATTCAAAAACTCTTGGTGGTCATGAGAGGTCAAGTTTTTCAGTTAACCATTTTCCTTTGCCACATTAGAGTTTTGTTATCTCGCTCGCGACAGACGGTCTCGTGTGCTTTATTTTCGTTTTCCTTGTCTTTCGCTGCCCTCTTCCCTTGTCGTCATTAAGTTTTAATCAGCACGTCGCCCAATTTTATTTTTTTTTTTATCGCGGTAGCGACGTGGTCATTCATGAACTCAATTATTATTTGCCACGGCGGTGGGCTCCATGCTGCGGTACAAGGAAAATGCGCGTTTATCTCGGCACGGCGGCGCCTTTTCCAAGCTTCAGGCTGTGTGGGGGCGCTGGATCGGTCGGACGCGCGGTCAGCTATTGCGGCCTTTCAATGCCAAGCTCGGGTTCCGGTCTTTAAAATTCCGCAGCAGGTACACAAATCTGGACCAAACCGAAAATGCTCAGATACTTCTCACGGACTTTTCAGGTAATCTTATCTAATGAATTGGCGAATTTAAGTTACTTGGTACTAAAAAAAAATTGTTATTTCCAACCCTCGTCGAAAGGGGGTAGTTGATTGTTATTATTATTATTTAAATTTATTATATTATATTTTTTCGCTATTTTATTCAATTTTATTACAATCGCAAATTTCTCGCTGCGAGGTCATTGGCTAATTGCGCGTCATTGGCGTTTATTTGAATAATTAGTATGTGCGATCAGATTCTGCCGTTCACCTTTTCTCGCTCCGGGTAAGTGTTCGGTTCGAGGCGGCAGCCTCGTCTTAAAGGTCCTACGTCACCAGTTCGGGGAAACGCGGTGGCGCGACGGCCAATCAGCGGCGCGCTTTATTTGCAACACTTTCCTCGTTGAGCACCATCGTGAGTCAGTGAGGTAGTAGGGCAGTATAGATTTTATACGTAGCGCCGCGTTGCCATGGCGACGCTCGCGAACGGCGCCGCTGATTGGCCGCGCCGCTCGCTGGAAAGTCCCGGCAGATATGAAATTTAGAGCCCGACTTTCCTCCTCCGATGATGGATGAGTGGGATACTACCTAATGTTATATCCCCGCACATTTTTACCTGATTCACCGGGACAAATGATTGGCACCATGCAGGCAGGTAGGAACGTCCCGGCCCGGCGCCCCAAGAGCCGCCAATTCGGTCTCGACACCGATCGCATTTAGTTCTTTTTATTTTTTTAACACGCCGCGGTTATACATATTATTTCGCAATCTGCATGTGTGAAGCACGCTGCGTTGAAAAACTTTCTTGGACGCTACCTGTTTTCTTTTATTCTTTGGCTCTATGGAGGTAATTTTGACACGTTTTTACTGCGCATTTCGACTTTTGTGGGGTTATTTTATTTATTTAATTTGTTTTTTGTGATATATACAAATTTAACCATCTTTCGTTAATCATGATGTGTTTAAAAAACGTTATAACTAGCCACGTGAATTTAATTTTTCATTAGAAATATCGACTATTATTCTATTTTTCTTAATTTCATTATTATATTTGTTTAAAATGCAATAAAAATGTTCTATTACTTTTGCTAAAGTTTATTGCAGCAACAATTAACTTGGCTTTTTATTATTAATGTGTAAGATTTTAGCCATTTTCCTGACACGTTTGGCTATATTTTTGCCCTCAACTTTCGGCCAATTATTATAATTGTACACTCGTATGGTGATAACAGTCCCCCCTGCAAAATTTCAAGTCTGATGTTTTTAAGAAATTAAAATTTATCGCCATTTTTTATGCACGAAGTAAGTGAAATTCAGTTGCACTGCACACGCCAGCAGCGGCGACGGTCTTTTCTTCTTGTGTCGCGCAACGTTGGCCAATTGTGCACTTTATAATACTCGCTCAAATTATTTAACCGCGCGCAATTTGACTAACGCATTTCGCCTGCTTTTGTTGCAGAATTTGAATATGAATTTCAACTCTGCTGATTCGTACGACTTCAGTTTTGATCAAAACTACCCAACTTCCAACGACAACTTTCACCCAAATGTAAGTATAATATAAAATTCCTGGAAGCACTCTTTTATTGCCCCCCTTGCACTCGCCGCCGCCAGTTCACTTGCGGCCGTGCATATTTTATAAAGCGCCGCCATGCACAAGGAAAGAGCGCGCGCCTTCTTATTATTCTCTAATTGAAATCAGCCCCCCGCTAAAAAAAAGAAAAGATTTCGGAGAAGTGAAATGTGTTTCTCAAATTGTTACAGAGTTTCGAAACAGAAACTTCTAGCATTTTCAAGAGTTCATGTGACGTGCTTGAGGGAAAGGACACCAGCAGCATGTCGATGCCATCCACCGCCAACTGCAAAGAAATTCCACTCTCGTCACTAGGTAAAGCCTCATTTACATTTTTTTAATTTACCTTGAAATAGGCTATAAAACTAAATAAATAATTAATTAATAAACTTTTCTTGTTTGTTTTTTAATTCATTTTATTAAAGAAATTGCAAAACCAATTTTGTATATTTGCTTTAAAAAAGTAAAAAATTAACATAATTTTACTTCTTTTATTCATATTAAAATATATCTTGTTTTGTCCGCAGAAATCGACACGTCAGAATATGATAAGAAACCAGACACGAACAACCTGTGGAACAAAAAGGCTGTCGTCGACTGGTTCGTCCAGTATGGTGCGGACACCGCAAGGTTGCAGGAGCTGCAGTTCTCCAATGTGTCCGACCTGTACCGAATGCTCACCAACGACATTGAAATGTTTGCCGAGAAACTCGGCATCTCGGCGCCAACCCTTCAAAAGGCCTGCGACGAGCTCTACTCGTACAACCCTCACTCGTCCGGTTACATTCCAGACGGACACGTTTTCAATAATGGTGAGTTTGGTTTTCCTCATTCGCTCCTATTGGCTCTTGCCACGTCTGTTGGGAGGCTTTTTACGAGAAGTTAGTCAGCAAACGGCTATGAGGAAACTCGAATTTGTTTGCTTAAAGTGATACTACCCAGATAGCTTTCAAATGAATCATCCTCGCTCATTCATAAAGCCGATTATTACTCTCTGATGAATGAAATTTTCACCATTGGTGTTTTGGTTTATCAACAGGTAACCACGAGATGTTGCACGAAGTCAAGCAGGAAAGCAGTTCACAAATGGACTACCCGTGGGCACAACAGGGCTACAGCTACAAGGATGATGAATACACATCAGAAGACGATGCTGAAGATTTTGAGCAGGAAAAACCAGCAGTGCAAGTGCCCCGTCGCACCGGCAAGAGAGGAAGGCCGCCCAGCATTATGAGCAAGGCAAAACGCAGAGGTGTGTAATTATATTGTCGGTGAATCGGTTCTCGGAACTAATTTTTTTTTGCTTGATCCACAGAAAAGAGCCACGGAAAACTTTGGGAATTCATCCGCGATCTCCTGAAGGAACCCAAGTACTGCCCTAGTCTCATCTGCTGGGAGAACCACGAAGAGGGTGTCTTCCGATTCGTCAGCAGCGAAAAAGTTGCCAAGCTGTGGGGTGACAAGAGGAAAAACTCCAACATGACTTACGAGAAGCTGAGCCGAGCCATGAGGTGAGATTTGAGAGCAATAATTTAAACTAAAAATCATGCAAATCCAAAAATTAACACCTGAACCTGATCCTCAATAACCTGCTTGTTATCCAGGACCTACTACATCCGACAAATCCTTGTACCCGTTCCTAAAACCGGTAGATATCCCAAGAAGTTAGTCTACAAATTTGGTCCCAATGCACATGGCTGGAAAAGCCAAGACTATTCGACTTCGTACACATATTATTGATCTCATACGTAAGGTTACAGATGCTTTGAGTTTGGCTTCTGTATCTTGCTTTTCTGAGAGAAATTTCTTCTTTTTTGCTGTGTAAATAATGACAGCTGACTGACTTTACTTTTTAAAAAGATTTTGTGGCAAGAAAACTAATTTAAATTTCTTATTGTTTCAGGTATTACTACAAGAGCAAAATTCTCCAACCAGTAACTCACAGAAGGTTAGTCTACAAATTTGGGCCCAACGCCGTCAACTGGAGGTGTGAAAACCCAAATTTCGCACGGCTGTCTTGAACACCAAAATCAGCGGAGTTCTCCGACCCCACTCAATTGATCTCTAAGCGAGATGCGACTGATCTAAAAACAAGAATGCTCATTTAGAATATCAAACCATTGGCCCAGCCAAATGGAATCCCAAAGTATGTTGTTTCAACACAAGAAGCAACGCCACCCGTCAAAAACGACAGCCGTTGCTCTTCCTGCGGAGTTGCTGTTTGGATGTATTTGTTGCTCTCTTACATAATGCGAGATGTCTCTTCCATCAACTTTGATATAATTAATTTATAAATCACTTGTGTAATTTGTAAATGTTTCTCAATAGTGTTTCCTTCATCCTCATTGTCATGAATTTATGTTCCTGAGTATATGTTCTTAAAAGACACAAGAATCGTTGAATGTATTATAATATTAAATTATATTGTCCGATCCTCCTTCTAAGTGTTTAAGTTGTGTGAGCAGCAATGCTGCCGATTTCATCGAACTACATTCCATGAGTTGGAATATTATATCGTACTGTCTTCTACTCTACAACGTTTTCTGTCAAACTTATTATTTAATGCTGAAGGAATCAAAGTTTGACAAAGAGCTTGGAATTTTTGCAAGTACTTATTAAATATAAGAGGATTCACAGCGTGTTGCGTGGCCTCAATGCCAAAGGCCAACATATTCCAATTGAAGCAAGAGTTTCTTGTATTTTTGATTATTCATGTAATAAAATGTTGCTAATTTGACCATAATAATTCTGTATTTTTCAATAACACAATACAATTTTCTCAAATCCGTAATGCAAGAAAAAAAGTTTTAAATAAAAGTGTAAATTAGTGCTTGGAGCAGAGTACGATTTATAAAAAAAAAAATTTAAGCAGCAGCAAACTGTTGATGTTAAGTAGCATAAAAAAAATGGATGCTGTCTGTGAGGAAATATTAAAAAGAAGTTGCAAAATGAAAAAAGTGGGTTCAAACCTTGTTGTGCAATAAAACTAGATTAAGCTTAAAATTCAATTTTCAATATTAAAATTTAATTTGTAATAATATAAACATTCTAGCTTCTAACTTACACAATTTTTTAACATATTGATTTGGAAAATAACTCTTCGGTTATTCTAAAAGCGGTCAAAGTGAATGTGGCTTTTCCCAGGCATGAATAACCGCACAAAAATAAATTATAATGAAATAAACCATTTTAGAATGGAATACCAATTAATGTATGACCAGAGAAGCAATTTACTCCCGGCGCAGATTGTCCAGCCTTGCCTGCAAGTCTGCGTCAGCATCTGAAACTGGACCAGCTGCAGCAGGAACAGCAGTTTTTCCTTTCGGGGCCACCAGCGAACCAGACGCCTCAGGTAGTCCAGAAAGTTGGTCACCAAGTTGGAGACCAAGTTCGTCTAGCACTTGAGAGACGACAGCATCACTGTAATTAATTCATAGTAAAAACCACGCAAGGAGTGACAATTAAAAATTTACCTCTCCTCCTCGTCCCCTTCATCTTCCATTGCGTCATCAATAGCTTCATTCATCATCTCCTCTTTCATGTCCATAATTTCCGACTGCTTTTCAAATTCTTGCAGGATTTTTTGGATCTGAGGCAAATTCAGCTGTCTGTTCATGTTCTGCATCGCCTTGGTAACTCCCTTCATGGCCTCGGCCATCGCGTTTTGTGACCGGAGGGTCTGCACTTTGAGAGACACGGCCTGGATGTTTGCCTTCATCAGCATGAACTTCTTCACATAGCGCCTGGTCCTGACCAAATCTTTGGCCATAATTTTCACAGATTCCTATGAATTCCATCTTATAAGCAAAATGTTTTCTTTTTAAATTTTAATCACAAACCATTTGACCTTCTTTAGCCATCTTCTTGATGTCCATGATTATCTTTTTTTCTTGTTGTTCCATCCTAACCTTTTCTCTGTCTAGGTCTCTCATGGCTTTGTTTAAGGCTCTCTGATTTTTCCTCAGCATCTCTTCAGGAGACATTCGCCGTCCGAATAACCACTCCATCGTTGAATTCTGGAAACGATTTGAATTTTTAAACATGTTGATAGACAAGACAATTTATGAACCAAAGCAAAAGCGTTGTTTACAACCCAATAACAACACGGAAAATTATTTTGATTTTCGCACGAAATAATAAATGTACGCACTTTTAACGGTTGGTTGTTGATGGAGAGTATCAAAAATGAAAGTTTTGAGCGTTTAATAAGCTTAAAAGACTATTTTTAAGTGTAGGAATCCAATTTTATGACACTTTGTGACACTTGTGAATCATATCCCTATCTTAACTTTCGCTGTCAGAAGGTAAATAAATCGACTGCGGCGCCATCTACCAACAATGAAACGGATTAATTACAGTAAATCAAAAATTGGCCGAATTGGCGGGATGCTCACTTTTCTGGCATGCTTTTAATTTTAAATTTTTCTCTTTGCTTAATTAATATTTAGGGATAATAAATAATAATATTAAGTGCAATTAGGTGAATAATGGAGAATATAAATTTTTTGTAAATTATTATCAAAGATTTAAGATTCTGTTTAAAATAAAAGGATTTTGTATTAAACGCTTTTGCGTACAACTAGGGTGCAATGCAAACACCCTTCTCAACACGAAATCCTGGGGCCCCCGGCCGACTTTCAACCCTTTACTCGCAGTCCCAGCATGAGAAATCACTCAGGTTCCCCCGAGGAAAATCCGCCTGGAGTGGGAATCGAACCCACAATCTCCGGGATGGAGGGCAAGAGCATACTCCACTTAGCCACTAATAACGATATAGCTAAATTTATAAGCTTTGCTCTAACAAATTGGGTTGCAAAATAAATTTAAGCAGTGTACTTCGTTTAATATCAATTTATTCTCAAAGCTATTTGTTGACAGAGGAAATAATTTCTCCAAAGTTTCCTTTAGTTGTATTTTACATGGTACGTCATTCAAATTTTGATGTGACTTCAATATAGACAATAAGTAGTGCAAGCAGTAAAAGGAGAGTGAGTTTATTTTTAATTTTCAACAGCTGATTAAATTCCAAACAACTCTTCCATCAACAAGAGGTCAAAAGAGACACACCTGGCCACTAAAAATTCAAAGATAATACATTAAATGTGCTCATCATCATAATATCAATGCTGCTATCAAAGTGGTATGATCAAATATTGATAACGGACAATGGGTCAAAGAGGTAATAATTAGTGTATGTGTAAAAGGACTATAAGGGTTAACATAGCAACAAGAAGTATCTCTCTTGATCTTGCCAGCACTTCAACCTTAAACCAGCTAATTTTCTACAAGCCAACAAATTCTACTACAGGCAATTTGAGTTTCAATTTTAAGAACAATAAAAAAAATTAAAAACTTCCAAAAAGTGAAGCATAAAAATAGAAAAAAAATTAAGTAGAATGATTTCCACGATGAATAGGAATGTCAGGTTCATCACGAGACGATCACAATTTTGCACGAGCTTTGCAGGCCACAGGCATGAGACCAATCTTAGCCAAGAATGCTGCTACTTCAGCGATGTACTCCTCTGGGTACTTTCTGAAGTGGCCCACATGGTGTGAGTCATTCCAAACTTTGAAGCGAACCTGAAGAAATAACCAAATCAAATCAAGGTTCTAAAATAAAATTTAAAAAAAAACTTACATCAATGCCCAACGCTTCCCAGTTTTCAGCCACCTTCAGGTTGCTCTCTGGTTTCCCAATAGGATCTCTCTTGGATACCAAGAATAAGGCAGGGGTTCGAACCATCGAACTGTGATACATTTGACTAGAACGGATGTAATGACATGTAGCTCCGTCATAGAAAGTTCTCATGTGGTATCTGGAAAGTAAATTATAATAATTTCAATTTTTAAAAAAAAAATGCAATTACACACTTGACATATTTTCGAAATGCGTTTTGCAGCATCATATTTCTAGGAAACACTGCAGCAGGCAGACCATCGGGAATATCCTGCATATCAGCCGCGCTGTCCCAAATGTGACCCACGATGTTGTTCATGACTGGCTTGAATCTAGCCTCATCGGCCTGGGCTATAGAGAGCACCTCACCCCAAAGATAGCCTCCCACCGAGAAGCCGTGAATCAGAATTGGACGATCCCGCGTGTTGACGTCCAGAAAATGAAGCAAATCATTTGCTACGACCTGTAACATAATTTTTGAAGAATTTTATTTTTTTTTATCGATTTAATTTTTTCCATACCTGGCTGCCTTTAGCAGGCCATAGAAGCTGCCAGGGTGTAAGGCGACAGGTGAGGACTTCAAAACCAATCTTCAGGTAGAAGTTGGCGTACTTTGCAATGTGCTTGTTTTGACTCATGAGCCACGGCAACATGACGACCAACGGCTGCTGAGAATTGTCACCCTCCTTTAGTTTAAGGGATTTCGAAGTTCCTGCCTCTGCCGGAGTCGATCCACCGTTCTCCAATGATCGTTTGGAACTTGAAGCCGTGAACTAACAATCAAACAAATCATAACTAACTATTTAAAATAATAAAATCTTATAAAATTATGGATTGTATATTTTAATGAAAATATTGTGTGCAAATACTTAAAATTTGCAAGAAAATTTCAAAATAATTAAAATAGAAATTTATAATAATTCCTCCTCAAGATAAAAAAAATGAGATAGAAATTTGGACGCACAATTTTGTAACTAGAAAAAAATTATTTAATAAAAAGAACCAATTAAATTTAATTTTCATAAAATAAATAAAAAATTTCATAATACTTTTTATTCAAAGTCGTACGCTTTCATAATTTGAGAGAATAAAAAAATAATAATAATAATTTCAAGGTCATTTTCTTATTTTGATGCAAAAACGTCAAATTAAGCTTACCAGATCGAGATTTTTGGTGAGCTTGTTGATGTGAAGGTCCCTGATGCGGTCGCCCTGCTTGCCGCTGGCATACCTGATTCCGATGTTTCTGTTCATCAGCATGCTCGAGGCAGGCATCGGCTGAAAAATGAAACAAACAACTTTTGATCAGCCCATTCCGCAGCTACGCTAGGAGAAGTGCAATTTGATTTGACCTTGGTGGCGCCGAATCAAAAATATAATTTTTTTCCACTTCCTACCTTGAGGCTGATGGGCTGTCGCACGACGGCTGGTCTAACTACGCCCAGAGTAGTCAATGACTTTGAAAAATTGAACAGTGCCATTTTTTTGCAACCGGCTATCTCAGAAGCTGGGACAGAGTGACAAGCAAAAGGGAGTCTGAAACACAAAAGAGATACAAATTTGATTGGAAAAATTCATGATCAGAGAATCGCAATACACTAAAATTTAATAAAGAAATACGTTTTGGAAAATTGGAAGTAAATTTGGTGTTGCAGGCGTTGATTTTTAACATACCAAGCTTGTGAAATATGCCAGTTATGTTAATTCGGCAAAATATATCAATTTCTAAGACTCAATTAAAAATAAAAAATTATAAGTACAATTTTAATGAATTAGTTGTACAAGGCAAATTTTATTGTACTTTTTTTTAGTCATTTTTTTCCAATTAGTGATTCAGATATTACAATTTATTTTGAAATAGTTTCAAATGCTATTCAATGCTTTTTAAATTTTCATTTTGTATAAAAATATAAATACATATTATATTTCATTTTCCTAAGTTTCTTAGGGCTTAACAATAGACAACTCTTAAACTTAATGATTATTTATAATTAATTTCTAAAATAAAAAATATTTTGTACCATCCATATGATGTTCAGTAAAAAATATCCAAGCGTTTTTTAAAATAATATCATAAGAAAATAACGGAAAACTATCAAAATTGAACTTTGAATGGTCTGACCCTGTCAATCTTGTTCCCTCTAATCACCCAACATTCTATAAGTTGAGCAATAATTTCACCCAATTATCAAAATTGATAATTTTTAAGTGTGAAATCATTCTGCATGACTGAACGTGTCAACAATGGTTGGTGAAATGGCGAGACAATTATTTGAATGAACAATAAACAATCGCAGGTTTATTGAAGTGGCAGGAGATTGGAGACTGATGATGGTGGACCCCAGCATGTTCTGCACATGATGTGATAAGTAATAGTGGGTCATTAACATGCTACCGCCGACTACACAACTTGCTGCTTCAGTGCATGAGCAGAATAGTGAACAAGCGTAACAGCAAAAAATGCATTTCAGTTGAAGAATCAGAGACGGGTCTCACCAAATGAAAAGTCTGAAACTTTATCTATTACAGCTTCAAATTAAAAAAAAATTTCTTTATTTTGCTATAAAAGAGTAAAATTTATATTTATTTTGAAAGGAAGAAATTAAGAAATAAAATATAATATTTATTAAATATTTCAATGAATAATTTCTCTATTTAATTTATAAAAATATTTGTCCATAGTTGTTTAAGTTTAGAATAATTTTTTTATTAATATATTGCAACATATACACTACTGAAATTCAAATGAAGAAAAAAATCACATTAAAAATAAATTGTTGCTCAAATTTGGAGAAACAATGCATTAAAAAACAAGCTTTCATTTTTTTAAAATAAAAGTGGGAAGATTAATTTCTAAGTAATTAATTAATTGTAATTAACACGATAAAATTATTATAAATAATATGAATTATTAAAACAATATTTTAATAAAGATGATTTGACCAAAGTTTCAATTGCAATCACCAGCAGAGCACGTATTTCAAGATTAAACTTGTAAAATAGGATTAACATATTTTTGAAGCAAACTTACTTTAGTACCTTCAGCTAAGTGGCAGTACCGAAACAAGACTGACCAAGATCAAAATAAAGAGCTGCTGCTTGTGCGCCAAAAAAACGTGTGCCGGCCCACCAACAACGACATTAACCACAATTGTTTGGCAACGGAGAAAGCAACACGATCAATATATTATAAAAAAGCTGAATCGAAAGTGCAGTGGTTGAATAATAAGGTAATTGCATAAAAGTTGGCCACACCAAAAACATTCGAGCATTTTTTAATACTTATTTCGCAGCGGAGGAAAGCAACGATCGATAGAGAAGCACTACAAATCAGCCAAGTTCATATATATGCAAATTAGTGCAATATTATCGAGCATGTGCGAGTTTTATTCTCACCTGCAAATTTTTATTCTCCGTGTCCAGTTCAGAGCGGCCCAAAGACTGAAGACCACGGTCGTGTCGTGAGTATCAAAAAGATAATTCTTCGCAAATCTCGAGACTCGGACTGGGCTTATCAGAATCTTGGTCGATCAATCACAAATAGGCTGATGTGAGTGAGCACAGCTCATCACAGAGTCGAAGCCGCCCGCACTCGCTGCACTGCAAAGAGACCGCAGACGTCACGCCAGCGAGCATAGCAAGCAGGACGGACAGACAGGACAGGGGAATCGACAAACTGAAGTGCAAAAAAGTGGTGTGACTCTTGGAGGGGGCGTGGTCGCCGGTTTGCAGAAAATTCGCAACACGGTGAACCGGTTCCTCTAACACTTCAAAAGCACCGCAAAGATGGCAGCACTGTTACTGATTTCTTCAATTTTATGAGTACGTGTTCTGCGAGTTGCATACCACTCATGGCTGCAGGCGCTTCATATTTTTTAATATAATTTTTCTATTTTCAGATCAGAACTTCTCTTATTTCTTTTCCTTTTGCTTTTTATTCATAAGAGAATTTATTTTGTGGTGAAAATTAATTTCAAAAATTGTGATAACAATTTGCTAAATTAAACACATTTAATTTTCTCAAAAAGTTTGTACAATTTTTATTTAATGACAAAAATTACAAATTATTCGAGCATGACATAACAATGAATCTTCTCGCATTCAGAAGTGTCGGCGTGTGTGGCTGCAAGAAGAAGAAAACAACATTTTTCTTTCTTTTTTCGTGAATTTCCAGTGTTTCTGTTCAGTTTCAACATTATTCTGTTACAGATAATACGACTATCAGATAACATTTTTTTTGTATTAATTAAATATTTATTTGTATGATCACTATTGTTCAATATGAAGGAGGTCATTATAATTTACTCTGAGTAAACAGAGCTGCTGCAACCAAAAAGGTGGATCACTATGGTTCAGATATGGATTTCATACATTTGATATTTCTCGATTTATAATTCTTATACGAAAATACAGCGAGAGGAGCAATCAGTCAGACTATTGCTGGACGCGTGAGGTATAGAAAACATTGGCAAGCGCGCTTAGCGAATCTGCATAGTAAGTTTTAGAAAATCCAAACACGCGCTTGCCAAGTTTTTAAAAATACATTTACACGTGAGGAATAACAATTATTTTGTTTTGACGACACATTTATTTCGATAGAAAACACGATTTTTTTTGTTTCATTCACTCATTCTTGCTTTTCACAGCATATCCCACGATAAAAATATTTACTTTGCTCTAGTGGTGCTTAAAAAATGTGTGTTACTTGTGGTTAATTTATTCTATGTCTATTTTCTCGACTTGGTTAAGATTTGACCCTGTTTTCGAGATTTGTGTGGTTATTGACTATTTTCGCGTCAAAAGGCTTTTGATCTGTTGTACTTTCGACAAATACAATGTGACTTAGAATTATTGGACTCTATTTGCGGGGAAATTGTTTGAGGAATTCGCTTGCAGATTGAATTTTTTATAGGATAAAAATATTCCAGTTTGTCTGCAACTGAAGGAATGCTATGTTTTATATAAGAGAGGTAGTGAAAGGCACGTCTTTTGACATGTATCGAGTCAGTGTGATTTGCAGATTGTGGAAAAACATCCTGATTATAACCTTTTGGAATATGCAGAGGTGATTATTATTGAATTTTTATTGAAACTCAATTCAGAGTAATTACTATTTCATTTGGAAAATAGTTTTTTTTTCTCTTTTATACAGGTTTTGTGTCAATTAAACGGTGTGAAAAAATCGATTGCACCTTTTTACAAGAAGTGAGTGGTGGTGTGGCAATTCAATTATATATTAGGAACCAATGAATCAATCCATCCTTTTTATATATTATGCGACAAATGATCATTTTACGGATTAGGAACCTTGCTGTGCTTCTTCTTCGTCTTCAGTTAAATTGTATTTCCGCTAATTAGCTAATTTACATACACCCAGTTACTCTGTTTTCATCTACAAAAATAATCAAATGTTTACAAACACTTCTGAAAATGACTTTTTATGAAAGAGGATTTTGAAATCTGTAAGGACAAAAGACCGCACGCGAATATTTACAAAACAGTCAGTTTATATATTATACAAAATTGAAATCAAGTTGCGCATATCAATTAAGAAACTCAACAAAATCACGTCTTATAAATTATTCAATTATCTAAGTATTTTGATTATTTTATGCACATCTTTGAAAATTGGTGCTGCGCATTACAACTAAATATCAGTTAATCAGCGCAGTTTATCACCAAATTATTCAATAGTAAACATCCCGTGGTTTCATTAATTATTTTAAATAATATTCTATCCGTGCTCAAAACCAAACCTGACTTAAACTAAATCCTCATTTTCAGTTCTTCTGATATGTAGAAACACTTAATAATTTTTTACACTATTTTATAATTTCCACGATCACGAAACTAATGCTGAATTTCAAAAAATTAAAGTTCATTTTCTCTCCAGACAATCAGCACGACAACATCAAAGTTCGTTTTTCAAGCAACCAAAAAACGAATATGTAAACCTAGCAACAACTAGCGTCATCGATTAATTGTTATTTTCAACACCGTCTCAGCACATTTCGCTCAATTAATTCAATAATAAATATATTTAATTTTAATACTTATAGCGAGTACCTCTAATAGGAATCAAATATGTATTTTTCGAATGACGCATGGAACTTCTTACCATTAATTTCAGTTGCACGCAATTTCCGTTCATTGCGTGTTGTTGCAATTCCACACACAGTTAAATACACAAAGAATTGAATTCCTCTCCTTGATTTTTTTTTACCATAGCACAATATTACCAAAAAATTGCAACAGCAGTACACAAAAATATTATTATTATATGTCTCTCATATATATTTCTTCTCGTCACGTCGATGATATTAAAAAATAATCTGATATTTGAGAGAAAAAGTCGTTCGTTCTTCAACTGGATGGGCGTGAATGCAAAAACGGATGGAAACGTTGGGAATCGAGAAAGAACTTCATGAGCTCGAGGGGTTTCGAATTTATTTAAATATGCGCCGAGAAAGAAAAATCAAGAGAAGCTACACAAAAAAAGTCGAGTTTCCGGGGAAAAGTAGTGTAACGTCTCTTTCGCCCGCCGCTCTTGTTAATAATGATCAGCGCAGCCGCTTGATTTCCATGCATACATGATTGACATTATGCATTCAGTGGAGCGCGCACGAGGGTGAAAATATTTTGATGAAGTCAGCCACTCTGCATTTTTATTTGACTAACAATGGATTTTCTTTCCAATTTATGCACTCGCCAGGATAAAATTATTTGTGACAATAATCGAGAGCAATGAAAACGCGCCCGGTGCGAAAAATGTTAAGAATTATATAGAACTTGTGTATACAATTCAAATGCGCGCCGGTCTCTCATTGTGAAGAGTTGATTTGTCTCGAGAGTCGTTACGGAGAATTCGCCGAAAATTGACAAGTCGCAAAGCTGTGACAGAGTATAACGATTTTTCTCCGACAAAAATATATAAATTTATCCAAGGGGTAATTCCTGGAGTTGATTGCGCCGTAGCCCTTTTAACGACCCTCTCTTTTTCTTTTTTCATTTATAAATTTCCAAAAAAAAGGAGGAAGCGCTCATGGGAAGTTTTAACTGATTTTTAAGCCACAAAATGACGCGCAGCACGCCGAATCGCCCGCAGCATATTATATACATTGTTTAAATTAATGAAGGACTGACAAAATGGGCGCCTACGGGGGATGCAGCAGCAGCAGTTAAACACACCTGCCCCACCCTCGATTAAATACGGGGGATGCTGCTTCGCTATATCGCTTCGTTTTTTTTAATGCATCCAGGACTGGGTATATTTTTAAGCACGCGCCCGTTGCGGAAAGTTTTTGAAGGAAAAAAGCGGCGAATTTGGAAGCGGCTCTGATTTGACACGCCACGGTTTCGATTTACATCATATCGCTTGGTATATAGCAAGTTTTTTTTTTACTAAAATGCGATGTGAGGAATGAACAGCTGGAACTGATTTTAATATATTGCATTTTGGGGAGTGCAGAAATAGAGTTTAATTTGATTGAAAGAATGAGTAGAAACATTTATTTCTTGCATTAATTTTATAATATTCAAATATTAATTTATAAGCACCTTGTAAATGAAGGAAATTTAGTAGTATTCATCTCAAATATGTTTTGTTCAAAGTACTTGAGATAAACACAATTTAAGTTAACTTTATTTTTTTTCGATATGATTTGAGGTGTGAGAAAAAATTTAAATAAATATAGTTCAAATTTATAAATTAAAACAATGATAAAAACAAAATTAAAGTGATTTAAAAAAACTTTTAAAGACAAATAATTAATAATTTATTTAATAACTAAGAAAAAATGTAAATTATAAAGTAGCATATCAAAAATTATCTGATATTTACAAACTACGATACTTTTCAGAAGAGATTTAATACTGTATGCGTGGCCGTTTTTCTCCAAATGCAATATTTACTCTCCAGCGAGTTCAAAGTATTAAATTTTGCACATCCATCATGCACCAAAGCCACCCCCGCGCGCGCAATGGACTGCTGCCGGAGAGTGGCCACCCCTCGCAGAAAACCGGCCCTTCCTCCTCTCCTGCCCGGCCAAAGACGCGCGCTAAGGGAAGAAAAAGTTTGCTCGCAATCTTTCTCTCTCGCTTGATGATGATAGGGGAAGGAATAAAAGTTGAAACACAAGCGAGAGGGTGAAGGAAGGCAGATAGAGGAAACTTTTTGAGTGGCAAATTCTGCGCTCGTCGTTGCACCGGCGCATGATATTCCCTCTCTCGAAGACCCGGCCGAGGGGCAACGGGGCGCGGGTTTGATTGGTCTCGAGGAGGCAGGCAGTCCATGAAATCCATTAAAAAGTTATTCTCTTTCGGGCCATAGACTCGCAGGAGTTGTGTGAGTTGGGTTCGATTTGTTCTTGATTGCGATGTGAGAGTGGCGCAGATCGATTTGGGAATGACTAATGACCATGAAAATTTATTTGAGGTCAAAAATCCGTCAAAAAGTAATAATCTGATTTGGCAATGTCCACAACACGCTTTCGCTAAACACAGAAAATTAATTTTATTCACAACTAGTACTAGTTTTGATTTTCCTTTTATACATCTCGAAGGACTACATTCAGGCCAAAATTAAAACCATTCCAAATTTAAAAAAAAAATATATATAATCGGCGTCGGCGCCAACTTATCAACGGTTAGATTATGCAACCTGCGAAACACAAATTGTTCACCAAGGAAGTACCGAACCGATCTTTTAATTTCTTGTAAAACATACTCTAAATGCAAACCCTGAAGGTGTATAAGAAAATCAGAAATCCAAATATTGCGTATCTATTGGATTTTCTGTGTTCACTATGGAGGCTGCTTATTAAATTTAGTTGATTGACAGAAAGAGTGTGTATTTATTTTGAATATTCATTTACTAATAATTCTGTTTTAATAATTAAACTAAAGAGAAAATAATAAGCCACACAGTTTGAAAATAATTTAAATTCAATCATTATATTTAAAATGTTTTAGAAAAAAAATTATAAGTAACAAATTATAAACAGGCAAATTGAAACTTCATTGTTTTCACCAATGGGGAGATAATAACATAATCTTCCTTGTAAACAAATTTAATATTTAAAATAGCCTTTTGTAATTTTATTCAAAAAGAGATATTTTTTTCGAACTGCCCGAATTGCTATAATCAAAGAAAAAAGGAATTTAACTTTAAGATGGACCCATAATCATATAGTTTTCAACCGATCCCCAAAAGACAAAAACATTTTTTTCATCTTGACGCGACTCGAGACGTCGGGTGGCTCAACGTATATATAAATTTGATTCAAATCGGCGGTAGCATTTTTCCCTTTTTCGGTTACATATGCATCATGCGATCTTGGCCGCCGATACATTTTGGCTCCCCCCGCTGGACGTGCGCTCTTTTTTGATGCTGCGACGGAATATACATCCATTTCCTATTTATCAAGCGTGCGCCGACACATAAAACATCCGAGTGCAAATCCCTGTAGATAAAAAGTGCATCTCGGATGGAGAGAAAAAAAAAAGGAGAGCGTTTTTTTGGCCTGGGGAAGAGTTAGAAGCGATTTCGTCGGCGGCTAGTTTGCGTGGGAGTGCAATGGAAGATGTGAGTCATACTGCACTCGGGGCGACCACTCCCTCAAGTGCAGAGTATGCAGCCAGCGCAATTTGTTCCTGCGCTGCCTGGTGTTGATATTTTCGCCCTCGGAAAAATTGCTTCTTTAACTGCGTCTTGATCGCCCCATCTTGGCAGCAGTCATTTGGGATGGGCGCCTCTCTCAACTCGATTGAACATTTGGGAAATTTTTATAATAAAAAAGGCACGAAAAAAAAAAACGCCGGCGCCGTCCCTGCTAAGGGGATTTTGTGCACTAAACATGGCTGCGGGGTGAGATATTCTAAATGATGATTTTCGCCAGAGGGACGCACTTTGCACTGCCCTTGATATTAAAAAATCGTGTATGCGGAAAGAAACCCTTGGAGAAATGTGACAAGAAAAGCTGCGGAAGTTTTAAAGTAAAAAACATTTGAAATATTTTTAACTGCTCTTCATTATTTCAACTTCTGATAAATTAAATTTCCAAACAAAAGAGAGTTTAAAAAGCACCCTCTTAAAACTTTAACTTTTGTCTCTTTTTACGGAAGCGAAAATTAATTTGCTTTGGCGCAGGAAAAGTGTGCGCGCCATTAAAAGCGTCATTTTTTTCAAGAGATGGTTTTCATTAAAATCTCCTCGGCAGTGGCGGAAAAAAGTGAGAGAGCCTCTTTCGTCTCATTTTCTAATCTCAGTAATAACTCCTTTGTTTGGCTGTGCAAAGTGTCCTCCGCTATCCAACTCTCTCCGCCCTCTCTCGTTTCATTACATCGGGCACGTTAATTTATTTGAAAAATCCACTCTGCATAACAAAGGCGACTGGCTGAGCAAAGTATAGTAGAAAGAAAATCTCATCCCTTTTTTTCACTCGGCGGATAATAAATTACTTTTTTATCTTTCATTAGACCGGGACATTGCACAAATTTATTCCATTAATTTCCCAGAGCAGCAGCGCTGGCGCTTTTTTTAATGCGTTTTTTTCTCTCGCTCAGCCCGGGTGGAAATTAATGGCGAGCATAAAAAAGCGCGGGCTCAATTGTCTTTATCTTCGCTACACACACAAAAAGAGTTTTTTCATAATAACCCCACGCGTTAGCCACCCCACGCGCGCGGGAGGGTGGATGATGATATAAAAAAGTTTTACAAGAGGAGCCGGCGGGGTGGCGCGGCGCAGGGGACGACGGAAAAAATAACCACATGAATAATAAGACCGCGCGCCGGTGCTGCAAGAAGGCAATTTTTCATTGACTTTCCTTTCGCACTTTGAGAGAGCAGCTCGCGATGCCAACGGTTAGATTTTTCCTCTCTTTTGGAAGGACCAAATTAATTTATACAGCCAAAATATTTTTAAAAGGAGCCGACGTTCCCGGGGGACCCGAGGCTCTTCCTGCTTTTTGCCTTCTTTTGCGCTCGTAATTAAGCCTCGTAATGGAAACTGCTGCGGAGAAATTTCGGGCCTCCGTCGTTACCATGGTGATCGCGAAGAGAGAAAGGGCTCGCAGCAGCACCCTTTTTTTATTTTAGCCGGAGCTGCTGCCTGCTTAAAAAAATGAAGGGGGTGACTACACGGTATGAAAAAAAAATCGTGCAGTGCGTGGGGTGGATGGAAAAAAATATATACGCGGCGTGCGTCTCCCCAGCAATAGCCACCCCAAGGCATTAGACTTGCAGCGCACAAAGAGAAAGAGCGACTCATTTTTTGTGCAGCCGGTTGAGGGTGGAAAAAAGAAAGAAAGAAAGTAAAGAGAGTGGAAACCTCCCCAAAGGATTGCGAGCGGAGAGCGAAAAGACGGCGCGGCGCCGGTGCAATTTATTATTTCGCCGAAACAGCAACCGGGACGCGACATGCAACCGATTTAATTAGAAATGTAGACGCGGAGAAAATTATGAATTCGTAATTAAGTTGTGCGTCGACGAGATTAAACTTTGAAAATTCAAGTGGTGATTAAGTAATTAATTTTCGGTGGCGTTCTGCTCTGCGGGTGCCTCTTTTTTTTATACAACACCCTCGTACGTATTTGCATTTTTGGCGAATTTGCATTGGAAATTTCAATCAATTCGAAACTTGAGAGTTCTTTCTCGATTGGAACGCGCAGAAACGGGGATGATGCTAATTTTCCGTTCAGTCTCTGCGGGAGGAAAGTGAAGTGGTGTGGGTTGAAAATCAAGCTCTTTGAGTTATGTCTCTCCTTCTAACTAATCAGTCTTCACTGGCGAATATATAATCCACGTGTGTAAATATACATTGAATGTGTGCACACAGTGTATGCTAATAATCGCTACTTTGCATGAATAATTTGCTTCAATTTTTTCTTATTCAGGGCGGATTGATTTCGCGAGGTGTTTCGCTTTGCTATATAATATTTTCCCTTGCGTCTCTATAAAAGAAAAAAGAAAGTAAAAATAAATCAAACAAAAGAAATTATAAACTGAAAATGGTTTTTATTTTCGCTCGGAAATAAAGAAGAATGAACATAACTAACGTCTTCATGCTTATAGACTAAAAACTAACACATAAAAAAATCATATTTCATAATAAGCGAGATGCACCTTGAGGTTTTGGCACAAAAACAAAAATAGTAATCCTCTCGGAAGGGCGGAAGATCACTGCACGCATTATCGGAACTCAATAATAGTGGAGGGAGCATCACAGGGTCAGGGTGAGCGACCTTTTGATTGTTTCGTTGGTTGCATAACAGGGCTAACAAAACACTTTGAGAGCTAAAGCGTGAGAACCCAGGGTTGTTTACCCCGGCCGACCGGACCTCTCGCTAGGCAAATGAAACGAGATCCTTTCTCGGGCCGATCATCACAACAAAATATAATTGCGGCGGCAGAAATATTTTTTTAAATCCACCAGGGGAGAGTGAGAGAGAAGACGCAACAAGGAAAGGAAGGTCGACGAACTTGTACCTTCGCCGTCCCCCCTCTAGTGTTGCAGCATCTTTCTCACCCCCACCCTGCTGCAAAAGGCTGTTGCTCTCGCACATACTTTCTGCCTGCCGCGGTAAACAACCCTCGGCTTTGTGCGTCAGGGGATGAAAATTTTGCCTGAGCTCATCATCGGCCGGCTCGATCTTTTATATTCGATTGAAAAATGCGCGCCCACTTGAGAGGCGCGAAATTATTTTTTATACAAAGATATTCTACCTGGGGTGGTTCAACGACCTACGGAAGGTTTTTTCTTTTTGATAAAAAGTAGCTCTCAAACGTTTTGTGTCGATTATATAATCCGCGCGGATAAAAATGTATGTGTTAATAATGCGTGCACTTTTCTCGCCCCCGAGAGCGCGTCTCTTTTTTCTCTCTGAGGTAACCAACACAGGAAGTAGTGCAAGATATAATAGTAATACAATCAATCATCATATAAGCGCGAGTCCGAGCCGGCCAAGCGTCACGCTTGCCGACGTTTTCCAAAATTGTTCAAAAACCTAGGGAAAAAAAACTATATATGCGTCGCATGAGGAACGAAAAACACAATCATTGAGAATTGAATCGAATCAATCAACCAACGCGAGGAACTTTGAGTGAACAAACAATTATACACATCATATAATATATATATCGTATGCGATATAAAAAACGTTAAGCTGGGACTATATCATCATAGTTATACACGTGTTAATCATATATCCATCTGAGAGAGTGTGAGTTTTGAGCACGTTCGTGGTCAAAATCCCTGTATAAAGTCTCCTGAGTTTTGTTTTTATATATAATTAGCTATGGTCTCTCTTTTGAATATTTTTCTTCAGATATTAATTTATCTCGATAAATTTCTTGGTAGTCTCTGAGCGGTCTTTTGTATAATTTCTTGCTTACAATAAGCTACTTACAATCTACATAGCAACCTCTGCGGATGTTACGAAATGGGCGAAATGGGCGCGTCCGATAGTTGCTGGTGGCGGAATTTGGGGTGTCCCATGAAGGCGGCCGGCGGCGACGACGGCGACAACAGCTTACCGTGGATGGCGTCGTCGTCGTCCGACGAGCTGAACAAGCTGCTGACGCTGACACTGGACGCGATGCGCCGCGCCGCGACGTGGATTGTGTTGTTGTTGGTGCTGAGCAACGTGCTCATGGACAGGTCCTCAGGCTCCGTCTGTTCGGGAATCTGGCAGTTTCCAGTCTCAGTCGGCACCTGAAGCACAAAAGGGAAACAATGGAAAATTAGTTTTTAATTCAAATTGCTTTTCAGCAAGTTGGAAAAAAGACCTCAATAATGTAGTTCTAATTTTACTAAAAACTATTTGTAATAATGTATATATTAATTTTAAATATTACACAAATATTTTTAAATTTAAACTTGAAACTATTTTTCTTAATAAATGAAATATTTTTTACATATTTTTGTTTACAATGTATATTTAAAATTTAAAAAGCAATACAGCAAGTAAAGAAGAGACAATATTATTTAATAAACATAAAAGATCATATAATAAAACAAATATATCTTTTGCTGAACACCTATAAATTATTTCTTTGATTATACAATATTTGAATTGTCAATTACATCGTCACCTCAAATTTAAATTATTAGTTAATTAATGTCGCAATAAAATTATCTACAAAAATTACTTAATCAGCTTGCTTTTTAGGTTAATTTTAACTTGTGTATCCTAAAATAATAAGTTAGTGCTTTGAATAGGCTAGCGTCAAAGGAACTGTATATCTGCTAGACAATTTGCATCATTGTAAATTTTTAAATCATAACACAAGCTGTATGGGTAAAACAAATCTGAAATTACTTTAAAATAAATTCTTCATGTATGTGATAAGGGTTTTATATTTCATTAGGATTAATTCAATTTAAATAAATTATCAGCTTCTGCATAATTATTTAAAATTTTTGGAATGAAAAGTGTAATTTGTACTGACCTCAGTGGTGGCAGCGACGCGCACCAGGCGCTGCTTGGGGAAGAGGGGTTCGTCGAACTCCATGCTGTTGCCCGAGTCGTCCTCGTCCATGGGCGGCGAGGAGCCGGCCGTGCTGGAGGCGACGGCGTCGGGACACTTGTGGTGCATGAGGTGGTGGCGGCGGCGGAAGCGGCCGCCGCACCGGCTGCACCCGAAGGGCTTCTCGCCCTTGTGGATGAGCATGTGCGCCTTGAGCTGGTTCGAGTCGGAGAAGCGCGACGTGCACAGTTGACACGCGTACGGCCGCTCGCCGGTGTGCACCCTGAGGTGGCGCCGCAGGTTGGCCACCTGCACGAACTGCCGCTCGCAGTGCGTGCAGTGGTAGGGCTTCTCGCCGGTGTGCAGCCGCATGTGCGTCTTCAGGTGGTGGTCCCTGGTGAAGCGTTTGTTGCACTCGGGACACGCGAACGGTTTCTCGCCGGTGTGGGTGCGTTCGTGGTTCTGCAGCACGTGTTTGTAGCCGAAGCAGCGGTGACACACGCGGCACTCGAACACCTTGTCGCGGCCGCCGGCGCCGCCCTCGGTGCCGCCGCTGCTGCTGCCGCCCGAGCTAAGCGCCTTTGGCGCCTCGGGCGGCGTCGCTGGGGAGGACATCAGCGAGGGCTCCGTCCGACTGACCTCGGGACTCGGTTCTTTAGCGTTTCGCGCCTTCCGCTTCTTGGGCGCCTTGGCCGCCGGTGCCGGCGAACTCGAGGTCGGCGCCAGTTTTGACCAGTTGAAGAGGGCGCCGTTTTGGAAGAGGCCGGGGCTGGAGGCGAGGGTGGCGTGCAGGTGCACGGGCATGCCCGCGGAAGCGCCGCCGGCCGCCAGGCTGGCCGGCAGGAGGCCCATCAGGGCGGCCGTTTGAGAGGCGGCCGCTGAGGCTCGCAGGAGGGCGGCCGCGTGTGCGGGCGAGCTGAGCAGGGGGTGTGCGAGGCCGGAGAAGGCGGCCGCCGCGGCGGCCATCGCGGCCGCGTGCGAGTCGGGCGACGGTGAGTCCATCAGCGGCGGCGAGATGGTCGAGTCGGGGATGGTTCCGCCCTCAGTCTTCATTTCGCCACGGCGTCTCGTGGCTGGACCTGGAACAAAGCAAAAAAATTGTATTGTCCTTGTGTCATTAAAAGATTAGTTAAAAATGATATTGTTTAATATGTAAGATTATCAAAAGAAAAATATTGATTTAAAAGAAGAGTCTCGAATAAGAAATTTAATGATGATGATAATGTTCTTTTACTTGGATATACGCAATAGTTTTAAATACCAAATCTGCGTTAGTAAGAAATTATATATAATATTTTATAAAACAATTTTTTTTCTATTTTATTCTTATAGAATTGCTTTTTTTAACATATAAACAAGATTATTTTAATTATTTTTGAATGTATCATGAGATTTAATTAATAACGAACTTAAAAATATTATCATCTGATTATATTAATAGAAGTATGAAGTATTACATGTTTTCATGTAAAATATTAATAATTTGTAGGTAATCATCACTTTACCATTGCAAATTAAAAAGTTGATTTTTTTCAGAGATTGTGTGATTCTTATTATCAATGTCTTAAATAAAACTAGAACCAGTCGCAAATAACGTTATTGAGTTACCACAAACCAATATCTGCCCAATTGGAGGTGCAGCAGACACAAAATCAGAAATTTATAACAAAAAAAAGTGAGAGGGATAAAGCACAGACATATAATTAAATTAAGAACAAAATATTTTAAAGCTCCGAGTATACAGATTTTATTGGCTTATAGAAATTCAGACAGGAAATTAATCTTAGTTTTTGAAAATTTATTGTTCATTAAGCGTAAAGTTTGAGAAGTGGATGAGATAAATTTTATAATGATAATTAGTATTCAAACTGAATTAAAAATTTTATTCCTGCTCCACTTGTTCCAGTGTACCACAAAAGTGAATGTAAAAAGTATTTCCTATTTGAAGGTCTGCGTGCATTTTTTATTTTTTAACAAAAACTCTATACTTTTATTATAATAAAGATTCTTATTTCAGTTCACTATTTTTAATGAGAAAAAAATACGTAAATAAGCCTAACAATAAAAGGACATTTTTATTGAACTTGCGTATTGATAGTAAAATCACCGCCTCATTTAAAAATATTTTTTTTTTCATGTGGAAATTTAAAAAATTTATTTATTTTGACGATATCCTAATAGCATTGATAATGAAGTGAGTGTCAAATGAAATTTAAATATAGCGGTATAAACCTAAAAACATTCATTTAAGGAAATTGACTAAATAAATTATCATCAAACTTGAAGTTTGAACAAGAGCACCATACATAATAATCTGATGTCAATATAAAAATAAGGGCAGTGATTGCCTCTGTCATATATCAATAAATATTAATTGCAACTAAAAATGAAAGTATACCCAACAAAATTGTGAAGTATTTTAAAAACAAAAACGGAGCTGCGCAGTTAATCGGAAAGCGAGCCTTTTCCAGAACGCCGAGTCTCCGTCATCAACACCCGCGACGGCGGCAATAATTTGTTCCGTCAAAAATCGCAAGGCAGAAGCCTCCGTAATTGAAATAAAATGCAGCAGCGAGACTGCGAGTGAAGCCTACCTCGAAGGAGTTGAGTCGAGAAAGAGTTGATCTAGGCAACCCTTTAGAGCAGGCGTACCCAACCGGTTGCATACACCATAGGCACTGAGCGGCGAGCGAGCGCTGCTCTCGAGGCGCACAGGAGGAGATCGTGTCGAGCACTGACTGAGAGAGTCGAGCGAGCGGGCGAGAGAGCGCGGCGAGCGGACGACGGGCGAGGGAGAGAGAAGAGAGAGAGAGAGAGTGATATCATCTGAGAGTATGGCACGGCGCCAAAGGGAGACCCAAGACGAGCTAGCGCGAGCAGAGGTAGTTCCCCCTACGTCACGGACTGACCTACCCCAAAGGAGCCTATGATGTGGCTCCAGAGTGAACGAGTAGGAGGTGCTTCTGCAACATCCCTTTGGCCTTGCCAGAGGCCCTTGAACCCGAGGAATTTTCCTCCCAACCACGACGCAACGTTGGTTTTAATTAGAAGCGAAATTGTGAGGCTGCTGGCGGAAATCGGGACGCGGCTTAATTGGGGTCTCTGTCATAGGGATGCGACAAGGAGATGCTGAGGATGTGCACGAAATATGAAGAGGAAAGAGTTGCTTAGGCTGGCATGACAAAATTTTAAAGACAGATTGTGTCTTTAAAGGGAGAAATATTTGCTCGCATGCGCTTAAATTAAATGCAACTAAATTTTGGTTGGTAATTAATTATAAAAATATGTAATTCGGTTTTTTGAGGTAAATGAAAATAATAAAAACTGCATAAAATTTCTGAAAATTGAAAATCATACCTCTTTTAATCGCTGCTGTAAGAAAATATTTGGGTTGCACTTAAAATTTAACAAAAAGTTTCTTTGAATAAAAAATGATAATTGAACATGGAATTCTTAGTAACGTAAATATACTAAAATATAAAACTTTTAATTTATTACATGTGTTCATTTTAAGTTTCTCCTCTCTGTATTCCAGCTGCGAATCACTCGCCAAGTTGAGCCTGGCCGCATCTTCAAAGTGCCAATTTCCATGCAAATTTTCCATTTCATTCTCGAGCAGTTCCCCTGCGGCTCAAAGCGCCCAAAAACAGAGCCGCGAGTCGCAACATAATCGGCTCCACACACACAAGGTATATTTTCCAAGTGTGAGAATGGCGCCATATGTGCGTTGAGCGCGCGGCCTGCTGCTGGATGCTGCGTTGCCGAGAAAGAGAAGAAAGAAAATTGTATGTAAGAAGAGGGTGGGTGTGGGAGGAGGGTGGTTTTCAGAATTTAATGATGAAGACGCAGGCCTAGGCGAGGCACATGGTCCATCGGCCGACCGACCTACCCCCCATCTCCACCCTAAGAAACGCTCCCCCTCTCTTCCTCCGAGTTCAAAGACCCCAAGCTGAGGCTAAAAGACGCTTCACGAAATGAACAGAGACAAGAAACAGTCCTTCGCGCACTTTTGAAAGAAGAAAAAATAAGCACGAGGTCGAGTGCAGGGGAAATGAACCCAAATACATATATAAGGGCTGAATAAATGGCACGGGTGTTAAGAAGGGCTGTTTTATGGCCGTGTAGCTGAGTGCTGAGTGAGGAAGGTTCGGGCCACTTTTTTCACAAGTGTTTTTTCTCGCCAATATCCAACTGCAGGGTATAAAAGGCATATCAGAACATGACCTGAGACAATAAAGAAGTATTGTCAGCAGCAGAGGCTTTTTTACGAATTTTAGGGGTGAAGAACCGCGGCACAAAGGCGCCGAAAATTGTATATTTCGGGCAGATTTATAATGGCAAAAAGTGGTTGAGAAAAGGAATAGAGATGTGAAAGGATGAGGGAGATGTGCGCATTTGACCGAAAATTATTTTTGAACGCGTTTGTTCCCATATAAAAAATTAATTCCTAAAAACCCCAAAAAAAATTTTTGAAACTCAACCTTTAAATCAGTGTACACGAGAATCTGAAGAAGGGAAATTTTTTATTCTTACACAGAATTTTAAAATAAATTCTAATTGAAGAAAATAAAATTATTTGAAATAAATGATTGAATAATTTTAATAATGAATCAAAAATTCCATTTGAGATTAAAAAAGTTGTTGAAATTACAAATTGTTGGGAACAAAATATTTTCACACAATATTTAATTAATAATTAAGCAAAAAATAAATTAAATTTTTTATCAATATAGGCATAGAAATAAATTTTTAAACATATTTTTGTGATTTTAATCTCAAGAGGTGACATGTGGCCTGACGCAATTTGGACAATTTTACACCTCTCAAGCATCTTGACGTGCAACTGCATCAGCCTCTTGTAACGCGATTCACTGCATTCACAAATCTATTCAACCATTTTTATTTCCATCATAAAAGATATGGGGTGGGTGCGTCTGGCCGATCAATCGGCGGCAATAAGAAAAATCTGCAGCTTTCGGGGAAAAGGTGCACGCGGCCACGTGCATGTTTACGCCAAAAGATATTTTATTGTAATCAGCGCGCAGAGGCAAGATTGCTAAGAAAAGTTCCTCTTTCAGGGGAAAAGCAGTGATGCGTGCGTCGTGCAAGGTGACAGATTCTCCAAGACGTGCTGCGCTCGGGGACAGCACACGAACCCACACACAATGCCGACAAAACACTCGGCAAACAACTTTTCTATTGATAGTGTTGCAGCAGCACAACACACACATAAGCATCTCCTTTTTTTCTGAATAATGCTCCGAAATAAAGATTCGACGAGCTTCACTAATAAATATCGCCGACGACGAGCAAAATAACAATTTCGGACCGTGAAATAGCCGGCCGGCGATTCAATTATATCTCCAGCAGCATCTAAGATCGTGATTCTCGGGTTCTTTAAAGGAGTTTTGGGATAAAGAAGAGCGATACTAAAATGTTTCTATGCAATCTGAAATGTGGCCATCTATAAAGACCACAACTTATTGTTAAATTTGGACGTCTACTTTTATTTTAAAAAGTAAAATAAAACTTGTGGGCAGGGAGGTTGGGTTAGTAAATATTTTAAATTATTGTATTAGTTTAACTATTTTAATTAAATTAGGTGGTGCTTTTTTCAACTTATAAAGGGTTGACAAAAATAAATTATCTTGACCTGACCCAAAATTGATTATAACAAATTATTATGATTTAATGAATTTTTTATTTATTTATTTATTTTATTTTCTGTGGAAAATAAATAGCCACAAATTATTGAATTTTCCGAATTTTCGTTATAATTTTTCACAATACCTTTATATTTAAATTTGAAAATTTCTTCATTTACTAGAAATTATTGTCAGCCTTCATTTTTAACACCTGATGCTTGAAATTTCCTTGCAACCCCCAATGGCGTCTCATGGTTCCTTAAACTCTAACTAGGCCACGCATGTCCAATCAGCCAGCGAAACTCGTTTTTAACATCCCCGTTCTATTATTTCCAAACCGCACCGCAGCAGCAGCGAATTTTTCCCTTTTATGTTGAGAAAATGAACCCTAACTGCGCATCCTTTCACCCTGTTTTTTGTGGCCTGAAAATCGGAGGAATCCAGGACAACCTTTCGCATCTCTCTCTCCTTACCCGCTCTCTCCTCTCTATAATATACGCGATTTTCATAGAGCAGCAGACTAACGGGAATGTGTATTCCGAAAAATAGGTAACCCCCTCTTGAACAAAGAAAGAGAGGGCGGAAAAAGCAGCCTTTTACCTGAATTACTAAAAAATAACACACCCTTCGCTGGCTCTCTCTTTCGCCAATAATAGCACCTCCTTCGCAGATGCTTTTTCCTTCCAATTTCGAGTGCAGCTGCTTTTTTCCTTCTTTTTATTCGAGATATCACCTCTTTTCTCCTCGTTATGCCGTCACAAGTTCGATTGATTTTAGAATTTTCAGAAACGCGCGCCTCGTTATCGAGCTTATCGGACAGGCGCGTTTTGTACTTGATTTTATCAGGACCTGCAATTAAGTGTTAAAATCATGTGTGTGGCTGCTGCGTGGATTAGATAATTACTATAATAACTTCATTAGTGCGTAATGAGTTTATAACCCTCATTCGTCGTTTGAAAATGAAAAAAATTACTCGTTGGAACCTCAGAAGAAAGAGAAGTCATGGTTATGCTTTATTTTCTCAAAATTTTCAGATAGTTATTATTTCAAAAGAGTATTCATTGTCATAGTAAAAGGGCTGGGTTGAAAAAGAGATTAAATTTTTATTTTTGTATAATATACATTTAGTATTTAATTGAGCTAAAGCATCCTAAGCATAACTCTGCCAAAGAAGATTATTTTCATATATTCATTGCAGTTTGGGACCTGTTTGTCTTTATAAAACGGATAAAATAAAAAAAGTTTATAGTTTATAGTTTTTTTTAAACTAATTATGATTCAAAATTAATTCCAACTATCACAAATAATCTTTTTAATGTAATTAAAAAAATAAAAAGTAAAATAACTTGTTATCTTTTTTAAGTTAAAAAATTGCATTTAAAAAAAATAATAAAGTTATTAAATATATATAAAATATAGTTATTTATTAAGTAAATTTAAATAAGAAGCTTCTGTTGTCTTTGTTTTAATTACAACCTCGTAAAAAAGATTTTGATGAATTTACCATACAATAAATATGGCGTGCGCGTGCATTCAAAAGGTATTGAAAGACAATAGCATGCATGCACGACGATCGGTAAAAAATAAAAATTGCTAACTTTACCTCTTTGCTTTCTGCCCTTCCTCAGTTCCACAGTGTCAAGCATACTGGCCAAGCGGTGATTTGCACCACATCGGCAAATTAGCAAATTTGATGTATAAGACCTTCTCTTACAATTAGATTTGAAAAAGCAATTATGTCGGTCTCGAATACCAAGGAAAAGCGATACACAAACAGAATGGGAGCCGCGAAAGTGCAGAATCGCAACGTGTGTGTTATCTCGAGGCACGCGCTGCGATCACTGACTGAGTTGTGCTTCGACTCGCGTGCCGTTGATGATTACAGACCTTGGCAAAAACTGACAAACCCCGATGGCTGCTGCACCACTTTTTTCCTCTATTTCGACCCCTGAACGAAAACTAAAAATACGGATATAGAGAGAGAGAGACACACACAACACACCCTCCACACACACATCAGATTTTTCCGTGGCAATTCCCCTCTTTCCGAGCCAAAAAACCGGGTCCCACCTGCCCTTGGCTCGCCGAATAAATGATGCACACACGCCAGCCAACGAGAGTAAAAAAGCTGCCGGCGCAGCATCACTTTTCTCTATGCTCGTGCGTCATGGATAAAAAACGCACTTCTCATTATTCAAACAAGACACCTCCCGGAAGTGCAGAGAATCTCGACCGTCTCAAGTGCACCTTTGTGACACTCAAATTCCAAAATAAGCAAAAACGTTCACATAAAAATAATATTTAAATCTTCAAAGAAAACTATAAAACTTTTGAAATTTTAAAATCTTGATATAATTAAATGATAAACAGATCCATCAATAACAAACTTTAAAAATAAAAAAATTATACCTTTTTTAATAGTTTTGCTTGGTCTGGACGACGTTTTTAATTATTTACCTAATGAAAATGAAAATAAGCTTTGAATCTTATTTACCAGCAGTTTTAGGTATTTATTTTTACATTTTTGTTTATCATAAGATAATTTCAATTCATTTTTAATGCAGCAATCATCACTAATTAAATTTAAGTTTTTTTCATCCTACAAAGCTGCTATAAATTGTTTAAAACGACCTTCGTCCATATCAAATCGCCTTCTGTCGCCTCCTCTCTTTTTTATTTTATACTTTTTTTTCAATTTTCCAAGAACCGTCTCTCTCGCATCAAAAGCGCCGGCTCGCCGCCCGCCCGTTTCTCACAAATTATCGCCCGGCCGCTATCAGGCCCCGCGAATAGTTTAATTTGAAGGAAGGTCCACCTCTCGCACGAGCCATGCTTTCTAACAGAGCGACCATCTGATATGGCCTAGCATTGTCTACTTGTATATAAAATAATAATAACGATCGCATCTGGCGCTGACCTGGCCACTGACCCATCTAAGCGCAATAAAAATAGCCGACCGTCTGCCTCCGTATTGGGAAAAAATTGGCGTCACGTGTTTTTTATGCGAGAGAGCTTCGTTTTTTCTCTCTCAGCCGACCCTTTAGATATAAAAAGCGGCCGAAATAACAACAAAAATAATTGTGTTCCTTTTCCACAAATGCGCCAGAGATGCATGTGGACTGATAAGACTTGTATTATTTATTTCCGAGCAATTTGTGCAGCTTTGTAGCAATGTTTTATTTACGTATTATATACCTGCATTTTTTTCCCGCTGTGGAGAGCGAGTGCTTGAATTGTATGTCATTCGAATAAAGACTAACCCAGCGTGCAACCCCTTCATGGTTTCCAGCTTTTCGTGCAATCGAAATGATAGGGGTAAAAGTTTGATGGAGCGGGAAATAATGATCGATTCGATTGCAATCATCTGCTGCTTTGGAAGCGTGCCCAGCAAATAAGCACTTATCAATTTATAAATTTAAATTCGTTTTAGAACATTGAATAATAACTTTTTTTTCAATTTTTAAGATGAAATCACACAAGTTTTATCATCATGACTTTGTCGATTTAATTTCCGTTAATCTCTTAAAATTATTATCAATTATTTATGTATATCAAAATTTATGGCGGTTAATTATATCTGTTTTTTATCTAAAATCAACACGTATTTCATGTTCCCTGCGGCAATGTTTAAAGATATTTTACACAATATATTATAAATTATATAAAAGCGCAATGTCACAACGTCAAGAGGAAAATGATGGACTCGCATCATATGTAAATAATGAAATTTCAGTAAAGCTACGTGTATACTAAAAATGATATAAACAATGTAAAGTGCGTTAAAACAAGGAATTATTTGTTGATTATACAGTTGTTAATATATCTATTAAAAAAAATCTAAAAATGAATTAAATAACACTAAAAAAATACTGTAAAATGTAACATTAAATTATAATATTAAATTTAAACTTTAATTTATTTTAAAGTAGGCTTACTTTTTTTCAATGACAATGAATGGACCTAATTAGAGGTTTTTGCCGTTGCTGTTGTGGAACCTTTTGACACACGAGCTGCTCATTTTTTGATGAATTTCTGATTTTCTGTATATCATGCAGAAACAATAAGGTTTTGCTCATCTTCAGCGAGTAAGATGGATTTTATTTCAACAAAAAACAATGAAAGGGTAGGCTCAAGCTATAAACTGGAGTTGAAACGAAAAAAGCACATGAAGACTTAAAAATGAATAAATATTTAAGATTAGATTGATCTCCGAGTGACCAAACCCCTAGACATCATGTGCTGCCTCAATTCTCCAAATTCACCCCTTGGCAGACCAGCACAAACTTTGTATTATCTCGGTCGTCTAATCAGCAACGCAAAGGCGGCCAGACAGAGCCGTCGAATAATAATACATTATTTTCACTCGGAAAAGAAAGTAATAAAGGAGGGCTGCGTATAGAGTCGGACAGCAAAGCGCATTTAATAGTCGACCACTGCAACACGCTATGCACACACCATGGAGGCAGTTAGGTGTGTTTACATGAGTGATCGCGGAGGTATAAAATTGCATGAGTAAGCGCGCCCTTGGAGAGAAGAGCGGCCGAGCAGGGACGGGTACGGTTTTTAATAAAAGGGATAGAGAGAGAGGAGTGGCCAGCAACTGTGTGTGTGCATGTCCATCAGTCAATATCGCCATCATGGAAAACGCGCCCGGTCCGCAAGGGGTGCAAGCAGGACAGGCAGGGGTTGGCTTCAACCCTCCCTTTCACCTTCGGCCGATCGACGCGCAGCTGCCATTATTGTTATTATTGGCCGGCCGTTACCCATTCTAATATGCAAAACTTATTTTCCTTTCATGCATCTCGGCGCATGGGAACAAAAAAGCTAAATGGATACAATTTTGTCCGCGCGGCGAGGATCGGATTTCCAGCTGTAAATTATTAAGTGCGTAAATGTTGTTACGGGGATTATGCATGATTGGATATATATTCGCGATTCAGTTGCTCATTATCGGCGCTGCCTCTCGACACTGGACCGTTTTTCAGCGAGTGGACAATGGGCGACGTAACAGATGCAATCGTAATTCTCTGCGGGCTGTTCAATCAAAAGCGGTTTTGTTCGACAAAGTTCCCGACAAAGGGCGAATTCTTTATTATTTTTGGTCTGATGCTCATGTGATTGGGGGCAGTTTGGATTATTTTACTAAATTTGGCTAACAAGCATTTCTCTTGAATTATTATTAAATTCAATCAGACAAATTTATGCATGGCAATTAAGTTAGATAAAGTTAAATAATTATGATGCCTTATTTTTTGCAAAAAAATTATAAATATTTTTCAATTTTAACACAGAGTTTCTTAATTTAAAATAAAAATATTGCTTGGTTCTCAGATAGAATAATAATTCATTAAATATGTATTCAAAAATTTTGCTTTCTTATAAAATTTCTTGAATGATTTTGTGTATTTTTAAAACTTCACATCCATATAAATAGAGCCAATAACGTTGCACAATATTGAAATGATTGCCCGCTTGTATAGGGATGATTTCAATGTCCAAAGCATGATTCATTGATAGCATCATCTTGAAAATCGCATCCACCCTGCAGCGAAAATCGCCTAAAATATATATTAGGGGTGCACTGAGATTTTTCGAGCGGAATTGGAGATACGGGAAGAAAGTGGTGCTGGACGTGAGGGAAATTCATGCAGATGTGAAAGTGTATATTTATTAGGGAGGAAGCGAGAAAAGAAATCGAATTTGCGTCCCCAGCAGCAGCGATGCATTTCTTTCACCCCTAACGCAGAGCACAGACGCGTCCAGTGCAGATGAGCTGGTCAGTGAAATGCACCCCATGCAACCCCTAACAACTCGGCACCCCTTGCGACCAACTCCTTGTTCGGCTGGCGTTGAGAATCGATCGCAATTTAAAATTGCGTAGTCCGTCGCTGGCTGTCACTCAAATGCATGATAAAAAAAGGGTCTTTTTTCTCTCACACACACACAAAACAGCCATGCCGAGCGTTCGGGTCATCCATCGATTGTGAATTTTGGAGCAGAAAATGCGTCAAAATAACGTCGGCTTTGTACTCGCGTTCCCCGAAAGTCCGGCGCACCTGGTTGATATAAAGGGAGTGACCATTGTCGCCCGTGTTCCTTGTGAATTGCTTCAGATTAACGCGCGCCCCAGCTCCTCAAGACCTTTTGCTCTTCGCAGCAGCAGATGAAACAAATTTTTTGAGAGAGAGAAAATAAGCAGCAGGCCGCCTTACATATTGAAAGGAATTATGTTCGCAACACAAGTTTTCGGCCCAAACCGCAATTTACATTTTTTATATCGCTCGCATGCACAAGAGTGGTTTGATGAGAGGGTCAAATCGAACGTTTTTTCCTCGCTGCCCGTTGTTAACCGAAAATATTGAAATTCGTTTTTATTATTTGTATGCAGCACTCTGATTTTCGTATTCAGCTCGATGGTTGTTTTGTATAAACCTGGCCACCCATCGTCGCAGAGGGTTTTTTCATACGAGCGACAATTAATTGAAAAGGAGAGCTGCGTCATCATTTCGGCCGGCGACGTTTCTGCCTTTTGATTTGTACAAACGTCGAATTGCATCTCGAGCTGAATTGCATCGGTCTTCTTGTGTGGATTGATGAATCGAGCTGCTGATTCTCAGGAACTGCAACGAGGAGCAGTTGCAGTTAATGAGCTTCGGCGTGGGATTTTCTTTCAGGCCGGGAAATTACGAAAATGAGTGTCCGCACAAACGGCCATTGCGCTCAGAGGCGTTAAGAACAAATGATGGTTTGAGATCATTAGGTGCAATTTAGCAGAGTTTGTCATTCCTTAGATGAGGAGAAACAAAGTTGATTACTGATCAGGGAAAAATTCCCAGCAACTTCCAATTTCAAAGCGCAAAATTGACGGATTATTTTTAAAGAGGCTTTTTTCTTGAGCATTTTTGGTGATAACACTAAAAACCTGCTGCTATTAGCTCAAGTTGGAGAGGAAGATTTATTTGTAAAAAGTTGCTTGCATCTCTCGGCCGTGGTGCAGCCAGTTATTATTATTATTACCTTTTGTGTGCATCAGGCTGCCTATTCATTGGAAACGCTTTTTCAATATTTTCGGCCTGCATGATTGGAGCCCCCGCTCTCTCATCCATCCATTATTGCGTCTTTGTATAACGCACAGGCACATATTTTCTCGAGACGCAACTCGATTCCAGGAACCGCCACCGCCGGACGCCATTATTGTAAATGAGAATTTTTGTGAAGAAGGGAGAGAAGGGCGAAAAATGCATCTCAGAGAGGGCTGCGCGCTCTCGCAGGTCGTTGAACCTTTTTTCTCTCGGACGACCGGCGCCATGGAAAAGAAACCTGACCCTCACAATGCGATAAGGAATGAGCTGCAGCCATAAGAAATATATATTTTTCCTTTGCTTTGAGCGGCGAAGAACACAAATCGAGTTGAGTAAACATAATGCGGCGGGTTTGGGCGGATGAGCAATGCGACGTCTTTTGCCGATAATTATATCTATTGGCGCGGCCTTTTCAGACGACACTTTTCTTGGCGTTTTTTACGACTTTGAAACCACACAGGGCAGCTGGCCGAGATGCCAAATGGAGACGTATGAAAAGAAAGAGAAATCTCAGCTTAGCGGGGGTTCCACTTGGAGCAAGGCGTCTTGTGCACTTGCATTATTATTTTATGGTGCAACATGTTCCTCGCGCAGTCTGCGTCTTTTCAATTTCCCAAAAGTCAAACGTGCGAGAGAGGAATTTAAGACAACCAATGTCCTGTTTTCCAAAGCCCACTTCCTCTCTGAAGCAAAGAGAATAGAGACCCCACAGTTAAGGTTATTGACCTATATACATATTTACTGGGATAGCAATTAAAACCGAATCAAAATTATATGGGTTTAATTTATACATATTGAAAGTTAAAATTTATAATTATTATTTAATAACATTTATTGAAGGAACTCAAGGAACATCTAAATTGTATTAGGAGCTTATGTCGTTAAAGCTCGCATAAAGATATAGTAATATATTTATTTTTAATTCCGAATTATTCACTGCTACAATTTATATTTACGTTTAAAAAAAAATTAATTCTAGTTGATATTCAATTTTTGACACTTCAATTTTATGTCATGCAGAAGAATTAAATTATAGATACAAAAATAGTGAAATAAAACAATGGAAAGTTTCTAGTCATTCTTTTAAACTTAATGATTATAAAACATTATAGCAAACTTTAAATCTGATTAAATTAAAAAAATGTTCAAAAATTTTAAATCTAATTTAACACAATAAACAATTGGGGATTTTAAATATATAAAGTTAATTTAAAACTTTATAAATTGTAAAACTTAATTAAAACAAAATAAATGTTTGATTCCATCTTCAGATCTCTCCTCTTCAAAATTTAAGCCGGCGTATATTCTTCAATCAAAAATGTTCAACTCGCCCTCATGGATAAAAAAAAAAATGTCGCAGGTGCTACCCTGCAGTTTTCGATTCATCAGCCAGCTCTTCTTTTCTTTTTCATTTGTAAGGCGCTTAACCACCTACTTAATATTAAATCTCCTTAGAGGGCCGGCCGCACGTATTGAGCACAAAACATCACTCTCGATGCAACTCATATTATGAAGAATTTATATTCCAAAAGCGGGCTGCAACCCCTATAATATGCAACATATTCCATCACCAGATGATGGCTATTTTTCTCCTCTGATAGAAAAATAAAAAAATAAATCGAGAAGGGAGAGCCGTTTTTTACATACTTTTTGCCGGCTGACCAACCGTCCGTCGGATGCCCTTGTTCCTTTTCGACGCGCAGGCAGGCGGAATTTATTTTTTATTGGCAAGCGTGCTCAGCGGCGGTGAAAAAAACTCGCAGCTTGAATGGCACGCGCTTTTTATCATCAACAGGATATAAATTTTTTTGTGGCTATTTTTTAACTAACAAGTAGCCGAAAATTGCGCGCATACGCGGATGCTGTTCAGAAAATTATACAAAAGGGGGCTTTTGAATATGCAGTTTTTTTTTGTCGGCGGACGCTGCAGCATTTGTGCACTCAGAAAAATGTTTAGTTGATACAACTAATATTTAGTTTTAGTGAATAAATGTTTTAGTCCATTTTGGTATAACTCAACTCGTTCTTCCTTATGACTAAATTATTTAGTTGAATTTTAACTCATACATTTAGTTGCCTTAACTAAACCTTTTAGTCGCTTTTAGTTGTTATAACTAAACATTTTTGTATCTTTTAGTTGGATTTAATATTATATTTAGTTATTTTTAATAATCCTCATTACTTCATTTAAGTGATTCTTTTATTTGGAATATGGAGCAAGGGTTCGATTTTTCTAGAAAAACACCAATTGCTGAGTAAAAAAGAACAACTTTATTTCAGAAAAGATCAACTATCAGATATAATAGGGAAAAATGTTTTTGACTCACAGCTTTTAATATGTCCTTCCAGATATGGCGCAAGGTTGGCTTATTCAATTTTATATGAACGCAGTGAAAAAAAAACAGTCACAAAACCAATGTCTTCTTCACTTAACACATTCTCACAGATCTTCCGAGTTGAGCTTGTACTCCCAAAATCATAGTTTAGCTGGCGAATTTCCATACTGAAAAAAAATATCAGATTATTTTTAGGTAAAATATAAAGGCAAAAAAATTAAAAATTACCATTTGATTAAATTTTTACTCCATTTCCAATTGCTTTTGAAATTCGTCCCCTGCATTATGTATATCCCCTGCAGTCTGCACCCAGTACTCTGGTCATCAAAATCCCTTTTTCGCTTTTCATGATCCATCCAAGCGGTCAGTCGTCTGAAAATAATTTTAAGCCATTTTTATTAAGCCTTCACTTCTTCCCAAAATTTAGCAAAAATGATGAAGCTTCCCCAGCCAATAAAAAAATGGCAAAATTTGAGAATAATTACACTCACCTTCAAAATTGAATGCGCTCTACGGACACGTCCATACTTTAAGGAGGTCTCGGACAGTGATTCTTATGCTGATGGCTTGATTATAAGGCGATAATTCTTGATAAATCCAGGAGCCTATCGTTTCACCAACAAGTACCATAAACGTGGACTGGAAGCTTGACCGATGCTTCCGACAGGAGGCGTTATGATCTCTTTTACTTATATGAACTAAAAGATAAGTCACTAGAACAAAACTTTTTAGTTGCTGGTGGTTGATTCTTGAAACGGTCAAAATACCCTAGTTTTAGTTCCATCGACTAAAACATTAGTCATATGAAATAATGTTTTATTCAATATTAATAAACCGACGAGTTTCAGCAACTAAATAATTTATTTCTATGAAGTCACAGGATTTCTTGGCTTTAGTTGCATCAAGTGTTAAGTTTATTTCATATAACTAAAAATCAACTAAAACGCATTAGTTGAAGCTCTAATAAATTTTTTAGTTAACAGTCAACTAAACATTTCTCTGAGTGTGTATAAAAATATAAAGGTAAGAAGTGCTCTGGTGGCCAACACGGGCCGATATGCAATCAGAGAGCCCTCGCAGGGTGATATACATTTTTTTCCAACACATCATCACTGAATGGATATTGGAGAAAAATAGGCTCGCTTGTTGAGGAAAACTGTCACGAACACTTGGAAAATGTCACTCAAATCAGCAGCCGTCTTATTAAGTTGTGATGTGTGTGCAGCGAGAGCGAAACGGTCATCGAGCAGGAAAACTGTTGGACATGCGGCACAAATAACGAGCCGATTTTTGCATCTTGACTTTGACATGACCATTGAAAAATATTTATAGTGTAACAAAAACAAGCATTTCATATGCGAAAATATATGCGCAGAATCAAAAAGGAATCATAAAAATTTGTGCGGCTGGATTCAGAAAAAAATTTAGGGTCCACGATTTTGACATGAGGTTTCCGTTAAATTTAATTAACTTATTTACTGGATTCAAATCTCAGCTCAAAGGTTAAATTAAGATTTATTAAAAAATTAAAAAATTTCCTTCTCTATGTAACCATAATTTAAACTATTGGGAACATTTCAGCTCTGCTCTCCAAATTTTGTTAAGCAAATTTAATAATATCAAATGTCTAATTAAAAAGTAATGGCGTATCCAACAAGCAAAGTTTGCCGAGCTGATTAAAATTTGCTCAAGATCGCCTCGAAGAAAAACTCGAGACTTTTCCGAGCGTTGATTGGACGGGCGCCTTTTCTATAAAGTTTGGAGTGCGCCGCTGCTGATTGCACTCATTACGCCGTCGGCACAGTTAAAGGGGTTAGCGAAGGAGAAGCAAAGGGGTTCGTGATTAACGCGCACGCAGGCGCTCGTCGCCCCGCCCCGCTCAACCCGTTGCTCACCAGAGCAGCTCGTTGCCGACCAACCAGCAGCAACCCTTTCACTAAAAAAGGGGAGAGGTACACACCGGTATGCTGTGCATGTGGAGGCAACTCTTTTTTCCCTCGACCATAGCGGCGGATTACGAAAAACTCCCGTGGGTTTTGATTGCGAGAAAGCTTTTCGCGTGCTGTCTTCCAATCTTTCTTTTTTATGTATTTTCTCCCAGCAGTGTTGGCAGACAGGAAATTAACACTGCGAGCTATATATGCAAAAACTCGCGGGAATCAATGTTACTTTTCCCAATAATTCTCGCCCTCTCTGTATATAAATAGAGGGCGTTAAATAATGTAATTTGACGGCTGTCACGCATTTCTTGAAAGGCAGTTTGTTCGCGGTTTGTTTCCGCGCGTGTTGTGCATTAAAGAGCTGTCCGTCGTCATAGAGCAAATTAGCTCAACTCTTGCAAAGCCACTTCCTTCTCTTTCTCGACAAATTGTTATTCCTATGCGCTTGTTTATCGCCGACTCCTTGGCAACGGGCGCGATTCACCAACCATTTATCGGCCGATTATGTTTATTTTTGCAGCGCCGCTTTTTTGTATGGCTGCTATTGTAACTTTTGTGCGAAAGTAGGCACAGCTCTTTTATTCCCGCCGCGTGTAAGCTCCTTATGTGCGTTATATATTTCTACAAAAAAAGTTTATTTTTTATGGAAGAGATTTTCGTGTGCCAAAAGGCAAGAAATTTCTGCACGAGTTCATGTTTTGTTGCCATGTCGTGCAAATAACCATTACTTTCACTTATTGGCAACAAATTTAAGCCAAAAGAGGGAAAATTTGCATTTCCATGTTCATTTTTAAGTAAAAAGCCAAGTTCTATCAAATATGAACAATATTTTTTGTATACCTCTTAAATTATTCTTTTTTCCATCAAACTTCAGTTTCTATTTTTAAACAATTTTTATTAGAAAGCACAAATATTTGAATCTGAATGCATTTGACAATTGATGATTTTTATTGCAATGTTGTTTTTTAAGAATAAACGTGTTTACAATTGTATAATTGTGCGAATCAAAATGTAAAAAATATTTCTGCAATTTATTTTGACATTTTCCCTTTATAAATTTTTCTTATCAAAAACTCTCTCTGCTGACGAACCTTAATTCCACGGCGGCTTTGCCAGCACACAAACCCGACAAATCATACATCAAAAGCAAAAAGTTTCTCACAACTTTTGTACCTGTTTTGATGTTATTTCCCTTTTCACTCGCAAAAACCCCTACTTAGACCGCTGTGAGTTTTTCACAGGAATCGGAAGTTATGCCTCTCGCTTATGGAACAGCTAAGGAGCGGCGCAGCATCCACTGGTCATAATCAATCATGCGAGAGGCCGAGGGCCGAAAATAAGAAAAAGAAACCCTCCTTCTCTTTCGTCGGGGAGAGAGATGGTGCAAAACGCAATATAAGTGCAGAGACAGCCCTTGCTGTCGGTTCGGAAAACTCTCTCTCACACACACACGGCAGAAATGCTATATAAGGGAAGCGCCTCGTCATAATGAAAAAGGAAAAGGGGGAAAAGCTTTTGCTGGCTGCTGGGAAATAACCCTAGCAGAAATGCATGCAGGCGCGTATTTTATTGATTGGTCCCTTTTGCAACTGGCCGCGTTCATCCTCTCATTGGTCAGCAGAGGCAAAGCAACCCTCGCGGCTGTACATGGATGCAACCCCTGCGTATGAGAAACAGCATCCTTTCGACCCCCGTGTGAAAAGTAATAACATTGCTGGACGAGAGCTTTTGCTCCTTCTCTCTATATCGGAGATGAGGAGCGAGAATTCTGGGAAAGCCAGAAAACGAAATACGCGCTTTGCAAAATAATGTGCCTTTGTGTCTTTATTAAAGGCGCGAGCATTGCGTCTTTCATTTGCACAACAGGGGAACAAAACGGTCTGAGTTTTTCCTGCTAAGATCACTTGCCGCTGGCATCGGCAGGCGAAGAACCTTTCTCTTCTTTTTTTAAGCAGAGAGAGCAGAACGTGAACTATGTCTTTGCGAGCTCCCACATGGGTTAGGTCAAGAGTATTGAGAGAGAAAAGAGGAGCAAAAAATCTAGAAAAATATATAACTGTCTTGTATATACTTTACTTGTCTCAAAAGGTTCTTTCATTGTAATCTCAAGGTTTGGAACTTCATTCCAGCAGCAGCATGAGTTTTAAAGTTAAATGGACTATAAATTTAACATTTTTTTTTTTATAATAGAAAAATGATTTTGCTGTGGATGCTGCGGAAAAATTAAAATTATTCTTTAGTGGAGATAACAAATGAATACTGATATTTATGAATCTCATTTTCAGTTTTATTTTTTTTTTTTAAATTATTTAGAATAAATTAAATAATATTTAATTAATCTGATGTAAAAGATGTTCATTGAAGAATAAATTATACCATGTATTTTTATGTGTTTTTTTTTTAATATCGCCATAATAGGAGACTAATTATTTTATTTTGCGTTCTATAAAGTTTATAATGAAACAATTTTCTCTTGAAAGGAGAAACTTTTAGCAGATGGTACAAATTTTCTTGAATAAATAATGGTTGGCGAGTGAAAGAGACGCCCCTGGAATAGGCAATATGCTCTCGCACATGGAAATCCTCAACCGATCAAGCAAATTCATGACCCGCACTTTTGTGTGCGTCTCAAGAGAGGGTGGAAAATATGAAAAATACACAAACCACCAGCAAAAAGGAGCTGCACAGATTGCTGCTGCGGTATTGCATGTACGCGCCGTTTTATGCGTGCCGGCATCATGATTGATAGTTAGATTCATCACCCGCGAGAATGGATGGCGCGTCCATTGATGCAACTCGCCTGGAATACCTCCCACTAGAGAGTTATTCACGGTACATTATGAAATGTGCTGATATAATTCCCGCAGCAGTTGCTGCAGGAAAAGCGAGAGAGACGCAAATAATAATCAGCAAATAAAAATATAAGAGATCGCGGGCGAAGGAAAAATAGAGAAGATGCAACAATGAATGCAGAGCGGCGGCGGCGGGTTCGAGGAGAATAAGAAGAAGGAGCGCTCTGGAATAATAAAAGGAACCTTTTTACTTTATTAGAGTGCAGCTGAATTGCGTCTTAGGCGGCACGTGAGATGCTATTTGCTGGGGAAATGTCAAACTCATCAGCCTCGATTCTGTATTAAAAAGGCGCAGGCGGCCGAATAAATAAATGCGGATCAAATAATAAAGAAGCGAACGGCGAGTTTTGTATTGATGGTCTATCGACAAAAGGGGAAGCTGTTTTTCATCAGATTCCTGACATTTGGCCAAAAAATTCATGCAGTAGTTGTAAAACATGGGCATATATCACCTATGGCTAACAATATGTATAAGTTATTGATATGGAAATAAATATCAATTATAATTATACAAGATAAATTATTTTCCACAGGCCGACAAGACTTTGTCTGGCCTGACCCTAAAAAAAAACATATTTTCTATTTACATAACTACAGCTCATACATGAAAGTGTGAAAATTTAATTTATGAAAGCTTTTTAAGTATACAACTGCTGTTGATGATTTTAGTTATATTATTTTATAAAACATGGCACGTTAGTCTTTTCAAATGAGATCAAAAGAGAGTTAATCCACAATAAAAAAATAAAAAGCTTGTAAATTAAGAATAACATAAAAAAGATTATACTAAAATAAATAATAAATAAATAAAATGAGAAAACATCAATTTACTTAATTAAAAATAATAAAATATATACAATTTTTTTTATTGTGATTTGTTTTTGTTTAATTACATTTTCTTATACCCAGGAGGCCCTGCGTTGATAAATTAGAAGACATAATTGGCTACATTTTAAGTGAGTGTGCCCCTTCCACCTTTCGGTCCCTCCGCTTAATTGATTAACATGCCAAACCGCTACCTGCGCGAGAAACAAAGAGAGCACGTGCTGTCGAAAACCCTTCCACGCGTGTAGCGGCGCCAATAAGACAAAATCATTCCGAGAAGGCCCCATTGTGAAGAGAGGGACCTCCCCGAGGCAGAAAATTACACACACACACAAAATAAACGGCAGCGTCGAAATATATAAAAGGGTCGGGCGAGATAAAAACCCTTTTTTATAAAAGGAAAAAAGCAAGATGCTCCCCGTCGATGAGCAGGTAAACACACATCTCGCTTTTTTATGTAGTTTGATTATGACGCCGGCACGCGCGCTCGTCCGGGCCCAAATAATAATCAACCGGCACTCCATAAAGAAGGAAAAAAAATAAGAAGCGCTCACCCTTTATCAGATTTCCGCGTTCCGTCGCGAGCAGGGAGAAAAAAAAGATAAATAAAAGCAGCAACCCTTCTCACAAAATTCAATATTAAAAATTTTTATACCTGCCGCTGCGAGGACGCAAAAAATAAAACTACCCCTTTGCACAGAGCGACACGTGGCGTAACCCTTACACAAGTTCGCACCCTATCCGCGGCCAAATCTACCCCTTGCGTTTTTTATGTTTCTTTTTTATTTCAACCCCTTCAATAAACGGGGTCCTGTGTAAAAAAAAAGAAATTCGCAGGTGAATTCCTGCAGCGTTCGGTGGTGCACTTGCCGCGCGCCCAGAGAGAAAAAACAACCCCTTTCCCGACCCCCGGCGCGAGTGTGATTCCAACCCTTTCTAATGGGATAAATTATTGCTGCCCGTCGATATATATTGACACTTTTTACGAGCGTCGCACAAAAGGCCGGAGACCCTAATTTTACCCCTTTTGTGGAAATACACGAAAAATACAATTAACTCTTTGTGGAAACCCATTATCCGCCGTTACGCACGTATCGGTTTTTTATGCATTTGTCTGATAAGTGGTTGGAATGGGTTAACTAGCTGCATTATGTATTTATTAAGGCGCTACCTTGACGTGTTTATCAGCGCTACTCTCTTTCTATCCACCGGTCCGAAAAGGGGTTGACTCTCTGCGAGCACATCAGGTGCCGCGGCTTAATGGAACGAAATGCATCAGACAGGTGCGTATATAAAAGAAAGTTGTAAACTCTGCTCTGCTGCTGTGCATTAAGGATGAGTTTTTCGTTATTAAAATAATAAGCTCCGGTTAAGTGAATTTATAATCATTGTATTATATTTTGGCGAGAGCGGTCTGGTAAATTATAATCAGGCTCCAGATGCTGTCCGGGCTGCTGCTTTGTTCCGGCTAATAATGTAATATATGCGCATATGCGCGCTGCTAATAAATCATCGGCGGCAACGAGCTCGCGAGCAGGGGGAGGAACGGCAATTAAAATGATTTAGATTTTTGTTCGATCGCGTGGGTTCCCATGGCGATTGATTTAAATAAATTTTCGTAATTGTTATCAGTTAATTAATGTAAAAACATAATAAAATGGTTAGAAAATATTTTTTACGGAAATAATAATATTTGTGAATCATATTTTTACTAATTGGTCATTTCTGTAATTTTGTAAAATAATTTTAAATAGAAAAAATATAAAATTCGTTTTCATTTATTAATCCCTTGACAATCAGATTTTAAAACTTGATCAAGAACCCCAATGGCCAATACGCGCCGGCGACTTTGAATTCACCGGCTATTGTTGGAATTATTATTTTAATTAACATATTTGTTTTAAGTACGGAAGATACAAAATTTCTTGAAAATTTTACGAATTTTTCAGCATGCATAGCTTTAGATGTTAAAAATTTTAGTTGCTTTATCTATTTATTTTTTATAAATTTCTTTTAATATTTATTACTTTTAAATTAATTAATTGAAATGTCGCAAATAAACTCTTTAATCAATTTCAAAGCTTGCAAGTTTATTGATATAAAATATTATTAACAATATATGTTTACATTATATTGTTTTATTTATTTTTAGGTCTTTGCTTTTGGAAACTAATGCAAGACATGATCAGAATCATGAGCTGGGCTACTATATAGACTTGGTGGTCCCAATTAAGACCCGCAGCTGCATCACCCTAGCTCAACGCTCTTGTCGGTCTTTGATTGACTCGGCGACCAGTAACGAGGCAGCTTCACTTGAATGCGTTTATTATTATTATATGAATCAAGAATGAACCTCCATGCTGGAGGGACCTGCCAAAATGGGAGACGTTTGATATAAAAAAAATTAATGCTTTTCCAATGCATAACTATAATTCAAAGTAACTGAATTACATCAGATTTCTGCTGCGCTATAGAAGTCTGATTCAAATATACATAACAGACCTTTCGATTTTGTGGGAACGGTCAGATATTGTTATACTATAAGTTGTCGACGCAAATTATATTATGTTTCTGTTCTGACAGTATTATCTGATAGATTATTAAGCCACATAAATTTAACAAGTTTATTTAATTTTCAAAATATATTTTGTTTCTGATTGTTATCAAAATAATCCAACCGATTATTAATGATTTTTGCTTGAAATTAATTTTTCTAAAAAATAATATTAAAAAATAAACAATAAATTCATCAACAAGTTCATCAATTTACTTTTGATTTGTAAGTTTTTTAAATAAAATTAATTTTACAAATGAACAAATATTAGAAATTTTAATATTCGTTTTGGGTTTTGAGTTAATAATTTTATGACAAGCAATGAGCAATCAATTGGTTACGATTTTTATGCTTGGAGAGACCTGAATTTTGATTTTATACTCACAAAGCAGTGGCAGAAACGTCATCTTACAGGTTTCAAACCCTTTGGGTCCTCTCGATCGGGGCTTGGCCAGAATATCGCAGCGAGTAATAGATTTTGAGATGCTTTCCGCCTGGCCGCCGAGCGCAAACTAAACGAGCACAGCGGCAGAGATGCTCCAGTTGTTGGGCTCGATAAATAAGCCTTTCCTATTATGTTCCGCATGTGTTCGGGGGAAAAAGGTTTCACCCTTTGGGTCGCAAAGCGCAGCAGGTAAACAACCGCGATCGCTGAACTCGCGCAGAAAAGAGTTGTAGAATGAGAGGAGCATTGTGTTGTTTGTTCGTTTCAAAACTGCATCTGGAGAAAAACACGGGTTTGAAAGCGTTGACCTCGTGACCGACCGTTGCATCACGGCAGTCTCTTGATAAAAAGGGCTGTTTTCGGGGGTTAATGACACTGGGTTTGGAAACGCTCGGGTAAAATATCAACAGGCGAAACGATTCGGATTGAGAAACAATTGTTGAAACATAAAAACACGGGTGCCTTTTGATATGTGAAAAAGGTGTTGTACCGTTAAAAAAAAAAAACGATTTCAAAGGCTTGCTCTAACTGTGGAGAAAACACGTTTATAGTTTTTCCCAAATAAATGTTGCATCGGAAACTTTGATACGTCATTCAAAAATGCAGTAAACAAAAAAAAATTCAATTTAAAAAATTCAAAATTTTCACATAATTTCTTTTCACATGGAAAAATTTGATCCGAAATAATGAGAAAAAGCTATTCATCATGAATTATTTCACCGAACTGACCTCACTTTCCGAGCTGAAATATTTTCGTGGAACAGGGCCCGGTTGTCTAATTTGGGGTTTTCCTGTACCTCTGCCATCGCTGTGTGTGCGTAACACAAACTGCTCCGATCAATCTACCGCATCCATTATTATTTCCACTTCCTGGGCGGATTTGACAGAAGCGACGGCAGCAGTTACGCTATTGGGCTCGTGCTGCTTTTTTATTTTCATCTGCGCGCCGACAATGAGTTTGCTTTAGCGACCGGTTATTTAATGAACGGGTAGACACACCGCGCAGAAAGAAAATTCGATCCCAAACCATTGTTTTGCTGACGAAAGGATTGTTCGATCCGCTGAGCAAACCCTTCAAACTTGCCATTTTAATTGCAACCCTTCATTTTTATAGGAAGATCATCAGACTTTTTTACACGATCAATCGCTTGATGTAAAATACTTATTACTGAGACAACAAATTTTGAAATTTTATATTATGAAATAATTCTTTAATACTTAATAACTGCAAAACAAAAAATAGCAGCGGATATTCATGGAGAGTTATAACAATTTAAAAATTAAAAAGAACTATAACAGAAGTTATTAAAATTTATTAATTTAAATTATTAACTCAAAATTTTTATTATTTTTCCGTAGAATAATATAAGTTATTATCTCATAAAACATATAAATCATAATAATTATTTTAATTAAAATTACTTGAATAAAAAAAATGATCAAATTGTAAAAAAAAATATTTTATTAACTTTATTATAGCCTTTATTTTTATAAAAAAATTTAAAGCAAGAATTATATAATTCAATTAATGGTTTTGTTAATGATATTTTTTTTTAAATGGTTTTCAGTTGTGGCGGTTATGAAATTTTGCGAAGCTCAGCGCTTTTTTATAATACCAAAAAGGTATTATTGCCTCTTCTATTGTGCCCTTGTTCAACAAACTGCATGCTTAATTCATATGGGCGAATATGCTTTTTTCCTCAGCAAGACTTGCGTTATCATAACGTGCGTACACACTTTCCCATTGTGCTCGCCAGGCAAAAAAGAATATAAGAAGACATCTAATATTCATACGCGCGGAGTCATAGGGGATGGATGCGCCGCGATGATGATGATACCTCGTCCGCTCTATTATTGCGCGCGCTGTGCACATGAAAGAGAATGAAGGCGCATTAGGCCTTTCATATAATATTTATGAGGGCGTGCAAAATTTATTATGATTTACGAAAAGTTCTCGCTTCAGGGAAGGAGGACAGAAGATTCGCTGCCCATATTAATTTTTCATAAGGTTGGAAACTTTTTCCGTTAGACCATATAATAGAGACAGGAAATTTTATTAATTTATTTTTTGTGGCAAAAGACTTGATTGAATTTAAAAATTAAAAAAAAAAAATACTTGCATATTAGGAGAAAATTAAATTTTTAAATAATTGAAACAGACTATTTATCTTATGCATTTAGTTTTCAAAATGCCGTTGGATTGTTTTTACTTGCATATATGTAAGGGTTATAAAGATTTTTATGCCAGCAAAATCACGTTTTCCACTCTTCCCTCACAAAAACTTTTGTATACTCTCAAAAAAGGGGAAATTTGAACAGACGTCCAGCAGTGGAAGCTTCAAAAGCAGAGCGTCAATTTTCAAATCAATAAATTTGTTTCGAGTGCATCTCTCTCGCCTGCAGCGCGAAATAATTCACTACTTTTTTTACTCGCAGATTCCGCCAAAGTATTTTTTCTCGCACCCCTTGTAAAACATATTATATTCGGACGTGCGAGCGCGCGCGCGGTTAGATGTGACGACTCCTCTCATATCTCTCTATTGTTGAGCTAACAGATTGGTAAAAAAGCGCGTGCCCCTTTTTTCAATGAAGGTGATTATGATTTGCAGAAGAGTGCACGCTCAGATATAGATTCGCGTGCTGCCGCTTTTCTCCCTATTTTTGTAAAGGACGTAAAAAACGGCGTGTGCTCTGCGCTTAAAAAAATGCATGCGCTCCTGTGCATTTCGGGGGTTTTGAGCTGCAGCGTATAACGTTTTCAAGTAAGGGGGTCGGCGGTGGTTTACCTCCGTCGCGAGCGACGCATAAAAGCTTTTTTAGCCATTTATTAGACGCGTAAATAAAAAATCACCGCGCCGTGCACATTGCATTTATGCCAGCAGAGAGGATATAACAAACTGACGGCGCGTTATTCTTTTCTTTTTGTCTCGTGCCTGCGTGGCTGTGTAACGAAAACATTCATCACAGAAAACCTCAAGATGCTATTTATAAAATACAGCCTATGGCACGCGTAAATCGTTATTGATATAAGGGGGATGAATTGACCAAAAAGATTATTTAAATTAATATTTATTATCAAGTGAAACAATTGATTATTAATTCATAGTTCTAAGACTTCTTAAATGGTAAATTGATTTTTAAAAGTTTAACAAAACCACTAATTTTATTGTGATGGAGCTCAATTTAAGTATTTTAAAATCAAATTACACATAAAAATACATTTAATTATTATCTTTTTAATTTATGTATTCTTTTCTTCTTTTTTTTTTAATTTCCAAAACAATATGAATATTATCATGAATAAATATTGTGTGACGCTAAAAATTATTAAATATCTCAAATCTGCTATCGTGGTTAAGCGTTCATTGTGCATATCTATAACTAAAGAGCAACTATAGAGCTTATTATTTATTTATTTATTTTATTAGTACAAAAACTTAGTATTTTTCGAAAAAGTAAAAATAAATTAAAAAATTCATCTATGCAATATTCTGAGTTCTCCAACTGCACATCCTGTTCTGCAGAACATCAAGGGAAATGACAAATTATTAAGAAATCGCATCAAATCATACAGAGCATTTATGATCAAAAGCGTGGTGACCAATGGGATTAGTGAAAATGACCATGAAAGAGATGTAGACGCGAGAGTGAGTAATCGCCACACCCTCTCTTCTTCTATATATATTTTCGTTCAGAGTAGGGAACATTAGTTTTGATTGTAATTATCCCTGATCGTCGCATCGTATGGAAGAGAGGAAGAGACTTTGCTGCAGAGCCCCAATCTATAATAATAATAACAGCACGCCCATCATATTGTCGGCGGCCGTATATATGAAAAGCGTCGTGGAGGAAGTGGTGGAAATTTATTTTCATTAGCACTTGATGTTTTATCAATAAAAAAGCAGGAGGAGAAAGCTTCGGCCGATGGGCAATTTGGGGGCCGATTTGACACCCACGCTATTGTAATGCACATTCCCGCCCTATGGTGAATTATTTATCTTGTGTGTGCCATGGAGAGTTGAGTCGCGCAATCGACTGGCAAAAATGGCCTCGTTGTGTCGTCGGCAATCGATGATTTGTTATTCGCTTATCTCGATTTCGCCGAAGAGGGGATATATAATTTTGTCAGAAAAGTTTCCGAAACGCCGGCATATAAAAAAGTTTATTTTTTCCAATTTTATTACACTCTTATTTTCTTCAAGTGTATGGGACAGAAATTATGCAAATGGTGTTTACAAGTAGCGTGATAGTAAAACATCAGTTTTCACTACAGCAAGTGCTGTTCCCTTTGCCTTTGGCGGCACCGACGCTTTTTTATTTCAGACCTCTTGTGTGACGCCGCGCGAGAGGAGAATAAAAGTTAATTTACATTTTCGAACGATATTTCAAAACTCTTTCCGACCACCCTTTCAGCCAAAAGTGTGTATTGTATGAATAATGCGAAACGTCGACTTTTCTTTTACGTTCCAATTCGAATTTATAATTCATGCAGCAATTAAAGTGTGCGCCAAATGTTGTTCGGTTTTGTTAGGCACCACAGCGGGAGTCCCTGCGGCCGAAACACACATGTCCGCGTGTCTCGAGCCCATCGTTTTTATTGTTATTTTGATTTGTTTGCATTATTACGCGCCGGCGATGGGACCAAATAATATTTATTAGCGTCCAAAAGTGGAAATAGCACGCAACAAACTTGCGCGAGATCTCGGTCGGCCGATAGGAGCGCAGTTCGCGTGGGAAAAATTCAAATTAAATTTTCGCTAATTGCTTATTTATTTTAACAACCATATTATTTGTTATTATTTTTCCGCATTTCTTTGGGGCGCAACGGATTCTCGTGTTGTGGTGTAAGTTGATACCGGTGGAAACCCTTCAAATAATCAGGCACATGCACTCGCTATAAACAATGCGCGCGGTGATATTAATGGGGGGATGGTTGGACGGACGGATCTATAAATGCATCGAGAGGGCTTTCTATGCTTTTCTTTTGTTCTCTCGTGGGCGAAAACAAAAAATATCATACCTTTCGGATATAATATCGACTAGGAAAAAATGTGAGCTGCCGAGTATTATTTGTTTGTGGGACTTCCTCTTTCTATTTCCTATAACATGCATCACGCGGATATGCCATAAGTCGGCTCAAAAAACTTAACTAATTCGTTCTAAAAATATAAACTGCCTGGGACAGGACATGATATGCGTGCATGCTAAAAAATGCAAATATTTATTTCAAACTATAAAAAAATTGATTAAAAAAGTTTTACCAAAACCCATGCTGTTGCCAATAAAGACTTTAATAGAAATAATATTATAGCACTGAATTGAAGTGAATTTTTATTTGATTATTTTACTTTTGTTTACTTTTAAATAAGCTCTATGAATGGTCAATTATAAAAAGTGCTGCAAAAAAAAATTAGTTTTATAACAATCAATTGAATTTCTTATTTATAGTAGATATGCGATTATGAGATAAATCGGTAACTTATTCAACAATTTTTCATATATTTTAAATAACAGTTTGCACTAAAAATGCTCATGGAATGAAAATTTCACATAAAAGAGAAAAAAAAGACTTTTTTGAACCCCTGATTTTAATTTCATATTATATTAAGAAAAATGGTATAGAACCTGAAGATATTTTAATTGATTTTAATTTAAAACTTTAAATTTAATGTCCGACAAGTTGTTATAAATTTAATTCAGTGTTTATTATGGATTTTAATCCAAATTTTGAAATATCATCTCAATAACACCCGCTTGCCTGAATATTTATGTACAGAAAGCAATTTTGGCCCGGATGCTAATCTTCGCCAGCCCATTTACCAAACGTAAAATGCAAAAACTTTTCTAAATTGAAGCGCAGGCAAAAATTAATTTAGGAAGCGACGGCGTCGGAGAGGCGAAATTGCAATTTATGGTTTGGAATAAAGTTAAGTGTATGCATTAAGGCGGGAGGACGGTTTTATTCATCCCAGGAGATGAGACTAATGACAAACGCTGCTTGCAAGAGAAAAATTTCCAAAGTGCAACGAGAAAGAGAGACGCGCACCCTCAAGCAACTCGCTCGCGCGCCAAACTCATTTCTCTCTTTCTTTCGTTTGCACCCCACGCGGAAAATCCACCCCACGCGACATAAAAAAAACTCGTTGCTTGCATAATAGACAGCGAGAGAGTAAAAGTGCAGTTGCAGTCGGTGCAGCGCGCTGCCTTCATCAATGCTAAATTAAAGCCGGCGGAAAAAAAGGGTAGCACATAGAAGGGGTCCGGGGGAATATGCAATTTACTTTTTTTACTCTCTCTCGAGGGGTGAGGCGCGCGGGGTAAGAGCGGAGGAAAAAATGAGACTGACTGAAAAGCGGCGCAGCAGGCAAGGGAGGAAGGGGTGCATATCAGAGAGAGATGTGCGTACAGAATAAAGATTCTCGATTTTTTTTATACCCATCCCTTGAGCAGCCACTTTTGCAAAAAGCAAAGACACACGAGAGAGGGAAAGAGGGTGGAAAAGACACTCAGCTTGCAATTTTCTAAAATATTTTCTTAGTTTATACAAAGCGAGTTGCCCTCCCCACTCTGCACTTTGCTCTCGAGTGGAATACGATTTTCTTCTGCTCGCTGGACAGAGAATGAAAAAAATGCCAAACAAACCAGATAAAAAAAAAAAAAAACGCGTGGAGAGAAAGAAAATATATGCGGCTCTCTGTACCGACTCTGTATGTGTGCGCGTGGGGTAGGGAAAGCTAAGCTCTGAAAAAATCTTTCTCCGGGGTCCCTTGTGAGTGAAGGGGTGACGCGTGGGACGATTTTTTTTAAAACGAAGGGGTGGCTGCCCCAAGCCGAAGGTATTGATCAAGAGTTTGAAGATGATGATGACTCACGGTCGAGGGTGGCCGCTCGTGTTTTTTTTATACAACTTTCCGATCTCGGAGGGAAAAATAAAACTAACTGAAATTGTTCTGATGATATTTGAAAATAAATTAATCAAAACAACTCTTAATACTTCAACTTTGGTACTTATTTGAGCTTAATGCATATGAAGCAAGAATATATTGAAATATAAAAATTTTATAATTATTATACTGAAACTATTTTTTTAAATTCAGTAGAAATGGCAGAAGTTCCTTATTTGACTTTTTATTAATTCTGTTTTTAACGAAAAATTTTATAAAATGTAATAATTTTCTATTTTTGTATACGGGCCACTTAAATAAAATACACTTTTAATTGCACTTGATATTTGTTTTTCAAACGTGCTGGCGTTAAAATTTCTATATACTGCACTTTAACGTACTCACCTCTTAAGAAAGGGTTGGTCGAGTTGAGCAAAAAGAGAAGCGGTTGTCAGCACAAAAGGGTTGTCGCCTTTGGCATGGGCCGTTTCTGCTTTCTGCGAATCAAAGAGCGAAAACAACTTTTAACGCAAGAGTTAAGTAGTGTTGATGAAAGATGAAAAGCCCGCGAGAATTAATTTATTCAGCACCCGACTTTTCAGCGTGTGCAAATTCGTTAATGAATCAATTAGCGCTAATTGCGGCTGCCTCGAGCCGAGTGAGAGAAAAACGTCGCTGGGAAAGAGAGAGATGAAAGCGGCACTTCATGTTAATGAATACGCACGCGACGAGGGGAGAATTCTCTTTTTAATAATAATTGTGTTTGCTGTGTGATTAACTTTGGCTTAAAAATGTAAAGTGTGTCGCCAAAAGCGTTGTCGCCACCACACAGCGCGCGCATTTTGCAGGGGAGAAAATAGCACTTGTCAGAAGCAGTCAAAATTTTTGGATATAATAAAATGAATTTATCATTCATTTTATGAATTATAAATATTTTTTATAAGACGCCTGGAAATTAAAATTTTTAAATTGAAAACAGTTATATGATCGGATATTCCTCAAAAGTAGCTTAATTTTTTCCGAAGAATTTTTTAAGTCAAAATTCAATTTTTTTTTTAAGTCTGGCTCTTAAAAAACTGTGCTGTCAAACCAATTTTTCATCGACCAATTTTTTAATTTCACACACCCTGAAGATGATGAAAACAGTTAAAAGATTGGATGTACCTTATAGAAATAGCTTAATATTTTTTTCTGAAGCAACATTTTTTGCAAAAATCAATTATTTAATTCTGGCTCTTAAAACTGAAAAGGAAAAACATTATTATGTTGAATGTCTGATAAAAATAATTTTAATAGTTTCTTCTTTTTTTTTTAATTACGTAATGATACCGCTCCAGCAGAGCAGCTTAATAATGCAAACAGAATGAAATTAATTTTTTATTTTTTATTTTTTTTTTTTTTACAATTCAGTATGTCAATGGTATAGAATTTTCAAACTTACGGTATGGACGCAACTCTTTTATACTCTCGGAGGTCGCATTTCGCGTATAATGTGCGGAAGAATTAAGCGACTAGAAATGCACCCTCTCAATTGTCGCCAAAGTCCCCATTTGGCACGTGATGCGGCCGAAACGATCACATAAAATGACGTCATAGCGTCCAGTCGGGGTGAGTTTTATGGCGTGCACCACGCCTTTCCAGATTACAGGGGGTCGCCGGCCATCGCTTTATGGCCGGTTTGCAATGCATTCTGCGGCGTCTAGACCAAGGGCAGACCCTTTTGCTTCGCGTGATGCATGCCCGGAGTGTGTACACGTCGCTTATTGGAGAGAGAGAAAGGGAAGAAAAGGCAAGGGTGCGAAATATATATTAGCTTTTCCCTTGCTGTATAAATTATGCGCGCAGAGCTCTTGAATGTGCCGCTGGACGCTTGGTGTTTGTGATCTGTCTCGGGGTTATAGATCATTTTGAGCTTGGTGTGTGAGAAAATCTTGCAAAGGGGGACTTTTATAGCATAAAATCAAGAAACAGTTTTTCAAAAAGATGCTGTAAACTGATGTGGGCATAAAATGAACCATTCCTGAATATTTTTGATAAACTTTGTAAGGAATTTAACAAAAATGAACTTTGAATTTCATATATTTTTTTTTAATACTTTAAAAATAACCATAACAATTTTGTAATGAAGCGTTTATCGAAATTACAGATTTATTATAATAGAGAAATATATTAATGGAAATTCACATCCCCCCATAAAAATGCACGGTAACACCAAATTTCATGTGACTAATAATTTGTAAGCCTCGCAACGTAATTTCTACTTCTCAGGCAAGAAACCTACCCTCGTCAGAAAACAAACAGAGTAATTATGTTTGCTCGCGTTTAATGCTGTGTCCCGTGAGTGCATCTGCGCTAATACGATGAGATTAATAATGCAAGCGGCGGCGGTGGCGGCAGAACAAAAACATGACCTACCCCCATTAAGTTTATACGCCTGCTTTACATTATCTACATCCATCTCCTCACTATCCAGCTGTCCATCTAATCACGTTTGCCGAGGTAATAAATTTATATATACCCTGGCCGGCTCATGCAATAATAATCAAACGAAATCAGCTTGCATTATTTTTTCCTGGATATATAATCGAACGGGGTATCACAAAAAGTTACCCTTTTCGCCTGTCAGGAGCGCGTGTGCGATATTTTTTCCTCTCTCCTTACTTGGTAAAACCGACCTACAGCAACCTTCGTCGGTCCGTTTAATAATAATAAATTATGTTTTTCTGATGCGCACAGCAGATGAATGGGTTATGCTGGCTCATCCCGCGAGCCGCCCACGATGAGTTATTCCATTATGCTTTGATCGCAACATGCCAATAACAGCAGCTTACCAAAATTTAACGCCGACCGCTTTCAAAACATCTCGTCGGCAGCAATAAATTAAAAAAAGTGTGGAATCAGCGTCTGACCGTAAATATTAAAATTTCCTACAGAGAGGCAGATGAAAAAGTGAAGAGTTCTTATAATACGCAATTTTTTAATTCAGAATGCTTTTAAATATAAAAAGTAAAGGCGGGAATGGAAAATAAATAAATTTTACTCAGTAAAAAATAAACGAATATAGAAATAAGAAAAAAGGCTATAACATTTGTTCAACCTTCGTAACTTTCGGCACGGCAGCTTTGAAGTTTCCAAGGCTTTTGCAATTTCTTATTGCTGCAATATAATGTGGACTGTGAAATCTGACCAATGTACCAAAGAGCACGAATTGTTTACTGATGGCCCCTTTTATTTGCGGCTCCTTTTTGTGTTGGAGTTTCACGCATTTTAAAACAAGATCCTCAACCCCTTCCAAGACCTTGCAGCGTGCTATTTTTATACTTCTGCGTGTTGCAGGTATGGGTGAACAAAGAGCGAAAACATGCGCCCGATTCACGTTTTCAATAATAAAAGGGGACGAAAATAAGAATTTCTACTTTATTTTGGGTGCAGCAATAAAATTTATCCGCAGCACACGAAAAACAGAATTATTGCATCAATACATTTTCAAGGCAAGAGATATTCCTTCATTGGAAGTGTAATAAAAATTGACGCTAGTTTAGAAATGTGTCTGGCTCTTGAAATTGTCATTATTGAAAAGGCAGATGAAAAACAATTTGGTAAAATTTTAATTTTTAGCCATCAAAATTTAAACTGAATCATTTTAACTCTGTGGGTGGTTGCTTATGAAAAATCTAACCCCCTGAACAAGCGTGACAATAGGATTCAATTTGCGCTCAAAGCAAATAACCAAAATCATTCCGAAATATGTGCAGGCAAAAAAAGGAACGAGCAACAAATCGCAATAATACGCTTTGGAAAGGGCCGGGGGATGATAAACCGCACCGAGTATAATAAATGATGCTGGCTGACTGATCAAAAGGCGAACCCCTTCACTCTCTCGCGCACTCAGCAGGTATATAACGAGAGAGAAGAACGAGTTATATTATTATATTGAAAGCGAGAGTGAGCGAAGGGGTTCGCGGCGAGGGCACAAAAAAGCAGCAGGGGAAATAATAAGTGAGCGAAGGCTTACAAGCACAACAACAACTCTTTTCAGCGGCAGGTAACAGGTTCACATTACTCATGTGGGCCTGACCTAGCGCAATACGAGCCGAGCAGTGCACGTGCGTACATTCGCGCTGATGGACAAACAAAACGGACGGGGTAATTGCCTCGGACGCCCTGCAAAGCTTTTTGGTCCAGCGCCAAAAGGATGAAAAACATCTTTTGCTTGCGACGGTGACACTGAAAACGGTCGAAAATAAATTATGGCCTGTAATGCGTTTCTAATGCGCCCTTTAGAAACAGGGAAGAATTCGGTTTGTTGACAAAAGCAGGATGCACGTGTTCCTTGGAAAATCATTTAAAAATTGCATTTTGGAAAGAAAAAATTAATCTATTAGTTTTTTTTTTTATTTTAATTAAAATAAATATTGTTTAAAATTATGTTTGTACTTGGAACACCGCGAGAATTTCAAGTCAATAAATGAAATGGAATGATATCTTATATTTTATAAAATTCCAATGTTTTAAAACAAAAATATCAAATAAAATCTGGCATTTTTCTTGGGAATAAAAACACCTCAATCGTTCATCTAAAGTAAGGTCAGTCCAAACAAGAATTTGTGTCCCACAAGTTTATCTACCACGATGATCTCCCTTTATCTGTTTTTGGCCGCTTCAAAGGGCTCTCCGAGGCAAAATAAAATCCAACGTTCCTTCTCGACGAATACAGGCCGGACTATTCCAAGTCTCGCTAGCTCTACTTGCTTGTTGTGTGTTTACTCTGTCGTGTCCACTCGCTATTATGTCCACCTTTACAAAAAGGGGTGGATCGAAGGGTTGCTGCAGCCGAATCCCCATTTGTGCATTATTTTCTGTTTACGTTTGTCCCCGTGTGCAAGCAAGCGTGAATCGCGTTGCATGTAATGATGGGATTAAAATCGGCATCTTTTCTTGACAGAGGTATGCCTAAATCCGGGTTCGGGGCAAACAAAGGTCGGGTCACTAACCTGGCAAACACGCGGGTCAAAGTCCTCGGCGCCCTGACAAACAAGTGCCTGGGATATATATTATTTTCGGCCGATGCTTTTCAATAACAAATATTTTCAGACCCACGTCAATGACATACAAGATTTTCCTTTCCTCGACGCAATTTCACACAGCTCTTGACCTGCCACAATGTCGACGATGATCCAACCCAGCGCACCAGCACAATAACTCTTTTTCAACCAACAAAACACCGGCGGTGCAGGGGATAATGGGAAAAATAAAATTTCGCCGCGCAAGAAAAACAGACTGACCGTGGGAATCTTTCGATGTGTTCACTTTTCGACGCGGATATAGGCCGGCGCGAACACATACGCAATCGTGAGTGCGTAACAAACAAAATTCAATACCGGCGCGCCCGCCCGCCCTCGCCGAAAAGGGATGGATGTACCTTTGTTATTCGCGTGTGCAGAGGAAATGATGAGAAAATTTCTGCTCTTTTGCCCCGACAGGTCGTCAACCTCGTCACGTATCCGCCCCAAAATATGGCAAAGCGGAACATAGGAAAATAAGGCAAATGCTTTTTACTCTTGAACAAGTCTTGTTACGTGAGACCCCAAAAAAGCATTTCACATAGGGCAATGAACCGATGTAATGATGGACGTGTGGGAAATAAAATAAAATATTGGATTATAATACCATCAGAAGATTATAAATTTATTGAATTAAGAAATTGTATATAAGCAAAATAATTTCCAGTAAATGGTTAAGCCAAGATGTGATCAAAATTGTTAGTAAAACAGCACCTTCTCTAAACAATGTTTTTGAATTTGTAATTAATTAAATTTTTATTAAGGCAACCAAGTTCTAATTACCAATGACCAAGCATAGCATTATAAATCATTTTTTATATTTTATTTTTCTCATTTCTTTAATAAAAAAATACAGATCTAATACGGTTTATTGACTATTTTAATTTAATTAAAAACTAATATTTAATTAAACTAAGTAAATAAATAAAATATGTTAAATTTTTTTCTAAATAAATAAACTATAAATATACAATAAAAATAAAATAAGTTTTATAAATTATTATTAGTTTATACTTTTTTACCCAGTTTTACAAACTTTATAGAAAAGCTAATTTTAAATAATTTTCTGCAAACATTATTTCTTTACTGTCAGTCAAAAGCCCTATGTTGAGCGAATGTTTCTGATTCAATTTGTCACCGGCACCTCGTCTGCGCGCGGACCCCGAACGACGGTGAGAGACGAACCGATTGAGACGCGGTTGCGAGGCAAAAAACAAATTGCGGCCGCCGCGTGCCAAAAAAGAGGTCGCATATTGGAAATGTTTTAATCGGCGGTGTTGTATAAGAGACAATTAGTTGGGGCATTTACATTTTGATCGAGTAACAAGGCCCAGGCCGCGCCGGCGGCGAGAGTGAGTCGCTGGCAAACGTCCTAATGGCATCGCCGGCTCTAATAATATTGATTAGGGTCCGCATTATAAGAAAAGGTTTTCGTCGTGCTCCTCTATTCTTGTGTTACAAATATATAGATTTAAATATGCGTGTGCTGGCGAAAAACGCGAACCGGTGGACCAACTACATAATCTCGAGAGAAAGAGACGGCGGACGAATGTTTCAAAATTCCTGCCGTCGACCTCGTTGCCGAGCATCTCACAAAAGAAGCGGCGCTCGCATATATATGCGACCGGGAAAGAGGTTGAAATAAAAAACACGGCGTGACAATACGCGATAAAATAAAAAGCGGCGCCCGATGATGATCATCAAAGCGCTATATTGGATTGGCAAGGGTTAAAAATAAAGCGTGCCACTCGAGCTGCTGCCACCGTCGGCCCGAATTTCTTTTGCTCTGGCTCAGCATCCGTTAAAACTGCGCCGTTCCCAAAGGGTCTGGTTCTTTGTTCACAATGGAAATTGGAAATAGATTCCAACATTGAGCTTATAAGTTTTTGTTATATTTAGTTACTGGTATATTGTGTGCATTGTCGGATTTAAATAATCACAGCGGCGTCATTCTTTATTTTCATTTTGCAGAATATATAATAAACTCCGCTGATAAGTTCTTCTCATATAAACTTTTTTATTTTAAATATTTTTTATTTGGCTCAAGCAAATGTGTACGCTTCTGAAGAATGATTTGGATGCTGGATAATGTTCCAAAACATTTCATAATTTCATATTCTAAAATTTATAAAAAAAAAAATAGCACCATCTGCGACGATGCAAGATTCAGATTAGTCAATGTAACTTCTTAAAAATGTACCCATGTACCAGCATATATATTTAATTTTTAAATTGAACACATTTAATTCTGGCGATAAAAAGAGCACAAATCCTGATAAAACTTGGGATAAATTTTTTAAATACAAAAATAAAATAATGAAAACAAAAATAAAATCAATAATTAAACACAATTTTCAAATAAATTATACATGAGAATGCGTTTCAATTATAGTTTTACAAATTATACAGTCTTTCCCTCAAAATAACAGAGAGTGAATTAAGAGAATTTCTGCTAGTTTTTATAGCTAACATGCTTTTTTTATTTAAAATTAAACAACCGCAGCTCTGATATATATTTTCCAACGCACAAATTGAGTCATCACCATAAAAAAGCGAGCGTGTTGATTAGATATGCACTCGCGATTAACATTTTCACCGACGCGCACCCGTTCTCCCTCTCTTCATAAGCGCACCCTATCATCACCTTTATTACTACATGCGACGCCTTCCGAGAAAAATTTATGAATTTTTCATGAAAAAAAGCATCTAATGAAGATTGCCCATCACACGCTCTCACTTTTACGCACGGCACGCGGGAGGAAAGTTTTATAAATAAAAATATGGCAGACTGCATGCGCGATGTCAAAATTTTTTAAGAGAGGGATTATTTTTTCCTCCGAAGGTGGTGGTTAATATCGAGGGTGGTTTTCCAGGCAAGTTGATTTATACTTCTTGAAATACCAGGCGCCACCTGGCGTGGAATTAACTTTGAGCAAAAGGGAGAGTTTTCGGCTAGTCAGTCAGGGGTGCACAAAAAGGTATTGCTAATCTCCATCCAATAAACGCCGCGCGCCGATGATGATGCTGGCGCGCGGTGCAGCTGATAGATTTTTTATTATTTGACTTTTTTCCATCACCTGCGCGTGCTTTTGTGATATCCTAGGTCAGGACAACACACGCGCGGCGCATCGTAAAAAACGAAGCACTTTCAACGGCGCGCAGAGAGCAGCAGCCGCCGCCGCCTTGCGGGATCAAAAAAGCTGCAGCCCAACAAACAGAAAAAGTGTGCGCGATCGAGATCGACAAGAGCCGCCCCCGAGGATAAACCCTGCGTAAATTTACGACGTGTGACGATGCATAAAATTTTTTGCTGGTTAATTTAAATGCGATTTCTCAATTAAAAGAGGGTGAGATTTTTTTATTTTAATGAAAATTTATTTTTTAAATCTTCAATTTTTTTTACTGATATTGTAGACTGCATTATTTTCCCTTTTATATTTTTAACTTTTTACTGCAACATGATAATTATCCTGGTGTGGAAGTAATTAATTATTCCTGGCAAACAATTTCTGCATCTCCCAAATGAGCAGCACGAGCCACGTTTTTAATTACAATGATTTTTTGTTCGTCTCTAAAATAACACACAGCTGAGCGTGAACAATATTATCATCAGAGTGGGGCGCATTTTCTAAAAATATTCTAAAAAACAAGGAAGTGCTTTGCATCAGCCTGAAAATTCTATCCGCGAGGGAGTAAAATGCTACTCTGCATGTGTGTCGTTTTGGGACTATATTTGTATTATTTTATTTTTTATTTCGTCTGCGCCTGGTGCAGCCTGCAGTCTCCTCAATATGATGCTGGGTCAGTAATATTAGAAAATAAAAGGGGGAAACGGGTAAAAAAAGAAACTGCAGCCCTTTAAGCAACACCCGTTTCTGCTCTCGCGCGGCGCCGAAATTACTAACGAGGGTGGAATTCCGAGAGCAGCCGCGCGATATTTTTTCCTGCTTTTCGTGCTGCTGGGGTTTACTATTTTTGGGATTCCGCGCCGCACTTACAATTACACACATATGTTGAGGTCATATCCGAGTGCCAGCCAGATAATGATGTTTTAGCTGCCTGGCTTTTTGAAACGCGGAAGCTGCGAAATCTTAAAATTTATATTTACCCGCGCACTCCTTTACCGCCAGGCGACACTTTTTCTCCATTTCTGGAACGGAAGAAAAAACTCGCAGCTGCCAAAGAACACTCTAATTAAAATCATCAGGTTAATGTGAAAGAATAGGGAAAAATTAAATGTTGATAATAATTTAGATATTAAATTAAACCTTCAACTCTCTGAAAAGAAATGTTCACAGCAGAATTTATATATGGAATTTGTCCAATTTTGGCCTGGAAATATTATTAAAAAAGTAAATTTTTAGCTGCTGAATTGCTAAAAAAAAATAACTACACAAGAAAATGAGCTTCATAATTAAATCTTCATTAATTAATTTTTAAAATCTCGTGTTTAATAAATTTCTTCCTTTCGTTGTTAAATAAAATTTCATTTTTTTTCTTTTTAATGTATACCAAAATTGTCCTTGCAGTTGCAGCCGTTTCATGTTTACCCCTTTTTGTTGGGATGATTTTCAAAAATTTAGGACCTCACGCATCATGATGCGTTAAATATTTTTATAAAAACCATTTCCAATTTCTCAAGGGAATAATTTTTGTCAAAGCCATCCTGTTTACTAAAATTCAGCATAGAAGTCCATTTAGCTTGAGATCTCTGCGAGTGCAAAATAAATTCAATTATAATGCTGCATGACTGTTCGAAAAACCTTTTCTCCGCACATCCCTTTTGTCACCACGAGCAGAAGGAGTTTCTTTTGCAATTGAATCTGGAGGAGCCAAAGCTAATAAAATGTCACGGGCGATGGAATTCCGGATGATAAATGGCCACATGATCATTTTTGTAAGTGCGCAACATTGATCGTGGACGCAACGTAATCGGCGTTTATATTTATTCAAGACGATTGTGTTTGGCAAAAGGACGAGAGGAAAAAGGGAAAAGCGAGTTTCGGTCGCCGCGCGTTTTCTCCCCTTTTCAATGTGAAAACTCCTAAATTTTAACCAACGACAGATGGGACTCAAAGGATGCGGATGGGGATGCAAGATCGCGTGCTAGGAAATAGTAGCGCGATAAGCTATGACGTGCGACGCCGTTGCATAAAAGCGACACCCTCAAAGCCCGTTGCTGGAAATGCATCAAGAGCGAGATATTTATGTGCACGCGGGCGGGCTGCTGATTAGCAGCTCTTTTTTATTTATGTCTCAACAGCCCAGCACGCTCACCAGTTTCCGACTTGCCTCTGGAATTTTGTCCTAGGTCAGTGTTCGAAAATAAAAATAAAAATGTTAGGCTCTGTGGGTTCAAGATGAAAGTTGCCAGAAAAAAGTTAAAAATGTAAAATAAAATAAAATTAAAAATTATATAATATTTAGCAAATCAATTTTCCATAACAAATAAAAAAATTTCATCTGGACAAACCGAGGCCAAATAAAAATTCCTTAAAAAAAATGGATGCTAAAAACTCAAATTGATATAAATTAAGAAGCAATTATATATATAATGAAAATAAAAATTTGAATTTTTTTCTCGCCTTAAAAAAGCCTCTGCCAAATTTTAAAATTTGCAAAGTTCCTTCTTTCGATATGATGCAAAAATATTGTGTTGTGCTTCACATAACTTTACCAACTATAAAGCCGTACATAAAGACATGTGGAGTTGCCGATCGAGATGCACCCTTTCCCTCTATAAAGACACATCCCCGTCGTTTCCACCCGATTAAATTTCCTTTTCCAACTTTGTGCACCGGAGAATAAGATTTCCTCTCTTTTTCTCTCTCGTGCACATGCTGCAGTGACACGTCTTTTAAGTGAGTGCGCGCGTGCATTTCAAGTTACGCAAGATTGCCCTTGAATTCAATCAGCCCAGCGTGCATACGCGGGGGTTGCACATTAGCGCTCTTTACCCGTCGCGCATATAGATAAAAAAAAAACGCGTCGAGATATTCGCGCGATCTTTGTGCCGGTGTCACAACATTCGCCCCTTTTATCAAAACACCTTCCTTTCAGCCTCCTCTAATTTTTATAACCGGCGCAATGAAAGGAGGCGGCATTGTGTATGAGCTAAACTTTTTACCCGCCGCGTCACAAAGAATGGCTGATTGTGCGCGGGCGAAAACGCAGCCAGCAGCACATCAGGGTTCAAACGGTTGAGCAGCAAATCTTTTGATCGACGAGATTAAGTTTTTTATGATTCACAGCTCGGTGAATTAATCATAAAAGATGCAACATATTATGCAAAAATTTAACATGTCTCAGATCAGAAATGCATTTTTTTTTTTATTTGTGCATTTATATATTATATTTGATTTTTAAATTTTTTCGTTATTTCATTTAAATTCGTTTTCAAGTAAAGTATTTTTATGTGAGCCAATTTATAGAAGCTGATTTTCTCCAGTAAAATTTAAGAAAAAAAATTATAATAATAAATGGTTAGTTTAAAACTTTTAATTTAACAATTTTAAAAATAATTTTAATCAATATTTGTGAAAATATCAATCTAAATTATTCCCTAAATAGCGTCTTCACCACGATGAAAAAGTTAATAAAAAGCAAAATATAGTTCAGTCTGGCCTGAGTCTGGCAGAGATAATTAATAATTTTTAAATTTAAATTTCATTCTTAAAGCCCAAATACATTATTCAAGAAGTAAATGAAATATCTTCAATACCTAAAAAAAAATACATCATTGATATTATTATTATTTTTAAATTGGGAACAACTTTTTTCCACGTGTATATAATGTCAGTGTAAAATCAAACAACCTCCGCAACCTAATGCTAAACTTAATTCCACTCTGTCAAGATTAACGGTTTGGCCCGCGTGCCAAGGGCAGCTGATTTTATTTGAGGCAACAGAATAAAAGGCTTAAATCAACTCATTCGACTGTGCTGCGAATGCGCCCATAACTCTCTCGCTCACGCAACAAATGAAACGAAATGAAATGCACAATAAAAGTTGAACAAATCCGGCTGCGGCTGCAGTGAAAAGCCAAAAAGCAGCAGAGGGATGTGCGTGCAGCTTTCGTTTTCAGCATAAGAGATGACCTTTTAACCCAGGCGCATCTGTTAATTCTCTCTCTGAAATGTGCAGTGCGCGAAGATGCGAGAGGAAAAGAGTTGCCTTGGGGCTCTTTTGGAGACGCGCGGCGAGATTTATGACCACGGCTGGTCCGCTCTCATGCCCAGGCGGCGTCGCACAAAAGGCATCAGGGATGCAACCCCCAGTAATGATGAATAAATGAAAGCAAGAGTTTTCCTTGTCGGACCCCCTGCCGACGCACCAAGCGACTCACTAATCACTGTCCTTCCGGTCAATGAGCACGGCTTCTGCCTAACCCATTGTCTAAAATAATCCACATAATTTCCAAAGGACCATGTGCAGGCCACCGCTGGAAAACGAGCCGATTGAATAGGGCGATAAATTACGCCTGTAGGTGGTCAAGCTCTGAACAGGGTTATGTAAGAGAAGCGGCACAAAAGTTTGAGGGTTTCGTATTTAATGAGTGTGACACCGGCTGCCTTTTTTACTTTTTTAGGACACATATACAAAAGATGAGCGCGGCGTGAGATAATGTGCGAGCGCTCAGTGACATAAAATCGGGTCGGAATTTTTTTTCCGAAGAAAAGGCGGCCGGCGATTTTCCTTTGGTGCGGCTATTACGAGGACGGATGCAATATTTCACGGGCCGAATTGCGCTCTGTGCGACTTCAAAAGGAGTAATAACGAGCTGCCTTTGCTCTTTAACGCGTTTCAAGTCGTTAAAACTCTCGGGCTTTGTCGATTGAATTTATTGCAGATGGAAAATGTCGAGGACATTTCGACACAGATAAACAGCTTCAACTATTTCTTTGAACAAACTACTGACCCACTGAAAATTATCAGCACAGAAACGTTGAAGAGATTTATTTTTATTTGAAGAAATTGCAGAAAAACAAAATATTAAATACAATTATTTAAAAAATACTAATTATGGCGTTACAAAAGACTATAAAAAATATTAAAACCGTCATTCGGGAGAATTAATAATTTTCGGAAACATTTTCTCAAAATAAATTTAAGAGTTTTCCCATTATAATTAATCTATTCATATCTTTCCTGATTTAAATTAAATTTTACTTTCCTCAAACAAAGTTTTAACATCATTGTTTTCCAAGTCTCGCTCTATACAGTAATACTTTGAGTATTTTCCTCGTTCGCCACAGGTACAACAGGTTGATGACCTACCCCAATGGAAAAACAGGCGAGACCTTTCAATAAAAATTCTTCTCTGCACGAGCGGACAAACAGGCGTGAATTTGAGAGGCAGACGGAGAGCAATTAAGCCTCTCTTGAAAAATATAATTTTCATCCCTAATACTCTGCCATGCCTATTGTGAGTTGAAATTGGAAGCATCCATCTTGATAATGCGGCTGTCACTGGACACTCAGGCCCCGCATATTATATAGACTGGGCCTGCCAAAGGAGGGAAAATAATAAAAAGCTCGCGATCATCATCTTTCGACTGCGGCGCAACAGCAGGTAGCAGGTCAAAAATGCACGCATCACTTCTTCTTCTTCTTCTCAGGGCTCAGCCGGGGAGTTCAACAACCCCCGAAACACCCCCATACAGCCAATGTGCATTCGTAGTTTGGAACCCTCTTCCTGTTCTGCTATATATGCTGCAAAAGGTTGGTTTTCATTTCTGCTGAAAAGACGCCGCTCACTACTCAAATGAAAAAAAGAGCGTCTCTCATTCTCGCGCACACGTGAAAGGCAGATTTTCGTCTCAAAAAGATGCTCAGCAGAGAGGAGCAAAGTTTCCGTCCGCTTGACATCTTCGCAGAGCCTTATTCGTTAATGTAACGCTGCGTGTGCACGCAGAAGTTATGACACATTCTGACAGCCAGAGAAAGGGGTGTTTTTACGTTTGAACTCTGTTCGCCTGTTTTCAACATGACTTGTTTCTTTTGTTGCCCAATGTGATGTTCCACAATCGTTGATGTCAAAATACTCGCATTCCGTTGCAAATCATAAGCCTTTCTCAAAGGATGAGGTTGTTTAAATCATTAAAAAAAAAAATAAAAAAAAAATTAAAGAAACTATGTTGATTATATCAATTAGAAAAATAATAAAGAAACAAATAATGGATGCATAGGAATTACATCTATAACATTACTTAAACAAAACTGAACTTTTTACTTAAATATAAAAAATTTTTTAATACTGTGCTATAATATGTCAGTCAATTAAATATTTTCATATGGTTCCAAATTTGAAAAATTTAAGCTAATATATAAATCATAGTAAAACTAAATCCGTTACATTTTATTTCCTTTTTTCCTCCTCAAAATGAATGAATCATAAAATTGTACATTTTTTATGATTCTGGAAAGCAGGCAGAAATTCTTTCAAGTCCAGCTTGTATCTCTTCCTTTCAAATTGAAAGGGGCCATAAATAATATATTGAGTTTGGACACATTTCGTCTGCGATGCGAAACAATGTATAGGCCAGGCGGAAACACAATTATTCCATTTTTAGCCTGCCAGGACAGCAACACATGTGCGCTCACAGAGGCAAAAAGCATTGAACCCGAAATGATCAAACGAAACGCGCCCCAGGTCAACGACTGGCCCAAATCCCTTCGCTGAATGCAAAACATTGTAAATTTCTTTCTTCCCTTTCTTGTTCTGCTGCTAACTGACCCAAAAGGGGATTGGGTCGGTCGGGCATGACTTATGTGTTATGCACAGCTTTTTTATATTTGCCTTCTGAATCAACCGCGAGCGAGACGATTTCTAACCCGGCGGCAAGTGCAGCGCGTACACAATCAGAGAAAAGAGGAATTCGCGGCATGAAAAAGGAATCATTTCGGGGGTGGGTTTTTTCCTTTCTTGTTCGTTTCAAAAAGGAGTCAACGAACCCTGCCTGCTCAGTCCAAGATATACAGTGGAGAGAGAGAAAAAACGGACGCACAATACCGTCGAGCCAAGGTTATGCCGAATGGTATCTAATATTTCTCTGGGTAAATGACAACAACAAGAAAGGAATTAAGGAGCGAGAAAGAAGAAACCTACCCCCTGAGCAAGAAGAGTTTCTTCACCCCGCCGGTCGGATAAATGGACGCTCGGCCCTTTTCAACATACGAGACAAAGAATTGCCCAAGTCAGAGATGAACGCGCTGAGGAGAAAATGTCTACAAGCCCCCACGGAGCACAATAGGGAAGCGGAGTTGAAAAATTCGTTCAAATTTTTTACTGTCACCAATCGCACGCAGGTGAAAAAGTGACCGCCACCAGATGCCCAATTGTTTTTCAAGGGGGTTGCATGTGAACTTTCTAAATTGAGGCATCCAAAAGGAAGTCCACAACTTTCCATGCAGCTGCGCACTTAAGTTTATGATATAAATCAGAGATATGCAAATGTAAATAAAATTAAGATTTTCTACAAATTTCATAAATTATATTTAAAGAAACTATTTTAAAATTAATTTTGATTAGTATTTCTTTTATTCTACTCCGATTTTTGTTTAAAAAAAAAGGTCAAATTGAAAGGGGGAAAAGGCAATACTTATTGCTTCCAATTTTTTCTTTTCGCATAAGTTATGAGCAGAAGTGATTAAAATAATTAGAGATTTAAAAAATGAGTCATTGATTAATATTTTGCATTAACTAGACCGCAAGAAATCAGCTTTAGTTAATGGATGCAAAAGCGACGCCACAATTACGGCGCACGAAAAAAATCATCCCTCTCAACGACGAAATACATCATCTCTCATCACAGCGCATATTAAAGTGGCATCAGCGCGCCACCGCCCGAAAGAAATTCCCATTCCATCTGATACTTTTTTTAAGGTGCTCTGATCGCTCTCGAATTTTTTTCCACCCTAAATTAATCCGCGTAAAAGTAGACTCGGCGCGTGCAAGGTGATGGGGTGGGTTTTTCCGCTGAGAAGGCAGGGGGCCGAGAAAAAATCTATTTCGCCAGTCCAATTTCCAACCCTTCTTTTTTACAATCAATACCCGCTGCTGCTCTTCGCCATAATATGAGAGCGCATCAGTGCCGCCGATAATCATGCACCCTTTTCAGACGATTTTTTCCTCCTTCGCCCCTCTTGATGTCTATATGCTATATAAATCAGCGGCGCAAAATTATTATGAGATGCTGAGTGTCGTGTTGCCATCAAAAATTTATACACATCGCTCCTTTGCGCAGAAATTTTTAATTGGAACATCAAGAGTTTGGAGCGGCTAAAAAGAGCGAGCTTTTTCTTTTCTTATTTTGGAACGTTTTGTTATCTCCGATTTTACGCACAGCTGCACCCAGAGATTTTTAAAGAGATAAATCAGCAGGGATTTTAAATACCTGGTATATCTCAATGTGATAATTATATTAATAAAAATTGTATTCAAATTAAATATTATTGATGACTTTAACGCAAATTATTCATTAATGGAGAATTAGAAAATTACAGTTTATTTAAGCTTTTGAAATTTACTGTGGGTTATAAATTTTTATATATTAAGTATAATTGCGCATATGAAAAGAATTAAATAACTTACAGTAATTAATAATAGAAAATCGTGATAAATTCTTTCATTAAATAGTTCACGGCGCAAATGGTGTTAAATGAGATAATTATATTGTTCACGTCGCACAATAATGTCAATTAAAAGCGGTCAGACCCCTATTCTTTTGTATATTTAAATAGATTAAGGGACGATGGAAATTAGTCGTTACCGACAATTTTTGTTCCTGCAGACGGGAGACCTTGAAAAGCCCATGACAAAAATGGCAAAACCTTGTAAAGCTTTTGTGTATATTAAAAATAAAATGAGCTGCGGATAAAATTAAACGAATGGTCTTTTGCAGACCAAAAATTCAATAAGTAATTCCTTTAAAAATTTGATATGTAAAAGGTTTTTTCATAGCAAAGGAAATGAATCGTATTTTAACAAAAAATTGTTTGTTTTCGCAGCAGACTAGAGACATTTATTTTACTGAAATTTATAGGAATGACCACGAAGAATAACGACGATATTAATGATGTTCAAGAAAAACAAAAGTTTGCCATGCGATCCTCTGCAAGTACAGATTTTGCTTTAAAGTTCCAAAATCATTGGCTTGATATATAGAGAAGGACGAAAAAGATTCCTTCAGTAGCAGATTTCGCGTTTCTCACGCGTGTGCTGCTGGGGACGTGAAGCGAACTGCCAGCACACTGGTCAAAAATACACAAACGTCCGTGGCACTTGTCCACTTTCATTTGTACACGCTTTCCTTATTTGCCGAATAACAAACAGCTGCCCCCGGGGGTGGCATCGCCGGCCGTCCGCCCCCGCAAAGGTCTCTGGCGGGTTTCTATAGAAACACCCTTTTCTGTCGTGTCAACATTTGACGATGATTCGTGCTGGACCAACGGAGAGACCGAACTTTCGCACCAGCGAACTCTTTTTGGGCTAGCGAAAAACACCAACGCGTTTTTCAACCCAGCATGCTTTTATTACTCAGCTCTTGCCGAAAAGCAAAGAGAGGGATGTTTTTATCCTCAAGAGGTGTGATACTCCGTTCCCCCGAAACGTCGAGTGCTACGAAAACACGCAGAATTACATCAATCGAAAATTAACTGCGTTAAATAATGACGGGACAATTTGGCTCCGCGAACAAGATGTCTCTAAAACACGCGATGACGGTTTTCCCTTTGGCCGCGCATTTAAACGAGCCGCGCGTGAGGATTTTCTTTATACATGAGAGAGAAACGGCTCATGATAAAAGGTCATTAAATTATACTAAGAAGAAAATGATAGATCTTTATTGGAGAGGGCCTTGTGTGTATTCTAATAGCTGCGTTTTGAGGTTCGCCGACGGGATTTTTTATTCACCTTAATGGAGTCGTTTATATTCACTTTCGCTCTTTTATTTGATTGTTTTACAAATTACTTTCCTTTTTCTTGCGACTTAACTCTTCCCCGCCCTTAACCCTCTGCAATCACGCCAAGAATATAATACGGACGTTCCAATTATTTGTAATTTTTCTTCTGATTGTGCGCGCACCAAGTACTTCCGCAAACGTCTTGATAAAGAGCGAGTCGTTCCGAGAAAAAGTGTCGACCATAGTCACTGCAGAGTCACTGCATCAAGACCAGATGCATTGACAAATTTATCGCCAAGAGCCGGAAATCCAACACTTTTCGCTCGTTTCACTTCACGCCACGTTAGAACCGAATTCGCTGGTCCTATTGTCCGAACAGGAGAGAAAATATATCCTCAATGAAAAAGGCGTTGTGAAAAGCAGAGGAAAAATGTTTTTAAACGTAATATTATGACGATATAACGTTCTTAAAAAAGTTAATTTGTTTCGTTTGTCCGCGACATAAATTTAATATGAAAGGTTTCCACTTCTTCTTCTTCTTTTTCCTCAGCTTTTCTCGTCTTCTCGCATTTTTATCTCAAAGGAAAAGGGGAAAGCAAGCAAGTCGCCTTGATGTGCCAGAAGAGAGAGATGAATTCGCCGGGCCTTTTTCATCCCCCTGTTGCCCTAGCAACCGGCAACACGCGCCTGTATCCGAAATACGTGTGGATACAGGAAAAAAAGAGTCGCCGCGATGATGCAATGGTTACTTCTGCCGGACACAAATATAAAAGAAGGGGATGGAGTTTATAAGGAAAAGGGTGCCGGCTTTCGAGGGAGCGGCCAGATGAATAAAATGATACAAAACAGCAGCCTGAGGTATACACGGGGAGCGGAAAAAGAATAAAATTCACCACGCTGGACGGTGAAAATGATTACGTTTTTATCGGAAACGGCCGGAAAGGGATGAAATAAAAGTTTTGAGGAAATGCAAGTTGGCGCAGAACGAATTTCGATTTTAGCTCTCTCGTCACGCTGGATTTTCGCCGGCAACTGTCCAGCTGAAATTTATATTAATAAAATGCAGAAAAAATTCAAACGTATATAAATAATCTGTAAATGTGATTGGAGCACACGAACGTTTTTAATAAAATGCTGAAACGGACGGCGCGTTTTGCGCGCGTGGAAAGAGCGCTTTGGCGTTACTAATTGCGGCGAGAGCACATTAATCCTGATGCAGTGCAGATGAAACTGCCAAGCTTTGTATAAAACAAATTCTAAAGCGTGCATACACTAAATAAACGTAGAACAGTCAAGCATTATAGTTTAAGATTAAAAGGAAGAATTAATTAAATAGATGTAAAAATATATGGAAACTTTTTTTTTAAATAATAAATATTTATAAATATTTCAAGATTTAATTGTTACAGAATTAAAAGATATTCTTTCATGAGTCGTTTTTTGGATCACAGTTTAGGCTGGTTTAGGCAGAAATGTTTAAAATAAATAATATTTTAATTAATATAATTATATAATTTTTGTTGTTCAAAACTATTTTTGAATATCTTATTCAAACTATATATTTTACACTTACAATTGAGAAAAATATACCATTATTTCTGATTATTTCACTAAATTAATTCAATCCTGAACCTAATGCAATTCAATGACGAAAAGTGCTAAATATTTTATTTGTATTAATATTTATATCTGATCTATATTACATCTGTTTCAACAGACTAAAAGCCCTTAAGCGAAATTTCTCCCTCTAAGCTGATATAACTTTTGGGGGTTGTTGCATGTGTGCCACGGATCAACCCTTATCAGCAAACCTGCAGGAATTATTTTATCACCTTGGTGTAGTCGTGGCCAATTCCCTCCGCATTTTCTAACCCAAGCACGAGAGCAAGGGCCTAATTCAATATTTGCGGCCGCATGTTGGAGGAGCGAATCGCAATTTCCAGACTAATCAGCGCCATAAATCACGCGCCCGGCGAAAGGTGTGTTTGCCCAAAAAGGAAAAGAGGAGCGCACGATATCAAAAATCGGTTCACGCCGAATAGCGTCGCAAGGCAAATAGCGTTACCCTAGGTCATATTTGAATAAGGCTCTCTTAGGAAAATGCCGCCGCCGGCAGCGAGATCAGAGATGCGAGGCGGCAGCCTACGCGACAGTGAGAATACTGTGAATGAGAGATAAATTTAGAGAGTTATCACGGGATATGCGCGCCTAAACTCACAAAAACGGCACAAACACCCCCATGCGACAGAACAGCCTACAAAGTGTTATTATCCTGTGTGAGAGAGAGCCGTGTGTGTGTGTGTGTGTGTGTGTGTGTGTGTGTGTGTGTGTGTGTGTGTGTGTGTGTGTGTGTGTGTGTGTGTGTGTGTGTGTGTGTGTGTGTGTGTGTGTGTGTGTGTGTGTGTGTGTGTGTGTGTGTGTGTGTGTGTGTGTGTGTGTGTGTGTGTGTGTGTGTGTGTGTGTGTGTGTGTGTGTGTGTGTGTGTGTGTGTGTGTGTAAACGACTTGGCACTCGCGTTTATCAACTTCCACACATTTGTTTGAGGGCTTTGTGCCGAGGCGGCAAATTGAACCGCTTCTAATTTATCAAGCTGCTGCTCTCGGTTTCGCCTGCTTGAACTCAAAAATCCTTTTAAACTTCTTGTTGTCAGCAACTTTGAACGCAGTAAAAGAATTTCAATTTAACTCAACAGCTGATATCAATGAGTTGTTCTTCGGAGGTATATAATTTTAACTTTTGTCATTGCACATACTTTTTGATGTCTTAAATCACTGAAAAATTGCCCTTCTCCTTAAAAGTGATTTCTAAGAAAGACATAAAACATCATAATAAGAAAAAAACTCCAATAAAATTATCAAAATTTAAAAAAACTCTGGAATTTGGATTTTTTAGGAAATTAATTAATATATATTAAACATTTTATATTTATATTAAATTCTGTAATTAAAAAATAAATTTCAGCTTATTTACAATTAAATACGTTTTTCTTTATAAACAAAAGGTAAATTAATTTTTGTTAATTTCTATCTTCAATGATTTCCTCTCACTCAATCTTTTTGAACTTATTCTGGACGTAATTCAAAAATTTAAATTACCTCTTCACTTTTATTTCAATCCCAGACCGATTGGAATTTGCAACACCTGCATAACAAAATAGATACGCTCTGCAAAACCCTTCAAAACAACATTCTAAAACCAAGTCCTTCAAAAAATAACACTCGAGGGAATTTAGTTTTGCGGGTGAGATGAAGTTTTATAACATCCGCAGGAATTTGCAGATTCGCCCCCGAAACCGAACGGTGCGCGTGCCAAATCACCGCGAGCACTCTCCGCTCTTTCTTTCAACTGGCAATAATTCGCGCGCGGCCGTCAAGGCGACCGACAAGACGGGCATTTAGCACGGCGTGGTGAACCCTTGCTGCCAGAACTCTTTTTCGACGGCCGCGCAATTAACTCAGTAATGAAACTGCCGGCGCGCGAATTGCCCTGTTTTCTTTTGTGTGAGCCGCGCGCGAAACGGGGCGAGGGCATACTTGAAATCGGCTAATCGGTGGCGGCGTCACTTTTTATCCCTTTGTCAATGACGGAACTAAAAACAAAGTTGAGAAAGAATCCGCCGCGGGCGAAGAAACAAACCGACCTCGGAGAGCACGGGTTTAATCAAATTAATCGTGCCGCGGTTAGAGATCGGACAGCATTGCTAATTCTGAACCGATTTAAATGTCTCTTGGATCGAGCCGAGAACAAAAGGCAAAAGAAGACAAAAGTTTGAGCAGTTGATCTGTGAGATAAGTTACACGCATGTTACACTGATAGGGGCGGGTATATTCAGGGATGGAGACTGGATACAGGTTTAAACTTAAAAGTAGGCAACCTGCGTCACTTTCAAGCACTCGCGGTTGCCTCTGCAGGCGTTAATTAAAATTTTTTTTCTGAAAATGGCAAAAGTACTGCAGATCATTTAAGCTTTGATTGAAAAAATAAAAAATTTAATAAATATTGACTATTTAAATTGTGGCACTGAAAGATTGATTTGAATGATTGTTAGAATTATATATTTTTGTTAAATATTTTTTTTTCGGGAGTTCAATTTAATATAAAAAATGTATTATTCGGGTATACATTAATAAGACTCTGCATCTCCTCAGGAATGAATAATAAGAAATGACGAATCTATTTTTCACCTTTGAAACTTCTCGGCGCTCCTGCAAGTCGATTTTGTAACGCACTTTGGAGTTATTTTGTCACGACGGTGTTCTCACTCGAATTATAACCAACCGAACGGGCGCATTCCGGCGGGTTCACAACCCGACGACGGCAGACAAATGAAGACGACGACCTTTCAACTTTGGGTGACCACTTGATGCGTTTTGAACAATAACCGGCGGAGCACATAACGTGTCGTAATAATTGATTTGTTGGCTGATTAGTGGCGAGTCGCGCACTCATTCCGTACATGCGCTCGCAATGTGATGTGTGGTGAAGTAAAAGGTTGTTTGTCTTTAATGGAGACGTTTATTTTTTCAATCATGTTTTTCCACACATTGTTTGAGCACGCTTTGCGCAACTAGTCTGGATTTTGTGTGTGATCGACTTTTGATATCTATTGATTACGTTATTATGTAATAATACAAATTATTTTTTTTAACCGTGAAATTTTTAATAAAAAAGTTGAAGCAAATTTTTCTCCTTTTTATTTTGAATGTTTTAACAATGAACTTGTCAATTAATTTGGGAATATAGAGAAAATAATGTGATCCCAATTTGATTTATTCGGGCTATCAGCAGTTCATCGTCGGAATGGCTGCCAAAACGAATTCGGCGCGGCCAAATGAGGCAGGAAGGAAGAGCTGTCGTTCAGCATTTTTCATCGAAAGCATGGCGGCGAGAAAATAAGCGAAAGGTACGGACGGAATTCATTCGCTGCTATTGCTATACATAAATAAAAAGGTTGCGAACGCACATGGCGCTGCCCGTCCGCCTGTCAGGAACGAGGTGCATCCCCTTTGTTTCACACGTGACCATAAATTTCGGGCCAATACACAATAATTCATATTTCCCCGCACATGACAGGTAAATGCATGTGAAGAATCTCCTGCTGATGATTACTCACTCACTCGGTGGCGGCAAAACTTTTCCCCCTAACATACACGCACACACGTTTTTCGCATTTTCCGAGACGCGCAGACTTTTCCCTTTTGCTTTTCCCGTTATTGTGATGTGCAGAGAGAAAGAAACAAAAGGAGCGAGGAAGGGCTTCAGTGGACCTCATAAATATAATCCATCTTATATGTTGCCCTCTCTGCTGCTGGATATTTTTGCCCTCTCGTTGCTATGACAACCCTCCCGGCAAATTTTCAGAAACTACTTTTCTCGCACTTTTATATACACTCACTCTCGCATTGCGACGGTCTATCTTAAGTCTGATGTCTGATCCTCTCAGCACATTTATTTGGCAATAAAAAGAATGACGAAGTGGAAAGAAATAAACAATGCATCATCTCACCACCCACAGTGGCAACTCTATGCAGTTGCGTGTGCCTTTTCAAAAAAAAAAAACTAAAAATCTCATATTTCATATTGAATTGTGTAAATATTGAAATGAAAAATTTCAAATTAATTATGTCGTCTTTGAATTCAGATCATATTTTGTTTGGCACCAGTAATAAATTACAGACATAAAAAATTAGACAGGTTTTAATCAATAAATTAATATACTTGATAGCGCAGGGAAGAGCTAAAGAAATCCAGCAAACCAGTCATACAATTAATTTAGTATCAAAAAATAATGATACCATTTCAAGACTCCTGTAAAAAAGGAAAATTTATTTCTTAAAAACTTTTGGTTGTCTGTTTTATAATTCATAGCCTTCATTAATATTTATCAATACTAACCATCAACACGCCAATTTTTTTCCTAATTTTGGCAGCTGGTATTTTTACCAATGATTCTAACAATAAGATTTTAATTTTTAGTTTATTTTCATTATCGCTGTTATTATTTTCAGCTTTTTCAGTCCTTTTCATGTTTATTTTTTGCCATGTATATTTTCATGGTTGTATCAAATGGAGAATAAAAAATAGATAGACTTAATTCTATAATCTAATATAAATAACTTGTGTGGACGTGATCTGGTAGGACGCAAAAAATGGCGAATTCCTGGTAATTGGCTAAATAAAGTGCGCGCAACTCGATCACAGATAAGATTACTTGAAAAAAAAGGGTTCAGCCAAACTCCGTCACTCACACATGAAATTGTTTTGCACGTCTGCTCACAAATAGATAAAGATTGAGCAGCCATAATGTCACTTGCACCAAAAAAATAATATATTCGAAGCAACAGACAGATTAGTTAAAATCAAGAATTTTATTTAATTGCAAATTATTAAATAATAAGTTTTGGTCACGTGTCAAACGCGAGACCACGGAAGCTGAGACTGAAAGAACAAAAGTGGCAAAGGTCGTTCAAGGCTGCCTTTTCACACCCTCTCAGCACTTTTGTTTAGGCGCGCGACGACGCAACATCCCGCTTTTCACCCTACGGGCCCAATCCACCCACCAGATCCGACCAGACGCTGCTGTTTTATGGACTCGCGCAAGCAGCCTCTTTGTTTGTTTTATAACTGCTGAACGGACCTAAACTCTTTTTCTCTCTATAAAAAACACACAACACGCGACCAACTCTTTTGTAAACAATATTTCGCGGTCGCTAAAAGGGTCGTAAAAGGGATGCGTGCGGCCCCATAAGCATGTGACAAGTGACAATAACGAAGCGGCCGGCCGCAAATTATTTAACAAAAAACCTAACAAAAGATTGTGTGCGTTTTTTTTTAATACAATTTTGAAAAAGAAAATCGCAGAAATAATGGCCAAACAAAATTAATCACCCTAATAGTTTAAATGAGCAATACTACCCTTCGAAAAAATTCGAAAGGGTTGTAAGAAAAGCTCTTACCTCTCGTGCCAAGTTGACTCCGAGCCGGGTGAAAGTGCCGAGAAGTGCGGTTGCAGGCTTTTTTAATGCCAAATGTTTTAGCCAAAGAAGGTCGCGGGCCACCCTTGTGACACGCGGTGGCTCCTCCCAATTTCAACCCCTCCTTTCCAACAATGAGAAATGTAACAGGGAATCGCTCGCGGCAGCCGGCGCTCGATCAAAAATAGCGTGACTCCATCTCTGTTCTCGCCTTTAAACTGGCCGCACATAGACTTTTTGCAGATAACTATGTATAATATTTTAGAAGGAGCAGTGACGTGAAATTTTCTCAATGATATCAGGTGTCACATTGAATTAAGGACTGCTAATCGCGAGCCGCCGGAGATGCCCCTTTGAATTCAGACTTTCTACGAAAGCGGCTTTTAAGAGCAATAGATGTTGTATAAGTGATGTCATTATTACTAGTTTTTCTTGTGATAACAATAATTATGGCTAATTTTTTTATGCTATATACAATATAAATTATGAAATATTTGCCGTAGCACTAGGATAATAAAGTATTTAAAGTATTCTTTAGATATTAAAATTATTAATTATACTAATTTGTTTACGAAATAAAAAAATATCTAAACGTCACGTTTTTTTGTTGCAAAACGTATATATAAAAAACATGCTTATTTCAACGTAATAAAAATCTTTTAAAGTCTTAAAACAATTCAAACCAAACAATTAAGAGGATTTATTTATGATTTTAATTATTTTGTCATTTAGCAATTTTATCTTTAAATCTTTTCTTAGCATATTAACTCGACATGAAATTTATATAATTTTCAATTGCTGTCAGTAAAAATAATTAATTAATAATATTCAGAGTGGTTGCAGTGTGGAAAGTTTGCAACGGAAACATTACGCGCGTGTTTCTTGCTTTTTTAACGCTGTTGTGAAGCTTTAATACTTAATTCATAGACATTGAGGAAAATAAGTAATTTAATTTGGTATCATAAATTGATTGTAATTAAAAATTAGTGTTATCAAAACCCATTATTTCTGTGGCATGTTTAATGAATAAGCTTTAATAATTATATAATTTATACTATTTAAGTTAAAAGTCATAATCATGAACTTTTTTTTTTAAATTCGATAAAATTTAAGTACACAATATTAGAATTCAGAATTCATGTACATACCTGCGCTTCAGCAATTTATATGCAGCCTCATGACAGTCAGGTGGAATCAGTGAACAAACTCATTTTCCCAGCATCAAAACAAACTGCAGATCGCTGTAGAATCACTTCCAGTCCAACTTTCCTTGCGATTATATGTCCACGAAGTCTTACACGCAAATACTGCATTTAAAGCACTCGAACGACGAATCGGTCAATCGGGCGAATGAGGAAAGATGGAAAGAGTTGAGTGCAGAGTGGTGCGCTGGACTCGCTGGAGAGCGCGAGAAAGGTGAGGGAAGGGTGATAAAAAAAATTATACTATGGATGTGTTTATGGAGGAGTTGCTGGAAAAACCCCCTCCGCTTTTAGCCCCTTCTTTCTGTTCGTTGCGAGGCAGGCAGGAGGAATTTTGTTTTGAGGAATGTCTAAATTACTTTTGGACTTTTGGTCTTACAATGAAACATTTCAATAACGAAATCGGTCGGTATATTGCAGAGTGCATGTGAGGCGCGTTTACTAGGAAGCTGGAGATGGTGTTTGAACAAGTCAGAACAAGAGTGAAAAGTGATAGACCTCATGCGGTGCGAGAGGAAGTGACCGGCAATCAGCCAGGGTTGGAATTTATTCAGCTCTCTGCGCACACACGTGGAAATTGGATACTGGTCGCAGAAAAGTGTTAAAATGGAGTTGGGCACCTTCTTTTATTTTTGTGCAGTGTTGTTAAAAGAAATGCAGCGTGTATTCGTGAGATGTTTGTTATGAAGAAGAAAAGAACGAAAAAAAACATAATGTGACTGTGCCTAGTGGCCTCAGGCTTTTTGGATTATACATTATTTCGCCTCAGGAAAGTTGCCTGTGGGAAAGCGTTCATTTTACCTTCAGAAATTATGTGAGTACATTTTTTAAATTTTCATTTCAGATTCTGAGAAATTTTCCGAATGAAATATCATACAATTAACCGTAATAATGTAATAATATAATATAAAAGAAATTCAAAAGCACACGCATACACAGATTACCAAAAATAGCGTATTGCAGATTATGAATTTGAATTTGTAATGAGATAATTTAACATCCATTTAAGTTCCCTCTTTTACAATTCTTTTTTCTTTTTACCTTCAACCATTAGCCACCATGGTTAAAACCGGTTAAAGCAATAAGAAATAAAAATATACATTATAATTAACTCGGAAACCTCATTTCTCCATCTTCCACAATGCATGCACATAATAATAATAATATAATGATGAAATTACTTAAAGAAAAAAAAGCATCATTATCTAGCTATTTTAAAAAGAACACATGTCCATATTATATTTTTCTTGACTCATAAGTTTAATTTGTCCTTCATTACAGTATTTATCAACAGCATGCTTAAAAATTTCTTACATTTTAAAATATCAAATGTGTCACAACATGGCCTCAGAATTTCATTTGAAGTAATAATAATATAATTATACTCTCACTTTATAATCATTATAATTAATTTGGACACTGTTAGTATTAGTAATGTAATGTTTTACAGCAAGTGCAATTATGTTTTGATTGGTGTAGAGTAAATCCATTGATTTATTAGTAAATCTAATAATTCCACATTGAAAAAGCTCATTCTTAGCTGTAGTTTTTGGTTGAGTTTTAAATGTAGAAAGCCAGCTTTAATTTACTTGGAAATTTCATACAAATACATTTAGAAAGGACCTGCAAATATTTTTCGAAATTCAAAATTGGAAATATATGAACATTATTTGAGAATACAACGGTTTGAATATATCCTTAAACGGATGTTTAGAGAGTGAAAAGGGCTGCTTACAGATTACATATTACTGATTCTTAAAAATGCTTCGCCTTGTGGGATTTTAAATTTTCACCTTTACAGAGAAATTTCAAATAACAAGATTTGAAAGATAACAATTAGCAACTCCCAGAATAATTAAAAATCGAGATAGACTTTTAAAACAGACAATTTAACAAACTTCCTGACCACATTCAACCCAGCTTAAAACTTAATTTAACTATAATTTGGAATTATTTAAAATTAAGTTCAATTGTGCCTCTCACAAAAAAAAAAAATCATTAAGGCTGGATCTCTAAATAATATGCTCCTAGTAAATGCTGTGGCGAAATGAATTATCAGATCGTACTCGTCCAGATCCAGTTTTAAGTACTAGGAATGCTAAAAATGACAAGAACTTATTCTCAATGCATGCGTTAACAAAATAAAATGACTCGAGGGCTGCAAAAGAGTACAATAATTTCATGGGTGACTAACATATAACATGAAAAGGTTCTGCTTAGACAAAACAAAGTCACAAAGTGACTCATATTGGCCCCAGTATGCTCACTTCATGGCGAGAAATTGGTCCTTTCTCTTGAAATATTCATTGAGCCGATCGGATGCGTACCTAGAATAATTAGATTTATAAATAAATTTTTTTATTAATCTACTTCGAATTTGAAACTGACTTTAGATAATCAAAGTCAATGGTTGAGTGTTCTGCTTGTACGAAGGCCCATGTTGCCCAAAGAAAATGAGACGTCAGGGCAAATTTGTTGACCAGAATGTAAAGCTCTTGAATTTCTTCCTCCTTCACCTCCGCTGATGAGTTGAACTCGCTCAGGTACACTTTGATCCAGGCCCGCTGGAAGTCTTCGTCAGGGTATAGGTTGTAGTCAACATTGCTCAGTCCTGAAAAGGCAAAATTTTACTAACAAAAATTAATCACTCATATCAAAATTTTTATATTTGCCTGCAAACTCGTTAAAATGGTTGCCGATATCAAAAGCCTGGTGGTTGTAAGCTGCGTACTCGTAGTCAATGAAAGTAACTGCCTTTTTCCCGTCATTGTAAATCATGTTTCCAAGCAACAAATCATTGTGGCAAAAGACAACAGGACTTTTGAGCTGTTTCAGATTTTCCTCCAGGCTTGAAAATTCCTTGAACAATTCAGCTTTGCTTGGCAACTTCAATTGGATGAACCTGAGAAGTGATTTTAATATTAAGAAACCTAATTGAATCAATTTAAAAATTATTAAATTTTAATATATAGCTACACAGACATTTTATTATTAAAAAAAATCTAAAATTGTGTGTTTTAAAAAATTAGCAACATTATTATTTTTTTCTTCAGATAGGGGGAGGATAGTGACAATTATTATTCCACATGGGCTTATAGTAAGAATTTCACAATTGAGGACATATTCATTGGGTTTGAATTATTCGGCTTTTCCTCTATGGTTATTGACATGTAGAGGAAGAAATGGTTTTATTCCTACAATATCATAGAGGAATATGTAGAGGACTAAAAAAACCATCAGGGTAAGTGGAATATAAATTCAAACACAATTGAAAGATCTTGTTTGATTTGAAAAAGTCTTTTTGATTTTTACCTCCTCTGTTTGGCTGCATCCATGAAAACGTCGGGCGCCAGTTGTATGAACTGTCGGCACTTGGTCCACACCATGGCCTCCTTTGGCATTTCACCACACTCCAGTCTGTGCATTCTGGCCAACATGGACGCAACCAGCGGGTAGATGGACAGGGATCTGCAGGTGTCCGTGTTGAGGGTCACACCGGGAACATACTCGTAGGCTAAACCATTCTCAAAAGTGGCATAAAGCCGAGGAGCGTAGCCGGCGTTGTGCATGACCTGCGGAATTAAAAGTTATAAATACAAAATCATATTTTGAGTAAACGCCGGCTTATTCCTGATTTAGGTTGCCTTGTTTAGAAATTCGTTAACCGTTACAGTAATTACTTTGAGATTCCTTGTCTCAGCTTGTCTGTCGATAAGCAGGTCAGTTTTGGCACCGTAAACTCTAACCAGAACCACGTCGTCTGTGTTTTGCAGGTCGTCTCCATTCTTGTAACTGCAGGCAACTAACTTGTTTGTAATTCCGTCCGTAAACATCTGAAGCAAAAAAACAAACAAATGTTTTAAATTATTCAATTTTTGTCCAAATAATTTTGCTTATTTTTATTTTTACTTTCAACTAAATCAAAATCTAATTCATCTTAAAATAGAAACTCAACCTAACTTCTCACAACCCCTTGTTGAATAAAAGTACTTTTCCTTCATTTATTTTTATTTTTTTCAACATGGTTTAGACCAGATTCAATTTTTATGATTATTCACTTTAAGTTCAAATTTTCAATTTAACTATTTCACAGTTAATATTTTATTGGCAGTGAATGTTTAACAAAATTAAAAAAGAAATCGTTTCTTTAAGGAACTGAAATCAAGGGACTTCTGACTGATTAATTATAATTAAGTGAAGCCTTTGTTTGATTGTTAAATTCTGGGGTCAAATCTTCTCCTTTAACACGGAATTGATCGGTCCATTTTTTCTGCATAAAAAATTCATTGCATCAAATCGATTAATTTTGTATAGTTTCTGGGTCCATTTTTAATCTGCTCTTGTTTCTTTTTTAACTTAACCTTGTTTGACCTATAAGATTAATTTGTGAATACAAGTGTAGCAAAGGGATGAGTAAGGTCATGAGGTCGAACGAAGTCCATTTCATCTGACTCCGCTTTTTCTAATTCATCCGGCAAAGCGCCGAGATTTCGCAAGGCTCTGGGAGCTCGTGAGTGGTCGTGCTAAGTGATCCAAATTCCCGCGCTCTGACTGACTAATTAGTGTGGTTGTCCAGCACTTGCAAACACTCGATTAGCAGATTCGCTTCCACTTGCAATACGCCGCGCTAAAATGCGTGCGTCACGTGGTGATGTTTGATGCTGCGCAGACACGGTTTTGCATTTTTATCAGCAAATTCCGTGATGTGTGCAAATATCTTCAATTTGCATCACTAGAGTGGTGTGAGTAATATGGGTTCATATATACAAGTATTATTAATCTTGTTTTGTGCTTCCCAGCCGGTATCGATTGAATTTGTCAATGATTGCGAATCACCAGACAATTTGGTGATAAAATCTATCCACATGTGTAAACCACAGCTGAATCTTTCTCATTTTATAATTTTATTTTATTTTCTTTTTTTTCACAAAACCTTGAACTAAAAAAAGCTTAAGTAATACAAAGCGTTAAATATTCTTGTAATTAATTTGATATGAAAAAATAAATGAAAAAACAATTAATTGTATCAGGATAGCTCAAAAGAGCTTAAAGCTTCTTCTAATCGAAACGCCTTCCTTATCTGCGTCATAAAAAAAGGAAGAGCTTAACATTTTTATTGCCATCTCTGCTAGAGCTTATTTTTGCACCTCAGAGGTCAAATCGACTCAAACTACTCGACCAGCCAAGGCTCAAAAAATGTTTTTCCCAGAGCTAGGTGGCGACCTTGCACGCTGGAGGTCGGGCAGCTAACGCAGTGCACTCTCGCAAATGCACGCAAAACACTCTTGCTGAATGAATGCACGAAGTTGCAGCAAAAAATATATACAAACTAATTAAGCTTGCTGCGATAATTATTTTTAAAATAAAACACTCAATGAGTCATTTGCGTGATATTACAATTATTATTATTACTTTGTAGTTTTATAGTTTAATGAGAGTTGCAATATTAGAAAAAATATTTTTTCAATAATTAGCAACTTTGGCAAATTTTTGAGACTGAAAATATTTATTAACTTTGAGTAAATTAATCGTTTAAAAAAAATATCATACCTTATAATTAATTTGATCCTTTTCCCATTTTGGTCGGATGAACTTGAGCACCTCGGCAGCTCCATTTTTGATTTCATTTTCTTCAATGGTCACTGGACAGTGGGGCAATTCTTGGACACCTCGCATTATTCGCGGATCCTGGTTGTTACTTCCGTACGATTGTGCGCTACAACGCAGGTTCGAGAAGCGACTGACGATCCTCACTGCTCGCTCATGGTCACTTGGTCCGACTCTTCTGCGCTGCTTTGGTAGTCTGCAACGTGCACCACTTGCGGGTCGGGCCAGTTGTCTATGTTGCAGGCAAATTCTTCGATCGATTTCTGGCGGCTGGATTTCAAAGCAATCCTTTCATGCGACGGCGCCACGCTTTTGATTTTGCCAGCTGGCGAATAAATTTAATTTAGAAGAATTAGCAAATAAATGTTTAGGGTTTCTTTGAAGACGAACCTGTCTTGTTGTTTGTGTGGGTGGATATGGAAAATGTCAAGTGGAGAACACGGCGATTGGCAGATGTGGAGATTTTCGAGAATTTTCTCTGGAGATATCTTACAAGGGTCACTTATTACGGAATTAGAGGTTTTGGACTTTGGACTAGTTTAAATCACAGTCTCTTAATTAGGGAATAAATTGCAAATTTTGGAGAAAACACGATCAACGTGATTTTTCCGTGGTTGTTTTTATTCGGCACTACTGCAGCGCTGACTGCAACGTCTTTTTTTGGAACTTATAACTTCACGCCCCATAACTAGATGTCACTGTAATTGCCCTACAATAAATTATTTTAATTTTTGTGCTACAATTTTCATTTCTTTTTAAATTAATGAATGTAATTTTAAAAAAATTTAAATTTTTCGCTCTTGTTTGAATATTTTTGTATAACTCGATACAGAAAACATAATTTAAGAGGACGAAAGAGAATTTAAACCGGTTGTTTCAATCTCGCGCCGAGCACCGAAATCCAAACCGTCCGCCTTGTTGACGAATGACAAAAGGGTCATCTGTCTGTCAGGGTCGGCTGCGATGGCCGCTGCATTAACAGGCCGTCTTGGCCGTCAGGTCACAAACAAGTTGATTCCGACACTTTTGCAGCCGAAAATCAGGTTTAGGATCAAACTCGAGCATGGTTTCCGCCACTCCCCTGCCCTGTTTGGTAAGTTTCATAATTCCTTTGGTTTAAAATTATGTTTTGTTCAATGCCCTTCTGCACTTTAGCAGAGGGCAACTGATATGATTGACCAGAAACTTACTCTTATGCATAATTTTTGCAGTGGTTGGCGCTGAAATCAAGATGCCCTCTCTGTCACCGACCATGGCCGAGGGTACAATTGTCAAATGGATGAAAAAGGAGGGCGACCCGATTGCAGCCGGCGACGTTTTGTGTGACATCCAGACAGACAAGGCAATTGTTTCTTTTGAAACTGAGGAAGAAGGAATTCTGGCCAAAATTTTGGTATGATGTGTTTGTTTTTTTTTTTAAGTTGGCTTGATTTTTATAAGCGATTGTTTTATTAGATTGGTGATGATGCTAAAGACATCAAAGTAGGAACTTTGATTGCTTTGATGGTGGCTGAAGGTGAAAACTGGAAGGACGTTGAAATGCCAGCTGCAGATGCTGCACCTTCTTCATCTTCAGAAACACAACCAGCTGCTAGTCAAAGTTCTCAGACTGCCAGTTCAGCCACAAAACACTCTGTCGGTCATGCTGGGTAAAAATAATATAATATAATTAAAAAGAAATATTAATCAATTTAACCCTCTTTAAAACAGTATTCAAGGCCCAGCTGTCCATCGACTTCTTCAGCAATTTGGGCTTGATGCATCGGACGTCCCTGCCACAGGACCAAAAGGCAATCTTTTGAAAGGAGACATTTTAAATTTAGTTAACCAGAAAGGCCTGAAACCTAAGCCACCTCAAACAGGTTTAAAATAATCAAAAATCCTAAACTAAAGTTATTGACCAATATATTGACTTGAAAAATTAGTTTCTTTGCCTGCTGCTGCCAAACCGACAGCAGCTGCTGTGTCCGTGGCTCCTGCTTCAAAAGCCAGACAACCTGCTAAGAGCGGAAGCAAATTTGTTGATGTAGAATTGACCAGCATGCGAAAAACTATTGCTAAGAGATTATCACAATCAAAGGTAATCACACATCTAATATTATTATAAACAATTTCATACCTTGTATTGATGGTTTTGTAGTCGACAATTCCACACTCATACGGAAGCATTGACTGTGACATCTCCGAGGTGCTCAGATTGCGAAAGGTTTTAAAATCTGAGGGCATCGCCACATCTGTCAATGATTTTATCATCAAAGGCGTCGCTACTGCACTCAGACAATATCCTAACATTAATTGCATTTGGAACGGAGAGCAGGTAATAATTAAATAAATTGAATATTCATGAATTATTTAATTTAATTCATGTGATAAATTTGTATCCCAGGCTGTTCCGGTACCCGACGTTGATGTCTCGATTGCGGTTGCCACTGACACAGGCCTCATAACACCCATAGTAAAAAAAGCCAGTGATAAAGGCGTGCAGGAAATCTCAGCCGTTGTCCGAGATTTAGCAGCAAGAGCAAAGCAAGGAAAACTCCAGCTTAACGAATTCCAGGGCGGCAGTTTTACGTAAAGCAATACATGTGAATTTAATTATTTTAATTAATAAAATTATCTACAGCATTTCTAACCTGGGAATGTTTGGAATAAATTTCTTCAGTGCCATCATAAACCCTCCTCAGTGCAGCATTTTGGCAGTCGGCGCTGGTCGTCTGATATTAGGTATTCCTAAATTTTGTTCTATTAATGTTTACTTATATAATATCTTGAATGTAAAAGGTTCTGATGGAAAACCAGTGCAAAGCATGTGTGTGACTTTGAGCTACGACAGAAGGGCGATTGACGAAGAACAAGCAGCAGAGTTCCTTGCTGGCCTAAGAGATATCTTAGAAGACCCATCTCGCATGATATTAGGAGGAGTTCCATCTTCAATAAAAGCTAGAGTTGGCATTTGAGACTTCCTTAGGAAGTCATCACAACCCTCTAGTTAGTCAATCAAGCCATTCAAATGAAATTTAATTTGGCTAGTTGATAAATATTGGATGTATATCAATGCCAGCGGACAAATAATGGTTGTAGATGAAAAAAGCACAATTTTGATTAGTGGGCCATTCTTTTGAAACTTCTCTTGCCTATCTTCATGAGGTGCCCTTTGTTTCATTTAAATCCGTAACTTGCCCTTTGTAGCATGCTTTGCAACATCCGATGGTTTTGTTGAATGTTATTTATTTGGTCAAATGTGCTGATAACCAATAAACTCCCGTTACTCGTTAATCAAGTTTCTTATTTAATTAAATATTCAAAACATCATTTTATCATGGTTTTCAAATTCAAATTGCTCCAAGTATTAAATATTTTGTTTATTTAGATAATATTATGTTGTACACGAAATACAAAGTTAATAAATATTGGTACACTCAACGTGAAATCAACAGAGAACGGAGCACTGGTTAAAAACAAATAACGATATTTAGATCATGTATGTGAAAAATTTGTTAATACCAACAATTATCAATATTAATATATTTGTGGGGAAGCTTTGGAATGACTTGATGGACACCATCTTAGCTGTACCTTGGCGTCCTCGGAGGGGGTGTCCTACCCTCCCTGACCACTCTGAGCACCTGCAGTATTGCAATAGTATCTAATTCCTTCTGATTTGGCTTCTCATTGTCTAGACAAATGTCAGCAGCCCTATTTCCAAACCGCTCCAAAACACGCGTCCTGTAGTCTACAGTCGTAGACACAGGATTTCCAGTCAGGGTTAAGTACTCAAGATTTGGAAGGGCGCTTAGGTGGCGTGCTTCCGACACGTCCGAAACCGCATTGCTGGCGAGTTCAAGTCTCTCCAACGAGTATAGCTTCGAAAATCCTCCCAAGGTACTTATGTGGTTCTCCGACAAGTCGAGGTGAACCACGTTGCCCAAAGAGGTGTGCAGGTCTTTGATCGAGTAGAAGGCGTTCGCAGAAAGGTTCAGTTCTGAGAGCTGGGGCAAGTGGGTCAGACCTGTGACTTGGTTGAGCTTGTTGTGGCTGAGCTTCAGCTTCTTAATATGGGGCATTATACGAAACGACTCGTCGATTTCTTCTAGATAATTAAAACTCAGGTCCAACTCTGTCAATCTGTAAAAAAATTCAAACACTCTTTAATAAATTTTATTATTATTTACAAATTCTTTACTAAAATCCATTGCTAAGCTTTCATTTAATTTGAGTTTAAGTTAAAAGTAATTAATTAAGAACTTTTATCTTAATTCATAACTTTTGACTTTTAACTTAAATAAAAATATATTTAAAAAAAAAATGCTTTTAAATAAAAGCTGAACTAACCTATGCCAAATATAATTCTCTCCGGCCGAGCAGATATCTTTGTGAAGGGCGTCGCACATTGCTATTGTGGCCACGGATCTCAATTGCGAGTGGTGCACAGCAAGGGAGTGGACGTGCGCCCTGATGTTCTGCGCTTCTTTGATCTGCGTGACGTCCACCTCGCCCATGACAAGGTGACGCACACTCTTGAAGGCGCTCAGGTTGAAGGGCAGTTTATTTGGTATGAGACTGCTGTTGTTCAGTGGATAATTGCTGCCCTCAACTTCAACCATAGTGAGCTGGCAGCAAAAATCCAGAACATGGCTGAAGTCAAGTCTTTTGTCCGGAACGTCCACTGGCGGACAAGGTTGGCGCAGTCTTTCACTGATAGCGTGTAACTAAAAAAATTTAAATGACGATTTAATTAATCCAAATTTTAAATGGTTAATCTTGTACCTGAAGTGGTGTAAATTTAAAAGAGGTGCTGTTTTGCAAGAGAAGGTCGCCCTCGTTGAAGAACTGGAGGGCCAAGCTCTGCAGCAAATAGAGCACCTCGTACTGGTGGAAGTGCAGAAAGTATGCCAACTCCTGAGGCATTGCGATTTTCAAGAAGTTGGTCACGGACTGCAGATAGGTTTCGAGGGCTGCTCGTCTCTTCTCGATGAAAACAGGGTCCTGGTTCCCGATCACCTTTTTTGGTGGAAGGAGTTCTTTGGACACGCCATGGTCCGCAACAAGGATGTCATGGAGGGCTGCGAAAGCACTATATCTGTGCTTTACCTAAAAGTAGGATACATTTTTTTAAAGTTATTTTCATTGAGAGAAAATTAAATACATTGATATAAAAAATATAATTTTAAACTATTTAAAAAATGAATTTAAAATTTTTTTATTCTAATTACTAAGGAGGCCTTATATTGCTTTATATGAGATTTAATGGTCAAACTAATCTTTGTTTTAATGTGATGTCTTTTTTTTTAATATATCACTTCTAGCTATGCGATACGCCTTTTTTTATTCTTTGACTTTTTAAATATTCCGAAGTTGCATGCAATTTTAATTTCATTTAATTGTATCGTTCATTACTCCACGTCTATTTAGAATGATGAAATTTTATGACGTGTGAACAAGAGTTGCTAATTGCAATAGCTTAATAGCAGCTTAACGTTTCCAACAGGTTTAAATCCAAAGTTTGAGCTTGGGCCATTGCCCTTTCAAAGTCACCAACCTGCCATCTGACTGGTCCCATAGTTACGTGGATCACGTAAATGGTCACTTTGTTGTCTCTCTCGACGTACGGGATCTGCAGCCCGATTTCATTTCGGTGCTGCAGAAAATTGGCCATGGCACGACGTGCTAATCTCAAATCACATCATGTGAACCAACAACTCAATGCAGATTTTGTTGACACCCAGCTCAACTCTGCTTATGTCTGCAAAAGGGTAAACATTGCGCAGTTCCCTAGGTGAGCAGACGTGCAATAGATGGCGCACAGTAAGCTATTTTCTCATTAGGATATTCAACTCATCAACTCTACCAGTGAGGAAAATTTTTTATTATTTCTTACATTAGAGATTTGGAATATTATTAATGTTTATAATTTTTTATGATTATTATTTTCTAGGGTTAGAAAAAATAACATATTAAGTAGCAATAAGATCATTAAGTTCATTTCACGGCTAAAAACACTTTATAAAATTGAAATAAATGTGTAACCAAAACAGGCAACAATATTTTTAAATTATAAATAACTGAAAATTGAAGATATATTTTTAAATTTTAATCTACTAAAGCAAATCAATGAAAAAAAAATATGTTTTAAAGGAAAATTTTACGTATACAAACAAATATACGTTATTCTTTTTTACTTATCTCTAAAAAATAAAAAGGCTTATTTTTATGCTATTGGTCATAATGTACGCTACTTTTTTACATTCAATTATATAATCACAATTTTTCTTATTATTTGAAGACATAATAACAAATTTGAATTCTTTGTGAACATTTAATTTTTAATTTTTATTTCATATTATAAATCCTAAAAACTAAAAATTTCACACATTTATCAAAGGGTTGATCCGTCTCTTTCTGAAATAAAATACTTTTAAGACCAAACGTCTGACGTGAGCTGCGGGGAGAATAAACAAGTCTGTGAGAAAAAGATGATGAATGGCGATATTGATTTACCAAAATATTCCCCCGCCCCTACAGACAGGTGTAATTTCAAAGAGGCCGATCTTTCCATTTCCGATTCCCATGACCCTCAATAATGAATCACCAGAATCATCCAGGAAGGTATAGGAAAAAGGGCCACATCATAAAAATCTGTGTAAATTCAAGATCACAAGCAGGCTAGCTGGACCAAGGGGGCAACAGGGGAGTCGTCGAGAGAAGACAGAGCGCGATGTCACTTGGGCAGTGCAAAAGTGTTTATTGCTTCTGCTAAATTGAAAATTATTAGTATGCTTCTTCCTAAGTTAATTTGGGATTTATATTATTTTAAACTGAATTTAAATAGTAAGAGCAATAAAAATTAACACTCAGGCATTAAAGCTGGAACGTGAAGAAGTTCAAATTTTAAAGCGAAAAAACTTAAAGAGAGTGTGTTCTTTTATTAAAGTTTTCCACGTTTTTATATTTTTAATTAAAATTAAAAATAAACGCAATTGAATATTTAATAGGGACTGTGATAAGCCTCAATTTTTGAATTACAAGACTAAGCTTCTATTGAATACAAATATGTTAGAGCAAGATAGAATAATAACTTTTAAATTTTATATTATATAATAATATGAAGAAATTAATTGAACAATGTGTTTAAAAATTTAGGAAATTTTGCTACAAAAATGTTTACCTTTTAAGATGTAACAAGTTTAAAACTCTCTTAATTTACTGCAATAATAAAATTTTCCATAATTTTTGCTTCAGGTTCTTCGTCTGGCACAGCACCTGACGCACTGCCCTGAGAGAGCAGCAATAAAAAGGATAATGGGCGGCCGAGAGGCCGCGCGGCTGGCTGGCGTGGTGGTGGGAAGGAATCTCTCGTGAGAAGATAATGGCCCGGGGCGACGGGGAGGCGGCGCACTCACTGGAACAGACTCTCAGGTCTCAGGTACTCACTCACAGGTGGACGCCAGGCAGTCAGTTTTCCAGCCTGCGTCCCCTCGCAACCAGCTCCGTTTGCTCCGCGTGTGTTTTTGTGCTTGTCCCTTTCGCGGCTCACCCGGCCCAACGGCCACTATGTGAGCGGCCCCGAAGAACGGCCCCGACCTCGGATAATCGGCCGAAATGCGTCCGGCGTTGAAATCTCCAGCGGAGGAGCGGCGTCGGCAGCAGCAGCCCGGATCCTCGGCCACAGGTACGCGCGCCAAGGAGCATTGCTGTTTATCATTACTGTACACGCCGAGCGCGGGTTAGAGACCAGAGACGCGGCTCGCCACTTGAAAAGCTCAAACTCTTAAATAATCTTGCAGTGGATAATAGTTTCAACGGTTTCAACAATCAGATTTGAAAAAAATCCGTTTTGAAATACTAATTTTTTGTATCATTCACAGGCGATTCTTAGGTTATTTTTCAACGAATTTCAAAAGTATTTGAGATAAGATTTTCATGCAGTAACTGAAATTGTGTGAGAAATGGAATTTAAATATCGAAATTTTAAAATTAAGCTATCAATTCAATTATCAAGATAATGTTAATTGTGTTTGTTACAAGTTACAAGGCAACTATGCTTCATATAAGAGCTCATACTAAATGCAATGAAAGAAAAAAAATTAAAATCAGATGGAGAAGAAAAACATAATTATTGCTAGAATAATTTCAGCTTTGCTTTAAAAGCATTAATATTTTCATTTTAAGACACAAATTCACTCAATTTTACTCAAATGGTGTAAGCACTACCACAAATTAACTAAATTTAAATTAAAATAAAAATTGAATAAGACAATTGTGTAAATTATCTAATAGTTCTGATGAATTACTACTTATAATTATTATAGTAAACCTTTCAATAGAAAGGCTGCTTGACTCATGTCGTTTAATCTCTTCCAATGATCAGTCTCGGTTGATATGAAAATGAGTGAAGTATGGCTTTTGAATCAAGTTGTTGAACAGCTGACAGGACATGATGTAGATACGATAAATAGCGTAAATATCTAAAATCTGCTCCATTTCTTTTGAATTTTGACTCCCTGATTTGGCATCACTTTCACCACAAATTATTGTGTTCGCACCAGATGGGCTGCACCTGATCCGACTAACTCAATCAATCGCTCCTAATGGTGTCGGGTTACATAAAGAACCACCTTTCGTCACGCGACACGACTTTTGCTCAATTTCGGCTGCACTGATTTGCGAGAAAGTGAAAAAAAATGCTTAAAACCTGGCGCATTAAAGAGCCTATAATTAATGCCGTAAGAATTAAAATGCTCACCTGTTGCGATTTAATTGTTTTTTATTTTTTTAGTGGGGTAATTTTCAATGAGCGAGAAAGTTAAGTGCACCAAAACAAAACAGAGTTTAATAACTGCATGACGACAAAAAGTTTTTATATCAAAAGCTGCAGATGCGAGATGCACCAATTAAGAAAATGTCGAGATTTCGTTTTGAGCGCGCGGTGCGTTGAAAAAATCTTATTACCGAGCATGACCAAATTCGTTGACACCACAGATTCCAGTGAGAAATTTTTGATGCGGGAAGACAAGATAATTAAGCAATAATTGCATCCCAAGCAACTACGCGGCACGATGATGATTAGGCTCTTTCTGTCGCATCCATTCAGAAAGTGAAAACGCACATTAAAAGACAATTGAATAATAGCGCGGCTTCCTTTGACTCCACAGAATGTGTGAAAAAGACCAAAATGCCTCAAAATAGAGTAGCTCCGTTTTAATCATACACCGGATTATTAATTGGAAAGTTAGATCTTGACAAATTATTGGTTTTAATAAATACATAGGCGAAAAACGCACCTTATCAAAAGATTGAATGCTGAATTAAATTAAATTTAAACAAAACAATCTGCTTGTTATGGAAATAAGAAAAACTGTAGAGTTAATGTAGAAAATCAAATTTTTTAACTTCATTTTTTTTTTCAAAAATTTGGAAACATGCAAATTAATTTTATTTAATAAGAAATTGACAGTCACAAGGAAACAATCATGGAGGTGAAGAAAACGGTCTCTGATATTGTTGGAAAAAATTCTTTATTTATTTTTTAATTATCTTATTTTTTACTCTTTCTTCCTAATGAATTATAGGGTGACCAAAACTAGTAGAGCCATTTTTTTAATAAAAAGCAATTTTTTTCAGCGAGTTTTAAGCTCGTTTTCACTTCCATGCATATGAATTTACAATGCAGTTAAAGTTTTTTTGTAATGCATTGCATATGAATTTACAATACAGTAAAAGTTTTTTGTATGTAAAAAGGTTCCATAAATCGCCTTAAACACAAATTAAGAATTTTAGTCCGTTATAGAAATACGCATTAATTTTCCGACCAAGCTAATAAAATATAAAATAAATTCAGAACTGTGGAAATGAATAAGTCCTCGTTGCAGAAATTGTTTTTTATTCCAAAACAAAGTAATAAACAATTTTTGCAACGAGCAACAGCCCGACTTCTTCATTTCCATGATCATCTTCTTAAGTGTCAACTTCTTCAAATAAATTCAGAACATTTTCATTTGCAGTTATTATTATTGTTGTTTATTTTTTTTTTAATAAAATTTTTACTTCAATTGATGAAAACAATTTATTTGAAAAGAAAAAGATTTGTTGGTCAAAACGGCATCGTCTCTAGCAAGAATTTTGCTAAAACTTCAATCAAAAAGAACTCATCCGTCGCAGTGAACCTCGCGGTCGACTTGATTTTTGTTCTTATCAGCTATGTAGTTTGTAGACAAAGGTTTTTAAATAATGGTTGAACTGCAAAAATCTTTAAAGACAAGGGCATAAGTTACGCCACTTTCTGCTTGACTGCCAGGAATGGCTCAGTGCGCGGCTGTCATTCGATACGCGAGTGTCACGGAGCGGGTTTTCTCGAGAGTGACCAACGACGTCGGAGCTCTTGAGGTTTTGCATCTCTCGGTGTGTGGGAGGCGCCGCGCGCACAAGACCGAATTTACTGTTATGTCAAATATCAACTCGTTTCATGTGCTCGTCGGCACTTTTTGCTCATTTCCCGCTGCCTCCTTTTTTGTTTCGCACCTGGCTGGACGCGGTGACAAAGCTGCACATTTCCACTATATACATGGAAGGGCAAAAAATGCACAATAAACGGCAAAGGCAACCTTTGGGAAGGTGTAAAACGAATTCTCGCGTGATGACTCATTCGCTTGGCAACTTTTATTTTATTAACGCTCACATTTATATCGTGGAGCCGCTTTTTATCCGCAGCCAAATAATATACGGCTGAGCGAACGAACACTCCTCTTACATAAGTATTGTCTCTGTCGAACACGCAGCAGATGTCCAAACACACGGCCCGTTGCTCACTCTAATGGCATTTCGACCTATAAGAAGTGGCCGCGAGAGGTCAAGTTGAAAAGAACACATTTTTATTGAACACTTTTGAACTATAGGGGTCAGTGATGTAAAAAGTGCATCGAATTAAATAAACACACCAAGAGAACAGAAATGAAATTAATCAAGAACATTAAAGATTTAATTATGCAATTATTTTTGTTATTTGTGACACGTTGAATTACATTATAAATTGCACTAAGAAAATTCAAAAAGTAATAATTTCTTATTTCTAATCAGCGGTTATTAAATTCAAAGTAATATTTTTTAACTTTGTACAAAATATACAAATTTCTGCTTGTATCGCTCATGAATGAATTGTGAATGGATTTCCTGTCGCTAGAGTTTCTCAGTTTTGAAAGTAGCAATCCATTCTGGCCGCCGAAGTCGAAAGTTCCCTTCAGAAAATCGATTCTTCTCGGAACATGATACACAATGCATTCCTCAGCCGAGGGGAAAGAAGAACCCCATCCGTGTATAGCAGGTCTTAAGAGCGAGGACGCATGACCACAAAAAGCTCCAGTTTTGAATACACCTACCTATATATAAGTGAATAGATTTGACGAGGAGCCCCTCTCCTGCCCGACCTCCCAAAATGCCCCTCGCGTTATTGTTACAAATAATCGTACCAGCTGCAACATCCACTTGTTCCCAACGAGCATCTCTCGATTTTTATTGCTGTCTCGGGCAAAGTGCGGCACCGTGACGATCTGTACCAAACCCCAGGCACATGTTTAGCCCTGCCGAGACTAAGGGGTGGGTGGAAATGACTGCACCTGAGCCTGAACCCACAGCATCGCTTTGAATCAAAGTGACGGAGAAATAAATTGCTGCTTGATAACGGAATTTTTGTCACAACTCACTTGACAATCACGGTGCAGAACAGGGAAGTTGATAACATCGTTCTGCATTGGAAACTTTTCCAACAGACCGAACGATTCTTTGTACTGTTCAAAGAAAATTTCCAAAAAGGACTTTTTTTAAATTTACATTATTTGAAAATAATTTAATTTAATTTTGACGGTAGCAAAGAGGTTCTCGACTTACTGTTTTCTGAATTAACTTAATTGATGCATGACTTTACTCATCTAATACTTGGAAGGCCACATTATACCACTTTTTGTGCATGCACAATCCGAGCAACCACCGAGAAATCCAAGAATTTTCTGGACCGAAACCAAACTTAATGCTGACGAGCAGCCTCCCAAGAAGCAGAAAAAACCGAGATAATATCTTTCGTATGTACGATGGCAGCCGCAAGTGGCCGAAAAATCGAAATGAAAAGGTGGAAGTGTGTAATTGTGTGTACAAAAATATCACGAGCGCTGGTGCAGAGGGACTGTAAGCGACTCACTCTCGAAAAGCTGATCTCCAACACGGTATCCATAGTCACGGGCTCGTAATAATAAAAGATACATAGTATTATACCTTCCAAGGTCGCGTCCATTATAACTCACACACTCACTCTCGAGAGAGATGAAAAATTTTTGATGGGTGCGGCCGCGATGTGTGTAGTTTTGTATAATACAACAAAGCGGTTTGAAATTCAGCTCTTGGTGCGTGGCGCTTTGGCAATAAAATTTTATTATTTTTGCGATATGTTTGTTCGAATCGGTTTCTAAGAAGGCGGCGAATCAGCAGAATAATCTGTGCCAAAAATATAATTATCACGTGGGGAGGTTGTTTATCATCGAATTTTTCTAGAATATTTTCAGTAGATAACCAAACTTTATAGGTCGTCAAACTCCTCTTTTCATTGAGAGAAATTTTTCTACCAGGAAACAGCCTCAATTTATACAATATCAGTAAAAGGTTCTTTTTATTTAAACTCAATTTCTTCAATTCAATCAATTCAAATCTTCCAAATCTAAATGGCTTTTACTCAATTTAGCGGAGATTGCATTTCCTTGAGTTGTAACAAGAAATCGCCATTAACTTTCCCTTTTCTTTATTTTGTAAATAATAAAATTGCGATGACACGAACCCCGCAACTGATTATGCAGCGTCTCTACCGCAAAATTACATAATTTGGCTCCTAGACCATATACATTTGAGGAAATTAACGAGGCGGCAGCAATAAAAGCAGCACTAATGCGGTGTGTAAATTTTCCCACAGGTTGAGCCGGCGTCAGCGAAACAAGAAATCCGCGCACTAATTGCCTCAGCAGTGCCATTTGCGGCCGGCGAATCGAAGGTAAGTGCCACCCAGCGAAATAATTATTTTGGGGGATTTAATATATAACGATTGCGGATCGCAAGCGTCGTCACTTTCGGTTTCCGTCCCGAGAAGCGCTCTCTCGAGTGTGCAAAAGCGTAACACCGTGCAATATAAATGGGCGCTCTGAACCCACCAGACTGTTTCTCACAGTGACCGAAGATATTTTGCGGCCGCTGCAGACCCGCGTGCTTGGCCTTGACTCGTCGCTTTGCGGCTTTCCGAGAGATGAGTCAAAAATATGACGCGGTTCCTATACACGTTTCCTCCAAACTTTTTAAACAATTGTCTGTTTTGAAATATAGTTTTCGCAGGTTGACACAACCTTGGCTTCACCAGGTTATACCATTTCTGTACGAGTGTCAAAAAATAATGTACTCATCAATCGCTTTGTCTACAGTCAATGCAAAATCTATAATAAATATGCAGCCTTGATATGGCAGGATGTTAGCAATTAAAATTAATTTTTTCCTTCAAAATATTTAAAACAGAAGTTATAAAGCATAGAAAATATATAAATACTTTATTTCTACTAGTTTATTAGTGTCCATCAACACAAATTTAAAAAGTTTGGGAGAGAAAACGCTTTGAAAAAGCTTTAAAATAAACATGAAATGAAATTTTAAAATTCTTAGTGGATGTCTGGGACGTCAAAAATAATTTGCAAAACTCAAATTATTTTCAGCTTTAAGCAAGGGAAGGAATACGGCGATGACTTAAATTGATTTAATTGCTATTTAAATTAGCTTGAATTTACAATTTAATGCGTATTAAAAATGCATTCTGATATTTCTTGTAACAAAAATTCACCTTTTCATTCTTAAAAAAAATCAGTTTATTGACGAGAGATGAATAAATGAAATATTTTACTCCTCGCATAAAATAGCTTTTCGGATTCAAAGTCGCACATCTCATAGTTTTAGTTGAATTGAAAATTGCGTCGTCGCAGATTTTTGCCCAAACCGCACGCCTCTTTCCTTTTGCTTCTCTTCACAATCGCTGACAAAGCATCGCATCTCGCGGATTTAATATCATTCCCATTCCACCCCAATTCGTCGGAAAAGATATTTGCGCGCATTTCAATATATATTAATTCGGCTGCGGCGGCGGATGTGCTCACACGTGCGATAATGCGCATATTTATGTGTGTGTGCGAGAGAAGCTTAGCAGATTAGAAGCTGCACACGTGGAGACATTCATTAGAACCGCCGTCGGTGATTATTCGAGCTGAGAGAGCAGTTCCTGCTGCTGCTGCTGCTGATCACCCCATTCTCCATCGTTCGAAATCAACCCCTTTGCCGCCATTTACATTAATTGCTGCCTTAATTGCAGCTCTCACTTCGACAAACCTTTTATTTTCCCAAAGTGTGCGCCCGACGAAAGCAATTTGATACTTTGTTTGAATGCCTAACCGTGAAAAAGTTTATAGGTGCTGAGAAATTTACGGTGCCAAATTTTTTTCCTAATGAAGCTCTGCGCTCGTTTTTGGAGCGACACCAAAAATTGCCTCATAAAAACACGGATGAATCGCGGTTCGCCGCCAGATTTATGTATAAATCTCATTGTGAAACGACTCTTTCAAACCGAGATAATACTGGAGAGCGCTGAAAGCTGAAAACGAGTGGGCAACGAAATGTGGAGAAATGGAAAAGAAAACTATGTTGGCAAAGCCACCCGAGACAACTTTTCTCCTTTTATAGAGCGATGGAATTATCATTATTATGCATACGCGCGAAGAACGTTGACGTCGAGGAGAGTCCCAGTTTTGTTCTTAAGCAGTTAATCAACTTAGTAATCGCTTTTGTGTGCAGCGCCAGCCTCAGGGCTTGTTGCGTCACTCTCATCTAACTTTCCTCGACAGAACATAATGGTTGGTTGTTGCCGAAGAGCAACTTGAGAGCTGAAAATCCAGAGGCTCTGTTTCGATTAACATTCAATAATCAAGAGCTTCTGGCGCTGTTTTGATCACAAAGTTGCCAAATTTTGCGTAGCAATTTCAATATACAAATGGGATTTTTTTTCTTGCCAATGTAATAAAAATTAAGTTTTATTGTATTTTTAATTAATTCATTTTGAAGTGGCTAACCTTTAGAGGTAGAAGAAATTTCATAATTCATAATAACAAAAGAACAATGGAGCCATTCACAAATCTATATAAACATTCAACATTTTTGTCAGCAGTTGAACTCACAGAAATTATTTGGGACCCGTTCGAGCATTGAATTCATAAAAATAGATAAATATCAAGTTGAGTATATTCCCTTGAGCTATATTTTTATATTCAATCACGAAAAGAAATTCCAATTTTTTTTTCTGAATAGAGAACCATAAAATCTCTGAAATAAATACATCAAAAATAAAAAATTTCTTTCGTTACAACTTACAACGCCTTTTGTGAGAGGAATCGTTTTGACCGAGAATTGCCGAGCTCCAGACGCGATAAGCCTGGCTGCAATAAAATATTAATTGCGCGACACATATACAATGGAATTAACTTTCGTAGCGCATGCAAGGTGGCCATAAAGGCGCCGGGGCAAGTTAACTGCGGGCCGCAGCGGCGGAAGATAAAACCGGGTCGTTATTCCGATCTGAGAATTATGTATCATTGGCATGGAAAGAGTAGTGCGGTTAGAATATCCCGCCCTCGCTTTTCCTTCTGGATTCAGGCCCTATAATCGTCTGCCAGGCTAAAAATTCGAGAAAGCTTTTAACGCCTGGAATGCTGCGTCGGAAACAATACAAAAAGTCGCCTCGTGGTAAATTGACGGTGTGTGTGTGGGTTGGAAAAGATGTGTCAATGAATGTGTCTCGTTTGGTGCCGAGTGATCCAAATTACACGGCCGCTTGCCGCTAGAAGGCTTTCCATGTTGAAAATAGATATGCATCTAATGGTGCTTGATGACTTCTTGTTCTCCACCCTATGCACGTCTCTCCTTCCCGAGTGCACCTGTTATGAGAAAGTGACATGCCAACGGGTTGGTTTGCTCGGCGACTTTTTAAAAATTCATTTGAGACATTTTTCTCCAGTATACCTGCGTGGCCGAGGCTATTTTCAGACTTTTTGGAGTGAGAGTATAACGGGGAGGGCAGACGAACATTTAGTTTTATTTGAAAAGTTTTACGTGGGACCAAATTGTTTTGAATAATACAAAAGGTGTTGTGTTACAATGAATTGTTGCGTCCTCTGAAAAATGCAAAATATTTCATCACAGAAAATTCAAGAACTATTTGAATATAAATTATAATCCAAAGATTTATGTAACAAGTTTGTTCTTGAGAGTTTCAACGTTATTTTCATCAAATTCACTGTCAAAAATTAATTATCTTGACAAACTTTATTGAGTTTAGAAAAAAAGAATGGTTCATGACTTTTTATTTTACTTTTTTATTGCCATCATAAATTTTGTCAAGTTCATGTATATGAGAACTTGCCTTTATTTTAGTTATGCTCGTTTGCCAAACCAGACAAGATTATCCCTCTAGTGTGGCAATTGACTTAAATATCGGGTTACTTTTGCAGCCCAGGCGGTCCCATAAACATTCAGCGCACTAATTTGTGCGAAAACAGAGCGATCCTTTGTGCACGTGTGGCCACGCAAAGAGCAACGCCGTGCGAACGAACGGAGGCTAATTAAAAAAGTGCAGCACAAGGCGCCAGACTAATTACAAATCCTTTCTGCAAACGCGACGGCACCAAAGGAGTCTTGTTCGCGAGCACCAAGGTGGAAAAGAACAAGCTGCGCACATTATCGCACATGCAGAATCTTGGCAGTAATCGAAAAACGAATATAAGCGCATAAAGTATTCGCTCACATGATTTTATACATTTAAAAAAGTTGTAACTCTTTTTATCCGACGTGTTCTGAGCCGCATGGATTTTTTGCAGTTGCAAGTCGTAAATTTTAATTCGCTTTATGGCGCAGGAAGGCATTACATCCATAATGTTTGATTTCGAGCTGCAGTAATCCGAACGGCCGCTCTTTATATATTATTGCTCAACCCGTTCTTTTTTTCTTCGTCTGCTCCAGCTATTTTTATACGCAAAACAAATGTTTATGTGCGTGTGTAGTTAGTGAGAGGTCGACTTTTTGTCTTTGATATGCGCCACGGCTATTTTTCTCTGTTTCTCGGTGGAAATGTTTTGCCTGCGCAAATAATACATCAACTCGCGCGCTGTGTTTCGTGGACCGCGCGCGGCAAAATAAAAGATAGAGCTCTCTCGCGCCTTCTGTATATAAATTTTATGGCGTTCGTAATCAAATGAAAGAGTGCTTGTGCTTATTTTTATACGGCTGCAGACACCCCCGCGAATTTTGCAGTGGCAAACAGCACACGCATGCACAAAGTTTATCGTTCACTGGAATTTATAGCTCATGCGTCCTGGAAATGGAGAAACTATTTTGATTCCTGCATGTCTGGAGCAGAAAAATTAAAAAATTAACTGCAAGTCTTTTTTGCTTATATAATTTATGAAGAAGTGGTGTCTATTATACATTTGCAGCTCACCTTGTCAAGTCGGAAAAAATAATATTGCCGTTAATATTAAAATTTAATTCTTGAAAATTTATTTTGCCCATTCACTCTTTAATATTGTTGGCGCGTTAATATAATTTGAAACTTTATAAAACTCTAACGGTATGAATCTGTTAAGTCTAAATTACCATACGACGAGTCTTCTCTCAGCCGCAGCACTCAAATGAAGATTTTCTCTCTCCCCGTAATCCAATTAACGCGTGCTTTATTTATAAAATAGAATGCAAAAAAAAAAACGTCACATATAAACCAAACTCTTGCAGGGCACAGGTTGTAGAGTCTTGTTGACCCCATTGCTGGCTGCTGTTTCAATAACCTTTGCATTCGCAAGGAAAAACTCTACGTTTCGCTAATTGGAACGGAGCTTATAATGCATGCAGAAGTTCTCAAGTGCGCACCATTTCCACAATTAAGTGCACTGTAAAGGTAAATTACGAATTTTTCCATTGCTTTATAAACTTATTTATATCAAGAGAAATTAAATTTGCACGTGCCCCTTATCCAGAGCAGAATTTTATATATACTTCTGCAATCTAAATAGAGATAAGGCGCAGCGATGATGATCATATCATGCGCGCACACACACAAGTAGCTTCTTTGAAGTACTTTTTTAGTGCCCGTACTTTGCTCTTTAAAGTTTCACACTTTCACGAAGGGCTGATTTCAGTGTGCAAAAAGCGTGCATAAAAAAGCACGCAGGAAATCCTCTGGAATTGTCTGATGCGAGGTGCGTCTTTGAAGCGGAGGGACGTTATCACAGGCAATAATAAGGCTCAACCCTTCAGCAGCGGCGAGAGCAAATATTAATTTACGAGATAAATCGGCTTCGACGACGCTGTGCCGCTTATCGTGCGCGCACGCCTGCCTCCTGCGAGTGCAGAGCCACAGGGCGGCGGGCGAAATCCCCTCGTGGGCCGCTCCATGCACAGCCACTCCAACCACCAGTGATCCTGCATCCGCTGCTCGCAGTCAGTCATGCTCGCGATGCGCTGGGGTTCGAACAAGAGACGCTCCTCTCGCAGGAGTTCCTCGCTCGAGTTGAGGGACTCGTTGCTGCAGGCGCCGCCGGCCAGAAGGGACGAGTGTCCCAGTTGGAACTGCCTCAAGTGCGCGTCCAGCGCCGACAGGGCGTCCGAAAGGATCTACACGCCACTCTGGGAACTGTCCAGCACGCCTAGGGACAAGAGGCGTCTTGGCTACGATGTCATCAGACCGGCCACCACGCAGAAAATCCCTAAGTACTAAAAATTAATTTTTATTAAAGTAAATAAATATTATTATTTATTATTTACTAGTTTTAAGTAAACATTAATTTATTATTTATTATTATAATCTTTTTAGTATATTAATTTTTTCCTAAATTTTCCACGAACTTTTTAGCAATTAATCTACCATACTTTAGCCGATTTTTCAGTTTTTTTTATTTGATTTTATATTTATTTGTTGTGATTTCAACATATAATGAAAATTGATTACATCTGTGTAAACCCTAATGTCTGGTTAGCTTTTCTGTGATTAGTATCAAAGTTAATTATTGCAATGTTATTCACACTTAACTTGAAATTTTGTGCTTCATTTGTCTTGTTGACAAGTTGAAGTTTAGATTACTATTTAATCTTTAATCATTATATAATTATTTATATATAAAATTATAACACTCATGCAACAAATAGCTCCACTCCTCATTTCAATTTATATTTTTGTGATCATGAAGCCATTTAAAAACGTCTTCCCAGTCTCTGCATATCACCAGTCTCTCTTAGAGCATTTTAGAATCTCAAATGAATGCTGCTTGAATATAGAGTTGATGGAAAGCATCTCATTCAAATGGCCGGCAATTGAATTTAATTGAGTCGTTAACATGCGGTCCAATAACTACATTTCAAGCTAAATCGGCTACTATGGCTTTATATTTGGCCTGAATGTGCTCCAGAGATAAAATCGTTTTCTTGTTTACTTTTGCTGCATGCATATCTATTTGTTTCCAAATATTTGCTAAGGAAGATTTCCCATTGATTTACAGAACCTTTTCCAAATAATGTAAAATTCAAAAGGCAGTTATATATAAGCCTATAAATTCGGAAGGGGTGATTGAAAGTCTTTTCTAACGGAAACGTCATAAAAAGATTTAATTAAAAATAATCAATCTTTTTTAGTGGAAATTTTTACATAAAAGGGATGAGTGATGGAAAGACTTCGCAGGGTCTTATGAATAATTAATACGCTGTGAACAAAAGTCCCATAAATCTTGCAGAGAGCCAGGAAATTAGGAGACCCGCGCCGTGGTGGTGCTCTAAAGCGCGAGACTCAATTAGAATATTAAAAGATAGTTAACTCGAGTCTGCACCGTCGGCGCATGGGTGACTAATATTTCAATTATTGCCCGTCGTCAGAAGAGGATGCCAATTTCCTCGTGGCATCAAGGAAAGGGTTCGCTGATGGCAATCGGCCCTTTCTCTCTGCATGAGAAAAGCAAACCCCCCTGCTCGTCATTATTTTATTCATGGTTGTAAGTCTGTTTGACGTCATGGTACAGTCTGAAGGAGCAGCAAATCGCTTCGGCAAACTTGAGTGCAAATCTTCGGAATCAATTACTATTCCGTCGCAATTGAACGGGCCAGACTCATTTGCGGGCGCAATCACACAGAAAATGAGAGCAACAACAACTCTGCGGAAAATTCACTTTTGCTCCGCCGATGTAAATTATTATTATTTATTTTTTGCTTTCTGCCTCGTTGCGATTCGTTTTCAATGCTAATTGCACAGCGATTTGTGTGCTTCGTGAGGTCTTCACTCTTCAGAGTACATGCGATGCAATATAACTTTTTGTGAGGTTTGTATTATAAAGACGGTGCTTATTGAAATGCTCCCCCGCCGAGCAAGCAATACAAACTTTCAACCCGTTGGAAAAAAATTGAGCCGGATGGAAATAGGTTGTCTGAAAGAAAATATTTATACGTTCGAGCGTGGTTGAACTTTCAGGGAAGTGGAAGTTCAAATCGCGCGGCGCACCCAAAACATTTTTAAAAGGAATGAATGCTGGAGATACGAAAGAAATCAAACAGCCCGCGTCTGCTGCCGTGAAAGAAAAGTATTCACGTCCGATTTGAGTGAGTTAAGCCAAAACATAAGGCGTCAAAACAGCCACAGAAACGCTGAATGTTCATTTAAAAAATTCCACACCCGCCGCGTGAGAACTGATTAAATGTGCGTGGATATGGGTGCAGTCAAAGGAAAGGGTTGTGGATTGTAGGTACAATCTTTTTCAGCATCAAATATTTCATAATGTATTCCAATTAATTATAAATTTTAATCCTTAAATATAAAAATAAATTAATTTTTTAAATTTATTTAAAAACTCCCTTAAATTTTATCAATTTATTTCCTATTTTTTATGAATTAAATAAAATTAAAATTACAATAGTAAGAATTCAACATTTATCACATTTTTTTTTCACATGCAATTTCAATGACAAATTTTAATTACAACAGGCTCATGTTTCATAATAATGAAGGTAATGTGAGTAATTAAATTGTCCTTATTCTATCGTTTTCCTATATTGGTTTATAATTTTTTTTAAATTTTAATAAAAACATTATTCAAAACTATCTCTTCAATGGTTGTCTAAAATCTACACCCAAACCGTGGCCACGGCAACAGTTCACGGACAACAAGCGGCGTCTTTTTCCATCTCCACCCTCATAAACGAAGCACCGGGAGACCCACCGAAGACAAGGGGGTGTAAAAAACACAGCCGGCGTGCACATGGCGTGACGTCACGGGCGCCGGAAATAGGGGCGAATCGCGCTTTTCGGGAGTTATTGTCCGTGCGCCCTCATTAAGGTGTGTGCATGTGTTTTGCCTACCTAATGAGCAACAAACTGCACAGAGAGCGAACTGTTGATTTATTCGCTCGACGGACAGACTCTTTTCATTTGCATGCTCCGCCCGCAATTGAACTTCGCGGATTGTTAATATGCTGCTGCTGGAGGATTGTGAAAGCAAATCGGCGTTTGATCGCGTCAGCGTGGGCGACCAGAGGTAAAATGTCAATTCTTTTTTATCCTATAATATTCCCACCGTGTGTATTATAGTTTTGACGGGTGGATTAATTCACTCGATCAAACACACAACTCGTGGGCCGAACGGAGATGGCTTTTAATTTTTTTGCTCAGTGTTTGTCTCTCTTGACGGCAGAGAGAAATTTTTCCAACTCGGTATATTATATCGATTTTTCTGCGGCCGCAAGCACCTGGCCTTGAGGCCGACAGGATGGATTTCTGTCTGCAGAGACTGCATTTTGCAGCTGCACTTTCATTTGGCGTCAACTTTGTTTTAAAAAGCACTGCAGATGGAAAATGCCAAGATTATTCCCTCAGGATCGCGATGCTCAAGTGGCCTTAATTTTGAGAAAATTGATAGCATGCAATCTGCCTAGCAAAGTGCCATTAAGGAGCTCTGCCTCTGCAAAAAGTTGTTTCAACGGCGCGCTTTAATATAGAAGTTGTAAAAGTGGCCTTTTTGCGAGGCTCCATCCTAAGTTAGATTAGACTAAAATTAAGCGAGAGATGAGAGCAAAAAATTAAGGTAATTCGAATTTCTCAGCAAAGAGAAATTATATTTGTTTATGGGTTTTCGTATGGCAAGGTCTGGAGCAATTTAGAGAGATTAAATTATTTAAAAAAAAGCATGATGTTTTCCATTAATCACAAAAATTTTATAGCAAAGGTAATCATTGTAATAGGGATTTTCAAATATTTTTTTCATTCAAAGTAGTTAAGTTTCATATTGCATTTTAATAAGGTTTTAAGTTTCCTGCTTGTTTGTTGTTGTATTTAGTCTACCTCCTATAATTTATTAGTAAGTCCTGAGTTCGCCAAACAAGTTCTCCTTTGTCTCTCTCAAAAGTTAATTTCCTCTCCCAAATGCGAATGAAAACTGACTCCAATTAGTCTCTCGTATTTTCCTTTCGTTTTTTTGAATAATCCTTTGAGGTTGCGCTCGGCTTTCCTCGATAAAGCGGCATTCACTCCGCGAGCTAAAATTAAAGCCGCGCTCAGCAACAGAGCTGCAGATGAGCACGAAGTACACGCACACGTTCCCTCTCCCTCCCGGACGAAGCAGCGAAATAAAAAAACGCACAACTTCACGTCGCTGAGAGGGATATTGGCATAATGCGAGTAAACGCAAGCAGCCTCATCGCTCATGTGTGCTAGGCAGACAGACGCGATCTTGTAATTATTGCAGGCGTATTACTCGAGCGCGAAAGTGCTCCGGCAGACTGGCTGCCGCTCGCTCAATATTTTTATTTTTTATTTAGTCGTGCTTAATGAGAGAGCGAATTTTATTTTTATTCCGGCCCGTGTTTCATCGGAGTAATTAATATTCAGTCGGAGCCGCCACCGCAAATGAATTAATATGTATATGAATGTGTGTTCTGGGAGTTGGAATGCATTTTTTTTTTAATTCGTCCATTCAATCCGCCCTTCTCGACGGGCATGCAAGCGTGCGGGATTATTGGTTTTTACGAGCAAGAGTGTGTTGTGTGTGTGTTTATTTTTGCCACGCTGAGCCATCGCTGATGAATTAGTCTGGAAATTTTTGTTGCACGGTGCGGTCGTGTATTACAAAATACCCCAACGTGAAATTCGATACAGCCACGTGGATGAATTTAAATATTGAAGGGCCCTTTGCTGCTCAACAATTCGCTTGTTATGATGATGATTAGCCGATTTCGCAATCATGGGTTAATCTTGAAAAGCAATGAATTGTTATTATTTTTTTATTTATCGTATTTTGTTAATTAAATGGGACTTGTATTCAATGTATTCATGTCCAGCATAAAGATTTGTTCAAGATTCCTTACAAAAAGATTGAGAGGGTAAATGCGTACAGTTTAATTAATTATTATAAAAATAAATATAACGTTTTAAGAGAAATAGAATTTTTTAGTTTATAGGAAATTTAGTTTTAATTCAATCTTCTCAATTTTCTAATTTCTAACCTATTTAATTGCTTATTTTTTTGTTTCACTTTTAAATTTTTTTAATTTGTTCACGAGTTTTATTATTGCGAAGCAGGAAATTGAAAGACGTTGAAAACCAACCGTCGTATGTATGCATCTTGAGAAAGCTGGTAATGCGACAAAAAGTGCAACGCGTATCAAAACTCGAGACTAGGTGTGTGATTATCGAGGTTATCCTGTGCAGCTCTCCGAATGCATCAAGAAAAGTTTCTCGAGGTGCATATTTCGCGCAAGGCAAGGGAGTTCATTGTAGAGAACTAGTTTGAAGTTTGTTGATCGCTGCAGAACCAAGTTTGAAACCTTAGCCGGGGTATATCCTTTCAAAATCTCGTATGCACTGCATTCACAGCCACGGGCTCTCAGATGCTGCACACACAGCACTACTTCATTGTGCTTACAAAATAATCATCATCTTTTTTGTGCGGCGTGCACCTCCGGGGTTCCCATGGTGAAATCAGACGCGTCCCCGCCGCTTTTGTTTTGTTTCCTGCTCGCAATTTTCGCCGCACCGGCGTCTTCTCCAAAGAGGGATTAAAAAGACGTTCGTTTTGTATGGGCAGCTGCGAAAGGCACATTCATCTCTTTAGGAGGAAAATCATTTCGGGTGCACGCGATCTTCGTCATGCGAGCCCCCAGGGTGGTGCTGCACTTTTTTCCTCAATCTTGCGGTGGATTTAGAGAACTATTTCGAATATTAGTTTCCGTGCCGCGACCACTTGTTGAGTCCGGCCGGACAGTGGCGGCTCCACGCACCCTAACCGCATCTCCTGCTACTGTTTCACCCCGGCGGTTTGAAATTGATCGGCTCGGCTATGGAGCGCGTGCACAACATCTACTTGATCACGAAATGTGGAGTGCACCGACCATTATTCATTCTTGTAACGTGAAAGTGAAAAATGATGAGGCACAGAAAGCACGCCAACGAAAATAGGACTGTTTATTTTAGGGGCGAATCGAGATAGGGTTGAATGGCGTAAACTTTTGAGCATGAGAGATGCGAACTGAATTTTAGTTTAAAAGAAAGTTTGTTTAGTTCATGAATCAAGGGAGCCACAATATGCCTCTTCAAGAACATTATGCAAAAATATACAACAAAAAAGTAGGGTAGTTTTATATAAATTTTATTTTATTTCCACCTACACTTTTCTTTTTATATTACAAGTATAAAAATAACAAATAATCAAGTTTTATCGTCTATACTCCTTAACAATTATTTCTGTCCCTATTTTTATGTCGCAAAATTTTCACCGTGGGCATTTGAATGACATTTTGCCAGTTCAAATTTTCATTAGGGCGATTTCTTCTAGGGGCGCAAATATTTTCAAATGTTTCGGAATCTGAAATCAAAATTAAATAGCGTAAAAGAGAGTAACAAGATTTATCGTCTACTCGCTAAAAATTATTTCTGGCCCTATTTTTATGTCGCAAAATTTTCACCGTGGGCATTTGAATGACATTTTGCCAGTTCAAATTTTCATTAAGGCGATTTCGTCTAGGGGCGCAAATATTATCAAATGTTTCGGAATCTGAAATCAAAATTAAATAGCGTAAAAGAGAGTAACAAGATTTATCGTCTACTAGCTAAAAATTATTTCTGGCCCTATTTTTATGTCGCAAAATTTTCACCGTGGGCATTTGAATGACATTTTGCCAGTTCAAATTTTCATTAAGGCGATTTCGTCTAGGGGCGCAAATATTATCAAATGTTTCGGAATCTGAAATCAAAATTAAATAGCGTAAAAGAGAGTAACAAGATTTATCGTCTACTCGCTAAAAATTATTTCTGGCCCTATTTTTATGTCGCAAAATTTTCACCGTGGGCATTTGAATGACATTTTGCCAGTTCAAATTTTCATTAAGGCGATTTCGTCTAGGGGCGCAAATATTTTCAAATGTTTCGGAATCTGAAATCAAAATTAAATAGCGTAAAAGAGAGTAACAAGATTTATCGTCTACTAGCTAAAAATTATTTCTGGCCCTATTTTTATGTCGCAAAATTTTCACCGTGGGCATTTGAATGACATTTTGCCAGTTCAAATTTTTATTAAGGCGATTTCGTCTAGGGGCGCAAATATTATCAAATGTTTCGGAATCTGAAATCAAAATTAAATAGCGTAAAAGAGAGTAACAAGATTTATCGTCTACTCGCTAAAAATTATTTCTGGCCCTATTTTTATGTCGCAAAATTTTCACCGTGGGCATTTGAATGACATTTTGCCAGTTCAAATTTTCATTAAGGCGATTTCGTCTAGGGGCGCAAATATTATCAAATGTTTCGGAATCTGAAATCAAAATTAAATAGCGTAAAAGAGAGTAACAAGATTTATCGTCTACTAGCTAAAAATTATTTCTGGCCCTATTTTTATGTCGCAAAATTTTCACCGTGGGCATTTGAATGACATTTTGCCAGTTCAAATTTTCATTAAGGCGATTTCGTCTAGGGGCGCAAATATTATCAAATGTTTCGGAATCTGAAATCAAAATTAAATAGCGTAAAAGAGAGTAACAAGATTTATCGTCTACTCGCTAAAAATTATTTCTGGCCCTATTTTTATGTCGCAAAATTTTCACCGTGGGCATTTGAATGACATTTTGCCAGTTCAAATTTTCATTAAGGCGATTTCGTCTAGGGGCGCAAATATTTTCAAATGTTTCGGAATCTGAAATCAAAATTAAATAGCGTAAAAGAGAGTAACAAGATTTATCGTCTACTAGCTAAAAATTATTTCTGGCCCTATTTTTATGTCGCAAAATTTTCACCGTGGGCATTTGAATGACATTTTGCCAGTTCAAATTTTTATTAAGGCGATTTCGTCTAGGGGCGCAAATATTATCAAATGTTTCGGAATCTGAAATCAAAATTAAATAGCGTAAAAGAGAGTAACAAGATTTATCGTCTACTCGCTAAAAATTATTTCTGGCCCTATTTTTATGTCGCAAAATTTTCACCGTGGGCATTTGAATGACATTTTGCCAGTTCAAATTTTCACTAAGGCGATTTCGTCGAGGGGCGCAAATATTTTCAAATGTTTCGGAATCTGAAAAAAAAAATAGCGTAAAAGAGAAAAACAAGATTTATCGTCTAATTTCTAATCCTGTGACACCAGATCCATAATATGATGTCTGTTGAAAAAAAAATTGTAATTTGTTACTTTTATTTTTCATTATTATTATATTATTTTTTATTCCAGGCTTTATATAAAAATAGTCAGTGAACAATTTCTATTTTACAAGACACAAAGAAAATATAAAAAATATTATCGGAATAAAGGAATGATGATGAATTGTGAAAATTGATGAGCATGAAGAGCTTTGCATCACGAAAATCCGTGCGACAATGTAGTAACGTCATCACTTTGAGGTTGGAGCCGCTCGGCGGCATCCCACTACTTAAAAGCCATAAATTTCAATGGAATTCAAACGTGGCTCGTAAAACGAAGATCAATACTCTGCATGCAAACTGCTAGATAAAGTGTGCATATAATACACCTTAACACCGCACTGGTGCTGCATAATTCATACACATAATACACAGGCCTCTAAAACAAACAAAAGGCTTTTGTTGAGCAGAAAATGACGCTCGAGCAGCGCAAACTCTTTTATTTCCAATGTGTTTTACGTCCACGAGCCTCCGAAACAATGATGCTGCCTGGCTTATGTTTTTGATGGCGTTTGCACATGCATACGCACGCCGTGACATTTCGCGAATCTGATCACGAGACGGCTTTCCCAAACGACGAGAGGGGTGTACGCGTGTAAATAATGACGGCGAAAATTACATTTTCCGCGCCGAGTGCTCCGAATGGGCGCGCACGCATAATTATTTTAAGTGCTCTGGCAGCGCCGAATTGCAAAATCGACCCGAACGCTCTCGCCGATTAATTCATTCGCCAATTGAATCGACCGTACATGCTGGACAATGGTATGGTGCGCGGAGAACAAAAGTAATGCACGCCATCTGCGTCGGGCCACTATTGTGATGATGTCTTTCTTTCTTTCAGCACTGCAAAAGGCTCTCAAATGAAAGGGAAACTACCACTAGAAGCTCTTTAAAGGGCCTTTAAGCAGCGCCGATGAAAGTGAATGAAAAGTCAAGCGTGCATGTGGCCTATTTGCGCAAGGCTTTTTGTTCATTCCGACTCGCACGATTTTTATATTATACACAATCGGCTCAAACAAAAAAGTCAAAACATTCCACTACGCCCTGCCTTGTGTATTGAAAATGTAAACAAAAGTTTTAATTGAAAGGATTCGAATTCCCATAGAGACGCCATGTGTGTTGCAGAGTGACTCATTACTGCGTTCACTAATGTTTGTTATTATTATGCAACGAACACGTGGGACCCCACTAGCACTTTATCACACGCAAAGTATGTACTTGCTTCTTGTGCTAAGCCGCACAAGAGTTGTTTGAAGATGGAACAACGGCCGGAAGTGGAACACAATCGGTGTGCGTTATGATGAGAAATTAATAAACACGTATTATAAGTTTGGATCGAACTCATCTGATAATAATGATGATGTTTCATGAGTGGTGTCTATTGTGCGGAGAGAGTCAATTAGCGAATTCTCACACTTGCGTGTAATGGTTTAATGTATGCATGTTTGCTTTGTCGAATGTTAATTAGATGCGGATGTGCATGCAAATTGCGCCGAGCCGCCGCCACCGCGTCTGGTTAGTTTCTTCATTTTGGCTTGTGTGGGAAAGTTTCAGTTTTGAACTTATAAATTAAGCTTGTTGCTCCGAACTCATCTGCTTGAGCTAAGTGAAAATTAGTATGTTCTGGTAGGCTGTGCAGGATGTAACACCGTTTTGTTGCTATTAATTATACAATTTAAGGAAAGAGGAAAGATAATAAGTGAAGAGTATGTATTAATAATGTTATCATGAATATAAGAGAATGATTTTCATTATTTGTATTATTTCATGAACACTTGCATGAAAATACGTACATTACTGAAGATTACAAATCATTTGCCAATTAACTTTTCCATCGACTTTTATTGGAAGAATAAATAATGAAAATAAATAAATAATGGTATTCATATAAAATATATAAAACATATAATATGAAAAAAAAATGGCTTAATATTACTTAATAAATAATAGTTTTGTCTTAAAAGTTAATGTAAAGTTATAATTTGATTTGTTATTTTTGCTTTATGCTCCTTCAAGAGTAATTTTAAGACCCTTCAGCAATTCAGCAAGCACCGCTTTGAACATAAAATTATAACGAAAGCGAAAGTCTGCCTGCCCTTTGAAAAATTATTTGCACTCGTCGGCTTCAAAGGACACGAAATTTAATATCGCCATCGCGACGACGCCTAAACTACATTCCGGTCTCGGCTGCTTTTGACAAACAAAGTTCGGCTAAGCGCAGTTTCTCGCAGGCATTGGAAACTAATTTGCGCCGCAAACCCGTTCTCCAAAATGGCACTCGGCGTCAAATTTTGCGATGAAAGGTGCCCCTGTGGATAGTCGAGTGCATGCAGATCAAACATTCAGAGCAGGTTTCGCATATACATATAAATGTATTGTGCTGCTAGTCGTGCACACGAAAAGGAGCCAAGGCGCCTCGAGCAGGCGAAGGCAAAAGTGGCCACCGCGATATTCCTCTCTCACCTCAAAGCAGCCCTTTTCCACGTAATATTTATTTTGGCTCGCATTTGCATAACCGACCATTCCTCTGCCACTCGTAGATGACAGAGCATAAATATAAATTTCGCCTAGGCTCCTAGGCCCATTCAATCTGAATGCTTTTAAAATTCAAATTTTACTGCCTCCATCTAATGGCTGGAGTATAATTAATGGAACTTCTGAAAAAACCTATATAAAATGAAAACCTTTGCAATATGTTAGCTAATTGAAGCTTAAATTGCTTTTTTTTTAGTAAAATTTTAATTTACAAAACCGTGAATTAAAATATTCTGCTTTATTCTTTTTTTGTAGCGATATTATCGATTTTTTTTTTTTTGTAGACAGTTTGTGTAGACTTATGAATAAATGAGAATCTGTCGATTTGCCAATAAATTAAATATTGATTTCGTCAGTTTGAAAGTGTGACTTGGTTGTAGATATATCCGGTTGATTATAGACCTGAATCACCTCTGCATTGCCTAAACACCCGAGTTTGGAAAAGCCACTCCGGTGGGCGTTTGCCCAAATTGAAATGAGGCGCGCTACTTTCACTTGATTCACAATTTTCGGCGCGTGTACGCCAAGGTTTGCTCCCAAAATTGATCCACGCGGGCCTGCGGCTCAAAAATAATTCATATGCAAATCGAGGCAGCGACGCTTCGAGCGCGGCTCGCAATAACACCACGTTTTCCGCCGTTGATTTTCTTATTATACGCGCATGCAAAGCATTTCGAGTGCTGCAACAACATTTGCGTCTTTTTTCCAAGGTCTCGCTGTATATTAAGATGCTCACAATGAGAACACGTTTCAGCAGCAACTTCGGAATCAAATGTGTATAATGCATTTTTAATGTTTCATTGGCAGGAAGAGGCGGAGAGAGATTTGATTTTTACCTTTGCTCAATTTGCCCGCGATGGTCTGCTGCTTTTGAAGAATCGAACTCATTGCTTTGAATTATGGATTAAAACACACCTACCGTCTCGGAACACACGGAGCCGGTTCATTTTCTTTTGTACCAAAGAAAGAAAGAAAGAAAGAAAGACCTTTGGCTACCTGAACTCGAGAGATCGTAAAACAAAATCTTTATCTACTGTTGATTCGTTATTTCTCCTCCGCACGGTCAAAGAACTCGAGGCCGGAACTTTTCATTGTCATTCATGGCAGCGTAATCAACTTAATTATCACATATTAACTCATTTTATTATAATTTTTCAAGGGAAAATAAAATACAAGGAGAAATGGAAAAAATGATCATTTTTACTCATGGATGAAAAATTGAAAGAAATAAAATATCTCATTTCAATTTTGTATTAAAATAATCTCTCAAGCGCTTAGCATCTTTTAATTAACAAATTTAACTTCCCACGGTCCAAATTACAACAAGATGCACCACTATGATAAAGAAGACGTAATTTGCGCGCACAACAATTTTCGCCCTGTTGAATATGCAAGCAGTTTGTGCAAATCGCGCGGAATTTGAATTCTGCCGGCCGACCGGTCGCGCGAGTGTGTGCGTCTAGCATAATTAAGGATGGAAATTCTTCTTCGTGAAAGGTGGAGGGACTGAGGAGAGGGGCCTCTCACTCTCTCAGCTACCCAGGGGTCAAGGCAGGCCAACGCTCTGATGCTGCGGCTTAGCGGCGTCTTTTAGCACCACTCGCGTTCTCCGCTTGCCAAACGCTCACTTTATTATACAAATCGCGCGCGCGTTCACCGGTAAAATCCAAGAGGGCGTAATTAATTTTATGAAGACATTCGCCTTGAAAAAAAATCAGAAGTATTCTGGCAAAAATTTCGTCCGTCGGAGAAAATAATTTGCCCGTCATTTTCTCATAATATGAAATTTATAGAAAATTGTTTTGGTCGCTAATTAAAATGCGAGCCGGCGCCTCAGTCCAATAAAACTGCGGAGCGACACACCGGCGTCTCTCGCTTGATATTAATTTTGTCATAATTGACGCCGGCCATAAAAACGTTAAATAATAGCCAGCAATTATTTTCTTTCATCTGACGCTGTTCTCCGAAAACCTGTGAGTGGAAATCTAAATATTTCAATAGACGCTAAGCTTTTTTGCATTATTTTTTTTTTTATCTAAATTTATCAATTTATATTTGTCCAGGGCCAATTTCGAGGCGGATGTTGATTTTTTTTTCTTGCCAAGCAGGGTAAACTGGAGACGCTGGCTAATTTTGGTCCAGTATTTTTCGTTTTATGGGCTCCTGTTGGTGCCATTAAGTGATAAAAAAACGCAGATCCTCTATAGATGCGCAGCCCGTCGAGCAGGCGAATGGTACGACCGTGAAATGTATGCAGCAGCGTCGCGGTCGGTCACGTTCCGAAAGGGAAGGGAATTATTTATTTGCGATTGAATTGGAATTCCGTTAATTCACATGTGTAAGCCGGCGAGCGATGCAGTAATTTTTGCTGCCTATCCTGTGCCAGCAGCTGTTGCATCTTGGAATTTTGCTTTTTATCAAGTCTCGCCAGAAGGGAAATGCATCTCGCTGGACCTCTTGAATACAAATGTAATAATTTAGAGAGTTGCTGATGCATAATTTATCCATTTGACTCTTAGAGTTGCCCAAGCTTCACAATTCGGTGTCAGTAATAATAATAACAACAGTGAATATAAATTTTTCTTTGACATTTTGAGACTTTATATTTTAGTGTTGCTCAAAAACCTCTAATTTTTTCACTCTGAAAAAAACGTACAAAGTTCATAAATAAAACTGATAAAATACTAAAAATAAAAAATTTAATGATAATATGAATTATAAATTTAAAAAAAATAACATTAAATTGGAAATATTAATTTTACATCAACTTCTATACCTTTTCCTTTCATTAAACCAAATGAATTCTTTAAGGGTTTTCCTTTAGTTAAAGTGTTTTTATTTACGCTACAACTTTATACAGCACCATTACACAATGAATTAATGGTAAATAGAATTTTGGTCCTTTATATAGTTCATACGTTGCATCCATAAACTTCCTCCTTGCGCAAAAAGCAATTTCACGTTAGCTTATTGTCCAAATTTATAGCGAACTATCGGCGTGCACAAAATTAATCTGCAGGCGTGTAAAACAGCGTTATTTAAACATTCTATCATATCTACGGAACGCAAATTTGAACGTTCAGGCTCGTAAATCGGCATTTGTGGCCGCAGGCGAAAGCAAAATGGGCTTTGAACATATTATATGAATTTTGTGGCAAGCAAATATTTAAGCTGCTGATTTGCGATTTACGGGCCTGGAAGAAAGGTAAACACCAGCCGACATCAATTAGCGGCCACATGTTCACTTGGCTTTGATTCCGCTCGCAGAGCACCAGATTGCATAAGCGATAGGGGCCACTTCTGGCGGATAGACGGACGGGCTTACTCGCAGAGTGAGCGCAGGGCTCCAGTATTGATCCCTCAATTAGCCTCTCAAAGTTTGCGAAATTGCGCCACCGAGCAATTTGTTCCGCCCTCAGCACTCGGCAGGTGCGTGAAAAATCCGAGACGTGCTCATCCTTTTAATGACCTGCGAGGGATTAGGTATAATGATATGCCTGAACACCTTGTTGGATAGATTTTTTTTTTTAAATCCATAAATTAGATGAGCTTTAATAATTTCATACATTTCTGGTAACAAATAATTTTTTTTAAATATTTACACGTATTTTATTTTTCTTTCGTGCGGTTCATGAGAATTAATATCATATTATTCTGGTCATAAAATGAGAAGCTTTTAAAGGCTCACACCCGACAGGGCAGATAAAATGATTAAAAGCCACAAAAACGCCACAGCAGCTCCGGCGTAAAATCACGATTCCCAATCTGCGATAAAGCTCGCAATTAAATCGTCAAACACCGGCTAGTTGAGCGTGAAAACGCTGCTCCAACAAAAAGTCGATTCGATTTCAAAGAGCACTTTCATCGTTGCTCTGATAATTCGGCTCAATCGTCATTCCGCTGCACCGGTGCCCTCCTCCAACGTGCACAAATAATTTTTATGTTGCTAATTGTACTTTGAAAGTGCTTTTCCGGTTGAGAATATATTTCCACGAGGGCCTAAATACGCCGAGGCAAACAATCAAGTACTCTCATAATAACAAAACGCTGCATTTATTACCACAAGGACCGGATGGGAGTGTGGGAATTGCTGGTCAGCGTTTTGCTCTTTACATTAACATTGAGTCATGAATGCAAGCTCCTGGTGTGCACTCAATTATAATGTGAATTATTTATTTGATTGCAACTCAGATGACGATTTTTACAATTTAATTTTACTCTGTTTTTATATCAAGGGCAATTTTGTCGCTGCAATTTAGTAATGTAATATATAATTTGTCCATATATTGTATGTTAAGAATCTAATCAAAAATGATGGTATTTTAAAAATTTTACAAATAATTTTTTTCAATGACAAAGCAGTTGATTTATTTAATTTTTTTAAATTATCATAAAATGACAAATATTAATGGATCTCAATTAAGTTTTCCAAAATTTAATAGCTATAGTTGTAATTTAATTGTCTTTTCTCAAAACAAAAGAATCAAAATATAAACAAAAATTATCTAGAATGAAATTTTTGCAACTTTATGTATTATAAGACTATAGAAAACCCTCAAATAATACTAAGCGGCTTTTGCTGCTGGATGAGAACTGAGATTTCCGGCTGACGTTGCCGACTGATCCGCGGCGGCTTTCTGCTCGAAAGAGTTGAAAAATGCCCGGCTAGATGTTCCTGATCGTCGGCACGTCGTTTTTGCACCGCGTCCACGTCGCCGCTTTTTGCCGCCGCCGTTCTGCGGAGTCGCTCTGCGGCTGGCATAAATATTGTTACGCTCCACGAATTCCGCCGGCAATAAAAATATCATTATGGATAGGTAGGAGCGAAAGAGAGGCGGTTTGGATAAGAAATTGGAAATGTTTTTCGGCTCGATGCGAGCCAAAGCCGATCTGAATGAATAAATCGGCGTGATGAATGCGTGGGAAGATTGGTTCATTTGCGCGTGTGCCTATGACTTGCCAAAATTTTCAGTTCAAAGAGTCATTACCTTCTTGGTTTAAACCCTTTTTTCATACAGTGTGGAAAAAGGAAAATGGATCTCTCTGAAGCAAAAAGTAAACCTGATTCTCAAAGTGGATTTACGAGAGAGAAAAAATGTAATCTCGTTCTGCAGTCATCAATCATGCTCCACAATATAATATTATGAAGAGGGATACAAAAAAAAAAACAGGCATAAATTATAGCTTTCAAAAATCAACTCCCCCTCCAGTTAGTAATTTGAAAACAAACTGCAATTACAGTGGCATTTGGAAAATGATTAGCGCAGCTTTTAATTATGCTGTAATTGCTGCCCTTTCAGAGTCAATTTTTTTGCACATGTTCAGTGGCGTCTCCTCTCACTCATCTGCGAAGGTGGAGAGGTATCATGCTCGGATGCAGGAATGTGGCCTTGCCCGCGGTGCTGGTGAAAAAGAAGCACCTGCCTGCCTGCCTGCCAGTCACTCGCTTCAATTGTAGAGAAGCATCTCTCGCTCTATGGAAAGCTCATCTTTTGCGCTGCCCCCACACTTTTATGGCTCTTTGATGATGACTCAAATTGCCTCATTTCTTGCGAGCCGCACACAACGACCATGATTTATTAGGCGGATCCGGGAAAGAAGACTAAATTATCTTTCAAATCATGGCGCTCCTATATTGCTACCAGCATCCATGAACAACAGAGATGTGATGCATTAATGCCTATAATGAGCGCGAAGGGTTTTTTCAAATTTGTTGACATTAATATTTATTTTATCTTTTAATTAAACTAAATTATGGATAATACAAATACATCAATAAATAACTGACTTATTTCAATAATTTCATAAAAATTATTATATTTATATGAGTTGCGGAATTTTATTTCATTTTTTTTTTTTTTTAAGTAAGAATGTATAAAAAATGTCTCTTTTGATCACAAATTTAAAGGAAGAATTTATAATAAATTTCTTTTTACTAGAGAGAGTTCAAATAAAATAATAAAAAAACTGTTTTGTTTGAACTCGAAATTAATTTAATTTTATTAAAGCACATCTCATTTATGTTTGAACTTTATAAAATTTATTAAGAATTTACAAAAAAAAGTTCTTCCAATTTTGTAAGCTGCATTATTTTTTTTGTTCTACCTCAAGTTCAATGGCCCCTGGATTCCCTCTCTACACTTACGCACGGGTGCTGTGCCGTGCTGCATAACTTGTCAGGCGCCTCGCTCCGGAGCGCCGCAATAACACTTTGCGTCCGCTTTTTGCTTGCATTTTCGCGGTTTTGTGTTAAAACTTGACGTTGCAAAAGCAGCCCTTGAAACTCTCGTTGCTAGGCCAAAGTTGCTCTTAAACCTGCCGAATTAGTATAATTCAAATTGCAACGGCGAAATAAACCATACGTTTTACAGCTTGTTTCCGAGACGAGTGCAACCGGTCCCTGGACGCGAATTTCCTCAAAGTGCATAAAACGCGTGGGCTGCATGAAAAGCCACCCTTTGCAGCCGTTTTTACGTCGCGCCATTTTATTGCTCAGTGCCTGGAACTTTTCAATTACATATTCTGCCGCCGCGAACCTACTCTCTCATGTGAAATATACTTTGCGAACGCGCAACATGGCAAAGGTAATGCGAATTTTTGCCAGACGTATTTTCGCCGAGAGTACGTGTGCGGTACTCCACCCACTCTCCAGAGTGATGCATTTAATATGCTGATGGGCTGCGCGAATACGACCGGCATTTTGAGCGAGTGTCACACACGCCATTACACACATTGCAAACCGAACGCTGCGGATAAAATTTTTGAATTCAAACCGACGAATTTACGACGCGGATGGGTTATTGCGCAATTGGCCAGCGAAACAATAGATTTCGCGCAGCTGTTCCTGCTCGCAACGTTTTGATGAAATATGCTGTTGCACTGCAGTGTGTGGTTCGTGGCCTCTCCACACGGTAGCCAACAACAAGCTGCTTGCTTTTTTATTTTTACATAGAAATTTGTTAAAATAATTATACGAATTTCAAAACAAATATTCAAAAATTTGTTTAATAAAAATTAAATTCAATATGAAACAATATTCTCAAGCATTACTTTTCTTAAAGCTAGAAAAACTTGAGGATTTCATTTGTATTTTTTTTTTTTTTTTTTTTTTTAATAAAACAAATTGTGCTTTGATATTTTTATATCGAACAACTGGAATAACTTTTCCCCGGCCCTAGTGGACAATTTTGCATTAAAAAGCTCTGAACAAAAGAGGCACCCAACCCCATTTATCACAGATTCAATATGGGTCGGCGCGCCGTGTATTGAAATTCCTGACGCCCAGAGCGGAGCAAAAGAGAGGCGGAAAACCAATAAAATTTTAAGACCGTCGTTCTGTATAGAAAAGGCTCATTTCAGAGGCAGTTGGGAAAAAACCGAAACAAAACGGGCGGCACTATATAATTCCGCCAGCACTTGGAAGATCACGTTTCGGACCGGCAGGAGGTGTTCGGGGAAAGTGGCGCGCATCATTTCAGTGTCACATTCAGTGACTTTGGCTGTTGTCCTAGGTCGCGGCGCGCACAAATCGATCTCATCTCGCTCAGCCTCCCCCGCCGGCACGCTCGCCGGGATAGATTAAATGTGCTGAACCAACGGTCTTACATTTAATTTATTTCCTGATTGCTTCGCATATACTCGCACATGTCCCGGTTGAAAATTAATTTTGCGACCTCACTCGGTGGAATATAAAGCCGAAAGTACATCGTTAGTTCCAAACTTGCCATGGCCAGCTTTCCCGTTTTGAGTTTTGTGATATGAGCATCTTCACAAATGAATTATTTATAATGTATCATTTGATTTTGCGTCAGTTTATACCAGTTGAATGTTGGATTTCATGTATAAAACGATGTTATCTTTAAATTCAAAATTTTATTTCATGAAATTAATTATTACCTATTAAAATGACGCGGCAACGAGAGAAACTTATTGAGCAATGTAATTTTACTTTTGTTATGAATGATCTATTCTCAAATTGTGCTGTTATTAAAAATAGGAAAAGTGAGAAAGAAAACTTAACATTTTAATTTTAAATCATCAATTAATTAAAAATAAACGGCAAATCTAATGTAAATTTAAATATAGAATTTATTTAAAATAATAAAAATTGTTTATTTAAAATTATGTAAAAATTATTTTTAATGAAATACTTATTAATAATTTTAAACTTTATTTAAAGTATGTGAATATAAATTTTTTTTACACTAGTAAAAAACGTTTGGTCACCTTTAAATTATCTAATAGTTGAAGCACCATTTGTTATCTATTGGGTCTCCGAGGAATGCGTCGGGCCTGCAGTGGGACCCATTTCGACAGCGGCGGAGGGCAGAGCGGGCGCACTCGGCTGCGTGCGCCCCCCACTAGCGCACCTACCTCTCTGCTCACTCGCTCGTTCGTCTCTGCGGCCGCGAGAAAAGGCTCAGTCGGTCGGTGGAATGGTGCTCGAGTGCCGCGACCAGGACAGTCTCAACAACAACACCAGCAGCGCGACCGGGCCGCACTTGTCGGTGTCACTATGCTGCATTTGGGAGCAGCCGGCCCCCGCCGTCCTTGCGCCGCCCCCTCCGCCTCCGGTCATGGTGCGGCCGCCCGGACGTCCCAAACGCTGTCTCGCCGACCGGGCCTCGTGGGCCGGCTTCTCGGCCCGCGGACGCAGTCACGTGCTCATGGGCACTCAAGTGCTGCCCCACCACCTCAAGTAGGTGTCATCTCCGAGTGTCTTTCAGTTTTGGTGCCGCCTCCACAGCCGGTCGATTAGCAATTCGCAGTGCTCAATTTGATCTGGAATTTGAAAGTTGTCAATTTCAAAAGTTGGCTGGTTTGATTTAAAAATTTTTATTATAAAGGGAAAGTTTATTTTCTTAAAAATTTGTGGAATGTTAAGGATGAAAGAGCTACAGAGGAATTCTTAAAATTTTTATTCCTTAAATAATAACTGTTTTCGTCGGACTTGTCTTTCATATTGTCAACTTTAATTAAAGCTCATGAGCCATACTCGGACACGCGTCAGAATTCCTTGACAATGAGTGGCATCCCATTCAATTACAAAACTCAAAATCAGGCGCGTCCTTCTCATTTCGAGCAACTTTGTTTGATTAAATCGAAAAAAGCTGCGGCCTAAAAAGTTCCCAGAAGTGTTTAATTGCAGCTTCCAAGAGCTCGGAGCAATTTCCACTGCATTCGAAATTCGCGTTCTCAGATAGGCTCTTTTTCTTCATTCACTCTTCGCTCGCGGTGTCATTAAGCGTAATTATTTGGATTGGTCTGACGGTGCGGCCTCCGAGGATGCTCTTTAATTGCCGGCTCTACTTTTCGGGTCATTATAACACTATCTCCTATTTCGAGTCGTTCTCTCGTCTGTTTATTTGTTTGCCCGTCGCTTTTGTTTGCTTTTCCGCTTCGAACGCGCGCTTTCTGCGGAGTTTATACCTCCTGCCCGAATTCAATCTCTTTCAAGATGAAAGCTGTGAAATTGCAGCTTTTGTCTCCCTCAGGTACCTCTCGGAGAACGATTCTCTCTCGCAGACGAATCTTGACACGTTTTTATCGCGCCTTTGCACGCGGGACTTTGTTTATTTTTGGGCTTGTTTTCGTCATTCCGTTTAACTGTTAACTGATTATGGTTTTGTTCGCTGATAACTGTCGAAAAGCATTTTTTATGTCTTTATCTTTAGTGCCTGTTTTACTAAATATTAAATTGATTTTTCTACACGAAATGAGCGGTAAAGGTTTAAAAAAAATCGTACGTATATATTTTCCACCTCTGGCATTTATAAAAGTTTGACAGCTTTGTATTATTAATAATTTATCTCTGCATTAACTCAATTCGTGCATTTATGAAATCACCCCCGAGCAAATCCGGTTTCATTGATACAAAAATGAGGTTTGCTTCCAATTTTGTGGTCGAAAAACGCGAGACCGCATTCGCATTGTCCATCCATTCCGACTGATTAATTTGACACGTTTTTGGCGGGCTCGCGGGAGTGGAGAAAAGAGGCTGCGTAAATTGTCTTTCTCGAAGACAATTTCTATCACAATAAAATGCAATAAACGATCGCGCCCGCGGGGATCGTCAACAATGGTTTGGATGCGTGCGTGTGATCAGGGAAACGTGTTAAAACTGCTAAAAATCGATGCGGATATGTTTGTGTGAACTCTATTTTTGCTGGCACAGAAATAAAGGAGGCGTGCAGCCGTGGCAAATAATCATTTCCCACCTCAAATATTTGCCTTTTGACAGATTTAGAGTTGAGCGAGGCAGGCATCTGTGCGGATGAAAAACGAGGGATTTCCTCTCGGCCAAAATAATCCAGAGGATGTTGATCGAATAGAAAAATGCACCAGGCGATTTTGAATTTTATGGTGGATCGAAATAGGCTCCGCCACTTTTACTTTGATTGTGTTGTAAAAATGAGATGCAGGTTAATTTGACGCTCACGGTTCTTCCATCAACAAGAGAGAGAAAGAAAATAAATTTTTATATACCTCAGTCCTAATTTAACAAATAAAAACTACAGTGAAGAAACTGCAGAAAAATTTGAAAGTTGGTTAAAAACAACCATTTTTGCGCTCGTAAGCAAATTTTTATTGTCAAACAGGGAAATTTGCGCAAGGTGTACCCACGCATTTTTGTATAGAGCAATTTAAACTGAGCTTCCACAAACATAACTCACGCTCGAAGCTGTTTTTGTTGTCCGCAGAGCACATTATTAATATAGTGGAGCGTTTTTTCGCACAAAAAAACAAAAGCACTCTCAATCTAATTTTTATTTTTAATTCTGGTCTGTATTTTTTTTTTTTTTTGCGCAATTTCAAGTTACTATCAAGGCCCATCGCTCTCGACGGTGGTGCGGCCGCCGCAAATAAATTAATGCACCTCGTGCCGCTTTTAATTATAAAATTTGCTCGGTTTCGCACCCTCTCGACGTCTGCCCTTCGTTGTTGCTGGTTTTGCTCGAGTGATTTAAAGGGCAGCCGCCGCGGCCGTAAATAATAAATACACGAGAGAGCTGCTCCGACGCAAGCCGAGTTCAAGTGTAATGGTGCTCTTGTGATGGTGCACAGAATGTGGATCCGTCGAAGAGCGGGCGGAGGATCGATCTTCGTAGTTCGCACTCGATTGAAAATTTAATGCACGCGATCTCGCTAATTGGTTGTAAAGTCTGCTGCTCCGTCTGAACTTGTTGCTCTCTGTAATGAACGATCACTGTGAGTAACTAGCGTCTACAGAAACGTGCAATTTTTTTCATTAATTTTCTTTAGTATCAAAGTTTTATTTTCAACAGTTTGGGGTAGAATAAAGTTTTCTTTTATCAAAAAAGTCAAGAAACTTTTCAACAGAAGCGAAATTTGAATACGCACGATAAAAAGAAACTGCTTTTCCTTTTGTTCAAAACAAACCTAATTTGCATACTTTTCCTTCACCAAATCAAACTAAACCGGAAAAGTTGCTGCTGGAAAAGTCCCAAAACCCATCAAATATCTAAATAATTATCCTCCAGCCTAAAAAAACCACCCCGCCTTTTTATTTGCGGCCTCTTGCATATAAAAAAGCAGCGCCCCGGATTTACGATCGTCCTCTCTCGGTTTCCTTTGATGCAGAGATGGCTGTGCAAATAAAAATCATAAAAAAGCGCCACCTTGCGAGCTTCACCCTTTTCAGGCGACCTGGCGTCCCCCGGCGTTGGCATAAAAAGAGAGGCGCAGTCAATCAATGCTGCTGCGGCCGCTTTCAAATGATAAACCCTTACGGATTTGCCTCCCAAACGATGAGCAGCGTCCGTTCGCCGTCATGTGATGGGCATGAACAATGACCCGAGCTGAATTCGCCTTCATTTGCATTCATTTGAGTGGAGCAAAGACAGAGACAAAGCCATATAGTGCTATTCGGCCAGCAACTGTAAAATTCAATTGTAATTCGCAATTCGCGGAACTCGTCCTCTTGGCCAGCGTTGTTGGATTATGGTGCATAATTTATTATAGGCTTGTTTTGCCAGCTGCACCTCAGCGACGCTTTTGTGTCAAACACCAGCACCGCTCTACCATTCATCGTTTATGGAAATTATAATGCTATGCTACAGCTAGGGTTTCCGTAACTTGTGAATAGTCAAATTGAACGGAAATTTATCAAAGTTAATGAGAATTTTTGGTGCGTGCAGCAGCCTTATTACATGATCTGTATGACTTAAATTGCAAAAAGAATTTATTCACACAAATGGAAAATAGAATAACTTATAAAAATTATTTTAATAAAAAAATTTCTTTCAAAGGTCTATCATAAATATTCAATAAATTGCATGAAAAGTGATGAAGATTAGACATATTTTGAGGCATAATTTAACTTTTCCTCTTTATTTTTATAGTGTGAATTTTATTTGATTCTGATCTCGCAATATAAATCAACCCACAATAAGATTTTTTAAATAAAATCTTGCATTTATTACTATATTTAAAACTATATTATTATTGTTGTTTATTTGTACACATTTTTATATCAGTTTATTATAAATGTTTGTTATTATAAATATTACTTAATTATTATTTTTTGCTTAAATTTATATAATTTTAGCCTATTCTTCATATTGTTCATTTTAATGTTTGATGTTATCTAATTTTAGTTACAAAATTATTTGATTCACACTAACTACTTAAATTTTTTATTTATATTTCGGTGAGATTGTAAGAGGATTAATAGGAAAAATTTTAATTATTTAATATAAGTCTCCGCTTAAGAGGACTGGCCGTGTGGTATTATTATATGTGAATTTAAAAATAGCTTAACTCAAATTAATTTATTTATTGCATAGTGCAAGCATAATCTATCTTCAAATTCTCATAAATTAAATTTTAATTTTAGCAACCAAATTCAGTATACTTAAGCACACTTTAGCAGAAACGCCTTTTTCTACAACAATGAATGACGTAAATCTTCTTGCTCTCAGCCCTTAAAATCGGCCTCGGCGCCTAAACGACTCATTTTCCACAACATTACCCCCCGAACAAAGACCATTAATGCTCTCGCGCCCGAAAAGTAAGCTGCTGTTCATTTCTCCGTCTCTTTAAAGAGGTCTGAATCGCCTTGAACAAATAACGCACGTATTTGCCCGCAGCCCAAATCGGGTCCGCGAGAAATGTGGAGAACGTGCCCAAATGTGGCCGAGCCAGTGAGCAGACTGGGCGCGCAAAAAGCGGCATTACATAATGGGTCTGGCCACCGAAAAAAAACCAGTTGCTCGACGACGTATCACAATCTGGCCAAAGCATAGCGCCCATAACAAAGCGGCACACTTGCTTTTTGTTGCGACAACATATAAGAGTGCGGCGAGTTTATCTTTTTGAAGGATGCGAGTGACATTATAACAACTCTCTCTGCAGATATCACTCCCCCTTTAAGCAGATTTCTTGCATGTGCAGGAAATGACCGCACACATTTTTCAGCCGCAGAGATGCATCTTTCCCACGCACCTGATGCCTTCGCCGCCGAAATTGGCTCTCGGCCGGGAAAATTATGGCCCGAGTGCATTTTACTTTTCATTACGACGGCAGTTTCGCTCTCTCGAATTCCTCTGCAGCGAAGGAGCCGCTTTATCGTCAGCATGTGGCTCGAAATTGGCCTTTAAAGAAAATGGTACCCGTTTTGGAGCTCGTTTTCCAGCTTGATTTAACTGCATGCTAATGTACTGTACATGCCTGAAAATGGAAAGAGCGAAAATAATGTATCGATTTTGTATTGAAAAAAAAATCGTATGCACGCCGTCGAGGGTCGCTTTTCAATTATCTGTGAAAGGCTGATTGAGATTCAATGTCGTGCGTGCGCCGTCGCTTTTGCTATTTTCGGCCATTATCGCAGTGAAACAAGGCAAAGCTCTTTTGCCTTATTTAAAATGTCAAGCCGTATTCGGCAGATGAGTTGCGGTGATTGGAATGGAATGGAAGGCTGAAGCATATAGACCGATCTTTGTGACATCAATGGAATAGCGCTGGGCTCAAAATTTGCATAACAGCTATTATAACATTTGACAAAAATTACAAACTAAAAGAAATTTTTAAAACTGTATCTATTATTGCTTATTAATTGTTAAAATGTTATTTTAATAATATAATTATTAGCTTTTTACTATATAAATTTACCGAATTTTAATTTATTCAAATTATATCGTTATTTTAATATTTTTGTTGCTTTTAATTTCAGGTGCTTACATACTTATTATATTTTTTTCTTTTACTTATTTATAACCATCCATCAAAATGAACAATTTTTTAGAACAATCTCTCATAGGTTTATTTTGATATGATCTTTTTACTTATACTTGCAGATTAATAAACATTAATGTCACTTTGCAAATATTGAGTTTACCCGCTCATAATTACAAACTTTAACACACTTTTGAAAGATCTACTTCCAAAATATATTTATAATAATATTGATTTTCAGCGCATTATTTTCCTCCTAAAAACTCTAATAGTAATTGGAAATTAAATTTTATTTGTATTAAGTGATTTCAGTGTTGATTCAGGTGGAAAGCAAAATGCAAAAGCTCAACTCATTATTCCGTCACTCGCTTCTCTTTTACAAAACGCTTCTCTTCACTCTCAGGCTACTGTAATTTTTGCACAAAGCCCAAATTCGCAGCCACACGCACACTCGCTTAATTAAACTTTCCTTCAGGTATAAGCTAGAGAGAGAGAAAGAGAGACGCGCGCGTCTAAACAAACGCTTTAAATAAAACGTGTGTTCGAGAGCAGGAAAATAATTATTCCTTCCGACTCGGCTTCTCTTTCTCTGGAGAGAAAAATTGTTAATTCAGCAGCTTTTCACGGGAGCAAAACGGAATCGATTTTCGCAACGCCCGCCAGATAAAAAGCAGGATTAATAAAGAAAAAAGAAAAAACGCGGGCGGGAAATTTTCAAGGACCTCTCTTGACTTGCTGAGCGCAAAGGCCGTGCGATTTTTCATTTTTATTTTATCTCGAGCGAGCGAAGGATGCTGCGCCGGGTCGAGCATTCGGCCGGATAATGGACTCTCGAAAATGTGATTGTGCTGAGTGCAGAGACGAGAATCTGTGAATCGAAATCGGGGCCACTGCGTTGTGCGTGCACTTGCTCGAAACCTGTCGTGATTTACCAGAGAAGCACTTTTTTCTCCGAGCGCGTGCTGAATGCACTTACGCCCAAAGTGGGCCACATCTGGTTCTGTATACGCTCTTGATTAAAAGAGAGGCGTGCGGAATGAAGATATCTCGGCGAGGATATTTGCATAATTTTATCTTGGGTGATGATACTTTGAGTGGGTCGGCTCATTTCAATTGAATGGAATGATGGGAAGTTAGGAGTCTTTTGTTTGGATTTTATATCTGCATCGAATTTGCAATGCATGGTTAGAAACAATATAGCGTCCCGTATGCAGGCAAAATATAATCTTATTTAGTTCACTTCAATTTTTTAATTTGTAATCACTATATTTCATGCACAATGATCATTACTCCAAATATCTAATAAAAATTAACCCCAATTAACCCAGACAGAAGAAATGTCAATTTTTTTTCACTTGTAATAACTAATAAAATGTCAGATGTCAAAGATATTTAATATCTAAAATAATAAAAATTTCAAAATCAAAGTTATCTCGACACGAAAATATATTTTAAATAAATTAAATTTTATTTTATTAATAAAATAAAATAATAAAATCATTATCAAATTAATATAATAAAATTTATAACATTGAAAAGATTTTTACAAAGGTTATAAAATATTTATAATAAAATTTTATTTTGATATTATACAAAAGATAAATGTATAATTAATTGTTAGTGTCACTTGAGCCATGAATGGGGCGTGTGCTGGTTTTAACTGTTGTCATCGAGCGAGCACGAGAGCGAATGTGTCGCTTGTGCGAGCTGGCAAGACACACACGCCGAGTAGGAAAAGTAGACGTTTAACCCCTTGACAGCATCTTTCTTCTCGCTTGCAAAACAAATAGGATCGTGTGTGCGTTTTGCGTTTCGTGAGACCTAAGCCGTAAAAAGGAAACGTTGGCTGCTTTTATTTTTAACCAGGTTCAGGCACGAGGTCGTCGCGGCGGCGAAACCATAATAACTCTTTAAATGCTGAATGAACGACTTGGTATGTTTAAGAAAAGAGAAACAGGCACACTTTGTTTTGTGGTGTTTTGTGCAATGCGTGAAATTTTGCCTTGATTTTTCTCGTTCATTAAGCTTTTTCCTGTTTGTCAAAAATGTTGCTGAGCAAGCTGTGTGTTGACACAGAAAAAGTCTTTGAACTTTTATGAAATTAAAAATATTTAAGGAAAAAACTTATTTGTAAGAAACTAAATTTATTTTCCATCCCTTTTCTTACACAATTTTTAATACCTTTTTCCTGCTATTATTTGACGAAGAGGAAAGTTTGAAAAATATTTCATTTTTAATAAAGTTGCTTATTTTTTTTCATGCGAAAAGTTTTCCTGCAAACTCCTTATAAGGGAAACCTTTTTCAGGCGCTCTCCAAATAAAATTACGAGCGGCCCAGTTTGCTAATGAAAAACAAGTGGCAATTTAATTTTTTCTGGCGGGTGTACGCGGTCAGTATGTCTGCTCCTTTCCTTCTTTGTGCCCAGCTCTCACTGCATTCAAGGCGACAGGCACTGCCGCGACCAGCGAACGTGACCTGAACAAAAACACGCGCTGGATTTGCTAAAAACAGAGTCGCTCTCGCATCAATGAAACGCGCGGCAGCTGTTTTTTTTTCACCGCAATTCGGTTGCCCCGTCACACTCGCACACAAATTTCCGTAGAACGGGGGCGCAATTCCAAACATAAATGCGTGCGACGTCACGAGCATGAAATTGAAATTAGTCATCGGCCGGCAGGAGCTGAAAAATGGGCCTGAAAATCGTCATTATTCAGACGTGCTCTTTTGCATTCTCTTGCGCTTTACTCTTTCTCCGCTTTTTTTCCCCAAACTAAATTATATGCTCTTCCTCTGCTGCTCTGAGAATCGCGTTTCTCCTTTTCTTTTTTTAAATGCTTCGTTAGGAAACTATGCATAGAGATTATGATTATATGCATGCAGGCTGGAAAGTTTCGTCATTATAAAATCGCAGACTTGTATAATTGCATTTTCGTTTGAGCCACATTAATTTTATAATCAAACTTGGAGGCGGAAAAGTTCACTCGTGGCTGCCGGGAGTTTCAAATAAATTGTTATTTGCATGTCATGTTGGAGTTGGCGAGTAACGAGCAAAAGCGCGGTTCTCGTCGCGGCGCAATTTCACAAAATACACAAGGAGAGTTAGCGTGCTTTGCTGTTCTTGCAACTTTTGACGTGGATAGGAATTTCTCACAGAGAGGATAAGTCAAACCATGCAAGCTTTAGAGGTTATCTTATTGGAATTCATCATAAGTTTTGACAGACCTTTTCAAATTAATTTATTACTTCTGGCACCCTCAAAAATAGCCCTACGATATTATAATAATTCCAAATTATTTTAAATTTAATATTTTAATGAGGAGTACAAAAATATTTGATATAGAAAATATAAAAATGGTAGAAATTTTAATTAAATACGGAAATAAAAACTTTTTGGCATAAATGTTGATGAATGTGCCAAAGTAACACTTTTATTATCTTTGTAAATAAGCTCGTCTCGATTTATAAGAGCTTTCAAAAACTTTCTGTTTTGCTCCTTTCAACTCTTTACAATACACATCAAAGTGGACTTTGAGAATTATTGTATACCATTCACTTGTATGCCTCTCTACCCAAAGAACGGCAACTTCTTTTTCGGCCGAGGGAACACAAATTTCGCAAACGCACAAAAATTCGCACCATCTCATTTGAATTTCCGAGCGAGGATCAAAGAGACCCGGGGCGTGCGCTCGGTACTCTTTTCATGTGTACGCACGGATGTAACTTTGGAGGAGCGTGCGAGACTTTTTAAGAGGCAATTAAGCCGAAAATCCGCAAGCATTGGGCAAAGCAAAAATCAATAGCTGGGCGAGCCGCAGCCAGCAAAAGTTCGCGGAAACGCCGGCCGCGACAGGTGTGCATGTGCGGCAGGTACTTGACAAACATTCTTCCGTACTTTGAGAGCGCACTTGTGTCCGCCCCGTTATCAAGAAGTCGAGCTATGGCGATAACAGCGGCATGGGTAGGCAGTGTTTCCGTGATAACGACGGCGAGCGTGTCACTTTGCCTGTCCTCGGCCTTTGCTGCACAACTCGGAGCGCTTTTTGCACCTGCGGAAGAAAGTGTGAGACTTTTGTGGATGGTTTGCTATTTAGATTAGCACGTTTGCGATTTCATGGAAAGGTATGCCTAAAAAATTTGAAAGGGAATGTGAAATCGTCAGAACAATAACTTGAAAAATATTTTTTCCCAAACATGAAATTAATTTGCAATTCATTTACTTTTAAATTAACTAAATAATTGTTTGCAGATTGTTCTGAATATTTCTGCTATTTTAAGGTGTGCCTCACTTCTAAAATATTTAATTTCTCAGTATTTTAAGATAAGCTCGACATACGATTAGGAGATTAGGATGACATTTTACTCATTGTCAATACACGTCACAAATTGTATGAAAGATGAAAGTCACCGCCGGTGTATGTAATGCAAACGTTGCAAAATGACGTCCCACTTGCAGCAATTTATAGTTTTGTGATTCACCGGCCCTTTTTGACATTTCTCTTTTCAAGCATCAGAATTGATCGTTTCGCATGACCGGTTGCATCACCATATATTTCTTTTCTCATTCGTTCTCCTCTAACAATTTCTCATTTTTGTGTTGCAGTGCCCGCGAGTTTTTGCCGGCTGGAGTGGCCACCTCGACTCCTCTGCGGCCCAAATCATTCGCGGCTCCGACAGATAGCGAGGATTGGTGAGTTCATCTTTCATTTTTTCACTCGCCACCACATGACGTGTGAAATGATAATTTTCCACGGTTCCGCTGTGTAAATATTTCATGTTTGTTGATCTGCTGCTCTCTGAAAAGAGCGGCAAGGAAATTGCGATTCCGTCCGCCGCGAGAAACAGCATGGAAAGCTGATTAATTTTGAGCTTCTGAAACCGTTAGGCGCGTTTGTGGGTACGAAAATAGGCACCGGCGCGGTTTTGAGGGAAATTGAAAACGGTGTGTTTACATCATGCTCCGTATTCATTTTAAAAGTCAAATGACTCGAAATTTAAGGCGATTTTTTTATCCATATTCTTTTCTCATATTACTATAACAATTTGTAATTCAATAAGTAAAAAATATGCCCAATCATGGTTAACAATCAACATCGTATTACTGTAAAAAGAATATCAAATTAAAGTCTACTTATAGAAAAAATCCGAGTGATATGAAAAAAAAATGCCAATACCAATAATATAATTAAGTTATGTACTGAACTGTTCATGTAATCCTTCACTTCATTCAATTGGAATCGCTTTTAACCATTTTTTTAACGAAAGTTCAGCAAATTTAAAAAAAATTGATGAAATAAAACTAAATTTCTAACTAATATTCAAGTTCAGTAAACATTATTTTAACCAATTTTGGCTATTGTAGCGAGCTTGTAGTTTCAGTAAACTTTTTTAGATGAATAAAAAATATTCAATTCCACATTTTCTTCAGAAAAAAGTCAAATCAGACGAATTCTTCCATCAAATTTACATTAGGATATCAACAAGCGAAAATTTAATTTCGCCCTATAGCAAAAAACCAGCTCTCGAAAGTCCAATATTGGATTTTCCGTCGTTCTCTCTCCGTGCAAACAAGAGTCCCGCGCGCCGAGCAAGCAAAAAAGAGTCGGAATTTATTGACAGACGGATCTGTTATGCGCCTCATGTTGTACAGCACGGATTTCTGATTGTCAAATCGTACTACGCACAAAAGAACTCGATATCAAAACCGGCAGCCGGGAGATTAAAACGTATGTGATTCAATATTCAAATAACATGTTATACGCCCACGGTCGCAGCAGGTGAGTCCGGCTTGTTATCTCAAGAGCAAACAGCGGAGGGGCTCAGACGGTCGACGCAGAGGTCAGTGGGCACCGCGGGTCAAATATTTGCTCCGTGGGTGCACCTCTCAAGAGGAAAATCTCTACTTCCGCCGTCGTGAGCTCAGCCAGAAATTGTTGTTTGAAGCAAGCTACGGAGTGGGTAATTAAAAAGAGATAACTTTGGAGGAAATAAACAGCTGCGAGGGATTGTTATATTTTTTAGTTCTCTTATTCTTTAGAGATTGAATTTTTGTTAAAATGATCAAACAAACGGGATGAAAATTTTTTATTAAGAACGTTAAGAGATTCTGGACTATTTTCATGATTGCAGGAACAAAAAAAAAGGTGATTTTTTATGTCTCAATTTTCTCGTAGATTAAGCTGCAACACAGTGATCATCGTCAAAGAAACAATAACATTGTCCACTTTAATTTTTTTTCTGCAAAAACATCCAATGCCGCTGTGGGAACCTGATGGTTTTGGTCCACGATCACCAGCAGCATCTCTGGAATTAATTTTTATCTCTTTGTCAAAAACTCGTGCCTCCTCGTAAAAAGTGAAAAAGGTCGTCGTCGAGTCTCTCACGCATTCCTTCCGCTCGGAATGCACCTTTTTCGACTCTTTTCTCTTTCCTTTTGCCGTCGACTAATTAATTTGGAATTTCACGTGGAATCCGCGAGTGAGCGAGCAAGATATTCTCGTGACGCAACAGACCGTTCGCTCCGCACTTTTGTGTTGTATTAATTTAAAAAGCGAATTTATTATCCGGCTGCTGGCGCACAAGCCTACCGTGCGTATTTCGCAACCGTGGCGTGCCCCTGCTAGTTATGCATTCTGGTGTACAGATGGCGGCTGACCCGAGTTTTGCCACTGGAGCGATTTTCCGCAGAAAATTTTTATGTAGTATTTTTTCTGTAGAGTGTTGCAAAGTTTATTGATTTAATGTTGTTTTTTAAATAAACATGAATCAAACTTATTTTTATAATTTATTTTGAAAAAAATCACTTAAAATAAATAGGAATTTTTAATAACATCATTAAAACTTATATTTTTTTGTTATTTATTATAATTTCAATAATAATGGTTTTGAAATAATTTCGAATATAAACTTTTTATGTGATATATTTTAAGTTTAAGAATGGAATAATTATTCATAGGTTTTGCAATTTTATAATATCTGATTTATTTAATAATTATTTGGTCGATCAGCGAATCTATTTTAACGACAGCTTTGATCCAAAGTATTCATCACTATCTAAGCTCTTTGTGTTGATGCGTGATTTGCAAATGATGAAAATGATTCATATTATTCATATTATGAAAAAACATTTTAATTTTGTTATTCAACAACTGAATGAAATTTCAAAAATTAATTAATCTAAATACTTTTTTTACTTAATTTTCTTATTTTGGTTTTTATTGTATCACAATTATCAATGTTACTTCTGGTTTATTTGTCACAATTCAAGAATTGAAGTTAAGAGAAAGAGAAGCTATAATTAATAAAACAGAATGAAATATGTAAAGAGATTAATAAATATCAACCATGCATAAATGTCGCCAAAGAGGCGTATTATACATGAGAGTAATGCTAATGAGGCAAAGCAAAACGCAAACGCGCATTCTTTCTTCCGCATGGCGCTTAAACGCTGCTTAATTAAATTTACGGCATTTGAAACAATAACCGTCACTTGAAGTGTGTTTTATGACGACGTTTGAAGAGGCCGCATTTGAGTGCCTATAGATAAGCAGACGGAAAGGTGTTCATGCGACGCGTAACCGGCGCTGCACCCACAGTGAAAGTGCAAAATTGCCATAATAGTGGGATGGATCTTCAAGGAAAGGCCGATCGCGAGGCACGCTCAAGTCACTGACCTGGCTCAACCGGCGTCTTTCAATAAATCTGTCACTAGACGCGCCGCAAGTAACTGTAGTTCATTAAGTAATGGGCAGACAAAATGGGTTGGCGCAATTGCCGAGATGGCATTTTAGCATAATCGTGCACAAATAACGTGATTAAGTGGAATTTATTGGACAGCAATTTCAAATTAAATGTTAAAACATGGATGTGGTTAATGAAGTAAAATTACTTGTTAAACCTTATTTTTTATTTAGAAAAAAAATTTAAATATCAATGTGAAATATTTATTATCGAGTTTCAAAATAAAATGATAATACTTCAGAAAAATTTAATGAAAATAAAAGAATGCTTCGAAAAATAATTTATTCCATAATATTTTAAAGCGAATATTTTGAGCCTGAAATTTTTATTTGTTTTTGTCATATGTTGGTATTATTATTAATTATTGTTGTTTAATTGTACAAATTGTTACATTCAATTGTTGAAAACAATTTATTTGAAAAGAAAAGGAATTGTTGGTCAAAACGAACCACCAATAGCAAGTATAATAATTTCTATAAGATAAATTCGGTTTTTATTTTATAAATTATTAACGTCAAATCGATCGTTTTCGCAAAAAAATTAATTCCCTAAGTGAAGCACGTCTGGCGCGGCATAAAACATAGACGTGGCCGAGGGGGTTGATTCGATCGGCGGGGTGGTTGGCCCTCTCCGTGGACCGCACATTCAACACGAGAGAGATCCGCAATGATAATTTTGGCGAAGGAAGTCGAGGCTTTTTGCGAAGTTGTCCGATAGTCGGAGCAAAACACGGCTGGGTGTGCGAGCGCCGCCAGTCGGTGCTCCAGACTTGCTCCAGCAGCCGCGCTCCGTGCACGTGATCCCGGCAACCGGCGAGATGTTCACCTGTCTCTGGCACTGCTGGTCGTGGTACAAACTTTTTTCCACCCTTTATTCGACTTTAAATTAAATTCCAAACAATTCTTGATTTCATAATTTTTTTTATTTAAAATATTTTTCCATTTCTTTTTATACCTTTTTGTAATTTTTAAGTCTTTAACACGCTGGCAGACCGTTCTAGAGTGTTGTTATTCCGGGTGGTTGTGATTCAGAAAGTGAAATTAGCACAACAGCACAGTACTCGGTGCCAAATTCCGCACGGTCGATAGGTATAAAGCTGTGTTGTGTTTCTTGCCTCTGTTTTTGTGCGATTAGCGCGAATTTCGAAGCCACTTTGCGCATCGCAATTCATCCTCGGGGGATGAGCTGATAAGACCCACCACCTTAATGGTCACTCGAGGGGCTTCTTCCTCGAACCCTGCGAGGCTTCCCTTGGCCGTTGCGCGTTCAGTGTTGTTTCAAAGCGGCCGCCGAGCGAGCGATGAGTCTCCCGGAGCACTGCAGTATTTGGGAACGCACGCTGCCGCCGCCGCCGCCGCCGACTGATGCACGGTCCTTGCCAATCAATCGCCCTCTCTTTTCTTCTTGCGTGTGCAGTGACGATGACAAAAATAGGTCACTTGGGGACAAAATCCGTTCGAAATTTTACTTTCATCTGTAAATTTTGTGGAAAATATTTGATCATTTGCAAGTAGATTTTTAATTTAAAAATTTGTTAATGGTAGTATTTTTTTTATGAATTTTCAGATTGATTTAGAACACAATAAGAACTTAACAAAAAAATTTATGAGTTTTGTTAAAAATTAGCTTAGAATTTGTTAATTCTTAAAATTCTGCAGTTTTATTAATGTTAGAAGTATCAAAAGAAAAATAACAAGATAGTAAATAATTTGATGTATAGAAAGTTAATTAAGCAAATTAGAATTATAAATATCCAATTTTCCTTCATAATAAAAAAAAATTAGAGTAAATCAAGTTTTATGTGTCCGCACACACCTAACACGATGAAGGCAGTTAAATACTCCTTACAATTAGAAATAATGTAATTTAAAATTGAAAGTTAATTTTATATAAGCAAAAATTGAAAGGATTAGGAAGAAACAAATTCTGGGGAAAGTTTTGTTTTTAATGGTTTAAATTAACAATATTTATATTATTGCGCTAAGTAAGAAAATTTAAAAGATTGTTAAAAACATAAAATAACTTCCACCCAATCATCTCATGCAAGTTCTATTTAAGTAATTTAATCATTGCTTGTTTCTTTTTCTTTTTAAAGGAAGTGACAATTAATGTTTGTTTGTTTGTTTGTTTTGTTTCAGGCTCGACCCTCCTGTGGGCCAAACACCTCATCACACAGCGTTCGCCATGGACGTCATGAAGGTAATTAACCTCATTGCTTGGCACTTATTTATCTCCATTAGTGCTAAAAGCAATTAAACGCGTTTTCAGTCCCACGTATTTTGCATGAAACGATCTCTAAAGTTTGCGAAATCGAAGACAAATTGCTCTTTGCTAGAAAATTATTTATTACCGACTTGATTGAAAAGGGTAAACTTCTTTGGCAAGCGATCCGTCAAGTGTCAAAGCGCAATTGCGGCACCGAGAGTGGGAAACGCATTTGTTGGAAAAGGAAAACTTTTTAAATTTCGCTCTTTCTGAGAAATCTCGCGCAGCATTTTATTGATTTGGCGCACGAGACAAAAGCAGAAATTCTCTACAATGTGTCTCGTTTAAGACGCCTTTTGCTTGAGAGCCAGATCGATGTTCATTCAATTGCCGGCGCAAAGAGCGAGCGGCCGCCGCACCATGTGCAAAAAGCCGACGCTGCGGAGAGAGAAGAAGAAGAAGACGGACTCTGCAAGCCATCTTCTCATCTCCGGCACGTTTTCCATAACGCTGGAAATTACGCGTACCTGCGTCGGAATTTATTATCAGACAAGCGAAAGACGCGCGCACGGCAGAGAGGAGCCTGCACGGAATATTTTCGCACTATGCGCAAAATTCTGCCGGCATCGTCTCATTTTTCAAAGAGGGCGTGCGTTCGCTTTGCCGAAAACAAGTTTGCCGCGGCACCTTTTTGTTATTGAGATGACAAGCACTTTCAGCTCACTTATATTCCGGGGCTAATGTACTCGCATTTTATTGCTCTTGGGGAGGATTGTGTTCTGTTTGCTCATTCAGAGTGTCTGAGATTGAATCCGGCTGAAAATGAGATCTTTTAAATTCGAAGTTGAAGCACAGTGAATTTGAAACCTTTCACAATAAAACGAATAATAATGTAAATTATTAGAATTTCAAATTTTTTACAAATAAAGTTGAATTAATTTCAATCACTGTAAAACTTAGTGAAAGCCAAAATAGAAAAAGCTATTTTATTTGTTTCGTCTGTATTTTTCTTTTGCTCGTTGTTGCTGATGCATGAATTACAAAGCAAATATAAAAAAAAAAAAAAAAAAAAAAATTATCTCTGTTCAATTCAACTGGGCGAATAATTTTGTTGGAAGTAAGAATATGAAAAAGTGCCAAACTTAGATTTTTAAAAGCCTTTTGATACTTCATCATATTTCATTAATTAAACTGAGTTTTACAGTTTCAGAGTTTTAGTTAGTAACACATTTTAAACATTAAGGAAAAAATATAAGTTTGCTGAAATTAATATAGATAATTATTTTACATTTAAAACAAAAGACACAGAAACAATTGTAATAACCTCTAACACTAAAAAAATAAATTTTAAATAAAACGTTCAATATTGCTTTTTTTATCAACACTCTGTATTTTTATTTTAATAAATTATTCAATTTTCAATTTTATAAAGAATGTCTAGTATTTTCAATTGAATTTTGTTGTCAAAATTTCATTTTCCTCTTGTTTTTCGCGTTGACGTGCTGCCTTCGTCACTTTTATCTGCGCACGGTTGGTCGGTTGGCTTTTTCAGCCAATGCAAAATTAAGTAGCGAGCCAAAGTGGCGAGTGCAGAGTGTGTGCGTTTGTCACCCAAGCGGCGGCGGCAATCGATTCGCCGCCGCCACCTCTCTTGACTCTCTGTGCCGGGTGCACTTTCGCAAAAACAAACGCGCCGCCTAATTGACACACAGCCGGCGTACAAGTGGGCAGCGTGAATTTTTCAACAACTCTTACGTACACACAGAAGCAGTTGATTTATTTTCCAACTTCAAGAGCTCGAATCTTGCTCTATAAATATAAGTGCTTTGCGAAATTTATCGATGACTCGGTGCGCGTTTTATTGGATTCATAAAACTCCGTAATGGCTCTGCAACCTGTTGGAAAAACTTTATTTTACACAAGACGATTAGTTACAAAGTCAATTAGCCGTGTATAGATTTTTCATTATGCACCCGAAGCCCCGATTCTCTTGATGATGTGAGCAAAGCTTTAAAAGTGCTCCGGTTGCATAACTCGCTATCAGGATTTCTGCTTCATTTCTTCAAGCTGCGGCGGCGCCGTCTTTGATTCTGCAACAGATTCATTAAAAACACGTCCTTGGTCTCTGTCATAGTCAGCTATGGGGCGACGAAACAGCTTTTCAAAGGATAGAATGAAAAAAAAAATATAAGAGAGATAAAAAAAAATACAGCAGACACAACATGGAACGAAAGTGCATTTCAATTATCTTGCAGACAGCCGGCGTTATTTGCAACCCAGCGCACATTGCACACATTCTCAGTCAGTCAGTCGGGCTCTGGCTTTAAAGCAGGTTCGCCGGGGGGATCGATAGTTTGCAACTATAAACACAAAACCTGGGTCACACCTCTCGGGATTGGTGTATGTAAAATGTGCCCGGGTTCATAGAACTCTCTATGCATAAATTAGATTTTCAACGTCAGTCAAAAATTTGTCCGAAGCAGCGTTATATGTATGATTAATCAAAAAGTTGGTCTTGAATTATTCACCTGCCGTCCCTACAGACACGGTGCATGTTTGAATTTTTCATTTAAAAAAAGGTCGCATGCATGGTCGAGCTCAAATATTTATGCCCGCAGCTGAATGGAGCAATCAAAGCCAGACTCACAATGAGCCGAATTCGGCGAGTTTTTAATGCCATTGTCGGAGCCGAAATCAGCCAATTCTCTTTCTTTCCGCGCGGACAAACTCCCGGCCAGCCCAATGCGATGAATGATAACAATGGAAGCCTCTTTCACCGCGAGCCAATTTGTATTTCAACGAGCACTCAGTCTCGCTCGCCCGCGGACCGGACGGGTGGAGAGGACGAGAGAGGTCGTGATTCATTTAGGGGTGCCGCGCCGTGGGCCTTGCTTTTCACTTGCACCGGTGTTCATGGCGAGAGGGTGTTTAATTAGCTGCCGTTGTCGGGCCGCGCTGAAAGACGAGCCACGCTAATTCGTGTTTGCCAACTGTGCTAAATCCTCAGCGGATCCTTTTGTGGAGCACTGAATAAAAGCCCGTGCTAAAAGTGTATAGACAAACTGGATTCCATTGCAAACTCATCTTGCCAAGTGGGTCGAAATTCCAACAAAATTATTTAATACAAAAATGCTTTCAATTGAAATATGATTTCATTTCAAAATGAAATATTATTAAGTGTCTTTAAATTAAATTAACCATAAAAATTGAATAATAACACTTTAAAAATAATGAACAGATTTTAAGAGTTTCAATAATATTATTTGAAAAATGTATCCAGTAATATTGTATAATAATTAAAATTTCATCCAACATTTTAAGCGAGGGAATAATTTAATCACAAAAGTGTTTTTACAATTGAAAATTTGTACTCTTTCATTTAATTAAAAATTGATGAAAATCCTCTTTCCTCTGCGGACAAATTGTTTAAAAAAAATCCAGACCATTTGGCTACAGAACTCAGCGGCTTTTTTTGCCTTTTCTATCTCTCTGTAGCGAGATCAAAAAGAGTTGGTAATAAGCGGCAATCAGTGGAGAGTACCCATACATATGTAGAAAAAAAAACAATTTATTCGTACAAACGGAAGAGCAAAAGGCGAAAAAAGAGAGTGCCGCAGTATGCTAATGTGCTGAAATGCAAATACATACCGCATGTCTGTGTTTGTACCTGTGATTTTAAAACTCTTTCTCTGTTTGCAGCACGGGAGGAGACGGAGCAGAGACAGCAGTGGAGGTCGTCAGACCCAATTGCGTTCTCCAATGGTCCAGAGACCGTCCGCGGCCAAGGTCACCCTGCAGGGGTGGCTCTACAAACAGGGCAGTGAGGGTCTGATGCTGTGGAAACGCCGCTGGTTCGTGCTTTCCGAGTACTGCCTTTTCTACTACAAAGGTTTGCAACCTCTAATATTAAATTAATTATTTTATAACTCATTTTTCCATTTGCAGGACCTGAGGAAGAAAAACTTTTAGGCTCAATTCTGCTGCCGTCGTACAAAATTAGCCCCTGTGCTCCGGACGACAGGGTCTTCCGCAAGTTCTCATTTAAAGCTGAGCACCACAACATGCGCACATATTTTTTTGCTGCTGATTCACGGGAAATGATGGTGCGATGGATGAATGCCATGAGCCTAGCATCAATTTTGCAAACAGCGGTGCCTTCGTAAGTTTATTTAACTTTATATCTGATAATTTTGATCAGATAAATGAAATATTATTATTTTTTATTTTAAATATTGCTTTTTTTAAATAAACTTTTTTTTTACTTTTAACTATACATTTTTTTAATCTTGTTTAAATTCAAAGTTGGCTTTTCCTCGTTGGGTTTTGCGAGTTGTTCATTGTTTAAGAAAAAAGTGAAAAACCAATTGTTTATATTTATAAAATTTTAATTATTATAAAATATCAATTTTTCTTTTTGTTCCATTCCATTTCTGAATTAAAATATTTATTCATTTTTAAAATTATCCAATATTTAATATTATTAGACAAAAAATGCTCTATCAAAATTTTATGTGAGATTATCTAAAATCCTTACTGTTTTAAGCTTTTTAAATCGTTGAAGTTTTTAAGTAATATTTTTATTCTGTGACTGAAAACTGTAATTAAATTAATTTCAAATTTTTTTTATATAGATGGGAAGAACCTGCGTCATCCAGTAGACCAAGCGTGTCGTCCGTCTCGCAAAGCGCTGATGACAGTGATTCCGGATTCCACGGTTACCGCTCACCTCGAGGAAACACCACCCCCAGACAGGGTGGTGACGGCGCCAGTGCTAAGGAAGGCGTTGAAACCAATGGCTGGGGCCCTCCCAACATGCAACCCCTCTACGCCAACGCACCCCCGAAACCCAAACGCCTACCTCAGGGTGACTCGCCGGAGCCGAGTCCAGAACGGCCCCCGCATCCCCAACAACTCACCCCTCGAGGAGGAATTTACGGCGTTTCTCCAAGGTCTCACACTGAGGGGCGCACACCTGACCCTTACGGCCGGCCTCTTGACTACGAGGACGTTTACGGGCGCAAAGGTGCGTGGCCGCCGCCACCGCCGCAGGCGTACATGAATGAGCCAAAACTGGACAACCACAAATCATCCCCTCATGATAATAATAACTACGCAAAGCCGCCTCCTGATGTTACAAAAACTTACGTCAAACCTGTTGGACCTCAGCGACCTCTGGAGCCACCCACAAAACAGCCCCCGCCAGCCACCCTGCCAAAACAGGCCTTCAGGATGACCAGTCCTGCACCCCCAGTCAAACCCCGGCCCAAACCTCCAGCCGGCCATCCACCTCGGCCGCACAGTGCAGACTTTTTAGAAACTGACATTAGGGATGTGCCACCGAGTGTTGTTCCTCGGAGAGAAAAGAACTCGCGCCCGGTTGAGCGCCCAAAGTCCAGTATCGAAGTTCACAACGACGATTACTGGTCGGAGGAGAGTTACGCGCGAAAAATGAGACAGTCGCTCTACATGCACGCCCAAGCCCATTCAGGAAGAACAACTCCTATGCAGAAACACCCCGGAGAAACCAAGGTTAAGCCACCGACCCACGCAAGACCTGGAGTGGCTCAACCTGACGGACGAGTGGCCGAGGAACAGCAGATCGTTGGCCCCTCCAGGAGGTACAGTGAGCAAATGGACAGACATGGTAATCAATTTATGAGAAGTGCCAGTGCCAGATTGCCGAGACATAAGTCAAGGCATGAACAACATGAACAAACGGAAGCTCCAGGAAGTGAAAAGAAAATCCAACAGGTAAAGTGAAAAATTAAATTAATAATTTGCTTATTTATATAAATATTTTTAAAACTTATATTTCCAAATTGGAACAAGTTTTAATCAAATTTTTTCTAATAAATTCTCTTTTTAGACATGAAAACTGATAATCTTGAAGAATAAAATAATCTAAGATTTTAAAATTATTTTTAAATGTCTTATCTAATTTTTTATTCAAATGATTCGAACCATCTAAGGCTAATGGTTTATATTTTTAAAATGGCGAGGAAAATAATTTAATGACAAGAAGCTTTATAAAAAATGTAAACTCGGAATCTTATTAAATCACACTTGATTAGATTTACAAAAGATTTTCATTTCTTAAACTTGTATTGCGAATACTGTTTTTAATTTTTACTGCACATATATCAATTTCATTTTCACTTTCATTGCAGAGAGAGGAATCAATGCAACGTCTGTTGGAGTGGAAGCAGCGAATGCTTCAGTCCCCTTTGACAAGAAAATCCTCTCCACGACCCCATGACAACTCGATCGCCCATTCGCCCTTGTCGCACCTTCTGCTGAGGACCCCTGACGCTCCTGCCACCCCTGGCAGCGATGCCGGTTCAGTGACCTTCAGACCAAGGCGGCAGCCCACCAGAGGTCCAAATTCGTCGACCTCCAGTCGGAGTCGAAGTCAGGACCCTGGTAGACGGTCTGCGCCTCCCATCCAAAGAAGAAACTCGTACTCTTCGGACGATGAGGGTGAGTAAACCTTTCTATCAACCCTTCCTTTTGCTCGTGGTTTAGGCGGATCCAAAACTGTGGTACTAAAAGGCATTACATTTTCTATTCAAACATATATACAATATCTGCTGGCATGAACTAGACAAATCTCGCTGGTGCGCATGTAATGGCTGCATAACTCTTGGTAAGTCTGTTGTCGGCTGCCTCCTGTGGAATACACTTTAAATCAAATTAAAAAATAACAAAACTCGCCCGGAAGGTGTGAAATCTGTCTGCTTGCTGGCATCTAAATCAAACATTTTCAACTAACTTCAGGGCAGTAAAATGAATCTACTGCGCGGCCTCCTAAAATTTCTATAAATTTCATGACAAAGAGAGAAAAAATTAAAAAAAAATTACTCCTTTAAATTCTGTAGCTAGAACTGATTACAATAAACGTCTTAAGCATGGGCATCGGGCACTTTAAACACTTATATAAAATAAAATTAAACCAAAACATCTCTTCCTTTCTCAAATAAAATTGCATGCTCTAACAAAAATTTAAAATTTCTGCCGGAGAAACGCTTTCATCTTGCTGCAATAATATTCTCCGTTGATGCATTTTTCTAAGCGTTTAGAGTGCCCATTATTGTTTATCTAGATGTCCAGCGGGAGGCCCGCAGTAATCGACGCCCGAGAAAGTCGGCAACTTCCAGCCAGCAAGCAGGCAGAGTCGACACTGTGGACGAAAGACGAAGGGTGCACACCCCGTCAGGTAGTGCCGTGCTTCCCTTCACCCCTGATTATGTGAACATAAACGCTTTCGGCGAGAAAAAGCAGCACCGAATCCCACCCGACGTCCACTACTCGCACGATGCGTACGGCGTCAAGAAAAGCAGCGACACCCTGACTAGGTACGCGCCTCAACAAACCTCCCCAAGCAAGTCTGAGCAGCCAACCCCCATCCCCACTCATCTGCACCCGGCGATTGGTAAAACGACACCCACGACTGCGTCCATCCAGCGTCTCATTCCGATGGAGGACAGAAATGGCAAACATTCCGACAGTGGTTACGACTCTCTGAGAGTGCAAGGCGCTGGCGCCGAAATCAAGAGAACCGTCCCGCCAAAGTCGAGCATTTTGAGCCAGCCGACAGACGAATCGCAGTTGATTAAAGAGTTTTCCTATCAGTACATTCACAGTAGCATATTTGAAGCCTCTCCGCCGAAAGTAAAAAACAGTCCTGAAGGCGGACAAGAAAGGTCTCCCAGCAGAGTGAAATTTCAAATGCAGGAGTCTCCTTCAAATTACCAAAATATAGAGCCACTTTCATCCCCTGGCAGCAAATCAACCATCGAAACCAAAGAGGAGGAGGAAATTGCGAGTTTGAGAAAATCACGGCAAATCAACTTACGCAGTTTTGCCCTTGGTGAGCCGGGCGAGACTGAGAGCGCCCAGCGAGTATCAAAGTCGCCTCCGAAAAGTGGCTCCAGCAACAATAATAAATCTGTGCGAGATCTGCTGGCCGATTTTGAGAGAAAGTCGGCTGCTTTGGCCAGGGAACAGGAAATTATTTCCGCCAAAGAGGCGAAAAGATGCGTTTTTAGCGACACGGAGACTTTGCTTTACGACACTTCAAGCGATGCGGAAATTAACTACGTGGACGAGAGCAAGCTGAGGAAGAACGTGAGCGAGATGAAGCAGCAGCGGAGGTGCGTTTCACGCGCCGGCGAACGCAGTGAGGACGACGACGAGGAAATCGCAGCCGCCCTCGGCATCAAAGATGGTTTTGTCAGCTCTGGCAGAGAACTTCACGCGAAAAGAAAGGAGTTGCAAAATAGAAAGAGAAAGCAGCCTTCAAAGAAGCTGCAGATGGAAGACTTGCCGGCGCCGGGCTATACGAGGCTGAGTTTAGCCGAATCAATGGTGGCGCACGAAGACAGTGCGTCATCCAGGAGTTCGCCAAGTCCGAATCCGCCAGTTTCGGAGAGAATAAAAACGCCGGAAATTTCCGTTGCTGCTGCCGAGGAACACTACCTGCCAATGACTCCATCCAAAAAGTCAATACTGGAGCAAAACGGACCCGTTTTACAGTTGGAGGAGTGCTCGTATGTTGAAATGGGTGAGGATGGTGTTAAAACGCTTAATTCAGTTTTTGAGAGAAACGATAGCGCAATTTGCCAGGAGATGAAATACTTTGAAATCGATACCAGCAAAAAATCAGAAGAGGAAGATTCGCACTATGAGTTCCTTTATAAGGCGACTACAAAATACGAACCTGTCTACATGGAGGTGCCACCGATCGATCCCTTGAAGCCTTTGAGTCTTTCCCTGCCAAAGATGGACAGTTTGCACATCGAGCACAGCAAAACTTCCAGCACTTCGTCCAGCAGCAGAACAGTCGTCTACAATGAAGGCGCCAGCGATACTCTGCGCGCCCTGCCGGACATTTTGAACTCCACTTCAAGTCAGAAGGACAAGTCGGACAGTGATGACGCCGATGATGAGGCTTCTAAAGACTTGGAAAACCTGGACACGCCTCACCACCCGCGTTTCAGCCTCTCGGACACCTTCCGTCCAGCTTCCTATTATTTAGGCGTTGGTAGTCGCAACAATGACCCCCACGACTCGTCGGACAGTGATTTGGTGTCTCCACCTCCGATACCATCCACTTTGCCGCCGCTGGATGACGAAGACGAAGATTTTTCCCTCGACCTGAGCAGACATTCTCACGGTTCTCAAGATGTTCAAAAGTGGCCAGAAAATAATTCTTTCAGCAGCCTCCGTTCAGCTCCTGGAAGGTCCTCGATGGACGGCAGTGAAGCAGACAGACTGAAACGCAGACCAGTATCTGAGGAGCTGTTGGACAGTTTTGAAGAGAGCAGTTTTCTGACTGATTATACCAAATATGGAATTTCCGAAAGTGCTTACCACAAAGATATAATTGCGCAGGACGAGAATATGTACGCCACAAACAAACCTCTGCCCAAAGACCTGAAGTCAGACCTTCTATTCAGGGAGATATTTCCACCCAGTGTTAGTCAGCCAGTGACGTCTGTTGTGGTCGAGGACGAAAATCAAAATGGAGCTCGGAGCAGAAGTCGGGCTGAAACTTCGCCAGGTAAAAATGAGGCTGCCGGTGGGGCGCCCTATTATTACTCTGACCTGCTAAAAGTAATGGACGAGGAGACTAACTCGATGTACGACAGGTACCAACAGCACGCTGTTAATCAGTTGCGCCCAAGCTCGAGGCTGAACAACCAAAGGAACGACGGCCTCGAAGGAAAACGCAGCGACGTCGGCCGTCACGTCAACCCCATTCCTTTGCTAAACGGAATTTTAGATCTGAACGACCCCAATTTAATAGCTGAAGAAATCAGAAATACAACTGCAGGGCTCGTCTCTAAAAGCGTTCCGGTTGACGAGCGAAATATTTACGAGGCGGACACGCTGAGAAAAATGGCTCAAAAGCGGCACCTGCAGAGGCGCAGGTCAAAAACACCTGACCCTGATATTGCAACGAGAAACCTCTACCCTGCAGGCCTGCGAGATAAATTTGAGTCTTCGTTTGAGGCGCGCCGCCGCAGCCGCTCGTTGGAAGGACTTGTTGATGTTGAAGAAGGTCTTCAGCAGCCCTTGGAATTGGAGCCAACCAACGAAGGCGCCGACCCGTGGGAAGAAGACACCCTTTGGAGGGAGTCCCTGAGACGAGTTAGTATTAGGCACACCCGATCTCTGGATGACCTCGATGAAAACGAATCGCCACCGGCGCCGGCACCAGGCCCTTCAGGTCGCAGAAGCGTTGACCACCTTGCCGGTGCTCAGAGGCCGGCTAAAGTGACCCGGGACGTGACCTACGTGAACGACGTGGCTGTCAGACCACGGATGATTCGTTCCAAAGAATTGTACGAGAGCGACTACAGGGAGGGACGCAGGAGCGCGTCCAGGCAAAATCAAGTGCCGCCACCGCCGCCACCTGAGGAGGACTCGGGCCTCTACGAACGGCTGCTGCCGACGGAAAGCATGGAGCGAAACCGCCGCGGCCAGACCTACGTGGACAGATACGAGTTCGACGTGGACAACGAGATGTTCCGGCCACCAGCGGCACAAAACGGCAGCCAACAGCCGCATTTTTTAGAGGAAAGCCTTCCTCCCTCTTTCGAGATCGACCGCGAGAAACTGCGCCAGTGGGACCTTCTGTCGAGCGCCCCTCTGGAGGACGGCGCCACCCCAGCAGCAGCAGCAGCTCAACCGCGAGTCCATCCAACCGAGGGGGGCCCCGTGGGCCTCAGCAATGGCCCTCAGAGTCCGCAAACCAACAGACAGGGGGGAGGGAGGCAACCTACGGTAACTACCAAACAGCCAATTACCAAAAGCAAAGTCCAGAGCGACCAGCAGTCATTAGGAGGTAAAATATCATTTTTGCTTTCCAATTAAAAAAAAAAGAGTTCAAGCATGCCATTTCAACTTTTTTGTTAGTGTTTATTTTTGGAGTTTTGCATGGGTGTCGGTCGCTATTTTTTTTTTTGTTCTTCAGCAGTGCCTTTTGTCAGTCGGTACACACGAGGGTTGAGAATTGTTTCCAAACGAAAAGAGCCGTATCATTTATCATTTAAATGCAGGCGATGCGGCCTCTGCGTGTGCCAGCCGTATTTTTTTGCCATCAAATCGCAATTAAGTGCGCGCTCCAGTCTGCTCGAAACAAAAAGGGCCTCTCGTCATAAATAAGAATCAATCTGGTACGAAAAGGGCACACGTGCCTCCACATTGCGCGCCCTCCCGCTCTATATCGATTCGACTATTAAAAAAGCGAGCCGATTTATGCTGACAGAAAATGATCAACCGGCTGCATGCTCATTTTTTTACCGTCTTCCTATTCACCCCGCCCCGGAATGACAAGATTAATCCGGTTAAGCACGGCCGCAGTCTATTTATTGTTTTATGCAAACAAGCAGGAAGCGCTGCTCCGTGCGGGCCAATAAATGTCTCCACACACACTCTCACATTCTTGTATGTATCATCGATTTTGCTCAACCACCGCGCGCGTACCGCTTGCTCTCAACTACCGACCGGCCGACCAACCCCCGTCATCTCTTTCATCCCCCAGCAGTAGTACACACTCGGTTCCCCTATCCTATCAGCGAGTGCGCGGCTAAGCGCCGCGATAACTCTCTCGCATCTCGGCCGCCCGGCCCGTAGTAGTAGCTCTAGTGAGTCGGTTCAGTCAGTGGCAGCTCAATCTGCGGACGGACGAGGTCGCGATCGCCGGGCACCCACCATGGGCGGCCAGGTTGCTCTCATTTGCGCCAGCTGCTGGCCAGGTACGCATCAATCGCTCAAATTAGCTTGTTGGGGCTGCCGATGGGGGTGCGTTTTGACGAGTTTGTGTCAGAAATTTCTCGGAAATCCGCTCTTCCGAACGTAGCAAGCGTATAATCGATTAGAACGCCAGCAGCTTGCCCTACTTTGAATTTAATAGATTTGAATAATTTATTATCAAAATTAAATATGGGGTTGAAATGAAATTTGCATTTGAAAAAAAGTAATATTGATCGAATTCTTCGCCCATTTGAATTACGGGAGAGGAAAATTATGTAGTCATTCCTCCGGCGAGTGCCTCTGTCTTCCTGGAAGTGCAGTTGTAATAATTGCTGTACGCACACGAAGCTATAATTCGCTTAATGTATTCAATAATTTTTTTGTCGTGCAGAAAAACGAGTGAATCGTGTCGAAGAAGCCCGGCGCGATTGTTCGCTCTCCTTCTCACACACCGTTCGTTGCTCGGCGGCCAAATCGCCGCGCCATAAATATTTGATGCTTTGCCTCTATCGCGCGGCGTCAACCTGCCGGTCCCGAGGAAATTCTCGGAAATGCAGATAGTCATAAAGTGGGTTAGCGGAGTACTCTCTTCGACCGCATTCGAGTCGTTATTTTATAGAAAATGCAGCTAACTGATTTTCGCCGCTTCCTGGCACAGTACTTATCTGCTTGGAATGTCGCCACCCGATAAACTAGTTCTCTTGCTGATGCAGATGTCTTGTAGCGCGTTTTACCTGCAAAGCAGGTTTGGCCGTCCACGATGTTTCTTTCACACGGTGCCTATTGATTTTCGGCTCTGTGTATTGTCATACACAGAGTACGTGTGTGCCAAGCATGCATAAATATTTTGGCCGGCTGATTGTTGTCTCCGCGTCTGTCCCCATATTACACTTGACTCTCTCTCTTTGGAGAAAAAGCAGCGCCCACCCCATCATTTGGAACCCCCTCGCGCAAGGACCCGTTGCTTCCTTCTTTGCCGGCCTCTGTTTTCTCTGGCATCATTTTCCTCTTCCTCTTTTCCTTCCACCCTTGAAAGGGGGAGCGCATCATTTTTGGATGCATCAGCTAACTACACATGCGGCGAATTCAGAAGTCACCCTTGCTTGTTCTTGCTCCCTTGCGCCAAAAATGCCTTCTTTACACTCGAGTGCAGAGTAAATGAAACTTAAGATTTACGTCTCTTGAGCGGCTCGATCGTTCTCTTGAAAAAGGATGTTTAGCTGAAACTCGATATGCTCCGTCCTGGCGCCGAATATTGAATTGTTTTGACAGCGACCGGCACTTTGACGCCGCGCTGCTTATTTTAATTTATTCAGGCAAAGACACCTTTTGATTAAACAATAGATCAAGTTACCACATCATCACTTCTATTTTCATCTTCCAAAAGGCATACTAGCATTTTTTTGTTTACAAATTTTTTTCTGACCTTTTCGTGCCCAGAATAAAATCGCCTAATTTTCATGCAAATCGGAGCGCGGCAGACGGGTCGAAAATGAGCCTCTCCGCTCGGCTGATTAGAGAAAAAATATGAAGCACCTCCGAAAGGCCAAGTTGTCCGCATGATAATAATGTGGACACTCGAAAATCTCATCATAATTCACCAGTGTCGCCGCTTATTAAATCATTCTGCCCCGCATGTACAAATGAGGGGTGTTTTGGGGCCGACTTTTACAACTTCCCTCGTGATAACACGGACTGTCGCATTTTGGCGTCGTGCCATCGGATCGTGCTCCACACAACCCTCACGAGTGAAATAAAAATTCAAACATCACGACGTGTGTGTGTTGGTGCACTTCTGCCCGGTGAACTTTTTCCGTTTGCTCTCCGGCAGGGCAGGCAGGAAATCAAAAGTTTTAATGGAGTCGAAAGAAGGAGGAAATAATAGACTGCCTAAACGACCGCGCGCGTTATTGATGGTCACGCAACTATTTGTCGGCTCGCCCTTATTAGAATTTATCGCGGCGAAGATTGGCCTCCTGCATTCCGCGCGCTTGTGTGTTGTAATTCGACACCGGTGCTACCCACCTTTAATTATGCCTTGGCGTGTAATTGTGGCATTTTCGCCGTGGTGTCAACCACCGTGTACCGAGAGCAATTAAAACATGTGCCTATGTACTTGAAATCACGCTCGAACGTGCCTTTAATTCCAAATGCGCCGCCAAGCGGGGTGATTTTTATTGTTCTCCGTCTGCCAGCGGAACTAATAAGTCGGGGCTAATAATTAAAGAAGTCGCTCGATGGAAATGCGTGATAAGAATTTCTCTGGATTTATTCGGGGGGGGGGGGGGCTTGTTCTGCTGCTTTGTTATTCACATTTATCTTGATGGACTAGAAATAGAGTTGGAGAACGTGACTTTACAAGGCAGTGTGTTTTCACGAGGGTGTTTTCTTCATTGAAAAGGGTGTGGGCCAAGCTTTTGATTGTTTATCATTGTCAACGGAACTTCCAACTCTTTGAAAGAATAATATTTATTTCAGATTTTGTATGCATAGTTTTAAACAGTCCAAATGTTTAAAAAAAAACCAACTTTGTAATTTTATTATTTTTCACCAAATGATTTTGAACGATATTTCTGCCAAGTGCCAGGATCCAACGACCACAATTTATGCGACAAACTACCCAACCAACCAAAGTCATTTTATATCCAAAGCATTAATCACGTTAAGCTGAAGCTAGCAAGCTTTAAGCTGGACTTAATGGTCATACGCTTTCCTTGCACTGAGTGCGCCGTGGTTGAGAAAAATATTCTGCCTTTATATGTTCACAAGAAAAGTGCTTTCATAAAGGGCCTTAGATTAATCTGGCAATATTTTGGCCGTTTCTCCACGGGAAATGACATTGATGGATTTTTCAAAAGAGCACGCTTCGTTTTTGTAAAGGCCGATAAAAGTGCGTTCAAATGGAAATAACTTGCATGAATATTGAATGGGCAGACTGTGCGCGAAATGTTTCTCGAAGGAGTAACAATGAAGGCGGCTGTAGATTTGCAAAATAAATATAATACCAAATGCCCACTTGCCGTTTTTTAGGGCGCGCGCCTTGGCGTGCGCGTCTGGCGCCGATTTGGGCCCAAAAGCCGTCTCGTCTGGCGCCTTTTTACTCTTATTTGATGGAATAAAACAAGTGCTCAGTGGCTGGGCCAAAAGGGCGCTGGAAAAGCAGTCGTTTTATTCAACTATCCGCCTTTGTGATATATTCACAAATTTCCTCTTGCTGCCTTTCGCCCGAGTTTACGAGTTTACTCGTACTTTTGTCTAATAAATTCTTTTTGCTGTTTCCAGGCTCAGGTTCGGGGTCGATTCAGGACAGCATTCCAGCTGTGCGGAGCCACCGCCAGCAGCAGCGGCCGTCACCAACGACCGTGCAGCCAGTAGCAGCCGCACCGACCCAGGAGGATATGGGCGGCGGAGGTCACGCCGTGTTTAAGCATGGGGCAGGTCTCGGCAGCCGGGGAGCCTCGCCCAAACTAAATCCGGCTGCTGGACTTTCACCCTTGCCGCCAGGACTTTACGGTCCTGAAGATGGCCACAACACCTCCGACTCGGAACTGGCACGCAGGCCGGTCAGTTTCTTTTCCTTTCACTTTTCTCTTCTAAATTGATTTTTTTTTAATTTAAAATTTATTATTTCACATTTTTAGAATTTATTGAATTGGATAGAATTAATTAATAGTTTGCATTTTTTATTTGAGTGAAAATCTATTTTGAAAACGATTTTGGATTTTTTGGCATTTTCTCTGTAGTTTGCAAAAGCCGGAATTTCGCCGCTGAACAAAGTGTCTGCTGGCGCCCTTCTTGGTAGAACGCACGAGGAATTGGTTTTACTACTGATCCAACTTAGAAGAGAAAGTTCTTCGTTGAGTCGGGCGGCAGAGTTGTGTCGAACAGAGATCCTTAGCCAGGTGCTGATATTAGCGGAGATGTTGGCTAACTTTAACTTTTGGTTGAATGGGCTGTTTGTAACATTACTACTACATAACCAGAGCAAAAAATGCTGTAATTTGTGAAAGATTATGCATTAGAGCTCAAGTTAATATGATTTTATTTATGAATGAGTGCCTCAGCTGGCGTTTGATTGCGCGGTTTTGCCAAGTCTGAGGCTTTTTCTAACTGCAAGAACGTTGGTGCGATGCGGTTTCTGCTGGCGGGGCTATTTCTACTCCTATTTAACTCGTAACCAAAACAGCTAATCCGTCGTTTGCTTGCGAAAATAAAAAATCTCTGGTTAATTGCTTAACTAATTTTGTCCAGCCCAATTAAGAAACGACTATCTAATCCTTTCTCGATCATCAGGCACGTTTGGCTGAGCTTGACGCAGCAAGGAGGGCTGAGCACTTGAGGCGCCTTGAGGATCTCAAGAGGCACTTGCAGGAGATTGAGAAACAAGTACGGCGCTCACTTCACTTTTTCTCTCCATCGCAGATGCTTAACGCCTTAATTTTGCAGTATGAAAAGGGGAAGCCGTTGGTGAACTTGGTGGACAACATGGTCAAACTGGGCTCCATGTACAGAGGCTCTTCAATCAATTCACTGCCAAGAAATTCTGCAATTACGCCACCACCCATGCAGCGGTACGATTTCAACCTTCATGATCAAAGGTTGATGGCCGACGATAGGAGAGACTGGAACAGACTCAGCCCACCTGAACACGCAGAACTCCAGGTAAATTATTTTTTTATTAAGTTATAACATTCCGACTGATATGATAAAATTTTTTAGGCCAAAATGCAACAATTCTACCACATGGAGCGGCAACTGCAAGAGCAAACGCTCATTCTCCAAAACCTTCAGCAGGACAAGACCCTTCTGCAAAGGGCGTTGGGAGGGTTGAGGCACAAATTGGCCACAAGCACCGGTGCTGAGGCTGACAGGTTCATCCATCAGCAAAGGTTGCTGGAAAGAGAGTTTAGCAGAGTCAGACATCTTTTAGCCATGCACTCGAAGGTATAGGTTTAAAACAACAACAAATAATTTTATAAATTTATTTTTCCTGTCTTAGAAAATGGAGGACATTGTGGTGGATAATGCCAGGATAGAGCATGACATAATGATGCTGCGCCAGAAGCAGATGCAAGCGTCCAGAATGATGGAGCGCTCAGCCACACCAACTATGATGGTGCAGGGCACGTCAGCTGCAGCATTGGAGTTGGAGCTCAGGAGGGTCCAGACTCTGGTTGGTGACCTGCAGAGGCAAAGACACGACCTCAGTGCCCAGGTTTGTATTTTGTTTCTATGAACCCGAGGGAAAAATAATTATTGCAACTCATCAGGTGAAGCAGTTGACGGAAAAGAGACACAGCTTAACGCAAACACCAGAGCTCAGGGGCAAAATCCGTTCATCAACTTCTCCCAATAATTCTCCAGCCTCGTTGCCATCCACCCCTAGACTACGGAGGCCATCTTCCTCTTGGCTGGAGACTGACCTTGACTCGATGCACACCGAGGACCTGGGAATCAACACCGACTCTCCGCTTTCACCTCTTACGGATCCGAGAGCACCTTTATACGTCAACACAGAAATTATGGACTATTCTCCAAATGGCAAAGATCCAATCACCCCTGACGATTTGTCCCCGCCACCCCCTCCAGCCCCAGAAGATCCCTCTCTATACAATGGATCTGCAACCACTTATTACGAGCCCCAGGACATCAGTGAGGCTGACGACAGAATGAAGAGATTCTATGGTTCGAGTGTCTTTTAACAATGATTTAACAAAATTTATTAATTCAACCTTTTATTAGGCATAATTCCGAAAACTGAAAAGGCTGAAATAAAAACAGTGAGAATCGTGAAGCGCGAGTCTGAGCGCCGCAACAGGGTAAAGCAACGTCCCAGTATGGAAATGGACCTCAGTCGAGTGACTGAGGAAGACCATCCCCCTCCTCCCTCCGAGTTGGAATTATCCCTGCTGATGGAACTGCAGGCCCAACAAGACCAGCAGGCCATTGACCCTCATGTCTTCCAACGTTCTCTTTCACTGCCACGGGGCTTTGGAAAACAACCGCCACCACCACCTTCGAGGACAATGTCACCGAGAAGTGACAACATTAATTTACGAGCAAGCAGGACAATGGTAAGTCAAGATTATTATTTTTGTTTCATTCGTGTAAAATTATCATCCTGTGAATTCTGATTGAATGTTATGTGTTTATTCATTCATTCATTTTTCAATCAGTCATTTGTATTTTTTTAAGCACACACATTTTTCTAAATGTTCACCCCTAACCTATAAAAAACAGAGCCCTCAAGGCGAGCGCCCGTTGTCCGCGCACGCCCAGCTCTTCGGCAGCACAGACGAAGAGAGCCCTCGCCTTGTTGACGAAGGGGTGTTCGTCGAAGGTAGCTCCAGTTCCGGCCCCGTTTCCCCAGTGTACCAAAGTGAAGCGGCCAGAGCCATTGTGCAGGAGATGACGAGGAGGCGGGCGGTGCCGAAAACCAAAAGGCGGCACCACACTGTGACCGGCGGTGGCCAGCAGCAGGACAAAGCAGAGGCCAACATGGTAGCCCTCTCACCACTCAACACTATGCACCCTCTGCATGACTAATCACACTAATATGCAAATATCTTTCTCTTATTAATGTTTGTTGCATCATGTTGGGGACTTTACCTGTATCTTCAGGGTGATGGAGAGAATTTAATCTCTTGTGTTGTTTTAATTAAAAAAATGAGATGACAAGAAAAAAACGGCTTAAGCACTAAACCCTCGGTTTCTTACAAAAGTTTTGTAAAAAAAAAAGGGAACACATTTAACGTATCTTTTAATGTGCTTTTTTGTATTGCAAAGCAAACAGCAAACTGAAAAAAAATGTTACATTTCACTAATATTGCAGTAATAGGTGTATCTGTTGAACTTCTTTTCTCGCAGCCTTCGTAAATTTGTGATTGTCTTGAACTTTTACTTTCTCAAAGGCTTTTGATTGAAAACCCTTTCCGCAGTGCATTGAGCGTCTCTAAAATCCTAAATTTTCATTCACAGGGCTCAGGTGCTAGGGCAAGAGATGACTTGGACATGGAACGCGCCCTGAGGAGGAGGGTGGCTGGAGCTCCTGATGTGGTGCGCTCAACTCTCAGCCAGAGAGAGCTCAAGTACAATGAAACCACCATTGACAATCTTCTAGGCACTCCTAATAAAATTGTGATCCCAGAGAGATATGTACCAGAAAAGGTGAATTATTGTCTTAATTATTATATCATTTGAAATATTTGAATTTCTTGCTTTTGTTCAGGAGCCAGAATTGTCTGCCGAAGAACAGCTCCAGAGGCTACGCAAAGCAGAATCCATTAGAAAAATGCTCTCAGAAACTACCCCACATACCTCAGAAAGCCAAGGTAAATGAATTTTGCTTTTCACAATTCATGTTTTATCGAAATATAATATATTTCTTTTAGCACAATCTCCTAACAATGATGGGAGCGGAGAAGAAGTCAATTCCACCATGAAGCTCAAACTGGCGGCCGAGAAGAAGCAGCGCGAGCACCTTTTGCAGCTGAACCAGATTTTGGCCCAGCAAGTTATGGAAAAGAGCAAAATGGTTGCAGGTAAATATAAATAACGTTTTAGGCCCCCGTCATTCAAATGCATGCACTTTTTTGTTACCGTGTGTTGGTTTTCAATTTTTCTCTAGCCTAGCACGTTTTTGCATGCACTTTTTTTACTTTCCCATATTTTGGCCAGATCTCCCTAGCTTTTATTTGACTTGATCAATATTTGATTCAAAATCCAAATTGCGATTGGCCAATTTTGAGACCTGAAAGTCGCCTGTAGCCCTGCTTGCTGACAGTATTATGTGCGTGTGTTTTGTGTAGGCTCGTCTCAGGGAAACGGCAGAATGTGAGCTGGAGACGCCGATGACCTTCCCTTTATAGGTATGTATACCCTTACACGCTAGTTTGTTTGGTTGAGCCCTTGCATGTCCCTAGCAAAATTTTTACTCCACCCCCTGAATCTTGCAGTTGCACTTTTTAAGTTCACCAATGCTGCACTGCTGGAAAAATAATGAAGCATTACCAAAAATTGTAATTTCATATAATTCTTCCTTTCTTTTTCATTTTATAAATGTAAAAATGTTAGTTAGGTTGAGTGATTTTATAGTTATTTTTTTTAGACTTAAATGTAGTTTAAAAAAATTGATAATGAAGTTTTTTAAAGGTCATTTTTAATTAATTATACTGCTCACTCCCAATTGAATTTTACGCTTTACTGTGGCACCACATTTTCTAAATTGCACTGAATTCGCAAATTTTAAAAATTTATTTTTGCAAGATATAAAAATTTTAAATGAATACTTTATTAAGTAGCACAATTTGTTTATAAAGTCTTATTTTCAGCTCGAGCACTAGAAATTACTCCAAACAAGGAGACAAGCACAGAGGAGGACGATTCGTCGCCTATATCTGAACTGCCGTTTGTCCAGCACAGGGACAATTTTTTCTCCTGAGTTCACCAGTTCCAAACAGAACAAAATGTGCACTGAATAGATCATCAATTGTTATACACCATCTCCAACTCACAGGCTACTAAAATGATTTGTTCATCAAGTGCCTACATGTGCCATTTCATCAGTTAAATTCAATGAATTAGGAAACTACTTAAATTACTCAATCATCGACACAGTAGTTGCTCACTTTTGAACGCACAACAAAAGACGTCAATTAAAACTAGATTATTATCATTATTATTATTGTTACTCTCTGCGTTTAGCTCATGTACACGAGGAAAAATCAGGCATTTATGTTGAAGCAGCGTTGTTTTGAGCAAGCTATGATGTGTATAATATTATATATAGGCCATAAATTATTGATTGCGATAAAAAAATTCCCATTCAATCTGATAGAGTCTACAGGTTTTATTGTATTTTAATTTTAACTTGCGTATAAAACTGTTGTTAAACAAAGAAATTGATGTATGAATTAATATAACAAAATCTACCTAAGGGAAATTTATTGTTCTACCGTTAATGTGAGACGTGATCATTAAGTGAAAAAATATACGGGGAGGTTGTAAATTGCGGTAAACTGTATAATTCAATGTTTGGGGCAATAAAAGATCAATAAAAAAATGTGAACGAAATAACCAAAATAATTAATTAGCTGCTTTTCATTTCTAATTTCTAATACAATTATAATTTAATTTAATCCACCAAAATAAAAAGAAGTTTTTTTTTATAATAACTATACTTGTTTTAAATTTATTTTTATACATAACGCAAAGAATTTAATAAAATACAAATGTGCAGGAAAAAATCGTTACTGCACGTCATGCACGTGGCACTTAATGGACTTTTTAAAATTTCGAGTATAGTATGTAAGCTCCTTTCTTTCACCCCACTAAACGTGACGTCACTTTTGCCGCGCATTCTGGCAAATTGACGTCAGTCACGACTGTTCCTGTTGTCCTTTTTAATTTTCACTCGATTTTTACAATTTTTTTCCGCTCGCTGACGCTTTTTAGCGGTCTTAGTAGACATGAGGACTACCGGAAAATTTTCAATCCTACCCGACACCACCGTAGCCTCAGCAACTCAGGTAAACTTCATCTTTTCTTCGCCAAAACAAAGCAGGCTCTGCAATGCCGGCGTGGAATATGAGACGCGCATTTTTTTATCCCCGTTTTTATCTTCTCCAAACACTGATGAGATAGCCATATTCTAAAACCCACGTTCTTCTACATGTGGCTGCACAATTCCTCACTGAATCGAAAATTTGCCCTGTATTTTTGCAGACTGAAGTTGCGTTTTCTCCAAGGAAACCGTTGCAAAATGTGGAAATCAACCTGCACCGAGAAGTGACCACCCTATCAACTCCAAAAGAGGCTTTGTAAGTCTAAAATATTTTACAATCCTCAGTGTATTTAATTTTTTTTTCAAAATATACACACAGGCTCAATAGAAAAATGGCCAAACCGCGCAAGAGAACGCAAGAAACTTCAACCCAAACGGACGTAGAGGTTGAGAGATGTGATAATGTTATCACTGCCGACGATTTGACCAAAGGTATGTAATTAACAAATCACAAAATGCATTGGCCTGTTTTTATTATCATGTGTTTGCTCAGATGCTCCCAGTGAGAGCTACTGGAAAAAGCTGGCTGAGACAAGAGGGACCGCGTTGAACAATGCTTTAGAACTCAATGGTCTGCTCAAAGAGAAAATCAAGGAACTCGAGGAGCAACTTAAAATAAAAGAAGAAATGTTGCAAGAGGCCAGAGCGATGGCCGACGTTATCAGGGTATTATTCTTTCTTAAAAATAATTTTTTATTTTTCCTAATTTTTCATATTTGTTTTTAGGAACTTGTCGGCGAGGACAACTGATATGTTATAATGAGACTGTTATTGTACACTGACTGAGAATTGATGGGTGGTTCTACCCTTTTGTAATTCGTTGAAGGATGAAATTATTAATCATTCTAACCAGTTTTAGAAATTAATATAACCAAGCTGTAACTCCCAGCATCTTTTGTGTTTAATGTAAACCGTAGTGTGTACACAACGATCAAATCGATCAGCTATAATTTGCGATAAATGACAAGGGAATGTGAGATTGCCATTAATTTAAATATTTTAATAAATAGTGTGCTGTCAATTGCAGTGTTTTCAATACTATGAATTCCAGTAATATTGGTTAATTTTTTACCAATTTTTATTTTTGCTATTTAATTGATAAACATTATTATTCTAATGATGAAGATTTGACACACAAATACTTAGGTGTTCATTATGCTATATTAAAATATCAATTTGATTACCATACATTACCATATTTAAATGATGGACAAAAATATTATTTTGGCAACATCAATATTTATTCATTCTCCATAAAAAAATCGTACCGTTGGTCTAGAAATCTTGTCTTGTTTATGAAGCAAGAAACTCAACATAGAGCTAATAAGCCTTTACCAACAAATTCTTGCATATACAGACAAGCCTTCTAAAACTTCTCTACCATCTTTCAAACCAATCATTGAAATTTAAATTCGATTACAAAAATTACTTTCAAAAATTAATCACTCTTTTCCTCTTCCCTGTGATTGTTTCCATTTCGCTTAAACCTGTATCGTAACTTGGATCGCTCTTGTAGTTTTTGAGGAATCACCATGGATGTGGTAACCAAATTTCCCATGAAGAGCATGAAGAATAGGGCACTTAGCATTGGAACCTTTCAAATAAATAGTCGGTGACTTTGCACACCCTTTAAAAAATTTAATCATACCTGCCAGGTGGCGTCCTCTTGGTAGCTGAGGAAGAAGAGAACGTAGGCATTGTAGAACTGGAAGGCGTAGCCTATGTAAAGGAAAGGCAGGAGGAAACTGAGTCCCTTCCACATCCAGGAGTGGAACCCCTCAATGGTAATGTCCATGTTGTGCCTCTCACCAAGAGTGCGCAGTCTGTAGAGAACACCTTGCTGGTAACGAAACTGGAGGTACTGCACAACACCTAAAAATGATTTTCATGCACCTAATTCAATTTAAAAAAAAAAAAAATGTATTAACTGATGTAAAGGTTAAACCACATAAATTGGGTGCGGAATTGGAACCAGGTAGACGTGTTGGGCCAAATGAGCAAGACGCCGGCAGCAACTGTCGAAATGAAGTGGTGTATCCGCCACCAGCCTTTAATTCGAGAGCCGTTCACCTTCAGAATGCTCTCTCGAATGGTCAGGGTGCAGTAGTACCAGACCAAGAGAAAAATAAATGCCAGCTCCAGAGCTCTATAAAGAATCAAGGTTCATAATTTTGGTTTTCAACATGAATATCTCACAACATACCTTGCATTAACCAGAAGATTGAAAACAGAAAAAACAAACCCAATGACACTTAGAACTAATTTAAACTTCTCGTATTCCTCCTTATATTTATACCTGGAAATAGTTCAGACATTATTAAACGGATTAACTCGGGATCATTTTCTTCTACTTGTTTTCTTTGTTCAAAATAGAGACATTGACATTTCCAAGGATTATCTTCAAGTACAGGCTATTTGACTTTGGAAGTGATTCTTCCATATCATAAAGTTGAGCCTTTCTGATCATAATATTTTTCTCCAGTTGCTCGACAGCTGCCTTATTGCTTGGATCATCATCCAATCTGTTGGAATGAAATCAATATTTAGTAAAATATTAGCTTAAAAGAATTGGAAAATTTTATACTTTTTCAGGGTATTTTTCATGACACCGATGCGGTATCGTTGGTGACTGATCTCCTTCATGCATTTTCCCTGCAGTTCTCCGACTTCCTCGAGTTTGGCAACGTATTGCTTATTCAGCGTCTGAGGGCAAAATTAAATCACTGTCGGCAGAGTTCAAAGTGGGAGGCTAGGGTTCAAGTTGAAAGGTCATGACAACAAAAAGAGCCGGATCAGCTGAGTGCCGTCGGACGGCCGCTCACCTCAAGGTTTTTGTATTCGGCGAAAAGGTCATCCCAGTCCTTAATACACGAATCAACGTCGGTCAGTTCCATGGTGTCGATTGCGTCGGCGAATCGAGCATTCGGCTAAGTGGGCCGCCGCGCTACTTGTTGCTGCTCGTCGCAACGATGACAGGCCAGATTTCCATCGACCTCCTTCGATTAGGCGACGAAATTGAGTTGGTCAGGTCGTCAGCCGACTCATGGGGTGCCGAAAAAGTTCAGTTGTGCCGGCACAAGGTCATCCGGCGGCACCGTAAGGACGTGTCGACCAACACACACCGCTTAGAAAATAAACGAAACGCAAACTTGTGATGCTTGCTTGATCTTTTATTTCTTTTGCCAGGTGTTCATGATTTTGAAAACCGGTTACCGGTATTTTGAAAACAATCGCAATTAAATTTAATTTAAATCATAAACAAATAGAAAATATAAGATACTTTTATGTTGAAAAAATTAAAAAATTATAGAATTTAATGAAGAATCACTGATTTAAGCGTTTTTAATTCACAAGAAATTCTTAATTATACCGGTTAGACACTCTAAAAACCGGTATAATTACGATGCTCGTTACGTCACTTGAGCCGCGGTGTGATTGGCCAACACGGCTCACCTCATTCTGCTCGCCCGGGTTTTATGCTGAGCTTGGACCGATAATCGGCATTAAATTGTTATCAAAATTCAAAATTAATACAATTATCTTAAGTATGATTAAGTAACAAAAATTATTCATCAGTTATATAAAATCAGCTCTCTGGTTTTTTTATCGTGGTACTCAGTGATAAAAAATGATAACGGCATCTCAATTCATCAAAAATAAGCAAAGTCCTCTTTGATCAGAAATGAACTTGATATGAGTTGCATAACATTTTAAATTAATTATTAGAGAAATTTAATAAAAATAAAATCGATTGATTAGGTTTGCGATATCTTACACAGTGAAAAATATCTCAGATAATATTCAAATTAATTAAAAATAATTTATTTTTATTTTCAACCTCCCCCTTGCTATATATTTGGTTGCCATGGTATCTTATTTATTTCAAGTTGTTTTTTAATAAACTCAGGTATCACTAGAGTCTAACCATTTTGTTGGCACTCTAGCTATTCTATTTCAAAGGAAAAAAATATTAATTTACTTAAAAAATGGCACCAAAAAAGAAAGGGAAGCAAAATAAGCTGGCGAAAATGAGCGATGAAGAGCGGCTGCGATATTTGCAGCATAAGGCAACCCAAGAAGAGGAGGCGAGGAGAAGAAAACAGCAATTAGTGGCCAACTTTGTTAAGGTTCGCTTTATTTTTAATTTAAAATGCGAGAAAAGTACTACTTTTAAAAATTGACTTTTTTGTACAGATTAAATTGAATCGAGAGGACGCGTTTACAAGAATAAATCAGGCAAAGCTCCACGAGCACTGGAGACACGTTTTGCGAAAGGCAAAGTGCAAAGAGATCAAACAAGAATTAGAGGTGCGTTAATTGTTTTATGGAGAAAAATATTTAATTTAATTCAATTTCAAAATAAAAAATGAAGCGCTCAAAACAAATTTTTGGGTACATGTTGGAGAGGAAGGAGAGAAAAATCAACTCGCTGATGAAAGAATTAGAGGAAACAGAAAAGCAGCACCTCATTGTAATTCAGGCGCACATCGAGGATGTCGATAAAAAGATTTGTGAATATATTTTTCAGAATTCTTAATATACTGTATATATTTTTTTTTTTAATTTCATTGTGAATTATATTATGCATTATTTCAGTATTTGGAGCAAAAAGAGTGGCTGACAAATTCAAGCACTATGAAGAGCAGAGAGAAATTTTGCTCCAAATTTCAAAAACAGATGCAGAAGAGGAAAAGAGGCGAAGCGATAAAGCTCTAGAATTTTTAAACGCGGTTCTCTTCGCGACAGAGCAGAACGCGGAGAAAATCAAACAGGGAATCGTCAATAAGGCCAGCAATAGAAGAACGGACACAATTCACTCTGTAAGCCACAGATAGCACAAAATTATCAATTCTAGTTTTAAAATCCACTCAATAAGTTAAGCATATTGTAAAAATTGTTCATAACTACGCCCACCCTTTAAAATATAATATAAGAACGATTAAAAACCAGAACAAACGAAACAAAATATTTATAAAAATTTAATTAAAAATTCAATTCAGCAAAATATAAAAAATTTACTACAATTATTTTATACTTATTAGGCAACCTGCGCTACTTGCATGCGGAGCAGGTTGCATACGTTTTTTGCCTAGTTTTTTCTGTCAAATGACTTAATGATCTAAATTTTGAATATTGATATAGAGTGATTTTAGTTTTATTAAACTGACATAATTGTTTGGTTTGCACAGTACATGGAGGAGATTCAATCGTTGCAACTACACTTGCAAAACCACCACGATACAATGAAAGAGCAGCTACAAAGCGTTTTTGCAGTCTACAATGCTGCCACTCTAGACCAAAGACGAATGTACGAGGAAATGAAAGAAAGGGATGCCGAGAACCTCAGGGTCATTGGCGCTCAGTCAAGTGTCATCAGCAGTCTTCAAGTTGGTCTACACCTTTATATATTTAATTTTAATTAAAGGAGATATTTTTTTTCTTTAAAATTTTATCTGAAGTCGGAAATTGAAAAACTGCAAAAGGCACTGGCGAACACCGAGTTAACACCGCGAACACAGAAACTGCAAAACCAGGAAAAGGATTTTGCGGTGGAGTGTTGGAGGCACCGGAAAAGACAACAGAACGCGACGAAAATAGACGAGATGGCAATGAGAAGCGTTACTGTGACGGGCCAAAAAGTTGTAGAGGTAAAACAAACAGATATATTTCCGGAGCAAAAAAACAAAATGAAATTCCGGCAGCATTTAGAAAAAATTGCGCAAAAAGGTGAAAATATAATAAAATTGGCAAGTATGTGCTACAAGTTTGAAACTGACGAAGAAAAGACAATTGTGGGCCTGAAACCAAACGTGCTCTCCAACGGGCAAGAGATGGAAACACTTGAGCATGAAACTGAAAGAAATTTGGTAAAATAATTTTCAATTATACCTTTAAAAATTAAAACCAAAATTATCTAGCTCAGTGATATGAACCCTGCAATGGAACATTTTTGGCGGCGACACTGCCAGGCGCTGTTGAGCAGGGTGGCTTTGAGAATGCACCAAGACGCCCTGCTTGCAGAGAATAATAAAATGAGAAATTCACTGAAACATTACTTGACAGGAGCTTCACTTGCTTCGTCAAGTAATCTTTCCTCCAGTCAGCTCATGCTGTCTAAGCAAATAAGGGGACGCAGAATATCAGTGCTGCCTCAATAGATAAAAAAGATTACAAAAAGGTTTGTTTTTGTTCCGTCATTTATTTGGATGAGTTCATGTATGGGGCTTATATAGTTGCCCTCAATTTGAATCTAATAAACATTATTTTAAACTAAAAGGAATAAAAGGCAATAAAAAATAAAAAAAGTACAATAATTTGAAATTACTGTAAATAGCACTCTCATAGCTATAGCCGCACGAGTTAAGCAAGCCGCACGAGTAAAGTGAGCCGTATGAGTTGCGTGGACAGAAAATTTTTCACAGCTTTCCCATTGGTTGGTTGTTTCTCACTACGTTTCCCATAGATGGCGTTGAGGATGAGGAGCAGGAGGAGGCAAGGAGGAGGGCTGCTGTGACATGTGAATGTCAACGTCATTTTACTCAACAAAACAAAAACAACAAGACGCAAAGTGGTCTACGGCCTCTGGCCTATATTCAATCATCAATTAAATCTGTCTCATTCATATATTTTGGTTAAAAGTGAATAATTATGGACATTCCTCTCTCAAAACTTCCCAATGTGCCATTTGGAAAAATTTTGGTCAATGAGACGTGGAGCAAAACGGAACTCGGCGTTGAACTCTCTAGTAATTATATTTAAATTTTATTTGCCAAGTTAATACATTTTAGTTATTGTTTCCATATATGCTATTACACGTTCATAGTAAATTTTGATATGTAATTTATATATTTTATTGAAATAAACCAATAAATTAATAGTTTATAAAATTATTTGTAAATTAATTTCAGGACATCACGGTGGACTTCAATTCTCTCTTGCAGGAGCCTTTGTAGATTTTGTCCCAGCCCAAAATTTGCCTGTAATTTTATTTTACACTGGAAACTATCCATCAAATGATGCCGACATTATTGCAAAATTAAAAAATTTCAAGAAGGTAAAAATTTTAGTTTTATATATATTTTGTTCAGAAGTTAATTAAAATTCTATTCTCACAGTGTTGGAAAGGTGCCGGGGTGATAATGGCTGAGAGAAATTCATCTACCTGTCAGCTGTACAATTCTGTCCAGAGTTTAGCAACCCTAAAGCTGGCTAAGAATGTTGTGCCAGTTTCGAACCTACAGGAAGTGCCTGACCTTCTGAAAGACTTGGCTCAAGCTGCCAAAAACAAGAATAATAATCCATTCCTAGTGAAAATTCCGTTGCAAGTCGATCTCGCCTCTAAACAAATTAGTTTGCTCACAAAAATTCCCAACGTAGGACGAAACAAAGCGCAAATTTTGGTGGAACATTTTTTTACAATCAGAAGAATCTCTTATGCTACTGAGGATGAACTTTCAGTGCACATAGGGAAGTCATCCGCTGAAAGTGTATACAAGTTTTTTCACTAATAACACCTTTTTTTTAGAAGCATAAACGATTTTGTGTTTGTGAAAATTAACCAAGTGGAAACTAACTATTTCTTTTTTTTCAATACACAATGATTAATTAAATATAAAACTACTATAAAATATATAATTTTTTAATTTATTTTGCTTGCATAATTTTAGACAATAGCTCATATCAGTACAATTATTTTATGACAAATTTTAGTGGAAAAATAATTTCATCTCTAACCTGAATTGATGAGTAATACTTTTTCATTGTAATTTGAGAATTCAAGTTTCACAATCTAAAAAGGCACAACTGGCACAAGACTTTTCCGTTACAAAAGCACAGACTGGTTCAGGGTTCTGTTAGGAGACTGGCTGAAGCTTTCTAGAAGTTGTTCTTTCATAGACCCAAAAACTATTTCTGCCTCTTCTCGCAAGGACTCGGCCTTCTCCATGAGCAGCATCTGCAATTTTAACTATAATTAAATTTTCGAAATGTCACCTGATGACAACCTTAGCAGATGAGACAAGTTGATTGGCAACCTTCCCTGGCAAATGCTCAATCTTGCTGGCCATTTCTTTAGGATTTGCAGATGCCACTTCGAGAAGCGTTTTGTATCCAGCTTTGTAAAGCTGCTGAGCTCGGCCCTGAGGAATTAAAGTTTAAAAGTTAATAATATTATTATCAAGCAGAGTTTAGAAAATAAAGACCGTAAAGAATATATTTTTAAATTGTAAAACTTTGGCAATTAATACCGAGACCACAGGACTAACTGGGTTTATAAAAGAGCCAAAATTTATTGCTGTAGGTGCTAACTTAATCACAATGGAGAAACTTTGCATAATCATTGTGCTCTGATTTAGCACCGAATGTAATGATTAAAATAATTATTTTAATTTGATATTTTATAATGTCAAGAAAGGGATCAGACCTTTTTCACAGCCGGCAGATCCATCAACTCCATAATCTCGGCAGAGCCACAATGAGAGAGCCTATCACAAATCTTGGACAGTAAGGAATGGAAGCACCACAGAGAGCCTTCATATTCCTACAGAAATTATGTCCATTAGAAGTTCAGAATTCAGAATAATTAAAATATAATTATACTTGGCAAAATAGTTTGACGTTAGAGGCTTGACTAGCAGAGGCAACCATCAGTGACTGAATATCTCCCCTAGGTAGTTCAAACTTATCGGAAACATCCCAAATCATTTGGCCATCCCACATGGCACTCAGAAGAAGAGCAAGGTAAAAACGAATCAGGCTTGTTTCTGGAACAGACTAACAATTCCAGTTTAAGTTTTCTTCCTTAAATTAAAATAAAGAATAATTACTTTTGGTTTGCAGCCCCTCAAAAGTGTGGCAATGACACCCTCATTGATTCCAATAAGATCTGCAGTCTTCTTGTCATTGGCAGATACTTTGCTGAACTAAATATTAAATGTTAGAATTTAGAGTTTTACCCTTGTCGGATGTGAGATTCATCAAGACCGGCCGAAACCTAACTGATACCAATGGTCTCGATGGTTCTCACATCCGACAAGGGTAACAAGTATTTTTACAACTTACGACATTAGCAAAAACCGAAGGCATAAATCTTGTGCAAGCAGCTCTTTCAGGAGAGACAACTAGATAAAGAAGATGGAGCGGGGACAAGAGGTTAAGGGCACCTTGGGCCTGGCTCAGATCTTCAAGGATATTTTTTGCATTCTCCATAGTCAGATTAGCTATTTACAAATAATGTTAAAAATAATGAAATTTGTGATGGTTTATAAGAGACTAACATTTCATAGCTGCCCTTCCAAGTGGGCTAACTTTCAGCTCGCTGTCCTCTTCAAGCAGAGGTAGGTCGACTTTCAAGGTAAGGACTTGGTTTTTGTACAAACCAGAAATGACGCTCTCCACCAGCTTTCGAACTTGCGATTTGTTGTTGGTCTGTTTTCCAAAGAGGGTGAACTCTTCCATGAAGTGGCAAAGCTGCTCGCAAGAGGTTGCAAGTCCCAGTCCAATGAGACTTAGGACAAGACCCTCAACTATGTTGGGATTTTCCTTCAGTTGACTGTAGCACAACGTCATGCCTGATCCCAAAAAATTGCGCACCTAAAACAACCATTAATTTCTGCAATACATGTCAAAGTTTTATTAGAAATACAGTTTCAAGCTCTGATTCCTGGCAAATCATGATACTCTCTCCACAATCGTCCATTCCTGCACGTCCGGCTCGCCCAACCATTTGCTTGTAACGGCTCAAATTCAAGAACTCTGTTCCTATCTTAGGGGTTCTCAGGATGACCTATTAATAATTATGATAATTATCATAAAATTTGAACAAAGAAAAATTAAATATTTTACTCTTTTAGCAGGAAGGTTCACTCCAGCAGCCAAAGTTGAAGTGCAGCAGAGACAGCAAATAACACCAGCTCGAAAACCCTCTTCCAAAAGGTTTCGTTCGTTCATGGTTAGCCCTAAATAATATTTAAAACCAAATTTTATAAAAAAAATCTATTTAAATTTTGTTTCCTTGCCTGAATGGTGGTAAGCAACCCCATAGGGGAGGGTCCTCTTTAAAACGTCGCAAACGACACCATTGCCTTCTTCCTTCAAAGCATTATAGAGCTCAAGTTTTTCTTTTCCCTTGAAATTCTTCAAACTTCTAATTATTTTTAACTATGATTAAGGACATTTTCATTTGAAATAAATAAATTTACTTATCCATTCCTCTGGCCAGGAGCAGAGCGACATTTTCACAATTCTTCTTCGTAGCACAAAAAATCAGGCACGACTTTTCAGGTGCTACTTCCATCAACAACTGTTTCAAGCAATCAGGATCATTTTTCTTGTCCTAAAGAAACATAATCAATTATACAGAAATATGAAATTATTCCTTTACAAGCATAACTTACATCACTTTCAAGAACTCTTTTAGGGCAGAACAAATTATCAGACTTATCATTGATTTGAAGCAGCCTATCGTTGATCTTGATGAACTCTTTCAGGACCACAGGTCTAAACTCCTTCGAGTAAGTGTCAGCTCTTAGGAAAGAGGCCAATTCAGGCAAATTTCCAACTGTGGCACTCATTCCAACGATCTGAGTCTCGGCTATAAAATTAATTAAAAACGGTTTATTTTATAGACGCACTTAAAAAATACAACATACGTGACGCATACATAAACTTGGCTATAAGAGTTTCCAAAGTAGCACCTCTTCCAGGCTCTCCGACCATATGAATCTCATCAACAACTACCAGTCCAATTTCATGTAGCCGCTTTTCCTCAGCCAAGCAATTGAATAAGCTAAGCGCTTTCTCGATGGTGGCCACAAACACCACATTCTTCCACAACCTTTTCTTCGGAGGCAAAACTCCTCTTCCAGCAGCATACTCTTCAACCAGAAAGTTTAGATCCAGAGCAAAGGGAGACAAAGACCTGACCTGCAGACAGTAAATGTTGAGAGTTAAATTTTATTGAATATTTTGTAATGTACACACTATGGCCATATCTGCAGTTTACCTTTTCTTGCACAATAGAGACGTACGGAAGCACCAGGATTGCATTCTTCTTCCTACACAGAAGCTCGCGAAACAGCAGAATCTCTGCAACGAGAGTTTTACCACCACTTGTTGAGATGGAGTAAATCAGATTTCTTCTCTCTTGAACAGCTTTCAAGGCAAGACACTCCGTCTGCCAGTCTATAAATATTTAGACCATTAATGCTTGCAAATATTATAAATTATAATTTTTTTCTTTAAACCTACCATATAACTTCTCAACTCCTTTGTGCTCCTTGAGCAGCTCTGGCACTCTTTGTGGAAGCCCATAGAATGGTCCTAAAAATTCAAAGCCCAATGTGCATTCTTGAGTGGCCAAGGAAGGTACTATCCCTAATAAACTGCCTCGCTTGGGAGTCTCAAATATGGATTTGTTTGCATTGGATATCAATATTTGCTGCAAATCTTGACCGAAGGCAAACACGCTTAGCTGGCTTTGAGAGATTTCCTCCTGGGATGTCTTGCCACTGTTTGACGAGCTTCCCGACTGGCTGTTCAACTCAGTCAGGGGCTTTTTGCACTTGGCAGATGAACGGACAGGTGTTTCTGGAGTCCTAATTGGCGAGTTGCTTTTCCTCTTTAGGGAATTTGAGGCCTGATGGACATGACAAGTGGTATCCTCGACAGGCGGTGACAAATTGATCGCGGCCTCTAGTTTCTCTTTCTGGCTCTTTAATATGATGCGGTCAATTTCGAGAAATTCACCCTCGTCAAAAATGATCGAGTCGTTGTCAGTTTGGCTTTGGCTCATTTTATTAAAGCGGTTTGTTTATAGGCTCTGTAGATTAGGATTATTCAAGGTGATCCAACTTATTCCAGGCGTTTTACATCAACCCCTAAAAATGTATGCAGTTAGAACTTCTGAATAAAATCATTTTTATGAAACAAAGCGAAGGGAGATAAATGTAATTATTTTCAGATGGTATAATATTAATGGATTATAAATTTGTGCTAAACTTGCAACCAAAACTAAGCAACTTACATTTCACCGTTTGAAGCAAATTTCCGGGCGACTTGTCTCTCAGGCAGGATTCCACCACTTGCGAAAATTAATGGACGACAACATTCAACCAAAATTCGCAAAAGCTACGGCAACAAAGTTCAGAATTTTTAGCTTTCAGCCGGTCCAGCGCGCAATGCGAAAATATTGCCAGCCACTCCCATTTGCGCGCCAATCCCGAGGAGCCCATGATTGGTGCGGCCCGACTGTTTTATTATGCGGTATTATGTATGTATGTACTAAATTTATTCAAAGAACTCTTTTTTTCATACTTATGTATTATTATTTATCTTATGTTGTAAAAAAAATGTACCACGGGAGAGAACGTCAAAAAAAGGAAGCATTTTAATTAAACGTTTGCATATTATCAGTATAATTATTATATTAGGTAAAAAAGTTGGATTAAAATAATTTGTGTATTTTTGATATAATTATGTACATATCTGTGCAAAAATAAAAACAAGTAAATTTGCTCATATCCAGCAAAATTAAATTATTGTAGTTTTTAATTCATCAAATTGCTACAATAAATAAAATTATGATAAATTTTACTAAATTTATATTTCAAGATTATTTCCTACGTTTGGCATGTTCTAACAATAAGCTATTTTGTTTTGCCATTCAGAAAATATGTTTTCTCAAAAACCTATAATAAATATTTGAAGCCCATTTTAAATAGCATTGTTTCACTTTTCCTTCTATTATTATATAATGCAGGTTGAAATCACAGAGAGTATTTTATTTTTTGTATGTCTAATTTAATTAAATTAATATTCTAAAAATTGTTTTAAATCTTTTTCTTCTCATTTCCAATCAGTATTAATGGTGTTATAAGAATGTCATTTTCTAAAACACACTTAATTAATAAAATTGTTTAAATTAACAGCCACTTTTTATAAACAATAAATTTTTTAACATTTTTTCATTTGCTTGTTATTCCAATCCATCTGGCCGCCTTTCTGCACTTAAAAATGACCTCTTCCTGGACAAGTGAAAAGGCAGTTGCGATGAGAACCAAGCCCATCAGTAAATACGCGCAGCAAACCACTAACTGCATCTGGCCCCCTTGCGGATCAGCCGCCCTTTGAAACGACTTGCCAGGCACCAAGTCCCCAAATCCGATTGTAGAGAGGGTGATGAAGCAAAAATAAGCGCCGTCCAAAAGCGACCAGTCCTCCCAGGCTGCGAAAACTGTCGCGCCTAAACAGATATAGCCACTGAGGATGACAAGAACCAAAGTGACTGGCACTCTCGTCTTTCCAACATTTCCATCCAAAGACCTATTTGAGGTTGTGGAACAAGGAGAAGGTGGTGCAAGGTCCAACGAGCAGGACGGGTGGTGTTGCAAACTGGACATGGTTGTCGATGGAAGTGAAAGTGGTGGAGAGCATTGAATAAGGGGCTGCTTCGATGGAGTGTTCAGCTGCGGCTCAAATGAGCTAAAATTAAAGTTCAATAAAAAAAATTAAATATCAAATTTTTAAAATACTTATGGTATCTAGGGGCAGGGTCCAAGTCTTCCTCTTCTGTGCCAAGATCCTGAGTCTCCGGCTGCTGAAGGTCTCGTAAGAACTTTTGCGCGCCTGGCTCGCCACTTTGTGCAACTGAGTACTCGGCGCATTCCATTAGCAGTTGGCGTACGTCGTGCGCCATAATCTTTGGCTTCAAAGGGGTCAGCCGTGGTGGCGGAGGGGGTGGCTTTTTCTTAAATTGCTCTGGTGGAGGAATAGTTGTGGTCAGGGATATTCCAGGTAAGTGTGTGCATATTTGAGAGCCATCGAACTGGTGGTGCAGTGGTGAAGTTGGGAGCTGATGCTTGGTTTGCCGACGAGAGTTTCTATTTTGTTGCTTTTTTGACGAGCGGCTTTTGCGTCGGTTGCAGCAGACGTGGGAGTAAGCAAATTGGATTGTGTTGGCTAATAATTGCCCAAGATTTGAAAGGCAGAGAAGCATCAAAGGCACGCCAAACACCGCATAAATCATAGTGAGAATTTTTCCAGCTGGAGTTTTTGGTGCCAAGTTACCGTAACCTATGGTGTAAAATTAATTATTTATTATTCGTTTCTTAACCAAATGATTACTAAAACACATGTACCTATAGTAGTAATTACTGTCACCGAGTATAAAAGAGCACCACTGAATGACCACTGTCTTTCTGAATCCAAAAGGTCTTTTCCGTCATAACCCTCCAGTTTTGCTGCCGCCACAACATTGGTTTCAAATCTGCGTAGTTGCTCGTGCACAAGTTGCGTCCAATTTTTCTCATAGAGGACGTTGAGCCTCTCTGTGGACATTCAGAATACTTACAATCCGTTCTTGTTCTGATTTATAAATATTTATTTAGAAAAAGAAATAATAAAAACACAATAAAAATTGCAAATATTCATCTCAAATTAGGAAAATGTTTCAGAAAAGATTTAGACAACCTGCGCTACGCCCATGGCGAGCAAGTTGCCTAGACAATAAAATGCTCCGAAGCAATTTTTTTGTTTTAATTTTCTACTCGACACACAAATATAAATCCTGTGCCGCATAAAATCATGGTGGTAGAATATTAAATAATGGAGATTAAAAATAGTAAATTGTTTAAAGTGTCTCTAGCCTCTGCGTCTCATCCTATAATTTTCCTGCTTCCAGAATATTTCTCAGAATTCTTATTCATTTATCTAGAGCTTGACGCAAATAGAATATTACATCAAGAAAATGCGTACCCGCCTGTGGAACCCAGGAGCGAAGGAAAAAAGCCCGCCGTCTGCTCGTTCGCAGTGACACGTGAAAATAAACAATCGTTTTGGCAATGAATATATACTATACATATAGTGAAAATAAAATAACAACTTGGCATATGCAAAGTTATATTAGATTGTCATTCTAAAACTGGATACTTTTATACGATTTCTTGGCTTATCTTTCAATTTCGAATACAAATTTAACCCTCATTTTAAATATCACTAAATGATATATTATTGTTATTGTGAATATAATTATTGCGCCGCGTCCTCAAAAATAAAAATCATTTTGTATTCAACCGTTTATTTTTAGCAAAGAAATTGGCTGTGAAAGAACCAGTTCTTTGAAATACAAGCAGTAAAATTTGCTTACGTTTTATTATTATTTTGGAGCTACCAAAATTAACACAAATATTGATGAACGGAGGGGCTAAAAAGTGGGTCTGATCGGTCGTATACACCTCCGCGGCGCCAATTGCATCGGAAGTTGAGTTTGTTGCGTTCTGCATTCTGGCGGTCGGCGTCCAGCAAATGCACTCTGGTGCATTTCCTGCGGCCAAGTGACCAGCTAAACGACGCTGCTCGCGGCTATTAAGGCAGACACATTCATTCACACTCTCGCAGCACGTGTGAGTTTAAGGCAAAGGCGGTTGCGTCAGCAAATTCAAGCACACCACCAGACCATATACTCTCAGTTATACAAACCAACATTCGGACATCTGAAAGTTATATTTCTGACACTTTTCGGTTTTATTTTTGACACCTCTCATCGACGTGAATTTAATGTCTGCCGTGACGTCCATAGCCCCGATGTTTTAGGGATTTTAAACGCAATTTTAGTTTACAACTTGTATTAAATTAGGTAGTCATTTTTTTTTTTTTAATTTAAATTTCTTTTAAGAATAAGTAGATTGATAATTTTATTTAGATTTTTATATATAATATTATATTTCAAAATCTATAAAGTTTTCAGTTCTTTGAATTAAAATTTCAACTGCCTTTTGCTAAAGAAAGCTACACAAATTTTGCGCGCGGCACCATATTAATGAATCTCCCTTTCCCATGGTGAAGTTTCCGCACTGAAACAGACCCCTAAAGACGTAAAATATACAGGCAGCGAGAACGCTACCAACCGACTACATTATATTCTTTACATGCTTAATTAAGTACGCAAAGTTGGGCCTGGTTTGACAGCAAGGGCGGCGGAATTGATGCTATATAACTGCAATCAGCGCCGAGCCAAGGGCCTCTTTGGGAATTAATAAGGCGCACGGATTTTAAATTACGCCGGCCCAGAAGACGACCGTGCCAAGCTCTTGATTAGCGCCGGAGTAATGCCGTCTAGCGTGTCAGATGAAAACTCGACTTTAACATGGGCCTAACTTGCTCGAGAGAATTCCTCCAGTACGCTTGGTAAACATGCAGCCAGGTTGACGTTTATTTTATTCTCGCTTCGCAAATGAAACTCTGACATTTAAGAGTGGCTGGCTGTTGCAGAGTTGCTTCCCTTCTCTTGGCACTCGTTAGGAAAGGGTTGAAAATAAATTAAATAAAATATAAGGAAAAAAAATTTATAAAAGCATATTCATATTTGCAAATTTAAATATTTGCAACCCTCCTCAAATAAAATTAGAAGCTTGCAGGGTTTTAATATAATATAATGCCTGGGATAGTTTTTGTGCGCGTGCAGAAAAGGTGGGCGCGCGCGGGTTTTCTCATAAAGCAGAGTGCAGAGTAAACGTCAGGCCTCGCTGGCCACGCTCAGGGGACAAATCAAGCAGATTGATTGCAACGTAATTCAAGGGGTGTAAAAACCACTAATCTCTTTTATGCGCGCATAAAGGTTCGACTTTACGGTCTTCGCATTCCTGCTTGACGATGTATGGACGAAAAACGACACCGTGGCGAGCAAACACAAGTGGATAAAGGGATGTCAGTATATTAGCATGCAAAATTTTAAAAATATTTTCATTTCATTTGGACTATTGTAAAATAATAAAAGATGATTGTTAGTTATAAAATAAAAAACATATTTAATACCTGTTATTTGCCAAAGTTCTTTTAAGCAGTCGTCCCTGTATCTCTTGATGTTACCCCTCTGCTCCAACTCGTACTCAGCCTCCAAATGCTCAAACATGAGTGCGCCCAAAAGTACGTAGCCCACAACAATAGCAAACAATCCAAGGTTGGAAAAAAGGTGACCAAAAAACACCCTAATGCACCTGCAGGCCCTTGATGCATTGCATCCCGTCGTCTTTTTGCTGTGCCTCTGGCACGAGTGCTGGCTGCTCGAAGAGGCCATCAATAGCAACTGACCGGTGGGTACCTTGCTGGAGCCAACGCGAGAGCTACGGTGCACGCGCAAATTCAACGCGCCTGTGCGAAAAACACTGCTTATTTATTACACTTGCAATTAAAAATATAATAAGTATAAATTATAACTTGTAATTAAAATACCGTCGTAAATGTATTATAAATTTTTCAAGATCAAATAAAAAATAATTTGAGCTTCACCTTATTCAACCTTATGAAAATGCAATATTCTATATTTAAATTTTGATTGATTTTTAAAATTGGTGCAATTTTTGCACGTCCGTGGTATTTTTGTAAAAATAACATTCAAAATCTTATCCTTTCATAGGAACATAATTTTACATATTTATTATTTTTCAAAATAAAAAGTGTTTGTGCATAAACACAGGAATTACAAATAAAAGCCCTTTCATCAATTTTACTCACATTTTCAACATCAGCTTTTCACAGCACTACAGTTAAATATTGTTGAGCACCTAAGTGGAATAGTGCTAGTGATTAGTATCTACTCATCCTCATAACTTTTCATTGCTTTGATGGACTGATTGCTCAGGTACAGGTCACGTCTTTGCAACTCACCTTGCCGAGCCTCCCGCACGCTGAACGCCTGCAGCCTGGTGCGAGCCATCGAACGGCCAACAACTCGTACCACTTGACCACAGGACAGGTCAGGGAGTTGCTGTTGGTCCATCTTGTAGAAAAGTGTTTGCAGCAGAGGTCCTGACCGGTCTCTCAGGAGCAACTCAAAGTAGGTTTCGTGCTCCCTAACACGCTGCAGAATAGCTAAAATAAAAATAAACTAAAATAGTCAGAAATTTGTCAATAACATTCAAATTTTAATTTACCATAAATTTCAAAAAGAACTAAGTACTTTTTGAATTTGCTGATCTGGCTAAACCACTCGACGCAGCATTTCACATTTGCTGTCAGAATTACTGTTTCTGAAGGGCCTGAATTCTGAGTTATCTTTGGCACTTCCTTAAAAAAAGTAACACACTGAAAAATAGGGTTTGTTTACTTAATCAAATCACCTTTTTTTCTGGAGCCTCATTAACTTCTGCTTCTTTGAAAATAAGTTGCTGTCTTGATTCTCCAGCCAAAGACTTGAGTTTATTTTCAAAAGATTTCAAAGGTGCATTTACAGCAGCAGTTGGTGTGTCACTGTGCATTCGACCTTTTCTTGGGGTGAACTCTCGGTGGTTCATCTCTGTGACCTTTGATGTACTTGGCGTATAGTAATGCCTCCTGTCATAGGCAGCGTCTATTTCTATTTTAAATAATATATTATATTTATTTTTAGCACCAAGAATATTCGTTTAATTTTTCATACCCATTGGAGTCTCAGTTTGATACAGCACTGATGAGTCTGCCAGAGGATTTTCAAATACAACACAGGATTGCCTTGGATAAACGTATCCATACTGGAAATTCTATAGAAAAAAGGTGAAAACCTTTTTTATAATTAAAATAATTTGCTTGTATTACTTGATTCAATCTTGGACGCTTTTCCTCGTCCATCACAGGGACACAAGCACGTTCAGAGGGCAATTTTTGGTAGCTTGATGATCGCTGTCGAACGTTTGAATGGCTCGAGTCACGTGGAAGTGAGGGATATAGAACTTGAGGGTTCTGTCTGTAAATGTCAGTGCCGTCGTCATCACCCATGTACTGTATGAAATTGTTCGCTGGAAAATAGAATTGCTTTTAATCCAAGCGTGTGCGAAACAAAATCCAAATAATTACCTCTGTAATTAGAATTTCTTGGCGGAAGGCTCTGGCGTGGATCTTGATTGTGCATATTTGGGTCGAAGAGAGCCACATGACTTTTGAAACCAACATTTTGCCGACGCTCCATCATTTATAGTCTAAAAATGAATTCAATAAAATTTATAAATAAACTTGTGAAAAAATCATATTTTGGAAAGATTATAATTTACAATATTTCCCAATAAAAAATTGAAGTTACCAGATATACATAAATACTAATCAAATTCAATGATTTGAATAATTTTGTTATTATTTATGAGAGGAAACATTTTTATGTATGTAATATGCAAAACTAACCAACACAATTTAAAATTATGGATACGTAAATTTTCGATTTTAAATTCATCCCGTATTCGACGTTCGACGCAATTCTTATGTAATTTGATGATTGATTTAAATTCTGACAAATTTTAATACATTATAAGTGTACAAAAAAAAAATACTGAGGAATGCTTGGCGCTTATTGTACCTTCAAGATGTGCTGCTGCTGCCAATGTTAAAAGAGACAATGACGACGCTAAAATGCAAAAGAAATGTTTGTGAGCAATCTTTCAAAATTATCCTTGTTGCCTTTACTGGTCTGCAGGGTCTGTCCACCCTTGGTAACGCTTCACAATTCAATTCGCATTAGCAAAAGGTTGTCCGGTCGTCTCACTGCGCGCCAAACCCAAAATGTAAACATGGCCGTTCGGAGCCACTGCTGCCACCTGTGGTCAGAAGCTTGAAGTAAAAACTAGCGAAATAAACAAACCCACGTGTTGAAACAACTTTTTGTTGAAGTTTTTGCGAATTTCAATTTCTACACCTCAAACGAAATGGTTACCGTCAAAGTATTAGAAGATGATCAAGATCTTGAATCTGAGTCCGAATCTGAGATGAGCCTAGGGGAAGAGGAAGAAGAAGACTCTGAGACGGAAAGCGACGAGGAAATGTTGAACTTAGATTCCGACTCTGAAGTAAGTCTTGGCACGTTTTCAGAAGATTCCGTCCATTTTAAAACAAAATTCCCTTTATCATGTATTATACTGTATTATTTACCTTTGCAATTCGAAGTCTTGTAATACTTCTTGTATATTTTCAGCTTCAAGAAGCTTTTGAAAAGGGAGTTTTGAAGCCTGGAACTGTTTTGAAGGACCCCAAGTTGGCTAAACCACCGAAAGTCAACACAAATAATGTGGTGTGTTTGATAAAATGCAAAAAAATTATTTTAGCCGTTTTTAAGTGATTCAAAAAATTAATTAAAATTGTTTCATAGCAAGGGCTCAAGAGGAAGCTGGATGAATTCAAACTAAAAGAGAAATGGATAGAGCGACTTGACATAGTCTCAGGCCAAGCGCCTTTGGCTCCTGAGCTTGCTGAAAAACTTGAAAACCAGCAGCTCATTACTGACAAAAATGAATTGGCTACCAGTGACTTTCAGCGTGAGCTTTATTTCTACCGTCAGGCACAGGCCACAGTTCTTGAAGCGATACCTCGTCTCAAGTCTATGAACATTCCGACTAGGAGGCCGGAAGATTATTTTGCAGAAATGGCCAAAACTGATGAGCACATGCAAAAGGTATGCATTTTTCTGATGATTAAAAACGTTTTAATAACAATGATTTTAGGTCAGAGCTAATTTGACAAAGAAAAAGACGGAAGAAGAGCGTAGAGAAAAAGTCCGCAATTTTAGGCAGCAAAAGAAATTTGGTAAAAAGGTCGAGGCTGAGGCTAGAGTGGCAAAGCAAATGCAGAAGAAGGCAATGCTTGATGAGGTATGGTTATTTGGCATTTTGTTTGAGATTAGAAATTTATTTTACTTGTTTACTTGCCATAGGTCCGAAAGTTTAGAAAAGGTCAAAGAAAAGATCTTGATTTCCTTGATGATGACAAACCTACGAAAAAGAAAAATGAGAACACTCCCAATGAAAAAGGCCAGGGAAAATCTAAAATTAAAAGGTGAGCTTATTATTTATAAATGATAGTGAATAAATATTTTAACAAATCTTTTTGCTTTTTTACAGATCTCAGTTCAGAAGAGAAGCCAAGGATAAAAAGTATGGGTTCGGTGGCCGCAAACGAGGAAAAAAGACCAACACTAGAGATAGTGCATCTGATGTCTTCAACACTGGGAAGCCATCTGGCAGACCTGGTGGCTTCAAGTCTAAGGGAAAGAATCAACAACAGAGGCCTGGAAAGAACCGGAGGCAGAAAATGAAGGGCGGTAGAAAGTGAAAATTTTTAAGTGGGTATCTTTTGATTCTTTGGTGGAAAAAATAAATATGCATAAATTGGACTATTTGACTATTTCTACTAAAAAAAAAAAAAAAAAAACAAATAAATAATGTTCATTCCTTTTCAATTTTTGAAATTTGAAAACATAGAAGTTTGAAAAGTTCATAAACCAATGGAGGCATCTATAACAGTGAGGTTATTAAATCTCTTTGGTAAACAAAATCTTAAGGCACAAAACCTTTCAGGAAAACTGATAAGCCTGAATCAAGATTTCCTACCCTTCATTTAAGTTTTATCAAAAAGAAAGCACTGCTCATTTATTACCTTAGTGTAAAATATCAAAATTTTAAGACCGGTTAAGTATTGCCATAATTGAATATCTTCATTAAATTCTCAGAAATTTCTTGTGCTACTATGCATCTCTGAAATCCGATACTTTTGAATAGATTTATATAAAAATATATAAATAGCTGGAAAAATTTTTTTGCACAGCAAAACATTTAAAAAAATATATATAATTTCCATAGTAGATAATATTCTGAATTTTGCTCACTCAAGATTAGTGCCGTTAGGAAAACCTAGAAATTAATTTTTGTCTAAAAACAGCCTTCCTCTTTGATCAGGATTTTTTTTATCAGATTTTCATTGATCATAAGTCCTTTTATTTTTATTCTTACTTTTGTAAAAATATTTTTAGTTGTCAGTTTTCTGCTCAACGAGGAATTCCCGCTAAACGGTCATTAGTAATTTTAATTTAGATGCATTTTCAATATTGAATTTTAATTTTCTTTGAAATTCCTATAATAGTATAAGCTTAATAATTATTCTGCGTTATTTTCAATTTTTGTAATAATTATCCGATCCTTAATAATCAGTTCAAGTGTATATCCCAGCTTTGCAACTATTTTTGGGTAATTATTTAGAGGTCCAGGAGTGTCAAAGAATATCCTTATCTTTGCCAAAAATTGGGTCATCAATCAAACCTTTCAACACAAAATGTATAATAAGTTGGAAAGTGAGAGTAAAATGGACCTGCAAATGATAAACGCCTAAAAGATTCATAAAAAAATGACATTGAACTGTCATATGGAACGCTCGGTACTCATCTCGCTCCAATTTTTGTTACAATTATTGCCGATTTTTAACACATAAAATTTTAAGTCCCTAAAAGCTTCCATTTTAACTGATAATAGTTTGTTCATAAACCTTCGCAATTGCAGGGCCATGCCGTGCTTGCTCGCAATATATAAAGCGGCAAATTCGGGTGTGCGCCATACATTTATCACCCTCCTTGGAAGCAACAAGTGTGTACAGAATAAGGTGAGCAGAATTTATTTATTTCATAAAATAGATTTATTTCTCAAATGCCTTATTTGAAATGGCACAATACTTTGTAGTAGAGTTTTGCAATCAATGGTTGATTTATGATGAGTTGAAGTTGACTTTTCCTTGATGGGGTTTCTTGAATCTTGAATAGTTGTTTTATAGACTTCTCTCAATTAATTTACAACAGTTGAAACAGTTGGATATCGTTTTTCTGAAACAATAAACGGCTAAACAAACCCAAAGCCAACTTAAAATTCAACCCACCAGTCACATAATATTTTTATTTCTTTATTATTTACATTTAAGAAGTATTAGTTTTTAATTTATATATATCTATGATTTTTAAAGGAAACTAATTTTAATTATCTATTATATCTAATTTTTTAGGCCTAAATGATGTGCCTGCTGATTTTTGCGTTGTTGCTCCTTTTGACGGCAGATGTAAAAGGTGGCACCCAGAACGCTCTACTTCAAGAGCCCATAAGCTTTTTCCCAAACAACATCCCTCACATGGTTGCTGGCTTTAGACCTCCGAACATTCCTGGTATACATAAATTGCCATTCCATACACCAGTTCTGCCGCCCCTTCCTCCATTGCTCCCCGCAATGCCAATCGATACTCGTATTTACCTACTGAGTTTGCCATTGTGTAAGTTGTATTTTATTAGACTAAAACTATATTGTATTGATCCTTTCATATTTAAATTTTTTAGCAAAAAACTCCACATATTTCTTGGATCTCAGTTCAAAATGCAACATTTCTCAAACTGTGACTGCTGTCAAGGGATGTTCCTCGGTGCTTGTCTGTTTAACATTCAAGGGAAACAGTCTTGCTCTACACGTTGATTGCCTGCCTGGCCAATCTTTTGATTTTGTTCGCAAATCTTGCGGGCTTTATGATTTGGATAGTAGTTGCTTCCCTAGGCAACCTGTTTCTCAACAATGTCCTAGCGGAGAGGGTCTATATCCATCAAAAACAAGCTGTTCAGAATTCTACAAATGTGTAGATTCTGAATTTAATGGCATCTATACAACGTGAGTTTTCTATTATATATTAATATTTATTTATTACTCTTTCCATAAATCAAACAATTTTTTTCCTACACTTACATATATTTTCTTTTAACTGACAGGTACCAATTCGAGTGTGCAAGTGGAATGTACTTTGACCAAAAGAAGAAAACCTGTCTGCCAGATGTTGCTACCCTCTGCAATAAAACCATAAATGCTAGCCCTTTAACAACGACAACTCCTTCTCCACTTTTAGTTCCACTGCCTTCTAACTGCTCACTGGCACCACCAAATCCGCAAGCTGTGAACTGCACCAGTCAGGGTCTGTTCTCTGACCCATCAGATTGCTCTGCGTTTTACAGATGCCAGTCCTGGCAAGCTTCAACAACAGCCACTTCCTTGGCGTTTATTGTATACTTTTTCCGCTGTCCTGTGGGGAATATTTTTCATCCCGTGGCCAAAGTTTGCGTACTGCCTGAGCTTATCAAACCAGCACCACCCTGTTTGAGTGGGGTAAACCTAACTACGACAACTATGAAGCCCTCTATTATGACAACTTCAACAATGAGTCCATCCATAACCACCACTCCATCCTCAGGTTTGACAACATCCTCTACCAAGGCTCCGATTACAACAATGAGTCCATCCGTAACCACCACTCCATCCTCTACGAAGGCTCCGGCCTCAACAATGAGTCCATCCGCAACCACTACTCCATCCTCAAGCTCATCCTCTACCAAGGCTCCGTCCTCAACAATGATTCCATCCATAACCACCATTCCATCCGTAACCACCACTCTATCCTCTACGAAGGCTCCGATTACAACAGTGAGCCCATCCGTAACCACCACTCCATCCTCTACAAAGGCTCCGGCCTCAACAATGAGTCCATCCGCAACCACTACTCCATCCTCAAGCTCATCCTCTACCAAGGCTCCGATTACAACAATGAGTCCATCCGTAACCACCACTCCATCCTCTACGAAGGCTCCGGCCTCAACAATGAGTCCATCCGCAACCACTACTCCATCCTCAAGCTCATCCTCTACCAAGGCTCCGTCCTCAACAATGAGTCCATCCATAACCACCATTCCATCCGTAACCACCACTCCATCATCTACGAAGGCTCCGATTACAACAATGAGTCCATCCGTAACCACCACTCCATCCTCTACGAAGGCTCCGGCCTCAACAATGAGTCCATCCGCAACCACTACTCCATCCTCAAGCTCATCCTCTACCAAGGCTCCGTCCTCAACAATGAGTCCATCCATAACCACCATTCCATCCGTAACCACCACTCCATCATCTACGAAGGCTCCGATTACAACAATGAGTCCATCCGTAACCACCACTCTATCCTCTACGAAGGCTCCGATTACAACAGTGAGTCCATCCGTAACCACTACTCCATCCTCAAGCTCATCCTCTACCAAGGCTCCGTCCTCAACAATGAGTCCATCCATAACCACCATTCCATCCGTAACCACCACTCCATCCTCTACGAAAGCTCCATCCTCAACAATGAGTCCATCCGTAACCACCACTCCATCCTCAGGCTTGACAACATCCTCAACCACGGCTTCTGCAACTACAGCATCCTCCTTCACAACCAAAGTGCCTCCGACTGTGGCTCTCCCCTCGACCACTGCACCTGTGACTCCAGCCTCTGTGAATGTCTGCGCTGCACTTTCTTCGGGACAGCACCTGTTTGCCTGCCCATCTGGATTTAGGAGGCACCCTAAGTACTGTGATCGCTTCTACCAATGCACCGAGAACTCTAATGGACAACTTCAAGTCCTTGTTCTTCGCTGTGTTCAGGGCTTTGTCTTTGATGGTGCCCACCAAGCCTGTCGATCAAGAGGTATTACTTACGCTTGCATTCATTTCTTAAATTAACTAAAAAAAATTATTTCACTAGGTCCCTTGGATAATAATTGCACCTATTCTAACCCAGCAAATCAATCATTTTATGTCAACAGGCAGCTACCCGAAAAGCAACATCCTGTAAGTTTTGCTACTTTTGCGTACATCTAACCATAAAATTGTTTTATTAAAATAAATTCTGTCATAGGAGGTGGAAGGCGGCAAGAAACTTTGCACGGCTGAAGGCACATTTGCTTTTCCTTCAGATTGCCTACACTTTGTTAAATGCACCTATGACGACTTTGGGGTTCTTAGAGGTAACAACTTTTGCCAAAAAATATTTTACATTATATCTTAAGTTTCTTTTGAAATTATGCTTTTTCAAGTTAAATCAATAATAATAAACATGTATTTTTTTTTCAGGAACGTTGAAGCGCTGCCCAGATGGCTTCATCTTTTGGACAGTCTCTCGTCGCTGTGAACTGGAATTGAAGGTGGAGCAGCGTTGTCATGATAAGGATCCTGCCCTCGAAGCTGCAGCCATCAGCGTTGATTACAGTAACATTGGACAGCGCAGCTACAAAATGATGCTCTCTTTTGTCTAAACAGTCTAAACTTTAAGTACTCGCTAAGCTATGCTTTACAAAAGTAGTTTAACAGGTGCATTTACATTTTTTTTTTAATTTCACATAAAAACATATATGGTGACTGGTGTGGGATGTAATAAATAATTCATATTGATATTGATTTCTAAAAGGGATTGCTAAAATTAGTAGAGCTAGATTTTTTTTTAGTTAATTAGTGCAGCATGATACGGAAATATTTTTTAGAATACTTCAGGTATACTTGGATAATATGTTTCTCAAAATTTGTAATTGGCATTACTTAAAAATCTTCATTACTAATTAACTTGTGAGCATAACTTTCCCTAATTGTATCATTTAAAGAATTCAATAAAAATATCAATTATTTTGTAACAGCATTTTTGTGCAATATTTTATTCAATAATTACACCGCAAAAATAGAATTGCGATTATTTTTTTCTCCAAATGTGTATGGTACAGTAGCTCTGAGCACTTTTCGGAATGTGCATTTCATTTCTACCTCATTTTAATTGCGTAAACAAGCAAGACTGATATATTATTTATTTAGTGCTATGAAATATGCAATATATTTCACAATCAGACTTTTTAACAAAAGTTTTAAGAGCTTTATCGTTTACGTTTGCTGATATTCTTGCTAAATTTTATAAGATAGCAATTTTCTATTTTATTAAGATGAGGCTGTTTGATTGAATTATAATAAAACTAAATTATGTTTAGTGTGTGCCAGGTGTGTGCATGATTTTTTTTTTTATTGTGTTGGAATTTGTGGGGTAGGTATCTCATGTTTGTTTTTGTGCTAAAAATTATTTAAAGTAGCACTGCTTGTTATAATTCTAGTTTAGGGTTCATATTTTAAGAACGATTTATATGTAATTTTTTATTAGTGAAACTGCGCAAGAGACACAAAGAAAACGTTCAATTTTCGTGATCAGACTTTTAATGCCAAATTATTTTTTAAAAATTAATTAAAAATCATTTCTCTGATGCCAGCAGATTTTTCCCCTATTCCCAGATTTCCACTTCCAGAAAGTCGTAACTTTAATTAAAACCTCGCAATTAATGTAAAACCGCATCACATAATTCAATATATTTTTTGCAAAATTTTGAAAGCTTTTGCTAGAGAAATCGCTCTTCAGTGTTTTGCTTTCTGGGAGTTTTAATTAAATTCAATGTTCTTATAGTAAGCAGATAGTAAGGAAAAAGATTCTGCTGGCAGAGATTTTTTTAGTTGAAAAGTCCAAATTTTGACATTATTGTGATCACAAAAATTGTCATTATTTTCGCACGGTTTTTTGTGGCCGTTGGCCGTAGCCCATAATCAATGTACAAATCGTTCTTGTAGCATAAGAAATGAGCCGCTGGCACGCACTTGATGAATTATTATGATCAGTGCGCACATTGGTGATACTAGTTAATTTTTATGTAAAGAGGCCAATAATATTTTCCCCCTTAAAAAAAAAAAAAAATGAGAATTTTGCTTTATTATAAAATTTTCATTAAATATTGTAGAATTTATAATAAGAACTTTTTTGCTTACTTAATTCATTTAAATATTTTTCTTACCAAACAATTTTTATTTAAAATTAAAATTTAATTTGATAATAATAATGAGCACACGGCTAGGGCACAACAAACAGAAATGATAAATTTTAGTTGAACTTGACCATGAACTTCCCTCCTATTGCGAAACATAAAAATCCGCTTTTTATTTTATAATATTCTTCTCCCAAAATTATTGAGGAGTGTGTACATGCGGTAATGCAGATTAAAATAATAGCAAAAATTAATCTTCAAAAATTTACTCATCAATCATTAGAGTTGCCGAAAAGGCCGGTTGACGGTGACAGCATTCACAGCACTTAGGTATTCATTCAGAATGGACCTAAGCGATAAGCGTTAAAAGCCCTACCATTATAGTGACATATTCGGCTGACAGGCTCCATACGTTGGTCCTCTTGTTTTTAATTTTTGACACTATTGCAAATTTTTTACCTTATCATGATATTGCAAGTAATTTTAAGTAGTTGAGCGTACTCGCGTGTATAAAGGGTCTTCACCCCGAAAGCTTTCAACTTGACAGATTAGGGTGGTCAAGCACCTTTGAAACCTGTAGGGCCATGCCTATTTTGCTCGCAATATATAACGCCATGACTTCAAGTGCGCGTCGTCATACATTCTTCATCTCCGCAGCAAGCAGCACGACAAGTGCAAAGAAGTAAGCAGAGCATTATTTTTGTTTTCACTATTATTTTATTTTATTAAGCTGATATTCTCTTGATGTGAACAATTTTAATTTTGATTCTCTTGTTATACATTTTAATTTTAGTGTTGAAAAATTTAATCAAAATTATTTTATTACTATTCATTCTTCTCAGTCTATACAAAAATTTAAAATTAGAGAAAGAGAAGAAAAGGTTTACGACCATAGCAGATGGCTGCTAAATTGCCTATAAATTCAACCTACCTTTCATAACTAATGTCTTGATTATTTTTAACGATTAAAATATAATTTTTTTTAATTTAGATCTGCAAAATGCGCCCTTGGGCTTTTACTTGGTTGCTTGTCTTTTTGACATCAATTGGGGCCATAGTCGACGCTCAGGAAAACTTGCCAATCATCACGGAGGAAATTCAAGAATACTTAAAGGCTTTTAACTTTAGTGAGTTAATTATTATTTCATTTTAAAATTTTCCACGTATTGATTTTCATTTTAATTCCACAGCAAGCAACTCCCATTACGTCCGGTATCCCGATCACAAATGTAACAACTTCCAGTCTGTGACTGCCGTCAAAGGATGTTCTTCTGTGCTTCTCTGTTTAACTTTCAGAAAAAAGCCCCTGGCTCTACAAGTCACTTGCCGAGATGGCCATTCTTTTGATTTTAATAGCCAAACCTGCGTCCCATCATATAAGTTGAACGACTCTTGCCTTCCTCGCAAGTCTCGTTTTACATTGTCTCGGAAATGTCCTAATGGAGAGGGTCTATATCCATCACATGCAAGCTGCTCAAAGTTCTACAGATGCATCGATACTGGGTTCAACAATGGCAGTTTTACCATGTAAGCATGCTTATTAATTTAGCTTCATGAATTTAAATATATATTCTTAAAAATTGATTATTTCAAGTCTCACAAATAATTATGGTTATTTTTAACTGTTGCAGATACGAGTTTGACTGCGCTGATGGCACCTACTTTGATTCAGAGCTTCAAAGTTGCCAACAAGATATTTCCGCCCGCTGTACAAGGCCTAGTCTAATAATAAGAACCACTCCTACTCCCATGGAAGTATTACCACTTCCATCAAACTGCTCGCTGGCACCACCAAATCCGCAAGCTGTGAACTGCACCAGTCAGGGTCTCTACCCTGACTCATCAGACTGCGCGGCTTTTTACAGGTGCCAATCCTGGCAAGCTTCGACACCAGTCACTTATACTTTAGCGTTCATTGTCTACTTCTTCCGTTGTCCTGCAGGGACTATTTTTTACCCCCAGGCCTTAGGTTGCGTCCAACCTGATCTTATCACAACTGGACTGTCCTGCTCAAACTCGTCAGCCTCGTTGGTAACCCAGATTCCTCCAGCGCCTCCAACTAAGGTGCCAGAGACTGATGGGACTCCTACTCCAAATGCACCTCCCTCAGTGCCGACCGGAACAGCGACCCCCTCAGTGCCGACCGGAACAGCGACCCCCTCAGTGCCGACCGGAACAGCGACCCCCTCAATGCCGACTGGAACAGCGACCCCGTCTCCCTCAGTGCCGACCGGAACAGCAACCCCGTCTCCTGCAGCGCCTGATCCAACTGGAATGACTCCCTCGGGACCCCCGAGGCCTCCGACTGAAGCGACCCCGTCTCCTACAGCGCCTCCAACAAAGGTACCAGAGACTGATGGAATCCCAACAAAGGTGCCCCCAACTGGAAAACCAGATACACCGGCGACTCCGACTCCAGCAACCCCGACTGTGCCAGCCAATACTCAGGCGCCTCCAGGTCCAGGTACCGATGTTGTTTGCACCCAAATTTCTTCGGGACAGCACCTGTTTGTTTGCCCATCTGGATTTAGGAGGCACCCTGAGTTCTGTGATCGCTTCTACCAATGCGCAGAGAACTCGATTGAGCAAATTGAACTTCTTGTTCTTAGCTGCGCTCAGCAGGGCTTTGTCTTTGATGATGCCGGCCAACGCTGTCGTATAAGAAGTATGGTCTTGCTTTTTGGCGACAATTTTATAATTTTACTTTTTCTATAGCAGGCCCCTATGATCAACACTGTGCTTTTTCCAAACCAGCAAATCGATCATCGCCTCATCATGATTACATCACTAGACAGCAGTATACAAAGACACATCCGGTTAGTTTTGTATTATTTTTAAACATATTATTATATTAATGAATTTATTGTTTTACTATTTCTGTTTTAGGAGGTAGATGGTGGCAAGGCCCTTTGCATGGCGGAAGGTACATTCTCCTTCCCGTCAGACTGCCAACACTTTGTCAAGTGCACTTTCGACGAATTCGGAATTCTCAGAGGTGAGGAAGTTTATTAAAATTAAAAATTAATTATCTTATATATTATATTCATTATTTTTTATAGCTATAATACGAGTAAATATGAACAATATTTATCTATAATTATGTGTCTCTCATTTTCCAGGAACTCTTAAGCGCTGCCCAGAGGGCTTCATCTTCTGGGCAGTCTCCCGTCGCTGCGAGTTGGAACTGAAGGTGGCGCAGCGTTGTCCTGCTAAGGATCCTGCCCTCGAAGCTGCAAACGTCAGCGTTGATTACAGTAACATTGGACAGCGTAGCCACAGGATGATGCTCTCTATGGCCTGAATTTTGTGATGAATTGTCATGAAAATCTTTTTGGGGAATGGGAAATAAGGTAAAAAAAACCTTGCAAAATCTCTATAATTTTGCAGGTGTTTTATGGTTGGTGAGAGGGAAACAGTTTATATCAATTTTTTATTTGTTTGTTGTTATACAATGAATAAAATCTATGCATTATTAAATTTTAAAAATCTGTTTTTTCTTTTACACTGTTCCACAAATAAATCAATAGAGTTATTCTAAATAATATAAATTATAATAATTAACTCCCATTTTAATTTGAGAAGTAAATCAAATAGTTGAGTAAATCCACGAATCTGATAGAAATTATATCATAAATTATACTCGTCATGTTGAAGATCTCCTTATATGACTTGCCATCCATATATGTATTTGATATTGGATAATTAAAATGAGATTATCATTATCAAAAAGTAAATTAATTTAAATTTATACATTAATCTAGCTGAAAAAATAATAATTATTTTTCGAATGCTTTTGCGGATAACAAAATACATTATATTTTTACTAATGTAATTTTAATAATTCTTTAATCGCGTTTGCGTACAACATGCACTGCTTGGAGCAGCAATTACATTGAACGCGCTGATCCAAGATTTGCGCCGTTTAGTATCAAAATGTATTTCCATGGATTATGATTGAGGGCGTTGCGGTCTTCCAGACACGCCCCCATCTGTTGTTTTTTGTTAGCGATAACATAATCAAAACATAATGTTGTACTGCAAATGATGGTATTCTCTCACAGATTGCTGGCATTTCTCTCTGAAATTTACGGATATTGATACGTGTTGTTTAAAGCACTTTTAAAAAAAAAATTATAAGTGATAAAATTTTGTCAAAATGGGGAAGAGACAGCATCAAAAGGATAAAATGTAAAGACAAATTTTTTTTTTCAAATTGTAATTTTGATTATTGACGGCACATCACCTAGAAATTTATTTTCTGATTGTTTCTAATATCACTTCTGTTTTAGCCATTGTTAATAAATTCCACTCGTATTTTTAAAGGTACTTAACGTACACAGAGTGGTCAACTCTGTATGGAGGGAAGCGTCCTGGGCGTCCAACAAGCGAGAAGGCTAATTTTCGACGTTTGCCATTTGATCACTGCTGCATCACTTTGCAACCTTTTGAACACCCCTATTGTGATTTGAAAGGAAATATTTACGAGCTCCAGGCAATCATTGACTTCATCAAGAAATTCCGCAAGAATCCTTGCACTGGGGAGGTGAAGTTGCAGATTAAGTTTTTAACTTTCCGGAGTATACTTAAAAATTATTTATCTTTTAGCCCATCGACGCCAAATCCCTTATCAAGCTGAACTTCCACAAAAATGCAGAGGGAAAGTATCATTGTCCTGTTCTGTACAAAACGTTCACAAACAATTCCCACGTTGTTGTTGTTAAGAACACAGGAAACGTCTTTTCTTTTGAGGTTTGTCAATTTTCAATTAATTTAACTCCTAAAAAATGTAATTCATACCCCAGGCTATTGAACAACTAAACATTAAGACAAAAAGCTTCAAGGATTTGCTGACGGATGAACCATACCAGCGTAAAGATCTCATTACCCTTCAGGACCCGTCGAACGTTGACAAATTTAACCTCTCAACCTTCTACCATCTGAAGCATGATTTGAAACTGGTGGATGACGGTAATATAAATATTTAATTCTGTTTCTAAATATATAATTTTAATTTATTACTGTAGAACCCGAGGAAGACCCTAATGCCAGGCTTAAGTCTGTCAATGTTGAAACTAGAGAGACCTTGGCCCAACTGGAGCGAGACTATAAGCCTTCAACCTCGGAAGTACCAAAAGCTAGCAAAAAGGCAGACAAATTTAATGCTGTGGGTTTTTCAGATTTTTATAGAGACTTGATTTTTAAAATAATTTATCTTCAGGCTCACTATTCCACTGGAATGGTTGCTGCTGGGTTTACATCCACAGTAATGGCCCCAGTCTTGGAGCACGAAGATGCTATTATCGACGAAGACCTTGTGCGATATGAACGAGTGAAGAAGAAGGGCTATGTACGGCTCATGACCAACAAGGGACCTCTAAATTTAGAGCTGTACTGTGACGTACTGCCCAAAACCTGTGAAAATTTTATGAAGCTCAGCGCCAGTGGCTATTACAATGGCACAAAGTTTCATAGATCGATTAGGAATTTTATGGTTGGAGCATAAATAGATTTCTTATATATCTGGTAATGTTACTTTTGCAAATAGATCCAAGGTGGAGATCCAACTGGGACAGGTTTTGGTGGAAAATCAATCTGGGGAAAACCATTCGAAGATGAATTCAAACCTAATCTGACTCATACTGGCAGGGGAGTCCTGTCCATGGCAAACAGCGGACCAAATACAAATAAATCCCAGTTGTATGATGGCATCAGTTCAATGCTTTATAATACTTCACTGAAATTATCAAATTTCTTTCAGCTTCATCACATACCGCTCATGTCGTCAGCTCGACAACAAGCATACAGTGTTTGGAAAAGTTGTTGGTGGTTTGGACACGATGAACAAAATGGAAATGATTGAGGTTGACAACAAAGACAGGCCGATCGAAGACATTGTTATTATATCCGCACAAGTTTTTGTTGATCCCTTCCAAGAAGCCGAAGAGCAAGTATGTTTTTGGAAACAAAAATTATATTAAGGTGATGTTGATTTTAAATTATTTTAGCTTGCTGCTGAGCGTGAGGCGGAGGAAAAGAGGAAGGCTGATGAAAAAGCAGCTGAAAAGAACAAGGCAGCCATTGCAAAAGCCAACGCACCTTTAACTGTTTATAGGAGTGGCGTTGGAAAATACTTGAGCTTGCCAAGCACCTCTCAGTAAGTTACGATTTTTAAAACTTTTAATTAATTACATATGAAAAAAAAAACAGAATGTTGAAAGGGGATGACGCAACTACTTCGGAGCCTGCGCCCAAGAAAAAGAAGGAACTGCCTGGTTATAAATTTGGTGCTTTTAATAATTGGTAAAAATTGTGGAAATAGTAATCTTGTGTGCATCATTATTTTTACTGTATTATATTATAAACAATTAGCAATAACTACAAAATAAAATAAAAATAACTTTCTTAATATTTTCCCATCTTTTTTTAACTTGTTAAAAAAATTTAAAATTAAAAAAATAAAGGAGTTTGAAGTCTCTCCAGATAAAGTGGTGCTAAAAGAATTTGCGGATTGTTAAAGTGCAAAAGTTTTAAACTATTTCCCTTTTCCCGCCGCTAATGACGTCACAGGTGTGAAAAACGCAGCCATACTAGGAAATTTTGTGCTGCACCAACACCTTTTGCAAATATCTGTCCGTTCAGGGTTGACGTCGGACGGAAATTGGATTGGAGTCAGCGCGACAGGGTCAATAGACTCTTGGCCCAGGCAGCTACACCTTCGAACGGCAGCTCAAAGGCAGCCGGGAGCAATGGACGAGCTCGGTGAGTGAAGCGATTTGACACTGTCTGATTTGTTTACATTCTTTCGCGAGATAAGCGATCTGGTGCGGCGTTTTGTTGGGCTTTCCATAGGCTACGGTACTATTTAAGAACGCCAATTTTGCTCAAAAGACCGACTTACAACAGAAATTATCATTGCTTAACTTATTTTTGCTGTGGTAAAATATTATAAAATCGAAATCAATGCAATTTTAGCTGTGTTTGCAAATTTACATAACATTTTGTTCAGATGATTCACGATTATCTTGAGCCTCTCATTCAATTACGAACGGGAATTTCCACTCTGAAATTATTGAAGAGGCTGCAGAATATTTTTCCTTGTGCTACATGATTATTATTTAAATTTAATTGGCTGAAATGTTATAATAGAGTTTAAATTAAAATGATAATATTCAGATCGACTTAAATGTTAAAAGAAATTAAAAAAAAAATGAATTATCATGTGTAAGGAGTGTCGATGCAACCAAAATAATTAACTCGCCAACCAATAGACTCGAAGTACGTGATTGATTGTCATTTAACTTTCACTTGGAGGGTCGCGACCTTCCACACAGGTAGCTAATTAAGTGTGTGACTATCATCAGGGTGATGACCCGCATGGCAAACTGCTTCATTATGCGTCGAAAAAAAATCCCTTTCTAATGAAAAGTAGCTAACTAAGCACTGCTTTGAAATTCAGTTCCAATAGAGTCTGAATTGTCTGGTCATGTCTCACCTTCAAAGGTGACAAATCACAAATGATCCAGCACCTTATTCAGGCAAACTGAGTGACGTGTGTTGTTCAGAAATGGCAAATGGCTCGTTAAAAATGAGATATTTTTTTTATGGAATAATTTCGTAACAATTTAAATAATTAATAAACATGTTAACATACAAGAATAAAAATGGAAAGTATTATAAAAGAAGTTGTAAAATAATTATATCATCCAAAGTGGCACAAATTATGTGATTATATTTAGTGCATCAAGTAATAAACGATTAAATGATTTGATATTTTAATTTTATTCTTTTTGATTATTGTTTAAACAAATATTGTTAATTTATGAATTTATTTTTATCTTTTGGTTATAACTATAAAAAAGACGAAAAAAGTATTTACTTGACTCTGTCAGAGTCCACCTGGAGCATTCAAATGGACGTGTATGACTTTTCCTGACCAAAATCAAAAAGCAAATTTGAAAATCTCGTGCTGGCCATGTGTCTCGGAGCAGAAGCCATCATCTCTGGGTGTTTTTGTGCGAGGAAAGCTGGCGAACAAGGCCGTCCCGAATTATCTCTCGCTCAGCTGCTGTTGGTCGGTCCGTGTAACCCTTCACCACCGTCGAACACTCCTCGCACTGGAAGGAAGGGCCGCGCGCGCTCGGTGAATTAATGCACGCGTCTGGCGTAAACGCCCCACCGCTCTCGGCACAACAACGCCGAAGAACCCTCGCTAGGCCAGTCGATCATCGCAACTCGAGGGATTGTGCCGCCTGCTGGATGGTGGTGATTTTTCGCCATGGACCGAACCATGTACGGCAAGATTGAGCCGGGCACCCTGCACCCCTTCCGCTGCGCCAAAAAGGGACTTGAACCGCCAGGATGTGAGTTTTTTTTTATAGCTGTATAATTTTTTTTTAATAATATTTAAATTAAAAAACATATTGGTTGTGGCAACCAATTTTTTTTGCTATTATATTTTGTATAGATAATGAAAGGAGAACAAAAAGGAATTTTTTTATTCCTTTAAATGTTTGGAATATTTTAAATCAACTTGATTTTAGGCGTACAAAAAGTGTTTAGTAGAGATCGGTGTTGACAGAAGTTACAAACTCGACTTGAATGTCAGCCGGGAGTGACAAACGCTGCAATTACTTTCAATTAGTACTCCGTGTGGCACTACGCATGTACTTGGTGGCAAATTGTCAAAACATCAGATTTAAGTTCTTCACGCTGCATTTAAAAATAAATTCTCGGCGCAAACCAGCTCAGGCCGGCGATTGTCAAAACTTTAAACGGCGCTCAAGAGGCTTCTGTAGCGACCACTCGAGTGTGCTTTCAAGGCACAGACCAAACATAATACTTGTTCATAAAGGGGTGTTTTCAAATTTAGAATAGCGCCGCTGTTGTGTGTATTTATTGCTTCCTTTGGAGCCTCCGCGGGGCTGCCGAAAGTATTTTTAGTTCATGAATCAAACGGAGAATCCGTCGGCGCCAAATAACAAACATTTCATATTTTCATCACTTGTCAGGAAGCAGTTGCAATGTTTCAAAAAGTGTTGTTTTTTCGGTTTTTTTGTCCAAAGGAACGGAGATCTTACAATTGTGATCGCGTTTTTTTTTATTTAAGGAAAGCTTTTTGCTCAATAAAATAGCTCTTGAATTTTTTTGAATGGAAATTTTTCTTTGCATTAGCATTCGGTTTTAGATGTCAATTCAAAGGAGAAATAATAAGACAAATTGAATTCGTGGGGGAGTTGATTTTTTTTATTTAAAATTGGTTCTTAGGGGAATTTTCCTAAATGTTTTTTCCCAAAAATTGGCCCAACCAAAATTGATAAAAAAAAAATCACCAAATTACGTTCATATCAACCCAATCAAGTTTGAAAAATAAAATCAGAAGGTAGTTCGACATTAAATAAGTAAATTAATTTTCATTTAACTTTGAATATTTAACCAAGTGAAAATGTCAACCTCATCACTATAGCCGGGCAAAATATTTCACCACATTTTTCCGGTCAAATGAATGAATTGATAGCGCCTCTTGTGGTTTTATGAGATGGCAAATAATTATCTCACGTCTATTTTTAACCGGTCAGCTCAATGACCATTAAAATGCACTATTTGTCGGTGTTGGCGCAGCGGCCGCTGGAAATAACTCCGAGGCCTGCTCTGTTATTCCCATCCGAAACCGGCCAAACCAATAAAACGCCCGATTGAGTGCATTAGACAAGAATGTTTCTTCCCTCGTTTTCTCCTCTTGCGGTTAATTTGCGTCTGGCATATCGCTGCAGGAATAACAAGTTTTTGCTGGCCCGCAAGTGACCACAGAGGCGTCCCATTTCAGGGTAATGGGGCCGTATAATGAGCTCGAATAATGACATCACTCCCACGAGCGGCCACAACTCGAGCCCTTGTTCTTCTTCGCATTCCCGCGGCCATTTGATGCCTGCACCGTCGTGTGCGTTTTTATTTTTATTCCCGACGGGAATGCCGTCATGGACACGCCTCACTTTCATTTTCGTTTAGTTTTTTCTTTGATCAATTGGCACCGATGACCAATCAGGGCCAGTTGGGGTTTGTTTGCCGCCGATAAGTTTGGTGGTTTATTGCACTTTTATTGGTACATGTTTGTGTGTGCTGTGGGTTCCACCTAAGGCGTTGTGCAACAGGCGGTTTTATTATTTGACTCTTGATCTCAATTGAAATAAATAATTAGAAGTCAGCTATGTTTTTTAATCATGACAGAGATTTAAATTTGATTAATATTATACAGCTGATATTAAAATGGGCCAAAATAATCGAAAGCAACGAAAAATTCATTTTTAAAATTTGAGCAAATTATATAACATTATACGATTTTTTATATTAATTCTATAAGCAAATGCCATCAGCGTACAACACTTCATGCTAGATGTACAAAAACTTTAAATGCACCTCATTATTTATATCATAATGTTTTAATAACTCTTGTGCACTTTCAATTTCTATCATATCTATGATAAATAACTTATAAAAACCGATTTTTCTTTTAATTGCTGATTTTTTTATGGCGGTCAATAAATTCATTATTTTTATCTTTTAAAACCACGTTCCTTATATTTAAAAATTATTAAAATTTTGTGAGCAGATTGCATAATATTGAATTTAATTAGGATTCATTATTTTGATGAATTTATTTAGGGAAAATTTTAGGCAATTTTAATTAAATATTTTTCAACATTTTATCCCATAATTTTATGTATTAATTTTTGGCATATAATGCAGAAATCTCTCCGATATATATTTCGCTTGTTTCCATTCAAATCTATTGCGGCAGATGTAGAAAACAATTTTACTATAATCCGCACTAATGCGAGAGAAACCAAGTTTGGGACAGAGTGAGGGCGACGTCATTATGCGATCGAAACAGCTGGTGCGATGATCTCAGCCTGCGAGCGAGGTTTTCCTTGCGCCTTCCTTATAAGGCATCAAATCACCGTGAAATATGCCCAGCACATGCCGGCCTTGACCGATAAAATCGAGCGTTAGTTTACTTTTGCTTTCGATCAGCCCAGAGGCGCCCTTTGTCTTGACACGTTTGATGGCTGCGTATGATCAACACCGACAGCTAATTTGCTCGCGGGCGATATTGTCTCGGAAGAGATGTATAGTCGGATTTCATGCGTCGGCCGAAAATATCTCGAGACTCCCTCGCGCGCGGGAGGAAACACGCATTTTTTAACGCTTTTTACATTTATTTATAATGCGCTCAAAAGCAGCTTCGTCGTCTGAAGATGTCATCTGCGGCGTCCTTTCAGTCATCGCCAGACTTGTGCGTCTCACTTGTTTTATTTAGCGCCCAACTCATCAGTTCTAACTTAAAGTTGTATCTAGCTAATATAATTTTTTAAATTAGAGCTTCATTGAAATTAAATTGAAAAACACAACGAAAAAAAGTAATAAATCCAATAAATCGTGGTGCAAAAATAATTTTTATACAATAATATATTACACAAAATTATTATTTTTGGAATCTTTGATGATTTAAAATATTTTTTTTAACTTTTCTTTCCGTTTCTTTTTGTTAAAAATAAAAATAAAATTTCTTCCTTGTTATTTTTAATATTTTTCTCAAAGTGAACCAACAATAAAATAAAAATCTCTCTAAGGAAAAAAGCCCTCTTTTTAACATTTTTTTTTACTTCCCCCCACTGGGCCCTCTGTTTGATCAAGATTTTGTTCTATAATTTTCATTGACATAATTCACAAATAACCACAACTTGAACCAACAGTAAAATTTGTTTCCTTGGTTGGGACGCTCTCAGCGTGTTATGAAAATGAAATGCAAATCGAGGCAGAATGAGATCAAAAGCAGCGGTGACGGGTTTGGCCAAACAAGTTGTGAGCAATCTCCACAATTACGCAGCAATTGAGCAGCTGGCCAGAAAATTGCTCGAATTGCGGTTTGATTGGGTCAATTAATTTTAATTAAAGCCGCTCCAACTGCTCTGCGTATGGGAGTGGACAAATTTCAGGGTTGACAAAAGAGTTTCGTCCCAACACAATTTATTTCGAAATCTAACAATGGAGCCGCTCATTTGAAAGCGCCAAGAGATGTTATTTGTGCGCACAAAGCCTCAGGGTATGATTGCGGCACCTGTCAAATTCCAGATGGTCGCGGTGATTTGCAAATTTTGCACCTGAAACAGAGAACAATTTTTGAAGATCTATATTATTTACTGGCAGGGCGGGAAGAATTTTTTTTTCTACTTTTTCTTGCTGGCGCAATTTTAAAACTGGTGAAAAGTGATGTGCACATGTTTTTTCGCAGCACAATCGGGCGTGAAATCTGCAAGGATTCCGCGCCGCAAGGCACTCAAATATTTACTGCTTGGGCTGCACACTTGCCAAGCTAATGCGAATGATTTGTCAGTTGGGTTGGGTGTTGGCAGAGAGTGAGCGACGACGTCACACTCACTCTGCAGCTCCCATTAGAGCTGAATGAGTGCCGCAATGCGAAACAAGTAAAGTGCTTTTGCGATTAAAGAATAAATATTTGGGCACTTAAAAAGAGGCGGATAAGACAAAAGTAAAGAGAAGATGCTTCTGGAAGTTGTAGTTCTATGGTTGATAATTTGAAAATTTGATAATTGGAAACAAACCTTATAATGTTATAGCTTAACACACTTGGCTTAATGAACAATGAACAATACTTGTAGCCAAATTTATTTTTGCTAATCATTATTATTTTGCTGACAAAAAGTTTTTTTGGCATTTCTTGTATGGGATAAATTGTTTCCAGCAAATATTCTGCTAAATATATTAGGTGCATAATATAAGTTAGATGGTGGTTTTGTTAACTTATATTCCATTGGGTAGAAAAAAAGGGACTTAAAAATCATCAAAAATCATCAGAAAAAGTTGCTTTTGTGGACATGTCTCGCCATTTAAAAAATTAAATTTTATTATATCAGCATGGTGTAAACTACTATAAAAATTATTGTTTGTACTTTCTGTGGTAATATTTTATTGTCTTGTTTATTTAGTATCAATACATGCAGAGTCACAGAAAAATGTACTGTCTTTAGTAATTTTGTCATTTCAGTAGAAAATAATCACCAGAAAATAAAATTTGATTTTTTAATGATTAGTGTATCCAAATTACAACATATTATATTTCTCGGTTCCCTTAATATTTGTTGTTGTTGATGATTCTTAAAACTACAATTCTCACACATGTGTATTAATTTGATTTATTTGTTTACCAAGCCTTTCTCTGGCTCCGGTAGATACCACTAGCAGCAGTGCGCAAGAATTAAATAATTCTTTTAAGTCGCAAGCTCATTTTTTTTCTCTTTTACTACTTGTTGTACGAAACGACCTTCACTGGAAAGCGCACATAATTATTTGTTTTCTTTGAAGAGATAAAACAGCGCGCCCGCTCTTTCCTTTGTGCTAGCGCAAGTATTTTAATGCGCGTATTTCAGCCAAATAAGGATCACACGCCCGGGATTTATAGCTCAACTTTTTTATGCCAAGCTAAAGAAAGAAGCGGCCACTGTGTACGCCATAATGGCACTTCCTTGTCGCAAAACCAGAATTACCTAAAAGCTACACACACCTCGAATCTCTAAAAGGTCCACATTTTGTCATTTGTCCGAAGGGCCTGAATTTAATCCCAACTTGGATTAAAACGAAACGGTGGACTAAAATGAAAGGCAGTTGAAAAAGAGCAAGCCTTGCGAGTGGACACAGTTTCAAAGTATTAAGTTGAGATTCGAATTTATAACTAAAAAATAATGACAATTTTCCAAGACAAATTCAACTATTAGAAGACGATGGAGGAAAACGGAGGTAATTTAATCTATAATTTTTTTTATTTCATCTTTAAAAAGCTTTGAATTTAAAATTTAAATTTACAAATTTATTCAAAAGCACTAAAGTTAATAGGTGGAAAGAACGATCATGAAATTTTACATGAAAATTATTCTGATCGCGCAAATTACATGTTAAACTGTCGCTGCAAGTGCCATTATTCTGACAGGTGGGAGTTGCAAACAACACGTTTCTGAATTGAGGCGCCAATTTGTGACCCCGTAGTGCCCTGCATCTTTTTATGACCGCGGCCGTAAATGTGTCCAATTATGGCGAGAACCACAATTCATGCTTGTCTCTTCGGCTCGTTGGCCCGATGACGCTGCGCCCACGCGGCGCTTGAGACGCGTGGGTTCGCACTTGTATTTATTAGCAACTTCACGAATGCACATGTCGGTGTTTTAAATTGCTCCTTCATTGGCATGCAGAGTGAGATAAATGTCTGCTTTAGACTGTTAAACTGCGAAAGGAAGGGAACGGCCGGCGACGAGTTTAATTCTTTCGTGCCGAATGAATTAACTCTCGACTTCAGCGTGAGATGTGTTGAGAGTTAGTCTCTCAACCTGTCCGTCTTCAATTTTCTCTTCTTCGGTCAGCAGAGTCTCTATTCTGTGAATGATTGCTTATCCAAGATGAGAAGACAGATTTTTATAATTAATTTGAAGAAAAATTTTTTTTTTATTATTTGACACAATATCTAATCTAAAATCAAGAAAATAAATTTGAATTTTTAGTGATTTGATACATTTTTCTATTGATTAAAATGGTAGAAATCCCCAATTAATTTCAATCTAATTATTACTTATTTGCAAGTAGAAATAAAATTTCAATTTTAAAATTATATAGAGATATGAAAATTTCAAATAATTTTGATTTGCCATAAATTTATAAATAAAAAGTTTGTCATTTTTATTTAAGAACATTGTTTATGAAAATTACAAATATGGGCGCCGAAGGCATTTCTTTAAAACAATATATAACTAATAAGGACTTCAAAGTCAGTTCAAAGCAATCAATTTTGCAAATTGTTTTGAATAACAAAAAAAAATATTGTTCACAATTTTCAATAATTCAAATACAAATAAATTAAAACATTTTGCTTGTAAACTTCTCCCGCAATTATTACAAGATTTCTTCCTCTTGGTTTCTTTTGAACTGCTCCTCCCTGAGTCTATTTGCAAGTCTCTCCTAAGCAAATCCAATTTCCTTTGAATTTCCTCAAAAAATTCCAAACCGCCCACGTACTGCTCTCCGTCTCTCAGGTCTCGAAAGCAGCTGTTGGTTTCGCCACGATTTTCGTCATCAAATCGCACAACATTCGAAGCAAGGTCGTGGGCGTCAGGGCCTGCGTGGGCCCGGCCAGGAGGTCCGCCCTTGCTCGTCGGCCCACGCTCGGCAACCTGCAGGCGACCAGCGAGAATTCCTTTTCATTCGCACTCCGCGATCCTACAGGTGCGTGCGTCCGACATTGGCCGTCCCGGCCCGCCGCCCGTGCCGGAGTAGGGGAGTTATTTCTGTGTGTGGACAGTGCGCGCCGCTGCGGCTCTTCGTCGTCGGCGTGGTACGTCGGTTTGTTAGTAGTTGACCGTTGGCAGCGTGAGCAGCAGCAACTTTGTTAAGTGCAACGATGAGCAGTTCCGTGGTGCAGAGGCGGCCCTTCGTGGCCAACGGCGGGCCCTCGCCGCCGCCCCGCAGCCACCGCCACCACAGCTGGGACAACCACCTTGGTGAGAAACGCACCACCGTGTACAAACGGGTCACCCGCGACGGGGTCATCACCACGCACACCACCTACGACGACGCCAAGCACTTCACCAAGAGCAAGTATCGGGGGGTTCGGGGGCCTCGGAGCACCTGGAGCGGCTTTCTGACCTGCGGTGGTGGTTGCTGGTGATGGTTCGACATCGGAACGGGGTCTTTGCATGAGTTTAACTTGAAACTGGAAGAATCATATTTATTTTATTAACTGAATTTAATATTTTTTTTAAATAATTTTACTCTTAATCGTTGATATCGGATAGAGATAGAAAGTGTGTATTTTTTGTTTTTTAATATGCAGCGTTTTTCTTAATCAATTAGTAATGGAAGAATTTTCTTCAAACTAGATTTGGGATAAAAAATTATAAAATTATTCATTAATAATCACATTGAATTTCACAAAAATAGAGACAGCAAATATAACGTTTTTTGCATTTTTCAATGTAAATTGCAGAAAATTATTTATGAACTCTAGAGTTTATCACTAAATATAAATTTATAATTATATAAATGTATCTAATTATTGAACCTGTCAGTACAGCAATTATTAATATGAATTCAATCCAATCAGAAAAACGTGGTAAGAATTAAGAAATCTACGTGCGCATAGATGGGCTTTATTTTGAAATTTATTTTTAGATTTTGATAAAAGGAATTCTTGAAGTCACGCAGCTCAAAAGCAGTGCATGTTAGCACACCGTTACCAACTGACATTGAAGCCCAAAACTATAGCTTCATTAGAGCGTGACGTTGGTATGATCCCATAAACTAGGCGATTATTCCAAATTTGGACATCTTGCGTCAAAACACAGCCATTAAAGAGTCGCAAACATAAGCAAAAAATAAGCAAGTCGTGAAATTCCCATGATACACAAAGATACAAAAATGTTTCTAATTGCTTGCCTTGTGTAATGTAATGAAACAACTGTTCGTTTGATTAATTGGAATCTGTAATTAACCGATTTTTTTTTATTGAAAGCACTTTCGACCTTTTTGGTGTTAAAATCCTTGGGTCGCATTCAAAAGCGATAAAATCTCTCGCGCTTCTTGTCGAATTGAAACCTTGGCCATTGATTTTGTATATTTTTAACTCGTGCAAATCAGGTCGTCAAAAGTGACCCTTTCTGCGTCTGACTATAAGTGCTAATTAGCTGGCCCCGCGAGTTGCGCGTCTTTTTAATGTGCACACATAATACCGCTCCACTGGCACGCTCGAAAATAGATCCTCTCATCGTGTTGCGGAATTCGTCCTTGTGTCCGGAGTGTATCTATTCGCCGCTTTTTCAAGGATAAATTCGTTGAGGTAGTCTCGACCCAAATATTTTCTTTTCAATTTCATGTATCAACTGCTTATCATGCCAAACTTCCGAACATCTTCATTTCATTCAAACGAAGAAACTAATATGGAAATGACGTAGATTTTCGCAAAGATACATAGAAAGCCCCCGTATAATTCAAGTATAACAGAACTTCTCAGCTCCCACACACTTTTCTCGTGGAAAACCGAACGCCCATCTACTAATATGGCCTTTGCAGCTGGAGGAGAGTTGCGCGATTAAGAAACGCGATATTTACACACGCCGCGCTGCAAAACCCACGCTCAAGACAATTCCTATTATTGTAGAAGGAACTCGCGCCAACTTGATTGTCAGTGAACTGTACGTTTACATGTGGGTGCCCAAGACAAGTTTATTGCCGCTGTAAAGTGTTTCAAAAATTTAATCAAGAGAACCTGTATTTTTGGCCAAGTTTCAAAAGTTGCTATCTTTAGGCTCTTTCAATTCATCGGGTCTTCGTTTAAAAGGGCTAAATTTAAATAAGTTTTTAATAATTTATAGATCTCTGAAATAATTTTCAAATGAAATAAACTTCTTTGTTAGTATAAAAAATATGTCAGCTTTTAAGTGCTGAGCAAGTGAGAAATTTTTGAAATGCCTCTTTACCAGACTGTTTTATTGTCCCCCTGGTGCGCTGCCTCATTTGTCATTTGTGCGAGGAGCAACACTTTTTATAAATAGCTCGTAGGCTTCCGACATTCTCTTGTCTGATTGTTCTCGAAACTCGTTCCGCGCCCCAATTATCGAATCATCCTTCAGTCTGCTACGCAATGCACTCTCGCACTTGAAAATAAAAAGCGGCGGGAACGAAACGTCCAATTGAGTCGTCTCGATGAAAGAAGATTTGGCATGATGACAATTTCTGCGGATTAATTAAAATCCATGCGAACAATCGGCTGCTTGTCTCTATGTAAAAAGTTCCCAATCGTTTGGTAGTGAGGGTGGACGGCAATTTGGCCTTTTCTCATAATTCACCTGTTTGACGTTTCGGGCCCGCGACGTCAAAAGAGGCACAATGGTCGGCGCCGCGGTCTGACTCATTCGCTCGTTGCAAAGCCGAAGGATAAACACGGCCGCTATTTTCGGCTGCCCCCGCCACTGTAATATGCAAAACAGCCGCCCTCTACAACGAGACTTTCGGCCGGTTTCACTCGGATTTAGAAAGAGGCAGTAATTATTGGAAATCGACGCAATGGGCGATAGAAAGGGCGCCAGAGAGAAAATAAATAAACGCGAGTCACGGTGTTAGAAAAAGAGGCTGTGGTGCCAATGTAAATACGATCATCTGCTCCTCAGGAATCTCTTCCTTCACGGGTGTTTTGTTTGAGAGTTGGAAAGTGGTGCAAAGGCGAAAACCGGTATTTGCCCGCGTCAAACAAATATACAACTGCTTGAAGTAACTGTTTAATTGTGGTTTGTATAAATTGTTTTCATAAAGGATTCCTTCTTGCTGGAATTTCATTTGTCAGGGATTTAACATTTTTTTGCCACTCTTTATTATTTCAATTGAAATTTTACGCAGTGAATATGATATTTTTTCTTGATTTTCTGATCCTGTTTTTACGATTGTGCAATAACGTGAATATTGCAAAACCTTTCAAACAAATCAGACCGAGCGAGTTTCTTATCTTAAAACTCCGCTAGGGTACACGCATAGTGTGTCGCTGTAAAATTTACGCAACCAAATCTGCCACCTGTCTTAGAAATTCTGGTTGATTGTTTGATTGATCGCGAAGGAAAAGTAGCTGGTCATTTGAATGGACATGTGCCGCACGCCTGATTTTTTGCTCCGTCGGTGGCCTGCCTGAAATGGCAATTGTTTTGATCCGCCAAGGCTGTTTACTGCTTTCCATTTTCCCTGACGAATCTCATTGAGAGCTAATCCCGGCAAAGTTCAACCACCTGACAGAATGGATTTAATAAATGGGCTGACATCCTTGTCAATCTCTCGCTGGGAATGAGAGTTATTGCCTTTTGTGAACTATGCTCAATTGATTTCTCCGAGAAGCACTCATAAATTTCGCCGTTGGTTGCCGAGGTTTCATAAACAATTTACTGAGGATAAATTTAAAAACTCTATTGATGGGAAAAAATTTCTGAATGGATTAGTAGATTACACGAGAAAACTTTTCTAAAGTGGTGATTATTATGAAAAGCAAAATGTTTCTACGATTTCATATTTTTGTTTTGTAACAGAAATTTAGTGTTTAAAATCGTGCCTCGCGGCAAACAAAATTTGCAGCAAAACAAACACACAGGGCCATCTTTCAAGCGCCGGAAACTCGATCTAGAGCTTGTTTGTATATTTACTTAATTTGAAAATAAATCAAGTCACTCCTGTCGCCCTCTGGGAAAGAGGTGTAAGAATTTGTTATTTCGGGTGCGTGTCTAGTTCGAGTTCAGGTTGCTAATTCGATTTCGGCTGCCAAAACCGAGTATTTCTGTATCCGCCGCGCACCCAAGGGACGCTTCAAACACCCCCCGACCGCCGCATTAATGATGCGCGAAAAATATTTCAGGGCATGGGAAGGTCATTTGGCGTGACGTATTCGCACTCGGAAGGCTCGCAGAGTGCAAATGAGCCGCGACTCTTGGCTTTTGCGGCGCCACCTAATTGGTAGAGTTGCGAATTTGTCTTGGCCACCCACGAATTGATACCCCTGAAAAAGTTATATTTAAAATTTGATATCAAAATTGAATATTTTTAATTTTATTTTTATTATAATTTTTAAATATAAACGAGAATTTTATTTCTTTCATAGTATTTCCGTATTCCAGTAAGAATTATTTAAAATGTTCAGTAAGTGGGTTACTAAAGTGGCTGCTAACGCCGTGTGTACAAACACGCCGCGTGCACGTCGTCCAAAAATGTGGCGCGTGCACGTGTGTTTCGGGCCAAAAGCGCGCGTCGGCAAGATGCAGTCGGTCCCAGTCGGTCGGGTGGATTTTGATCTTGTCTGCCGCGGGTGTTGCACCATCGGTCCGCTGGCTCCGGTCCAGCAGACTTCTCGAAAAACTCCCACTGGCAATCGAGGTCTGATCTGAGACCTCGAGCACATGCCAAGTGTCACGCGGATTTACCTCCGACTTCAACAATCGCAACGTCGGCTCACTTTCGTTTTATGAAGGATTTTTTTCTCAAAATGCTTTGAAGGAATCAAAGGCCGCGGATTGATTGCTGATCATCTTCACGTAGCTTTCATTGCTGACATTAGTCTGAAATTGCTGCTCTTGAAGGTTGATGAAAGTGGGCTTTAAAAAAATCTACTTAACTCAAAACAGAACATAAATTTCATTTTAATACAATATTATAATTTTTTCTTTGTGTTTTTAATTTCTATATTTACTATTATTTTTTTCGTGAATTAATATATAATACTTTTAACTCATGAAATAATAATTATAATGAAAAATAATGACAGCAATATTAATTTATTTTTAAGAAGTTTAAAAAGCTAAGTTGTAATCTATTAACATGCGTAACTTAATAATGATTATTATGATAATCTCTGGATAAGCTGATTTTCTTTCTTGTTCCATTATCAGATAATTTAAACAAGAAAAATTTATATGAAAGAGGATTTCTTTGCCTCAGCCGGCTTAACAGTCACGTCAAGCCGGTTGCATACTTTCAACTTACAGCAGGCGCCAATAAGAAAAGCTAAGAAAAGCGTCTTAATTTTTTTTGTCATATCGGCCTGTTTATTTTAATTTAATATTTATTTTAACGCCATACAAAAAATTAAAAATACAATTCGGCGCACCAGATCAATAAAATAGGTTGTAATTGAAGAAAATTAACAACGAGTTTAGATTTTCTCAATTCATCTTTAAAAGTTATATTTTTTATCTTGCATCTTGAATTTAAAAAACAAAATTGAAATGAATTTAACATTTCAGCTGAAAGCTCCGTCTAATCGCAATTTTCACGTATTTCAGATGCTCTGCTGGCTGATCTGCAGAATACCGTGAATCCTGGCAACGCAGGCAGTGGCTACGGATCTCTCAACGTCAATGGAGTTAGCAAGACGCTGTATGACCGTCATGGCCACTCGGTAAGACCCATTCAATTTTTACAACCAGTGCCAAAAATTTCATTCATGGAAAAAAATGTTATTCACTCTAACATCAAATTAATTTTTCTACCATTTTATTTAAAATAAAAATATTCAAGTATAAAAGTTTTCAAACTCTTTTGTGTGGAACTCAAGCATATACTTATTCATTATTTTATTTTTGAAGCGACGAAAATATTAACTCGAACGTAATATAAGATGACATCATTCATCACAGTTGTCATCCCGAAATTACCAAAGTCATAAATTTTGTTTTGACTCACTGATTGTCTCCGGGTTAAAAAGAAGCTTCATTTGTTGACAAGAGACGCTTTCGGCTGTCGTTTTCGCGTGAATCAGCCGCTCCCATGCCGCGTCTATAATTAAGTCGTGATGTAACAAAGGTGACGTAATTGGCGCACAATGCGAGTGCCGGCGAGATCCGCGAGATCGAGACACCACAGGGATAATTCTGCTGGTCGATCCCTCGACGCCGAGTCGCTAGATGGCTTGTCGAGTCCAAGCGCCGAGCCACACTAACTCTTTCGCTCGCTCCTCCCTTGGCCTGTCCGCGTTTCAAAAATACGGCATGACATCAAACACGCCGAGAAAGATAAACTCAGAGCTCCAATTCTGCTGTGCGAGCTGAAAAAATAAATAATCAAGTATAAGAAAATTTTTAAATTTTCCCAAAAAAACTTCTTTATTTTATATTTTTGGAATAGGAGCAAATGAAATTTGATTGATTTTTATTATTCCCATTTGAATGACCTTAAATCTTTTCACTGGGTCGTGCCAGTCGCGAACTTCGTCTATTTTATGGAGCACGAACAGCTGGAAGCGTTTGAAAAGTCGTTTCGTGGAGCGATGCGGGGAGCTCATTACCGACGGGAAGCCGAAAAATTAGCACGCGATGAGAGCGGCAGGGTGGCGAAAATAGCCCAAAAAGCACACAGCTTGTCAGAGGTCACGCTCGCCAATGGGGCTGGCGGCGCCCTCAAAAGCCGATATGCAATTCCGCCCACGTCGCCATAAATTGCTACTCGGTCTTTTTTCCGTCTGACCCATATTTATTTAAGCGGCACGCAACATTAGCACGACACCCCAAACAATATTTTGTGCTGTCGGGTGGCTTTCGCGCCGGAATTAATGACGTGTCGCGCCGCTTTTCGGCGTTTTTGACATCAATGGTGGAGCAGAGATCCAGAAATAGATCCGCCGAGAGTGTTGAGATGCATCACTGGCTGGTTGAATGATTGCTGTCGAATGGGTCATTGAGGATGAGAGGGAAATCGTTCAACGGGATAATATCTAAAAAAATCTATGCATTTGACAGCGGAAAATGTTCAGTTAAAGAATATATCGCTTCTTTTTCACGACTGTTTACAAGATCCGGTATGGTCTAGTGGCTAGGATACCTGGCTCTCACCCAGGAGGCTCGGGTTCGATTCCCGGTACCGGAAGCTTTTTGCGTTCATTTCTATCCGTCTTAGGTTTAATTAATAATAGAAAACTTGTTTGCGTTAAACTTTTGATTAATTTTTTTGTATTAATTATTTTTCTTCAATTTTTTTATATAAAACTTAATTTTTGGATTCCGATATTTTTAATTTTTTTTTTTTTTTTCAATAATTTTGCTACTAAATTGTAATGGTTTTTCTTTTTGGTAGAATAATAATTACAAAATTTTAATTAACTGTGTTACATCAATTAAAATGTGTTCAGTAGGGACATTTAATACCCCTTTAAGTATCTTATTTAGGTTTTTTTTGGCATTATTGTTTTCGTCACATTTTTTCTCTCTTTAATTTTTGACTTGATTCGTGAAGAATGTAAAAATGTGCAATTAGTACCAACAATAGTAAATGTTTAATAAATTTAGTAAAATATTTATTAAAATTTATAAATTAATATTATTAAAAATAGTAAATTAAATTTAAATATCCCTTTACTGTCCTGATCAATTTCAGTTTCTAATTTCTTTTGTTGCATAATCTGTTTTTAGACGCTTCCATCGCAGCAGAGGATCATCAAAGAGACGCTCACGACGTCGCAGGCAGCGAAAAACAACAACAACCTCTCAGAATTAGACACCCTGCTGCAGGACCTGAGCAACGCCCACTACGCAGGTGAGCGCGCCAATTTGGCACTCCGAGGTGTCACGTCACACCATTAATTATGACACCGCGTGTGATCTCCGGCATCCCTCACGCGTTAATGGTGATCACCCGTTTAAGATTTATTTTTTATTTGCGGATTTTCACCTTTGCCCAGCAGTTTCAGTCACCGAGAACGCTTCATATTTCTGTCGCCAAAAGGCATAAATTTTTCTAACTGTCAAGACACCTCCACTATTTTTTAATGAGGGGTTAAAAACTGTAAATTTTGAGACATTTTACATATTTAGGTTTTAGCATAGCCCAAAACAAAAATAAAAATTTTAATTTCTATGCAAGTTTGTTATAAGAAAATTATTGAAATATAATATTATATCTTTTTCTCCAAACCTGCAATTGAATAAAACGAAATAGGAAAGTCTAAAAATATCAAGTTTGGTGGTTGGTTATATTATTTTTTGATAGTTTCGATGAACATCCGTTTCCTGATTGATAAAAACGCTTTGAATTTCAGAAGGAGTGAATGGAGGCCAACGACCGCCTTCGACAGACTCGCTGAACCGGCCGACGATGGACAGTCTGCTGGACGAATTGAGTGCCGTGCCCAATGGGTGAGTTCTTTTAAATTCCTCTTGAAAAGCCCCAAGGGGTTTTCACAAGACACAAAATTTTCCACGCAGCCAAGAATATTGTTTTGGCCGCTCGAAAAAGGCCGCGCGCGTTGCCAACCAAAACATGAGTCTCGCAAGAATAGACTTTCACGGGACAGAATTAAAAGGACGCCTCATTTTCGCCGGATATTTGTTTTTTATTTATTTTGGGCCAAGTGATTGTTGCCGACGTTATCAGCGATTTTATAGCGCAATTTTATGGCGGGCAACGTGAGTCAGTCCGCGCTGATGTCACGTCGGCGGGGCCTCTTTTTTTATTTGGTGCTCAAATTGCGGGAGGGGCCGATGGAGCTAAACGAATTTCTCCCCTATTGTTTGGAACGTCACTTTTTATGCTCCGTGATTTTTCTGATTATTTTTACGCCTGCCGCTATGATAAAGGTAGTGTGATTCGCCCAGGATGTATAAAAGTTAGCACATAAACATGACCTAAATTAGTTTTAAAATATTAATTATTTTATTGAATTTCTTTATATTATAAGCACCAATTGTTTTTACAATTCAATAATAAATAAACCAATTTGAATTTGGAAATAATTCCATTGTCAATAGTCAATAGTTGATCTTCGGCAATAGAATTAACAATGTTTGCAAGACTTTTCATCACCAAAAGAGTGATGTCACTTGTTAACACGCGAATCCATCTTTCGCAATCGTTTCTGATTCCTTTTTGTTTCGCGAAATATTAGACTCATAGAATTTCATATTTAAAACCACCAAACTTTATCTGTGGTTTGGATTTTCCGTCTTGCACTGACCATGCGGATTTCCTTTCCTGTTTTTGATACATAAATAAAACCACTCCTTATTTGCGGTCAACCAGGCAGTCCACCTCAGAATTTCAAAGTGCCACTTTCAATAACATATTTTTTTACTTAAACCTTCCCTTGCTGCAGCCAAAAATCCACCCCTCGCCATTTGACCACCACAATCACCATCCAAGAGACGCGAACGCGTGAGGGTGGTCCTGTTGCCTCTACTGCAACCAGGGAACTGGACGATTTGATGGCATCTCTATCCGACTTCAAGGTAGGAACCGTTTCCATTTATTACACACATAATTATAATTATGAACGTGAACATACATATATTGTATAAAAACTTATCCTTTTGAAATTTTGGTAAAGTTTTATTAACCAGCGAGCGTTTGAACAAGGGTTGGCAACACAGATCAAACTAAAATTATGGAGGAGAAGAACTAATTTTAGATCAAACACTGACACTGTTCCAAAACTATTAAAATTTTTGCTCTCGCACGGACAAACGACTCACTATGTTAATCTTGTTGCACGTATCACACACAACACGATTCGCGAAGCACCAAAATTAATGCAGCGGTTAATACGTAAACACGGGGAACATAATAATTTAGGACGCGGTTGGCAGGACAGCGTAAAACAAAATTAAAATTTGGCATGCAAGCCGTGCAGCGTGCGGCCAGGCCGGTGTTGATAATTTGGAGTATTTTTGGAATGTGTGTTTGGTGGAGAGTTTCTCGAGGTGGCAGCTTTTCAACCTCAGAAATATGGCCCAAAATTAATAAATAATGTTGAAACAAAATTGTATTTTTTTGTGATAACTAATTCAATGTTTTTCTTTTTGTCCCTAAAAAGAAAATAATTTCCCCCTCGAGAAAGCTCAATTTCGTATTTTTATTAATCAAACCTGATGAGTGACGTGCGTGTGCAATTAACTTGCGGTCATTACAAACGTCCAGCAGACTTTCTTCGAACAAGCTACTCACTCAATTAGCATGTGAGTGACGAATGCACATGTTGAGCTGGCAGGAAGCCCAGGTCATTGGCAATTTGAAAAATGGTCCCTTTGTCGTGTGCAAAATTTTAATACGTCGTTGCGGCTCGCGAGTGTTTTGTGTGCGGCGAATTCGTCTCGGGCGGCCGCTCAAATCCGACACGGAAAAGGTGGACTTTTAAGATGTCAAGCTTTAATTAGGCGCCGTTTACTATTTCGGCTCGGACGTGTTTCGAACGCACAAAGAGCGCTTTCGAAATTATTAAGTGTCCGCTATAAATAACTCGGGTGGACAAAAATTAGCTTAAAACTTATTTGTGGACCAAAATAAATTAATCGCAGCAAATTGGGTGGGATTTTTTTCCAATCTGCAATAAAATATCGTGCCAGGATTGCAGCTGCTTCTCGATTGCATGGCCAAAGTCAATAAATTGCCGTCGACAAATTGAAGCATCAAGAGATAATGTGCACGATTTTCGCCAACGTGGATCTCGGAGCTGCTAGACTTAATTAAAGTTAATGCCGCCGAGCAGAGTTTGTGCGGCGTTGGGCGTTTGTTGCTCTTCCTTTGACTGGCGCAAAAATAAGTGGCTCAAGCCGCGCTCGGAAATCATTTGTTTTTGTCGCTCGGCCCGCTCGTAAAGTGTTGAACAAGATTTAAGATGAGTTTAAAAGCTGTGAGGAAACTCGCCGTTTTCACGTGCCCCGCGAAAATGGGTCACTTTTTCATTCAGTACTAAATTAAATTCTCCTAATTTTTGTCCAGTAGCGTGTCGGATACGTGACACTTGGTGACTCATTCATTTCGAGCATTTTTATACATACCATTCCATTTAAGTGGCTCTTTCGTAAACGGTCAGACGGAAAGTGCCGCATGTTATTATTATTCCTAATGGTTCCATGCATGCAAACAATGCGTCGCATGACTCAATATTCTGTGTGATTGTTATCATCCGACGGGCATAAGTGCAGCAACGAATTAAAAGCCGTCGCGATCGACGTGCCTCGCCATAAAAAGACAAACAAGCGGCCTTTGAGCTAGGCCTTCCTGCGCGCACTTTGCTCATCTCTTTCGTCGTGCCGATGCGAAAATTCCGCGTTTAATCGGCTGTAAAAAGGCGATAATTGCAACTCGAAACATCCGTCCCACTTCAATGAACAAACAAATGAATAAAACTTTTATTTTCGATTTCATATTTTGATATAAGCTAAACGTTTTTTTTACTACAAATTTTGCCATTCTGATTTTTAGGATAAAATGAAATTTGCGTGAAGCAATAATTTTCAGCCCAAGAGAAACAATCCGAGGGCGTGTTTATACAAATGTAGTCTCGCGGCCCGCCAAAACATCGGCGAATCCGAAAAATGATAAATCGAAATTTTGCCCCGGTGCCAAAGCCCTTTCAACGCGTCGCGCCGACGAAATCCAAATAAGTGAAAATCTGCGCGGGGCCGAAAAGTGACCCAATTGGCGGTTTTCGAGTACGGCGGCCCTCTCCTCTCTTCTTATTTGGGTCTGGAGAGAGCGCGGGGTGCAAAACGTGCGCGGCCGCAAGATTAGTTTCTGGGAATAGATGCCACCTCCGGAGCTCTGGAGGGAGGTAGGGCGCACCGCCGCAGACGACACCCGAGGCAGCGCCGAGCCGCCGCTCACAAGCCGTCCGACCCTCCCGGCGAACGCACCGACCTCACCGCCTGTACAATTTTAACTCTTTTTTTTTTAATCCGATTTCGTAGTTCATAGTCCCTTCTTTGAACGCTCGTTTGGTCCCTTTGCTAATTTCGGCAAAAATATTTATTCTTCCTAACTTAATCTTGTAGTCTTGAGTTTGCAGTATATTTTGTGGTATTTTGATTGTGTGGAGACTAATCGAGGACACCCGTCTAATCGACAGATTAACGCAAGCACTCATCAACACCAAACAGTAACCGACTCACCTTACGCTAAACCAAACAAAGCGTCCGCTAAAAACCAATTGGACTCGATGCTTGGTAATTTGCAGGCCGACATGAGCAGGCAAGGAGTGAACACCACCCAGAAGGGATGCTGCAACGCGTGCGAGAAGCCGATCGTGGGCCAGGTATACGATTGGGGAGAATAATTTTTTCTTGAATTCTAATTCGGAGAGAATCGAATTTATTGAAAATTATTGACAGGTCATCACCGCCCTGGGCAAGACCTGGCACCCTGAGCACTTCACATGCAAACACTGCAACCAGGAGTTGGGCACGCGCAACTTCTTCGAGCGCGACGGCGCCCCGTACTGCGAGCCCGACTACCACAACCTCTTCTCGCCGAGATGCGCCTACTGCAACGGCCCCATTCTTGATGTACTAATTTATTTTTTTTCCCATGAAAAAACCCCTTCAGCAAGCCTCTTTTTTAGAAATGCGTGACGGCGCTGGACAAAACCTGGCACACCGAGCACTTTTTCTGCGCCCAGTGTGGCAAGCAGTTCGGCGACGACGGATTCCATGAGAAGGACGGCAAGGCGTACTGCAAGGACGACTACTTTGACATGTTCGCGCCCAAGTGCGGAGGCTGCAGCCGCGCCATCATGGAGAATTACATTTCGGCGCTCAACACCCAGTGGCACCCAGACTGCTTCGTCTGCAGGGTAAGTTTCTTCCGGCGCAGGTTGGTCTCTCTGTTTCTGTTGTTTGTCTTCCCTTCCCCTTTCCACTTTGCAGCTCTTGCGAATTTTTTTTACCTTTTCGCATTAAAGGACTGCAAGAAGGCGGTTTCGGGCAAGTCTTTCTACGCCATGGAAGGCAAGCCTGTGTGCCCAAAATGCGCCGGCGTCGAGGACGACGAGTGAATGGAAATGACGAGCCCCCCAAACTAAAATGATGCCCCCGACCCCCCCAGACGAATAAAGAGTTCGACCCCCTGAATCAGCACCTTGAGAAAAATAAATATTTATGCTCTTCGAAGGCGAAATTTATTCACGACGTTGTTGATATAATTTTAAGATTTTGTTGAACGTCAGCAGAGGTTATGGATTTTTTTGATAAATACACTTTTTGGTGGCGGAACTTTTTTTGCCGTGCAGTTGGCAGTGTGCGAGGCTATATGTGTCATGTTATGTAAATCAATAAAGAATAAAAAAAAGGAAAAAGAAAAAAAAACAAAACAAAAATACTAAAGCAAAAATCAGCCAGGCGTACTAGGAGACACGTGCGCACGTTGCGTGTCTCGCTGTCAGACGCCTAGGCCTGCTGACAAATTTATGAATTTATGGGCTTAAAAATGATACATTTTGCTATTAAATTCCAAATAAATATAATTTTATGAATTATTTACATTTTTTTAAATTATCCACACTTAAAAATCATTCTAATTATTTAATGGAAATATTAAAAAAAAAGTTAAATAACATGACACAATGTAAAACTTTCCAAATAATTTTCATGAAGAATTTTAAAATTTACTCTGTATAATTTTGTAGTATCTTTCTTTCGAGCCTCATCCAACTGCAAGCAATCAAGCATTAGTCAGGACAAAGTTATGAAAGAAACTGGATCTGTTGTTCCCATTAGCGCGCTTTCAGCGCCTCGCCTTTCCAAAAGGGAGAGTGTTATCTCACTTTCGAGCCAGCTGCACCGCGTGCAATAATTTTGCATGTTAATTTTCCGCCCCAAAAGTTGAGCGGACGCCAACTAGGCACAAATATCATGCGTTCATTGCGGCCCGATAATATACACAGAGCGGCTGACGGACTGAGAGCAAGTGTGGTCGGTTGCATCATAGCCAAAACACATGCCAGCAGGCTGGGGCCGCGCTTTTTTCACACTTTATGGCCGATATTTTGAAACCGTATCAACAAGATGAGTCAGTCGTGTGGCCAAAGACGTTCACTAAAATGATTTGCAGATAATTCCCTTCTGGAGAGAAGGAATGGTCGTAAAGTTTTTACGGCTGCAAATTAGTTTTGGAAGAAGGTGAAGCAATGAGGCCACTCGAAAATGAATATCATTTCTATTTTTTATCTTCATCCATGTGAAAAATGAGCATAACATTTTACTCTTGAGGTGCATCGAACTTTACTTTTGACCCCTTTCTGATGTATTTGGCATTACAATTTTAAAGCCGAGTTTTCTAGATTGACAAATTATGTGTTTATCTTACAGGACTGTCGGCAACCGTTCCACGGAGGATCATTCTTTGACCATGAAGGTCAACCTTACTGCGAAACACATTACCACGCAAAGAGGGGATCACTATGTGCTGGATGTCATAAACCCATTACAGGTGAAAAGCCTTTTAATTTATTTTTTTTTTTTAATGACGCGTTTTTAAATTTTCAGGACGTTGCATTACTGCAATGTTCCGAAAGTTCCACCCTGAGCATTTTGTGTGCGCCTTCTGCCTGAAGCAGCTCAACAAGGGAACTTTCAAGGAGCAAAATGACAAACCGTACTGCCACTGCTGTTTTGAAAAATTATTTGGGTAGGCCTTAACAATGAGAAAAGCAACGATTACGCAAATTTTTATCTTATTTGAGGATTTTTCTCTCTTGCATAGCCAGTCCTGTCAAAACGCACCTTTTGTTTTCATGTTCGTTCTTTAACTCTCTTTTTTTCCAAATTGCCTCGCAGGGGTTTTGCAATCCTGATCACGCCCGAACAACAAAAATATGTCTAAATTCCCACGGCAGATTGATGAAAAGTGTAAGTCTGGATGCACTTTTTTTTCCATTTTGGCTAACAGTTTGGATCAACACACCCATAAATTAATTCATTAAATTTTTAATGCACCCACGATTAGAATAAACAGGCTTTTGAATGACTAGTTCTCTTGGACAACCTTTTATAGCGAGTAACTCCTGACACTTCATTACATATTTTATAAATTGTGTGATCATCGCAAGATACAAATTGACATCTTTAGTATAATGCTTTTTAATCAAATAATATTTTTATAGTTGCATAGTTAATATTTCTAATTCTGTTCACAAATATTTAAGATGCCACTTTGTATCTTGCAGTGTAAATACCTCATACAGCAATGTGCACAAACCAATATCGTCCGTCTTCCTTATTGTATCGTCCTGTTTTTTCTTGGTTTTGTTTTTGCCTCCTTATTTTTGGGAGGCAGCAAAATTAATCTCAAACTGAAACCGACTAAAACCAGATTAATTTTGCTGACTCTATAACGGTTGTGGATATTGTAAAAAGTCTGCTAGTCTGGATGAGTTTGTCTCACTTGCAGGTCTCCTAGAAATGTTGTACTTTTTTAATTTGAAAGCACAAACAACGCCTACTGTGTGTCGTACTTTGGTGAAAGTGGCAAAACTGATACAAATATATAATACACATTTTGTAATCCTTGATTTCTGGGTAATGGCCTCTTAACTTTCTAATTGTGTTATGAATTTGAAGAAAAAATTAATGTTGCGTTGCTTGTATAAAAATCTGGTCTGTACAAAGTATAAATCTATTCGGATGAAGTGACCGAAAGAATGGTAAATCAAGTGGAATGCATCGGTTTGTTCTGATTTTACAGCCGCCAATGCAGCCCTCTGCAAGCAGGCAACCAACCAGGCTCGACTTAAGCTGACAGATCAAAAGATAGAAGCGCTGTTATAATGTTTATCAGTTCTTTATGCCATACATACATTTTATTTTCCTGTTATAAATATTTTAACGCCGACCAACTAGCAGCGTATACCTTTTTCAATAATATATTATTTTAATGGTTTAACAATTTAATTCAAGTCGCACACGATTTTGATGAAACTTGGATTTATGAAAGAACTGTGCACAATAATGACCCTGGCTGTTCAGCCGCTATAAGCTCGAATTTTGTTGCCAGTGCCATGAGAAATTTGAAAGTCAAAGAAAGGGCAGATTATAATATGTTTATGTCAATTTTAATTTTATTTTGTTTATCAACTCAAAACATATTAATTATGCTGTTGTATCAAGATGAGAGCAGATGGTGCAAAGAAAGTGCAAATTGGCGCGAGAGTAAAACTTAAATTAAAATAAGAAATTTTACGAAGGTGAAAATGCTATCCTGTTTAAGGGTTATTTTTAGATCACTAATAAAATCATCAAAGTAGCTCGCGTTTGATTAGCGACCCCCCTCTGCACTTTTTGAATGAATGGACGAGAGAGTACACAATTTTGATTAGAACTGCAAAACTTTTAAGAAGAGCAAGAAAATTTATGTCTGTAGTCAATCAGAGGTAACAATAAAACTGGATGTACATTTTGAAGTATATATTTTAAGATAATATTGAATGGGACTAAAGAAATATTTACATTTTGTCCTCTCTTCCTTGATGTCCACTCCGCTGCGAAACTTTTCAAAGTTTTGAATTAAATATTATAGCTGCTGAGAGCGATGTAAAAACTATATACCTGTCTTCAATTGCAAAATTTTCAGTGCCATTGTTATGAGCCTAGTTAAATTTTTTCTTGATAAATTTTGCTTATGTAAAGTTTGGTCGATTCTGAATGACTCTTCATGAACTAATTATGGATTAAGATTATAATGATTGAAAAATAAATTTTTATCGTTTAACAGTTAAAGTTAGTAATTTTATTTCTATGTGAATACCTAATTGGATCCATTGGGTAAAAGAAAAGTACATATTTTAATTGAAATAATTATTATTTTATTCACAGAAAAGGCAATTTATCATTAATCGTGTGTTTTTACAATATTTTTCAATTTTAGAGAGCAAATTGTATTCATTTCAATAGACCATGAACCCAAAAAGCGGAAGGACACTGTTTACCAATTCGTCCAAAAGATGCAAAATTGCCATTTTCAATGCGCACATCGATATATAATCACGAGAAACATTTCCATTTTCTTTTTAATTATTACTTCGTACACCTTTGATCTAAAAAATAAAAATCTTAAACCATTCAACACTTTTTCTCATGAAAATCATTAGCTCGTGTGAGTGTTGATTTAACTCGGTAAAAGGTGCCTATATTTGGATATTGAAAGACTGGGCCGGCGCACAACTTACATACGCGCGGCCGCTTTCGCGAAAGGTAAATGGTCTATTTGAATAAATTTCGCTACCACCCAAGTGTGAATCGTGTGATTTCGAAGGGATATATAATTTTTTTTTTCATGTCGGTAAGATGCATTTCCAAGCGCAAAACAACAACAACAATTAACAACAACTCTCTGCTGATCGTCGGAACACACTTTTGTACCACTTGCATAGCAAATGCAACCAATGCGAAAGGTCGACGGACCGATCAGTGGCGTGCCTGGAACATTATAATACGCAACCGACAACTTCTATATAGGGCAGGCACACCACCGTGTCTCTTCAAGGAAAATCGAGGTTATGTAGCAAGGTGCAGGAACCGAGTTCGGAACAAAGCTGGCTGACCCTGCTCTCGACTGCTGGAAAAATTTGTTTCCACTTCGCAGAGCAGCCGAGGAAGGTCATTTCCAAAAATAAAGAGAAACAGAGTAGAAAAATCTTTGGACTCTTTTTGCAGTGTCGTTTTTTTGTTTTAAATATGTGAGGTTTTTGCTGTACTGCATGCAATTTTTGCGACCTACTGCCTGTACATACTTGAGACGCTAATTATCCGATTACAATTGTGTTTTGCTGCCTTAAGAGTAGTTTTACACATTCAAACTGATTATTTGCTCTATTTTCTGCTGGGGGATGAGACAAAATTTCCCTTACACTTTCTTGCCGTTCTTCCACTTTTCTCTCTTCTCGAAATAAGAGAAGAATCTTGCTGCTTATTTGCAAATTACAAATTTATTCTCTGCTCGTTTTCTTTGATTAATTTTCTCTCTTCCTCTCTCGTTAACTGCGGAGGATGCACTTGCTATTTTTGGACAAGTAACGATTTATTCGCGTGGGTGATTAATTCTCACTTAGTTAGCTCGTCTGTTTATGAGACAGATATTCAGGGGACCAATGAGATTAAGCTCTGTAAAATGAAAAAGAAAGAATAACAGCCAGGGCACGTTAACAATTACGTTTGTTAGTCGAGAGGCACATTTATATTATTTGAACAAATATACATTGCTATATAATTAAAGAGGTGGGAGCAGATTTGGCTGATGCGTTTGGCAAACTTTGGGAGATTACGCGTACAAATGGTTATTTTAAGTTTGACATTTAAGTATTGTCATGCAGTGTTAAATTGCCAAGGCAATCACAAATCAGTCAAATCTCCACCACTTTTGAAAGGAATAGTTTTTGGCAAGAAATCGACTTTTGCAGAGCTGCACGTCAAAGCTGCTCATTAATTTTTGCCAAAAGTTCTGCTGACTGAAATAAAACAGTTTTAGTTTCAGCCAAAAGAAAACGTTAGCATTTTAAAAATATCACGCCTATTCTAACCTCAGGTTAAAGGAGATTCTATCGAACTTAATTGTAACTAATAATTATTTATTGGCATTGTAAAATAATAAAAGTCTTGACTTGCCCTGGTTCAAAATAAAAACGCGTTTTTAAGTAATTAAAATTAATAAAAAATCAGATCAAGAGCACACGACAAAGCCTGTTGAAGAGATGAGCAGACTTGTTTAAAGAGAGAGTATGCAATGCTCGGGCGGGATTTACACTCATACAGTGTGTGTCAGTTTTGTGATTATAGTTTTTAGCTGCTGCCGGGACGCGCTACACGGAATAACGAGACACTCGGCTCTCGTCGCACACAAGAGCACCGAGACGAGCGTTCATCAATAATGGACCCACAAATATGCTACCACTAGAACTTTGATTCTTCCCCGTTTTCATTTGCGAAAAGCTGCTGACTCTGGCGTCTCGCACTGACAAGCAGCTCTTTCCATTCTCAATTTTACGAGTTGCTTCTTTTTATATTATTAAATAGGTTTGGTGTGCTGGCCTCGTGCTTGCTCAATCCAGTTTGTACACAATATACATGATTTTTGTTACATAGTGTGGCCGCCGGGTTTCGAAATTGCTGGCCGGCGCATCGTCGGCTGCCGTCGCGCCTCAAAATGCAAAATAAAAAATGCACAATAAGAGCGGTTGAAAATGAGTTTTTGAGTAAAAAATGGGAAGAAATGCAAATCAAAAACTTGTTTGAGATCCAAAGGTTGAGGAAAATAAATGGAGCTGAGAACGGAGGCGCGCGGTGATCGAGTCGGGCCAAAGAAAAAAACCGGGCGGCCGAATCTGCGTTAAATGTGGTGAAACTCTCCTTTCTATATCCACACTAGTACAAAGCTGTTTAGCGGTTATTCAACTTGAGAGAGATGAAGCGCACTCGGCAATGACCACACATGGCACAGTCTAATCGTCTGTCCTTCACTTCTTCATTCTAATACCAGGATTCTTTGCGCTGAGGGGTTGGCGCTGAGGTGTCGATTTCCTCCTCATTTTCCTCGTCCTCGGACTCACTGTTGGCGGCCTCGTCGGCGGCGCCGCTGAACATTTCACACGTCATTGGCGACTGCAAGTGTCTGTGTGGGATTACCTCGCGCTCTACAGGCGGACTCCAAGAGCCGTCCTAAAATAACAAAGACAATTTTATAATTTAATTTGAATGAAAAGATAATTCAAGTCGATTCTTATTAAGAAAAAATTAAAATCCAATTTTAAAATAATTTAGAAAAGTTTTATTTCAATAAAAGGCTCCTCACCTGTAAAGCCGAGGCCTCATCTCAGGATTCTAACGAGCCACCTTTGCCTTTACGTCCCGTGAGCGAGCCGACCAAAGACTTGAGGGTGGCGCCGAGACCCTTTCCCGTCGTGTTGGCGGCTTCGGCCAAACCCTGACCCAGTCCGCTGGGGTGTGCATCAAGACACTTTTGATACCTCAACTGAAAGTGTCACACAAATTAAAATCTTGACACCTTTGAGCAGTATTTTTTCTTGTATACTTTGCATGCAGCCTCTATTGTTTTGCACAGAGCGCCAGACGACGGCTCACAGTGGAACACGTGAGCAATGAATAAGTCTTGTGCTGTGTGCATTATGAAGGCACACTGCTTCACATCTTTGCCGATGCCCAGGAAAGACAAGTAGCGCACGCGGCACTCGGTGACAATCTGCTCATCGTCCTGAATAATTTTTTTTGCCTTAGTTTTTAAGATCAAAGGGTGAAGTATTTTTTTACCCCAGGCATGGAGATGGAGATCATCGAGGGGGCGACGGCGACGTTGACGCTTTTCCACTGCTCCTTTGGGTTGGTGGTCACCATTTTTTCAATGGCGTCGTTCAGGATTTCCATTCCTGTGGACTTGGTGACCTGCAACGCGCCCAGGTAAAACGCCTTCAGCACCTTTTTCGGCTCTTCCATCGGCGTGGGAAAAGATTGAGCTAGATTTTTTGTTCAATTAAAATATCATTCAAAATTTACAAGGCGAGTGAAACTTACTGACGATATTCTGACCATTCCTCGGGTGGAAGCGCCGGTGCTCAGTGGGCAGGTTGGTCGGTCTGACTGCGAGACCAGCTCGTCCAGGCCCAACTGCGCTGATATCGATGGGTTTGGCCAGATTCTGCTGAAGGGAACGTTCGATCATGATCTTCTTGCAGATGTCCCGCAGCGTGTTGGCGATCGTCCGCGCGGGGATGTCGCAACGGAAAACATGGCACATGTGCTTCCGTGTGCCTCTGTCGCGGGCCACGTACGCAAAATCCCTGAAAATATCCAAATTTAGAAATATTCCACAAATATATAGAAATAAAAACAAAAATTCCATGCGGATTATATTATTGTAAAATAATTCAAATATCATTGATAATACAAAGCAAAATCTTTTACTTCTTTCAACAAAGGTGCTGCACCCTATTCTAATTTGAGAGGGTGGTGCTTGAACCTTGGTTAACAAAAAGCACTGCTGGTGCCAAGAATTAATTAAAGTGTTCGTCCAAGGTTAATAACACACATCTGCATTCGCGTGCAATCGGAATTTGCAAAGTCATATATCTAGTTCCGCTGCAAATCCACGCGGCACGCGAGTCGGATCACGAAATGCAAAATCTTCATTTGCATGATGAATAGCCATAACAATAGGCGGCCACTAATAGCAACGCACTAAAGGTTAACGAGAAGGTGGTCAACGTCAGCGTGGTTGGATTTTGCTTGGTGCACACTAACTACACAATCTCGCGATTCCGTGCAGAAAAGCGGAAAGTCAACGAACTGGTGCGCATGCAAATTGAGAGAAAAATGCAAGATATGCACGATCCAATTTTCTTTTACCTTTCTCTGTAGATCCAAACGGTACCAGAGATAAGAGGACACGAAAGCAATTGCATTAGATATAAAGATAAAGTCATTGTAAACGTTTTTCTTAAAAATTTCAATTGCAAAAATATGGCAAGGATTTAATAAAAATGAAATATTCCTACCTTCCATTGTCCCGTCCAACGCCCCACACCCTGATTGTGTGAATGGGCTGTGTGTTGAGGACAGTCAGGTTCTCAGGGTCAATCAGCTTCAGGGCTCCTTCGTCGAGGTCCATGAACAAATCTTTGCCCTGATAAAAAAAAATTGATATTAAAAATTGATCCTGATTAAAAATAAAAATATTCTTACATCTCCCCATCGTCCCACAACGTCCAGCAGGTCATTCCTGCCGAGGGACAAGTCGACGATGCACTTGTTGACTGCCCGGCTGCTCCTTTCAGGGGTGAGATCTTCCTCGGCAATTTCCACCCAACCCAGGGAGCGAACTGCGAATCTGATTGACCTCTCTTTGGTCTCTGGCTCAATTCGGGCAGGGTAGCTACGACGTCTGAAAGAAAATTGCATTCAATTTTACGTAACTCTCAATTCTTTTGCAGATTTAAATTTTTTAATTATAAATAAATGAATGCACTCACTTGTATGCCATTTCTTCTCTTCTGTCCTCTTTCCTTTTTCCGCCGTCCTGCAGATCCTCCAGGGCGGAGCTGGTGCTGCTGCGAGTCACCCCGGTGGGAAATGGCATCATCTGAGGAGGGTAATTTTAATTAAATTCGCGGCGTGTGCGACATGAAAGCAATCTCACGTTCTCGGAGTCGCGCAGAGTGACTTTCTTGCCGTCCACCTTCTTGTCGCTCTGAGGAGGTTCTCTCTGAATTGTGCCGCTTTTGATATGCCAGAAGTACGGACCGTCATTATCTGAAAAGCGACGAGTGTTTGCAATGAAGCCTCTTTTCGCTCTGAGAGCGTGTTAAATAAATACATTCAAATATTTACTTGGTTTTATCATTCTAAACGACCTGGATAAAATTTAACTCGAGTAAAAAAAATTAAGAGAAAAATTTAAAAAATAATGTCATCCTTTTCTTGAAATGAATTTAAAATAGTTTTATTTATAGCAATAATTTTGCTCTTTTGGATTTTTGTTTGTTAATTGCTAATTAGTTTCATTTTTAAATGTAAAAATGCTGACCTTCGTGTTTTTCCCAGCCAGAAGGAAGGGTCTCTTCAGTCTCGTCTTCGTCCTCGGCGTTCAGCAAGGGCCTCTGCTCGGCGGGCTCCTCGTTCTTCCAGTTGCGCTCGCGCCTCTTCACCGGCACGGCGTACAGCTCGTCGGCGTTGATCTGTCCGGGCATGTGCGGAATCTCGCCCTGCTCCTCCGGCGAGCTGAGGTCCATCGACTTCTCCGAGATGCTGTCGCACGCCCGCTGCGAATCGAGCACGTTCTCGATGAGGTCGGGCCGCGGACTCGAGCGCCGCTTCTCCTCGGCCCCGGGGTACTGCTGCGGCCGGCGGCCCATGTTGTCCAGTCCGGCCTCGCTATTTGTCCTGGGAACAAAGCGCAACAGGCGTGTGTAATAAAAACAGTTATCGAATTTTGACAAAAGACAATGCGACCGGCTGGGAATGGGAGAAGGGGAAATTTATTATTGTTCTGACCGCGGATTATTGTCGTAAAACTGTTTTCAGTTGCCTGGGAAATTTTGAAATTTGCATATTTATTTGATCATAATTGCAGTCATTTTTATGTGCAAGGAATTTATTTCATCTACGTCATGTGTGAAACAAAGAGGGAAACCTCATACAGAAATCATAAACTTTTCAATCCCATAAACAAACTTGCAATCTACCAATATAAATATCAATATTTTGAAAGCAAAACCGATTTAAACAGGAACTTTTAACCAAAAGAAAACATAGTGATATTTTATATTAAAAATAAATATAAAAATAAAATAATAAATTTAAAGAATATCAATTAATATGGCTGCAAGTTAAATAACTTGAATTTTTATCATAAATTTAAAAGCATGCGTGTGTTTTTAAATTTGTTATGTGAATTACAATTTAGCAGTGTGAATAAGTTAGTGAATCAAAAAGTTAGCCGCTTAATGAACGAGTCTGACGCAGCTAACACTGCATCAAGCGGAATCCACACACCTCTGAGAGAGTTACACAAAAGAGCGGATGAACGAATATTCATTTCATTTCGTTATCCATCAGGTAAGCAAATCTCGGTCGGATTTCCAGCGGCAAAAGGGCGAGAAAAACTATAGCCGAGGTGAGCTCGAGGAAAAGCCTTGGCAAAATGATGATTTTCATTTCCTTTTTACACCACCGGCACCACCGCAACGCATTAAACGCGTTAATTAAAAATGAGCAACGAGCGACGCATCCATTTGATGCGCGACAACGTTAAAACTATACATTAACGCGCTAAATGGGATCAGGCTGCAGCTTTTTTGTGTGCGCCGCGAGGACGCTTTTGTGTATGTTTAATGCACAATGCTATACGTACACTTGTATTACCGCAAAGTGACCTCCTATGGCTTTTGTGCCGAACCGTACGCAAACAGCCGTTTGTTTCATTTAATTCCCAGACTTGCTCGGCGGCTTTTGAATTCTCGCTCATTTATCGTCGTCCGGCACACGCGACGGGCGGCGTTTTTGTAATTAATATTTTGACACCGACCCGCAACAACAACTCTATTAAACCAGGACGGATATGTTTCATTTATTTAAATTATTTTAACAACTTCTTTTGCTTTCCATTATTCTATTTGAAAGTAAATAAGTATTCGCACTTGGTGACGAAATTCATCAGAGCATGTAAAAATTCAATAAATATTTTATTTATATTTAGGCGCAACGGAGAGAGCACATTTGAATATTTCTGAAGGCTTTTGTCTAGAGTCCACATGACAAGTTTTGCATATTAACACGCGACTTTTACACATACTTGGCCCCAAATACAGCTTGAGATATCTTTATGATGGTCTGTGTCCTCACGAAAGTAGGTTAAGTTGCAATAGAGCACATCATTGAAAATTATAGGAATCTATTTAGCAGTGTCTAGCTCAAAAAAGTGTCAATGATGGCTCTGCTAATGGTGGTTAATAAATCTTGTATAATTATATTCATCTGTAAGGATTAAGGATCTACTAAAAAAGGGGTTTAGCTAAATTTTAGCAATAGAGAGGTTTTCGCTATTCCGACAGGATTTTTTTCAAAAAAATTTACAGATGAACAAATATAAATTGCTCTAATTTGAACCCAAATACAAAATAATTTATACTCCGCATAATTATACTTTTAAATTAAAATTGCTTAAAAAAAAAAATAAAATAAAACAATAGCAATTTTATTTTTAAATAAACTAAAAAACATATTCAACATTTTTGTTTTAACCACAGAAGCAGTGTCAGAAGTCAGAATTAACTCATCTGCACCCTCTTTCCCTAGACCATAATCGAGTTGGCAGGAGAGAGGACAAAAGTTAGATGCAATCCGCCGGGACCGAAAAGTTTCTCGGTTGCATCAACTCTTTTTTTTTTCTTTCATTCCAGACCTCACTCTTCTGGCCCACTTTTCATCTCGACGCGTCTTCATTTTGCTGAGCTCTGAAGGGAACAAAGTGCTTCGATTTTAAAAAGCAGCTTACACACACTGATGCGTGCAAAAAGCGTATGTGTTCAACATCCTGTCTCTGCCGGCAGAAAAAGCTGCATTTAGGGAGGTGTCCTTTTGAAAAATAACACCCAATCTGCGCGCGAAACGAGCTACAAACGCACGATTTTCGCAGACTTGTATCAATTTTGGCTGGCAGAGAAGCGAAAGGTCGAAAACGACGGTGCGAAATTGCGACGCGACGTAATAGAGCGGGCGGTCTGTAGAGCAGCGTGTGCCATTCAACCTTTCCGTATTGATCGCCTGGTCTAAATGCACACACACGAGGGCGGCCATTGCCGGCTGCGAAAAGAGCGTTTGCTGCCCACGGACGTACGCCCTGTTCGAATATATAAATCTCACTGCCGTCGGCATTCGGCGGCCGAGTGCGGTTTGCCTTTTGGCGAAATAGGTACGGAGCTCGCCGAGAATGTGTTTGTGCTCTCGGGCGAGCGTTGGAGCGCGGTGGTTTTATTGATTCGTTGCCGCGGCACATTTTATTGACCCTTCCAGACGGCCGAGTTTTGCTTTTACAACCGACAGACAACACAGGCAAGGCTAGTTTTCGCGAAATTTGCCACCGTTGAGCGCTGACGTACGCAACTGGAAATAATAAAAAAAAAGAGCAAAACAATTTTCCCAGCTGTGCATAGTGTTCCCAGTTCCATGAATATAAAGTAGCTGCTCTTTCTCGACACCCTTCCAATGCACGCATCTTATTATCTCATTTTTTTATACACCTCAACGTATATAAATTGAATTCTAATGCGTTCTAATGTTTGAGAATTTTACCCATAAAAAATAACTTACATTTAGAAATTTATTATAAAATTTTATGCAACGAATATCCGGATTTGTCATTGCCACACAGATCAGATGTCATGTGGCCCCTGTTAGAATGGGACATATTTACATGCAAACAAAAACAAACCCTTTACCAGAAGCATCGCCAAAATTGGCGCACCATTATTATTAAAAAAACAGCAGTGGAAACGAAATCGAGCAGAACACCGCAGAATTTACATGCACGAGAGACGCCCCTTAGGAGAATTGAGCTAAGGAACGCCCGAATCAAATATTAAAACCGCCAGTGGCGTCAAAGAGCGGAGGTCAAAGGTCGTCAATGTTGCGCCACAATTGCAAATTCCGCCAATCCACCGATCGATAATTTGCACAAATTTATTATTTAAGAAAGAAAATAAAACTCACGAGAGTCATCTGGATTTTCCTTTTCGGTCCTTTTTCCCGCTGGATTTTTCGTCGGCCCTCATCAGGGCGTCCCTGTGGCCGAAAGCGACCCGCAGGTTCCTCTCACAGGACCGAATCAAAATTGGCCATCTCGTGGCAGATTGCGGAAGTTTGAAAAACGAAAAGTATCCCCGGTGGCCTTCTCAAGGACTTCAGGGTTGGTTTTTTGAGGTGAACGTTCGAGGCGCGAGCGGCGAACGAAGGTGATCGCGAGATCCTCGGGCGGAGACTGGGCCTCATCCGAGGAAGAAAGAACGAGCGCTGCGTCCGTCGGGCCTGCTCGGAACACTCCGCCGCCGCCGCCGCGTTACAAGAGAGACTCGGCGGAGAACGGCGGGGACGGAAATATTATTCAATTCTCGCCCACTCGCCACATTCCGCCGCACTTTTTGTTCTGCCCGACCTTTGTTAATTCCCACCTTGGGTGAATTAATTAGACATCTGCTGTGTGTCGTGTGCGGGTGGGGTCGAGACGCTTTTTATGGCGTTCTCTCTGCAGCCGTAAAAGGCAAGGCCCGACAGGGATAAATAATAATAGCACCGGCCTATGCACGAGTTTGTTTCATATTTGATGCTTTGTGGGTGGAATTGGTCGGCGTGTAAATCAAATCAGATCGATATGGGTCTTTTTGTCTGGCAAATAGCAAAATGGGAGAGAGTGAATTATGAAAATACAAGATTATTCAGATTGATTTCTTCTGAGGAATGTGTTGGAGCGAAGAGATGTGGAAACCGCGTTGAATTGATTGTTATTGTGATATTGTGCGCGCGTTTTAATATTATACCGAGAGAGGCGGGGAGCATTTGTGCAGTGCCGCGAGAGAGATAAAAACCGACTCTATGTATGAAGTTATTTAACCATGAAAAGTGAAGGGCATTTGGGAGTTCCTCCTAATCAGTTTTGCATTGTGGACCTCACCGGGACACGGTACATACAAAATTATTTATTTGTATCCTGTCTGCGTGTGAGTGCGAAACTGGACTGACAAAGCCTTTCAAAGTCAGCGTTTTAAGGCGCGCAATTAGTTGCTGTTTTGTTTATTATCCAATGCAAAATCCCGCAATTAGAGTGAATTAAGGCGTACTCCTTTCTTGAAGGACGAGGCATAGAATTCGTGCAAAAAGCACAATGCCCACGTGGGTGGCCTTTACAATTTTGGTTTTTCTATTTAAAACAAATATTTAAAATTATACGCGTACAATTGTAACTAAAAAGTTTCAATACATTTAAGATTTGAAAGATATATTATTTTTTTTAAATAAATTTAATTATAAGATTTTTAGATTAAAAAATATTATGAAAATATTAAATTATTTTGAAGCCTAATATTTTGTTATAAATAATTACTAATTTTACTGTATAAATGCGTAAAAATAAATTTAATAGTGGCAAATGCTCTCCATAAAATGTATCAAATTATGATTGGGTTACTCCTTACTCCAGAAAACGTATGAAGAGTTGTATTGGATGTATTAATTTATATATTAATAATTATATGATTCAATAAATAAAACATTTATTGCATGAGATCTCTTGAGGTTCTGAATACATTTTAATTGAAGGCATTTTAAAAAGTAACAGATGTTTCTAAGTAAATATAATGAAAAAACAATTTCAATAAATTATTTTAATTAATTAGGTATTTAAATATTTGTTATTAATTTATTATTTATTAATCAAAAACTAGTTAACAAGACATGTAAGAGAAATATTAATATGATTTTTTAACGGAGAAACTATAAAAATGAAAATTTTTCATGAGAAGCAAATCAAATTGGCGCAACACGATACGCGGAAAAAATTTTGCTTAAGCCGTGCAATGGAAGGTGCGTAACTCACCGTGCTCTTCTTGTGATTGAATAATAATTCGAGCGAGGAAACAATATCAGTTTCATATAACACGCGCCGGGAGCCTTGACTTTGCACCAGTTTGAGAGAGCTACATTATTATACACGGCTGAATATTTAGCGAGGGCGTGTTCGCATCTTTGACGCCCGCCGAGAATGAGGCAATAATTCTCGGGCACAATACGGCTCACGGTGTAACTAATACACAAGGCACCGAGAATAACAAATTCGCCTGCTTGGCAAGGCGGCGGCGTCGGAGAGAGCTGCTCTCGTTATCGATTGCTCTGAATGCAGCAGCAGCACCGTCGTAGAGCAGTCGTCGTCGGCACTTCTTGTTCGTCAGCCCCGAGAGCTAATTTAATTTGCGCCGCTTGCAGATAAACAGCAGAAGCGGCTTCTTCTTCTTCTTCGTCTTATGTTTGCTGGCAATTAGCACTGCGAATAAATGCATTCTCTAAGAGCTTCTGGCAAACACGCTTGCCCCGAAATCGCTCCCATGAAAGTTGGTGTTTACGACCCGCGGCCAGACGGTTTGATTAGCGTCAACGCCAGTTTAATTATTGCACCCGCGGAAACGCAGAGAGTTTTGATAGGCGCCGCTTTTTAATAAACTTTAGGAAATAATCAGCAGCAATTGGGGCGGACTGCTCTGTTGTTCCAAATTGGAGTTGCTCAGAAGTTTTTAGAGATTATTGTTTAGAAAACTTTTAATACTCTAAACTCACGGTACTGCACGGTAAATGATATTAAAGTGCTTCCCGTTGTTGAAAATTCTGTCTCACAAACTTTTTAATTTTGTTAGCTTCAATTTCAAATTCTGTAAATCTCCCTGACTGTCCATTTTTTGTTTTTAGATAACTCTTATAAAAAAGTTGAATGTCGCTTAAAAAAGAAAAATATAATGCAAAACTAAATTTATAAAAATAAATAAATTTATATTCCTGAAATATTGAAGTAAAAAGAATGAAAATATTTTTGAAGTTTAAATAATTGGCCGAGTCTGCAGAATTAAATAGAGTCAGGATTCTGCAAATATTACTAAGAATGTAGCAATAAAGCTGTTTTGATCACTTTTAATTAAGGAAATTGAATATAAAATTTCAAATTATAAACGATTTTATCTTGAAACTTTATCCATATTTTGTTTCTATTCAGAACACCGTTGCGTGGAACCTAATTCCAGTAATTAAAATGGTGATAACAATACTTCAGCTTCAGTAGCCGCATGGTGTCGAGTTGCCCTTTTGTTTTATTTTTATATTTTGAGCGTCGCTGCAGAGGCAAACTTTATCGGTTTTCAGCGCATGGCTAACGAGAGAGTGCCGGGTGGATTTTTCATCCCCGAGCCGCGAGGGCCGACGCAAATAAAGCAAGTAGAGGCGCGCACGGCCAAGTATCAGCTAGCGTAAGTATGCAAGAGTCGTCGAGGGGTTGTTTATCAACCTACATAGCGTACGTACACACGTATGTATTTACATAAGACAAAATATACGCGAGAAAAGTAAGGTTTCCTTTCTTGGCTGAGTGTCAGCGCCGCCGGCAGCCTTTTCCTCGGGCAAAAATGTCTAGGGCGGCAGCTGGAGAGTGGATTTGCATAACGCGTTGTTTTGCAGCTTTTTGCAAACGAAGAAAAGGTCCGAAAATTGGCACGACTGATTTTTTTCCGGGCGTGAAACTTGGGGCTCGTTACGCTAACGAGGTCGGGAGGAGTTTCTGGGTTAATTTCCTTTTAAAAATCTCAGAGAGAATTAATTTTCCCAGGGTTATTTTGCAGTTTCCGTGCACAAGTGCATACTAAGAGCTTTTTTATGCCGTCAGGAGTTTCGAGTTTCTTTTCTCTGCAGTCAGGATTGAGTTTATGCTGATTGTGCTGCGCCTTTTCTCTTTTTTCTTGCGGACCTACTCTGCTCGACGTGCTCCTCTCCTACCAATATTAATAAAAAACTTTTCATGCATGCCGGATGGGACGGCGGGTGCGGAAAATATTGTTGCAAAAGGAAAAATGGCCCGTGCGAGTGGGCGAACTTTGCTCTAGGGGATCGTTCGACTCTGTCAAAAGTTTGGAATTTTGCTTGGTGACGGATAAAATTTTGGATCCACAAAAGTTTGAATATTTTTAATTCAGCCGTGTCGGCTATTTTTCCCAAAACAAGAAAGAAAAACTCCTACTCGCTGCAATAGAGATAGCACTATGGTGCATTCATGATAAATTAACTCTGATGATGCATTGAACTGGTAGAATTTATTTTTATTTATAAACTTTCTAAATATAGAATTAAATGATTGATAACAATTCAATTAATTTAAGTACAAAAAAAACATTGAAAATGAATTTTAATTGTTAATCAAAATATTTAAAAATGTATTTAAATAAAGAAATTATGTTGTATAAGTTATACAATTTGAATAAATGTTTAAAAATTTTTGTTTGTAAAAAAACTGTTCAATTTTAAAACAAACTTTATTTTGTTTCATCTTCAGGGTACACATTAAATGCCAGCAATCGATTTTCCATTGCAGAACAACTTTACTGCCATTTCTCATCTCGACCGCGAGCAAGAGGCCGCACAAACAAACGCGCGCGGTGAATTTTTCTTTTTTTCAAGATGCAAAGATTCAACGTCAGAGAACGTTGGAGAATCCGGTGCACGTGTCGCGCGGCACGTTTCCCATCGGCCGCAATATGAGCACAATGTATAATACGGCCATATTTTTCCACACAATCGAGTCAGCTGCAGTCCTAAAGTGGGAATAATAACGACAGAGTATAATATAAAATATTGTCTCAAGCCGCCGAAGAATTTCATGATTTTTCTCACCGACACTTTTTAAACTGTATAATCTCTGATGAAAGCGAATACTCTCATTTGAACGCGCAGCGGAAACGTCTAAATAATGCACGCATTATGTGCCTGCGAGAGAGATGAATAACCCATTCAGATCCACCCGGTGAGAATCGCCGGCGTTTCCTATCAAAGCGGCGCCACTTGAATAATTCAATGAGTTCGTTTCCAGGCCGTCCAATAAAATTCCATGCAGGCGAAAAATGACGCCCATTTCATCAGTGATTGATCGGCCGCGATTTCACTGAAAGGGTTAACGCAATTTGAAGCGATTGCATCTTTTGAATGGAATCCATACCGCGCCACCTTTTTAAAAGAGATTTGGCGAAAGTGTTTCCGCCCCGCTGGGAAAATCCATCCTTGCAAAGAAAGTCGAGATTAGATTTTTCCTCGCGACTGCTCTTTTGCAATGTTAATTCGATTTATTTCCGTCGCACATTGATCGATTTCGGACTCTGCATGCATAAAGCTCACACGTGCGTGACGTGAGCAAATGATAAAAAAAAATTGTCTCCAATATTGACTTGTAAATAAACAACAATCTCTTACAAAATAATTTCTTTGCATGCAAATTTACACCCCTTGACCTAAATAAAGAACGAAATCGGAAATTCCTCTAGACAAAATTAGAAAAATCTCTGACTGTGAGCGGTGGAATGAAGGAGAATGTTTGAAGCCCCAAATCCATAATAATACATAATTTTTCGCACTAGCACGGCTTCCTCGTCACTGCTCGACCAAACTCGGTCTGAACTCTCTCGCTGTGTGGAAAAGTTCAGCATTCCCCTGTTGAATTATTATATCATTCTTATAAGGTAAAATTGCGGAGGATAACTTTTCCTCTTTGTGCTCCGCAACTTTTCTCGTTAGCCCCGCTTAAATATTTCTACGGGAAATTCGCGACCGAGCGCTTTGTGCTTGAAATTTTACGACGAGCCGAGCAATTTCAAATGGAAAATAAACAGCAACATTCCGCTCATGCACGCTATGCGCTCGCGGAATAAAAGCGTTTCCTCTTTCAACTTTTCTGCCTCGTATATCAAAGTGACTCGCGAAATTGGGTTAACAGTCGACTTTCCGAACAAGCCGCGATTGCAGCATGAATGGTGGTAAACACTGCCTTCCAAGATTGTAGAGATGCAAGTTTGCTTCCACCAGCCATTCTCAGTTAAATGATAATTTAAAAGTTAAAAAGTCACTTACATATTAAATAATAACAGAGTGCAAAACTTTCCGATTTTCAATTAAATTAAATTGCTACGTCCATTATTTATACAAAAGTTTATTAACTCAAATTTACTTGAGACTAGGTTTGTAAGAAATTCAAAAATTAAAAATTCATGATGTATAAAAAGAAATAAAGAATTGTAGAATTTTAAAATATGAAAAAAAATTTCCTTGTTATTTCAATTAAAAAAAACCAATTATTTAATTTATTAAAATATGTAAGTTCAAAACTTAAATAAGTTTATCAATAGTATTAATTTAAATCTAAACTTTATTTTAATCCATTTTTCACCAATAAAGTTACAATCTTCAGAATCCGCTGGCAGCAATTAATCTTTTTTAATTAAAAAATTTCTTTGTGAGTGGATATTTAAACAATATCAGAATTTAACTTTACATTCTCCCATTCTTTTTGATAATTTGCATTACAGTTGAAGATAAAACAATAATGAACTGACCTGTTATTTTCACTGTCCGGCGACTGTTCAGCGCCAAGCAAGACGCACTTTAGGGTGGGCCCAGCGCTGACGTCGACGCCCATGGCGCCGATGTCAAGGGCGGCGTAGTGGCGCCGCGCTCCGGCGCTGCCACTGCCGCCGCGGCTCTTCAGGTTGCAAACCGCGTCTAACTCGTGGTAGAGTTCCTTGTAAAGGGCGGCCGCCGCCTCGGGGTCGTTCGAGTTGAGCGCGTCGTCCAGACGCGCTGGGTCCAGGTGGTAGTTGGGGTTTTCATAGCTCAGCAGACCGTTTTCTGCAAAATAGATCAACTACTTTAGTGTATCGTAAATCAGGACGAATGTGCTAAAAAATAATTAGTTGAGGTCCGTTCTGCTCCGGTGAATTTTAAAAGGCGGTGCATTTGTGCGCTCCGGCGGATTTCTCGTCTAATTTGGAGATTATGTAGAAACGCGTTGTTAATTATAACTGTGGAATTTATGAATAGTAAAAATAGCAACGAGTTTCCGCACTTTTATGATGATGAAAAGACCTAAAGTTAACCATTTCGGCTCATTAATTATATCTATTTGGAATTTTTAATTACAGGGTAAATTCCAAACATTCTATCAAAAATTCTTCAAAGAAGAACGTTGATTGATATAAATTTACAACAATTAAAAAGCGGGCTTAAAATACAAGATCTACTTGATTAAATAATTTTGCATAGCTTGGAGATTGACTTTGGTAATACAACTTTCACTTTAAGTAAACTCTCTAGCTTTTTAATTTGTTAATTACTGCGAAAAATATTATTTTGCAACGTTAAAAAATATAAAAACGCTTTCTGTATAATTAATAGCACTGCATGAAATTTGAGACTCGCAATCTGTGGTGCTTTACCTGAACCATCTGCCACCCCGAAAGGGAGATCAAGTGAGGGGTCAGATAGCAAGCGATTCAAGTTGGATTCTCGCCCCCGTCGAAGCACGAGAGAGTGTTTAGCAGTTTTATGCCGGGGATAATATAAACTAATACTTGGCCGAGGGTTGGGAAATTACTGAGGTAGCAGCGGCGGCGGCGCGAGCGCTGCATTATGGCTCTCAACGTGCGTGTCTTAGAAGCCTAAAAACCAGCCGCGGATCAATGAAACGGGCGCCGGATAGTCTGCACAGATAAAACCTGACGCCAAACACCACCACTTCCAGTCTGGCTCGATTTATTTATCGCCGCTCCGTCGTTTCCACTTTTCCGACGAATGACGAGAGTGCCTGAGAAAAACTCGCCCATTTTCCCGCAACTTTTTTTTCGTCGGACGTTCAACGTTATTAAATTTCAAGCAAACTTTTCGTTTTCACCTCGGCGTGCAGATGCGAATATGGTTTTTCCGCGTGCGGCCGAGCGATCGATTCTCGCGGAAAGTACCTTGCACGGACGAACGAACGAACGCTTTTATTTCACCCTATGTTTGCACCGTAATATGACTGCAAACTATACAAGTTCATTACGCCTCGCTGCAATAAACATTGGCTGGGCAATCCCAGGCGGAAATTGAATCACTCGGGGGCGGCTTTTCCACCCGTGAAAATTGAATTGGCGAATTCAAGTGGCTTCCTGCGAGAGCCTCTTATTCAGAATATTTATTTATATTTTCAAGGTAGATTTTTATTCATGATTTTTGATAAAATGTCGTTTGAATGCTTTTTTGAAAAGCTTTAAATGTCACAGACCAATGGAAGAATAGCATCTTTATGAGCGATGAAAAAAATCCAAAGATTTCAGAGCAAGATTAATTTAAATTGTGTAAACATTATAAACTAAGTTGTCAATTAATAAGTTCAGAGTTAAAATTACTTTAGCTGTATTTTTCTTGTGCTATAGACATAATCTCAAATTTTAAGAACAATTTTCCTAGTTTCAAGATGATTCAACTTTTGTTTCGATTGAAATATTTTTTATTAAGTTGACTATAACTTCTTACAGATTAAAATGAAATGAAATAGATTATTAGATTATGAAATCACAATAATGATCCATTAAAGTAAGCATTCTATTTAACTTTTTGTTAATTTGTCAATAATTTGTTTCTATAGTTTCACATAATAAAATTATTTAATATTAAATAAATACGTTCAGCCAAATTCAAACGATAAATATTTAAATAATATAATTGATGAAAATATTAAATAATATATAATTTTATAATATCAATTATGGATAATATAAAATTGTACATAATAATAATTAAAATAATATTTTTATAATAAATTAAAGACCAATTTAAATAACACATGAAACAAATATGTATTAAAATGCTGACAAAACAGCAATTTTGATCACTTAAGTTTGTTTTGCACATACTTGACGATTTTATTCTGCTGTACAATTGGGTGATTTTCTCACTAGCTTAGAATGCGGTGTACTTTCACGTGCACATAAACTCTTCTTGGCAATTAATCTCAAGCATGATCCGCGTTTCAAAATGCAGCAAACATTGGCGTCTGTGCAAGAGAGAATTATGGGTGACCTGTGCCAAGAGCCACCTTTCCCATGCAGCTCTGTTGAATGGCGCCGAAGTTGCGAAACGCGGATGATAACCGAGTATCAAATGGGCAGCGTCCCAAAAACAAAACGGGCCGCTGAATCAAACATGAAACCGGAATGGACGTCTGCCAACGTGTCTGAATTACTGCGAGACACGTTTTAATTTGGACTGTTTATTCCGCAACAACACAATTTCTCGCGAAAAAAAAATTAAAAAATGCGCGTTAAAAACTTTTATTTGCCGACAAGAGCTTTTAAACGAAACGCGCAGTTGGAGAGAAAAAACCAACAGCAGAGAGCAGCAAGGCAGATATTATCTGCTGAAAAATTCATTTTAACGCCGCTTGCATAATGGAGTTGTGCAGACATTTGTCTTTTTGCGCCGCCGGAATAAATTGAAAACGAGCACGGCGCGAAAAAAATGAGAGGAGCAGCGCACTTTTCTTTCTTTCTCTCTCTCGTCGTCGTTTTGTATGACAAATTCCGGCGCCGAGTAGCGCGGATGCGTCAGGTAATCGATTTCCAATAGCGACGTGACACGATTTAAAAGCTGCCGCCGCTTTTATTGCGGGGAAAATTCGAAAACGCGTCGAGATAGAAAAGGCGGCCGAGCGGAAATTTGATCTTCATTCAAATTTCGAGGCAGAACAAAAGAGCAGGAGATTGGCACCGCAATAATCATACACGGGACGTGCGTTCACAGGCTCCGTCCGCGATAAGCGCCTGCTTTTTTATTCGGCCGTATGTGCAGCGTCGCCCTTTGTGCAATTCGCACCACATTTTTCATCGCGAAACTTTCCCAGTGACTGGAAATCGCCCCAGGCAAAATATACGTTTCTTTTTTTAGGGAAAAAAACGCTCGGCCAGATATCGTGAAATTTTTAAGCTTCAACAATGCACCCTTAAAAAGTAACTGACGCACCGCTCTTTACAGTCTGTTGATGGGGTCATTTTGAAAGACGAGAATTACTTTATCAAAAATAATATGATATTTATTTAGAACAAAATCTGATGTAATATTCTATAATTTATTTTTAAAATTTACGTTTGGGAAGTAAAAATATACAACTTTTAACTTTTGAGAATCCTTTGAATTAGAACTGCTATCAATTTTTTTTGGTTCTTCTGAATTTTATAAAAATCCGCGAATGTTTTTATTCTTGAATTTTTCTTACAAAGGTTAACCAAGTTTAAAAAGAAATTTATGTGCGACATGATTTAACTTTTTTTGCAAATTAATCAATTATCTAGATATTCATTCCAGATACATTTCTTGCATAATCAATTAATATAATTAAGAGAGCCAAAGTGGCTGGTACAAATGTCTATTATCTGTAATGAATTTGCTATCTGATAATTGAAGAGCACGTCATTTTAAATAGCATTTTAAACATTTTCATTTGAGCCATGTTTGTAACTAAAGGTTTTGTAATTATTAGCTGAAAATAATTAATAACAAAATTGTAACTATCAATTTAATATAAATTGCCACAAATATCCATATATTTTTGACTAAAATAAAGTTAAGAAAAACAGTTTTTAAATATTTAAAATGCTAATACAAATTAAATATTTAACATTAATTTTAAATTATCAACCTAAATTCCTCTGATTAGCGGATCAAGCGTTAACGTATGACCTGCAAAAGTCCTAAAATTCACTACGTTTTTTTCTCGGGATAGCCACGTCTATATAGTCCTGGCGGAATGACGCACAAAGGCGCGCCACCCTCTTGCGAAATACGTTTTGAAAAGACGCGCACGTTTGTCTCGGGGTGCTCGCTCGGTCTCGTCGCGGGGCGTCGAGAAGAAAATAAAGAGGGCAAGAGAGGACTTCATAATATAAAAAATGTACATAATCGTAGTCGTAAAAGTGAAGAGGAGCAGCGTGGGCCGATGTGTGTTTTTGTATGTGTGTGCGAACGAACGAACGAAGAAAAGGGGTGTGCATGCTTCTGGTTGTAAAAACGTAGAAGGTATGAAAAAAAAAAGAAGTCGGGGGTGCTCTTACCGAGAAAGACCTCCTCATTGTCTGGCTGTGCCGGAGGGTTTGCCATGCCCAGGGACAAAAGGGAGCAGAAAGGGTTCTGCGTTTCACTGATGCCCAGGCGCAGGCTGAGGGGCGACCTTAAGCCACTGCCTTGCAGCATCTAAGCGACACCGGCCGCCGACCAGCTGCCGAACGACCCTCGCGATGACGCACCCTCCGCTCACCACCACCGTCCTACAGAGCAAACCAGCACCTGCTTTAGCCTACAACGAGCCGCGTGCACAAAATGTTAGGGGGATTAGGGGGCACAAGTTCTAAATTAGAAAGAAAATTGCATAAAAAAATAATCACATTTTTAATTCCAGTGTGCAATAATTTCCATCATTTTGAGTGGAACTCAAATTCAACCATAATTTGGATTGTAAGACCGAAAGTTATTAAGATAAGGTCTTTGTTATTTCTACTTGAGTTTCACTGTAATGATAACACAGTGCTGAGGTAATGCAATTCATTCTTACAAAGATAAGAAGGGAGCTCGGAAGGCATTTGTGCTACATGGACTGCAATAATTATTGTAAAGCATGCAAGGCGGTGCAAAATAAAACACACTGAAAAGTATTTTAATGAATAAAATAAGAGAAATATTTTTAAAAAGGCTGATGTTTTTAACGTGCAAAAATGAGCGAGTATAATTATAGCAACTTATGTTTTTTTTTTTTAAATTACATAACTGAGAATGACAAAAAAAGCTGTAACGTGGTCATCTTTAAATTTCCCACAGTTTTAAGCAGTTTATTTGCCATCCTAAATTTAATAATGTCTTCATTGATTTTAACATCCTATTTTTAATAATTACCCGATCCTTACTTATTATTGCCGAATTTGAATTTTTACAAGCAAAAAAACGTTTGATCCATGAAATTTTAATTAAAAGTAATTTTAAGTTGCATAATAAGATATTTTATTTAATTCTTAATTCCAAATTTAAATTTACTTCTTCCAATAAGCGTTGAGTAGCATCTTTGTCATTGCATTTAGAACAAGTTTTTATCCATTTCTCTAATCAATTCCCCAATCATGACCTTCATTTCGCGGCTGAACAATTCGTCCTCCCTAAAGGCCTTGATCGACCTCGCACGCTTTTCCGCCACGTTTTCCTCGCTACCCAGCAGCTTGAGCACGTGTTCCTCGGAAAGTTCGCCGTCGTCGGGTGGCGCCGTGTCCTCAACGAACGCCACCGCGATGGGACACATGGCCATCCCGACCAGCAGGCCGGACATTCTAGTTTCGTCGTATCCGGTCATAAACTGCTCAAAATTGGTCGCGTCGGGAGTGACATTGTTGAACGTGTTGAAAGCGTCGAAATACGTTCGCAAAAGAGACTCTTCGTGGACGCTGCGGAAGTGGCCTTTGGTGCTGATGTAGAAAAGGAGTTGCAGGTCAAAGTACACGGGGGCGTAGCGCATTACTTGGAAGTCGAGGAGTCGCAGGTCGAGGGGGGCTTGCGTTTTGGGGTCTGAGCGAAGCATGAAGTTGTTCGCCCAAAAATCGCCATGACACACTGCATTGATGTATCTAGTGCAAAGTATTATTATAGGTGAAAAGCTTTTTATTCTAAATCTTTAAAATTGTTTTTGAAAACAGTTTATGATATAGGTTATGCAACACATTTTATCTTTTATCTAACCATCTTTTTTTATCAAAGAATTAATTCAGTCAATGAACAATTTTTTTATCTCTTCAATTGAAGCACTTCAAATATTTAAAGTTTTAATTTTTACCTGGGATTTGCTTTATAAAATTTAACCAAAAACGGCCACACGTTTCCCTCGAGATCATTCAGCCAATCAGTATATTTTTTTATGCACTTCGGGTCATTCTTGTACATGCACTCCATTATAGGGACAATGCTATTCAGCAAACTGCCGCCGACCATATTCTGGTAAGCGGTGGTCCCCTCGATTTCCAGACGAATGTCCTTTAAAAAACATTCCGGCGCCACCTTGAGCCAATCAAAACCCTGCGAAGAAGCGTGGAATTTGGCCAGCTCACGCATCACCATCTTTGCTTGCGCCAGGGTCATGACCTTTTTTATATATTTTTATTTTAAATCGGATGTAATTAAAAAAAAAAATGCTTCTTACTTGCTCTCTGTACTCGGAGAGATTTTTCGTAAGGTTTTCGAAACCTTGCAGAGCCAAGTCTTCCATCACTATTGTCCCACTTTCGTGTGCAAAGAAGCAGTTGACGACCTTCACATCAGGAAATCTGCGTTTCATGAGGGGTAGGCATTTGCGATAAAAAGCCACCTCCTGGTCGAAAATCTTCATATTTTCAACGATTTTCTTCTGGATGTCCAACAGAGGCAATTTTTTCACTACGAAATTGGCCTCCTTTTCTTCACCATCGACTTCGCACGTGGCCCGTACCCTGAGGACGCACGAAAGGAAGCCCTGGACGGCTTCAGTACCTTTGACAATGTCAAAGTCAATCATGTTGGCTTTGGGGCCGTGGATCGACTTCAGGGCGGCAATAACGTCACCAGGGTAGAGTTGGTCGCGCAGAGACATTTTGCAGTGGAAAGAATTGTCGCAAGTAGAGAAAGAGAACGAGTGGTGCTAAAAAGTATGTAATCTTTTATGCCCCCATCGTATCTTATCAGTGGGGTTTTCGATCGCGCCAGACACTCTTAAATTGGTCTGGTAGGTCTAGACTGGGACTGGGGTCAAGTTTGATGATTGTGTAATTTTGTTTATATTTTTATTTAGACAATGACTTGCTTAGAAACAATATTTAGAAAACTGAACAAATAAAACTTTTCTTTTTTTTAGAATTTATAGCCACAAATTTAGAGCAGATTTAAATTTATTATGTGATGGAGATAAGAAATTGCGCGAGTGATCGCATTATTTTGAGTGGTAAAATTTTATTTGCGATAAAAGTAATTATTTATCGCTCTAGATGATGTTGTTATTAAAAAAATCAATTGATCTGAAGGATTTTCAAATCCACCTTTCAAGAAAACAATTCCAAAAACCATTATCTCGTGGCTCCCAGCGGCTTGTATAATTTAATTCGCTCTCATCCCCAAATGCAGTTAAGGCCAATTCCCACTCTCCCCGAGCAGCCTTGAAAAATAAAAGCCTGCCTTATCAGGCCAACACTAAATTCGAGCAGCCACTTTCTCCCTTTGATCTAGGAATTTTCAAAGACCTAATTTCCAGCTCACACTCTCGGCGTTGGCGCCGCTGGATATCATCATTAATTATTCATGGGTATGCAACTAGCGGGGCCGGCGCGATGGGCAGGTTGCATACCCGGAGATGTACCCTTGCAAGTACACGAGAAAGTGCGGTTGCGGCGAAGACGAACAACTGGGTCGGGCGGACGGGAACAAATCGCTCTGTTGGTGCAATAAAAAATTGCTGGGCATTTCGGCGCAGTAATTGTAAAAGTTTCAAGAAGGAAAGAGCACGAAGAGTATTGATCCGGCATCTGGTGACGGCGGAAATACCAAATGCTGGCGAGAAAAGAAAGATAGCAGAGAGAATGGAGTGGAGCGTCTCATTGTAAAACTTGGCGCATTCGGGTCTGAGGAATTTAAATATTTAAATAATGGAAAGATCTCAACCTGTATTAGTAGTTTCAATCTAACAAAGGGCATCAACAAAATTTAATTTCTTATCACTATTGTGTACATGAAGGCCCAGAACTATATAAAATAATATGTTTACTTATTTATAAACCCTTTCTAATTTGTAAAAATATTTCTTAAATATTAAATATCAAAGAAAATTATTATTTTTTAAAGATAATTAATATTTATCATAACTATATAATAATACCTTATATAATTCTAACGATAAAGAATACAAACTTTTTTAAAATTAAATTTAAAATAATAATGTTATTGCTTTTAAAATCAATGTTGATGATTGAAACTTAAGTAGCGTGATTGCATAAAAATAAGGTAAAGAAAGAATTTGTATTGCCAGATTCCTTTTAACGCAGTCTTGAGGAGCAATCGCTTTAGGTCCAACAATCAAATAAATCCTGATTTTTTTTTTTAAATAGAACAAAAATTATTCCCATGTGAATAAGACTGAATAAATTCAACTTGAATTGAATGCGTCACTTTCCTCGCTTTCCCACAGATCAATCTGTGCGGAAAAATCACTGGGGCAGTCACCAGATCGGTGAGGTTAAAGCCGGCCGAAGTGGAGCAAACAGCAATCCATCAGGATCCTGTCAAAGCGTGGGTTGTTCTCCAGTCACGAAACCCTTTTTCAGCTTTCCATTTTATCGTGTAAATTTTGGAATCGAGGCGATTACAAAGTAAAATGCAGCGTTATTATTCGCTGCTGTCGCGGGGTTGACGTGCGCCGCGGGGGCTGCCGTTTTCCGTCCCTTGGAGTGGTCGGGGCTGGTATCGACAGGGCGGCCGTCGGCCTTGGCCACCAGCCGACGTCACAGCAGCGATGGCGCACATGCTTGAACTTTTCCAGTCGCAACACCGGGGAAATAAATGGATCCAACCGACCCGGGTGAGACGCCGACCCGGCCGGCTGTTCGCTCGCTTGCCAATTGAAACAACCGCTTGACCTGTTTGCCAGCATTTTTTGTTTCATCATTTTTCTAGCAATAACTTTTAAATTGACAAAAGTTTGTTGATTCTCTGATGAAGGTGCACTAACAATTACTGAGTGTCAACAGAATTTCAATCATTTCTTTTCTTTATAATTTTTTCATTTTAAGCCACTTTTGCATAAATGAGACAAAATTAAACACGAATGTGTTATTTTTTTTTTAATTTTCAAAAAATTATCAATTTGAAACAATTATTTCTATTTCCTATAATTATTATTATTGCAATTTGATGTAAAAATTAAAAATTTCATGAAAGATAAAATAGCTTAATATATTATTTTCTTATAACAAAATTGTATTCTCTAATTAATCCGCTTTTAAACGAGTTTATTAATTCCCGAGTAAATTAATGGCTAGTTCAAGTAAGCTATGTAGACAAAAGATTTTACGGTACAACCAAGATTTAATCGCAGTTTAAGCCGAGCTGCATTAAGCAGCCGATTACTCAAGAGGCAAACGATGCAGTAACGAGCGCCGTAAAATATCTCGCGGAATGCGCGCACCTGACTAAACACCGCGGGCTCAAATTTATGCAACGACACGAGCAAGAAATGAATTTGCCACGCGCGCGCGTTATTTCTGGATCTAATTATTTTAATAGAACTGTCATCTGCATATTAATGGGCTCGTTTCAGAGATATTTCGGTCATTTGCATAATTTATTGCTATATCTGGCGCAGGCACACGGTCTGCGAAAGGCAAACTTTTGCACGACGCCTTTGATAAATTGCAGTTAAAAAGAGTCGTAAGTTTTTCAAACCGTTGTTTTTCCAACGACTGCGAGCAATCGGCGATTCTTTGTGAAATGCTTTGATTAATTGGGCACAATTTTGCCAGAATAATACATATCTTCTTCAGGCGTAACTTTACAAAACTTATGTACTAAATTTACCTAAATGTTACTCTTCTGATATTGAGGTCAATATTAATCAGCTTGCTTTCTTTATTGGCCATGATATTATTTTTTTTGTGCTTATGTAAGAAAATTTTAATATAATTTCATTTTATCAATGGACATATTAAAAAAAATAATATAATTTGTACATTTTATAATTTTTAATTTTTTTTAAATTTTATATAATTTTTAATAAAAAATTTTTAAAGTTAGTCAGATTAACTTGAAAATCTGACTACGTTTGAAATATATTTTCAATATTATTGAGAAAAATAAAAATATAATAAGTAAACAAAGAATCAGATACATTATAATCACTTTTAAGGCTTGCACCAGTTCATCTAAGTCCATCTTCATTTTATATATTATTCAATTTTAGCTCAATGTTTATTCTACTCAAGTTAACACAAAAAATTTGAAAGGAAATAAATTAACAGAAATGGTAACACAACTACATAGCAGATGTCTGCTAAAACGCCCGACATCAAAAGAGACACAGTGGCCGCGGTGAACCCACTTTGAATTGTTATTGAAATTAATAATGAATTAACTATTAAATATGTAATAATAAAAGTAACAAATAATAGGGCTTTTTCATTTTCATCATACGAAGCTTCTAATAGCAATTGTTGGTCATTTCGCACCAATCAAGTGAATAGGGCAGGCGATCAAATCTCAATCAGGTGGTGGAAAACCAAATGTTTGGGTTGTCCCAATTTCAGCCTGCCAGCCTTCCTTCCATGCAGCCTAATGAGACGGCGCGCAAACACACATCGCAGGCGGCCGTTTTCTTTTACGACTCATTTTTGTCACCCTTTTATGAACCCGAGACTGCCCATCACTGCGCCCCGGCCGCCCTTGCACACAGCGCCGAGGGGATGAGCTCGATTATTTAGAAGGTCTCCTCTCCGTTTATCGGGTTACGCAAGCGAGCAAGACTAGTCAGTCGTGGGGCCTGTATCCGTGCAACGCGGGTTGCATACACTTGCTGTTGTGTGCATCGACCCGTGCGATTTGTGTCGCACAACGACACACTGCCATTACTTGGCGGTGTTCGTTCGTACAGCTTTGCCCCCGGCTGCTTGGTTGGATTTTTTTTTTGTTTTTTTTGTTTTTTTTTTTTTTGCTTGAGTGACTTTTTCCTCCGGCAATATCAATTTTGTAACATTTCATGTTTGGCTAAAATAAGTTATGAATTTACAAAATTTAAAATCAGGCTTTATATAAATATTTGACGAAAATAACATGTCAAACTAAAAATTTTAATATTTTTCAGGTAAAAAAAAAAAAATAATTTTGCATTAAATGATAAATAGTTGCACGCATTTAGCTTTTAATTAAAAAAACCTCTCTAATTCTAAAGTTTTTTTTTTATTAATTTCATGGTTTAATTCTAGTTTAATTAATATATTTCATGAAAATGATTTAAAAATTTAAAAATTATAAATCCCAGAGCAGATGATTAAAAAAAGAGGAGAGATAAAAAATGACGCTACGATGACAAATTGAATTCGTCCCATTGAACGCAAAATAACAAAACTCTGCTCCAACCATTTTTCATTAATCTGCTGATCGACGCAAAAAAAGGCAGAGTGGATGAGCGCACCCCACGTACTTTTTTTCACTTTTTCGCTGCCATCGTTGGCAAAAACTGCGCCACAAATTTCCACCCTCCGTTCTAATTTGTCAGAGGCGCGCTTCAGTGAAATAAATCCGGCCTGGGAAATTTGGAAAGGTGCCACGCCGAGGACAAATAGCCCTTAAGTGATAAACCGGCCGCTTTTCCGTGGGCCGATTTGGAAATGCATTCGGATCAATCTTCTATTCAGGGCGATCTAATTGGCGGATAATGAGGCTGGCGACCGCATGGAAATCTGCTTTTCAAATGAGCTGGAGTCGTCGCGGCGCCGAGCCAACCTGGCGCCCGATTAGCGCTCGATATTCTTGCAGCGCGCACGAGAGAACAAAGTGCTTTTCTTTCTTTCTCGCTTCCTCGTTCCAAATTGAGCCGCATGAATTCGTTTTCCCGGCCGAGCAGGAAAATGAAATTCTGTCACGAGACGTCTCTCTTTACTTTTGCATTTGTGCTCGGGTGAATCACCGTCATCAAAAGAAGAGAGGAAAGTCAGCCGGCGAGCGACGTCACCGAACGAACGGGGTTGGTTGTTATTACTTCAAGGACCGCGCTGCATGCTCTTTTCAAGGGAAGTTGCTTCATTAAGTCTGGTGCACGCGCGTTCGTCAAAATCGAGTGTATGCTTGAAGGGGTGGAAAATTAACCCTTCGGTGGTTGACGTGGTGGAATTTATTCAGCGAATAATACAAGGGAAAATGTCTAATTTTTAATTGTTCCCCTTTTTTACTTCATTAAAAACTTAATTTTGTCCGCTTCGATTTCCTGGATTAAAAGGAGCATATTTTTTTGGTTTTTTAAAATTTAAAAAATATTTATTATGAACTTTTTTAAATAATTTCCTTTTTGCTTCTTTCACGTCTAATACTTAAAAATTTTTATATATTTTTTGGATTCAAAAGGGGCATTTCCAAGCCTGAAAATGGCAAGAAGATAATCTAATTTGGGAATTAAATACATGTTTAATCAATTTTTTTGTGTAATTAGTTTCTCTAAGAGCTGCACTTGCTCTGCTATTTCTTTTCCTTACATATTTGACAATTTTTTTTTAGATTTTATTAATTTAATTTGTCCACATAAACTATTACTTCAATAATCCTTTGCAAAATTGGCGAATTTGAGTAATTTTAACATATTTGCTTTTTTATTCAAAAATAAATAATATTCCAGGTCAAAAGGATTAGCAGAAATGATTTACAATCCCCTGGAGTATTCAAAAAGCTTGTTTGCACAACGGCAAAATCTCTGCGTGAAGAAGCAACAAAAGCCTTAAAACGCCTCCTCGTTAACTCCGCAAATGATACTTTCGTCCAATTAGCACAAGAGACACATAAATTCAAGAGGGGGGGTTGCATAAGAGGAAGCGAAATCGCGCTCACGAAAGACGAAAAGCGGCGCACGACGAGTAAACACATAATAGTCACAATAAAAATAAAAATTGCTAAGAGCCGAAATGATTGACGATCTTGGTCAAAAATGAGGCGAAAATATATCTAATAATAAATCATAGCTAAAAAATAAAAGTGCGTTCGGATGCGGGTGGAATATTTCGCGTCGGTGATTTGTATGAAAAGCGCACACACGTGGGGGTGTAAATCAAACGGCAACACGCAAAAAGGTCCATTAATCTCTTTGTTTGGCACCGAGAGAGGTGGAAAATATAATAAATTAATTTGTGCAAACTCACTCAGTTCAGCTGCGAGTTGCTGTGTTTTGGCGAGACGCTCTGCACTGCTGCTGCTGCTTTCCCACTCCATCACTTGGTAAATCCAACATGAACGTTCTGCAAAATCAAGAGAGAAAAAAACGCAAAATTAGCGCAAGGCAAAAAGTTTTGCCGAACAGTCACACGCATTCAACAGTTTGCCGCAGTTTGGCTCGACGCGTCGTAAAATTTGGTGTCGCCCGAGCGAATCCTCCCCGCCTGCGGCCCGCGGGGTTTCGAGTTCATTTTCGTGATTAAGGACAGTTCATCACGTTTTTGCTCAAAAGTGCGATTTTATTTTATTTTCTCGTGTGACAACTCTGCTTTTTTTGGTTTTTTGCTGGGGGCACTTATAGTTTTTGCTTATAACTGTTGCAGACGCTTCTGTCTCTATAAAGAGCAAATTTTTATTCAACAAATAAAAATTATATTCTGCTGTTTAAATAAACTCAAAACTCAAAGTCATTTAAATTTTAACTTTATTTTTTAAATTATATTTTTATTGTAGTATTTTAGAAATATTAATACTTATTATAATTTTACTTTTATTTTTTACAATATACTATTTTAAAATTCTCACTCATTGGAATAATTGCTTATATATTAAATTTATTAATGTGATAATAAATTGCATAAATTATATATAATTTTATCTCATCGTCAAGAGATGAAGAAGTAATTAAAGAAATTATAGTGTCGATTGTGCCACGATTTGCACTAAAATTGCACATTTATTATAGATATGTTGTTATGATAATTTATTTAATATTTTAAAATTTATGTTTAACTGTACAATCAGGTAACGAATATGATATATCTAAATTAGAATTAGGAATTACGTTACACATAGGATTTCTTGAAATTTAATAGTCATAAGATTTATGGCCAAACGGTGGCAATAAACAACAAAAATATTAATACAAACTACGTCCTTTTAAATCAATGCATAATTTTTCACCCAACTCTACAGCGCACAATTTCAAGAATCCAATTTTCCACTTGTACAAAGGTGCAGCAATAAATTCAATTTCCAGCACGGCCTTCTCCTTCTCGTCTCTCTCTTTCTCGGTATCAATGCATAATCTTGTAAATATTTTATCAGTCGACGTTGGTTGCGAGCACAAAATGGTGCTGGAACACGATCTCTCTCTCTCGCGCGCGCACAACCAGAGAGCGGCGCACGTAAATCATTCGGGCGCGAGGAGTGCGTTTGATGCGATTCTGTTAACTTTTTCAATTTACTCTCCGCGCCGCCATATTTCACTTCGAGAGGGCATTTTTATGTCCTTCTGCTTTTATTGACGAACTAGTCGTTCGGGACGAGAGCGCTAATAACGTGGCGAACATGCAAATAGGAGCAAACCAAAAGTGGGACAATCGAAACGGTCCAAGAGATAAATAAATCAATAGTGCGCACACAATGTGGCGGGATAGATAATTCGCGAGTGAAAGGCTTTTGTGTATCACGCCGCCGATGTTTATGACACACCGTCGTCAAATTTATTGTTATTGTGCAGCTCAGGTATATAATCGATTGCTATTGTCTCCCTCCCTCGATCAGGGCAAACACACCGAGTAATGAGCGGCGTAATTGTTTCAGACTCGGTTTTGCCGCAGGCCCTGATTGATAGGGTGGATCAACCTACATTGTGTATTGACAGTGTTCACGACGAGAACTGTAAAAACTTGTCACAAACTTATCAAAATGATTATAACTTTAGGAAAGGAACTTTTAAAAAATTCAAAGATTAATTTTAATTATTATTGATTAGTGACAATTAAAATATTGCAATAATTTTTTTCTAATTTACTGAAAGGGGCCGAAAAACAGGCGGGATATTTTCAAGTGCACGTCATTTTAAGACCCTCAGTAGGTTAAGGAGGTGAAAAATATTATTCCTTTTTTTATTAAAAAATTTAAACCGGGCTTACCCTCATTGAAAATGATAAAACTTGTAGAAAAAACTATTGCTGGAAAATTTGCAGAATGAAAGATGTTGCTCAACTTTCAATTGATAAAAGATTTTCTGAAATTTATGTTTAAATATTCCTAAAGTAAAAAAAAAAATTAAGTTATTTTTTTAATTTTTTCAACAAGGTTTCAATTGTTTATGAAATCCACCACAGGAGTTTAATTTCTATTATTTGCCTTTTTCTTGTTACTAACCTATAGACTGCGGTATAAATTTTCAACAATATTTTACCGTATGTTCATTGCACCGCAAACTCAGATCACGTTCAACCATTCAACTTTTCTTCTAAATTTAAAAAAAAATCTCTATTTAAACTAATGCGGAAAAATTTTATGCCTATATTTGCACGCTACGGGCGAAACAGGGTTGTTTAAAATACGTCAATTGTTCGATAATCAGATGAGTGAAATGAAAACACAGAAGCAATCACCAATAGACATTATCTATGACACAAATAAAAAGCAATCGTTCAATTACAGAAGTGCAATTCTAATTTAATCTATTTAGGTTATTTCTCGACGGGCGTGTTATCGTGCACGATCAGTGATCAGGAGCAGACCTTGGGCGAAGGTGTGCGATTTGCGCTTTATTGTTGCCGTGAACTGCAGTGTACCATTGTGTTTTACTGTTGCTGGCCGGGTGACAGGAGTCGCGTCTGGATTGCTCCTCGAGGAGTGATTTTTATTGATTGATAGGCGTTGCCGCAAAAACAATTTTCCGTGCACCGCAGCATAGTTTGCGTCCATTTATATGGTTCGGTCCATTGTTGCGGAACGGTTCTGTGACAAAACTCGATGATTTGCGGCTGACGCCGAGCTTTCCTAGCCCTGGAGGTCACGTTTCGTCGTAGGCCAATTACGCGCAGCGACCTTGTTTCTAGCGACGGGGCCTGGACGGTGGGTGATGCGGCAAAATCCTCTGGCGCATCAAACGAATTTGGGGGGAAATCCAAACCCCACAAATGCGGTAAAACTAGGATCAAGTTAGAATTGAAAAATATAAATTTTGAATTAATTTTGGACATTAATTAGAGTTTAATTAGAACTTTCTACTTCATGAGTTTATAACCTTAAATTCTTAATATGATTTTGTGAAATAAACGTTACCAAAAATTGATATTCTTTGATTTGCAGTAGATTTTTTTCCACCCAATCAGTAAATATCTTTGAATAATCTAAATGACGTGTTGGGGCAGTGATTGCCTAATTATTAGACAGTAAACTAATGTTTGAAAGTTTAAATAAAAATCAGATATGTAGCATCAAAAATCCAATTGCGATTATATAATTTTTAAATTCTTAATGGAATATAAAGCCAATTTCAGGTTAAATTTGAATTCCAAGGCATAAAATACTAATAATTCAGAGAGCACTGTGGATATTTCAATATTAACCAGGCGGATTAAAAAGCAAAGAAAATCCTCTTGTTGGCAGCACAAAAATTGCATCGAGTTTTCACAAACAACCTTTCAATATCTATGGAATGCAATTAATGAGAAAAACTAAGCCAATGAAGCATAATATTGAGAATTTTAACAAAACCAACTATTCCGTCTTTGGTGATTTTTGCTAAATACTCGTTGCAACTGGAAAGGATTTGTATCCTACAAAGTTTTTACCCAGGGAATCGATTCTGGGGGTTAATTTTCACTTTAAAATGGCTTTTTTCAACACAATTTATAATTTTTGTTTGAATTTAAAATTTTGAAAAAAATTACCAGACAAAATCCGAAATATCCCGAAATTATTGGATTTTCGCATATTTTGCTGCTATATGCAGAGGTTTTTGGTAGGAAATCGATACGTCGTATCATAGGGAGAAAGTAAAAGTTCCTGTAGAGTGTCGGAATTAATCCAATTAAGCGAGTGCCGCAGTCGGATGCTATTGTGAAGGGGGCGCGTGTGAAAAATGCAGCGCGTGGCGGCGGCGACGATTTGGCGCGGCAATTACGTGGCGCAACAATTTGCAAATAAAATATGCATATTCATATACGCGGCGGCCATTTACGCGAAATCCACAGGCCGCAAAAATATCGGCAGCACTTTTTCGCCGCGTGGCAAAACCGAAAACGCGCCCCCAGAGTCGTTTTTGGTCGTGCTGTACTGCAGAAATGCCTCTGCATATCCACAGATAGTCGGGCACGCTCGAGGGGGGCTCCGAATCCGAGCCACTTCGCAGCCTGAAATCGCGCCTCCGCGACGCCCAGAGTCGAAAATTCCTCGCGTGCGGTTTTCCGCAAGGGTTATTACCTGAATCGAGGGCGAAACGACGATCTGGATTCGGCCTGCAGCAACTTTTCAGCACAAATTAAGTGAGAGTAAGTCCAAGAAGGGCTGGCTAACTCCTCTCGGCGATGCACTGGCTGCGAAGGGGTGCTTTTTCAGCCACCACCACGGATGCCACCCCTGCGCACGCGCCCCTCGCGCGACCCCACCCCGGAAAAATCAGCATTGCCAATTCCACGACAATTAACTCCACTGCAATTGGGCCGCGAATCGTGAAAATCGCACAAAACATTTTTTTTCGTTAAAATTGATTTCTCAAAATTGATTGCTGCAGATGTTTTATTTCTTTTAAACGCTTTGTTCCCCTTGCGTGCGGCAAGCAATTAAAAGTTATATTATTTTGCGCCGCTAGATAATGGTGCAAGTACGAAAAAATCAACTGACAAGTGCCAAGTTGAAGCGGTGCCCGCTTGTTTTTGGCTGGACCGTTTTTTGCACGCCTCATTTGCATACGGGCTTTGCTCTTTTGACGAAACGCGTCGGATTTAATATTGTGCCTGTCGTACATATGCACAGTTTCATGCTCTGCACACATGCACACGACTAAGGGATTACCTACGTTGTAGATGGGAATCGGCTTAAGAATTTTAGGCTGACGTAAGTGCTATTTCATTATCCATCTTGGAAAATGCAAAAAACAGAGGGTTTCTAAGATAATTCTTTTTTTAATGATGATATTTTTAAATTATGATTTTATTCAAATGGATGAACACACAGCAATGGTAGTTGGTTGATAATAAAAAAAATTAAGAAGTTGTTCACGGAAAATAATTTTGTTGAATTTTGGTAAAGAGTTTTAAGCAATAGAAATTTTAAAAAAATATTGTCTTTGTGTACCATTTCTTTTTTAAATATTCACCCAATTAATTAAGAAAAAAACACTTAAGTATATAAATTTTAAAGAAACAACACATTTTGAAAGCAAAAAATTACATACACCTAAACCTATCATTTTATTTTTTGCTGTAATTACAAACTGTTTGTTTAATAATAATTGAAATTCAAAAACACTTTTTACAGACATTAAAATTACTTCAATTCAAAATATTTTCCTGGAGGTGAAATTTATTTTTCATCATTTTTTCATAAAATAAGTCATTTCATCACAAATTGAATGGGGGAGTGAAAAGGTAGATTTATTTCAGGTGTGGAAATACGGATTTTCAGCTCGTTTGCAGGGATTCCATGATCCGACGTGCACACACGATTTTCCACTGCACTGAAAATCACGTGATTGGCCTATTTCCCAGCTGACGTCACTAATCCCGCATTTGCCGCACAATGCACTCGCAAATGCGAAATCGTCTCTTTTTTGCCGGAAAGAGCAGAGAAAGAAAAAGCTCTCGCAGATTTCCACTCCACCTTTTGCAGCCACCGACTGCACCCCCACAAAGAGCTAATCGAGTTTGCAATTCAGACTCTCGTCGTCAAATTAATGCGGAGTTGAAATAAATTCCATCGAATTAGCGTCAGCGGCGGCAACTCATCTGATTGCGGGTGGTGAAAAGCAGTCGCACGCTTTCGCGCGCGCCCGCCCGACTGGCTCTGGTCGGCTGAGTGAGTGAGCGAGCGGGTGAGATACGCAATTATAAGCAGCCGGCGAGGCTTTCGGCGAATGAGCGGATTAATTAATTTGCATATGAGTTTCAGACAAGCACATCTGCGTCTCGTTCATTGACAGAGCCTATGGTGCAGTGGCAAGTTGCTAATATGTTACTATTAAAGTTAAAAACAATTAAAGATTATATTAATACATTAATATACATTTTACGTAATGATAAATATATTTTTTTTAAATAAATTTTTCATTTTACTTTATATAATTTATTTGTTAATAAGTGTTTTAAATTTTCTTATTAAATTTTTCTTTAATTTTTTGGAAACGTTTTTTTCAGAGGTTCAATATTAATTTATAAATTTTCAAGCGATTGACCTTACATCATAATGATTCATCAACATACATGTGTGTCAATATTAGTTAGAGTTCAACGAGTAATACAAAAAAAAATATAATTTTTCCAATCATTTTATAATAATAACACAGATAATTTGCATTAAAATTGAAGGTTGATAAACTATTTATATAAATAAATAAATGAAATAGATAATTCATTTACTTAATATTATTTTGAAATTTCTTCAGTTTAACATAAATCAAATTAACTAAGTACTAAAAAAAACTTCGACTATGATTAATAATTGGTGACGTTTGCACTAACTTCCTTATCACATTATAGACTTAAAAATGACATTATTTTTACTTTTTCTTCCTTAACAGAATTTTATTTTAAATCAACCGTTGAATTAAGGACAAAATACCCTTCAATTTCGTTTGCCACTGCACTGATTTTGGATTTCAAACTACGAAATTTGAAGTAAAAAATATTGCATGGTTAATTAAGTTGGCTGCTACAAGTCATCTGTAAATTAAATTAATTAAATAAGTTTTGACTAGAATAATTGAAAATTGAAATGCATGTATTGAGTGGGTTGCGTATGTATTTATTTTTATGTTGTGCAAGTCGCACTCTCTCATTGCGCGAGCTCGGAGCCTCCTAAATTAAGTATTGATTTTCTTGACCCACACTTGCTTCAATTCAAGAGTTGGTTCAAGAGGCGGGCGTGCAGTTCGCAGTCGAAAAGGCCCCCAGTCGAGTACATAGAGTTTTTCCCTCAAGGATTTTCCGACACTGGCAATTAAGCCTGCATTGGAGACACATGAAGGAGTCGTCGGCGTTTTCCGGCTGGCTCCGCGCAGTCGGACACGACACGGAGCTCTAATGAGGCCAGTAAAGTGAGCCCCTGCGCGAGGGATTTGTTGCGGCGGATTTTTACGGCCTTTTGATGAGCCCGCCGATGGCCGGAAAATTGCCCTCGTTCGGCACCGCTTCGACCGCACTTTGCATTTTCGCCGCGCGGCCTGTCGGGTTAAATGATTTTTGGTTCGGGGCTTAAAAAAGTTTCGAGCCGAGCGGCTGAATGGGCGCTAATGGCCAAAGTTCAAAGGAGCAACTCGTCGGAAATTTGCTAAAGAAAAATGTGCCACTCGAGCCGGCGACAAAGATTTATGATTAACTTGGCGGGAAATTCGCTCCCAGCATAATCTAGTTGAGCTATTGGTGGTACTTTATGTCCCTCGTGCCTTTAGAAATTGCCTGGAAAGAGCAGTTGCTAAAATTTATAAGTTTGCCAGAGTTTCATTTTTCCCTCTTCATTACATAGTTCAAGATGAAAAAAATCTTATAAATAAGAAGATAAAAACTGTCTAAAATATCTCCATAAATATTTGAAATAGCTTTTTATTAAAAATTTAAATTACCTGCACCCCGCACAACAAGACTAAAACGTTTATATATGCATGACTGATAATTGCATAATATTTTTTATATTTTGATTAAGAATTTTTTGCCTACTTCCACTTGTCTATCAAATGTTTCTATTTTTAAGAATACCAGCATGACGATGTTTTATTTTTAATAATTATTCCATTCTTCAATACAAACATTTGGTTCTATTATTATAAATCTTTCTTCGCTTATCTAAGCAACTTGAATTTGGTTTACTGTTTGATAAATAATGAATAAATGTATCAAGTTTCATTTCTGATTTCAAAAAACTAAAAGCAATTTGAAAAACATTGTAATTTTATTTTTCGGGCTGCGTTTATTTATTTATCTGTGCAAAAAACCCAATTTCAAATTCATTTTTATTCTCAGGGCGTGTTCCATGCATACGAAAAAAGACCAAATTTGATTTTGTTAGACCAAACCACCTTAGTGCGAAACCTTTTATTCCGATTGCAAGAGCAGGTAGCACCGATGTGCATCCCTCCCCAGAGATAAACAATGTTGTAAAAGGAAAAATTCCAAACAAAATGAAACCGTTTACTCCCGGATGCATCTTCCCTTTTTTTTCTCTCTCGCCACTTTCCCCAATACACTCACACTGCCCCATAAAACTTTATTCCCCGAAATAAAAGCTTGACAGCGGACAAGTTGTTTTCCGTTTGGGAGCGGCTTGAAAAATGCCGGGCAATTTGGCCAGCTTCACCCGAGCCACCCGGAGAAGGACGGCTGGGGTTTAATTTGGATCACCCCAATAATGGGTCGTCTGGTGGTGGTCGGCCGTGGGATCGCATTGACCAGGCTGCCCAACAGTTGGTCCAGGGCGCTGAAAACGCTCGACGTTTGTTGCCGCGGCAGCAGACCCACGATCTGGTCAACCTAGACATTTTATTTAAAAATGAATGAATCGATATGGCCACAATCTATCCGAGCGCGGCTGCCGCTGCGACCCAAAACGGCCGACGTGCCATTTGCATAATTCTCAAATATCCTGCCACGGCCCTTTTTAGATTGGCTCATTGATATTCGTCCTCTGGCAAAATGTCTTTGCCTTGTGAAATTTGGCTTTTTTTTCAAATTGAACCGAGGAAAGTGATTGTGTAGCTTTAAAGTTGTCTCAAACGTTTTAATTCCACCGCAGTTTAAGCATGTAGGCTTTTTTGTAAGTAGCGAAAAGTAGATTACACTGTTTTCCCAAGAGATTAATTTCGCAATCCATTGGCAACGGAAACACTCTGCGCAGTAATAATGCGGCGGTTTTTAAGCCATAAAGTTCTTGAGACTAGATAGACTCCTCTTTCTTTATTTAGAAGTAAAATGCGCAATTAAAAATTTAATTCCAGTCTCCTCAGATCAGGACGAAATTTTTACCAACCAAAAGGGCACTCCAACTTAATTAATATACGAGCATTTGAACTGTCTCACTTTTAAGTGTTCTAAAAAATCTTGGAGAAATTAAATCAGTCATAGGAATATCAGAGCTACCAAAAGCTAAATTGGTTATAAATATAAGTAGTGAAATATTTACATGGAACTGTGAATAATTATATTACAAATAATCCTACTTTGACAAGAGGCGGTGAAGCATAATTAAACATTTTCGTTTTGTTCATTTTAAATTACAGGATCCTCCGTGCAAAAAAAAATTTTGTCTCACAAGTTTTCACTTATTTGATTTGAACTTTGAAATAATTTCGAAAATTATGGTCTAAAATTTTATTGGTATATTAAATGAAAAAGTTACTTTTATAATTATTTCAGTGCATACATGCAAAAATTAAGCACCCGAGCAGTAGGCCAGGCAAAACACGCGTTCTCAGGGGATAATCGGTCGTTATGCAAATGAGGCGCGAGAGAAACGCGTGTACTCAGTCCGTCATTAAGCAATTAGGCTGCCGGGCTTTTGTGCTTTTCGCGAAATTCATCCCAGAAAAGCCGGGTAGGGCCTATTGTAGACGACGGCCACGATGGGCTTTCGGGTGGTGCTCGGCCGGGGGATCGCGTGAATCAAGTCGGCCAGCAGTTTGTCCAGGGCGCTCACGAGGCCGACCGACTGCTGCCGCGGCAAAGTCAAAACCAACAAGTCCACCTAGAATAATTTTTTTCCAAATAAAACTTCTTTTGGTGTTTCGGTTGCATTGAAAAGCGAGATTATTTAGTTCAAAAATCCGCAAATTTATTCCTAATTAAGATGGCGCGGTACAAACATTGGTCGCAGCTGATAAAACAAGGAGCTCCTCGAAATTTTCCGCCCGTCGGTATGCAAATGAGCGCGAGCGTAATTAGCGAGATTCTATACTGAAGAGAGAGAGAACGAAATTAGATGGGTGAAAACGTAATTCCTCCGCACACAAGCGCCGTTTTAAAGCAGGGCGGAGGGTTTCGCAGTAGTGGTGGTGGTGGTGGTGGTGCTCGTCGGCCGAGGAATTGCGTTTATCAGACTGGCCAACAAGTTGTCCAGCGACGACAAAAAATTGGACGCCTGCTGCTTGGGCAAATTTCTTATCAGATCGACCTAGAAACGCGAGGAGCAAAAACTGGGCATGAGCTGCTGGCGGCACACAAGTGGATTTTTGATTGCATTTCAAGTTTTGTTTTTATTCAGATACTTTGATTTCAGGCCAATGTTTGTACGACGGAGTTTGGTAAAAAATATTATTACAAAAGCGGAATGGCAACTGTACTCTTTTTCAGAACGAAACCTGGAAAATTGCCAAAGGCTTTTTTATATAAATTTTAGCCAGGCTTAAAAACTGCATTCCGAAAAAATTATTTTCGTCTAGTTTTTAAATCTTAATAAACATTCCTCGGCTCATTTGTAAAAAAAAAATCAAAAATTGACTTCAGCTTGTTTTGTATTCCAAAATATTTTAAATAACTCATAGTTATTTATAAATTTAACAATCCAAGACAATTTGGCATTTCCAGTTCCAAAAAACTTTTTTGATTGATGCTTTGAAATCTTTATAGGCATAGAATGTTTTAACCAATAACTTAATTTGGAAATAAAATGATAAACTAAATATCGGCCTTTGATTGAAATTTTTTCGGATAAATCAATTAAATCAAAATAGATTTTAGAAATTCTATTTACCTGGCTTTTGATGTTTTCTACCCTTTTGTGCAAAACCAAGTCCTCCTCCTCGGTGTTCGCCAACACTGCTCAAACCAATTTGAAAATCAGCCAATGGAAACGCAATTCAACGAGTGCTACTCATACCCAGGGCGAGCGAAACGCAAGCCAAGATCAGCAGCCGCAGCATCGTCGTCGCCATTGTATTCGGTTGCCTTTGCTTTGCTCTCGGTCGCCGCCTTTGAAAAAGTGCAACCGCCAATTTTTCCCGGGCAACATTTATAGTCTGACAACCGAGATAAAATCTCAATTACAGTTTTCAAATCCTGCAGGTTTGTTTTTGTGCGGTTTTGGCGCTCCCAAATGTACTCAGCCCTTATTGCAAAGCCACTCGTCATATTGATTTCTCTTGCGGTGACAAAAAGTCAGATTCAAAAATGCAGGTGCCATCAGAAAATATGTCGATTGATTTTAAACGGGACGATCGAGATAGCACGTGATGATTATTTTGGTAGAAATTCGTTTCTAGAAGTACTTGGAATTTTTTATTGCCATATAGCCAAGCAATCATTACTGCTGCAATATTTCAGTATCTATCTTTTCAATCGAAAGAAAAAGAAATTTTATATATATAGGAGTATAAATTTATAAGTTGAGGCTTTTCCGGCTAAAATCAAATCAATTTTCAAAAGCAGCCTAGAAACCAGAGGCAAATTTCATCCCACACTTTTTAGATGTTTCGCTTTACGTCTGGATGGAAAATCCGATTTCTCTGCCAGAGCACGACAGGCCAATTTTTTTCACGCGTAATTCAATTTTTTCCTCTTTTTCCGCTTCTGGAGCAGCGCTTGCTTTGGCCGCTCTGCCACCGAGTTGCGAGAAGCGAGTTGCGGAGGCAATTATGTTATGTACCGGCGAAAATTCGCGGCTAACCAGGCAGCAAAGTAACGACCAGCGTTGGTCCGTCTATCGCCGATTGACGTGAATAGCCGCAATTTATCGACGCAAACTAAACGTGCGAGCAGAAAACACAACTTGCTCTTGTTAGCGCGGATCGTGATGCAATTTCCATCAAGTTCAACCGCGAATAGGATTTTACTTTTTTGCTGAGTCGAAAATTAACATCTCGGCGATGTTAATAATTAATTTCCAGTAAACCATGTGAATTATTCGATCACTGTCACTTCGAAATAATAAGCAATCAGCAGAAAGTTTTTTTTTATAAATCTACTAAATAGATCATTAACTCTATGAATTTTATGATAACATCAAACATAGACATAAATTTTGTTGTATTACATTTGAACTAAAATTAATTATATCTATAAATGATACAAAGATAAATATAATAGAATTAAACAAAAAAATATGATTATATTTTTTAAGTAACAAAAAATAATAAAAATATTGGAATATTGTTATTTTTTCCGTGTCTTTCATTGCCTTTGCCAATATGCAGCGATTAATTAGTCACATTTAAAAAAAAAACAAATATAAGTTACCAACGCTAACACGAGGTATTGAATGTTCTGAAAAACCAGATATAACAGTTTATTGTGATTTCAATTATATATAAAATAATGTTTTTTATTGTAATTTTAGCATGAAAAGAATTTTGAACATTATTCGAGATTTATAAATAGACAATTATTTAAAATGACACAATTTAATATATAACAAAATTTTTAAAAATAAATTATGTAGTAAAATTACTAAATATTAAGAAATATCTTTAAATCTTTTAATAACAACAATAATTTTATTTAAAATATAATTAAAAGAATTGTATTTGTTTTTTTCATTTCCTTTTTTATGTACAGCGTTTAACGTGGCATATTTAAAACAAATTACAAAGAAACGAAATGAAACATTTAAAAAGAAATAAAATAATAAGTATATTTATCTCTTCCTCTTATTGCATTAGTTTATATCAAGCAGTTTGCTTAAGCAAAATTCATAACCATTAAATGATAATTGCTAAGAATTTGGTGCAGAAATAAAACGAAAGCGTTTTGCGCCGAAGGGGTGGTGGGAACGTTTGGCCGTGAAATCAAAGCGACGAGTGTTTTTCGCCCTGCTCTCTTTCGCGCTCATCATTCATTTCCGGGCACGCCGTTTTTCTCTTTCTCGCAACTTTGATTGGGTTGTGGTGCCGTCGGCCGAAATTCTGCAGCTTCTTCTCCGGTGGCGGGGCGAGTTGTGAACAGCACACTAATATCGCCGCGGCGCAGTCTGGAGAGAGCGTTCGTTTTTCCGTACGTGGAGAGCCCTCGAAAAGAGCTGGCTGGAAAGTGTAGTGGGACGGGCGCGCGCACCAGATCAATAGATTCGCGGCGCCTTCAAAGGGAAGCAACGCCAACAACCGCACGGCGGCCGAACCAGAAGAATAGCCTTAGCACGCCTCAATCAGTTCACGGCGCTATCGCGAGAATCAGCAAACTGGCAATCTGCATATTCTGACACGTCATCACCTTTTAATAAAGCTGCTTATTAGGCCAGTCGCCCTGTTTTTTTCTAGTCAATAAGAAGAAGAAGAAGAAGATATCGGAGGAATAACCCAATATGCGCTCCGACCGACGAGCACGGTCTGCCGCAGAGATCGTTAACCTGAATTTATTCGATACCGCTGGCAATGACATCGTGTTTTTGTTAAGAGCTGTTTTTTAATGGAAAAGTTCAAGACGAAAATTTACTGGCAATTTACAAGATAGAAGCACAAAAAACTGGAGGGTGAAATATTTTCTACCTTAATTAAATTTCAGTCCGTGTTTTGAAAATATCTTTCATATTTTAATTTTTATATTGAAGCAGATTATGGAGCCTATGGAGGTGATCAGAAGAGCGGATGCTGTTTAAAAATGAATTATTCTACAAAAAAAAATTTTGTTTTTTATTAAGCGAGCCTAGAAATGATTAAATTTGCAACAAATTTAAATCACTACGGTCTATGTTTTTTACCCTGCCAGATGCAATGGTGGTAATTTTAAGTATGAATACAGAAAAAAACACACGCACACTTAACAATTATCTGAGAAGCTAAACTTTGAATTTATTTAATTTAATTTTTAATTTAAATAGCGTAAACGTTCGGCAATATTCCTATATTTCAATGTTGATCAGGTTACCTTATTATGTACTATCCGGTAATTTAGTAATAAAAATCTTAATAACTGCCCAAACACATCATTCAAATTTACAATAAACAATAAAGAAAAACAGTGTATGATCAAATTATTACATTTTTTAACATCATTTCTGATTAATCTGATCTATTTTATTTATTTCACAGTGGGAAAGGAAATTATTATTCAATTTTTCAATCTTGCTAGTTTTATAATGAATAAAACATAAGTAAATGCTTAGCGTTTTATGTTTAATTATTCTAAAAAAATTAAACACGCTCAAATTTCGCTTTGCATTCCAAAACAACTCGTTTTGCAGCTGAACAAGAGCGCACCTTTAAGGCTAGGCCGACGGCACGCACGCACGCATTAAGAAATTAAAATTTTTAAGACGACCCCGTAAAAAAGGAAATTTGCTCTGCGCCTGGAGGAAAATAAAAAAGACGAGACGGGCGCAAACAAGGGCCTAAAGGGGCGCGCCTGTGCATGCTGCGAATGCTGTGAAAATCCCACGACATGACATTATTATTTCTGGGCCGGCGCAGCACAAAAGCCAAGAAAATGCTTATTTATGTAATTTGCAGCATAATGCGCGCCGGCCGCTAAATAAAAGCGGCCTGGCTGCGGCGTTTAACGTCCCGGCCACTTTATGGGCACGGGTCGGAGGGAGGGAGGCCCATGAAAAATTCAGCCATTACGGCGGCCGAATACGGAACGGCCGAATTATTTGGCCCGGCTAAATTTGTACACTCGGAATTAAGTGCTCTCGCACCCCGGGTGGCCGGCAAACGGCCAATTGCAAATTGCGCCCGGGAGCGTATTCATTAGCCGGACAGAAGCACTTTGCTCAACTTCTATGTAAACTGCGACGCCAGGGAGTTTCTAGCCGGAATTGAAATTTTAGTGCTGGCCTGCAATTACGCTCCGAATTATTTGCAAATCCAACATAATTTGCATTTTCCATTTTAAGAAGTGTGGTGCATTCCAGAAAAGTTACTAAATATTTCAGCGGCAGTTTTTCAATGTTAGTATCAAATATTGCCATTTAAAAAGTTTATTTTTAAATTTGTTATTGTTTATGAGCGGTGTTGACATGCGCTAATTTTAATTTAAAAAATGCTTTAATAATAAACAGTAGATTTATAAAATTATTTACTTGTATATAAATATCTGAAACTCCATTCATTTCTGCTAATATAAAATTAAAATTAAAAAATTACACAATAGGTACGAGAAAAAATTGTAATTATTATTTAATACAGTAATAACATATCCTTAAATAATTTAAATCTTCCATGCTTAATTTTTAACAGCCATGCTCATTTGTTATTAATAACGTCATAAAATTAAAATTTTTAATTATTTTATTGCTTTATTATAGAAGATTTAACAATTTAGATATTTTATAAATTTATTTCAATTTTTTTAATTTAATAATTTACTTTTCATAATTTATTTTCACTTATTTATTAACTCAAATTAACATAATTTTAATTAACATTTTTTCCCATTGATTTTAACATGAACAGTGTCCCATGTCCCATGTATGGAAATAATTAACTAATGCAAATTAAAACAGTTTAAAGTATCAATAAATCTGGCCAAGAATTTGTAATTTTGAGGTCTATGTTTTCAAAAAGTAGCGTGGCCAATGTCAGAAGCGACAAAAAGTCGCAAATCGTAAGAAATTTGCTCAAAAATGATCAAAGTTTGATGAATGGCCTCAAGGTCTTTTGTGACTCACCCTTTTGTCCTCGAAGACGCCTCTCTCGAGCTCTCGACGCCTTGACGCAGCCTCTCGATCTCGATCTGAATTGCACTCGATCGTTTTCAGTGTCTCTCAAAAATCACGTCACAATCGGCAAATCGAAATCGGCAAGTCTGCAAACTTCGAAATTAGCCGGGTTTTAAGCGATTCGCGGAAAAGGAAGCGGCTCCGCAGATACACCCACTTGTGAACCAAACAAACATGTGTTTTTAGGTTTTTCGTTTTTCTCACCGGTGTTTGCACTGAACGATAGTCAGTTTTTAATATTGAGAACCGGTTCTTATAAAATCCAAGTGCACTGCCTTATGGGCTGAGCTGAAGTTGAAAATTAATAATTTTTACTCTTAAACTTTTTTGCTCAAAATCAATAGAAAAAAATAAAAATATATAAATATGAGATCGAAATTCAGTATTATTGTCTCTTGAACTAGACAAAATTTGTTGCTAGCATAAATTAGCAAACTTAATTAATTTACATAGTCAATTTCAAAATTTTGTGCTTATTGATTATTCAATTTATATTATTTACATTTAATTTTCAATAACTTTCTGCCTAACACTTCAATTGCTGATTTTTAAATTATGGTTTTATTTTTCTAATTTTTTCAATTTTTATTTAAATTGTTTGAAGAAGATTATCTTATTATATCAAGCATTATTTATATAGTGCCTCTTCTTTCTTTATAAACGTAGTAATGTTTTAGTCAATTAAAATGCGATTAATTTCAATTTCTCTTACGTCTTATTTTCATCTTTATTACAGAGAGAAGTGTACGTAGCAAATTATACATTATTATACAGCATTACATTTTGTGTTGAATAAAGAAATTTTCCTCTGCTCATCTTGCATGGAGAGAAAATCAAAATATTGGTTAAAAATTACAATACAAAAAATTGAAATAACAAAAAGGTTTTGCTTTGCAATTTAATTATTCATGCACGCTCCTTTAGAAATTGAAATACTTAACCCTCCACATCAGACGCAAATTGAGTACACGATTTTAAAACAAAAAATGCAACTTTGACACAATTCAGGCATCATATTTAAAATAGGCAACTGACTAGAGACCTAAAACACAATTTTTTTTGCTTAGTTTCCTTTCTACCCAGCGGATACTGTTAATAATTTTTACATTATTAAAACTCACATTAAAATCGTTTGAAAAAATTGGTTACCATTATTTGTTTCAGCTTTTTTGCGGGTTACAGATAACTTAACCCTAAGATACAAAAGAACCAGTAGAGCAATTTTAAGGCCAGCAATCTAATTGCGGCATGCACAAAACTTTGGATTCATTTATATCACTCCCGGTCATGATCCCGATTCAACAAGAATAATTTCCTAGCAAAAAATATATAATTCACGGTATTAATTTGTTAGATATGTTATGTTTTTCTCCAATAAATTTTGAAAAATCCACAAGCCAGCTATCGATGCATTTAGGTTTTCTACAACTGGGTCAACCAATTTTTTTTTCTCTCATGGTCCTCTGAGTGATTATCAATTTTAAGGGCCTGCAATAAAGCTCTCCAAAAAACAATCTCGTGCCAACAAACAGCTTCAGTGATTTTTCTGCTAACAAAGATCACATCTTGACACAATCTGCCCTTAGGAATGCTTATGTTATTTTGAGAGTAACATGCGTCATATAATATATTATGTACCTTTGCTCAGTTTCAAATTGGTTACAATTTTCTCTACTATTTACAAATCAAGCCGATCACTCATCATCAAAAAGAGGAGGAAAAGTAAGGCATGTAAGTATTCACATTCAACTACACAGTGCTATTTCCACATGAGTTGACTCAATAAATTGTACAAATATTATCTTGTCTCCTCTTTTGGAATCTAAAAATTGAATAAAAAATATTATCAGGCAATGCAGACTTGCTATGTGAGGGTTGATATATAATACGCAACTTGGAACTTGCAATTTTAGTGACACAATTTTTTGCTCTTCTAGTATGTGGGTTTTATATAATACTCTTGACAATGTTCTCAATACTGTTTTGGATGTGAACCCGATTATATTTTTGCTTGCGTCTCCAATGTTCATTATTGTTATCATTAAAAATCACAGGAAATTACATTTTTGTGTAAAGTGGTGTGTCCAAGCTTTTGCATTCCAACAATAAATTGTTATTCGCTTTCTTATTCTTATAACTCGCTATATACTTTAGTACAAAAATCATTAATGGGTAGCTGTGTGATATCCCTCAATAATAAAATCTGATTAATCCGTAACTGCGGCCACCAGTGCCAATAAATCCAGCTTGACTTTGCTCAACATAAATACTTTGACGAAAGCAGCTCTTGTCAGTTTTGACGAGAGCTATCTGTGGGTGCAAACAACGTCTATGCTCTCAGCGCCACGAAACCATCTTCAAACTGCGTGATTTGCCTGAAAATGAGACCAATTTTTAAAATTTGTTTGAAACGTTTGTTTATCTGAAAATGCTGAAAATATTTGTTAAGTATATTATTTACTACATATTATGGAGAAAATTTATCTTAACCATTGCCCCTCAATTGTAAAGATTTGATTATATTTTGAGCACCTCAAACACGTGAAGCGCAGTTGGTGGCTCATTGAATTTCATTATCTTTTGACTGCATGTGCTCCTGATAAGATATTGGTTAATTCTCAGCTATTAACAGCTCTTGATAATATTCTTCATATAATTTTAAAAAAACGTTTAAGCAATCAATCAAAGTCAAAAGCCTTTAAAATGATCTTGCATGCTAGATTTTTGCGCAAAAAGCTAAGAGAGAAACATCAAATTCCTTACCACTCAAGGGCACTAGTCGGTTTTTCCGCCTTGCTGCGCCCATCGCTCCCATTGGTTCAACTTCTTCTTGACTGTCGGGGTCATGGTCTTGATGGTTGCCTTTTCCAGCGAGACGTTTGGTGGCAGTGAAGCCATTCCGGAGTTGGAGTTGCTGCCATTGACCAGCTCGATTTCCTTGTCCTTTATGCCCCACGAAAAACTCTTCGGTCTAGGGGCCTTATTATCTTGCACTGGTCTCTCCAGCCTGTGCTCCGGACTTTTGCTGATGAAGGTCTGCGGTCGTCGGTTGAGGCTGTTGTTGTTGTTGGCCATGCTGGTTGGGACAGTGTTGTTATTTATCGAGTTGAGAGTTTTCTCCATGGTCGTGGGTTTGGCCTCTTCGTCATTCTCTTTGTCACTGTCCCTCGACTTCTGCGCGCCAAGGGTCTCCCAGTTGTTGTCCGAGTCCTTTGTGACCTTCAGCGACCGACGGGCAAACACTTTGAAGAGCTCGCACTCATCGGACTTTGCTTCTACCGCTGATGGTTTCCTCCTGAGCACCACCTCTTGTATGCTTCCGTTCTGATTCGGTTTACTTTGCGGAGCCTCTTCGAATGCCTTTGTTTTATTCTGGTGTCCGTTCTGAACTTTCGGCTCCTCTACAAGTTTAAGCTTGCTGGGCAGAATTTGCAATGGCGGCGCTTCCTCCTGTGGCTTCACTCTCTGGTTGACAATTTGAGGTTTGGCCACTTCGATATCAATTGACTTGGATTTGAACATCGATCCTCTCTCTTCTGTGCTCTTTCCATTGACAGCCAAACTCTTGACAACCTTCGGCGCCTCGAATAGTTTGACTTCGGGGCTCTTGGGCAAAACTTCAACTGCCTTGGTTTCGGCTGCTTTCTTTTCCACAGCTTTGACTTCCACCGCAGTAGGGTTGGTGAAAAGTCGAAGCCGTTGAGGGGAAGAGTTTTGCTTCAGCAACTTCGGTTTGTCCAACTCTTCGACAGAGCTGCTGCTGCTTCTCCTACTCGGCTCCACTTTAGCCACGGGCGTTTCCTGCTTGCTCTCCACAGGGTTCAGCTGCAAACGGAGGAACTCGGGGGTGCTCGGCTTGGCTGATTTTTCCACCCTAACCGGCCACTCGTTGTCTTTGAGTCGCTTTCTGATCTCGCTTGGCCGCAAATTGACTTCCTCAGTGCTGCTGATACTGTCATTTGAGGAGGTTTTTCTGTGAGAGCCACTCGAATTATTGTTGTCACTGAGCATGCTGTCCACTGAGGAAGACTTCCTGATGAAATTATCCGGCGGAGCGATTGACACCGGAGGGTCCGAATGTCTGCTCTTGACAACGCGCAATTTTACAGGCCGCACTTCGATTTTATCTTCAGAGGAGTCACTTGTCGGTAGCCAGGATTGCCTGAATCGAGGTGTGGGCCGCACGTCGTCACTCGTGCTGGAGAGTTCGGTACCGGAACTCAGGGAGTCGGAGGAAATCTTGAGATTGCGCTCCAGACTGTCCATCTGCGACTGACTCGGACTTCGAATTCTGCGGAAATCTTCGAGACTGTCCAATGAGCTGGGCGACTGGGCGCTGAACTCGGAGCCCCTGTGGGTGTCCAGGGAATCGTCTGTGTAAGAAACAAGAACAAAATTTGAAGGAGAAACCGGCGTTACAGGTGACACAGGTGAAGGCGGCGGGATTTCTGCCTTTTGGTGCACCAGCACAGGTTCAACTCTCTGCCGAGAGCTTGCGGAGGAAATTCGCCTTGGCTCTGGCTTAGGAGCCAAAATTGGAGGCGATCGGGCATCTTTCCTGGTCGGTGACTCTGCCTTTTCTTCCTTTTTCAAAATCGACTTAATTTCCTTGACAGGAGAGGTTGCTTCCTCCACCTTCTTGATAGGAGACACCCTTGGTAGAGGTACGGGTCTGTCTGGTTTGATGTCCAGTTTATCTGGTTTGACGATTTCCCTCTTTTCCGGTCTGGGCGCCTCAATTTTCTCGGGCTTGACGTCAATTTCCAACTTTTCGGGTTTTTCGTCTTCCGTGGATTCTCCAAACATGGCACTGAATTTTGAGGCTGCGGCGCTGGCTAGGGCGGCCTGCTCGATGCGCACGGCCGACACTGCCCTGCGGTAGGCCGGCTTGACAAGCGCAGGGTTGGGCTGCTCCGTGCTTGAGTGGCTGCGGGAAAGCTTGACCTCGGTGGCGGGCGCGTTGGAGGCGGCGGCTAGAGCAAGGCCAGGCGGCAGTGAGGCTGATTTTAGTTGGCGCTCAAGCATGGCTTCGAAAGAAAGAGGCGCGTGCCCTGTTGGCGAAGAGACAGTGATTTCAGCTGGCTGCGGGGTAATTTCAGGGCTGGGAGAACAGGGAGGCAAGCAGACGTCATCTGAAAGGGCACAGTAAGCTCAGATTTAGAAAGCACAAGCAAGAAGAGAAAATATATATTTATAAAATATTTGAGACAATGATATCATTTCAGCGTTGGGAAGACAAAAAGATTGCAAAAAGTATAGGCGACGGCACAACATATGCATAATTTTACAAGTATGATAAAAAAAGAAGCAGAGATAATATTCAAAACAACTAGACCACTTTGCAAAGATTTTTTATCAGGTTAGACGTTTTAAAGGGCAAAAAGGCAATGTTTATCAACTTGCTGAAGAGTAGAAGACTTTTTAAAGTGGAAAGAAAGTTCAATGGCAATTGCACTGAATATATTCTATAACATTGTAATTATTTAAAGCCTCTCTCTAATTCATACAATAATAGTAAATATAAAAAGCAGTTTTTGTCATTGCAAAAAATCATTTTGGCAAAGGATCATAATAGTTCAAACAATCTAACAAATTATACATTGTACACCCCAAGCACAAAATTGGTATAAACTGTAACATTAATATGAAAATGTTATGCAAAAATTGTAATTTTTTATTTTCTATAGAGTTAATTTTTGCAGACGTTTTTGCATTATTCTGATATAATTTTCAATTTATCTCATTAAAATAATGATTTGTTTAAGGAGTGTTTTTTTTTTTTCAAATAATCAAAAATTAATTTTAATAATGCATTTTTAATACCAAAAGCGTCAAATGTGCAATGGAATATAAATTATTATACAATTTTTGACATAAAAAGTGCATCAATGTTGCAGTTATGGCTTAAAACTGCGGTTCATTCTAGGATAGATCGGTCCACAGCTGGGGTCGCGCCACCGAGAAATCTCTGCTGGCTTTGGACCAAGGGGCGCAGTTTGAGCAACTCCAAATTCAAACTGTTCCAGTCTCGAAATGAATAATTTTCTAGAAAAAACTGGTCCAAGATTGGGGTCATTTTGCTTAGAATTCTCCACTGGTTTTGGGCCAGGAGCTGAGATTTGGCCAACCCTGAATTCTGACTTTGACCGTTCCAATCTAGGAATGGTAACTTTCCTAGAATAGACCGATCCAAGACTGGGGTCCCTCAGCCTAGAAATCTCCGCTGGTTTTGAACCAGTCGTTGAGATACGGCCGACCCCGAATTCAGACTTTGGCCGCTCCAATTTAGGAATGAACACATTTCTAGAAATGACTGGTCCACGGTTGGGGTCATTTTGCCTAGAAATCTCCGCCAGTTTTGGATCAGGAGTTGAGATTGGGCCAATCCTGAATTCCGACTTGGACCGTTCCAATCTAGGTATAAACACATTTTTAGAATAGACTGGTCCACGGCTGGGGTCACTTCGCCTTGCAATCTCCGTTGGTTTCAGACCAGAGGCTGCGCTTTGGCCAACCCCGTATACTGACTTAGACCGTTCCAATCTAGGAATGAACACGTTTTTGCCTGGGGGCGGCGCAATAGCGTTAACCGACACACTCCTGATACCTTTTTTGAAGTCCACAGGAAGAGCGCCGGTTTCCTCGGCCGCCTCTGGGGTAGATGGCAACACAGAAGGGGTCTGAAAAAATAAGGAAAGCAATAAATTCAAAACTATCAGACAAAATCTCAGCAGCGCATACGGTTTGAAGCCGTCTGAGCCGTGGAGGGCCGTGCGTCCTCTTCGGTCTAACTGCTATCTTGTGCTTTGCTGCAATGTGGCTTAGCGGGGGGATTTTGTCCCCATTTTCCGACTCCATGTCTCTCACGCCTGAAAACAACGAGATTTACTCGCAAAGTCGTAATTTGAGGCCAAAGCCCTACCGTCGGAATGGGACCTGTCGGCAGCAAACAACTGAACTGAGCCTCCCGAGATTTGGAAGTCCTGAAAGCAGAAGGCGTTGTTACTCTGTGCAAGTTGCTACTCATCTGCCCAAAATTGGTCTGATTAGCTAGAGACAATAATATGCCCTATCTTTGCATCATATTATCTTTTTACACTCGGCCTCGCACACACTGAACTTTATCTGCATGATAAGTGCGCCAACAGAGGACCAAATGTGTGTTTGCGGAGTGCAAATTCTGGGCGCGTGGGTGCGGTAATTTTTTTTTCAAATAACCTTTGAACTCACCTCGTCCATCTCGGTGCTGCCCATGCTGAGGAGAGACCCGTCACTGCAAGTACTGTGAGCTCCCTGCAACATAAAAGAAAGGAAATTTAGGTTGATTTACAATTAATGTTAATTAAATTATGTATCAACGTTAAAAGAAAATAAAAATTACATGCAACTTAATCAAGGCGACACGCTACACAATGTAATCGTAGAACGGATTGTCCAGCCGCTTTGAAAATTTGATTGCCGAAGATAAATAACGTCAATCAAACTTAATTTTTGTTTGATATTCGCCTTGACTCTGAATTAGACGTTTATCTGCTCAGAAATCTCCATGGCAGGAGTGTAGTGAGACAGAAAGGTGCGCGCAACTAGATTTGCAATCTTTCGTACAAAAGCACTTGGCTCAATCGCCGCTGCCGAATGAGCTAAAAGAGATTTTTATCGACTACTGGCCGGTGATTTCAGACTTTTTATTAATGCAGCCACGTGAATTTCAAGTTGATTGCAAGATAACTAGCTTTACAATGGTGTCTGGATTGGGATACCAAAAAGGGGATGTGAAAATTTTCTTGTTTGACTCGCTTGCCCCAGGATAAGACGGTCTAAACTAATTATTTCAAAATGTTAACGAATTCTATTTTATTTTTGAACAAAGAAGTAATAAAATTTAACTATTCAAACCCTTTGCAAAAATATTGTGTCGTTCTTAGATTTTAATAAAACTTCTGAATTAGAAAAAAAAATACTTTTAAAAGAAAATTTTTTGCAATGAACCCATGCAAAAGGTTTAAAATTCTAATCTTTTATTTTTAATTTTCTGGTATAAAATTTTCTTTCGACGAGATCAGTTTCTATTGTTTCTATGCCTATAATACAATATTATAAAAGCAGCGAAAGCTTTGCATTTTTTTCCAAAGCAGATAATCAGAGCTTTGAATTAAAAGCATTTTTCTTTTAATAACTCTTGGATCAAAGGCCGTGAAATTCCCAGCATTGCTTTTATCTGATTCACTGAAGCCGTAAAGCAGCTTACGCGCTGCAATCTCGATGAAATGTTCCTACTGCAGTTTCGCAGCAGGGCGAGAGCAATTAAAATTCTCCCACCTCTCGGCAATAAAATAATTCTGATAGCTTTCTGATACAGCCGATTAGAAATTACGGCATTTGGCAAAGTTCAACTTGAGGTGATGGGCAGCAGCATCGCGTAACATTATCGCGCGCAATCGCTACTTTCCCTTCCTTCATTGAAAAAACGGCAGTCAGGAAGAGAAATCACGTAATGCGCGCTTTTGTCCTCGCAATCCAGTTATTCAACAATTCACGCCGGTGAGCCTTTTATCTGCCGCCGCTTGTCTCTTAAACCAAAGTTTATGGTCGCAGTTTGTTCAGTGAATTTTGCGTTCCCCGACAACAGGTTTCCCTCGTCCAGCTAGGTTCGCTCTCAAATAATGCATATGCGAATCTCGAGCACCGTCCATCAACGTCATCCGCCTCTCCAACTGCGTAATGAGAGACGGACGGCATTTATCTTATTTCAATTAAGGAGGCTACGTACTCTCGCCGATTCGCATGCGAGATGATGTCTATTTTACTTAACCAGGCATATATAAAGAATAATGACGCTTCTTTCAACTCTCGTCAATGCATTAGGCCTGTCGATTTTTATCTGCCTTAAATGAAGCTTCACGACGAGAAAAATTAGTGCCTTAAATTAGTTAAATTTGTTCTTGTGGTTTATTTTTTAAAAGCGTTCAAACAGTAAGATTTTATCTTGACATTCTTCGATTTAATTTTGCTGCTTGATGATTAATAAAAACTTTTTAAGAGTATAATTTCCCATTGATAGATTTCCATATAAGGAAAAGATTGATAATATGTTTACACAATCAAATAGAATCAAAGTCTCAAGTCAGTAGAGCATGATTTTTTTTGCATTTAAGATGATAATTCTTCTTTAAAATGTCGGAAATTCATTTAATTCACACACATAAACCCAACAAGCAGAAATGTTGAAAGTTTATTTTTAAATGTTTTTTGTTAATAATTTCAATATGTGAAGTCCTAAGCTATATTGAAATCTTCGTATAATGTTTCCAGATGATGTTCAAAACGTTTCGGCCCAAAAACGACCCACAGAAAACCAATAATACACGACAAAATTGATTTTATTGCAATTTAAATTAATTAATAAATTCAAATTATTTTAAGGCGAATAAACTTTAAACGAAAAAATATGTTTATAATAAATGATTAATGAATATAAAAATAATCATTGCCGTAAAATAAAACTATTTATCACACTCAATAAAAAAAAACTCTTTAATTATAAATCTCATTGTAAGTGGCTTCTTTATTGTACCAGAAGAATAATTAAAAAGCATCCGTTTACGTCTTTAACTAATTGTAGGGTTTGCTCGTCGGAGTTCAATCCCGATAATCGCTGGTGCGTAGAGCGGTGTGGACCAAATAAACGCCGTGGCCTCGCGCGAACGGTATAAATAAAAATGTGCTCCTCATGACAATTGCCCGGCGCGTCCCGCCGTCCCGTTACTTTTATCTTCATGTGTGTGCGTTTACATTTGAAAAACACGCCGGCCAGCTCATGCACGCAGCCAATAAAGAGCAGGTTTTTCGTGTTTTTCACTTGCCGAAACTTCATTTCAAGTTGTCCAGGCCACTTTTTTGCCCAAACCGCGTCCCGCAAGTGGATGCTGGTCGGGTACTGAACGGGTTAGTGACAGGGCTTGCAGATCTCATTATTTCCAAGCCGAAGCAGCCTATCAATTAATTTTAACTGGCGAAATTGCGACTGCAATTATATTTAACGACCTTTTAAAAATTTGCAAAACGGTCTGCGGAAATTGGCCAATCCGCGAGGTCGTATTAAACAAATTTTCCAGCTAATTTTTGCACTGCGTTTCGCTTCTCGGAATATTGAACCCGAGAGCAGAGACGTTTCCTGTTCAACAACGCGGGTGCAGACTATCGCATTGTTTTTCCCTCTGTGGTGCATTTCAATAGCGTGATTGTTTGATCCAGTGCACTTTGAGCCGCGATTTGCATGATTTGCATCTTCATGCGAGTCGCGTTTCCGCTTTTGTCCACACCAACCATCACCTTTCAACCGTTCCTTTGTTGATTTAGCGTTTCGCATGCTAAGCTTTTTTAAATTGAAAAAAAAAACGACAAAACTGGACACCAAAATTAATATCTTATAATTATTCTTTTGGCATAAATTGTATTTTTCACCATGGGTAGAAGAAAATTTTGGCAATACTTTACAATTGCTTAATTTTTGAAAATTTAAATTTCAGTCGTAAATAAAAATTACACTACAATGTTATATTCATGGCATTGGATAGTGAAATTAAGTTTCAGATTTTTTGTCAGGTATTTATCTAAATACGCAATTGTTTGGTATTGTCGGTACGACTGTTTTTATTTAATATGCATGTTCATGCACACATGCATTTTGCTACTCATCAAATAAAATTATAATGCTGCACAGCATAATTATTTGTATTCAAATCCAGCAAGTAAAAATAGAAAAGAAAAATAATATAAAAATGCATAATTGCAAGATTATTAGAAACTTGCCATTTCAAACAATATTCAGGAATTGAAAATCAGGCGCTCACATATTATAAAATGATGTCAAAACGCCCCACAAAGCTTATTTGTCAAAATAAATTTAAAATTAAAGATTTTAAATCATATGAAATTTGCTTTAAAAAAAAATGATCATAGTATTTGAAATGTTAGTTGAAATTTTTACACACCATATTTTTTATAATATTCGCAGCCAAAATCCCACAGGGGATAATTTCTCTCTCCCGAAAAGAGCCATATTTGTTCTGTAAAAAACGTCATTTAAAAAATCTTTTATCTTTCTTATAAAAAAATCCTTCCCAATTACCAATCTTATGTGCCCTTGATTAGTCGTATAAATTGGAAATGCTGATTCAACTAAATTATAAACCATCTAGAGATGTGTCTGATTATAAAATTAACCGCTTAATTTATTTTTTAGTGTTATAAGCTCATAAACTCAAGGTTGAAGTATGTATGAGTTTACAACAAGTCCGAATCAGCTCAAGGTGCGTTGTGCTCGAGTTGAATTTCACGCCTTTATATAATGCGGAATAAAATTGTTTTCTGAGAACTGAAGAGGACCCACACAAACTGACTGAACAGCAAAACCTTGACTGTTCCAGCCGAGCACACCTAACAATGCAAGGCAACAGCCGGACGGTGCTGGGCATCCGAAAGAAAATTAAAACAACGGATTTGTGCAACGCACATTTAGGTCCTCGCGTTGGCTCATAATGCTAATTGGCGAACCACGGACACTGATTGTGTGCGCTGCCGTCTGTGCTCACTCTGCAGTGCACACGCATTTGCTCCACATTCCCGCGAGGGGACCGAATTTCTCACGCGCAGAACAATCGCAATGCAAAATAATAAAAAAAGACACAATGCGGCGTGAGTGTGTGGATACCTCAAACAGAGACCTAATGATGGAGATGAAAACGAAATAATAACACGCTCGTAAGTGGAACTAACACTTTTGTAGTTAATGGCACGTCGGCGTGAATAGGGGTCAGAAATTATGTATGATGGATCGGAGAGATCGCTTCGAAAGACAATTGATGGGAACATTTTTATTCGCGGACTGTTTTTCTGCAGCTATAAAGCCAAGGAAGAGATGATACTACAGATCAAACAAATGTTTCTGAAGATATGAATTATACCATTCCTGACCAAAAACAATAAAAAATGTTTTGAATGATAAATAAAGAGGTATATTTTAATGAGCTGCACAATTTATTTGTTGATTAAAAGCTTTATTTTTCTATTTAAATCTAAGCCATGTGCAAACATAAAGAAAAAAATTAAACATTTTGTGACTGAAAAGAATAAAAAAAATGATAAAATTATGGTTAAAATAAATATCAAAATATATGAAAAAATTGTGATAATCATAAATATAATGAACTGAAAAAAATTATTTATTATTTTTTGCTGTAGTATTATAAACAATAGCCCTTAAATTTATAAAATTATATAAATTTTTATAATTTCCAGAATTTATGGTTTTGTACTTTTTTTAAACTGCGGCGAATGGGGTCTTTTTAGTATTGAAAGTTTTAGCAAAATTCTTGCTAATGGTGGTCCCGTTTTTACCAACAATTTCTTTATTTAAATGAATTTTTTTCAACAATTGCATGTAAAAATGTACTGCAGCAACGAGTAAAAATAAACAACAATAATAATAACAACTAACGACGCAGTGGGTGTTAAAAAGGAAAAAGCTTCTTTTGCTTCCAAGAATCAATGGAATCAAAAAGGTCAAATAAGACTTGCTCACTTTTGCGATGATGTGTCAGCGGCATCGCTCTCTCGTCGAACGGCGGAACACACTAGCTTGGCTCCAACATGGCCGGAGAGCACCCAGGATGAGTGAATGACTAGCGAGCTCGGTGCCCACGTTAACGACTAACAAAGCTGTGTGTGACCGTGATGCAGCCGCGCACGCCGTAATGCATTCGCCCGCTCTGCCGCTAATTAAAGCCGCGGTCTGCCAACGCCATTCGGCGATTTTATCAAGCCTCATTTACCCATGAATAGTGGACAGAGCGCAGCCGAATGTTGTTCGTTTTTTGCGAAGTTCAAACTCTTATCAATGTTTGCCAAACGTGCCGGTGATAACGAACCCATTCTCTGTTGGGATAGTCTAGATACTAGGATAATTGTTACATAAATAGAAAAGGAAAAGCTGTTTGCATTTGGTTTTATTGCGAGTTATTCAGGTTTATATTGTTTTCCACGCTCAGATTGTGTGTTTTGATTTCTACGCCGGCGAAGCAGGAAAGCAGCGATTACAATGATAAAATTTTAAAATTCACAACGGCGAGAAAGTGAATTGAATTACTTTATGGACGCAATGGCACACGCTATCAGCAAAACTAAAATTCACTTTCTAAAATTATATATTTTCGGCCGAGTTTACGATATTATACTCGCACACAAAACACACAGCTCGAGTAATTAGGAAACGCTTTTTATGTGTAGTCTTACGACACACAAATACACCGCACGATGCCTTTGTTTGCAAATGCGCGCCTCTTTTAATTCGTACAAACAACCGACGAGAAGTATAAAATGTACTTTTAAGGAGTGCGAATGAAAATGTCACCTCCGCACGGCTCTTTACCGGCAACAAGGAAACTTTCCTGAGCGCACAGTAAGTTGTTCATACACTTGCTACTCCAAAACATAATTAGGCTTCCTGTCTGCTTGCGCTCGCCGGCAAAGGGCCAGTTTCATTATAGGTATCCCGTTTCCTTTTACTTGTGGAGATTCAACTAACTAAGTTTCAGGAAGCACCTGTCTCGATTCTTTAATTAATAACTTAAAAGGAATGCACGTATTTGAGAAAAGAACAGATTGGAAGCCAAACAAACTTCTTTACACAGACCTGATTTAAAGTTTGAACCAAACTTCCTTCCTATTTTATAACACATACACTGCATCAGAATTATTTTTCAAATTTGATTATGAAATATTTGTTGTTTAATATTTAAAATTGGAACGTTTTGATTGACTGGTCATTGAATATTTCATTTCATTATTTTTGTTTTCAATTCAAAATACAAAATATAATTTTTAATTTTTATTCCTGACTCTTATATTAAGTTTGGACGCGAGAAATCCTAGGTTTTCTAACAAAGTACCAGCAGACCTAGCATAAAAAAATATTTAAGCGATTTTCAGCTGTAACATTATTTATGTGCATGTTGACAGAAAAAGATACAATAATTTTATTGCGCATGGCCATAATTGGGACGTCACTATATATGTTTTTCGGTTTTGTTTGGTGTTCCAACGCAAAAAACAAAATTGAACAATCGAGATGAGTCACCGCCGCGCTCATCGTTTGTTCATTTCACGTGGGCTCCATCGCGGAGGATGCAAAAGTGAAACGCGCTGCCTATGCTTGATGCGCGAAACACAATACAAAATAATAGCAGATGATAAAATATAATCCTCTTTGAGAATGGAGGTTACGGAAATGGAGATGCTCTTTTGCACTCTCCAATGCAAGCGGATGGAAAAAAAGAAAAACGCGCGGTTCAATCGGTGTCACGTGGGTGGACGAAAGTCACGCAACCCGCGTGACCATATAACACACAATGGGACTGACTGACTGTGTCAAGAGACGCATTGTGATGCAGACCAACAGTCACTAATTTGGGCCCCCCAGTCGCCCGCTTCCTCCGCCACCTCTGAGGAACTGTTATTCTCATTCTTTTTCAAACCTACTTGTTTTAGTTTGAGAGAGAAAAAAATACAGCGACGAGCTTTCGTTTTTTTTTTTCTGAGCTGTAAATCGTTTTCCTACTCCAGGCGTTACATTATTATGAGTGTTCTGAGTAACGAAAAATCGGCTTTCATTAGCCAAAATTATCATTTTCACTCGGACGTGCTTTCTAATGATTAATTAGCCGCTTGTTGTTGTTTTTCACGTTATTTGCGGCTCCTGCCTATAATTAGAGGATAATCAAAATTTAATCGCAAGCTCTTCGATGCAAATAGTTTTTAATTGAGACCAAACGTTGTAAAAAAACTCAACTCTGGCTTGTTTTGGGCGTTCGTTCTAGAATATAGAATTTTAACGAGACACACCAACTCCGATGACTGTGTCGATAAATTTCACGAGCGTGCAGGTTTCAACATCGCCTAAGTGCTTCACATTTTAGATGGTAATTTTCGACTCTGATGAGTTCAATTTTACGGAGGAGCATAGTAGCGGTACTTTTGGGCGAAATGGAAACCGGCCGTGTGGACCAAACGGAGCCAACACGTCATCTGTGCGAGAGGGATAAAGTTTTCTCCAGAATTTGGCAATTTTGCAATTCAAACCATCGATCATTCAACTTGCAATCCATAACTGTTTCCTGTCGCGAATTATCGCTTAACGTTGATAGCACCATTGAGGAGAGGTCCATCGCCCGCAGCATCAACAACACACGCATCTCCGAAAGAAGCCTCTCAGGCCATAGGCCCCGGACATGTGCGTGGAAGAAATTAATTCATAAAAAGGGGCCATAAAAGACGCTGGGTCGGAATGCTTGTATCCGATTTCACGTTATAAAACGCGCTTCGTTTCGTGATAAAACGGAATAATATCTAAATAAGCCAAAACTTTTTATCACACGCTCAAACGTTTTCCTGAAACTAATAATTAAAGTTTAAAGCTTTTTTAAACTGAATTATTTCAATTTATATATGAGAATCTTTTGGAACAAATTTAATTTAAATTTTAAATTTTTTCATAAACAATTAGCTAGAATAAAATCTTAGTTTATTAAAAATATCATATATAGATTTCACTAAATTATTCCTCATCTCGATCAGATTTTGGATAAAAATATATCATTCTGATCACCTAAATTCTCAGATATCTTGAATAACTTTTGCATAAAAACGAAAATGCTGAACATTAACAAAAAGTTTGATGTTTGGCTTGAAATGAATTAAAAAAAAAAAAACATTCAAATAATCCTTGATTAGGTAGTCGCCTATTGCGTAAATGACATTCACCAAGTCCAAATAAGCAAATCGAGGTCAGTTTGCAAAAAAGGTGTCACTTACTTCGGGGCTCACCTCCTCCTCAGGCATGTTGACAACGGACAAAAACAAAACACAGAGAGAACGAAGGAACACGTCACGTATGCAACAATGTAAAATGCTTATCGCGAGCGGCACTGCACAACACGGGCCATGGTTTCGGCAGGACTGACTGCAAAGCTCGAAGCAAGCCTGGCTGCCCGCAGGTAGGAACACAGAAAACTCGCACGCCAGACCAAGAAGACGCGCGGCGCGAGATAACGGTAGCACTACGCTATAGCTTATTAAAAGAGAAACCAATGGCTGTCAGTCACAATCTGTTGCAGGTACGGTGGAGGAGGCGAATTTCGCGATCTATCTCGCCCATCTGTCAGCAAGCTGATTCAAATTGCGTAGCTAATTATGATGCACAGACTTGGCGATTTTCGTAATAATATATTTATCAAAAGTGAAACTGCGCGCTTGGTTAATTATTAAATTTATTGCGCTTTATCGTTGGTTGTGAAGTGTTTTGTAATTCGCGCGAGCTTCGGCAATCCGATATTGTTGCGCTGCAATTTTATATCGATGGATAGGCAAGGAGGGCAATGCCAAAAGAAAGAAATCTCGAGGCATCGTTTAATTGATTGGAGAATTGTTTGTATATTTTTCTACAATTTTCCAGCAGTTGTATTGATCGCTTCAAATAAAGCTTTCAAAAATCGAAGATTTAATTTACAAATTCCCTGTATTTTTGTAAATATTACAAATGAATTTTAAATATAAAAAAGTCAAAGCATCTTAACTCTAATGAAAACAATTTAAATTATTTTTTATTTAAAAAAACAAACATGTTTGTATAATTACTTTTTAATTTTAAATATATCTTTTCAAGACATTTTTTTTTCATCTTATTAAATAATTTGATTTAAGTTTCTATTGTTTTCTTCAACCAAAATGCATTATTTACATTTTAAGAGTTTCGCTGCAAACTTTAATACGATCGAAATGAAAACTGGCTCACTGGCTGTTAGAATCGCGATCGGTTTTCACTGCGCGTTAGGCAAGTTCTAAGCACCAGCGTTGCGAGGGAAGTCTAACCTGCTGCAATTTTATTATACGGTTTATTTGCACAGCAAAATAAGGGAAGCTCGTAAAAATATCTACTGTTCCAATTTTACTGGGTTAAAATTAATAAATAAATTCCAAATGAATGCTTCTAGCAAAATATGAAATTTCTGAGGATAAAACATGGGCGAATATTGTAAACTGCCTTTTATTTCACTCACGAGATTTTTTTTCTTCTTTATCTTTCTTTATCACGACTTCCGTTTTTATTACGTGTACACACTATCGATTGTGTGGCCAATTTAGGACTTTGTGGAAACAGCCGGTTGGTGCACACGACACATGTGATTGATCTCACACGCTAATTTTCCTACCAGTGCACATAGGCAAATTGCACCAATTTATCTAGAGCACCGGTGGAATGATAAAATAAGTAAACAGACAGAGAAAAATTGCACTCACCGTGTTGTTGTGCTCATCAGCAGTGGTCGGCGAAACGCCATATGGGGAGCTCGGCAAACCCAAATCCTCCTCCTCGTCCTCGCTTCGGCTGCGGCCCCGTCGGCGGCGCACCGCTTCGAACAGCTCGGCCTGCAGCAAAATTCGCCAGTTGCTTTTGAAAAATTCACAACACACATATCCATGCCAACTGGAGGCAAGCAATACATACGGGCAAAATCAATACCCTTCGGTGCTCGAGTTGTGTAAAAGATATCGAGGTGAGCACGCGGCGTTATTTATTTTGTATGTAAGTTTTGTTCACACTCTTATTTTATCTGAAACGGTGCCAACTGTTGTGTGGCGTGTGCATATTATTCCGTGTGTATTGCCCACACTTGCATGTTGGCATAATTCGGTTTTATTGTGTTTAGAAAGGAACGACTTGCACTTTCCAATTCATTGCCTGCATTTTAAGTTTTAAAAAGTTTGGTGCTCTCTTGGGCAATCACACACGGAAGGATCGTTAATATTTTGGCTATTGTTCTCCCGCGTGATTTAAATAGCACAGGTTAATCAAAACTACCCACCAGACAATCTCTACTAACAGTTTTATAATTTATTAAAAAAAACGTATTAAAATATGGTATAGCAGTTAATAAATCAAAGATAATTGTGCCATTAACATTGGCAGAAGTAGCTTCGTGCATTCTAGGCAAATAAACTTCATGATTATGCAAATTGAAATCAGTTCTTCATTCCCAGCGCCATTAATCTTTCCGTCAAGAACATCAAGCATATTTTTTTTTCTTTTTAACGCGACAAACATCATTATTTTCCTTTAAAAACTAATGAACTTCATAAAACTATCCAAGAAAAAATATGAATCTGGCATGACGAATGCCCATAATTATTGCACACGAGAACTCTCTCTCCGGGGCCCAGATTCCCTATAAGGCTCATTTACCCATATTTTGCAAAAAGTCACGTAAATGGCGACGGCCGGCTTGGAGATGATTGACCCCCAAGAAGCGCCGGAGCGTCGTTCATCCACTTCGGCCTCCTTGCTGCTAGCACGGGGGTTGATTGTGTATTTGACTTTCTCCGGGTTCTTCTCCAAGGGCATCATCATTGTGGCTCAAGTGTTATTTACGGACGCCGCCGTTTCTAAGCCAATTTTCTCAAATGCCCTCTTGACCACACACGCACGCTGATGACACTGTCCCAGAAACGCTAACACCGTGTGGGTGTCGCGCATTAACCAAAATTACAAATTTGTTCAAATATTTTCCAGTCCGCTTTTGTCGAGCACTTCAAGCCTTTGACTGGCTCTTTATGAGGAAATGAGCATCGGAGAGGAAGTGGCTTGTGGCTTATCGCTGGGTGTTTAGCTTTTTAAAAAGCAGAAATGTTTCATAGTATTGTGTGTGCCCTCAGCTTATCAAACAGAGAAAATTGAGGTCTGATACCCGAGGAAAAAATGCGGTGATTCACTTGTACTTTCGGTGTACTTAAAGAGTATGAATTATCGCCCTGCATACAAAATCCACTCCTTTTATGAGCACCTTTGAACGAGAAATTCAACTCGGCACAATGCAAACACACCGAGAATTAAATAATACCACGGTGCCCGGCCAGAACCAGTCAGGTAAGTATTATGCTTGATTTCAAGTGTGCAGCAAGTGGCTACAGGAGAATTGGCGATTATCAAACTGGAGCCTGAAGGCCAACAAGCCAAATGGGGAATTTGCAGCATATAAATGCTCAATTTAGTGCCAGCAATTCAAAGGGAAGCGAGTCGCGGCAGAAACCCAGCCCAGTCATTACAAATACAACAACCAAGGCAATTTAAATCACATTAGTTGTTGTACACCGCGTTGCCAACCAAGAAGAGCCTTTTGCAGCTTCTATATTGTAAACATTTTATTTTAATTTTAATCTCTATCTAAATTGAAGTATTGTTTTCTCTGCAGGTCCAATGTTAGTTGATGTTTTCTCTAGCTAAAAAAAAAAAAACGCTGCTCACCCGAACTCCTGCATGTGAAGCAATCGGCCCGTTTGGATGCACACCAATGAGTGGAGAAACTGCTCCATTCAGTTTATGGTGGAGGCTGAATGACTCGGGAATATCCATGGCACTGCCTCCTCTGGGTGAAGAAGAACCAGCTCTTGACTCAGAGGTAAAAATCGAGTCGTGGGACAGGCTGAGCCCTCCTGACAAGACCCCAGCGCTGCCTCCATGACTACTGCCAGACAGACCACCAGCACTTCTGAAATTAATAAAATCTTATTAAATAATATAAAAAAGAAAAGCAATAAACAAAAAATTCACACTTGAAGTACAATTGGGAATTTAACAAATTATTACATAAAACACTTTTAAATACTTAATGCAATTAGTTCATCTAGGAAACACTAAAAATAAAATATTTCTCTGGTATAAATTGAAGAAAAATTAAATTGGCTTGGAGTTTAAAGCGCAGATTGCACAGGTTGGTCAGGTGACAGTCAAATTATTTGAGATAACATCATGTGATGTAAGGTGCAAATAAGACTTGCAAAATTCAACAATGATTTCACCCCATGCCCATACATGATTCATCTAGAACGTTATCTCTCCGAGATTTCAGATCAAACAAAAACAAGATCAAAAGAAGCCCATAAAAATACATTGTTATATTTTTAGCAGCACATCATTCTTTTTGCTGCCGTTTTTCCTGGTCTTGTTATCTGCATAAACGTCAAAGGCTAAAAATAGCTGGTGGGCTGAATTGGCAGGCAAACTATTACATCCACTTGGCTATTGATTGATTGGTTTTGCCTACGGTGGAGTGAGTGACGGTTAATTTGATTAAAGTCACCTTTTCCGCAGTTCCTGCGTGCTGTCCATCAGCTCGCTGGCCGACCGTGATCGCAAATGCACTTCTGGTACCATCAGGTGATCGCCGCCATTGGGGTTGCAAGACTCGCCCATCTGCTCAGGTAGGTCTTGAGGCGCCTCGGGCACCCTGGGGGCGCGCCGGAACATTCTCTTGAGGCCGCGCAGTGGGTGAAATCGGCGCTTCTTGGGCTCTGGCTGATGGGTTGTTGACCCTGCAATTAAAATGCAAACATCAGCACCTGATTCAAGTGTGCGGTCGCCTACTGAATAATGGAAAAGTGCAAAAAGTTGGCGAAAAAAAGTCGCTTCATTTGCACGTTGTTTAAAAGGGGGCTGTCTATTTTTCTTGAATGTGAAAAGAGAGGAGTCTGGATCAATAAAAGAATCACTTTGCATTGAAAAATGGCAAAGGTTTATTTGACCTCAATAAAAAGCAGGAAAAAAACTAGCAAATGACAAAGAGTGAGATTTTTTATCCTGAATAAACAGTTTGATTTGTAATTATTGCTCGTTAATCTGCATGAAAAATGCAGGCAGATCGGCGTGGAAAATGGGGGCAAACCAAAGGTGCGTGCAAACAAGAGAAAATGTGTGTGCACAAGGAATTACTTGATCGGGAAACCAATCGATGCCGTAATTAGCCGCCCGACTCGACGAGTGAGAAAACAATTTCATAGACCAATTACGTGCCTGCACGTCGGGGTCTTGGAACCTCTGCAGTGCAGAATGATGAATTTTTGTCCACGCTCCACCGGTTCCAGAAGAGAAACAATTCAAAACAACGCAGCAGCAGAAATCGGAAATAGCACGCGGTGCGCACTGCCTAGCGTGCAACTGAGCACTAAATGCAAATAAGTTGTGGCGTGGAGGCATGAAAGCCCGCAAGTTTTTTAGTTAAAGTCCTTGTCAATATTATCGATCCTAGTCGTGCTCTTCTTTCCTTTTCTTACGGCAGAGAGACTAATTGGATTTGCAGCTGTTTGGAAACTCCGAGTTATACAAGTTAATCAGCTTGCAATTGCTCAATTGACCAAAATGTGCGTGTGCTAAATTCAAAAGTTTAAACGCAAGCACTTGCTGTGCAGAGTAAACCACGGGGTCTGAAGGACTTGAATTGGGTGCTGGCGAAGCCTTAATAAGGTTTTATTCGTCTGTCGGAGCAAGCGTGGCTGGAAAACCCGATTTATGGGGGCAGAAAGGCCAAATCTGGAAGACAGAAACCATCCATTGAGATATGCGGCGCCTTGATTAATGTCCCTCTGCTTCGGCTGAATAAATAACTCGTGACTTGCAACGAGACGCAGATGGCATTAATCAATTTGTGGAGTTAATTTTCCATAGGGATCACTTTTTGTCATTCTCACGCCCGCCCGAGTTATAAATAGAGAGAGTGCTCTCTGTGCGCCGCGCACGTTTCAAGACTTCCTCTCCACTCAGTTTGGACTAAAGTGTCGTTATTATTCTTTCCAGTGATTCAAGGTCTAGAGCGCAGCATCTGACAAAGGGCATTTTTTGCTCCTGCTGACTCGCAAAAGCCAAAAAGTCCATTATGTTATTTCGGGAGAAAATTAGTCGCATTTCCAGTCGGAATTTCCCACACCGCATGTGAGGGGCAAGGCCCCTATTGTAAAATGGAGTCGGACGTAATTACGGCAGAAAATTTATTTATCTCACGTCGTACGCTTTAACAGCGAGTGCTAGTGGCATAGTAGTATTACCATTTTTGACGGAGTCACCAGCAGCAGGAGCCTCGTCGCCGGGGTCAGATGGAGGTGATGATTCCCGCACACAGGCTAATAGGCTCGATGAATGCCGAGAGGTCGGAGCTCCGGCTGGAGCGCCCCTGCTCGCTGCCTGCACGCTCATTGTTCTGAAAAAGCGAATCATCTCAGTAAAGAGGAGTAACGATCCAGATGAAAATCTACAGAATAATACCAATTTCACTTATAAAACTGTTTAAAAGTCACAAGAACTACTATTAACTATTGTTGAACGCTTTTGCTAATGTAGTTGTGCAATTGAAAGTTTACGTTCCTGTTTAACCTCACTCAGCCCTAAAATATTTATTAATCTGCTTTATAATATTAGTGTATTGAAATAAAATATTAACACAGTAAGTCTTAGTAAATTTGAATTTAAGAATAATTGTCTTATTCTTAAATTCATGTAGTTTTGCTAATAATTAATCAGTATTTTGTTTTTTTAATATGAAATTTTTTGTTTTTACATTTTCATTTGTTTTAACGTCGGCATTGACTGGAAAAGTCAACAAAGGATAAAACTAAAATAAATAAATATGTGGCTGTTCTATTAATTTCATTAGCAAAAAAATTGTATTGACATCACACCAGCATTGGCATTTTGTCAATGAAGAAGAAATGTTCCCACACGACTTTCGCTTTTTAATGCAAATTTGATTACCCTCATTAAAGCAAACTAGCGCACCCAGCAAACTGCGTCGAAATTATATCTTCCTGAACGTAAAAAGTAATGATCACCTCATTTGCGGGAAAATTTTCTAGTGCAATGCGGCGGTGATTGCGCGGACTTTCAATTTCACTTAACTCCATGCATGTGCGCATGTAAACGAAAATTTCTAAATTAAAAATAATACATACATATACAAACCACGCGCACGACACCAAATAGAAATCAATAATTACGCCGGTGGCGCTGGCGTATTAAAAGACGACGTTCTTTCTTTCTCGTGTCGGCGATAAAACAGCAAATAAAAGTGCGCGCCATAAGTGATCTCGAGGGCGATTAAATTAAAAAAAGAGCACAATGTGGGGGTGACGGTTGCCGAGAGATAAATTATTATACAGGCCACCTCTCTCTGCATTTGGAGAGAAATGCAAAGCCGGCGAAAACAATCCACCCAGCCACTCGGTGCCCCAGATATGTACCCTCGAAAAGTGCACGGCTCTCTTGAGCGTGCACACTCACAGGCAAAACCTGTTTGGGTGAAGGAAAAAAGTGTTGAGGGCGACGCCCAAGAGACGAACGGCGTAGTGAAGCGCACCAAAGAGAAACTAACTAAGTAAGAAGTTGGTTGGTTGGTGCTCTGCTCTCGACTTTATTTCGGTCCTTACCCGACTTGGATGTAATTGCCTATTTCCAATCACACTGCAGCATCGTCCACGTTAGTCCAATTAGACATCATTACTGGCAGTTTCTTATCCAAGCGGCGCCTCTCGATCGATCTGGAACACATGCACAAACATCGATTAGCTTTTTTTTTTAAGTTGTTGCTGCTTCTGGCGATTCGCCATCTCATTGTCGGAAAGTAATGAATGTGAGAGAGACAATGTGATCGTGTGGTTTCGAGTCTCATGGCGAGCGCAGATATCGCGAAAATCTGTATCATTAAGGACGTGCCCCTGATAAAATCGGGACATATAAGCGGCCCTGCTGAATCGCAAATTATGTGCTCCGGTCCAATGCCCGACGTTGTTTTGCAAAATGAAAAACTGTTCAGTTTCTAAAAGATGATTAGATTTTTTAGGTTAAAAAAGTCTAATAATACTTAATGAATTACCGCTCTCATGAAGGAAATGAAATGAAAAGAAGTTGAATTTGTATTAAATTGCTAGCTGTTGCGGTTTTTTCCTTGCATTAGCTTTTAAGGGAATTGGTGTCAGCCATCGGTAGTGTATCTCACAAAGAGCAGAAGTATGCACTTCCAGCGGGTATTGTGCTTTGGGTGAGCACGGCGGACAAAGGTTAATTATTCGATGTTAGAGGTCAGCGTTTCGAGCCATCAACTTCACGCTCGAGGAGATACAAATGCAAATCTTTATGGTTGATCGCCCTCATTTGAGATCACGGACAAAGGGGGCAATGAGAGGTAAAAAAATCACGTCATGAAAGTGATGCGTCACATTTTGAACCGCAGTCACTTTCAAAGCTTGAGTTATAAATCAGAGTCTTGTTCACTATTACAAAAATTTAAAGACAAAATATTTAAAATATAATTAAATTTAAAAAATAATTACACCAAAAACAGTTTTTTACCAGCGAACTTGCTCCGTTTGGCGGTGTCTTGTGACAAGAAAAGTGGCGGCAAACAATTTCAGCCCTTGCCTGACGCCTCACTCACGTGATGCAAATTTAGGGCACACCCCTCTCATTCTCATTTTCCCTATACTCGCCAACTCTCCAATTAACCGCGTTCGAGCACCTGCTCCCTTCTTTCCTAAAAGCACCGCGCTCAGCACCAATAAATTAGGACATTACATTAATTCGATCGATTTCCCGGCTCGCAAAGGCAACTCATTTCGGCGCCAACACACACATTTCCTACTGATCGCACTCCTTGATCCGCAATTTATTGGTTTCCATTGAGAGCACCGCTGAGGAAGAGCAGGATTGCAAACAAATTCCGTCTGAAAAGTCGGTGCTTGGCACGGACGGCGCCTCGGGCGGCGCGAAAAGCACATTGGCAGAGAGCGAGGGCGAAAAGCAGGTCGATATTGCAGCCTAGGCTTGAGTGTCGGTTTATCCGCCCTTCTCCGCAGCATCTATGCAGCCCGCCGTTGCCGAGCGGCAGAGCAACAAGTCCAGTGACCCTGACCTTGCCCTTGCAATTTGCATCCCCGTTGCTTTTCTCCGCGGCCCAGCCAACTCTCAGCTGGCGAGAGCAATGATAATTGCTGGCAAGCAAAGATGAACATATAATGTATAATGACCTCGTCTCCTTGTGCATTTTTCATCGGCAGCTCCTTTTTGCGCGGCGCAGATGATTGTAATTTATGTGGGAAAAGCGGCGAGCAACTTCTTCAAGTGCAAGATTAATTAGGAAATTGTTGCGGCGCCGCTTATGGCTCGGCAGCCGATGGATTGGTCAATAAAAATAGATGAGTGAGCGGCTCTTCAAGTTGCAATTCTCGAGTGTGTGAAGAGAAATGAGTGCGCAAGTGCCCACTTGAGCAGTGCCTCGTAAATACTTTCAAGGAAAAAATTGTGTTACTGTATCACTTGTCGCTAAAAGTTATACAGTCATATTATTGTATTATTGGAAATCGTTATTGATTAATGTTTCAAGGGAGGTGCAAAAGTTTATCCACACATATTTTTTTTTTAAGATATTTATTGATTCTAATAGCACTAGTCCAGCCAAGCCAGAAGACTTATCGGCTGGTGCTATAGGTATTGACGTATAATGCTGATTTCATATCTCGTTTTTATGAATTATTAATAATAATTTTAAACTGTTGTTAATAGCAACAACGAAATATATTTTAATTTTATATATCTGACTGGTCTATTCTGGATGTCATCTACAATTTATACCATTATTTGACAAAAATTTTAATATAGAATCTATTCATAACAAATTAAATTGAAATTAGTCAAATAATATTAGGATAGGATAAAAGCAAAAAATTTATTTAAGTGAAATAATTAAATAATATAAGAATTAAAAAATTAAAAGTGGTAAACACATTTGAACGTTTAAAATTAAAATTTAATTTTGAATAGAAGCATGCTTTTTTAGTTATGATATTATTTATTCTCCTGCTAAGTTGAACACTTGATGTATTTAATAAAATTTTCCATCTAATATTTTTTGAAATTTACCAGATTATAAATAATTCGCATTAATTTAAATTCTCTAAAGAAGCGCCTACAGTTTATGAGCATTTGGATATTATAATGCTTAACAATGATTTTATTTTCAATGTATTTATCCAATTTATTTTATTAACTTGATCCATCTTTGGTCTAAGTAATAAACCATCTGCGTTTCATAAGCAATTTAACATTAAATGAAATTTGTGTCTTTCCAATGTTAAATCTGTAGGCGGCTAATCCGCCAGCGTCTACGAACAAAAGCGTCATTACTGTGCAAACGCAGAGACAAAACGTCGCGATTCTTATCAAGAGCTTGAACAAAGAAAGTTTTTTTATTTCACTTCCAACAAAACGCAACTGTCCGAGGAAAATAGATCAAACAACTCGAGATGCGTAGAAAAGAAATCTCGAACGCAGCTTTTCCCCAAAAACAATGGCACATTACGGCCATGCCGACAATTTGAATATAAAAACCAATCTCGCCCGCTGCGTGACGCCTTCGCAAACAGAACCATCTGTCAAAGGGCGCACGAGACGCGAAAGATCAAAAGAGGTTGCGATATTAGAAATTTCTCATTAGCCAGATAACCTATTTGCATCGTGATTTTTTTTCTGTAAATAAACGCTTGGTTGACAGCGCGGAATAGAGATATGCGGGGATGGATCTCCACCTTGTGCGCGCGTCTCTCGGTTGCGCAAATGCACACAGACGGAGTCAGCGCCTTTGTGTTCCGTGAGACAAATTAAATCACCAAAAGGTTCACCATTTCATTTCAGGCGTGAAAAGCAAGCTAGCTGCTAGTTGGTTGGCCGGTCGAAAAGTCTTTCAAAAAATACCACGATTTTCTCGCCGAGGAAACGGATCGGACAAACAGAGAGGAAATGAAGTTAGAACGAAAAAATAAATACTCTGAAGCTCACTGCTTGTACACGGCTAATTGAGTTTAATTAGGTAATTGCACTTTTCCTCCAAGAATTTCTTTGAAATGAGCGACGCTAAGAATTAAACCAATTTAAATTCACAATAAAATTAGAGCAATAGTATATTTTATCTAATAAATATCGCGCTCTGAAATTGATTTGAGTATAAAAACCGAGGCCAAACCACATGCCTCTTTCCCCCAAGGATCATTTTTCATCAAATCAATTTGTGAGTTTCGTTTATGGACCATTATGAAAGCTTTCTTTCAATTTCCTCAATAAATTTAATCAAATGAAATTTTCATGCTAATTTAGTGAAACCCATCAGCTATTATTTTTTGCCCATTAAAAAGCGAATGGGCACGATGCAAAAAATTAGTATGACTCACTCTCTGCCCCGCATGCTGGATAGCTCGCAGGCCAATCTGTGGGCAACTAAAATCGACTACTGGAAAGGGCCGTGAATCACAGGCGCGCTCACACCGCACCGAGGCAAATACAACAAACGCAGCAGCACACATTTTCATCGTTTCGCAAGTCGACAGGGGATTGCAGCTATGCGTTCACGTGACAATTAAAAAGTAAACGTTCCGTTGCTAAATGCCTTGTAAAGAAACCTTTGCGTGGTCGAGTTTAATATTATAATTCACGCCGGAGAATGTGATATAGCGGGTGGAGTCTCACTGTTCTTTTTCTCTGTGCGGATTATTAAAAGTAGATCTTGGTCAGAAGTGTTGAATAAGGATTTCCCTAGTTTGCTACACTTTCTGTGCAGCTAGTCAAGGTCGGTGGGAACAGGTTGCAATTAACTGCGTGCATCTTAATCAACAAAAGAAAAAGTTTTATTTGCAAAAAAAAAAATCGTTTTTAATAAACTCTTGTCTGTCATTTTCTAAATTTAAAAATAGAGTTGTATTAATTAAAAAAAAGTTAAAGATTTCAAGGAAGTCGCGGATTTGAAATAAAAATTTTTTAAAAGAATATTAAGAAATAAGAATAAAAATTATAAGAAATAGGCAAATAAATTGTATGAGTGCAGGATTTAAAAATGATTTAGAACAATAAGTGATTACCCTATCAAACACTGAGATCCTTGATGTGTGGGTGAATAATTTTAAAAATTAAAATTCAATGATGGTGGATATTAATGAAGACAAAACAAAGAACAGGAAGTCGGACCAGTATCAGTTAAATAATAAACTCTACAGGCCGTTAATGTTCTCCATTTAATAGAATAAATTTAAATAATTTAAGAACTTAAAAATCAGCAAATTAAGACATTTAAAAATTCTAAAAAATTGATTAATTCTGTCCATCATAAATTTAGCCATACCACATAATAAATATAATCTGCTCTGACCTCCATTCTCAAATTATTATGGCCACGTCCAAACAAAAACCGCGCTTTGCCAGAGTCACTCAAAGTAATCGTAATTAGCCAACTGCTATTTGTGCCGAGCAGCAAATATTACAATAATCATCTGCAGGACGTGCTCGCAGTGTAAAATACACACGCTTTCCTGCTTGCCACGCGCACGCTGACGTACGGATCCTATACACATGTTTATTTTCTTTGTTCCGGTTCGCGTCTAAAAGTTCTCATGGGTCTCTGGCTAAGTCTGCCGCGGCAAAGGCATCTGCAGCCGTTTCTGCACTACAAATTGGCGCGATACACATATTCGGCGCCGGCGATGCACTTCTTTTCGTATTTTTAGTCTGGAGCGATGCAGATAGTCTGCACACGTGTCGCCCAACCAAAATACATTTTACACATTAGCAAGCCGACTTTCGTATGTGTTTACACATTCCGAGATGGAGAAAAAAAAACATTCGGAGATATTTCATGAAATTTGCGTTTCACTAGGGAAAATAAACGCAACGCCTCATATCGTCTGAAAATTGTAAACAATCTCTCCGTTTGAATATTATATAAATTTTCCATTTTCTCGCATTACGAAAAAGTTTCCATATCACCGCGCATTATTAGGCCAAGGTGCCATTCATTTCCATCCGTTTCATATCGAGAATCATTGCGATACCGCGTGAAATTGGTGCTGTGCTCAAGACACCCAGCTGTCTGTGTCGGTCATGCCTTTCAAAGTGTGTAATACAGCGCGAGTTGATCGGTTGCAGCAGAGAGAAATTCAAAACCATAGGTTGCGTTTTTCGCGGAAGTGCAACATCATCGACTCTGCAGATTTGACGTGGCGAAAAACCGGCGAAACGATGCAGGTTTTCGTCATCTTTGTGCCGCTAACCCATCTGATGGCACTGCACATGGCTGACTTGTTGGTCTTTAGCATGCACACCGAAGAAGAAAGTCGACTGACTCGCAGACCATGCAGGCGGATGGTGGATTTGAACGAGGGCCAATTTTGCGCTGAACTCGGGAGTTCTTTGATGGGCGCATTTGGAGACGCGCTGCGAAAGCATGTATAAACGTCTGCGGCTGCTAAAAGCTACAGAAAAAGGACGGAAATAGCACCAAAGTCCATTCTGTGTCACCACGCTTATTATCTCTATATATCGAAGGGGGACACATCAAAGGCCTGTGTTTTCAATTTAGAACGGAAATGTAAATGTTTCCATCAACTGGAGCTATTTTTTACATTTGAATATATACAAAAACTAAATTAAATTTATATACTCTCACAAATTAAAACAAATGCTTTAGATTTTTTTAACCAATAGAGACAACACAACGAAAGCAATAAAATATTTTCAATAACATGCATATAATTCTCTACATAGGTTCTTGTAGTTGTTGTTGTGGAACCTTTTGGCACTGGAGGTGTGTTCATTTGTAAAAAAATTGTTTTTAAATAAAATCCAGCTTCCTCGGTGAAGATGAGAAACTGTTTCTGCATGATTCAGAAAATCCCTAATCTACTATATTCTGTAATTTATAAGTGAAATATTGTAATTTAATTTTAATTTTTGTATAATTTGCAAGCTAATTTTTCAAAATGTACTAAAAATTGTTTAAATGTCAGCTTATTCCTTTTCAACAGCTCATAAATTAGGGTTGCAACCCGCAACTGAAACTAGTAGAGCAGGGATTTTCTGTGTCATGCAGAAACAATAAAGTTGCTCATCTTCACTGAAGAAGCCGCATTTTATTTCATAAAAAAACATGAATATTTTTTGTCTTAATAACATTTAAAGGTATTATTATAATTAAGATCGATCTAAATTTTATTATCATGTTTTTTATATTATTCCAGTTATTTCTTTTCTTTTGAAGGAAATTTAATTTAAATTACTTAAAGAAAAACAATGAGCTAACTTATTTGTTTATGATTACAATACAGATTTGTACGCATTTTTATTCCTCTTTCTGTTAATGCTTGCAAAAGGGATTCAAATTTATCTAGTTTCCTTACAAAAGTAAATTGACAAAAATTCCACTTCCGAAAATAGAACCATTTTCGCCACTCCCCTTGATAAAATAACAACACCGAGAATCGCACCATTATTCAGCGGATTACATTGTGCCCAGGACGGAACGATTCGATCGGTCGAAAAGCGGCTTTGTGTGTGCAAATTCAAAGCCGGTGTGCTTTGCACGTTTGCAGCACTGGCGGTCGAAAACCAACAATAAAATGCGCAGCATCACACATCCAGACACGCGAAATCGGCCGCAAATGAAAAAAAAAGGATGAAGCGTCCCTGCCCCGAGAACAATGAATACGTAATTTGCAGCGTCTCTTTTAAGCCGACGGAGAGCAAACAAAGCAGAAAAGTCGGCCGCGAATGCAAAGTCTGCGCCATATTCATTTTCCGACAGAAAAGCTGGTAATTAAAAGCGTGCGCTGGCGAAGAAGACTGCGCTAATATCTAATGCAGCTCATCTCAGGCAAGACCTTGATCTCTGGGCGAAGAACTCTTTCTTTGTTTGTGTTTATTTTGCGGTGCAGACGACACTTTTGAGAGGGCACTCGGCTTTTCAGGTGCGCGCCGACTGCTTGGTGCACGTACTACGCTCTCGGCCTTGCCTCCTCTTTGTTCGCCGTAAATTAAGTACATACGCCTTTCACGAGCAATCACGCCGCACAATGGACCACAATAGTAGTGCTGGCAACAGTGTGTGTGTGTGTATGCCCTGGCTGGCTGGCTGGATCCTATCCATCCATCTCATCCTGCTGCTTCGTGTTTTTTTCCTCCTCCAACAACCGCTGGCTTGCTTACTTGCTCGGCTCGGTACGCAGCTCGGATCCTCAGGCCGAGGTGCGCTCAGAGTTCAGCCGAGAGGTGGCTTTTTGGCCACAGACGCAGCGGTTTCGCTCAAAAGAAAAGAAGCGAGGCCGCATTTCAAAGCTGCGGGCTTTTGATCTGATTTTGATCTCAAGAGCTGGAGTTTTAAATGTCAATGAATTACTGAAGGGGTACTTTATCCTTTCATTTGAGCCAAATGTTTGCTTTGTTCTGAAAATTTTAACAAACTTAAAAAATTTGAAATAATTGAAATATAAAAACTAATGTTGGTTAGCGAATTTTTAACTTCTCATAATGTCGCAAAATTATTGGTGTTGTCCTAATTAAAAACTGTAATATTTTTATTTTATCATTAAGACTTTATTAATTTTATTGGAAGAAATTTAGTGAAAATTTATATACTGAGAAAAAATTCTTAGATACGAATTGAAATGCCACAATTTAAAGCTTTAAACATGCCTTTTTAATTTTTTTAAATTAAAAACAATAAATTTGTTTCATATTGGTATATAATTCAAATATTATAAGAGCAAACGGCAGCTAGCGAAGGTGACAAGGTAATTTTACTTAAATATGTATATATCAAATGAATACTATATTATTCCTAAAATGAACTGTTCTTTTAGTAGTTAGAAACCTTATTCATTTAACAATTCATCACTTTTGAAAAGTTGAAATGACTGTACATTACCTCAACGCTTTCCAGACTTTTCTCGACATCGGTAACCGCTCTGGGAAAGTTTGAAAATCGCCTGGATCTTGTCAATAGAGCCTCGCGGGCACCTTTTTACCACCATCGTGGTGGAAACTTTTAACTGCCAAAAAGTAGTAGCGAACTCTCGTGACGCGACGAAAAGCCGGCAGCTTTTCTCTCGTCGCAAAAGATCTCGGCACCTTCCTCGCAACCACACCAGAGCGTACGAATTGCGGCGTGAAAATGCAGAATAATGATATCACGTCCACGGCGAGAGGAGGAAAAATTGCCGCTTCACCCTTGAATGATGGAGCAGCAGGCTGATGATGATGGCGTGCTGTTGTACTTTAATAATTGACTCCTGTTGTTTCGTCTCCCGAGCTTTGCTGCCGGCGTAAACAGCCAACTAAGCGCCCGTTTAAGTTTCCCAGAACGCGGAGCACCGAGGCGCTTTTTATGGTTTGTGTGTCTGCTTTTGCATTAATTTGCATTCCATAACACCATTTGTTTGCTGCCACCAGACGAATATATTTGGCTCGATTCTTGAACTTTTTTGCTTTTGTCGTCTAGCGTGGGTAGACGAAGGCGCTTTTCCATTATTTTCCTATTTTCCGCGCCATCCACGTCGGCTTCGGCAGCAAATTGTTTGGATCCATAAAAGGTCTGCTCTTGGCACAAGAGAGAAGTGGGCTGAGTAAAATTCGCTATTTTGTCTGTGTCTTGTATTTCTAAAAATAACTTGTTACTTCTCAGAAAAAATTAACAACGTCACAGTCGGCGAACGACTTCTTTTTTGTGTTTGCACTCATCTTTCCATGAAATTAAAAAAAAAAATGGAATAAAATGTCATTGAAATTTAACTGGAAAAAATGAAAGTATATTTAGTGCTTTATTAATATTTTGAATTAAAACGAGAAAACCGTTTCCGTTTCACGGATGACCTCTTAAATTATTCTTAAGGCTTCGTCATATTTGCTTTTTTGAAACACTAATAGCATCATTAATAACGACCTTCATTGTTTCGTCCTCCTATAATTAGATTAATTTTGATGATACCCAAACCACAAGGCGAAACAATGAGGAAAACCGGCCCAGGATTTAGCTTTTTTATAATCCCGTACAAGGAAAATCGGGCAATTAACTAAATGGATTAAATCATATGAAAAATGCCATCAGCACGAATCACGACTAGAATATGGGGAGCACTTTGGTAGCAGCAGCAAAAATGACAGACCAATTTTTATCAATCCAAAGTGGACAATTGGAAGAAAAAGCAGCACGCTCGTGGAGACTTTTGCGTGGATTCGCAACACAGAGAAGTCGCTTGGGATGAAAGTGCCGGCGGAGGGATTGACAAGTTATTCGTCGTGTCAATCACGAATCCAATTTTACGGATCTGATGAAAATTGATGGCCTTCCCGCCAAAACTTGCCTCCAATTTGTACGGCTTGGACGTCAAGGCCGCAATGAAAGGAAAGGAAAAAGGCTACGTATAGAATCTATTTTACTTTATATCAAATCGCTGCTTTCATCCAAGCTTTTTTCCAGTCAATAAACCTCCGTCTCTGCTCACCAATTATATATGAAAAAGAGTGACAAAAGAACTAAAAGCCGCTGCTTTTCTTCTATCATCCGCCCGACCAAGTGCAAAATAATGCCATAAATTGCTGACTGCCGTTGTCGTTGGAAAATTTATACAGCCTGCACAGGAGCAACTTTTTACTCCATGGCAGACGTCAAAAAGTCGTTGTTGTTTCTTCCGAGGCGTGTGAGCAAAACTAACGCGATTCGCCACTTTTTCTCTCTCTATCTCAATCACTGACGCGCTCATCTCGGCAGGTTTTACTCTATTTTGTCTCGCAATTAGCTACCAACGCAGAACTACAATGGACGTATTCATTTTGCCCGTAATGCGAGGAGAAAGATGGTGACAGTCGGTGATTATGCGGTGCGACGTTTGAATTGCGAATCCGTTTGTTAGTCTCGACGTCTCTAGACGTGGATGATGGATTGCGGCGAATTAAAAGTTAATAAAGTTCATATTTTCTGCTAATTTTTACGACAACGAGACGGATTAATAGAATAATAACTACTTAAAAGATTGTCATCTTTCAACTATGTTTCGTTTAGAAACTTTGTCTTAATTACCCGTTATCAGAGAATTAATTGTGTATTAATCGCATTACTAAAGATTCTTTTATATATTCCCTGATAAGTTTAGAAAATTATTTTTAACGGTTTTTACCTAGAGTCTACCTTGGAGCGATAAAATGCTAGAAATTAAATACAAAATAAAGCATTGAAAATCAAAATTATTAAAATTTTCTGTATTTAAAAACTAATACAAAGAATAATTTTTTAATGCTTATTTTTATTGAATGTAAACAAACACTCTTGATGTCTCGTCATATCAATTTTTATTCACAGTATCAACAAGCAAAGTGAAAACAAACAAAAGGCAGGCAAGCGTGCGTTTTTTGAGTCCAAAATCGTTATCTAGAGGGCCATCCATTTAAATCTCACGCCCAATTAAGCGGCCCTCCCAGAATTAGCATGAATTATTGCTGCACTTCGCGTGGCCGACAACGCGAAAAGGAACCCCGCCTTCCTGCCTCTTTGCAACATTCGTTTTACTCTTTCATGCACGATTTTGCGCTGGTGGCTGATAAACAGGGTTAGTGTGTATGTAATATCAGCACGAGAGTCATGCTTTCAGAAAAGGTGGCGAAACAGCTCGTGAAAGTGATTTAATTAAAAGCGCTTATGTACGCGACGACGAACCGTCCGACCGACGCTCAAACCGCAACCAACAGCAGCCCGAGTATAATATTTTATAAATGTTGTTATCTTGCTCAGCGAGCAGTGCAACCAGCAAACGTCTGTAGAGTGAAAGAGAGAGAGACGAATGTAAATGCACTTCATCAGTGGGAGGCTGCGAAATGAATGTCCGCGTGCGAAATCGCTGCATCATGTCCGTACCTATACATACACGACGTGTGCGCATTTCACGATTCAGCCTGCCTACGGGGCGATTTTTGCCAAAAAGGGCGCTTCCTCAACGTCAGCTGCACCGTCTTTTTGAGTGGGTGTTCGAAAGCACTAACGATCCAATTATTCAGATCTCGCTGCGTTGGTGGCATCGCAAAAGGTTGAAGATTTATGTCGCAGGATTCCACTGGTGCAAATTTGCTAGCGGTACTTTAATGGCCTCTGAATAGGGTTTGAATCGCGTGTTTAACAACAGAAATCACGAGTTTTGAAGTTTCGAAATGTAAGAAAATCTTTTCTATAGTTTTTGTTAGACAAATTGCTACGTCTATAAATTTTCGCAGTCCACGGAAATATATTTTTACGACTGATTAAAAATACCCAACTTTGTAAACCTTTAAAAAAAAATAATTACTTTAAAATTATTTGCTCTAATTCAAAATAAAATATTTGCACACATTTGTAGCAACAATAATTATTAACATATAATTGACAATTATAATTGCATTTAAAATTCCTCTGCAGAAATTCTTACAGCATATTTAATTATTTATATCTCCACAAAACTCTTTACTGATGGGCAAAGTTGAACCACCGCAGAAGTTTGTTAATTGCTGGTCGTTACATCCGATTTGCCAAACGAGCCAGAAACAAACTCAAATTTCATCCCACGATATTCCGCTTCAATGGCTGCATCCTCGACTTATCTCGCTGGTAATTGATTACCAAATGCAGGCAGCGGATGAAAGTGTTAATTTTACGAAATTCTGCGGTCATTAACGTCATATGCGCACGAAACAAAAAAACCTGATGCCTTTTAAGGAAAAACCAACTTTTTTATTTTTCCTCTTTGTGCATTTTTTTATTACAAACTAGGTGTTTTGACCTCTTAATTGAACGTGGTCGTCGTCAACTGCTGAGCACGAACACATCCAAATTCTAGTTTGGCACACGCATAGATTATACATATTAACGCCCATAAAGGAAAAATTTGCCGCAGCAACTTTTCGAAAGCCGGTTTCGAGCGGCGAACACTCGCGTGCAGATTAAGCGCACTTGAAGTACTAAAATCATGCATGTGAAATATGGCCGGGCTTTTTATGGCGCGCCGAGAATTAGCACCGAGAATGATGATGCTTGAGAGTGACATACGCCAAAAACAAGCGAAATCTGTTTACTGAAGTTTTTTATTGGGAATCAAACAAACACAGAAAAGTGCTACTGCTGCTGTTTATTATCCCACTTTTAGTTTGTTTAACAATAATAAAAGAAAAATACTTACAATACAAAAATAGTGCTCAAGAATTTCTCGGCCAAATCACGGAGGTTATTTCCAGCATGAGCAATGCGTCACTGACTAGCGAGCCGTGTTCGCATATAATATATGCTTTCCGAGTGAAATTTTTCAATTATTGTACGGCTTCGGGAAACGTCACACAAAATTACGAAACAAACGAAAAAATGGCAGAGGCATTCGGTTGGCATTAAACATCCATCAAAGTGCTCGTAAAAAGCGGCTCTACTTCCAGCAAGGCGAGCGAGCAGCCAGCGATCCGCGCCGTGCCTCAGCCGAAAAAGCTGCTGCATCACAGAACGGCGGGCACAATTTTTTTTATTACTATTTCAGCCCGATCTGCGGTTTTCCACGCGATGAATTCGCAGCGAGAGCCACGTTTGGTTAAAAAATAATATCGGTCCAAAATGAACCGGGTAAATATTTAAACGACTCACGTAGACCAACACAAATTATCGCCAACACTTTTCATGCTGGGTAGTGGAATCTTAATTTTTGGACCTTCTATGATATGCTATGATGTTTATTACATATTTATTAATTAATTCAGGAAATCCATGTATGAAAACAATTTAACTTAAGAAACAATTCTGCGAGCACAAAGTATTTATAGAAATACAATTTTAACACGTAATTTTCTTCTCCTTGAGGTCAAACCAAATAATTTAAAATTTTCAGAAATTTAATGCTATAATACTTACAATTAATAAATTCATGTTTCTTACATAAAACCCATTTATAAATAAAAAATAAAAATTTTGATTTATGAAAATGAGACAAAATTTTTTAAAATTTTTTTATTGAATTAAACATTAATATATTTATGAAATAATGGAAATAATATTTGATAAAAACACAGTTAAAATGAATTTTTATATAAAGTGAACATTTTATCACAAAAGCATAAAATCATACACATTGTTTTTTTTAATTTATTTAAAAATAATTATAACCCCCAAATAAATTTTGAATTAGACGTAACAATAATTTGTATTTTTGCCTTGCCAAAGGCGTTGTAATTGGCAAGCTGGCAACAGTTTCCCGTTTTTATTGCTCTGCTCAGCATGTCTCCTCTAAAAAGAGCAAAGATCCATTCCCAGGGCCGAGCCGGTGCACGAAACAAGCGTGCCAACAACAAAGCAGCAAGAGGAGCCAGAAAATATAATGAAAAAGGGCAAAACATTATCGCGCAATCGCATGGGAGCAGCGATTACAAGACTCTTGTGTGTCTGTCTGCGCGTTTTATTTTATTGTCGGCCGCGGTACACAGATCATTCGTGCGTGCGAAGTCACGAGAAAAGAGCGACTTTGTGAGTTAGTGACCTAGCCAGGCAGCGAGCGAGCGAACCAGACCGAAAGCCTATGCCGATCATCCGTGGCGCCGATGGGTGACACTCCAGCCCATCCGACCGACCTGATTTCCCAAAACAAGAGCAGCGGAAAAAAATAAATGCAAATGCAGTGCGGAGGCGCCGGATTTTACGCTTGGCTATTAAAAATTTACGGCTCCGCGACTGGCTTCTGTGTGCGCTCTTTGTTTTCGGTGCTCTCGTTTGCTCTGCCGCCGGAGAAATGCATAAAAATCGGCCTGTTTTATTGTGTTTGAGGTATTTTACGGGCGGATCTGTAAAAACAGTTTTTACTACGAGGAGGATAAATTCCTCAAAAGCTTCATTTTAATATAATTCGCATCATTGCACTTTCAATCATTAAAATGTTCTCCAAGCAAATTATATATTTCTCAAAAGAAACTTTTTTAATTTCATTTTAGATGGGGACATTGTTACTTGAAGAGGAAACTTCTTTAAATAAATTCAAAATTTTATATTAATTGTTTTCGTCGAATCTTATATGAAAATTTTGAACACAAACATAATGCATGATAATTATATTTCGATCTCCAAATGATGTGTTACAGTTCAAAGTAAAAGCAAGTGAAATGGTTGAATACGTTGGTCAGCAAAGAGACTAGAAGTTAGCATAGATACCAAAACCTTGAACGCTCGAGCAAATCTCAAGGTTGTGCAAAAAAAAAATATTGGAAGGAGTCCATTAATTGTGTTACCGTATTAATTAAAATTGTCCGTGACGGTTTTCTTCCAGCATAGATAATTGAATGAAAGCCCTAATTTAAACTGCGAGTCGTTCATTAAAGTCGCTATGAATCTATGAACTGATTTCAAGTGCAAATATCACAGATTGGATTCTAAAAAAGTAAGTTTGATAATTTTGGGCATGATTAGAGAATTTTATTAATACTTTTTATCTCAATCCATGTTTAAAATATATGTAAAATTATTTTGTTTTTGCTATAAACCTTGAAAAAAATAGAACTTCTATAAATATTTATACGTATAGGATAAGAATATTTATATTTCAATCAATAATTATTTAAATTTAAACATTTGAACTAAAATCGAAAAAAAATATTTTTATGAAATAAAAAGCAATATAATAATAACAAACTAAATTGCCGTCATTCTTAATGTCAGCTCGTTTGTTTGAAACCAGCAATTTCAAGTTCGAAAAATTACTCAGCTAGTTAGAAGTGCACTAGTCAGCAGAATGGCTGAGTGCATGATTGTATCTTTGCTGAAGGCAACAAACGCTTCGAAAGGTGGGTTGCTGCACGACCCAGGGCTTGACCTTTTACTTTTAACGAGCGGCAACTTTTGTTATTTGTGCAACCAAACTCTGCTCATTTCCAACATTCGCTACGTTTTGCAATTTTATTTCAATATAATATACGACACGAAATATACATTTTAGCAAGTTAGCGACGGTCGGCTAAAAAATAAGCGCAGGTGAAAATTGAAGTCACGTCTCGCGGGAGGAATAAAAACGTTGGCCGTGCATCTGCTAATTTATCACAATTTGCAAACTCAAGTAGACTGAAGCTGAATTTCGCAAACAATTCTGCAGCTGCACGCTCGAGAGCAAATTAAAACTCCGAGGGCCATTCCGACGAGAGTTTTGTCTATTTTTTTCTTCCTCTCCGCGCCCGACAGCTAAATATAAAAAGCAACAAAAAATTGCCCGCCAGGTACTTACAGATCAAGTTTCCCGAAGCTCTTATTCTTGTCGCGAGTAAATGACTTGATTCGTCCTTGACGGATAATCCACTGGTTTGTCCCTCGTCACCACCTGAATACGGAGTCGCCCCTGTTTAAAAACAGGGTGTCTACAACCGCTTACTGAACTTGGGATCCGTCGGGCGCGGATTCATAAACGAAACCTGTGCCTGCACTCGAGGCGGCGTCAAAACAACAAACTGTGCATTCAATAAGCGAGGCATGCGGCTGCTACAGAGGGAGGGAGACGATTTTCCAGCATCCCAACCGGTTTAACCGGTTTGACGGATTCGTCACCAAAGGGTTAATCATTTGATTTCGGCTTTCCGGGGACAATAACAGGAATACGGGATCCAAACCATACGGAAAGCAAACAATTCTCAACGATATGCAAATTTTCATAACCGTAATTATCACAAACGCTGTTGGAATGTAGAAAATTCAATTTATTTGAATTTCGGTAAATATACTAAAATACCGGTCTTGTTTTCATAACAAACCGAGTAAAAAAACCTTTCGTTAAATTATTTTTTGAATCCTGCTTTGCCAGAAGCAGCGCCATCTGCGAGTCAAGACTCGATTTTCTTCAACATCCTTTTCTGTTTCTGTTTTCATAACATCATGCCGTGACTTAAGCACTCATTCGATCGACTTTTTCCAACGGGTTTAGAGGAGAAATTTCCCTCTGAATGGACACCAGCTCACCCTAGCCCGCATTGGTAAGAAAGCTCAATAATTTTTAACAGTTTTTCCGCAGACCCATCGTCTCTTTGGGACTGGCAAACCCGAAAATACCAAGGACCGGTTTTGCATAATTTTTGGGGGTCCAAGGCCATGATGTGTGTTTTGCAACTAAAAAGTGTCGAAATTTCATGGTTGGCAAGTTTTTCAAGGCTGTCTGTGGTAAGGTGGTTGGTTTTTTTCATTCGTCAATTAAATAGCAGGAAAAGTACATGACTGAAATCTATGCAATTTCCTAATAGAAAATTACGCACAGACACCAACTTCACTTGCACCGAGCTTTCTCTCCGGAAGATGGCATTGAAAGTGGACACAATTTTATTGCGATTGGATTAGGTTAAAATTTTAATTTCCGAAGGCTTTTATTAGGCTATTAAATGGTTAATAGAGAGTTTAAGATTATTTTCACCAATTTGAGATTTTTAGATATTAATTAATAATTCTACGAATTAAAACAAGCGATTATAAATAATTTTTGCAAAATTTTGATTTGTCTGGCAGTCGTGGCCGAGTGGTTAAGGCGTCTGACTAGAAATCAGATTCCCTCTGGGAGCGTAGGTTCGAATCCTACCGACTGCGAACATTTTGCCTGATTTGAAAAATTAATCAATATTTGAACACGCAATTTGAATTTTGAGCAAATTCCTTTGTCTTGAACTAATTTCAACAATTTCAATGTGATTCGATGTCCATTATGAATTTATAAAAAGACATTTTTCATGTTTTAACTGGAAAGAAAAATTTGATATAACATTTTATTTAGTTTTTTTTTCTTTTCAACAGTAATAATATTCAATAGTATAAAACAAAAGTGGCTGCGGGTTTTTTTAAGAAGGAATAATTTTATATTCCGTTCCACCAAGATGAGTAATCTGCATTTTCGGACTCCGGTGCTAGCTGGTATAGATCCACTGGCATAAACTTTTGGTACACCTTCATGTTCCAGTCAAAGGCGATGGGGTAGTTGTACAGACGGTAATAAGTGTAGTATTTGTCACCACCCTCCCTGGTGGGGTCAACGACCACGGCGTGGGCCGAGGTTGTTTGGGCTGGAAGTGCATTGGCCGGCACAATAACGGTCATCGCGTACTTGTCAGAGCCCACAGAGAGGCCCACAATGTCTACCGTCACGTCGTCCCTGAGCATTTTATAGGGGCGCGCCCATAAGCGTCCCAAATACTGCTGGAACCTAAAAAAGTCAATTTTTTATTTCAAATAAATCTTTTCGTTTATTTGAATTTAAGTATAATATTATTTGATTTAACATTAAATATTATTTTAAAAGATATTTAAATTAAATTATAAATTAAAATATAGTAGTTTCAACTGATTGAAACATTTCATCTTCACTTGTTTATCAATTCAATACCTGTTGAAACGAACTTCCAAAATTCTCCCATCAGCATTGGCAAAATAAACTTGGATGTCTGCAAAATAATGATAATTAGTATAATATTAACAATGGAAGTGATATTATTTTGAATTCTAAAAAATTGGTAATTTAATTTAATTGAATAATTAGTGGAATGTTGCTTTAAATCATTATGTAATAATTGACAATCAGTAAATAATAGGGAAATAAATTTAATTCAAGCAATTACTTTCAATTTCATCATTGTCGGGAATGCGGGTTTGGCCCTCCTGAGGCGGTACAGCTGTTGGCACAAAAATAGGAATGTCGGTGACCGTAATGTTGACATAGTAATTCTGGTTGCTTGTGTCCTGCCATCCTTGCAATTTAACTTTAAAGCCCGGACCCGGAAAATAAGGGGGAACTCCTTCTGTGTTGACTGTCATTCTAGGGTTTACATTAGCCACACCTCTAAGAGTATATTTTTAAGGATACATATTTTATTAATTTAGTACAATTTTACCCAAATTCTGCCAACAAATTAGGATCATCATGTGCTTTAGGTTCCGTAGGTAGACAGGTGGCAAGGGCGCAGAGCCCAAGAAAAACTAGCAGCTTATCACTTGCCCTGAAATATATTTAAATAATTCAACGTGAATGGAAAATTTCAGGCAGATATACTCACATCTTGGTGCAAATGTAACCTGCACAGGCAGTGGTATGATAATTGTTTTTGTCAGGGATATGCACTCAGCACTACTTATCTTATCCTTGTGCTGTCTCTGATAATGCTAAGTTGATCTGATTGATTATTTTTTAGGGACAAGAGTAACGCATGACACGTCGAGAAAAAGGTTATTAGGAACATTTAAATTGTTAATGCTGGAGATTAATTTTAATTCGGCAAAAAACGTAGGCTCAAATTTCAATCATGATTAATTTTGAGTTCAGATATCTTGTGAAATAACTTATGCAAATATATTGGTTTAAATATTAAATTTGCTTGTTTTCAAAATCTGAAAATAAAATTTTTTAAATAGCTATTGATATTCTTGACGTTCTAGAATTTACAATAAAAAATAAAAAAAAATGTACTGGTTTTATTTTCAAATTTTAATTTTCAATGAATAAAATTGATAGAAACTAATTTTTGTTTTGTGCAATTTTTTCATTTGTACCGGTCACAAGTCAGTCATTCGGAACATGATCGCCCCTTTTTATCAATTCGTAAGCACCACATCTACTTTTTTATCTTTGCAGGTGTTTGCTTGTCTCTGCCAATAGATGCAATTCTCTGTTCATATAAAATAATCGCCATTCCATCACTATTTCTTTTTGCAGTGCTTCAATCTTTTGAGAACCATCGGAGGTCAAAGTCTTCAAGATGGGCCAGAGCGACCAGTTGCTGGAGCACATTTTGATCAACTACCGCTGGTTTTTTGTGTGCTTTTTCCTGCTCCCGGCCTCCTTCTTTTATGAAGTCTGGAATTACTTCAGAAACAGCATCGTATTTAAGCTGAGCAGTGCGCCTGGCAAACATGCTGCCAAAGTGCAAAAAGTTCAAAAACAGGTATCAAGAACTTATTTTAATTTATTTAATCATACGATTATGATCTTTTATAGAAACATAAATAAAGAAAAAATACTTTTTTTGCAGGTTCGAGAGTGGAACAGAAATGGTCAGAAAGGCCATATGTGTACGGCTCGACCAGGCTGGCAGACCATGAGCTTTCGACAAGGAGTTTATAAAAAAAGCTTTCATCAAGTTGAAGTCAACCTGGTTGATGTTTTAGAAGTTGATACAAAAAACAAGGTTGTTTTTATCAGTCGGTTTTGATTTTGCTGGTTTTAACTTGAATTTTTTAAGACTGTCCGAGTAGAACCTTTGGTTTCAATGGGTCAGTTAAGTGCTGCATTGTCGCCCTTGGGCTGGACTATTCCTATTGTTCCTGAAATTGATGATTTGACTGTTGGTAAATTAATAGATTTTTATGTTTGCTTGGCTTATTAAATTAGAAGCACAGGCGGTCTAATCATGGGCACTGGAATAGAGTCTTCGTCACACAAGTATGGTCTTTTTCAACACATCTGTGTTGAATATGAACTTGTCTTAGCTGATGGCAGCCTTGTTACTGTGACTAAGGTACAAATTTAATTAAAAATTTTAAATAACATTAACATAAGTATTAGGAATCAGACCCTGACTTGTTTTATGCTGTTCCATGGTCTTACGGTACTCTTGGTTTTCTCACAGCTGCCAAAATCAAGATCGTGCCATGTACCAAGTAAGAATTGCAATACATTTATATTACCTTTTTTTTTGTAAATTGCAACACTATTTTTCTCAATCAGGTATATCAAATTGAACTACAAGCCAGTGTATTCACTAGATGATGCTGTGAAAGAGTTTTCCGATGCCTCAATGAGCAACAATCAATTTGTCGAGGGTATTATGTTCACCTTAAATAAAGGTGTTGTCATGACAGGAAACATGGTTGAAGCACCGCAGCACAGCGACAAGGTCAATAATCAACCCATGAAATCTAATTCTTTATTTTTTTAAAAGCAAAATTTGTTTGGATAGGTCAACAAAATTGGGAAGTGGTACAAACCTTGGTTTTTTAAGCACGTGGAGAGCTACCTGGTCACAGGAAAAACTGGGAGCGAGGTCATTCCTTTGAGAGACTATTACCATCGACACACAAGATCTATTTTTTGGGAACTGCAGGTTACATAAATTGATAATTTTTGTTTTTCTTGTATCATCATTTTATGCTTAAATCTAATTTGAAAATTGACAAGATTGTAAATAATTTTATTGCCAGGATATTGTTCCATTTGGAAACAATAGGCTGTTTCGTTTACTGCTTGGCTGGATCATGCCACCAAAAATCTCGTTCCTTAAACTAACACAGACAGATGCTGTGAAAAGGCTGTATGAAAATAACCACATTATTCAAGATATGCTTGTACCTGTAACCAACCTCAAGGAATCGCTGCAAGTTTTTAATAAAGAAGTGAAGGTACAGTAAAATATAGTTTACTATTGTTGGATATTTATCAAATTTTTACTAGGTGTATCCTGTTTGGCTTTGCCCTTTCAAACTCTGTGCTGATCCAGGAATGCTGAAAACACCAAAAGAAAGGATGTTTGTGGACATTGGAGTTTATGGCGTACCTGATCCCAATACAGACTTTCAGCCTCGAGAGACTACAAGGAGGATAGAAAACTTTGTTAAAAAATGCCAAGGGTGTGTGGTAAAATGTTTTCATAGTAAAATATTCATTTCATCAATTTTTAAGCTTTCAAATGCTTTATGCTGACACTTACACCACCAAAGAAGAATTCCGACAAATGTTTGATCATACTCTCTATGACCGAGTCAGGAGACGACTTAACTGTGGCAAAGCATTCCCGGAGGTATATGATAAGGTCAGCAAAGCAGCCAGATATTAATTGGCCTCTACAATGTGATACATTTTTTACTTTGATTTTTTTTTATTGTTTATAATTACCAATTCCTATTTCTTTGATGTATTATTGACCTTTTATAATGCACACACATACTGCCTCCAGGTATATTCAAAAATAAAATTCTTTTTTTCAATTTGATACTATATTCATGCTCCATTTATTATATACAACACAAATTTCAACACGTGCAGAATATTCAGTTTTAGAACATTTAGATACGACCAAGCAAAATTTTACAGTATAAGTCGTTCCAAATTGCAATTTTTCATTTATTGAAGAACAGACCACTTTCTTGAACGTTGCTTCAGTCTGTCAACATTGATCCGAAAGGACTCGACAAGGAATATTGGTATTAAAATAGGTGAAGGACATGGTAAAATTTTGAAATGAATCAGTCTTCGCAAGATGACTTTCTGAATAAGCTTGGTGAATGGGTCCCTTTAAAAACTAAAATGTAAAATTTGAGGTTTTGAGCAAACTTATGAATCAAGAGTATATAAGGAGCAGGCTTTGTTTGATAAGTATCAAATGCAAATAAACTAATCAAATAGTCTTTGCTCAACTAAAATTATACACGACTCAACATTCAAATAATAAACTGCTTTCAAGTTCCAAAATGAAACCAACATTATAGGAACCTAGTAGCTTGCTAATTTTGCTGCTAGCAATGATGTGATGATAAATAATGCATTATTATGTACACAAAAGACGATACATATAGGCACCTGCATGAAATTGAAAACAACCGTAATTGAATTGAACAGCCTTACGAAACAGCACATCTGTGCTTCCACCTCATTCGGGCACAGCAACTTTTAACAGAGAACAACAGTCTTTGCAAGTACTGCTTCAACTGTGTAATGAACAGCTGCCGAGCACAAACTATGTAAGATCAAAATCAGTCAAAACTACACAGCCCTGTTCCTAGCTGAGGTTGTTTATTCTCTGTTGTGTTGTTTCTGCTTCGTCAGCATAAATGTTAGTTATTCCTTGCTCAGTTCTTTCGACTGAAAAAGAATAGAAATAATTAGCTAATTGTTAAGCATAAAAAAATCATATGTTTGTGGGAAGGTTGTGGATAAGGCATGTTATTTTTCTTTTGTTAGAATTTTTAAAAGTTGATTGATGCTATTAATGTTATTTAAATCTTACACAGCCACTCAGATGATATCCAATATGAGCCTTTGATGTTTATCTGATATAATATCATTCAAAAATTAATTAATTGGTCATGTTTAACCAACTCAGTTTATCATTATTCACGATTGTATAAAAAATTGCAATAATATAATTCAAACGGCCAATTAAATAAAAACTTCAGAATCCGAAAATTCATAATAGGATTAAGGAAATAAGAAAATGTTTACATCAAAGGATGTGGGCGCGTGAGATGGACTTGCCTGTCGCTGCAACATCTGCTTTCCGTTTGTCGGCTACAATGTAGAGAGCCGTCAGAACAAAGAAGAGCCCACCAATGATCTCCACAAAATTAGTCGTAAAAAGGGCATATTGTAGACTGTGGAACTTTACTTCAGGGCTGACTTCGTCAATTAAACCAGCAGCCGCAGTGACGTTTGCGGCTATAATGCCAGAGTCTACTGTGTTAGGTAGAACTGTCTTTAGGTACTCAGACAGCTGCAAACAGTTTTAAGTCAAGATTCCTTCCTTAATAGCAATTTAAGTAAATACTCACAAGACCAACAAGATATGGACTGCCTGCGTCACCCAGTGCATGAGAAAGCAGGATCTGGAATGCTTCGGCGGTTGATCTTCTAGTTGGCACGACAACATACTGAACAAAATTATTTTAGCAACTGGCTGATTTTAGACAGGTCTGATAACTTACCAATAAAATATCGGCCACGATGGACCAGTTTAAGTTGAGCGCAACCTCTCCAAGGAAGATGAGAATGTAGCAAAGGACAGCGTTTTTAGTGACAGTGATGGAAGCAAAGAAGAGGAGAGGAGCGCTGATCAGCAGACCAGCTGCGCAGATCAATGGGTCTGCTCTAGGATAGTTGACTCGAAGTTTCTGGGCCAGTGTTGCACCTAAGGGTACTCCCACGATACCCGACACCATGGTTATTATACCAAACTTGAGGGAAACACTGAAATGAGAAACATCAATCATTAAGTAAAAGTTCATTATCTGAGAAAAACTTTCTTTATAATTAAATGAAACATGAGGCTCCTATTGTTCCTAAGTGGAAGAGAATCCATTAAATTTTTTAAATCATATTAAAAGCGATTAAGAGCTCTGAAAAAACATTCACTTTCCCATCTACGTCCATGGTCAATGAAACATTAGCTGTATACTTGTACTTAATTAACAAGGAAAGCCAATCTGGGATTCACTCTATTTGTCATGAGAATGAAAGCCAATTGAGGCATTACCTTGCATTCCACTGATTTTGTAGTGGAAAGGCAAAAAGTGATCAGAGGGCTTTGCCCTGAGCTGCAATACTTACTCTGCCAACTTTAAGTTCTCCATTCCAGGCTGGAGTTGCAATCCGTTGAGGATGAAAATTGGTCCCCACCATGAAAGAGCGCCGGCCACAAATGCAACACAGGTGAAACCAAGAGTGGACCACATAAAACTGCGACTGAAATGGCAAAAAAAATATTTGTGGTTTAAAAAAATGTGCCCCTGTCGTCATTGGTTAGGATAATAAGTTTAGGTATGAAAAGTTTTAACTTGTCAATCAATGGACTTTGAAAGTTGGTTCTTGTATATTGTGAAGAAATATCACATGATTCTGATAGTGATAATTATTATAAATATGGAGTCAAAATAGTAAATCATAAAACACCAAGTTACTCACTTGCTCAAGAGATCTTTGACATCGGTTGCGTAGTCGGTGTGTTGGAGCTGAGTGTGACCTTCAGCCTCACCTCGTTCAGGGTCGTGCATTACAAAGAGAATGAGAAGAACTGCAATTATTCCCAGCACAGGGGTCACTCGAAGGCCCCAGTGCCAGCTTCCACCAAAACGGGCAGTCTCCGATCCAATGATGTAGCCCAGCCCGCTAAAAGAATAAAATTAAATATCAGCCCATATTATTCACCAACCATGCTCTAGAAAAGTTCCAAAGTCGCCAGACAATCAAAACCGTCTATATTAACTTTTGATGGTCTTTTTGCCTTTGAGATCAACCAAGGCAGCCGAGCCTTGGCGACATGCCAACAGGTTTTGTTTTCTTTTTTATTGTCTTGACTTCTCTTACCTGCCTACAGGGATGGCAAAGTAGAAAAGAGCGAGCATTTTCGACCGCATGTCATTGACGAAGAGGTCACTGATGATGGTGGGTGCAATGGTCGAGTAGCTGGCCTCGCCTATGCCCACTAAACCTCGCATCAGCAGGAACCAATGATAGTCCTGAAAATATAAGGCAATTGACCGTAAATACCCTTTTCCCTTAAGAAAACTTATCAGACAGGGATTAGAGCAAATTTAATAAGCATGAAAAAAAATCCTTCCGCTCTCATCAGAAGCCAGTCAAGTGGTTTTTATATACATATATGTATATTATAAGTGGTACACACCTGCATGAACGAACCCAAAAGCGTGGTGAGGCCCCACAAGAAGACCCCAAATGCCATGATGGCTCGGCGGCTGTAGCGGTCACCATAGTAGCCGAAGAGAGGCGCGAACACCATGTAGCTGATGACAAAGACTGTCTGCAGTAGGCCTCCTTTGTCGTCACCGATGCCAAAGTCTTTTTGGATGTCCTCCAGCACACCTGCGAAAAAAACGGCCGTTTGAACTTTAAATATTTGGCTCATGCCACAAAACGACAAGACAAAATAAACAAAAAATGGTAGAGCTTGGAAATTTGGCAAGGGATAGAATTTTAATATCCAAGTGGCGTGATCACCAAAATACAACTTGAGGCTAAATTTGAATTGGGTTAAAAATTCATCCGGAGTCAACTTGAGATTAACCCCAATTGTTTTTCACCAATCATATTTAATGATAAATAATAGACAATTAAATTTTATATATAATTTTGATTTGCTTTTTGCAAGTGGAAATATATAATTTCAAAATAATTGTGGACTTCTCAAGGTTTTGGTTCTTGTGAGGCGTATCACGCAATTTTACGGAAGTTCATTTCGGGTTGCCATATTCATGCAGGGCCTGTTGGCAACAATTATGTCGTGATAAACTGAGGCGGATATTGCAGCCGTCTAGCTCTGAACGCCAACTCCGCAGTTTGCCTTCCAAGGAATTAGCAGTTAAAACCACGGGATTCACGACTGCCTAATGGCAAAGCTTTTTAATTCATGTGACTTTTCTCAAAGAACATAATCTGGCCGCCAAATGCAATTAACTCCGTGTACTACTTTTTTATTTTTAAAATTAAATTGCAATTTATAAACCGGCTAACATTAGGCGATTGTTTTAATTTTTACAGCGCAACTTTTCTATCAGATCTATTGCGGGAAAAGTTCATCTCATGATTTTCCTTTCTTACGATTGGAAAGGAATTCCACCTGCTACGTGTGCTTATAATAAAACTAAACACGTAACCTCTCTGTATAAGGACTTGCGAACCGGTTTCTTCAGTCGTCAGCCACGGGCCGTTTATCGTTCGCACCGCGAAATATTTTCATCCTATACGCCGGGATAAAAAAACCCATAAAACAGTTTCTTGTTAAGCAAAGCGCGTCGGTAATTTGGGATTATTCACGCTTGACCAAAAAGTGATTTCTTCAGATATTCTTTTCAGCCATTTCAGTAAAAAGAGGTGGCTGCAAGTAAAATTTCAAATTAAGTGAAGAGAAAAATAGCAGCAAAAAATAATTGTGGTGCAAGACTTTCTCTTATTTTACTGGAAGCTATGCCATTATATAATTTCTCAATCGGGTGATCGACGAAAGAACGCTACTTTCGCAAACCTGCGGCATCATCAAGACAGCTCAAGAGGAGAGCTGGTGTTTACTGAGGGGCCTTTAAGGAATAGGTTAATGCATTGACGGGAAACTTTGCGATGATTGAAAGAGGAAATTGAAAAGATAAAGCGGTGACATTTTGCGGCTGACGATGCTATTAATAATTAAATGAATTATTCATACATGATGACAATGGTTTACAAGCTTGTGATTGAAAGTTTTGATTTGATTAATTTTTAGCTACAAAAGGGAGCATTCATTAAGGTTTGAATTATTTTCTAATTACATTTTTATAATTGTTTATCCCCTTGGGAACGGCACCAGCGGTAGCAGTCGAGCCTGCTAATCTCAAAAAGAGTTACATTGTCATTAGAATTAAACACAGCTTGCATCGCATTTATTTAAAATCATAATCTTGAATAATATTTATTTGTATCTGCTCATCCATCAAGTAATTTGAGTGAGCTGGCCTTGTCTTGTTTGAAAACAAAGTGCGCAGTAAACTATAATTTCATTGTCACTTAAAGTTTGCCTTATCAAGGTAAGGATTTTGAAATGAAGTTGACGGCAAAATGTAAAACAGCGGAACTATTTAAGATTACTGTAACTGATAAAAAAAGTTTGAAGTGCAATTTCTAAAACATTTTTAACTCCAATGAACTTGAATTTACACCCAAGTAAATAAAAATTGAAAACTAAAACTTGGATATTAACAATATCAATGTTTGGGTTGAAAAATAAAATTTTGAATATTAGCCAATAAAAGCAACTGGTTTCGTCTCTTGCATCATTCAAATTCATCATTTCTTTGCGCGTAATAAAAATGTGAGTAACATAAAAAAGATAAAGATTTTTATCTAAGAAAATCGGCCCACTAGCGCACGCAATCAATAACCACGCCAGACATCACACCACTTTTTTTTTTATCTATTTCTCATTTTCCTGGTATACGCAAGGGAAAATACGTGGCGTGCGACCGACTGCGTAGGGTGTGTCCCGCCGTTTCTTTTCCACAACGAGCATGAATGGAGGAAAGATCGAGTCGGAAATGCATAAACACGTTTATTAGGCGCTCTCGACTATTTTTATCCCTCTCATATGAATATCACGCCATGCCCGAGGACTAAAAATAAGAAAATCATTCTCAGGGTCAGCGACGAGTCAAACGTAATTGATGATAACAATAATTTATTATACATAGACCGGCGCCACCCCGATGTGCAATAAAGCACGTGTTCCTTGGATGCATCATTCGATGTATGTATAAAAAATAAAATATGCAGCCAAGCAGTGCATTGGCTATGTAGGCCGGGCCCACGGTCGGCCGAGCGGCCTCTCATTGGCTGAAACGCATCGTACGAGGCATGTGAGCAGCAGCGCCAGAATAAACCGTCGCACGTCACGATTCGCGCGTCAGACAACGGCATGATGCACCACGTAACTCCAGGAAAATAAATAAATATTAGCAATACCAGGCCCAAAGCAAATTTTGCCGATTCGAATGACGCAAACTGCGTCGTAGACGAATTTCTCAAAAAATCCTAGTAGAACCTTCGCGAAATAATGCGGTCGGACAGAAAAAGCTCCAAGGCCGAGTGAAATGTAATTTCGCCAATTAGGCCGCCGCAAAATGCTATTTTCGCCAATTGCTGATGTAAAACTGGACTGACCGGCGCCCTCGATCCACCTGTTTGCCCACTTTAACCCTTTCGTGAGGCACGTAGTGGAAATTTGGGTCAATGGGTGCTGCTTTTCCGGGAAAATCTGAGACTAACAAGAAGCAAAAATCAATCTTTCTGCAATAGTTACGCAATAAAATCAATGAAATAAACGCCTCAAAAGTGAAATTTTCTAATAAAAAAATTCAGGAAAATTGAGCGAGGAAAATAGCAAGAGGGTGACCGCACCCCTCACCCTCCTCTGACCCCTGGCATGCAACCGGTCTTCTAGAATCACGTGCACATTTCAAATCACCTGCCACGGTGAATCTGTCCATGTAATTGATGAGGTTGACGAAGCACAGGATGGCCACGGTGACCCATTCTGTCCGGGAAACTCTGATTTGCAGACGGGGCGAAGGGCTGCTGTCGCTCGGGTAACCGTCGCTCTCGTCGCCGCTGACGAGTTGCTGGTTCGAACTGTTCGATGGGATCCCTTTGGGCTCCATTTGGAGAATCTGCAATGAGTGCTTAGTGTCCAAGGGGTTCCTCTGCGTGGGCATTGCAGCTGTGAGACGAAACACCGACTGGCGAGCCGGATAAGACAAACATTTTCAAGTGTGAAACCCGTCGGCTGGGACGGCTGGTGAGACGGCGAAAGGAGAAGGAGATTTTACGTGTTCGGACGTGGAAACACACCCACCGCTGGCACAGCTACCGCTCTACTTCAGATCAGCAGCGGCTCGTTAAAAAAACAGTTGCAGACCCCGCCCCACAGTTAGTTGCAATAGTACGGTTTGGCGGCAGCACCGCGCTGTTTATGAATTAACCATCAACCCACACACCCCATCTTCAATCTTCATTCTGTCTTGCCACTGTTTCCTGTTCAATTTTCATTGAGTCAGGTGCTAATTTTGAATCAATAATAACTCGATCAGACTCGCGTATGTACCTGCGACTAGCAAATCAAAGATTTTCTCGTCTATTCAAGCATTGAAAAAGCGCTGGTTTTTTGCTTTCGATTGACTGCACGCCCGAAAAAATTCAGAAGAGCAGCGTGCTAGATTGCTCGACAATGTCGGGTGATCACAAAACAGTCATCAAAGGCAACCCTTCGCAGTATGTGAAGCTCAACATAGGCGGATCACTGCATTACACCACGATTGGCACCCTCACCAAACATGATACTATGTTGAGAGCGATGTTCAGCGGCCGGATGGAAGTTCTCACGGATTCGGAAGGTTGAAAATTGATCATTTTTGTCAGATTTTTTTTTTATTTTTTTTTTTTTAATTTCAGGCTGGATTTTGATTGATCGATGTGGAAAACACTTTGGCACAATCCTCAATTATCTGAGAGATGGCAGCGTCCCACTCCCAGACAACTGCAAAGAAGTTGCCGAGCTTTTGGCGGAGGTCAAGTACTACTGCATCGCTGATCTCATCGAGTCATGCGAACTCGCCCTAATGAAACGAGAGCGCGAGGCTGAGCCCATTTGCAGGGTGCCGCTGATTACCTCTCAAAAAGAGGAGCAGTTGCTGATCAACTCAACTGCTAAAGTATGATTTGAATCACACTTCTTGATTAACAGTGCTCATGCGATCATAAACATTTTCCAGCCTATTGTGAAACTCTTGATAAACCGCCACAACAACAAGTACTCCTACACAAGCACATCTGATGACAACCTGTTGAAAAACATTGAGCTCTTTGACAAGCTGTCTTTGAGATTCAGTGGCCGAGTTCTGTTCATCAAAGATGTCATCGGTTCAACTGAAATTTGCTGCTGGGGGTTTTACGGACATGGCAAGAAAGTTGCTGAAGTTTGCTGCACCTCCATAGTGTATGCCACGGACCGAAAACACACAAAAGTAAATTACACAACAAAAAAATTATGCAGACTTAAATACGTCTATAAACTTTCAGGTTGAATTCCCGGAGGCAAGGATATACGAGGAGACTTTGAATATTTTACTGTACGAGAATCGCACAGGACCTGATCAGGAGTTAATGCAAGCAACCTCGTCCAGGGGAGCGGTTGCTGCAGGCATGACTTCGTACACAAGTGATGAAGAAGAGGAGCGCTCAGGCTTGGCCCGGTTGCGTTCGAACAAGCAGAATAACCCCTAGCGCAATTGCCTCCCCCCTCAATCGGGGAGGCCAATGCAGAGCTTATTTCGCTTGTGAGAAACTCACTAATTTCAAAACCTCGACGGTTTTTGCTGCATTGTATTGAATGTTGCCTCCCATACAGATAAATTCCCCACACCACCTTGGGTATGTTTTGTAAATTGCACGTTATGCAAGTTCCTAATTTGTATTTACTAGTGATTGTTGTTGATTCTTTTGGATTTTTATTGCTTCTGCACATCTTAAATTATTCTATCACTCCACCCCCCAAAAACTAGGCCCTGAATGAATGAAAATGGGAACAATTGTTTTTGCCCTAAAATTAATCAATGGATAATCACAATAATAGCTCTTTTGAGGATCGAATTTGAGGCAAATCGGTATTGTGCTTGCTATATTGTGATCTGTATTATCAAGCAGACTGTAATCAAGGATAGTAGTATAACACAGTAAAACAATTACATTATTGATGTGTATTTATTAAGAGCCAAAAAAAATCTGAGACTGCTTGAAACGAATAGCATCTGAAACATCAAGGCTTGTCTTAAAGCTGAAACGACTTAATTGAATTTGCATCAAAAATGCACAGGGCTTCAATGTGATAATGAGTGGAATGATTTAGGGTTTCCAGATGGCATGGAATCATAATCAAGTACTTCACAAAGATCACTAACTAAGTAACCTAAAACTAAAACAAGCTGCACTCGGCCAAAAAAATTATTCGATGTTCAAACTGTTTTCATATTAAAATTTAATCATTCAATGGATTCAGCGCAATTAAGTGCCAAAGAGAAATTTTAAGGCATAATCAGGTGTAATGGCATTAAATTAAAAGTATTTATATTCATATTTTATAATTATATATTAGTTGTGAACAGTATGCTTCTCAGCAACATTGTTCAGAAGTTAGTAACAAGTAACAAAATGTTGAAACATTCCTCTTTTCTGCCGAGAGATAGAATAAGTTTTTGAAAAATTGAAATTAATTTTCATGGTTTGTAAGGAATACAAAATTTTATTATTACTTGAATCCTAATCTGTTCAATTGCAAACACCAAGTAAAATTATGACAATTATGTTATTAAGATCAAGATCTAAGAAAGATCTAAGATAGAGAACATAAAAAAGTGATTAGCTGTGGTATTGTTGCTGTGGCTATTCATACCAGCAGCAGCCAGCAACCATATTTAAATGGATTGTTACTACATAGACAGATCAAACTGTATAATTATCATGATATGATGTAAGAGATTCATATTGAAAATGTTTTAGATTGTCTTAACTTTACAATGTTGGGAACTTCACTCATTATAAAAATTAATAAATATAATACCTGAAACAATGATGATTTTTATTGAAACTTTTAGCATATTCTTTGTTATTAGATTATCAAAAGAAAAATCAAACTAATTACCATAAGAAAATTAAAGTACTATAACTTTATTGTTATTAAAAAATCATGTCACTTTTCAGCCTCTTTGAGGTAATCATTGTATTTCTTTTCTTGTGCTTGGTAGGCTTTAAGCAATTTCTTCTGCTGACCCTTGGTTATCTCATTCCCATCTTTGTCGTGGGTAGGCAAGCCCTAACACAATATTTTTATATTATATGGTTGTGGAAAAGGGGCAAACTACCTTTTCGTCAAACTTCGAGTATTTTTCCGTTTCTTTCAAGAACATTTCTGATGGCTTGATCTTTCTCTGTGCCAGCAAAGCTGCCTGTTCAGCTTTCTTTCGCTCTTTTTCCAACTGCTTGGCTTCCTCCTGTTTCTTTTTAAGTTCTCGCTCTCTCAAAAGCTCTTCTCTTCCAACCAATTTGATCCCAGCAGGATGGCCAGCTGTTAAGAACTCAAATGTACTGAACGAAGACAATTTCAAACAAGCAAACCTTCTTTGTCCTCTAATCTAACTCCAACATTGGGCAAAGCATCGTCTCGCAGACTGTCACACTCTTTTAAAATTGAACGAGCATTCAAAGTTCTGGCCTCTGCTCTCACATTTTCTCTGAAGTTGGCAAGGATTTGAAGATAAGGCATTACCAGTTCTTCCATCTTTAAAAAAAAACATTATTTTAACAAAATATTACAGATTTTGTGATAAGTCAAAATGTACATTAGCTGTTCCAGAGCTCGAGATGGGAAAGCCAATACTTGTGTCACTAGTGATAACGCCAAACACCTTCATGATGCGAGTGATGTATTCTGCAACATTTTTAAGCAGCAATTTGTTTGGAGCCTCCTGGCTAATCTTCTTCGATTGAAGGTAGTTATTGCAAGTGTTGACCATCTCTCGAATTTCATCCAAAACTCTTCTTGTATCAATGTTATCTAATCAAGCAGTTGGTTAATATTAGGATTTAATTAAGACCAGTTGGGACCCACTGATACCAATGATCTCAACAAGTCCCGAGTACGGTCTCGATAGGTCTTACGTCCGACAAAGGATATAAATGCTTACCACACAAAGCAGCGTGGATGGCTGACTTCGCATCACGGAATTTGGAGTCAAGCTTGAGTTCTGTCTCACCCCACTTATCAAAAGAATCCAGAGTTGTTCCTCCAGAACAGCGAGTCAAATCTTTTACATTGAGAAAGAATTCCTGAAGAAGAAATGTAAAGAATTGAAATTTATTTATTAAAATAAGTATCTTACACTCAAATATTTCTCAAATGACGTGGCTAACTCCATAGTGCTTGCGCTGTAGTCTAAAGTGTCTTTCCAAGAGTGAAGTAAAAACGCAATCCTCAATTGCCGTGCAGTGTTTATGCTCAGAGCATCACGGATGGTGATGAAATTCTTCAGGCTCTTGGACATTTTGCAGCCTGCAATGGTTAAATGTCCGGAGTGCAAAAAGTAACGCACCCAGTGATCATTGTCGAAGTAGGCCTATTTAATAAATTAATTTTAAATTTTCTATCACCACAGCAATAAATTGCAAACCTCAGCCTGGGCCAACTCATTGTCATGGTGAGGAAATTTAAGGTCAACACCTCCAGTGTGGATATCCAGCGACTCTCCACAAATTGCAGAGGCCATTACGGAGCACTCGATATGCCAACCAGGCCGCCCTAGACCCCAAGGCGAATCCCAAGATGGCTCACCAGGCTTTGAGTTTTTCCACAGAGCAAAATCAACTGGAGACCTTTTTTCTTGCAGCTTTTCCTTAGAAACACTCAAATCACCTAACAAAAAACGTTTGAAATATATTATTAAGGGAGCATATTATTATCTTTAATTATTTACCTTCTCCCTCCTGCAAACTCTTCTCATCTCCATAGGCTTCAGGGACAAGTTTGGCATAATGATGGCCATTTTTCTTGTCGAAGGCCAAAACATCAAAATATACAGAACCATTTGACTCGTAAGCAAAGCCATTGTCCATCACTTTCTTAGTGTACTCGATGATCTCTGGAACATATTCGCTGACTCGAGTCAGAACATGGGGAGGTTGCACCTGTAGCAAAAGATTATTTTTAAATTAAATAAGGAAATGCAAAAAAAACTTACATTTAAAGCATCCATGTCTTTGTGGAATTCTGCCTCCCAATACCTAGGCAGCTCAGCAAAAATTGAGTTGTCTTTCACAGATGCCCCAAACTGCTTGTCCAGCCAGTTAGACAAAGGATCTTTAGCTTCAGTTAGGAAGGCCTATGAAAATTCCAATACTTGCAATGTCAGAATTTTTAATTTACTATGTTACGGATTGGTTCTCCTTTAATGAATTTTCGTCCTTGCTGACATATGCTGCTTCCAAATTTTTCAGGGCAGCACTGACCCTCTCTAGCATGCCCTCCAACATAGTCCTCTTGTCCTGATCATCAGTCTCTTTGATATTGTCTTTCAAAGCCTTTTTGATAGATATTATTATTTACAAAAATAATTTTCATAAATTATTTATAAATAACTTACGTCCAACACTTCGCTGGCATCGTCCAGGATTTTCTGCAGCGAATGTCCTCGCTGAATGTACTGGTCATACAAGTAATTTTGTCTGGCTCGTTTGATGATTTTGTCGTCAATATCCGTTATGTTCATAACATACATCACATCATAATTGAAGTAGTCCGACAGCACTCTTCTCATTATGTCAAACGAGATGTATGACCTGGCGTGTCCCATGTGCGAGGCGTCGTACACTGTTGGGCCACAGCTGTACCACAAAACCCTTCTGCCATTTTGAGGAACAAAGACTTCTTTTTGTCTAGTAAGACTGTTGAACAGTTTCAGTTGAGGCTCGTCTGAACTGCTTTTTGGTGGGAGCCAATTGGGCTGGGTTCTCTTTGCCATCTTCGAACTGTGTGCTCTCACGATCTTAAATAATTTGTAAATAATATTATAAAAATAATCTAATATAAGACAAGAAGGTATGCATTTGGTTGGAAAATCACAGCATATAATTTAATACATAATTACCAATGAAAAATTTGTAAGTGTCTCTTTTGGCTTGATGGTGACTAAAATTCTACTTCTCGCTACAAGCTTGTAGAGCATTAAGTTAAGAACCGAAATTCCACAGAAAGCGTCCTAATCAGCGTATTTTCCTGTTGATAATGCACACTAAAGTCAGCAACAATGTTTCATCATCTGAAAAAAGTTGTGCATTTTTATACGGTGATTGTATAATACAACATAAAATGCATGAAAAAAAATTCGTTTATTTCTCAAAATCAACACAACAGGCTAGATTCATTAGCATGTTTAAACGTTTAAATTGATTGAATCTGATCCAAATTCGAATAAAACTTACGTTCATTCACACGTCGCCGCAAGCCGGAGATAAACACAAAATTTCCACATGTACAATGGCCCCGGCCACTCCCACTCCCCTCTTTCCTATTGGTATTTTTATCATTTTTTGTTAGAAGAAAACGTATTAAGGCTTTCAATAAACGGTTAATGGGGCTATTTTTTAGAAACTTGTTGTCGCTGGAAATTTTTCCCAATTTTTTTATTCACACAATTGAAGTAAAAAAATTGAGGAGGCTATTATCACAATATTTTTTTACTTTTATTGACATTTTAAATTTACCGCCGCATGATCACCTTCAAATAGTTGATCTTTTTAACGAAGGCGGCGTTTTCCAGCGCTGCGATTGGTCAAAATGCGGTGCGCGACGTAATGTTTACAAATATTGCCTGCACAGTGGCGACATCACACGTGATATCCATGTTGACTTACATGTGCTTCCGTGGGACGCCATCGCGTTGTTTTCGCGCCTATTTTTCATGATTATCGCCGGTTTTGGCCAAATTTAGCTCAGATTTTAGGTTTTCGTCTTGCGAAAGGACCAAATTTCGATCAGGGGAATTTCCAACTAGCCTGGAAAACTGCAACTTTACGTCCTTGAACGTGATCACCTGATCCCGAGGGGAACGAAGCCAACGCCGCTTGCAAATTCATTTCTGACGCTCAGTCGAAAGTTGCCGCGATAATGGGTGAAGTCTGGAAAGTTGGTGATTTGGTGTGGTAAGTGTCGATTTGCAGACAACCTGAGGCCCTAAGCCAGCGACAGGGCAAACCAAGAGCTCGTCCTTATTGTTATTCTCCTTGTTTCAGGGCTAAGATGAAGGGTTTCGCACCATGGCCTGCAAAGGTGAGTCGACTCGAAGAGGCCGCCAAACTTGTTTTGCATCTGCCTAAACAAGAATTTCACACATCTTCCTCTAAGGGCGGCATGCCGATCCGAATATCATACCTTGTCTATTACCCATGAGTACCGTACACGAAATTGTCAAAATTTGTCAAATTTTTAACTTCTTATTCACTAAATAAGTGGTAGAACTTTTGTATCAAGCTCAAAATTGCATTTTTAAATGACAAATTTTGGTTTAAAATCACTTATAGCGTAACTTTATATTCTGTCAATGATTTTAGTCATTTTACATGGATTAAGAATCCAATTAATCATATTTCAAATCTTGCATCTAATTCTCTTCATTTGTGTGTCTTTTCTCGATTGGCCTAAATAACTTGAGTAACTTTTTGCAGATTGCTGAGCACGACCCTGAACAGCAGAAAAGGCCTGCAGCTAAGAAGGGGGGGAACCAATGGATATTCTTCTTTGGCTCCAATAATTAGTGAGTTTTGCTAAAGTAAAAATGATTAAAAAAATACCCCATCTTATTTGCATCTTCCAGTGCATGGATCGAAGAATCAAATCTGAAGCCATACTTCCAGTTCAAGGACACCTTGTCGAAGACGAGCAAGGCTGCTCCTTTCAGGGAGGCTGTCGAAGCCATCGAAGAATACGTGGAGAACCAGCGAAAAGGTGGTGGAAATGTAAGTATATTTTATATTTATTATAGCCACTGATTGTTAGTAGTTGTGCTTGGTGGAATTCTTGCTGCCCTAGGTTTTTTTTTTTTTTTTTGAGGTTGTATTAATGATGGTAAATGATTACCGAGATCTCGGCTTGAATATATCTCAAAAGTAAGGGAAATTGATATTTTGCCAATTGATACTTAATTTATATTAAATGTCACGGAATACTAGAAGTCATTTTATTTTAATTAAAAAAGATGAAAATAAAAATGTTGACCTTCTGCTTGATTTGAAATGTAAATTGTTTACATTTTAATTTTTAAATTATACACCAAATTGGTCAATTAGACACATTATGTTCACATTTTAAGTACAATTATAATTGAATAATTATAATATCCATAAAATATAAGCAAGTGTTTGTAATTCTTTTTACTGGTATTACATTAAAATTTATTCAGATAAATAAAGTAAAATATAACATTAATTTTATTTGTTTGGAGAAGTTGACACTGGAGGAGAAGATCATGGAAATGAAGAGATCAGGATTTTTCCTCATTGCAGATTTTTTTTTTTTAAACAGATGGCTCCATTTGTTTTTGAATAAAATCATTTTCTGCAACGAGGAATAGGCCCGATCTCTTCATTTCCACTATTTTTATTCTTTGATATTCGGTTTTTACTTTTTATTGTAGACTAAAGGGATGTGTAGATATTTAATTTAAAAATTTCTCAAAATAAAAAGCAATTTTGCTTTCTTTGCTTCGAAGTCCAAAATTTCCAAATAATGCTGTCTGCTAAGAACACAGGAAGGTTAATAGGCCATTTACTTTGAGGATTATAATTTATCTTTCTCTCTGCACTTTCTATTTATAATTTCAATGCCATTTTCTCATGAGGGTTCAATGTTCTAAATTAGGTTGTTATGAATAATTGAATATGTATCCTAAAATTTTAATAGAAATAGAGAAAGGTGTTCTCAATGAGATTTTACTATCACGCCACATTGAACATTTTTAAAACTCGCAGAGAATTATCAAAGTTTCTCGACAATCAAATATTGAATCCCTCATAGGAAGATTTTTTTTTAAATCTTTATCCACAAACAGCCCAGAGTCCCAGACTAAAGATTTTATTGTTGGCATAAAAAGACATAGCGCTTCTTTGGTTATCCCAGATATTTATTTCAGGATGCATATTTCAAAGAGGCAGAAAATTAACTAGAAAGTTTCAATGTGGGTTAAAATATTTGAAGGATTCTTAGATGGTTAAGAACTTTGACCATGATGTTTGTTGTCTTATTTTTAATATACTTGTTGCAGATCGGTGAAAGTGCTTCTGATGCAGAATTCAATCGCCTGCGTGAGTCGTTTTTGGACGACGACAAAGGTCGCACACCTGCCAAGGGCGAAGGACCAGCCGTGACGCCAAAGCAAAAAATCAAGAAGGTATGTTGATTTTTTGTAATATTTTTATATCATCCAAATTTTATGCCAATATATTTTTTAATATCTGTTTTAAACGTCGGATTAACTTGTATAATTATTGTGTTAATAGAAAGTCAGATTATCTTTACGTTGTTAGTAAAAATCTTTGATTTTTTTGTTCGATGAATTTTTTTTTTTCATTTTGACTTTAATTCTTAATTCCTAGTAGTAAAACGTGCTCCAGATATATCTCTGGTGTGTACTTATGCTCGTGTTAGTAAAGCTAATAATATGGCAGCTTGCAGTTCACATAGTTTTCTATGGCACTGACACCCCTTTTTAACCAAACTGAGCTTTTGCACTCTGAAAAACCAATTGATTTTTTTTTTAATATTTACATTAAATCATTATTCTAATAAGCTTTATTTATGATATACTAATGTTTTTCTAGGATATAAAGAAAAGTCGTCTATCGGAGTCTGCAAGTAATGGTTCGTCTGCCAAGAGACCTCGCAAAGGCTCACAAGGACCCGAGGAAGACGCTGATCTCGACTCAACTGGTTCTGTGAACCATGCGTACCGCAAGCCTGCAGCAACAACCAGTCTGCTTGATCGACCTTCTAATGTTGTTAGACCTGTGAGTTTTCAGTGGCAAAATTTAAAACTATAGATTTGAATTTAGTTTTTATTTTTATTTTATTTTTATGATTTCTAAATCACTACTTTCTACCTTAATTTCAGGACACTCCTCCACTTGACATAGAGGGTGTGACCCAGACGTTGAAAGAGAAAAACATAATGCCTTCGATGCTAAAGTTTGGTTTTCTTGGACTGGGCATAATGGGATCCGGCATAGTCAAGAACCTCTTGAACTCGGGTCACTCTGTCATCGTTTGGAATCGTACACCAGATAAGGTAAGTCAAGCTGGCGACTTTTCTTTTGGGGAATTTTCATATAATGAAAACTGTGCTGATTTTGCTGTAAGTTGAGGTCAGTTTATTTTGTATAGCTACAATCAGTGAATAGGGCAGGTTGATCCTCTCACTAGCAGCGAGTGACAAAATATAAACCCTGGCAAAAGCTTTGATACAATTAGAATATTTTTGGTACCTATGCCGTTTTTCACTGCGTCAATTTTTCCGCAATTTATTAAACTAAGTTGTAAAAATTCGTAGATCGTGAGAAAACCAAGATGCGTTTCAGAATTCAGCCTTTTTAGTCCTTATCTTTTATTTTTTTTCTGACAAGTTTTTCAGACATTCAAATATAACAGATAGCAGGAACATATATTTTTCCTATTCAACAAAATATATAATCCTTACTGTAGTTGGTTAGTAACCTAAAATGCTTCAAATGGGTCCTACTGTAAATTGTCTTAACATTAAATTGAAAAAAATGCTCAAATCGACATAAGTAACCTAATCCATCAGCGTATATTATGTTAACAACTCTTAGCGTACATGAGCAGTTACTGATATATAAAAACATCAGATTAATCAGATTAGACATAAAACAAAAGTGACTTTAAGAAGGTTTTCAATTAATGGGAAATTCAATGATATTTTACCACCAAATATCAACACATCAGTGCCATCAGTTGCACATTTAAACTTTTTTACAATTTAATTTTTATAATTATCTGATATATATTCATTTGGAAAAAATATTATTTTTTTCTTCACTATTGACCATGACATTTAGTCTTTTCACTCTGGATATTCCTGCATGGAAATTTATTAATCTGTATAGACAATCATGTTATGTAAATGTATGTTATAGGTCGGAACTATTTAAATGTTGTATAATTATACGGCCTGTAAAAATTCTTAAAACTGGTGCTCATTTATGTGTTCTCTGACACCTTTTAAATCGGCACGCGCAGGGTCTCAAAATCTTTGTGTAGATGGCTCAGGTAACATATTTTGTCACCTGAAAGGGTAGCCTTTTTTCAGAATATGGTTTCAAAGCTTTATAGACAACTTGCAAAAACAACAGCAAAATTATTTTGAGACTAATTATTATTAATGCAGAATAATATAATACTTGGACATGATCTACGATATTATAAGGAGTGAAAACATGAATATCAACAACACGAGTAAATCGAAGGACAGAGGAAATATGCACGACGTTGCTCACTACAGTGTAAACCGTGATCGAAATGATACGTAGAAAAAAAATATATACCGGTCTTGCGAAATGTCACTGTTGCTTTCGTACGCGGCTCTTTCCAATACCGCCCAGCGGCGCACGCGTGATAATTTTAACTACTCAATTTAATGAATTAATTGCTCCGCGCACCCACGTGTCACGATATCACAGAAATCAAATGTTAATTTTCGCTCGCCGGACTCACAGAGGCGTCTCGTCTCTGCGTCGAGAGCCGCTCCGTTCACGAACCACAACGCCTTTGTCTTGCGGGTCCACTTGGATGGTTGTGTCTTCTAGGGATGCCAACCTGAGCAGGTTGGTCACCTCCTCGGCGCTTGCTTGCTCCTGCCGGGAGTGTCCAGCCACGGCAGATGAAAAATATGGCGAGTTTTGTGGCTCAGCCGTTTCTTCGTCGTCGTCGTCGTCTGATTGCTCGTCCGTGAGTTTTTGCAGACAAGCCTGCAGCCGGAGAGCCAACTCGGCATTGTCCATTGGCGGGACGTAGTGGCGCGGCCTCGGAGGCACGCAAGGGCTCAAAAGTTCGGTAGGGGTGTAGTAGACGGACTGGCGGCTGTGGCACCACAGGTGGTCTTCGGTGCCGATGGCCACATGTCGGAACTCCTCGTCCTCGCAGAACATGGACGAGTCAAAATTGATGGAGTCGGTGCGGCCGCACGCGCCCGACCGGCAGTTCTCCAGGTACAAACTTGGCAGGTTCTCAAGCAGCTTATTGAGCGTCTGCTGCTGGTACTTGTAGGTCTCGCGCAATCGGAATGCCTGATGAGCACTGAATTTCTTGATTCGGTTTCGTTGGAAGACGTAGTTCTCGCGCACCCAGTTGAGCTGATTTGTTGAATAGTCGCGGACGCGCTTCACCTGAAACAAACGTAGATGACACCCGTGTTACATAAGCACAGAAAATCAATAAATTTTCAATTGTTTTCACCGAGCTATATTTTAAATATAGATACTTTTTAATATTTTTGTTTCTATTCAATTTTCAAAAGATAGCATTTGGTCAAAAAAATTGTTTTTAGAAAAAAAGCATATTTTTTTTGCAAACAGAATTAAATTAAATTTTAAATTAATTTGTATTTATAGCTTTATTTGAAACTTCTCGGTCTTTTTAACCATCAGTTTTTCGCACGTAATTCCCTTCACATCTTAACCAACTACGCAATAATCTGTTCGGTCGACAACCCTAAGCTCGGCAAAATTCCTTGTAATTAAATTCAGACCGCGCGTGCACGATAGTGGCCGACCGCCTAATGTAGAGTACAAAAATACACGATCAAAGAATGGCCTACCTGCTCGTAGTATTGACCTCTAATGGAGGTGATGTGCGTCGTGCCAAAGTCTCTGAAGTCTTTTAGATGCTTGATTTGCCCCGTATAGCTCTCGCGTATCCAATCCACCTGCTGAGTGCAGTTTTCCTTGATGCGGTGCACCTGTCGACAAAAACACTAGTCTCAAAACCTCTCCCTCTTGCGGCACGTGCGTTCCCCGCTCAATTTTTTTTTTTTATTTTTCTCACCTGCTGTGTGTAGTTGTCGCGAAGCCTTTCCAGTTGCTGCTTCTTGTACTGCTCGATGGTCTCGAGCACTTGATTGACCTGCCTTGAGCGTGGCGACCGCGGGCTATCCTCTTCGTCACAACAAGGACAGCAGTTTGTACCACAAAACCTGCAAAATAATTGAATTGTTCATTAGGAGACTGACGAAAAAGAGGCGATTATACACGTGATTCATGATTTTTATCGAGCCGGCTTATTTTGGAACCGTGCATTATGTAACACTTTCTCGCGCACCCCAGCGCACCCAAAAGCTCATGGGTGCCAGAAGCAAAAAAAATTTAATAAAATTAAATACATATAAGTAAACACTTTGAATGCGCATGCTAGCTGAAAACCGACTTAATATTTATCTAGTTTAAAATGCTACTTTCTGCGGAAAATATCCACGCTTATTTTAGAAAAGGAAAACATGTTTATGCCGTTTTTATTTCGCTAAGACCACTCGCCAAGCGCAGTGCCAGTTGAACGAGTGCAGTGGCCGTTTCACAAGTAAATGTCTAATTGGCACGCTCTACTTAACCAGCTGCCTTATACAAATCGGGCCCCGACAAGAGAACAAATTACAATAATACAATGCATGCAATTATTTCAATAATCATGGTATTATAAGACATTGCAATTTTCCTTTCTAAGCTTCTGAACTTTGTTTTAATTGTTTGTCCCTCTTTAAGTTTTGCAAGAAATTTATTTCAAAATTAGCTTACCTTTTTACAAGCTTCCGAATTCCTTGCACGATCAGGGTGACTATGAAGAATGCAAGAGCGCAAAGACCACCAAATGCAAGGCTGATATATTGAATCTGGTGCATCGTGATCGGATCCAGCCTCATTATCACAGTCATACTAGCGTTGGCCAGGGCGTTCGAGGCAAAGCATGTATACCTTCCAGCGTCTTCTCTCAATACCCTTGCGATGAGCAGCTCGCCCGCCGGCGAAACTAGAACTCTGCCATTGTCCAGGGGTGTCAGTCCTGCACTGTGCGAGTTTGGGTGGTCGCGGAACAGTGGCGGGCCCTCTCGAGGGTCTTCAGGTGGCGACCAGTGATATGTTTTTCGTTCTGGGGTGAGCCACGTGATCGAAGGGGTCGGATGGCCTGAGAACTTGCATTTGAGTTTGGCCGTGCCACCAAAGCGGAATTGGACGACGGAAGTTTCTTCGATCGGTTCGGGCTGCGTGGCAGTGCAGTTCAAGGCAAGCACCTCGGTCACGAAATCGTTCTCTGCTTTTGGCGAGCACTGCAATTGTTGTAATCCAGGTTGCATTCGAATATTGGAACCAAGGTCTTGCATCCATGAAATAAACCACAAAGATCGACAACCGCAAGCCCACGGGTTGTCTGCAACCATCAGTTCTCGCAGGTCTTTAAGTGACCCGAGTGAGAAGGGGAGCTGCGTAAGATTGTTCCTCCTCAGGTCGAGGTAACGCATTCGAGCCGTGTGCACCAGGGCGTAGTCTTCTATTTCTTGAAGCAATGGGTTGTTTGATAATTGGAGGTGCTTTAAGCTCCTCAAATTTTTAAAGTCTGTGTCTTTCAGCCTGGTAAGACGCGTGTTGGTCAAGTACAGCGACTTTAAGAGGGCGCAGGGTGCAAGGACATCTTTGCTCAACGTAATCAATGGGTTGAAGCTAAGGTTAAGTTGCAGCAACCTCTCCATGTCTTTGAAGATACGCGGCGGCAAGAGTTCTAGATTATTATTTCCCAAGTCGAGGTATGTCAGATCATGAAGCCCATGGAAAAGGGTCGTCGAGACATTTTGTAACTTGTTGTTGGAAAGGTCAAGAGTCTGCAAGTCTTGCAGACTGCTGAAGGACTCCGGTTTTATTTCTTCTATTCTGTTGTCGCTGACCAAAAGGTTGATTAGTTTATTTTGAGGAGGGAGGAAAACGTCCACTAACATCATCAGCAGGTTACCATTGAGGTCGAGTGTTTGCAGCTCTTTCAGGGGCTCGAACGCTCTATATGGTAGCGTGGTGAACTTGTTGTGGGCGAGACTGAGAGTTTCAAGATTTTCTAAACCTTGAAATACCAACTGAGGTAAAATTGAAAGTTCATTTGACGTCAGGTTTAGCAGGCGGAGTGCTTCTTGACGTTCAAACATACGATCGGCCAGTTCGCTCAGGGAGTTTTCGCTGAGATCCAAGTAGACTAGCCCTGTCAGGTTAGCGAACGCATCGCTCGAGACCCTCTGGAGGCCGCCGTCTCGCCAGGATAGAAACGCTAGAGGCATTTTATCAAGCGTACCTTTGACGATTTTGTCCGCTTTGACCCCCTCGAGGGTGAGTCTTTGCGTGGATGGAGGGAGCCGGAGATCTTGCATAAGCCCACCGTGGCACATGGTCTGGTCGGCCGTGCAGTAGTAGCATTGCTTGGAACATGACGCCGGGGGTGCATTTCGGGGCGAGAAGGCATGAACGGATTGCTGGTAAGGCAAGAAGTGTTTGGGCACCTGGGCATCCCCAGACGCAAGCGAGGGAAGCAGCAACACTACGGCCAAAAGCAACCCTGCCGCCACCCCCGCGTCGCTGCGCTTTCGCCTTCGGTTGCGCATATTTTTCTCGATGATTCGTTAGCTGGAATGAGAAAAATGAATTAATATGGTATCGTAATAGAATTTCACAATCGAGAGTTGGTTCATAGTGATTTTAATTAAAGTCAGCTTTTCCTCGATGGGTTTTGTGAGCTCTACACATGTTTCAGCTGCAGCCATAATTTAATAATTCATGAGCTGCGAAATTATTTAGACAAAAATTATTACAAATTAATTTTAATAAAATATTTTCATCAATAAATCAATTTGTTAGAAAAATCCTTTTTAGCTACAATATTTTCACCAGTTATATTAATAATATTTTATTTTAATTTGAAAATTATTCTGGGACATATTTTTACAAACTTAATTTTTATATTAATTGAGGTCAGAATAGAGAAACATGTGGTTTATGAAATATTGGCATTATGGCTGCAGCCCGCAGCCGACACATGTGGAGCAGGATATTGTTTTCGTTAAACAATAAACAACTCGCAAAACCAATCGAGGAAAAGCTGACTTTAGATTAAAATCACCATAATATGGTTTCGATCGTAAGCCGAGCAACTGCGAAACACGCGCTAAATTATATTACTGACTTCATGCGATTAAAATTTCCGGCGACAAATTTCGATTGGTTTTCTATTCCCCGGTCGCTAACCTCAACACAGACAGTGATCGCTGCAAGTGATACAATAATCACAGAGGCTCGCGAACATATTGGATAATGCATTATTGATATTTACCGCTCGGTATTTACGTGGTACGTGTCCTCTGACTGCATTCGGAGATGGTTGGTCGCGAATCGGCACCTTGCTATAACCCGAGAAGCTGTGCACATGGCTCTATTTTCTTTCTAATTGACAAATATTTGTGACCGAACGAAAAGGCAGAAAAGCGCAATGCCATGACCCCTTTAAGCTGACTACCTCAAGCACGTCAACACAATTTACTGAGGCTCGTTTTTTGAATCTAACATGGCCGTCTACGCAATCGCCGTGCTTGAATCGCGGTCGATTCCATTCGAGCTCTGAGGGGTGTTAGCTCGGCAAGGCTGCTCAGCTCACTCGCGCACTCTGCTCTCGGCTCGGCTGCTGCTGCTTTCTTGCTTCAAATGCGCCACGAACGCAGCGACTCATTTTTTAGAGCGGAGGGCGGTGGGAGGGGAACAGAGCCACCACCTAGAGTTGCGCTCGCCGCCGCTACCATGAAATATTGACCGAAGATCCTATATTTACTGATCGTATTGTCGATGCAAGAAACGTCCCTAATCATTGTCGGTCGACAACACAACGATTTTTACTAAATAATGAAATTTTTCATGCGCGAGAAAATAAATTTATAATTCTAATTTTTTTGCTGGGTACCGGCTTTTTTGATCCAGCTGTTAGTATGAAGAGCCAATGCGCAGATGTCTTAAATTGGATTAATTGAATGACGCACATAATAACTTTGCTAACCAATGGCAAAGTTCATGGCTTGGGGCAATGAGAAAAACATTATTGAGGTTGCATGTTTCAGCAATTAAATAAATAAAATTCAACTGCATAATTGCGCTTCAAAGGACTAGAAAGTTTTGATTATGTAATACAATTTTACTTGGATTTATTCGATTGTGACTACTGTGAAAAAGGCTGTCTAATCTATTTTTTTCTTGCTTTCATTTCCTTGATAAAAAGTAGATAATTAAATGGTTAATTTAAATTATATTTGAAAATCCGTGGGACTGAGAAACATTCTCGGCTATTTCAAAGGCTTTTTTTGTTATAATTGCGAGCGTAAAAAGCAAGCACAGAACATTCTAGAAAAAGAGAATGTATTCAAAAGCAAATATTAAAGACACTTAATTTCCTAGCTTCAATGCAGCCAATTTCAATTCTAATGTGAAGCTGTAATGTAAAATTTCCCTTCGATTTTTTTATTATTTACAAAATTTAAAATAAAATAACAAAATTAAAAAAAAAAACATTTTAATATATTCATTTGAATTTTAAATCCTCCAAACTTAATTTTGCATACTCTTGTTTCAGTGCAAAGATTTTGTGAAAGCAGGAGCTGAAGAGTGCTTGACTCCCTCAGATGTTGTCGCCGCAGCAGATATCATCTTCTCCTGTGTTGCCGACCCGAAAGCAGCAAAAGAGGTAAAAACACGCAGTCTCATGATTATTCAGATGGCGCGAGTGATTATAAAATATGAATTTTAATCAAGCGTGTACACTAATCCAATGAGGCTGCAATTAGCATTTGATAATTGCCTTTATTCTTGTGTGGCTGAGTGGATTGAGAAATTGCTGAATCTATTTCTGACTTGCCTTACCCCACCTTTTTGAATGTATCATAATGTCCAAGGTTTTGCAAAAATTAACCATTACAGATGCGCCCAAGAATTCGTTGCCAAATCTTGATATTAACCACCCCTATAAATATATCACTAGAGCCAGGCTGTTTAAAATTTATCTTCCGCTTAGCAAACTTGAAATTTTTACAATTACCCTTGCAGATGGTGTTCGGAAATTGCGGAGTCCTGCTCGAAATCACCCCCAACAAGGGCTACGTTGAGATGACCGGCGTCGATGCTGACACATCACACGACATTGCCGAGGTAATGATTGTATCATTCTAATAAAAGTGACGCTTCTAATGTTGATCTCTTTTGCTTCAGGCGGTTCAAGCCAAGGGAGGTCGGTTCCTCGAGGCTCAGATCCAAGGCAGCAAAAACCAGGCTGAGGAGGGAAGTTTAGTAATCCTGGCCGCTGGTGACAGGTCCTTGTTTGACGAGTGCCAAACGTGCTTCCAAGCTATGGGGCGCAATTCATTTTATTTTGGTAAATATCAGAATTATGTAATTTATTAACTAACCACTTTTTTATGCTGATAAGATACCTGAACAGTTGCACTGGTGGGTGGAAAATTTGCAAAGTCAGGTTTGCACCCTGGCTCTCAATTTGACAAAAATTCATAGCATGGGGAACTACAAAAACAAAAGCGCTCGCAGGCTTTGTAATGTTCACTATGTTGTAAACAGTGATAACAAAGAGGCGCTATCAACTATATTTTTATCTGCATTGCTAAACAGCTTAGCGCACTGTTTAATCTTCCAACAAGAGTGATAGCGCTCCTGTTGGTTGATTTTTTGTCTGTGAAGAGTTTCTTCTAAATAAAATTTTGATCTGTATAATGATGCAAAATAAAATAATGAACCAACTTTAAATATAATTTAATACTTTCAGGCGATGTTGGCAATGCGTCCAAGATGAACCTTGTGCTTCAGCTTATGGCTGGAGTGACCATGGCAGGTCTGGCCGAAGGCATGGCTCTTGCTGACAGGGCTGGACTTCAGCAGAAGGATGTGCTCGAAGTCTTAGAGCTCACCTCCTTAGCGTGCCCCATGATGATAGAGAAGAGCAAAGGTCAGGATCTTAGAAGATATAATTTTTTTAACAATTTAAACTTGGATCGAAATTTGAATTTTTTTTTATTCCAGCAATCATTGACGGAGGCTTCCAGACAAACCTCCCACTGCAGCACTTGCAGAAGGACATGAAGCTCTCCCTGATGATGGGAGACTCTTTGGAGCAGCCACTGCCCCTAACAGCCACAGCCAACGAGGTCTTCAAACACGCCAAGCGACTCGGCTATGGTGACCACGACGCCTCAGCTGTTTACATTAGAGCACGGTTCTGAAGAGGATCTCACTGCACTGCCGCAATTTTCTGTTAAGAGAAACAACCAATCTTGCAAATAACACAAACAGACTCGGCAACATGGCACTGTTTTAAATGTGTCCCAATGACTCTAAAAAAAATACCGAAAGGAGCGACCTCTTCTGTCAATTTCTTTTTTTTTTACTAAGCATTTGTTATATATTGGGATCTATGAATTTTGAAAGCCCTGAGTTTTGTTTTTGAGGTGGGGCCGATCTGCTGAAATGTCACTTTCTAGACTGATGTGTTTTTGAAAAGACCTGCATCCAAAGGTGTGGAACCACAAACAATTTTCAGCTGATTGGCCTTACGCAATTATTTGCATATTTAACTAGGAGATCGATTACGACTTAATCAAGAATTTTGTGTATGATTTATAAATTAAGCTTTAATCGATGTATGTTAGCATTGTACACAAAATGCCAGTTACATTTTTGTTTGATCCCCAATTAATATTATAAATGAAGTCGCGTTTTCAGACCATGTAAATTAACAAATTTTAAATAATTATCTCAAAACTCACAATGACATCAGATTGAGTTTGTTGGTGGACATTAGGAAGAATTTTGTTGAAAGTCTAATTCAAATGTTGAATTTCAGACTAAACGAACATAATTTCTTTTTTGAAAGTGCCGCTCGCTAACTATGAGTAACATTTTGGAGGATTTGATTATTTTTGTACTAGTGGCAGGAACTTGCTGGTGTGTAATTTTAACCCTTTTATGTTGAGCAGTACTACAATACGAAGCTGCTGTTATTTTAAATGTATTTTGTAGCGTATCTTTGTACACAGGAGGTGTGTTTTTAAACACTCATTTATTTTAACTAAAGAAATATTTAGATACATCTGTATGCTCCTGTTTACAACCAACAAAAATTTTGGTTAGAACTATTAATTCTTAAACATCTCGGGTTGGAGATTTAGTAACTTTCATTTGCAATTAAAAATTTGAGGCAACAAAATATTAATTGAAATAATTATATAATATATCTTTGAAATCATGCACTGTTCGTTTAAAATATTAAATGTAAAGTACAAGAATCTAGTAGCTTTTATTCTTCATTTCCCACAAGCAGACTTTGGAATAGTGTTTTAAATCAAATCCCTAATTTTTCACTCGTCTGTTTTATATTTTGCATGCAAGATTAGGAAGCAGCGAGTTATCATGCATAATACACTATGACCTAACACAAAACTTCAGATTATCTGGAGTGAGCGTTGCAAGTGATAAAGCTTTTCAGAAGCTTTTTGCCAAAACAAGGAGACCAGACAAATTAAACAACTAAATCAAAATGCTAAATATAAAGGGACATGGTAAATTACATTCATTTTCAAAGAACTTCGCAGTCAACAATTCAAATCAATTCACAATTTCACACCAATTAAAATTGGTATTATGTCGTTACAGTTAAAAGCACTTGGTAGGTAATATATTATATTCGAAAGGGGAAAAAATCTGCGTTTTTTTTTTTTTAAATATAATGATACCGCTTTTTTCGGAATTAATACAATCCTCAAATGTTCAAAATTTCAGTGTAATCTTCTGATTAATTACGGTGTGAGCAGAGTATAAGAAAGTGTCGAAAGTGTTACGACAAAAAAAAAAGACAGAAAAACATTTTTTTTGCATGGTGAAGGAAACGAATGTGAATGTCACTTAAATAGTGAGTCAGCAATGATTATGAAAGAGCAAAGAATTAAAAGAGCGGTATGTAATCTGAAAAATTGAGAAGCGATGATGGAAATTTTGTGCTGCAAAGCAGCAGAAGTCGCGCCAAAACAAATGACTGACAACTAGCGCCGCCCGTCAGTAAACTACATAGGCATAGGCACTTGACTGAGGCGACTGAGCTGTGACGTTCGTTCGTCCTAAATTCGGCTCGCGTTGAACAAGTGCGTTTCGCCAGCTTGTCTCGGATTTTTCGGCCAACTTTGCCAGGCCAGGTGTCCACGACGAGCCTAGTGATGTTGCTGCCCACCCATCGGCTGACCAGCCTCTGATTCCAGGCCAATCAAGCCGAGCTTTGGTGGCCGAACCGCAGGCCGAGAGCATCGGGAGCAGCGAGTGCGTCCTTTGTGTCACCGTCTAAGCATCCATCCTACAGCCCCAAAGACACTCGTGTGCCCGCAGAATGTGCCCCGCGTCGTGCCGCAGGTTGGTATCAAGACAAAGGTCGCCGTCTGGGCGGACGAGACCTTCTCACAACGTTTTTTGACGCGCCTGACCCTGAAATCCACCCCACTCGGGTGACCCTGGAGGCTGTTTGTTTTGCCGTCGCGGCCTCCGTAGGTCGATTTTACCCTTAACAAAGGCCTCTTGGGCTCCAGCTGGGTAGTTTGAACCCCTGCTGGGGTCTTGGGTTGTCGCTTGAAGACCCCAAGCTTTGATCATTTGAGTGACCTTTGTTTTAATTGCATTTGTGCAATTGTTGCATGCGCGCTGAGAGCCAGGTTGCTGCTCAGGGTTACGTTAGTACGTGCAGGTCGAGGAAAACCAACAATAAGAGCGATCGCCAATTTCGCAACTAATTTTTCTCGAATATCGTTCTTAATTTTCGGGAATATGCGCCTGAGTTTTGGCTCGCGGCCGCCTTCGAGTGCTGAGTGCACCTGTCAGAGCGGCATTTAAACATGGCCCGTGGGGCGGAAATTCGCTTGTTTTGCAAAAAACGACGCTTTTCGGGCACGCTTCACGCAATCAAATCGGAAATTCGTTAATTTGATGAGGCCACTCTGGAATTTCACGCGATTTTTATCTATTTTTACTTCAGTATTTTCCTAAATTTCCAACTGTAGATGTAACAAATTAATTTTAAGCGATCGGAGATTTACTGTTTTGTATTAATTTTTATTGTCAGGATTGATATCCAGTGTTTACAGATTTAAAAAGCTTATTCCATAAATTTGACGTCGGCCTACGTGACCATGCAAATTATGCACCTGTCGGAGTGCACCGGTCACTTTGAAATTTGCTAATGGATTATGATTTCAGTTTTCATTCCCCCCCCCCCTAAGGATTCATAATTGCCATAAATAAATAAAGCCTCTACAACAATAGACGAATATTTTTTTTTTTAATTTTGAAGGAAAGCGGAAACTTTGACTTGATTTATTTTACTTTGCCAACAAGAAGTTCTTTATTGCCAATTTTAAATCAAATTTTTCTCTCAACAATATAAACTAGATTTGGGAAATTGAAATTCATTGTTGAGCAGAAAATAAGAGATCGCCAAGTTCATTTGTCTTTATCAATTTGGCTCTTCAGACGCAACACATCTTCTGAAAAACAAATCTGTAAGAATTACTATTAATTTAATTTTTCAAACAAATTTTGATACAAAGCACAAATTCATAATAAAATGTTCAACTAAATGCCTACGTTGCAAGTAATGTGACGAAATGCAAACAAAAACACTAATAACAATTGTCAGGACAAGCGATCTGACTTGGAGCGACAAGTTTTCCCGTGAGCGCTTTTCGTCATGAAAATTAAATATCAATTTTCGCCTGTTTTTCAAACCGGACGCTGAGCAATTATAAAGGAATTTTATCGTTACGTTCTTACACGCGAATTACAAAATTATCAGTGGAACCGATAATACTGATTTTAGCAACCCCGATCGTTAATGAATTCGCTGTTAACGCAATTATCAACTTCTTTGCAAACAACACTTTAACCCCTCTTGTGCGACGATCGTTTCGGACTTTGGGGGGAAATAAAAACAGTCCCAACTTTCTTTGGGTTTTATCATCAGAGAGGCGTCGGCGCTCAACACACTTTTTATTATTTTATCTCAACAACGCGGCTAGTGGCGATTTTACGAGTCGAAAGGGCAGCGACACCGAATAAAATGGAAACGTGCATGCGCGAAAACGAGAAAAATAGATTCTTCTCTCGTATGAGAAAAGAAGGTCGGACAGCGAGCGAGCAACCATTGCGGTGCTGCAGTGGAAACCTGCGAGAGAGCAAACAAAAGAGAGGGTTAATGTTGTTCGCCGACCGATTTAATTAAGCGGATGAATGAAATTTAAAAATAAACCGCCGCGGGGGAAAGTTGGTCGCCTTTTAAGATCGGAGCAAATTTTTGACGCTGAAATTTGGCTTTTCACCAAAAATGCTAACTGGTTGTGGTTCTCTTTTGTTAAAAAATTCATATATCAAAGTGACAAGTCACGAAAATTAAATGACAGTTTGTCAGTATTGATTTTTCAGATGGAATGCGAAAACGATTGGTCTAATTTTTGTTTTTGTTTTAATATGTAGAAACAATTTTATTGCAAAATTTCTTTTTTTGCTAACTGAAGGGATTCACGGAAATTGATTGTGATTTGATAATTAAAATTTTAGGGGTTCAAGTAAATAACAAATAATCCATCAATCAAAATTTTGCATGGAAAATCAGGATAAAATCAAAACTTTTTTTTACGAATTAAATTTTATAAACTCTTTTTCTCTAAATAAGGCAAATAATTAAAATACTGTTCATTTTATCCACACAAAAGTTAATTAAAATTTAATTTGGTAATATAGAAAAAAAATAAACAAGATTGTTTTGAGTAGTTTTATATTTAATACTTAATTAAATTTTAAGTAAAAATTTTACTATTTGTGCCATCACCTAATTGTTTAACTTATAAATTTTGCATGCAAATAGCATTAACAAGAAGCGAAAGGGCAAAGAAATCCGCCCTCTGTTTGCACAGCCTTTTTCACGGCAGAATAACGCACACGATATTTATGCAATTAAAATCACGCCGGTGCCACGACCAAGTGGTTTTCTTTGCACGCTCATACATTTCTAAAAATATTTCCTGACATGCAAAGTGCGCTGATTCACGCCAGTCGGGCGTCGTGATCGTTTTCGGACCTTCCGAACGGCTGGCGATTTTTCCCAGAAATCCCGGAAATCGCGGCGTCGAATTTTCAGCTGGCGGCAAAAAAAAAACGAAAGAAGTAAAATAGGGGAGACGCGTGCGTCGGGGATGGCGGCGGCGATCGCGTCGCCGCCGTTGGTTTATTTGTCAAAGCGGCGGCGACGTCGGTGTTGACTCTTCCTTTGTTCACTCGCTGTGAAATATTCGGTTTCTTTTGCATTGCAGCGCCGATTTAAATATAACCCGGCTGCACGTTACTTACTCAAATTTGTGCCGTGTATACATACGCAGATGTGGATGCGATAAACGACGCGTAGGAGAGTGCAGGTTTCCGCTCTGCATATTTTTACAAATGCGACCACGCCGATGTGTGTCGCCGTGATTTCCGTCATCGACTCGTTTTCCGCGATTTCGCCTCGACACTGGAGAAAAAGGGCAGAGTGGAGGCGGAAGGATTCGCGGAAATATGACGATGAATTCACAGAAGGGAGGAAAGGCTTTTTACAATGTCAAACAATGAATGGTCAAAATTACTCTCAAATTCATTACATCCTATCAAATTATTTTATAGCTTACTTTTTACTTACCTCAGTATTGATAAATGTTAAGTTTGCTAAAATTCATTTCTCGTTTTTAATAATATTTTTGCTGAAAAATTACTGAAGATTGATTAATTTTTTTTTTATATAATTATTTAACAATTTTTTCATAAGTTGTTTTTAATGATTCAAATATTTTCAACCTTTAATTATTGGAAGTAAACAAAAGGTTTCAAATTAAAGCTGGGCTTAACGTTATTGAAGAAAAAGAATATGAAAAAAAAAATGAAAATTGACCCTAAAAGGTGACCTGCGGTCTGCTGATACTTAGAAAACCTAGGGTTTCTTGTGTCCTTGCTAAGTACTTTTAATGGAATTCTTAAAAAATAAACGATACTAAGAAAACTAAAATTAGTTATAAAATTATAAATATATTTTTTATGCTTTAGAAAATTACACAAAATATTTATTTAACGCTCAGGAAACAACTCAGCCAAATAATAAGCATTCATGTGTTCAAGAAATTAACTAGGCTAGGACACTCATTTTCAATCTTTTCGCACAAACATTGCGTCACTGCCAAGACAAACACAATTTTCCCAGTGAGTCATGATTTCAATCGCGTCGCGATTATCAATCAGGCCATTCCATACAAAGGTTTACTCCTTCGCCAGGAAATCGCTGCATTGCTGGAAAATCACTGAGCAATATAATTATTAGCCATTGCGCGGTGGAGGGTGACTCACGGTCCAAACATTTAGAAGAAGAAGAAGCACCGCGCAGATTTTACATGCCGTATAATATAATGAAGCCTCGCATAAACGAACTGCTTGTGTTTTGAGTGAGAAATATTTTCGCTTCTCCCGTTTCCCTCGACTGGTTCGACTTGCACGCCGCGACCCGCGAACTTAATACACCGAGGCGTTGGTGACTCTCGCGGTGTCCAATTCAAGTTTCATGCCTCAAATTGATATTTTCTTCAAAATGTTATGAATTGTTGTGGCTAGCCGTTCATAAATACAAAATATATTATCGTGGAAGAAAATTATTTTTGTTACTTCATTTTTATAATTCAAATAAGTTTATTTATCTAATCCTTTTAAGTTTCATTGCCAATTGTTATTATTTTTATCAGCGTCAAAAATTCTGGGTAATTTTTTTTTAACCAACGATAAATTTGCTTTAGAACACAAAAAGTTTGATTAGATTTTATCTTATTTTCACTCTGTTTTCATTATCTTCTGATATTAGGCAAACCGCAATTTTGACCAAATTTGGATGTGCAAATTCGCACGTTGACCGCGACGCGTGTCGCTAATTGCCGTCCACCCATTTAAGCCACTGAGTCGGAGTCCGAAAATAGCGTAGCCCATCTGCATATGTAAATAAAAAGAAAGGAAGCCCGCGGTGTCGCCGAACGATAGAATGCACATTCTGACGTCGCGGTTGCCTATCAAAATTTTAGATAGTGAGTCTCTTTCTCGCTCTTTACCCATTCCAAGTCGCTGTTTTCACAAGCCGATTTGTCGCTCCGGCAGAGGTGCCAACGAAAAAAAATTGTGTCGCGCGAATCGAAACAAAGAGTGAGCTGCTGGGAAAATGAGCCCAAATCGCGCGATCACGCTCCAGATATCAAGCGCTCTCCTTCTCTGTAAACGCCTAAAATTTTTCGCCGGTGAACACGAAAATTCGTTTTCTTGAAAAGCAATGCAGCAGCCACTCTGGACGGAAATGTTTTTGTAGGTCATCAAAACACAGACATGTTTCTCTCCAATACAACCGAGCTGCTCTTGCTGAATAAAGAAATTAATTTTAAAATTGAAAGGTCACTGGAATGGTTGAGCTTTCAAAATTTTTCTTGCCATAAGTACATAGTGTTTAAATTAGCTTATCTCAATTTTTTATAAATAAGGAAAAAGTATAATCATTTAGCTGCTATTTAGCTGTAAGTTTTTTTTTTTGTTAGGTTCGAAAAAGTTTTTTGTGCACTCAAGGCAAATCAACTTCGCCACTAATTCTCCCCATCAGGTCAATTTAACTCACTCTCTTCTTATCAAACTTAGGCCGCTTGAGCTGCGATCGCGTGCAACAATAGCCGCAATCAATGAAACAAGTTACGAAAACAAGAAGAAGCGAGTGAGCGCGCACCAGTCATTTGTATAAAATGCGCGTCTGCCCCGATGTGCATCTCCATTTAAGCTGCGGGATGCACATGTTCTTTACCTGCCTTCGCAGTGCACATTTACAACATGGATTGGGCTCGAGAGAGCGCAGAGTGGATAGAAAAAGAAAGAAAAAATAAATCGACCGACAAACGAACGAGCTGCCATTGTCCTTAATATTGACCTGGTGATTTTGTTGATTGTTTTCAGTTGGCAAGCGGTGATATTGCTCGCATATTAATTGATCGGCACGATCATGGACGCCGCTGGATTTGTAAGCCGCAGGCAACACCAATCCGGTGGACAGTAAGTGGACTCTTCCTCTCCTCTTTTCTGCGTAATTTCCATTCAGCTCGCTCACTGCGCGCTCTGCGTTCGCGTTGTTGTTATGATTGATTGACGTCCAGATTCCGAATTGATGCATGGGACGCAACGTGCCTGTGGTGGAAGTTATGCGAGCGAGTGACTTGACGTCCTGTGTCTGTTTGTACAGCACCCGGATTTGAATTGTTTCAAAGATCAACACCGAGTTTTTACTGTATTTTACCATGGAAATCATACAACTTAAAGTAGTACAAGTAGTGGTAAGAAAATAATTTTTTTCAGAAAAAATGGGGAATTTTTTTTAAATAATTTGTCTATTCAGTAATATTTGTGAGAGCCTTTTTGAAATTTCTTTTGAATATTGTTTTTGCGCTAACTGGCGGTAATAAATTTTAATATTTGTCTCAAAGTAACATAAAATAAAATAAAAACAATTTGATTAAAATAAATTGATAATTCTAGAATCCAAGTGGCAAAATAGAGCCAGAAAATGGCAAGAGTAAGCGCTTCATTGAGAATAGATAAACCAGGAGTAAAATTATGATGACAAGCATTATTAGAGCAAGCACAAAGAAAAATAATGATTGAATTTTCAACTTTCATGGAAGTATAATTACCTTCGTAAGTGTAACTGAATTTAATTACCTCTCAGTTCTTGCACTGAAAAATAATTAAACCAATTACTGCTGGAATCAAATTAAATTAAGATATACAAATAATTGTAAAAATTTATTTAACTCTTTGGAAGCTGTAATTAGTTAGTTTTAATTCCATCACCGCAATTTAATTAGCAACTTTTGTTCAGCCAGAGCTTCAGTTTTTTTTTTAGTTTTTTTGTCTGTTTTCGGTCGAACCGCAATCAACCGTTGGTAAAACCAGCGTATTCCGACAAATGCCTCCTTTTCCACCTCTCTCTATTGAGGCCACGCCGTTGTCGGAGCGATTTAAATAAAAACGTCACTATTATTATTTAAATGGCAGCGACAAAAACAAAGCCCAGCAGCATAGCACGTCGTAATAAAAAATGATCCGTCGGCGCGCACTTTGTCAGAGGATGAACTCGTGGCCCATTTTTTATGTACACACTCTTTACACGCTCGTGTCCGTCTGGGGAAAAAATAAAAGCGGCAATTTTTTGGATTGATGGCGCCGCCGATTTTGAAAAAAAGGCGCTTCAATATTTTTAAGAGAGCGGCGAACAAGACCGATTGTTGAGCAGCAGCGGCGCGGCGTGTGTGTTATTCCCCTAATTTTCCTGGCCGTGTATATTGTGTCCCCCTCCTGCTCCCCTGCCAACCAAGTGAGCACCGTCGCTCAAGAAAGTTCCGTTACCAAACTACAGAGGAGAGTGCTGCGCGCCTCACTTATGGTGCTTTCTGTTGCAATCGCTGCAATCCGAGCGAGTATGCAGCGGGCCGATTTTCGCTGAGGCCGCCGACTGGCGACGTGAGGCCGCCGACGCCGACGTCACCGCGTCCCAGTGATTCGCAGTGCGTGCGCCGACAGATGTGGTGCGATCAACATATGGTTGATATCACTTGAGTTTTGTTTTTTCTCCGAGTGAAGATGTCACTGTCGTATGGCCGATTATTTTTAAAGCGATCGGCAATTAGCAGCACGGTGTGCGCGTGAACGCAGCAGAATGATCATGATTGGAGGCTATCATGACAGTCCCAATCCTTTGCTCAAGGGAACCTTGACGAGGTATGTTGTGTGTATATTTTCTCGAGAGCTTGCCGCCGCCGAGCGCTTGAATGTCGAATTTGAAAGTAATGCAAGAGAAAGTAACTCACGAATGGGAAACAAATCGCGAGGTGCGTCAGCAAGTGGAGCTGAATGAGGATTCGCCGATAATTGGGACGTCACGTTTTGCCTCAAAATATTAAATTCAAATTCGGTGGCAAATTTCGAAATTTTTGAGCAGGTCACTTCTTTTCCGATCGGTGAATTCAAACGGAACAAATCAAGGATGCATGCAAGCAGTTTGCACTAATGTATGTGCATATTTATCTCTGTGTCTCTTTTAAATGTGCCTGCTTGCTTATTACTTTTATTCAGCTGAGCAGTAGCAGCTTGTTGTGCGCGGTACGCGATTCGTCTCTTTTGCAACCTGATTAACCCGTGGGAATCCGTCCGTCGCTTTCCTCTGCCGCCGCAGCCTCGATTCGGACCGAAAACGATTTTATTTCACTCCTTTGCCCGCCGCCTGCTTTCATTAAAAATGCGTGCGATTTTTTTGTCATTGCCCGCTTGCGTCACACCGCACTAAACTTGCCAAAGTTCAAAACGCGGCTCGCGCTTTCGAACGGGATTTTTCCCTTAATTCGCGCCGTTCTCGCCCGCGCCGCCGTAGCCGTATTCCTTGATGCGTTTTTGGTTTGTTTTGGTTTGCTGGCACTTGGCTGGAAATTTGCTGTTAATTAGACAAGCGACGAGCGCGGCTTTGTTTCATTTCGCGTGCCGATAAGTTTATTTGCATCAGCAGCAAGATTCTCTTAACGATGTCCTTGACCTGGTCTGCGCTGCCACAATTTTAATTACATGAATAAATTTCTAACGGACGCTTAGCGCTGTTCGCGAAATTTATTTGCAAAAGGTGCTCAGCACGTGAAAAATATTTAGCACTTAATGGTTTTATATTGTTAATTAAAAACTTTACTCTGGCCACCAAAATGGCACACTATCAAATCACTGGTTTTGATTATAATCTCTTTCTCTCTCTAGGCTTGAGATAATACAGTTTGAGACACATAAAAAAAAGAATTATGCAATAGTGTGTATGTTCTGAAATCAAATAATTTGGTTTAATCATAAGTAAATGGTAAAGGAAAATTAAAATAGTATCGAAACAAAGTCTTGGAACTAAAAGTCTTATTCATAATTATTCCAGATTTACAGCTCCAACCACCGACTACTAGTGTAGTCATTGGGTCCAATAGAAAAACTGTTGAAAATTTAAAGATCCACTTATATCCTCTTATAACATTTAACTCATTTAAATCTCCCTGCAAAAAATGGTTTTTCTAAATTTTAAAAGCAAATGGGCGTCAACATTCTCATTCATTGAAGTGACTAAATGCGGAAATGGGGTGACGTGAGTTGTTCAAAATGGAAATCACGCGTTTTTTTCTTCTTCTGTTTCTCCAAATGTTATCAGCAAAATTAACTCTTTTCTTCTTTTTCCAGCGTTGAGCGCGAGAAGCTGCGCGAAAAGGAGCGTTTGGTGAGGCTGCAGATCAGCTCGCAAGCCGTGGAACGAGATGACTCCCTGCCGTCTGCTCCCGTCAGTGGTGCTCCTCTCTTCTCACTCCCTGTCCGGGTAAGCCTGAATTATGTACACATACAGATCACTCGGTCGCGAAACACCAGCGTGCGTCTGGGAAAGATAAATTTGACCCGAAACCTCCGGTGCATTGTGTGCGTGGAGCGTTTCCCTGGCAGTGACGAAATTTGATTTTTATTGCACCCATGAGCCCAAAATTTAATTGACACGATCAAGTTAACATTTGAAAAGAGTTGTAAATCCATTAATTTAGAAAACGACTTGTGGAATTTTTCCATCAAAACAATGATAAAAAAGCTTCTGATCGTTGATTTTACCCACGTAATTCCTCCTTTTTTCTGCATCAAACGAGACCACACTGCAGCGTTCGCATATAAAACTTTCTCCTCGGTACGTGGCAGTGACAATCGCGTTTGCTGCTATTTACCCACATAACACCAGACGTTAGACACATACTAACGCATATTTCTATATATATATTTTTTCACAACTCGACTAACAGCTCTTTCAATTCATTCACAGCCTAAGTCGACCGACAGGGTCACCCAGCAGATCCAGAGCAAGCTCGGCAACTTCAGCAACGTGCGTGAGCTGCTCGAAGAGCCAAAACGGCTGATTGGCCTCGATGCCGCAATGAGCGCCCCTTCGCCGGCACCTCTGGACGTCAAGAAGCAGAGTCTGATGTCAGGGGTGCCGCACCATCACTCGAGTTCACGCTACTCTTCAAGCAGCGTCAAGGCCGAGCCACCCTCAGCCAGTGGCCACTCCGTGCCATCCAGGCACTCGGCGGGCAGCCTCATGCCCCCAGCCCCTGTGGCCCACCAGCAGTCACCCGGTTCCAGCGCCAAACTCAACGGCAGTTTGGCACCCAAATCTTCCTTCAACTCTTTTAGTCGACCAGCTTCCAAGAACCTTCCGAAACTGGAAGGTTTAGGGGTGAGTGATTTTTCATAAAATTTGTTAAACTCCGCCAGTCAGATTATAGTTCATATGCATTTTAATCATTTTTATAACTTATACTTAAAAGCACCGGTCAACAAAAAATTAATTTATCAATTTTTGAATTAATTTTTTTTTATTTTCAAAATTCATCTTTTATTTGAAAAAATCAATTATCGTTAATTTTGTATATTTTGTACAATTTCTGCTTTTTACACGTTAATATATTGTTAATGACAGTTTTCACCATATTATATTTATTCCTCTCCTTTTCTGCACAGAAGATCATTTTTATAGAATTCCCATGTTTTGCAGGACAAAAATCTTTGAGCTTAACAGTTTTATAACATTTTCATAATTTTTTTTGGATACTTGTTTCAGAAAAATCAGGAGCTGGATGTGATTTTTAAGGTTAGAAATTTGCAAATTTTATTCATGACTTTTTTCTTGTATTAATTTTTAACTGTGTTCTCAGGAGATGACTGATCTCCCCTCCATGATGGAAGGCATCCAGACGCCACGAAAGGAGCCCTCCGAATCCAGATTCAGTTTTGATCACCATCACCGACCACCAGCCAAGGTATGTGCTCACAACGAGTGTGTCAATGAATGCGCCACCTTATGAGGCTTCTTTATTGTAACTAATCATGAAATCAATTCATGAAAAATATAAGTCTCCACAGTGTAATCCCATATATCGCTTTGAAGCATGATATTTGTACACTGATGCAACTGCATTTCCATGGCAAACGTGGAGAAAATAATAATGTGGCACACATTTTTATTTAGTGCACACACTTGCCATACGTCAATCTCGAAACAAAGAGACTGTCGCATGGCAAAGTGTTGTGAGTGTTGCTGATTATTTAGGATGCAACTCATGATCTGAACTATTTTTACAGGTGAAAGAACCTCTCTCCTTGCCGCCGCCTGGTCCTTTAACTGCACTTGTAACGCCTGAACCCAAACCCCCTCAACAGGGTTTGTCAACCAACACTAGAGGTGAGTCTCTGATCTTTCAACATTGATTACGTTACTTGCATATATTATACTGTGGGCTTTATTTTAATTAATAGACATGTAGGCGGTCCAGTTTGAAGTAATCAATTAAAATGCACTGAATTCTATTTTCATTTTCATACGCTTCAGTTGTGATTTTTTTTATGTTTATTTATCAGGCATCTGAATTGTAATGCTTGACAAAAGGGTAGGCTTTTAACGCGGATGCAGATAGGCATCTACATGCGCGCACATCAGATTAAAGTAGTGAGAAAATGAAAAAAAAAAATGATCTCCCCCAACAGAGTAATTTACAAAGCTATAAAAATCAAGCGAGCAGAATTCGAAGCGTATTAATACTGGCTAGGGCATTTTTTTATTTTTTTATATTCCTCATTCGATTCGCGAGCAAACTAAGCAAGTGGTCGGCGAGGAACGCGAAATGATTTCATGGTCTGTTCATTTTGTTGATGCGGCGGCCGCGTTTTGAGCCGTCGACTCTGTGAGGTGTGATTTTCGTCTTCGTTATTGCCTCATAACGTAGCTTCGAGCGAGCGAGCGAGCGAGAAGAGAGAGAGACATCCTTCATGTATAATATTGTGAATTACGGGCTGTTGTCGGTGCATCGTGGAAGCCACACACACGAAAGGGAACTCGGCCGACCGACGTTTCGCTAGAGACTCGTCGGTGTAGCAGCTGCTGCCACCACGCTCTAGCCGAGCACTTCTTCCCTCTCATCAATTGCTCGCTCGCTTGCTCGCTGCTTTTTTATACACACACTCACGTACACAGTCATTTCTCGCGGCGTTCAGCTGTGTGCGCGGCGGCATTACGGACACACAGCCCGCTCGCGTACGCCCGATCAAAACACGCAGCGGCGCGGCGAGAACAGTGACGCTTGATTGAGTTGGGCTCTCGTGAGGCATTTTAACGCCGTTGCCAATGTATGGACTTGCGCTCGGAATAGTGGTCAACTCGTTTTGTGTGCTCTGCATGGCCGACTGTGCCGAAAAGTGGCCGAATCACTCCACTTCCGGAGGTACTCGTTGCAGCATCTTTTATACAACTCCTCTTTCTTCCTTTCTATCTCCGCCTTCGCCGATTTTGCGCGCGCCCGTACACGCTTTCGCTCCCAACTTTGCGCTCTCGGCGCTCGTAGGAAATCTGCCTTTTCGTCGCGTATTGGAAAATCGATCCGTGATTTTTCCTTCCACGGCGCAAAAACAAAAGTTTGTGTGCGAATTTTCGGCTTTTTCGCAGCACTCGCATGCGTACACTCTCATGCATCCGAAATTTACAACCGCCGCCGTCGCCGTTTTTATTAATAAAACGCTCCACTTTTGACATTGCGAATAAGACGCGGCCTTGCGAATTCCTCTCTCGCAAACAAGTGGGAAGCAAGAAGCAGCGATCTCCGTGGAAGATGCGCTCGTTCATTTCGCATTACGTAAAGCGTGCACTCGCAATTCCATCGACTCATGCACCTATTTGCGTGTAAGTGAATTCCCTTGAATTAACTCTCTTGTTTTTTACAACTCTCGCAAAAAATTATCTCTAGAAACTTTTTTTGTCTTTTATTTTTGCTACAAACTGTTACGCCGACGATAGTGAATAATATTTGAGTGTTTTGTTGAATTGCAACATCCGAACAAGATCTGTCGAATTTCCGCCGCCGGCACGAATTTCATATCGAATGACCTAGAGGAAGGAACACGCCGACGACGTTACCGCCCCCACCTCGGCAATTATATTACACTCCTTTTATTTTTTGCCTCGCCGACAGAGTGCCATGTGCACACTCTTTTCTCTTACAACACAAATCGAGCAGAAACACGGCCGCCGCAGCCGGATGATGCGATGTTCGCTCGCCCCCGATCGATAATTACGTTCGCGGTTATATTAGTTTAATTGAAAGCATTAAACGCCCCGAGCGACGTCACCGCGCGTCGGCTGGCGTCGCGGTGTGTTGTCTTTGCTGAAAAGTTGATCGCGTGTTCGCCGCCACCGCCGAATGCTCTCCTCTCCAATAATCATTAGCCAGCGGCCGGCTGCTTTTGAAACCCGAGTCGTCGAGCGACTCACCCTCTCTCGTGGCCCATTAAGAGGGTAAATCAGTTTGGGCGGAAAATGGATCTTGCTTTAATGACCGCAGGACACTCGTCGGTAATGAGATAGCACTGCATGCGCGAAAGCTGCTCCATTGTTATATTCCCGATCGATTTTTTTCCTCTGATGACAACTGACTGAACTTTCGTCTCTGCAAGTCTTTGTATAAAAGCAACTCTTGAACGTCGCAATATTAAATTAACGTTTCGCTCCTTTGAATTCAAATGTTTGAGGCCAATTCTTTGCTTTAATTAATAAACGCGCGAGAGTTTATTTTAGCCTACTTTAACTGCCCAAAATCGTGCATATCTGTATAGCAGCGGCTTAACCGCCTTTTCTCCAAGTATTGTATGTTAGCTCGGACGCCTTAATTTTGTGTGGAACATGCAAACTGCCAGCTTTTGTTACAAATCATGCTAATAAGAAAACCTTAATACCAACGTTGAGCGGTCGGTATGGAAATGAGAGACAAAGGTCATCTTTATGCATAATTTTTTTATTATTGCCGCTGATCAAGACGCAGAAGGAAAAGAAAAGTCCTCACTATATAATCAGCTACACCTCAGCACGTTTGTTTTTTTCGTTCCTCGCGACAGCAGGCGCTTTAATTAAAACTGTCAAGGCTGCTGGCGAAATGTTTCAAGTTGTGTGTCTCTTCCTTCAGGGCAAAGTATTCTCCAAAGAAAGAAAGAAAGAATGCCCTCAGCTGCATAAAGATATGAACGTTACAAAAATCGGCCTTAAAAATCTCTGCAAATGCCAGCAAAATCGCAGCCCAACTATAAAATTGGTAGAAAAACAATCGACCCACATGAAACAGAAATTGGTGGCGCGCATCTCAAACTCTCCCAAAGCTCTTGAAGCACAGCTCAATTTTCGACCGTGCCAAGAAGAAAATCGTGACTCGTGCTTTTCATTTTGTTTTATTACAAGAGACGAAATTCTCACGGATGAATCAGCGAGTGCGGTCCTTATTTGTGTACTCGCGTCCGTCAAGTGGGCAATCGGGTGCGCACCGACTGCTTCTTTTTTTTCGCGTGAAAGTGGCAGAATTATTTTCGGCGTCTGTTTATTAATAGCGTTCCGCCGCGCCCAATCGGATTTGACAAAACATTTCAGGGTGAATAATATAAAATATATATATTTTTCGACTCACGTGGATGAGCCGCATAAATATACTATCGATTGATCGCGCACGAAATTAGCCGCCGTTGAAATTCGCACACTGACTTTGGTTGGGTTGGTCGACCCATACGGCAGGCAAACGGACGTATTGATATTGACGGTCGCCTTGGCACACAAGAGAGCGCCGAGAGCGAGCGAGAGAACGAGTGCTCAGTGAGTGACGTCGGCTGGTGCCACCAGCAACAAATGACCTTGGTTTTTGCAACGGCTCGAGGTGCTATTGCCATAATCATCTGAGATGCTGGAAAGTGATTTGCTCACTTGCTAACCGCGTGCTAATTCGCATAAAAAAATTCTGCAGTTCTGCACCCTCGCGTGTTATCTGCAGAAGGAAACAAAACGTTGAATTCATAACCACGGAAACCGTTCTGATTGGTGTTAAGGAGTTAAGAGCCGGTGTTTATTGACCGACCGAGGCAGCCGCGATTTAGAAAGTCGATTTGACTCCTCGGCTACTTTAATTTCCACAAATGAAGAGCGGCTGGCCGCTCGCTGCGCCGGACGCCTTCGATTTTCACGCTTTGAATTGAGATGGACGAGGAAAATTCTTTCATTCCTCCGCATGACTGTGTTAAAAGCTGCATGATGAGCATGTAGCTGATTGAGATAAAAATAATATTCTGTGCATCTGCAGCAGCCTCTTAAGTTGTTTGGCTTAAAATGAATTTTTGATGAACGCAGGAAGTGCAATGTTTTGTTTATAAACTTTAAACAGGAAATTCTTTATCGATTCATTGAGAAAGCTTTAAAAGTTTTAATTTAGTTTTAGGAAAATGGCAAAAGCGGACAAAAGTTTGAACATTTTTATGGGCTTATTGACACAGACAAGTATCAAAATCAATATAATATCATGTTGACAGAAAGGCTTGAATCGGCCGTAAGGCTTAAAATAGAGCGGCCAGTTAGTCCCATGTTAAGTGGCACTACTTGTGCCTCCTTGTGGCGCTATTTTTTTTACGAGGTAATAACTGGAGAGCATCTGGTTGGTGCAATAGTAGCACCTTTGCTATGGATGGCGCGCGCTGCCTCGCAGGGAAAGCACCTGCCCAAAGGGCAGCTGCCTCAGTTAATTTGTAAAAAGTAAGAAAACTTATGCTCAATGCACAGATGGACGGGGTGCCGCGCCACACCAAGCTCTTGACTTTTGCGTAACGCGATTGTAGTAAACATTCCGGCAAAAGTTCTGAACTGAAGTGAAATGGTAGTTTGCTCGCGTAAACAGCGTGACAGTGCTTTGTTTATTGACGGAATACACGATAAAAATTTATTTTCAGATTCTCTAAAGGTTATATAATTTCTTCTGTTTCAGAGCATAAAACGTCGCATGCGGGGAGCTTAACGAGTCCGTCGGAGTCTTGCACGTAAGTGGCCCCCACTTTTTATCTTCCACTGAAAAAAGCTTCTTAAAATTCAGTTTGTTTAGTTTTGGTTCTTCTTTTTTCCTTTATCATTTTCCCTCGCTCGTATCCCTCCAACATCCTTTCGTTTTCAACACTGATAACATTTTGACGATTGCCGGAAGTGAATTGCGATAACGCACGCGCTTGAGACACAAGCCTCTTAAATTAGCAAATTCGTGTGTACCAAATTTAATATGTGTTACTTTTCATCAATCGCGACAAGTATTTCCAGTAAAAAAGAATCTAATTGATTATTAACTTCCATTTCAGTGAATTAGAAAAAGACTTGGACATTTCTGAGGATTCGTCTGAATCTGACTCTGATGTCCGCAACAAGTACTCAAAAGCGCATGTAAGAAGCATAAATCTTGCAACGACTGAAAAATTGCACAATTAATTTTACCACTCTTTCAGGTGAAAGGAACGAGCAGTAACTCTAATTCGTAAGTGTCTATCACACTAATAAAATCGCGATTCTGCGCAAGCCAACACTTAAACATTCAATTCTGCCCCCGCAATTGAATATGAACCAATTGAATACCATTTCATAAATATTTTGATAAAATTGGAATGTTAATTTGCAGGCTTTCATTTACTTGACCGAATCCTAAAATTTTATTTGTTTTTATCAATTTATTTATTACTTTTTGAATCATTTTATTTATCCAAAAGAAGCATTTTAAAATTTGGAATCTTAAGAAAATCCATTATTTTTTTTGTTCTCCAAATTAATGTCAATAATTTTCTCCAGCACTCGAGGCGCGCCATTGGCAATCACAACTCCGAGACCTTCGGTGCCTCCACCGCTGCTGAGTCCTTTACCTTCGACCAGCGTCCGTATGGAGGACGCCTCACCTATTGCACCAATGCCTATCAATGCGTCTGAAAGTGGTGGCACCTCGTCAGAAGAATCTTCTTCTACTTCTGGCTCAGAGTCGAGCACTGAGGAAGAGGAGTCAGCAGCGCAGGAAAAGGTGCCGCCTGCCTCCAGACCTTCTCCTCCAAGACCGCCGTCACCAAAGGTCAGTATTTTGATAAATTTTTATTTAAAAAAATTAAATTTCTATTTTAAATCTCAGACCAACGAAGCTCCAGAATTGGAGAGAAGCTGGAAACTTGCATCTTTCATTGATGCAGAGCGAGCCAAGGAAGAGGATTCCAATAAGAAGTCACAGGTAATGACCATCTTGTTATAATTTTTTAAATTGCTAATTTTTCTTTTTTTAGGGTTTGTCCCCAAAGAGAGGTTCTTTGCAGGACGACTGCAGCGATGATGATCGCATTCCCCTTTCAGAGCCAGTTCCTCCGACTCCTTTGCAGCCTATGCTCTCTGATTCAGAAGAACTGGACACAAGAAAATCTAGTGAGGCAGTCAAGAGGAAGCAACCTAAGAAGAAGCGGTCATCGACAAGAAGTATTGAGGAAAAGAAAAAGGACTCCGACTCTGATGAGGACACTGAGCCCAGCAAGGCTATTCGACTGCCTAGGAAGAGCAAGGTGAAAGGCGAAGAGTCGCGCAGGAGTAGTACTGTGATACCCGTGAAGAAGCAGCGACGAACTGTTTCTCGGGATGAAACTCCAGCGCCTAAGCCAAAGAAGGTGCCACGTCCCTATGTGGTAACAAAGGCGCCTGTCACCTCTGGCGGCAAAGGAAAGCAACGTAGCAATTTAAAGATGAAAAGTGTTGAAGAATGTCCAACAGACAGCAGCAGCAACAGTGGTAGCGACTCTGACACAAAAACCACCAAGAAGCCAACAAGTGCCCCTTTACAAAGTCTCCATCCACCTTCAAGCCTAGTCAAAACACCGTGGAGCGCAAGCACTGCAATTCCAAAGCCGTCAGCCACAGTTGCGCCAAGGAAGAGGGTCAGCGGCAAAGGGGTAGCCAGGAGGCACCACAGTTCAGACAGCAGCTCTGACTCTGATAATGATGTTGCAGACACAAGACAAAAGAGTGGAGCTGGCCTGGGGAAGAAGGATGAAAGTCCTCCAAAGCTAGAGGTGGACGAAAAAATCATTCAGGACAAAAAGAAGAATGATACTTTGAGGAGACTGTTTTCTAAATCTGGCCAGGGCGATGGTGGGAAGGGTGGTAAGGGAGTGAAGGCCAGGTCAGGCCGATCTGAAAGGACTGAGGAAGAGATTCCCGCGAGCCCAGCTGTTGCGCTGAGAAGCCCATTTGTGGCTACACGGGAGTCTTCGCCACCACCAAGAGTGATGTTGCGCCTTGTGTGCCGCATACCACTCAATAGACTGTCTGACGGTCAAGTTAGGAGGTTGACTGATGTGAAACCCAAGGTGGCTGAGGTCATTACCGAAGACTTGGAAGTGCCTAAAGCACAGGTCCTTTCGAGACTTTTTGACTCTAGTAAGACTGGCTCACAATCCCCAAGCCAGCCAATCTTGGGTGAAAGTTCGTCCGACAGCAAGTCTGACAAGAAGAAAAAGAGTTCCAGCAAGGGAGAAAGTAAGAGCCACGGAAAGAAGACTAAACCTGATCGCGAGAGACGCATGAGTAGTAGTTCTGTGTCATCGATCTCAACGGTCAGCAGTAGGATCTCAGCCACTAGCGTGCCTCAGGAGCACAAAAGACCCAGCAAAAGGAGTCGCAAGCACAGCCTGGAGGACGAAGAAGTGGCCGAAAAGAAGCGTCGGAAAGATGAAATACGAAACAGCATCATGAAGTCAGTGCCTAGTCAGGTGAGTTCTTTCTATTGAAAAACTCTTTTGAATTTCTAAAAAGATTATTTATTCACTTGCAATCAGAAATTATAGATTCTAATAAACAAATTACATTAATTTTTATTACATCTTAGAGGGTTGAATTATTATTATTATTTAATCTTCTTGTCGGTTCAAATTTTGTTTATTGTAAATTTTGGTAAGGGACTTGTTTTTCACTTGTATATTGTATTGTAGAATGAGGAGTCTCTGTGGGTTTCCCCCTCTTCTCCCACCAACCACGACAGGGTACCTTCACAGGGTCCAGGCCCATCCTTTGATGACCCGGACACACACCTTGTGAACCCTAGCAAGGCACTGTCACCCTTAAGCTCACCACCAGCAATTTACTCTCCCACTGTGGCCAACCAGGGAAATTCATCCGGCAGCAGCAGCTGGAGAGGCGCCGATTGGGCAAGTCAGCAACCTGGATCCTCAAGCAGTAAGATGTACTACTCTTACCTGGAGCACCCAGACGATGACATCATGGAGGAGGACAAGTACGAGAAATTTTTGATTAAATAATATTCCTTATCACGTCGAGCTTTATTTTTATGGTTCAAATTCAAATAAATTCTTTCAATGACTTGTATTTGTAAAATTTTAAGTTACGGAAAAATCAACTTTTTAGGTTGTATTGGTGTAGAGATCAAACCCGTTACCTGATGGAAGCAAAGCGACTGAAGCATACGGCAGACAAGGAAAAAGATCACACCGCTCAGGCCATGCTGTACCTGGAAGCTGCTCTTTATTTCATACTTACCGGGAAGGCAATGGAGACAGATAATTACGATTCAGAAATGGCAGCCTTTACCATGTATGATGACACCCTTAAGTTAATCAAGTGAGTCTTGGCAAAGGTGGTTGATTCGCATCATATTAAAAAAAAAATTGTGAATGACGTAGGTACATATCATCGAAGTATCGCAATCAGCAACAGTATAACTCAGCGCCTGGCAGCATCGACAACAAACTAGCAGTTTTAAGGTAATTACACCACCTCTTAACCCCTTGTTATGGTTTGATCAACTTGTACTTTTTGCTTCTTTATAGTTTACGTTGCCAGTCATTGATTTACCTCAAGCTGTTCAAAATGCGAAGACACGAAGCTCGAGAACTGCAAAAAGTTCTCACCTCCTATTTTACAAAGGTATATTATTTACCATCTAAAAGTTGTAACTGGAGACTTATTATTTATTACATTTGCAGTTCCATCAAACTCCTCCAATTCTGGTGAACAGTGAAGCGTGGAGTGTTGCTCGAACGTCGGAGACGCCGTCTCCACAGTCACCTGGGTCAGTCGGCTCGGTGAACAGCCAAAGTTCGGGCTACAGCAGTGGCGAATTGCGGCCCAAAGCCCCTGGTAGTGCCAACCCCTCCTCCACTTTGACTGCTGGTCAGCAAACACCCCTCAACCAGTGCATCGCCATTCCCTTACCAGCTCACCAGGCTTTCCAGAAGCAGAACAAACAGTACATCTACCTGTCCACGTGCCATGACTTGTGGGATCAGGCGGACACGCTCATCACTAAGGGTAGATCTAAAGGTACGTATTCAATCGACCGTGGTACAGCAACAACTGAGGATATTGATGTTTCAGATTTCTTTATCCAAATGGACAGAAATGTTGGCCCTCTGACACTGCACAGTTCGTTGAGCCACTTAGTGAGATATATCAGATACGGGATTAAAGTACTGAAGGAGTCGCATTGATGTTTGTGAATAATGTTGTAATTGCGATGCATTTTCCCTACAAATTTGCTAACCAAACAAGCAACCCACAAGTTGCCTACGAGTGAAAAATTTGCCCCTTTTTTCGGCAAAGTTCAACCAGCCAAGGCTTACTTACGAAAGTAAGGATTTTATTTTTAGCTATTTTATTATTATTTATTTTTTGAAGACAATCTGAAAATATTTATTTTTCTTTCGAATCTTTACTGACATACATTTTTTCCATACTTTCTGCCAGTCAAAGAGTTGGCTGCAATCAGCAATTTGAGGCTGTCCATGTAATCAGTCTTTATTGTGTAGTTTTCAATAACTCTTTCTGCTTTGAGCTCTCTGAATCAATTATTAGGTGTTTGAAGGAATTCATAATGTTCCTAGAGAGCTTTAAAATGAATATGGGATTGTCAATTTCTCTTCATCACAATGGAAGTGCTTTTTGTCTGAGGAAAATTCAAATCAACAAGTTTTTTTGTTTTCTCTGTGCATTTTGCAATTTACATGCGTTTTATTACCTTTAAATTAAGAAAAATTTTCAAAATCCTAAATTATTTGTCATTGTTTTATTGCAAGCTTGTGAAGTTATAAAAATTGATACCTGCAAAGAGCCTTGAAATTTCTTGAAAACAAAAAAGCATTTTTGTGTGTTGTCATATTATTGTTTGTTACCATTTTAATAGCAGAGAGCTGAAATGTAAAGAAAAGAGATATGTTACTTTCTTCTACGGTTGCACTACATGTTGCTGCATTGTAGCCTGGAAAACAAAATATTCTATATTTTGAACACGGAAAGAAAAAACCTCAATCCACAGATGTAATTTTTTATTGACAAGACTTGCTACTTGATCAAGATGCAGATGAAATGCCCGATATGATATATTTTTACATACAATACGATCAGAGACCATGAAAACAAAATGGCACCAGAAACAAAACAAAAACTATGTCTAACTGATTAAAAGCCTTTTTATTGCGCAAAAATGTGGAAATTAGCAATGAAATTTATTGATGCGTAGATAAAATTAACTGATTAAATGTGTGTTTTTCAAAATGACCTCTTGTCAAGCTAAAAGGGCAACAATTATATGCATATAAAGTAATAATTATAAATAAACTTCTATACCATACAGCAGTGACAATTACCTAACGAATGAAGTGTCTGTTGCCTGATTTTGCTGATTATAAGTTACATGCGAGCAGTATTTTTTTTTCGAGTAGCTTATCTCTCTTCTGTTTTGTGAGTCTTCTCCAAGTTGTCGCCAACAATCAGAATTTGTTGAGTGCTGGAGAGGCGCTTTTTCATCAAGAAGTGCCCTTTGTGTCGATGCAGTACTTTGCTAACAAATGAAGATATTCTCTATTGATAATAAATCCTTTCTGTTAAGTTTTAGTAAATTAATAGCATGTGTAAGGAGATCTAAAAATTTACCAAACTGTAGAAATCCTTGAAAAGGAGCCAAAAAGTTATTTTAAAATTACCTTTTAATCATAAATTATATATTAAATAAATTGATTAAGATACAAAACGAAAAAATTTATTTTTTGTTACTCTACAAACACCATTTTATATTTTATATTATTTAAAATGCGTTAAAATTGAAATTTCCTCAAAAGAATTAACTTTTTTGTTACATTGAAAAAAATGAGAGTGACAGATAATAATAAAAATACGATACGAAAAAAAATCATCTATAGAGACTTCTGGAGCAATTTCTAAAGTTGCACTCCGAACCAAGGCTCCGAACCCTCTACCACGTGACCCAGATGCGCAGCAAATCAGAACATCAGAAGGACCAAGGCTTGACGCCATTGGTCTTGGTCTGTCAACCAAAACAATCTTGTTTATGAAAATAAAATTCAAAACGTCTGCACCAAAATGCCTTCAAATTCGTATTTAGGCTCAGATTTGAAAGAATTTTTGAGCTCTGTTGGCTCACAGGTAAACGCCAGTAACAGAGATAAGTTGAATTTATTATTGGACGAGTTGGGTAGCACGAATTTCAAGAAAATTTCAGCAGAATCATGTCAGGTGAGACCGGCAAATTGAACACCTGTTATCAAATTTTAATGTTATTTTTGTTTGCCATAATTTTAGGACTTTTTAAAAATCTTGGCAACTGCAATGAAGGTTGTCGCTCCAAGGGATGTGACCATCGCGGCTAAATTGTGCCACATTCTGTCCAATGCAGCGCAACCTCACTCGGCAAAAATTTTCACATCCGACGCGCGGCTGACCGGTTTGGCTGAGGATTGGTGTCTCAGGGTCTTCCAGTTGGGCAGCGAAATGTCACTGCTTCAGGCCATGTCAGCTTTGGAGGTGGTTCTAAGAGGTCGAGCAGTCACAGTAGACCCTAAAGTATGTAAACTGCACAATACAATTTTGTTTTTAAATTTTTAATTAAAAAAAAAATAATACATAATTATAATTATGAAATTGACTACATTTGTGAAATTCAACTCAGATCTTGACTGCACTTTTGGCTGAGAACGAATTGACCTCACTTCCTAACTGGCTGAAGAAAGGACAACTGGATAAGCTTAAAGTTTTGCCTGCAGAAGAAGTTAAGCTGGCAGCTTTGAGGGTGATAAAAGCAATTGCTAGTCCTACGGAAGTAGGTGTCATCATTAGTGGGAATTCTTGTCCACCTGCCCGAGTGCGCAAACTGGAAGCCTGTGCCTCAATCTTCATAGAACAGTTATCCAGCAACCAGCCATCAAAAGAAATTCATTATTTAAAGGTTGCCGTTAGATTTAAAATAAATGTATTTTTTTTTTATTTACATACTTTCCCAGACTGCATCAACCTGCTTGAGAGGACTTCAAGCAATTCTCCTCCAAAGACCATCAGCTTTAAACTTTGTTGACGGGTTTGGTTATGTCCGAGCTTTTTGGCTTTTAGGACTCCCGGAGCATGACACTTCTAGTTTCCCTCCCGTTCCCGCAGAACCTGGCCCTCCTCCACCAACAGCTCATTCTGCACCCAAGGTAAAAAATTCAACTTTTTGGATATTTGAAATATTAATTTATTTTTTATTTTTAGCAGGGACAAAAGCGGGGGCCAATCCGGTCTAATAACGCAAAGCAAGTTCGACGTCTGCGGACTGCCCTTGTGAAAGAGACTGAAGACGACAGTGGAGCCGGAGCTCCGAGGCAAAGACATCATCAAGGATTTCCAGAGGAAAATGCAGCTCTGTGGGCCAACACCAGTGATTCGGAGGATTTTTCTGACTCGGGCGTCGGAAGTGGAAAGGGAAGTCGAGAGACGGCCACTGCTTTTGCGTCCATTCGATTTGCAGCAATCAGACTTTTGCTTCTCTTGATCAAAGTAAGTTATTTTAAGTGAGAGCGGATTGATTGATTGAATAAAAAACCTAAGAATGGAGAACCCCAAACGTTGATGTCATTTTGGGATCAGCTTGTGCCGTATTTTCCGCCCGGAGCTCCTCCGCCAGCAAAACCAAGTCTACCCTGTTGCCTTTTACGAGATCCTAACACGGGAAGCAAAATTGCTGCTGCCCAGTGTTTCGGGGACATTCTCAACAGATGCCAGATGTACTTTGCTATGGCCGAGGCAAGGTAAGATTTATGTAAATTTTTTATTATCTTATTTGTAAATATTTGTCATAAAATTCCTGCAGACCTAAATTTAAGTTAAACTACAAAAATGTCAGTTTGTGATTTATTTTGTAATTCTAGCTCTGGCCAGTTGGCATTTACGCCGTGGTCGCACACAATGGCTCAGTCTCTTGAATCCTGCCAGCGTTACCTGATGTTGTCCCTCAGCTCAGACAGAGTTGTTCAGTGCCTTGCAGCGACCTTAAACGCACTGAACTTGCTGGTTTCTGTTACGCCTTACCACCGCCTTCCTTCGGGATTAATGACTCGACTTTCGCGCTCTGTGCGACCGTTCCTGATAAACAAAAGTGAGAAAACTGCACTAAGAATATTCTTTTAGTTTTTTTCTTTACTGAAATTTTTTAGATGTTGACGTTAAATCCGCCGCACTCTCTGTATTCACTGCTTTGGTGTCCTCGTCAGCTGCCAGTCACCAAATGGCAGAACTTAGCACCATTTTGCAAAAACCAGAGCCTGCCTCTTTCTTTGCCTCTGTGGATAACTCGTCTGCCAACTTGGTAATCTTGATTAAATAAATTAAATTTGAAATTGTCTAAATGTTCAATATTTGATTAAGACTAGTGAAGATGAACGACTTGAAATTTGTGGTTTGGATAACAGTGACGAGCTTGTAGATTTTATTGAGGATGACTATTCAGATATTGGCAAGACTTGGCTCACAGAATATTGTCTCAGTCATTTCCAGGTCAGCGGCGCTACTTTCAATTAATATCAAATTGTTAGTAAATGGCTTTTATAGAGATCTGATGCTGGTTTAAAATTGAAATTGGAGGTCTGTCGCACACTTGCTGCTATCTCAAGATGTTACTTTTCTCTTCTGCTCTCTGACAATGGAAATACCTTGATCATCACCAGCAGCCTATTTGTAAACACAATGGTTGATGGAGAAAATGACATAAAGTTACTCCTTGCTGCTGGGAGAGGCATAGTTGATTTGGGTGCTGCTTTGGCTAAGCACTTGGAAGAACCTGGTATATATTTTTTTAAATAATATTTTATTGTTTCCGATTTTTATTAACTTTTTTAGACCACAGCCACAATTTGAAAGACGGGCTAAACATGTGGAATAATATTATACAGAGCTCTATTAGAACCCTTTCAACAGATGCCAATCCAGTGGTTCGATCTCTTGTTTGTGATATCATTTCATCTATTGGGCCTTTGATTTATGAAAATATTGATGTATGTAAAATTTATCAATTTTATTCTCTATTATTATAAGCATTTGAATTGCAGAGGTCATCGAGGCTTTTGATAGCATTTACTTTATTTGCCCTGTGCAGAGACCAGTCGGTGAGTGTCAAAGTTCAGGCTGTCAGAGCACTAGGAATGTGCGCAAATTGGCCGATTGAGATGGAGGTAATTTATATAATTTTTTACTTGATAATGGAATAATTAATTTGTTCTATTCACTAGGATGGTCAATTTTTACTTGATGCAGCTGAGTATGTTTCAAGTGCCATTTCCAACGAGGAAGACGAAGGCCTGAAAATTAAAGTCACTTGGGCTTTGGGGAACATTTCCGATGAACTTGTTGCCAAGAAGTAATGCCAGAAATGTGTGTCTTGCGGAATATGATTAATTTAATGATTTTAGGGAAAAAGGATTTCCCGAGACTTTGCCAGATCTGCTTCTTATCAAGCTTATTCAAGATTCAAGGAGATCCTGCCAAGAGGAGAAGGTACTTGCAAAAATTGTTTATAAAGTGGTGAAATAAATAAAATTTCCAATCTAGCTTAAAATGAATGCTGTAAGATCATTGGGAAATTTGATTCGATTGCTTTCCTCGGAGCAACTTCGACTTCCAGCAAATCGAGAGTTGGTTTTTCAGTCTATATCTGCAATAATAAATTGCGCCACTTCATCTGTCACAACCTTGATGAAGGTAAAAATATTTCACGAATTAATCATTTTTTAATCAAATTGGTATTTATTTTATAGGTTAAATGGAACGCTTGCTATGCATTGGCTTGCCTTCTCCGTGGAACAGAATTGCATGATGATGTACCAAATTGGCAGGCAAGGCACTTTGATTTTTACGCTGGTTTTTTTTTTACAATTTTGAATGAAACATTTGAATTTTAGGCTAACATTTTCCCTGCCCTCTGCGAAATTGTTGTCAATTCTCCAAATTTCAAAGTGAGAATCAGCGCCGCCGTTGCACTGGCTGCTCCCAAGACCAGGGTGCACTATCAGAGTTTTTACCTCCCTGCCTGGAATGCATTGTTGGAAGCTCTTTCCTCTGCCGACAATGTGCAGGACTTCAAAGAATTCCAACATAGAGATAACCTCGTTGATCAGGTAAATTAAAAAATATTCTCATTGAATGGAGCAATTACTTAAATTTCATACATTAACAGATCTGCCTATCAATTTGCCACCTTGTGTCCTGTCTCACCCCTGATGATCTCTCAGGGGGTCTGAATGGCTCACTTATTCAGATGGTCATGGCCTACGAAGAACAGCTAATTACTCAATTGCAAAGAGTGCGCCTAAGAATTGTCCCCGAAAAAGCTCAACCTTTCAGCGAAGCAGTTGATCATGTTAAGAAATTGGTGGAGATAAATTCTGGGATGAAGGCAGTTTGTGAACACCTAACAGGTATTTTCAATGCGGGCCAAGTCTCATTTGATGAAGTTTGTTAATTGAAATAAAAGTTTAACCACTAATTTTTCTAATGTTAAAAACATTAATTCTCATTTGCAATGCAGAACTCCCATTATTGCTTTCATATGATAGGAATTTTTATTTTTTAAAATCATGTTAACGATTTTTTAATCAAGAACACTGATTTGTACTGATTAATCAGATTTTTCTCTCTGTACATCCTCTTGTCCTTTCTCAGCTTTCTCACTCCCTTCTTCACTTTCACTTTTTTCTTCGTCATCGTTTGTGTCTGATTCACTGTCATCATCCTTTTTCTGCTCTGCTGTCTTGGGTTTTTTATTTTTCTGCTTGCCTTTCTTCTTCAACCTCTTTGCTCTTTTCTTGGCAGTCTTTTCATCTGCTTTCATTTTATTATCATCCAATTTCTTCTGATAGTTGTCATCAAGTTGCTCCTATTTTTATTTTATTGAACGAGATTAAATAACGTGAACCCAGTTGACAATAATATATCTTGTTTTTACCCTCTTTGCTTTTTCTTGAATTGCTCTTTGCCTGGCGTACTCCTTTCTTCTCAAATGCCTGTACACGTGAAACTCTCCACTGCCAGCACCAGCACTGGAGCCCATCACGTTTCTGACAAAATCCGGAGCGTCTGGCGCTTGTCGTTCCTTTGGCCTTTCAGGAATTATAATTGGCTTGTCCTGAAATTTTAAGGTTAAAAAATATTATGTTGGAATAAATGACAGCATAAGTATTTTAATTTAAACAAATCCATAGTGCTTAAAAATTAAACGTTTTCTAGAAAACTCACCGGGTTTTGCATTAACCTCTCCAGTCGAATCCTCTGCACGTCGTACATGGTTTTGGCAAAAACCAATTTCTTCTTTTCCTCATTTTCCTCCTTTTTATCGTCCATTTTGCCTTTCAAGTTATTTAATACGTTTTTCAAGCTATTCAAAAATTTCAAAACTAAATTAAAATTTTACAGAGTTTGTATTGTAAACAAGACGGACGAGCTTCATTTGTTCGTCTGGCCACGCCCCCTCGCATAATTTGCATTGCGCTGGCGCGCTGTACTTTTCCGTGGGGTCGCACGTTCGGCGCGTTGTGTAGCGAGGGGGAGCTCATGCTTTTCGTGCAGCAGCAGACGCCCCGAAAATCGATCGAGTACTACAGGGGGTGCATTGTTTGTGTCGGCAAACGTACACACACACGTAAATCGCAACCGCGTCCTAGCTGTGCCAGAAGTTCACGCCGAAAATGTCATCCGCACCATAAAAAAGCAACGGCAGCCGAGGAGTAATTTGGTCGGATAAATCGTCGTGTTGCCAGTGACATTTTTACAAATCGGCCGTCTCTGCGCTCATCAGCTTTTGTAATCAGCGCGCAAATGTCAACGCCAGGTTTGTTTTTTCTCTCACGCCGGCCGATATCGGCTAACCTTTGCTTTCAGTCGAGCGAGCCGGTTTGCCCGAGGAAATGATAATGGTCTTTTTCCTGTTGGGTGCTTTTTCTGTTTACGGAAGTGGCGGTTTTCATTCAGCATTTTGCTAATTTTGCTATCTGCAATGATTAAAGATTAAGTGCGTTGATTAAAGTTTTCATACTTCAGACGGCTCAATTCTATACCTCTGTTTTGCTTATAATGAGTTTTCTTGTTCTGGGCTCAAACATGTCAAGATTCTAAATTTAAAAATCAAAATACTCCATATAATTGAATTATCCACTTGATTGTGAAATAATATAAATTTAATCCGTTTATATGTTACTATCTAAAAAGAAAAATTTACACACTTGAGACTGCTTGAGAGAAATTTCAACACAACTATGTTAAATGTTCGTCCCTTTAAGTAACGATCCTAATATATCTCTATTAAACACTAATACGTCTAAAAAAAGCTGAATTTAATTTTATAAATTGTAATAAAAATTATAATTGCTACATGTTGCATGGCAATCTGAACAGTTAATTATTAGCTCGGAAAATTTATTATTGTCTTCTAGCTAAAAAAAAATATAATATATACGGTTAGTACCATAATAATTAATTTGAATAGAAATTTATTGAATTTATTTATAAATTGTTTACTCTTTTTAAAAATCGTTTTCATTCACACCTGTACTAATTAGAGCAGTGCACTCAACAATTCTTGCACCAGGTCTGTGACAGTAAATCTATTCATGCAGAGAGTCTGCTGCTCACAACCAATTCCATTTTTTTCCCACAACATGAGATATTCAACAGGAGAGTCTGTTTATAAAATTATACGATTTCCCTTCTCCGCGCCCAACACGTTTTCATCCGAGCCGACTCTTCCTCTCTTGCATGTTTTATAACAACTCATGCATTTTCCCTCCGCTTTTAAATAACAAACACAAAAATTTGGTGCGTAGGTCTAGAAATAAAACCCGGTGCACGTTCGTTTCACGACCCACTCGCGGGCCGACCCTGCCCTTTTGCCGGGAGAATGCGTGTTTTCTAATATGGGCAGCAGATCCATCGTGCGTAACAATGGGCCAGAGTTGGTTCTGTTTGATGCCGCCCAGATACAGTATCAAATTAAGATGGGCCCTATTATTTCTGATTTGATTCCTTGCGTTCGGTTCCCCTTTATGGCATTTGGTTTCATTTCGAACAGATTTCAAAGGCATTAATTGTCTGTGTCCAATCTCAATGCGCGGGCAGTAATTGTAAATGTTTGCTCGTTTTCCTCCGGTAATATGTCAGCTTATTGGAAAAAAATTATTTTTTAAATTATAGAGTTCACGGCATATTTTGGTATATTTGACTGATTGTGAGACGAGCCTTTTGGTTGTGATTAAGCTAGAAGTTTAAGCATAAATTATAAAAAAGTTATATAATTAAAAAGCAAAACGTGTTGAAATAATTTAAAAAAATTCATTAAACCAAGAAATAATTTTAAATTTAGTTTTTCAATAAATTAACATGATTTATGCTTATAGTAGTGATAAAAATTTAAATATCATTTTATCTAAAAAGTGCTAAAAAATTGATTTAATTAGATTAATTTTTATTAATTTTAAAATAAATAATTTTCACTGAAATTAATTAGTAGAAGTATTAAAATTCATAACTTCTATCCAATATTATATTAATGTGTGCAAGAGTTTTTTTTTATATATATATATAATCAAGAATGGTTCCACGTTCAAGAATTTCATATGTATTTCGTTGCCAAAAATTAAATTTAAACGCACCATATTCATCCAATACATAAAAAGTAGTGCAAAAAATGGTGGAGCGAATCAAATTTTTTTGGCACTTTGTCCCGTTTGAGACCAAGACGAGAGCCAAATATTTGCACCCCGCGTGATATTTTGCCGTTTAAAAGGTCATCCTCGACCAATGCTGAGCGCAGCCTCGCGCACCCTAGCGTGGAAAAACGAGGGTGAAGAATTTTCTCAGACCCTGTCAGTTTGCCTCAGACCGGCGATTGCGTCGCATTAAAAATGGAAGCGTGAAAAAACTTGTCTAGTTTTGGCTGTTCTGCGAGGTGTGAAATCCGAAAAGCGTGAAAATGAGGCGCTCGCCCAGTCCTACCGGTGACCAAGGCAGGGTTCCCATTCCTCCCCCAAGGAGCCCAGTCGGCTCTTACGGCCAGTACAAAGCTATCCAGCCCAGACTGGGGCCATTGTCGTCTACTTATTTGCCTGCAGCGACTCTGGTAAATTCGTTTTAAATTATTAACTTTAAAAATTTTCTTACTTTTCAAACTCAATAATATGGACTAATTTTTTTTGTCTTTGAAGACAAAATTCTCATTCTTCAGTTAAATTTAAAGTCAAATGTAAAATTCCAAAGATTTTTCAATAATAAATTTATATAAATATAATATGAATTAATAATTTATAGAATTTATAGATGAAATAAAATCCAGCTTTCTTGGTGAAGATAATCAAATTTATTGTTTGTAAAATGCATTATTTAGAAAATCCCTGCTCTTTTTGATTTTATTATCATTTGGAATTCTTTCAATTCTAAAATAAATAATTTTGAAATTGGCTATTTGTCAAGCTAATTTAATATCGCAGCAGCTCCAAGAATTAGGGAAGCAACCTGCATCCAAAACTATAAGTATAGGAGCAGGGATTTTCTGTATCCGGATTTTATTTCATCTAAAAAAAAGTGAACATCTCGAGTGCCAAAAGGGTCAACTCTTTTCAAAATTAATAATTTATCGTTTTTGAAAATGCCAAAAATGTAGTTGAAACTTTTTCATCACATATGAATTATTGTTGATCTATAAAGATTATATAAATCAGAATTGGAAAAAAATATTGAAAGTTAAAAAATGCTGAATGAAATGCCACTTGAAGCCGAGGCAGACGTACTCGACTGCCCTTTCGGCGCCCTTCCAGCCGTTGGGCCGCCCCATCCAATACAGCAAGCCGCCTCGCTCGACCCCCCTGCCGGCGTTGGATGGGCCCTTGCGGCCCACCAGCCTGCAGCCGCCACAGGAGGCGCCCGAAAACCGCGTTCTCACGCCTGGCCATCGCGCCCTTTCTCCTTCTTTCATGGACCTCAACTACTGCCTCTGCTGTCCGCCGAACGACATGCGTTTCTCGGACGCGCTGCTCGCCAAACCGCGCTTGCCTCTGCGGCGGCCCTTCGTCGTAGGAGGAGACGTGAGTGGTTTTTTAAATCTCATCTTTTCAATTTTACTTTGGAGCGCGTGAGTGTGTGTGATGGAATGTTGGATGCGTGCGGTGCCTTTATTTTGTCGCTCGGAGTGCGAATGCGTGGGAATCTTTCGGGAACGTGCCGTTTTGTTGGCAATATATTAAATCCCTATTTGGTTTTCTCAATCACAGTTTTATGGCCACCGACGGTGCTTTTATTATGTTTTTATACTATTGGGGAATTTTTTGGCCTACTTGTAAGCCCTTATTGTTGAATATAATTATGCGAGTCAAATTTATGAAAAAAATTAAATAAAGAATTTAAATCAAAAGCTCCCATTTTATTAATTTTGTAGCATGGAATATATAAAAAAAAAACATTTTTGTTATGTCAAAAGAATTTTAACGTGGATTCAGAAACTGAGCGAGAAAAAAACCAATGCTCGGAAAAAACCTCCTTGACCCATCTGAGATCTCGCTTGCTTCTCATTTGAGAGGTAAGTGCAGGTCGAGGAACACGTTGGAAAAGGCTAGCTGATGAGCTTTCAATAAGCGAAATCATGATCCTAGTCATGTTCAGGGTGTTGCCGCTTGTCTTAATTTTTGAGTTTTAAGTGGAAATATTAATTATTTTTAAAACAGAAATTTAAATCTGTTTTAAAAATAATTAAATTTCCAATTAAAAGTTAAAATTTGGACATTTTAATTCGTTTTCCGAGCATTGGTTTTTTCTCGCTCAGTTTCTGAATCCACGTTAAAATTCTTTTGAAATTTAAAACAGAAACTGGAATACACTTAACAACGCAAACACGACACAACTCTACACTAAAATTTACAAAAAACACACACTCACACTAACAAATTAACAACATTTTTGTTATGTATTGGATGTATTGATCCTTTAATTTTACATTCTATTATACTCAAATATCAAATAACTAATTGAAATTAATTATTATGAAAAATTGAAACTCAATATTAGATTTCGCTATTTGTGTTTGATATCGATTTTAACATGATTTACTATTACGTGAGCAAGAACAGTTAAGAACCTTATATAATTATTAATATCAATTCTTGTTTAATTTTAGTGCAAAAGCTCTGCAAATATTTTGTAATTGAGCTATTTGTGCAATAACTATAATTTTGAAGGATATAGTTTTTGAATAAAAGTAGCACCACTTGATAATAAACCGCTGCTTTAATCTGCCGTTTAATTTTAAGTCTGCTAAAAATATATTTTTCAACAACACAGAAGTTAAAGCGGTCTTTTTTACGACAGGATATTTAATTTAGCGATAATATGGCTTTATCGATTCTCCGTTTATTCAACACAAAGAGGTGGCGCAAAACGTTTCTTTGGGCTGCTTTCAAAGCCCACACCGCCTGTATAATACACAAAGGTGCCGTTAAGAATTCCGTCTGAAGAGGGAGAACACCAATCAACACCCATTTCCGACCACTCTTTTCTCTTAATTAAGTCGATTCTCTTTTGAAAGGCGCGAACTCGTCATATACATTATTAACAATGAGATAATCGCGTGTCTTGTTCTATCCCGCAAGCAAGCATTTGGCTGCGTGGCAATTTGAATATAAAACAGTCGCTACCAATGTTGGATGGTGATAACAGTGCAATAAAACGGACCACCCCATAGCAAGCAGAGAGCGAAAACCGATCTTGCGCCGACGAGAGTGAGAAGGGCCCTCGGTTAAATTGTGCAGCGGTCGATTATTCCAAATTGTTATATTGGCGGTGACGTCACGACTTTTAACAATAATAACACACACACACTGCTCTGGCCTGAATCCAAATAATTTGACGGTGCGTGTGAGCGAGAGGAGCTTCTTCTCATTTAATATGCGGCTCATTTGCCGACAACTCGCAGTTGTCGGTCGACGTTCCCCGTGAAAGGTCCGATCTTTCTCTGCTCTCGCGATGGATACGACCGCTTTCAGCAGGATGGGCAGCAGGAGGAGCGACCGCCGCATCGCCTCGATCAGGAAGAAAAAGGGCAGGCTGGTGGTGAGATTGATTGAGATAAATAAATACTGGATAATCCTTTGAAGAAAAGCCGCGCATAAAAATATTTTTCGTTTCTCTCAAGGCGCCGCGCGGCTCCTTTTTTTCAAGGAGTCCAATGGATGCTTGACTTATTATTAATTCAGAGATTAGAATACGGACGAGTTGCTCCCTCATCCGTACAACCGTATAAGGAAGTAATTATACACTATCGCGTTTCGCCTATAATACTCGTGAGGATAATTAATTTTTGGAGCTTTTCATTTTGATAATCACAACGTTTCAAAAATAACAGAACTTGTCTGATTTACGGATTTTTTCTCTAACCTTAAGGAATAGGAAACTTAATTATGATTATTATTAATTGTGATTGAACATATAAGTCAAATGCAACAAAGTGTATTTTTTTTTAAGCCTGTGTGATTGGTTTTATTTTTTATTGCTCCATTATAATTTGTAGTTTTTTATTATGATTATTTTTTAGTGTTTTTTGAGATTTCTAAATAATTTTTTTTAATATAATCATTATTTTGCTGCAATTCGTTTTAATTCTTAAATATTAAAATTTGTTGGAACAGAGTGATCGAGACTACATCGGCTTTGCAACGCTGCCAGAGCAAGTACATCGCAAATCTGTGAAGCGCGGCTTCGAATTCACGCTGATGGTAGTTGGCGAATCGGGTCTGGGAAAGTCGACCCTGGTCAACAGCCTCTTCCTCAGTGACCTCTACAATGACCGGGTCATTCCTGACGTCAGCGGTGCGTGTTTTGCAAATATTAGAATAAACCCAAAAGACCATTTTTAAAAATTCAGAGCTCGTCTCACGCACAACCGCGATTTCGAAGCAGACCATGGACATCGAAGAGCGAGGTGTCCGTCTGCGGTTGAGCGTCGTGGACACGCCTGGTTTTGGCGACGCCCTGGATGGCGAAGACAGCTGGAGGGCCGTTTGCACATACGTTGAGCAGCAGTTCAGCCAGTATTTCCAGGTAAACGTCCTCATTTAAAAATGCCGGTTTTGTCTTCGGCGCTGCCGCGCGCGTTTGTGTGTGCGAGGAGTAATAAATAACAATTTTGTTGTCTGCCCTCAGGACGAAAGCGGACTGCACAGAAAGAACATTCAAGATAACCGCATCCATTGCTGTCTCTACTTTGTTCCGCCCTACGGCCATGGGTAATTGCACCGAAACTGCCATAAAAGCGCCTCATCAGCCACCGGCTTTTACATTTTCAACAACGTGGCTGCGGAAATTTCTATTATTGACGGCTAATTTAAATTCCTGCTTGAATATCTCCAAATATGAACAAAACCGCGCAAAAAGATAATTGTGAAATAAAAGAGTCCCTTTATTTATTTTTATTTTTTTACCAATGCAAGTTAATAATTCTAGAAAACATCAATAATATAACTTCATTTTTTTCCCATGGATGAGTTAAAATAATTTTTCAATCTGCTTCCATTCTCAATTGGTCCAGCATTCAGCAACAAACTTGTAAATTAATTAAGATTTTATTTTCTCCACAGCTTACGGCAGCTTGACGTGGAATTCATGAAGCGGCTTCAGAACAAAGTTAATCTGGTCCCAGTGATAGCCAAAGCCGACACACTAACCCACGCAGAACTGAAGAAGCTTAAAGATCGTGTTTTGGCTGATTTGGAGGAAAATAATGTCCAGGTATTTGTTTATTTAAAATTTTCAAATTAATGCACATAATCATAACAAACTTTCTTGTAGATTTACCAATTCCCTGACTGCGACTCCGATGAAGATGATGAGTTTAAAAAACAGGACGAAGAGCTGAAAAAATGTGTTCCATTTGCAGTTATTGCCAGTAATACAACCCTAGAAGTTAATGGCAAGAAAGTACGAGGCCGTCAGTACCCCTGGGGAGTAGTTGAAGGTAAATATTTAAAATTACTCATTATAATTTATCTAAGCTGATAAATAAATTTCATTGATTTTTTTTTTTTTTTTTTTTTGAAAAATCGAGATTAAATATTAAATTTTAAATTGGTTTTTAGTGGACAACCCTCAGCATAGTGACTTTGCTCGCCTGCGTAGCTTCCTTGTTTCCACTCACATGCAAGACTTAAAGGACGTCACGCACGACCTGCACTACGAAGCTTTCCGCGCACATTGCATCGCGCAAATATCACAGCAAGCAATGAAAGATAGAGGGTATAACAGAAAACAATTATAAAAATTATATTTCTACAATTGAATTTTACTATCGTAGAAAGAGCAAGAGAGACTCAACTGGACCGCACCTTGACATTGGCACAGAGACAGATCGATTGTTATTGCAAAAAGACGAAGAGGTATAATTGTAGAAACTGTAATACACCATTATCTGAAAACAAAATTTCAAACTCTTACAGATTCGTCGAATGCAAGATATGCTGGTTCAAATGCAACAGAAGCTGCACAAGCAAAGCTCTACAGGCTCACAAGGCAACTTGCTCGATGAGCTCACTGTTCCTGCCAATCCGAATCAACGGGACAGCGTCGTAGACGTGTAACGTTTTGTGTGCAGAGCTCGAAACCTGAGGTTTTTATTTCTGCATTGCCAGCCCTTAATTGTTATTATTTAATTTTGCACAATTTAAATATTTATTGGAATTTAATATCCACTAATCTAAGGATTTTTAACTATGAATTATTACAAAGTTTAATTCAAAATAATTTGCGAAAACTCCCATGGTGAGGTTCTTTTCTAAATCATCGAATGATCATGACACTTTGCAAGAGAAAAAATTCAATGCAAGTGTTTTAAAAATATTTTGCATGATCTCAACTGAGTGTGACTAATCAGATGATGAAACAACCATAACCCCAGACATACATTAGATAAATGTCAGCTATCTAGTCATGAAATGTTTGTATTAATAATATTGCATGTAATTTCTTCAAATGATTATTCTTGAATTTAGGTAATTTATTGAGAAAAAAGTATAGTATGTGAAAAAGTAAGCAAATATAAGTAATTTTACTTATGTATATTGGAATAAAATGGAGATAAATCAATAAAATATGGAAATGGATACATGCACAAAGGTGATATCCTTTCACAAGAATTGTAATGTGGTTAAATTCTAGATGGAATTTTATTTGAGGCCTAAGCGCTAAAAATTTAACAAGCCTATACTAGTCAGTTCGTTGGGGGTCTCAGGTGTCTAGTCGTTCATCAAACCCCCCAAGTGCTTGGCATCCTATTCTTTTTTCGCACAATTTGAAGGTCATTCACCATGATACATAAGAAAATCCATTTAAAAAAAATAATTAAATAATTTATTTAACACAATTAGTCAATTAAGTATAAAAAATGCGCATTGATTAAATTGTGATGGGATCAAATAATTTTGAAATGGTAATTTAACAAAAAAAAAAACTTTTGTTTAAGCTTTAGAAATTTACGAATAAATAATTATAGTTTATAATAATATGCACATAAATATAGATTGCGTTTACTAAAGACTGCCGAGAGTGCAAACCGTAGAGTATTTTAATGCTTTGGATTAGGCAACCTGCTTGGCTAGCTTGAACAGCGGGTTGCATACTTTGTAAGTTCATTCTTAAAACTTCCCATAAAACTAATTTTCGAATGAATAAATTTATGGCCGTATTTGGTTGAAACAAACATATAACGCCATTAAATGGGGAAATCCGAAATAAATTGATTTTTTTTATAAAAGCTATGATGAGAATAACTTGGATGTGCTAATTTGCATTATTCTAATGGGGGTCTGCTAATTGAGTCTTCCTTCCATTCTCTCAGCTGCGCACGACGTCGCCTCGGCAGCGAATTGGTCGCTTGATATTCAAGTGACAGCTCCTATTTGTATTCAGCGCAAGGCGGACAATAAAAATTTGAGATTGCCTTATCCTTGATTTTGATCGTCACGTGTCTCCTGCTGGAGCAAACAAGATGAGCATGCAGACCACTCGGAATAACAAACAGACAGCAAGCAGCATGGAATATAATAAATGATGCTGTCCTCATCAATCACATATGAATCACTCATTTCACAGGCTTCCTTTGGGCTTTGCATTCGCACGCTCAAATATGCCACTTTGTGTTTGACACGCTAAACAATTGCTTACAGTACAATAAATGTAACAAAAATGATAAAGCATCTTTAATAAATCTTTTCAGGTTTTAATTGGTGGAAACGTTTCGAATAATTTTTAAATAAATTCTCAAGTTAATTTACGAAGCATGAACATTTTAGCATAAAATGTGCATTTTATTGATTTTTAATTTTTTTAAAACATAAAAACGTGGTATAGAAAATAGTTTTTTTTAATTAAAATAAATAAATATAGATTCAAAGCAGATAGCATAGTAGGTTGATTGCATTCATAGGATTATCCTCATCTCCTGAAATGTTAATGGCTCTGAAGCCGGACAAAAGTTTTTAAAATAAAACTCTATGGATTTTTAAACGTTAGATTAATAAAGGAGAATTGTTCAATTTTATTAAATATAAATTAAAGATAAATATCTTATCAAACAAAAATATTAACACTGCTATGCCAGTGGCGGTCGTGGTGGGAATTCGTCATGCAGGACAATAAAAAAACAAACAGCCCAAGTGACAAGCAACTTGACACGAGGATAGTGGTAAATTTATCTGATACGTGATAGTTTTGGCGACGAGGAGCGAAAAGCGACGGACAAGTATTTTCCACTCCTCTCACACTTGTTTTTGCTGTGTGGGTAATTTGATAGCATTTCTTACGCACCCTTGGTGTGATATACAATGCTTTTATAATACATATGAAAATTTGAGCCCTTCATGTTCACAATTATTATTATAGTTTAGATTATCTTAAATATTATTTATTCCATTCTTCATTTTTTTTTTTAAATTTCATTTGTAAGTTGTGTGCAATTGAATTTTAAGCTGGCTTTTTGTAAGTTATTATTAACGACCTTTTGATATAGTTATAATTTCAACACACAATATATATGCATATTTCATTCTAAAAGCCAAGAACAAGAAGACCAAAAACTCTTATTAAGAAATTCAATTAGCCTAATTACAATAGTTGATTCCATGACTTCCATGATTCTTTGTGCCTTGTGGTGCACTTAATTTATTTTCCAAAAATTATTAAAATTATCTTAGAGTTAAAATTTGCACTCTATTAAATAAAGTTTATGAAAAAATGTATTCAGCACAAAAGATCATAAAATTACATATTTATTTTTATAATTATCCGGAAATTTTATTTGATGAAAATCATGAAAATATTGAAAGACTTAAATAATTATTGAACATAAAATTTAAATTATCATTAAAATACAAAATATTTACAATGTTTTTTATCTTAAAAATTTGACTGCTTTAAAAATAGTCTTACCTTGGAGTTTTTTTCCTAAGCAAGGCGCGTGTGTAAGTGATACTTTGATTCTCACTTGCTGGCTTTTTTGGTGTGCACGTTGTAATAAACAAGTCGCGCACGTACAAAAAAAGAAACAAGACACTTTTTTTTCAAAGATATTCACTCCGCGGGGAGTGATATATTTAGAAAAAGAAAATGATATGACAGGGAATTGTTGCAGTGGTATCGATTATCAAAGGCTTATTTTTTTATATAAGTTGCTCTTCGGTGCCAGCACTATATGTTTTAACAAAATGACACCAAAATAAATAAAATACAAGGCCAAAAAATTGCATAAATATGATTTATAAAATTAATTTAATGCTTTCTTTAGCATATTTATTTAATCAACCTCCTTAAAAAAAATAAATGAAATCTCCACCTTGAGAAATAAATTAATAATTTTAATTTAGAAACTAAATATCGCTCCTGTCATTCATATTTTCAAAATGGCTTAAAAAATGACGTATGTGTCAATTCATTGTAATAATAGATGGTTAAAGTAGCCCATCGTTGAAAAAGGCACAATAGGCATACTCACATAATTCTTTGCCGTTTTTCAAGAGGTTTTCTTTTTATACATGCATAGGCCACAAACGAGACACCTTCAAACACACATAGATATCCCCTTATAACACATTCTAATTCACACTTCGGGGGCTAGGATTTCACAAGACAGAAGCTGCTCGTTGTTTCAAATTCCTCTCGCGTGGTGCATTGAAATGACGAGTCAACCAGTGAAATAATAATATAATGTGTCTCTGGCATGGATCAAGTTGAGCTGAAGAAAAACTCCCCTTCTTACCAGCTCTTCCGTTTGCCATTAAAACTATGTAGTATTTCTGGGAGGAATTAAATCCGAAACTCACCCATGCACCCTCTGCACCCCTCCTGTATCGTCTACGAAAACACATTTTCGCCTCTTTACCAAAAACCGCCGGCTCATAAGGATGCCTAATTTTACAACCCCTTGGGAATGCCAGTTGGCAAGGATTATGGAGCAGGAAATTCCCACAAAATTCGGCATGCAAGGAGCTCACAAAATATATTTGAATAAAAATCTATTTATATTCTTTTTGTCACTTCCATTTAGATTTTACTAACTTCCATTATTGAATTATTCTACATGCAAAATTAAACTAAGCTATCATAGAACACAGCAAAAAACTGCAATAGCGCATCGTACTGAAAAAGCTGAAAAATACAAATGCATTTTAATAAACTATTATATTTTTTAATGCAAAATTAAATAAATTATAAGAAATTAACAATTAATTACCTAAACGTTGAAGGAGAGTTTTTGAGCATTTAATAATTATGCACTACAGGAGAAAAAGTTAAATTTACCAAACACACTTTTTGAGAGCCATATTTTCCCACCTCAACACAAGGAATTAAAATGACTCGCACTTCAATTTATTATTATCCAAATTACCGCGCGATATTTACCAAGCCTAATTGTACAAACAACCATTATGCATATACAGGGGAATATGCGAGCTGAGAGATAATCATTTTCCACTTGACATAAAATAATGTTCTTCTTGCTTGGCATCTGCCCACACGCCCGCAAAACATGAATCCACAGCATGCAGTTGAACATTGCCATTTTGCAAAAAAATGTGTGGATGATGTGGAACACACTCTGCTGCTTCTAATCAAATTCTAGTTTGAAAATTTCTCAGAAATCCAATTCGCATCTAGAGATTGCGAGTATAATAAAAACGGTATGTAATTTGTATTACATGCGGCTATCGCTTTTCTTTATCTTAACATTGTTTCGGTCTTTTGTCTTCCAGCCTGGAACGCAAATTGGTGACGATGCAAATTTTGAAGGGTCAATTTATTTCTCTCCAAGGTTGATAAATGACAGGGACTGAATTTATTTTAGAAAATGAAAGATTTTTGCTGGAATTATTTAGAATAACCAAATAATAACAATCGATTTTTTCAATAGAAAATCTAATAACTATAGTTTATTATTGTTTATAAATTTGAAAATAAAAATAGAGCTTGATTTTTATTTGAATCCACTGCTTGTTTCCGTTGTAGCCACGACACATTAGACATTCGCCATACTTTTACCGAGCGGAAATTATAAGTTTCGATGAGAGTCCCACTACTATCAGAACAAAAGCAGGAGACAGACGTCAATCTGTTGTGAAATATGGCGTTATAGTTCTAAACACAACCCAGCAGTGCCTCATTGTGTCGACAAGGTATTCTCAGAACATTAAAAATCAATAAAACGCAGCAATTATAATTAATTTATTGATAAAATTTCGTTTTGAGTTTGACCAATGTATTTGAACATTGCTTTTCTCAATTGAAGGAAAGTAAAATTTTCAATACCTACTTAATTTCATTAGACACGTGTAAAAATTCAAAATTTAGCAGAATTTTCAAAAAAGTGGAGCAAGGCAATAAATCATCATGAACATGTCAGATTTTCCAACTGGGCCAGTTCTTATTTTGAAAGCAGTGTAAAATATTCCAAACGATAGAAAAATAATATAAAATTTTCAGCAGATTTTCAGGCATGGCTGCAGGAAAACATTTTCAATTCCGGTTTTGCTTCATTCTGAATGATTGTGGGACCCCATATTTCTATATAAAATAAAAACACATGAACACACGTATGCAGGAAATGAATCGTATGAAACATTACAAAATCTCAATGTTTTAGCATAAAAAACTTCATTTCATCATGATGAGAGGCCTCGCTATATGTGTGCTATCATCGCAGGTATAATAAATTGTTACATTACATTTCTTATATTTAATTTTTGAAAACAATTTTATGTTTGAGAAAAAGGTATAACACACCACTGGGGTTCAATAAATATACGTTTTGAATATAATAAATTATTTTTCTTGAAAATTTTAAGCTGATAATGCTGCTTCATGGTGTTGCTGCATCTGCCAAAAATACTGCAAATAACGAGTGGTGGGCATATAAAACTATTGTGCCCGGTGCGAGGAATGCCAGGAGACCTATTCACTGTAAATAAAATATATAATATAACGAAACTTTAACATTTTTTATTAATTAAAATTAGCAAATGCCAAGAGCCTGTTGAATCCGCAAATCATTGGTGGCTCCGTTGCTACCCTTGGTCAGTTCCCATGGCACGGCTGGCTCGACGTTTCTGATGCGACCGGGGCTGGTTTCCTATGTGGCTGCTCCCTGATAGCAGACAAATGGGCTATGTCTGCTGGTCACTGCATAGAGTGAGATTTTGATCGTACTCGATAAAGAATGGTGGATTTCAATAAATAATGAAATAATGCAAATTTCAGGTTAGGTACTAAATATACGCATACTGTTTTTCTCGGCACGATTGCGCGAAGTTCGCCTTCCTCTGGCTACGTTTCAAAAATTTCTACTGCGATTCGGCACGAAAAATACGACAGCGCTGCGGGTTTTAATGACATTTCACTTCTGAAATTTCAAACAGCCGTCACTTTTACTGGTTACAATAAGATTTAATATTTTCCAGGACAATAAGCTAACGATTTTCTTGCGATAAAATGCAGATAACATTAAGCCGATCGCACTTCCGTCAGCTTCGCTAGTCGTCAGTACAGGCACCGTTGGCACCGTCAGTGGATTTGGCCGTATTTCAGATTCAAGTGAAAATGCGTTTATTAGCAAATCTAAATAATATGTAAGCTAATTGTAAAAAATAGACCAAGACGTAAGCGATGACTTAAAATACGCTGATCTTCAGATTGTTGCTGCCCAAACTTGCATCAATGAATACAAAGCTTGGTTTGAAACCGCAAATATGATTTGTGCAAGAGCAGCTAATAAAGATCAAGCTGATTGCCAGGTAAATTTTTACGTAATTTTTTCCATTTTTGATGAAATAAACATGCAGTTAGTGTATATAATTATATTTCTTTTTGTATTGATTTATAAAAAAAAATATTTATACTAAAAAAAAAAAACAGTAATAAACAATGTTTTAATGCATGTAAATAATATTTACTAAATGCTACCCTTTCTTCTCCCTTTTTTCCAATTCAAATTTTTTTTGTAATAACCGAGGAGAATAAATAATCATAGTTCATGAAACAGTATAAATTTTCATAATTAGTAAAAATCAATGAAGGAAATAATATTTTATTGTTCTTTATGTCATTTTTGATCTTGAAAAATTAATTCAGGGTACCAACTACTTTAAACTGAATATAAATGTGATAAATTCCGTGCAATGACTAATTACGTTATTTTTGCAATTTAACTTTGCTAAATCAAAGGGAGACAGCGGCGGCCCATTTGTTATAAATGCTGCAGCAGCAGATGTGACTCAGGTTGGCATTGTTTCTTTTGGAGGAGAAAGCTGCCTTGGAACTCCCTCTGTTTATACCAAAGTTAGTGCTTACGTGGGCTGGATTGCGACTAAGATGGCAGGTACATCAATGGACATCAAGATTCAAATTTAATGAGAAATTTCTAATTGGTCAAAATATCTTGATGAATTTTGTGCAGGAGATACATCAACTACAAAATCTACAACAACCAAAAAACCAACTACATCAAAGACCACCAAAAGACCAACCACTCCCAAACCCGCGAATTGTCTTTCAGGAAATTACAAAGTAAATTTACACCTGGATCAATTTTTTCTTTCAAAATACCAAACCTTTATGTTTAAGAATATGAAAACTTGTTGCTCACCTGCATCAAATGACCTGGTTGCACCAATCAAAGGATATAAAACATGCAAGAATAGTGCCGGATTTGTAGCATTCAATGTTTTTGGTCTGAACAAGGTGCAAAATGTAAAAATCAACAACAATGTTGACTTCACCAACACCGAAGCTCTATTGAAAGCAGTTTGGAAAGAGGGCGTATATTTTTTTTTTCAATTTCAATTATAGCTTAATAGTTATTAAGAAAATTTTCAGAGTTTTGTTGATTGTTATCTAAATGAAAAAGAAGTGGTAAATTTAAAAAAAGTTAATATAAATTATAAATTTATATTGATTTTTTTTTCATTAATTTATGTGTTGTCTTGTTTAAAATTTATTACCTTTAGATTGTCAATGGAGAAATAGATACTGATGCTTTAACATCTCTTCTAACACAAAATCAAGATACAAGTGGTCCCTGGGTTGAAATAATCACAGAGGCAGTGACAAGCTGCAGTGATTTCATTTCTGGTATAAATTTAATATGGCATTCACTCTGCTTAAAATAAGTGCCAATCATTTTAGCTTACAATATTCCAACCGAAATCACCTACAACAAGGTTACTTTTGATATTCGAGGCTACTTAACAGTGCAATGTGTGGTCTTTACAACAATTGAAGTAATTAAACTTATCTTATTTTAAAATAATGTAACGCAACGACATTAATTTCTCTTCCATCACAGGCATGCCCAACGCGAGGTAATGAATTTTATTAAATGCATTGCGGCATAATTATTTCATTTATTTAAATTTTTTAAATTTATAGTTGCGTCAAAAAATCCATGCTTGAAAGACTATAATTTATTCGACAGTTGCAAAAGTTGGTTCATTGACCAGTTTGCAGGGGCAGCTAGTAGCAAAAAACGCATGGTCGGATCAAAGACCAACCATAACAATGGCAAGCGACACTAACAATAAGCCTGACCCACAGATTATGTTTTAGTCTGTGACCATATAGTTCAATGTAACATAATATGGATTTGTATATTGGGATTTTATTTGAAATAAAAATTTGACGATTATCACATTAAATATTGATCATTGTGTCTTGTTAAAAATCCTTCAAATTTTATATTGTACTTAAATGTCTTAAATATTGATTTATTAAACAAAGTTGTGCGCAAACTTCATGTCAGCAAAAGATAAGTGTATGGTCTAGTTGATATACATTTTTTTTCTTTTTGAATCTCAAAAATAAAATTTAAAATATTAATTATTATATAATTCACTTAAAATATTGTTATATGTGACAAAAATTTTTCTCCATATGCGTCCATATACCTCATAACGTTTTGTTTGAATCACGTCAAAACTAATAAATCAACTTTGGCCAAAAACTTGACAGATATTATAGCCTTTAATTATACACCGAATCGCATAATTTAAAATTTCCATCGAAAGAGGTGCGTCAGAAAGTAGAAATATATGGGCGGTAAAAATATGATTTTTGTATTTTTCCCAATTCCTGTTTTACAGTTGAGAATAACAGGAAACTGAAAAACCTTGGCTGATCAATATAAAAGGGCCCAACGTTTTGATATCAGCACCATTCTATAAGTTCCACGTCAGTCTGATCAACGGAACTTCACTGATGAAGGGCCTAACATTATTTTTGCTATCAGCGCAGGTAAAATTGTTTGATGAATTTTGCATTTTCTGTTGTTTTTTTAAAAAAAAATTTGATCAAATGAGACACTCGAAAATATTTTAAAGAAGTTCTCTCAATCCAACATAAAATCTTTGTATTGTATGAAAAATGATATGCACCAGCAGATAGCAGGTCGTCTTTTTGGGTCAATTGTCTTTCTATTCATTCCCTCTAAGGGCAGTTTTCAATTTTTCATGCAATCCACTTTCAGCGTTAATTTTCAATTTATCATATTACGATAATACTTATTACTTGTTGAAAAATCCAAAAAATTTATTTCATGGAGAATATTTGCATCCGAATCTCAGAATATACGTGTTAAATTGCAACTAAAAACTCTTTGATGCGGTAAAATGTTCAATATGCATTATTGATAAACGTTAAGATTCTATGGTATTTTATATAAAAATATAGGTATATATAAAAATATAAAATCACTATTTTCGCAACCCTTTAATAATGATATTTGTAAATTTAAGTTATTTGAAAATTTGACTTCAATTCTCATAATTTTCCTTGACAATTTGAAGCTGGTGATGATTGCTTTTGCTGCGTCTGTAAAGAATCAGCAAGTCGCAAATACCGAATGGTGGGCTGAAAAGGTTAATGTCCGCGGCGAAAGTAAAGCCAGGAGAACTATCCATTGTAAAGAATAACATCATATAAAATAATTATTCTAAAAATTTAACCGAAATTAATTATGTGTTAGCTCTCGCTATAAAGCAGACTGCACTGAATCCTCAAATTATTGGAGGCTCCGTTGCCACCCTTGGGCAGTTTCCATGGCACGGCTGGCTGAAAATTTACGATGCAACCGGGTCTGGTTTTTTGTGTGGCTGCTCGCTGATTGCAGATAGATGGGCATTGACTGCAGGTCACTGCATTGCGTTAGTTTTTTTCCTTAAAACTTAATAATTCAACCCTACATATTTTTTCTTTTTAAATCATCAGGCTTGATACTGCAACTAAAAAATATACCCACGATGTCGTTCTTGGCACAATAGCACGGTCTTCGCCATCCACTGGCTTTGTCACGAAGACCTCAACTCCATATCGGCACGAGCAATACGAGACAACTAATTTTAATGACATTGCACTACTGTATTTAGCATCAGCTGTAACATTTACTGGTTAGTAAAATATTTTTTAACTCTCTCAATGACAATTAATAACTCCCATGGCAGACAACATCAAGGCGATTGCACTTCCGACAGCCTCAGTGGTTACTGATGCTGGCACTATTGGAATTGTCAGTGGTTTCGGTCGCACTTCCGATTCCAGTAAATAAAAATTTATTCAAAACACTCCAACCAATTTTATAAAATACTGTGGAATAGCCCAAACTACAAGCAACGTCCTAAAGTATGCTGAGCTTCCAATTGTTTCTAATGACGTTTGCACCACTGCATATACTTCTTCTTATGAGCCCGAAAACATGATTTGTGCTAGAGCAACACAACAGGATCAAGCGGATTGCCAGGTTAATTTTTTTAAAGAAATAAGAAAGGGGTGTAGCGTGCACTTCTATTATTTAAGTTCTCCAGTTTCCCAAAACTATCAAAAACTTTGAAATTATTGATTTAATCTGGTTCCAAAAATTATTATCAACGTTAAAATATATTTTTTAATAATATACAATTACAAACGCTGCATCGTAAATAGTTCTTGTTTGTATCGACAATGGAAAATTCAATAAGGTGTTAAAAACAAGTATTTTATATTTTTTGAAGAATATTATAACCTTTTATGAGAGATGGAATAATTTTTTAAATTATCTGAAAAAAAGTTCTTTTTTACGTAATGGATGTAATGCTAATAATCGAATATAATTTTGATTGTTTGGAAAATATATCATTTATATTTTAGAGCGTTTTTTTAAAAACCATCTTGAAAAATTCAAATTTATTGTAAAATGTTTTTTAAAGGGAGACAGTGGTGGCCCTTATGTTTTGAATGCTGCAGCTGCAGATGCGACTCAGGTTGGAATTGTTTCTTTTGGAGGAGAAAGCTGCCTTGGAACTCCCTCTGTTTATACTAGAGTCAGTGCATACCTTAACTGGATTTCAACCAAGAAAACGGAAGGTAGAGCAAAATATTATCAATCTTTAAAGTAATACTTAATAACGGAATTGATCACAATAATTATGCGGATGAGCAGTTGAGTCAGCAACAACAACTACATCTACATCAACTACAAAAGGCACAACCACAAAAAGTACAACAACCAAAAAACCCACCACAACAAAGACTACGACCACCAAAAAACCAACCACTCCAAAACCTGCAAATTGTTTATCAGCAAATTACAAAGTAAACGCATTATCTATACCATAGCTTTACAGCACCAATTATAAATGTTTAATTCGGTAGGATATGAAAACTTGTTGCTCTCCTGCAGGAGCCGATCTGGTTGCACCCATCAAAGGATATAAATCATGCACAAACAGCGCCGGATTTGTTGCATTCAATACCTTTGGTTTGAACAAGTTGCAGAACACAAAATCGAACAACAGTATCAGCTTGAGTAGCATAAATGAAACTATTTTGAAAATAGTTTGGAAAGAAAGCGTACATGATGTTCTTTGTTTCATCTGATCATGCTGTTAAGGAATTTTATTTTTCAGAGTTTTGTTTCTTGCTTCCTTAACGAAAGTGGAGTGGTAAACTTTTTGGGACTTAGATCATTTAAAATTTTTTTGAAAATCATTTATAACATTAGTTTGTTGATGGAGAAATAGACACTGATGCTCTGACAACACTTCTGACAAAGAATCAAGATACGAGTGGTCCTTGGGTTGACATAATCACAGAGGCAGTTACAACCTGCAGCGATATCATTTCTGGTAAACCATTCAATAAATGGCATCATATCTCGTTTAAATTGACTATTATTTTAGCATATGATATTCCGACTTCAATAACATACAACAAGGTTACTTTTGATATTAGAGGCTACCTAATGGTGCAGTGTGTGCTCTTAGGAACAATTGAAGTAATTATTACTATTTTTTTTTTTTACTATAACAAAATTCATTTCACTTCCTCCAAAGGGATGCCCAACGCGAGGTGAAAAAATTTTATCTTTAAATAATACAATTTAAATTATTCCATTTTTTACTCAATATCCAGTTACGTCTAAAACTCCGTGCGTGAACAACTACAAACTCTTTGACCAATGCAAAGGTTGGTTCTTTGCCCAGTCTACTGAGATAACTAGTAGCGCAAAACGCAAGGCCGCACCTAAGCCCCGGCGTTTCAAGACCAAGGGAAACTAAAAGTTTCACAAAATGGGCCAGAGAGGCCAAAAATGGGATAATCAGTCAGATTATTACAATGATTTTCCTTTCAAATAAAAAGTTTTGGTGATGGCAGCATGCAAATGTGCCTTTTATTCTACTCTTTAATACCCTGCAGTGCGTTACACATTGATTTTTTTAGCTGCACGATCAAAACCAGAAGGCACCGAACTATGTTTGAAATGCACCGCAGACAAGACAACGAATGCGGTCGTGGATTAAAAGTGTCATAGCGCAACGCCATCAGCTCGTCAGCACACAATATTTCAGTCGGCCAAAGCAAAATAAACCGAGCGCTAATGTTTGTGTGCCCGCAATAAATACATCAGGCGCATTATTTTGAGTATGACCAGCAGCAGCCGCGTTTTCCATTTAGCCCCAGCAGCATGTGCTCTTCTTCTGCTGCAGCTCACAAATTGTGCCGTGCTGGATTTCCACGTGTAGCAAGCAGTCTGAATAGTCTGATGCGTTGCTACACGCACCAAAGTTTATTTGTATTTTCAGTCAATGTTTGTTTGAATTTGCAGCGGCCCCTGCGCCTTTCCGAGGCAGTGGCGCGCTTGTGCTAGGGCTAGGGGTTTGGGCGAGAAGAGAAAAAAATTTAGTTATTTCTTTTTGTATTTAAAGAAAAAAAAAAGAAATAATATGAAGCAGTTATGAAGAATAAAAATAATTATAATGGCAATAAAAACGTTAGTGATTTTGCAATTTTTTTTTTTTAATTTTCAGGTGTTTAAAAGTGAATGTATAAAATTTATTAAAAGAGTAATAGGTGCACAATTTTCATAATTACATTTTATATCTAAAGAAATATTACAAATAAAAATGAAATAACCTGTAATTAGAAAATAAAATTGTCCGAGTTAACTTTTATTGTTGCTTGTTCCTAAATTAAATTTAAATAATAAATTGAATCTTAAACATAGGAATTGCAATAAGTTAATAGAATTTTAAAAATCAATTTATTTATATTAATAAAAAAATAACGTTTTTATACTTAGAAGTATCAAGAACTTTATAAAAATTTCAGTACCTTAATCCGCCCCTACTAAACGGCAAACAAGCGAGGCACAGATCGAACCATGTCCGTAAACACAAGTCTGTTGGTTGCACAGTTTATGTAGCCGGTTTGAAATTTAAGTGCGAAAGGTGGTCGTAATGAATCTCACGCAGAGCCAGCGTGCCCGGACAGAGTTACACAAATTTATGAACACCAGAAACACACTCGCAAACACGAGCGAATAAAAATTGTATCAAATGACACGCTGGCTGCATAATCAGCATCTCGCTCTGGGGCTGCGCGCCGATGGGATTTATTGTGCTCACAGCGTCCCTTGTTACTGCTTGAATAAGAAGAGGCAGTGCCGGTTGATATTGGTCTTCAAGTCTTTTATTTTATGTCCGCTTGATGACGAGAACATAAAATGAGCGTTAAAAATCGTCCTTTTCACTTTACTGCCGCCATTATCTTTTTTAATGAGCACCACAGTTTTGACTCCGAAGCAACACCACGATATTTAATTTCATGACTCGCTGTGCTAATAATGCTAATCGTTTTGACGAGACAGGGCTTCGTTTTATAGGCCATACATTATGTCTTGTTTTCTAGTTATTTTAAGATATGATGCAATCTCAGTTTTAATCCATTTTAAAATAAATTCTGAGGGATCAAGAATGAAATTAAGAATTTTAAAATTAAATTTTCGTTTAAAAAAAAATTAATATGGGGGATTTGAAGTAAATTAATTTTGAGGGCTAAATTAACTTTATTATTTGTTTTTATTTTGACGGATTTATATTTATGATAATCGACGATATTATCTTAATCGACGTCTATAGGTTTATTCCCTCTGCAAAAATTTGGAAACAATGCTTTCATTTGACTTGTCTTGTAGCAAATCACGAGGTTGCAGACATTATAAATTACCCGGTAATTATGGCAATTTCGTTTGAAAACAAAGAGTTAGGAGAGCGGCTTTATTCGGAACAAAATAAATAATAGGAAGAGATGATCTGTGCGCAGAAAAAAAGAGCAACGCCAATAAGAGGAGACGGCCGTTCTCAAGTCTCACGAAATTATATGTAATTTTTGTTTGTTTAAAAATTATATCAGGCCAATTCAACCCAGACAGTTCGGGGGAGGGCACCTTATTTCTTCTTTATTTATTCTCGTTCACATGGACTGGTGTGTAATTTTCATTTCGGAGCCTTGCTTCATTGGATCAGCATTGAGCTTTTTGGTTCCAAAGTAATTGGTTAAATTTACAAAACACTATCAGGCAAAGTTTTTTTTATAACACACTTTACTTTTATCACTCTACAGAAAATTAACACGTTTTCATTGAAGATTTCTTTTGTTAAAAAAAACCTTTTATTATATTTCTGGCTTTCGTTTGAATTACAACCAAGCAACTTCTAGTTGTTCATTGCAATACATTTTGTATGATGAGTAAAAAATAAAAGTGTTTGTTTTCCAGGATCCTTTAAGCACACAAAAAATTCCACACGTAATTAGATTTTCAGAACGCTGACTCACATGGCATTCACATAAGTGTTTTCCTGCAGTACTTCAGCCGGCCAAATGGCGAACGAAATGCTGCAAAAAGCGAGATGTGCTGCTGGTTTGTGCATTTGATCTTGATGGTCTTGCGGCCGAGAGTAATTTTGCACTCGTCAGCGTGCGGTTGAGTGAAGGAGACGAGAGAGGTTGCGAGTTGATTGACCCTCAATTGTTTTATTTGATCAGCCCGGTGGCGAACATACACAGACTGAAATTAACAAAATTGCCCGCAAATAGCGATTTTATCGACAAATAATAAACCGCACATGCAGACTCCAACCTCAATAAAAAGAGCATGATCTGGTACTTAAAAATGTATTGCTATAGTTGAAGCTTATAAAACTTACAAAAAGAAATTATATTTTTGCGGACTGAATTTTGTTTTTAATACCTTGGGATGAAAGGTGAAATAAAAATTTTTATTTATTCCCTTCCAGTAAAATATTTTGCGTATGAGGCTGAGGCTATTTTTGCTAACAATGAGATATAATTATATTTGTTAAAATATAAGTTATAATTGATTTATAGATAATACATTAAACAAAATTTTTTTTTAATATTTAAAGGGAAATTGACTTAAATTATTGTGATTTTTGGTTTTTAAACTAAAAAAAAATGTAAAATTCAACTTACTTTTATTGTGCTTATTAGAAATTTTTCTTTTTAGATTGTATAGTCATTTTGGACATCGATTTGACATGTAACTATATAGAAAGAAACATATTCCTATACAAACGCTTCATCAACTAAAATCACCATTTTTAAAGCAATTTTGTAAAAATTATTTTCAAAATGAAAAACTACATTTATGAAAAAAAACCTTTCTCACCATCTAGATTTTTATCAATGAGAATTCTGCATAAAAATGACATTTCTTATGCCTATAATATAATTATATGAAATTATATATTTGCAAATCTTAACCCACCCACAATACGTACGGAATAGGAAGTCTTATTGTTAAATGAGTGTGAAGGTAAGGCAAAATCACTGACTGAGACGCTATTGTTGCCTATACATTTAATAAATTAATGTTGGAATAGAATATAAACTACAATCCAGTGATTGTGAGACAAATCGCTATCCAATTTACTTCTCAAATTGGATACCACATAACATTTAAAAAAAACTACAGCCAGTATAGCCAAAATTAAAATTATTTAAAACTCCTTTTTCAACGCCCCCCCCCCCACGATTCTAAGAAATTTGTTTTTCACGAGAGAAGCACCAAATTTTAAATTAAGAAATTATGCAAATCAGGCGCCACTATAGCTGGCCAAAACCACGTCGTTTTGAGCAAAAGTGGTGTGTCAGGCGCGGGCTCATTGGGAGCGCACGATGCCTATAACAAGACACGGCCCAAGGCTTTAACGTTAATGCTAGCATATTTAAGAAGGCCCAAGATGGGAAGAGGCTGGAAAAAATAGTAACGAGGATTGTGGAGAGAAGAACGCGCGCGATCTGCGCGAGATATACAAGCCGTGCATGAACACCTCACTCTGCTGGCCGCGGCCATGCAAGCCAGGTAAACTCGTTTACAGCACATCATAAAATCTTATTTCTTATATATTATTTGCTTTGGTCACGACAAGAGAGCCAGCCAGCCCGACCAGACGTTTTATTGCTCTCTGCATGCTGTGCAGCCATTATTTGCATAAATTGTTAATTTTTCTCCTGCGCCCCCACCCCTGCTGCGCATGTATGTGCTTAAGGTTTTTTTCTCGGCAGTCGTGGCCAGGCTAGTTAGCGCATGGTTAAGGTAAATAAAGATTTCTTCGACGCAAACAAGACCTGGCGCAATAAAAAGTTTATTTTTATATGGTCCTGGGCAGCCTGTCAAAATACGCCACATAAATTGCTCATTGTGGATCAAGATTCGCTGGTTGTGCGCGCGCAAATTAATTTCGCATGAAATCGCGGCGCTGCGTGAAGCTGGAATCTCCTTCGCTCCTGCGGGTTATTTTGTCTTTCTTTATTTTTAATTTAGCTGCTCGGAGTTGTCTGGTGTTTTGTGCCTGACGTTATTTATTTTCGCGTCTGTTTGCGTTGTGGCAGGACGATTTTTGCGCGTGATTAATCGCGGACGCTTAGCGATTTTAACTCCAGTGTTTTATGTGCTGTCAAGTTGAATCAATTGCCACCTGTTTGAGGTAAAATATGGAATGGGATAAAAAGGCGGAGTTCTTAAAGTTTCGACACCGAAAATTTGTTGCGCTATAAAAGATGCTGAAACGGGGGTTGATTTAAAAATTATATTTTATAATATATTATAATTATAAATACAAGTTTGAGAACAAACGATGTATTTTTGTTAATAAAAACTTTCATGACGTTGAAATTAAGTTTTTTTTATATTGTTAATTTTTTTATTCGCTGCTTGAACTGTCTAAATTTTCAAGATATTATATTTTATTCTTCAATAGAAATATATACCAATTTAGCTTTTATAACAACTCAAAAAAACCATTATTATATATTCTAGCATTCCGATATGTTAATGAAGTTCCATTATATATATATATTCAAAATAAACATCCCAGAAAAATACTAAATTGTTTATTTTTACCGACTTTTAAAACATTTAATGTTTTTAATATAAGGGTCGAAGTAAAATAATCAATTGTTTGACGTAATGATTATCTCATTTTCCAATAGTATTGCCATTGACATTTATAATTCAATAATTCGCAAGAATAATATGTAATAATACTTTGCCATTCATTGAGCATTGTGTGCCACTCAAACTATAAATAATTTTTTGTTTTAAATGAATAGGAACAAATTAATAATATTTGTGAAAGAAAATTTGGCTAATTTTGTTATAAGTAGCAAAATTATATAGAATAATATATACACACAAATATAAATATAAGTAATAAAATAAAACAAAAAAACTTTTAACTTACAATATCGTTTGATTCTGTTAATACACAAGTTTTATGTAATATATTTTTTTATCTCTTATCAAAACTGAATTTTTAAGCTATAGTTTTCCAAAACTGTCTGTTAGTTGCAAATGAAGTTTGTTGACTACGAAATTAATACAAAAATCGGTATATATCGTCCAAATCTTCAAAAATAAAAAATTAAAACTACAGAAATTTGCGAGATACAACGCGCATAACGATCTGAAAACATTTTCCGAAAAATTTTTATTTACATTAATATCTTATACATATTGTGAAAATTTTAATATCAAAATTTAATTACTTTTACTATAATGTGTCATGACGTACAAAGTGAAAGGATTAAGTTAATTAAATAAGTATACGTAGTTAATAGAAGAAAATAAGTGGTGCATTAAATACATGCATATGTAGTTTGAAAAACAAAAACTAAAATCAACATTAATTCACAAAATTATTTTAAATGCATAAAAAAATTTAACTTTTATTTCCTCAAACACGTTGCACCTGAAATGTTCGTTGTGAACGGTGCACCGCCGAAAATATCCTGTGTGACGTCTCCGCGTGGCAGCGGCGATTATCAATTAAACGGCAGAAACAAAAACAACAAACGGACCGAAAATAGCAACGCACCACCTCGTTAAAGGGCCCAATCTCCACTCGCTTGCTATAAAGCGATTATCGCCCCGGCCAGCAGCGAGAGAGGCAAACAAGCAGCATCCAACAATAATCATCGCCGTCTCTCTCAATCCTTTCGTATAATAATATATATTTCTTTGCCAAGCAGGCAGGCAGGCAGGCAGGCGAGTCGAGGTAGGAGAACGAGAGTACCACGAACTGGATGCTGGTTAACAACTGCGTGCCTCTCCTCCTTCTAATCAGCATGCCATCATCGGTCGGTCGTCGCTCGGCCGTTCGCGCCGCCTCGGAGCCTTTTTCCACCGCCACCGCGACCGGCTGGCGTGCTGCTCCGCGGTCTCACCGCGCTCCGCACTCCGCAGAGAGATCAGTCGTGTGTTGAGCGTCGAGAGAGCAACCCGCACTACACTCGCGCTCGCCTCTGACCGCGTTAGCGCGTGTGACATTCGGTCACACCGTCCCTCGAGCGTCCTCAGGGTCTCCCAGCGACCGCTCCGTCCGCCGAGCAACCCGCAGGAGCCCTTCGGAGTCTCGTCCGCCGCCAAATTCCGACCTACCTGCCCGTGTGTACCTGCCAGGTACACACACCTGAGCCGGCTCACCTGCCGCCACTACATCCTTCGTGGAATTCGGACCGAATTCAGTTCTTCACACTCCAAATCTGAGTTCTTCGAGTTGCCACAAAAGTTTCCACCTGTCAGATGTCCAGGTGACCAGACACGATGTGGAAGCACGTGATCGTGGTACTGACCGCGTACAGCCTGATGGGCTGTCACGGCAACCTCAACATTTACATCAGCAGGCAGGAGACCATGCGACTTTTAGGTGAGTTCAAAAATTGATTTTATTCCAAATTAATTAATTAATTAAGTGCTTTGCAATTTATGTCTTTCTTATGTGAATGTAAATGAGCGCGAGAGGTGTGCGGAATTTTTCGCGTAGGAGAGAAAAGTATAATGGAGGCGCTGGTTGTTTTGCAACAAAACGATCGCATGAAATACTCGCGGCTCGTTAACGAGTTGGACTTGTTGATGTTCAATCACGGGGTACTGACAATAGCAATTACCGGCGAGCCTCTCTTGTTTTGGCCTTGCGCCCGCCGCCCGAATGATTGAGGAGGAAAATTGCATGCTTGATTTATTTTATTGCCGCGCCGATTGGAAACGGTCCAGCCTGTTGGACTTCTGTGCAAGCGCCGGCCGAAAACAAAGCGTTCCGAGTTAACAAACTGTGAACCTACTTATCCGGTGGTTAAAATTAAAAAGGCATAATTTCCGCGTGTTATATTTATTGCTGGCTTGTAAGTGTGTTTCTGACCGTAATCGTCGTGAGAATCCCGAAAGTAATAAATTCCGGCGTGATTCCGTCATAAATCAGACCAAATTAAGACATGAGAGCTTATTAACATTTTTAATAAATTAATCTTGCTTTACAATCACGAACTTAAAATTTGGCCAAATTTAATAAGAAATTAAAAATCTTCTGTGAAGTTAGAAAATAAAAATACAATTAATTTTTTGATCTTGAATTTGATAAATTTAATTAATTTAACCTGAGGCTTTTGTGCTTTTCTCCACCCAGCGATTATCCTCGCGCACAAAGAGGCTTGTTGCAGCTGCGAAATTTCGAGCCACCATGCATCTCTCTCGCGCACATGAATGTATGTGTGAGCAAGCGAGCGAGCATGCAGCGATGTTAAGTTATTCAACCAGTTTTTTAGCAGCATATTGAATATCACGATGACAGCCTCCATTCATGCCACCTCGCTAGTTAAATATTTTTACTTGCTCCATCACTCAAGCAGCTCGCAAAAGTGCGTGCCTTGCGCTGCTGCTGATTGTTCTTCTTTTCCAGCATCCTTTTTTTTTTTGCTCGCCAGCATTCCCTCTCGTCTCTTTTTTCGCGCGCGCGTTTGTTCTCTTGGGCGATTACAGCGGCGACAGTGAGAAATTCCTGCTTTTTGACAAGCTCTTTCGCATTGAGCCATCAAAGTCAATCACACACAAACGCACTGCCACTTGCGTCCCGCTGAAATGTTGTCCACTTGTGTGGTGGAGTTGGTCGCGCAAAAAGCAGCCAGCGAGACGTTTCTGTGATCGAGAGCGTGTGCCAAAAGCGAGACAGTTTATGCTATAAAAAGTAAAATTCTTTGCACTGACAAATCCTTTGAAAAGAAGTAAACCTCAAGAATTTAAAATTTATTCTATAAAAAATCTCAAATTTTTTTTGTATCGACTAAGAAGAATAAGTAATGATAATAAAAAGCGAGAGGAAATATATATGTTAATAATTTATAAATTAGATTTTTTTTTATAATTTGGAATTTTTCTTTTATTTATTTATTAAACCCATTTGGGTTTAATCTTGATACATTTATACAGATATAAATTTAATGTAATCAATTTTTCTTTCAGTAAATATTAATTACTACAGAGCAAAAATGTAATTTAAATTTCATTTTATTCCTGTTCCATTTTTGTTTAATTAAAAAAAAATTGAAAAAACCCAATGAAATTGAAAAATTATAGAAAATTTTCCTAAATGTAATAAATTTTGTTTGACAATGCTTCCTTATTCAGTCGAATAAGTTAATTTTAAAATTTGTGCAGCAGATTGAGTCAACTAATGAAACTGTTCCTGTTTTCCTGCACGTCCAAATTCCTTCTTCCTCTTCCACTTGGCGGTGAAATGTGTCAAGCGCGAGATCCTTTATCTTGAAAAATCCCTTTGGGTAGGTCTGAAATGTCACACTAGTCCGCAGACGTTCATCATTCCAATAACTAAGCCTCGTTGGGAAGCCTATCTTTGCTGCAGGGGGGTGGAAACCCTCTTAAGAACTGGCAGCACCTGAAGATAAATAATCTCCCCAGCCATCTCGGGCACAGAAATCGCCTTTTGAACGCCTCGTGTTGTTTTTTGCCCCGACACAAGTCCGCTTTGAAATTTATTTGCCCAGCTAGAGAGAGAATCGTGACTGCTGCCTTTTGCGATTGGATAAGAAAGACAGTTATTTTACAGCGAGAGACTCACCTACGGGTCTCTCGAGGAGTCAGCAACGCGAGGGTGTTCGGATGCAAACTGCTTGCACGCGGGTAAATTTATACTGGCAGCCCGAGAGACAGGGACAGAAAAAGCTGAATTAATGCTGCGACCGACCAGTTAGCCAGTTATGGAGATGAGGCCAGCACGGAGCGAATTGTCCTTCCTGCTGCACAATATACAAATAAATTATGTCTGCCGAGTGGAAAGAAAGAAAGACGCGGCGGCGGCACCCATATTGCTTGCGCGACCGGCCTCTGCGATCGCGCTGCACTGATACTTTTTGTACAATTTACAAAACTGGCTGTCGGCAGCTGGCTGCCGACGATTTGGCTTTTCCTCGCGCAATCTGCGGTGCTTTATCAGATTTGGTGCGGTCCGAGGAGGAGGATGTGCAGCACAAAGGTGGAGGAGGAGAGTCAAAAATCAAGATTCTGTCAGAGGAACATTTTATTTGTGCACGCGGGAATGGCTAGGGACTTAAATCCTGACGCTGCTGGCATTTTTCTCAGACGTTATCAAAGGAAAGAAAAAGGCAAAACAATTTATCTTTACATATTTAAAAAAATAAGTCTTCATAAAATTAAAAATCATGATTTGAAAAAAGAAATAATATAAAATAGAGAATACTTCTGAGGTTGCACCGCTTTTTGTGTAATTAATGGACTCAAAATCTTGCAATTATATTTTTAATTTTTTCCCATTTTGTTTACTAAATGAAATAATTTTTGTGATAAATTATTCAATTTATTTTTCTTCACAAAAGAATCAAAGTATTTATTGTTGGTTTCAACTCATAATTTTTGTTGTTGTCAAATTTCGTCATTTCCGCACACATCCCTCGGTTCAGGTGACAAACGAGAAAGAAACCTACCTACACACTTTCCTTTTGAACAAGCAGAGCCCCATTCTATATTTGCCCAGCAATAATTGCCGATGCATTAGTCCGGAGCTCAAATTACTCCTAGACCAACTGTGCGCGCGCTCCTTGGCGGCCCCTCGAGCTGCAGGGTGGCAAATCTCGCACCATAATATTTTCACAAATGCATCCGCCTCTGTCAACAATGAAATTCATATTGTGAAAATAGCGAGCGTGTCGCCGACGCCTGGCGGGAGACAAAAAACAATCTAGGGGCTGCCGTCTTGTGTGTTTACTTTTGTCATAATTTATCTTTCGCACTAGATAATAATGCAAGATGGCCTACTGTGTGTGTGTGTTTTTCTCAGCAAGGGTGCATCAGAATTTCGTCCGTCATCGTTTGGGCGAGCATGAGAACAACTCGATGGAGAGAGAGAGAGCGCGGGGGTGGCAAAAAACCGAATGTGTCCCAAGCCAAGCTCCCTAGAGGCCTTTGGGAAAACGGCTGCTAATCTTTTTGTGCTGCTCTCTCGACCGTGTAGGGGAGAGAATTTCATAAGGATGACTCTGGTGGTGGTTGTTTCTTATTTTCGTGCCCCCTGCCTGCACGCTTGTTAGGAGAATTCTCCATGCGTGTGCACTGTCCCATTGTGCAACCCAAAAAGGTGCCTTTCTATTTACCTAGAAGTGTCAGTCAAAAATTTCTCTGACCATAGCAGCGTGGCCTTTCTGTAAACTTTAGTTTTCCTCACAAAAGCTGCTATGCCAGGAACCTGTTGAATAGATTAAATTGGACAATGCACTTCTTCTTCTTCATCTTTGCCTTGTAAAGCAAATGAGGAGGAATTCACGCAGACGAAATTTGGCGAGAATTCCCTGAAGAAGCAAAACTAACTGATTTAATCAGCTCGTTTTCAGTCGCGATTTACAACTGGTTTTTATTTATTTATGCTCTCTGGCGCGGTTTTTAGTGATAATAAAAGTCGAGATAAAAAGGCTCAAATTGCCCGGAGCGTCACTCGCGGGCCGTGTATTTTTGGTGGAAAAAACTGGCCGCACTGCTTGTTAAAATATTTACATGTAATCCGACATTATAAAGCAATCATGTTTTATAATCAGGAATTAAAATAGAGGAGGTGCATGTCTGCTTATTAAACGTTGGTGGTCCCTCCTTTTTTAATGTAATCAGCAGTTGTTGACCGAGCCACCGCCGTATAATTTACAATTCCAACTGACTGGCCAGAGTGCTGCTGAGAAATTCAGTCTCGAGCACAAGAGAGAGCAGAGAAACGTTTCATCCTACATCAAAACAAACACAAAAAGCGGAGAATTATTATACTAAAGGATGAAAAGTGAGCGAGTCAGTCGAAGAAAGAACGGCCGCCGCTGCGGCAGCATTCCTTTCCTTTCTTCTCTTAATCCTGCAGCAGACAATTAATCAGTTTCCTTAAGTCTCGAGGACCCGAGGCGACTCTCGGATGATTTCAATTCTGCTTCTCTCGACTTCTGCAGTTGGTCTATTTTCAAAGCTCGTCTCGTTAATTAAAACTTCATCCCTCTTTTATCTAGAATAAATTTTTTTCTTTCAAATAATTTTCTAACAGTCACGCCGAGTTCAATGTTTTACATGTACTCAAATTTCTGTATAATTGGCCTGTTTGTCAAAAAGCGAGCAAGCTGACGTGGGTATCAATTAGCCTGTCTTCGGCAAATCGTTGCCGCTCGGACAATTATCAGTCTGAAAATTCGACCTGATCACGTGTGTGCATGTAAAAAGTCGGCAGGGCCATAAAATTCTCCGCACACAATCGCATAGCAGTCACTCATCAGCATCATCAAATAATCTATTTGCTCGCTATTGCTGGTGTAATTAGGCCCCTTTATGTGTACAACAGATGCAAAACAAATTTTCCCACACACGCGCTCGCAGGAGCTGCTTTTTCGTCCGGCGTAAATAAAATATTCAAAATACGGCCGGGGACCTAACGAGAATAATTATCTCTGGCTTTTATTACGGCGAGTTATTTTTAAGGAAAGAAGTTCTGCTCGTTGTTGTTTAATAAGCACCTTGTAAAATTATACCCCGATCCATCAGCAGCAAACGAGCTGGAGAGAGAGACTCTGTTTGTTTAAGCTTTTAATTTTTTCTCTCTCGCCGGTGCGGAGTGAGGGAAGTGTATATAAATTGGGTGTGTGTTTATTCTGCGGCGAAAAGCAATTTAAATTTGAATTAAAAACAATTAAGATTTCAATAAAGATTTTCCTCCTCTCGGTGAGTTAGCAAAGGTATAATGAAATTACACTGCGGTGCGCACTCTCTGCTCTCTCGTCTCGATAATTCCAGCCTGCCTTGTGCGTGCAATACATCAGCACGGCTACAAATTATAATTTTAATCCTCAGCGTCTCTCTCACAATCGACTCCGCCCCTTGCGCCTCTCAGGCCTTTTCGTCGGACGTAATTTCGCAATTTATGCAGTAAACCATCGCAAGCAGATATCAACAAGTCTTGTTAATCATTAGTCAAGAAGGAATTTGGCCCGCGGAGGACCCGCTTTATTTCTTTGACATCCGAACGAGTTAATCTCATTTTTGGCAGGTCGGCCAGGGGCGTATGCACTAATCCCGGTGGGGCCAAGAGAAATCGGACGGCAAATAATAATAATCAGAGAGCGACCGGGATTAGGGCAGCGAGCAAAATTACTCTCCTAATCCCACTTGACGCACGAAATTGACCAGAAAATCCACAGAGCTTGGCACAAACTTCTTTGCTCGCCATTAATTTGTTTTGCAAATGAGCAAATTCGCAGCACAATTTCGCTCTCTGCGTCCATTGTTCGAAAGTCAAGGCCGGTGCGCGCAACGATTAAGCTTTCAGCAGGAAATTTTGCGGGACTGCACGCAAAAGGCCAAATTAAATTGAAGTGGCCTCTCTCATCGCTGGAATGGTAACCCGACCGAAATCTCACTCAAATCTTTCAAGAGGCCGTTTATCCAAATAAAAAAATAATAACAAACTTCGGCACTGAGCGCGATGAGATGCTGAATAAACACCGAAATTATTATTTATCTTGATCAATGTCCAAACACAAAATACACTTAAGTCAAAAAGCGCCTTACACGCACGGCCGCGCGCTCTTCTTATTAATAAATTTTATTTTCAATGGCCGCCGTTCGGAATTCAGCGTTTGGAACTCTCCTCAATAAATAAATTACATACGAGTGGACACGATAATTACTTTTGACATGCTTAATCGCCCCCGACCGGAGAGCTCTCGGATCAAAATTTATTGTATGGAATCATAAAATATACGCAGCACTACCGGGCTTGGGTTGCAGGTGGGCCTGTTTCGTCTGACGCGCCGGAGCAAAAAGGACTAATCACTTATCGTGCCCTGAGTCCAGCCTGCAACAGTTTGGTTCTTTTTTACTCGCCTGTTTTTGTGTTTGCTCGCGAGCTTTTTATGTGCGTTTGACGGGTTATTAAATGGGCGGGAGGGAAAATATTACTCTCGGCAGGCAACGAGAGAATGCCCTCGCATTTTGGATTTGTTTTTTATCACCTCGCGTCCATCATCAAAAGTAAACAAACCTTATTTGTGTTCAGAGAGGTAACACATCACTTCTTGTAATTATTTATTACAACACAGAAAATAAATAAATAAAAAAAAGTTAAAGTAATTTTTAAATTATTAATAAAACAATAATATTTTATTTATTTAATTTTTTCTATTAGTAACAGTTTTTTTTTGTTTTGCATTTTTTTCCCAATCAAATTATTTGATTATTTATTTTGAATAATATAACTGTTTGCTTAAATATCTAATAACGTAATTTAAATTATTACAATATTTATTATATTGATGAAATAAATAGTATTGAGCACCACAGAGATATTAATTATGTATTAAAAGAAACTTACTAACGGTGTAGATGTCATCTTGTATAACAATTTTTGTTTAATCTATTATAAAGAGAAAAGTAAAATTAGGAAACTTATTTGCATTATTATATAAATGCAAATATTGATATTATTAAAGCAAAACAAGTATGCGTTGCGAATCGAGCATGAAATTCGAGCAGCAATTTGCCCATGATTGATATGATCCGTCGAATATGTAGTGGACAGCGATAATTGCAGAGACGAGATGGTGCTCAGGCAAATCGTGCAGTGCAGGCCTTCAATTTCGGACCAGGGTGTAATTGGCGCGCAATCATGCCCCTCTCGGGTCCCATTTTCCAACTTGCTTGGTATATAAACACGTCCTGCTCAAAATACATACAACGCAAACGAGTCTGCTCGTAATGGCCCTTTCGTCTCGCCCGAGGTTTTGATGAATCTCCGGTCCGCAAGTTGTGGAAATTGCCAATTGTTTCCCACTCGGATTTATGCAAAACGAGACGCCTTGTAATTACACCAGCGGAGCCGCGCGTGATTGTTTATTTATGCGGCAAATGTGCCCTCGGGATATTTGATCAAAATTAAAATATACAACCAAAGTAAAAAAAAAAAATGCCTCTTTCCTCGGGTCAGACGAGATATGCGGGAAAATTTCTCGGTGGACCTCCCTGGTCGCCGAGCTCTTTCATTGTTTATTTATCGGCGACGAGGCGAACCTGTAATTATGGCCGACGGATCAATGGGCTGGGGTGAGTTGAAAAATCATCCGCGCTGCTTCCAATGAAATTTATGGCCGTCTGTTTGTTTAATGGAAATTGTGGAGTTTGTGACACGATGATTAATTTGATTGCTGAAAACCACCTGTGCGAACTTGTTGACCTTAAAATTGCGCATGGAGATAATTACTGTGTCAGAAAAGTAATTTTATTGAAGGATTCAAAATTATTTAAGTCAGTTAACCGGAAAAAATCATTAAATTAGTATGGATTTTACTAACTATATTTTGGTACTTTTTATTAAATTATAATAAATTATATAGTATTTTAAATTAATATTTTTATTAAATAATTTTTTTTTCTCAAATATTTATTTATTTATTATCTTAAATATTTAGCTGCATTATTTATAAATTAAATAATAAACAATAACAAAGAATTTTTTTTTTAATGTACCAAAAGGCTATCAATTTGAGGTTTGAGCATAATTCAATTTGAATAATATTCCCAACTTGTGTCAGAATATCTAGCTTTATCTTGAAATTAATGGCGAAAAATTATAAAAATTACATAGTGAGATTATTTTAAATGAAATAATAGAAATAAATAATTTTGAAAGTGCTGGAATTAAAATAATTAAAATTTAACTATGAAAGACTAATAATATGTATATATGAAAGAACTTACTATAATTATGAAAGATGCAATCAGTAAATCGTGTAACACTTAAAACAGCACCAGTCGTCCCCCTAATTAAAAAGTTGGTCGAGCAGGTGAATAATTTACAGCACCCGCAGCATATACGCGCAATAATAATCTCCGGGATAATAAATTTTTATTTTAGTAGCAGTCATGTTAATGACAATTTATTACATGATAACGCTCCGCCGCGATTAGCTCTAGTGTGTGCCTGGTAGTACAGCAGTGAAAACACAGGTCCCTTTTTATCAAACCACCACACAGCAGGGGTGCCATCTTTTAAGACAATACACCTCGGATATGCAACACCATAACTATCTCTTCTCAGGAGACAAACTCGCCTCATTTAGTGCGCGCACGTGATAAAAACTGAGTAAAAATCTCTTCCTGCACGCGAGAAGTTTGTTTTAGACGCTGACAGCGAAGATCCTGCTGAAAATAGAAGGGTCGTAAATTTATTTTGGAAACGGCAGCACACTCGCTTTATCAGAGAGCGGCCGTTTCCTCCCTTATCAGAGACGCACCGATAATCACGCACACAAGTAGGTCCCTCGCGTCTGTGCAGCGAAAAAATTCGCACTTTTATCTGCGGCTGGAAATTCGCACGTGCACTGCTCGACCGGTCGATAATCATTTCTCGCTTGTTTGAACTCGCTGATGATGGAAGGGTGCGAGAAGTTTTCGCCTGCTGCTGACGGGAGCACCCACGAATAATTAGCACACATTGCAATCTCTCTCCGCTCGCGCGTCTTATCTTTCTATCGACACTTGTTGATAATTATTTAAGTCAATACGCTTCTGACAGCGACACAGAGATAAGCAACTAACTAGTTTTCACTTCAAAAATATATATAAAAACTATTTTTGGCATGAAATTATTTCAAATATTTTAGCAAATATAATCCATCAAATTTGTAACAAACAATAATGAATTCGTCAAATTGACAAACCGGAAAAAAATTCGATTTTTGTGTGTGTGTAAAATGATTGAAGGACAAAGGAATGTCGACTCGGTCAGATTCCATCTGCGGATCGAATTCGGCCATCAATCAAGATCGATCATTCGTGCGTCGCTTTCAATCCCCATCGGACGATTCCCGACCCTCTGTCTCTCTCTTCGGAATTTAGAAAAAAATCATGATGATCATTATGAACGTATCGGATTTTCTTTCTCCTGGCATAATTTGGTGTTCAAACAATGCATCGTGTGAACTGTGAGATGGATTTTTATTGGGACGGTATTATATAAAATATGAGGAGAGACTAGATGATCTGTTGGTCGGATTTTTTACGGCCTGCCACACTCGCTTTGTACGATTGTCGGGCCATAACTCGTATTATTGGTGCTGTACAGGTGGCAACAAAAATAATCACCGCGGCCCAGCAGCAGCAACAAGGTATCTTTACGCGGCAGCAGCAACAAGTGTGCGCCGAGTTTTCGAGCCTGATAAACTTTATAAAAGGTGATCTCGCTTCAGCGAATCCAATAATCAGCAGGCACGTCACGGACAAAACGGAAATCGGAGCAAAAATCACGCCAAGGAGTTAAAATTGAGTGAGAAAAAGTCATTGTTACTTTTTAATTTGACTACAAATTAAACATATTTAGCTTATATATAAATACAAAAATTATTTTAAACATATTATTTTGAGCTTATTTTATTTTATTTATTTAAAATTAATTACATATTTAAATATGAATATTAAAATTTTAAAAACGAATTAGTTAACATTATATTTTGAATTTTTTATCAACTCTTTATAACTTCTGTTACAATTAAAAAAAAAATTAAACAAAAATAATTTATTTAGATACATTTCCATTCATCTACATAAATTAAAAATCTTGAATTATAAAATTGTTCTACGTTGTTCTCCCGAAAGAGACTGTTATTTTGTTATAATAAATTCTTGCAAGATTTACTGAAACTATCATATCACATTTTATGTACAATTTTAAGATTTGAGCTTTGTTAGTTTGTTGCTCATTCTTGTGTTGTGGGAAATTCCTGCAAAAGCGCAAATTCAATTTACTTTGCCCTTTAAGGTTGCCATCCCACTCTCTCGTTAAAATAATTGAATCTGCAATTTGAGGAGTCACGCACGCCACTCTTTGAGTGACAGCCAATCAAGCGGCGACAGAGCGAAAAATCCTTCGGCCCAACGTCTGCGCGAATTATAAAAAGGCCACCAACCAATTTGCGCGGTGAATCAGACCGTCCTGGCTGGCGTTGTTTTGCCCATTACCGAGCGTTTTGAATGGCATAGCCGAAATAATAACAATTATCCTCGCAGCAGAAAAGAGCGTCCCGGGTATGATTGTGCGTTTTCCTATGCTGCAGCCTAAAGAAAGAAAGAAAGCTTTTAGTCTGAGCAGGCTGGCGGCGCCGCGAGACACGCTGATGGAAACGATGTTTATTTAATGCCAAATATAACCAGAGGCGGTAAACCCTCCATTAAATTATTTATAAACAGCGCGCATTTAATGCCGGCTGCGGCTGCCGTACCTGCTGATAAATAAACAAAGCAGATTGGAAAATAAATTGACTGAATAAATTATCCCTCGCGCGCAAGGCGGATACATCACGAAAAAAATGGTCCCTTTACGAATCTCGGACTGGCCAACAGAAAAATCAACTCGGCGAACCGGAACATGGGTTTAAATTGTTTTCCAAAATAGGACCAGCGTTGAAAGGGTTCATTCATTAATGGCAGCAGGTGCGTCTGTAACACGTCGATGATTTATTATTATTGGATTTTTTAAATTTGATTTGGGAGTAAGAAACCTTGTTATGTTTTACCCAATGCCAAAGTCAAAATATTATCGTATTTGAGAAACAAAACGCGGTGTGAAAATAAATTTGAAAAAAAAAAATCAAACTTTAAGAGCATGACAGGCCCCCCATGTGGAAAGTATGATCGATCGCGGCACTCCTCTCCGAAAAAATCGCCATTCCGCCATATGTGTCGGAAATTGCGATTAAATTTTCACACAGCGCAAAATCATCACGGCACTTTTTGCGCCTTTGTGATTTTTCTCACGAAACGCTGTCAGAGATTATTGATGGGACGCGTCAGATGAAGGATCAGGTTTTTGTCCAGAGGAGACTCGGCTGAAGGCTGGTGTCGCCCGGCGTGCATGGGCAGAGGCGTCCGCGTCACTATTTTACCCGCGCGCACCACACCTGCCCCAGCAGGACTCCGCAGAACGACATGGAGAGGAACTGTTGCCTTGCAGCGGGGGGTCGCAGCCTGCATGAATTATTATCGTGCTTACCTGTGGCTGCCCAGGACCATCCGAATATCAAATATTTTTACCCGAGAAAAACCCAAGATTACAATTTTTTCCTACCCGCCGCCGGGATAAATATTGATGTCATTTTTGAGCGGAGAATTTTCATAATTTCTCAATTTGTTTGGCCGCCTGCGTCGAATTTGGAATTCCTCTGTCTTAACTCGTGGGTTTCTCTCTCTCTTTGTTTTTCTCGGGATGATTAATTGATCCTCTGGAAAAAAATACCGTTTACCCTGCGGAATGAGATGATAAGTCACAAGCAAGGTCACATAATTTATATAATAAAATGAAAAAACCGTTTTTAAAAAGAGCTTTGTTGAAATGAAATATTAAACAATGCTCGTTTTTTACCCTCCACTTGTTTTTTTTTCTGATGGGTTCAGATAAAATACAAAGTCTGAACCTGTTTGTTCTTGCGGGGATGATTGATAAGTCAATTTGGCGTGACACGGCCACACCATCTTCTCCCGCAGAGCGCCGATTTATTTTTTACTGGCACGTCCCTTGCTTGGTCAAACAATTGACAGCGGAATCAAAATAAATATATAAAAAAAACGAACATGCAGCAATTCAAAGATGGAAGGAATTATTATGCTAATTTTTCAAATAACTCTCACGGGGCGTCCGGGCAGTTGTATTTTGTTTGTACACATTAAATCATGTAGCCGTTTATTAAAAACACACACACAGTCGGAAACGGTGAGATTTTCTCCATGATGACTCGTCATCCTTGAGAGGTGGAATTTAAGTGATTCTCTCTCTCACTCGAATCTGTCATATTTTACTCGTGATTTCCACGCCGAGATAAAGAAATCCGAGCGTGTAATAAATTGTCCAAACAGAGACGCAAACTCATAAAAAAGAAGCAAGGTGACTGTGCGCAGGCAGCCGATCGTAATTCATCCCAATGTGTGTCTCCTCAGCCGTTTTATATTTTATTTGTCCAGACCGGTATGGTGCCCTTTTCTGAATAAATTGGCCTCCACGCACACGCCTCGCCGCGCGCGTAAATTGTTATTGCGGACGATGTGTTTTGAGCGGCGAGCGAAAGATGTTTAAATTAAATTTAAATCAGGTGCCATTGTTTGAGCGAATGTCGGCCTGGTGTGGAGGATCGGGCGTCAAAAAGTTGGCAATCGCCCGAAAACGCCCATAGACAAATCTCAGATTAAACAAAAGAAGCTGTTTCTTTATTTCTTTCAATTATATAAGATACAGACAAAAATGTTGAGTTCCGAAAAGTCTGGGGGAAACTCTTCTTCCCACAGTTCATTCAGTCGTGCATTATTTGTTATTTTTTCTGGACGGTTTCCAATTTACTGTCCTGTTAGCTGTTATTCTTTCTTGGCATTTTCTCGAGACCATTGTCTGGTCAACATAGAAGAAAATTCCCTAAAGTGCGCACTGGTCGAGATAATGTCACTTTTCCGTCACTGGGGGGAGGCCTATTTATTTTGCTGCCACACATTTCCAGGTAAAGCGCTTTTCTTCCTCATCTCTCTCCATCCAGCCAAGGGTCACTCTCCTGCATAACTCATTAACAATGGGTTAGCCTTTAAGCAAAATTGACATCCACACACTAGCCAGGCGCACAATGGCCGGCGCAGACAATATAATACACCTTCTGCCTCACCCACGAATGGGAATAATGAGAAAAAAGCAAGCAGCAGGTTTCTTTTTTCCCTCCACCTTATATATATATATTCTGACCAGAATTCCAGTTTGCCATCAGGCGCGCAACAGGTAACGGCCGAGAGGCGAGAGAGTAGTTGAGCAAACAAAAGTGGGTTTATGGCCCCCGAAAGAAGCCCAAGCAAAGATTGGGGCGGCTGATTTTCATGCAAATTACACGCCCAGGGGGCAAAAAATTACTAAGCTTGTTATTGAAAACTGGACCGCGGAGGTGGCTACTTTTATTCACATCGGAATGCTGAACTAAATAAACTTTGAATAAATGTTTTGAAAATTCTCGCTGGAAATAAAATTTGATCTTTCCACCAGTTAATATAGACAGCTGTCTCTCAAATTCGCCGATCCTATCGCTCGTTTCCCCGATTTTTAATGTCCAAACAATAAATTTTTACGACAATCAACCGGCAGCATTCTATTTAGTAAACGGACGGATTTTACGATTCTGGATCGGCGCAGTTGTACCAAACTGATTTTTAATAACCCCGCACCGGTACATATATAAAATGTTTATTGCACACGTCGTATTTTCCTGATAAAACAACACTCTCGCTGCACGACGGTCAAAGCAAAAAAATCCATCTCTCTCTAACTAAATGTGTATAAAATTTAACAAGGTACAAAAGTACGTGTGTGCATGCGAGAGGAGTCGTAAAACGCCGACTTAATTGTCTCGTAAAGTTAAGAAAATTCTCATTTTCGGCCCTGGCCATTATTCTCGCAATTTTATTTTGCATTCCTGCGTGTCGAAAAATGACCAACAAAGGCCTCGTTTCGGCCAAGCCGAGATCAAGATCTCGTCCGGGATTTTATTTCACGCGCTTGTTTTTTTTTTGTGAGTGTCCTGCTGGCCATCTGCAAAGCGTCATCCTAGAAGAAATCCTAGCCACAGAACGAGACGCTGCCGAGTAACAGGAGCTTTTTGTTGCAGGCCGTGCTCACTGAATCTCAAATTTCATATCTCCTCCATTCGCTTTGTGGCGTGCGTTAGACGAAAATATGACAATCTCGATTAAATCAATTCGCCCCGACCGGGCACGAGCAGGGCCTCTTTTTTGCACTCGAATTTATATAATACAAAACGGCCCCGGCAGTTTAATTAAGAGTGCTATTCCGACATCGTAAATTCGAGCCCGGCGAAACGAGTTTTCACACTGATTAAACTATAAAATTGCGAGTAAATTATTATACGCGCGCTGCCGGTCTGCTTTCACTCTAATTTTTCCCTTTAATATATGATAACGAGGTTTGATTTACACCTCTTCGCATTGCGTGCGCGAAACCTGACTCCTCAAATGGCGTATACGCTGATTTTGCTCTCGGCAAAAATTTTCAAGTTGTAAAATGTTTTTTTTTTATTGCACGCACCTGATTTGAAAACGAAATGACGGATCTTCAACTTAAAGGAGGATACAAACTTCCTCTTTAAAACCTGGCCTCGAACTTAATTTAATTAAAATCAAATTTTGTTTTTCAATGTTGATTTTCGTTTCTCCTGTGCCTGAAACTGGTCACTGCAAAACACACTACCAATCGAGGCTTATTGAAATCCCCGGGCATTTTAGGCCCTCTTATTTGATTTTCGTTCTCAGCCGTCCATGTTGGTCCAGCAGCTTATAGCATCGGGCAATTTATATCTGTCAGGCGGCATTGTATACACTGAGAAATCCAAACAAGTTCGCCAGCTTCGATACACCATCAGCAGGACTCCACCGCGTAGCTTTTGCTGCCAGCAGAGTTATTTTCATTATTCACCCAAAATAAACAGCAATTTGGAGAGAAAGAACCTAAAAGCGGCTGCTGAGGATTCCAGTGACCCCCTCGCCAAGATTATTTCCAAACACAAACGCACACACACTCTTTGTTACAAAATTGAAAGGTCAAGTGACACAAGACGATTGTGCATGAATATTGTCCCCGAGAAAACTCTCCGCTGTGAGCTCATCGTTCAGTTTTGGCATTTTTATGACCGTGGCCATTATTTTGACCCCCGACGTACTTCTTGGAGAAAGAGAGGTGTGAGGTATAATGGTTAAATAAAACGCAGTGGTTGGGGTGGTGTAAAATAATCTGGTTATGAGCACACGGAAAGCCCCATGAAGTAAAAATTTCAAAAATACGAAACATTACGGTTAATACTAAAATGTTTTAAATGATTAAAACTAAAATTTTGATTGTTTAAAAATAGAAAAGTAAATTGTATTAATTTTATAGTATTTACCATCAAACGCCTGACATAATTTTTTCTTCAACCTGCTACTTTTTTAGATTTTTTTTATTAATTACATACACATAAATTTAACAGAAACAAGTTACTTTTGAAATTAATTTGCTTTTTAATTTAGGAATGGGAAAATTATTTATTGCTGAAGCCATTTTTCTCTGATAAGATTCAAGTTTGCAACCCCAGGCGATCCCCCAGTCTTGCGTGAAAGAAAAGTCCCCCAGCAGCTCTCCTATTATTACAACTCTCCCATTGTTCACTTGGAGGTTCTTGGCGAGGGTTTTGTCACCTCCCGTGCAAGGCCCCAGCACCATTTAATTTTTATACACATCCCTGCAGAGCCGTGGCTCACTCAGGAACAGGAAAAAGACCCTTGTTATTAGTTGGGAGCTGCTGCCGTTCAGAGGGATTATTCTATATGTGTGCATTTTATTGTCAGCACGCACACAGCCTCCAATTATTATTTAATAAGAATCTTATACAGAGCTTTAATTTCCCCGTTATTATCGCCGGATTCCAGGGGCTGTCGCACACATTGTGCTGTAATAGTTACAATGGAGGCTGAATTTGATCGCGTGAAAGACGAGTCGCCGCTTTATTCAATTTGATATATAAAAATGCAAACTTGATTTGCAGGGAATTTCCTCCGAGAGGGGTGGTCTCGCGTTTTCTTTTATTCGAGACGTGTGACTGAAATTTGAATTCACGCTGCGTGGCCCTCGAGACCAGTTTCCAAGAGAGGAATTCCGCTGACGGAATGCCATACAGAGCATATTATTAATATACAAAAGTTGTCGGCACATAATTTCCAGGTTGAGTTATGCGGCCCATTAAAATTTTGATGCTCGCCTCAGAAAATTAACTCGTTCTGATTTCCTCACTGCGGCGATAAAAATCTTCAAAATTTGGAAATCTCTGGGGCCGATATCAGCTGACACCTTGTTAACACATTTCAGCTTGTTTAATATGTAAACAAACGGCACGCATTCACTTATAAAACGGCTGCAGATAAAAAAGAAAGAAAGAGTTGTCCACGAATTTCCTCCTCATCAAGTATTTGTTTTTGTTTAATCGCCGCTTCGGAATTTAATCGGAGACGAGACCATTTTGGTCGTCAGGAGCGACTCTCCATCTCGTTAGTTTCTTTCCTGCCTTTGACGAGATGCACTTTGCCTTTTCTAGCGGCTGTAAAACATCAATATCGAGTCGCCCGATCTCTCAAAGGCTGGCCGGACGGACGGACAGGAGATTGGAAAACAAGCGCTGCGCTCAAAAGCGAGGCGATAAATAATTTGACCTGTGCTGACGCCGCGCTCTTGTGTATTTCCAGTTCTTCTCTGCGCGCTCGCTAACTAGCGCCGGCTTTAATAAGCGGAGATACAAACAAGTCAAATAACGGCTTCTCATTTGTCTTGAACAAGCCGAATGGGAAAAACAAAACGAGGTGCCGAGATGATTAGACGCGTTATATATGTGATGGAAAGACCCTTTTCCCAGCCCCTTTCATCTCCGTGCAAAACTCCCGCACCGCTTTTGTCGGCAGCAGACTTTGCTTTGCTGAATTATTACTCTCAGGCTGCACTGACTTGGGGTAATTAAAAATCACAGAGGAAGGGCCTTTGCACATGTCAACGTTGAGAGCATTCAATTCAAAACCTTTCAAAACTGATCTGCCATATAGTGAAGAAATTGTAAAATATAATAATATATTGTAGCAATATATAATTTTAAATATTGCAATTATAAAGTTAATTTTATACTATTTTAATTTTAATACTAAATGTGATTATTTTTTTCAATATATTATGATTTTAATAATTAATGTTTAAAGCTAATTTTGCTTTATTATCTTTATCATTAATTTTTAGCAAATTGAATAATTGCAAAATATTATTAACTAAATTTTAAGAAAATAATTATTTATAAATTGTGTCAACAACAAGGTTTAACATCTTTAACAATTGATATAAATTATCTGTGATAGAGTTTGCCTCAGTCGTCTTCTTGTGACTGTTAATTGATAATTATTCTATCATTATTGAATTGTTTAATGCATACATTCATGCATATAATTAGATTAAAGATAATAATTTTGAATTTGTTAATAAATACACGATTAGATTTGTGTATAACACTTCCGTCATTTTTTGTTAAATGCTGAAATTAAACAGTTTGAAATCACGATAGGAAAAATTTTCTTAACATTTAAACTTAACATAATTAAATTTATTCGCCACATTGGCCACAGCAAGAGTGTCATCTGGTCAGCGGGATGAGCAACCCGGCGAAAAAAATAAAAAGCGAAATGAGGCGCTGCTGTCAATTTATTCTGCCCATTCGATGACATTGAACGATATAAATTGAAATAAGGCCGGCCGATTCGCATCTTTTGCTCATTAGCGCGCTCGTCGTCGTCGTGGCTCGGCGGCAAGGAAAAAGAAAGAATATTTTGCTCCTCACCGGCTTGTTAACTAACTTTGAGCAAAAGCAAGCAGCGTCGCCAGGACCGGATTGAACAAAATGTATTATATCGCCTCGGTAAATATAAATTGACATGGAAATTTATTCCCGCTCTGCACGGACGGCCGTGTGTGAAATTTAATTTGATACTATCAACGCCGTGTGTGCTGTTGAAATCAAGCTTACACTGGTAGTTAGTTTGGCTATATAGTTTACGACGAGACGCTCTGCCCCGTGTGCATAATTTACAAGGGCAGACAGCAATGGGATCACGATTTTATAGAATAGGGCCGGGAAATTGTCACGAAACGGCGAGCACAGGAAGAAAGGTGGCAAGGGCGAGGGACGCGGAGGAGTTGTTAATTGGACAAAAGCGGGCTTGTTAATTCCGAGATTCCAATCTCCAGGGCAGTAAAATGAGAAAAAAGTTCACTCCCTGCTTGACTTTTGGATCAACTCAGGTTCACTTCATTGACTTTTTTAAAAGAGACAAAATTGTCCTTTCTAATTCAGCATTTATAAAATATATTTTTTTTTTAAGTATTTTATTTCGGACAATTTAAATAAATTTTTCAAAGCTCTTCCATTCATGTCAGTTTTTTACAGGAAACTCTGTCTCTGTTCTGAAAACTCTTTTCATGCAATAAAAAAAAACGACCGTCGCTTGTCACTTCTCAAACGTCCCTTTGCCCGCATGAAATGATATCATATTGAATATCAAGAAACTCCTTGGCACTGCTCTCTTTTCACATTTCAATTTCAATTTGCGATCGCAAATCACGCGAGCGAGACCAACTCACAAAACAACAACAACTTGATCAAATAAAGCATCAATCAAGAGAGGTGAAATGAAAAATGCTGCCAGCTGTGCGATAATTTTTCATCTGCCCACCGTGAGCGAACTTTCGAGTTTTTTTCCTCCTCAGTCTTGCAAGCAAATAAAAGCAAGCAGCAGCAGCCTGATTAAGATTCCAGTCGATATTTTCACACCTCTCTCGATTCTTTTCAGCTCGCGAATTCTCTCTCGCAACGCGTTTTGTTTTGTTAATTGTGCATAGTGTTTGGAGAATTATTTGAGATATTCGCTCGTTCGCTCTCACGACTCAAAACACAGCATGCGGCATCTCACCTCGGCTCCATTGTCGATTCCACCCCTTTTCCTATTATTTTCCGCTCTGCTCTCTTTTCATCCGAGAATGGCACAAAAGCGTTCGCCAGTGACATATCAAACGGCGGTGCGGCTCCGAGCTTCAAAGGGATTCAAAAGAAGTGTAAAAAATGCAGAATTCACGCGGATGCTGCAGCAGCCGTAGCAAACTTCAAATTGTTGTTTTTTTCCCTTTAATTGAGTATGACTGATACGCCGTTGAGACACAGGAATTCACAATTCACTGCATAATTTTCTAATCGTAAAATTGAGATTATGAAGTTGCTAATTTTTATTTTAGACATTAATTGACAAACTGAATTCCTCAAATTCTCTACATCATTATTATAATTTTCTTTTAATAAATTATCAGGATATACACATAATAAGAGAAAAAAACAATTTCTAAACTTCAATAAGTTTAATAAAATTATTAAAAAATAATAATTTAAGAAATAATAAAAAAAATTTAAATTTTAAACAGTTTTATATTTTTTTTTAATTATATCTAAAAACTTAATAAATTTTAATTGATTGAAATGTTAAAAAATGCCTGGTCGTTTTCCTTTCCAACTTTCGACCCTTCAATAAATTGCTGCTCGCTTTGATCAATTTCAATTTATGGTGCACAAATCACATGGGCGTCTGAGGTTTCATTATCAGAGAGGAGCTCCTGTGCAACTTGCTCCGTTCTCTCGATACTAACCTTTCAAGATTTATTCTGGTCAACTTGCCAGCCGACTGCATCTCGGGAGCCAGTCAGGAATGCAAATCGGCATTAGCATAAGGCTAAACAAGAAGTATCTCTTGCGCGCGCATGAAAAAAAAGAGAGCGACCCTGAGCGGGCAGATTAGATTATTTATTTTACAAAAAGTAAATAAGGAAAAAAATCATAACCAGTCTTATTAATAATTTAATCTGCTTAACGCAAGCTGCATTCCTTTTTATTACTAAGGTGCTCTCGTTTTCGTCTTGAAAGTCGAATATTATTCTGTTCACTGGAGGTGCGTAGGCTCTCCTTACACTATACCACATGCGTTTATAATATTCTAGATATTCTACATACGGCTCTCGCCGAACGTACGCGGTCTCTTTGATTTCGCCGCCCGGCACTGGATTTATTCTGAATACACAAAGAGATGCTGTGCCTTGTATGAAATAATGATATTCAAAATAAATGTATGCCAGTGGAGTACCTACAAGGGGCTTGCTCGATGTGTATAATAATTCATACACACATATTTATTCCTCTGTGTGAGGAGGAGGAGGAGGAGGATCTTTTGAGAGTCTCCGAAAAAAGAGATCGTGATTGATGGCGCCGATGAAAGGGAAGACGCGAGATGCACTCGGAGAGAGAAAGAAAATGGGCTTCGTGCACTTCTGACAGCAGCACTTGAAACAGCTGGGCTATATTAAAGGGATTATTGGAATTTGTTAAGAAAAAATTGAACTAATAATTCAATGGAATTCTTGAAGGATGAATAGAGAATTAGAAAAAAATAATTTGAGCTGTCAAGTTGGTGATTGCGGCTAAACGGTTTTGTTTTCCTTTCTAAACTTTTAATTTAACGGTGGCTCCTCGTCGGCATCTCAAAATACTTTCCTTATCACTTTGGCGCTGTTTAAGTAGCCGGAGCATTTAATTAAGCGGCGGCGCGCCAGATCCACAATAAAAATCTAAGTTGGGAGTGTGACAAAGGAGGCGAAAAATAAACAGCCATAAATCACGGAATTAACGATGCAGGTTTGTTGTGAGTGTGTGTTGTGAAAAAGCAGCGCACATATAAATTTATCCTCTAACTCTCGAGCGTAGTACCTGTATATGTATTTATGGCCGCGACTCGCCGTTTTATATTCCCGCCTGCAATAATTTACTCCCTTGGCCTTTTTTATTCTCTCCTGCTTGTCTTGCGGGCCGATCTTTCTCTGCTCTCGCCAGAGAGGAGAAGACGAAAACATACCTGAGAAACATCCTTTCCTTGTAACGAGAAGAAGTCCAGTTTAACGAGCCTCGCTTTTCTAATCTCGACTCCCTCATCATCCACATTTTATTCCGTCCGTTCTTGGGGAACCTTTATCGCGAAAAGCATCTCTGCTCTATCCGCTTTGGTCTTGTGTGTTTTGGTTTTTCGGATATTTCTAATATTATTTTTATCGCGAAATCTTCTATTTGGAATTCCAATTTGTTAATTTGCGTTCAACCGGTTTCCTCGGTTTTTCTCTTTTCAAATTCGGAAGCAATTGGCGCGTTGAAGCGACTCTAGATTTGCGTGGATCCAGCTGCCGATACGTGTGCATATGCTAAACAGTTTAGGCGCACAAAAAGCACTCGCCCATTATGCGTAATCTTCGGGCGCTTTTTATAGCCCAATAAAATCACATGTGTAAAAAATATCATCTCTGTCTCTAGTTAGAAGAAGTCGCGGCCGGATGAAATATTATCCATGGCTGGGCTAAATTGGGTGATAAAAATTCACATGGCCCATATATTTTATTAAATAAGCACAGCAGTAGCGTTTATTTAATTTTTTTTGTGCGGCCCGACGTAATTACCGCTATGGAGGAAAAAAATGAAAGGAGCGTCCCTTTTTGTGCTCCAGCAACTGCCCCTGGTGGTGGAAATTTAATTTATAACACATGTGTGATTTATATCATCAAATGCACGACGTTATTATTATCATTTTCATTCGCATGTGTCTGTGTTCCCAGCCGGCGGGAAACGGTTTTAATTCAACTCGTCGACACTGCAATTATCCTCCAATTAAAAAACGCACGCTTCCAATTAACGCCGAGTTTCCTCGAAGGAAATAATTGTCTTGCCAGTGGAGGAAACTGTGTTGACAAAAATCGCTCTATTTAAATCGACAGCACGGGCTGTTTTAATCACCGACGTGTCGCGGTGGCTCCATTATAAATCAAAACAAACATCAAAAGAATTACGGGGAGACAAATTTTTTGTCGCCGACGCGGACGGAGTGATCTTGCGAGTCAAATATTTTAATCATATCTGATGGGTAACATCTGTTTTGGGGAAGGGCGATGAGAAATTGAAGTGAGCTGCGCGGTCCTTGGCAGAAGCGAGAGGAGATCATTCTGTTCAGAAATGTGGTCAAAAATAGACGAGACCAAGAATGAGGAAAATTGAGAGCTTAAAAATTAAACGCAGATCAGAAAAAAGTTGAAATAAAATTAAGAAATGGGTCATGATAATTGTACCAAATTGAAATTTGTTATAATAATATAATAAGAAATCATTTTGAAATCAGAAGAAATTTCTGTTGAGTTTGAAGTGTTATAGTGATAAAATAAATAATCATAAAATACTTCTGCGATTTGAAGGTGTGCAAATTGGCTCATACTTCTTACCACTTATCACTGTGCCAAGCCAAATTGAAATCTAATCTGCGCCGATGGAATGCTTCAGATAGAATTATGTGGACCAGTGTAAATTTAAATATATAGAGAGAAGTTTAAGGTGTTGGGCGCTGCCGACCGTGGGCTCGTCTCAAATAAAATAATCCGAAAACGAATGCGAGCAGACAGTCGTAAACGAATCGGCGGGCGTCAAGTCAAAACAGCACCTCTCTCTGTGATATGGTGCGAGGTGGCCGCGCTTCAAACAATTTTATATCTCATTCAATTGGAGGGAATAAAATGTGCGAGCCGAGTGACAGCGACAAGTCTGTCGGCCGCGTGACAGATCGCTCGACTTCTGCTTGTGCCGGCTGGCGGTCCTGCTGATTGATCACCGGTCGCAGCCTCATGCCCAGCGTGGTGCCCGCTGCATACCTGTTGTGCTGGAATGAATTTTAAGTACATGCGCGGACGATGGATTTATATTATATCGGAGGCGAGCATCTCGTTTTTTTAAGCCCGGCAAGGTTATATGCGCTTGTTTCTTCATCCCGGCGAGGGTTGCTCTTTATTTATTTCTCGCGCGCGCGTGGATTTATTTTTATTTGTCGAGATGGAGCAGATTAATGAGAAAGACTGCAGGGTGTGACCGAACGGGTGGAATTTTTTGTTTTACACACGGGAAAAGTGAATATAAATATAGTCGTTCTGCTGCATCAATCCTCTCTTGTAGAACCTGAGAGACACTAACCAACTAAGAGGATTGGAAGATGCTGATTTTTATCCTCCTGCTTGTACAAACATTTGGTTTTTGTTCACACAAATGCATCAGGTTGTAGAAAAGGAAATTGTTTATTTGAAGAAAAATATCCTACAAGTTAATTAATCAGTTATAACAAAATCTATCAATAAAATAATTCTTTAGCAATTTTGTAGATTATTACTGTCAAAATTTTATATTTAAAAAAAAACCATATATATTTTATTTAAAATTAAAATTAAAAATATCTAGTATTTTTATACATTTATAACTTTTTTTGTATTTTTCTTATTAAAGCTAGAGTTAAGTGAAGTTTTAATTTAAAATAAACTAACAAACAAATTTTTGTGGGATAAAAACAAATATTATTTGCACACTTTCAGTGTTCAATTGTCTACATTATTAATAAATCTGTACTTGGCCTTGGATTTTCATGCTTCATTGTAATTATATTATATCAAACATAATTGATATTCCTAATATTGATCACTAGACCTTTGAACACTCTAACGCAGTCATAAAATTCATTCAATAAATCTGCAAAATTTTACTTACATAAATGAAACAAAACGCAGTTTGAAAAGGAAGTTTTAGTCAATGTCATATAATATGTCATTATAACAAAGAATCTTATAAAACATGATCGATTATAATACATACTGAACTAGAAATAATCTAATATTCTAGTAAAAAAAATTAATTTTACAATATTTATTTGTCTTTTTCTAGGTCTGCAAGCCGAGCTGTACTACATTCGAGACGGTGTCCTGAACCAGTACGCGTTGAAATTCAACGTGCCCATCCCGGCCAACATCTCCGAGCTGAACTTCACGTGGCGCAGCTTGGCGCCGAGACCGGTGAGTTTCGTTTGTCGTCGTCCCTGCCGCACGGCAGCTCCTCAGTCTTATCTCGAAATTTATTCATTAAACCTCCCCCGTTTGCGGGCTCGTCATCTCGCTTATCACACAATGCGCAGCTATTTTTCAAGCGTGGAGATAACGACAGGCAATACATACATAACCACGCGCGTCTCTTTTGTTACACTGTGATGGCTGAAATTTATATATCACGGCGCCGAGGGTGGAACAAAGAGCAGAGGAATTTCGTCCGTTATTGTATATGAAACGCGTTTTATCGAAGTTTTTGGTTTTGAATTTTACACTGCGTCTTCGGGGAGTGACTTGAGATTTTAAATGACAAAAGACGGTGCATTCCCCTCTCTATAGAACGGAAAAGGAAGGAGAAACTCTCACAGGAATTTTACTCCCTTGGGAAAAATTGCACTTTTCCTGTGTGATATAGCGGATGCAAATCCGCTCGATAGACTTCTGCGGGGAGAAAATTAAAAAATGGAGTTTTTTTTTAAATCTACTCTCGCAGGAAATCAAAATTGGAGAGGCCTGTCTCTCATATCTGCATATATGCAAAGCTCCACTGGTGTTAAATTTGAGCGCCCCGTCGACGTTTTAATTAATGAAAGTGACACCACCCTCGCTCTCGCAACTGACTCTCTCATTAAAACTGATGATTCTCAAAATCCAGCTGCCCGGCGTTCAATTCATCCCACATTGTCTCCGAGCGATTCCGGAATTAATCTCAGCGCCGATGACATCACCGACGCTCGTTAGCCGCCCCGAATCCGAGAGGAAAAAAACCACCCCCATCAAATAGATGGTTGCAACAAACGAGCCGATTCTTCTGCGTTCTGTTTGATCGCGCGTCGGGGCGGAGTAAATGATGCTGGTTTATTGGAAAGTGTGTACTTTTGCACCCCTGAGGCGGGGGTGCATTCTAATTGCACGGAAAGTGCTTTTCGAGTGTATAAGAAACGCCTCTGGCTGGAAAAGATACCAAACTCCCTTTCACTTTCTGCGTCTTTGTGCCGGAAAATTTGTTGCCAAATGCTGCGTTTCGAGAAAAGCTGTAGGAATTTCCATCCGAGCGCGCCTGTTTTTGCGAGACAAAGTTCGAGGAATAAATTGCACAGTGTCGACTCCCCTGCGTGCGCCTTTTAACTTCTAACAAGGTGCTGCGGGAGAGTCACCTTATCGCGTCAAATTCTGAATTGAATTAGTTCCGCTCGAGTTGCGCGCCTCGCGGCTCAAGCCGGTGGAAAAAGTTGATGCATCGAAGAGCAATATTTGATGCTCCGCGGCCGTGAGTCGCTTTTTGCCGCGGTAATTGCTTTGGTGGAAGCCGCCTGTGAAAATTGGACCCCATTCAATAGCGCTCTTCATACCAAAGAATAAGAGAGCTCAATACGTGCGTTGCGAGCCGTGCGGGTTTCCACTTCTTGTGGGAAAACTACAAAAGTGCACAGTGAGTCACTTTTTTTAATTTGCTTCGTTAGCAGAAATTTAATTCGCGAGGAGGGTGACAATTAATTAATTCCTGTTGTTTTGACCAATAATAAAATCGTGCTGATGGAAATAATAGCTTTTTATTAAATTATGAGCCGCACATTAATTTCTTTAATTTATTTTTTCCAATTAAATTCACAGTCGAACTCACTAATTACAATTTTTAATTACTTCTTGCCTGTTTAAGAATTTTCAAAGTGGAAGTAATTTGCCATTGTTGACCTCCGTTGTAATATGTGCATAAAAATTTTAACGTGGGGGAATTTGATTTATTTCTTACAGGAACTTTTTAATTAACGATCAGAGTTCTCGAAAATCAATTTTTAAAATATCTGAAACGCTTGAAGCAATAACCAAATTGGTCACACAGCGCTGCAAAATTGCGCAACGACACCCCGAAGACACTTCGCTGAACAACAAATCCATTAATCCAACATCAGTCCTCTTGAGAATCAACAGCTACTCCAAATGACGCTCGCAAGCAGTTCATTTTCCCAAAAGTTCGCCTCTTTGCAGCCGGGGGGTGGAAATTTCTATAATGGCCGCGATTTCCCAAGGGGTGCACCCAAATTTTGAGGGGTGGCAGCGGGCGGTGCGGATAATCAACACATACATACATGCTTGATCCCCGGCCGGCACCTTCTTTCCACATTTATCACCAAGTCTATTGTCGCAGAGAAAAATATTAACAATGCGCGACGCGAAATCCCCCGGCAGCAATAACGACGATTATTTTCCGGGATGAAGCCGTAAAAAGTTGCGCTCATAAAACCACCACCAAAGCTGCTGGACGTGTAAGAATAAATTATACATATATTCGGTACCCTTGTCGATTGTCAGTCCGTCAAAACATATTCATGACTTCACACGAACGAACAAGCCAAGTGATTTTCGTTTTTTGCTCCTCTCGCGCACAGGATGAATCATTTTTCTAATTTATTTTTACGCCCATGCGAGCCGCCGCGTGGAGGCAAAAAACATATTGAATTATTATTATTATGAGTGCCATTATCGGCGCTCGTATCTCGGCCGCGGTATGAAAATGAAAAACGGGCCAGAGCTGCGTACAGAGGCTTTATTTTGACTTGTGCCGCTGCCGAGCTAGATAATTTTATTCATTAAAATCTGGTGTATGAACGTGTTGATGTTTGACAGCTTTCCATCATCCGCTCTTTGTTGCCGCGTCAGTGTTGTTGTCCATTTTGGGAATGGCAAAAAATTTATAATAAAATTCATGATTTATCTTTCATTTCATTGGCCTTTTGCAGCTAAAAATTAACTTACATAAAAGTCGTAATATAGTTTAAAATTTAATAAATCTTGTTTTTTAATAATATAAATAAAATACTTTAAAATTATTATTGAACACATTCTGTTATTTTTTTCATTTAAGTTAGAATTCTGATATGTTTTAATAAAAAATTAATATTTTCCTTATCTCATCAAATTTATTTAAAGCGATTTAAGGAAAAATTAAAAAAATATATAATTAATTCTATCGCATTTACCCCTCAACATTGCATTTATCAACAATGATAATAAGTATTCGTCGCCTGGGAGTAAATTTATAGAATGTTAGTATTCGGTATCATTAAAAATCATAAATTTAGTCATATAATTATCCTTTATAATTACAAGAAAATGAATCAAGGATAAAGCGTGAATAACTATAACTTTCTGGCTTAATGAAATGTAAGGCATTCATTAGTAAAAGCGAACACTGTCCCATCAAGTGGCTGAATTACTTTCAATTTATTTTATGGAATAGCAATGGACTCAATTTTAAATAAATAAATAAAACAACTGCAAAGCCATTTTTCGCACACTGGCAAAATACTATGTAAGCGCCAATTTCCATAAACAAGCTGATAAAACGGTGTCGAGCAGCGGAATGTGTTGGGCCTCCTCGGCTGGCCGCATAATAACTTGATTGTCGGTCTGCTCCAGGATAGCGAAATACGAAATACCGCGCGGCTCGTTTCTTTCTCTCACAATGGCCGGCGCGAATTAAAGCCGGCGATCGGCTCTATCGGAGCGGCGTCTTTTCGCAAATAACGCGCAGACCCCCAACGGCGAGAGCAAACGTGTTGCCGCCGCCGCCACTCGCATTGTATCAATCATCGTCGCGTCCGCAAAGATGCTACTGCAGTTGCCAATTATTTCCATTGCGCTGTCACTTGTGATTAGCGCCAGCTTCGCCCTTTCAATTAACGCGAACGCGATAAGAGAGGCGCGAGATTTCGCTCGGCGAGCCGGATGGCGCAAAAAATTATCGCCTTTTCACCGAGTGCTGCTGGAATCTGGTTTCGCTCAGCGTATATATTCAAATCTGCTGGCCGAGCGGAGGTAATGAGTTTTATATTTATTTTTCAGCCTCATTAGCAACGTAATAAATTGCGCGCGCCTCATCCTCCTGCTACCTCTTTAGCGAGAATGGAATTCGCGAAATGTACTTTTGCGGCGTGTTTTATAAACTCGTCATATACCGACCAACTCATCGCCTTTGATGGTGGAGCTCGTGGGGCGCGAGCTTGTGATTTAATTAGTTTCAGCGAGTGCTCCGTTCTTTTTTGTAAAGAGGAGAGAGCGGAATTCATTTTTCGCACTTTTATGGATGTTGTTGCGAGTGTGGCATGTTGGGGAGTCAAGTGGAGGCAATCAACCTTGAAGTGGAAAAATTTAATGGAAATTTACTCATCAGAGACTTTTAATTTCATCAAAGGAGTTTTATGCAAATAAATATAATTATCAAATAAATTAAAAAAGAGCAAACATATACCTAATTTAATTTTTATTTAATTATTGGTACACATGGATAATATCTGAAATTTTCAAATCGCATTTTTGTCTCTTGGAAAAAATTGGGAATCTCGTTATCAGCTGAAGAATAAGAAAGGCTCGTGACTCATGTTGCCAAACAAAACCGGAGATCAGATCTGCCACATTTCTACACGATTTTCCTTCCAAATTGCATGCACCCCGCACATCAACCAAAGAATACTTCCGTGTCAGCACAAACGTGTACTTTTGGCCACGCTGCGATCGCAATCACCGCTCTTTCGTCGGCCGGTCGAAAAGTTGTGTCGGTCGCACATCAATCAAGCCGCAATCTAACACCACCCCTCGACACACCCCTCCTCCCGCGAGAGAGCCACCCCTGAACCGTATTAAAAATGTAGAGGCCAAATGAAAGCTCGCAGGGGATGCTGCGTATACAATAATCATAATAATTGCAGCAGCGCGCTACTTTCTATACTTCATCCTTTCGCCCCGACACCCTGGCAAATAGAAGTAAATTTCATTCGCCTCATCTTTTGTGTGCGAGGCATTTTCCTTCCAATTGAATGGAGTGAATTGAGAGCAGCCAGCCAACTCATTACGCTCGGCTGGGGGATAAACAATCCAGCTTGTATTTAACAGGCATCCCTGCCCTTGTGTGCCACGGCTGCCTCCCCGTGTTATATTATTCGGATTTCTTTTTTTTTATTTGCATTCGCCGTGTTTGCTGAAGTGCGTATATGTGTGCACACTACACGCACTGCAGCTCAGGCAGGCTTTTTAACACCTTTTGTGCCAACCGGTCGCGCAACGACTTCATCAGCTAATGCAAATAGGGGGTGCCGAAGGGGTGGTTTTTCGCACGGCCCTTTCTTTTTGTTAGCACCGGCGATTTGCATGCGAGTGAGTCGAGATGGGCGTGAAAACCGCGAGTGTCGACAGGAAGTTGGTGCTTTTTGACTGCTGCTTACATTCGTCCTGGTTGCATGAATTGCAAACGTGCCAGACGATTTTATTATTCAGCGGGGAGCAGTTAAAAATGGTAACTTTTACATTCACTGGCGCTTATAGAAGTGCTGAAATTGCTGGCGTTGAAATTTTTATACATTGTCCTTTTGTATATGCATCATTTCCATGGTGTAAAAAAATTGAATATATCATAAATTTTAAATTTATTTAGGATTTTACTAGCAATTTGATTTTCTATCACAAATTCCTATATCTATACAGACTGTGATTTGCAATCAACGAGAAAAATGAAGTTCATATATAATTTATTCGTTATTTAGTGAAGAAAGAAAAATGTTAAGAATTATCTAGGCTTACTATCTATTTGAATTTATTCATAAAAATGTTATACCAATTTGAATACTGTGCTGGCAAAACAAAACAAAAAAGCAATGAATTTTTCCCCAGCTTTAATTTATTAAAACGACGAAGGGGTGCTTAAGCCATAAATAAGTCTCACCACTCATCCTTCCTTCTCGACTCACTCGCGCAAAAGATGCAGCCGACAATGGGCGCGTCACACGATTTCCTGTAATTGAAAGATTTATTTGCCTAATCTTACCGGTGGCCATATAATTCGGAGGCACGGATGCGTGACACCCTCTATTCGGTGCCATTAAGCAGCGCCGCTTTTAAATAACACGCTCGCAGCCCTTTTATTTTGAATTAGTTCGGTGCTGCAGGCCTCGTTTCACCCTCCTCTTGGGGCACCGAGCACAATGCGCGCACGTAGCACATATTGAAAGTACGCGTGTCCATTGCACTCTGCAAATATATATGTACGTGCGTGAGTGTAGAGAAGATGGCAATTTTGAAATGCTAAGGGAGCACCCATGCATGTGCACTGCCCCAATATTAAGCTTCGTTGTCGACTACAAAACTCAGAGGCCCTACGCAGGGGCGAAATCAGACACGTGTAAAATTATTGCATAATTAAAATTTATAATTTTTTACTTCCAACATTTTTACACTAAAATATTAAAATTCATGTTTTTCAAAAGCTTGATTAAAATTTGAAAACTTTTTTTGATATTAAAATTCATCTAGCGAGCTTTTATTTTCTATTTCATTTTATTAAAAAAATTGAAGATATTAAAAGAGGGTGCGGGTCCCTCATCCATGGATTCCAAATTTAATCCAATCAGCTCAAAATTAAGCACCCTTATTCAAAAGCAGCAGTTTTATGAGTTTCGTATGCAATCAATCCTCACACTCAGCAAAGATATGGTAGCAAGTCAACTTTGTTGACTTAATGAAAAATGAATACACAATCCCCATGCAGAAGTTGATGGATTTTTCGCATAACATTGGCACCCCAGCTCTCATTCCCCGCTGGGCGCTTGTCAAAATACGCCACTGACTCAGCCGGCTGAAGGAAAATAATAACGCATGCATGCGGAGCAGGGCAGTTTAATACGCGCTTCCAAGAGACGCGACGCGTGTCTTTGTTTGCTTAAAGTGCTGTTTGCCAAACACACACCATTTGTGAGAAGTGCGCGCCGCCCAGAGTAATCCGCAGCGAACTGTTACTCCGCACCGAGAGAAGCTGCACGTCTTCATAATATTCACGCGAGAAATGTTTGTGCAGAGTCTGCGGTATTATTATTATCGTCATCTTCATTCCAAACTGTTTTGAGTGCACAAGCCAGGGATTATTATTGTTGCAGCAGAGAGCAAACTAACTAACTGGATGGGAGGAAATGCCACTGCGGAGTTTAGGGTGCAGATGTAATTAAATTTTGATTATTTCGTTACAGTAAGAGAAGCTCTCGAGCTTTATTGCTTTGCTAATAATGTTGAAAATTTAACCAAGTTTTAATAATCTTATCAAGAGTTTGGTAAAATTTGTTTCCAAATATGTTTTTGGCACCTATTTATTTTAAATAATTTGAAAACAAATCGGTTATGATCTTAATTATCTTTTAATTTTTTTTATTCCTAGTCTACCTGAAAATTAACAAACGACCGCAATTTAACGAATTCTAAAAAATTGTTCTAAATTTAAAAATATTTTACAATTTTTTTGTTATGAAAACAATTTTTACAATTTATTTACAAAGTTGGTTAGGATTTTGTAATTTAATTAAATTAATCTAAATTATTCATTTCTTGTTGGAAATTAAAAAAAAAACAAGTGTTAAATTTCTGTTAGACAAGTTTTAGAACGATAAACATTTATTACTACGTCCACCTATTTTTAAACTACGGCGTGGCAAGGCCCTGCATTAGCTTCAAAATGAATCGTCTACCGAAACGCAATAATTTTGGACATACATACAAAAGAGACAATTTACGTCGAAGGCACTGCTGGAGAAGTGACGTGAGCGTGCTTTGAGGTTAAAAAGCTTGAGGTGGAAAAAAGTTGTGACTCTCTCGCATTGCTGCTTTCACAAAAGCGGCAGTCTGGTATTCCGTTTAACGAGCCTCGCTCATTCCCTCTCTTTATTAGCCATAAATATCACCAACGAATTTTATAGGATTAATAAAAAAGCAGCAGACATGCAGCGCGCCGAGCTCTGCGTTTGCGGCTTGGAAAAACAGGTGCTCCTAACGACCGGCGCGCACCCCTCGCGCTTCACCCCGTCTGCGGCAAATGAATCATTCACTCGCCTATATAATTAATCCCTTCGCCGGACAATATTCCGCTGATTTCGGTCAGAATAGTAATGAGAGTGGCCATCACAACTTATAAGTCGGCGCACCCCCATGCACATTAAGTGGAAAGTAATAACATTTGCCGAGAGGCCGCATTCGCACTTCGTCCGAAGTAATTCCTTTCTGAGCCGGACATACCAAAATTCCTCTCAAAATCAAGCACGAATAGGGGAAGATCATGTGTTTGATGTCAGCAACCCGACGATTAACGGCAGACTCGAGGGTTGCATCCCTTAAAAATTCTGGAATTTGAGCTCGAAATTTACATTCAACTCGCAGCTGCCGGTTTTTTCCCGCCGCTTTAATTATAATTTAAAGCTCAATAACCCTGTGTGTGCAGTGAGGGGTGCGCCTTTTGATTCAATTACGCACACCTCGCGTGACGTTTTCAGGCCGAAGATTAAAATTTAATTGGCGAAAGCGGGGGTTGTTCCCCAAAAAAGAGGCTTTGTAGTCTGCCGCCGCACCGATCTGCAGGCGACGCGTGCAATATTTCAACTTATGTCTGCAATTTTCGAGTGTGTGCACGCCACGCACTCGAATAAATTGCACAAAAAGCCAAGCACACGCGGTTGGAAATGCACCCCTTTGTAGTTTCGTGTACCGCAGACGCACATATTCTATTACCCTCTCGCATTTAGCAAAAATATGAGCGAGATATGAATAAATAAAAGCATTAGGCGATAATAACTCATCCTGTTTTGCCGCGTGTGCCGGGTGACACAATAAAATAGCGTACAGATGAATTACTACGCCAGCTTTTATGTCTCGTGTCTGCCGGTATAGGGTGGTGCTGCAAAACGCGCGGTGAGAGATAAAATGCATTATTAGTGTTTGACAAAGAGAAATTTCCTGAGCCTGCTCACGTAGAAAAATACGTGAGCTTTTTGTAAGCAGCTGCAATTTTTTTTTTTTAAATTTAAAACAGAATAAAATTTTAATTGTAAATTAATGCGCAAAAAGTCAAAACTTGGCGGGGCGAAGTGATGAAGACACATCTCTGGCGAAAATCCAAACCCGCATGATGTGCCAAGCATGTATGAAAATCATAAAAACGTCGCCCAATTAATATTAATCAAACTTCTTCATGACGGCAGCTGCCGAATTTCAATAAGCACCACAGCTGCAATAAATTTCAATCGTCATAACTGTCTCCATATGTATGCGAATCTACATTTCAATTGCAAAACCAACAGAAAAAAATTACTGTCAAAAAAGGCCTTTTGATGGATGTGCCGGAATCGCCATAATTTATACAGCGCGTATCTACGAGTGTCCATCAGAGTGGGACAGGCAATTTTTTTCAGCGCTGCTGGCAGCCAACGTACTTGGCAAGTTCAATGACAACTTGATGTAGAGCTTTATTAAAAACAATGCGCCGCCTATTCTCCGAAAGGCCCACTGCTTGCCGGTCAACGTAAATTACCGTGAAAAAGGGCATGCCATGTGCGCTATTATAACGTGACAGATTGTTATTGATAGGTCGGAGTCAACTGGAATGAGCACCGGCATTATGCAGATGAAGTAATTACTCAATTAAAATGCACGCGATACTTAAAGTTGAAAGTTAAACGAAACGGAAAACTCGGGTGACACGCGTGCACCTCTGTCAAATTTACATTTTTTTTTATATATATACTGATACTTCCTGTTTGTTATTTCTGTTGATAAACATTTTGATATTCCCCTGTTTGAATTTAAATGAGTCAATTTTTCATTTTGTTTAATTTAAAGTTTGAAGCGAGACATTTGTTGTAAATTTTTATATTTATTTTTTTCCCGAAGGAGGCAAATCAATCTTGACGGCGTCTTGTATGTTGTTTTTCAAGTGTCGTGTTCTCGTTTGAATTTAAAAATGAGAGACGTCAGACTTACAAGCACGCGGCGTATTTCAAAACTGCCATATCAATAAACCCTTGCATCTTTTTCGAACAAGCTCGTTTCATTGTGTTCGGAAATGCAGAGTGCTTAAACACTTACATGGCGGACCAGCGGGGAGGATCATCAATGTCTGTCACACTTGAATTTGTCTATTTGTAAATGTTGTTTCTGCGGCGAAATAATGGACCGATCGTGCTGGCTTCATTATTGTCAAACGCCGGCTGCGCGAATTTCTCGCCCAGGGAAAAATTGCGCGACGTGAAAAGCGGGTTCTTTTCTTCGCTGCAGGAAGAGCTGAACAATAATGGCGCATAAAGGGTTGAGAAAGCGATCCTGATGGCCGAACAATGGCCGAGAGGCGTGAATACTTGACACGCAGCAGTCCTTCAGCCGGATAATTTACCCGCCAACATGAGGGTAGTCAAGTGAGAATTCCTGCACGCCAAAAATTTAAGATGAAGCTCTTTGAATGAATTCTGACAACATGCGGACAAAAGCAAATCTTTAACCACAATTTCTATGAAATTTCCACGCCATTTGTTGCTGTATTTATTTATTTTATTTTTATCCAAACAGAATTCTAGAATTTTCAAGAGAACTGCAAATTTATTCTTCTCTGACGCAAGCCCACGACGTTATTTTTTTATCTTTTTATTCATGGCACATCAAATGACGCGGGGTTTTTGTCCCCATTTGTCCGCATGATCAGCGTAAAAATGCAATTATTTTGCTTTTTCATCCATGCAGATGTTAGATAAACTCGTCTCGCCACTTATATGTTAAAATTTATTTACTTTTCTCACCATTTTTTGTGAGCTCAAGTCGCTCGGACGGCAGGCCAAGGGCTCTCGAGCAGGTGTCCGAGAGGAGCCTCGCCTGTCTGTCACCTCCAGAAAGTCTCACAATTTCCTCAAGTACTTTTCAGCACACGGCAAAAGGGAACAAGAGCTGCTTGTTTTCTCTCACGTATATTTTTCCTATTGCTGAGTCATGATAAAATATGAAATAGCAGCGCAGCAGACTCTTCAGGAGCTTCTCCTTTCCAAGAGGAGTGCGTGCGCGTTTTGATAATGAGAAAAATCTAACCAGCGTTTTTCCTCCGTTTATAATGGGGGTCGTGCTGATCCATAAAATAAATACAATATTCCACGCTCGATGATGCAATAACAACAACACGCCGGCAATCAACCTCTTCTCGCAAGAAGTGCACCACAAAAGCCGGCGATTCTTGGGCAGTGTAATCACCCAGAGCTGGGCCGCTTTTGTGAGCAAATATAAATAAATATGTGCGCGCAACGTCGGAAAATTATTTTCTGCTGCGTCAGTTCGCGGCTCGTGATCGCCGCCGTGATGGAGGCGATTTTGATGAAAATGCTAATTCCGGCGGTGTGAGAGAGAACGCCGTTCCACCAGGCTGCCTTGGCGATTGTCCGGTCGCTTCTCGGAACTGCGATTGTGCGAAAATGAGCCCAGCACACGGCTCTTGTTATCGTGGCGGCGTTAATTACCGCAGAGGATTGAGCGATGGCTCTATTTTGCTCAAACTGACACTTGCCTGCCAACTGCTATGGTGACACAATGGATGCGATAAGTGGGTGCCACTGAGGCTTGGCATTCAAAGAAAACAGAGAACATGACCGATATGAATGAGTTTGCTAATAATTTCTAGGAAACATTTAGGCGAAATTGTCTGATGAGTGACGCATTTTCTTTTTTTTAATACTCAAAAATTGATAAAATAAAATTATATTCTAATAAAAAAATAGATTTTCTGCTGATTTAAAGTAAAAAATTATTGATAATGATTACTGTACTAAAAAGTTAGAAATATTAATTCTGCTGAAGCATCTTTTGGATTTTTCTAAATAATTAAAAAAATTTTTAAAAAAAAATTAACTTTTGGAACTTCTTTCTCACGCTTGTAATTTGTTCTCAAAATTTGCATCGTTATCTTTAATTTCTTCAGCTTTCAAAATTATTATTATTTATCTTATCTTTTTCCCGTCTAAAAGAGAATCTCGAATCCCTGACGCCGCAATGATGAATATTCCATGCGCTTTTTATGCCTAGAAATAAAAAGTAACAGTTCTAGGGTATAGTTAAAGTGTTCCGAGAGGCAATAAAGAGCAAATTCCTTTTTGTTTAATGGCTCATTCAAAGCGAAGATGTATGCGCATTTAATTAGAAACACAAACCGCGCCGGCATTAATTCCGAATCAGCTCTTTTGTTTATGCTATTACGGTCTGTCAAACGACGCACGAGCCGCGTGATAATAAATAAAATTTTCCCATCGGTGCAGCAACCGACGCGTCCGAATAACACAAATGACTCCGCCGGGTAGTGAGCGGGGAGTGCATCACGACGAGAAGGAAATAAAATTCCACGCACGCTGTGCGGCCCGGCGTTTGTTGTTTATTAATTGTTGGGAACCGAAGGGTTGAGAAAAAAGAGCGTGCGGAATTCAAATAGAAAAACAGAAACCCAACACTTGACAGTTTTACGCAATGACGTTTATTAATTTTACAAGCAGAATTTCTCGGCGGCGGACATAAATTTCGCAGTAAAAAGATCAGAAACACTGATCTCTCGGCGGCTAACAAGAACCTCACCTGCGCATCTCGGGTTACTCGCCTGCGCGCCTTCAAGGTTGTGGCTCAACATTGGAGAAAAATATCGAATGTAAAAAAAACGAGTAATAATCTCAAGTAACATATACGCGTCTTTCTCTTTCCTCTCTCTCACTCGACCACAAATCAAAAAGTACAAAAAAAGGGCTGAGAAACAACAACAGCAATCGGTCTTTGTGGCTTTTCCGTCGAAAAAAGTCGGGTCCAGCTTTTCGCCTCAAAGTCTGGCTGACACAAAACATATACAAAAGCCACGAGAGACGTTTCAAATTCCAGACCGACCGCAGAGGAAAGAAAGTGGTAAAAATTTGGTTTAGGGATTGAGTGATACCCAGACCTGTCGAACGAACTTTGGGTTGAGTGCCTGAAATGGAGACATTTCGCGGTCGAAAGGGTGAAAGGAGATTTGAATTCGAGTCACATACGAAAAATTGTGCTTCTGCGAAGAGCACTTTTCTCCTGAGCACCCACCTTTTTTCAGAGATTCCGTGAGTAAAATACATTTATTTCTGGTGATTTACGGCCGTGCTTGGAATGGTAAAAAATGAAGTCATTCTTTTTTCCTCTCATATTTACACAGCGCTTGTGTCACAAAAGCACGATTACCATAATTTTCCACCGTCGCGCTACCCGGAATGAAAGGACCATGTTGAGAAAGAAGAGTCTCTCCTTTGAAAAATATTGAAAAAAGCAGCAGGTCGAGATGTTTGCCTTTAGGAAAATGCGATATTGAGTCGAGATATTTTTGGTTGTTTGCTCTGTGGAGGCAGCGAGAAACCCTCGACGTCTCTTCAGCGCTCCCACACCTAGCGTGTATCGATTGTTGCGCCCATTTATCTTGTCACTTCGAATTACGAGGGTCATCTCTTCGTCGTGAGGTGTTCCTCCTGAGAGTAAATACACACGAGGAGATTTCCCGTACATTTCATTGTCACGCTCCGGCTGCTGATGAAAATCGCCCACTTTTATTTCAAACTGCTTGACACCTCTACGAGATAAACCTGTTGCTTGCTGGAGAGGTGAAAGATGCCAATCATTATTATAAAACGCAAACAATTATTATTTAAAGTTTCAGTTTAACTATATTTCTTTTTTCATAATAAAAATTGTAATTTTGTATATACTTAATATAATATTTCTTTACAAACTTTACTTCATTTAAAAAAAAGTAATTATTTCTTTTATTTATTGCTGCCATGTTATCGCCTTAGCTATCTATATTAAACAACATTATTTGTATTTTAATGAAAGTCAAAGTATAAAATTGTTCACTTTAGATATATAGGAAGGTATTAACTTTTAATTTAAATATTATAAATATACAGTCGATTGTATTTTCCTCCATATTAATGCCAAGTTTTAGTAGAAATGCATCTGCACGAGCTCCTTCTAGTTTTTTTTATTTATTTATTAATTTTTTACAAATTTAATTTAGTCTGTAGAAAAATCAGTCTTTCCATCTACTGTTGAATTCTTTACTATCATATTTACTTTTCAAAATATTGATTGATTTGAAAAATTGATTAAATTTTGCTTGAATATTTTTTTTTTGTGGGATGAGAGAAACTGCTAAAACACATTTCATTTATACGATTGTGTTGCTTCACATTGAGTGTACGTATTACCACCCGACACCAGATGTGCTGAATAAAAGTATGCATCAAAACGAATAATACATTGTATTGGACCGAGAAAGGAATCTCATTACAATTTAACACACATACACGCGCGAAGGAATGCCTAGTCAGAGAGAGAGAAAGAAAGAAAGAAAAAGATAAAAGGCGTGCATAGTGTGGTCCAGAACTCCAGAGCAGCCAGCGCTATTCATCGAGCTGCGGTAGCCCAAGGAGGAAAAAATGTATCAAAATCTAATTTAAACTGAAATAAATTGTGTTCCATCGGAAAGAAAGGGGCCCAGGGGGAAAAAAGAGTTGTCTCACGACGAAAAGGATTCCGTGGTGCTGCAGCTTTTTAGTGCACGTTGTTAGCGACACAATGTGTGTGGATAAGAGACGTGCCGCTCTGTTGGGCCCGCGATAAGATGCACCGTCACTGTGCCGCCGCAGCACGGCCAGCCAGGCCCTTTTCCGATGATAATTAAACATGCTGCCGGTACTGCCAGAGGCTCAATCACCGCATGGCCGAAAAATCGCTCAGCGGAACTGACAGGGCGACACTGCCGCCTCGTCGTTCGATACAAATACATTGGCAAGGAAAATCCCGAATCAGTCGCGCGTGTCGACAAAAAAGTCAACTCGATGGCGACAAAAATTCAGGATATCCTTCAAGCAGGAAGATGAAAAAAAATGAATTACTTGTACTTGTTATAATCATTTAAATTAATTTTTTTTTTGCAAGCAAAAAAAACTATAATGATTTAAGAAAACATAATTTAAAAAAATTCAAATTAAACAATCCTTTTTTTTTTAAATATTACAGTATTTTTTACTCCAACTACTAATTTAAAGAACACGGAAATATGAATTTTTTAAATTCTGATTTACTTTTAAAATTCAAAGGAAATTTCTATAATTTAATTTATTTTAATTCCATTTTTTAAATAGTTATTTATCCTCTCCAGCACTCTCCAGCAGTACAAAGAAAAAAACTAATCTAATTACTTCACTTTTTGTTCGCCGTGGGAAGGAAAGGGTTGAGCCTCTGCCGTCGATCGACTTATTTTATCTGATGTGCAGGTGGATCTTGATGGTCTCTATGCTGCATCTTGAAATTGAGTTCCCATTCCAGCAGCACAAAATCACGCCTTTTTTCTTCTAATCCCAAGCCTTCGGGAAAAAAGTGCCCGATGGGAAACTCGCGAGTAAAAAGAAGTGATATGTTTGTCATTGCTGAAGATTTCCGAACATATAATTTGGTGTGGCAAAGGAGTAAAAAATAAATCACACCTGTGCGATCGAAGACAAGCATGATCCGTTTCGGATTTTTCGTTTTTACGCCGGGTGGCAAAAAAAAAGAGACGAGCCGTCAATGCACTATGCAAAGTAGCTGGAATGATAATGAGATCAACTAACAAGCAGGCAAAACAAATTTCAAAACCGGTCAGTCGATAATTCTCAGAAGAATGGAGAGTTGAGTGAAGAAAAAAAATCGTCTGCCTAATAATTCCAAAGTCAAACATCGAGCCAGCAAGGAGCGATAATGAAAATAAAGCTCAACATTTTGACACGTTTGACACCTCTCAAGAGTCTGCCGTGATAAAACGGCGCGTAATCTTTGCCAGACAAAAACGACGGACGTTTTCCTCCGATTTCTCAGCACCTTTGAGAAGTGATAAAAATCCGAAAAGCTTCCTGTATTAAAAATTGCTGCCTCGCACTTCTTTCATATAAAAAAGGGCTGTCATTTCTGATGTGTCAATATATAAATAAATTCTGAGCAACACAGCGACCAAACAAGAAGCTCCACGTTTGTGATAAGTGCTCCGAGATAAGCGCTGAGTTTTTTTAGAAACTGCTTTTTCGCCGGAGCTATGGAGTTGGTTAACGGGCAGGCCAACAGTCGGACGGTTGGTTGGGTTTTCTTCTCCTGAGTAAATATGTACATACACGAATATAAATTAATTCGACAAGCGCGCGGTGTGACAGGGCGGGTAGAAATTTCGTGTTTGACACTAGTTCTCGATAACCTACTTTAATGGATTCGTGCTCTGCTCAAGTGGAAAATTGCTGTTGAATATTTAAAAACACGTACCCCTTTATCTATGTACTGGACATAAAACCGCGCGTCTTAATTAATTTAAAATTTATATTCATTGTATATATTTACTTTTTTGTCCCTATCAACTAGCTATTTAATTAGCACCAGACGAGTCTTTAAGCTCAACCAGCGTCGTGTCTTTGATTTGGAAATTGATTATGTGCGTCGTTGGCCGAATGCGGAATAAATTTATAATAATTTAATCCGGCGTCGCTTGTGTGTGCTGTTGGGATTATAATTTAAGAGCAAGTGTCGTGTTTTGAGCAGGAAGGCCGACGAGAGGGCACCCAAGTACCATAAAGTATTCGCGTGGAATCGCATTCGCCTCGGCCGGGGCACTTGATTAGCATTCCGGGGAGGATTAAATAATTGAATATAAAAAAGCGTACACCCGGCGGATCTCCGTTGGGCTAATTGACAGCTGCGGCGAAAAAGTGGCTGTGCCATTTTGCATTATTTTTTTTTGGGGCAGTGAACAAAACTGGCCGCATGTAACTCGCGCGGCACAGAAATGATGGAATCGATAAGTTTTTAATTTATTTGGCTACAAGTCGAGTTAACACCCGGTGGTGTTCTCGTTAAAAAGCAGCAGCCGAGAGTAGGCGGTTTATCTCCAATCTTAGGACGGACATTCTCTCTGTCCCTGCGCGCCGAGACTTCTTTTTATGTAAAGAGAGGTGGTTGTGGTTACTTTTGTCACCCACCGGCTATACATCACCAAGCGTGTCAGATAGTGGGAGTCTGATAAGCATGCTTTTTTTACATGTGCGGTCAAGACCAAAAAAATGGAGGTTTAGATAAATTCTATATATATATTTTCTATAATCAACTTAAAATTGGCTTTTATGAATATCACCTATTTATTAAAATTAACATAATGTAATTAAAGCGATATTTCTTTTCTTATTTAAATTTTTAAAACACATTTTAGTAATATGAACAAGAAGTAAAACATGTGTTTCTTTTATAAATATAAAACTGCATAATGTTTTTTGAATTTGTCCAATTTTTATAATTATTAATTTATTATTTATTACCAAGGCTCATTGCAGTATTATTAATTAATGAGATTCACTTATTAGACTTAAGTAGACATTACTCATCATTAGTTATACATTTGTCATTGATGATAACTTTTCCTATGCAAAGTAAAGAAGCAATGAATTTTAACAATAGTAATACAAAATTTTAAAAACAATTATTGTACTGCAGTGACAACAATGAAGCATCGTTAATTCTGTAAAGTCAGTTACTTGTCTTTAAGAATTAAAAAATTAGATTTATTATAAATTGATATAGCTCCTTAAAATTGAAAAACTACTGTGCCAATCGTGACTCCATATTAACAAGAATGATCATTAATTTTTTATGTCATAATAATGCGGTAAAAATAATAATTTATGAAATTAAAAGCTTAATAAGTAAAATTTAATGCTCTTTTTCATAATTTTGTCTGCGTACATATATATGCAGTTCTCAAGACTCGTAAATTACTCTTGCTAATGACGACCAACTGAGTGATGGCCGCAGTTTTTTCTGCTGGCCCCGCACACGAAATTCAACCTGCCGCCGTTGTTGCAGTAATAATGGCTGGTGAATGATGAGTTATTAAACGACGCTTAATGTTTATTTTATGGTTCACGTGTATAGCTTATACGTATACGTGCACCTTGACAGATCGCTCAAATGAGTCGGGGGTTTTGTGCCGCCGCGCATTTCATCTCTCGCTCGCTTTGACTTTACTCCACGCCGTGCGCACACAAAGGGGCATTCATTACGTCTATTTGAGAATGGACCGAGAAAGGAAAAAAAATCATCATCTGTGCGACATCAGCGCAAATCTGCCGGCACACCACAATTGATAATGGCCCAGGGAGATGGTTAAAAAGCAGTTTGCGTCGAAGGAAAATTGATACTAATAAGCGAATTCTGTGAAATGTCCGCCACGAAATTATGACAGCACTTTTTCGCTAATTTTTTCCTCCAACAAAAAAAAATATAAATTCTGATGTTTAATTTGTTTCACATTTGACGAGGCAGTTTTTCAACTCAAAAACAACGAAATCTCATAAATCTCAAATACATGACGCATAATTGAATTTTTATTAATCAAACACATCAGATTTCCATTTTGACCTTTCCGCGCGATGAACCCCGGCGGAGATTCAATTTTTCCAAGCCGTCCCACGCATCTCGAATCAGAATAATATCACACAGTCGTGACCGTCAAGCACCTTTGCCTGCCTGCGTCCAAACAAACCGGCCCCTTGCGCTGAACAAACAGCCCACATAACATATTCAAATGAATATATGCAGCTCTCGGCGGGCCGCTGCGTGTGAATAAAGTGTGAGTGGACCGGCAGCATTTAAAATATACAGCAGCAGAACAGGGACTGTATTTTTATTCAGCAGTCACAAAATAAATGCGGCTGTCCAAACATCACACCCCACGAGGGTCTCCATCACACCTCCGCTTATTTTTTCAGATCGGCGCGCACCTGGATCTTTTCACGAACGAGAGCCCGCTTCTTGAAAATCCGAGCGAATTGAATTAAATCGTGACGTCACCCTCGCGATCCACAGTCATGCTGCACTTCGGAGAACTATTTTTTCTTTTTTCAATAATCGCTCGAGCTGAATGAGTAATTATATGCGCAAAGGCTCGAAGTGACGAGGCGTGAAATATAGACTCGAAAGCAATTGTGCTCGTTTTTCGAGGGCGGCGGGTGGTAATTGTGATTGATCGAGTGCACACTCACACTATATTATATTTGACGTCTCGATTCGTGATTTGCGCGTCTATGACGAGTCCCAGGGTGGTCCCCTTTTTGACATCTGCTTCCTTCTTTGAGAGTTCTCGCCAATTGAGCCGGGTCACAGAGTCAAATAGATGGCTCGAAGTTTATTCCCAAGTGCTCTGCCAAAACAAAGTGCTTAATTTAAGATGATTTATGCGGGCGAGTTTCTCTCATTATTCTCTCCATCGTCACATTAATTCCAACATAAATATTTTTTATTTTACAACCGACGAAGTAAAATTTATATTCAATGTATTTGTTTTACGATGTTTCAGCTGCCGTATGTGATTTCCGTTGATGTGTCCAACCAGTCGGCGCTGCTTCCTCCGCAGTCCAACATTTCAATGGTCGGCTTTGTGCCTACCCAGATTCAGACTTTCAAAATTGTGCTGCCCTGCAATGGACTCATGGACGCTGAAGTTGACGTCAACATTTCCATCAACGTCACTCTGGAGAGGAGAAATGTCACCGCTGTCACCCTCAAGAGGCGGAAAATTTGCCTGAAACGTAAGCCTAGACTTTTTTTTAATAAAAGCTCAGTGAACTTTTTAAGAAGGTTTCCTAAAAGAGAAAGCTTTAAATTATCCTTCTAAAAATAAACTTTTTAAAATTATTAAAAAATAATCATGCTAAATAAATTTATTGTAAATTCATTTTTTATGTTTTTGTGCAGGTCCATCGGCCGTCATTCCAGACAGCGACTCTTCAAAACGAACCCCTCAGGTCTTCTCTGTGCACCAGAGTGGTGTCATGGTGGACACCACGCCAGAGGTGTCCGAGTCTGAGAGCGACAGCGCCCTGTACGCCGCCGTTGGGTGTGCTTGTGCCCTGCTGGCCATTCTGGCGCTGCTTTCGTCCGCCTGCTGCGCCAGGAACAGACACAAGGCCAGACGACAGGATGTCATTCAGTAAGCACTGAAATGCTGAAACAACACTTAATTTACTGCGCGGTCCAATTCCATGCGCTTCCTGCCTTTTGCAGGAATTTTTATTCATTAAAGTCTGACGCGAATTTCCCGTCAAAAATCTAAATGAAAATAAATCACAAAACTTTGTGTTCAAAAATAAAAAAATTGAAAATGAAATTTGTAACTTATCTGATTATTTTCTTCTTAATTGTTGCAGTGATTCACGCATGGTTGCAAATTCCCAACTGACCGGCCCCCTGCTGCACCCCAACGCCTACATGCTGCCGCCCCCTGTGATGCCGACACCTACCCCCAACAACTTCCACCACGGCGCCCCTATCATCGCCCCAGCAGGATCCAGCTCTGCCAAGTCGGCCGCCAGCAGCTACGCTAGTTTTTCTTCCCGACGGCAACCTTCAAGGCACCACGAATCTGCACACTCTGTCCTTGGTGGCGCTGCCTCGGCCGCATCGGTCTGCCAGGCGCCATCCATCATTACGAGCAGGGATGACCGGACGCATGATTTGCATGAGAGAATCGTAGAACTCACAATCCAAAGGTAAATTGTATTGCATTAGAATAATTAATAAAAATAAATGCATAAAAATTTATATATTTTAGAAATATGATATATAATTTCTTAACTTTTTTTTAAATCAGCGATTTAAATATTAAATATTTGCAGGTGTCGAGTTCGACTGCAAAGTGTGGTGCAAGAAGGAACCTTTGGCCGGGTGTACCTGGGCTCTTATGCTGACTCTCATACCATGGAGGAGGAAGAGGTCATTGTAAAGACAGTGGCTGACCATGCGTCACAAGTTCAAGTGTCCTTGCTCCTGCAGGAGGGCATGTCAATGTACGCCCTGATGCACCCCAATCTCCTTGCAGTCAGAGGGGTGTCCATCGAGGACCACACAGCTCCCTTCCTCATATACCCTTACAAGGGTTACACAAATCTCAAGAGGTAAAATCAAAATTTAATTTTTTAAATTTGTCTAAAAAAAATTCTGTTTTTCAGGTTCCTACTTCAGTGTCGGCAGTGCAATGGCGAGGGCGGCATGTCCCACTCGCTGACCACTCAGCAGCTGGTAGACATGGCTCTCCAAATCAACGCTGGTCTGCACTATCTGCACAGAAAGCAGATCATCCACAAGGATATTGCCGCGCGAAACTGCGTGGTTGATAGCAGCCTAAGAATTCAAATAGCAGACAACGCTCTGGCCAGAGATCTCTTCCCCATGGATTACCACTGTTTGGGCGACAACGAGAACCGGCCCGTCAAGTGGATGGCCCCGGAGGCCTTGACTCATCATGAGTTCACAACCAAGTCTGATGTGGTAAGAATATAATTTTTTATAATAATGTCCAAAATGTATTTAAATAATTAATTTTTTTTGCGGATTTTTTTTTAATTAAACAGAATTAAATTAATTCAAAACTTTATCTTCAGTGGGCGTATGGAGTTTTGCTATGGGAACTTGCCACACTAGCGCAGCAACCCTATGCAGAGGTTGATCCCTTTGAGATGGCTGATTATCTGAGAAACGGCTACAGACTCATCCAACCGGTGAATTGTCCAGATGAACTGTAAGTTTGTCATTAAAATCTCGTTGAAGCAATAATGTAATTATTTTTTGCTCTTAAGGTTTGGAACAATGGCCTACTGCTGGTCAACTAGTCCGAAGGAAAGACCAACAGCTCCTCAGCTTGACTACTGCTTGCAGACCTTGTACAATCAACTCAACAGATTTGTGTAATCTTTGAACTCTTCTTTGACTTTGCAATTAGCAAAAAGCTGTCCTACACTGAAGTCATAGTTCTGTGAAATGTGTGCGCATCTCTGACGACTGCTCTTTTACATCACGGAAGAAGAAGAGACAAAGAGAAACCCTCAGCGCGCATTTATTGTAAGATAGTTCACACAAACAATTATGTTTAATCAAAAGTCGATATTATCAGAGTTATTTATTGTGTCAATAATGAGAGCTTGTGTACATATACCCTTGTAAAAAATGTATTTTCATGTTGGTATTCAGAGTGATGATGATTTTTGTACGGCTCTATACGAATCTACCAAGAGAGATAAAATAAACAAATGGATTTAAAGAAAACGAATAAAAAGGTCTTTGATTAAAAATTAAATGCACACAAAAAGTCGTAAATTATTTCACAACTAGTTTAATTTATTTGCCACGCCTACAATCACACTTATCAAAACCTCATTTAATAGAAGAAAAACAATGTGTATTTAGGCTTGTATTTGATTGCCACACACATTTTCCAAACATAACGCCATCAACTAAAAATCAAAAGTATACATTTAATGGACGCGATTATATTAGCCCTTGTTCATTTTGTTTTACTACGCAAAAATTATTTCCATGAACTGAAATTCATTTTTCCCAACATCTTCCATAACTTCAAATTATCAATAAGGGGCAAGCACATAGATTACAACATTATTTTTTACAATTTCAGAGATTGCTCTAAAGACAGCAAGCATAGAAAAGTTAGATGGAGAGGAAAAAGTATTTTATTTACAATAAGCGCACTGCAGACTGCCTCACTCAGTACATATCCTGAATGTACAAGAAATTAGACAACGTGCATCTTGACCAGGCAGCCCGAGAGCTTGAAATCTAGCTACGGTGAGTGCAATTTGGTGCGTCACAGCGAGTGGATTGAAAATGGTGCACAATCAAGAGAGAGTAACTGGAACCAAAGCAAGGGCCACCTCCGTCGGCCTCGCGGGTCGCGTCACTGAGGGGCTCTTCTACAAACTACGGATCAAGCAGATACCGAGTAGAGAAAGTCCAGTCTATCATACAACAACAGGCAGTCATGGCTGGTCACTGACCCGGCGCCGCTCATGGCTGTCGGCGCCAGGGATGTCACTCTCCTACTACAAGAGTTTTGGTTTAAAAGTATTTTAAATACGTTGCTACTGATTATATGCAAAAGTCTCTCTGGGCTTGATGACGTCTCAAAGATGAGCCAATGTTGAAAAAAGACGTTAATTTTGTATTGGCAGAATTTCTGCGAAACTGGTCAAACTCTCTTTTACAAAAATTCTTATGTAAACACTTCTTTGCTGGTCGCATAGTTACAATTACATTTATTTTGCTTGTTCTTAAAAGAGAGCTGAATTTGTAAATTAATTTGAAATTTGAATACACCCATGTTTTGCAAAAACAAATAGATTAAAGACTCAATTTTATATTTTATTTTTTTCAAGTCTATTCAATCATGCAGGGCAGCAATTTGCTGACCTTGCTGAAATTTTTGTTTTAAATCATTGCATATCAAATGATCATCATTAAAATCTAGTTGCACAAAAATATCCTTTTCACAGCTTTGCTTGGCAGTTTTCATTCCTCCCTTCCCTATCCTGTTTGGTATTATGATTGTTATGTGTTTTTTTTTATGGCGAGGTGCTTTAAAATACTTTTAAAAGTGGCTACTTTTTTAATCCGTCACCTCATTATTTTTCCATTTTTTTTTTTCAACAATTCATAAAATAATGGTTTTAAAAAGATGTCAATGTGAATTTTTGTTTTGCATATGCGCATGGCCAATTCAAGTCGTGTAGTGATTTGTGTTTTAAAAACAAAAAGCTTAAAAGTTTAAAATCAAGTTTATCCAGCAGTTTGCTAGGCAATGTCTGCTGCCTTCCCTTATCAAATTACTAAAGAGATATTTAATTGTTAGCTGAAAATCTGCAGACATTGGCGAAATTCGCAATATTTACAATTAAGCATTTGATTGCAAAAAAAACCTAAAATAATTGATTGCGGAGATAATATTTAAGCAATAGTTAATGAATAAATTCTTTGTGCTTGTCCCTTACAATCCAAAAATATCTATTCCAATACAAAAATGAATTTCAGTTCATTGGCGCTCACGAACATTAGACAAATTTATAGAACTTGTGGCATGGATACGATACATCAAAAGTATTTGAAACAACAAGTGAAAATGAAATAACTTATTTTGCTTATTTCTAATATTTAAGACTTTCTTATTATCATCTTAACCAACCACCATATTCTAAGAAATTTTCTATTTTGTAGTTAAGTTAATCATTTTTTTCTCACAATGCTACAAGTGCATATTATACTACTGTAAAAAATATTGATCGTGGAGAGGAAAACTTAAATGAGAGGAGGTAGAATTTGAGAAGGATTGCTTGGATTACATGAAGGTAACAGTGAGATAAATTTATCGACACGGTGAAGAGTTAGTTATTATACTTTTAAGAAGAGTGATTGTAACCTTACAAACCATTACAACTATTTCTTACCTCTAAATTTTGACAAGAAAGCATGGCACAAATCAATCAAGTACTCACAACACTGATTACGTGATGACGGTTGGTTTTGAGCGGCCCGTGAAGTGCTCAAGACGAGAAAGCTGCAACGCAATTTCAACTAGAGGACCCAGCATTACCTATAAATTTATATAAATTTGTGCCATTTTGAAAAGCTTCTTACTAAGAAAATTCCTACCTCAGCAGCCAATGAGTGTTTTGAGCTGTCCGACTCGTAACTGTCGATGTAAAGACGAACGGTGGCACCAGCACTGCCGGTTCCACTCAGGCGATAGATCACCCTTGAGCCATCTGAGAACAGCACTCGGATTCCCTAAAATATTTAATTAGTTTCATTTTCTATCTAAAGAATTTTTTATCTACCTGGCCCTTTGCAACGCTTTTGTCAATGGGGTCGGTATACTCGAAGTTGTCCCCTGTGGCCACAGTGTAGATTTTGCCGGAGGAAGGGGCTGTGAGTTGAGTTCCAATAAATGAGGCTTCTTTCACTTTTGCCTCCAACTCGGACATCATTTTATTGCAGGGGTCCGACTCACAACCTTCGTAGTCATATCTAAACGGAAGTTGCTTTATAATTAAAGTGATAATTCCTTTTGAGAAATTATTACCTGGTAAAGAAATTTCTGCCGAACTTGGCCCAGTGTTGATTTAAGAGTTGTTCGACACCAAGACTAGTGTGCGCCAAAACTGAGAGCCAAGCAAGCACAGCCCAAATACCGTCTTTTTCTCGGATGTGATCAGAACCGGTACTAAAAAAGCAAATTAAATTTTAATTTCAGAAATTTACAAATTAAGGTAAAAAAATATACCCAAAGCTTTCTTCTCCACAGAGGGACAACCTGCCAGCATCCATTAAATTACCAAAATACTTCCAGCCAGTTGGAACTTCGAAGAATTCTTTTCCAGTTTCCTTTGCAACCCTAAATTGATATTTAATAAGTTATGGATTAAATAAATTAGATTTGTCCAAATACCTGTCAACTGCTGCAGCTGTGGGCATACTTCTAGCATAGCCTCGGACTCCTGTCTTCTTGAAGTATGGAATGCATTCAAGGTTTGCTGCCAGGACTGCCAAAGAGTCAGATGGAGTGACAAAGAACGCCTTTTCTCCCAAGATCATGTTTCGATCCTGAAAATAATTTGCATTTAAAAAAACTATTTTTTTTTAAAAAAGTTTGCTTTTCTCACTCCGTCTCCATCAAATGCAGCACCTAAGTGATGGTTTCCTTCGGCCATTGCCTTTACCAAATCTGCAGCATAGGTCAAGTTGGGGTCAGGGTGATGACCCCCAAAATCTTCCAGCGGGGTGGTGTTGACGCAACAGTCGTCGCCAGCACCTAACTCGTCAACAAAGATGCGTCGAACATAGGGGCCAGTTACTGAAAAACGTTTACAAGTTTAATATCCGCAATATTCAGAATTTAAAATGTTTCAATTTTTTTTTACCTCCATGCATTGAATTCAGCAGCAGTTTAAAAGGTTTTCCTGAGGAGCCACTGAGCAAACTTTTTATTGAAGCAAAGTCAAAGATCTCTTTCATCAGCTGAAGGTAGTCGGCTACAGAGTCAATGACTTCGACTGTGAATTGCTTGCTGCTGTCGATGGTGAATGTGTTGGTCCCAATCTTGGACAAGTCAACAGCCACAGGTGTATCAGTGATGAGGAACTCGGTTATTTTTGTGGTTAGAGAGTAAATCTGATTGGTGACAGCATCAGGAGCAGGGCCTGGAAAATTAAAAAGGCTAAGTAAAGAAGAAAAAAAAGCATTTTGAAATCCTAAACCTCCATTGGAAGTGTTAAATTTAATGCCAAAGTCTGCGTCAGGGCCTCCAGGGTTGTGACTTGCAGTCAGGATTATACCCCCTGCTGTCTGGTGTTTGCGGATCAAACAAGAGGCAGCAGGGGTTGAAAGGATCCCATTTTGGCCGACCAAGAGTTTACCGACCTGTCGACAAAAAATAGAAATGTAAAATTAAATATTTTTCAGGAAAAAATTAAACAAAATTTCACAAAAATTTAGGATGGGGAAAAATGCAGGTGAGTACACATGACCGTACTCGTGGCAATAAAACAATTCCATTCTCTATAAGCTGTTGTTTTTAATAAAAATTTTGATTATTAGATATTTTCAAAAAATTAAATAAATAAAAATCAAAGCACACCCCATTCGCAGCACACATGTTGATGATGATCTTGACAGCATCTTTGCCAAAGAAACGACCGTCACCACCGACAACAAGAGTACAGCCGGCTAATTTGTCTCCGAGCACATTCAAAGTGCTCTGGACAAAATTTTCAGTGTAATTAGGCTGTTGGAAGACTTTGACCGCCTTTCGAAGGCCGCTGGTGCCGGGTTTCTGACCGTCGAAGACGGTAGTTGGCACTTTCTTGGACGAGTAAGCCATTACGAAGCGGGGTCACTTCACTCTGATACGGCGGACGCGACTGCGGGCGAAATTAGGTGACCCGAAAGTGTTCGCCAGTCCTTGCAGCCGGCTGCCGGTGCTGCCATATGACCTTCAAGGGCACTCGCATCGCGCCTCAAGGTGACTCGTGCGCCTTCATCATTGGGCCCGCTACTGAGGGCGTGGATGCGCCGACAGGGCTCCACTGTGCTACCGGAAGCGCTTTTCCGAGCCGGGCATCCACGGAAAAGCAGGCAATTCAAGATTATTTGCTTACTTTTCCACAAATTACAAGTTTAGCGCCATTGCCGGATTCCCTTTCGCAATTGTTTCTTGCAGAATTCGCCATCTCGCCTCTGATTGGTCAACACGACATCACGTGACCACGTGATGGCAACTTGATGCCTCCTCCCCCTTTATTTACGTAAAATAGCAATGGGGCAGCTGGGCGAAATGTGCAAAAATACATAAGCCATAAAAGCGATTTGCTCGCAAGCCGGTGGTCTTGCAGTTTGGTGACTGACTCTGGAGGGTTCCAAGCACCTGCCAGCCAACGAATTTTCGCCGTGGATTTCTTGTCGGTTGGTGCTGAATAACTAATCCGTCATTCACTTTTCCCTCGGCAGCTTTCTCACTTCAAAGGCGTCTCTCGCTGAGCCCTCTTTTATGCAAAAGCAGCTGCCAAACATTCTTCCTCAGGATTTAATTTTTTTTCAAATCGAATTTTAGAAAGTTGTGAGCCAAATAATCCTCGAGAACAATGTCGGAGCGACCGCGTTTGCCGCGAAGACATCCTTCGCGTTATCCACCCAACAATTTCGAAGACCAAACGACCGACTCTGGAGGAGAGTCCCAGCCACTTCTGTCATCAGACACCAGCAGGACCAGCAATAACAGCTACACGTGCGTTGATCTAACCCCTCAGATCTTTTGTTATTTTGATTTATACTATCTTGTTGATCTAACCTTTGCTCCTGATTTGTGATCAAATTCCTCGGCACTTCCTTTATTTTCTGTAGAACGTTGACCCTAATTCAGTTTGGTTTTGGCTTCTTGACAGTATGCCTGTGTGTATGTTTCCCGACTCGGAAACAAGTGACATGGAGTATGTCGCTAATTACCAAAGGACTAGAGAGCTCCTACGAAAAACCTATACTAACAAGTGAGCGACTAACAAAATTAAAAATTAAATAACAAAATAACCGAAAATAACATAAATTTTTCTCCTTGTATAGTTAAAAGATTTTTTGTTAAATAATTTTAATTTGGAATCTTCTTTTAAACAAGCATGTCTGTATTTACTTGCTAAAATAGAGTTAACTCAATTGTATGCAAACATAATTTTAGAAAAATTAAAATTATTCTTAAGATTAATTTTAATATCAATCTTCAAATTTCTTAATGACATGTATTTGGTATTAAATAGTCAGCAAAAATCCATCTTTCTACTTGCAGTCGCCGCCCGTTTCATTACCAAACCCAGAGGCGAATATCGGGGCAGATAGATGAATCGTCGTCAGCAACTTACAACAGGTTCCAGTACTACAATAAATTACGAAGCACAGTAACAGAAGAGGAACCCGCTTTGGTATGAAATATTATTCCTTTTCTGAACCATTTTTTTGCACCTGTCAAATGTTTACATTCTATGAGCAACGCCAAAGTCATAAACAGGTTATTATTTTCTTTTTCAAGGCCTTTTTTAGTCAGTCTCTGTGCCTCATGTGACTATTGATTATGCCAGTCGTGCTCTGCCGTGATATCCGTTGGCAGAGCCGAGAAAAATTTGTAATTTCTAATTTCACGTACGGCTGTAAAAAAATTGTGTGAAAAAAAATGCAAATGATCTTGTTTGTCATAATTACTTTTTAGGCCGCTTGTTTTATAACCAGTATGTAAATTCAGCAACAAGTGGCAATGGAAAACCAAGCCAATATCTGACATGCTCAACTGCTATTAAATTTTACTGCCCGAGCTGTCTTGTTAATTTAATTTCTATTTTCTTCTGTGCAGATAATCCCCGACCATGTTATTCCGCCGACGTTTTTTCTGCCGTACATTCCTGGCGCTGACCGGCCTTCTGGCAAGCAGAGCAGCATTGTCACAATGTGAGTTGAATTTTGATTGTATTAAGACTTTGAATTCAATAAGTATTAATAGAACTGATGTCATGTTCTTTGGGCGTAAATATATTTTTTCGCTGCAACATCGCAATGACATGATTAGGCGTCTCTTGACCTTGTGGTGGGGTTATCTCCGAGCAGACACTTGCGAGCGGTCGGCCATGGCTATTTTTGCAACCATTCAATTTGCCCATGATCTTTTTGCCTCGCGATTTTTCCGCACTTTCAGTTGCGCGACACATTGACCCATTTCTTATGAGAGCATATTGATTTGAAAATTATGTGAGTGCATACGGATGCGAGATTTTTATTAGTACGACAAACAATTGTCTTCATTGCTCATGTGTCACGCTTAGCACTTATGACTTGGTCTGCACGCTTTTATTGAATCATACTTGACCGGCGTGATAACCCTGACTTAATCTCCTCTATTTAACTGAATTTATGGCTCACTTTGTCAAAATTGTAATAATTTTTTTGTTGATTTATTATTTTAAATTTTTTTAATATCTGACCAAAGGTTTTTACACGTTTTTGTATTTTAATGGCAAAGTTTTATTTATACAAAAAAATGGAGGGATACGTTTAAGGACATACTTGTGAAATGAGAAAATGAGAACCAAGTTCAAAGTATTAGATAAATTAAAGAATATTCCGCAGGCAATGTTATGTTGGGACTTAGGGAGGTAAAGTATCGTTTAAAGATTGCAAAGATTGCATTGAAAATTTCAAAATAATTATAAATATTTTGAATCAATTATTTATCTAAAAAATTAAAAATCCAAGCTATATTTTCAGCAATCATCTTTCGATTTTCCTTGATTTTCTAAATTTAAATTTTTAGTTGCCAAAAATTTTTAAATTGATTGTAAAACATTGGTAATTAAAATGCGTCCGACTGCCTCACTCATTAAAGTAATTTGATATAAAAAATTGTGTCGACGCTAATCCAACACAAAAGGGGAACACACAAATTTGATACATATGTGACAAGCACGAGCCCGTATCAAGTTATCACGCGGGAACGAATGTATCAAATTGCGCAAAACGTCGTTTCTTTTTATCATTTGCAGTGGAGCGAATATAGGGTTTGCTCAGTCGGCAACAGCGAACGCCAAGTTTTGTTCTCCCACTCCGGCTGCCGGCGAGGGTTGAATGCCCCTCGTCGCAAGGGGCGCCGCGTAACGGCGGCACAATCATGGCAGCGGGGGTGGGTGGCCCCGCGGAGTGGAGATGATTCTGGTGTCTAGACCAAGTCGGTGCACTCGCACACACCAGACGCATGCAGCCCAGATCGATCAATTTGAGGTCGTCTGCAGGTCGCACTCGTCTCTGCGCTTTGCTAATAAATGCGGTTTTCTTTTGCAAGCTCACGTTGATTGATTTTTTGCACGAGAGAAAAAAATTATAGGTTCCTATGGCTTGCTTGCTTCAATTTAAAAACTAATTAATTTTATTAAGATTTTGTCATTATAACTTTATTTGGTAATTTTTCATTATCTGTGGAAGGACAGTTATTTTTATCTCAGCAGAAACTTTCAAATATTCAGACTTATTTTTCACCGATAATTTGCAAGGTTGCCTTTCACCTTTTAAATTATTGTCTGAATTTCAATTCCGAGCAATAAATGACTGCCAAAGTACATATCCTGCAAGCCACTGTCCTTGAACGCAGCTGCACTCTTTGCAATTTTTTATTTTCACTCTGCAGACTGTTATTTCAAAACGCACTTACCTTGAAAAAATAAAAGCAACAGGCAGCCCATATACTAATAAAAGAACAAAACATCACAAAAACTGGTTTGCATTCAGTTTAAATATGGAACGAAATTAACCCAGAAATTTTGCACGTATTTGAGTCTGAAAGAAAGTGTCTGGCAAATGAAAGTGTCTAAAAATAATCACCCCTTTTGGTGGATTAAAATTTAAAATAGATTGACGGCGCTCCAATTAAAACGACCTAATACTAGGTCTTGTGAAGGGAAATTGAAAACTTGATTGACAAGTAGGTTGGTAAAAAGTGTGATTCCGTACATGTGATTGCGTTCATGAGGAGTAATAATAATTGTAACTTACCTGGCCTGCCTGACTGCAGCAAGCGTCGGCCTAGGTCATGGTTTCGTGGACGACTGGAGCCTCCGCTCGGAAGTTGCAGGGCTCTGGTGGGTGTTTTCAGCATCAGTGCATGCGCGTACCTTGGCCACATTCAAAATTGCAATTGGCGTGCACCGTCTGTGCTTAGCGCGCAATAAATCTTGACCTTGGCTTGTGTAATTTGCACCTGAAACGAGAGGATAATGACAGGCTATTCTTCAAAATTACTTGAAGTCTTATTTCAATATCATGAAATGCCTGTTTCTGCTATTATAATATAATATACAATTTGGTTTGGATAAAATCAAATTTGAAATATTTGAGGTAATTAATGATAAAAAGTATATTCATTTTGCGGTTCTTCACCCCAGTCGTTTGAGGAAAATCGATCAAACTTAAAATAGCTGCGCACTTGAGGTCAGATCGTCGCCGTGCAATTTGTGCACAACTTTTTTGCCTTATGCACATTGGGTTCAGTGACCTATTTGGTTGCTATGACAACGAGACAGTCGCCAAGAGCAATGCATGCATCTCCCCGCCGTGATTATTTTTGCATGTCGCTAATATTTTATTCGAATATTGTTAACCAACCACATTGAAAATAGATTTAAGTTGACTTATTTTAATATGAATTTAATTTTCAGATTTGCGATATGGAATACTATTATGGGCTCCTCCCTGCTTTCCATGCCATGGGGTGTTTCCCAAGCGGGGCTCGGTGGAGGCCTCATACTGATGCTTTTCATGAGTACCATTTGTCTTTACACCACATGGCGCCTACTTAAAATCAACCAGTTGCATGGTAATAAAATTAGTAATCAACAGTTGAGCTTCAACAGTAATTATTTATTTGATTTTACAGGCGGTGAACATACTGAAGTACCAGACCTGTCGAAAAAATTGATTGGATGGCCGGCAGAAATAGCAGCTAAAATCTTTTCACTTGTGGTGCTTCTCGGGGCCACTATTGTGTACTGGGTTCTCATGTCAAATTTCTTGTACTACTCTGTAGATTATTTTTACAGTAAGAACTAAAAACTAATGATAATAAATTGCCATATTAAATGAATGATATTTTTAAATTTTAGCAAAGTTCACTGGAGAATTGAATGTCACTGCCAATAGCTCAACAAGTAAGGATCAAATTTTATTGTTTTCTTTACTTAAATTTTGATTTCATTTTCTAGTTTTGTGTCCAAAAGTTCCTCTGCCACCCAACAATGACAGCTCCAGCCTGTTTTCATTTCTGCAGGCCTCTCCGGAAGACTCGTACCACAAGTGGTGGAACATGTATACGACTGTGCCTTTGGTCCTGATTCCCTTCATTGGGCCTCTGATTTGTTGCAGAGATGCGACATTTTTCACCAAATTCAATTCAGTTGGTAATGCAAAACTGCATCTTTGTGGCAAAAAACATACTGATTAATTTTTGTTGTTGCAGGAACTCTTTCGGTGTTTTATCTGCTCATATTTATTGGGATCAAGGGATTCCAGTGGGGAATAAATGCTGACATCCATGACTCAAACAGCCCTTCTTTTACGCCGATATTTGAATCTTCATTCCCTGCATTATCTGGACTTCTTGCGCTCTCTTTTTTTATCCACAACATTGTAATCACAGTGATGAAAAACAACCAAAACCAAGAAAATAATGTGAGTGGATAATATTATTTGCAGTTCATATATAAAAATTAAATTTTCAGGGTCGAGATTTGTCGATTGCGTATGTGCTAGTCACCATGACCTACATTATCATTGGTTTCGTTTTCTATGTAACATTCCCGCTGGCCAAATCGTGCATTGAAGATGTAAGACAACATTAAATTTTTTTACAAATAATTTAATTTCTGATGCAATGAATTATTTAGAATATTTTAAATAATTTTCCTGGATGGGACCTGATGGCTGTAACTGCAAGAATATTTTTGCTTTTTCAACTGGTTACCGTTTTTCCTCTGGTTGCCTACATGATTCGAGTGCAGGTTTTTGCAGCACTGAAACTCCCAGCAACCTCTCTACAAGCCAGGGGGCCAATTTTTGCCCTGAACACCTTAATTATCTGCCTTTGTGTTGTATTTGCGATCTTTCTGCCTAAAATTGGCACTATTGCAAGGTATGTGTTTCATCGGAAGTAAGAGAACCCTTAACCTTATTTAATTTATCTTTTGTTATGTAGATTTACTGGAGCTATATCAGGAATGGTGTATGTTTTCACATTGCCATGTTTGCTGCACATGATTTCTCTCTACTGGGAAAACAGGCTCACTTGTTTTCAAGTCCTCATTCACACCATCATACCTCTCATTGGTGGAATTAATTTACTTGCGCAGTTCTTTGTATTGTAAAATATGAACTTTTACTTTTGGCCATAGTTTAATTGTCTTGATGTGATATATCTATATCTATAGGGAAATTTAAAACGCTGCCTTGTAACGACATCATTATTTAAGACTGAAAAATCATTTTCGATGAAGTTTAATCTGGATATTTATATTGTATTATTAAGATGAGGCTACCATACATGTTTAAACTGTAGAACTGAAATATTATAATAAATGGAAACTGGAAGCTTTTTTAATAAGATCGAAGACATTTTTTTACGGTATTACATTCATTATTCATTTGCATCAATCCAACCACACTTATAACATTTTAAATATGAACACTGGAATAAGAACATCACTTTGTGTCTTTTGTATCTTCTGGAATTGGCTCAAATCCATGCTCAACCATATTTTTCTTAAATACTTCAAATTTCCTTTTTCGCTCAAAATGCTTCACCTACAAGATAAATAAAATTAGGGATTGCTGATTAAGAAAATTTTTAACAAAACTCATTACCCATTGACTAGGACATTTTGATTCAAATATTTTTTGAAGTTCTTTACAAGCTTTTTCTGGTTCTAAATGCTTTTTTGCCTCGGCATCGCCTAGGCAGGCCCAATATTGGTCTCTTGCTGCCCAGCAATCAGCTCTTTCCTCTTTGTTCAATGGCATAATTATCTAAACTGAAATAGGAAAAATAACAAATAATACTAAACTTACAAAATTTACAGTAAATAATTTTGATGTTTTTTAAGACAAAAAAGGAATAAAAATTTGAAATCTGCCAATTATGTTACGTAATGCTGAAAAGATCATTTTAATGTGATAAGCTTATGAATATTTGGAATATTTTAAGCTCACTTACAACCTGTATTCAAATGAATGGCCAAAGATTCGATGATCGCCTCTTATTTGTCAAAATTATTGGAAAACTTGATTTTTCCAAAACTTGCTAAATGTTTTTCAAAGCAGCTGATCATGCTGGAAATTTTGAATTTCGCGCTTTGGCCGCCGCTGTCTCTGCTCGTTTGTCCGACCAATATGGTGGTCATCGCTGAAGTTCTGTAAGACTTCTGTTATTTTTCATGAGTCGCCCAAGCTTTTGGGGGCGAGCGATGACAAGAGCGTCCTGAAAATGAGCGCTCCGATGCCCTCGAGTGTCCAGCAGCGCCGCACGATTCAATTCTTCCACCGTTAGACCCGTCAAAGGCGCCGATGGACACGCAGAGGCCCGCTCAGCACGGGCCCTGTCCCGAGTCTTCGCATGGCTCAGGGCGCTGCCCTGGTGGCCCAGACACAGTTAAGGAACAGCAGATGGACAAAAGCATTTCTACACAACTCAAGGACAGACTGAGTCTGAAGGGTGCGGTTAACGGGGTGGTGATTAACGGGGTGGACAGCACACCACACTGCTGTCCGGACGTCCAGCCTTGCTCTAGTCAAAGTGCAGACTGTGTGAGTGAACCTGTCCCATGCCATAGTGAGGAGTCGAGTGGATACAGTTCAAGCCACGAGGAGAGTCGCCAAAAGTCTGCAAAGGAGGAAAACCCAGCATCAGACATACGTTATGTCTCTTATGAGTCCGAGCTGCAGATGCCGGACATCATGCGCCTCATACAGAAAGATCTGTCCGAGCCCTACTCTATATACACCTACCGATACTTCATTCATAACTGGCCGAAATTGTGCTTCTTGGTAAAAAAAAATTTCAAAAATTTTTATTTTTAGCATCATACATGCTTGGTGACTGGACAAAAAAAATCATCCCTCATTTATTGCTGACCCAAATTAATTTTCCATTCCTTTTGCAGGCAATGTGTGGCGAAGAGTGTGTTGGAGCCATTGTCTGCAAGTTAGATTTACATCGAAAAGTCTTGAAGAGGGGCTACATTGCCATGCTGGCCGTAGATGAGAAGCACAGAAAAAAGCGGATAGGTAAAAATATAAAATTAAAAAATAACTCAGTACTGTCACCATTATGTACAATTAAATTAAAATCACAATTCACAGTAAATTACTGCACTACATTTGGGCTGGCCTAAAGGATGTGCGTTCTAATGCAAATGTCTTCAGTTCTTTATATTAGCTCATCTGCTTTCTCTTAAATAATTAATAGCATACTTGATCTAAAATTGAGTTGTTTTGATTTATTTTTAGGCTCTAACCTAGTTCTGATGGCAATTCGGGCAATGATTGCAGATGACGCTGATGAGGTAAATTATTTCAATGTTTAATTATTTGAAGCATGCTAATTGTTAAATGCTATTAGGTGGTCCTTGAAACTGAAATCACCAACAAACCAGCACTTCGACTGTATGAAAACCTGGGGTTCGTTCGGGATAAACGCCTCTTTCGATACTACTTGAATGGCGTGGACGCTCTCAGGCTTAAACTGTGGCTACGCTGAAGAAACAAAAAAATATGAACTCTTGCTATTTATGTAGAGTAACCCTGTCTAACTGCAAATCAAATTAATTATTGAACGAGTGGATCGGAACGTGTTGGCCACGGTGTGTCGAAGAGCGGCCGAACAGACTGTCGGGTGTTGTTTCTGGTTCAGCTGTTGAATGTGAGATTTGCTGTCATCATTTATTTCTGTCGCCACATTATCTTCACTTCAGGCAACTAACCTGCTTTTTAAAGTGACAACGCCTTTTTGTATAGGACCAGGAGACAGATTAAGTGTTAATTAAGTTAACTTGCTGTTGAAAAAAATGACACTCGTCCTGGAAACCCTGCCCTCTTGTTTTGCGTTCTTCTGTGTTTGTTAAAACCAATGCAACCGTGACTAGAATATTATAATTTCATTTAATAAAAATTAGTAATCGAAATTGTTTGCAAACAAAGTTTTCTGATTTGGTAGCGCCATACAAAATTGAAAATAAATCAAAACCAAATTTTTATCTCTTAAAATTTTTTATTGCAAAATGTCTTGCTTGAAAATATATTCTGCTTTGTATGTGTCACCAGACGAGCAGCTATTCTTGCAAGTGAACACCGCCAAAGTGCCCCAATCAATACTCTTTCCAACTTGATCAAGGGAAAGGTAATTTAACATCTGAGGCAAAACCTGAGAAATAGTTTTTCAATGCACAAAAATAACTACATACAATTTAATTATTTACCTGGAATTCGAAAGTCCTCTCATTACCGCAATATTCACACGGAGGAATAGACGTTGGCTGGTTAATTCCACAAACCCACAGAGGCGTTCCATCCTTCTCATACCGCAAAATTTGCTTTGGCATTTCAGAAATTCTCTTTTTGAATTTCTTGAAAATTTGGTCTTCCTTTTCTCCGGCCATGGCATTCAGGTCAGCATCCACAGAAGTATCTATTGATATATTATCCTCACATTAAAAATTGGTTCATAATTTACTGAGTCAAATCTACCATGCAAAGTTCCGGCTTTTCCAGCATTTACAAGACTTTCATATTCCTTAAGCTTCTCTTCATCTGATCTCTCCACTTTCCCACCTCGTAGATCATCAATGTCGGGCTCGGGTTCCGTTTCAATTTCCCATTCAGGCAGCAACAGAGGCAGCGGTCTTTGAGGATTAACTTTAATAAATAAATTATGAATTGAACAAACTAGATAGATTTCTATCCAACCTTCATTAGCAGCACACTCCAGTTTATGTCCGGCTCTCCAGTCAGCAACTTGATGCTCACGGCTGCAGTAGTTTACATTGCGGCACTTGCCACAATGTGACGTTCCTTTCAAGTTACAAACCCTGCAGACCTTTGTCAGCTCTTCAACTCTCCTCTCTGGTAAGGTGTGCGGAGACTCCACTGGAGGGTTGACTGAGAAAAAATCATTCCGCCGACTGAGTTGGCATCGGAGAACTTTGAAATTGTCACTTTGGTTGGGTAGACAGCAATCCACGTTAGGACAGATGAAAATAAATATCGTCCTGTGGAAACACTCGTCCTGGCTCTCAATGGGAGCGTAGACCTGGCACAGGAAGATGCAGGGACCCTGGCAAACCCTACACTGGACGCGGTCAGCAGAGGGGATGTCCTGCAGGTTCAACCAGGCTGGTTTGCCGCCGATTTTGCTTGGGAAGAAGTGACTCTGAAGCTTCCAAGGTTCGCATTTTTCAGCAAATCCCAAATCAACCGTGCCTAATTCTAGCTCCTCTTCGATCATTTTCAGATTTTATTGTATTGTATTTATATAGCTGGAAAGGCAAAAATTAGGTAAAATTAATTGTTCTTCTAGAGCAAAAAAAAAGCATGGCAAAAATATGTTTACATACATAGTTATGTATGTATGCAAATTAATTAACAAAGAGTATGCGTTATCCACAAGTTATGTAAAAGGTAAAAAAGTAAAAACAACCCACCGACCAACAGATCCACACTTTTCAACAATTCCAAACCACATGGGGCATGGGCCATATGGGGCCTTGCATGGGGCTTTGTTTAGTTTGTTTTTGATTTTATTTTTATCTTTAGGGTTTTAATGCTATAGAGGACTCTCTTTCAGCAGCCATCTTGCATAAAATTGCCGCGAGATTTTGAAAACTGCAAGGCGGATGTGCTTGGCAGGCTGATTGTGAGACAGTCGCTTATACATACATACAATTCTATCATTTCTATCATTTTAAGATTTTTGTGTTGCAATTGCATTTATGTGTATGTATTGAATGGAAATAATAAAATATGCATAAATTCTAAATTTACAATGTTATCATTTTGAATTAGTTTTATTAATTTGCTAATTTTTATTATTTTTGTTTTTATCTCGAAATATTAATTTTGCAGCAAGCTTGAATAGAGAAATGATTCAAATGAGAGATCTGCATGAAATATTAAAAGATGCTGAAAGATACATTTCACAATATTTTTCATTTTAATATTATAAATCACAGCATAAAATAAAATATTTGTGAACATAACATAAACATTTGGATTTAAGTAAGCTCATAAATTAAATCAATTAATTAACAATAGGCTTCTGGGTCTTTTGTCCTGCCCTAGCTCGACGTTTTTCTCTTTCCAATTTTTTGGCAGAAAAAAAAAACAGTGAACTAACATAATATAGCCATATCTAAAAACATTTTTACATTATTAAATATCATTAAATATTAATTATTTTGCTATACAGTATGTAGTTATTTTCACGACAGTTTAATCTATTTTTGTAATTTTGGAGCTTCAAAAAATAAAAGATTTTCCAACTATTAAAATTCGTAAATTCTTAGATTAATCTTTCAAAGCTTGTAAATCAAAATTCACTTATTTTGCTTTGTTCTCAAATCTTGAATTTTTCAGGATTAAATTTTTTTCGGCTTTTTTTTAAATTAGGCTCAACGTGCAAATAGCGGATGAGTTACATAAAAAAAATTATCGTCATTTTTTTTCATTTCTTATAATTTTTGTTATTAACCCAATTATAACTTACTAAGGAAATAAATGTTTCCCCTCCTTTGCCTGCTAAATTTAGTTCAGTTTATCGCAAATTTCCTACTCTCCTCCCCTACCGCACCACCGTCTCCATCCGCGTGTTAGCAATATAACAAAACTGTTTAGCGATGCAGGCACGCGATTATATCGACTTCACATTCTTAAGGCTCTGGCCCAGCACCGTACGTGCAGGGCAGATCGAAGCCGTCCGCGCAGCAGCATGCACGTCGCACGACCACTTCCTTTGACTGCTGACTGAGTTTGTTTTGAAAACAATCTCTAGGTCGCGGGGACTCGCTATAGTTATAGTGGGCTTTTCTGCGACGGCCAGCAGGCCTCGCTCAGAGCTCGAAGGACTTTATGTGCCGCAGCGGACACCATGGGCTGCAACTCGAGCAAGGATGCTGTTATGCCCGTGCAGCCGAGCAACTTTGCAGATCCGCTCATGGTCAAGCCGTCGGCGCCCACGGAGGGCTTCAGGGACGCGATGGGCCACGAGGCCAACGCCATGCTCGCAAACGGCACCGGCGCTGCAATGCGGATGGCCGACCATGCCAGGATGCAGGCCATGGAGGAGGTCGAAGAAGTCGTGGGTGAGTAATGCAACAAAATCGAGATAAATTTCATTCCAACCCAGAAAGAACAAAACTCAAACGTTTCAATTTGTCATTAAAATTTTATACGTGCTTCACTAAACTTGCAAAACAAGGATCCTGAAAATTTTTAATAATTTTGTTTGCCATGGAATCAAGTTTGGTGTGAATGAATTCAAGGAAAATTTTAATTTATTAAATTGAGATGATCAATACAACACATAATTTATTGATTTTTTTTTTAATTCAAAGATAGTAAATTTTTTTGAGAGGAATGAATTTTTTAAATTGAAAACTTTTTAATTTTATGTTCCTTATTACGATTACTCTATCAGATTTATTATTATGTAAATTTGCCGTCGAATATTATTATTCCTTCTAACCCTATAGTGAGAGACATGAATGGCTGATAGTTTCAAATCAGTTCATTGACAAATGGAACCATTCAGAGATAGGATTTATTTATCATAAAAAAAGCAGCAGATTTTTTTAAAGAAGCACAAAACTAAAACTTTTAATAATATTAAAACCCTCCCTTTTGTTTTGTTGAATAAACAACGAGGAAAAAGCCCGATTTCTTCACTTCCATGATCATTTCTTTGAGTGTCAACTTCTTCATACAAACCTCCCTTTTCTATGATCATTATCATAAAAAGCCTTTTTTTATATTTTAAACGAGTCAGTTTTTTCTTAAAAGATGAATTTGAATGCGTATAAAATTCAATTCAATTTGTTTATTATCTCACACAACAGGTCAAACACGATGCATGATATTAAATAGTCTTGCTTGTCAAAATTTTTGTTGTGCTCTGTTACAGTCGGATTGAATATTTTCAAAGACTTGATGCGGTTTGTTTTGGGTGTTTTTGCTGCATTTTTCACCAAATTTATTTATATTTTAAAATTATTTTTGCGAGTTATATAATTTTTAAAATACAATTATAATAATCTGATGATATTTGAATTTTTACTTGTTAACATTGATCGTTCATATTTTATGCAATCGCGAAACCAACAGTTTTTTTTTTTTTTTTTAAATAAACTTCCGTCTTTTTGGAGTACCAAAATAATATATTAATTCACTTTTGGCGAGCCGGAAGCAATCCACTTTCACCATTTATTTGCTTATGTCACGGAAAGTGTTTGTATTGGCGCATCGCATCCATCACGGCCGCGGTGATGACCTGTACATTATTAATGCCGCAAAATTACACCGCCAAAGCAAAGTAAATTGCCAGTCGCAATACATATTGATTCCGCACCAGACGGGTCGCACCCTTGGAATAAATAATACGGAAAAAAAATAAAAACAACCGGCAAATAAGGCGGCAGGGTGAATAAACTTTGGCATTATTGATTGGTGATGTGGCAAATAACTTTCGCCAATCCACCGGCCCGCTGTTATCTGAATGGAGATTTCCGTTGTCGCTGAACCAAGTAATAATGATTGCTGTTGACTCTGCAATAACAAGTGAGCACTACAATGAATATAAAAAGAGAAGGAAACAAGCCACTCCGACACAACAAAACAACCCTGCGAATAATTTGTATTCCACTCGTGCCTGATTAAAGTTCTCTATATATTTTGGGTTCATATTTCTATGACAAAAGTAGGTCTGTCCGCTCTTGTAATGAGTCGTGACGAGAAAGAATGATAATAAAATTCGAGGGTCCGAGAGGGACTACGTGAAATATGGCATGCCCTAATGGCCCATACACTACCCTAGCGCACGGCTTTACTTTTTATATATATATCTCTTCTGCTGCTTTTTCCCCTTTTCTTTCCTCCCCACGGTCACCGCGAAGACGAAGAGTAAAAAAAAAACATTAATTCACTCGGGCAGACTGACCCGGTGCCCTAAGCATAATGATCGTGCAGGCGGCTTGCTCTATTTTTAACACTTAATTCGGGCGCCCCGCGTCAGAATGTTGGCGAAGGGGCCGCTCCGAATTACAAGGCTCGCTCTCTCGATAAAGGCGTCTCTTAAATTCAAATGAGTCCCCAGGGCTGCGCGCACGGAGCCTTTTTGTGGCGTGCGTGACACTTGGCTTTATATGTGCCGGGAGCGGGGCTCACGTGCTCTGATTTCCAGTCTGCCAACCGTTTTTCTCGCTGACGAGAGTAATAATAAAAAATAAGCCGCCGATTGCACCCTTTGATAAATCCGTGGGCGCTTTGTAATTACGACAAGTCTCAAGGCGCATTGTTTTTACCTCCCACCAGCATGTTCGCACGGATCTGTCGTGTTTCGTGTTTCAACTGTCGTGTGTTTTGCTTATGGAAATTCGGAGGAGTTAAACGTTTATGGTGTCTACATTATTTTTTGTACTTCTAAGAGACAAAATGATGTCACCAACGTTTGAATATGAAGATTCAAACAAACCGATATAATTGTAAAATGAACTGCCATTTTATCTGTTTTTGCATCTGTAAGAACATCACTTTTTTTAGTTTTCATTTCAAAAACTTCTTTGAAAATTTTTTTAAAAAGTATTAGAGGCATATTTCTAATTCTCTAAATTAATTTTTAAATTTAGCTTTTGCAATAAATGTTTATGCAGTTTTATGTAGCTTACGTCATGCATTAATAATGTTTTTAAATAGCTTTGAGTCTAAAATGTCCATTATCATTTGTATCTGTAGCAATTTTGCTTATTACGTCAACAAAAACGAAGTGAGCGAAACATAGCAAAATTCCAGAAATAATTATTCAAAGACCTAATAATGATATAATTTCAAGGAAGCTTTAAACAAAAACGTTTGTGCTTTTGTCAAAATTAAATTTCCTTAAAGCATAAATTAATGTCAAAGGAAAAAGCAAAATGCCTTTTGGCATGTATTTCCCTCTTGAGACTTAAATATGGATGCCTTCTGCTTTTCAGAAACTAATTTTTTTGAGATGGAGCCAAGAGAGACGTATAGAATGAAGCGGTGGGCTTTCATGAAAAATAAAAAGAAAATTCTTTGCGTGTAGCGCTCAAGATTCTTTAAAAAACAAAAAAATCACCGGGCTCTTCTCCGCCCAAAAATATTACGTAAGAGCGGCAGAGCTTCAAAAAAAGAGATATTATTTAAATTTAATGCTGTTCTGGTGAATATGTTCGCACATGCTGAAAATTGCTGCGCAAAATTAAACTTGGCCGAGTGAACATTAATGGCTACGAACAAAAAGGCTGATTAATTAACGAGATGTGAGAGGAAGCTATGGATTAATTAATATGCATACGAAGTTCGTTACTATGGCGCTGATTAGCCACGTAGAGAGGTGCATAATGCACGCGCTTGGAAATTGCCAAATCGATCGGTCGGCTGACCTGGCCGTGTGTTTGTTTCACAGCGTAAATATTGTTGCCGCGTACGCACGATAAATTGGCAGACGCCACATTAAATTGCACTCGGCTCATGCTCGCTATTATTAATGAAATCCATTCAATTGTGCAAAAGCAAACGCAAGCACTTTGCGAGCACAAACAGAATAAATTTGTTTTGTTTGCGTAAAGCTATTAAATTTCATTATAAAGAGCTTAATTTTCAATATTACACTGTGAACTACAACGCACCATTAATTCCAAATTTATGGCACAAGTCAATGCGCATCAAAACCGTGCTCTATTTGAATAATATTTGGGGTAATCAGAATCACTAGCCTGATCAAAATTATTCCGGTGCTCGAGTCTAAAGAAAAGGGTCATTTGCTTTAGCATAGCAACAGGCAGTCGCTTTTATTCGGGTCAATAAAAATAGTTTTTTCTCACTTGCAAAATGATACTAAAACTATTGAATTTTATCTGGAACCATCGGCCGCTTAAAAGTAATAAATAAAATTATTTTTATAAAACCAACAAACCTTGGATAATGGAAAGCAAAGAAATTTATCACAAATTTTTACCCACATGTGTCGTTTTAGATTTCTTGCCTTTGTTTAGCAAAGACTTTGTAGCACGCGAGACAGATAATGCAAGAACTCACTAAAGATTTATGCCTTGACCAAGCTAGTGTGATAATTAATTGGCTTGTGGATTTTTCTTTTGATAATATTTCTCGAAAAATATGCAATGAGCTTGCCGACTAAAATATGAAAATATAATGTAATATTTTTCCTATGCCTGTATGATAAGATTATTTACTTCTTGAAAATAATTTTTTCTTTTCAATTCCACAAAGGATCTCACCATTAACACGCAATTTTTCTTTGCCGGCCCACATTTTTGTATAAATTTGTGAACTTCTCCATACACATGCAAATGAAAACCTCTTTTCGTTGAAAGGAAAAGAAACGCTTTTGAAAAGGTCGGGAGCAAAATTGGACCGTTTCGTGGCAGAACGCACAGTAAAAAAGGGCATTCATTTCTCCCGCATCTGCTCCGGAAAACGTCTACTGGCAGCAGCAGAAACTGTTGAAGAGGAACGACCTCGTTAGCTCTGCTGGCGCAACGAAAACAGCCCATTCACCTGTGCAGCGCCAACAAACCATTTATTTTCATACTTCCTAATTTGAATTGCAAATCAAACACGTACGTCAAGACGGTTTAACCGCTAAGTGAAGTACTCGCTCCAGAAATAGTGACCGAGTGGACGCGATCGATTTTATTCTAATGTCTGGTGCGCCAGAAAAAAATTTAAAGTGTGCTCTATATTCAAATAAGAATTCAATTATATCCCACTTACATACAAATTTGAATAATTAGTATGTGGAAAACGGAAAATTATAAAGACAATAAAAACCTGATTGCACGTATTATTTTTACAAACGCAGCTAATCTTCATGAATAGTTTCCTAGCTTGTAATAACTTAGATATTTTCATTATATTTGAAAAATATACAGTTTTTAACAAAAGGTAATGAGAAAATAAAATTAACCAAAATATACATAAGCAGAGGAAGAAATTTGAACATATTTTTTTTAAACATTAATTGCTTTTTAATTTTTACTGCGAATATTTTTTGCGTGTATTCAGCAGCAGCCAGAACACCTGGAGCACTTTCCAGTGATCCGATTTTGCACTCGATGCACGTCGTTCATAAATCACAAGGTCCGTCCACTGGCTGGATAGTGATGCCGGCTGCGTGCGAAAAATGGTCCCCTGCACAACACTTTCACATCGAATACGTAATTAGGGCACGCGGCCAATCCATCACCGGTTCCTTTTCATATTTATGGCCGGCTCAGGAAAGTGTAGCACTCTCAAGTTTCGCGAACGACGTACAGGGATAAAAGCAGCACTCTTTGTTATTATAAATGGCCCTCGATCGGTTGCTGGAAATTGAGAGCTGTTTGGTATATAGGAATATAGGCAATTTGCTTGTCACTCGTGCCGGGATGTTTGCATACCTAAAAGCTTGCAGGCGCTATAACCACAAAACCGCGTGCTTTACATCCGCTGCGTATCTTCAAAAATATTGGTCCCTTTTATTTAAAACTAAACTTCGCCGTTCCTGTAAACTCTTGTTACGTGTAGTGTTGGTTAATCCATAAAGCAATTTAAAATTTTGTTTACTTTTTTTTATCAATTTCTGCTGTTGCATGTGTAACAAGAAATAATTTTAAATTATTAATATCACCAGATTCAGATTCTTGCGGCAAAACTTTTTCCATAAATGAAACTTCGCTCGGGTAAAAGTTTTAAACTGTGCTACGGAACTTGTTCTTCAGGGTATTGATCGATACATACCACAAGACATTGTCATGGTCCGTGGCTGACAAAAGTGGCGAAAAATGCTGGAGATATTCGCTGAGTAAGAGGAGCTGGGGAAAGTCGATAATTTGGCCCAATTCGCTACACTCGCTTTCCGCCTGAGCGCTTCTCCACTTGGCAATTTACAACCCCATCGGATGCAGATATGTGGAAACATCTTGCACAATGCGAAATTGCGAACAATGGTATCGCCTCACGCGATGATGCACCCGTTTCTAATCTCGTAATCACTTTATGGCACATCCAATGCGCTACTTGTGTTATTGCCCAGTTGAATCTTGTGCGTTTAATGCTAGATAATTAATTGCTTTGCGTGGTTAATCTTTGTTGATTTATGGCTGCACTTAAGAACTGCTTTCGTGTCTGCGATGCTTTATTGTGAATGTATAGGCTATTTAGTTATTGCTCACTATAGCCCTGCCAGCCCTGGTCTTAAAAAAAACGAGCGACCAGGTGCAAATATTGCGTACCCTTGTCCAAATAAATGGCTTAAGCGGCCCCGGCAAAACACTTGGTACCTCCCATGAATTTTAAAAAGTTGACAATTTTCTTCAAATTTTAAATAATTAACTTTGGGTCCATTTTCAGCTCTTATAACAAATGTTTACTTATTTATTTTTATTATATAAATTATTTCAAATTTTTAATTCACTCCATTATGTGTTTGTAAAAGTAATCTAGTCTGGCTTTTTCAACGACAGAGAATCTCATTAGAGTTTCAGTCTCGCGCTCTTACACACGCGCATGGATGTGTCCCCAAGGACTACCTGAAATTTGCATGATGGCAGCGAATATTGCCTTGACTTGTCATTGGAACTCTCGCGCGACTCATGCATCGTAATGATTATTATCTCAGTCAACCAGCCCTTAGAATGTCACGGACTGAATTTCTTTTGTTAAAGGAGGGCATCAGTAAATACAGATTAAACTTCCAGTCGTGCTTACTCCTGCGGAGGCAATTTTGAAGATGAATATTCATAATGTGAGGTAAATGTTAGTTCTAGAAGAACTTTGATAAGTATGAAATTTAATGTTCAAGTTCCAATTAAAGTTTTCCTAAAGTTATAAATAAAAAAAGGTTCTTCGCCAACTTTTATCCTTCAGTCATCAAAAATATACATCAAATATTTTTTTGCTATTTTTGGTCTTGTGCAAGTGTTAAAATACATTTTTGTTACCAACCTTTCCTGTAGATCGTTTGTATTTCCATGTTATCTTGATCTTTATGATTTCAATTGCACGTTGCTTTCAAGAAAAACAACATGGGCAATATACTCATTTAGATGGTCGGTTAGAGATAACCGCCGCTGTTGAAAAAGCAGTTGGGCACTCGGCGCGGAATACTAATTACTTGTAGACCTTGCTGGCTTATAAAAAAAATCTGTGTGTAAGCTTTTTGATAATGAAAACATATAAACACTTGCAACGTTTAGGGGCACGTAATTATTCTAAAGTATGCAAAAGAACACGGCTTCAGTAATTTCATTCATTTTATTTGTGCTTTTTTTGAGGAGCTTTAAAAAAGCAATTATGGAGTAAAAATTAGAATTTGAATTTTCAGTTTTAACCTTCAAAATAAACTTGCACAACAGAAACTAAATTTTCATTAAATTCGATACGGTGTTATTTATGGAAGGTGCAAAAGCCATTTTAGATGAGCTCCAATAGGGAGAGGATGACGAGAAACGATTTATTTTATCTGCAAAAGTATAAATTACAGTTATCAGCCATATTGCTGTTTTGTTTACTAACAGCAGATTAAAGGGAGAAACGCCGAGTGCATGGGGGGGATAAAGCTCGGCCATAGGTGATTAATATGCCCTGGCGCGCAGTTCACTACTCGGAAAAATCATCGATCTGTGACTCTATGACCAACGCGTGCTTTTCTGCCCTCTCACGACTATTCATTCAACTTTCATGACCTTTTAACTTGCACGAAGGTGCTATTGTTTGCCTGTTTGAACTTTGAGAGTTCCACAGGATTAAAATCAAGGAAAACAATGATTTGAAATGACGAGAACATTGAACTTTTGGACGAAAATTATTAATTTAAAACCTGACAAAAAAAAAACAGAACCGAAGAAATTGAATCAAACTGTAATTTTTCTATTTGAAATTAAGTAAATAGATGGTTTATTTTGATTTATGTAATATTTTTCAACTAAAAGGAAGAAAGTCAGTGTACTTGAAACAAATATTAAGCTACTTTATTAACAATATTCACACCATATCGGAAGCCAAACAAGTTTTATGGGCAAAAGGGTTCTGAAAGTGACCTTTGTACCGCTCGTAGATAAGTTGAAGAAAAAATCTCCGTCTCCAATTCAGCGGAAAAGGCATGGAACACGCAAAGTTATATCTCGCCCGCTGTCGAAAGCCGCGTTTCACAACACAACAATTGAATATTTATTGTTCTCCAACTTCACCAGAATGCCGTGGTTGAACATCATTCGCGTTTAGCGCACGAGCTGAGATACGATTCACTCGTAGGCGAACATGATGCGTGCTATCTATTCCACTATATGGCTGCTGCTCTAGTTTGTCTGGCTCACATCAACACGGGGCAGACGAGCAAAGCCACATCGTCAGCCTTTGTCAGATGCGGTTTCCATGCCGATTTCACCCCGACGTGTTACTTCTACTACTCGAGCCAACCACTGCCAAATCCTAAGCGAGTTCTGATGTTTTAGTACCCAGTTAGCAAAATCACAGTAACTAAACTGTTAGATTTTTTTTCATAATTAAGAGAAATAAAACAAAAGAAAATTAATAATTATATTTATGTAATAATTTTTTTTCCTTTAAGTTTTTAATTTTCTTTATGGTGTCAATCAAGGTCATAAAAATTAAGGAAGTAGGAAAAAAATATTTTTAAATTTATAATAAAAAAAATACTTAAATATTACGACATTTTTTGAGATTGCGATTATTTTGTTTTGATTATTACAAAATAATGAATGCCAGTTTTGATTTGGAAAATTTTACTTTTAACCCTGATTATAATTTATATTCAGATGGAAACGTTTTTGCTGACTTTTAACGTTGCACGCATTGCAAAAATCAATGAAGCCTGGGAAGCAAAAATAAATAAAGTTGTGCGGCACGGCGAAAATTCTTGGACCGTTCATAAGTCGGGCCGGATAGAGGATTTTTCAAGCGAAAACACGCCAAACGACAGCCTAGGCCGTGGAATTTGTTCCTCGCCCAAAGGAAAATAACTGCTTGTGTGCGTTTTAGCAAGCAAGGGACGAGATTTTTAGCAAGCACAGTCTCAGCGGAAACTTTATTGAATTATTTACGGATTACTTGATAATGTTTGGGAAGCGAACGCATATTATCACGCAGCAGTTTTGTACCCTATGAAAAATAAACGCGCCCCAGGGCCGCCTCTCGGCCAGAGAGACGCCGCCGGAATCACAAATATTTTCACCCACTAGTGCACCATTTTTCTTCTTATTTAATAAACCGCGTGTTGGCGACAGTTGCGAAAGATATTCGACGTGAGGTGATTTGAACTTGAGAGCAAACGCGACCGGCATCCGTTCTGCAGGTTGCGGAATTGATTTTATTCCTATTCAAATGTTGAGCTCAATATAAACGCCAGGCTTTTGAATAAACGGAAGCCGTTTATTCAATTCTCCTCTGCATCAAAAAAATTAGTTTTCAAGCTCATTTGTATTTCATTAATCTCGCTTTAATCCTGCTTCGCTTTGCACTTTTAAATAAATTAAATCTTTCTGATAATGTGAAGAAAACTTTCCTACTTGAATTTTAAATGCATAAATTAATTTGCGTCGTGCGCTGCGACTGTAACACTTCTTGCTAAATGGGTTGACTCGCTGGTGCGTGAATCACAGCAGCTCCTGAGAGCTCGTAGATAATGATATCAGCAGCCTAATTAGTAATTACCCAGCGAGTGTTGGTGAGAGCGTTGTTTGCAAATGATACTGCAGACAACTCGAGTGCAATAACCAGTCATCCGAGTGTAATAATGCATATTCCATCTTGTAAAGAATGCCAGATCAGCAGTTTGCATAATTAAAATTGGCTTTCAAAGAGAATGAGTTACGTTTTGATTAAGGCCAGTGTTTCAAATGCAGATGGAGATAATGATATATTTCCTGTTCTCCTTTTGTGTCAAGGGGTGTTTAAGTTTCGCCATTATTAGTGACCAAATGAGATAGGAATTCCATTAGTGTGTCGCGCTGAGGGTCAATTTCGCTGTGTGCACGACGAGGCGTTGAAAACTGCAAGAGGGCCTAAAACACGGCGAGAGATGTATGTATGTATCGATCTGGAGGAAAACCCGCGCTCCTCTGGTGCTCCTGCTTTCGGTTTGGGCTCTACCCTCATGGTATGGAGTGCGAGCGAGCGAGCTGCACCGACTCTGACCGACCGGTTGAGCGCGCAAGAGAGAGATAAAACCCGGGACACAATTGCTCTGCAGCCTCCTTTCTAGAAGCACCGCGCGTTCCTGGAAGAAGCACCTGCTGCTCCTATCGTGAGTAAATGGGGCTTCCGACACCCAATTTGCTTGATCCTTTCTCCTTTGTTTCTTTTAATCAAGCTTTTTTATTTGTGAAGAAAGAATTTATTTAAGTAAACATTCTTCTTCTTTAAGAATAAAATAATCCTGCTTATTTTAAGAATAGGCATGTATGGATAAGAAAATTTTCACGTAAAATACTGAAAATTTTATATCTTACGTCACGAATGCGTCAATTTTTTAGTAAATCGTTAAAGGTGATAAACTTTATTACAGGCGAATTAATAAATTGAATCCTTACACTCGAGGTGGATATCATGAAAAATTGAAAACGGGCAAACCTCGTTGCAAAGAAAAAAAAAATGAAAAAAAAAAATCAATTCTCCTCGTTTTATATATTTATTTAAGAAGTTCTCTTAAGAAGTATGATGTTGTGAAATAAATGGAAGATTCCAATATTGGTCCTATACGCCAACTGCCTGTTATCTTATATTTGCAAAACGCAAATAGAAGATAAAACGCTGAATGTTCAGACCTATATATTAATGCTCTTTCAAAAGTATCTCAGGTGGACAGAGTTCAGATGCTGCATCTTTGTACAAACTTTATTTCCTTGAAAATTGCTTTTCTTTTCCGAACAAACCAGCTTTTTTCTTACCACATACGGAACTCATCCTCTTATATTTGCCCTCCTCTAAAATTGGATGCAGCGTGTTTACTTTGTTAAATCCCTGGGTGGTGCGCGAAAGTTGCCCTAATCTAATAACAATAATTGCTTTTGGCAAGACGCGTACACTTGATAAGATTCCCTTTTTCTGAGAGACAAGCGTGGGTTTACTTCCATTACCTGCGACTTGAGCCTTTGAACCCTAACAAAGTCGTGACAAATCCTTGTTTAAATGTATCAAGGAAGCAGCCCAAAATACCTTTAATCGCATTTTATTTTGGCGGCAAATAAGTCCCTAGCTGGCAAGAGCAATCAAGGGTATTATGGAGCCACCACCTCCGTGCGACGTCTCCGAGACCAGCAGCGTGGTCATTTTTCTTATCGCTCTCAACGCTGAGGACGTTCTCCATCATTTTGCAGTCGGCAGAGCGGAGGGAGTCGATTGATTGATCATTGAAAGTAGCTTTCAAAAGGCGGCGCAAAGCAAAAGTCGTCGAACGAGTCCCATCGGCAAGCGATTGCAATCCGCCCTAAAACAGTGTCAACAAAAACTTTTTAGATTAAACACTGGCGGAGACGCGCACTAAAGTTGTATATCTGAGAGTGCCGCGAACAAGAAGAGTTTGGGGGACAAAACTTGCGACACGCATATCGACTTTTCCGCAGCCCCAAAACTTGTGTGTCAAACCATCCTAGCCAGTGGCAAAACGTAGAATGAAAGGGAGAGCCTCAAAGAAAACTTTTCACTTTTGCGTGCAGGATTTTTGTGGCATGTCTGTTAAGAAGAAAAATATGTTATAATTAATTATAGATTTAAATGTGTATACCCTGTGCTAACTTGTTAAGTAATTTAATCTTTAGTTTAAAATAGAGTTTATTCAAATTAATTTTTTCATGACCCTACTCAAATTATTATTAGATTATTCCAACTTCAGTTTTTTGTTTGGATTGAGTACCATATAAAAAAATCTTAATAATTTTCTCAAAGTTATTAATCCTAAAATATGGAGAGCATGATCAAGTAAAATTCAATTAACTATTTACTCTTTGGTTGATTTACTTAATTAAGCTCCTTATTTAAATTGGGCGTTCGGGAAATTTTGCGTGTTTTACTCTTGTGTGTTGAGTGTTTCAATGGCAGTTAAGATCCTCACTGCAAGTTTGTTTTTCAAAATTAAAGTTGTGAAAGTGATGAATTTCTCTGAAGAGCCTGAAGCCACATTTCATCCCGACGAGAGCCATCTAAGTCATGCCTTAAAAATGGATATTAATTGCTAAACTTTGCTAAGCAGACGCACTGCGCGTGTAAGGAATGCCAACCACTTCCAGAATACCCGCCCAAGGGGAATTGCAAGTCCGGAAACAGCTCCTGAAATATAGCGCTGGAAAAAATCAAACGTGCAGCAGTTTCTAGAAAGGGGACTTTGCTTTTGTGGCCCTAACCATGATTTACAGAGACGAGCTTTGCTTTTACCAGAGGCGCCTCTTCTTGGTTGAGATATCTCTTTGGGATTCATTTACACAAGCGAAGGAGCAGCAAGCGAGCTACGCAAATAAAGTTGAGGAGACCGAAAAAACGCTTGACACATTTGCGCAGCAGGGCAAAAAGTTTTTATATTAAAGTTGATGAGCAAACTTTACGGCTCCCAGTTGGGCATTCTTTGCAAGCGCGTGCATATGCACACTCGACCTACTAGGCAAAATATCAGTTAAGGGCGTCGCTTATCACAATTATTTTATTTCTTTTCTCTTATAAACTTACTTGAGCAAAGTTCTATAATATATTGATTCTACCTGACATTTTTTGGCTTATTTATCCCCGAAATATATGAAAAATGTGAATATTTTTATAAAAATTTGCACTTTAAATGAGATTCGGCTTCAGATGCAAACCATGAAATGTGCATTAAGTCGTTTCGTGTGTTGCCAACGAAAAACTTTGCAATTCAAAAAGCATAACCAGATAAATATTCAAGCGCCAAGGGCCGATAAAAAATGTTTCCAACCGTGCGGTGGAGGTGGCAGCACACAATAAAAAAGGCGAATATTTTATGAGCTTCGCAAGACGAAAAAGTTGCCACGAGTTTGTGCTTTTAGTTGGTTGTTAATTTTTTTCCAGGCGTGGAAAATCAATAGCACAGAGAGCGGCCAAAGACAAAAGAATGTTTCAGTTGAACTGCTCGGGGTTTTGTTTCTTAACAAAAAGAAGAGAAAAACGTTTCTCCCACAGCCCTTGCAATGCTTATATGTATCCATTATGCTACTGTTACCCTCGACCGCCAGCACAAAGGGCCAATTTCTCCTTGTGTTTCCTATTAACTGTTTGCTGAGGCCATGAACCTCAAAATATAAAATATTTGACTCTATAACTCGCCCACTGTTAAGAGTTCATTTTTCTTACAAACGTTTGTAAATAAGCATAGAAAAGTTGCTAAAATTTTGAGATTTTCTTCGTCCATTTTCAAAACTTGATGAATAGCGCGATTGGATTATTCTACTAGAATAACTAATTTCGAAGTCTAAAACGAGCGACGTGCTTTAAATATTCCGTATAATTTCCGAGCATGAACACACAAAAGCAGCTTTCGAACAAAGGCCCCTGGAAATAGATTTTCGTAATATTCCCCGACAAAAGCCAATCAGCTTTGCCTCTCAAAAGAGCTGTAATTGCATAATAGCGGGTCGTATCCGCCCGAATCCTCCTTTCAGTGCGCACGCTAAAGATTTGCGCATTTTGCGCACTATAAGGGCTTCTCTGCGTTTGATCTCATTAAATCAACGCACTGTAGATCAAAATAGCGCACCAGGGACTGCATATTGTTTTGCACAAAGAGAGGACACAATGCTGCACGGCCTCTTGTTTCCAAGCAGTGCTCAGGGAATATTCCGTAACTTGTTCTCTTGTATATGTGCTGAAATCCATTTTGACAAACAAGGTCGCGCTCGTCGTTGCTGCATATATTATGTTTACAGAAAACACTAATATAGTGTGTTACAAGACATGTTATACAGTCTGAAAAAAGCTGAAAAAATTTTTTATTTATTTTTATTCAATGCTATTGAAGAACTAAAAGTTCGCATGATTCATGTCAATTCAAAATATACACAATGCAAAATTTAATATCGTAAAACCAATTTAATGTATAAAAAAACTAATGTACATGTAGACTTTTTGTTTATTTTTTTGGTCTTGTCGGCCTGTGCCTATCATTGAAGGAGCTGTGTGATTTGTTTGTGATTAAAATTTAAGTTTAAATATTTTCACAAACCAAAAAAATGGTTAGGTTTTTAATATTTTGTTATTTCTTTCAATGAAAAAGGGATTTTAAAAGGGATTTTTTCACTTAAGTATTTATTTTATTTTCAGAGTAAAAAGGTAGTTCTTCAATAGTATAATTGAAAACAAATAAATAAAAATGCTATTTCGGTCTTTATAACATGTCTTGTAACAAACACCATATTAGTGTTTGACACAATTTGTTTTGATTGTTGAGAATAATTGATGGCCTGTTCATGTGCATAATCAAATACACTGGTTTATTTTTGGATTCTAAAAAGCCCATTCTTGAAGCAAGATTTTTTCGCTTTTTGTTATTCACCATGGTATTTCTGTCCGAGAGATGAAATATTTTTACTCCATAATAAAGTAGGGTTGTCGGAAACATGTAAACTAGCTATTTTTTTTAAACGCAATATTTAAAAAAAAAATGCGCGTATGTACTTGGCATTGAGTGAATGAGTGGTCCTGTTGTGTCACTATGTAGATGAGTCGGTAAGAAACATGCACTAATCAACCTAATGGTGCCGCAGATATCGACTTGGACGACCCGGAAGTTCAAGGGGCCGCCACCAAAATCCAGGCAGCGTTCAGGGGCCACAAGACTCGCAAGGAGACGAAGCAGCAGACCGCCGAGAGCAGCGCTCGTGACGCCGGCAACCCGCCAGCCGCTGCTCAACCGCCCCACTCGCAGCCCAGTGCGCCTCTGAGCCAAACGCACAACACACTGGCCGACGATCAGCTCGCAGAGTTAGAAAAGGAATTCAGTCCCGAGGATCCAGGTTGGTGCTTAAATTTTTTAATTTTTAATAATTCAAAAATTTTCTCCAAAAATAGTTATTTGTTCTCTTGTTAAGTTTTTGCTTTTAATTATTACAAATATTTTTAATATTTTATTGTAAATTTTGGAGTACCTGCTGGTTTGACTGGCAATTCATGTTGAATCCTTTCATGACTTTACTCATTTTCCCACCTTTTACGGATCTATTTTGAAACAATCATGTAAATTTGGTAAGGAACAGCATTCAACATAACCTCTCCAGTGAGAGTGCGGAACCGCAAAAGGCCAGAAAACCGCAGCATAAGTTGAATTTCCAGCCCTGTTAAGTGCTCATTTATATTAATGCTGAGAGTGGCGTTCTCGGGAGGTGGGTCTTGAATATGCCGCGGCCAAAACAGGTTACACGCTCAAAGAGACGACGAGGGTCGTATGCCGGTGAAATATTAATGCTGGGCCAGATTGTTGATGCACTCAAGTGAGGGTTGATACCGTTCGCATTTCTAAGCAGTCACATCTGACGTGGTCTCCGAACCCTTTTTACTCGCATGCCTTTCGATGACTTGCAGAAGAGTTCGGCCCTTAAAAAGAGAGAGGTCGACGCTTGGCTGCAAAGAAATCGGAAAATTTATGGAAAATATATTTGAATAGCAAATGATTTCTCTAGAAGGAAAAAGATAAAAGGGTTTCAGACCGACTTTTCTTCCAATGGTGCTTTTGAATTAAATTTCCTCCTGGAACTAAAACGAATCAGAATTATAGGGTTTTTAAATATTAAAATATTATTCATAAATTTAAGTATATTATGCAGAATAAAGCTTTTTTATGTCCGGGACGACTAATTAGCATTTCTTGATGGCAAACTTAACTCGGCCAACAAAAAACTCTTAATTAGCAAAACATTCAACCATTTGCATAAAATATAACGCAGAACCATCCTTGACGTGCGTTTTTTTTCAGTTCCTGACTAAGTCGATGGAAACGTTTCAAAGGGTAGAAGCCTTTTCAAGACTCCTCTTTTATAAATGAGATCGTGAATTTTATTCTTAATGAGGTGCAAGTTTCGTTCGCAAAGAGCTCAATCATTATTTTTTTCCTCTGCTCGCCCAAATTCAGCCGTTAAGCTGGCGGGCACAAACGAGGCACACGAACTGAAGATTACACTTTAATCCCCGATCACTGCAAGAGTCGGCTAGTTGAAGCCAATTTCCGACGGTGGCTGCTGCCCTGTGAGAATACTTGTTAAAATTTGATGCACACTGAGGCGAATTCAATTTAAACTTTTCCCATCACGTTAAAAAAATGCCACTCTGCTGGCTAATTAATTAACAGGCTCCGAGATGGATGGGCTTGTAATTGGAGCTTCGATTGGTTTGCTTTTTGCTGTTTTTTTCTAATCGGGACGGTCAGTGGTGGCGAGGCGCTGGTGGATGGGCGGAAAGAAAAACCCGCTGCGCCGCTGGAGTGGTTTTACGTGAGTTTCCAAGCGCGAACTTTTATGGGCTCCTTTTAAGGCGAGCACTCACTCTCCTCCGCTCGTCCCGACTGTCGGTGTCACATCCACACCACCGAGGATTATTATTTTTTCCTGCGTATCGCTGGCGGACACGTGTTAACTGCGGAAAAACGAATTGCGCAATGCAATAAAGTGTTGCCGTTTACATTAATGGTATGCCTCATTTGAATTCAATTGGATGGAAAATTAAAATTAGTCTTTGAACTGGAAAGAAACTTCTAAATAATTTTTTTACCCTTATAAAGAGATGCAAGATAAAAATAAACTCATTCATTATTTCCAAATGAAATAACAAATAACTGTTTTTAACTATAAATAAATGTTTTTATTTTAAGATTCTTTTACGTCCACAAGAGTTGGTGAAACTCTAAGCTACGTAACTATAACTTTGATTCATTAGTCCCAGTAGGACACAGATTCAACGAGCCGTGTATGAAAACAGTCCCAAAAGATTTACCTTGCAGGTGTTTCCCCGCGGTGCTTAAGTTTAGAACGTGATCTTGCTGGCCTTCATAGTAAATTAAGAGTTAGACAATATCTTTTCACGGAAGCCGCACAGGTTGCATAGCTTAACAAACAGGAGTGACCCTTCGCCATGGAGATTAACGGTTTCAACTTGGCGGTCTCTTATTTCAGAACACCACGTGGGAGTTTGAATAATGTTTTTTTTTTTCAATTAAATTAAAAAAAAAATAATTATTTCCAATTTCCATATCTGTAAAAAGAAAGAAGTGATGGCAGTGACAGATTTAGTGACAAAATAAGATCATTAAATTTATAAATACATTTGTGTGACAAATTATTTGATTCGTAGTAAAAATTTGTTCCATAAACAGACGAAATAAAAATTGATTTGCGTTATGTAGTTTTAAAAGTAAAAAATAAGCTCTTTTCTCGCATAGAAGGTATTTATGGATCACCTATTTTGACTAAAATCCAATTCTGCAAATCCAGAGTGGAGAGCATTATTTACAAATATTAAATATTTGCAGAGACAACGACGAAATTCTGTCGAAAGCTCTCATCCATTAGCCGCGTGGTCAGGGTGGGCGATTTTGTTTTTATCTCGTTCCACCAGCGTTTAGCAAGCCGTAAACACAAATTGTAGATTCAGCGTTTCGCCGGAATATTCAAATATCCTGGCACATTTGCACGATTACGCCGTCTGAAATAACTAAAACAAACGTTTGCTCACTGCCCGTTAGCTGAGCGGCACTACAATATTTTGCTTGGTAAGTGGTCAAAATTTTGCGCACCCGTCCGTAAACCCAGCGGCAGCCACATTTCGGCCGCATATTAAATTTCATGCACCATGTGGGAATAGAGAGGCCGACTTTGCCCGCAAACGGCGCGAAATGATAGACGCCAAAGCGGCACAATCCTATCACGAAGAGGGCGAATTCGCGAGTTTAGGCCTTTTGCCTTTCGGTCGACGCGTGTCAAAGGCAGTTTTAAACCGAGGGAGCCGTTTTTGCCTGCAATCCGCTCGCGTGGAATGCGAAGTTGGGAAATTCATGCTTGTCACGGCCAACTTTTCACAATAGATCGTTTCGGAAAAACACGACTGTTCTCGTGATAATGCAAAACGGGCGTGTTTTTTGCCGATTTCATCGTAGTCGCGCGGGGGGAGGCGAGGGCGTAATTGAATTGGATTCGTTCGTTTGATGTGCTTTGAGCAAACAACACTCCCGTTGTCCCAAAACTTTGCCTCCGGAGTTTGCGGCTCAAGTCTTTTCCACCAAACTTTGCTGCCCTGTTTCCTTTAATGAGATTTTTTGCACGGAGATAAAATTCCGGATTTTCCGACGGCTCTCTGAGTAAAAGTGAATCAGTTCTCGCAGTTCATACTTCTCGCTTTGCTCTTATTGCGTTGTAACACACATCCGACACAAACTTCCACCGAAACTTTGCGCTAAGCTCAGCTTTATTTACAAGCTAATAGTATTACTACTGCGAAGACAAATACAAGTCTGCCGCAGTTCTCAGGGGAAATTTTGTATGCGGCTTATCCGCTCCAGTTCCACCGCGCACACATTAATATTATGCAAATTTTCTGCAACTCTGCGAAGAATGACGTGCACTATTATTTCTCGAAGAATTTCCTTAATTGGAATTCCATGATTGTTTTCCTGGTTACAATTGCAGCCAGATAATGGATTCTCCCACTTTGATTTGGCGATTAACAATAAGTGGATTGGTAGGCACGCGAGAATCGAGGACGTGCTTGGCGCGGAATTCCATCGGAATGGAAAATTAGTGCGCCGTGTTGTACAAGGCGAGGGGAATATCGAGCCGAATCTGGTGTGAGAAATTTATTCGCTGCACAACAAATCGCTGCTTGAGACTGCTGCCGGAAAATTTGGAGACACGTGCACGGATAACTTCGGGGAAAAGCAATCAGGCTTGGGAAATTACTTTTTGTCTCAACCTATGAGAGCATTCTAGGATAAGAGAGATTACCGTTTGTTTTCAGAAGCAATTTTCCCCGTCGGAAGATTAATTTACTTCTGCTGGCGGCACCCACCTGTCTAATCAAATAATATGCCAAAATTAACCCAAAGACTTAATGAAAACGAAAACTAAATTTGAGTTTATTAATAATTAATTTTTTATCTATTATCTCCCAAGACATTAAAATTAAAAACTCGCATTATTAAGTAAAATTTTTAATATTTAAGAAAAAATATTATATTTTGAACTTCATGGATGTCTGTGATTTCCATATTTACGAGCTGAATTGGTTACGGACATAAAGCAGATTGAAAATAATGAGAATACCAGAGTTGATTAATAATTCAATTTGCCCAACGCAAACATGCGTAATCAATTTATGGGTGTGCTTGCTTTACCAGCGACCCAGATGGATCCGCAGGGCTGGGTCACGGGACGGCAGTGGGGTGACATGGGTGTAAATTTTATTTTTTCCAAACACACAAACACCCTGGGATAAAAGGCTCGCGTGAGAGCGCAATTGGGAATACTCGGCTGACAAAAAATAGCCATCAAAGCTCTCTCTCTTTCTCTCGCCCTCAGTCACACATACACACTCTCGTTGCCGTCGTTTTGTCTGATTCAGCCCGAGAATCAATACGAACGTAGAAACAAAAATGGATGTTGGTCGCCGGTTTGCTAGGTCGACCGAATTTATATTCACTCTCCTCATGGCCGGTCGGTCGGTGCTCTTCCTCCAACAGTAGTGACGTCACTCCCGTATTTGTGATTCCGATTATGGCCCGGAATCAATAGTGCGGCGGCATCAATTAAAAATTCAGTTTTTGTTCTGGATTTGCGCCAGAAGCGGATCGAACGTGGCGAACATTAATATTTATTCAGTGGCCCTGGCGCTGATATTTCGGCAGCTGGAAAAACAAGATAGCCATGCAGTGGAAGCTCCCAAACATTTCACGCTTGATACTTTATTGATGAAGAACTATAAAAATGCTCTTATCAAAAAATACTCACCGGAATGGACGTGCTATTTAATGGCTTTTTTGGCCAACATCAAACGTGAAGGGGTGAGTTTGCGTCTTCAGTGCTTTTGTTAATCCCGTTCTCTCTCTCTCTCTGCTCCAATATTTTCTGAAAATCGACCTAGCGTAGCTAAAGGGGAAAAACGCTCCACCGGACAAAATTAAGCAATTTCGCCTCCGCTCTGCTTGAAACCGCTTTTTTCGCACGCTGCCGTAATTTCAGAGCTCGCAAATTCGGCCGCTGAAAATTTAATATAGGCAGCCATGCGCACCAGAACAAAATTAAAATCAGGTTTTGTGCGCGCCTAAATGCGCGTGTGGCCCGGCCGTTTGTGTTCAGCTTTATGGAGGCTTGCCAAGTGCAAAATTCGGGCGCACATGCTGCCACACACATTCACCATACTGTCCCAAATTTATATTATAATAAATTACGGCAGCGAGGCGGCGCGGCACTCTCACACAATCAGAAAGTTATAATTAAGCCCGGCCGGCGAAATGGATCCGTCTCGTCAAACTTTGCCTCCGACAAATAAGTCAAGTTTGGATTATTCGAATCCGTTCAGCTTGGCGCATGAAAGCAAATCGGAAAATCGTTCCAGCCTCTTTGCGAACGGCAAGAACAGGTGCAGATGGAGAGAAAACCAAGTTTGAAATAAAAATTAATGGGAAATATCAAGTAAGAAGTAAGTGCTGAACTTTGTAATGCTCCTCAAAGTTTAATCCATTCCCTGCGCCAAATAAACTTCTTGGGTGATTTGTTTTTATTTATTTTGTTTAGAAAAGTTTGCTATAGGAAAATTCAATGTTTTGCGTCTAAAAATCTTAATAGAAAATAGCTATGGCTCCGCATGCAAATGAGGACGTAACGAGCAGATCTTTTGATCCCCAGTGACTTATCATGTTTTTTGTCGTATAATGCATGAAAAATTTGGGCCTTTGGCACTGTCTTTTACTCTCACATTATTTTTTTACAACGGTAATAATAAAAAGAAAGAAAAAACACACCCGTCATTAAATATATATACGAGTTTGTGTGCACGTAAAAAGCCAAGCGGAAAGACGTCATTCGCAGCAGGAAATCTGCAGACGAGTTCAAATAATAATGTAATACGTGCGCCCCAGGAGGACGGAAAAAACTACGACGTTATTTTCCGTCACCAACGCCTTTTTCGCCAACGTTATTATTATTATTATGCACACTCGCGCAGCCACAAACACCAGTTCGATCGGATGTAAATGGAACGATTCATGAGGCACCAATGATTTAATTAGCCAGTTGGCAATCAGCGTTACGTATGCAAATTGCGCACGCTCGGCAAATTTGCAACCAAGGCGGAATTATGCAGCCGCATTAACGTCAGCGCGGAAGCCGTACAGGCAAGTTTTTATACAAAAGAGCAGGCTTTCCTGTTTAATTTTTTTTTGTTCATTTCCATGATAATTATTTTTCCACCCTTTTCCGGTGAATTAACATTTAAAAGTCGCGGTGCTACGGGTGGAAGAGTTTGCTCTTTGCAGCGTTAAAGAGCAACTTTTACAAACATCAACAAAAACGCAAAATTTCAGTTGGAGCATCAACGCTTCAAACCCAGCGTGCTCACCGAGCCACTTGAGCAGACACACATCTTTTTTTCTTTCTTTCCATCCTCTGCTGCTTCGCAGAGGCACCACCGTTGGTTTCCCTTTCCTCTCCGCGAGGAAAAGCCAAAAGAGCTGGTTTTCTTTGAATAGGAAATCTGGTCATAAAATATACGCTCAGATGTTCCTCGCAGATTGTGCGAGCGCTTTCGAAATGCACGCGGTAAAACAGCGTCAAAGGGATTTTTGACGCATCTCGCTCGGCAAAAAGCTAATCAATTTGCGGGGGACTGTTCAAAAGTGTGCGTAGAATGCTTTGGAATTGAAAAGGAATCCTTTTTTTCGATTTCGCTCTCCTGCGGAGAAAGTGGATTGGATTAAATCGGACGCTTCTTTTCTCTGACGCATTCCGTTCGCGGTGATTGATCTGGCAAAAAAAAAAAAGAAAAAATTGAGCTTTTGTGTGAGGGAAGAGCAGAAACTCCTTTATTTTTCCTGCTTCTCTCAGGTGTCAGTTTTTTGGAATTTAATTAACTCGGGCTGAAAATTAGCTTACCTTGTGAAAATATGAGAACGATATTGAATTTCGAACCAGCCTCTGCGTGGTTGAGACGAAAATAGACCCTAAGAGCCATATAAAGCAAAGGCATCGCTGCCGGTGCTTCCCTAAATTTAATTAAAAATACAAACTGATATGGTTCTTTCTCTCCGTTTCTCACAAAGGGTTGCCGTTTCTCTGAATATAAAGTCGCTTTGTGAGAGAGCACAATGGTCGCCGGCAAATTGAATTTCTCAACTTTCTTTTCCTTACCTTCGGATGGAGGCAGGAGGAGACAGTCACCGTCAGCATGAACGGGTGAGACCATTTCGCTCAGCCGGCGCCGGAACATGCAAAATTGACGGTGCCTTTTTGCGGTCCGGCTCGGCACGGTCACACCCATCAGATAACTGATTCACAGAACCGCAGAATGAGCTGGCAATTCCTTTTGGCACTCAATTTCCTCTCGTGATTGCAGAAAAAAGATATTAAGTCTAAAATCTAAAGATGATTCCTAATTTAAGCTGAATTTTGAATGTCAAAGGGTTTCGTTGTAAAGCGGCATGAAGGGTCTCAACAGAAAATTTCGCTTATCTTTTAAAAGCCTGCTGATGCCGCTTTTATACCTTGGTCCTATCCGTGTGTGTGCTTGTATATTTTATAGCCGACGCATCTCTCGTAAAATATCCGCTGGAATAAAACGTTCTCTCTCTCACTCATCTCGAAATAGAGCACTTTGAGAGCATTGTTACTACTTGATTATGCCTCAGACATGATCAAAGTGTTTCCGACGGGAGGCTCGCTCTTTTTCGCGCGCCACACGTATTGATCTGAATGTGCGCCCGGCCCGCGGAGGCTTACAGGTGCAAAGTCGGAAATATACCAACGGGACCACTTTGCTGCGGGTTATGTATGAATAACACATCAAACGAATGCGAATTGCAAAATAACCAACCTGGCAAATGGCGTACTGTGCGGGGCGCGATCCGCGACTGCTCTGTGGGATGCTCGCATATCCACTTTGATAATTTTACATCTTGTGAAGGGAAATGGAAAAAATACAATAAAAACTACTCTTTGTCTTTGTTAGCATTGGAAAAACGATGCGCTTCGAAGATAGAGTTTTTCTTTTATTTTCTCCCGGGATTCGCTTTAATTGATCCTCGTGGAGCATTGCAATATTTAACTTTTCCACGGCGAACAAGTTGCTCGGGTGTTTTATCAGCTGCACACATTGCCGGCTGGGTGCATGAATAAAGTATTTATGCAAAGCAAGCCACACTTTTCCTCGGGCCAAATGTGCTATTCTCGTCGTCTCTCTTTCGCCGCTTGAAACCAACTGCATTACCTCCTTTTGTGTCTTCGCTCGGCTGCTTCTGACAATGAAGATGGTGACGACGCGATGCCGGAGGAAAACACGACTCGCCCTCTTGACACAGGTGAAATTGAATAACCCGCTCGACTGACTTTGAAAGATATTAATTTGCCACGCGAAATCTGGAGAAAAACAAGTCGGGATTTCCACAACATTCCCAGAGGCTTTTTCTGCCGCGTGGAGCTGAAAAGTTTTGAGAGTGATTGATGGTGCTTAAAATGCACTTTATATAAATACGTAAACCAATCTCGTTCTTGACAACTCGAGAAGTTGCTATTAGGTTTTTGATAAGAAACGTCTGATCGATTCAGCCATTATATTTTCATCATACTTGCCAAAAATGCGCTTGGCTGCTTCAATATTGTCCAATTTACGTCATCATCAGCCATTATGATGGAATGTGAGCGTTGAAAATTGCCGTAATTTGACCGATTTTGTTCCAAAAATTTTCTCTTAGCTCATTTGCCGTATAGATATAAATTTGTGCATTTAAATTTTTTATTATGGCTAAACATAACGGAATTCCAGAAATTCAATTACGATCGCACCTGGCGAAATTTATCGACCCTTTCCAACGACAAAAGTTAAGCTACCTTAATAAAGAAGAGAAAGTGGCAGCTACGAAATTACTTCCTTAGCTTCCAAGTCACTCTCTCCTGAGAAACGCTGGCACGCAATGTATTATTTATAAGAAAGCTAAAGACGGCGAGCAGCTAAGAAAAGTCGGCCGAGCGCACTTTGCTCATTTCGAAGCTCCCTGTGTTGGCGAACGCGCAATTTCACGGGCAATCCGTTGCTAAATGCTTGCTCACGACACATGCACTCGCTCTTTACTTTTGCATGCAACCTCTTGAAAGAAGAAAGAGCGAGGATGTGAAGTGCCTAGTGGTAAATTCAGGTCAAACGGTGCGGTCTGGAAACACTGGTCGCCTCATAACGAGAGGGAGAAGCTGGGCTCGCTGTGCTTCATCATTTATGAAACCTGACTCGGGCCGTCGGTGCTTTCTGTATTAAAGGCATTATGCGCTGCTCCGGTGGCAGCGAATAATTAATGCCATTTTGCAAAGCCTCTTTTAGCACAACGCCTGGCCCTTTGAACCCAGCGAATATAATTTTTGCTCACCTTTGTGTCGGACAATTTGCCACGAGGGCCCAACCAAAACATTTGGCCAACTCGTTTGTTGTTTTGGCCTCGAGTTCAACTCCACGTATCGCGTTCCTCAAACTAAAAGCACCACTGGCCTGTATAATATGCATAATATATAACTCACATTTCCGGCTTCGTTTGTTTTGGGATTTCCTCGTTTTAATGACATGCTCATGAAAACCGAACGTAGATTGTAGATTACAAAATAATTTGAGAATTTTATGAATTTATAATATATAACCATAAAAAGAATTTTGGAATTTAATATATCATTTTGCGATATAACTAAATTAAGCAAATGTTTTATTTAACTTTTGAAAAATTTGTTTTGCTTTTTGATTAATGAAAAAAAAATCCTGACGTTTCATTTTATTAATGACCACACAGGCGGAAAGCTACCCACAGAGTGCAAAAGAACGGATTCATTTTTATACAAACTTGTTAACTTTTATGATGCGTGAAACTCATGTCACAATTCACAAAGCAGCACCTGATGCTGGCTGGCGTCATGAGAATATCACGTTGCCTAAATTGCTGTCAAAATTGTTGATGCGAGATTTCAAGCCCGCTTTTCCTCATCGCGCTTCTCTTTTTTTTGTACGACATTTTAGCGCCACTGGGAAATTTTTCCGCATTTCAAAGCTGAAATCCATAACTTTTGAAAAGGCATCAGAACAAAAAAAGGATGCACGCGAGCCCTCCCGAAAATTATACATAACATTTTCCATCCATAAAAGGGATGTTATTAAAAGAAGGAGGGAAGCATTTTATGGGCGAGCCAGCGAATAACAATTTTGGAGCCGAATCGCTGCAGGAAACAGAAAATAATAATACATAAAAAGCGGGTCCCTGTCTGCATTTCGCTGCCATAAAAATGCTGAAAAAAGCGCATACTTGGCAGCATATCAAAAAATGAAATCAGCGTTGCGCTGTCACGGCTGCGGAATATATAAGGATGAATTGCCGCTGATGGCTGAACGTGTAGCTGGTTTGTTTACAAAACACCACGATAAATTACTCACTTTCAACGGTCCGCTCAAGAAAACCGAAATATGTATTCCGAGCTTCATTTTTCCTGCTGTTCAATTAATGACACTGTCTGCCCCACGCTCGAAAGGGCGTGCGATTGTCGAGATTAATGACTTTCGCAGGAAAATACAAAAACCCTGTTAAATAATGAAACCGCTCCGTCAGTGCACATAAACGAGACCGAATTCGGAATGACATTTTTCCGTCGGACAAAAAAGGAACTGTCACCACCGAATTTTGCCAGCAGGTTTCCCGCTTTTGACGTGTGCGGTGGGGCCCGTTTCGGAAACGCACAGCCCGCGCGGTGTCATTGTCAAGGAAGGTAGCTGCCGAGATCGATACGTGGAGGCAGCATGTGCCCCAGTGATGAGGTCACCTCCAACCTCCTTGCTGCTTTTTATTTTAGTTTTTTACTCGGCTCGGCTCATCTTTCCATCATTGCGCACCTAGAGGGGTGGCTGGCTGGCCCACCCTGCAAACAGTTGGATCCACACGCCAAATTGGCTATTCAATTTACGGCTCACGTCGCACGCGTTTTATGTGTTGAGCACCACTTTTATGGCCGCGGCCGAGCCCAACAATGTCGGATGATCAGCAACACCCAGTCGGCCAGTTGTATAATGTTGCAAACGATTATTTATTTTCAAACCATGAAAAGCCGGCTTTCATCGTGATACCAAAACTGCAAAAGGTATCAAGGAAAGTTAAAAAATTGATTTTTTTTACATATCAATGTAATCTGAAAGGACTATTTAAAAACTCAATTTAGTTTATTATTTTACAATAAGGAAATGGATTAAATAAAGCAAATGGGTGGGAGAAAGGTGTCCTTCAGGTTTTACAAACCTAGTGATTATTAAAAATGTAATAATCTGAATTTTCAATCTCTTGTAAACTCTACGAATGAGAAAAAAATTGGCATGCGGAATGCGAAATTCTTTTTAATTTCATAAAAATTGTCTGCAGTTTTCATTGCTTTTATATCTACAGATAAAAGCAAGTTAAAAAATAAAAAAATTAAACAGCGTAAATTTTATTTTATCTGATTCAAATAAAAACAATCCACATTCATAGTCACAGAGAGCTTTTCTTTTTTGCGCCTCATGTGAAGGTACAGAGAATTCTCTTTTTGAAATTACTTTCAGAGTCTAAAATTGTAAAGCGGAAAAAACAAAATTGAATTAATACGTTACTTTAATGCACTCTGTGGAAAGAGTAAAAAAGTTGTGCGGCACAAAAATAATTCTGAGTAATTCTCCACACAGTGGATTGTCAGCAGAAAGCTCTGGCGTGCACCGCGCAGTAACGAAGCCCCTAATGGAGCACGACATAAATCACTTTGGGCCAAACAATCAACTCAGTGGATTATAGAAATGTGTGTTTTACACACTTGCCTATCGCCCCGCGAGCCGACTTCCAGCATGCAAATGTCACTCATTCGGTTTCGCACACATGCGACCAGTGTGTGCGTTAACAGTCGGTGCATCTGGTCTCTGCTCGTCACGCGATAGTACCATTACGATAATTACTTTTCTCGGCCCGAGATATAACCAATACCTCGTCGCGAGGTCGCATTTTATAGGTCTCGGCAAAAGCACGACCGGCAACGTGAATCAATCATATAAATTTTCCCTTTGCGAACTTTTCCCGGCGGCTGCGCGCGCGATATCGCCCTGTCAGATTTGCATATTATTTTCCCTTACAGCTTTATCTCTTGGGAGAATTTTTGTGTTCGTGCAAAGATGGGCCGTAATCTTCAATTCACCCTATTAATCTTAGCATTAATTTCGTGTCTAGAAATAGAATCCCAAACCTATCATTTATGCATACTTTTTCTGATCCAAAAATAAAAAATGCTTTACAAAATTTTGATATAAAAAATCATTTCAAATTATTCAAAAGCTTTCTTTTGATTAATTGATCCATTATATTCTTTAATATATTTTATTTTACTTAACATTTGTCATAAAATATCTCCAATAGATTTTTTTAGGTAAACTAAAAACTGAAAATCGCATGCAAAAGGTCTTGTCTTTTGATTATTCAAAAGAATAATTTGATCAAAGTTAAACCGTCTCTTATTTCCATTTTCTTTATTCAAAAAAGCCAAGAAAGGCAAAAGGAATTTGAATAAAAGAAAACCCACAATCACGATCGAGAGCTTGGAACAAAAAGCCGAATTCCGTTTCCTAATGCTGACTCTTTGTGGTGCGGCATTGCAGATGACGAGCGTTTTATTAAAAATGTACTCATTAGCATAGTGAAGCCCCTGCGGATCTGCAATCTCAGCAGAGGAACAAGCGAGCAAAAATCCGCGCACATTTGCCGGTTTTGCGGCTCTTTTGTTACCGACGCGCTGCCGACTCGCAGTGGCATCATTTTTTGAAGCCAAAGGCGCCAGATTATTTCGTGGTGTATTTTACCAACGAACTCTTTGTTTGTGTTTCATTTCAGTTTCGGATTGTTTTATTCAAAATTATGGCAACAGCCGGCCTGAAGCAAATCCTTAGCCTCATTTGAGGCAGAGCTATTATTTTTCAAAGGAAAATTGAAATCGGCACGCTATTTTCAAGAAGTTTGATTTCCTATAGAATTCTAGCCCAAGCACTTCTTCTTGCTCTAGTGGGAGTTTCTTGTTAGCGAAGTTTCTATCCGCGCAGAAAAATAATGACGACTAACTTTTCGCGCAACCCTGGCAGCAGACAATGAATACGAACAACTGCTAAAAAGTAACCAACTCTTTCAAAAGTCAGTCGATATGGAATTGCGCTTTGCGTCGGCAATAAGCAATAAATTTCTTTGCCCACTTTCGTGTTCAGAGAAACGCGAAAGATTCATTTTATGAAACGGCGAGCGCGGTCTCTAGGGTCTGATTTAATTGGCCGCTTGAATAAATTATTAGTGCCCGTCACTGCTCGCAACTCCATCGTTACATTCAGTCGAGTATAGGATTATTGCTGCCGAGGGTACTCTTGCGCATGATTGCAACCATGTTTAATATTTTATGCTGAGGGCAGATACTCAAACGCTAACGAGATTTCCCAGCAAATGAAGCGTGCGAGCGATGAAGAGGTCAAGCTTCATAATGATAATAAAATGCACTGTTGAGGTTCGTTTAATTAAAATGTAAATGTGATGTATTAGTTTGATATTTAATTTCATATTTTATTAAACGATTTTTAATTTTTAATACATTAAATCATTAATTAAAACAAGGGGAGACAAATTGATATAATTTGATATATATGATTTATTTCTAAGATTTTGTTTATTTTCTGATTAACGTATTTTGATTAAAAAAAATTGCTGTTTTTTTTAAAATAGGAAAATATTTTAACTTACGTAGTTCAATTTTACAGTCTGTGGACATTGATTTATAACAAGAACAAATTTGAAAAAAAAATGTCCAGCAGAATCCATTGCTGATTGATTACTTGAATTTGTATTGTGAGGGGAAATTTAAATTTTAAAATAGCAAAATTATAGCTCACCATTTAATAAAGCGATAAATTTCCCTATGTTGCTGGTTTAACAATTAAGCTTCAAATTAGGCTCGCAATTTTGTCTGCCGCTCGCACCAAATCCATAAAGCTGCAGACAAATGTAGCTTGTTGTCATGCAAACACTTGACGGCAATTTCGAAAGCAGGTGCCAACAATGGTTTAGCGCTCGGAGGCGGCGGCGTTGGTGGCAAACGACCAAGGCAGTAAAGCACGGCGGCTGGGACAAAGACGCTTGGCTTCGGGCGGGGGTTTATTAAAGGAAAGGGAGCGCCTGCCGGCTGCCATTCGAACATATATGCAATGTTTTACTGCACAAACAAGCAATTAAACTGGCTGACAATGAGAGACCGAGTGACATTTAATAGCTCACCAGGCATCGTAATGACGTGCACACACATATTTGCACACGACAGAGTTCATTCAGCCTTTGAAGAGCACCAGCGGGCATTATGCCGATACCGACCATACTTCCTATCAAACGAACTGTCGACCGAGCAAATATCATAGGTGGGTCGGATTTGCAGCTCTGCAAGATATAGATCCGGATGTCAAGAGCTGTGCTTTGATCGTAGTCATGACCACGAAGCCATAATCTGTACGTTGCCCCGCAGGTTCATTAACCAGGCTTACGATTCTCTGTTCGCTCAGTACCCACTAATCATGATAACTTTCAAGTAGCGTATATATAAAAAAAATAAAGATAAACTCAAGCCTTGAGCTGAAATCGTTGTAAAATGAGCTGCGGGTTCGTTGTATTATTCATTTATGCCTCGCCCTGTTTAATGCCTGGGGAATTATTTTGCTCTCCTAGAACGCGTGCAGCGATAGTTGTTCCCCTTTCCGATGGAATTGCCCTTTCCTGGTTGAAATTCTGTCGGCGCCGAGTGCAGGAAGCAGAATCGAAGAGGCCTCTTGTATAGACAGTAATTTGACTGGAGATATTTGGCGGTGCACGGGACTGGATGTGTGTCAGGTGGGTGGTGAATTTCGAGGGCACGAGGATAGCGTGAATACCGTCGGGCATTTCCAACGCCCACAATTGATGGGTAAGATAAAACGGCGCAGGGGCTTTCAACTCTTTTGTTCACAAGGGGCAGACATACTGACTTGTACATTCTTTGTTTCTTTTGTTTTATTAATTTTAAAAAATTTATCGGTTAAATGTTAGTGAAAAAAATTTGAATATTTTTTATGTTATCAATAGAATCAAATTTATTTCTATTGATCAAATTTCAAATTGAAGTAATCTAATTTTGTGTGCCATTTATTGTAAAAGTAACGACATTGTTAAATGGAATTTATGTTTAAATAATTTAACATAAATCTCTATTTTTATAAATTCATTGTGGTTTGTGAGAGAATAAAAGTATGGAATTGATTTTAACTTCAATGCCAGATGCGCCCCTGCGAGCTCACCTTTCTCTGCATTTCGTGCCGAACGAGAGGTAAATTTGCCGGTAGCGAGCGAGACCCACCCACATCGCATGCCTCTTTCTCGGAGGTTCAGAAGTCTCGGCGGGGCTTTAACTCGCTTTTGCACGGCCGTATAATAATTGGGTCATCTTCTCCGCTACCACGGATTCGTCTTTGAAAGTGATGCATATAATGTTTCTTTAGAATGGACGCCCGTTTGACTTGCAGCTCCTCTCGACCGCGCCCTTTGATATCTCTCGCCACCGAGAGGCAAATTCATGCAGGATAACTCTCGCTCCACTTGTCGCGACCCATAATGGACAATTTGCTTGGCGTCTGCAATTAGTGCCGAGAACGGCCTTGAACTCAAAGCAAGACCTCAAACCTTTCCATTTCGCTCTAGAGCAGAGACGGGGGCTGGCGAAATTCGATTTGCCCAACGTCTTGCCAGCTTCAAAGAAATCTCGGCGGGGTTTTCCTTTGCAGGTTTCCATAATTAGCATAAGCCAATAAAAGGAGCCGACAAAAAGGTCTGCCGTAAAGACGCTTATTTTCAGTCAATTTAATCGAGATTAATTTTGAGCTCGTCCCATTTGAAAGTTAAACGTTACGAGCTTTTGTACGTAACCCTGGGCAAAAGTTAACTGCGCACGAGATAAGCTAAACGAAAAAGTAATTAAGTCTCCTTTTCACCAAATCGAGCTTCTGGAGATAAAATCAGCAGAGGCTAATCACGCGAGTCATTCATTCCTGAGCGGAATTGGCCATTCGCGGGAGAGATGAGAGCGTGGTCGAAACAATATTGGCCCCCGAAGCGAATTTCCAGCCTACAAGAGGCTTAATTAAAGCAATAAATTGGGGCCACTGCAACTATATACATTTGTATATAAAAAGATGTGTGTGTATCTGCAGGCGTGTTTTGTGATGCTGCGGTTTATTTCGCTTGGCGGACCCTCGGGCATTCCGGCGCTTCGATCTAAATTCTCTCGGGTACAGGCAAACGCCAAACAAACTCGACAAGACGAATCGATAAAATCCATTAAAAATTTAGCCAAAATCAGGGCTTTCTGATTTATTCGTAACGGCCCCCTGCATGTTTTTCATCTATTGGAGATGTGGAAATGCGTGTGGTGGCTGAATATTTTAATATTTTACGATGTTCCCACTGGTGAAAACACAGCGCAGAAGTTATTGGCTCGCTCGCATATTTCAACCCTATAGTAAATCAATAGCCTTGGCAGACATCCGCTATGCTGCCATGAATGATGCAAACCCAAAGTACGTCTTTTTTGTTCGTTTACACGACGCGGGGAATATTTCTTTTTGTACACGTCAGCCTTGTATCGCGTTCTGAAATTGATGAATATTTTATCGAACGAAAAAATATTATAACAATATTGATCAACACAAGAATGTTCGTTTGGATCAAATTTGACCCGGCAGTAAATTCCCAATAGCAATTCATAGATATTGCTAGCAATTCACGCTGGTTGAGCACATTCACGTGATATGAACGGATCAGTTTTGCAGAGTTGCTCTGCTCACTTGCAGCCGAATTTCCAACCTGGGGCGTAGTGCAAGCCAACCGAACTCGTTATTTCCCAAGTGAGGGCCACTGCGATGAAGCGAGTAGGCTATTTGCCGAGCACATGTGCTGTGCGGTGCTGTATACCTAACAGCTAGCGGCGGCTCTGCGTATTCATTGCAGCGGCGGTGGATGAGGAATATTTCCAAGTGAAATTTCCTCCAGACTCTTTTCCCACAAGACAGGCTCGTAATAAGCCCACTGTTCATATTTTCGTATTATCCAGCATCTGTTGCTTCTGCCGGGTCCTGGTTTTGTATGCGGGTCGTCGGCAGAGTTTCAGTGGTGAAAGAAGGAGAAGGGCAAATTGAGATTTAGGACTCGTGCCACACCATTGTTTGAACTTCGGCCTTAAAAGACGATTAAGAGTGTTTTTCTTTTCACTTTAAGTATTCTCTTTTCTCTTTTTTTCTTATTCAAAGCAAGTAAGGAGAATTTTTCAGTCATTAATTTCAAAGAAAAACACTTCCTTCCATAATAAAGATGGATGTTATAATATGACGTAGCAATCAAAAAGGAAAATAACATCTCCTCTCAATTTATGAGCCATCAAATGATCTGTGAAAATGCGCAGATTTTTTTATGGTCCATAAAGTAGAATTGTTAAAAACTGATATAATATACAGTATTAGTAACTTGTCATGAGATAAAATACATATTATTCAAAAATGAGCATATTGATATAATTCACACCCACTATATCAGCACTTTACTAAAGAACCAAAATATGAAAATAAAAATAAATATAAATAGATGCATTCACTTGAAAAAACGCAATTCACAGGAAAAAAATCGTTATTAATGAAATAGAACTTGCATTATTATTATAATTTATAATAGTATTATTTCAGTTATGTACTTTTTTCAATAACGTGCGTGACCCATGTTTATTAATTGAGTATGCAAAGAAATTGTATTTTGAGACTTGAGATTAGGCTGTAAAATCGTGCCCAATTTTTAGCGCGCATTGATATTTTGTTGTATCATTTCCTGTGCCATTTTTCCGCAATAGACTTTCACTCCAGAGCCCGAAATAGGCGCGGTGAAAAATAAACCCAGCCGCCTTTTATGACATTTTTTACCGAACGACATTTTTTACAATCCCGGTGGATATCACGTCCACGTGCTCTTCTGGAAGCAGTGAAACCCCATCAGGAGATAATGGAGTCGTAAGGGGTGCGCGCACTCGCATCCCTCTAACAAAAGGGTCGCCAGAGAGAGCTCGCGTCCGTGACAAATTGCAAGGTGCACAGGGGCAAAATTGATGACGAGACGCGAGCTGATTAATATCTGTGCTACATCAAGTAAGAGCCTAATTGAAGTCTTTCGTGTTGCAGAGTTGCAAGTCGCAGCCACACGCATCCAGGCAAACTTCCGAGGACACATGGCCCGCAAGCAGCAAGGAAAGTCAGATGACGAGCTCAGCAAGGAGCTGGAGAAGCTCGACGCCAAGGTAAACTACCCTCGGATAATTAACTGTTGGCCCGCAATTGAGTTTCGGTTGCCAAGCACGAATCTGTTTGCTTAGTTTGCTGTTGGCGAGTGGTTTTCTGTTCATTTCAAGCTGGCCTCCCTCCTGCAGCGTTGTGTGTTTGGCCGAAAATCAGATAGTTGGAGTTTGAATTTTCATTCCGCTTTTCCTCAGCGAGTTTTTAGAGTTGTTTATTGTTTTGGAGATAAACAGTGTCCTTCTCTACATGTTATGAAATAATGTATGGGCTGTAAATTATTAAAAAAAATTGCACATTAATTAATATTTAGACGTTTAAATACTAGCAATTTTTTTTGGACAAATGTTACTTATTTAAATTTTTTTGTCTCCTATAGATAATAAGCGACTAAAAACTTGCGAGGAAATGCCAAATTTTCATTCAAATCACAAGGTTTTGTATTGTATTTATTTATTTTCCATGGTAAATTTAGGTGACGTTATGATAATTAAAAAATTATATATCATAATGAATAAATTTGACCGTTAGAAAGCGTTTAAACTTCCTATGAACGTAGAATTTGATGAAATATATTACCGAGCTATAAAATATGCATTCCCTTTGTTGATGAAAAATTGCCAAATTTGTCCTTCTTGAAAAGGCTGTGTGAATTTTTCACGACACTCAAGCTGACTTTTTTGATCGCGTCAGCGCCAACTCATTTTTTTCCAGCGCCCGCTTTTTCCTTTTACAACCGAGCTTTTCCGGCCCAAAAACTAATAAATGGAGAATTTATTGCTTTGTCCAATAATAGAACGACATGAAAGAGAGGAAGAAGAGTTTCGCGCAGAGCCTCTAAAATTGATTTACCCCTCCCAGTTGCCAGCGTTAATCCGGCTGCATGTTGGCACATTTTTTATCATTATACCAGATGAAACTCTAGAAGATAGAAAAGAGGGCAAATTTTTTCCCCAAGACCAGCAGATTAAGAATAATAGCCGAGTTAAGATTGGGTTTCCTTACTGCGGTCGATATGAAATAGGCCCCTCTAATCCGCTGAAAATTGTGTCCCATTATCGTAAGGGGAAAGTCAAAACATGAAAATTGCCATCCACTGAAAGCAGGGAAAACTGTTCCGCTTACAAAGTGCTTCATTCATTGCTTTCCTACTCACATTGGACAATTACGCATAGAATGCATGAAAATTCGTGGCCTACTTCCAGGCTGATTCATTCCAAATATGTATTTATCCATCCCTATTACACGGCGATAATTTATCAGCCACTCGCGTTGACAGGCTAATAGATTATTCATAAAGGTCCGCGATGCATAGTTGAATATTTGTCCTTTGATTGATGTCCGCGCCAGCCCAATAAACAATCAACGGTTCAGATTGCATGCCATCCGATTTTCACGCGAATTCCCTATTGGAATTTCATCCGAAGAACTATTGTGGTGCATTTTATCCGAGAGTGCCAGCCACCAGCGTGAATCGGATTACCCTAATAAATCGCGCGCGCGGTGCTCATCAACCAAATGCAGTCTGCTCTCGGCCGCAATTCTAATTAATCAACAGAGTTGTCGTCTGACAGCCAGGGTAATGCAGAGCGAGCGTAGAATTTGTGGTGCTTATTTATTATAATGGATCGCGCTGATTCAGCATTATTTTGTCAACCGGGGGGTTCAGTGATCTCTGGGTCGATCGAATACTGAGGAAAATCGATGCGTCTGCTGGTCTGCTCCCCAGACTTTGAACCTTGATATAGTTAAAAACTTTAAAAGGAAAATCATTTTACAACTTCAATTAAATTTAAACATTTTTCGTCGGAGTGCTGATGAGAGCAACAATTTAAATTACGAACGAAATATTCAAGCGAAAGAGTTAATACAAATTTTCTTCTATTAATTTATCAATAATAATTTACGTATAAATTATGTTATAGAAATTTCTAAATATTTTAAAATTACATGGAAAAATATTAATTTACCCATTCTACCCAAATCCTACGGTGAAAGAGAGCAATCAGTGGAAGCAAACTATGTTTTTGAGATTGAAATCCCATCAAGTACATATTGCGAAGTTAAAAGTTAAATCTCCCATGTATCAGGAGTAGGTTTAAAATAAAATAGTGCTTATTTCTATCATGTTTAAACATGTCTCATTTCTGCGTAAAATTATATTATAGTATTCATTATTTTTTGCAAATTATATAAAAAATAACTAATCGGAAAATATTCAAATTAAAAAATATTCAATGTTATAATAATAAAGGATTAAAATATAAATATTTTCTTAATATCAAAATGAGTATGCTAAATGTGTAAATATAATTATATAATCTTGATATCGTGTTGAGCAGCATAATTTTTTTTTTAAATCTCTTTTTGCGTTTGGAATGTTATTCTTGAATTTTAATGCAACTTTAAAAACTCTATTAAAAAATTTAATGTTGGTTATGTTACTAATAATCGATTTCGTTTTTCAGGACGCCGAGGAAGAGTTGGACATTGACTTGACCGACCCTGACCTGCACAAGGCGGCGACCAAAATCCAAGCCTCCTTCCGAGGCCACAAAGTCCGCAAGGAGGAGGGAAAGCCAGAGGGCGATGAAAAGGAAGGCGGCGGCCAGTGAATAGCAGAGGTCGCGCACCCTTTCAAGCAACTTGGTCATAATCATTTACTCAACAATGTCCCTTGTTAGCTGAGCTGCCCTCTCACCTTCTTGCCCGTCCGGCAGCCTGCCTGTCCCCGCACCGATTGACGCCGGCGTTGTTCGACTTTCAAATTTCTAAGCGTGTCTCTCTGACTTGCCAGTCGTCAGCAGACATGTCTAAAAATTTACAGCGAAGCTCGATTTTTGCATTATAAAAAAAATCGAATCTGATTAAAAAGTCATCGGGTTGCGATTCGAGCTTACGTCGAGCAAATGGAGTGTCAAATAAGCGGATCAGGCAGGCTTTTGGCCGGAGCCACTTTGGTATCTTGCTTTTAATCGTGCGGAAATGTGACCTTTCCAAGTCGCGCAGGGCGCCTGGTTTTTATACTCAAATTTCAGGCGCTGCGCAGCACTGCAAGTAATATGTATATTCAAATAAACGAACCTCTTCTCTTTCTCTCTTGTAATACGAGACAGCTTTTAAAACTTCTATATTATTATAAATACAACATTAAAAGTTACTGTTAAATTATGAATAGCACTGATTATTACAACATTCCTTTAAAACTGAGAAAGGGTAACAACTTGCAGTTGGATCACACACGCAGTAATTGATATTATATAGGGAGAAAATTGTTTGATTTCAAAGAAATTAATTAATTACCTACGTGTTTAGAGATTACTCTCTTAAAGAGTTGGGCAGTAACATTATTAAAAGATGAGATTGAAATTTTGTCACATTCAAACTTCTCGCAGCAATAGAATTTACTTGGAAAAATAAGATTTCTGTATGTTGTTACAATGTTACTAAAAATAAATGAAAAAATGTGCTGTAGAAATTAACAATAATTAATTTCACATTTATTTCTGTATCAAATTCACCATCTTATTTGCTGTAAAGTTTTTCCAAGAAATAATTATTATTTTATTTGACAATACTGTACTATGAACGTTATTTTATATTTTCTTATGGATAATTCTAAATATCTCCAACTGTACAAGCCTTTGTTATTTACAGATCACAAGTAATAAAACTTTCTAATCCATCAAAAAAAAATTTGTTTGAAGAAGTTGACACTTGGGTTAATGAAGGAAGTGAAGTACTCGGCGGGCTATTTCCTTGTTGTAAAAATTGTTTTATTCAAAAACAGCAAAATACAGTTTTGGTCAGTTTCGCAGTTTTTATGGTTATACTCCAAATTTAAGAAAATTATATTAATTACAATAATCAAAATAAAAAGTAGCAAGAGCGGTATTTCTCAAAGATGCCAGAATGCATCATAAAAAAACACACACAAATAAATATTGATTATTACTATTGCTGTTGCTTATTCTTCACATACATAGTTTTATTTTTTGAAAAAAAATTTACAAAATATATTAAATAAAAATAAAATAAAATCATATGGCTAACTGCAAAAATGATTGTGATTAATGGAAAGAGGGGTCTTTCCTCTCATCAAATTAATTAAAACTCTTGATCAAACTCGATATTTCAATATCATTTTATTGTCCCAAACATTAAAAAAATAGCATTCTATATTAATGTGGTCTTTTGAGAGAGACATAATTTTAAACAAAATATTTTTGTCGACCATACCGCTTCTATGCAGGCGCACTTAATGTGCGTTTTTTTTTTTTAGAACACACACACTTGTGGAACGGCTCGCAAAAATTACCAAGAGCCGTATAATGAAATTAATAAATAAGCTTTCATGAAAATTACAATAATGCGACGAGCAAGAAATAAATTTCATATTTTTTCACCAACTTGGTAATAAAATATTTCTAGTAAATGTGTTGCAAATCATATAATATAATTATGGAGTAAGTACGTCGCACAACGAATATTAAAATATAATAATTTTTCCAATTTTTCTTTAAACTTTTAGTTCAGTTTATAATTGTAATTAGTTAAGATTAAATTTAGTTAAATAATGTTTACATTCAAATTAATTTTTTCATTACATTTTAAATTAAAAAAATATTTAAAAAAATTTCAATTTAGTATAACTAAATTATGTTGGTATTGATGGTTCAAGTTGGCAGCTTTGGTGGGCGTAAATCTCGTATCTTATCTCGTCAGCTTGTCGGGTGTCTTGACATCAGGAGGTGATTTTGTCTGCAAATTCCGTCGATTTCGGCGTTTTGTGGGCCGCTGCGTGGTGGTTGTGAGCGAAGGGTACGACTTCGAGAGGTCGAGATGCTTCAGGATGACAGTCCGGACGCCTCAGAGCAAAGCGCCGTTAATAAAAAGGTACTAAACACGTTGCAAACCGGCACCTCAATTATGCCAAAATCGGCTCTAGGCATTGGAACAATTATCGAAATTCCGTTCTCTTTCCAGTCAAACAAGTCTGAAACCGTGGATTTGACGGACAACTCATTGGTGGTCGATATTTCTGACGCGCTGAGCGAAAAGGACAAAGTCAAGTTCACCGTGCACACCAGGGTTTGTAATCATATCATGTTTTTTCCTTTCCTCAATTGTTTCTGTCCGAGCAAAATTATAGGCTTGGCTGCTGGAGAATTTATGCAATCAGATAAAATCGCTGTCATGTGCCTTGAATAGATTCCTTAAGAAATATAATGTATTCGTGTGGTGCTCTGCTCTCATTTTCTAGGCGCAATTAATGCATTATATATGCACATTTTACACCACTTTGCTTGTTTATTTGTTAATACATAACTCATTCTAACTGGATGGATTCGTTGAAGTTTAATCATATAAGTTCAAAGATCATATTCATGTAGTAAGGATTGTTTAAAGCTATATTATATTTACATACACAAAAGCATATTATTATTTCCTGTTTTAAGTACGTAAGTTTAAATCTTTTGATAAATTACAGTAAATTTTTAGTATAAAAAATAATTTTCAATATGAGCTTATATTGCGTATCTCTTTTGTTAACTTTTACTCTAAATCATTTTGGCTTTAAGGATGCGCATATTATAGAACTAATATTCATTCTTGTTCAATCTTATCTTCCAGACTTCACTTCCGGAGTTTGCCAAAACAGACTTTCTTGTTGTCCGACAGCATGAGGAATTCGTGTGGTTGCACGATCGATTTGAAGAAAACGAAGACTACGCTGGATACATTGTAAGAAGGTTTTTTTACCGTTTTCTTTATCTACATCCCACATAGTGAGAGCTTATCATTTTAACTTTGAAGTTGTCCTGGAAAAAAAACAAGTAATAACAAAACTGAAATCTATAGATTCCACCTGTTCCTCCAAGACCTGATTTTGATGCGTCGAGAGAAAAACTTCACAAGCTTGGCGAGGGAGAAGGAACGATGACCAAAGAAGAGTTTGCAAAAATGAAACAAGAGCTCGAGGCGTGAGTCATCATCACAACTATTAATTTTACTTGTGACACTCATAATTTGTTTACTTCTATAGCGAGTATTTGGCGACCTTTAAGAAGACTGTTGCCATGCATGAAGTGTTTCTTATCCGCCTTGCAAATCATCCCATCTTCCGAAATGACCATTTCTTCCGTGTCTTCCTTGAATATGACCAAGATGTAAGAAAAAATTATCTAATTTAAGCTCTTAATGTGCAGCATTGATAATTATAATTTTACAAACTAATGAAATTTAGAGTTGATTTTATTGATGTTTTTAGGCTAAGTTTTTTGTTTGATTTTTCCATTTTTGGAATGGATAAATAAATTAAGACACCCTTTTCTTTCTGAATATTGTAATATAATTATCATAATTATAATACATTGAGCACTAAAACCAATAGCATAGAATTTCTTATAAGTAATTCATCGATTAATTTATTATTACAACTTTTGCAGCTTTGTGTAAGAGGCAAAAACAAGAAGGAGTTGTTTGAAGGGCTTGTGAAGTCGTTTTCAAAATCGTCAGACGAGCTTCTTCTGTCGGCCACTCAGAAAGACAACGATGAATTTTTCGAAGCAGAGAAAGATTTTTTGCTCGAGTACCACTCACACTTGAAAGATGCAACGGCCAAATCTGATAAGCTGACCAGCAGACATCAAGGTAACAAATAATTTATTTCCACGGTGGCTAACTAAAATTTCTACATATTCAGATGTGGCAGACTCGTATATAAAAATTTCAACTGGTCTCAATCAGCTGGCCACCAGTGATCACTCCGATTTGGAAAAATTCTTCACTAAAGTGTCTGACACCTTCGAAAAAGCAAGAGTATGTCCACAAACTTGTGATCGATACAAATTTTAAAAATTCTGTTTACAGAAATTGGAAGGTCGAGTGGCGTCCGACGAGGATCTGAAACTTTCGGACACCCTGCGCTACTACATGAGAGACTCATTTGCTGCCAAACAGCTCCTATACCGGCGCCTAAGGTGCCTTGCCGATTATGAGCAGGCCAACAAAAACCTGGACAAGGCCAGGACTAAGAACAAAGACATTCATGCTGTGAGTATTATAAAAAATTGGCAAACGTTAAAACACGCTTCATGTTTTCCATTCGCACTCTTATCGCTATCAAGGCTCAGGAAGTAATTGATGTGAGTAATCAGAAGGTTCTAAAGAACATTTTGCCTTTGAAATGTGTAGAGACCCAATCTTGATTGTTCTGCACACTTGTCTGTTTGTCTCCCCTAAAGTAGATCAAAAGTATTAGTTGTAAGCAGTAGGACCTGAAAGGATCAGTTTCCGTAAAAATACTAGGCGTTTTTCTTATAGAGCCTAGATGTGTTAAAGTTGTTGAATTTTGGAATAATTGTTTTTCACACATTGTTTGACAATTAATTTTTTTAGGCTGAACTGGCTCAACAACAAGCCTGTGATAAATTTGAACAGATATCCATAAAGGCTAAAGAAGGTAGATCAAGTTGTTAAAATATTTTAAGGCAAGTGCATTCATTAAATATTCCTTTACAGAATTGGTCGAGTTCAAAAAGCGTAGAGTTGTAGCTTTCAGAAAGAATTTGGTGGAGATCGCCGAACTCGAAGTCAAGCATGCAAAGGTAACGAAATTACATTATTTTGATAATTATTGAACTTAAATAAAAGTTCTTTTATTCAACAAATTAAACAAATTGGAACAGATGTAAAAAATTTATGTTTAAATTCATTGCCTTGTTACAAATAACTTTTAGATTATAGTTTTTTAGTAATAAATTGTACTGATGAATATATTTTTTTACAGGCGCAGGTTCAGCTGCTCAAGAACTGCCTGGAGAGCTTGAAAGAGGAGATGGAATGATCACCGCTGATTGCCACAGCAAGGAGGGCGGAGCCTTTGAGCCTCAGTCCCCTTGCTGAAACTTGCACCAGTTACATTTGAGGCCTGCTGCTAAATTAGGACTTGCTATTCTCCATACAGGTGTGTCACGATAATCGATTTTTGCTATATTTCTAAAACCAGTGCTGCTGGTTGTTGTTGAGTCTCAAAATTGTTTCAAAACCAGCACGTCCAGCCTGGAAAACCAAAGCAACTCAATCATCAGACTGCTCTTTACTTTTAGAACCTAAATAAATGAAAAATTGCTTGGTTTTCCATAATTTCTGTGAGGTGGGTCAATTTTCTGTTTAAATCCACTATTTATGCCATTTTGAGTGAATTTCTCTTTGGCATGGCACTCTTTCTCATTGCCATAGGAGTCCAACTAATTTTCCGTGCTATAGAATGAAGTTGAGAATATTGTTGGTGCAATTTGAATCATATTTTAAACATTCCTTCATTCTGACAGTAATGTAGTGTAGCTTCCATTAATTGGCTTTCATGTCCATAACAAAGCCAGATCACTTTGTAACATTCTTTAAGCGCTATCGTGTCGCCTCTTCTCAAGTTTTAATGATCATCGTTTATAAAGTTTGGTCTGTCGATGTTATTATTTTAAGAAAAGTATATTTTTGAGCAGTTTATTTGGCATGTCTCAGATGTGTGAATGATGTGTCACCAAATGGTAAATCTAATGCCTAGTAAACGATTTATGACCGTATTTAAAGAGTGTTTCTTAATCAATTCTTTACATTTATATTTTGTTATTATTCTAAATTAAAAGTCTTATTCATCTATTCTTTATATTGGAAATTTCAGGAATTATGTGTTAAAAACTTGTATGGCTGATGAAAATCAGGTGATATTGAATTTAATAAAAATACAGATCATAATTTGAAAGGATTCGCTTCTTTTCCTGCAACCTTGGACGTTGCTGCACTTATTGTTAGTGCAATAATTTCCCAGCAAATTGCATGCAAATGACGCGCAAGTGACGAGAATTTTGAAGAGGATTATTGTAATTGACAGTCCTCCATTTGTGCCTGTGTGACGAGACAAAATTTAATATTGCTGCAAACAAAAGAATTGTGTGCAAGTTGAGGGGTACGTTATTTTGCCAGATTTTTTTTATCATTAGCATCTGAATGTTGTATCATGCGCGTTTTCATTTTTGTTAACTTCGACAGGGGGTATTGTTAATAAAAAAAGGGGCTACAACAATGGTCACTGATAAACTGTGAGGGGTGCTTTTAAGGAAGAAATATTATTTTGTGGACTGAATGAGTGTGTAACACACGATCTCATCAACTGCATTACACAAACTGACGATAATACATGCTCTGTGCATTTGATCAGATAAATTCGTGGCAAAATAAGCAAGGTATTGAATTTCAATGAGCGCTCTTTACAGCACAGCCAACTTTTAAATAATTTTGCCTTTCTATATTAATTTTTGTAAATAAAATTCGATTAGCAAAGCAAAATGTTTAATTCTAAATTTTTTTGGTTGCAAATTATAATATTTTACAGGTTTTTTCTTATTTCAAATGAAAAATATAAACGCAATTCAATACGAATATTGAAAACTTCTCAATTGCTGTTTTACAACCCCACACGTTTCACTGTTGAAAAATTCCATTCCCACGCACCTTTCATGCTTGGGTATACCAGTTGACCACTTGAGGATACTTTTGTGGGGCTGTTATTTGACAACCTAACATGGCAAGTCTTGTTCATACATATTTTTGTCTAGCATGAGCTTTCCATTCCTTTTAAAAATATGAAGCTGCGTCAGGAAGTTTTTTTTCTAAAATTATTTCCCAAAAGTGAGATTTTTTAATAATAATAATAATAATAATGGTACAAAAGTTCAATATTTTAAATTTTTTTGCAATTTTATCAACATATGCTTTCTTTTTAATATTGAAGCAAAAAATCATTCACTTCTTGTGTGGTTTGTACTGAGCTAAAATCTTAAACACTCAAGACTGTGGAGGATAGAGGCGATAAGCATTATAGTTACTGTTATAAAATTTAGTTTTGACGAGAGTTTTATTTCAGCTATATCGCTATGATAGCCGTTTCTAGTTAACCTCATTAGTATGCAATTGGCTGCCTCTCGAGTGGCTCATACACTTGAGATGACATCATCCCTTTTATTTCGTATTATTTGACCGGCAGATTGAAATTCAAAAGACGTGCCGCGCGCAACCCAAATCCGTCATCCAGCAAACGCTTTGTGTAAAGGAACGTGCAAAACGCGGATGAACAAGGAAACCGCGAATCAATATTCACTATCCATGTTTCACTATATCAGCAATCAATTTATTAATTTTATGACTTGTTTCTCTAGATATCAGGTTGTAAAATATTAAATTCTTGAACATCTTTTGCAATTAAACGTGTTTAGAACATTAAAGAAGTAAAACAAATTATATTTAGACAGAAATTTAATTATTTTATGAAACTATATTTTAATAATTTTTATTAAAGTATTTTTCAATCGATGGTTGATTCATAATAGTATTTGAATTAATATTAGGCTTTTCTTCAATGATTAGGCACATTACGGTTTTCTGTCAGAAATTGTTTTGAAAAATTTTAATTTAAAAAATCTGTTTAAAAAAATGTTTTTTATAAAATTTATTTATTTAAAAAGAAATTATTCAAAAGAAATTGGTCATGATCATGAATAAAGAATTAATACTATAATTATGCCACAAGAAACCCATGAGCCAGAGTTGTGGTTTTACTTCAAAATTAAACATCACAGGGTCTGTAATTAAAGATTACAGATGATTCATTACGACAATGAGCAATAAGCACGATGAAATTAAAACTTATATTGTGCTAAAACGTAATAATATGATGTCACATACCGGCATTTTTTTTACCCAGCAAAGTGCTGAAGTGAGTAACATGATTTTTGCGGTTGAACGTGAATTAATTTTAATTTATGCCTGAAATTGTTGTAGCTAAAAAGACTCGTTCATTTATTCAACATTCAATACATTGAAATACACAACATCTTGCATCAATTCAATACACAAAAATTAATAAAAAAAAAACTGAAAATACATGTGAAAAGAATTTTATTGGTCAGAGGGGTGAATAGAGGAATGACTCTTCATGAATATATCTGATCTTTTTTATTATTTTTTATGATTTTTATTGATTAGCAGAAAACATAAATATAAATTATATTATTAAAATAACAAATCACATAAAGTATATATTGATTTAAAGGTAAGGTACTGCAAATTAAGCTCGTGCCTCTTACATTTCAAAATTTTATATTGTACTGGATTCGATTTTGATTGCATACGCAATATTATTATTTAATTAATGAGAAGCTGCATTATTATCTGAGAGATAAAAGGCGGCGCACAAGCGAGATGGCGCACGAGAGTGGAGAACTTGGTGGAGAAGAGCAGCAGTGAACGAGCGTGACGTCACCGCCCCCCCTGCCGGCCGGCGTTGCGGCAGCTGCCGCAAAGCGCGGCGCGACCCTCAGCCTTTCTCAGTGCGCATAGTGCATCGAGAGTTGCCGGTTGAATCCTGATTTCTCTGAGTGTGCCTCAGCTGGAAACACAGGCCCCTGCACCCGGCACAGGATAATTTATCGAACATTTCGATCATGAATCGCGCTCTGTGGCTCCTGCTTCTCGTCGGCGTGCAAGCAGCCCTTCTTCCTGCAGGTAAGATCAAATTTATCAGGACTTTTGCAGGGGCAATCAAGTGATTGAACAAGTTAAGGGATGATATAGAGAGATTTGAAGAAAATTTTCCTGGAATTCGATGTACAGTTTATTTAATCAGGAAATTTTTGAAACAGAAATTTGTAATAACGAAGAAGGTGTCTCAATTACATGTAGCGAGGTTTAAGTAAAAATTAATTATAATCATTTTGCTTGAGAAAATATAATGTTTTGAACTGTTAATATTTTACTATAATAAGAAAAAAAAACAATAATTAAATAAATAAAAATTCTTTAGAAAGTGAGAGTGATTCAAATTTCCAATTTTAAATATTAAATCTTAAAATTACAAAATACAATTTTTCTTTTAAGTCTTTGACCCTTCATTTTTATTGTGGAGGCACAAAAAAATCAAGGTTGTTTCTATATTTCCACACGCTTTTAAATTTTAAACACACAAAAAGTTCCTCTCATTCGGCAATTTTTACGTCTTTTCACGCCAACATAAATGAAGAAATTAGCACCTAAACAGCAAACACAGTTTTAAAGCTTGAGATCTGCGAAAGAAAAGGCGGTTCGCTGGTAGAAAATCGAGCTGGCAGAAAAAACGAATCACACGTAAAACGACAAAGCCAGGTCGACTACTCGGAAGCAGCAACAAAAACGAGGATCGCGTGACCGGCCGGCATAATTTGCGGCCGCTCTTTTTAACTCGAGTGTATGCTTTGGGCTCCGAAAAAAGCGCCAACAGCGGCTCTGATCCGCACCTTCAATCGCGAAATTAAGTTAAAGTTTAGAGAGAGAGGCGCTCATCCCTATAGCCGCAGTTGCTAAGCAACAAGGCATGCAAAAGCGGCGTGCGAATTGAAAAAAAAATCGAAACTTGTATTGGGAGATGCGTCGGTGCGGCGGCATGAGAGCGAAAACATAATAGAAAAGGAAAAGCCGGCCGGCGCGGAATGGAACAACCCGTGCAGAAAATTGCATCGCTAACGTGCGTGCAGTGCGCGACTAATTTGGCGAGCGCAATGTTGTGATTAAAACACAAGTGCAGTGGAGATAAGGTGGATGACCTTGGCCAATGCTCGTTTTTATGATTCCATATAATTATTTTATATTCATTTAACTTCATTTTGTATCAGATAATTAATAAAAATCCTTTATATTCAAAATTATTATGAAACACGATGTTCACTGGTCAATGCAAACTATTATTTTTTCTTTAAATTTGTTTTTTATTTATTTAATTTATCATCATAACATAATTATCTGTTTGTTTAGATATTTAGTTTAAGTGAGTTTAAGAATGATTAGGACGTCCGATCTTCTTATGTATTATTATTACTAATATCAATTATTTGCGTAGTCAATGCATTGTCATGAAGAAATATTTTTAGTGCTATATAATTTTAAATTTAATAATATTATAATTTTGAAGATGATGTTTTAATTTCTCAACCAAAAAAATTATAGTAATAATGAATATTTATAACTGATATTTATAAAATTGGTACCTAATTTATTGTAATTAAAAAACTAACAATATGGCAAGTAAAAGTAACAGCAATAAACTATATTTTTTAATTAAACAATTAAAAACCAAATTATAGACGAAATCACTAATTTTAAGAGCAAAGGAATCCAGGCTCGTAGCAGAGAAAATGAATTTTGGCGCTATGATCATCGTTGGTGCGGCGGCGAGGGTGCGACATATAATTTAATTCACTTGCCCCCCACGAAGCATCATTACTCGCCCTGCATGTACCAGTAATCGAGATGGGGGTTGCCGGGAACACGTAGTTAGTCGTGTCGTCCCACTCGGCGGCTGCAGCTGCAGTTGATCACTTTAATTAAGTATTGAGTTCGGCTCGCGCGCCACTCGCGCAATTCATGCCACGCCATGTCCGCATTAGCCGGCCGTGATTTATTTTGATCGGCCCCAGCACCGCGAGCACGAAAATGCTAATTATCGCGGAGCACAGGGAGGGGCCGAGTTGATTAAATTAGCAGAGTCTCATCTCCAAACAAAATTTGAGTAAATTGGCCGTTGGTTTCAAAACAGTCAATAACATCTCTATTTGAAGAAAAACCTAATGATTTGGAAAATTATTTAGTACAGATCCCCAGGTGCGAACGTGTCACTTTAGCACTCGGTCGATTGCAGCTGAAATGCAACCGGATCCAAATAGGATTATAGGTAGACGACGATCATATCTGCCGAATTTTCAGACTCATTGTCGTCTCATCACTCGACACCTGAAATGTTTGATCAAAAGATTTTTCTCGCTGCTGCTCACTGCGGGGCTCTCTCGTTTTCCTCTGCACATATAAAAGTATAAAAAGGGGTGCAAAGCAAACATATCTTTGGCGCGCCAAGTTTCTTATTATATTTTGTTGTGCGGCACAACAATGTCTGCTCCAGCCGAGGAGAGCAAGTAAAAAGCAGTTGCGCGTGTTTTTGTGTCTTGTGCATGACAATGGGGAAGGGGGTTGACGTGAGTCACCCCGCCGCGAGTGAGCAACAACCCCCGTCGCATCACCCTCGAGCAGTCTCGAAAAAGCAGAGCAGCGACGCCCAAAATCCGTCCAACGAAAAATTTGCTTACCTGCTAAGTAACTATTTACCTTGCGTGGAATTCTCCGCGGTGTTTTCTTCGCGTCTTTTTGTCCACAATTTACGCCTGAAGAGAAAAGCATCAAGCGCAGAAAATGTACACAGCCTTTAGAATTGAAGTTTTTAGCGTCTTTTGTTACTTCAAAAATGTAAAGAGCACAAAGAACCACTTTTTAAAAGAATTCCAACTGAACCAAACTAGGAAAAATAAAATATTTTTAATTTATTGCGGTGAAAAAGCGGAGAAACCAATAAGAATTTCCACTATTCTTATGATTTTATTTTAACAATGTTTGTCTTTAAAAATTTTGAACAAATTTTTTTTCCCACCAATATCCTCTTGTTGTGAGAATTCTGGTAATTTTCAGCATCCAAGAAGCCTCTAAACGTCAAACTGTGGTGCCATTCTCGGCAGAAAATGATCGAGCACCTCGTTCAGCGCTGTTTAATTAAAGTTCGCACGCGTTCTTATCTGGGCAGTCATTCATCACGAACGCAGCGATAGAGGCGTTATGGAAACGACGCTCGGCGCTGACACTCTGTCCCGCCTTTATGCGCACTTGAATCTCTCATTGTCCACGCATCCCGTCGTGGCAAATGCGGTTTACAGCGTAAGACGCGTGGAAAATTCGCCGGCAATGGATCAAAAGCTGCACTGCGGCCCCTCTTGAACCCTCCGCGGAATTATGTCGTAAATCAGCGTTTGATGCTCCCCACCTTTATCATTATTATTAGTATTAAAGGGATGAAATTGGTCTTTCTCTGCGCGCTCCACAATAACCCTAACGTCCAAACGCTGCAGCAGCTATATTTTCCCTCCAGCTGTGTTGTCTTTGCGAAAATCCCCCTCCTGCTGGGGTGCGCCGTATATAGAAAGTATAAAAAATCTTCCGAAGCGGTAATAAAAGTCATATTTGTCATGCTGAATTTTTTATCGAGCGGAGACGCAAAGACGCGGAAATAAATTTTTCAGCACAACGCTCGCATGGTTCTTATTGCTGCTGCTTATCTGGCGAGACGCGTGCTGATTCCGAGAGAGATAAAATTAAAATTATATATATTATATAAAATGTGTTGTGGAGGCTGGTGAGCGAGGGTGTGTCTTTCAGAAGCGTAGGCCGATCTAAATAAATATTGGCAATCTCTAGATTTCTCCCACTTTAATCTTATTTCCAATCTCTGATTTATCGCAGAGCAAAAACTAACCGCACGTGCAGAAAGGGCCAAATTGCAGGCAAGTCGGCGGCTGTAAAAATTTAGAGCAGTAAAATAAATCAGGCCGCGCTCTCAAGATAAAGAATTGGCGGAAGATATTGCGGGTAAATTCGCGTCCCTGACTTGAAGAGGTCGGGGCGAGATCTTTTGGTTGGGTGGCGCGTCCCTATCGTGGTCAGAGTGTGGTAAATTCTTGGCATAATTCTATACACTCTTGGAAAGCATCTCCCTTTTGGCCACTCTCGTCGTCGCAGTGCTTTACAAACAACTCCGTCTAGGGACTCCTAAAGGGGCGCATCCCTTACCTTGGGGTGCGAGCAGGAGTTGCTCCAACACCTAGAGCGGTGGGAAAATCATCGATACCCCGCTGGAAATTTATGGTCGACGTAACCTTGACATTTGGTTGGCACTAGAAATTTCCTTTTTCGTTCCATGTGCGCGCTTGAAAATAAAGATTCTTTTATTCGATAAGGTGCCAACTAAAGGAGATAAAATATAATGAAAAATATCGACTCTATCAATAAGGAAAGATTTTTTTTTTTTTTTTAACAAAAGACGTTTATTTTTTCTCGAAGAATCCTATATTTTTAAAATTATATAACTTTCTTGTCTCTCCTATACAAGAAATAATCCCCGTATTTTTTTTTTTTTTTGCAACAAAGTCAATTGGATAAATTCAGAAGTGCCTTCAGCAGGGCGTTGAAAAGTTACGGCCCCGAGTAATGAAGTAATAAATCGAGTGAATGGATTTCACGAGCCAAGTGTGCCTCGCCCGAGTAAATCGCCCAATGGCGCCTGCAAAGTGCACCAACTTGGCGGCGCCACGGGGGTTGACACACTGCTCGCATCTCAAACAAAAGTATCGCATTTCCCTCGGAAACAGCCCCATCAGCCAACGGAGCGTTTTTCTGCAGCCGGTTTTGTGGCCACGCGGACAGAAGTTGTACTCATTTTTCAATGTGACTGCAAAGAGAACCACCCACGCGCACCTTGAGCAGACGACAATAAGAGGAACAACTTTGTGCGAGGCAATTTGCTCGGAAAGATTATTTGCAGACCTTAACCCGCTCTCATTCATGCAAAGCCGGTCATCCATTCAGAAAGCCGGCTTGTTACTGCAGCACTTGCAGAATCGAGTTGCGGTCATTAAGTCATTACCGCACATCCGCCCCGTCATCTTCGCGGGAAATGCATGCAGAAGCGAATTTTTGATGAATGGAAGCCGCAGACTATGAGTAATATTTATTTAAAAATTAACTGTCAGATTAAGAAGGTATAAATACTTTTTATAACAGAACATAACAGAAATAAATACATAATAAAAGCTAATAAAAATTTAAAAATGTTCAGTTTAGGTATGCAAAAAATTTGAATTTGAGATTTTTTTCTGTTCTCATAAATCCCCTCTTGTACCATAAAATCGGCTAGAAAATGAATCGTTATCTGCCAAACATATACAAACGTGGCAGCCGTGGCAAATATTACAGCAAAATGTGCATTGATCACTTAACAGCTGTCAAGCGATGCTCGCCTCACCTTAAACAAAGTTCAACTTGGGTGTCAGTCACGATTTTCCTACATAAATCATGTCCCATTTACCACTGTGGGGCATTGGGAAAAATTCCAACAAGACCGGCTGTCGGCTGATGAGATTTCTCTTAACGAAATTAAATTATTATTTTGGCTTCGATCGCGCCCGCGAGAGAGTCCGAAGTCGTGCCACGGAGGCGTTACTTTTACTTCAGTCCGTCGCCGGACATATATATGAACACATAAGGGGCCGCCTTATCTTCACTTATCAAAATAAAAGAGAAAAATACATTGCGCGCGCTATCTTTTGACTATGCGAGCGGGCCGAGCTGCGGGGATAATAAATAAGCAACACAATACACATTAAATTAGACGCACCGGGGAAATGGAGCCGAGAACTTTTGTGAATTTTGTGCATGCGTTTTTTTTTATTCTTATTCTCAGCATCGGCGCAGATGTTTTTAGTGTAAAAGGCCATAATTTTGGTATAAGGGATGGTCGCGCGCGCCAAGTAAAAAAAGCTGTTTGTGTGTCTGAGAGGCGCATTAAAATGCTCTTGACAGGTATAAAAATATCCGCGTTAGAGTGGATTAGTCATAGGTGTCAATATGGAGTGGCTTTTTATTCGATTTGGAGAGGCGGAATTTTTTTCTTTTGACGTTTGAGAGGAAATAATTCTCTCCGTTTAACGCTTTTCAATCGGCTTTTTTTACAAAGAAAATGTTAGAATCACGCGGCGGCAGCCAGTTCTTTTTATTGCTGTGCACACAGAAGAAAAGATAATGGTGGTCACTGTACAGTTGAAGGTTGTGGAGTTTAATTAGCATATCAGGCGGCCAAGGCTCGGAGCTTTTTAACGTGAATTGAGAAACTGCTGTGGGAGATTTAATTAAGCGTTGTAGTATCTTCCATCCGCGCACACAAAACGCTCGTTAATATTCCAGCCGATGTTGGGAAAACAAAGTGCCTTGGACAGCTACCAAAAATCTGGCTGGAAAAAAACATTTGTGAAAAATTGAGTCCGCGTCTGAACTTTTTAGCGCACGCACTGCCGCCGGAGCCAAAATTCCAACATTTTTCCAGTGCCAAAAACTCGACAGACAAGTTATATAAGCATTTCAAACTTTTTGACTATAATTGAAACCTGCGGCCCGGCAGAAATGTCAGGTTCAATTTTAAGTGGGCAAATAAAAATGAGAGTCTCGCGCAACGTTGGTGGTTGCCTGAGGGAGTGGTCGCGAGACTGATCTATTTGGACTCGAAGCTGGTTCTGGCTACATAGGCGCCCCCGCCGTACACACTGAACTAAAGATATAACATGCATTCCTATGGCCGGCTGCCAGCCCGGCGAGAAACGAAGAGGAAAAAGCAGGGTTGGTGCTGAGAGAGAACACCCGCAGTCGGAGAAGTTATTCTGTCCGGCATTGTGAGGTGCACGTAGGTCAGAAAAAGGCTAAAATTAAAGACTAGTTGTGATCATATTTAATAACAGGGGACGTTGTGGAGGAGGCGAGAGAACTCTCCAAGCGCCTTGTAATTGAGTTACTCTTATAAAATATAATTTTACTTATTATTTTTTGATATTTTAAAGTATTCATTTTTTTATCTTATTTAATTTTTTTCTATTTTAACTATTTTAAAATATAATATCCTTTTATATTGGAAGAATTACAAACAATAAATTATAATTGTTTTCAAATTTTGATGTTTAGGAGTTTTCTGCTATTATCTATTATTTATTTTTATATTAATATTGTAGCAGCTGTTCAGATCATTAGTTACTTTAAATTATACATTAAATTTGGAGGTACCATCTCTTTTCTGAAATTTCCCTCATAATTAAATAACAAGATTGCCTGCTCTTCAATTATTTTTCTTAAATATTTAGCCCTTTGCTTATAAATTAGGATGTAATGTTATATTATTTTTAATTAATAGAAAATACCAATCTGATTATCTGATCCTTTTATCTCTTAACCGCTCACAGATTTTTTTTATAAACTTATATATAATTAAAACGATCGGTACTAAACATTGAAAAGAAGTACTGTTTTTTTTCAATTATATTTTCTTCTTCTTATTTTTCATTTAATTTTTTGGTTTGTTGTGTTCCTTGTTATTTTTGGAGTCGATCAATTTTAAAGCCTAGAAAAAATGAATAGCCGATAATAAGCAGGCTAGAATGTAACCCTTTCATTATTTCAGCCTCAGTGTGAGGTCGTGACAGTAGGGGAGAGAAATGTGGGCCGAATTCAATAATGTAATGGTGGATTATAAATCAAATCGGATCATATCGCGATTGCGACACCATTGGAATCAAAAACTGACAAAAATCTCGTACAGAATTGCCCTTTGTTCCAACCCTCACTGCTCTCCGATTCCATGGCCTGAGGGCTGTTGGTATTATTTCCAACTAAACGAAAAAGTATATAATAATAAAGGCCGATTGTAAAGATAATTTACCCCTAATGGCCGCTTCTAAATTTAGTTGCCGCTGCCTGGGCTATCCTTTATACATCGCGTATAATATCGTTAAAATGCATCTCATGCTACATGAATTGCTCCATAAAATGATTTTACTGCATTCTGCTGATGGTTTTTTATTACGGTGAAAACGCGCGTGCAAGAACCCCATCACAATTTTATTCCACCCAGGTCTGGAGAATGTTAATGAAAAGGGGTGGAAATTTTCACCCCGACGAAGAAGTTGACTATTTTTGGGCTTGCACGCAGCATTGCAAAGCAGAAATTTGGAGAGCGAAAATCGTTTCCCAGAATGTGTTAATTGTCTTTTCACTCGATGTAGAATTTTATGTGACTGAAAAAGTTTTGGACTTGACAAGGTGAATCGAAATTATCACATTTCCACGTCGGGAGATAAGAATTTGTAGATGTCACAAAGTTTGATATATGACCGGGACCTTCTCAATAAATGAAAAGGACGCGCCGTTTTCCGACTAATCGTTTGAAAGAATCTCTCTCCAGAGCGGCAGGTTTTCAGTTTAATTAATTTATTACGGCTAATTAAACGCATCCCTCTTTCGTGCGTTTGTATAGTAATGGAACTATAGGAAGGCACGAAAAGGCTCCTCTGGAGATTTTCTCGGCGGCGCATGTTAGTTTAATGATCCTCCCTGCCTTTATTTGTATTATGTGGTGAGAAAATTATTCTACAAGCAAAGGGATGTTTCCCACCGCATTCTGACGATAAACAGCAGCGGGCCAACCCCCGTTCGTTTTAAAACTGCTGCGCTTCTTCAACACACACCAGTCTGGCTCTCTCTTCTCTTATGTGGCTCCTGATGCTTCTCTCGTGTGTGTGGTGCCGCGCGGCATTATTATACTCTATAGCGCGTTATACGACTGTTTAGCCAGACAAGAATGGGAGAGAGAACCCGAGTATTATTTTTTATTATTGTGCATGCATGCCTAATCAAACCGAGTCTGGATTATATTTGAACTTTGTTGCGCGCATCGCACTTGGGGCGAGTCCGACATGAAAATAGTTGAGAAACTAAAGGACTCGGAACCGCTGGGGTGGTCGCTTGGAATGCTCTGACAAGATTTCTTTGTGTTTCGATAAGAGAGCGGCGGAAAATTTTAACTTTGACTGTTGAAATAATAAAAGGTTTTATAAATATTAAAAAAAAATGTAACAAGTCTTTAATATTTTTGTTAAATTTTTTTGATGTAAGTAATTTATTTCTCTTAATTGTTTAATTAGTTAAGTTCTATCCAGTTTTATCTTTTGGTCCAGTCTTAATTTATCATTACAGTGATTGAGTAATTGAATGGAGTTTCTCATTACCTCCCCCTTATTTTCTTGAACCTTTTGAAAGAGACTGTTAATTATTCAGGAGATACTCATTGGAAGATTTTGAAGTGCCCTCTCTCAAAACCAGACTATTCCATCACAAACATCCAACCCTTCAAGAAGAAGTGTTGTTAAATAAGTAATTAAAATTCCTCCTCCTGGACCTTTCTGAAGAGCCCCAATTCCATAATAAACAATCATGACAGGACCGTCTCCGCTGCAGCTCTAATTTCCATTCAAATTTACGAGGTGCGAACCCTGCGGAACTCTTTTGAATAATTAATATTTCATCATCAGACACCTATATTCTCTGGCACCACTTTATGGGGCGATTAACCTTTTCTTTTAGGGACGGTATGCCCTCTCTTACATACATTACCGCGTTCTCTCTCTTGTCCAACAATTTCCAACGCAGTTAAGCTAAATGTTGTCTTAACGAAGCAGGCCGGACAAAAAACGCACGATGATGAAGATTACGTCAGCAATTAGAGGCGACGAGACCCGCTCTCCTTTTAATTTTTTCCTCTCGAGCGGCGAGTGTACTCAACATACACGGCTTTGCGCCGCCCCACATATATATTCAAAGTGAGACATACTCCATGCCTGCATCTCTTCCGAGCTCTCTCTCTGCTCACTTTTTACAGCCTAACTCTCGTGAGTGTTATTACTTGCGTATCATGCGTGTAGCGTCGTCGTTAATGCTTCTTTAACATTTTTTATATCTCGTCGTTGTGTAATTTTGGGGGGCGGCGTTGCCGCTTGATGAAAGTGCGGATTTTTTCGTTGTCGACGAAGTTTCGCTCCCCGCCGGTTTTTACCACTTGCATACATTAAACAGCGTCGTTAATTCATTCTGGCCGCGTTTGTTCAGGGAACAGACATCACGCGGGTGCTTTTCTCCGAATGTTTGTGCCGTGCCTTTTTAATTCTAAACGCTGGAAATGCAAGAAACCTTATTTGTCTGTAATTTCCTTGTTGCGTGACAAAATATCGTCTTCGGTGAAATGCTTTAGAGGTTTTAATGCACCTGGTTATTTCCCTATTCAACTCTTGTTTCATCATATTTAGAATACAAATTTAAAAATTTGCTCAAAACTTTTTATACAATTTAAAAACTTAGATTTGTAATTTTTGTTTTATTTATTTAATAGTAATAATTTATTGTTCTCGTCATTGGTTGCGGCCGCAAAACCAAAACTTCCTCCCGCGAGCAAATTAAAAAGCCATAAACTCGTAGGCGGAAACTACTTTGTGCAAACCGAACACAACAGCACCATGTAGTATATATCCCGTGCGTGGTGCGTTTTATGGCCTCCCGAAATGCCATTCAGCTCTCCGCTGGGCAAAAATCGTTGCCTCTCTCAGCGTCCAGCCCAGCAGATCCGTCACCAATGGAATTTACATGTCAAAAGACCTCTGTCGCTCACAATCAGTTATACTGGTTTAGCGGCGTGCGTCGGAGATTTATTCAGAAGACAATGGAGGTCACAATTTGTCAGTGAACTCCTCGCACCGGGTTTGTATGTATGGGAGTGAAGACAAGGCTGGATCTTCGGCGCTGACAAGTAAAAAATGGGCCCAGCCCAAAATATTATCCCATCTGAGGCACGTATTTGGAATTAAAATAAAATTATCAAGCTATCGCCGAATGTTGCACACAAATCAAGATGTTGTCATATATACGCGCAGTCGATACCGTTTTATATTTGAAATGGTATAATCCATACAACACGCCTTCGTATTTATCAAGCTGAACGCCCTCGTGAACCATCGAGCACGCCAAGAGTCGGCCGGAGATTTATATTTCCTTGCGCCGCCGCGTGTTCCGAGTGCATAATATTAGCGGGCCGCCGCCATATTAAGGCAGCAGTGCGTGAACTCATTTCCTTTGCGGGTGGACACATTCGGCCCTGGGTAATTCTGTGAAATGAGCGGCGCGCGGTTTTGATCCGTGAAACTCGTTGATTTTCTAATTCTCGACTTGCTATCAAAGCACTGCAAAGGGGCAAACTATTATAAGCACATGTCATTAGCCAAAAGTTAGAATTTTCAGTTTTTTTCCTACGAAAAAAATAAATTCACCAAAACCTATCCATTTTCTACTCTTAAAAATAAATCCATTTTATCTCTATGAGCTCTCCAAAAACCGGATTAAAATCAATATCTGGACACTCAAATCTGAAATTCACTCCTCTGCTAAGAGCACAATAAGAGGTTCATTGTTAAACGTCCCAGACACTCCAACCTTAATCTGTTTACCGCAGCACTCCAACTATAAAATTCAAGCATACACAAGGCGCATTTCATTCTTATCGTCGTGTGAGATATAGCCCATTCTTTTTGATATGAATAATATACCTGTTACCTTCATTTAATCTGTAGCTTTGCTCCAATGCCAAGGGCAATTCTCAAATTCCCCTTTTATTTATTCAGACAGTCTTTAATTTCCCATTCCAGAGTCAAAGAATTATAAGAAAGAGACGATTTCGGCTCCATTCAAGTTTGGTCTGCTTGTGTTTCTCTGCTGAGAAAATCGGCGCAGGGCAAACAAACTGCGGCTCCACTTTTTACCCCACGCCTAGAATTTTCAAAAAACACACTCAAGATATATACTAGAGACGAACACATGTGCGCGCTGGGTTATATTATATAGGCTGCTGTGCGAAATGTGTTCACGGCGGGCGGGAAAAACTGTTGGCTGCTGGAGATGATCTAAATGTGTGCCTCCTTATGACTAACGCCGCGTAATTTTATACATTTTATCTACCCCTGCGCAGGCTCTCGGGATCTTTTCTCTTTCGGGGAGAGTGCATGGGGGTTCGGTGTGTTTATTGTGTTTTGGGATAATCTGCTAGCAAGTGGTGACAAATGTGTAATGAATTCCGACGCGCCTCTTATTAACCTTCAGCAAGCTGCAAACAATAAATTTTGAGTTTTCTTACACGCGAAAAGGGGAGGCCGAAACGAAACTTAAAGAGGCTTGGAAGAGGAGGAAAATAAATTTCTCATGCATTCATTTGTTGGGATTTTATTTCTAAGATGCATTTAACTGCATTATACAATATTGAATATTTATTGTTGACACCCAATCAAAAAATGTAATTTTTTTTCTTTTAATTCAATATCAGTTATCACTCCAAAACGATTTAATTGAATTTTATTTTATTCAACAATATTGTGTAAAAAGTCCGAGATTTTATAAAAAAGATATATTGTGGATATTATTTAATGAACCTATTTTTGAAAAATAAAAAATGATATAATTTTTTTTTGTAATTTTATCTTTTTCACGAAATCATAAGATAATCATAATATAATAAAAATCGTCGTCTTAAAACTCATACCTCAATTACTTTATTTATTATAACTATAACTTAATTTACTTAAGATTCCACATGCATACGCAGCACACACTATTGTGCCCTTTTTTAATTTAAGGGCATGAGAAGTGCTCATTTAATGTCAACCTTTAACACGCGGTTAGTGCATTATTCATCATCATCAGTGCGGCTGCATAAACAAGATAATTACACGTCGGCCAATAATAGTCGCGAGCCTCATTGCTGATCTCACCGCCACGCCAGAGTGGGATGAATGAAAACGTTCTTTGCAGTGCATTTCAATTGCGCCATCAACCGCGCGCCGTGGTCGGGGATTTGCATTAATTATGCCATTCCGTTCGTCATGTTTTGCGTGATGATATTAAAATAATGTTCGGGAAAATTATGCCGTCATCGACCGGTAATTTCAGTGCTGCACCCTCTCTCATGATGACTAACAAAGTGCTGATTTTTACTGCGATTTAATATTGAGGTATGCTTTTAATTTTAAGTCGTGGGCTATTTTGCCAGGCTCACCTCACATCCTGCTCGCGTGGTGGGAGATGCAGATCCTTTTGTCTGTCCGGAGCCAAACCTATGTCAATACAAAAGTAAATTTGAAATTCAAATGGAGTGGAACAGGAATGTGCGCAGGTTTGTTTGCGGAACAGTTACTTCTTGCTAGATTTAAAATTCAAATTGAGGCCTTTTCTGGAGAAATCATGACCTTAACCTCACGCGTCAACCTCAAGACACTTGACGACTTCATTCAAAAAGTAAAACTCACGTCTATCTCGTTTCAAAAAAACCCACACGCTGCTCAAAATGTTGAGTGCGCTCTGGGATCGATTAGAAGCCCGCGCGCCGCTTTCAAGGCAACTCTTTGGCACATTATCAGACGAGACGGCTGCTCCCCAATGGTGCAGCTCTCACGCACAAAACAAAGCGTCGGCGTTGTGTATGTATATTTTGTTTTAGAGAGCTGTGCTTCCTCAAAACATCAGCCAAGCCGGCCGGCGTAATGACTGATGAATCTTGAGCACACGGCTAGAAAATGCGCTCTTCGCAGGATGATTAAAAAAGAGCTGGCCGGAGAGAAGAGCTCTAGTCGGGGCGTCAAGCAGTTAATTCATCTTGCCGAGATGGGTTATATTTCATTAAGCACGTATATAATGCGCAGCCCCTGATAATAAATATCCGACGGCGGTTTTTATGCCAGATCTTGTGTTAAGCCAAAACTTTTTTGTAAAGGCAACCCGGCGCCTTAATGGGCTTTAAATTTACAAAATATCCCATTGCTTCTCTCGACCACGCGCTCGCCGGTACAAAAGATGTTATCCTAGTTGAGTTATTGATTCTCTGGTTTTAGTAGCATGAGCATGGGTGGCTTAAACTTTTGATAAAATAAAATATTTAAAAAATTAATTTTTAAAAGAAATTAGCTTATCAATTTTAAACTATATAAACCAAAAATTAATGAAGTAATGTTTTCTTCTAATATAATTATTTTGTACAGTATATTAGAGCATTTTTTTTATTATTCCTATAATATTGCTATATTTTTATTATTTATGGAATAATATTAAATTTACCATTACCACCTAAAGCTTTATTTTTAAATAATATAAAACTCTACCAAAGTGTTGAATCTTTAAAAATATATTGATTATATCCTATCACAAGGAAGAATGTGAATATGTGATATTAAAATATTATCTTTTTCGGCATCTTTCCAGTCTGACACTTTATATGCATCATGAAGTATATTTTTCATTTCAAATAAAAAATAAATATAAAATTAAAAAATATGAAAAATATTTGGATCTGTTCAATTCATAAAACCCACATTTGTCACGGGTTGATGTGCGGTTTTGGCTTTGATACAACACGTTCGTCGCGGCAGCAGCGGTTCGCATCACCTCATTACTCCACGTTTACCTCACATTACTCAAAGTGCTGCTGACGAATAATGCACGCGACCCATATGTTCGTATATGTATGAATGGTAGAGCGTGCGGTTTATAAAGTGACAATGATTAATACTGCACGTCCACGAGCGAAACCCTCTTTCCTGCGATGCACCACTTCCTCCGCTCCGAAAAACCCGCTATTTCATTTCGGATTAAAAATACACACACATACTCACACCACCCTACATGTACATATTTGAATGTAGAGCTGCTTTTTTACAGCAATGAAAACGGCCTGCGGTTTTTCCCATTTCCATTTGTGCGCTTGAATTCTGGTCCGTGCCCGACCGTTTTTGTCCGGAGGTGCACCTGAAAAAAGTGCCAGCATCACCTGAAGGCAATTTATCAAAGTCAGAGCTGTGTTTCGAATTGAGCTTCGGAAAGAGAGAGTGAATCAAATGAAAACACGCCGGGCCAGAGGCAAAATTAATTAGCAGCCCGGACCTTTGTTCAATGGGACAGCTGAGCGGTGATAATGGAGATTGATAAAACGTGAATTTTAATGGATCCGTCTGTGCGTTGAAAAGCGACTTTTGTGCTCGAGATAAATAATGGGGCCGCCTTATGCTAAGCAGTTTTTTTTTCTGCCTCGGAGCAGCTCAAAAGGTTTGTTTGGATTTCGGAGAGTGCGAACTGTGAAAAAAGTTGTCTCTGATATACAAACCAATAAACTTGTCGTTTTAAAACGTTCGTTATTTTGTGTCCCACAGAGTAACTTCATCTGATTTACAGGTGGACAAGGAATTTGCGAATGGGTCACTGCAATCGGAGCCAATTAAAGTTGATTAAATTAGTCTCGAGTTTTGTCGTTCTGAATTGGCACCAAGCGAGTGGTACACCAAATAATAAGCGTCACACATCCTCCTTTCCTGTTGGCTCTTGGCACGAGCGCAACTGATCTCAAATAAATCACCTGAGCTCGGAGAATATTCCGGTTCTATTTTCTCTGGTCTGACTGCTTTTGAAAAGAAACTCTCCTCGTTCTTGCTTGAGTACGGAAGTATACTTTTTATGAAAATGTAAAAAGCTCAAAGCAGTTTGCCAAGAATTTTGAAAAATCTGCAAAACTTTCAACACTAAAAATTGTATTTCTTTCATCGCCCTCCTCAATTTGCACATGCCAACTTTTATCCTGCGGTTAAATTTATTTTTCATTTCAGACTTGCCCCATTAATTTGGCGCAGCGCTCAAATTTGAACAGACAAAAAGTGAATAAGGGTCATAGGTTCTTTATAGGCATGTGTCATGTGGTAGCTCTCCATTTCTCGCAAACAATGGGGCCGCCTGAAAATAATAACCAATTTTCTGGCACAGGCACCCAACAAGTCTGGAGCAGATATAAAAAGTGGCCTCTGTAAAAATGGACCTCGGCTGGGAACACAATAAAAAGGTCGTTCACCGTCTCCCTCTTTTAGTCGCCATTATTGGCAAATGTGCAATTAATATTTTGTCCTTATGTACTGCAAGGAGAACACACCCACCCTTTTGAATGCCGAAATTAATACGGAGAAGAAGCGAGATGATTTAGGAGTCAGAGGAAACGGGAGATTAAAATTCACTGCTCTCCGTCTGGCTGAAATAATAAGATTACACCGGCTGAATTCGTAATCGCCGATCATAAATAACTAATTTCACGATGACAATCAGCAGCGCGCGTTTCGCCGGCTCGTTTTCACGCCAGCAGATTGTACGGAAGCCGAAAATAAAATTTCGAGCGGTCACAGACGCGCTCAGCAGCATTTCAAAATTTATTTATACGTGCAGTAATCCCATGAATATTAATCAAGCTGCCAGAAAACATTGTGAGAAAGGGCTCGCCTCTATTTTGACACCTCGCCTGAATAAATATGGAATTGAATGTTTTATTTTGTATTTTTCATTTGTAGTCGCCCCAGTCGGTGCTGTAAATAATCAATCCCCTGCAGTGCACGATACATGGACGTTTCCTTTTATTTCGCAGCAGCGCAATTGAATTCAACATTCCATACGCGCGGACGAGACTAATGTTTCAATTTGTATGACCGTACTCTCATGACATCACCTTTTGTGGGTATGAATAAAAATATTTAAAAACTCAACCAAGCCTTCAAGGGAAAAATGAAACAAATTATTGGTTGGGAATTCCAAACGGAAACCTTGCATGAGAATAATTTTACATTTACATTTTTTGTGCAAAAATTACTTTTTAAATACTCCTTCATTTCAAATTATCGTTTCAAGTTGACGTTGATTGGCATATTACATTTCGTAAACCTGTTTTAACTTTAATAATCTTTTCAAAGAAGTGTATTAAATTTGTATAATTTTTTACTTCACCTTTTTGACGTTTTAGATGCCGCACATTCTGTGCCACTTTAGCTGAAAATTGAATATCTGCCCGTTGGATTTATCTCTCTCCGACTCTTACTTTCTAGCGACACATAAAATTTTTACCTGCAGCCACTTTAGAAGAAGAGCAAGTCTCTTTCGGGGTATGTCGGAAGATGGATCTAAAATTCCAGCAGTCGTAAACCTGTCCTTGCGGCAATATCAATCCCATTCGGGCCACACATTTCGTGCGTCCGGCGTCTCTCTTAAAAATCGCGCTCCTGCAGCGTCGGCAGCTATTTTGAGAAGTGAAAAGTGGCTTTTTTAATTTGTGTAATGGGTGTGTTTCAGAATTTTGAAAAGTTAATGTAGCGGAAAAAATTAATTTGCTGGATATTTTGAACAACGCGTAAAATTTAACGACGCTTTTTGTCCAGTGGATTTTTGGTGCGGGCGCAGATGTTCATTTCGTGAGTAACAAAAATGCTAGAGGAATTCGCCGTGCCCAATACAATCCTCGTCCCGCTTCCTCTCTCTTAATTGAAGTGATTGGAGACAAAACAAAGGAAAATTGGGCATCACCTGCGCAACACCTGCTGTCGCAACTTGTTTGCCCGACGCACTCGCCTCGCCTTGACCACTTTTTCGAGATGCTGCCGTGAGATGAAACTTTTAACAGGTCCATCTTCCTTTATAAATCTCGCAAACGCGCGAGAAGAAAATAAAAACGCGACTGGTCTTGCCGCCGGCCAGAAATATAAAAAGGAAAAATGAGCCTCTTCCGATGAACAGCAATAATTAGAATTTGCATTTGAATGCCGCCGGCTGCTGGCTCGCTTTCAAAATATTTGTATTTGCATGCGAATTTGATATAATTATCCTCGGCAGATTACACTCGGTCTTTTTTGGGCCTAAAGAGAAGAAGCCGCCGGTGCAGCTCAGTGAGTTGAAAGCAGTCAAAAATTGTTGTATCAAGTCAGGGAATCTGGGGATTTTGTCATAAAACACGCGCCAGACGATGATAAAATAGCGGCGGCCAGAAAAAGGACCGAGAGTGCTGTTATCCGTCATCGCCTCAGTGACATTTTCACTTTTGGGGGACACAGCATTTTAGATATGCGTGCTAGGGGACCTCGCGGGAATCCTCCGAAATAAACGACAAGAGATGCATATGCTCGCGCGAATGAGCAACTATGCGTGAGGGTTCGTTTTAAACGTGTATCAACGCATTGTGACGCAAAAGAAGAAGGGGGTGATCCAAATTTGGAACGCGGAAGAAATCCCCAAAGAATTGAACTTTTGTATGTCTGTTTGGCTTTTCAATTTGTGTTTAACAAGAATTTCATGCACAAAGCAGCGCAGTGTTCTGAACAAAAGTAAAGGGAGGGAAATTTCGTCAAAGGGAGAAGTCAGGGATGAAATTAATCTTAATTTAAATTTGCTTGTCCCACGTCTCTTGAACTTGATTGTTATCTTTTCATGTTCCAGGTGAGTCAAAGTTCCTTGCTGTGTGAATCCCAGAATCTTATTCAAAATTTTTGTGAGTAGAGAAATTTTATTATTTTTACATTTTTTCATCAGTGCAAATAATTGAACCATAATTTACCAGTGGTCCGGACACTGACATGTCAAGAACAAGGTCTTTCTTTCGAAAGAGATAACTTTTATCGCGGTGGTTTATATTCGCCGAGCAAAAGGAACACAATATCAGGGCGTGTCGTTCCTTCCTTTGCCATTATAGAAGCAACACCAAGGAGCTTAAATATTGACACGTGTATATCGCGGACAAATATTTTGATTTGCCGATGCGCTCATCATCCGTCCAGACCAGAAATATACACGGGCGCGAAAAGGTGCGCGATCGACTGATTCATTCGCTCGTGTGCAAATAGAGCTGACTGAGGCACACGTCATTCTTATTTTATTTGGCAGTAGTTGGCAAAAGTATTAGAGGAGTCGCATGCTGATGTCATCCCTTGGACGCTAAGAGCACGTATTTGATCCTAGCATTAAATAAGAAAGGCCTTAAGAAAACAAGCGTCGTGCGGGCAAAAAGGGAGCCGCGCCCATTTTCTAGCCATTTCTACATGCAGACCCGCCGAGCTCGTTTGCTGTGTGTCTCGTTTTGTGTATGGAAATTGCGCCATCCCACCTTCCATTTTTGGCGAGGCGGTAATGAATTTTGGCAATACTTCAAAAAGGTTAATCATGTCAAACGACAGACGTCAAATTAAAGGCACCATTTCACGTGTCACATTTTTTATTTGAGAATAAGCGCACCTTTGCGATAAGAGTGCATTTAATTATAAAATTGTTTACGAGCAAAAATATTAATGAGTTTTAAGTTTTAAGCCTCTTATCTTAAAAGCATTTCTTGGTTGATGGATGTCCTTAATTTTTGTAAAAAAGTAGAATCTTACTTATACATTAGACCTTAAATTTAAAGTCCAAATCATTTAACTGGTCTAAGGATCGATTTTGTGCTTTGTTTGGTACAACGCAGTACAACGGAAGTATAGTTTTATTTTTGGTGGCTTTTCAAAACATCGATTTATTTTCAGTCTCCCTTACCAAGGGTGTGTGGAGTATCAATCAAATGAAAGCACAACTTCTCAATGTGTCGGAAGCAATTTAAATAAAATATATTTTTCTTGTCTAGCTGCAAAGATTTTAAATGTTAATGTTTTGAATAAGAGGAATTTTTTAATAGCATGATTTTTAACTTTCAGCAATTTGCTTCCAAATATGGCAGACAGAGAAACTCAATTTGGCTCTCGTCAGTCTTTCCAAGCGTGTAGTTTGCAATTTTTTGGCCATGGAGACGGTTGTCTTGTCACTGGAGAGATTTTATTTTGCGTCAGGCAATCTTTCCATGGTGTATAGAGTTGTCTATGCTGGTGCCGCAATGAGCGGCGAGCAATAAGACCTCTCTCGCTCTCCATGGGTGTGCAACATATATACGCGCTCAGTAAAAACACTCTACTATGCTGGAAGTGGCGATTTTTTTTCTGCGTTGCTCCTTGCGCTGCCGAGAGAATATCAAACGAGCCTTTCACAGGATGCTGATGTGGGGAATGGGTGTGGAGCCAAGTTGAAAAATCTCCCAGAGATTTGCCAGCAACGTCGTTTTTTGCACCACACATTCCTATGCGCTTTGGTTGCTCGTAAATTTGAATTTTCAATAAACATCTGCAATTATCTCTCCAGTAAATCAATCAATTGCTCGGTAATAAGGCTAGTCTGATGTGACTAATTAAATTTAAATTATCGGCCCCTGGTTTGGTCGATTTTTTGCTTTGAAAGAAGCAAGGCCTGTTGGCAGATTACACGCCAATTTTCTTCCTTTCTTTTTTGCGTGCACAGAAGCGACAGACGCGCTGAGAACGCCGACTCACAACAAAAGAGCATTGCAGCACAAAAGGAACGTGCGCCGCTGTTTTGGAGGGCCATTAGCAAATGTATACTGTATACGCACTTAACTTTCGTGTTCCTCTCAATGTTAATATTTTGCTAAGGCGTAAGGACAAAATAATAACTGGATAAAATAATAACTTGGTAATCTGAGGAAAGATAGTTGTATTTAGTTGGCAAAAAGCCCATTTGATGAAAATTTTCAATAAAAAAAAATTAGGAAAATTTAATGTGATGGATAAAATGTTAATTAAATTAAATTAAAATTACAAAAATTCATGTTACAAAACTATTCATTGCACCCAATAATACAAAATAACATGAAATTATTATTATTTAAACATTCCAGTATTTTTAATACTATGTGCCAGAAAATAGATCATATTTATTAGATTAGTGCAAAAGTATATTAATAGTACAGCATAAAATCTAAAGCTGTCTCAGATTGGTCTGGAAAAAAATAAAATGAGAAAAACAAGCATATATAGTTTTGACACAATCAAGGAAAACAGCTCATAGAAAAATATGCTATAGCAATGAATTATCCATAAATTAAAGCTGCCACTGGAAACACGCGCAATTTAATTATTACTGTCAGCTTCGTATCGAATGTAATTGCGGCATGCTTGTGCACCAGACTGAAATTATTAATGCATTGCGCATTAACAAAGAGAGGAATCGATATTATACGCAAACATGTTAAACGCTGCTTGAGGTTGACGGACAAGCTACAAACACGCTCGACTGAAGCAAAATTATATAATTGCTGTAATAGTTCGTGAGCTCAGCTCTCGACGACAGCCACGATTTGCATAAGAACTTCACAAAAAAGGAATTGAGAGTTTGTTGAGAACAAAGTGAATTCCGCTCTCAACGTAATTGAGTTGGCCAAATCGGGAAAGTTTCTAATTGGGAGCAAACAATCCGAAAGAGTTCAGAAGAAGAAACAAAGACCTCTCTCTGCGCTTGTTCGTCGTCTCGTTTGATGGGCGCATTTTTGAGTTGGGAAAGAAATTTTAATGAGGCTTAATGGACGTGCATACGGGCGCACTGCGTTGCTGCCGAACAACAAACATGCACACAAGCAGCGCAAGAAACTTGATATATCTCTCCTTAAGACTCCTGTAAGTAGATTTCTCTTGCGGCTCTCCTCAGCATTTTCAAAATAATTAATTTGAAATATTGTTCTGACCCAGTCTTCGCCACAAACATTTTTCATCATTTAAATGCCACTTTGGTATTTTTATTAAAATCCTTCCTTATATGCGGAAGGCCTGCTGCTTATATCATTGGAAGACAAAATAATTGTATTTCTTTCCAAAAGGAAAAGTTATTTATTTTCACTGGAATAAAAATAACAGGAAAATTCCTTTTAGGGTCCCTTCTGACCGTTTCCCGCCATTTACAGTGTAAAATTATGCAAATAACTTCTCACCTGCGTTGGACATGGAGAGTCATTACATATTTTGAAATGCATCTGAATATAAAGGTGCAGTTGCCGCGTCACATTCGACTTAATGGAGCTGCTCCTTGTTTATATAACACACCGGCTGCTGCCTTTGAACTAATGAAAATTCATATAACGGGTTATTTTAATGAAACTGAGCATGTACTTGCCCCGTTCAGCATGTTGCATGGACCAGAGTGTGCTTTATGCATGAAGCCAAGAGCAGTTCATCTTGATTATTAAAATGAAGACTTGAACCAGCACGGTCTTGAATTTTGATGAATGAGCACTCGCCTGTACACTATTTAATCTTATTCAAACAGCAGGTATGATTTTCTTGTTAAATTAATTATTATTATTTTATTATTATATTTTCTATCAAATTTGAACTAAAAATTCTGCAAAAACATTTTAATTTTAAATAGCTTGAAAGTTGTTGAAAATTGCTTCCATTTGGAAAACACATAATGACTCTTTTCTTGTCCTGCACCAAGCTCATGGAGCTGAGGTTGGTCTCGGTTGAAGTGCTCTCTGTGCCCTTGCTATATATTTGCAGAGCACGAGCCGGTCAAACTGGCTGGACGACAACCGGCAATGTCATGCCGCGCGACACAATAAAACCTTACGTTTTATTACGAAGAACTCTTCCATTTTTCAAAATTCAACTTCCAGCTCGCGTCCTTATTTAGAGAAAGACTCTGGAGTGCCGCTGCGTGTGTTTGCACACAATGAGAGCAACTAGATCTCCGACTGTATAAAAAAGTATCAGATTCCAATTTTATAATCCCCGCTTATTCCTTTTCGTACACGTGTGCTGGCTGATGGCGTCGTAAACTACTATCTGTTTACTACTAATGAACGCCCCACGGTGGACGTTTGAATTAAAATAGTGGCTGTGGCGCTTATCAAATCTCACAGTGCATCGCCCTCTCAAGTTGCGCTGGAATTTGGAGCAGTCTGTTTTCGGTATAAATATAATACGGGCCTTTATGGCTTTCGTCTCGCACGCGGCCAACTCTGCGCGCATAGCATTTGATCTCACCAATTGAATAGATTGATTATGTGCTCGACTTTGTTCCTCGTTTTTCCCTATGGAACCGACTCTGCGCTTCCAGCGGTCCTTTGACTATTAACACATCGATGGCGTCATTTATGAGGGCCATTCCATATCTTCTCTGTGATGAAACGATCATGTCATAAGGGAATTCAAGACTAGCATACCAGGAGTAAAAAGATAGGTCTAAATTTAAACTGCATTGGCCTAGTTTGAAGCAGGTATAGAGCTGGAGGGTTGCAAATTAAATTTTAATTTATAATTATTATATTAATAAGTTTCATATTACCTTTTTTTAAGCTTTTCTAAAATATTTTTGACATATTTATGGGCCAGACATCGCTTTTGGCTCTCTGCGTCTGCATTCACTCACTCCGCGCCTTTTTCAATTAAAAGAGTTCACTGTTCGTACATTGCCGTTTTTACTTGGAAGGCACGTCCAAACAGCAGGCAAAGCATATTAATTTCGCTGAACAGAGAGTACCTCTTTATCCTCTCGGCTGCGCACATTTTGCTGATTGCAAGCGGTGATGTGGTGAGGCTGCTACTGCCAAAACACATTCCAGAGGCCTGCCATGGGAAATTTCACCTCCAGTATACCAATCATGAATTATTGAAGTGGAAATGTGCATTATTATATATTTATTAATTATGATTTTATAATGGAAGAAATAATTTACTGACTAATCTCAAATTTGAATTCAACTTTGTTGAATACCATATTTTCCTCTCTTTCTTCCGTAACTTCTATTTTCGTTGTATGAGAAAGCGCAGCATGATAAATTATGTAGCTCACGCGTCAGACTTTTAAGACTGAAGTTTTGTATGAGTCACTCCTTCAACCCTAAAGATGTAAATCTGCTGATTTTTTTTTTATCTGCAATTGCGCTATACCTTGCAACAAATTTCTTTTATTTTTAAAGCTTATAAAATGATTTAGACCTTACATTAAAGTCAATTGAAAAAAAATTGAAATTCGATGTGTGAGGCCAAGGAAATAATTAATATCATCGTTGAAGCCTGAGCTTCGTTTGGGCCCATGTGTTTGGGATAAGTGGCATAATTTTTCAGTGAGCTCCACGCCCGCTCTCTCTTTTTTACACTTTTTGTCACTCTCGAGAGCTCTCGTCTTTTCACCCTTTGATGTGTCTATATATGTTTACACTTGACAAGCATCCATAATGATGTCATGTCTGCGTGAGAGATAATGAATAAAAGCCAGAGTTTTATTGCACCCTCGAATTTTTTGGCACAACCATGAGCGTAAACAAATTAAAAAGGAGTTGTAAAGTTAACTAAATTTTGGATTCCATTCAAGTTTGGGCTCTAAAAATTTAACTTCTATCCCTCTTATGGCACTAGTCAAACACCTCTTGTATGTCGTAAAATTTTGTTGGCAGTTGTACTTTTACAGAAGGAATGAATGAATTCGAGAGATTCAAACGTAAAAATATCATATCACCTTCACAATATTAGATCAGTAAATAATTTTATCTTTTCCAATGTGTTTCAGGTGAGTTTTCGTCCCTCGTTTCATTCACATAAATCATGGCATCCCGCATATAAATGCGTAAGTCTAACAAATCACCAGAGCATTAAACATTTTAAAAGTCAGGTGGACACACTTTTTATCTCCCACCGAGTGTTTATTCAGAGCTACGGTGTCCGCCGATAGTAAAAATTAATTTACAACTCAGCCGGGAGAATATCAATTTAAAAATAAAAAAACAACTCATGACCGCCCGCCTAGCTTGCTCGCTGAGCATTCTAATGGATCGAAAAAATATATTGGGCAACAGCTGAGTGAACTCAAGTTAATTTAGCCCCGCTAATAAATTTCTCGGCCAACTTAATTGAATCATTTCCACTAGGCTTTGCGTCCGAAAATTTACAATCGACACGTTTAATTGCTTGACATGTGCCGGGAAAAGAAATGAGAAAAGGAAAAAGTATAAGAGAGCACTGGGGTCGAGTTTATGATGGGTGTATTTACACTTGATGGCAGGACAATTGAGCCGCGTACTTTTATTGCACGTCAATAAAATTGTAAAAACAGGCGCACATGACAGCCGGCCGGCTCTCGTTGGAATAACGAAAGTGTGTGTGTGTGCGCGTTGTATAATATGTAAATAAGAGAGGTGTCGGTTCTCTGTTTCCCGAGGTTTTATTTGTTGAGTAAACGAAAGACGACTTATGCAACTCACAATCAGTCAGCCGAGGTGGGCACAATGATAAAATTATGCATTCTTTCCACCCACTTCAATAAAAGTTGAATAAATACCTAGTGTAGAATAATACAAGGGGGCGATGCACGAAAAGTTCTAGAATTTTACTTAACTGTTTTTGACTTTGTAAGGAGAGAAATTGACGAAGGGGGCAATTTTTGTTTGAATAATGAATGATAATACACGGAGTAACTAAATTAATTATCTAAAATACAAATGTAGGTAATTTACAGGAAAATTGGATTATCTTTTAAATTTTATGTTAAATTTGGTTTAAATTTAAAAATAATAGAAGCATTATATAATTTAACCATTCATTTATAATTTAGGAAATCTATTAATCTATGTGGATAACCATAATAATTGCTGTTTTTTTAGTAAATGTGTCTAACGAATTATTGCAAACAAATTTTGCGCATAAAAAAGAAGTGGGAAAGAAAAACATTGAACTGTAGTGAATTGTAGGAAAAAAGGGTGGAACGAATTTGCTAAAACTTCCAAGATTAAAAAGACTTCATCCGCCGTTTGTGAGCCTCAGTCGACCTCAGATTGCCTGAAATTCCATTAATTACTCTTTTTAATTCAAAAACTTTGTTAATGAGTGAAAGAAAATTGTTTGTCATTAAGCTCATCCGCAGCTTATCAAGTTACTCAAGAGTCGCGTGCTGATTGCGATGATGTCATTTCCAAGCCGGACTGCAACCGCCGGCGCCTACGAGTCTGGCGAAGTCGTGCAGTAATGCAGCTTATGCACTTTTGCAGCGATGCAATTGCACGCTACACGGCATTGAGAGTTGGTAGGTCGCCGGCATTAAAAGTTTTGTGCTGTTGAAAGACCTCCAGCAGTGTAATTGCAGTTGAATATTTATCTCGTTTTCTGCGTATGTGTGCTTGAACTAGTATGCAAATCGAGCATAAGAAAATTGTAAAATTAATGCAGCGGATGAATTCTATTCCACTAGGTCAACGCGAAATATCGGCAATTTCAATAACTTGGCGTGCACTTTACACACAAGGGTGACGTGCTTCTGCGGAATCGTTAAATTTTACATATAGGACGACACGCGACACACACACGGCGCCAGCACCGCATTCCAGGCGTATCTCATGAATGCACAATTGTGCAATTTTATGGAAAACAATAAAAAGAAGGAACGCGAGCAAAGTGCAATAAAGACTTCCGACGACCCAGAATAATATTTATGTCGGAGGTTTTCGCTTTCGACACGGGTGCCAAAATTACTCTCAGGTCATTTTTTTGCATCGTGAATTGTATTATTGGCACATCACCAAGTATAATTGCCCCATCTGCTCGCAGGTATATTCTTCTCACTTTCGCAACGAATTGAAGACCTAAATTGGCGCGTGAGCCTAATATTGAGACAGTCAAGTTTTATGCCGGTTGAAAATAAGTAAGCAAGCAACCGTCTGGCTTATGTACGCTTCAAATTAGTCGAAACGAGCTGCTGCTGGTCAAGACCGATCCCCTTACGCTAGGCCCTCTAATTTGCCCGCGACTCTGAATGCACAAATACATCAGCCAGGGCCTAATTGTGGTGTGTCATAAACCATCTGCCGCGTCGCGTAATAACAGATACATGCTTGCGGACAGCATAGTCGACATGCGAGCTTTAGCAAGATGAAGAGGGCGTAATTAGCTAGTTTTCAAATATATAAGTACAATACTTTTATGGCATGTTTAAATTAATTGTTTATATTTTGCAGTATATTTTTTAATTTCAATTACTTTTTTATTTTTATTTATTATTATTGTTATTATACAGACGAATTATGTTTTTCTTCAATTATTTAAAAAAGAAAAAAAAAATATAATTTACTGTACAAATATAATTATAAATAAATGAACACTATCTATCATATAGTGTGTTTAATTGTAGACAGTTTTGAAGAAGTTTGAATTCGCCATAGTATTTTAATTAATTTAATTTGTATTTTATTAACCCAACACAACTTCTTCAAAATTGTGAGGTAAATGAAGTTTTTGGAGTGTAGAAATTTTTTTATCCAAATAATTTGATAGAAAATAAAGTCACTATAATTTTAGTTTAACGAGAACAATAAAAGAATATTGTAGCTGTTTGCTGTACTGTCTTAATTCACTGTTGAGGGAGTTAAAAATTTGTACAAGAATAATAATTTTTTTTATATTTATGAAACAATTGTTGATAATTGCAACTCTAAGATTAGGAACACAATTGAAATAAAATTAAAAGTAAAAAATTTGATGCCTGCTGACGCCACTGAACATCATTGCATACATACAGTGATGACGATAATCAGAATGGTCTTTAGCGTAGGGTGTGGAATTAGGGCTGGGGAGTGCACTCATTTATTTATTGCTGGCCGGTGGCGGACTTGAGCGCGCGTGGGCTTCTCTGGCGTCATCCTAAACCAACATTATGCGAACGTAATTGGCTCGAGTATGCGATTCATTACAAGCCTATTTACGCATGCAGGCAGATGGATATCGAGCTGATTGGTCCGCTCTTTGCGTCTGATCGTTGGTCGGGTGATGTTTGGTTTTGCAGTACCAAGCAAATTGTAGCTGAGCAAGCAATTATGCTTTTGCAAAGTGGTTTGCGCATTTATTGTGCCGGGGATTTGGCGGCAGGAAATAATGATTGCTTCGGCTTTGTTGGTTAGTTTGTTCCGTTTAATGGCACGGAAAGTTTTCCGAATTGGCGAATGCTCTATGGTTGTAAAAATTTTACTGGGTCGTCGGCTCTTTTGTTCATTGGCTTCGTGAGTAAAATGTGGTTTGTGAGCTTTGCAAAAAGATCATTGCCGATAAAATTTATAGAACCTGAAGTTTTGCTACGTTCAATTTGCATGAGCTGTATAATTATTCGTAATACAAGATTGTGAGATTTTATACTGAGATTATATATACAAATCAGAGGCTTCCAACGTCAAACGATTATTAAAGCAATATTTTTGGTCACGCATGTTCATGTGCCGCCTAAAATTTATTTCATTTTTGATACGAAAATTTCGCACGGAAATATGTATACTTTAAGTTATATTCTCATATCGTATAAATTCCGCAAAATAAATTCCCTTAAAAATTCAAGGCAAACTAGTCATTCTTCAATCTCGTCACGTATCTAGCAACCAAATTAGAATACGTAATTTAGTTTAATAATGGCAATAAAAATCAACAATTACATGAGAATAAGCGGCGTTTAAAACGAAACATTATCACATAACCTCTTTCGTGCAAACAAAAATTCCAGTCGTCGATTCCAAATTTGGAGAATAGCTGTTCAGCTGCGCCTCTTTCTCTCTTCCTCACATTAAATCTGCTGATCTCAACTCGCACCAATGAATGTAATCTTCGGCATTCGAAAGTGAAATTATTATAACCGGCGGCCGACGGTTTGAAAAACTGGTTTCTCTCCGAATGTGTGGATGTATCAATTAGACGGCGCCGAAATGAGTTTTGATTTGTTTGTCTTAAATATTTACACACTCGCCACGGGCGAAAATTGTATGGTTTGCAGAGGAACTCATAATTCATAATTTATGATTTCATTTCACACTTAATTCCTTATTAGAAAAAACAGCTCTGGGGCAGTGGGAGATTAGTAAAATGGTGGCAAATTAGAGGCGTATAATTATTTTCCTAGTTCGCATAATTTTAAATGTTAATTATATTATTCACCAGAGTAAACTACTAGCAACTTTCTTATGCATATTTAAATTAAAATTAACTCCTATAAAGATGACAAGTGGAAAGAGTTGGATGAATTAAACATTCCTCACTTCCCTCCTAGCAATGTTGTGAAAAAAGTGCGAGCTGCGAAGCAAATGGCCACAATAGTTTGTTCATGGAGGCTAATTTTTTTTTATATCTAGCGGTGAAAGCGCCGGACATTAAAAGTGTATAAGAAACTCGCCCTGAAGGAGTTGGAGAATCTCTGGACCACATGGTCGGTGTGAGATGCTCTCTCCAGAGAGCCGAGCGCTCAATTTCGCACGGCGCATATTTCCAATTCCTGCCCAGATGGCGTCTCGCAAAGAAGGTGTTTGCTCAGCATCCAAATTTAATGAGCGAGCGTGCCTCTCTTGTACTGCAGCAAAGGGTTAATTAGAGAGACCAGCCGCCGCTTCAAAATAAAGGTGCTTCTTTTCGGATGTAATTAATTATAAAACACGCGGTTGTGCACATTAATATCACATAAATTGCGACCGTGGCGTTTTTAACGCAAAAGTAGACACCTAATTAGTTTGGTGGAAAATTCCCGAGCAACCTCAACTATCAGGAAAACTTTACGGCAATATAAACGTAAAGCTTGCAAAAATACCATATTTCAAATTTTAAGTTTTGTTTTATTTAAAATTAGGAATTTGTTATTTTTTGCAGGAAAAACTGAATCAATTTTTCTTCTTTACTTCAATGTAAGAAGAAATTTTTTAGCAAGTTTCATGTTCTACATGCAATTTTTTTTTAAAGGGCAAAAGGAAAATTAACTTAACTTTCATAAAAAAGTTTACCAATGATAAAATTTTTATTGTGAATATTTGATTTGCTTCCTTTACAACGAACAAGGAAAGTTTTAGCCACCGGATTTGACATTTTCCTAGCGGAAACGAGACGATGATTTATCTCGCAGCATAGAGTGATCTTTTGAACCCCCAAAATACGCATGTATTAAAAAAGATGCCGGCCATAACTACAAAATAGGCCGTGGCGGCACTCGAGAAACAGGCTCTGCTTTTCCTCAACAGCTGTTACTCGCGAACGGAATAATATTTTGCAGGCGCTCTCTATGCACGCCGCCGTTCCGGCCGCCAGCAAAAGGCTGCCGCTTATTGATCCTCTCCAGGGGCAGTTGGGGGTTGTTGGTGCGCCCCTCACGCTGCCCCCGCCCCGCCGCTTATTTTGGGCGACCGGCATGTTGCGAGCGTGCTCACGCCATCGCCACCCCGTTCCCGCCACCCCCGACCTTTGACGAGACGCGGCGCCGGCGGCCCTTCCGAAATTCGCGTGGAAAAGTGGCGAAAAGCGCAATCGACAATTCTTATCTGCGGTGGGCCGCTCGGGGGTTGGTTTTAGGCGCACTTGCATTAAGTGGCGAAATAGTGCTATGGTGGCGAAAAGTTTTTGGTGATGGGGAAAACCTATGACGCTGCGGGCTGTTTTGCACAGTTTGAGCCTGATTGCGCAAGAGGGTGAAATATTTATATTTCCAAATGTCTATTGATACTAAAAGCAATTTTACAAAATTGTATTTAGATTTTTACTTTTAAGAGTAATTTATATGAAATTGTGTTTATTTTAATCATATACTTATAATTTTGTTTTTACTCTTTTTAAAAGTTATTTTTAAATTTTAGTCATTTAAATACGGATATAAAATATTAACCAATTTTTAGGATTTGCCTGTGCTTTTAGAATTTTTTCAACATTATCTCAAATATTTAAATTTGGCATGAAGACTCGTAATAAAAATAAGTAATGATTAATTGATCTCTGTAAATTCAGTAAATGCCGGGTCTTTATGTATTTTACAATAATGTGCTTTTCATTAATTTTCCTATTTTCATATTATTGAATTTAAAATTATTTACTCAGACCATTTTTATTTTATTCTGCCTCAGAAAGGCCACAAAGTAATTTACTGGAAACTTGCCAAATTTTATCTCCCAGAAAATCCACTATTCAGAAAAGTCTTTAGGCTTCCAAAAAAATTAAAAAGCAATTTATTTCCATGCAACACACGGAGCGTTAGTTTTTAATGTTTGTTTTGGACTCCTTCTGGTGGCTCTGATATAGAAAGATAATAGATTTGTCGAAAGGTGCCAACTGCCATTAAGCTTTTAACGACGGTGTCTTGCATCGATTCAACTGTTCTCTGGAGGAGCGAGCCAGAATTCTTAATGCCCCATGAAGATAGGTGACAAAATTATTGATGACATCATTAAGTTTTGTTGCCAAATTTGATAAAATCAGAGGCCGCCAAAATGACTTTTAATCATGCCTGTGCGAAAGAAAAATCAATATTTTTGCCAAACAGTGCTATTAAAAGCTTTTTAACTTTTTATTCTGCAGTGTAATATTTTTTTTGGCAAAACGCTAATAGCATGACAAGCACGATAAATTTCAAATCAAGTCGTGAAAAATAACGCGATTCGTGCACGTGTTTTGCTGTCTCATGGCATGTCTGCAAAAAACTTGCAATCAACGTAAAGCTGGTCAGCTCTTTGTTAAAGCAAAGGCGTGGCCGGTCATCTCCTGCAAAGAGGCAAAAAGCGGCGGCAAACTAACGAGCCGGCCGATTACACTGCGCATATCGTTCGTTACATTCGCGAATCAAACGCAGGGTGTCGGCAGCAGCAGCACAAAGATCGGGCTCGATGACCCAAAATGGAAAGACGACGTGTCATTTGCAGCTCGCGTCTCACGCTGGCCGAGCGCTATCAATGGGAGCCACCCACGATCGGGCTGCAGGTTTATCGCATAAATTCTTCTCTCATCGCACCGAGAGAGTGGCGATGGGATCGATACGCGCCTATATATGTGTAACACACACGCGGCGAATTACATATCTTTCTGCCTGCCGGGCAGCCCGTTTGCCATTTTGCTCTGGTGAAAATGCCGCCGGTTGCAAATTGTGACGTCAATTGGCGGGTGACATTAACTTTTGCACGCAGCACCTTTTTGCACGGAGACTTGCTGCGTGGGTGGATTTGGTGCAAAAACAGATACTTTTGTTGCCACTCGCTTTTAATTTCGCAGAGAATGAAAAACTCATTCATAAAAATTCCATCCTTTTTCAGGGAAATTCTTGAAATTTTCTGTACAAAGAAATAAGCATTTTTTTAATTATTAATTTTACAAAGGGAAATAGTTGAAAATTATAATTATGTGCTTATTCTTCAAATATAGCGTTTGTATTTTGTATTTATCTTCTACTAAAAATCATGAATTTAGAGCAGAAAATACACTCAAGTGATTTTTCATTTGAATTTTTGTAGAGTAAAATAATTTGAGATGGTTTTAAGTGAAAAAAAAGTAGCTGAATTGTATACTTTTTGGCTTTTTTTCTATCAAAATATTTTATAAAGGAGATAATCTCTGTTTGTCCAACTTATACTCATGAACTTTGATATTTAATTAATTAATTATAAATTTTTATACAAAATTGATATTAATTCTATTTGACATTTTCGTTGATCACGTCACCGGCAATAAACTGCCGCAGCTTTTCCTCCGAAGCAAATATCAACTTCAAAGAACAAGAGTCGTCTCGTCCTCTTGTCTGCCGAGCCGTATTTGCATTATGGCGCATCATAAAGAGTCCAAACAAAATCAGGAAGCCGCCCTGCTCATTTCCTCCCTTTTCATCTGGTTCGGCAGCAAATTAATTTGGGCAGCATCCACATATCGATCGCTGGCGGGCATCAAATAACCCTTTGTTATTTGTTCGCCGTGCCGGGCCACTGGAATAATGCAAGATTTATCGCCGCACTTGGCTCTCGGTAGAAATATTAATTCGCCACCCGCTGAATTTATGCATATTTGTGCGCGTACATTTCCTTCGCCGTAGAGAAATGGCACGGCCCACAACTCTCTTTTGTTGCCATTCGCTCGTAATTTATTCGTGCGAAATGCAAACTGCTGCTGGCTCCCCGAGAGTTACATATTTTATTAAATCCCGCTGTGCGGGAGATTTGCATAATTTGTGCATTTGCCCGACCCACTTTTGAGTGCCAGGATTTCAGACGTTTTTGGTTTACAAATTGCCAACCCGCACATGTGGTTCATTGCTCTTTTGCCCCTTTTTCACTCAATCACCCATAAATTCACTACGGAGAAAATGATTTATATAAAATCAGATAAAAAATTGTTAAATATGTACTTATTTATAATTATTAATATTAGACACAGGGGCTAGAAATATTACATTATTAAATTAAATGAAAATTTAATTAACCACTAAAAGGTGTTTGTTCTCAAAAGGAGACGAAGAAAAAAACAGGCTCTTGTATTTCAAAGGAACAAGATTGCCCACCGCTATTTAATTAGTCCTCTCCGTCCAGACACCACTTTTGTATTGTATACTTTGTTATAATAGTCTATTGTGCACCACTAGATATTGCTGGAAAATAGAAAAGTAGTCAACCGACAGACCTACCCGTGCAACAACGATGCTTAATTGACCGGCCAAGACGGTGCTGCGGCGCGAGGAAGGAAACCTTATAATATTTTTCGTTCTCCGAGGCTCCGACTGGGTGATGCCTCCGCCTCTTCTTTATTGCCCGCTCAAAATTACACGCCGCCTCGGCAGCCAGATTAATAATGGAAGCAGTCCAAAATATATTCAAGGTTGTCCACGGGTCATTTGCCTCGTGTATCGCTAGTCGTCGATCGCGCGAGAAACAATGAGTGAGAGTGTGAGCCGCGTTCGCAATTATTTTTTGCGCTCTCTCGCAAACGCACCGCCGTCGAGCCGGCTAAATTATTCAGTCTGGAATCTTGTTTTGGTTGCTCTGCGATCGCTCGGCATGTGATCTGCAAACATCCATTCCAGTCATGGCAGATCTTTTTGCTACTTCACTTCACTCCTATCTAATGTTCTAGCCGGCGCCGTGGGCGTAATGTTTTTGTTTTGATAGGCTGCTCTAAATAGCATTTATATACATATTTTTATATAAGTAGTTCCAATTAATATTCATTATAATTCTTTTTAAAACATTTATTGATTTAACGTCAATAAATAGGACAGATAAAATGTATTAAGTTGTAAATTTTAAAGTCTCGCACAAGCTCATTCCTTTTTCGTAATACATTATTTATTAAGATAAAAAAAAAATGGAAGAAATCAATTTCCCGCAGGACAACACATTTTTAATTTCACAAAAACAGTTCAGTTTGATTGATTTTAATTTAATTTTCTTAATTTTAAGAAAATTAATTAATCTGACAATAACTTCCGAAATAGACTTTTCTGTTAAACTGAGCCTGATGGTCTATTTCACCGTAGTAAATGGAATGCTCTCAGGCCGCACAGCTTGGATGCGTGTGTAGTCGTTTCATTTTTCCAGTGCAAATATTTATTCTGCAAACAGAGGCTGCAGCTAAGAGAGTCAGATGGCGAAAAAGCCACTGCATGCGCGCCCATAAACCGCGGGCTGATTATTTTGGTTGGCAGGAAACAGCCCCCGCGGCCTTTCATACACAAGCGCGCTGCTCATCACATATTTTAATAATACGCATCCACTACATTATGGGTGGACGCACAGAGAGCGGTCTTGTTCTCAAAATGTTATGATTCCCTTCTCGCATTTCATTAATGAACTTCGCGTCATGATTTGCGAGGCATAATTCCACTCCGTCCTTATAGCATCAGAGTCTTCTTTTCGGTGCACAAAAATCTATAAATCCACCCCCACGCAAGCGGCGAGTTTCGGATCAGGAAGTAAAACTTGGTTTTATTACCCTCGGCTGCTTTTTGGGAATTTATATTGTCTCGCAGTCAGATGGAAATCCAAGTATGAGAGCATTCGGTTTCTCTTTTTTTTCTCCAGTTTTTTGCCCTCTCCCTTTATACTTTTCATTGTTTCTTCACTTTTTCTTGGCCAAATGCGTTGGAAGAGAGGGAAAGTTAGCTTAAATTTGTGTATTTTTCTCATTCCGGTCTCCAATCCGTATAATGGCGCCGGGCAAAAAATGTCAGTCCGAGAGTAATTTGGACCCCTTTTTTCAGCTCCGTTTCTTTCATTGATGTTTTATTGTTTCCTCTTACAAGGAAACACTTTCACGAGATTGCCAAAAGGGAAGGAATTTCCCGAATATCCTTTCCTGGAAGGATTGAAAACGCAGAAACATAAAAAAAAGCAATGAAAGTCGATCCAAAACCCTAACCTGGAGCAATTGATTGCTTTACGCTAAATAAATTTTAAATAGTTAAAAAAAAAGATTAAAATTATTCCCGTCAGATTATTTTGAGTTTTCCTTTTTTTCACTCTCCACCAAAATCTTCCGTTTTGCAAACCATAGAAATAATTCAGGTCAAAAAATTTGTCCATGGTAACGTCAGCTCAAAGAGTATGTATAAATATACAAGTCTGTTGTTAACAATAGCTTCGGTTTTGCAGTCTGTTTAGTACTGGTTGAGAGGATGGATATTTAAAATAAAAATTTTGCACCGGATGCCCCGACCGGCAAGGAGTTGATGAAGCCTGAAGTTCAACGTTTCAAGATGTTGAACACCAGAGCGTTGCGCTCGGCCTTGGTGGTTCCGCGACTATTATATCGTGCAGATTGTCTATGGCGTAAAAAATGGTCTGATTGTCTGTGCAAGGACCCTCTGCAGATTAGACGCAGCCAGCCGGCGACGATTCTCGTGCATCGAGAGAGATATTATACAAAACTGCAGCTCGCATTCATCGCGTACAAAAAAGCACAGCAGCCGCCGCCGCCGTCGAGATGTGTCATTTTTTCCATCCGCCTGCCTGCTTCTTATGTCATTGTGGTATGCAGAGCCGAGATGAAACTTGAGCCTCGCCAGAAGCATCTTTCTGTGCGTCCCTCTGACTGACTGAGTTGGCGTTTCATGCAGCACAGAGTGAGCGACGGAGAACTTTTAATTATTCATAATGTCGCTTCGCATTTCCTCTGCAATCAGCAAAACAAAGTCAAGCAGCCGCCTTGTATTTGGTTGCATTATCACTAGAATCGCTCGGCTAAACGACTCCTGCATCCTCCACCTGCAATGAATGCAAGACCTTTGTTCTCCAGCAACTGCGAATTTTACACCTATATTCAAACCGTTTCAAAGTTAAATTAAGATTACAAATAAAAATCTTAAAATTTTAATTTTTCCAAATTAGATAGTAGTCAGCTTAAAAAAGATAAAGTATTAAAAGTAACCTCTTCTAATTTTAAATTGCCAGTTTAGCCATTCAGTTCATATTTTTAGCTGACTTATGTTGTAGGCGATAAAATTTTTAAACTGCAATGCAAACGGAGTCAAAGGTTAAAGTCTTGGTATGTGTATATATATATGATAAATGCAAATAGAGCTCATCAGGGGCACCGGCAAAAAGCTCAATTCAAAAGTAGCATCTGCTTGCGAATTTTATCAGCTCTGGATTATCTCGCGCAAATATAATTAGTTTTGAGTGCTCCGGTTGCAGACCGTGGGTCAAAAGCACCATTAATTTTTTGTCGGTTGAAATTTAAAATTCCAAAATTTCTTCTCGAGTTGAATGAACTCTGTGCTGCTAAATTTATTTCGTGCCGTTGGAATCGTTTTCTGAAGGCCGCCACCCGACGTTTACGGAGAGTAATTTATATTGAAAGTGACACTCGCTGCGCACACCTCGCCTTTGGATCTTTCGTGCATCCTAACGTGTATTAAATCTATTTTGTGAGCGCCGTAAACGCGTGCGAGAGCGCGCGGGCGACAAATTACCATAAAAAACAAACAGCTGAACCAAACTAACTCTCCCTTTTCCTGGCCCGACTCGTTGTGTGTTTTCTTCCTTGACGGAGACAGTAAAATAAAAAAAGGAGAAATTACCATCGCTACATCGGTATTAATCCTCGTAATCCTTCGTGTAAACACTTGGACCGAGATTTTTCATTTTGCCAGAGAGCTGAGTGGAGGTCCGTGTTAGAAGAGTTCGGGCGTTTAGTCTTTTCTACGGTGAAAATGATTGCCTGAGAATAAAAGAGAACCTGCTTTAAGTTAAAAGGAATTTATTTATATTATATAAAATTTCCATTGGTTTAAGTTAAAAGGCAAAGGTTTGTAGAACTAAATGAAATTAAATTTGTATTATATTGATTTTTTTAATTTTACTTTGTTTTACCTAAAAAAAATTAACCAGTTATTTATCTTTTCGTTTCATGAAATTTAATAATATGTTGTATTTTAATCGTGCATATAAATTCATATTTTTTTACAAGAAACAATATAATTATCAGCATTATTTCAAGTATTTTATTATTTGCAATATAAATTCATTTGGATTAAATAAAACTAATACGTTATCTGCGTAGAAATGTCAATAAGTTCACCAACTCACCTTCAAATATAAAGTAATTGTTTTTAGGTGTATCACAATAAATAATTTCTGCAATTCATCAATAAAAATATCGATTGTTAATTTTACACCTTTGGTTGCTTTCTTTTAAAACTTATATCTTGTGTTATAAATTTTTCTAATTTTTACGAGATTTTAAAAAAGTGAGTAGTTGTGAGAAATAACCTGAACCTTGACCATTCCTTTTTTCCACGAAAGTTTACTCCAGTCCATGTCATTCCAATTTTTTAAGGGTTCGCCACAAAAAGTCTCGTTTTCACAGAGCCGCGCCGGACAATTTATGATCTTGCGACAAAGACAAGAGCGGAAAACAGATCCTTTCATCCAATTTTTCAAGCTTGTCACACCATGAAAAGCATGTTACACAAAAACACTTTCCAGCCGCCAGACAAGCGGAGCGAAAACTCGAGAATTTGCTTTACCTGGCGCCAGGACTGGTCCGATAAAACCATTTCTGCGTCCCAATAAGGGGAGCTGGCGAAATTCGTCGCCAGATGAGCGTTTTTCTTCTAAATCTCCTCTGGCGCGATTTCTCTGAACAGATTATACCGCAAGGGCTGGATTTTAATTTTGTGCCCACTCTCTACGAGTGCGGCAGCTGCCGCCGAGTTCCCTTGTGGATCCACTTTTCGGCTACAATAATTAGTCAAAACGCATATTGACCGCATCCGCCCTGTTTTTCTCACCCTCGCTCCAAATTCGTGCCGCCCTTTTTGTTTCACGCGGAATGGTGGCGCGGGGGTGGAAAAACGATCGAGAGAAAATTTCACATTATTTAAAGCGGCAGACAGTTTTGAGGGCTGCTCGTTCGTAAATTAATTCATTCCACTGACTTCGGCTTGAAACAGGAAACATGCTTTAATAGCAACGGGAAAAATAAATTTGTCAACAAGGGAATTTATTATTTCGCCTGTCGAGCAAAATGTGCACGTTACACGCGCGTGCATGCGAATAAGAGCTCTCAAGCGGCAAAATCGATATTATGCAACCAACGGCGGGTAATGCACAATTAATTTGATTAATTGGCAAGCCGTCGTCGCTTCTGTTTGAGCAGCGAAATTGGAGTTTAATTGAAAATTGCATCCTCCATTGAACGCAAAACGTTAAATTGATAAATTGCAATTTTTAACACAAGTTCTGCGAAGTTGCTACAAATTATTATTAATTATAAAATTTCCAGAACCTATTTATTTAAATCAATCAAAAATTTTGGAATTGATTTTAATTTTATTCCTCTCATCGTAATTACATACTGGCCGAAGAGATAAGTATCGAATGATGTGCGCGTCCTCTAAATCAATTTACCTGGAAACCGCAAATTTTAGATCGGAGCGCAATTTAATCCCCGCGGAATGAGGTCGTTGGCTGCGGTGGTATTATCGGCTGCAGAGACGGACGCACTGCAGCACACATCAATTAATCCGCCGCCACCGCCGCTTAATAGTGCGCAGACACACACAGCAGGCTCGATATGTACTACGGAGCATTTTTCTTTGTCAGGCCACCGTATCGAAAATCAATAACAAGCATACGGCGGTCACATTAGACAGATTAAACGTCACGAATTTATCAAAATGCCCGCGTGAGAGTGATACATCGCCTTATTTTTCTGCCCTCCATTCTTTTCTATGCGTGAAATATGCACCTTATTTGTCGGCCGGTCTCGATTTTCCGCAGAGTAATTTTTCATAATCCATTAGCACACTGGACGCGTGAATAAAGGCGCAGCTCCATCTCTCTCGGGCATCTCGGCGCGTCGGGGATGAAGGTCGCGCCACCACTATTAGTGGGGGTCGATCACGTCCTAAGTGGCGCCATCAAGTGGCTTTTTCTCCAGGGGGTTGTCTGTCTTTAGACGTCTGCTGAGAAGTAAAAGAATTAAAAACTGTTCCTCCTCTTGCTCGTGGGCTGTGTTATTTTTTAAACAGACCTCACACTGTGTAACACCTCTGAACGTTCCATTAATATGCCCTCTTAAAAGGGGAATGCAGAATTTTCAACATTATTGTGAGCGCCTGTTAAAAATTAAAAAAAAAAAAAAAAAATTAATAAACCATAAAATACATTGAAAGAAAAATGAATTAAAATTAAATGAAAGTGAAACTAGGCAGTGCATTTTCTTTTTTAATTTTAATTCATTCGAAATTAACAGTGATTTGTATTTAAATTCAAGAAGAATTAAAAGACAGCTCTTATGTAAAAATAGCCTTTTCCTCACTTGAACCATCCGAATCTGTGTGGGTGGTCACACAACAACACCAACTCGCACGTTACACAAGAAAGAATGGCCTGCGCGCCTCTCCTAAGGCTCTACTCACCTCTCTCGCATACATACGCGCCCATTAACGCGCGCACAATGAATGCAATGGGTACCCAGCATGCGTGTGTGCATACCACGTGCACCAGCGTGGGAACCGAGAGAGTAAATGGCAGCACGGGATTAACAAACGTTTTGCTGCTGTGGCTGGGAATTTGACACCCGGGCGCTAGCGTGCTTCGGCCGAGTATGGGCTGCGTGTCGCTTTTAATTTTGATAAATAGGGTGTGTGGGCTGCAAACAGGTGGGGTAATTTATGAGTTATTGAGCACCAAACGGCAAGAGATTCAAGATTTTTTGCTAAACCGGAGAAGAATAAGAAATAATACAAATATAAATATTTTTATGTATCATTTTGACAAGAATTTTTATAATTTAATAAAATTGTTAAAAATTATGAATAAATTTTTCTCCTTTTATAGAAAAGCAATTTAAAAAAATTTCACCTACCATTAAGCAGTTTCTTTGTTACTTTCTGATACATTGAAATTAACTCCCCCGGTTCACACGTACTGCTAGCTCAAAATGAATGGTTCACTAATTTACACCGGCGACGAGAGAAAAAACTGTTGAGCCCATTATAAAAATATGGGCATAATGAGGGCCTAATGCACAGGAAACGGGTGTTGAGGTGAAATAGCGGGCTGATTACGTATTCCGGGGAGGGTGGCCGTCATCATTCTTATATCCTCACAATTTCGAGACGCGCGCTGACATTTTTAGACTCGAGGGAGTCTGGCGGGTCGTCTGGGACGCATCTTTTCGGCTGCCCCAACTCATGCATATTATATTTTTATACCAAGCGCAACAGAGGGCCCTTCTCTGATGGTGAACGCACCGTCACCCGATCCACGTTCTTTCTTTTGAATTTTCAATATGGGACGAGACGCGGCCGTCGAGAAATTCGATCGGCGGCATCAGCGGAACAACAAAGAACTCATTGGTGAGGCCGATGATCGAAGTGAAGGCGGCCCTCTGAGGCGACAAAGGGGTTAAAGGGGATCAAAAACAGGACTCCTCCACCCAAAAGCCGTTTTTAAGACTCTTTGGGGACCTCCCTCGAATAACGCGGAGAGGATTTCCTAATGAGGTCATTGGAAACGTTGCCCTAGGGTTCAATTTCGTTGGATTAGCTTTGCTGCTGATAAATCTCCCGTGCCTTATGTGGCAATAATTATTTTCATCTCGCCAATATCGTAGCTGGCAATCTTTGCCTGCAGAAAGAGGAGCCTATATTAGTGATTTAATGACCAAAGAGAATTCTCTGAATAATAATACCTTCAAAAATGTGGCTAATCCTCCATCATAAAAGGGTTTTCTATACACACTTCTCTTTTGGCAGATGATGGTCGTAAAAACTGATTGAACAGCGGTTTCCCCTGCAGCTCAAATCCGTTTTTCTACTTTTGATGAAGTCGTCGTTCTGCGTTGTAAAAGGCCAAACACACATTTTAAATATTATGAACCACGCAAAACACGTGTCCGCTTGCCATCAAAATATAATTTTTTCGATATCGCTCCATGCAATGTGCATTCAATGATTTGTCCGCGTGTTTGTAATAAAGATTGATGATGGTTGTCCCGCTTCTTTTCTTTGTGCTCGTGTTGCTTTTGTTCTGCTGATGCTAATTTATGGTTCTCTTTTGTTGCAGGTGAGTGTCGGAAAGAGTGATGTGCGAAATGGGCGTGACTCACGAGAGGAAAAGTGGGTATCTCGCGCTGCACGTAAGAAATACACACACGTATTATTCAACACCCGGCGAACGAGGCGCGGTGAGTTGAGGAAAAAGTTCACGAGCGACTTAAATTTACCTTCTTGTTGGATTCGCTGCCAAGTTTTTCTTTATTTCGTCTGCGCAAAAAGAGATAGTGGCAGGCAGCACCACGCTCGAAAACAACAAACGATTAACGTGTCCAACGAAAGGTCTCATGGGAACGACTCGATATAATTCAAAGGAGAAAAAAAAGCAAACTTTGCCAAGAAACTTTGATCAAAAGCAGAGAAGAAAAATTTTGATTTACGTTTTTTGAAAACGTCATAATGCTCGATTTAATGGCTCGTTGAATAAGAAATTTATAATATAAATCCTATCCCAACCTACAATCTCTTATAGAGATGCCCGGCAGCTCAATGAAAATTATTGTTCGATTGTTGTATAAAGCTGTATATTTTATTGTTTAATCCGATTCAAGCCGATGAAGCAACGACGTATGATAGATTATATTCAAGCTCTTGTTACTTTATAAAACAATGATGCCGTTATTACTTTATCTTATTTGTGGGCTCGGTACGGTTTCGTAAGTCACCATATGCGTTGGTGTGCGTGGAATGATGCGAGGGTCTTCGGATGAGCAAGAAAAATATATATACGCTGATGCGAGAGAGTAATAGAGAGGTCATGAAGCATCAAGGTCAAAATGCACGGCAAAGAAACGGACATGATGTCATGGGTCATAAGTCACATATTTATTTTAAACATTTCCTCCGCAGGCACAGCGCCCAATACTTAATAATATTTTTTTTCTCGTCAGGAGCTGATGTGTAAATATTTTTCATTCGCATACCAAGCGATTTATCTTAAGGTCTCTCTTTATTCTGCTAAAATTTATTTACAATTAAAAAGAAATCTGATTTTTTTTGTTATCTCTTTTAACTGATAGGAAATGCATTATTTATATTATAAATGAATGAGTCTCTTTGCCTATATTTTAACCCATTCATTCAAGGATATCTCCTTGTCATGGGTTATTGATTTTTATTGCCGATTGGCGTGAGGAGCGAATATTACCTCATCAAAACTCGTAATACGTGAGCAGGTACTCTCCTGTGTGTCATTAGGTTGTTGTTTTTAATGGAGGATTTGCATAAATTATTGGAGGAAAAGATTAGCATCATGATATCATGCGTCGTGGAAAAATCACTGCTGCGGAGAATTTTAATTATACACAAATATTTTTCTCGATAATAAGACGGTATATAAAATCTCTCTAAATTCCAATAAGCGCATTTTATTGGATAAATTAGCAATTCAAAATATGTGAATGTTCTGGGAAAAGATTAACCTTGTTTAAAATTGTAATTCTGCAAAGTAATTTGGTACTTCCCTTTTGCACAGGCAAAATTGAGTCCCGGAAACAATTTAATGCTTATGCGAATAACCTCTCAAATCGCACACCCAAGCTGAAAATGAAAAAAATTTCACAATGTGCTGGCTCTGCAAGTTGAAGGAAAATGGACTTTTAATCCTCGTGCATCGTCTGTCGCTTCTGGGAACTCCGTGTGCGTAATTACATCGCACGCATGCACAAAATTAGAGCGGGGGGTCTACGATTTTGACTTGGGTAAGAGCAAAAAACGCAGTCTGTCGGGTTAGAAGAAAAGGCAAGGGGTGCTCGCCGAGTGTGTTTGTTTTGAGCCACCTGGCGCGACTCGAAAGCTCAAAGAACGCTCTTGACTGAATATATACGGGTCTCAACAAAATACGCGCCAAACCCCGCCGCCGCCGCTTATTGATGCAAGGTCAAGGATTGTATCTGCGACGGGGCACCGATTTGCCGTTTTATTATCATTCCTGCGGCGACCGTTGAATAGACCCAGAGGCATGGGATAGGTCACAAGATTTGGTGACAGCCCCTCTATTAGCAGTTGACGAGCTTTGATTCCTATTAGGCTTATTGTGCTCATCTCGAAAATTTATGGTCAGCTTCGGCCTAAAAAGTTAATCCAACTGAAAAAATAAATTAAGGAGATGGAATGCAGAAAGTTGTAAATTGTGTCGACGACCTTGTTAAGAGTCATATAAATAATCAGAGGGATTTTTTTTGTGATAAAAATTTACAATCCTTAATTTCCGCTACCTTAAATCCTAAATTGTTTTATTGTCCCTCGTGAATAAAAGTGCAAGTGTATAAAATTAAATGCGTTGCGTGCCTTGGTTTGAGAGCACATTGGAAATCAAGCAGGGAGGGCGGGACGAACAATCAGGGTTCCGTGTACTTTGGCGCACACTTTCGCACTGATAAGAACCGACTTCCGCCGTTTTGAGCAAAAACGCTTTAGCAAAAAGCGTTTTGTGTGCTGTCAAAGGGTTTAGCAGAGCGCGGTGGTAAATTGAACAATGTACAGAGAGGTACGTACATGACAGGCTAATTGCCTCTGTCTGCGCTACTTGTGACATCGTAATAATAATTCGCCATTTAGCGTGTGCACACCTGGCCAGGATATTTACGAACAGAATAAGGCGCCTATGTTTATTTTAATCGTGCACATAAAGAGCGCCCTTGAGCTGACTGGAGGGCCGCCATGCATTTCCTAGTTCGTCAACAAGGTGCATTAAACGGGCGGAAGCAACAAAATGATTATTGAATAAAAAAAACGCGGCCGTGCGAGAAGGACGAAATGGGAAATTTTTATGTGCTTTCGGAAACGTGTTTGTCTCGTTTGGAAAGCCAAACGCGTGCTTCTGGTTATATTGTTTCGGGGTTGATGAGATCAGCAGGGCCGCGGGAAAGTGAATTTTACACAAAACGGAAGCTGGACATTTGGAAGGGTGTCAAATAAATATCAGCTGCGTTTAATTTTTATAATTTTTTGGAATCATTTTTAAAATCTTTTATGTATATAAGAAGAATAAATTATTATAATTATATATAAAAGCCTGACTCACGAACTTTTTATATTATATTTTTTACTCATTGAGAAATATAAGATTGACGTTTTGGCAGAAAAGTCGCATAGTTGAGATCCAACTGAGGACTAAATTGGGACAGTTCAGTCATTTTCTCTGATGACGCGCTTCCAATAAAAATGCCATTGGCTGTCGAGAAGTCAAAGGCGCATCACAAAGGACATTAAAACCGCAGAGCAGCACGAATCCCTTTGCGACGACGAGACTGTTTTCGGCAGCCCGGCGACAATGTTATGAGACTCTGGCATCATCAATTCGATTTATTTCAGCGCGCCCCTTATAAATCAGCAGCACGCAGCCAGTCAAGCGAACGGACCCTGCTTTGCTCCTCTGCAACAGAAACTAAAAATACAATATTTTATCCGCATGGCGTGCGTGGAAGGAAAGAGAGAAGGTACTTCGTCAGCTAATATAATTCTTTTGTGGATGCCTGAAATGTCATACATAAAGTGGTAAAACTTTATTCTATACAGAGCTGCTCGATTCACAATGAGCGTTTTGACTCTTTTGTCAACCTTCTTATAAATAAAAGAATAAATTTCGTTTTATTGACTTATTAGAAGACCTTTTAAGTGAGCAGTATAGTCAAACAAGAAACCAAATTTGAAATTTCCTCTAAATATAATTTTGCTTTTGGGTTGAGAAATATTCCAGGAAGTAAGCATAAATTATTTACCAATTAAATTCGTCGCATTTTCGAAACTCGGCCCAGCATGCGGCGCTGAAGAACCAAAGGCGCGGAGAAAACGAAAGTGACATAAATTTTCATTGCCGGCTACAGCCGTGAAGTTGAAAAAAATGCTGCAGCTCCCACGGACTTTTCTTGAAATGGTTCCCGCGCCACGAGCAGACAGACAACTTAAAACCCCATGCGTTTGATTTTTACATATTAATATTTCAAGCCGACGCGATCAGGAATCACTCAACCAGTCGTGTTTCATTTTCCGCCTCTCAAGCTCAAGCCTGCGGACAAGAATGTAATCCTACTGACCGGCTGTGATGAGAAATAAATTGTAAAATTCTCATTCCTTCATCTCCAAAATAAATTATTCTTTTTTTGATTTTTTTTTCATAGCGCTCCGCAAAATACACTGGGTTTATTTCTATTTGCTCTGCAAAAAGATTGATTTGCTTTATTGGAATTCTCTCTTTATTGCTTTTGTAACTGCATTTTTCTTGGGTGTTTCTCACATTCACCGTCGGACGGCACTCGGGGTCGCCGCAAATATTTGTGACGTGTTGTACATGGGGCGGGAGGAGAGGGTGGTTTTATGGCCGCTACTCGGCGCCTTTTCTCACCCCAGGTAGAATTGTAGGTGGAAAAATAACAAAACAAGCGGCCCTAGCGCCTCTCTGTTGTTCGTAGAAACATAATAAAGTACAAAGAAGGGTCAGAGCCAAAACTCCGCTGGGAATCAATTTATTTTCAAACTGGGTTGTGATGAGCATGGAGGAATGCATTAGTATGCCAGGCTGGAAGAAAGGGTGGTGCGAAAATCTGGGAATGTATTCTTTTTTCAAATTGAAAATCTGGGTCTAATTTCATGCCTTTTTGTGGGTGCTGCTCACCCCGAGGAGGAACGGCATTTTTTTCGCCACGGAAAAGATAAATGGTAGAGCCGCGTGTCCTACTTGGAGATAATCATTATTTACTCAGCAGCAGCGACGCCGGCGGAGGAAGAAGCTCGGAGCGAGAAGAATTTCAAAGTCAAACACGCCGAGTTCCGCGGGCGCAATGTCCCCTAGTCCACCATGAGCTACTAATTTTTACGCTGTCACAAATTGTTAAATTAAATATAAATCTCCAGCGAGAGAGCGGCTCCGAGAAAAAAGTAAAAATGCACCGGAAAATTTTGAGCGGTTTGTTTAACGTGTTTATCAAAAAGAGCAGATCGCGTGTGTTTAATTTTCCACAACCCTGTAATCATCATCACTGCTCAGTTTCCTGTCATATTGAAAAATTCCCTCAGTCTTTAGAAAGATATCAAAAGTTTTTTGAGCCATAATTCTTACCTGCCACGGGCATCAGGCCTAAATCATTAGCTGCGTCGGCCTATTTTGATAATCAAACCCTCGACCAGCAGATGGGTTGTGAGTTAATAAAATCTTATGCAAATGTTATAGACCCTAATTTTCGGTTAAATGCATCAGTTACGGCACGCAACCGAGTTTCTTCTTGTTCTCGAAATGCACGCCCGGAGTTTCTTTCTTTCTCCTGATTTATGCAGCTCGCACAGCACGGACGCTGGGACGCTGCGGAGACTGAAAAGGTGGCAGGGCACAAAGAAATCCTGGTCAATTGTTGAGATGGCACCTCAGGTCCGCTCCCACCCGCCGAGTAATTTCAAACGGTGAAAAAAAAAACAGTCAGATGCACCTGAATTTTTCCTGCCGCGGGAAGAATTTTCATTATGAGTCCGAATGACTCTGAGCTTTTTTCACAAATATAAAAATCTAATTATGGGCTGTGTGCATTGATGTATGCACTCTATAAATTTATAATTTAGATTTGTATCGCCAGCGGCTGGCAACTTTGAAAGGATAAAGCCTGCTGACTGTCTAAACACTTCATTAAGGGGTATATTCCTCGCAGGGTGAAAATTAGCTTGAATAATTCATGAAGAGGGTTGTTTGCTGTTGCATCAGGTGCTAAAGTAATGAGCAGTTGCTGCTGGAGCTCGAGGCCTGCAGATAATGAATTTTTATTTCCGCCTGTATGAGTGCATAAATTTCTATTTTAAATTAGTGTTCATGGATAAAATCTGTTGGGGAAAAAACTGCACTAATTTATTTTCAGTTTGTGATGCATCACTCTTTTGGATCGAAAGTGTTACAAAGCGCATTTTTGTATCGTGAATTCCTGGAAATCTAATTTTAGAAAAAGCAGAAGGCACGTTGCGTCATTCTCAATATCCATCCTTGAGACGGAAATAAACCGATACTCGGCTGGTGAAACCAAAGATTGCAACCCAAGTGCATAAAAATGTTGAAACCACGCGCCAAACTGAGGCGTCGGTTCTCGGAAGACCTCACAGCGCGAATGTAAATCGCGTCCGTCAAGGACAAATACAATTTCTAAAAAATATCCGCGGCGTGGCCACGATGTTAAAAATTTTCCGGCTCGCTTCGGAGGACAAAAGCAGTTGAGATCGTGATTCAATTTCAAGGCATTGTTGCTTGCGGTTTTCCCGGAGATCACGTCCCACCGTAAAATGAAAAGCTCCCGTGCCGCGGCACACAAAGTGAGGAGTCTGGAGATGCACACCCCTCTCTTTTTGTCTTTCGATGATACATATATTTTGAAAATCAGAGGAGCGCAAAGACGTGATATCGAAAGGGACGAGCAACATGCATTTCCAACTGCTGCCGGTGCAACGATTACAAAAAATCTTTGAGCAGCGACACAACTTCATGCTTTAACTTTTCTGCTGCTTGATCGAGCACTCGGAAAGAATCGAAAAGATTTTTGAGATGAGACGCCAGATATAGGGAGAGGTGATGCACCGGAGCATGTTGATGCTTTTAGAACAAAACCAGTCAAAGGTGTTCGGGCGTGTAATTTAAAATACTATTTAAATCAGCAGTCATGCAAATAAATCGTTCCTTTATTGCTTTTTATATAATACGCAATATTTTCCTTATACCATGTACGTTTGGATTATTTTCCATTTTTGTTGAATTTGAGACATTTCTAATAAAATATATAAATTAAATACGTTTCTACTAATCAACTCTTGAAAGAAACGCTAAAAGATAAATAATGAACCATAATAAATGTCAATATTTGTTTTGTTTAGTTACGTTGCTAAATTATAATTTAGTATTTAAATTAATTAAAAATATTTTTAACAAAATTACTTTGCAAAAATCAAATATTTTTTCTTATTGTCAAATAATTTTTAATTTGAGCCATTGTTAAATTTTTAATTTAATCATTATTTTAATAAAGTTTTTATTAATATTAATTTTTATATCTGTTATTACGTCGTTTTTCCAATAATTTTACAAGGGAAAATGTATTAAAAATACTCAAATTGTATTTATATTCTTTCATGGTAGATTTCTTTTATGAAAAATTAAGCAAAACTTGGACTTAGTGCCTGGATGTTTCCATTAAATAGATTTCAATTTTTAAATACTCTCTTTAATACCTGCACATATATTACTTATTTAAATATTTAAAAAAACCAAATCAAATAAATAATTAAAATCAAATTAATATCACTTACGTCACTGACAGTTTGCAATACAAATTAAAGAGATAAACTGCAATGAGTGCATTAGAATTAGAAATTATGGTATTAAATAACATTCAGTTTTTACCTATGTGCACAGGATAAAACTTAATTTGCAAATATTGAAATAATTAAGACACAGTTCTTTTTAAAACGTTATTCCCTCTGATTTAATTGCCTACTCTACTGAATCAAACACGCTTGGTTAGATTGATTTTATTCTTTCTCTGGAGCAATGAAAAAAGAAATGTGGAAAAAAATCTACTCGTCAGACAAGTCTGCGCCGCAAGCGCACGCTTCACGATCTCGCGCGTCTTTGATTCATGATTATGAGAAAAGTTGCGATGCTGCAGCAGCAGGACGTGCCGCTCCTGCAATCTGGAGCGCGCCGAGAGTCGTGTCAGTCATCGCGAAGACAAAAGAGCAAACTGCCGCTGGAGGCCATATGCGTTTTGAATGGTTATTTCGCTCGGCTCATTCATTATTCACTGACCGGCCGCCTGCGATCAATTACAAACACGCCTCGGATCACGCGCTTGCAGCGTCAGACGAACTGAATTACAAGGCGGAAAATCGATCTCGGGCTTTTTTCTCTTGTTCTCGGAAAGAGAAATGTGTGTGCGCTGGTATAATATTGGATATTAAAGTCAAAAGCTCTCAAACACGTCAATTTCTCTCCACTTGAAATAAATGCTTCCAAGGTGGATTTTTTTTGGTACAAATTGCTGCGTTTGCACTTGATTACATGATATTATCTGCTTTTAGGCTTGAAGGTTAAAAAAGTCAATTCAGAGAGTTTTGGATAATTGAATCATTTAGTCTTTTAAAAACGACTAGCAATCAATAATTCTGGTTTTTCAAATGCCACACGCAATGCCGTTTAAAAATGACTAGAAAATCTGAGCTCTTATTTAAAGCAGTTTTTCTGCAATTATTTCAAATTAGAGATTAACGTTAAGAGTCCAGCAAGAAACTTCCAAATGATAATTTGTGTCTTTTTCCTTTCCTGCCATTTGGACGCGCCTCACTCTGCGGCACAAAAAGCAGGCCCAGATTTCACCTTTTTGTTATATATGGAGCCGTGTATGCTTTTGCAGCGCGCCATATGCCCATCTTTTATTAATTTTGTGAATACACGCGCGCAAAGGGAGCGTTTTGGTGCGAGTTTTGAAAGTGTGTGCAGGTGTTGTTGCATTCGCGCCTTTGCAGCAGCAGCGGCTCTAGAGCAATAAAAGGCCATTGAGCAGTGGCGGCGGCGGCGGCGGCAGGTGCCGCCTCTCAAAAGCACTACTTTCCTGAAACACCGCGCCTCGCACCAACCAATTCACACACTGGCACAATGGAAACTTTTTGTTCGCTGACGGTACTTCCGAAAAGACCAAGTTTGGGCGCAACATGTAATTTTCCCAACGAATGTATTAAAATAAAACCCTTTTGCCTTTTGAAGGATTTTTTTTTAATATCTGTCATTGTTATTTTGAGACGATGTTTACAGCTTTTCTATATCTTTTAGCCAGGAAAATTAACGGTTTCCGCTTCGTAATAAACTATCAGGAATTTTTGGCAGATTTTTGCTTGGAACAGGTGTGCGGGATGAAATTTCCTATAAAACATACGATTTATGGCTTTTTAGGCACGTGTTCGCGTTTATTCAATCGGCCAACGATAATCTATAATTACCGCAACTTTTGCAGCGGAATTAACAAAGGCGCGGACTGCATCGCACGACGGACCCATCGAGGTCATTAACTCCAAACGCACGAGTAGATGCAGGCATATTATTTCATTCGGACTGATGATGCATTTTTATCGCGCGCAGTACGAGGCGTGGTCCGAGTTTATTATCTAATGTGATGTAGGACTCTCCGCTTTCGAATGGGTGTTTAAACGGCTGGGTTTGTCGGCGTGGTATTTGCATTTGGAGAGATTTTCCGGTGCCCGCCGCTGGTGCGAAATGCACTTGCAGAGCGTGTGAAAGAGGCGAGGACTTTGGCCCATTCATTACAAATTTTATTCCAACGCATAGTATTTGTTCTTTTAGTTTGCATGTAACATTTTGATGATAACTTTATATTTACTTTTGTATTTTATGTATTTTTACTTTAAATTAATTCAACTGCTTAATTGTTCAGATATAATCTAACTAACCCCTGGTCCAGTTATTATTAGATACTTAATTAAGGGATTAATGATGCACAAAATTATTTAATTGCTATGTTTTAGAGAAAATTTAATTTAAAAAAATTCATCATTACATTTTACATTATTATTTTCCATATTAAGAATTAACTAAAAAACAAAATATATTACACGTAAATAACAAAATATTGTGAAAAATTTCAAATGTGTCAATTAATATACTTTATTTTACAAATAAAAATTTTGTTAAATATTTTTATAAAACAAGGATATCTTGAGCCCCACTATTAGATTAAATTTTTTCTTTCTCTTATGATGTCTATAATAATAACAATCCCCGATCCAATATGGAAATGAACAAATAAATTTATGCACCACACATTTATGCACCACACCATCTACGGACGCATCAACAATAGGAAATCCAACTCATTTTTCCCGGACAAATAGTGCACCAAGCGAGTATATAAAAGGGCGTGTGCACGCGCGGTCGCGTCCAAAAATATTCCCATGAATGCTCTTGCACCAAGAATAAAAACACACAAAATGTACATACGACGCGTATAATGTCATGATACTCATGATGAGTGAGTGACACTCGTCCATGACGCCCTCGGAACTGCTGTCGGAACACCACCCTGCCTGCACAAGCCATTTTATTTTAATCACCGACTGCGCTGAAATTAACGCCTGGAATTGAACTCTGATTGATGAGGTGGGGAGGTTTCCTCTCTTCTTCGAAATGGCCCCGATGAAAAGAAACGTTGGGGCCGCACGGGAAAATATTTACAGTCCTATTCTGTGTATTTGCGTTGGTGCAACATGCAGAACGTGATTTAATGTTGCTTTAGCCTTGCCCCGCATGCATATACACCTGTGGAGATGCAATTCTGGAATTTAGGTCAGAAGCATACAAGAAAATAATCAAAAGAAGGAATTTCAGAAAATAATTTGTATAGGTCTATAGTAAAATATTATTTTGATATATTCAAAGTTAAAATTAATATCTTCTCTGGCGATCTCCCGCTTGTTAAAATTCCTGCCTTGAAGTTTCCTTTGAGGATTTGACGCTCTCGCAGGACATGAAAATTCCGCATGCTTTTCAAAATCCGATAAGGCACTAAACACGGTGTCCAATTATTCTCGCCAATTCATTGATTGATGCGATCTGCCGGTCTCTAGAAAGAACTTGCTTTTTTTTATGTGGTCACATCATGCAGTTTGGCGTGAATTTCTCCGATTAATCTGTAGCCGCGGGTAGCGTGAACAAAAAAGCCGCCTCTTTCATCGAGCCTTTCAAAACACTCGACGCAAACATGTCCGAGTGTCAATTAATGAGAGGGAATTGGCCGCGAAGCTCGCGTGAGGCTTCTTTAATTGAAAGATTTTTTCTCGTTTGGCCGCATAAAAACCTTAATAAGTGACGCAGACAATCTATGGGAAATCTCAACTTAACGCAAAGTCATTCCTCCTTTTTAATTCTTTCGTGGAAATTCTCTGAAAATGGAAACTGCAGGAGATTCATTTTATATTTTTAGATTTTCACCTCATTCCAGTAAAAAAAATTGGAGCAGTACAAATTTGATCACGTCTTGCTGCATCGCTCTGTGGCGTGTGGCTCAAATTTCAAAAGCTGAAAATATTCTTTCCAGCGAGATATAATAAGATATAAAACGTCTTCATGCGTGGTTATAAAATTTCGTGTATAATTACAACAACCCGCCAAACTCCGAGGAAAATTGATGTGGGAAAGCGTGATCAGTTGTGATTGTCAGAACCCGTATTTATTGCTGATGAGCATCATTGTCTCTGCCGTGAATATCGGCTGGACGTGTTTTATGGGGGAGATCGGGCTGTTCGTGAGAGATAAAAGTCATCTTTCAGCTCCTCTCTGGCTCTCGTGGGATGCTGGGGAACACAATTGCATTGACAGCTAGTTACAAATAGATTCATTGCTCCTCGTTTGGTTAGGAGAAAAATTGCCTGGCTTATGTATGGACGAGTGGGTGGGGCCTCGCAGGGGGTAGATGAGATATTCTCTCAACTAGAAAAATATGTAAAAGATCGTGCACGAGTTAATTATTCAGGCAACAGTTAATTTCCTAAGTGCTGGGTTCGTCTTGGTAATTGCCCCGTCCTTGATCCTTGGCGGGTATATAATATTTTTGCGAAATTATTTCCTCTCTCGGTCGGTTTATTAAACGCGAGGCTTTTATGGTCGGGACATGATAGAATGAGCCTAGCCACACACACGCATGAATATATTAGAAGACGACGACCGTGTGGAGCCTTTCCTCCTCGTCTAGATATGATAATTTTGGTCTCTCTGTCTTAATGGCACTTTTTACATACGGACTTTTGTGTCGGCGAGATCAGACTGTGGGTGAACAATTTAACACAATCTAAACCGCTTTAATTTCTTTATATACGCATGAGCCAGAGTGATATCAAATAAAAGCGAGAGCTCAAAAGTCGGACCATGTTTTGTTCACTTGATGAATTCCGCTCCAAAGAAGTTCATCTTCTATAATAATTCATGAGCCAGAGCAAAAGCGGTTTCTTTCTTTTTCCATTTATTATCCTTTCATCACTCTCGCCTGCTCACACCCGCTCTGTGTTGTAATAATCGATTGATCGAATTTCGTTGGCATTTATTCCGGCTGACTCGGCTGAGTTATTAATTACAGGCCATTCAATCAGACGCGATTCACCGTGAAAATAATCATTTTTCATGCGGTGCCAAAAATCCCCACTCCTCGGCAATGCTTGGCATTAATATTTTATTTTTTTATTTTTATAATACTTTATAATTCAAAATAAGATTTTTCTTTAATATTATATTTATATGTAAAAAAATGTAATACCACAAACCACATTTCATTCTAAATATACTGGACTGATGGGACCAAGATATTATTTATAAACCACATGCTTTCATTTTCGTTGCCCTTATTTGCTGTTTGCTAGGTCAGCATTCATTACACACAAATTTTGGAACAGCGTTGCTGGCCATGCTCTTTGCACCCGGCAGCCGAACTGATAAACGTTCTCCGGTGTTTGTTTGCAATGCGGGCTGCATTACACTGCCAGCTCTGCACGCGTCATTTAATGAAGCCCCTTCTAAACTTCGGCCGATATCAAACCCTTATCCTGCATCAGCGGGGAGGGGTTCGTAAAACTCCACCCTAGACTAACTTAAATTTGCTTTTCATCTCGCTGATTTGTGTACAAAAATATACATACGTTGATTGCCTAGTGATTTAGTCAAAATAAAAATAATTTTTAAAATTTTATAAAAATCTGGTTTCCTCTGTGTGATGAAATCCCTTCTCTTTGATCTCCCAATTGGCCCTTTTGAGTTGATTTCCTCTGGTTAAGCCGCAATTAACCCCAGCAGTGACCTCACACTGGTGGCAACAGAGCTGAAAGCCAAGAAGCAACTAACTTTTATACAAGTATATCGCAAGAAACACAATTTCATGCGGCGACATCAGTGAATAAATGTACAGCTTGGCGAGTCGGATGCTGCAGCACTCGCGCGGGCAGCGTGCCAAATCCAGCCAGTCTCTCTGCCTTTTTTCACCAGCACAAACTGCAGCTGTGTGCATCTCAGCCCTGAGTGGAAATCTCACTCGCGCTGGTGAATCGATCCGAAATAAACCCGCGACCGACTGAGATTATCCGGCTTGTTTCTGAGGTGTAAAAGCGGCTTTGCTTGTGGACACTCGATCTGCTTCTTGCATTCTCTGCTCTCTCTGCTGCAGTTGAATTTTACTGTTCCGCTGCAGTCAAAACACGCATTCTGGCAGACAATCGGGTCAAAATCGTAAAACTGGCAAACATCAACACGTCCCAGCTCGATATTCTGCTGAGGATTCTTTGAGTTTTTTCTTTCCATAAAGTTGATAGCATCGGATTAATTCCAACATGCACCAGCGATAATAGAAACAAATTAATCTTCTGTGGAAACCTATTTCTGTTTGTTGTTCCTCGAAGTCCTTGTATAGAAAAGCAATCCATTAGCAAATGGATCGGGGCAGCTGACCAAACGCAATTATTCGATATCAGAAGAGGATGAAAATATGATTCATGCGTCATAATCGCGTCGCTGCCTGGCGGTCTTGGCCAATTAGACGAGAGGGAAACCGACGATGGGGAGCGAAAACAAACATATTCAAATTTCACTCTCAGTAAATAAGCGGCGCGAAATGATTGATGGCGTAGCAGTGGCCAAAACAAAATGACCAGGCGCCCGCCTAGCCTTTCAAAGTATAGCAACCGTCGCTGCTTCAGTAGTGCAAAAACAGACACTTGAGCTGTTGAGAGGATAAATAAGAGTTTTCACAACTTGCTGTATTTAATTTTCTGTCTTGCATTCAGCAGGAATAATGCTAATTTGAAAATTATTACTCAGTAAAAAATAATTCTCCCTTTTATTTTGGTTGTGTATCATGAAATAAAGTGAATCAAAATTGTTTACTTTGTTCCATCATATTTATAAGTTTCAAGTTTTTATGCCTCGAAATTAAAAAAATTTGGATTGACTATAGCTTCGCTTGTTGCTCTGGACAAAATATTTGAATATTTTTTATAATATATGCATTATATGCGCTGCTATAAATAATTCTGCTGATTGAGGATTATTTAATATAATTAAGAATGTATAAAATAAAAGATAATAATTCACGCGCAGCCTTCATACTAAAATTGAAAACAAAATTAATTACCATGGTTTGCCTTTGGCTCATTTTATCAAAAATACACAATTAGAGTCACTTGATCTTGACATTCCAATGCAACTGCTCCATTTGCGTTCTCTATGCCATAAAGAAGTAACCTTTGCAATTATCAAAGAGAGTGTAGTCTTTTGAGCACGAACTTCCGGTCACTGAATTTAAAACAATAATATTTGGAAAAATTATTTTATAAAATTTTATAAAAATAATTTTATTTAAAGAATTCCTTACCTCGCTTTGGGCATGCCTGAGATGAAAGAGGATTTGAATTAGTTAATTCAAAAATATTTAATCACAGATTATACTTCAATAGTTGAGAACAGCACACATTGCACCATTAAGTAACCTCTAACGTCAAAAGTAACCTTATTGTAGGTGACTTGGGATGGAATACTGTACACTATAATCAATTTGCCAGAATACTGATTAAGATATACTGCGATTAAATTAAAATCGATTTACAAGAAATGATATCGGTGCAGTTTGATACTGCCCCTGCAATTATGTTAATCCAGGGACCATTTACATCTTGATTTTTTGTCAGTAGTGTTGTCAAAGCACCAGTATCTATTTCTCCTGCCACATACTTAGGTAAAACATTTAAAAAGAAACAAGATTTCAATAAAACGAAAAAAAGATGTGCTTTTGGCTTTACCACTCCATTTCCATTAAGGAAGCAAGAAACAAAACTCTGAAAAGCAAAACAATTTGTTATATATCAATAATTAAATTTTAAAAAGACAAAAAAAAAACATACACCCTCTTTTGAAACAACTTTTAAAAGTTTTTGAGCATTGCTGATGTCAATGATGTTGGTCTTCACGTCCTGAATATTGTTCAGATCAAAAATATTGAATGCTACAAATCCATTGCTGTTTGCACAAGTTTTATATCCTCTGATGGATGGAACCAGGTCCTTTGGTGCAGGCGAGCAACATGTCTTCATATACTAAATTTTTGAAATATTTTTTTGTGGAATTTTTAATATAATTTGCTGATTGTTACTTTATAATATCCTGTAGAGCATTTAGGAACGGATGGCCTTCTGGTAGGCGTGGTCTTTTTAGTAGTCGTCTTTTTAGTGATGATCTTTTTGGTGGTGGTGGTTTTAGCAGTTGTCGTGGTTCTATCGACTGTTTCAAGCATCCATCAAGATAATTATTTTGATGAAGTGTCAAAAGCTTGTTAAATATTCATTTTTATATATGCGAAGTTTCTACCTTGCGCCATTGTCTTTGAAATCCAGGTTGTGTATGAAGTGACTCTGGTATAGACGGATGAGGTCCCAATGCAAGTAACTCCTGCATAAGACACAATGCCAATTTGTGTTGCACTACTTGATGCAGCATTTAACACTAATGCGCCACCGCTGTCTCCCTTTAATAATGTATTGCAAGCTTGGTTTAAATATATTTATGCATAAAATAATATCAGATGGTTGTAAAAAATTCTGTATAAAAAGCAGTCTGATGATAAAAAAAATTATTTCATTGAGCGTTCTAAAAAGTGACTCTGAAATATATTTTTTATGTATGCACAAATTACATTTATTTAACAATATCTCATTACCGGCAGATCTTTTTAATTCAAAGGAATTTATTTTTCATCTTTTTTTGTTGGAGTTTCAAATAATTATTTTTTCAAGGAACCCTCTTGTTTAGACAGTATCATTTGATAAACTACAATTGGGAATTAATGTTTCTCCTTATTATGGACGTGAATTCAATTTATCAATATAATTAATCGAATTTGATATTTTTTAAATGAAAAATAAAATAAAAATATGCAGTGCTGAAGAATTTATTTAGGATAGGTCACAATGTGGCTAAACCCGGTCATTGGGGTGTCACTCTTAATTGCTCATTTAATCCCTTGTTTTTCAATCTTGAACCCAATTTCGTTTAATTTAAAAAAAGGTTGCGGCATCGGAATATTTGAAATATATATTTTTTAAGCCCATAAACAGTAGTTGATATCACCAAAATTACTTACCTCGCAATGGGCTTGATCATTAAGAGGTGCTCTGGCACAAATCATATTTGCTGGCTCAAATGGTTTATCTGCATTTTTGTACTCGGCGGTGCAGTTTTCGTTAGGAATAATTAGTATCGTAGCATACTTCAAGTCGTTACTTGTTAACTGAGCTATATTTTGAAATTTGAAAATTTATATTATAATTATTGGATTTGTGATGATTATTTTTATACTGATATCTGATACCCAACCAAAGCCACTGACAGTGACAGTTGTTCCAGGATCAGTAGATACCGATGCTGATGGAAGTGCAATCGCCTTGATATGGTCTGCCAATTTCAAAATACATTAGAGTTATTTATGGTGAAACATTCAATTTTAAATATTTTGCTGACCAGTAAAGGTGACAGCTGATTCCAATTTCAAAAGTGCTATGTCATTATAAGCAGAGGATGATACGAATTCCTCATGCCGGTAAGGAGTAACCGTCCTTGTAGCCGATCCAGTGGATGTCGGATAATGCACAATTGTTCCAAAATCAACAATAAGATCAAATTTCTTCGTTGCAATTTCCCAACTGGTGAAAGTTTAAATAGGTATTTAATTTATATAATGAGCAAGTTCCAAAGAATAAGCTCACGGAACGCAGTGACCAGCAGTCAATGCCCATGTGCTTGAAATCAGTGAGCTTCCACACATCCCCGCACTATCCCCAGTTACACCATCGTAAACACGGAGTAAACCGTACCATGGAAACTGCCCAAGGGTGGCCAAAGAGCCGCCAACAATTTGAGGAGCTATTTCAAAAAATTATTTAGTTTGATATTATTAAAAATTTTTTGATGAAATATCCATTTTCTTGAACAAAATCCATCATGCGTCAACGGTCACGGGCTAGTTTCATGTCTCGACCCAAATTAAATTGAGTTAATTTTCGATTTTTCAAAGCCAAACTTCATCTGGGTAGAATTGTTTAGAAAATTTTAAGCAGTGCACCAGGTTGCAAGAAAGAAGATTAGGTTTGGTCGGTGAAAATTTTAGATCATAAGTCCGTTGACGTGTATGGTGATTTTTTTTGTTACAGCTCAAAATCGAGGAGCTTTTGCAAGATATGTTGTATATTGTATTTACAAATGATAGTTCTCGTGTTTTTTACGTCGGGAAACATAGCCCCATCGTGGATATTTGCGGCTTGTTGACTTGTTACAGATGCAGTAACAGCTAGCATAGCCAGCTATAATAATATTTCGGGGGAAAAAACATTTTAAATTCAATTGAAAATAGAAAGATTTTTAAATTGTTGTATTTCTGTTAAAAACTCATTTTTGCCCCATAAAATTATATTACGATTTTATTGTACTTTTCTTTAATTTATATTTACACTAATGTCCGGTAAAATTGCAATTTTTCTTCAAAATACAACATTTAATTTTTCAGGGAAAATAAACAGTTTTTACCCACCAGCTCACGATTTTGAGCTTCTTTAAAAGATTTTGAGACTGAATTTTTCATGCATTACTGAAACCTTGCGAGAGACCAAGAAAAACATGTATTTGTGATCAGACGTTTATTGCCAAAATTTGAACTTTTAATTAAAAATCAATTCTCTGCCAGCAGAAAAATATTATTTTACTTGCAGAATATCAAAACTTTAATAATTGAAACTCCTTAATTAAGGCAAAATGGCGCTTAAGGTACAGTGTTTTTTTTAAATCCGTGTAAAAATTAAAATTCTTACCTGCGCTGAAAACACACATAATGTTAGGCTCTTCATCGCGGAATTCATGTTCATCAGATCGACGTTGAACTGATGGAATGAATGGCATGAAAATATAATTTTACTTTTATAGTGACGTACTTGTCAAGCTTTTTTCTATTGTATACGACTTTGAAAATTATGACTTTAGGAAATGGGGAATACCTCTGAGATTTAATCTCAGTTTTATAAATTTCAATGCAAAACTGCATGTGCTGACCTCTGAATTATTACGTCCGGCGGAATTGTGTCATGATGAGTTATTGAGGCTGCGAATAGTCTAGAACAATATTCAGTAGAACATTTGCCACGCCCCCCCCCCCAAAGAATATTATTTTTATAGAAGTTTCTCGCAATCGAGTGTTGATTCATGTTGGTCATGATGTCAATGATGTGATCAGGTTTTTTAAATGAACATAAAACAAGTAAGAATTGCATCAAGAAAAAGTCAAATTTTATTTCAAATTATCTACAATTAGTCTATGGAGATTTTTAATTTAAAATCGGCTTTCCCTCGTTAAATTGTATTACTCGATCATTCTAGTTGTATAAATAATTTAAATTTATGATTTTTGAGTTATGGGCCAACTTTTCAACATACCAATAAACAAAATAGACAAATAAAGCAATCACCATGAGAGAATTATTTAAATCTATTAAATAAACTAATAAATTTATAATTATTTTCATTATTATTACACAATATTCTCGACTGTTGAAGATTATCTTTAGATTTTCCTCTTTGGCCTTGATAACATTCCTGATTCAACTAACCATTATCTTGGAGAATCTGCACCAAAAAAAAAACGGATGCAAGAATAAATATGGGCTGCTGAGAGCCGGTATTGATTCGACCCATCGTTTAAAGCCGTGACTGTGCACATTCGTACGCGGCCGTGCTCATTGCGTGTGCGTTCACCTTTTCGGTTTCATGATTATCAAAAGCACATAGACCCTCTCTCTCTCGTTCTGCCACCAGCCACAGACCACGAGAATAGCGGCTGGAATATAATGTTTCGCGTCATTACTGCCGAACATCGCTGCGTGCAGATTCGCTAAATAGGGGTAGCATAGCTGGCAGTGGCGACCAAATGGTGTGTAATTGAGGAAGTGACAGAGTAACTCAGCTGCCGAATCCGGCCCGTTCATATATTTATTCCAATGCGCAGCACGAACGCGCGAATGCAATTACCCCCGTGCGGTTTGCGCAATGAATTATTTATTTTTTCGCTAGCTGCAAATTGCAGTTCGTATAGTCTTTTGGCGAGGGTGGTGCGCGAATTAAATCCGCCGGCTTGCATGCAAAACGCAAGATTTTATGGCAACGGAAGGAAATGTCCGAAAAAATATTTAAATGCTGGCTTTTAATCGATGTAATTATAATTTTCATTACTTTTTGTTTCAGGTAACTCCCTCTTAGACTCGAATGACGTCATTGCAGTGCCCTCTGAGTGACTCTTTTAAGGCGGCAGCTAAGTTCTCTGATATTAATTTTTAATCCTCAAGAGGATCAAAAAGATCTTAAAATTATTCTCTCTCTGTAATTGACACCATAAATTTGCAAAGCTGCCCACAGCTGTAATTGAGAGATTATTATTAACAACTATTATACAGCTTTCCAATCGGCTGCTTTATTGACTCTTGATTAGGGCCTGCCCTCTGCGATATGTTTATTGCCGGCCATTCCTCATACTCGCTTTGATTTACAGCCACGCGTAACTCTTTTTCGGTTCCGCCGGCGTACTTTTAATTATGACCAAATGAGCTCGCTCGCCAGAACGCCCTTCGTCATTTGCGGTGTTTTATGATCCATCAGTGCGACTGTTTGCAATAAATTTTTCCCTCCGCCTATTGTGTTGAGCGTGCTAATGGCAAAAAAGCTCTCCAAAGTGCAGAGAGTAGGCGCAGCCGAAAGAGTGATCGTCTATAATGGAAGGCGGCATTAATTACAACCCACCGACAAAGTGGTGCTGTGAAAATCACGCGGTGTCTCTGCAACTTGCAAATCAGCCAAAACCTGACTCATTTTCTTTAAATGCGTGCTCATGATGTATGTGCGATAATAATTAAGTACGCCGAGCTTAAATTTTTTTTATCTTGCATAGTGACTTTTTTATACATTTTTTTTTCTTGGCATCGTTTTCCGTCTTTTCGCATTATCTAATCTCAAAACCTATACCAACAGAGGAGGCTTCTGTTGCGCTAAAATAAAGTGCCGACGCGTCTCTCGCGCTCCATATCCGTTTTTCAAAAATAACCCTTCCGCGAAAACCACTTTAGAATATGAGCAGCGTATCTGCTGTCCCGACTTTGAAGCCGTAAAAAGGCTGTACTTTTCTGCACAACCCCTCGCAGGGCTGTTGCATAAGTAGCCGGGACTTCATACTTGTTGAGTTGGAGTGCTGTTCTTTGTGCCAACGGCCGAGAGCCGGTGCATGCAGTTGCATAACAGTCGTGCATTAAATCAGCAGCGAGTGCAACTTCATGCAGAGTGTTCTCAACTCCTCTGTCGTCCCCGGCGCGCTCGCCAAACTGCAGGCGTGACCCAAATTATAATACAAAACTGAGCCAGCAGACAACAAAGGGGAATCACTATCAAAGCAAGTGGAACCGGTCTTTGGATTCTAAATCGCACTACTTCTATTCAATTTATTAAAATGAATATTTTAAAAAGAAAATGAATTTTTAATTATTTCAACACTACATAACATTTATCTCAGGCAGTAATGAAGACATAACAATGATGATAAGTATTCATTTATGTTACATTGTATTAGCTTAAATCAAGTCCAAACATCGATATTAATATTTACTGCTGATAATATTTGAAATAAAATAAAATCATATTGCAAACTATAAACATAATTTAATTAAAAAAAAGAAAATATTACTTTTTAAGAATAATATATAAAAATTTAAAAGCAAAAAAAAAAACGATTTAAAAAAATCAATTATAATTTGCAACCACAACCAAATGTTTTTTTGCGACATATAGATTTTAATTTAAACGCAATATTCTTTTGTAAATTCGTTTTCGTTGCTTAAATTCCACCAACCCAGGTGATTGTAAGAACAGAACTAAGCTCTGAGCTACAAACCTTATAGTCATATAGTGCTCCACCGCGTGTCTTTCAACGCTTTCAGCTCAGGTGAATCTGTCTCAAGTTATGCAACCGGCGCAGCGCCGACGTAGCGCGGGCTATTTTTACATAAAATAACACGTCAGGCGCGATGTTAACATCAGAATAAACAAAGAGAAATAATGGACATTGGGGAATAATAAAACTTGGAGTGAGTGTGAATCTGTCGGTTGATCCACCTCCATTCCATTATTGCGTAATGAATTTGTTTGTTTGGTCGTGCTGCGGGATTTACAATGGACGAAGAATGAAAATGAAAAGACGTCAAAATGTTTAAAAGCGGCTGTCATGCGGCTTTTGATTCCGCTCTGTCTGAGGATGTTATTAATTAATTTGTCACGTTGGCGTGCGGTATGAAGCTTACATGACAGACTTCCAAACACAAATTTAATTTAAAATATAACTGCATCTGTTTTGCATTTTCCTACTTTTTACAACATGGATTTAAAAACTTTAGAGTCTGCTAGAAAATAAAAATTTATGGGCTCAAATTTCAAAAGCTCCGTGGCACTTTGATCCTTAATTAAAACACCCATGCAGTTGGACGTTTACAACCGACACTCAATCACTTTCCTTAATCCAAAGGCCGCTAGCAATTGATATCAGAGCGCTCAATAAAAAGTGCTCATAAACAATTTACCGCCATCAGATAAACTCGGTCGGCTTTTCTCAGGCGTAAGTAAGTGCGGCGACCTTTTGACCTGCGGCTTCGCATCAGCTGGACCACCCACTTTGACCCAAAAACAATGAGGTCCCTCACATCCGAGTAAGGTGATGCAAACAGCATCATAAGGAGCCAGAGAGGAGCGGCGCCTTTGAGCCTGTTTCCCGAGTGTTTGTTTTGTTTACCTAACCCTTTTAGCATAATCGCTGCATTCAGCTAACAATAAAAAGGCCATTCAACACTCCCTCCAATTAACAAGCAATTCACTGTTGAGAATTTTATGCAAATTATTGCTAATGACGTGCTAAATTAGGATTGTTTTTTTTCACTGATTGCAAAAGACCGTGGAAAGAATTAGCGTAGGATTTTAATTTTATGGCAGGAATGTAGTAAGAATCATTAAATATAAATTTGATTATAATTTCTGGCCGGACCCCTCGGCGAACAATAAAGCGTCAGAGACGGAGATGGCGTACTTGCATACAAATGATTCTGAGTTCCTGCTTTTATCATCAGTGTGTCTGTTTGGTAGACGAGAGAGGAAAGAAAGGGAGGGAAAGTACACAATGCAGGAATAATGATAATGCAAGAGGAAGAGCGCGGCTGCCAGGATTACTTTGTATCCAAAGAAATGGGCATGATTTATCAAAGCGCCGGGAGAACATACAAAACGTAACGGGGCGCTCGAGAGAGCAGCACAAGCGCCGTCACAAGATTTAATACGCGAGAGCGCAATGCACATTCATGACAACAATGTATACAATTCAGAGAGAGGAGAGTGCATTCAATAAAGGATACATTTTTCTTTCAGAATTGACGCGACGCTCAAAATATGATTATGTTAATTAATTTAAAGCCGTAAAACGTGATCTTTGAACTCTTCCGGCGCTGTTGGGGACTTTCGTTCGAAGCCACGCAATTAAATAAAATGATTTCTAGAAGGGGTACGCACCGATAATAATTTACTTTCGACAAAAGAGCGTGAAATGGGCAGGACTCGTCATATTTCCTCGCTGCGCCGGACCATTTGTCATTCGCGTAATGGTGGGAATTTTCTCCGCATGGCAGCGCACGCACTTCGTTTTCCAAAATCGAGTTCATTTTGCCACGGAAATCCTAACAGAAAATAAATCAGAGCTGCTTTCGTTGTTCATATAAATAATACGGCATTTTTTTCCCCATTTGTATCCCACCAACACGCCATACCATTATAAATCTGAAATTAAACACACAAAAAAAAGGAGAGAGAAAAGTCAGCCTGAGCACATAGGAAAATTAATGCCGGGGACAGCAAACGTTTTCCTTTGTAGTCTCTGCTGGATTTCAGACGATTATCGACGCAGCAGACCGTTAAGAATTTATTGTGATGTGGTGCGAGATGACGTGGCGATCGTCCCTATCATCCCTTTGCGCCCCCCAGGAGCCCCCTTGCATGCAGGCACTCAGCCGAACTGATTGGAAAAACATCCCTCAATATCGGGTTAGGGGGAATGTGGGCCACTCTCTGTGAGAAAAGTGAGACACGCTGGCTAGCCATGGGATCCGAGACAAAATATTGAGCGTGACAATCGACCCCTCGGGGCCTAAGGGATCAGCTGTGATTTTGTTGTCATTATGAGAGATCCGTCTGCGAAAGATGAGCAGTCTCAATCGCAGCCAGACTGATAAATTGGTGCGGGGTTAAAGCGGCCTAGTCATGCCTCCACTGTGGTTCGATTCAAAAGGACAAAGGACCCTGTATATGGTTGTAGATTTTTAATGAAATCAATTTTCTTTTTGTGCGAGGAGATGAATAAAAATGCAAAGTAATCTGAGAACTGCAGTTTCGATATGCCAAAATATTTTGCAGTTGAATTATAAAAATGACGAAGGGGATTTTTTTTTATAGAATTTCTCTTTCCCACAATCACAAATTGAACCAAAACAATTTTTGATATACATCCTGTTTATTTTTCCTAATTTTTTTTCGCTTAGTCCTATTGAAACGTGCCAAAAGAACATTCTTATGAAGTGAAATCACCGAACAGTAGCGAAATGAGCGCTGGAACACCACGAGAGATTAATAACAAAAAATTAACGGCCCGCCTGTTTGGTTAAGCAAGTCTACTTCTTATACATAATTTGCAAAACAACGGTCCATGTGTTTGCTCTTTACGAGTGCAAGAAGCGTTTCATGAAATAAGCCCCGCTAATTAACAACCAGGCTGACTCGCTGGAATTCCTCTCGCCGTATCAAGTTCAAGACAGCTGGTGCCAATTTTTAATTCCATACAAAATATCAAATTTCCTCTCGCAAACAACGTGACAGACCACAGTGCAAAAAAGCAGTTCTTCTCCGGAGGCAGACAAAAAGTATAAAGCAGCTCGACACTTGTTGTTTTGCTCGAATCACACACAACACATGCATGCAGCAAAAATATTTGCACATTCAGAGCTTGTGCTGCAATCTCTCCTCTACTATTTGCTCTTTTTCATTTAATCTTGAGCTCAACAATGCGCTGCTGCTGGATGGAAAATAAACATTAACGGTGCGCTCGCCGTACTGCAAAATGACACAATGAGAGTGTGCTGCGCAGAGGAAGAGGATAAATTTTTATACATTCACTCGTCGTCCTGCAAACGAGCACATCCTTTTCATAAAATGAGTTATGACTGCTGTGCCGCGAGAGTCTTTTGCAGCACTGGATAATTTCATCCATAAAATGTTGCTGCAGCAGCAAAACAGGTCACGGGAAACAACTCCATACTGCAGTATGAAAATTATTGCTTATGTTTTGTGTGACATCATATGGGAGAATTATGCAGTTGTGGTGCTATGCAAATTGGTGTGCGACTCTCTTTTCTATGAATATTTTGTTATCTTCTTGAGACTTAATAAATATCGCTAAAATGTTCATAAAATATTAAATAAATATTAATATTTATTTTTAATATATTAAATATGAGTTTCAGTATAGCTAATAACTGAGTTAAAACCAATTACGTTAAGAATTAAATTTTCATCAATTGGAATTTTTCATTCAACTCTTTTTGGTATTTGAAAAATTCAAGAATTTGATGGAGCAGTTTTTAGACACACTTAAATCCGCACCACGCGTTCCGAGCAACGGCGAAAGCACTTGAATTAATGTGCCATAAAGGAACTTTGGTACTGAGATTCTGACAATTAGCCGAGCACAAATAGAATCCGCCGAGAGAGAAAAGAGAGGGAGGTCTGCTTGCTATACGCTTTAATAAAACTGACTCACAGAGCTTCTTCTCTTCAGTGAGCGTTTTACAGAAAGAACCGCCGAAAATAGTTGCAGCTCGTCAAGTGGTACACGCGCATATGTGCATTTCAATAAGCACACACGAGCGACCGAAAGCCTCTCTGTGTGTAAATGCAACCATTAAACTGACTGTTTCACCGGGGTGCATGAACCCGGCTTTGAATCGTCTATTCTCGGATCACTCACTGCTCACAATCGGATAATTATAGGCGAGTTGTTCGTCGTCTGCGCGCTCTTTTCTAGCTTTGACTTTAAATTACGTCAGCACCCGCACCACATCACGCGCTCAATAGACACCTCCCCGTATGTATATATTTCTTGCAGTATAAGATACAAAATTTATAAAAATACTTATTAGGGAGCGCCAGAAAGTAAAAAAAAAATTAATTCAATTGCTATGAATTATAATAATAAGTTATTTTGTAACCTGATTTCAATAATCATTCACATATACAAAAACACACCACTATAAAAATAAATTTTTATGCTAAAAACTATAAATTAAAATTTATTTATAAAACTGATACAAAAAAAATTAATTTAAAAAAAAAATTTTGCACAAAGAAAAATTGTGTAAGCAAAAAATAAATAAAGTTCATTACATTTATTTTTAAAATACCTGCAATAAAATCTTAACAGTGAAAAAGATTTCTGATGGACGTTATTTTGAGTCACGAAAATTCTCCCCTTAAAAATACGCATTCCCATCAATAGACAAGTAGCCTCGGTCCCCTGTATAGAATTCTTATACGTGCTTTTTCTCTTCAAAGCACCCATCCGTCGACGTGATCAATTAAATCCTCGACTGTCCTTGCCCGATCCTTATAATTCTTTTAATTCCCCATCGAACGAGGGATACAGAGAAATTTACTAAATTCCAGCCGTGGAAAATTTACGAGGCGCTTCAAAAATAAAGCGGACATTTAAAAAGCCGTCTGACAAATTTAGACCCGAATCCGAAACTCGTTTTGTTTTCTCGCCGAAAACGCAGACGACGCCGGCTCGTCTGCCGCGTTCTTTTGCTCTCTTTCTGCAATCAGCATCGCCGTCTGGGCTCGAGTGTCTGCAGTTCGGAGAACATATAAGAGTGCCAGTTATTTTGGCTGATGATGTGCGCACCACCAATGTGAAGTAACATCGCGCGTGAGCCATTTTCAACACAGCTTCCATCAGCATCTAGAAAAAGTGTGTGACGCCCATTTGAGTCGAGTATAATTTATTTCAAAATTGTTTGTAAATAAAAAATTTAAGTTAAATCTTCAATGAATTGGACATTTATTATTCATACAAGAGGGAACTTGTGCAGAAACATTAAAATTCTTCACACTTTGTGTAAATTTCTATAGATTTACTAAACACAACGAGCTTATAAAAATGTTTTTAAAATTTTGTACCAGCACTGACAGAAATTTGGAAAAACCCATAACTGGCATTCATCTGCAACCATACCATGTTATTTGCAAATTAATGCCAGAAGATATAAATCATGTTTGTTTCACAAATTTCCAATAAGCAGAAATTTTTAACGGCCTGCCTAGTTATTGCCAAAGACCTATAAAACGCGAAAAAACAAGCACTGGCACTCAAGACCGTGCGCTTGCGTGGGTGACTAATGCTGAGTGGCGATTTGTTCTCGAACTCAATCCAGCAATAAATTTCTCAAACGTTGCGACGCGTTTTTCATAAATCCATGTAACACGCCGTTTTAATGACGACGCTCACATTTAGCTGGTCTAGTCACGTGGCCCGAATGCATAATAATAATTTTATGGCACATCCTCTCTCTGCCACGAATGTGCCATCACGCAGTGGAGAAAATGACGTAAGCCCCTTTCATGTTGAGCACAATTTTCCAGCGGCACTTGACACCGCAGAAAAGCGGGATGAAAGAGGGAGCTTGTATTTTTTTGAGATCGTTATCAAAGGGTTTTAATAAATGGGTCAGCAGTGGCCTTTCATCTGCGCGCAGAGCTGAAAATCTGGAGCACTCACAACACTTCAAGCTGAGAGAGTAATTTCAGCCGAAACACTCGGAAAGTGGAGTTTATTTTTTTGTCAAAACAAACATCTGCGGCTGGATTAATTAGGAAAAATAAACACTCCGAACGGGGACTCCATTTCGCAATGGTACGTACGGAAAAAAATTAACAAATCCCCAACGTTTATGGATGCGTCATTTTCCTATTTCTAGTCCATAAAAGTTTTCAGCTGATTGGTCTCCATGGGAGTTCTATATGCTCTAAAAGCCACTCAGTTAGCCGGTGGAGTTTTACGATAAAGTCGCGTGTCCATCCGTCTCTGTTTTTGCTTCATCGATCCGACGGCTAACTAACTAAGCAAATGCACCCCTGCCTAAATAAAAAGGCGGCACGTGCTGAATATTTATGTGCGAGATGAGGAAGCGAATGACCAAACGCGACGTTGGTTCTCTATTCCACGCGAGCCGCTCGCACAAAAAGCACATTTGCGCGGCTGCTAACGGGTAGTCATGCAACCAGCTCAACTTCAGTGCTGTCTATAATCAAAGAGTATTGAAAGGTGTTTTGTATTTTAAATCTGTATTATCCTTAATATCAAAATTTTCTTGCATCTTTCTCTTCACCAATGTAATTTTAACATCAGTTTTAAAATAAATTTAATATTATGATTCATTATAATATAAATCACTTTGGCCACTGATGTTCATGCATCATGTATAGGTATATACAATTCGTAATTATGTTTCAAATGGGTAAATTACTTGATTCATTTATGAGTATTTAAATTATCATTTAAAAAACCCAACTATGACTGAAAATGATTTAAGCGATGTTTAAATATAAAATAAATTATGTAAAATAAATATTAACTATGAACATTAAATTTTACGTAATTTAAAGAAATAATAAAAATAGTAAATAAAACAATAAAATATATATTTAAATTTTAATAATATTTATAAAGCAAAATGTATTCTTTGTAAACAAAAAAAACTTTTTACTAGTGCTACATGTGTAAATTCAAATGACCCTATTAAGAGAGATAACGATCCCTCAAGCTCTATACTCTTGTTGTGTTTTCCGTTTCTAAACATTCATAAAAATCGACAGCCCAAACATACAAACTCTTTACCAACGCCTTTGAACAAACGCGAGCTCACGCCTCTACCGTTGGGCGCAAAAATCAATTTTCGTCGCGCTGCGGTTAATAAAGCAATTTGGAGGCGCCGAGAGATTAGTTCTCCCCATTCGATTTCTGCAGCCGGGCAAACACTCGCCAAATTAATTAACTTAATCGCCATCAAGCTGAAATTTTCATTTTAGCGCCTTCCGCTCTGTGCCGCCAAGTAAAGCGAAAAGTAATTTCGACTGCTGAATCAATTAGTTTTGCTCTCGACTGATGAAAACTTTGCCTACCGTCTCGCCCACGGTGAATTATTTATTTGCAAAATGGCGAATTCCAGGTGGAATCATCAGACAAAAGCTTTCTCTTGGCAAAAAAGGCGACGTGCATTTAAAACGTAATTTTATTAGAGTCGTAAATTCCAGCGATAATTACAAGAGAGTCGTAAGAAAATTTCGAGTGGGCTGCTTTTGATTTAGAGCCGTGAGCACGAAAGTTCAAGTGCGTGCATTACTTCGTCATTAGCACTAAAACGCCACACGCTACACAAAATACTACACGAGTGACGATGGCGTTCATTTTTTCGTCGCCGTTTCCGATAAAAATATGGGTGCCGCACCCAAGGCGCGTGTAAAATATACATAAATGCATAACAGCAGCGTAATGAAATTGAAAGTATGTACAATACATGCGTAAATCGACAGAGGTTTATAGTAGTTGCAGGCAAATAAAATTATAATATCAATATAATAAATTTGTAACTAAAATAATCTGGTTGTAAAAAAACAATAGTTAAAACTATTTATACACAGCAAAGAAAATGCAATTTTTTAAATGCATAAAACAATATTTTACATAGAATGGAAAATCCGGGTTAATGGAAAAATTTTATTATAAAAAAAAAAAAATGAATTTTACAGTAAGAAAAATCGATATTGAAAGATGTAAGATAAATTTTATTATTTTTTGAGAAATGAATCCAAAGAAATCTTAATAAATTGAATCTGGAAACGCCCTGTGCAATCTATTACAGACATTTCTTGAACAATAACTTCAAGTCAAAGTCATAATGTAAAAAATTACATACTAACTAAGAGAACCACCATCAAATCAACAGCATGATAGGTGTTCTCAAGGTTATACCTTTATAATGTGACCATTAGGCACCATAAGTATAAATTAACTCGGAGGCGAGGTGCGGCAAAGCATTGGCGAGCTATCGTCCTGGCGATAAAAACAAGAGTAAAACTCTCTTGAGTAAATTGCAGCCCTGGAAATTGAGTTATTCCACTGCAGTGAGAACGCTAATTTGCGAGAGTGGCTGTCTGGCGCGGAAACTGCAGCGTTCGAAACCGCCACCCTAGCTTTTTGCCTGGGCTGGAAATAGCGTGCGCCGTGGAAGTGGCGCCAGTAGTTTTCGCCGCCGATTACATCAACGGCTGGCGAACACACCAGCTGTAATTGCTCCATCATCGATTTCAAGGCGTAAAAAAATCTGACTCATTTTAATTAGTGTGGAAGGACGGTAGCAAAAAGTGCATGTTAAATAGAAGAAATTTATGAGGCTTTCGACAAGCAAAAGGGTGGAAGCGTTATGGGAGCGACTGTACTTTTATTTTGAGGGCCCGTCGAGATTTATACCAATTTGGGTAGCACCCTTCCTGCTGAAGCACCGAAAAGGGCGCGGCGCCCCCACCCCACCTCGGAGCACACATAAACGATCAAATATTTGTGAGTGTAAATGCCGGCGGAATGTCCCAAAGTGCACCCCAGAGTTTTGTCATTATTAGAGAGCTGCAGAATTGAGTGTTTATTATTGTTATGGGGCGAAGAAGTGCAGTATGTGTGTGGGGCGCGGCGGTAATTTTCCTTTCTCTCTCGCTCGTCGGGCTGGAGAGGAGACTGCATTTGATTTATGGATTCATCGGCCGTAAAGAGGCCCCGAACTCGCTTAACGGCCCTTGTCGGATGGGAGCCAGTCTTTCCAATCATAAAAATTCATTTTTTACTGTCCATCATCGCCTGCATTTTATGGAGAATGTAATTCTGTGTTTTTTATAGCGAGTCAATATGCAGAATAAGGAATACAATATAGAAGGATTTAAAATTTTTCTTACAATTTGCAAAGATTTTTAATTCATATGTCTCAAGAAAAACGTTTCGTTTTTTTAACGTTTCCATCATACAAGAGTGAAAAATAATGTAAATTATATTGTTTTTCTTCTTTTGCAGATTAAATTTTTTAATAAATTAATCAAAATATTTGAATTTTATTCTTCTCTTGAAGAGGAGCATTGTTAAAAAAATTTCACTCTGTAGCAAAAAATTAATTATACAACTACTACATACAATTTTTGAAATTTTGAACGCTCTTCTCTATCTTGACACCATAAATCATTCATTCTTTTGTTTCAATATTAAAAATATTAAATTATAATTTTTTTTACGTAGGTTTTCACGAATATAATACAAATATTATTGAACCTCCATAACAGAAAATTAAAAACAAATGGCATAGCAACTCAATTCGTGCCATACTAAAACTTTTCAGCCGCAGTTAACTTTTAAATCGATAAAAATACGGCATTGTTCGCCCAATTGCAATTCAAAGTGCCCTTTTAACATGCCAAAAATACACATATTACATGTAGGCTGAGAGGCGGCAGACGTTGGCGTGCGGTTGGGCAGTTTTGAAACTTCACCGCACACACAACGCTGCTGTTTCCAGGTCGGTTCTAGGCCGTGGAAAAGCACCACCCAGACTTTTCTCTTTTTTTTCTATAGACCGACAGTCGTTGTCGGCCGTTGTCGGCAGACAGTCTAATTTAATGGCACGGTGGTTTTCCGCAGACATCCATCTCGCGGGGCTGAAATTCATTCCTCCCGTGGGAGAGCCGTTAGGCATATGAATTCAATTATCGGAGAATTACTTTGGAAACACTGTCGCCAATTGGCCGACCTAATGAGCACCATAAAATGCAGAGATAAACTCTAGTCATGAGAGATGTAGGTCGCGGACGAAAAGGCAATTACCCTTTGCCGGTCTTGGCGAGTGAAAAATTGGCGCTTCGAGAAAAATGTCACAGACAGAAACAACCTCGTCTCTCGTCTGCTGACATTTATCATACAAAAAGGGTTGCCCGTCGGGCTTTGTTAGTTTTTTTTCTCGTAATTTCCTCTCCGCACCGTCTGTCTGGCTTGATATTCAAATTATGTGTCCGCGTGAATACGTTTTAAAGGTGGTTTTGAGGTTTGCGAAGCCTGATAAAGTCTCGTCAGGGATTCGGTGTGTATCAAGTGACTAAATCCTGCGACAAAATGTGACGCCTGTTGACGATCTTTTGTCTATTCTGGATTAAATTTCATTTCCTTCCTTCAAAGTGTTGAAAGGCTTCACCTTTTAAGGACTAAATCTTGTTGTTTGTGTTGTAAACACGAATATACGCAGTTCATTTAGTATATTTGTTGTTATTTAAAATTACGATTTATTTTGTAATTGTTTGGTAGAATCATTACAATTATTCTTTTCTCTGATTTTTGTAATCATGGTTATAGATTGAATATGAAATATTATTTATATTTTCGTTATTATATTCAAATCATATCATTATATCTAGAGCTAAAACGCCCTCTTTTATGCTGGTTTTATGTATTAAAATTAAAAAAGATGCTGGTGAAATTGACATTAGTGAAGGCGAAGCAAATTTTTTGGACCACCTGGGCCTAAAGCATTGAATAAATTTTTTATGTGCGATTATGACATAAATAATATTTTACATGGAAGTTTTAGGAAAACATTTAAATAAAGTAGCCATTTGGAAATTTTCATTACAATAAAATGATTGAAATTCTTCGCAGCAAGTGTCAACTCTGAAAATAAAAGAGCCAGCCAGCCAGCAGCGTATTAGAGAAGCGAAGACCATGCAAAATAGGCGTGACAACTGTCACCATAAATTCCGGCCTAATATTCCATTGATTATGCGGGAAGTATAAATTCCGCCGGGCTGTCATGTGTTTTCGGCGAAACGCCGGACAGCCGGCGCGCTTTTTTTCGCTCCCTCGGCAGCCCCAGAGCGGCAGGATATTATATGATATCGGAGCTGTTGTTTGTTATTCCTGCTTTTAAAACTTGGCTCACGTTTTTATGAACTTTGCGAAGTTTGACAATTTCAAAGTTGTGGGAATAAGAGAGACACGATTTCAACTTTTCCTCGCAACTGCTGAGGGATAAAAATGAGACCCTTTTTGCTCTTACAAAATATTTAGTGCTTTGCATTTGTCGGCGCAACTTTGAAAGTCATACAACGCAACTTACGTGACCCACAATTAAATTAGAGAATTTCCATTTTTCATCAGAGACTTGCTCCCCTTTGTGTAATTTGGCATTCTGGCCCACGAGTCGGCCAAAAATAAACGTGTTGCTTCATTCCAATGAATTGCGCAAGTAAAGTTGTGACGGGCGAACGGGTCGTTAATCCGCGCGAAAATACTCTCGCCCTCGATTATGGTACCGAGAGGAATAAAACCTGCTGCAATTGCGCGTGTTGTCCAGATGTTGCGCCTCCTTTTAATCTGATCGCCGGCTGGTTCGCCCACTCGAGAGCTATTCTCAAATCAGATTCGATTTCGGTGTGCGTGCAAAAATCTCTCGTCCCCATTCAAACCCTTTCCCACTAGCTGAAAAAGTGCCAACGCAGAAATAGAATATACCACACGGGGGTGCAGTTTGGTTTTATTTTTCAATCCACTCGTTGTTCTAGCCTTAGCACATTGGAATTTATTTTTTTGCGGCGTGTTTGTGATGCGAATGGATAATGATGCGTCGCGAAATGGGATAAGCATAAATATATATAGGACTTGCCTTTTTTTTTCTTTCAAAGAGGATTTGCAACAAAGTGAAAATGCCGCCGTTAATCCTGTTTTCTCGGTCTTTGCAAATCTCTTTTTCCTCTTCAATGGGCTTAATTCGAAGAGCGCGTTCTTCAAAAAAGCCGCCGCTAAAAATCATGCATTCACCATACGGCGTTATTAGTAATTCTCATCCCCAGCAGGTAACCGAGAAGTGGTTAAGTGATAAAACAAACGAGACGCAGACGGCTGCTGAATATTCAAGAGCAAGACGGGTTGCAGTCGACTCTTATATGGACATGATCTTTGTTTAAGATTCCATCTTTCAATTATTTCCTGTGCGTCTGCGAGAGGTTAACGACTTTTAGGGGAGAACGCACCATCAACGAGGTGCATAGAAACACCGGCGTTTTATAAACGATGCTGAGCACTAGATTTATGGCCCATAAACTTTATAATTTAAATTTCTTGCTAAAAAAAAGCAGGTTAAAGTTTATTTAAAAATTGAATAATAATTCATTTAGCTGAATTTTCGTCATAAGACTATTGCAAATATTTATGAAATTGATAGATAAGGGGCAGCCATTAAATCTTTTGATCTCAGCACATCAAAATATGCAAAAGTGAAATGAAGCGAGGCGGCGTTGCAATTAATCAGCCGAAATCCTAAATCAGAGAGAGTTGTCACCTAATTGAGGCTGAACAGCCTCGAAACAATGGTTTCCGAGACTGCTCAGATGTTTATTTGTAAACATGAGGCGGCGAGCGCTCTGACATTCTTGAACCCTCGGACCGAATTCCCTCAACAGGCTCCGCGCTGTTTGTCTTGCCGCCTAGGCGCGTTTTATTTTGTGCCAGTTGAGAGATAAGTCGCATTGTCTCCGCACTCTCTCCATCCATTGTTTCCGCCAACAAAGGGGTTCGCCTCCTAGATTTATGCGTTATGCAGCCGGGCTGGAAGATGCAGGCAATTTGTCAGTCTGGCCATTGCGCGTTGATAATACCGAGTCTCGGCGGATTTGATATCTGCTGGAGGGTGAAAAATTGCGCTGCACACGCTCCAGCGGAAAGTGCAATATGTTGTATACGATCCTCTGAGAGGGAAATATCAAGCGATTGCATCTTTTGCTTCGTTTCATTTAATATATAGGAAAAAGAAAGCAGACCCATGAATTTATAGCTTTGCTGGCAGATTTCATTTGATTGATTGAAGCAATTTTAGGGAACGAGTCGCTCATGTCCGCACTAAACCCCTCACATTCTTGATAAGCTGCCAATTTATAATTAAATAAATTTGGTCACTTTAATTAAAATTGATTTAATTTTGTTGCAGTACTCGCCAGCTCAGAGCCAGACTACCTGGACGACAATAATGACTATGACGAGGAAGAAAACGAAGAAGAGGAAGGAGGTACCGGAGACATTCCAATCATTTCCAGCAAATCAAGAGATTTGCAGCCCTTGGAAAAGACCGACGTCGTGTTGCCCTGCGAAACTGAAGGAGGAGGTAAATTTAAATAATTTCCAAACTTGACAGAAAAAGTGCTTTGTTTCTCCACCCACTTCAAGCTTAAGTATTCTAATAAGAATCCGTTTTCTGTGTGGCCCAAATTTATAATAAGATGCCTAATTACACCTTTCTGGTGCTCGCGCCCCCTGAATTCGCCTCTGGCACAACAAAAAGGTTGTTCTCCAATTGTGGTTTCCAGCCCCTTGCTCCATTAGTGAGCCTGCGTTTGGGTGGGCTTTTTCTGACACACACACAGTTGTGAGTTGGCCTGTGCTTTTTTGAGATGCACACACTCTTCGACGAGAGCTACCAGCGTGTGTTTGATCAGCCAAGGATGGTATTCGGCTGGTATTTATAGCAGCGCCGGCACATAGCTCGGTCATAAATCAGACCCACACCTCCCAGAATTTGAATGGTGAAATAATAAAAAGCAACACTGATGTGTCAATAAACCAACCTTTCCCACAAAATAACAACTATGATTTGTTTAAAAAATAATCAAAAATTATTTAGACGTTATTTAATCAAAAAAATTAATGCTAAAATTTTTCATTTTTTAGAAAACGTCCAGCTGATCTGGATGAAGGACAAGACCATCCTGTTCACGGACAAGATCAGATCTGGCAAGGACAAGCGCTTTGAGAGGCTGGACAACGGCGCTCTCAAGATCAGCAAGGTGATGGCCGATGATTCTGGCAACTACACCTGCCAGATGGCGATCCAGTCCAAGCCTTCGATTACCCACCAGCTTAGAGTTCTTTGTAAGTTTTTTTTTCAAAAATATTTTTGAAGTGAAATATTAAACAATTTAATGAGCGTATTTTAATTTAAAAATTATTTTTAGTGGCTCCAAGAATCATCAACTGGGTGCACGGGCTTAAGAAGACCCTGAACAAGGGTGATTCTCTCACTCTGTCTTGCAGTGCCACTGGATACCCGCAGCCATCTATCTCTTGGTCTAGAAAGGTAAAAAACTAAAATTATAATTAATAATGACAATGATTTTAACTAAATAAAAATGTTATTATTAAACTTCTAATTGTAAGATATAATTTTATTGATATTTGTAAATTAAAACATTTATGATTAATTTTTTTATATCTACATATTTATATAAATTATTTGCTAGATAATAATATGATAATTTTTAAGCATTATGTTATGTGTCTAAACAAAGAACTTTTGGTATTTAAGTATATAAATAAAAATTTGCATGCAAATAATATCTAGATAGTAATGTTAAAACTTAATTGTAGGTTATCATCAATGTTCGTTAATAATTAATAATTATTTTACTTATAAATATATTTTCCTTTTAAGGGACGTCACATGCCCAATGGTGAAGACACAATTGACGGAGAGTCCATCACTTTTGAGAACGTGAACCGCAAGCACATTGGAATTTATGAGTGCATGGCCACCAACAATGTTGGCGACCCAGCCACCAGCAGCGTCGAGGTTGAGGTCAAATGTGAGTATCACACTGTTCAATTCTTCTGGTGCGTGAATCATACAAGCAGCAACAAAAACGCAGACAGGGAGTTACCTGCGTTAATATAATTAATCTGGAGGGGATGCACCATAAAAATTTGCTTCCAAATAGGAGGGGTCCCGCACCATGTAATTACCTATGATGGTGATTGAATAGTGCATTGATGCAATTGTTGCTCACCCCTCAAAAACTGCGGGCGCAACCAGCAATTATCCTCATTATAATTTTGTGGGGTCATTTTTTATGAAGAATAAAATGTAATTGAAATAAAATGGGGGGAACACTTTAGTGTAACATGTCATTACTCATTAATGAGAGTGCCTTTTCCACAGACGCACCTGAAATTGAGATCGAAAAGGCCATCGTCAACTCCGGAGAGGGCTCTGATGCTGAGCTGGTGTGTGAGGTGCACGCTGACCCCAGGCCCAAGGTGGGCTGGTTCAAGGACGGAGTGGCCATTCCCCTCAAGTCGGACAAGTACAAGATTTCCCACGCCGGCAGCAAGCATCTGCTCACCATCATCAACACCCAGAAGATGGACTTTGGCATGTACACCTGCCACGCCAACAACACCATGGGCAGAGTCGACAAGGTCGTCAAGCTTTCTGGTATAATTAAACTCAATTAAAATAAGTTGCAAAATTTATTATGTATTTTTTAATTAAAGGTGAGCCAAGCCCGGCCAGATATGTTTCCGGTGAGGAGTTGGAAAATGGACAGAAGCTCATGTGGATTGTCGAAAGCCACTCTCCTGTTTCCAAGTTCACTTTGAAGTACAGGAATAGAAAGGTATAATAATTATTCAAATTTTCTTAAATACAAATAATACAATCAATGAATAATTTTTATTAAAAATAAAAATATTAATAATTTTTTTTCAAATACAAATTCCAATTTTATTTGTAGGGAGGTGAGTGGATTGAAGTTCATCCTCCTGTCGAGAACCCTGAGGGCAATGTGTACTCTGTGGAGCACAACCTGGAGCTCACTCCTGGAGAGTATGAGGCTGTTCTCATGTCCGAGAACACTTACGGCTGGTCCGAGTCCAGCCTTCCACACTTGTTCAACTACAGTGAGTATTTTAAACGTTTTCTTGCACTATGGTTTGGTGTTTCATATTTTCCCTTTTGGAGTTTTGGTGTTTTTCAATTTAACGTTTTAAAACCCACACCCACACATCATGATCTCTTGATAATTCATCTTAACAAGATTTGCGAAATGCATTTAGCAGCATGAGAGTGAATTCCTTTAGTTTATCTTGTTGTCACTAGTCTAGGACAACCAAACTGTCAACAGACTAATCCTTTCAAACTGCATGGAATGATATGATTAATACATGCCTGTGTTCGGTAACTTTAGAGCCCAATCCTAAAGAGCGTGAAAAATTGAGGAAGAATATTAAGGTTGCCGGTGGTGGCGGAAGTTTGAAAATCAAAGGTATGAAATCCTGACTGACCAGTAAAACACATTATTGTAATATACTTTAAAATTTTGTTTTGTGTTACCAAGCACGATTCATTTTTAATTATTTTATTGTTTTTTTTTTTGCATACATCACTTTGCATGAAATGTTTAATTGATTGTTTTGGTGCACAGTATTTTTAGAGATTATTACCACTGAAAAGTATTAGTGTTTGCTAAGGCGACATACTGTAATTAATGACTTAAACAATTTCAGAACATGCTGAGGACACAAGTGGAGCGCCATCCATCAAGTCACAAGTCTTAGCCGTACTGACCATTGCCAGCCTGAGCACTTTTTTCTTGTAGTCAGTTTTGAGGTGAGCATTTGATACAATTTTTAAATAATGTGAAAATCTTTTCTAACTGCTCATATTTGTGCTTATTATTTTTTTCAATTAATTATTCACCTTTATTATTTATTTCACGCGCAATGTTTAAATTTTCTCTCTCAATACTAATACTCAGCTCTCTCGATTTACAGCATGCACCTTGGTTATAACATGACTGTGAAATCTTCTTGGTGAGTAACAAGAAAACCAATTTCATTATGTAATAATGAAAATAATTTATATTTGCAGATCACGCGTAAAATCATATTTTTCCCAAGAATAGAGAGCTGCGATGACTTTTATTGAAAACCGCTTCAAAACAGCATGAAGGAAAAAAAGAAGTCTGCCTTGGGAGCAGTACCTAGACTGAAGAGCATAAATGGCTTTTTCTACAAGCTACACTTCTATGTTATATGTCTTCACATTTTGCTCCCTTGTCACACACAATGAATGAGTGCGGATCCAACCGAGAAGAGAAAACGCAACTGAAAATAGTTTGAAACTTACTGGTGCCTTTGAAGATGAATCGAGACGCCCCAGAGCATCCGCAGATTGCTTGAGTGATTTCAATGCCAGAAATCCATCCGCCATTTCCAGTCTCTGTGGCAACATTTGTTAATTTCGCAAAGTGCTTCGGAGGTTGCAGAAACACAAGTTGAAATGAATTTTGTTACTTACGTATTGGCCCTTTTTTGCCTTTTATTTTTCATTTTTTGATCTGCAAATTTAGTGTTAAAAAGTTTCTGCTCTGCTTCGGCAACCTCCAGTTTAAAGCTGAGCACAATTCGGCTACCAGAGGACAATAATCGAGAATAAAATACAAAAGTAACAATGCCCTAGAGGTTGTTTTGCAAGAAATTCTGTAGGTATGGTTGCGAGTTGTAGTGAAGAAGCAGTGAATCAATCTAGCAAAACACAAGTTCATGTTGTAAAAAAGAATCTTGCGTGCTTTAAAAACCAACAGAAATCCACACCTGGAGCTGATCGAGTAAACTTAGTATGATATAAAGTTATTCAAGAAATCTCTGTCAAGTGTTATGAAAAATCTAGATGTTTCAGACGCATTATTCTATCTACCAAAACATTTTAATGTAAATTATGAAAATTGAAGTTGAAAGACACAGTCCTTCTAGTTAGATCCGTTTTGCGCCTAAAAATCCTCACCAATGTATACTATGCCCTTGTAGCTTGTAAATTTCTGAACAAATTATTGGCTACTCTTAGAATTTTAAAGGAATCAGTCTTTTTTTAAGATTGGCATAAAGTGCAGATTTGCAGAATTTCCTCCAAAATTGAAAACTGAACTTCTTTGCAAAATTGGATAGGATTAGACTTTAGAGAAATGAAAACTACACAACAATGCCATTTATGTGTTCTTACATGAACTATTCAGAGAGTATACAATTGATTTTAAAAGCATAATTTTTGGTTACCAAAGCACTAAAGTATAAAGATGCTACGGGTTGGTCAAATTAATTTGTTTTTAAAGCCCACTTCTATTTTTTGAAATTGCTCTATTAATCAACAGGTTTTACTTTTTAATTACCTCATTTAAACACAACAAGTTGTAAATATATATGGACGAGAAGCACACAGTCTCCGGGATGCTAACTTACAAGTAGAAGAAGAATTTTAACTCTTTACAAAATTATTGTTTTGTAAATTATTATACAGCTCGAACACATCGGTTTTTATTGCCGTCTATTTTTGTTCTCTGTTTCACTTTAATCTGGTGTGTATGAGTGTAAATTAATTTTGTCTGAGCGTTTTTATTTATATAAAAAAAAATGTATTTTTTTGATGCAAACAATTGAATTAGTTCTACTGTTCACAAACTTATCTAGCTTAGACAAAAACTCGAGCGTATTCAGCTGATTAAATATACCAAAAGAAAAAACACAAAACTGTGCGAAAATCAGGCCCTCGTCAAATCCTCACTGTATAGCTTGTTTATTTAGCGGCATTTAATTATTTTGAACAAAAGAAAATGGAAAGTGAGGAATTGACGGAGATTTGAAACCATTGATTAAATGTAATTGTTTCCGTGGTTGCATGGAAGGGTGCGTGAAAATGTGAAGCGCGAGTGATTTGCGATTGATCTAAATAATATGTATGCTAAATCGAACCTCCTCTTGTGACGAAGTTCTGTGCTCCGTGGTGGCTAATTAATTTGGAATAATAAACCCATCTCATCTAGAAATAAGATTCACGAGTTTCAAAAATTCAATGTTAGCTTTGTCTGTGCGCCAAAGCCACCAGTCTGCACTGCTTGTGATTTTGCATTGCAAATTTAAAATTGAAGCAGAGCAGCGTTGGGAATGCAAAAAATGAGATGTCAAGCACAAATATTACCATGGGAAAATGCTTGATTAAGATTTTGTGTCATTTGTTGATTGGCCACCAGCAGCAACATTGTATTATTTTAACAACAGAAATAAAAGTCTATATATACTGCAGATAATAAGAATAATTGTATGAATTGTTTTTATTTAGATCAAACCTTTAATATTCTGTGAGAGATTTTATTCTGATATTCCTTTTAATTATATCTTTCATCTTTCATAAAACTAAAGTAAAATATAGAAATGTAAGTATTTGAAAAAAATAATCATACAATTTTCTGGAAATGAATATTTTTTATATTTCATTGGTTGCCTTCGGCAGATGAAAATTTCTTTCCAAGATAAAAAAGAAGAAGCAGTGAATATGATTTTCAGCTGTAAAAAAGACGCGATATTTCATATTGCACTAGAGGGTCTACACTTTCACCATATATTTGAGTGGGAAGAGTACACTTTCGATGCCACTGGGAAAGTAATATTGAGAAGGCGCGGATTTAATAGAAGACGACATTTCTTATATTCCACTCCCGCCGCCTCAAGTTATCAAATTCGGCTCAAAAGAAATTGAACACACTTTGAGCCTTGAAGGGGAGAGATTATTACGTATATCACGGGAGACTTTAGACTTTAGCCTGGTGTATAGCTTTTGAAATACTTATGAAATGTTCCTATAATTCTGCGATAAATGATTTTATTTATATTAATTGTTTTTCTGTCAAATATAAGAAAAAATTCATTACTATTACTAACATAAATATACTATGTATAAAAGGAAATTTTGTGGGTAACCAGGAGGTCAACAGCAGTGTTGTGCATGATGCATAGTTGCTCTTATTTTGAAAAAGTTAAAAAATGTTTTAGACAAAATTTCAACTTATTAGTTAAGTCCATTTTTTCAACAAATTAAATGTCTAATAATTTTCAAAAAATTAATAGGATTTTCAAGGTGGATAATCTTTTAAGTAATTTTATACGACACCAGTTTCTTTTCATTACAGCTCGTTTATTACTCATGTCTCGTCTTAAAACCAGGTTGGCAATTTCTTTCAGCTGTATAAATTCCATTCATTGCGTCATTAAAGCAGAGTAGAAATAATCAGACGTAATCGGAAATCACACAAGTGCTGAGCTCTTCATCTACTATCAGTTTATAGAGACTCGGTCAAATGCTGTTTTATATAAGAGGGAGCTGATCAGATTACGTGACCATGCAAGAGTTGGAACACAAACAAAAGTCTCAATCATGATAAGAGAATTAATGACTGTTTCTTAACTGTCCTGTTAAAACTGCTATATTCATAAAGCGTCGCCGACAGACGAAATTATGATGTCGTCTCGGCATTATTTCATTTTGGCGAACCTTCTAATTGCGCTCCATGCTGAAAGTTCACTCGCTGTTGAGAGCGCAGATTGTCTTAATGACATCGATGAGTACAAATTGGGACTGCTAAATGGAGAACCGTGGGCCTTGAGAAGTAAGTCTCAGTATTCGTAAAAACCTGAATGTGTTTGAGTTTGAAATCAAACTTTGCGCAATCAGGGCCAAACGTGCCCATAGCAAAGGGCTAGGTGAAAGTTTTCGACAATCAATTTACAGTGTTCGACTCGGCGACGAAAATGCCGAGCGGAATTCTGGACGGAAACGTGCTCCAGATGGGCAACTACGACGAGTGTCTGGCCGTCGAGGGACCCACCAACGAGCCGCACTTCACCGGCTTTTACTGTCGCGTGAAAATTACAGAGTTGACTTTCTCGCAAGTGGCCGCGGTGGACACTTTGAAGGAACTCAATCGGACACACATATTGCAGTTGATGCATTTGCCACTACTTCACTCCTTTGAAAAGTCGCAGGTAGGTCTTGGAATTACGATAAGCAATATAAGCAATATTAAATAATTCCCTCCATTTCATATAAAAAAGTCATATTTTGTTTAATTTTAACTGTAATTAATGAAGCTGTTAAATTTCTTGGTATTGTATAACATTTTTTAATTTTTGTCTCAATAACTGTTATTTATAGATTTAGCAAATTCAGATTTTTAGAATTATAACACTTTTAATGAAGATTGCTGCTTTATAAATTGAGTTACGCAATTTAAGTAGCAAAAAATATAATTGTTTTATGAACCAAATGCTGATGCTTAATTTCAGGATTTTGACATTTAAACAATTTTATATTTAATTCTCAAAGAATATATCATGCAACATCCACATGACTTATAAAAGGATTTTTTTAAACGAATCAATCATACTTTTCAGGGTGGTAGTGTTGGTAATATTTTTCCGCAATGGGCCGCTTGCGCCCCGTCGACATGCGGCGCCGAAGGTTTGGAGACGGTGGCCAAGTACAACTTGGATACCCTGTTGTCCGAAATTGGTGGCTCCGTCCAGGTGGAGGCTGTGCAGAAATCTTGCTACGCGATTGGCGACGGCTCCGACGCATTCGACCCGGCCGCCTGGGGCCTTGTGTGAGAGAAGCCTCAATTTATGCGCTTAAAACCACCCGCTCGCTCTCTCGCAACTCATTTGCATCACAAAATGTGTGTCGTCGCTCGCTTTTCTTGCCGTCCTCAGCGTCCCTCTCACTCACTCAGGGTGGCCAAATCGTCAAGAAAATTTGACGTTATTACCCCGTTGCTGCCGTTTCAACACGGATTTGCCCTGCGGCTTGAATATTTGAATACTAACTTTGCATTTTTCCCCACTTGGGACTCGACGGCATTAGGCTCTGCTGATGCTAATTTCTTTTCTTCGTTTTTCCAGCCAAGTTGAGTTTGCACTAGATTAGAGAATTATTCCTGCCTTTTGGAATTGCAGATGGAGATTTTTCTCTCAAAATGGAATTAGTTCTCAATTTGCAAGATTTTTCATGCTGCTAAAAGTTTTGTGAGAGTAAAAATTATAGTAAAAAAGTTTACACGTCAGGGCAGAAATTTTGAAAATAACCAAGAAGTTTTTTATGAAATGAACAAAGATTAATTATTGTAGTAAAAGTTCACGATCGAGGGTTGATTCATGTTGATTTGAATTTATTAGTTAATTATTATATTTATTATTTATTAGATTCATTAGTTTAGAGGTTCTTTATTGCATATATAATCATCATCAGGCAATTAATGCCAAAATTCATCACTTATAGATTCAAAAATTTACAATTTTTAACATTCAGAGAGAAAAATAAAATTAGAAAATATTTAAAAATTTATTTTATTTTAGGGGTTTAGCCAGCTTCCTTTGTCTTCTTGTAGTGATCTCTTCGAGCTATCATTTCTACATTGAATATAAAGGTCTGTATTGAAATCAATTAAATTTGAGAAAAAATAATTTCATGGATATGATACCGATTTTCAACAGAAATTAAGCCAGCAAACAGAGCCCTCATTGCGTTTTCCGCGCAGAAAAATTTGGCTGAGCTTTTCCACATACCGGAAAACCTACCGCCAGGGTCTATTCCTTGTCTGAACGGACTAAGAGTTTTCAGTTTATGCTGGGTTTTGCTGGGTCACAGATATTCCGTTCAAACGAACAACGCGAATATTAATGCTCTTCAAATAGTTAATGTAAGATAATTTTGATTACATATTTTTTTTTAATAAAATTTAATTCAATTTTAAGGTGCTGTACAATCCTGCCAATATGATTCTTCTGAACGCGTACCTGTCTGTAGAAACATTTTTCTTCTTGAGTGGCCTTTTGGTGACCTACACAAACTGCGTCAGAGCCAACAAGGGCCATGCCTTCAATCTAATTCACTATTACGTTAACCGATACGTCCGGTACTTCTTTATTAGAGGCTTAAATTTATAAATCTGCATTGCAAATGAACAATTACTCTGAATTAGGCTGACCGTTCCGCTTTCGTTGTTGGTCTACTTTCTGGCCACCATGTCCGACAAAGTGGTGCGTGGGCCTCTGATGGACTTGTACGTCGATTGGGACGCATATACATGTCGCGAAAATTGGTGGACCACTCTGCTCTACGTCAATAACTACGTCAACAATCTGATCATTGTGAGTTTTAATTCAAACATTATAGACAAAATTTTATTATTAATATTAAATAAAAAACTAAATGTTAAAAAATAAAATTCAAATTAATTTTTTAAGTGCGGTGGTCAATCTTGGTACTTGACGGTCGATATGCAACTCGCCCTTCTAGCACCGCTCTTGATTTATCCATTGATAAGGTGGCCAAAGCCGACAATGTATGTAATCGGCTTTTTAACTTTGGCCTCGACGGCTGCCGTTTTCGCCACCACGTACATCAACAACCTCTTTTGGTCAAACCCCTCGAGACCAGAGTGAGAACCCAAAAATGAAATGCCCAAAACATAACGCTTTCTCAGGGCTATATTTTCCAACAGCGGTGTGGATTACTGGCTGTACTTCTACAGCAACACTCCAATGAGGGCAGGACCTTTCCTCGTTGGCATGGCTGTGGGATATGTTTTGAGCAACAGGGATTTCCTCAACAAGGTCAAGCTGACAAGCTGGCAGGTTTACTTGGGCTGGGCGCTAAACACGGCCATGTGCCTGGCTGTTGTTTTCACCCTGGCCATCGCGTACTCGAAGGAATACGTGGACGACAGGCTCCAGGCGGCTTTTTACGGCTCATTGCATAGACTGGGATGGTCCTTGGGACTTGCATGGATCGTCATTGCATGCTCAATTGGATGCGGAGGTAAATTAAAATTTTTATTATTATGTATTTAAAAAAAAAGGCGGCCAATAAGTGAAAACCTTCCTTTTGATAATTCAAAAAGTACAAAATCTATTATTTTATTTAAATTTATGCCCAAGATCTTAATTACGGCATTCCAAGTTAAAACTCATCATCCTGTTGACAAATTGGAAAATTCCTCTCCGCAGGTTGGGTGAACAAGATTCTTTCATGGCGCTACTTCGGGCCCTTTAGCAAGCTGAGTTACTGCTACTTTCTAACGCACTACGTCATCATGTTCTGGCACGGAGGAACTTGGCGGAATCCACACTACTTTTCGCATTTTGAGAGTGTGAGTAATTGTTATTAACGACCTCGTATACCCCGGTGCGCTCCCCAATATATGAGCAAAGTTTGCAAGCGACGCGCATAATTGATCACGTCGTCGGACGCGTTCTTTCAGGTGCACGCGTTTTTCGGTGACCTCTTTGTCGTCTTTGCGCCGTCTTTGCTGCTCTACCTTTCAGCCGAGGCCCCAACATCGGCACTTTTGAGACTAGCTTTCAAGAGGAATTGAGATGTAATTGATATTTCAATAAATAATTTTTTTTCATTGGCCCGAAAAAAATATAATTTACTGTTTACCCATAGTAAAAAAATGTTGTTTGATTCCTCCATTAAGGAATCTAATCGATCATCAATAAAAATGAGTAAAATTCTGAAGAAACATAAGAGTAATTAGAATTGAAAATTACATAGTTGAATGCAACTTCAGGCAAGGGGAGATATAATTTTTCTGGCGTATCTGATTTAATTCCCTTGTGATATCATATTTGCATTTAGCTCGACCACAGCTTAATTGAGCAGCCCTTGCTTTAGAAGAACTGTGTATTGTATGTTTAACAAATTTTCACGACGAAAAAATCCCAGCGCAGAAAAGTTAATCCGGCGGTGGACCGATCAAAGCAAAATGACGATAATTAGTAGACTTTCGCAAAAGCTGCGGCAAACAGAAGAAAGGTAAATCCTGCGGCAAAAACAGCACCATATCGCAATCCACACTGCAAACAAGCGGTATTGATGTTTGCATTTTGGCCTTGATTAAAATTTGCACAGCGCAATTCTCAAAGGGAAAGCAGCTTGTTGATGACTCGCAATCGGCACGATTCAAATTCGTCGCGGTCTCCGCGGGGAAAAGCCGACGGCGGGCCAGGTATTTGCCGGTTGGAATTTTTCCATTTTCACCATTCATTGTTTGCATTGCATTAGTGGTTTGGAATTCTGTGTTAATAAAACGACGAAAAACAGAATTTGCTTTGCAGCCATGCAATCTTTTTTATCGGTGGCACGGGTGGACTTTTTTTCTGCTCTTTTTTTGGCCCCAGTGCGATTTTATTTAAAATTAAATCAATTCAAACACAATAAGCCAACGGGATTGTAGAGTTTAAATGAGCCACTATTTACACATATTTTTTTTTAAAAAATAAAATGGATATGTATGAAATAACAGATAAATTAGAAGCAAAAAGAAAAACAAGAACTCTTGTCTCTAAAGCTAATTACTTTTTGATTTTAGAGAAAAATTTAAAAACAAAAGAATTATCACATCAGAGTGATAATTATTATGACCAACATTGAATGAAAAACATGAAAAAATTATATAATAATGTTAATTTTTTTTTTTTAAATTGAACGATAATTTTTAGTATCAAAAAATCTTAGTGTCATCTATTTTTTCATATTTTTTTTTTATTATTATTCAGGGTGATTCAGGGCATAAAAATAAATTGCAGTCAGTACCTTATCGATATATAGTATGTATATGAGGGAGGGCTGCTTTGTGTCTGCGTCAACGTCAAACTCGGCTATTAAACGCGCAAAAGCTGCTTTTTCTGATAGAGGAGTGCACCATAGCAAGGGTTGGTTTTGACTCATGAAAATAATTCCGCACTTCAAAAGGCGGAAATGTGTCTGACAATTTTACGTGCACCATTTCACAAAATACAGGCGAGCACCGCACTCGCACGCCGACGACCGACCAAACGCCCATTCAAGCGACTATAATTTCCTCTTGCAAACCATTATACACTGGAATTAAAATGCACTCGTGAGGGGTGAGGTGGAGTAAAAAAGGAAGCGCGATGGAAAATGACTACAACGGCGGCAAAATTGATCTCGACTGCACCTGTATCTGCTCGAGCGCACACGGCACAAATGGAGCAGGCAAATCCCAGCAGGCATTGAAAATAACCATAAGAGATGCACTTTAAAGACCTTCACTCATCTGATCACCGATTTTATTACAAGAAAATATTAAATTATATTATTTTTTTAAGTAAAAATTATGCTATTATTGAAAATAAGCATACCTACAATAGAATATTTTAAAGTTAAATTTTTTATGAGGTTTTTATCAGACATTTTTAATTAAAAAAAAAAGTTGCCGTTTTTACTCCTGTTGCACTTGACACTCATATATCTGTATTTTATGACGAAGGAATTTAACCCTGATAGACGATGAAAGTCAATTTTCATTTTATTATTTGTTCAGATGAAAAGAACTTTTTCTTATCCCCTCCCTCAAACAACTTACAAAAAAGACTGCTTAAAGCTTGCCAGCCGTAGATAAATTCGCCGCGAAAAAGCGCAAAGTTATTTTTGCGTGGGATTTTTTGAGTGACAGGTGTACTTGAGAAGACACCCTTATTTACCATCAATCACCCTCCCAACGCAAGTCTCTGGTCGTCTTCTCTCTATAAATACGTCACATCCACACAAAACGACTTTGACAAACAATTTGTGTAACAGAAAAGTTTCTCCCTCTTTATAATGCCGCCGATCTTTTTACGCAGCGAATAAATAAACCATTTCCAATATTGCTTGAATATTGATTCGCGCGCCGACTGTTTGTGCTCTCGGCCGCGCGCAATCATTTTTCTACTCGTTGCTGCGGCGAATCCGCTGGTGAGCATTATGTGTGTCATGTGAGTGTCACCAGAAGGGCTCTTTACTTGCTACTGAGAAATATTAATAATAGATTTACTATACGTGATTTTTGGGTTTTGAAATTGAGGTAATAGCTACAAAATTAATATTTAGCTGACAAATTATAATAATTTAAATCTAAATCATTTTTTTTTTTACATAAATCCAGTTATATGATATTTTATGTAATAATATAATATGTTGTTGAATATTAGTATAATTAATTATTTTCATTAGAGTGAGATGCAACGAAATATATATTGTTGCCCAAGTTTGAGCGTTTGATAAAAATAATTGTTTGACAAGTATAATTTAATTTTAGTTACTTGGAGAGGAAATTTGTTTGCTATTTCCTTGATACTTTAGAAAATTTTAAATTTTGGCTTGCAGCATAATATAATTAAGGGTTTGCAAATGTTTATTAAGAGTTTTTTTTAAGAAAAACAGTCAAATGAGATAATTTGAAGAAAATAAAATAAACAGTTTTTGTTTCGTAATTGTAAAATTTGCCATACAAAATTTTCTTGCCATTTTAATTATTATTATTGTTATTTATTCTTCACAAATTAAGTCAAATGAGAAAAGAAAGCAAAATGTGATGAAACGGCAACACCTCTGGCAAACAAGTTGCTAAAACGTGGGACTTCAAGAGAGGTCCGCGCCGAGATGGGCCGCAAAAAGTCTCCCAGTACCGGGAATCGAACCCGAGCCTCCTGGATGAGAGCCAGGTATCCTAGCCACTAGACCATACCGGATTATGATAAAGTAAGGAAATTATATAAAAATTTAATTTCAAAAACAAGAAATTTTTCAGCATAGCCATTTGTTTAAGAGTGCTATTTTCGCTATTTTCATTACGTACTGAAGTTTGAGAGGAAAATTTCAAGCTGTTAAAAAGTTATGCTGTCGGATGTCGGAACAAAAATATTGCATATTTTCTGAGAATCGTTAAAATATGCAGTAAAGAAATATTAATTTATGAACCGCTTTTATTATTTCATCAAAAATTGACACTTTACGGCACGCTGAATCGAAAGGTTATGCCAAAAAATTCCTATTCCAAAATGTGATAATAATTTATAAACTTTTAGCCTTTCTTCAAAGGCAATTGGGAAGCGCCACCTGCAGCAAAACAGTGCACTATGCACTCGCGCCCTTTTGTGGAGGGAAATTAGGTGGGGTGGGCGGGGTCAGTTATTGTTTACCATGTGCCAAGTTGCATTGTGTGTCGTCTTTCTGTTCTAAATTCGGTCGAAATGAGGGTTTTTCGGGCGAAAACAAGGGAGAATCCGGTCCAGCCTGGTCCAGCCTGGCAACACGCATCGACTGAGTTCAGGTTAAGCTTTCTTCCCAGCGAAAGCAGCAGGTTAGTTTCAATTTAAACTCGATTTTTTACACTCGCCAGAAGTATCAAATTTTTATATTTCTATTTCTTCCTGTCCTAAGCAAAATGCAATCGTTGTTAGCGGTTTTTAACATACATAAAACTGATTTTAACCAAAAAATACACCACAAGCGTCCTTAGCGTACAATCGTTGAAACCCTGCGTCAAGAGTGACCTGAATATCGTACAGCAATAATTTCTCTACATTTAATTGATTCATTTCAAATAGTGATCGATAAATAATGTAATCTAGAAGCATCAATCTTATCTGGGAAAGCAAAAGAGACTCTTCGCTTTTCTGAAGAGACTTTTCAAGTTAAGAACGATCAAATATCAAATGGCGCGTTTTGAATAATTTAAGCCTGCGGAATGGAGCAACAAAAATAATTTTTCCGCTATGCTCGGGCAGGGTGCTCGACGTTGAGAGGGCGCGCTTCTTTGATCATCCGAGGGGATTCCCTGTTGTGCACTTTCGGGCCGCTCATCCAGATCATCAACATGCAAGATCCAATTACTCTCAGAGAACGTGTCTATTGTACCGACGAGTCTTCAAAAGTTTCGCTGTTCCCCGCGACTCTCGAGTTTGTTTCGTCGGTGGCGCCGAGAGGATCTTATCCTGCCCACGTCTATTTCGAGGAAGGAAATTAATGAATTGCGGAGAGATCGAGCGAGGCACATGTCGGGGGGTGAATGCGCCTTCGCAGCTGAATAGACTTCTGTGTGTGCGGCCGAAACTTTTCGTCAGCAGAATTTTGATTAAATCTCGACGGTTTTTTATTCGTAAATAAATTAAACTTTTATATGAACGAAAGATTTTCATGTCGACGTTTTATTTTGGGAGCGCAAAGGTGGATTATAATAAGCGCCGTGAAACATGCTTTCTCATTGCTGAAGTTATTTGCCGGCGAATATTGCGGCTTTCGAGAATGCTGCAGGGAGGAAAGGGTTCCTTATGGTGGGAAATTCAGGCTATAACGTCAAAGTTATTTTCATTGCTGGCCCGAAAAGTCAGGAGGGCAAAAATATTTGGCCAATATGTTGCTTTATAAATGACGGCACAACTGCTGGTGAGAAGTAAGCCGCGCAGAAATCAATAATTCCGCCAACTTTTTTAATCACCAGATGCTACCGAGCGCGCCTCTCCGAGTATTTTTCTTTCTTAAGGACCTGTCAAGCAATACTGCCGAGTTTGCCGTGTCCGTTGCTACTTTGATTAGCCAAAGGTGTTGCTGGGAAAGCAAAACGTCGGCAATAAAACTTATTTCCGGTGCTTTGCCACGAGACAAATTTACTTCGCGCGAGCATAAACATGAGAGAGCGCCGGGAATTTTTTAGAGCATAAAAAGTTGTTACTTTTTATTGGGTTTATCTAGAGAGTTGTTGTTGTTCTTTTTATTTGCCAATAAAAGCAGGAAGAGATTGGAACGAGTAAAACGTCCAGGCATATAAAGCCGCTTTTATTCTCCATTATTTTAGTGTCGCGAGAGCGTCTGTTGGCTGCTGCACTGCCATGCTTTGCGTTCCGATAATCTTTTCTATTACTTCTTTGAGCAGTATGCTTATTAGATACATCTGTCGGAGATAAATGTCTATTCCCGGGATAGCCATTTTGGAATCAATTACAGTCCTTGTCTCACCAGTTGCTCTCTTGTCAGCTGCTCATAATTCCTTGGCAATCTCTCAATTTATTTTTTCGAAATTTCAAAATTTATTCTTTTCTCTCTGTAAGGTTATTTTGAATTTTAACTTGTATCATCATACAAACGATTAGCAAAATGAACAGAATCAAATTAAGGTATGAACGAGTTTTTTTGTTGAAAGTATAAACTGATTTCAAAATATGTTTCGTCCAATTTGAGACAACCAAAAGAAATGAGATCATGTTTTCCTTCATCCGTGCTTTCTTGTAGACCAACTCTGCACTATTTTAGAGGTTCCGGGAGTCTAAAGTAATCCAAAGAAATCCGCGCTACGTGGCAAAAATGGTGCTCGTCGTTCTTCTTTAAGATAGCGCAGAGCACGTCAATAAATTCCAGGCAAAGTACCTCTACGTGTTAATTGTGGACTTGCAGAAGCGTGAGGGTCTTAAAATTTATGGCAGAATTGAGGCGGTAAACAATTTTGAGCGGAGCAGGCAAATTTGCTCTCGCGTGTGCTTAACAACGATTTAATGACGTCTGCGCGATGCCCTTGGCTGCTGCTGAGGCGAAACAAACCCCCGGCAGTCTCGACATAATCAGCCCCTAATATCAGAAACAAACTCACGACCAACAACACGCTGACCGACAGGACCTTATTGAATATTATTATGTGGTGTGGAGCGACCCGAGATAATGCGACAACGCCGAATTTGGACACACGCAACGTGACCAGCCCTACAAAGCAGTGGCATTCTTAGGCTAAAAATTTGAATTAAAAATTAAATGAATTAAAAATGTAGCAAAACAATGACTAAATTTTAAATAAATTTAAAAAAAAATCGGCAGGGAATATTTTCTCACGAGGAAAAAATCACATATTCTGAAAAATTTCAGTAATAATTTTTTAAATCTTGAAATCATTAAAATATTTTAAAAGATTTTAATGCAATCTTCTTATATTTACTGATTTTGTAATTTTGTAAAGCCATAGAATTTTCTCTAGCAAGAAGTTACGCCACTGACATGAGTTGCAGCTTGTAGGCAAGCCAAGTCCCTTGCTTCGCCTTTCGGGAAAATAATAATCATATTTGATGTGAATTACGAGAGGGACGTGGCGACATTATCGTTTATGGGCAGCATTAAAAAAAGTTAGCAGCGTTCGGAAAGCGGCGCTAAACTCGGTTACACGCACCATGGAGTTACTTACGCCGGTACTTGTTGGCAAGTCGGCGAATTTATGCAGTCGTTAGTTGCGACACACGCGGAATTAAATTAAAGGGGGGACAATGGCTGGCGTAATGACGACGCGGCCAATGGACCATCTCTTTAATTCTCGTTCCCTTTTCCTTTCGGCCAATTGAGAACAGGAAAAGGATGCGCAGAGTGGAGGAAGAGAAGAATGCCGAGAGGCCCGCTGGTCACCGAGAAAACGGCCAACTAGGGTCGCTTGTTCTTTCTTTTCTGTTCCGCTCCTCTTGTCTGCCTGGCGAAATATAATATGACCACTCTAGGGCAGTTTCCTCGGAGAATGCCGCCGACTTTTTCCCAGATATTAATTTCGGATTCAACGTTTTTTTTCTCAATTACGCTGCGTGACCGTTTCCTGCCTTGTGAATGGCCGCATTGCGCTTCCTGGTATAAAATATTTATTAATCAAAAAGCTCGAGTGCAAACCGAATACATTTTTTTTTACTTTTGAACTAGATAAAATAAAATTTAAAATCTGCTGAACTAAAAAATTTCACACAATATTAAATTCTCTAACGAGTAAAAATTGTAAAAAAAATTATTATTCCAATTTCTAAAAAAGAAAAAATATCTCATTTTACATTTAATAAATGTTTCATAAGTTGAATGTATTAAGAGAAAAATATGAAATGTCCAGATCCAAAATTTTTTTCTGCAACCCACGATATTCTGGCCATCTTTTAAAATTCCCACAATTCAGAAATGTTTTAAAAATGAAAAATAACTTTCAGAGATTTTTTGTTTCCAAATGGAAATGATTTAAAGCGAAATGTAATGATCAATCTATTTTCGCCAGAAACACCATTAAAGTGTGACGGGAAAAAAACAGTTGTGATTGCAAACCGTTCCAGGCAATAAACTTTTCAGCGCTGGTGAAATATGCTGAACAGCCAATTGACCTAGTTGCGGCGAATTTTTCCCTCTCTCATCTCCGTTTTATTCAATAATAATTCCCATCGAAGGAAAAATTGCTCGCAGCATCTCTGCACTGCTGCGCTGTTATTATTATTATTAAGGCGGTGGCAAAACCACTCGATATCTCTTAAGTTTCTTTTTCTCTATAGCCGCGACTCTTCCAAGTCGAATAATGCATTTATAAAATGCACACCATGTCGGCTTGGCAGGGCGGAATTACCGTGGCTTATACCCGAGCGTGGCTGTGGCTCTCATTTCATTTAGTTTTCCATCAGCGGCATGATTGATTTATTAATATGGCTGCTGCAAAAATATCAAGCCAATGTACACATACATCCACCGTCGTAAAACAAAAAATTATGAAACACCGCGTGCTGCAGCTATTGCGCGTATAAATCATTTTAGCAGTCAGCTGACTAATATGAATTGCACCCCCGGCCTTGTGCGCGCACTTCATATGCGGCGTGCATTTTGACGTCCTTGATGGAGCTTGCACGGGGTGGATATCTCTCTGCGATGGGAAATGAATCATTGCAGAATGAATTGCAAACAAGGTTTAAATCGAGGGTAGGTGCTCTGGTTGCATTTTAAGCGGCGCCAGCCCGCAAGAGCTAACATATTGACTTGATGGATTTATGGCGGAGGGAGAATAGTGTGGTTCATTAACTATATGCACTGATGAAAATTGTTTGAAGTTAGTCTAGCTAATTTTAATTTTCTCTGCTGTCTCTAGAGTTTGTGGTTCGTTAAGAGTAATTTATTACACGAATACTGTTTAAAATGCAGATTTTTTTATAACTTTTAACGATGATAATAACAATAAACGGTGATAATTAAACATATTTTATTTATTTCTGGTGTATGTATAAATGCAAAAAATGCAGATGCAAAATCGGCCAGCGTTAATATTTTTTTAATGAAGTAAAAATGATATTAGTCTGTTAGAAGTCACTCAAAAAAATAAGAACACTAATTTTTGTGTTTTTGTATTATTTTATATGTTTTACACACATTTTCAATATATATTATATTGATTATTATCAATCTTTTAAAAAAATATTATTATTTTTATTGTTTTTAATGATTGCATTTCAGAGCAAATTCATAATGTCATACAAAAAATTAAAATTTAAAAGGTTTAAATGTTACATTTTTTGAAAAAGAATTGTAAAAGCCTTTTCCAAGAAATAAAGTGCCATTGTTATTATAGCATTAAATTAGTTTGAAAAAAATGTAGCGTTTAGTTTCAATCAGTTGAAATGATTTCAATCTTGCAAGCAACAATTGTCAAATGTGCATAGCAAAACACTTTAGATCCAGAAACTCAAACTAGACAATGAAACTTTGTATTTACATTGAGGAACGTGCTTAAACAAACAAAGGCTTCGCTAATTTTGCATTATAGAGCTCAAATGTGATGCCACAGTTCAAACAAAAGACCATCAAATAATGCAAATAATGCAGTGCGCGACAAACGACATTTGATTAATAATTTCGCCTTGGAGCGAAATCAAAATAATTCATTTATATCAACAAGCTTCTGCAAATAGACCTTAATCAACTATGCACGGAGGCGCATTTATGAATTATGAAAATGCACAAAGTGAGTGGATTTCGCCGCGTGCTGCGCATACACAAGTGCAGTTCACACAATGTAATGCAATTGCCAAGCTGGCGCAGCTCATATTATTTCGCAATTTGCGACATCAAAGCAAGGAGATGCTTTTGCGATGTCAACAGAGAACAAATGATTCGCGCTGACGCTAGAAAGCTTCCTAAGGCAAGCATTATGAGAGAAGCCTTTTTCCTAGGAAACCTGTTTATTTTTATTGATATTGGTTTTCCATTACTACTTTCAAAGTTTGTTTTCTATTTCATCAGGAGAAAATACAAAAAATATTAAATTTCTCATGGAGTTTCATTTTCCACATAATGGACTGAAAGTGGGGACGTCACGGATCAATGCATTATTTTTTTCTAAGAGAGCTCAAAATTTTTTCGACCCTCAAATTGTCCATTTCACTTCTCCGCTGAAATAGCTTCATATCACGCATAATTTAACAGTTCTTTCGGTTCATCTCGGTTCCATCCCTCTTGAGAAAAAGAACAATCAATAAAGCACTCACACTTTATATATCGGCGGGGCGAAACAAATCGCACGCACGCGAAACTCCACTTTGCGAAAAACAAAACGCCCTGCCGCTTTCACCAGAGCGGCGAAGAGTGTCGTTTTTTTTGCGTCAGATATCTCTCGCGGTTATTTTTGCACAAAGGATGTGTGTGACGAACGAACAAGTCGGAATGACCACCATCAGCCGACCGACCAGTCATTCACAAAGCATTGGCCGGGTGAACGCCATTTAATGAAGCGTGCTAAGCGTCGCAGGCGCCGCAATAAATATCGTTCTCTTTTTCTGCCGGACGGCGGCGGGCGGTCTCTCTGCATGCACGCGTTTTGTGTCGCACACTCACTCTCGGCCGGGCAATATCGCAAACCGCATGACACGTTCTTATTACCTGATCGTATCGCCGGCCTAATTAATTACGCCCCCCGCTCGCTGCCCCAACGAGAGTGCAAGAGTGCAACGGGACATTTACATATTTATTGCCGCCGGTAGCAGCTAATTTTAATGGTCACACCGAACGACCGCTTCTCGTGTTCCAACTGATTAATTGTCACTCCACTCGCTACTGCAACGAGGGATTGGAGAGAAATGAACTGCTTTTTTGGCAAAGAAATTTTTAATTTTCATAACTTAAACTTTCATAACTTAAGCTAAATCGTGTTTCTTAAAACTCTCCATAACATTAATGCAATTGTAATTATTGTTAAAAAGAATGATTAAGTGTGGTAGTGTTTTTATTTTTATTTATTCATTTTTTTTTAAATAAATAAACTTTTCAACTAAACCATTAAGCAAGCAATGAAAATCATGGAAATGAAAAGATCGGGCTTTTTCCTCATTGCAGAAATTTTTTTATTAAAAAAATAGCTCTACCAGTTTCGGTCTCGGTCTGCGACTCAGCGAGCAGCGCGTTTGCTGACTAGATAAAGTATGAGCTCAAGTGGAAATGTAGAGGTTCAAATTTGGGCAGTCATTGTTGGCGTTACTTAGGCGTCAATCTGCTGTCTGAAATAAGAGAAAATGTTTTTTGAAATAATTTTTTGAAATTATTTAAATTTAAACTTTTTCTATATTTATTTTTGAAATTATTTGTCGATTCAATTTCAAGCTTGATCTCATCAAAAAGAATATCCTACCTTTAAGCTTAGGAGTATCAATAGAAATGAACATCACGCCAGTCAGTTCAGTACGGGCACATGTTGGGACGTATGGCTCAGTAAACGTAGTCGGGCATCCATCACAAGCCTTGACCACTGCTACAGCTTTGACAAAAAAATAATGCAGTTTTCAGAACAACTTATTAATTATTTAATTGAAACTTACGAATGGCAAACCGACTGTATTTCTCTCCTCCGATTTCAATCTGCTTTGGGAATGCAGTCAGGAGGTCGCCAAAATTACCTTCTTTGTCTTCAAAACCCAAGTCAATGTACACGCAAGGTCTGTTCAAGATGAATTTGGTCGCGGCGCTGATTTTTTTGCACTATATGCACAGAAAAATTCAGAATTAATTATGAAGATAAATTATTTCATCAAATGACCCTACTTTGTTGCAAGACTGCAGCTTCCAGTTCATTTTACTTGACACAATATCAAAGTCGGCGCGATCGAGGTTTGGTTGATACAGTGTTGACTCGATCCAGCCGCATTCATAGCACTCGAGGTATTTCGCAACCATGGTCCAACATTTCACACATTCATCCCCCCAAGATTTGAAGGGATCCCCATCTTCCGCCAAGGCTTGCTCCTTGTACTTCTTTTTGCTGTATAGGTTTAAAAAAATTAATCCAAACTTTGCTCTGCAAGTTAAAATAAAAAAATGTCACTCACAGCTCCACAACTTCTCTGGTCTTGTGTGTCTCACAGAGCACGCTGTTTTTTTCCGCTTGTCTTCCGCAGAGCCTGTGCCATCTCGTATAAGCTGCTTCCTTCATTGAGGTTTGTGACAATGGAATCAAAAGCCAGATAGTGCTGTAAATTAATTCATTTGACTTAACTTTTCTATTGAAAAATGTCTGCAACTATAAAAGCTTTTACGGTAAAATTTTTTTTAATTATGGAAAAGAAACAAACCCCTTCCATGAGAAGCAACTGCAGAAGAAAAACCCAGGTATTAGGAACACAATACCTGTATCGAATGTACTTGGGCACTTTGGGGGTCACGCCAAAGGTCAAATAGTTGGCAGCTTTTTCAAACAATCGGCCTCTTATCTTAACAGCTGTAATTATTTCATGATTTTCATGTTCAAAAAACCCAAAAATGTGTTTATTTTACGTTCAAGTTTTTCCACTATTAAGGAGCACTTCTTCAGCTGTGGCAGAAACTCCACGCTCACTACAAAAACAATCAATGTTAGTTAAACGATTGCTGGTAAATGCGAAATTTGGAAATGTTCACCCTCTTTCCTATCTCCAATCTTGACCAAGGATTTACTGAACGTCCGTCTTTGTGCTTCCTCAGTTCTGCCCACAAGGTGGCATCCACCTCCCAAATTGCTTTTCCTTCCTTTATCAAGCTCTTGGCTAAATTGATTTTTGTTGTTGTTAAAATTAATTTTCTTGGTTCATTCGTATTTTATTGCAGTAATTTAAAAAAAAAAAATACATTTATTCAAAAGAAGAACACACACATGAAAAAATGCAGAGATTTTTAGCATAAATGGAAATAAAACTCAAATAACTAATTAGTGCTATTGAAAAATGATTTTCAAAATTTCTGAAATTCATTGTTAACTTGCCTGTAGTGGCGTGTTTGTTCCAAATCTGGCTTCTCCCTATGTCGAGCGCAAGTTTTCTTGACAGATCGGCTTCTTCTTTGGCAAATTTTCGCCTAACATTTGAGACGCTCTGGGGATTTTGGACCCATTTGGCAAGGGAAGTTGTGGAGGTTGCGTATTGCCTTAAAATCATGACCTTACATTATTACCCAGTCGTAAAAAAATACTAGTAATATATTCAATGTTCAGAATTCACATCAGTCAAGGAAAAGGATAATTATTATATTAAGGATGTAAATCTATGAATAATGTAAGAGTAAAGGAGGTTTCTTAAATAAACAATACAATTATTATTTTGCTTCTTGAGTGAGGAGCCACATACAAAAAAAATCTCGCTTGGTGCGATTTCCACGACTTGCATCGTCTGCACCTACAAAAAAGCCGAGAACGGGCGGAACCGGCGCGCTCTCGCCCTCTCTCAAGCTTATTTTCGTAAAAGATGACAACCTGAACAGCGCTTTACCAAAATTCTGCGTTTTTTTCCGTTCAGCTTTTATTCCTTTCAATCGGTTAAATTAATAAAAACATTTATTATTTTTAACTTGACAAAAATTATATGCAAAATGATCAGCTCAAAGAGATGAGTCCCCGAGCCAGTTGAGCTTATTTTAAAGTCACAGGAAGCGGGAAAAGAAATAATTCTTGGAAACATACACTATATTTCCTAATTAATTTCAAATCAATTATTTGAGCAAAATACATACGAGCACACAATAATGTATGCAAAGGCGGAAATGCAAATTTCAGAATAATGTACGCCAACTTTTTTTTCTTGTTTATCCGTCTTGGGAAAGACACCAGCGGTAGCAGACGGGCCTGCTAAATCACAAGGGCCGATAACTCTGATCCTCCCCTTTCGGGGCCGATAACACGGTGACCTTGGGACTCACTGGGCCAGGGAAAAAGGCGTGAAGGATGGGGTTTGGTTGTTGGGAATTTCAAGGATGAGGAAGGTGAGCGGCTGCGGCCTATGAATGGGAACTATCCCGGCATTTGCCTGGAATGCCTGATGGAAACCGCAGAAAACACGACAGCATAGCCGAAATTGCAGAATTTAGGAGGAAATGCCTGCAATTCCTCCTAAATCTGCCGGTCGCAGTGATCAATACACCTCCTATGATTTCCTGAAGTCTTGAGAACTAACCAGCCAGAAAAAGAATTTAAGCCCTGGCCCCAGCCAGGATAGAACCCAATGACTCAAATTATCAGCCAAGCGCACTAACCACTGTGCCACACAGTCAGCAATAACTTTTATTGCTAATTGTAATTACGCGTTTTATGGGTGCGCGATCTTGGCTTACGCAGCCACCCAAAAGCTGCCCACGGGGGCCGCGGCCCAGCAGGCTGTTGCCCCGTGCGCCTGAGCCCTTGAACTCAAAGTGCAAACATCTAGAAAATCTAAATCAAAAAACTTCTTTACGTTACCGGTGCTTTTGCCTTCAAGCGACGACTTTCCTTGTTCCCCATTGGCCATTGCAAATTCTCAGTTTTCAAAATATTCAAAACGCGTAAACGCCGTTAAAAATTTGGGCAACAAAGAACATCAATTCAAATTTTGTCATTGTTGCAAATCTGACTTTTGAAGAGTAAACACACAAAAAAATGTTTCATTTATTATTCTTGATTGTTGGGTCATGCAATGAAGAACAACAAGGAAATATAATATGTATATTTTTATATCACTTGCAGAGGGTGCAGATTTGAAGTGGATAATGAATGACAAAATATTATTCGAAAAAAATTCTTTTCGAATGACGAAGGCGGAATAAATTAAATTTTAACAACTTAATATCCCAATTGAATATGTTATGGTAAAATTGTACATAATTTGTTGAAAAGAAGAGCTGGTGAGATTGAAATAACATTTAAAGAGTCTGTTTAGATTAAAGTATATTTTCAAAGAAATAATATATGGATCTAAAAATTATGAATATCCCGATTTTGAAGAAATACTCGGTTATCTCTGTTGTTAGAGCGTAAATCAAAGTGTTAGAAAAATGATTGCATTTGACGCTGCTAAAATTTTATTGCACAAATAAATAAGAGTTAAGTTACAATTTAGTAATAAAAATTAATTATATAAAATAAAATAATTTTGGTCAAGGTCGTTTAATAAGTATTCAGAACTTAATTGTTCTCATCTACACCCTCTTTATAAAATTTGTGTTTATTAAAAATTTGATTCTTCCCATTTAATTCTTTATGAATTCCTCCCACTTAGTTTTAGTTCGGACACGACAAACCCCTAGGTTTTTAAAGTACCGCTGGTCGCCTTTTGGGGCTCAGTTGTCCTTTATCTTTTCTTTTTTTCTTTGCAACGAAGTTCACCCGGTTTAAATTTTTCATGACTAATAACATTATAAATGTTAAAAATTTTTGCTTATTGCGCTGTAGAACATAATTAATTTCAATATCGGTGGCCGGTGCCTGTGCAGTTAATGCCTTCGTCTGGAATCCAAAATATTTGTCAAGCCCCGAAAATTTCCACCAAAATGAGTGCACCATGGAGAGTAGAGGGTTATTAATTTTGCTTGCGAATGGAATGATCGGAAGAAAAAGTCTTAACTTTCTTCAATTTATTCATGCGAATGGAATTTCAGCTCTAGACGAGAGTGGTGTGTGCGCGAGCGCCGATTCCCCATCAAAGTTTTGAGAGCAAACAAGAAAATCTATTTTGGCGGGGCGTCTATACTTCACGACCGATTAAATCGTGGCCGCTTCTCTTTTCCTTCAAAAGAGCGAGCAAGGGAAAATAAATTTCGAGGGAATTATTCCGGCGGAGTGCGGCACAAAAACAGGATCATCTTCTCTCTCATGCGCCGACAATCGTGTGCGTTCATTTGAATACTCTCTCGTTGACGCGAGCGAGAGACGAACATCACACACACGAGATTTCCTATCACGGAATAATGAGGGTGGTGCGTGCCTGCAATTTATGAGGCCGCTGGAAATGATCATCTCGTCGAGAACGACGTCGTTTGTGGAATCGTCTCGCTGAAAAGTTGCTCCAATCTGCAGCCGCCGAAGATGAGGCTAAAAGGTTGTCTTCCTCTCTGCCGAATAAATCAAACTCCTCCCCTGCTCGCTCGGCCACCCTCCTTCGGTAATGGCCCATTATTGATTTTAACAATCAAACCCATCCATGCGCCAAAATCATGTTTTGACCGCCGCCTTTGACCTTTCGCAGTTGGGAATGCGGAGAATTCGTGCGAGTGGTATGCATCCCGCGTAGTCTACCGGACGACCAGGTTGCATACCCGCTGACCCCGTTGCCGCTCTGCCGCGATCGGATGAACCAGATGCAAATTTAGATGCCGTGGTTTTAGCGGACGGCACGATGAATATTGCGGACATGCACGGCTGCTTGTTTGTTCTGCCCAGAATACCAAACTATTTGAATTTAAAGCTCCGATGTTTGGGTTCATCAAAATGATTTCATTTCCACTGGAAGCGCTCAATAATCAAAATCACTCTGCTTGAATTTCTCGAATGAGAGAAATAAAAAATTCAGGATAAATCAAACTTCAAACAGCAATTAAGTTTGGCTTGTTAATAAATAGCTTTTTTGAACAAAACAGGTGACTAATATTAATATCTGAAATTAATATAATTAAATCTTAATAATAAATTATAATGATCATATTATCGATATTATTTTTTGACCTAATAACTAATTTATATTGAAATTTCTCGTCCCAATTCTCCTTGGCTCTTTGCAAAGACTTTGTAGGAGGCGGCATATGAATTAAATTAGCCAGTGTGCATCTCTGTCCTGGCCGTCTCCGCAAAGTTGGACTCAATTTGCGCGCCAATTTCGCCGTCCCAGTCATGGGGATGCAATTTACTCGGAGCGCAGAGAGACGAGACAGGCAGCTCGCAAAAATTGAGTTATATAGTTAGTTAGCGTCAACGCCCTCGCAAGGCACATCCATCAGGGATCGATGCATTGGTATTTCGCTCGTCCATCCCGCACGTCAACCACCGGCCTAATTGAGGCGTGCTGATGTGTATTAAATGAGTGCGAGGGCGTGCGATATGATGCCGGCAATAACACACACACAGTTTGCCACTCAAAAGGGCCACTTGAGTGAGTGCGTTTAATTTCTGACACCACCAACCCCTTCGGCGACCGTTCCGTCTTAATTATCTAGGCGAAACAAGCGGATTGCTATGGCAATAATTACTGATTCTGGCAAACTCGTATTTTTAAAAGGACGATACTGATGCTGGATCAAATATTTCATAATATTTATAGCAAAAATATGATAATTGAAATTTATACTGCTTTTTACTTCATATTTGGTAAGAAATTATGCTTACATCAAATAACTAATTAAAGTATTGGCATATTTATTATTTATATTTAAAATTTAGATAAAATTACAAGATTCCTTTTAGTTTCAATAAGCACCGTTGATTATTCAGCACAAATTGCCTGCTCTGTGACTATGTGGAATGCAAATAATTTCTTTGAATACATATAAATCGCATCTTGATTGGAACCACCCTAAATCTTCATGGAAGAAGTCACTGGGGTGACTAGCTTCGGTGGTATTTAAGCCAGCTGGTCTCTGCGGGGCCGAAATATAATGGAGATATAGATGGACTCTCAATATGAACGGCACACGCTCCAATGAGTTATAATCTGGCGCTAATTCTGCGCAATCACACGGTTCCATTATTAACGGCTGCTGCTGGAGAACGTGCGGTAATAAAATTAAAACTCTCAACCCCAGGGAGCTCGCGGCGGCCGATATGGAGGCACGACGGCGAACGGGGGCTGATTAAGTCTGAAAAAGTGCTCTCATAATTCAGCTCGCGTATAATTATTGCTGGGCCGGAACAAAAGAGGCTGCCCGTCTTTCTCCCTCCATATTGTGATATTAAAAAAGAGGGTCTCATTATTGAATTACATCGTATTTTAATGAAAGTTTAATTAAAATCTTTGTTATTCTTTAATTAGCTTTTGGACAAAAACAGCACGAGAGCGGCGGATGACATTTCGACGGGCACGTTTTCGCCGGCAGGAAAAGCGAGCAAGACGACGTGCATGTGCCCCTCTGCCCTGTGAGCGAGCATCGACGTGGCTTTTCTGGCTTTCCCGCCTCTCTTCTTTTTCTCTCGCTCTGGAAATATCCATTAAGAAAAACGTCGTACGCCGCCACTCAAAATCAGCAGACGGCTCCGGCATTCTCTGTGAAACACAATGTTTGCCTTTCATAAACTGAATTGGGAGTCTGGATCAAAAATGGTTTGTGTGTACCACGAGGGGGATGCGCTCTCGTCGTATTTTTTTCTATTTTCTCCGCTCCATTATCAGAAAACGAGGATATCATTTCCAGCAATTTGATTAAGGCCCGCCGAAAAGGGATGGGAGAGCAAAGTGATGCGTTCACTTCGCTAATTAAAATCTTTCCGCCTCTTTCGACCAACCGAAAATTTTTGCAGACCAGGTTTTAGAGAGGGTCTCTCAAAATCAAAGGACGTTGAGAAAAAGTGAATTATATCAGTGACCACTGGGTCAGTGTTCGAGCAATTGGGTTTTCTTTCACCTTTCTGATGGCGTTAAAAGTTTGTCAAAGGGGTTGCAAAATCTAATTCAAACTTTCGTTACGAGGCGATGGCAGTCAATTTGCCGGCAGGTTTGCCCTTCGACGCCCGAGTAAGCAAAGTTCGCTTCATTTAGTCTTCCCGTCGGCTTGGAAAGATGAACAGCCAAACTCAATTGTGGCAAAGAGGTTCTTGAATGTGAATTGCGTGTCACACAAAAACAGACGCCGTTCGAAAATTTGATGCTCTTTTATAAACCTATAATTTTGAAAGTTTTCCTCACTGAGTTGACTGATTATTGAATATTTCCGTGTTTTATTTTGGTGTTGAAATTTAAAAAAAAAATATGATCTTAATTTAATCAAATGCAATTTTCAACATTAAAAATAATTAATAATGCATTTTTATTTGAAATTTATTTGATTCTGTTTGAAAAAAGCGTGTATTTATCACATTTTGCAAATGCTGATGGGGGTGGAAACTTCAAGCAACTAAAAAAGAACAAAAGACAGGAAGCTTTCATAGACATTAAGCAACCGTCAGTCTATGTGCTTACGCTGCGTTTGAAACGGCACAAAATCCGCTCCGTCTCGGAAAAAGAGAAAAGCGGATTTCGTGCCACATGTCGCATAAAAATAATAATTGCTTCGGTGTGCACGCCAATAAAATTGCATGATCTTCGATTTTTCTCTCTGTGACAAGCAGAACTAGACTTTTCGCAATGGAGCCGCTGAGAGTTTTCTGTGCCACGTTCTGTACACACAACAAGTTTCAAGAATGACGCGTAGAAGGGGACAAATCAATTAGCTTTGAACTTTTACCCGGTCATGTTGCGAAAGTTGACAAAGTTTGAAATATACACAAGATGATAAATAACGAGGCTTCCAACACAAGGATAGGGGTGACACTGTATTCCTTACATTAGATTTTTAAATTAAAAGATAATCGTGCCATTCTATTATGAACTCCCAAAAGATAAGTAAAAAAACCCTGAAAATTACTGAAGATCAAAAATTTTAATCAGCTTATTTGCTATATTTAATTTCTAAAAAAAAATTACATTTCCATTGTGATATTTTTTCCATTAATGCATCAATAGTTTAGAAAAAATCTTGAGGCGAGATGTTTTTGAGAAAAGCAGGTAATATATAGATTTTTGAGATCCAATCACGCACAGCTCAGCCTGCGTTTTTCCCCATACGTATTATGGTAGCTGCAAAAAGGAATTGTAGGTTTTGTGAGCAATCGTCTCCTTTTCATCTGGAGCAAGTTGTGTGCAATATTGCTGCGATAAATGGATGAGAACATCGCGTATGTTGTTGTCAAGGACTATCACTTTGCTCGGTGCCGTGTGTATTTGCAGCGAGAGTTGATCATTTCTCCAACTCTCGCCGCACAAAAAAATGTTCCAATCATCCCTTCGAGAGCGCCAATTGGCAGACGTAAAAGCCGAAACTTCTTAAGTAACCGCAGGCTTCAAATGTTGGGAAAAGAATAAGTTGTGTATTCTATAATACAAATAATGTAGATTTTGATTTATCTTATTTAATTTAAAAAAAAAAAAATATTTATTTTACTTATTATAAATTAAAAAAAAAAATATTTGAATAAATTTCCACGTGTTTTTCGTAAACAAGCGCGGTCTTTTTTACCACAAGGAAAAATATTTTTTTGTCGCCCGCTATTTCAAATTTGGAGAAAGTTGCGTTCGTCGCATTTGCAGCTCGAGGGAGGAAACTAATTTCATTTTTATTCAGCGCTGGGGCAAAATTAATCCTTTTGTGCAGAAATGTGTCTGCATAATACAAGCTCAAGTGGCAGCGAGGGCGCGTTATTATTTTTGCCTGAGTAGCAAGCGCCAGTTCATTATTGTGTGCGTGTTGCTTTTTTCGCAGCATACTCAGCAGCTAAAGTCCTTCCCTCTCACTGGAGGAGGCTAATTAAAAATTCAGCGACAAGATCAGAGGATGCGATAAGACCCCATTGCGCCGACGCTGCCTGCTGGGGCTTAATGACGAATGCACATACAGCCCAAGTAATAAGCATGTGCACACACTCTTTGTGTTGAGCTGCAAATTACACACTCGCCAATTACACTGTGCACCATAAGCCGCCAGCTAATTACTCAAATGCGCGAATTGCTCCGCGTGCTATTTTTCTTTTAATGTTTTCGCTCGCTGCTCATCTTGGCTCCAAAAGAAAGGCAAGGTTGTGAGTTGTCTCTCTTTTTCCAGCTGCCGCACGTCAGTCGTCGCGCGTTTTATTACACATAATGTCTCTTTTCAGCTCGAGATGTTTCACTTTGCTCGTGTTAAAGCAAATTCGTCTGCGTGCTGGCACTCAAAGAGAAGTTTCGCAAATTTTGTTTCTCCAAAAAGAATGGCAGACGGTGATAAAATTTTATGTTGCCATTCAAAGAGTTTCTATTTTTGGTTAACTTAACTTCGACCTTTTGTATTTTTTAAAATCACTCTAGAGAAAATTTATTATTTTCTTTATAATTTTTTACTTATTTGGTTTGGAAAGGGAAGATACTGATTTAATTTGACAATATTTTACCGCTAAAGCAATTCATCGGATTTATCAATATTTTTCTGTAATTTCCATGTGAATCTGAAACTAAAACTACCACTAAGGAATTACAGAGAATTTTAAGAAATGTCAAGTCATTTTCTCAAGTCATGTCTCTTCTCTATTCTTTTTATAAATTTTAACGTAATTTTTTTAATATGCTCGGTTTCTTGCTTAATGAATAATGATGCTAGTCTTTGAAGTTAAAAAATTATACAAAATAATTTGTAAAATCACTTATATCTATTACAGATTTTGACACTTTGCCGTAGTTAGATGAGACAATTTAATATGAATATATTGACGAATAATAATTTTGTAGCTGTTAAATAAAATATTTTTATTTGATCATTTTTATAATCACAATCTCGTATTTCACGATTTATTTACAAATCGAGTCGGAAAGCATAATAGAATAACAAGACAAACAGCGGATACACAAAAATCAATTTTGCTGAGAGGCTCCAGGTGCTTTTTATTGTGCCAATAGCAAATACATGTAAAACAAAAGCGACGTCAGAGCAAAAGCTCCTGAACCAAGTTGCGCAAGGAAAACACTCGGCAACTTTTTACACTTATTTACAAACAACGCTAAATAACTCGTAGCTCAGTTATGCAAATCATTTGTGCGCCGTGGAGCAGAGATAAACTGCGAGAGAGCAGAAAACCAATTATCCTCATCTCGCAAGTCGGCGGAATATTTGGCCCACGGCCCAGGAATTTAATTAACAGGCCACGCAAGAGATCAGCCGGCGGTGGGAGATGTGGCGCAGTGTAATTGATGCCTGCTCGTTAAAAGATTACAAAAAAGCCAACGGTTAGATTTATTCGCAAGACATGTATATTGATATACCATTTGGCAATCACTGCGTAAACACATTGCAAATTATACGCGTTATTCATCACAAACACTGCGATTGAAAACCGCCAAATTAATTGGTCGTCAAACAAATAAACTTGATTGTGCCAATAGAAGATGTTAATTAAATATTTTCTAATCGTACCCAATTAGCCCTTTATTTCTAACCAAAATAATATTCCACATCAAAATGAAACTAATTGAATGCAAACTTGACCACCAAGCGCCATCAACTAGTTTTTTGTAATTATGCTCAATTTATCACAGGTAACAAATATTTTATTTCGACCCATGCATCACGTTTTGCCTCAAATGCAATTTGCTCCACTATGTGTTGACTCGTTGTTGATGATAAGCTCGCATCATAATGGCGTTTGACGCAGAAAATGAAAACTGAAGCGATTGACTCTATATGAGCCAACGTCCAGTTTGTTTGACAAGCGAAAGTGTTTTGCTGCCACGAAATTATTACACGGCTTGTTTGCGTCGATGAAATTTCTCATCAAGTCATCCGTCAATTCGGCGGTCCAAAATTACGTTAAGCTTTCTATTTTGAACAAATTTTGTACTCGAATTATATTTTCATACAAAATAAATCAACAATTGATCACAATTATGTTAATCGCTCTGCAATGTTAATCTGCAAGAGGTGGCTTTAATTTATAGATGTAGCGACGCGAGTTTTATCAAAAGGAAAAGCGGCAGACAGGTATATAATTTCCTGTCGAGTCTCATGTTAGTGAAGGCTTTCAATCAAATAGTGCACTCCACGGGTGCAATTTCATGAGTACTGCTCTGTGCATTGTTATCCTGCCTGGTGCATCTATACAATTTTGCCTACGAAGGGAACCAGATTGGGATTCATACTGGCCTTAATAATAAATTAAATTTGTTAAATTCTTTTGAAAATATACATAATTTAAAAACACTTTTTTTATATTTATAATAAATTGATTGATATCATTTCATAAATTTTGCAGGGAAGAAAACTTTTCATTGAGCTATCAATTATTGTTAATATAAATTGGCAAATGTATTCAAATTTCAAATTGTGCACTTTCAACAACTTTATTTCACTTTTTCTTCTAAAAAAAACTATGAAACCTAAATCTACAGTTGCAAAGTAATATAAAATATCAATAAAATCTATGAAAATTTAAAGAATTATCTATAAACTATTTTTGAGAATGTAAAAGAGAGGTCACTTTCATCCGTCCGACTCCCTGGCTTTAGGGCAATTCACCTGCTATTACAATTCTGCTTATGCGGTTGGCTTAAATCACTCCCGTGTATTACGTTGAGCTGCTTGACTACCAAGATTAGTGCTTGCATACAATTCACTGTGTAGGATCCGTGCAGAGAGGTTAACGTGACCGCGATTATCCTCGAACAGATTCACCCGAGTGCATCCTGCATCGCAAGATCTATACGTTCGGAACAAGAAGTGCGCATAATATTAGGAACATAAATCATATCGGACAACTTGGCGCTTTTTCATAATATTGCCTTCGGTGATAGCTTTCCAACTGGTGGTGCTTTGGAAAATCGATATGGCCCCGTGCGAGAGGTTGAAAAACGAGCGAATCTTTGGAAAGTAAAAAAGAGCGAATTTCACCGCCACCGCGAACAGGCGCTCGTTGAGGATCTCCTGGGGCCCTTTCCATGCTGATTAGCACTGGTTTTATTGGTTCAATTATTAAATTTTATCCCGTTGGTTGCGTCGTGCATCCCCGAGGGTGGATTTGAAATACAGAGGCAGCTTAAATGCATTACGGTTCCCCATTCATACATGGTGGGCGGCACCAGTGCGCCCCTCGAGGATCGGTAAAAGATTCATGCAACACGCCGAGCCCTTGCCGCTGAAATATAAATTCTGATTTTGGCCACGCATGCAAACGCGATTGTGTGTGGGAATGCCCCATTGCAATTTATTTATGTGGAAGGGAAATATTTAGAAATCGAGAACAATGCGATGAATCCACAATGTTTGAGAGTAATAATTTGGAAAAAACCTGCCACAAAAATATTGTTCAGAATATTTTTTGGAAAAATCATTCACAATTGAAAGGATTAATTAAATATTGCTTTCATCGTATGTTTTAATTGGCGAGGGGGATCAAATTTTAGATGTAGAATCTATTGCAATATATCTGGATAGAGAATAGGGAGGCTAAAAAAAGATCCAATATTTTGATATTGATAAAAATATGGCTGGAAAAGATTTAAAATTATGTTTGCTTTTAATTATGTCCAGTTTGCGTGTTGTTATTTTTAAAAATTTTATTTTATTCAGGGTTTATTAAAAAAGGGTTATTATAATAACTCGTCATGAAATAGCGAAACATTATTTTTTCATTAAATATCTAACAAAACAAGCAGAGTTGTTAAAAAAAGTGTAAGACTGCCAGTTTCAACTTCGAAACATATTTCCAACTTGAAATAACTTTTGCATCTCTGTTAATTACAAAGCTTAGATGGAATAATTATCAAATAAATATACTGACTGAATCTCGTGCTTCATGCACAGGAAGATCTTGGGGAGCAAATAAATGATGTCCCATTTATCCTGGTAGCAACGGCTTCCTGGAGGCTATTCAAAATATGAATATATTTATTTGCTTTATTGTTAGAGAACTTAGAGACTAATGCACACTGCAGCAGCAGGAGTTTCGCGTGCGCTGTTTGTTTATATGTTTGTTTGCTGACTCGCCACGCAAAGTGGAGGCTGCTGTTCTGTGTGAATGTTTGTGCTTGCTATGCATTGTGCATTGTTCTGCTCAAGAACTCCTCTCGGAATTATCAGAACAAATAGTGGCAGGGTACATCAGATCGAATTAGTGGAGCTATGATGGTGCCCTTTAACGGTCATAATAGAGAGAATATGTCATTTTTAGAAAAATTTATATGTTACACAGTTTTTCATGATACAAAGATTTATTTTTATTAAAAATGCTGCACGACAAAAAAAAAGAAGTTTTGTAGAATAACAACTTGATGGTGTTTCCTGTTCCCTTCATTGACTGCATAATTTGTGAAAATATTGAGACGTGTGGGAAGCTTTATTTTAAATAAAAAAAGTTATTTCCTTGATTTAGATGCAGAACATAAAAATGATTTCCTTTTAAAAATTCAGCAAGGAGGAAAGTGTTATAGAGTTTCAATTTATTTATTAGTCTATCGTAAAACTTTTTATTTCATTTTTCAAAAAACCAAAATTTCCTACAACTTTTCCCGACAAGTACAAAAATAGAAGCGTAAAAGGTTTGGCATACCAATTTTAGGCACATATTTTTAGTGAATGGTTAATTGAAACCTTCCAAATATTGTCGAAAAGCAAATAAATGATTCAATATTTAAGTAAGCAGTAAAAATGTAACTATTTAAAAAGTTGGCATAAAGGATTTTCAAAAATTTTCCTTATAAGTTTGATTTAATATATTTCCTTATCTCTATATTTGTTTTCAAATTTCAATTCAAGTTGCCGTGAAAGTAATCTTCATATTTCGTTTGATCCAAAAAGCAAATTTGGTTCCTTAAGAAAGATGAATAAAGATTAAATCCCCCTTGGAAACCGAATTGCATCCCCTTTCCCAGAATGCCTAATCTTTTCCGCCAACCTGCGTACTAGAGGGATCCAGAAGAAATGAGTAGTCCGCCCAGCTAGCCTTCCGCTGGACCGACCACACTTTCATCCCCGGAGCACATGCAGAAAAATAGCCGGGACTCATAAATGATGTATTGCCGGCGAGAGACTGACCGACATAAATCTTGGCCGGCTTCTTTTATTCAGCTGTTGTGTATGACAAAGAGAGGAAGCCCAAGGTGATATCAGCCGATTATTGCATCTCGCACAGATATCGTTTGTCTTTCTCCCTTGTATGAGAGGTGACTTTCAAGTGGCGCGCAAAACGCGCCCCTCGTCAGATCGCCGCTTTTTCATTTTATTTCTCAACTCGCCCGCTGTTCCCTATTGTATTCTCAGTTTTTTGCGCTGGCCGTTCTCCAAGCAGCGAGAGAAAAAGAAGGAAAAGGGAAAGGTGGACTGGTCGCCGGTGATTTATGGCCAAATTATCGACGGTGATGGCCGGAATTTAAGTTGCCTTGGTGAAATATGGCTGATCCCTTGTCAAAGGAATGCATGCTGGAGAAAAATTCTGAATGGATTCTAAAAAGCAAATCTCTGCAATTTCAATAAAACCGCTTAATTAAGCATCGGCTTTTTTCTATTACTTTATTTGGAAAAAAGTGAGTTGTTTTGGCAGGAATCTTTTTCATTTGACAGCTCACGCCCTATTTTTTCCGCGGATAATTTATCAAACTTTTTCAATTTGTCACACGGAGATCGCGAGCGCAGTGTGTCGCAGTAGCACATGCCACGAGCTTAGTACGGCAGAAGCAAGTGAAATTGCAGCAGAAATGCCCTGCGCGTGAAAAGAGAGTATAAATGCTGAGTTTGACAAACAAGGCCGGCGTTCTACATGACACTTTCAATATTATTGGCCAATCCAGCAGATATTCTGTCAGCGTGTCGCTCGCACCGAAAAAGCGCAGGCCGGGAAAGCGGAAATCGATCCAATTTATTTCGCACACTCCGGCCAGGTTCACCACGCGTTCTCCCAGAAAAACGAACGAAAGAAAAAGGCGTCATCATTGCGCCGAGTCCTTTCTGCATGAGCGAAAGTGTGTGCTCTTCTACTCCTCCGTTTCGGCCACATTCTCTTGTAAAAGATCACACGCGCCAACACACGTCTTGTCCTAAATTCATATTTTTTTTCTGCAACCACGATATTCTTTTTTTTTTAGAGTATGGTACTTTAGTCATCCCTGTTACAAGAAACTGCAAGATATCACTAAGAAAGTAAGGGAATTATAAGTTTTTAGAATTGCCACAAACTTTAAGTTACATTTGGTTTATTCACTCATTTTTTACTAATCTATAACATATTATTCAAATATGCAATAAAAGTGAATAATACTTACCCAGGCCTACAGATATATTTATGTTTTTAAAAACATGTTACAATGGCATTAAGTTAATAATCTAATTAATGTACTGGAAAGTTTTATATTTATGTAATAAAATTTAGCTGCATCAAGTTTCTCTCTAATAATTTTTTTTTATATAAAAGTTGATTTATAATTTTTTTTTGTTAACATTAAAAAATTTAAGAATTAATTAATATCAGCGTGATTTCAATTTAATTTTTTTTAAATATATCCAAGACGTGTAAATAACAATTAATATACGTAACACAGATCTAAAGCATATTTTAATAACTGAAGTGTAGTCATTTACAGAAAAGAACATTGATGTCTCATTCTCAGTATTGTTATAGTAATTAAATTATTTAAATTATGCATTCATAGAAAAATCTTCAATATTGCATCAATCCTTCCATTTTATTTGATATGATTTTGTATAAATGGACTTAAATTTGTCACGAATACAGGAATGGTGTCCAGATTTGGAGGAGCAAATTTTTTCGGGAAATGCGCGCGCTGTAGTCGGCTGTCTAAAGTAATCCACTCTAAATCATATTTTTTGAAGCGCGGAAAAAGGAGCTCGGAGAGAGGAAGAAGAAAGGGAAACTGCGGGGCCCTAATATTTTATGTATGCGGCAGGATTAGACTGAATAAATCCATCTATAGATCCATCTCCAGTGTGAAAATAATCCTTGATCTGTAATATATGCATGGCGCATTGATATCTCTATTTTGTGTGGACGACGACGGCGGCGGAATTTCCTTCCTGCTCTCGTTTGGTCATCAAGCGTGGCAATATCGCTCCCCAAAATCGATTCTCTACTTTTGCCTGGAAATGCTTTTAGCCGAGTTATTTTTTATTCAAATTCGACTCGTCTGTCGTGGAGTCGCCGTCTCTCAGTAACAAATAAGAATGGGTCATGCTAGATTTCATATAAAATTTAAATTAGCTCTCTCGCCGTCGTGGCAGCGCAAGAAGTGCTCCTGCCTTTTTATTCTTTCCAACACACACAACGTTTCTCGCCCGAGCATTTCTTTACGACGCTAATAATTTGTAGCCTTGGAACTACCATTTCCTCGCCCTGTCTGTTCTACTCCAATTTGGAGGGAAATGTTTTATTCGCGGTGCTTCGACAATTTATTTATTTGACTACTTTTTCCTCTTCCCTTTCATAAACTCAGCTTGATCGTAAAGTTCGAAATGGACGTCCTGCTTGTATTATTTTTTCTATCAGCCCAGCTAAGTGGAAATGCAAAAGAAATTGAATAATATATTGACTTGACAACTCAGGTCTTTGAATATTTACGGTTCCACAAGGACGAAGTAAATATTTAATTTCTTATTCCGTTTGAAACTTTGCCACAGGGAGAAGTTGTAAAAAATAATTTCAACGGAGTAAAGACAAGAAAAGATCTAAAATATTTAAAATTTAGTTAAATTTGCTGCGAATTTGATAACATATAGTTTTTTCATTAATTAACTTCATTGATTTCAAAAATTTTTCCCGAAGAAATAGGCATAGGGCATAGTTATAGTAATGCCAAAACATTATTAATAATTTATTATGCACCAAAACAAATGTGCTCACGAAGTCACATAACTTTTTTAATCAATCAGTTAGTTATCTTCATACAAAACACCATAACAAAAAACAGCAGGCCAACTCATTTTATTCGGATGATGGAGCACCTTTATCGCCATAATTCATCGACGGCCTGCTCCATCGCATCGCCATAAATATGTGCGCAATAAATAACCCCAATGTACGCCGGGCTTTCGCTTGCGCACACACATTCGGAATTATTCCGACTTTTACAATATGCAGCGAAGAGTTGGACAAAAGCGGAGACTACATTATTCAGCGCGACGAAATTCTATTGCGAATCGGCGAGATTACAATTGCAAATTATGCACGTTTGCCGGGCGTTTTAATTCAATTAGGTCTGCGGTCGAGATGAATTGGCATTAATACATCTGAGCGAGAATTCATTGTGCAGGCACCTGGGCATCAAAGTTTGCACTCGGATCCAATTAAACCGGCACTGATTAGCTACTCGGCTCTTACTTCATGAATCATGCACTCACTACTCGCTGCCGTGTGCATCAATTCCATCCGTACCACACACATCTATCATGTCTGCGGGGTTATCGAGAACTGCGCTCTGCATATTATTAATTGTAGAGTTCCAAAGGCGGCCGAGACAATAATGTTGGTTATTGTACTACTTTGGTGTTTGTGCTGTGTTTGAAAGCCACACCGCGAGACTCAAAGCGAAAGCAATTAACTTAGTTTGGATATGCTTTGGAATAGTTTGCAATGATGATATCTTAGAATGCAATTCACATTTTAAGAAGTAAAAAAATAATTAGCTAGATGACCAAATTAATATATTATTGTGGTTTATTCTACACAAATCAAATGAAAATGAAAGAGCATAAAATATTTTTTATAAATTTATTTTAATTTCTTCTAAAACATGAAAATATAAAATATTTGAAATCAAATATTGTTTCTTCTAAAATAAAAAATAATATGCAAAAAATGGATTTTTTTTTAAAAATATTTTTCTTATTAAAAGTATTTTTAAGTAATACACAATTTGGTCAATTTGAATTACACAGGGTACTAATAGGGATCAATGCTAGAGATTCAACATTCAAAGTAATTTTTAATTGCTTGTTAGCAATTAAAATCAAAAATAAATAAACACATTAAAACATTGTTTTAATTTAATTGGGTTTTTTGTAATTAAAAATCAAATTTTTGTAATTATTGTTCCGTTTGGTACCGCATTGATGAAATTATGGTGTGCTGTTGTTATTAAATCTCTGCCTATGAAATTAAAGCATGAAACAACAAACGCAAAGGCTCTTTATTATATTATTTATCCTTTTATCGGCTCGCGGGCAGCATTAAAGAGGCGAGAAAAAGGTCGCGAATTAGCTCGCAAACTCAGCGGTGCATTTCACGAAGCAATTATTACCCTTGAGTGGAGCAAAAACTTTAAAAGAAAAGCCGCTCAGACTGACCTGCGAGTTCTTGATTGCGAGACTAAATTCGCGTGGCTTCTGCTGTTAAAGTACAAGACCGACGATTTTAACGTACAGTAGAGCCGTCGGGCGTGTTTATACGTTTTTGTTTTTCAATTCCCTTTCTAGCTCGGTCCGAGTACAAATTTAATGCGATATTTAGCGTAATCTCGTAATCCCTTAATCCGTAGTGAAAAGCGGCTCCACTACAAGCGCTCAAAACTCCCTTTTGCCAAAATCGCGCGGGGCGAGAAAGGGTTTCCTTTGCTGCCTGTATGGGTGCGTGTTTATTTTAATTAAAGTAATAGGCACGCTGGCGGCCTATCACTTTTGAGATCGGCACCGATAATTAAAAATAGCCACGGGTGTGTAACTAAACGCAGTGTAGCAACAGCCACCTCAGAACTCGAGGGTTGTAAATTGAAAAAAAAAAATAACTAACATTTCGTTTCAATCACAAACATGCAAGCCTGATTTTTGCCCTGCATGCAACTTTACACACCGAATGATAACAACAATAAACATGCCATATATTGTACACACTATGTAATAATGCAGGGAAAAACTAACTATTACTTATGTTTTGAATCAACCTGCTATATACACTGTGAGATTGTTAACTATTTAATTTCTGTTGCTCTCACATGAGACAGAAATGTGATGAAAAAAGCTGACATTAAAAGAGTATAAAAATAAAATATGACATATATGAATGACTGCGACTTTGAAAAGGTCTCTTGCTTTTTCATTCACTTTTTGTGTGGATCTCATTATCATATTATTATAGCTTTGTTTGTAACCATCGCATGCATGGATCGTAATTTAAAGTAAATGCAAAAAACTTTTTTTTTAATAATTTTGAACTTTAAATAAAAATAAAATAAACAAAACAAAGATGAAGGGCAGAGAATTTGTCTTGCCCTGAGCCTAAAGAAAAAAACATATAATCCAACAATAGAACAAAAATACAAATTTATATGGGGTCAGAAATTGAAATTGTGGTCCTGGCATATTAGCAACGCAGAAATAATTCGGCGGACCTTGCGTGAAAAATCAGCTCAAAAATTCATTTAGGCGAATTCAGGGGTCAGGAAATGCAGGTTATGAAGCAATAAAGAATTAGCTGCCCAAAAACTGACGTGACACGAAAGGGCCATTATGCAAAAGTATCACACACACACGTCAGCACTCACTAGCGAGTGATGCATTTAATCTCGGCAGCTCCACTTGTGCACTAATTATCCGCTTGATTAATGACCCGCGTTAATTTATGAATCGGTGCAATTAATAACGATCAAACACACAACAGGCACTCGTCGAAGCTGGTGCGGCGCGAAAATCGGCGGCTCTGTGTGCATTGCTCAATAACTCGTCCGTCCAGCGTGAAATAAATACAACACACTCTTGCTTTCCGTTGGGCTGGAGCGCCTTTGGGGCCGACGTTTGTGGCTCGCACGCATTACTTAAGTAAAAGTAATTTCAATTGGAGAGCATCTTTCGACCGTTCGCCGGCGAGCGATGTGGCCGCGTGGAAATAAAAACGTGAGAGGGGTTAATAATTTGACCCATCAAGCTCTCACTCACTCGCCAAAGATTGGGCTCGACCAACTAAAAGCCGCTCTGATGAAAATTACTTCTTCTTCTTCTTCTCTGCTTCTATTTCTCTCCCCGGCCGTCCATCCTGGCTTTTCTTCCTTAACGTTGTGCATTATATATAGGATGTGGCACCTGCTTTAGGTGGTTTGCTTAAGGATCGTTGCCCCAAGCACATTATGTTCTCCAGCGTAAAATATGTAATTTGTATAGGTACGGACTGCTCCGAACAGAATTAATGAAAAAATTAATTCTGCAAAATAATGTTATCTTTGAAATATATACAACGAAAATTAAAAGCGAAATGTAACTTAAGGATTTATTAAAACCGTAGAATTGCTGTTTTGATGATTTAAATTATTGAATTTATGGATTATGTATTTGGGCAGACGATGCCCGGTGATTTATTAATTTTTAAAACTAAAATGCATTAATTAAAGTTTATTTTTTTGTTAATTAGGTCAATTTTATTTAATATTGTTTTTATTTTTCAAACTCTCAGACCGTTAAGCTTTTGCAATTTTTTTTACCTGTTCAATTATTGTTACATTAACATTGTTTATGTTGCATTATTGAAAAAATTGAAACAAATTTGAACAACACGTCATCCACCACTACCAGCATTATCCGCTGCACTGCTCCTTATTTGAAATTTAATAAATATTTTAGCTTCATATAATAATAATACTGTATATTACTTAATATGGCTTCCACTTATAAATCTTCCTTTATTCTACATCGAATTTGAACTATCCGGCCCTAAACGAGCCAAAATCAGGACTTCGAGGCTCCATCGACAGAATTAATTGATGATGCATCGCGCTGGAGAGATCATTAATTAAAAACCACCGCCGCGCCGCTTTCAGCCAGCTCAGCGTGTGTGTGCCATTAAAAAGGCTAAATGAGTCGAGCGTGTAAGACACGCCGCGCGGAGCCTTCCTCTTTTACACCCTGAAAAGTTGTCCGACTACTAATGTTTGGCCTGTGGCTTATTACGCTCGCACACGCATTTATATTTTTAAACACTCGACCGCTCAAAATGAATCAGGGTTCATTTTTTATTAGCCCCCCTCGCTGTGTTGAAAAGAGAAGAATCTTAATTGCTGCTCGGCAAATGAAGCGAACGCTAATTACGATCTGTTCCAACCACATTTCAGAGCTATAGGTGCTTCTCTGCGGGTTGTAATTTAGAGCTCCTGCTGAAATCTCGCGCCTCCAAGTCATTTGTCTCGAAATAGGGCAAACGTGCTATCAATTTCAATCTGACAAATAAAAACAATTTATTTAGATTCCATGTGTCTAATGATGCTTGGATAAGTTTAAGTTCATATTCTTAAGAATAAAACTTTTAATTAAATGGGAGGAGAATCTTTTTAAAATAAAAAGCGGCTTTATCAACACAAGCTTGAGATATTTATTTTTTGCTTCTTTAAAAGTTTCAACTCGTGGAGTCAAGGAAAATGGTTTGCTTGCTTAAATTGACCTTCCCAGAGTGGTGGGAAGTCAGTTGCTTCTGAAACCCTCTCGTCAGAAATAGTTCATCTGTCTCTGGCAATAATTGAATCAAAATACATAATATACTTATATACACCCTCTGGTAGATTGAGATTAAATGATTAAAATTTAATTAAACGCACGTTGGAGAGAAGAATGGAAATGCGGCGACGGCTGGTGGTTTCGCTCTCCGTATTATTTTCGTGCTGAACAAAACGGGCTAATATTTATATACGCGTCACGCGAGCTTACTTAAAATAAATTTCGCACTCCGCTGAACCCTTTTCGCAGTGGCGCTATTGCAAACAAATAAAACAGTTGAACTTTATACGCGGCGCGTAATCGCCCGCAGTTCATCTCGCGCACCACACACACGTTCTGTTGGCAACCAGTCTACTTTTTAACGCCCCCTGATAACCCTTTCACCCCTCCAGCGAGTTGATTATTGGGTTACAAAACACATTTTTTTGCTTATGTTCAGTTAGATTCATAAATGTTGCAGAGCAAATTACAGATTTAACATTTTATTTCGACATTCAGTTAAAGAAAATCTATTTTTATCATTATTTGCTATAAACAAAATAGGTATTGTTAGGCTTTTTGAACAATGAATGCTGCTGTTAATTATTCAATCAACTATATATCTATTTTTTTTTATTAATAAAATTAAAATACAAAAATTTATAAAATTTAAGTAATTAACTTGAAATTTGTACCTCCCGCGACTAGTTACCTTTAATGCCCGAGCCAGGCCCGAGCTCAAGCGTTACTGCCATTTAACTTTGAAACAAATTTACATGTTAGAGATAATAAAATACAGTTTTATAACATATTAATGCAAATAATGTCTTTGTGATTAAAATTATTTTTTCTGTATTTTCTTAGAACTATAAAAAAATAAAAATAAATAATTCAATATCATTCAACAGCAAGTATTTTTGAAAATAAACTAAAAATCATATATAAAATAAAAAATGTCCGTAATTAAATTTATTGTACTTTAGAAGTATTTGTGACAACAGTTATTTATAAATTCTACAGAAGTTACTGCAACGTTTTCAAATAGACTAGATCTAGATAAATAGTTCTAGATTTATTCTATATGCACGATCAGCGTCCCGCGTGTGCATTAATCTGCGATAAATTTCAGTGCACGACAACTTGGTATTTCGGCTTTACCGTTGAGCAAACACCCAATAATTAACATAAAAGAGCCATTTAATTGCACAGACAGATGCGGCGGGTCGGCTCTCTCACTTTTTCTCGACGCGCTCGTTCCATTATGTGTGATTGTTGGCGCAAAAAGCGTCGCATCACCTCGTTTAATAGAGATACATTAATGCTGGGGGATCAGCACGGCCGATCTACTGCGTACAACCGAAAAACACATGCCTCAGACGCGTAATTAAATGGCCGAATGTGGAAGAAGCGCTAATGGATTGCCGCTGATTCACACTTTGCGCCGCGCCGACTCATTGTTCTCTTTTCTCTCCTCCTTCCCTAAGCCGATTTTCGGAGCGCGCGCGTTCTGTTTGATTTGTTGCTTTTTTACAACTGCCGTACTTTGTGTTGCCAAATGGATTTGGACCCTACACAGTGCACTTTACTCAATTTCTATTGATCAAATTAAAAAGGGATTGGGATGGAAAAACTGTAGGATCAGAGTGAGTGCGACTTGAGTACTGTTGTAGTCATTGATTCTCAATCACTTGGCACAGAAATATAAGATAAGAAGAAAGTATAAAATAGCAGTAAATCTGGTGGTTTTGGAAACTCCTCAACTTAAGATGATTGTGTGAACTGACTTAATTTTCTTTTAAATTATAACAAATTTGGAAATAATAAAATATTGGTTCATTTATTTTAAAATAAAAGTGATCGTTTTTAATAGTTTTCTATCACAATTATATAAAATATTTTTGTACAATTTTAAAACTTTTTGCCACTGCTTCAGTTTTTTTAAATTATTAGGAATTATCAATGGTAAAAAATATGACTTCTGCAAATAATGCCAGATGATCGCAGGTTACCTCTCGCTCGGTTACTCGCCCCATCTGCTCTAATTGCAAAATAAGTCCACTTCTGCGCCGATGATTAGCATCCCCAGCTGCACGCCAACTTTTCGCCGCAGAGCGTTATGTATATTTATTTTCAATTTGAATTTCGGCTGTGCGCATCAATAGAAAGTTGAGAGCGGGGCATGTGCATGAAATTCATTCAACTCTCATTAGGGCGGCTAAAAACAACTCCCCAGCCCTTAATACGGACGAATGTTTTCTCTTTCAACATTTGCATGCGTACGTATATATAAAAATGAATGGTCCCTTTAGAGGAGGGGCGGCCTTCAAATAAGCTGGGGCCCGTTTAAATCAATTCAGGGGTCCTTTCGGAGAGCGAGGGAAAATGTAAAGAGAAGAGTGCCGAGTGTACTTTTCCTTCCAGGGACGGTTTGTTTAAAAGTTAATGGTGCGTGGTTACTCTGCTTGTGCCTCATTGAAAGTGAATGGCGATGCGAAAACTTCCTGCGCCGCCCGCGTAAAATGCACTCGTCATCGTGATTTTTCGAATCAGAAAATGCAAATTAGCCACCCGGCCGGCTTGCTTGGATTATGCCGGCGAGTTGTTTTCTTTAGATTTCGCTTTTATGTGTGCACATCCGAGTGTTATTTTTATATGAATTTTCTTTGGGGGGGGGGGGGGCTTTGGATTTTTGCTTAGTTAAGATTGTTTATAGTTAAATGAAAAAATAATTCTTTGTTTTAATAAAAATTATATTTTCAGGCCATTAATTATTGACATGATAGTCATTCAAGAAATTATAAAATTTAAACAATTTTTAAGAAATAGTACGCGTTATTAAGGTTACAATACTATCAAAAAAAGAAGAATAAAAAAATTAACCATATGCCAAAGCAGGAGAGATGAGTGTTAATATTTTAAATTGATTTATTTGAAAATTTAAAGTAAAAGTAACTTAATTTATCACCCATTATATTTATGATAATTCCAAATTTACCAATCTCAAAAGAGACGCTAGAGAAAAATAACATTTTCAAAAAATCCTTGGTTTGGTGCTGGACATGGGTACAAATTTTTGTTTTTAAGAATTTTAAAATATGAACAACACATCATAAACTTAAATTTTTATGATAAAATATTATCCATTTATTTTTAACAAGATGGGAATATTCTTTAAAAATTGCAATACATAATTATTTAATATATGGGTGATGCTGTATCTGAGCGGATAATATTTAATTTAATACATTAGATAATTTTAAAATTTATAATAAAAATTGTTATTTTAAATAAATTAAAAATATCCTTTTTTAAACCTTTCCATACATTTATTTAGTATTTACTTTATTGCTCATATTTTTTAGAATTTTTTTTTTAGATTTATTTCTCAAACGTATTTTTCCAAAGGCAAAATGATAATGATAAATTTAAATTTATTTTGAAAATTTGTTAACTGCAGTTGTTTATAAAAAACATTCATAGTGCTAATACATTATTTGAAGAAATACTAATATTTTACTGAATGTTAAGTAGGAATTGATTAGAATAAATATTCATTTTACAATACCCAAAGGATATAATGATAGAATCTGCTCTCCCTATTATTCAAGACTATACATAAAATTTAGTAATATGATGACGAACAACAAGAAACTACTACATCATTTTTCATGCACAGTTTTATTGAAACTAATCTCACTTCCCAATTCAGAGTTCGGCTGCGGGAAGAGCATCTCTCGCGGTGGTGGTGGTGCGAGAGCGCGAAGCATCGATTTTCGGGCGCAGATTAGCTGCAAGCTGTAATTATCAAATTGATTAGCGAGACTTGCCAAGCACACCGCATTCATCTATGGCGAGAGAGATATATTCCGGCTCCGAGCAGCGGCGCACTCACACATCATCCTGATCGAAAACGACCGGGAGAATCTCGTTATAAGCGAGAGAGCGAGCCCTGAAAAATATGGCCAAGGAGATTATAACAGGCACTATTTGAAGCAGATTAAGGAAGACTTAAAAAATATCGCATCGCGGCTTATAATCGCGGCCCATTACAGAGAGAAAATAGAACGGTGGGGCTAAAGAGAAGTTTATTAGCAGCTGCGAGGCCACCCTTTTTATATTGCCAAATTAAATTTTTATCCTCGGTACTTTCCGCCACGGTATTAAAAAGTGAGAGATGGCTGGATTGATTAATTACTTTCCAGGTAGTGAATTTGAGTTACTAAACGCTAAAAAATTGCCCAAAGACTCGTTCATAGAGAGCGATATGAAATGGGAAAAATCCAATTAAAATTTATTTTATTTAATAAACAAAAGTATATTTCAGAACACAAATTTGAACCAAAGAATGAATGTTTTCAATGTTCATATGTTCATGAAGCATTAAAAAAAAAAAAAGAATGTTTGTCATGCCTTTTGAACACAAAGAATAAAATATCAAAAAAGGGTTGCATCAAATTAATGAGATATATTTTTGCTTTTACATCTATTTTTTCTGTACAGCGCACACAACACCCAAGGTTTTTCTTGCATGACCTTTTTTAGGTCAAAATAGAGCACGTTAAAAGTTAATTATTTTTTTTTTAGTACTCGAGCTGTAGTCTTTCAAGTTTCGCCTTTTGTGAGAAGTGCATAAAAATTTTACAACCAGCAGCTAGCAAGTCAGCGAGTGGAAGACCCAGTTTTTCTTTTTCACAAAGTTGCTCATAAATCTTAACCCATGGCAATAGCAAAGCAGTCACTTTCAAATGCAAATGTACTCGCCCGCGTTCGTTTTGAAATAAAACACACTAGCGCCGAAAAAGTGCCAATAAGTTGGCCATTTATTACTCCGCACGGTGAATGATCCATTATTACCGTTTTTATAAAAGCACCCGCGCCCAGAGGAATAATTGCGGCAGCTGCCTCCCAATTTGCGCAATTTAGCGCACGCACGCAAATGAATGGGCAGATGATGTTCCTCTTTTTATTGCTCTGCAAATAACAACATCGCATACATATTTTCGGGTGCCAGCTTTTGAACTGCTGAGGCGTTGGATCTTCGTACAAAATAACGAATTTTGTTGCGAGGCCATAAATCGAATCGACTCTGTTAGTGGCGGGACCCATTAGATTTATTTTTATACTTAGAGTCAGCCAAGGTGCTTCATAAAGCGGCAACCTTTTTGTATAAAATTTGTATAGAATTTTATTATCGCATCTACATAAAAAGCGGCCATAACATGCCGTACGTCGTTTGGATAAGTTAATTCTAAACTGAAATATGACATTTAGATCTGATTGAACCTGAATCAGATGAAAAAATAAATAAATATTTATTATGCTTGCTTACATAAGAATTAGAAGAGTTGATATAGAAAATTATCAAAATAGACCTATTAAATCAATACAAATGGTTATAAAATTATATAGATCAATAAATTTTTAGCTTTTTCGAATCATTTTCACTGCTTACTTATAAAATGCGACAACCATAGGTTTATGTGTAAATTAGTGTTAAACTTCTTAAATAGTCAGACGTCCCAGAAGGACCAGTTAACATTTTACAATTTAATTTATGTTAAAATCAATTTAAATTAAAGGTGTTGTGTAAAGTAGGTAAAATTTACGCACAGAGGGCCCTCTTGTTGTTTATATATTTCAGACATTACGTGTTTTGGTACAAACTTTAGCATGTCCTGTGAGAGTGGGCAAATTATTATAAGCCATTACTGAAGCCTCCATTCAGTGCATATCAAACTTTTATCAAATCGTAAACAAAAAATGTCCTTAAATTAAAAGTTTCAAATGCATCAATATAATGAATATAATAAATAATTCACTTTAAAATAATACTTCAATCAGCCTATCTGCTGCAAAATTGTTGAAATAAAAATATATATGTGGATCAATGGATTTTACAATTTTTTTTTCTAAATTAATTTGATAGAAGTGATATTTTTTTTTAAAAGGTAGTGTTGCAGCCAATAATAAAAGTTATTGCATTAAATTAAATTTGGGTGTCGACAGGTCGCACCATGGGAGCCATGAACGGCGAGTTAGTCGGATGCTGTGTGCATCAGGCAAGCAAGGTAGATGGCGGTTCCGTGGGTCGTCGCCGGCGCAGGGCCCGCGCGAGCGGCGCTCTTCACTCCCGTCGTCAGTCGGTCGCTCTTCGCCGAGGCAGCAACACGCTCAGCAGGATTACTCGCGCCAGCAAGTGCGGTGAACTCGCGTGCTCTCCCTGCATTAGAAAAACACTTCAACGCAGTTCGACACTCTCGGTGACCGATTCAGTGAGCGCGAAATTGACAGAAACTTGAACCGGAAACTTTGGTCTGGTGTCCTTTGACTGTAGACGATTGGCGATTCTGCACACGGACATGGCTCGACTTGGGCAAAACCTTTTCTTCGGACTGCTCAGCCTCCTCTTCATCGTTGCCGGCGTCGTTAAAGGTCAGTTTAATCTCATTTTGGAGTCGTCAAATAACATATTGGAGCATTAAGAACATTATTTTGACATGTCCTCTACTAAAATTTAATCAAATAAATGGTAAATATTAATTATTAATAAATATTTTTTGAAAAAAAAAATCTGATTTAAAATAAGAAAGTTTGGAGCTGATCAATTATGATAAAAACAACAAAAATAATGAAGCAAAGATGTTGCGCTTTGCCCTTCTAATTTGATTATAAAATTTAAAAGAAAAATCAGAAATACAACTTCAGTAAAAATAGAGTACATAATTACTAAAAATATTATTATCTTGAGACTTGCTTCTGGCCACTAATAATTGACTATTGTATATAATAATTTAATTAAAATGATTGAAATTAAATACATAATTTCAATTAGAATATTATAATTAAATTATCATAGTATTTACTTCGCATTAACATGCTGGACTGAAAACAATGATCGACGCTATTTTTACACACTCACAAAAGTCGTTGTCTATGTCGAGTAAAAGTTTTATGTATTATAATACTGCAAATTTTTTATTATAATCTAATAAAAAATCAAAGAATAAAAATAATATAATGTGTTGAAATAAATAAATAGTAATAACAATTAGACGCTAAAATAATTTCGTGCCAAAATTTTATTTCTGGCGGTAAAAAATCTTAAAACGTCTATAAAATCATATATATAAAAAAATATAATATATTTTTCATTATCAAAAAACTGATTGTGAGGCTGTTGTGAGGGCATAAAAATCATTTTTATAAATTTTTTAGCACCCTCGTCGAGACCAATCAATTCTGTGCGGTAGCAGTAAATTCACAAATTTATATGAGTGTATGTGCGTTCGTATTCGATGAAAAATGGGCATTGGAGCCACGGTGTAAGCCACACGACTCCATTATGGGTAGCAGTCCCATAAATTTGGGCTTCGCTCGAAGAGTGCGTTCGTTCGTTCGTTTCTCCAACAGTTTCACCTCCTCTGCATGCGCCCAATAAATCCGGCCAATTTTATCGTCAATTCCGCAAAAAGCGCATTAACCCTTGTATACGCATCTCTGATGTCTTTTCCTTCCCCTTTCAATTCTCGCTCGAACCCTCTTCTGAGGTTTGTTCACCGAATCCGCTGAAAGGGATTCTGTATTTTGCGCCACAATCTCTATAGAGCAAAACAATCTTCTCTTCTTTAATAGGTCAACAATGAGAGGGACAAAAAGTAAATTTATCATTTCAAGTGTACTTGCTCAAAACTTAAGATTGTTTCTGTTTTTGTGTGTGCGAATATTATAGTTTGCACAGCCCGGTATATGAAAGTGAGCGCGTTGTTTATGGAGTTCTCAAAGATTTATACTCTGACATTATCTTTGTTTCTCTCGCTCTGCGCGTATATACACGCGGCACAAACAATATAATGCTATGTGCTGAATTAAACACAACGGCAGAAAGCAAAAGTGAGCCAAAAGCTAGTTTTTGGCTGAGAAGCGCGCTTTTCTTGCGTTAACCCTTTCAGAGCTCGCATACAAGTTCTCGTTGCGCGCAAAGGAGAATGAAAATCGTGGGCCAAGAACCATTACTTCGAATTAAAAACAACCAAACTTCGCAATTACTTGAGGCAGTTCCACCAACGAAAGTAAAGAGTCGGTAGTTTGTTTTATTTACAAAAAAAAAAATTCAACTTTTTCGGCAACTTTGCCTCATCTAAAAAAGTTTTTGCACAAGTCCTTTTGCCTTTTTTTTGCAGAAAACTAGCAGAATTACAAAATGTCTTGTGCACGAAAAATCATGCATCGCACCTAAAAAAGTAAGTATAGCGGAGCCGCGCGGAACAAAAGGCAGAAGCGATTTTGCGAACAAAGTAAAGTGTGTTCTACTAGCAAAGCAGAATCCGGCAGCAGCAGGCGAAAATTGGATTATTCCTCGCGTATATAGCCAGGCCTATAGCTGGGCTGAATGCAGTGCACGTGAGAGATACAAAACAGCAAAGCACAGCATAATGGAGCCGGGCTGAAATAATTTACTGCCACTCACCCGCTCCGAAATGAGAGAAGAGTGAGAGACGAAAGAGTACATAGTGAGCGCTCTGAAAAATCAATCACATTTTGCGCCAATATAACTCAGGCGCGTTCGATTGACTGGCCCGCTTTGTTGTGTTTTTTCATATCGCGCGGAGCTTCATGAAAAATAGCTCATTTTCCGTGTAAGCGTGATTGTTTACATAAATGGAAATTGAAATATTCCAATTCATTCCCATAAGCAGAATTAATCAACATTTTTACCGATGAAAAAGTTATTAAATTGGTTTTCCATAACTTTTCGTGGAATTTGATGATGAATTATGTTTGGGAATGTATCAGCTAAAAATAAATAAAGCCTTTGATCCCAGTTTTCAATCAAAAATTACTCTCGAATTTTTTAAACGTTTTTAACTTGCCTTGGAGAGTCCTTGTGCCAAAAGGTTTTCCCACGGCTTTTTTGTCACACGTGCGTGGAGCCCCGCGGCTACGAAAAGCAGTCTCGATTGTTGCAATTATTATGAAAAAATGGCAGCTCTCGAAATTCTTCATCCTCAACGACGGATATTTCGAGAGAGCTTCACAAACTGGTTCATTCAATTTGCATATTTGACAAACGATTCGGGCCGTGCGCATTTATAATATTTCCGAGCCAACAGAAAAATAACACTGTAGTGCCTGCTCACATCATATAGCAAAGATGATTAAAAACACAAATTCTTCAGCACTTTCCAATTTTGATCGAGCGGTGCGATAATGAGCCAGTTGGTGGCAGCCGCGAGATTATAAATGAAAATAATTCATCCTTTTAAGGAGGTGCCACGATCGTAGGAAAACAATAAATTAATCCTTGCCGCGGCGTCGTGGAAACGAGTTTCGTCCCGCCGAGATATAAATGAATCGGACACAACAGAAAAACTATTATGGCCCGCTCCAGAGGTAATTTCCCGATGAAATTTATATTTCAACACCGTTAACCTCGCGAACTGATACCAACTTTCGTGCAAATTCCAGCCACGAATCCGAGCTTTCAACCATTTTCAAAAGACTTCTTGGAAATAAAACTAATTTAATCAGAGTGGTCCTGGAAATCCTAACTTTTGCATTGAGAATTCTGACCAAGGACCGGCGCCTTTTTGAGACCAAGAATTAGTATTCAAAGTGGCTGCGACTCGTGGGCGAGAGTGTCACAATTCTAGCCCTCTCTCGTAAAACCCAGTGGCACGGAAATTATTTTTGAATCCTTCCCTCGGCGCTTGTAGTGAATGTACGCTCGGGCGGCACCTTGAAACGCCGGCGCTCCATGTTCTATAGATCTCGCCAAACAAGCACGCTTCGTGCCGGCAGTACGCGTGTATTTAATTGTAATTATTTGCATAAACATGACCGAAAGGAAAGTTGGTGCGCTCCGGCTCGCCGCCCTCGACGCCTCCAATTTGCCTCACTGCCAAAGTAGATGCGCATGCAAAATTAACCCTGGGGGCCTGATTGCCTCTGGTTAATTGTTGGCACTAATGGGCCCGCCAGTCGAGTTTGTGCGTTTCATTCAGTCTTGATTTTTTGCCGTTTACTCTCAAATGGGCCGGAGAGCAACGAGATGGAGACATTTCTTTCAGCGAATTTCATTTCTGCTTCTTTGTTTTTTTTGTTGATATACCCAAAGAAGCGTTTAAAAATAATAGCCTGCATGGCGTTAAATGCGTTTATTTAAGAGACTGCAGAAATTTATTTAATTGCCCAATTTGAACCAATTGTTAAGGAAATGATAAAAGCCATCCTAAGTTGCTGGGTAAAAAAATTGAAGATTAAAAATAATGTGAATGGCAGCTTGAAATGAATTGTATTTCATTAAAATTTACGCTTTTTATTAGACATACAAATTTTAACTTCATAACGTAATTGCTCTATAAAATGTTTATTTCTTAATTTTAAAAGATTTATAAATTTAATATTATTTTAATTTGATAATTTAATTAAGAAACATATTTTATATTTATTTATTTTTCAATTTTTTGTGCGTTTAATAATTTAAAATGAGGTATTGTTCAATGAGCTTCAAATTAAGTAGTTTTCAATCTCTTTTATAAATAGTGGGTCCTCTGTAGAAGATGGTAGTTAAAAATTTCTTTTACAAAGCTTCATTACGCTGTTTGAAAACCTTTTACTTACATTTAATTAAATGTAACACCTTAACCATATAATAATACATACTGAAATCACAATCATTGATTGTTACATAAACTTCCTTTATATCATCAAATTTCACCAAAAATTTTCTATCTCATATCTCATCGGGTTTTAAGAATAAATCTGATTTATATAAAAATTGAGTTAAAATGTTGCAGAAAAAATCTACAATAATAAATAGTCCTCCCACAAATAGAAAATTAAAGGGGTTCAACTGACTTGAATGCTTCGGCTTTTTCATTTATGCTTCCACGATTGGGTCGAACTTTCCCTTGCGTTATGGAATTTTTATTCCATAACTGCGCCCATGGAAAAAATCCCTTTTAAAACGAGATTTCGCTCAACTTGCAAATTAAGTTGAGCAGCGTTAGATGGCAATCTACTTGAAATTCATCTCAAGCACCCACCATAAAAGGGTCGTCACAGCCGGCGCGTAGAGGCCGAATCGAGATTTGCACGCTGCATCCCTGGCTGGATAAATAATTAAATCCGAGGCAATTAAAATTCAAGTCTTGAGCCACCTGATAAATTCGGGAGCAGAGCACATTCGTGCGGGCCCTTTGTGTATGTAAATACAGAGAGCGAAGTTGGAAAGGTAGGAGAGAGAGAGAGAGAGGCAGGCGTGTTTCTTGCGGCGCGATAAAAGGAGCCAGGTCCGTGGAGCTGGGGCGCCACCGCCTTCTGTTTTGTGTAACGCTCGGCGTGGTTATCGCGCCCATAAGGTATCCGTTTTATGTCATAATATCCAAAGGGTGCGAGAATACATGATGTAAGATAATACGCGGCGCCGATTCAATGCATGCCCATTCAAACTCCCCTCGGACGGAGAGGAACTTATGAATTTCCCCAGCAGAGCTTTTTATCAAACCGCCGGTGTGCAACTTTTGACGCGAAAATCTTCTTTCAAATTCATTTTGAGTCAAGTCAAGGGTTCGGTGAACAAAAAGGTTTTGATAAAAGTCCTGTTTTTTTGTGATATACCAGAACAAAAATATCGCAACTCAAAATTTATAGACGCCATAAAAGAAAGATTTTTACCTCGCCCCAGACGCAATAAAATTTTTTAAAAATGTGAAAAATGTAGCGTGCAGCTATCCAAGAAAATTTAATCAAAACCCGCAAAGTTCTTTGTGTGTTTCAACCTGTGGCAAGAATGCATGAAAAGGAGCTTGCACGGTTTTCTTTGTCTCCAGTGAAATTAATTTTCCGATTCGACCCCTGCTCATAAAACATTGCACAAAACTGCTGCAGAACAATGCACGCTCCATCGGCGGTGCTGCTGGAAAAGCCCAACGAGCGCGCATTGCTACCGTATTTACGGCTCCCCGAAGTACAATGAAAGTTTGACTAACGCGCCCATCCCCCAGCAGAGTGCACGCTGGCACTAGATGTTTCTTGGCCGTGAAATTTGGCAATTTGCATGCAAGAGTGGCAATTTTTATTGCGACCGCAAACTCTCTGCGAGCAGGGCCGATTTAATTTTTGGGCAAAAAAGCGGCGTAATTAAAACGACGAGGAAATTGCTCGCGGGAGTGCTGCTCGGGATTTTATATGCATACGAATACATTCCGAGTTTTTACTGGGGATTATTTCTTTGCTCTTGGCAGAGAGCTGAGTAATTCGTTAAATTGTAAAATTGTCGGAGTACTTTTCACTTAATTACGCAGCTCTTCCTGTGCTCGTCTTTTTATCACCACCACAATCAAATGCACGGCACTTTGCATTGTGTGAGAAAAAGTGCTTCAGCACGGATAAATAGAAGGGCTTATAAACTTCCTACTTGTCATGTTGGTTTATTATCAAAATAAAAAAATTGTCTCCGCAGAAGTTGTGGATTTTAACATTTTTGTTTAAGCGTCAATTTTAGCACGGCATACCTGAGAAAATTTACAATGGCTTGATTGTTATGAAGAAAATGTCACAATTTTCTCAAGTCAAAAACCTTGAGGTATTTTAATTTGAGAGTGTCCTTGCAAATTATATGATGCTGAATATAAACCTTCGTACTTGGTAATAATTAGATGGAAATTAATCATATCGCCTCGTTGACTTTTCTGATTCTTCTCAGTGATCTGTGAAGTGAGAACACTTGAGTGAACTCCTCCAGCATAATTTTCAATTTGCATTGCAATTAGGCTGCCTTCACGAGCAGCAGGCGTGCACAATTCTCATCGACTATAGAGCAAGGGTGTGTGCTGGCTCTTCCGCCAACACTCTAATTCCCATTCTCTACCTGCACCGCTCATTTTTATGTGCCTAGCTGCGTGTTGCTCTGTAATTGAGTCACGGGCAAAACTAGTTATGCTCGGCGCCGGTAAATGCCCGAAAGCAGATGGACCTTTTTAGAACTCCATTTTGTTTTAATTTGGCGCAGAAAATTCACTGCTAAATGTTGCACAGTGAATTTAAACGGAATGTTTTATTTTATTTCTGGGCGAGAGTGCAAATGGAAAGCGTGCGGTTTTTATTAATTTGTGGATATGTACTTGTGCATGGGCATGAGTGCGTTTCCAGCGGCGGCCTCTGGTCCGAAAACATTTTAATATTCCGGAGCAAAGGCCGCTTTTTATTAGTTCTTTAGAAGCTTTTTATGAAAAGGGCGCCACTACTAATTTCATAATCTCCAACAGGCTTTTATGTATAGAGGGCAGTTAATTAGCAGCTTTCATTCGGGAGTCCACCCGCGGCCACAATTAACCCCTGCGAGTCCTTTTGAGGGCGGAAAGCATGCACTTTCGCACGTTTGTGTAAAAAGTTGCCGGGCTGTGTGTACGCGCACGTGTACGTATATTTTGAGCGACGAAAGTTTTCACCTTAACGCCGTAAAACGCCGTCTGATGAGAATTTCGCCCGAACGACGACAACACACAGCAGCCACTCATTTACGTCGGGCGACCTTTGCGCCGTATAAACGCGAAACTGCCGCGCACGGGTGGCTTAATTTTTGCAGAAATATTGCTCCATTATGACCCTCGACGGCGCCCAAGTCATTTCCAGCTTTCGAGTTATAAATTTCGCAGGCACAATAATTTGGGTCATACATGCTGGTGCACACTTTATGTGGCGCTCCTCACCGCTGGAAAATAAGCAGCTCTTGTTTCGGTGTCGCCGCAGCCAGAGAGTGCCGGGGTTTTACATACATGGGAGACGAGATTAATTGCCCTTACCGCGAGCCAGAAAAATGGCAATTTCGTGTGTGTTGCGCTATAAACAGGAAATTTTTCTGCCAGTGCCGCTTCCTCCGAATTTCAGATTAAGCACCACGGTGTTGCAAGCAAACAATGCTGAAGTTAAACGTATGCTGACATGGTCTTAAAAGTGAAAGCATGACTTATATTGAGGAAGTGAAATTATTGAAAAGTTAAATAATATAATATATACTATAGCATCATGCCCGATTTAATTATCCGCATCATTATTTCTCTTTAAAACAAAAAATTATATTTCAATATTTTAATAAAATAAATTATTAACTTAAGCTATAAACCACATAGAAGAAGGCCCTTCAAACAAAGTATCTCTTTATTTGCAAATAAAAAATTCAAGGTTGAATCTCATTGTCAGTTACTTTTAATAAGATGAGAACTCGTGACTGTCTTTTTTTAGTTTGTTTATTTTTGCTGAAAGTCTCCCTAATTATGTGCTTATATGGATTTTAACTTCTTATTTGTAAATACGCGCATCACATAAATTCCTTGGTAAATCTTAATCTCACGGGAAATTATTTTCGATGACTATTTTCTCCGCGCTGACTGCTAGCTGATTCAATGCAACAATAAACATTTAGCACACGCAGTAAAAACTCTATAAATTGGCTCTCTTCATCTTAATAAATAACATAAGTAGTTATCTTCTTTTTCGTTAATAATTTATCTGCTCATATAAAAGTTGACGCTGCTGTGTAAACAAGCTATGACATAGAATCCGATTTGCTGCTTTTGAAGCAGGCTAATAATTTAAGAGGCGGGCAAGTGCAGAGAAAAATATTGATAGTCCGACGACCGAGCTAAAATATTTACCATGGGCGGCACACACACAGCAGTATTGTTCCCTCGCGCTCTCTGGAAGAGAGGAAAATAATAGAAGAGTGTGTTGCTCAAAGGGAAACGAACGACAGAATTATGATATCATCGAGTGAGCCGCCTGCGCGGCTACAACAATGCAATGAAAAATCAATTTGACATATGAATCGAAGAGGCAGCGCCGAGCGAAGTCGTATTGCACCGACTTCATCAATAATAGACGACGAGCAACATCAAAAGACAGGCCTGTGTGTTCTTTTTGTTTACACGCGCCGTATCTTTGTATTTTGACTATGGTGCCGAAGAAAAATGATGAATTCAATCCGTTACATCACTCGCCTCGCCTGATGGATCTTTCTCCTTTCTATTTCGTATGTCTCTCTCACGGCACATCACTCGCAGCAGCCTCGAGATAAAGTCAAAATGCGGGTGGATTCATCACGGCTCGAAATGCCTGATGTGCACGGGCGCTATCTCAAATTTGGAATCGCACTTCTTGGCTCCGCCGCCGCCGCGCGAGTCTTGTGAAAAGATGATGAGTAAAAGTGATAAGTCAAAGAGTTTGCCGTGCGGTATGCATGCCAAGGAGCAAATTGAAAAATGAGTCTGCAGAAAAAAAGAACGCCCGCGTCTCTCAAAGGTCAAGTTGCCTGTATCGGTTACTTTTATATATTTAGAAAAGAAAAAGCTCCTGTCAGCAACTGCCCAAGGTAAAAAAGTTCTTTTTGCTATTTCTCTGAAGTGCCTGCTCACAACAATCGTTGAATTCCTAGGATTTCTAATCAACGGATCAGTTTATACAGAGCTCTTCAAATCATTTTATGTGACATACGAGCTTTGGATTCATTTTTCAAGTCAGCGTAATTCAAACCGGATTTGTGATTCACCGTCTTTTATTGAAAAAGTTTCAATCAGTCAGCTATAGAGGCAGTGCAAAGTAATTGAAAAATTCAATAAACCCTGGCACTAAACGGGGCCAATCGGCGTGGGAGTGCAATGAAGACGGCAAGACTGGCCTCTCTTAAATCAAAGGCTTGGCGGAAATAAAGGACGAGCAAGAAAGAGAGCTCACCAGAGCAGCAGGGAAAAAGTGTTCCCAACTTTTCTCTCTCTCCGTGAGCTGCCACAATGGTGTGGATTGGTCGCAAACACCAGCCCATAAATCAGCCGGGCGAAAAAAGCTCACACACTCGCCGCTCGCTGTGGCGACTCGGCTGGGCCAAATGTCATTATTCAAATGTCCCGGCCTAATTGATTGGTGCTGTCATCGCCTTGTGGCTCCGCGAAAGCTGCTTTATTCTTACTCCAGATGAGAAGGAAAAATTGCCTTGTTTGGATTAATTCGCCGCTTTTTGTCCTCAGCGGCGGAGAGGAAGAGGAAGTTTGTGGCGCCGTCGCCGTTTTTCATCCAGAAAAAAGCATCTGGCAAAAATTAGATTTGTTGTCTCCTGAAGAATCAAAAACTGAAAAAAAATAATTCCGGACAATACCACCCCATTCCGGGTCTATTTTTGACACAAGTTAGTCGATGCCATTTGTCTCTTTCCCCCTTGCATTGTGTGTCTGTCTTCTCAAAGTCAATAAAACTGCATTTAAGATGAAAGAACGGAGAAAGAGAAGGCCTAACCAGGTCGCATACAAGAAGTTGGGTGACTCGATCGCCAAACTGGCAGAGAGAAAGAGGAATGCATTAGCACAAATTGCGCGGAACCAAAAGAAGAAGCACGAGAAAGTCGGCAGTCAAAAGAGCAGAGAGCAAAGTCGGGCAAAGAAAGAAAGTGTATGCAACCCTTTTCGCTTCTTTGACTTTTGGTGAGTGAATTTAATGTTAGGCAGTAAAAGATCCATCGGCCATGAAAGAAACAATCGGGTGAAAAGTTCTGCTGACTCCCAATTACGGAGGGGCGTTTGTCTTCGAAAACTTTTTCCGATTTTCCCGCTTAATTTTTTGCCCCCTATCTGTTTTTTTTTGTTGACTGCTCGAGGTCGAGATTTAGTAGTTGAGTATTGACCCGGCGAGTTTATGGGGCAAATCTTCAGGGGTAAATTCACACAGCAGTAAATTCTGCCATCTTTTATTGAATGGCGCAAAAGTCGATCGGGCCGTCGCATATTGAGAAAAGTCACAATGGCGCTCTCCATCAATGTCCATTTTATTAATGCACTCGTGTCCGCTCGGACTGTTTGCTCGTGAATATTTCATGGACGAGAGTCTCGGGGGCAATTTGCGTGTCACACAATCAAAACGCCGACGCTGCTTAACTCTCTTTTGCGACCAAGATTAATCAAAACAAAGTGGCTCGGTGTTTCCCCGCTCTGACAATACACACACAAACCCGTGTTCCATTCTTGCAGCGTCGCCGGGTAATTGCAGAGAAAACAAACTTGCACCAGCCCCAGAGCGAGTAAGCTCGGTGTTTCCATTATGCTAATACAAAACGCCTCTTGTCCTTCTCGTCGTCCCCGGTGAATCAATAAATTCATGTTTGGCAACGGCAATTTCAATCAGGCGCGCGCGCGCGTTCAAAGTGTGTGCGCGTGCATTGTTTTGCTTCGGAGTAAATTATGTTGGTCTTTCGTCACAAACTGTTCTCGGATAAATTGCTGTATATGGAGTGACATATTGCTTGCGGGATCCTTGTGTTCTTTAGCCATTGTTGGAACTTGGAGGGTACATCGATTAATGAGATGAGATTAATTGTTTCCCATATGCAATTAACTTGTCTTCATTTAATATAATATATAGTACAAAAGAGTTTAGTGGGTAAATGTATTTTTTTTAACTAATTGCAGGTGCCTTATTTACAAGAATTTTTCACCATTAGTTAATAACACAAATCTGAATTGAGAAGTACTACAAAGAATAAAATAAAAAATATCCTTTTTGAAATTAATTATTTTTTTAAAAGAAAAAATAAAAAAGAAAGAAGTAAAGAATTTTAAATTTTTCTTTATTAGAATATAAGTAATTTTTTTTCCAGGGCATGTGCGTTGAAACATATTAGCATCTTTATAGATATATAGTCATTTTTATTTGTTACAAATTTGCAAAGAAATTGTATTTAGTAATGATATTGAAGAATAAAAATATATTAGTATTTAGAGTATTTTGACCATTTTTTGTGTAGTAAAAAAAACAATCACAATTTTGGAATGGAAAAATGAGATATATCTGTAATTATAGCAAATCACCCATTTAAACACTTCCATAGGTGGAAAATTAATACGATGAAGAGATCGTCAGCGGTACCAATTAAAATTTTACTGCCCACATGCATAAACAACAGAGTTAATCGATGAAAAATGGCAGGTTTTGTTTTGAAGCCGAGCAAATATTTTTTATCTGCCTGCGCTGAATAATATGAATAAAAAATGTAAGCGCTGGACAGAATTTGATCCGATTAAACTGTTAGCACACACACAGTCCAACCATCCCGCATTGTGTACGTACGTATGTGCGCGCTAATTTTATATATCGCGCGCGCGGCGGACCGGGGCGGACGTTTTTAATGTATAACAATGCTGGCGGCGAGCATCAGGTATTATTAATATTGTTTATTCTCGCAGGTATTTATACGGTGGTCGGTGGTGCTGATGAAAGTATGTACGTGTGCAAATTGTGGCCGGGCGCAACATTATATCCGCGGAACAGACCGGCTATTCAAACACGATTCGCCTGGCCGGGGCTTGATAATATGCAGCGGCCGGATTTACGCTGCACTCGCCGTGTGTGGGCCAATATTTATTTTACAGCCCGACAGCCCCGCTATCACTGCCGCGCCAACTTGGACCAATAAAGCGATTCATCAATAATAACAGGGCATCGTCGGCTCAGGTCAGATGGCGAAGGCAGAGTAGATTGTGTTCTCCAGAAAAGAGAGCAGTTTATGGCTCTGTGTTGTATGCGCAGACTTGACAACTTGATTGCTTGCTGCAATTAATAGGTGGAAACAAATCAGGAAAAATAATATGGATCGAAATTTACACTTTAATTGTTGAAACACTTTTAAACATTACACAATGCTTTACACGTTTTTAATGATTATAATTTCATACATAAAATAATAACCAAAATATTTTCATTGAATAAAATAAAATAATTCATATAATTTTTATTATAATGATTAATTAATATTATTTTCAATAATTAAATTATTTTTTAAAACAATTTTAATAACTCTATACTTTATTCAATACAAAATTTGATGAATAAATTTTTTACATTTAATTCTATAATGTATTGCTGCCAATAGAATAATTTCATTGAATTTGAAACACTTAATAAAGTTAAAATTTTTTCCACCTTTTACACCTCTGTATCAATCGACATAGTAATTATTGGCATAATATTAAATAACTTTCTGGCGAATATATAATTATTTTATTAGTGAATCTATAAATATATGATATTTAAAAATAAAATCTTGCTAAAAATCTCCCAAATTGCGTCGTAGGGTATTGAACTAATGTGGCTTTGTTTGATAATCAGGATAAGGTGAACCTGAGGAGAACTAGGTTTGCTTGCCAGGGCTATGACTATTTATATTGTTGCAACAAAACCAACAAAAGTTTTCATTATGAAGCATGTGAGGATTAAAGTTGTTTCAATCAAATTGCTCATAATATCGTATTCTAACTTTGCATTAGAAAAATTAAGCTTGTGTGAAGCAGATGAAGCATCTAAAAAAAATTTTTTTATACAATTGAAAGCTATTAGATCGTTGTTATTTGACTTGTACACTTGGTGTTTTCAATAAATTTCTATTATCTCATCTTTAAATATAATTAATATGTTTAATATCACTGCTACACAAGAACAAGGAAACCAAAAAACATTGGCTATATGATTAAATATTTTACTATTTTATAGCAAACAAAATTGATTAAAAATTAGAGCAAAAGATGCAAAAGCGGTGATCAGACTGTGATTGGTGATTAATTTCAATTATTTGAAAGTTTCAAATGTAACTGCATTTTGCGAATTTTCCAAATAATCATTTAAAATACTAATTAGTTGATGTAAAAAACTTATTTTTGTTTCTGAATAATACTAAGAGTAATATATTTATTGTTGATCAATTTATGATTTTTTTTTTTTTAATTTTAAAACGGAAAGTGATAATTAATTGGGTATTTTAGAATATTTTAGAAAATATTGGCCTAACGAATATCAACAATTTTTGCTTCATTTATTATAAAATCTTTGTCGTCGGTTTTAGGTATGTGAAAATCCGGCCTTAACGTCAGTCCGTATGTTACCTAAAGTCCATGTGAAATGGAGTTGGCAGAATCCAGATAAGTACAGACCAAACCAGTCTCATTTTTCAGCGGACAAAAACTCCGTTGGGCACCCATTTCTCAACGCACAGTGAAACCCCAGCAGGCATCGAGAATCGATTATTCGAAAAAAGCTCTTGATAAATAGTTGATTTCGGGTGCCAGTCGACGGTGCAGTAACAGATTTATCCGCGAGAAAGAACGGGCCCCATATCAGGACAAGCACACATATTGCTGTCGCCGTGCAGTTGAGAAAGAAAGTGCGGAAAATTGAATAAGCTTCGTCCGGGCGCAGATCACAGGGGACGAGATAAATTTAACGCACATACACGACCTGTTCAACTCACTCACTTTACGAGCGGGCGTACGCCGTGTGTGTGTGTTTACCGAATAAAAATTCCGCTCACACGTCTTGAGGGCGCGCGCTACTTTTTAGAGGTGACAGTTTTAGTTGATTATATTTTAACAACAACTATAAAAAGCCGCCGGCGAGCAAAAAGCACCGGGCAAAGGACGCGGGAAATTTTTATTCCGACTCGCACAGAACGCACACGTTCTAAGTAGGTAATCATGGCGCAGCAGGGCTTTTTGGCTTTCATTTTGCCACAACCGTGTTTCTTTGCCGCCCTCTGGAAACACGACCACCAACGCGCGCCTCGGACGTGTACGTGTTGCCCCTATTTCATTTCGACACGTCATATTTCAATGGAAACAAGCGAATTTTGTAAACGTCGATGTGTTTTTGCTCTCCCTGTCTCTCTCACTCTGTTTCTGTTCCCCAAATGTTTCTACGGAACGTTGCATTTCTCTCTATAGAGTTTGGAAATGCAAGCGAGATATTTGATATACAGGAAAAAAAATCATTGATAGTTTTTTTATGAATAGTGTTTAATTCATTTTATATCCTTGCATAAAATTTAATCCAACTCCTTTTAAATAATGAAAAAAATTTATATAATTTTTTCATGGGAACTATAAAAACTTGTGCTGAATCATATTTTATGTATGGTTTATATATATTTTCTTTCATACACGAGGTGGACATAAATTCAATTAAGTCCAACATCAAAACACCCCTTATATGCAATTTCATTAGCTAGAGTGCAATTGACACACTAACAGAATATTACAACATAAGTTTCGTTTTAATTCATGTCTCTGCAATATCACGTTTTCAATTTGATTCGGTTCTGTATATTGTATTATATTATTTCCCCTCTCCTGGCAATAAAACGAGGTATACCGCCGTAGAAAAAAGACAGTCTAGAAGCAAATAAAATTTTTCATAAATCTCAGCCGGCACCCCTCTCGCTTTTCTATTATTCGCAACATTCTCCTTTTGCCGGAATGAATTTTTTCCCTCTTGCTCTGCGTTTATTACCCACTTTTGCCGAGCGTTCTTTCATATCCTCGGGTCGATGAAACAACACTACTCTACTTTCGCTCTCCGCAGAATTTTATTGCTCCGGACCAGTAGTTCACTTGTTCAGGTACGCATAAATAACCGTGTGTGCATACGCGCGCGCCAGGCAGTGTGTTATTGTTATCACATTTTTATGCAAATTCGCGCGCAACTTTGCCCGAGCGCATTACACAGTATATGTGCGTATTTTCTTTACGTCGCGCAGCCCTTTTTTATCACGGCCGGAGAGGGCTCACAGAATCGAGGCAACAGTGGTGGAAGCGCGCAAAAAATAATAATAAACTTTTGGGCCGAAATAATGTTTAGTGGGCATTAATAATTCAAAACTTTTTGCACCGTGTGCCTCTTCTCTTGGTCGGTTTGCCTGCTACTGTTGTGGCCATAATGTGATACTGCTGGTTGGGCGGGTGCTGTGCCGGTTGCCTACATGTGTGTATTAGATTATTTCTTGCGTCCCTGATGCGTGGCCAGCATTTTGTTTGCTTGTTTGTGGCCTGTCTCTTGCACAAACAGAGGAAATATGGGTCCAGCCCCTGTTCGATATCAATTCGGCAGTACATCGTTTAGCTGTTTGGATGAATTGCTGTTTTTGTTTTTATACTTTATTGGAAAAACATATATAAAACAAAATCCAACGTATCTTTCTTCGCGAAAGAGGACGGAATAAATTTATATCCTTGAAAGAGAAAATATAGGACGGGGAATGCATCAATGGATAAAACCGAAAACTTCCCTTTTTGCTGTGGATCAGAAAGTTTGCAATTTCTTCCCCTTTTCTTTCTAAAACTTAGTTGGTGGTGTGTATTCGACCCGATTCTTCCGGCTCCAAAAACAATTTATGCCGAGCTAGAGGGACTGCGAATTACGATATAAATAAAGCAAAAGCCAGACTTTTGATAACTTTCTGAGCGACTCCACTCATTCGAAAAGCCGCTGAATAACTTGGCCCTTGTGACCGAGCGGCTCTTTTGCATCGATTTGACATCAAAAGCGAACCGAGCGTGGCGAAACTTAATTTACTGGTCAATAAAAATGCCAGCAAAGCGTCTATTAGCAGAACAAGGAGCAAAAAGGGGTTGGCTGGTCGGTCGACTGACGGCGGGTGGTTTAGATGCTTTGATTGAGCAGGCCCTGAAAACAAACAGCAACAACCCTGCTCGCTCTTGTCGCCCGCAGTCGGTGATTGCCCGGGGCTTTCTGTCTCTATTTATTTGCCAAAGGCGGACACTCGGCGTCATTTTAATCTGTCTAATTGCGTGTGCACCGGCGATGGCGAACTTTTGATCGTCCGCGTAGAACGTACAGCCCTCATCAATGTGCCAGCCTGGCTGCGAGTATCGGCCTGCACTGTTGACACGGAGCGTTGATTGCGACTCGCCCTCACCACGCTGTGATTGCTCCGGTTAACTACACCATACACCACACCACACGTGAGCGCTGTTTAGGGCTGCTGTGCACGGCATATCAATACACATGTGACGTGATCGCCATCTGCTTTGCCGATCTCGCAGCAGGTCACCGCCAATTAGACATCCCAGCCACCGGGTCATCCAACGGAACCCGCAGAATTATTGCCCCGCCCGTCGCGCGCCACTGAAAAGTGAGAGCGACAGAGATCGTGATTCGAAACGGAAAAATTGCGGCCGGCGTGGTTTGATTTGGCGTGGAATTCAATTAGCGAACCTCTTGTATTTTGAAAAAAGGGAATTGCGAATTGATATGGCTTGGCCAGCGAGCAATAAGTAAAAATTTATTTAATTGATGAATTATAAATTTTTAATTTGTTTTAATCATATTGATACTTTTTTTAAATTCTTTTGCTTTGCAACATTATATCAATTTTTCATACAATTTAATATCCTTGCTGAAACATCCAAAAGAAATTAAATTAATTACTTATTTGCATTCTTCATAACCAATTATATTTTGCTTCCAATTATTTATGATATTTTAATGATATGGTATCTAATTATTTGTCTATGTAACTGAAACCTATTTTCAAGAAGTAATCAAATAAATTAAACAATCTCTAAAATATAAAAAATTTAATTATTTGAAATATTACTTAAATTACTAAATTTAAAATGAATTCTATACATATTTTGTGTAACCACTTTATTATTATTTAAATTAAAATAATATAACCAAATCATTTCTACTAATTATGTAAGCAAATTTTCTTATTGAGTTTTCTATCACAATGGATAATAATTTTAATACATAGCCACAATTAATCACGTTTTATTCTAAACGCCAGCAGTTCAGTTGATTTCAGGTTGATTCAATTCTTCCCTAGCCACTCACACTTCGTCATTGTAAAATGAGCTCATTTTCAAGCTTTCATGCAACGATTGGTGATGAGAACGCCAAATTTAGCGTGACTCCCCATTACCCAGCCAAAATTGCATTATTCAAGGAGGATTTCGCTACGTAAATTTTTTATTTCAGAGGGGTGCGAGATAATTAATTACAGTTCATTGACAGGTCCTTCAATTGCCTAAACTTCTTTTTTTTGTGAGAGAAGATCCAGACAAAACATTTCCCTCCCCATGCGTCGGAAAGAAAGTAATTCAACGCCAGTAGCCGTCCGTTTTGTGATGATGAACAAATGCACACACAATTTAGTTCCCGAGCGCGGAATGACTTTCAAAATTCTCCCCTTAATGGGAAAATAGTTATCAAACGCATGCACCGTCGTCCTCCGCGAAAGAGGATAATTTAGTAGCGGAGAGAGAAGCTCCTTCAATATTCATTCTCCGTCGTCTAGATTAACGTAGATTTATTACTGTATCATCATCATTTAGACGGCGAAATGGGAAGAAAATGAAATCTCGTATTCTTCTCGTTGAGCCGCTCCTTTCATACACGGAGTTGGGCGTTAAAACCATCCCGCTATATTCAAATGGAAAAACGGGCTTGTAGTTTTTTCCAGCTGCAAAAGGTAACAAATCGCGCCCTGTGGGAAAGTAAATACATTTGCGTGGAAACACACACGAGAGTGCAGACGAAAAAACGGATTACGAAAAAGTCGAATAAGAGCGCACCCGCTATTCGCTGGGGCCTCATTTATATTGCATAAACAGCGGGCGGCGCTGAATTTCCAATTTTATCGATTTCGGATATGAATTCTTCTTGGAAGCGGCATTGTTGCTCAAGGCGGCAATAAAGGGTTGGAGAATAATACTCGGAGGACTGATAAGGCCACGTGCATTTGCTTGGCCTCGCTATTTTCGAGCCGGGCCAATTATTCTCCAAGGAAATGCCGAAATTCAGTTTGATGTAATTTACTGCCTCGTATAACGGCCCATGCAAATTTGGGAATACGTCATAAAAATTTATGGCGCGTTTAGAGTAAAAGTTTAATTCAAACGCGCTTCAAATCTCCAGCGAAAATCGCCTGACACAGTATAGTGCTCGCGTTCAAGACCGTGTGTAAAGATAACCACGCTCGTGGCTCAATGTTTGTCAAACTACAAATCTATTTTAATCGTACGTGTGTGTTGGCGTTGCTGACATGTAAATAATACGAAAACAAACAAATTAACACTCCATTATACGCAACAATTATTTTGCTGGTTCGTTTAATTTTCAGGAGGAATTAAAAAGTCGCCCGCGCTTGCAAGCACGCTTTCCATTAGTACATTTTTAATGGGGAAAAACGCCATTCTGCTGTTGAATGTGACTGAAGGTAATTACAAATTAGCAAACACGCCGGGGATAAAGAAACCGGAAAATTCGCAGAGGCCGGGGCTCAACAATAAATCCAAATTTTAAAAGCATGAGAGCGGAGCAAACGCGCGGTGGCGTTTTTGCCGAATATATAAATGTCGGCAAAAAGAGATTCCGCGCACACGGAATTATTCATAACGGCGTGCAGAGCAGAAGGTTTTATAATCCCATAGTAAGTAAGCCTGCGCTGCGTGTGCACATATCGACCATAGAGTTTCGCGTCCGAGATGAAGAAGAAGCTTTTCTCAGAGAGAATTTAATATTCTCTTTCGAGCCTGCGGCTGATAATGATTGCGCCATTTAAAAGTGGCGGCATTCACGCGTCAGGGTGCGACGAGGATCAAGCCTCAATGAGAAGTTCAGAGGTTTGCCCAGCGGCCTAAGCCCCGCAGAAACGGTGAAAAGAGAGGCGAAATCTCCGGCGTGTTTGAGAGCATGTGTGGTGCTGCACACAGCCAGGCTAGTATTACTCGAGCTTCTGTTTACAGAGCGACGACGTGATGCTGTTGAAGCAACCCTTCTGCTTCTCAAAGAGCTCGCTTTCTTCTCTATGAGAAGAAGTGATGGCATGTATGAACTTTTTCTAAAACTAAAAGAACGGTCTTGTCCTCGCGTGCAGTGATTTATTTAACAAGCTGAGAACAGTGGATCACTTTTCAATGCGTTTTATTTCACCTTCGAGGAGCGAATGTAAATTCCAACAGTCGTCTCGAGAGCGAGAATTTGACACCTCCGCTCCGTGCAGGCGATAATGAGAGACATTAATAGCTGTGAATGGGGGATGCCTGTTTTGGAGTTTGTTGGCTTCCACGAGTGTTCTAAAACGCAAACACTGCGTAAAATAAAGCCCACGCACCAGGCATAGTATTTTCCTAAATATTTCGGTTCAAAACGGTAATATAGGCAGGCGTGCACCTTTATATTGAATGCATGGAATTCAAGGAGCTAGATTACAATTACAAAATTCATAATGAAAAAAAAATGGAATTATTAATCAATAAATTTCACAAAATTTTTTTCGTTTATCATGAAAAATGAAAGATGTATTTAATAACAACTTAAAAGTTGTACTTTCGCGGTAATTATTACAACAAATTTAACTTTACTTCCTTTTTATATATTTAAATATTTAAAATTAAATTATGAAGATAAATATATGCTTTCAAACAATAAAAAAAAGGTTCCACAACAACAACTTCAAGAACTTATACAGAAAAAAAACATTAAATATTTGTACAACTCTAATATAGTAAAAAATTTATGAATAATGTATTTTTTATTTTTGTTTAAATATTTTTTTTTAACTTTTACATTTAAAATTATTATTTTGTTTTGATATATTTTGGTTTCCACTGCTTTCAGAGAGATATGGCGGCCAATGCAAGATTTATATTATAAATATTGACAGTTTCCTTCTATGAACATCTGTGAAAATATTAATTAAAAATTACATTTGTATGCCCATATCTTCATGCATACATGCACTTATGTACAATCATTCAAATATTTATCTAAAAGAAGAATAATTACTGTATATATTTAAATATTTCTCAAAGAATATTAAGAATACCACAATACATATTAAGGAAAGCAAAGTATAAATACACAAGGATAAGAGAAATTATATAAAATCAAAGTCAATAATGACTATTAAAAATAATTATTTAGTTCTTTACACCGTGGATAAAGGATTTATAACAATGGATAATTTCCTCATTCTGAAATTCGCAATTTTAGTAATTAAATGTTTTCCCACTCTATTTGACTAATTTTTTTTTATCGTAATGCCAAATCATTTTGAAAAATGAGCAAATTCAATCTACAGAAGATAATAAAAACAAGTTGAATTTTCAATATTCACATCACGCACATTTTGAACACAAAGCGCTCGCTGATTTTTTCCCTTTAATCTCTACTGGCTTTTGATAATAATTTCCCCCAATAATAACAAAGCATTTTTATTTCGCCAACTACCATTTACCATTTTAATAATTCCCTTTCCGCACCAGCCAACTACAAATTTTGCTGACCGGCAACCGCCACAAAAGTCAGGACAGGAAAATATGTGGGTTGAACAAACAAACATTGAAAAACAAAAATCGAAACAAACGTTGAGATTTTTGACCTGCTGGTAAGCCGAAAATCCTGCTGTATGATGTGATTGGCCTGATGCGCCCATACGTTTGCGAGAGTGGTCAGCGGCCAAAAGCTTGGATTTGGGCCAACTAGCATCAGAGAGAGACGTACGCGCAAACAAACAACAAAACGCCAGCCTAACTATCGCAAATACCACCAAGTGAACAGGGTAGATTTATACTTACAAAAGCACAATATATACATACAGGGAACCGAAAACACATACATTCATGTGTGCGAGCGGATCTCACACGCGCGCTGCTCGTCGGCACTTTGGTGTGTAATGTTTTAATATTCTCGCTAGAGTGGCTGCTAACAAAAGCGGCGGCGGCAGCAAAAAAGGATCGTGTATAGGCAACACGCACAGCAGCAGCGCGAACTGGAACATTCAAACAAACTAACTAACTAGCCGGCTAAAGGGAATTGCAAGAGTCGTGTTAATGCTCGTGTTTTGTGCAAATGTATGGGGCCGTGGGTGTGCAGGACAGAAAATTATCTCCCTGCGCCCGGTTCAGTTTAACTCGGTCGCTTATGCGCGATGCTCTCTCTGCATAAATTTGTAATCAGTTTGCGCTGCTCCTGGCTGGCCCGGCTAACAAGAGGCACGCGGTGTGGCATGTTACCTTTGTGTTTGCGCCGATGACTATTCGCTCTCGTTGTTCTGTTGTTGTTCTCCGCCCATTTGCGTGCTCGCCGAGCTTCGCAAAACGATTCCAATCAAGTGTTTTTGACAAAAGCTTTTTGAGAGTGCCACTCTCTTTGATTTTGAATCGGAACCATTTTCAAGCGTTTTTTTGAGTAAGAAATTAAATGAATTTTTTGTATCTGACATTAATGATTAGTTTTATATTGAAACCTGGCCTCTCCTAGAATTTTTGAGAGGCTTATTATTTTCTATAGAATTGTATTGTATATTTTTATTTTTTATTTTCTAAATTAATATTTTAGCGGAAGATGGCAAAACTTCATAAATTTTTAACAGATATTTTCAATAAATATCACCAGTTCTTCTCAAATTCAAAATTAATTTCCCTGTGGCAATTGAGTTATACAAATCACAATGATTTTTTCACTCAAATTAATTTAACTAGAATCTTATTCATAAAAAAAAATTACAAGAATTAAAATAAAATTATTTTGTGAGATTTGAACTTTTTAATGGTGAGGGGAAGCTGCATTATTTTTATGAAAGTCCAGCTTGAGCTTTGCAACCCAGGGCCAATAATCTTCTTAGCCACAAAAGTAGCTTGAATCAGAAACCACTGACTAACATTGGGGGGAGTATTTTTACAGCTTAAAAGGTTTTGAATTCACTCGACAACAACATGCAAAAGATTTAGCCCAGAGCGAGCTTTATTATAAAAATGGCCTGAAATTCTCCATGCATATTTTAATTGCATTCCAGCGCCGTATTTTTTCCAGGCAACTTCCTCATTAGTAGCCGGAAAAGCACCTCTTTGGCGCGAGAAAATCCGCCGGGATGAAAATGGGCGGGTAATTTATTTGCGAAACCCGCAGCCCATTAGTGCTGGAAATAATTTGCAAGGCCACTCAGCGGCCGGAAATAAATTGGCGCTCTTTTTTTCTGCATTTCGGCGTTGCACTCGGCATCAGGCGCTAGATTGTAATCTGGCGCGCGAGAGAGGAAAATTCGCTTTCCCCAGCAGATTAAATTGCCGTTGCTGCAGCAGATTAATTAAAATGCTCTCTCACTAGCCCGGCCGGCCGAGCGGGCGGGTGAGAAGCAAAGCACACCAAATCCCTTGCTGCGTTTCGCCGCCCCATTTATATCGTGCTGCCCACTTTGGTCCGGCAGGACAAAAAAAAGCAGCAGTCGGAGTGCTGCGCTGTTAATTAGGCCTGCGAACACGAAACACCACCTGCACAAGCGCGATTTTAATTATTTGGCAGGTGCGCCCGCGGCCTCAAATTGCACTCGGACGGCGACACGATTGTTTGTGGCTGCCTAGGTGGCCAGAGTGCCTTTTGCGAGCAATTGTGGCCGTATTAATGTTTTGACTGGGGACCTGTAAATTTTGGCTTATACTCTCAGAACGCAAATTTTCGTATCCACAGAAACGGCTCTTAACTCTTCCACACTAAAACAGCGCTTCATCAAATTCTGACAGTTTAATGTAGCGCGTATTAATTTCACCTGTCCGTTGTGTCCATTTTTCTTCCAATATAAATACGCCAGTCCCTTCATCGCCTCGAGAAACACAATAGGTATAAAAAACAATTTTAATTTTCTCCAAACGCATATAAAACCCATCCTATTTGGAAAGTCGAATAAGTAAGTCATAAATCACGCTGGCATATATGCAACCGGTCGGTCATCCAGAGAGTTCATAAAATTATCGGCATTCGTTTTTTTTTTCTTCTTCTTCTTCTTCTTCTTCTTCTGACAACGCACATAAATAAATCAAAAATTTATTGCCCAGTCGAGGCAGAGAAAACAATTTCACCTTGGTCGGTGCACGGCAATTACGGTGCCAATTGGCTGATGCTCGTCGAGTTTTGTGGCTGACCATTTTGGGCGATCATTCCGAAAATGAGCACGAGTGAGGTTTGCTCTGAAGTGGCGGCTCAGGTCGTTTCACTTTCGTGTCTGTGTAACACCTTTCTTGTGGAGGAGATCGTTTTGTTTTATTGCACTTGTTGCCAGCGCAATGTAACTGTCACATTTTTTGTTAAGAAAATGTTGTCGTTGATAAAGCTGAAATTTAAGCCTGTACATCAAAGATTTTTTATTAAAAAAAAATTAAAATAAATGAAAAAGTTAAATATTTATTGGAAAACAAAGTTAACAGTGGCAAATTTTGAATTTTTTTGTATTAATGTAAATTTCATCTGGAGTGATTAATATTGATTTTTTTTTTTACTTTCTCTACATTGCTTGTGAATATTTACAATTAAATGGAATTTTAAAATCATTTTACTGAAATTGTGATTGCCAAAAGACATTTGGCGTTTGAGGTATCGACAAAGAAGATGTTTTCCTGCTATCGTGAGGGGCACACAAAAATCAATGACCTTCATCAAACGCTAATTTACAGAAAGTGAGATGAAGATTATTATTAAGGATAAAAATGGAAAACATCTATCGGTCGCTCCCTATCTCTCGCGGACGCACGTATAATTGAAAACACTTATGCCAGATTTAATAGGCTTGATTACAGGTTTTCGACTTTGAGGCGCTGCGTGCTTTTTTCTTTTTTTCCGCCGTCGAGTGTTTTTGTTTCGAGAGGCACGCAAATCGGCTTTAACTCTCTCGGGCCTGCGTGCCTTACCGCGCCACGAACGCCATTAAAATAATAATCGCCGTCTCCGCGGCTGAATTCCTGATGACAAATTGAATTTTTCGTTGGGAACGACACCGCGGGTGCCGCAGATTAAATTGGTAATAACTGGATCACGTGTGCGCGCCGAGGACTGCTTATTTCGCCGCGGCACGACCGTCCGGCGGCGCCGCCCTCGCGCGATTTCCATCTCGTTCTCGCAATTGCACCCTAATTACGATAATCTCCCCGTTCTGCCGAATTGTTTTACAATATACACGCGCACTGATTTAAACCGCCCCTGTAAAAAGGAACACCCGGCAATTTACATCTGGCAAAGATAAGAGCTTGTCATGTTTTCAGATTGGAAAACTGCGGCCGTTTAATAAAAGCAGAATAAGAAAAAGGGGACACTTTAATAAATTTTAAAATCTGAATATTTTTAAAAATCATTTTTCATTATATTTATTTTTATTTTTTTTAATATTTTTTGTATGAAAAGGCTCTTCAGTAATGTATGGAGTCAAAAACTTTTAAGGTGTGCGCAAGGTTGTATGAAGGCTCGCAAGATTTATGGTCGGCATGGATGGCTAATGATCTCTAATTCATTTTTCCCATAAATAGAGAGCATTTTTGGCAAAGTTCGCCGCGCACGTATTAAAGGCCATTAAAGGCGAAAAGCCCTCGCACCGCCGGCTCATTAATGGGCCTATACAAGTCATTAATTACACGATTTTTCTCACACAAGAGGGCCGATTGTGTTGTTAGGTGTCTGCGCGCACTAATTGACCGGTATTAAAGTGCGATTTGTTAATCGCGCGCCGATTTTGCGTCCTTAGAGCATGCATGCATGTGAAATCGCCGGGCGTGTTCAATGGGGGCGGGCAAGGCCTTTGTGAGAAATTTGACTTTCTGGCCTCACGCGTATTAATCATCGCACCTTTCAGATCACCGTCTGTTATTTATACGTTTTAAATGAGTTTTTGTAAATTCTACTTTATCTTTAAAGACATCTGACGAACCCTGATGTTATGCGAAACATCATTAAAATGAAGAACATTTTTTCCCTGAAGGTGCTTGTCCAACACAAAAATAATTTTTTTTTCTTTTAATTTTTGAATGGTTCCATGATAACAGGTGTCCAATTATTTATAAAAATAAAGAGGTTGAATTTTGGAGGGATAAGAAAATGCAACCTGCTTGACATCAATACAAAATTTATATTTTAATATCATTTACTATCTTTCTAACAGAATCAGGCGATTTTTTAATTTATAATCGAGCAGGATCTTAAAAATTTTACTGCAGGCTCAACAAGACAAATACATATATGTACTCTAATAGTTAAAAACAATAAACAGAAGATGATGAGATTAAATTTGTTTATTAATGATTTTAAAAAGAAAGTAATATTTTGCTTTAAATTGATTTTCCACAGAATGTTCTGATTTCTAAAAATTTGACATTTTATTTTGATGAAATAAATATATTTTATCGATAATAAAATAACAAAATTACATAATATTTGAAAGAAGAAAAAAACTTTTTAATTATAAATCTATTTTTATGATCGTACTTTAAAAAAGAAAATTATATAATTTATGTTTGGTCTCGTGTAGCATTAACATTAAGCGGAAAAAACATGTGTCACCGGCAATAGCGCTCATCAGCACTAATTACGCGGAGGAGTTTTGAGCGTGGAGTGAGTGCTGCTGGCGGCACGGATGAAACGCGAATGTTGGCGGCTAAATGTGAGCGCGGCGTAATCTGCTCAAATCACCTTTGATTGGCACTCTCTCCGAATGCGCCACGCCGACCAATCTATCGCGAGCGCGTTGTAAATTATTCCGAACACTTTGCCGCACACGCAGGATTAAATATCCGCCCGCGTTACGAATTCGCATCAGCCCTCGCTCTCTGAAAATGACAGTTGCTGGCGTCGCTTTTTTAATCCGATGCGTTCGTCAAACCGAAAATCAGACGACGTGTAAAAACAGAACAATTCTACCTCAACACCCATTTGCTACGTTGGCGAAGCACGCGGTTTTAGAGGCTTGTTTTAGCGCTCAATTAATGTTTCATTCACTCTGCGCTTGATTTACGTGGAATCAATTTCCGCATATGGACTGAAATAAAAAAATTCATTGAGAAATACAAAAATAAATTTACACAGAAATTTCAAATTTATATGCAAATAAGGTTATTTTGTTGGTTTCATAATAAGCTCTTTGTTACTTTTTTTTTAGTTTGTAGTTTAAAAACTTGAAAATTTGAATTGGGATTTAGTTTAAAGTAGAGAAAAACAATATTTGTTCTTTCAATTTGTGTGTACCTCACAAGAATTTTGCTAACATACAACACTAATTTTTTTCCTATTTGATAAATTGTGTTTGTCTGCAAGTTTAATTTAGTAGACGAGCTGAAGGAAAGAAAATCCAGTCACGCAGTAGTCAGCAAATGTTTCATTTTATCCAAACACTCTCTTCTGCGGAACGTTGAGTAGAGGGTGTGTGACATTGCAGAAAAAATGTACATACTTCTTGGTACCGTGTTTACACGGCTAATAATCAATCTATTTCACAGAGAGTGCCATGTTATTTTTCCTTTCACGAGAGTGCAAACACACAACGCCGCCGGCTTGGAGCGGTGTATTTAAAAATGCCTCGCCCCACGCTTTACACCAAGACACCTTACATAATGTACACGCACGGCTGAAACAAAAAATTCATCAACCGCGAGGACATGATAGATTGTGTTTGCGCGCGTTGAGAGGGAAAAAATTCATACATGGCGTCCGATTTGTTCAGCGCTCGCTCGCGGGGATACTTTCTTTATTCCCTTCCGGTGCTTTACATTCGCTATAACGCACCACACCGTGCTTTGCAAGTATAAAATTATGCATGCGTGCATTTGTGCGAGTCGAGAAATTTATACATGCTGGGTGTTCTGCGGGGCACAAGAGCGGGAAAAGGAATAAAATAAAGAAAGAAAGAACGAAAGCGTCGAGACAAACATAAATCTAAACGGGAGTTTTCTTCTTTCCCTTTTGGAGGATTGAACGCGGCAGCTTTTTGCGGACTGTAGCCGTCCGGCGAGCGGCGTTTCCTTGGAGGTGTGCCCAGCAGTTGTCGAGAACGATTTTGCTCAATGGAGCCCAAGATGGAATTTCTCGTCTTGTCTGCAGGCGGAGATCATTGTTTGGAGAGGAGGTATTGTGCCAGGTCGACACTGCTACGTCCAAAATCTTGAAATGATCGGTCTTCGCAAAACCGATACAACTAACCTAGACGGACAAAAAATATAATATCAGAAACATTTCAGGAATTTCATTTATTTGAATTTATGGCAAAAATTAATGCTTGCAAATTTTTCGACTCTAATTTTTAAGCCGTTTTAAACAATTGCTTTTTTTTTAATTTTATATTAAGTTGACCAATATAATTTTAATTTTACTTTTTTAATATAAAAGTATCCTATTATTTCTTTACTTTTATTTCATCCTTTAAAACTTAAATTTTTAATATTTTTGTATCGAGTGAAATTGAGATGAATAAATAATTAGTAATAAAGCTCTCAACATGTTATGTTCTTGTTCTCTGGTGTGCTCTAATTTCAAAACATAATTGTACAATTGATTTTTGTAACTTAAAACAACATAAGCTATAAATTTGTGCTGCAATTGCAACTCCCCATTTCCCCAAACAACATCAACAACCTATCTGCCTGTGTTTAGCAGCACAATTAACAGAAGTGTCAAACAGCAGCGTCGAAACTTCCGATACGGAATAATGCATGTGGAATTAACAGAGGCGCGAATGTAGCAGCAATTATAGCCAAGTAGTGCTGCGTGCTGCAGCTCTCCATGGAAGCGTGCATCATGCATCAAAAGCTATTATCGTGTAAACAGCTACAAAAGCAAAATCTCCGATTCACGTCAGGCTGGATGGGAAACAATTATGCTTGACATGCGATTGCTTTTCCAGTTGTGCATAATACATAATATATTACTAATGCATTTTGTGAAAATCCATTTGAGAGAAAATCGGCGAGAGGCTTAATTTGCGAGGTGCGACGCGAAGTGGTTTGCGTGCGGTCGGGCAAAGTCAACATGCATTGTGGTGGCCAAACCCCTCGCTGGTATGTGATTCATATAGAATTGAACCACCGGTGGGCAAATTCGCTAACTAATTCTGTGAAGTTTGCCAGCCGTCGGCCTGATCCAACTATATCTCTGTTGTTCAACTTGGCCGGGCGACGCAATCAAATCAGTCGGATTGGAAATTTGATTAATTATTTCTTGGCTGCGCGTGTGCTCGGTGGTTGCCAGCAATTTCGTTTGATTAGCTATTCTGTTTGCATGGCATGATTTGATTTTTACGGCCAGGTTTTGAACAAATGGAGAAATGGGCCTCCTGGCGGATTTTGGATTTTTTGTGTCGTTCAATTAGTTATTTTCATGAGCGAAAGTGAGCAACTCACTGAAATTCATATTTATAGATTTGACAATCCAGGCGATACTACTTATAACTTAGATATTATAAGCCTGAACCCTTAAAATCTCAATCTTGCGGATTCCTGGAATTTTTTTTTTATTGCAAATGTTGAACAAAACGATGGTCAAAATCTCGGAGAGCGGTTTTATTATTTTAACAATTAAAATTGTAGAAATTATTAATTTTAATGAGAAAAATTTGCATTTCAAATTCTTTTCCTTTCACACGCACAGGCTCCATTCAGAATATTCATTTCGGTACTTTAGCCCTTTTCATACTCTCCCTCTCTTTGGGCCTCAATAAAAAGATTCCTCCTTTTGAGTATTCCATATTATTATTATTATTATTCGTAAGTGAATCTTCTTTCTCCCTTTCAAAAAATTCAAAAGTAGAGGAAAGAAATGGTTGCAAGTTTGGAATGCTGGGAGGAACTTATAAAGGAAAATGTTTGTGCCACCGAACCCATAGAAATAATATGCCTGGGGCCGTCATTGATGGATCATAATTGAGTAATTTGTTCTCATATAAAAATTACACGCGCCCTCGCTCCTAATGAAATAAAAATCCAATTTCATCCCTTAACAACCCAAATTTTCATTTAAGCAGAATAACAGGTGAAGAGGTAGGAAAGAACGGCCCGCGGGTTCAATACCAAATAGAAAAAAAGATGAGCCTCTCTCCTTACTCGCCTTAATGATGTTTCCAGCGTGCCTTATTTAATAATGAGAAGCGAGGGCACTTTTTGTCGTTACCAAGTAAAAACACCTTTTCCCATCTCCGGCATATTCGCCTCTCGGTCACATTGTGCATTGGCCATGCCGAGCCACGTTCGTCGAATCACCGCACAGCGGCCTAACTTAATTAGGTGTGTAAATTTTAATGCGGGAGCATGATATTGGAAAATTTCACAAATCATCGTGCTGAAAGGACGCGGGGATATATAAAATATCAAACCGCCGACGCGCGGCTTTTTTCGGCCTCATGTAACGCAATGTTCGTGCATTATTATATGCCTCTGTACGTCGCACACTCATTAAATCTGGCACAAAGGCGAGGGCTACTCAATCGTGAAAGGGAATTTTTGAAAATATATTGCGTGCAATGACGAAGGCAAATTGCCGGAATAACACAGATGACTTTTTTCGCCTGCAAAAAGAATGCGGGCAGAGAGTGGATGAGATCGTTGATGAAATATTTTTGAACGCATTTCGCTAAAAAAAACTAATTAATTCTACAAAATGTATGAAAGCACAGAGAGTATGGAACAGGAATTTCAATTACATTCAATATAACGAATCACTATTTAGAACGACCAAGATTTATAGAGAGAATAATGTTATTTTTATTGATTTGATTCACCTTTTAATAAAGCCCAGCGGATGTGCTGTAAATGGGACAATTTTGTACCTTCAATATTTCATATTTATCGACGGTTCAAGTTACCACTTTAAAACGCAGCCGTGCTCTCTATAAATCTATAATTTCGACCAGGGGTGCCTGGCAAACAAATTGCATCAGACAGATAATTCTTCACCCCGCACGCCCCGTCCAATATTTCCCACAATATTTTCCAAAATGGCTGCACGGGAGCCAAAAACGATATCGCTCACACACACATAACATCGAAAAGCTCGAATTTCGCACCCCCGATCGAAAGTGCAGCTCTTACTCAGATTACGCCCGACAGACAGGGGTGGTGGTTTTTTCAGGGGGTGGTGTCCGCCACCGCTATAGCAGGAGAAAAAGCGGTGGCGCGATAATAAATGTGGCCTGAGCAAGCTTTTATTTGCAGTAAATTGCATTGTTGACACAACAATAGTGTCTTTTTAGCGAGTCATCTTGGCAGCAACAATATTCCAGGGAGACACATGCATGTGCACACACACACGCCACCCTCCCACACGGGAAAAAATTTATACACAACAGGACGCTGCACGCGAGGGAAAGTGGAAAATATATTGGATAGCACAAGAAAGAATATAAAAAACGAGCGAGGGGCATTTGCTGCATCAGTGAAGCAATTTTCTTAAAATACGCGCGCAAAAGTGCATGTGCGTTTTAGCTTTGCTTTGCTTGCTGCTCGTTCCCGGTCTGCTGCTCTGGCTATTTTTATTTTCCTCCAATTTCCTCTTTCATGCACTCCATTTGATCCGACGGCATCACTGGTCGGCCGTTTGTTTTTGTGCCTTTTTCTCGGCAGTGAGGTGCGTGGGCCAGTCCGCTAACATTTTCAACGAAATAGAGGCAGTGAAAAATAGACTCGTTCATTCGGATAATATGTATGAAATTGCAAACGAAAGGAATAAAAAATTTAAAACTTTAACAAGGAAAATGATATCAAAGAGGCACGTTCAAATTTTTACCATCATACATAGTAAAAAAGTTTAACAAAACTCTTCTTTCCAAATTTAGTTTCATTAAAAATTAACATTGGATTGACTTTTGATTTATTTCAATTCACTAAACAAACTTTCATTATGAACCGTGATATATTATACTATGTTCAGCAAGATGCCTTTATAAAAAATTCAAATAGAAATAAATAAAAATACAATTTTTCCTGATTTTTTAAAGATTATTAATTAAAACAATATTAGTAATTAATTTTAATTGATTGGTTTATTCATTTTAAAATCCATGTATTTACAACAAATGGTTGTTTCAGAAATAAAAAAGAAAAATAATTCAGCAAAAAAAAAAAATACCTTTGCCTTGATTCTGAATTTTTTTTGCTATATTTTTTGTTTGATATATTAGGGGCCCTGACCCTGTTTGCCTTTGTCACTGCCCCAGCAAGCAATCTCGGTGAACGCAATGAGGGCTGAAAAGCGGCGGCCGGCCAGCCAAAACAAACGGGGTTTGAAAAATGGCCCGTTGGACGGGAACAAAGACGCGCGGAATGAGACGCGATGATGAAACACACACTCCCCAAAAAGCTTATCGCCACTCATTTTCATCTCCACATTTATCAGAGTCGGCGATTCTATAAATTTTCCCTTCTCTGACGCTGCATAGTTTGATACAAAAGTCGCGGGATATCACCAGAGTTAATTGGTCGGAATGGGATGTGTGCATAAAGAAATTGATGCCATCCGCGTCCCTATTCACACACAAATGGATTTTTTAAAAAGCAAAAGGGATCCGAGCGAGATAATAGCCTGGCGTATAGTCATAGAAATGGGAACAAAACTAACCGAGATTCGTATGCCGTTGGAATTAAAACGCAGCCTCTCCTGTTCCTCCTTGTATTTATTTTTTTCCGCCTTTCCACTCTGACAAAAAAGAGTGAAATTTTACTACTCCGCCCTATCTTGCGCCAGCAGGCCATTATTATTACTGCTGTCGGGGAGGAGCGGCCGGTTTTATTTTACAGCTCCTAATAATATTTTGACACCGTGATGTAACCCAGGAGCACTCTCAGTGGAAAAAAGCACAGCTCGGAATGAGAGTACCGTCCGGAGATTTGTATCACTAGAGCGGCTCCTTGTCTTCTTCTAATTTATTCACCTCAAGTGCATTTCTTTAATTTTTTTTTAACTGTTCATCATCTAAATGGGCCTCTTTGTAAGACTCATTTTTAAAGTGTGAAAAATGCTGTAAAAATTAACAGCTGTCCAAGAAGTATGAAGAGTTGTATTAAAAAAAAATCGTACAAGTCCAAAGCTTAAAAGTGATTAAATTCGCGGCCGGATGGAATTACTTGTCCCGGGGCGATAGATTTTTCTCATTTCCTTTCAATTTGATAAAGTGGCTTCCTCAAAACAAAAGTGACAAAGGAGGAATTTTCCAATTTGGTCCAGCTCGCCCGACTTGCATATACACGTGCGTCGGCAAAAAGGTGAAAAATTCACCTCTTTGAAATTCAGCGCACCGCACACAAGAAATTTGCCCGCGGCGGTTGCCTTTATTTGCTCAGCAAGGTGTATACGCAATTTCGCAAGTCGACTCTCACCGACATTCACGCACACAAAACGAGACAACGCTTTGTATTTTTCGTGGAAGCGTTGGAAAATTTTACGATCCCGGGCGAAAAGTGGTGCACATAATTTCAAATTAAAAAATCACATCAGCCGTGGCGTGATGGCATAACGGGCGCGCGCTCTGCCGGTGCGTTATTTTTTGCCCTGCTTTCATTATTCAGCATTTGATATCCGCGCGCCAGGAAAAGCTCATAACTGCAGCCTGGTTTGTTGGTGCGAACAGTCCCATTAGAGCGAAATTAATAAAAAAAAAAACATGCTTTGAGTTTTGAATGCGTGCGTCGTGTGTAAATTAAATTTGATGAGATGAACCTGCTGCAGGGCCTTTTCTGATGTTATTTTTTTTTTGTGCCAAACAGAAGCTGTGGAGCGAGAAGAGAAATATGTATGCTTATTGTGTTTCATTGATAGTGTGCGGAATTATTGTATATAATTTTCTTTCTATAGAAGAATTCGGGCCGACCAACAAAGCTCGCGGTGTGGTGAAGAATGGCCCCTTCCGCACACAAGCAACACACGAGAGAGGCGTAATCATTTTTATACACACAGACAATCCCGCGCCATTTATTCTGTTCTTCTTTTATATGAATACACAATGGAAAATAATTCTTCTCGTTTAATGTAAAACGCTAAATTTAATGCATCGTCGCGGAAGAAACCATGACTTTGTGGCTCTTGCATATTATGCACGCGGAGTGAATTTGCACATCGCTTGGAAAATTTTAAAAGAGCAGCGCAGTAGAAGACACAATGTCGCTTAAATAAATACACATTGCCATCATATTTCGCAATCATTCATTGTTGCACTCTATTTTGCTAACATATAAACTAACTCACATAATTTTCACACCTCTTATATAAAAACGGCATTAATTGAAAACCAAATATTCTAGCATATTTCACATTTCATAATTATTAAATTATTTTTTTAAATAAAATCGTTTTTATTTTTCTTTTTTTATAAATAATAATTTTTTTAATTAAAAAGAGAAATTAAATGAAAAATGGTGAAAACATCACCAATAAAAGGGCGAATGCCTCCTTTAAACTCATCAATATTTTGAATTTAGAATCATTCAGAATTTCATTTATATTTAAAATCAAAGATAAGAAGATAAACGATCTGGACAAAAGTAAAACTTTATCCTGTGATAATTTAATTTAATATTAATTGTAAAATATCGGCCCTAAATCAGACCAAGTTAAAGGGATCAATCAATTGTCTCCTAAACTGAACTTTTGTAATTTTTTAATTTAAAATATTGAATTAGATAAAATTTAAAATTTGTTTTAGATTAATTAAAAGCTAATTAAAAATAAATTATTCAACCATCACTGAAGCTGTTTCTGCGAAAGGCGACGCCCTTTGTTAATTGTTAAAAGGTGCTAAAGTTTCTAGATACAGCAGTCGTTTTCCCTGCAGCCAAGCTCTGCATCCGCCACTGACGCCCTAATGAATATTAAAACACCCCGACTGCAGTTGTAAAGCGCAGCAAACTGTATACCCGCGAGTGCAAATTACTGAAAAGTGCAGTAGCGCGCAGCAATTTGCACCAATAACAACACCGGCGGAATTAAATATCGCGGCGCGTTGCTGTCACAACACACGCGAGAGTCTTGATTAATTTTTCACGAGTGTGTGTGTTAATGCGCTGTAAAAAGAAACAGCCGGCAATTTGCTGCTTGAAAATTATCCCAGCGGCACATTCAGAAATATAAACACAAAAGAGTTTGCATTTTCAATTTGCTGAGCCGCGCAAATTGATTTCCCTGCGCATATTAAAAGCAGAGAGTCGAGCTCTGGTGAAATATTCATGGCGTTCGTCAAATATGAAAAGAGACAAATGCAACAATCGACATTATGTCCATGCTCGGCGAGCTAGAGCGGGGGAGTGCAACTGCTAAACAAATGGCTCTATGGTGATTCGGTGAAAACACGCCAAACGCGTATTACAGCTTTCCTTTGGGGTGGCCGTGCGGAAAGACGAAACAAATAAGAAACATATTCGGTGCTGCTCGTCTCTCAGCCACTTTTCTATGCATTTGGAGAAGCGGCGACGCTCTTCATATTAATATACTGAGAGGGCAAACTTTGCTTCTCGCTTGATGTCTTTTTGCTGCGCCTTCGATGAAAAACGCGATGCCTATAAGTGAGCAATTTGGATGGGAAAAACGACAACATTCACCAACAGAAGCATTTAGATATTGATGGGCCGCGCGCCGGATGGGAAATAAAAAAAGGAAAGAAGAATAATGTACATCTGCCTGCACCGTTGCCGGGGACACGGAATGAACGAAACCAGTCGACTCGAACGCAACCACACAAACACACGAGAGCCGCTGGGAAAAAAGCCGGAGCGAAAGTGTATCTTATCGATTTTAACATCAAACTGCTTGACACTTTTTATATTTATAAGGCGCGACCTCGTATGTACGTTTGTGTGTGTCAAGTTGACGCGCATTTTCTCGCCACCAAACTCCCTGATGACATCACAAAAAGAGCAGCAACCTAACTGAAGAAGCTTTAACCTTTCGAGTTAATTAATACAGTTGTTGTGCTTATTTTACAATATTATTATGTTTAATTGAAAATAATTCATTCCCTTTTTATTATAACAATACATTTTCATCTCAGAGAAGTTGCAGAGTAAAAATTGAAATTTTCTCATTAATATTCAATTTTTTTTTTTTACCAAACATTTATATCTGATTTCGTTTTTGGAACTTAAAAAAAGAGACACGATGGTTTCAATTTAAAGTGCGCTTTTCCTTGACGGGTTTTATGTGAAACGTTTATTAATTGCTTAAGAATCTTTCCGATTCAATTTTTTAGCAGCTTCATAAAATCATCCTAATTTCCTGTCTATTTAAAAAGGCAAATATAGCAGGAGTAAACAACGTGTTAATAAACTAATTTAAGATTTACATTGAATTATTATGTCCATTAGTTTTTGTGGTGGCATTTTGTGGAGGCTGAACTAGATTGAGGCTTTTTATTGAGCGCGCGAAGAAATTGGTCGTTTGAAAGGTTGACAGTGGCACCGATTTTCGTTGGAAAGACGCAAGTCACTTTTCATTTGCAGACAAACTTTTAAAGCGGAAGACTCGTACGTCAAATTTGGGCACAATTTCTATACCGTGAAAGGAGGCGCGAACGAATTCGAAAGAAAGGCATTTCAAGCCAAGCACACTAGCAGGCTATTTAGACCTTTTGAAACCGAGTAAAGGAGAACTCGGTGCCGGGTGCCGCTGGGAAAAAAACTCCGGCTATTGAGTTCTGCACTTTTTACATCGGTCGTTCACGTGCACATTTATATCGAACTCTTTCTGTTTGATTGACGTGTGCATTTGTAAAAATTTACGTTTCATAGAACTTCCTTTGTTTTTATTATCTATTCGGGTAGGTTTGTCGATGCAGCTATTTTATGAGGTATAAAGTTGGCAGCCTCGAAATGAATGACGAAGCTTCATAGTTGCCTTCAATTTATCAAACTGGCGCACCCTGCATATTATTATTCGTAGCAAACACAAGCGAAATAAAAATGCCATCTCCATGATTGAAAAGATAAATCTGTCATCACTCCGGTGCATGCAAATAAATTCAAACAACTAGAGTTATTCTCTAGCAGGAAAAATAACTCTGCAGCTTATGCAAAAGTAGGGCGCGCAATTTGCAGCTCCCAAAGGTGATTTGCTCTGGATTTTTTTCTAAAAAAAAAAAAAAATGCACTAAGCTCTTTAAAGCTGTTTCATTATTAACGGTTGGAGGAAATGGAAATTATTCCCATCAGGTTGTTTGCCTATTTGTTTCGCCCGACGCTTCTATTAACATATAAATTAAAATTCAATTTTTCACACTAGACCTCGCCTGCAGCTCTGGTCTGCTCGTCGGAGCAACACCATTTTGCAGCCGCTTTTAAACACGTTTGCCAGCTCATGTGGTCAATCTAATTACAAATTCATACGGGGTCGAAATGGAAAGAAAATGAGGTTGGCCGCCACATAGGCAGAATGGCCGTCGGGAGTGCTGCATAATTCAATCATGCTCACAGGAATTCGGTGCACGCGGCCCACAATCAATATTTGACTCTCGCGCTCGACGGGTGGCTGCTGCTCAGGGGCGCCTCGCAGCTCACCAAATTCCCTTTAAGTGTATCTGATCATGCATGGGGTGAGTGGTGATCAGTCACTCTTGAGTAGGCATTAGAGTCCTGCAGTGCTAAGGATCGTCCCCGAAATGGCCTGTTGGCAGAAAATATTTATTAATATTTTTATTATATGGATTTTAATTCAAAAATTTACAATTTGTGGAATAGAGAACAAAGTCACAACTAGCATATTTTGCTTGCTAACATCCAGGAGGTATAAAATTAATTTTTTGATAATATTGCGCTAAAAAAAGTGACAAGTGAATTGTGCAAATTTACATTCAAGTAAAAATCAATTAATGGATGTTAAATTAATTAATTTTTATTTGCTATTAATCAATTTTCCATTGACCTAGCGTTAATTCTTGCTAACTAATTGTCGTTAATGATTTCTTTAAAATCTAAAAAGCTAAAAATGAAAAAATGTTTTAATAAAGAAATGAAATTTTAGCAATAAGCATAGATGCTTATTTAATATAGATCTATATTAAATTAATATTGTTGTAATTTATTCCTCTCCGGTTTCGGTACTTTTGCAGGCCTCTATTCCAACGGCTCGTTGGATAAGGTTGACACTTCAGCGCAAGAGGGATGAAGACGAGCTGGTTGCATATATCCGCGTTCGTCAACACACGCTTTCGCGCGGTTTAAACCCACTCTCCCGTGGGGAGGAAGCTCTGGAAAAAGAGGCGTCAATCAGCAGCGGCAAACACGCGTCCGAATCACATCCGTCCCTCATTCATTTTTCGCTCCCCGAACGCCACGATCTTTGCAAACCTCAATATTTAGCGAACTGGCAAAAGTATCAAATTTCGAAAGGACGAATCCTTTCCAAATACGATTTGAACGCTGACGTTTTCTCAGCGGGATTATTCACTTAAAACCAAAAGTGACAGATACGCAGTGGCCGGAGAGTTGGAGGATGAATGAATGTACAGTACGACTGCAACCCTTTCTCATTTGCATGCCGCTCCATTATACGAGTTGGGATCAAACTCGGTCGTGTGTGTCACAAAGGGTTGGCCTCACACACTTTGATTTCGCGTGATTAGCTCTTGCATTCCATCAGCAGCGGCTTCAAATTTTAATGAATGCTTTTAGTTTTATACGTGTATGCGAGCTGCCCTCTCTGTCCAGCCTGATATTTATACCGGTCCGGCTGCTTTATGTCTGTACGCCGCCGATGTCATCTAATGCGAGTTGATCCGTTTTGCGTAGGGCTTGTCCTGATGCTCTGACGCACGTGTTTTGCGGCAATCAGTGCACACCCATAAATCACAGAATCGCATGATTGATGTTTGGTTTCGCTCGCGCGCGGATCAAATTCGTCGGTATCCAAATGTGTCTGGCCAAAGGCCGGCTAAGGACCCCGGCAGGCATATTTTAATGAGGAGGAAAAATAATGTTGCTCTGTGGGATGCTGGTTCTGAAAACAGTGACCGCCTCAATGAGTAGAATTTTGTTCCGAAATCAACAAAAGGGTCTTCTCAAATCATGACTTATAAAATTGTTCTTCAACGGACTTCAAGCAGTTGTATTTTTTCAACAATTAATTTAAAATAATAATAATGATAATAATACGTATTAAATTATTTCTTTTCTAAATGTAAATTTCTGTTTGTTTCAGGTTGGTGTTTGTAATATTGCTGATTTTTTATTCTAACCCTACGTTGTCATCAAGTTTGTGAGTATATAAAATTAATTTTAACTGAAATTACCTCCGTACATCTTGACGCATAAATAACTTACACATCTACAGAGAATTTCAAACCAAGTACAATAGTAATAGCTGACGCGTTTTATAGCATTTTATGCACTAAATTAAACTCTGCTACGTCTAAAATGGAGAGAAGTTCTATATCCTCAGTGAAGTTGTATTCATATCACTTCATCTTCTTTCACACGTATTTATCCACAACCCAGCAGTCGCTGAAAATTTATCCGGCCGATAATAACTCTTGCTAGTTTAACTTCACAAACACAGCATTCTCTTCTCCAAGAAAAGAAAATGTAAGAAGACATTCCCTCATTGCCGCAGAGACTGATACCGACAACACTCCTAGAATAGTCATTAAAACGAAATGGAAACTTGGTAGCGCACAAGTTGTTTTTGATTACAAAAGTCGTCTCTCTCTTGTGAGAAAGCATCGGAAAAGTAATTGCAAAGTAAATACTTTTGTCGCACATTTCTTTGAATTGTGTGCATGCATCCATTTGCATAAAAGTTAAATGTTACCCAATGATAAAACATACAATGTGAAAAACGTTTTCTTACACTCAAGCTCTCACCGAGAAAACAGAAAATTCAGCACAAATTATTTCCGCGTGAAGCATGAAGATGGATTTTTTGCAAGGGAATGAAAAAGTAGGAATAACGAGAGCGGTTGCGGCAAGTACATAGCTCGGTCGCTACGAAAAGTGCTGCTCACATGAAGATGATGATGATGATGATGGCAGAAGATTTTTTTTTTAACTCAACATTTTGCATATAATAACCGCACGACGGTGTACTTGATGTAGTACACACTTTGCAAAAGAGTGTATTTTCTACTTGCACACCGCAATTTGTAGACGAAAAGGAAACCGCGTTGGTGCAATTATATTTCATTTAAAGCGAATCGTCTCTTGCAGCGAAGCTTGCAATTTTTACGATTCGCGACGCAAAGCGAAAGAGTTATAAACTCTACAAATTGCAGTTTTAAACTCGCCTTCCTGTTATTCAAATGCAGGGTTTTAATTAACCGTGAATAACGAATTAATAGAGCTTTATATTATTAAAACGTTTCTCGTGCTCATTTCAAATAATGGCTTTCGATTGATCGAGACATAAATGTTCCCGGACGACATTAACAGTTTGTTATTCAGCCAATAACAATATTGCCCTTTGCAATGCTCAGCCACTCGTCGCTTTCCTCCCTCTAATGGCAGGAGATAATAATTATAAATTGGGGCCACTTGATATTTAAATGTTGAAGGTGGGTGAATACAAAATTTATGGTTCCGCTGCTCTAGATGATCCCCGGTAGGAATAATACACACAAAGTTAGTGTAGCATTTAGTATATGAATAAAAGCACCACTTAAAATACGCCCCTCTTGTGGAAGTAATAATATCGAGGCCTTCTCTTATCTGTAATGAGATTCAGCTCTCTACTTTTTACCCACGAAAGCAGCCCGGCGATTGTATAATTTAATAGGAAAAAGGTGTAAAAATATCGGCTATGCTAATTCCATTCATGTCGGCACTAAATTCAAAGCGCCCAAAATAAATTACTCCCGTCCGCCGCACATTTTCGGCCTCGTTTTAATCCCGTCGAGTGTGTATATTAATTCGTGAGGTTATATTTTATTCCTCGCGCGCAAAATATCGAATTACCAGCGAATTTCTTGAGTGCTCTGCTCTTCTCGCGCGCGCACACGTAATTAGATTTCGCAGCATAAATTATGAGAGATAAGAAACTTGTCCGAATTTATTATTGAACTTCACGATTTTATCGTGAGGCATTAAAGCTGTCAGGGCTGGGCGAACGTAAAACGAAGGAGACGAAGGAAGGCGTTACGAACGAACGTATTCTCAAATTTCTTCGCCAGAAAAAGGGATGTGCGCGCTGAATCGACGAGAATTTCGATATCCTTTGAGATAAAATGGCCTGGGCAACTCGAGCTGCTCCTCCACCATTGAGGGCCGTTGTTTTTATTATCGTTTAATCCTTTATGCTGCTCTTTCTAACACTCGGCTCTACAGGCGCAAACAAACAATATGGTGGTGTGTGCTCGGCACATAATAACAAAACACTCACCTCCGCCGCCAAGCGTTCTCCGCCTCCGATCCATTGCCTTTTTCGAACTCGCGAAAGATGCGATAGGCCCTCCAAGCACCTGCAGTAAACAAGCTTGTGAAGTAAAGTTCGCTGAAATGCCTATAAATTGGTCAAAATTATAGCCGTGTTCTCTTTACAAAGTCGTAGATTTTTGTCTCACGTTTTTTTTCTTCCTCAAAAATCTTCAAAAAGGCGCAGGGTTCGTGGTGTTTGTTGATGACATTTGACACTTTATAAAGCTGAAACAAGGATGAAAAATCACTGAATTAATGAGTAATTATAATAATTTGTATGTGAATCTAACGGTGGGTCGAAATTCATACTTCATAAATAATATTCTTTAATTAAATTTTGCATTTTTCGACTCCTGATTATGATAATCACCCACTCCAAAAACAATGCAATCAATTATTACTTGTGAGACTTTTCCTCGCCGTCGAAAATTGTATATTATGAATTCGGCAGGTGGAATGCATACAAAAGTTTGGTTTGCAAGACAATAGTAGTTGGCCACCGAGCGCCCGCCTCTAATATATGCCCTGTTTTATATTCCAATTAAAATTCCTCTCTCATGTTAACAGAAATATTTTCGACTGAGCGGCGTTCTAATTAAACTCCGAGCACCACATTTCCTTGATTCTATTATTTCAGCGACTTGAATGCGAGTGTGTGACCAGCTACTCATATATGAAAGGGCGTGGGTCTATTCACAAACCAGCTGAAAAAATTATGTTTTTTCTTTGGAGCGCGAGTTCACCAGCAGGTAGCGAATATTTCATTAATGCGGGGACTTATTTATTTGTTTTGTGCGCGTCTGCGTCTGTGCGAGACAAACTCAAGTGAAATCTTTAGGCTGGTCGAGAATCATTTTATCAAGCATCACTGCAATTCGAATTATAGTGGAGAGAGAAATTAAATAGGAGCCGGAGAAGAGAGAAGGATGCCTCTGGCCATTATGATTTAATCACTCACATCCACAACCCCTTGAATTTGGTAACGCACTTGAGGTTTCTAATTAAAGATGGGCGAGTCGAGCGCTGAGAATTTTCAACTCTCCTGGGGAAATATGATTGATATTTTTATTCTTATTAGGTTTATTTTATAAGAAATTATGATTTTTTTTTAAATTATAAAAAGGAAGGTTTTCATATTTATATTTTACCCTATATAATTATACTTTTTGTGTTTCAACGCATAAAATAATTTTACTTCTGCGAATACGTTAAATTTTTTTTATAAAATTTGGAATGTTTTCAAACTTTTATTATTTCCTGGATATTTTTCTTTCCGAAAAACTGAGCTTCCTCCGAATATTCATGAAGTATTCAGGGCAAGAAAAACTTTGTAGCTTTTTTCAGTCTCGTATAATTTTTTGATAGGAGGAAAAGCCTTTGCTGTTTGTAACTATTAATAATGCAAAATCGGGCAGAACAGCCGCACACAAGCGGGAGATGATAATCTTCCGTTCATTTTTCCCCGGCGAAAAAATTCTGTCAGACATTGAAACTCTGGGATGCGCGCACGAGGAAATTAATTAGCATCCCCAGCAGCGAAATACGCCATTAGCAACCCTTTCATGCCACCCCACCTATATATACAGCTCACCCTCTCTCTCCCGCGATGAGAGATGATGATGATGATCACGATCCCGCAACACACGCATGCATCTGGCAGATTCATTTTTCGCAGGCTCAACTTTTAAAAATGAAATTGCCGCACGTGCGTCTGAAAATCAATTAGCAAGAGAGACCGTTTCAATTTGATCCGTCCGAAGTTACCTCCGGCAGTCGGAGGCAGCCTCTGTTTGCGTAGGGAGGGTTTTTGGGGTGGCGTTTTTTGCCTTCCACCGGGTCCAAGGCATCAAACCGAACCGCCTCTTGCATGGTGTAATATTATTGCAGGCACAACAAAAACCACCGGAGCTTTGCTGTTTACCAAATGGCTAAGGCCGTTGGAGTTGATGATGGTCACTGCAGAACACCACGACCCCCGCATGCTCATTAGGCTGACAAGACCCACTAGCTTGGCCCAGCTCTTGTCCTGGGTAATAATTTTCACGCAATTTCTGCGAATTATTCAAAATAGGCGGCCATGTGAGTTAATATTAATGGAGCTTACGCTCTGTTTTGGGCTAATTGAATTGGATGGGCTGCAATTAGCTCAAATTGAAGCCACTTCGGCATAATTGATCGGGATGAGCTCGAGCGCGTTGGACGTATAGAGAGTAATAATATGTCACGCAGAGTAATATGCTTTTAGAGTTTGTATGGGATTTAGATTTGTTTTAGCTCTAACAATGAGAAAAATATAATTTAAATGATAAACACTGCAGAGATATCACAGCATTTTCATTTCGTTACATGTATGTCAATTGGTAATAATTTATTTGAATGCCAAACAGCTATTGTCGCTATTTCTAAAACGATATTTTATATTCAATTTAATTGAAATTTAGCTTAATTAAATTATATTAATCCTGCACCCAACTGTAAATTAAATAAGTTAGGACGAAAATATTGAAATTAAAAATTTAAAACTAAAATTTTTCTCAATAATACTAATTTTTTGCATTCATTCACATAGGTAAATTACTTGGCGCGTGGGATCATTGTGAACTTTGTGAGAAAATAATCTCACACACGAAGGTATATTGGAATAATTTACTCTATCCCGAGACGTTGTATTCAGAAAACCGAGACAGGTACAGATCTAACTGTTGTCATTGTATCAGAAGAGAGTTAGAGCGAACGCAATATCCGACTCAATCGAGCAAGGCAAGCTACTCCTTCTCTGCAGAAGGGGTACACAATATTGCTTTACCCCTTTGACTCGCCGGTGTAAATTTCTTCTTGACTGCCAATGCTGGAATGAAAGAGGCTTTGCCCGCCTCGAGAAGTTAATAAATAGGGCGTACACCTCCACTGTTGCCTTATTTCTTTATGTGTATCTCTTTCTTTGATTTGACGCTTTACAGTGGCGGCGGTGCATAAATGCTTCAATGTGCGAAACCCTCTTTTATGTCTGAACAAACGTATATCTCCATTTGCACGTAAGCAGATCAAATGGAAAGCGGGAGTTGCCCCTGCTTGGAATATTTGTTCAAGCAGCAAAATATCACCTTTTCTGTCCGAGGAGAAAAAAGTTGATCCCAGGAAAGAGTTGCAAAAGGCTCACGTTTTCGTCTCAACTTTCTCAGTCTTGTGCGAAAACATTTTCCACTTCTATAGATTTCTTTTGCACCTTACTTAAGATATGAAAAATTGCTCTCCGGTGAGGAAACCTAAAAGTTGCCAGACTGCAAAAAATAAATTTGTAGAAAAAAACAAATGTTCTAAAAATATCACTCTATTGTTTACTCTTTTGAAATTAATAGCGTGTTGGATGCTATGTGTGATCAAAACAAGATATAAAAAAAAGTGTGTGTGTTGCTGACATTCCGAGGAACGCAAGATTCCTCTCGAGAGAAACAAATGCTGCGAGACGGTAAAAAGATTCTCTCCACCAATAAAATTCCTTCGCAGCTTCCTCTTTAACGACGTAAATATTTAACGAGCCGAGCGCCAAGATTGGACAAACGACACCGTCTGAGGGGTCATAGTTCATGGGATGTGTCACTGTGTTTGCTCAACGCGCACGGCTGAAACAATGGGCAGGTGAACCGGCTCGGTGTTGCTCGTATCTCTCCCACGAAATCTCGCACGTCGACATGAGACAGTGGAAAAAAATGGCTGCGACGATAATAAATCGTCCGGCGATTACGTGTAATTGTTTCGCGCATGATGACAATTACGGCAATTATTCCGATTCGGAGCATTTTAGAGCTGCAATTAGTGCAAATCGGTCTGGTGCCGCCGCGTGAATGATTATCACGCCAGATTTCTCATGCAGAAATGCTGCTGACGAATAATTGGTGTAGATGAGCAGTCCGATTGGCGCTTTTATGGAATTGGAACGCTGATTGGCGCCTAAATGACGCACCATGCGTTGCTGACGGAGAGTTTTTCCGGTTTCAAAACAATGCAGCACAGCGCTGACGTAAACTTGCTCAAATTACGTGTACTGCTGTTGGATCCAGCTTCTGTTAAAAAAAAACGAGCTTATGTAAACAGTTGCTCATTTGGGAATTTAAAAAAAGTATTTTTATTTAATTGTTGCTTTTTGTACCTGATGAAAAAAAAACAAGTGTCCAGTTTCATTATTTTTCCTTTTAAATCAACAGAGTAAGCAAAAAGAATACACACTGTGCATGAAACATTTTAAATGAATAAAATGCTGGTTTTAATTATTTTATCACTGGAATTCATTCCTAAAATTTGGAGATGAGAAGTAAAAAGAGAAAAATGAAATTTCATTTCAATTTTAAGTAAAAAAAAATTCTTGATAATATCTCAGGCGATTGAAACTTTTCACAAGCAAACACTTTTTACAATTTTCGTTCTCCGTACAGATCACAAAAAGTCTGATCTGTAAAATTGATATTTATTAATATAGCAAAATATTTCCATTACTTTTATAATATAACAATCATCTGGCTCATTTTATTTCTAAAATTTCTATTTGCGATTGATGGAAAATGAAAAAAAAAATTTAACTATCAAGGGAACGTTTTTCAACTTATTCATTGTACTAAAATCGCTCTATGCCTTTCAAAAACATTTTAAATACCTGATGGAATACAAACAACAAAAACCAAAGCCCAGCAAACATTTACACGAAATCAATTAGTTTTCACTGCGCACAAAACACACACGAAGTAAAAGAGAGCGTTGTGCTTTCAGCCTTCGCAGAATAAATCTTTTACAAAAGGCCCAATCAATTCCGAGGCCCGTTGTTGCGCGCGTACGTATTATAATATAAAAGGGAGGGTGTGTGTTACGCGGAGCGCGTCAATTTTTAATGGACAAGCGATTCACTTTGAGGGCGGCCATCCATAGTAAATGGGCGGCATAGCCTTTCAGCAAGCACTATTTTTTAATCAACCAACTGTAAGAAACTGTTGGAAAGAAAACAACTTGGCGCACAGTTGAAAGGCCGCGCGAGTCTCGGATGCGCTTTTGATGCGAACACAAAGTGACACCGGCGAGCACGGCGGATTAGCAGAGCGAGCGGGCGCGCATTCCAGCCGACGGCGCTCGGCCGTGTGCAAATACGCGCTGATGAACGGGCTGCTGTGTATGTCTCTTCTTTACCTACCAACATGTGTAAACTGTGAATGATGAGCAAAATTAATTAGCATAGCAGTTTGCGTGCTGTTTGTTGATGATGTGCGAGTTCTGACTTGCGCTGCCTGTTTTGCATAGCGCCGTAATTACCATCAAACAAGCCGTCGGGATGTGTATATGTGTTAAATTCATCCCACTGCGGAATGCGCCCCATGATGTGCATGCAAGTGGCGTTTCGCGAAATTCGCACTCGGCTTGGCTGAAACTTGATCGCAGTAACGCTCCGTGCTGGATCTTCTCATCCACCTTTGATTTGCGCTGCCTGCCTGCCAAATTATCAGCAGGAGAGTGGCTGCAATTACATTTGCACTCGTGATGTTTCCAGGAATGTAACGCTTTGATGATATAATAAATGTTCTTCTGTGTATAGTGCTATACTTGGACACTGCTGGAAGCTTTGATCAAATACTTTGTTTGCGCAACACGTTTGCTTCTCTGACAGTGATTCTGCCTTTTGATGTGCAAACAAAAAAGTTAAATATAAACAAAAATTAACGTTGAAATTAAAATGAACTCTGTTTAAAGTTCAACTTTCACGGAACAAACACGTCTGCAGTCTTGAAATAAATATTTAAGGGTTTAAGTCCTTATTTCAGGATTTATTATTAAATAAAATAATCAATAAAAACACTTTGCAACTAAAATAAGCATAATTAATTGATCTTTGAACGTAAAAATTGTTTAATTCTATTTCTGGCCTAGAATTGCAATTAGGTAGTTAGGTATTTTTTGTGAATCTCCAAATTTCCTACCTACTTAGGAACATGATACTCGTTTTCTCGTCTTATGAGAAATTAAAAATTATTCACTAACAATAAGTGTACTTTATTGAAATTCAGAGCCAGAAATAAAATTAAACTAATATTACATTTTAATAAATATATTTACCGTAATTTATTTAAGTATAATTTATGACATAAGTACTTAAACCTGTAAATATTTAATTCGAAACTGCAGACAGTTTATAACAATATAAGTATAATATAAATAATTTTAAATATTATTATCGTTGTTTTTTGTCGACATAGTTACAAATTCATAGTTTAAATTTAATTGTTGAAATCAATTCATTTAAAAAAATGGAATTGTTGGACAAAATGGCACTACCACTAGCAACAATTTTGATTAAACTTCCCGGAGATATGTTTAAAAATAAACATAAAAATAAATAACATTCATGTTCCCATCCTCAATCATTATGTTCTAATTTTTCAAAACTTGTTGAAGGAAAAAACTATAATATTATTTATTATTTGCATGAAAATAGTTTAATTTCCAATTAATTTACTTCAAAATATTAGAGATGCATGCTATAAATTTTGTAAGATTGATCAATTTCTTGCATAATAGTGCTGATTTTAGATTTTTAACTTTCATGCAAAAAAAGTTTTATTGAATTTAGTTTTCAAGTTATACTAATTTGAATTATCTTAACAATGGTGAAAAATCAATGATATATTATTGGTGTTGTTATTGTAGCTGTTGTTGTTAATTTTTCAAATTTTACAAATAATTTGAATTCAAAATAATAAAAAATCAAAGGACATTGAATATACAGAGCACCAATAAAATACAAAGAACACGTTTGAAATTCTTTAAGCTTGCCAAAACGGGCACAATGGCAATGGTCATAATAGAATTTGGCGGCCACCCACGCCCCATCCAATAAAATTATCGCGGTCCAGTAGTTGTTAATAGCATTAATTAGCCCGGGCACCACCAATTGATAACAATTAATTTTGTCTCATTGAGCAGCACGGCAATAAAAGCAGCGCGCGGTCCCAGCGCTGCGGAACAGCAATAATTGGCTAAGCGCTTTCGGACGGTTGTTTTGTCTTTGGTCCAATATTGATGTCACGGGCGGGAAAATAGTGCGCTGCAGTGAGCCGGAAAATCATCGGGCAGGCCACAATAATATCACATGCACACATACAGAGAGAGCCGACCGGCTCGGCTTGGTGCTTGCTCAAGTGACACATTCATTTTGCCGCTTTGACCTGGCCAGGTAACCGCGTTAACGCCAACCAGCTAGAAAAATGAAACCGGCGGCCCGAGAGCAACGAGAGCAGAGAGGGACTTTTGAGCAAAGCAAACACACACCAGCACGCGCTCGCTTTGGCCAGATAAAGTCACATGAAAGAGGGTTAATTAGATTTGGCGGCGCGCAGCGAATGTACGATTTACAAGTTCCGAGTGCTGCTCCTGCCATCAAGTTTACACCATTGGATCTCATTATGAATTGAAAATTCAAAAATTTGGTAGGTGAAAAGTTGTGCTGAAATATTACGTAACAATTATATATACTTGATAGTTTAATAACTGTAATAATTGTAATTAAATACTATTCAATATTTTTATAATACTTCCATTCAATTATTTTAATTATGATAAATGAAATCAATATTCAATTAATCTGATAGACTAAAAACCCGGTGATGTGCAAAAACAATTTGCTTTTATACTAATTTTATTTACTGTGACTGGTGCTATTAGCCAAATATTAATTTAAAAATTTTAATACAAAACCTGCAAGTATAGCAATTTGGCTAAAAACATGCAGTATTCACATGATAATAATGATAAAAAATGCGAAACTACCACATAAAATTTTTCAACTGAAGTTAAACTGTAATCGTAAAATAATTTTTTGTGTTAAAAATGTAATTCAAATAATTATAATGAGCTGAAATTTAAAAACATTTAACTTTATTTAAATTCGGCAACGTAGTTTCTTAAACAAAATTATAATCATTTATTATTAAACTAGCAGTTTACTGCTGCACAAAATGTCTTGATGATAGAAAATAAAATACTTATGTTGTTCCGGCGCTGCCACTTGAAATGTGCAAGCGATGCGGCAAGGAAGGAGGATGAGGCGCGAGAGAAAATGAGCGTGACATTACAAGACAAAGATGCGCGCCCGCGGAATTAATGCAACTCCTTGCTGTGCACCCGATACCAGTCGCGGATGTGCAAATTCTCACGAGGTATATCATTAATTCTGATCTCTCTCCGACAACAGTCGCGGAAAAAGCACACACTATATATATATATGCAAACACGTATATATAAATTACTGAGCTGCATCTGCTCAGCAAGTGCAATCTTCTTGCTCGCCGTGTTCTTTACCAAAGCCGTTTGTTACCTTCAGCTCAGTGCAGCAGCAGCAGCCAGAAGCAATATAATCAGAACATGGCTGCGCTCCGAACTGCAATATCTTCTCTCTTGCGCGTGTTGCTTGGCGCGCCGGGCGAAAAGTTTAATAAATGATTCTCTATGAATCACGGTTAAGGTGTCACTCGACGGAAGAAACACGACTTTTTGACGACTTCATGCAGGAATAATAAAGAGCTGGCGTATATAGAAAGAGAGAAAAACAGAGTGTCTGCAAATTCAGGAGCAAGCCTCTCATGCATCACAAACTTTTCCATCTCGGCTTTAACTTCTCCTCCAACTATTAAGTTATATTTCTCTTTGGGCCAAAACTGTTCTTTTTACAATTAGCGCGCAGAGTTGTAATTAGGTAAAATAAAAATTTAAAAATTTCAATTTCTTCCCTTTTCTTACTATATTAAGAGATTTATATGGTAACCAGATTTGCAAGGAAAGAAAATTAATCAGACTCTGCTCATAAATCTGCGTTTGCCAAGAGCAAAAATCGCGAATCGAGAAAAGACGTTATTTATTTTTGGCCACCCCCTCTCGAAACTTGTGATTTGTTTTCGCAAGGAGATCAATAATATTGGAGAGGCGCACACGCTGCGAGAAGTTATCACGGAGAGTAATGAATGTTTGTTTCATCTTTTCTCCTCCGCCTCTCTTCGTATCTTTTTTTTTTTTGACGCAGCGAGCAGCGCAACAGAGATAGCTGGAAACAATATCACGCGGAGATACAGAAAAAGAGTGGAGAAAGACGAAAACTTATCAAAAAGTTGATGAAAATGAATGTATTTTTAATTTGCCGCGCGAGTGCAGATAGGCTGAAAAGAGCGCTGAGCGAGTTTTATGTCCCGACCATAAAATGTGCGCTGCGCCCGGCCCAATTGAAAACACGGCCGGAGAAAAACGCGAGAGATATGCACAACACGCGGGCAAATTGAAAGTTGTAAACTCCTTCGCGAAACATAAATCAACAGTTTGTGCCGAGCACACGGCGAAGAGTCTCGCAAATATGATGACACGGTGCTCCATCACAGAAAGAACCTTTTTCATATTATTAAAATAAGTTTTTTCCCCAAAAAAATTATGTGTCATTGCAACCACAGTTAATTAAATAATATTGTAATTTTATTAATATTTTTTTTTCTTACTCATATCTTACAATTGAGTAAAAAAAATTGTATGAATACATAAATTATACAAAATGCTATTCGTTTTGCCAAAAATCCCATAAATTTGTATCTATCATTTTTTCTCACTAAACAAGATCAATTTGATCCGATTTGCGGCCTTTCACTGACACATCAACGTCAAATTTATATTTATTCGCCGGGAGCAATACAGAATCGCAGTTTGTACATATTTTTTTCCACAATATATAATATATGGTGCGATTTCCTTATCGGCGTCAGTTTTCAATTCGCCGTCTGCCAGCAAACCGACATGCCATATCGAATATTGGATAGATGAGGAACACCGACGTTGCGTTTGTGTATGGGTAGGACGAGACGGACGATTTAATGATGTTTCGCCAAAGGGTAGATGCGATGGCCCTTGCTTAGCTATTTATGGGTTCGGCGCGCTCACGGATCAGAAAGACGAGAGATGCTGAGCCAGCACCGCATCGGCGAGATCATCATCAAAAACTATACACGCCACGCATATCACGTGTATTATGGCACCGAGTGCTATACACATATATAATAATTCATCCAAACTGCGCTCCGCCTTTATTAAACATATTACGTTCCCGCGTGGCAACCGCATTGGTGGCCAATTATTTGGCTAACGAGCCTGTCGTTTTCAGATATTTTCCTCCGAGCTCTCTTCTTTTTGTTTGTTTGCCTCTTCCATTTCCGCGGCACTGATGACGATAATAATGCTCCTTAAGCACTACTTTTATTGTTTATTTACGGCTGTGCGTTTTCAGCTTTTATTGGCCCCGTTTTGCATACGCGCGCCGTCGCGGGCAAATGATCGACTCGCCTTAACTAACAATTGGCTGAAGGCAGAGCTAGGCAGCAGATGGCCTTTATCCCTCGCTAAGTCGCATCATTATCTTTTATTCGCCGCGATATTGTTGCTATATACGCGATAGTAAGGAGTCCTCCTAATAAGCGGAGCAGTTTTAGCAATTTGCTAACATTTTCCCAGCATCTGAATATTCACGAGGAGGAAAAATCTGCGCTTTGATGATAAGACTCAAAATTTACTGCCGCAGGCAACTTTTTTTGTTTGATGTTTGATGCCATGCTTTGTTGTGATAAAATTGTTTTCTTTCCAGAAAATTTAAATTTGCTTATAAAAGCATGTTTTTTTTTATTTGGCTGATAATAAAAGAAAAATATGATGATTAAATTATTTTACATCGTTAACTAATTGATTTTATAAGGATAAAAAACCTGAGCCAGTTTTCTGGTCGTGGAGGCATGTAAAATTAATGAAAGATAAATCTCTTTTCAAAAAATAATTATGAGAAAGTATAACGATATAATGAGGAAAAGCCTGTTAAATTTTTTTTCAGTTTGTATTTTATTTATTTTCGTCTCAACATTCTGAATTTAATATCCATATTATTATTTTTCATATCCATTTTATTGAAAACATCGTCCTTCATATTGAATATTTAATAAAAATTATCAACCCAGTCAAAAATGCCATGGTGGCCCAGTACTGGGCCGGTACTGGCAGTGAGGGCGCGCTGCTGGCTGCTGGCTAAAGTGCTGGCAATTCGAGAGCGGCCAGCATGCAGCCACCGCGGTGGCTCTCAGAAGGAGAGAAAAAATGATTCCTGCCATATTCTAAGTCCGAACGCTGGCTAGCCGTGATTGAGCATTAATGGCATTGTCAATGGGTGCCAATATTGTTGACCGTTACTTTTTAATATACCATAATATTATATAAATTATCATTAAATTTTATAAAATAAAATAAACTAGTCATTTAGTAGAGATGTTTACCTTCATTATTTTTTTTATTTTTATTTTTTTTTTGAAATTTCTAAAATATCTTTTTATTAGTTTAATTTAATATAAATTATTTGTTTAACTCAGTTTAACTTTATAATTTATTTACACCCTTTACAAAATATATTTTAAATTTGGACTGCCTCTATAATTTCTATTTTTTTTTCTAATTATAATTTTTTAAATATAAGTAATTCACGCACGCAAGTCAGGTCACTTCAGTATTCTCGTATTTATGTTAGGGAATTTTCAAAATCTAATTTCATGTAACAAGTTTGTGTTGCGTGAAATATAAACGCGTTTAAAATCGGTTGGCAGGAAAAAGTTATACCACCCTGGCTGCGCGGTGGCTGCGTTGCGGCCAGCCATATACACTGCGTGCGTGACTTTCTAGCATGCGCATATGCGCAGAAGAGAGATTTCAGGCAATGCGCCGCTTCTCCCACAGCGGCGACAGCAGCGTCAGGGCAAAAACAACAAACATGTCGGACGAGAGACCTGACCACGTTTAACAGCTCCGCATTTTTTCATAATTTAAGCCCTCAAATTGCAACACTTCTGGAAAATTTTTGTTCACCGATGGTGGGATCAAGTTCGGTCACCGATTTACAAAAATGGTAAGTTTAAAAATGATTTAATTCTGGCATAACTTAGCGTGGCATCATTTTGACGCCAACAACAAACAGCTCTCACATATACAAACCATGCTTGGAGGGCGTTTCTTTGCATAAACTACGCCTAAATTAATTTAATATTCATTCAATCTGCGTTTTTCCGATTTTTTAATTAATTTAATAATTCGCATTTCAGAAAAAATCCTAGGAGTCAAATTTTGCCGAGGAGACCCAGCAACGCGGAATACATAACCACTGCTCATCCCCTGTTGGTTAAAATAAAAAAAGGTAACAAATCAATTTTGTTTTTCAAAATATTAAAAAAAAAAATCTTACACAATAAATAAGTTTACGTCATGGAAAAATTTAATTCCACTTTTAAATTATTTTGGTGTATTAATGAATGATTTTATTAATTAATATAACAATCGAGATTTTTTGCTATTTAATCCACAATTTTAATTATAAAATTTTACTGTTTCAGAACCTTTTGAAGAACACCTCAGACATCAGCGGTATCGACATCAGCCCATCTTAGTAGATAATGTGCTTCATCAATTAGGTAGAATGCGATTTTATTAAGAAAATAATTTTTAGATCGATCTATAAATTTATATTATAAATTATTATATAAGATATTCTAATAAATTTTTCAAATTAAATTCATTTATATACTTAATTTATATAAAATTTTGTGGAATGAGTTTTTTTTAAACAATATGAAATATAGTAAATAAGTTGGTTCTATTAAGTAAGCTTTAATTAATAATAAGTAAAATTCAATGCTTTTGTGTTTGGTTTGAAATTTGAATTATTATTGTAAAATTTTAAAATAATCAATGCTCAACATAAACAATTATTCTTGACCTCTAACTGATATTATTGTGTAATTTATGTTTGAATAATAAAAACATGTTATTTTTCCTGAAGAAATATGTCATTTGATTTATCTTTTTTAAATGTTACCCGAATTATGAAATTAAAAAAAAATTAAAATTATGAACGTAATTAAAAAGCAAAAAGTGTGTATGGCTATTCAATTTTGAGCCATGTCGGTTGCATTATGGCTAGCCAGCGTGGTGCCATGGCTGGAGCCGGCGTCGGCCCAGTGCTGGGTCGGCCTGCAAAGTTCGGTGCGTACCATTGCTGGCTGGCCCGCGCTGGCGTGTCATGGCAGGCCGGCGCTGGCCCCCCATCCAGCCAGCATGGCATTTTTGGCTGGGAAGACATTTCAAATCAGAAAATGGTTCATAGTATTTGATTCTCAAACGAAATATATACCGATGAAAACTCCAAAACGGCAGACTGGCAAAAAACCATTCACTTTGCGCACAGTCTGCATTCAATTAGAGGCGAAGAAACACAGGAGGTGGAAAAGGAAGAGCAGAGGAGCGCCCTCCAAGAAAAGCAGCGATCTCTGTTCGCTATTGATTTTGGCCGCAGAGGAAATTTATAGCCACCTCACAGCTGACAGAAATAGTTTTTTTGCAAATTAGCCCAGGGATTTATGCCTTTTACGCCAAGCTCCATTGTCTGCCTCGGGGATTCGATCTTTTTCTCCGCCGTTTATTCTTGTAATGCAAGAGATAGAACTCGTTCGTGGTATATACGTGTGTGCGCCCAAACGGACACGAAAAACTTGTTACCTGATCTCTTGTGCGAGAACGGCAATTATAATAAACGCCGTTGAAAAGCGGAGAATGATAGATAAAACACCCGACTTTATTATTACACAGCAGTGCAGCAACACCAAGAGATGATTCCTAATGATAGTGCACACGACGCGGCGCAACACGGCCGGCAACACTCTCCTTTTCTTTTATACAAGGCGTCCTCCCTCGTCGGCGTATATATCAATAAAACATGCCTATAAAGTACGCAGGCATGTCTTGTAAATCACTTAAGCCTTCCTCTCCGAAGCGGGCCTGCTGGCTTATGCAGTGTTGGACCACCATTGAGTTTTAACACCCGGGATCGATTTCTCCTTAACTGGCGAACACACAACAGAGTCGCGAGCACCAGACGCGCTGCGGGATGTGTATCACAAGGAGCAGTCGAGAGAGGAGGCCTTAGAGTGTAAAAATGTATTATGTTTCCTCGCGGCCCCGAACTTAAAACTTTATATATCACACGGATTTACGAGCCCTTGAAAGAATTCTATATAGCACTTAAATATTCATGCAGTCTCGACAGCCACAGAAAGTAAACGTGTCTCACTTGAGCCAAATCTAGTTTTTTTTTTCTATCTTGGGAGAAGGTTTTTGTTTTAACTTTTTGCTATGAACTTTGGAAGAGGCTGCGACAAACGCGTTTTCTATGAGCAAAAAACTAATAAGTTTTGAGCAAAAGTTTGAATTGCTCCTTTTCGCGCTCCAGCACATAGCCAGAGGATATTATAGTTTTCAAACTTGGATACAGTTGTCTGAACTTATAGCAAAAGTAATAAATTTATTAAATTTTTATATAAAGGATAAAACTTTTACAACGTTCAAGATGTAAATCCGGCACCTGAGTGTCACTTTGGAGACAAATTACCAGGCAAGAAAATGAAAATCGATAGGATTTTCGGATTAATTATTCTAAAGCCGTTGTCGGACAGACCCTTGTATTTTGGGAAACATCAAAAAGCAGCTCAAAAGTGACGCTGCCAAACAAGCTCGGCGCGCTCTAATCCTCAGAATGACCTTTTTTCATCAATAATTCCGACATTAATTATTTCCCTTTCATCCTCTCTCCGCGGGAGAGGCTTCGTGCATAATATGAAATTTGTCGGACAACTCTTTGTGGGAGGCGGGCTGGCTGCCGTTGGAAAAATCCAGACTCATCGTCGCGGACGTTAAAAAATATAAAATTGTAGCGAGGTTGTCACTGAAAAGTGACGTGAGTGTGACTGGGGCGGCGGACGGCGTGGCTTTAATCCCTCAGATTAATCCGTTAAGAGCATGCCATCGGAAATTCAATACAAATGTGTGCCCGCGCTGGCACACACATAGAAATCCCGACGTTGCAGTCAGGTGGGTCCCCTAGCTCGGTCAGAGATATTAAGCCCTTCTTAAGTTACAAATGACAAAATCCTTGACTTCGCCTACATTACATGCGCGCACAGAGGTGCTGGGTAAATGCGTGGAAAAGCATAGAGGGAGGGACACGAGAAAGGAGAGAAGAGTGGAGCGCTCTATTATCGAACCCGCGCCTCCCTTTATTATTGATACGACTTGCTGTTTTATAATTCAAAGTGTATTATTGGACTCTCAGCCGGTGCGAGTGGAAGAAACGCAGAGAGAGCGGAAATAAAGAGAAAAAAGATAAGGGGATTAACTCCATTTAAAGATTATTTGTTTATTGATTTTTTGTTGTTGCTAAATAAAAGAAAATCATATTTAATTTCATGATCGTGGCTATATATTAATTAATTGATTTTAATGAACTGTACCCAAGGTGTTAATTTTTTTACATACAAAATTTGTTTTTTATTTCTAATCAATGCCAATCGTTCCTTCGTTTTTTACTATCTGCTAATTTTCAATTAGAAGTTGATAATTTTTTTTCCTTTTTTATAGGTGAACTAGAGGAATTAAACATTTTAATTTTTTGGTTTTAATATAACATTTTCATTTTCTTGAAAGTCAAATCTTAGTTTTTTTGTCTAATGGTGGTTGCTATACGCCTGGCGTCAGAGTTTCTCAGAATGTTCTCGGAAAACATCTGATATTGCACTGCCCGCTGGGAGGCGTAGAGCAGTGGAAAGGCGGAAAAGTAATCTCGAAAGAGCCCCCGACTCTATCACATAATATACATACGCAAGAGAACGCGCGATCTTATCGAAAAAACTGGCCGAGGCAGAAAAAGTGAGTGTGTCTTGTATAATGCGGGAGACGTTCGGGGCTACACGGCATTTTTAACATAGCTCGGCGCGATATCTCCTCCAGATAAATGCAAACGAAGAAAACATGTGCCGGCCAACGCTCTGTATTGTGATGACTGCTCGCCGGCCCGTTTTTATATTGTTTTGTCAAGTGAGAGAGAAAATAACACTCGTCGTCGTATGCGCTGCAAATTTCAATTTGAATCTGGATGAAAAAAAGGAGCGCGGTGTGTTTTTCATGCAAAACAGCGTCCTGCTTGTACGAACACATACGCACCGATGTAAAGAGTGGTATGTGTCTGCGGCCTATTGAGTGCTGGCTGAATGAACAACGTCGAGAGCTCAAAAAGCGGCACCTCGTTTTATTCAATGGCAGCTAGTTTGCAAATTCAGAGCCAATTTTGTTATTCAACTCGCGAAATCGGCCGGTGGAAAAAAAAGCAAACGTCCTGCGCTCTTTGTGTTGGATTAGTCCTAAAGAGGTGGATTAGTGAAGCGCGAATGAAAATATTTAGATTGAATTTTGATTCGCTCTGAAAGCCGATTTTCCAACGACGCATGTAAAAATTAAAAAATCAAACCGGGACTTGTATTATGATTTTCAATATGCGCGCGGCTGCTGAATAAATTATCTGCGTCCCAATTGATTTCACCAATGGACCATTGATTAGCAGCACAAGTTTGTATAATGCCCGGTATGTGTGAACAAAAATACAACACGATTAATGACAAAGGCGCGACCGAATTCGAGTGAAAAAGTTTGTATGCATGAATAGTCGTTATGGAACTGTCATTCCGGAGAGCATCATCAATCTTGCACCAGTCAAATCTGCTCTCTCTGAATACTATGTAGCAGCTCGTAATACAAAAAAAAGCCAGAGGTTTGAATATACATAAATTGTGTGCACCAGCAGTTTTAATGATTTTTTATACTCGGTCGAGTATGAAATAGGAAATGCCTCAATACATGAGCCTCGGTGATTTTAGATCTCTTGGCATCACGGCTTTATATTCTCCTGCACTCTCGGCGTGCTGATATTTTCGTCTAATCATCAATTTCGTGACTGATTATTAATAACTTTTACGCCTGCACCACTGATGGTAATAATCATAATAGCGCACCGCTGACTGGTTCGCTCCGTTATTATTATTACTTGATTGGAGATGCGCTCCGTGGTTGGAAAAAGTAGTCGACGTCATCACGTTGCTGCCACTCTTTTTATTTCGAATAATGGAGCTGCCAATGCTGCGCGAGAATATTCGTTTTGCTTCTTTTCTCATCTAAAAATACAGTTAGTATCGTGGCTGATGGAGAAATAAAAACGCGAGCACTCTCCATCGATGATAATGGAGCCGCGCTGACGAAAATTACACTGTGTGCTCTGCTCTCTGTGCCATTTTTTTCGCCCTGGATTGGGCTTTTCACTGACTTTATTCCAAAATGATGTTACTTGCTATTCATAATTATTGAGGTTTGTTGAACTTTTTCAATGAGAGTGCCTTTGGCAGCTTATATTTTGCCCTGCTATAATAAAAATGATAAAATCAGGATAAAAGTTTGCATGATATACTATAATATATTCACACAAAAATTAATTTGGCAAATATTAAGACAATTTTTTTTCACGATTGCGACTGATACAAATTATAGTAATGTTGAGGGCTGAATTTTTTTTACATAAATTTAGAAACTTTAATTCTTGAAAGAAGAAAAACAATATATTATACATTGATATTATAAGCAAATATAAGTAATTGAAATATAAATTAATTAATTACCTTAAGAACAGTGTAACTGCCAAATATGTAATTACCAAAAAAAAATGGATATCAACTTTCCAGGTAAGTTTTTACCACTAACGGAAAGAATCCTGGATTTATAATTAAACTTTATCCTCCTTAAATAATTAATTAGTCCTTCAATCCATAGCAAAAGAAAGAAAAAAATCCTCACGAATTTCTCGCGATTGAAGCGTGAAATTCAATCTAAATTCCCCAAATTAAATCATCGACCAGTTGGTGGGAACGATATTGGGTACCGCGTTCGATTATTGCTGAGCTCACTCATCAGAAATGGCAGTTCACGATCGAAGGGGCTTTGAGTTTAATGCCGCTGGAATTACACAATGACCATTGTTGTGGCATGCATAAAGCATAGAGCAAGCATTGTTAGCATCTGAGGGACTTATCGACATCGAGGACGAACCACAACCAGCTCTGCAGCCGTGGAGAGATGGACAGCACAATGGTCTCGAACAGAGAAGCTCCGCTAATAAATTTCGGCTCCTCTCCTGACACATCCCTTTCTGAATTCCGTTCAAAAACTTCTCACCGACCCAGAGGCAGTTTGCTCTCTAAAATCATGCTCCGTGCCAGCCACGTTATGGAAATAATGAAATTCATTTTTCACGGGGGATGATTCAATTCATTTTTCGGAGGGAGCAGGGGTTTATTATATTTGCTATTGATGAAGAGATATAAAAATTGGAAAAGCTTGAGGGAGTTCTCCTCAATATATTGAACGGCAGACTTTTTCAATTTGTATTTTTCTTTTATATATAGTACTTGTTTGTCTCCACTCTGCAGATATATGATTCCTCTTTTGTGTGCCGAAATTTTCAATGTTTGCTGAAAATGTTTGGCGTACATGAATATTAAAGCGGAACGCAAATATTGGAACACTCTTTCTTATAGGAAACATGTTGGCAAATGAGGCTTTGTGAAAAAGTTATTGAACTTTTAACTTTCTCGGAAAATACATAGAGACATATTCACTGCAAGGCACGATCAATTACAAATAAACATAGCATGTCTTTATATATAACTTTTGTTCCTGTTACCTGCGTCTCAATCTCAATTCGTTATTATTAAATATTTATATAAATATGAAATTTTATTAAACAAAATATAATTGCAGGATTGTTGTTTATAATATTTTACTTATAGCGACATTAATTATGCGCAATTATTCTTGCAGACCATGCAAAGATTAATCTAGAAGGCAATAAATAACCGCTCTGAATTTGTATGCGCGCGTAAACAACAATGGCCCGTGAAGATTTGCGCCCGTCACAAGGGCACCGGGCTCGCAGGCAAGAAATTTACTGGCTCTCCCCGCCTGACCCATTCAAATTAGTCAAATCGGTTATCCAATCTACAATTCCAGGAAATTCAAATGAGCTTTTCCCACTCGGCGTAGAGAAACTACCGAGTGTACACAATGCCGTCGGAATCAAAGTTTGCGCCGAAACGGAAAGCGAATACAATTCTGACAAAACACAAACCGAGTTCCGCCTGCGTCTTTCCCTCTCTCTCCTTGCAACACAGCAATTTCCCTCTCATTCTCATTTTAATTAAATTGTATTATCCACATAAATTAAATCTGTTTACCAGTACAAGGCCAAAGCATAAATAAGCTAATTAAGGCAGTCGGATCGGCGGCATTGTTGTGCTTGCATATTACGTACCGAATTTATTTATTGTCTGGTCTGCGCTCGGCACTACTTTTCGGAGAGCACAGAGCAGGCCCTTGAATTACAATAGATAGATATCTCCGCGGCGGCAGCCGTGCGAGAGTCGTTGACTATTATTCCGAAGGTGCTGTTGCGTCGCATTAGCATTCCGTTTCGATTAAAATCCAATAAGCTGCGGTAATTGGATCGCCACTCCAGCCGTATGATCCTCGATCTTATCCGCGCGCAGCAGTTTTCCACAGCACTTCTCGCGGCCGGCAGATTAATAATAACGCGCACACACACCTGTGCACATACACTCCGGGATAAATCGCCTCGCTGGCTGGACCTCTGGCTGCTCACCAATTTGATAAATTTAACAGACTGCCCTCAGGTTAATTTGTTTTCAAGCGTGAAACGCGTCCAACGCCGAGCAATCAATCTGATCCTCTGACTTTTTAAATGGATGGATATTAAAAGTTCTGTGTGCTATTATTTCCTTAAAAAAAGAAAAGAAGTGCTCTCTCGGCATTCCTTGTTAGTGTAAACTCTAATTGTAAGTTATAGTTTTGGTAAATATTAAAAAAAAAAAATTAGTGGAATCTAGATGTACTTAAATATTTCTCTAGTGCTCCCCAAGTATCACTTTTATGAATATATTTTATAGTTTGAATGGAATCTTGTGAGTCAAGTGGGGTCTAGTTATCTGCTTGTAACAATTGATAATTATGGATTAACGTTTAATTTACAAGAAGGTACATTGAAAATTTTGACAAGGAAATACTAGTGTGAAGATATTTAATTTTAATAAGAATTTTAATTCAAAATAATCTTTGATACAGATATTATAATTTTTTTTTTTTTTAATTATATTAAATTCTTCATAAGATTTTGTCATTGTAAGAATTGTCAAATATTTAAATAAAAAAAAGATAAAATATGAAATTTATATGATAATATTGAAAAAATAAAAAAATTAATTAAGCACAGTACAAATTAATAAATACATTGTTTGTATGATATATTATTTAATAACGTTTTTTATAAATTACTCGTTAAAAATTTTTGTTGAAAAATTTAATGAATTCTATTTATACAGCAACACAACACAGTTCATCTGTTTCGTGACCAGACAATATGGTTCAGGAATATAATTTCCCGTGCAGCTGCATTTAATTTACTTGATATAATTAACTTTCCGTCTCTGTAGATCGCTCTAGGTCATGATCGTCTGGCCCATTAAAATGCGGCGCGGCACTGAACACGGAACGGAAAACGATAGGAATGCTCCATAAAACCATCATATTGTTCGAATACCGGCGCGCGCGACGACCCTCCAGTTGAAACTGCATGCCAACGCTGAGTAATTTATATGAATTAGAGAAGGATCGAGTCGGGAAAAAAACCCACAGTTCAATTTATCCGTCTCTGAAAAAGCAACACCGGTTGGACGGGCATAAATAAAAAAGTTAATAGTCTTAATTTGAAAAATTAACCCGGGGCGCTCATTATTATGATGATTTTTATTTGGAGTCGATTTCTTGCAGGCAGTGTGAAAGAGCACACAAATAACTCCCTGTTGCCGAAGGCGCGGTCCTTCCTTCTTCTTTTTCTCCTCGGCCTTTATGTATGTGTTTTTTTTTATTCCGGCCGTCAAACACCAGGGCAGCATGCACTCGATCCCTATGGCCGATAATTTTAATTGGACTCTGCGTCGTATCGTGCGCCGCGTGGAAAGGGCCGGGAGACCCACGCACAATTTGAAACGGCAATATCAGATTGTGCCTCACTGTAGGCCGAACCTTTGTGTTCCGCTCGATAAAAACTTTTATATATAATACGCAGGCCGGCGAAAAAGATTTCTGTACCCTCGCCGATTTTGCTCCAAATGACTACTTTTGTAATTAATTCAAAGAATTTCACCCCAAAAGTTATCATTATAAATAAAAGTGCTTTTATAATATTTTGATGATAGTCATTCAAGTGGAGGTATTTACTACATTTTTTACAAGGAGTAAAATTTTTTAATCTTACAACAAAAGGTATGTATAATTTAAAAAAGGCTGTTTTTTTTGCAAATTTCCAGAATATTATGAGGCTTTTGGAAATTTTTATTGGATTTATTTAAACTGCAGAAGGCTGGGAGAAGGAAATTGTTTTCTTACTTTTTGAATCTAATTTAATCTCAAGAATTCTTTCTCAGGAAGATTCGTTTCGTTATAAATGGATTACATCTTAAAATCAGAAGACGGTAGACTTTTTCCCCAAGTCCAATCTGCTTATTTAAACTTTGTTCTAATTTATTCAAACGTGACTTTGCCCAAATTTAATGAGCACCATCGAGCCCAAACAAATTGCATCAAAACAAAAACACAATTCACTAGGAGCGGTTGATTTTTTTTGTTCATCACACATCTAGAAAGCTTCTGTAAACCAGACTCCTTGATAAATTGCCTCATTTGACCGAAAGTTAGCATCAAATTAGTGCAGCTGGCCCCGAAAAAAGGTGTCTTTTAAAGTGTCAGAGGGAAGCAAAGGAGAGAATAAAAAATAGCATCCGTCCGTGAGCGAGAGAGAAAGAGGCGGTCCCTCTAATTGAAGATCTCATTAGTCTGCAGCGCGCCGAGGTGAGCGAGCGAGAAAGCGTTTGCAAGAGAGGAAATAAAAAGACGCTCGCGTTTTTATTATCACTCAGTCCCAATCATCGGCAGGCGAATTTTACACGTTTCTAATTGAGATATTCCAAAGGAGAATTGAAGTGCTTCTGCTTTTATTTCCTGCCGGGTAGATTTTTATTGAGATGGCTCGTGTTATGCAAAGTGACTCGCGCTCTTAATTGGGGCTGGTCAACTTTTATTTCTTCATTTGCCAATTAAGTGTTCTGTTTTTTTCTCCGAAGCTAACCGGTCCAGCTCCTTTTAAAGTCACATTGGCATTTTAATGAGACAAATTATTTTACACGAAAAAAAATCTTGGCCATTCAAACCGTTAAATTTTCGCACCGACACGCGATATTTCAAAAATGGAAAGCAATTTTCGCCCAAAAATAATTAATAATCAAGGTGTTGTAAATGGAAATCGCGTCGCCGTAAAATTTTACGACTTAATCCACGCATAGCACCGGTCTTATTAAAAATTAAAATCAGGTCGTAGATTTCGGAGAGGCGCCCAACGCACCCGTCTCAATCAGCCTGAAAAAATTAAAGCAGACAAACACACACAATCTCACTCGTCACTCATGCACCACCCAATCGAAAATCACGCCGCAGACAGCTCGAGATAAACACATTGCGCTCTCACAATGCGTCCGAGAGGCGTTTCTGGTGAGCATTTGAAATGAAGATTCAGCATCTCCGGCCGGCAATAAATTGAATAGGCGTTGGGCCACTCGACGTATTTCCGAGAGAGCTTCATCTGTTGTACACAAGAAAAATAACAGTATCATCTCATCAGCAGAATGGGAAAAGTCGAGTCCTCGCAGATAAGAATCATTGCGCCCGTGTTAGTGTATGGAGCGTATGGAAAAATATGTATTCAAATATAAAACATCATCAGTTTTACTAACGAGCTCGGCAGCCCGCCCGACACTTCACTCACACTGGTAGCAAAACTCGCCGCATTATACATGCAGCCGTCTCTGTGTTGCGCGCCGCTTTTGAAAAAATCTCTCACCATCAGCAGCAGACGAGCCTTTTGTTTTGGAATATAAAAAAGCTGTGAATGAGATTTTCTCTCACACCAAATGAGAATCGCATACGTTCGGAATTCTATATTCTGCCGAGTGCATAATAATACACAGCGCACCGAATAATACAAAATAGACTGATCCGAAGCGCAGATCGCTGGAGGTTTCCTCCAACTCTCATTAATTGAGCTGAAAAAATATAACCTTCATCACTGGTGTTGCTCATCTCACTCAATAAATCCATCACTCTTACCAAGCAAAACCTAAACAAAATTCATTAATTTTTTTAATTTTTTTGTTGTTTTTATTTGTGAAATTAAATAATTGTAGCGTAAATTTTTAATTGTTCAGTAATTACAATAATTTGTGTTTACAAGTAGGAAAATGCGAATGATGAAGCAAGAGCAAATATTGCAGCACAAAAAGCTATTTTCGTTCTAATTAGAGAGGCGTTGATGTTGAAAGCTTTAATTATGGCACGTTTTTAGAATGTACTGAAAAACCTTTAATTTGCACACGGTTTTCAGACACTTCAGTCTGCTGTTAAAATAATCCCACACTACTTTATGATCCTGACAGCAGCATATAGGCGAAGAAAAACTTTTACAAGCGGCAAAAAGCATTGTGATTTTTATCTTTCCGGACTAGCGTTTTCCTCTCTCACTTTAATTTTTTCTCCCCAATAAAGCCCTCGAGATAAGTCGAAATTAACATCGTCCAGCTGGCAGCCACAAATCTAACAATATACAAAAGGACCGCAGCTTTGTAGAGGGTTTTCCACCGCTGATGCTTTTCTGGAAAGAAAGGAAGAAAGAAAGAGAAGCGTTAAGGTTGATAAATTGGAGGAAAAAAGGGTGGGTTTGTCGGCCCATATGTCAGTGGCAAAATAAAACGTCTCATGTGTTTGTGCCGCGCGGCATGCATCTCTATTTTTTTCAGCATCGAACGGCCCGGCCGATCTAATGGATGCAGGCAATGCTTCATTGCGTGACGCCAAGTGCGATATTGTTATTTCAGACAGCGGTATGCTCGCGGGCAATGGATTTCGAGAGATGTTATCTGCGTGTGTGCGAGACACACAAATCGAGCAGGGCACGAAATTCCACACAAAATATACAACACGATTCAAAAGGCTATGTTTAAATTAATTGCCTCGCATAGCATATACGCAATCCTGAAATATTTTGGTGCTGAATTTCTCAAATTTAATTTCATTTTGCACGCAAAAACGAGGAATTAGTATCAAAATGCTAAATTTAGCTTCTAAATTGACCTGAGCTGAAAACTTCTGGGCTACAGCAAGGACCAAGTAGTTGATTTTTGAAAGTTGGCTACAATTGCCCGTGGTACATTCAACAGCAAAGAGACTCCAAGTTATTTCGCTAAGAAAACTTTGCTCAAGAGACGGCCCGAATGACGCAAGTTGAAGTAAGAGCGTGGAAATTAATTTTCCGGCCCGAGCAGCGGACGTTCTTTGAAGACCGGGTGACTTATTTAGCAGTTAATGACTGGCCGTGGCGCGGCTGCACCCTCGTGTCGAGACAAAAAAACTGCCCTATTTTCCTGCACATACACACATCCCTGCTCCCTTTGCGATCCTCTTTTTCTGCAGTTCAAAGGCGGCAGCGTTTAAATTTTTAGCCTCTTCACACACGACTGATTAAAACTAACGAGGCCAGCTCTGTGCGGAAAAGCTGCGCAGAAGAGGGTCCTAGGAATTAGAGTTAATAAAGTTGTATAATAAAATTTTAATTAATTCACAAGGCGAGAAAAAGAAAGATCTATCTTTCCGGAGGGCGGCGCTTCCGCCACCGACTGCTTTATTAAGGAAAAGGGAACGCGCGCGCCCAATTCGATAACTCACCCTCTCACCCGCCGGCCGAAAAGGGGGTAAGCGGCAGATAGCGTGTCCTGTCGCCGTTTATTGCCCGCACGCCGACACCTCTGGCTGTTTTCGCCGACGCTTTCGCGAGTGCCGCACTTTTCTTTTTATCGCGCTTTGTTATCGGAGCCACTCGAGCTCTCTTTAGCTTTGTTTCACTTAATCGCGCCTCAAGTAACACCCGGGGCACGTCAAAATTATTAGCTCAAGGTGCTGCCGCTTTGTTTTGACGCGTTGGTGTGCTTGTATACGGCACACATTTTGTTCATGGTAAAAAGTACGAAGATGGAGCGCTCAGCGAAAACTTCAAAAGAACGGGAGATAATTCGCTTTTTGTTCCGCTTGCCTCGCTCGCGGCTCAACAGGAGGAAATTTAATTTGCACCGGCTTCATAATTAAATTGGGATCAAGTTGAATTAACATAATCATATCCCATTTCTCAGATCTGAATTACAAAGTAATGAAATTTCTTCTTCTCTCGTTTCATATAATTGGTAAAGGAGGGTATGATTTTTTGACAACCTCACAATAAAATCTCTTATGTACCATTGGGAATCGGTTGTCTTGATAATTTTACCAAAATTATTTGTAATAAGAACTTACACTTTCACATAAAAATATAAATATGTAATTGAAATTAATTCGAAAGAAATTTTTAAGTTTTGATCTTACAACAAGCACAATTAGCAACAGATACATAGAAAAAATATTAAGTGCGTGATTTTTATTTACAGAAAATTTTAAATGTCTTATTACAATAAATAAAAAATTAAATTTTTTTCTGATTTACTTAATGATTTTATTAATTATTTTTAAATATCGTGTGAATATACATTATTATACCTTTAAATTACCAAAATTATATCCCAAATATTCCAGATTAGTAGATTACAAATAGGCATATCAAATAATTTTCCTTGGATATAAAAATGTAAATAAATTAAATTTAGAATAAATAAATAAATAAACTGATACTTACCAAAAAATTAATAATTAAACGATTTATACATATTTATGGAATAACTTAACTTGCATGAGAGGCAGATTTGCTTTATTGAATTAAATCATGTTTAAATGAAAAATGATAAAGATGGCATAGTAAAAAAGTATTATTATTTTCCTATGATGTTATATATCAATCAATTATGCATAAAGGCAAATCTTTGGCATAGACTTGGCTAAAAATAACAAAACAGGGATAAACAATATGAAATAAAGACCTATTCACCAAAGAAAAAAAAGAGGGAAGTAAAAAGGATGTATCCAATCATATAAATGGAAACGTTGAGAAACGCTATACTGGGCCATTCACTCTCTGTTGTGTCAGTCGGGTCCATATGCTTATTGCAAAGAGCCGACCTTTCATACGTATATCATCACCGTATAGAGTCTATGCCGTTGAAATGACACACGACATTTATGTCTGTCACGCAATTTGATCGCGGCCATAAAACCATGCAGTGCAGTGTTTCCCTATAATAGGGCAGTGTTGGGGGCGAAAAGGAAAAAAACGAGGCGCCCTCTTCGACCATCAGCACTCGCGGTGCAGAGAAATTGATGGCGTTTATTTTATCAAAGTCGTTTTACGATCGTTCTCCCGCGATCCATGAGGAAATTTGTGAGCGGTAGCTTTAACTCACCCCGGGTAATGAGATGATGACATTTTATTCCGGCAATTAAAATTTAATGTCCCGCTGCGAGAAAGACGGGGCTGATGGTTTAATAGTAATAATAATAATCGCAACCTCGCAGCCGCGCAACGAACATTTTACAGGGCAATTTCCAGGTGAAGATTAACTAAATTAGCTCCGCTTATTTCGGATATTGCTCTTGCAAGATGCACGCTTAAGTGCGGATCTCTCACACGCTCCATTTTATAAACGCCTTAATAAAGCCGACTGCACAATGGGCTGGGGAGAACTTCGTTTTCATCTCTCCACCTGCTGAGAGCAAAACTTAATATTCAATTACCATGCAATTACTCCGCACCAACTTTTGAGTCGCCCAAATTGTAGAATAAATATTTCACTTTGCGGTGGCGGCGACGGGGGGAATTGCAGAAGCGTGTTTTGATTCCTCTGGGAAATAAAAATTAGCATGCAAGATGTTATGGAAATTCTGTGCGTCCCCCTGAAAAAGCCATCCTATCATTTCACCCTCCAAGAAAATTAATAAAACTGGGAAATTAGTTTTTGAAGCTTTCAGAGGCAAAAAAATTTGAAACTCTTTCCCCATTCGCTGACTCTGGGAATGATGAAATTTTCAAATGTTTATCAGTCTCGAGTGGAATAATTAACAAATCCATGAATTAATAAACTTCAATTTTAAACTTTTTGAAAGGTTTTTGGAGATTCTAAAAGTCTGTCTGTCTGTCGAAGAAAAACGGCATTAAACAGAAATGAAACTTTTTCATGCCATAGGAATAACATCTTTTTTTATTCTCAGCCAGCACTTTTCCGCTGCGGAGTTTTTCCAATAAGTGTTTCTATATGACATGAACCCGAGCACACCTACAAAATTCAATTAATGAAAATTTACTTCCACTTCTTGATTTAGGAGAAGAGAAAGAATCTTATTTTTATAATTCTGTCTTTGGAGCAATTGTCTTTTAATAAAAATGGGCCATTTATATTTCACAGCAAGGAGTTGCAAAATTCAAAACTCATTTCATTGAATGGAATCTTCTATTTCCCAGACATAACAAATTTTAACGAACATATTTCGCTAATGAAAGAAGGCTCAATTTTCTTGTAATAGAAATCAACGCCCACAAGAAAATTTACCACTTTCATTTGACGCCGCACGTTCGCCGCCCAATTTTTTTTCCAAACTCGCGAGCAAACACTGACAGCGACAAGAAGGCTTGATGAGATAAAATGCTGGCTCGGCGGAAATTAATTTCAGGGACCCACCTCCCTGGCAAGGCGTAATGCTTTTAGAAGCCCATAAATTAAATTACCATGTAAAACACAACAACAGCACACGACCGGTGAACACACATATATACCACCATTATCTCTGCGTTTCTCTCTCTCCACCCACATTAACCGGCGTTGTCAATGTTTTAATTAATTTGTTATTGTTCAGAGAGTCAGTCAGTCCCCGCAAAACCATTCGACCGTGTTTTCGGAACAGGTGCCCACGTCGTCGAATGGGCCGAACCGCGGTCCGGGAATAATTTGTTGCTTCTTATCGCAATAAATCATCCCCTCAGAGCAGGGTTGCTCCATGTGAAGTGAGTTCGTTCAGCCGAGAGTTGTTTGTGCGCGTATCCAAAAGCAGTAATAATGCTGTTGCTGCAGAAATCGCACGGTGGCAAGTAAATTAACTGCGGCCGCCTTTGGTTTTTTAAAATTTAAGTTATTTTTATTTTAGTTCAATTAAAATAATGTTTTTATCTTATTTTAGTTTTCAAGGAATATAATTATTAACGCTATTTTATTGTATTAGATTGTTTAATTTTTTATTAAAATTAAAAAGAAAGGAACTAAAAAAGTTATCATCTTTTGCTCACATGAATATGTCATACTTTTCAATTAATTACCGATTGTGAGAGTTGTATATCAAAATAAGTATTAAAAAACGCAAAAAGGTTGTGAATAGAAGATGCCATTTTAATAATTTACACTTACTCATTCGAATTAAGCTTTTTCTCACATAAAACAATTAATTATGTCATTAATCAGAAATTTTATGAAGCACCCATTTGAATATATATTCAGTTTATTTTAATCGTTATATAACGATTAAAATAAACTGCAAGTGTTGAAGAACAAAGTTGCTACATTATTTATGTGGATCAGTAAATCGACGAAACTCAGCTGGACTCTGATAGGTTTTGTGAAATGAAGTATTTAAATATTTTGCTACTATTTTTAATTATTCATTACTAAAAGTGGAATTTTTTGAAGTGAAAATTTATGAGCCAATGCGCTGAGTGAGTTTAATCTTGGGAAATTATCCACCTTCAGTCTTAAAATAATTTATGTTTATTTTTGTGAGAGCATTGAAATAATAATGCCACGCATGAAATATGTACGCACTGCTCTTCGATCGCTCCAGCCATAGAGCGTAACATTCTACTCGACGGATTTTCCATTTGCAAAATTGAAAAGTATGTGTTTTGCTTGAAAGAGTACATTATCGCAACACGGCACCGAAATGGAAAAACGCAGTCATGCTAGAACGATCCCGAGGCGCTGACGAATTTGGGGTCACGTGTGTGCGTGCCAGGCTCTTTTTTTATATTTTCTAAACGGGGCGGTCAAAAAGCCGACGGTTTGTTAGTCCGCTGAGACAAAGCGGCGAATTTTTTTCAACCCACTCCATTACGGGACTTGGAGTTTCCTCGAGCGCCTCGTAAAGAAAGCTCTCCATCTCGGCGAGGAGGTGACGTGCACGTGATATATGTCTTTTTGAATACAATTCATTATCGCGGCGAGTTGAAATACATACTCGGCGGAGCAGAGAAAAATCCGTGCCTTGCGAGCAACCATGTAAGGGGATAAGCCACTCTCATAAATTACCCGAAAGGTGCGCACGCCGGCGTATGATGCTTGTTTTATAAATGAAGATGCATAGACTCGGTCGGCGAGCGGAAAATACATTACTTTTTGGCACACTCGCCCTGCTCGAGAGCCCAAACGATGGAGCGCGCGTATTAAAAGTGCTCAGACTTTTAATAAATTGGGCTTGAGGCAGTCAAAACAAAGAGGATTAATTAACGCACCACACGGCCGTCACTCTCTGCTGGACGGAAATTTTTGCTCATTTCCTACATGCGCATGTTTTTGCTTGTGTGCGTTTAGCGAATTTTTTATTTGAATGAGTCGTTACGTGCAAAGCCTCAACTACTGTTTATAATTAGGGTGCTTAGCCGAGAGGAAAATAGGCTCAGAGGAAAAAACAATTACGTCCATTTTCTGTAAAATTTTAGGTGTAATAGATTTTCTGGTTTTCGTTTCTCCTCTTTCCATAAGCAGATTAAGAAGTGAAGGTAATTAATTTCCTGCAAGATTAACTGGTTAATGAGCTTTAATATAATTAGCAGAACGGACGCAAAACTTTTAAACGGGGGGAAATGCGTTGACTTATAGGTACGGGATTTACTTTTTAAAATAGTTGAAAAAATCAAGAAGCGACAATTATTTTACTATATAAAAACCATGAGTTCTGTTACATATTTATCGGTGAAATTGATATAATTTTATAAATTATAAAATTCAAACATTATAATATTCTTTTTGGCAAAGAACACGATTTATATTTTGCAATATGTTTGTTTACATTTCAGCATTTGTATGTTTCTTTAAACTTTCAAGAAGTAAAATTTTTACACATATTTTTTAAACAACAATTAAATTGTTGGAAATCTTAGGGGAAAGAAATCGAAACATGTAAAGATATTAAAATATAGAATAAATGAATGAAATTCTAAAATTTTTATTATTTTTCTTATTGTTGCTTATTGTTCCTTATAATTTATACATTTTTTACATTCACTTGTTGAAAACAAATTGTATAGAAAAGGAATTGTTGGACAAAACAGCACCACCACTAGCAAGAATTTTGCTAAAACTTTCAAGATCAAAAATACCTCATCTGCTGCAGTATGCCTCGGTTGACAAAGTTTTTCTTCTTATCTTATTTTTAGTTTAAATTATATTTTTAGCTCTTATCTTTGAAGGTGGTATATTTTGTTGATCACCATCTTAACCTGTCCCCAAATATTGTGCAAAACGTTCATTTCTATAAAGTCGAAACATGTCTCGTTTTTCGATTCCCGCATAAAATCCTTTCCCGGCTCGGCAGGAAAATCTGAAGAGCCTAGCGAGATAATGAAGACCCAGCTATAGGCGTTCTAATCTCGATGTCACGCCGTTTTCGGTCGGTCGATAATGTTAAATGGTGCGGTTTGGCGGGTGACATTGTGCTGTGAAAGCAGCAAAAGTAGCATCTTGGCGTGGTCGCTAAAAGGCGTGTGACGCGTGTTGCAGGTTCGCCCCAGCGCAGAGAGCTGCTTCAACCCTCTTCATCGCGGGATCACATGGCACCCAAGTTCCTCTCCAGAGGTCAAACCTTCCGGGAGGTGATTGGCAATAATGTCATACTGCCGTGCGAGGTGCTAGACTTGGGTAAGTGGAAAATCATGCACTTTAACTCTGCGCGCGGCCTTGAGTGCACTCGTCCCACTGACGAGTGGCACACAACACCGCACGCTGCGTTTTTCGCCCAAACTCCTGATGCATGCAAAATCAGGATATTGCGGTTTCAATTGAAAATGGGACATTTTCAATTTCCTCCAGAATAGCAATCAATGGCAAAAATATAAAATTTTTAAGTGCTGCAAAGCATCTTTTTGTAGTCTAAAAAAAAAAATTTATTTCAAATATTAATTTATTAAAATTTTTTTGTTTGAAGAAGTTGACACTCGAGGAGATGATCATGGAAATGAAGATTCGGGCTTTTCCTCGTTGCAAAAAATTGTTTTTTATTCAAAAACAAACGGCTCTACCAGTTTCGGTCACGGTCTGCGACCCTATTTCATGAGCAAACGCGCTGCTCGCTGACTAATACAAGAAATTCTTGTATTAGTCAGCGAGCAGCGCGTTTGCTCATGAAATAGGGTCGCAGACCGTGACCGAAACTGGTAGAGCCGTTTGTTTTTGAATAAAAAACAATTTTTTGCAACGAGGAAAAGCCCGAATCTTCATTTCCATTAAAATTTTTATATTTATTTAATTTATTTAATTAAATAATGTCATAATAGCGTGAAAAAATTTACATGTAAAAAAGTTAAGATGAATTGAATTATGACTTAATTCATATAATGTGACTCATACTTCCTCATTTTTTTTTGTTCCATCAAATCGTCCCTTTATGACATAATTGTCATGAATCAGCACTCTATAAATCTTGCTGCCAATAAGTTCAGATCACCAGAGCTTTTTAAATAAAATGTAGAAAGAGGCAGAGAAAGAATTTGATTAGAATAAAAATGCTTTTGATCTTATTAGGCTGCTATGTTTATTAAGCAACAGCCACAGTGACTTTCCTTTTCCTTCATATCTTTTTCATAAATTGCCTGCAGGAATTGTTATTAAAAATATTCCGTCATCACAAAAAGCACCGCGGGAAAATCAGATGAAAAAGAAAACGACTAATTAGTCTGCAAGATAAAAAAAAGACGGAATTTAGTTGTCACGGTCACCGGATTGGAATACGCCGGAAAATCAAAGTAGCACATTTTGACTCAAACTCTTAAACAAAGCAAACTTAATTAGGCTCTGGCTTTATCAAAGGTGAAAATCGAAATCCATTAGTCTTTATATTCAATGTAACAACTTCCAAACATCCTCAAGGGAACTTTTTTTCTGTGTATAGGAATTCTATTTTCTTCAAAAAAAATCTGCAAAATTTGGAGAACGTGGGAGGTGCAAGAAAAGGATTGAAAATACTATAGTCTCGGCAAACCGCACATTTTTAATCCCCTTTGATAAATTTGACACGGGTGGTGCACGCTAGACCCCTTTCGCACAAGCGCAATCCATCAGAAATGCACGTAATGTGTACACACCTTGTGTACACAGAGGTCTGAAACTCACTCGTGTGTCTGCTCAAACCCCTCGCGCGCGCCTCACGTAATATAAAGAGATAACACGGCCCACGACCATCCGCCCGCTCATTTATTTCCATCGCTCAGCTGCGGCTTAAAACCTGCCGCTCGGATTAAATTTTATCACGAGAATGTGCACGCATACTTACATTTTACGTGCGCACGCTGCTGTGTGGGAAGAACTTTACTTTCGCTGTCATTTGACTTCCACTCAAAATGAAGGGCTGATGTTTTAATGCAACTTAATTGTGCTAATTGAAAATTTAACAACATACCTAAAGCTCAATTACCAAAAATTACTGCTTTGTTATAACAAAGGAAGTTTGCTTGAAAATATTTGTTTTTGCGCGGGGAAATTTTTTGTTTACCGAAAACTCTTCTTTGTTTTGGGATCAAAAAAGGGCCTTGGGCCAAAGCACAGATGAAATCCACCCACTCGGCAAGAACAGAAGCCGGTAGGAAGAAAAATCGCTTGTTATAGTTTCGCGCCCGACACCCCATATCATAATGTGTGTACGAACGCTCTTCTCTCTGCACGGCGGAGCAGGTAAACAAAGCGCCTGCGAAGATCGCGATATAGGCAACCTGCACGAGTCGGCACTCGCGTCTTGCCAAACTCTCGAACAGTGCCTACGGTCGGATGTTATCCCTTTTCCGACTACAACTAGATCCTTTGGATACGGCGAGACAGCAAGAACGAGCGAGCGTGCCCGTCGGAAGGGGTGAAATTTCTTGTGCTGCGTATCAAATATTCACATACATTCAGCCCAGCGAGAGCCACATGAGTGGCTGCCAGAGTTCAGAATACGTGCGTCTTCATGCGAATTCCGAGCTGTTTGTGTGCCACGGCCTCCGAAATGAACTTTCATGGGAAACCATCTTGAAGGAAATTTTAAAGCTCCTTTATCGAGATTCATAACTAATTACATAAACGTAACTAGATGTTTGTACTGTTTTTTTCTGTTTTAAAAATTTAAATAATTCTTGTAAGTGGAAATCATTACTTATTAATGAAAAGCTCATTTGCAAGTTTAATAAGCTCAAGCTTATTCACGGAAAGGAAGATCATAATGTTAAAGGTATTAAGGAGGCACAAAATGCATAGTTTATGTGGGCACGTGCGTGTCTATAATGTAGTACGCAGCATTTCAGACCTGCCTTAGGGTGAAGCATTAATATTTTAAAGCATAAGCACTGCATCTCTGCTTTGCGAATTTTCCGCCATGCTAGATGTGAAGAGAGGATGTGTACGGGCAAGCGTAATGCACGAGTCTGGTTTGCACTGAAAAAGACGGCAAGGGTGAAAAGACTCTTGAAACTCTATTACACGCTTCATGCAGGTGCTGAGCCAACGATTATCTTATAAACTTTCGATATTCAAGCGAAAAATTTGTGCTTAAATAGAGAATTTATATAAAGAATATTTTAACTACCAATCAATCTTTATTATTTTGATACGATTAAAAAATTAATTGTTTAGTTACTAGATTTTATGAATAAAATTGGGCAGTTACTTAAAATTTTATTATATAGTATGAAATTTAATTCAATTGCAATTGCTTTGTCTGTAAATTTAAAATATAATTGTATTGCAGAAATTTGTGTAAAAAATATTACTATTTTGTATTTTTGTAAAAACAAAATTCAAAAAGAATGTCAATTTTAACATAAAAATAAATATTATTTTTAATTTTAGAGTATTTTAATTTGTACATTAATCTGTTTATTTTTGGAAATTTTATTATACATACTTTTACCTTTATAAAACTAATTTTAAAGATGTTAGAGTGATTAAATATATATATATTTTTTTAATTTTATATATTACTTGAATAGTTATATAATTCTATAATACATCTCAACACTTAATTACAATCAAATAATCACCAAATATCATGTGATATTTAAGATATTTATTGGGAGGGGGGGGGGATTGATCGCTGTCAGCAACAAGTTAGCAAACAATCTGGTTTGCATGTACGGCCGCAGAGTTCGGCATGAAATTGACGCTCAGCACCAACTAGGAAAATTACCAAGACGCATTTGCCCCTCAGACAACTCGAATCAGTCTCTCATATGCTCCATGCAAATAGGCGCATGGAGGAAGGGTTTCCTACTGAATTGACACTCGCGTGTGTATGTAACACACATTTGCTCGAATAAATGAGCGGCACACAAATATGCCATGATGGGCTCGTAAATCGGATGGAGCGATACTGATGCCTGATGTGGCGCATGATGTGTATGCTCGAGGCCAAAAACTCGAAGAGGAAATTGGGGTTGAGTGATGAGGGTTGGCGTTGCTCATAAATTGTGTGATTTTATAGACGCCGTGCGTAATCATGAATAAAATATTGTTCGTTATTCATATACAGATATGGTGCAGTATGCGAAAAACACCCAAGGCTTGAATCAATATGATTTTTTTTCATATCCTTTTGCCATCCGGCAGCTGCCTTTTGTGCGGCGGTGGAGAAAATTTTAAATATAATTGCTTTTCGGTCTGTTTCTCCGGACGAGGCCTTGGGGCCGAACTTTTTTTATACTCGAAACTTTTCCAGAGCAGCAAGCTCGCCGGAGGAAAAAAGCATAGCAGACTTTGCCGTCGAAAGGGACTCCGATCGGTCGAAATACTCTTATATATAAACAACTATATCAACTTTGAACACTGATTAGCCTTCGATCCACCTGTTTCTGCTTACTTTGTGCTCGCAGGCAGATTGGCTCCAAAAAGTTTTGCTTGACAATCTGCTTGACATTTCGGAAATAAGTTTGTAGTTAATTAAAGGATGGCACAAGATAAATTTGTTGTTATTAGTTATCAAAGGCTTTTGGCAACCAAAATTTTGTTTCACGGAAAATGAATGTAATTTCACTAATTAGAGTAATTTTTGTTTGGGTTGAGTTACAAAGAAAATAATTTTCCTTTTCATCGCACTCTTATAAAAAAATTAAAATTTTGACTTAAAAAGTACCAAGTTCTTTTCATTGTTCATAAAAAGCGTTAAGCTAAAGTTTGCTACATCATATAGAGGGACTTTCCCTCCATCTACCTCCAAAGCACTTGAAAATAATTGGTCGAAACCACGCAGTGCTCTTCTCTATTTTTTTCTTGCCTGACAAACCACTCGAAACCGACCGTTTGGTCAGGAACACAACCGCTTTTATATTGTGACAAATTAATTGAAATTCTGAAATACAAAAGACTTCTGCCAAACGTTTGCTCCTCTCAAGCGTCAATCTGCAGGGTGCCCGGGAAAATAAAACACAGTCAGCCAGTCCTAGTTAATTGTGTCTCATTGTGCAGAGCAGTCTGACCTGGCCCCTTGACCTGCTTGCGTTCGGGAGAGAAAATAATAATGCTCGGCATATGGGCCAGAGTCATCGCAATCACTTTTGAAGGGTTTTTATTGTCACGTAAAGCGGCGGGCGCGATCAATGTGATGAGATGGAACGCATCGTAAAGGCCAAGAGTCTCGGCTTTTCGGGGCTCTCCCTCTCGACGCGAATGAATTTCATCAGCAGCGTTCTTTCATCGACTAAAAGCGGCCCAAGAAGAAAACGCAGAAATACGGGTGAAAGCTTCGACTGCAAAGTGCTTTGTAAATGTTTATCATAGCCATTCTCTCCGTTCCACTTTAATTGAAATTAAAATCCTTAAATTGAATTCACGAAAAACCTTTAAGTGAGCCTTTAAGAAAAGGGCCAATTCCTTTTATTGATATTTCCCCGTTGAATTAAAAATGACGTTTGATTACAAAGCCAGCCTACGATAAAATCTCGCGTAGTGTTTATGAATTATTTTCATTTTGTTTTTTAGAAAACGTCTTTCTTGTAGCTGTGCATCAATTCCTGTTAGAAGGAATTACTTGCTTACTAAAAACTAACCATTATTATTTCATAAAAAAAAACAGTGGTTGATATTAAGAATATAATATTGAAGAAAAGTAGCCTAAATGTTTTATTCGAAAAATTTTTGAGTTTCTTTTCCTTTCTTTTGACGGAAGTTCATTAAAACATTTGCCCACTTTATAAGGGGAACACTCGATTTGCATTTTCCTCCTAACTTTTCCTGATGATATAAAAAATATATTTAGCACAAGAAGCGTGGCGGTGGCATATTAAAAAAGGACGCTTGGATGGTCTCGCGGGCTGTGTAAGTGTGTTTTTCTCTCTGTATATAATTTCTGCTCCCGGTTTATCTCTCCTCTGCAACAACAGCATGATTTAGACTTGATTCAACGCCAAAACGAGGAAAAAGCAGCAGAGCTCTCGCGACGACGACGAGGGTTTTCTTTACAAATGAAAAGGCTACGGCTATTTATCTTGCTCTCATTTCTGCTTCGCCGTTCTTTTTTCCAGGCGCGCACTTTGTTTTTCGGAGCGCCTACGCGCCGCTGTTTCTTTTTTCGCTCTCTTGGTGACAAAATTAAGCAAATATTGGGGTAGGGAAAGATGCTTGAGGGCGCCTCAACGCGCTAAAACGATTTTGCTTTCTGCGTGGAAAAGTCTTATTTCTAATTTGTGTGCTCAAGAGGGAGTTAAATTTCAAATAAAACATTAAAATAAAACAGAAATCATGTGAAATAATTTTTTTTCTACTTTCATATTATAATTTAAATTATATTTTTTTGATTCAGAATTGTTAATTCTATTTAAAAACCGGCCTTTTTCTGTAGTTTTTCTCTCTTTATTTAACCATCCCAAAACACCAACTCCCTAAACCTCTTTATTTATACCAAATAATTAAGGGAAATGTTAATCAAACGAATGAAATTTACTTTTCATTGAATATCGAAAAGAGTAACTTTGACTAAATCTGTTTGCAAAGCGATTTGAAAGTAAACCTTTGAGTTTCCTCGTGAAAAAGGAACGTGCACAATTTCCCTTTGCGCGGAAGTCGAGCGTGAAAGCGAGACTCGCGCTTAAAATTTTAACAATATGCAAATTTGGAAAACCATCCGCTGATAAAAGGCTTTTCCAATTTCGCCCGACACCCACGGCAAAAAGGTGCGCGCAGCAGGTACGCCGACGGAATCAAAGACAAGCTGGCGAAAAAGGGGATTCACTGCTGCTGCTGCCAGGTTTAATTTCACTTTTCTGAACGTCAAACGCGATGTTTTCTTTTATGAATTTCGTAGCAGGCTTAATCGCACGCACAACTCACGGAACGCAGGCACACATTATATATATTTTTTTGATGGAATCGTACGGAAAAAGAAGAGCGAGAGAGCGCGCCAGATATAAATCTGGGATGAGGAGCAAACGGCTGCTCTCATCTGCTTGTGATGTTTCCCTCTTCTCTGCGTTATTGCTCCGGCGCAAAATTCATTCCAGCTCCCGAGCAACTTTCCGTGCAGCTGAAATAAAGGCACCGGCGGATTCCAGACGTGGATAAATCGAGTTTGTTGTGCTCGCCAGCGAGATTTTTTTAATCTCCTTTCCGTCCTGGGTATTATAGTTGTGACGCCGAGAAATTGCGTTATTTCGTCAAAACACACCCGGCCAGGGGTGGCCCCTTTAGATTGAATTAATTAACATTTCGCGGAGAGAGTGCGTGCCCTATAGAGTCGGCGTAATGACGTTAAATGGGTATTTTGATTGCACCCGGCGTCCTTTCTCTCTCTCCCGTTGCGTAGCTTTTCGCAATGCATTATTGAAGAATCCATTATTCGGCTGAGAGCAATTACATTAAAGACAGTCGTCGGCGCATTTCTTGCCCTTCTGTCGAGGTCTGCACAGCCCCGAGTAGTCCATGTGGCGGAAACAGAGAGGGTGAGTTTATAATTCATAAAAGCGGAATGGAAAAGCTGGCTGGAGAAAGGGCTTGGAAGTCTAGAGATTTTCACATGAGATCATGATGGGGACGGACGCAGGCTAATAAAAATTTTACGCGACTGCAGTTAAATTAAGAAAAGTCGGAGGGGAAAAATCGTGGGAATGCTAATAAAACTTTGTTTATGATGACCTCCCGCATTCGGAAAATACTCATTGTCAGTCATTATTTGTGTTTATGAAAAAAAATTGGCAGCAAAACGTCAATGTAAAATTTAATCACATTTTAAAGAGCGTTGGTTTATTGTCTAAAGCAACAATGATGTCATAAAAACTTTTTTGTTTTTATTTAAAGGGCTCACTAATTTTTTGATTTTGGATAAAATAAGACCTGCTGACTTGATAAATCTCAATTAAAGTTACCTCAAACTCATCCTCAACTGATTAAATATGCCATGTTGAATCTAAAATTATCTATCCTATTTTTTCTGATCATATAAATAAACTAAAAATTAGATTCATTTCTATTAATATAGAAACTAATTTTTTAGCTACATGAATAAGCTAACCACAAAGTGATTATTGTACCAACAATGGAGTTCTATTCTATGCATTAATATATTAAGACTAATGATCATCCTTTTCTAATTTATAATCATTATTTTATTATTTAATAATAGCCTAATATATTTAATCTTTCGACCGTTGACCATCTACAAATCTGCCAGTAATTGGAATAATTTCCTGCTCTTACTGGCCACAGCTCGAAACAAAGTCCCGTTTCCTCTGCATTATTTCCGCGCCGCTTTTTAGACAAACGAGCTCAAAACGCACGCGTTGGTATAAGCCTAATGAAGACGTTGTTCGTGCTCGCTCGCTAAGCCCCCATTAGCTCGCTGCAGTCCTCTAACTAAATTCGGCACCCCACACGGACTGTCTCGCGCCCCTTCTAGAGGAGTGATAACTTTATTGCAGCGGCAATCAGCATGCACTTAAAGTTGCTCGGTGAATTTTAGCGAATCCACTTCTCCCCCGTTTCCAAGACAGATATCGCGCCATCATTCACCGAGCGAAGCGAATAATGCACACGTCGTATATGCGATTGTGTTACCGCGAAGCATATTCCTCGATTCCCACGCATATCCGTCGAGCTCGCCGTTACGATATCACTGGGAATTGTGCTATTCATGATGCTATCATTGCATGCCGAGTGCATCCACGCGAGCGCCGAGCACGAAATTATCTCGACTTGTGAACGCTCTTGTTTTCTTGTTCTCGACTCGTCTCCTTAACAGACTCTTTCATCGCATGGAAATTACATTAGCTGTCCGAGGCTCGCGAGTCGCTCGTGATTTGAATGAGTAATCGGGTTTTGTCTATCGGAAATCGAAGCAAAGTGGGCTGAACTCACAAGAAGTTTATACTTTTTTTTTTTTTCAAGAAATGGAATTTATTTGAGAGCTTATAAATAATATGGTTATCAAAATTACCATTATTAAAATTAGCATTTTAACTCAATACATTTGAAATAATTCTAACTCATAACTTAAGGGTATCCAAATTTATTTAAATCAAGTGAATTTAATTAAATTTTTTAAGTTAAAGTTGATATATACTTGAATTTATTTTTATACTCGGTCAGGCCTAAACAGGCCTGTGTTTTTTCTGAGTTTGCAGAAGTCAAGCCCCAAACTAAATCATAATTTATAATCAATATCTTTCGTTTATTAGCATCATTAATGAAGCAATTTTTCTGTTGAAGCTCATGTGTAGTCTAAAGTTGGTTATATCAAGTCTAAAAACCTCCCTCGCCCTCTTTAAAATTTAAATGAAACCAAAAACTAATTTTGTCAATCCCTGCGCCTATGTAAATTTGCCCAAAAACAAAGTTTGCACGCTTATGTCACGAGGGGAGCGGAAGCAAATTCAGCATGTGATGCGCCGCAACATTTGTGCTCTCGAATCCTCTCTTGCTTTTCATAAGCTCGTCTGCCTCTCGCAAAATTGAAAAGCCCCTGCGTTGTTCGCTTTTTTCACCCGTGGAATTTTCAAGTATTAAAATCCGGTGCATAGAAAAGACCGCGGGCGTTATCTGTGCGTGTACGTCGGATGCTTATTGAGTTTCGAGTCGAAACGAAAATCCATAGAGAGACCGTGTTAGGGTCGGGGAGAACAAACGGGAGAGCAACATGCACGCAGCGGGCTCTCGACGGCCGCGAGCCAAAATGCATCATATAATAATATAAACTCGAGGACCCTTCAGAAAAACACGGACGCTTCGAGAGGGAGTTAAAAATTATTATTAGATCGCCAGGGGAGGAGTGCGGGGGAGATGCAAGAGAGAGAAAGTATGTGTACTCCGAATGCAGCTGTAAACTTTCGAGATGCATTATCTTATCTTGAGGACCACGTGGAACAGACAGGCGAGTCGAACGGCTAGATTTACACTTTTATCGCGTGTGCGTGTAACTCGGCAGAAAGACGAAATGGAGAGATAGTAGGAGTGAACAACCCTGCCGGCAGCACTGCGGAGTATGGAGGGTGCACTTTCCCGAAAGTTGAGTCACACGCCCCCTTCTCAGACAGAGCAGATTGCGAGGTGAAAAATGGAGTTGGAAATGTCAATAATGAACGCGTTAAGAAGTTTTTAGCACTCTTGCCTTCCTAGACAGAAAGAGAGTCGAGATTCGCAACTCTCAAGTCTTCTGCCAGGCGGTGCGATTCAGTGGATTATCCCGCAGAGTTTTGAAGAAAGTCCTTTAAATTTTTTTTGGAGATGGAATTAAAAATTAAACCTCTTATACTCCAATCCTCTGGTGGGAACATAAAAAAAAGAAATCTAGGGCAATTCGTTCCCAGCTCAAGGCACACTAATTAAAAGCAGCCACCCTCTCCAAACCGACCTCTCGGATCTGCGGTCGTGATAAAATAGCTTAATTGCGTCAATATATTATTAGCGAGGCCAAATTTAATAGTTTTCCTGCCCTCTGGCCGGGCCGTGTTTGATCTTAACCCGGCAAACTCTCTACACTCTTTCTTTGCAGTAAAGCACGCATGAAACTAATTTTCTAACTAACTGATTTACTCATAATTTGAAGTGATAGCAATCGGCCGGGGGTGCTGCTGCGTGCAGACTCAAAAGGTGCCCCCAAAGAATTTTGAGAAATTGTATTTGTACAAGGGAGCGCGCAGGGTTTAATTATTTTGGACGAGAGAGCAAATGTTGGTTCGTCTCTCGTCCTGTGTGTACGTCTGCCTTGATCTGTATGATTATATTTGTAAATATTTAGCTTGCGCCGTCTTAATTAACTTCCTGCGCCGAGCACCCGAGAAGAAGGCACGGGATCAAGCAAAGCGAATATTTGCATGGAAAAATAATATTTAAAGTTGAATGAACGTCTTCAAGAAAATTTTAACACTGCATTATGCTAAAAAATTTGGAAATTAGAGTGGATTTTAAGGAAAAAAAACATCTCCTTTTAAAATCTGCTTTAAGAATAAAAAGGGTTTTAAGAAATTGCATACAACTGTAATAAAATTACAAATCTATATCATGATGACATGATAATTTAATTCCTTATTAATTACCTTGCACGGAAGTATGGCATCTGCCAGGTCTCTCAGAGTGTTCCAAATCGTTATACTTATGCCACTCACTGGTTGATTTGATTTGGTGTTGAATTGACATCAGCACCGTGCAAACCTGGTATATTAACCGAAAACGAGCTGAAATAAGCGTCGCGGACCTGGTCGGATTTAGCGCAAAAAGCTGCTGACTGACAGCAAGAGAGCACAATTTCTCACATTGACTGCGTGCAATATGCTCCCCTGTGGCTTCTGAGCTTGGCTATACCAAATGTATTGATATCATAAAAGCAGTGAAGCGAAACTGACTAAAATAAAAGTGTTAAAAATTTCTGTATCATTGAAAAAGTAACAAACTTTTTATGAAAAGCAAAAAATATTTTGTTTAGTAATTGTTTAATTTATTTTTAATCAGCAAATATTTTTTAATATCACTTCGAAACATGTCCCATTTTCCTTTTTTTTTAGCATAATACAAATTAATTTTTAGAGAAATAATTTTCTTAGATTGATACTGAGATGAAAGTTATTATCTATACTTATTTTTTGTATTAATAAATAACAACATTGAAAGACCTCTAATTGTAAAAGTAAATTTTGATATAAGCAAATAAAAGGGAATTATTCATTAAAATAGAGCAGCCTGTATTGGTTGAATGTCCCATCAAATTTTACTTATGCTTAGAAGCATAACATTTTAAATTAAACTAGTTACTCACTTTATTTTAATTATTAAATATCTTCAAATTGCAAAAATGATTTCTTTTCACGGCTGACAGTGAAGCTCCGATAAAAATAATTTAGCTTATTTAAAACAAAAAAAAAATGGCCACTCTGTAGAAAAATAAACACTTTGTAAAGCAGAGGGTGTTTTGTTTCTATTGCAGAAAATGGAGAATGGCTTTTACGATATAAAACGCCGTTGTAATACGCAGCCCATAAAGATCTGCTATGCACCATAAAGTACATTTTCTGCGTGCATTCGCCACTCCAATTCAATTTACATAAAGTAAAAAGTTTTCTCGCGGGACTGCTGGTGCATCTCAGGCTTAATAGAGTGGTGCGTGGCAGCAGCTTTTACGCCACCACGGCAGCTCTAGAGGGGAGTCGGAAAAGCAAAGCATGGGGCTGCTTCTCGCGTATAGTGGAGGATTTCACAGAATGATTAATAGGAATTGAAAGAGAGCGAATTCGTCGGGCCGTTTCGCGTGGGGTGCTAAATTCCCTTGATGTTTTCAAAGTGGTTTCTTTAATTTCTTTCCAAACCGTACTGGCGCGTCTTTAAATTATTCACTCTCTATGCCACGTTTAAATAAGCAATCATGGAAGGAACAACGTGTGGGGTAGCTTATTAACATAAGTGAATTGCGAAGCAATTTTATTCAAATCCGGGACCGTATTTCAAAAATAATTTCAAGCAGATACAGACTTGGCGCAACAATGTACGTTTGTTATAATATCTTTTATTGTTTGGAGCCTGGAGAATTTTTTTGTTATTTATGCTTTTCAACACAAAACAGAGAATCTGCCATATTGGAATATTGATTCATCTGGTCTTTTGTATTAATTTTTTGAAAAAGATTTATTCCCCGAGGCAAAAAAAGACAGAAAAGCGCCTTCGTATATTCCCAAAAGCTCCTCAGCGCGTATATTTTCCATCTCGCTCGATTAAACCCCCTATTGAAAGAGACGGGTAAAAATCGCCGACCGCAATATTTTTGAAAAGTAAACACAATGCAGCTCTCATCGTCGTTCGCTCTCTCAAAAACGTCCAATCATAAAATCATAACCGTAATAAGCCGGGCAGCTCGGGTGTTTATTCTGTTGGCGCAACCACTCGAAAAAAATTGCATCAACCGGGGTCGCTGTTGCTGCGATACACACTCTTTATAAAACATTTTCCTCTCATTGATCCTCCACCGCCTGTCCGTCTATATTATCCGTTTGTTGTGGCTACGACCGGTGGCGGTGGCGGCCGTGGCGGGTGTCGGACGTATTCACCCTTCGGATTGAGTTCGGGGCGTCATTTAACCGACGTGTCCCTCTGATGGATGGGCCCTTAGGATATTGCGGGAGGAATTTTTAATTGAATTTCCACGTTGTTTGTCAGTCTCGGTTTATCTGAAATTGATTAATTGAATATTCCGAATATTCGGGTGCATTTTTTTCTAATATTGAAAGCTTTTTTCTGTTTACTTAAGTGATAAATTAAAATTTGGATATACAATGCAAAAACATTATCAGGTTCGTGTGGATTCATAAGAAATATGATTATTTTGTACCAGTTCACTGTCAGACTATTTACTTTGTAGATGTATTTTGTTTCATTATTCTAGAAATTTTAATTAATTTCATTTTAAGCATATCTAGCTTTCTTTTAATTAAAAATTAGTGTAAAAAAAGTACAATTCAAAAATGAACATGAAATTTAATTTTAAAAACATTTTGATGTTATTATAATGATAAATATTATGGATTAAAATAATATTTATTAACCTAAAATAAGATTTTATAATTAAGAAAATAAATTATAAACAAAAATAATTTAATGTTCATTATCCTTTTCTACAAATATAAAATGTTTGCAACCATTGACTTTAAAAAATCTCTTGAGCTTGCATTCCGACGTTCGCGACTTGAGATTACATGAAAATAAAACATAAAGAACCGGCGAGTGAAAAGTTTGGCGCGGGAAGAATGGCAGCGAGAGAGCGCGCGCGGCGATGAGCTGTTGAGGGTTACGGAAGTGCACCCGCCGTGAAATAACCTGAGAAAGAAATCACCCGCTGCTCTGCTGCCACTCTTGCATCTAAAAAGGTCTTCTGGGTATACGGAAGACTTTTACTCCGCCGTGCGAAAAACCACCCAAGTAGACGCGCACGTCGGTTTTTTCTCAGTCGCCGAGAGGCACAAAAATCGATGCGGGAATTTTTCGTGCCGAGTGGCGGATTTCGTCGCGGAAAATATTTCTCCAACTCGTGTTGTCCTTCGGGAAAATGAGGAGCGAGCGCGCCGCAGGGAAATTTTTAACCAAACAAGCGGAAATGGTGTGCAGCCGACGAAATTTTATTCGAGCTGAAAAAGCGGCCGCGCTGTCGAGCGCCTTTTTAACACCCTGATGGTCGAAATAAAGTCTGGCATAAATATTTTTCATTTTTCATGCACCTTGAGGTGAAAAAATGTTTTTAAAACTCTCTGGATTGTTTTTCCCCCTAAAATATCTGTTTTATAGCTTCTTCTTTTTTTTAAATGTTAATATATATTTTTTTTTACAAAAGAGGGTGAGAGGACGATGATTTTTAATTTTCTTTTATCAATTTTATGTGCGTATAGGTTCCACAGACGTTCCACTTTATTGGCTTTGTCCTTTGGCGAGATATTAAAAAGCAATACGTTCGGAGTTATGAAACCCTTTCGTGATTTTCCCTTTGTTGGCAGCTCCCTTTGATGATGCTGCGAGCGAAATAAAAAATTCCATTTCCAATTCCGCAAGCCGAGAGCTGCAGCTTTTCCCAACAAGTATAATATTCTTTAATATCCTCTCTGCTGATAGGTTCTGTTGCTTTTCGCTCCTCTTTCTATTTCTGCTCCTCGGAAGAAGACGAATCTCTCTTCCGTTCATGCCACTCATATCTATAAAAGTATAGAAATCAGCGTTGTGCATTTACTGCCGCTCTCGCCTTTTTTGCAGCACAAAGTGCCTTTCAGTTGTTCTAAAAGACCTCGATATATTTTGACTGACAGAATCGCTCCATCCTATTGGCATGTAAGCCTATTTTGAATGTGCTCAAGAAAGGAAGAAAAATCTTCCGTCCAGCAGTGGGTCTGTTTTTTGCCACGTTTCAAATAATACCTCTTGGGCCGCTCCACAACGGATACCGATATGGAAGAAAAGCTGGTGCAGCGTACAGGTTTAAAATGGGTGGCACACAGGGGGATCTGTTGGAATATTCCAAACTGCAGGTTGACTACATTAATCAACACGCATATTATAAAAATTTTATTTAAGATGATTTTATCAAACAAATTATTTATAAAACATTATTTGAAAATTTATCAATAGTAGTAATAATTAATTTTTTATATTTAAAAATAAATATTTAGATCTTGGAAAGAACTAGAAAGAGAGAGTTAATTGAACCTTTATCAACACATAACATTTACCCTATTTAATTAACTACATTTTTTAATAATTATTTTAATTATTTTTGTTACTCCTATCTTCATAATTCATTAATATGTTTTATGGCTACCCCCACTTTTCGAGATCAAACTTCATGTGCAATAATTTTTTAATGACTATATGAGAATTAAATTTATTGAAAAGTTTACGGCACAAGAGAAAATTAGGAATTTTATTCATTTTGGGCACCAAATTGTTAAGTATCATAAATTAAATATGACACTTATAAATAAGAACTTGCTTTTTGTAATTATTTTGGGCTTGCATTCATTATTTTTACTAATTTCCTGCAATCTTGGACGAAAAAAAGCTGTATATAGCAATGTAACATAATATGAAATTTAACATTTATATTCCACAACCCGATTCATAGTATTCCGAAGCAGCTTTTCTGCCAAGGACGACGAGAAATCCGTTCCTGTACCACGCGCCAGGCACAAAATCTCTGATGGACTGTTTCAATTCATCTTGTGTCCTGCAAAGAATGACCCAGCCAACCTTTTCCGCAGATTTTTCAATGGTGCCTCTCCTTTTTGCACCCCGCAGGTTGGAGCATGATCAATATATAAAACCTGATTGTGCGGCTGGCTAAAAGTGTAAGTCGAGATAAAATTTATTGTTAGCTCGCAGGCTGCGCGCTAAGCGGAAAAACGTCGCCAAAGGAATCGAGATCACCGCTAGGTGTGCAGTTTTATGGCTTTTTGCAAATAATGCGCTCACTTGGCACACGGTGCTTTTCTTATTGATTCTGCAACTGCCGTTTTCTTCCTTTAAGCAGATTGAGTTTTTCATGACGGGATTATCTGCGAAACCCTCGCTGGGAAGTTTTACAAGTCGGGGAGTTTTAATTACAACCCCTGACAAAATGTACTCCGCACAATAGTTACACTCCCCGCGGGAACTTTTTGTTGCTTTTTTATGTATTTTTTTTCCGCGAACGTAAGCACCTTTTTTATAGAAAAATAAATTTATTACCTTATTACACGGTGAAAGTGCGGTGGCAGCAAGGGGTCGACGAAAGACGAGAGACCGGTGATTTTTCAACTGAATTTATATACGGCAGGCAACTCTCGTGATTTCACAATGCCGGTCCCCCCGTGCTTTTATTTCCGGGAAAGAATTTCTCTCTAGTTTGCGTGCGGAATTTTCTCTCTTTGTTAGTCCCACCTCGACTCTAAACTATGTGCGATGCGCCCTTAATAAGATCATCCAAACATACAAAAACAAGAAGTCGCCCGACACCGGTGAATGTGATCAAGAGGCGAAAGTTATGAGGACAACTTTCGGCTGCTCTTTCTTTTTCGCTTTGAACTCTGTGCGTGTTTACTCCACCCTTTGTGCGGCCTTTGTCTTTGAATCGCCTTTGAATTCCACAATAAAAGCCAAAAGCAGACGAGCATGCAATAATTTCGCTGGCAAAATAATTGTATAGTAAATTTCCTTGCTCATCTTGCGTTGGGTCAACAATGTTTTGGTCGATCATCATTGGCCGAGCCGTCAATGGGGCACTAAATGAGACGGCAGCACGAGGCGATCGTATAACGTCCGAATTTCATAGCTGTCAAATCGACATGCGCTCATCCATAAAATGATCTGATAAAGAGGGGTTAACTCGTGCACTGTCGTTATTATTATTACTATACGACGAGCTTCTCGTTTTACGGTCAACCGGCCATTATTTAATAACAATAAATTCGTCTTTACGACCCTTATTAGTTAAAAACAGAGAGAGATGATGGCGTCAGGAATAAAAAGTGAAATATAATAAATTGGAGCCGACGTTCCGTGTTTCTGTATTAAATTTATGGTTTTGATTTTATTAGACACATAAAAAGTGCAATTTGCGCCGCCCGGGCCCAAAAAGGAAAAAGTTCGGGCATAAAATTTCATTGGCCTGCCTTTCTTTCGCGAACGCACTTTTCCACTCTTTGTACTTGGGCAACTTTTTGGATGCTTTTCGTACTTTATTTCGGCAGGTATGAGACACCGCATGTATTATGTACCACGTCATTCGGCGCACACCCTCGCGGCATGCAACCCTCATTACAAGGGCTGTAATTCACCGGCGTGCGGTCTCTTTTGCGCTGGAAAAAAGTGTAATTTTTCTTACTTGAGAACGCCTTTTTCACACACGCAAAGTGGGCGTGAAACATGCTCTCCACCGCCGGCGTCGTAAATTTATTTGGCGAATTCTGAAAAGACCCCGGTTTAATGTGCGCCGGAATGAGGGCAATTCATCATTCTCGTGATTCTCAGCTCGCTCAGATTAAATTATATCAAATTATGCACGGCAAGTTCAGTCAAGCTGTGATAAAAAGAACCGTCTCGTCGACTTTCCGTCTAGCAAAAGAGAGGAAGGAAGGAAAATGTTGCATATAAAAATGGTAAAACAAGTGCAATTTAACAAAGAAAGTTTGTCTTCCAACGGCAGCTGGGTGCATTTTCTGCTCTCATTAAAGAGCAATCTAAATAATTTAAATGCAAGGAGCGGGTCGAGGCTGCTTTAAAAGTCAGATACATAGACAAACTCTGTTTCTCTGGGGACGATCCTCTTGCTTTTATGAAGGCTTTTGTGTCGGTTAGCCATCTTAGTCGCCTATCTCCCAGGGGCAGGCGGCTTACTGTGTGTGTGTGTTTCGCTCAGACGCCAGCCACACTCTATCTGACGGTCATCGCTTGGGGAGCCGCTTGCTTTCTGCTTTATATGCCTGCCTGCCTAAAAATGCGCGCCCGAGTCATGTCAAGAGAAACAGAGTCGATCGAGATTGAGCCAATTTATCCCGATGCGGCGTCAGCAGGCGAAAAGCACGGCGACAGCCAAACGCCGCAACCTTCCGACCTTTTTATTACCTTGATTTTTCCTCGAGGCCCGTATACTGATACTATGCTCGGTGCTTATGCAGCCCGCCCATCAGCGAAGATGAGCAAGTTGTATACATACGCTCGCATGACAATCCGATCACAGGGGGGACATTTGAGTGTCAAAAGAGCACGTTTTTGCTGATTGTGCGCAAATGGAACAAACATACGAATCTACTTTTAAACTTTAAAATTACCCCCATTTATTTTTGTAAGATCATCATTTTTTAATAAAGGAATATAATGTTAATATCTTATTTTATGTAATTAAAATTATTGTGTAAAAATAATTTATTGAACTAGTGCATTAATTTTACTTCCTATATATAGCTAATTACAAACTGCAGTTGATTGCGAATTTTATTTCTACTGCCCTCTCATTGTCGGCAAATGAATTAAAGAAAGGAATAAATTAGATTGGCTAATTAATTCGTACGAATAGCAATGCACAAAGAAAACTCTGCTTCCACCCACAGGTTTCATTAAGACGCAATAAAACGCCCACTGCTGCTTCTTCCTCTCGAGGCACAGAATGAAAAATTGTCACTGCGGCGTAGAGAAAGAGAGCCATAATTAAAGGAGTAATTTGCAATTTCAAATCAGCGCGCAGAAAAGCTTTGCGGGGTGGTTTAATCAAGGATGATTCTGTTCACGGGAGCATGGGAATTGACCTCATTCTGGTTGCTGGAAATTGCCGTGCCAACTCACGTATGGCGAAGCAAAAGCCACCGTCGCCGCTGAGCCTGGCTAAAAACAATATGTGATATCTGCCGGCTGGTTGCTTGGCTCGGCCGCCAAGTAGTGCTTCTCGTACTTGTTGAAAATTCCGTCTTTTTGCCCCCGCGATGGGGATATATAATAAAACACCGACGTGCTCTGCATGAACAACGGTTTCCCTGCGCCTGAAATTACTCGCGAAACAAAAATCGCGCCAAAAAATATTTCATCACAGCATGAGAGCGAGCGAGCGAGACTTCGAGAGTTTTTCACTTTGCCAGGTGAAATAGAAAACTGTGTGTTTTTTTTGCAGAGAACGTACACCGTGAATAATGCACAGTAAATGGACTGCCTCTGCTCTCGCAGGATATGAGCACCTCTTGTCTGCGCCATTTTCCGCCGCTTGCTCTCGTTGCATGTTTTTTTTTCGGGAGCGCCGGTTCATAGTGTTGCTCTCAGCTCGGATTTCCTGTTTAATACTTGCAAAACATTTCCAGCTTGTGTCAGAACCATTGCTAGTATACAACGTCTTTTTCTTTTGCTGTCGTGGCAAAAGTTGAATGCGCCGGCAGTAACTGCTAATGAACTCATTACAAAAAGCAGCCTGATTTTATTCACCACGGACGAAGCAGAATTTTCCTTTTCTGCTTCAATTAGCTCTGGGCATGTTTTCTGCGCGCTATTTTCCGGCTCAGTGAAATATCAGGAATTAATTTGGATTGTAAAGAATCTCCCGCGGCACAAAAGGTTTGTTTGAAAATGTATACATATGTGAGTTTTTCGAAAGCTCTTATTCGCCGTGTGTGCAAAGCCCGGGATGAAACAAAAATCCCCGCTCATATAATCCCACAGGAGAGGCGGACAAATCCGCACGTGGCTAATCCACCTGCAAAAGGCTGCAACTTCTCTCGTTCGGAAACAATCAGCTCGGCGGCGCGCGTTCGCCTCTAATTGGCGTTTTCCTCGTCATTGGGCACGCGAATTTGCCTCCGGGGTGCGCGATAAGCGCTCTACTTGAGCGCTAACCGACTGGAGATAGATGTATTGCTGCTACACTTGAATGTCTAATCTGCTACTTGCACGTATTTGCTCTTTTACTCGCACGTATGCTGGAAAAGGACCACCTCGTATGCGCAGAGGGGATGCACACTTGGCCGCCGGAGGTCTGCGGCGAGTTTGGATTAAAATCCCACCAGGGCCTGGGGAAAACAAGGAAATGTGTGTATAGCATTTATGCACTTTCGCGCCTTCAGTATCTGTACTATACAGTTTTCCGACTACTCTTAAGACGAGAGGTTTGACCCAGATTTAGTTGTTCCGAGAAATTTACTCTCAGATCTATTTCAGAGAGTAATGGGCGAAGAAGAGTTTTAAGCAATGTTCCTTTGTTCTTTGATGGTTTTTTAATGCTTAAAAACTGCTTGGTTTAAACAAATTACTGCTGATTTTTGTCTTTTCATTAATAAATTTATCAGTTTTATAGTTAATTAAAATAGCATAAATTTATTTTTTAGAACATTTAACGATTGATAATAAATTCACAATTCACGAAATTAAAGTCGGCTTTTCCTTGATGAGTTTTTGAGTCGTTAAATGTTGCACACAAAAACTGATTTTCCGGCAGATGTAAAAGATGAATTTTATCATAATAATTTTGTTAAAATAATAATAAACAATGAACGACTCAAAAGCACACTGAAAAAAAAAAATTAAAAAATTAACTTAGTTTTGTGCTAAAGTTAAATTTTTCTATAAGAAAAAGTTTAAAATTTCTTATTTTTATTAAATTAAAATAGTCATTACGTCAGTAAATTTTTGTGTGCCATTAATAAAATACATGTGAAATTAAGAAAATACTTTAAGCTTGGTTGCATTTTTTGCTTCTGGTGCGCACTACATTCTCATTATGTTGACTCCGCGCTTAAACTGACGCTGAATTTCCACAAGCCTAATGCGCTTTTTAATTCCATTCGCCAGCATTTTTAATAAACAAATGTGTCACCAGAGAGAAAAAACAGCGCAAATCTACGTCATGTGCCGACTTAATTGTTCCGCAATAACTCACTGCTCCCGCCTACCATAGCAGGGAGCGTTGACGCCGCTCTTGAATTATTTAATGCTTGGCCGCTTAAACGTTTTGCGAAATCCAACCACGGATGAGCGCAACAGCTGTGAAATGCAAGTTGAAATAAATTCTCTCTGTGTTATGGTTTTTTATTTTGCGGAAAAATCATAGCTTACGCGAGTGGCGCCTGCTGCTGGCCGCTGAACTTCCCACGTGCGACCGCAGCAACATTACACCAACTATGCGAGTCCTTTTTACTCCCTCTCATTATTATATCCTTTCTGATGTACATGCACGCATTTTTGACATGGCCAAGCGGCTTTTGCCCGGATCATCAAATATTCACATTCAACCGTCTGGACCGACGATGAATTAAAGAACAGCTGGCCCACGCTTGTGTTGGGCCGTTAATAATTTAGCGACTAGTGCGGGTGGACCATAGTTGCATTTAAAACATAACAAAAGAAGACTTACCCTACTTTACTGGGATACAAAATAGTTCAGCCACCTGGCCGCTGTTGGCATTAATTTTTTTTTAGATAAAAATTTTCAAGTTCAAAACAGCAGCTCTATATTTCTATTTTAGTTAAATATAAGATTGGCATTATAAAAAATATTTATATATTTATTTAGCAAATTAGTTATTTGAAAAAAGGAGCCACTGTTTTGGGCTTAAAAGAATAGCATCGTTTTGAAAATGACTGAAAACGAGGCCAAGGCTTCTTTCTCATACATAAGCTTAATTCTGCACACATGTGTATGCAAATGAACAGAGCAGGGCCTTGAAGCATTAAATTTTCGCAAACTTCGTCGGCGAGACGATTTACAAGCGCTGCTTCCGCGACGAGACACGGAGAGCGCGGAATTACTTGCAGTGCGCTGAGGGGGCTTCGTCCATGAATCAAGTAAGTGCGGCCCCAGCAACAGCAACTTTGGCTAAAGCAAAAGCGTTCTATAGCACACGTGATAAACGCTCAAGTTGTCCGCCGCGCGTGTGATGTTCCGAGTTATAAATCGCGACGACGCAGCCATTAGCGGGGCATTTAGTGCCTGGTCGTATATCTCGCGGCTGATTTGTATAACGCCTTTCCGCGTGCCTCTTATAAATTTCTATTTGCACCCTGCAAACTCGGCACCCGCGCCACCGAATTTATTATCACCCCGCGGCTAATGCTAATTAATCGCGGGCTAATTTGCAAATGAGAATTCCGCCCTCGTTTGTTTCTGTTTTTGTTAATTGTGAGTGGCCATTATGCGCGCTCTGCGGTCCTGAAATTGGAGATGGGGTCGGTGAAAATAAACAGACGACATTGTCAACTACTGTATTTCATTAATATAAGTTGCAGCGTCCAGGGCACGCTTGAAGTTCAGGAAAGGTGAAAACCAATTAAGCCCCACTAAGTGATCCCAGTTATCATATTTATAGTTGCTTACTGTTTTATTCTATTAAAAATTTAACAGAAAAATGAATAACAACTGATTCTTGTTAAGCAATTTTTTATATAAATTTTATTTTGGAGATTTCTTTCACATTTTTTTTCTTTTTATATATCTTTATGATCGTATGAGATAATTATTTAAATTTTAAAATCATGTTAAAAAAGACATAGAAAATGTAAATATACTGTGTACATAATTGCACATATTTTAATTGCTCATAACAATTAAATAATATCGAAGGAAATTCAAATTTTGATCAATATTATTTAAATTATCAATTAATTGAGTCTTATTTTTGGTAATAGTAAATATCAAACATTAAAATACGTTAATATGCAAAGCGCGTAAGATTGAAGCACCATTCTTGTCTGCATCACCATCCACTGTCTTTTGCCTTTTTTATATTTTTAATTCAACTACCGTAAAGCACACGACGCATTAATTTGCTCATTCACGTGCTAGGCGAATCCGTCATCTGTGAATTTCACTGCGGTAAGCTGCGAAAAAAGTGTTGGATCACCCAAAACAAGCTCATGAAGGTGGGCTCATTTCGCCAGTTTTTACGGCGGATAATATCCGCCCGGTTGCGATGCCGGTGTGTTTTTATGACAGTGACTGATTAAAACATATTTCACGCGCATTTAATATTCTGGCTGAAACGGAAGCAAGATCGGCCAGGATGAATTACCCAGGCAGAAACCAGCTCGGTCTGCGCACTGGAGCACGTGCGTGTTAATAATGTTAACAGATGGAGCTGTCTTGGGCCAAAATATAATTATTTCGCAGCACTTTATGCCACAATTAATGGTCGTCACCACAGCATTTTTCACTTAGATCGCTATTTTGCGCTATAATAATATTTTTGTTCTTGAATTTTAATGAAACTCATTTCACGTTGCAAAATCATGGTTATTTTTATCATGAAATTAATTTTTAATGCTCAATAAAATGCATTTGTAAAAATATAACTATATTATTGTCTCTAAAATAACAATTTTTTTTTAATTTAATGCCTGAAAGTTATTTTTTAATAATTCTGAAAGTAATTATATTAATAAATATTTTATCGAAGGGTTACTAGTGCCATAAAATTGAGAACAAAATTAGCTGTTATAATTAATGTATTATAGATTATTTACATAATTTAAATTTTTACACGCAATTTCAAAAATATATTTAAATACAACCTGCTATTCACGTTGAAACAGGAAGTTTCTTGCCCCAAAATTTGGTGTGGCATTTATCCTCCGAGACAAAAGCCTCTCTGAGAATCCCAATCTCATTTTCCCAGACATCCCCGAAGGACTAACCAACTGACCGTTTTGCTTTTAATTGCAGGCTCGTATGTAGTTCTGTGGCGGCGAGGTGCTGTGGTCCTGACCGCCGGCAACCTGATGATCACCCGCGACAACAGGTTCAGCCTGATCGACGGCCACAATTTGGAAATCCGCAACGTGCGACCTCAGGACGCCGGCGACTACGTCTGCTCCATTGGCTCGGCTGAGAACAAGGAACAGACGCACACCCTCGAGATCCTCGGTGAGTGAAAAGTCTCATTAGCTTACATTGAACCCTTCCCCTGACTTGATTTTCCGCCCTCCGTGGGGGGTCACACACTGTGTTTCCAAATCACTCTGGGAAAAGCCGCAAATAAGCAGCTTTCGAAATTTCCTCCAAACCCTCTCGGTTTTGCTGATTTTTCGCTTGTTTGAAAACAACAAACAAACTTCGACTGAGGAGGAAAATCGCGAGTCATTAATTTTGAATCAACAAGAGCACACAAAGGAGGTAATTGTTTGGAGCGCTGCGTGGAACCATGTTTTGAACTTGAGCAAATGGCAAGGAGCCATTTTGATTGAACTTTGCAAATAATGCTTCAAGGCAACTCTTTGCTTTCGGAGAGTAAATTAATTACAAAAGAGACAATAATGCCAATTAAATTTTCATTCCACAGAATCTGAGCTATTGATAACTGGAGGAAAAATTTTGGAAGTTGTGAAACGTATATGAACATGATAATAATTTGGGTTTTATTCATCAATCAAAATATTCCTCATTTTTTATTACAAAGTTTCCTTATTGATATATCACGAGGAAATTACTTCTAAAATAATATATAATTTAAAAACTCTAAAATTTTATATTATTAAAAACCTTTTGGGAATGAAGTGACAACCACTTATTGAATACAAAAATGTCACTTCCTTGCATAAAAAATGTCTGCAATTTTTTAAATATGATAAAAAATCAATCGGGCAGATTTAGAAATTTTATTTCAGTACAAATTATACAAGCATGACAGACCGTCACCAAAACTGGTACCGTTGTAAGTAAAATATTTCCTTGTTTTGATTTCAAGTAAAGGAAATTTCTTGCGCTACATTTAGTATTTTTACTATATATTTTCCATATTTTCATGACATTTTTCCCATTTATCAAAGAACCCTTATTTGTTGATTGAAGCCTTGTAGCAAAGTGTTGAAATCAATTGTGATGTGATAAAATTGAAAAAGAAAATCATGTGCAAACTCTGCAATTTATTACAATCGAAGCACCAACAAACTTCACAATATGTGCCGCGTTGATTAATTCACATGCATTGCTGAAGCAAAAATGTTCTTTTTTCTTCTTTTTATTATATGTATGTAGCGCCAATTTATTAAATACTAATTCGGACAGAATTCCGCTCTCTGCTCTCCTTTGCTATTATTACGTGACGTTTGCAGCTCGGCGGCGGGAATTCTAGTGAAAATTTTCCGACTCATTAATTGCAACACAGAATGTCAATAAAATTCTGCTGGTTAACTGCATGTGGCGTGAAACTAACCCGACCATTGGTGAACAGACGCACACTTTTAACTCAACCAGGAATTACGACGCGAATAATAATTATTTTACTGCCGCTTCAATTTGTGCTTTAATTCGAGTCGTAGTGCAGCGAAAAATAAATATCGATTTCAGGCAGGTCCACTGAATGAGAAAATAGGAGCTTTTATTTCAATATCTATGCGCGACGCGGGATGCATTAAAGTAATTACCCGTGCCACGATTAAGCCGTGCACTCGCGGTGTGGACCGTAAACATTTTATCGATCGCACATGCTGAATTTTGCTTAATTCACTGGTTCATTTTGTTGTACCAAGTTTATCGTGTTTTGCAGAGCAATGTGATAAATTAATGAAAACATAAGTGAAGCCCAGGCTTGTGATGTTTATTTGGTCGCTCTCAATTATTACACTGAATGTTTTTCATTCAAAATTTGCAATTAGCTAAAATAACAAAATGATGGTTCCAATCAGTCCCAATTTTAAACGGTCAATGAATGATTCTCCAATGAAAATGTGTTTGTTTTCATTGTTTCATAATAGTTTTAAATATACACAGAAAATTTATAATATAATTTTTCAAAACATACTTTAATGGGCTCTACAAAACAGATGTCCTGTCTGTACTTAATTGAATAACAAACAAAACAAGCCTGCTGGGGAAAATTGTTTTATTTCCTCGTTCATACATTTAATTCATGGCCCAAAAATAGGCAGTGAATTTATTAGTTTTATTTTATTTAACTAAAGACATCCATGTGGGAATTAATGAAACATGAAAACAACAACCATGAAAATTAATTAACAAAAAACTTTTCAAAATTGATATTAGCTATGTTATTCTTCAATTTAGTTTATTTGGTTGGTTAAAATTATTTTATAAATATATTTTCGTTAGAAGAAAAGACAAAATAATTTAATAAAATTAATTTACTATATATCAAGAAGGCAGTTTTGCATTTCTCCTGATCCACAATGCTTTCAGTTTTTAGAAATTGTACTTATAAAACAATATGACAGCATATCTGTCTTTATTAAATTTAATATGGTAGGGCTATGTTAATTTTATATCTTTCCCACGCAATGAAAACTACAATAAAAATCATCGATAATTTATTTTGAATGAAAATATAGTCCTAAGTTTGTGCGACTCGTATTTAGTTTCGAAAGAAATTAATTGTACTCGTCAAAAAATAACGGACGTATTGTCTTAGAGACGAAGCGAGCTGTCAAAACTTAAGACCACAATAAACTCTCTGGGCAGCAACAATGCACAAACTCATCCCACCCATTGTCTGATTGCGGCGACAGCTGCGGTGCATCATTTTAATCTGGGGCAATTGGAAACGAAAATAAACGGACGGCTGGACGTTCGACATGTGAAATAAAAAGGCATCAACACCACCCGCAGCCAATTAATTTCATTTTGTCGGCTGTCATCGTCACGATCATTATTATATTATATCGGTCGGCAGCATTTAAAAAAGATGATTAATGCACACAGCACCGTCGAGAGGCGGCGAGATTGCAGCGCATTTACATACGACTAGTACCTTCATTCTGCTGACTAACGCCGGAATGAAAACGCGATGATTCATCTCTCTTTCGAGCCTCCGCCTACTTTTTCTCATCCGAGAGATGAATTGGGCCCGAAATGAGTTTGGCTAACGAGACCGCGCCGCGCCGACCGATGTTTTAATTCCTATTGCGAGAGATATTAATTAAGATAGTGCTCGCGTAAACCTGTGTTTTTACAGCCGTTTTTATTGCGCGCGTGTGAGACCACTTACCGACGGGAATTCGCACAATGGTGCCCGCCTGAGCAGCTCCAACTTCTGTGTGTGCGGAGCGCGTTTTCCGAGCCGCGAGTTTCGCAAAACGCACTCATGCATCGTTTTATTTGCAGATTTACTCAACTTTTAATTACTCTACATATATGGACGAGCATGAGCTAGTGAATGGCTGCATCGACACTACCTCTGGTGTTTAATGAGTCTATTTTTGTTATATTTGATTTTGAAAACTTTTTGAGAAATATATTGGTAAAAGTGCTTACTCTGACAAAAATCTAAACTACTAAAAATTAAGAAAAAAAAAATTGCAAGAGTTTCTCATTTTGGAAACTTTATTACTTAAAATTAAAATCCTTTATTCATTATTTATGTACTTGATTGTACCTACTAAATTAATGTCTAGCTTAATGAGCATGAAAATGTTTTTAAATTGTATATAAATAATTAATTATAATTTTGTTGATAATTTTGTCTTGAAAAAGAAAATTCTCTAGGATGTTGTGTTATTTATAAAAATTGTGAAATACTCTTAACACAAATCTCTGAATGGATAAAAGGGATAAAAGATTAAACAAAATCAACACAATACATTCCAGAATAATTTAGAAAACTTCAAAACGACTTTCAAAAGGAAAATAACCGAATATTCATATTAAAAAAACTGCCCACTATACAAACCCTTTGCCATTGCCTCCATTAATTACTAAAACTTTTATCTCACCTTGTTGGTCTAGCAGCAGGGAATAGCAATTTGCAAAAATAAAATCAGCAGAAGCATTGGAATTCGTTATTTAATATTAGAGTTGCAAATAGCACATGCATTTTACCGATGTCGAATGAAAAGCGAGCTGTACTTTAATCCGGCGCTGCATTTGCAAACAAGCTTATTAGCGACGAACTCGCGTTGAATTTGTTTAAAACGTAAATTGCAACTCGTCGGAGCGGTGAGAGCATCACATGAGAGTTGATTTGCATGCAATAGCGTGTGTGTTGCTATTTATTTATTCATGGAACGGAATATTGCCTGCGAGTTTGCAAATGGAAAGTTGCCGATCGCGGCGGCGGCGCCGTCGATTTTTCGCGCTGATGCTGCAGAAAGAGGCGAAATATAAATCTCAAAGAACGGAGAGAGTTATTAAATCTGTGTGAAAGGAAATGCTGCGCATAAATTTTGTGCGGCCGCGCTCCGTTGGCTGCCTATGCGCGTATTTATGTGAGGGAGCGAGCGGGTAAACAGCCAAATTTGCAAAGTCGATTTTATTGGAGAGATATAAAATATTATTTATTGCGACGGGTCGCTGTCCGCATCTTAAAATTTGTGCCTCGCCGAATTTCACGGTGCGTAGCGAGGGTGCCTCGCTCGCTCGCGCCGATAAACATGCATTATGAACGGGGGCATCAGGTATAAAATGGAGTTACATATTCTCGCAGGCAATCCCGAATAACGTCCCCCGGCTCTCTCGCGGCTACTTTATGGTGCGGCACCCGAAATGACCAGCGAATGTGCGAGGACCATTGTGGAGATATAAAATATTCCGCTGATGCCAGAGCGCTTGGTCGCCCTTTTGTAAAACTAGAGGCCAGCAAGGAACACTTTTGCTTCTCTGTTTGTTTAAGTCAAAGTATTTTATTTTCTGGACTCCAAAGTTCAGCGATTAGAATGAAAAAAGAAAAGTGAACAACTAATAAATTTTTTTTTCATTTATGAGAAATAATTTAGGTTCAATAAATTTGGAATTTAGAATTTGATAATATTGGACTTACAATGAATTTATTTAGGGCTGCTTAAGATTAAGTTTAATTAAATTCAATTTATTTTTCTCCGAACAAGTCAAACAGTCAATTGTGAAAAATTGGTGGGGAGAAAAATAGGCACACAGTGCTAGTGAACAACTCACTGAAATTCGGATGACCGAGTATTTAATTCTTTTTAATGACGCGATTTTATGTTTAAGATTAGATTTAAAACGGGTTTGTCAGTGATATGATATTATACCAAAGTACTCTTAAAAAGGGATATTTTTTATGGTAATAATTACGAGTTTATAATGTAATCATTTAATTATTCAAAACTTGTCAGCACTAAGCAGTTTGATTGAGTTGATATTTAGTTTCTAAATAAATGTGCCTCTTTGAAAGGGAAATTAGTGTAAGTTTAAATCTATCTTGGGAATTGCAGACATTTTCTTGTTTATGTATGTAGTTTATTGACTTATATCGGGTTTACCTATCTGCAATTTGCATTGGAAGTCGGTTCAGACTTTCGCACTAAATCTACTTTGAAAGTAAACACGCGGGTTTGGCAATTTCCAACGATGCAGAATTGCCTCTATCGTGAATTTGACTCAACAGAAGATCCACCTTATCGCGTTAGCTCATGAAATATTGCTGTTTGATTGGCGTGGTCGACAAGCAGAGAAGAAGCCGCACAAATCTGTTGGTCTGGCGCTGAGGCGCCGGCCGCTGATCAAATTAGCCCGGTGCAAATCAAATAAGACGGCGCACGCACGCACCACCGACGGCAAAATAGCTCGAGCCGCTCTCTCTAGAGAGTTGGTCGGACGGAGACATCGCTGGTCCGTATTCTCGGGTTTAACGCCTCAAAAGAGGCACTAAAATCGGTACAGCTGGCTCAGTTGTTGATTACGTTTGTTGAAGCAGCCATCAATCTCGGATGGGATTTGCAGCAGCTCGAATGTAAAACGCCCCCGCCTGTTTGCTCTTTTTTTGTAATCAGCTAGATGATCCTGGCCATTATTGCGCCCGGCCGCCGAAACACATAAAAACATGGAAAATGCAATTTGCCGCCTTTTTTGTCCTCCACTTTCTATCTCGATGACTCCTCGGGAAGGTCCGCCGTCGTATCCGCGTCGCTGACTGATTGGGCCGTAAATTATCTTGTTTGCCGCCCGAGCGAGGATTTTGTGCTTTTACTATCATAATAAATTCCACTTGGTGAATCAATGAGTCTGTGAATCTGCTCGTAAAATCAGGCACTATAAAATTGCACGTAGGAGATTATTATAAAAAAAAAATTATAATAAAAATTCAAATAATGCTTGTTGCTGAAATTTGATAATGTTGTTTTCCCCTTCATGTATTTCTATTTAGCTCGAGCGCATTAAAAGCACCCTTCTTTTGCAACTCGCAGAGCATCAAACAGATTAAATCCAAAGAGATTTCCAATTATAAGATTATGGTCTCACTGTCAGTGCAGCAAACTTTAAGAGCTTCGATTGAACGCTCGGCACCACATTGTGCAAAGTTCCTCTGGGAAAAGCATCTTTGAGGAAAGAGAGACACACTCAACAACAAGATGGCTTATGTGTTTGTAAACTCGGTTGGTAATAGCAGACGTACTATGCAGCCGAGCTCATTTCAAAGGATTAATAATCTACTGCGAACGAGTTGAAACAAAAGCGGACAAAAATAGACGGGAAAATAGGATTTGACGAAAGCTTGATGCGTTTTCAGAGGGAAATAACCACTCGGGTGGGTTTCAACAAAATCGACGAGCACTTATTTGAAATTTGGTATTTTGTTTTTGATGATCAAAGCAATTTTATGTATTTCCGTAGCGCCATCAACGATTCTGTGCATTCCGATTAAAATTGAATTTGAGAAATGTCTAAATTTATATACCTGTGCATTTATATCTCGTGCAAATTCGTTCGAGGAGAAAGCCGCCATTATTAAATTTCGCCCGCTGTTGGTAGCTCAAAAAGCAACTCCCAGACCGCCGAGCGAGCGAGCGAGCGAAGCAGCACTTGATTCGATTTCGAGATGCTCACATTAATAATTTCATCAACGGCGGTGGCGGCGGCGGTGGCTGGAAGACGAGAGGGAGGCAGATGATGGAAATTATGCTCGATTTTATTGCTGAGTGATTTTCGAATCTGGGACGCGCACGCCTCTGGTTTTGCCTGCGTAGATCGACTCATCCTTGCATTATTAATTACAGGCAAAGCGTGTAGCATAAATAATTGATGCCTGCTGCGATTCTGATCAAGTATTCTTGTCTGTCGGTTTGGCTCAGTGCAAACTGGCTGGGGAATTTGCCCGATATTAGACAAGAACTGGTTAATTATACGCAATCTTTTGGCGGGGGTGATTTTTCAGCGAATAAAATTTTCCGCTTGAATTGTTCCGCCTCGTTATTTGTCATTGTTCGCATTTCCCAACATTAATTAACAACGAGCCTCAAGCGGCTTCCTGTTGAGCAGCCACCTCGTAAATTTGATTTATTAGTTTTGTATTTTGCGTGTTTATTACAGCGCCCGACAATTCTTCTCTAATTAAAACGTAATAAAGACCTCCAACCGAGTGTTATTGTTCCATCATTAAACACTTCACGGCGCTAAAATATCGCACAGAGTGAGGATGTGTTTTGAAGGGATCCAACCCTTTTGTGCAGTGCCAAGCGGAGCATCCCTTTTTAAACACCTTTGCCAAAAAGAGAGTCGGTCTTCTCTCGCTTTGTGTTTTCAAACAGCGCGCAGCTGCCTTTATTCATTTTGATTGTGCACACAAAGAGAGAGCGCGCGTGTGTACAACCTTGTTCACAAAGAACAAGATAATCCGAGCGAAGATTATCCGCAGAAATCTTGCCCTGCCCTTCAGAAAGCAGGCATTTTTGGGACTTCAAAGAGAATTCGGACAGAGGGATACGATTTTCAAGTAACTCAAACGCGGCGCATGAATAACTGACGGTATGAAAATTTCAACGAGTACGCAAGAAACGGGTTGCAGAACTTTGAATGACCTTTTAGAAGGAAAACCCATTTTTTTACACAATTTTAGTTTTTTTTTAAATAAAATAAAATAAATTTATTTTTGCTTACAAAACAGATAAAAAATAATACCATACCTCAGTTCAAAACGTGAAATAAGGGGAATGAGGTATAAATGTTATTTATGAATTGAGTTTAAAATTTAGGGCTGTGCATTTGTAATTACCCAGTCAGCGAAATAAAAATTCATATTGCTATATTGCACAAAAAAATTCAAATGAATTAATTATTGTTATGTTTTTTTTTTGTTCTGGCGTATCATTTAATTTTCACTGATTGAATAATATTTGGTTCCATGCTTCGCTTTGCCTTTAATAATTAACTTCAGTTGAAGCGGAAATGTCGTAAAATCCCTTATTTCTAAAGTGAGACTTGACTTTCACACAAGGTGACCCCGCGACGCTTTTAGGCAATCTGCTGGACGAGCCTGTCGACCCGGTTGCATACCTGAGTCACTCCAGCTAGCTCTCGGCCTGCTATAAATATCACACTGTACAATGCATGCATTAAGCGCCTACTCACTCGACGTGTTCGTCGAGCGACAGCGGCTGTGTGAAATAATTAATGTGTCCCACTCACCCTCGATTTAATTGCGCGCCAGATAATAATTGAGTGCCATTGTTTTGGCAATTAATTGCGACTTTGGAATGGCCTTGCTAATTGAGTCGTCTCTATGTTCGCAGTGCCACCGGTGATTCGAGGACAGCCAGCCGGCGGGTCGGTGACCGCAAGGAAGGGAGGATCTGTCACCCTGGAATGCAAGGCGTCGGGCAACCCCGTGCCAACTATCACCTGGACCAAAAAGGTATGTGGCTGGCTAATGTTACCAACGTAAGAGCAGCCGTTGCTCACATAGACTTAAGTTCAATTAATATATTATATTACTAAGTTGCCGTTTTTTTTAAATGGTTCATATCCGATTTAAAAAAGCTAAGTTACAGAAACAAGCATTTGAATTTTTATAATTTATTTTTTATTTTATTATTTTATAATTTAATAATTTTCAACTGTAAATAATATTCTTTTTAATAGCAAGAATTCATTATGAATTAAAATTTTTATTTATAAACTAATTACAAAATAAATTTCATTAATTATTTAATTTTATTTTATTCTTTTAGTGATCATTTTTGCATCTTTATTATTTGTTATGCTTTATCCGTATTATTTTACTAAATCTTATATTTATTAAACCTTTTTTCTGTGGCTTGAGATAATAGAATCACTATTAAATCATTTTTTGGGCTTTCAGGGTCCCTCTGGCATCACTCGAGAAAATATTGTTGAGGGCTTTTCCTTGACTTTGGAGCAGGTTGATCGGCATCAAGCAGGAATTTACCAATGCTCAGCAAACAACGGAGTCGGTACCCCAGCCACTTTTGACATCAACCTTAACATCTTATGTAAGTAACAATATTTTTTTATGCATTAAAACTTTTTTCATCCCTGATTTACATTCACCTGATTTCATAAATTTTCCCCCGATGATAGTGTATGGTGTCGCCTAGACCTATGGTGAAGCAATAATTCAGAAATATTCATGCAATAACCGTTTGCGCGTGCAATAATGCGCTTCAAACAGAGCTCTGAATTTATAAATTTATGCAAACCTATCTGCCATCAGCGGCAAAGCTGCAATGAATTTGGCGGATTATTTAATTAAATCTGTTGCGGCTCGTGTTATAATTAATCCCACGGTGGTGTTATCACGCACCGCGAGCTTTGCAAAATGCATGGACGCGAAATTAAATGCCGCGAAAGGAATCACATTTGCTCACGCGTGTTATTTTGTAACTGCAAAACATGCCACGATTTGATTAGGATTGTTAGCTTGGTTTTGCAATGCATTTGAATAATCCTTCCGTTGTTCATATTGAATAAAAAAGAAAAAAAAATGAAATAAAAGATAAATCTTGTCTATAAATTTCAAATTTAACTGTTTCTCAATGCTTAGAAAAATTGAACTCTTTAGATAACTATACAAAAAGAACTAGTGACGTTTCACATTGTGTGAATCATTTCCTCATACTGATAACTAAATAAAATTGTTTTTATAATAGTATAATATAGAGATATTTGCAAGCAACTAATAATTTTCATTGTTTATAAATATTTTAAATGCTTAATAGATGTGTTACTTGAACACTTCTATGATCTTACAAATTGAAAATTATGAACGACGCAGAAAAGCAAGACCAGTAATTTAGCATTAAGTAGAGGATACAAGAATTATGTACAAATTGTACAAAAGCAACGATTAAAATATAGAATAGAAATTAAATTAATTTTCATTATTTTTGCAGAATATAGACAAAATTGTCTGCAAGTTTTGCTTAGAATTTTTGACAAAATATTTTTAACAAGATATATTTATACTTTTTTTTAATAAATGAATTTTATATATATCAGCAATTTCTTTAATTAAATATTTCTATTAAATAAATAAAACCACACTATGCGCCTTCAAGAGAATGCGCGTTTTGGTTGATATCCCAATAAGCTTAAGGTGCATTCTATGTTTGTGTTTGTACGTAAATACCAATGAAAATTCCATAAGCGTGCCACGTTACAAAAGCTAATGCTAGCGATTAATCCGAGTGATGCGCGCCGCGTGAAATAATCCAATATGCACACGCACGCGGGGTGGCAGCCTCCGACCGACTATTATTATTCATTTAGTTCAAATTACGCGTAATGCGCCGTGGGTGGATCCGCGGAGACAAATAACACGCGCCGCAATTGGCGCCGCGCGTGCAAAGCAAGAATTTATGCGTTGGCAATCTGCGACGGCGAATGTGTTCATAACTTCCTGTTAGACGAGTGCCAAGTGCGAGCAGGCGGCGGCCAAAGGGCCCGCGACTGTGGCGTGTTACACACATTGTGGCAGCAGTAATGTTGCTATTTGTCATTCTGGAAGTACTACACACGATATAATAATATTCATAATGCATGAGACACTTTCAAGTGGGTAGGAAAAAAAGAAAGAGACACGGTGGAAATGTGAGATGTGCACGTTCTGGATGAGAATTATATGCAGGCGGGGCTGTAAGTATCAGACGTGCTGAGGGTGCAGTAACGCTCCGCTTTTACAAAGTATCCATTTCTCAAAAGACATGCTTCAATTCATATTATTTTTTCCCAAACAAGTAAAAAAATATCAATAATGAAAAAATTGGCTGCGAGAAAAATAGGCACACAGCGCTAGTAACTAATTGAAACTTGTAGCCATTAATTACAAAGAGGTAATGAAAACCCGACTACTCACCGCACTGTAGCATAAATTAACATACTATTTTTTTTATAATGTTTCTTTTATATAAAATTTACTATAACCTAATTTAATAATTTCATCACTTTTATAATAAGAATAATAAGTACAGAATAAATTTTGAAAAAAGTGTAGTCCCACGATTCACTTAATAATCACCTAGATTTTGAAAAAAGTGTAAACCCACGATTCACTTAATAATAACCTAGATTTTGAAAAAAGTGTAGACCCACGATTCACTTGATAATCACCTAGATTTTGAAAAAAGTGTAGACCCACGATTCACTTGATAATCACCTAGATTTTGAAAAAAGTGTAGACCCACGATTCACTTGATAATCACCAAGATTTTGAAAAAAGTGTAGACCCACGATTCACTTGATAATCACCTAGATTTTGAAAAAAGTGTAGACCCACGATTCACTTGATAATCACCTAGATTTTGAAAAAAGTGTAGACCCACGATTCACTTGATAATCACCTAGATTTTGAAAAAAGTGCAGACCCACGATTCACTTGATAATCACCTAGATTTTGAAAAAAGTGTAGACCCACGATTCACTTGATAATCACCTAGATTTTGAAAAAAGTGTAGACCCACGATTCACTTGATAATCACCTAGATTTTGAAAAAAGTGTAAACCCACGATTCACTTAATAATAACCTAGATTTTGAAAAAAGTGTAGACCCACGATTCACTTGATAATCACCTAGATTTTGAAAAAAGTGTAGACCCACGATTCACTTGATAATCACCTAGATTTTGAAAAAAGTGTAGACCCACGATTCACTTAATAATCACCTAGATTTTGAAAAAAGTGTAAACCCACGATTCACTTAATAATAACCTAGATTTTGAAAAAAGTGTAGACCCACGATTCACTTGATAATCACCTAGATTTTGAAAAAAGTGTAGACCCACGATTCACTTAATAATCACCCAGATTTTGAAAAAAGTGTAGACCCACGATTCACTTGATAATCACCTAGATTTTGAAAAAAGTGTAGACCCACGATTCACTTGATAATCACCTAGATTTTGAAAAAAGTGTAGACCCACGATTCACTTGATAATAACCTAGATTTTGAAAAAAGTGTAGACCCACGATTCACTTGATAATAACCTAGATTTTGAAAAAAGTGTAGACCCACGATTCACTTGATAATAACCTAGATTTTGAAAAAAGTGTAGACCCACGATTCACTTGATAATAACCTAGATTTTGAAAAAAGTGTAGACCCACGATTCACTTGATAATCACCTAGATTTTGAAAAAAGTGTAGACCCACGATTCACTTAATAATCACCCAGATTTTGAAAAAAGTGTAGACCCACGATTCACTTGATAATCACCTAGATTTTGAAAAAAGTGTAGACCCACGATTCACTTGATAATCACCTAGATTTTGAAAAAAGTGTAGACCCACGATTCACTTGATAATAACCTAGATTTTGAAAAAAGTGTAGACCCACGATTCACTTGATAATCACCTAGATTTTGAAAAAAGTGTAGACCCACGATTCACTTGATAATCACCTAGATTTTGAAAAAAGTGTAGACCCACGATTCACTTGATAATAACCTAGATTTTGAAAAAAGTGTAGACCCACGATTCACTTGATAATAACCTAGATTTTGAAAAAAGTGTAGACCCACGATTCACTTGATAATAACCTAGATTTTGAAAAAAGTGTAGACCCACGATTCACTTGATAATCACCTAGATTTTGAAAAAAGTGCAGACCCACGATTCACTTGATAATCACCTAGATTTTGAAAAAAGTGTAGACCCACGATTCACTTGATAATCACCTAGATTTTGAAAAAAATGCAGACCCACGATTCACTTAATAATCACCTAGATTTTGAAAAAAGTGCAGACCCACGATTCACTTGATAATCACCTAGATTTTGAAAAACGTGTAGACCCACGATTCACTTGATAATAACCTAGATTTTGAAAAAAGTGCAGACCCACGATTCACTTAATAATCACCCAGATTTTGAAAAAAGTGCAGACCCACGATTCACTTAATAATCACCTAGATTTTGAAAAAAGTGCAGACCCACGATTCACTTAATAATCACCTAGATTTTGAAAAAAGTGCAGACCCACGATTCACTTAGTAATAACCTAAATTTTAAAATTGTAGTCTCACCAATCATTTATTTAAATAATTAAATATTACAATATGCACACATCGAATTTGATATTTCAAATAGTGTGTTACAAAATATTTTAAAATAATAATTACATTTATTTATTTGAATACAACAAACAACGTAGAAAAGTTATGTTTCAGAAATTTTACTATATATATTATTTTATTCAGACTTCCGACTTGTCAAAATTTAGGGTTGAAATTTTTTAAATAATTTTTTTTTATGTCAGGCCAAACACGGTTAGTTTGTGGCCGTTCCTTTTCCAGAAGTCAACACTCAATTTATTTTTGGATTCAAATTTAAAAGGGGATTTTCCCTGAAAAATTCATGCTACGGTAATGACAAGAATTTAATGATAAAAGTTTGATACAAGCAATTTAGATAATTAATATTTCATGTCCATATCTTTCTTGATGGACATTTTTATGTTCAGTTAGTTGAAAGCATTTTTGCTTGTAATATATAAAGGACAAATGCATGAGAAGTGCTAGTGATGAAGATGTGGACATTTTCTACAAGTTCCTCTTGCGGAACAAGGGAGCCTCCTTGATGGGAAAACTGCAAAGAAAAATGGGAGGAAAGCGTCATAAGCTGTGCTCTCTCCCGCACATCTTTTCACCCTGACGCTAATATATCGAAGGGACGGAAAGGTGCGCGACCCCCATAAAAGATGCTATTGGTTATTGGTTTTCAATTATCTGCGACTGCTCCGACGACGCACCACGCTTTTTTGCGACGACTTCTTCTTCCGCGCGGCACACTTTTTCTCCGGCTTATTGATACGTTTTTGCGGCGATGTGTATTTGTCTGACAACAAACTTTCTCTCCTCTTTTATGCCAGAGAAGCACTAAACTTGCTATACAAACTGAATTTATGAACGGCATAAGTCACCTTGATTCAATCTACGCAGCCTGAGCTGTAGCGCGAGACCAAAGAGCGCGCGTGCAGATTGCGGATATGAATTCCTTGTACCAAACTTTGCCTCGATTTGATCACCGCCCGAAGCCCTTTCCAATCGCCTCACTTTCCTCTATTACAGGGAAATGTGTTACTGAAAACGAGCAATTCGAGTCGCGCCGAAAAAGTTTTTTTCCTAGTATTGAGTGCGAATTTTTGTTAAACCTGAAAATTCGATAGCTTCCTTTTGCGAATAGAGTTTATTTCATATGAGTTTTGCCGCCGGTGTTGTTTTCCACCCACAAAATTTGTGCCGGAAAAGTTTTCGTTCGTCTCTGAAATTCTATTCCCCCAGGCTGTTTTTCACGAATAGCGGAAAAGGGGCTTTTAACAGTTCTCAAATTCAATTTCATAAGTTTTCCCCAAACACACACGTAAGAAGCGCTGGACTCACCCTAGCGACGAGGAGGAAATTCCAGCTGTCCCCAAAAAGGCCTTTTAATAAAATTCTGCGTGCCACCGCACCACGGCTGGCACTTGTTGGCAAGTAACGTGTATATTATAAGGAGAGTTTACGCAGGGTCGGCTCAAGTGTTCGTCAAACAGTTGTTGATGTAGCCCCGCCGCTTCACCAGGAGTAAATAACCTGGCTCAAACCCCGCCGAGTGCCGGAGCATCTTTGACAAGAAAAAATGAAATGTTTGTGCCGAGAGTCTCGATACGGTTGCGAATTCTAGGGCCTTTGAAGTCTCCGGCCAAATTACTTGAGAACGTTCACGTGCCTCTACCTTTCAGGAAAGTTTGTTTCCTATTGAAAAGGGTCTTTTGATTTTTTTCCCAAATGAATGCCTGGTTTTTTTCTGCGAAAAATTGGGCAATGATATTTTCATAAAGAATTCTTGTCATGAAAAAAAAATATTGAAAAATTTTGCCAAACATTTTTATACCTTGCGAGAGAAATTCGTTTCACAATCGTTTTATTTCTTATTTTGTTTATTGGAATGGTGTGCCAAAGAAAGAGATCGACCTACAAACTGTTTAGTTTCGGAATAAAAACACACATCAAGCACACGCGCCTGAAATATATCTATTCAAACAAGCACTTTGTGGGCAGCCAAAACTGGGTGCCTATACGTTGAGCCAAAATGTGTTTTCCACCAAGAAAAATCGTTGGTGTATTCTGCACATTTTTTTGCCAGCACTATATCTGCTCAAGAGAAAAAAAGATACATTTTTGGCGCGTATGACACAAACACGTGCCGTCCCCCTGAGCATGACTTTGGCAGTTAACGTTATTTGTGCAAATCGTAGAGGTAATAATTTATAAAATTGCCACTAGTTCACTCATAAGCATTTTTTTTTTAATGTTGTTTCGAATATTTCCTTCAATCTAAATATTTAGTTTTGCAATATATTTCATTCATTATATAACAATAACAAAATGTTTTGTTGTAATATTATGATATGATATTTATAATTTATGAAATCAAAAGCGTGCACACATTGTTGAAATTTGGGAATTTGGATTTCGCTATCAAATTGTGAAATAGGAATTTAACTGGACCACAGTATAAATATGAATATAAGTGAAAACCTCCAAAATGTTCAAAATATTGGTGAAAGTTTTGTTAACTAAAACTGCGTTCTTCATTTTTCATTTTGAATAATGCTATCTCGACCAAATATCCCACATCACGTGCTAGTCCTATCGAACCAAATCCAAAATTGACACACACATCTGACATGAGAGAACCTGCAAAATCCCTCTTTTCCCATTTATCACGCCGACTGATATCGACCAAAAAGCTCAACTACGCTTTAAAGCTCGTCCCCACTCGCTGCCACTTTTTCTCTGCAAATCAAGCGATTTGTGATTACTTTTTTGTGTGGCCATGCGGAATGCTTTAATGGTTATTTAAGGTCAATCGCGCATCGAGGAATTACTTTCGGCGACTACGTACAGCAAATCGCGAAAGGACACCCTTCTTCCTGCGACTCAGCCGGCACAAATGAGTCAAAATTTAATTGCCTCTTTTAAGGGCGGCAGAGGATTTCCTCTCCGTCTCTCTTTCACCCTGTTCTTGTCTGCTTCCTTGAGAGTGCGGCAATGTTACGTTGTGAAAACACGTTGTTGCGAGAGGGAAAGCAGCAGCACCAACAGGGGAGCCGTGCAAAACTCGCAGAGCAAAATTAAACAGAGGGAAAGTACTTGTTAAAATGACAAAAAAACGAAATTTTGAACTTCTTTGTTAGAGCCTAGAATGGAGTAAACCGCAATAAAATTGTAGTAATCCATTCTTATTTTGTTGCACAGCTCAATAAATTAATACATTTTCAAATTTTTAAAATTTAAACAAAAATTATCAAAACTGTTTCAAATAAAATTAATTAAAAAATGGTGCACAAACAGAGTTTTGCATTCATAATCAATTTTGTCAGTTTTTTTTTAAGAAAAATTCTTCTATCTAAAATTCGTTGTTTTCACGGAATTTAATCTGCCTGTCATTTTTTTTTTATTTCTATTTCTTTTTTTCTATCTAGCTTTAGCGCGATGTGCACAAAAATCAAAAGGGTGAACAAAAGCCATTTCATTCGTAGGCGTCGTCGTGCGGGCGACATAAATTTCGCACCCGTCGCACCAACGCTCTGGTTAACAATTAGCTGGTCTGGTGAATTCCTCACCATCCAACGAGCACACGTATTCATACATACGTGAACTTAATTTTATGCAAAAATTATTCAGCTCGGCGCCGTATCGAAAACTTTTATGCGACGCGCTTGCTGGCTCGTTGGCATTCTGTCGTAAATTTAATTTATTTAGATGAGGTTATATTAAATAATAAATCAGACCAACTCGCATCGTGGGGGATGGAAAAACAGCCAGAGTAAAAAAGTTAGCCAGGCACGAGATTTTTACGACAAGGTATGCACCCTTCCCAAAGTGGCGCGGAATGTTCCAACTTTTTCTTTATGTGATGACTTTGTGTTTGATTTGTTGCATCAGCTTGACAGCACATCCTGATTTCAAAACTTATTTTGCCAGAAAATGTAGGTTCAACTGAATTTTTGAAAATTATGTTTTAGATAAATTTGTGAAATTGCTCAATGTATTTTAAAAGTTATGAATTTTAGATACAAAGAAGAAGAAAAGTTGAAGATATTTGCGCAACTACTCATAAGAAAGTAATTAATTCCATTTATTATTTGATATAACTTAATATCAAAATAATCAAGACAAAAACATTATGCATGTTACAAAAATCTTACAATAAATTGAACGATTATTTTTATGTTTGTAAGGAAATGTTGTGTTGATCGCTTATAATGAAATATATTTTTAAAAATTACCAAAATATTCATTGAATAAGCTCCAAAAAATATTTCTTTCTCTCTCTTTCTATTATTAGAAAATCAGTTCAAAGTTCATTCATATAATCTTGTCAACCAGTTCCTAGTTATTTTGAATTTGAAAATCTAGTCTTTTGGCATGAGTGTCTAGATCACAATAAACGATTCGGTTCGCAGAGCAAATAGCAAGTATAGACATGGGGCTAGATACAAGCACGATCTCGTAACAGGCGCCCCTGCCAGCAGAGATCTGCACAAGTACTCGAGGCAAAGCAATTACGCCTCGGCGTGCGTATCTTGTTTCCAGAGCAAACATTCGCAAGCAAACTGATCTGCCTACCTGGTCGGGCAGGTTATTGCACGTCAGTTGAAAACACAATGCTAGGAGGCAAAACAATGAGTAGGACCAACAATGTATGACTAGTCATAGAGTAGACCCTGCGGTCTGTTTGTCCGTCGGTCAAAATAATCAAATTAATTTGCCGGCGCGCTAATGCATAATTCGACGGAGAAGAAGCAGTTTCTCTCGGAGCGGTGGTCGAGCTGCGGCTCTGTTTTGAGAAGGGCTCATTAATTACCGCCTGAAAGCTGATGCCACGCTGGTTGCCTACCCTGAACGCCAACCGTCTTTCTGCCGGCGTAAGGCTGCCTGCCTGCCTCTCTCGCATATTATTATACTCTTACACACACACACGTCATAACGCAGCCTCTCCTGCAATGCACCATTCCCGGCAGAACATTTTGCAATATGCTTTCTGGGCTTTATTATCTGGGAATTAGGCTTGGCCACATTAGCGTATGAATGTATAGTAAACAGGCGGCCGGTGGCTTTTTATGCCGCCCACTAATGATTTATAACATTAGCGGATGCCCGATTTTCCGCCCCAGCATTATATAGTAAGTCTCTCGCGCTGTTGAAAGCCCAGCCGGCGGGCGGACGGGCGAGAATTATTGCCGCTGCCTCGCACTTTCTTTTTTGGCTCTTTTTCGCCTTTAAGTAGCTGGGTGGGACTCGAAATTAGGCTATCAAGTTGTAAAATATGTGCGACTTTAAAAGCCGACGCTAAAATACTGTGGATTTTGTGCAAATGTCTTGAAACAAAGGAAAGCTTTGGTGAAGTGGGCTTTCTTTGGTGCTGTAAAACTGTTTTCGTCTTCCTGCTTTAACTCCTTTAAGCCGCCTATTGACATCCGTTTCTGTTCATTTCCTTTAAATAATTTATGTTATATTCAAATGAAATTAATCGCAGAATTAAAATGTTGAATTGTTTTAATTATATAGTATTTTTTATTTATGTTTATTGAGCTAAAATTTCAAATATTTTTCTTGTTGAACAGAATTTTTATGATGGCCGTGTATTCAGTAAATATTGTAAATCAATCCTTTCAACCAAGAAACGGAGAAGAAACTTGAGCCTTATTAAAACTAATAAATAATATAATTAATTTTTTTTTAACTCCCCAATTGTTACAAATACATTGTTTACTTTAAATTGTTGAATTATGACTCGGAATAATTATTTTGTGATTTTATTTGTTTCAGACCCGCCGGAAATCGAAATGGAGCGCAGCTGGGTTCACTCGGGTGTTGGCTACGAGGCACAGTTGGTGTGCATCGTCCACGCTGAGCCGCCTGCTGACGTAAGTTCTATTGGAATATTTTTCTCGTGCTCTCCAGACCGAGAGTGAACAATGGTGACCTCTTGAGGCGTGATTTCGGAGAACCGGTCACGCCGGCCGAAGGAGGCTTTTCAACTGAGCAGCCGTGAAATCGATAATTAATGAGCAGCACTTGCTCGGATTATCTGAAGGACCTGGTGGCTCCACAGAGTGCGCCCTTAATTAGATTGCGCCAAGATAAAAAAGCAATTTTCTCAAACTTGTTACTGCGAGACAAGTGTTGATATCTCTGGTTAACAATCAGGATGCGCCTCGGACATTTAATTGAATATGCTGCAGCGTGCAGGATTTTCGTCGGGGGAGGAGGAGAGATCGTGTTTGTGAATGGCTTTTTCATGGAAATCGGGTTGGGATTCAAAAAGATTATGCTGCAAAATCCGGCGCCAGATATATTTCTGCACTCGAAGCACAATTTTTTTGTTCGTACAATAATTATATAAATTACAACCCGTTCGTTCTCCTTTAGCACTCTCTTGAAAAAATTACGAAATCACACTCTTTGAAATTTACAGACCTCTTATTCTCAGAATGGGATTACCCCCTTTTTTATCGCGATCATTTGCTCCAGGGATGACTGCGGAAAGTTTAAGTGGCAATTCTGTTGATGTACAGAGACTTTTAAATTAAGCACGAAGCAACGAGTTAAGTTCGACGACTTTATGAAAGAGCTCGCGCCAACTCATTACATGCATTAATCAGTTTTATGGTCCGCCGATATTGCAAGAAGGGAAATAAAGCATTTGCAAAGTATTACATGGCAATGCAAACTTCTCTTCACGTAATGCCGTTAGCAAGCCGAGAGCGAGTTTCAAAGTTTATATTATCTCAGCCGCTAACGACGTTTGACCCCCAGACTATGCACAAGACACTTTGTGCCCTAATTAACCTCTTAGCCGGGTCGGACACAATCAATAACAAGACCAATTTTGCCCAACCTCGGCTAAACGTGTTACAAAGGCTGCGGCACCAACTTAATGAGTCTGATGTGATTTCACTAGCGCCGGCAAAATGAATTTTCCTATCGCTCGCATTGATTTTTCCCCAAAGCAGTTTCATTGTTTAACAAGTGAAAACTGGGTGGCTGAAACAATTTGAGCAATTGAATTTGTATCAAATTACAAGAAAAATGAAAAAAAAAATATATAAAGGAAGTTTAAAAAAAAAATACATATTTTGGCCGTTACAAACATGAAATATTTTTTTTCATCATGCGTTTGTTAATCAATTTCTCTTCAAAAAGTTTAGAAGATGCAGAATTATTTACAGATTAACGCATACCAAATATTCCTGAAATCATTAAGTGCGTAGAAAAGGGTGGCTTTATTTCGCACTTGCTCATTTAAATTTCAATTTAGCTTGCATTTAAATCGCTTCATCTGCATATCTGACAGGTACCTCTATCGTCTAATAGTTTTCCAAGCGAGGGGAGCCGTACTTTGTCACATATAATACCGACGCCGCGGCGCATTTCTTTGAAAGGTTCCGCTCGTTTTGCGGGATTAAGTTTACTGATTAATGGAATCCGGAGGGTGCAGCGGCGGCTCAGAAATATAAATTTTACAGGAATATATATATTTCCCTCTGCGTTCGTTCACCCGCTCGCTCAGCAATCGCGGGGTGATATGGATATCAGGAGACGATGAGAATTTTTGCACTCGAGATACTGAGCAAGAATGGAATGGATTTTTCTTGTAGATTTTTATGGCGGGTGAAAGGGGCGAAGGGAGTGCAGATGCAGGAGATTTTTATTTAGAAAAAGCAGGGCGCGGTCGTTACGCCACAGCCACCCTCATTAAATTAAAATTGGAAAAAGCATCTTCGCTTATTGATTTTCAACCAAGTGAGAGGCAGAGAGGAAAGCCGATTCTGATTGTTATGATCGGAATAACAGCTTTCTCGATTGCATCGTTTTTTTTAAACTTGGCACGATAGCGGTTTGTATTGAATCCTTAAAAAAGCTACAATATGTGGAATATATCAATTAAATATATATATTTATATTTTTACTAATTACAGTAGAAATAGAAACTGTTTGGAATTTACATTAACTAATTTTAAAAATACATAATATTTAAATGGAATAACAAAGTTCAATGAAATATTATTTTTTGCGATTAAATTAAGAGGCTTATTCGGTCACAAGTAATGAAATAATGGATAATTCAGCAGGAAAAATAGTTTTAGTCGAGTCGGAAAATTTCTATTGTATTTGCACAGCTCTTGAAGTCGTCCTACTTTTAAGACACTCTTTTTATGGGTCACCTTTTCCTCCGTGTTTGGATATTAGTCTCACGCGAGCACCATCACTCTGACGGAAAATATCCCGGTTTTTGCACCATTACGACCGCGCGCGCGGCATTTTTGCCCTCAAGGTGTTTCGCCGCAAATGGCACTACATAATACATTGCGACTGCCGCCGCCGGGTCTCGTGAGTGGGAAATTGCAGTGCAGAGTGCAAACACCTTGCATTAAATATGCGGCGCACGTTGAGACGGAAACACTCCACGTCTATTGAATATCGCCGCCGCAATGTCAACCAAGCCTTGCGCGCTCGAAAGCAGCCCTCTCTGTTTTCACGGATGCGGCACAAATCTGGTATTCCCTTTACGGGCTCCTACTGTCAGGGCTGAATTGGATTAATAAAATAATAATGGTGCACACACGCGACACTCCAGAGTACATTGCATTCATTCAGTCAAAACAGACACGAAAATATCTAATGAAAAATGCACTGTTTACAGTCATTTTTGCTGCTGGAGACAATTCATTTCAGAAATTTATATTTAAATTGCAGACGTCTTAATTATTTATATTGAAGTTTGCAATGCACAACGATTAAGGATTATTAGCTGTTTAAGTTTGTTACTTTTTATCCATTTTGACAGAACATGCGTTAATTTGAATCTTGGCTAATCATAATTAAGGACAAACTTATCAAAGAAAACCTCAAAATCACAACTTTCAAACTAATATATTAATTACTTAATCATACAAATAATTCATTGTTTAACAATTTATAATGTAAACAAATTATGAAAAATAGATTAGGTTCCATTAATTTGCTTTGATGGAAGATCTAAAACTATATTATTTATCTTCTGTTTGACAAACAGGTGCGTTGGTACAAGGAAGCCATTCAGCAGGATCCAAACGAACAGTTTTCCATCAACAATATGGGCTCGAAGCACTTCCTCTCGATTCGCGGAGTGCGCCAGGACAACTTCGGCAACTACAGCTGCGTGGCTGAGAACTCATTAGGCAGAGCCAAGAAATACATGGTCCTTTCAGGTAAGTTTGCGTACCATCTCATGGGTCTTTAAAAATTTAAAGCATGCTGCCTCTGCTCTCACTGGTAATAGGATTTCTCGCTCTTTTAATTACCCTCTGCTGTGCCCGGTGAAGGAACTAAAATTTTTGCTGCTCACGCGTGTGTTGCTGGAAATGCGCTTTCCCACCAAGCTTTGAATAAAATAATATTACTACAAGAAAAAAATGAATAAATAAAATAAAACCGCTTTTCTGTTCCTTCTTTCTTCTCCTTGATTTCGCTCAAAGCATAAATAAAAAAATCCCTTCGTCCGACTTTGACATGAAAATTTCGCTACTGGCCCAACACAAAAAAAAAGCAAGCGCGCGTGCTCGAGTTTCTTCTTCTTGTTGTCGGCGGCGGCGGCTGCAGCAACTCCCGCTTCCACTCTCTTTAGTCCTGCCTTGAATAAAGTGTGTACATAAGGGGAAAATGATATGAATAAAAATACATTCAAGGTTTGCAAAAACGAGGAGGTTCTTTCAAACATTTTGCTGCAAAGTAGTCGCATGCGTGTGTACTATACCATGTACGTAAGTTGGGTCTGTGTGTGTGAGTGTGTAAAAATGTGTGGTGGTAGCTCGGCTCGGTGGGATAACTCATTTTTTTCTCTTTTCCCTCCTTTCGCGGCGTGCAAAGTGTCGGCTCCATCACATAGATGCAAAAATAAGCGGGTGTCTGGGCCAACTCTTTCCTTTTTCCACCCACTCGCTCTCCCGCCCGCCAGTCCGCGACTTTGCTCAGATGAAACCCGCCACTTTCATCTTTTCGCTCCTGCCCCGCAGAGCCCAATGAGATAAAATGAATGAAGTCACTCATCATCAAAGTCCCTCTTTCATCTGAAAACCACCCGCCCGCTGCTCCTTGATAAATAACAATTTTCTTTTCACTGCATGAACACGCACCCCTAACAACCCTCATCACGTCAACATTTGCTTTCAACCTTGGTTCATAATTTTGGGCTCAAAGCACAATTTTTTGTCCTCGGAATTCTTAGAGATGTACACAAGATGAACAGACCTAACCGTGAAGATTATCAACTTTAAAAATCTCATTTTTTTTCTCAAAGCTATTAAAGATGTCGCTTCTGCGTCTGGGAAATTTTTCCCATCGTGGAGGAAACTTTTCCTTCAATTCTGATTAAACTGTTGAGCCTGTCTGGCGGTTTCGGTGCTTTTGCTTTTGCTTTCACCCTCCTTTGTCTCTTTGGTATCGATTTTAAAACTTTGGTTTCCGCAATAAAGACAATGTAAAGTTCCTTTTTAGTTTTCCAATCTCACCGCACACCAAAGAAAAAAGACTCTTTCACGTCGAACCAGTCTGCATCTCAAAGATTGTGTTCCGTTACTTTATGATCCTTTTCACTTGGCCCTTTGCAAATCTAAATAAAAGAGTCGTTTGATATCAAAGAACCGCCAACGCGCCTGCGATCCAATATATACACTCGCAAAAGAAAAGGATTGACTTTTAAACTCGAATCCGCAAACATAAATTTATTTTCCATTCTCAGAATCGCTGCATGCAAGGAAGGCAAAAACACTCTCTCGCTTTTACACCCAGACACAAATAAAAATATCATTTGCTGAAACACGCACATTTTCCATTTCCTGGTTTTAATTCTTGCATATTTTGCATGTGTGACGCAGGCAAACCAAGCCCGGCGCTGTTTTTGTCGGAAGCGTTTAGCAGGGGCCGCGACTTCTACAACCTGAGCTGGGAAGTGACCAGCTGGCCGCCGCTGCTCGAGGTCAAACTCATGTGGAGACGCGTGCAGATGAACGACTCGCTGCCGGTGCAGGGCAAGTGGCACGACGTGATTCTGGCGCCCAACCCCATCACCGCTTCCATCGGCCACGTGGGCAAGGGTGGCCGCCACCAGGGCGCATACGTGATCCGGCCCCTGCAACCGGGCTGCGCCTACGAAGCCGTCGTGCAGGCCAAGAACAAGTACGGCTGGAACGATGTGTCCGAAATCCACAAGTTCTACACCAGAAGTAACAGTGGTTAGTATTTTTGCATAAAATTTCCCCTCGTTTTCTTGCGCATGCATCTCATTAGATTAGAACTGAGAAGCACAATCATTTCCCGAGCCTGAATGAAATTTCCTCCCTTTGATTTTGCGTTTTTTGTTGCTTGGGCGCGAGAGTGAGTGGATGGGATTGTTCCTCTCCGACAACGGACGGACGACGAGTGATGGATGTGGGTCGCACGCTTTTTGCAGCCGGCAATCCGCTCGACTCGTGTGTCGAACAGGTTGCATACTTTGTAATTTGCAGTTAAGCGGAATTGGCGTGAGCGAATGTGGGTCGCGAACGAGCAGAGTCGTTTGCTGACGTAGAAATTACACACAGAGGCGCGCCTCTTGCGAAATTGCTACATCACGGTGAATCAAAATCACATTTATTTCGTTTACGATGGAGGAAAAAATTGAATCGTTGTACAAAAAACAAGAAGTTTTTATTTTTTCCAACTGCCATAATCAGCTGGGGCGCATTCGTTTTCTCTCGCCAGAGTCCCCACTCGCCCGTAAATATTTTTACAGCAGAGAAAAGTGCGTTATTTTCCAAAATCGGTCTCGAGGGGCTGCAGCACCAATTTCGGTGTCCCGTTGCAATTTATATGCAAAAGATGCAGCAGCAGAAAACAAGGTGTTCTCCATCCCTCTCACCTGTTCAGTTCATTTCCCCCAGGGGGTGCCGGAAAACGCTGAGCCTCTTTTACGCCCGCGGACGCCAAATCACGACCGCCAAATTCGGTCTCTTTTATTTGGCCGCGCCACTTCTTTTATCTGCGAGAGCACCGAGGGGTTTTATTATGTGAGACATAACATTTAAGCGGCACACACACACGCGGGTCACACCCCTGCAGGTCCGTCCCGTAAATAGCGCGTATGGTCGTGACTGGAAATCGCAAAAGTGCGATTTTTCGGTGCTGCCACTTTCTTTATTCGCCAAGTTTGAGCCTGACGATAATGACTTTTGCTTATCGCCGCTCTTTGACTTTGCAGAGTCGTTACTCGACGAGGCCAACGACGTGATGGACGAGGCAGGGCCGCACGCCAGCACCAAGGGAATGTCCGCCGCCACCCACAACCTGCCACATAGGACTGCCAACCTGGCGGTGCTTCTGCCGCTGCTCGCTCTGCTCATAGCAAGCTGCAACTTTGCTTAGAAATAATTATTTGTGAGTATCTAAAAACTTCTACCACAATATAAATTTGTATTTTATAAATACAATCAATTTTTATAAAATTATTTAGCATAAGTCATCATCATGTCTTGAGACAAGGTAAACTGAAGCTTTCAAAATTAATTAATAAATATCAACATCTTCTGTTGAATAATTTTTTTCTATTGATTGTATTAAAATATATAAGATGCTTAATATTTTATATTGTTTCTTCTTGATTGAATTACTTTTTTTTAATTTAATTTTTTATTTTTAATGTCGTTTCTGGACCCTAATTGTGGTATTTTCAATCTTGAAACCCTCATTAAATTTAATCTAAAATGACTACAAAAAACCATCTCTCATGTTGCGTCGCCCAATGTGTGTTGCAGGAGCTGCTGCTTTTTCTCGTCAGCTGCGAATTTCTACATGGCGAAAATTTAGCAATTTTTCTTTGTATACCGTGTAATTATCTGGCGTGATGTGGGTTCCTCTGTGTGTGCACGCTTGTGAGAGATAGAGAGGGGGGAAAAGAGAATTTTTCTGCTTGTGTATAAGGTAAGCGGGTTGCGTCGGCGAGCCATCAATTACCATCAAGACGACACCTTCTGATGCGTCATGCAGCTCTGGTGGACACAAAGAAAACAAAAAATCGCATACCTGCTTGCTGAACATTTTCATGTGGTGTAAACAAGTGAGGGCGCGCGTGTGAAAATAAAAACGCACGCGACGGAGACTTGGTCATTTAGCGAACAATCGATTTTTATGACTTAAAATTAAGGGCGAGCCGCGACCTTGGGACGAGTGCGAGTTTTTCAACACTTAAGCAAAATGGACGCTTATTTTTATAAAACTGTGCGGCGAAGTTAAATTCCTTGCAGATATACAGGCTGGTCGGTCATTTGTAGGGAAAGAAGAAGTGTGTTTGGAGAAAAGTGTATGACGTTGTGCGCGACTCGCTGATTTACTCATGATAATATAGTGACTAAAATTATGACTAGGCCACCCTCTCTGACCGATAATGTTAAATTATTAATTGCTAAGTGTAGGAGGAGCAAGTGTACGACGTTATTTATGTTTTATGTGTGTATCTAATCATTCGTTTCCGCTCGCACTCACACGCCGAGCGTGGATTTTTGTATAATGACAGCAAATTTTGTTGTACTTTTCGTCTTTTGCGCAAAATGGACAGAGAATCAATTATTCCGTCTGCATTCAAGTAAAAGGTTCACGTGCAAATTATGTAATATTAAAAAGCTTATCAATGCATCGTCATTCGCGTTTGTTCACTCACTCATACACCGAAAGATTTTCCAGTGTCATTATTGAATGGAAAAAGATAATGTGGAAAAATAATTTTAAACTCACGATTAATATACACATTAAATGATTAAATATTATTAAAAGATTGAACTGTTGCTGTTTAGTTGTAAAAATTATGGAATCAATAAATGTCAACAGATGTACAGCTACTTGGATAATAACTAGTATTTTATTTATAACATCAAATACCTCTTTAATATTCTGTGGTAAAATTAATCAACAACATCGGAAGTATTTTTTTTTAAGATTGCCAATAATTTTAATTATTATTTAAAAAAAAACATAACATGAAGATGAAAGTTTAATAAAATTTTCGCCGTTCAATTATTTCTGTTTTCACATTCCCCGCCCTATGTTAAGTCTATGTTGATGGAGGGTTTTCCATATTTTTAATATCATTTCCAGTCCTTGTTTTTGAAACACAAAAAATTGATGTGAGGAACGAAAAATTATCCACTTTATGCAAGAAAGTAAAGAGAACAGCCGCATTATATTCGTTTGCAAAGAAATTTTCAACAATAAAAAAGCGGATTTAATAATTTCTCAATTTTATTTTTTTTAATAAATTACACTGGAAAATAAGGTCTGCTACGATTATATTGTAGGACTACGCGGAAATTATCACAACGTCTCACGCAATAATTCATGATATTTTTTAGCTTCCAAGCGTTTCAATGTTTTTCGCTAGGTTAAGTTTAATTCACAAGCTCTCGTAAAAAAAGCAGAATGGATTTATAGGCTTGAAAACTTTAAGAGAGAATATTGAAACTGAATTTCTTGATTAGTCCTTGCCTTTTGTAAATCAAAATATGATTATACTTTCCGATTTTTATTGCTGTTAACTAAACTATCATTTTTTTCCCTGGAGGACAATTTTTCTCACATTGACAACATTTCACGTTGAGCCCACACTTTGAATATCAGATTTTTTTAAAAGAGAACAGGTTGAGTACAAATATTCACATATTAAGGTTTTGTGCCGCAATGAGATTAACTTGCAAGTTTCCTCTCTGGTTAACACACTTAAATATGGTCTATTGGTCTGCAATGTCGGCGTACGCGCACTTTCATAAAACGATGGTGATGGGAAGAGGCGGAAGAGCAAAGAGAAAAACCAGAATCCACGTAGCAGCGGTTGAACCGGCCAACTTCAGACGAGTTTCCCAAAAAGAGAAGACCACTTAATTACGCGCCCCGAAAAAGAGGCCATTATTTTTGGCTGGCTTTTAAACCATCACGCCCAACTGCAAGCAGGCGAACGAGAAAAGGTAGTTAAAAGAAAAATAAACTGTTTTTATCTTTATTGCCGCAACGGTGCCGTACGGGAAAGAACGCGTAATTATTTATTACGAGGACTGGCTGCAGTGCTGGTTGCCTACCTATTTGCATTTATGTAAACTCTGAACTGAATTTCACCGAGAGCGATAAAGAAAAGAGCTACAACATTTCGATCTCGCAGACTACACTATTCAAAAAGCAGTGTGGTCTGTGTATGTGTGTTTTAGTACATTTTGCTCTCTCAGTGTGGTCGGTGGTCCCGTACAATCGCGGCGGCACTAAATTTATAATTATTGCTGCCACGACCGAGGTTTGGCAGGCGGAAAATTCACCCATTTTGTGTATATGAAAGGAAAAATTTCCACTCAAAGCGAAACGAGCTGAACCAAATAAAACGTGCACGCTTTGTAAAAAAATATTTTCCAAAAACTGCGTGAACCGGAGTCCAGCGAGCAGATTTTCCAGTTTTGAACGTTTTGAGTAAAATATGCCGCCGTTCTAAGCATCGTAGAGTTTGAAGATCTCAGATTTATAGTTTATTCCTGGAATTTTGAAATCATAAATAATTTATAATTTGAGTGTCTGGTTTTAATTTCAAATTGAATAAATTATCTATTTAAAGTTTATATAAATAAGCAAAATTTAAATATTTTATGTATTGGCTTACTTAAATCAATAAGCAATTCCTATGTTGTACTTTCATTAAAATCATTGAAAAATAAAGTCACTATCAAAGTTAATGTTATAAAGAGAAATCAGATTGAAATCATGGTGAACTTTGCCTTTTGAGTTGTGCGTGTTTGCTTTATTTTTATTATTCAAATAAATACGTTTTTCTATAGTATATTGAGATTGAGCTAATTAATTATTGTCATGTTTTTTCTCAAATTATTTCGTTGCTAGAATACTTCTATAAGCGCCAGTACGGGTTGAAATTTTTTTTATTGCTTCGGGCTGAAACCACATATTGCTTTATTCGAAATTCCAACTCGCCATGTATTATAAATTTGCACTGTGGTCAAGTATAATTGAGCTGATTGTTTTCGTGCCATCCAATATTATTTTAGCATTCCAGTTCTACTGCTGGTGAATTATATGAAGCTGTTCTGTGTTGTGTTTATCTGCCCCCTAATTAATTCAGCTCGATTTCATTCAGGGCCGCTATTGTTGTCTTGCAGGTTCTCATCGGAATTACATTAGTTTGCAAACGAAGCGTGAAAAGATGTTTTGTTCTTTACAAGATCGTTATCCATTTGTACACAATGCATTTTAAGTTAAAACCCTCTAGTTGGCAGCAATGTGGAACTTTTCTATACTTATTCTTTGCTTTTCTCCAAGACTGCTCGTCATGGGCTTTGTTTCATGGTGGCTTATTTACAAGTCAAAGCAAAGCCGAGGGCATTTTATTTGCTCCCTGGCTTCTTATCTCTGCTACCCTGCTTTTCTGGATGTGCTGGGCCACGCTTTGTACCACAAACTTTGAGCTGCTTCAAGTCAGATGTCGGCAGAGTGAGAAGAGAGAGGCCTAAAATTTGGATTTGAGGGATTTGTTGAGCTGAGTAGAACGTATTCCATCTCGTGGCAAAGTTTATATACTTTCGTGTGATAACAAAATAATAATCTGCAGGAATGATATAAATATTTATTTAAAACTATTTTAAAATCAATATCATTTGCAAAAAAAATCAATAATAAAATTGAGTTCGCTGCATTTGACACCCACTGTATCCAATTCCAAAATACACAGCCTATAATTAAATATACAAAAAAACATGTAAAGCTCCAAGCTTTATTCATTGCATTATTAATTTTCAATTAAAATTTTAAAGAATTATGAATGCAGTAAAATTCACATAAATGTTGTTAGGGATTTATGTTTTGTAGGCGTGCGTGTGAAATTTTGTGAAAATTTTTCTATTCAAATTACAATTAGTATCATTTCAGATTATATTAAGTTCTGGGCCTGAGAAATAATAGTTAAATAAACTATTGACGAAAACTTTCCATATTGCTTCGGAAGGTTCACCCACACATGAAATAAACAAAAGCAATCCCATTTGTCTCTCCCTACTAATAACGAATAACCTGATTTGAGCCGCTAATAGACTTGTCAGACGCGAGGTTATAAATTTTCAGTCCAATTAAGATGGAATAACTCGATACAGCCATTAATTACAGCAACACGGGCGATAAGTGGCGAGTGCAGAAAATAACAGACCCTCTTCTCTACTTTACATGCGCCTGAATCTTCCTTCCCCACGCCGCAATAAATACTTACCTTGCACACGCTCCTTCCTTCATACGGCCGCATTCTTCTGAAATTATTTATGGTCGTCTAATTCCGAATGTATGGCTAATATTTATTGCGGGATCACGTGGCCGTGTCACATTAGAATTAATATTTATGGCGTTTGCGTGCGGCACCTTTGCCATTCGAGTTGTTGGCCGCATCTTCATCACTTCATCTATTGTGTGCGACGTCTGGAGCTCACACGAGGGGTGAAAAAAGCGCTAATTGGATAATGCGATAAAAAAAGTAAATTAAATTCCTGACAGGTATTATGTCCAATGATTTATCTGAAAGTTGCTGATTTATGCTGATTTTGATCCACAAGAAATATGCAACCTGCGTAGCAAACATGCTTTACAAGTTGCTTACATTAAGGTAAAAAAATTGAAATTAATAATTCGCTATTCAAAAATTAAATCGGTAAATAAAGTGAGATGCTTATGATGAAGTTCAAAAGTATTCAATCAGTTCAAATTTTTCAACACTTTGTTTACAAATTTTATAAACTTGGTTTGGAAAAGGTGTTTTAATAATTTCAAGTCTCTCGATAATTTATGGCGACATAAATATTATAAAAGAATATAATAAATTTCAATCTAGGAATTTTTTCAGTGTCACTCCATATACTGAATTAATTGCATTTGGATGGAGAGCAGCTGATAAAATATAGGGATGCATAATGCAATTAAAACTCCGGGTTCAATTGCAACGTAGAAAAACACCAATTGGTGATGTTCCCATCATTATGTTAGCAACTTCATATCCGCAGGCCTTTTCATCGCGAAATAAATAAAGGCCGCACCCCACTTGCTCTCTCTATAGCTCATGGGTGCAGCAAAATGCTCACTTTTCCACCCATGTCTGTATTGCATGCTGCATAAATCACAGTACGCTCTCTCCTCTGCTCTCTGCAATTTTGCGCTCTCGTTACTCGCATTTGACATGACTCACATCTCGTTCAGCCAATTTTTTGCTCCTCTCTGCTTGCTGGCTTTTTTCAACAAATTATGCTGATAAAAGCAAAAAGCAATTGCAGCGAAATCACATCATCAGCTTCCGTAGCCAAAAGGGCCGCGTTGCAGCTTTGCCGCAGAAATAAAAACAGCGACGCGAGGTAAAGCACATTGTAACTGTTAACTGCTGATGCACGATGTAATTGCTGGTGCACAATTTGTAGAAACTAGGCAACAATAGAATAGTGTCAATATAGTAAATTTATTATTCCAATAATGGCCACGACAAAGTTAAAAATGGTTTTAACTTGCTTCACTATTCAATAGAAGCATATTTCATTGTATTGGTGTGGTGACTTATTCTTGATAATTGGATAACTGTGTAATGTGTATTAATAAGAATATAAAGTGAGTTGAGATTTCAATAGAATTTAAAAAAATTTATTTCATAGTAAATTGTATGAAATTGTACTGTAAAAATATTTTATTTTGATGTAGTATGTATATTTATATTAAATTGAATCATCATCATCATCATAAAATTGGGTACTAGAGTAGGTATATATTTAAGTAAATACAAAAAATAGGTGTATTTCCTATTATAAAATAAATCTAAAATGCAACTTAACATATACTTGATATTATAGAACAGTTAATGTCCCGTTTGAAGTTTTGAAGTTCTTGGTCTTCAAATTGATAAATATGACCATCAATTAAAAAAAGAACAAATCTGTTGGAATTCTGTCATATTTATTTTACCACTAATTTTCACGTTCAGTGCGTGTAAATTTGAAAATGCAAAAGGGAACCAAATTTGGAGCACAAAGACCGAATCAAAAATTTGCCCCAGGGAATTCTCTCATCCGGCCCACGATGCGAAATTGCAAGTTCAAAAAGAGGCGCGCAGCCAAATGCGAAAGCGGGCGCGCAAATTATGTGGCTCAGCCCGGCACTCACTCTCGCTTTCTCGTCACTGAATAAAGAAAAGAAACTTTCTGCTCGAGTGTGCGAGGGCAAAAAAGGAAAAGTGCGGAAATGCAGAATGCCGAGGCAGCAGAACGGCGAGACAAAGAGCGCGCTGCTCTTGTGCGTGTTCAGGCGAAAGGGACGACGCCGTAATTAGCGTCACCCCGCACTTAAGTTATTGCCGGCGCCCCCTTCCACGTGAGAAAGCCCCTCGCCTCTTATGCACCCCGCTTTCACTTCAAGTGGTACTCCAGCCTCTGAAAAGCGATTTCTTTCAATTAACACAATTAATGGAAAACAATTTGTTTTTCATGTCGATACACAGGTGGTTCAACCTTTAAAAATTGCAATTTTTAAATATGAAGAAGAGATAAAATATTTTTAATGACTTTAATGAGCCTCTCATTTCTGCTTAAATTTTAGCAAACTCTACAAATTCCATTGCAAACAAACAAGGTAAAATTCTAGAAATTCGTTTGTTTAAATTTTTTCAACTTTCCTTATTAAAAATGCTTTACAACCTTCCATTATAGTAATTAGGGAGTTATTATGGTGTACTCTTTCTCTTTCTTGAGAAAAATTTTTATGAAAAATGGAGAGAAGCCGAGATAAGAAAAAATAAATTGTGTTTTCTCTTGTTTATGACCAAATAAGTAAGAGGATGATTTATCTTGCAGTTGTGAGATCATTTATTCATTTTTAACGTATACTTGCCGATAAATATTTAAATGCAACTAAAATCGTTTGCTGAGCGTTAGGTAAGTCATAATTAAAAAGATTTTGCATTGTAATTTAATCCTGTTTTCTGTATTGAACATAATAATTTTTGTCACTATAAATTATCTAAGCTTTTGTTCGTTAGGTAGGCATTTTTACCATAATTTCCACTTACCCCATTTTTTGTACCAATCAGCAGGCCTGCGTGGGTGAACGCACAAAAAGCTGTGTAATTTGCCATCAGATGCTGATTACGGTTTAAAAGCTCTTCGTCATTTGAATTATCACAGCGCGTATCAGCTTTAAAAGCCTCCCGAAAAACACAATTACGCGGCGGGTCATAAAAAATAATTACGCGCCACAAAATACCTGCTTGCGCAACACAACGACGGTGGTGGCGCGTTGTTCTAAATGAGATGAAAACATAATTAAAATCGTAATTTCACATTAGGCGGCGGCGGTTTCCCTGCGAGGCTGGTGCGCATCAAAGTAGGCTCCTCATTTTGCCGGAAACCAATTAAAAAATGCACGCAGACACAACCGCGGCCGCGCTTTTGGTTGTTGCTATTCAATTTGTTTGTTACAACCTGCTCGTGACATTTGTTTTGTCGGTTGTTTCTGCGTTTTTATTCCAAGTGGTGCCGCCAGCGCTTGCATTCTCTGTTCTTCCATCCACGAGAGTCCTTTGTGTAGAGGAAAAGTAGGCTGAGTGCTGCGCGACTGTTCATAATGTGACCGACGAAAAAAATTCACAGACTTCTGGCTAAATTAGGTGTTGTGTTCTCCACTGCCTTGAACGTTAAATGTTTGTTGTTGTTTTTTTTTTCTTGAAGTAACTTCAAATAAAAACACGCCCGAATAAAATTAATTCGAAAGTACATTTCGATTCTCGCAACGGATCCAGTCGCGTTCAGACGAAAAAAGCTTTCAGCGGCTGACCATGAATAAATTTTGCTGCGAAAACCCACCGAGGAAACACATTATCACAAATGATCGCTCTAGCCACACGGAACATTATTTGCCGAGTCTTGCTTCTCCGAGGCGGCGCTGGGAACGCAAACATCTGCGTAAACAGGAGCCGCTCAATGGCTTCAGGACCACAATGCATTTTGTTACCCAGAATGCTCTACTTTCCTAAGGCGCGTCACTGCAACTCCGGTAAACTTTGAAAGTTTTAAGAAGAAACTATAGGGAGATGAGATGCCTCTATATGAAATTGCAACTTGCACATGGGCCATAATAAGATCACGTTCAGACCTGTTTGTATAATTCTGCTGTTAAAGCTCTTCACGCTGCAGCTGCACTCAAAGTTTCAAACAAAAATTGATTGATCATTGATCGAGATGTTTTGATTCAACAAATTAATGCTATTTAACCTAAAAACAATATTCTCAAATAAAAAATATAATGAAAAGAAATCCTCTACCCTGTATTGTATTTTTCCAAACCAAAAATGAGAAGTGAAAAAATATAATATTAAAAATAAAAAATAAATTAAAAGGTAAAGCAAAAAAGATATTAAATATAATAATAATTGCATTAAAAAAGGGAATTATTATAATTATAATTTTAAAATGTAGAGGTGATAACATTTTAAATTTTATTTTATAAAAAATTTATTTTTTTCAAATAATATGATTATTAAATAATTAATTTTTTTTAAATTTAATATATTAAAAATATGAAATAAATCAGTGGCATAAACCTTTGAAAAGCTTATAGCAGATTATAGTAATCTTCACACTGAGGTCCGTCTGTTCGATAATATATTTCAATATTGACCGTACTTAACAAATTAAAATAATATTATAATGAAGCAGACAAATAAACCGCGGTATAGAAATAACTCTGTGGCTATAATTGTGTAAATAAATAATTTCTAAATGCATATATTATTCATATGCATATATCGTTATTGAACTGCTTCTTTATGAATATGAAGCTTAGATCTTCATTCCTCATTTCCCACCAGAAAAAATTAATATGTGCTTATAAACATGATATACTTTATAGAATGCGGCCAAGCTTATAAACCTGGTGCATTATGATGATTGTTTGCAGAGTTCATCTTGGTTGTTTGCTCTCTCAGTGTATTTGTGCGTGATGCGGTCGGCCAACGTCTCTATCGAATATATGAGCGCGGCGCCTTAAATTATCTCTCATTGAATGCCCTTGAAATTAAATGGTACATAATATATAAGTGTGGAGTGCCGCGCCTTCTGGCACTCTCAGCTGTTATCAGTCCGAAGAAGAGTTTCAGCCGCTTAAGTTCAGCCCACTCGTAACGAAAAACGAGGAGCAAGAAGAAGTAGTAGTGCTGCCGGCTGTAAAAAGAGCTAAAACTCGCGGAAATGCCCATTGTCGAGGATTCATTTGGCACGTTTCTCGATGAGGAGACGAAAACATCAGTGCCGGTGAGAAGATTTACGCTGAAAAATAGTAAAAATGTGTCCGTGCAAATCATTAACTATGGAGCCACCATCACCACAATCAATATTCCCGACAAAAACGGAACCATCGCCGATATCAACCTCGGATTTGATGATATGAAAGGTATGAAATATTTTGCACACTTTTATTAAAAATTTATATAAAACCGCTTCTCCAAAAAAGGCTACACTCTAAGTGGAAACCCATATTTCGGAGCCGTGGTGGGTCGAGTGGCCAACAGGATTAAAAATGCGGAGTTTTCCATCAAAGGTCAAACGTACAAAGTGACCGCGAATCGCGGCCAGAACCACCTGCACGGTGGCCTCAAAGGATTTGACAAAGTAACGGATTTCTATATTTAAGGGCCAAATTATTAATTTTTTGCACGATTCTCGGCAAACAGAAAATCTGGTCGGCTAATGTTGATGGCCCAAAAGTAACTTTTTCGTACGTGAGCAAAGACGGCGAAGAAGGTTATCCCGGCGATTTGCTGGTGAACGCAACATACTCGCTCAACGAGGACAACGAACTCTCGCTCGAGATGACCGCTACATGCACAAAACCTACTCCTGTCAACCTCACCAATCACGCGTACTTCAATTTAGCCGGGCACGTAAGTTTCATTTTTTGCTGGTGGTGCAATTAAATTTTTTTGTACGAAAATAAGGACCAAGGTGCAAGTGAATTTTACAACCACGAGATAAAATTGAATGCTGATTATTACACGCCGGCCGTAGAAACAATTCCAACAGGTCAGTGACATTGAGTGAAACCTAAAATGAAAGAAGCACTCATAATAAATTTCAGGCGAAATAGCTGCCGTCAAGGGCACGGCTTTTGACTTGCAGTCTCCGAAAGTCATTAAGGACGTGTTTCCTCTAACGCCTGAAAACGGTTACGACAACAATTTTTGCGTCATCCAGACTAAAGCAAAGAATAATCTTTTCTTCGTTGGAAGGTTCTCTTTAAAATATAATATATTTTTACGACATTTTTATTTTAAATTTTTATTCTGGTAATAGGGCAGCACATTCAAAGAGCGGAAGGGTTATGGAGGTATTTACAGACCAGCCGGGCGTTCAGTTTTACACCGCTAATTTCATACCCGAGGACAACTCGCTGCCAGGAAAGGGAGGCTGCTTTTATAAGAAGCATGGAGGATTTTGCTTAGAGACGCAGAATTATCCAAACGCCGTAAACACAGTAAGAATAAATTATTAAATAAAATATCAGATGGTGTTTGAGACAGCCGAGAACTCTCTTTGCAGGAAAACTTTCCAGACTCGGTTCTTCTGCCTGGGCAAATTTATAAACACACCGCGCTTTACAAGTTTTCAGTTGATAAATGATTTATTATATTTTGCCATATCATGTAAAACTTGTGGTTAATATATTTTTATTTTCGTACAGTAATAAACGTATGCAATTTTGCGTTTAATTTTAAATTAATTAGCAATTTTTAATTTTATATGTGAATTTTACACAAACTAAAAATCTTTCTTTTTTATCACAATCAGGATGGTTGAAACCTGATCAATAGTAAATGAATTTTGTACACTTATGTGGTTCACTTGAGTGGTAAAGAAAGGAAAAGAGAATTTTTAACGAGCTTGCTTGAAAGTAGGCACGATGATGAGCTTTTCCTCTTTGACCACGGGAAAAAGAACGAAGGAGAAAAGAGAGGAGTCTGCTTAATATTTATGCGAAAATTTTATTGAATTTTTTGTGTCTCTCTCCGGCAATATTGGATCGCAATAAATTGATATTTATGACGGTCCGTCCATAGGCCATATTTCAGGCCGACCGAAAAAACTGTATAATGCTCTCGAGCACATTCAAAGAAGAGAGAAGGACTCTCTGGAATCATTATTGCCGGAAAGGGACCCGCGGCAAATTTATTATCAGAACATGAAGTGCAGTTATGACCAATCATATAAGTAGTCCGAGTGTGCGATATGAGAGAGCTTTAGATGGACGAGGGTGGGCGCGTCGGAATGAATGGCTTTTCGCCCTGGCTGCAATTTTATTTTTGTGCGTCTGGATGGGGAGGCAGCCACGGCACTTGCGTGCCAATTGCCCCTGAAATTTTTACCGGTACGTACTCGTTGCCTTTCTCCAAAGAGAGACACGAAGGGTAGGTACTGCATGCACTTGACCGTATCATTTATTATTTACCTCTATCTAGTGTATGTAAAAATTTCGAAGAGGGTAAATTTTGCTGCCTGCAATTGAAATTGTACTTTAAAAATATATGTAAAAAATCGTGATATTCTTGAGAATTAAATTTCATGGAGAATTTTATAAACTTAATGAATACATATTGAAATCAACACCTAATAAACTGAAATAATTAAAAAGATTAAGAAAATTTGCCATAAAAAAAACTTATCAGTGCCATTAATTTGTATTTTTTTTTTTTAAGTAGCGTAAATTTTTTGCTTTTATTTTCAAAATTTTATGAAAGTTTTTTTAATATTGAGATTTGATTGGAAACAAAACATCATAAATGCAGTTAAAACTTAAAGGTTCAAAGATTTTTCCATGCGCTTGCTCTTAAAAACTTTTTTGTTTTCCTTTCAAATAACAGTAAAAATTAACAAGAGCATGTTCGTTTGCTCTGGCGCTCAATAAAGTACGCTCAAAAGACGTCGAATGAAAATTACTTCTTAATAAGACGCACCCTTTGTCATTTAAAGGGCTAGAATTACAGTCATTAAATTCCCCTTTCTTGCAGCTCCACTGCATTTTTCGTATTAAAACTTAATAATTCAGTCACGCCGCGCCCACCGAGACAAAATGCACTTTCTCCCCCACCGTGTTTTCACTAATTCGGCTGAAAATTAAAAATTGACGCACTGGCGAGAGCGTCTGCGATGAGGAATTTTACGAGCATAGCTCACCTTCCGCGCAACTCGGCAAGTGGATAAAAGTCTTCGTGTCTATGAATATAAATTATGCACAAGCAGAGAGAGCGCGGCGTGTGTTTTCATTACAATTTTTGACACTCTGCGCGCCAAAATAAAGAACGTCTTGAGACTCGCGCGACGCGGCCCCTCAGCCTATTTTCACCCGGATAAATATATATCGTGCTCGGCGTGTAATCAGATTTTTCTCTTCTCACAAAAGATGAGATGGAGCGTGGAAGGGAAAAAGTAGCATAAGCTGCTCCTTTGTATGCTCGTGGCATGAGCAATTCACTCTGTGCAGAGGAAACATGGATGTGCGCCGAACTCGTTGGCAAAAACATTTTGCCTGCGGAATCTGGTTTAACTTCATATCAGTGCGCCAGTAAAATAAACAACGTCTGACCTGTTTCCTCTTTGTCGCAAAAAAAGAAGAAACAGAATTTGGTTTATGGACAACTTAGATTTCTAATTAAAAATTTTAAACTTTATTCAGAGTAATCATTTAGATTTCCATTATAAATATCAAAATATCGATATTTAACAAAGCAACTGACCTAAATGATCCTCAGGCTTCAAAAAATTTTTCACATTCCCTTTTTGAATACAAAAAAAAAATTACTTATTAAAATCACCAACCTATGGAGTAATGTGATTTTAATAGTTTCAATTATAAATAAATAATATAAAACAATAATTTATTTAATTAAATATTCAACAGTAAAAAAGAATAAATTATATTAAATGATGCAGGATCAATTTCAGGCCAACACATTTATTTTTGTATGCATTGATTTAGTAAATTTGCATTATATGTTAGTGTTGATTTAATTTTACAATATATAATTTAGCAGTTTAAAATAATTATCAATTTTTTCAAAACTTTTTCTGGCAAATAATTGTTTTTTAGAATGGCAAGATAAATTTTAGGAGCAAATTTTACAATTACACTAAAAAGTTCATTTTATCTTCTTTAAAATTAAATTATCTCATTTGACAATAAAAATTTCTTTAAAAAAAAGTTAATCATCTGCAAACCCTTAATGATATGACGCTGCAAGCAAATTTTCAAGAGCATCAAACAACAAACAAATATCCTTTCCTAGTAACAAAAATTATAAATGATATTTATCAAAACAAATATTTTTCTCCCACGTTTAAACTAATTATTGATACCTGTCAAATAATTGGCACTCCCTATACAGGTAAATTATAGGTTAGCGAAATATGAACTGTAGGATAACCTACGAAGCGTAAATCTTATCAACCAGAGAGGTAACCATTTGTTTTTAATTTTAAAAATCTTCTCTTGTTGAAAATAAAAGGATTTATAACGAGAGAGTATCAAAGGAAGCAATCAGACAAAATCAATTGAAACGATGCACATTTTGCGAACACAATCGACCTTCCCAATTGCACGTACGCACTCGGCCGTCTGCTGGTCTGCGCCCGACGCGGCTCCTGCAGCAAAGGGCAATTTCATCTGGGCTGACGTCTCCCTGGTCACCCATTCCGGCCCAACTATACGGCCTCCGCTTTTTTCCCGTGGAGCAATAATACACCCGTTCCAAGAAGCGTGGCGTACTCGCAGGAGTGCGACCACGTGGCCCGGAAAATATTTAAACTTCACCCTAAGGCGTTGTTCGGAGCAGACTGCCGCTTGATAACCGACTCAGGTGCTCACAATCAGATTTTAAACGGCCTGGCGCTCGCAAAAACTGCCAACGACCGGCGTAATGCCCACCAAACGGGAAAAGGAAAAAAACGTTGTGGCCAAAGTGAGTTACAAGAAATGCAATTTGGACACACTTTTTCTCCGGGTTTCGTGTGCCTTAATTTAAAATTACATCTATATATTGCGTTTCGCGTAAATTTCTTTTCTCACAATCAGAGGTGGCCTTGGACTGTTTTGTGGTGCAATTATTTTTGTAATTGCCCACAGAGATTTAGGTGAGGCTGCAAAATAAAAAAATTGCTGATAATATTATGCACTATATTTTTCTTATATTTCATATTTGTCTTTCAAAATATTTGATTGATCATTTTTTTTTTATGTTGCAGACATATTTAAATGCACTTGCGAAATTTTTTAAAGCTTTGATTGTGCTTGTCCATGTACATTTCACTTTCTCTTGGTGGCATTTTAAATTCTATGCATGATGTGCATTAATTTCAACTTACAATAGCACCCGTAGCATTATAAAGCTCTTTTGAATTATTGTATATCAAGTGCGCTCAGCTTTGTTATACAATTGAACTAATTGTGATATAATATGACCATTGTTCATTGCTCAAGAGCTTGCAGTTAGTAACTTATAGAGTGTTCAGACCTGTCTGGAATATAAGGGACTGATTTGTTAGTTATAAAAGAGTAAATCAGTAAATTGAACTTTTTAAATAAAAAAATAAATAAAAGTACATAAATTGCTCTAGAGAAGAAAAACGATTCATATACATATTATATAATATCAAAAGAGGGAAAAAAATTGTAAACGATTGAAGTATCAATATTTAAGAACAATTTTATGATGAAAAATTTCTTACAAATATTTTTTTTTTTACATTTTACAAAAAAAAATATATAATAATAATAAATTGCTTGCTTAAAATTGACTTCCAGTTTTTTCACTGAATTCATTTTTTATGTAAGATTGGGTTTCAATTAAATTAATTATTGCTTGGTGTTGAGAATCCTTGCTCATTTGATATCATTTAATATTATGTGACCAATGAAAATAAATTTTAATTCTCAAGGCCCTCTAAATAGAAGGCTCTGGAAGTGCAAAACACAGCGACTAATTACCCAACAATTACTGCACTGAGTAAGAGCCTAATAATCCCCCTCGGCAAATGAATAACTTAATGCAATGTTTCATAATGCTATCATGCTTCTAATCACTTCCTAGTGCCGTCTCGTTGCACGGCACGTGAGTTGTGCAAGAGCTCCCCGCTCAGGATTCCCGTCACACGCCAGCAGCGAGACACAAAATATTAAATGGATTGGTCATCGGTGTGCACTTTCAAATCACAACACAACTAGTTCTCCATGGATACACGGAAATCATATAATTTATTTACCAACTATCTCAGAGTATACATTGGATTTCGATGTTATAAGCAGAGAGAGCAAAAAGCGAGCCATGGTCGATTTTTGCAGTTCTGCTTTCTTGTCATGCTTTGCTGGTCGCAGTGAGAAAGTACCAAAAAAAGTGCAACCTTGAGGCGTTGTGTGCGTTTTTACCTCACAATTAAAAATTGCGCTTCTATCAAATCATTATATTACATATAAAACTATTATATAGGCATGAAAATGCATTAGGAGGTTTTTTGGAGCGTGGCGTCATTCACAAATTTCGTAAGTCAAATTATTCCTCCGGAGGTGGAGCGGGAGCCTGGGCCTTGGCATTGTTGGTCAGAAGGCGCTGGACGGCTTGCAACACCGAAATCGGGATCTAGAATTATCAAATTTTAATTATCTAGAATGTTGATATTACATAAAAAGTCATAATTTAAAGGAAAAAAGAAAGTTTTAACTTTAAAAAAAGTTAAATTACATTGAAAATGTCTTCAAAAAGAGTCGACTTTCCAGCGGCTGGTGCGCCACCACCCTCTTCCTAAAACAAATTAGCAAAAAATTGAGTTTCGCCGAGGGTTCCGAGTTGGAAGATACACGAGATGGGGGAAAACAATTAAAATTACCTCGTCCTGGGGCCTGGCGAGCGCCAAGGCGCACAAAACTGCCACCATCAGCAGAGCCAGCGACACTTTGCTCAGAGCCATTTTTGTTCTGCAACAAATTCAAGAAAAAGAGGCCAAGTTAGAAGATTTATCGATCAACACAACACCGCGGTGCTTTTCATTTTTCACAGCAATTTGCAGTAAATTTCGCGACACGACGATATTAACCCGATGGTTCGCTCTTTGGTGCACATGAGTTTGTAATGCACTCTCAGGGGCAGTGATAAAACATGCATGCTTTTTAAACATCAAAAGAAAAAAATTGTTCAATTTAAAATATCAAGAAAAGATTAAAAATAAAAAAATTATTTTCCTAAACAGATTGTGCTAGTAACTTATTTAATCAGGCTAGATTTGCTACTGACAATGAATTGATTCTTAATGTTTTTCATGTAAATAAAATGTAATTTAATCTAAGATTTCCTGGTTGGAAGGGATCCAACGGGAAATGCGGAAATTTCCACGACGAACAGTTTTTCTACCTCGATCTTTTTCACTGTCCTCTAAACGACATTCCCTCCACCTCACATCCCTATGAAGCGCGCAATTATTTTTTCCCAACCGCCAACATCAAATAAGAGCAAGGAGAGAATTGAAATGCACAAGAATAGAATAATTAATGGGTAGATGCTTCCTGATGTTATGGCGCTTTGCGTCATTGCCGATGGTTTTTCCGCTAGAAGAATCCGCCGGTATAAAAAATAGAATGCACCAGCATTCATTATGGATGCACGAATGGTTCGTATATTGCTTGGCGGAGATCACGGGTGTTTACATTGCTATTGTGCAGTTAGTTGGCGAGATGACTGAATAAATCGCATCTGCATTGCAAAATAAATCAGTGTGGCCTTAAGGTTGAATTGATAAAAAGTGTTTTCGCATGAGAGAATCATCAGAATAATCATGAAGTCTACAATATTTCCAGAATTAATATTTGTTGTGTCAAGAAGAAATAATAAAAATAGGAATTGCAGAGATTTTTTAATTATTTTCATATTTTTCCAGATATAGATTTATTTCTTCACCTGCATTTGACCATCATTTTTTTCAATAACCCTAATTTAATAATTATTTCAGCAACACTGTAACTGACTAACTGTTACCATTAAACCCTATTAAAATGTGACATAGCCATACAACAAGAACAAGTCAAAAGAGATGTAATTAAATTAATTTCAATTATATATTATGCACTAATAAGCAATTTTAACAGAATTTATATACATAAAAACATCATATTATTTAAATAAAAATCAATTTAAAAGTTAAATCAGCACAAAAAAACTCTAGAGATAGATATATTAATAAATTTAAATGAAAAAATAAAATAAATTTTATAAATAAATATTGTTTTTTGAAACTTATTTGAATAAATTATAATTTATAATAAATTAAAGTATAAATATATTATTTTATGTTTAACTTATGTAAACAAAAATTAAACTTACCAGTAGTTAGAGCGATGCGTATCGATTGAGAGGCAGAGCTGGAATAACCTGAATGAGCGGTGCGTCGCCTTTCTCAGGTGAAACAATCGCACCTGTGTCGGCTACAGCAGGCGGTGGGGATTCCACAGAGCTCGCCGTGATCAAGGCCGTCGGCGTCGCACGCTAATTTACCGTGGCTTCAGGAAAACGCGGCGTGTCGCAAAAACCTGAAAAGCGCGGCTCAAACAATTAAGTGAATCAGCTCAGCCCGGTCGTACGCAGAATCCGCACTTCTTGACAAAGGGAGACGAAGTAGTTAGCGTGAAGGTCCCAACCCGAAATTAACTTACTATTAAGAGAGGCATTGTCCTCGTTGCTTGCCGAAATTTTTCGCTCGTGTTGCTGGAATGCTTGCCATCAGATTGCGTTCTGTCTCATCTCCGTGGCAATTAAGTGAGTGCGAGAAACCACGGACCCGCGAATGTTGGCTGCCGAGAAACGCCTTAATGACGTGAGCTTGCCAACAGACACCACTATTGACGTCAAAATTTTCACACTTAAAGATCCTGATAATTTTTTATGCTAATCTTTACACAAAAATCCAATTAAATTCCACATTAACGATGTATTGGGAATTCCCAAAAGGAAGTTTTATATAATCTACATCGATTTAATTGATCGTAAATCGCAATAGCCACAAAATTTAAATTAAAAATAAGCTCATGAATCAAATTCAACAAAAATGCCCTAAGCTCTGGGATGGAAATTTATTGCAGCGAATTCCTCGAATGAGGCTGCAATAAAGCAAACAGCAATTAATTTTACTACCGCAGCAAAACGCTCTATCTTCTTATAGAAACCAACTTGCCATAAACCAGTGAGTAATTCACAAAAACAAGCTATTTTCTATTTAGAGCACTTTGATTATAAAAAAAACTATTTGATTATACTAAAATATCCAAGTTTTTTTTTAAAGAAATTAATAAATAATAATTGGAAAATGTTATTTAGAATTTGTCCTCATTTGATCGAAGGAATATGATTTTATTTCCATAATGATACTCATTATCAAAACTTTCAACTTTCTTTCAATTTTTTTTTTTTTTTTTTTTATTTTTTTATTCGTTTTAAAGCTATATAGAAAAATATTTCAAACCATTTAAATATATTGTAACGATGAAGTGAGAAAAATACACTATCTTGTTTGTTTTATACAAACGAATGTAATGCAAATAAGATTTTCAATTTGAAGAGAACCACGGACAAAAGCCTGACAAGTCTCTTCTTTTACGGCTTTACCCTAGTGCGCTGCATTTAATCCAGGGCCGGATTTGCGCGAGTTTTTCACTCTTCATTCCAAGGACCCGCTTATGTTGTTGTTGTCGTCGTGTGACGAGTGTGCGTTTTAAATGAGATTTGCCCGCGGAGGGTGCCTTGAAGAGGACCGAGCAGCGCATTCTGCTGATAAAGAGCTCTCAAGCCGCGGCAACTGGGGCCCGTAAAGTGAAACCAAAACGCGTTCCTTGACTTTGAATGTGACGCGACGCATTAAAACGCCGAGCACCAGCTAATTCCGATTTATATGCACGGTTGTCACAAAACATTAAGAGCAACTCACGGAAAGGCCGGCCCTGGTTTTTGCCGCCTCGCTGCCGCATTTTCTTAAGGATCTTAAATTTAATGCTTTCCACCAAGAAATTCGGAGTATATGCCACTTTATTTTCGCATCCTGAATTAGACTCCCTTCCAAATAATAAATTTGTCAGACTTTTTAAACGGAAAATGTTCTTCACCTTTTTTTTTCTCGCAAAAGTTGGTTCATTTCATCCGCGGCATAATTTGTTTTAATTTTAATCTTATAATATTTAGATTTTTTAATTCACTAGAATAAGAAATTCCATTTATTTTATTACACAACAAGTTTCATTTTGAAAAAAAAATACAAGTACGCAATACAAAATTAAAATTTAGTGGTTCTAGTTTGCATTTGCATATTCACATTAAAATTGATTCTCAATGACTGATCGATAAAAAAAATGTTAGAATCAAGATACTTTAAATTGCATATATTTAAATGGTAATTAACTTTTACGAAAAATATTGGAATATTTATGAAATTCAAACTAAGTATTATTGAGAATTTTAATTGCTTCTCTAAAATTTTCATCATGCTAATCAAAAAGCAAAATGCACAGAAAATTTTGTTTTTATGCAAAAAAAAGAGAAGTAAAAAAAACCAGCATGCAAAAATTTTCAGCTATATCATTAACCTGCGTAATTAAATTTGCTTTCGAAATTCATCAAAGGAAAAATGAGACTGTTAAGCAGCTCTTTCGAAATTTACATAATGTCTTTGTTTGCATCGTCCTTGAGCAGGATTGAATGAAGTCTGCGCGTATTTTTATTACAACGTCTGAGGAAAAACATTTGCTATTATTGCTGCAAAGAATTGCTCATTTCGTGCAGACAGACTCATGCCTAATTAATCAGAGGAGCCAATAAAAACTTCCGTCTCGTCATTAGGAGAAACAGCATAAAAATAAAGCCCGCTCATAAAAGCGATCAAAATAAAAGTCACCGAAGCGAGCGCGAGCTCGTTCGTTCATTCGCCAGCCATCCATCGAAATAAAAAAATGAGCGCGAGCGATCGTCGCCCGCATCAGCTGTAAGAGAAGTAAAGCGACTTTCGCCAGGTCTTCCTTTGGGGACACGCATCACGTCAACGTGTTAGCCAATTTTAGAGCCATCGAGCAGCACGTGAGTCTTAAATCAATTATTCGTCGAGTCCGCACGCGACACCAGATCGCAAGGTGTGTTGAAGGCTGCCCCCCTGAGGGTTGTCCAAGATCCGTAAGTCTCTTCCACCCGCTGCCTGTCTTGCATTCAAAGGCGCCGAACACAATAAAATTGCAGTTCAGGCTACTTTTATTGTTGACACTAAAATATCCAATATCGCATAGTACCATACGCTGGTCACTAAATGTTTGAGTGCGACCGGGAATAAAAAAACAAATGCAAGAGTGAAAGTCAAGGCAAGATGTTGAGTCTGACGCCTGCCTGACTTGCTGTAACTGACGTCTTCCTCTACAGATTATCAGGGAACCTTGAATACTCTTAATAATGTTGTACAACAACTAAAAAAATAGTATATTTCTGCTTAAAAACATATTTTTATTTTTATTTATTAAATTAAATCACTTATTTGTGTCATTGAGTATTATCTAAAATAATTAATTTAATTTTTGTAATATGATTTTTTTAATGCTAATGCTATTTTTTTTATTTTATATTGCGGAAATATAAGTTTTCATTAAAAACAAGTTTATTTCACAAAAATTAAAAAAAAAAGATATTTATAAATATAGCACAATGAAGGACGTTGTACATTGTTTTTAGTAGTTTAAATAAACAGTAAACTTTCATACCGCCCTTAGAGGATATGATAATTCTTGATTATTGCAATATGTGCTATTCACAAGTTTGCTAAGTGTTGGTATATGCATACATGAAATTTTATTAAAAGATAAACATGATAACACATAATACTAATCATGAAATTATTTTTGTGTTTTTTTTTTTATGTAGAAAAATTTTGACCCGACTTAAGTAAGTAATTTAATATAAGTTTAAAATATTCATCTCCTTAAACTTTCAGAACATTAATCCAGAAATAGCTGATTTAGCTCTTATGGAATTAAAATTTTGCAATTTATTTTTTATTTTTCGATGGTTTCATTATATTTTACGCAAATATGTATCAGAATTTTGTTTTACATAGTGAATCAGCGAGAATTAGTATTTTTATTTTTACTGTAGCATATGATCAAAATTAAAATCGTCCTCTTTGCAAGTTAAAGAAAAAAACTATCCGATTCTGAGGCACACTCTTTACCTCCTAAAAGGTAAATGGCACTAACTCTCTCCGGCTCGTGAGCCATGTGTGTGCAAAAAGCAAACGTCGTCGTTTAAAAGGAGCAAAGAAGGAATTCGTGCGCACCCCGGCTCGAATCAAATTTATTCTTGTGTGTACTTAGCCGGCGCTTCTCTCTCACTCAACTCATTCTTGCTCGCTCACATTCTCGCATGCAGAAGAGGTGCGTGCAATTTAATTAAATTTGCGAATCTGCGGCCCCACACATTGTGAAGCCAAGAACGCTTCTTCTACCACGCTTTGATAAACGCACAAAACCTCGAGCGAAAGGTGGATCTTGTGTCAACAGATGTAAATTGAGCTCTATATCCAACACCCAATTATCACTCTATTGCGCTGCTGCTTCGATAACTAGAATTAAATTTACAGTTTAAAGGAATTTTATATTTTTCTGCACTGTAATTGCTCAACAAAATGCAGCAACTAGAAAAAGGGCAATGTGCTGCAATGTGTTCCCTCTTGCGTTTCTTTGACTCGGCTTCAAAGGAGATTCTCCTCGATGTTATGCAACCGGAGCAACACAGATGTCGTGCAAGGTGCATAGCAATAAGATATTGCTTCAAAAAATTTGAAAAAAAAAACTATTGCACAGAAAGCTTTAAACATTAGTACCCTAAAAATGATTTTTTACGCATCCTTTTTAGTGCCACATGAATATGTTAAATGTAAAGCTTAAAAATTTTAAATAAGCATTTTCAGTCTACACATTTTACAACCGTTTTGGAAGGTTTGCAAATAATTTTGTTATACACCTTGATTATGGCAGAAATTGCTTTTAAATTAAATTTAGCAAAAATTATTGATGGATTGCAAATATTATTTTGGTTCGCAGAACTTGTTAATCGGTTTACTACTCATAATTAGTGTTTCTGGTTTAATGAGGTTTAAATATTGATTTTGAACGATAAACTTCACAGTCTCAAACAAAACTGATATAAAATAAAAATAATATTCAGTGAAACTAAATGTCAAACCATTCGGAAACTTCAATACAATTTAAATTATATTTTATTGATAATTAATAGAAAATACCATTTCAAAGTGATATGAAAATTCTGGCAATAAGTTTTACAGACAAAAATGTGGCACCGAAACAACAATCCTTTTCACGGTGCAAACCAACTCCTGCGCGAATTTATGCAAATGATTGACATGTTTTGCAGAGTGAACGGTGCGGCAGTGGCTTTGGCGGCGCCATTTATAACAATTACGCCACGCTTAACTTATTTTCATTCGTCTCGGCGGAGGTTCGCGGGGGCCGCTTTCCCGCCACCATCATCATTCATCATGCAGGGCAAAATAGTTCCCGACTCTCAGGCAGTCGTATTATATTGGCCGCATAATCAATATTGATTCGGCGCCCGCAAAAACGAAAGTCAACATGTGTGTGTTTGTGAAAATACAACAAAGTATGGTCGGGGCCCACACCACACCGTCGCCGACCAAAGCCATCAAGAGAGAGTGAGTGAATAACAGCACGGCAAACATTTGGTGTGGGCGAGTGGGCCGGTACGTGATCTATTAATATTCATGAAACTTCAAATCACCAAAATAAGTTTAATTTCGCTTCTTCAAATTAGGCAATATGAAGTATGTTCGTGCTCAATTATAATTTTTAGCACGTTTATTAAAATCTTTGACCTTTTTGAACAAGAAAACGTTGACAAGTGATGTGTTGTCTGTTACTTCATAATTTAATAAAACAATTGATGATTTGATTTTGCCTAGAGGCAGAACGATATTAAATTAAAATAAAGTTTGATAAACTTTGAAATAAAATTTGTATGCTCGGCCACGCCATAGCCATGCCATGGCCACGGAATAGCCTCGGGCGGCCGCGATCGACCTCGGGCGGCCGCGATCGACCTCGGGCGGCCGCGATCGACCTCGGGCGGCCGCGATCGACCTCGGGCGGCCGCGATCGACCTCGGGCGGCCGATATCGACCTCGTCATAGCCATGCCATGGCCACGACATAGCCATGCCATGGCCACGCCATAGCCATGCCATGGCCACGGAATAGCCTCGGGCGGCCGCGATCGACCTCGGGCGGCCGCGATCGACCTCGGGCGGCCGCGATCGACCTCGGGCGGCCGCGATCGACCTCGGGCGGCCGCGATCGACCTCGGGCGGCCGCGATCGACCTCGGGCGGCCGCGATCGACCTCGGGCGGCCGCGATCGACCTCGGGCGGCCGATATCGACCTCGTCATAGCCATGCCATGGCCACGACATAGCCATGCCATGGCCACGCCATAGCCATGCAATGGCCACGGAATAGCCTCGGGCGGCCGCGATCGACCTCGGGCGGCCGCGATCGACCTCGGGCGGCCGCGATCGACCTCGGGCGGCCGCGATCGACCTCGGGCGGCCGCGATCGACCTCGGGCGGCCGCGATCGACCTCGGGCGGCCGATATCGACCTCGTCATAGCCATGCCATGGCCACGACATAGCCATGCCATGGCCACGCCATAGCCATGCAATGGCCACGGAATAGCCTCGGGCGGCCGCGATCGACCTCGGGCGGCCGCGATCGACCTCGGGCGGCCGCGATCGACCTCGGGCGGCCGCGATCGACCTCGGGCGGCCGCGATCGACCTCGGGCGGCCGCGATCGACCTCGGGCGGCCGCGATCGACCTCGGGCGGCCGCGATCGACCTCGGGCGGCCGCGATCGACCTCGGGCGGCCGCGATCGACCTCGGGCGGCCGCGATCGACCTCGGGCGGCCGATATCGACCTCGTCATAGCCATGCCATTGCCACGACATAGCCATGCCATGGCCACGCCATAGCCATGCCATGGCCACGGAATAGCCTCGGGCGGCCGCGATCGACCTCGGGCGGCCGCGATCGACCTCGGGCGGCCGCGATCGACCACGCCATAGCTACGCCATGGCCACGCCATGGCCATGCCATAGCCATGCCATGGCCTTCTGACTGGGTTTTACACACATCAAAATTTAAGAGATTTAAATTTTACAAAAAAATTTATATTATGCGCCAGAACAATAAAATTTGAAAAAAAAAATATACCGGTTAGTTGGAATAATTAAATTCGTGAACTACACTAAGAATCCAACTTTTAACGTGTATAATGCTGTCAAGTTTGAAATTTAATTTTTTCCACAGGACAATTAAATGACATTGCATAATTTACAGGCGCTAGGAAATATTAATAAACTGTTCTTTCTCAGTACTTTTCGACTTAACAAAGTAAATCTATACCATACTTACAAAATTTTGACAATTAGCTGCTACATTTTGCAGCAGCTAAAGCATCCAAAACATTTTGAGATCCGCAAAAGCAGCACCTGTGCTTCCTGTTTCACATTCACACAAACTTTGCTGCTCAACTCGCAGCGGCCCTCTCGCCTGCTGATGATATAATCATGCACATGAGTGTGTTCACTTGGTTGTTTGTGCAGATATAACTGGTGAACAAACACAAACACACTCGCTCATCCCGAACACACACATATATGCAGCCATCAAGACATGAGCTTTTGCATAACCTTCGGGGGACAGCCTCCATCCGCAGCGAGAAATTGTTTTAATAATAATTATGCGCCTGCTGGAAGTTTCAGCTACTCTGACATTTCAAACAGAGAGCAGGGGTGGCGAACGCTCAGAGAATTACTGGGGCAGCCTGTGAAATTTTTGAGCGCCTTAGTGACAACTGCCTACGCTGTGCTCATTTAATTATGATAATTTAATTGGAACTCCCTTTTTCAGAAGAATCAGTCGTCGCTTCCTCAGAGATTTAAAACAGAAAGAAGGGACAAAGCACGAAGTATTTTATAGTTTTTATTAGTAAAAAGTTAATTAAAATCAAGTTTTTATAGAGATTATAGAGAATTTTATTAATGTTTTCCACTTATTATATCAATTAATTTTTAAACTGCTTTTTTTCATCATACATTGAATTTATTAATGTTTTTATCAGAGTGCAAGTGCCACTCTAATTAAAAATGAGGATTATTGTACAATTAATTAATTTTAGTGTATACTAGGGAGAACAATACAGATTAAATTAAAAATTATATCATATAACAACAATAAAAAATTACCAACAGATAATACAAGTTTTGAAGGTGCATGCACAGATGTTAAAGAACAAGAGCAAATTTGTACTAATGGAAATCAATTCTTAGCTATAAGCGAGATTCAGTTACAAAACAGTGCTCAGGCACACATGTGCTGAAGGGTTGCGCAAAGGGTTAGAATTCGCACACTTAGAGAGCGCTAAGAACCCGGTCGAAGCGGCATTAGCCGGTGCAAAAGTGTGTTTGGAACGAGAGTGTCGGGCGTCAGAAACTCGGCCCGAAGAAGATTAAAGTGTAATCAGCGTGTTTTCAACAGCAATAGCCAAGTGCATAACGTTTCCTCTCGGCAACTTTTAATACCCCCCGCCCTCTCTCTCTCATCAGACTTTGCGACCGGCTTAAGTCTCGCCCTCCGAGGAAATGATCGAAAATATCTCCAAAGTTTCTCGCATTCGGCGGCAGATTGGATAAATTATGCACGAGATCAAAAACACGCGCGCCATATTAGTAATTTAGCAGCACTGATCAAAGCAAAACCAGAGGGAAATGAAAATAATGCTCCAAATTGCACCTCGACGGTGTTAAATTACCAATGTGCGTGCACTTGAGGCATTTAAAAGGATAATTAATTCTCTCGCACCCCGCGGTGGCGTCAAAAAGCAAAACGCGCACGTGGCTCTGCGTTTTATTTTCCGCGTGTTGTTTGTGTTTGTGCGCGGCAGACTTTTAATGCTTTTCTCTGTTTGCTGCTGTCCATTTTTTCCGCTGGCCACTCCGTTGGTCATTAAATTAATACAACACGAAGTGTCAAAAATGGAATTATTACATGTTTTCAGAGCAAACGCACGGGAGCACAGAGTGATTTATGCTCAACATCTGCAACGGGAAAGGCATTTTGATTTTATTTCAAATTTATACTACCTGAACATATTTGCCGTGCACGATGCATACGCGATAAGACTAATTACGTAACTCTTTTCACCAAAATTCTGCGAAACAGGGAGATAAGCCTTAAATTACCAATGGAGTGTATGCAACCTGTGGTACAGCACCGTCGAGTGTGAGGCCTATATTAATGTTATTTAGCAATTATTATACATATATTATATTATATTATTATATTTCATTTTAGCTATATTTCATTGGGTTGAAATTTTAAATCCTAGTCATCAACGAAACTGTAAAAATCATAATGATGTATTATACATTATTATATAGACGATACGATAATGCTTTTGTCGTTCCTCAATTTACTCAATCCATTTTTTTTAGCGATCATGGACTAAAAAGACCACCACACTAACTTTAGTTTTGAAAAATTTAATAAACCTAAATATGAAAGAGCATGCTTTTGTCGTTCCTAAATTTAGCTATTCCATTTTTTAGAGGAAGCAGATCTAAAAAATTTAATTTTATCTAATAAAAATAAGCTTTTAATTTTTAAAACATTTGTATTTTTGAAACTAAAATAATCATTGCAAACAAAATCCTGTACTAAAAGAAAAAATTTGTACTCACACAGACGAGAGGTGCTTCAGTCCTTTCTACTGGCAACGTTTGGTGGCGACAGCAGACGGTATACGAGGAGAGATGCATTAGCGATTCCAGCGAACGTACACGTTGATATAGACCTGCACTCTTCTAACTAAGTTAGATATATATTATTTATGACATGCATAGAATATGATCACAAAACGTTTTGGTTTTAAATATAAAAAATTGACTGTTTGTGGCTACAGAAAGTGATTAACATTTAATTGTTTTTCATTTGCGTTGAAAAATTGATTTACAAAAATTACATAAAAAGAAACGCTTGCAAGTAAAAAATAACCATGATGATACAGATTACTGTGGTCTTTTATTAGACACTCTCTCTCCGCGTTTATTTAGTTCCAATATAGTCGCACAATAGTCTTGACGCGATGGCGCATAGTGAGAGAAAAAATAACTCGACTTTTGCCTTCGCACCTATCAATTAAAAATATCTTCTCGTCTCGTGAATGCCACTAGACTCTCGCGGCGAATTTCACGAGAGGCGCCTTTCAGCGGCAGCCAACACACTTACGACATACCTACCTGATACTTTGTATTATTTAACTTTGGGAATGCTCCTCCACAGCAATTTAATAGCATGACACGGACACTTTTGCCTTCTTCAAGATACCTATACCCTCAAAGCCTCTTATCAAGTGGGCATTTCTTTGAAATCGCCTTGTATCACTTCCATTCACTCACTTTATTTACCTCCAAAATCTGAGCCATGACTCGATGTTCTTGAGATGGCGCGAAAATAAAAGTGCTCTCTTTACTCTTTGATTAAAAAAAGAAATTAGCTCTATCTTCTTTAGCTGGATTTTGAGAGCGCGGTCGGGAAATAATTCACTGGCGGTCAACAGCAGGTGTTCAATTTGGATGTAAATTCACAAGGGCTTTGTTCTCGTACGATTTCTCGTTCGGCGAGCGGTTGAAAATTAATTCCACCCAGGATTTATCTGGCACACATCAAGAGGCGACGGTGGTTGGAATAAATCTCGAATCAAATCTGCGCCCCAGGTTGTATGTTTGCGTGCGCTCGCCACATTTATGCACACGGCGAGGATTTGAATGAATGGGATTCTGTGGAAAGTTTCCTCTTTCAACAATGTTAACATGATCTCTGCAATATAGGAAACAATGAAATCACTAATCTGCTGACATGCTTAAATAATTAAATGCTGTTTTTCCTTCTTTCTCTGGGAAATATAAATTTAAAAAAAAGGGGAGATTGTTTTTACATTAATATACATTCAAATTTGCGGCACAAGTTTTGTCTTGAAATATATACAATATTTTTTTCTCACTTATTAACTTATCCATTTTTATTAGTTATATTTAAATATAATAAATAACCTTTTTTTATTTAATTTAATCAATTAAAATGACGATATACAGGAATTTCTAAATGGAAGAATTTAAGGATCTGAATTATATCTGTTTCAAATCAGGTTTACTATTCATCAGGCATTCTCTGCCCAAATACATCATCCATTAATTCAATATTATAAATTACATTGGTTACAAGAGAGAGAGAAATTTCATAAAAAAATGCAAAGACAGAACATACAAAACAAACCCTATTATAACTTAATTGCAGGCAAAGGAGGAAAAAAATGTTTCCGCCTATTAAATGTTCATCAAATGGATTTGAGATAACAGCAGAAAAGCTCTCAATTCAGTAGCAGTTAGGTTTTTTCCCACAATGGAAGGAATTTTGGCACCTGCGTTCAGATCAAAGGAAAGGCCCGCGCGCGTGTTTAGGCCAAAAAACATTCAGGCGGGTCGAGCACTCGCCGAAAAAACGATTAAGAACAATAGAGGCGTAGGAATCAAAGAGACGCACGAGAAATCTCCAGCAGAGGAAACGCAATTACTTGCAATGCTCGGTCGCCAGATTAATGATATTAATTAGTTAATTAAAAGTCCCCCGGGATTCTGGGGCGAGGAAAAGTGCGTGGCGTCCCGCTGGGGCTCCGGCCAAGGTTGGGCACCCCGTCGCGAGGGTTATGATTGGAACAATCACACTCGCACACCAAATAACTCTTCGTCTCCGCTGCTCTCTTGCGGCCGCTCGGATTTCGGCATTTCTTTTCGCTGCTGCCCTTGCTGCGAAATTAGCATAAATATCACATCCATCGCAATTATGCTAATTTTTGCCACTTCAGAAGAAAATGAGGCTTCCTCATTCTTTATTATATACCACCAGCATGCCACCGTGATTTATTCAATTTTTGCTGAGATTTCGCTAAAGGGGATTCTACATATAAAAATGATACAAAAAATCAACGCAAAATATCTAACATAATTTTGTATCAAATATTTAGCTGTAAACTTCTGAATGAATCTTTTTAATTTTCAGATTATTCCAAAATATAGTATATCTCACATTGTTCCAATCCATTAGAAAGGAAAAAGCCGAATTCGTTTGTAGAAACACAATGAAAGCTCCATTCGAGCGAGTCGAATCAAGTCCCAGGAATGGTCGTTTCCATCACGGGCCTCCACGAAACAAGGCCGAAAAGAATCGTCGGCCTATAGAGCCCAACGTCAGAGTGCGTTTGTGCGCGAGCCAACACGCTGCGACCATTAGCTATTGAGAGAAAGACGAGATCAAAAATATTTCGTCCAAAAAGGAATGACATCCACTCACTCAGCTGTGAGTAGTCGATTTTTTCTCCGGCATCTCTTTTCTTCTTTCTCCTGGTGCCGAGTTTAATTAAGTCGAGAACAAAGGGGCGCATCTTTGGCAATGCGGGACCCTCTGGTTTGCTTCAGCATTGGATGTTCCCAGCGTTGACGATGAGAGCAGAGAAATCATAAAGAAAAACTTCGCCTTCACCTTTCTTCGGCGCGGATTATATATTTCACGTATTAAGTGAAATGAAAAGCGCCGCTGGAGTTCACAGAGTAAAGATTGCCAAAAAAGTTTTGTGCCGAGAATTATTTAACGTCAGATAAGGAAGAGCAAGTGAGTGTTGGGAACGAAATTTGCTCGCCTGAGATGGGACAAAAGCGCGCGAGACGAGAAAGACAACTCGGCGACCTATTAAATTTCGTGCTCCATATAAAGAGAATTATCATCTTTATGACTTTTGCAAACTCGAGTAAATTTGCAAATTACTTTCTGGTCTTGTCACGAAGCGCTGAATAGAAATTTAGGAACACCAAACAAGCACTTTTCTTCCATGAAGAGTAGAAAGTGATTTTCTAGGAATTGTACATTATAATTTTGATTTCAGAATATTATTGAGAAAGAAGAATTAAATTAAAATAGTGAAATATGTTTCTTAAAGATCGCAGAAATAGATTCAATATGTTGAAAATGCGTAATGAACATATTTTTTTTTTACACATAATATTTCATAAATTCAATCAATAATCAATTTTTAAAAATACTTTTATATTTTTCATAATCTAAAAAAAAATTACAATTATAAAACTGAGAAATTAATTTGAAAAAATTACAAGTTAAGCATAAGAAAATATGTCTTGTATTTTTTCAACCAGTTTTCCCAAACGTGCTGCTATTTTATAGCATTATACCTTCAAAAAGATACAGAGGTGCCTGAAACATGGAACGAAAAGAGCAAGCATAAGAATTAATTCGTGACAACGCACAAAGACCCGGGGAAAAAGAAAACACATCTCCAATAAATTCTATGAGAGGAAAAAGTAATTAGGAGTGTTTGGATTGAAATGCATAGCGTCCAGCGTGGCGCTGAATAGAAAATAATTCAACACACGCCGCGCGCGGTCGCCGGTGCCGGCTGGTGAGACTTGAAAAGTCACTGCATCGCGAGCACCATAGGTGGAAAGAAATAAGAAGGTTGTTATTTTATTGTGCTGTCAATCACAGAGCAGCGGATGAAAGGAAAAGATGCCTTTGCCTGGCTGGGGCTCTCGAGTCCGATTCACAAGTGGTGCCATTATTGCTTGGCACAGAGGAAAAAACAGAGCCGCCTCGCATGCACCAATGATATTTATTATTTTTTCATCGCTGGCCGTTTTGTTGTGTACTAAATTTTACTCTTCATATTCCGCGTGCGGCGCATTTGAGGCCAGAAAATTGTTGGCAGTGACTCGGCATGATTGGTTTGTGACTATTACTATCATTATTGGGTCTGGGTTATTCTACACTTATTGGTACACAAGTAATGATTTAGATTTTAGAGAAAGAAAACGAGCGTGTACAAGTCAAGGTTCGTTATTAAATTTATTTAGCTTTTGAAACATATTGATCATCAACACTGAGCCCCGTACATGTTTTGTGAGATAAAACGACATCCAAATGAATGGCACATGAATATACAGATCCTTTTGAACAATCAAGAGTTCAATTTCGGGGACTTAGTGGTGATCCACACATCTTTACGCTCTCCAGAATCCGAATTCGGAGCTCTAGCCATAAGAATAATGACTACAATTACAATTTTGCGTTATTTGAGAAAACTTCACTTGGGCATGGTACAGAATCTCTTGTGGTATTTGTGTTTTGAGTGAATTATTATTTACATATTTTTGCACAAAAATAAATAATTATAAAAAAAAAATCGAAAATCAGCACACAACATGCAATTTGATCCGGAAACCATTCAGTAGCAATAATTCTTTTGACGAAACACTAAATTATTATGTATGTGAGTTGTGAGAATTGAACAGCTTTGAGTTCTGAAACACCAAACGTAATTGTTAGCTCTTATTTGATACTTCAATCTCTCATCAGATTCTTACATCAAAATATTTACATGCATGACATGGACAAAAATTAGTAGCTGTTGATCAGAGAAAATTACAAAGTTCAGAAAAACTATCGGAGAAAACAAAACGGCAGGAATTGAATTGCTGGGTGCGCAGAATCAACAGCATACATTGCCACTTATCTCATTTTAAACGTTAAATTCACAGACAAGAATGGTACACAATGTATATTATGCATTTTAAATTAACTATAATTATAGTCGTCACCGAGTCCATTTCTCAGCACTTTCGAAAGAACCTAGCGCAAGTTACGCAGCGGCAGTTTGTGCGATTTTCAAAAAATCGGCGAAAAATGACTTTGCAATTAAAATTTACAAATCAACGTGTTTTGCTTGCTCTGATATGAGGTCAAAACCAAAAGTCAGAAAAGAAGGAGTTTGGTCAAAAACTGCCGCTAGGAAAGGGTCTGTCCGCGAACAAAAAGTCCACACTGCAGGATGAAGAGAAACAGGTGCATTCAAATTTCGCCTCACGAAACAGCACTCACTCCTTTTGAATCCCTTCGTAATTACACTTCTCGGTTTGTGGCGGGGCAAATGATGAGGATCGCGCTGCGGGAAGTACGACCGGAATATTGTGAGTTGGATGATGATTGCAGCTCGGATAGCCAGCGTCATGCGGCGTGATGATTTGATGAGAAGAGATAATGATGTCGTTTTTGCTTGAGTTAAAATTCTTTCCGTCGGCTGACTGGTTGCGGTGGGTGATTATGTTTGCCGGGCTGCGTGTGTGAGTGATTGGAAAAGAGCAGAGAAAGAGTGAGACTGGCTGCTTGCAAACGCTCGATCGGTGCGCCAAGGTGTTGCTGCGAAAACCGCCGGGCCCCATCTGCACCTGTAATTAGGAAAAAAACATTAGTTTTACAAGATCAAAAACAAAACATAGATAAAATAATATGCACTGAATTATTATCCAAATTTTTGCGCTTTCTGTTTTTTAATCCCAAAAAAACATTTAAAAAAAATTTAATGAATAGTTCTATTTGAAATTGTTTTATAGTTAAATATGAACCTCAAAATAAAAATCTTTTTTCCAAAATACTGACAAAAACTGATTGCTCCTTTTATATTCAACTTTATATGACTGTATAGTTATATTTTGTATACAAATGTATGAAAATAAATGTAACAATATAAGAAAGAACGGTATTAAATTTATTCCCTCTCACGTTTCATTTCTTATTTCCGTGTTTTTGCCTGACTTTGTGAGAATCTTTTTCAACATTTCCGCCGCAAAAAGAAACATTCCGTGGCACGCCATTTACTTTTATTTTCCTTCGTGCGATCCCGCGACTGTTGCGCGAAAGTGGCGAATAATATTTCCCGAAAAAGACGCTATGACAGGCCCGAGCGTGACCAAGAAGAAAAACATCTGGTGCTCGAGATCAAGCGTGAAATCTGCCAGGAAAAAATTGGCACGCTGAAATTCTTCTCGGAATGGAGCAAATCCCAAGGCCAGAAAAACAAACCGAGATGTGGCGACTTCTTGCAATTGTCACTTCGAGATCTTATCCAAATAAAAGAGCGGAGTCGAATGTATTATTTTGGCCACTCCGGGCGAGAGAAAGAGAGTGTGGAGGATGTGAATTTAAAAATTTTGATGTGTACAAGAATATTTATAGCGCGCGGCCATTAATCATGCAAATGACGTCTTCATATGTGTGGCTGCGGCGGCCGCATATTGGTTTACATCATTAAAAAAGGGCGTTGCGCGCGTTGTTTCCATCTTCTCTCTTTCCGAATGTATCGTTTTCGACGCGTAAAATGAAACCTCCCGGATGAGAGAGACGTAATAATAATGAAAATAATATTCTCCAAAATACACGCAGGACACAACACGCGAATATTTATATGAAAGAATATTTTAATAGAGACGTCTGCGCGCCGCGAAGAGAGAATAATTTATGATTAATATCGCACCTTCGTGGTGTGGAGGTCAGTCTACACAAAGTTGCAGGCGGCGATGAGAATCACCAGGATGGGCAGCAACAGCGCCGGGGTCACAGTCCTGTGGGGGCGGGATGGGGTGGAGGCCGAAGCCATTCCTTTGGTGCTCGCGTGAGGACCCGCTTCGCCCATGATGTCATTCATCGCGTCGTCCAGTAGACTCTCTGCAAGTCCAAAATATTTTTAGAATATAATCCTAAAAATCAATCTAAATAAATACATTATCAAGCATTTCAACATTTTTTATCTCTCTTGCATAAAAATAATTTGCGAAGTAACATAAAATTTTCTTTTTTTATAATAATAAGCATGCAAGCTGTGGTAGGACAAAGACATTGAAAGGCGAGAGCAAGGTGCGCAAATAATTCTTCCCAGTTTTAATAATAATTCGTATTTTCCTTTGTTCATCTGATGCGACCCTCGTCTCACAAGCACGTATATCACATTCTTATAAGCATATAATAAACTTACTCTTGTTTTTATTAAATTTCTAAAGTATATTTTAAGAACGACACGTATATGAAGAAAAAAAAACAAGCAGGGGTGGGTTTTGTATGCGGTGTGCATTACATAGATTCCGGACAAGAGGGTTTTTGGGGACGAACGTGACAAAGAGTGTGCATTTTGGTACTGACCGCTGGAGCCCCTGGTGTAGAACTTGTAGAGGTCGGACACCTCGTTCCAGCCGTACTTGTTCTTGGCCTGCACGACGGCCTCGTACGCGCCGCCGGGCTGCAGCGGCCGGATCACGTACGACGCTCTGTGCAGGTTGCCCTCGCCCACGTGGCCGATGGCCGCCGTCTTGGGGTTGGGCGCCAGAATCACGTCGTGCCACTTTCCGGCCATCGGGTGCGTCTCGTTCATGTGCACGCGTCTCCACACAAGTTTGACCTCGAGCAGCGGCGGCCAGCTGGTCACTTCCCAGCTCAGGTTGTAGTAGTCGCGACCTCGGCTGTACGCCTCGGACAAGAAGGTCACGGGACTTGGCCGCCCTGGTGGACACCACAGGGGTGCGTTAATTGGCGTTTGCGTCATTGTTTACATTGGAGGATACAGGGTGGAAAATATAGTGTTAGTGAAAGTTGAAGAAAGGAGGAAAGAAATAAAATAACAGCATTTTCAAAGCCAGAGTAGAAATTGTGCAAGCGTTAGATTGTTTACATTCACTTAATATGTACTCAACGTATACAAAATTTAAATGTTTGCAACAACATAAAAAAATTAGCATCATTTTTCATTGAATGACAGTTTTTGAAAATAAAGAACTATTTTCCAACAAATTTAATTTAATAATTGTTAACAAAGAGGCAAAGAGCGTCAATGATAAGATATTTCAGATTTCAGAATTAATCAAAAAGTAAACTTAGATCACTATTAATTAAAGTACTTTAAAATTATGTTTAAATGAGCACTACCATACATCTATATTTTTTGAGTAGTTAGAACCAGAATTAAATATCTAAATATTAAGTTTGATATTAATAAAAAAGATAACCCGTTACAATTATATTATTAATTATTTAAAAGTAAAAATTATAATAAAAAGTAAAAAAAAATAGCAAAACTGTAGTTTTTAAATCATGCTTTATAAGTATTTAAAATTATTATAATTTTAAAGAACCGCCTTAATAACACCACCAACAAAATGCTATAAAATTTCTAACTTTGACCATGCACTCTACAAAAAGTTCAGTCTGCACTTGTCGTCTAAATGTACATTAAAAAATCTAACACGAAATTTTTAGAGAATACACAGCGCACCAGTGTAATAAAAAGGTAGAACAACACGGCACCGCAGGAAACGACGTGCATTGTGCGCAAGTGTTTGCTTTATCTCATCGGCTATTTTCGTCGCTGCTCCCATAAAATCTCGTCCGCCGACAAATAATTGAATAATGCACGAAGCAAAAAAGCCAAAACACACACACCGTACACAGAGTTTGGAGTTTGAAGGTCGCATCGTTAATAAGTAAGAGCACCGCGGCTTTAACTATTGAATTATCCACCAAGCACCTGCATTAGGCCATTTTTGGCCAGTCCCACGACTCATCAATAAGCAAGAGAGAGAACCAAAAAACCAGGGGGTGAAAGAAGCTCTATTAAAAATGCATGCAAATAACCACCATAGCTCGTCGTGAACCAATCCGGAAAACGATTTTTACACACGAAAATTCTAATTCCTGCATTGCAAACCCATTCAATAATCAAAGTGGTAAAATTTTTAGAAAAATTAACTTTTGAAAAGAATAAAGAGATTTAATTAAAATTATGCCAGTATTGAACGAACTTGATTTAATTATGCTTTGGGTTTACAAGCAGGAAATAATAATTTTTTGCAAAAATTGCAAATTTTTACCTGAGAGTTCCATGTACTTCTTTGCCCTTCCGAGGCTGTTGTCGGCCACGCAGCTGTAGTTTCCGAAGTCGCTCTGCTGAACTTGGCGGATCGAGAGGGTGTGTTTGATGCCGTGGGTCTCCATGTGGCGGCGGTCATTTTCCTGCAGGGAGAACGACTCGTGGTGCCAGTTCACCTGCAACACGCAGTCAATCGCACGTTTAATTACAGTTACTCGGCGCACTCTAGTAGTAAAAAATAACATCTAATGGTCTTGTTTACCCACGCTGAAGAAGAATTTGTGGCACAAAGATGCCAACTGCGGGTGCGTGTTCTCCGAGAGAGAACGCACAGGGGTCTTTATTGTGTTGCCTTGGCACGCTACTTCCTCTGCGGGCATTCGGTTTTCATTGTTTTGCTCGGTTTATTGCGCAAATGAGCCCGATAAATTAGATACCCTCGGTGGCGAGGATCATCGTGATAAGCGGCGGGACATGAATGGAGCTTGTTTTGGTGGTTCGCGCGCGGCAGCTTTTGTGTGCATCTTCGAGTTAACTCCAATTGCACGAAAGAGCAAATGGACCGTTTTATCTATTTCGGAATGCGAAAGTAGCATTTATTCCTCTAGGTTTATACGAACTTGTCAGAAGATGGGAAATTACCGCTGAGAGGTGAAATAAATTCTCGTGATTAAAACTTTGTCTAGTCTGCAAGAATAATTCTCAGAGGGTAATGAATGTGGCACATCTCCTTTTCACCATCTCACCGCAACGGGGCGGCGCAATGCTGCATAAGAATAGCTGCATTGAGCAAATAGCAAGTTTTAATTCCATAACGTGTAACGCTCGCTTATCACATTTCCCGGTAAAGTAAGGTACAAAAAAGCAGAGCACCTGTTCAGCGCAGTGTGTGTTTAGTTTCGTTTTAAGTGCTCATTACCAGGTTGATTTATTCTTTGCCCGCGGTGCAATTAAAGTCTCTGAATGAATGGCTAGGTGATGCCGTATGTGAGTCGTGATTTGCCATAATGTGTTAAAATTTATGAACGTTAATAACATTTAAGTTGCGTAACTATAATTATCTTTGATAAATGTACGCTAAAAAATTATACGCAGAGAGAGAAAATGAAATAAAAATCTATTTTTTTCCTATATTAGATTATGTTTATAAATAAAAAATTCTTTATTAAAATAAAAATTAATCATAATGAGAATTAAAAATTAGAACTAATCAAAAGTTGACGATGAAATTTAAAATTAGTTTTGATTCCAAAAATATGACAATTATAAATTATCAAGCCAATCACAAAACAAAGATAAATAAATAAGACCGATCTTTTAACCAAATTTATGCAGAGCCTGGTCGTCTGAAGTGGAAATTCGCTGTCTGCTCGGCAATATTGAGCGGCCATCAGCGAGTGGCGTGAATTATTGCTCAGTTCGATACGCGCAATAAATCCCGCGAGTGAACGGTTCAGATTTACAGCGGCGCACATTTGCGATGCATCACCTTTGCCAATAAAAGTCTGGGAGCCCCGCGGCTCTCACTAATGTACAGGTACACGCGGTGGTAAAATCACATCTGCCTGCGTACCAGGGGTTGTTTCTCTATTACAACGTGTCGCTCGCTTGCTTATGTTCATGTTTCGTGTGTGCGCGCGCTGTATGTACAGTACCTCCTGGCCTCCCTCAGGGCTGCACAACTTGATGCTCATGAATTATCACCCAAGCGTTAATAACTATGATGTTCTACGTCGCTCTTGGCAGCCGATGAATGGTATCGCTTGCTGATTAAATTTTCATTACCAAATTAAATTGCCAAAATGTATATTAAAATTATTCTAAACCATCACAAAATTGTTTGATAAATCATTTAAATTTTTTTCTTTTCAAAATATTAGTGGGAAGAAACATGTTTTTTTTTTTTTTTTTTTTTTTTTTTTTTTTTTTTATAATAGAAAAAGGTTTATGTAAAATAATTTTCCACGGGATTTATCTGCATTAAATCAAGCTAATTAAGGGCTTCGGTGCCAAAGATCCCATTAACTCTGAGCGCCCCTAATTACTCGCCAGAAATTTAGCACTCTAAATTGCTGAAAATAAATTTTAACTTAATAATATAAGAAGGGGTGTCGTGCTGGAACTGACTTGTATTAATTCTTCAAGGGCCAAATACTTCTGGAACGACGCCCCTCTTTTCTGAAAAATAATAATTTCTCAAATCCTGATTTGCAACAGGAGGAAAACATCTGCGGCACTTTCCACTTTTCTCTCTGCAAATTGCCTCCTCGCGTGAGCCCCCTTTTGTCGTCGCGTTGCAACATACTATGCTCTTTCAGAATTACTTATGGCGAAGGCTTAACAAATAACTCGCCGGCCACTCCCTTTCTTCGCAACCCTCTTTCCTCTCTTGCAAGAAACTTTTCTTATATAGTTTTCCTCTTGTTAGAGACGTTCAAATTACATGAATATGCAACCCTCAGCACGTGCAACTCGACACTTTCTGCTGTTCCATTGCATTCGCACATAAATTTCAAGCAAAACTTTTGAATGATCATTCTGGCATTAAGAAATTTGGAAATTCAAAATTATTTGTAATAGCTCGAAACTTTCCTGGCGCTGTTCCGCTCACTTTAAATCCATTTCACTCTTTCTTTTCTCCTAATTGCAAATCGATTTAGATTCCGAGGACCTGCGGAGGCGAAAATAAATTATTTTGAAAACCCCCTCTCGGCAGATTTATCAGCTCGGTGTAATTGATGCGACCGTTCGGCCCTTTTTTCGACTCCCAGGATGAAAAACATCCATTAAACGTAATTACTTGTAATTCGCAGACAATGCGCCATAAATTCCCCTTTCCCGTCTGTGCTGTGTGAGAATTCGTACGAGGCGCCACCAAGCTCCCCGGGTCAGAAGCCTCCCACTTTTCCCGGCAGGGGCAGCCGTGTGCAGGGGTGTCGATTTTCCACCCCTCGACCGGCGCCTGCACAACAGCGACAACCGAAATCGCGGAACTTTGGATTCGGCAAAGGGGAAAGGCGCGCCGCACAAAGTGAAATAAAAAGAAAAGGCTTCGCCAGACATTTTTATGGCTGAGAGGGAGAGAGAAATGCGGAGGCGGCGGGTTGCATACTCGTAGGTGGTTGTCTAATTAATCGCTCAGGAAGGAAGAAAAACGTGTAGCGAGGGCGCAAAAAGGCGGACGAAACGTACAACCCTCTTTTCTCCTCGGGCCCGCAAAGTACATCTCCAGAGATTCATAATAATAAAAACAGAGCCTGTAAAAAAGCTTTACGGCTCCGAGAAAATCCTTTTGCGGCTGCACTTTTTGATACTGGACCACGGCTGCTGCTTTTTAAGCCAGCTAATGGTGTGCGATAAATCAGCGAGGATTAACGTGCGATTATTGTTTCATCCACCCAAAAGCGCTCCTTTTTGGCGCGTGACCTGAAGAGGGTAATTATTCTGCCACTCGACAGAGAGGAAGAGCGACTTGAGAAAATTATGCCCCAGTTTGTACATTTGTGTTCCGCAGGTTGCAAAACCTGTTTTGAAGTGCAAGGGATTTTCACAAGACAAATTTTTATATTTTTACATCCAACAAAAACTTTTTTGTGTTTTGAATGTTTTAAAATTTTAAGACGATTTTTTATATGAAAATTGAAAGCTGCTCTTTGCAATGAGAGAATATTCTATTGAATATCAAGAGTTTAATTGAAACAAAGAAATTAAAAGATTTCCAAACAAAAAACCTACAGTCGGCGAATTCCTTTTGAATGAATTCTTTTTATATTCGCTTTTCCTTGTCATTAGTGGATTGAGAGTATTTTTATCTTCAAAAGAATATCCAGAATTCCTTAGTGCACAGCAGCTTTTGAGCGACAAAAGCATAGGGATTTGGCCATTCGCAACCAGCCAAGTGCTCGTTCATTGATTCGATAATAATAATCCGGTGCTTTTTAATTCCCTTCGTCTAGAGTTCCAGCACAGTCACGGCTGCCGACCACCATTTCATTTCACTCCACCGTAGCCACAATCGGTGGTTGCTGAACGTCAAAGGCTCATGCAATTTTTTCATTAGCGCAAAAGACACAAAGGGCGAGCCGAAGTGTTCATTTTTTCAATCGCCAATATTATAATCCGACGGGCGGCGAATTCATTTCCATTTTCAGCTCTTTATTGATTTCATCGGTCTGACTGAATATGAAATTTGCAAGTCAAGCCTGGGGAGAAGACTTACCACTGCAGGAGGATCAGAGTGGACGATGCAGACCAATTGGGCTTCGAATCCTTCTCCGGAATGGACCCAGCTGCGTTCTACCTGGATCTCTGGCGGATCTGAAACGGAAAATTGAATTTCTTCAGAAAATGGAGAACAAGTATATGATTTTTTTTTAAACACACGCATATAAGAAGATTGCGATTCTAATTTCAGGAAATGAACCAACCACGCCTTTTGGAAATAGAGAGACGAAAAGAGCATGAAAAGCATTCCCCTTGGGTTGGCTTTTTAGCGGCATTCCGCCTAAAATTGTGCGTCCTCTTGGAACGCAAAGGAGCGAGAGTGAATGAAAAAGGCCTGGCGGTGCGCATCGCCGGAAATAGGTATGTTTGCTTTGTAAATGGATGCTCGGCGGCGCACTCTTATTTTGTATTTGCATGCAACCCTTTTCATTCCTTAATACGCAAAAAGTCTGCCGGCGCGCCCACTTTGAAAGCAGCTACTCAGAAGCTGCCAGAGAAAAGTCATTGTCGGCATTTTGTCAAAAAGGATGAAAAAAATTCACATCAAATAGGATGGAATTTTATGAAAACAACCAGAAAAAATGGCAATATTTAGGTTGATTTGTCTGCATAATTTCAAATCAGCTGGCTGGCAATTTTGCAGCTAAGCAGCGGAATAATTCAATAAATTTGTGCAAACCAAGCGCGTCGAATTGAATTTTTCGGAGACGAGAGAGAGAGAGCTCGGCTTAATTCACCCCCGCGTGGCACGGAAATTTAGCACGATAAATTCGCACCGGCGCGCTGCGAAATTGGCTACGGTGTAACAATTAAGTTTCATGCCAAGTCATATTTTAGTACAAAAGGTGTGCGCGTTGCGCGCTCGCACACAATAATAGGATGGGTAGGCCGTGTGCGTATGTGCCGCTTCGGTCGTTTCGTATAATGATACAGCTGAATAATATTTTGCGGAGTGCGGTTTGCGCCTCAGACGGGTCTAATTTTCAACACCGAGCCTGTCTAAAAATGGACGCCGCTTGCATGCTCACCTTACCGCTGACAATATTGCTCCTCGCTGTTCGGGGCAGTGTTAGAATTATAATTTTAGTCGCTTGAAAATTTTTACATGTTTGGAAAATATTATTAAAAAATTTGTTTATTTTTTATTCAAAATGACAAGAATCGATTCCCCGCCCCCTGGAGCTCAAGGTGAAATTTAATCCATCCTCGGCTTCCAGACAACTCAAAAGGTCGATTTTCTGAATTTTTATGACTCTTTTATAAGCATATTAGCTTCTGTAGAAATTTAGCAACTAATTTGCAAAAGCAATAGGTTTTATGTATTTTATTCAACAAGATAAATTTTTCATCCACTCCTCCAAATTAAATTTAGTGCTTAATTTTCTCAAAAATATGAATCCCGACATATTTTTTTAGCTTATTTACAATTTAAAATATTAAATAAATGGGAGACGATAAATGTTCTATTTTATTTATTTTAAAAGACACATTTTCTTTAACACTGTCCTGGTGCCCTTAAGAACAAGAGGCGTTCAAGCTGGCACGCTGCAGTGTGTGTCTGTGTGCATAGCGCACAATGGGAGACGAATATATGCAGGAATAAAGGACGGGATAATTACGCAGCACACACGCAGTAATAACCTTTTATTATTATTGCCCGAATGCCGAGTCATCTAATATTATATCAGCCGCGTTGGTCCAATTAAAATTTTATGTCTCAGGTGCTGCCGCTGCTTCTCTCCTTCAATTTGCTACTTTACGATTTGAGAGAGAAGCGCCGAGGGGCCGCCGCTGGGGATCAAAAAAGCAAATAACAGACACTCGAAAGATTTCGCCTCGCGATGATTTTGATTTTCTCTTTCACGGATCAATAGGGGTGCATTGGGAGAGCGCCTGATTGACGCCCCTCGAGGCGGTTTTTTCAAGTGCTCAGTCTTTTCAAAAACACTTCTTTCATGCCGACCGTGTTTGATGGTCTGTAGGCTGAAAACCGTCCGTGCGAGAGTGCGTGAGAAGATCTACCTGCATTCGATTCGCCACGCTTCCATTTTCAAAACAGTGACATTGGTAAAGCCCGGAGAGACAATTGCTCGTTAATTAAAGAAAATGAAAAGGGACAAATTAATCGCAGCAGCAGTTTCTTTTCACGCAGTGTGGCCTTGGAAATGGTAGCAATAAAAAAATTCTAGGTACGTTTTAATGAATTTTAATGCCTTTAAAGCCAAAAGATAAGGCCTTTTGTGGAGCTCAAAGTACTTTTTTATTCATCTTCTGAGGAAGTCACTCTCTTTGTGAAACGAAAAAGACACTTTTCCATATAAAATAATACTCCAACAATGCAATTTCGAAGACAAATTGCACATTTTGCAGGCATCGCATTTGCCTCCGTTCAAAATTGCACTTTGTGCATAGCGAAGGATACAAGAGAAGTGTGCAACTTAATTTGCATACATTGACCTGAATAACCGATGAGGAAATGAAGCGCAGCTGTATGGCACACACCGGCTAGAAAATTTCGCAAAGTGGATGAAAAGACCCGCCCTTGTATTTTTGCTGCCGCCGCCGCCTTTTTACTGCCTTAATTCGCCTTATGCATGTTTCACCTCGGCGTGCTTTCCATCATGCTAGTCAATTATGTATGCAGCCATTTCATCCACTTTTGCCCGTCATAAATTTTTAAACCAACCCTGGCAGATGCAAAAAATGAACATGTGGGCACGCAGCTTCCGTGCATGGGCACTTTCGTATTGACGTATTTTGAAAGGTTCCAAAAAATAAAAATAAAATAGAAATAAATAAAAAGTGTAGATAATTTCATATAAAACATGCCTAAACGTTGGTAAATTGCCTTGTGAAATAATAATAAAAATTTAAATTGTTAATAAGAATTTTTTTCAGGGCCGCAGATATTTAATTTTGTATGTATTTGAATTAATCTTGCTGCAATAATATGAGAAATCTTAATTAGGCAAGTGTATCCACTTGAGGGTTTGACAATGGGGTCGCGGTGTCGGAATTCCATGGCAAAAACTATCCTGGGACGCGGGGTCAGAAAGCAACAAAGACCTGGGATGAGATGAATACATTTGCGGGGACAGCCACGTGCATTGTGCGAAACGTTCTCTGTTTGTTTTCTGTCCGATGAGAGAAAGGCACTCTAGGGCCCAGCATATTTAATAACGCGTGTGCACGCGAGTGAGTTCAGACTCTATTCGGCTCCTTTTGTCTAATGGCGGCGAGACAAAGCGAGTGGAATTACCGCCGCCATTATCATTATTATTGTTGCCAAGAGCACACCGGCTAAGTTACCCCTTTCGGCTCGGGCGGAAAGGTGTTTATTTGCACAATTGCCGGGTGGGCAGGCGGACCGACGTTTTAAATTATCGCATTAACTGTCAAGGAAATACGCGCGGCGTCTAATCTAATTGGCCGGTGGAGCTGCAGTGCAAAATGTCATCTGAATAAGCAGTTTGCCAACAGAGACCAGCCAGCCTTGTTCGCTTCTCTCTCTCTATCTCGGCCTAATCCGATTTCGGACTTAAAACGCCGGTCGCGGGGAAATTCCCGGACCGCTTGTTTGCCAGCTCAGCTGCTCGTTTATTTTTTTCAAATGCGCGACGCGTTTCGTCCCTCTGATTGTGACAAAAAAAACTCCAATTAGCACGGAATTGCAGCAGTTTTTGCTCCGCCCTCTTGCGGCTGGGATTTTTTTTAATGCAAAAAGGGAGATAAATGGGAGAGCTAATTTTTGGTTTGCATGACACATCCATAACGTTAAAAGGCCTGACATAATTATTTTTATGCAAATATGGTGCCATATCTTTAAAGAATGTTTTAAAAATTAAAATTTACATTATTTTCTTTCATTTTTTTTTTTTTGTAATTATTTTGTCCACTTATTTTAAAATTATTTAAATAACAAATAAATAAATAAATAGACAATTTCACAAATTTGCTCATTTTAATCTGCATTATTTAGCAGCAATCAAAAACGCCATTAAATTTTTTCCCACTCATGATTCCCAGCCGATCATACAACGGATACTTAAATACTTGCGAATAATTTTTTTTTTATTATTTCAATAAATATTAGTTTTTTTTTTTAAATTTTGATTTTTCCACAGGCAACCACAGGCGAGGCGAAAATTTTGGTCGTTTTCTTATGAAAAAATGTCAAAATTTATGTGGTCATGAAACTCTTCTCAAACAAATGCCTCTAGGCGAAAAAAGCAAACACTGCGTTTTGCGTTGAATTTTTTACTGCAACAGAGTGCCCTTTGGCATCGGCGTCGGCGCTGATGGCGTTCCGAGTGTCACCATAAAAGTTGCGGCCTCGGTGCTGCGCCGCCCTGCTTGTTTTGCATGTCAAACAAATGACTGTGTTAATTACGCCAACTAAACCGAGCCAAATGGAGCAATAATAAATAAAAGCTGCGAGCGGCCGGGTGGTCGCCGAAGCCACCACCGACGCGGGGCAAACGTAAGCTCCAACTGATGACCCTGCTAATCCATTCATTTGGCCCGCCCTGGGGGTTAAGCGCTTAGTTTTTTACCGGAGGAACGCCAGCCTAAGCGGCAATGAATGTGCGGTCACAATCCAAACAAAGAACTTTTTGTTGGTTTGTACCGTGAAGAGGGAAATAACCCTGTATTATTTGTTTTTTCAATCAATTGACATTACAAATTACGGCGTGCTGACGAAATGTACAAATCAAATTATATAAATTATTAAGTGTCGTTTGTGTTTATTTTAAAAAGGATTCTTAAAAAAATAAAAAATAAAATCTTCATTGATCAAAAAGTTGAAAATAATTATAATTTTTACAATAATGAAGTTTGTGTTTTTATTCTTATAAAAATATCTATTAATAAATTGTAACTATGCTGAATGTTTTTCTGAGTGAAGAATTTTGCCACGACACGTCTTTTCTGTCAAATGTGGTATGTACGTACGAGTGTGTGCTCACTCAGCAAGAAATGGCACCGTATTTGTCACAGCGTTGCCTCCATTGTTCACCACTTTTGTTATTAGACTCTCTTTCTTAATTGCAATGCACCTGAGGTGCCGAGTAATTATGAAAAGTGCTGCGCGCAACGTTGGAAAAACCTTTTCTGTTATTTTGCCCTCAGACGGCAGTTTCCTTGCAACATCAACGTATGCTCCACTGGGTTTTAATTGTCCTTAAAAAAATATAGTTGAAAAGGTTAAAAGAATTTTGCCTTGTCACACCAACGGTTTTCCACGGTGAGTGAAATAGAGAATTAATTGTTTCACGCCCAAGTCACAAAAAGAAATAGTAGAATAAAACTTTAATTAGATGTGCAGTTTTATTCATGACGGCAAAATGTTTTGGTTGTAATGCAAAATTTTCCAAACGATACAACACCAGTAAAAATATCAAAACTAGAAATTAAAGATGAATAGATTGAAAAGTCTTTTAAAAATCCTCACCAGTTTATAAAAGGATTAAATTTTGAAAATAATTTATAAAAAATTCAACTTACAGAGAATGGTCAGGTTGATGTCAATGGTAGCCGGAGGCCCAACGCCGTTGTTTGCCGAGCACTGGTAGACGCCAGCTTGGTGTCTGTCCACTTGGTCCAGGGTCAAGGAAAATCCTTCAACCGTCTTTTCGCCTCCGAAAAGAGTGCCGCCCTGAAAGCAAACCAATTCCGACATGTTAATTAAAGCCACTACTTAAAGCTGCTTTTAAACGCACATTTGCTGTCAATAGCGTAATAGCTATTTCCAGACAAAAGCTGTTCTTGCTATTCTGAATTTCAACTGTGAATTCGCGTATGTGAAATTTGTCCAGACAGTCAACAAGTAAATATATTATTTGCCGTGCATATGCTGGTATCCTCACGGGCTCTCAGATAAGGCGCGCCCCCATGTGTATGCCGACTCGGCTATAGAGATGCACCACATAATAAACAGAGCCCAGCAGAGCAATGTGCAGCAAGAACTGTAATAATCATCAAAGCGATGGGGCTGAGCGCTATCCAGATGAAATATTGGAGCCGCCACTGCGGTGCTGACTTAAGGTCTGCACCCGGTGCTCAGTGCAACTGGTGTGGATCCGCGCAAGCTGAATAGTGCTAGGCAATGATGTTTTAGGAAAGTGTTACAATTTTTATTAGGACCTTGAGGATTATTTTAAAATAGCTCTGCCAGCTCTAAATAATTGCTTATGGGAGGGGGGGGGTGGAAGTTTTATTGTATATTGGTAAGAAATAATTAATATTATTTCAATACAAATGATTATTTTTAGTTAGGGGTTAATAATGGCATAACTAATATAGTGAATAAAATTATTTTTCTGTTGATCAAAGTTCAATTTTATAATGTAATTAGTTAATTTAAATTTTAATCACGCTGTTAATTAAGATTTTCAAAGGACTCTGAGCTTCAATTTATTCTAGTTAAATCCCTTTGCAATGATTGTAAATATAATTTCAACAATGTATTAATTAAAAAAAATTGAATACTGGAAAATAAATTATTTAATTTCAAATATTCTCATTTTTAAAATAAAACAAAATTTAAATGAAATTTTAAATAAAACAAAATTTAATTATATATTAATTTTAAAATAAAAATAAAACATTATTACTTGCTCATTTAATATTAATTTAGTTAAAATATGTTACATGCAATTAAATAAAATTTTTTTTAAATAAAAAATTCAAATACTGGAAGAATTTTAAGCGAATCCATTTTGTCTATTCAACACAACGTGAGCACCAGAAAGTGTGCACACACAGCGAGCGGTTCTCTTTCCCTCTGTGTTGAGTATGGATTCAAATGGTGAGCGGTGCATTAGGAGCGACGTAATGAAGACCGCCACTAATGCCCGTGCTGGCGTTTGTTTTATTTTGCCTGCAGAGCCATTGGATATATTATTTTGAATTTACACTGGAGCAATGCAAACACGTGCAGCAAAGTAGCCGGCAAATATAACTCTCTGCATGCAAACGAATAAATTCTGTCTGCTCTCTAGAACCCATTTCCGGAATTTCTATCTTTTCTGCCGACAGAGCGAGCCAATTATTATTCCAGCAACTTCGTTTTCCCAAAAACGGCGGCGCTCCAAATTTCCTGCCCTTGTATATTAATTCACCCGTGACGGCGCAAATAACGCAGTAACGATATCATCATTACTTCACAGTACTGCAAGCCGCGAGGACTATTGTTTGTTATATTTTTCCTTTGCATGGGAACCAGACATAAAGTGGGAAAAAGCCACATTTGCATAAGAGGAAATTTCAATAATAAAGACGTTAAGTGGAATTGTGTTTTAGTTAAAATATGCCAATGTGCCGCCCTTTTTACGGTGGCGGGTCTCTCTGGTGGTTTTGGAAGTGCTTCGCCCGAGTGTGTCACTCTCGACGCCCCGGCAAAACCATATTTCTGTCACTGCAGTGACATTGACTGGCACTTGGACATTTCCTACCTTTTTCGTCCAGGTGATTGTTGGTACGGGGTTGCCGGACGCCTTGCACTCTAGGGTCACCGAGCCGCCCTTGCGAACTGTCATGGATCCTGCTGAGGGTTGGCCGCGAATTGTGGGTGGGACTGAAACATATGAACACACAAATTTGTTAATTTCACAAGAATTTAACAACAGGAAGAAAAACGGAAGTGACATGCCCTTGAGCAACTTTATAAAAAATTAAATTTGGAAATTCACCCACAACTTCAAATAATAAACATGTAATGAAGCCCCTTATTTTGTGTTTGACATTGTGTTTTCCAGGGTTTAGCAAAAACAAGTTTGGAAACTCTTAATTAGAAGTGCCAATTAAGAAAACATAAATGGCGCTTCGCATTGTGTCTTAACTTTTTGCAAGTGAAAAAATGCAACGTAGTGTTCTTCGCAGAAAAGTTACTTAATTGTATTTGTGTGGAGACATTTAAAAATAGAGCAAAGCAAGTACTCCATCGATTTTGTTTTTTATCGCGGAAAAGAAGTTGTGAACGCACCAGAAGTTGCGCTGCCGTTGCCTTAGTGCAAGCAATTAAAGAAGCTGGAAGAGAGAGAACAGCAGGCAGAATAATGGCGAGAGGTTGTTACAATTTGAGATGTGAACGCAGCGCATACGTACACAATATAACTTTACTTTTCAAGTGCGCTCAAACAGTTTAAGAGTCCGTGAGTGACTGCACATTTTAACATCCGTGAATGAATGAATTTTTAAATTATTTTCAACAAACAATACTTCTTCCTCTCAAGAACTAGAATTTAAAATTCTTGCATTTTTCTTGAACAAAACAATTGATTATTACTTAATTGAAATATATTAATTGGATCGACAATTATTTTGGCATACATAATATTGTAGAGTAAAAACAGTAACAATAATTAATTATTTATTGTATTAAATTATTAAATAAAAATATAGTTGATTTTGGGCTTTTAAAAAGACCTCTGCAAGTTGCGAAAACTTTGCCGGTCATTTTTTTTCAAATATAATATTTTTAGTCATCATGGTGAGGTAAAGTAAAGAAATAAATATTAAATAATAATTCATTTAATAATTAAAATATGATTAAGAGATAAATGCTAAAGGCAAATTGTCATTTTTTTTAATTAACAGAATATTTGTTCGTTCAATAAAGTTGATTGCTGGGTGAAAGTTTGAAGTGACGGAATTTAACGCAAAATATCCAGCAGCAAACCCGAAATTTAATTAACGCCCCCTCTGCTATCAGGGCTGGTGCGCAAAGAGCAGCAGCAAAGCTTTTAAAATGTGCGCACGGCATGGTGGGCTGATCAATTGGTTTTCGCTTCATTACCCGCGGATTATTAATAATCCGCATAATTCGCCGCAGCGCTAATTTAAATAATTGCACGTCCTGCGGCTGAAATATTAACAAACGTGATTAGCCGTCGCGCATTATTGCTTCATTATTAATGGCGTGCCTCTTTCTCTTCGTCCTCAAGATTCCTTGCACCCTCGCGGGGGAACCCACGGAACATCTAACGAGATTTTAACTCGACTAGACCAAAAGCTTAAATATTAAGGCTGATAAAACAAAGTCTCATCTGCATTAAAGGATACGCGCGCCAAGAGCCCACTGCTCCGCTAGACTCACAAACGCACTTCTACATAGAATGCTCTCTTGCGAGCTTAGGCCTCTCTTCTACATACTTAAGCATTATTAGGGGTTGGAGGCGTCACATTCAAAAGTATAACACCCGGTGGAGCTCCTTTGTTTCCCTCACGCGAGAACAAGTGGCGTTGTTTAATTAGACCACACGCTAATGCAAAATTAAATTCATTCATCCGCCTAAGAATTCCAGGCAATCAAATGCTCAACATTTTGATTGTTCATATTAATTCGTATAATTAAGCTAAATGGTTAAAAATAAAAGCAATCAATTCGCAGGGACAGTTTTGAAGCCATAAAAAAGTTTGATTTTTGATTAATAATAGGAGTATCCATGTTAAAAGTGTCCCAAGCTACAGATTTACTTTGCACTAGGAACTAATTAATAAAATTACCAGTTCTTCCATTAGCAGTTGGTCAAAAATAAATTAAATATATTCAAATATTTTTTAGAAAATTCTTTTTCTTCTCATTTTTTGAGAACTTAAAATAGATTCAGAAAGAATTTGAAGCATAGGAAAAACTATTTTCCTCGTTTTATGAAATTAGATCAATCTGAAGAAAAAAAAAGGATTAGATGCATTATGTATTACATTTTTACTCTTAAATTTTAAATTGTACATACTTTCGAAGTGCAAACAGAAAATTTTGGGCAAAGAGCTCAAATAATCTCAAAGAGAAACACGCGTGCCAGAAATTTCTAGGCTCAAACAAAAGCAAAGTTTGCTCTCGTGTCCTGCTTTGCGAAGCACTGTGGGCTAATGACAGAAGACTGCGCGAGTCCCACCAGACGAGAAGCAACGCTGCGCGCCTTGTTGTAATAATCTTGGAAATTTTATAAGCTCGTGCTGCGCGGCAAGGCACAGATTACGCATGCAAAATAGAGTCTAGTCGACGGCAAAAGCGGGCAGACCGTGCCAACCCTGGAGGACCCGCCGCCGGCGCTTTTTGCGCCCAACTGCCGCCGAACAAAACCATCATTTTAAAATTTTAGTGCCGGGTCGTCAAGTTCCGTACGTTGGGGAGGAAAAATTATTGTTTAATTGGACGGCAAAAATAAAAGTTAAAAAGAGGAACAAGGAAAATTTGCAGCAGTGAACTTTTCATAGTGCTTGTCCCTTATATATCAATATCAATAATAATCATAAAATTAAAATTTTCCTTTGAATTATATTTTCAGTACTCATAAATCATGATTTATTTGATATTTTAACAATTGAGCTTTATGTAATTTATTTTTCAATAAATGCCGAAACTCTTTGAATGCTATTCGAATTATAGTAAAAGGAGGCAGAGAAAATTAGAAGTTATAATTGCAAATTATTAATTTCTCTCATTAAAAAAATAAAGTTCCCCTATATTATCAAAATTATAGTATTTTAAATTTTTATTAAGCACAACGATAATAATAATGTGCATACAAATTTTTGAGCTCCGAAATCTTTTTTATAATATTATCCCATTTTTTTCGTTTCTGTAACTTTGCACTGGATCAAATGAACTTTAAAATAGCCTAGTGACTAGTTAAATATGGCGTGTTTTTTTTTAATAATAGGGATTTCGTAATTTTAAAATTAAAAAACACTAGTTATTAACGCATAAAATTTTTTATGTGTTTTTTTTTATATAAATTAATAAAATTTGTCCACCCATTAATATGTTAGATTAATGTTAGAAGTTCGCATCTTTAAATAAAAAAGCTACAATTTTTCTTACATAATGATAAGTCCACTTTTAAGTGGATTAAGAAATGAAAACTTGAACGAGGTTCAAATTTCTTTTGCATTCAAGTGTGAGTTGATTTTCTGACAAAGATATAATAATTCTCCCCCTCAAGGGTCATGTTTTTAATAAGTGGCTCTCTCATGTGTAATAAAATATATAATAATAGCATAGATATGATCTGCTCAGCCTTCTTATAGTTTTATTCTATTACGCGAATGAGATTTTCTTTCACGGAGCTGCTTTTCATTCGAGTGAACGATCGTATATCACGCACCTACAAAAAGGGCGCTAGAAAAATAAAACCCGCCGCTTTCTGCATATATAGATCACGTGTTATAATAGCCGACGACGACGACGGAACTCTAAGCCTTATTAAACCCCGCGTCCGCCGCATAAATTATTTCAGCCAAAGACAAAAAGCACGATGGCATATCATAATACCGCGTGTGCGCCGCTCCATACCTGCTGCAGAGGACCGCGAAAGGTTTCAAATTAATTCCCGAATCTCGCCCTCCGATCAATTAGATTCTGCCGGAAAATTCATTAACGGTGTGTGCGCGCATTTATTTTGGGGCGCACGCCAGCCGCGGCACGCGCCCGCCGCAACTTGCTCACTTAAAATTGCTACTCGGTGGGAATTAATTATTGCGGGGGGTTGGAGATTATTTGTGAGGCACGCAATGCCAACCAGAGTCCACTGGGCATACACAAACCAACGCTTATCTCGCCTCAAGAAAATGTTGCCCATTGAATATAGTGGTGAAAGCACAAGCAAAATTTTTAAATATTTTAATATTGAAATTTAACATTTTTTCTTAGAGAAAAAAAATTAAGTTAAAATTTTCAAGATCAAAATTGCAAAATATTTCAAAAAATTTCTTATATAAATATTTTAAAAGTTAATTTTCTACAAACCACAAATAAATTTAAACCATGTTCAATGTACTGAGTATTGGTATTTGAAAGTTTCACGAATATTTTTCAGGAAAAAAAAGAGGAGTAAAAATATAAATTTCATTATGGAACGCAGAGAAATTATAAAGGCTCCACCAACAAAAATAATATTGGTACAGGACCACGGAGGCATGTTACATTTTGAGGAAAAGCAATTCACCCGTATATGTGCCCCAGAAATTCTTGCTTTTATGCAATTTCAAAAGTCCTTTGGCGGTGCGCGCTCGATTCACACACACAGAGGAGGACGCAGTGTGAAATTAAGTCAGCGCTTAATTAGAATTTATCGCCGAGTAAATCCTCATTTGCAATTCCTTGTTTGCTTTTCAGAACTGCCGTGCCGCAGATTCTTTCAAATAAAACTTGCTCTCTCGCACTTTCAAAAGGGTGCGAGGACAAAGTGGAGCGAAAAAATTTTGCGGTGTCAAGCGGGTGCGCTATATAAAAGTCGTCGGGCAAAACGCTCACAAACAGCACGACGCACGCACAAAACTGCCTCGTTTGTCTCAATTTATGCAAATGTAGCGGGAGGAAAATTTGCAATGCAATTAAAACAGGAAACCAAACGAAAGAGGCAACGTATTAAAAAAAATTATCACGTTGGTTAGGAATTTACGAGTTTAAAAAAACAATCATTCGCGTTTCACATTTCAACTTTGTTAGAAATTCAATCACATCAATATTACAATTTGTAAGAACAATGCAAATAATTTAACATAATAACCAGATTTCCACAAGAAAATTAAATTTTCACATTCCAGTGACCTGTATGATCTGCACCATACATAAATATGCTGTTAGTATTCAAAAATTGTCTTATTCCTAGCGACTATGTCAACAGCAATTAAAAAGTTTAAATAGAAAAAGTTTATATTATATTAAATTTAAAAATTTTTAAATTTTAAAAATATATTAGGGCAATAACAAATTTAAGATAAACGTTATTGTTTTATTACATATTTTTTTTGCTGTACTTAAAATAAATCAATTGCAAAAATTAATTTATGCATAATATAGCAATCATCAATAACAAGAGACCAAGGAAATAAAATTACAAATCCGATTGAGTAAATAGAATAGCTGCCAAACCGAAGTTTGATTGATGATCGTTGAGGGAGGAGTGCGCGGGGGTGAGTTTGTCGATTGCGGTTGTTTGTGTGAATTTTTCACTCGGCTGGCAGCAGCAGACGCACAAAAGGCATTAGCGTTAAATCTCTTAAGATATAAGCGGCGGGCCTTGCGTACATACCAGCAGCAGGAGCAGTTACTTAAATTATGCAAAGTGCCGCGCAATTCCCGGCGTTAGAGAGGTATTACAAAATAATAAATTCAACTCTCCCCCCGCAGACGGGGCGCGCGGCAACGCGTGATAAATATGCATTAGGTGGTGGAGCTGCAAAAATAAGATATCTCGGACCTCACTTTTTACGTTTCTCCCCCGCTAGGCCATATGTTTGCCGAGAGTAAGGTGCACGCGCGAAGATAAATTTGATTTTTCCGAGGGGCGCTTCACTTGTTTCGTGAGATATGTGTGTATTTCCTTGAGAGCAGAGCGTGTGTTTTCAAAGTCTTATATGGATCCTTTCACCCTCTAATGAAACGGGCTTGTTCATTACGAAATTTGAAATTCTAATTTTCAGAGCGGTTGATTAATTATCTCTTGTATAGTAAAAAACGAGAGCCACCCGGCACGTGGAAAATTTTAACTTATTTTTAATTAGAGTACTTGATATTGATTTTTTTTATCTTATGAAACACGTCAAGGTTCTTTTTGGTAGAATTTGAAGGTTGAAAAAATTATCTTGCAATTCATGCAAAGCCGTATTGCTGCAGATTTATCAAGCACTCGAATTTAGGAAAGTAAATCACAGTAAGTGTGTTCAAAACTCTTGGGATTTATTTGTTATTAGCATTAATTCAGCGTTGCAAATAAAGACACATGGCTTGGCAGAAATGATTTATGGCCTCAAAACGAACGGCGGCGAAGAGAATAAAAATAGATATAGAACTGCGAGTGCCATTAATTATGAAACGAACAGAAATGTCGTTCGGAAAGGAGAGAGAGAGAGAGAGAGCGGGCGCTTTTTGGAATTTTCAACACATTATGCCACGAGCAAAAATTTAGCGAGCGTGTCGCGTAAAAGTTTGAAAATAAATTTTATAGTAACGCAACGTATCGCAGTTAGGATATTTATTTTAGAGAGCAAGAGAGACCGCCGGCGCGAGATAGAAAATCTCCAGCGCGCGCCTGTTTTGTGATTGATGATGTGTAACGACGGTTGACATTCAGTCAACTCGGCTACTTCATACATATCGACCACGGTGAAGAGCAAAACCGCCGCGACGTAACAAAACAAACACTGCGTGCATTCCATATCGGAATTATGCTCGGCTTCTACCACGTCTCCATGCTGCGAATTTCTAATTTGGATAAAACGTTATAGACTCGCCGACCAAAGTGATTAGATTTTTTTTCCTTCATTTCAATAGTTCAAATCCATTATGAATTACTGATCAAATGGATCGATTCATGAGATTGAACGCACGTGCGCAACAAAGTTTTCAATTAAATAAATTTGACGTTTGGTTCATTTTTTTAAACTTTGAATCTCTGCAAACACAATTTATATATAATTATATTTTTTATTTTTACTTAGAGAACATTTATGTTCACAATTACAAACTTAAACCTCTACACTATTGAACTTGAGACTATGCGCAAGATGAAATACAAATAAATTAATTAAATTTAATAGAATATTTATAAATATCACATTTTATTTCTAATTAATATACATTTAATAAAACTACAAGTTTCAGAAAAGCGGTGGCAGTAAATAAAAATTTGGTCAATTTTTATTTTTTGTTTTATCATTGCAAGATCATAGTGAATAAAAACATGTCACCTTTTTTATATTAAATTAATAAATAATATTTCCAAGGATTTTACTTCACATAAGTCTAATTAGGGGAGCTTTCCTTTTCCACAATTTTATATTAATTAATTGTCAAATATGAAAATTGTGCAAAAAAGCAATTATGAATATTCACTCTTACGCTTACTTGTAAAATGTATAGGAGATACGGATGGACATTATGGTCTGAAAAGGAAACTTTCAACTCTCCCTATCTACCCACACAAAACACTACTTTTTCCATTTATATAATACAACAGAGATGTTAATACAAAATCTGCTGGTGGTGGGAAAAAAGCAAGTACTCTCGGCTTGTCCATCAAAAGCCTAGGTACGCATTATTCATTAAACCTCTTATACATTACGAGGTGGGCATTAAATATTTCCCCTTGTCTGACTGCATAAAGGCAATCTGGCCAAAAAGCTAAGCCGGCGAGTGGCTTTTCTTTTTCATCCAAGCCCCGTGGGCTTTGCCAAAACCGAGAGCGAGATGGTCGCCCACCATATTGCCTCGAAACGCTCCGTGAGCAGATTGTTTCTCGAACCGCAGCCGAAATGGCAGTTAATCCTAATTGCTGCCAGTGAAATCTCGTCTCCGATGCCGGGCGCAGTCCTAATGACAATACCCGCAATATAGGTACACCCTCGACGCAATTATGAAATTGTACTCGCCACAATAAGGGGATTAAGTTCCGCATGTATTGTTTCGCCCAAAGCTGCTTTGGTGCTGGATTCGAATTTCACGCGTTGACTCCAAGAAGGAGGGATGAAGTGGTCAAATTATTTGCATTCCATGTTCGCCAAGAGAAAGAGGTTTTCTAGCATCGCAAATTATAGACCCTGGTGCTGAAGGGCTAAATGGGTAGGGGGAACTAATAATTCCAAATAATTTCATTTTAATGGGATCAGTTATATCCGGATTTAATTATAGTTGGAATTAGTTCTGGGAAGTAAATTCAAATATACTGGGTCCATCTCAACAATCTTGATATTTTTGTCAATTATTATAAATAATTCTTTTTAATTATTAGGCATGAAGCTTAGGGGAAAAATTATTCTATTTTTTAACCTAAAATATTAATTTTTATTTCTACATGATATCATATGAAATTAATTTTTTTTTATCAACTCATAAAGTCATAAAGATTTCTCAGTACCACCTCCTTAAATGTACAAAAAGAATCAAATCCCTAACTGAATATGCTAAAATGGATAAAGATAAAACCTAGTATAGATTATATTTAACCTTAAGTCGACACTTTAATTCTTAACTATTATAATGTCTTGCTGAAGTTGTACACAATTGTGTTAAATAAATGGAAATAATAATAATAAAGTCATAATTACGAGATGGAAAGTTATTTGTATCCAATGAATTTATTTTATTTTGCTCTCAGTTTGCCCTATTACGCTTGTACTCTTACTTCAAGCACCTGTTTCCAATTAAGCAACTAAATGTTTCACGCAAATAATTATCACAACCCTCATCGCCAGGTTTATTCCAGCAATCTAGCTCAGATTGTTTTGCGCCAACTTATGCTGTAAGCAAAACACGTGCAGATTATACTTAACGACCTACATTCTGCGCGCAAAGTTGCCGCCGCCACTTGGCGTGCGCTTTATAAATTTTTCCTCATTTCGAGCTCGTTTGTGGGAAGGCGCAAATTTAAAAGCCCAGAACAAACAAGCGCCATTCTTCAGCACAACCGCATACGCGCGTGCATAATTTCAAACTCCCATGAACGCAGCCTGCACTCTGTTTTACAAGCTCGCGAAAAGTTGCATAAATAATTTCCCCTCGGAGATTCGCCGATTCTGCAGCGGAAAACACGCCATCCCACTTTAGCCGGAACACACATATTTTCATTTCAAAACTTTTAATGCAAATGCATGCGTGCGCTGGAAAAGTAGTCCACTTAAAGATAACTCCCCCATGAATAAAATGACGTGCGGCATGTACAGAATGCATTTTAAGAGAGGACGCGTGTGTGAGCAATGTACCACCTATGCCGCTTGTAATCTCAGCAAAAGGGCAATAAATAACAGACGCAATCAGATGACATGCTGCTTAGGCGGTTGTGAAATGTGAGAAGCGCGTTCTGGACTCAGGCATAAATTTTATTTTCCCAGCAGCGCCAGGAAAGCCGCAAGGTCGGAAAGTTTGAAGAAGTGCCGAGGAGTTTAGCATGAGTGTGGAGAACGGAATATAAACGAACTTAATTTATATGTATTATTTATTTTAAATTTACATAAAATAAAATTTATTGTAAATAAATTGTATTTATTTTGTATTCATTAAAATCCGTTGAAATGATTTTTTTTTTCATATCTAGATCCGTGCCAGATGTTAATTTCTTTAATAATATTTATTCCTTTGTTTAATTTTTATTAATGCCAAAATCTGATTTTTACATTTTTAGGCAGTTTTTAGGAATCTTCAAGCTGGAGTTAAACTAACTTAGCAAATTCATTAATAATTAGCAATTTTCTTCACCCGAATATAATATTATTTCATTTCAAGTCAAAAACCCAATTGTAACAAAGTGTTATTTTATTGTGGAAATTTAAACATAAAATTGAATGGTACTCAATATGGCCAAATCATTATAGTAATATTTATATAATAACCGACAATCATTATATTAAAGTAAATCATAATTTTATTTAATTATTATCATTTATAAGATCAATATAAATAATTAATAAATAACTTAAAAGTATAAATATATCAAAAATAATAATGATAATTAAATTAAAAAAATCCCAAATAATAATTCATAAACTTAATTTTATTTTGCTTAAATAAAGCTGTCTTAGATCAAGATTTTTGTTAAAATTTGAAGTTTTAAAACTTATGTTTCAAATTCAGTACCCGCTCTGAGAACTCCAAAAGTTGGAGCATTTACGCGTTGGCGAGCATTTGATGGGTTTCGAGTTGTGCATCCAAATCACGATGGCCATTTGTATGATATGCGCACATGGGATTTACGGTGGCGGTAACACTCTTGCGGGGCTCTCTCCCAGAATTTATCGATGCCCCGCCGTCAGAGAGATGGCGAAAATCCGATTTCGTCTCCTGCAGCCCCGGAGCGGAAAATTCAAGCGCTGGCAATTTAATAAAAAGGCGCGCCTCCGAGTCAAAATATTTGTGTTTCCACGCATACGCCTTCGACACAATTTTTTTACTTAATCTGCCTTTGAAGTCAAAACTGAAGCTAAATTATTTTGAGACTCTAAAAGAAAACGAGTTTTTTTTTAGCACTCACCTAGAATTTCGACAGTGTGAACGAGGTCCTTGTTGTCCTTGGCGGAAATCTGGCACACGTAGTCGCCGGCGTCCTGCGGCATCACGTTCCTGATCTCCAGATTGTAGCCTTCGACGAGTCGGAATCTCTGGTCACGGGTCACCATGATCTCACGTGCTGTCAAAACGGAACTTCCTCTCCGCCACAATACCACAAAATTGCCTGCAACAATGAAAAACGGTCTCGTTAATTGAGGCACAAACACATGCCACAGCTGGTCTAATGGCTTATGAAATTTCATCCTAATAAGGGTCATATCTTTTGTCACTCGCGAGTGCTTTTTGTCAACCGACCGCGATTCGCCGTTAGCCACTTTTGGGCGAGCGCTCGCGACCATTGTTTTGATCAACTCGCTCTTCTGACACATTTACCCATTTTCACAACGACTCTCTACAAATTGGCGAAAGCTTTGGATTTAATCATCCTATAATAATATTTCCTCCTCCCTTGTCTAATATTTCAGCAAAATCAGTGCACAAATGTCAAAGGTTATGCCCACGCTTTAGCGAAAAGGTTAGAGCAAGTATTTGCAAGTTTGTGGTAAACTTTGGTTTGCTTTTATTTTTAAAGTTATTCAGCCAAATCAAAAGTGCTTTTGTTGCGTTCAACCGGAACATGCATTGGCCACTATGTATCGAAATATTGGATTTCAAAGCCATAAATCCCGGTACGGCCAAATTGCACATTCTATTCAACTCGCCGCAAATAACGTTCATTCCTATTGATTTCTGCGTTTGGCCGGAGGCAGTTTGATTTAAATCATACGCTAGCTGATATTGACAAACAAAGTCAACGGAAAAGCTGATTTGGAATCAAATGAATATTATTCAAGTGAATTTTAACCGCGGCTGAACTTCCAGCAGGAAAAGGAAAGCCAGTATATTGCATGCTGCTCATTATGATTTTGCATCAAGTGAATGTGAATAGGGTGCTCGTTCTCGTTGGGTATAACAAACGCACAACAATCGAGCATCCGCGAGGGCACAAAACAGCATCCGTGTGAAAGGAACGCATTGTGATACGCGCGAGTTTCATCAGTAGCGAACCCCGATTGCGGGGAACACGTACGTGCAATGGTATATATAGGAACACCCTGCCTGCTTGTATCGCATAAAGGGTTATTGTTTCAGGTATGAAAGCACGACTGCAGGCAATATCCAATTTCCTGATGTAATAATTATCGTGCGTTCTCGGAAAAAGTGTGTGCCTTTTCATGAGGGAGCGCCGCTATTATTTTATCTCCGGCGCGCAGGCACCCCCGTGTCACAATTCCACCCCCTGCGCTATCAGAGAAAGGAAAAATGTCCTTTATCTCGGTTGGTTTCGAACGAGTTCATTTTTTTTTAACATTGTAGAAATTTAATATCGGGCGCGTGCTCTACGAGAGATCAGATTTTTTGCACTCATCGGTGGGAGGGGTGGGTTTATTTATTGGAACTGCAAAAGCAAATATATACACACGTGTGTGGGTCCGATGACGAAAGAAGGGGTGCATTTCATTTAGTGCCGGCGGAACGAAAGAGTTGAATGAGAGAGCACGATCCAATTTCACCCTGGGGAAATTAGTCATTTCTTAAAGAGAGTGCAACGTTAATTTCACCCTCTTGACTGTTCGGATTTTATTTAAGAGTTCTCTGGCAAACACGTTAAGGGTAAACAGAAGGGTTTAAAGAGATTTATTGACATTGTTATTTGAATGAAAGGAACGAGGAATTTCTTTTGGAAAATACAAAATTGCTTGATGTTAAATTGAAGGCAAAGTGGGAAATAAAACGAATAGGAAGAAATTTCTTTTCCATGGCAAAAGCGTAAACATCAAAGGCCTTTTTTTACCGATTCTTACTGTCACCTTTTATAAAAACGGTTTGGAAAAGAAGATTTCGCAGCACAGAAACCATTTAAGCAGAATTACATTCCTCCTCGCACACAGGCACCAGCACTCGTGGGTGAAAAGAGATGCTTTTTCGGGCCCAGAGAGAATTCGCCAGGCGATATAAATTCTCGCGGCAAATGATTTTCTGCACGGCAGCTCATTGACTGGAGTTTATTTTCCAGCGGGGCTCGCACACGCCTCATTAGATTTATTAATGGCTCTGAATTTTACTTTCTGCTCCGCTTTGCGTAAAAAGAGAGAAAATGGGAGAGAGAAAGAGGGCAATCGCGTCTTTCAAGAAAGCTTTGCAAAAATGAACGTCCTGTTTATCTTTCAAATAGAAGGAACGCATTGCCCCTTTTCGGAGATTATTGACGAAGAAAATAATAAACAAGCACATGAGAAACGAGGTGAATAAATTGGCCCATCGCTTCAGTAGACAGAATAAATGAGTGTTAAAAGAAACGGCCGGGGAAAACATTTCCAGAAATAAGAAAATTGTAAACAGTCTCACAAAAATAAGGCGCACAAAAAATAATAAAGCATACATTCTGTGATTTAAAATAAAAGCCAAATTTTCCACGTTAGTCCGACGTTAATTATTATTGGTTTTGTGTATTAATAATTTCTTGCGAAAGGCAGATAAAAATAAATCAGTTAATAAAATCTGATCATCAGAGGGCGTGCTGATGTTTTTGAAACTTTTTGATTGGCATATAAGCTGCAATTTGTTTATTCATTAGGGGGCGAACACTACAACTTCTTGCACAATGCACAGCTAATACGCTGACGAAACAAGCCGAGCAGAATTTCCCTTTTTCGAGCAGCAACTCATCGTCCGTAATTGCCGAGGCGAGTGAGATGGACACAAAAAACCACCTGCGGCTGTTCGCGTCAGACACATATAAATAATTAAAAAATATTCGCGTTGCGCAGGCTGCCTATGGTTCAGGCGTTCACCAGGTATAAAAATCGTGCTACTACAATGAGCAAGAGAAACTCGGGTGTGTAGCTGCAGCGCACAAAGGAGGTGGAACGCGCAGACCATTCAGAGTAAGGCCGCCGCTGTTGGTAGCAGCCGCGTTAAGTAAACGAGAATTTATGATGAGTTGCTGGTTGGGCTTTTGTTACATTAATAAATATATGTGTGCATGTGGACTCGGTGCGTGTGTATTATGGATCATAATGGACTCGGTTCTGGCTGCTGTGTATTTTATTGCATGAATCATGACTGGAGTCGTTTAAAAAACGCTTATTCTCGGGAATAAATTCGTATAATAATATTCTTTTTTTGGGACCACGACAAACCAACATAAATTTATATCATTTTCCGAGAATGTGTTTTGTGCATAGGAGTTATTATTTGGTTTTCAAAATGAAATTTCCGGGAATATACAAGGGAATTTTCACTCACAAAAACTTTCATTACATTTTGACTCCGATGACATAAAAAAAAGAATAATAAATGCTATTCTCGTCAAATTGAATTTTATTCACCGACTTTACTTAAACATACATATCAAAAAATTCACTTCAATTTTGATGATCCCCCGCAGAAAAAAAATGAAACAAAGGCTGAGCTGTGCCAGATGAATCACTCGTCGCCCGAGGAGTTTAAACGAACGCGCGACAAATTAATTTGATATTCGCCTCATTTTTCACGTGAAAAAAAACCGGAGATTGCTCCACATCTCTCGCGTTCCAGAGTGCACTGAACAAGAGGCGTTTTATTAAAAAGGGCATCACTCAAGTTGCCGTGGCAAATCCTCTTCACCACGCGAAGTTGAGAGCGAGGCGTGCGAAGAGGCGCCTTTGAAAATTTCCTCTCTCGCTCTTTGTCTTCGGATGCAGTCCGGTCGGTGAATTAAAAAGTAATTTTTTTTTCGCACAGCTTCCATTCCCATAAATTTGCATTAGCTCAGAATTTTAATATAAAATTACACGGCGTCGCGGTAAATAATCAAGCGGCGTCGCCACCAAAAAGGGTTGATTTATGACGCCCGAGCGAGAAAAAAGCCACATGTTCACCTGTGTGTATGCTGCGGAGAGAATGAGTTGAAAAATAAACTACGTGAAGTGAGTGGACTTGTTGTAAAAGCAAAGAAAGATTTAGCATCCGAGTGTGAATGGGCGGAACCTATATTAGTTGTTTATTGTTACAAGACTCGTATATTTTAGTCGGCGGCGTTGCTGCTGCGTGTTTGCCGTGAAGGCGTGGCGGCGCCCGGAAAAATAACTGCGTCGAGTGCCTTGCCCGCTTTTATCTTCTTCCAGAAGCCAACTTTCGGCCGCAGAATCATTTAACATCGGACTGACTAACTGTCTTGAGAAGTGAGAGCAAAATTAGAGCGAGAGGTGAACTGCGGTAAAAAGGGGGTGAGCTGCTGAATGCTTAAAACGGGCGTGTTTTGCCATTTTGCCGCAGCACACGTCAATTACAAAATTATGCAGAGAAAGATCAGCGAAAATTGGCATCTGCTGGCAGACGACTGAATAACAAATGCAAAGTTATTCAATTCAATTTTTTTTTTCTTCCAAATTAATACAAATTTACGCAACAAAATTCTATATATTTATATATAACAAGCATTAAATCCCTCATTGTAGACAAAACAATAATAATTATTGTTTTTGATATTTTTGTTTAGTAAAATTTGATATTTGACACGTCCTTTAAAATAGAGCAGACTGGATAAGTCTTAAGTATTGTAATAAATAATTAATAATTTTAAATTAACAAAGTATTTTACAATTTTTTTATTCATGTAAATTAATTTCTATAATATCCTGTTTCCATATTTTAGATCTAATTATTCAATTATTGCAATTATATATAATATTTCATTTTAAGGAATTCAAATTTTGCACACATTCAAGCACAATATTTTATTGTTATATTATTTTTTCAATGACACTTTTAAATCAGGAGAAAAATATTTTTATTTAAATTGTTAAGGAATTTTGAACTAATTAACTTTTTTAGTAAAAATAAAATACAATGTTAAATTTGCCTGATGTTTCTTGCTTTTGAAATGAGATATTCTTTGTTTCTGCATTTGTTTTGCCACACAAATGCTCAACTAACTATATTTGCTGCAGTCAGTTTCCATCGGGTCATCAGGCGTCAACAAAGAAAAAAATCTAGAATTTAATTTGCATCAGTTCATGTTCATACATTATAATATAAAATACATGTGGTTTTTTATAATATAAAATTAACTTAATTGGCAAAAGTTATCAATAATTTTATAATTAAAAAAGAAAAAGTAAAAAAATTTCCAAATATTGGTTTCGCTTTACCTTTGTTTACCTTTTTCTTTTTTAATTATAAAATTATTGATAAATTTTTGCCAATTAAGTAAATTATAAATTGTTTAAGGACCACTTTTTAATTAAGGAAGGACTATCTATCTTATTTTCTCGTTTGAATTAATCTTTGAAATTGCAAGTTTGAAACGAAACCAAAAAGGTTGTTTTCTTGCACAAACATATTTTCTTTGGCTCGCAGGGGGGCGTATCAATAAGAAATGACTTCCGTGGGTCTTGTTGACTGTTCACAAATTGAGAGAGCAAAGAGCGAATATAAGAGAACTACGCTGGGTGCAATTGTCAATTCGTAGGAAGGAAACAACCGGTGTATAAATTGAATAATAAAACAAGACGCCGGCCGGAATCAATAAAGGAAAAAGAAAGCGAAATGGGGCGGCATCATCTCTCGGCAAAGGAAGATGATTCTGATAAAGGGATTCAATAACGCGCGTGCCACCATGAAGACATCTTCAGCACTCGACCCCTTTATCTCATTTCGCGTGTCTCTCCTATGTTGGGCAGGAAAAAAAATTGCCGCTCCCTTGCAAAACAAACGTGGTCGAAAATAGCCAGCTGACCGGGCGGTGCGCGATGTGATCTGTGAGCAACGACGCAATCAAGCAGAGGATTTATCGGGTGCACTCGGTTGCTGCCTCTTGAAGGCGGAAAGAAAGGAGGGCCATATAGGGTTAACAAGCGCTGGATCGCCGCGAGCTATACGGTGGCGGAGCGGAAAAGAAAAGTCTCCGAGTAAACAGAACGGATGTAATGCGGGGATCGGGCAGCATTGGCCGCAATCAGCACCACGCGCCGCGAGTTTCGTTCGGCTCTTTGCTGCAAAAAAATACGCACTGGGCGCAAAGCAAGGCAGTTTATTTCGATAGAGGAGAGTTACTAAATCTTTGGCCCAATTTATTGGAGGAAAAAATTGTGGACAGTCGAATGGAAAGATCAAGATTTATTTGCTGCTGGAATTTAGGTTACAGAAATTGATCAAAAGGTATAAAATTGATTCCTTCACAATAAGAATTAATTTTTAAAGAAATGAAGAACAATTTTAAAATATAAAAGTTACTAAAAATCAACAAAAGTTTTAAAATCATAAATAATTTTCTGATGCATTTTAATTTAAAATAAATAAAACGTTTAATTAATATACAATTTTTTTAATTTACATTTTTATTTACGAAATAAACTCATTTAAATAGAATAGGTACAACACAAAGAAATGTATGTTAATTAAATGTATTTAAAAACAATTGCTGTAGATAAGCATTACACCTTCATTAGAATCAAAATATTTTCGACATCTTGGATAAAGAGAGGTATTGATGTGAGCGTTTAAATGCAATTTTTTTTTAATCAAATTAAACTGTGAAAAAGCAATAACAATATTAATTTTTTTTCCTTCTGATAAATCAGATAAATGATAATAAGTAAGATTAAAATTATATATATTTTTATTTTTCCTTTAGCTGTGTGTTTCGCTACAATTTCAACTTATAGTCTGCGAATTCTCAAAGGTTTTGCAATTGCCTGTCAATTGCCATGTTGAATATTTCCAAACGTAATGAATGGCCTCCTTTTTGATCTATTGAAATATTAAAATGATGTAATTTTCTATCTGCAGTCTCAACCGCTCACCAAACATAATATCTCTTGGTATTATTCACTTGCACGATCGCCGACAAAACAAATTTCAAGCTTGGCTGAACAAATAGGAATAATACAATGATTTATTACTCGACCGGGACCGGACTTAATTAAATATTTGCGAATACGTATATCCGCGAGCACAATGCACAAGCAAGGCACACACAACAATTCAAGCCGCTCCACGCCGTATTTCATATTACGATGAATAAGTGCCCCTCTTTATACATTCCGCCGACTAGCCGGTGCATGAGCGGTCATCTGTAAAATTAAGCTCGTTTGCTTTTTTTTATGTTGACTTTGGCGATACGTGGTCCAGATTGCGGGTCATTGTTATTAATGTGCACGCGTAAATAGATGTGGAGTAATCCTGCCAATTACGAGACGATTGAGCATGTTCGCATCCGAGGCTGTCAAAAGTGAAAAATTGATGACTGATTGGAAATCATCAATCAAAAAAGAACCGGCGAGCAAGGCACACTCTATGTGTTCGATCTCGTCCCCCCTCTCGGCCAGATAAGCTCCAGTTTGATCAGCTTTTGCTATTATTCCCTGACAAACAGGTACGTATGAATAATTTATCCTTGGATGGCTGCTGCTGACAAGGAAACTTTTGAAAGGGTCTAGTAGCTTTTCGTCTCTTCGGATATATTTTTACAAATTCTCCCAGCAAATGCATCGATTTAATGTTTTTTTTTTCAGATCCAGTGCGATAATTTTTGGAACGGGTTAGAAACTAGTCAGTGATTAATATTTCAGATTTCCCATCCTCAGCTTATTCAGTCGGCTCAAAAATCAATTAGTTTTTTGTGTCGGGGGCCGATCCCGGCGCGAGTGAGCGTGTTTGTTGTTATTTGTTTATCGCGGACGTTAATAATGAGCTGCGAGGGCCCTCTCGAGATAAATCGGTCCGAGCGACCATGATAGATTGGATGCGGACAACGCACTAAATATGGCCTGATGGGGTAGTCGATATTTTTAAGGTGGTTTTTTAATCAGCCTGACCGGCTCTCATCAGTAATTAATTATCAGTCTCTGCCTTTTGTGCTTGGCTCGGCCAACAGGTAATTTGTCCGATTTTTAACGAGCCTGGCCGCGGTTTATCAGAAAACACGGGCCCCGATCGTTAGCACGAAAAATTGCCATTATGGTGCAGTTTTCGTAATCTATACTCTCTCTCAAACATGGTATGGGAAAAGCGTTGGATTTTGGGGCTCTTATGTGCACGGGTAAATATGCGCCGGTTTCAATCATTTATGCGTCATTAGCCTTTAAAAAGACGTTGATTGATTCGAGCCGTTTGATTGGATGATCCTCCGCTGGTTTGTGGTAATCAGTTCTGTCAGGAAGTTATGACAGACGTGGGCTTTCTCATAATGTGCTCGATTTTACAAATTATCCGAGTTAATGGATGACTTTAAAAGTGGAGGTAAAAAAAACTGAATGTTGAAGAGGATTTTTTGCTGCACTCAAATATATTCTTATTTTTTGTTGTGTATAAATTTAAATCATTTAGAAAAGCTTAATTCTGAATAAGAGGAAGATTTTTTAAGCACAAAACGGTGTCTCCGATTAGTGTATGAAATTTCACTTTGCTTAAACGAGTGCAATTTTTATGTGTTAAAACGTTAGTATTTTTTTTAAATAGCAATTATATTTTTTAAACAAAACATCAGTTAAATTTTTTTCTATTTTAAATTTTATAATTCATGAAATGTTTTTCCTAATCAGTCGAGAAAGAAGAGGTTAACAGATTTATTTATTTTGCTGTTTTTTTTTTATGTTTAATTTTGAACAATATCATAATATATTGCCAGATATTTCCTAAATCTGTTATTAATTCACATTCCTTTACCCTAATTGAAGGAAGCGTTTTTGATTACACTGAAACGGCGTCACACGAAGCGTCTGATATTTAAATTCACTAACAGCAGGTGATGCCAACCAGCTCGGCTAATTTTTCTCACACCGCGGGCCGACATAAAAATGCAAATGATGCCGCCCCACCGTGTTTTATTTTTTTCTTCCAGATGTACATTATATTCAAAAGACACCAGTAGCCATTAAGCGCGTCGTTTGAATTTCGCATCAAGCCCAGCAGGGGCACACGCTATCAAGCAAGAAAGAAGCGTCGCAAATTGATAAAGGGCAGCGCAACATTCGACTTGGGCAATTTTTTCTGACGCGAAACATAAATTCTAGGTGAGCCAGCAGCTGCCATCCATCTACCTCATTGCGAATATTACATTTTGGCGCGCGCATAAGTTATGGTCTCGCGCCTGAATATATACGTCGGAATAAAAAGGACTCGGAGCAGGAATGTTCCAATTTCGCTCCTGTGGAGATGCGGTGTGTGCGACAGCAGCTCGTTATTAAAAGGCGCGTATACGCGCAGCGCGATTGTCTCTCGGAGCGCCGCAACAAGATTTATGCGCCGCACGCTGTTTGTCCTCGGCGTGTATGTACACTTTCTTATTCCGCCGCCTCCATCACACAGAGAGAGAGCGCCCTGCTTCTGTGAATAATACCACCCTGCCACCGAAAACGACTGTTTTTGATGTCGTCAGCCTGGCTAAGACGCTGCAACCATCAAATTTCCATGAGACGCGCGCTCCAAAGTTTCTTCTCGTGCAAAGATGAGAGCTCTGAAATTGAGTGTTTCGCTGCGAAGTCACGAAGTGAAACAGCACACATGCACAAAGTCCTCCTTTTGTTCTTTCATCCCTCTGTGGAATCTGGCTTTAACAATTTGCAAAATGGAAATTTTTTTGAGCTCTTATGGCATTTTCTGGCTTTTGCCTCCAACATGTAAAATATCATAACGTGAAGCTCAAAAAAAGAATTAAATGAAAATTCATGCATCAGCAAAGAAAAATATAGCATCAGTTTATAACAGCAATCCAAGAATAAAAAATTTTGTTTTGCTTAATTTTATTTATGTTTGACAAAATTCATAATTTATTTTGATGCTTTTAGTCATTTTATGCAAGCATAAAAAATAATAATTTAAATTTAATTTATGATAAATAAATAAAAAAAAGTTTAAGTACCAAATTCATGATATTATATTCGATTATTTGCCAACATTTTTCTAACCGAGCATAATGGTTTTTATGTGATTATAGGTTTTTATTAATTAAGTTTCAGCCCAATGTTGACTTAACGTATAACGTTTGCTGAGATTCTCTTACTTAAACAAATTATGCAGGAAATTCCTTTCGCTTCCGTTTTGTGGCTGGCCGCCGTATCTCCCTCAAAATTTATCCGGCAGCATTTGCGAATTCAACATATTCGCATACATTAGAAGGGGCGGCGCTGTTTCCTATTCCATCTGCTCTGGGGCCGAGACCGCAAACGCTAAATTGGAATAGATTACGGGCATTGGGAACTGAAAGAAGAAAATGACTTTGGCACACCATGGCGTTTAGAGTGTGTGTGCTGCAGCGAAATCGCGCTAGCGACGGGGAGGAGGCTGCGCGCGCGCGAGAGGGTGAACAGCTCATAATTCGCAATAATGAAGAGAGATTGCGGGCTGGATAATTAGGCTCGAGTGCGAGTGTGCCGCGGAGCGATTTTAATTTGCGCTCGCGTTGCCTCTGTGTTTTATGGTGTCATTGAGCGATGTGCAGTGTTTGACTAAGCACGCCCAAGAGCTCCATTCTGCAGACGCTCTCTCTAATTCCGCCGTCTGGCGTCAGGAATTAAAATTCTGCAGCACACCCGCGTGCTTTTTGCGATCCCTCTTGAAGGATTTCGCGAGAGATTTAGAAGCGGAAGGAAGCGGGACAAAAAATGTTTCCTCGCTGCGGAATAAGGCTGAGAAAAGATTCGGCAAACGTGCTCTTTAACGCTTGGACTTGCTTTCCTCGTAATTTGGTTCTTGAGTAATTTTCCTCGTGATGTTTGGAGACGCGAGTGTAGAAATTAGGAATTCCGCAGAAGTAGTCGTTTATTTTTCGAGAGATTTGTTGGCCCCTTTTGAGATTTATTTATAGTCTCCTCCAATGCATTTTTCCTCAATTCCATTTAATTCGAGTAAAAAATTTGGAGCTCCATCAATCTCGTGCTCATTCTCATTCAATTACAAACAAAAACCGTCCTTTTAAAAATACACACATTTGCTTTTAATTCTCGCACGTCACATCAAAGCGGCTAATGACTCGCAGCGCATTATTTTTCTCCACTCGGTAAAAACGTACATTTGCTGAATCACCGCGAATCTAATTTCATGCCCGTGATCAAGTATAATGTGTCCCCGACATTAAGAGAGGAAGAAAAAAAAAGGAGAATCCTATAGCTGCCGGCGTGATTGCCGTCTGGATCATTTTAGTTGGAGAGCTTCTTCTCAGGGATGCCCCTCACGTATTAACTTCTATTAGGGGCGCGGACATAATGTTTTATACACTCTCGTCGCCCCTGTGAGTATATAATGCAGCATATGGGATGGAGCGGGCTATCTGCTTTGCACTTTTCTCTCTCTTTTTGTATGCTTGGAGGAAAGACTGGTGGAAACGCGGCAGCTAATACGGAAGGAAAGTCAGTGAATTCTAAAGGTTATTGCCAAATCAGAGCCGATGCTCGGGGTGCTGTTGGCGCTGCTTGTTTTTCTTATCCCGGCAACTTGTTGTTTGCCTTTGCATACGTATATGAGCATAGACGGGCGCTGAAAAAACGTAAGGAAAATTGCAAGCAAACTCAGCGATTTTCTTTTGAACTTTCTCGTCCGTTTGATCAGTTGGAAGTGGAAAGGAAAAGCAGGTTGTTTCTTTATGTATAATTCATAGGTGGCCTTTTGACATTAGTAATAAAAGAGGAAAAGTAAGAAACACGCGGTGTTTATCTTTTTCTCGTCTTGTATTATGTATTTGTTTTGCCCAGCACTACATCAAAAATGTATGTGACACGCCGGTGGGCAACTTTCCGCCTAGCTTTTTTTTTGCAAGTATGAGAAAAGTATGAAAGCAGGTATTGATAAACAAGATAGACGAAATTATTGGTACCTTAAAAAGAGAAATTCTCCCAAAAAACTATTTCTCTTCGGCTGCCAAACGAGACGAGTTGCTTCACTCTTTTTCCGGCTGCTCTTCTATCAAGCTAATCTTGCCACTGTCTTCCACGGGAACATATTGTGTACTTAGCTGGCGCAAAGAGGAGAGATAGTTGGATTTTGTTCCATCAAAAAACTTGCTATTTTTATGCACGAGCTCCGTCAAAAAGCAGCTCTAGGTAGACGGCGCTGTTAAGTTCTAATCAAACTTTTCCATAAAGAAGAGATCTCATCAATCAAAAAGTTGAGAGCGAGCGAGTGGCAAAATAAGTTCTCTCCCGCCTTCAACTCTAGAGCGTAAAATACTCCCATCCGATACTCCTCGGATGAGATGGTTTGGTGCGAAGGAAAAAAAACACGATTGAGAGTGCCTTCAAATGGAAAAAGAAGTAAGACACAAGAATCCTCCCAATGAAAAAACGGCAAATAAAAAATTGATTCTTTTTATTATTTCTTTTGTTTGGAATATGACTGAGTAAATAAATATTTAATTTAATAATAAAAAAAATGTATTTTACAATTAGTGTAAAAAATATTTGGTTTTCATTTATATATATTTTTTTATACTTTTTCTCTGATTGACCTCGCAGCACATCAAGGCCTGTTGATATCCAAGTGACTTGTTTTGTGCAACTTCTTTGATGAAGTCTTTTGACCCACTCAACTAAACCAAGTTCTTTATAGGTCACCGACCAAAGGATATCAAAAGCGGACCAGAGACAAACTCAAAAGCCTTCTCTCTGGGTCCGCTTTTCCAGCCAGCCGAACCGGAATTGAATTTTGTTTAATAAGCGAATTTTCATGTGCGGCTGAGTAATTTTTTCTATCGCTCCCGGATTGTGGGAGGGCTGATTGACGTGCGTGCGCCCAAATTACGCACTCGTTTCCACCAGGATAAATCGGATACACTCAGGGTTATTTGATTACACAGCAGATAAAAATGGCCGATTTTTCGTGTCCATTTGTCAAAGCGCGGGCGGCTTATCGAGTGAGCACCTCTCTTTCTCTCTGTCGAGTGTGCGGGCAACGAGATGGAAAGAACTCACTCACTCGGTCCCTGCACCGCTACTCGACAAGAGTTGCTCGGCCACCACTTCTTTTCCCACCCTTGTGCCCACGTCCGGCCGGCGTTTGGGGTCAATTTTGAATAAAATTGAATAAAAGTTGCCTCGTCGAGTGCTCAAGTGAAACTCGCCGGCCCGCGAAAGCAGGAAGTTGTAAGTCAGGGAAGGAAAGGACTCTGCGCCAAGAAATGCCGTGCGCCGCATTCGGACGGATAATTTCCTTTTTTATATACGAGCAAAAACTTTGGTAATTCGCTTCCCGTTTCCTTTCATGGAAAATTTAATTTCAGCAAACTTTGTTTGCGGAGGAAATAGAATGGAAACGTCTGCAGTGGCGAGATTCTTTTGCGTTTTAATTGTTTCCGAAACGACTTAAGGGTTGAGACAGGGTGGCTTCCAACTGAACGTGCACGCTGAGCGGGTTGCATAACTCCTGACAGACAACGTGTTACTTGAAAAAATTTAATTCTTAAAAGAACTGGAATAAAATGAACCAAATTACTTGCTCGATTTTAGTTGAAATTTAAACTCCAAACCCTCCAAACAGTTAATAAATTGGACTTGTCATTAGTTAAATATGAACTCTTAACAGTGTAAATTATTAATACACACAATTTAAATTCTCACAGTCTGATTCCATTTTCAAAACTGCAATAACGTGCAAAGTGTCATTAGCGTGCTTAAACCGAACATAAACGAAATTTCAATTCCCAGGTTTCGTGCGTCCGTGTCCGTTAATTAATCAGCGTCCACATTTTTCAATTAACGTTGCATGCACGGCCAAACAAAATACATACAAACATGCAAGTAACTAAAATTTAATCACCCACTCGTTTCGTTCGGCGGCGCAAATGAATTAGTTATGATTTTATTGCCGCACTGCACTGCCATACATACTGCGATAATGCTCGGACCAGCCTGCATAATTCAGTATCCAAACACTCGGGGTATTGATTTAGCCTTGTCTCTGTTTTTGCAGGCAACGAATCAATGAGCCGTTACCACACGTCCATGCAAGAGCCGCCCCACTTTGCATTATGCAGACACCTAAAGCCAAGTTTTTTCCCTTGCAGCAGCGAGCGGGTGGAAATGTTATCAGCAAAAGGGCGAGAGTGAGAGAAAAAAAAGTGGAGGCGCGCAAAGGGCTATTATGATATTACGTTCGGGCGCAGCAGTCTCTCTGGAGGAATAACCGTTCGGGCAAATTGCGTGTACCTAATACTTTTATGTGTATTTTTCTCCCGGGCTGCGGATATTGTTGACACAACGACAAACATTTCAGATAATCTACTTCCCATGTAGTAAATAGCTAGAGCAGAGAAATAAGATTTGTTAGATCCAATTTATGAAAATTATGCACTTCAAACATTGAGTAGATTAATTTATGATAACATAATTAACATATAATTCAGTTAAAAAGAGTATTTAAATAAAATTTATTTTCAATCTACTTTTTTCTTATTAATTATAAAACTTTTGCATTAATATATAATAATAATTATTTTGAATTGGAGTTTTTGAATGAATCATGCTAGCTTTGATGATGCGTTTTTTTATTTTAATTTTAGGATTGATTTAATAATAAAAAAACATTGGCATAAATAAAGTGTCTGCCAGTGGGCATTACCATAATAACAATGATTCCAGTCAATCGCGAACCTAAATTAAATAAATAATACTGTTTGTAATAAAAATAATTGAATAAAAGTTTCATCACATTGATTTTACTTAAAATTTTATAAGCAAATGAACTAGATTGACTAGTTAATTTTAAAGCAATTTAATGATGTCGAAAAATTTTTTTCGTAATTTAAAATCAATGAGAGAGGACTAAGGCAAATATCACGAGCATTCATTAAGAAGCCTGTGGCATAAAAACGTACCAAGAAAATTTTATGCAAACACCGATTCAAGAGGGGATTTGCATGGTAATAAAATCTGTTTCAGCAGCTTCGCACGCGGCCTTTCGTGAAGCCGATCCGGTGCGATTCATAATTCATGGAGGCGTTAAATCGGCGCGAGCAAAAAGGCTCACGGTAAGAAAAGAGCAAACACGCCGCGTGTGTATTTTCACGCAGCGAGAGAGCCGGTTTTGTTTTCGACAGCGCACACACATTGGCCGCGCGCGCCGGGCCCTGAATCGATAATGCGGCAGATAAAGTGATTGAAAAATTGCATCATTATCCCGAGAGCGAGAGAGGAGCTGCTGCGTCACCGCTCATTGAATCGCACTGCCGATGGGCTTAATTCCCGCATAGTCTTATCGGGTTGCAATTTGAGCAGCGAAAGATGAGACGGAGAGTGCATATTATTAATGATTGCGATCGTAGGCACCTTTTCTCTTGTATAAATTTTACGCTTGGGAGGTTGCATATTTAGCAGGGGATTGGTGATTGCGATAACGAGACTCTGCAGCACACAAATGCAGAACGCGCATGCAGGTGGAAATGACGCTCGTTTGCATCCAGTCACGTAAATGTCGAGGCAAATGAGCGAAATGTACTTTTTCTCCGGTTGCCCATTTCTCGCGTGAATTGCTCGCCGAGCTGCTGAAACGGCGATCAACTCGTGAATACAGAAACGAGACGTGGGAAGGGAATTTTCCAGGTGGTTTAGACGTTGAAAAGTGCACGATTTGCACGATGATTGCCTTCTCAGGGGTATGAATATTTCATCAGTTTTTAAATCTCAAATCGATTCAATACAATTTATGGATGGGGGGGGGGGATCTATTAAATATTTGCACGATTTTTTTTTTTGAACAAATCTATAGTTTATGGATTGTATAATACTTTAAAAATATATTAATTATTAATTGCTTGAAAATAAAAAATTAAAAAAGAGCTATCTAATTTTTATCAAATTTTATCAAATTTTTTTTTTTTATCAAATTTAGCTAAATTAACTTACATTCTCTTCTGATATATTTTTTTTAATAATTTTGCCTTTAAGTATACTTATCTGGTAAAAAAGCTTTTTTTTCAAACTGTGTAAAATGAAAAATTTTACTTTTAGATTTTTATTTCAAAATAAATCAATAATATTTTTACTAATTCAAAATTAAAAAAATAAATATATTATCATATTTATAAACTATTTATATTTCCTTTAAGCAAAAATATGCTTAAGTAACGGCCTAATTTGTCCTCAAAATCTCATACTTTTTAAAGCGTACGTAATCGTAATACAATCATGTTTCTTGTACACGTACAGTTCTGTTGATTCTGATAGTTTACGACGATTTTCTAATAAAACGTTTTTGAATCGAGAGAGAGTTTGATTTGCTACTGCAGGACGATAAAGCTGCAAAACATATAACTTGATGCACCTCTTCTCTCCCCTTCGCGATTATTGACTATGCATTCGGATCGCCGAGCAAATTTATCGGTTCAATATTGGCCTCGGGGCGAATTTATGCACCAATATGCCTGATAGAAGATTATTGCAAAGTGGGGAACCAAGAAGAGCGCGCGAGGTGGAGAGGGAAATTGGAAAAGAATTCCCATCAAGATTGGAAAGTGACGTAAAATAAGAGAGTGCACGCAGCTGAAGAATACATGAAAAACATATCCCAAAAATTTTGACATTGTACATGAGAAACGAATAAAATTTAATTTACGAGTGACAAAAGCCGCCACATCTTCTTTGAGACGGAATCCATTTAAAGTTACGTCAAAAGAGGAAAGGAATTGCTCTCGAACGCGTTGATGTATATTTTCGGAGTTTATGCCTTGTTGCTGATTTCGAGTGACAAATTGGAATTGATTTTGTCGCCGTTAATTTATTCGCGCGCCTCGGGGATGTCGCAATATACCCGGCTATAAAGCTCGCAGAGATCTTGTTTCGCTGCCGGCGGTGCTGTGCATCGTCGAGTTCCGCTCGGCAAAGGCAAAAGCTATCGAACACACACTCGTAATAATGAATCACTCGCAGTTCAAAGGGTGTTTAAGGCTGAGACTTAATTACGCGCCGTGACTGCGTGCGAAACCTAATAAGCTCACCGCATATGTACGTCTCTGATAATATTATAGCGGAGCAGCAGCCACGCTTCCTCTGCCGCGGTTAATGAGCTCTTTTGCAATATCACAGCCTGCGAGCGGTGCACTCGTGTAATAAGCAAAATCAAAGTGACATCACTGAAAATCACGAAATGGCTTCAAACGACTGCTAACTTATATTACATCATAGCTGGTGAAGTGTAATTATCAAGAAATTGCAATTTTTATAAAGAAATTTCTATATATCAATGAAAAAATGGTTTATTTTAGGCAGCCCTGATTTACTTTTAGCAAAACAATTTCACAAATTTTCTAAATTGTTTATTCAAACATCAATTTCCTGTTATTTTCTGACTACTTGACCTCGTTTTTCTCCAATTTCCATTACATTCTTATTTCTCTAAAGCAAATAAAAAAAAATAACAAAACAAAAGTTCTCCAATTGCGAATAAATTGGCTTTGAAAATAAAAGTAAAAGAAAAGTCGAGCTCAATCTAAAATAATAAGTCTCGCTATCCCACGAGACACACTCCTCGCCGAACTCGTCTTTCTTTCTCTCTCGTGATGGAAAATCAATAAAACAGTTTCGAAAGGAATTGTGTCTTCATTATTCTGCTCAGCGCGCTGCGAGCGATTTGATCTATTCCCACCTGTTTCCCGCCGCGTAAAACTTTGAAAGAGACTATGCAGGTACCAAGTAATAAAATGTGAGTAAAACCGAACGCAGCTCACACATGAAAAGAGAGAAACACTCACTCGCGCTTCCACACCCACCCAAGAGGCTGGGTCACCGCATCGTGTTGGAAAAACAACTACACACGCACGTCTTTATGGGACAATAATCTTGCCCAGCTCATCTCCACTATACACACAGACCAGACCTGCTCGCGATGTTTTTTTTGTTTTGTTTGAAGGCCAAAAAGTTCATAAAAAGGATCGCCCAATAATTCCATCAATGAAATAGAAATAAAAATGACTCTATAGACAAAACAATCTATGACTAAAATGACCAAGTAAACAGTTTTGCTCAATTTAAATTTTCTTTTTTCTTTTTCCTTCTTCTATTTTTAACCTCTTTCACGTTTTTCTCAATCCTTGCAAATAAGTCTATGCGGAATTTCAGCACCTCAAGCGTCGCAAGTTCCATTTTTTCCTTTCTTTGTGCACGGGCTAGAGCTGACCGGGTCAAGAGGTTGGGTCAACTCATCAGGTTGGACACACACACTCGAAATGATTGCCCCTCGGCCTCGGCTGATTTGAAAAGGGTGCGCCGTCCGTTGGCTGACACGCGCGCAGGGAGTGAAAAATGTCGCACGCTTGACGTCTCAATGGGTGGACAAAAAGTGCACGTGAAAAATGTTGGACCGAATTCGCCTGGGCCAAATTTATGTGGAAAAATCGGATCCTTTCAATGCTTTTCATTGGGTTCCTTTTTCACATTTTCCTACTTTTTCCTTTCTGAGCTCAACAATTCTTAAATGGTAAAAAGTAAATTAAAAATAATTCCAACTGCGAAGAAAGGAAAAATCAAATTTTTTTTATATATTAGATTTCCTCCTAAACAGATTGCGAAGTAGAAAAAACGTAGAACAAATAATTAATTCTGCTGCTACTATGTTGTGTTGGCAATTTTTTTTAGCACATTAACAACCAGTTTGTCTGTCATGAGCTCGTTTTATTCACTAAAAAATTGTTGTTACCTCCAGAGCAAAACTAATTATATGTCTGCGCCTTGCTTTACGGTTGCAAAAAAGTTGCTTTTAATGGGAACACATGGAGCACGCACGGTGGTGTGTAACCTGCTCGTTACCAGTAAATTTTTGCCAGTTATATTACACCGCGCTACACGCAGTTTCGTCCAATGTGAGATGTTTTGCATGTGTGCGGTGCTGGGTTGCATAACATCCTCCTACTCATGTTCTCTTATTTCAAATAAGGGTGTTTTAGACGTGTTCCAACCAGCCACAGTGGTATAGCCCTGAGGTAGGATCTAAAATTTTAGTTGGGACAATTTTATCCTACAAAATTTTAAATATGGTTAAAAAAAAAAACAATGGTATATTATGTCATTGAAAAATATTTTTAATATATTAATCTTTGATCTTACATAGTACATACTGGCGCACAAAATGTTCAGTTTGAATTGCATTGCTAGCTCATATAAAAATTCAATAGCATGAATTTTATATTTTTACGATATTCAAAAGTCCATAAAATAACCTTATAAGTTCAACACAATTTTATAATAATTTATTAAATTTTAAAGATTTCAAAAGTCAAAATTTAAGTGTAGTGATGAACACTAATATCGCTTTCATAAAGAGTATTCTTTGTTTGAATTTTACTTTCCAATTAATTATTTTTTTGGCCCACTTGAGGAAGACGAACCAGAAGAAGAGGAACTGCCTTGGCCACTACTAGATCCACTGCTGGAACTTGCTTGCCCCCACGGTCTAGAACCACCATTGCCTTGTCCATTTGCAAACATCTTTGCGAAATTGAAGAAATTTCACGGAATGCTAAATGAAGGGGAAACGCGTCAGCCAAAGCCAAAATAGAATAAAAAGTAATAACTCACAGAAATCGATCAATAATTAGCAGATTCTATTTGAAGAGTAGCCAGAGTAATAACCATGCACTTAAGCACTAAGAACAAACTGATACCCGAATGATGCGTTCATCTGCTTAAATCGAAGATTGCGTCTAAGACGGCTTAACCGACAAGTGGGTTCTTTACCTAAGTCATACAGATTTTGAGCGCCCCTTCCAAAAAAATTCAATATCAAAATTTCAAATCTAAAACCCTCAATCGAGTTATAGCTTATGTGCAAACTTGCAATTATTTTGAAAAAATAAGTTAAATGAGATAACTTTAACAAAAAAAAAAAAAAAAAATCTTTTTGTTGAGGACTTGAAAATTGATGATAAAAAAAAGAGAGGAAGATAGTGTACACTCGGTGTTATTAATCAGTGAGTTTAGTCTTAACTTATTTTGGTCTAAATTTTTATATGTATCGTAGGCCTAATCATTCATCAATATTGTCTATGGAATACGTTTATATAGCTAGTGCTTCAGAGTAGATAAGCTTTTGAATTGTCATTTGAATCTCAATAGTAGTGATAGTTTAGGTGAAATGATAAGATTCCCTCGCGTAAGTTCTTATTTTAATAGCTTTTCAGTGTAAGAAAAAATCTAACTATTTAAAGATCCTTGAATTTGATTATTTTCTCATTTTTATCTTACACAAATAAAAATATGTTATGATTTTAGATTGAATGTGGTTTATGAACATTTTTTTAATCTATCAAATTGATAGTAATTTTATTGAAAGTGATATTTTTTTTCTTTTTTAATAAATGATTTACGATTTACATACATCAGATACATTAAAAAATGTAATTAAATTTGTTATCAAATCCTTTATGAAATTACTAGAATAGAAAATTTTACAAAATGTGTATATCATTTATTTATCGGTTCAGAATACAAAAGATTGCCTATATTTATAAATCAAACGAGCACCTTTGAACCAAATTTAAAGCAATTGTCTTAAATACGACAATTTCTATTTTCATTCCACTTTTTTCTAATTCAAAATTGTGATTTAATATTGTATGTTTGTTTTTCTTTTTTTAACAAATATTAAATTTAATGGAGAGTGTCTTCACCGGCCTCTTCTAGCTTGGATTTTTTAAATGTGTTTTTACTTTTTAGTTAAAAAACTTTAGTATCATCATAATTATTATAAATCAATAATTATTTGGCGTCCACAATGACAACGACGCGAGATTTATCCGTTGAAAAAACGTTGCAGGCGCGCTCTTACAAGGAGGTGTTGATGATGTGCTTATTTTTATTGTGGGAGTTTCATAGAAAGAAGCGAATGAAGGATAAAATTTCGAGATAAAAAATTGATTTAAAATTAATTTTACTTGGCCACTCAGGTATTTCAAATTTCTTAAATCAGTGACTCACTCAGAGATTTTCCACAGTCAACTCGTAGACCAGTCTCGACTTTAAAATTAATACTTCAAGTAGATTACAATAAAGTTGAATAGAGCGTGAACTTCCCATAATGTTTGAAAACATCTAATTTTTCTTCCAGTAAAAATTCAATTAAGATGCCTCGCAACTAAAATTTCAACTAGAAATTCAAGTCTTTAAAGTTATAAATTTTACAGGCATATTTTCCTTTGGATATTATTGCACTGCGTCTATTGCCTCATTTGCGCTTGATTGATTTCGCTTGATATTTAAAAACTTTCTCTAGCATTAATTCAGCTTTGAAATAATTGATAATAGAAAACTATCATTGCAATCTTTTGTGATACACTATAGCTTGTAGCGCTTGTAGCCTGTTTTGAGTATAGTCCAATCTTCTTTTTTTTCTAATTTTCTATTCTTAGAGGTTTGTTTTAAATAAATTAAAAAATCAGAACTTTTTTTATCAATGCGTCGGAATATTTAGTTTATTCCAGGGCGATGGCCTGTTATGGGACCATCTAAAAAGCATGCTTTTTAGCATATGCGTTGGAAGGATCAGCTCTTCCACCTGCAGCTCCTGGATTGCCCCTAGGCTGGCCACCATTGCCACCCTGACCATTGTTGCCTGATTGACCAGTAGGGTAGGGAGTGGCTCCCTTGTGTGGGTTCCCAGTGGCTTGGCATTTTGGCTTGCCTTTTCCGTCCATGGCTGGTTATCATGAAATGAAATGATCAAAAAGTAATAAAAATTTCCTAGGCTTGAATATAATATTAAATTGCCCTTAGCAAGGATTTTTCATTATTTTATATAAGATAAATATTTCTTCAAGTGAAAAACTATTAAAAAATTTAATATTAAATAATCGTAAAAGTCAAAACTAACAAACTTAAACAATGCATGTGTGATAATTTTCTTAAGTATCAGTAAAGCGAAAGATTAAAAAATTTAATTGCTGCCTCTAACCTGGTTTCCAGATTTGAAGTGCTGGATGCAAATGTGATAAGCAGAGCTGCGAAGGAACAAGTGCGACTGATGAATCGGAACTGTGCGTAGAAAGATCCCACACTTTATTTTATACACGGAGAAAAAATGCCCATCGACGCACTTTTTATAAACAGTCCAAGTCAAGTCTTAGATTTACATAAGCAGAGCAAGAGGCGTGGCTTCATCACAACAAGGAAAACTTTGCAAGAAATTCGCAAGCAGTCTTATGTATGCGAGCGAGTAGGACCGTGGCTATTTATATTTGGAGCGTGTGACTCACTTTAGCGAGGACTGCTTATAAATTAGGCACTTTAGGCAGATGGGGACCAGTTTCGCAAATGCGACTTTTAGCGTTAGAATTCAAATTGAGGCTAACGGTTGGATATTATCCTATTTTCTCTATAGCAAATATCCAAATTCACATAATAAATATATCAATTAAGAACTTTCAGAGCAATAACTTTCACTCAAAAAGTTTAGAAACATATCACGTCATAACTGCCTTGAATTTTATCCCCTTGAAATGAATGCAAAATAATTTTAGAGGAGAACTGGTTTTAATTAAACTTGAATAATCGGACTTCAAAATTTTCAAGGGGCGTCTTATTTAAATAACAGCTTTTTAAATGGTTCATTTCTTTAAATACAAAGTAAGCAATTTTGCATGGCCAATCTGTTATTCATTACCTAGAAATTAAATTGTAAGGACACAAACAGTTTACGGAAATTCTTCTTGTTCCTGTAACATAATTCACTGAAGACATATTTTTTTTTACTAAATGGCATTGGAGACTGATTTTAAAATAATTAATTTTATTTAATTTTTTTGCAAAATTAAATAACATTGTGAATAGACGCTTTATTATTATTGTTTAAACCATAAGGTTGAATAAATAAATAAATTTTGCAAAAAATTATTTTAAACTTTATTTGCTACTTTAAAGCATTATTTCTTCTTTATATTTATTCAAGTTTAGGCGCTTTTTTTCAGTGGTTTGTCTTCTTAAAATTTTATGGTTTTTTTTATTTTCTCATAATAAAAGGAAAAGTTCATAGTCATAGGTTCCAAATTTGAAAATCAATAATAAAATTACCGCTATTTGAGATACTCAAAAGGGAGGGATCTGAATGATTCAGATGCAGCTAACGATCTGCGAGTTAGATTGCAAATTTGTGTAATTCATCTGAAATACATCAATTAAGCCGGGTCATGCGTATGTTTGTACGAGTCGGCGCGTAATGGGCTAATCACCAGGACAATTATTCACCCCGAGCGATCCCATTCACCGCGTCAGGGATAATTAACGACGTGCGACAAATTCAGCCAGAAGCTGCTCTCTGCAGAGCACGCCGAGGCCCCTATTTTCCGAACCCCTCACCTCAACCCCTTAATGCCGCTGCTTATCCTGCGGCTGCGAAATTTATCATACGGGATGAGCACACCGAGTAAGCCTGCAGGAAGCATCACTCACGACATTCCTCCCTGACCGCAGATCTGCTGCGTGTGCACCAAGCCCAAAACATTTCTCCGAGAGGACGACGACAAAAATGCGCGAGGCCGCGTCGCATTGTAATTTACGGCCGCTCGTCGATCATGAGCGTCTTTGGCCACGGAAAAACAGCCGGCCGATGGATTTACAGACGGCCCAAATTAATTTTCCGTCTGTTTGGACAGATGAAAAAGTTCCAATATGGTTGATTACTCGGATGTGTTCTTTGGCGGACGGAAAAAAATTGCACGCCGCAGAGATGACAGCTGCCCGGCTCACTCGGAGGGAGGCCACCAACGCTTGAGTACAAATAGAGAGCATAAGGAATAAAAGGAGAAGAAGAGAACATCACGGAAAATGACTTTTGGGATAACCTCTTCTTTTCCAACTTGCTGAAAATTGACATTGTTCATTTTTCTCATTGCGGTTTTTTTGTCAGCCAGAATAATGTAATTTGGAAGAGAATAACTTGCGGGATCACTTTTTTCTTACAAATTTAATATTTTAAATTTTTTCCCCCAGCTTTAATTAAATCCTTCAAAGATTGAAGTTCTTCTTCCTGGAAACTTTTATGAAAAATCTTGTAAAAAGCAATTTAAAGTCTCTCTTCGCTGCTCCCTGTTCGTTTCGCACAATTTTGGAACAGGACCTTTTAATATAGCACGCAGTGGCGCGTCTTTTTTCCACAACATACAAAAAAATAGGGTCCGGCACGAAAGTCAGGTTTCACAGGAGTAAAATGCATTTAGAGAGAGGGCACAGAGATAAGTCAATTTCGCTCTCCCGCCGTTGTCTTTTGAGTCAAAACGTCACAGGGGGATGCTTTTCTTCCTCTCATTTCGTTCCAGCAGGTACACACGCGCAAATCATTCGCCAAACCGAGCTCCTTTCTTTTTAAAAGGTATATGTATTTGAAATGAAAGACGACGCGAAAAAAGAGAGACCAAGAGGGCTCGATATAATTAAATGTATCGCAACGAAGTCTCAAGAGTCTTTCTTTTTTCTCTGAATGAAATTGCGGCTGATTGGATTGTCTGCTCATTGTCCGACATGAATAATGCATGACGCGGCCCGGGTGGAATTTTCTTTTTTGAGAGAGGTGAAGAGGAAAAATGGAAATTTGTACTCACCAACGTTCTGGATTTCGCACGGCAGGACCAGCGTGTCGCCGAGCACAGCCCGGTATGTTTGACCTCTGGAAATGAACCTGGGAGCTGGGCCCAGGTCCTCCAAGTCCATGTAACCCTGCGGGTGACCTGCAAGCACAGAGAGAAGAATTCATAAGCCTTTTGATCTATTATATTGTACGAAGGAAAAAATTCAATTCATCAAGCAAACCGAAAATTTTATTATCAAATTTCCAACAGAAGCATGGAATTTATGGACGGTGAGATTATAGCCCGTGTCGATAATAATTACAGGGTTGGCGCAAATTAAAAGTTTCATCTTTAGAGGCAAACGCCGCGCTGCCGACGAGAGAGATGAAGAGTTTAATTTTCGGCCGGAGCCCAGTGAAAAGCAGCAGCGTTACGTCATATTAACAGCAATAGGAGGAGTCTCCAAAATTTATGTGAAATACCTGCGAGGCCAATTTTAAATTAAATAGCGCTCAGTCAGGCAGATGGCTGCGTTAATGGCTTGAATGCCACTTCAAAGTGACATAAATGATTTTTTACTATGTATGGACATTTTTCAGATTTTCAACGTGTCAGAAGTTGCTTTCAAAAAGTTTAATTAATGCGATCTTTGAAAGAAGCTGATTTAAGAGGCGAAATTAATGTTCGTTTTCGTTTTAATTAATAATACCTTTCCTTGGCGGTCGTTAGTTTATTGCTTATTTACATCAAATTTGATGTCTCATTTATTTCACAGCTCTAAGTCCCATTCAAAATTAATTAAAACGTAAAGCTCGCCCACGGTCATTTACCATGAAGTCTAGAGGAAAACATAAGAATTTCCCAAAAACTCCAGCTGCTCAAACCCAATTTACGGGGACAGCGACTTTAAATTAAGCGACGTATCAAACCGAGACTCGTTCTCCAAAATCCCCGGCATGCATATTTATTTGTTTATAAGACGACGGATATTAAAATGCCTGCATCATTCCTCGCGGTGGTATAAGCTGTAATCTCCTTCCCGATCTGCTGGGATCAACAACTTTTGTTCCAAAATCCTGAGGCTTTTCGAAGGAAAACTCTGCAGACGACGAAATATTATTACAAAAAGAGGAGGGAAAACTAATTTTCTCTCAGCAGGCGCAAAAGCCACCTTGACTTTATCATATTCCATTTCGCTCTTTTGCCTCTTTTAATTTACCTTTTAGTCAGGCCCAACCGCCCCCTTATCCACCCTCCATCCAACCTTTCGTCAGAAGCTACCTGCCGTTTCTGCGAGAATTCCTGCTCCCTGGCGAGGACCGCCCCTTTTTGGATGCGAGCAATTCCATCCGCTGATTTGATTAACATAAATTAATAGCCTGCGCGAGCGGGAAACGAGCTGTAATGATTAGAAAATAAATTAAAAATAAGCGCCTGGAAAAAAAATAAAACACCGCAGCAGCAGCAGCGTGGAAATAATAATAAGAATGAATTTTTATAAATCATGTTCAGGATAAGAGGGGCAGGAAAGATAATTAAAATTTCTTAATGTCTTATATGAGAACGATGTGGAAGGAAAAATAATTAAAAATATAAACGCTGGTGTGCGCACAAAACCCTTTTCCTCAGTCTCTTTCACTTTTTAGTACATCTGCAGAGAGGAAAAGCGCAGAGAGAGAATGAAGAGCGAGCGGTCCCTGCATATAATAGAGATAAAAATCAACTCCGACCTCATAAAAATAAAAAAAGAAGACGCACATAATACACTGCTGTACACTCTGGGAATCGTAAAGTTTTACTGCACTATTCCGATACGCACACAATAGAAATTCGGTTTAATGTGATTTTACAGACTCGCTAGCTCAAGAATGAAGAAGCAGGTTCACATATATAAAATGCCAATTTTAATGAGCACCCATGAAAATTGAAACATTAATTTTTATAGAATTATCATATTGCTTTAATTTAATTGAATGACTTTGTTAACAAATATAACCCAATTACATTCAATTAAAAGAGTGCAAAGTTTCTTCAAGTTTCTTATCTTTGTGGCACTTTGCTGAGGCATTTTTAATCTGATTCAATATAAATAATTAATTTTTTTAAATTAGAATAGGCTATAAAATAAGTAATTGGCACATATTTAATATATATTAAATAAATTTAACAATTATTTAAATCCGCGCGCCTTCTTAAAAAAATAAATTTTTATACTGATCACCAATTAAAATTAAATAATATATGGCTTAAAATAAACACATCTGTTATTTGTTTTTTTTTTTTTTTGCTTTTTCTTCGTGTATATCCTGTGCTTCAGAAGCATTTCGATGACTATTTTGATACCCTTACACATAATTATGTGGAAGCGCAGGAGTGGCATTCCCTGTTCGTCAGCAGTTGTTGATGGCCAAGCCGCAGAGCGGAGACCAAGTGACCAATTAACCGTCCAAAACATAATCCAGCTGTGTAATAGTATGTGCGCCTATATAGGTGCACGCCGAGGCATTCGAAGCATTTTAACAAAGGCACCCGAGCCGGGGTCATTTATTAAAAAAGCAACCGCGCGCATTTCCTATTCAAGAATTTTATCGTCCGGCGACGCAGAGGCGGTTATTTATTATTTTATATATAAAATAAGGCTTGATTCTGCCAAAGTCTTTTTGTGTGGACCTCGGGCGCGACAATGGTTAATTTACAAACTCGGAGAGGAGTTGTTTCAAAGCGGCCTTTTCAGCGAGTTTTTGCCAGTCAGGAAACATACCAATTAGCCGCCGCCGCTTTGATAATGGGTCGCAGATATATAAAAGCAAAAACCGCTCTCGGTGGCAGATTTCGGTAATGAATGCGCGGATATAAAGTTCGCTGCCGGCCGCATATTTATCATTCATTGGTCGCCGTACGAGTTTCATTGTGGGAGAGTGAAGTGGGCCTGCCGGGGGATTTTTCCAAGAGTGTTTTCCTTGTCATTCACGACGATTGACATATTCTAGACCGCCCCTAAATAAATAATACGCGCGCTGCAAATTGAATATCAACCATGATGCAGCAGGGGACGCACGCCGGACAAAATAATCAAAAGTTTTTCTATGGAACATTTAACAAAGACGAGCTATAGAGGAGACCTTCGTGCAGAAGTGGATTTGGCTTAAGCATCAGTTCTTGGAAAATTTATTGGACCCTTGACTACTTTTCTTCGAATTTCGTTATAAAAATATAAAACATTATACAAGAAAAATTAAAAGTAATGAATTTTTAAAATATGGAAGTTGTTAAAAGTTGAAATTCATTAGATATTTTCATTTTAATAATTTTTGCAAAAATTTTAGGGGGAAATTTAAAAAAAAAAATCAATCAACAAATTGAAGTAACCTTACTAAATTTAACTATTTATAACGACAAAAATAATGCACCATAAATATTTTTTTCCTAAAAAAAACTTTACCTGGGGGATAGTGTAATTAATTAGTCTAGCCTGTTAATTTCATACTTTATATACTTTACATCTACAACAGCTTAGTCAATTTTAAGTCTCTTAAATTAACAATAGCAGTTTCAAAATCAAATGTACATTCTTGCACTTAAGCAATTAAAAATTAAAAAATTCTTAAAAAATGACTAAATTTTTCAGTGTCTTACTTACAATAAGAGTAAAATTGACAGTTTTCTTTTAAGAACTTTGTATTCTTCAAGGTTATATTGTGCTCAAACCCCTGTGAAAAAATCAAATTTTTTCCAAATTAAACGCATAACTAAACCTTGAGCATGAGCTTTTATTGTTCTACCAATAAATTTCAAAGATTTTATTGACCATTAGAGAGCCAATTTTGCGACTCGTTTTATTACTTTCGTGTGCGCACACGGCGGTCCCCCTCAATTTGTGGGTGTTCAAATGAGTCATTCTATTGCTCCAGCTGGTCCAGAATGGACTCTCACAAAACCCAAGCCATTTTCATTCACGGGCGACAGAATGAACTGCTCCTTACTTCGAGTGCGACCACAGCTGACAAAACTTTTGCAGCTCAGATCAAAAGGCTTGAAATTCGGCTGGGCGAGAGTTCTGCCAGCAGTTGGGGTTTGACAGACGGAAAGGGAAGCGATCCAAATAATTTTTTCTTCGTCTCCTCCTTCACTTATAATACTTTGAAGCGTGAATGAAAAAGCAGTCGGAGGCTGGTTAGGACGTTTCGTAATCGAGTCGTCGTTGGTGCGCGCAGGCTGAAATAATAAAACCGACGGAGTGAGCAGAGCAAAGCACTGTCGGATTAACATTTCTTGCTTTCATATTTCTGCTGGGGCAAGAGCGGGCAGGCACTGCTTCTCTTTTATTTCTTTTTTATGAACTCGTAAAGGATGCGAGGATCCTAATTTGTAGTGTCGTCGCCCCTAACTTGTCTTCTCTGCACACCGAAATCCTCCCTTGAGCCAGAGACGAGCGGCAGACTGCGAGAAACTTTTTGAAAACAGATGTGAAAAAGCGCAAGAGCTTCTCGTTCGCCGTCAAATTTCATACTGCCAATAATATGGCCCAGATTTAAATCCAGCTCAGCCGTTATTTTTTTAATATTTAACTTCAAGAAAAAATTTATTTAAAGATAATAATTTTGAATTTAAAATAAAATAAATGTTAAATGATTTTCATTGCTTCAAATTTATTTAAAAAAAAAAAATATTTATTTTCATTAGTGGCATGTAAAGAAACATGAGTTTATCATTAATTAATTGATCCCTATGAAATAGAAAAGCAAAAAGTACCTTGATTTCAATTCTGAATTTCTTGTCCGCAAAAAAATTTGATTTATTCTAAAAATTCTACTCTAGGAAAAATGTGAATTTACAGTTTCTAAGTGGTCAAATGTCAGGCATGTGGTCGCGGTGTTCAAGGTTTTAATTTATCTGTCCAAGTGATAAATGCAGATCTTTTTTCCATCGAGAGCAGCGCCGTCGCTAAAGCAATGCTGACGTATTTATTTTTATTTTAACAAGCGCGCCGCGCTCCAACCAGCAGATTAAGCGGCAAAGATTGATATTCCACACATCGAACGAGCCCAGCGGCGTTTAAAAAAAGTGGACCGTGCAGAAGAAGAACAATTTATATTTTGGTTGCGCGCGCCATTAACGTGATTAATTATTCTGGGCAGACCCGAAACGATTCAATCAGATAAGTATGGATTCGAATTGACATTTATTCCAAAAGTAAAACATCATTTTTTGAAAAGCTTTTTTTAAATAAGTGTGAGACATCGTTGACTTTTTTAGTTATTTTATTATATACAAGAAAAATCGTCTGAACTTGAAAAGAACCTCAATTGACTCATGATTATTCTTTGCTTACAATTCTCAAGAACTTTTTAAATTTTTTGCACATAATAATCATTGCAAATTATACCACTTATCTCAAATATGTATTCTGTGATGACTAATAGCAAATATATAGGTCCAATGTTCCAAAATAAAATTCACATTAAAAAAGATAAAGTTATTGTGGAGTAGACTAGAGGAGCCCATTCATTATCTTATCTATCCTCAAACAGCAGCACTCGACTTATTGTAAGGCAGCGCTCATATACTGGTTGTCATGAATAAAAAAAAAGATAATTTGAAGAAAACAAACTAGTTTTTTATTTTAAGTTGCTGGCCTTTTTTATTCACTATCTGTTCATTAGCATAGTTAAAAATGAGCATGATAATTTTCCCACGTTTCGCCTGCAAAAATCATCACTCTACTTCTCTTCCTCCTCCTTTCGGCGAAGCTGCGAAATCTGCGGCGCACGATTTCTTCTGCGCTCGTTTCGTTATTATTTTTCTTTCTAAATGGCCATTCATTTCATTTGTTTCGGCGCACGCTTTGTTCGCTGAAAAAAAAATTATTTCTAACTCGCGCGCCGTTTTCATTTGCCTGGCCAAATTGTTTTCCGGCGCGCTCTGGGTAATCACCTTGTGCAACAGCGGCAGCGCCAAGTCGCCGCCGCCTTTTGTGAGTTGAGAGTGGCTAACGAGAATAATACACGTCTGCTGGCGAGAGGCGCAATAACTGAAATTGCGCTCGTGACGGCGAATTATGCATTGTGCGTGACCACCAGCCTGAAAGGAGAATACGCGCCTATTTTGCGAACTCTCTTACAAAGCTGACACGTCGGTGACCAGAACAATAATTGAAAGAGCGCGATGGCTGTCCACGATGTGATTAGGCGGCTCCGTTTGTCCTTTCAATATGCAGATATTTTGCTGGCGAAATTTGTTTTTGATTGGGCTTTCGCGTGCATTATTCAATCACCAAACCGCAAGCAATACATATAGTTCTTAAGTGATTTTCAGTGTAGGCCCATCTGATGATCATGACTTTAAATTATGCAGAATGTATGCAGAAATTTATAAATAATAATCTTTGCTGGTTGTGAGTTACATTACCAAAATTAAAATTGTTATTAAAAAAGTGTGCAAGAATTAATTACGTGATTCAATAAATGTTAGTAATTCAATAAATTAATTTTGATATAGCATTAATTATTTGAATTTAAAAAAAAAGAAGAGGAGCACACAAGATGAAGTTTCCGTTGAAAAACTGTTCTATTTAAAGTAGAATGCTAGTTAAATGGTTTATAGATTTATTTTTGGCTGATTAACAAGTCAATTTAACAAAAAAATTGTTTATAATATTATCCAACTTCAGAGTGATATAAAATTCAAAATTATAGAACATAAAATAAATTATTAAAATTTAAATAATATATTATAATATTGATTTGTTATTTTTGAAATTATTATAAATTATAAAGTTAATCAACTTTTAACATATTTTTAAAAATGCATTAAAATTTTTAATAAGAATGTTTTTAAATTTCACATTGCGGTAGCTTTACGCTTTACAACAGCTTTACTAAATATTTTTCCTGTCATTCCATTATTATTTTATATTAATTCAAAATTGTGACCAATGCCTATTAAGCTTATAACTATAAAAAAAGTAGCCATGATGCATAAAAGTAGTATGAACTTTTCACTTAATATATTTTCAAGAGGGAAATAAAAGCCATTAATTATTTCTAGTGGAAAGCAATGATTCTTTGAATTCTGCACAAAGCTCTTGTCACACTTGTTTCATTGTCATAGCCAATTTTCAATTCGTACAACGTCGCCATGCATTCAAGAGGCGGAGAATGCGGAGGAATCCATAAAAAAGGCGTTATTTTTATGATTGGCACTCCACCAAAAACATAAAGTGGCACCAGCCCGGAGCGGAGAGATACATAATAATCCCGCTTTGGAATAAATGAAAATCGTCATCGGTTTTACGAGCGCTGCTCGTTGACCAGAAATAAAAGAAGACAAAAGGACAAGGCTGATACACAAAACGAAATCGATCCTTTTTCTGAGAGCAGCATCATATACACACACAGAGGGAGCGACATAAATATAAGCTTGCTTTGTACGTATTAATTCAAGCATTTTACGACCGTTGGAATAAAATAAATAAAAAAGTCACGAGAAGCAAGGCCAGTGACAGTCAGTCCAAATCAGATTTTTCTTTAGCTCCAATTTCACTTTCTTCGAAAAACACCAGAGCAGTGGGTTTCGTTGTGTCGTTGGAGAGTTTATAGGTTCGGTGGAGTTAGAATGACATTATATTCAGAGAGCAGCCACAGCAGGCCCAATTAAAATAATCTCGCGTCTGATCAAACAAGCAGCATGTGCTTCGGCGAGGGCGGCTCATAATAGTACCAACTTTGTGTTGTTTAATATTATAAAAGGTAAAACGTTATTTATTTCAGCGCGACTGCTTGTTAACGAGTACGAAATCCAAGCATTCCAACCGAGGAATGTTTATATGTATTTTGCGTGCTCTCGCTTTTTGTGAAGAGAGAGAGAGAGATGCAGAGTTTAATATCGAGAGAGGCGGCCCATTATTTAGGCCGCCTTTAATAATGCCCCGGCAATTCTGCGAATTAGCAGCCCTTGAAGTGGTCTCGGTATCACGGACTGACGTGTATATTATTTTATTTTTTCATATACACATCTCGTGGTCGTTCTCACAGAGAGGAAAAGCGATCTCTCTGTCATGTGTGTTTATTTCTCTGCGAGGCAACAAATTGCGGCAATGAATCTCGCGCTGCCTTTTATATGAATTGTATCGATTCAATTGACAAATCGGGTGCCACATTCGAAAGCACGGCGAGTTTTGACGGCGCCAAATTGGCTCCTAAATTGGAACGCGTCGGCTCGTTTAATTTTCTGCTTGATGAGTTCGGCGGGCGCAATATTGAAACGCTCGAAATGCCGGACAGTTGAGGAATTTATGTGCGCGGAAAAGCATCTTTGGAAGCAAATAAATCACAACTATTTCAATCAATAAATGCTGAGTCAAAAAATGAAAAGTGGAAATGGAAATGCTTGAGTTGACACGTTAGGAAAAGTTTCAATTACAACGTTCATTTTAATTAATCCATTATTTCCCCCTTCCCTCTCTCCCCTTCGCAATTCTCTTAATGAAGTCCGGTGCGGTTTGAAAAAACAACATGCAATGTTGAGAGAGTGTTTTATTATTTGCAGTAGTGCGCTCGAGTGGCTCTCGAATTCATAATGTTTCTGCGTGCGTAATTTCATAAAAGAGCGGAATGATTGTCGGTTGATTCACCGCACGAGAGAGCAATATTTCGCAGAGTATATATACTCGGAGAGTGCACTTTTTTGATTAACATTTCAATGAGAGAGTAAATACAAATTGAGTGCCCGCGTGTGTATTTGCCTGTTTTGCTCTGGGCGCCGCGACCACCCTCTTTCCATCTGCTGTGATCTCTCTTGGTCTATTTGCATCTTCTTCCGACTCAAATAAGTACAGAAAGTTGCATACTATTTGTCCAGTAGCCGAGGGCGGTTCGCAACTTCCGATCAGCCGCTCGGGGCCACTTTTCCGTCGAAGAGTGTTTATATTAAAAACCGAGACGCGCACTTGAAAATAATGAAATTCTGCATGCCGACCAAGGGTATGCGAATCGGCCGACGCGCGCGTGCACGCAACGAGACCCGAGCTTTGATGTGTGCCTGCTTGTTTGCATACCTCCCAGGAGGGCCTGCTGGCGAAACCAACATAATTTTGCAGCGTATGATGACGCGAAAAATATATGTGTGCAAACGCTTGAATATTTGCACACGGCTTTTGCATAATGATGTGGTATTTCTTTAACGCAGCTAGAGGGTGGCTTGGAAAACCCAGCAGTGTGTCAGCGAGCAGAAGGATTTGTGATTTCCTGAGCTTGGAAAAATAATTGCAAAAAAGCAGATTTTGTTTTTTCCTTCACATCTGAAACACAATCTACGCGGCCCTAAGCAATAACTTTTATATACACAAGTTTAAAGTATAAAATAAAAAAATTATTATTGCAATAATCTTATTCACTACTACATTTTTTTTTTAGTTTTTATCCATCAATACTGAAAATTTAAGAATTTGATTTTAATTAATTTATTCTGTATTTTGGATTAATTACTACACAAGTTGTTACTAAAATTTTATCATTTGAGCAATGTGAATCAAAACTAACTAAATAATTCTTTAAAAAAACAAATTGATAATTAAGAAAAAAATATGGTTTTCTTTTTTACAGATCATTCATTAAAATGTTGTGTACAGTTGAATCTTTGGTAAAGGTCGGCAAAATTGATTTTATTAGACCGCACCCTTTGCCATTTATTGTTCTCCTGTTAATGAGCCCGCGTCAACGCCCATATTCACCGCTCAAATCGCATTGCATTTGTGAATGTTTGTGGTACATCCAAATAACTAAACAGTGTTAGCCCAAAAATAACAATTCCGCCGTTCTATTTGGCGCTGCAAAAAATACCCGCAACCGTAATGTAATTACAAAATCATTGATTAAAGCACCCGCACACTGATCAAAACTCATTGCGCAAACATTTGATGAATACCTTTTCAACACAAACAAGTAGTGCACAACAACAAATTAATGAGGGTCCTATTTTTAAAATGATGCCACCGGTGTTTGATGTTTAATAGGAAACTTAATGAATTAGGCTTTTTAACCGACATAAAATAAACACACAAATCATTCAACAACAAATTATTAAAATATTAATCTCTGCAAATACCGATGCTCGCCGACGAGATCCGATTTTGGCAAAATGCCAATTAAATTTTGCACACTGGACGTCCCTCTCAGCGACACGCATACAATATGAATTTTGTGTGGGAGTCCAGATTATAACATATGTGCAAATTGCCAATTAGTTTTCATTTGGTTGATAGATATTTACCTCCCTGCTTTCCATTTCAAAGGGATCTGTGGATTTCCGTCTCTTTGTTTGATCCAGGCACACACAGACCGCCGTAACGCGACCGCACACACTGCAGCAGGTATTATGCTAATCGCGGCAGATAATTGAATTAAAATCTCAACTCGGCGGGTTGCACACCCCCTCTCAAATTACAGATTATCGGCGCGAGCACTTGAGAACGAATTTACGTTAAATTATTCAGCTCTCGGCGGATAATACCGCACACGTGCACGCGCGCAAGTTTTCCAGCTGTTTATGCTAATTAGCTGGAATTAAATTTGGAAATTTCCATGCGCCAATGATATGTAATTTTGATATATAAATTTCAATAACCCGCGAGGGTGCTGAGAGGCTGCCGAATTAATTCAAATTCGCGATCGATATTTCATATATATTTACGCCCAGGGATTAATGATGATAATTCGCACAATTTGCATCCATCGGGCGAATTTCCGTTTCTACCTGGCTGGTTATGGGATTGGGAGTTTTCTAACGATTTCCCGCTTCGTTTGGCGAATTAAAACTGCAGAGAGGGCGTAATTGGATTTTATTCGCCCTCTGTCGTTGCGCGAGAGGAAAAAAGTGAATGTGCAATTTCACACGCTCCGCTTGTCCCGCTGATACCACTGGACAAATTGGATTAAAGGCCGCTTTGCGATAAAATTCATGGCTGTGCGAATTTATAAGTTATTGGACGAGAGGGCTCGAATGTGAGCAAATGCATCCAACACGGGATATTGTTTGCACTTCACTGCTTTTTTCCATCGAAGGCACAGAGTTGATTGTCACTTTTAATAGCTTTGTGGCGAACGAACCTAAAGAGCACTTCACATTGATGCTGCACTGTATCTGACCTCACTAAACCCTCCACATAAAAAGAGTGATTTTTATTTATAATTTTTATTTTTATAGGAGCATTTTATTGAATCAGGAAAATTTACGTGCAACAAATCTGTCAGTTGGACTAAAATTTAATCTTCTTTGCATTGTGCGACTGTTGGATTGAGGTATCAAAAATCAATTTTGCCAAGTTGGTTTTCCCATTTGCTATTTCAAAGGCGAACAAAAAAGAAAGGGGCCGCCACGCCACACACAAGACTGTTTTCTCAACCCCATCCATCATTTGGGCCGCGTTGACAAAGTGTTTGCGCACAATCGGCTGAGATTTCCTGGCCTGACACTGATCTTTTCAGCGCGCGGAGGGTTTCTCCAGCATCCCTGTGGCATAATGAGCCCGTCACATAATGGGAGACCCTAGTTCCATTATTCGGCGGCCGCAACCCACAATAATAGCTTTGTTGCATTCTGATTGTGCAGCCGCAGCAGCAGCACGACATCGCAGAGCTCAGTGAAATTCAAGAAACTCACCTGGCCAACTAAACAGGATAAAAATATGAGGCAGGAAACCTGAGACGATAAATATACAAGTAGGCGATATTTCTCTTTATTTGTCACACGGCTGTACAAATAGGAGGATGTTTTATCTGGCCATTGTGCCATATTAGATTTTGTGCATGGGTTGGTGGGCTCTGTAGTACCGCGCGCCGGGTTTATTAGACGGTTTCACATTTCACTGCGTTTTCTCAGTGAGCCCTCGAGAATCCAGTGCTCTTTCCTGCCTCGGTTTGATTTGCCCGTAGTGCTGGGATTTCATTTTTTTTTTGCGCGTTTAATTGAAATCGGGCATTACAATGGTTCAAGATTGTTGACTAATGGCCAAGTTAGCACAACGAGGATGCTTGTCAAAGACAAACTTTGCCTGGTCTCGGGATTATTCCCTTGCAACGCGGCGGCCTCTTTGTGCTCCTCTTGTTCAGTTCGTTCTCTTGACGACGATGAAAACTTGATGAGGTCCATAATTGTGCGAGCAGACAACGCGCGCGCGAACATAATGCGCTTTCCGATATATCTTCCCTCGAGCCGTGTGCCCGATTTTGCACTCAATTTGTCGCCATTCAGACAGCGTATGGTCGTTTCTCTTTGACTCGGCACCTGCCTTGGAAATTAATTAGGAAACTTGTGATGGGTGCTGCGGGTGCTACACAGAGAGCACTTTGCACTGAGGACAAATTGGTGCGGCATTGCATATTCGCGCTGTCCTAGCAGCCTTGAGAGGTGTTTGCCGCATCAGCATCAAAGGGAAAATTGAAAATTTAGTTTAATTTGATTATTGAAAAACCAATAATTATGGACGTTAAAGTGATTATTGCAAATTATAGAAATCACATTTTACAGAATTGCAAAATAATAAGCCCTAAAATTATTTTCATTATAGATTTTCAACATCTAAAGCAGATATTTTTTCTAATTATTGTACTTCGTGTGAAATCACAATGCATGCACACGTAAATATTTGAATGAGAAATACCTTGGATGTAAAATTATTTTTGATCACTTTCATATTTTCAATTTTTTTTATTTTTTTTTTTAAATCTATATTGATAATGTTAACTTATTTTTGTAATGTTTAGGACAATTTAAATGCAGATCAAAGAACCGGATTTCTGAAAATCAATAAATTACTACCGTATGTTCCTGACAACGTAAAAGGTCGTTTGTCTCCGTAAATTTTATCCCCCATCCACACTCGGCACTTGCATGCGAATCAAATTTTCCAGTTCATTTGCAGCCAAAGTTCTTGGCAAAGGCGGGGTGTGTATTTTTCTCAGCCCTTTTAAAGCAGCTTCGCAGGATGTACTTTCCCTTAGCTCCAATCGAAAAGTTTCACTCAATGGCTAAGCGCACTCTGCCCGAACGGCGCATAAAGCATCGCTAAGCAGATCGAAGTGAGAGCGCGCCGGTTGTTTGCCGCGCGGCAAGAAACGAGGAGAAAAGTGCCAAATGCCCTGGCAGACTTTGAAAAATTACACTGCGGAAAAGTTGTCCTGATGGAATGTCAACGCTTCGGGAGACCATTACTTGTTATGCAGCCCGGCACGGCTTAAAAGCCAAGCTCGCACTATCTCGTCGCGCACACGCTTGCAGTGTTCTTTGTTTTGCAGTCCCAATTCCGGCGAGGATCCCCCATTTAGATTTGCCAGCACTCGCCGTCAGCCCCGCCAAATCCCCAAAGTCCGGCGTTGCTGGCGAAATTTTCCGAAAAGAAAAACACAGTATATTGATCGCTCGGCCAAAGTGTTTGCATAACGACAACGATCTAAACAACTTAAGCCATTGCTTATTCAGCCGGCATTAAATGTCTCATTAGGCAGAGGCAGCTCAAATTGATTCGGCGATCCCCTTTTAGTAAAAATACTTTGGCTTTTCTGCTCATTTCCTTTTGGCCGACAAAAACTTTTCACCGCAAAAAGCGCTTTTGGAGAGTGGTGGCTGCAGGTAAAAGGTTTTTTTTATCTCTCTCAACTCAATGTATCCGCCGCTCGCCTGCTCTTTTAGGCTCATTTTTTTTCGCCGGGCGCTCCTGTTTATTATTCATGCCGCGTGTCTTATTAAAAAGAGCTAGAGCTACAGCACATCTAAATTTTTATCCTAATAGGCTGATGCTGCAGTGAAGGATGTGTTGGTTATAAGACCAAAGAGATTGAGTTCCCGCGGCATTTTGTGCGTATATCATAACTGCCGGCTGGGCTAAACTCTAATTGAATTACAACACGCCGTAAACACGAAAATAGACGGCGCGCAGTAGCGGCGGGAAAAAGTAATTCAACGAGCGAGCGGCCTTTCTTTTTGCCGACTCGAAAATTAATGAGCAGCGCGCGCTTTTGCGGAGAACGTGCGCTGCTGCGGGGAAAAAAATTGGCCGCTGAAATTGGATTTTTTAATTGGGCAAGAATGAAACTATACTTGGCCCTCGTTTGCCTTAAGGAGAAATTTTACTTTCAAATAAGCAAATAACTTTTGAATAAAATATAATTACCAGAATCTCAAAAACATCATAATTTTACTTAACTCAAGATGATTGAAAGGAAATTTAATTAAAATTCATGTTAACATAAAAATTTTATATCATCATCCAATCTGATCAACAAAATCCGATGTTCCTAATACTTCTACAAGTACCACATGAGCTAATAATTTTGGTTGATGAGAAATTTTATAATTATTTAAACGTGTGAATATATAACATAAAACATGAAAATATTAAATTATAAACTGTAAAAATATATTACGATATTACAGTAAATCATTCATAATTTGTTTCAAAACAAAATTTTAATTATAATCTTTATCAAAGAAAAGAAATAATATAATTTATAATTTAAAAAAATCGTATTTTTTATTTTACTTGTTATTCTGCTTTTTATTTAACTTACGAGCAAATCCAATCGTTTGACCTTTTACTTTTAGGCACGTTCTAAGGAATTATCAAGAGTAGATCATTAATGAAATATTCATGGAGGAAAGCGAGCTTCTCACATGTTGCATGTGGGAAACGCCTCCGCCAAGAAAACGTTGTAGCTGCCACGGATAAATGATTCCAAAATCAATCAGAGAGAGAGAGAGAGAGGAAATGATTGAAAAGCGCTGCTGCGGCGAGTTTTCGCCCCTGGGGCCGCGCGACTACATAATCGGGTCCATTACAGCATCTGATCCAGTGGTCGGGAATCAATCAAAACAGCTCGCGCGTCGAGAAAAGCCCACGAATATATACTCTGCATGCGCTGACGCCCGCAGAGTGAGTGTGATTGAACATTGATGGGCGCGATAGAAAGGGTGGATCGGGGCGCCTGTCTGTCTCTCGCCACCTCTTTTGCACCCCCGCGAGAAATGTTGATGTAGCGAGCGAGCGAGAGGAGCACTTTAGTTTGATATTCGGCCTCGCCAGCTGTTGCATCCCTTTCCTGGTACGGCGCTGGTATGAAAATTGCTGTTGATCCCTCTCGCAGCAGGGTTCGGTGCGGGCGGGTGGCTGGGTGGAATTGAATGCGGCAGTACCTTCTATTTCCAGCATTGTTTTCGTTCACGCTGACTCGGCTTGATTCGAGACGCGCTGTGGAGATCGTAAAATTTTGTGGTTGGGAAATTGCGCTGCCGAGCATTTGAATCTACGCCTTTTATTTCGTGTTTTATTGTGCCAGAATTATCTAAATTACAAAGCCCAGACAGAGAAGAGGAGGTGAATATTACGATGGTTCTTTTTATAGAAAATAATTTGATTCGTTTAGGGACAAATTTTTGTATCCTTATATTAAGGTTACAATTTCACTACAAAATTTTTGTAAAATATACTCGATCCCTTAAATTCAAATTTAATAATAAAAAAATTCTTCCTGGTGGATAATATTTAAAAAAAATATAATTTTTTTTCATTTCAAAATATTTTTTTTAATTGAAGCGTTGAAATAAAAAGAGGCTAAAATCTCTTTTATAAAATTATATTTAGAGAACAATTTTATTCACCATTTCAAGCCCAATTTTTAGAACAATTTGATAATTTAACGGTTTGATGTTCACTCTGCAATGTTTGCTTCAGCAAATATTTTCATTGGGCTCTCACGAATTGTAACAGAGGAGAGATGAAATCGTAACAAACGGCGATTGCCGCGTGGAAATATAATACGTTTAGAAGAGGCCATAGAGAAAGACAAAGAGGGCCATTATCTTCAAATCCTGTGCGCGCACTGAAGTCTCGCTCGCAAGCCAGCCAGAGGGGTACGTTTTATATTTTTTATTCGCGCAGGAGAATTTCTCATTTATACTACATCCGCAGAAACATGATAGGTCATAAAGTTGCTGTTGATCCTTATTATTTTTCTTTTATGGCGCGCGGCACCGTTCTCCATATCTCTCTCTTTCGGCGTGCGTTTTCGCGCACCGGCAACTGTCACTATCACACACATGCAGCAGCAGGCTCAGGGATACACGTGGGCCATATTTCCATCTCGGGGGATTATATTGTAGAAAGCAGGCAGGCAGCCGGGTTTGAGGCTCACACACCTCAACAAGAGGATCAGCGCGCCAGAGCAAAAGGGAAACGCGTATTGCGAGCTGCCTGCCACTTTTCCCTGCTTCCAAGTGGTCCAATCTCGGGTTCTTTCGCGCCTAGCCTCGCAAAAATAATCCACTCTCTGTCGCATTTTCGCTCCTCTGTGTGTGCGGAGAAAAAGACGTGAAAAGCATTTGGTTTCTCGGGTAGGGAAGCCAGTCCCTTTGCCACAAAAATGCAAGTTTTCCAGTGAAAAAACAAACAAACTTTTTAACAATTCAAATTAACATGAAAATTGCTACATTTTATGGATTTAAAATTAAAATTATGATAAATATTTTCAAATTCTATAGAAGAATCAACTAATTCTTTTTTACTAAATGAAAAATAAAATTATTATATATTTTTAAATATTAAAATTTCTCAAATATTATTGAAAATGTATATAACTTATCTAATTGCACAGCAAACTTTGCTTACCCATTTATCTAATAACCGAGAGAGAATTTTAATTAATTTGGGTGCGCCCCTATCAAGTTAGAAACAGCAAAAGCTCTACACTCTTCACTGCACAGCTGCAATTCAATGTCGGTCAGCACGCAGCGTGAGTTTTCAACTCCGAAATTTGCATCTCACGCTTTTGTTTTTTGAACTCTGCATGCAGGCTCACCGCAGTCGAGTCAATTTCACTTTCAAAAGACCGACCGCGCGCGCGTTTTCGAGAGCAGCGTTCTTACAAAAGCGCGCGAGGGCCACTTTGCATAAGAGCCGGAGCGACGAGGAACGCACAATCACTGGAGCTGCTCTCCTCCGCCCAAATTCTCCACTCAATTCCCATTTAATTGTTCGCTGCCTGTGGTGGTCTTGTCAGTTATTCTCTGGTCGCAGAGCAGCGTGTTTTTGAAACGCCCGCGCCACACACGCTCTCTCGCACCATTAAAATGCGAAACGAGAGCCAATTTGGAGACGCTTTAAAACGCCTAATTAAGTGGCTGCCACTCTAGAGAGTAAGAAGAACTTTTCGAGCAGACTCAGTAACAAGATATGTGTGTATTTATTGCCCAAGTGCGACAAAAGGTCTGCAGGACTAATTTATTAGCTGGCTCCCCGAAGTTCAGCTGTTTTTGGTGCTGGCTCTTTTTTTACGCCCTTGTTTGCCAGTTTGTCGACGACCGAAGTCTTGACAGCCGGCTGTGTGTTTCACGACGATGTAAGAGCCGCACTTAATTGAAGAGAAGTCTCTCACATAAATGACAATGCTGCCGGGTTTTGGGGTCTTCCGGGGAAACAAGGGCAGCAGTAGCATAAATGACTCGCCGGAATTGTGAGGCCGCGCCAGAAAACATGAGTGGCTCTTTTAGCGGCGGAAAATTGCACGACCAAGAGTTACGAGTGCTTGGTTTGTGTTGCCTCCATGTCGGTCAAATTTGCGCCCTCGTTTTGAGGAGAGAGACATTATGTTGTGGATGGCACAATCATACTTCAGCAGCGAACAACATTTTTTTAAGAAACTCAATTTAAAGAAAGACTTTGTAAACCAGCCTTATAAAAAATAAGGGGGCCTAAATATGAAAATAAAAAATTAAATAAAGATTTTTAAAACTGTGTACCACGTGTTGTTGATTAATTTTGATTGGATCGTTTAGATATTTTGGGAACTTCTTTTGAAATGGATAAGCAGCCCAAATCTTCTAGAATAAATAAATCTTGTGCCAAAGCAGGCATAGAGAAAAGAGCAGCAGCTGCAGCTCTTTGCCAGTATATTTAATTTTTTTATCAATGGGCCACACACCATTTATTTCAAATAAAAAATAAAAAGAGATCTAGATTTAGAAAAAAGAGCTCCAAAGAACTCCCAAAAGCCCAAAGCTTTTACTCATTCCCACTCCATAATTCAATCAGCTCCGTCAAAATTTCCAAAACAGAGCTGCACCGAGATGCTATCTCATTAAGGATGTTTTCATTCAAAAGAGATCACTCAGCGGAGAGCATCAGTCTTTAAATAAATAACCGCTTTTGACAGGAAACCGCTCGTTTCGGAGCGGCGCAAAAAAGGACGGGGGCGTTCAAAATAGTTTAACGGCTAATTTTTTCAACTCTTAAACAGAGAGACTTGAAGAGTCGCGTGTCATTGCTGCATGCAAAGAGGCTTAACTGTGCACATGTGTGCGCCACATTTCACCCTCTCCGGTGTATGTGCACTAGACCGCCCCGAGCTGTGAAAATGAATCCAGTGCACACCCCCGCAGCTCGTGTTAGTACCCAGGGCTAATTCTGCCAGCAGCTACGCCGGGTAATCTTGTCAGAAATAATGACGACGAATGCGATCATTGCGCAGCTGTTTCTTCCGTCTTGAGCGAAATTCTCTCTGGCGTGCTGAAGAGGGAGGCGAGAGAAGTTAGTTTCTACCATAGTTTTCCAGTTTTAGTGCGTGCTGTGCATCGATGTTTACATCCTCGCTGACAAGTGTTGATGGTGCAGCCTACACGCTTTTCACCCCTGTAGGTCGTTAATTATAATCTAGCCGGCGCACAACGGCTAATTTGGTTATTCCGACCGTGCCGCTCACAGACTTGATTAAAAATAATTTTGGCTCGCGTTACCGCATCAAGCATGTGGAGATATGCGTCGTCTCGCTTGTGTTGGGCACATGATTTATGGGCTTGAGGCTCAGATTGAAACAGGGAAAATTGATCCGCATGTGTGCTTAAGATTGATCTGAATCTAATGCAATTTGATATAATCACGCCAGCTAAAAGAAAAGGCAAGAAATTGAATAAAATATTGATTATTCATCAGGGTTGGAATTTCCGTTTGATCAACTTTATGTTTGGTGCTCCAAATAAATCTGGAAGAAATTTAAAAATCGAAATTTTATGTATATCGACCCCAATATTTTAATTACTTTCTATATTATATTAAATGTATCAACGATTTCTAAATTGAAAAAAAAAATTAAAATAATGGTTTTGTCTTGATTACTATCATTTTAAAGAACATGGTAGGCGCACTTTTGCTTGCAATTTGATATTAAAGAACTGCAGAGAGATTTATTTAAATGTGTTAAAATTGCCTAGATAAATTAATTACGATTAAATAAACTAAATTTAAAAAGGAAATAATTTACTTTTATTTCTGAAAAATTAATAACATATAATTAAAATGAATTAATCACAAATTAATAATCATTTGTGCTGATCTAAAAAGTATTTAAGGAATTCCAAATATCTTTTAAAATATGATTTTTTTATTTTTAGTTGAAGGTCATGAAAATTTGAAACATAAAAATACTACAACGAGAAAACTCATCCTCTTTTTAAGCACGTCCACTATTATATGTGCATAATTCATGCGCAAAATTTAACAGGCAGTTTTAAGTTCAGACGTCCACCTAGCATCCGCAGTGTTTGCATTTATTCTGCAAGGAGCATCTCACGTGCCGCGAGATGATACTACAGAAGCAGAAAAGCTGCCCGTGCATGCTGCTTATACTCTCGCTCCAGCCTGCGAGGACACTCGAAATAAAAACTGGCTCGCGTTTAAGAGTTATCTTACGAGACACGAAATGTGTCTTTTTACGTTATTGCTGTGCGCAAAAAGTTCGTTTCAAACGAGACGACAAAAGCAGAGCCAGGAACAAACAAAACTACGGCGTTTTGCGTTTTTCGTTTTTTTCCCATCCAATACCGCCGCTGGGCCTTTCATTGCCCATCTTCGGAATTATCTCTGGCTCTCATTTGCAGATGTTGTCAATTTTTCCCTCTTTTACACGCTACATTTTTTCTTTCGCCATTCATTACAAATATAACTAATGCTAAAAAAAAAGGATGGAAAGGCAAAGCGAAAAACGGCGTAATGAAATTAACACCCGAGAGTCGCCCAGAGCGCAAAAGTTTTTCCGGCCCGCTGCTGCAATGAATTAAACAAGATTTAAGCGACTTTCCGTGTGTTTATGCTGCTGAGAGAGAACGTCGCCGCCGTCTTTTTCTCTTTCTCTTGGCGGCCTGGGAGAGTCTCTGTATGTGTGCAAATAATAGAGGGCATTCGGAGAGATAAAAACTTTTGCGCGCTAGTAGTGCAGATATAAAACACTGCATGCAGCACCAGCCTCCTCCCGTGATAAATTTTCCGCGCTTTTATGAATCCGCCGGCTGCTGCTGCTGTTGGATTTCGTTCTTTATAAATTTTCTATACACACTGCGCGCGAGAGCTATGGCACGTTGGACCAAAATTGTCGTCGTAATTGATGACTCGGAAAACTAATTGCGGAGTGGCTCCTTTTCAGCCGTCGACTCAATACAGCGAAAACAATGCGAGAAGAAGAATGGTCCCTGGCTTCAGTTTGAGTTTATCTTTCTTCGGATGGCACATAAAACTTTATAGAACGGAGTGTGCCGCGGTTTAAGTGGGATAAATTATTAAGTGCCTTTCTGCAGCTCGTTGGATGAGTGCAAAAACAAAACGCTGAGCTATTCTGGTGTGCAGCAGAAAGCTATAGAGGAGGCGTGCGAGAGTATTCTTTATGACTGGGGAAGCATATTTTTCTTGCGGCGGGAATCTCGTACAGTTGGCTCGGCTGATGTGCAGAAAATCTCTTTCCTTATAAATATATAGTGACTGCGGTATTAAAAGGATAGCAGTTTATAATTTTTATTAATTAATAGTAGAAATAATTTTCAGCAAAAAAATTTAAAAAACTTTCCAGAAAAAATAAAAAATTTGTAATTTAAAATTATTTAGTCTTGCTAATTTTAAGGTGATGAGCTTTCAATGAGCAAAAACATGCAGTTTTTTTATTTTTTAAGTTTTATTGAAAAAATAATGTTTTTGATGCATTAAACTTTTTTTAATAAAATTGAGATTTCCAATTAAAAGTTGAAATTTGAATATTTGAATTCATTTCCAAAGCATTGGTTTTTACTCGCTACTTTTCTGAATGCGTATTTTTTTTTTTTGTTAAATTTATAAATTTGCTCTTTATTTTGCCGTATAGATTTGATCTTAAATATTGCCACGCTAACTCCATTGAATTTATTTGAAGTTGCTTGGTTCTGAGGGCGAGTTGTGTAAAGCTCTTGGTTTGTCATAATGAACTACGAAGTTTGAGCAGCTGACAAATTTCTTCTTCAGAGCAACTCTGCAATTTCATGCGTGCCTGCGCCGCCTTCGCATGCATAAAGAGCAAAGAGCGAGCCACGCAGCAGCCGGCACAAGAAAAACAAAACTTTCCTGCTCGCTCATTTCGGCCGAGCAATTTGCATTTAAAAATGCCGTTCGCCCTTCTTACACCCCGACGCGCAGGCAAATTTCCTACAAAGCGCAGAATTAATTCACACCTCATTTGGCCCAATTAGGGCGCTCGCAAGAACAACATCAAAAAGTTGCTAAATAAACACGGGAGCTCCAAACGAGCGTAGCAAAAATAATTTCCTCTGTAATTGACAAAACGCGACTTTTCCGGTGAGCCTTGCATTATAAAAATTTCTGTGGAAAAGCGTGCAGGGTGAAGTGGATTGAAATAATTGGGCGACGTTTGTGCGCGTAATAAATGAGCCGACTGCGATCAATCGGTCGGAATCGCTCGCCGTTCGTCGATGGCGTTGATGATAAAAAATTGCTTTTATTCCGCACGAGACACCTCGCGCGTTTTTATCCGACTGGCCTCTCGTTCATATGCACTCACTCGAGCGGAGAATGGCAATTAATTTATCCGCCCTGTTGGCCGATCCGAGAGGCTATTTTCGCACCGAGAGTTTTTCACGTCCCGTGTATGTTTTCGTTTCAGACTTTTTGCGAAACACCCAGCGCAGTTTGCGGCACCACTCTTCATAAATCTCATTAAAATCGGACAATGCGCACCCCTTGTGTTTTCGCGCGGCGCAGACGTATATAATAATTTCATCTTGCCCTGAACGAGAGAGCAAGCCGCGTCTAATTTATTTGCCGCCGCTGCGTGTGTATGAATGCAAGTTGGTGCTGCGTGTTTTTTGCATAATGTTACGTCTGCGCCCACGAACAAAAGCCTGGCACTGATGAAAGGACTTTATATACACACGGGGAAACACGCGTACGACCCTGTGTGTTGGGCGAAAAAAAACACATATATGTATACGCGTCCGTTTCTTTGCAATTATTCCGGCGTAATGAACTTTATAATGAGCTTCTCTCGTATTTCCCTAAAACAATGAACCGACGCAATTTTTTTCCAAAAAGGAAAATTTGCAAAAGGTTTTTTCATAATTTTTTTAACGTTGTATATAAATTTGAAGAGGATATTTAGCTCACTCCCTCCGCATCTGCGCCGGGCCGTCAGAAAATTTATGAGATCCTCAACAGCAACTCACCTGTGAACAAAATACAAAGAGATGAGTTAAAAGCTCAAAAATCAACCCTAGAATTAAGTATTGGATTACATTTCTCATTTTGAATTTGATCCAGAATTTTCTGTTCAGTTCGTGGAAAATTAATTAGCAATCTCAAAGTGAACAAAGACCCGATAAACAAAAAACAAGGACAGATTTCCCAGAAAACAATGTAATAAATGGTAAACCCTGTTTCTAAGAAAAAGTTTGGCGGAGAAAATTAGATTGGTGCCAAATTGGGACCGTGAGTATCAAGTTATTTGCTTGTAGTTTTTAAACACACACATGCACAACGCCTCTGCCTTGTCAGTTGAAAATTTCCGAATCATTCTGTTGCTTGTGCTACAATGCAGAGAGTGAGTTAAATTATTCAGGAGTTGATCGACTTGACGACGAAACGCAGCGGGAGGAAAGACAAAAACAAACACAAGACAGGGAGAGAAAGAGACCTTGCCTCGTCGATCAAAACCAAATATCAGCGTTTGTTTCCTCGTTTCTCGCTCACTAAGAGTTTTGTAAGGCTGCGAACGAGGGAGAGGTGAAAATAACTCATTCACACAGGTACACGTAGATTTATTTATTTTGAGCCGAGCAGCTTTAGTCTAATTACTTATTCATGCGTATTCACGGCCCGATATGATTCTCATAAACAGCTTATGTTATATGGAGAGAGGTCTGATGCTCTGTTGAAAAAGGGCTTACACATTTTGTTCGCCCAAAATGATGTTGAGAGGAGGAACAAAAGCGAGGAGCAAAAAAAATAAATAGTTTTTAATTATGAAGATATTATACCAAAGACCTGATAAAGTCTGGTAAACTTTCACTTACTTTTCTTTTAAAAGCTTAAAAAAGCACTAGAATTGTATAGCATGATTTAAAGTTTTGCTGCAATTAAAAAGTGGATATTTGGATCTAGATATAGCGAGAATAACTACGCAATGAGAAATTAATTGTTTATCGATCTGATGAACAAAGTAATTCAAATTTTTTGTCATTTATATTTCTACAGAGCTATATGGTCTCCCTACGATTTTATATCAGCTGTGTGTATGAATTTCATAACTCAACTTTGTAAGAAACCCATAAGAAGATCACTCGACGTATGAGGGCGGTTCATTTTCAAACAAGCAAGACATTTTGTCTTCATAAAAAACAATAACGAGATCGCATGTATCTCTCTGACTGAGACTAAAATATATCTTTCAAAGGCTGAGCCCATCCAGCAGTGTGCTGCTTTTAGGAAGTGCTTATAACATTTAAGCCGCTTACCCGCACGACACAAAGTGTGTTCACGTACTTCTATAAATAAATACAAAATCCTTACACCAGCAGAGCAAAATGAAATATCGGCGTTCGCATCTCTGGCCCTTGAGCGAGTGCGCGCCCTGCTGCTCGCGCAAAACATTCGCACAAAATGTGCCTCACATTTTTACAAGCTCGCTTGGATTTATGTTGCAAAATAAATCTATCGCACCGCGCTCGCTGATGAATTATGGAAAAATGTTTTTACCAAAAATCTAAATGGCGGAAAAACGCGTCGCTTTGCCACATTTACCAAACCGGCTGCTCTCTCCACATAAAAGCACGTCGGTGCTCATTTTAAATGAAGTTTGGAAAATGTATGTTTGCATAAACATTTATGGAAATGCGGCAACGCGAGATGCAAATTCGTATATGCATGCACACTCACTGCTGCGAGTGCGTTACGTTTTCGTCTGGCACCCGACGAGATAAGAGGTAAAAATGCTTTCGTCTGCGTGGGTGTTTTGGGCCATTTGTTGGTCCACTCTGGGCTGGTGTTTATTGACCTGCTGCACCATCATTTATTCATTTAATTTATCTAGACAGGTGCTTTTTTCTTTGGCATGGCTCAAATAATTAATCGGGGGCAGAGGAGGCCAGTGGGGATAACCGAAAGTTGGAAGAGTTGATGCTCTGGCTGATTGCGTTAGTCAATGAGGGTTGGGTGAAAAAGATCCAAATAATTAAATACAAATTGACTCTGAAGGACATATTATACAAGAAAATTGCTATTTATACCCAAAAAATAAAGCGTATGAATTCAATATTTATTTATTATACCCATTCATTCCATAGTTATTTAAAGATATAGAAAATAACGAAGAAACTGCTTAATTAATTCTATTTCTTCTAAGACCTTAAAATTTTTCATATTATAATATATTGTGCAGTGAAAAAAAAATTGAAAAAATAATGAAAAAAAATAAAACGTAAGAAAATGCTCCCAAATTTAAATACAATAACGATTCTCAAAGATTTAACTCCCAATTTAGCTGATGTTAAACCCCCTAATTAGTGTAATTGCCTGGTAATTCTCATTAGTCCCAATTGCTCAATAAAACCAAGTATCTTATATATTCTGCGTGAATAATTCCCTTAATGCGTTTCTGGCCTGCTATGAAAACGCATGCCTCCATTTAATTAATTAATTAATTTCGCATTTGGCATGACGGCATGACAAACATCATTCTGTGCAAAATGTTGGCCGACAGATACCTAAACCCTCGCAACCGGTGACGCCCTTATTCGTCTCTCTCATCATAATAATTTCCCCATCAGCTCAGGTCAGGTGTGTTTATCGTTAATTAGCCGCCAGTGCGTATATATATTTTTCGACAGGGACACGCCTCTGCAGCACTGTGGGGTGTAATAAAAGTTGATTGCCACAAAAAGCAGTAGTGCGGTGATTGCCTCGGCAGAGCAGCCTCTTGATTGATATAAAATTAGATTTTTATCTTCCAATATACACTCCTCACTTTTTTTATGGGCACGTCCTTTCGTTGCATGCATTCGGAGAGGAACTCTTTTTTCGGAGAGAGAAGGCAGAATTTTAATCCCTGCGCCGTTCGCTCTCCCTGCTCCGAAAAGTTAATTAGAATTGCTATACGAAGACACGGCGGCCCAGTCCGAACATTAAGGTATACACTCGGGCTGCAGATTGCATTCTTTTTGTGTGTACAATCGAGCCAGCAGGTTTTCTTTTCAAATAACGTTCTCCCATCCTCGTTGGGAGAAGGAAAATAAAAGAGAGACCTGTATTTTAATTCTGCTCAGCAGTGTTTGACCCAGAAAATTAGTATTTCCCTCACTGCCGGCGGCGATATGAAAAATAGCCAGAGAGTGCTTTCCGTTTTAATTAATCCGTTCGAAGTTCTTTGTTTTCAGAAACTGCTGTGTTTAATGTAGCTTTTCATCTGCAGTTATTATAGGAGCAAAAAAGTCGATATGTGCATTAGGTTGTCATGGTTTTTATATATAAAAAAAAATAGAAGGAAAGCAGCAGATGAAAAGGAAAATCCGTTTCCGTGCGGAAGATGTGTTGTTTTGACGGCGACTACACACAGTGCTCTTTTCGTTCCGCTTATTATTGAATCAATATTGATTCTCAGAGGCTTTTCTCGGACAAAGAAAAAGCAGGTTATTGGAGATCACAGGGAATAACAGATTGGGCGTGGGTGCCTTTAGTTGGGAGCGGCTTTGTGTGCATCTGAATAATGGAGTGCGGCGATGTATCGGAAGTTAACATGTGCACTCGGGAATGAGGTCAGAAAATATGTTTATGTTCTTTGAAAATGTTGTCATGTTGGCAAGTCAAGGGTGGCCAAATCGGATTCCGCGAAGCTCACCAGCCGCAGCCTAAAAAGGAAATTGAAAGGAAATGTTTGAAAGAAAGAAGAAAACCTCAGATGCTTTTGCAACTTTTGCATTAATGCATGATGATATGTTAAAATTCTAATGTTTTTGCAGGATGAAAAGCTTTCATTAATTCATCTTTAATTTTGCTTTCTTACTAATTCTATTTAAATTTTTCCAATTTTTTGTTACAACAATTCGCAAACAATTGTGAGGAAAAAGTTTTTGAAGGGTACAAATTTAGGAATAATGCAAATACAACTAAACGCAATAGTTTCAAAAATCTGCGGTTTAAGCACGAAATTCTTTAAAAAAAATCTAGTTCTTTTGGAATTAATTTTGTGCTTCAAGTTTTTTTCAGACCTATTTTTTTTCTTTTTTTTTGTACATCTCTTCCGACTAAAGCAAGAATATGTAAAGGAAATTGAGATATTAATACATTATCCACAGCTGGATTCTCATCTCACGCGCGCAGCAGCAACACCTTTTTGCATGGCTCGCGATCATCTTATTGAATAGGTGCAAATTAAGATGATCATGCGATTCGCGCGCTGCGCGATGAATACAAAGTGTTGCGCCCGCTTTTTGCACCTCGCCGCGACAACAATGGCCGAGTGAGCTTTTGTTGTGTAACAACTATAAAATTCACACACTTCTTTCTGTGTCCGGCAGCAGAGTCGGCTAGTCCGGGATGAGAGAAAGAAAGCAGGCACAGCGAGGCTTTTGGAACGCTCATGTGTGGCTAATTTTTGTTAGTCTTTTTTGCCGCACTAGTCTTTTGCGGTGCCGGCGCAGCGTGCTTTATTTACTTTTCCACGCTACCGCATTGGGATTAGACAGAACTTATTTAGTTTATATTAATTTATGAGTGCACGAATTAAAAAAAAATAATATAACTAAATAACCTTGCAATGATAATATTTTTGATACTTTTCTTTGTTATCTTTGTGAAATTAATTTATTTAATTTTTTAAATGTATTTATCAATGAAGATTGTAATAATTCATAATGTCAATAGTAACCAAATATACCTTATCATAAATAATAAGAAGAAAAAAAATCATTTAAAATGAAAATAATTTATTCAGTAATTTTATTTGCAATAAATGAAATAAATAAAAAAAAATTATATAACTAAACAATTTGCGTTTAAAAATTATAACATTTCGATTTAATATGCGTTGCAAATTGTATCATGATTAAATTATGTATTTAATGTATCCTTCAATTTTCTTTAACAGTAAATACAATGAAGCTAAAATTTGAATTTTTTTTATGAAGTATATTTATTGGAAAGAAAATGCTTAGTAAGGTAGCTGAAAAAATTTTTTTCTTATAAAAAGAAAATTCAATATTAACGCAGAAAATACCAACAGATTTATTGCCAAATGTAAAAAAAAAACATTTTGGTCGACGGTTGAATTTTGGGTTGAATAAAAAATTGTATTTGCATTCCACACACGCACATAAATTTGCTGGGAAAATTTGGCCGCTGCTGAATGATGGGTTTTGGTTCGGTTTGTGCGCTATTTCGCGTCTCAATCGAAATATTTTGCATCAAGCCTGCGGCAAAAAGCAGCGGCGAAATTCGCGTTTGTCCAAAAGCGTGAAAGCGGCGCCGTCACTGATGCTTTTTGCCAGTGGTGTGCAAGCGTTTCACTCTCGTTCTGCATTATTGTTTTGTTGGTGGTGAAAGAGCGGCGGGTGGTGTGGAGAGAGAGAGTGTATGATTCAGTGCGTAATGTGTATAGCGAAATGTTTGCACGCGGAAAATGGAATGTTGCGGATTATGATCCCAACTAAAAGTACAATACAGAGCGAGAAGCGCCGAGCTGTCGGTTATTGTTTTACGCCGCGTTCTGTTTGCGATTCGGTGTCGACCGACTTGTTTTTCTAACAGAGAGGGTGCAAGTGGCGAATCAAATTGACGCGTCCGCACTTTCACCATAACTCTCCAAATATGGACGAATGTTTTGTCAATATTTGCCTATCGGTCGCATGGCTATAGTTCACGTTGAAAAGGTCAAATATTTCAGCAGGATCAAAACCAACAAAAATCGAACCGATTTTTATTTTTTTCGAAAAGCAAACAACGTTTCCCTCTTTGCGGAATACAAAGCCTGTTGGAAAAATACGCGTGGTGCATTTGGGTTGAATTTTGTGGCATGTGCCGTTGATTAGTTTGAACCGCAGGCGCGCTAATTAAACAGCACTGGGGCACGCTTCAATGGCTTTTCAATTATGATTTTTTTGGCTGGCATCGCCGACATCAGCAGGTCCGGTCAGTGGAGGTGTAGTTTGTTGTGATCGGAGCCTTTGTTTGAGAGCGTTCGGCTCGTTATCTCCAGGCTCTTGTTGCGTCAGCCCGCCAAGCATAAATTAAACTGCTCTCTGTGCCGGTGTGTGTGTGATGCAAACTCACGTATATATATAATCACATTTCGCTCACCCCCCGTTTTCAATCAGCCAACTGTCAACTGCCTTTCTAATTAGTCTGATGCTTCGTTTGCGGTGTGCCAGGGTAGGCAACCGGCCTGTCCGACCACTCGACGATTCAGCGCGTTTCTCTGCAGATTGTGATACTGAAAGCATGGATCAACGGCCGGCCTAATCAAATTTGAATCTGTGTGTGTGCGTGGCTCTGTTGCGAAATGACGGATTAAATCTGATGTAATGCGTGCAGCCGAACTAGCTACTAATTTGCTTTCCACGAATTAAGTCAATAATTTCAGCCCATCAGAATTACCAAAGTCAAAAGCAGGTTAAACAATACCTTTAACAGACCTTTAAAAAATATTTAAAGTTATCCCTTAAAAATATGTCCTTACTGCGATATAGTTTTAAATTTCAATGAATGATATTATTATTATTATTATTTTTATTTCTTACAATTAGTACAGAAATGAAGCAGGATTATGTGGGAGAATGTCTGAAACGAAAATCTGCGCAAATTGAAAATCAGGCATTTAATTTTCATTTGATAAACATGAATTTTCAGATGTTCCTTTCAATATGTAGACATATGGTCTGTTTGGTAAAAGCAAACAAAATCAGCAAAAAATTCTGACAACCTTCTCTCTTTGAAAACTGGTTGTGTTAATAAATAATCGTGTGAAAATCATTACTGCGTTAATAAATAACCGCGGAAATCAATACAGAGCTCTCTTTTTGGTAGACCAAAATTTTTCTCCCGTCCATTTACACGTCGTGAATTATCCAGGCATGCAGCCCGTGCCTCGCGTTATGTATATCAAACGCTCGCTCTGAAAAATTGCTATTCCGCCACAAGTTTCCTTTCATCAGCGCTCGCACTTAATACATCATCCGACAACGACTATTTATTTCACGAATCGCGCACATGCGGCGTCGTGTGCCGATGAGAAAAAGACATGAAAAGGAAAATCAAAGGGCGGCCTCGCTGAAAAAGCCGCCGCTGCGCCCTGCGCTTATATACGCACAATAAAAAAGAAAAGAAACGGTTGGAAAGCGGTGGCGGCGGGAGAAAGAGCGAAAGGGAAATGTTTTTTCACTTCGCTCCGCTTTATACCTTCTTGAAATCATTTTCTTTATGCGCTGCACCTGCTGTTCCGTGTTTGATTTTCTCACAGGGCGTCCCGCTTTGAAAAAACATCTCTGGCCGCAAGTTTAAAATATTATAACGTATAGGCGCGGGCGTAGGTGCGACTCTTGATGGTATGCAGCAGCATGAGAGGAATAAAATGAGGACCATAGGGTGCTTTTTATGGTTCGTTTATTCATCAAACTTCAGTTTCATGCATTAAGAATGCATATCATGCCCATAAAAACGTATTCACGCGTTTTTCTTCAGACGTAAATTATCTAAAACGAAAATGATTGAGTTCAACATTTTTAAATAGGTGTATTAAAATATTGTACAATTTAGTATAAATATGTAAAAATAATATTGTAAATAAAGGGATATAATACAAAATTTAATGAAAATCGTAACTTATTGTTAAATAACTAAATTCAAATAGCTTAAGAAGCGCGTACGCATTATAAAAGTGACAAAAATATAGCTTTAAGCGTTGAGATGGATGCTCAAGAGCAAAATCATGCACTCGTGCTTTTCGCTTTCTTCGTCTTATTCGTCTCCACCTCCGCTTGGAGCATTGCTCACATACAGACTCGCGTGTGCCTATGTATTTTGCATTATGTTCGAGTCGCGAAATGTCAGTCGAGAGCCCTTGAGGGAATTTTCCTGCTTCTCTCTCGCACTGTTGTCGGCGTGTGTTGCTTTTCTGCAGCCAAAATCGTCTTGGAGCGCTTTAAATTTTGCCTCTTTTGTCGAGATGCCGATTATTAATGTAAGCACGCAGCAGGACTACAACAACGCATGAGAGGCAGCAAAATCTCTTTTGTTGACTTGCGATGCGGATTTGAAATGCGGGCTTTCACTCTTGGGGCGCCAAACGTTTGCGGGGGAAACTGGAGCATTGAGAATGGGGGGCTTCTCGGAAAGCAAAACGTCAAAAGATTTGAGAGACGAAGCCAAAGTAATTTCAAAGTAAGTTGAACTTCTGAAATTATTTAAGAGAAAGTTAAAAATTTAGCCCATTTTGGGGAGTTGAATGTTTTATTGACATCGGAGCGTTTTGTTTACTTTGGAAAATGTTCCCGTTTTTCCTCAGTCTTCTTATACTGCTGACTTTGATGGGCATGGAGGAAGAAAACGGCAATAACTAGGGAAACCACTAGTGCTGTCACTCAACCGCGAAACATCTCTGCGCAAAAAGCAGTGGAGAGAGAAAGAATAAGAGTGCATCAAATGGATGAAATTTCAGTCAGGAGTCAAAGTGTCGCTCCCGCACTTTCGATTATTACAAGCGCTCAGAGCGATCTCTTTTCTCGCGGAAAACCTGCACGTTGAAAATCGGCGTGCAATGCGGGGGCGCCATGCTTTGATATGATAAGTGCACGGGCAGCACAAAATCTGCTGTGCACACAAACAAGCCAGCAAAAAGCTGCTGATGATGCAGCAAATTTGTATTAATCTACTCGCCGACTCCCCCCTCTCGGCAACTTTTATTTACAGAATGAAGGCAAACATCAAACACTCGCTCTCTTTCATATTTATTTATATTTTCCGCCTCGCTTTGTGAGCTTTTGTGTGTATACGTAATGTTCTCTCTTTTCTAGCTCGACGTTATAAATTCAAGTCCCGCTTATTTTTTGCTGCAATTACCTTCCGCGTTTGAACAGCTAGTGTGGCGAATCATTTCTCAAGAAAGAAATTTTCTTGTGACAGGATAATGATTTTCTTTTTGAATCATAAATGTTCTAAAAATTATGGATGATAACAATTTTCTATTAAATCGGCTCGGGAAAATATACTTTTTCTTGAAATCTAACATTTCTGCTAGAGTTACTCGGCAAATGTAATTTGCTTTTACTCTGCTCCTCTTTTCTTTCTCGTACTTGTTGTGCTTATGAAGCTCAGAAATAAAGAACGCTTGTGCTGCTGCTCTTGGTGCGGAATTGTGCAGAGTTCAAGAGAGCGAAAAGCGAGCGGGGCATGCACAAGGAAGGCATCCTTATATCTTAGCGCTCACATACTACCCCATCTTTTTATGCCCCATATCAAATATAAATACAGTAAAACTCACAAAGTAGGTTCATCCCTTTGATATACATACACACGCTATGGCTGCTCCTCGCGCTCATCTCTTCGCGTTTGCAAAAGCACACAAAAATAGCTGCTGCTTCTCTGCCGTTCATTTTTTTCTCTCATCACGTCTTTATTTTCATACACTTTACATGAAAGAGAAGCGCCGGAGAATTTCCCATACACAAAGATAATTAGAAACGTTTTGAAAACTTGTCCTCTGCTCCTTTTCTTATGCAGCAACGTCACTGAATGCGCTCATGAGAGAGAGCATCTTTTCGCCCAAGAGAAGAGCGTGTTTTATCATCTTCATTCGCCTTCCGCCCTTTCTCGTTTCAAAAATTTTTCATTATGCTCGGTCTCCGCGAATCGTTATAATGTGCTCTGGAATTGCAGGAATATAAAAATGTTAAAAAGGCGAAGAATGAGCTACGTAACGCGAGTGAATTATATCATGGAGCCTGTTTAGTTCGCATCTTCAAATTAGCGGCGCGATAAGGAATCTTCCTTGTTGGGCAAATAATTTATTGCCTTCCATAAATTAATATCTCAAACGAAAACAAAAGCATCGTGTTGCTCGCTGTGCAATAGAGATCCAACGAAACAAAGGATCCGCTCCACCGAGTGCGAGCTTGTTTTCACATTGTCGATCTGCGCTGCCTCGAAGGTATTCACTCAAATTTATCAAATAGCTACATCGTAAGGATAATATATAAAGTAAAATTATATAGACTTCATATACTGGAAGTTTAAATTGTTGTTTAAATACATTCAAAATAGTGTATAAAAAATAAAATAAATATTATATACTCAGGAGACTTATTTATTCTGGTTTCATAATACTTGATTATTTCCGATTTTCTTTACTTTCATTCATTATCCTTACTCTCCAATATATTAATGGTGTAATGAAAATTTTAATTAAAGTTTTTAAGTAAAAGATAGGGCATTTTCCTTGAAGTAAATAATTGTTTTTATTCAAAAACAAGACCAGTTTAGAAAGACAAGGAAGATAGGCATTATAACCAATTTTGTTAGGCTGACGTGGGTTTATAAATTATTAATTGATTTAAATTAACAAACTTCAAATTTTACAAGCTCAAAAAATTAGGTACAGGCTAGAAAGTATTATACAAAATACTTATTATTGAGTAATTTTAATGTTCAAAGAAACTTTGTAAAAATTATTAGTAATTCTATTAAAAATCTTTGAAATTTATCTTTTTAAAAACGTATTTATTAAACTATTGTTATAAAAACATTTATATTTAATTCTAGATTTATAGATGTGGGCTATTTGAACTATGATTGAGCGTCGATCTCAAATTCCCAAAATTCGAGCATAATCCCGGCAGCTCGTGGACAGGAGCAAGTTATACCGAACGAAATGTGCATCAATTCGAGCCATATTAGCCCAAATGATCAACCTTGATGGCCAGCCACAGCCGTAATCGTCTCTCTCACACATACAGCACAACATAACACTGTTGCCCAACCGACAATAATGACGATAATCTACGGCCGTTTATCTGGCCATTATCGGGCCTGAATTTGCCGATCGCGCGCGCGAGAAGTGTCTGTCTGTCCGTCTGTGAATAAAAAAGGTGGCGGCGATCACGCTCTGGAGGTGCTATCAAGTGGGCGTTGCACGACGTGCCGAGCCCCTAGGCACGATTATCATTGTGATGGGTCGTGAACAAGGAGTGCTACGGCTCGTTTCTTGGCCGGCCAACCGATTCCGGCGCAGAGATATACCTTCAAAATTTACATGCTCTCCTCGGCCTTATCGGGCACAGGTGCGCGCAGATTCGAACGCGATTAGCGTCGCTTTCGCAACCCAAAGGCTGATCGGTGCACGTTTTGCGGACGAGTTGCGGACACTTGCTGCGGAGGAGAGGAGGGACGCGCTAACTGGGAATAAGTTGCTGTCCACGCCGCCGGGAAAGCCACCTTTGACACGCATTGTATTCAAATTCCGACTAACAGGCTTGCGGCTTCGTTTTCAGCAAGAGCTTTTTGCAATACACGCGATTTTATTCACCACTTTTATTGAAGCTTCTTCAGGAATTCTCTATAATTTTATAGCTCAAAAGAATATGTTGTAATTATGTAACTTGGTCAACCAAAGCTTACTGCGGTGGATGGGGCGAGTCTTTTTGATCTCAGATGTTTTAGTTGCAAAATTCTTGCTAGCGGTGCCGTTTTGCTTAACAAATTCCACTTTTTTTAATAAATTGTTTCCAACAATTTAATGTTAACAATGTTCTTGTAACAAATGTAGAAAAATAGAGAACGATAATAATTTCACTTTTTATACTTTGTCCTGGGATAATTTTTTTTTTTTTTAATTCACAAATTCTTTTACAAAGCATTATATGTACCGGAATGAATATAAATATTTTTATAAAGATTACAAAATAAAACAACAGTGAAATTCATTTATCTAATTTACGATTCTAAAAGCACATGACGATATACATTCATCAATGATTTTTTAAATATATTATTGTATGTACAAGTATTCTCTTATTATAAAACATAGAGGTTAAAAAAAAAATAAATAATGGTGCAATATGAAAAACGAAATATAAAATAATTTTAAATAATTAAATTTAAAAATAGGGAAATAATTTTAATGATAATATAACTCATTTTAATTTATTAATATTAAAGTAATTATTATTATTATTGTTGTTTATTTTACTCAAGTCATACATATTATTATTATTTTCTATAATTAATATTTTTTCTAAATAAATGAATTTATATTAGTATCTTTTCTTAAGTATGTAAAGTAATGACGTGTCTTGCTTACAGATGTATGAAGTATCAGTTTAGCCACGAAGAAGCTGCTCACCACCATTAAGGGGTTATAACTTGTGCCATTTCGAGCAAACGGGAAAGAGAAGAGGAAAAAACGACGCGCACTAAAACGCACACCGCAAGCCAAAAACACAATTTCCTTCCGAGATTGCGCTCATTTTTCGCGTCTTTTTTGCTGGTGCGCGCCGTCGCCCGCCAAAAACATTTGCCACAAGCCTGGGAAAACGCGCGAGACGCTGCTTGCTAGATGATTTTTCATTCGTCTTCTCACAAGAGCGCAGCCAGCGGAGACGAGACGAGAGAGCGCCGCCGCGTATTTTATTTATACGCACAAACTTCAGAGAAAGATCTTCAATTATTTACACCGCGAGGAAGAAAGAAGAAAAAGTGAATCTAATTCTACGTGTTTGTGTGTTACTCGGCCAGACAGACAAAATAATGCTGAACACAAAAACTGGGATGCGCACAAATACAGCTGCAGCGGATTAGGTCGTGTGTGTTGCATATACGCCCGCTCTGAATGGGAAAAAACTGCGCAGAGAGAAAGAGAGGATTTTGCGCGCCGCAGGGTCGGGATTAAAAAACCTTCAGATGTGGTTTATTTGATGGGACACGCATTATTTCGCTCGGCAAACGGCCGCTTCTTGCTACATCGAGCGTGAATTGGCCAATAAAAAATAAGCGTCGGTGCACTTGACGGTCTCATGGAATGCACGTTTCTTCCACAAAATCTGACCTGAATTAAAGTTTAAGAGCGAGCACAAGGTAAATAAGCTGCGTCGGAGCGTCCCTCCGGGAGTTTCCATAAAAGCAGGAAAAGACGCAGAGACACAAAAACATTTTGGTCTATTTCTGTCGTTTAGGTGAATGTGGAAAAGTAGAAAGACAGAGAATGCCTCTAGGATAAAGTTTGAAATGCCATTCAAAAATAAATGTGCTTCTAACATAAGCAAACAAAATGTTATTAATTTTTTTATAGCATTCAGAAAGATACTGCTTAAAACTAGTGGATATTGCCAAATTAAAAAATCTATCTTACAAAATGTTAAAATTTTTGCATTTAATAAAAGTTAAATGAGCACGAAATTTTATTTTGATAAATATTATGAGAAAGTTTATTTTTGATTTTTTCTCTTTTTAATTAATACTTTAAAGTATAGCTAATCACCCATATTCAGTATAAATATAAATATTTTTTTTTTTTAGATTCTTATATTAGAACAATCGACATTTTCACCTCCTCCTCATTGCTTATCTTTTATCCCGCTCACCACACAAATTTTCAGAGGCTCTCGGCTTACCTGCGAACAAAGAGAGAAAAAAGATTTAAGATCAATATCACCATATGAATAGAAACAACATAAATTCCAGAAAGAAAGAGGCGGTGCAAAAAGAAAAGCGCGAGAAAAAGCCATTTTCTCCACGTTGAAATTATCTCCAGGTCTCGCATAATGCGAGTCTGACATTCAAAAAAAATTGCTGGGTATAACGAGATGTTTTCTCATATTTGCACTTTCAAGGCTTCGCCATAGCTTGGAAAATAAAGTTCTGCGCGGAATGGACCGCCGGAGCAAGACCTTTTATGATAATAAGGTCAGGATTTATGACGTCTGCTTCTAGTATGTGCATTTGTGTGCGAACTCTGACTGAGTATAAATGTGTTTCGCACAAAAGGAGCATAAGCATATGAGCGCCGGTCGCGCGCACAAAGGAAGTAAACTCGCAGTTACATGCGCTGGCAAGAGTCAATACCTCTCAATAAAAAGCCGGCCGCTGAAAGTCGGTCCTTTGGGGCCGCACTATAATGGGCCCGGCTCTTTTGGCGCACATAAATTGCGAATTGACGGAAGTCTGCGACAACACCATAAAAAGCTGCCGGCTGCACGCGCGGGGCCGAAATAATATGCTTGTCGGACGTAAAATTACAGCCGAGAGGACACATTTTTACAAGAGCCGCTGGCTTTCGGGGCGTGTCGCGCACCAAGATGCACCCATTGTGTGCGAATATAGATTGTATTGTGCGTGGCCAGTGAATGGACAGACTCTTATACGTCGGCTTTATTTAATATCGGCGGCGGCCGTCGAGTGGCTTCGCGTACTTTGGCGGATGGACTTTTCGTACATACTGTGTTTGATGGCGCAGGGTAAAAACGGAAGAAAGGGAGCGGGAAATTGATCGAATCGATTGCAAAGTTTGCTGGGCTCGAAAGCTAAAAAGTTTTAAGTACATACTGGACGAAAGTTGGAGTGTAACTTAAAAGATGTCGATTTACTTGTGAAGGTTTTTGTTCTGTCCTAACACTTGACGCTCTTTTCTAAAACGCCATAGCAATAATAAAAAGGAAAAATTTAAAGTCAGTAAAGTTTTTAAAATTAATTATATATTTTTTCTCTTATTCGTGAAAGTGGTGAAAGTATTAATGGGAAATGGAAAGGTTTTTTTTTGCAAAATACGTCTCTGCGCCACGCAATAAATAATTCCAATCGGAACACGTGGATTTTCTCATCACATTTTTCTCACGAGACATTTCCCAGCAGCACCGGTAATCGTTATTGAAATCAATTTCGGAAATTGCGCGGAACCACACAAACATGTGAACGCGGGCAAACTTGCTCCGGTTAGAACGTCCTGCAGTGTAGAATCCGCAATTTTACTTTGCACGTCGTCCTGCCAAAGAGGACGCAAGAGATCGTGATAAGCGAACGAGAGCTTTTGCGGCCGATATAGAAAAATTATTTGCACGAGGGCAGCGAGCAGCACACAATGCAGCACGACCGTGTAAGTGGATGGATGGCCAGGCTTTCAAGATTATTGCGCGACGATGCAATCATGACTCACGATCGGCGCTTTTATTTATTCCAATCCCATCACTCGGCCAAGCCGAATTTATTGACCGGCGGCGGAAAAGAAAAATACATAGATAGAAGACCAGAGTGCTGCTGAGTGATATTTTCTTTTTTGCACACGGAGGGTGAAACTAATTCTTAACCAAATAGCTATTATCCATGCTGAATTAGTTTTCCCTCTCTCGGTGCATATCTATCTTGCACGGGGCATTGAACATCGACGAAAAGGATTGGATACGAGTATTATGCTTTTCTTTTCTGAAAGAGACTCTCTCTCTCCCCCTGGCCATAAAAATCGGCGGCGTTTTATGCTTTTTATCAGGGCCATTGCTGGGGAGGCAGATTGCTTGATGAAAATTGAACGTTGCGGCGGTTGGAAAATTTTTATGCGAAAATCGATTTTGTGGTGCAGAAAATTAGCAAGTTTATTGAAAGACTTTTTCAGATTGTGCTGGAATTAGGGATGGGCAAAATAAAAAAGGTGATAAATCTTGAGAGGAAAAAGGTTTGAAATTGTATTCAACTGTACTGAAATCATTTAAAAAATAGAATATAAAAAATAAATTAAAATTTTATAATATTTACTTATATATCTTGGGTAAAATCATTTCTGTGTAATGCGTTTTAGGAAATTGGAGCATTATTTTGCCAAAATAAAGCATGCTCAGTTGCTCTCATATATATTTAAATTAGGATCTAAACTAACTCAAGGCCACTTTTTATGAATTAAATAAAGCATCCTGCTGATTAATCAATACGTCTCTGGTTGCTTTGATCTAATCATAATTCATAGCGATATGAAAAGCGGCCAGAAACACACGGAATAAAAAATGAGGCACATAAAACGCGCGGCGGGGGTAACACTATAAAGGGTAATTTTATTGAATTAAATGCTCTCGGCTGATCACAATCTCACCGAACCGTTTCAAAACACATACATGAACATAGAAATTTTTCCCCGCTCGAGCAGCGAAATCAAACTTCCGCCGCCCCGCCCCTAAATATCGCATTATTAAAAAAGCGGCGCGGGTGAACGCAGGCAGAAAATTATCTTGAATGCTCATCAGCAAACGAAAGGGCGAGTGCTGCTGAATGCACCAGATAAGTGCACGCGGTCATTAAAGTGGTGCGGCGTCATTTTTATCAGAGAGAAATTTAATGTAACAACGCTCTAATAATTTATGCGACACCGCCGTGGCAATAACCAAAAAGCCGGTGCATGAAAAATGCACGTGCGGGAGAAAAATCATTAGCGGCGATGTATATTTTTGACGTTTTTCCCCCGTTCCGTGTTTACCTGTCATAAATCTACGGCTCGTGTGTCGCGAGCAAAAGGAAAAAAAATGCCTTGGTCTAACGCCGCGGCAAAACGCGAGCGACCCTCGGATCAAAACAATGAAAATAATATAATGATGATGTGATTGTCACGTCACCCAGGAACAACCCGATGATGAAAAATTGCACCCAAGTTAAGCGAATAAATCAAAGAATTTATCGACCGCGAGATGAAAAATTGAAAAGTCACAGCAGCATGAAAAACCAATCGCAGCAGGGTGTGAGAAGTGAAGGGTAAATTGGAATTTGACACATTTTCCATTACGGCTTGTTGCTTTTTATCACAAAACGTTTGCAATTTCCGAGAACCGCTAAACTCATTAAAGCAAAATGTTAAATTTCAGCCGCAGAGAAATTTTCGGCACAAGTTCTCGTCGATATCCCGTCTAGGGGCAATTCAAACTTCGCGAGAGATGTTCCATACTATAGAGCGGCACATTATCGAAAATGTGCCCGACCACAGTAAGAACAATAAGGAAGGGACACATAAATGCCCCGAATATTATCCATGGAGGTCCGTCGGCCGCCAGAGGCCACTTATTAAAGGTTTCCGATATTGAAGCACCCACTAGGGAACCTCCTCACGTGGATTGCGTGTCTGCGTAGAACCCCAGCCAGTTATTCCAGACATTCGAATGTACATAATCATAGGCTTGCTACTCTCGACGCAGGCAGGATGCTAAGCTTTTTCAATTATCGCCGAGAGTATGTGCGCGCGAGGCTTATTGTAGCCAAACACGCCTAGATAATTTCAGGACCACGTCATCATCAAAACTCATCAAGTGTCTCTGCTGCGTCGGAGCGTGTCCAAAGGAAAGAATTCGATTTTGGATGGCGGCGGTGTATAAAAGGGGGCGATTATTTGGCCACTTCTGATGTGACTCACAACAACAGCAACTCAAGGGCCTGCTGGTGTCGAGGGTGTAATCAGTGAGATTGGGAAATGTCTGTCAGCTCATCTCTTATCTCTTCTGGACGTTATATTTGAATATTATTACTATTATTTTTTCTTCTATAGTGATACAAAAGAAAAATTGATAAATTGGAAATATGAGCAGAAAGGGTATCACAACCAGCAGGGGTGTAATAAAATAATTATTAGCAAGATATAAAAGCAATGCTGCTTTTATTTTCATGACATATCCTTACGAATCAAGTGTCCTTGTAATTGGCCTTACAGCATTGATTCATGAGTGCTCAATTATTTAATTTTAAATTCACGTCATTCAAATCACTGAATGAAAATTAATACCTTTGCGAATTTCATTACAAAGAAAATATAAAGTAACTTCCGTGAGAATAAAGTCTAATTTTTTAAATGTTTCAAAAGTCTACAGTCTTGTAAAACGTTAAATATACTTCATTTTTAGATACATACTAATAACGGATAATTTTTGCTGCTGATAGAATGAATAATAGTAATTAATTTTGGATTTTATTTGAAAAAAAAATATTCAAAGCTGATTTAAATAATTATTTAAATTTGAAATCATCTAAAAATTTGAAAAATTACCTTATTTTTAAGGAACAAATTTTCTTGTTTATAAATTTATTAATTACCTATTCATGTATTAAAAGATTTATTTTAAAAAATTGTAAGACTAAAGAGCCAGAGTGTAAAATCAAAGTAATCAAATCTATAAGGAAAAGTACAAAAAGTCATAAAAAAGTAGCTCCCATTTTTTCGCAAGCTCAGCCTTGTGTGGGATGTTACGAAACTTTTGAAAAATCGGTGTCTCTTATGTTCTCGTTCTCCGTCTCCAGCTCGCATTCAGGGGAGGTGCAGCGAGAAATATGATTTGCAGTTTTCTTCTCTGCCAGCAGCCAAGAACGGAGGAAAGTTCGTGCTGACAAATAGAGCCAATTTTGCATTTCACAAAGAATTTCCGCACGCTGCCTTTCTTTTCGTGCAGAAACTTTGTCTGACAGCATTTTTACTTCCCGACTTGTGGCCAGACATGAGCTTTTCCATACCCTGCAGAAACTCATACACGACTTTCCAGCAGCTCGGTTTCGCTTATTCCCTTTAAAACAGCTCGCGTGGGCCGCAAAGTCTCAAGGAGAGCATTTGGGGTAAATTTCAATTTGGCCGGCTAATTTGCAGCGTGATGAATGAGCAGAGGCGCCGGCCTGATTACACGCCGTGCAACTTTATTCCCAAGTTCTGACTGCAAAATTTATGCGAATAAACAGGAATAATTAAGTAGCGGTATGGTATAGGAGGAGACGTAGAATGCACCACAAGGGACGGAGAGAGGCGCAAAATGAAGATTTACGCGTGGTTGTCTATCAAAAAATGCCCCCCCGCGTTTAATATTAAAACTATGTCTAATTAAACGCATTTCTCGACGGCAGCGAGACGAGCTAACGAGCCCCTTCTGCTCAACCCTTCACCTGCGCGCGTGTGCAAGCTCGAGTGGATTTTTCAGCAACTTCGCGCTCTGTTGGGATTAATTGCGAGTTAACCCTTAATTGTTTTGGGAGCGCCCGTTGCGCGGTGGCTTTTGCTCCGTCGCCTATTTTTACACACCCGTGCACCTGTTTTCCCTAATCTGGTGTGATTTTATTGCCCTTTTCAGCAAAAAGAGAAAAACGTGGCGATCCAAAACGTTGCGGAATTTTTGATAAAGCTTTAATTACATTCCGGAAATTAATAGGACATATTTTTAAAGCTGTTAAAAAAATTACTTCAAATTATTCATTTAGTCAGATTTCTGGTAAATTTGAATTTTTGTAGACATTTTTTTGACTTTTTGTTTAAATTTGCAATTAAAAATTGTCGGAAAAATAGTATTGAAAATTTCATGTTATATACAAAAAAAAATTAGAGCTAAATTCACAGTTTATTTTGTATGCCTGCTGATTAAACTGGATTAAAGCGAGCACCGTTGCCAATTTAAATAAAGTATAGTGGGTGGGCAAGGTTTTTTTATTTTATTTTTGTTTTTTGCACCTTTTTAGCTCTAATCAAGTGAATCCAGTTGATGCTCATGCTTCTTTTGTGTCTGTTTAATGAACGCATGATTGCCGAGTAAATTAGCCATGGTAAGTGGGACGGACAAAAAGAGTCGCGACTCGTCTTTTTCCTGCTGGACGAGTTTGAGAGGCGGGCAGCGAATGTGTGGTCAAATAAATTAAGGCACAACCGTGCACTGTTTGCTGCACAGACCAACGCAAACCAACAAAGGACGATCCGCGGCGAGCCAGAGAAAAAGCAACGCGAAGAGAGAAAAAAAGGCCGCGCGCAGCCATTAATTCTTCTTTATTTTCTCACACTTCGTGGAACCCTTGCTTGGATGTAAATAAAAGGAGCGCGCGGCACGTAATGTTTATTTTGCTGGGCCATCGCAATGAGTATTTCACACTTGTTAATAAAACCCACACCCCGCGAGCCGAGGAAAAAACATTAAAACTCCGGCGAGCATCAAAAAGTGTGCAATAAAACGCCACTTTTTGTGTGTGCGAGAGGAAATAACACGTACAACAGGCTGGAATTATTATTATCGTTTTATGTGCGCGATGCACAAGAGGCGTGAAATGCAGTCCACCGCATCAGCACCGCAGCCTTTATTTTACACACTTTTTTACTCCCGTCGACTGAATGGTGCTAACTAATTCAGCTATGCACTGCCGCGGGCCTTATTTCGCCGTGCACGGCCAGTTTAGGCTAATTTCCTCTTTCTCTCTCGCTGCTGCCTGCTGAAATAAAAAAAGTTCAGAGAGTTCACCGCAGTGTTATGAGAGGTCAAATCTCATTAACCCCGTTCGCGAGGCGTTGTGAAATTTCGTGATGGACGCTGCAAAGGTGCGAATTAGAACTGAATTTTTGATAGTCAAGAAAATGACAAGAGTAAATTAATATTTAAAAACACAAGATACAAGAGATTTTTACAAAGTTTTTAGTATTTGAATTGGATGCATAGTTTGTAAATTAATATGTTTAGATATCACAAAAACAAATTAACAATAACGTATTCATGGTATTTGCCAATATATTTTATATAAATGCTCAATATAATACTAAAACAATTTTCAATCTATTATGTAAAATTATGAACAAAGAAATTATATAATATGTTTAAAATAGACTATCAAGAAAGTATCTGTGAAATTTGAGGAAAAAATCAATTTTAAATTAGAAAACATGAAATACTTTTTAATTACGTGAAAATACTAAAAGTGAGAACTTAAAAAAAGTTATTCATGCGGTATAAACAATTCACAATTTAATCTTCATGAATCATAATAATACCTGGATTATTTCAATAAAATAGTGGTATCGTGACCAAGTCACATTTGATTCTGTGTGTAATGTGCATAGAGGGTGTGTGATCAATTACGATTGGTCACAGCAGTAGTGCATGTGTCGCGAGTACCAAACTGCAAAGGTCAGAAGCTATAATAATCCAAAATAGGAAAAAACGAGTACAAAACATGTACAACAAGCCAACCAATTATCTAGTTAATAACCGTAATAAAGAAGCCATATGCCGTGTAGAACAGTGGTGTAATTGCATTATTACATACGCCGTGCGCCGCCGAGAGCCACAAATTATACATTTTGATAATTCCCTTCCGTATCGGCTCTACTCGTTGTGGAGGAAATTGGAGAAAAAGCTGCTACGCGGGAGGGCGAAAACAGTTGTGTGCTGTGTGCGTTTAGAAAAACAATAAAGTCCAAGCCCTACTTCATGTAATATTAATTTAATTGACGAGCTCACGTGAATTTCATTAAACGCCCCGGAATTGGCGTGCAATTAAATATATACGCTTGCTTATCGTGGCAAATTACGGCTGCCACTTGGTGCGTTATTGGCCGCCACGAGTCTGCAATTATAATCAAGTTTAACTCCCATTAAAAAACGCATTACGACCGGTCGAATAATGGGGCGCGCGGCCCATCAATTTGCAGCTTTTCCGTCCCTCTTGTTTAGCCACAACCGGCGGCCAATTATCGTGCGCGAATATATTTCTTTATTTTCGCAGTCGCCACAAATTGCTCTCCCAAATGAAGGCCCGCCGGAATTTAAGTGACCCCCAAACACATGGGAAATAAAATTATATACGCTTCGAAAATTCATGTTAGTCGCTCGAATAAACAAGTATATTTTTTTGCGCCCGGACAGGAAACAGGTTAACTAGGTGCAGTCACAAAAGGGTTTCCTTGTCATTTGCGAGAAAACAGAGACAATTAATGACAAGGCCCTCATCATCAGAGCTCGTGAAAAAAGTTTGGCAAAGTTTGCTTCTTTGTTTCAGCAAGAAAATTAAATAAGGCGCTCTTTTTTTGGCGCGTTAAATTTGATCCAGAGAAAACTTTCGGAGCTTCATTTTCCTCGCGAAATATATGCTCTTGCGAGTATGGCAGATTTATTTCAATTCCAACCTAATTTCGGGAGTGCCAGAGCCTCTCATGTTGAAGTGATAAAAGTGACGCAGGGCTCATCTCTTTTCGGATGTTCATAATTCTGTTCGGGGAGGAAGAGCGATGCGTTTGGACTACTTCCGCTTATCTGTTTGACCCCTCTTCTTTCTCTCTCCACTGCAATCTCACCGGATTTCTCGCGAGAAGATTTTGTCTCTGCGCTGCACATCCTCCGCATTTCCACCCCTCGAAAATAACAACATGTGACGTGTAATCTCTGAAGGCAGCGAGGGCAAGAGTGTGCGGCCTTTTCGTTCCGATTTCATTTTGGCGCGTGAAAATAGAGAGCAAAAAATAGAAACATAATCACGCCAACTGTACTGAAGCACGACCTCGATAATTGAATTTCCAGTTTAATATTTTTATCGAGCGAGTTCTCCGCCAACGCCGAGTTGGGCAAATTAAATTTGAGCGTTGAGATTGTCTCTGTGTATGTGGTAATTTTTTTCTCGCTTTTCGCCGGAGCGCAGATTTGCTCGTGTGTATGAAAATTATTTAGCTCCGAGAAACTTTTCCGCCCCGGCGTGTTAACTTTGCCTCCTGGCTTTCGGCTACTTATTTTTTACTCGCTGCTTTTTTTCCGTAGAAAAACATACATGCGAAGTTGCGAGTGTGCGATATTCTCATGGTGGAGGGAATAACATTAGCATAAGATAAAAAAAGCAGCAGTCGGAGGAAGTGCAGGAAGCAGACGCCGAGTGAAAAAATCAACTTTTGACTCGACAGGAAAGTCGCCAACTGTATAGAGAGTGAAAGTGTCTCGTCTCGTCACTATTCTTATGGTTAGGCACTTCCAGATTTAAAATAATGCAGCACTCACCGAGATACAAATGTGTGTGCACAGGTTGGTACTAAAATATTCATCGTTTCCTGTGCGGATAATAAAATGATAAACATTTAGAATGGAAATCTTTTCCATTTTCAAATTGAATAACTTTGTTTTGTTTTTGTTTTTCTTTTTTTCAATTTATACCCAGAAAGGAGGAGGGATTAGGTCTTTCAAAAAGTTGGTATTAAGTTAACGCTGCAAGTTAAAAATTTATCTAGTAAATCCATATATTGCTTTTCTTATTAATTCAGGGCTATATTGCATATTCTTATAATTAATAATTAAATAGAAAACGTAAAAAAATTCAAAACAATCTGAACCTTTTTCTATAAAATTGATTAATTTATTATCACTCTCACCCCCTCCCCCATAGCTGCAAAATTAATATAAAATAAAATAAAGTTCAAACATTTCAGTTAAAAATAGCAGCTATCAACATTTTTTGTCTTCCTCGTTAACATTTGACCGTTACTTGCCAAATTCGATCGCTCCCTAAGCACTTTGGCGTGACGTTTCTTGCGCGTGTAACACGTCTGCAATGTTCATTTCATCCACAGGCGCTAACAATGAGCCAGTTTTATCAGATCGGGTGCCAACAAAACTTTCAATATCAAGGGCCGGCAGCCTTGATCGCACAGCAACTTCAAAAGCGTCTTGATCGTCGTCCCACTCTCCGCTGTTGCTCTAATTGCGATTCAATAATGTATTCCTGGCACCGTGGATGTACTGCAAAGCCGATCCAACGATAAGAATTTTGCTCGACGTCGTGCACAAAGTTACCAAGATACATTGTATGTGGCGTTGGCGTGCCTGGCATTTTTCCCTGAATTAATTCACAAAGCACAGAGTAAGCCACAAGCTCGGCTATCGCGTTTAATCCGCGGTAACGCCGCGCAGCATCACGGCCGCGCGCGCGTTAATTCCGGCGAATATACTTTATAATAACGAATATGCAGGCCGAGCAGGACTTGGGGGCATTAAATATTGCACTGCACCAGTCTGCAAACTTAGGCAGTCCCTCTGTATGTGCGAGGATCTACGTGAGCTGGTGAGAGAAAAACAGCTTTAAATTCTTGTTAATCCTCTTTTTGCCGAGCGGACGTTGTTATTACCATTACCATATATACCCATCACAGTATCATCCCTCTCTCCCTGCATGCTATTTTTCATATGTTTCAACCCTCATCTGCATGGCCACTATGTATGCCAGCAGAGAGAACCTCATTAAAAAAAAAATCAATTTTTTTTAAACAATACGTGGAAAAATATACATATTTTGTTTATAGATAATTTTATATAAAAAAAATATTAAAAACAAAAGGTGCTCGACGGTGCTGGATGAATAAGGGTTTTTTTTAGTGAGAGCCGCGCACAAAACACACTCTTGACATCCATCCATGTAGCGGATCATGCCGTCCACGCACGTACAATGCCGAGCGATATAATCCTCGAAATTGAAAAGGATTTGTTTAGAGAAGCGCACCCTCCCCGAAAATTCGGACGCCTCCACTCTCTCCCCGTGCCAATAAATTATTTTCTCCAATCGACCGTATGGGGGATGTATGAAATCATTGTGCTTGGACTGACGAATCAATCGCCATATTCTTTTTGTAATGCAAATACACATTCGGTGTTAATCAATAACAATAACTGACTCGCAGCGTGCGTTAATAATTTTGCACGCTCGAGTGACATTAATACGAACATGAAGGATCAATCGGGCGTGGAAATCGGCAAATGAATACATCGCCGGAAAACATATTTTCGCCCACACACAATATCACCCCCTATTCTTATACATTTAATAACGCGACATGTGTTTCTCACATTCCTCGATTCCCATCGTTTGCTGCAAGTAGGATTATTAATTCGAGCGTAAAAAGTGATTAAGTGAGAGTTATTAATAATAATTTCCAACCAAAGGAGAGAAAAAACATGTAAAATGCAAGATTTATGGATGCGGAAGAATGGGAACTCGTGGATATAAAAATTGTCGATATTTTTCATCTCCGACGTTTCTGTTTTTATTCTCAGCTCTCTCGGAATACACATAAAAAAGAAAAGCGGTGATAGTGTGCCTTGCATTTCACATGCGATGCCATTTTTCCTGCTCAGATGTATGGAAAGTCCTTTTAGTGACCTGGAAGAACGCGGCCAGAGACGCGAATGCGCCAATAATTTCAAATAAAAACCTTGCACACAATATTGACTGCGAAAAGGCACTGCCTGTTTATAGTGTGCACTGTGTAAAAAAGTGAAATATAAAATATATACAACGCTCTCCCGGTTGATGATGAAAAATCTGTGCGCGAAATCATGCCGGCGTAATACGCGAAAGAGGAGGCATTTATTTGAAATGCAAAACGATGTTTGTAGCCGAAGCAGCATCCGCGGGTAAATAATAAAAATGTAGTGCCTGATATCAGAAGAAAGCATCTGCTTTCTTTTTCTCTCTCGAGGCACAAAAAAAAGAAGAAAACATCGGGCAATGTAAATGCCGGAGAATATATATCTATCTCGAGCTCAATGATAATGTTGTGCTGTGTGTAGCATTTTTCCAAAGTATTGCGTTCTCCCTCCTCTCTCTGCACCAATATTCTCGCTCGCTTCTGGCTCCAACCCAACAGCCAAATAAGGTACTAGCCTACATATATGAAGTCTCATCCCTCTTTATCGAGAAGCAGCCAAACTGCCTTGGCGAAGAATTTATGAAGCGTCCTCCGTTCACCCACCCGCAGCGGACCGGAGTGTTTTTTCATTCAATTTGGGACTTGTCTCTTTATTATTATTAATTCGCATCGCCGGCAGCACTGCTGGATTTCGTCCTATGTGCGCGTGATCGACGCAAGTGCTTGGCGCATTTCAATAAATAAAAGATTGCCGTCGGCGTAATGAACGCATATTTTTTGCAGGTCATTTGTCGTGTGCCAACGCTTCGATTTTTTATCCTCGGAAATGTGTGTCGTGCCGTTTTTTGTTCCGCACACTGTTGGGGAAGGAATAATTTATTAACCATTAGGGAGTTCGTGCGTTTGGTTGTATGTTTGGACTGTATTTTGCGCGAGATTGCAAAGATTTATACATTTTGGAGAATTGTTTATTTCGCTCGAGTACAAAAAGTGTTTTTCAAAAGAGAGGGAGCGACAGCAAAGCACTTTTTTGTTGCACTGTGAACACGTTAATTTATTAATTTCCTCAGCGAGAAGCGGAATTTGTTTGAAGTTTGCAAATGCCTGCGACAAACGGCAGAACTACTCTGTTCTTGCAAAGCGTTCCCAAAAGGGTTTCCCTTGACTTGAATTTATTGAGGCATGCATATTTTGCCCTTTGAGGAAATCTTGGATGAAATCGAGCGTAATTTGAAAAGGGATGGGTCTGCAAGTATGAAACAGAGTTGCATATTTATTTAAACAAATCAAAACTTTCTTGATTAAAGGGATGATTAAAAAAGCGCAAAAAAAATATTGTTATATACCAACAACAATAAATATTCAATAATTCAATGAAAAAAATTTGGACAGATAAACATCAATAATAAAATATACAATATAAAGTAAATTTTGAAGCTTTGAACTGTTGTTACATTTATGTTAGCATAATGGCAAATATTTAAAATATTTAATTTAATTGGAATTAATTATTTGCAATTTCATTTTTATGGCAAATATGCTATGTTCAAATGAGCAATTATTCTTTTCAAAACTTTACAACTTAAAAATAATGCAAATTTGAATTTTCTTGAAAGAACTAATTATTGTAATTTGAATGTAAATATTATTAGGCAACCTACATGCACGAAAGCTCGACAGGTTGCATAACTTCAAAACAAGAGTGAGCCGTAGGCGACGTCTTTCTTTCCCCGCGCCAACAGTCACGTTTTCACGAAGCTTTCTTCACAGAATGGCAAGAAAAAACTGTTAATTAAAAAGTGAGTGTAATTCAATTAAGCTGCGAGATGTGCTAACGAACGCAACAACGCCGCTCTCTTATTACCACTCAGGCCAGTTCCCAGGCTCCAACCAAAATATAGCATCATCCGCCACTTCAGCCTTAGCGTCATTATGTATATTTATGCTCCGTGGCACCAAAGGACTAAATAAAACGGCGAACTACTTTTCGCCTTCATTGGATGAGTAGATGTGGATTTACTGCAACAGAAAATGTTTCTAATCTAGTCTGCACCGCCTTGGCAATAAACATGGCGAAAGTAGCTGATGTTTGCGGAGCAAATTGCGGCTTTTTGTTTCTTCGGTCGGTCAGCGGCCAGCTGGACCTGCGAATGCGAAAGTGGAGCTGGAGGAAAGAGACTTGCCTCTTGGGCTGTTTGCAAGGGATGGATATTTCTCTCTGCTTTTTGTGCGTGTCTGCTATAGCTCGCTTTTACGGCAAAAGGACTTTGTGAACTGGACAGCAAAACCAACCGCCCCTTTAAGCAGTCTAGCGGGATATTGTTTGTCGTCGGTCGCTGAGCAAAAAGTTCGAAAGCTGCTCTTTTATTATTTCTCAGCGCTGATGGTTTCCAATTTGCGCGAATTGCGAAATGCATTTTCTCCTTTTGTACATACGAGAGCAGGAAAATCCTTGAGTGCAGCTTATAACATGGTTAGTTTTTGCTTGCCTCCGGCTATGAACGCTTTTACAAAGCGTTAATGCAAACTCAAAGTAGCAGCTGTAGATGGAAATGGCAAATTTAAATAGTTTCATTAGAACAAATTACCCCTCGAGCTTTACTTTCTATAGGAAACTGACAAAGATAAAGTACTTTTTACATTTTATCGATTATTGGGTTAAAATTTATGTCCTTGACAAGTAACAATTTAAATTAATTTTATAAAATTATTACTTAATGTATTATTTCCGTAAATTTCAAACTTCATTAAAATTTTGTCACGACTAATTTAAACAAATAGTTTATTCTGATAGGAATTTTCAACTTTCTTAATTTCTATATATTCTTTACTGCTGGGAAATATTGAACAATATAATACAACTTTGAAAGTCAACAGAGAGAAAGAAACTTTGTCCTTACAGCAGATTCAATATTACAGCTCCGAAAGTTCTGTGAGTCGGTTCGGCGCACAGTCTAATTAACGCGCAGCAAAAAACAATACCGGCCCGGCGGTAAAACTCTCCTCTGTCTCATGGTGGTGGGCAGGCCAATTAGGTGGTTTTATTTGCTCAAGAAGTGGCATCGACGTGCGGCGGCGTCATTACGTGGCTGATGACAGGCCGACCGGGTGGATTTCAAATATTTGCCATGCGGCGGACGCTCGTGCGCCGCAACCAGGCATGCATTAGCCGCAGAGATTACACGGGCGGCCGCAACTCGGGGGCGCGCACCTTCTGAGGCTTATCTGGTCATTGAAACTCTCCGCGGCGGGACTTAATTAGCAAGTTTGACCGTTGTATTAAAGATGAGAGTCGGGGTCAGGCTTTGCTTGGGCGAAACCCAAAGAGCTTCTTGTCCAACTTTCGCGCCGGTATTTGCGAATGTGCCGAGCAAGGGGTGTAACGAGAGCCTTATGATAATAATCGTGACCATTAAAGTTCCGGAGTGGAATATTCATGGTGGCCTCCCTTTCACAAAAGAATTAAGCTCTTGGCCCGCTCACTCCCACGAGTTTCACGGAACTTAATTTTGAACGAAATTTCCATCTTCAATTTTATGCTGAAGTTTCAACAATACATGCATTTCAATTTGCCCAAGTAAAAAATATTTTACCCAAAATTTTAACGAAATAAATTTATTATTGGTGATTTATTAAAAAATGCTTCTAATATTATAATTTAATTTAACTGTTTTTAAATTTTAATGTAATAGTTTTAGGTTAAAAATTTTTATTTACCTAGATTAAATAATATCTAGTAAATAATAGACAATTATTTTTCACTCATTAAAAAAATTTATTTATTCATTTATTTGTAAAATAAGTTAATTTATGAAAAAATTAATATGTTTTAATTTCAAACAAACAATTATATAATTGTCTTGGGCTTATATGAGATTATCTAAATTTAAGTGAAATTAAATTTCTTGGCAATTGTTGATTTTTCACATTAATGGAAAAATTTGCAAATTAGTAGTACATCATAATGATTTATAAAATTATTCTCATAAAGACTAATGATATTGATTGGAAAATATGAACATGTGCTACGCTATAGTATGACAAATAATAAACAATAATAAAAATTGCATAAAAAATTAATTATTCTAGCTGATATAGACAAAGTCGCAAACAATCTTTGCGAAATAAATTTTGAACTGTACGAAGTCACATTTTCCCTATTTTTTCATAACAGTTTGAAAGTATTATAAGTTTCACCTGAAATGATTATAGCATATCCGCCCATGCCTGCCGCGCACATGAGCTCCACTCTGCCGGCTAACTTTTTTAAATAGTTTAATTTTGTGCACATGCATGCTTGCTGCTGGTGTAACCCGTTTGGCACAGCACACGCATATAATAAATTCCTTGGCTGCGCGCGACGTGCTTTATCAAATGCATATTATAATACGTCTCTATATCACACGACGCGAGAGCACACATGCAAGAGAGAGAGAGCAGAGCAGCCGGGAAAGAGAAGTGTGTTATGATTTAATTTCCCAACTTGCAGCGCCAGCTCGAAAAAATAAATTCAGTCACTTTTTATCCAAACGCGCTGCAAAACGGCCTCTGCCCCTCTTTTTATCAGAGGCTGCCTTTTTTTATTTGGGCTCGAGAAAGCAACGGCGTTTATTTATTTCCATTAAAACGCCGGAAAAAGTAAATGTTTGGCTTTATTTGCCTTTGAGCAGAAAAGTTGAGCAGAAAAGAACGAGCCTGCAGAGAGTCTTGTTGCTGCCGCGGAGCAAAACAAACTTTGGCTGCCCGAGAGTTGCACGCCAGAATTCTAAGCAATCAAAAGTGTCAAAAGTTTTCTTTCTGTGTAGGAGAGACAAGAATTACACGCGACACTTTCCAGAAGGTCAAGCTTGCCTGAAACAAAATGCTGCGGCATATCAAAAAAATGAATTTTCGTCCTAAATTTGTTCCGCTGCCAGAGCAGTCGTGCAGGCAACAATAAAATTCCCAAATAGAACAGGAAAAGGGCCATTGAAAAGTTGGAGGCATTCAAATACGCGCCATTTCCAATCAGAAAATGCGCCCCGAAATTAAGAGGCACGGCGCACACAAATGCAGCCATTCAAAAGTTGCGCAGACAAAAGTACGATAGTCTCGTCTTGCTACATTAAAACTTTTGGACATTATATTGGAAGGCAATCTTTTAATATTGGCGCTCGCAGATAGGGCCATTCCGTTTTACGTACTCGGCACATAAGAAGGGTTGCGGCCCTGCTGGCTCTTCTCGGCACAAAAGATGAGAGAGAAAGAGGAAAAAGCGACAGCGCCCGTGGAGAGAGATTTCATAACAATGGACTCTATACTTGTTCCTGATGAAAGTTAATGCTCTTAGAAATCGGATTTGGATGTATAATGCGATTAGAGTCTATCACTAAAATAAGAAGGCTATCTATTCTGGAAGGGTTCTTTCCGCAAGTAGAGAGAAAAGTAGCGATTCCGAGACGAACACTCAGACGACGGGAGTTAATAAATTCAAAATATAAAGCGCGCGGCGGACCGAGTCATTTCCATAAATTAGCGGCGTCGGTGCTGCCGTGCGGAGCGAAAAGATCCATTTCCAGCAGGGTGTCTCTGCGCGCCTTAATCCAATAACTCTCGACGGATTTGGCTTCTTGAGCACTTTTCACATTTTCTGGGAAAATTTTCAAGCCCTTTCTACGACCTACGTGAAGTTTATGGCCTGCCCAGATACTTTGCCATTCAAATCAACGACCTCCTCTTACGACCTTAATTTGTGACTTTCCTACTTAAAAAATGGAACAAATCCCTATGCCGAACTTTTAGTTTAGTTGGCATCATTGTGCACATTTTGGCATCAGGAGGCGTTGAAATCAATTTTGGATTCTACTTTAATGTTGAGGTAACGTAAACAACGAAATTTTGAGTAAATATCTAAGTATGAACCAACTTAAGATAATCGTGCTCAGCATATTGCATTTTAAAATAATCAAAAAAGAATAAATAAAATTAATATTAAATAAAACTAATTTTTATAATACTCTGCTTTTTTAGATTTATTTATAAATAAATGGGAATTATTATTCCACAAATGAAGACTGTGAATACTTAAATGCAACTCCGACTTATAAATAAATAAAATCTATAGTATAGATTCATCAGAGTTACAAACACGAATTCAAAGATGGAAAATCCTCTCTGATAAATTAACCTTTTCCGGTGACCCAATGAATTCAAGGAACTCCCATCGCGGTGAATAATTTATGCCCTTTTGAGCCTTAATTAAAAGAGAGGGAGAAAGGTGAGCGAGCGAGAGTTTGCACTATTTCGACTCCTAATTGGATTGGGGTGGCTGCACCTCAGCATAATTAAAATCAATTTGTTACTCGCCCGCTGCCACGGCTGCTTTGAAGGGCGATAAAATACACATACCGATTTTCAACACGTTTGCTTCTCTCTGTATATATTGCTGTGCGGCGCGTGCATTTTTTTAATAAAAAGCCATAAATCTGGTATAGAGGTGACGTCGCGCAGAGGCAGCCTGCAGACGAAATTAATCTGCGGGGGTAAAGCGCCGCATTTTTCTTTTGTGCGCCAACAGCCAGTGACGACGAGGGTTGAGCCACGCATTTCATTTTTTTTTTCATACATCCCCATCAGTCTCAGCTGCGCCCTCTGATAGTCAATTTGCGTTTTATTATTACAACATTATTAACCATGGAATGCGCATCGTGCGTAAAAAATTGCCAGCGCCGATTTTCAACATTGCATTATTAAGATTCTTCACGTCGGGGGTGAATACCAATCGAATCGGATATACATTGAAATTGAAAAAAAAAATACTAAGCGTTTGCGTTTTATTATTATGATTACGTGATGAAGATCGATGGGGGAGGGTATTTTTCGATTAGAGAGAATTTTCCGCTAGCATGATGGATCCCGCGAGTGAATTTTGACGCAGGCTCTGATTGAAGAATGAAGGAAGGAGACTTAAAATTTAATAACATTCGTGCTGCTGGGGTACAAAATGAGATGGGCTTGTAAACAGCACCACTCATACCATCTCTTTTTGTGTTTTTTCCAGAGAAATTAGGAAAGGTTTGTATATAAATAAAAATTAATAAAGCTAGAGTTTTTGCAGGAACCACTTTTATATTATTCACTTTTTAATATAATTATATCCAGATAAAGAAAGTCTTTTTGAAGCTTTCAAATTGTGTGCTTTTGTCATTGAGTCGATCCATGTGCGCAATAAAAATTCCATTATAAGAAAGAAAAACATTTATTTGCATTGCACATGCCTCATTTCCACGCCCCAATCACCCTATGATATCGAGACTTTTTTTGTGTTCAGAGTCGGGAGTGCATAATAAAAAGACGAGGCAGCAACAAAGTGATATTTCGAGCCTCCCTCTTGCGGTGATTTATCGGAGGCTTTGTCTGCGCCAGACCCTTCTCTCATATACAAGCCGATGCTGAAATGACGCTTGCATGTGTTTGTTCTCTTATCAATTGAACGAAAGTGTAAAAAGAGAAGTAACAATCGCGTGCACTTGCTCGCAAGAGAATATCGCAGTCATTTTTCACCAAGAGCAAGACAACGAGATGAGATAACAAAACAACAGCATCCTTGTTTTAGCCACCCCCTTTTTGTATTAATATCGGGAAGGAATCGAATGAAGCCCCATCAGCAGTTTAAAGAGGCGTGAACAGCCTCACTATATTATGTCGTGTAGCACACACAGAGATGCTTATCTGCTGAATAAAAACCCCTATGATGGATACAATTCATACAAAAGGACGAGTTTCTCCGCGTGGATAATTCAATTATTCATTTGCGGGCGGAGGTGGAAGGCTCGCAGCAATTTCCATACTGCTGGAGGAGAGAAGCGAGACCTTGAGCTGATCTCATTAACAGAGGAATCGAGTATACGGGCCTATCTATTCAGTTGCATTATTCATCTTTTTGTCACGTCTACTCAAATTACGCAATTAAACTTTTTCCGAGGGGATGATTTTGAACAATAAAACTGAGGATTTATGAGGGAGATTGTCTTGGTCAAATTTTTTTGTCTCGTAATTCTCCATCAATGGGGCTACTTATGATTGTGGTGATGACGACACAATTAAGTAAATGCGTCATATTAAACCAATTTATTTCTTCAACAAGAAACAATTTTTAAATATTTTCCATTTTCTAGAAAGCTCTTTGCCCTTTTCTGTGGCTTGTCCAACGATTAAAGCCGACTAGAGAGTTTATGATTAAATTTCTATGGAAGCGGAGCAAAACTATTTGCCGGCCCAAATTTCCCTCTCTGCTGTGTTGCAAGAGATGAGCGTTCACTCTGATATAATACTTGTTATTACTGATATAATGCTCTCCGGCTGCTGGTCTACTTCTCCATTAACAATGTAAAGAGCTGGTCGACCGCGCGAGCCGAGAGCTCTTAATTGAAAATAATGAATATGGACGCAAAGACAAAACCATATATTTCTCCAGCTGCCGCCTGCACTCGCGCGCGCAATATTAGCAAACGCGAACGGCTCTCGGTGCGCCCACGCGATAAATGGCCCACATTTGAACAGCTTTCCGGACTCCCATGCCAAAATGGACTCCGACGGCAAAACGGCTGAAGCAAGTTTTTGATGGACCTGTTCAACTTATACAAGTTGTTTTTAGTGTAAACATTTTCCGCTAAATTATATAATTGCATCTCATCCAGTCATTAAAATTCACCAAAAATAAACCAAACTTTTGCTGGCGAAATTTGAATAATTTCTAATTCTCTATTCCAGAAGTTGGAGGCTCTTGAGAAAGAATTAAGCAAATGTAAAGAAACACAAATTCTGCTGGAATTAAGGCGAATGCAATTTATGCTTGAGCTTTTTCTCACGATCAAGAAACCTGTGCATAAACCCACGAGAAGAGGTGAGTTCCAATTTCCTCTTTCCCACTTGGGCGTTAAAACATTTAAATATTCATTTTCAAGGAGGAAAAGCGTGCGCGGTGGCTTTTGCGTCAGTGGCTCGTAATATTATAAACTTCCATTTTCCGTTCTAATTTCATTCCATTTTCGACTCGAGTTTATTTAACGCCCGCACGTTGTTATATCAGATATATTTTAAAAGCATTTATACCAGACCTCTGCGGCTGAAAGTTTGGAAATATTTGTATGGAAACGGAAAGTGAGAGACGTGGTGCGGCAACGCGTCCCAAAATCTCGTTCACCCTTGTAATGATAATGAATGTGATTTACATTGGAGTAGAGAGAAAACAGCAGCAGTGCTGACTTTTCTCTTTTCACTCTCGGTGCCGTGTAAAATTGAGAGGTAGAAAAGGAAATAATAATGCACAGAGAGCGAAACATACGCGTGCGGAACAAACGGAAAGTCAAATCTGGCGACGCGCGCGAGCTGCTTTAATATTGAAAAGGCTTTGAGTTTCACAGGGGGAAAGACGTGGAGCAATTTTGAGCAGAAGCATAAATTTGATACAGAAATACAATAGGAACAAAATTTTCTTTATATTTACCTTCTGCATTCCTTGTCTTATATGCAAGTTAAAATGAAAAAAAGTTCTAAAAATAAAAAAAATGAGAAATTTATTAAACTTCTGTGTGTTTATTATTTATACAAAAAATTAATGACTGCAAGCTTTAAAAAACAGAAGGCATTATATCTCGTGAGAAACGAAATATGTTTGTTTTTTGAGAAAATTATCGGCCTTATAAGAAGGCGGCGGAAGTTAAGAAAAATGAATGTTCGTCGTCACAGAAGACACAGTGCGCTCATTAAAAATCACTTAGATATGCACCGTTTTTTTTATAAAGGCCAAAAATGCCATCGTCGTCTCGCCTATCTGCATGAGAATGACCTCTCAACTTTATATATTCTCGGTCGGTCGGCCGGTTGGGAGCAACAAAAATCCAATTGCAGCGCGGTTAACCCCAACTCGCGCAAAAAATTAATTTGCCTCGCAGCGCTCCGAGTTTTGGATTTTTTCGCTCTGAATGGCAGTTTGGGAAATTGCCCCTGGGAGTCTAGCGGTGCGTCCATCATTTTTCAACGGCTCGCCCGCGCACATTTTGCTGGGTTATCACTTGTGACTGGGACACGACGGTTTTAAAGGGCGAAAGGGTTATTTACTGGCCCCGATGTTCATGTTTGTGCTGTGGACGGCAAAAATGAAGCCACGAATGTATTTTGCAACGTGAGGAAACTTAATTTTCCCTCTATGTGACCGCATTATGTTTGTTTTCGTTAATAATAATTTTTATAAAAAAAACCTTTTTCAAGTTATCTATGTTTATCTTGCATTCTTCAGCCAGAAGGTTATTGAAGCGAATTTGATAGTCGTTAAAATTTATCAAGATTATCAAAAGGTTGAAAAGGAAACTATGATGAAAAATAAAACATTGAAAAGAATGATTTAATTGATTTCAAATTTTTTTCAGGAAATAAATTTTAAGCACGTAATTATTTTTCAATAATATTACATATTAAAATCCGCTACTTGATTACCAGATTTCAAGTTGCTTATTTTTTCAAACTATGGAGATCAAAGCTTGATATCTTTTTCTAAAAAAATCTTAAGCTCAGTGTTGCAGAAATGTTACATAATTTACATTAAAGCTTAAAAATCAATCAACTTTTGATTATTCTTTTCTTGAAGTTTGTAAATTATTTTGGAATCGCATCTGATTTAAGAGCTACAATGCAGTTGACAATTAATTGCTTTTTTTTTAATTTTACGTGGAAGATAAAAATCAGATAATTTAAAAATTTGACAATAATAACTATTAAATGATTAAATTGGTACAAAATTTTTTAAAATTTATCAATTAAATAACTTGCAAATTAAATTTAAAAAATTTCTGGATGGACATACCATGAATGAAGAGCGGGCATGCGATGAGCACAAGCAGGCCCACCAAATTTCGGCCGTCCATGGCGATTTTTCTTACACGCCCTTTACTCAAAAGGTAAAAAAACTGGATTTTTGCACAATAAAAATCGAGTCCGACACTGTTTAGCGATCGCTGCAGCTTCCAAGGGTCGAGCGGCGACGTGAGTGCCTCGGAGGCGAAGGAGCGACTGGCGCTGGATCTAGGGAAGTTCCGGTATATGACGGTAACTTTTTAACCGGTATATTTATCACGGTTACCGGTAACTTACCGGATTTTTACCGGTTACGGTATATCGGATATACCGGTATATTTTTCAGATACCGTAAAACGGTTTTTAAAAATTTTTCGGCGAGCGAAGCGAGCCGCAAAATTTTCGGTACTTATAAATGGGCGAGCGAAGCGAGCCGCAAAACTTTTCGGTATTTATAAATCGGCGAGCGAAGCGAGCCGCAAAATTTTTCGGTATTTATAAATCGGCGAGCGAAGCGAGCCGCAAAATTTTTCGGTATTTATAAATCGGCGAGCGAAGCGAGCCGCAAAATTTTTCGGTATTTATTAATCGGCGAGCGAAGCGAGCCGCAAAATTTTTCGGTATTTATAAATCGGCGAGCGAAGCGAGCCGCAAAATTTTTGTCAGATCGATATAATTATATCGGCGAGCAAAGCGAGCCGAAAATTTTTGCTATATATAGTCTGTGCAGTACTCACTGCGCTCTTATAATTGATATATATGCATATATTATATATCAATTATACCATCAACATTTCACGTATATACTGATGTATACATAAAATTGATTTGACACAAGCAGAGTGCATATACAGGGTGGGTGTGATTTTTTAATACGCATATTTGAGCGATGTTTTGAGAATAAATAAAATTAAAGAGAAAAACTTGCCTTTGTTATATAATTATGTTTTTTTTTTGTTTTTTTTTTGTTTGTTTTTTTTTATAAAGATACTATTTTATTTTATCACATCAATGTAATAATAAACGTGTGTAAGTAACCAGAATCGGGCATATTCAAAAGCGATGGCCAATATGGGTATTCACACGCGATATTTCGCTCCTCCGGCTTTTAGAAACATAAGTTTATTTGTATTTTAAAGATGAAAATTTAATATATTATACTGTTGTGAAAAAACAATGAAACGAATAACCAAAAGGATAATAATCAAATCAAAAGATAATCCAAATTTTCTCCCTTTTGTATGAAATCATGATTTCAATATTATGGTGAGTTTGAAATTATTTAAAATAATAAAAAAGAGAATATTCAGTATTATTGTATATTGACAGGGTGTGAGGTTTGTAAGATAAACGAATTCTCTTTTCTTTTTGCAAATATGTTCATGCTCTGTTCTAGAGAATTACTCAGGATTTTTTTTTAAAATTATTTAATTCAACATGGGATATTGAGATCTAGCTCTATTAATAAATTCATCTCAATATCCCATTGAAATCAAAAAAGAAACTTTGTTTGTAATACATATTATCTTTCATGCATTTGATATTATTTATTGCGACTATTTAAGGTGAAAATAAAATTGTTTCATGGGTTCCAGCTTAAATAAATTTTGCCCCACATATTGAGCTCACAACTTAACAATTAAATGATAAAATATAATGACGAGACGCCGGCATTGCAGTAGTCTAATTTGTGACTCATGGTTTCTTTTGTAACGTAACTATTTGAGGAGGAAACAGATATAAAGGAATTAAAAAATTTTGCTGTCTAGTCTCGTTTAGAGTAAAAGGAATTGCGTGTGTCATTAGCAGCAACCGGCTGGTACGGCTTTCTCAAGTAGGCAAGATTAAAATATAAGTATTTAACATATAATACAAGTTAACTTTATATAATTTAATGATAATTTCAATTATTTCGATGAATGAAAAAAATTAGAATTAGAATTAAGACTCAATTTTAAGGTATGGACAATTGGACATGCAGATTTCATTGTAAGATAAAAAATCTATCCCTCGATTGCTCTCGATATTCACTTTTTTTGGTTTAGCTCCTGCAATCGAGTTACAAATTATTTTAAAAATAAGGAGGAAATAATACTTTATTAAGTTTTTATATAATTTAAAAAATCCAAAACAATTTCTTTTAATGCAAAAAATATTTTCGTTTCTTTCTGGCACAGAAAACAATTTTTCTTTACCGTTTGCTCCATCAAGAACAAAAAACTATACATTTTCAATAATTGAATATAAATAATTTACTTCAAAAAACCTTTCTTCGCCTTAAAAGAAACAATTTATGTTAAAATTTACGTGAAATCAAATGAAAAACTCATAGTTTCAAAACGTCTTGCAGATAATGCAGATATGATACACCCAAGGCCAACAGAACCAACCTTGACCTTTGACTTACTATTTTTTTTATCAGTGGCAAAGTTGGAGAACTCGACAAAGCGAGTTCAACTATATACCCATATTTTTCTACGACCAACAGTAACTTGTAACCTGATGAGTAACCAAGGAGAATTGTAATTTTATGTTTTGTTTTTTCAAAACGTCCCGTAAAATCCACAATTCTGAATTATTTGATGAAAATTTAGTTACGTTCCCTTATAGAAGAAATAAATATTATATAATTTGAAATTATCAGATCTGTATTATAAATTTTGAGCGCGGTGTGTGATTTCGATAAAATCTAAAAGAAAATCTCCAATAAAGGCAATAAAGCCCCTGTAAAGTAGGCAATTTTGAGAAATTCATGTTATCCTTAGGTAATTTATCTCTAGAAATCAGCCTGCTAATTTGTATCTACATCGGATGGCCTGTGCCCTACTTACGTAGGAAGAAAAATAAATGCGTAGCGAAAAATTTTTATTTTTTGGAAACGGTAACTTACGGTAACCGTCGGAAAAAATCGGTATCGGTAAGTTACCGGTAACTTACCGTACCGAAAAAAATCAAAGAAACCGATAATCAATACCGGTATATTCCTAAATACCGCGGTATACGGTTACCGGTATGTTTTGGTCGGTGGAACACTCCTAGCTGGATCACGCTGGCTCGGCCGAGAGCGGCGCAAAACGCGCAGGCGACCCCTCCTGAGCGAGATGCCGAACCAAAGCCTCTCCTTGGATGCTCGCCGTGAGGATCTGTGCGCCAGGTGAGCTCGTGATAAATGGCCGAAGAATTCATGAAAGGCGATGCCGGTTATTTATAATTTGGCCGGATTAATCTTTTTTGCTCACTTTGTCTTTCGCGCACGGCTGGATACTTAATTTTTCTTCGGTGGACAGATTTTTATTGGGATTATATACTGGCTAGGCGTGGAAAGGAGCCTGCGTCACTGTATTTGTCCGATGTGATGAGTTCGTCATATTTATTTTTTCATTGTGTGCAGCGCTGACGTGGGGACTAATGTGTTCTCAGGAAGGTTGAAATTTGGAAATATTTGCAGGTTTCCTTATGCGCAAGTGGGTAAATTATAAAAATTAATTTTACTTCAACGATATTTATACTCATTAATATTTCGATTTCTTTACCTATTTAAATATAATTGAAAATTGAAATTTTTACATTGTTAACAATTCTATATTTTGATGAACATATTTTTTCAAGTGAATGATGGAAATAGAGCTTGGATAAAAAACAATATAAAAAAAATACATCATTCTCTGTTTAATAAAATAGTAACATAATACTAAGAAAAAAATTTATTATTTGAATAAATAATTACATAGTTATTCATTAATAAATGTATATTAAATTTTCAAATCATTAAAAAAACTAACATCAGACTTTGAAATTATAATATATTTACAAAAACCTTGTATACCTTGTCCTGTTTGTTTGTGTTCCTAAAATGCACATAAATGAATATTATAACTAACCCAGCTTGTGTACCATGCTAATTTTCGATTTACTTCGATGAAATTTTTTTAACAATGTAATTGGATTATTTCAATTTATTGCAGAAAAAGAAAATAAATGTCATTTTATTTAATACGTACTGTATAATGAATCACGCTTCAAAATTTTGATTTTATTTGAAAGTAAAGACTGAAAAATTATGTGTTTATATTTAAAATATTTTAATTAAAGCAAAGGCGACTATGAATTAAAAATTATGGTTCTGCGTGAGTCACGTCGAATATCTTTGTCGGTGAGTTAAACACAGACTAAATTTCAATTCTAATAAAACGAATTACAGCTGCGCGTGCATTCGCCTCCTTTTCATTCTAATCTACGATCGTTTAATTTTCCTGCAGTCCCCTGTTTAGCATGTAGATTGAAAATACAACATGAAAAAGCAGCAAGAGCCAGACGGTGCTGATTTTATTCCGTCGGTCGAAGGTACCGAGGGTCAGTCGGTAATTGGATTGGAAATTAGAAAACGATCGCCAAGGCACCCTTCGCCTGAGGGCGGTGCATTTATGTCTCTCCTTAGGTGGAATTTCTCACCTGGGAAGACTCACGCAGGTTGCATCTCTTCTCTGCGGTCACTTTTGTGATTTATCTCCGGTTTGAGCGGCAATTTTCGATTCTGACCGCTCGGCTGGTGATTTATTGCTGGGGTGACCGGTGATTTTATGATAATTGCTGAGCGTGGCCGATATGAGCGCATTATACTTTCGGCCAAACTCAGCGGTCTGCACCATTTATTGCCCTCCTCGGGCCAACCGCCGGTGTAATTGTCCCTTGGCCGTGCTTTGTTGTTTTGCCTGTCCAGTGGCCATTATGCGCGCAGCTTCATTTTTCCCTTCCAGAAGGGAAATTTAATGCTGATTATTAATTCCAGAGATTATTTTCATAAACGCTTGTCGCGTCATTTGGTGGAGGCAGTTTGATTTATTTTTGACAAGGAGGAAAACTTGGAGTTGATTAAATTTGCTCGTGAGCAGGAAAAACTCCGACAAAATTATTATTCAAAGTCACAATGTGAACAATGCGGAATGCTATTTCGGTAGAAATTTTAATATCCAAATATCCTAAGTTGATTCTATATATAAAAAAAGTAATAAAGAAAATTAATTTTCAATTTAATATCGCAATTTTTACATAAAAATGTAAAATGTATTAATGGTGGCACCAGTTGGTAGAGATTGACGTACACACGATGCAAATAATAAATGGAAACTCAACCTGCGCTACTCAAATGGATAGTTTCTTTTGTTATTTATAATAGCCAGTTATATGAAGGGTTGCGATAAAATAGTAATTTTTTTATTATTATTTTCTTTCTTAGAATCAGTGTAATGAAAAGGAATTGTTTCTTAATTTAACTTCATTCTTCAAAGAATTTCTTTAACTTCTGAATCATTTATTTAAGGTGTGTAAATATGTATTTTGATGAAGGGTAAGAACATGCACAAAAACGCTTTGAAAAATGTAATAATCAATAGATTTAATGTCTATTTATAGAAGTGTTATTTTTTATTTTTTTATTCAGAATTAATACCTCAAATAAATTTCTGGCTCCAACTCAAAATATTACTTGTCAATTGAAAATCTTACTAATTTAAAAACAGCTTAAGATTGATCTGATTGGTGTCAAACAAATAAAATTCCTTGCGAACAAAAGTGTGATTGATGCAATCCAATTAGGCATTTTAGCATTAAAAGCCTCGCGTGCCACGCAATTTCAGCACAATCAGCTTTGTGTGCGTCTATACATGTCCATTCTAGAGGGAGAAAAATCGCAGGAGCGACGGAGTGCCATCCATTTATTTGCTCTCGGGCTGGTGGGGAGAGCGGCAGTCGATGGCCGAAATTAGTTATTGTCGTGCCGGACAGAAAGGGTTGAGATTGATTGGCGGTGTCGCCGTCGAGCGAAGCCCACCTGAGGCTTTTTGCGCGCGCCATTCAATTACAAATGTTTGCAGAACAGATCGTCCTCCATCATCGCCAACCGTCCCACTAAAAACTGGCTGTTACTCACCCCCTTAAAACTCTCAGCACACATGCATATAACCGCCCCCATCTGCAAATATATTCGCACTTTTTTCGCACGGGCTGTTGAAATAAAATGGCAACGAGCTTCTGCTGGAGGAATTTAATCCCATCAATCATTCTTGCTCGTTTTAAATATTTCTTTCTTACGTCTACGGTGATTATGAATTAATTTAATGAAAACATTCTCGCTCATTCTCGTGCCACGCGTAATTAAATTCGAATTTAAGATTTCGGCCACGATTCGTTAACGATTGCGATGGTAGAACCGAATCTACCACCCCGGTACCTTGCAGCACAAAACACCAAAAACACATTAGGAGCTTTGGCTGCGTCAACTTTTTTCCCGGGGGCTGACATCAAAAGTGTTTGTCACCCCGGGTTTAGTCCATATATGCGATCGTGCGAACAGACAAGGTTCAATTGAAAATTCAATTGCAGGCTGGCACGGCATAACGCAATTACACCTGGCAAACATCAAAGATTTCCCTGCAGGGCCTATGCTTAAGAATACGCAGCAGTAAAATGACCTGCCACAGAGTGAATTGAATTTGCAAAACTATGAATGACAATGTGGATATAGATTTTAATGATGTATTATTCATGTTACTGTAGATGTTTTTTATACTTTAATTGTTTATTAATTTATTATGTTCTGTATACACATATACGATACCTGTTTGCATATTTTTTTGATGTTCAAACGTCTGGCAATATTTGCATGTCTCTTAATTTTTTGAGATTCTTTAGAGCTCAAAATCCACTTTTCTAGTTTCTTATCAACAATTTTACAACGGGATAAAAAGACACAATTGTCACGACTAGCGAGTTTCCAAGGCATTAAATTTAAATTACGCATCAAACGTCAAATAATATAGAATCATTCTGAACGTTCAAAAATATAATAGAAAATATAAAATAAGAAGAAATTCATAAAACTTTTCTTGAAAATTCATATATTTGATAATTAAACGTTTAAATTTATCTTAAAATCATATCATATTTACATAATTTATACATACAAATAAAAGTTTTTCACTCAAAATTTACTCAATTAATAATTTAGCAAACTTGCCTAATTTACAGATGGGCAACCATCTCAATAATTATAGTTTTGCCCAGTTTTGCCTTTACTTTGAGCTATATCAGTTCAAAGCCAAAGCCTTCTGTGCAAACTGGATGCACCGCCAAGTGGGAAGATTTGCTTCCGTTTTCACGGAGAATATTCTAACCCCAGAGCAATTTGTCCTCCTTGATGTGGCGGAGCGGCCGGCGCAAGAATAAATCCCGGGGCCAAGTAAGTCATTCCGATTTTCTGCCCTGATGGTCATCTGGGCGTAAGTTGATTAAGGGCGGATTACCTTGGTCAATTTCAGCCCTGAGTAATCAAAGCGCGTGGCCTCTCGACCGCCCCGAGTCCAGTGGCTCAAAAGGCATATTAAACACACACGTTTTGCCGCCGCACCCTCTCTCTCCAGCCAGTCGCCTCCGTAATAGCGCAAAACTTAATTTGATGTTATCATTAATTTCGGCCCGGCAAAAATCCACGAGAGCGGCCCTTTTTCTCCGTCTCCTCTCATTGAGTTTTGTAAATGAACCCATTTCTCTCTTCTCTCTGTTGGCAAAGGAGGAAAAAGTACCACTGCTGCCTGCCGCCTTGTAAATTGGAAATTATATCAACAACTATCTCGCTGCTTTTTCTCCGCCCGCCCGCCCTCTTTTTCCTTTCTGGCTTCTCCGTCTCAAAACTGACGACTTTTCCATCCGGAAACATTTTTAATAAAAAGTGGCGGCGACGAAAAAAAAATCCAGGCCAAACTCACACGCTTGCCTTTTCCACTCTGCTTGTTTTGCTAAATTAGAAAAAGATTATCTGCAGTGATTAAGGGTTATAAATTTTGTCTTTTCATTGCCTTGCTGACCCAAAAAGGAATTAAATTGCATCTAAAAACTTTCTGTCGTTTTAATACTGCGGCAGGAGGTTTGAAGTCTCCTTGCGTGCATCGCGCACACACTTTATGCGGTAGAAATTTCCTAATAAGTGACCTGTCGTCACTCATAAATATTCAGGGGCAAAAATTGGACGGTGCGTGAGTGTGTCTCTTCTGTTTATCTTCTCACTTCGATCTTCCGTTTGCGCAAAGGGTCGTCGACGCGACACGGCAGCCGAATTTCCTCTTTCGAGAGAAGACGACGCGCTAGTTCGAGTGGAAGCGGCCCCCGGAGTTAAATATTACTGATTTCATTATGTCAACAAAATAAATTATCCGCGTCTAGATCTCTCTCTTTTTCTATTTTGAACTGTTTGGGCATTAATAATGCAGCCGTTGAAGTCGGCTCACGTTTCAATTTTCTCCAAACGCCAGAAGCAGCGTGTTAAAACTTCTTCTCATAGCGGATCGATGTGGAAAAAAATGCTTGGTGTTAAAACGAGAAGCGGCTCCTGCTTAACAAGCAGCCGAGTGACAAATAAATAATGACAGCTGCGTTTCTTGGGATTATATAGACAACCTTAAATTATATTCATAACTCTCGGTGTTTGAAAAATGTGCCGGCAAAAAAATTGTGATCTTAATCCTGAGCTGAGAATTTTTCCTTTCCCCCATTTTTTTCAGAGAGGGAGAAGTATTGACTAGCAAAAAGATATTATGTCAATTAATGCAAATGAATAATAACAATAGAATCAACTGTAATCAATGAATAATGTTGTTTTTCACTAAAAATTCAATGAACGCCTAAAAAAACCATCATAAGGAAATTTGTAATTTAAGTTCAAATATCATGTATTATAATCCTTGACCACGAAATTCTTATGCAAAACAATAGGTAAAATTTCGTTCGTCACAATTGAATTTTGAAATGCATGAATCATATCTTGGGTATAATTTTAGAATTAAAAATCAATGCAAAACAATTTGAACACAGAACTATATGGTCTTCTCTTCTTCTAACGATAAGATATTTAACTCAATTTTTATATCTCTAAAGACTGAAAAAACGCTACAACTGACTATAGTTAAGTTTGTCCAAGACAGCAAAAGAAACAAAATCACACTAACTTCAAATATACATGTACGCACCTGTCGTCGGCTACGAGTCAAATCGTGGCCTAACTGACCAGCCGTCGGTGACCTCTTTCACGGTGGTCGTCGCTTCAGCACTTTCGGCGATGATTTTCGGCCAAAATCATCTACGCATGATGCAAACTCTGGCTGATATTGAGAACATGGTCTTGATTTGGAACTTGTGTCACTGTTCATTAGAAAGGCGGCAACAAGAGATTTAAGGGATGTTTTGCTGCAGTATAACAGCATGTCCGTTTATATTCTTGTACACGAACTGAAAGACAAAATTACATACAATCAATATTATGTCAAATTTAGAAATACATATGCAGAAAATTCTAGCATTCCAATTCAGTCATTTTGTGAATCGAGTTTTTGACATAAAATTCTTTTTAAATATGGACAATTCATACACTATTTTGAAGAGTATGTAGCTCATCAGGAAAATTAGAATTATAATGTGAGTGAATGGACTTACCCCTAATTTAGGGGTTTGAGGATGGGGTGAGCCGTGAACAGTCCGGTCAGCGGACTGAAAAACATCGGAAAGTGTATAATGTTATGTTAAATTTTGGTAAATATACAGCTGCCAGCTGCCGTCAAGAAGGTCTTCTTGGCTGCCGTCCGGCAAGTAGTGGCAACCTAAGAAATTTAACCACAAAAGGCGCCAAAAAGTACAGAACACCTTACCATTGCCCCAACTCCCAACTGACAAAAAGGACTGCAGCCTCAATAAAAAGAAGCTGCACACAAGTACAAAAAATAATTCCTCACCCCTTTAAAAATGCTCAAGACAAGGCCGACCGCCGACTAGTACAGAAATGAATTGGAGCGGCTGAAGAGCGAGCTGCAGATGTCTGAAGAGAGAACAGACTTCGGCTAGAGTCTGAAGTTACTCAAGTCAAGGACATGATGAAAAGGGAGGTTCAACATATATACAAATGAAAGGGAGAGGAACGAGGCCATCATAGCAGAGTACAAAAGCAGATTTGCTCGCAACTGAGCCGACGGCTTGAGGAGCAAGTCCAAGCTGGGAAAGACAGAGAACATCAAGTGCATATCAAGATTTCAATAATTTTGTTTTTCACAGGGCCAGCTCTACCCCAAGTTCAAGGGAGATTCTGTTGGCACCTGGGTGGACCCCCTGAGTGTAGATACTGATCCTCGTCTTGCGGTTGCTATTCAACGAATGAGAGAGCTGGAGCTTGAATTGGCCCAGGCCAAATTAGAACATGTAGAGGCAGCGTGTCAAAATCAGGTAGATCTTTCAACCAACTTTAAATTTTTTCTCAGGATCTGATTGTGAGACATCTAGCCAGCTCCAAGCTAAAGATATTATGTTTCCCTCCGTGTTTACTTGCTAGTTAATGACCAATGACTGAGGGCTATTCAATCACAAATAATATATTCCATTATAACTTTTATTAATAGTGCCATGATAGTTAATTAATAAAAGCAAATAGATTTGCTTCTTTATTAAAATGAATGTTATTTTATTCATAAAAAGCACACTTGCATAATTATCAAATTCCGTATTGGTGCTTTTAGTCAAAAATCTTACTTTTTCAGATGATAGATTTTCTACCAGCAGCCATACCCATAGCCTCCGTAATTTCCAAATCCAAATCTGTGAGGGTCAATATCCTGTAAAGATATAGTTTATTTTTCTGCAAGCCAAAATTAAAAAAAAAATCATTACATAGAGCCATTGGGCAGACATATCAAACTCTTGTAGCAAACGTTTCAAATTCTTTCCCTTTCCAACGTGATCTAGAAACTCAATTCCAACAACAGGGGTGAGGTGCTCCTCGATGTAGTAAAATCGCCTCTTATTGTTTGCTTGAAGCTTCTTGATGCTGTCTAAATAAATAACATTTGAATTATAATAAATTCATTTAATGGAAAAAATATTAACTTACCTTCATTTGTGACCACAGCTTTAGTTTTCCTGTCAAAGAAAGTAACAACTCTTCCGCCAAGCTGCAGAATTTTCTCCTTTGCCTCAGGAACACCAATGACAGCAAACTCCATGCCACTCAATGGGCCCTTCTTGACCACAGGCTTGGGTCTGAGATATTATCGTTAATATAATTATTGATATTTCCAGTTGGCTTTTCATTCATACCTTGGTACAAATTCTGGAGCATCAGCATTAAGAGAGAATGAGCAGGTGGCAGTAGCCTGGTCTGGTTGCTTTTTCTCAGCAATGTCAAAGTTGTAATTTTTCCTAGTTTAATTGTAATTTATCTATAGTAAATCAACTTATTGGATAAACACTTCTTACAAAATTTCAAATTCCTCTTTCAATTTCTCTGGGATTTTGAGCCCTGTACGAGGTGGGTCAGAGCTCTTGTAACCACAAACGATCTCATCTTTCATGTTTTGGCATTCAAACACATCAGATCCATCTCTAAAAATAAATAAAATATTTCAATCACAATATAATTAAATGAGAAAATTTCATACTGCTGGATTAGTCCATCCGAGTTGCACTTTGGGCATTTGTCTGGCACACCATTTTTGGCAGCATTGTTTACCAAATCAAGAAGCTATAGTTATTAAATTAATCATATTTAAACAAACTGAAGCTCTTGAAAATTTATACGTGGTTCCTCCTGGCCTGTTTAGGAACATCTTGGTTGTTATGCTTGAGGATGCTTTCATAGTCCTTCATGTTGAGAGCAGCTAATTGCTCAGTCATCTTTTTAAAGCAAAAAGCTTCTATCTTCTTTATCTTCCAACTTCCAGCACCCTTGGCTCTGTCACTTAAAATGAATATGAACAATTTTATTGTTAATGTACGTTATAATAACAATTAATCACTAATTACTTACAGAGTCATTTCAGGCAAAGAGTTCAACAGCTCTTTTTGGTCTTTAGATTTTAGAGCAAAGAATCCAGGGAGGCCCTCGGCACTGTCCCAAAATTCAAAGAAGTCTCTGTTGTTTGCAAAACACTTTACATGGTACCAGCGAGGAATTCCATTCAAAGCTTTGCCTTTGTTGGATGTGTAATCCATCTTAGCAACTCTCACCACACTCTACAAATATTTGTTTTCTTTTAAATGCACTAAAAAATAAGGATATTCCACCTTCTCAATTTTCTCGTGACAGGAGCAGCAAGTGGACCGATTTGATAGGGAGTAGTCAACCATGAACTTTGATCTTTGCCCAACTTTAACTTTCAATCGTCTTGCCCCTTTTTTGGCTTTTATTGGCTTTTTCTTCGGGCTTTCTTCTTCAGCACTGTCCAAGTCTTCATAATTGTCATCTTCGTCATCTGAGACATCTAGCACTTTATTACAAAAAAAATTATAATAAATAGTGTATTACTTTAAAATATTTCTTTTACCCTCACTTGCGGTCTGCTCAGAAATTTCTGGATCTCCCTGTTGAGCTCCAATATTGGCTCGAATATAGGCCTTGTCGTCAGCTTTCAATGATGAGAATTTGGCGATGTCTGCTGTTTTTCCTGGTTTGTGCCTCTTGAAAAAGCAATCCTTGTGGAACCAGTAGGAAAGCTGAACAAAATGATAAATAAATTAATCAAATTTTTTTTTTCAATATTGTGATATTTATGACATTAAAAAATAAAAATAGCAAAAGAGTGAATGCGGCAAAAAATTCTCTAATGGCATTCTTGTAAAATTACCAAAATTACAACACTACTGGTTGGTATGTATGTAAAATATGTATGTGTTAACCTGGGTGCTAATGCTGAATCTCAACAATCCATGTTCAATGCATTCGCCGCAGCCTCTACACTTCGATCTTCCACTTTTCGCATACTCTGCGGAATAAGGGTGGTCCATTGCGCTATCTCGCCTATCTCCTCTGATAACGCAGAAATATACCCTATAGAGACCTTGCAGAACGTTTGGTGGATTTGGGTTTCAAAAGTCTTTAAGGACGGCTCGGCGTGGTCGCTGGACACACGGAAAAACAAACTAAAGCATCAAAGCAAGTGGCGCTGACTGCTGGTTCCGTATTGCCGTCTGCCGAGAATGCGAGAATGCCGAGTGCGAGTGCAATGTGCATTAGTGCCAGTCTTTGAATTTCAAGTTCAAGTCGCGATCGCGCACGGGCGACGGGCGCATGAGGCTGCAAATTTTATCGCCAAAGTGGTGAAAGTGGTCGCCTTCTTCGACCTTCGACTCGATCACGGATCACGACCAAGACAAGGCAGATGAGCCCCCGCCCCGCGAGCGAGCGAAAGGAGGGGGGGGGGGAGTTCTTTGTTTTTTGTCTCCCTCCTCAGCAGTTCCTTCATCGTTTTCGACTGTTCATGGAATATGTAACGTTTTTAATGTTTGCGTTAATTTAGAGCGTAGAAAATTGAAAATTTCAGATTCGGTAGATAATTAATATTGAATAACACGTCAAAAAATTATTTTAAATTGAAAAAAAAATTGCAGCCAAGTTATTTACATTTGTTGTATTTCTCATAAAAAAAAATAAAAAATAAAATTGGAAAATTTTTTAAAATAAATACCCTCATAGAAAAATGCGGTAAAATCTCTATAATTTCTTCCACAAGCTCGATGACGTCAGAATTTATTATTTTTACGTGCTAGCGCTTGCTCGCACAGAAAACCCAAAATAAAATTTAGATTTTTTCTGAACAATTAAAATTTTGATTCTAGAAATCTAATTTCATTGAGAAATATTCAGCCGTTTTTATTTCTAATATTATGTTAAATGGCGCCTCCAACTGCATGTAAAAATGTAAACGATGAGTCGCGCGTTTTGGAAATCAAGCTGTAATTTAAAAACGGCTGGACATATTTTGATGAAATTTGTGTTTCAAGGTCAAAATTAAATAAAATCTACAATCGATTGGCTATCACGAAAAAAATTAAAAAAATTTTAATCAATGAGAATTTAATTAAATTCGGACTTCAATTTAGTTTTTTAACTTTTAAAAATAGAGAATTTTTTTAAATGCACACTTTCAGGAAAAAAACTTTTTCTTTTTGTGCTTTAAAAACTGTCTTTTATTTGAAGCGGAGTTATTAAACTTATTAACGTTTCCGCCAGAATTTGGTTTCAAAGATAGGGGAAAAGTTTTATGAAAAGTTAACATGTACAAAACTAATATTGCAAAAAGTAGCTAATTAAATGTTCTAAAATTTCTTTCATGTAGGCTTCGTTTTCATACACCTAAAGAATGGTCCTGGAATGGTCAAAATAATTTTTTTTTTCTTAAATATATATTTATCAAAAATATTTTAGATATATTCTGAGATAATCGATTGGAAGTTAAAGTTTCACTTTACTGGAACTCAAATTATATCACATTATACTTAAGGCAGTTTTAAAAATAAATAATGAAGTAACTGATGCTGTCTGAAACTGCTGAACAAGCCGAATAGCAAAGTTTAGAACGGAACGGATGCTCCTTTTTTCAAAACATCTACTGCATATATCAGCATATATATTTTAATAAAATTTGACCAAAGTTTGACTGTAGCTGTATCAATTTTAATCTGTTGTGAACAAAAACAATTATGCAAATCAAGGCTCAATCCTTTTTTCACGGCCGTCATTCAGAAGCGTGAAATCTCATTCTGTGTGCACTGTTCGAAATTAATTTTTGTATATTTTCGTTTGCGTAACAGGATTCCCGCCCTACATAATCTTAACGAAGTGGCGTCGGCTGGAACACGTCAAAGGAAAAAGGATGCAACCCGAGGTGCCCCCCGAAAAAGCACGCGACCCCTTAGGCGTGCTCTTAAAAACTCTCGCTCACAATTCAGAGAGAGATTACCTTAATTTAGAATATCGCTAGCGGCGTCCAAGGAAAGGGTTGCTCGAGAGTGTATGGGGGCGACTTTTCTCTCTCGCGCATTAGGGTGCTGCAGTCGATGGGGTGAGATGAGGAAAGGAGACCAATGGAGCGCAGACCGCTCGAGTGAGAGCGTTTCGTTGTTTATGTGCAATGAGTAAGGTGTTTTGCCTCTTGAGTTTCCGAATCGGCTCGAGAGGGAAAGTTCTCTGCTCGTTCTCCCCTTTTTGGCGGCATTTTATACACGAGAAACGATACCACATTAAAGCCGATTAGGCACACTCGGAGGTGGCGATTGCAAATTACACGTTTCCGAAATTGCTGAATTGCGTTTCGCACGTGGCAACAGTGCTGCGAATCAACAAATTAATACCCTCTTTGCTGATGTAGGCGACGTAAAGCACGGAAATTGGGGAATTGGAAGCAAGAGCAAACACGCTTTCTCCCTCAGCGCTTTTAGGTTATTATACAGGGTTTTGAGGCGTGAGGCTCTTAAGAGGGAAATTTAACCTGTAAGTTTAAAAATTATTCTCAACAGGAATTCAAAATAAGAATATAAACAACAAATTAATCTTGCTAAAATTTAACTTATTTTTTTTCATTTTCATTTTGATTATTATTATTTGTAGCTTAATAAGCGACAATAAATTATACAAGCTGAGTAAATTATGTTAAAAAAGCATTCCAAAACAAGCGGTCAAATTCCCTTAAAGGGAATTTAAATCACAAAAAATTATATGTGTATAGTATTAGCAATGCAAAATCATGTAATAAATTTTTTTTGTTTGATGCGTTTTTTTTTGTTTTTTAATATTTTAGTAAAATGATATTATTATTAAAAATTGATTTTAATTTTTACTATGTTTTAATTTCAAATTTTGTAAAAATAAAAAAAAATTAGTTTTTTTCAGTTTTTTCTTTTTTTTCACAAAATATATTATAATTTATATATATTATACTGGTACGCTGCTTACTAACTCTCAGAAATTTGAAATAAATATTTTTCCTTGCATCTTCTTAATTTTTGTAATTCACATTTTGCATTTTTTCTTCAAATCATTAAAAGTACCAAAAAATTTACTCAATATTCCACAACGTTCAAACCAAATAATACTGCACCATGTTTCAAGCATTTCCGAAACGACTGAAGTGCGCGCCGTGTGTGCCCTTAAAGCGCAGTCAAACATGACGCTCCCACTAAATTAGTCTTCCACCGCCGAAATGATCCCACAGCGAATTTCCCCCAATGCAAAACTGCGGACCGATGCCATTAACTGGACGATTTATGGCTGCGAAACATCAAAATTCGAACTCGGGGCATTTCATCTATCTGTGGAAACGCCACAGACTCTCCAGCTGGAAATTCCTCCGCTGTGGCCGAGCTCGACATTTGCATGCAGACAGATTAATATCAAGCGGAAAATTCCACTTTTTCAACCGGCCGTTCGCCGCAGTGGACGACTTTTTCTGCTCACATATCCGTTTGACAAAATGTCTTGGTAGCACCCATTATTCAGAGAGACGTCTTGTGTCACACATACATGCATATCCCTGCGAGAGCGCATCAGTATAAAACACACACGCCGTCTTTGTCATGCAAATCGCCCCCTACATGCAAGCATACACGGTGATGCATGCATATTGTTGGCTGGTGGCAAAAGGGGTTTCGGGTCGCTGTTGCACCATGCACGGGTGGCAAAAAAATAGACACTGGGTGTCAGGAGGAAGGTCTTTTTTGCATGCAAAAGCGATATGGAAAAGCGTGACATGGAAAGTTTTTACAGCGAGCGCAATTTGTAGCCAGGGAGGATTTTTTATACGCCACATGCGAAGCTAAATTCTCAATTTATTGCAAAGATATAACCAAGTTCTAACTGTTAAAAAGCAGCGTTTGAACATTAAATTGCTAAAATCAGAATTTGCGGTACTTATAATTATCATGAACAATTCAAATATTTCACACGCTTTGAGCGAAATGTATCTTAAATTTCAGACAACAACGCTGATAAATAAATTTATCGTCTGTGTGTTCTTATTAAAAAACAAAACTATGTTAAAAAATGCTTATCTTAGAGAAACTAGCAGTAATGGCAGAAAGTTTAATACTTTTTTTATTTTGTGTTTATAGTAACCATTATAAAAATTTTGTTTTCATAATTATGAAAGTATTTTTTGTAAAATCACTTATATTTAGACACTGCTGTTATTGAAGATATATAAAATATAAAACTTCATAAAATTTTTACCAGGCCAAGTGTTCACCCTCCATGTTTACCAAAACGGGGAGAGAAATTAATTGGAAAATGTGCCCCAAAGAGCGCAGTCTGCCTCGAATTTAGCCGTCGTCGCGTACGTGGTTATTACATTTCACATCCGAGGAAAAAATCGAGTATGTGCTGAGAGGCACAAATATACAGGCGGCTAACGTTCCTGCTATAAATAATTTCTCATTTGAGGCACGACGAGAATGTAATTTCCTTTTTAAAAAATGGAACGAGACGAGTCGACGCTGGGAGCTTTGCAGCTCTGGAGGATATGGGACACATACATACACGAGAGCGCAGAAAATCCAGGATGTAAACAGCGAATGAAATGCCAATTCTCGGCGACCGAGTCGGGCAAGACGACTAATCCCACCCCTGCAGTCACCCCATCTCGCCCTTTGATGATGCAAGATGCAATAATTGGATGATCCCGCCGGCGCGCGCTGTATATGTTGCTGTTTTAGTGATGCAGCCCCGGTTCCTCTTCTCCGACCCATACCGTCTGTCCGTCTCTGTCTGATATATTTTCATTGTGTCTGCGCTGCTTTTCCCCTGTGTGCACGCTCTTCGCTCCTAATACACGTCGCTCGCTCGCTCGGCTTTAATCATCCCGTGGAAATGCTCTGTGAGACGATTTTCTGAAAGATTTTCTTTTTTCCTTTCATCTGATGAGAGAGCGGCGCAGAGAGAGATGCAGAGGTGCTTTTCGGCCTCTGAAACAGTGACGCAAAAAGCGCGGCTGCAGACTGAGATTTTTCATTAGGCCGCATGTCACTTTCGAAGGAGCTTTCTTCAGGTCCTTTTGAAATATTTACGTTTCCCAATTTTTGTAAGCCTGCAAATGGCAAGATGCATTTTTCTTTCAGCTATATTAATTGGACGAAGCTTCAAACTTCCAACTGATCCGAAAAGAGTTCTTTTGCAGGTTCAACATGACAATTCAAAAGAGAAATAAGAGAACATTTCTTTATTTTTCTATTATATCTTTTCAGCAGTGGGTGAAAAATCAATTCGCCTATTGTTCGCATTTGAAAATTGGTAATGGATATTGAAAACTGATATTTCACCAAAAAAATCCCCACAAATCATAATTCTAGCAATGATATACCAAAATATTTAAAATAATTATTTGTTTATTAAAGCTAAAAAAAGGGGGAAAAAGAGAAAGAAAAAAAGTTCTATCTGAGGCAGAACTTGTGATAAGTGATAAATGAACAAAAACCAATTCAACCGAGGCTCACAGCGGCGGATGGGGTCTTTTTGATCTAGGAAATTTAAAAAAAAAAAAAATCTTGCTTGTGGTAGTGCCGTAATTTCTTTTCTTTTCAAATAAATTATTTTCTACAATTAAGGCCTCCTTATTGACATAGCCAAATCAAGTATTTTCAACAATAGGAAATATTTTGTCAATAATTGGAAAATTTAACAATCATTGTTGTAAAGACTTGATTTGACTACGTCTTAGGAGTCTTAAAATGCACACAATGTGATGTGAAAATTTAGACAAAAAATATAAACAAATGGTGTCACTAATTTTATTATTAGCATTATATGGTGTCTATGCTTTTAAACGCCTGACGCTCAACAAAACAAGACCACACTTATTTCAATCAAAAAGTTTAAAAATTTGCATAGGCTAGAAGTATAATTCCGTTGCACAATAATAATCCTCTGCACACAACAATGTAACATTCCAAACAGGTAATCTATAAAGCAAACTTCTCATAGATAGCGACGCATAGCTAATGAAATTCCATACTAACTTTGCCTTTATATATAGGGCATTGTCTATTAGAATTTTAGTCAAAAACACTCGACAAAGCATCGCTTTTGCAACTTTTCCAATTTGGTGGGGCTTCACTAATCCCCTTGGCGGGGATCCTTTGAATTAGCCCTTAATTCAGCCGAGTCCTCAAGGGAGTGCGGAAGAGGCCTTGGGAAGAAGCGTCCGCCTTGCCGCCGACTGACTAACTAAGCAGCCGACCATAATTAATTGGCCCCGTAGTCTCTCACCCAACACTTGACTTTTTACACAAACAAGCAAGGAACGCCGTCTGTCCAGCGCAGCCGAATTCCGCCCTAAATCCCGCAGACGGAATTAGTGTCGCGATGGAACTTTTAATTTCCTTTCTTCCTCCTTGTTTCGGCGCAAAATCAACAAGCGACAAATTTCGCACCCCATAAAAAGACACCCCGCTTTCTGTGAAGCAGTTTGACTGAGAGGGATCGCATGACGTGTTCTGCCCCGCCCCAGAACATGTAATGGGTGCAGCGGCAAAAATGCAATTTGCATTCCTCGGGGGTGCATGAGCGGGGCGTGTTTATTTTTTTATGCGTGCACCTCATTACCGTCGCGCAGGAACAAAAAGAGCGTTGCGGATCATTGCATAAATTGCATTATGCAAATGGGCCGCTTGTGGATTTAATTTGCTACGAAATTAAAAATGCGAGTTGCGTGCGTGCGCGTTTTAAATGCAGGCGCGGTAAATTAAAAAAGAGAAAGAGAGCAGCAGTTCAAACAGATTTTACGACTGTCACGTTGTGTGAGAGAGGATTTAATGAAATGCGTGCTGTTTGATTCACCAGTATGAAAAAGGGAGAATCGTTCGATTAGTTGCTTCTGTGTGCAAAAATGAAAACCAAGAAAAACTGTTTTCTTTTTTGCATTATTTTATCGATCATAACCAATGATCATCAGAAACTTTCTAGTATAGCAACAATCAAAATTTTATCAAAATATACAAGCACTTATGCATTCAATTTATTATATTCTGTTCAAACCATTTTGTTAACAATTAATTTTGTAACACAAAAAATTTAGCCTCAAAAATAAATTATTCAATTGTATAAATATATTACATGGCATTTAAAATTATAAATCAATTCGTTTATTCTCTCACAACAGGTCAGACAGATTATTACGAAATTCACATAGATGAGAGAATTGGCAGCCAGTTCTAGAAAAAAGTATTAATATTCCTTGTTCTTTTCAATTCTTTTAGGTACATATAAGAAATAGCCAAAAATAATAAAATGCAACAGTTGCGACACATTACATCTTTTATTCTTTACATATTTTGAAGGCCAGACACGGCACCTTTATTTTTATTTTATTTTTTAAATTTGATTGTAGAATTTAAATTAAAAGAAAACATATATCCCATATATCCAGAAGTAAATTTCTCCACCTCCCTTTAATACTGTTGATTTCCCTTGCACAATAAGTTATGTACAATATTATCCTAATCCGTAAAACCCTACGCAGCAATACCAAAATAATTTAGCTCCCCCAATAGCAGCAGAATTTCATTTCCGTGAACAAAAACACAAAGCAAGCGTCAAACGCAAGACAAGAAAAATAGCAGCCTGGCTCTGCGCGCATTAATTAATATTTTATTCCACGCGATTTGTCAGCGCGCGGCTGCGGCGGCGATCAATTAGCTGTGGGGTGCAGAGCCGCAAAATAATCCACCGACCGTCATAATCGGTCGAGAAAAGCTGCTGGGACGAAAGAAAAATCGCACAATTCTCAGCTGCGGAATGGCAGCTTTGAAGCTGACACACAAAAGAAGCGTAACGAGGTGCATCATCACATGGCAAGCGAGAAATTTCTCATTTCCACCCCGGACCACCCCTGCCTGGCTCGGCGTCCGCACCCCATTCCTCATCGGCACCGCAGGGGTTGAAGCTCGTGTCGGGTCGCGTACGGCGCGCCCGGCATTAGCGTTCGTTCATAGGCAGCAGAAATCACATTCCCTGTGTCTTGTCTCTGGGACTGTCGATGTGGGACGCCGACAAACACCAGCAGCTCGCAGAAACAATTTTCTACGCCATTACTCTTGGTACTATTTGTGAGCAGCGAACAATGCCAGGGCTATCAACAATTACAATTGAGCCAGCTGCGTAAATTAAATGTAATATTTCTGAGTGTCTTTTCGTTTTACTTACACATTGTTTATATTTTGCATTAATATCTAGCAGTCAACTCCACGGTATGATTTCTATTATACGTATATAAATTTTTTTTTTTTTTTATATTTGATAATGAAATAAAATTCACGTTTTTCTTCAATACAACACAAATATGTATACAAATTCAAGTTATTAAGAAACTGTTACCTCACTAAAAGATGGGAGTAAAAAAGTATGAAAGTTAATTAGAATTAAAAAAATTTATTAATTTTAATTTGTAAATTATTGTTTAATTTAAAAATATAATTTATTTTTATTTTATCAATTTATTAATTTTATATTTTTATTTGTAGCATTGGTAAACATTAAATACATATATCGCATCAAAATAGCATAGAGTATTAAAAAAAAAAAAAAACATGTAAAATAATTCATAGTCTTGAAAATTATCAACTTATTAAAAAATGCCAGAAGGATGCATGGAGTTATTAATATATAATTATTTTATTTTACATAATACAGAATCTAACAATTAATTAATGTTGAAAATTACTTAAAATTTATTATTAAACTTAAAAGCATTTACTTTCATTGCACATCAAAAAGGGTTAACTTTGAGTGAATGGCCCCTCGCAAACATCAGCTTTAAACGGAATGTCGCATCAGTATTTTGTACATACTCTGTATTTGCCACACGCAGCGAGGGCGTCGAGTCTGATGTTACTCTATTTAGTTGAAGGCCCGCGAAATCAAGTTACGAGCTACGCACAGTGATTTTATGACGCGCCGCGGTGTACAGCAAATTCATTTTAATTGAAAGTCTGTCACCCACGCCCCAGAGCTTTGACTTTTCTTTGATGCTCGTCCCTTGAACGCAGCGGGTGTCTGAGCAAAAGGGTTAAGCGGTCCTCCGATAATTTCCGATCTGACGACTTCCCAGCGCGCGGAAATTAAATTTATCTGAAAATTATTGGACAGTTTTGATTGTGGGACGTGCACAGCTTCATATATATCGCATCCGCGAGGGGAAGGGTTATAAATTTATATTTGATCTCACAGGAGATAAAATAATTCTGTCAAGTCACTTGCGAATAAAATTCTAGAATTTTACGACTTGATAAGGGAAAAATTCTGGAGTTTGTCACAGTAATATTCACGAGGGAATTTTTATGGCATCTGATCGTGGAAAATTGATTAGAGTAATTAATGAGCTCCGTTTAATGAAAGTGGGGAGAAACGGCACCTGCGGGATAAAGGTATCGTTTCCAGAAACAAAAAGCTGATTTATTTAGTTCTCCAATGCCACAGTTGACTGCGAAAGAAACAGATCACGCAGACTGATAAATAGCGTTTAAATGTCGAATGGTCATGTTTTCTGCGCGCAGCGCGACCGTTATTTTCTACAACTTGACGGAACGGGAGATACTCAAAACGCGGGTGGTAATTCGAAACTGCGGTACACAAAAAATGAATTACGATCGGGTGAAAATAAATAGAGAGAAAAAGGTACTTATAACACACACCTAGCACGCAATGCCGCGTGCGCTCATAATACCCGCAGGAAATAAAAAGTTTGGGCGTGCACGGCCGGCTGCTTTTGCCGCACATATTACTATATTATTTCCTCGGCCGTGCTTTCTCTCATTCCAAACGTCTCCTCGCTATTTAAATTCATCCATCATAGGGCAGAGTTTTTGCCCCCTGCCACTGTGAGTGGTGTGTGATTTCTTCCGTTTCGCTTGCTGCAAACAAAGAATGAACCGCCTGAAAATATATACAAAAACGAAATGTGTGGCAGTCGAATTTTGATTTGCTACCCTTGATAGCATTGATTGATGGTAGGGCCTCTTGATTTTGCTGATATGCAAAGGCCTGTTGCCATAATGTGCTAAGGAAAAACATGCAACAGAGTTAAGAGTAAATTAAAAAGGGATTTAAATATAAAAAATTATATTATATTATTGAATTAATCGAAAATTTTATTTTATTTTGGTAATTTTTTAAAATATAAAATAATTGAAAAATTTCAAAATGACTTCAAAATGATAGAACATTTTTGTCAAGAGTGTGGCCAAGGTGGCAGATTTTTTTTCATTAAGGGCATTTTTTTCATCTCCTGCTATTAGTTGTGGTACTTATTTTGATAATTTTTTTTCCAATTTTGCATTGTTGAATCAACTTGAGTAGAATATACAATAATAAATACAAAAAATATCTTGAATTTATTGTTGGTAAATTTATTATCAATCAAATCATATTAAAAAAATATCTACCTATAATGGTTATTTCGAAAAGTATAATTCGTGACCAATAAATGAAATTTGGCCAAGGGTGCTTAGGTCAGAATACGTTTAGTGTCAATTCATTTTGCTTCCTTTCTCAACAATGCTCTTCATAAAGGTAAATTTAAATAAATTCCAAAATAAAACCAAGCAAAAATACATCAGTCAAATGCCATTTGCAAACAATGCATGGTTACTACAAAAAGGCATTCAGAACAACCATTTGTTTTCTCTTTTAGTGGCTTTTTTACGTTTTGACAAATTGCTGAAAACCTCATTAATCCCACAAGCACTGCTGAGTCCTGACCCAGAATACACGTTACGATGCGCATATAAAGCAGCAAGCAAGTTTCTCTTATCAGTATTGTCAGCTAATCTCTCTTTTAACAACGCGTAGCTTTTATTTAGCTGCGCAACAACTCTTTAATTTTCAAGAAAGAATACTTGGTGCATTAAATTAAGTGGCCGTCCAGCGGCGCGCTATCATTTTTATTTTCGACGGAGTAATGGGCCATTCCCAGGTCTATTAAAGCGGCGGGCATGCTCCTGCTTTTCTGCTGCTGATTCCAGATATTGCCCTTATGCTTTAATAACTCAGACGAGAGATAATTTAGTTCGTTGCTCATACTAGTCATACTCGAAAAGTGGCCACGTCTCACCGACAGGTCACGCTACGCAATATGATTTCCGCACGAGTTTTATTTTATTTTCCCGGATAACTTTTATTTGGCGTTCAAAACAATATCTCTTGTTGATGCCAATTATCGCTCCCTTGCAGTATAGTTTTTTGCCGGCCCCTCTGAGAACTTGGGCAGGGAATGCACTAAAAATGCAATAATTTCCGTGCTGATGAGCAGAAAGCTTGCTTGACTTTCATTTTACATACACAAAGCGAGCCCTACTGCTACTCTTGCCTCCATTATTGTGAAAAAGTGCTTGGCTCGGTTTCAAATGATATCATAGTTCAGCGTTCCAGTAGGAAGCTTTGACATTTCGTGCGTCATTTTAAAATTTAGCCTACATTTGCTGCCCAGGCATTAGCAAGTCTCTCTTGGTTTTATTTTTCAATTTAAGAGCTCTTTTTGTATTGCTTTTCGTATCGACCAAGTTCAAAATGCTGTTTGGCAGAGGCTGGACAGAATAAGCACTCAATTACACAATTATTCAATTACCATGGTCGCGTGGTGACGCAAAAGGGAATAAGTAGATTTAGCACGTGAATAATGCATGAAGCAGATTAAAGGGGCTGAGAGAGTTGGGCAGGAAAAGCAGCCCAGATTCTCAAATTGCCGACACAAACGCCAAACGGTTATTTACCAAAATAAAAAAGACGAGAGAGGCACTAACAAAAAAGCAGCAAGCACGATCAGAGGCCAAGTTCCTCTAGATTGTTCTTTTTTAACTGAGTGAGAGAGAGAGAGAGAGAGAGAGAGAGGCTTGAAGTGGCTTGTTATTGTCATATATGAAAAGCGTCCTTTGACGTAGACGAACGTTTTGTGTCCTTATGTACAAAAGCAAGCAAGTGCTCACAAAAACTGATAAAATATGCTCACATTTTTTATGGACCAGTATTAAAGCTATTTCGCACAAATGCTTCAAAGGACAAAACGCCTTGAATGAAAACTTTTACGCTACAATTCAAAAAAATTATTGTAACAATAAGGATATTAAATGGAAGTGAGCAAATAATATCTGATATTATTTTCTTTCAATGACCTCAATTCCTCCATTGATACATGATTTATAATACTAGTAAATTAATTTATATAATGGGTTTATAAATTTCACATATGTGATTTACAGAATGCTCTAAAGTGTCTGAAAATAACTGCCTATATATATATATATATATATATATATATATATATATTTTAATATCGTGTCTCAATACAATAAAAGTTTAACAAGAAATTGAATACTAATTAATAATGATAAATTAAAATAAAATATTTATTTTTTGTGCAAAAATTTTGATTCATAAGAGTGTATTTCAAAATATAAATAATGTAAATTTATCATGAGAAAAGAATGAGAGCCTTTTGCCTATTGACATTTACTAATACGGTTTTTATTGGCATATAGTGCTCTCATTATGTATAAAAAATAAAATATTAAAAAAATGGTTTATAGTTCTTAAACTTATTTTAATTTATTTAGCAATAGATAAACAATCACAATTAATTTGTTTAATCATTATATATCAAATATCAATTTTGTTTATGAATTGATAATAAAATAAATACTCATTGTTAAGTCCAATTAAACAAACTTTTTATTCTTTTTATTTAGTGTAAATTTACCTTTTTACTACAAATTATAAAAATATCCTTGTTATCCTAAAAATTTGTTCTAATTACGTACATGTTATTAAAAAATACCTATGAATTGCTCTCAATACAAAAGATACGTTTTGTGGTGCTGAGCAAAGAACAAAATTGACTCGCAGTCAGCAGTCACTCAATAAAAGAGGACGTGATGTGTCAGCTAATGTACAGACACACTTTTCTCGTTTCCTCTTTCTGTGTCCAAAAGAAATCCATTCGTTTCGGTCAAACTGCCGGCTGTAATTGCACTTAAGTTAGTCGTCGTCGCACCGAGCGAACGGGAGACACTTTATTTCGCTTTGCGACTTTTGCCGCGTCGCCTGCATGCAACACATACACACGTACAAAGAAGGACGGTCAACACAATTGCTAAATCAATAAAACCAACTCGCATTGCTCGGTCAACCAGAGTTTTCTTGAGGACACTATCTAAAAATTGAGGAAATTGAATTTTTCTCTTAAAAATCCGATATTTCCATATGAAGTTTAATTATATGATAATAAAAAGTAAAAAAAAAATCAATGTAACATTTATTTTTCTCTATCAAAATAGAAATTAATTGCAGTCGAGCAGGAAAAAATTGGAACAAATTAGAAACAGGACGCTACTTTTTCCTTGGATCCGAATTCATTAGCAACGAGAGTAATTAAAGTTCGCTGGAGCAAAAGCCAATAGACGCAACAACCCTTATCGTGGAGTGGAAGACGTTGGTCCCTTTTTGGCTCCGGCACTGCACGCACACGGCCGAGAAATTCGTCCTTTCGCCGCCACCCCGTGTATATTTATATGTATGGATGTGCAAGTGTAATGGCGGCTATTTTGCAGCTGGGTGCTGTAATCTCGTTTCCGGCGCGCATTATCATTATTTTCATTGCTGCGAGCGAGCGCACACGCCGCGGACGACGAGCCTCACGACTTTTTATATCTGCACTAAAATGAAATAACTACCGCCGAGATTAGGCCGGGACCTTCTTGAGCCACCAGCAGTAACACATACAAGTCCTGCTAGACCAGCCAAATGTCGCAGCAAAAAAAGCGCACTGCAAAAACCAAAAAGATGTAAAATAATATTTTATATTTTAGATAGAAAGAAAATTAAGCCAGAATAGTTAAAGTTTATAATAATTAATTGCAATTTCTTATTTTTTAGTATAGTAATCGATCGTTTCAAACACTTTGATTAATGATGAAGCTATGTGAAAATATCACTTAAAAAGTTTTGAAACTAAAAATTGTCAAATAATTAAAATTTTGAAGAACAAAAATCAAGCTCAACACAAAATACAAAATTTTTCTTGCAAATTGAGTTGATTTATTTAAGTTAAATACCGTTTAATTTAAATGATCAAATAAGGTATTCGAATGGAAGATTTTTTTCAGTGTTTTTGAAAGAGAGATTAAGGGTGATTGTGATCTCTATTCCCTTAAGAAATAAACCCATATACAGTGGGTGGTTGAAAACTCTTTAGCGGGTTTCCAGACTTCTCTCTCGCTCTGGCAAACTAGCCAAGTGCTATATTTATTTTCCATCTCCGCGAGCCAAGAGCAGGAAATCTGTGCCTGCAGTCTGAGCAGATATGCAGTCCGCACGTCCCGCGTGCTCAGCGTGGCTGCCTATCTCGCAGGCTGAGCGCTCAATTGTGTGTCGCTGAGGCAAAAAAAGTAAATGAGATTTTCCTCGACAGCATCCACGCTCGCGAAAGATTGCATTTTTAAGCCGTTAAGCGCACACGTGCCGCTCGCAATCTGATTGGCCGAGAAAACACACACACATGCACACACACGTTCACGCGTTGATAATTTTCTTATAATGCAAGCACCAGAAAATACTTTGCTGGCTGCTCGCTCTGCGACAAGATTTATACAACGCGACTTGCATCTCCTTGGCAGATTGCGCAGATGGAAGATGAATTTGCATGCACACGAGTGGTCTCGGCAGAATTATGGTGCGCAGATTTCATTACGGAACTTTTATCCTCGGGCAAAGATTTCGTTCGTCTAGTATGTGGCCGATGCAACCTATTTCTAACCAAGAGTAATCCGCGTCGACTAATACTTTTGTCTTGTGATACATTGTTCTCGGGAATTTAATATGACGAGACGGAAAAAGTGCGCGAGACCACTTTTGAAGCGGAGAATTTAGCGTGGGTATAATACTTTGCAATAATAAAAGTTTCGCTTTGTGCCGCAATCCGCGTTGCAACACGAGAAGCGACTTAGGAAATTCGCCACCAGGAAAAAAAAGTTAATGAAACTTTTATAACAAGCTTATTTTATTTTCTCCGCGGGTGCAGCAAGCGTGGGAAGAAAATTATTTTGAGCAGTTTGTGACCATGAAAATTAGGCAGTGGTATCTTTGAAATCCTCGTTGTCAGGAAGATAACATTAATCCCTGCATGGAAATAAATAAAATAAAATTTTGAAATAAATTTAATTATATATATGTAAATAAATAAAGCTTTTCACTTATAGTTTAAAAACTCATAATTATTTATTTAAATAATTTATATTAAACTCTGGTTGTGGTTGCTATCAGAAAATATTGAACGTTAACAAATCAAATTTTTTTTCTCATGAAAAATTGTGAAAACTTTTTCAATAATGACAATCATAATTTAAAAAAATTATTCATTTCCTAGAATTTTATGCAGAGAAAATATTTTTAATAATGAAAAATATTCCAAACTTGAACGTCTGATACACATTTGTCTGCTCTTTTTAATTTAAGCAAGCTATTTTGTTCATGAGAATTTCCGTAGAATAAAAACAATATCAGGAAACAGTAAGGAGGTTAACATATTGCTAGTGCTTGAGAAATGTATGCACAACTGCAAAAACCAAGATAAATTCAAGATTCGTTTTTAATAGGAAGGCAGTCGCTCGACGAGTAGAAGAGTAAGTTGCACATTTTGTCCGTCTTATTCCAGCCAGTGAATTGCGAAATTTCATCTGCCAGCCAGCAACGACCTCTTTTTGTGCAACTCTCTCGGTTGTTGTTGCTCTTCGGATTAAATAAATGGCGTTTGCATTATCCAAAGCGCCAACAAGTTCTTATCTCTTTTCTTCGTGTGCACATATAAACACAAATCCACCACTTTTTCTCTGCAGCTGCCGCGCGCAAAGGAGGTTGGTTGGCGAAAGGCCGGAATTGCACGCGAACAAGTTCCATTCAGCAACTACGTTCTATCTACTCGGTATGCTACTCAAGCGAGAGCCGCTGTGTATTTTCGCGACGATGGTGTGGACGCCGAGGTGCAATTTGGAGAACGGACTGTCGTTGTTATGCGAGGCAAGGACAAGGAGAGCGCAGTGAAATCAATTTTGTTTTTTCGCACGGAACGCTCGCCAGCACACCGCTGAAAGAAATTGAATTGGAAAGATATGTATGGAAAAGGCAAGGAAAATGTCAAACGTTGCAAGACTCCATTATGTGACGCTGCAGTATGTTGATTTTCACCCTTGACACATTTATAAATGTGATCTCATTTGCAGTCATATAGCGACATTTTGCTTTTTTCTCAAATGATTCATAATTAAACGTTGCTTTTACAAAAAGAGCAAACATTAAATTAATAAAATTAAATAATATTTCTTAAGTGACCCAACAATTTTCTACCTGTTTATATATAACAATTAAAAAAAAATATCTGCAGTATATAATTATGAATTTCATCAATTTAATGAAAAAAGTGTTAAATTTGAAATTTGACTAAATTTATATTTTATGCTAGAAAAAAGATGGTTAGTAAAAATGTAATTTTTGCGTATATTGATCAATATAATTATAATAATTTTCTAAGGAAAAGTAATATTAACATTTACAGCAAGATGATTTAAATGTTAATTATTTCGCATCCAAAGGTATCCTGAATCTTTTGCTCTAATAAACAAGGATTGAAATTACATCATTTTTGAATGAAGTTGCCTCGCACTCCTTCAACATTATTAACTTTGAAAGTCATGCAGTGATAATCCCACATACGTTTAAAGTCACTTTTTGCTAATACAAAACAGCAGCAGAGTGGCAAGTGTGTGCTGGTGCGAGAATGCAATATCTCGCCGCGCCGCATGCACAAAGAGAGAGAGCCTTTACTTGTCAGCGTGCGGGAATTCATTCTGGGGCGAACAGAGTCGCATATATACACACTGCAGCAGAAAGAGCAACAGAGTGAGAAGAGCGGGTATTAATACAAGAAACTTTTGTCATATCTCTTGGTCTGCTCGCAAAAAGCTGCGGTCGGAAGACGGAATTATCACTGCGAGTGAAAATAGGGCGATATATTAAACGGCGGCGCGGCGAGAAAGGCAAATATATCATTTGGTTAGGCCGTGACACTGTAATTCGCCACCCGCCCGCCCGCCGGTGAAAAAAGGCAGTTAGTATTAGCGACGTGAGTGGAATGCGAGAAAGAAGGAAAAATAGAGGAGCTTCTTCCCTCTCACTCTTTGCGAAAGGTGGGAAATGCCCGTCGTGTGGGATGAGAGAGCCTGGAAATGAGCTGGGACGCGCCACCAAAGAGGTCTCCTGAGGTGCCCGAGTAAAAGCGCACTTTAAAAAGCTTGGGACGAAAAAGCTGGTCGCCATTTCTTGTCCGAAACAAAAGTTTCCCATTGCTCGAAATAAATATGATTTTAAATTGTTAAGGTAAGCCAAGTTTTGAAATTGTCCATAATTATTTGGCCGAAGAAATAAAATTTTTTAAAATGTAAAGGCACATTAAGTCTATTCAAATTCATTTAAAACTTGAGTGTGCTGGGTCATATGGACGACCTGACCGAAAACCATGGCGTGAGGAAATTATGCTTCAATTTTAATTTCCGCATACTATTTGCTTAGATTTGTAAATAGATTGTGGTTATTTTGAGGTTGAAAGTTAAAATTTATAACTGCAGATTATCAAAAAGTTTAAAACTTAACAATTATTCTTGTATTCCTAAGGCCAGAAATAAATCGAGTTAAATGAGTAATTTAAAATTCATATCTTACCTATGTATTTTACAAAAATCCAAGATTGACATGAATATTGATTATCAACAGTATCGTATCATGCATATTTCATACCTTAAAAGCAGGTTTATATTAAATAATGTAAACTAATTTATTTTCACAAGGGAAAGCATTTAAATAAATAGTATGTTTCTTTTTTTATTCAGAATGCAATAAAAATATTTTTGTCATGAAAATAAATATTATTTCTGTATACATTTTATAAAAAATTGTTGATTAAAATACATCTTGCGTTTTTTTATGATAAAATTTAAAAAGTAGCATTCATAAAATTCAAATAAAATTATTAGTAAAATAAGAATTACTTTTCCTAGACAATATCTGTAGTTATGGTTGGTTTGGATACACGTCCTCCAAATATTGTGAAAGCTCTTTTGAAAAGAACAAAGTACAAGAAAGGATGGTCACAGTTGAAATTGAAACCAGAAAGTCCTGGAGCGGACGTTAACTCCATTGATATTCCTAAATTATTAGGATTTGGAAAAAATTTAAACTTTTTATTTTAATTCTTACCGGTTGCTGCCGCTGCTTCAGAACCTTCTTCATTGACGTCGATGTATGCTTTTTGCACAATAGAAGTGACACTGACATTCTCATCAGTAATGCCACTGAAGTCAGAACCATTCAAGAATATCAAATTTACACCCATCTAATGTTTGAAAAAAAAAAACAGAATTACAACATCATGCAAATATCCAATTAGATAAAAAAAACCTTTTGCATGAGTGGTTTCAAGTCATGTGAACTCTCAATTTTGAATCTGGGTAGCGAAATATTAACTCGACTCCATTCTGCATCAAAAAGCAATTCGGTCAAATTCTGTTGCCCGAGTTTCCCTTCCAATTCGGTCAAGCCGTCTTCTTTGTTGGGTAAAATAATGACCATGCTAAATTCATTTCCCTATATAGCAATAATTTTGAAATTTGTAAATGATAATTTATTTATTTTAAATGGGGGAAATTCTGGTAAATACCTTATAAGGAATCTCCACAAGTTGTGCATCATACTGATCTAATTTTTTATAATAAAACGCTGAACTTAGGGACATCATCTGCACATTCAAATTGCCAGAAGTTGATTTGAATGGTTTGGTTTCCGTTTCGTCCCTGTCAAATTGTTTTCTCCATTCACCCTTAAAGTAAAGTGCGTTCACAAGGACCAGCCTAGTTGCAGAATCCAAAGGATCTTAATAATATAAAGTTCATTACTATGATATAAATTGCCAGGGATATTACAACCGACCCACAAAAAGTTTTTGAATCTTCTGATTTGTCGCCTCGGCAACCCAGTCATTAATTTTTGTAGTAGCATCAGAGGCGGAAAAGTCAATGCCTTCAATAGTGGTTAAAAACGACTTCTTGAGGGATGCAACATAATTTGGTTTGATGTTGAATCTATCAGCGATAAACGCCTTGTTTGCCATCGTCACAACTGCATTCTCAGTTTTCTATGATATTAATAAATTTATAAATTAAATTCAAATTTTCATGGAAATATTTCTGATTAACTTACTTTCAGACTATTGATAGCCTCAAAGAAAATGCGCTCGACTTCCTCTCTTACAGCTGAAACCTGAAGTGCTTGACGCAATTCTGCTTCAGTTTCACCTCGTGCGCCATTAAGGGCCATGGCAAGCACTGTAAGAGCACTGATTGGCGAGGCCACGACATTTCCCTCAGTCTCTTGTAATTTCTTATTGTTGTAAATTTAAAAAAATACGCATATATAAGATTTAATACTACTATAATTCAGACTTTAAAAAAAACTCATCTTATAGAAATTGATGCCGAAGGCGCTAAATGGTGATGTCTTCACTGGGGAACTCATGCTTGAGTGATTTAGTGGAAGTAGAGAGGCATGCACTGCTTTTTGCTATTTATATAAATTTCAAGGTAATGAAACCACAAAGAGTTTGGGGTTTCCACCAACGGAAGGGTGAAGCAAACAAAGTAGGCTAACCACATAAAGAGCAAAAATTTGAAATATAATTTTTCATATGGCAATGAACCATTAAAAAATTATTGAGAAAGGGATGTTTGATTGTCAGAAATAATGAGGATATTTTGAGAGATGCTAAATTTGCATTTTTAATATTGCATGAAATCATGTTTATATTTAAGTTTCTATGAATGGATTTATAAATGAAATGTCAAACTGAAGCTAAATTTATGTCAAGCATTTTACCCTCATCACATTTGAATATATAATATCATTAATTTTTTTCTCCATCTTTAAAGAAAATGTTTGTTTTATAATCATCAATTGTTTTATTGAGAAATTATATATTTCTTATAATTTTCAAATTTTTTTTTTAATTTGCTTTCCCCAGGTCAGTAAAAAAAATTATAGACATACATAATGCTAACTCCAACATGTAAAGCGACTTGCTTGTTATCTGCACCACTTCCAGGAAATCGTGTGAAGCCACAGATGAACTCTTTGTGGTTATGAAATTTCAAATTTTACGCGATTGCACAAAAACAAATTGAGACCTTGGGTTTCAGCAAAACCTGCTGTTGTGGTTTATTGCTATTCCCAGCCACTAGGCAAGGGATTTAAGAGTTTAAAAAGAAATAATTTTTAGTTTTTATGATTAAGGTTTCTAGTTTAAATAGTTCTTAAATTAACTTTTTCTTTTCAGATTAATAATGTTCGACTTTGTATTTTCTATCCCAATGATATTTTACAAAAGTGAGGTAAATATCAAAATGTTTTGATTTTCTGACGAGGAAATTTTGGACTAGTTATGGGTTCCCCGTAAAAGTGACGGTCGGCTGAAATTGCATCCGTCTACGTCACATGTGAGCTGTGTATGAAAAATTAATCAACTTTTTGTGAAAACCTTCTGAAACGGAATTTACAAAATAATCAATCCCGTTTGGTAATGGAAAATATTGAAAAGACTATAAGCGCGGACCAGCGTGAACGAAATTGGAAATACGATGGGATTATGCGGGTTTTGTGAGTTATTTGGCCGGAAAATCTTCCTATCGGCCGGATAAACATGACGCGTCAAGCCTGGTAGGGTGGACGTGTTTATTTTTACAATAAATTCTCTGGAGTCATATCTGCAACGGCGCGACGTGGCTAGAGGGAGAGAAAGTAATGAAATTACGCCGCATCCCCGTGGCAAAATGACACCCGCCGAAACACGACGGCAATTGTGCACATACACACAGTATAATATAGAAAGTGTGTATGTCGTTTAATAATAGCCGGGAGTTGGCCGACATATTGCTTGATATTAGTACAGGAGAATTGCTAACAAATCAAAAGGGATTATTCTTCTCATGACTTGTGTGAGAAGTCGGTAAGGGGAATTTGGTAAAAGCTGAATATTTTTATGGAATAGAATTTACAAAAAAAAGCATCAGAGGCATTTAGCATATCTTCAATATTAAATTTTAATATTAAACCATTACCATTATAAACCTAAATTTTGAAATTATAAAAAAGAAATAAGAATCCCCTAATGAAACTGACAATAAGAATCTCCCCGTTATGCCAATATTGTTGCGTTTCCACAAATGCACATAATTTACACACCACCGTGCGTAACGATCACATAGGCGCGTAATTGAAATCGCAGCAGCAGCAGAGTAATCCGCTAGTAATGCTGCCTCTGCACACTTCGAATAAATAATGCGATTTGACCGCACACGGACTGAGCTGGCATGGCAGTTGCATACAAATAATAGCCTGCAGTGCAAAAAGTGAGCTTATGAAACATGCATATGGGAGAGATTTCCCATTTGTTTGTCTTGCTTGCTCTGTTTGTGGAATAATATGTTTGTGTATACATATGAATATTATAGTTTTGTGTGTTCCAGCGCAGACCCGAAGAACAAAACATTTATGTTTTGTTATATTAATCGTGAATGTGCGCCCACATCCATGAGCTATTTATGACGCGATGTGTGCTTAGCTGCAGCAACTCGCTCATAAAAGCTTGGTTTTGATGAAGAAGAGGGAATATTCTCGTGGATTTGAAGCAATAGTGAAATATGTTTGCTTTATTGCTCTATCCTGAGTTGATGTATAAAGAAAAGCAGCTTATGTAGTATTAATATTGAGATGTTTTTCTAGGAAACTTGTTTAATACCAACGCGGAAAGTGATTAAGCTTAGCAAGGAGAGCCGAATATGATTTACATGCTAATGTTGATTTCCATTATTTATTAGAAACTGTGAAAAAAGGTTATTTTAATCGGCTTTATCATTATAAAGCGTGCAATATTTTATACTTTCAAAATGGACAGTTTAAAGGAAATATGCCAAATGAAATGAAGTGACTTTGAGTGAAAAGAACTCGACAAACGGGTCCTAGAGACACCTTGCTTTCCCGGAAAATCTTGTGTGTAAGCGAGTAATCAATTGGAGAAATAATAAAAGTGCAGATGTGACGTCGAAAAGAACGCTTTGAGCCGGCGTGAAAAATATTTGCATCACCATTACTTCACCTATATATCCGGCCGACCGATGCACCGTCCCTTCCAATAATTCTTTTGTTCCTTACTAATGACTTGTCACCAGCAAACGCACACACTCATGCCTGCATTCCTCGCGTTCCCCAATTTCAAAAAGTACTTTCCCGTGGGAATTTTGAAATAATTTTGACATATTTGGAATCTACATAAAAAGATGAGATTGGCGCAGTTTGAATCGTAATTCTACGACAGTTAGAAGTGAAAGTAGTTCTGGTACAAATAATTTTTATTCAAAGTTTTTATGTCATTTCGATCTGTTCTGATCATGATTATAAAACTTTGAATAATTTTTATCATCAATATTCAATTTCTTTCATAATGTATGATAATTGATTATTTTATATTGATAGAATTCTCATTTTCTCATACTCCGCCAAATTGACGCGTCCCGCTGTTAGACCGCGCGCGCACAGACTTTTGCGCGAATGCAAATGTTTTTTAGAACGCGTTAATCTAAAGAATTCAAAATTTCACCGTTGGTAGGTAATGATGTAAAGTATGTTTTGATGTGCTAATTTTTAATAAGTCTTAATTATGAGCGGAGTAATTAACGTTTCCGCGAGAAATTTGTTCTGGCTATTTAAAAAATGGAGGAAATTTTTTAAAAATATTAAAATAAAGCGAAAAATGTTGCCAATTAAATTTCCTACAAATTCCTTCATAGATCTGATGACGTCAGAATTTTTATTGCTTATGTACAGAAGACTTAAAGTCAAAAAATAATAATTTTACTTATAACAAAATTTTTTTAATTTTTTTCAAGATAGCCAATCGATTGGAAATTTAATTGTCAGCCTAGCACTTGAATTTCATCAAAAAATATTCCGCCGTTTTGAAATAAGAAAATATTATTTAACGACTCCTCGAACTGCTGAAGAGAGGAGTAGTGGCATCGGCGCGCTCTTTGGAAAGAAAGAATGCAATTTCAAAACGGCTGAATATTTTTTGATGAAATTCAAGTGCTAGGCTGACAATTAAATTTCCAATCGATTGGCTATCTTGAAAAAAATTAAAAAAATTTTGTTATAAGTAAAATTATTATTTTTTGACTTTAAGTCTTCTGTACATAAGCAATAAAAATTCTGACGTCATCAGATCTATGAAGGAATTTGTAGGAAATTTAATTGGCAACATTTTTCGCTTTATTTTAATATTTTTAAAAAATTTCCTCCATTTTTTAAATAGCCAGAACAAATTTCTCGCGGAAACGTTAATTACTCCGCTCATAATTAAGACTTATTAAAAATTAGCACATCAAAACATACTTTACATCATTACCTACCAACGGTGAAATTTTGAATTCTTTAGATTAACGCGTTCTAAAAAACATTTGCATTCGCGCAAAAGTCTGTGCGCGCGCGGTCTAACAGCGGGACGCGTCAATTTGGCGGAGTATGAGAAAATGAGAATTCTATCAATATAAAATAATCAATTATCATACATTATGAAAGAAATTGAATATTGATGATAAAAATTATTCAAAGTTTTATAATCATGATCAGAACAGATCGAAATGACATAAAAACTTTGAATAAAAATTATTTGTACCAGAACTACTTTCACTTCTAACTGTCGTAGAATTACGATTCAAACTGCGCCAATCTCATCTTTTTATGTAGATTCCAAATATGTCAAAATTATTTCAAAATTCCCACGGGAAAGTACTTTTTGAAATTGGGGAACGCGAGGAATGCAGGCATGAGTGTGTGCGTTTGCTGGTGACAAGTCATTAGTAAGGAACAAAAGAATTATTGGAAGGGACGGTGCATCGGTCGGCCGGATATATAGGTGAAGTAATGGTGATGCAAATATTTTTCACGCCGGCTCAAAGCGTTCTTTTCGACGTCACATCTGCACTTTTATTATTTCTCCAATTGATTACTCGCTTACACACAAGATTTTCCGGGAAAGCAAGGTGTCTCTAGGACCCGTTTGTCGAGTTCTTTTCACTCAAAGTCACTTCATTTCATTTGGCATATTTCCTTTAAAGGCGAGTTCCTCACAGAAAATACCAAATTAATGCTTTAAATATTATTACGTTGTTGCTCAAAGTTGAATTCAAATAAATAAAATATTGAAATCATGAAAATTTATGTTAATTATATAAAATTTATAAGCTGATTACAAGGTTATAATATTCCTATTCAAAAATTTCAATCCAATAAAATTTCATGAGAACGGTTCCGTTTTCATATTTATTGGTTAACAGATTGCAAAAGGAAGAAAATAAATAAACATTTATAAACGACAAAATAATTTTTTTTAATAATTCAATACCCATGCGTGCATGGCGAAGATAATCGCAAAAATATTGAAGGAAACGGCCACACAGAATGGGTACTCAAATTTCAGCACAATAGCAGATGTGACTTCGCTGGTTCGCCGTTTTCGAATAGGGACGTGCACTGAACATGAAATGTCGAGCAAACGCCACTGGTACCAATTCCATTTACGCACAAACTAACTCTTGGTCAGTAATAGCAACGGCGGACACAATCATATCCAGGTCTGTCACTCCCACAGCCCAGCCTGCTGCCTCAAACAGATTTCCTGTTGACCGCAGTCCCAACCAAACCTCTGCATCCCAAAATAATATAATTCAGGTTGGTCGATGCCATTGGTGAGTCCAGTGTAAGTGTAAAAACAAACTTTTTCAGTTGTTCGGAGAAAAATATAATTGGTAGAAAAACAAATACAAAAGCTATCAGCTTGTTTTAAATTATAAATTGAGTTGAGAAGAGTTAGAAATTAGAAAAGTTAGAACTCAAGGATGCACAATCATGGAGTGATAAAATTTTTACTTTCTCTTACAGTAAAAATATAATTATATATTTTAATGATACTAATATTTTTCATTTTTCATCATTTCTATTTTTATATGCAAGAATTTTATTAGGCCAAGGATATACTTTTTAAAAGAAAAGCGAATGTCTGAATCTTAGAGCACCTTAATCATAATGCGTAATATTAAAAGGTGACAACTTTTATAAATTCTATTTTATCACTTTTTCGCAGTTTCACATAAGTAAAAAAAAATGTTTTACCAATTTGGCAATGCAAAATTTCAAATTTCCACAAATTAACTTAAAACAAAATTACTGGATATTTTAAAAATTAATTATTAATTTATGATTTTTCTGGTCGAACTCACGGCCACTTCATCACAGCACGTGTTCAAATGGGCTTCCAAAAGTGCCAATCGGACTGACAGCTGGTGCAAATCCTACAGTAGGACGCGTCCGTCAATCAACAGATTTCATCCAGCAGGCGTTGGTGTGTAATATAGGGTCAGCACAGAGCCCATATATGCGATGCTGGGCACTAATTAAATTATTCGCAGCCCGGAATCAATTCGTGGTGCGAAATAATAATTGCCGTAGCGACGCCCGTGCCGACAAATGAATTGGAAATCGTGCGGACGACAAATGAAACGCCACCGATCACGACCTGTCCATGGCGTGTGTGATGAGCGCAATTTATTGAGAGCTGATGCGCCGCTTTTCCCACCGACAACTGATGGATAATTCGGATCGCTTTCATGACGCAAGCGAAATGTTAGCAGCTTTCATCGCCCTGTCAAAGTTCAAGCGTTAGGCGCAAAAGGATGATTTTGATTATTCACCAGGGCTCCAATTCTGTAAGAGGAACTTACCATTCTATTTTAAGTTCTAAGCTCAATAGTTTGACCTTAGTAAATTTTTTGTTTAAAACTTTGTTGCTAAAAATGGAAATAAAAATCTCCATTGTAGTCAATAAGTTAGTAAAAAGCAACAGTAAAATTGTCTGTGGAAAATTGAAATTAATGCGACAACTGGTGATTTTAATCTTTCTGCATTTATTTGTGTGAAAGAGTATAAAACTTGGATTTTTCTTTGTTGAATTAATTATATTGAAAAAACTATTGCTTCTGGTAATTGCAATTTAGTGTCCTGTTAAATACTATCTAAGAATCATCAACCGCTCTCTATTATTTTATAATTAAATTAATAGAATACTTTTATGATTTTCAGTACATCAAGAAATATCCTAGTAATGTTAGTTTTATTACATTGATAATCAAAAATAAAATTAAAAATCATTTTTTTAGAAATGAAACATTTTCAAATTTTAATTTTTTTTTTTATCAAAAATGCAAAAAAGGGCAGAAATTGCCACAAAAACAATCATATGCTGCTTGTCACTAAATCCATTCCTTCTAGGAGCGTACGGACGACATTTTGAAGATCATCGTCATATTTCCAGAAAAGGAGAATAGATTTCATCAAGTCTCTAGTGCTTGATATTTTTATATTTTTTCGTTGCGTCGAAAGAGGATGAGAGAGCTCAAGCCGGGAGTGAAATTTCGAGGTGCTCGTTTAGCACAGAGAGCAGAAGAGCGCGCATGAAATTTGAATATTCCCTCAGTCGGAGCGGATTCAGAGCATACACATTTCGGCAGCAGCGCCTTTGAGACTCGTTCATATATCTCAAAGCATAATTTATTCCCCAAGAAACAACGGGTGCGCAAAGAAAAGAGTGCGGCAGCCGAGCGAAGAAATTTCACGTGTACTATATCATAATACGGCCGGGTGGTGCGCGACGAGAATGCTGGGTGTATTATGAATTCATGATGACGGGGGTGTGCCGCCGTCTCAAAGCAGCCCAGCGCTATCTGGCGAAATGTTAAATGCGAGAAAGCACGCCGGGCTGAATGGGCCGAATCGTCGGCAGCACAATAGAGGCGAATTTTGCATAAACGACGGCGTGCATTCCGACTTGTTGGCTTGCGTATGCACGTCTCTCACTCTGTGCCATTAGAAGCAACTTGTGTGGTTTGGACGCTCTCGGAGGCGTGTTAATTAATATTTCATTGAAGCTGCTTGGAGATTTAGTCAAGGTATTATTAATTATTAATATATATGTTGGAACATCAAGACTAAATGACGTACGAGAGGAGATGATGAAGTAAACTATAGAATAGCAAATTTAATGAAATAAAATTAATTATAATTTCATCAACTTCACATAAATTTCAATCAAAATTAATGATATAACAAAGTCTGTCAAAAGCAATAGCGTTATTCAAAATACCGAAGGCCTAAAAACACATTTAATGTTTTTATAACAAATTTTGAACTTGCCTTAAAAAATTGATAAAGAAAACCTTTCAAAAATATCCAAAATATCAGATTATTTTATTTGCATCAAATAATTTAATTTTTTTTGTGAGACCAAAGTATTAATTTAGCACTTAATAAATTCGATTAAGTTCCAAATTATATTATATTCCTTTTCCAATATTTTAATAAAATTAATTAATCAAGTAATAAAAAAAAAAATGTAAACCTAATTGTGATAAAATTTGATTCATTTTTACATAAGAGAATATTTTGACACAACATGTACTAAATCTAATTTTATTGAAAAACACTTTCTAAAATTTTTGAATTCGAACATCTGCTGTTCAATGCCTAAATATTTTGAACTGCACATAAATTTCAGCAGGGTCACATTTATCTAAAGGCTGACCCGAAACCACCTCCCAAGTTTGCGTATAATTTGAAATCCCAAGCTGTGCCAAGCCCGGTCGGCCGCAACAAAGGGGCGAAAGGACTTCATTCGGGTGGACAAACTGCTGTGGCACACAATCATTTTCAAAGCAAACTTTTGCGTGGACACTTTTGCCGGGCCGTGCTGGTAATTGAGTTGTGCAAAGTGCACGCTGAAAGTACATACATACGTACACAGGGCAGAGGGTGCGGGTGGACGAGCAACCTGCTCGGCACCTGGACGTTCCGGTAATTCACTCGGCGGTTCATTTAATAGTGAGCGCGATTTGGCGCGGCGCATTTCGTTTGTGCCTGCAAACTGGTTCGTAACGGTTATTTAATCAATGCGCCATACACGGGACGAGAGAGTCGCCGGCTAAAGGCTTAAATGCAAATCGTCCTGCTCACCAGGCAAACAGTTTTGCCTAGCCTTTGTACACCACACACACTCATAGCAAAAATAATACAAGCGATCGTCGTCTGCTTTATCCGTGACAATTGGACCGACGTCACTTTAATTGCCAATTTAGAGAAAAATGCATTTGATTAAAACCGTGCAAAGCTCTGCACCCAACTCGTATGTGCTTTTTTTATTCTATTGAAAAGAGAGGAAGCTTTTTACAGGAAAAAAGGCTTTAGTTATAGCTGGAATTTACTGCGTTGGAAAACTTTTTACTGCACTCTCCTTTTTGTGCTGCACCTTCCTTTTTTCAGCAGGCAACTTTTAATTGCATTCTGCAGTGAGCTTTTTTATAGACAAAACTTAAATAAAGGTTATAGTTTGTGTGGCATTATAATTTTTATTTTTATATAAATTTACATTACACTTCTCCTTAAAAAATCATATTAACTATGCTACCATGGTGCCTTCAATTTATTTTTTCATTTCAATTTTTTTTTTTGTGCTTGAGAAATAATGTTTTAATTCTCAAGTAAATTAAGAAGGAGAAAATAAATATTCAAAGTGATTCAAAGTAACTAAAATAACTACAATAGTTGAAATGATACCGTGCAAATTTAATTATATTTTAATTGAGCGTTTGCATTTATTTCTTTTTTCAAGCAAATAATTATCAACAAATCGGTATATAAATATTTTATTACTTTTAAAGTATTCCGATAATTATAAAGACAGATAAATATTGATGATAGGTAAAGGTAATGTATAATATTTGAAAATGAAAAAATAATAATAATATATAATGCTTCAAACCACAGTATACTGTATGTTTATATTATTATTACAATTTTCTTAAATATATCACTTAAGAATAAGAAATATATTACTAAAGAAAGGCTTCAAAGAATAAATTACTAAACTTATTATTAAAATTATGCAAATGTTAATTATAATTTTTGAGGAAAAAATTTGCAGATTATTTAGAAAAAAATTTTAATTAAAATAATGCATGCCTCGCCCACATCTATGCATAAATGAAATAGCAATTTCTCCGGTCATTGGTATGTGAAATTGCAATTGTGCTTGCAAAACGCACACATACAACACCATTAATGTGCAGTAAGCACACTGCGATGGTTTCTGTGTGTGGCAAAATTAAAATCCATTCCGCTCCAAATCGCCGGACCAATCAACTCATAGGCTTTGAGCGAGGTCTTTCCGCGCTGCAATCATTGAGAAATGCACTGGCTGCTTTAACGACGATGAAAGGATCACATTTGTTTAAACTAAACGTCAAACGTTTAGCGTGCACCCGATACTGCAATGACGAAAAACAAGTGCATTGGGGTGCACCTGAGCAACGCGATGTTGGGCGGCCGCTTCACGCTCGGCTCCACTTGCACAAACATTTGATAATGATTGCCTATGCTGCTGGCAGCTATAACAGCAAGCACACTACTTGGTGGCGGCAATTTGCCCCCGTGCGAAGTATGAATGTTGACTCGGTGATTCAAAACCGACGTGCGCCACCGCTCTCGATATTGCTGTGTGTACACGCGCCGCCCTGCAACAACATTTGCTGCACTATCAAACACACGTTGGCACATGTTGCAATAAACGTGTGTTGGCCGGCGGTTCGATAGGGTTGAAATAATCAGCCGACCTGATTGCGTTCGGCTCAAGAGGTCGTCATTTCAACCCCACTACCAAGCGCTAAATAATGTTGGATGTAACAGTGTGAAATGCTGCGTGTTGTCCCAAAAAATAAATTCCATTTTAACAAAATTAAAAAAAAAATGCATTATTTATCATTTTAAATGTTTAAAAAAAGTTGAAGCGCCCTGAAATTAACCTGTATAATAGTCAGATTTGTACAATTTTATATTAAATTTATTAACAAATAATCAAGTTATACCAATAAAAATATAAAATATCAATTTTTCTTATCCCATTTCTTATTTTAATTAATTAATTTAATTAAAACAGCTTTGCTGTTCTGTATCAACAAATTTTAGCTCATTTTTCTCATTGATTTAGCTTATTTAACGTTTTAAGCATAATATATAATATATGAACTTTAAAGTTCAATATAACATTTACATTATGAAAAAAGTTATTTTTTTACATTACATGTCTGCAGGTTGGAAGATAAGATATTTATTTTACCAATTTCAATTTGTTGTTTTTTATTTATTGATAACATAAATCTTATGTAAATATACCCGAACAATATGATTGTGTTGTTGTTTCACCAATGCTGGCGCAATGCTATTAATTCGAGTTCAATATTGAGACTTAAAAATAAATGCGTGTGCTATCAATGACAGTGAGTCATTGTGTAGAATGAAAGGACATTTTGCCACTTTAATATCAAGAGCTACCTCTTCGGTTAAACTGTATTAATTAAACGGCTGCTGGAGCGTCTTGTTGCATTTCTTGACACCTCACCGACTGTCATTCTGCAAAATGCAAAATCCCAAAGGAATTCTGCAAGAGAGACTTGAAATAATATAAGGCTCTGCCGGCAATGAAGTGTGACAGCCGAGGAAGGAAGACGGCGTAGGAAGGAAAATCAAGAAAAATGCCAATGAGAGAGTGAAGCGCGAGCTGCTGGCGATGAAAAGTCGCGGCAGGCAGACACACGCCAGGTGCAATTGAGCAAAGTGGCAAAACTGTCACACGCCATTCGGATTTCGCCCTGGCTCCAGCTGCTTCGGGAGGACAGATTCGCGAGTCCCCGCTGCATATATATCCGTCACGCGTTTTCCTTCAAATCTGGAGCAACTGTTCTCATGGGAAATCGCACTGAAATGTACGTATTTGGTAAATTTTAGCACACATTAAAATTATGATTTATTTCATAAATAATTTAATAACAAAGACAGTATAGTATTGACAATACCTACTGCTACTGCGAACAATAGGTGCCTGGCCTCCAATTCTGTAAGAGAATTTACCATTCTATTCCAGCCTTACATATAATTAATACCTCTGGTCAAGCTGAGCGTATGGCCAAAATTGATAGCTGTTTGAGACCTGTCAAAAAGTATGTACATAATACATATATATGACGGAAATTGTTATAGTGCTCAAAGTTTTCCATTGTTAAGGAAAGCTCTTAACAGTACTACCAAAGATACATATTTTCTCACTTTCATAATAAAATCCATCATTACTATTCAACCCTTTTAAGTCGCTTTTAGCAGCACATCATCATAATTGTCTCGTTTTCATATTTCATAGCAATTGACTATTTTTTACTACGAGACTGTACATATTAAAAAGTTAAAATTTAATTTTTTTTAAAAAATTTTAAATAATAATAAAAATTATTTTTAACTCAAACTTATTTTTCCTCAATTTTATAGTCTACTAATTTATCCACTTTATTCAAGTGTAAAAAATAATTTTTTTATTAAAGAATCGAGTTATTTTTTTTTTCTTCTGTCAAGAGAAAGGGAAGAAAATAAACGGAATGGACTGTAACAGAAAAAGGGGGAAATCAGAATGGAGACGTGATTCGAGTCGGCGAAACTCTTTGGCAAGAGAGGGTGAAATCCTCGGCAGCAGACGCGGCGCGTCTGGAGCTGGAAATATTTTGCTCGCAAAGTCACGTACTCAAAGATAGTGAAAGCAGGGTCGTGAAAATTGCGCTCGGCGGCGGCGACGGCGGCGGCGGGATGTTGTGTTTTGGCCGAGAGTCAAGCGGAAGGAAGGAAAGGAGTTGCTCGACCACACGGCTCCTCGTACGAGTCCTGGCTGACCACTTTCACCCCTCGCACCCCACCGACGGTGGGATTCCTGCGCTTCAATAAGCACGAGCCACTCGATGCGGTCGCCACAATCAGCGATATTGGCTTTTTTGCCGCCCCCGTCCGTGCAAACCGAAAATTTAATGCCAAAATGCGGAAATATTTCCTCATATGCCCCTCGCTTTTTTCGCCGTCCAGTTGAGCGTTAATAATTAAAAAAAAGCTAGTTGCTGCGTATGAGCCCACCCTCGCGCTGGTATGACTGGAATTGCAATGAAATTAAATTCCATGGTCATAAAAAATATGTATTTTTTATCTACTTTCGTTGCTCAAATTCCATAAAGAGGCGAAAAGCTCGCCCAAAGTTTGGATGAAAATTAATCTCTAAATCAAGCAAAGTTTACCCTTGTTTGTAAAAATGCTGACGTGCTATTTAAAAAAATCCGACTGTAAAAATAATCCAGTAAGATTTGCTTGTTCAGCTTTTCATTTTCTATATGAAGTTGAAATTAATTAAACGACATAAGTTGGATGTCAGAGTGCCATCTCAGGTGGTTCATTTTCTTTTCGTTATAGCAGTGCTGGCTCAGCAAAGTCTTTCGCAGAGGAGAAAAATATTTTTTTTTTGTCTGGGAAGCGGCGAAAGGCGAAATCATAATGAATCTGCAGAAACCAACTTCCTTCCTGCGCCCGTTTTCACCGTGACAGATCGTCAAGGAGATTTAATTTAATCTTGATGACGGAAAAAATCTAATTTTCCTCATAGAGGCATTAAATGTTCACGCAATATATAACTAACAAGCTAAATATTATAAGTGGTACGAAATGAAAAATTAACTCATATAATAAATGTACTGAAATAATTTCATTTGTATTCTCAATATTACAAACGCGGCTCTAAGATTAATTATAAATTATTAAGTTTTAAGCTCAAATTTCTATTTAAAAAAAGGAATTGTTGGTGAATAGGTGAAAATATAGATTTAAAAACAATTGAATCCGACAAAATGACTCGGAGGTTTTTTTTTAATAAAAAGTTGCGTTTTATGTGCTATATGTGCTCAACTAGTTTATTATTAAAGTTTTTTTAGTTAAAAAGTTTTTGGTATCCACAATATCCACGTTTTAAAATTATTATGGCTATAAATATGCAAGGGGGGAGGTGATTCTTTCTTTTTCAAGATAAATATGCAACTTTGATTTGTCTCCTGTTTTTGCTTTTCTGTTAGCATGTCAATATTCACACGAAAATATGCATCGTGCGTATTGCCTAGAGGCATTTAATAACATAAACTGATTATGATAATCAGCTTACACGCCTAGAGAGATGTCTGCGTGCTTGTCTGGCAGCTGTCAAAGGACCACGCTTCATCAACGCATATTTTGCAATGACGAGTAACAGCACAGATTAGTGTGATGTGATTGAGAGATTATCGGGGAGCTCAACCATCTTGTCCAGCCGAATATGTGCCAATTAATTAGCAAAAACGCAATCCTGCGTTGCTATGGTTTATGGTGGTAAAAAAGTATACATAATTTTGAATTTTATAGAAGTGATATCCTAAAGATAATTTTGAAAAGCAAAACTGAAATTATACTTTTTATTCAATAATTTTCAAAAATAAATCAATCAGTGAAAGTAATTTTTTTTTTAATCAAACAATAATGGATGCAATAGAAGCATGAAAATTATGATGCGTTCATGCTTGGCGAGTTTCATTAACTTAATTGGTAATACTGCGTATATGTTTGACGTGATAAATTTTGCTATAGAGATAGAGCAATGTCTGTCTGTGGCGGGTTTGCAAAATATAGCACAGCCGTATTACATCGGCATAAATAATTTGAGCCACCAGAATGTCACTTGCAAATTGGATTTCGTCGTATTGTGTGATTACACAAAGCGCAATTTCTTGTGTGCTTCTCCCCGTCGAGAGTGCGAGAGTTTCGCGTCTGCGGCTGCTCATTATTAGGAATGCCGCAGCGGAGAAGTCGCGGAGACGAGCTCTGGGAATCACGCCTTAATTAATAAAATCTCGCCGGCTCACTCAAAATAATCTGCTCGTTTCTTTTTCGCCTCAGCAGCGAATTTTAATCTCCACCAGCGGCAGCAGTCAAGCGGCAAATAGAAGCAAGAAGTGCGACAATTCCCGCCGACGAGCGAAATTAAATTACTAATTAATTGGAAAAAACGTCTTCCGCTGCTCTTCTCTTTTCTTCGCCGTGATTGCATCCGTTGACCTTATTAGCAAAGGGCACAAACCCCTTTTCGATTGGTTATCTTTTTATTGCACCACGATCGAGTGGAAAGCTTATTGGTCTCTGATTGCCAATCGCAGATAATGCAACGACTTCACGGCTCTTGTCGCACTTGTTGCAGAAGTTTTGCCGAGAGTGCACCAGCAAAACTTCAAAAGTCTCTGATGCTTTCTCTAAGTGGGCATTACATTCATTAAATTTAGCACTTCAACTATAAAAGTTTCCGTCTGGCATTGTCTCAACAAGCAATCAGTAATAAAAGCTGTGATTAACGCAATTATTACATCGATTAGATTTTAAATCATCATTTATCTGATTGCAATCAGACATGTTTCATAGAAACTGCGTTGCAATTATTGTTAATTGAAGCTAAGAAATTAAAATGGGTAGCGTAATTTATTTTAATTCAATGGTGCTAAACAAGTCGTTGTCACATTCAGAAAGAATGGCTTCCTATACAAAAAGTGGTATTCTGCAAAAAGCTTAAAAGTGCTGAAATAAAAATAACAAATTCTCTAAAATTTAAATTCAGGCAAGTTTAATTTTTTCTTCACTGCCGTTGGTCTTTCAATAAAAAATATTACAATGAAAAGAAAAAAAAAACATAAAATGATCAATTGCTTCCGCTTGGCACATTAATTTGCAAAATTCCTAAACAAAATGAATCTTTATTTAGAAAATGTTGCACCAGTTTATAGCAAAAGCATTCATCAATTTTCTTACCATTGGCGACCATTTTTAACGAATTTAATTTGTAGTAAAGCATTGCTTGCTAAAATTTCATCTAAAATGTTTACTGAGAAGAATAATTTAACATTTTAAAACAACGTTTCAATTTTTTGAATTTTAGAATAAATTGAAACAAAATTTGAAAGACAATTTTAATAATTATAATTTTTTTATTCTATGATTGTAGAATATTTTGTGAAGATTCTGTGCTGTAGTTAAAATTTCCACTGACACTGATACACACAGACACGGTGGGGGCACTGTTGCATAATGAGCAGGGCAGGATCTCTTTCCAAAACTAAGTTGCCGCTCTGCTCTTTATGGGGTGCTTAAAAGGGCGTAAAATTGAGTAATAATCCTCGGCACTTTCACCTGTACACATGCATCCCCCTTTTGGTCAATCTGCTTTTTTCAGCCGGGAGAGAAAAGGCGCAGCCGGGGGATGAAAAAGCAGCGCATGATACATACATATTTTTCCATTGTGCGCGCCAAAGGATTAGCATTGAAATGGCTTCTGCGATTCATTCATAACGCACGCTGCGCTGAATAAGCTGAAAAGAAAGGCCGAGTGGTGAGATGGATGCGTCGTGTCACAATTCGGACAAACAGCTGCATCGATTCCGACACGACCTGGCCGACTAATTTTCAAAACAGGCCGGCGGCATCAGCAAAAGTGCCTATTCACATCTATTATTTTTTTGTGCCGAGTAATCCGCTCGTGAAATATGATGAACTCATTAAGGGTGCGTCGCGTTGACAGGCTGTGAGAGTGAGAAACGTATTTTTCGCTCTTTAGCGCTTGTCTCCGGCGTTGCCTTTTTTAGATTCTACTTTATGCAAATGAGGATCGTGATTCTTCATTTATATATAACTTGTTTCAGTTGTTGCTTCCTTCCGTTTCACTTCAACTTCCCTCTGTATTTGTCAAGAGAGAAGAAGTTGTAGAAAATAATAAATAATGATGCTAATGATGTTATAACATTGCAAAAATTTGTATGCATAAAACTTTTAATAGAATTATAAGTATACAATGAAAGGTTACATTTAAAATAACATTTTAAACAGAAAAAACCTTTTTTATAATATTTATCACGATTTTAATAATTACTTTGAAGCTGCTTTGATGATAAAATTATTTAATGAGTATTATGAAGATTTTTTATAATTTCAAGTTGTTGTATTCAAATATTGTGTTGTGAAGACAAAATTTTTATTTTTTAATTTAAAATTACCTACATATTGATTTTAATTAGGGCATGCTTAATTATAACTATCATTTATGATTGTAAAATATATCATATTTGTGAAAACTGGGAAATTTCTCAGATTTAATGCAATGCAATTAAAATTTAAAATTATTTAATTTTATCATGCATTGGATTTGTTTTTATTTAATTATATTTTCAGCGTAACCGGTATTTTCAGTATTCTCTATAAATATTAATTTATTTAATTAGGTTGGTTAAACGTTTAAACACAGCTAGCACTTGCAGGGCCTGCAGGGGGTGGTTTTTGGCACAATCAATGCGCAGAATGATTAATTACGTGGACTGGGCTATTTGCAGAGTGGTCGGCCGCCGAGATGTTGCCGAGAAGCAGCGCTTGATTAATTTCTGCTCACTCAAACAGAGAGAGAACAAAACACCGCCGCACCAACGAGATAAAAAAAAGCGACTTCCAAGACAAAGTGTTATTTGAGCAGTTCTTGCTTTTGATTATTGCCGGACAGCCGCAGCGGGCTACAGAGAAATAAGAGAAAGAGCGGCGCGTGACAGCCGCAAACCGACCTTTCCCTTGTTGCCTCACCTCACTTTTTGCCAGTTTGACGCTTGACCGGCCTGCGCCATTATTATTATTTTGTACACCATCTTGGCCTGCTTTTGCTAAGCGCCATTGCGCGACGACCCCATTATTTGTCACCGCAAGTTTTGTCATTCTCAGATTGTTTGCAATCAGCAAAAGCAAACTATATATTACAAGATTAAACGTTGTTTTTACATGTTCTTTACAACATTTTGATACATAATGCGAATCATCTCCATTTATTTTGTAGAAGAATTCTACTATTGAATGTAGATTCATGATTTTTGAATTTAAAAATAGGGTATACTCCTTAATTCCTATGTTGTATTGTAGAAAAAAATCCTGTTTTACACGTCCGCAAGCCTTAATAAATTTTTTTATTGAATTAGCTAATATAACAAAATTAAAAATATTACATATACAAAGTTTAAAAAACTTAAATATGTTATTTAAACTAAATTGAAACATATAATTTTAAACATTTTATTTTATAATAATTTATTTTATTATTTAACTAGATTAATAATTTTGGTTAAATTTGTGCACATAAGTTCCAATTTTACAAAGCATATTTATATTTTTCTTTAATCAAATTTTTATATATATTCTAAGAATGATTGAATTGTAAGTCACAAATTAACTACTGAGAATTATTAGTTCCTGATTTTGGTTTATCAAAAATTGATATCTCACATAGAGCATTATTTATTCAAAAGACTTTGGAAGCACCAATAGCACCATATCATATTTGCCCTCTTCTCTGTGAGCTTCATCTCTCAAATCCTCCATATTCGTCTCGCACGCATAATATCTCAATATCAGACAAAAAACTTTTTCGGCCGATTTCATTTCTAGATTGTCAGCCGCCAGCAGGTATACACTTTTTGCATATAAACCACAGCTCTGCATTACTAGCGAGATTATTGAGCAGCCCCGAGCCAGCCACGTACGCGCCAATATCGGAGGCACATCTCGCAGCAAATTCATCCGAACGAATATATTGCGCGCCGCGAGAATAGACCGAGGAGCACACAGGAGACGCAGATTCAACTCGCAAGCACGCGTTTTTTTTCCGCAATGTCGTTTTAATATGCAACTTTTTTATCCTGCAAAACCGGATCGTCGCCTTCGGGTGCGAATCGCGCATGACATAAAACCACAAATCTGTCAACTTAGCCAAATATGCGCGCATGTCTGCTGAGGGCTACGATCTTTTAGATTTGAAGCGATAGAGGCTGCCTAATCAAAATCGCCTGCAGTGGGCTCAGTATTTTTGGGAAAATGAAATAAAGTTATTTCAATATTGTTTATCTTCTTCAAATACACATAAAAAGCAAAAATTGTTTAAAAGAAAAATACACATACACTGTTAGTGAGCAGCGAGTTGGCAAAAACGACATATCCAATAACAATCCAACCCCACGGCAATTATTCTGACTTTTTCCAAATATGTTCGCAATATAAATCAACATACATGGGTGCGCTCAACAATTTTGCGCTCGCGCTCGCGCTCGCGATCACTGGCAACGGTGCGCTCGCGCTCTGCGCTCGCGATCAAGATTTTGAAAATGTTGCGCTCGCGCTCTGCGCTCGCGCTCAAATTTTTTAAAAGTCTTGCGCTCACGCGTTGCGCTCAAAAATATTTTTATCCGAAGAAAAAGTGCGACTTTTTAGACAATTTTTTAATATAACAAAAAATACATCGGCAATTGGAAAAGATAAAGTTGAAGTTAAATCACCAAAATTGGGATCAGTTTTGAAGTTTTTGGTATAAAAACGATAAAAACACTGTTTTTCATTACAATTTTTGATCAAATTCGGGAATTTTTACTTTTGGTTTGAGCGCAAAATGAGCGCAATTGAGCGCTGCGCTCAGCGTCCAATGCGCTCGCGCTCTGCGCTCGCGCTCACGATTTTGAAAATCGTGCGATCGCGCTCTGCGCTCGCGCTCATGAGCGCAGAGCGCGAGCGCAGATCGCAGAGCGCAAAGTGCGCTCTGCCCATGTATGTAAATCAATACTGAGGTCATTCAAATTTTCCGCAAAAAGCTTTGGTGGTGAAGTTCCTTTGAATTGAGATCTTTTGGTTGTTTGTTTGTTTTTCACAGAATTACAAGCAAAGAAAAAAATTTTTAACTCGTAATTTATTTTGATTTTTTAATGCATTTTAAAAACAAGAATAATTAAAAAGCACGAATTAAATTTATTATTTAAATTTGATCGCAGTGGTCTAAACCTGCCCAGGTGGTATGAAAGGTACGCAGTCAGTTTGAACAGTGTTGACATATCTGTTGGGGAGTCCATTCTGATCAATCACATCCTGAACAGCGTTCAAAACTTCCGGGGATGGATACTGCTCCCGAGTGATCACCCACGAGTTTTCTATAATTAAAATTGTAAAATATTTTGGGGTTCCAAAATTATTTTTAAATTGTTTATTTACGTCGAGCTTCCACGCCGTCACTGGAACAGGAAAATACAACAGCAAAACTGGCATAGTCAACTCCCAAGACCCAGTAATCATAACGGGCTGCAATAGTAATTATTTAATTCAGAAAAAATTATTAATAATAACAATAAGCTAACTTTCACTCAACAATGGGTAGGAAATGAGAAGCTTTCCATCAGTGACACTGCTGCTGTACTCAAGGCGTCCAGTCACAAATTGTTGTTGGTTATTACTGCAAAATAATAAAAGGCTATTAATTTAAACGTAATACTATCATACATTTTATAACAAAAACCCAATTTTTAAAAATTTCACTATTTTTTTACTCAGTTTTTAATTATGTCCCCATGAGTATTAAAAGAATTACGTATTGTTTATAGTGGCCTCAAAAACTGCAACGTTCCCGAACGAGTTGTCGTAATAATCAACGTAGTCACATCTTCCAAGTTCATTTGGACCAGGATAACTTGAGTACTGATACCACCGGTCAAGATACTGTATATCAATTATATAATTTAGCCCGCAATATTTAAATATTAAACTACAGCACACTTACAAGTTCTAGACTGAAATTTCCCACAACAGTCACCTGTGGACAGTTCCCCGGAGTTACAATCTGGCTGTTGACCGCAGCCACAAAAAGCGCGACCAAGATATATGGGATCATTGATGCCGATGCCATACTAAAAAATCCAAACACTTAAGCGAACAAATTCACAAACAATTTTCCTCTTAATTTAGGTAATTAATAACAAAAATCTAAAAATATTATGTAACATACTTGATATTGCTCTCGGCTGCTGAACGAAGCTTACAAGGAAACCCTTTCAACACGCAAAAAAAAGTTAACGATTTTTTTACACCAATCGACTCTCCGCGCTGCCCTGATGATCCAAAAAAATTATTTTCGGCCGATCTTAAACGGCCGCTTCGGTAGAGCGGCCGAAAGTTGGCGTTTTTCAACTTATGCAGGCCCGCTTCACTTGCTGTGGAGCTCGACGCTTTGCAATCTTTTCTCGCAGCGAGCACGCACCGACCAGTTCGGCAAGCACACCGCCGGCGGCTCGCTCGCCACTCCACTGCGGTGCATACTTGCTGCGCTCTGCACTAATCGGCTATTAAAAAATATTTCCAACATTCTAATATAGTTTTATTTCATGTGTTAATAAAATGAAAAAATCTCAACTTGAAAATTTTAAACAAATTCGAAAATAATAATAATCTTCTTATGCAATGTTTAATATTTTGTTTCCAAATAAAAAATTACATATGCTATGGATTGCTTTGTTATTGAATAATTATATAATAAATATATATTTTTGCTGTTGCTAATCTCACTAGGTTAGCGGGTCGAATGAAAAAAAATTATCAAAATAAAAATGTGTAGACTGTGCGCTGGGTTCATTCCAGGTGAGGAATGGAAGATATTTGGAGTAATTTCATTCATCGTTTATTACAATTTAAAGTATGCAAAAAATTTCTTTCAATTGAGGGAGCAAAAATTGCATTGTTATTCGACTGCAGGCATCAGTGTGCATATGAAACCTGCACCATGAACTTCGTTTGTGTAAACTCTGTACTTGCAGAGCTTTTATTGATTTGCAAATTTGATTCATCGGATAAAGGTGTGCCTAACGATCGCGAAATCAGTCTAGCCGTTCTGCTATCAGGTAGAGAAATTATTTTTCAAATTAATATTTTAAATCGTCAAAATAAATATTAATTTTGAAATATTTCAGAACTACTTTTGCAAGCATCCATCCTGGAAACGGATAAATTCTTCCAATACCTTTGTATTTTGAATGGCGTGAAAGGTAAAATGTGAATCAAAATTTAAAATATAACTTTAATAAATCCCAGCATAGAGTAAGCCCTTCTTTATATTTATATTTTTTTTTTTTAGATTTTTCGTCTCACAATCAACATCAAGAGCTCCATGAGAATTACGAGCCGCCTGGAAATGAATGTGCGACAGTTGCGGGTTGGATTATTTTTATGAATTTTCTTTTAATGCTAACTTTTAATAATGCTGAAGGAGCTATTATTTTAAAATTTTTAATTAATATTTTGAATTATGCAAGATTTATCAATATTAAAATTTTTTTATTTTCTAGTTACTCACAACCAGAAAACTTTCCACTTCGAGCGCAATGAACGCAATTTCAGGAGACAGCTGTTCCCTTCTTCTTTTGATGAAAATTATTTTGAATGCAGTAAGTAATTTATTTCTTATAAAAATATTTATTATAAAAACAATGTGAATTTATAATAAGAAAATATTGTAATAACTCAGAATTTAAATTTAAATAAAAAAAATTAAAATTAACTCATTTTAAATTTGGTCTCTCATATGCAGGGCTCTCACCAGAACCAACAAACAAAGAAGCTGAAGTGACGTTGCAAGAGGGTGAAGAGACCAGCATGGAAGATGAGAAATTCCAAAATAATGTTGATACGTCTGCTGCCAACTCTGAAGGCAGTGAGTTTATTTAATAATTTTATATAAAAGATTTTTTTTAGTTGTAATTTTGAATTGCATTTCAAAACTAAAAATAATTGGCAATAATTTTTCTTATAATATTAATATTCGTAAAATATTTTAAATTCATTTCAAATATAAGTTTTACAATAACTTCTGTTTTAAAAATTTTAGTCCAGAAAATAACTAATTTAAAATTTGACCTCTCATATGCAGCGATCTTACAAGAATTGGCAAATAAAGAAAATGAAATGACCTTGAAAGAAAATGAAGAGACCAACATAGAAGAATTGCAATTGGAAAATGCAAGGACATCTGCAGAAGATTCCAATTGTAGTAAGTTGATTGAATAATTTCAATTTTACAGGATTTATCAAGGATTAATCAAAAAAATTGGTAGAATTGTTGTTACATAATACTTGAACATTAGTGGCTATTCATTTTTTCCAATTTGTTTGCGCTCTCCATCTAATTAAAGACGCAATAATTTTCCATGAAAACGATTGTTTTGAATGAAAAATGAAGCGTGTGAGAAGAAAGATTTTTAGAAGTTTTAATTTAATAAAATTGCTTTCAAATTTTATTCAATTAATAAAAAATTAAATAGTAGAGTAATTAAATTTCGATTATTTTGTTATTATTTCTTTTCTCATTGTCATAGGCAACAAAGTAGTGACATCAACAGGCTTGGCTGAAATTGAGAATATAAGGAAGAAAAGGACGGTTTTTACAAGAGCAGTCGCACATGAAGTTGACATTCATGACCAAAGTAAATTCACTTATTAAAATTTTATGGAAACAACTTTAATTAATTAAAAAGAATAAAGAATAAATTAGACATTTATTTTTATTGTAACTTTATAAATTTAAAAAAAAAACATAAAAATATTTATATTTATTATTGCTATACTTTTTGTTAATTTTAATTTGTTATCCTAATATATAAATAAAAATTGCAGATGCCTCAAACTGTCTTGACGAAGAGTCAATTGAGTCTGATGCTTTGACAGACGTTGAGAGCGATTGCGATGAATGTGAGCTTGATTTTTTGATTGGTGTCGAGGAGAGCGACTTGCCAAAACAGCAACCTCAACGGCACGTCCTAAGCTATTCCTTAAAAAAGGAAATTGTTGCTCATTGGCAGTATGAGGATAAGTGTGCTGAAGAGAAATATGGACCAAGGCGTGGAACAACTCGAAAATTGTCATCCATGCAAAAAAAGTATCCCAATGCAAAACTATGTATTAGAAAATTGTACCAATGGCGCACTGATATCAATGAGGGAGTAATGTTGAAATCTCATATAAAAGACATTGAATCAGACGTCTACGCCAAATTTCTCGAGTTTCGAGGAGATTTGAAAATCATCAAAGGCAGACATTTAAGGCAGTGGGCAATTGAATCTGCCACTTTGAAACATGGCTTATCCACGAAAGACTTTTGTGCCTCACCAACTTGGTTAGAGAACTTTAAACGCCGTTTTAAAGTTGGAGGAAGAAAAATCAACAAATATGTGACGAGAAAATCAGTCAGGGAAAAAGATGATATTCTGAAAAGCGCAACAGATTTTGTTGAAAATGAAAAAGGCGAGGTCATTCGGGTAGGAAGGGCTTGTTTCGGCAATCTAGACCATGTCGGGATCAATAGGGAGATGCACTCTGCGCGCACTTTAGCAATAATAGGCGAACGAACGATTGAAAAGTGTATTCAAAGCTCAAATAGTATGACTCACTCTTGGACGCTTGTTCCTGCTTGTGATGCAAGTGGTCGGCTATGGGAACCAGCTTATTTAATTTTGAAAGAAGACGGTGGTAAATTCGGAGTAAGAGTGCAAGAAACTGTCCTTCGGCCCGAAAATTTGTTTGTAACTTGCTCATCAAGTGGTAAAATGTTGGGGTCACAAGTGGAGGAACTTTTTACAAATTGCATTTTCCCAAATGTGAAGGGGAAAACTGCGCGATTTTTGATTGACCACTGGTGTGGCTGGAAAAAGAAGGTAAACGAACTATGCAAAATAGCAAAAGAAAAGTTTGGGCTAAATGTGACAATAGGACTCATTCCAGAAGGCACTACTGGAAAAATCCAACCTTTGGATGTTAATGTTAATGGTCCGTTTAAAAAGCTTCTACGTACTATTGAGGATGAAATACTTATGCATAGTATTCCCTTTCCCATCCAAACCCGAAATAACGGCATAAAGTTGATTTCGTTCACGTATCACCAGCTTTGCTCACCCCGATTCGAGTCGATGATAACCTATGCATTTTTTAAGCCTGGCTACATAAGTGAAAGAGGCCCAAAATACTTGACCCCAGTTCAGTACTGCTTCGCACTTTCAACCAAAACCACGTGCGAAATTCCTTTGTGCCAAAGTAAAAAGTTCATTGTGTGCGCTTGGTGCACTTCAAACTTGTGTTTTCAGCATTCCATAGAATGCCTTCACATGTGTGACAATTATTTGCCGTGATTAATTTTGTGCATTGTATTTTTTGTGCATTGTATAAATTGACTGGCGCAAATAATATATTTAAAAAAAACTTACTTCGCTCTTTTAATTTTACCAATTTTTATTGTTTCCAACTGTCAGGACATAATATCAAACGTTTAAAAAAGATAAGATAACAATTTAAAAAATAAAAAAATATCCTATAATTTGATTGGGAAACTTGATTGGGAAAATTGAATTTTTTTTTTTTTTTTGAAATTTAATAAAAAAAATGATATAATTTAATTTAGGGATAATAATTATTGGAGACAATAAAATTATTAGAAAAGAGAATTTAAATTAAAAAAAAAAATTCTAAATTTTCTAATCATTGTAAAAAAAAATAGTGCACATTTTTCCACTCATAAATTATTTGGGGTATTCATTGTCAAAATTATTATCATTATTGATTGAAATTGAAATATTTAACCAAATATTTTTTAATAGTTTTCAGACATCCAAATTATTTTTAATATCGTTTATTTTTCACAATAAAGAAATTAAAATATTGCATGATTTGCATTGCTAAATTAGAGAAAAAAAAATGGGAATATCAATGCTTTAAATTTCTTTTATAAGATTTTTTAATACATAGCCGATTAGTGCAGAGCGCAGCAAGTATGCACCGCAGTGGAGTGGCGAGCGAGCCGCCGGCGGTGTGCTTGCCGAACTGGTCGGTGCGTGCTCGCTGCGAGAAAAGATTGCAAAGCGTCGAGCTCCACAGCAAGTGAAGCGGGCCTGCATAAGTTGAAAAACGCCAACTTTCGGCCGCTCTACCGAAGCGGCCGTTTAAGATCGGCCGAAAATAATTTTTTTGGATCATCAGGGCAGCGCGGAGAGTCGATTGGTGTAAAAAAATCGTTAACTTTTTTTTGCGTGTTGAAAGGGTTTCCTTGTTAGTGGTTTCAAAATAAAAACTTAGTTACATATCTTTAATGTGTATTTCTTTTATCATTTGATTTTTACTGATAAGTCTAGACAGCGCACGCAATGATTGAAGCAACAGCCATTATTTGTCTTATAACCCTTAAGAGATTATGTCATTCATAAAAAAATTTAAACAGATAAAAATTTGGAATTCCCACAATTCATCTGATTATAAAATATGTCTCCATGAAAAAAAACGTATTTGATTCTTTATCTAATTTCGTTCATCTTCGGAATTTGGAACTAAAAAAATAAATATTATATTGAATTTGAAGCAGACGATTAAAAAGATTTTATGAACTAATCAACGATAATTATTATAATTAATCTGAACGTACCGTCGAAAATTCATGCATGTTTTTAATAATAATGAATTAAGTGTTCTAATGCATATAATAGCCATAAAAAATGATGACGAAAAGTATCATACAAACAATTTTGCTTCCAGATATCAGTAGCTATTTTAATTTAAAAACTTTTAAAATAAATGATTAAATATCAAAAAATTTACTCCAGCCCAAGGATAATACTCAATAATTATTACTCCATCATAAATTTAATCAATAATGCTGAATAATTTATTTGAAGCATCATGAAACTTTTGGCTGCTCGGTTTGGTGTTCAACCAAAACTCAATTTGGAAAGTTTGCAAATTTGGGAGCTTTCTCGAGTAGGTTATTAACTAATTTTGAGAAAGGAATCTCGACAACAATGCATCAGATCGTGGGAGTCTCTAATGCGTGTACTACGTAGACTGTGCCGCTCGCGTTTTGTAGCAACAGTTGATGAATCAGACATTCATGTCTGAAGAGAGTGCTCTCGACAAAGTTTGGCTGGAGGCAGAGGCGCGCTTTGCCAGCGAGGGTGATTGAATGCGCTCGATAAATCTCGAGTCTCTCGTTCGCTTTCGCTTTCGCTCTCGTCGGCCTCTGTCTTAATTTGACTCGGCGCGCACAAAGATCGTGGAGAGGTGCTTGATTTTCTTGTCAGATGATTATTTCTAATTACATTTTCGAATTTCGCGAGGATAATAATCCAACTTCAAAAGATTCCAGCCCGTTCCCCGCGCATCTCGTTAGGAGCCTGTAGATGGTCCACTTACTTCCTCCTGATTGGTTCGATCCCTTTTTCTCTCAGGCCCGTCAACAAAGGTGGGCGCGTCTGGAGAACCAAAGTACAAAGCAAGTGAAAGGATACTTCACTTTACTTTGGACTGCATGAAAGAAATAATTGAAAGCTTTTATAAGAAGACCCTATCGCTTTTAGCTTTAGCCCTTTTTGCTTGAATACATAGGCTCGTAGTAATAATATGATCTGATTAATCTCTTCTTTTGTCAAGTCAAAATCCTTACTAATATGAAAACTGACTTTTTTTTTGATAATTTAATAGAAGAAATTAAAATAATTTTATAATTAAAAACTTTTCAAATAATTACTTAAAAATTAACTACAAATTTTGCATACTAATTATACCCATTTTATTACTAAAAATATTTTTTGCATTAAAAAATTTAATTATCAATTTTGAGTTTGTAAAATTCTGATATTAATTGTTTCTTCATAAAATTTAATAACTAAATGGTTGATTTGAATTTTTTTCGCCATTATAATATTTTTTAACAAAGCTGTTGAGTCATCGAGGGACAGGGCCAGCTCAGCGTCAGCAGTACTGAATTTTGTAAACTCACCCATCATACACAGCAATGCGAGTTTATTTTTTATAATTCTATACATCACACGTTATGTCGGCGGTCCACGCGTGCATGCATCATGTGTGTAATCCGATCCGCGCCGACGGAGAGACGCGTCATCCAAAGTGAGGAATAAAAATGATCGCGTGTTGAAACAATTAATAAACGTCAAACGCATGCAGCCATATTAACGGGTGCAATTCTTCCCATCTGCTGCCGTGTATGTGCGAATTACAGCCCACGCCCAACTTGCTGTTTAATTTTACCAGGGACTCCTGCAGAGTGTCTGTGTCTTTGTTAGTCTAACATGAATTTTCATTTGTACTTGGAATTTCTCTGATTTTTTATAATATATCAATTTCATTTAAATTATAAAACTATTCATTTAATAAAGATTTACATGACATAATGTTACAAAATTAAAATATATAATACATACTGCACAAAACAAATAATATATTATAATATTATATTTTTCTTATAGTCGTCCGCGCTTTCTTTCCATTGCATTACGAAAAATTATGAAGTGAAAATGGATCAATTGTTAATTTTCAACTTTCAAGAACATTTTTATCTAAAAGGTGATTAAAAGAATTGCTTTCTAAGCTACAACCACGTAGGGAAATTTTATTAAAAAAAATCTCTGCAATATACAAAAAAAAATTGTTATTTTATTTATACATAAATGATTTGTTTTATTTTTTTTTACCCCTCTTTAATCGTGTAGAATTAGTTTTCGCTGTCATAAATATCACAATCATAAATATTTTATATAAAATTATACATACATTTTTTTAAATTTCAAATTATAAATTTTAAGTTTTTCTAGCCGGAATTAAAACTTATATCAAAGTACCTTACACTGAATTTTAATTAGTTGAATTGAATTTCTCACAAATTAATTTTGACACAATTCGATTAGATTAGGCCACATTTAGAGACATCCCTGGCGGGAAGCGTTAAAAACAAAACGGAAGGGTTGACCAACACTGATGATATCAACACAAAACGACTCGCGCGTAATTGAATAGCTGAGGCGTAAATGGAGCATCGTTGTTTGCAAACCTGTCCCGAATCTAATCACAAAGCCGACCAACGAGCAGGGCGATCAAAGGCAAATCCGATTAGCATACGCAGTGATGATATCATAACAAATTGGCGCGTGTTAAGCAAACAAGTTGTCAAAACTCGGCTGAAATTTCGAACTAATTGTTGTGATAGCGCGGTATACCGAATTGTTGAATGTTTGTATTTTTGCGTGCTTGTCTGATGAAATAAATTCAGCAAACAATTCACTTTGGCTAAGCTGCTTATTTGGCCAATAAAAAGTGTATGTGCTTTTTGAGGTTGGCGCGGTTTTCAGTTTGCTTGGCCCGGCTTAATTCTGATCTGCAGCGACTGCGCTGCCTGCGTGATATTTGCTTTCGTTAACGACGCTCGGAAGTACATGTGCACGAGTTTTGGCTGGCGAAAACTAAGAAATTACTTAAACATACGAGCACGCCCGTTTGCACAAAGCGGGAAATTTAATGAGAACGGCTTATTTTGGCAAGGCTGCTGTGCAAAAAATTTTCAACGGAACTCGGCAAAGCACAAAAAGCTCTATGCAAACACTCCATTAGCGAAATTTATTTGATAGTCTTGCTTGTTTTGGGTGTAATTATACTGTAGAGCTGGTTAGGACAAACTCGTTTACACAAAAAGATCCAAGATTTCATCTTTTCAATTCTTTATTTAAGTTTTATTGGAGAAATGTGTCTTTCTCCGTATTCCAAAGTCAATAATTTGATTTATATTTTGTGACATCAAAAAGCGGTGTCATTAGGATATTTCATCAATAGTTAAAGGGAACAGAGGAATTTTAATAAATTTATTTTTCTCTCTTTATTCAAAATAACTGTTTTGGGATATAATATAATAATGTAGAAAACTGAAGAAATTGTGTTACCGTTTAAAAAAAATTGGTCTTATAAAGGTCAATAAATTAACTTTTCTCGATAAACTAGATTTCCACATTTTAATTAGATTAAGAATGAGATTATTGACTTAATTTTGAAATATTTAAGAATTAACCGAGCCATTTTAAAACGCAAAATTAATTCAAAATTTTCTTCAACAAAATTAAAAGTAAAGCTTCCAATGTAGTTATCAATGAACAATGCATTTTCTATCAATATTAATAAATAAGAATTGAATTCTTACTTTGCGATGCATAGAATTTCAGTCTAATCCTAATGCAATTCAGTTTGTGTGCTCACCACATCAGCAATCGGCTGCCACAAATCCAAACAGAAGGCATCATTTCCTCGCAGCAACGCTGAGCCTGCTAAACAAACATGACACATTTAGTTGCATAATAGAGAGAACGTGAAGACGGTGCGCGCTGCATATAGCCGGGCATTATTCAAATGAACGCGTGCTGGCATTATGGCGAGAATGAGTTATCCTGTCACTCGAGATGACTGGCTGCTTTTTGCGCCCGCAGACACACTAGAACTTTATTCAATATTCAGCTGAAGTGCAGCGTGACACATTACATGTGAGTATCACACTCGCCAACAAAAGGTGCCTTTACAGGCCGGAATGCTAAATAACTTTCAGGCAAACACAGTCGTGTCTTGCTGCTCAAATTCAAAACCCTCTCAAGCTGAGTGAAATTACGTGGAAAATTACAGGTGGAAACGGCCCCGTTCCTATTTGCACTCGAGAATTGTGTTAATCCGGATCTAAACAGCGCTTCGGGTTTGATTAGTTTTGCGAGGGAGGCTTTTGACGACGCTGTCTGTTGTTCCCTCCTTGCAAGATTATCCTGCCCAAGGAGACTGATTGCAAGCACCCTCAAGGCTCAAAGATAATATACCCGCCCTTATGTAATGTAATCAACTGTAGTTTATACATTAACAAATAAAGGAGGAAACTGCTTTTTTTTAATGAATGGAGATAAATAGCAAAAATTTTTAAATATTGTCAGTGCACTTCTTGCACCGCGTCAATTATATAATGCAATTTACCAAAGACGTAATTTTATCAAGAATATTAGCAGTTAATTGTATTTTTTCAAAAAAGCATTTTAATTCAACAAAGTTTAATTTAAAAAAATCATTTTTATGTTTGTGTTTACGTTACAAATTGAATTTTTCCAAAATTAATTCTATCATTTTTCTCGTTTTCATGAAATTTTTGTTGCAAAAAATTGTACTGTTTTAAACAGTAGAATTTTGTTTAAAAATATTTTAAATAAATATTAAAAAGTATGCATGATGATTTTTCAGTGAATCATGATAATGATCATAATAATGCCATTTTCCTGGGTTTTGTGTGGCAGTTTTAAATTCTATTTAACTTTCAGAAAACCAAACTTGCTATAGAATTAAACCCGGATAACGGCCTTTTCATATATAAGCCAAAAACACGTTTCACCATGTTTCTTGCTCGCGTTTCGCACCAACAACTAATAATTCAGAACCCGCTCATTATGTCGAATGCAAAAAAGTCATCAAAGCGCGTGGCTGCTTTTCAGAACGCGCAGTGTTTGCTTACAACGCTGCTGCTGCTGCTGAACTGGTGAAAAGATCTAAAAACAGAGGTGCGCAGTTTGATGTGTATTAACACCTTTTGCATCGGGTTTGTTCGTTTTTAATCCTCCCTTTGGAGCACGAAACACACCGCTGCCATCATCACAGGCAAAAACATCCACACGTCGTGTAATATTTAATAATGTGCGCTCTGCGCGTAGTTTTTCAAAGCTGGTGCTGCGTGAGGAAAAAAAGAAGGAAAGGAAAAGAGTAAACAGCTATAGGTGAGGTCTGATGGATTAAAAAAAGCCCCCCCCCCCCCCCGTGAGACTATAGTATAATTCAAATTGAACATTTTTGAACTGTTATAGTTGCTACTGCCATTTTTCAATCCTCATAAAAAATGCAATTTTGAATTTTTGCAATAAGCTTCAACTGTGCTTACAATAAATGACAATTATAATGATTAAAATGACACTGAAAAATTGTAAAATATATTCTAAAATTATAATATATAAGTTGGGTAAATTTTGGTTCCTGGTATGTAATAAAATAAATTACTTTGAACGGTTTTTAGTTCTTGATAGATTTTAAAAAGCACATTCTTAAAGTATATTTTACAAAAATTTAACTTGAACCATAACGATTTCTTCTGATGGTTATGTTATTATGTTTATTTATTTTTCTCCTTCAATACAAAAATATATGTGTTTTTTGTTCCTCTTTTAATCCAGTCACCCTAAATTCCATATTAAAATTTAAAGTATAACATAGTTTGGATTAATTTGACTAATTTGAGCTTGCATGTTACTTAATAGGACTTAATAGGAAAAAATTAATTAATATTTAATAGCTACTTATAAGTAGATAAATTTTAGTTATTTAAGCCAAGCCGATGGATGCTGGCAATTACATTTAATTAATATTTAGTTATTATGTTAATAAAATTACTTCGCATAATTTCATGGTCTCTCTGATATCATATTAGCAAAAAGAGTTATGACTTAAACTTTCATACTTTTTTTATGAATTTGGTTTTACTTCCATCTAATAAGAAAAACCACACGTGCAGACTATATAAAAATATGCTTTAGTGGCAATTAACTCAAGAATGCGCACAAAACAACAGGCTGTTAAATTTTACAATCTCATGTCGAAAACTGGCAAGGCTCGCAGCCCCTGGAAAATAAAAATCACAAAATCTGCACCTAACGCCGGGCTGTAAACCACGGGGCAAAAGAGAGAGTGTATTAATTGCCATAAACGTGCCGTAAAATAACAACACCACTTTGGCAATCCCGCGGTGGCGCGCGCTCATTTCAGCCGGTGCTCGCGTGCAGAAAATTTAATTGCACGTGCCCTGCTGAAAAGGCGGCTCTGCTCGTCTAATAAAATAAAATATATTCGCCCAGAAACAACGGCACTCGCTTGCTTTATTATTGAATAAAACGCACATCGTGCATGCGCGAATTTCAAATGTAATTTTTCTCGCTGCTTGCATATGGGTGCGAGCGTCAGCTTTCTGTGGCTTGTCGACGTCGCGCGCGTGTTCTGTTTGTGACCGCGCTGCGGCTGATATTTCTTCTGGTGAACGTGCCCCGGTCACGCCAACTTCAATTCGCAGTAGTCATTTGCATGTGTCGAGCTGCTCCCAACTTAGTGAAAAATTAACAGAGATGTTACGTTAAATATCCAAATTATATCAAGAAGACAAAAAATTAGAAACAAAATATTTAATTTCCGATTTAATCTAACTATTGAGTTAAATTTCTAACAAATATAAATAATTACTGGCCAATGTGATTGCTTTAAAATTTATTATCTATTAACAATCAATTCATTTTAATTTATTTTTTTCCAAACAAGTGATACCATAAATTGAAAAAATGGATTTGGGAGGAAAAAAACAAATTTTTTTTGTTAATGTTTAACGCAATCTTCAAAAAAATTATGTCATTTTTAATAATATTGAGTTTATATTTATTTTTCATTTTAGCTTAAAATTGAAAACATTTTTTACATTTTGTTAACACATTTTAATTATTTTATTTATAAAATTAAAAATTTTTATTTTATAAAACATAAAACAGAATAAATTGAGTGTAAATGTCTGTGACTGCTTAGCTATTTGATTTCTACAACTATTTTTTATTTTAAAATTTAATATTTTGCAGTTATCTATTAACTCCACTATTTCAATGCAGAACAATTGTTCCTTAGTCTCTAATGCTTGGTCTATTTTTTTTCTCAATAATTCATTATTTAATTGCAATTACAATAATAGTTTTTCTACCTTCATTTTCTTTTGAAAGTATTTTTACCTCTCTAAAGTAATAAGATGTGGCAAAAATAAAAATTGAAGTACATAATTTTGTTGGGTTCCTACTTACTCACCATCTCTGCTACCTGAGAGGTGGAAAGTTGGCCTTTTTATAACTGAACCAAATTTAAATTTATTTTTACAAATGTTGTATGTATGAATGCAAATTGAAAAATTGTGAGTAATACTATGTTAGGGCTGCGGCACAACCACCGGTGTTGCCTACCGTGTTATTGACATTCCTGCCTGATCGAAATCGAAAAGTCAAAAAAGAAGGAGAAAAGGGCAGACACAAAAATATCCTCCCGCTTTATATGGCGCACCTAAATTTTAGAGTGCTAATAAAATTGAGTTGTTTACTGCCTGGAAGGGCGGTTTCGCTACGTGCCAGCCGTGCGAGGGGGCATCGGCGGTGCATTCGCAATTCCAGCCACCGCACCCAATTCAATTCAATTTGCTCCAACGCGTATGACTCTCTGCAGGCCGACCAGGAATTACGTACCGCTGGAATTTGAATGAATGCCCACCTCAGCCATAGCTCCTCGCGAGTTATGCTCCACGCCATGCTGTCCGACATAATTCACATTTTGTTGTGGGCACGCGGGAGATACTCAATTTCGGAAGAGTATAATTCTGTGGTAAGGCAAGTCTAATCAGTTCATTCAAATAATAATTTTGTTTATCTCATCACAAATAGTAATTGAACCAAATTATGGAAGGTGAATTTATTTTACAGAAAGGTTTTAAGAATGATTTGTGAATACAATAAAATTTGTAAATGAAATTAAAAAAAAAAAAAATAGGAATTTTTAAATTTTATAAATTTTAATGTCTTTAAAATTTTTGAGGCTCACTGCGGCGGATGGAGTCTTTTTGGTCATTTTTGGTCTTGGAAGTTTTAGCAAAATTCATGCTAGTGGTGGTGTCGTTTCATCCAAAAATTCCTTTCATAACAAATTAATTGTTTCCGACAATTGAATGTAATCAACGGGAAGTTACAATTCAGACAAATGAACAACTATAAAAATAATAATTTCACTGCAATTGTTAGCAAACACTGGAAAAGTTAATTAAATTTCATGAAAGTGGCCGCATAATTTTTCTTTAAAGTGTTTGAAATAATTCAAAACTAAATTGGGGATTAAAATTACTTCCACTTAATGTAAGCTACTAATCTAAAACATAAAACCAAGGGCGAATCAGTACATTAACAGACAAAAATAGCAATTTGTGATTACACCAGATTAGATACAACCAAATTTTGGTAATGATAAATAACACCTTTTCCATTTTTAATGTAGCGAGCAACAGAGCAAAAAAAAAAGGAATTACTGCGTGAATAATTGTCCTGGCGATGATAAAAACCATTCACAAACGCTGACAATGGACGTGCGCTGTGTGTATGTGTGTCTGGTAATGGATATTTACACGTCGGGTCTGGATGCATGCCACTGGCCAGTAAATCATGCCCTCGGCCGCGCCGCTTTTATCGAATCATATCTAGAAAACAAAACGACAAAACAACATTACTCGCCGCAATTACACAGAACACATGCCGTTATTATTAAAATAATTTCTAAATAAATTCAACATTTTTATTGCCACCTGCGATACTGGCCATTAAAGGTCGATTCTATTTCCAACAGCAGCCGCGTTTTCAAGAGAGATAACGCAAATGTGAAATGTTAAAGAGACGGATAGTGAACATGCACACACACATTTTCCGATACTCACAGCAAAAAAATGTATTAAAAATGAAGGGGAAAAGCGTGCGCTGCTTCAAAGGAAAATATCATCGTCTCAGGTTTTACTACAAACGCGGCTTTAATATAAGAAATTTTGCATCTAGATGAGGAAAATTTTCTGCTCTTTAAGTCTGGTGAAGAAGAAGCCAAAGGGAGGTACGTGGAGCATGAAAAGTGCATCGGGGATCTGATTAAATTTTCAATATTACTTTTATTTTTATTATTTGCGTCTCTTCTTGCCGAGTCAGGCGGCTTTGAATATTCCTCAGAGCTTATAAAAACCGCACCTTCCCCATCCCTGTAAGTTGTGGAAAAATGGCTTATAGTGTAACATTAAATGAAAAAAAGGTGAAAAGTCTCTTAGTTTAAATGTGGTTTATTCTTTAATTCTTTTATTCTACTCCCATGGAATTATTTAATTTTGAAGATTAAATGGGTAAATTAATTCAAATATGTATGATTATTCATTTAGCTTTCATGAAAACGTTTCAAATGAATGAACTTTGGAAAAATTTATTTAAACTGTTTTTTATTGATTATAATATTGATTTACTGATATACATTGAAATTTGTCAATAAATTGCTCCTTGAAAATTTTAAAACAATTAAATTTTACAAGCTTTTCAAGACAATCATCAATATTTGTGATTTTTCCGCCACCCCCTTTTAGAAACATTATTGCGTGAGTGGGAAAACCAATAATATCTTGGCTGTTTATCTAAACGCCGCCAACCCTCCTTCCTTTTCTTTCCTCTTTAATCAAGTCCTGTCACAAATTACTTTTTAATATCTGCAAGTGCAGCACCTCCAATGACATCTCTCCCGCGCGTTCATTTTTTGATCAATAACTTTTCATCCGCTCCCCCATTTTTTCAGGGGCAATATCATTTTTTTATGCCCTCCTTCCTCCGGGATCAGCTGGGTTGCATAAGCGCGCGCGGGGTGATCATTGCGAGGGTGGCTGGCGCGCATCAATGTCTCTATTGGTTTTATTCCTGCTTGTCGCAATGCATACATAGAATTTCTCTGATGCCCGTCGTATGTGTTTTGTGAGTCAATGCAAACCGAGTTACTTGTTTAGTGCCCCTGCAGGCATTTTCGCTCTTTCCCTTTTTTCTCTGCCGAACGTATAAATATATATCCATCTCAAGAGCTCTTACTCGAGAAAGCTCTTGATGAAAAAATGTGTTTGTTTTAATGCAAGGCACGCCCGTGGACATTTCCGGAAATCGAGCCGAGTTTTTTGTCAGCTGGAAAATTTAAGAAATTTTGTCGGAAAAGCAGAACTGTGTTTGTTCGTCGCCTGAGGCTATTCGGAAGCTTCTCAGAGTTTGAAAGAAGTTCAGTGCGTTTACTAATATGTCTCTACTTTTTAATTTAAAAAAAATGTCAGAATCTGCTTATGCAACCCTCGCGTCCTGCGTGTCCAGCCGGTTGTCGACCAGCGCCTCCAGCTTATGAAACTCAATTTTTGTCTCTGGTGTTACTTTTTTTAATTTTCATAAATTTTGATTCTCAGCAGAGCGGTTATTGCCTTGTTGTGTAAATATTTAATTAAGCCCCGTGTACAAAATAATGTTTGGTAAAAACAATATTACGCAACTTCACTCGCCAAAGGCCTTTTCGTTGATAATGCTTTATTTTTTGCATAGGCAAAACAAGTAGCTTTTCGAAAAGTTCGGTGATGAAAAAATGTAGCAACGGTCTGAAAATTGGCAAAATGTGAGCCCGGTAGAAACAAAAAGAGATAATTTGGCAGTGATGAGGCTTTTTTTCTGGCAACAACATTAGGGTTTAAGAGACCAAGGTACATCAAAAAAGTTTCCCCTGCGAGACGTTATATGTATTTTCCGGCATCAACCAATCCATGACCCGCGTGTTATCCACTCGGGCCTTTATGTCTATGACAGAAAATAGAACACGCAGAAGCTACCTTGGGGAACCACTAAGGGGCCATGCCTGGATCAAGGCGCCTGATTAGCTCCACGTGGGGGCCAAAAAGAAATGCAACGAGAAAATAATATTGCATACCGGGTGCATCCACGCGCTGCATGGGATGTTTAGACATGGCACGTCGGCGGAGACAGTTTTTTTTTATCCCTGCAGATGGGAAAGCCGGCGGGGCGGAAGTTGGTCTCGGCTTTGAAGGGAAACTGACGTTTTGACATGGGATAACTTTCTTTAAAGTTATGCTGTCAGAAATGAAAGATCAGCTAGTAATTTTGAATTGGTTTCCCGTCTAAACTATGTAGCTGATTTGAAATTAAAAGTCAATTTAATATAGCAAAATATCGAAAAAAAAAAACTCACTAAACAACTAAATAGATAATTTTTTAATTTATATGAATGACTTTATTTAAAAAAAAATCTTAAATTAATTTAGTAGTTTCAGGTACTGAAAATTTATTTATAATATTTAGTAGATTTCATTTTCATTGGTAAATAAACTTTTTTAAGCTGTGAAAATATTTTTCAGTGTTTTCAGTGTATTGTATTTTTATGTTTGAGGCCATCTACCACATTTAATTCAAAAATTGAAAATCAATTTTTAATAAATTTATTTTCTTCAAAGCTCCCTAAATTATAATTTTTCTGCAAGTTATGAATTATCTCACTTATCTACTTTAACTGATGATGGAAATAATTGCTCAGATTTCCCGTTGAAATTATTTTTTATAAAGATTTAAAATATTGAATTTAAAAATTTTCCTTCAAATTTATAGCATCATAAACACTTTTTTACTGTACTGATCGTTTTCAAAATTTAATGAAATGGCTGGAAGCTACGAAAGATAAATTTACGCTTATATATGGTAATTTTCTTGTTGACATTGAAAACATCCGGATAAACATTGCGCTCACATTTACGAATTTTGATTTTCAATTTAGCGTTGAGGAAGTGAGTAGAGCGGCGGACGTGTGTTAATTAACTCTCACAGCTCGGCACTAGCGGATTAGCCGAGAGTGTGCGGTTCCAGAATTAAAACGGCGCAACTATGCAAGCCTCCATTGTTTCAAGAGCTTTTGTTCCTCGTCCGATTTCCAATTACCGCGCACTAAGCCCGCTAATAACCGGCGGTCTGATTGTGGCAATGTGACGAGAGAGTTCTCTCGCTCGCTATTTGCATCAACCGACTGGGCAGCTCGTGTTTGCCTGGCCGAATGTGCATTGTGTGCTCAAGCGGCTGCTCCGAACAATCCATCCAGCGGCCGGTGCCAAAATATGGACGGGGGTGGTCAGCTGTTTGGAATAACAGAATCGCGGACGTTTCCATTCCACTGACGAGGATGAAAAAAAATGATTTTTTGGTTCAATGCATAAAACTAATGAAGAGCTGGGGCCGTGATAAATCATAAAAAATTCAAATTTGATTAATTAATTGAAGTGATAATGCAAATTTTGTAATCTGCAAAATAGTATTTCTAAACAAAATTTGGAAAATATCTATTAAGAAGATTGAAGATCTCACAATTTCAAAAATAAAAATGTTCATTTTTCTAAATTGTTCATGAAATTAGGAATTCAGTTCAGTAGTAAAACTATTTATTTATAAAAAATGAGAGCAATAATTTTTTTCTTTCTTATGCGCATAAGTCACATTATTTCACACGGTCACCGAAATGCAAAAAACCTGCTTGGCTCTGTGGCGGCTCATGATATGGAATCATCGCTCTCAACAAGGGGATTACACTTCATGGGGAAACCAATTTATTAGGCTCCACAAGGGACGTTCTCTCGCAAAAAGCGGCTAATTTATTGTACGGTCAGCGATGCACGGCGACTAATTTGATGAGAGAGAGAATTTGCGCACTGTTTTTACCTGCAAATCCCTGAAGGATTGCCCAAGCAAATTGATCACCAGAGCGCGCATTTTCAAATTAAAAGCTGTAATTGTACAGAGAAAAAAAATTCACAAAAAGATAATAACAAAAAACTAGACATTTTAATTTTGTAAAAGTCTGCAAAGCCCATAAGATAGAAAAAAGCGGAAAACATTGCAACCTGCAGCAATTTTTCAATAAATTCTATTGAATTTTCTTACATGTGATGCTGACTCATGTCTAACGCACGTAATACGGCGGAAAAATCGCCAAATTTGAATAACCTGCTCACACCCCTGTAAAACAACCCCCTGGCCGTGTTCCCTCGTCGATCAAGGTGGAAATCAAATCAGTGTGAATGAGCGAATATTCGCTCGCACCCCGTGTGACGAAATTTGAATCGACTCTCACGAGTCATCTGCTTTTTGTCATGCAAAGACTGTGCTCTAATTCAATTTCATTTCCACTCGAGGAGTCCAAAATTGGAGTCGACACGCACGCGCTCACTTGTTAACTCTGTAAGAGCTTCGATAGAAACAAGTGACTCATGCAAGATGTGATAACTCTTCTCCGTTTGAGCATCTTCAAAGTAAGGAATTCTAACCATAGCGTATAGACTTTTATTAGATAAACCTCGTGAATAAAAATTTTAATAAAATCACAATTTAAACAATTAAATTTCTTTCATTCTTTAGCATTTTATTTTTCAGTTGGAAAGTAAAAAAAAATTCTTAATGCTTAAAGCCTTTGAGTGGTTCAATTCAGCCAGAAATTGTATCGTCCAGGGGTCAATTGAATTAATTAATTATTCCACAGCAATGCAAGAACATATTCGCAGTTTACACGTGTTGCAGCAAAGCGGTGGCGATAATACGACCCCGTTTATTGCTGCCCCACATGTTCAACATGCATTCACAGGGAAGGCCAGTTATTCACGAGATGATATTTATTGTACGGTGCGCGATATAAATTATGACGCGGCCGTGGTGCAGGGCGCGACTCAATGAATGTGTGTTTCTAGTTATTTATCATTTTGCATGACTGTCACGCGCTCATACGCAGAAGGTTGTAATGCATTTGTTGCGTGGTAATTATTATGCATGTGAATTTGTTGTGTGCTCATAGCTCATGATTTGTACAATTGATCCTTGTTACGCATGTTTCGAGTTTTTGTGACTTCAATTGTTTGTCTATGTGACTAATAATGAATTTCAACTTAAATATATTTATTGATATAATTATATTAATTTCTAATTTGCAATGTCTTTGTTGATCGTGTTTGGTAAATATTGAAATTCAGAATATTTTATGAATTCCCACCCTTTAAATATTTTAAATATATTTAAAGAGTACTAATTCATTAAAACATTACCCCAGACAATAAAAATATACTTCCTAATCATAGACCTAACTAACAAATTTTAATATGGATTGAATGTAGTTATCAAATCAAGATTGTGTTTATTTATTTTTTTAATTTAAATTTTTTTTAAATTAATCAATAAATAATATCTTATGTAAAAAATTTAAATATAAAATAAAATTATAAACTATAGATATTAAACGCAGTAAATTTAAGTTAAAGTATGCATTTATTATTAAAGTGATTTGAAAATGCATGATTTATAATTACAATTTTGATAAACAAAGTAGTAAGAAACTATGATTGTTTTCAAAAATTATGCAATGTGATAAATTGATAAATAAAAACTGAAATAATATTAAAAAACATTGAAATGATATATATATCTAATTTTCACCAGTGAAAAATGAACTAAGCCATTTTCACTTAGAGCTTGAATTCGCGCCCACATCATGAAAGTTTTCTAGCTCTCGCAAATTGCTAGAGCGACGAAAAAGCGCAGGGACATATTAATATGCTAAGCAAAAACACAAACACGCCGAGGGCGGCTTGCGAGAGCGCAATTCTTCCGGCTCCCCTGGAGATTTGTCCAACACATATGAGAGTGTTTACCAAAAACATAAAAGAGCTCCGCCCGGAATTAGAGCCGCATCGGATAATACTTTTATATTCCTGGAGGCAAAATATTTCGAGCTTAAATTTCAATATCATAACCCCAGCAACACTGCCCTTGTACTGCTTTCTCTCGAGAGAAGAGATATGTTGTTATAGGAAAAGTCTCCCCCAAGTCTCCAGACGTTCGTTCCTATAATAATGTATTCAATAAATGGATTGGCATTACACGAGTGTTTTTCCTTCCAAGTTGGCACAGGAGCGGGAAAACACCCCTGCCCTGCACAGCGGATTATGCGTTGCTGTGTTCAGAGGGAGCGAGCGAGCGCCTTTTTCGATTGATTCAACGTTGTTCTGCAACAACTTGTGGCAGTTTAAAGCCGTATGCTCTAACTCTAGTTTGAAATTCAAATTTATGCTAAAACTTCAAAAAATATATTTGCGGCAAGTTTCTTTTCAATAAATGCCTTGCATTGTTTCTTTCTCACCATTCCTCAGAAGATAACAAATGCAAAAAATTTCAGCTTTCTTTTTTTCCGATTTGAATCATTTGTATTTAAACGAAAACAATTTTAAGCCGCTTATCACTAATACTTCCGGTTGGTAAATATGGTAAATATTAATTGTGCGCATTTCGTGTTTTCTTTCTCTATTTGACACATGATTTATGTCGCCGGAAATAAACCGGCGTTTGTTCTTGACCAGTTACATTTTTCGTGGCAACAAGTATGGTGTATAAACACACACATTAAAACATTTAACGCAAACAACGGCAGCAAATGACGAATAAAAACTGCGGGAAAACCATGTTCAAAGAGGGAAAAATAATAAATGAGCGCCATTTAAGCGAGAAGTTATGCGCGCGAAAGGGCTGGATATTGAAATGTTCCAGGCCGATGGTTATCACTTCGTGTGTTTGCTCAGCTCACAGAAAGGCGGAATAATTATCTCGGCGTCTGGAACAAAAAAAGGTTGATAAAAGCGGGCAATCAATCGTCGGCGGTGGAATTCGGAAGTGAGAAAAGCTCACGGGCGAACGGGTATGTTTCACGGTATCGCGTTCGTGCATCTGGGTGTCAACACTGGGTCTCTATGGGAACACGTGCACTTGAATGAGCACCGCTTGATTAACCACCAGATATGCACTTGATTGAGCAAATATTCGCCAGTCGTGTTATTCGCCCTGAAAACTGCTGCTCCAGCGCTGGCGGTGGCGAGACTGTGTGGGCGGGCGGCGCAGTGTGTTTGAAATGTGGTTTCCTCGCAAGACTGTTTGCAATCAACTTGATTTGCAACATCAGGCTCCGATTTTCGCGCAGTATGAGAGACGGATATCCTAGATGTGGAAATGTGAACCAAAGCTGTTTGGCACTACAAAGGAGTTTTGATGATTAATTAGTTATATGACCGATTCCTCTGAGCGATGTGTATTAACTAGGAAATTAACTTCCTCCCCAAAATACATATATTTGTGAATGATCAATAACTTGAGTTATGATACATATTGCCATGGTTCTACTGCTTTGTGAGAAATCGCAGTAATTAGTCAGTTTGAATCAGATGATATGAAAAAAAATTAATTTGCTGTATTTAAAATAAAAATGAAATTCCATTTATCAACCATGCCAAGAAGGTGATAAAACTGTTTATTTGTATTGATTGGTGAATAAATAAATAAATTTGCGTAATGCTTAACTTGCGAAACACTGTAAATTTTTAAATTTAAAAAATAATAATTAAATAGCAATTAACTTAAGTCGCAAACATACTTTCAAATTCAACATCGTTTTGCTATGTACTAAATTGTTAGCTAATACAATAATAAATCTTGCAAATGCCATATTGGGAGATTAAATACCAAACTCACTTATGATATAAAGGATTTAAGAAAGATATTGATTTAGGTGTCTTTAATACAATCTAGCGTGCTGAAGTCAAACTTACAAAATTAGTTTAATAATAATGGGATGGGTTGAGAATCAAACTTCTGCGTTAAGCGTGGTTTCAATCTTTTGTTGATTGACAAAATTGAATATTTAAGTTTTTTTTACCAGGAAATATCCAAACATCTGATAAGAATTTCAAATATTTTAGATTTCATTTTTATATTATGTCAAGATAAAATGAATTTTGAAAATAAATAATTTTACATTGATTTTATTTTCATTGTAGATTTGTATACGTTTACCGTTTACTTGTAAAAAAATTTATTATTCACATTCAAGTTTTGAAAGAAAAGGAATTGCTGGAAAACAGCGCCGCCACAAGCAAGAATTTTTTTAAATCTTTTGAGATAAAAATATGCCATCCGCTGAATAATTTAGAAGAACATTCAAGATTTTAGAACAATCTCGAAATCTTCTTATTAAACCAGTGTTTTGAATAAAATGGAAATTGAGCACGGAACATACAAGCCAATTAAAAAAAAGCCTGCGGCGTCCACCCTGTTTGTTTGCAATGACAAAGGGCAGCAGGGCATCATCATTACTTTCTTCGTTCAGCTGCTGCTCCATCTGCCTGATTTTGTTTGTTCGCCTCTCACTGCTTTGACATCAATTCCAGCATAATTTAAGCATTTCTGACTCGAGAGCAAACAAGTGACCCAAAAAGGACGTTTTATTTATGTATGCTGGGGAGGAAAAGACCGCGAGCTCTGCTCTCTTGTGCTTTTTGTTGGGCGTGTGGGCGGCGGCGTCACAAATGTTTTCCAATGGTTAAGGTCTGAGTGATGTGTCGCACACGACACCCTAGCCCAATTTACATGACACACGATATGTGTATTTTGGGGCAATAAATGTGGAGCGCACACATAAAGTTGTGGCTTGGGCTCCGACATGTATAAATAATGCTCCTCCGCCACCATTATGGTGGTCATTTGGAGATAGAAAAGAGGCTGAATAAACAGCGACGCCTGCAAAAAGTGGTAATATCGACGAAAGGCACTTTTTTCTTATTTCACTGCAATTTTCTGAAAGGAAAAACAGAAAAGCATAAGAATCGGCACAATCGAACCATTTGCTCGAGTTGGTTGATATGTAAGGGGAAATGGCTATTTCTGGAGTTTCAATCTGAACTTTCTACTTTTTCCAGTTTTTCCTCTCAAATATAGGTTTAAGAAGTACGCATAACACATGTAAATAATCTAACAATCAAGATATGTTCTACAAGCTGCGGTGGAAACCAGCCTAAGCTTACAATGAATGGGAATATATTATTTGATGTCATGTTAACTAATCATTTTAGTAAACAAAAATAATTAATTTTAGAAATACAAATAAGTTGAAAAAAATTTATAAGTCCAGAAACTAGAATTAAATTTATTCTCTTACCATTCAAAAAGAATTGACAAAACTATTATTAAAAAAAATAAACTACGCATATATTAAAAGTTTCAATTTAAAATATTTAAATAATGCAAATATTTTAAGTAAACATTGATTCAGTCTTTAGAACGCCTTAAATGTGAATGACCTGAAAATCTTGTCCATTTAAATTTTTCTTCAATGTGTTTAAAAGTAATAGGCTATAAAAACTTTTATCAGAAAATACCATTTTCAGTCGCAAACTTTCAATTTCCAAAGACCGTTTTAGATAACAGGTGTCATGAGTCTGCGAACAATTATTATTAATGGTCTCTCTCGTGCCGCGACAGCTTTTATCGCTTTCGTCGTCGTTTTCACTCGCGGCCGTTGATCACAGATGGAAAAGATACGAGATAAAAAAAATTCCTGTACTATTCCCAGTACTTTTGTGCGTCCATTAATGTACGCACACACCACACAAGCGCCACGCTTGCCCTTTATGTTCATTAGTGTCCCTGCTCACAGCTTTCAGAGCCAATGTACCTGCGAATAGTTTTTCCCCAGCAGCTCCATTTAATGCGGCGCGTTCGTGTTTGTTTGCGCACATTAGAGAAAATATTAAATTATACACACACATGTGAGTATGAATAGGCAGGCGCCGGCGCGTGCACGCGGCCAAGCCAAATTGCATGCCGCGTGTAATTGCTCCAAAAAGCCGCACGCCGTGTTGTGTACGTCATAAAAATGTAGAGTATGCGCTCCGTTTGTGAGTGAGCCAGCTTTGGGATTAACTAATTTTATTGCTGCCTTTAATTAAGTCGTGAATTTAATTAAGTAATTAATACCGGCCGCAGAGATAAAACGCGAGCATGCTGTGTGCAAATTGGCCTTTGCGGAGTTGACTACGAGTTGTTGGTTTTTGCTCTCACAAGCGTGTTCAAAAGGATTTCTCTTATTTGCAAAAGTAGAAATGGGAACACGAGATTCAAATATAAAAATTATAAAATGCACTCACAATCATGATAAAGTGCATTTTAATAAATTTTATTTTGTTTAATAATATTTTTTAATTTATTTTAAGTACTTATCATTTTTATATCAGTATTTTATCATAAACTGTAAACTATAAAATTATCCAAATTTTTAATACAAATCTAATTTACCTGTGCAATATCAAAGCAGTAGGTAGGGGAACACAAGTAGAGTTCTTTTGATTTGAAATAGTATCCTCAAAATCCTGAAGAGCTAAACAGCATTAAATCTTCCACATAATTTCAATTTGAAGTGCATACTTAAGAAGCTTCCTTACTGCAGATATTGTGTTTCCTCTTTGAAGTGTACACGACGATTAGATTCACGTTGATTAGGAGCGAGGGTTTCGAGTTTCGTTCTACGAAGAGAGAAATCTGCGTCGCTAATTGCCGACACGAGTCCCGCTCTCTAAAATAATAATACCTGATGCCGCCGAAAAATAATGACGTGCTGCGAGAGGGGAGTGAAATACGACGAGGATTAAATTTTTCACTGCTCATCTAATAATGCAAAAATGTTGCCGCCGCCTTTTAAGCCCCGGCGGCCAAGTGGGGGCTGCGAAGACGGGGGAAATGAGGGCGAAAGAAAAATATTTTCTATCTGCACGCCCATTCATCCTAGTCGCTATCTGCGCGACCTTCTGTGATGTTTTAGCCACCTTTTAGGTCCCCTAATGAGACGGGTGGAAAAGGAAATGAAAGCACTCTCTCTGCAGAGAGCACACTTCGGTCTCTCTCTTGTAATAAAGGGAATCATTTTTACATTCAGAGACGGTAGCGAGAGAGCGACTCTCTTTTGCCGATTATTAAGCCATCTTTTTATTTGGCCCTGTTGCCACCCTCGCTCACCCCTAATTACGTTTGAGAGTCGACGAGCGACGAAATTGCACGCACACGAGTTTGATGGCGACGAGCTCATCATCGTTTCGAATGCTTGATGCCGGCCCGGTGCTTAAAAACGATCGCTGCGTGCTCGGCCAACTTTTCCGCCGGCAAACACAGACATGTAATTGTGGAAAACAGGGTGCTTCAAAAGTATGGAGTGCTGCATGCTGATGCTTGATGCGATTCGGTAACATTTGCTATTAGCAGTACCATTAGCAGCAAATAAACACTCGCAAAACCATCCAAATATTCATAATATGGTCGGAGCAAACAACCACAAAATTTCATATTGTAAACATAATTTGGGATTATTAACCTTTTGAAGCTTTTCATTAGCAAGATATTTTATATGGAATGCTTAAAATTATAATTATTATAATTTAATTAATCATTTTTATTGATTGCCTAATTTGCAAAAATAAGCTTTCCTCACCTGGTAAATAAAATTACTTCAATTGAAACTTCACTATTTTTATTTTTAATTATTTATCGTCATAAATCGCATTATTAGAACAACAAATCTCTAGGTAGACTAATTATTTACTCCATTTGAAAGGGCTCAATTTCAAACACATTAATTGAAATGATTTTGCCCTTGGATACAAAATTTTGGTGAGCTTGGAATTTCAGAAACAAACAGTCGTTTCGGCCCTGCAGCCGTGAATTGCGCTTAAGTTGAGGCCTCAATTATTTCTGAATACGCAATCAGCCCGAGGTCACAGCGATTCTCGCAATAATAATCGCGCGGGCATAACAGAAATTGGCGGGCGAAAAGTTTCAATTTGACCAGCGTTTGGTCGCTGTTGTTCATTCTCGGTGTGGGTCACGCACCCCTGCCGTGTGTGCGAGGGGTGGCCCCAATTAAAGAGGGATTGATATCTTGCACCACAGAGAAATTGCTCATCACCTCGTTGAGCCCCTAGCTGTTGCGGGTGGCGAGAGAAGAGCGAAACGGAAAGGACGAGACCTCAATTCTGTTTTGCGCACGTACATACCTATTGCTGACTGAGGCTTTGCGAGTTGCATAAACAGCCGGCGGTCCAGGATTTTCGATCCGTGCAAGGAAATCTATTGCCTCGCATGCATTACGACAAACTTTCGGGTGGAGCAGCCCTTTCTACTTACGGTTTGAGGGCTCTCCACTCGCAAATTCTCTCCCTGAAATGAATGTCTCACGCAATCAACTCACTGTATTCAAATTTCATCCATGGATTTTTTTATCTCCAAATGATTCTAGTTCTCTTAAAAAGATCTAAAGAAAATATATCAATTACCACTAATGGAGGAAATTCAATTGATAATTGAGGCTAATATAATTCATTATTTAAATTTTGATTAGTCTAATTTTTAATTTAAGAAGCATAATTATTAATTTAAAAATTTGACTAATCCATTGGGTTTATCTGAACTTTATTCCAGGGTCCTGATTCCTGAGCGCAGTTGTATTTGTAAAGTCAAATTTTGCCATTTTATCAGTGTAAATGAGTTAATTATTCAAGCAGATGAAACCAAAAATTCATTTTTAGATATAACATGAATTAATGCTTCAAGGTAATCAAAGTATCACTATTTATTTATTTGCTATATAAGTCTTAAATATTATAATAATAACATCCCTTATAGAAAAATATTCTAATTAAAATTATTTAATAAATATGAAAAATTTTAATTTATGTATTAAAAATATGTGAAAAATTATAAAATTAAAATGTTTAATCTTTAAAGTAAAATTTATGGTATCAAATATAAATTAAATATTAGATTTTATTAATTGTGAATTACTTTTGAATAGTCCTTGGAGCACGTTGGAATATATCCTTTGCCAATTTGTAGGCTAAGAATAGGCTTTGCTAAACAAATTGAATGCGCTCTCGCTGCGAGAGTTGGAAGGCGAACCGGTCGTTCTAATGTTATATCGCTAAGTTGATAATGCGCGCCTACGTGATTAGAATTGCTTTATAGCGCAGTAAAGAGTTATTCCGGCACCTTATGTGGCCGCATGAGCCCTGTTGTTGTTGCACGAGGAATAATGGGCGTGCAGATGAGGCGAGAGAGAGGGCGAGGGCGAGCCTCAAATTTCATTTGGCCCGCTCGCTTAGTTTGCATAGAGAAGGGCCCGCTTAAGTTGTCATTGCCTGCGAAATTTATTGCCCGTGATGTTTTATAAACAGGCCGTTGAATTCAATTCGGCCCCAAAGTGATGACGATGGCAAGCTTGTTTTTAACGCACATTTTTCCACTCGCCCTGGAGACGTGACGCGCTTGGCGAATTAGGCCTTCATTGCGCCAATCATCCATCAAGGGCGGATAATTGAAAAGTCACTCTGATGCAAATTCCGCCTCACCGCCTTCCTCCAAACAAAGCTTGTAAATAAAAAACATATCAAAATTCAAATACATGCAAAAAGTGGGCCAATTTTCCTTGAACGTTTACGCCGCGAGTAGGAAAAAGGAAATGAGAATTTGAATCTCGAACTTTTGATCCTGGCGGCGTTTTTAATCAAAAAGTGCAGACTCAGAATTTCAAATTGCACACCACCCTCGCCATCTCATCTCAAAGAAGCCAATTTGAGAGTAAAATCTGTCACTTCTTTTAGAAGACTTCGGCGCGCACCCTCAATTAGCTGCAAGTGTAATTTCGTCGATTTCCCTTACCCCGCACCGCACCTCTCTATCAGATGCAAGCAGACTTTGTATCGGAGTGAAAAAAGTTTCTTCTCATCTTTGAAGCTCCCCGCGGCTTTGCGTTTTATCTGGGTGCCGCCACGAGAGAGTCTGCCTGCCAGAGTGAAAGAGAGAGATATGACACGAGTAATACTGGCAGAAAGCACAGAGAGAAGCAACATAGTACCGCCAACTGCTGCTTATTTCTGTTATGCAGTCATGGGATAAATGAACCATGTCATTTTCCCTCACCTTTTTACCATTTTCGTAGTGAAACATTTTGTATTGATTGGGAAGTTCAAATTTTCAAAATATCCTATTTCATTGCAGAAGTTGAAGGAGATGTGATGGATCGTTTTATTAAAGCATCAATATTTTACTAAGATTTAATTATTCATTTATCAATTACACCATAAGTCTAACAACGTGATCACTGTCTCTTTGCTACACAATTCCTAGATCAAGCTTGAATATTTTATTTTAACAGTGGTCACAGTAAATCATAATTTGATCTATACTAATTTAGATATATATATATTTATTTATTCCTACAAATACAATCTAAAAAAATATGTATTGAAGAGCAATCTATTCTAGTTAACCATAATAAAATATAAAAATATTTATGCACAAAATTTTTTTTTTAGTAATTCGTTAAATATAATTATTGATAATTTTATAATTTAATAAATTGTTTGTGTAAATAAATAATAAGTAAAAGAATTTTTATTTCTTAATAATACTTAAAACTATCTAAATTAATTAATTTGTCCTGTTTACTTGCCCAAGCCAAATGGTGCAATATTTGTGCCTGACCGTGTTCTGAAAATTATATGCACATAAAATTCATTTCTCACGCACCAACTAATCGGCTGATCGAATTGAATTTTAAATTTGGGTCTGCGGCAATCTTAAATTTGCATATCATACCCTATTTGCCGAATGGGAGTCTCGCTCTCCGTGCAGCGACCGTCGCAGTAATTGACTTCGTTATATAACCGGCGGCGTGTCGATCGTCGCTCTTGTGTCCCTTTGTACACCCCATTATGCACCCAGCCATCCGTCTGCTGCCTTCTCAGTCATATTCCGATCGGTGCACGTGTTGCAAATTCGCGCCGCGTGCTGCAATTTGAAGGTGCTTTTTATTCCGTCTACCATCTGCAGCACCCGGCGCTTGCCCTCTCTCGTCGTCTGTTATCCATAATCCAATTATCGCCTCGCAAACTGCCGTTTCCGCGCTGGCTGATTATTTTGCAAATTGCAAAAACGAGTGAATTGAGAGACAAATTAGAGCATTGAAGCGAATCGCTACTTAAGCAAAATTAGAGCGGCTGACGACAGATCGATACAGTTGTGATGTAATTTGAAGCAATTAATTGATTCCAATTCATTTGGCTGAAAAATTTATCCACTCTACATCACCCCAACCGCGTAAGACTCACGCCAGATAAGCTTTTCAATTAAATGAGAGGCTTGGTCGGCGTTGCACTCTCGACTGTCAATTAAAATTTACATGGCTGACGAGGGGGTGGAAAGATCTGCAGTTGATAATTAACGCCAGCTCCGATTGATATTTCGTTTCAGTATCCCCATGCTCATTATTTTCAAAAATAGAATTGAAATTGTGCTCGCCTTGCATGAACTCGATATTCACTCAAGTTGATGAATATGTCACAAACGAGTTTTGCTCTCCTAAGTGCATTACTGCTCAAAGCGTAACATTTACTCTAACTAGAGAAACAAAGAAAGTAATGTTTTGGATATATTTTACTGATTTAGCTTAAGGTAAGATTTAGTTTATGGGAAAAAAATTGAGTGTAAAACATAAAAAAAAAACTTGATTTAAGGCAATATTTAACTTATTAAATCCAAGTAATTATTTAAATTGAAATCACATTAATTGCGTTGTTGGAAATTATCAATTGCACGCATGTTAGAAATTCCCGTGTCATTAAAACAAAATTAATTCAAGGATTTGACGATAATATAATGAGCGTACATTAATAACGGTGCAAAATTTGTTCAAACAGAATTACTGACGCCAACCATTAATTACCACACGGAGGAAACGAATGGAACGCAGCCGCCGGTGATCAATCAAAACGCGAATAATAAACATATCGCACTTTTGCGGCCGCCCCTGGGACCGAATCCCATTTATTTTGCATTAATTGATGAGATCTCTGAGGCATTCGCAGGCACACATTGAATGATGGCCGAACACGCTAATTACAAAACAGGCTCTCTCATAATCTGACCACCAGACCAGTAATTTTGAGTTGTGTTTTTTGTTTAGCAAAAAGCAAACAAAGGCGTGTGTATTATGTTGCTCTTTGCAAAAAGCGGATTTGGTGCGTTATTTGATGTGGCTTTTTTTAAAGCTTTGCCAAAAAATCTTGTAAATTCAAAAAAGTTGGAAAATGAGGCAATCTGTAGTAAATTTGGATTTACCGGCAGTTACGAGAACAGCTTGTACATCATAACAAATTAATGGTATATTCTGTATATTGTTTTTGTAACAAAACAAAAAAGATTTCACCGAAGACTGAAAATTATTAAAAAAAAAAAAAAAAAAACAGTTGTATGTAATTCAAGAACAGATATAACATTATTTTTGAAAAAACTATTATCGGTTTACGAAATGTAAGATTAACCATTTAATTTCATGCAATAAATGAATAAAAACATTACAATTTTTAGCACTATCTATTTTAGAGACTTATAAAGAAAAAATTATTAATTTTCCTCTGATATGGAAACAATTTATCTGAAAAATCACAATAGGTTTACGTAAAAACTTTAGATTACTCGTCCCAACGCCTAATTCTAATAAAACTGTGTAAATAAAAAAGATCAAAATTTTTAATGGAGTAAAAAAAAATATCCAATTTTTTTAAATCATCCTCATTAGGAAATGGGATAATTGCTAAATATTTGCCTTTGAAGAAGCGCACACCACCGCGGGAAAAAGTCGCATTCTGAAGCGCGGTCGTCCTCGCCACATTTCTCACGAGAGTTACCTGCAGGTCGGCAGCTGTGTGCGGCGTGTTTGCGGATCAAATAAAATTCTGCTCAAAGCAGCCAGAGAGTGCCGTAAAGCGAGGGAAAAAGGAGATTACGTGACGAGGGTCGCGTCCCCCGCGACTGGAAATGAAATTCCCCGCTGGTTGCGGCGACCGAGACCGACCGGCCACTTGGACAAGTCGCTTAAAATATTGCCACCGCCGGTCATTCCGATAAATACACAAGTATCGGTGCACTTTTTGCCAATGACTGCATCCTCCGCGAATGAATGGTGGCCGTTTTGATCCGTGGCGTGGAAAAACTTTCATAACTCTGGATGATGGGAAATGGAAAAACTGCGCGGATTGCGAGGGGCGATCACTTTGAGCTATTCGAGCGTGCCTTGCATTGCACTGGATATTTTTCGCTCCGCTTGCTCGCAATTGCGGAATGCGCTGGGGAGCTTTGCTAGGCAACGTATAGTTTTACGAAAAAATGAGGATGTTGAGGTGCAGAATAAAAGTTGAATATTCAAGCGTAAATATTAAATATGATGCACACAACTTACACTAGAAGAGTAGAAGGTAAAACTGTTAATTTGCACACTTTATTAATCGATGCTTACATTTATTTAATATAATTCTTTTTATTTGTTAATTTATTTGTTGCAAAATTTATTATTATGACTTTGAGTGTTTCCCTAAATATATGCTTTAGTTAAAATAAACATTTTAATTTTATCAAGTCAGTGCAAAAATATTAAGATTGTCTAATGCTGCTGGGATGACTTTATGATATGTTATAAATAAGAGCGACATTAACTTGTTTGGTGGAATTATTGTGCTAGTTGATGACTGTATATTTTGTGCTCAAATGAATGAATAAATATATCTAATCTAATCAATTTTACATTTGTAAAGTTGTACGCATTTTGTGAGCAATAAATGTATGTATTAATTTTCTATAAGTAATAAATAAGATTACCATTGGTAGTAAAGCAGTAATTGATTAAATTTATTGCGTATTCAATCGAATTGAAGTCCACTAAATTTTTGAATGGTAAATAATATTAATATTAAACTAAATATTGTGTTTATTAATTTTTGAAATATAAACAATTTTTCAGCATTTCCTTAATTGAAAAAGCGTGTACTGAAAATGGGATGAAAATTAAATCATCAATGGTACTTGCCAAATTTAATGAAAAACTGGTGACAAACAAAACTACTGAGAGGTGTGCATGCTCCATGAAATTAACTATTTCAGACATTCCTTCCTTCATTCCATTATTATTGGAATGCTTAATAATGATCTGTTTAATGAGAATTTGAACGCAGCTCAGTATGTAAAAAGCAATAATACGAACCCCTTTACACACCACGCCATACAAGAGGGGGTTGTTTGATGCACGCGATTAATTCCCGCGTGAATATTAATCCAAAATTCGCTAACTATTTTCCACTTTGGCCTTTCCCGCAGGCGGAAAAACTGCTCAGGGTCATAATTCGAAATTCTTCCCACGCGCGTGTTTAGAGTGGAATTTTATTTTCCCCACCAGACTGGCAAAAAATGGAAAATATGCAGAGCAGCGATTAAAACGGGCTTATGGTCTTCAATCTTGAGCGGCAGGCAGGAAGAGATAACATCGGCGAGATTATTCACGCTCGGCGAAAATGAGGCCGGTTCATTAATTTTCCCTTTTTGGAAATATCTGGTCGAAAATGACGTGAAAAATCGTCGGTTGCCCGGAGCGAGGGTGGCCACGTCGCAATAATGAGCCGAGGCTCAGGTGCGGACCGTTGTTAATGGCGGCGAAGAAAGGGCTGAGCGCGGAGGAGGAAACGGGCGGCGAGGCACGCGCGCACGACATTTCACCAGAGTGCTTTTCTCTCTAATTAGACGTCAACAAGTAAGAGTCTAAGTAGTTGCTCTTCTACTGTTGCCGCTCTTCACCCGCAGGTGGAGAAAAAACAGCAACATACGCGCTTTATGAGCGGCGTCCAAATTGCCCGGATAAAATGAAAAGGCGTCGCTAATAAATAAATGCGCTCCGCCTGATAAAAGCTGCAGCACAGATCGTATCTCGTGGACGCGGAGAGCAGGTGAACGCGAGAAACATAACGAGCTCGTCGTGTTAAAAATTAACGTGTTTTGGTGCTGCAAAGGGAACGAGAAAGTTGCATTTCCTCTCCGGTTTCAGAGGGCAGGGGTTCTTTTGAATTTCCGAGTGTTGTTTTTCAGACAGAAAGTGCAACAAAGTTCTGAGCGCATATAAGGGAGAATGCAACCTGCCAAGCAGGGTTGTTGTGCGTTGTACATAACTTGACAGTAGGCAGGCGTCAGTCAACTTGTTAGCGTAATGGGTTCGTGGAATACTCTTTGCGTAACCGTAATAATTTGTTCTTATTATGTAGCCTATACGAATGATTCAAAGTTGACCCAACATTTCATTAAATAATTCAAGATAATACAGAAGTAAGCAATAGTTAAAATTATCACATTTGAAGCATGGCAGTGGCGTGGCAGTGGCGTGGCTATGGCATCTCCGCATTCAACACCTATTTATGAATGCAGCAAGTATTCCTCTTGAAAATAAAGACCATATTAATTTGAGTTTAAAACTATTCCAAATAATTTAAAAAGTTAGAAGAAAATTGGAAATAAAATTTTATAAAAAAAGTTATTCCTAGCAAAGCAATTATGAATTTGTTAGGGATCAATTACTTCCACCCTAGATGCGGTGTGCATGAGAAAGGCTTTTGCAAATAAGCGTCTGTGCGAGAGCAGCAACCAAAATGCACTATTGCGCAGTACATAATGTACACTCGAATAATAAATACACTCGGGCAGTCTTTCATACAAACGTAGAACTGCATTTGGCGCCGCCGGCAAAAAGATCTGCATTTTCCCTGCTGACGAACCGACTGGCACACTTCCCAAGCGAAATTGCAAATTCCACTCGAGGGAGGCAAAAAATCATTTGCAGCAGCAGCGCAGGTTCGATTTCCCAAGTTGCCGGCCGATTGAAGTGCTATACGGAAATAGAAATGAATTAGCGTTCGCGCACCCGACGGCAATCAATTTTATCGGAGCGCGACATTTTTGCGCCCGCGGCACACGGAAGAAAAGAATGGCTGCTCTTCCGACGGAGACCAAATTGTAATTTGCACTGTCGAGATAATTGCGTTGGCCTGATGACTGCGACTCCGGTTCGTCGACATTTTTAATTGCTCAATGGCTCCTCAGCTAATTGCTAAATTCAATTACTTTGTCGCTCAGTTAGTAGATTACAGCAGTGTGGAAGCGACTTGAAACACGGACTGGCCCATTAAATTTGATGTTGATACACAGTGAACTAGATTAAAACTAGATGATTTAGGCAATTCATCCAACTTTAACTGAAGAAAATAAATCCATTTCAATTTTACTTATATACATTTAAAATTAATAATATACGTTTCCATAAATTTTCAAAAACTAGAAAAATATTATTGCTTAACTTACTATCTTTCAATCATGTTATACAATATTGCTGTTTATTTGTTCAATTGTTGCATCACATTTTTTACTTTTCATTTTCCTAATTTTCATAAACAATATTTTTTTTTTTTTTCAGAAAAATGTGTTGTACTTATTGTAGGACAAAATGGCACCTCTAGTAAGAATTTTGATAAAAATTAAGTTTATTAATTGAAAAATATAAAAAAAAAATCTTATATATATTTTTTTCTCCTTAATGTCAATAAATAATTACCACCAATTTTTGGACAGAGCTTCACTTTTTTACCTAAAAAAATATTCATGATTTTTTTAAAAGGCTTATGGGCCTTATGGCTTATTTTTTTTTCGACAAAAATAATATATTAAGGCATAGATTGTACTTTTTAACCACAGAGACTAAAAAGTAGCTGTTTTTGCTTCCACTCGCAAGGCTGCAGGAATTACAGAGAGATTACGTGCTGGGCAAAAACGAGGAGCGGATTTCTCGTCCAGCATGTTTTATTCGCGTACGGGCGGCCGCACCATAAAAATTGGAAAGGATTCAAAAGACTTTGGTGGGCGAGCGTGCGATTGAAAAAGCTGTAGCGGCCCTTTAATGACGGCCGTGAAAATGTTAACTGCCCAAGCGAGCACTTAATTCGGCGGTCGCCGCTTTTGGGTTGGCCTGCATCCGCCTGATTTATGATAGTTAAGCGCTGATTTCAGCCCTGCCTGCCTCTGCTGCTGGCCACCACCGCGCACAAATAAACCGAGATTTGCCTGGCTTCTCTCCAAGCCGCGCCGGAGAGCAAAAAAATTATTGTTACGAGCGGCTAATAATTATCATACTTATGTCGCTTTTTGGCTGGAAAAGGCAAGCAGTCCGCAAGAGGCAATATATTTTTTGAGCTGGTGGAAAATAGGGGTGGACATCAAGTTCCTTAAGTAGACAGTTGTAGAAAAGACTGTACTTCTCTTCACGCATTAAATTTATTACTTCTCATTACCAAAGGAAAGATTATTAAATTCTTAAATTAAATAACTAACAATGTCGAGCTTGGAAAAACAACAAATTACATGAATTAAAACGATTACTTTGAGTTAATTCAAATACTTCTCATTGTTCAGACAAAAAAATATATGTTATTGCGTTGATTTAAATTAGATTTTTGCCAAACATCTGATAAAAAGTGTTGTAAAACAAATCTTTAGATTTTATAAATCTCTTAAATTTGAAAATCAGGTTTGTTTCAAAGAATGAGGAAGGAGATAAAAAGTTGTTGAAAAGTGGATTAATTTAAATTACTAATTAATTACTTTACTAAATTAGGTGCTGAAGTGTACGCATAAAGATTAAGTTATTGTCACATAAAAATTTCTTTCTTGTTTGTAATTATTCATTTAGTTAATAACTCTAAAAATGTACGTCTATGTGAAGAATTAACGTCTAGTTGAAGTTTAACAAATATTTTGAAATCAACGACTAATGCAATTTCAATACATATAAATTAAATTAAATCAATTAAATTTTATCATATTGTTATGTCCCTTTGAGACTGCAAAATATTTTTTGCGCAAAACCGGTTGAAAATAAAACAGGCACAGAAAGATGAAAACGATGAGTTGCGGTATTTGGGCAGGGAGAATAACGAGCGAGCTGACACTTGATCCTTTATTTTTCTGCGTGCGTTGAGTTTGTGGCTCCTGGCGTATGTATTTTTCAGAGAGCGCGCTCGTGATTTTGCACAAAATGCATCCATCAGCAGTGGAACTGCGGTTTTGTTGATTTTAAGCGACGCAATCAGCACTTTTTCGCTCTGCCCAGGATATACGCCTATCAAAACCCTGGACAAGCACACAGGTTTGGAACTGATCGATGAAATGCAAAATCAAGCTAAATATAAAAATAAATTACCCTGGCATACAACGTAGATTTAAAAAGAAAAAAAATCATTTATGTGCTAATTTTGTACTGTACTTGATTACAAGGATACAATTTGTAATTTGTTTTAGACTTATAGTGTGTATGAAATTCTTGCATATTTATTGAATTGATAAATTCTTACCAAGATCTTGTTTTTATTTACATTATTTGTTAGTCCTACACCTTTGTTAGTGGCAATGACAAAATAATAACTCCAACCCTATAGATCTGATTGCGATACCTGAATTTTATTTTTTTTTCTCAGGATTTTCTTGCAACTTTTAAACTATTGCCAGCAGATTAATTTTGTTTTAGTAAAAAATTTAATATAATTCAATTTACCTTTTTATAAACTTTCTCAATACGTTGTGATGTGAGTAAGGGAAAATCATTTTCTTTTTTATTATATTCCAAAACATTGTTCATTTATAACACAATATTTAATTATCCCTTTAAAACGTTTCATTTTTAACTTAATTTGACATAAATTGTTAGTTTACTAAGATTCTCATCATTACCCTTTTCCTTCTTTCAATACTTTAATTTATTTAGATCACATTTCTAGGTCATGGTTGATGGATGAAGCAACCCATCTTTAAGTTCGCCATCAACACACTGGCTGAGGGGAGAGCCGCATATATTCTCTAAATTACGCATGACGATAACGCCCAAGCCGCAGAATCCGCCCACGCGGTCAGGAGATTTGATGCGAGCCGCCTTAATTATGGTACACAGCAGCTAGTTACCATTAATTACATAAAATTACAGCGCGCGTCTCACTCTGAGCCTTCAAGGGTGTCTTGATTAAAGCTGTTGGCGAAATAGATGAGAAGGCGCGTTGTGCGCTGCGCGTCAGCATGTGAGGAAACGTAGACGGCGGAAGGAAATGGCATTAGTCAAGATAAAGTCGCCGGCGCGCGTTGCCAGCGAGGTTAATGTGTCTGCTGAGAGCGAACAGAACACACATTAGCGACATGATATAAAAGTCTAAATAAACCAAGCGCAGAGTTATGATACATGAATATAGGTACATACTCGGCGAAGTGTCTGATTTGCCGGTACAGGCAAAGAGCAGCACATTAACTTTGTCGAAGAATATCTAGGTCATTTGGCGTCGTCGAACAGGTCTTACTGTAATGATACATATCAACTCGATAGCAAACGCCACTTATGCGCTTCCTACCGGAGCACTTACGTTTTATTAGCCAATTAGGTGCATTTCAAGAAGCAAGATACTGCACGATGAAGCTGATTCTTATTTGCTGTTGTGAGTTAAAATATAAGGAGCTACCTTTGAATCTGCATGGATTTAATTTCTTTCAAATAAATTATCGAGCTGTTCTATAGTGGAGCAGCTGTTTAAGTAATCTAAATAATTTAATTAAAATTAATCAATGAAAATTTGCATGGAAGTAGTGTTGACCTTCAGGAACAACGTGTCGAAGGTCATTAGTCGCGATTATTGTGTACTTATTTAAATTATGGACTAATTTTATTTTTTTCCTTTTGCATCATTTTTTCAGCTCGTGTAGGTTCATAAAGAGTCACTGAACGATCTTATATAAATTAACATTCAATATTTTCTCTTTAATAAAAATTTTTAACTAAATTATTAATTATTTAATTTTAATAATAGGCAATCCAATCTTAAAAAAAAAAAAATAGATTTTTCAACGGATGTAATTTTAAAAGTCAAGTCTGGAATCCAGAATCCAGGTTTTCAAAGTGTGAGCACAATTTTTTTTTTTTATCGTTCCAAAGCTTTTTTATTGTACTTTTGAGCGCTGAAACTGCAACGTCCATATTAATTAGCCTCAATTTGGGTGGTTGGGCGCGTTTTAATTAACATGCCAAAGTGTACGCCCGACGGAGCAAAATTCGGCTCCCATTCGCAATTTTGCAAAGCGCGGACACCCGCCCTGTGTGCAGCCGCGTGGTGGAAACATGATTTACGGACCTTAATATAAACTGGCGGCCACTTTTATTATTGCGCTGGCCGAAATTTATTACTTTTGCATGTAAGCTGCGGAATATTTCACAGGTTATTGCCTGATAATTAATCTGCGCGGGCCAGGAGAGCAGCGCACAGTGTTTGCGGTTTCGCGCGAGCAGGGTGTTTAAGATTTTCAGAGACCCTTTGATAGCCACTCTAGACAGACACGCATAATAAAAGCGCGCGGGTTCGTCGCGCAGACGAGAGATTAAGCCGCTTGTTGGGTAATCCTTGAGCTGTTTATGGCACGGAATTAAATTATAATGAGCATTAATTACTCCCTTTATGGCTGCAGTGCACATTAACCTGAATGCGCAGTGCTAAAAAAACCTACGACGCATTCCATTTAAATCATCGCAAGCTGGAAAGTGGCTGCTTTTGTGTAAATGGTAATGCACTTAAGTTCATACTTACTGAATTAATCCATTTGATGCAATTAAATTCAATTAAATCCTTAATTAAAAGACCCCCGTTATAATGTTGTTCAAAGGGAAATATTTTAAGTTAAAAAAAAAATGGATTATGATTCTCTCAAGGTTTATTTTTTAATAGGACCTATCATCTGAAAACGAATAATGCAACCTGGTGTACACAATGACTTGTAAACAAAAGAAAAAAAAATACTTTCTTGACAATTTGTTGTGCATTGTAACAAATTTTGATCGATTCCATTAGACAATTCAAAGTTCTGAGGTTATGCAAGAATTAAATTTTGGAGACATATATTTTAAAATGTTATTAAATTAAGTTAATTTAATTTAAAAGCGGCGTCCTAAAATTTCAAAACCTTATAACTTCAATTTCCTTATTAATTTTAAACTAGGAGTTGTAAGGACTTTGATGCATTTTATTAGTAACAGAATTAAATAGATTTTAAAAAAAAAATAGCAATTTTCAAATCAATTATAAGAGATTTGAGGCGAAGGAAAATACCTACGTGAATTATTGTTGATATTGTGTTTAAGATTTTTAAACATCAAAAGGTACCAAGTGTAACATAATAAGTAATAAATAGGGGACATAAAAGATTCAAATTTGAAACAAATGTTAACATATGAGCCATAAAAGAAAATTAGAGGGGAGGATGTTTTTTCTTTTTTCTTCAGAAAATTACAATATATTATCATTGAGTTTCATTTTGCATTTTAGCTATTTTATAGCATAATTCAGCTCAATTATCGTTCGTTGATCTAATTAGCCTTTTTGAACAAGCATAGCCTTGACCTCAATATAATTTTCTTTTTTAAAGTGAAGGTTGGCAAACTAATTTCGTAAAAACCAGTCCATCAACCACAAGCGGCTCGCATTTTTCACTTTCCACAGCAGAGAGAGGAAGTTGTTTAGGCGGATTTGGTTTCTAGCTTCATTAAGTTCTATTTACTCTGCTCTCTCCGTCGCTCACAGCAGGAAAATGCGAACGCCAAATTCGAAAAGAAAAACGAGCCTGACAAAGTGCACCCCCGGTGCAATTGAAACGTCCTGCTGTTTGCTTCCATGACGAGAGCAGTCTCTCGCTTGGCATTGCGAAAACAGGCCTCATTGTTTACTTGAAGCAACCCTAATGAAGCGCAGGAGAGCAGCGCCCGTCCTGTATGTACCACCGAGTTGAGCTACATAGGTATTTAGACGCCGGAGCAGAGCTTGTGTGTGGCAGATTGCGGACGCTTATTTGATGCACCACGTTTTGTTTCTTTAAGAGAATCCGATGGATGGTCTTTCGGTGAATGTTTGCTTGCACTGTCACTCGGTGTTTGATCTTCAGTCTCGAAAACGTGCTCAGCATCCAGATTCGTCTCGCACAAAACAGAAACTTTGTACGATAGAAGAGAGGCGCTAACTCAACAGCAATAAAAGCAACAACTTTTTAAAATTTAATATTTGTATGAATTTTTTGAAGTTTTTTTTCTTATTGTTAGAGAGATAACTTTTTATTTTTTTCCATAAATTTCCTTCAATTTAAGATCTTTTATTTTATTTTTTTACTGAAATAAATATAAAACTGCTATTCTAAATTTGGTAAAATATGATATTTAAAAAAAAAGGAATTTTCCCATTTTTGTGTCTCTCTGTTTCAATGCTTTCTATTCCTCTTCTGCAAATTCGCGCCGCGTCTGTCAAAGAGCGAGTGAGGAAAACAAAACACAGCAGCCTGAATAGAGTGCGAGAGACACCACACATCAGGAAAATGCTCTCGGGACTCCGGCTTTTTCCATATGTAACGGACGCAGTCATACTCTGCACAACACTCTTTGAGGGCGAATGGAGCCGACTGAGAGTGCCGAGTTCGCGTAGGTGAGAGATTCTTTCACCCCTCGACTTCTTTCCTCTTCGTGCACTTTTTGTTCGGAAGCACGGCCAGATTTCCGACGCGTAAATTACGACGTGCGAGGTGCAATTCTCGAGTTTGACGTCGTCACTGAGCTTCCTTTGCAGACAGGTGCATGCTCGTAAAACACCACGCTTTATTCTTATTTTTGTGCGGGCAGACGGGTGGGATTTGAAAATAACGCGGCTGCACGAGGTGATGAAAATTGCATTTGGTAGGAATTTTATTAGCGCATGTGGGGCCCGCTCGATGCATTTGCTATTCCCCTGACTTTTATTAAGGTGTGGCTGTTGTTTTATTGCTAAGAAAGAAATCTAAGCTTTGGAGAGGACTTTAACAATATCATTTATTTCACAAAGTATATAAATTATTTTACCTTGATTTTACTTTAAAATAGACACAATTTTTCTACAATATTTTTTTGTAATAAAAATTATTTTATTTCATTCATTTTATTTTTGTTCATAAATAAATTCAAATTAAATCGATGTAAACTAACAGCTAGTACTATCAGATGAATGGTTCAAATTTATAAAATGTATTGATATCAATATTCTAAAATGAAGAGGAACTTCCTAATCAAATTCTTTATTTCAGAGTTCTTTGACAGCAGAATAAATTATATTATTATTTACTTTATTTTAAAAGAAAAATGTTAATTCCAAATTTTGCAACTTTGAAACAATTTCTTGGGCTAATGAATTGCTTTGTATTCAAGCCTGGCCACTCTCCTTACGTTAGTTAGTTTCATTTACATTTCTCCAGACTGTAGTTTGCCGTCGCAACGACGAGCGCATATATCCATTTTTATTAATAATTCAAACTTTCCTTGCTCTAGACAAGGAGAACAGCATTACTCGAAAAGCGGCACACGTTATGCGCCAGGCAGCCGTGCATAATTATAAAATGCAGGTTATTTCCAGGCGAAGTGTAATCAAAAACTTGACGTGCACCCTCTCATTCGCCCCGCCTCAGAATTAAACCAAGCAGCTGTGCCTGAGTTTATAATGCTCCTCAGTCTGGCAACAAGCGTTAATAAGTCTGCTCGGCAACTTGAACTAAAGGGGCCGCCGAAATTAATTTTTCAACATGACACACCAAAATAATGTAAGGGAAACCATTTTAAACGAGTAAACTTTTGCAGGTGCAGCCACAGGCGTTGCGTATGCAACCGGGAGATCACTCTGGACATGCATACTGCCTAACTAAATCATTCAGGGGTTACTTCATGCTGTTGAGAAATTTGAAATTTAACTTTTTGGATTGATTTTATGAAAAAAGTACGTTTTTCAATACCTCATAATTATTTATTTTTGATTCTCAGGAGAAAGATTGTAATTAACCCGTTTTCGTGTTACTTAACCTGCAATTCTCTTCCTGAATGTGAAGGGATATATTTGCTCACATGGGTGGGTGTACCGTTCACATGTATATAATCACTACTCTTGTTCGGCAGTCGCAGAGTCAACTTTGCGACGAGAGGCAGAGACGAAGTTTTGCTCGGCGCACAGAATATATCGTCCCGGTATGGCCGGAGGGCTGCAAACAGACCTACAATCAATTAGCCCTGAACTGACATACGGCCCCGTTTGGTTTGCTGAATATAAGCAGGAAGAAAGGAAATCGGAAATCTTTTCATGCACTCTTTTCCGTTTCATCCCAAGAGAGAGAAAAAAACTTTCAAACGCGATACAACACAAAAAGCCGCCGCCCGTCTGGATTGGCCATTTGCCCCTCGGAAAGGCGACTTGCGTAAGTGCACAAGGCCACTTTTTTAAAATTCTATGCCTCTTCCGTGCTTATTGGTATGCGTGGCACGCCATGCTTTATCCATTTCACTGCCGTTCTGCCGAGCCACTTTGCCGTTCTCTCTTTTACTTTATTTTATTGCATTATACACGCGTGAATGAGAAGTTTGCTAAGACAACTCACGTTGGTTGAAAAGCTGCTGTTTTAGGGAACTTTAGGGCAATTCAGCTAAACGGTGCTTTTACGCTATAGGAGGGGGAATTGAGTTGAAACATTATATTGAAATCAACGATCGAGTAGTACAGATTTTCCAATAGTATTTTAGTCTGACAAACGGATCACATTTATTCTTACCCGATAAATAAAAAAAAATGATTTGAACATTTATAATTCAGTTCCATTCATTTCAAAGTTTTTGGGAAATATCTTAATCTTCTTCAACTGATATAACTAGGATTCATAATAGAATTAAAGTGGTCTCAAGTTTTTTTATTCTTCTTCATCTTTTTAGTTTTTATTGCATTTTCAGCACACTCGGTTCTAAGCTACCTGCTGAATTTTTTTATGCTTGGCGGATTATGAAGTCTGGAAGGATTCCCGCAGCCGGTAGTTGGAAAAAATGTGTGTCCGTCCGTACTCGAATATCACAACGTGTTGCTGAAGCGTTCGTTCGCTTTCGCATGGGTAATGTCGTTATCAAAAAACAATTTCCCCTCGCTTGGGAAAGTGCTCACGGAAAGAGAGCAAATCACGCGCTTTCGTGGCCGGATATCAAATGAGTGCGCTCACATCGCGGCATATTTGACATGTTTATGACGACAACGGAATCCTTTATTTATCTGCTGCCGAATGCCGTCCCTTTATTTCAAGGGCTTGTCACCAACACGCGCGCACATATCGCGGACGTCACGCGAAACGGAAAATGTGAAACGATGCGTGTCCCGCCGGATTTACCTTTGGCTTGCCGAGCGATTGGCGACGGCTGCCTTTTGCGCTTGGCAAGTTATGTGTCTGGGAAGAAATAAGATTTTCAGATTTATCTCTGATGCGCAATACTTTGGCGGATTTGTTTGTGATGGGACAAAAGGGTCGATGCTGGAATGACAATTGATGCTGAAATATAAAGAAGTGTATTTATAGAGATACAAGTAGCCGAAACACAACAAGTATTATTGCTTAAATTTTATATTATTAATTAATTTAAAAGGTCAAACTTCAAATTATTTAACATTTCACATTTAAACTACGCTTTTTTATTTTGAATTATTTGAAATTGATCGTTAATTAAGCAATCCTGCAAAAAGAAAAGTTAGAATGCAACTTTACTCTTTTTAAAATTTTCTCTCGAGAGTCGTGGACCAAAATCTGAATTTCCAAAGCTCGAAAAATAGAGCCACAAACCTAGAAGGTGTGTATCAGAGTGTTGCACCGGTAAAAAATCCAATTTCCCCAAAATTATCTGCAGCACAAGGTGGTGCTCGGTTGCTATGGAAACAGTGGCCACGTGTGTTATGCGTATGTGAGGGTTGCAAACTTTACTCTTTCCTATGCTTCAGAGACAACAATATCTTCCCTTTTATATTCATGCATATTTTAAACTGCATAAAGCGGCGAGTAAGAGAGACGAAAGAATACCCTGCTGAGTAATTTTCTCGCTCGGACTTTTTCTCTCACCCCAAACAATCTGATTTTTTGTGTGCTCTCCCTTTCCCAGAAAAAAAGGCTCGCAAAACTTTTGGGCCAAAACTGGAGGTGTAAGCATTCCCGACCACACAATTCTTCCCGCTGTTTTCTCCTGTTCCTTATGTGTTTTCTCATGTAATATAATGCTGCAAACCAAGAACATAAATCACGTACGCTAGAAGGATTTATAGATATTGGCTCTTGATCCTCCCTCTTTTTTATACATCAAACTTTTCGCGCGCGCGTTTGCCATTGGCAACATCTATCACAATAAGCCCGGGTTGAGTTATGACGCTAATTTTTTAATGTGAAAACAATGATCTGTGCCACCGTTAACCGTTAGTATCACACAGGTGGATAAATTTACAACCAGAAATAATGGAGCACTACATGTAGATAAGCACATTCTTATTTGTGAAATTTCATCAAAAATATTATTTTTAAATACTTAAAATGATATAATTTCTGTTATACACAATTTTTCTCACAGAATCATCATTCATTTCAAGTAATTAAATGCATTTTTTTTCCTGATTTAATATTAAATACATATTCCGACTTTCTACAGCTAAACGCATTACTTATGTATACTATAATTATTATTGTTAGTTAGGTTGGGTGGTAATGGGAACGCTGTAATAACATTCATCTAGTAAGCATACGCTTGATTAAATTTAGAACACAAGTCATTAAATTTGATGACAAAAGCTCTTTTTAGTCCAAATTTTAACCACCCAACTATGCATGTTGCGAAAGAGTGCTTCATTTTTATTTAGCAATTTCGAAGGTAGATTACAGCACAGCCGCTTGAGCGCGTATAATTTTCCGCCTTTATAGCAACGCCTAAACTTGTCAGCATTTTTTATCTTGAGGAAAACAAATTTAAGCAAGCCATTCTCATAATACAATAAATATTTGGTAGGCGTCTGCCGATTCTTCTTGGTAAATTTATTCGCTTGCTCCTTGGGGCCCTGATGATTTTATAAACTTTAATCTCGATACTAGAATGGAACTGCACTCTTTAGCCTGCCAATTTGAGGCAAGCGCTTCCTCCCAGGAAACTTGTCCGCAAACTTTTTGGTCGAGGTATATCAGCTCGAGAGTGTCTTTTAATGTTACATTTTAAAAAGATGATGTCTCCTTTACTTTTTGTGCATTAAAAATGAGCCGCCTCGTCCCTAATGCATAAACTACACCCTGCCTCGTTCAAACAAAATTTGCGTCTCGAAGAAAGTGAGTGTGCTGCCGTCGTATCGCAGATGGCTGGGGGAGATTGTCGTAATAAATTCGAGAATTTTAATACGGAGCCGCAAATTGAGCGTAACAGGAGGGTGAAATAATCGATTGCGGCACATCAGTTGACTGTCAATTACCCCTGAAATCTTACCCCAAAACACGCGGCAGGCGGACAGGTTAATTTTCCTTTCTCCCCGGTGAGTTCAACTTGTGCTCGAAGAGTGAGATACTTTATTTTTATCTCTTGTTAGGCGTGGCATGTTAATTAGTCTTGGCTCGAGCAGATGGATTAACCATGGAATTAGCACCGTCTGGCAGAGATTGAAGAAAATTGTAATGTTAAATACATCGACGTATAACAGATTGAATCAACCATATTTTATAATTAATTATAATCTAGATAATTACACAGGTTTTTATTTTTATTTATATTCAAGTTAAACTGCATTTTAAAAAAAAATCCATTAAACTTGAATGTATAAAGCAAATGCACACAAAGCTTTGCCTACAAATATATGCTTTCTATTCAGCAAAACCTGAATACAAACCAAAATGCGTTTTCATCAATTTTGATATTTGCCATTCACTTAACGCTCGATTGCTTTGCAACTCGTGTTCAAAATTCATCTCGTGGCTGAAACATTTTTGCTATAAAATTTTTAATTTATGCAGAGAACAAAAAAATCCGCACTGCGACAAAATGCAAAGTAATCCTAACAATGACTTTTTTAGATTGCATCAAAGTACTTTAATTAACCAAAAACCGCACCCTTTTGAGAAACAAAACAGATTCAACGCGTCAGTACAAACGAGGCGCACCTTGTAAACAAAAAGGATTGCGCGGAACAAAGAGGCAAACCGTAGCGTTTAATTCGACCGTCGCAACCACAGAATTAGAGCGCAGCTCACGCAGTGTTAATCTGCGGAAAATATTCAGGGAGCCGGCCCGAGTTCTCCAATTCATGGAGTATGAAAAAAATTTCTGCGTAAAAGCTGGTGGTTCTGAATATATACAGTACATACGCTTACTCTCGTCAAGGGTCCATGTACTTTCATAGATAATGCCCGGTTCGAACTGACTATTTTGCGGCTTGGTAACGGCACTCCCGAGGGCTGTCCACTCGCGCCAAACTATATTCTCTTTTGGCTTCTTGGCCTTCTTGGCTGCACACGCTGGCTTTGCCTAATGCCCCGCGAGTCCCATAACAGACCTTCGCACGACCTTGAACTAGCTTGGCCCCGGGATGGTCATTTGCAAAATTAAAAGCCTCAACGCCAGTTTCCTCCACCCTTCAATTTTAAATTAATCTTAAGGATTTAACATTTTTAAATTTAAAATTATTATTATTATCATTATATTATATTTATGTTTACATTTCTCAATCCAAGTTTTACAACTTCATGTATAAAAATCTTCCTTACCTTTTTTTCTCTACCTTTGCATTTGGTAAATTTGTGCTGCTAAAGAAAAGGTCGCTTTGTAGAAAAAGCAGCGGACGTTGTTAAGGTGGGCGAAATTTGGTAAGCAAATAAATTCAGCGCAGGTAAATAGGCCCGCTGTTTGCTCGCTCTCCCTCTCAAGAGGGTGGCATATTGAAAATCAGCGTGTTAGATATATTGGCAGCGGCGGCTCTTTACATTAGCTGAATGGTCTTTTCACGACATTCTTATTATTACGGAGTGGAGCGGTTCGAGAGGCTGTGCGAGGCCGGTTCCTTTTTGCAGGACCAAAACTCCACATGCCAAGCTAGGACGAGATTGCACCGTGAAAAGAGGCAAAAGATTCGCTCTTCACCTTGCCCATTGTGTTCGGCAGGTATTGATCGCACCAATTGCGCGGCCACGCATTTGCACAACCAAGATGGGCACTGTCTTGCCTTGCCACCCACAAAATGCTGCCAACGAACAAGTCACAAAAAATCATATCGTCTGATATTGCCATTTGAAAAAAAATCTTTCATCTTCAAGTGAGCAAAAGTTTGAGAGTTTGAGTTTTGAGTAAATTCTACCTTTTGGCATTATTTTAAATTTTTCTTTTTTTTTAAAGAAATTTTTTTAATTTATTTTGAGAAATAAAAATTGTTTTTAAATAATTTTAAATTTTTTATATAATAAACTTTGTTAAAACCAAATTTAAATTCAATTTTCAGGTGCAAAGAGTAAATGTAGCCAGTCAACTTGCACGTCACGAGCGCAGCCTGGGATGGCGCAGCTCATTCTGCTGGTCTAATAACCATTGAAATTGCACGGAGGCTGCCAGCATGCAGAGCCGTGATTGAATGTTTCCAATAAAAACGTCCAGAGGTGCCAGCGAAAAACCTGGCCGCGTGAGGTGCCGCTGCTTTTGCTCGCTCTGCGCCCCGCCGGTGTGGAAAAAGGGTGGCGGAGATTGTGGTGCAAAAAGAGAGAAAGAAGGGATCGTGGGCCACCGCGTGCGAAAAATCAGAGAACGTGCGCGCTCCAATTTCCTCGCGCGCTCAGCAATGAAAATAAAAATTTTATCTCTTGTTTCTTGGCCGGCAATTTGCAACCTGCTGAGTTGGCTGCCAAACGAACGTCGGGAGCTGCTGCGCAAGGGAGCAGGAACGTGTGGTATAATTTAAATGTAAATTCATTGGCGGGCACATTTAAAGCCGACCTCATCCCGCGCGCGTGTAGTTTTTCTTGTGTGCAAACGCGCTCTTTTTTTCCCTGAAAGCTGCAATTCCGTCGGGGAGACGGATAGATGGAAGGAAAAATGCAAACCCGCAGCGATTTCCCTTCGGAAATTTACAGCCTAGCGCCGGTTTTATTGTCGGTCGGGGCAGTGAAAGGCTTTTTGAATGATTAGCAGAAGTGAGTGAAATTTCCTCGCGAGTTTATTGCACTCTTGTGAATTACTTTTCTGTTTTTATGCCTGATATTCAAATGCATTTCCACCACTGGAGTGCTTCAAAACGATCCGACTGACGCACTTTTATGCCACTGCCGTGCGTCGTTTGAATCAGGAGGATTTCTTCTAACTAGGTTAATTTTATCGTAAAATTTCCTGGTTTGCATTGTGATTTCACAATGCAGGCTCGACTTACAAGAAAATAAATTTTACAACTGCGAAAATAATTTTGAATAAACTGATTGGGTCTAACTTATTAAATTGTATTAACACTCATAAAAATAGAAGCTTTTTTATTATTTTATGCTATTCAAATGTTGCGCAATATAAGAAGGAATATAAAATAAAGCTTAGGCATCAATTCCTTATACTGTAGCTAACTGCAAACTATATTATTTCGATCGTCATTTATGCCCACAAGCGATTCGAGCTATGGGAACTCCGGTGTTTTGTCTCGCCATATCCTGATTTGATTACAGGCCGTTGAACGAGCAGACAGCGGGTGACTCGAATCATTCATTAAGCACTTGGTGCGAAAGGGGACCTCATTAAATTAACTGAGGGCCTTAATTGACCTCAGCGCGTTGACGAATGATCAAATAATTATCGTTGACGGGAAGACTGGCAGCCTTCGGGGCAATCGGCTCTCCATCCAGCTACATTATGCACGACGCTGAGAGTGCGGAACAAAGCGTCGCACTGCATTATTCGTGTGTGCGAATGAGGATTGCGATGGCGCACAACGGAACAACACGGCTCACTCACATTGTTGTTGGCCAATAATTGGTACTTGTGTGCAGAAACAACTAAATGCACATTGCAGCTGAATTACCGACTGTAATGGGATTTAGATGTCGCTTTCCGAGGGGTTCAAAATACGCGTGCTTTATCGTCAAGGAAGCTTGCTGTGGATATAAAATATATTATGTGTGACGTTTTAAGTAAGTGAAAAAAAAATGAAAAACACAAAAAAATTTTGGTAAAAAAATTCTTCAATTAATGAAAGCATTGATATCTTTTTTATCCATTCAATGTTTCATATTATATTAAAAAAGCAAACTTTTCATTTTTAATTTTTATAGCAGATTGTAATCCAGGATTAAAATTTGCGTAGCATTATTCAAGGATATCTAGTAAACTTACTGAAGATTCATTCTTCCAGTGAACAGTGTTGATTGCGACGACGAGGAAGTGTGGCAAAGTCCTAGAAGAGTCGACTGACCACCTAACGTTCAATTAGTGTGGCTACCCTTTCTTGGAATCCGCGTGTACCTGTATCTATGTACAACTTATACTCTTCTGCTGGTCGATTTTTGTGCGAACAACTCCTTTCCTCTTTCACTTCCTGCGTCCGATGGTGCCGTAATCAGAGTTCAGCAAAACAAAAAATCGCCGGCCGGCCGTCGGGCTCATCGAGATGAAACCTAACGAGTAAGTGAACAAACTTTCATAAATCAATTACCGTCCTGACCGTCTCTCGGTCGGTTGATGTGGCTCGACTTGAACTCATCACACTCGGCGGCCGGTAATTTAATTTGCGGTCGAAAGTATGTGCGTGCGACATTTCGCCCTCTCATTTTCCGCTCTGTCGGCCGTGACAAGCAAACTTTCTGAAAGGGTCTCGGCCAAGAGAAAATCTGTTTTGCCAATTAGACGAAATTTGCAATTAGAGCGAAAATTTCTCCAACATACTTGATATGTACTTTTTTTCTCAATTGAGAGGTTAAAAAACTCCGGCTGACGAAGGTTCAGTCAGTCAATCGATATATAGCGACAACGAGAAAAGTTTTCCGAGCTTGTTTTCTTCCGCACACAAAGGCAAACACCGAAAAAGCACGACTGCCGAAGTGATCAGCCCTAAAGCGACGAGCGTTGTATGTTTGCGTTGCTGCAGCGCCCGGGGATCTGCATTGTGATTAATACTGAATTAATAGGGTATATCTCGCGCTCTAATTACAGCAAAGCAAATAAATCACGGCCACGGGTGTAATTACTCTCGGAGCGAGAGTGGCCTCCTCCCCAATCTTGAGTGTTGTGATTTCAATCATGATTTTATCGTGCCGCCGCAGCGCACAAGCAACAGCCCGAGGAGCGCGCGGACGATGCTACTCTCCGCAGCATAATCGCAAAATAAAGAGCAAACTTTGCCTAGCATGTGCCTCTGCAGCCGAAAACTCACAGTCCGACGGTGAAGACTTATGCAAAGTTGCTCGTAGAGAGAGAAAATTATAATGCTTAGTAGGCAAAAAGAGCTCCACACTAATTACACACGCAAAGGACCAATATCGATCCAGTGCAAATAAAGTTTAATGCGAGGAGAAATGTTCGTTTGCGACTTTCCAATGAGAGGAAGGACGTGTAGGGAACACCTCCAACGTTTATTGGAACACCATTTAAAGTTACTAAACATCAATCAGTTTTTGAAATTTTGTATAAAATTTAAAATCTGTTTACTTAAAGGAGATAAACTTTTGAAAAATTATAGCAATTCTGAAATAAGTATTTTTGTGTGAAAAGTGTTACAATATCTTCATTTTTTTCTCCTTTACTTTGAGATTAAAGTAGAAAAGCTTGTCTGAGCCGGAAAAGCACTTTTGCCAGTCCGTGCGCCGTGTGTGTTGCTCCTTATTAGCCTGCATTGCATTTTGAGGCTACTTGCTCTTCTCCCAGCGCATTTATTTTCCCTTCTTTTTGCCCCGCTGGCTGGCTGTCTGGCTGGCTATCAGAATTAAGTAAGCTGTATGCTCGGCAGCTCAAGAAGCAAGTTTAGTTTTGCTCATGCACGGAGAGTTTGTGTTTACTGCGCCAGTTGTGATCCTGCCGCGGATTCCCACATTATACCTCTCTGCAGGAAACACACCTCGAGCAGCTCATTTAAAAGATAGCCGCAGCACACAGAGAGCATCTTCTTCTCCCTCACACATACAGCACTGCCTGCTGGTGAGAGAAGAGCGTGGCGTGTAATTCTGCACTCTCATTCACCCGCTGCCGGCTCATCCGGCAGGCGCCTGGGTTAATAACTTCGTTCCAATGAGCAAATTTAAGGTCTGAGTAATCCAGCAGCGCGGTGCCTGCAATTGAATTTAACGACCTCCTTGAGTGCAGTTGCTCTTGAAAATCGACTCGATCCTCTCAATTCAAGCTAGAGTGTTTTTCTCCTGTGCTATCTCAACTTTGCAATTTGTCAACCAGTAAAGCTTGCGTAACGCCTTATTAAATTTTTGTAAAAATTATTCATACTTTATAATTGAAAAAAAAAACAATAAAACCACTAAAAATAAACTTTATGAATATATTTTAAATTAAAGTTATTTTTGAAGCAATTTTTTTGTTGATTATATTTTTGCGGCACCATTTTTATAGTGAACTTTTTGTGTGACAGAATGTTAAACAATAGTTGGCGAATAAATAAATTTATGAATTGTAAAAGGTAAATTACATTATACCCAAAAACACAACTCAAAACTCAATATATCAAAGGTTCACACATAAGTTCGGCACCGAACATGGATATTTAATATAGTAGGAATAGGCTTCAGGGCTTTAGTACATACTTGTAGTTAATTAAAGACTTGATGAGAATGCAATTACATCAGCTCGTCAGTCAAAATACCTCTAGAGTCACGAATCTTATAACTGAGCATTTAGCATTTCTAAACATTATAAAGAAGAGGCAAGAGAGTGGTGTTGACTTCATCCCATTTTTCTCCTTCCACACACATACACCGTTCTTATTTTTCTCTTTCTCTTGCCACTTTTCACTTTCTCTTTTCCACGCAGAGGCCAAACAGAATATATGCTAATTTTGGGTTTGCATGCTTGAGAAGGTCCTCACGGACCGAGTGCCACGCGCATTACTCGAGCCTGTTTTGCCTGCTGCGTGTCTCCACTTGTGGCCCCGCAAACTTTATCCGTTTGCCTGATGACATTGTTAGTAAAAGCATCGGTGTGTGGTAAAAAGGTAAACGCAGGCGCGCGCGCGCAACTCACAAAAATACACACAAACAGTACGCCTTTTTTCTGCGCTGTTTATTTTGGCTCGATTGGATGCACCTGCACTTGATTAAACGGACCCTTTCCTCCTTTTCTTTAGTTCCGCATAAAAAGTTCACCATTGATTCGATCGCTCGCAGTTTACTCAAACAACAACAGCCAAACCATCAGCCCAACTTCTCAGGAGTAAAAGTACACAAAATAAGAAAAGAAGACGCCACAGGGTATAATGTTTGCCAACTGCGGTAAAATTCAAGGAAAATAAAAGTCCTTGTTCGTTTTTTCACTTTGAATAATATAGCAAGTTGAATTCGAAAGTCTTGATTATGCAACCGGGCCAATTCTAAAGCCGAGCGTGTTGCATAGCTGTTAATGACAATAGTTACTGTATATACATATTATTTTGCCTTTTTTTTATCAAGTCTCTAAAGAACGCGGAGCGATTTGTCACTAGGTTGACCTTTAAAACTTTACTTGGATTAATGGTCTGAGAAAAAGTTAATTTCTTTTACACAGTCATAAATCAAACTTGTATTGCAGTTCGTGGTAATAATTGCTTTCATGTCTTGCATGCACATATCAAAGAAATGACAAGCATGAATATACATGAATAAAATGATTTGCTACAAAGAACCTTTGCATTCCGGATCACCGGGTTCATTTTTTGCTGGCAAACGCGGGCGCTAGAAAACCTCGCCTCAATGAAAATATATTCCGCCACTAATAGCAGGGGCCGCTTTTATCACCTCTGTAGCTAGCGCGCTTTCTGCTCTCCTTCACTCTTATGCATATTTATAGATCAGACAAAATGAAAAATTAATTTAATCAGGACCAAAGTAAGTTAGCTGGGGAGAAGGAGAAAGGGCGAGCGAGTTTTGTGCGCGACGAGAAATGAAATCTAAACACGGAGGAAACACACAAGGAATAATTCATTCTGCAAGTGGCACCGGCACGCAACCCGCTTATTTTTCATGCGCGCATTCCCCGCGCCCCCTCTCGCAACCCATTTATCCTCCCGCGTTATTTCTTTTAACTCCAACAGCGGCAGCAGCGAAATGTAATTATACAAACAAAGGTGCGAGGGACTTGGACATAAATCGCCACGGGACAACCCGAGCCTCACTCGCATGTCACGCCACCCTTTTCAGACCCAAAGATCACGCACCTCTAACTCTCGTGAGCACCGAGGTGCGTTTGCTGACGCTTCCTGCTCGCGCAAACACATGAAATTCAATTATGGGTTGGCCATACCAACCACTAATATTATTCAACAAGTGTATCTCTTTTATTATTTATGGTGAACTAGGAACAAATGATAAGATTATTTAAATTTTTATTAATCATTGTTTTTAATAGAGCGGCATTATTTTAATAATTAAAAATTAATTTTCAATCAAATTTGTAAAACTGTTCAAGCAGCAATAAATCTGTGAATCTGCTATGTTGCAGCTTGAGATCGAAATCAATACCACTATTGCTCTTGATGGTGCACTAAAATGTAAAATTTAAAACAGCACATATTTAAACCATTGTAAAAAGGATCTCATAAAAAACGTAAATGGTAAAAGTGAATAAAAATAACACAACACTGAGCATTAAATTTAAATTTTTAAGGTTAGCTGGGTTGACATTGAGAAATGTTACTTAAACATGCTTAAAACTACAGTCATCGTCTTGCAATGGACAACCATGTGGATGGTTAGAGAAGAACCAGCAAGGCCGATTCTTCCACTTGTTGGTATTTTTTAATTCCAAATTCAGTTTTGGCAACCGAAACTTTATGACCCCTCCCTGTACCTGGAAAATGCTATGGTTGTTCCTGAGGAGAGTTTGCAAACCGCCAAACTCTTTCTTCATCTGGGACTTCATTTCATCGGGCACCAGCTTTGCCGCATCGGCCATACTGAGACCCCCTTCCACTTGCCACTTGCCCTCTTTGACTTTCTCAAACATCTTTTGTGTGACCATTTGAACAACTGACTCGATAAGTTCTTTTGGCAGCTTGGTGCAGTTCCGAACTTTCTCCTCAGCTGGGCGAGGGTTGAATATGGTGCAGGCTTTTGTGCTGTTCACAAATTCCCACAGGAGATCTTTTGAAATGCAAGCAGATTTATTCCTGCCAATCAGACAAGTTCGTTTTGTTGATGGGATGCGAAGTTTGTCTATTTTCATCTAAAATAAATAAAATAAAAAATTATCTTTTGAAACATTATCCCAAAAAATCCTTACATCAAATCCGCAGTTTTCTCCAACAGATGATATATAACCTATGTATTCCGTGTATTGGCTATTAGAGGAGTCTTTTCTTTGATACTTCCCATAAAAATCAAATGGGCAGCATGGCAGTAGGAAAAAGTTACAATTTGGTGAGCTTTGCGCGGCCAAAACAGGAATCCATGGGGTTAATTCATCGGAATGATTTCCAATCAACCAATCAAAATTGGAGTAAATTGTGTCCGGACTGGGAATGACTGTTGAGACCTTTAAAAGTGAAAACGTTATTAATAAGTTTTATATTTTAATAATTTTATCAAAACAATGTACCTCCAGTTTTGTGGTTTCTGGATACACTGCCCAAATTTTTCGACTGCGTAAATCCAAGCCCAAACCACGGCAACCCTCTTCGTTCAAAACATGAACCAGAAGTCCATTTCCGCATCCCAAGTCAACAAACGAAGGCCCGACGTCTCCGGGGTTGCAATTCCACAAACACAAAAGGTAGCTAGCGATGGCCAAGTCTTCGTAGACAAATTTCAAAGGGTCGGTTTGCTCAGTCCAGATCTTTTTAAAAATACATTAAAATACAAAATTTATTATTATAAATGTGTTACTGACCTTTACAAAATATGGCCCAAATTTTAATTTTAATCGATTGTAAGTGGCATTGTACTTGTCAAGATCAACCAGGGTCAGAGAACCTGTTGGAATGGTAGATTTTTCTTTGGGTTTAGCACTTATCCACTTCACAACTCTCGGAAACAGCGTAGTTCGCAGCCAGTTTTCTGACAGGTCCAAGGCCGGTCTTCGAGAGTAGACGAGGAACTTGATTCTCAGTCCTGGACTAAACACCCCTTGAAACTTGTATGGTAGTTTTGTCTGCATTGTGTCTCCATCCTCGAAGAAAGGAACAAAAGTTGCTTCATTATTAGTAAAGTCTAAAAATATTGTTAGATTCATATAAGATATAAGTTTTAATTTTTAATTTTAAATTTTACCAATAAAAATAACGTCTCTGTTGGCTTCGGCAGTCTTTGAGTCAGTCTTTGACAGAAGTTGCCTGACAAGGAAAATAACATTCAGCTCTGGCTGTGGATTTAATTTCCCAGTGTTGAATCCTTCCTTCAATTCATCCTTCTGCCCAAGAAATTCAGACACTAGGGGTGTCAGGTCAGATGACACCCACTCTTTTACAACGCAGTGGCCCACGAAGCGGCTGACGTCCAACCTGCTGCATTTTGGCAGGTGTCCAGAGGAGATAATTTTGCAACCAAACAGGCGGCGATTGACGACGTGCGGATTTGAGAGCCAAACCGAGACACCTTGCCAAAAGTTTTCGGCCGTCAGAGAGTCGTCCAAGGGCTGCTCGTTGCTCTCGACGACCTCGAAGCAGTCGAAAGCTGATGTCATTTCGCAATTTCAGATTTCAGCCCACGCGTCAACGCAGGGAATTCATTGTCACTGTGGGAATAACAAGATGTTAAATAAAAAATTGGCCAATATTCGCACCTGAGCTAGGAGGGGGCAAACATTATTTACCTGCGGTTTATCGTGCAAAAAAGCTTGTTTGTTTCGTTTGTTTACTTTTATCCTCGTGCACGCACAAGCCACGCCCCTTGCCAATCGGAAAGCAGCGCCGCACGTGGCCGCTGGCGTCACTACTCGGCTCGCTCGCTCTCTTTTGTGTGTGGCAATCCCACTTGTTGACATTGAATAAGTTTGTCCATATTTGTCCGTCTCTCGGAAAGAAAGCTGCGCGTTGTCCGCGATCTGCAGCCGTTCGCCAGCATGCCGATTTCGTGACTTTTCCGGCCCTCGAGCGGCGGAAAAGTGCGTCGGACGTCGACGAAGACCGAGAAACGAGCGTGGGAACTTTTCGGACGAGAGCGACTTGGCCCTGTCAGCGAACATGCACCTTTGAAAAATGCAACGGAACGTAAGTGCCGGGGACACCTGTTCGCGCTTCCGGTCCCTTAAGCTCCCCTCGGTCGTCCTAGACAGAAAATTCGTGTCGTGTCCCGTGTCCTTGGGGTAAAAACAAAAATGAAAGTCGTCAGGTCGTGTGGGCCGGAAGGTGGTCGTGTGTGGGCCGAAACCCGTGCAAGGGCCCCCGTCCGTTCCCTGTCAGTTGGCGCCGGGGTGTGCCAGCATCGAGAGGGGCAGCTCGGAAGTTTGGAACCGGAAATTGTTAATTCATTCGACGCACCCTTGTGTGTCAAAACATTCGATTTATCATAATGGTTTGTGTGTTGTTTTTTACCAATCAAGGTTGCAGGGGCGTTTACGCAATTTTTCGCTTTTGTTGTTCGCCACTCTCTGTGCACAATCGTCACCCTCTCCCGGTGCTGAGGTTGGGTTCATTGTTTAGTCGTGTAATTGCTCAGACGGATAATTTGCATGAGCAGCTGCTCAGCCGCACCATTATCCGATTTACCGCCGCCGTATCAACATTTTATGCAATTTTTTAAACAGCTGCATTCAATTCTAATAGATTCTTGTAAACGAATTAGAGGTTGCTTTGCAATTTTACATAATCGCTTATGTGATCGGAATTTGTAGCGATTCTAGATTTTGTTATTTCCATTCGAACGTCGCGATGATCGCTTTGTGTTTGTAGTGTCTGGATAAGTGTTTAAATAGGAAATTACTTATTGGAATAGAAAAATACGCCCACGAGTGACCATAAATGTTTTACAAACGACGCCGTGTGTGTTCTGAGGTATAAAGCTTATTTTACTTATTTGGGCATTTGCTTTGCTTTGATGGACAAATTTTAAAATTTGTAAAATAATTATTTCAAATTTTTTATTAATGTGTTATTATTTAATTTTGTTAAATTTCCTTAATATTATAAAATTAGAACATTCTGCATTGTGTAAGTACTAATCAGCATTGTTCATATCATCAAAGCAATACAAGAAGTTAAGCACTTTTAACTGTAATCTATTCTTCCTTGTTCTTCACTGCATGTAAAATTATTATGAACGCATTGTGAAATAGACACAATATACTTTTAAGGCTGGAATTTCGTTTTTTTTTTCTTTTTGATTTTTCAACTTGACTCGAAAATAAATTTAGTTTTAATCTTTGAAAAAATTTAATTTATTATTTTTGATCTATTTTGAAATTATAACCAATTGAAGAGTTTAAATTTTATCGTTTTTTCCTGCAATCTTTCTCTCTAAAAGCGCTACTAAATTTTTTTTTAAATATCTCTGTTTTATTCTATTTTATCATTATTATTAATTAACAGGCTTACAGGCTATTCCAAAATTTACTGGATCAAAAAGAATTTTTAAGTCAGTAGATTAAGTAGACACCATGGGCACACATGAGGGTTGTAATTTTTTGATTCCATCAAAATATTGAATCGGCAACCTCCAGATTTCCAGTTTAAATTCGAGGCAGTCAGTCGGAACCGGTTCAAATAAGCATCTCGAATCTCAGCCGATTCGTGAATGAAAAGTCTCGATTTCCCCCTTGACAAGCCAACCGTCTTTGTTCTCACGTTTTACCAGTCTTTGAGTCAATTTCTTTTTCCTTTTTGCCGCAGGTAACGTTGGAGAAGGTGATTGGTCTGACAGCCAAAGGCAACGCAGCCCTAGCATGCGACCCAAACAACGACCTGGTTGCCTATCCGGCAGGGTGAGTAGCTCTGCGCTCAGGGAATTTCCCGCTGACTGACCCCTGTTTCCACTCAGGTGCACCGTGGTGCTTTTGAACACGAGGAAGGGCCACCAGAGCCACCTGCTCAACACCTCTCGCAAGACGGTCGTCTGCCTGGCGTACTCGCCAGACGGCAAGTACCTCGTGACCGGAGAATGCGGACACCAGCCAGCCCTGAGGGTATGGGACATGTCCCAGACCACTTACGTGCCGGTGGCTGAGTTGATGGGCCATAAATATGGAGTGAATTGCGCGGTATGGAAAAACTTGTTTCGAGTCGAAACAGTGACAAAATTTATCCTTGGAGCTAACTTGTTTAATTTTTGTCACTGAATCCACCCAAAAAAAATAGGAAACCATTTTAATCAAGTCATATGACAGTCATTAGATCTTAATTATCATTTATTTTTCTCAATCAATAACAAATTTTAAATATTTAAATTTATTGGTTTTGTGCAAATATTTTAACTGTAAAATAATGCTTTTTTTAGTATCTCAATTTAATTGAGACTTCTACCGTTTCGTTTATCTTTTAATGAGGCTGCGGGTTATAAGCAGAATGAAATGATGAATTACCTCCGTTATTATTCTGAAGTTCATTTGCATTGGTAATGAAACCAAACTTTCGCCGCCCAGCTTTTTAATCACCCATTCGTAACGAACTCTTTGAATAATCTTTTGTGCTTAGGCATCACGCAAAATATTTATGGTCACGCTTGATGAAGAAAAAGGCTGGTTTCTTGTTACCCCGCTGTTTAGCATTCTGCTCAGATGTCATCTTCTGTTTTATTTTCTAAGGATGGATATTCTTGTTGAACAGAACGCCCATTCTTAATTTCACGATATCGCGTTCACCGCGCCGAGTTCACTAATGCTAATTTGATCTGCATGTTGCAGGCCTTTTCACCCAACATGCGATACATTGTGTCCGTCGGAACCCAGCATGACATGATCGTCAACGTCTGGGACTGGAAAGTCGGAGTCAAAGTTGCAAGCAATAAAGTCAGTGCCAAAGTTAAAGCTGTAGCGTTTTCCGAAAACGGCAGTTATTTTGTTACTGTGGGCAATAGGAACGTAAAGTTCTGGTACTTGGAGCACTCAAGATTTACAAAAGTACAAAGTTAAGAAATTTTTTGTCAAAAGTTTTACAAATTTTTTGTTTAGTACAAAGAAGCAGTGCCATTGATGGGTCGATCTGCAATTCTGGGAGAACAGAGAAACAACTATTTCAACGACGTTGCGTGCGGGAAAGGCGCCGTTGGTGATTACACGTTTGCCATCACAAAGTCGGGCCTGCTCTGCGAGTTCAACAATAGAAGACTGTTAGACAAGTGGGTGGATTTGAAGGTGAGTGACTCATTTGCAGCCAAATCCAAGGGGGCATTACCTGAAGCCGTATTTGTTTGCAGACTGCTGGCGCACATTGCCTCTCCGTGGGGCAGGACATAATTGTGGTTGGCTGCAACGATGGAATTGTCCGATGTTTTCACCCTCAATCGCTGCAATTTGTTTCAACCCTCCCAAGGCCACACTTCATAGGTGTAGACGTCGCACAAGCCTTGAACATAATGTTTGCTCTTAATCAAAGCAATTTGCATTGAAATGTAACATTAATTGTATTTTCAGGAATGTTGCAAATCAAGCCAAAAATGTCACTTATCCAGACACAATTTCGATCGCATTGGACGAGATAAACAACAAAGTGATCAGCATTTACAGTGACCACAGCATCTACGTCTGGGATGTGAAAGATATCAAGAGGGTAAATAATAATTTTGTTAAAAATGTTTAATCAAAATAATTTTGTAATCAGGTCGGGAAGTCGCATTCTTTTCTATACCATTCCGCCTGTATTTGGGGAGTGGAGATGTACCCAAGTAACGACCACAACTCTGATATGGCAGTGCCGCCAGGCTGTTTCATAACCTGCTCCAGTGACAACAGCATCAGGTTTTGGAATGTTGATTCCAGGAATCAGCCAATCAACCCGGCTTTCAGGAACATTTACAGTGATGTGAGTTGCTTCACATTTTGAACAGTAAAAAAAGGAAACTCGTCTGTATAATTACTTTCACTCTGTCTTGCAATTATATTTTTATAGACATTCTCTTCCTTTTTTGGTTATCCCATCATTACAGTGACACATTTTTGCGGAGATAAAATTCTTCCTTTTTGTAGGAGCTAATCAAAACGATATACATCGACAACACAGTGTCTTCAAAAAGAAAGGCTGACCCAAACAATACCAAGGATTATGATGGTCAAAATGGAGTTCGCTCTGTCCGAGTTAGTCCAGACGGCCAACAGTTGGCCTCTGGAGACAGGGAGGGCAACATCAGAATTTACGATATGATGACGTTTGAAGAAGTCTGTCGAATCGAAGCGCACGATGCAGAGGTTCTATGCCTAGAGTACAGCCCCATAACTACAAAGAAACGGTTTCTTGCCTCAGCATCCAGGGACAGGCTGATACATGTTTTTAATGCGGACGACAATTATTCATTTTTGCAAACCTTGGATGATCACAGTTCTTCCATTACTGCTGTTAAATTTTTGTGCCAAGGTAGCAGACTGTGGTTAGCATCATGTGGAGCTGACAAAACAATAATTTTCAGGCACCTTCAGCCGGTAAATTCACAGTATTATATGTTTTATGGATTTTTTATTTCATATTTTATTTTGTAGGGAAATCCAGCAATATTTGTGAGAGATCACATAATTGTTGGAAAAACAACCCTTTACGACATGGAAGTCAATTTACGAGACAGGCAGGTGGTGACTGCCTGTCAGGATAGAAATATTAGGGTGTTTGACGTTTCTACTGGAAAGCTCAGCAAATCCTACAAAGGCTCTTATGCAGAAGAAGGTTCTTTAATAAAGGTAAAACTTGCACATCCTCAGCAAAAATCATTTTTAAAAATGTTGATTCGTGAAGGTTGTGGTGGACCACTCTGGCAAATACCTTGCTTCAAGCTGCACCGACAAAACACTGTGTCTAATTGATTACAACTCTGGAGATTGTATTTCCACCATGCTGGGCCATTCAGAATTGGTCACCGGGCTCAAATTCACTGAAGACGGCAAATACTTAATCTCAGCTTCTGGAGACAGCTGCCTTTTTGTGTGGAAACTACCTCAGTTCATGGCAACTCAGCCAGAATATCATCCACCACCTAAAGAGGAGTAAGAAAAATTTCTAGTTTTAATTGCCTTTTATAGTTTTTGTTTCAAGGTACAATATGGGTCAACTGTTAGGACAACTGCCACCATGGGCTGCCAAGCAGTCAAGAATTGAATTCATGTCTCTGACCAACTCGAACTCGAAGCAGATTGAAATGCCCAAAGGACGCTGGGCGCAAAAACTGGATACCTCCAGCACAGGATTGAGAAGCGTCAACAGTTTTAATAGTGTTATTCCGAAAGGTATTCTAGACAATAAGGCCGTAGTTTTCAGTTGTAGTATTAGACCGTTTAATTTTTTAACAGTAACTGTTGGAAGTGATGATGGTAATGCTGTGGTTTTGATAGCAGGTAATGAGGATACACAAAGCATGCCTGCTGAGTATCACTCTTTGGGCTCAGATCCGCCAAAGCACGATATTGGTACTTACGAGGTTTGTTCAAGACATCTGATAATATTTTGTTACTAATTATTGAATTGATGAAGGCGGGTGTGGATGGAGATGTAGAGGACTGCTCTGATGGTGAGCCTCAACACTCAAAAGGCAAAGGGTTAGTTTACTATCCAAACCAAGAGGACAGCAACAGCGAATACACGATCAGGTCTATGGATGTAAATGAGTTAATCATGGAGAGAAAACTTCAGACTGACTATTCTGCCACCGACTCGCCCAGCAATTCAAAATTCGGAAGCCCCGACAGCGACATGGATGACGGGGCCTCCACTCCAAGCACCAATGAACCTGCAGACAAAAATTTCCCTTCGCTGTTATCGGGAAGGTCAGTAATTTTGTCTTACATTGACTCAAGGATTTAACCCTTTTTTCTCCAGTACGGAAAGCCTTGACAAAACTGATTATGAAGATCGATTTGTCAAATCAAACTTTGAATCATTAGTCGGTCCAGATGGACAAAGTGTAGACAAATGGGGTGCAGGGAACAGTTTGTCCTCACAGTTCCTCACAAAGTTCAACAATGCAAGGAACTCGGCCTTAATTTCGGCTGCTAGGCAAACTAAAGAAGAACTCAACAGTGCCAGAAAAAGAGAAGAGCTTCAAAAAAGGATTGAGGCAACAAGACAGAAGCTTCAAAGTGTAATAACAATTTGATAAATATTCAATCATGATATATCTATATAATTTGTTCATGATTTACAGGTTGGCTTCCGAGCTCCACTCACTAATTCACAAAGCTCAATGGATTTGAGACGGATAGGAGATAATACTAGGTTTATTTCAAGTTTATCTAGAGGTGCGTGCATTAGACTGAATAAATTTTAATTTACAATGAACTATATAATTTTTAGCTAAACCAAGCAAAGAAGAAAACAGTGGAGGAGGAAGCGGAGGTTTACGACGTGCCATTTCTTTGAGCAACCTGAATGCACCTATCAAGCCAGCAGAAAAGAATTCACCAAAAGGTGCTTTGGCACCTGATTATGGTCCTCTGATGGACAAACTCTCCCACTGCACATCATATGAAGTTCTATACCAGGTAAATAAATTTTTCAAATTCAAATGTTCCTTTAAATTTTGTGATTTTAGGTTGATGACCGACCTGTTCCTCCAGCACGCAGAAACTCCGTAAGCTCCCTGAACAAATCAAAGTCTTTATCTTCCAGTCGTAGAAATTTCAAGAAGTTATCGGCTTCCACAGGTAATATTTACAAAAAAAAAATTTGTAATTTATTTTGTTAAAAATTGTAAAATTCTAGATAACATTGCTCATATCGGAGATGGGGGTGATTATTCTAGCTCTGAGGAAGCCGTCAAACACGCAAGAAAATTGCCAAGCAGGGAATTGTGAGTGCTGAAATAAAAATTGCATTTATAAATAAAAAATTTATATTTTTGTCAGGAATTCTGCCTCCCCACTTTCATCAAGAAGTGAAGGATTATCTGACCGGAGGCCTAATAGTCCCGCCACATCAGTCACCTCTGATAACAGTGAGATAATTAATAGATGCTGTAGCTATTTTTCTTATAATATTTCTTGATCTTGCAGTCACCAAAGAATTGTGCCTAAAAACTGTTGATCTGCTGGAGCAGAGCGCCGAGGCATTGGTCCAGCTGCACAAACGCATCTTGGCAGAAGTTGGACCAAGCAATGGCAAAGACCTTTTGCAAACCTTGAGTGCTGCTGCCGCTCAAACCCAAAAGAAGCTGCAAGCTGTAACCTCTGGAGCTGGTGGTCCCCCTGCAGAGGTTGCGCCGGCCCCTATGCAGGGTGACATGGTGCTCATCATGCAGCAGTACAGTGATATGCTTGTCTCGATGGTCCAGCAGCAGATATCCAGCAACCCACCGTAACATTCCAATTTTAAATTTTTATTCCCATCAAAATTTGTAATCGTTGCATATATTATGAAATTTATTTACACACATCTTATTGATTAACAAAATATACTTACTTTTAAGCTCACTTATACAGTACAATACAAGTCTTTTGCATTTCTTTGTGCCTTTCCTTAAGGTTTTAAGTGGTACAATAAGACAAAACTAAAAATCAGGGTGTCTAAACATTTTTATTAATTACAAACCTGCTTTCTATACATGAGATTTCAATTTCTGCACCTAGAATTTCTCAATCAATGGCCTCTCGTGGCAATACTACACCCACTATCTTCACAAGGCAAGTTTAGCTTATTAAAATAAAATAACGTTATTTAAACTTAAGCTTAAAATGAACGGTAAATCAGTTGCGTGGCCTATTATTATTATTATTGTTGTTGTTGTTGCTTGGCCTGGCTTGCTGAGGTTGTCTGGCCTGCTGAGGTCGGGGTGCAGGAACATTTTCCTCTTCTTCCTCCAGGCTCTGTCCGCCTCTCTGCGGGGTGTCGTCGTCTTCATCAACGAAAGGTGCAGGGGTAGGAGGAGCCTCGCAATCTTCAGTCGGGGGAGCAATACAGCGGAGGGTTCGCCTGTCGAAGACCAATTGGGCAGGGCACCTCTGCAGACGGGGGTAGCCACCCTGGCACTGCCAGTACCTGTTGCACGACTTTCCAAGAGGAACATTTCCATTGGGGTCTTCATTACAGAGGGCTAAAATGGCGTTGGATTCAGTCGGATTCCTAAATTTATTTTTTCAATCTTACGGTGCTTCTGGCAGCCCTCGACATTGTCGGGCCAGTCGCAAGAGTGGGCCTGTTCACTGTAAAGCAGACCTCCAATGCAGAGCTGTTCGGTGGAAGTTCCGTTCCAGCATGTCCAGTAGCGAGTGCAGGAAGTTTCATGTCCGAAGATGCCGTAGAGCCAATCGCAGTGCTCAGTGGAAATGGGAGAATCTAATTGATTTTAATTTTTTTTATAAACTTCTTCAATTTTTAAGTAAAATGTATCTTACTGGCAAGCTGTTTGCCTTCGCAGTAGTTTCCCCTCCAAGGGTAGTCGCAGCCCTCGGTGACACCGCGGTTTTTGCCGGCGTAGACGAGGCCGTTGGGACAGTCAAAAAGCTCAGGTTGACCTCCAACACATTCCCAGTATCTGTCGCAGTATGTCTCGTCTGGGACGACGCGACCCTTTACTTGGCAAGGGTCCAGTTGACCTTTACGGGTGGCCTGTTGCGCCAAACCTTGAAAAGAAAATATTCCGTGAGAAAATATTTTAGTTTCTCCGTTTGTGTCGAAATCAGGTTGGAACGCATTATGAATGGAGACGGCAGTATTGTTTAATTTTTACATAATACCCTAGGGTTCATGAACTAGGAAGCGGGTCAAAGGTGTGTTACAGCAGAAATATTAATTATAGGGAACTCTATCCATGGGTTCTTTTGTGTTACGCAACCAGACGACGCAAATCCGTCTATTATATCCTCCTGCCTAATGATGATACATTTTAAATCAGCATCAATTGCCTGCCATGCTTATTAATTATTTAAGACACTTTGGTGCCTAGCCGTTTTGGAGGAAATTTCAGAGTCGAAATGATTTCACCTTTTAGAAAGTTTTTTATTGACAAGAATTAATATTAATCTTTGTTAACAACTTGCGGGGCGGCAGGGAAAGTCGTGCAGAGATGATTTGTTTTCCCAGATTTATAATTATTGCTGGCATCGAATTAAAAATTGTGCCTTCCAGGGGTATTTTTGTTCAAAGATTTTGTTCCTTCTATAAGTATAGTTAGATAGCTAAGAAATATAGATAGTACTTTCTGGAAAAACCAACGCCCTTGCTTAAAACAGGCCGTTCGTCATGTGATATTAAGAGAACGACACACTAGAGCACTTTTATAATAATTGCTTTCACGTTTCACTGCGCTAACCAACCGGCATTCGACATCAATTTTCTTTTGCTGGTCAACGTAATGAAGTGCAATTTAAAACGACCTTAGCGTATATCCATTATGTTTGCATTTTTAAGCACAGAAATTTAAATTAAATTCAAGCATAATTAAATTACTCAAATTAGAGTAAAAAAAATATTTTCCTTCTCACGTGATATGAAAATTGAACAAAAAGATCACCTAAATTTTCTTGCTTTTTCCCACAGCAAAAATCGTGTCAATGTCCTTCAGTTTCAATCTTTCTACAGTGTGAAAAAACAGCGTGCGTATAACTCATTCTTCTCATTGTCTGCCTGATTACATTTAAAACGGGGCAGACGAGTTTTTGCGATTATAATTAATGCACATATCACCAACTGCTAAGGTTGCATTCATTAAAGAAATAAGGATCACATTTCAAAATCAGTCGCTTGGGGCAGGCGGCAGGCGTTATTGCACAACACTAATCTCATTAGAATAACCTTTTGGGCGGCTGCAAATATATTAATTCTCACTATTTTTCTTTGACCCATTAAAACCGTCATATTTTTTTGCCTAAGAGTTTCTACGCCTTTGACGAAACGATGAAAGTGGTCTCAAAAGAAAAAATAATATGTTATTTGAGCCAACGTTTGTTTCACACGAATAACCTGGCCACAACAGGTATTATATTCCAAGCACACTCAAGCCCTTTCGTTGTTGGAATATTAATTAATCAGGCAAGTATTGTTCAATGGCAATTCTGTTCTGCGCCTTTTGCGGTATTGGGTATATATTGTTTGTCTGAAGCGAAACCAAAGGCGTTCACTGAATTAACTCCCTAACGCATGGTGTGTGACATTTTAAATCTTTTATCTTTCAACTAATAGATTTTTCTGACGCCAAGAGATAAGGAAAATCATTTTGAATAAACACATGGATATAATTTTTAAAATTCAAATATAAACCCCTTGAATGCCAAGACGTTCCCTTAAAATTGCAAATGGTTACTATAAAACTTATAAATATTATAATAGCTAGTATGTTATAATACATTAATTAAATTAATATTTTGCGTTAATATCTAATTTATATCAATAAGAAATGTTCTGCAACCTAAATTTTAGTCGTTCATTTAAATTTAAAAAAAAAATGATTCCTTTAAAGAAGGCGTAAAAGTATCAATATCATTAATAATATTAGTAACCTGAAAAAATTATAACCATGGGTATTTATAATTTAATTATGAGTAAATACAGTGGATTAATCTGTAATAAAATAATGTTTGAAGAAATATTAATCTGCCACTTACCGGCAGCAACGAAGCAAGAGAGAAAGATGAGGACATTCGATGTGGACCTCATGGTGGCTCAGGAGCGACTGTAGACACCACGGAAGAAAGTTGAGCTCCACCTGAGGCCCCTGAGTGTGTGTAGGAGAGAGTTGCCCTCGCGCCGTTGGTGTGGCGAGCGCCAGGCGCTCTTCTCCTTGTGTTTCCACCGCTCATCGACATCTCTAGCCCAGCAAAGCGATCGGCTCTTTGTGCAAGGTGCTTCTCGCAAATGAGGTGTCCCATTCAGCAAGATCGGCGAGTCTGCAACTCATCGTTTTGCATAAATTACCAAGCGGTTGCGGGCGAGAGACGAGACGCGGAAATGTCAAACTTAATTTCGCTTGTGCGTGTTTGCAGCGCGTTGGGCAACCCATAAATCAAGGCAATTGTTGCCAAAGTGTATAAAGTAAACTTAGACGAAAAAAATATGCGTGTTTTATCAATGCAATTACTTTATTATTCGCAACAGTTAAAGCTGTGTTAATGCAAGGATTATTATTATTCCTTTTAAAATTAATTAATGTATATTTATTTTATTTATGAACGAACATTTTGATTTAAAAATAATGATCCATAAAAAGCCACTTAATTTTATGGCTATTTAAAAAGCATTCTGCAATTTTAAACTCTTTGTGAGCAGAAGTTTTAGTTTATTCAAAAATAAATTTTAATAAAATTAAATATTGTTGAAAATATAACATAATTTTATATAATAAATCTTGATTTATTAAGTTAAAATAATTTTTAACAATGTGGAGAAAATTTTTGATCTAATTATTTACAAATCTCTAACCTGTTTCTTGTGATGATCACCAGTTTGTTTTTGTCGGTAGCAATTTTTGCGCGAAAGTCGCGCGAGTGTGCCAAGTAGAGGCAAGTATAAAAAGTAAGTAGTTCAGAGAAGGTGATTCGTAAATTACGTTCATCCACCCCATGCCGTCTCTCTTGTTGAAATTTGAGTGAAAGAAAGCAACAGAGGAACGAAAGAAGAAGCGCGATGCTCGACCGCCGCTTTCTTTGCTTGCAGAGCAGAGAGCATCGATTTGTGCTTCAAAAATAATCCACGCCGGCTGCCTTCTTGTCATCTGCAAGGCGCTCAAGTCTATCGCTGCTTTTACTTTAGTTTGCGCGCTGCGATTAGAGAAATGCAAGCTCAAGCGTAAATTCCAATGTTTGGTGAAATTTGTAATTCTGGAAAGAAAATAAAAGGTCATTCATAACCTTATCATTTCTAATTTCAATAGCAAAAATGTCATTTTTAAATAACATTTCTCCTTAAACATTTTAAACACTTATAAATTACCAAAAGTTAAAAAGAAATGTTTTTTATCAAGTGCGAGTGCGTCAAGTTCGCGGATCAAATAACACAGTCCGACTGGTTTTGATTGCAACTCAAAAGCTTTCTGATTTGGTAAAAGAAGTTGTACGCTTAACAGTGACACCAATCCAAATTAAATTTTAGCTCCTGCTATTGTCACTGTTTATCTTTCTAGTTTTCACGATTTTTGAGCAAAGCTTGAAGTTCAAAATATTAAAATCATCTTTTTGAAGAACTCAGTACAACTATAAATTTTTAATTTAATTTTCATAAATTAATAACACGATTCTTATATAGCATGTGAAAAGATGAAATATAATTTAGAATTCTGTGTAGAGGAATTCATTTCTTTTTTTTATGACACCACTTTATTTTACAATTAAGCACATCATTATTTTCAGAAGTAACATATTATTTGAATGTGTAGCTGTTATTTGCGCTATAAAAGTTTTTATTGAAGCCATATAATATAATCAACGCGTGGCTGTTAGATGGACGGAAGAACTAAAAAGGGCACGATGCATTGATTACAGAAGAACTCTGTGAAAACCTCTTGAACCAAACGGGTGTGATTACGCTGCTTGAGTAATTAATTAAGTTTCAAAAGGAGGCTGCATGCTGGAGTCGTGTGTGCGCGCGGACGGAGAAAGTGCCGCGCGCGGCACATACCCAGCAGCTACTGAGCTTATATTTGTAAGTACTTTGGCGTTCCGTGCATAAAAACACAGAATTACACACACAAGACAAGGTGCGCGAACTTTAATGAGAGGCATTAAAATGCCGTACGCGAGAAAATGCGCCGAGAGCACTTATAGTTTGCCAATCGGCGAGATATGTAAATTTATATATTTGTCCAAGAAAAGAGGAAGAAAGATGGTCCTCTCTCGCGCGCTGAGTACTTTTTAGGGGCCGAACTTCGTTTCCTGGCTGCTGCTTCTTTTTAATCCCAACAGTTTTATTACCATTCAGAGAAAGTGATGGCGCGCCTTTTGAGGTTTTCAAGAGAACCAGTCCAACTGACTGCGCGAGATCAAAGGTTAAACCCACCCGTTGCGTCACCGCGAGTGTCTTTCTTCTCCGACAGCACACAGAGAAAGGTCCACAGGCTTATTTGAATATTTTTTACCGTGTGAGTTGGATTAATACTTTCCTATACCGCTCCGTAAATTATGCCATAAATTGGTTGGTAATGGCTTCTTTAAGAGTGGCGAAAAATAATTGCTCCTGTCCAAAAGGTTCTTCTTCTTCCTAAACTTTTTTATGCACTTTCCAAAATTTAAAAGTCGACTTTTCACATCAAATGAATGAATTTTCGCAGGTTTATGGATATTTTAATGGCTATATCTCATATACATACTTGCGTCAGTTGTTCTCACTTTTCTCACGAAACAAATCCATTCTATAGGAGAGTATGCTTATTTGATGAAATAGCTGTAGGTTGGTTTTGTAATTCATGAGCACACCTCCGTAATGCGATTCTGAGGGAAATTGCTTTGGTACATAGAGGAGTTTTCATATGGTGGTGTTTAGTTTCCAGGTGATTGTTCACCATACCCCAGAATCTTATGTGACAAAAGGCATATTAAATTTAGAAAATATGATTGATGACTAAAAATAATTTAATTAATAAATTGTTTTCAAAACGTTAATAAAATTGTCCTAAAAATAAGGGCGATTAATTAAATTCTGTAAATAAGGCGAAATGATATAAATAAAGTTCTTGAACTTCTTTTTGAATCACAAGACTGAAATAGCATCATGAGTCTAACTCCATTAGTCTTTTTGCGGGTTATTTCTGTGCAGCTTATATACTTATAAATTGGAAGAAACACTAGAATAAGGCGCTGACACTTTATTCTAAAATTATAACCTCACGTGTGTAGTGTGCATGCGGTGCCAGGGCGTGCTTCTTGTATGGGTTCATAGCAGTGAAAGTTCAATAGCACGTACTCGTGCAGCTCTTTAATCTGAAAAATGCTATTCGCTCTCACAGCAGGAAAACGTCGGCGGATACGAATTATTTAATGAAGATGGATTGCACAAATGTGTGTGCTCCTTTTCCTGTTGCCAAATCTTATTCGCAACTCCATTTAAATTTTACCTAATTTGCTCTGGTTTCTTAAAAATTTATAAATAGAATTTCTTTTATGTTCTAAAATCAAATTCAGAGTTGTATTGCACTGACATAAAATATATTATTATAATATGAAATTAAATAAGCATATGCCCAGCGTTACTTTTTTACTAACAAAAGAAAAAGGGAAGGAATAAAGATTTGACCCAGATTTGGGTCATTAGACTTTTCATTACTATAGAAAGATTTAAATGAGAAAAAACGTTTTTTAATATCAATTTATTCAAATAAAAACATATAAATTGTTTTTTCTTTTATAACGTGCTTTTGTAATATAAATCAAATAACAATTTTTTTTTAATATTCAAAAGCATACCGTGAGAAGTGAGATAGGCCGATATTTTTATCTTAGTAATTCACATAGTATTGAAAAGTAAGAGCTGCGAGATAATTTTTTTAATTATCTACTATTTTATAAAATTAACTCACTCTCACGTCAGTAACAGCTAAAAATTATTCTCATATAAAAAATAATTCTAAAAATATTAAAAATCAAACGGTGTGCTTTTCCTTTTTAACTCCTGGCCGATGGGGAATGCAACCTGTAAATGAGCGGTGCACTGCGAATTGCCTACCTATCGAAATCTGCAGGGGCGCGGAGACCTGGCGCACGGGCAAATCGAAGGACGGCGCATAGCGTGCTTACGTGACACATCGCACTCTCTCGGCTTTAGGGACAACTGCTAGCATTTTCTGGCTGATGCAAGAACATTCCACCAGCTTGAAATGAAACTACCAACCTAAGCAGTAAATCAATTAAATTCACCTATATTGAATTTTTACAATGCAAGCATTAAAACTATGAAAAATGGGCGAAAAAAGATATGTATTGTCAGATTTAGTCTAAAAATTAACGAGAAATTTGATGTTTTTGCAATATCAATGCATAAATTAATTGAAATCCAATTAAGTGATTGCGTCAATAGCTCGGTCACGTTGGCAGCAGCACGGCCATGTTTACTTTTCCTCAAAACATTGGCATGAATCACACAGCAAAGTCTCAGAAAGCCCTGAAAAGTGATGAAAGCAGCCTGATTGACCACGATTTTCCTGTCTGAAGTATCAAGTGCGTTTGTCGAAGATGTTTTGCGTCGAAATTTTCATCGTGCAAGCCGAATCGAGTGCCGAGATGAGTGAAAACTGGCAGCATCTGTCTCCAAGGATGATGCAGAAGTACCTAACGAAGTACCCTTTCGGGAAGCAAAACGCGCCGCATTTTTACTGTTCGCCGGATTTGTCGGACACTAGAAGAACCGCCGATTGCTGAAGTGTGCTTTTGGTGCCAAAAATGAAGTTCACGGACACTTTGAACACACATTTTGTGCCGCAGTTCGCAATGGCACCCAAGGAATTCGCAGCCTTGCCTAGGGTCAGTGGTGCTTCGATCACCATCGTGCAGTCGAACAGCTCCCTCTGTACCTGTCCGTTGGGTAGAACATACGCCGAGGTCGTCAAACTCATACCTAGGTGAGAAATTAAAATTTAAAAAAATAATAATACATATGTTTGTAAATTTCAGAATATATTTTTTTTTTAATAGAAAATTTTCATGCATATTACATAATTGATAAAAAAGAGGCAATAAAGATTATAATATTTTATGTAGGTGCATATTTATCCGTATTTTAGTAATAATTTTAATTCGCGAGAATAGTTTTTGCCAGATTTTCCGTACAAAAAATTGCACCTTTTTACAAAGTTGGCGCGCTTTTATTGTGCACAATGAGAAGCATGAGCATAATAGTGAAAGTCTGCATCCAGGGTCCAAGGTTGAAAAATTCACTTTCACTGTTTTAAACTAGTGGACTAAGAATTGATTGGCTTCCAGTGATTATTAAATTCAGTTCTATTTAATTAGAAATTAATGTTTACAAAAAAAAATTCATTATTGGAGCGACCCTGAACTTATTAAACTTTGTCTCATCAATTTAAATAATAGTATTGGAAACTTGTTATTGTATACTTTTTTAATTTTTATTTTTGCTAGAAGTTTTTCTGTCCTTCACAAGGTGCCAGCTAAGCATTTTTTTTTACCCGATATCATTTTTGCTTGAGGATTTATCTTATCGACTTGCCGCTGTTAAACAGGGCAGGTTTCCCCATTGTCAACTCGCACAACTCAGCGATTTTTCTTCCGATAAATCAGCAAAAAATAATTTTTAGCGTCTTTGTCTTTATATTTTTATTTCAAACCTTGACAAACAATAATTTTACTTCATTCTAAAAAAAGCAAAGAACCTATTATAGCCTCCGTAGAAATAAAAATTGCATGTTGCAACCCCCACCCACATCAACTTACTGGGTTAGTCATAAATTTTCATCATCCTGAATTTCTACTGAAACGCAACAAAATATGTGATTAATATTTCACATAAACTTAAATCAATTTGATATTTGGTTCTTGTATTTCTTCACAACATAAGGAAAATATTATGCAAAATGATTCTACATTATTCATATTACGATGCAGCCGTTCATGTCACCACCCAGCGTTCCTGCTCCTCTTGTGTCATAGAATGCAACCAAGAATTATACTTCTTGTATGCAACCCATATAGGGCAGCGGTTTTATGAATTGAGCTGGCATATTAGTTCTTTAGTGAAAATGCAATATATGAAATGCAATATGACAACGAGTGGAAAACAACTGGCCGCTTTGTGCGGTGCAAGGAGAATTTTTACTGGACATAGATTAATTAAGATAAATAAATAATTAATCATGATTTTTTTAAGAGGATTTTACGTGGTTTTACTGACACTGCAAGAAAAACTGGGCTTTGAAGATTGGAATACAAACCAAAATTTTTAATTGAGAATTAATTTTAATTGCTCCAAAATTAATATTTTTGAGTCACAAAAAACCCGGAAAATTAGCGTAAACAGAGCAACATAACTGGCCTGGATTGCGATTTCGCCCAATGGCTCATCACACTAATAACTATCTTGATAATTAAATAATTATTAATTTAATAAACAAGTGATGTGTTTGAAACGTTTATGATGGCTTGCTGACCGGGCTAATATTCGGCCTCCAAAGGTTGTTCCGGCTGACGGGTTCCGGATAATATGTTTAATTTCGGTGACTTTCATAACAACGTTGCTCAATCATCTGTGCATTTGCATAGCATTTTGTGAAGTTGTGCAGTACTAGTTGAAAGACAAAAAGATGCATAAATTGGCACTGGTAGCTTCAAACTATATTATGAAAATATCTTTTATCGGGCGTTCATATTTCCAAAAGCAATGGAAGAACTGTAATTGTAGGATTGCATTTACTTCTTAGTGATTATTACCTCTGGATTTTAACTCTCAAAATGGCTATTCTTTAAATAGCTGGTACATATAAGTGAAAGTTAAAAAGTTTTTGAAGGTTTTAATAATTAAAATACTATATTTTAATTTTCATCAAAAAGTAGCTTAAGAAACATGTATTCTTTTTTTAAAATTAATTTGAGCTTTTTTTATTTTAAATTTCAGAATATCTGGTTTGTCGAGTGTGCCGGCCAAAACGCCAACAGCCCCGGCGTCAACAATGCCTTTTGCCACTTCAACAGACAAAAAGCCTCCGTGCAAGCCTCCGATCACACCCAACTTCAAATTCTGCAACTTTTCTTTCACCAACAACAAGGTGCGGTTGCAGCCCCCGAGGGCGAATCTTTGGCGGTCAAAGCTTTTTCGTCAGGAGCAGAACAACCACTGGAAAAACAACAAAAACAAGAGCAAAGTTCTGCCGATCGCTAACTACAACTGGAGAACGCCGTCACCAGTGATGGAAACGCCGGCAGGAATTTGCGCCCTGCAAGTCGTCGTCTCCCAGGTCTTGGAAACTAAGTTGCCTAAGCCCCAGGAGTCACCTGAGCATAAGACTGAAAAAACTGCTCTCCGTGAGAGCACCAAAACTTTTAGGATTAGATGTCTGTCGGAATCCTCCCAGGTAATGACGTCAGTGGAAAGTCTTATTGATTTGCATTTCTAATGGTTATTTTCTTATTTGCACCAACAGGCTAGTGAAGACAGCATAGTCACATTTGACAGATGCTCCGGCTCGTACGAGTCGGAAATTTCTTCTGATGAATATGAAGCGAGCGAAGACGAAGAAACCACTCTGAGCGAAGGCGTAGAAGACTGCACAACACCAGAAAACTCAAGCGGGTCTGAATCTGAAACTGAGGACAGTGATAGTGACGAAGACATGGATGATGGGCCAGTTTTACAGGTACAAAAAATTATAAATATCAATAGTAAATCTGATACAAACCTTAAAATTTTTTATTGACATTTGCCACGCCAATATAATTTTTTCTCCTTAAGTAAAAAGAAAAATCTTGTATTTTTAGGTCGGAAAATGCGATAAAGTTCACTTGCCACTGGAAATTGAAGTTCCTCCGCCACCAAGACTGCGTAGCCAATCTCAGTCATCGCTCACCTCAGACTATGATGAAAGTGACGACGACTTCATAGTGTTTGCACAGGTAAATATTTTAATTTCAACGTCCCTTTACTTTACACGTTAATGCTTCTTGATCTTGAAACGAGCGCGCGCGCTCAAGGGTGTTGTCTGATGAATTTACAATTTTGAACTGGTTCGTCGGTGGCATTTACAGTACTCGCGGGTCTGGCACTGGTCCAGCGGTGACAAAACCAGAAATCACGGGCGGATTAATTGAATTGGCTCAACCTCTAAGTAGCACTCAAGTAAAATTATGCTTTTGACCGCTCAGCCGAAACGTATCAGATCAAATTATATTTGCACTCCATTCAAATCCGCGGTGGAACTGAAACGATTTTCATCCACTTTTCCTTGAAAATGATTCAAACAATGTAAGGGGTGCTTGCTGCTATTTTTAAGTCTCACAAGAAGAGGGAAATTCTCTGCTGAGAGTTGGTTATTTTTTCGCAGTCATGAGTAAAAAGCGAGAGTGTGACGTGAAGGGGTTATTAATTTCCGCGCGAATTGCGCTACTGTCCGTCCGAAGGCTGTTTGCCAGTTGTTTATTACAACAGCCGAATAATGCAGCGCTCCGTCGCGAGGACCGATGTCCAAATTGTTCGGTGCATTCTATGCTCGTTGCGCGAAATGGAAGGACACTTGGGTTCAGCAAAGGAGAAGCATACGCGGATCCTCTCATAAGGTTGGTTTAGATTTGTGGCATCCCAGGGAAATTGGAAACGCCCAAATAAACTGAAAACTCGCGTCTTTTTGGGATTAGTAGATTAGAAAATTTGCATTTTTATTAAAGAGCTTTGCTATCTTGTTTATGTACACTACAAAGTTGTTGATTTTATGTGTCGTAATTGAATTAACAAGTTTCAAGTGAGGTTCCCCTTCAGACTTGAAGTTAGTTCAGACGTTTAATGGGCAAGTAAATTAATGTTGACCAACTCACCGTTTTTATTGTAATTACGGTAATTACTTAACTAACAGCAATTAAAAATCTATTCAAAGCACTTCAAAATGGGGCATTTTCTTTTCATTTCCTTGGGAACAAATCTAAATCAAACCTCATTAATGGATTCTTTAATTTAAATTGAAGAACTATAAATCGTTTTCCCTCTCTTGTAATAAATTAAAGAGCCTGCGTTAACACGGTGATATATCCGATTCGCATAAATCAAAATTACACGGCCGCCCTCGACAAACTGTCTGGCAAATGCGCAAAGTACGTACTTATGTACTCTTGAGCAATTCCGCAGATGCATTAGCTTTTCGAATTCGTTGCAGTTTGCTTTTGTGTATAAAAGCGCGCCGGGTGTCGCGCGACAGCGTCAGATGAAGTCGTTTGCCGAACTGACCAAGCGGCGACTTAACGACGATACGGCCGTGTCCCAATCAATTAGACACCCCAAGGTGACTAATGCTAAATTTAGCCCGCGAGCTGCCGCTTGCCATCTGATGCACAGACACACCGACAGCTTTTTCCGATCGCCATCGATACCCGCGATCTCTTGACTAAAATTCCCGTTGTGATTGAAAATTAAGCCGCCTTCTGATGTGCAGGATTCCGAAGAGGAGGAAGAGGAAGAGAGCGAGGATGAGGCCGACAACGTCCAGGTCACACCTGTTCCTCATCGCAGAAGACACCCCGAGAGAGTCAAACCGGCAGAGCTGAAGGTGAGTCGTTTTTGCCAAATCACGAGCTACAATTCAAAAGAAGGGGCGCTTGAACTTTGCCAAATTCACTGCAGGGGGATAAAAAAGTTTTTATTTGTTTTGATTGGAGGTCGGCCAGTTGTGTTAGGTGACAATGAGTTGGTCTTGGTCGAACAATCGTTCGGGTTAAATGGAACGAAATGAGAAAGACATTAGTGGTGTCCATCTTTCTTTCATATGTATAGACAGCATTCTTCACTTAGTTTCTTTTTGTCTCTTCTGGTTTAATTATTTGCCAAATGAATCCATGAGGCTGAATAAAATGTTATTTCAAATTTATTTAATTATTATTTGAAAAAGCAAACGTTTGTTCTGTAATTAGCAAATAAATTGTCTTAAAATAGGGGAAAAAATTATTAATAAGTAAAAGAATTTATTAAAAAAAAAGAATTAAAAATGTAAATATTCAGTGCTTGCAATTGAACTCTATTGGCCCAAGAGATAACAGAGGCATCTTGATTACTGAATGTTTCCAGCATGGGGAAATTTCTTTTTGCCACTGCATTTTGTAACTTTGCGCATGGCTTTTGTCGCTTTTGTTTTATTTCTGATGTAAACATTCAGCTTGATGGACACGTCTAATGAAGCCATTGATTCAACTTCTTAATTTATTTGAATTAATGCGTCACTTTCATTTGAATTGAGGAATGGTCTGTTTTTTTTTTCTTCTTTTTTGCAATTATTTTAAAACCTTACTATGAATTTAAAATTATAATTAATACGTATTTTAATTTCAGGTTCGATTTGCTGACAATGATGAAATCTGCCCTCTTTATGATGACGACGACTGCAGAAAGGCGCGGGTTGGTGAATGGGAAGAGCGAGCGCGCGACAGCAGTCGGTTCCGGGCCAGGATAGCAAACTGCGCCACAATAATATCGCCCATCCTTACTCCTGAACACCGTGTGAAGATTCAAGAAAAGTTAAAGAGGCTAGAGGAAAATCAAAGCAGAGACTCTCATGTGAACAAAAAAGCTGCTGAGAAAGTTCCAACCAGTGGCGTTGACCGGAGAAGATCGGTCCTGGTCCACTAGTTTTTAATATAAATAATGTTAATGCACGGTGACAAGTAATGAGTTTATCAAACCTTATCTACAATAATGCTTGAGGTAAAAACGGCTTTATTTTTTATCATCTCAAAATACCTAATCATTTATATGCTTTAATTTAATGTGTGGGCATTGTTTCAATTACGGTCTGAGCTAATTTCTGCACACAATGCTTAATTTTTGTGCTGCCCTAAGAAATATATTAACTTGCCATTGATTATTTTATTTGTTAAGCTCTGAATACAATTTGTTCCTTCAGATTGTTCTTGACCCACATGATATGATGAATGGTAGTTATGAATAAAATTATATTTTAATAATTAAACAAAAGAGTTTTGTTTATCAACTCATTGACCCAAATGTTTTGTAAGGTTAACAACCTTATTGGACTATATAATTAATTATTTAAGTTAATATGGGTTAGATAACTCTATTTAATTAATTATTTTGGTATAAATAAGTTGATTTAATCTTAGTTTGTTAATTATTTTTAATTTTGAAGTTGTTTTGGATACAATTGATTTTTTATATGAATTTTTAGAAGCATTCAAGATGCATTTTTACTGTACAATTACCCACACAACTGTATTTTATTTTCTTAAGACAAGAGAGTAAAAGTTTAAATGAATATCTTCATTATTTTGAACACTGATTGTTTATTGTTGTTTGTTGATATTATCTTGGTTTACAATTTTTTTTAGTAAAAGTACAAAATGAACAGAGACTGATTGGATAGCTAGCAGACTGACAATAGTAGCAAGTTGAGAAATAGCAAGAAATGATTCAGTCTAATAAATTAAGGCATGTTACTTGACACGAAAAAGGCACAGAATTTGTCACGATTAAAAAAATGAGCTGCACTGATCCAGTATTAGATATGCAATAAGTGTATGTAATTTAGGCTTATTTTAAAAAATTATTTTTACTTGATTTATGATTTTTCATAATGCATACACCTTTGAATGATAAAGAGATACCAATTGAGCAGCTAGTTACTTCAGAATTATTTATCAAGCTCATTATTGGACAACCATATCTCTAAAATTGACTTTCGTTAAAATATTGTTACGTATGATCTGACCAATATTTTAGTGCTAATTCCGTGAACAGTTTTGGTCCTGAGAGACAATTCTTGCATTTACAATACATCTATACATAGATATGCACACATTAACAGTAGTATTTTTTAAAGGTTTGAAACAAAAATAAATTTTTCAAATATGAAGTAGGCAAAAAAAGTAGGTAAATGCAATCAACAGAGAGCAAAATATAGAGCTGCTAAATGAGCACTAAAAGAGGAGTAATTTATAAAAAATTTAATTTAAATTATTATGGATAAATCAAATAAATAGACAAAAATGCAGATTTCTGGGAAAAATTATCCTTGTGAGAACTCTTACTTTGGTTTACCAGTTGTCTAAGAAGTCAAGCCCAGTTTTAGGAATACCCTGGAATCCAATTATAGACATTATTATTGTGAGTATACTTATTATAAAAAAATTGCATACATCAATTGAATTGGCATTTTCAAAATCGCCAAGAGTTGGACTGCCTGGTGTAAGTAGAGTAGTGTCCCCATCTGTTTCATCCCTCCATTCACTTCGAGCGTCTGAAAATTCATCTTCGGTCGTTGGTTCCGTTGAAATTGTCTAAAATAATTTCAATATCAATAACTATTTACAACACCTTTAGCAGATTAAAAATCTACCTCTACTGGAGTTGTTTGCCCTTCGTCCAATTCTGGCATTACTTTCTTGATAGAGGGTGGTGGTGGAGGAGGCAGCTTAGGTTTAAGAACCGAAGGCTTCACAATTTTGGCATTCACTTGTCTAGGAGTGAGCAAATTTTCACTTTCAACCTCTTGGCCGTTATTATTTGCATTGATTTTCCTAAAAAAAAAAAATTAAATAAATAAATAATGATCACTTTCAATGTATAATAAATCATCTCACCCTGGGAAAGGTAGTTTGAAGACCCCAGTCTTGCTGATGAGTCTGTTCAGGATGGTTTTCTTGGACGGGCTGAGATTCTCGTCCTCCTCGATGAGCTGAGCGCTGGATCCACCAAGCACCAGACTTGGGGGGTCCATGTGATTCTCATTGCTGACTGGTGGCTGTGGCGCTTTGGCCTTTCTTACTGGAGTGGCACTCTTGGATTTTTTGTGTGTGGGTGTAGGTTGAGGATCATCTGTGCCAAAAATACGCAGATCCTGCTGGCTCCTGGTCATCCAGGAAAAGGGTGCAGAGTGTTCGTCGCGCCACTTAACAACCTGTAAAAAATGGAAATAAATTTGCGGATAATTTAAATTTTATAAAGTCGATAAAAGAAAAGGATTGTACAAAAAAGGCAATAAATCTTGTAAAATTGTGATGACGTAAAAGAAGCTGTTGAAATCTACATTCTAATTAACTTATAGAGAAGGGAATTTGATACTTATATGAAGTAATACTAATAGTCCTCCATTAAGAGAATCTCATCATGAGAGAATTTAATTGAAAAATCTCTCAAGGTCAGGCTTTAATATCCCATTGTTATGATTGTTACTGAGTTACTGACCTATAATCAGCAATTAATTACTGAATATTAATTAATTTGAATTTTGAAAGCCAAATTTGGAATTAAAAATAAAAGATTCAAATGCATAATTACAATTTTTTTTACAAAACAAGTTTATATGAATAAATGAATAACAAAATGTTGGAATAGAAGGGATGACAAAAAGTTTAGAAATTTATGTATGTTACATACATCAACACATAAATTAATTTTCTATCCCTCTTGAAGATGGAAATTTGAGTTCAAATGAAGTATCAATAACCAAATTTAGATATTACAAGTTAGAACAAGAAGTTAGAACACATATGTAAATAATATTTAAAATTTTACTTTGCTATTTGTCCCGTCATCGTAATGGACGTATTTAGTGCCGGTCTGGATCCTGATACACGGGTAGACTTCAACTTCGGTCACTTTGTTGGCCGCCGATCTGCTGTACTTAAGGATGGCCTCCGGCTTAATGATGGCCTCGTCAAGGATCTGCCGCTGTTCGGGGACGCTGAGGCCGTCCCACAGGGCTTCGTAGGCCTCTCTGGTGTGGCAAATTTCCTCGACGATCCTTTTGGCCAGCGGACTAAGTGTGTGGAAATATTCCTCGGCGTAGTTTATAATGGTCGGACTCATCCTGAAAACACCCGATCGCTGAATGAGCCGTTGTTCCAGATTTTCGGCAAATTAACTCACTTTCGTGATGGCCCTTCCTCGCTTTTGTTGATGAGAAACGAGATGAATGTAAATAAAAAAGAAATCGGGACACGCCCAGCGGCAGGGACAGCGACGTGCAAAAGGTTGGCTGCACCTAAAGCGCATGCGCATTCTTCAATCGAGCATGCGGACAAGCATGCGGATTCGCACGCACTCGAATCGCCTAAAACCTTTTGTTATGAAAAATACGAAAAATATACACAGCTGATTTGATAAGATCGAACTATTATAACTATTTACTTCGTTTTAATTGGTTTTTGAAGGTTTTGCTAGGTGATCCTGCATCTTTGGTATCTTCAAATTGAAACTAGGTTTTGATTACTTAACAAGAAAAAAATGCCCACTTATGAGCTAGCGTTTTTGTTGAAAAACATGACCAAGGTTTGTATTGTATTTGGGAAATCCACAGATCACAATTAAGCCGGTGTCGGTGGAGATAAACATAGTTAAATCAAGTTAGTTTTTTTATAAAAAAATTAAAATTTTGCGTTATTTGCAGCCTGAACTAGCCGTGTCTATGAAAAGGGCAGCCCAGGAGATTTTCAACCGTGGTGGTTTCATCAGAAAAATGGAAAACCTTGGAATTAGCAAAGAAACTCCTTATAAAATTTCGTCCCATGGGCAAGTGCATCGGACAGCAAGGTACTAAATTTTGAGCTGCTCAAGGAATATTCAGGAGGGTCTTTATAAAATGCTCCTTTTCCAGTTACTTTGCTGTAAAATTTGACATACCACCATCTACTTTGGACGATTTGAAAGATTCTTACCAAAGAGATGTGGACATTGTCAGGTACAGAATCTATAAAGTTGAGGAACCACCTAAATTCGAATGCACTCTGCACGAAGAAAACTTACCACCAGCCTACAGAAAGGATGTGCAGCAATTAATAGCAGAGAGCGAGAAGAATAAACCAAAACAGTGGGATGCAAAGTCAGGCCTTGACTACTATCCGTTCCAAAGATAGGCGTTCATTAATTACTCCGTGGTATAATTTTATTAGTAAAAACAAATAAAAAATTAGAAATTTCGGTAATAAAATTTCAATGTAAAAATAAAAATCATAAACCTACACGTCATTTTTGCAGTTTACCAAATTTATTGGAAAAAAGTCAAAATGCACAAACAAAATGAGAATAAATGGTTTCAAAAAACAGATTTTCAATCTGATTTCTAAGCACATTAAAGGAACCAGAATTTTTGGTATCAAATAAAAAATCTCGACGCTACAATCGATTCTTGATGCGCTTCTTAATAAGTAATATGTATATTTGCTGCAAGCAAATCAACCAAGCATTCTTTTTATTCACAATCAGAAATTTCCGAATTTCTCATAATACTTTTCCCAGTCTTTTGTTCTGATTCTTCAAAAAAATATTTCTCTCCTCTTTATCAACCTCATTACCAATCAACACAAATCTGTAATCGAAAAAATACAAAGAAATGGGGGAAGTGAAAAACTTGACAGTTCTTCACTTCCATGATCATTTCCTCGAGTGACAATTTCTTCGAACATAATAATGATGGGGCACACAAATTATTGCATCTTGCCAGCTACACTTAATCAATATGTGTCATGTTAAATACATACATCAAAGTTTAATTTAAATGTGATGAGAAAATAATTAAAATTATTTCAATGGTATTCTCGTTAATTCTTGATACAAAAGCAGCATATTATTGAATCAGATCTCTCTAGGCATAATACTTTTTATGGCACGTAAAACAATAGTTATTATCTTAAATACTTGGCCTTCCACAAGCATCAATATTGATATTTGAGGTTCTCAACCCCTGTACATTTTCAACCTATTTATTCCTCTTAACACTTTCGTCCTGGCGGAATTTCATTTAGACTGCGCTCGAAAATTAATTCAGTAGTTGTCACACTTTCTTTAAATTTTAAAAAAAGTTTTCACATTAAAAAAAAATGCTACCTCCAAAATGCTGTGCGGTAAAAGCTGTGAAAATTTTCTCGAGCGGACTACTGGATGGCTGGTGGCCCATTTTGCTGGAAATTCTGTGACCTGAGGATCTCATCGTATCTGTTGACTCGACCTCTCTTTCTTCTCGGCAGAATTCCTTTGCGCGCCATGTAGAATCTAATTGTGGAGATAGGGATGTTGTATCTGGAAATTATTATATTTGAAAAATCAAACATCTTGATTCTTGATAACTCCTAAGTGAATGGTCTTACTTATCTGAAACTGCTTGGAAGGTTAGGCCACGGCTGATCAAATTAGCTGCTTCGCTGAGCTCCTCCTCGGACCGCCTGATCCGCTTGTTGGGGCTATTGGTCAAGTCCTCTTCACTTTGGGCCATGGGGCCAGCCATGCTGTGCTGCACCTGCAGCTGGTGGTGAGGATAAATTGCGAGTCGGTTGCCTGTAACAACATTAGGTGGTGCTCAAACAATATTGGTTTACAAAAAAATTTTATTCTTGTGCATTTTAATCTTTACTGTGAATTTAATTTACTTCATGATAGCAAAGGAATAATTTTTTAAGAGTCAAATGCTCAACATCAATTAATTGAAAATAATTTTAAAATGCTTGTCAAAGATATGATATCATATAATTTAAAATTGAAGTACTGGGAATAGCATTCAGTAATTCAATCAGTAATTGGTTTCTTGAAACCAGAATTGCATTTGAGTAGGATGGAACACAACAAACAAAAGTAAAACACAAAACATGCATACATGCGCCACAACCCAGACTACTTGAAATCAAAGGTTTCAGTTTTAATTGAAACATCTGGTGTTATTTAAAATTTAACTTTATTGAATGATGGGCGTCTGAATTTTGGCGCACATTTCGTCCTCGCGGAACAACACCAGCACAATTCCATGTCAAATTGTCGTTCGTCCTTTTCGAGTGTCACCTCCATCGAGTCACAAAGACAGAAAGAAGAGAGAGATCATTACAGCTAGGCGGCATGCAGTAAGTATCACTTTGTGCATTGGCTCAAGTGGCGCGCGCCGGCTATAGGTCCGAGTCGTTTGGCGTCAGTTCTGGCATCTCGGGCTCCGTGTTGGCGTACACAATGTTGTCTTGGTAGACGATGTTGTCCTGCGCATACACGATGTTGTCCTGATACACAGCCGGTCGAATGGGCTGCAGCGGTCGCTTCTTCAGCTTGGGTGCGTTCGGTTTTTTGATGTTGCTCACCACCTTGTCCGGGTTGCGCGGAGCAGGCCCACCTGGCCCAGCAGTGATCGGTGCTTTGCCGCTGGCCTCTCGCTTGCGCATCACATAAGAGTATATTGTACTTTTGGGAATGTTTGTTAGGCTGGCAACCCGTCGGTATGAGATGCCCTTCTCTACCAGGTCCATTGCCAGTTTCTTCTGCTCCAGTTGCAGTTCTGCATAAAAGTGAACTTTGCTTTAGCCGCTCGGTCGAGTGTGCGACTCAAGAAATGCTGGTCAAAAATTGCCCTTTTGAGTTTGAAATTGGCTGTTTCGTTATCATTACTTGGGAGCCAAAAGTGATAATAAATATGAGGATTTTGTAATTCTGACAAATAAAAGTAAAAACATTCCAGTTTAGCTTTCAGGGTTATTAAGTAACAGAAAACAACATAAAAACACACATGCTAATACTGCAACTAAAATTAACTGTAACTCAACCCATTTTTGTTTTATTTGATCAGAAAATGTATTGGGACATAATTTCAACAAAACGCCCATTTCAGACCCAGAGACATGTTGACCAGCACCTCCCCCTCCGAAAGAATAACTAACCTTTGTTGTCCTCGCTCCACGCTACAGACCGGCTAAATTTTATTTCGCAGGCGTCTGCATCCTCCTCCCAGGTAGACTCCAGGAGCTCAGCCCCATCTGGGGACACCATCATCCGAATTTCAGTCTTCATACCACTCCCCGATTTTTAATATACCGATTGCCCATTTGTGCATTTTGTCTCTCATTTGAAAATTCCCCACTCTGCCATGTTAGTAGTTATAAACTTTCAAGTGATAAAACTACGGTCAAGGCTTGTTTTTTGTGTTAGAGACACACTCAAGGAAGCAGCAAAAACACACAAGGGCCAACTCACCATCCATTGTGTTTGTGTTCATGCAGGGGGTCATCGTGGTCGGAGTCATGGTCATTCCAGATGGGCCAGCTTGGGGTGTGCCTCTAGGTGGAGGATAATGCTGGTCTCCCACAAAACTCTCAAAATCCTGGAATCAAAGAATAAAATAAAGATTATTCCACTCAATCGATAGAGCATAGATAAGAATTATGTTGAATGTAATGTTAAATTAATTAATTTAAGTACCTGAGATGTAGCATAGTCATCGTGGCTACCGTCATCCAGATCAGATACAGATTGCTCTTCCATTAATGAGATATCCTCCTCCAACTTGACCATTTGCTGAACAAAAATAAATTAATATTTGCTAATTTTTTCCGAATTATTTAAATTACTTCGTGACATGCATCTGGTTGGGATGCATTGGGACTAGATTTCTCCTCTGTGGTCATGTTGACTGAGACAATAGGTATAGTGTCAAGGTTACTGTCATCATCCTTTTTGCTCAGCTCCGTAGCCTTTGTTACAGCAGCAGCAACCTTCTGCTGTTCATTTCCGTAAAGACCTCTTATCTGCAAAATAAATATCATTTTATAATACAATTAAACAATTTACAACTTTTTTAATTGGAAGTGGGTCTGTGAAGGGCTATAATCTTAACCGCAACATCCTGCTAAATTTTTAATGGTGTTCAATTTTAACTTAAAAATTCCATGATCTGCCATGTCAGCAGTTGGTATTTTACCTGCAGCGACTCCGCAGCCCTGAGCAGGCTGTTGAGCTCCTCCTGGGTCACATTGACCTCTCCACGGTACATGAAGTCCACCAGGGCGCGCACCTCCCAGAAACGCATGTCCTTCATGAAAATTATCGGGTGCTGACAAGGGTTATCGCTGAGCAACGTCTCAAAGTATGTGCTGCATGCGGACAACACCACCTTGTGGCACTTGACCATCTGTCCTTCACACGCAATCGTAACGTCCACAAAGTTCTCGTTGGCCAACAACTTTGGAAATGCGTTCTGCAAGTTAGACTGGTAGCTGTTCCAGCGCACGCAAAACTGCTGGGACGAGGATCCCATCTAAAAAGTACACGCCAATGAATAAACGCCAGTGTCCGATCCGGGCGGGCACGTCCGGGAAATCGGACGAAACTGTCCGAATTCAGGTGTCCGAAGGTGAAATTTATCTCTTCTTACCTTGACTTGGGGTCTTTCACACTAATTCAGTTTTAAATATGCACCAGCGGTCTCAAAGCAATGCGAATTTGCAGAAAACAACCATCCGGAGGGAAGATGTTTGGCCACCAGCAAGTATCAATATGGCCGCCGTGACGAACGACGCTGAGCCGGAGACACCCGAGCGCACGCCTGCTCGTCACTTCGGCTATCTCCGCGGGCCCGTGTTTATCGATCGGCCAAGGCGAAATTTTGCGAAAAAGGAGCCTTGGAGCTTTCATCAGCTGGAGCTGCTGGAGCACTGGGCATTTTTTTGCAAAACGAGGTTTGGAGCCACCTGAGCGTTACGCAGCATAATTTGACACTTCGTTCGCTCTTCTGAATCAAAGGTGTTGAAACAAATTCGCGTTTACAAGCAGCGTAAGTAGCTCAAACACAAAATCACGTGCCAAAAGTTCCACTATTGGTTATTGAGAAATGCAATTTATTTATTATGTTGTTTTACTTATTGCAGGTCAGAAGAAAACACAAGTCACAGAAATGGCTAGTGGTGGTAAAGGTGCTGTTGTTCCTCCCGAAGAGTGTGAAGAAGACCTTGACGAGTTACTATGCGGTAAGATTTTTTTATTAAAAAAATGATATAGAATTAATACTTTATTATTTAATTCATTGAAAATAAGTTAGTTAAATAAATTCTCTTTTTCTTCTTACTTAGTATGTAAATATATAAGAAGCTTCATTTTTAAGTATAATAACGTAATACATAAATAAAATGCTTTTATTGATCCCTGTTTTGCACAGATGCTCTAGATGACCTGAAAAAGCCAGCTGAAGAGCAAGCCCCGGCAAAAAAAGAAAAAATTAAAGCACCCACGGGATTGCCGTCTGAACTTGAACATGCTTGGAATGAAGAGTTTGCAGCTCAGTTCCAGAAATACCTCCAATGTAAGACAAAAAGCTTAAACTCGAGGAAACTGATGATTGAAATTTAATTTTAGGCGAGGGAGGTGAAAATGCAGAGGCAGTTGCTGCGAGTCTACAGGAAATGACAGAGGCTGCTGCAAATGCCCTTCGTCACACTGGAGCAGACACTCCAATGACCCCTTCTTCAGAAGATCCTGTTTCTGCAGCTATAGCACAAACGTTGAAAAATCTTGCAGATAATGCAAATTCATTACAGGCAAATTTTTTACTATTTTTTCGAAACACAATTTAAATAATTTTAAATTATTTTTAGAGTCCTTTGACCGAAAATGAAATCATGAACATGTTTGGAAGCTTTGGTCTTTCGGACGGACCTAATGGCGACTCGGACATATTCCCTTTCATGCAAAATATGATGCAGTCATTGCTCTCTAAAGATGTATTGCTCCCAGCGCTGCAGGGAATCTTAGAAAAAGTATTTATTTTATTTTTTTTTTTTATGAGTAAACTATTGTTTTTACCTTGAATATTAAAATTTGTAGTACCCTGGATGGCTTGATGAGAACAGAGCAACTCTTCCTGAAGAAAAAATTGCTAATATTGTTAGGCAACAGGAACTGATGAAGAAAGTCTGTGAAGAATTGGAGAAGGAGTCTGCGTCAGACACAGACGATGTAAAGTCAAAAAGATTTGACAAAGTTCTTGATCTCATGCAGCAAGTAATTTAATTATTAAACTATCTGTTAAAAGTCGAATAATATGATCACAATTTTAGATGCAAGAGTGTGGTCTGCCCCCTGCAGAGCTGACTGGTGAACTTCCTGGAGACCTAGGCGCTACAATGAGCAACCCTGATCAGCCCCAATGCTCCATAATGTAAATTCTAAAAAAATTTATAGAGATTTGGAGTCGAAGCTAGCAACTGTTACTTTTAGATCAGGTTTTTTAGGATGGTTCTGATTCTCCCAGTTTTGAGTAGTCAGTTGTTAATCTTTAAACTCAATTGTATTCATTCATAAAGAGAAAGTCAAATTAAGACTAAATCATCATGACCCTGGAAGTGCCAAATATTTCCTAGGAGTCGAAAGTCAATGATGAGTAGGCACAGAATCTAAATGTGTATACCACTGATCGATGTGCACTGGCTTGGACCAACTCGCATTGTGCAGGTATGAAGACATCTTAATTTTGTGGCTATGCTCTTCTCGTTATATTATTTATAGCTTGGTATTAATAATTTCATAGCCAAAGGTAAAAAATTAAAACTAAATTGATATGTGGATCATTGAATACCAGTTCAAATTTCTTGCACTACTTATTCCACTTTAGAATAATTTTGTAACATAGATGTTGTATTTTCTTGTTCAGGTGTCAGATTTTACTATACTTGCTGTTGGAATTTTAACGTTCTGGCTTTTTTTCATTGCAAAATTGAATATATGGGCGAACGTCTCTTATTAACCATTCTTGAAGAGCAATATAAATATGAAAATGATTCTACGCAAGACGTAACTACTAAAAGTAACACGGAGACTGTTATAATGTAACGTAAGGTTGAGCGCATCACTCTAAAAGACCACTACGGCGGAATATTTTTGCACAATCAAGTTTGGCATTTTGTGAATCAATCACAAACAGAACTCGACAAATAAAAACGGCATAAGGATATGGGGCCACGCTCGACTTCTTTCGCGTGCAGGCCTGTTGTGGCGAGAACAAAAGCAAAATTATGTGATCACCTGATAGTGATACATTGTCATACCAAATTGGAAGATGCAACTAATTGAAATGTGATAAAAAAATATTTACAAGTTGGAATTATTATGCAAATTAATCCCTGCCCAGTGTGTCCGTTTGAGCCAAGAACAAAAATACCACTCTCCTTTCATCATTTTTGTGGTGTCAAGCTATATATACCAAAACTTCACTAAGCGCATTCCTTTTTTTTCTTTCAAATTTCTAAAAATTCCATTCGATCATATTCGACCTTGCTGAACCAAAAGCTTTTTTATTGTGTTGCGCGTTGCATTGAAGAGCACAAATAATAAATTTGTGAAATATTTCAAATTTTGTTAATACTGCATAATTCTATCTATGCTCAATTAAAAATTCAGTATGGCCTAAAAAAAGTTAATAATTTCCGTTCAATTGTATCCTTTTCAAAATCTGTCAAAATAGTTGTGTATGAGTGTAAATTTACCAAAAATTATATCTGCTCCAAAATTCTCTACGAGGTACTGTTGGGCTCTCAATTAAGATTATTGCAGTAAATTACTTATTTGGATGAATAAAAAATGTTGACGAAAAGCTAAAAAATGTTTTTTTTTTTTGTCAGAATCAAAGAAAAGTCTGGAGAATTATTCTTTACAAGGTAAAATTTTTATTTTTCAAATCCACACATTAATTTTTAAATTTTTCCTTTATTTGTCATAATTCATCTTCTTTACTAACGGCCTGAAAACCTCAAGGAATTTACTTTGTCCAAAAATTGAATTGGCTAAGGATTCAATTTTTCAATTTCCGCTGTGATGGAATTATGTTAGCAGGAATAAATTTTTGGGTTTATTTTGGATAGTTATCTTTGTTTAATATTCATCTTATATGAAATGAACATAGCTATATAACAATAATATAATGGTTGATCGAGCAGCCACCCAATTAACACAAAAACTTCAACACAACAGTAACCTAACTTCAGTCAGTACACAATCATCAATCAAAAACAGACTGGCCTTTGTAACACTTTTCGTATATTTCGCTTGATGACAAATGTTTATGTATTGTTTTATAACAATTAACTGCACACAAGACAGGACAATGGTGTACTAAAATATATTTTATCCATGTTCAATGGGAAAAAACTTTAATTTTAACAATGAAAAAAATTTGTCGGCTCACACGTTTTTCATCTTAACATTTTTATTTTGTTTTGAAAACTTCATGAGAAGCTTTTGACATTTTGCCTTCTTGTTTGGTTATAATGCAATACTTATTTTTTTATTTGAATTTATGTGATGCTTTTAACTTTTCTTGTATATGATAATAAAGTAGTAGCGGTATTACAGCATGTCACGATCCTACTATAAATGCCTCAATATGTAGGCCTAATTGAATAATTTTGTCTTTAAAATTTTACTATTCTACACATTTATTGAGGAGAGAAGCACATCCAAGATTTTAAGTACTTTATATGAGGTGTGAAGATGAAATGTATAATTTTACTTTATTACGCAAGTGTTAAACTAGGGCAACGTAAATGCTTAGCATTGGAAGGTGCATTTTTCTGCGTCTTTGCAGGTTTAAGCGCAAGCTTGAAAAATTAGCGAGAAAGGCTCCCTGCGATTTTAAAATTTCTCACTACAAAAATACACTTAAATTTTACGATTTAAAAAGAAACATCAATCAATTGTTTGGTGATAGTAAGTCCTGTCTGGTTTGTTTAAAAATAAATTAATATTTAAAATCACTATTTTTAATTACAGTATAGAAATTTTGTGTACCTAAGAAAGCCTTTCATCGTCTTGGATGTGATGTATGAATCAATCACAATTAAAGCTTATGCATTCTTGAATTTATTATTACCTCAACTCTTTTCGAAATCTTTAATGTTCATGAAGACAAAAAAGTTCTCCTTATCAGAGTGACTAGTTCCTTATTTCCTAAGTGGGCTAAGTAATACTCCTCATGCATTCAACTAATGCAAATTGGCAATTTTTTGCCTTGGTTTTCAGAATTTTATGTTTCATTTTATATCTTTGTATAATATAAGAGAAAAATTGACAGTTTTAACTTCTAATGTTTGAATCTAATCAATAATTTTTTAATATTATTGCATTCGTTTTCAACTTTGCTATAGCACAGAGGTGATTGCTCGAAAGCCAACCCCGACTAATTTCTAGCAACAATTTTCTTTTGGTAACGAGACAAGCCAATCGAGAGACTACCAAAATTCCAAGACCTATCAGGATCAACATCGTAAGTCTCAACTTAAAAAGTATGCGAGAACTCATACAAAAGGTAGGAATGATGGTACAAATACTGACTCACTAGATCATCGATTCTAGTAGTCCATTCATTGAACAGGTGGGCTTAAATCCAAAAAGGCTAAATTACTAATTTTACTATAGGGGCAACAAATTAACCAGCAAGAAATACCAACGTATAGGTTGATCACTATCTAGTAACACCTAATCAAGGCAAAAGTTTCATGTTTCTTTTTTACTTGTTTAGAACCGATGTAGATTGGCTCTGCCCCAGGTGATGGTGGATCATAATTCTTGACAAGTATAGCAGATTTTTTTCTGGTGTTTAGTTGTTGCTCAACTCTCGCAGACTAGTAAGAAATCCATTTGGTGTCATAATATTGGACGAACCTGAGATTTTTCACATTAGACTCTATTCTGACAAAACAAAACAAATATTACCAATTATGACTTCCCAATTCTTCATCGCTTGAGTAACCTCATAAGCACAGCGCATTTCCGAGAAACTGATTCCGCCAACAACAAACACAATCAACCGGGGGACATTTTTCACTGTCTGCTGACTCTTGTCCTTGTGCCAATGCCCATAGCGCGCACTAGAGAAAACACTCTTAGTTCTTTCAACTTTTTATAATATCAAGAACAAACCTGGATGGCGCGTGGTAGCCAGTGTTTCCACCAGCTCTTCCTGCAAGGTAGGGGAAGTGCTTGGCATCAAGTTTGTCCTCAATGCAGTCCTCCATGAGATCTTTGATGATAGGGGTCCAGCGGGACATTTGATAGGTTTGTTCTGTGATGCGCTCTTTCCTGGTTGGCTGCCAGATTTTCTTGCGGTTTCCCTAAATCATGGGAATATGTAACCTTTGTTATTGGCTCAAAAATGAAAGTATCTTACATCTACAACAATATTCCACCCAATATTGGCCATGTTCACAATCGTCTGCTTCTCTTCCTGAACTTGAGCGTGCTGGATGAGCTTAGTCAGATTTTCATCAGAAATTCCGTTCTTGCTGAGAATGTAGAGGAGGATTATGCGGATTTTATCATTGTTGGTAACATTCTTGTCCAGCAGAATGGGCACAATATTCTTCATGTGATCGCGAATGCGCTCACCCTCAGCATCAGTGCCCATTGCGAGGTCCTGCTCGACCTTGCACAACTTGTCAATGTTGTCCTTGTAGTTCTTCATGCAGTCCTCGGCAAGGTGGAGGTGCGTTGAGTACTTGGACAGCTCCTTCTGATACTGTGGCATCTTTTTGATCATCTGAGACAAGTCTTTCATGCTCTGCTTGTCACCAGACGGCAAGCGCTTCGAATCGATGAACACTTTCATATTCTTGGTAACGCTTTGGCTCACAACTGCAATATGCTGGTGCCGCAACTCAACCCACAGTTCGTCGTTTTCGTCCAGCAGAACTTCCTTCTCAGGAGCATTGGCGGATGCTTCATACCTGAGGTTATTTAAATTTTAATCATATTGCAAAACTATGTTAGAGGAGTATCTTCATACTTGTAAACATCATTTTCAATGGGCAATAAATCATAGGCCATTGCTTGGAATGTCAACTCGTGAAGAAGAGGAGACACACAGTCAAACCCTCTATCTAAAATGAGAAGCTGTGAGCGAGCCTTTTCAGGGCCCTCTCCCATAGTCGGCTCGTCCGCTTTGTAGGCGTCCAGTTTTTGCTGAACAATAGTTGCCAGCTCCGCATTCTTTTCAAAATCTCTGCAATAAAATTAAATTTTTAATTAATTTTTTCAACCATTTTCAAAATTACCCTCGATAACGGACAGCAGGATATTCTCCAAGGGTGGCGCATAGCGTGGCAATTTGCTCAGCCATTCGTTCCATATTTGCCGCCCGCATGCCTGCTTTGTTCGGGTTGTACAAATACTGGAAAGTGTCTGCAGAGTCCAACGAAAAGACCTGTGATGAATTTTGTAAAGATTAGCTTCGAGGGAAAAGTGGAGCAATTACCTGGCCCTCGTATGGCAAAAATGCTACGTTAATTTCTTTCAGGGTCTTGATTTTGCGTGCGGCGCAAGACTTGCACAGTTCATTAAAGAGCTCCTCTCCACACACTGAAAGAGCATGCAATTAGTGAAACAAAAAAAGACGCACATACAAAAATCCAAACTAAATGTTAATCAGCAAAATCTTTTTCAATTCTAAGTAAAAATTCGTCCAATGTCAGAATAGGGTTATTATAAAAATTTGCAAGCAACAGGCAAAAATGTTAAAATACATTTTTCACTCTGTCTTTGCTAACCTGGCGCTCGATTGGAAGAATGGCGCAATTTAATTCTTTTAATGTCAATATTTTCTTTGCTACTTTGCTTTTGCAAAGCATATTGAAAATATCATTTGGAATTGCTGAAAGTGAAGACTAAAAATTGAAAATAAAACTTTTAAAATTTTCTTAAGCTCACCTTCAGTGAAATACACATGCGCTCCACGGTACATGGTGCGGTTGGGACTGGCAAAGTCATTCATCAGCGATTCCACTGACTTCTTTGTCGGAGTAATTAAATAAACAGCTTCCATTGTTGGCAATGGCTCTCTCCTTTTGTTGATGTCCTCAACAACTGAAAAGTTTTGATTTTATTAGAATAAAAAATATAACCTATATCAAAATATTTAAAAAATAATTTTAAGGACAAACACACCAGGAGTGTTCTGGTGTTAAAAAAAAGGAGGAGCATTTGACATAAACGCATAGCTTGATAGCACGTTACGTTAAAGGGCGAAGATTGTATTGCTGGGGATATTTTATTAAAATGATTTCGTAATTTGAACTGACTGGTGATTCCTTCGGCTGAGATGTCATGCATCTTGACGCAGGCAGACACCATTCGCATGGCGAGCTGGTCGACGACGAGCACACGCCAGTCCACATCTTTGGCATTTTTCTTCTGCGACTTCTGCTTCAATACTTCGTTAATAATTTCTGCAACAAAAGAGCCGTCGGTTTACTCGGTTTACTTAAGTGTCAAAAGACAAGGGCGCTCTCGCTTTGCCCATGCCCTATCCCATGTACATAATGCAGTGGCTGTGACGTCACACCCCATTGAGAATGTCTCGATCCAGTGGCCGAAAAACGCAATTGGGTGGCACAAAGTGGCCAAAAAACAGTTGATAAAGAGATAAAATAGTTCTTCGTGCAACAGAAATCAAGTCAAGACGGTTGCAACAATAGAAACAGCGGATTTTGACTCGCAAAAGAGATTATGACAGATGGCCTTAAGATCAGGCGTTAACGCCCCCTTCGCAAATGTTAGTTTTATGCTGATTCTCGCGAGAATCATCACGCAATTTTGTGTTCAGAGTGAAGAAAGACTTTTTAAAATTGATTTGGCAGTGTTTAAAATATGCTTGAATGCGTTTTTAAGGGTGTTTTTTCTACTTACTTTGCCCAACCATCGCTTTGAGCGCCATTTTGGTGACTTTTGGTGTTGCTACTGATTTGTCCGCTAGATGGCTATGTTGGCGCTGATCAATGTTTTGCAGCGCGAAACTGGGCTCCGACTGCTCCGAGACGGATGAGCTTCCACCCCGCAGGCGTAGGAATAGCTTGTTAATTTTTTTGGTCTAGGAAGATATAAATTTGAGAAGATAATTAACAATTAACAGTATGGAAAATTTATTTAATATTAATATTGCAATATTGTGTATTCATGCAAAATAAACATTTTGAAATATTTAAATTAATCAAAATTAATTTAATAAAATGGATTGCACAACGAAATACTATGTTATCAAAAATATGTTTACAATGAGAAATATCAAAATTGTTTTGAAAAATTGAAATAAACCTTTTCTTTTCTACCTACCAGCGTCATTGACTGTTCGCAATATTTCTGTGGGTAATATGGTAATTATTATAATGTGGGTAATAATTATTATATGATCTAAAAAAACTCCAAAATCGTTTTGAAACAGTTTCCCAAAGGCTGTACTAGCGTCGTAATCTTGAAAGACGACGATCGCCACACAGAGATCTTTACTCTGCCGTGATTCTCAACATACTAATGTACAGTCCAATTCAACTGAACTTTGATTGGCAAACAACGCCTCGCTTTTGTACACTTCAAATCAAAGAAGTTAGCCCAGCGTTGTGTAATCAGAATGTTATAATGCCAAAGCTTTTATATTTTTTTCCTTTCAGTGATCCGGCCCATGGAACCCATTCCTACGGAAAATATTTGAGTTGCCAAAATTAACAAATTTTAACTAAAATTTGAACTAAATGTCACGAATAAAAATTTTAAAATTAAATTTAATATTGTACTTTTTTGCTTCAAAACATATTTATTTAAACCCTTTGAGATTTGGGCTGTTACAGGCTGTTTTAAAAAAATGATATGCGCATGTTTAATGACGCTTCAAAGGAGTTGTGATATAGGGAGCACAAGTGCAAGAAATGTGGATATGTGGCGCGGCGCGAGCTGACAAATTTAACTGGGCTCCATCCTCGCATCTCATCACGCAGACGTTGGGAAATCAAAACAAGTCATTTGTCGTAGCGTTTTGTGTGGTACAAAATGTCACCCGAGACACGGCAGCAATGAGCAGGATAATGTTACTTAATCACCCATCTGTCAAACACTACTAAAACGCCAAAGCGCGCTTTGTGTGGTCGACACTTTTTTATAATTTTTTGTAAATAAAATAATTATGTAGCAGATCAGTAATTTGAACATATTATTTTATTTGAAATTTTTTTATGAAATGGAATGGCGAAAAAATTGACAAGTTTTTATTAATGAATAGCTTGTTCTTTTGTATTATAAATAATGTAATTCATAAAACTATTGCTCTTTAAAGTGACCCAGTTTTATTATTTAATTAGAATTGGTGAAATTTTTAATAAAATTAATTAAAAAGTTAGCTTTGAGTGTGTGGTTCCTCTGATCTAATTTTAATTAACGAAAAGCTTGGGACGCTCAGTAAGCATACGTAAGACGCGTGCAGACCTGCCTTCAGTCAGAGAAAGGGGTCGTGCCGCGCGGGGTTCCTTGATGGATACCCTTTTTAATTGGCTCTAACTAGGTCTCACTTTTCTCCGGCCAGCCCAAACGCTCACTGCGCGCAAAATAGCTATTTCCGTCATGCAATTTAAACTTTTCCTAGTAAAATTCCAGAGTTTTTAACGCTTTTAAATTTTAATTTATTAATTTATATTATATCCATAAATTTTTTAATTTTTTTAATGCTATGGTTAAGGTTAAAGACGAAAATTTCATTACTCTCTAGATGCTTTCTTCAAGCACTGCTATTTATTTATTTACTTCAATATGCAGTGATTTTGCAACTGTGTACCTCATCAACCTCGAGTTACTCAAAAAGACTCCCCAACACTCTAAAGCCACAGATTTAGTTTGTGTAGTTCTCAAGGCTCATAAAAAATTAATGCCGTCTCGTCTATTTTGGTTTACAAGTTAAATGTCTCTTTATAGACATTGATTGGACTTGACATTGTGCTGGCTTTTATATCTGCTGGCGCGCACACATTTTGGCTAAATATACTGCGGTACGGGGCGCGCGCTCGCAGAGATGAAACAAGGTTTTATTTTCAAAATCATCTACAGAGCTGGGGAACGAATTTAGAAAAACATGCTTCATCATCATCAACACCTCGCGACTTCGTTGGAAAAAAATATCCTTTCTGCGTGGTGATGCACAAAGTGTGAGGAGGAGCGCGAGTACGCTTTTTTCACTCGTAATATTTATTAGCCGAAGCAAATTTTATTGCCTGCTCGCGATAATGAGCCAGCCTGAAACGCGCCTAATTAACTCAATTATCTCCTACAAAGAGCTGTGTGGCGATTGTCACTTAATTATCTCGATTCTGTTTCACTTATACAAAAATAGCTGAAAGGACTGATGGCGGTTGACTAAAATTTGTTTAAAAAAAAAAACATTTAATATAAACAGTAATTTTAATTTTAAATGTAGTTTCAAATCATGTTTATTGAAGTATCGCTGGGCATACTCTGCCCAAATACATCATCCATAAATTCAATATATAAATATAAATACCCAAAATTAAAATAATTATAAAATACACATCTGGCTCTTTAAAAAGCGTGGTGAGCACTATTTTTCATAATGTTTTTTAATTGCCCAATTTTATACATTTTTGCACTCACTGAACACGTTGTAGGCAGTTGAACATTGGATATACTGCAGAAATAATTTAATTTTTCGTCGGAAGTATTTTTGTTGTTGAGAAAATCAATTTTGTTTAATCTGGCACTTTAAAAAGCATTTGAAATAAATTAATATATAAGATCAGGTACAAAATCGAATGAGAAGCTATTTTAATTTCCTAATAAAGTTACTTTTAATTAAATTAATTTATTTTACATTGCAAAAATTTAGTTCGGTGTCTACATTTCTCATTGTCAGTCAATTATAAAACATTTTACACTGATTTTGCTTTGCAGAGAATAAGAAATAGTTATAGATTATAATTTATCAATGCTAAAAAAACTATCTCTCTCGACCAACTTATTCTGAAATGGAATTTTCTGGTAACTTAGCTACTAGATAATCTTACGCAAATGAATTGAAGAAAATTTATTAAATCTTGGAATACGCAAAGTAAGGAGAATTGTGTATTTCTGGGTGGCGAAATATGCTTGCTATTCGTCCAATGATGAATAAGAGCGGATGTGTTGATTTGGTGGCTAATGAGGCCCTGTGCCGTGATAAATGCCTGGCACCGAGCGAGGCGCCGCAGATCTACACGCGGGGCGAAAAACTGTAAAGTTAAAAGCTAGGCCACCAGCATCGCGCGCACTCACAAACCTTTTATCCTCATTACCCTTGCCATTGTTTTCCGCTGAGAGCAATCGTAAACCTCGCGAGACACAATGGAGTTATTAAAAGCTGAAAATCATTTACGAGAGGCGCGAGACACTTTTAAATTCAAAGCCAAGTAGTGTGTGCTAGAGAGAGTCTCGTTGCTTTTTTTGTCTCATTTCTGAGGAACCGCACTTGATCCGAGAAGAGAGGCCTCGGCGCAAAAAAACAATCGAGGAAAGTAAAAGATGATGATGTTATCAAATGCATGATTTTTCTTAGCAGCGTGCGGGCCTAATTAATTTGATTAGCGAGATAATTGGAAGGGAGCTTAACTTAATTAACGCCTGCTGGCCCCGCGCGCCGAGACGCGGAGAATAATTTATATTTTGTCTTTGCAGTCAATGGCGCGCGATGACAGCTCGTCTGTCTCTTGAGATGAATTGCCGGCAGGTCGGATGTTGTACCGCTCTGCTAATTACAGCCGGCTCGAATAACTACCCCAGCGGTGTAGGAAACCACCCCCTGAGTATAAACGGCACTTCCGCCAAATTTCATTGCAGGGAACAGACCACACTTGGGACAACACAAAGGGTGGCCATGCTGTACATTATTAACAACAGATTAAAGAAATGAGCATCTTCACCAATTAAAAATAAAATTTAATAATCAATTAATGATTCAAGACGAGCAAAATGTATATTTTATTTTTATCTCTTTAATTAATATATTGTTAAAACATTATAGAAAACGAAATCGAAAGACTTGTTGTGAATGAAGTGAATGAACTGCCTATTTTAATTTTTTTATGCATTTAAAATTTGACCAAACAACTTCCTATAACATTCAGCAGCTGCGTGTCTCTGAAGGAAGTTCATTTTTAAATTAAGTAATCAAAACGGAATGATTCAATGCAATGCTGGGAGGGCTGTTAATCAGAGCGCTTTTCAAACCAACCGCTAGTAAACTTTTTGTAAGGCGAGAAATATGGTTTTGATGGCAGCATAAATAAAGTTTTTCTTTCGGGAGCAGTTCACAGAGAATAAACCAACCACATGAATCGGGTCCCGCGCGCGGCGCTGCTTCTAAAACGCGGAGAAAAACGCATGAAGAGAACGCTCGCAAACATAAACCGCGCACCTGTCACTAGTACATCTTATGCGCGTATGATCAAACACGTTTGAGTTAGTGCTGGTGCGTGTCATAAAGCAGGATGAAGTTTGGTGCCACCCTTTTGCATCCCAGGAGTCTCATTCAGACTGATTCTTGAAGTTTGTTTAATTTGAATGCACACACTAGCGGCACTGCTTATTTGTGTACTTTTAATATGTGCTGTAAATTTCAAAATATTTAGAAACATATTTACGTATTGTTAAAAGCGTTAAAAGTAAAAATGAAATTCATTTATTTAAGTGATGTAAAAATTATTGTAACTTATTTTGCTGCAAAATATAGTTATATATTTAAAAAAAAAGCACAAAGCGCCACGCAGAAGCACTCATTAATTTGTGTTATTTAATTTGTTTTGCCAAATTTTTCCACTTATTACTTGGAGGGACGATGACTCAGTCAGAGAGCAATTAGTTTATTAAGAAAAATCTGCCGAGTTTATCTAATTTGCTCTGCAGACCGTAGGGAAATGAAAAGCAGCATCGCGCGGATGAAAAGTAGAGTGTCTGCTTCTGTTAAAACTTGGTTTGTGAGCGTGCAATTTATAAATGTGCTTTTAATTGGATAAATTATCAAATCCATACGTTAAAATTTTGAACCAGAATGGAAATTGGAAGAGATGGCTGTTTATTTTTTTGCATATTGTTTCTTTCATTTTTATAATGTTTTAATTATGTGCACACACTATTTTTCCCCAAACCATTGATTTTTTTTTTAATTGAATAATTGCAGATTTTAGTCAAAAACAAGTAAAATTGATTTTATTTCATTTTGAGTAGGAGAGTGGATAATAAATGAAAAATTAAATTAATTTATCAAGGCGCGAGCACCAAATGAGATTAGTCCCTTTTGCCTTCTAATAAAATAGTAACTCAATTTTCAGCAATTTTCAAATTGAATTAGTTATCCAATTGAGGACCAAAGAGTGCCGAGGGGACGCTGAGCGATGAGATGTTTGTGTGCGTGTTCATTCAAAGGAGGAGCAAAGAGGCGGCCGAGGGCTGGACCAAATCTCGAATCCACCTCGTCAGTTTGAGCTGCTGTTTTGCGTCGGGGTGAGCGGGCCAGCATTCTTATTTCTCGATCGCATCTCCTTTGAAACATGTGAGTACAATTCTCGGCACCAGTGGTTTAATTGAACTTAATCAGCTCCTCACTAATCTCATTAAATGAAATGCCCTCTTTCATCAACTCAGTATTATTAAATTAATATAAACATACATTCGTTATTTCCATTTGGCTTGTCAAATTAATCAATCTTTTAATATCAATTTGTGTTTATCTGTGTCAGATCATAAATTTAAATAGTTTTTTGCAAATGAAATTAATCACTTCATAATTCCCCCAATAATCTTCAACCGGTTTCTGTGTTAACTTTTCGTTGCCATTTTTATTGGGCAATAATGTATAGGCTGGGTCCGTGGAGTTCCACCCTGAGCGCGGCAACCACGCCGTTAGAGCCTTACACGCAATGCTCGAGAGTGCCTGTTTCATCGGACAACACTTGCAATTTCTCTGTAAGCCGCCTTTTGCAACTCGACCGCTCTGCCGCTCCACCTGTGGCTCCCCAGGCGCCCGGTCCTCACCAAAGCAGACCCCATCCACCTGAATCTGACCGCAGCGAGGACGGTGAGTTTCTAAAAAAGTGCAAGCAAACTTTATACAATTATTATGATTCAAGTAGAAATTATTATATTAACTATTGATATTTACCGCCAAATAATTTTTTTTTTTTTTTTTATAAAAAAAAGGAGATTTCCTTTGGTGCAAAATCAAATGAAGCTTTATTATACTTTAGCCGCTACAAAGGTTAAGCTTTTAAGAAAAATTTCAGGGTTTTCTAGATCTGATTGAAAAGCATTAATGAGCTGTTTGATTGGAGCATTTACTTGCTCGTCGTCACATATGTGGAACAAAGCGACAGGCTGCTGAACACTTGAAGTTTGGGGCCAGGCGCCTTGTCACTCAAAGTCTCTCGATGTGCTTCATCGAAGCAAATCGCCACTAACATCTCTCCGCGGCGCGAACAACTCGACTATGCCGCGGCTCTCGCCAGTTCTAATGATGAGAACATCGCGCCTGCATTTTGCTATATTTATACTTATTCTGAAATTCGATACAATTTCAAAAACACCCCCGGCAGCTCCTTGGCTATATCAAAAATCCGTGTACTTTTCACCACACTGCAGACATTTCTGTTCCATGTAACTGACGAGAGGATGTTATAGAATTTCCAAGAATGACATCTTGACAGTTTTGACTTGACACTCTGGAAGCCCATCAACATTTTCTGCTTTTTTATAATGAAACATTGGTTAAATTTTATCATTCGCAAATTAATGCAAGCGGATCATTCAACGCACGATAATTGCGCAAAAAACTTTCAATGAGCGCGCAAGTGGTCTGGAACGCATCACACATGCCGATTTACTAGGCGCGGAATAAAGAGATCAGATTGTTTAGCGTGCAAAATAAATTCTTGGGAGAGGCAGGGCGGAAGAGGTCAAAGACGTACTGATTGCGACTTTCATTAATTCAAAGAGTCTGTATATAGTAAACTGCGGTCCGGCAAATGAAGAAAAAATAAAAGATAATATGAAGGAGAAAATGAAATCATTAAATTCTTTTCATACAAAATAATAAATTATTCAAATGATTATGAGCGATAAATAATTTAAAATTTTCATTGTTTAAGAAAAAAATTGTACTATTCTTATTACTAAACTTACAACTCAGGTCAGTAGCAAGCTAATCTCCTAGGCACTGCAAATTTTCCAAATACATGTATGGTTGAGGCGAACAAATTTTTTATTTGATGAAAATTATGAAAATCGAGAATAATAGAAGAAATATATTTTATTTAAAATTTGATTCCAAAAATACAATTTATTTACGACAAAATTAATTTTTCTGCCTCGGATTTTCACAATTATTTTTGAATAACAATATAAACAATAAATGCTATAGAGACGTTGAAAGTTAAAACATTCTGAATGTGTTAAAGGAAAGGTAAAATATACATTAAGGCGTCTAAAAATAAATTTTTACTTGGTGACGCTTTTTCACGCTCAATTTGCTCAGTAAAAAGTAAAAAATTACCTCTATTAAAAATAATTCAGATTAAATATATTTTATTCCACTAGGGTATTTGACAATGTAAAATTTTATGCATTTTTCCCTCAGACGAGGAATCCTTCTGCAGGGATGACCTAAGCGCTACTGGCTCACCGTCAGGGTCTCGCCACCGACGACAGGGAGGGATGCCGCCTTCAGGGTGTTCTCAGGGCAAGCAAAGGAGAAACAGAACCACTTTCTCCACCACTCAACTCGCTGCTTTGGAAAGGGTCTTTGAAAGGACACATTACCCTGACGCTTTTGTTAGAGAAGAATTGGCTCGGAGGGTCAACCTGAGTGAGGCGCGTGTGCAGGTCTGGTTCCAGAACAGAAGGGCCAAGTTCAGGAGGAACGAACGCAGTCTGCTGTCACAAAGGGGTTGCTGCCCTTCTCCGCAGCAGCCCAGTGGCATCAGTTTGGCTTCAAGAGATTCGACTCTGCTCCACCTTGCGCAAAATGATCAAGGTGGGTTAATTTTGAAATTTTTCTCCGAAGAAGAACTTTCGATGCGTCAATTAATTCAATATATCAGAATAATTCTTGGCTTTTTGAGAATGAAAGATTTAGAAAGCTTGAATTTTAGTTCTGCCTTCTTTTAATTTCAGTGCCAGTCGTGGGTTCGCCAGCTGGTTTGGATTACACACCGTTTGTGTCCTCGCAGTGCTGGAAAACCGCCACAACTTCTGCCTCGCAATTTCATACTTCGCCGCCATCGTGTGCACTTATGACGGGTTAGTATTCTTGTTTGAATTATCTGCAATAGTAATTAAGATTAACTAGACAAGGTTGAAATAAATAAGGTATTTTTAATTTTAAAAACAATTTATTTTCATTTTTAGTATTTAAATTTTTTTCATGATTGAGAAGAATATAATATATAATAATGTAATGAAATGTAATCGAAAATAATAATTTATAAATGAAAAAAAAAATATTGATTCATAGAGTTGTTGTGATTTATTTGGGGTCAAGACATTTTTTTTTTTAAATTTTATATTACTATTTATTTTGCATGAAAATTGGGAGATCGGTGTTGTAGCGTGAATGGAGAAAAAAATCCAATGCTAGTAAATGGGAGCACGTGGCGGCCAGACTGCGCGAGTTGGCGCCGCAACAAAGAGGGCGCGGCTGCGACAAAACTTTAGTCCAATCGGAGCGTTTGTTATTTGAGGTTCAATCATGGCAGCATCTGTTTCACGTGCCTGTGTCAATTTGTGCCGAAAAAGCGTCAAATTAGGCACTTTTAACTTAAACGCGGACTGCCGAATTGTGCGAAATGTTTCTGTAAATAATTTCGACTGCATCAGACGATTTTCCAGCAAAAATGAAGCCAAGGAAGAGTTGGCAGAGTTCGACTTTGATGAGGTATGTTTTTAAAACAAAATATACATAATATTTATTTCTTTTCAAAATTACTTGTAAGTTGTCTCTAAAACAAACTTTTTCCATCTGTTCGAAACTTAAATCAAATTAAATAGCTGTGTAAATGAGCATTTTGTTCTACTCTTGATTATTAGGATGACGAAGCAGCAGAAGAAGAAAGACGACTCGAAAAAAGAAGAAACAAGTCTGGTCTGAGGAAACAACACTTCAGGGTGATGCACGGAATGCAACCTTATGAGGAACCTGTAGCGTGGTTCCATCACTCCATCAAGTACAAGAAACGAATGTTTGGCCGCTACGGAATTGACGGGACTGATATTCCGCTTGGAGCTCTTTGGCCAGATAAGGTTTTTTACTGAAATAAAAATAAAAATTCCAATATATGTATTATGTTTTTTTTCTTATTTATTTTAGGAGGACTTGGCAGATAAAAAGGAATACGAAGCCTGCGTTAGACCGATGCTACTGCAGGAGGTGATGAAGAAGGTTCAGGATGAGAAAATTCAGGCCGAGGAAGAGCAGAAGAAGCGACAGGCAGACATGGCAGTTAAATTTGAAAAGATCGGTCAGTGGAGAAAGGAAATGGATGCAAAAATTGAAAAGAAGAGGAAAGAGGCCCAGGCTATCAAGGACAAGAGGGACAGACTGGTCGAAGAAGTGAGACGACTAGTCGGCTACAACGTTGACCCGAGAGACGAAAAGTTCAAGGTTTTGCTCGAACAGAAGGAGAAGGAGCAAAAGAAGAAAGAAAAGGAAGAGAAGAAGGCGCAAAAGGCTGCCAAAATGATGGAGATCATGATGGCCAAGGCAAAGGTCTCCGAAAGTGGCCAGTGAAGCATTTAGAGTGTTTGTCAATAAGTGAAAAAATAGTCTTGTCTGTAATAAAAATTAATGAAAATGTTGATACTGTTTAAAACAAAATCTTATTTGATTGATTATTTCTATCATTCCCATATAATTATTATTAATTTATTTAAGAATATATTCTTTATCATTTTATCAATGAAATTTCTAATTTGATTTTCAGCAGCTTATGGAGCTAGTCCGTCGCCTTACAGCGTTTCGTCAAGCATTGCCAGCTTGAGGTTTCGAGCCCAGGAATACCAACACGGACACCAAAATCCGCTGTAGATTTTTTAAATAAAATTTTAATTTTTAGAGTGAAACTCGCTATTTGAAATTTGTAATAAAAAGAAAATAGTTCTTCAACTTTGAGTTATGCAACCTTCTCGACACTTGTGCTGAGCGGGTCAGTCTAAGTCCCTTTGCAGACGTTCAAAAACTTCAGAAGTGTTTTGATGGTGGCAGCAGCGGCACTCCTTGGGAGTGGAAAAGGGGGCGTAGCCGTCGCCGTACGTTTTCCATCCATTCATCGGCCGAGAGAATCGTCGGGTGGCAGAAGAGAAATCTCTTTTGAAATTTTCGAGTTCCAGCCGATTCATCTGTGGAGAGTTGATTTCCGACTGCCGCTCGAATCTCCAGGCATATCAGCAGGTAAGAACCCTCGTCGATAATCAATCTTATCAACGGGTTATCCTGCGTTTTGGTCTATTATGTATTAAAACTTTTGTTGTTTTCTCCTGCTCTTGCCAAAGGTCAGGCACGAAGACGTTTTGTTATCGAAAACCAGTTTTCTTTGTTTAGAACATGTAAGAACGAACACAGCTTTACAATCATTCGATTCTCTAATAGGAAAGTGCGTGCGTTGTTTTGAAAATCAAGACCATCCAGACGTGCATGCTGCAGCGCTGCGTCAAACGTGACCTGTTTTGTGTTTCAGATTGGTGCCAAAATGTTGTAATCTTTTTTGCTTTCCACTTGATACCCTCACTTCAAATTCGAGATTACAGTCAATACTTTCGTCGGCTTTTTAATCAGAAATTGATAAATCGAATCAGGCTACTGGTCTTTTTTTTTCATAAATAGTTATGTATATTTTTCCTCCCTCACTTTTTATATAATATTTTTTATTTCCTTTTTTTACTCACTTTTTATTTCATATCATCATGTCCAAAAGTATTAATTCATTTTGCCAATTTTTTTACATTATTTTGCAATGACAGATTAAAAACGCGTTAATTTTGTTTCGCCCCAAAATATTTACTTCCCATAATATTATGTGAAGTGAATTAATTGATGCTGCTGATGATGGTTTGGTTTTGCGAAGAGAAAGCGCAACTCTGTTAGGAGCTGATCTGATTTTTTCCTCCTCGCTTTATAAATTGCTCGGAATAATTTTCCTTTCACTCAGATCCTGCAGGCGAAAGGCACTTATTAGAGTATTTTCAAGAGAGCGCAAGAGAAAAATGAGATTAAAAATAGAAATCCAACTTGTTCTGAAAACACTGTTACAAATGTTACAATTTACTTGATTTGTTCAACACACATTTTACAAAACAATTTGAGTGAAAATTAGTAATTATTTTTTGCTTTAGGCTGTGAATAAATATTGTTGTAGCTCCTTAAAAAAATCATCGTTTCTTAGCCTGCATAAAAGGAAAAAAATCACTTTCACTGTTTAATCAAGATGGTAGGGACGTTAAATTTGTAACCTTGGGAAAAACCTTGGTCTTTTGGTGAGCCTCATCCATCCTATTCTGCGGTGCGCTCACATTTACTACACATTATAAAAATTATCACGGAAATGACGCTTTATGGTGATGTCTTGCCAGGCACCTTGTTTTTGTCCTGCGTGGCAAAGCTCAAGTTGGTTTCTTGTTTACAAAAAAAACAGACCTACATTTTTCTTTCTTAACCAAAAAAAATTGGTACGATTACAATTTCAAACCACAAATATTATATAAATATAAAAATTCTGAAATCCTGACAGCGATAAATTTATTATACGTTTAATGATCGGGGCTCTTTATTGATCCAAGTTGCAGGCGGGCGTGAAGGAATTTTGATAGAAATTCCATTGCCCTTTGTCATTATTTATTGATTTTAGCCTGCAGGGTGGAATTAATTTTAATTATCCCACGCAGAAAAATTATTTTGCTTCTGGTTCTGAGAAACTCCTTAATCGCGCATGCACCGTTTAAATTTCACACAAATTCCTTTCCGATCCACCTCAACAAATTTTGACCCAGTAACACACAATTTTCGCCGCAACTAAATGTGTGCCATTTTTTTTTCGTCTCATCAATCTTGATCATATCGCTACATATATCTATTTTTATGAGCGATCATCTCAATTTATTTATCTTTGTCAATTATCAATTTTTAACATAGATTGTTAAATATTGAAAGAAACAGAAAAAATATGAGTTAATAATGGACGAGGTATCTCAAGACTTGATTGCGAAGGAAATAAAAAATGCTGTGAAGTAAACGTTGATAAAATACATAATTTGTATTTGTACTTGTTGCATCACAATATAACAATAATTATTAATATACGTTGAACAAGCATTTTACGCTGCTGATGTGGATGCTGTCCATTGTGATCTCTGACCTTGTCTCTGGATAATTCTTTCTTATCCTTATCAAACGAAGCTTGGTGGAAAACCCAACTTTGTGTTATATAGTTTTCCTAATTATAAAATATCTCCATTGTTGATCGCAAAGTAAGAAACATTAATTAGAGAGAAAAACCAGCGCTCCAATTATCATTGTGAAATTTTCATTCTTGGAACAAGTCAAGAGAGGTGTTAATAAAGCTATTAAAATAATAAAAAATCTCTTTTGTATTGCCGCGCCGTAATTATTTTTTTTATCTATATGGCTTTGAGATTTCAGGAAATCATGAAAGAGAGTCAATTATTTGTTTCAATTGAACAAATGTTCATTAATATTTTTAATTCGCATTAAAAATAGTCTTGTCAAAAAAAAAATATATTCCATGATTATTTACTAATATTTAAAAATCGCTTCTGTATTTAGTGGAAATTTTTATTTTCAAGATTTATTAATTATGAAATTTCTTGGATAAACCGTCATAAACAGGAGTCTTTTTTGCAGTAGTGGCACAATTAAAAGTCTAAGAATCAAACAGTTCAGTAAAGATCGTTCACTTTTCTAGTTTACTTATTGCAAGAATTGGTTTGCGTTACGTAACAAACTACGCAATTCTTAAGCTGTGAGTTTCAATTCAACGAAGCGTTAAACTCTTTAGGGTCCAATTGACAAAGGGCAATTGAAATCACAATGGATAAATGAGAGCACTTTTGTTGACTCCTTTTTCTCTGGTCGTGAGCGCCGTTACGCGTGTTTTGTGATGGCGATGAATTCATTCTCTCCTGTTTTATTTTGCAATATTTCTTCTTTTTTGCTTACAAATCACCTCATCAAAATGCCCTGGTTGCGAATTTTCGCACGCTTGTTATATGCAAGCAATTGTTACCTGTCTATTGGCGTGAGATAGAGTTGTGCGAAAATATGAGTAGCTGGGCAAAGCTTGAGAACAATAAATAATAATTGCAGTTATGCAGCGTGCACAATAAGCAAAGAATTTGGTTTCTATTCAGTGGAACCAAATTAAAAAATATTTGATTTGTAAAAATTCTTGCAATCAATTAATAATAATTGTTACAGTTGCAAATAAAACCCGTAATTTTCATATGCTTGATTTTTTTTTTTAATTGGAAGGTTTTTTTTTAAATAAATTATATCATCTAAATGAAATTAATTCTGAAGAAAATTGTTGTGGTTGTTGCAGAATGGATCACAGTCACCACCACCATCATGCACCGGCACCATCAGCCTCCACAGTAGCGCCTCTTTTGGGCGCTGCCGAGGAAAGCGCGACAGGGATGCCTCCCATGGATATGTGCTCTCATCTAGATATGGGCCACCACATGATGTCTGTGAGTAAAATTAAAACATGTTTTTCGTTTTTATTTAATTTAGCAATGTTTCAGTAACCTAATTCCTACATTTTGCTCTTTGCAGATGACCTTCCACTTTGGCTACTGCGAGAATGTCTTGTTTGATTGTTGGAAAGTGCGCAGCGTGGGTTCGCTCATTGGTTCCATGATAGGAATCATGATCCTGGCTGCTCTCTACGAAGGACTGAAATACTATAGGTATTACACCAGTAATTTAATAAATTAAATTATCTTTTTTAACTTAATTGTTTGTTTTAGGGAATACCTTTTCTGGAGGTCGAACAATTCCATTCAGTACAGGTCGGTGACTCCTCCTGAAAAAGCAGGCAATGCTGAAGAGGCCAGAGTAGTTCAGTGAGTGGAATTTTTTTTCTGCTGGTTGTTTGGGTGCCTATTGGTGGCAGCTGGGTTGCTTTTTGTTTTTTCTCTCCATAAAAATTATCAATCAGTCAAATTCTTATTTTAAAAAAATAGTAAAATACTTTACTTTACTCCATTTAAGCACAGGTGAAAGAAAATTTTTTAATAGAGAATTACGTAATTAGAAAAGAATTTGTAAATATTTAGTTTGTTCAATTGCAATATTTTCAAGTGCATTAAGGTATCGGGGTAAAAGGAAAATTATTATCCGAGTTTTATTACCATGAAATTAATGGTTGCTTTTTGTCTTGTTAATGCAGCATGGTGCCAGAGATCATTCACCGTCAGCCGTAAGTATAATTTTTCTTTGCCAATAAGTTTAAATGTTATTTCAATTTTTATAGAAAAATTAATTTAAGATGCAATAATAAAGTCAAAAGTTTCAAGTCGATCAAACGGTAAATCAGTGTTCTTAACTTGCTTTTTAATGTACATTTTGTGTGCACAAAATATTTTCAATATGCCTCATTATCCAGTTTAAGGTCATTTGAGTCCACATGTATCTAAACTGTGCAAATTGTTGCAGACCCACAATGCTGAGTGGCGTCCACGCCTTTCAGACTGCGCTGCATGTGGTGCAGCTCGTCATCAGCTACTTACTGATGCTCATCTTTATGACTTACAATGTTTGGCTCTGTCTTGCGGTCATCGTCGGTGCAACAGCTGGTTATTTTCTCTTCGGCTGGAAAAAATCCGTCATTGTCGACGTGACCGAACATTGCCACTGAAAATTGTGAAAATCCTGTAGGATTGGAATCTGGATGAGGCTCGTAAAGGTGCAAGATCAATATTCGTGCAGCACAAAGCTGCTTTAGAGGCATTGCTGTTGTCTATATATTTGTGATACCTCGTGAACTAAAAGACGCCCTCATTTCATAAGTTGTATTTTATTATTTCTTAACTATGTTTACTTGTTTCTTGCTGGATATTTTTGCAGTACTTAGTGTAAATTTGAAAAAGTAGGACCACTTCTAGCTATTAATTTAAATTTTTTACTTCTCAGTTGAACTCGATTTCCAATGTTATTGCTTCAATGGAGAATTATTTTGTAAATAAAATTTTATCTGCACAAACTGAAAACGTTTTGAGGTGTGTTCTTCACAATATTTTAACCTTAAACTAACGAGAAGTATCATAAAAGCTTTTGCTAATTTTTGAGCCAACTTTATTGAAAAGCTACCCTGGTAACAGTAAACATAAAAGACGTTTCACTGACGTGAGATACAAAGTTTATTGGCCATCCCGAGATTACAGCTCTGACTGATTGCGTTCACAAGACTGAAGGTGTCTTTGCTGGCTATCTAGAATTTTGCACACGACTTGTCACTTAAGTGCCGTGTGCAAATCGTCAGGGACAGACAGCTGATTATTAATTGAATCTCAATTTCCTATCATGTTTTTTGTCAAACTATCTAAAAAATTGAAAACAGTCCGTGCCTGTTGCACACGACACCAAATTTTGCTCTCGGCTCAGATTTTTCAATGTGATAAAACTCAGAATCGGATCAGCTCGGTTTCTTACTAGAGACTGCATGGAATGCAACTTGCCAACTTCTTATTGAAATGATACACCTAAAATGAGCTAAATTTACTGTTTCAAATTTTAGTAATTATGTAAATTTTTTCTGAAAATGATTAAATGTATACTTTGATAAATGCAAACAACGATTGTTTGATAAATAATATATAATTTTAAAATAACTTATAAATTTATAAAAGACCAACCTCTATCTATTAGAATTAGCCCTTTTCTTATCTGTTTATTAAAATATAAAAGTATTTAAATACATATATCGAAGTGGTCAATCGCACTTGGCAATAGGGAGATAAGATTGGCAAGAAGAACGGCTACAGTGGAGATAAAATATTTCTGATCAGAGAGCCTTTCAATATAAATAGTGTCCAAGCGCAAGCTCACATCATACCATCACTCATTTTTATTTTGCCCTGGGAAATTTGCTGCCTAGCACGCCACAACCAAAATGAATGATGATGAGTGTGGGATGATGGTAATTTCCTGTTTTCTTACTCGCTTCCATTTCGCACCTCTCATATTAGTCATATTAATTGCTTTCCTCTGTTTAGATGTACTTTCATATTCGCTACTGCGAAAAAGTTGTTCTTTTCGAGGGCTGGGAGATCAGAGACGAAGCCCAATTGATCGGAACGATGATCGCATTTATTGTAATGGCGTTTTTACACGAGTGCGTTCGCCACTATAGGTATTTTGCGTGCATCAGTGATTATTATATTAACAATTTTTTGAAACGACAATAATTTATTTTAAGGGAACACCTGTACGCAAAATGCAGAATCCCTCAATGCGATACGCATGATGCTGACACAAAATATGGAACTTCTTCCCAGCAAAAACTGCAATCGGAGGAAAAATCAAGGTGAATTTCAAATTTTTTATTTTAAAATATTTTGTTCACGAAGATTTTTTAGGAAAGAACGACACGCTATACTCAGCTCAATTCACTTTGCCCAAACTGGACTTCACGCTTTGCAACTTACCTTGAGCTATCTTTTGATGTTGGTCGTGATGACTTACAACTTTTCCCTTTTCATGTCCGTCCTGGTCGGATCGGCCGTTGGATATTTTGCATTTTCTTGGAAGAAACCTGCAGTTGTTACTACTGCTGTAGAAGATTGCTGTCATTAAATATATTTTTTTACATAATAAACGGGCACTGTAAAATACTTGTGTTTTTAGCAGCTTTAGTCGCTTCGCTTTACCCAGCGCATGTCCTGACGATATTATTGTATAATTGGTATAATTATAAAAATAAATTTAAAAAAATCACAAGGAACTTTGAAAGCTTATTACTCTTATTAGATTTTTCGTTAATTCTGCCGAAAATTTCAAATTGCTTTCAATTGTTCGTGACAAAGAAATAAAAGTCAATTTTTGCATTGATTTTTCCAAATTTTATTTCTTTTGAAATTATCGAATTTATCTAATGAAACAATACATTTCCATGCTCTTTTCCCGCCGTTTTTCTCAATTTTCATGGAACCACCATCGCTGATTGGCTGCTTCGAGCGATGACGTCACGCCCCGCCCATATCGAAACCGCAGCTGAGCGTGACATTTTATTGTGTTTGCAATTTGGAAAATTGAATTTCCAACGCGTTGTTCACCATCCTGATGACCTTTCTTCAGGTTTTACAGGTAATATTCAAGTCTATAAACATAAAAATAGTGTAATCATCAATTCAGAATCGTCTCAATTGACGTAAACTCGTAAAAATCTCCCCAATAAAAGCGGCTCGGTCGCGTCACGGTCAGATTGTCGCCTTAGAAAATTTATGTAATTTCCAGTTCATTCAAAACTACTGCGGCATCAAATGTTTCAGTAATCCCGAACACTATGGATCGGAAAATAGCCAGTTCTGAGATTTTAAATCCCACTTCAACCGGGTCCAGAAACGCAAGCACCGACTCCTTGGACTCGGATTCGAAGTCCTGCTCTGTCAACTCCAAACATGACACCGTAAGATGCAGTTTATTATTTCCGCTTGTTATGTACCCAAGATTTGTTAAACATTAAACAAAATTATGATTGCTAGCTTTTCCGACTGTTACTGTCACGCATATATTTTCTGCACCCTCAATTTTCGTAACTGTGTTGTTAATATTTTTTTAATCATAACATATATGTAGTTTTGTTTTTTTGCGGTTTTTAAATTTGCGAAAGTTCCTACAATAAATGAGTCATTATTATCTTTTCAAGGGGGAAAACTCAAGCTCAGGGCAGCAGAGCGAAAATGCTTCGTCACCTCGACCAGAAGATCTGCCGCTGCTGCCAGGCGAAAAGACTCAAGGAGTCGCTCGAGATGTGACCTACCTTTGCCCTTACACCGGTCCTGCGCCTGGGGTCCTCACGGTCACAAATTACAAGCTGCACTTCCGCAGTACGGATCGCGAAACGCTGTACACTTTGGAAGTGCCGCTAGGAGTTGTAAGTTTTTGTTTTCCGGAAATTTTATTTGGTTCAATTTGTTTTTGTTTAAAAAAAATTAGGTCAGCCGGATTGAAAAAGTTGGTGGCGTTTCAAGCAGGGGTGAAAACTCTTATGGAATTGAAGTGTTCTGCAAGGACATGCGGAATCTGCGTTTTGCCCACAAGCAAGAGAACCACTCGAGGCGCAGCGTCTTCGAAAAGCTCCAACTGCGTGCCTTTCCACTGTCCCATAATTTGCCACTGTTTGCATTCGAGTACCAGGAGACATTCCCTGAGGATGGCTGGGCAGTTTACGAACCTGTCTCCGAGTTAAAAAGAATGGTTTGATATTACAAATCACGTGGTTTGTCAAAATCATGAATAATTTATTTTAGGGAGTTCCAAACGATTCGTGGAAAATTTCTCGGGTCAACGAGAACTATGAAATTTGTGATAGCTACCCTCAAATTTGGGCTGTACCTGCTTGTGCCTCTGATGACGATTTGCGAGCTGTAGCAGCGTTTAGGAGCAGGGGCAGGGTGCCTGTCCTTTCATGGATTCATCCCACTTCACAGGTATGAATTAAATTCTTTTATTTGCACACATAAATAATATTTAACAACAATAACATCCAATCATAAATATCAAGAATAAATTCCTAGTTTTTAATATCAACATTTTTACAAATTTTATGAAAATGACTTAATTAAAACAAAATGTTGTATAATTTAGGCTGCCCTTTTACGTTGTGCACAACCTTTGGTCGGAGTTGCCGGACGCAGAAGCAGGGAAGACGAGCGGTACATCCAGCTCATCACAGAAGCCAACGCCCAATCTCACAAACTCTTCATCACAGACGCCAGGCCAAGCGCAAACGCAATTGCCAACAAAGCCAAAGGAGGAGGCTACGAGTCTGAAGACGCTTATCCCAACGCAGAGCTTGTCTTTCTCGACATCCACAACATTCATGTCATGCGCGAGTCCTTGAGAAAGCTGAAGGAACTCTGCTTTCCAACCATTGAGGAAACTAGATGGCTCACTGGTGCGTTTTCAAATCTGCAATACTTACATAAATTACCTACCTTATCAATTTTAGGCCTCGAATCGACCCTTTGGCTGAAACACATTCGATACATTCTTGCGGGGGCGATTCGAATTGTCGACCGGCTGGAGAATCACAAGACCTCCGTTTTGGTGCATTGTTCAGATGGCTGGGACCGAACTGCCCAACTCACAGGTTTGGCTATGATTATGCTGGACCCCTACTATCGAACGATGAGAGGATTTCAGGTTTGTACTTTGAAGCAAATCTTGTGTTTTTATTTTTTTATTTTATATACATTTATTTATTTTCTTAGGTGCTGGTTGAGAAAGAGTGGTTAAGCTTTGGTCACAAATTTGCCCACCGAATTGGTCACGGAAATGAACACCACTCTGATGCGGATCGATCTCCAGTATTCCTCCAATTTGTCGACTGCGTTTGGCAATTGACTCAACAGTTCCCAACAGCATTTGAGTTTAATGAGACTTTCTTGCTGAACATCTTGGACCACCTTTATACATGCCGATTTGGAACTTTCTTGTTCAACACGTAATACTATTTTTCTATCTTTTTTAATCAAATATGATCAACTTTTTATGCGCAGCGACCGTGAGAGATACAAGGAAGAAGTGAAAAAGAAGTCTGTCTCTTTGTGGTCCTTCATGAATGCCAACCTCGATGAGTATCGCAACCCGCTGTTCTGCCGCCTACTCCACGCCAGACATGTGCTTTTACCTGTGGCGAGCATGAGGTAATCAACCATAAAACCACAAGAAAGCCACGTTAAAACTTGGTGATAAAATTTCAGGCACATGAAACTGTGGAAGGGTTACTACTGTCGTTGGAACCCGAGCATGCGAACGCAGGATCCTCTAATTCCACGTTGCAAGGAGCTACTTGCCCTCCGTGCACAACTGCAAGCTCAGGTAATTCAGGGTACCTGTGGTTAAGTAAATGGCTCATGTATTTTGTTTACATATAGGTGGAGCAGTACAAAAGGGACGTGGAAGCAAAGAACAGCAACAGGCCGAACATAGGCAGCCCTCAACGATTGGCATCGCCAATCCACAGTTAAGTGCCGATCTATTACTGAAGCTCTACTGATGGTGGTTTATGGAAACTTTCCTCTTGTAGTTTCTGACAGTCAAACATTCTTTTTAATAATATTGATATAATTTGTTATCTCCTATATATTTTCTATCCAACTATCAAATACGATTGGAACAAATAAATTATTCAGTAATTATTATTTCTACCGACACGACTGACTTCTTATTAAATGAAACATTGTCTACGTCGGCTACTGAGGATCAAGGTTTATTTTCTTACAAATTTTAAATTTGGCAGAATTATTCTGCCAAACATAACAAAAATTAAATAGCTTCGATTATACAAGTACTCGCTGAGATAACAAATGAAAACAAGCATTTTTATACACAAGAAACTTACATGAAACAATATTTTAAAATGATATTCTTGGCAGAGATGGTGATCGTAAACCTAACTTACAAGTATACAATATAAGCACATCTACAGGTTTCTATTTTTTATATTAAGTGTTTTTACACTACACTTGGGTACATTTTGCTTTGCTCTTTTGCATAGGCGAAATACAGATAATACAAGTTTTAAATTAATATTTATCATACAGACAGGCAAATAAGGGCAATGGGGGTGCTGTACAAGAATATTATAGGGGAAATATCTTGTGCTGAGAATACCTTTTCCGTTACATAGAAGTCTTTCGAGTGAAATACAAGCTTTGGATACAAGAGCATCATAATATGTATAGCTGAAAAGCAGTTCTTTTAATCTTTTTTTTTATATCATCAAGTCATTTGGTTCAAAATTTACTTGTCAAGTAAACTCTCACTTGAGTATCAAGAGTTTGTTTGATTTCTATCGAGCCCAAGGCATCCTAAGTCGAAGCGAGCATAGAGAATAATATTTTATAGTCAAGGGAAAGAATTCAAGAAATTTTTGGCTTGCCACTAATATACAAAGAATTGTACTTCTAACATAGAGTGCGGTCAGAAAAGCTCGGAGAAGCTCAGCAAGAGCTGCTCCTCAACTCGGCCAGCTCTGCAAGCAGATTGGCGGCCGGTGTCCTCATGGCGCCGTTTGTGACACTGCCGTTGTTGTTGTTATTATTGTTATTGTTGTTACTGATGGCTCCATTTTTGGCGTGCAAAGCGTACCGCTCCTTAAGCAGATTCAGGGCAGTCACCAATCGCTCATTGGCTGCTTCCACAGCCTCGAGGCGAGCCTAAGCAAAAAATTATCAAGTTCTATTTTGAAAAAAATTCATCAGCGTCTACCTCTTGAGCGTGAACCAGTCTTTGTGACCTGTCAAGGGCACTGGCCCAGTCAGCCTGGGTGCGGTGATCTACATTGTTGGCGGTGGCGTGGGCCAACTGCGACTCTAGCCTTTCAACATAGGCTTGCAACTGGCGTATTTCTCGTTCGTACTGAAATTTCGAGCAAATTTAAAATAAAGATATATTTTAGTTTTCAAGTGCGTACCTGTTCAGGTGTCTTTGGTGGTGCAGGACCAATGCTAGGTGACGGCACAATGTTGATGGCGCCGCGACCATTGCTGAGTCTGTCCTCTGCTGACGAATCGTCAGAAATTTCGTCCGAATGTCTCCTTCTGCCCTTCAACTGAGTCACCGATGGATACTGGGGTTGCACGGCCCGCCAGCCAGAGCTTTGGTGAGGGTTGGTCCTTGGTGCTGGAGGACGAGCAGGCAATCGCGGCCTGGGGCTCGGCGGCGGAGTTGAGTCTTCATCGCTGGAGCTGCAAGAAGGCTCCTGCCGGCGCCTGGAGAGACCGACCTGGTTGCGATGTGGCGGTGTGGGCATGTGGTAAACTGGGTTGTTGAAGGCCAGGGCTGGCTTTGAAGGCGCCGGTCTAGTTCCGGGGTCAACTGGAGATGAGCTCTGGCTGTAGGCAAAGCTCTGGTAGCCCGAGGAGGCCACATTTGACAGCTGGGAGATGCTCAGCTGGCTGCCTTTGTGATCTGCCTCATTCGACGAAGTGTCGTCCGAGATTTCTCTTTTGGCTGGTAGCGGTGATCGATGGCCATTTTCCTGGTGACGAGGAGGCGGAAGATGAGAGTTCCTCGGAAGGGTGGAGGCGCGAGTGGCTATCGGTGACATTTGCTTTATGGACAGGCCATCTGGTTGGCAAGCGATTGTTGGATCATTAAACCTGAAAAAAAATAAAACATTTATTTATAGTCCTTGAAAATGTTTATAAAAATATTACCTGAAGATGTTCCTCTGCAGGGACTGGTAACTATGGGAGGCATTGTCGGTTGAATGTCTGTGGGCTGTGCCGTTTGTCTGGATGTTCGAGGACACCAGTGCCAGTCTTGGGGACATGGGCGCTGGAGAGGAATGCTGGCGCATAATAGGCAGGTGATGGTTCGAAACGCAATTCGACTGGATCGCTGGAGTGACGGCGGCCACTTTCAAGTGGTCCAGTACTTTGGTCAGACGGTCTAGGACTGATGAGCCAGGACCAGTTGTAGAACATTTAGAAAGGCTCTCTGACAACAGGGTTTGCAGAACACTCAGCTGCTTGCCCAGGTCAATGAAGCCATCATATTCAGGAGTGCAGCGGGCACTGGGACTCTAAAAAATTAAATTTTATGAGTGAGCCTTGTTGAAATAAAAAAGGTGTCTTACAGAAATATGCCGGAGGAAGTTCTTCATTGCTGGTGCCTCTCGCTCGACAAAGTCGTTGAGGAACTCCATGAAGTTCTCTTTACCCTGGAATCTGGTAAAGTTTGCCAGAGTTTGCAACGTTTTGGCCACCAAAGTCAGATTTCGAGCAGTCCTCTCATTTGGATATTCTAATATAAGACGTTTTTAAAAAAATGGAATTTTAAATTATTTGGTAAATTACCTTGAGTGATTCCAAAAAGACTGGGTGAGAGAATAGCGGGACACAAGAATCTGAGGAATATTGATGCAGAAATGAGATTATCACTGATGTCCTCACGTCCTGCTTGCATAAGCCTCAGCCTGAATGTGTGGAAAACTTCCCTCAGCTCTCTATACAAATAAAAAATATGAAATAATACAAATTTAATTTAAATTATTAAAATACGTTGGGAAATTCTGGTGCGAAGCGAGGATCTTGCTCCAAGCGAGTTCCACTTTTGACCTGAGATTCTTCTGCTGCTTCAGCAGAGCAGTTTGGCTTCCCACCTTCAGAGGGTCAACCTCGCACTCTTCCTGGCCAATGCTGATGTCGCCGACAAACTGCGCCAAAGTTGAGCGCAAGTATGAGTCACCGACCAGCTTCAAGTAAGACTCCATCGCCTTTGTAGCAAGAGAGTTTCCGCGGAAAGTCAGTCGCTCATCCTCTGCAAAATATGATAATTTAAAATGGGTCCAATTGAAATATTAAATTAAGCGGCTCTTACCAACGCGGTCAATATCAAGCATGACAACGTCAGCCAAGAAATTCTTGGCCAGTCCTTCTTTCTGCATGACATGCACAAGGGCAGTGGCAATGTCTTCTTTGGCCTTGACGCCAACTGCTGGTTCCAGCAGTTCGCAAATGTTCAAGTAGTCATTCTTCAGGAGCTGAAACGGAATTTATATTTGTTACTAAACCACATTCTTATCAAAATATTTAAGGACGACTTACATCCAGGAAGTCCTGATAGTTAGCTATGGGCAGGATGTCAATAGTCTGGAACCTGCACTTGATCCGTAAAGCGGGCGAATCTTTGCTGCTAGTGGTCGAGCCCGATGACGAAATGGGAGGCAGCACGGGGTACCACTTCTCAGTCAAGTAACGCGAGGAGATGTCGTGGACAGGAATTGTGACAGTACCTAAATAGCAAATAAAAATTAAATTTCAAAATAGTGTTGATGGTTTTTCTTATTATTATTATTATTTTTTTTTTAATTTTTGTATCATTAAATTATACCTATTATCATGCCTTTGTCTCGCTTTCTTTTCCTGTCCGCCTCTCTGTAAAGATGAACATTGATCGTGTTTATCGTCGGGAGTCCATTGAAGTCGAACTGCTCGCCCCAGAAACACATTTCGCCCTTCTGCTTGCAGGATGTCCTTGCGTAGAGCGTTCGGTCCAAATATAGCTCGCAGAAATATCTGGAAAAAATTCAATTTAAATAAGTTTATTTAAAATAAACTTAATAGATTATTTTCCTACACCACGGAAGTTAAATGGCACGCGGAATTTTAGTCACCCAGGAAGGGATACTTCCTGCATCGCGTGATAGGAATTCCATAAAAAAGCGAAAACTCACCTCTTTTTGTTTGGGATTCCTTTGGCCTCTAGTATCCAAAACTGCAGCGAGTTTTCGGCCCTGCGCTTTAGTTCCTGGTCGGGTTGCACTGTCCTTCGAAGGCTGAAATCATCACGACAATAAACACCTATTCGACGCGAGATGCACTCGATTCTGTCGTTTTCGAACATTGCGGCGCCCAGTGCAAAAAAAGTATGTAAAAAATTCCGCACGCTCCCGCGACGATAAGATATGAAATTAGTCTGGCCGATTAGACTGCTGAATTAAAATGCGGCAGCAACTTTTGTCTTTGCGGTGGGAATGGATTGTAGAGGGCATGTGGAGTGTGTCGCTGATAATGTCACAATGACACTGAGCAAACAGCACACCAGCGCGCGCCGCGCGGTCACTCACGCACGCAGCGCTCTGTTTGCGGTCTCGGGCCCCCAGTCAAACATAAACATCAGAACGGCTAATGACTGGTGCTAATTAATGTGGCAGACTTTGAAATTACAAGCCGGCCACTGCTCTTTCTTGCCTAAGAGGTCTTTTGGTTGTGAAAATTACACAATGCGCCACACACTTTAAAAGGAGCTTTACTTTTTAGGGTGAACTTTTTTTTCATTCGTTTATAGGAGGATGTTGTTTTATTTTTAGCAGCTTTTTGTGAGATCATCGCGTGGAGCGTGGAAATTTTTCGTGGGAAGAAGAAAATTGAAATTTCCGTGCCGCTTCATTTGAGGGGCGAGCTAGGCGGGCGGCCGGACAAAATTGACTGAATGCGTACCTGTGCACCCATTTGTCCCTCTCCTCCGCGGTTCTGCATGAGAAATACCGAATGCCGCCGTTGCCCTGCGATGGACTTGTGGTCACCTAAAAAAATAATCACAGAAACGTGAGAAAAATGAGGTTGATAAGCTGTTGCACGCAAATTAACTATAACAATTTGACTAGTTAAAAATTTTTTAATAAAAAATATGAAAACAGCGATCAATAAAAAAAAGCTGAAACCTGGCGAAAGAAAAATCTTTTTATTTTCAATTGAAATTTAAAATTTCAGCTCTAATAGTCTGATAAAATATATCTTTTTTTATTACTTTTCTCGCTAGGTTTCAGTAATCGACATGATAATTTCACATAAAAATAAGAGATTACTCTACACAAAATTTCCACACAAAATAATAATGACATAGACAATTCAGGGGTAGGCTAACTATGTTTCATACAAATATTCAATTACAATGATGTCTAGAGGAAAATTATATTTTTTTTTGTAATTTTCAAAAGTAATGAAGTATATAATTAATTTTTGACAATAGTATATGTTTTCTGTTTGAAAAAACTTGAAAAGACAATCATAAAATTTAATTAATTTAAAATGATTTTAAATAATAAGAAGATAAATAAATATTTATAAATTAAAATATTATTACAATTTAGGATTTAAAGTTGTTATTATTAAGATATTTATTAACATATTAAAATACAAAACTTACTTGAAAGCAGTTTTCTCTGCCCAAAACTGATGGGTGCAGCGGTTTGATCTCGACTCCGTCAGCGGCCAGGTCGAGTGTCTGCATCATGTTTTGGCCGCACAGCAGGGATTCGTGCGAGCGCGAGGTTCTCAGCCTCGGAGGCCCGTCCAGTCCGACGCTGCAGACACAAAGGAAAACGACGATTAGTCAACTGCGCCCACTCACATCACCACCACGGAAAAAATAAAATATCTTGTGGTCGGGAGTGAAAAATTTGAGGACACCGACTGGAAGGAAACGAAGCGATTTTGGTGAGCGCGCGTGTTCGAGTGAGCACCGCTGGCTGGAGAACAGGGTCAAGTAACTGGTGGGTGGGCGCGGCCGGTGCGAATTGACGCGGCACCCCACCTGTGTTTGTACGGCAGGTCAGGTAAAAAAAAAACGTGTAATTAAGGCGCCGATAATCAGGTCGCCGACTCCGCCTCGCGAGATTTTCGGCTGATCAGAAAATGTGAAATTAATTTTTAATGACCGCACACAGAGTGGCCGGTCAAGGATGAGAAATCGCCGAATCGATCTGACTTTTGTCACACTCAAAACCGGCATCAGCAACTTTTTTGCATGATGACTGCTGCTGGCGCTGCAGATTATAATCGCAGACTCGAGTGATAAAATTTTACGGTGCAAACTTCATTACTCTGCACATAGGTAGATATTTACTTTATGATTAAAAAGAGGGCTTGTGTCACCGGCCGCTGATTTTAACCCGGTTTCCTTTGCCTCAATTAAAATATTATGAGCATCTGAAATCAGCGAAACGGGGCACGCAAAGCAGATAAGGTCGATTCTTGCGAAAAGAAAAAAAACTCGCGCCACGCACGCAGGAAATCGTATATAAATAAAGAGCACGTTTTTTTATACATACTTATTTTTTATACCAACGCAGTTAATTCACCTCGCAGCTGCAAAGTTTAAAGAGTAATTGCGATTTATTTACGACCTCGCGCACCAATTAGGTAAAATTTGCAGAGGGCACGTACTTGCAATACGGCAGTTCGCGAAAATTTAGCGCTCCATTACGGCAACGCGTGAGCGAAATATTTTTACGCAACTTTTGCGGCCATCTGTTCTCCATGTTTGAAGAAATCCGTCTCTGCTTTCTTTGAGCAAACACGTACTCCAAACATGTCGAGATCGCCAGACTGACGACTAATCTAATCCAAGAGTCAGGTTTTGAAAAGGAAACCCGCGAGACTTTCATATTGCCAAAAAAGAATTGAAATGTCGGTCGGAGATAGCGCTATTGTTTTTCCCGAAAAGAGAGATTTAACCGAAAAAGGTCATTTTTATTATATAAAAAGGCTGTGCATGAAAAGGGATCGGCCGGTTGTTTGAAAAAAGTGCTAAATAGGAGAGGATTAGTGTGGCCATCGGTAATGTACTGTACCTTTCAGGCTCCAAGACACCGCTGCGCTTTCGCTCCAACTTGGTCACACTCTTGGTCCGTTTTAGGGGATTCGAGCGGAACGATCGCTTGGAGAAGAAATTCTGTAAGAGTAAATTAAAAATCGTTAAATGAAAAAATATTTTCCAAAAACAAATTGCGTGGAGTAGATAGAAAAAAAAAATACAATAAAATATTCAGCAGCAAATTAGTGTCAAATGGATGCCTTCAAAAATTATAAAACTTTTTCAAGATTTGTGTATGCTATGTAGATTGAATAAAATATTATTAAAAATTGTAATTTATAAAAAAAAAATAATTTTTAAATTAAATTTTCGTGAATTTACATTTTAGTTAACGAATTTTTTTAAACCGCCATAATTTGTTTGTTTATTATTCGAGTAAACAAAAACGGTACTTACAACAATCCTGGAGGGGGTCAACTCAAGGCCCCTTGAGCCCAGCACAGGGGTGGCCGGAGCGCTGCCCCTGCGCGGGTTGCTGCATGCTTTCTCATAAGAAGTGTCTGAAACAAAAGCAAAAGTCCCCTTTAGTGAAAGAGCTCTCTCATCTTTTTATTGTTATTGTTCAGCCCCCGCGTAACCAAAACACACGTATCGCATTTCACATTGCTTTGCATACGAGCTCTGCGGCGAGCAGGAAAATTGGACCCAACGAACTTTTAACAAGGTGCGTATGTTGGAAGAGGAGTAAAAGCCGTTTGGGCTCGGATCGAATTTGCCGAGGGAAAGAAAAGTGTCACTTTTACTTTTCGACCTTTCATAATTTCCACGCAAGACGAGTTTTTGGTTTCTAATTATAATCGCAAAAATAATGTGTGATTCAAACCAAGGATAATATATTTTTTTTTTGCATTAATTAAAGTGTTTATGTTTTGAGTGACAAACTTTCTCCTCATTAATTGCGCCTCACTTGCGATGTGATTTATCTGAGCAATTTGTTGAGCTCCCAACTCAAAACAAGCTCGACAAGCTGGTTTTCGATGTTGAACCACAGAGAGGAAACGAGCAAACGAAAGTTGGCGATTAAAAACCGACCCGAAATCACAATATAAATCACTTGCCAATTTCTTTCTCTTTTATTGCGGCAGCGGAAGCGATCTGATTTCGCTTGTTGGTGCCGCTGCGGTGATAACAATAATGATTATGATCGCATGCATCGATCGCTGCAGTGCAAGCGGAAAACAAAAATTTTCCTCGAACGTCATGAGAACTACGAGAACTACTTGATGTGACGATTTAATTAACGTCAGCAATTAATCGCACACTCATTTATGTAGAACTGAAAACGGCTACTTCCTATAAAGTTTATTGCGATCGGCAGCTGAGTTATAATTGCTGCAATACAAAACCAGCTGGCCGAAACCACCATTCAATTAATTGTACTGGTGGTATATTGCAGCCAAAAAATGTTTATTGAGCATTTTAGGAAAAACCACTTATATTTAATAAAATCTTAGAATAAAATCATTTGAATTTAATTGTGGAAATAAGATAAGATCAAAACGGTTTTGGTAAAAAAGTTTTTTAAAGAATTTATAGTTTTCAAATTTTTTTGTAAATAAATATTTGAAATCCCCCTCTATAACAAATAATGTCCCCTTACTTTACTGATATATATTTGTATCTAGATGAAGTACGAATTTCTTAAGAATTATATTATTGCGTATTATTGTAAGAGTTTCTGATGCTAATTCAAATGAAATCTTAATTTTAATATAAAATTGGTTCAATTTTAAATTAGGCCAACCTTATTATTGGTCCACATGTTTACTCGAACAGAAACTACTGGTCTGTTGTCTTTTCTCTTTCGCTTCATTGTGTTTTTACGTTTCATTTTACTCTTTCTCTTAATTAGAGACTTTTCGAGCGTGATGTGGAACTGTGGAATTACGACAAAAGAAATCAGGCGTCTAGCGTGTGCGTTTCTGTTTGGCCGTAAATATACATATAATGTATAGTGTTGTATCGTCACGAAAGCTAGAAAAATTATTATACACTTCGCACCCTGGCTCATTCCACACATGGCGCGATCGCCGATTTCCCTCGCACGTGCTATCTTCCTTTCCGGCGCCTCACGTTTATTTCAGAGTGTGCGTTTATCAGCTGCGGCAATAAAAATTATTATGAAGAGCATTTCGACGGTTCTGTCCGCCTATCTCGCGCTCGGCAGCTGTTTTTCGGGGCTATTATTTTCTTCAATATGAAGTGTGCTAAGGGGCTTGATATGAATTGAATCTCATAGATACGACAAAATTTTGCTGCTATTACCTTTTATCCAATGTGGCGGAGAGAAATTTTAAATATTTAAAAAAAAAGACACCGAATGAATATTCCATTGAATGTGAAATTACTTATTAGTTGCACTTTGAAAATAATAATCCATTTATTTTTAACTTTTTTATACACACATTTTCAATTAATTTTGTTATCAATGGCTAAATATTCAGCAAAATTTATTTCTTCTTATGCAAAAAAATAATTTAATATTAAAAATTTACTTTATGTTCTGTTTATAATGTTTATAATTAACTTTTTAATTTCTAAAGATTAGTTACAGTTTTCAAAAGAGAGTTTAATAAAATATTAATTTTTTTTTAAGTTTTGTAACTACAATCTTACTCAGCACATCGGTAAATAAATAAGAAATTCACCTCTGGCAATCTCGCTTTTGTAATGATCCCCTCTCTCTCGTCTGTATATTCGCACCTTTCGTTTTTCAAGAGCGGAAAAATTCCATTCGCCCTGCTGCCAGACGGCGGCAGATGGTTCATTATGTTTGTGGACCAGGCTCAATTTTCATTAGAGCCATGCATCACTCGCTACATTGGGCACGAGTTATAACACAGACCCATCTCACCCTGAGCAGCCGGGCGGCAGCACCTGCCGCCAGGGCCGCAGAAGGATGGCAGCTGGCCAGGTCACGTGTCCCCAAGGGGGTCACTATGTGGCGGCGGCTGCGCTTCAAACAAACAGGTTCTGCGTTGGAGATAAACCACAACACACAGGCATTGATGATGCTCTTCGGAGGTAATTGCAGTTGCTGCGGTCGACAGAGCTTGCAGCAAAGAGAGAGAGAGAGAGAGAGATGCACCTCGGCTGCAGAAAAGGCCCCAGAGCCAAATAATATCACATCCGACAAACAAGAATAAGTGTGACGCCGATATAAAACAGGATTCACATATTTATATATGAAATTTACGAATATTACGAATTCCAAGCCAAACCAGATCTTGGTAATTGAAAATTGGCTGAGAGTTGGCCTTGATTTTTTTAGGCAGATGTTTGATTGCTGATCATGTGGTTATTGTAAATATATTTGATTTTCCTCATTTTAAACATTGCAAGGAGGAAAGAAAACCAGAGAGATAGATGATGGTAGCCGAGTGATTCACCACTTGAAAGACATCATTTTTTGCTTGGTGCGCGCAAAGCCTCACTTTGTAAGCTTATATATGAATATGTGCATAAAAGCGCTTGCAAAACGTGCAGGAGGAGAAAGAGATGTACGGATAAAGCCTGGCGAGATTTTCAAGCAGGTAAAGCGAAATTCTTTTTGAGCCGAATAAAAGCCACCTGTCTGTCAGTAAAAAAAAACATTCAAATTTTATCTTAATTGATCAGCTTCAATCAACCAAGGTTTCGCAACAATATTATACACGCCTTCAAAGGGAAAAGTTAATAAGCCATTGTGAGCTGTTTACAGAGATGAAATGACATCAGAGCCCCTTGGGAAAACAGCTGTTGGCAGTGGTAATATCTTGCGGCTTCTGAAAACAACCCTGTCTCTCTCCTTGGTGCAAAATAAACGCGAAAGAGCATAAATTTCTCCCTTGACGGAGCCTTGCTCACTATTACCCGCAATTGTGGCGTGTAATGTTCTCGCGCTGCTGCTCTCTTGTTTCTTTTTCAAGAGAAGAAAGCAGCCTCGTCGTCTTTCGTTTCCATCTCTCGTTGTTGGCCAGCAGAAAAGTGCCAGTCAGTCAGAGAGTAATTGAGCCAGTCAATATGCTGTGTAATTAGCGTAATTGACATCATACGTCTCTGTTTCTTCTTCTTCGAGCTGCACTTTATGCTCCAATAATTGTCCATGAAAATTGCATGAGCCATCTTTCTTGAATGCGTGTCAGCAAATAAATTCATATTTTACATTGCGCTGTTGGCATTTGATTTTTTACTTTATACTCAAAAGCAGAATGTACACTGACCTAGTATGCGCCAGGTTGGCTTTGAAAATATATAACGCATTCTCTTTTCTACTATAAAGCATCATTCGCGCGTGTAACAGCAAAAAGTCTCTTACGGTATTTGATATTATAGAATACATAGTGGACTTTTCATTGATGCTGCGTTTTTGCTCGTTTGTGCGTTGCTCGTCCAGGCGCGGGTTATTATTATGCAGCTGGCCCAATTATGCGCGAGCGCACAATGGTCACCGTGCTCGAAAGTAACTGTTTCTCATTTTTCACGTCTCCATTTGCATGTGACAACCGTGCTTGAGATTTATAGCCAACGCTTACAACCGTATTGCAAATAATAATGAACCTCAGATGGATTGCAAAAGTCCTGTTATACAAAGTGAATAAATTTTTTGCGCAGGCAACAATTTTATTAATTCCATCGTATTTATATGGAAGCTTTTCATGCAAAATTATTACCTAATAAATGAGTCTGCATACCCCTAACAAAATTACGACCAAATTAAAAACCAGCACAAAGGGGTAATAAATTCCCCCTTTTTTCCAGCAGCAGAGCCTTTATCATCAGGACAGGCAATAAGTTTTGTCATAATTTTCATGCGTCCGCGTGAGATCCGATCTCGGCACCATAACTCCCGACCCAAACGTTAAAGAAGAAAATTCCAACCGAAAAGCTATCTAGAGTTACGCGGCAGCACCAAGAAGAATTATACATGCCTGTGCACGAATAGGCCGTTTGTAACAGGGCATGGAAAATCGCGGCGGCGTTGGAGATTTCAATAAATTATACACAGAGAGCAAGCTCGGCTATCTCGGTGCTGATTAAAATAATTCGGCTCTCCGCACGTATAGAGGACAAAAGAGATTTGATCAGGGTGAAATTGATTAAGTCAGCCCCTTGAGAGATATAAATTATATCGGACCGAATCTTTCCCAGATCTATGAGAGAGAAGATTTTTAAACGCAGCCAGCGACTGACGTCAGTCCGAATCAGAATTCAATCCTCGTGCTGCGTTTATTAATTGAGGGCGACGTGTCCGATCAAAAATCAAAAGAGATGTCACCCGAATTGGTCCGGCACATAAATCAAGCGCAGCGATTCCGCATTGTGAAGTTGGTCGTATTTTTCATTCGACACGCCGTGGACTCTCCTTGAAATTCCTTGTGTGAAATCAAGTGTCCCGATGCGACTTATCACAGCTAGGGCGGAGGAAAATTTTGAACCGGAAATTTGAGACAGAGAACATTACAAACTTTGAAAGACTCTATAGCTATATTGAAAAAAAAAAAAATTAAAAACTACAAATTCATTCTTTGACCAAGCTCTGAATCTTGATACCGCCGGCGTCGTTTATTAATAAATAAAGCCTAACTTGCCGCCAAGGCTAAATGAAAAAGCCAATCCTTTTCCTCCTCCTTCTCTTCGCCACTGCCTGAATGGATGAATTCTTTTTTCTACTTTTTCTTTTTGCACCAGCCGGACCAGCCAGTTTTCCTTCGAGTGCCTTTTTGCACTTGGGACGCAACTCGGAGCGATAATTTTCAGCATCTTCCTGCAGAGCTTCAGTACAACAAAGCAGCAACTTTTCTCTCTTTCGTAAACGTACTCTCACTCACTCGCTATTTTATTATACAATATTGCGACTTTTCTCCCGACATGCGAAGCTCGTGCCGTGTTTTTCACTCGAGGGACACGAAATGAATCACCCGAGGACGGCGTGAATTGTGCTCCTTGGAGAGTATACATGCAAAACTTTTGCAGTCGAGATGCGGAGATTACACCAGCTGAATAGGAGCTAAAGCGAGAGAGGAAAGGAAATCTTATTTCACTCTTCTTATAGAGAAGAGCTTTACCTTAAAAAAATTTATATTTATAAATTTGTGAGTTGCGTTCAAAGGTAGACGAAAATTGATGTCGGAGATTGTAAAATTAATGCAAAAGTGATGTATCATTTTTTTTTTCATGTTGGAAGTTAAATATGCAAAACTTGTTGAGCACTTTCAATTAAAACCAAACTCGGCTTGTTTGAGGTTTTAATTATGTTGTAAAAACATTGTGTAGAGTGCGAGACTTTCCCAAACAATAAAAGTGAAAACACTTTTACATATCCTGCGCCATATGCAAATGAACAGCAAAACGATGGAAAAGCCTGCACCAAATTATTATATAGCTGACTAATTTTTAATTAGCGTGCAATAAAGCGCTCCTTTGTCATGCTAAACCTCTATAATATTTCAAAAGAACTCTCGATCAATCGGGCAAATCTCCAGACCAAAATGTAATTAACTCTGAGAGGTCGTTTGCCCCTAAAAAGCCGTACCACGACTCCATATCAGATGGGGCCGGGCGTCAAAATTCAGCTGGATATCGTGTGTCGCACGTCTGTTGTTGGCCAACCGAAATATTAATAATTATGCAGCTAAAAACTTTCCTCCATGTCTTTATTCAGTATGACGCACTATGTATTTTTATCCGCCGCGTCAAAATGATTGAAATTGGTGCGAATTAATTACGCCTGTCATTCCCACAGAGATCGAGGGGATCAACTAATGCAAACAGGCTGGGCTTAAGTGGCTCGCCATATTCGGCGCTGACCCAGTGGGTCACGATTGCCACACTTTTCGACTCTCAATTGCATGTAATAGACATTCATTCTTTATGAATTCATCGACTGTCTATCTATTCGTGCCCTCGATATTTTTTTCCATTTGCAGAGCGGACGTCGAGTACGAGGCTCTCGGCAGCTGAAAGATAATTTGTCATTCGTAGGCGTGATTTGGCGGAAATGAGCAGACTGCAGGCTGCGAGATTCATTTCTTTTGTAAATATGTATACGCTCGCGAGATGTGAAAAAAACGCGCAGGCATATCGGCTTTCTGATGCCCTGCGTTACGAAACTGCCTTTTGTGCCAACGAGGATAACAGTCGGCTCCGTCTCAAATTGAGCTCCAGATCTCATTGAGAACAAGATGAATGCAGCACCGTTGGGTCCTCGTCTTGTGAATCAATCATTTAACAGTTTGTTAATTTTATAGAATTTAAAAAATGTGCAAAGACGTATTCTATTGTAAAAGTTCTGTCAGGAAGTGATCAGGTAGTTGCATTAATTAATTTATTAAATCATAAAAAAATAATAGAATTTTATACAAAATATAAAGAAGTTAAATAAAATGTGGCAATAAGTTTGTTATGATTTTTTTTTATATTTTTTTTTATATTTGATTATTACATCAGTTAGGAACTTTGAACTATCTAATCGTTTTCTATAGATCATGCATCATCCAGCATTTTTTTTAGCGTTCCAATTAATCAGTCCCTGTCGATCAATTCTCCCATCAAGCTCATGGACCTTCGCAAAATATTCCCTTGCGCCACATTATTATACTCGATTTTCAGGCTGATGAAATTCTTGGAACAAAAATGAATGCTGGCAGGTTGCGTCCGCGCCAGAATCATCATCGGCGAAACAGGAATTTTTCATTGTCGATTTGACAGCGAGCGCAATAACGAGATAGGCTATGGTTTATGTGTTTCGTTAAGGACTCGGTGCGCCACCTTGAAATTGAAATTATCGCCAGTCACACCGGCTCTGACACGCCTAGCCAACATTCGAAAGTGCTCCTGTCACTTCTCTCTCTCTCTGACCATAGAATTACAATACTGCTGTGTTTGGATGTAAAACGCCACGCAACAGCGACACAAAGAAAAATTTGGATTGGTGCTGTATAACCAAATCCAGAGCGGTGACCATGGCAGAAAAGGAAAATGGTTTTCTCATAGGACAGATATGTTCACCACAGATTCAAGGCTGATGAAACCGCACTGAAAATTGATTTTTTTTTATCAAATGAAAGATATCCGGCAAAGATATAAATTAATTAACCACACAGTATATATTAATTTTTTTTTAATTATTATAACTATTGAATGATAAAGCATAAAAAAATATAAAATGTGTTATGAAAATAACAATTCCTTCCAGAATTTGATTAATGAAAAAAATGGGAGTCGCAAGAAATCCCATCTTTGGCCCATTTACCATAAAAAGAGGAATTAGGCCAGCAACCTCTCCTCTCTTTTGTCTTCGGAGCTAATCCGATAATGCACGCGTTGGCCTGAAATGCATCAGCGCGTCCAACTCACGTTGGGCACGCTTATTAATCTTGCTCTCGAGTGCGAGTGAGCGTGTTTTCAGACCTTTCGGTGAATTAACGCGGACGGAACACTTTTTCAAAACATCATCAACACGACCAACTTTATGGACGAGATGAAAAATTATTTTTACTTCTCAACACAATCTTGTTTTGGGTACGTTTTTATGTGTCTCATACACACTATGATTTTCTAGATGTAGCCTTGACGCTCAGAAATATAGCCAATTAAATAATAGCCTCCCTTTTCATAAGGATGAACAGTTATGTCAGAGCGCGCAGAGAGATAATTGCTAATGAATCGACGCTTAGGCGAGGCTCGCGGTCGTAATTTTTAATATTTTCAGGCAGTTGTGTCAGTAGCGAAAGCCACATCAATTTTGCAGAGATTTTACGACCTGCTGAGATTTCAGCCGCGCGTCCAAATAACAATGTCAAGAAAAAAACCACAACCTCCCATTTATAAAAATACCGAAATTTGATCGATCGCCGTGTTTAGTTCATAAATTATTTTGAGGCGCTCAGTGAAATTCTATATAGGCCTTCGCGCAGATCTCGTCTATGGGCACAACTAACATCCTGGTTAGATATTATTTAGAACTCTAGGATATATTAACGCACAGCCCAGCTTTGTGTGTTTAAAAAAAAACGTCTCTCCTCTTTCGATCCCTTCGCCATTTATCAGAAAAGATTTTCATCCGCTTGTTTGTTTTTATTTATCTCGTCTCGTGTTTATCCCGGCGAGGAGACAAAAGAATAAAGAAAATCCCGTCGCTTATGTAAAATGCAAAGCCTGCTCTCGCGAACACGAATTCTTGATGCACACTCGGTCCTTTCGACATAAACGCGACGTGTATCGACCTGTTTTCCATTTTTGGCCAATCGGCGGTTATACAAATTTGCATAGTTTTAATCTGCTCGGCCGCGTTTTCTTTGATCCGTGAGAACTTGCTGCGCGTGTTAAATAATAACAGGGATGTGCGAAATGGAGAGAAAATATTATTTCATGGCGGTGACGTATTTGAGAGCAAAAAGCCACGGGAAAATGAGCGTCTGGGTGCGCTCTTGGTTCTGGTGAACTGCGACCGCGGGGTGTTCAAAAGTGTCAGAGTTTGTCTCTCCAACGGTCTAATAACACACGTGACATCATCGGATGACAAAAGCCGGCGTTTTTTGGTCTCTCCGTTGTTCCTTGTGTTACATGTCTTTTTACGGCGAGCGGCGCCTTTTCTCGCGCCCGCGGATCCGCTTTTTGAACCAGGATATTAATTTGACAGCTTTAATTAGTCAGACGGCGTTTGCCATAATCCGCTGCCCACATATGGTTGATGGTGATATATTCAGTAGACCCTGTTTTAAATTTTAGCCGTCTTCATCCAGACAGAAAATTGCTGCATTTTTTAACAATTAATTTCCCGTTTCGTTTTTTTTTTATCATTTTATATTATATCCTTTAAAATTCATACTGTCAATCAAAGAGCATTAAAAGAAACATCCCGTGCGTGCTAAAATGTGTTTTATTGCCACTTTTATTTTGTCAAAGGACCCTCAAACACTCTTAAAGATATCCAATTTCTTTTCATTGCTCCGCAGAATAAAATCATTGAATGAAAAATTCCAATCGAGTGATTTTGGTCCAAGTAATTGGATCCAAAAATGGTGATTGTTGCTCTTTCACCGCGCACAAACCAAACCAAACAAACCTCCGCTTCATCTTTTGTACAAAATGTAACACACGCAGTTGTGCGTGCTAAAGGCGGGGATTTTGATATGAAGTTCAGGTGTCCTTTTTTCCAAAGGAAAAGCCGCCTAGGAACACAGGCGGAAATTTTCTGTATGTATGCTGATCACATAAGCTGATACGGCGGGACAATTTTTTTCCGAGTGATATGAGACTCATTTTTGTGATCCGGCTCGGAATGCGGCGCATTCAATTGAAAATATGCAACGGAAAGAGAGCTAGAGAGGACGACTTGAAATGAGACAGCCGCATAAAGACGCAGCCTCCATCGCCAAGCAGTATTATTTATAATCCCCTATGAGTGGCCTCTTGTCATTAAAAGAGAGTCTGCTGCTTCTTTATTATTATTATATTGTGTGTAGCAGCGGCAGATGTGAATATGATGAGCTGCCATTACGGCCGAGAGGTCATCATTTTTTCCTCCCTTTGCTATCGCGCCCACCGCATCTCTGACATCGCGTTTACGTGTGTTTGGGACCAGAGGAGAAAAATGTTCGCTCTTGTATCAATAAATAATGCATAAGAGCAGAGAAACATAATAATGATTTTGAATGTCAACCCTTCATTCTTGACGCTGCTCGGCACTTCAAATTTCAAAGTAAAATGTAATGAATGCAGCAGTCGGTTGAAGAGATATTATACTGCTTAGATCTTGAGCAGATATTTGAATGAAAAATTATAAAATGTAAAAACCGTTTCCTGTTGGGTGAATTGAGTTTTTTTGTATAGAATAATTTTCTATGTTTATGATAAGTTTTTTTTTACCACAGTCACAGAGCCAAATATTTTATTTTATTTTTGGAAATTTTTTCCATGAAAGGTTTGAAATTAATTTTTTTAAATGTTGTTAAAAAAACCATTTAAAATAATTAGTATAATTATTTGTCACGGTGTTTATTTTGTAGAAGTCATTTCACTTTAAATTTAACGAAGTTAAAAAAGGTAACACATAAAAATAGTTTTAACTAATTTTCACCCTTTTTATTTCTTGACTCTTGGAATCTTCAGACGAAAAAACTAATTTTACTATTTTTATTTTCTTGTTTTCCTATTCCTGCTCTCAAAAGTCACAGGGCCTCACGATTATTTTTTGTACTGATTTGACGCTCTGATATGAGTCAAGTCCACACTTCTTTTTTGTGGTTCAGCTGCTCTCGCGCCTTTGGTTGCGCATATTAAAAGACAGGTAGCCCAAATTTAAGCCTGGGAAGGAAAAAAAACACTCTGGCCGACGTTTTTGTTGCTGTTGATGGTGCTTGATATAATGGAGCATTACAAAAATAAATTATTGACTTGTTCTCTCGTATACGCATGAAGCAGGCGCGTATAATTTACATCCCGCTGTTTTATAAATTGATTCCCCCGCGATGATGAGGGCGCGGAATTAGACATCTTGCATCACACTTCACAGGGGCGAATTTAAAGCAATTCAAAAATAAAAGAGCGGCACTTCATTTTTCACGCCCCATTGTGTGTATTTTTGACGCGGTGCCGGGGGTGAAATTGTGCCACTGGGCTGCAGAAATGAGAAAACCCCCTTTGCCTTTTGTATGCACGCGCTAGCTGCGTTTGTTATTCGGATGAAAAATGAGGTCGGACAAAAGGTCTGAAGAAGAGACGCATCATTTTCTTCGAGGAAGAGTAAAGTAATTAAAGTGTAATTAGGCGGCCCTTAATGAGCAGAAGGATTGGAAAAATAAGTGATTAATCCGGTGATACCAAGGTGAAACCTGAGAGAAATGTATAACCTCGAAAAAGTGAAAATAAAAGTTCTTGGTCGAGAATTACTCCATTTTTTTATGTCAGTGACACTCCGCGTTTCCGATTCGGGATTTCCTCTGACGATAAACGCAACCGCGCAGACTGAGTCGCAAAAGAAAGTCAAGAGCTATTTTTATACGTCTCGGCTCATTTTTTTTCGTCGCCCATCACGATTTTATGCGCTCAAAGAGACATTACGTCTGCTGCTGATACTCGTCTCTCTGTGCATCTTTATGATTTATTGTTGGCTTGTGCTGCTTGAGATGGAAATAAAAAGGCCATAAAATGTGAGTATCTCACTGAGGATCCGCTTTGAAGCTTTTTATTCACTGCAATAATAATCCGGTGTTTTGTGGGGAAATTGCTGCCAACGATATGCCGGCGAACACTTAAAGGAAAAAGTTTCTGACACACGACGGACCGATTTTTTTATAAATTAAAAAAAAAACTCGGGATTATTAAAAGCCGGGGCACCGCCTCTTTTATTATCCCCTTTATTAACTTCAGGAATATTCTAATTTTGGTCCACTTCGGATAATTTATTGACCGGATTGGTAATGGATACGGTGGTGGACGCGAGAATATAATCCAATCAAGCAGACGTGGACAGAGAAAAATAGCCTCGTCTCCATCAAAGTCACCAATTTCCAGCGGCACCTGCGTGCCCAGAGAACCCACACACCATATTATAATAATGCAGGAACATTATTACGAACAAGCAGTAGAACACGATGGACCGTGTCTTTTAATCAGTCCAAATTAAGACGACTAATGAAGGCGATAAATAAAAACGTTGCATTCGTATTTCTGCCTCGCTTTTTATTTGGAGCCACTTGTGCCGATAATTTACGAGAGAGATGCGCTCAGTGGCCCTTGGCATACGAATAGTCGCGCCATATGATTTCATCCGGGGCACTTCTCAGAATTAATAGACGAGGAAACTCGATAGCCCGTGAGGAGAGAAATAAAAAAGTTTTTTGTGTGAGATGCACCACGGGTCAGGAAAGGTTGTGCGAGAGGCTTATATATTTATGGACTGGGTGGCTAATTATCATAAATGACTGCCGTGTGGCGCACTTAAAATAATAGCCTGTGTACGCGAGGGCGGCTGCTGAATTATACACCCGCGAGTTCAAATGTAAAAAACGGATACGGCAGATTAGGCGGCTGCAAGCTTAGCTAGGGCCGCGCTAGAAACGGCGCCAAGTCCGTGAGTGGTTGTGGATGTGAGCGAGTCGATTCACAGCTTTGGAGGGTTTGTTCCCTCTCGCTGCCGCTTTTTATTTTTCTGATAAGAGGCCGAAAGAAATATATTTTAATGAGAAATCGCTGTCCATCTTGAATTCGAGAATAGGACAAAGCCGGGCGCGCGCTTCTATCAGAAGCTATTTACGATATCAAAAGTTCATATGTCGGCGAAGTAGAGGATAATGTAATGAAGATTTGGAAATGCCATTAGAATGAAGCTTTATCATTTTATTTAATGTGTTTGCTCTCAAGTTTATATATCATTCAAAAGGAAGAGCTCCAAAGAGATGCTGCATTCATTCAAAAATTTCATTGTTGACTGTTGTGCCACTCTGTGTGTTAATTTTGGAGAGTATATTTAATAAAAAGTATAAAATTTAAATTGAAGAATGGCATATTTTTTTAATAAAACGAAAACTTGATTAAAAAATTTGAAGCTAATAAATTAATTAAATAGTAATTTAAGTGTATTAACTTTAAAATTAAAAAGTAAATAATTTAATAATCAATTTAATTATTAGGCATGATGTTCTGCATTTTAATGCAACTATTAAATTGTACCTGCTGGGTTTGATACTCTATGAAATTAATACAAGCAAAATGATATAGGGAACCAAAATTAATTTTCTCACACAGGCATAGATAGTGTACAAATTGCTGCTTTCGACTAATTTCTAAATGCGCAGGTACAAATTATTACTTTCCGATGTTGAACCAATTATCTCTTGCGTTTTTTCTGTCGATTCCCAGGTAAAAACTCAGCACTCCCCTTTTCTTTCGTTGGTCATGGGCAGGGACTGCACGGGTGAGTAATCGGTGTGTAGTTTGAATTGTGTAATCGCGCACAGCCTTTTCAGTTGAGTGCTGCGGAGCAATAAAAATAAAAAGTTTCCCTGACCAGGCTCATTATAAATTATACGACTCGCAGCAACGTACCCGCCAGAGAGAGACTGACAGTCAGCAGTGCAGGTAAAGGAGCAAATAATAAAAAGCCTGCAGGTCTAAATAAGCTCCGAATTTTCATTCCCGGGCACGAATTTCTTTGAGCATCAATACACGAGAGACCAACCAACCGTCCAATTTTTTTTCATAATAGAATTCCATAATGCGTGTTGCCTGTGCTGTCAACCTAGCTCGCTCTGAAATGCTGGTTGGCAGGTATTGTACCCTGTTGCCTCACCCTGGAATCACTCAGGTGCGCGCCTAAAAGGGAAGGAAACCATTTCTCATTTTTTTCCTCCTCACGCCATCGCAGCACCGCTGTTTGGATAGCGTTTGATTGTCAAGTCAGCCGTGACAATGAGGCAAGCAGCGAAGGGAAAAATTGAAAAAAAAGAGAATAAACGGTCTTTTGGGGACGAAAATAAACAGAAAGGCGAGTCCCGCTGGGTGGAAACTGCCCCCGTGCAACATTGAAACATAACTTTTAACAACATGTTTTGGGACAATATGGAGACTTCAACGCTGGCTTGAATTATTGATTTTAACCAGACAATGAGTTCAGAGGCGTCCGCTGCCGTTTCTTTCTTGTGTAATTCCGGCGCGGGATAATGGCAAATGCTCATCTATCTTGGTGCGGAGAGAATGAGATTTTCTTTCGGATTTGACAGGGCAGTGTCAAAAAAGTATATTTAAGTTTAAATTTGCATATACAAATATTTTTTATTCATTGTTTAGAATCAAAAACCTTGTATACAGTTATCTGCCAGTTGAATGACCAATTTGCAAATATATGGAAATTGTTAATTATTCTGGGTTTAAATATTACGCTTGGATTAAGCGCTTTTCATAATAGTCATGTTTTAATGTTATTTATGATGATAGCAAAAATAATAATAATAATAGTGACTGAATAAATAAAATTTATCTTCTAGCAGTCGCATTGATTGTAACGGTCATCTAAATAAGTAAAAATAATAATTAAAGTGCAACTTTAGCTATTAAAAAAATAGATGAATTGCAGAATACAAAAATGACAAATAAACAGAGAATTATTAAAAATTTAAAAAAAAAATAAAAAGAATAATGAAAGTTAAATAAAGATAAAAAACAAATTATGATTAAATTTATCTTGTTTTAAATTATAAAAAAATATTATTATTATTATACTTGATTAATTTTAGTTTGTTTGTTAAACCTTAATGCACATTCAGTGACATTGTAGTTTTATCACTTCCCTCAGTTCCTTTTTTTCCAAAAGTAATAACAAAGAGCACAATAAAACTTTTCACTTCGTGTGTGTTTTGACTTTGTGACCCAAACACGGCGGCTATTAAGCCCCGCTGGCCAACCGTTTTGTGTGTCCCAAACGCATGTTTCTCTGCAAGAGGCCAAGCTTGTGTTTGTCCATAAAAAAGGAAGTCTGCCGGTCGGTCCGCGCGGAGCCACCCAGGCCATTTTTCATGCTTCGGCCAAGTCTTGACTGTTGCGGTGTCAAAATCTTTCTCTATAGTGTATGGACAATTTATTTGTTTTGTTCAAACAGCCTCTCTTGATTTCCGAGAGAAGCTGCTGAGTCACTGCATTTTTGACATCTGCAGCCCAGCACACGTTGGCGCGCTTTGTCCGCTCATTTATAATATTGGTCATACTTGAATGGCTCTTAATTCTTTCACATTTAATATACACAACCAGCAGACGCGGCCGATTAATTGTAACGCAGCGGCCATGAAATTGTTTTTTTGAATAGTCTGCATCATGCAATTCAATAAATCATGTTTTACCACTATTCATTTTCCGTGCACTGACAACTTCAATATTTATAATTTTTTCGGCCGTTTCAGTCTTCGCTAAATTTCCCACAGTCCTAATATATTATGTATTTCCAGTCGATTAATCAACTTTCTTCTGCTCTCCAAAAGCGCACAATCAGCACTTAATTTGCATACAAGCAATCGGCACCACACAGATGTTTTTGAAAGCAGTCAAGGATGACAAATTCACTCTGCAGCGTGCCGCGTATGAAATGGAAAGTTTGGCCGAAAACTGTCATCTCTCCGAAAAGGCGGTCGGCACGACTCGCCGCGAGACCAACCACTTATCAAAATAGATTGTTTTGAGCAAATATACCAGACGCGACGTGCGGTGGAGGTAAATTTACACGCACGCAGCAGCTTTTCTCTTCGGTTTGGCAATATATACAGTGTGTTTTACCGCGTGACACGGGTATGCAGCCATGCATCTCCTCACTAATGATTTCGCTGCTGCCTTCGAGACGTGTTACTGAAAAAAAAATTGGTTTCAAAGAGTTGAACCTATATGCACGTCAGCTTTCTCCCCCAGCTATATCTTTTTGAGTGATGGTGAGAAAAAATGTTTAATCTCACTTCTCGCGTTAATAAGGCAAAGGCAAATGGGAGAGAGAAAAAGTTAGGAGGCATAGGAAAAATTGAAATCAGTCACTCGGGGCTATTTAGAAATAATTGAAGTGGATTCACGCAACTCTGAATTGGAATGCAATAAAAATTAGAGGTAAAACAATTTTTAAATTATAAATTTGCAATTTTATTATATAATTGGAGGCTTGTTAAAATGAAAAGATTAAACAAAATTTTTCCAAACATAACAGTTTTTTAAAATTTTTATTTAATTTTCTCATTATAAATTTATTGTTATTTAAATATTTATGACCCTCTTCTTTTAAATATATAATTTAAAGTTACTTTGCCAAAATTAATATTTAATGTGATACAAAAACATTCATTAGTTATATCTTTTGTATTGTAAGATAAATGAAGTGGGATATTTTGTTTCTTTGATTGATTCATGAAAATAAAATTATTAAAAAATACAATAGAACAAAGATTGTATCTACTTTAAAATATGACATGAAAAAAGGGCGCGAGAGCAAAAGCCTTTTGGTTTATTTTTCCATGTAGTACTCTTTCGAGGCTCAGGGTCTCCACACGGCACACAGCGAGATGGAGGAGTTGTGTGTTTTTATGATAATAGCCGGTAGCAATCGGAGTGATGGAAAAAAGCTACCTGGCATGAATGCCCTCGTCGCTTGCAGCATCAGAAGCAGCAGCACTCGAATAATAATCAAAAGACTTCTCAGCAGCACAACAGAAAACAAATACACAAAAAAAGTATCAGAAAAGTAGCACGCGCTGCACCAAAATTGGTTCTCGTGAGTGTTTGCATGTTGAATATTATTTACAGCGTGGGCTTGCATGTAATTAATTGCCCCTTTCGGAGGCGTTCAATTTCTCACTAATCGCTCACGGGGTTGAGGAAACGAACGCTGGGAATTCATTTTTGAGAAAACCCTTTTTTTAGAAAACGACCATTATTCACGCCTTTTAGAGGCTGTTATTGATTTTTTCAATATATGTGCCCCGCTTTTTATGCGCAAAACCACATTCAAGGGCGTATAGGTTTCCTGTTGAGTGAAAGAAAATGAACAAGTGTTCAAGAGCACAGAGCAAATATTGGACAAAGAGCGGATTATATGGGATTGTTTGAGAAGGCGACTCCTAACTCTCTGGGAATATTTTTGTTTGCATCTTTGACATCCACTTCCTCTCGTGCAGGGCTTTTGTTGAGCTGCATGGGCGAAGGCAGAACGCCGCGCATTTCAGCGAACACAATGCGGAGAGATTGTGTTCCACAGGGCACAGATATATAAATTTCTATTTATCGCCCCTCGAACCGAAAGGCCCTATTTGGAGGAATTTTCGTGTCCATGAGAACGACCGCGATTATTCGCCAAGCGGTTCGCGTTTCGAAGGAACATTTTTACTACACTTTTACAACATAACGCGCGCGGAGAGCTGTCGTGTTATGGTTGCGTTCGCCGAATTATTTTTGGTGTTCGAGAGACCTCAACAGGTTTTACAATTTGTTTCGGCCGTGAAAAAACTAAAGGAACGGTTTCTGGTGAAAATGCAATAATTTGTTTTGAATGAGATTTCCAAAGTTTGTGGAAAATATTGTATTGACACATTTGCGGTTGCAAGTGCCAGGAAATAATATGAGAGCTGTCCTTTTGAACAGTTTTCTTTTCTGGAATTGTTCCAGTGGAAATGTCAAATGATCTGTGCCAGCTGGCACGCACTTGTTTAGCGAAAAGAAATTCCACTGCAAAACTATAAACACGGCGAAGTAAAAGTGTAATGCGTAGGAAGAAAAGAGAGCTCAAGTTTAAAGGTTTCTTTTTCCTCTAAAGATTTTTATTTAATCGTAAATGAATCGAATAAAAAATAATAAATAAGGTTCTGAAAGAGTTAGTTTGTAATGTTGTTGCATTTAAATAATTTAATAAAAAAAAAATTATAATTTTATCATCGCGCGGCAATTAATTTAATCTATTCAAATATATTTGAAAAAGATAATCATTTTGTTTCTCACTTGGGGGCTTTTAAGCAACATCTTAATAAAAATTGTCCGCCAGCAGCCGTTCAGAGTTCATTGCATCACAATAATCAATCATCAAGTGGTGCGGAGAAAAAAAAACGACCAGACACATGCAGGTGCATGCGGACATTTTTTTCTTCTATAAAGCTTTGGATTATTGCCACGGAATTTCTGTTGGACGGTGGCTAGCACAAAACACGTGTTTTGCCATCTCGTCCGAATTCAATCAAGATGGATCTCTCACGCGGCTGATCGATTAGTTGGAATAAAATTGGTGGCGAGAGACACCGCAGGAAAACGTGGCCAACTATTATAGCACCTGACATGCAGGGACGCACCGAAACTTGGCGAATATTATTCCACCGTCGTGCCTTTCTTAACGCACATATATACACGGGCCGGTTGTATAAAACGTAATTGACCATCGGAGGAGAGGAGCGCGGGCTAAATTATCATTTCAGCCCGTGGCAACAATGGGGCAACAACCTATACTATGGGAGAGCGGAGCTTCTTCTTCTCTCGCGCACTCGCCTCGACCGACTCTCTCATTATTCCGGCAGCACTCTTCTTATTTTTATCTCCGAGCAGAAGCCGTTGCTGGTCCATCGAGCATAATAACAAGCCCATCTCGAGATGCTACTCCTTTTCCAAAGAGTGCTGTTTTCACACGTGTTGGAACTTGCCAAGTGCGAAAATTGCCATTATGCGGCAACTTTTTCAAAAGTGAGAGTGCGTTATATAAGTGTGCATTATTTAAAACGATGATAAGGAAGAATCGGTTTTGTTTTCGAAAGTGCGTCACAAGAGTCGTTAATCGGCCAGGTTAATTTATGCCAGTGGTGAGTGTAATTAAACGAGCGAAACTAGCCAGTGGGAGTCATTAAATTACAAATTTATTACTCCGCCAAAAGCAATTATCAAGACATCGAAAGAGTGTGTCTATTGGCAAATTACTAAATTTTATTTATACTTTCTTATTCTTTATCTGAAATTAATTTTTTATAAAATTATTCCTTTCTAAGCACTTTCCGGAACATAAAATTTGAACTTTTTATCACATTGATCACTTATAATGCATAGACCCTGCGATGCACTTCTTAATATTCTGCAGGGGTGAAAAGTCGCTGCTGTCATTTCGTCGATCCCTGAGAGTAATAAGGCTGAAAGCAGCGCGCCCAAACCCTTCAGACTTTTACACTGCGCGCGACTATATATCGAGAGGAGAGGAAACAGGGGTGCCTATATACGCTGGTAATAATCCTCACGGGGCACAAATATGATGGATGACTGAGCACCAGAAAAAGCTGTAAATGTCAAAAGTTTTGCGTCTCGAGTGTGCGTGCGTTTGAGGAGAGAAGAAACAAAGAGAGCGTCGTCGGATTGCTCAACTTTTTGCATTCGCCGCACGGCCGAATGTCAATATTTTATTTGGCGGCCGGCGATATTAACCTTCGGGGATGGAAAAGCGGCAGAAACTCAATAAGAGGCACTGCAGGGAATATTGAGCAGCAGTTGGGGCTGATTTGGGAGATGGCGTGGAGAGTTTTGTGTGTTGCTCTTAAGTTGATTTGTATTGACCAGATGCACGCATTCTTCCCCAAGCTCTATCTGCGGAAAGGAAAAAGAAGTCCTGTGCTGCAGTCGCTCTTTTGACGGATCTGCAGCAACGGCAAAGTGGCCAAATTGCGTTACAATCGAATTCCGAGTCTGCAAATTGAACCCCGTAGGATGGATTATCCGCCTATTTGGGTCTTTATATTAAATTCCCTTCCAAGTGGCAAAAGTTATTTGTAAGCTAATGGAAAAAGGACGAAACGTCATTCCATCAAAAGCTTTTTTCCGCAGTGCAATAATTCAGCTAAAAGAAATCCCGAAATGTGTCTAAAACCAAATTATTTTTCAAACCCCCTTTTCTTCGCACAATTTACTCTGCTTGATGAAAACAGATTTGCCTGACCTAAATTTCTCCTCAACACACGACCCTTGCACAATTTTTCCGTCTCATTTCCCTGCTCTTTCTCCCAAAACAAACTTTTGTCCAGCCCGAACTTTCCCATGCCCAATCGCCTGAATAATGTATGTCTTTCGGCGCAAACGTTTCATTCCCAGCCAGTTTCTCCGAATGATTATTGCCTGCAAATTGATACAAAGGGCCGCGACGGCCGTAAACAGGGCCATTCGTCCCTTCGATCGCTTTATTACCGTCGTCGCACGGCAAACAAGCAAGGTACACACACCAGAGCAGGGTTTATACTTTCGGCAGCAGCATGTAATTTTATCTCGCCCTCGCACTCCGCACGTGCGCCTCCCCCGATAAACGACACGCACGCATCAGCCCTCTCGGCGCCCTTTGGTATAAAATTTTACTCCAGCCTATAAATTAAGAAGCATATAATATAAAGACAAAGTGCGCAGCCGACGTGCAGTATGAATTTTTCTTTTTATACTTCGCAAGCAACGACCGGACTAGAAGGACTCATTTGGTAAAACCGTACGCGGAATAAGTAAATAGGCGTTAATGGCCCAAAGTCAGGCAACACTCCATGCATTTAAACGATGACTCATTTGCCGGCGGCGGCGGCACCAACCTGCTTTTCATCGGGGTGCTCCTCCCCGAGACCGTAATATTTGCCAGCACCTGCCGTTTCGCCCCCTCTTTGTGATAACCCACAGCAGCCAAAACGTATAAATTTCCCATGATGAAAGAGTGGCAAGAAGAATTTATGGCTCGGCTGAAATTGCAGGTGAGCGACTGCCGAACGAAAAATGCTGCGTTGGCTTTTTTGAGAGGACAAATTGGAATGTGTGAGCGAATTTTTTTCCTTCCAAGAATTTGAGCCCCGAAAATCTGGAATCTGTCAGTCATTCGTCACGGAATTTTATATTCGCTCTTAAATTTCTTCTGAATGACCAGTCGTGCCCAATCAATTTTCATTAGAAATTTCGCAAAATATTCGCCGATTAATGTTTGTGGGCAGAGATCCTGCTGCAAACGATCTTCGTTATAATAAAATTTGTTAATGATCTGTTAGTTAAGAAAAGGGCCAAGCCTGCGATCACGTCGGACTCAAAATTCTTTTCCTCGGCATGAGTCATTATTGTATATTATCCTCGCCGGCAATCGCACTCATCTCGGGAGAGGCGAAAGCAAAACGTAGGGACTCTCGACGCGAAGAGTGTGTAATAATAAATAAGTGGAGTGTTCGCGGAGAGCAGCGTGCGAGCGAGTACCGTTGTCTCAGCTGGAAAATACCATCGAGCGAGCGATCTGTTCGGAAATAAATGAATGGCGAGTGACCCATGGCGCGTTGATGGCTTTTGATTCGGGGCAGTGATAAAACCACGGCGGCCAACTTTGACCCAATGAGTGCCGATTTATGTTCCACATCTGTACCATCCAGGGGGCAAAAAGGAGATTATTAAGTTCTGCTTGAGCTTAATGGATTTAACACAAAAGTCGTTTAAAAAATTGTACCCTCTGAAGACATTGTTAAAAGTTTTAATTATTATTATTTTAAATCTGAAAGTTTTACTTCATCTTGTTTGGTAAAATAAATTATTAACATTGGCCTTACATATCAAAAGATTGTAGTAGCAGCATATATAATTTACCTCTTCATTGCTTAATATAGTAATTCAGGGGAATGACGATTTCAATAGAAACTATAGCCAGAAAGAATTCAAGTTCATTGATAAATTGTATATAATGTAATGAACTTTGACACTAATTTATAATATCTTGTAAAGATTGCTTACTAAAAATATTATCGATTTCAAATGGCAACGTAATTGACAAAAAAATAACAAAATAAATATAATATTTTAAGAAAGTTTTTTTAATGAACAAGTATAAAAATATTTATTTATGTAAAATGATTATTTCAATTAAATCATTAAATAAAATATAATTAACAATTTGATTTTCATAAAAATATATGCAGAAATTCTTTAATCATTTACACGGCCCTGTCTTTCAATTCTGTTCAATACGTTCGTTCTGCTGCTGGCAATAGATTGACCGTCAAACGGCATTATAGAAAGAGGGACTCTCTCGCTCTGTATTAATAATGCATTAGAGTGTGTGTGCAATAAGTGTGTGCGTATATATTGTACATTCACCAATGCACGCGTTTAAAGTTAGGTGCGACTGTGGGAAAATCACCCACACACGCCAAAATCGCATTAAGGGCGACCTGGTCGCTCTCTTGAAAAACGACGCGCGATTTCTCCTCCATTAATATAAAACGTGGACCTTTCAAGATGCTTTGCAACTGATAAATAATGCATACGAACTTGGGTTAGTCACACGGGGGATCGATATTATACGGCTGAGAGTGCAAATCAGACAAGCAGCTGCACGAATATTTACTTTTTGATACGAAAGAGAGGTAATGCAATGAAAACCTTCAAATCTCACCCAGACATGAGGCAAATTTTCACTTTATCTCGACCGGGAAAATATTACAGACTGAATCAGAATTATAATTTCGCGGGCTTGTCTATTAGACCATAAAAAAGGGATTTTTATGTTATCGGTTATTTTATGCAAGTTCATGCTCTTTTGTCGCACTGTACGAGCTGTGGGAGGGAGGCATATAAATAAAATGCACATATGTAAGTAGCAAAGGAACGGGCGAGACGGGGAATGAGGTCTTTGGATTATCTCTTGCTGCTGTGGGTTCACGACGCGGTGCGGATTGAGTAATGCTTTGTTAACATGTTTTGTCATGACTTTGGAGCGAGCGAGCATTGAAATCTCTTGCAAAAACGATTGTTCTTGGAACCAGTTTTGAAAAGAATGCTAAAAGTCAAAACGGGGCATTTTGCTCTACTAAAAAGAAGTTTTTGTCAAATTCTAACGCTAAAACTATAATTAATTTTAAATATAATGTACTTTTGCATTTTATTTCTTATCAATTCAAGATAGAGCTTGGTATACAGATAAAAATTTTAGTTTAGATTAAAATTCAAAATCTAATTTTAGCCTTATTTTCATTTAAAAACTGCAGCTCAATTTACCATTTATAATTTGGCATTATTTCTTTATTTTAAATTTAATCGAACATAATGGTAAGGGGAAATGCAAATTGGTCCTACCAGAATTAAAATCCTCGTCGTCCAAGCTGCGTCGAGGTGGTTTCGAGTCGGACAACACGATTTTGGCCGGCGGCGTTTTCAACTTGTAGCCGGGCAAGACGTAGCGAATCGGCCGGCGACACGCAGGACTTCGGGGACTGATGGGTGGCGGAGTTTCCAGGGGCACGTAGAAGGTGGACCGGCTGTGGTTGGGCGACAAAGTGTCCGAGCCCGAGTAGCTCCGGTCCAGCATGCTTTTGCAATGCGTCTCCAGCCCAGCCTTGAAAAGCCTTTCACTCGGCGAACGGGCGTGCAGTTTGAAGTCCATAAGTCCTAATTCAGTGCGTTTCCGGTGACATTTTTATCCGCGATGCCGGATCCAAAGACGGACTTTTGGCGGGCACACCTTAATAACGAACCGGCTCGGGAGCCACGACCTCACTCAAAGAGCGCGAGAGCCACAATGAGAGGCAGAGAGAGCGGCAGGCGAGCCCGCAGTGGTCCAGCCGTCGGGGAGGGGTGCGCGGCGCACTCGCTGCTGCTGCCGCGCTGGATTATCGTAATGGGCTCTGCGAGTGAGTTAACTCGTGGAATAATAATAACGAGCTGGTGTGTCTGCTCTTTTCGCCAGCAAGGGTCCTTGAATTTACATTCTACTTTTTGCATTGGGTGTCTTTTGTTTTGATTGATAATTTTTTTTGTTTAAAAGTTTGTGGTTTATGATTGGATAAGCCAGCAGTTCTGGAACGAAACATTTCCTTATTCCAATTTATTTGCTTCACGTTCAAGGATAAAAGTTTGCATAATATTTATCTACGGTGTTAAATTTTAACTCTATTTAAACTGCAGTTAAGTTAAAACAAAGAAAAAAGTTAGGATAAATTAAACTTATAATTTTTTTATTTCCTAAATATATTTTTTATCTAAGAAAAGCATGAAAATATGATTTATGTTTTGTATGCTTCAACATTGCTTTTAACACATGTTTTTATAATAAATGAAGATATATTTTAATCCATATTCCTTTTTACAGCACAATAAAAATGAAATGTTACAAAGGATCTTTTTCTTTCATATTTTTACTAATTACAAAATCCCGTGGTGCCATCATTAAGCTAAGAGCTGAGTGAGATGAAAAATTGCCGCCTTAATTAAACAAAACATTATTTATCTCCTACCACAATTAACTTCTTATTTGCTCTCCTTTCAGAAAAAGGCTTTCTCTCAGATTTGCACTAGCATTATTTATTCTTTAAAAAGAGACAACCTGACTTAGTGAGCGTCATTAGTCTGCATTAGTATTAATTTGAGCCGAAAACCGCCAGGTCTCTTTTATATAGAAATTTATCTACGGCAAGCTTTAATTGGCTCGAAAGTTGTGCAATTTGCAACTTGGTATATATGGGAACCGCTGAGCGTGTAAACTTTTGCTGGGAATTTTTTCGGATTACGAGACGAGTTGCTCCAGAGCCGACGAGAGGCCTTTATTGCTTTGCTCAATGGAGAGTAATTTATTTTCGCACATATACACAAGTGTGTAGTGTGGTGTAGTGAGCGGCATAAAAGTCTTGACGGTTTACGGCTGACAAACTGAGCGCGCCATCTCACGTCAAACGTCGGAATCATATGGAGACTTTCTCGGGAGGGAATGAAATTGCTTTTGATTAAAATCTCTTTCTCAACTTGTTCACTTGCATATTGAAGTCGATCAGAATCTGAAAGTGATTTGTTTCAGCAGCTTTTGTTGCCATCATTGCCATCAAACGTAAATTTTATTTCAATGGTCGGATTTAATAATCACCAATAATTACTGGTGTGGATTTAAAACAGAGAGATATCAAAATATTGCTCCCAACACTCTCTGTTAAAAGGCGTGCGCTTTGAAATAAATAAAAATGATCTCCGTTTCGATAAGCATCTGAATAATGGCATTGTGAGATACTCTCGGAGCGTTTATATACTTTCAGCACGAGGGACCAACCCAATGTTTGTTCTCTGCAGCTCAGATAATATAATAAGCGCGTTCAAAAGCTATAATAGCTGTCTATAGCAATTATAATTACGCGCGTTCGACTCTCCGAAAACAACGATAATTCATAACCAAGTCAAAAAGGCGAAAGAGATCGTTGAGAGGTCAAGTTTTGAAAGACGGTGATTGGGCGTATGCGATTGTTTCACAGTCGGATTTTATAGGCTTTCGCGTTTGAAGGTTCGGAAAAATTCAATTGAGAGGTGAAATGCGATTTTTTGTACATACCGTCTGATGAGTACACTTGCAACTTGAGCAGTTCGGGATTTGCGAACGCTCGGGGCAGCGAAACTGACTTCTTGTGTGATAACTCACCTGAAAAATTAAGAAATAAATTATCAGTACTTCAATAGCTAAAATTTTATTGAAATTTTTCATTAAAGTAGAGATTGCCTTGTGGTACACCAATAAACTTAATACCAATTAAAAGCTAGAAAGTTCAAAAAAGAAAAGGTTCGTAGAGTGATGAGGCACAAATAATTATTAATAATCAGTAATAGAAAAAAAGTGTAAATAAATGTGTTAAAAAAATATATATAGTATTGTTAACAATTTTTAAATATTTTAATTAGATAATATTGAGTGTTTTTAATATTTAATATTTAAGAAATAAATATATTTTACTTTTTTTTATTATTTAATAAACTTGTGTAAATGTGTCTACCATCATTAATTTTAGTAAGAATTAATTTATTTTTCCTATTATATAAAATTGTATAAAAAATTTGGCTGTGTTTCGGAAATCAAAGTAGAAACAAATAGATAATGTGAATTTCACAGTAATTAAGAACTGTTGTTGTTACTGTATTGAATTGCGGAGGATAAAATTTTTAAATTATTAACTTAATGGCATATTATAGATGCTATTTAATTCATTCTGAAACACTCATAATTGCAGGAAATCATACCACATAAATTTCATTCAGAAGCTAAGCCATGGGCATTCAAATAAAATGCACGCTCATTCAAAGAATTTTTGAGGCAAAAGTAAAAAAAAAAAACTATTTTTTACGCGTGTGCTTTCCAAGGTATAAATTCTTTTGCTAATTGCCCGACCTTTCCGACCTCTGCACGCGGTTTCCTTTCAGGTGCAGCATTTTGCGGTCGGACCACACGCACGCGATGAGCACGAAAATGCAGGTAATAATGAAATGATAAGCTGTTGTCATGCACTGTAATTCGGATATCCGTGCACCTGCAATAGTTCTCAAAAAGTCCTTGCTATTTTCTTACAAATGCTTCCATTATTTTTTATTATATAATTTTTTAACTGCGTCTTGTCAATTTAAATATTTATATCATATTTTGTTTTCAGACTGCATTTTTTTAAAGAGTCGTCCTTGAGTGTTTTTTGAACATGACTAAAAAACTATTTATTTGCTTCATCTCTCTGCATGCTTTTTTACTGAAAACAGCGGGGACACCGAGTAAAACAATACTCGTTCTTGGTCGGCTGCTATCGAAGCCGCGACTGCAAATAATATTACATGTGCACCGTATTATGACAAGTGGTGGAGCGATGGCGAAATACTTTCTGCTTTTGCCTTGACGACGGGCTCACTCAAACATAAACCTCGTGACAAACCTGTCAACCAGCATTTCTGCTGCCATTCCCCAAATTTTATCGCAAATTCCCTAGAAATTATTTTCCCTGCAAAATAATTTGCAGTGATTATACATTTATTTATGTTTTCAAGCCAAGGTTGAATTAAATTTAACATATATTGAATGGCCGCTAATGAAAATATAAATGATTTGGTGAAAAACCTATATTAACACATAAACTTTATTATAACATTGACGTAATCTTCTATTTCAAAATGAATCAGAGCGAAATCGAGTTTGCAGAACGTGTTTGTCACCGCGCGAGAGGAAGTTCGCTCGCAAAAATTAACATCTGAAACTTTAATGCCTTGAGTCGTAAAAGCCAGTCCTGCGTGTAAAATTTATAATTTCCTGCGTCGGACAAGACGAGTTTCGTATATTATATCAGCAAGGCCGAGACCTTTTTGGCGCAGTGGCGCCAAGGAAAGTGCACGTGAAAAAATTGAAGCACTTTTCAAAATCGAGTTTCAAGTACATCAGCAAGGCTCACCGTTTTCGTCCGGACTCTGCACGCGAACGCAAAATTGAAAGCTGCGCCTGATCATCGATTGTCTCCTTGGCTTGGCCGGCTGGTAGTAGTAATGGGCCAGGATGATTTCACTAAACGCAGCGACACAGTAATGGTCCATTACGTTTCGGGATAGTAATAAAGCGTGGTGCAGGATTGTCGCGTTTTGAAGCAGAATTAGGGCAGGAGATTCCGATTCTAATGAACTGGGAGTAGGACATAATGAGGACTAATATTGGCTATGATATAATTTCATCATTCTGTTAATTTTTCAAGTATATTAATTATTTAGGAACGAGTAGAATATAAACTGCAATAAAATTGATACAAAAATGGGAGAAAAAAAGGGCGAATTTCCAATTCTGCTTCAAAAGTGAAAATCTGAGCACCTGTCTTTGTCGGCCCCTTGCAAATCGTGGCGGTTCCTGAGCTGCACTGTCTCCATTTTGGCGTCTCCGTGGCGAATTCGGGACGCAAATATGTCAAATTGAAACGCGAAACCGAAACCGGCGTGGAAAACAAACGAGAAGGGAGCGCTTTGCGCACACTGAGAGCGGCCTGAGAATTACTGGTGGTCGGCGGCAGGCACCTGAATAATAATAACCAACATGACGAGAGGTGACGTTAACGCGGCGTTTTTCTTTCCCAACGCTGATATTGAATAGCCTTGTGACACAAACGGCACTCATTCAAAAAGAGTCACCTTTGAGAACTAATATAACTGGCCCTGCAGCTCATCGCGTCTTCTGCCCAGCGAGCCCCACTTTCGCAATTCTCGCCTCTTTTGCAATATATAAATTAACGCCTGGCTAAATTGTTTTCAGACCGTGTTATCGTTATCGAATAGTTCACCAAGTGGAATTCCACCCCGGCACGCACCTTGTCACGAACATTTGGAATTCTTCCGCGTCTGGCCGCCGAGGGAAGAGGTGGAATTTTCATTCGATTGAGCAACCGGCTATTAACCCCCACTTAGGATCGACCACGCTTTTAGTGAGGGTTGTGTGCGATAGTGTATAATTATTTCCATAGTGCCTATGATATACTAAAATGAATCGTGATAATGCACATTTAATAACATTGACTGGTTAGAAGACCACAATATAATGGAAATAATTCAAAATTAAAAATACATATTTCAAAAAATTTTCATTTGATATGAATAACTTATTCAGAAATTGAAGGGCTAAATGAATGCAGCTTTGTAAATTTAGAATCACAAATAATCACATAAATGAATTATTCTATCAATTTCAATTAAGTTGCCTTGTGTTCCCAAAATGTATCACACATTCTCTAATTCTTCAAACTTAATGCATTAATCAGAAAATAGAAAAGCCAACGTTGTAGTATTAATTATAATAAATTCTTTATCTGTGTTGATGACTGGTGCTCAATATTTTATATAATGATATCTTAATTAGATTTAATAAAACGTAAACTTTTGATTTGATTTCAAATTTAAAAATAATTTAGATAAGATTTGAATAAAAAATGTAATAAATATTAAATAAGATAAAATTTAACAAAAAAATTCATGCAGAGTAAATAATAATAAATAATATAATAATAATTATAATTATATAGACCTTGCCAGTAAAATTGCAAAACCTTCCTGGGCCTTTCTATGGCAAAATTTGTGTTTTAGTGATAGAAACAAAAACTTTGCCAACTGCGGCAGATGGGGTATTTTTGACCTCCGATGCTTTAGCAATATCCTTGATAATTGTGGTGTTTTGTCCAACAATTCCCATTTTTAAATAATTTTTTTTTAAATTGAATGTAAATAATGTATTGTAACAGTAAAAAACAATAAAAATAATTTTTTTGTTAAATAAAGTTTTCATCATAAACGACACCGTCAGCATTGAATAAGTTCCTTGACTCCCTTCTCGGAAAGAACAAAAACAACCTGTGCACATATATATGCATGCAAGAAAAATAATCAATTTGCCCGCGCCGCCGACTGGTTTTGTTCGGTTTTGTTATGTGCTTTTGCTTGCATATGCGCGTCTCACCCTGTGAGTCTAATTGTAAGCTAAAAAAAGAGGCGAGCAATCGCCCATCGGCGGCTACCGCGCTCGTAAATAATTGCCACGGGGTCACCCAGCAGCAGCATCTCGGTGCGCGATTCGAGGGTATAAAAATGCGAACCTGCCCCACTGCATTGTCTGTTGCCAGAGAAGTTTATTTAAAATAATGATATTATATTATATGCACGTTGGCGCGCCGATGATTTAATGGCCTGGCTCATGCAATAACCACATTCCAGCGCCGCGCACTCCACACATTAAATAATGAGAGTTTGGTGTGTGGATGCTGTGTGCCCCGCTCGAAATTAATGCAAACTCTCTGGAGATAGCGCCGGAGAGTTTTAAATGGCGTCACAGTTCGCACGCTCGCTGCCAAATTGAAAGCGAACCTAATTATGCAATTATACTTCAAAATCATGCGGTGTTTCTTTATACCTCATTACTCATAATAGGTATCAGATTTATGCACAATTATTTCATGCACAAATATAATATTTTTTTAATTCCGGTTTTGTTTTCGAAACTCAAGATCGAACCAAATTTCATATCAATTATTCAACGCATAAAATACGACAATACGTGTGCAAAAATAATTAATTTTAAATCAAGAGATTTTTATTACTAGGCAATACAAATCACTTATTTAATTATTGAATTTTGTGTGCATTATATCATTCGTTGTCAATCCAGGATAACGTAATTTTGACAGAAAGTATAAAAATTATTAATAAATTATGAATAAACAATTCTAAATAATGTATATTATATAAAATAATTTAAAAATATTTTTAAATTATAAATAATTATTTATTCAATTTTTTTTATAGCAAAGTAAATTAGTTTTCATTGTTTTAACATATGTTGAACAAACAAAACAACAATAGAATTGTTAATAAAAATTATAAATTTGGATAAAAAATTAAATTAAAAACAAACCAACACCCAACGGGAAGTAAGTGTGACGCAATGTGTTTAATCAGTGAGAGCCATTAAAGATGCTCTAAAAACAACAGAGAGCTCTTCTTTTCACCACCACTAAAAGCGTTAATAAATTAAAAGGAGAGAGGTGAACTGCTACTCTTTCAAATGCCCTCTGATTGCGAGTGTCTGCGATCTTACATTAGTCCAGGAAAAAAATTAATTAACGAGCAGAGTGAGATCGAGCGAGATTTTTTATTAAGAACGATCACGCGTGGATGTTATTATGTTCGCTGACGCATGTTTTTTGTTTTGTTTGTGTGCAACCGACATTTGGAAAGTTGGTTGATTCTGCAAGCTGAATCATCGTCAAATTCAGAGAATTTTTAGTATAGCAAAAGATTCATCCGTTCGGATTGAAAAACAACTTAATAAAAAATTGTTTAATGCGTTTCTCAAAGCAAAAAGATTCCAGACGGAGGTATGTCGATAACATGTGACATGTGTTTCCGAACACACAATTCTGCTTCCTCTCTTGGGCGCATCCGTTTCCATTGAGATAAAAACACAGAACGAATAATAAAAAATAAAAAAAATAAAAAAAACCTGGAACTTAACATACAAGTAATTAATGCAAAATGAGCTAAGAGGAAGCAGCCGTAAAGCTGTCAATGTTGCATCTTAATGAGCTGCATCGGATGCAGTTTTAAATAATGATTGGCTTCAGAATGGAGTGACGTGAGGGTATGAATTTATTAAATATTTATGTATTCCATAGAACTTTAGCAAGATTGTACTAAAATTTCAATGGCTTTTATTTAAACTGACAAAGATTAATTCTAGATCATCTTAAAATGGAACTTGTCATGACACATTGAAATTTAAAGAAAACAATTCTGTTTATTTAAGTATCGCCGAAATTGGAAGAAATAGGAGTGGAGAACGTGTTATTCATACCACGCATGACGTCAACAGCTCATTGGTATTGTTCTCAAGTTGCAAAAACAATGTACCGTGACATTGCCGAGAGCACGCCTCTCTTTGAGAACTTTGTTCAAACTTATTCCGGTCCCTCCCTTTTTATTAATTTAATTATTATTTTTTATTTTTCATTTATTAAATTCAACTTTAAATCCAGTTTGAAAAGAGCAGCAAACGAGGAAAAAATTAGAATAATTTTTATTTCGAAAAATATAAAATACTGAAGGGTGACAATATAAAAAGGGGTTGAATGCTAGATTAGTTTATACCTCATTACCTAGATCTTCATTTAAGAATTTTGTATATTTTTGTTATAATTATTGAAAACCCAGTTTGGGTAATTCCAGTGCAAAATAAAATCCAAAAAATTTAGTCGAATGCAGGAAACGACGTCTGATTTTGAAAATTCCTAGGTGTTTTATTTTTTATTATACCACATCCACCATGGTTTTTTGTCTAGTTTTTATGAATAATATCCTACGAGATAAAAAAAATACCAATTAGCATTAAAAGTTTCAAATTTTAGTTAAAACAAAATTATTTTAAATTCCTGAGTAAAAATAAAAAGCTCTAGTAGATAAATTCGATGATTAGTTTTTTTTTGGCACCAAAAATTTATTTAACATGTTACTGGCTGCTCTCGTTTTTAATTTCTAGCTGTAATAGAGACAAGGTAAAAAAATAATAATAATTTTTTTTAAATATGTATATCTAGTAAACATAAAAAAATCACGTTGAAATATGATGTATAATATTCTATCACGTTCTATTAGAAATTATAACTTCTACGTTGATGAAAATGTCGTTTGACACAACCAGAATGGGAAATTTGTTCTTCAAATGGATCAAAGCAGTAGGCGAACAAGTTATCAAGACGAGTGGAGAGGAGAGTGATTAAAAAGAGGTGAAAATTTTGTACTAACGCTGCTGCGGACTGAGGAATGCGTTTTCTTGCCCTTTGGCTTCCTTGCTGTCCTCCTTGCTGGGCTCCGGCTGCGTCCACATGGCGGAGCCGATGGTGTGTCTCTGCGCGGCGTCTCTCTTCTTCAGGGTCTTGAATCGGCGCCTCAAGAAACTGGGAGCTGCGGAAAGCGACGACGCACGAGAGCACATTTGAGGAGGCGTTCGGGACAAAAAGCACGTGTGGGCTCTGCAGTGACGCCAGACGCAGCAGCTCGGCCCAATTTAGTGCCCGAAAACGGATTTCCATCACAAAAGCTGCGAGCCCCAATTAACCGTCGGCTCAAGTCAAAATCCTCCCACAATGCTAATAACGTGCTGAGGCTTGATGAGCCCAGCCGAGCATTAATCTTTGCGTTTGCTTGTTTTATTTGTTTGAGCCGAGCACGCTGGGAAAAAAAGTGGAGGACGCGCCGTTTAAAATTCTACACGAGCACACGTGGGCTGCCTAATTCACTTCTTGCTTGTTCTGGTGTCTGTTTTATTTATCTTATTGACACGGGACATGTTTGATAATGGCCTAATGGCTACTCCGAAACAAAGACTTATGCATTTGGATGGGAGAAAAATAGGTCCAGAGAGCGCCAAGATCATTGTACTTTGATAAAATAGCAAAGTTAAAATTTATATAACAGTTAGTTTTAAACCGGTGAATCAACGAGGATAAAAAAATTAATTCTTTGGGATCTAGAAATTTCTTAACTTAGTGAAGGATTTTAATTAATCTCTTCAGAAAAAGCCACTCCATTTTTTTTTCTTAATTAAGATTTATCCTTCAGTACAAAACAAATGCTTTCCCAAGCGGAAATGTACCCAGAAGTCGCCCCATTTAAAGTTCAATTTAAAACAGCTCAGCAAAAAATTTGTCTCGAGAAGCACAAGCGAGTTTGCTCTCTCAAAAGTCACCACCAGAGCGCGAAAAAACTCGAGCCGGGGGCGATATTGCTGCTGCTGTAATCCCAGCTAAAGTGGAGTTTGATTGGATGTGCCGATAAACAAGCAAGAAGTGAACATCAGCGCGCAAAACCGAGATTGGATTGGGCAAAGAGAGCGTAATTCTCGCGAGGATTGAAGCGCGCAGGGTGTCTGGCTGCGCTGACGTCACCGGGTCAATTTGCAGAAACTCACAGAGTTCCTCGTCGTTCAGCTCGACGCCCGCGATTGTGGCCAATATTGAAGACTCGTCGTCCGACTGGTTGTGCACCTCGCAGTCGCCCACTTTTGTGATGCGAAATTTTGGCACCGTCGTTGGAACCTTTGAGCGGCGTCGGAGAATCGAGCACCATGGTCGGCATCGTGACGGGAGACGCGAGTCCTCCGACATCTCTTGATGAAAATAAAAATTTGGTTACGCTGTCCCTAAAAATATTTCTCTTCAAATGAGCAGTGCAAAATATTTCATACAGTTTTTAAAAAAGTAGCAAAATCTTAATAATTTTATTTTTCTCTATCTAATGTGTCCCATTGGCTGACAGGAAAGATTTTTTTTCAAAATATTTTTAAACAAGATGTTGCAAGTTAAATTTATAGTTGAATATAAACTAAAAAAAAAATTAAATGTTATTAATCTGCCACTCCATTACTCCCCATTACTCAGTATAATAGAGGTAGGTGAGCCTTAATTGACACATTTTGCCCAGTTTTGTCAATTAAATCGATAGGGCTTTGAATTTCAAAAAATTGACATTTAAATAATACATAATATATTCAATGCAAAATAGAACAATTGAAAAAAAATAGATAAATCTTATATTATATTATAATAATTTAATTACCCTAATTTTTTTTTGCATTTGCATGTATGTCGTGTGTTATTATTAAATTTATGAATTCATATTATCAACAAAGGAACAAGAGTGAAAGGTTCTAATTGTAAGTCTCCTTAATTTTTTCTTGTAATTCATTTTTATAGATTAAGGGGAGACGCGGAATATCAACAGTAACAGTAATTAACCACATCGTGTGGTAGTAAGTGGCGTATCCATTATCAACAGATAACAACAAAAGTGTGTTTGGTAAAATGTAAGTTGATTTTTAGATTCATAATATGCAAATGAAATCGTCATAAAAGCAAATCACTTTAATAAAGGACACACACAGATTTTAAAAAATTAAAAAATACAAAATCGCTCATTTGAAGTAAAAATATTGTGGACAGCGGAAAATTGAGTAATAAAGAAAATCCGTGGACACACCTCGCTGCTGGTCGACGGACGCACTTCCGAAAATCCAAATTGAGGAATCGAGCCGTCGGTCGTAACTCACGCCGAAGACAAACGCACTAAAAAGAGACGAAAGACCAACTGGCGCTGCATTTGGCGAGCAGCTCCAAAAACGCCGGTGGAGGCGAGTGGTGCTCAGCCCGACTGATGGTGATGAGGAGGAGGAGAAGGAGGAACTCGGGCCGGCAAAACAAAGGAAGGAAGTCTTGACACGACGTCGGGCCCACGCCTATGTGCACAATGTGGACGAGATGGTGCCCTCGTCGACTCACGTGTTGCAAATGATGCGAGAACGCAATTACACTGATAAAGACGATGATGATCGGCGCTCGGAGAAGAAAAAAATCGTTTGCTCGGCGGACGGAGGGAGGGCGAAGACATTTGCATACAGAGCGATGATGACTGCGTTTGATTCGTTTGTTCTTGATAGTGCGCGAGGAAAGTATGCAGTGTCTGACAAAGAAACAATAAAACACACGCGCGTCCTTTTTATTTGAATAATGTGCTGGTCGACGATGAGAGAAACATGACTAACCAGTGCACATGCGTCAAGCAGCAATTCGTAAATTTCCCTAATTGCGAAGTTCCTCTCACGCTAAAACAGTAATTCTCTACATTGATAGATATTTTTCTTTTTACAATTTACTCTTTGCATTATTGCGTATCAACAAATTTTTAAGAGTAATAAAAAATGGTATTAAATTAGTATAATGTTTGTTATAAATATTATTTGCAACTGTAAGGTACAGTAAAAACAAATTTTTTTCATATTATAATAATTACAATTACAGATCAAGGCACACTGTGTAGGTTGTTATGCATTGGTAAATCTGATAGTATTACATTATGCAGGAATCTATCTATATTAATTAATATATATTCGAAACTTTTATTGAGCTGTATTATTTAAACGCTGTAAAATAAATTTTTAAAATAAAACTTATTCATAATATTACTTTTAATGATTGCTAAAATTTTAATATATAAAATACAAAATTAAAAATAATGAAAAGTTCTTATAAATTTATAAATATTTGTGTTGATAATGGTTAATTTTTATTTTGTAATTAATAAAATTATTGCGTATTATCTTAATCACAACTGGCTGTAATTACGCCGTCGTGGGAACGGCGACCAGCTCTCTCCCAAGCCATTTTCTGCCATTTCCATTGTTTGCAGTGCAATTTTGATTCAGAAAAACGATACAAAAGCAGAGAGGAAATGGAAATAACGCCAACTCTGTACGCTTTTTACCCGACGGAGATGGAAAACCAACACAAAAAGAGAGAAAAAAGCAGACGAGTATTTCTTTTGCTTTCAACAATATTATACGCGTATGTTGAAGCTACAGTGATTGCGTAAATTTATATATTACAGTTGCCATTGTGTCAATATAACAGAGCGTCGCGTGTAATCTTTTCCTTTCTCCACCACTCCACACACAGATGCTATCATTCCTCATCTCTATGTTTTCAAGTGGCCGTTGTTTAATCTGCGTTATTCGGCGCCGAAATTGTAATTGCTGTCATCGCGCTTGTCAACGGGATTTGGTTGGTTGCACATATTTTTTTCTTTATCAAAAGCAACAAATGTCGCAATCGCCATATTAAAAACTGTCTTGACTCAACCGCTCGAGTGACCCGCAAGGAAACCGCAAGATTATCAGCCGGAGAGTGCCCGGCAAAAAAGCTGCTGATTTCACCAACATTTTCAAAGTTGGTTGCAGAATATCAAGCGAGTTTTTGCGTCTTGATTTTTACTTCCAGCACAAGAAGTTCCGTTAAATGCGAGTGGTTTTCGATCAAGTGAGACAAAAATGAGAGAAATTCGATCTCGGGACCAAAAAACGGTGCTCATGCGAGCTCTAATTTTTGTTTTGGTTGCATTTTTTTCATGTCTATATTATTCTATTCTTTCTTGTCTTGAATTTTACGAAATTTGAATCTGAGCTTCCGAGAAAGGTGTCGAGCGAGTCATTGCCCCATTATTTCCATTTTGAGTCGGGTGACGCCGAATCGACTGCGTGCTAATCGCAAATGAGCCAAATACGGCTCAACCAAAGCCGCTTCCTATTTCGCATCCGAGCACGTTTCAACCCGGACCGCATACAAAAGCAGACTCATAATCAAGCCGCATTGTTCGTCGACGAAAGAGAGGCTGTGATGGGTTTTGAGTTATACGCGCAGCGCTGACAGGACATACACTGCCGGCCACGAAATCCGATTAATTCGCTCTTTCTTCAGGCGCCGCTTTCATCTCTTGCCAATCTATTTTTCATCCTCCTTTTAGTTTGATAGGTTTCATGTCTATTTCGGTCTTGCCATTTTTGGCATCAGAGGATATATTGGCTCTAGAAGGACACAGATTTAGCGATTAGGCGCATTAAGAGATATTTATAGCAAGGCGAATATTAGATAAGGATATGAATAATAAATCTAAATTAATATTTAAATTAAAAAAAGGAAATTCATAAAGGAAAGTAATTTTCATAAAGGTTGATACTAATAAAATCTAACATTGCCAAAATTTATTCTATAAAAATTTTATTTAACAGCTTGTGTAAAGAACTATAATAAGATAATACTAATTTTTAGTAATTGCCGAAAAATCTAAATAAAAACAATAATTATGAAAATTAAATAAATTTTTTAAATTTTTAAGATGTATTTTACACAAACAATAAAAAAATATCATGTTACTGCTGTATCTTTTACTTTCGATAAGTTTAAATTTAGAGCCTCTTGTGATTAAAAAAAATTATATATATCCGGACTGAAAAACTAATGCATATGTTATAAAATTGAAATATTTACTTTCGTGCTAGAAAAATATTTTATTACATTATTCTATTTTCTTTATTTCATTGCAAAACATGTCTCGTAAAACGTAACACACAAATCGCGTATTCTCTGTGCGAAGCAGTGCGCCACTGCGAGTTTCGTCGTAATAGAGGTCGCTTCGAATCAGCACGCAGACTTCTTGTCGGTTGGGTATGCAACCTGCGCCGCAGACGTGTCGAGCAGTTTGCAGAGCCACTTTCCGTCTCGTCGGAGGAAAGTGCTCGCGGCAGCAGAAAAGGTGGCGCAAGATATAAAATTACTCGGCGCGCACATTTTCGCAGGAGCACGCGTGTTTCTCTTTATGTAAGGCGACGGCGAAGAAATTCGAGATGAGAGTCAAGATTCGTCCTCTCGTTTTATCCGCAGTGGAAAATACACACAAAAAAGAAAAAGACACAATCATGTAACAGACTTAACAGAGGCAGCACGTAGGCTGTGCAATCAAGAGGGCAGTGCTTGTCTTTGATCCCGGATCGCGTGCTTTCATTTGCAATGATATTCTATTCAGGAAATTAGAAAATGCACATTGCGCAACTTAAAATTTTTAACCTATCTGACAAAATAAAGCAAATTGTTGTAGAGCAGGGTTTATTTTATTCGAAGCTCATATATGAATGAAGTAGTTTGTATGAAATTAAATTGTTTCTCAATTAGAAAAACCTTAATTAGATTTTTTTTTGTACTTTTCTTATAAACTAGATTAGTTTAAAAAAATAAATTAAAATTTAAAACAGTTCAAAAACATATCCAGGTAATAATTAAATTAAATTCTCACTCCACGAATCTAATCAATCATTTTTTTCTTCCCTGTCAATTTAAAATGGTACTCACCTGCAGGAGATGCGACGTACATGTAGCCCTCTTCCCTGAGCGATGTGCAGTCAGCAACGCTGCTGTCCTCGTCCTCGTCGCCCTCAGGGATGACACCTTCCTCCTCTTCGAGCAGCGGGGGTGGCGGACAAGGGTCGTAACCCCAACGCTGTCTGAACGCCTTCGCGCCGCCGTCGAGTCGCACCCTCGGCAGGTCCACGAACAACGAGTCGCCGATCTGCGGGTCAAAGGGCAAGGGTCAGCTGTGAGTGCTTGGAATTAGCTGGGGGCAGTGAGAAGGCCAAAGAGCATGACACAGGTCAACGAAGCTACAATTAACTGGCACATATGGAAGTTTGACATAATTTTTTAGCAATTCATTTAAACTTAGTTAAAAATAAAACAAAAATTAATCAATTTAAACAAATGTTTTTTCAATTCCTTTTAGTTTTTTAACTTTATTATTTGTTTATTTATAAGTATATATATGAAACTATATCATTTTAATTTAATTTCATTTAGATTTTAGACAACCTTTACATAATGCAATAGAATGAAAATACTATAAAAAAAATAATTTATTTTTTATTATAAACAAAAATAAATAGATGGTTTTGCCATTTACTAATAAATATAATATTATACGTTGATTCAAAAAAATTATTCAGTGGAGTTAGTGTTTTGTCAGTTTGAGGTGAACTAAATTATAATTTAATAAAATTTTAATCTAGAAAAATTCCAGAGAAATCTATGAAAATCCATAACGTAAAAATGAAATATTATCAAGATAAAAAAAAATCACAATGTTTGGACAAAACATCTCATGAGATTCATGCAACGATTTGAATTTCCAACAACATTTACTTCATCCTTCCTAGAAACCAAAAATTAAGAGTAAAGCTAATTGTAAGCGGAAAAATTATCAAATTTATTCATATTTGTTACCCTTCTGGATACAAGTTGAATAAATTTTTCAGTACAAAGGAATTAAACGTAATAATAATAATAATAATAATATTTTGTGAACCAAAATTATTTAAAAATTGTAACTTCTTACACACGTGAATAAAATAAATAAATTGCATGCATTCATAAAATAAAAATAAAACAGAATGAAACGGATTGAAACATAGAAAGTTTTTATGCAGAGGGAAGGAGCAAGCAAGTGCTCCATGGTAAGTGTACATTGGCAATCCGCGCAGTCTGTCTTGTATGATCTCATCGCGCGGCAAGCAAGAAATAAAAGAGTACGAAGGCTTTATGCGAAGCCAGGAGCGACAAACAAACCGCAGGGCAATTTTTAAGGCTTCAGCCGAGACGGTTGGCGCGCGATTCACCAAACTTGCTGGGATTTTTCTTTTCCGAATGGTGCACAGAAGGGTAACTCGAGCCGGCCGGGGCTTGTTTTGCGCGAAAGGCATTCATGCGGAAAACAATCGCAGTCGGTAAAGTTGCTGCTCAAGGACGAGGGATTTATTTTTATTACAATTCCCAGTGCATTACCAGCGTCAAAAGTCACTTTCATATAAAATCCGACCGAGATTTAAATCAGCCGGATAATAAAATAAACATGCAATTGCCTTGAGATTTCCCAAGATTGTTTAAAAATTGTAAAAAAATTATTTGATTGATTGCTTATAAATGGTTAAATAAAGTAAATAGCAATTATATACTTCCTGTTTGATAATAATGACGTAATTGTAAAGATGAGGATGAATGGCTGGCATCAAACATAATTTTTTCCTGCCCACAAACATCACATTTGAATGGAGTCGCGGTATTAATTCAGCACAAATAACGTCTTCGTATAAAAGGCATAAATTTCAATTGCCTGTCGTCATTTGTCTCGCCTCCGTACATAATAAAAACAATTAACCAGCCGTGTATCTAGCGTGATGCAGCACCATTAGTCAAGCAAAGGAGCCAGCAGCGTAGATAAAAAATTATCATATTACAAGAATGGCACATGGGCTCAAAACAATTGTCTGCTGCGAGCGGCTGTAAATTCACGAGGATGTAACTCGCGACGAGATGAAACAATGCAGGAGATGCAAAGGATTAAAAAAACGACGAGATACGCGCGGCTATCTAATCTAGCAGATACATTTATAAGTGTAAGCAAAGACCACACAAAGTGCAAACGCATGCAGTTAATACAACGCCAAAGGCCGTGAAAAATGCAGCCAGAGAAAGACACAAAGAGAGAGAGAAAGAATACCTTGAAATGAGGAAAGCGGGGCCGTGTCGGAGTCCCAGGAAATATCTGTGACAGAACGACAGATCCGCAGTTAATTAGTTGGTTAATTACAAGGGTTTGTGTTGTATTTGGGTGCGGAGATTTTTTTCCACAACCGAATTTGATTAGTCATATAATAATTATTGCAACTATCATTTATCAGGCGGTGTTTTCGTACCTAAAATGTGCAACGTAAGAGTTGTTAGTTTAACATTAACCTTGATTCCATGCGAATTTTCGGGTTTTTTTCCTGATTTATTTTGAGTGCATCACCAAAAATAAGTGTTTTGATCTCATTATTTTTTTTGTTAAGAAATTCCAGAATTGATAATGCATAATTTAAAAAAAATATTCAAGCATTAAAAAGTAGTTAGAAGTTAGAATTTAATTAGTTCTACTTGATGAGAAGTTCCTCAATTCATTTTAAAGTATTTTAATTTATTAATCAGGAGTTAATTAATTAAAATGTTATTGCTAAAAGGTGCCAATTATTAATTAATTAATTTTACAATTCACAAAATAGAAATTCATTAGTCTCGTTTGAGAAGTACCAAGCATAAATTTTAATTTATTTATAATTACACCTTTGGCACATTTCTTACTTGAATTTTTTGCAAGAACCTGCTTTGGCAACTCGCAAAGCAGCAATAAATAATCCACAACCATTGCTTGTGCAAACTCATGTAGCGAGAGTGAGAATAAAAACACAGAAACTAGACGGAGAGAAATGTGGTGCTCGGGCGAGCTGCATTAATTTATTATTAAGGCGGTGATTATAAGTGAGCGCGCAATTCACCAAGAAGAAGTGTAATTAATTAAACCGCCTTGCAATAGCAACTAATTGTAAGATGAGCGGACCTGACGTAACTCTGCAATGTGAAGAATTGTACATAAAACAATAATTGTTGTTGCACACCCATCTTTGTTCCAACGTCCAACAGATGCGGTGGGAATTAAAGCAGAAGAGATTCCGAGTAAAATTGTATAAATTTTTCTGTTGTATCCTTCCTTTTACGGACAAGTTTCAACTTGCAGCATGCTCAAATGCACACTCTGGGTGCTCTCGGTCGATGAACCGTCGGCATGTTGAAACACACGGCGCATTAGAGGTGCTAATTATCAATAAACACGAACCGCTGCAATCAACTAATCGGAAGAGCATCGTCTAATAATTCAAACCGGCCGAGACTGTGTTTAATTGAGTTGATCGATTGAAATTAACTCCTGGTTATGAAACCGGGTGATGCGGTACTTACAGCCATCTCCTCGCTTCTGTACGCCGTAAAGGTCTGCTCATCTTGCAAGAGGACGCAGAAAAAGGGCTCCCAGGATACCAGACTGACACCTCGGTCATTCTTCACGTTTCCCGCTGCCCGATGTCCGATTTGAGGATCTTTATCTGAAACAGAAATAACAAAAGTTGCAATTCATTGTTTAAAAAAAAGTTCTTATCAGGGAACATTTGCTTGAAAAATGATTTTTTTAAATAAATATAAAATAATATTCAGGAATCTTTTAAAATTCAAAATATATTTTTTAGACAGTAAAACTTGTAATTGATAAAAAAAATTCAAACAATTTGCTGCAATATTTCGAAAAGTTCCAAAGTTTTGTTGCAGGAAGGGATAGAAATTTCATTATAAATTTATTTTTTGATGATTAAATTTATTGTTTGAAAATTTATCACATTTGAAACTCCACTGGATAATTTTCTATAATACTTTTTTTTGTTCTGACTCATTGCAGTGACGCGCTTCAATTTCTTACTCAATTATTCTGACAAGAGTTCAGCGTTCATTAAACAAACAGCTTTTTGCATTCAGGGACTCGAGTCACGAACGCATAATATTATGTCTTTCGCCAGCCGAAAAATGAAACTCAAGTCGAGCGGGACCAAATATCGAATTTCGCATTTTTTCCCCGTGCATCCTGTATCCGATTTCGCTCGCGCCAGGCACGATAAGTTCTCAATTAATCTGATACGCGTCGACCGACACGATTAAAACGCGAGACTTACTTGAATTACTCTCTCACTTAAAAAAATAAAATAAAAAAGCGACTTTTGCCTGATTAGCAGTGCGTGAAGGTTGCCATCGCTCGATTTCGGCCTCAAAAATGAACTCGTTGGAGCGTTTGCTGTGACTCACAGAGTTGAAAATAATGAATTCTACTGTGTCGCAAAAGTGAGCGTGGATTTGACTAGGGCCTGTCTCTAACAGTACACATTTTATTTGTCGCTACTCGGACCAAACTAGAGCACGCTTTGAATGCTATTTGCTTATTTCGCGCGTGGCCCACATTGAAAAATGGCTTCGCAGAAAAAAAAGCAGCAGCCGGTGATGCGAGCGCGTGGCTTTTTCTCCAGGGCAAAATTTAGCGAGATGGTCAGCAGATGCGAGCGTATGGTGAAGGTTTGGGCCAAAATAATTGAAGGGAGTGCACATAATGAAATAGAAATGATGGCATAATTTCAAATAATTTGTAATTCACTAGAAGTGGTGGTAAATAATTAAAATGGTCTCTAGATTTAACAAATAATGAAAGTTAACTTCACTTCAGATTATTTTAATACCCAAAATTTAAATAAAAATATTTTGAAAGATTTTTTTAAATATAAAATGTTATTTTGTTGTGAAATTAAGCATTAAAAATAAAAAAAAATGATAAATACAGCAAATAATTACCAAAAACAAAACTTTTAAATAAGTATAAAAAGTTTTATTTTATAAAACTTGTAACTTGTAGAAATTATTATTATTTTAATAATTAAGATTTTTAATTTAGTATGCTAATTTATAGTATATTTTTACACAAATCAAGTCTTTATTTCAATTTGAGCATCATTTTGTATTACAATTATGCTCTTTGTATTTTTATTTATTCATTTTTTTTAATTAGAGGAACAATTTGTTCCTTTGGCGATTGACACACATCATGAGGCCTCACTCAAATAATAGAATGGGAATCTCCTTAGGTCACAACAGCGATTTCCTCCGTAGCAATTTCCGAGCCCAGACAAAAGAAAATTGATCCTCCATGCAAGCAACTGCAACTCTCTCTTATGATCAATTAATTTTTGAATTCGCGGTTTGATCGGCACGCGGTGAGCAAAATGAAGACGTCTCTCTTTGGCTCAGCGGTGCGAGCAAAAGCAATTTGTTCTTCTAGAGAGAGTCCAATTTCGGCATCTGCAGTGTCATTTAATTTCGCGAGTGCTGGCTACGCATCTTTCGAGTGATTCGTCCCTGGCCACCAATTTTCTCGGGTCCATTGTGACGTCACTCGATGGCCTTTTGACCCGTGCGCGCCAACGTCTTCCTTGTCTGCGGAGAGCCCATCTCTCCGTAAGTCACATCACAAGAGCAAAATGCCACCTACCAGTTTGCATCCATCAAATTTTATGCGAGCCGAAAACGAGAGGCAGCTGAAAAGGTTGCGAGCGCGATTTTCGCGGCTTGATAGCGATGGATTTCGTTTTCGTCAGAAGTTTGTTTTTTATTACAAAATTAAATGCGAAAGTCGGATTTTTCATTAGAAATGATGACGATACGCTGAATCTAGTGCCATCCAATGAAAGTAACTAATTCTTTTTAGATTGCGTGCCCTTTTTAAATATATTTTTATTTAACAGAAAGGCACATTTTGCAGTAAGTTGCAAAAATGCTATTTGCGTTTTAATAAAGGCATCAAGGGGAACTTCGCCCCATAAATTATTTCATAGAAAAATTGGAAAAATTAAACTTTATTACATGTAAAAAATCTATGTTCCTTTTATGTATCAATTGTATCATTTTAACTTACAATAAACTCTTAAGATTAAGTTTTACTATACAGTGAATTTACTTAGTTATTACAATGATACAGAACTAGCGCAGCTGAGGAACCAAGAATTATTTTTGGTAACATTGAAATATAATTGGTATCTTCATCGGTGAACTTTTATTAATAAAATTAATTTATTGTATGAAAACAAGGAACAAAAATTTTATTTACTGCGATTAGCAAAAACCGCTTAAATATAAAATTTAATAAATCTGATTTTTATAAAAAAAAAATCTGAATTGTAATTTTAAAATAATACAAAGATATATGAAAAATTCGATAAATAACTCACTAGTAAAATAATTACTTTTATAATTTATTTATTTAATATAGCAATGACTTTTTACAACATTAAAATAAATCCATACGCTTACAGTATTTTGCATCTTGGCAATTTTTCCAGGACCAACACGCACGCAACTCTATTTGCAATGCAAATGACATCACGATTCGGCCAAGTACGCGCTCGTCTCTTCTCTCGGTACATTTTCACATCTCCCAAAAGTGCCCTCTTCTCGAAATTTATGCACCTCAAACATATCACATCTGAGGGAACGAGCGGTCGTGTCAAAGTTTGGCTCAAAACCAGGCCGCATATTTGTTCATGATTTTTATATTGCGCGCCCGGGCTGTGAGAAGCAGAAACCCAATAAATTATTTTGTCCTCCAGTTTGTTGCACGCTCGAAAGTCGGGAATGTTAGTCAACCGGCCGCGATGGCCATAAATATCGTGCCTTGGGAATGAATGATGACGATTTTGCATAATGTTACATGAATATGGGTGCCGCGCGAGAAGTCTTAAAACGGCTTTTTTACTATTAGCCCCGAAGTTATCTACACATTAATAGACAAGCATTTTTATGTCTCATTCACTATTCCACATGAAGCTCTGCGATGGAATGAATTCAAAGAGAAAAAAACAGTTATGTAAACGACACCACCATATCTGTGTGATACTTTAAATTACTTTGAAAAATTTAAATCACCCAAATATTTTTCTAACATAAATTTTGTTATAAATAAGAATTTATGTTTTAAATTTTTTCAAATGCTTTCATTTTATGAAAACAACAAATAAGGGGTTGAAAAAAAAGTATTTTTAAAGCGAAGAGAAACAGCCTCTATTGTAATAATTAGAGTTTTTAAAAACAATATATCATTTCGTGCTCTAGAAATTCATTTACAAGGAATTGAAAACTACAATATAATGAATACCGCAGTTGAACAAAATCAAATGCACTCCACAGTCTGCCTGCAGACAAAGAGACCTCTTGAGACAAGCAGAGAATTGAACGAGTCCGATTTTCCATTATCCTGTGCGGCAGACGATCCTTCTTTAATTCACATGCAGCTGCCCAAAGACAGAAATAACGGGTGTTAGAGAGTAGAGAACCTTAGGCGAGATGAGAGACCACTTTTGAATCTATGTTTACGCGAGGTAATGGCCACGTTCGCTCGTAATTGGAAGCGCGCCTCGATTATTCATTGCGCTCTCTCGGTACTTTATTTCGCATCTCTAGGAGAAAGAAAGAAACACGGTCATCGCCAGAGAGTCGCGGTCTTTTCTCATCACCGCCACTGACCCACTCATCACGTTTATGGTAAATGAATGGATGGAGGCTGGATTTCCTTAAGAATACAGGCGCGCCGCTCTTAATCGAGACTTCTTTAGACATAAATGCTGTAATTTTGTTCATTATAAACACCGATTGATGTGTACAATTTTAATGATACGGCTTGTGAGAAAAAAATAAACACTGACAAAGAAGACAATCATGTGGCTAATTAAGAGCATTATTAAATTGTTCTGGCATTTGGCAATGAAGTTGTTCTTTTTTATCTCTCACAGTAAGAACTACCAACGATCCAAGTTAGAAATTTTATTAGCAATGTTTGCATAAATTTTCATTTTAAAGGCTTATTATGATCGGTTTTTAATTTTTTTCTTAGAAATTAGTATAATATTGAGGAATTAATAATTTTCTTGTTGAATAAAAAAAAATGCAATTATTAATTATTTTTTTGTTTCATTCTCCGTCACTTCTATGGTAGTAAAGCGAAAATAATTTTTTTGGGCTGTTTGATGTATTATGTTCTAAATTAAACCACAAATGCAGTTTTTGCAATAAATAAAAAGTGGAGCGATTCACTCTTTGTGGCTAAACCGCAGTGCATCTTTTTACAGGGAAATTACTCTCCATTTTAATAGAATAACTCTACAAAAATTCACGCTATTGCTTCTCCTTTCATCAAAAACAAGCACTAATATGACATTATTTTCAGCATGTACGTTCAGGTGAACGAACTTATTACTCATGACGAGCAGGCGGATTATACAACAATGATAATTCCATTCTCACTTTGGCAACACGCAAAAGGTGCGTTGCAAAGGATTTGAAAGAGAACTTGACTATTACGGGCAAATCAAGTCGGTTTACAACTCACGCAGCCTTCCTTTGTGCTGATCTGTTGAACGCAGCGGTTCGAGGTAAAAAGTGAAAAGTGTCTATTCAGATATGCGGCTTTTTCACGGTTGGCGAGCGAATTCGGTGCAATTAGTCAAGTTTTGCAGTGCGTGAGCCCAAGGTGCGTGATCAATTATAAAAATTGTTGAAAATTGCATTAACCTTCGTTTTGAAAATGAAACGTGTCCCTTCGGTGTGACTCTTCATGTTTCCAGCTTAATGGAATATGATTTTAAAAATTCATGAATTAAACATGAGCAGATGCAATTCGACCTTATTGAATCTCTCAATTTCGAAACTCGGCAATAAATTAAAACTGTCTGTTTTTGGTAAATTTATGAGTTTTTTTGTAAGTAATTAATTTCCACAGCAATTTCACGGGTGAATTCATCTGGATCTTTCAAACGGTTCAGGAGATTCGCACGCATAGATGTGTGTTTATATTTTTTAAGAAAAAAGGCTAGAAAAAGGAAAGCTTTGATAACTGTAGTGTGATATAATTATTTGTGAGTGCCGCTCAGCCGGAGCCGAAATTCATACCTACGGCCGAACGATGTGTTGGCCAATTAAAATGCCATCAGTGCCCGGTTATACAACCGGCTGCAGAAAAGGTCTTTAAACTTGTTATCACAATAAAGTTCCGTCAGTTCAGAGAGGCTGTTTATTAATTTAATTTCAGCCGAAGAGAGTCGGCCGTGCTTCGGAGAAAACGAAAATAGAGGAGTTTGCTTTTGAGTATGTTTTCTAAAGGTTCTTTCACGCGTCGTCTTTTCACTCGAACAACAATAATCGCCAGCGCACTCACGATTTTGACCTCTGTCGGTGGAGCCAGCACAATTCGACCGTGCCCTCTGTCAAACAACCGACCATTTGGCAAATTGTGTTTGCCCAGACGCACAAGCTAATCAGCAATTTATCAGCAGGGTGTTAATTATAGATCTGGCACGCACACAATCCAACAATGGGTATAATGGATTGAAAATCGTGTTCAATAAAAAAGAGCAGCAAGCAAAAAAAGGCTTAAAAATGTATTTACCATTTTGTTAATTAAGTGATATTTTCATGGAATAGCTAACTCTCGAAGCGTATTTTCATAATACTTTCATATTTTTAAAATCCAAAATACGGATTTTTAATTATAAATTTGATTAAGCTCTTCTATTGGTCCGAAAATAATAAATTGTTTAAAAATAATCACTGGAATAAAAAAAATAATATTAGCATTCTCTTTGTCAGATTACACGTTTCTTGCGCCGTCTTTCATTTCAAAAGACGTACCTACTTCAGTGCCTTACTTTCGTTTGGTTTCGATCTCGAGCCAGCACAAAAGCAGTAAACAAAAGAAGCGAACGGGGCAAGCACTTGTTCGGTTTTTTTTTTAATTATAAGAATCGGATGTATAGCAGGAAATTAAGAACAAAACTCGATTAATTGCCAAAACGAAGGACTTTTGCGATCGTTTTCCCCAGGATGCTCCAATAAATTACAACAATCCGGCGAGTCAGTCGAGAGTGGAGCGATCACGATATTGAACAACCACTTTTGAAATCAAACACCCAAGATTTACTCACTCAGGCTTTTGGTTTCTTTTTCTTTCATTCTCTCACCGAGTTGGTCAATCTCGGCGACTACTTTGCATAAAAGCTTTGCTCGCTCCATCGCAGTGGTTCAAAATCCCCTTTTCTTTTCTGGCGTACAGACGATATTTTTGTTCCAAATCGCCTGCGGTCAGGAAGCGGATGGTGTTATCGGAAGATTTGTTTTTGTGTGGATTAAACAGAGCTTGGAATATGATTTGCATAATTTAAGGAATCAAACATGCATTAGTAACATTTTTCACACGTATGTTCTAAAGATGTCTTGGGAAACAGTTTTATACATTTCCCTTTTAACACGCTTTTAACATTTCTGAACATATCCTTTTACAAGTTTTCTATGTTTAAGTGAATTTTATATGCATAAATTTAAAAAACTTATAGTTATGAATGTTTCTAGATATTTTTTTTTTAATCAATTAAATTTATGTATTTACCTTAACCCACTTATTTATACACGTGCGACAAGATTCGAGTTTGGCAATATTCTCTGTGTGGTCCATCTGGAGCAAAACTAAAGCAAAACCCCTTTCCAAGCCATAAATAATTCAAACTATCCGAAACAATAAAAAAGACTTCAAAGCTGCTTTACTCGCGCGCGCTCTGAATTTATCTTTAAAAGAAGTAATAAAAGTGAACAAATATATCGAGAGCGTGGAGTAAAAAGCGAGTACGTCAAGTTTTGATTTAAGTGCCTATTTGGGTGTTCCTCTTATATGCTGATGATTATTTCTCCGCGTCTGCTCAGCTGGGCGTCAGTTTTATGATAAATAGGTGCATGGTTGATCTTCAACGTATTCCAGAGCTTTTGAATTACAGTTCCGAGTGAATAAAAAGACACACAGGAAAAAGATCTTAACAGAAAGAGAAGAATTCTCTTTATTTATGACTTTGCGTTGGAGGCACAAACATTGAGATTTGATGAAAAAGACACACATCATTTATTTTTCCTTTGTAAAATATGATATTTTTTATTGATCGTTATTTTGTAAAAGATGAGGAAATTTTTGATGGTTCTGTGAGAATAGAATATAAAAAATGATTGGCAATTATTTAAGTCATTTTGATTACTTTGGTCAAAGATTTAACAGAATAAAGAAAAGGATATTTTAATTTTGAGAAAAAAATCAATCCAGTTGACATTTACATATTCTAGGCTTCATTAAATTTCGAATACATTGTTGTACTTTGTCGAGTTCCACCTATTTGTATGCACATGTATGTGTCCATGACATTTAGTGTGTCAAACAGCTGCGCTGAAGGTGTGTTGCTGGTATTCACGGCTCACATTTTCAAACACAAAGGCTCTTTCACCGTCCGGCCCATTACAACGCACGCACCAGTGTTATTTGCTTCCCACTCCTCCTTTTATTATAAAACACACTGCCGTGTATGCACTACTCTCAATACATAATGAATTTACATGCCCGGCGCCTAACAAACCAAATCCGTCTTCGTCCTAAATGTCACACGCGGCGAGTAACAACCGAGTGCTAGCAAAAGAAAAACTCCCGCACTCTGCAAAATTCGCAGCTACACTCAGGCGAGCTGTAAAACTAGTCTCGGGAAACAATATTCAAATCAACACCCGCGGAGCTTTTAAGGAAGCAATGAGTTTTGCTCTCTCCGATTAATGGCCTCAATATCCGTTGCATAGGCTAGAGAGTCCAGAGAGCAACTTGGTAAAATAAATAGAGCTATAACTATTTTGATATTTTAAAAAAACAAAGCTAAAATGCAATTGTGCACCATAAATTATTTTTGTTAATAACATTAAATTTTAGCTTATAATTTCATTTCAAAAATATAAATCTTTTTTTTAATAATTTAGTTTTATTGTTATTAAAATAATTTTTGTTTTATATTATTCAAATAATTATGATTTACTTGCTTTTAATACTTTTTCCCAAAATTATCAATTATTCAGCTACAAGAAAATCAACGCAATAATATTTATTTAATGTAGAGCAAGCTTCTTTTTTGAGAATAACTGAATGTGTAAGACATGATTACAATGATTTTATGAATCTTTTATATTATAGTGTAATTAATAATAAAAATATCATAGAAAGCCAACTGGAAAAATCTGACTATCCTGAATGAAGAGGTGACAACATTAAATTATTTAAAAAAAGACAACACCAGACAACACTACCAAAAGTATACTAAAAAAATGTGTTTTTATGTGATTTAAATATTCATATACTTTTAAGTTGTTATTTATTTCCATCAAAGTTAAATATCAACTCCGTTTTGACATTTTAATCACATTCAGTTTCTAAAATTGTGACCATAAATTTTCCGCGCTATTACATCACAAACGTTGTTATGATGTTTAGCCAAAACATTGATTCTAATCGTTGTGAGAACGGCCGGCGCCAAAAACGGACATCGAAAAGCATTCGCTCTCGCATGTAACGCTGCTTGCGTGTTTATTGAGAATCAATCGGATCAAGCGAAAGCCCACGAGATTCGTCATGTAACAATCGGATCTCTTTGCGGCGGAGAAAGAACGCGCTGTATATGATTTCCAACAAAGGAAGATTAAGAAATCGTTGAACCTAGTTGGCGAATGCATGCGCACGTAATAATTCATCTCGCCATCAGCGCCCCGCCTAGCGAAAATCGGTTTCGCTCATGCCGGGCCAATTTGGAGTTTCTGCGTTGCACAAGCGTTCGCAAATTGAATGCAAAACGAGCCTTTTTATTATTTTCGTGGAACGGAGCCAAAAACTCGGGCCGAACCCTTTGAGAAAGTTCAAGTCAGTGCCGTTCAGTCACGAATTTGGTTTCAAAAAGTTTTATGAATAGTAAAAATAATAATTAATTGTAAATAAATTGACTTTCATTTATTATAATTTTCCAAGACCATTTTTGGATGTGCTTTTCTTCCTTCTAGAGAGATGAGACTTGAAAAGTTTTGACTTTGAAAAGACAACAAATATTTGAACAAAGGCGGAATTTCATCTCATCATCCTCCGCCTCTCGGCCGATTCGCAGCAGGCATAATTAAAAGCTCGCTCGAGTCGAGACGACAGGCAGGTCTCTCGCGAACAAAAACAGCTTTCTAAATCAACAAAGAGGAGCAACGAATGTCGTACGTACTGTGTTCAGTTGCACGCCTCGCGTGATTAATATGCAAAACAAAAAGCGAGTGCACGCTCTCGAACCGCAAGAAATCGATCAAAGAGTGAAATCGCAATTTTTTAACTTGATTGATACAGATTAGAAATTATTAATTCAGCAAACTCGTCCGGCCAGTGTGTGATGTCATATGAAACTGGTGGGACCAATTTTTGTAAACGCAGCATTATCATATTATCCACGACAAGGCTGGCGAAATCAGTTTTGCATGAAAGGAGCCGGCGAGCGTAATTATTACATTATATAAAAAAAATTAGGCCAACAGCAGAAGGAACGCCTCTTGCAAAAATACATATTATGAATTCGCGAGGAGCGAGATAAACACCGCGTGCATGAGCAGCACTTGTTCAATTCGAGGTAACGTGCAATTATTATTGAGTTAGCCTTTGCGCAAAAGTGCTTCGGTAAAGCATCTTTCACGGTTTAGCGTGTCATTGATTCAGTGATTAATCGGAGGCCGTCCTAATTTGGAGCATCCAGATGGTGAGCAAAAAATGCAGTTAACACAAATTAAGGCTTTGAAAGACACTGAAAATCGTGTTGCAAACGGTGGCTAGGTCTGATAATTACATTTTTTTTTGCCAATCTGGAAATCAGTTCTAGCCACGTGCATTTGACTATTTAATTTCAATAAATTAAAACTCTTCATAGACCATCATTAACTATAAGTACTATTCATATTGATAGGTAATAGGATAATTAATAATCCTCTATTCAATCCTGTGACATTTCCTGCTGTGGAAATTGAATTAATTCACAATTTACAATATAAATGTCTCTATACATCTAATTTATAATTAATAAGATTTTTATTTTAAAATACAAAAAAAAGTGCCTAAGTGTATTAAATTTTATTTAGATTAGAAACTTTAATTTCAAATATGTAATATAAAACCAAATTAATTTTTAATATAAATTAATGCGTTTTAATCGATGAATAAAAGATAAAATTATTGTTTTTAATTGATTGGTAAAAAGTTTTTGCTGAACGATTTATTTTTATATTTATTAACTATTCAACATTAAATATTACTGCATTTTTTAAATTTTAAAGATTTCTGCCAGAAGCATTCATTAGTTTTAAGTTAAACTATTAGCATCAACATAAGCATATTCGTTAAAATAGCGTTTGTCCTATGCAGCTAGCACAATGATTTGCATTAAATCGATGATTGACATGTATAATTGAAATAAAAAACCATGCAATGGTCATCTCATTAAATAATGATCCTGATTCACTTTCCAGAGCTGAAAAATAACGAGCTCCCAAGATCTCATTTTGCGATCTACACTGCGTGATTAATGAACTTGTTATCTGTGCAGAGAGTTCTTGTTGCCGTTGTTACGATTTTTTCTTGCCATCGGGCCAGATTTCGATTAGAGTAATTAAGCGGCCACGCCGTGTTATTAATAAATTAGTTTATTGTGGCGTATTTATCAAATATAAAAATGCGGTTCGCATTCAGGAGACCTTCCTTGGCTCTTTTATGGGCCGCGAACGACAGAGGCGGACCTTTCACAAAGTTTTAACGTAGAGAGTTGCGGAATTTGTTAATTATTATCTCTCGGGCCTAATTTTCTACTGGTTACGGGATCAAATGGACGATAAAATCTACCCGTTTGGGCGATTGCGGAACTTATATCACCGATTATGGTAGAATTAAATAAAGTTTATAGAAATAAAAGTAGCCAAGTGGTGTGTTACAAAATTAAAAGATATTAAAAGTGTCAAAATTAAAAGCGAAAGCAAGAGTTTTAATGAACTTGTGCAAATTTATTTAATAAAAAAAAACATTGATTTTCACCTCCCGAAATTAAAAATAAGCTTTTGATTCTCATTAGGTGCACGCAACAGCCATTCGCATTAGAAACACAAACCTTGTTATTAAAATATTAAATTATTGAAATTCGATCTGCGAGTTGATATTCCAGTTTCGCATCGGAGACCCGTGGAAAGCAGCGTTGGTTGTTGCTGCATAATTGCATGAAATTTCTTCTCGGCGGGTTTGCGCAGAATTTATGGCGTCAGCTTACTTGTGAATGCAAGTGAACACTATGCACTCTTGGCTGCTGCATCTGAATAATTCGCCCTGCTTAGTAAGTTGCTCGAGAGAACCCAATCAAAATTTATTGCCTCATTACGGCCGAGCCACGAACGGTGATTTATCGGATTTCGCCTGCTGCACTGCATTTCTTCGCTTCTCCTGCTCTCCGCCGGATTATTCAAATGAGTGCATCTATGATTTGAGAATAAATCATAATTCAGTGGTGCACCCAGCGTGTAATTATTAATAGAAGGACATCAACGCAAACAATGGATGCGTTTCGAGATTTATTTATAGCATATGTAGAATAAAAAATTGAGGCTCGGAAGAAAGGGTACATAACAATGAATCACCAGATGAGAGCGGCGCCGATCATTTTGAGATAATGGGTATAAATCAGGCTTGAAAAATGAGCTACCGGGAGCGGATAAGCTGCGTCTGACAACAAAAGCAATTTTTATTTTATCCAATGACTCATATTTTTGTTTATTTAAACAACTGAGTAATACGACATGTTCAAAAATTTGGTTCATTGAATTAAAAAAATTTGGTTCATGAAATTTTTGTTTATGTTAATTCAAATATAAGAAATGTAACTCTTCAATTTTAAAACCCATAATCAGTAATATCATTTTATTCATCCTGTAGCTAGTCCACCTTGGGTCTATTAAATAATGTTCACACTAATTTAATAAATTATGTATCTTAAATTGACAAAATTTCATAAATTCAAAATAATTCATTTTCAAACTATTGTGTAATAAAAGAAAACGAGAAGAAATACACTTTGTTGCGATTTTACTTAAGTATTAGATGATCAGTAGTATGTATGAAATTTATTTTAATATTGTCAAAAATAAAAATTTGAAAGTTAGCGTTAGCACCAAACACATCAATGATTATCAGGCTGTATCACAAAACTTAATAAATGAATAAAATAAACAACAAAATTTTTTAAGAAAAATAAAAAAAAATAATAAATGATTAAAAAATATGAGCTTACAAAGAATAAAAATAAAATTAAAGTTATTTTAAATAGATTTTAAATGTAGATAAAATAATTTACGAGATTATTTCCATTTGTTTCCACTCTAACTCAGTACAGTGTGTATAATGAGTGTGCCATGAGTTCATTTCTCTTGGTTCGCGGACGTGCAGCAATTCGGTCCACACGGCATCCGATCACGTTCTAGACGGCGGCGATTTTGTTATTACTTCTTATTGCTCTCTCATCTGCTCTGGCTGCGTGCGAAATGGCAAAAAAAGATTAGCTATCAAACGCCGTGGCTCGTGTTATTACGGGCGCAAAATTAGAGTGCCCTGCGAAAGCAAAAAAAAAACCATCTCCAATTAAGAAGCGTGATTCAATACGTTATCCTGCAGCGCACGTAATGAGAATTTTGTCTCAGAGAAAAATGATGGAATTTCTCAGCCGCACTATTTTCCATTTCCTCTAAATTTGAAAACCACCAGAGGACAGTTATGTGCGGTCAGCTGCCGTAATTGCACGTCGTCGGTTTTTATTATCGGTCAAAAAAAGAGTGTCATGCAGTGCACCGCGGCTCTTTTTGCTTTTAAACTATATGACGGCGAGCAAAGGGGAGATATTATGGAATGTGGAAGTCATTATAATGCATGCAGAAAGTTCAAAACACTCGGTCTCGCCTACTTTCCTTCCGACAGTGACGGACGAATATTCACGCCGGCTGAATATTTAGAATATTGTGGTCGAGAGTTAAACAAAAAACTTGCCCTTTTTATCAAATTAAAAAACAAAAAATCGTAAAGGTACTTAAACAACTTTATATGTGAATGAGTGGGTGTTGTTAGGTCGCGATGAAACACTTGGATTTATTCAAAATTTATTAGATATAAATTAAATCAAAATTTTAACGGGTTTTTCAAATCTGTAAGATCAATTTCCGCCCAAAAATGTGTTCATTGACCTTATTTCTCTAAAATAAACAGCTCTCCCGTAATCGAAACCTGCGCATTTAAATGTGACCGACAATTTCATTCACACATTTTTAAGTGCAAGAAGTTGTCTGTCGTTCATTAGCCCCGCAGGAAAAGCAATGTCCTCTGCGAAAGGACCAGAATTCGTTCGTCCGACCCACAAATTGGACATACACACGCCTCTCTATAGCGCTGACGAGAAAAAGTTGTCCGGTTCCGTTCACCGTTAACTCAGTGTGCATCGTTATTAATAATCAGCGAGTGGATTCTCCTATACATCCTATCGTAGTGGCCGTTTCGCTTTTTTGTGCGAATTCGATTGAATAACTCGTTTCGTAACACCTACATGTAATCAATTAAACCGGTAATTGAACTCGTTGCGGCACCAGTAGTTCAATACACTAATGAACCAGAGTAAAATTGCATTTTCATTGCGGATCAAATAATAATGCAGCCGCCTTTGGTGAGTTGATTTTTTGCCTGTCTTGAGAAAACGAGCAGAGAGTTACTGTTATATTCATACGCAAGAGAGTTTTCTTGCTAACGAAAGATATTTCACTCGTCGCGTCTCGCCGCTAATGCATTCAAACCGCGCAAGAGAGCCATGTGGCGAGATATTATGCATGCGTTGTTTGTGGTTGGGGGCAGCGGACAACTCGGCAAATAATGCTGCTGGACACCGGCCAACCTTTTTTCCTGGGAAAACGTTCAAAGGCATTGAGATCGACTGAGATATATTTTTATTTATTTCCTACTTGAAGAACCTACTTGAATGTCGATCATACTTGAAAATTGAAAATTGATTGTCTCGTTTTAAAATTATTCTATTGAGCTCAAGAAAATTGCAAAAATAAGAGTTTGGCAATCAATTATTTGCATTGAAAAAGGCTTAAGATGACATATAAAAATCATTAAATAATGGTATTTAATTTTACATGTAAATTTTAAATTTTATTTCCACGATATAATGTTTATTACGCATTTTAAAAATTTTGTAAAATAATATAATTATTCATTAAAAACAAAATACAATTTACCGTCAACTTGTCAACAGTGTCCAATTAAATATTAGATTGCAACTATTTTTCAACCAAATTTATTTTTATGTATACACAGTACATCACTATGTTTTCAATAATAAAGTTTTCAAAATGTATTACGATTTCTCGCTCCGTCTTGTATTATAATTGAAAAAAAAAAATCGCAAGGAATTAAAAAAAAAAAAATTAAACAAGTTAAGCAGATTTTGGCCATTTTCTTAAGGAATATTGATCAAAAATTTCATTTAGTAAAATGATCTGACTTTAAAATTTTCAAAGTTAAAATTTTAGTTATAATACTATGTACTGAAAATTTTCATAGAGTTTTACTGTTTTAAAAATATTATATTAAAGTTTATTTTGGTATAATTAATAGAATGACAGACCTGATGCGGATGAAAGTTTTCTCGCAACGCTGGAAATGAGCTGGTAGGTCCTGGAGCCCGCCGAGAGCAAACTGGAGCCGTCGAAGTCGTCGTCCTTTTCGGCGACGTCTTCGTCCTCGACGTCGTGGTGCATCATTGGCGGCGGGTTGCAGCAAAAACACCTCTCGTCGCTCAACGCCGGCTCGAAGAGGCGGAAGTCGATTTGGCCCAACTGGTCCTGGTCGTGCATCGACTCGGACTCGGCGCAGCTGTCTGAAAAGGGCTCAAAGTCCTCCGGGTCCTCCTCATCAGCGTGTCGGCGCCACGTGGAGGCGGGCGGCGATCGCGCCGGGTACATCTGACGAAAGGAGGCCTCCTTGCGTTGCAGAGCGTCGGCGCTGCGCCAACAATCGCACTCGTCGGGCGCTAAAAGCGCGCGCTGGAAACTGACGGCGGACGGCGCGCGGTACACGTGGCTGCGTCGCGTCCGACGCACGATCTCGGCCTGCGCGTGCGCTTGCGTCAAACACTCGACGCACACGGCGCAACGCTCGTCCATGGCGGTGCGTGTGCGAGCACGGCTGGCGTGAGACTGCTTTGCCGCCGTCGCTCCGAACAGCCGGCCTGCCCTTCCACTTTTGGTCGAGGCTCGGCTCTCGCGCTCGATTATAATATTAAGAATGCCGCCGCCGCCGTTGTTGTGCTTAAGCTGCTCTTTCGCGGTCGCTTTTTGTGCATTGTTTTGGTCAGCTCCAGTCTCTCGTCGATTCTGGGGGGTTTCCCTTGTCTTTCGCGACTACTGTGGTTCTCCTCCACATTGCGGAGAAAGTCAAACTGTTAATTCGATTTAAGCCAAATTATTGCAAAGAGCTGCAGACAAGCTCTTATTTACTGGGTCAAGCTATTTTAAAGCAGCCGTGGCATACCTTGTGATATATAGATTTTTTAATTTGCAACTCTAACATCATCTACAGATCTATGTTAATTGCTTTATAAAAACCTGCTAAACGGAATTTTTTGCTTTTTGGAATATTTTATTACGTAGAGATTAAAAAAAATTTGATAATATATTGGGGTGCAGTGCTATAAGTTAATGTACAATTTATTTGAAATATATTTAATAGTGATCTTTTATTTAGTTTTTTTATTACCAATAATAATACTGTTATTAAAAGACTTTGAGGATAACAAAGAAAACGGTGAAATGAGTATTTTTAAGTGACTCATATTTATTATAATTTCAAACAAAAAAATTTTACCTTCCATTTTATAGTCTTCAATTAAATTTAAGAAAAAAAGGTTCATCATTGTTATGCGATTTTAGTTATGCAGATTTTAGTAATGAAAACACAAAAATATTTTCAGCAATATGAGAAAACAAATATGAGCGATTTAACTAATTTTATTATTAATAAATCACGTAGTAACTTGATTTAATAACATTTTTCAAGGGGCTTTCTGCAAAAAAAAAACCGGCATAAAGCTATCAAGGCTAAACTTATTACACAATGCTCTGTCGTCTTTTTTTTTATTATTGCAGAAGAATTTATTCCCGATCGAGGGCATATTCGTGTTAATTTAATTTAAAAATGAGGGGTCCTTGATGGATTTTGTGAGTCATTTATCATTTATTGTTTTCTAGGAAAAAATATCCTGCTTTATTAAATTATTTTCTACAATTTTGCAGCGTATGCGAGTATGTTTAACTTACATTAAACAATCTGCAGTGCAGATTTTTTTATTTTTTAAAAATTATGAAAATTAAAATATGTAAAAAAAAATGTATTTTATTTAAACTAAAAAGCATCTAAAAGAAAGTTTTTTTGTTTCTAACCAATGAAATTTAAAAGATTTAATCCCTTAGAAATGTTAAATTTATTCAATTCACTAAAAAAATAGCAGTATGTTTTTATTAAAAAAAAAACAACAACAACAATCCTAGAATTTGGTAAGCACAAAATTATTTATTCACTGCATTGAAGTTTCAAAGCGATCACGCAATTGAACTTGTTCAATAACAAATTACGATTCATACTCTATAAGAGAAAATTAATGTGGTTTAATTTCACTTTTGATAAGCTTGAGACACATACCGAGATCCAATAATACTCAATAATTATAGTACTCTCTGAAAGTGAAACCCCGTGAGAGAGATGCTGTCAAGTGACTCTTATTGAGCGTCTTCCAAAGCCATAACTCGTCATAAACACGAGCGAGTGAGCGAGAGTAGCGCTCTAATGCATTTTTGTTTGGCGGCCAACAAACCCGCGAGATGCATCACATTCGCTACCTTTTGCTGATCATTACATTTTCCACGGAGATGAGTTAGCACAAAACTTTATACTTGTATAAAACCGCTTGTTTGTGTGTATTTCGAGCTCTCCACTTCCGCGTTAAAAGTGAATAATGGGCATGTCGCTGGCTCCTGATGAGCCGGAGAATTTTCTTGATACACACACCGCGTGTGAAGCGCATTATAAATATATACGAAATTTCATTTTCCATTTCGCGCGGATGGATGATTGCCAGCAAAGAACTAGAATTATCGCGGTGAGAGGAGCCTAACGAGTTTGTTGGGCACCCTAATGGAATTCAAATGATTTTGCACACATCAGGTGGTGATTTGGATGATCAGAAATTCCACAAAATTACAAGGCGGTCAGGTCATTTTAATAAAAAATATTCTTAGATACGGTGCTGTATTGCCTAAATTAAATTATTCTAGGAAATTTAAAGTATTTTATTTTGTGCATTTTCGTCTCTGAAATATTAGTTTAATAATTAAATAACTTATTAATGCGCTCTTTCATGGTATCTCGCATCAAAGTATCCTGATTTAATTTGAATTTGCTAGCGGTGCTTTAATTCATTTGCTTCGGTGCGCTGATTTTTTTTTATATAAAATTCAAGCTTGAAAGAATCAAAGAAATGATGTTTGTTGAGCCCAGGAAGGTATAAAATTAAATTTGTCAACATTTCTGTATTATTGATAAGGAACGTGTTTCATGATTACATTTTTTTGCTTTTTATAATATTAATCAACTAATTTTTCAAATCATTCATAAAATTCAAGTAGACAACACGTTAAAAACTTGCCAACCTGTTTAACAGTTCATGATGTGAATTTCATCTAGGATGTTTTTATCTCATTTCACGTCAACACTGTAAATAATATATAAATTGCTGATTTATCAAAAGGATTTCTCTACAATTTTAACCCACAATTGACTGGTCCAGATTTTAAAATGCTAAAAAATCTTTTTTTAAAATAGTATCCAAGAAAATTTAAATTTTGGGTTCATGAATAAGGGCATAATTGAGCAGGAAAAAACTGCACAATATAAAGAAAGAAAAATACATTTTCACAAAATAATGCAATCCTAAGTAGCAAACAAATTTCAAGTGCCAACCTGTTTATGTTTTACGACTTTTATGATGAGCAACCGCTTTGCTCGCTGACTAATACAAAATAATGAGCTTGGCTATTGATTGGGGGTGATTTTTATAGGGTGATTAGCACGCGGCGTGGCCGTTCCCGCGGGCATGTGATGACGTCAGTCATATAATTCTTTTCATCTCTTTTATTGTTGTTTATTTGTCAACATTGTTTACATTAAATTATTTTAGTTAGCTATTAGCTCATTCTTGAGTTAGTCAGCGAGCAAAGCGGTTGCTCATGAAATAATTAATAAGTTGGGACTCATATATTTTTAGCTTTCAATAATTAATTTTTATAAGGTTTTTTTTCTCCAATTTACCTTTTTTAAATTTTCTGCTTCCGAATAATAAAGACCGGTCACGAACCGTGATCTAGACTAGTAACACGTCTTGATTTTTTAATTTAAAAAAGAAGAACAAACACGATGTTTAATCTCATTTAGAGCCCACTTTTTCTCTAATTTGTAAACAATCTTATAATTTAGAAATTTTATATTTGTGAAGCAATTTAAAGTTTTTTTTTTAAATTCTTCAAACTAAGACAATAAAATGATGGGTCAAATTTTCTACTGATCAATATTTAAAAAAAAAAACTATCTATAACACGTTTATAAATCTATTGTTGTACAAAATAATTTGAATAAGTATCAATTTAAAGGAGCATAATACATCTTGAAATATATTTTTTTTCTTGTTATTTCATAAATAATAATAATTCTTCTATCAAACACCTGCTCAGAATTTTATTTGATATTAATGATCCTCTATCTCAAAATAAATAGCTTGAATTTGGGAGCGATGCATCTCATCTCACTTTGAGCAATATTTAATTATTTTCTTGCCCACAAGGAGCAGCATTAGTCGGAGACTCCATTCTACTCGACGTCCAAGACCCACGCGTTTCACCACGATTGCCGACCGCGTCAGCACCTTCGCGAGCGAGCACCATTCCTTCGCGTGTTCGCCGCCAGATGCCCCGTCGATGGCGCTGGTGCTCACTTCGGTGCCTATCCAAGCAGAGAAGGCGCCCAAACGTTGGAAACGAAAAAGCAGACGGAAGGTTATTATTTTCAACACTTTTAGGCGGCACCCTTTGCCTGCCCATTGTATGCGCTCTCGCGACTCCGCCTGTCTCTTGTTTTTCGGGGTCACCGTGACCCTGGGGTCAACCGACGGATCGCAGCTTTCCTGGGCGACGAGCCTAATCAACCGTCCTTTTGTGTTCACAAAGCAATAAAATAAACTCCAAAGTTTTGTGGTAATATAGAAGATGGAAAAGTAGGCGGATTTGAAAATTCCACGTTTTCGAATGATAAATTATGAGTCGCGGAGACAAAGAAGCACACAAAAGTGAAATATGCGTTGTTTTGTGGTGTGTATTTCACTTTTTCCTTGGCGTGTGAAACTCGAGCCTTCATTTCCTCTTTCTTCTAAATGATGAAAAATTACATACTGAGTTGCTTAAAAATGACATTTTAAACCCTGCTTTTTTATATTCTAAACAAGAAGCTTATTTCAAGAATTTCTGTATTTTCCCTTTGACTGATGCTTTACTATACAATTTCAACGTTCGTCAACCTAATTCTAATTAAAGGCCTGAAAATTGGGTCGCATCACGAGCGTTTCGGGCGGAAAATTAATTTCACCCTGCGCGATGTTTCATATCTCATTCACCCTCCCGTTCATATAAAACAGCCCTCAACGTTGAGGACCATAAAAGCGGAATTTGGTGTTGGTATTTTGAGCTGCGTGCCCAAGGCTTGTTCCAGCCAATTATCTCCTGTGTCCGCACCCCCTCAGGAATTCATTAGATTGCACCTCGCGCGGCCCCACAACTTTATGACTCTCTCTCGCGGTGTGACATTTTATTTCGTCATATCGAACCGAAAAGCATCCGTTTTACTTCCGAAAGCTGGTAGTAAAATTAATGCGGCGACAAATCACTATTCGGTCTTTGTTCCTTTCACCCCTGCACGAAGCTCGCACGCAGTCGGCAGCACGGGAATTAAATTTGAGATTTGTATGCATTAAATCCGTGTGTGAGCGAGGTGGAATTTTCTTAAGCGGCTTTGTCGGCATCGCGGGCGACCGACCGGCTATGGTTATTTTTCTGTTTAGACCTGCTGCATGTATATATTTATTTCCGATTGAAAATCTCATCAAAGGGCGCTGCATGCGACCAGGAATAAATCTGGCTTAGTGCTCGGCACGGCTCTAATGAAAAAGATTAAAAGTGCTTTTAACGACCATTTCCATTATCTGGGTGACACAAAAGTAGGCGAGTGGACACCGGTCTGTGACGTTTTCATTTTTGTTTTAAATTAATGGAGAACAAAAATTCCATCAACACAATTCAGGAGTTAAAACAAAACAAATAAATCGATTGAAAAAAAAAACAATTTGAATTTACTTTAGTTACTACATTTAAAAATCTTCTTTATTTGCTCAATTAATTTTTTGTTAAGACAAATATACAAAATGAAATTATGAATAATTATAATATTAGTTCAAATCATTTCCAATAATTATAATATATTAACATTTAGAAGTAAAATATTTTATCATTTTTCAACTTTGCATCGGAAAAAATATAATTTTAAATGTTTGATTTAATTTGTAATAACAAAAATAAAAACTTTTTAGCGTATTTATAAAGATTAAATAAATGTTTTTGAATACGTATGAATTAAATTTTTAGATTGTTTGATTTAAAAAAATATAATTGTTTTCAAGTGTTTTCAAATTTCACAGAGATTTATTTGAATATGAAATTTTTATTATGTGGTGATTAAAATTGGAGTTCTCATCCTTCGCATTTCATGTAGAGCGTCCGAAATCACGGAAACGTCGTTGAGAATAATTAAAGAATAGCAGCGGGAGGAAGTGAAAAGAGCACGGCGTTGAAAATGAGTTGACAAGGAAGTGTCTCAAGCGAGATACCGAGCGACGCGCATTATGCATATAATCTTTTATTTTGTTTGTTTTTCCCATCGTCTGCCTTTCGTCGGTCTCTTGGCCTGATTCTCTTTCTCTCATTTCGCAGGTGCTCGCGCAGGCACACAATTCATATGGGAGACCTCCAGACGCTCGCTCTCATAATGAATTAATTACGATCAATTAAACACAGGCGGTCGCGTGGATCACGTTTTAAGCCACCGGTGAAAACACGAAAAACCGCGAAAAGTGGATCTTGTTAATAACTCAAAAGTTTATGACAAAATTGAACAGGATGGTGCTAGAAATGAGAGCAGCAAAAGTTTTAAGGCTCTTTTTAATTACCGAACTATATACCCAAAAAAACTGGAAGTTGTGTTTTTGTGTCTATATCACCCTTTTAAAGCTTTTAAACTTTTAACAAGCTTCGGAACATTTAATTTGGCTCATTTTCAGCCTGAAATATTTAATTTCCGGATGCAGTAAAACGAGTAAAAGTTTCTCCAGACTTTTTGTCCTTGCTGATTAGTTTTCCGTCTCTTTCAGGTCAAAGTGATCCGAGAGCTAAAAAGTAATTTTCCGTTGACACGAGGGTGTGTTTTATTTTTACACCCAATAATGGCCTTTCGCTGTTGCTGCAACCGAGACGTGCAGGGAGGGCGTCTGCTGTCGCTGAGATTATCGATCACGTGCCGCCTCCGATGCACCCTTTATGACTTTTCGGCCTTTTTTATGGTGAAAGAGCATAAAAGTGCCGGACACAAAAAAGTTGAGGGTAGTTGCTTTCAGTGTAAACACGGAAAAAAATCTGTGTATGAATAGGCAACTTTCGGCTCTGTTTACCCCTCTTGAAAATCTGTGTGGTCCCATGTAATGGCCTGCGTGGCCTTAATGAGTCGGACGGAAATTTGATGGAGTTCCATCTGCATCTTGGAGCGTCTGGCAAGTTTTATGGAGAAACTACAGTTAAATCCAGCCAGGAATTATAAATGTGAAAACGTCAAAAATATGAATTTATAAAAAAAACTGATTTAGCTCAGTTTGACGTTTGTGTTTTCATAATTTGGTAAAGGGCAATATTTTTGAGAAATTAGTACTTATATGTGAGGAGGCTGATGTGGTCTGACAGCGCAAGCTAATCGCCGGGACCAAAATTGAGACGACGATGATTTTTGACGTTGAAATATGAGGAATTTGAACTCACCTGAAACAGAAATACAAAAAGCTATTAATCATACAAGAGTCGTAAGAGTGAATGGTATTGTAATAAATCTTTATGACAATTAGCTGGTTCGGCGTAGTTTAATCTTTTAGCAAAGGAGATAAAAAAAACTTTGTACAAAATGAGAATTATGGTACAAAAATTTACATAATTAATTATACACAATGATAACCCTTTTTAAAAACCATCTACTTGAATAGTATCCTGATTTAGATATAAAATATGATATTATTTTAACAATTATTATCAATATTTAGTTGCAAATTGTGTTTATTGATCTATCAAAAAGGCAATTGCTGCCCATAATGGGATACATCATTTATACATTCAATATATTTACCATATTTACATTTCAAAAATATCGAGACAAATCACCTGCAATTCTATCTTTTAAATTATTGTTAAGTTGCAAGTAAAGATTATTTATAATCCCAATACAAACTTTGTAATATTGGTCTGCTTTTTATTCCTCTATGAGCGCATCATTATTGAAGCAAATTGCCTTTAAAATAAAAAAAGGCAGAAAAATAACAATAATTCTTTAATAATATAAAACTACACAAAATCCTGTAAACCCATGCAACGGCCACTTCAAGCAAATTATAACCGTTTTATACTTTTGATCTTGAATAACAAACTTGAAACTTTTACACATTATATTTTTGCCAAAGGCAAATGAGAAAAGTTTTATCCTGAACGATTCATTCCGCATAATTAAATTTCTTCCCTTAAAAGTACTTTCTTCCAAGCCATTAAACAAGATTACAAAACTTTTGCCTCTTAGAAAAATTAAACAACTCCATCTCATGTCTTTATTGTCTTTGCAGAACAAAGTGCGTCGACCGCCTGCTTTTTCCAAAATTAGATTTCCAAGCAGGTCCTTCCTGGCTCTGCAGCGATCATCAATCAAGCCCCGGAGAGACAAAGGGACACGGATTAAATTAGGAAAACACCATTAAGAAAATCCCACCCCTCCGTTTTGAATTCAAAGGGCATCAACCGGGATTAGGCGGTCTTCGCTGTTTCATAATTGTCCTAATTGTGACACGAGCAGCCCGCCCCAGGGCTTTATTTTCTTCTTCAGAGCCTCCGACTGCATTTCTCTGTGAACTACTTTTTAACCCTTTCCCTACCGAGACGCGTCTGCTGCTTCTTTGGCACTAGTCGTAAATAGGCGAAGGGGTTTCATCTCTACCATTAGCTCTTGGCACGCAGTCAAAGCTGTCGCCGTCAAATCGCGGCTGTCAGCCCTCGCCGCCCTGGTAAAATAAAAAGCAAATCCACGCGTGGCTTTTGCCACTCCGGAAAAATAAATCTGAAAAATAATCGCCGCCGTCGGCACCACCGTGAAGAAGAAATAATTACATCACGGCCCTTAGTGCTGACAATTTACGGCGGTTGCTGCGGGGAGATATTAATAATGGCATCTCTGCGGATACGCGGTTTTTGCACGGTGGAAGGACTTTGGCTTCAAAACCCATAAATTCTGGATTATGAAAGTCGTGACTTTATTAAGAGTGTCTCTCAGGACCATTTTAACTAAGGAGTTTGCATTCAAAATTTAATTTTGAGATTGATGGTTCTGTTTTTTGATGACAATCACCTTGAAAGAAATCTACCCAAATTAAATATTATACTAGATCTTCTTGGCTAAAATGAAACAAACTCAAAGATACTAATTTTAATATTAACTATAATATAATAATAGAATACAAATAAAATACATAATTAAAATTAAATAATTATTAATTAACTTGATTAAAATTTTAAATGCATACAAAAATATGAGACAAACACAGGTAGTGAGCTAATTTTTATAATATTTGGGAATCGATAAATTTGGTATACAATTTATCTAATTTATTAATAATTATATTCATTTCAACCAACAGCAATTCTCTCTGCTACTGTTTTTTTAAACACAATATTTCAAACCAACTTCAGCGATTTACACACATTATTTAGATGATGAATATTTTATAGTCTCTCCACCAAGGCCTGAGATTCCAATGCAAATGCGACATTGAAAATTTTTCACCAAGAAAGGCTCTACTTTTCTCATTTCTAATTTATTATTCGCATCGCATGTACGGCGTTTCAAAAGAAGCTTGGCAATATGCGCAAAAATGATTACATTTTATTTTTTCTTTGTTATTATTACTCGTGGCAGGCATCAAGTCTGCTTTTATTTTTTTAGCCCGACTTTCCGTCGTGAGCATTTGAACACAAACTGTCTGCCGTGTTTTCGAACACAAGGCGTTTTATTTTTCCATCATGCAAACATCAATCAACGTAATGCAGCTCTTTCGTTATTCTAGTTCTCTTTTACTTTTTATGCGAAACCCAAGCGAGTACCATTAAGCGCCTTGTGTTCAAATAAAAAATGACGCCGTTTCATGACCTCTACATGTAGTTCAATTTTTATTAACAATGCTGGAAATATATATGACCTGATAGAAAATTTACACTGCCTAATTTTGGTTGCCAAAATATTATAGAGGCTAGAGCGTGCTAAATTACTATAAAAAATGGCAAAAAAAACGATTTATTAAAATGTAATGTAATCTCAATTCTAAACCAATTAAAATATTTAAAATACATTTAACTCAATCAATTCTCATGAATTCATGACGTTTTATTTTTATTATAGAATATTAATTATTATAATAATACAGATTAAACGCTCCTAATGCAAGATCAAAGCCACTGAAAGATTATTCAACTTACATCAGCAATGTTTGTAACCAACACATTGTTCAGAAATAAATAATTTTCCATTTTTTAAATTCTTTTAAAATTTTTTTATTACATAATAATTTAACTATTAAATTTTGTATGGAAAATAATTCATAATATGATAAATAAATATAAAATAAAAAAATTAGTATTATTTTCAATTTAAAAAATTATTCAATAGAAAAAAGTAATAAATATGAAATATATAATTATAATTTTGTTATTTTAAATTAATTAAACTTCTTACAAGGGTCTTCAGCTGCTAAAGCATGAGCACCATGGGCGGTTAAAAATGCCATACGCAGGAGAGGACAATTCATCACAGACAATAAAGTTCCGCGTATAGCAGCATTAGAAAAAGCCAAGGACGGATTATTATTTGCGATTAGCCACGCTCGAGGCGTGATAGAGAGGAGCCGTTGGAAGAGGCCACCTGAGCATCAGGGTCCACTGAACCTGCCGATGACTGATACCTTTTGCTGATACCCTTTTCCGAAAGAACGAACCAAACGTGACTCAGGTGCAAACGACGAAAGAAAGGAAGTTGTCAAACGGCCGAGTGGGTGATCACGCTTCCGGCCACTTTCCAAACGCAAAAAAAAAAGACAAACCTCTCTCGATCGCTTCTTGGAATAGCGGGCGCGTCGCTTATCCAAATACTTAATCAGCAAATTTATCCAACTTATAATGTCTCGTGGGGTGTTTCCTTTCGATCGGTGTGCAAATTTCGTAAGTTCACCCTGAGAGCTCTTCTCGATAACGAATTTTAACGGCTCGCTTCAAGTACTTTTGGGTGTAAACTTTAATGCGGCAGAGATAATTCACGGAAGTTATGCCGTTCAAAAGTGAATGCATGCATTGCTTTACTATTGCAGAGTTCTTATTTCTCTGAGGAATGGCGATTTTGCAATCCGAAACGGGATAACAGCAAACAAGCTGGCGGATGAGAAAATATCATTTTTCATTATCAACATGCGAAATGAGGAAATAATGAGTGTAGTTAAAATGCATTGTAGTGCCTGTTTTATAGAGCCAAATTAATAAATTTATTAAAATCCATTCTTTCCTATAAAGAGCAAAAAAATTTGTTCCAAAATTGATCACCAAAAATGGTACTACATGGAAATTTACTTTGGGCGATTGTTAAGGCTCAGATTACACTAATAGCCCATATGGTGCACACCTTGGTGCTCCTCAACAAAACCAAATTCCTTCGCACAAAAGGAATGTCCGTGTAATAACGAGGGCCGCTCTTGCAGACGCTATATAATTTAATGATGCATATTATCGTGGCGGCGCGTGGATATTACTTTGCCAAAATAAAATTCATCCTTTTGAGTGCTGTGTAATTTTGGCGCACCGATGATGATAATTCATAGCTCGGTCGTCGTCGACAGGAATATTTCTGCCTTACAAGGATCAATTCTGGCGCACAGCCACGTGTTTTACTTTTCTTGTATTCCTTTTTTCACTTTTGTGCTGCGCAGGACAAAATTGTTGCTGCGAGAGAGGTATTGTTAGGTTCGAGATCAGCTTGATTTATTTCCCACGAGAGGCAACTGACCAGCAAATCAACAGTCACGATCGACGCAGCGTTTGGCGCAAATTTTTTATGCCAACCAAGCATAACTCTAGAGGAAATCATTTTTGTGCTGCCACAGGATCTATAATTTCTTAACAAAATTGCTTATTTATATAGTTTTAATTCATTTAAGTACATACAATATTTAAGTTACAATTAGTTTAAAAAAAAAAAAATAATAATAATTCAAAAATCTGCACTCATAGAACACTGTAGTTTAATTCGATTCTTCTCGCCTTATAGAGAATGCAAAGCACTCTTTTACATACTCGCTGATTTGGTGCCCTTTTGGCCACAAAGTTTCAAAGGATTGGCATTGGCATCTTTTGTTACATTTACAGCAAATATAAAATTATTACACATTTCTTTAATGATTATTTTCAAATGACACTTTTATTGATTCTAATCAAAATATACTATATAACGTAATCTATTCTTTTGAAAAGAGTAATTTGAACAATAAAAACGCTAAACAAATCTCTAGAAAACAAATCCACAGACAAGAGATTTAAGATTTGTGCTTATATCACATGATTAACTAAAATAATTATATTTTTTAATATTAGTGCAGACAATGGATCCTGGGATGAATCATCGCCAGGAGTATATTTTAAGGCAAAAGCATTTAAAGTAGCGGGTCTCCACCCATTAAAAAATATTCACGGCTCCCTCGCCGAAAGCAAAACGATCTCTCTGGTTGTGCCGAGAATGACCGTGGCATGAATATGCGCGAGCCAAAAGTTCAAGAAAACTACAATCACCTCCGCAATAAGTGCGTGACGCCGAACACTGTCACCGGCGCTCGCATCAAAAACCTAATCGGTCGGCGAAATTGGCTGAGTCGGGACTCAATCAGCACCGATAAGCATCACTTTTGGCCAGGAATTTACTTTCGTTTATCGCCGCCTTTGATTGCGACCGGCCATTCTGCCGACGAGTGTGTGTTTATTTTTTATCTCTCGCGGCGGAGCGGCGGTGTTTTCAAAAATAACGGTAGCCCCTCTGAGAAATATTACGTTGTGTGCGCGAGGAAAACTGGTTTCCATCTATCTAGTCTCTCTCATTCTTTCTATGCTGCAGTTCGTGCCTTTTCATCATAACGTAATGCAAAATGGCCTATATTTGACCGAGCAGCTCTCACGCTGCTTTAAAACTGTTTAAAAATCTATTAGTCGGCGATCAAATCGATCGCGGATCGACGCCTCAGCTGAAATCGGAGCCGTTTGAAAGGAGCAGTTTGCTAGCGAGAAAAGTGTTTGTGTAATTATATGGAGCTCATCGAGCAGCGGTGCTTTTTGCACGAGGTTTGAAAGCAAAAGCAGATGGAAAGCGGGGAACTGGAGCAAATTCCGAACACACATAATTTTGCTCCGCCTCGCTCTTCATATGTCGTGGCAAATATAATTAATTAAGCCATTATTTGATCTGGTTTTTTTTTCATATTTGCTTTCTTATTAAAATAGATTGATATTATGATAATCAGCTATTACATTTCCTGACGATGATAATACTCTTGATCTGTAGATAGTGTACATGAGAATTATTGATATATTTTATTTATTTTAAGAACTTTATGTAATTTTAAATAAACTAAAATTTATTTCAAAAATTCTACTCAAATATTCCTCAATTGCAAGCAACTAATACAATAAAAATTTTAATATAATAATAATATAATAACAAAACTAAAAACAAATTTAAAATTTTTTTAAATTATTAAATTAATTTATTATCAACATAATGTTTTAAATATATAATAATGCATTTCACAATTTAAACAAATATTTAAAAAAAAAACATTAAAAATGCTAATTTCTTATCTAAGGTGTTGATTGTAATTAACGTTTTAAATTTTTATTGTCCCTTTTTTCCTTGTGATCATTATATTTTAATGTTTAGAGTGATCTTCGCTAAACTCGCGATAGGGAATTGAATTTAATTCAGTTGAAGCCTCACGACGGTGTCGAAATTCAAGTCATGCTGAACAATACGCAATAAACACACCGTCTCAATGCCACCCGCCCTTTCAAGAGACGTTCTCAGTGCCACGGATGAGAATAAACGCACGGTGTGCAGAAAGGGTTCATCGAGATTGGGCGCCAAAATTAGTATTCGCGGCGCACCTCGAGCGTGCAGTCTCTAACATGGGGCAACGGAAGGGAAAATCCCACCAACGATTTCCATTCAGTTTCCTGTGTTTTAATGCAAGCCAAAGAAGCCTTTGAGCGCTTTGTATTTATTTTGAAAACACACGCACCCCGAGTACGCACACAGAACGACAGAAGCAGTGGGTCTGTGAAGAAGCCTTGGCAGTGATATAAATAGCCATAACTCGAGCAATGATCTTCCCGATTCGAGATCTCGAGAAAAAACTGCTCTGTCGCCAACCGGCAGACCAGAGAGAGAAACGCCGTCTGAAGTGCTTCCTATCATTTGATGCAACATTTAGCGCTCGCTTCCTTCTTGGCTCGCCACGCTTTGTTTCAAATTTGCTTTCGGTCAGAAAACAAATATATCCTTGGCTAGTATACAAACGTGTGAGTCATTTCGCGGAGAGACGAATTCGTGGTCTGCTTTATTGGCCAATAAAAAGTTGGAGCGTGATCTTTCAATGGGGCGAGACTTGAAGGCGGTAAATCACGACTGAGTTAAAAATGACAGGAGGAATCGCATTCAAAATTCAAGAGAAGGCCTTGTTTGCAAAAGCTGCTCCCAAACTTGCAAAGTGAAAAGACACATAAACAAAACCGTTTCCTTGATGAATCCCTTCTGAAATTTTGTCGCCAAAATTTAAAACTTCAATTAAAGCCTAAAACTTCGGTGAATAATTTTTTTACATCAATAAATATGTGTTATAAAATTTTTGCATATTTTAGTTGCAATAATTGTAGTTTTATTCTTGATCGCAAAAAATCCAATAAAAAATATGATAAAAATAAACTCCAGCAAACATAAAAAGTATGATAAATATTACAGTTTTTATTTATTTTTTGTCATTATTAAATTATTTATTTATATAAATAAATTTATCATTAATTCATTATTTAATAATTTTATTGCACACTTATTTATAGTAGTTAGGAAAATTAACTAGTCATATTCTTTAACTTACTATATTGTAAATTTTGTAGCTTCAAATATTTGTTTAAAACAAAATTAGCATTTTATTGATGTTTAAGCAGTGCATCTAATTTTCCGTTTTAAAATAGATCATCACTATTGACGTATGTGTGGACTGATGTTTGCTTTTGATGGCTCCTCTTTTGTTTTAGGGTCAGTTAATTTTAAGAGGGCAATATATTTTTCGCGGCCCCCCATAAAAATAAATCCTCCGCAACTGGCCTCTTTCCATCTCCATCAACTGCATGCAAACGCCTGCCCGCTGAGGCCCAGTTGCAACCCTTTTAATGATGTTTTAATCGCCTCGGGAGAGCCTCGAAATAGAACGCATAAGCCGGGAGTAGAAAATTTATGCATGCCGATTCCATCTTGGCTGTTTATTTTCCAAATCCGACAGGCCTGCAGCCCACATTGCACAGGCGGATTAAGTTTTCGGGGTTCGCCTGCAGTCCCAAAAAGCAACATGAGATTAAAATAATTAACATTTAAATTGAAAATTTAAATAAGGAATAAATAATTTCAGCTAATAAATAAATTGCGAATTGTTTTGTGTTACTCCGTGATGGTACCAATAAATAACTAACAATTTCCTCACAAGAAAATATTAAGCTGGTGAGACAAGCTTGGAAGTTTGTTATAAATATCAAGTATAAAGTTTCCCTCCGAGGAACCCATAATTCAAGTGCTGAGCACTTTTTATGCTCGAGCACATTACGATGGTTGGTCCTCGATAAGAGCAGCGCCGTGTGCTAGAAACGGCGCTGCAATCATTGTTGCGTGCATAATTCAAATAAAATCCACATCCTGCGATTCAGCGTGTAATTCTAAGTCGCTCGTGAGTCTGTGTGAGTTTTAATATATGTATGAAATATCGATCCCGAGTCCCAGTTCTCATGCAGAATTACACATTCGCTCGTTGAGGAAGCGATAAAAAAAAATTATAATTTAAAAATTTCACATCAGGCTCAGCCACAGTTCTCAACATCAGCTTGGTTATTGTTTAAAAACTTCCGCCGCCTGATTGATTTATTTGCACCAACTAATTGACACTCGGTCCGGTCAATTAAAGTTAATTGGCCTTTTGATAAGACACACACCAGCACGATCGCAGTTCAAATAACTCCTTGTTAATGATTAGAAGGTGCAGATTGAACGTCGTGACGCAATGGAAATGAGAGAAAATGTATTGCTTCGAAATTTCTCGTTCCACTTCAAAAACCAGAGTTTTCAGATCAGGTTAATTTAAAATTCGAGCAGGAACTGTTTGCTGCCGGCTTCAATCCACACTCCAAGACTACTTTTACAACAATACAGCACGTCTACAGTGATTGCAATTTATGAAAGCGAATGAAAATATTGTTAATGCTTATTTATTTTAATTTATAAATACATTAAAGGCAAAAAACTGCATATCATTTATAATTATATACATAGATGGTACAAAATAAAAATAAATCACGCTATCAGAACAATTTTGATTTTCTTTAAAAATATCATAATTAATTTTTTTTTCAATGAAGTATTTTAAAATTCCCCTTACTACAAATGGGATTAAAGTTGTAAAACAAAATTATTTAAAAACTATTTAATTTAATTTTAAATAAATTCAAAAATTTATGCACCTAAATTTTAAAGAAATACATGTAATAAATCTTGTCCACATAGCAATTTCAATGCAATCAACAAGAAAAATAAATTTACAACAATTATTTTACTGTTTTGATTAAATCAAATTTTAAAATGATTTCTGATATTATTTATTTAGTTTTTGTCACCAAGAGGGAATTAACATCATGATATGAATTAAAAAAACGAGCTTATCATAGACCAAAGTTCATGTTTTGAGATTTGCATGCAGTTCGTACGTAATGATAATAATGAAAAGTAGGAGCCATACAAAGCTCTAGAGACAAAATCTACGATAAGATTTTGATATCAATTGTATAAAAAGAACAGCCACGTTACATAATTCAAATAGGAATATTTGATCATGGCTCGGTTACGGCAACTTTGTTCTCAAATATGCCTCGGATTACTAATTTTAGGTGTCAATGGTCAAAGTCCAACTGTGACCCTGGACAACCTGGGCACTTTGATTGGAAAAGAGATGACCACAATTAAAGGAAGAATTATTCACGGATTCCAAGGCATTCCCTACGGAGAGACAACAGCTGGAGCCAACAGATTTCAAGTGAGACGCAGTTTTTTGCAACATAATTTTTTTTTTTAATTTAAAAAATATTATCCAGCCACCCATTCCAAAACAATGGAGTGGTACTCTAGATGCCACAAACCCGGGAGCCATGTGCATTCAGCCTGATTTGGGTGTTTTGAGGCATCAACCAGGAGCGCCTATCACTTTTGAAGGTGGTCGTATTGCCACTATCGGGTCTGAAGATTGCCTCGTGCTCCACGTTTACACTCCAGACGTACAAATTTAATATTGATTTAAATTTTTTTTATTTAAATTCTTTTATTAAATTTAGCTTTTGCATAACAAAAATTTGCCAGTTTTGGTTTATTACCACGGTGGTGGATTTTTGAACGGAGATGAGCGTGACTTCAGACCAGATCACCTTCTCGACCAGGAGGTTATTTTGGTTGTGCCACATTACAGACTTGGACCACTCGGTATAATTAAAACAATCTAAATTTAATACTTTTATGTATATTAATTTATTTAAGGTTATCTTTCGATGCAAAATGATTTGATCCCGGGAAATGCCGGTCTTTTGGACTCAGTTGAGGTTTTGCGATGGATTCAGCTCCACATTTCCAAATTCGGCGGAGACCCAAACCGAGTGACCGTTTCTGGGCAAAGCACCGGCTCGACTCTTTCCCACTACATGATGATTACCCCACTCACTGATGGTATATAATATATGCAACACTGATTTAATGTAGTTCAATTTTTTTTTTATAAATTTTGATTGGCAGGTATCGTTCACGGTGCCATAATGATGAGCGGCTCAACGTTGACGTCGCTCGCTTACGACCGCACGCCGCTCAAGAGTGCCAGAGACATAGCCTCATTTGCAAACTGCCCAGTTGGTACCGACGACGAAGTCACTCAGTGTCTGCTCAACTTGTCACCCGAGGTCTTGGTCGACGCCCATGTTAATTATTATGTAAGAGATGCTTGAATGCTTTATAATTATTGAGATTAATCATATTTCATTCGGCATATTTAAGAGTGCCGGAGGAATCGGAGGCACCCAGCCTGTCATTTCGCGACCTGACGAGCCTGCAGAAACCAAAGTTTTGCCCGACGATCCCAAAGTGATCGTGCAGTCGAGCAATTACAAGGCGGTGCCCATGCTAGCTGGAGCCACCAGACACGATTCCATGTTTTACGTCAACAGTGAGTGGAGGTTCAATTAAATTTTGAATTTTATTAATTCGTTGAAAATTTTCAGCCCTGGATGTTGTTTTGACCGCTCTTAATTTGACTGAAAATGAACTTTTCATCAGAAAATTGCTAGCCCGTGAAGTTATTGAGTTTGCTGGTACTTATTTAATTTTTTTTAAGTATATATAATTAATATTTTATTAAAGGGATTGTGGATACGACTGGTTCAATTAGCGATATGACGGACTCCAAATACTTATCATATGTTACTACTGAGCAAAGGGGAAATTACACAGCCCTTATTCCTGGCTTGCTGGATGTAATGACTTTTTTATACATTTAAAATTTATTTATTTTTAATTTTTTACATAGATCCTATCAACCGAATTCATGAAAGCTCCGGCCTATCGAATCGTCCAAATAAATTCCCGACGGGCCGATAGTTATTTGTACACTTTCAGCTATAGAGGCCGTTACCACATTCCGGGCAACGGCATCAATTACCCGCCGACGCTCTTTGAAGATGGTGATTATTTGTTTATTTGAATTCAGACGCAGATCATAATAAATTTCAATCAAAATATCCGACAGGCGTTCCTCATAGCGATGACATGATTTACCTCACGCCCAGGATATCCGACCCTTTCAACGCTGAGGAACTCGGCATGGTCAATGTGTTGACCACTCTATGGTCCAATTTTGTCACCACAGGAAACCCGAATTTGCCAGTGCAGCTCGGCCTTCCACAGTGGCCCAAATATGACCTGGCCCAAGAGTCTTACTACGAAATTAATACAGCCAGCATCGCCAAACAGGACTACACTGAGGAGTTCCTCGTCGCCATTTACGACAATTTGCCTTATTCAAAAGCAGCCGGAAGACAATGAATGTGAAAAGTAAAAATTTCTCTATTTACACTAAAATATGAATTGAGTATTTAATGATTTTTATTCCTGAATAAAGCTTAAATTCACATTTTGTTTTTAATAATTTAAAAAAATTATAATCTTCTGCAATGTTCATTTTATTGCTATTTTAAAGCTCTTAGATAAAAGTTCTGACCCTGTTTTCGCGTTCTCCGTTCTGCCAATGAGCACCACGGCGCATCCTGTAATTGCATACAACAGAATATCGAATAGCTCGCACGCGTCACGTGCTTTGCTCTATTAAGCCCGCGACAGCACATGCTCTCTCGTACAAATCGAGGTGTGTTTTTCGCGAGGCGGGGACTTGAAAAGCGCATAGGTGTATACATACATAAACACACACGAATGCAGCAATAATATCATAATCGCAACGCATGACTCACTCTCTTCCCGCTATCTTAGACGGGCCCATCCCTTTTCCATCGCGAGAGCTGCAGCGAGAAGAGGAAGAGAGCAAATAACAATTCCGCCGTCCGAAATTGCTTTTGCAGCTTGTTAAATTCCCTCGGCGCTTTCAATTTCGAAGCAGAATAGATCGAGCTAAAAAAGAAGAAGTTGCTTTTACCACAAAGACCGGCCGAGTTTGATTTTCGTTCAGCGAAGAAAAACTCTTGGCACGAGGAATGGAGACTTGGTGAAAAGTGGAGAAAGATGATCATGAGAGGGCGCCCCCCAGGCCCTACTTGTTGTGTCATTTCTTTGTTTATCGCGGAAATTGCCAGTGGCCGAAGAGGAGATGGAGCTGCCACTTTGATGGCTCTGGGGGCTTTCTCGAGTTACGGGACCATTCCCCTGTGATGCGTCTGACGTCAAAAGTGCGGGAAGCAAAATAATGAAGCTTATTCTAGCTTAATAATTTAGGAAAGAAAATCAAAGGAAAAATTTGACCTTTCATTGTTGATAAAATTAATTTTTGATGTTTTTTTAATTAATTAATTAAATTTCATAAAATGAAATTGATTTCAAAATTTAAGATTGTTTCTTTCAATGTTAACATTTATTTTTTAATTTTTTTCTAGAGGAGCTTTTAAGAAAATTATGCTCTGTCTTCGCTAAAAGTTTTGTCGTTTTTCAGTTACAATTTTTTATTATTTTGATGATGTATCTCGATTTGGGCAGCGATTGCCTTCAGTTACAGGAGTTACAGTTTACACCAATAAGCAACTTGCAAATAAAAGCAATGTAGAGCGAAAAATAAAGTAAATTTTTCAATTTTTCTTTTTAAATAATTAATGATTAAATGAATAAATTATAATTTTATTAACTTTTATTTTCAAAAATATCTGGGCCAACAGTTTTAGTATGTTTTGAGCTCCATAAAAAATCACACCACAAAGGGCGTTTCCTCAGATACCCAGTGCACGTTTCCACTCTCGAGGCACCGTGCATTTTTTCCCACTAGGCATGTCATGCGCACCGGTCAAGCCAAAATCAATGACTTGATGGATCGCACCGATTCGGCGATCTGGTCACGGGACTGATTAATTACCTCCACCTGCAGCGCCGATATTTTCCACGTGCCCCGAGGGCCGGCCGGTCTCACATTGTTTGTTTGCTCGAAACCCTCGTGCTTCGGTCGTTTTTCATTTTCGCAGCAGATTGTTTACCGTTGCGACTCTCAGCAGATATCAAGAGTCAAATTAATCATGTTGAGCGTAATTAGCATGGGGAACAATGCACTCAATAAAACGAAGTGTATTATGCGAGACCAGTTTGTTTTCATAGCAGCTTCCTTTATGGTTCCGTTATTAAAATAGCAAATATTATTCCCGGCCCCCTGCTTGTCTCTTTGCACAAAAAGAAATTCGCAGTTAAACAAGCGCGCTCTCACGTGGTTTTATTTGCCTCGGAAAAGCAATAAAATTTTGATTCAAAGGGCACGGTCCAGTGGAGACGTTTTATTGCTGTAGATGTGAGTTGTATAGAATAAAATTTTCTTTCAAATATGTCAAGGAAATCAGAGCAGAAAATATCTTTCATATAATCTTCTCCTCTGAACCAACTTTTAAATACAGTGTCAAATATTTCAATTGAATTGGGTCTTTAAAGAGCCGTTGACATGGACAAGCTTTTGATGAATAATTTTTTTTCCATTCAACTAGAAATTTATTCAAGTATTCATCTTTCTCCAATGAGCATTATTCAAGTGATAGCGCACAATAAAACCACGTATGTATAGAAAGAACACTCCAGGCCATCTCTAGAGACGAGGCATATTTTCATTGTCTTTCTTTTTTCTCTCTCACTCCAATCTTTGCATCCTGTTGCTCTTGAGCGCACGCGACGAAAGAGAAATAAAAATCAAGTTGAATGCCGTGTTTTTTCTACTTTGGGAATTCCTGGAGTCATCATTAAGCAATCGTCACAGAATTCATTTTTCTCGCCGCGCACACGCAGCTCCACTCGTCGAGAGGAAATCGAAAATGACAGGGAAGGTGATAAAAAGAGCGACTGCGAGTGGAATTTATTTCTCACGTAAATGTAAATGCTCGCGCCGTTCTCAGAAGAATGCCGCGCTTGGAAATGAATGGGCGGCCGTTTCATATCAAGAATAAGAGGAAGAGGATTTCATTTTTGCGAATCTACATGGAATAAACACGCATCTCACCCATTTGGAAGATTAAAAACATACGCTCAGTTGAAATAAAAAAATTTTGAATTGAAACAAAAGCCTCTCTTCCAGATTGAATGGAAACGCAGCCGGTCGTAGATTTTCTCCGTTAATTAGCATACAATGTGCATTCAATGTGATTGAATAGAAACACAGTCGGCGCTGCTTTTCATCGGAGAAACAGTTTGAATGAAAAGGCTCAAGTTCGCGAACTCGTCGCCAGTGAAGAGCTAACTGGGCTGGGCATTCAACTGATGCATTTGAAACCGAACACGCCGTCGGCCGCATCGCATTGTGGCAAATAATAAGCGCACTCATTGACACAAGAGCGAATTCAAGAGCACACACACGGACCCATTCACTGCAGCTTTACACAGAAAAAGAGAGAAAGAAAGCCATCCAGCGGAGAGGCGATCGGTTTCGCGGAAGGGTAAGAAGTTTTCTCAAGAGTCTTTCAAGCCACCTCCTGTTGAGCTTTACTGTTTGCAAAAGTTATTTGCAAGGCATAAGTGAATAACGGCGCAAAATTCGTCAACGACCAACTGCAATAAGAGGAAGTGAAAAACTTTCTCACAAAACAAACCACTCCGAAGCAAATTGAAAGTTATTCACTATTATTTCAATTAACGTGAGAGAGTCACCTGCTGAGAAAAAAATTGAACTCTTGTGAAATACTCAAATTATTTTGCTCTAATTTTGGAAATTATTAAACATCATAAAATTTTGGTCCAAGTAAAAAGACAAAAGTTTCCGTGTTTAGTGCAGCGGTTCCGAATTGGAGATGAGCGTCTCGCTGCGGGCGGCATCAATTTTATAATTTAATTGGCACTGCCGGCACAATAAAAAGTCAAATCCGTTATTTAATCTAAATCGAACGTTGCCCCACACGGACAAAAGATCTAATCCTTTTCACACAGGAAGAAAAGTTCACGCCTTCTCTCGCATTAAAAAGTGCACCTGAACAAATCAACTGAAGCTTTTCTTTGCACGTTTGCGTGCGTGACAGTCGAGGCAGGAAAGGTTGGCTGCGAAAATTGGCTTTTATCTCTTGAAAGAAAGAGAAGCAAAACGAAATCTTTCTTTGCGTTTTGCATTATCGCAAGGTTGGTTGCACTAGCGCTGCGTTGCGTTGCTTATCAGCAAACACACAAGTTTATGTACAAAAGAGTGGGCGAAGCGGTACCGAGTCTCACTCATACTACAATGCAAACAGCAAGATTTACAATTACATGTCTTGTTTCTTTCTAATTTCAACAAGTTAGTTACAGATGTGCTACAATTTTCGATTGCTATAATTAAAATTAGTTTGGATCAAACATCTTAAAATTTTGAGATAAAGTAGTATTATTTAAATTGGACAATTTTATTTTTATTTTTCTTAAAAATATTGATTTCAAAATTTCTTGATAGCGAGAGGAAGTTTCAAATTAATTACACAGAACTAGTGCAAAATCACGCCTGACTTTCATTTCCGCCTGAGTAATTAGCTCGTCGGTCCAGAAAACGTATCGCCGCATGAAAAATAAGTCGGCTGAAATCACACGCTTGCGTCAACCTGCACAAAAGCATCCTTTGTTTCACAACCGGCCTTTTATAAATCATATATAATTTTTTGCTTTGCATATCACGCAGGTTGCGGAAATGCGGCGAGTAAGATGTTAAGGCGTCCGTTCTCAGTCTGCAGTGTGGGACGCGTTCCCAGCAGCAGCAGCCTTAAGAGAGCAATTAATGCACAATGCGTGTGTGTTTAATTTAATTACCGCCGGTTCGGGCCGCGCGCACTCCAGCTTCTTTGCGACTTTTTTTGTTTTGCTTCCTCTCTCTCTCCGTGTACCAAAGCAGGGGGCAATTAGAAGCAGCAACGTTTTGCCTTGAAAGAGGCTGTTGCATTATTTATTTATTTATTTATTGCGCCGGGAATAATTTAATTTAATTAGGATGGACGGCGAGTCGCTGCTCTCAGCGGAGAGATTACAAAAGGCGCCGAGCCGTGTTGAAAAGTATAACCGACACGACAATGCGCTGCTGAAAACAAAAGTTGGAAGCATAAATTGCTCTTTTTACGAGAGGCGCGCTCAAAACCCATTCACTGATTGCACATACAATGGCTGCGCGCTTATTTTCATGCCCGACAAACGTGAAATGCCTCATATAATAAAAATTAATTGATGGAGCAAAAAAGCCATTTTTCAGCTTTTGCCAACCGCGACCAAACGAATTCACCGCCTTTTACAAATTAATTAATTCCCACTTGTCATCTAATGAGGCGCTTCGATCGACGCGCGGTGAAGGGTGATTAATGAAAAAAGCAAGTCTCGTTTGCACACAACAAACAAAATGAACTGGCACTTTTCCAGGCAGGGTACTTGTGTGTCCTTCCTTGTAGCACGACTCGAAACAGGGTGATGCATCGATTTGACGCGGCAGAAAATGCCTTTTTCAAGTGCCAAGTGGTGCTTGCTTGCTTGCTGGTCGATGCAATTAGCATAGGTCAGGGCTACGCCCTCTAAGAAAGAAATGTGCGTGCCTCGTCCTTATAGATCTCGCACGAACTCATTTTCGCCTCTGAATTTGGCTTCGGAGTGCTGTCTGCACGCAATCTGCAAATTTTTCATTCTTGGCAGGTTGAAATTTTTCGCATATATTTGATTTTTTTTATTTCGTGTGGGACGGGGAATTAAATTAGAATTCAAATAGTGATGAGAAAAGTCATTTAATTCCATTAGAGCACATGAATCGACTAATCAAACTGTCACTTAATGCGTGTCACATTGTCATTCTGGTCTTATGCTATGCGTGAAATCGATTTGCGGAGGTCAGATCAATTTTTTTTTCAGATCTAGTCCAAGTTGGCCTTTCAAAGTCGCTCTCTTATTTCACCCACTTTTAAATGGACGTGTAAATATTCAACAATAAATTTTCATTATTATAACTCCTCTAATGGTTAAAATCAATTGCCCAATTTCATTCGGATTGTTATTAAATTTTATGAAACTGCCTGAGCGCGTTTGAAACGGAGACGAGTTGGATTGGCGCAGATGTGCGATATCTTTTTAAGCAAGGCTCGTTGAGTTGCCTGCGTGGAAAAAGAGCAATTTGTTGGAATCGGGCCAGCAGCACATTTGCATACGGCAAATTGAGTCAGCAAAACTGCAGCTGCCTGCTCTTCAGGCTCTCTCAGTTTTCCTCAATGAGCCAAATTGCTGCGTCACCCGCACAAAACCATTATCTCACTTTATAATATACAAGCAAGGAAATTTTGCCTTTGTCAGTGAGATAAGCTTTTCATTCGAAAATATAAAAATAAACATTACGTGAGAGTAACAAGCGCTGAAAAATTAGGCATTACCTGCGAAAATTAAAAACCACCACTGCATCAATATTCTTCATATAATTTTAATAAAAAATTTAAAATAATAACAATAATTTATCCTAAATAGTGAAGTTTTTTAATGAATGCTATTTTTTTATTATTTATTTTCATTCTTTTAAATCGTTAATAACAATTTTTGGTCAGGCCGAAGACAAATTGTCTCGGCGGCCCTTTTCATAGAAGCTTGAAGATGGCAAACTCCAATATTTATATTTATTTTTCATTTTATCACTGCCAATTATTGATTTAAAAAATAAAATTTGCATATTTTTTAGGTGTAAACCGTTAAACCAATGTATAAAAATTCTTGTTCGTAACAGATTTATTGAATTGCCAACAAAGAAGAACTATTAACAAAGAACGTGTTGATCCTGACTCCTCTGCTTTTTCGAGGAAAATTTGAATATGGAAGTTTACGACCACTGTCACTAACGTTGTTAGAGGCTCATAAAATAAAAGGAAAAGCCTAACAGTAGTTCGCACTCGATTTCGCGGAGTCCCGCATTTCTAACAAGACTCACTAGTTTCCATTCCGCCAGCGAAATTCGGCCCCGAATGCAATTCCCACGACTATTAGAAAACCGATGCCCGCAGCTTGATTTGCATATGTCGATCTCCTAACTAATTGTAAGTCCATTTCACTAGAGCGAAACTGACGAGCCACTTTCCGCGCGGGTCAAATTCGCACGTCACAGACCGGACATCAATAAACGTTGCCGGTGGGTGTGAATTTTAGCGTGCGGGGGCTGATGGATGATGAGAGTTGAAATAATGCGAGCCCAAGATTTACACGCACATGACATCACGATCGGTTTGGTGCAGTGGCCGAGAAAGTAGCACTGCGTCGTGCGCCGCTTGAGGAAAACACGCACTTTTTCATTAACGTGTGTGTTATTTATATAAAAATTATCTTTGTGACTCACGTTCTGCTCGTAAAGAATAACATGGACGACCTGTCGTGAAAATTTATCTGTAGCCATCATTAAAAAACGAGCAGCTCAATTGACATTCCTTTTGTTCGCAGCCTTTTTTTACCACTGATACCATCTGCAAAGAAAGTTGTAATGATGTATTTCTTTCTTTCTTTCTTTCTTTTTGACTTCTTTATTATATGATACACGTGTATACCTTTGTGCTGAGATTCGTAGGAGAGAGAGATGCATTTCACGAGATTAAATTCCTCTAAGTTTCAAAAGGCCGGCGAGCCGCTTGTGAATATTCGTCGTGCGGAACTCTGTGATTCTTTCGTCCGTCGGATTAACACAGCTGATTATGAACGCGATTCGTGCCGCCGGCGCGGGATGAATCTGTCTTGCTGTGCTCAGATTTACAAATCGATTATGCATGAGCGTTGCATAAGAGAGCGGTTCGAATCAAAGCAAGAAACCGCAAAGTGGAGAAAATTTCTTATATAAAAACTAACATTTGCTTTCCAGGTGAGGTGAGTAATTTATCACTTCTTATTTCTTTAAATCCAACCAAAGAAAAAGACTAAAAATTTCAAGATAAATTCAAAGCTGATTTATATCCGGTTCATCAGAGCTAAAAAGTTTCTCTCTCTGTCAAGTCACGATTCTCGATTAGTCTTTTTCCCAACTGGCAACCTTCTCTCCACTTTTTGCAACTTTGTAATGCCGACATTTGTGAATATCTACCCGCGCGACTTCTGTCACTTTCCGAACTGCCTCTTTTCTCAGCAAAGATCGATTTTTATTGGATTTAAATTGTTCGTCGACTGGATCTCTCCGATCAGAAACCTGTTCCTTATCGGAATTTAAATAACGTGACGCGCCCGCGACAATTATTCGTCCTCGGTCGCTCCTCTTTTTTTCTACGCTCAAGGCTGGCGAAATCCATCTTTCGTCTATCCTCTGATTGAGAGGGAAGCCCTTTTTGTCACCTTATTTGGCCAACACGCCATTCGCATTTCCTCAACTACTTGGGCTTCCACCACTGGGTGTTGAAAAAAATTGCTAAATAAAAGAAGTTGCAATATTCTTTCCTCCATAAATCGAACACAGAAAATCACTTTGTGTGCCAATGAATGAGTTGCAGCTGGGAGCTGGTTGCGAATGACCCCTCTAATTAGATCTAGCCGGAGATACGCGGCAGGCCTTTAATTGCATTAAGTGTCGGACTGCCGTGTGTGTTGCATCGGGACGGGGGCGCTCGTTGGGCTGCAAGTATTGAGTAGCACAGCAATTCTCGATTAATAAAAAGCTTCGGAGATAAATCGCATTACGAGTGGGTGGAATGAGTAGGTTTGTGTTTTATATGCACACCCCAGGGAGCTCTGAACAATGAGAAGAGTGCTGAGTGAGTCGACGAGGGAGATGCATTGCCACTTATTTCAGCGATAAATATTTATGGCACTCCTGCAGTGGCGACGCCGATAAATATATTTCTTTATTTATAGTTGTTGGTGCAGAAAATCTAGATTGGATGCTATCCAAATTTCTTATCATTATGTAATATCAAATACAAACTCTCATTAACGCACTTTAATGTACAAATTTCATCTAGGTTATTATAGATCAATGTATTTGAAAGAAAATTTAAGTAAAAATAATGATAAAAAGTAAAACCAATAAACAATATTTCCAGTTGGTTTGAATTTATATAATCCAATTTAAGAATAAAATGGATAAGAGAGCTCAGCAGGTTTCTAAATGTTAAATTTTTTTAGATAATTTATAATAAATTAAATTCAAATTACAAAAAAAAATTGTACCATCCATCATCCACTCATTAAATTTCAAGTCATTCAGTCAAGTTGAAGATTCATAAGTAAGATTTGTATTTAAAGTATATAAAATTAAGAACATAACAGAATATAAAATGAAGTCTGTTTGAGAAATAATTAATAAATACATAAGTAAATTACGTTTATAAAAAAATTCAATCAAATATTATATTAAATATATAATAATAAAATATTAATGTAAGTTTATAATGGTACGAAAATTCAGAAATTATAAATTGTATATATTATACTAAAATGTTTTTAAATTTTTAGGATAAATATTGCCAAAAATGCCCAACGCCGTTGGTGACAGTTTTACGGCGTTAATATTTACGCAGCGCCGATTGCCCCAGTGCAGAAGACACCTCGAAGCCGCAGAGACAAAACAGTTATTTCATTATATTGGGCACATGCGCCGCGCAGAGCCTACTTTGAATGGGAACCGCGTCTACTGCTCGCAAGTTTTCTCGTTCGGAGACACATTTATGGTGCCAAAAACGTCAAGTGGCTCCCAATTATCTTTGGAAAGTTATCGCAATCAGGATGCGGTAAGGCAATATTATTCGAGTCGACGTTTGCTACGTTTTCTCAAGTTCAAGTTTAATAAATATAATTTGAAGTGAATAGTATAAAGTGTATTCTTGAGTCCCGTTTTTTTTCTTGTTAGATAATAACTTAATTCACTTTTAATTTAGCATCGTGGTCTCTCATGAGAAGTGCAAGATCACCTGCACAAATTGAAAGCCGAAACGGTTATGCATTGAGTTGGAGAAAAATGCGAGCTGACAGCGGAGAAAAATGAGATTTATTCCGCCGGCCAGCGTCGCGCACGACTTTGGACTCGAATGTAAATCGCCACACTGCGCCAGACCGCATTTGTATGCATATTTCATATCGCACTGCACACATGCGTGCACACAAACACGAGCTTTCAGCCGCACACACGTAAAATGCATCTCTCTCGTGAATTATCATTTTGATTTATTGTGGTGCCCGCTCAAGGATGCAATGATCCGTCTTGTTCCTCCGACTGCGGCGATGAGCTAATGCACCGCGCTGACTAAGCCAAGTTTGTGCCCATATTTATTGTTCTCCATATCGTTTGCTGATGAGGAATATTGAAAATAAATCAAGCTCAACGCCTTAATAAGTCAAGAATTTAAAGATAAATTAATTGAGATAATTTATTTCGCTCTCAAAACCAACTGATAAATTAATATTTTTTTTATCCAGAGACATTATTGACTGAAAACGGTTGTCCATGGATTGGATCGAACTGAAAAAAAGTGAAATTTTCAGGTGCTCGCAGGTGGCGTCTGAAAGGACCATAAACTCGTTTTAAGTGTGTCATTTCAAACATTCGCAATGAGCTTTCGCTTTAAAAATAAATTGTAAAAAGCGCACACATGCTCATTATTGTCGTTTACATGAAAATAAGTCAGGGTCGGCGAGGAAAAGCCAGTTGTTCTCTCTTTGGTGCCTCCACCGATTGTTGTGTGCATATTTGTTTTCTTTCTTTTTCTCCCTGACGTGGAGGTCTCGCGATGCATCTCGAGTTCTCCTTACTCTGAAAGGATGAAAGAGATAAACTCGATGTAAAAAATATCCCCCTCGAGGTCACTCGATATCTGCATGCGCACGGATAATGACTCCTTTCGTTTGCTGTTTTCCGACGGAAAAACGTTTCCAGTATATAAAATTGCAAATTTAATAAAGACCCGCGAGACTCACTAGATCGTGCTGCCGGCGAGAAATAAAAAGTGTACTGTGTATTGCAGGAAAGAGAGGTAATGTATGTGCTCCGAGCATGGAGTACTTTTAAAAAGTGCATGTATGTGTCAGTTGAGTGCATTACGAGGACCATTGTATGCAAATAGAAGCACCTACTGCCACTGAAACCGCGGGTGAAACGATGCTCTATAGGAAATTCAGAGCAATATTGTAATTATTCTTATTATTCATAATACAAGCTTTAAATTTTTCTATACAAAAGACCATAGTATTGTATAAAGTTAATAAAGTTATATAATTTAAGATTATAACATTTAATTGACAAAAAATACATCAGCAAAATTAAAATTAGTCTTGATTTTTTATCCCTAGTAATAATTCATAAGGTACAAATAATTTTTTGCAATCTCTTCTTAATTTCCTTTCAACGGTAAAAAAATTCATTTTACTAAAATATATGAAAGATCAATTTGGGATAAATTGGTATTATAATTATATGTTCTTCTCTTTTCCTTCTCTCAATTTAAAGCTTGAATTATAATTTATATCTCTATGTCTAAAAGACATCACTGTCTGCATTATTTTGCAACAACTAATTTTCAGCTGAAATTAAGGCTGGTTTAAAAGAACAATTTTATAACTTATTGACTGTTTTATTTAAAATAAATTAATTTAAATGCAAATGATTTATTCTTTTCTTTTCTGACAGCTTGTCATATACTAAAAAGAGATATTTTTAAAGCCTGTGATTGTGCAAAAAGCAGTGACTTTTGTGCGGAGTGGAATATTCAAAACGCTTTTCAGCATTGCCGTGTAGAGATGAAAGCGCATACAAAGAGAAGGCAACATTCTATAAAAGAAACGTCTCTGTGTGCACGTATATATGCTTTTTCACTCTTTCTTTCGCCGGCCGTGCACTTTTCCCTCAACCCATTCCTCATTTTCTTAATTAGAAAACACACCCCTCCGGCGCGGCGCCGTGACATTTCGACGAGAGGGCTGCACATCTCCATCAGCCAACTCTGCTGGCATTTGCTGCTTCTGCACGGGAGAGAGTGATATTTTATATCTGGCGCAGCTCATATAATATCATTCCACCATACTGTCTTTGTGCAGAGGAAATATCGGCCCCCGAGCCATACACCCCCACGAGGGGTAGCGATTATTGATCCCCTGCTTGTGGGAAACAACGCGAAAATGGATTTCTGCTGCTACCAGATGGAAAGACTGTTATGTGCGTACTTGTTTAAATAAATAATATTATCAAAATAATGTAAAACTTAATCAATGTTTTAATTATTAAATTATTTTTACACAATATTTTAAGGTAGGTCAGATTCATAAATCAGGATATATAATTTATAGCACCACTTATTGTTGAGTAAAAGTCGATACACATGAAATATTTATTCACCAGCAATATTAGTTTAAAAACAACAATACAACACAAGAAAATCAGTTGCTTACTTTGATATTAGAGGTAATATAGATTGTGGTGCTATAAGAATATATATCATATAATTTTTAAGCTACTACTTTTCCTCAATTCTTTGGTTTATATTTGGGCGTTCACTACAGCCTACAGGAGACGCAATAATAAAAAAAATTTAAAAAATAAATAAATTTTAAAATAAAGTATGCATAGAAAGTTAACATAAAATATAAAAATTGAATTATAAATTATTTTAAAAAAGCAATTTAAATTTTTATAAAATAAAAATATTTTTTAAGAGACTGACCGAGTCGGATGAAGTAAAAGTTTTGTCGGCCTGTGCCCATTATTATTGGGCAGGAGGCACCACCCATTTTTTTTTTTTTTTTTTTTTTTTTTTTTTTAGTTTTATTTTGAAGGTTCGACTTTGTTCAGATGAATATAAATAAAAATTACATTAAAGAATCTTAAGTTGACCGTTTTTGCAATAAGCCTTTTCGGCGAATTTCCTCCACCCACTTTGCCAACGGCCATAAAAACCGCCTCTCTTGGGAGAAGAAAACGGTCTTTGCCAGAACAATCTCCAAAGTTGCTCATCTGCGATTCATCAGGTGTGCGTGCCCTTTGGCCTTCCACGTAGCGCGATCAGGTGAGCTGGCGGCAACCTCATGGGTGTCAAGGTCAGTGCGCGCGGTGATCAATAAGCAAGGTGCGAGATCCGGAGGCGGTTGTCATGACGACCGCAACTCCCATCCCGCCGCCGTCTAATCTGCAAATGGGGGAGTCTCCGCGCGCGCGGCTCCTGCATTCCCGTGACGAATGCATTCGCGGCCGGAATGAAAATGAAACGGCGCGATTTATTGCACGAGAAGGAAAGAGATCCGTGCTGGGACTACTAGGGTGGTGCAGGGGGTGGTCCAGAGCGGCCAGTTTGCCTAGGGGACGCTCTATTATTGCGACTAATTGCCGGGCTGGGGACGTTTTATGCTCTTAATTCACTACGATTTCCGGCATTAATTCCTGCCCGATTGACGATCGCGTCCAATTGAGCTCTTTATCTGCTTTTATTACTGTCATTACAAAATTGTCAAAAGCTTGTAAATAAATTCTCATTACTCTCAACAAAAAATTAAATGAGATGTGCCTTATAAGAAAATTTCAAATAAAAAATCAGATATTTTTTATGGATATTATTAATTTTGTTATTCAAATTTTTTCTTCTTTTTCTTCTAAGATTTTCTGGCCGTTGCACTTTCATCGATTTTTCCAAAGCCTTTTTGTGCGCAAGCGAATAAAAGCACTTTCTTTATTTAAATCCCTCAGGACCTTCTGGTGTGGCAACTTTTTCAGCCAAGTCTGAAAACGATATCTTATTCAGCAGCGTTTATTATGCATTCTGTGAATGGGGCGAGATTTAGGGAGAAATCCACCCCGTCTCACAAAGGACGCGAGGGTTGCAGAATCAATGGGGCCGAGTGCAAGTCGCTTTAAACTCTGCCTGAACCAGCCGGAAAATCACACAAGATCTCTAGGCTAGAGGATATTTCTTTGGAAGGGGAGACTTGGGGATTCGTCATCTTTTAATGCGACAGAGACGTAAGGAGGAAATGTTGCAGGAATATGTGCAAGAATAGCGCCTGGAAATTGGTTCCTGTTGTCAGGATAGATTTTTTTTTCAACTTTCTCTACTTACGCAGAATTTTTTAGGTTTTCCTTGAAATTTGTCTAATTGGCAAATGAGACAGTAATTTGACCCTACCTCAAATTTATCAAATTAGTTGAGTCACTCGAGACTTGCACAATATTTACTCTGGCCTCTCACCTTACATTAAAAATCAAACCTCCCATTTTTTGCCCTTTCCTTTCTTCCAGCGCAAAGCAAACACAATTGGAAATTTTCATGACGTGCCTGTCAGTAAAAGTAGGAATGGCTCGAGGCCTGCTGTGTAATAATATATACCAATAAAGCGGCCAGATAACCAGCGATTATGGTCGCAAGTCATTTAGCAGCCGAGCACAATAAAAACAAAGCCGACGAGAGCCAATATAAATATTTTAAATATATATGTCTACCGTTTGTGTGCTCGCTGTAAACAAAAGAAACGAACGATCGAAAATAATTGTAGACCCTAATGAGGAGCGCGGGTGGATCGCATTGCACACAAACAAAATAATAATGGCGTAATCTTTGGCAAATATTTTGTAAACCTCGAATGCATTTTCGCTGATGGTTTTTGTTCAATTAACCGTCGAATGTTTTATCTTTGGGCTTTTTAACAAAAGTTAACACAGATAAATATTAACATAAAAGCTAAAACAGGGCGCCGACTAAAATCGGCACCGGTTAAAACCTGGGGTTTTCCAAGCAACACTGCACTTTTGTTTTCAAAAAAATAGAGCAACCGCTAATTGGTTTTGACTTTCAAAATTCAAAATATTAACTGTTGACGTTTGCAAAATTACAAAACATTGTATCAAATCAAAAAGAAAAAAAAAGAAAAATGATCATTCAAAAACGTTAGAAACAAGAACTCATTTAATACAAATTGAAAACGATCTTGTATTTTAAACTTACAAAAAACCTCAAAAAATCACAATAGTGTAACAACTTTAATGAATCGCAAATTAATGATGCCATAATATTAGGAAAAAAATATTTTTGTGGCTAAGAAAGTAAATAAATATTTATAATGATATAGTTCAAGGAGTTTAACTCATTATAATTAATCATCTTTGCAGCTTAAATTCTTTCACATTTCTATATTATTAGAGCATGTTTGCTTTTGCCCCAATGAACGTAATCTTTTTTTATTCTTCAATGTTATATAGAAAAAAAAACCGGAGAAAACGAGTTAGTACTGAAATATGACAATAAATTTATCATCATAATATTTATTAGACACATATATGTGCTCAACATACAAAATGGTATTAAAATTACAATTTATACAAAAATGTAAGTAAGAAGTAAATTATTTGTTATGGTACATATTATATTTTTAATTTTTGTATAAATCTTAATTGTATTACCATTTTTGAATGTTTTACACAGATGTGTCTAGTAAATATTTTGATGACAATAAATTTATAAATATAAAAAAATACATTTATGTACCAAAGTTTTATTATCTGAACGGTTTTTATAGTAAAATTTGCAAAACGAGTTGATAAAATCCTCGATCAATTTTCTATTCGTTCAATAATTTTTTTTCTTTTCAATTTAAAAAACATACAAATAAAACAACCCCAAAATTCTGCGGTGTCACCGGGTCCTGTGTGCATATCGATCGTAACAAGAAACGCACAAAGGGACACTCGGCGCGACCACATCAAAGGCCGGTTCGTGGTGACAACAGTCGGGCCGTCCCAAACAAAGAAGGTCCAACTCACCACAAACGTTGAGCCAGCCCTCGACCCTGCAGGGTCCGCTCCTGAGCAGCTGAATGGCGCTGGGGCGAATGTGGTGGTTGTTGCCTGCCATCGTCGGCCCTCTCTTTCTTTCGATCCGCAAATTATTTTCTATGAATTATCCACACTCGAGTTTCACTGCACTGCACGCAAAGGTCACAGGGACACTCTCAGGACATTCCGGGCGCACCGGACAGGTGAGCACACGGGCGCAGTGTTGCACTGGAAGGGTCCGCCGTGCGCGCTCCGTCACCAAGCCAAACTGACTGACGTTGAAACGAAACCGCGAAGAGCAACGCGGAAAGAGAGAGGCGCCCCGCTCTCTCCTCCTCCTCCACCTCCTCCTCTACCGCCGCCGTCATGAATGAATGGACGACGAGCCACCTTCCGAGAGAACGCGGCACGCGCTCGCCCTCGCCAACGCCGACAGAGGGAACGGCTGCAGCGAATTTTCCATTTTCCGCAGTGCCACAGAAAGTTGGTGCTGGGAAAGTGCGTGGGTCGTGCCCTTATTTCTGCATTTGGATTATTTCCAATGCAAAGAGGGCATTTTTAAGCAAACAATAATATAATTTAACATAAAATATTAAAAGTAATATTAAATATATTAATATTATAGTTTTACTTTTTTATTTTAAACACTTTATGTTTTTTATTTTATATTTAGCTTATAAAATTAAAAGCAAATTTCATTAAATTATACTTTTTAACTTAAATATTTCTTACTTTTTTAATCAACCAAACTGTAATATGTGTAAACACTCTGATCACTATAATGATCATTAATATTAAAATGATATCTTAAACTTACCGTTTATCAGACTTACGATTTTTTAAGATTGCAATGTATCATATATATCATTATAAGTAAACTGTAAATTAATAGAGGTTCTTATGCAAATTCATGAATTTAAAGAACTATTTAATATTATATCAAATTATTATGATTCTTGGTTGATACAGAAATAATTTAAAAAAAACCATACCATATTTTATTTATTATTCTTCTATGGAAATAAAAATTATTCATTATTTACGGCTATTTATAAAATGGTTCCGTGAAAGTTCATATAAAGGATTCCAATACTTTTTATTATAAATTATAATGTATTTTTATTATTGATTATTGTATTCTACAAATGATCAAATTATTCTTATTCCTTGTATTTTTGCTTTACTAACTTTCTGTATTTTTCCAGGTGGGGTTTTTTTAACTACAAAAGTGCAACTTGATGTATAACAATTCCCTTTATTTATGTTCTTGAATCATGATGAAGTACAAAACACATGAAATTTTACAAACAAACACGTGAGTGTGCAGATGCTGCAAAATTTTGCACATTTTTGTATTAATTATAATTGAAGATGACATACTTTCGGTCGATGTTGTGTGTCCTTGTGGAAACTTCGTACTTTTTAGTTAAAATAATGGAGTTTCAAAATATAACCATCGGTGAGAATTTGTCATACATTTCTGACACCACCATTCCCATTGTTATAATAACTTTTATTAGGTATATTATATGAAAACTTAAAAAGTAAAAATTAGCTCCATACATCTCAGCATCCACAACAAATATTTTTGTCATTCAGAGGATAACAATGGATAGGTTTTTTTTGTAGTTTTATATTGAGAGTAATAACTTTGTAATATATATATGTATACCTGCCAACTTCTTATGCATCAATGTTGGTGAAAAGAGAGTTTATTAGTCGGTTGTTATTAATAAAATGCAAAATATCTTTCACCTTTTACAATGTTGTAGTAATATTAAGAATTATGCCTATGTTTTTTAAATAGAGATAAAGTTGTAATTTTAATAGCTCTGTCAATTGGAAAATTTGGCAACTTTTTAATGTCTTCAATTACAAGTGATGTCGATTATAACTCTTCATATTAGTAAATTCAGATTTCCTTGTTGAACCTATTTTTTTTGCTTAAATATTTTACTAGAAGAAGAAGTTTAAGAAGAAGAGGGTAATTGTATCTGAAAGATGAGTTTCTAAAACTGCACCCTTAATAATTAATATTACATTGTGTTAATCGTACTTTTAATTAATCAATTAACCTTCGCCTCATTTACGTACACAATACAATTTGGCTACACACCAAAGCCAACTGTTAATCTTTTTAATATTGTTTTGTTCTTTTTTTTTTCATTCTTCTCATTAAAATTGAGTAGATTAGTTGTTTGGAAAAATTAAACTTGCGTTGATATAACTGTCAGTCTTAATTATAAAAAGTGTCCTCAACTTTTCTTGTTCCAGTTGGTTGGATGTTGTTTAACTACAACTAGTGGTGATAAACAACTGATATGCTGATAGTCTAGAATAACCTTTCTTTCTCTCAATTTTCCAAAGTGAGTCCACTAATTTTCTTTCATAATTTTGTGATCGACCAACCTTTACTAACAGCTACTTGCACTGACAAATTAATTAACCAGTGAAATGCATTATTTTCAATTAGGAATTCATGGTTTAAAATATACATACACCTTATGCATGATTTTCGATGGTCAAATTTAAAACATCAACTTGGTAAAAATTATAACTAGGTTAAAATCACACTTGCATTAGTGCAACAAAATATCAAAAATTATTGAACAATGAACCCTGTTTTTCTGTTGCTTTAATGAAGTGGGATGATGGCTCGTGAGGTTTTTTCCATTTATGGTAAAATTATTATATCATGTACAAGTACCATTCAATGTACTTGAGTAAACAAAGAAATAAAATTGGCAGCAGATGTTTTCAGTTAAAACATAGAATACCTTCAGCAGCACCTCATTCCTAAAAGGCTACATACATATTTGAAAACAAATTCTGTGTCATTTTTACAATCAAGTCAAGAATAAAACTCCCGTCTGGACGTACCTTATTGATTACATAATTTTTTCGACACTTTAGGTTTTCTGTCTCTTACTAACATTGCTCTAAACTATTCAACATTCTGTTCTCTTTTCTTATTTCTGTATGCAATAACAAACTGATCTAACTTTTCTCAATAAATCTGCTGTTACTTTTTTTTTCATTAATGCACATATTACTTTTTTCTTATCAAAACAACGATTTTTTTACAAAAAGCATCCGACTAATCGTACCAAGCAATTAATTCTCTTTAGTGGTCTCAATTTTCAAATCTTTAAAGCTGTTGAAATCTTGTGTGAGTATTGAAATTCGATCAGACGTGTTTTAAATTTGTTTTTGTCGCTTGGCTAGAAGTTCGCCTGCTCTAGTGCTTTGGCGAAAAGTTGTGTTTTTAGTAGTTGGTGGCTTGTGGGCAGTTTGTTTCTCAAAGTAGTGCAACCAACTCCATCAATAAATGGTTGTTCAGAAATTTAACCTTTGTGCAATGCCGACCAAACAAGCGAGGTCTTCACAGAAAGTCTCATCAATAACTAGAAGAGTTCTTTTGATCCAAAATAAAAATCCAAAAATAAAACGGAGTCAAAAATAATGTAGAGAAATTAAAAAAGCTACCTAGATTGGAGAATGAGCAAAAACTCTTTGGACAAAATTAGACACTGAACTCACAAGAGACCTTCAGTGAAAAACTCGCTTTCACACCTAAATCTAGAGCATAAGGCCGCCCTCAGTTCATTTCACTGACCAACCGCTTATTTAAGGAGGAGATTGCAGCAGCCCATTCCTATTGTGGTAACGGTGAGAGGGGTTCTGAAGCAGGGTAGCCCGACTGAAAGTGTCGTGATTGGGTGGGCCTCAAGAATGGGGTGAGGATGTCGAGCGGCAGAGGGAAGATGATTGTCGAGTTCTTCTCTGCCGATATCGAGTTGAGGGTCTGCAGGTAGCGGAGCTGCAGGGCAGCAGGGCTCTCGGCCATCACGTCGGAGGCCTCCTTCAGGGCGCGAGAGGCCTTCATTTCTCCCTCGGCCGCGATCACCTTGGCTCTGGCCTCTCGGGCAGCCTCGGCTTCGGCGGCCATGGCACGTTGCAGTTGAACGGGGAGGCGCACATCCTTACTGAAAATTTAATTCAAAATTAGAATAAAATTTATCAAGGATATGTAAAAATTTATTACTTCACTTTTCAAGTCAAACCTTTTTTCGTGTTCCAAAGATTTGTCTAATCTTGTATTTTTTTTTGGTAATTTTTCATTTTTAATATTATATTCTTATTAATTTGAATATAATTGGAATACATCAGAAAAGAGGCTTATTTTTTTAATGATGTAATTTTTCAATGAAGAAATTAGGTTGGAATATGGAGAAGAAATGGTAATTATTTTTTACTTTAAATATCAAATTTCCAATCCAACCCTTTAGTTTCACTCACCTTTCAATATTCTTCATATTCCACAACAATTTTTCTTTCACTTTAAAAAATTTAATTCATTTATTGCTTGAAATATCTGCTTAAATTTATCATTTTCAAATTATTTATTATTATTAATATTATTATAATTTATTGATGAAAAACATTTTTATTTTTGTTATTAAATAATCTGAAACCAGATCAAAAGCATATTATTATAGTATGGAATTCTCTTTATCTTTAAACCCATGCCTTTATTCAGAACACTACTCATACTCTAACGTTATCAGCAGAGCACTTAAGATGCCTCAAATTCCTTTCAGAATTCCTTAATGAACCTGCTTCTTTCATCTTTGCGATTATATGACGAAAAATAGGCAAAAACTCACATTGCTTGTCTCACTTGACACATTGGAATTTTACAGAATTTACTCTTTGAAGTGCTGACAAGAAAATAATAAAAGTTTAGCTATCCCTGAATTTTTGAGGGAAAAATAATTTAAAAAGCAGCCTGAATTATTTATAGAATAAAACCATCCATAAAAAATGATAAATATTATTAGCTGTTAGTTTAGGAGTTTGACTTGTGATTTTTTTGTTCCTTACATCTCAACTCGCTCGACTTTGACACCCCAGGGGTCTGTGGCGTCGTCGAGGGCGGTCTGCATCATGTGCGCGATGGCCTCTCGGTCTGACAAGATTTCAGAAAGGTTGCGGGTGCCGAGCACGTTGCGCAGGGTGGTGGCGGCCAACAGGCGGGTCGAGTGGCTGTAGTTGTTGACCTTGACGACGGCGTTCAGCGGCTCCTGCACGCGGTAGTAGATGACGGCGTCGACGGTCACGGTCACGCTGTCCTTGGTCAGCACCTGCACAAGGTCGGACAATGGTAGCCAAGCGATTCAATTATGATATTCAAGCTTTGTGCAACCTGCAAATGTCTAGGGCTACTGCGTGTCAGGTGTTCAAAGCGGAAGGGCGTTAGTTAGAGGGGACTCGAGCTACGTTCTAGCGGATTCTTTTGTGAATTGTGTTACATCTTGTTTGCGATAAATTCACTATTTCTAAATCCTCCAAAATGATCCCTGCCACAGTACCTTTGGTTTAGGAAGGAGTTTTGCATTTTTGACTCCGCAGATAAATTTTGTTGAAAAAAGTTCTGTTATTTTAAAAGCCAATTTAAGCAGGTGCAAAAGCAAATTTATTTTCATTTAATGTTTTTGGTTAGTTTATTTTGTTTGAAACAGAAAATGAGTTAAGAAAATAATTTTCTTATCTCAATCCAGCCTTGCCTTTTGCAATTGCTTTTTTATTAAATTTGTGGACTGTTAATAATAACTGAAAAAATTTCAAAAGATTAAAAATAATTAATAAAATGCCCGAATAAATGGAACTAATTAAATGATTTTACTATAAACTAAATAAGGGAAATATTTACATCTGGTCAGAGCTAGTTTCAGGTTGGACTAAAAAAGTTTAAATAATAAAAATTGGCATAAAAACGGAAAGGCTCTTAAGGGCTTAATTAAGAGCAAGGCAATAAAGCTCGTGGGCTGATGGCCCCTGTGCATCCTCGATTAAACACACGGGCGTCGCGCGGGTTGCATAAGCCTTACCAGCAAAAAATTCTTCTCTTTTTCTCCACCAATAAATTAATTCCCCGGCGGCTGACAAAAAGTAACACCCCGCGAATTATCGCGGCGCTGCTGCTAAAAGTTCTCCCCGGCCGAGAATTAATTATTGCCATTTGCGTAAGCTGGCAACTGTCGGTCGTTGGCGCTTCTCGAGGGCGAATTGCGCCAAACAAAAGGGGGTCGGAAGCTGTTGCAAATCCGCCTTCGAGCACGTATATGTAGATAAAGAGCACGCCAAAATTCATCGGGTGGAATAAATTGAGGCTGTTGCCTGCTTTTCTCTCTCTCGACGCGTTTGGTTAAAAAAGATTTAGCCGAAGAGAGAAGAGTGACAATTACAAACTGTCAAACGATACCGGGCGTAAAACAACGCGCGGGATCGATGATGCAAATCATCTTTCGTCGGGCCATTAGGGTGGTTGCGGCGCGGCCACACAGAGAAAAAAATGCAATTTGCCCCGGAATGGAAATTGAGCCGAGAATTATGGAAAAAAGGCGCGGCTGGCACGAGGAGCCGCTTTTAAATTTGATCCGAAGCTTTTAGCCAAGAATGACCTGCTTTTTCCGCAGCCGCTCTCCGTCTCGCGCTAAGCAGACCGTGAAACAGCGGCAGCAACATGAATTTGCTCTAGCATTGTTTCGTTCCTTCTTTTTAATATTTCGCTTTTGCGGAATTACTTAGCCGGAGAAGCGAGCAGAGAAGAGGGCGAAATGGCGCTGCCTCTCTGATTTATGCGATTGTGCAGGGCGGGTTGAAGAAAAAAGAGAAGATGCAGTAGAGAACAAACTGCGGACTACGGGTGGTGCTAAATTCACTGTTAAAACGAGATATTTCTAAGCAACTGTAAACGAAATTCCCTTTGAAATGAACATTGTCTTTCGTAACTGCGAAAAAAATTGGAGGGATTCCAAAACTTGCTTAATTTATAATGAAGAAAAATATTGGAAATAATTTATATTCTAATTTAACTTCAACCACAGAATATTATTATTTAACACAAAGTTAAAGTTAATTTTTAAAACTAGCCCGCTTTCCATCTGAATTGTATAATAGACAAATTAATAGCAAAGTTTGAAGGAAGATTATTTATAAATTTAAAAAGGGTTGTTTTAAAAAGTTAATGATTTTGTTTTTCTTTTGAAAAGTAGATAAAATGCGACATTTCTCTCCTTTTTCATGCTCATTATTTTTCTATTTCTGTTTGCCCGAGAGCTAGTGGGGCATTCATTCTTTCAAAACAAAGCGCGGGTCATATTGGTGACACATGTCACATTAACAATAGAAGAAGCATCTTTCAGTGTCACCCTTGGCTAAAGAACTTATGTCCCGCATCAAACTTCCAGTCAGTCCGTTCAAAAGACTCGACACAAGCATTAATTTCGCCGCCACTCGGCCGGTCATTTATCAAAACAGCATTTTCTTGCCCGCGAAATCCACGATCAACTTCTCTCCAAACTCCTATAAGATTGGCGCGATGTGCAATTAAGCAGCCGGAGCGCAAAAAATCCCTTTCCGGCCAAGAGTCGATTTATCTTCGCAATCGGAAGCTGCCGAAACTTTTCACCCCTGTCTGAATTCATCCCTTCGGAGAAAAAACTATTTGCTTAATGACTCGAGAATGAACTTATTAAAGTGGATATGTGAGCATCTAGCATTGGAAAAGGAAGAATCTGAGTTAAGAAATTTTTGAGAAAAGTAAGTATGTCAAATCTAAATAAATCTTAATTTTTTTCTTATTGATTTTTTTTTTGTAATTGCAAAAAAGTTGTATTGTAAAATTCTTTTATGTTCTCCTTTCTGTAAAAATTAAAAATATTGTATTATTTTGAATGAACATATAATTGTATTTTAATGGGCAGCAATCGCCCCTGTGATAGATGAATAAACAAAATTTGCAACCACTTTAACTGATCTAATAGTTTAATTCCTGCAGCGTATTTATAAATTTATAATTAAGGTCAAATTAACAACATAAAAAATTTGAAATTATAAGGAATTGAGTTGTAATCAAACTCCTCAGGTTTTCAGGTTTTCCAACTTCTGCTGTTCATATATCCACTTTAATGGTTTATTCTGCTCAGAGCGGCAAACAACGCGGTTTTTGCATTTCCCGAAACCAAAGACCATCCATCACGGGGTGAAAAGAAGAGCGCACAAAACATCCCGTGCTAAATCCACGGTTTTTTGGCCGAATCCTAAGCATTATTACGCCCCAGCGAGCGAGCAATAATAAGCGAAGTGGAGCGCACTAAATCCGCTTTTTGCGGCGAATATTATTATCAAATAGAGGAGATGCGCGTCATAAAAGGCCGGCGGTTTAGTCCGGCTTTGCAGCTAGCCGGGAAAAATTGAATGGAGCGCATTTTGGCCGCACTCCAAACCGGGTGGTGGACTCACTTCTTGCGGGGCGACGTCGAACGACACGGTTCGCAGGTCCACCTTGCAGTAAGTGTCCACGCAGGGCAGCACGAAGAAGATACCGGGTCCGCGGGCGCCCCCTGTGCGCAGGCGACCCAGCCGGAAGATCACCGCCCTCTCGTACTCCTGCACCACCTGCGAACAAGAGCGATTACGACCGAGCGTTTTATTAGTTTTCTCTTTTACGACTGAAAAGCGCGTAAAACACAAAACATGGAAATTATTCTTGAAATGCCAGTTGCCGGGGAGAAAAAGGGTTCTGCTCGACTTGTAAACCGGTCTGTTCTTCAATACCCTCTACCAGAATTCCCAAGGTTAAAATTTAAAATTATTCATGACAATTTAATTTTAATAATGCTTAAATTATTATTTTTTCTTTTAGATTTGTCCACATTGTTACATTACATTGTTCACACTCAATTGTTGAAAACAATTAATTAAAAAAAAAACGAATTATCGGGCAAATTGCAACACCACTCGCAAGAATTTTGCTAAAATTCCAAGATCAAAAAGACCCCATCCGCCACAGTGAGCCTTGGTTGACTAAGTTTTTTTTTTGTTTATTAATAGATTTAATTTATTTAATATTTTTAATAAATTTGACTTATTAAATTTAATTTATGCTTGAGCTGAAGCAGAATAATTGTTGTAGGGTTCGCAAATTGTGCTTGTTTCAATGACACACCATACTTCCTGTTATCTGATGTGAATTTCTGTTTGTCTCTAAACAAAAAAGAATTCATACAATGTGAATAATGTGTTTTAATTGCCATGCCATGTGAATATTCAATAGACGAAATCTGTACAACAAAACCAACACACACAAAATATGTAAAAAAAAAATGAATTTTGTGAATAACTGCACCAATAATGACCATAATTTGTTTCGTCGCTATTTGATTAATCATTAAAAAAGCCGACTCATTTCAGTGAAAATTGATGAATTAAAAAATCACTACAAATAAATTTTCCTACCTCGCTTTTACGAGGAGAAAACTATCGCACTAGCAGTTAGGAGGGCTGAGAGTGAAAATTAGAAGCGGAAGAGCGCGCGTGGTACACAACGGAATGATTAGCAATAATTACTGGAGCCGCGCGCGCTTGAGTGCATTAAAAGCAAATTGGCCGCGCTCCAAAATGATATTCTGTTGACGTTACAACGGCAATAGAGAATCTATAAGTGTCACCGGCGGCTGCGGGTGCTTTTAAGGCGGCAATAAATGAGCCGACAACAAAACCACTCCAACTCGCACTCGGAGATTTCGGCGCTTTTGATAAAATATGTAGCGCCAACCACCAACTATACCAACCCCCAAGGACCCTCTCGAGAAACGCTCTTCCACCCTTGCTTCCCTCGCGAGATGCGCGCATTCTTCGCTGCGACAAATGAAAAGGCGAAACGGATTCGCGCGCGTAATGACGCCGCTATTTTCCTCGTGCGCAGGAAGAGATTTACAATGGACCATTTTTGGTATTGTGCGAGTGCACGACGTGAGAGGTTGCATTTTTCATACCAAAAAGATGCGAAGAAACCCAAGATAAAAAAAAACGTTTTTTCGCTTCATGTTATGAATATTCAATAGGTAAATTTAACTTCCTCATTGTAGAAATTTTTCAAACTAGGATAAAAGTTAAAAGCACTTTTGTAGAACTATCAGGAGTGATAGAAAAAAGTCGTGCAGCAAAAGTAGCACATTGGAAGAGAGAAAAGAGATGTATAAAAGGCAAGTTTAGTCTTTTTCTGATTAGAATTCAAACATTCACGGTGCAATGAATTTTCCAATAAAGCGCGCCGTTCGGACACCGCATAAAGCCGAATGTAAAACTGCACGGGTGTGATTTCCATATTCAACGCTTAAATCACCGAGGAAAGGTGAGGGCCCTTTTATTGGCTGGCAGCCTGGAGTGCCATACATTCAACTTTGCACCACTTACGGCGAATAGGGTAGTATCTGCTGCGCTCTCGAGTGGAGAATGAGGACACATATTATTGCTATTACCAACACTATTCGCCCATGAACGGTATGAATATGACGACGAGAATGAGAGAATCAAAAGCACTCACTTTGGTTGGTATGAATTTTAATGGGTAAGTTATTCAAAGGAGTGACAGAAACAGACAAAAAAATCAGTTTTCAAAACTTTTCGACGTTAGGAGTGGATATGAATCAATTTTAAATACGTAAGTTCAATTTTAAAAGATAAAATAATTTTAGACAATGTTATAAAAATAAAACCGTATTATTATTAGCTTTTAATGTTCTTTTTTTATTTTTATAAATTTTATTTTATTTTAATGACTTAATTCTGATTTATAAATTTATTCATCCTATTGCTTTTTAAATGATATTTATTAGATAAAAAAATAATTATATAATCATGGAGTCTACAATTAAATACTAGAAGACAATCAAAATTAACATTACATTGGCATCTTTTGTCAGTTATTGCATATCTTGGACTATAAGTAATCATGTTATTAAAATAATAATAATAATATTATAATAATTTTATCATCAAATAAATTCATAAATTACTTTAGCTGTCAGGGCATCAGGCTGCCTAAGTTGTGATAAAAGTTTTCAGCTAATTTACTATAAGAAAATTTACAACCCTATGCTGATATATAATCATAACGCCACACAGATATTGCGTGGGCCATTGAAATTTAAAATAAAAATAATGCTAACGTCGTGAACCAAAATCTTGAAAGAAAAGATGAGAGGGTAACGAATGCAACAAGGCAACATGGCGGTGAATGCATATGTGATAAAAAAAGAGATGGATGGTTTGTACTCACTTTGAATGCGAAGCATAGGGAGAAGGGCAGGGTGAAGACGAGCAGGACGATGGAGGCCAGGGTGGCGATCACCTCTATCACGCCCATCCCCTCTGGCTCGGCTGCAACACGAGAGAAAGTGTGGTGACGCCGTTGCTTAATATTCAAATAAGGCCATTAAATGCACAATTCGAGGACGCCGATGTATGAATTTCGGGTCCGCGGACGAGCAAGCCATAAAACGGAAAAAGAGCGCCGGCCTATGCGTATGCGAAAAAATATAATAGGGTTGAGAAAAAAAAATAGAGCGAGAGGGAAAGCAGGGTAGAGGGGCGTGCTGCCTCATCGAGATTTGGTGTCCGAGCGGCGCCGGATTGCCTACTTTGCAGGGGAAGCACAGCATCAGCGCATTAGGGCGCTGCCCCAGCGAGGAAAGAACTTTCTAATATGTACAAATAAATCCATCTGCACCCGCCCTTGTACGCACCCTTGCGCTGGGGTGCCGCTCGACTGGTTGCTGCTGCTGCTGGCATTTGTTTTATTCTTTACTTTTGTCGCAGCTCGCTCCGTTAATTTTGCGCCAAGATTATGGCCGTTGTTACTCTCACTGGCCGGACGAGATGTTCCTGGAATTTTTACGCTTTCAAGAAATTCGTTTTCCGTGTAATGCGCAATGGTGCAGACGGAGCTAAGTGGTTCTCGCTTTGTCTCTCCGCCGTGCCAAGAAGTGCGAACAGGAGAGAGCACAAAATAATGGTCCAGCTCTATTTCGCTTTTGACCTAAGGATTACGTCTCAAATATCAATAACTTCAAATTTGAATATTTTAAAAACAAAATTCTAAATTATTTTAACAATATTTTCAATTATTTCTAATTCAAAATGTAGATAAACATTTTTTATTATTTAATTATTAGAAATTAAATCTGTAAATGCAATTCAAAATCAATGGGCGATATTTTGCAATTTCGAGAATTTATTTTGAATTTTTTTTAATTGTATTCAATTTATTTTGAAAAATACTCCGACCTAGATAATGTTACATGTATTTTTTATTCATACCGAAAGTGATAAATATTTGATTTCCCGCTGGACTTGCTGCTGACTCGGCTTTCCCTTTCTTTTTTCCATCCTGCCTTTGATATATGAACGTGTCCGAAAGTGAAAAATGGACGCGCGAATCCGACGCGAGTGGCGAGCTCATTTCAATGAAAACGTTTCGCCCTTGTAATAATAATTGCTGCAGCACAGCAAACTGTTAGCAACGGAATCCATTTCCATGATTGAGCATAGTGCAGATGAAGACGGGTCCATTTTATAGTGCAAAAAGTGCGCGACAGAAAAAAAAGAGCTCGGCAAGAGGGTTGCAGACATAAAAAAAGAGAACAGTCGAGGAAATTCGAGAGCAGAAATGGCGGCCACTGTCCTGATATTATTCTTTTTTATGGCGCCTCCCTTTCCGCTTCCATGCTCTGGCCGAGCAAAATATTTGCAAGTTGCTGCTTTTGTCTCGGCGGCGGGATGACGGCTAATAAGTGGAGAGAACTCGAGCTGCTGGCCGTTGGCGGGTTTCGTCTGCCGCCGAATCGCAGTGATTTGTGGAGAAAGTTGTCGCGGGGCATTTGCAAATTTCGGGACTATCTGCCTTGTGCCAAATTATTCTGCCCGCATGAGAAATGCGGGAGCAAAGTTCGCGCGTTACAGCCCTCGGCGGAGCAGTTTTTTCTCTTCTTTTGGAGACCCTGCCAGCGACGATTTGGCGAACTTTTAACAACGAGAGTGACAAAATTCGTTCAGTCACCGATAGGAGAGGATTGTCAATGAGAGAAGTCCCATTTTTTTTGTCAGAAAACTTGAATTTAGAAAACGGAAATACGAAATGTCAGTCAGAAAATGATTCTTTTCAAAGTACTATTTACGTAGCAAAATTAATATACAGCAATAATGAACATTACAACTTACTATTTTTAAGTATATTTTGATTTTAAATTCTCATCTTAATTAGAAAAAAGCTAAATTACAACTATTTTGAAGGGAAATTGGGAAAATTGAATCTTCTACATTAAAAAATTAGAAACTTAAAGAATTCACACACAGAATTTTGTGTTTTAAATTTTCTGGTTTTTAATCTTAATTTCAAGAATCAATTCCGAAATATCAAATAACTTGAAGACATGTGCATTATAAGTTAAAAAATTGTTTTTGAATTATTTATCAATTCACTGAGTTAAATTATAAAACATTTGAAGTGATTAATAATTTTTAAATTAAATACCATGAATTATCATTTAAATTTTTACAAACTTCGAAACTTCACACGTTTTTCTAGCAATCCATATATTATATTTAAAATCCATAAAAATATATCACTTTTCTGACAAAATGTGGCGACCCAGAGGATATACAATTTGCTCTCCGTGTGAGCTGAATATATTCACGAATCGAAATCTTCTAGACAATCTCTTTTTATTTGAAACGCGGCGAGTGCTTTGACGGTAATCCTTTCGCTCTCAACCGTTTTGAAACCTCCGCAATGCAAAGTAAAAGTACTTCGCAAATATCGAGCTGCAGAATTCGCGCCTGCAGTGCGGCCGACAGACGAATTGTTTGTTTTGGCCGTCGTCGGCTGGGCTCGGAACACAACATGCTACAAGCGGTCGGGCGCGAAACTGCAATGTGTGGCCTATCGATTTTGTGTGTCCGTCCGTCCGTTTAATTTGAACGCCGGGTTGATTAGTCGGAATTGAAATTTCGCCAACACGTGTTTCCGTGCCAATTGTACGAACGAAACTTTGTACTTACGCGAACGCCGTATAATTAAAAAGGTTGGTATGCCTAATTGCGAGACAGATGAAATTTATACACAAGCGGAGAGTGGCGTCGCTGCCCTCAGAGTGTGCGATAATAGTCGAGAACCGTGGATTTTGTGAAACCAAGTAAGGCTTCCCGGGTGCAAAAATCTCGGCTGCAGTCACGGAAGTAATTGAGTCGCATTCGTATTGTGCGCACGACCGACGAATTATTCAGCACGAGAACGTATTATTTTAAGCCAAAATCCTTTAGCCTTTCCTCCAGTCGGGATTTACGAGCTCCATAACAATGTCTGGATTTATTTTGGGCGGGCTATATATATTCAAAACAAAAGGGGTACTTAATTGTGGAAGTAAGAAAGAAAAAAAAACTGTCTGCTGAAATATTTTTGGATGAAGAACAGAATCATTCTAGAGAGGAAGCTTCGCTGGGTATTTGCTAGAGTAAAAATTAATTATTATAATTATGTGCGCTTTGTATGCGGACGCCTCAAAATGGGTGGAATTCTGATGAGTCTTTTCTCGGCGTGTTCATTAAATTCGTTGGGATTCAGAACGGAGAACGGGACCATCATTTGGCATTTGGGGCGCGCGGCCCCAATTCCAGCATTCTAATTTCCCGAAGTCACCCTGGGGTGGAGTTTCGAGCATGAATTAAAGCGGTCGGCGCGCTCACGTCAGAGCTACAACCAATTCCGACCTCTCGCCCCTTGCTTGTTTCACTCGAAATTAACTTTACATCCCGATGGACCGAAACGAGATCGATGCAGAAAACGCGGCGGTGGAAAGAATGAAAGCCCGGCAATTCCTCTCGATTCGTTTTTTGGCACAGACCCATACTGTTCTCTCGCCGTGTGTTTTTCTAGTTGATCCGAGAAATCTCGTGATTATCACGAAATTTGGTGACACCAGAATCAACAAACAGCCGCCGCGGATTACGCGTGTCACGAATTTAGAACGAGAGCGAACAACTCCCCCTGTGTTGTTTTTCTACAGAGTTAGTTTCAATTTATTAGACCGTTAAAAGCAGAGCAGTGTATAGAGATGAATTGATTCCTTTCACTTTTACATGGAAAAAACCAAGCTTTAAAACCAGAAACGATAAAATTTAAATAAAAAAAAGAGAAAAAAGAAAATGAACAATAGAAAAATTGAGAACTCCATAATAGTATAGTGTTAAGTGTAAATATAATTGATTCATTCATTTATTTTGAAAGTTCATGATTTTTTAGAAACATTTGATAAAATATTTTAATTCATTGTTATTATTAATATAATTGAAAGAAAACTCGTTGCCCCATCAAGGAAATGAATTATTTTAAAAAATAAAATACGATAATTTCCAATTGATGCATCATGAGACTTATTATAAATAAATAATAATATTTTAAATTGACACATCAAAAAGTGTTTAATATGAAATTATAATTGTTGGTGTAATTATTCAAAAATAAGTAGCAATTTATAAATTAAATATTTAATATTAAATAAAAAGCAAAATAAGAAAAATTAATGTAAAATAAAACAAATAAATATGCCGTCTTATTAAAGGTGTTTTTAAAATTAATTGTATGTAATAATGTAAATCTAGGTAATGATCATGAAAACATTTTGTGGTTTTGTAACTAGAATTTTTTGAAAATATTATTAACATAAAAATTTTACTAGTCACTGAAAATTAACCAAGGTGTCCACTAAAGTAAGCACCACTTTTTAAAATTGAAATTGCCATCAGGCTGATTAAACATGACGCAATTTGACACAATCAGTGCAATCCGGTTGTAAAACTTACACAAAAACGCGCACTTTATCCACCGAATGCCGGCGGCCATGCTGACGAATAATCGCGGCGACTACTGCTGAAATTCCCACCGCCACAATAACTCATCAAAAATGTACTGGGCGGGCGGCACGGACTTTGTTTGCCCAATATGTAATAAAAGCGCGGCCGCGCAGAGTGCGATGCTATCTGTTGTAATGTACCGAGCAGAGTTTGGTAATACCTTTCATTAGCGTTATGGCTGCTCCGCGGGACACAACTTTCGCGCACGTGGACGGACCAAATTTCACCCCCGGTGGAATTTATGTTCGCATTGCGTGACGTCGGGCTTGTGGTGCAATTATTTACCATGTCATATCTGCGACTGTAATCACCACCTGCACCCTCGTTACACACACCATTAGCCATCGGCCCAACAATAATTGCGCGCCTCACTCTGACCTTCCACGTGGGCGAGGTCAAGTTAAAACTCATTGCACTCCGCCGAGTGGAAAGACGAACATCGCGTCACTTGGACTAAAAAAGATGACGTGGTGAGCAAAACGTGACACATTTTTTTCGCAAATTAGCCACCCCGCTCTGCGTTGGAAATTTCCCGGATGCCACTTTGCAGAGGGGTTCTTTTCACTCAGAGTGGCTCATTTGGGCATCAGGACGTCATTTGAGCTCGGGTTCGTTTCCGATTGTTCGAGAGTTTCTTTGCATTCAGCGGTGGTGGAGATGACAGATTTACGACTTGAATTCTTTCTTACCTCCTTTCTTTATCAGAGATTATGAAATCGCGTCCATTACTCTGGAGAATGTCAAATAAAAATGTTCCCAAAGAAGAATGTGTCGTTATCGAAAAAAGTTCATCGCCCCATTCGTGCCCTTTAAATTTCCCTTTCCGAATTACAAATTGAAATTATAAGAGAATCGCTGCCAAAGAAAGGATGATAAACGAGGAGCATTTATTGCGACCTCTGGAGGGTTGAGATTTATACTCGCATAGGGCGGCCCATTTTCAAGCTAACAACACACGAGTGGCTGCGCTGATAGTGCCGTGGAAAATAAAATAAACATGAGATTAGCGTCTCTTCGGCGGCGCTTAATTTGATAAAATGGGCAATACAGAAAAAAAATCCATCCGTCCGTCTCGCTAAAAATATTTTTGTCACGCGGCCGAGGGAGAGCTGCGCTATGCGACAATTTGTGGCCATATCCGCGCCAAGAGCTCTCGAAAAAGCATCCAGCGCCGATGAGAAGCATCTCGAGCCGACATGAATAAGTAAAGATTGGAAAGATGCGAAAAGAGCTTCCGCACCCTTGACTCCCCCGAGGCTCACAAAGGAGGCAGCCTCGAATTGCGAATGAAAAATCCTTGGGTCGAAAATGATTGTTTCCAAGCACCGCCTCCTTCGCTGAAGCTGCCGAATTTGCAAAAAAGAGACCCGGGATTTGCGTGCGAGATCCGATACAAATATCGCAAATGATCTCTCAAGTCGGTCACACATAAAATATTTCCACCCACTTGGAGATTCGGGAAATGCTGGCCAATAAATGTGGGGCGGCCATAAATTGTCGGAAGACGTGCACCAGCATTTGAGCAGTACACAATTTATCTGGAAAGTAGCTCTTTCGACGCGCTCCATTGGATTTGTTTTGTAGCTGGCGCGAGAACGAGCAGCCACAGATATGCATTTTTCATATTACTTGGCCAACAAGTTGACGGCTCGCCTTGAAACTATCGGTCAAATAAGTTGCGGCAGTGTGGGGCTGGCAGGCGCCGTCGTGCTGAATACAAAGCAGTTTTTGGGCATCTTGAAATTTCGCACTTTGTGTCATGCGGAGTGGCACGCTTGATGAGCCAAAAGCAATATTGGCCGACGGAGAGAGCGTTGAGAGAGAAGCAGAGAGAAAATGCCCACTGCTTCAAAGACAGACGCCTAATGCTGAGCAATTTGGCTGTAATTCCGACCAAGATAAAGAGAGAGCGAGTTGCTTTTTGTCTCTCCGCCCGTGATTTAATTTCTACTGCAGTCATAAATATATAATAACTGCAAATTTCTTCAGCTTAAAATCGGTTAAATTTTTCAGCCTGAGCGAGGTGAAAAAATTACTGTAATACTTAGTCCACGATTGAGGTGTCTAGCGAACTTCGCCAGACCCGCGGCTGGCGAACAATATCTTGCGTGCGTTCTCTTCATAAAAAAAATTCAAGTAAATGAAAGCTTATGAAGCTACTTTTTTTTTTTAATTTTAATAATTTTTTTAGTCAGTTCTAAAATAAGTTTTATAAGCTTTAAACAAATATTTAGTTTTTAGTAAATTTATTTTGATAAATATTATTTTATAATTTGTGGATTATATAATATTTTTTTGTAACATTAAATTTCAATTTTACAAAAAAGAACTGTTAAATAGACAATTTTTTTTCAATATGCGCATAATTTTTTCTTAAGTAAATTGATTAATTGATGTGCTATTTAAAAAGTTAATTTTGCATTAAACTAATTTAAAAATGTAAACGAAAGCCTATATAATTATATTATTTAAAAATTCTATCATCTTTGCTGTTTTTAATTTGCAGTGTTTGTTCAAATCTGATAAAAATTTCTGTTTGAAAGAGGAAAATCATTTTATAAATTTGACGAATAATTATTTTTCTTCTTTCATACTGGACTCATTCTGATGTATGGGGTCTTTTAAATCTCCAAAGTTTTAGCAAAATTCTTTGTAGTGGTTGGTGCCTTATTATCCCAAAATCCAATGTTTTCTTCCCGAACATTGATTAATTTATAAGATTGTAAACGTTTTGTAACAACTAGCAAAAAAATAGCAGAAATAATTAATTTTAAATCATACAAAATTTTTTAATACTCTTTATAAAAAATAAAAAAATAAAAACTCATGAAGATATAAATATTTTATTTATGATTTGTGAGACCCAAGCCTTTGCTCCTTCCCAAAAAACACCCAGAATAAATGAATTACTTTTTGATTGAAAGTTACTTAAAATTCTTTTCCATACATACATTCTTTATTTTTTTTATAATTTATTATTACCTTTGAGATTTTGGGGGAATGATTTAGGACAAATGCATTTTATGGGAAATGAAAAAATAATTTAAGAAATATTTTTTGAAACACTTGGAAGGTTTGAAATTAGAGGCAACGCGGGTCTCCCAAAAAATGTGCACCTTTGAACTGGCTGGCAGACTCGTTTCGCTCAACTTATCCCTCTCTCTCGAAATATGCGCTCGCTTCGTTAATCGCGATTATTCGGCGCAAATGCTAAACTTAAACACAAGCCGACAACTTCACTGGCGGCGACTTTGAATGCAGCTAACCGGAATGAGGCTACAAGGCTCAAGCTTAATTCTCGGGAATACAAGTGCAGCCGACGACGAACTTGCCCTTTGCCGTATAATCACTTTAAACCCATGCATGCATGCACGAATCAACTTTCAACTCGGTGCCATTGTAGATTTTAGTGTCAATTTAGAATTACAAATTGCTTTAGTCCAACAAACGCAGGTGCCAACTTTTCCCACGGCTACAGTTTCGATTGTGGCTCACGTCTGGGCATAACAAAGAGGTCTCTGTTATATTCAAATTGAGTCGGCCAATGAATACCATTAAATGCACCCGAGCGCTCTAATGGAAGAATTAAAACTTGCTGTTTAGTATTCAGAATTAATTATGCTGAAATCCCCTTTTAGTGTTCCATTCTTATTAAAATTAAATTTACAAACGTAAATCTGATAATTATACCGAGTCGTGACGCTAATCCTATGGTCAGGTCATATCATTTTTTACTTATCGGAGAGTGCGTGAATCAGTTTTACTCTTTTGTCTTTTTGCATTCGAAAAGACGACCCTTATCTTAATTGCTCTGCATCGACGAAATTTTCCTCGTGAAATCGCATTCTTTTATTATGACTTTTTAACTTCATCTACATTTTGAACGGTGAGTAATTTTAATTTTGCAGAACGGTACGAGTCTCCAAAGGGCCATTACCCTTGGCTTGGAATAGCATTTTATAAAAAGATAGAACGACCACTACTTTTTACACCTTAAGAGATTGCCCTCTATAAATTTGATTGGCAAAACGATCTGCAGGCGCCAATAAAGGCATTCTACCTAACGTTGGTAAAAACAAACAAACAAACAAACGCTGTCTGCCGACAACAATATTATCCCCCGGCCATAGGCGCAAACACGATCGATTAACAATCGAGCACGGCGCTAATCACTGAATAACAAACAGACCTGGTGCCGTCGGAGGCCTTATCTTGCGCATTCGAACTTTTCCAAAAGCTTCAAAGGACGGGTCGAATTATTGAGAAATTACGCTGGCGGCATAAAAAATAAAAAGTCGAGCGTGCTCTCTGATGACTTGCAAATCGATCCAAGGTTTTGCTGCTTTTAGGCTGGGCATTGTGGTTCACTCAAGCGTGTGACGCAGTTTTGATGAAAATGAGATAGGAAAATTGGATTATTAATGCACACTGTCACAGTGGCTTTATTGAATTTTCTTGTTGCCATGAGGACTTGCAACAAAAGCTGCATTAAATTTAAATGAGGTATTGATTGATTTATTTTAGTATTTACTTTCAGTACCTTTTTAAATGAAACTCAATATTATATTATTTTTTATTGGAAAATTTCGTCGCATGTGAAGCCATATATAGGGAGTTGACACGCCCTGCAATTATATACCTGTTTGCACAAGTTGCGTGTGTCGGGCCCGGTGTTTTGCTAACCCGAATTCACACTATTTCATCTCTCGCACTGCCCGCAATTCAGGCGAAACAATTAATAACTAGTATCGCTTTGGTGAAATCACTAGGCGCCGACCTAGACGTGTCCACCCACCGACCCACCCACTGATAAATTCCCATGCTGTCAACCCCAGGGAGCGTCATCAATCTGTCATGACGAGACGAAAATCGAATCAAGGGTCGCAAGAGGTGGCTTTCGGCTCGATGACAAATCGCGAGGGACCGCTTTAGAGAGAGGATTAGCGTCGGCGCGCGTCTGTCAGCGGCCTAATGGAAAAACGGGGGTGCGAGCTGCATCGGCCTAATTATCGGCCCCGATAGAAATAGCGTGAAGAGACTTACTTCCATCGAAGAAGACCTCGTTGGAGCGATCGGGGCCCGAGTGTGCTGTCGTCACCATGGCCGACTAAAGACTGTGTGTATGTGTGTGTGGCGACTATATGAGATGCGCCGCTTATCTTAATATAGCCGGCAGAGCGCCCTCCTCGGGGACATTAAGCAGCTCGCGCGCGCGGTCGGGGCCCCGGTGCGGCCCACCTGGGTCCTCCTCAGGATCGGCGGCCAAGGGCGGCTTCTTTACGGCAGCTTCATGACCGAGCGGGGCCTCCTGCGAGACGACAAATGAGCTGTTTGACGCTCGGCGCGATTCGTGCTATTAGAGGCCTGCCGGGAGCGATTTTGCAAATTGCCGCCGCTGGCGACGGGGGCGGGACCACCGCTGACGCCAAAGCGCCTTTTCTTCGCAGCAGCCGCCGCCACCGCCACTGCCGCTGCTGCTTTTCCGGAGGCGCCTTGCCAACAGCCCCCCTCTCACTCCAGCCCGCCGTTTTTCCGAATTATGCAGCATTTTCTCTTTCTCTCTGATAAGTGTGGCGCGACAATAATAGCAGCACCCGCAAGCCTCTTTTAATCGGCTGATAACGCATCTTTCCTTCACGCCTTTGTGTGTCGCTCTCGGGTTTGTTGCACGACCTACATGTTTGCATCGAGCATCTTCGGAGATAATTTATCTACCCTCTCAAGATCCGAGCTTCAGATTGGATTGAAGAATGACGCTTTTAAGCTGTCGCGCCCTTCCAGATAAAAACTGCGCCAACATAAATACTTGACGTATCTCTAATCTTATTAAATACACAGCTTGGAAATTGAATTTAGAGAAAATAAATAAAGGATAATTTAATTCTGGGGCAACATATATTTAGTTAGCACTTATTTTCTTCAATTAAATTAACATAATTTTTATTTCTGATTAAAAATAATAGAATATAAATCAAAGATTTTAATCATTAAAATTTTTTCAGATTATTCCGATTTTTTAATTTAAAATTTTATCACAATAATTTTCATACCCATTTTTATTCAACATTTTTAGTTATCAAGTTATCACTTATAGGTTTAAAACGGTGAAAAATATAATTATTAACAAAAAAAATTTAAATTTTTTTTTATTTCCATTAAATTAAATAAAATATAGATCAAGTATTTGGATTATTAAAACTTTTCCAATTACTTCGGATTTTTTAATTTAAAATTATTTTTAAATCCACTTTCATTCAAATTATTTATTTTTGTGCATTTATTTATCCTGTGTGAACTTTTTATGAAACTATTAAAAACAACAATAATAACTCTTACTCATTTAATATTTAAAAATTTTGTTATTTTTCCCTTTAGGGAAAACTAAAAAATATGAAACAAATCATTTAACAAATACATTATGGAATTATTTAAATATAAGTTCAAAATTTAAAATCTTTCACATTCAATCGTGCATGCAAAAAGTAAGTAGAAAATGTCCATACATTAATTAAAATAATAAACTTTCAGAGCAATTGAGGTCACACTCAATTTTCCTATTCATTCTTACCAGGATAGCTTGGTACAAAGGAATGCCTGCCTTTCAAAGCCGCACAAAAAGACCAATTTGCTCGAGTTGGGCGTGCGTTTGAAACTTCTACATTAAGCACTGCACATTCAATGAAGTGGCCCTCGCGGAGGCCGGAGCGCAACTGTTGGGACCGTGAGACTTGTATCGGGGGGAGTGTGCGTTTTAATTATTAAGTGTTTTCTTGCCGCCTTCCAGCTCTGCATGGTATAATAGGTACCACTGTGCATATTTAAATACAACTTTGCACGCAGGTACGTTGGGAAATTCCCAAGAAAGCAATGGCGCTAAGGTTCTTAGTTAAATGCGCACCACTTTCGTAAATTAAAATAAGCGTCAATTGAAGCACGTGTACAAAAGCGTCCGATCAATTTGAGCACCACCAGCCATTTAATGTTGCGGTCGATGCAAAATCTAATTTGGTGCCACGGTGGGTGATGAAAATTTACATCCACCCAAAATGTAACCGGGCTGGTCAATTTGCTTAACAACTCTGCGAACCGACAGTGTAATAAAAAATATATAATATAATATTGCGATACAGCACGAGTTGAAAATTATTCCATTTGATCACGAAAATAATACTAAATGGCGTCATTTTCCGTAATTTAATGATCCATTTTGGTTTGAAATATTAAATTGAGGCCTACCATTAAATATAATAGAATGCTGAAAAATTGCTTTTTTTTCTATGGATCATTACAATTTTATTTATGGAAAAATGGGGCGCTCTTTTCACCAAAGTTTCTCACATATTTAGTTTGTCTTTGTTGAGGTCAGAGAATACATTTCATGAGTCAGCAATTTATCACCCTCATATTATTTAAGTAGCTTTTCAATGTGATGAAATTCTACCCGGTCTACATGAGCTGTGGCTGAATTTTGTGCATGCCAGTTTGTCTTTATATAATATAAGTATAGCGCGAACGCTCATTATGCCTGTGACAGCTGAAGCATTAATTTCTGCGCGCCAAAGTGGCTGACTTTTGAGCACCATAGTCGTAATAATAATAATCTATTTCGCGATTACAACCACCAACGTAACGAGTTCTGCTCTGGAAGGGGCCTCATGTGTAGCCTTAATTCGATTCATCTGTATGTATGTATTAAAACAGGCGACTCATGAAAAAGTACTTAAAGTTTTGATGGTGCTAAGCGGATTCTCAACCTCTGCACGGCGAATTTAGCGCCTAAAGACGTGCGGAGATTTACACGCGGATCTTAAAAGTTTTACAGTTGATGTGACGTGATCACAAACTTTCATAATTAAGAGATGATTATCTTTCACGAGAATAGTATGAAGCTTTTTATATCGTTCATTTTCAGCTGTGGCAAATCTTGCAAAGTCGATATGCAACCTGCTTGGCACTTGTGTTGCGATGTTTGCATATTCCAAATAATGACAGGCAACAAAAGTGTTTACAAATAAAATACTAGAAAAGGATTAATTAAAACAATTCAAAGATTTCGAAAAATAGTTTTTAAATAATTTGAAATAATACTGAATTTTTAATAGGTTGAGAGATAAATTTTAAATTGAATTAAAACTGATTAAAACAATGAAATTAAGATCATTATTTTTAATGAAATAATTCTGTTTACTGTTGGTTGTCTTAAACTCAGCTACTTTAATCAATGCCTTAATATACGGTATTTTTTATATTTTTAAAATTAAGTCAAGCTGGTTTTTTATTAAAAAGGTTTTAAACTTACGCAGTTGTAATTTATTTCAGTGATTCCTTGCCATTTATTTCAAATGGTTTTCTAATTAAAGCTATTTATTTTCTAAAACTTAAGAAATGAAATGGTGCGGTGCCGACCTCTAATGCAAGGCGCAACTGCAGTCGCTAGTGGCACCATCCCGAAGCGCGGGAACTTGCGAGAAACAAAGGATAAAAACAGCCGGCGCATGCTGCAGGATTTGGAGCCGAGAGGGAGCAGAGGGCTCATTCTTTCCCTCTCGGCACACAAAAGCCCGCGTGGCTATCGATTGGTGGCGGAAACGGGGGGAAATGCAGTGGAAAACAAAGTTTTGAATTGACAGAGCGGCAAAATGGGACGGAAAAAGTGCTGCTGCGGAAGTAGCAGTGGTCTGTCAACATTTTATCTACTTGGAAAAAGCAAAGACCCAATCACGTGTGCACACCTCCTGTCTTTCTTTTCCCTCTTTGCACACAACATCAGCGGTTTCGTTTTCCTCGAGTTATTTACTTTTCGTTTCGCTTCTGCTTTTTTGCCCGGCACGTGAAATAGATGTGTCATGTCTTGGTGAATTGATCGTGGCGCAAATTCTCGCGTCTGCCAAAACACTTCGGGCCTATGAATTTATTGTTTTCACAACAAGAAAAAGTACCGAGTCTTAACATTCCCGGCGAGCAAGGGGCACGTCGTAATTCTGCCGCTAAAAAACAACTGAAAAACGTCTAGTCCGCAATTTCCGTCGCCGTATATAAAGGATGCAATTAATCACGCGAGCAAAGTGCACTAGACATAAATAAGCGAGTCGCTCTAGATTTATCACGCTGGAGTAGTTTGAAACGACTTGCACCGGGTCGCAGGAATTATAGCTGAACTCTCGAATGCACAAAGTTTCAAAAACGTCATCTCGATTGTGACTTTTTATTGCGCAACGCTCGACTTGCTTTCTCTTGGATGAATCCAATTTGTTAAATTGCATGGGGCAAATCATGCGAGATAAACAGTGGCAGATTGAACCAGTGATGCGCCAAGAGCGAGAGTAAAAGTGAAATAAAACACGCCAGAAATAGGTTCCACGCGGGCAGTGAAAAACAGACACCCACTCTTTAAAAATAGGTGCCGACTTTTATCGGCGCGTCTAGTTGTTTGTTAATTATCGCCACTGACCGAAAATGCCCGATTTTATTGCCCGCAGGACTGTAAAACGGGACGCGGATCGGAGATAACTTAGAATAGAAATGTTTCATAAGATGAGAGTAATAAAAAGAACAAAAGAGAAAAAAAAACAAAAATTTGCTCTTTTTTATTTTTTATTAAATAAAATTAATGTATATGAAGGGCCGCTCCATTAATCACAACAATCAAATAAATTTGGATTGTTGCCGGGCGTTCTGATGGTTATATTTTAATTGTACTAAATCAGATAATTTAAAATTAATTTAAAACTGAATTGATATTTCTCCATACAGTTTCCATTACGTTTATGGTAAACATTGTGCAATACAAGTTTTATGAATTAATATTCTAATTAATTTTCTCTCAACGATTAAAAAAAAATGTAACAAACAGTCGACAACAATTTTATGAACTTAATCAACAATTGAAGGAGTTCAAGTTTTAAAATGTAACATTTTTTTCTAGACCAATAATTTTTTAATTAAATTTAATTTATTATAATAGTTGAGCTCTAATAGTAAAATGTAAAAAAATTAATTAATTAGTACACCTTTATGTAATATCTGTGTTTGGCACTACGACTACAATGATGCTACGCGCACGCACAAGAAAAATCGACCCGGCCAGAGGCGAAATGTGCGAGCGAATCTCACGGCCGGGATGAATTTAATTAGGGGGCGCATCTCACACGTGAAGGCAGCTGGCGATTTTTACGCGTGGAAATATTTACGGCACGCCATCCGGCTACTAGCCGCGTCGTTACGCCACGTTTCCCACACACACCGCTTTCCATTAAAAATGCAAATTAATGACGGTGAATTCCATTGTGCGGCGCGTGTCACCCCTGGAAGCACCCCTCGTTCGCCCAACCGCCCAGCGGGCTGCATAATTCAGGCCGTGACGTCGGTGTGTCCATTGATTAACGAGGCCGGTATTGATTTTTTGTCTTGCGATTCAATTTAATTTCCAGAGGCTGTATGTATATTCCGAATGTATCAGTGCCATTTTTGTGCGGGGGACACTGGGCATGATCAATACACCCGACAAGTTGCGTCACCGAGCACAATGAAGATGGAAAATTTTATATAAAAATGTAGCCCGGCTCATTTCGCATTCGGACGTTTCTCCGGCCTTTGTGCGTCGAGTGGAATTTGCATTTCAAAAGCCTACAGATGAATATTTAAATAAGCAAAAATTGCATAGTTTCTCTTTGTGTGTTGTATAATTTATCAAGTTTCAAATTTCTCTCTCTCGCAACAACTGCTGCGCAAAATGAATTTATACTTCTTGTTCGTTTTCTTTTGTTTGCTCGGGTGGATATGATATTTTAGCGTGCGCAGCTGGATGGAAATTCGGCCAAAACAAGCAGCTCGTTCTGCTGATGCTGCTTCTCACAAATGGGCATACGCTCCGGAGAGAGCGTTTCTTCTGCCGCCGCTGCTGCAACTCAGTCATTACATGGAGCGAAGCGTTTACAACATTTAGCCACTTGAGGGCGACATCATCTTGGGCCGCGGCGCTCGGCTCGGAGCACACGCCGCCAGCCAGCGCGGCCAAGATTATCGTTTCGTGAAATGAATTTCGCCCCAGAATTAATGGCGCACTCTGCTCCCGTGCAATTATTATCTCCAGCAGCCGCGCCTCCGCTAGTAAAACTTGGCGCTATTAAAAATGGTTTATCAAATTTTGGCAGGGGCTGCTTTAATTGGATAGCGGAAAATGGTGAAATGATGAAGACGAAGTTTTTCCGGCGGCAGTATTTTACGTTTCTAAGTAAGAGCTGCTGCAGCTGCTTCCTAAGTGGAAAATTAAGCGAAGAGTTAGTTTTCGCAGAGCAGTCGTAAGTGAAAAAGATGCTTAAATATAATTAAGGTGTATTATTTTCTTAAAATTGTTTTATAATTTACCAAAATTTGATAAAAATATTAGAACACCAACACACACATAAAAAATAGGTTTATATCTAATCTAATTAATCTCATTTGTGGAATTTTCGCTTAAAAAAATAGTATGTGTTTTAATTATAGTTGAATAAAACTAGAAATTATTGTTTAAATTTTTCATTAATATTTTAACAAGATTAAAAATAATTTTTTATATTTATTTTGATATCAAGTTAAACTGATGTGAAAAAACGCTCACTCAAGAATGAATGTACGTATTTACCAGGCTGAATATAAATGATCGATAAGACCAGGCAGAAAAAAACGAAAGTCTCTCGCTCGGTCGAACTTTTTAGCCAGGACCTGTGGATAACACAATGAACTTGCAAAGCCGCCCCATCCATTTGACAATATGAATCTTGTGATAAATTTTTTGCCCCCCTGGAGCCTCCCCAGCTGCGATTCATAACTCCTTTTTTCCAATGGGAGTCCTGGCCGAGGGCGGCGAACTTTCCTTTAATCCTGTTTTTCCAGCTCGAGATAACCCTCTTGACCGTACTTCACTTGCAGCTTCACCTCATATTATATACATTTCGTTCATGCAAACATGGTTGATACATCTTCGCTGACACGTCTTGCGCCGGCTATTCGTTTGTTTCGCGCGCAAAATATATGTACCGTTTGTATTCAAATGGAGGAGCAAAAGCCGTCTTCGCAACCTGTCTCGCAGATTTTATTCGCGAACACAGCATCTGTTACTGCGCCAAATCTCCTTCACCGTACACACTTTCTTCCTTTCAAAAGGGCGGAAAGTATCGCACATCAGCTCGAGCGGAACGAACAACAACTTTTGACGTTTGCAAAGGCGAAAATAATGGTTCCGAAAATAACGCCAGGCGCGTTTACACAAAACACGTATAGTTGTTTAAAAAATAGTAGTTGCACGAAATGTTCTTCCGTCAGATGACGCAAGGCTTTTTTCCTCGGGCATCGTCGTATTTCTTTTATATGCGAAACATTGCAAAAGGAAGAGAAATTTTTCATCTTGCTCGGCGCTGTGCAAAATTGATAAAGACGTCATTTCAAAGGCGGGCGGCAGGGCGACTGCTTGCATCCACTTTTTCGACTTTCCTCTCTGACACCTTTCACGGCGCACCCTTTCAGATTGAATTTATAATTCATCGCCGGAGCCACGAAAGAACGGCCTGTTTAGATAATATATGAGCGAGAGTGAGATTTTCGCGAGAATTGAGAGTGTTAGTGATTTAAAAGAAAGCAGCGCGCGAACTTTATCGTCTCGTTTAACGTCGAGCAGTTTTTGAAAGGCGATCGGTCGAGAAGGGCGAGCGAGAGAGAGAGAGAGAGAAAGAGAAAAAGTGGTGGCAATAAAAGCGGCACTTTCCCAGCAGCACGGCGAAGAAAAATGGATTCTGCTCTCTAACCTAAATAATTATCTCTCGGGTTGCAACGGAAAAGTCGTTTATTTTCACACTACACGGCGGTAGCGGGGTGCCGCTGACGTCATAATTTTGTAATAAAGGCCGCCTTTCCAGCAGCACCAGCGAGCGCGGCCCGGTAAATTGAGTAAAGCACACGACGCGCGGCGAATAATGGCGGAATAATGAGAATCAACACCTGCACGGGGAAAAATGAACATTGCGATAATGAGCACCTTGGGGCGACGAAAGCAAGAGAGATATTGAACACATGCACGTGAATTATTCATAAATTCATGTTTATGCTGTCGCGCAAACACGCGAATCGATCAAGCAACCCCAAAGGAGAGCCACTTTCGCGGGGCACAAATCTCTTTCGAGCGCGTGAAAAATTTAGTTACACTCCCGCATCTGAATTTACGGAGCTTTTTTTCCCAGCCCTTGGCTCAACTCGAGTTAATGCGATTCAGACTAACGGATGACGTAGGTTTGTGGAAGTTCCGAGGGGTAAATAGAAAATGCTGCCAGCTTTTGGAAACGGACGCTACTACCAAAGATCAATTCACTACATCTAAAAAGTTTCACTCTTTTCAACATCAATATTAAAACATTTTACGACAAAAGTTTTAAAGAGGGAAAAGTTTTGTAAAAAATGGGGTGAAAATCATGCTTGATATTTTTTATGGCTCATAAGAAAAAGAGAGAAAAAAAATGGGTATTGAGGTAATTTCTAAGCTGTTTACAGAGGCTCTACGGGCACAACAATTTTCAGGCGGCAAAAGTTAAAATTGGCTCACTTTACAAGTAATTTCGTAACTCGGCCTAAGAGGTCACAGGGGTGGTCAGATGCAGGAAAAAAACTAATTCTAGTTACACAACAATCCAAAGGAGGGAATGGAATAAGTTGTGCTGCGAGTTGTTCAATCATGCTCGCCTCCACAGCACAAGGGAACAAACTGTCTGTTCTAATTGTAAGTAGGGAGAGTTCCCAAAAAAGGACGACTCACGGAGTTTAGATCGCGACGAACTCATTGAAAAGAAAGATTAATGCGAGCAGCCGGCGGAAAAAGCGCGACAAGTCAAGTGGCTCGCGCCGAGATCATCGCGCGAAGAACCCGAAAAAGACCCAAAACGCGAGAAAAAGCAGAGAACACTGCGCATATTCCTCGCGGGCCTTGGCAAGTGAATGTTTTGGCCGGTGCCAAGGGGGTGAGCAAGGTGGTGATTGCGCCCCGCAGCACCTGACACAGGGGCTGCGAGTCGACTGTGGAAGCCGAGCGTCATTATTTATTAAGGCCCGAGGCTACAGTGGCGCCAGCGCGGGGCCGAATCGACGCTGCTTCCCGTGTCCACCACGGACACCACTCTTGGCACATGCAAAACCGGGTAATGATATTTTGTTGCCGGGCAGGAGGGCAAAAAAATCTCGTCAACAAACCCAGAGCAAAACACACCCAGCGGGAAGTAAGTTGGGCGACGCATAAATTTTTCAATACGAAACGAATCGAACAAAAACAAAACAGAGTTGTCGGGGGTGGGGGAGGGACCAGGAACGGACTGTCTACGATTCGGGAGTCAAATGATAATATCAAAAAGTGCGTACTAACCACAGCGAAGCACGCACTCGACCCTTCCTGAGCTGGATCTTCGGAGCGAGCCGTCCATTTTGCCAGGGACCCGGCACTCGCGAATAAATGATCGCACAATTTTGGTCAATCGTTTGTGGTCGGAGGGCAGAAAAAACACAAACGAACGCAAAAGTGACACACGCGGCTGGCGGGTCGTGCGGGTCACATACTTCTTGTCCCAATCGTCACTGCACCGGCCATGATGGGGCTAGCGGGAAGCCGCTAGCCGTTGCCCGGCACCGACAATCTCTGCATACGAGCGTGACGCATTCTTGCTGAACCGAGCAGCACAGCCCTTTTGTGTAATATCACATGAAAATGTGTTGCTCCGGCTGCTGGGTGGCCCGGTGCGCTCTCGCTGCTGGTTCCCCTACCCTCGGCAGCAGCACTGAGTGGAGAACACATCAAGAGCGAGCCGAGCGCGCCACGCTGTGAGTGTGTGTGAGTGTGATGCTGTTCGCTGCTGCGCCCGATGGGCTCTTTCTCTCGCTCGCTCCCGCGTTCTCTCACCACCAAAATATCAAATACTAAACTTTATCAAAACAAAGCCGTTTAGCCGAGATTCAAATTAATTATGAATCCTAATTTTTATCGTTATGCTAAGTTTCTTGTGTTAATCTTATGCCTGCTCATTTTTCACTTATTTTCTATTTAATCAACTTAAATTCCAAGCAATGATTTCTTGATAATTTAAAATTGGTTATTTTGGCAGTCAGTGTCGATAGTTTAAGAAACATATAATTAATTTATTGCCTTCTGACTCCGTAAATACAATAAAAAAGGGCAGATGCAACTAAAATTTGTAGAATTGCACCTATAATTTTGTTTTGTGATTTTTAAATTTTTGCGATGCAAGATGCAATCAGTTGCTATTAAGAGTTGTGATTTTTTTTGTTTAATGTAAAAAATTCACTCAAAAATATCAAATAATTTTAACGAAGCAGTTGGCCCTGTCAAGAAGTGTTAAATTTTTTCAGTCTGAAACTATGAATATGTACTGGCTTCAAACCTTTCGAAAGTAAGGAAAAATATGATTTTGTTTAACAAAGGTGGAAAATAAATATGAATTATTTTGGTACCTTTATTCCGAGTAATTAAATTATTTAAATAAAAAATGACTCTTTATTTATTTATTTATAAAAACCCCGCTATGCATAAATAATTAAAAATTGTATCATAAATTCATAATTCAATGTGTTGTGTAATTTCATTGAAAGTCAATTAAATATTAAACGTTAGCTACTCAACTTAGCTATAAAATTGCAAAAGGACTTGTATTTTGAGTTTAAAAAAAAAAATTATATAGATGCACATTTGGATTGTAAAAATTTAGTGCATGCGGTTATATATTTTTCTTTTTTGATTAATTTTTTTTTTTAAATGAAATTTTGCATTTGGAATAATTATTAAGCAAGCGATTGGCTCTGTCAAGAAATATCAAAGTATTTTAAAGTTTGGAAATATATTTATTATTAAGATGTATTCGACTTCAGAGAAAAAGAAAAGTTTGCGGTCTTGTGTAAGTTAAAGAAAAATAAATATAGTAATGATTGATTTTTGTTAAATTTATTCAAAAAGTTAAATTAACTCTTATTTGATTTACATTAACTGATTAATACTTTTACATTGATATTTTTTAGAATGAACAAATTAAGCTATTACATTGCAACTGCAGTTGTAATTTTAATTTCACAGCAAAAATTTCTGTATAAAAAATATAATTAATGAAAATTTTTGGAGTTATAACAAATTATGGAAAGAAAAAAAAATAATAAATTCTGTTCCCGTTTTATTTTTATTTTATTTATTTTTTATTTATTTATTTCTTTTTGAATTTTCATAATATGAAATTTTAAGCGTCCTCTTGACATTAGCAAGATGGAATTAATTTGCGACTGCTCTTTTGTTTGGAGGAATTCGTCAATTTGTTTTTTGTTAGACATGACCTCACTGCGCATTCATCCCTTATCCGAGGCACGCAGCGCCATCTTGCTGTGCTTTTGGAAATTGGCACGGATTTTTGAGCGCATAACTCGATGGAAGTATCTGACCACCGACGGACCGCCGTCTGCTCGCAGTAATAAAGCGGAAGACCGTGGCGGAATCCAGGTCAAATTGTTATTTGCATCAAACTTGCAGCGCACGTTCTCGCTCGCTCGCTCTTTTTGTTCTCCGCTGCAACATTCAAACGGGCCTACCCAAATTTATCTTCGGCAATTATCTTTCGCTCCGTTTTTCTCGGCCTACTCGAAAATCGATATGCAAAAGATGTGACCTTATTATCGAGCAACTTTATGGCGGCGATTCTCTTAAAACTTTTACGCCGTGTCTTCAAATAAAAGAGAAAAAAAGTCGGCCAACCCTTATCAATATATCAACAGATATTATTGAATCTTCCTGCACAAGTAAGAGACAGCCATCTTGATAATCCATAAAGGACAGATGTTGCAGCAGGACCACTTTCTTTCTAGACACTCTTTCTCTTGCGAGTGAGAGAGAGAGCTCGCTCGCTCTCACCATCAAGATAGTGGTGTGGCACCAGCTTTCCTCCATTCAGGGACCACTCTCGTGCAGTGCCTTCTTCTTCTTTCCATTTTCAAAAGATGGCTCAATCAATGTGGAATTAATTGATATTTCTTGCACCACGACAGCAGGGAGGCGAAGAAAAAGTTAGTGTATATCTCAGCAAACGGAGTGACGCAAATGCCACAAAAAGCAGGGGTAAAATTTCCCCTTTCTGCAAAAAGCACGGAGGCAGAATTGATTGGCCAGCGGCGCTTTTTTGTGCCTAACCCTTCAGGTCTGTAGATAAAAAGCACCGCACTTTCCATCCTGCTCTATTATGAGTCGTCCGCAACTTCTTCCTCTTCCTCACACACACACATACAGCGACCGCGTGCGTCTTCACATACAAAACACACACACACTCCTCGCCGCTGCAGCTCCTCCGTCTTTTCTTCTTCGTGTTCATCCTCGGCATGAAATATTGCTTGATAAATTGAATTTTTCGCCCCGCCTCTTCATATTGTGTGTTGTGCAGTGGCGAGAGGGTAAAATTGGCGTACAAAGAGAGGATCGATTCGACCCCGAAAAACACGTAAATGCGCTGCTCGCCGCGAGACTATTCAAGTCCGGGACCTCATTATGAGGGTGGCATCCTCCTCCCCCACCAGTGGCCAAATTTGCAGCCGGAAAATTCTGCTTTCAGGTGTCCTAAATAAGCGGGCTGGCTTTTTAGCTTGGCGGCCGTTTACGTGAAAATGGGAGTTTTTAAAAGAACGAGAATTTTGGGTCAGGTCGATAAATTGCTATTACGCCGTAACGTTTTAGAGGTAATTTTGTAACATAAAAACAAAAAGTCGTTTTGTGAAGCAATTTTAGATTGAAAATTACATGCAAGCGCAAAGAATTTTTGCTTACTTGATGGACATGAAAAGTTATGTACGTGTCATTTTTTTAAGAAAAATGTAGATTTATCCTAAAATTACAAAAAAAAATATTTACGTATATTTATCATTTAAAATTAATAAAACATCTAAATAAAAACTAGTCACGTATCTGTTAAAAAGTTTGCTTTTTTGTCTGCATCGCGCCCAATTTTCTAATCTACCCCGTTTTGCAGCAAAATCGATCGGTTTCCAAAGAGAAGAGCAAGCAGTAAGTTAGCACAATATTGGGAACCACCAGTGCGGAAGCTGACGTCGCGATTTCTTGCTCACGCAACCAATCACAAGCAAGATGTGAATTTACGACGCTGCCGAGATAATGCCAATTATTTACAGTTTGCAGACGTTATCTGCGGGCTGCACGCCCCTGAAAGTAGACGCGCCCGACGTACGTGTGGCTGCACAAGATGCTAATTCGCAGTCATTAATTTACCTAACTACCGCTGAGCGAGAGAGCGAGACTTCATTCCACCGCTCACTCTACTCGCCGGCTTAATTTGTTTTCCCAAGTCGGGATTGAAAAGGAACCGGGGTCGCTGCTAATGTGTCTGACGGACGGACAAGCATTAATTAATGTCTGCAGAGCGGGTGGGTGAATGTCGGCTGCCAGCGCACCTTTGGCTCGATATATATCCCGCTCGAGAGCACACAAAGAAGAGCTAATGAAGAATTCATCATGTCGAACGGAGCCCGCAACGCCAGTTTATTTTAAAATCGACGCGGGAATTCCTTGTTTTAATTCAACCGATGTGTGCCGCCGGAAAACCAATGGGAAAAATTGTGAGAAACTATTGTTATGTTTGAATTAAATTTTTTCCAACCATGCGTATAAATTGTTACAGAAAAACAGAGTGGTGCAGTCACGCTGCAGCCCAAACTCAAAGTGAGATGGGACTCGGGAGGGAAAAAATTCACTAGGCTCGAGCAATTCAACTGACCCGTTCCGATTTCATTTGGCGAAATTTATATATTGTCATCCGTTACTTTAAATCCATAACCCATTAAAAATAATTTTTAGTTGCAACAGCCCGAATATTTTTTCATTTTAATTTTTGTCTTCTTTCTGAAATTGTTTCTCATTGATTGAACTGAACGTAAATTAATATTTACATTTTATTTTAACTGCAAGAATATCTTTTCATGCTCAACACATTTCTGAAAAGAACCTACTCCTACGCCTGCTTTTTTCACCAGTTCAATTTGATAAGCAAAGTAGAAATAAAATTCTTAATAGTCTAAGCAATTGATAAAAAATCATATAAATAAGAAAGAGGTAATTTAAACATAAAATTAAGAAATATTTAAAGTATTATATGATAGAATTCAGCTCCGTATGACTGAATTCTCACATAATGGCCGGGTGTTCTTTTGTTGGTGTATTTGCATGATTGTGCGTTATTTCTGCCGCGGTGGAAAGCGACGGCGCCGAAAATCTGCGAGCAAAAAATAGATGGAAACGTCCATCTATCAGCGGGTTTTCTGGGGAAAAAAAGATGCACTCAATTTTGCTGACGTAAAGAGACGCCTTTACGTCTCAATATTTGATTTGGACAATAAAGCGCCCATCAAGGCAGACATGCTGAAATTCGGCGTAATTCGCTCCTTACACTCTATGTATTTATTTATTTATTTTCTTTCTTTCTCGTCGAGTGGGCTCTGAAAGGTCTTGGGCTAACGGCCATGACCATATAATATCTCGGGCGTCTAGCTGTTCGGTAACCAAACTTTTATTGTTACGACGCAATTTTACGAGTCTACCACAGCGGCCGAGCCTGCCAACGGATATAAAACTCAACCGCCCTCATCTATGCAAAATTATATCATTTTTCTTCCAGGCTTTCGGCGAAACAATCAAACGCACACCCGAGCATACGGTTCTCCTTTTTGCGGCAAAGCAGATTAGTGTCTAGTCCAGGCGCAAGAACGGCGATTAATAACCGGCGAGGCAAAATCGTTTCGCCGCTCGCTTAGCTTTATTAATCATGCATGCCACTTTTCCATCGATTTTGCAATCAGGCCGGATGGATTTTTCGATTTCCATGCACGGCAATAATAACCGGGCGGACGTAATTTTTAACAACCACTCGCCACCGCAAACGTGTTTATATGAGCTTGTCATGGGAAGTGCGCTTGACGCGATGGAGATTCAATTCATCCGGCGGGTAAAAACATTGGTCGATTTCCGCAGAAACAGCTTCTGACACTTTCCATGTGCAATTTCATTGCGCAAGAGGCTGGTTAAATTTAGCACTGGCTTGTATCTCGGTGATGCTAATCAGCAACAGTTCCGAGCAGCGAATCAATAAACATCCGTGCATGCCTCGTGAAATAATAAAAACACACGCGACCGAGAGGACATCACCGCCGCGGCCTCGTATGAATATTAATGAGCGCATTATGCTATTTTTTTGCCGGCGTCCCTCCCTGTGTGCGGAATGAGGCCATGCACACTTGAGAAAAACGACGGTAGCCCTGATGCGTAGTTGGGTGCGATGCAACCGACCGAGATCGCTCAGGGATTAAATTTAATTCTTCTGACAACATCGCCTCTCGGAAATGGCAAAGCCGTGTCGGTCGATGGGGGAGAAGACGCTCAGAAAAGTGGCAGACGAATGCAGCCGGTTGCCAACCCAAGCTCGCCGCTGACAATATAAAGCTCGCTGAATTTTGTTTATTGCTGTTCCCGGGGGAAAAAAAAAATTCCTAGCATCATTGGCAACTCATTTAGTCAATTGACAAAGCATTGAAGTCTGATAGGCACTGAGTTTTGTTTGTGTATATTATCTTAAGATATCTCTTATAACAAAAGTCACAATTCAAAAATTAGGAAATAAATAGGTTAAATTTATTTTGTTTAAAATATGATATGAAACTATGAATGGGTTAGTAAAAATTTTAAATTAAAAAATTGCAAATGTTTTAAATTTTTTGATGCCATTTTAAAGCATTCTTTCTTTTTCAACAAATTGGGTAAATTTTTTAAAAATTTCAGGTAAAAATATCATCGGCATTATTTCTCATTTTCTATACCAAGCAAACGTGTGGAAATAGTTTGGTACAAGAGCAGCGGTATGCAACCGTGAGGACGAGGCTGCTGCACACGTTGCCTACTTTTCCTAACAGCTTTTGAGCAACACATCATAGCTTCCTGCATGGGCATGATTGCAGAAGCGCTTGGTACACACAATAACACAAAGCACTGCTTTACCAGCAGCTGATGCGGTTTTATCGAGTTTCAAGTGTTCCTGCGGTTTCGAATTAAATTTTCCGGACGAACAAACCGGGTGTTTTGCAAGTGGTGGTGCTTTGTTTTTTGCTGCGAGTCTTGCAGTGCGGTTTGCTCTCCATTGCAGCATTACTTCTCCTCACTGAAGAGAGCATTCTACTTTCAAACGTCATTCGCACGAGCAACCCTTAACACAGTCTGGCTGGAACGCAATCTCCGGAGATAATTGCAGCCGAAATTTATTCAGAGACGAGGGCAGTAAAAGCGCCCTAAAACAAACCAAGATAAAATCTGATAATATAATATTCACGCGCGTGAAAAACTGCATCCCATTTGCCGACGCCGGGGCCCGAAAGTGCGGCCATTATGCACGCCTCCCAATTTTCTCTCGCCCGTTGCGGCAGCCCGGCCGGCCCGTATTTATTAATTTAATAACCAAACACCATTCGGGCGCGCAATATTTATGCCCGCTCAGCAGCACGGACGAGTCTATACCGCATCGCGCGGGCGGAATTTCAAAATTCATTTACCAAATTTGCAATCGCAGCACACGCCCCGAGCCAATAACACCCCCGGGCGGGGTGTCATAATCCCGCAACTCGGAGAAATGGGTCGCGATGGAATAAATTAGTCGCACACAATATCGCACGTGCCACGCGAAAAAAGCACCACTCGCACGCGATCGAACCGCAGCTGCCGAAGTGCATCGCAATTATTCGATGGGGCGGCTCTGCATATGTGAATAGGGTCACCGCTGGTAGACCTGCGACTCAATCTGATCGCCAACCCGCCGGCTTTGTTTACGCTTGTGTGACAGCGAGTTGCATTTGTCCGCGCGGTAAAAGTGATTGCTGAATGCATGACGTGGAAATAATCCTTGGCAAAAGTGGAGTGGAGCACCGATGCCCAGAGTTATATATGCACAAATCTCGTCGTGTAATTAATTGCAGACGTTGATCCCGGTTCAATTTTAATCCTGGGCAAAAGTGGGGCGAAATGCGGTTTCAGAGATTAGGAAAGTGAAAGAGGATTGGAATCATGATGTACAATGCTATTTTATATGTAATGATTCTAGACGGACAATGCAACCATCCAGCCGCCATACTAAGTGTTGTTTTTTAGCATTACAAGAAAGATATTTTGCAGCTTTTATGAAGCCCATCCATAAAACTTACGTGTTAGATTTAGGCTCTTTCTAAGACGATTCCAGCAGCTATAAAGGTGATTTGTGGCAACTTTAAAAACAGAAATCATACCCTTGATGGTTAATTGATTGAACAAAAGAGGTTTCAATGCGACAATACAACATTTAAACACAACAATGAGAATGCAATGGTTGAAATCAAATAGGAAATTATATTGGTGAAGAATTTCTATCAATGAGAAAATAATAAAATGATTAAAGCACACATATTTCCTTTCACTTTTTTCATCTTGTTAACGAAAATTTAGCTTTAAACGTGTCCATTTAAATTTTGCAAGACAAACAGCCAATTTTACGAGTCTTTTCACTCTGCACGTTTTCTTTCTTTCGTCTGCTGTTACAAAAGCTCGGCCCTGCCAGACGCGAACAAATTTGAAATTTTAATGGCTGGGCCAATTTTGAGCTAGACTTGGCACGCCCAAATAATGTACTATTTCTTTCAACGGCGTCACAGCTCACAACAAATTGCAGCGCGTATTTATGTTCCGTCGCGCGAAGAAAGGCGGAAAGTAATGTGCCTCGCGTGATTCCGTCCTCAAAGAAACGGAGTTCATATATACGTCTCGTGCAAAGAAAAATAATGCCTTTCACACATGTGCATAATGTTAAAAAAAAATAGTACGTGATCCAGATAGAGAGAGAGAGCACACACGTGGCACCCTCTCGGATTATTGCCAGCCTAGATAATTTACAGAGTGCAGCGTGAATTTTATGCACAAGATAAAAAGTATGAATGAAAGTTACGGGGAAAAGCAGTACGTGGCACATGCGAGCTCGTAATAGACGGCCTTAATTCCTCTCTCCGCCCTTTGTGCTCCTTGCAGCGAGAAAGGAAGTGTGGTAATGAGGGTAGTTCTCGTTTGATAAGACTTTGTAATTGAATGTGACGCCAGCAACGACATTGCTTTCACCTTCGGAAAAAACCAGAGTGGCGACACTCGCAAGGAATCGACCGTAAAACGTGATTTTATTTTCCAAGCCAGTCGTAAAAATTTGTTTCAAGGAATGAATAGAATGATAATAATCTGCTAAAAGCCTATTTGGAACGGTTCGAGCCATCAACATGATAAATTATTTATGAATTTCACATTTATTCGAATCTCGTCACAAATTTGTAATAACCTTAAAAGCTCTCATTTTGGTTTCAAAATGTCCTGGGAAAGGACCCTGCGCCACTCTCCCAGATTCGCCATTACTAAAACAGCGGACAAGGTGCAAGCGTGTAGTTTTTGTTAAAGGATTCGCCGCCGGTTAAAACAAACTCGCACAATGCGAGCAAGCCAAACAAAGCGTTTGTCAGGATTATTCGGTGCTTTGTTCTCTGGCCGCTCCGTGGTCCTGTTAAAATTATCTACGACAACTGGCCCTTGTTTTGTGACGTCGGAATTTATTTATGAAGTAGATGCAGCACGCCGTGTTTAATTCGCCTCGTTTTCCCTCTTTTATTTACATTTGTTTGGGTTATTTCCGAGGGAGAGAGAGAAAGAGGTGGATACACCAGTGTGGTTTCTTTTTGGACGCAATCCAAATAAAGGTGAATCTCCCTCACGAAAGAGAATGGTACAATTTTATATTTACATTTTAGTTCTCCAGGAAAATTTATGAAAAAGCCGCTTTGAACTCAAACGAGAGCAAGGCAATAAAAATAATTTACATGCGACGTTGCTCGAATCGGCTCGATTTATTGGGCGTCGCTTTGTCTGTATTTTTACTCTTCTTTGAAATCGAAACATCGCTTCTAAAAACAAAGTCGAGCGTTCTCTGCTCCGGCAGGAAATTGAAATTTCACTAGCGATCTAATTAGACTTTCTAAATAAGTGCGCACCAACGACGACGCCGACGGCACCAGCAGCAGCTGGAAATTTGCATTCTAGCTGATTTCCCAGCAGAACCAGGCTCCGTCTGTCTGCTTGACTGTCGCTTCTTTTGATAATTGGAGAGCGTCGGTTCAGCAGGCACTTAATATTCCTCCGTTTTTCGCGCACGCTCCTCTCCATTACGTGCCGAACAAACACGACGACGATTCTTGGAAATGCGGATGCCGGAAGGATTTAACTAATGAAAACTCAATTTAATGTGAAATTAATTCAAATCTAGAGCGCCAAATTCCATTTAACTGATTGATTCCATGCTGGTCATTACATTCTTAAGCAATTTTTGTTTAAAATTTATTTGAAAATGTTTGAAAATATTATCATTATTTACTTTTTTGATAAATAATTTTTTAAATAAAGATTTTTTGTAACAATGTAACTGTGCGAATTATTATAATTTTTTTTTTAATTTTTATTGTGTGTATTTTATGGTTGTGATGATTAATTGACATGACTGCCCCGCTTTAAAATAATTTTTTTTGTAAGAAAATTCAATTCAATTTAAGATGTTACATGTAAAACGTAATTAAACCAAACAAATATTCCAAATGTCTTTAGATTAGAGTGTAGGTTGATGTTAAAAATAATGTCCTATCGTCTCTTTTTTATAATATGTGAGAATTGGAGTTTTTCAAAAGCAAACTAAATAAACTTAAGGATAAAATATAAATTTTTCTTCTTAATGAATAATTTTAAAAAGATTTTTAATTGAAAATTAAAAATAAAATTAATGATTCATATAATTAAAAATTTTAAAATAATTTTGCAAAAGGTATTAATTTAAGATAAGAAGAAAATAACGATATTGCAAACTAATTTTATTGGTTTCCCAACAAAATATTTGGGTTAAAACACACTCTAGCAAATATGCTCTGCGATTAGCCGAGCAATCTGTTCCATTTCCCAGCTGAATCAGTTTTTAAGGCTGTGGCAAATTTCGTGCCACTTTGGAGCAGATTCGAAACAGATTAAGCCCATAATTCACGCAGATATTGCCGGGCCGTAAAAATTTAGGGTCCCTCTTTCGCTCCATTTCTATCCACAGCAGACAACGAAGTGCACGTCCCGGGGCGCGACTGATTCCGCCGCATATTAAGGCGGTCTACGTGGTCTGATAATAAAATCATTTTACATATTCACGGAATGCGCGGGATTAAATGAAGCCGCGATTTTTGAGCGCGCCGGAGCGGGCAGGCCACGCGCTTGTTGGTTGGTGCACACTTTCAATGATGAGGCCGGCGGGCTGCGCCCGGGATATTACGCATGTGTAGGATTCATGCGTACACGGGCCCGTAATGATACTGCGGATATTTGGCATGCACGCGCTGCCGCTGCTGCATTGTCGAAATGCGCCAGCGGCCTTCCGAGGCGCGACCCGGCCCGAATTCCAACCCGATTTTGTGGGAGGCTGCGTGAATAAGTTATAGTTCGTCTGGCACGCGTCCGTTGTGACATCCGAGCACGGCTTTTTGCACAACGCATAAATACAATTTCACGTGACCGAAACGCGCTTTTCCTGTTTGCGTGCGCCGGATTTGCCAGAGTTGCGACTATATTTCCTGAATTTCGGGTCGATAATCCATAAACATATATACAGCACGATTGTGAAGAGATGCTGTTTTACGCCAGTCCCAAATATATACCCAGCAATTCTCGAGAAAATAACCGGCGCGTCAATCTCCTCGCGGTGAAACTCATAAACATTTACACGGCGAGAAGTCGTATGAAAATAATCCACCCACGTTTGAGCCATCCATAACCCGGAGCAGCGCCTTCGGGCGGGCGCAGTTCATTTTCCCGGAGAGCCGGTCTTAATTTAAAACAGCCCCTTCAGGTAACCCGACTCCTCCTCGTGTGGAGAGGGTTCATAAATCTACGCGTGAGGAAACGGAGTAGAGGGTGGGATTAAATTTGAATGTTTGATCCACTTGTTACGTCCACGCAAATTCAATTATCGCGTTTTTGGCTTCGGTCGCAGCTCCTCCAGTCGGTTAGCTTTGATTCGAGTGCAAAAAGGGGCGCTCAACTTTCACCATTACAATATTCGTCGAGTCAAAATGAAGGATAAAATGATGGCAAATTGCTCGCATCTTCCTCTCCGGAGGAGATATTTCTTGGCAATCGCCCATCTCTCTCTCTCCAGCAGCCATGCTTTTTATCGCCGACCCGCCCGCTCTTTTTCGCCTCTCTCGAACCGCTCTGCTTCTGCTGTATTCGGCCCCTTTTATTTTTAATACAAACATTCGTAAAAACATCCGTGCCAACAACAATCTAATGGAGGCATTAGCACTGTGAAATATGTATTTTTCAGATAAACGAATCTCGAAACCACGCGTTTTGACAAATATTCCTCAAAATATTGCATTTCAGTTTCTACAAATTTATGGCCAACAAAAGCCAGTGGGGTAGTCGGTGTCATTAAAATATACTCCTTTGCAATCTTGATGCCTGTTGATTCTATGAGAAGAAGATAAAAAGTAGTTAAATTTGAATTAACTATGAAAAATTTAACTGTGCAATAAATTCAATCAAATATTAAAAATGCAAAAATATAAAATACATGCGTCATGATCAAACAAGATGATTTATGAGAAAATAATTAATTGTTGTGGAAAATCACAAGTATAAAATTTAACTATATTTGGGCAGAAAAGCCCAGAACCAACCTGCTACCACATGTATTGTAAAATGTCAAACAAGCTCATTTGCCACCCTCTGAGAGTATCTTTGTGACAGAAATTTTGAAGTGTTTGTTCGTTCTTTCTGTGTTGGGTTCTTTGTATCTGCCATCCTCTTTTGATGTTCAGTATTTTAACAAACATCTGCTAGTTGTAATACTTTCACTCTATTACTTAAAATAACTTAAACGTTTAGAATATGAGTAGAACAAATAATTAAATTTTGTAAACATCCTACTGTCATAAAACTTTTCGCCGAAAGCAGTTTTGCTAAATATAATTTAATAATTGCATAAATATTTGTATTATGTAAAAATACTTTTTCCTCTAAAATGCTTCATTCCTTGCGAAAATTCGCAAAAAAAATTGATCCACTTTGTTCAACAATTCCTTTTTTAAATAAATTGTTTTCAACAATTGAATGTCAACAATGTATTTATAACAATGTGGAAAATAAACAACAAAAATTTATAAAAGATTGAAAAATGATTATTAAATTTGTTGCTGAAATTTATTGCTTGATTTTATTCCCTCCAACTTTTCTTTTCAACTTTGTGGCTATTTGTTACTCTTGCATGCTACAATTCCCAATAGGTATGCCCGATTTGAATCTGCGGCGAAAAGATTTGCCAAGACGACACAATAAAACTCGCGAGAAAGATAATGACAAACATCGCGGCGCGGTCTTGTTAAGCACAAATTCCCAGTGCAATAAATCACTTTGTCATCCGGCGCGGCGGCTGCTGTTATTATTATTCCACGACACACAGGTTACACTCTGTGGTAGCGCTCGCGTTTTTACGCGGACTTTGTATTTATTTCACAGGCGGATAGTGTCAAGTGCGCCGTAAAAACGGCCGGCTTGCGAACACACTTAATCCGTTTCCTCCGCGGCGCGCTCGCTATTTTTATTTAGCCCAGATCGGCCTCCGCCGCGCGCGAAATTGCTATCGACTTTTATGACGCATCTGCCGAGTAATGAGCTGCAGTTTGTCCGGCGACGGCGCTTTTTATTTGGACCAAACTACGCAGCAATTTGTCATTCCGCACAGCAGAGACAAATTCCTCCAGGGGGACCTCAGGAATTCACAATGCTTTGTACTGGGCCAAGACGATTCAAGCGTGAGGCCTTTCCCCAAAGCCCTTTTCACTTCAAGGGTAAAAAATTCATAATATGCCTCAAAAAGCTCTTCTTACAATGCTCATTTCCATAATTGTTCTAGCCTTTTGAGGCGAAAATTTCCGTTTCGGAGCTTCTTTTCAACGCCATGAATTAATTATTTCTCATTAAGGTGTCCCATTTTTAAGAGGCTTCATCCATCTAGGACAAACTACCCTCTTGCTGCTAAATTTGCAGTGGATCTCATCAAACAATAATTGCTTTCCGCGAGAATAAATTTCCAAAGGAGCCGTCATTAATCTTGCAGTTTTTCATTAGAGACCAGTGCGCGGAAAAAAGAGACGGAGAGGAAAAGAGGATCGTAATTTCCCTCTCCGGCTCTCTCGGAAATGCTGGAAGAGCGTTCTTTATTGCAGCATAAAATTACAGAGTTCTTCGGCAAGTTTGTGCTTGCACTCGGAATATTGCGTGAAAAATGTGCGCATCAGAGGCAATTGCAATGCACTCTGGGATGACACGAGAGAGATCAGTATTTATACAAGTGCTTGCGATTTTCGCTCAGTGGCGCAACGCGCTCGGGGTTATTCATCCGCCGCCACGACTTTTGTTTCCGCACCGCGGAACAACGTGCACTTCGCCCTCAAGGGGCATGTAAAAATTATTATGAAACTTTTTAGCACGTCCAACTACACCAACAAATAAAAATTTTAACTGTATGCTCATGTAAATTTTACATGGAGTTGAATAATAAAACAAAAAAATAAAAAAATTTAAATTATCTGAAATTTATGATGGAATAAATTATTTTGAGGCAAAATTTAAAATAGCTCATAGTATTATATCAGGAAAAGTGCTACAGATAGGATAACAAAGCGACTTTTCGGAAAATATATTTTTGTGCATAATGGAAAGTGTATATTAAAGGAGGAAATGCGAGAATAATATAATTCACTTTTCTGTTCTGAAATTTACTAATGAAAGTTTTCAGGAGAATAAATTTTAGTATAGAGGAGAACAATTTTCTAATTGTAGGTTATTTGTTTTCGTTCTGGAAAATATTGAAGAGCTAATGCAACATATAAGGTAATGCATGATGTAGTATTTGTAATGGTTTATATTTATTTATAAAAATTATAAAAAGTAAAAAATTCAATGCTTATATTAAAATTTAAAAATAAAATTAAACATAAAAAAAAAATATATATATATATATATATATATATATATATATATATATATATATATATATATATATATATATATATATATTATTTAATTATTATAAAACTTGTTAAATTTTAATTACCTAGATTCTAACATTGATATCATTAAAAAGGGAATTGCAAGAGGCTAGTTCTGAATTACTACCATTCAGAAAAATATTCAAAATCTGAAAATTTTATAATGATTAACAACAAATTTCGGCTGTTCTTTTTTTTTCTTAGTATCAATTAATATCGATTTAAATGAGAATAAAGAATAAATAATAAGTAAAGAAACTATTTGAGTACTACTAAATTTTTCAGGAAGGAAATTGCATTCCCGTTCAGAAATATAGACCAATACGGAGCAAAGCCATAAATTTTCAGCTGTGGGATAAGCGTGTAATAATTTATGCCCCGGTACATTTCAAAGTGAGCCCTCTCAATACCTCAGGCCGATTTTACTATGCGCCAAGGTTGGGCAGGGCGCAACTAATTCCTAGTTCATGAAGTGAGATGCTTTTTGCCCGCATCTATATTTCACTTTTTCCGCCGAGCGTCCGTTCGCGCACGCGGCAACGGCACAAACCACTCTGGCAGCAACTAAACTCAAAGCGGGACCCATGAATTATTGCCCATAATTTTTTACGATTTGTGCGCTGCAGAGTGGTGCGACCGTCCGACCACCCCGTCGCCGCTGGCCAGTTGCAAAAATTCATTTCGCTAGGCTCCGTCGAGTGCACCATGTGGCGTGCGGATTAAATATTTCCAAGCTCACGCGCGCGACAAACTATTCCTTCTTTTCGTTCTTTCGCAACCATGGAAATTCTGTATTATCTCCTATACGGTGTTATAAGGCTTAGAAGGGTTTAAAGTGGAGTTGTCGCGCGCGAGCAATTATTATCCCGGCAGAGCGATGTTTGCACCAGCACGAGGAAAATCGACTTGCGAAATGCAGATGATGCAGCAGCTGCTCGTTAATGAACACAATCCTCTCGAGGAATTAGCTCGTTCTATCTCTCGCGAGAGTGTATGTTTGCACCGCACTGAATCCGTTGCAGCGTTTCTATTTATTGAAACGCCGCGCTTTTTCTGCCTCATTTGCATTGTGAAACGCTTCGTTTTGCTCTGAAATAAATTGTTTGCCGCGCCTGCACACTGTCACTACAAGCGTTCTCAAGCTGCAAGCAAAGGATACAGTATTTCGCCCCTACTTAACATCTAGTCTCTTTTAAAAGGAAGCCGGTTGTTGCTTTTGAAAGAACACAATAACAATTCCATTGTAAGCTCAAAGCATCATTTATCATTTGAAAAAAAAAGATGAATAACTCAGAGTTGCGTTGGTGTATTAGGCAAAGATCTTTGTAGGCTACCAAACAAGCTTCTGCAAAAAGTTGAAACAAACGTTCTGATACAATTTTCTTTTTGAATGCCATTAGAGTTCCTTTGGGATGTTAAAATTTCTACCCAAATTTTACTGTTGTTAATGATCAAGAGGTCCAGAAAAGCCATGCTTTAAACCTTTTAAGCCATTCTTTAAACCTTTTATAGCAAATTTCAAGAATAATATTAAGAAAAAGTTTATTTTAGTTAATTTTGAAGGCGAGCGTTTAATATTTTTGCAATTTCTAGTGTTTGATTTTCTCTCTCTCTCTCTCTCTCTCTCTCTCTCTCTCTCTCTCTCTCTCTCTCTCTCTCTCTCTCTCTCTCTCTCTCTCTCTCTCTCTCTCTCTCTCTCTCTCTCTCTCTCTCTCTCTCTCTCTCTCTCTCTCTCTCTCTCTCTCTCTCTCTCTCTCTCTCTCTCTCTCTCTCTCTCTCTCTCTCTCTCTCTCTCAATTTCCATTTAAGCGTATAAATCACTTAATTAATACGCATGTTTTTTATGCATGAAAATATAATTTTTAGAATAATTTAAGACTATTTAAAGTGCATTAAAGTATTTAATAATTAAATTTTAATTAAATTAATAATTTAAATTTTAAAATATTGGCAAATTTACATATTAGATATTGTTGAAAAATTCAAAGGCAAATCAAAATGTAAAATTTAATATTTTCTGCTATTTTTAGCAAAAGAACGCTTGCTTCTTGAACAAAGCACATCATTAAAGCGCGTGAAAAGCTTCCAGTGATTCATAGTGTCATTTGTGTAAAGTTAAAAGCCACCTATAAATTCCACCACCTTAATAAAAACAAACCTCCCCGACGCAACGTTCATGACGTCAGCGGCAGTAAAATTGAAATTTACAGCGTGGAATGTCTCGGTCAAAGTAAATCAAACTTATCGCGACAATTACAACCTAATGGTCGTCTCCGATAATAAAATGACTGGAAGTGGTTCCCTCTCCCCTAGCCTTCGTAAGGGAGGGTGAGCTGAGTGAGTTAGCAATTCCCTCTACGTCACTGTTATCGTGCGAAATTACCGGCAATCGAGGATGTAAATTTTAATTAGCCGTGGTGTGCGCAATGCAGCTCTGTGAATTCGAATGGCCAGGCCCGCTTTTCTCCACTCTCGGCAGCAGCAGCAACAGTTTGGAATCCACTCGGCCCGGCCACTGCTGCAATATTCATTTATTAAACACACGCTCGCTCTCCGACGGTCCAGAGCTGCTGCCGTCGTTGCGTGTGCTTTGTTCATGTTGTAATGAATTTCATCGTGCACAACAGCAAATTAAATTAACCTTCCTTTCTGAATGACTGCGTCCACTCAATCTGTTTGTGCTCGTGAATTTGTTCAACACAACCAACAGAGTAGCTTGTTTGAAAGTTATTTGAAAGATTGTAAAACTTTAGAATTCATTTCAAATGGATTGAAATATTCATTAATTGAGCTTTTATGGCAATTTTATGCAGCATATAAATTCACACTCACTGTCATAGTGCATATTTCATCCGTAGCCATAATTCAAAGATTAATTTAATTAAATATCACTCCCATCTGTGGGCAAACTAATGCAGTGCAGTGTAAAATGGAACATAAATAACGACGCTGTAGTTCCACGAGCTTAATTTACTTTTCTATCGTGCGACAGTTTCATAAAAATGAATTATATACTCGTTTTAAATTATATTTTTATATGAACCACGTGTATCTCTTTCCACATTAACAGTAAGACATTTTTATTTGAATTTAAAATATGAGAGGAATCGTGGAAAAGTAATATAAATTTCATGCCATTGAGAGTAACAGATGTTGTTGAGTTCAAACAGGCACTAACTTTTTTGAGTTGCTTTCTTTACAGCCCTTTCCAGGCACGCCGGGTTATTTGCTTTTTAAGGGTCAGTAAATGAGGTATCACATATTCAATTTGAGCCTGCCCGTGAATATGAGGGAAATTAAAAATTTAGCATTCGCGAGCCAGTTCAAATTACTTGGCCGAAACTTCATGCAAACATACGCTCCATCTCATTTTACGAGGAAAACATTTTTCATCTCTGTAAGCCTCTCTTCATAAAACTGGGCAAATAACTCTCCAGCGCAACGCTCCGTGCGTGTATGTGGTGCTGCCACAATATTTCTGCAGCAGTATTAAGAGCCACATCTCGGGCTGTGGCGCACTTGTATAAAAACTAGACACTCTCTCCCCGCAATATTGAGCACGACGATAATCAAATACCAAACAAGCTACAACAAAACAAGCACTTGCGAAAAAAGGACGAGTCGTCGTGCGCTCGAAGAGATAAAATCTCAAGTTTAGTGCCCGAAATGATAATGAAGTCACATCGTCTGGCGCCCGCTCTTTTTATTTGAAACCAGACAACAGGAATGTGAATGAAGCGGCAGTGGTCAGTCAGAACTGCTGCTGCAGAGTTTAAAAAAAGACTTCGACCACCACATAAAACGCAATGTATTTATCGCACCGCTCATGTTTACAAAAAAAGTTGAAGAACAATAAATAAAAGTGATCCGAATGAGCGTCGCAAACACGAGGCCCCCCACCGGGCTGCGGTGGCGAAGGCGTGAACTCTGTAGTAAGGTGTGCACCATCTTTCTTTCTCCTCTAAAAGATCCCACCGCTGAGATAAAAAGAGCCGGGAGGTAAATAAAGGAAATTAATCCTCCTGGGCGCGGTCAATTTGGCTGGATTTAATGTTATAGCTTCTGCAGTGCGCTGCTGCGATAATATTTATTCGCTCGGCATTATCTTTTAATTTTATTCCCAGGCCGGCAAAAAAACGGCGTGTTCCGAGCTGCTTCCCTTCACGGACAGCAGGGTTTTATGGTCGGGGGCCGTGTTTTGCGCGTTTTATTTGCGTCACGTCAACTTTCGACTTAGGGGACCGGCAACGGTGCACTGTTTACTGGGGCAAACGTCATCATTCTTCCAAGCAGAACATATGGAAAAGTCGATACTTTTGTTTAGAGAAAAGGGAAAGAAGAAGACAATATGGTGTGTCTACGTTTTCAAAATATTTTATGAGCAATATGGCTGAAAGCTTCTATTTTAAGCGCCTTAATTTTCTTAGACTATGAAAGTTTAAACATTTAACTACTAACTCATAATAGATCATCACGTGTCACAAGTCCGTGCATGCTTCAGAAAGATTTATTTTTTATCTTCATAACTTGGCACCGCCAGATTTTTAACAGTGAAGTTTTCTTCCTTTAGCATTAAACCGTTTCTCTGGAAGCAGTTTCAAAATAACACGTAACTTCTTTACATTCTCAGATAGTGTCAATCTGGCTTTTCGAGTGAAAAAGGCACATAATGTCGACAAAAAAAAGTAGAAATCGTTTGCGTGATAGCGAAGAGTGGCGACTCGTAAGAGAGGATAACGATATTGGAACAAGAAATTACAGTCATAAAATCGTCTGCTCGTATCAGTACAGGCCGTAAATCAGGGTCTGCTGCTGGAATCAATGGCGCAAATCCAAGTAAAAAAAAACGATTGTAAGACATTTTATTGAAGAGAAATGAAAGTTTTCCCATAGCACTTGTGCGGAAAAAAACACAAAAACAGCCCCATATTTTTAAATTATATTTTTTAGCCGTTTTGATGTGTGAGAAAGAAAATAAAATCAATTCTGCAGTAAAATACCCGCACACTCTTCGAACACACCAAAATCAATACGCGGACGAGCTGCGAGCTTAAGGAACTGCCGCTCCACTCTTCATTTAATAAATCTGCCAAATGGCCGGTAAAAGAAGTCCAGAAAGTGGTGTGAAAACTGCCGTGTAAGAATCCGCGGAGATTAAATCGGCTCGTCTGCAACTTTCCAACCGATTGAGTCTATCACTGGCTGTTATCGGAGAGGTCGTCCGGAGAAAAATCGCCCTCGGCTGTGACGCGAGCGGAGAAAAATGAACGCGGCTTCAAAGTAGATTTTTTCGTTTTTCGTCGGGGATGCCGCAAATAGGACGGTCGGTTCAAATCATGCAAACGATGATGATGCCGTGAGGCGGCGGATTACTTTTATTAGGTCTGCTCTGGAGGTGCTGCCTGTGTGTGATTATTTTTAAATTTAACGACGTCATGCTCTGCTCGAGCGAGCATAAAAACGACAACTATGTCTTCTACACACAGAGTGAAATCTCACAGTCGGTTGGTTGGCTTTGATAATACAAATGGCATTAATAAAGACTCGTCGTTTTTACGGTCGCAGTTCAAATTTAGAGCGAATAAAAACGCGCGAGGCTCTTTTGGGCGCTTGGGGTGGGTGGCTGATCATGCGGCAATTTGTTTCGCGCGCAGCCACTAATTGGCGAGAGAGGAGAAAAAAAACACAGGCTGATCGTTTTCCGCCTTAATGACGCACTCTTCGGCAACGGCTTTTAATTGACAGCGCACCACCCTCTTTGTAAAATGGCTTTTTTTGTCCGGCACTAGCTGCTCTTGATGAAGCCGTTTTGCTAAAGAGAGTGAAAAAAAATGCCTAAAGCGTTGTTGCTGCTTTAATTTATCAGCTGAGACTTGCGATTCTTTTCAGTGAAAGATGCTTTTCATGAAGCTTCTAGTCACGAAACGGTTCATTATTTACAGCTTTTTTATTTCTCTAACCGTCACTTTGAGTAGATTTATATTACGCTTATTTTTTTTAGTCTCTGCCCTGGGAAATTCAGAGGGCACAAACCGTAACCGAATCTTGCTTTGGTGTAACACTATAATAAATATTCTTCTGACATAAATGACATTTATGTCTCAAAGAAAAAGATTAATCGACATGGAATGATTTGACTATTTCAAATTTTCATACTCTTAGCAAACCCGTATTGAACTCCAATGTTTGTTAATTGTTAATTTTTTGTTCTCTTATTTTTTCTAAATATTTTTTGGAAGTGAAGATAAATATTTTACTCCAATTTGAAAATAAAAATCCCTGAAGTTAATTTAACAGGTATTTGAGAGTATCAAAATGCAAAAATTGAGCAAAGCAGTATTAAAAAATCGTCTGTACCTACCATTTTTTTTTTTTTATTTATTCTGATGAAAATTGTCTCTTGTCAGCAAATAGTCCAAATTTGGCCTCTAAGTCAGCAGTTCAGTTTTTCCCACACAAATTTCACGCCGAGTGCGTGCAAGAAATATTTTATTCACGGGTTTTGTTGCATGGCGGGGCAGCATTATTGCCATTTAGGGAGTGCGCTGCGCCACACTCTCTGCCAATTTGTGTTGCCTGCTTAAAAAAGTACGCCGCCCTCTGTTCCGAGAAGCTGCCGAGACTCTGACACAATTGCTTATGAATAATTTATCCAGGATATCGGCGCAAATATCATTAGGACGCAGATGCCGAGGCCAAACGCGCGTCGAGGGGCGCGAATTTAAAATGGATAAGCTGCTGCGGGGTAAATAAAAATAAGGCCGCTCCAGTTTAACCCCAAACAATAATGGCGAGCGCGAATCTATTAAAAAAACGAGCAGATGCTTATGTTTGCTTTCCCCTCCGTCCATTCGCCCAACCGTGCAATTCTTTCTGAGGAAAGTCTCGATGGGTTTGGGTTTGCCACAGCTGGGAGTGCAGCAAGAGAGCGACGGACTCTCTGTTCTAATAAAACCGGGCCGAATCAGCATTAATTGATTTTGTCTGGCTGCTTGCATATGGAAAACAGTCAAGAACACGTGTCGCTCTGCTTGTAATGTAAATGCTGTAGAGTAATGCAAATAATGCACAATAATCATGAATGTTGGTGACGTTTTGTTTTGCTCTATTTGCAGACACTTATTCATAGAAATCGTTGTGCACATCGGCTTTATTTAATTTTTTCATATTCACAACTGACAAATTCCAACGAAGAGATCAGCGATTGAGGATTAATTATAGTTGCAGGCACAACTTTTGAAAGTAGAAAAGCACTATTAATTAAGCGATGTAAACTAGAATTATGCATTATTTATTATATTGCACCCTGTCAACATATATTAACTACTGAAAATTCAAAGCTGGATTATTTTCATTATTATTTATTTATAAAATATTATACTTCTCATTTCATAAACGGACGTTTAAACACACCTAATCTAATTTGAATGCCAATTATTTTCTTATTTTTTATTTTTATGATCTTAACGGAATGAAATAATGATAATAAGCAAAATTAATCAATAAAAAGGAACAATGAATTCCAATGATTTACATAAAATGTGTGTAAATTTGTGAAAAAAATTTTTTTAATTATAGAAACTTTTTTAGAATAAATATAAAACAAATTTATTTACTTCATAGTATTTTAGAAATTTTATTCAATTATATAAAAATATTTAATTTATGAAAAAAAGTTAAAGATTTTCTTTAAGAAGTGTTCGTCGAAGCCGCTGTGTAACTTTCAACAAAAGGAGACCCGCAATACCGGCTTCGTGACGCCATCCTTTTACAATAAAAGCACAACGGGCTGATTTCAGCAGAAATATATTCACTCCGCATGGCCCCCCGAACAGACCGAAAATAGGCAATCCGCGCAGCTCATCAGCCGAGCATGTTGCCTAGCGCCCGATTCTCACAGGGGCTAACCTAATCTCGCTTTACGTGTTCGAGACACGGACCGAGTGCAAAGGACGCAGTGAAATGCGAATTTCCTGTCTGCGGAGAAGTTATTTCGGCCCGAGCGACTCTTTTCTTCCTTTTTGGTACGCGCGACGCTCTCACTCGACACGAAAGTTAAACAGAAAGTAAGAGGTAGTAGTTGGCGCCGCAAGAAACAGGCTCAGGGAGAAGAACGAGCCAACGGAGTGATTAAATTTTAATGACCGCCCTCTCTAGTGGTTGTCATGCGACAAGATCGATCCTAATTAGAGAATTCTGCAGAATGGAAAAAAAGTCCTCGTCGCCTTTTTCTTCCGCTCCAACTAACTGCATAATTCACAGAATCACAAGAGGTGACTTTTGTTTAGATTCCACAACTTTTATCTAACAGTCGACCCGAGTAAACAGAGCCGAGGGCTGCATAATATTTGCTCTAATGACTCGTCTAGAGCGGCAGGAGACACGCTAGAGCTATAATTACCCAACCGAGGTTGAATGGCAAATAATGTACTTTTGACGAGAGGCTGCAGCTTTAATTACAGAATACATTTAGGAAGACTTTCTTTTCCTCACAAGGGAGCAAAGGCCAATATTTGCCGAACCCTAACGAGGCGAGAATTTCGGCTAAATGCGAGTAGATTATTTTTACTTTATCCTTTTTCGCCTGAAGACGTCATTCATTAATCTCCGAGGAATCTGTGCAAGTTTGTTTTGACAGAGCTTTTCGCACAAAGGTATGCTGCTGAGTAATTAATGAAGTCTTTGGCGGAATGGTGTGTGCTTAGTTCGTGTAGAGGGTGAGTCGGAATTCTGCTTATAGCTTCTTAAGCCGAGCAACAGCTCTATTATCAAAGCTGTGACGCAACTCTAACGCCCCTTGACGTCCGGAAGGACCTATTACTGGCACATCCTCCTCATATCCCGTGATATGAGAATTGATTGGCCAAAGTTTCCGCCAAAATCGCTAGATTGAATAAATCATAATCCAATAATACAACATAAGACAACACATAAAATAACTAAATATAAAGTATTTATTTTATAAAGAAATTAAAGGGCATAGAAAATTAATTTAACATAAACTATATATTCCGCTAAAACAAATAACAGAACAAACGAGAAACAATTCTAATAAACCTCACAAGCAAATAAGACTATTCTAAAAATACAAACTAAAGTGAAATAATTTTCAACTAACAGAAGTATAAATTACTGCGAATCTGAAATTCAGCTGACGAATGCCCTGGAAAAATGTTGCGAACTTTCTACTGCCGGTTTTGGCACTTGGTTTTGCTATTGAGTGGGGCTGCGTGAGTTTCGTGACTGATTCGATTACGTACCCTGCGGTCTATACCTTGTCTGCTCTCACTACTTTTGAGTGCTCTCTCGCTATGGCAGTGCTGCTGTTTGTGCTTTTTTTTAGAATATAAAACGCACCGTGACTGAGTCGGCGTCGAAGGCGCTGAATGCGTTCAGAAATGGGCGCCGGTTCTCGGTACGGTCTTTGCAGTTTGGAGCATTTTGGGGCCGCAGGGGCCGCCGGGGAGGACCGCTCGGAGCCCTGCCGGCTCAGGAGATCCATGATCTCCGGCGCTTGCAGGTACACCAAGGGCCGCAGCGGCTCTTAGCAGACAGATCAATCAGTTAGAATTTTCTTCCTGCACAGGCTTGAAAGGCTGCAAGAGCGCATGCAACGCAGGCCTTCAACGAAACCGGGGCGACGAGCGGGAAGAGGAAAAAGGAAAAGTCAAAGGACCAGAAGTCTGCACGGTGAATCCCGCCTATCAGCCATCTCTGCTTGTGATGTCGCGCGCGCCCGGCACAGAAACGTCGAGATAAAAATCTCTTTCTTTGAGCTTTTGTGCGGCAAAATGCTGAGCCGACTGCGGATTATTGCTTCAAACCGATTCGGCCGACCTTGTTTGCACTCTAGATCACCAAGTTGGCTTAAAATAAGTTTTATTGAAAATCACCAACTTCAAATTTCGTGTAGAAGGATCTAATTAAAAAAATATATACTTTGGCACTTAAATAAAGTGTTCATTTTTGTGTTGAATTGAATAAAATAAAACTTTATTCTTCATGAAACATTACAACTCTAAATTTTATTGCGCGTGTGTATTTTGTAGACTATTTTATTACTTAGTTGATCTGAATAGAACCTTTCAGCGTAAAAATTAAATAATAATAATAAAAATTTTTATTTTTTTTTAGCAGGTGGCGTGTAAAGCATTATAGGCAAAAAAAAACTAGTTGGTAGCTTTAAGTTGTTAAGCATAATTATTTTTATTTTTCTATATGAATATTTGTCTTTTTTTTTTTATTGATCTCCCGACGTAAACCAGAATGTTCTAGATGTAAAAAGAAAAATTCTCATTAAACTCCAGGCTGGACTGATTGTTACCTTATCACTCTTTGTTATCAATGATTGTAAAAAATTCAGTAAAAATTAGAATCAGCCTAGTGGGTCTAATTGGTTCTATGGAAAAACATTGTTATCGGCCCTTGAGATTTAGCATGCAAGACTGCTATCGCTTCGCCACACTCAAGAGGGATAAATAATTATTGAAAAAAAATTAAATGTTTCTTTTTACTAAAAAACAAATAAGAACATCTGAAATCAAATTTTTTAAGTTATGTTCTGTGAGGAATTCTTTCCTTGCAAGAATTTGGAACTTTCTCCAAGAGAATTTACATGCCCGATCCAATTTTATCAAAGATTGAATTATTTTCAGCGATTTATACAAGCAAACTTAAACTTAAACAGTGGAGCTTTTCCGCGTAAGCGCGCATTCAATATTCAACAGCAAGCTCGCGCAAAGTCGGGCAAACAACACGTAAAAACTATAAAATACACACACACTCTCTCGAGAGTGCACCCTCACAAAGCTCATTGTTATTACGACGGTTCCACTTGCAGAGACAACTGTTGACTAATGTCGCTTTCATGCCCGCGAGGAAAGCGCACGGACTAATAATAAATAGCACAAAACGCAAATTCCCACCGTCCAGGCTGCAAAACAAGCTCACGCACCTGATACCGCGCGCGCTATGCCGTACGTGTTATATAATAACTCAACACGACACGTTCGGGAACAATTTCATTTGCATAAATGTGGCGATTAAATCGGTACAACATTCGTTAATTACAAAACGCTTTCCTGGCCACGGTCAACAAATTCGCGTGCGATCATAATCGAAAAAAGGACGTCTCGTGCAGACTTCTCATTTAAAAGGGTCCAAAGTTTTAAGTGAAAAAAGAACTCACCAACGGCGGCGCTAACACTGGGCCGGGCCTGCTGGGGCAGATTTACAACAGTCTCGGCTCGTACATCGTTTTTACTGCTGGCGTCCACTTGCTCCATGTCGTCGATCTGTTGATTGAACAAAATCAGTTCCGTGTAATTCATATTTTTCTCTGGTGTGTGCGGTTTATGTAATGTATATGGGTAGAGCAAAATTTACGCGCGCCAACTCAAGTGCGACGCAGTATTGCGAATGGCAACTCGATACGGACGTGCGAAAAAGTAGAGAAATAAAAAAAACTTACTTTAAGGTCCACTTGGGTATCGAGGGTCTCCAGGTTGAAAAAAGAGTGAAACTCACGAGCGGCGGAGAGGAAGACAAAATAGTTGTCGGCGAGCTAGCGCTATTGCGGCAAAAGCGGCCAAATTATATCTCCGTGTAGATGATATGAGAGCGCGAGTGGTGGTGCTGTACGGCTGGTGTCAAAACATCCCCTCGCTCGCAGGCACCCTGTGTGTGTTGTGTTGGCGTCTCTCCCGATATGTGCTCAATGAAGTCTCATGAAAATAGTCACGTGCCTTCGCAGGTCCCAATCGAATGTCCGTCGCTCGTTCGTGACTCGGTGCGATCAAATTTTAATACTAAATTCACGGCTCCCGTGTTTACTTGTCACTTCTGCTGCATACCTCTTGCCTCTTTCCCGTGGAAACGCTGGTGCTCTGGGGGGCGTGGTTTAAACATTGCCATCTGGAGAACCGGTGGTAAAGAAATTTCACTACCGATAATTAAAAATTGCATTATTTGTAAAACATTTTCGATCCATTGTTCATGGCAAAGTACTCATTAATAATTTACCTTCCAAATTAAATGCTCATAGTTTAGCATTTCACTCATAATAGAGTTACGGTTCCCAACCGGTTATTGAACTTTGCTCCAGTGAGCACCGTCACCGCCACGACCGCCTGGATGCTGCAACCCGCTGAACACCCGCTAATTCTGCGACTGCGACGGTGGTGCCCTCACGAACTTCAAATATTTTTTTCGTCGATCAGCCGTCCGAAAAATGGCTGCCAGTGTGTTACACGCTGTTCTTCGCAAATCGGCGGTGAATTTGCCGACCGGAGGCAAGATTTTGTTGCAGAACGGAGGCTCATTATATGTGGCCAAGTACGTAGATTTTATTTATGCCTCAAAAGTGCCTGAACCTTGCCTCTAGCCGTAGAAAATCTACTTTGAATGCCGGTGTTTTTGTCTGTTATCGACCAGCTGTGCTTAAGAAATTTTTCTAAATTAACTCAATTACGTAATAAAAACTACATAAAACTGTAAAATTTTACATTTGAACTGATAGCTAATTTCAAATTTTTTATGGCATAAATTTTTTAATAAAATACATTCCCGCTCAGAAAAAATACAAAAATCATTTCCACCAGTCGTCTGTGGTTTTTGCTTTTGATAATTTTCCATCCTTTTGCAGCAAACAGCAAACCAGAGGAGCAAAGAAATGGTTCCCCGATCTTGATTTCATCAAGCAGTATGAGGGTGCTGTCTTGTATCCTGACGAGGTCACCTCCAAGTGGAAGTTGCTGCCATACAATTTTGTCAAGCCCACATTTGAGAAAAAAGTCAAGAACCTTACTCTAAATTTTGGACCTCAACATCCGGCGGCTCACGGTGTGCTTCGTCTAGTCCTAGAGCTTGAGGGAGAGGTAAAATCTGCTTTAAAATTTGTTAGTTAATAATATATTGATCAATGCATTTCAGACGGTCTTGAGAGCAGACCCTCACATCGGTCTCCTGCACCGAGGCACTGAGAAGCTCATCGAGTACAAGACCTACACTCAAGCACTGCCTTACTTCGACCGACTCGACTATGTATCCATGATGTGCAACGAGCAGTGCTATTCTTTGGCTGTGGAAAAGTTATTGAACATCGACATTCCTCTCAGAGCCAAGTACATCAGAAGTAAGATTTTTGTCATTATTTTCAACTTGTGTAATTTTCTTCTCTATGCATTCTCCAGCTCTCTTTGCCGAACTCACCAGAATTCTGAACCACATCATGGCCATTGGCACTCATGCTCTGGATATTGGTGCACTGACTCCGTTCTTCTGGCTTTTCGAGGAGCGAGAAAAGATGATGGAGTTTTACGAGAGAGTTTCCGGTGCCCGAATGCACGCAGCCTACGTAAGACCTGGTGGAGTTAACCAGGTATATATAATTATTTAAATTCTCTTAAATTTTGCAAAATCTTATGATTTAATTAATTTGTAGGACATGCCTCTTGGATTGATGGACGACATTTATGAGTTTGCAAGCAAGTTTTCAGAGCGTATTGACGAAGTTGAAGACGTCTTGACCACCAACAGAATTTGGGTCCAGCGAACAAAGGATATTGGCATCGTTTCTGCTGAGGATGCTCTGAACTACGGTTTCAGGTATAACAATACAAAATTAAAAATAACAATGTTGTGGAATTAATGCCGCATGAATAATATTTTGATTATTTCGTCATATCTCTTTGTTAAACATTTATCTGAAAATATATTTTGATGCTTCATAATGGTAATGAATATTTCTCTAGTGGTGTCATGTTGCGAGGCTCTGGAATCAAATGGGACTTGCGCAAGTCTCAACCTTACGACGCTTACGACAAAGTGGAATTCGACGTCCCAATTGGAGTCAAAGGGGACTGCTATGACAGATACTTGATTCGCGCTGAGGAAATGAGACAATCTTTGAGGATAATTGAGCAGTGCTTAAACCAAATGCCTGCAGGCGACATTCGAACTGATGACGCCAAAGTCTGTCCACCCACAAGATCCGAGATGAAGGTATTAGTTACAAAAATTATATAATATTTGTACTCAGAATTACATTTTTAGACTTCAATGGAGGCTCTCATTCATCACTTTAAGCTGTACACTCAAGGATACTCGGTTCCACCTGGAGCCACTTATACAGCTATCGAGGCGCCGAAAGGCGAGTTTGGCGTTTATTTAGTTTCCGACGGCAGTTCCAAGCCTTATAGATGCAAGATTAAGGCTCCTGGATTTGCGCACTTGGCTGCCACAGATAAAATTGGAAAGAACCACATGTTGGCAGATATTGTAGCTATTATTGGTAAGTCAAATTCAAAATTTAAAGAAAGATAACTATTTTTGTTAATACATAAATTAGGCACCTTGGACGTTGTGTTTGGCGAGATTGATCGTTGAGCGATGCAAGAGCCATAGGGAGTATTATCAACCCATTGGAGAAAGAACATTCACCTGCTTCTTTATAATTTAATGTAAATAAATTGTTAATTCCTGATTGCCGGGGATTATTATGTTAATATAGTATCTAGTAATTATTGAATATCTTTCAACTCTTTCTCTGAACAATTTATCAAATGAATGCATTTTTTTACAGCTCATATTAATTTTGTGTATCAGAAATTTTCAACTCGTAATACATGAAGTTGATAATAATTTTCTTCTTTCGTGAATGGACCGAACCAAAGCCAGAGGTCATTGGCTAGTAAAAAAGCCCCCTACCGGCAATAAGGAAAAACTCGCTACTCCAAACTCCAAGTGTAAACATGGCATGGCTAGGGTAGGTGGGTCCAGATAGGCTCCAGTAAATTACCCGCAATTACAGCTTACGCGACTTAATCGCATCAATTAGCTGGTGTCCAGACTAGCGGATGTGAAAGTTGGACACTCGCAATCTTACGAGCATGGAGAACAAGTGCGTTAAACGCTTGATACGCTCAAAATCTGGATTGCGGATTGTGGCCACCGACGACTCAAACAAAAGTCCATTTCTCTTGGGCGAGCCTCAGTGGGTGGCAGACAAAGACGTGAGTATTTTAAGCCTTATGAAGACGTCTTTAGGTCCAATACTGTGATTTATGTACTTTCAGAGTGCCTGTTGTACAGACTGCAAAAGGAAGTTCGACTTTCTCACGAGAAGAGTAAGCATTTTTTTCTTGTGTTTTACATGTACATAAGTTTGCTTTTGTATTTTGCACTTGACATAATATTTTGGGTATATACATATATATAACTCCCTGTCTTGAGTACATATGCTGATTCTGCGGTTAGCACATTTTAGCATGTTGCGGTTGATAAGCGACAGCAGAAGTTGACATCCGTTTCGTGAACTTTGTACATAATACATATTGCCAATTAGAAAGATAATTATATGATATAACAGCCAACTATGCCCAAGCTAGTAACCAAATCAGATTTGATTTAGTCATAAAAAAACAACATGGAATACACCAGAATACACAAATCGTTTTTATTTAAAATTTAAAGTGAAATCCTTCAATTAAAAAAAATTATTTATAATTAATTATGATAAATAAATTGATTTATAATAATCAACCATAAAATTAATCTGAAATTATTTAATATTAGTACATTCTTTTGATCTATTTCATTTACTGCTCTTTATTATATTTCATTCAAATATTTTTTCCAGAAAGATAAATGAAGAAATAGTTGATATAATATATCCGATAATATTATCACTTTTGTTTTGATTATCCTTGGTACAGAAAAAAATTTGATCCAAAGTAAACAATTTTTGTTTCTAAATTTAATCCTGCTTTACTCTGCTATGTTCTATGTGAATGTTCCGTTTTAAGTAAATTCTTGAAATAACTGTCCAAGACCTATTATTAAAAAATAATTGTCTTGTTAGTGATTTGATCTCTGTACATTTTGATATCTTATGATTAAATTTTATTTTAGCACCACTGTCGACGTTGCGGGAGGATTTATTGCAAGAACTGCTGTGACTTCAGACTGGAACTTCCACGAATGTGCTTTGTGGACCCTGTCAGACACTGTGAGAGCTGCGCAGACATATCACGGAAAGAAAATGAATTTTTTGACAAGGAACTAAGAATGCTCACTGCTGGTGCTCTCTTCCAACTCGTTAAGTTGCCGGAGGGTAACGAAAAACGGCTCGAGTTCATTTGTCGGCTTTCGCAAGACCACAGGTTGATTTTTTTTTAATGTTGCATGATTTTTATTTCAATTTTGGAATTTATTCTCAGGCTACTAAACTTTGAAGGCAGCACAGGCGATGAATTTGAACCTGTCCAGTTGGTCAACATTATGGAATTGAATCTCCTACGCTCTCCTGATGTACCTCCAGGTAAGGAATTATTTCCGAACGCACAATTTTTAGGAATTTTAACTTCAAATTTCCTTTTTGCTCTCCTATAAGATTTGTGGGATGGTATGTTAAATCAACCTGCTAATTTTATAAGTTCTAAGAGTAAATAAATTATAATGTTAAAAATTTCCAGGAATGTTTGTCACCTATATGAATGATGAAGGTACTGTGAAAGAAATGACTCTACTGGCACCACCTGACTGCAATAAAAGTCAAACCATATCTTGGCTCTCAGCAATGCAAAACGGATTTAAAATGGCAACTGACAGCCGAGCCGTTTCTTAGATCAACTTTTTCGATGTTTCACTTTTTAAAAGAAAAAACAGATCAACAAGAAAGAGTAACGGAATAGTTTTGTATGTAAACAAACGAGGGGCTCACGCTATGCAATAATTTTAGGAGAGGGAGTAGTTCGGCTTAAGGTGTTCTCATTGATATTTACTCTCTTACACTATTTTAATATTTCTGCTATTCTGCTTTAATTTTTATAATTGCTAAATCAAATGGGAACCAATATGAACAAATTAGTAATCTTTAAGAATGAATTTTATTATCGTTGCCAATTTTTGCGCCATATCTATTTTTGGTTCTCGTCAAAATTTGGCAAGGTTAACAAAATATTTATACGGAGGACAAAATTATCTCAGTAACTTATAAAATAAAGTCTTGATCAACTATATTTTGATAAGAAGATTAACAAATGAAATACTGAAAATCAAATTGAAGTAAGGAGCTTGTGCAGTCTATTGCAGGCATTTCTTTATATATCTGGATTCCATTTTAATATTTAATTTTGTTCATTAACTTTCAATGCTTCCTTATATTTTTAGAACGTAATTAAAATTTTCAGCTATATTTTATGCAAATATTTGTGGAGTCTAAATTATTGTTTCTTATGTTACTTTCAAGTTTTGAAATTGCAAAACTCTTAATTGTTTTAATATGTTATGTGTTAATTATCTTCAACAAAATAAATAATATAATTTAAAAAAATTATTTTTACTATCAAAATTTTAATCTCAACTGTTTTTGTTCACAAAATAAAATATATAGTAAAATATAAATTAACATATCTGTTAAATTTAATAATAATTCACAAATAAAAATAAAGGAATTACAAAAACTTTGGAAGCCCAGATTTGAAAAATCAACGACAGTAAAAAGACACAATAGAGAATAGAGATATCAATAAGATCAGATTTTGTATAATTGTAATATTTATTTTTTTTTAAATTTGCTCTTCATTCTTGAGCATTATTTAACGTTTCTGTATAAAAAATTATTTGGGGGATATGATATGGATATTCATTCACATGCTAACTTTCTTATGGGATTTGCTGGTGCTAACTTAATTAGCGCATCCATTATATATTTTATTTCCGACCAAAACCATTGATGAGGTCAAAATCTCGCCTTTTCTCATTGCTCATAGTTTGATGTACAGCACACTCCCTATTGTGTCGCTTTACAAAAATTACGAACCATAAAGACGACGAGTTTCTTTTTTTCTTTTTCTTCATGATGTACAAAAGCGGCTCTCTGGGCTGTGCCGCAGAGCAGAGCGCAGGAGCCAGGAGACTACTGTGACGTCACACAAGGTAAAGCCATGCCCGCCATGCCATGTGGTTATGTTATGTTTTTGTTGGATATTTGACTTGTTGATGGCGTTGATGGTTTTTCGCCTCTCACTTCTCACTCACACTGAGACATAATTTTAGCTTTACAAACTGGAAAATTAGCGACAGCTTATTGTTAGATCTGGGAATATACTGGTGAGTTTGTGGTTAGCATAAGCGTCATTTAACTTCAGTTCAATTTCATTTTTTAATTTATACAGTGTGTTGCTTTCAGTGAATCTAGGATAATGTGGCAATTTTTTATTGCTTGAAAGGCAATTTACATAAGCAAAATTACTCTCAGCTTTTGACAAAGGATGATTAAACTTCTCACCCAAAACCAAAACTGAATCAAAAAATGTCAAAAAGAGCAAGAAGGTACAAATATTTTAGTCAACACGTCTTTTGTACGGAAGCCAAATAATGAAAAAATTATAATTTCAGAAGCGCTGATGGAGATTTGGAGTTAGACCAACTTCTGGAGAATGCCAGAGTGAAAAGATCAAAATTGAAAAACCTGAGGCCTTTGAAAAACCTGGCTTTGGAAAAATTAGCAAGAGAACAATGTGCACAGACCTCTCTAGAGCCATTTCAGTATCTGTGTGAGTTATTATACAAAAAAAACTTTTGCAAATTTTAAATGAAATTTTTGTGTGACTTTTAATTTCAAAAAGTTCCATGAAGTATTGTATGTACACTCAAAATAGTTAAAATATAATTTTAAATATTTAAAACTAATAATTCATGCAGAAAAAAAATTGATTTTTATTAATAAGTAAGTTTATTTGATTACAGCTCCTCCATTGCAAAAGGAAATCTTGAGTTACATGGCAAGCCAACAAAGCACTGAAAATTGGCTATCCCCTGCCAAGGCTGATTGGATGTTAGAATTGGTTATTCGTCTCTTGAATGCCAACATAAGGGAGTTTGACTTTGGCATCTTTGGTTGTCGATTGCACTGGACGGACACTGAGCGTGACCAAAAAGTGTGGTTTATGCTTGTTGAAAAGTGTCCCAACTTGGAGAGAATCTCTGACAAGCGCTATCATCAAACTGACTCTATGACATATTTATCGCCAAAGAAGGAAGACCCCAAGAAAAAATTTTTCCTGAGAAATGTGATGCCTTACTTGCTGAAATTCCAGAAACTAAAGCATATTGTCCTGAAAAATTATATTTGTGACTCTGAAGACTTGGCGCAGCTTGCTCACCATTTTCCGAAGCTACAAACTTTGTGTGTCACCATCAAGTTGGTCTACTTTGACACTTTGAAAAATTTGTTCCTTCTCCAGAACCTGGAACAACTGGACATCAATTGGTGCACATATGATTTTTATTTTAACGATGACAAGGTTTGTTAAATCATATAATTATATTATGTTCACAATGTTAAAAATATTTTGACCTTTTATTTGTTTAGTTGGAGACTGATGAGCAGACCCACTACTCAAAGCACTTCAAAGCAGAGTGCATGGAGCAGCTGCCGTGCTTACAGTACTGCTCAGGAGGCGCAGAGCACCACAACTTCCGTCCTTACCGAGGCAAAAGCAAACTATCCCTTAAAGAAATTTATGTTAAGGGTGACTTTGATTTACAACTTGTCCCCTCTTTGGAAAAACTGCATCTGAAAGGGCCTCTAAAAATGCAATTGGATGGAATTGGAGCTCTTTTCAACCTAACAGATTTGCATTTGAGTGATGTCAAAGATTCTCATGTTTCTGATCTGCTGACCCACTGTGGTGACAAGCTTCACAAACTGATTTTGAGTCAGGGAGATTCTGAAGTTGGTACAAACCCTTACGAGTTACTTGTCAAGTGCCCAAATCTCCGTACACTTGACGTTTTCTCAGATCTGTACGACGGAGAGGACAATTTCTTTAAATTTCAAGTGAACGCCAACAACTTCAAGTACATGAAACATTTTTCTTTCACATGCATTGAAGAAGATTTCCCTCGTGATTTAACTGCACTTGTCCTGGCAGCGCCAGACTTAAAGAAATTTTCTTTGTCGGACAAATTGAATTTTTCTGATAATTATCACTTGGCCCATTTAACTGAGATGCTAGTTAAAGGACGCATTTTGCAGAATCTTAAGTCATTTGAGTTTATTTGTATCAGTGATGAGCCCAGCACTTGCCTTGAGTTGGTTAAGTTCCTCTGCCTCCTTCCAGTTCATGCTCCAAGACTCAAATTGATTCAGTGCGATGTTGCAAGTTTTGAATTTTCAAGGGAAGCCAAAAAATCTTTTCTATTTGGTGGGCTTCAACAAATTGGTTTCAAATTTGTTTTGGACGATTGAGTGCTCTTTTAAGCATTCATCTCTAGTCGTTAGAAACAATTATGAATGTAAATTTGAAGAATTCCTATAAAATTTGACGTGCCATCAAAATAGTAAAATACCTATATGTATAAATAAAATTGACTACTGTAGTTATGAGATTCAATTAAATAAATAGTGTATTTTAGTGTAAAAACCATTCATCAAATAATATAATTATAAATAATATCAGGTATTATGTGTTTGAAAAAAATAATTGGATCCATATATGCAGCATGGGCTAAGTCTATATCTTTAATTCTGCTTTTTCAAACTATAAAGCCGAGCACTTGCATTATGTTATTAGTAAAGTACCCTCTGCCTTCTTCCAGTCATGCCGCTCCGAGACTTGAATTGATTCTCAGTGTCAAGGGTATGCAAGTATGTTGTTTTCTAGACAAGCCAAAAAATATTTCCTGTTTGGAGGTCTTGACTCTTGACCAAATTGGCTTCAAATTTATATTGGAAGATCCAAAAGTGAGTGATCTTTTAATCATCCATAAATAGTGATTGGGAATAGCAATGAATTAAAAGAACAATCCTTTTATTATTGAGCGGCACAGAAAAATTAATTTTTGTGATCGAAATAATCGGAAATAATGTCGCGAAATGTAATGTAACTAAATAAAAATTAACTGATTAGATGTTAGATTGAATTCAAAATATTGTATTTGTGTGAGTTTTTGCTTAACCCGGTTAACGGTTTAACCATTGATCGCATAATATAATTAATACCATTAACAAATTAACATTAATGATTTAATTGATCCTGGCCCAGGCAGAAGGGGCTATATTCGCGGGTCTCGACTCGGTTGTTCCCACAAGTTGCGCGCGCAGCCCTGTGTGTTTTGATTGAGCTGACAATGAGAAACAAGGATGAGAAATGAGACGGTGCTGAAAAAACAGCAGTAAACACACCAAACAAAAGTCTCTAAGTTCCTCGTTGCTTTGTCATTATTTGAGCTTGAAAATCTTGCACTAGCTAACAATTTCCGGTACATTATGGAGCGAGCTATTATTGAGATCCTTGGTGATGTCGGGTAAGTGCAATTTGACTGGATTTATGTACATAGAGACGATTTAGGAGAGCATATTTTTTTTTGTGCACCGGCATTTTAAAATTTGGAAATTGTCACTTGAGAAATGAACTTTGACTCACTTCAAGTCAGTGATTCGTGATCATGACAATTTGTATTAATCTAAAAATTTCGTATTATGTACATAATTATATGCATGAATTTCTAAAAAAAATTAATCAATGCGAATTAATTATGATAATAATGCATAATGATACATACATAGGTATACCGGGCCCATGCATGAGGACGGCCGTCTCAGGAAGGCAATCGAAGATGGAGTGACTTCCAAAGATTTCACTGAGTTAGTTGCCTGGCTCAGCCAGGAACTGAAGTCTCTGTGTGACCTCGACGAGCACATCACTCCTGTAACCGATCCGGAAGATGCTGAGCACTTTATGCTGGAGACGAGCGGCTTCTTGAAGGAACTTGGTAAATTTTGTAAATTTAAATCAATTTTTTTAACCTGTAACGTTTTGTATTTTTTAACATAATAGGTTGTCCTTATGGTGACCTTATTGAGGGTCCAGTCAATGAAAGACTGAAGACAAAGGCAGCACGTAATGCTCTCCTAACGTATCTTCTCTCTGAGCTGCAATCAGCCAAAATGATTGAAGCAAACAACCCTGAGTCCAACAGATCTGCCAAACCACCACCTGTTCGTTAACGGATAATAATACTGATTTTATAAATTATTGTGTTTCTTTATCAGGTTCTTGCGTCTCCGCACAATGATCTAAAAAATATGTTGCTGGCACTGAAATTCTCCAAGCCCCCTGACAACATCACTGCCGCTGCTCTCTTCACCAAAGTTGAAACCAAGGTAGTAAAAGAAATTGAATTTTTATAGTCCCATGCTTACTATGTTTCTTAAAGCTTGCCGAAATTCTGAAGACGGCTCATCCCGATCTGGTCAGCAAAGCAATTTTCGACAAGCCAATGAATCCAGACAAGTGGAAGGCACTGGTCAAGGAGCAACAGAAACTGCACAGCGAGTTTAAAATTCGTCGTGAACTTTTGATCACGAGGCTGAATGTGACTGTGCAGTCGTTTGAGGTACTAAATTGTATAAGGTCAAATTTTTAGTTGTTAATTTTACAAAACTTTTAGTGGTCCGATAGACTAAAAGACAGGCAGGATGACATGGCCAAAGAATATCAAAACAGAAAGAGCGCCCTTTGCAAGGAGCCAGCTGTAGACATTTCGGACCTGCTGGCCGCCCGTTTAGATTTGTCAATTCTCGAAAAGACTAGCAACGCCTCTGTGAGGAAGAACACCAAGTCTGGTGTCAATGACATCATCATTGGCAAAGTTCCGGACAGAGGAGGCCGCCCATCAGAGCAAGCAGCACCTCCCAAAGAAATGCCAAGCTGGCAGAATAAGAGAGTTGCCGATGCACCTAGAGGTGGAGGAGGCGGTGGCGGTGGCAGAGGTATAGATTTAAATATTAAAGCAGCATTCAACTTATGTTTTGTAATCCTACAAAAAATTCCAAAAAGAAACCTAAAAAATTTAAATTGAGCAAATTTTAGGTTATCATCAATTTACAAAAAACATATTATGTTTTGCTAAAAATCTACTAATTTCCATAAAAGCATACCTTTACTAAAATTAAAATATTTCCCAGGTAACTGGCGTGGCCAAAATAGTCGTGGTGGATATGTGCAACCCAACCGTGACAACCAACAGATGGGTACCTCTAGTAACTATGCTCCGCAAGACAGCTACCAAGGTCATAGGGGTGGCGGCCGAGGAGGAGGAAGCCGAGTCCAGGGTGGCTGGAGCCAGCAAGGAAGTGACACCGATCGTTCATTCTACAATGGAGGACGTGGTCGTGGTGGAAACAGGGGAGGCGCTCGAGGCGATTATGCTCGAGGCCGCAGCAGAGACCACTTCTAGTCAGGTGAGCTTCCTCTCTCTAGGCTTGGTGCCTTTCTCTGATTAATTAATTGGTTGATTTGAATTTGAATTTCTGAAGTTCATTTTTCTTTACTTAAAATTCACTCATGCACAAAAAACCTGTTTCAAATAATCAAGAATTGACGAGTGTTTAATTTTTCTATTTCAAGTTCCACCCGCTGTTTGGGTATAAATCATGCCATTTTGTAATTTGCTGTTAAAATAATAAAGCATAAGTTTATGTAGTTAAAAACATAATATTTGTTTGTAAACTTTAAAAACAATTAGATAATGCTAAAAATATTTTAATTTTAATGGCATAGAACAGTACAAAATTTTAACAGACTTTTACAAAAACATTGAAAAATACAATTAGAACAAATATTATTGGAATTTTCTCAACTGTTGTGCCAGCAGATGTTGTCGCAAAAACTGCTGTTTTCACCACAGTGACATGAACTTGCTCGATAACTTCCTCTTTCTCTATCACTTCCAATTCTTCTTGGTTTATAGGTTCAGTGGGGGCTTGTCCTGTTTTTGAACATTTACTTATGTGATACGAAGTTAAGAAGAGATTAGTTTGATTTTACCATAACCAAGAGTTGTGAAAGAAAAAATCTTAGACGGCCTGCCTAGACCATATTTGTTTCTAGCTTGAATTTGAACCTGGTACTCTGTTGATGGTTCTAACCCACTCAAATTGTAATCTTGGGAGTAAACTGCGGTATACGTATGTGAGCTTGCAGACGGGATCGTCAGATTATACCACTCGATATCCTAAAAATTGGAAAATAATTTTAAATCAAAATTTCCAAAATAGGTAATTTTTACCGTTGTTTTTTTAAACTTCAGTAGATAATCATAAACTTGAGAATAGCAATCAACTTCCCAAATGATACTGTAGGACAAGTCCATGGCAAGGCCAAGCTTTTCTTTTATCTTTACTGGATTACAAAGACCTAGGGAAAATTTTTTCAGTTTAAAATTCTTAAACTGTTATAAAAATTAACCAGTAAGCTCCAGAGTTGCGCTGCCTTTTCCCATGATGTTCTCTGCCATACATTTGTATTTTCCCAAATCACTATCGCGGACGCTTCTTATGATGAGCGTGTTCCTCGTACCCAGTACAGAAATCGCAAACCTAGGGTTGCTGTAGGGAGAAAAAATTTCTCCGTCCGGCCTTAACCATTCCACCTGAATTGAATTGTAAAGATAAAATTAAAATTGGAATGTGTAATTGGAGTACAAATGCAACCTTGGCTTCTGGCTCGGCATTGACTCGGCAGGTGAGCTCGCTTTTGGCGCCGTGGCCCGTGTGCACCCACTCCCTTTCCATGGTCACTTCGGGTGGATCTACAAAATTCACACATGTCGTCAATTAAATTCTCACGGGTATAGCACTTCGACAAGAAGTACTCTCTTGGCAATGAACGCAAATCAGTGTCACTTATATTACACAGTATTTTTAGACGCGTCGACGCGCTCACTGGTTCTCCAACCCCATTGTTGGCCACACATGTGAACCGCCCTGCCGCATGTCTTGTCGTTGCTCGGAACTCAACTTTCGGGACGGTCCCCAGCATTTTCAATTCGTCTGGCGTGAGCACAGCGCCGCCCTTTGTTTACAAAAATATTTAGAAAATTTAAAAAATAAATTTAATATTTTTTACATATTCAGTCCATGATATGATCGGCTTTGGAACTCCGTCGGCGACACATTCAATAGAAACTATTGAATTCAACTCCACTTCAAACTCTTCCACGTCAGGATTTAAATGAACAGTTGGTGGGTCTTGAATAAAAAGCGTAATCCTCTTTGGAAGTCTTTAAAACTTGTGCATACTCACAAAGCACCAAAATCGCATTCGTCCGTTGGATTGACTTAAGTGGTGGAAGTCGAGCAACTTGACAGGTGTATTCTCCATCGTCTGATTCCCTCAGGTTTTTCACCTGCAGACTATTGTCTGGCCAAACTGAGATTCTGGGGTCGTTTGGAGAAACCACAGGGTCGGTGTCCACCGCCGTGCGCTCAACAATAAGTTCCTCACCCTTGAGCCATCTTAACGTGGATGCACCTGATTTTTATTTGATCAAGAGTATTTTATTAAATTAGTCCTCCTATAATTGTTAGTAATGACGTTTTTATTGGCTTCAAATCGTCGATTTAGTTAACCACGTCTGTCTGCACGTCTACTTTCTTCACTTATATTAATATTGGCCTGTCAATTAAAATTCTTAAGCGATAAAAAGATCAGACTGGGTGATGATCGACACAGGGTCACCAAAGGGTTAATAATGCGGGCTGCCGCTCTCGATAATGTGCCATTGTGTGAGCCGCCAACGATAAGATACATAAAAATTTGCCTATTAAAAACTCTAGCGCCTATTTAAGAGTGGTTAGAAAGACTTACCTAAATTCTCTACCACACAAGGAATGGAAACGGTGGCATTTTCTCGGTCTCGTACGGTGACGGGAACTCCCTTGATGAAGGGAGGACCCTGACTCTGCTGCCGACAATCCAAAGGTTGGGCCAGGAGAAATATGCAACCTTAAAAGTAGATTCGACTTACTATTTAAATAACCAATTATTCAATTGGTTTTAAAAGGCATAGAAAAAGGGAGATATAATTTGTTCTGAAACAAAGAGTAGAAATACGACAATTTGAAATGCGGGCGAGGAAATTTGAGCTTAATGCGGATGCTGAGTCACCATTTACCACCAAAAGATTTGTTTGAATATTTCTCGCCCCTTGGCGTAAATTTAAAAATCTTTACGATAGCTACACAAATGCAATTTCATGACTTTGATTAAAAAAAATATATTTAAAGGGAAAGTGAACCAAAAATAAAGAAATCATAAATCTACTTTTTCACAAACATTGGTGTACACTTTTTTGTTGAATTTTTATTGAAGCTATAAAACAATAGACCAATTTGTTGATTTTTATTACGTCTTTTGAATTTATTTAGAGGGCACACGGTGTCCTCACGTAAGTACGTGTGGCTTAAGGCAACAAAGGGCGCTTAAGTGGATGATTAGCTCGCCTCGCCAGCATGAAAGGGATCACAACAATAGAAGCAGCTATTGTATTACTCGCATGAAACAGCGCGGTTATGTGTCTACTTAGGGATCTAGTTATAAAAATTTCTACCATTGTGACTAATGCGCACGCAGTGGCCACTATGTCATTCAAAATTGTAGTTACACACTCTTTTAATTAGATGAGGACTGCGGGCTAAAAATAAATCGCAATTGCGTGGTATAAGGGAAAGAAAAATAGCTTTAAAAAAAAAAGTTTTTAAAAATTTTTGAAAAAAAAAATAATTTTCAGTTAGCGACAAAATTAGCAAAACAGTTGAAAAGGTTTATTAATTTAAATTTCTTTATTAATTAAATCGATGGAATGATCACTCTTCACTTGGATAATAACAAATATATTGATAATTTAACTTTTTTCTAACGTCAGAATCAAGTTAGCCTATGCTGTTTTTTTAATTAATTAAAACTTCCATTTCAATAATATTAATTGAAAACCAAAAAAAGCCGATAAATAAATTTCTTATGCGGCGGTTCCATTGCTGGCACTTGATTTTTTTTTAAATTTAAACCAATAGTATTACTAGAATGTGTAGAATTTTTACGCACACAATTAAATCAAATTATATATAATTTTTTTAAAAGTCACTTGGTAAACTAATAATAATATGATCTTACCAACAAGGAAAACCGCCCAGCTCTGTTTTAGACCCATTAGTTGACAGCTCCAGTGATATGCGAACACTATGCGCTCTCCTCACTGTTTGAGTTACGACTGAGAACAGCCTGGCTTGACTGACCGAACCACATAACCACCATCTCGCATCTCGAAATTATTGATTGCCATTGTGACAAGGCTGCAGCTGTGCGTACTAGCTTTGTGTTTGCACAAAGAGATGTTGGAAAATGAGTGATACACAATTTGGTATTACAAATTTATAATTTATTCATTAGGCTCAACTTGGCTCGAATTACATACCAGACCAGACTGAATAACATGCGCAATTCTTTCTTCTCAATGCGATAATCGTGCCAATAAAATCATTTTAAATCGTATTATTCACTTGTGTGGCTCAAACTTACAGCGCAGAGATTTCATGAAATATTTTTGTTTATTTACTCAAATTTGAAACAATTTTGTTTTCGAAAATCTTTTGATCCAAGATAATTTTGGTAAAAATATGGCAACAAATATGAGGAGTAATTTTTGCCTCTCTCAATCAAATAGACGCAATTTCTAATTTAATGTACACCTATTAAACTACCTGAGTTAACAACTAGCAATAAGTGCATTGATTTTGTGCCAATTATATGAGCTGACAACCAGCAGTATGATTTTTTAAATCTATAAAAAAAATTACAATAAAAATTCCATATTAAAATTCTCAAAAATTTGAGATGAAATTTTTGCTTGCTCAACATTATATTCAATATATTTTTTTGAATTTGTTTTACTTTCCTCCTGTTTGCCAAACAAATCATTTTCCCTCCCAAAAAACCGTCAAAAAGCCAAATCCGTTCAGTGGCTGCTCAGTTTGTGCCTACAAAGACTTCACGGGTGCTATCGAATGCCCTGACGCGTCCTTGCAGTGCCCACCCCGGGTCATGGTTGTTTGACCCCGCGACCCCTTGCTGATGGCGACGATGGAGTCCTGCTTGAGCCCCCAGAAGGAGGCCTGCTGCTGACTAAACGGGGGGCCTCGTGAACCGTTTCATAGCTAGGGCCACGACTCAGAGTTTTGTTGGGGGGTCGTTCAGGGGGCTCCGGTTGTATGGCTGACTGCTCAGGCTCGGGAGGCTCGTACTGGGGCTCGTAACTGGTGCGCCGAGGGGGCTCCTCGTACTGCTGCTCGTAAACGGCTGGACTGGACTCCAGCTGGTCCTCCACTCGTCCTGACAAAGCCTCAGTAAGACCGCTTCCTCCGGCTGCAGTCGGCTGGTATGAATAGCTGTCACCACTGATGCTTCCGCTGAGGACCCGAGAGGGCTCATAGTCCTCTCGGAGCTGCTGAACGACAGCTGCAGGGGACAGGTCGTAGTTGGAGACCATTGGAGTTGGTTGCTCGGTGCTGGCTCGGGAGGTGTAAGAAGGGATCTCATAATCTGTGTTAAAGATTTAAAAATAAATTAAAATTTATAATCTGATAAATTTTAAAAAAGTTTTATTAAATTAAACATAAATTATTTTTATGAAATTCAAAATTACTGGCTTATGAGTAAGGCATTAGAGGAAATTAAATTAGGTTTTTAATGAAACAAAGGTTTTTTAATTTTGATTTAAACGAAAATTATATTAACTTGAAGGGGCTACTTTAAAACTTACCAAACTGAGTGAGTATTATAACTGAGCTTTGGAACATGCAGAAATATGGTAGAGGCGTGTCTCACAGAGAGTTTTGTGGTTAAAGAATGAGTTATAAATTTAATGTATATAAAATCATAATAAATATTTATTAAACACCGAATTAAACGATTAAAAACCAAACACGTGAGCTAAAAAACGGTATAAAAAATTATCTTGGATAAAATCTTTAAAGGTTCTAATTATATAAATAAAAAAAAATTGTATGTGCCTATTAAAAAAAGACCATAATTTTACATTCTGTTATTTAGAGTAAAATTAAGAAAATTTGTTAAAAAAATTTTTAATTTAAAATTAAAATTTATTTACGACACTTAGGCGAGCAATTAATTGTACCTTTCTGCGCCCCCAGGGAGGACTCTAGCTTCTCTGTGAGGTAATTTATATTACTTTGTAGCCCAACCATTTCCTGCCTGAAATCATTAGTCGCAAAAAATTTTGAAAAAGTTCTATAAATGGGGTTGCATTTCAGTCGATTGGGAGGGCGGGTGAAGACAGAATTAAGCTGTTTTATAAGGGCAAACCTGTCGGTCGTGCAAATTTGCAGGCGTTGAAGTCCTGATCCTTTCGCACTGCGCAGCCAAGATTTCACACCTCTGCCTCAGCCAGTTACACTCGTCGCGGAGATTGTTTTTTTCAACCCTGTTTTATTTATTAAGAAAATTGTAAATTGTTTCTATTCTTAATTTTCGTATCCACCACCTTTTAAGAAAATAACGCTTTGCATAGAGTTTTAATTGAAAGTGATTCTCAAAATATAAAATAGTGTACTGTTATAATAAGTTTGTATTAAAATACACAACATTGATAAGAAGTGGAAGAAAGAGGTATAAACGGCGTGTATCTGAAATTGATAAAAATCACTACACAATGGAAACAAAATTTAATGTTTTATGTAGGGAATTTTATTTTTGTAATCAGCGCGGGTGTATAAATGAAGGAACTATAAATAGGACACACACAGAGAACAGGAATATAGCATGCACAAAAGTATAAAGAGCGGTTAATAATGATATAAATAGAGCGACTCCAGCCGACAATGGGAGAGGATAGCATGACATAAATCGGATTTATCTGGACGAGTGCTCAGAAATATTTAACTTCCCAAATTACAATGCATGCTTCCAATTAAAAATTTTTAATTGTTAAATGATTTGCGACATGGAATTATTCTAAATGACAGATTTAGAAGATTGAAAAGGAATCTGTAAAAGTGCGCAATTTTGTGTATTTGGTAAATGGCTGGACATAAAAGCCGCACAGACAAAAAAAATATATAATTTTAACGTTTCTGAGCACTCACCTCCTTCTGTTTACGTTTCACTTTGATTACAAGATCAACTTTAACTTGTCTCCTTTTCCCGGGTGCAACATCTGACCTATTATAAGTACTGGCTTAGAAAATTTTCAGCCCAAATACTACATGACGAGAGATCTAAACAGTGGCCATAAAACGATCCACAGATTTTTGCACAAAGAATTGAAACCCAACACACAGCAAATATATTAAAGAGCAGATATTGAGAGAGCTGAAATCAGTTAGGAAAGAGGAGACTTGACGTACTTTTAATTTACGAATATTATATATTTACCTAATAGAGAGTTTGCTAAACTACTAATAGTGAGAAAAATGATGAGAGAGTCCAAGCAATTTTGGAAAAAGAAAAATAGAGGATAAAGCAAAAATCTTATCTTACTTGTGCCGCATGGAGGATTCTTCCAATCTTTGTGTGAGATTGTGGCACTCATCTTTCAGTTTGGCCATCACTTGGTTTTGTGACTGAATCATGCCTTCTAGTTCTGACACGGTTTCAACTGAAATCCGATTGACACACAATCTCATCAATCAATTTTTATTTAAGTAAATTGACTTGGAAAAAAATTCGCATAACCGGAACTTAAACCTTCCTCACGTAAATTTAAAAAAAAAAAATATGTTTCTTGGAAGGGGAAAATTTAAAAAAGCAAAAACGCCATGCTTGGACTCACCATGTTTAGTCTCCATGTTGGAGATCATGTTAGAAAAATCCTGATCCCGAGGGTTGGGGGAAGCAGCGATAATATCTTTGGTCTTGTTAAGGGTCATCTGAAACCCCACCCGCGATTTGTTTAGTCGAAAAAGAGACATTTTGATGCCGATCTTTTGTATCAGATTTAAAAAGTTAAAAAAAAAATCAAAATATAGCCTCTGAATTATTGTTAAGCGGCATCATACCTCTCTATCGAGAGCGGCAAGCTGCTCTGAGAGCCTCAGGGCCTCTTGCCGCGCCCGCAAGGTTTCCGCGTCCGCCCTTTCAAGTCTCTCCCTCAAAGCTAAAATTTCGGCGCCCAGTCTCTTGCTGTCCTGCTTCCCTTCCCTATCAGCTCTCTCAGCTGCCAACTGGGCAGAGGCAAGCTCTTGACTTAAACTTGTGTGCTGCATAAGGGCCGAACTCAATTCTCCCTGCAACACATCTGTAGCCTGTGGCTTTAGCTTAATTTTTTGTTTGATTTCTAAGCTCATTGTATGAAGCAGAATTTAAAATAAATTATCAATAGAGTGGTATATAATATAATAAGAGTTGATTTTAAGAAGTGCAGCTCCAAAATCTTAAATTTTGCTTTAAGCTAAAGCCATAACAGTACCAATCTTGGACTGCGTTTCCTTGGCCAAGTCATCTAAGGTTGCATTTTTATTGGCTAACTCTCTTCGAAGTTCCGCGTCAACTCTACGAAGCTTCTCAACCTCAAGCTGCAACCTGCTAGTGGTATCCCACTGAGAGGAGAGCTCTGCCTGGAGCTGTTCGACCTGAGACTGGCACCTTCGCTCCACGGCGCTCCTTTCTTCGGACGCTCTTCTGCCCTGCTCGGCAATCGCCTCTCTTAATTTGAGATGCAAGCGATCCAGCTCGTCCTTCAGGCGCCGCACTTCCATTTCACTCTGCATGAGAATTTAACACACGGTTGAGGATGAATTAGAAGTTATTAAACAGTGGCAGAAAGTACCATATCAGAAACTGGATCAGATTGTACCTGGGATTTGTCAAAGTGAGCCTGTTCCGCAGCTTCCTTGCTGCGCTTCAGCTTGTGACTAGCATCGGATTCACGATCTCTCAGATCAGATAACGTTTTTTGGAGCTTTTGAACGGTCTCTGCCAGTTCTTCCTTCTCACTGTAAAATTATTATAAAAAATTATTTCATATTTTTAAAATATGTGTTGGATATAAAATAATTTTACCGGCGTAGATTTTCAATTTGGCGTTGATGGTGCTCCAAATCAATATTAGGCCTATCAGAAAAGTCCTCATTGGCCAAACGGGCTTTGTAAATAGCCGCCTCTTCCTGAGATTTTTTTAATTCGATTTTCAGGTGAGTCAGTTGAGCTTCAAGTTCACTGATGCGTGATTCAAAAACAATATTCGGTCCCTCCATTCTTGACTTTTTCTCCACCTTCTTACGCCGTGGTGTGGGCTGTAGAATAACAATTATGTAGTGTATTAACGAATATTATTAAATCGATTTCGCTTAAACAATTTTTTTATAAAATAATGAAATATTTAAGAATATTGAAATAATAATTAAAATAAAGAAAAATTTACCTCTGAAGCCTCAGTGTCCCCTTCCTCGTCCTCTTCTTCCTCACGATCTGACTGAATGCAATCAAACAAAGATTTTATAATTCCAGATTTTTGTCTGTCGTAGAGATTTTCGTTCTCGGACATTACTTCTTTCATTTTCCCCATAAGATTCGCCAGTTCCTCCTTTTGTATAGCAAAATGCAAAAGTTTCCACCGATTTCAACATTATATTTGTTTCCGAAAATTCTTACCCTGCAATACTGGGATTCCTTTTCTAGCTGATCAATATATTCCTCCTGCTTGTCAATGTAAAACACCATTTCCGGCGGCAGGGAATTTGTACCCGGTGGGTTTGTCTGCTGCTGTTCGCTCATCGGAGCTGCCCTTGGGGTATTCGGTGCGGTGGTGTTGTTGTCCTCAGCAGCCGAATCCACTTTCACCCTTGGCGGCGACCTGAAGGAGAGGCCTCTGCGCAACGAGGAGTAGTAAGGTGGTCGCCTGTGAGGGCTGAGCAGAGATCTGGTGCGTTCAAGCATAGACTCTGGATCCCGCTGTTCCTCTCCATAAATCTGTAAAATTATTATATTTAAAAAAAAGCAAATTACTAAAAATATCAATTTATTCAGAAAATTATTCAGCAGTTTAAAAAATATTGAACTTTATCTTACCGCAGTATAATGTCTGTAGGGAGAATGATATGATTCCGCCATGAGGTAACGCAAACGAGAAACAGCCTCTCGATAAGCAAAGTCTGTGTAATCCAGGCCGCGCTTCTTTTCCATTTTTTGAAGGCCATTGGTCTTTCTGCAACATTTCATGAAAGAGGTGTTTAAATTTTTATATTTGCAAAATATTTCCAAAAAATCTGAATCACGCGTCGTCATTATGAGTCAATTTACGATGATTAAAAACAAGAAAATTGCATAAAGTGAAAAATATTGTGAAATTTTATACGAGCATGCATAAGATGATCCCTGACTATTTACATAAATTCAAGTCCAAGGTAGACTTGTGTGTTACTGGCATACTAGGAATTATTATAACCTTCACAGTTTCTGGTCAAAACGAGAAGCCACCACGTCTGCTACGATAATACACTTCATCTGACTTGGATAACATTACCGAATATAATATTTATTAGTTTATTTCTAGCATGTCAATAGTGATAGAGTATATTAATGAAGTGTGTAATTCAATTTGAGAGATTGATGATAACAATTAATGATAAGAAATTACAAGGAATTAGTGTTAGTTATAATTTAAGTAATTATTGCATGTTTTTTCTGTGACCTCATTTAAACAATTGTTACAATGTCGATTAATCCTGAACTTGAAATAATTTTTCATGATGAATTCTGTCAAATGCTTATTTTTAAAGCCAAATTCCAGGATCTCTACGTCCAGACCGTTTTATATGCATATATTATTATTATCCAAGGGAGGGATTGCTGATTTTTTTTTTTTAAGAAAATCATGATATAATTGCCGTAATTGCCAGCGGAAACACATCCATTGTTTTAAGCATTAATTTTATTATGCTTTAAAAAAATTGTTTTGATCCTTGAAAATTGTCTTTTTTAAATTTTAATCTTGTTAACTATTCTTTCGCACATTACGCTAGTTGAAATCAATTAAACGACAAATAGTTTTCTGAAATAATAATCATATTTTGTTTTTAGTAGTTTTAGTACTTTCCCTGATTATTAAATTTCTTAAATATTTATAAAGCAAAACGTTATAAAATAAAACTTAAATTTATAACTATTTTCTGATATCTCTTTTATGTTCCCATGTGTATAGCGACCAGCGTTGTAGCGTTGTAATAATCATGAAAGATGCTGATAATATAAGAAAGAGAACCATGAAGGAGTTTTGTTTTTGGCCATGCACGCGGTTGGCATGGCACCACAAACAAGTCTAGTAATAATTTTTAATATAGTTTTGTTTTGACCTATATTCAGATTTCAGGCTAAACTTTTTTAACTCTTAAAACTTATTGCACGTGACACGAAAATAAAAAAAAGGCACGCAACCTAACATATTATTATTATGATAATAAATTTTCCCTGTCTTCGAAGTAAATTCCCGAAGGAGACAACGAAATAAATTACCTGTGCCACTGAAAAACGCACTTTCTGGAAATATTTTCGTGCATTTTGACAGTCTTATATGTGTGCTGCGGTGTTTTTGTTTACAAAGGCACCTGTCGTCGCGGGGACTGCAGCCGTTTGACGTTGTTTTGAGACATCAATCCTCTGAATCCTCCATTCACTGCTCTCAAGAGACAGCGGTGAGAAACCTGTACCACGTGCACCACATCAACATCTTCGTGTGGCAAAAACATCCTCTCATATATGACTTCTAAAAAACTGCAAAACGAGAGACTCTAAACAGATCAAAGGAATTCGCGTTGGCGGCGTTCGCGCCGGAAAATTGCACCTGGCGGTAGAAACAGCCGGTTTTTTAAGAAATAAACCGAAAAACGGTTTATTTTGAGGCAAAATCCGATTAAATTGGTGTAGACTAAGATATTTAAAATATTTTTAATACAGAGAGTTTCAAAACTGAATTTAAGTTTATAAAACAGCAAAATTTCATCAAAAACATTAAAATTATAATTATTTATTGAAAAGAACCGGTTAACCGGTATTGCGAATCGGACTGGACTGAAAAGAGCGCCTCGCGTGGAGAGATTGTGAAGCACCACAGTGACGGGAAAATTGAAAGGAACAAAAATGGGTCTGGTGTTGATGTTGTGATGAGACGTGCGTGGTCGAGACGACTTTTCATGGACTAAAGGACCCTGCTTCCTGACACAGGTGAGTGCCTTTGCACGCCCACGACCCTTCCAAAGTTGAAACGAACGTCCTGGACTGTTCGAACGGCCAATTGACACCCCTGCTACGCGGAAATTCCAGCTGCGAAATTTCGCAAGCAGCAACAAATGATTCACCCCCCACGGTGGCCACAAAATTGATCCAATCTTACATCGAAACCCTGAAAATTCCAGCCTCAGGCTTTCTTTACGTTCAATCACGTTGATTTTATTCGAATTTTATGCCTAAAAGTTGTTTTTAAGATGTAAAAAATGCAGAGAATTTTACCCATTTTTGCGAGAAAAATTTGTGCGAATATTTACAATTTTTGAAATTTTTGGTTGGAATTATAAAATGCTTGAGTAATTCATGCCAATTAATCATTGTCTGTGCGCACTGCGGCTTTATTCCGCGTTTTATTCTCCACTCAAGCGGAGAACAAAGGATTCACACCTGACAATAACAATCTGCCCGCGATTTGAGGTGCGGCGGCGGCTCTTGCGTCACTCGGCCCGGCCGAAGGACACCTTTTTCTTTCCAAATCGAATCAGCACCGGAAAAGCTGCGGCTGATTAGCCGCAAAAGTGTGCCAGGCCCAAAAGTGCCGATGGCCCGTCGCCAAACGGCCTGAATTTTTTCAAGGGATTAATTAGCGGGACGAAAATAATTATGAAACGGAGACACGCCCAACGAGAGAGGGTGTAAATTTTTTTCGCCTTGCGTTAGGAACGGGGTGGTGAACTCGACGTGGCGAACAAAGGGTTGAGGTGAACGACGGGTACATAGGCAGCTGACGACGCCTTTTTTTGTCTTTGATAATTACCTGCAAGAGCCGTAAACTGCCACTTGACATGAGTAGTGCATTCTTTAATCTAACCGATTACACAGAATGAATTAACTATTATCTGAACACAATAATTTGAATCATAGTTTGGTCATAATGTAGAAATTTGAATATCAATATATTAATTTATTTATATTGTATTTATGCAATTTTTGTTTTATACTTGAACTATAAATTTTCAATGAATATAATTTTAAATATAAATAAGATTTTTTACATTTCTTATTATTTTAATTTTTTTATAAATAATTTTTTAACTTGCTTTAATTAATTTATTTTAAAATTGAATTTTGAGAGAGAGAAAGAAAGGCATTAAGCATAAATAAATTTACTTGTAAATACCTACTAAATGTATCCTCTTCTAATTTTTAAAATCTATTTGTAGTGAGCCCATAATTCCCGTTGCGAGATAGATGTACTAATTGTACCATAAAAGGTGTGTTGGTTGGTGATTCTACATGGATCTTTATAATTTTATTAAATTGCAAAATGTGTCTGCGAATAAAATTTGAACAAATTTAATTTTGATAATAATTATTAATTCAATCCCTCTCACACTTTTTAAAGTTCAATTTGTTCACGTCTTCAAGCGAATAATGGAAGCAGTTTAATTCAGCTATATTAAATTAATAAATAAAAGTCAACATTTCATTCCTCTCATTGTTTGTGTCTGTTGCTCGGCACACTTTGCTCGTAAAAAGGGAAATTTTCACTTATTTTTACGAGTGGTGTCGTGCAACCTTTGCTACAATCAATAAAGATCTTCCCACGTTGAGAACTCCTGGCTCCGCGCGAGAGCAATTAATTCGCAGCACTCTTCTCATATCTCAAGAACAATCAGATCTGATTGCTCCGAAAATTAGCGATTCCAGCTAATGGAAAATATCATGCTGAGTAAGAGAGACGCGATTTTATAATTTAGTTTCTCCGCTGGAGCCTGCAGCTTTTTCTCTTTAAATTAAAATGAAATTGTGTCTCTATGGTGCTTCAAAATTAAGAGTCTGTTAAAGAATAAAAGAACTTGAATGAAAAGACGCAAGCAGTTGCTGCTCAAAGGATGGACCACCGGTAAAAAGTTTCAAAAGTGCATGACTAAAGAGATTTTTTGCACATTCACTCATATTATTTTCAAAATGAAATTGTGTTCAATGAAAAAAAATAATAATATCCTGGAAATTCGCTACTTTGAAGAAATAAAGAATTAAAAAAATTTATTTATATTTCAATACATAAAACAGGTTGTATATAATTTTAGTCTTATTTATTAAATAAATAAAATATAAGGAGAATATTATAACTTTGTCTTGGCAGAACAATTGCATTTCATTTCCCTAATTAATGGGGATCAATCCAGGATATGTCTGAAGAAGTTGACACTCGACGATGAATGGAAATGTCCATAATGCAGGATAATAAATAATTAAAACATAAATATTACTCTAAAATAATATAAAACTAATGATAATAACAATATTGCTTGTATTAGAAAAACCAACAAAATAAGGAATATTAATTGAATTTTCAAATTACCAAGCAATATATAATTTTAAGACAATTATAGCTTCATCTCACTTTCTGATCAAAAATCATAAGCGAATTATAAAATCATAAAACGTTTCACGGAAATGATAATAAAAAATGAAAGTATATTTACAATAAAAAAGAAAATTGAGTTTGTAAACCTTTGAGTTTTCCTGCCCCTGGTCGGACTGGGTCTGACGAGGATGGGTCTGCTGGAGGCCCTGGACGCGGGTCTGAGGGGCGTGTGTTGGCTCATGAGGACTGGGGGCAGGGAGCGCGCCCTGCGGCTGCCTGCGGTGGCGCTCAGCATCGCGACTGGGGCGCCGGGCGTGCGGGGGTTGCCTTTATGGCTTCGGTGCCATCGACCTGTGCCACCCTGTGCATGGTCCAGCGCTCCCCGGCCTTTTGTTTTACGCGGCTCTGCTCATGCGGCCCATTAAACGCGTGCACGCCGAGACCCATGAAATGTTTAGCCAATGCTTTGTTTTCTTGTCTTATAAAAATGTGTATGAAGTCTCCCGATTAAATTATAAAACATGATTAATTAAATTTATGACATTTTAGTCGCAAGCGAAACTTGGGAGTAAATATGAGAATATTTTATTTTTGATTTAGAATTTCATTTTTAATTGAAGAGTTATGTATTGTTATTTTTCTTATCAAGTTTCATTATTAATTTCCTATTTGGTGTTATTTATTATATTTTTGCATGTAAAAATTAACAATTTCAGATTTTTTTCACCTATTTTTATAATTAATTTAACAGAAGAAAGGCTTGAATACTGTGCAAATACACATTTAAACTTCTTGACGTGAGTTACATAAAAATGAAATTGATGATTTCATTTAAATTTAAGAAAATAGAAATAAAGAACCTTTAATCAGAATTTCTAGCCCGAATTTTTGTAGTTTTTATAATTTAATAAGTAAATTTAAAATATGTAAAAATGAAAAATTATAGCTTCAGAAATTTTCGTCCAACTTTTTTATTTTAAATTAATTCAAATCACAAAAGGCTGGAATACTAGGCGAAAAAATGTTGGAAATTGTCAAATTGAATACTAAAGCAAGAAAAAATATAAGGCAATTAATATATGAAGTAAATATTGAAATTGCAACTGGGGACCAGTCAGAATAATGCACGTTAAGCTCTCTGTATTTCAATCCTCGTTCAAGTAAGAGCTTCTCAATCTCAACTGCATGATGAATTTCAAGTAAAAAACTGGACACTGGTTTGAAATAATGCGTGCTCGCCGCGGAACTCGAGAGCAAAGGCGGCTATGCCAACCGCGGCCGAATTGCGGTAAACGATCGATTGTCCAGGTGCAGTTTCGAGAAACCAGTCGGCGGATAAGATGCAAGCATTTCTAACTGGTCTAGGATTTCTTTTATCTTCATTTCCATTCCAGAGAGCGCTTGTCTTGTCGCTTTGTTTTTATCTGTCGGTAATGGAGTTGCCAGAATGCTTTGCAAGCATCAATTAACGCAGCGTGTGAACGAATCCGACTCGCAGCACGCTTGAATAAATTAGCCTAACTGCACTCTTCCAAAGTTTGGGCACCGCATACGGTGCAGCGCTTTGGCGGATTTTGATGATATTCTGCTTGAAAGATTTCTCACTACTTTTGAATCAGCATGGCTTAAAAAATATAATATATTGATTTAAAAAGGAGTGCTAAGTCATTGAAAGTACAGTAATCTAGTCTAAAAATAGCCAAAGGAATTTAATTTTTGTAGGTAAATTTATCTATTAAAAAAAAACTGTATGCTGAAACTTTGGGAAATGGCAATAAAATTATTTTTAATTAATTCTCACATTCATAAAACTAGAAATATCTAAATGAAATTGCATAATTTTCATATTATATGATTATACATTTTTTGAGAACCACTTTCATTTTTAAAGAAAAATAAATATGTTATAAACAGTTATAAAAATTTGGTGCTGCTATAAAAACCATTCTAATTTAGTAAATTGAACTCCCTTAACAGAATATTGCAAGGCTATAATATAAATTTTATGGCACAGTTAACCCGGAAACCGAAAATAGACGGCTATTTCAAAAACCATTCCCGTCATTTGATTTCGACAAAGCGGCTGCACCTTGCCAAAATCGCCACTGCAGCCACCACCGTCAAATTCTAAATTTAATCAAAGCTGCATCAATTTTTAGGTTTCATTTCCTCATTAAGTTTTTAATGCGGCATTTTATTACTTGTATTTATGATCGCAATTGTTCTTTAATTGAGAGCCGCGGGAGAGCAAATTTGCGTCTAGCGTGTAAAATCTCATCGAATTTCAACGTGCGTGATCCACTGTGATGCACACGGGCAGAAATTCGTGCCAGGCGGTGCTGCCTTCACATCTATGGGGGAGCAAGAAATGGTCTCGAAAAGATTGCAGAGATACCGCTTCAAACCGACGCACTCTGTGTTTGTTTATAATTCAGGACGAAATCAAATAATGAATTTTTAACCGATTGCCAATCAGCGTGCGAATTAACAGCAGCGTGCTGAGGTCAATTTAACGAGTGGGTCGCTCAACCAGTGAGCCAGAAACAAACCTGACTTGCTCACCTACAAAACCAACTAACTGAGCGTGTAAAGAGACGACAGTTGTCTTCAAGTGCTAATTTGCATAAAGGGTGAAGAGAACCGCGAATTACGCGTATCGATCAGAGTGCGCTTTGCTTTCTTGTTCTAAAAGGGAAATCTTGCAATCTGCTTAGTTGAAATGGAAAATAAAGGCGCGAAGAGAGGAGAACGGCGCTTTCCATTTGTGAAAACGAGAGGATGTGCCAACAAAGTATGACAATGTACTTTATCAGTGTTTGGTTAAAATTTTTGATAGAGGTCGGTGGCGAAACAAACAATTTGATTGTAATGAACAAACGAAAACTCTCCTTGAAAATTTTTAAATCAGCCAGAAATAATTTTTTTTCTTTAATCTATTATTGCGAGGGAATAAGTAATTTGGAATTTTCTTAAACATCATTAAGACCCCATCCGCCTTATTGTTAGTGAAGGCATCAAGGTGAATTAATTTTTTTACATTTAATTATAATATTATTAATATTTCACATTGAAATAAATAGCTATAAAATAACATAATTTTTAGTGCGGCACTATCCATCAAAATTATTAGGTTTTTTAATCGCATCAATTTTACTTGCAATTTTTTATTTGCGATAAAATAAAAAATTAAAAGTGATTTTAAACATTACAATTTAAACTTGCAGCCAATTAAAATTATTATAACGTCCTTGAAGTGACTGAAAGGCACAATATTTACTTCAACAATCCAGATAAAACGGCGGGCGACTTATCTGCGCGACACGACAGTTTCATACATGACGCATATAATTAATTCTGATAGCTGATCTACCTTGACAGCACATTATGAAAAGTAGCAATTATGCGATTCCTTTCTCGGCATAATTCAATTACACGCCAAGTCTCCCTGACCTCGGACATGAAAAAGAGTCAAAAATAATTCGCACCATGAATGGAGAAAAACCGCACCGCATGGAAATCAGGTTTTGCGTTTGCTGCTGCAAATGTCATCGCGCGCCCAAGCCCATTTTTTCCTTTCACTGGCAGGTACGGTGATTTCTGTGCGCGGGAGAGTTATTTATGCACAAATTCTTCTGCCTCCTGCTGCTCTCAGCAAAGCAGATTCAATCTGAATTTATTGGCCGAGAGACAAAAATCGCTTTTGTTTCAAATTCTCTGCAGCCCCGCAGTTGGCCAATTCACTGCGTGAGATCTCCGCTGTTGGTCCGCGCACGATTTCCCAATAAAGATATCGCGCTCTTTATATCTTCATAAGAGTAGGAAGAAGATTCGCGCAGAGTCACGTTCTGAAAGGAAAACAATCAGAATTTTTTGGCCGACGCTATTCGCATGCGACAATGAGGTCGAGTGAGCTTCTTGGCAGTGATTTGTTGAAACACTCTTTGAGATAAGACGCTGCCTATATCGGCTCTGGGCTCAGCTTTTGGCTCCCCATATCCTTATTTGGCTGCTTTGCGTGTCTGGCTGCGCAGGAAGTTCAAAGTGGTAGTTCGTTTTCTTACCCTACTACTTCCACAAACTCTGTTTTAATTCAATCAATACTTAGAGAGATTTATTAACCTCTAAATAAACTTTGCTGCAGGGCTCTTTTTAGATTTTAAGTAATTTATTTTTATCGTCTTTCAATAGTTCCCTTTTTAGATTTTAGTAAGAAATACATTTTTTGACACATTTTTACTTAACTTTCTTCGCAAGAAAACTGTTTTAAAGATTTTAAATTGTTTGTTTCAGAAATATGTTTATTGGGCTCAATTTTTATATCATTTCTAATTAATATTGTTTGGAGAAAATGAATGAATTGTAATCAATTCTAAACAGATCCATCAATAGCGAGAAAAATGCATGGTTTAATTAATAATAGATCTTCTGCTGAAATGTGATCCTTGGTATAAGAATTCAGAATTATTAAATTGTTTTTATTCAAATTTTTTATGTTTTCTGCTTAATGAGAGTCACTTGAAATCCATCTCAATGAATCTGAAGGCTCGGCATGGATCACTTTCCTTGTGTGAATTAAGGAGCAGCTGAAGCAAATTGTTATTGCCTAATAAAGTGGCCACTTTCGGGCCTCATATCCATTTAAAACGAACTCTCATGAGAATGGGCACTAATTAAAGCGAATGAGTTTGTGACAGACCGACACATCACCAGGCGCTAGTTTTGTTTTTGATATACGAGAAAGAAATCGTCGAAACCCACTCAAACTTCCGCCTCGCTCGTCCATGACTTTGACCTTTAGCCCACGCGGGGGAGTTTTTACGCATCTCTTTGTGGCGTCATTCAATCGGCAGCCGCTCTAAATGGTCACGTGGCCTTCGACAGCAGAGGTGCGAATCTTTATGCAAAACACGTCCAAGTAATTAATGATGATGAGATCTGCTTAAACGGTTGACAGAAAGTTGAGTGGTGGGAATAAAAGAGTGGAAATGAAAATAAGAAACAAACAACAAAGCTCTTGACGATAAGGAGCAATTTAAACGTACGGAGATTCACTGACAATGAATTTAATTGTTTCAAGTGTTGAATATTATTTAATTAAAAAATTTAATAAAAAATTCGTATTCAGAGTCATGCTTTTTTTATTATTCAATATTAACTAAAATGATAAACAAAATTATTGTTGCGACCTCATTTATGTCACATTCAGGTTTTGTAACACAAAACAAGAAATAATTAGTGCTGCTTTGTTTTGCTGCGGTTTTTATTTCATTCGTTTTTGCTTCCGAGAAGCGATTTCAGGCCAAGTGGAGGTGCAGCAGCCTTTGCCTGGTGAGAAGAAGCGTCGTCGTCTTTCTCTCTCTGACTGCATTAAATCATCGAGTTGATGGTGCTCGAAGGCGCTGATGTCAGGTGTCTCTCGATAAAAGACTCGCAAGAGAGAAAAGAGCGTATGGCCTCGATACCACTACACTCGCGTATTAATATTATCGTGGCTCCCTCTGAATAACTTACGCTGCGCCCAACACATACGACGTAAAACGAGAAAGACGCACACAAAGCGGGTATACTGTTTCTTTTGGTGACTCATTCCAATAATTTTTATATTGGGCTGCGGCTTTTTTATATGCCTGAGATTCGGTTTGATGTAATTGTGGGTGGAGAACAAACAATCTTTGCTCAAATAAAACAAATGCATAGCTTTAAATGGCTTTAAAATTAAATTATTTCCGATTTTGATGATTGTTTATTTTTTGCACTTCAATCCTCTCAGTGCCTCTCAGTTATCCAACGTGATAAAAAAAAATGGAAGGATCAATAAATTTTTATCAGGTTTTTATTTATGTTTTTTGTTTAAATTAATGAAACTTTGAACAGTTTCTGTGGATAAAAAAAGTTTTTTTTCTTTGAAACTGCAAAGTCATTTAAATTGATATATTATTTATTTTTTGATATTTATATGATTTCAGGTTTCAACAATAATAATTAATTTTGAATAATTTTTGAATGAGAATAATACAAATTTTGTATACACTTTCCTATTAAAATTTATTTTAACATCTGCTCACTCAAGCAAAGTGTCATGTCCCCAAACCAAGCAGCAAATTTGTAGTGCAGATGTCCTATATTTATCGGGTCGACAATCCACCATTTTTTCTGGGTTTTTTCGCCTTTTGGCTTTCAAGCGAGCAGATCGCATGCGGCGGCGAAGGCTCGGTGGGTGTCGTGATTGCGGAGCGAGCCGACTCCACACGCAGTAGATGTCTATTAAAATTCAGCCCGCGGCCGTGGCAGAGTACGAAATATCTGCACAAAGTGTACACCCCGATAAAGCCAACAAAGCGTATTGTTCGTGAGCTGCGTTTCCAAAAGATAATGAGGCGGGAGATATTTTTGGAAACGATTTGCTCACATCAGCGTTTGTTTGCATTTGAGTGGCAGATAAGGAGAAATGGCTACAACACGGTCAAGGCGTTTATGGTAATGGCAAGGACAAAAATAGCAAAAGTCGTCCCTGGGAGATGCATAAAAATAACTAGCCGGAAATTTTTCAAATCGTTTGGTCGCATGCAAAAATAAAATTTGGCCTTCACTTATATATATGATTTAATCGATATAAAAAAAATTATATAATATGAAATTTCAAAGTTGGGATGAGAAATATATTTTATGTAAATAATGTAAATTGTTTACTATAAAATTATAATTATTGAAAGCAAAGTGGAACATCTAAATGTACAGCATGTGACGTAATCTAAATTTATATCAAATATTATAAATATGTGAGGGAAAAAAATGAATTGTTAAATTCAAAACACTCTGATTGTGCATGCAAGTCAGTGCTCCCTCGCGCTGTCAGACATTGATTGATTTATTTGCCGTGCAATTTCCCTGGGCCATAACTTGATTAGCACGTAATGTTGCTGACCGAGACAAGAAAATCGACTAGAAGGCACTTGTTTGCACTGCCGCGTATAAACTTTACACACCGGCCGACTCCACCCTAATCAATATGTTTGTCTGATGCTCCCAATTTTCTCACTCCATCGTCAGTCTAATGAAAATTCGCTGCTGATTTTGTTCGCAGGGCATGGCGGAGTCGGAGAGACCGCCGGGGTGCGATTCGCCCAAACCCGGGGGTGTCTTCTGGCAGCTGCTGTCTGCGGATGGCACCTTCCGACTTCCCGAGGCCATGATCTTTGTGGGAAGCGCAGATTGTGATGTTCTTGTGAAGGTGAGGAACTTGCGTTTTTCTTTGTTTATTTGTTTTGCGTGTGTTTGTTGAGAAAATATCAGATTTCGCTTTCTCAGTCTGGAAACAACTTGGACTGCTTACCCTGATGTCTGGACGGTGCATATTTAATTTACGTAATACAAAAGCTGATCTCAATTACATCAACTTTATTTCCTTTACTTTGCTCATTGCAGTGTTTGCATCTGCGATGGTATGAAGACACAAATTGTTAAATCTTGTTTCAATTAATTGCAATATTGTATTTACAAAATTATTATTTACTTAAAATATATTCTAAACTAATTTTTTAAAGCTCCAGACGCTACATATTTGTATAGTTCTATAGTTCTAAATATAATTAGTTAAAAGAAAGGAAAAAAAAGTCATTGTAATAGGTCATTTTAGCTGCATTTAGTTATGACATAAAGTTTGTTATGAACATTTCATTTAAATTTTTTTCTCGTGTGCCAGGCAAATTTTTCAGGATAATTTTTTTCAATTTATTTAAAGTAACGCTATGAACGAGAGACAATGAAAGTGACATTGCGTGTTTGTCTTAAAATCCCCTCTAAACCCGTCTCTCACTTCCTATCTAATTATTGGAGCCATTACCCCCTGCGTTTGTTTTGTCTAAATGAAAAACAAAGTGATCTTTCAACGGCTGGGAGGATTTTCAAAAGAAAACACACATTCCGCCCCTCAAAGTCTTCGTATATTTACTTAAAAGTTTGGTGCTCGTGCGGTGCTAAAATTAAATAAAAAGCGTTGAGGAGGCGCTTTCTAACTTTTCCTTCCCCCCAAAGAATCCGTACAAAGCGATCGGAGATTTTGGCTCACTCGGGTGGATAAGAAGCAGCTGGCTAGTTAATTGCAGCGAGCACACGTGAGGCCGCCTAGGATAAATATCTGCGACAACATCAGCAGGCCGTTCCGTGGCCTGGATTAAGCTCTAGTTGCGTGACGGTCTAGTTGGGTGACCGTCAGACGGTCAGCCAGCAGTCTCGCGCAGCCTCGCCAAGTGTAAACAACTCCTCTCGAGTTTCTCTCCTTTTTGCTCAAATCACAAGTCTTTTGTATTCTTTTTAATTGTGGTTTAATCGTGGATGTTCTGTGTGTGGTCAGGCCAAGAGTGTGGACAAGAGGCATGCGGTGATCATGTACGACTACTGCGACAAAAAGTTCAAAGTTAAGGATCTCAACAGTGCTAACGGGGTGAGTTGATCATTTTTTTTTACGTTTGCGTGCAGCAATTTTCAAGACCGATTGTTTCAAAATTTTGTGCAACGTCGCATCTATTATAAATTAATTCAAATTTTGTTCATTTCAAAAAATTATGGATTTGAAAATTTATAATTTTTGGAAAAAAGGTCATTTTTTTATATATTTTTTTCAGTAATAACTTTTTGATTTTAAAATGAATTTGTTTTTTATCTTAAGTATCTTTTTTTTAATTTCTTTCCAACTTTTTTTCTTTTCGAAATAATACATCTTTTTTAACATTCCAATCTATAACGGATTCATAAAACCTACACAGTTTTTTTTAACTGCTGGATTAACAACACGTAGATCTCTTTGAAAGATCTCGTGCTATATTCGGCCTAGGGTTCTAAATTCTAATTATCATACCATTTCAACCTACAACAATAAATTTAATCAAATCCATTGTAAGAACACCTGCCAGTGGTTTTTTTCCTGAGGCAAATCTTTTCATCAAGTTCAAGGGCCCGAAAAATTGGACGAAATATAATTATCGTGAATTACCGCGTTGAAGTCTCTTCCTTCCAGTGTGCACTTCCCTCAAATTTAATTGCAAAATGCAGCACAGAGTGATGCTCCTGCGGCTTTTGCTAATCACCGGTGCGCTCTTCCACAATCGAGCAGCCTCTGCAAAAGCCGCCGAGCATGAATCTATTGTTGAGAAATTCCGAAAGTGCAAAAACCCCGTTCGTGGCTCTTTGTGGCGAGCGCATGCCGCCCGGCTGGTCCGCCTATCGGGCCCCCTCTCGCGTGGTCCGAGTTGTTGTGGATTCTCAGACACCTCGAATGGCTTGTGTTTGAATGACAGTGACTCATTAATGCTGGTGTATTGCAGACGTTCGTGAACGAGGCTCGTATTCCGGTGCAGACGTACATTCAGCTGGAGAGCATGGACGTACTTCGGTTTGGCTTCGATATCCTTTTCACTCAAACAACAACTACTGCTTCATTATCAAATTACGTCTTGTGCTCGCTTTTCAAAACTAATTAAAAATGAAAGCAAGTCTGTACACGTTTTTCAAAGCAAGCGTTCTTTGTGTATTATTTACAAATTGGATTGTTTTCTTTCCGCCTCTTGTTTGAATTTTTTACTTCAAGAGAAAGCACTCATTTAAATTAATTGCATGTTAATTATCTACTTCCTCTTCATTTCAATGAGTTTCTCTGTCATTTGAATTTTAAAAAAAGTGACGATTTTGATTAAATCATGAACATCATAAACAACTTGACTATGACGGAGAAATGAAATAAAACTTGTAACACTCCTTTGGTGTTGTAATGGTCCTAAAATTAATTTATGTTGGTGAACTTTTCAAGAGTTTATTTTTACGGAACATTCTGTGTCAAACATCTCAACTTAAGATAGACTTCCAAGAACGTGCAAATTTTTTGAGACATGTTTTTCTTGCACTGTAAAGGTGAACGCTCCGCTTTCCCCGCTGAGTCACGCTTGGCTAACAGCACAGTAAATAATGATCACTACTGTGCAGGTGATATTAGTTTTCGTAGCATCTTCTTGAGCACTACTTGGACTGTTTATGAGTGAAAATTTTTATCGACTTGTTCCAACTTTCCTTGACTAACCACACATTCTGCAATTTACCAAGTGGTCAGGGTGCCAGACGCAAGAGACCTCCCGGTGCCTCAACCACACAATGAGTTATTCATTAAGGAACCTGGTGACATAATTAGCACTAACATCACATTGAAGCAAGTGAGTAATTTTATTTACATTAAGAATTGTCACGGTGGTAAAATGACAGCGGGAAGCTTGTTAGCCACGCCATTGTTACTACCATGTAACAGAAGCTTTTAATATAGAAAATTGCAATTTGCTGTATAATAATCTTGCTCAATGACCATCTTAAGAATTGCACTGCTGGCTTCCTTTATTAATAAATAAGCGTGCTTTGCACTGTTAACTTCAATGTAATGCAGATTTCCGCAAACCTTATGCAAGAAGAAAAAGAAAGTAAAATTTGAGCGAAATTAATTTACCAACCTAAGGGACTTTTTGTCAATGATAATTTTGAAAACAGCAATTAATTTTATAATCTTAATGACCACGATAGCTGTTTTGCATGATGGACAAAATATTCCGCTTGGCTTCATTTTTGCCGCTTCGCCACCAAATGTTATGAAATTCAGTTCTCTTGAAATAAGTTTTAATTGAATTATTGTTTACAGGGCTCAAGGGCACATGTGCAAGAACAAAAATCACCTGTTGAAAATAATCAGCACCCAACTACGGACCTCAAGATGACCGGTGCTATCTCCAGTTCAAGTCTTCAGTCAGCCTTTTCGGAGGATTCTTTATTAGGTGTAAATGGTGAGTAACTTTTTGCCTTTCTTGTTAACAACCTCATATTATTACACTGTTGTGGAAAATTGAACAGATCCCACCCGTTCCCTCAGTGCAATAATTATTATTGTTTTATTGCACGTCGGCGGTTGAAATGTATTATAACAACGACTTGTTAGACTCTATGTCAGGGTTAGATCAAATCCTATTAATCGCAGGTTCGGCTTAATTTCCTCAACTTAATTAACTCAGACAACTTCAAAAACTAATTTCAGATCTTTCCAAGATGAAAAACAAATCAAAATCGGCAGTTTGAAATGAATTAAGGAAAAGATTTTATTTGATAAAAATTCAATTCAAAATTATTTAATTAGAGAATAATGGAAAATTGGTAAATTAATTCAAATCATGAATATTATAAATTTGCATTGTTTGTGTAGGTAGGAATTAGGATGGGTAGGAAAATAATTGATTTACATATTATTTGAAAATAATGGCTGAATGCACTCGGAGAAAATCACTCGAATATTACAAGTTCGATTTCTTGCACTCGATTCGGGGTTTTGTACTTGCTTTAAATGATGTGAAGAGACGAGCAGAAATCTTGCAGAGAGCTGAACTGCGCTGGCTTGCAGTCAGGCTGGGGTTGCACAGGGTGCAGCGGAATGACCTCGGGAGTCAGGGTGACGGACTCCGATGAGCAGCGAGAAGTCACGCAATGGACGACGTGCACTTCGCTCCCAATTACGCCGGGACGGCTCTGCGTTGCCGGACCAGTTGATGGTGATCGAACGGCCCCGCAGGGCGCGTTAGAAACTCCAACAATTCATTTGGAACCTCCAATTGACGAGAGGATTTCGGTCGCTCGCTCCTCGAGCGGCGCCGACTTTTGAGACTTGACGTCTGCAAGGCGACTGACACGAAAACCGCACGAGGCCAATGGCCTTTGCTCTTGGCACCTATGCTGCTGTTATCAGCTGGGTGTATTGCTGATTGAGAGGTGGGAGGTGTGTGTGTCGTGCTGCTCTGGAAGTGAAGCTGGTTGCATAAATGCAGGCGCTCACCGGCACACACACTCCGCTTTTCTTTCTTCTCTTTCTCTGCTTGCTGCTCTCGCAGTTACACACGGCACTCGAGTGAAATGATGATAAAGTCACACGCAAAATAAAAGGAAGGCAGGGTGTTTTAGGGATGGATATATTTGTGTATTTCATAATTTTAATTAAATATCCCAATATTCCTTATATCTCCCCGCGCCACTAAAATAATTTTACGAAGGAAAATTATTTTTGTGCTGGACACCTTTTGAGGTCTTTGACGTGAAAAATTCCTATATCCTTCTTTTCATCAATTTCATCTGCCAATCGAAAAATATTTTCTGCGATTTGCTCTTTCAAAATGAACGGACCTACAAAATAGGGTAATAACTTAGCTGATATGCCTGAGCCTTTATTTGAAATTGCAAAATTCTTTTTCATCACTTTATCGCCTAATTTAAAATCACCAGGTCGTCTACGCAAGTCATAATAATGCTTATTCCTCTGATTAGCGTCTGCAATTTTTTGCTTAACTAAATCATAGATCTTTTTCAATTTCGGAAAACGATTTGCATAATTTTTAACTTGATTTGGGTCGTCAAAATTTGACTCGGACGAAATTGCGTTTGAACCTGAAAAACTTGGCTGTCTGCCCATAAACAAAAAATAGGGTGAAAAAGTGGTAGTTTCATGTCGGCTACTATTCATGGCAAAAGCTATGTGGGGTAAAAATTTGTCCCACTCTCTATGATCATCTTGAATGAAACATCTCATGACAGTTTCGAAAACTCTATTTACTCGTTCGGTTGGATTTGCTTGTGCGTGATAACGAGGTGTGAATTGAAGTTTAAAATCATACTTTCTGGCTAAATCTTTAAATTGATTGCTACAATAATTTTTAGCATTATCCTGAATCATTAATTGTGGTGCTCCATACGAAAAAATTACTTTCTCAATTGAATTGCAAATTGCATTTGCTTTTGCGTCTTTCAGGGGAATCAAAATGGAAAATTTTGTAAACAAATCTACTAAACAAAGAACATATTTGTGACCATTTTTGCTACGCGGAAATTCGCCCACAATATCTGAGCACACAACTTGCCAAGGTGAATTTACGGGATGTGAATTCATTAATCCAGCAGGAGCTGCTTGAACTGGTTTTTGTGCTAGACACGTTTTACAATGGGAAACAAATTTACTAATATCTGCGCGCATTCTGGGCCAATAAAATTGTTCTGAAATTCGATTGAAAGTTTTGTAAAATCCAAAATGTCCTGATTGAGGGGCATTGTGCATTGCTTCAAAAACCTTTAATCTCGAGCACTTAGGGACAACTAATTTAAATTCGGCTTCATCTAAGGGATTCCAACTTTTACTCAATTTATACAATTTATTATCAACTAATTTGAAAAGTGGAAATTGTGCTGGATTTTCCTTCACGCGCGTTATCATGCTCAAATACCATGTGTCACGAATTGGGGTATTCAAAGTCATTGCTGAAACTTTAATACTACAATTGAAAGAACGAGATAAAATATCGGGAACAACATTTAATCTGCCAGGGCGGTGAATTATTTCAAAATCAAATTCCTGTAATTTATACTTCCAATTCGCAAGTCTACCTTTGGGATTTTTATGGTCTTGCAAATATTTTAGAGGCTTATTATCAGTAACAACAAAAAATTTGTTATAACTTAAATATCCTGCTAATCGCTCAATGGACCAAACTATCGCAAGGGCTTCCTTTTGGATTGTTATATAATTTCTCTCGGAATCATTTAATAAACGACTGACGTAAAAAATTGGGTGTTCACCGTCATCGAAAACTTGAGTCAAAACTCCTGAAATTCCAACATCAGATGCATCAGTGTGCAAATAAAATGGACGGTTGAAATCTGGCAGTTTCACGACTGTGTCTGAAACAGCGGCCTGTTTCAGCTTGACGAACGCGTCGTCTTGCTCCTCATTCCACGCAAAGGGAATTTTCTTTTTGAGAAGTCGCAAGAGGGGTTCAGCTAAAACACTGAAATTTGGGATCAATCTGCGGTAATACGAAAGTGCGCCGTAAAATCTTTTGATTTCCGTACAATTTTTGGGACGAGGAAGATTCAAAATTGAAGCGGTTTTGTCTGGATCGGTGTGCAAACCAAATTCATCAAGCACGTAGCCTAAAATTTTAATTGATTTTCTAAGAAATCTACATTTCTCCCAATTTGGAGTTAAATTGGCTTCTTTGAGTAAACGAAATAATTCAATTAACACCTTAATGTGTAATTTGAAAGTTGGGGTTGCAACAAAACAATCATCAATATAAATCCTTATGTACTTTCTAATCCAAGATTTCGCAACTACAAAATCAATTGCTCGCATGAAACCTGGACCTGAATTTTTAGCTCCAAAAGGAATTACTTTGAAACAAAACTGACCTCTTTCAGGTATGAAAAATGCTGTTTTTAATCTACTCTCAGAATCTAATGGAATTTGCCAATATGATTTTTTCAAATCAATTGAACTCAAAAATTTTACATCACCTAATCCATCCAAAATGCTTGTCAAAATTGGGACTGCATACGCGTCGCTCACTGTTACTTTATTTACTTCACGCATGTCCACAACAAATCGCGGCTCTTTACCTTTACTTTCGCCATTAACGAGAAATACTGGACTCGACCAAGGACTTATGCACGGTTCAATTACATCTAACTCTAACATTTTGTCAAGCTCTGCGTGCATTATTTTTAATTGAGCAGGTTGAATATAAAACTGTTTGGTTTTCACTGGTTTTGCATCGCCAGTATCAATTTTATGCTCCATTACATTTGTGCGACCTAAGCCTTTGGGAAAATTGCTCTTAACCTCGGCGATCGTTTTCGCGAGAATTTCTTTCTCCTCCGCGCTAAGTTTGTCACCATCCGCCGTCAGAGAATAAATTTTCGGAATCTCATGCGCCACATCAGAGGAAAAGAACCATTCACCCCGTGAAACATCGGGAACAAATCCGGTTTTTAACCAAAAATTTAATCCAAGAATTAAACTCTGCTCTACCGCGGGCACTACTAAACAATTTACTACAAAAGTTTGTCCTTCAATACAAATTGGCAAATCAATTTCTCCAATTACTGGTTTTTTGGAATTATCTGCTAATTCAACATTGGCAATATTCGATTTTTGCAATTTTAATCTCAATTTGTCAATTAAACGCTTGCCTGGACCACCTAAAACACAAGCAGATGCACCTGAATCCAAAAGTGCAACAGAAGAAATATCAAATATTTTTACTTCAAGAAAAATCCGATCGTCATCTGAGATCGCTTTTTGATTTTCTAAAGACTCTGATTTTTCTCTTGCGCTTTTTGATTTTGTATTTTCGTGCTTATATTTGAGCAAAATGCCACCAAGTTTGCGTCTAATTACATCGGTCCTAATCTTATTCACGTGTCGTTTCCAATCGCTGCCTGAACGTGAACATTTTTGTCTCGCCGTGTTAATCAAATGAACGCGAGCAAAGCAATGAGATTTTCGTCCTCTGCGACGGCAACTCTCATTTTTGCAATCTACATTTGAAACGCCTTGCGTGCCGCAGCCGATGCAAAACGTATTGCATACTCGCACAGTGCATTGCCGATAATGATGTCCGACACGACGGCAATTCCAACAAGTACGCGCTAAAATAGCTGGGTCAATTTTCGCACTTCCGCAATTCTCGCATTGATCAGGGGAATGATGAGAATTTTTGGCGTCTGGAAAATCGCTAACGACAGTGTGTGCATCCAAGTGCGGATCACAAATAAGCGTCGGCGGAGGGCCGTGCGGCTCATTTGGCTCACGCGCTGGTGCGCTCCTCTCGCTACCATTTTCATGCAAATCCAAAATTTCTGACTGATTATCATTTTTATAAACTAGACCTGGCTCAACGGGATCGTCTGGAGGGACGGGATCGCGATAGCTATGAATCAAATCAAATATGCTCTCTAATTTTAGCGACTCGTTAATCAGCGACTCGATTGAATCGATACTCGACCACGGTAAATTTGACAGCCAAATTGGGTGCAAACGAGCTCTGAGAAACAGAAATTTGTCTCGCTCACTGGGCTGCACATCGAGCAAACTGAACATAAATTGCATGTTGGCAATATAAATATTCACTCGCTCTTTGGGACCCTGAGAACGTGATCGCAACTGCTCCCACAATTTGCTCTCATAATTTGCCGGGCGGAAATTTAGTTTCAGATCTGGGACTAACTCGGACCATTTCGACCATTTATGTCTGTTTGCCAAGAACCATGTTCTAATTGGGCCATCAAAAAGGTTAACTGCTGAGTTCCAAAAATCAATTTCACTCAGGTTACTTGAATCAAAATTTAACTCTACTTCTCGCAAGAAAAGAGAAAGTGAAAGTTTTTGTTCATCGCCGTCATACTTCAAATTCCACTCCGAAACGGGAATTGTCTTAGCCATGACGCGTGAATTGACACAAATCGGGGGTAATCTACTTGGTATCGCGGTGCCAGACGCAACATCAAATTGCATGGGCACCAAAAACATGTCATGAGAATTTATGTTCAAATCCATCTTTAAATCTCTGACTCTAAAATCGTGTTTACTCGGAAACAAACAACAAATGTGTCTTACTCTACAAAAGAATTTTTACACACGATCAAAATGTAAACTATTTACGAGAGGCCAACCTTGTTTTTCTGACAGATGTCAAGAATTTCTGACAAAAATTACTCTGCAAAATTGCTCACGCGGAATGCCAAAAATTACGCTCGCGAATTCCGACTCAAAAATGCACTACTAAAATTTGGTAAATTTCCCTGGAATTCTAAACTTTCGGAGACAAAGCACAGAATAGAATATTCTAGATCTCGCTGGATCACAAATTTTACTTTAATTTGTCAAATTAAATTGGGATTAAGTGAGTTGGGCGCCATATAACAACGACTTGTTAGACTCTATGTCAGGGTTAGATCAAATCCTATTAATCGCAGGTTCGGCTTAATTTCCTCAACTTAATTAACTCAGACAACTTCAAAAACTAATTTCAGATCTTTCCAAGATGAAAAACAAATCAAAATCGGCAGTTTGAAATGAATTAAGGAAAAGATTTTATTTGATAAAAATTCAATTCAAAATTATTTAATTAGAGAATAATGGAAAATTGGTAAATTAATTCAAATCATGAATATTATAAATTTGCATTGTTTGTGTAGGTAGGAATTAGGATGGGTAGGAAAATAATTGATTTACATATTATTTGAAAATAATGGCTGAATGCACTCGGAGAAAATCACTCGAATATTACAAGTTCGATTTCTTGCACTCGATTCGGGGTTTTGTACTTGCTTTAAATGATGTGAAGAGACGAGCAGAAATCTTGCAGAGAGCTGAACTGCGCTGGCTTGCAGTCAGGCTGGGGTTGCACAGGGTGCAGCGGAATGACCTCGGGAGTCAGGGTGACGGACTCCGATGAGCAGCGAGAAGTCACGCAATGGACGACGTGCACTTCGCTCCCAATTACGCCGGGACGGCTCTGCGTTGCCGGACCAGTTGATGGTGATCGAACGGCCCCGCAGGGCGCGTTAGAAACTCCAACAATTCATTTGGAACCTCCAATTGACGAGAGGATTTCGGTCGCTCGCTCCTCGAGCGGCGCCGACTTTTGAGACTTGACGTCTGCAAGGCGACTGACACGAAAACCGCACGAGGCCAATGGCCTTTGCTCTTGGCACCTATGCTGCTGTTATCAGCTGGGTGTATTGCTGATTGAGAGGTGGGAGGTGTGTGTGTCGTGCTGCTCTGGAAGTGAAGCTGGTTGCATAAATGCAGGCGCTCACCGGCACACACACTCCGCTTTTCTTTCTTCTCTTTCTCTGCTTGCTGCTCTCGCAGTTACACACGGCACTCGAGTGAAATGATGATAAAGTCACACGCAAAATAAAAGGAAGGCAGGGTGTTTTAGGGATGGATATATTTGTGTATTTCATAATTTTAATTAAATATCCCAATATTCCTTATAGTATTATTATTATACTTATACCTTCTAATAACACAGCTCACATAAAAATTAAACCTCCAATATATTTGGGCACTTGAACATTGAGGTTGAGCTTTTTAATGAAATCCTGGTGTATGTCCTCGACAAAGAAACCAGGCCTATTAAGTTCCTTTTTGGGTATTTAAGCCGACTGGACCAGTCTTAGAAGCATCTCATCTCAAGTGAGGTGACCGAAAGAAAGTAAAAACTGCTGTCCTCGTTTTGAAAAAATTTTACCGCTACCCATTTTGCATTTTAGTCCATGACATAATGAGAAATGAGAAACATTTTACCGCTACAACAAAAAAGCGCCAAAAGGCAAAGCAAAATAAGCCATCTGCCGAGCATGTTGAAAACTGGAAGCTCCAACTCGAGCGGCTGCTCCCTCTGGCCTCGAGCGGCGAACCCGCGGTGCTCCTCCTCCTGATGCTAGGCAACCGCGGTGTGACTGTTGAGGCATGTGGTAGTCCACAAGCAGTACGTCTCTCACTGAGTCCAAGGCTCAGTCTGTCCGGTGCCTTTTTTATTACTCAGTGACAGCTCAAAACAAGAAGTGACACTGACAGCATTCGTGCTTCCCAGTTTTCTTTCTTTTTAATTCACACTCGGGATAAATTTTGAACTCAATTCTTTTTTAACTTCCAATACATTTAAATTTTTTGTCTTGGCATGTGTTTGAAACACAGCAGCCGGGATTAAATACTTTTTGGCGGCGCTTTGGAAGTGTGTTTTTTGAGTGGCGTCAAGCAGACAGTGTTTCGTGTTTTTGTGCTCATCAGGAGAGGGTAGAATCGCGCTAAGAAGCCGCCGACTTCCGCTCTGCAACTGCAGCGGCCCTCCTCGCAATCGGAGCTCCTCAGAGCATGACGATTTTGCTCTAAGGCGGCCACTTTTCACATGCGATGGGCAACCAACACAGCCACAAGCACGGTATTTTTTTTTGTACTTTCACGACTGGCCACCCCGAGGCAGTGACTTTGCATTTCTTCATTTTGGCCTGAAATCGAGACTTTGGTCTTTCGCTGCTGCGGTAGAGAGAGTGCATCGCTCTGCATCATTAGTCACACCCTTGAATTTTAGGCGCTCAACAATAGAAACCTTTATGTTGTGAATGAGCTGCCGCGAGGATTAATTTCATCCCGAGATTGGATGCTGCCGATGCTGGGCTTTTTTGATAAAGTTGTTTCTAACTTTCGGTTGAGCTTTTGTGTAAAGTAAAGTTCGTGGGTTTTTAGATTTTTTTTTCTATTCAATCAAAATTCTTTCTTATGTAATGTTGTTGTTATGAAAAGGCTTCTAATTCTTGTATTTTATACGCTTTGCTGCCCAAAAATCTAGGCTAAAGTATGTGAGAAAACAGAGCCATAAACATTGTATAATCCATTGTTAGTCTCTGTTTTGGCATAAATTTTCATTTCCTCACTTGCGTTCGCGTTTTCTCTCTCTCCTTGAGAAGCCTTTTGACGACTCTGTTTTAAATCGTATACACTCTTCTTATGGTAATGAAGGATGCATTACTTGCAAAATACAAAACACAAGCTCATGAATATTCACCCCAGCACCAAACAGAACAAAAAAAAAAGCACCAGCAACACCCAAGGGCAGCGATGATCAAAGAACCGAGTAAAAGCCAAATTCGACCGAAACCAGCGGTCTGCCCTATTTTTATGCACCAAAGAGTAGTAAAACACGGTCCCACACTATTTTTTTTTCTTTCGGCCACCCGGCCATAAATAAATTTACAGTCGCGGCGACAGTGCATTATTTGGTATTCACTCGCCGTGACCCCTGCAATGATTAATTTTATTCACACTCACTTGCCCCCCTAATTGCTTCCTGCCCGCGCCATAATTGAAGAAATGCAAATCACCGCTATATTCCGCCGAGATTGGCCCCTTCGAACAATTAGAGAGAAAACCGTTGTTTGTCCGCACAGGTCTGTCGCACAGTCCGAGTGGTCGAGTGCCCGTGGACGCAGTGCGGACGCTGGGGCCGTACGGGCCGCAACTGGACAGCTGGACTTCAACAAGAAAGTCGCACACGGCACCTTCCAGAGGTGCTCCAGGTCGCTCGTCCTTCAAGGCGACCGAGATCAGGGCCTCTTTTCGGGGCAAGAGCGAGTCTTCGACCCCTGTAGAGGAGCCCACATGCAAAATCGTTCCGTCGCCGAGCGGCAATTTGGCCCTGCTGGCCAAGAAGGAGCTCAAGTCGAAGATCGTTGCGTCTGCCAGCGACCACGCCATCACCGTCAATCGAAGCAATGGCCTCAAGCCTGACGTGAATATCCAGCAGATCTTTGGCACCAGCAAGCAGAAAATTAACAAGTTGCCCGAAGTGAAAATCTGCTCGCCGGAAAAGGAGCGGATAAATGACGGGAAGCCGCTGAAAATCGAGGAGGTCGCGGGGCTGCCGCCGTTTGCGAGTAATTTTGGTAAATATTCCACAGCGAGGCGAGCAGTTTTTATTGATTTTTTTTAGATAGATATGAATGAGTGCTTCCACCTCGCGAAAATGTTTGGCGAGGACGCTTGAATTCCCCCTTTTCGCGTGTCGTTTCCAATCGGCATCTCGGCACGAATACAATATATTTTTTTATACTTATTTTATTGGATGCCTTTTCTATCTTTCTGACTGCCAGCACGAAACATTTATTGATTATCAATCAGCTACACGACGATCGTGGCTCAGCGCCAGAGTTGCAGGCAATAATATGAGATAATCTAACAAAAAGGAAAAGATCCTTTGAACCTGCGATGGTAAGCAAAAATATAAAAAAAAGGACAAAAAATGTTCTTGAAACGCCACGGCGCGACATTTGGTAATACGCTTTACTTTAGTGACTTGTACTTACGTCGTCTCCTTTCGTGGAAGGCTGGTTTGGCCATTTGAGGGGACACGGCAGACGATCGTAATCGTCCGATTTGTCACTTTGCATACTGGCACTTCGCACCTTATGTGGCTTAACTCGAAACGACAGAGACATTTGAGGGTCAAACTGTCGTGCATAATTTCATTTTAGAAGAACTTGTCAGTTGTATTTAAATTAAATAAACGTTTTACATCATGCAATTAGTGACAGTTGTAGTGGATGCGAAAGGCATATAATTGTAAACCGCAATAATTTCTCTCACACGCTAGTGGGTCAAACAAGAATACGTTAATATGAAACAACAACGAACTGTTATCGAAACTGGACTAAAATGCACCTCTGAGCTCTGTTAATTAGGCGATATGCAAACAGAGTGAGCGCTCGTAAAAGTTTACTGCCCTTTTTCTTCGCTACCGAGAAAATTATGGTGAACATTTCAACATTTCCTTTCCTATTTCTCGTCACGAAACAGCCGAATGTTAATGTTGACTGGCTCATTTGTTCCCCAGACTGAATAATTTATCGGCATCTTTGTCGATTCGCTTTTATTGTCTCTAACGAAGAGGAAGCGCGGCTCCAAATGCGTGCGGTGCAAACGCGCGCGTCCAAATTTTGAAATTGTGCCGACATGGTGCGTACCTTTTCAGAGCAGGCGCGGCTCATCCTTCATGCACTGTACTCCATTCACAGGAACAAAAAGACGTGTTTACTCTGCACAGATTAATATTTACCCGCCCTCATTTGTACAAACACAAAGCAGCGGTGACAGCAGCACCCCTATCAGTATTTATATAGGCTTTAATAGCAGTTCAAGGCCCTGTGTGCATCATTCAAATAAGGTCACGTGCACTCGCAGTGCTCGGGGTCACATTTCCAACGCGTATATATGTTAATGCGCGCGCGACTGCTGATTTATTTATCATCGCGTGCATCCATAAGGCCCGATACATTCCTGAGTAACGAGCTCGACAGACGGCCAATATAAGTAACTTTATTATCTGCTCAGTCACTTTTTTCACTTTAATGCTCTTTGACACTAGAACATGTTTTTACTCTCGGTGAGTGATTCAGAAAACAATGCTCGCCATTCATTCGGTTACTTTTGCGCTGCCTTTGAACTGTTCCAAAAATAACGCCCGTTTGGCAAAATGTTTTCAGTAAATTTAAATATTTAGTTGAATTATAGGTTTCAGATTTTCAATCATGAGTTTTTTAATCAATGAAAGTACCAAGAATAGCTCATGAATCCGAGACGGCGTCGCAGTCTTGCGTGTTTCTGCACGAAAAGCTCCACTTGTGCATAATGGGGCTCATTAATAATTAAAAAAGGGCAGGCTAAATACACACACCTTTTGTCTAAGTTAGAAAAGAGGACCGCGCCCAGACAACATTGTGCGGCAGTGAGAGGGCAAGCCAAACACTTGCTAAAGATAAAAGCCGTAAATAATGTTGCCCTCCGCGACATTTTTTTTTTATAAATTTTAATTTTATACTTTCTGAAGCAACCTCGGCAATTCTTATTTAAATGGCGTGCAAATTAATCGCAGTCGTCCAGAGTAATAATGTTCTCGGAACAAATTCAAAAGGCAATTATCCACCAACCTGCGTGCATTCAAAATGAGCTTGGAGGATTTTCGCTCTTGGCTCCGACTTGAGCACAAGATGAGGCGTTTCCCACACCGGCAGCTGCGAGAAGCTGCACTCGAGCTGTGACTAAATATGGTCCTTTTGGTTTACGTCCCATTATAATTCAAATTATGAGAGGTGCAAGCAAGAGCTGCTGCCGGCGCCGGACGTAAAATATTCAAGGCCTCTTTTATTTTCCTCCGTTTGAATTACTTGGTTGGGCAAATGCTGCACTGCAGTTGTGCATAGTTGGCAGGCGGGGTCGTTCCATTCATTCATTATTAATTAGTTCCAATTCTCCTTCCTTCAGCTCGTTGCACCTGCACTGCGCGAAAGGTAGCAACACAAATAAATAAAAAGAAATCACGCAGTTTGCTACAAGGTGATCATTGAAAAATATGGTATAATGCACGCCGCCGTAAAAAGAGACGTTTGCTCTGACGTTTTATATTGATCCAAATTCCAAGAGTAAAAACGTGACAGAAATAACATTTTGCGTGTTCAAACATTTCAATTCCTGCCGCGTTCTCTTGGGTGAGTATTGCTAATGAGGCTAATTGGCGGTGCGCACTCCTTGGTTTTGTTGAAACTTTCGAAAGAGAAAAAAAATCACTGCTCATTTTTAGATTGAAGTACCTAATTAGTGCATGATATTAGCAGCTTACAAACTTGACTTCCTTATTGATTTTGATCAAAGTTAAGAAAACATTAAGTTTAAATCTGTAAATAACATTCATTAACAAGAGGATAAAAAGTAAAATGGAATTATTAAAATGTTTAAATCCTTTATTTAAAATATTATTTTTTATTTTATTTATTTCATCATTTGGTTGCAATTAAATGATTCATTTTAATATTTTTAAGCCTTATTTACTTGCTTTCAATCCGAATAGGAATTTTCTTGGCTCTTGGAACATTCAGCTCTGTTCAGAACAAATAACAATAAAAACCAACCAAGCAAATACATGTACGTGTGCGGAAGATAATTCACAGCAAAACGTGCCATCATGCCTTGTGTACCAACATAGCAACAATCAAAAATTTAAATGCCTCGCTAACACTTTGTCTTTCCGCGTGTTTCTACACCATGCCCTTTGCCCACTGTTGTGATTGCGCCAAAAATAGCCCAATGAACAATCGCAAACAAAGAATAATATTTGTTTCACTCCTTTCACACGTAGCAGAGAGTGAGATACACATGCAATAGCTTGTGTTATTACTGTAAATCGTTTCGTTTTTTTATAGCTTTTGGCACCGGTCTTAACGGAATAAATATTCAAATCGAGCGTGTGACGCAAAAGTCGTCCGGTTTGCGGCACAGAAACAATAAACGTGAATGATGACGATACCTCTTCCGATCCATTTGGAAACGTCTTCTGCAGAAGTGTTAGTTTCGGTTTTACTCTCGATCGGGAGACCATTCGTCATAAACGATTTTTATTCCTCCGAAAAGTGCTTTTGTCAACCCAGCGTCAGCCGCAGCCGCCAGAATTATTAATGAGAATTTACTGGAGGGACGCGCTTTCTATTTTTAAAAAAGATTCCTCTTCTTCACACAATGTGTCCTCAGCATCTTCAACGCACTATAAATTTCTGGAGCCGGGCGTGTTGATATATAAATAAACGCATACGCTCTTAAAAAGTGAGTTCAAATTTATGATTGCGCGCAGATTTATTATTGCAGCCGTCTAGCTCTTTCCACAGCATAATTTTCCATACAATAGGCCCGCAGAATTTCATGCTTGCTTGCAGATTTTTTTCGCGTCTGTTCTTATGTGCGAGAGAAGAGGGAAAGGCGCTCTCTCCGAATTATAAAGGGAGCGGAGAAACAAATGGGCCACTTCAAACGCGATACACTGCGCTGGGGGAACTTGGAGTCAGAAAAAGGAAAGGGTCGGAAAGCTGCGGTCCTTATGGGGTTGCGATGCACGCAGGATGTGACGCGCAATCACGTTCAGAGTACGTGAGCAGATGGTCCGATTAGCCTTAGAACAAAACACTCGAATTGTTTTTTATGTCTTCTTCGCCATCGCATGGGAAATCCTCATTAATGCAGCGCGGGAGGCGTCTTTGTTTATTAAATCGGCGCCGCTGCTTTTGTCGCTTTCTGTCAATCGGGCGAGGCGGGAAAAGTTTCGGACAGACATGCTCAAGTGGCCAGCGAGATCCCACTTTGTTATCTACACAAACGAAACTTCTTCACACTTGCCTGGTAGTATACGCGGGCTTAATTGCTGGCGTGCACGATTTCCATCAAATCTGTGTGTGTGAAGTGCGTGGGAAACGTAATTACCCCTACTAGGCAATTATGATTACTATTCGCCTTATCGTTTAATTTCATTTCGCGCAGTACAAAACTTTGCGTTGTTCTTTTTTATTTATTAACAATACTTTCTTTTTGTTATGTTTTCCAAACTTGCGTCAATTTGCAGCCGCATTTTATTGCCGAGTAATTAATTTTCACGGCGCACTGGCTTTTATTTAATTAAAGCGTTATCGCGTTGGACGAATCAACTGCGAACAGTTAAAGCAGCGTTGGCGAGTTGCTGCCGTGCTGCAGCTAGTGCAGGCTTTTGTTAGCATTCCTCTGGTCCGCAACCGAATCAATATTATGGAGCTCTCAACGGCGATCAAGATGAAAATCCATCTAAAGTTGCCTCGAAACTTGTAGTTGAAATTTTTTCATAAGTGTTCTAAGTATGAGGCAATAGAAATTTTTATTCAAGGAAACATACTTTTATGTATAAAAGAAGTGTTAAATTTTAGAGCTAATTAAGAGATTAAAAAAAAACGTATCAATTTATTTAATAATAAGAATTTGTAAAAGAAATCCTTACGACAAAAAAAAATTACAATTCCCTATAATATGAATAATTTATTTTCTCTAGAAATTGAACAAATATTAAATTTTACTCATTAAAATAAATGTAATTAGAGCAATGAAGTTTATTAAGTGCCGAAACCAAGTTTTTTTTTTTATTATTGTGCAACCACTCTTTTCTTCAATAATTATTAAAAAAAAATCTAAATCCTTATTAGCATATATACATACACTCTTGAATTATTATGGCTGGTTTATGTCTTTAAAACCACTCAAAGCTCAAGAGTCAGCTTGCACAAAATATTTTGCGTGCTCAGCTGCATTAATAATTTAGAGACCAACAACCGTAAAAGGATAAAAAGACGCCATAATCCGTAATGGATACTTGATTCTCCAGGCATAATCTCTTGGTGCAACATAAAAGCGAGGGACGGCTTAAATGTCAAAAAGAAATATTTAAAAAAAAAAACATTCCTGAGAAAGATAAATCGCGATTATTATATCATTGTGATGTGATGCACTGCTTAACACTATTGACTTTCAAAGGGGAGTTTTTTTGAATCGCAAATATATACTAAAATCACACGCTTTTGTACCTTTGCACGCGGCAATCCACTTATACATTATTATACTGAGCACAATAAGTGCGAAACCCCAGTCGAGCAAGGTTAAAATTACACTTGGTGCATAGATCGAGTGACGGGTTTTGTGTAATAACGTCGACGCGCCAAGTGTCGCATTTTAATGTTTTCCCGGGCGGATCGTCTTTCTTTCTTACGCGGAAACAAGTCAATTAAAAGTGTCTCGCATGTGAGCATCCGCGCTGCGTGTTGAAGCGTAACCGTTGGAGGGAAAAAAGATCGCAATCGTAGTCACGTGGTGCTATTTTCATTGTTGAAAACGAGAATAAGACCGAATGACGATTAGTTCGATTGTTGGAGACACAAAAGCAGCAGAATTTCAAATTCTGGAGATGAACTAAGCGAATTCGCCTGACTTTTGTCCTCTTTCAAAATGCTAGGCAGGTTTAAACGCAGAAGATTAATGGGTGAGCAGAGAGTTTCCTTTTTTTCTCTCCATTTGTGTTAATCGTCTGCCATTCTTATTTTTTAAGAATAGATGAACTTCTGCAATCCATCATTTGTTGTGGGTAAATGCGACATTTTTCTGGGTTGAGCATAAAAATCTGACTTTTTCAGAGTCGACTTTGACCTAAGAAGTTTAATTTTCAATCTTCAAAAAATTCAAATTTGTAGATTAAATTTCATCAAGTCATCTCCCCAGCTTGACATTTCGTAATGTCAAGATATCAAATTTCTTTGGCTCAACCCTAAGGTGCCCTAAGGTGTAAAACTCCCCTAAACAAGTCTCACTTTGGAGCCAGCGCTGAAATCGTGCCCGCCGTAGTTTAATCGCATCATTTTCTAATTATGCAAAATCGAATCACACACATGGCGACTTTCATCCGTCGGCACGAGACAGGCACTAACTGCCTTTGGCGTCTCCCTTCGCTTCTCTCGAGAGGGAAATATGATTGAGGTGCTCGCCCGAGTGAGCAAAACCTCTGCACTGCCGGCTCTCCCTTAAAAAGTGCTTAAATACTTGATGTCCTCGCCTCGATTTGCAATTCCTAATTGCCGGGGGCGCAATTGAAGCAGCCGCGCTCATTGCGCCTGTCTGCTCGCAACTCGCCGACTTTATCGATCGACGCAAAATGTGGCCCTTCACCTGACCTATCTCACAGCACGCCCTTTTGGAGCCGAAAGGGCCCTCTGGCCCCCTCAAATGCAGTGCCAACCGACGCAGGAGGCCCCCTTTGGTAAATATTCGCTCGGCCGACGCGTTTTATCACGTAATTAGGCTGCCCTTGTATTTATTCTCCAAACAGAGCCCTATCTCGCTGCCTAGGTATTTATTATGCCCAACTTGTGGCAGACGCTCTATGTGCTCATTCATTGCAGTTCAGCCTTTCAAAGAGCAATACTTGGCGCCGCGGGGCCCCAATTTCGGTTATTTGGACTGTCGCTAGGGGCGAACTTTGATTAGAGTGAAGGGGTTAAGTGCACTTTCGCGTCTGGTCGTTCACCTTTAAGAGTTCTCTGCGTCTCGCAAATTGTGAGTAAATATTTGATCATCTGCGTCAGCTCCGAAGCAATGATAAATAATTTGAGAGCTCGTGTGGCTTCAAAAGTAATTTAATTTAAGATTAAAGTGTTATTGCAAGGGAGTGAAAATTGTTTGATGCAAAATCTCCAGCTTATTAAAAATTAATTGCAGAGACACCTTTATAATGAACCTCCAAGCCAGACGCTTGTTTTGAAAAACTCGACAAAAGTCTGCATTTTTTTAGGAGTTGCGGAGATCGCTTTGTATTCATCAGTTGCCGCCACCGTCTCTCTTTTTTAAATTGCAAACCGCACGAATTTCTGTGAATAGTCATTCCATTTCACGGTGGAGCTAGTCGGTGGCATGTTATAATAATTCATTCGCTGTTTGCGCCCGTGATGACTCACGTAGCCGTCATGACGTCCTTGCTTTGCTCCCGTTCCATTTTTTTTATGCCAAAAAACTGGCGTGAATTTTCCGCAACTGCATTATCGATGTGTCATTTCAATCAAAATATGTCAGACAGATTTTCCGCAACATTATCAAGCTTTTGTGCGGTTCTCTGAAACTGGACAGGAAAATTTAGCAGATAATAAATTTCATCAGAATAAAATTTTCCCCGAGTTAAGAAACTCATTGAAACTGATATGGTAAAATATTTCCACCTTTCCAGAACCAATTTTCCACAACAAAACAGTCGATACTTCCGCTGATTCACGAATTCCGATCGAATGACGCAAAATTTCCCACTCTAACGTGCACCTGTCGCTCTTTTTTGCAGAGGGCGCCGCCCCGTCGGTGACCACTGAAGTACCCAGTCCTCTAGAAGAAGCTTCCACCCCGAGCAGCAGCGGCAGTACCGAGCCAGCCAGCTCCGAAAAACCCTCAACCAGCTCGTCCCCGACCAGTTCGCACAAGCCGAGCGGCGACGACGAAACCTTGGCCGCCTCATTGTCCGACGTTGCCCAGCCTCTGTCGTCGTCCACTTCCAGCCCTGAGAAACAGCCCCCGCCACCTTCGCCAAGCACTTATCCTTTGGCTTTCACGATCGACTTCAACGACGGAAAAAAGCTGGACATCGGCGACAGCATCAGCAAGTTCGCACCGCGGCACATCAGGAACTTGTCTCTTTCTAGACAAGAAGAAGCAAAGGTTAGTAATTATTTTGATTGAAAAATAAATATTTTTACTTTTTATTACATTTTCAGTCTCTGAAGCAGGAAAAGGAAGGAAAAAGCGAAATGGAGGTCAAGAAACCTTCACCCCCAGCTTTGTCCCCAACGGTCCAGCCTGCCGCAGTCCCCATGCTCAGAAGGGCGGGCTACCACTCTGAGGGATACTTCTCCAGTGATCAGGATGAAGATCTCAGTATCAAGAGCGATCTCACAGCCCTGAAAAAGAACCAAGAGAAAAGTGAGTCTTCTTCATTCAATTGTGTCACCGAGTGATTCACGCTAGTAATTATTGTTGCTGGAAGTTTGCACCAATGATTTTTCACAGAAATTTTATTTGTTATGTCATTTTGTCTACTCAGACTAAAATATAAGACATTACTCTCCAGTTTTATCTTCCATCTGAATCATTTGTTGAATGTAATTGACTATTTTGTTTTAGTATTGAAGCCCTCGACCTTGACCCAGGACAAAAAATCGAAACCTGTTAGCTCTCTTGCTATTGAGAGCAACTCACCAAACAGCAGGAGGCCTCTTGCTGGTGAAAGAAGAACTATTTCCCTGGAGGAAAGCGCCTCACAACATTTTGCAAAGATTCTGGCCGAAAAGGCCAGCATTCCAACCAAGAGTCCTGAAAAGGAGGTCATTGAAACCCTTTCGGACAATGGTAGTGAAACTGGAACATACACGATTGACAAGGAGAGTCCGTCCCCTGACGAGGAAAAAGCCAGGAGTGATATTGATGCAGTATTTGGAGTTGGAGAGGATGAGGCTAGGGGTGGATACGACAACAGGACATTCACTCGGAATAAGGAAATGAAAAATGGCCACGAGGAACACACAGTTCTGGTAAATTAAGCCATTCTCTTATATTGATCACTTGCTTAATTGAGGAAATGTTTCCAGTCTTCAAGTTACCGTGCTGGTCCTAATTGGATTAAAGAATGGGCTGCACAAGTTGCTGAACAGCACAACACCCAGCCCCTTTCTCCGCCAAACGAGCCAGTATTACCGTCAATAAAGAGCAAAGGACGAGGTAGTATGACATATTTATTTAATACAACCTTTGCTGATTAGACGTTTCAGCAACGTCCCCACTGAGAGGCACAAAACCTTCTCCCAGAGCTAGTCCAGCGCCTCCCAGTCGAAATTGGCCCCCTCCAACTGAGCCGTCCGCATCTGCAAAGGCACGATATAAGTTACCAAGTCTTTCTTCGCCAGTGGCCAGTGATTTCTCTGATCCTTCCGAAAGTCCAGTCCACAAAAGAAATGTGGTCAGTCAACGTGTATTTAAAATATAAGGCACGTTTTTAATAAAATTTGCAGGAGCGGCCAGTGGATAATGAGACCGAGTCTTACCTGCGCACCACCGAGTCTGTTATGTCAGCCATGCAGGCCAGGATGACCTCCCAGACTCTTGATAATGCTGATTCAGAGGAAGAGGCTGGTCTTTCCTCTGGAGCAGTCACTGCTAAGTCCTTGACTGCTCAGCTTCGGGCCAAGCTGAAAGCCCTGGAGCAAAAGTCTGTCAGGTCAAAACACCATGCAGCCATAGCAGCAGCCGTGGCCAAAGCTCCTTCTCCACCACCAGTGGCACCTGCACCAACCTCGGCTGCACTGAAAAGGTAAGGTTTAAGTGTGACACTGTAATCATGTAATTTCAATCTTCTGGAATAGGGTGACTGGAACAAAGAGCAAAGATGAGAGGCAGTCCGATAGCAGTAGTGACGCTGGGGACCACAAACCAAGGTCGAGAGAGCGTTCCGACTCTGTGGGACCTCATACAAGGTACAACAGGGCGTTCAGGTATGGCAAAGGTTGATAGCATGTTCGGTAGACGCCAGCATGCAGCGATGCCTTGTATGCCTGCTTGAGTTGGTAATATTTATTTGTACTGCTCAAAGATATAAATATATTTGTGCAGTGTTATTTTGTATTTGCTGAGTTTATTATTTTGTGTATTAAAATTATTGCCCCGATTTATAAGTTTAAGCTATTTGCTAGTTGTGTTTGAATATTTTGGCATGTAAATAAATAGTTTATTTATAAGCCGTAAATATTATTTTTTGGTGACACATGTTTCTCACTAGTTTATTTTCTAGCTTACGGAGAGCCAGATTAGAGGCTGATGAGGCCAAGACTAAGGCCCTGCAGCAACCACCAAAACCAGCACTCGTTAAACCCTCACCCCCAGCTGCAGTATCCAAACTGAAAAAGGAACCTCCCAAGACTGTCAGCAAACCTCCACTCAGCAGCAGTAACTTCCAAAGGACAGATGGTGGCCGGTTCAGTCTTCGTGCAGGCAAAGCGAACACTCAGGCATGACACCTTTTAACCCGAACTTATTCAAAGCTAATGTAATATTTATTTAGATTCCATCTTCGTCTGCACCCAAAGGCAAACCACCTGCAAATGCTGCGAAGAAAGAGCCAGCCAAGAAAACAAATTCGTCCGGAGGCAACAGGAGCAACTCAAACTTGTGCTCCAAGGAGCTTGAATTCCAGAATTGGAAGAGAAGGAAAAATTACGACCCCATGAAAGCAGCTGCTGAGGGCAAAAAGAAAGCTGCCGCAGCAGCAAAACCAGTCAACCCCAATCAAGGTGGAGACATCATGACGCAGTCGGCGATTGTGATGACGCATTCTTCACCAAATGCAAGGTATTGTTAGCAGAAAGTAATATTTAAAATTTGGATTTAATGATTTAAATCATAAAGCCCATTGAATTCTATCCTGAGATCCGCTTCATTCCACGGAACGGGTGCCATGGCCTCCATGAACTCGTCGCATGGCTCGAACGCCACGTCTGAAGACGAAGCCACCCTCTCTGCCGACGAGGAACTGGCAGAAAAGAGCAACAGCTCAGTATCACCCAGACACTTAAGGCAATTTCCTTCGTCTCCCTTGAGAGCTGTTTCGCAGCCTCCTGACCATTTGAGCCCTAGAAAGGTATGTTTCATTTGTTTAAGGCCCTGAGGTAGTTTGCTGAACTAAAATATTTGTAGAAGTCCCTCGATGAGACGCTGGAAGGAGGCAGTTCAAGAGGCTTTGTTCGTAACACAACACCCACCTCCTCAGTCAGAAGCAGAGGGAAGTTCGAGGTGAGATGAACAATTTGAATGTAATATAAATACATGTTTTTCAAATTGGGAATTTGTAGGCATTGGATAACCTTGTCATTGCTGCAATTCACGGTTTCTCCAACAAAATAAAGGGAAGCTCTCACAATGTATTAGGAAAGCTGAGGTTTGTTTTGGATTAAATCCTTATGTTCGTTTAAAACATGAAAATTTTGCAGAGTTCTGTTTCAAGAGGACCAAGAAAAAGTGCTTATGCTTGAAGACGCTCTGAATCTTCTAGAGGAATCGGAGCCGGCAACAACTTCTCCTAACAAAAGTCCTTCCAAAGAGTTGTCTGGCACCTTAAGAAACCTCAAAAAGCTGGAACATGTGTTCAATGGTACTGCTTCTAATGGTTTGATTAATATCCAGTGGATTTTTATATATTGCATTTTGCAGTTTTGGATGAAGTCTTATTTGGAGATGAAGATTTGGAGCTGCGGGACGACGACGACCTGAGTGAGTTGGAGGAGGCCTAGTGATTGGCAATGCAAGCGTGATATTGACTGATTTATTGTGATTCAACAAGTGACGTGCTGGTAGGCATTTCAATTGTGATTATTTTGTCTTTTGTATTCTCCCCTAACACCTACCCAGTTGGTTGTCTTTTTAATATGTTAGAAAAATCTTACTATTTATGTAATAACTAGAAATGTGTTAACAATGATTTTATTACATGAAGGTAAAGAATTTATAATACTGGATAAAGTAAAAATCTATGGGAAGCCTTCCTATTTGTAAATTGGTGCTAATCCAATAGAGGTTCATTGACCTGTAAATTATCAAAATTATTAAAAAAAGGCATTTACATGATTTTTAGAGTTTTATTTACTTATCTGTTCTCTATGTATATTTGATGTTTTGAGTTCTTTGTGGCAAATGGAGCTGCATTTTTAGTATTCAGAGTAAATTTGAAGATTGAAAACAAACGGTTATAGGGTGAAGACTGCAATAACTATTTTTTGAGGCTATAATATTTTTCTTATTTCTTTTTATTAATTAAAATTTCTAAGCTTACAAATTTGTATAGGTAATATTTACAGAATAATGCCTGACCATAGATAAAAATAATTATTGGATATAGCAGGAAAACATGTTTGGTAAATTCAACAAAAAATGGACAAACTACCAAACTGCGCTTGGAAATATACACAATTACATAAGTTTTTTTTTTTTAGCAATACTCAATTATTATTGCACTATTTTTGCATGATTTCTTTAGAGAAAAGGGTTGATTACAGTAACTGAATAGCATGGCAAGATATTGTTCCATTATTAATCATGTAAAAAGCCGCAATATTTCATGTCTGTTTATCGGACTGGCAGGGTTTATTTGCAGCAGCTACAAGTTGGCTTCATCACAATTTCTGCAGACTCATCCCTCATTTAATCTGGATTTTGGCTCTTACATCCATCCACTCTACTCGCAAATTTACACAATTTTCAATCAGCATGTGAACTTTTGATTTTGTTAATATACTTATTACATTTATTTCTAAATTAATTTTTCCACATATGTACACATGTATGTACATGCACCGTAAGAGCTGATATTTTTTTTATCTTGAGACTTTTTAAACCAGTCGATGAGAAAATATTTCACATTTTAGCTCTTTTCCCGATTCTACCAACAAGCTGCTGCTGATCTCTTGTCAGTGATTTACATACTTTGTCTTTTTTCGTCAGTAGGATACATTTAAATTTGAGTTCTTCAGCATGAGATTCCACATCATAAGCTAATTAACGACTTAAAAATTTGGCTATCTTTTGAATTCTTCATTATCCAAAACGATTCTTTTATAAAACATTAAAATTGTGTCACCTCTCAATCGATCTGGAATCTCGTTGCGTAAAAAAATCGCACTCTCTCAGTTGTGAGACAGGGAACCCCTTTTATTGGGACGCTCGGAGCCCCAGAATTTTGGGCTTTTCTTATTTCCTCGAGACCATTTTCTCAAAGGCGCCACTCTCACAAATCAGTCCAGGAAGACTAATCACTAGCCAACATTATTGCGCGTATAGAAAAGGAAACAATTAATGTGGTGTTTGCTCGGAACAGTTCATGGGGCGGAGAGGAGGCGGCGGAGGCGGACCCAGCTATACTAGGGTGGTATGCGGGGTCCGGGCCGGATGTCACACGTAAACGCCGAGCGAGTTGGACGTCGAGGGCTTCTTCACCGAGATCAGCCCACCGTCGGTTGTGGCGTACTCGTACTCAGGGGGCACCACCTGGTCAGGGTCTGTCCACATATGCGGAGGGCCCAGTCCCATGTGATGGTGGTGCAATAGGTGGTGCTGGTGGTACATATTGCTCGAAGGTGGCTGAGGATAGTGCTATAAAATGAGATCACAAATTAATTTATATGAAATAGTAAAATTTAAAAAACAAAAAGCAAATTTATCAATATTATATATATTAATATTTATTTCTAATTAAATTGGCCAAAAAAAGGGAAAAAATGACTCTTTAAATGCAATTGCTCTAATTGAATTTAAATTTAGTCAGCTGTTGATAATAAATAAACTCCCCAAAACATCTTATCTTTCGTGTGTGCAACAACAAGACGAGTAACAAAATAAGTTCACAATTTTCCTTTTCAATCCCCTTGATAATATCTTATTACAAATTCAATTAGAGTAAATAAAATGACTCTTTTACTTCTTTGATTCCGTTGATCCTGGATGAGGGTGTATCAGTGGTTTCGGCCCTACACCAACGTCCGCCACCGCCGCAGTAAAAGAGAATCGCGCACGTCAGTGTGAAGAGGGAGAGGACGACCCCGGTCACCATCAGCACAGTTGCCCAAGAGGCTTCGCAGCCGACAGTCTCCTCTGGCGCTTTGTACACAGGCGTCCCCCGCAAGGGCACAGGCTCCCAGCAGGTTGCTCCGCCAGCCGTCTCGGCCCAGGTTGGCGTGTGGTTGCCATACGAGGGTGGGTTTCTGGAAGCAAGTTTCCTTTGCCATTGATTAAGCGAATTTGATTTCAGGCGAGTAGTATTTACAAAAAGTGTTAGTAATTTTTAATACATAGTGCAAGAAATATAAACTCCATTAAATTTATAAACTTATCTTTCTGACTATGCAATAGTTAGACAATCTTTTTTTTTTTTTTTTTTTGGTCAGGCCAAGACAAAGTGTCTTGTCGGCCTGTGCCCTTATTGAGCTTGCGGAAGGTAAGCTCCAATCTTTCATAAATACTTCTGATATTTTCTATTCAAAAAAAGTTTATGGTCTTGAATATTTTTTTGAAATTATATATTATAAATTAATATTAGCGTCCTACACCTACACAACACATCCAGTTTTCTAACAGAACAATTATCCTCATTAGTTGAAGTTAAGCGAAGCAAATAATAAAATAGTTTTATGAAACAGAAAATAATTTTAAGGAAAATATTTTTTAATGAAAATATTAAATTAAATAATCAATTTGAATAAAATATTTGTTAATTGAAATATAAATAGTTTATTTCATAAAATAAATAAGTATTTTAGATATTATATAGATTTAATTTACAAAATTTAACTTGGTATAAGCTGAGAGTTATAAACTTTAAAAATTGAAACTAAATAAATTAGTTTAAAACAAATTAGTTTTTAGCAAAACTTGGGCTGCTAAAATGTATCACTTACTGTGCTGAGCTCCTGGCCAGCTTCCACAGCCACAGCAGGGAGCAGTTGCACCTGAGAGGGTTGTCGGCGAGCGCGAGGAAGCGCAGCTGACGCAGCGGCAGGTCGCCGGCAGAAATCGTCTGCAGCGCGTTGCCCCTGAGGGCGACTCTGGTGAGCAAAGGGTTGGAGTGGAAGAGGCGCGGCGGCAGCCTTTTGAGTCGAGGACACAGCTCGAGACGGACCTCTTCGAGCCGCACGTTCTCCACAAGGGCGCGCGGATCAATGTGCTCCAGCTCACTCAGACGAGACACTCGCAGTCTTCTCAGCTCGAACAACGCCTGTTGGCACCCATCAATTTCACAAAAGTGCAAAATGTATGCAACCACTCAGAGCAGACGCAAATTATTTCTCGCGCCGCCTTTGTGTAATGCAAAAGCGAGACGAGAGTGACGCTCTTAAGTGGGCTAATTTTGAGGAATTGGCTTTTTTGTTTCATTTCTGAAAGGAAATTCTGCAGATAGCAAAAGAGGCTGAGTGGTTAATTAGCCTGTCCCGCCTGACTTAAAAGCAGCAGCGCGTTTGAAACTTTGCCAAATTGTGCTGGTTTCTTTTATGGTACTGGAGGGCACTAAAATTTAAGTGCGAGGGATGTGAATCTGATTTAAGATAGGCCGGCATTTATTCTCTTCAAGACATAAAAAATGAGTTTTGAATTACCTAAGGCCGTGATATCTTGTTCAAATGATCAACTTTTTTTATAAACCTTTTACTTGAAATTTTCCAAGGAAATGTAAAAATTTTTAGTCCATCCAATTTTAAAGTACATATTGCATTATTTTTTTCAGACTTTGAGGTGAAATTTACAGAGCAGATTTTATAAAATAATTTAAAAATTTTCTTTTAAATTCATGGATACAAAATGTATGCTTATCGTTTTATTTTTATCATTTTTTTCCTTTACCTGAAAGGCGAGGGGTGCAATTCTGGAAATGGGGTTGCCACTCAGGTCGAGGTCCTGCAGGGCGCCCAGTCTGGCCAGTGAGGTTGTGGGCACAAACGTGATGTTGTTGTCCGACAGGTCCAGCACCTGCAGCTTGGTCAAATTGGAGAAGCAGTTGGGCGTGAGGCTGGCAATCTGGTTGCCCTGCAGGTTCAGGGTCTGCAGCTCGCCCATCGTGGCGGGGAAGGCTTCCTCGCCAATGAAGGTCAGTCTGTTGTCTGCGAGGCCCAGTTGGCGCAGCGAGTCCAGGTGGGCCAAGCAGTTGGACGGCGGGAAGGAAAAGATGTTGCCGTCGAGAATCAGGGTGCGCAGATTTCGCAATGGGGCACAATCGCTGTCGTCATCCTGAATGAAAAGTTGATGTTTTAAAATTTTCAGCAAAAGTGATGGAAATTATAAACTATTTCTAATTAATGTCAAGTTAAAAAATTCTAAATTGTACCAAAATAAACCTGCAGTAAATAATAAAAAAAAAATTAAATAAAATATTTTTGTTTTAAGATATATTGTTTAAATAACAAACAGCTCATTTATTAACATTTTTAATGATAATTAGGCAAACTTTAATACTAAAATAAATTTTAATGTATTTAAATTATTAAAGAAGCCATTAATAAAAATATTATACTTAGTTTATATTAAGTATTATAAGCGTTTTTCTATGCACGGCTCTTGTGGTGCTCAACAGCAAACTTCCATAAAAAGACGTTATTTGTAAAAACTTTTTGCCGCGGTGCAGTCTACTTTGCTCACTCGGGGTGGTATTTCATAAAATGTGCAAGACGAGCTTTGTTGCAAAAAGTTTTCTCAGCAATGCCGCGTCGGATAGTTCAATGCACACGTGACGTGATATGAAGCTGGGAATTATTGAGCTTTGTGTGTGTGTCGAGTTGACTATCTCAACGGGAAAGAGCAGCGTGCGCTCCTCTATTACGTTTCATAAAGTTGTCGGCAAACTTGGCATAGCAGTCAAAGTGTGTACATCAGCCACTGCAGAGAGTGCAACTTTTCTTATTGAATGTAAACTATTCACACGGTGCATTATTCGAGCTGGCTGATGGAATGTTATTGCTTTCTGTTATTGCCTCGGAAATGTTAAATCATAATAAATTGCAGAAATATGGCATCTGATATTGAAATCGGATATTGCACATCTTTTTTAATAAGTTAAATAATTTTTTTTTGTTTAAATTGAAACTATTTTGAATGAAAATAATGCCAAAATGCTCAATTAAAATGAAGGACTGAGTGTTGGACGTCACAAGGGTTAACATTTAGAAAACCAAGCATTAAACATGAATTATTTGCGGACGCCACCACACACTCGGTCCTTTACCCATCTAGAGGATTTACGACGGACCTCGGCAGAAAGGGCGTCCAGCCGGTTGTGCGACAGGTCGAGTTCCCAAAGGCTCTCGAGGCCCTTCCAGACGCCACCCTCGCTGGCGCTGGTGATTTGGTTGCTGGACAGGTCGAGGGCTCGAAGGTCGGTGAGCCCAGAGAAGGCTTCGGGAGAAATCATGGTGATGGCGTTGTTGCTCACGTTCAGCTCCATCAATCGACGCTAAAATGCACATTCAAATTTTCCATAAAACATTAACTTACAGTTATTAAAATTTAAAAATTTCCTTTTTAGTATAAAATTTCTTTAATTACTGTTAATATAAAGTTGAATGAGATATCATTTTAGAAATTAATTTTTTTTCTTATACTGATCCCTTCTATAGTCCTTCTATTCTTAAATTAAGAGTTTTTTTTTTTTTTAATTTAATTTATTATGAAAAAAAATAGTAACTTTCTTCTGACCTGATCCTGGAAGAGTCCAGGGCCAAGATTCTGCAAGACGTTGGCAGAGACGTCGAGGGAGCGGAGGCGCGTGTAGAAGGCCATGGAAAACTCGAGGCTTGCGATGCGGTTGCCGCGCAGCCGGACGGTCTCCACCTCAGGGTTCAGCTGGATGGGCAGCACCTCCAGTTGCGCGTCCTCGCAGGACACGACCAGGGCCGCGTCGTCACACTCGCACCGAGGGGGACACATGGCCCCGGCGAGCGACCCCAAGAATAGGGGCGCCAACCACCACAGCACCCTCATCGCGCCTGTGGATCTACATGAGGCAATCTGCAATCACATAACAATAAAAATAAAAATAGGTTAGAAACAATTTTGTTTTTTATTTTTATAAAATAAATGAAAAGAAACTTAATAGCTTATTTTTATAAATTCGTCACCAAGGTCCGCTCGTCAGAAAATTTCGATTGTTGTCGAGCTCTCTGATTGGGTACAACTTTACTTGTACCCAATCAGAGAGCTCAAACAACAATCAAACCTTTTTTCATTGTTGCTGATGAGCGGACCTTGTTCGTCACCCAACTGTATTCATTGTGATTTTCAGTTTTTAATGATAAATTTATGTATCAGTTTATATTTTGCTTGATTTGAGAATAAATAAATAAAATTAAATATTTGCAATTAGATCTTTATTAAAACTGAACTTTTGTTGAGGACTTTGGATTTCATTCATTTTTTCATTCCGTTTCATTTTTCATATAGTTTGTTTATGAGAAAAATAATTTATACGATTTTCGTTTACAAAGTATCACGTCTTTTAAAACAAATATTATTTTGTTCCAGGCAAAAAATTTATCCCTCCATAAAGCTGTCTGTTTTTCACACACAAAAAACTCCTCAATGGCATTATATATTTCATAAAAGCATTTATATCATGATAAATGAAAAAAGAGAAGCATTCCGGCGTGCGGCTGACGCAAAATATTTGCACATAAATTACAAATTTGATAATGTTTGCGTTCAGCGAGGCATTGGGCCATGTGCGCGGCGTGCAAACGACGCGAAATTTTTGACAAACAATTTGGCAGGAAGGCGCCTCGCGTATTACACCGCGCACTGTTATCATTCCATTAAACACGTGTTTCTCCAGCTATCAGCGCCGGCAACAACGGGAGAGCCTCCTGTTTTTCCAGCCAAACACCCGCAATCGATTTTCGCCGCGCCTTTTATCCGACACCAGACTCGGGGGCTGGAGTGTTATTTTTTTATCGCGTCGCACCCACTCGTCCGCATGCAGAATAGAAGAGCAAGCGACTCTTCGCGCTGGTTTTTGCCAATTTTGGCGTCGCGAGTTTAAGAGGGGGTGAATGGGATGTGAACCGACTGCACTCGTGCATGAACCACTAGACCAGAGATGTATCGACGCAAATTGGCACAACACCTCGTGCTCTCCATAGCGCCTTCCGTTTGCTTCAAGTTATACATGCAGAGAGGCAGTGTAGAGATTTTCAATGAAATTCCATCAAAATTACCTCAAAATTAATAAAAAAGGGAAGAAGAAAAATTATTTAAAAATTCTTACAGTCACACAACATCCTATTCTACCTACAACAGTAATGAGCAAATTAAATTTTAAAATAAATACATGTAGACAAATTTTATGTAATGTTTAGACACTTTTAAATAATTTTTGTTTCCTTTAAAATGATTCGAGAATTGTATTCGTTGCATGAATATGTAATCCATTTTGCAACACTATACCCGTAGCTTTTCTCACGTTTCTCAGATGCAATATTGAACTGAACGGAAGCTACTGGTAACGCGACGTATTATATTGCCCGGCTTGGCAGTGTTATTGATACTGCATCTGGAGCAGAAACATCTCCGACTGAATTTATCTGAACGGCGAAGGTGTACCGGATAAGCTTGCACATCAATAAAAATGGCGTTAGACGTGCAGATCACGACGTATTTGCCTCTCGATATTCAATACTGAAAGAATATGCAGCAGCGCAAGTTTAAATTGCTTAAAGTTCTCCTGCTCATTTCAATTTTATTGTGCTGCGAGAATTGAATTGAAAGATGATACTTTTCCGAGGTAATAAAATAATACGGAATTCGAGAGACTTAAAGATGGAAGAATGAAACCAGCACTGACAATTGTCTAAATGCGTTTTTTGTGTGTGGCAATATTCGTCATTTGATTAAAGTGAGTGCTTGAAATTCAACGTTCTTGCAAAATAAAGTTTTTATCATTCTACCTGAAATGGGTGAGAAGAAAAATTAAGTTTATGTTTAGTATAGAATTTCTGTTTGAAAATTTATATCAAAAATGCATTTAAAAATACAGTATTTTAAAAGTCATCTTGAAATTAAATAAAACTTAACTTTTTAAATTAAAAATAAATTAAGAGCAAAAGTGAACTTGAATTACACATTTTCATCTCGTGTTTTCGCAGCGATAAATGAGCCGAGATAAGAGATGAAATTCACCCCTGTTTAAAAAGCAAAATTTCGAAACGAGGTCACAAAAGCAGTGTGGCTATATGGTTGGTTGAAAATTCTCGGCGCCTCATTTCAACACGGAAAGGATAAATCTTGGCGCCTGGCGGAATGCATGGAAGCGCCGCCGCTCACCGGCAGCGAGTGCGAAATGCCATTTTCAGGTTGTAAAACAAGACGACGAGGGTGTCGGTGTGCTGCGTTTGAAAAAGCCATTCATTTGGAGCGAGCGTGTTTGCAAAGGCGGTGCCGCCGCTGTTGATCCTCGGCACGAAATTCGCGACCGCCGAGAGAGAGAGAGAACTTGTCGGCGGCTCGATCTGCATGTAATTAAAAGATAAGCCGTGCGCCGAGCATTATGTTAATCAACTCGAATCAACTTTTTTATACCAAATGCACCTCTCCAACACCACTGCCGCGCTCTTAACATTTAATTTCAAAGATTAATATATTTTTTTACTGTGCTTTTTAATGATTTTTTTTCTAATTGAATGAAATTCAAAATTTTAATATTGTTTGGTATCCAAATTATGAATTAGTGTGGATCTCGTGCAAAAATTGTACGGAAATGGTGCAGAACCGGGTTCAACTGCTCTGCATCAGTTCTACACAAGTTCTGCACCATTTCTTAACCAGTTTTGAACCAGGGGTTTAATTAAAGATATAATGATTTCACCTATTTTTGACAAAAAGTTTCAAATTTCTTTTACGCTTCTGGGACTGTCAGATCATGTGTCGATGCTGCCCATTTCCTCCCCATACTACCCTGGTCCCACTTTTTGCCTCCATGTTACTTGCGCCAGTTTGCACTCAGGGAGTTCATACCCCCCCCCCCTTATAAAATTCATAATATAAATATTGGTTTGCCTCGCAAAAAGTTATATTTACTGTCTTTAGTATACTCAATATTACATAATTATTTTCCATCCAATTTTAAGGTAGCTCTCAAATGGCGCGGTAATAAATTGCAAAAATGCTTTCCATAGAAATTGCCCAAAACAGAAAACGCCCGTATGTATTTGCCCGCAATAGGAACTTGTTCTGATAATGATCGTAATTAAAAAAAATATGCAGGTAATTAATATTTCTCCATTAATTTACAATTGGTTTTTCTCAAGCAGCAAGCACTTCAAGTTCTTTCCTTAATTAAACTAATAAGTCGCAATGAGCAAAGCAAACCCGCCGCTTTTGCTCAATTCAAAGCTAACACTCGCCCCTGGCATTCAGCCGAAAAGTCATTTCTACGTACCATAGATAAAATTCAAACACAGTTCGCTCGGCGCTCTGCACTTTGCGCGCCGTTGAATTAAAGTAAAATACGCGCCCACTCTTCTGCCACGAGCTCAGGGTGGAAATGTGATACAAAATTAATCGAAAAGTTGGCGTGCTGCCTGAATTAAATTGATCTGGCGCTTGTACTTGTTCTATTCTATGAACAGCAGAGTCGGAGGGGAGTGAGAATAATCAGTGTCATGCCGGTGAGAGGTGGAAACTGACGGCAATTTAAACTTCTCGTGTTCACAAAACTGAAGAAGAAAATAATTTTCCTTTTTTCTGTTTAATCAGAATTTATCATGACTGCGAGTTTTGATGTGAAATTATGGCCCTTACTATCCCGTTGTTTATAAAATTTGAACTGATAAAAAGCATGAGTGGAATTTTGATAAATTTCAATTACGGCTTGCGACGGTATAACAAGCTAACAGCGTTTTCCGCATCTCACCAGCAGCAGCAATTTCTTTTCGGTAACAAGACCGCGTCGTAAACAAAAACCGCAAAGTGGAAGGAAACATTAGGGGGGAAATTGCACACACACGCAAGAAGCCGACGAGCAAACGGAACGACCGATGTGAATTTAATGCCGAGCGAGAGAGAGACTCTTGCGTTTAATGCAGAAAAAACATCGGGCCGCCGAATATAATTTGGTTGGTGCCGCAAAGCTGCTTCAGTGTATGATGGTAATGCCAGTGCACTTGACTCCGCCGCGTTGTCGTGGCTGGTGTAATGGGATGGAGAAATAAATTTAATAAGACGCGCAAAAAGTTGCTGCTTCTTCCGAGAGGCTCCCCTTTTTACGCGTTTCCATCTCCGGCGGAGTGGGTTGTTTGTGCAAAGAATAAATATTTAAATAACGTCTGCTACATTGCTTGAATATCAACTAACGCGTCGTAAACAGCCCCAGTGAATAAACATTCTCAAACACACATACACAGGAAATTTAATAAATTAAACAAATTGATTGCCGCGCGCATCGTAAAATGGATGAGACACAGCAAGAGAACGAGCGGTCCCTGCGCGATTCCAATTCCCTCTCTGTTTGTCTCCTTCGTTTTCCTTTGCGCGAAAGTGTGCAAAAACACGCCCGCTGAGGATTTCATTTGCATAAATTCATTACGCGCCGCGCAACTGCTACGTGCAGACGAGAGTTTGCGTGCGTCCTGCCACTTGTCGTTCGCAGCTCGGCGCAAACTTTTATTGGCCCATAAAGCTTTCAATCTCTTTATTTTACGATTATTTTGCCCTCCCGAATTTGCTCTCAGCCAATTCCAATTCTGCAAACACAGCCATATCCATCTGCTTAATTGGATTTACTGACAATTTTTTCCAACAGCCAGATTAGTGACTGCATTTTTTTAACTTTCAAATGTGGGTGAAAAAGGTAGAGTTAACCGAGCTTTTGTTAAATTCCAATTTAACGCAGTAATTCAAACATAAATTTTATTGAAACATTCACATATTTTTATTGCATTTGAAGTTCTTTGTGACAAAAAATTTAGATAATTGTGAATGCTGTACTAAAACTTAAATAATAATATAGATATAGATACTTTGCAACTAAAACTACTAAATGGTATGATGCAACCTGCTTCACAACGGAGTTCAGCAAGTTGCATAATTTTGATCTGAGTAACTATAAGAAATAATCTATTTTTTTGTGTTTTCTAGAGAAAATCATCGAAGCAGAAAATTCGAGAGCTCCTTTTAGTTTCGTTGGTTTGAACAGCTCTGAAAAAAAATAATCAAGAGTGCGAAAAGACAGAATGTTTGAAGTAATATCGCAATCAGGCCAGCTCGTTAGCAGAGCAAATTTTTGGATTTCATGAATTGCCTCGACGACTTCGTTTGCCAAATCCAATACAATCTGCGAATTACGCAGATTAAGCACGCTCGAATTAGTAATAAAAAGCAAACCAAGAAATCCAGACGCGTAGAAATTCAAATTCGCGGAACACCAAGAGCGTGTCTCTTTGAGAGGAATTCGGCGCAGAAAGCCAGATCCGAGCGAGAAAGAGACCGAGTTAATGCTACCTAATGATTAGTACGGTCTTGATTCAAAGGCAAATAATCCACGGTTCGTTCGTGGTGTGGTTTGATCAAAGCGCCTGCATAGTTTCGAACCCGCCTGAGCCTCCTTGATTCTCCCCACGACTGAACTCTGCAAGGCTCACTCGCCTTAACTCTGCAAAACCTACCCAGCGCTGATTGTCACAGTGAAAAAACAAATCAAAATTACTTCCGCGCGGCCGCCTTGAAATCGAGAATTCAATTACGAAACCCGCGGCTTCAAATATACCATTTTTTACCATTCCATTATATCCGGGGAATCTTGCCACCGGCGGGCGCGCACTTTGCATTAGCTCGCCTTTTATATTGGATTGAGATTAGCAAGGCGGCCAAATAGAGAGAGGCGTACATTTATCACACAAAAAATGAGACCCACTTTTGCTGATGTTCTGCCGGCTGCGGCAAAATGACAACATTTGTCGGAATTCCATTTCCGGTAAGTGTTTTTTTTTTTATGTTTCCATAGACTGAACTGATGCGATTAAAGGTGGGCTTTGGAATGGAATGGGATTTTAGAATAGACTGAAAAAATTATTTTTATATTTTAATATTTTCAACTTGTTGTTATTTTGGTTATTTTGTTCAATATTTGCTAGCATAGGTGAATATTTAATATTTCAGTAATTGTTATACAAAATTACAAAAAAATTATAAAAATTACTCTTGGATTATAAATAATGTTAAAATTTCTCTGTTTAATAGAAAAATATATAATATAAATTTAAAAAAAAATTTTAAATAAGCAATATTATGTAAAAAAAAATATAAATATATATATAACATTCAGTCTCCACATTTTAGTAAAAATAAAATATTTATAGTATACATATTTTATTTGTTAACAATTAATAGTTTTTAAAATATAATATTTGAACTTACAAAAAAATGTGGGGAAGGGTCACTAACAATGAAAAAAATTATACATAGCTATTAAGTTGTTTATATCGTTATAGTCCCTAGATAAAAGAATAGAATTGTCCATTATGACAAGGAATAATGAATCTCTACATATATATCTGTGCGTGGGGAACCAAAATTTGAAATGCACGGCAATCCCTCATTGGATTACAATGCGTAATTTGCCAGGGGCGACGCTCAAAGCTCGTCGAGGCAGAAATAAGTCATTTTGCCGCAGCCTTGGCACATGCAGAGGAATTAAGCGCGAGGGTGTTGAGGGCGCGCGCGAGTTAATATCGGGGCTGACACGGGCTGCTTTATGCTCCTTGATTACATTCATTCTCTCCGGCGGCGGCGGCGGCGAGCGGGATGAAGATGCAATTCCATAACTCGCTGCCGCCCGTTAATCCCTCGCCAAATACAAGGCCATTCTATTTACCTTGAGCCGGGTGTGCACAAAAGGAATTAGATATTGTAATGCAAATATCTCGGCAGACTGACTATTTTATGCGTTGGAATTTTTCCGACGGTACATAAGCCCCCTGGGGTAAAAACAAAATAACAGGAATTTCTGCCGCTGCTTCCACCTTGCTCTGCATATTTCGACAAAGTTTCCGCTTTAATTTACGAGAAGTCCAAGTGAATTTTTGCCCCGGGCTGTTGTTTGATGTATTTTTGTTGGGAGCAGGAAAACAAAAGAGAGGGCCCCAGACGCTGCATTGTTCTTAGAAAATTAGTTGCTTAGAGGCTTGGAATTTAAAAAGTTTGTCAAAAGCGGTTTAGAACGAAATTTTCTTTTCGCAAGTTAATCTCTGGAGAAAATTTAAATATTAAAAGAGGAAAAAAGCAGACTTTAATACGGACTTCCGCAGACTGGAAAAAAGCGTCGAGTGCAAAAAAGGGAAACTCATCCGCTTTTGAAAAGCAGTCAGACTCCTCATTAGGAGAGAAAAAAAAATATTGTTTTTGCATGTGTTTGCTCGGCGACTGGCTGTGCATAATGAAACGAAATACTGGGATAATGCGCGGCAATATTGGCTGACGTGACGGCTCAGCCTCATTTCGTCCTTGATGAATGCAAATTCAATTTGCACGGCGCGCCCTCTCTCTCTCTCTATCTCTTGCGTACGCGCGCGGTCGGGACGTAATTTGCTAATGCACACACACTCGCTCCATGCCTAGCTCGCATTCAGATCGTGGCAGCTGCGAAATAAATGCGATCACAATTCATCTCATTATTATTATTTTCCAGGCAGCATTTAAAATCCTCCTCGTTAACGTAATTGCAATCATCAATGGCTACTCTCACTGAGCAATTATTGTTAGTAGCACGAAATGCCACTGCAGCTTTACAGCTGATCACTAAATGATTTATTTTTCAGAGTAAATCGTTTTTTTTTTAATAATAAAATATTTTAGATTAAACTTTTTTTCTTCAAAAATATTCTGCTCAAATTTTTAAATATGCTTAGGATATAATAGGTTTTATTGAAAACTCAACCGAGTACAACTTAAATTTCAGAAATTATTGTGCTATATTGACCATTTAATTAAAAAAAATAATTAATTAAAAATTTGACGTGTCAGAAGCATTTGTGATGTGAAATTTTTTAGACACTGTCGCCTGAGAACATCTTTTTTTACTTTCAAAAAGAAATATTCGTTGAATTTTTTGCTTGTTTCAATTCGACAATCTCATCAAAGGAAAGTTTAATCGGTTTCCAATTGCACTTTATGGGAGCAGAAACTAAAGTGCACACTTTGCTTTCATTCAGCATTGTGCATTATGTTGAATGAGCTCATTAATAGCAGATAAGGCGACCACAGCAGATTTATTATTTAATGCGGTCTGGGCAGATTGCTCTGGGAATGGCCACACATTTGCAGCGAGAGCGCATTTCCAATGGCAAATCGCGCTGCACCACAACCAGTGCTGGAAATAACCTTCGGTTGGCCAACCATAACTTCCCGGCAGCGACCTCGCGATAAATTGCGCTGCACCGCTGTCCAGATTAATTCCTATTCAAACATATTTTTAATGATGACCGAGGGCTCCGCCTGCTGCGAAATAATTCACAATGCTGACATTCATTTTAATCCCGGCCTTTGCGCCCGGAAAAAAAGAAAGGTACGATTTTTTTCTCCGTTCGGACGAATTATTGGAGCGACTGCACCCGGCCAGCTGCGACTCTTCGTCAGCGGAAAATCGCCACTTTCCAATATCAAGTGCGGAATAATTTCGCCGGCAGTCGTGGCAGATGGACACATGTGACACCGGCCAAATATTAGCGCCGCTTGTCTTCTTTGCGAGCCAGTGAGTGTGAAATCGGTGCAGAGGCGCTTGAAAACAATCGCGAGGGAGGCAGAGGACTCGAGCTGTAGCAAAACTTTTACATTGAAAATTTATAACTGCCACCAGCTTGTCTGTTCAGGAAAAAAAGTCTTTCGTCAATAAAAGTTAAGCGTTCTTTTTCATAGATCATAGTATTACATCTTATTTATTTCTTCTTTTAAAATATATTTCAATTTCGTTTAAAAACACTTATTAACAATAATTGTCATAATCAATGGATTATGTACACTCAATCAAAATCTAGACTACAATTGCTTTGTATAGCATTTGAATTACACGCGCCATCAATCAATAATAAATATATTATTACAATGAATTTTTAATGTTTTTGCGACAGAAATTAAACAAAAATTGTGTAAATGTATAATAATTTTTAATAAAAACAAAAAACAATTAAGTGTACCATAATGTAAAATATTTTGTGTTAATAATCAATAAGAAGAAAAAGATAAAAAATTTTTAACTCTGCAAAATAATATAAATAGTATAATATTATTAATTTAAAGTATATGCTATTTTTTATTACATTAAAACTTTGTTTTATTATATTCCAATTGATAAAACAATTATTTTAAACAATTTAAGGGAGGGTATGTTGCGAGTCGGCGCCAAAATACTCTTCAGACGGCGAGCAACAGCCGACGAGCAGATAATGAAACTTCAAAGTCAGCACGTCGTGTCTTCTTCTTGCATGGGCAGCAGACGCCGGGCGAAACAAGAAGGGTCCGTTGTCTTGTAATGAGAGTGTGTATGTGTGCATGACTCGGCGCATCTAGCTCATAAAAAAGTGGCTGGGCTTGCATTTTGCGAAGTCGAGTGCAGCTCATTTATCTTATTCTGGGCAGACACATCAGAGAGAAGCAGCAAACAAGCCTAATCTTGGCGAAATGCTGGGAAAATGGCTCAAAGGCTTTCACGTCTAATTCCCAGCGGTTTTTAGGCCACGGAATTTCATCTGCAGAATAAATCAGTTTAGCGGTCAGAGGTTTTTTTTTCATTTGTACTTTTTTCCTTTCATCTGCATAGAGAGAATTTATATGTATACGAGAGTGGTGCAATTTATTACAGGGCAAAGTATATACATTTTTTGAATTAGCCAGGGCGGTGTAATTTATCAGCGACGGGAAATGGCCGGATGGTTTTGCTGCTCTACTGCGAGCGGAGATGTACGTGATCGTAATTCTGCCGCGCTGAAAAATATGTAATGATAAATTCCACCCGCTTATTTATAATAACATATACACGACGCGAAATCTGCGACGCGCCCATTTGTATTCATCTCGGCGAGCTGGAATGAGCGGTGCCGAGAGCGCCCAAATGGACCCGCCGAGTTAATAATGCAAAATCCAATTTGCGAGATAAAAGCGGGTCATTTTCTTTCTTTCTTTTTTTTGCACGCAAAGACTTAATGAGCGGTCCCGCGCGCTTTTTCCATTTCCGCTAATAATCTATCATCAGTAATGCCTGCGAGTTTTCCGACCGACAAGCGCACGTCTCTTTAATTTTTTTCCTTCTTTCTTTCGGCGAGAGCCATTTTTGCCCTTGGTTTCCTGCGCAGTGCACGGGGAAATTGTGTCTGTGCCCCGGCGGCCGGTGTTCGTTTTCCATTCCCGCGGGAATCGCAGGGGAGAAAACGGCCTGGGGTGCCGAAATGGACTCAAACGGGTGAGAAAGTGGCAGGCCCAGCAACAACTAGACTCTACTCGTTCAGGCCGAAGTATATTTTCTTTTCTGCATCACTATTATGAAATTGTTTTAAAATTTTTATTTTACAAAGTACAAAAACGATGCATTTTTTAGGAACTTTTTTCTTGTTTGCATTTTTTGCTGACCAGCAATATTCTTATCGTGTTTTGTATGTAATATTGCACCAAAATTTATTCCTCAATTTCAATTAATTATTTTAATCAATAACTTGTAAGTTATACATGATTATATCAAATCACTGGAACACATAAAAAGTTAAACTATAAGATTATGAACATGAGTTAGGATTAAGTATTGGTAATTATTTTTAATTAATTTGTGCAGTTTAAAGTATACTTCGGCATTTGACTAACTTAAAATTAAAAGTATGGAAAAATAAAATGCCAACTAAATAATGTTAATTAAAAATAATTTAATATTCTTTTTAATATATAAATTTAAAAATTTTTTATTTTAAATCTTGTGAGTGAAAGTAAGGGTGGTTTGCGTCCCTTTAAGTCATGATTTTTAATAACGACCGCACCCACAAGAACAATAGCGGCTTCCAAGTTGGATGCATTTGAAATTTGCCAGTGGCCCGAATATTTCTTCTATTGGAAGCTCTTTTGGCGCGCGCCGGCACGCAACAAAAAAGTCATCACCAGAAGAGCTCACGGCAAAAAGAGAGAGTGAAGCGAGCGCGTTTGGTTTGCAGCGAATGGGGGAGATTGCGCCCAAAAATGATGTTTTATTCATGCAGAACGACAGGGAACGGCTCTTTTTGCTGCGTCCGTCTGCGTCCACACCAAACTTATTGATTTGTTCGCACGGATTTTCATTCACCACGTCTTTGATTTGAATCTTGTTTGGCAGTGATTAATGACCTCGTGGACACTGGAATTATTCTCGGTTTTTATTTTAATGATAAAAAAGTTCCAAAGTATTTCAACCACTGCCAAAAAATAACATGCTCACTCAAACAGAGGGATTCATAAATAAGTGAGCGACTTTTTGCTGCTAACTTTTGGCAGACTTTCAGCAGGGCGAATATGACGGCGATTCGGTGGAATCGTCCACGAAGGCAACTAAACGTGAGAGAAAAGTTGGAAGGTTCCAATCACCGCATTACTAGAGTAAAATTATTATTTAGAATTATTTAATTTTAATACATGATATACAATATTTTGGCGAACTTCAGGAAACGATTTTTTGTATAACTATTCACAACAGTATTGTCAGTATTCATAAAAAGAATGAGAAGAAAACAAAAATGAATGCATCACATAAAAAAAACCGTTCATGTAATAATGCTCGAGCATATCTTGAGTTTGATCTGCATAATGCAGCATAATTGCATCGTGTCTCTCGCGCTCATTTTTGAAAAACGAATCCCTCCTTGCTACACATGGCAAGCAACAGCGCCAAAAGCCAAGTGACAGCTTGATTTGTACTAATATCATCATAACAAACACAGCACACAGCTGCACAATACATTTTTAGAACCGCGCCAAAAGATGTGGCCGAAACTATGCCGACTTTGTGAGCGGCCAGCGGCCAACGGCGGATTCCTGGTGGCCGAATTGGATAAGGAGAAATTCGCAGAGTGGTGTTTAAATGTTTTGGGAGAAAGTTTGGCTGCGGCAGTTGAAGACACCGACATCGTCTGCTATTTCTGCGTTTGGGACGCAAGGTGAATATTAAAAATAAATATGTTATTAATGTTATTATTATATTTTGTTAATAAATTTCTTCGCTTCTTTTGTTGCAGTTTGCTTTATGAACATGAGGCCAGCTCAAGTAAAAATAATAGCGACATGTGTTGGTGGCCAGAGAATACTCGAAATGCAGACAAAGATGTGAATATCCTGTTTGAAAGCTACAAAGGTAAAGATTCCTTTTTTTTACAAATAAATAGTAATGTTCTCTGTAATTTAAGCTGGCTACGTGCAGCAGTGTTGGGTTTCCTTGAGGAAAGCTCCTGACCAGAAGAAGATGGTGGTCGAAACGTCACCAAGAATAAGGTTGTTAAAGAGAACTAAAATTCCTTGCTGCTATTGCATAAAATTGTTCAGTAAAAGAAGGACATTGAATAATCATATAAAAAATAAGCATGCTGATGATGCAATTAGATGCAACTTCAGTCAACTATGCCTGACATACTTTAAAACTATAGAAGAGAGAGATGACCACATAAAACAATTGCATTTTAAGTCAAAGTCAAAAATTCGCTTTGAATGCCCATATTGCCCTTATTCAATAAGTGGTTTTGAGAAAAAAACTTTACATTATCATGTTAAGGCTAAACATTCAGATGTTGCAATGAAGTGTCAAATGATCAGTTGTGGACAATATTTTAAAACTCGGACTGACTTGGAGCATCATTTCGAGTCGAAACATAAAAGAATTGAGGAGAGAAAAAAGTTTAAATGCACATTCTGCGATTATAAAACCTATACACAGGATCAACTTTTATGCCATGAGTCTAAATATCATCAATTGGTTATCACAACAATACAGTGTCCCAAATGCCCTGAACATTTTTCGAGTAAAAAATCCTTAAAAAACCACATAAATTCAAAGCACAAATATAGAGAATGTCCGTCATGCAATTTAAATATTTCGTTTCGATCGTTTCGTTATCATTTAAAAAAACAAGTGTGCACAATTTGTCAAACTGGAATAGAATGTCAGGAGCAGTGCAGAATGCATAGGCAGGTATGCAAACCCTTATATTATAATTGTGATGTTTGTTCTGAAGTGTTCCAAAAAGCTTGTTTTTTGAAATACCACGTCAACTCAAAGCATTCCAATGCAGTTAAAGGTCTCAAATACAAACACCTTGGATTCAAGTGTACAATTTGCTCCAATTACTATGCTAGCAAAATACTTTTGAATCGTCATAAACAAATTATTCATGGATTTAAAGAAAAGACAAAATTCCAGTGTGCACATTGCTTCCAGCGATTTGTTTATAAACAAGCTATGATGAAACACTTGGCACACATACACAACCTAATAGAGAGGGAGCATATTTGCACGCTTTGTAAGAGAAAATTTTACGTTTTCTTTGATTTGAAGGAGCACATGTCCACATTTCACTCAAGCAAGAAAGTGAAGTGTAAAATATGTCATAGGGAAATTAAAGTCAGTTACCTGAAGAAGCACATGTTTCAAATACATGGCGTGCGTTTGCAGTCAAAAGTGTGTTCTGATGACAATGAATGAATTCAGGCGTTTCAGAAAAGTGTTAATTTTTTTTTAATATAAATCTGCTTAAGTTGTACAAATTGTCAATAAAATTTAGTAAACAAAAAAACTTGTCTGCGCTTTTTGGTTTTATGATTTTCTCGCACAGATTTTCAGTCAGCACGTCTTTGATTTTAATCTTGTTTGGCAGTGATTAACTACCTCGTGGAAACTGAAATTATTCTCGGTTTATTTGATTGGGAAAAAAAGTTTCAAAATAGCTCATCCACTGCCAAAAATAACATGCTCAATAAAACAGGGATAAATAAAATAAAGAGCGATTTTCGCCACAAAACTTTTGGCAGACTTTCAGCGGGGCGAAATATGACGGCGATTCCGTGGAATTGTCCACGGAGGCAACTGCGCGTGAGAGAAGTCGGAAAATTCCAAGCAACGCATTATTCGTAAACGTGAGTGTATCGCGCCGCTGCTTTCTCGCCTTTAATTTTAGTCGACTGCTTTTGGCTCGATTCGAGCTTGCTTTTGCAAAAATAGATTCAAGGAGACAAAACAAAAATGAGCACAGTTTATGTTAATAACAATGCGGCTGGTATTATAATTGTCTGGTCGGTGATGTATTTGACTGCGCTGTGTCTAGACGGCGAAAGAAAAGAAGAGGCAACTCACTCAGTTGGCAACATTTTGGCCCTTTATGAAAAAAGCAGCGGCAGCTCAGTTGGCCGGCCATGAGTAAGTGAACATTAATAACCGGCAAGTGCGCTCTCTCGCCTGCTGCACGTGGATTTATTTGGGTGGCTTTCACGAGCATGATCTCGTTGCTGGAGAGGATTTCGTTAAATATGACTTAGGCTCGGCCGTTGCTTTTACCCGAGGGACATAAATTTGGTCTAAAATTTAGCGGGACGGGCAATACATTTTTATAAATAATTTATGGAGTAAGGAGAACCGCTTTAAATTTTTTTATTCCCTTTTTACAATGTCCAGTTTAAGAGATGATAAAAATTCAGGCATCTTTTTGAAAACATTTTTATTTTTTGGAATGTCAAATATAGTATTGAATGCTATACAACGGCAACCCTACTTTCCTCGCTGTTTGTATCAAACACACGACTTCAATTTACGAGCAATTTCAGAATAAGTTTTTTTACGTGGTTCCTTTCTCCCTTTTGCACAGAAAAAATAACGAATCTGAGAAAATCGAAGTCTACGTGCGCCGAAATCACCCTTGCTTTTTCCCTCGGCGTCGCCTGCTCCTCTTTGATATACGCGCGTAGGTGCTGCAGCTGCAAAATAATAATTGAAAAATGTTTTCCTGCCATAAAGCATCTCGCGGCGGGGCGGAGGCGTCCGGGAGGTTTTTGCGCGCACGTTCTCCGATATAAAGCACCGACTATTAAATAACACGGAAGGAAAAAGTTGCTCACGAGGTGCTTGATCGGCGTGAGGCAAACGTAAAAAGCTTTTGCCGTCAGATATCTGATACTCACTCCATTTCTGCAGACGCCGCCCATCTATTTCCCCATTTCTTTTCCCCACCTTGCAATTTGCACTTTAACTGGTGCTCGAGTGCGACGCCGCTCCTTATCAGCACCGCCGAACTTGCGATTCCCGTTCGAGGAGAGCATCAACCGACCCTCATTCACGATGGGAATTTATTTTTGATTTGTAAATACCGCCGCAGCCAAAGTGTTTTCGAACTTCCATTTCGAGTCTCGGCTGCAGCAATTTGGGCGCTTTTTTGCCGACAAGTATTGGAAAGCGCTTTTGCCAAGATTACTTTTCTCTCGAGGCGTTGTTATTGCACTTTTTCTTTGTTTCATTTTCCTTCTCCAGATAAGAAGTCCAATTTTGTTCTTCAGACGGAACAATCCGCCTTTATTATAGATCCAAGAAACGTCTAATGATGTTCCAGTTTCTATTAAATAAAAAAATAAGCACTGAAGGTGAATTTTTGAGATTCAGCCATTTTTCCGCAACCGCGCCAAAAGCGATAAGAAACGACCCTGCTGCCTACCTTTAGCCCCAATTCCTCTTCCGAGCTGGCCGATCGGTCAGCACCACTTTTAAAAGCGCCCTCGGGCACCACCCAGACTATCTCTCGAGAAAATGGCCAACAACAAATAAACTTTGCAATTTGTCTGCGGCATTTAAATAACGGGCAGGCAGCTCGCCGGTCGGGCGGAGAGCAAACAGGCGAGAGGCAGGTGTGTTGACAAATCCATTGACCCCAACGCTCGAGGGGTTGGTCAATTGAATAACGGCCGAGGTCGACGAAGCTCGGCTTTTCAAGCAAGCGTCCAAAATAAAGAGACCAACGTCGTTCGGCCCGATTTGCTGCTTTTTTCAATCAGTGAGAACAAAATAAAGGGGGATTTATATTCAATAAAATTCAATCGAAGAAAATAAGGTTCATTTATGAAAATTGAATGTAAGGAGACTAATGAAAAAATAAAAAGACGGGCGACCTGTGATCTGTTGGTCCTGATTCCTGTTGTGGCCAAAGAGTTTTAACAAAAATTTAAAATATAATTGAGAATTTTTAATTATATAAAAAACAAAAATTGTAAAAATTTTTTAATTAACTGAGTAACTAATTTTAAACCTATTGCATTTTTAGAAATAATTTTAATTCAAATCTCTTAATTTGAACCAAAATGAAATGGCACCAGAGGAAAATCACCAGTTTGGAGGTAGAGGAAATAAAGGAAAAACTAAATCCCCCGACGAGGAACTGGGCCAAGACAAAAGTGCCTTTCGCAATCAGAAAAGCCGTTGCCGTCTGCACCGTGTATTTGATATCGGCAAAAGTTTGTGCTGGCGCGAGCGGAGCGGGTTTGCAGGTGTCTCCGAGCTCATCACTCTGAGTGATCCGCCTTTGTATCTCGCTCGGTAATCACATCCGCCGCTCCGAGGAATATTTTCCATCTCTCGGCATGGGAAATATGTTTGTCGCGGATCCTACGGGCCGGGGAGAAAGAAGCAACAGCACGCCCGGCTCACTCACTCGCGTCTACGTGCGGTTTATTTATTCGTTTGTTTATGCAGCTCTCTGCTCGCGCCCAACGCCGCCGGGAATATCGCGCCTCTCCATTTAATTTATCGCCGGGAAATTCGCATTTGCACCTTTTACGAGACGCGGGAAGCGAATGGAAATTTCGCCGAGCCGATTTACCAGGCCTTTGCTTCAATTACCGCGGCCGATACGAAAAATGGAATTGCTCGCATAAGTTTCCAACTGTGTCGCGTGAAGTTTAATTGCACTTTCGCGTGACTCTCGAAGTAGTGTTGGCTAGTTATGTTAATGTGTTATTCAATTTGCTAATGCATGGTGTTCATTAAAAGGACACCTAATTGGGTCATTATGGACGCACAACTCTTTTGAAATGTAGATCAATTTATGTAAATTTGCTATTTTTAAAAAGAAATGTAAATTTTTCAATTTTCATAGCAACTCTGAAAGATGAAAACGTGTCACATTTTAATGGTGGTGTAATTTATGTGTTTAGGACCGCGCTTATATTAATATATACGAGCATTTAGACGCACAAAATAAAAAGCAAAGCTGCGACCAGCGTCAGGAGCAATTAATCACGCAGCGCCCGGCTGCCTTCCTCCCAGAATATTTATAAGAATAACAATTTCATCCGCCTCCTCTCCCGCTCTCTTTCCACTGCAGTTTCAGCCAAAATCCCATTTCCTGCTGTCAATAGCACCGCCAACTTTTACATAAAAATATTCGCCCCGGCCGCATATTCTCCCAAAAACTTCGCGACTCCCGTTTGAACGCAAACTACTGAGAACATTCAAATGCCGGGAAGGCGAGAGGGCGCAAATAACAGCGCCAGCTTGTAAACGCCAGTGGCGTGACGAACCTCGGTAGAACAAAACCTCATTTATATTCACATGGCTCACCACAATATTTTGGTAGAATAAAAATAAAACATAAATTCTCCCATACTCAGTAAAAATTATCAATTTATCTTGAGAGAAATGAATTCTTTTCTTCAAAAACAAAGTTTTAATATTTCGTTGATGAAACACATGTAATGTTGAAATGTAATTTTCAAATTTGTATATACAAATTTCAATTTGTATTATTTGGAGGTCAAGGTCCCTAGAGGTCCACATACGCCCCTGTTTAGCACAATGGTTGGCTTTATGGCTCGAAGAAGATGCATTTCAGACACTTTGGGTCGGTTTCCGGAAGAGGCGCCTCGGAAAATGTGCGGCGATATTTTTGTTTCCTCCTTATTTGATATCGTACGTTATTTGGAAGGGCCGCGCTTAGGGATTATCCGCAATTTATTTTCGGTCTCCAATAGTGCCACACAAATTCAGGCATGGAATCGATTTTTGAACCCGCATTTAAATAAATCACGGTTAACGCGGATGCAATTCGCACTTGGTTCGAATTTGGCCGGCTGCTCGGCGCGGCGTTTGTGATTTACGCGGGTAGGAAGCAAGCGTTATTTGCCTAATGCAGGCACCAGCGACGCCGCCGGACCAGCTAAATCATTTGACGCATATATTTTATAGCGATGGAATCACATCGGGCACAAATTTCATGAGAAATTTGAGAAATAATTTTGCAGTATAATATGGTTTTTAATTTTATTTATTTTATATTATTTAAATTTAAATTATTTCTAATAAATGTTTACTTTAATTTAGATTTCTTTTATTTGAAAATTGAATACATTTTGGAAATTAAAAATTCTAGCTTCATTATTTGATGAAATTTTGTTTTATTTTATTTTCGTTTTAAACAGAAAATTTTTAAGTTATTGTCAAATTTAAATCCATATAAACCATAAAACTATTTCTTTTTAGTTAATGGAAGTGAATGATAATTACAGTTTTCAATGTTAACTCTTTGTGATTGAATGAATATTTAAAATTTAAAATAATAAATTAAATAACATGATCATGATCATAGCCTAAACTAAAGAGAAAATTTCTCTTAAGTGATGGATGGTGAGCTTGGGGACTATAAATATTGATAAACAGAGAGGAGTGATCGATTTCCGACGGAGTCAATAAATCACGCGTACTCTCCGCGTCATCGCAGGTGAATAACGAGTGGAGCATTAGCGCTGCTTTTCTTCCAGCTCGGCGGGCCGTGAAAATTAAAGCAGCGTGGGTTATTAGTTTTTGATATCAGTCTCTACTGGTGAACGGAACGAACGAACGTATTATTGAATGTATATTTTATGGCCTCCGTCTGTTGGCAAAGCCTGGCGGATTACGTGCGCTGCTTTAGCCTGCTGCATTCCCGCCGTAGGACTTCGCCTCTCATTCCGCCGCCTCGTCCCGTGAATTATGGCCAAACTTTTACCTGCGACTTTTTTGATTTTATATACCAGCTGCTGCATCATTTTAATACTCAAGATTAATATTTTTCGCGCGAAACTACGGTGCTTTGTCGCGGAATTTATGCGCCTAACAACACACGTATGATTTTTAAAACCATAAGGTGACTCGAAACTTTGGCAATAAATTCAGAATAAATCAAACCGGTGGAGCCCGATAGGGAATAAAATATACGAATGGCAGTAGAACCAAAGCCGCCGATAGAAGAGAGAAGAGCGAGTGTTTTTGCTGTCAGCCGCGTGTGCAAAAAAGTACTATGTTTGGCTGAATTGCAATATTTCATTCTGGACCGAAAATGATTTATGGCTGGATAGAAATTCAAATATTGTTTTGCGTCAGCTTTTCGTAAATTTTGGTATTAAAAAAAAATTGAAAAAAAAACATGGAAATAAATAATAATTATTTATTTACTGAATGTATAATATAAAAACTTAAAACATTCAAGCATAAATATAAATATCTTAATGAGACTAATATTTTCAAGTTCCAAGGGAAAGAAAAAAAATTTCTGCAGCCAGAGGTTCTGCGGCCTATAAAGTAAATGTAGCGACAAAGCTCACGCAATTTATATTTTTTGTATGTATAATAAATCTAATAAAGTAAGTACAAGGTAAAAGTTTAATAAATATTATTCTTTGAAGGATTAAACCAGATTAAACAACCAACTCCTAGAGCAGTAGTTAAATTATTATTTTAATTTACTATATAGTACTATCCAGGTACTATCATAATTTTATAAAAAAATATGATGCGGAATTGAATGTAAACAAAATATGATGCAAAAATCGGACAAAAAAACATTAATGAATAATAACAAAAGAATGCTATAGACTTGGCCATCCATAATTATAATAATGGTAACGTTTTAATTCAAGCAAATAAAAATCACGACTGCCTGTCTAAAAGAGAATGAACATTTTTAAAGCTAGAGACGAGGCAGCGAAGTTTGAAAGCGACATTTACAGAGTAAAAAGTCGTCACTAGCTCTGCCATAGAGGTTTTGCAGCCGGCAAAAATTGCCCCTGGCAATAATCAGCAGGCTTTTGTCACGCCCGTCCCGCCGATGGAAGCGGCAGAGAAAAATGAGCAGTCTACCCTTCCCGTGGGTAGGCGAGGAACAACTTTTCCGCCGCCCAGAAAGAACGAAAAAAGACAATCTGGCGGACCGCAAAATGATTCATCTCTGCGGCTGCGGATTTAACACGGGCGCGCACACACAGAGAGAAGCCGGAATTTAATTTCATCTGTCATTATCGCCCCGCTCAAGACTGACGCGGAAATAAATGACTTGTGGCCTAATATCTGCAGCCCATCAACAACCCTGTGCTAACACGCGCCCGTGGCCGCAGATACGGGGGCTAAATCGCTGCTCGGATTTGAGTTATGAACCGTTGAAACGACGCGGCCGTTTTATATTGAAAAGCGTCTGCCGGAAAAGAAAACGGAGAGGAATCTCGTCAGCGCAATGATAAATGCGCTTTGTTGGGTTTATTTACCTGGAAACTGGACCTTCTGCTGCCTGGAAGTTGTTCATTTTTCATCGAGACCACCTAAAACAGTAAATAATCCCTTTGTAAATTTTTGCGCAGAAAAATAAGAAAAAAATTATTTTAAAAGAATTAAAATGTGCTTTTACCTTTGTAATAATTTGATTCTTTATATCTTGGATTTATCTTAATGTATAACACAAGAATGAAAATTATTTTTCTTGCGTTCAGAAAAACATTAATGAAGATTAATTTTGAGTGCATTAACTATAAGGACCATAAATAAATTAAAACTATTTAATACTCTGTATCTTTACTTTCATCACCAGCCTCACTATGAACTTCAAGCTTAAACTTTTCAATTTTCTACAAATTAGTCTGATCGTCGTCTCAGCCCTTGCGTCCTTGAGCGAACACGCCCCTTATCGCGTTTAATCAGAGGCGAAACTTAATCTTCAAAGAGGGGTTCGGTGCATATTAAACCCCAAGAGCTGTGTCTTGCTGATCCTCTTCTCTCGGCTTTGTTGCCGCGGCTCTGCCGAGTGGGAAATTCCTGCCGTTCTGTTTTGTGTGTCTCGGCATGTGTGCTCGCGCCAAAACACTTTTGATCCCGTGTATTTGCACACTCATTGAGCGGCGGCGCCCCTTGGCAAAATAAGTCGGCTGCTGGCGCCTTTGATGGGCCCCACTGAATGAAACAATGGTTTCGGGGCGCCGAGACCGCAACACACCTGGCCAAATAGTCGAGCGCCGACCGCAACGAAACTGGCTCTCGTGTTGGACCAAAGGCGGCCTCGCAGATTGTGGCGTGCAAATATTGCGGCAACGCATTTGCTCTGTTTGCCCCGAACTCTTTTGCGGCTTATGACGATTATGATTATAACCCCCACCTTTGTGAAGAAATTGTGGAAAAATTAAATATAATTTTTTTGTCTGTTTGAATTTCAATCTAAACTAATTTTTTTTTTTTAATATTTATTATTTTTTATGCACTTGTCTTGCACTTCTTGTAAAATTCTATTAAAACAATTTTACATGTATTTAATTCAAAAATATTTTTATCTTCAATCCAAAGGAAGCTTTGATATTTTATGCTCTTTTTCAAGCATTGGATTCAGTTTAAGTCTATTAATTAGTTTCCCTGTAGTTTCCAAACTCTAATCCGCTCCGTCAATTTGAATTTAGTGTAAATATTTCTTTGAATGTTAAGCAATCAAAAATTAAAATAAAAAATTCCGTTTCGCCGAAGTTAATTCAAATTTGTAAATCATTCTCCATAATCAGTTAAATTTTGGCTGCATAATACCAATGAGTAAATTTTCTTTCATAAGGGTGCTATTTTTGCTCAACCCTGCGGTATGGCTTAAAACAGTGGGAGGCCGTGTGCACGCGTGTATATTTATACTCATTTAAACCCTTTCGCCCATTCCATTGCAGAGAGAGCAAACACCCATTATTCGGCTATTGTACCAATGCGCGCGTGCTCCCTCGCTCTGTATGTGCATTATGATAATGGCCTCGGGATCGGGCGGCCGACTAATGATTTCGCCACTGCCACCACTGGCGAGGTCCTCTCTTTGTTTCAATCTCTGCTCTTTCGTTTCTCTCGCAGCCGCATTCGAGCATTCAGCAAATATTGAATGATTTTGCGGGTCGCCGCAAAATGGGAGACGACCAAGCGAGCATCAGCAAATAATGCCCTAGAGATTTATTATAAAATTTTCAAATTTTGCAACAGCATTTTAAAAATTCAATTTTTTTTTCTAAACCAAAAATAGAAAAAGTCATTTTTATTTTTAGATTTTTCAAAACTTTAAATGACAGCAGATTAATTTGTCACCGAGTATATAGAAATTGTTAGTCCGCAGCTAAATTGAGTTATAAACCAAAAGAGGCTAATGGCTGTGCCACTCACGCAATATTGCCGACGACACAAACAAATTTTTTACGTTCATGTGCACAAATTGCAGACCGAATTACGGCCGGCGCGGTGCCCATTTTGGCACTTAGCCGGCCAATCAGCCCGACGGCCGAAATTCGGGCAGCTGCCAACTGAACCGTCAGCTCGTTATCGCCAGATATTACGGGCTATCCTGTTTTGATAGCTATTGCCGCCATTAATTCGCAAGTGGGCCGTGAAAATAAACGCGCCTTTGATCTTTGACGGTGCCACTCTCGCTGCACTCGGCGCCGCTGGTGAGCGAGCGCGCCTACAAAGTGAAAATTTGCATAATATCGAGCACCACGTTTGATGAGTTGCTCCATCCCGAGAGGACTTTATTTCGGAAAAAGGAGCACGAATCCAGCAGTGTAGCTTAATTTTCTCTCTAGGGTTTTACGCAGAAACGTAATTGGATTTGCAAAAATATAGAGGTTTAAAATTTATCGGTTGGTTTTTTCAGTCCATCCTTTTTTCTCAAGAGAATATTTAAAAAATAAAAATTGAAGTTTGTGAATATCGTTGGAAAATTGTGTTCTGATCTTCAAAAAATAATTGTAGGAATAGTTTATAATTATAGATAAATTTTTACAATTTTTTTAACCAAATAAAAAAAATTAACCATCAAACAAAAAGACTCAAAGATACATTAATTTGTGACGTTTTTGTCAGCAATTTACATTTTAATTATTTTCTGTAATTGCTTTTTTTACTTATGACAAAATAAAATGCATGAATTAAAATTTTTATAGTTGTGTAAATCTCGTCTGATTTATAAATGAGATCACAGCCAGGTGTGGCCTTTGTGAACAAAGTGATGAATGCTCATGCTGGTAAATTAGGTCAAAAAGCAGCAAAGCGAGGTGCTGCACTTTGCAGCATGTAAATTCATCTGAGAGCGCACAGCATTTCGCCTTGAATTACAAACACACATTAACAACTGCGCTCCCACCCTGAGCAGCCTCTCTCTCGCGTCAAATCTCACAAAAGCGCCTGCAATTTACGTTCCCCAGTTGCAAAATATTTTCCCTCTGCATGCAGAGAAAGGGGTTTTTGCTTCCGCTCGTTATTTGACTGCCTCTCGTTACGAAATTCTCCAGTTTTATTTTCCTTCCTCTGCTTCTTTTTTTTAACGAGACGACAGCCAGGATTATTCCGAGCTTTATTTCACCTCGCGTCGCTGACACGCGGGATAAGTCGCTGGGATGAACTGAAATGATGTATTAGCTCAACCGAGGAGAGAGTGATTGATCGCTAATTTATTGATATTTCGCCGGTCTAGCTGCCACATCTTCTCCAGCCTGTATTAATTTTGCTCTTTTTCTTTGCCATCTCAACGTCGCATCTGGTTAATGATTTATGATCCGTGTTTTTCTGTATCGTTCCATTATAATGTATTGACAAAATTTTGTTTCTTTTGTGACAAATTGTCATACCATTAGCCAAATTATGATATTTTTTACAATATACAATTTTTAATAGAGGACACAGAAAATAAAAGTATAGGCTTTTTTAATAAATATAATGCCTAATTGAGATAATGTTTCCTCTCTCAAATCTCATGTGATGCTCTCAGAGGATACAACTCACCTCAGATTTTTATTTTTAATTTTTTTTTTTTTAAAGTCACATAAATTTAAGATTTTTTAATAATTGATGACAATTAATTTTTTTTTTTCAAATTGAGTTCTGCACATGAAAGGATGGATTCAAAGTGTAACTTTGGCTTTTGCTCTGGTTTCTCTTGCACGTGTCAAACCTCTTGGAGAGAGACTCGGACCATGAAGGCGGAACAAATTAAAATTCAAGGGGTCCAACGCATCTCGGGACGAAGCCATCTTGTTTGTGGACACGATGCTCGGTGCGTTCGGCAGGCACAAAGTTGTAAATTCGCAGTCCTGCGGGACGTGATTAGTTTGCATGCTCCTCGGCGACGAGAGACACGCGCAAGTCTCGGTGCGTGTTAAAAATGCAAATCTCCGCAGAAGGAATGAAATAAATGGAAATCCGACGGAACGAATCTGCAGCCGCACCTCTCTCAGCGTGTTTTATCACATAATCCGGACGAGCCGGCCGGGCTAACTTGGTAATTGAATTAGCCCATTAACATATCTGCCACCGCGAACGCCTCTTTCTTGGGAATTAATTTAATGATATTTTTATAACTTTGTGAGTGTGTACACAGCCGGCGAGCCTTGATTCATTTTTCGCCTCAGCTACCTTTTTTCGGAGAGCGGCTAATTGGATAAAAATTGCCGCCTGCGAAACAAGGAGGCTGCAATTTATTTTGCTGCGTGGGCGAGAGCTCAAGAGAAATGGCGCTTTCCATAAAAATTTGGTCTTGGCTAATGGCAAGATAAAATGTGCATTTTAAAAACTAGTTTCGGAAAATACTTTAAAAATTTATTTAACAAAATTAAAAAGCCGCTATAGTTTATCGAATTCAGTTTTTTAATAAATGAAAAATTAATACATCCTTAATTTTTTAAAGCAAAATCGTGAAATATAAACATTATGATGATTTAATTCTTTCAGAAGAAATTCTTCAATTAAAACTTATGTTAATACGTTCATGAAAATATAAAAACAAAGAATTATGAAGCACAATTCATTATTTTCTAAAAAAGGGCCTTCACCTCGACAAGTTGTAATCAACAGCGCGCAGGGAAAAGAAAAACACCACGGAGCATTCCCATTTTATTAAAACAAACACGTATACATTTAGAATTTTAATCTCGCCGAGCGCAAACCGAGCCAGCATATCCACGCAAAAATGGGGTCAAGTGGTTGCATGAAAATAATAATCGAGTGCATAAATACCGCAGAGAATTCGAAAAAGAGGCACAGAGTTGGAAAATTCGAGTGCACGAGAGCTGCCGCCTTTCTCTCTTTTCCTCTCTTTTTTCTTCTCCTCGGCAGCATAAACATTCGGCTGACTGCACATTGAGACTTTGACGGGGGTTGTGCGCCTCCAGGGACCTGCATTACGACTGCACCGGGGAATATCCGGAGGGTGGAAACGCAAATATGCCATGATACGCACAGCTTAATATACTCGCTCTCTCGCAGCAGCAGGTACTTTCTATATTGACTGGCACAAGGTGTGTACAGATTTGACGCCCTCCCAAGGCAAACAAAATTTCAATTTTTACGCTCCTCGGTCCCTGTCAGGTGGCGCGGGACGGGATTGAAATGGGAAAAGAGAAAGGACGGACTGCGTAGGAACAGCGAGTGAATTATTCAGGGGGCGAATTTTATGAGCGAAGGAGATGAAGTTTAAATATTAAATACTGCAATTCGGCTTTATATCTTATTCCCGGGGCTTTAAAGTGACAGACGGTTATTATGGAAAAGTCCATTTGGTGGCGGCGGCTTTATGAGAATGAAACTTTACTCTCGCAGACAGGGGGTCGGAGGGAAACAACAATTTTTTCGCGTTATTTTCAGCTAGAAAAAAATACAGTGCATGTGGGTGGATTTAAAATGAAAAGAAAAAATGCTGGCAGTGGAAATTAGGCTCGTCGTTTTAGCAAACAGGGTATAATGAAGCGGAAACATAAGTGATACAAGTTGCGAAAGCCTTTTAAAGCAGCGCCGCTTAATTTCTGCCAAAACTAAAAGCGTCGCACATTTGCATTCGCCTCGTCGGCCCCGGTTTTGCGTTCGTCGAGCAAGAGGACATTAATTATCATCAAGCAGCGGCATGCTCTAATGCAAGTCATAATTAATTAAACGCAAATTCCGGCTCCGAAAAAAGTGCTAAACACCATATTTCAGCGCAAGGGTCATTAGCCCGCGGCTAGGAAAGTGACGGCCGCCGCGAAACTTTCGAGTGCGGGTGAGTCGCCCTCTCTCGAATTAGTGCAGCCGCATCAAGTGCAGCCTCTGCGCGGTAATAAATGATGCGTGAAACGATGCACTTTATGACTAATGCACGGCCACTCGTCATAATTAATCACGCGCTTGCAACCGCGCAAATGCGAAATCCAGCCGCGCTTTAATTATTATGTGAATCCCCTCCAAGCGTCTGAAACAGCAGCGCAGTGCGAGTAATCATTTGAAACCAATTTTTTTTTGCATTTCATACAATTGCAATTAGCCATAACAGCAGTAAAAGGTTTCAACGATATTATGTATTAATATTTTTAAAAATTATAAAAAGTTCATTAATATTTATTTACTTTTATTTATATTCAATTTTTTATTAATTTATTTTTAATTTTATAATATAAAAATTTATATTATAATTCAAAAAATTTATTACTATGTATAAATAACAACAAAGAAAAATATTTTTTATATTAATTTTTTCATCAAAACCCTACAAATATATAATTCATTGACTGTTATAGATTAATAAAAAAATTAACACTTGTTCAATTTTCAATTGTATTGAATCAAGCATAGAGGATAATCAATATTAAATATTTACATAGTAATAAAAATTAAAAGATTACCACGATATAATTTAGATTGAAGAAATGGTAAAGAAAGTGACTTAATTTATTATTTGTAAACCGCAAAAAATGTTGTTACTCATCTATTTAATTCACGCATAAAATTAAATAACCAACTTACTTACACAAATTCACAATTCATTGCTCCTTCGACCTAAAATGCGACTGATTTATCTTTATTTTGCTATTATAGAATAATTAATAAAAGGAATCATCTGCGAATGGCCATCTGGCGTCCTCTGATTGTTCAAGCAAAAAAAGCAAGCTGACAAAAATCCCTGCGCCCTCCAGCGAGTGACACGCGCGGAACAAAAATAATTGCACAACAAAAAGTGCATACACGGCGTCATTACGGAATAATTATTCGCCGCTGCGAGCCTCAGGGCTTTCTCTCTCGGTCTGCTCACTTTTTGCCCTAATGGAATTTCCCTGTTGACCGAGCACCGCAAAATACAAGCCTCGGAAAGCAGCGTGGCGCCCTCGCCGTCGGCTAATGGCGCCGGCAAAAATGGTGCAAACAAACGCGAGAGGAAGAAACAGAGCAAGGGGATTTTTCATGGCCGGCCATAAATTATGCAGGCGGCAATGAGCGAGTGTGTGATTTGGTCGGGCCATTCATACTCGGCCTGCGAGTGACAATTCTGCAGCGAGGGGACTCGCAATGGGGAGGTGAGGTAGCATTATGGTCAGTGATGCAGAGTTATTACACTGTTTACCCTCACACCGCCTCTCTCTCTCTCTCTTGAGACCGATACGAGGGCTCTTCTATCTGCTTTTGTGAAGCTTGATGCGGCTTTGGACTTTGTTCTCTGTTCCGCTACAATTTGCTGCCGCCGGCAAAAAATGTGTTAAAAGCAGATTATGAATAAAACTTTTTTTGCATAAAAATATGCAATTGTGAATTAAAAAATTTGGAAATTAAACGTTTTTTTTCTTTCTTTAAAGTCACTTGGAACATGAGCAATCTCTAGAAACCTATAATTTATAATTTATTTTAAATAATAATTTAATTAAGATATTAAACCTCTTTGTTAACGTGGTCTCATGTTAATCATTTTTATTACACAATTAAATTAATTCATTCTTTTACGCAATCTGTACAAATTTCGTGTATTCTGGTTGCATTCTTTTATTGCAATAAATTAATACTTATTTTTGAGATTTTCATACACAATGAGCTGCATTTTAAAGTGCTTTCCTGCTGTCTATATCAACATTAAAAAAAAAATAATAATAATAAATGTTTCCATGACAGCAGAAATTTAAAAGTTTACAGCTTCTTCACTTTGAATCTAAATTAAAAATTTTTCTGAAAATTTCCCCCTTTTTTTGGTTTTATTATGTTCACTTCTAACTCAATTTTATTTTAATAAAATTTAAACAAAAACTGGAATAAACTTTGATGAATATTCAAGCTTTTAGCTTAAATGATTACATTATAACTTAACAAATTTGCTGACATGAGAGTAGTTTTATTAAAAGCGTGCCTTGTGTTTGTTAAAAAAATGGGCAACGCTGAAAAAGCGTGTCGCTAAAACCTCTGAAACACCACTCGGCCAATTTGCATGGCAGAGAGTCGTATAGTCGCCGAAAAAAGTGGCCAGTTCTGAAAAGCAAAAAGCACTCGAGGCAGCAACAAAGCTGAAATTAAATCGTCACTTTGTCAGAGAGCGCGGCGGCGTTCGAAAGAGACACACAGATGCAAATCGCAGCCAGCGTCAGTCGGTCCTTTTTTGCCGCCGAATTATTCACGACGTTTGCAATTTAAATTATTTTAATCCGGCAGAGCACCAGCTCTCTCCTCTCGCCACCGAACTCTCGGCAAACTTTTATTCAAATGAGGCGGCTTCGTTTTGCAGCGGCGCGCATTGTTTGTCGGCAACAGATTACCCTACTTATTTATTTAGGCGCAATTTATCACCTGACTGGAATAAATTTGGACCGCGATCGATTGCTCCCTTTCGCACAGAAAAGCAACACGTATAAAAGTGTAGTGAGTCGTCCGTCGACCGCCGCGTGTGTGCGAGGGGAAAACCTTCCTTGAAATGCAGAAGCAACCCTTGGGAGCACCTAATGAATAAACATTGCATCCAGAGAGTACATGTAGGTATGTTGAAAGTTTTGTTTCCAACTTTCCTCTCTCTCTCTCTAAACAACACATATAATTAAAAAAAATAAACGACAATTTATTTTCTCTGGTGTAATAATGCTTTTTTTTAAATTTGCAGACTTTAGAACACTTTTTTATGCTTTAATCATATTTAATTTCATTTTTGCAAGCAATTTGAAGTATGTATAGCATTCTTATTTTTAAAATTAAAGTAATTAAAATGTCTCCAAGATTTAATATTTCGCTGGAAATCATTACAGCCGCGGCATTCATTTACAGAAAAATTACTCAGGAGCATTGGCCTTGCTTAATCTGCCCTATATTAAATAGCTGGAAAATGAATCCGACCCGAGCTGCCACTTCTAAGAAAGTTGAACTGCTGCATTGACGACACGAGTCTCCTTTTTCTCAAATAATTACATTGCTCATCCCGATCACAACTTCTCAGTAATCATCCGAGCGTTTTGAGGTCAAGAAAATCAATGTGTGTGCGCAGAGAGATTCGCAATTCACATCAACTGCAGAGCTGCGTTCCGATTGAATGTTGGATGGTGTGTCATTAAATTAAATGCGAGCGAGCGCAGCGGGAAATAATTTGCGGCGAGAGATTGTTCGGTTGAAAATAGCACGGAATCTGCAGGCGAGAGGTGAAAGAAGAGAGCAGGGCACGTAAGTAATCGACGAGGGAGAAAATCGTCGCGAAGGAGCCGCGAGTAGTGCAGCTCGCTCTCTATCTGCATAAATCCAGGCGAGCATAAGAGTGCCCTAATCACCAGTGTCATCTGCAGAGCCATAATCTCACCGACTTGATGAAATTTTCATGCAAATCCGCGTGCAGTAGCGCCTCGTAAAATTTTCCGCCTCTGCACTGCGCCGTAAGAAAAATAATAAGAGCGGAGTGCAAATAATTGACTGGAGCGAAAAGCGGCTGAACGTGATGCAATTTAATGAAAGAGGTGGAGCTCGGGGAACACTATTTAACATTATTTAAACTCCGCTTGCTAGATAAGACAAAAATATTACAACCTATACTAAAACCGCAGACTGCAAAGCTTGCAAATTATGAAATTATAATAAACAGTTAGTGACATGAAAATTGAATTTGTTTTTATTCTTTATATTAAAGTTTTATTAAATTTTATTTGACTTGATGTTAGATGTTGTGTATTGTATATTTCATTGTATCTGAATGGAGAATAAATAAATAAATAAATAAATAAATAAAATACAATGTTTACAATTCATATGATTTTTAAATCAAAATGCATTTAAAATACGGAAACATTATTATTTTTAATGAATATTTATTCAAAAATAAAGCAGAAAACAGATATGGGGCACTTTTTTATAATTAATACACTTCAAAGTATTAGTCATTGGCTTCAATTCTTATATTCCAATTTTAGGCAATGAAATCAGAAGCAGTATTCTCCAGTCTACCCAGTATTATCCGTTCCCCCTTTTGTTTATGTCAATAATTTCCCTGGACGGAAATGGAAATTTCAAAATAATTTAATTTTTATTGCATTTTTAATCATAGTCAAAACAATTAATTCATTAATTTAAATTCCCTTTCCATTTATTTTGTTATTTGGAAACAATTTTTTTTCTATCACAAATAAGCAATATGATTTTTTTTTTAGGAAATAAAATATTAGCAAAAATGATTGTACTACGATGATAGCATTAAAACTAATGCTTGGCAATTCAACCGTTTTGAAATAAAAATCCCGATAAATCGACAGCAAAACTGCATTTCACCGCACCCGTTGGCATACATTGCTGCACCAATTATTCCCGCTATCGGCCACAATTCACACTTGGATGGCTGCGCAGCGTTTTGTTCCAATGCGATTTCAGTCAGTACGGATGAGCAAATCGAATCTGACGGGCATACATAAATTCAGGTGCACTGGTGAGGCGGCCTCATTAGAGAGGGTTGGCCCCAGCGCAAATACAGCCAGCGTATATGCATTTGAACTCTCGGGACGCTTGGCTAACCGAACGTTCCGTCCCCGAAGGGCCGGTCGGTCGGCTTGTACGTGCACCGTACGGACACGCTAATTCAATCAATAACCTGTCCGCGTTGCACGTGCATTAATCTGCATCCGCAATGAGCGAAAGCATTATGAGGCCATCGAGGGTCATTATTGCGCCGGGCTTTTTTGCTGCGGCATTAAATTGCACACAACAACGGACGGTGATAAATTTTTAGTCACAACTTGGCTTTCGGAATCATTTTTAAATTAAATTATTGTAAATTATGTCAAAAAATGTAGTAATTCTTTAAAGAAATTTAGAATTATAAGAAATTAATGTTTTTATTTCAATATTCTACTATATTTAAAATTAAGTATGAAGATTGAATCAATTAAGTATAATTTTTTATGTATAATTATAAGTTCCAATATATATGTATAATCATCAACAAAACAAATATTCAACTGCAGATTGATGCATCAGCTTAAATTTCACACAAATATTTAAAAATTGATAATAAATAAATTTGCAATAAAAATTCCAATATTAAAAAAATTAGTAAGCCAATAAAAAATAGGATATTAATTCAAGTAGTTAAATTATTTTAAACAACTTTTGGATGAACATTGCAAATATTATTTTATAACTATAACAAAGACTACAAAGAGTAGAAATTAAATATATTTTATTAAAAATATTTATACGTTCTTTTTCTTGTGAATGATGTTGATTTATCAGATTGAATTCATCCCTGTTCATCTTTTGCCGCCATCAAAGTGACCGCAAATAATCAGATCACAGGAAACAACAAGGCTTTACACAAGAATTGCTCCCTTTGCTCTCTTCGTTAGATGAGAGAGGAGCGCTTTTCCGCTTGCAACCCCGTCGGTGCAGTTTTATTCTGTTCCCGTCGGTGCAAGAATGCAAGAGGGTGAAATTATTCAATTGCGGTTGGTTAAAAATAATGGGGGAGAAAATTAAAAGCGCCAGTTTTATTCAAATGAGGAAACAATGGGGCGCGCATTCCCTCTCTTTTTTAATGTGCACGGCAGGGAAAGTTATCGAGGGAGGCACACAGCGAACCGACAAACAAAAGGATTTCTTCAGAGAGAGACAATGGAAAATGTCGAATACACACAGAGAGAGCGGCGCTTCCACGTAGGAAAAGGCAACGGGAGGGTCAAAGGGGTTGAATTGGCAGAGGCACGGAATTAGAAGAGACACACGGGTCATCAGCTCAGCCAGTCGAAAACTGCTCGCCGGAAAATATAGACGAGACACAATTTGGCCGGGGAAATTGGAAGGATCAGACACGGTTGGAAAAACGCGGGGTTTAAAGTTTGTGCGTATTAAAAGAAAAGAGCTCGAGTTTTAAAATTGAGATGAGGTGGATAATTAGAGGAGGAAGGAAAAGTTTTAAAAAGAAAAGCACAACTTTGAGCAAAAATTTATTCAAACCTTAAAGTGAGTGAGAAACTTTTTTTAAGGCAGTTTATTTTTTTAATCAAAAAACCCGCCACTTTGAGGTATTATAAAAAAAATATCCCCGTTGAAAAAGCACAAAGTTAATCCCGGGTAAAGCTCATTGTGCAATATCGTGATAAATGGAAGCGAAATGAATCTCGCAGCAAGGACAGGCTCTTACCCGTAATTGCAATTTTTATCGCCCACATTTTGCAGCAGATGCGTGCGCAAATTGAAATCAATGCGCGAGCAAAAAGTGTACAAATGCTGTCGCAACAGCGCTCGTTGGTGGAAGCGCAAAATTAATTCAGGCAAATGCAACAGCAGCACTCGCGTTGTAAATTTCTTTGATGCGCTGCATCCGGACTTAATTAAATTGCAGCTCATTCCCCAGCCGGCCGAATCACATGCACACCAACACACACCGACAAGAGCGGACGACACAGCAATAATCGTAATAATAATCATGCTACTCGGGGCCAGTTCTCTGATGACTCGTCGACGAGTGCAGAATGCAACGCTCGCCCTTTTGCAACAACTCGCTTTCTCATCTGCGACACACGCTTTGAGCCGCTCTTTAATTAATGCTGCAGCCAAAGTTCACTATATACGACCTTAATTGCAATTATGCGCACAATCAACTCAGCTGCTAGTAAAGGGCAATTTTTTCTATCAAAAAGCAAATATCAACAACAGTAAAAAGTAGCAAAAATTGGATTTTTAATTCAGAGTATATATAAATTGCTCGGACATACGAATAAACCCGAAAGCTACACTAATTTTCTACGAATGAAAATTATAAATGATCCTCAAACAATTTTAAAGTGTTTAATCAATTACTATTTATCAAATTGACAGCAAAAACTTAAAGTTGTTGTAATGTTGACTCATTTTAATCGATATCATTTAATTATCAATTATAATGAAACTTTAATTTTTATGATACTTGATGTTCATATAAAATCAAAATATAATAAAGTTGTATCAACTTATCTAAATTGTTTATCACTTTTATGTCTCTTAATGAGTTTGACAAACACAAAAATAAAACATAAAGTCAACTTTCTAGATTTTGTATACTTTTTTAAACACCGACAGTGTGGGGAAAATAAAGAATAATAATTATCATTATCTCCATGAAAGACAGACACTTCATAGTTCCTTCACCGTTCTACATTTCAGAAAAAAAAGCTGTTGAAGTGGAGAAAATCCTCACGTTTTCATAATTAGTCAGAAAGTTACATATTTTTTTACAACGGCAAGCTTTACTCTCGGCAAGAGTTTCTAAATTAATGAAAAGTTTCAACTTTGCTGTGTACATGCACAGCATTGCTCATTAGCTTTTGAGTTACTTCTCAGTCAGGTACTCGTTGTCGTTGTTTACCAAAGTCCTTTTGCACTGAATCCACTACTTCACATCCAAACTATAGTAGGACGCATGCAAAGTGCAACTTGCCAAGTTAGTCTGTATTTAATTTCTCAAGCTCATCTCTGCTTTTCTCCCTCGCTCTCTCTCTCTCTGTCTTGATGCACAGCCAAGTCCGAACTCGTAATTAAGTTTCAGCGAGTTTAATTGGAATTTTAAGAAGGAAGCGCAGCTCCACACTTCTCTCCGAGCTCGAGGCTCTTCCCGCAATGAATTATTAAAATGCAGCTTCGTCGACTGCACGATTGCCTGCTTTTGTTTGCTTTAAAAATACATCAACTCGCTACTGGGTGTTGTTTCTGCAGCGATACCCATTTTCTAAGCTTCCACCAATTGTTTCGTTTTAATTTAATTGCTACTCTGAACAGGTCTCATTTTGCATGGGGCGTGTTGAATAGAAGTGCTAGCGAGCAGTCTTGCATTGTAATTTATCAAACTTTTCTAATTAACAGACTCGTGCTAAGGCGTTTAATTTTTCTATTAATTTCCAAGGCATTTTGCGCATGCTCTTTTGTACTATGAAAAGAGACTCATTTCCTATTAAATTATTTATTTACTGTTTTTTAATGTGTAGCTTTAAAATAGCTGCATATTTTTATAGGAAAATTAGGATATAAGAATTCCAAAATAATTTCTCAATCACTAAAAATTCAAATTATTGGCCATTTTGTTGATATTATTTATTTTTATTTATCTGTTTCTTGAAAGGTTACAATTTATTTCTGTAATTGTAAGAATGTTGTAATATTGTTCCTTTTATAAGTACATACATACGCTACGCATGTATTTAAGTATATAAGTGATAGATCAATAAACACAATTTGCAACTATATAAATTTATTTTTATAATTACCAAGTCAGGTAAAAAATATAAAATTGTCCATCAATTTGGATTTATTTTACATTAAAGAATTTTCAAATATAAAAAAGGTTTTAAGTTTAACCATCAATGAAAATTTGCTGACATTTATCAGAAAAGACTCAGATTCGCCTAAAAGTGTCGTTAATGAAGTGAAAAAGCGAGCCGCAGGTCGTCGTTTTCCGGCTTGCAATTCTCTTCGGGGACCTCAAAATTCATGCACGCCCGGCCCGGCAGCGAGTTAGTCCGTATAAGTCATGAGTGATATCATCCAGCTCATTCGGCGTCCCCGAGGATCTCTGCAGAATCCACGTGCGGCGCCGCTCTAGGCTCGCTCTGCCCGCGTTAATATTTCATAGGGTGCTGCTGTGATGTCATAGAGTACATTACGTTTAGCTCACCCCTGTCAAACAAGGGCTGGTTCGTTGGAAAATTCAAACGCAGGAGCGAGCGAAAACGCGCTGCCGATCTGCGAGAGCACGTGAAAAATTAAGTTTGTTGATTCGCGTTGAATAATTGATGCACGGCAGAGAGCGAGGAATAAGCTGGCGGGCAATATATTCGAAAGCCCTCTGTGTGTTTGCCTTTGGCGGAAACGAACGAATTTCGACTGGATTTGATGGAGTTTCGCTCCCGACCAGCAGCCACAACGAATCGCACAGGGGCTGCCGCTGTGCAAATACAGTTCTGCCGAGATTGAAGCCGCCAATCTGGCATGCATCTTTCTATGGAGCTCTTGGTGTTTCGCTGAACAAGCACAGAACGCGATTTCATTCAGCATTCGTGACAATGCTATAGCATGTCTTGAGAATTCACAATTTTGGAATGAGCAATTTAATAAAGGTTTCCTTTTGTTACCAGCTTCTATTTATTACTTAATCGAAAAAATTCTTGCTTAAATAATGTATTATTCAAATAATATAATCTTTACACCTACTTGACAAAGCGATAGTAGAAATTACAGTTAATTGGAAAAAAAAACACAAATGTGTTGCATATAAATATTATTGTTTAATTTTATAATAGTCTTGCTTTGCGATTGGAATTTATCTTGCCTTATTACAGTTAATATCAAACAAAATATTATTTTCAATTTAAACAAAATTTTAAATATTTAACTAATTAATAAACAAACACTGGAAAAGTAAAAATTTTATCTTAAAATATTACTATCGTGTCTAATAAAAATAATAACAATTTTAACGTAAAATTAAGTTTCATAAAAAATTAAATTGATAATTATTCTAAAGAGTTTGTATCAACAGCCATTTAGCTAAACACATGTGTTATAATACAATCTAGCACTGAAATAAAAATACAATAAAATAATAAATACAAGCATGCGCACATCTTTTTGGCAAAATTTGGAAATTACTTACTTTCCAGTTCCTAAAATTATATTTTAATAAGATTTTAATATTTTTCTTTCAATTTGTTGAGTATTTTTTTATATAATTATTCTTTAACATTTTTTTATCCTCATGAAGTAAAATTTTATATGAAATGATGTTCATAAAATTAAATTGTAAAGGTATTATTTACATTGATATCATGCATCTGACTTTAAGTAAAATGTTTATCTCATCACGCACCGCATGCTCAGCTTATCTTGTGTTCACATAAAATTTTGATCAAGCAACCGACAGCCGGTCAGTCGATGCGTTTGTTGTTGTTGGCGAACATGCAAATATTGTCAGAGCCAGAGATTTGCATGTAGAGCTGCGCGCCAGCTGGGAGAATGCGATCGGCGAGCTGCCGGCCAAGAAGTTTGCCTCAAAGCTCAAATAATATGGCGTGGTAAGGGGATTATATTTTTGGTCTGGCCGCACTTAATTGATCTAGAACATTTTCAAGCATAAATATGGAATTTTACCCGTGCTAAGCAGAACTTAAATTTTTCAATGCTCATCATAAATAAATTTAAATTATATTAAATTTCACTCTTCAAAATTCTGATTAAATCAGGCCTAGATTCCACTACCCGGTGCTGAGCAGAAACTGGAGCGGCTTAGGTTTTTGCAAAGTTAATACCAGAGCAAGTTGTTGCTGGCGGTCTTATTGTTTATGCAACCCGCGCGCCGTCCTCGAGACAACGGGCCGCTCACACTGCTTGCTTGCTATGCCATGTTACATGCCCAAAGTTAAATTACAAGACCTGAAAAATGGTCGTCGGGTATGGCGGGCGATAATAACAAGCGCGGCAAATGACTTTTCTTATTCTTCTTCTTTCTCTCGCGCATCCGTGCGCACCTTAATAAAGTGAGTGAGTGCGCGCAAAGGCGCCCAAAACGCAGGCACGCTTTGTTGCTCCAGCTGGCGATAATAAAAGCGCCGGTGACGCTCCGCAATAGTAATTTATGGTGCTATTGCTGGCTGCACTAAATTTATATTATCACACGTTTCGACGGTTGAGGGTGGTGTGTGAGAAACCGCCTGAAAAATCGATCTCACTGGTCACGAAATCGGCCAAGATAAAAGATATAGATAAATGGTAGCGTACGGAATTTGTTTTTCAAACGTGGAATTTGTTCATTTACACTTTTTACACAAATAGCAACAAGAGAGACCAAGATAGAATTAGGTAATGAAGTCTATTTTAATCAACGCAACATTTTATGCGGATGATTTAGTAACTTTGAAACATGAATGTTAAGAAAATGTAGTTGTTGCATTATTTCAGTTTTCTTCTCTAATTAAAATGCAATAAATTTTAGTTTATGTATGATGCATGATGCACCTCGATATGGGCAGTGATTGCTTATGAATAACATGATACGTTGCGATGGATTAATTGACAAACATGATATAGTATGCAATTTACATGGAATTGCAGCTGAATTGCTCAGATTTAATTTTAAAAGAAGTCCAAAGAATATCAAACCTTGGTAAATTGAAAATATATAAATATCTGAATTATAAAAGTTATAATTATTTACAAAAAATTGTTTTATATGGCAAATAAATATAGAATTTAAATTAAAATTTGTTTTAAATTTACAATGAAAAATATTGAATAAAGTTAATTTAATCTAGGAGAAATAAAAATTATTTATCTTCATATATTTAAGAAATTATGTAATACTGTATAAATTTTTTTTACTAATACAGTTCTATGAAAAGATTGAAAATTATATTGGTGGACTCGTTAGTGCTATCGGAATCTAAAACTAACGAATCTATCAAGGAAAAAGTCAAAACCGCCTTCAGGGTTTAAATCGCATTTCTAGATTCGTTCTTTGCTACGTCACAATATTCATGCAAGTAAAATCTATACAAGGCAGACAAAATTGAGCTTTACAATATACTAAAAACTTTTTCATTTTCATGCACGCTATTTTCTTTTTCCTTTTTTGATGTAGAAATTTAAAAAATGATTTATTAATTAATTTTTCATTTTTGCCACAAAATCTAACTGTGAACTATGTTTTTCTGCACCGACATTTCACCAAAAATGCGAGACAAAAATGTGAATTTTTTTAGTTACAAAATTTTTTACGCAGACCCAATGTAGTAAATTTTCATTCATTTTTTTCCTGGTCGTGTTTTGTTAGCAGCGAGGGAAAAAATTGCCGCAGTTTGATGTTACGACAGAAAGCTATTAGCAGTTGTGTTTGCTTTGTCGGCATTCATATTTTTTTTTCAAACAAACGCAAAAACCGGTTTCGAAATCAATGTTCGGCGTTGACAATCAGCCCGGGGCCAAATTGAAAAGCATGTTCGCAGACGTGTGCCGCGGGCCACACTGTCCGTCTGAACTATTTCACGGGCATTAGCCGCGCTTGTTTGCATTGGCTGCACTCAATCAATGTAATTCGGCGCTCCATCATTATTAGGCGCGACTCACGCGTGTGCGAATAAATCTGGGCCGTCCGCCGCGCGCACACATACATTTATGTTATTTTGATTTATCCGCCCAACCGAGTGCGCGCTCGGCCGGATTTTTATTTTTTATTACATCTCCAGCGCGTATTAACAGGCTGGAAAATTGCGCCATCCATCATCGCTGACGCGTGCACGCGCCTTGCAAACGCCCGGTCGGTCCGCAAGTGGAAAATAGCCGACTGAATGTTTGCATGTGCGCCCTATGCAAAAAGCGGGTGTGTTTGTGCTCGGCCCGTGTACTGCGTCCGTGTACCTACGCGCAAAAAGGACGGATTTCGCGCATTTGAACCAACAGCAAGCCGAGCATATTCTAATTTCGGCATGCCTCTGCCCTCAGTGTAAATGTTGAATGTGGCGGGCCTGCTGCTGCGAGGAAAAATTGAAAAGTCTTTCTGCTCGGAATGTGCTGGGGCCTCCACATTAATTTTAAATAACTCCGCTGCTCTTTTCCTTCCTTTTTTAACTTCAGGAAATTTAATGTTTTACGCAGTTTTCACTTTCTCACAGAATGACGTCCATACATAACTATTGTTTGAATTTTCATAAAGATCTGCTGAAGACAAACTTTTATGCTTTTTAACTGAAAAATAATAATAATTTCATTTTTTATTCAGCCCTACAGGGATTGCAGATCGTATCTTCTTGCTCATATTATTCAAAGTTTTTTTTTAAACTATTTTGATGCAGTTTAGATGAAAATAAATTTATCATAAATATAATAGGAGAGAGTCCACGTGCCATATAGTATCTTTTTGTAGTCTTTCAATTATTAGTTATTATCATTAATTGAATTTCCTACCATGTTTTTACTTACAAATAAAAACACCATTTCCAAAAAAAAATCTATCACAGAGCTCAACTAATTTCTGTTATCAAAGTTTATAATTCTCACAATCTGTGAGAGTCAGTGAAGGGCATATATTTATATCTTTTAATTTAATTTCAGATATTATGAAGATTAATAGCTGCAATCTATAATCTCATAAAATGTTCTGCTCAAAAAAAAAAAAATAATGAAATAAATTAGTAACTAAAATAAATTTTATTAATTTCAACTTAAATAAAATATTATGTAATTAACAAAACAATAATTAAAAATCTTAATCATTAAACACAAAATATACATAATTAAATTTTTGTAAACATAATTAATTTTGTATCCTTTTAAAATAATTTAAAATTGATTTAGGATGTTTCTGGTATACCTCTTCATTTTCATTATCAAAACAAGTTTCAATCAAGGTCAGTCGCATAACTCTCTCACTTGCCCATTCATTCCAATAAGTAGCGCACGTCTTCGCCTCCCTCGCCAGGCGACGAGTTACTTCTTTTCGTCTGCATAAATCAGAGTTGCCAGAGTGAAAAACTAAAACGCACGCACCTGCAGGTTCGAAAATAATAACTGCGCGCGATTGGCCGCAGTGATAAGCGGAAGGCCGGAGAGAATCGGCGGCTGCTGAGTGAAGGGTCAGTAAAATACGAGGCCTTCGCGTGATACACGCTGCTTATAGCGTGGGCCGATAGGTGCAGTTAACACCAGGCGCCTATTAATCGGCACTCACTTGGCAGCTTTGTGTGTGCTTACAATTAGTGCCGACTTCTGCTTCTGAGTTACCATCAATCTGTCAGTAAGCGGCCTGAATGCGGATGACTAACGGCTGCTCCTTCATTACTAGCCGGAGTCACTTTGAGATATTATTTTCAATTTGTTCTCCTTTTTTTACCAAATTGATGGAAAATCTTCATTAATGCTTAAAATTAATTTATTTAAATGGTTTAATAAATTCAATATTGTTTGAAGAATAATTTTACTAAATATTACATTTTTCTTTCTTGGTTTTAAAAATTAAGTAATCAAAAGCATAATTATTGTATGATATTAACAATGATTGATGCGACAATGAATGTAATAAAATTTAATAAGGACAAATCATCTTTTTTACGACATTGATATTAAAATTATGTAGAAAAATATAAAATTATGTGTGTTTTGCTGAATTTTGGAATCTGTCGAAACACATGTGAAGCATAATTATATAACTGCCGTTTAAGATTCTGTATCATCTCCCCTGTTTACGAACAATTTGAGCAACCTCAAGTTAGGTACAAGCAGGGAAAAAATAATGATTTTTTCGTGAAATTAAATTTTTATGGCATTGGCTTGCCAAAATCATTAATATGCAAAAAAAGGCGAGAACTCACGTGCACGGCGTGTGTTAACGAATTTGTTAACAGAAAATTTTAGCGGTCTGTGGGTAAATTATGCAACCGGCGCGACCGACGTGTTGTGCCTGTATGCATAATTATTACCCAGGCAACAACTCTGATAAAATCGCTCGCTCCAGCGTGAGTGAAATGTCCAATTTCAACGCAAATATCATTAATCACAGCTTTCGAAATGAATATCAAAACTGACATACTCACTGGCTCGTCGAGTGTCGTTAATTGCGTCATTAGGGAAATTTTCCAATAATTTTTTGAACTATTAATCATCTCCTAATTTTTGAAAATTGAGATAAATTATAGGTTTTAGGTTAAATCAAACTTTAAAATTTTCCTTTAAAAAATTCGTCACAAATCTTCTTGTGATTTTCACCCGTCTATGAGCATCAGTTTGAAAGTTGTCAATTGCCTAGTAATTAATTCGTCTGTGCCTGATATGTGGCTACCGAAAGGATTAAATCTTAAATGTCAAAGGCTGACAATGAAGTAGCTGTTGAAATTCTGCACGCAGAGAAGAGACAAAGGAACTGCGAAATTCGCGTTGAATCGTGTACACAAACACACACGTGGTAAAAACACAAACAACAGCTGTTAACAAACATGGAAATTGACTGAAGGAAGGAAGGCAGGGAACTTCAGGCGAGGATTTTGGGACACAAAGACGTGCGCACGACGATTACTTCTTCGCCTCTGACTCTCTCACAGAACATCGCGCACAAAGAGCAAAGGAAACGCGATTACACAAGCAAAGATAAACGCAAAAGCTCGAGTACGCTCGTGGAATTCTGCACTTCTTGCGCTTTTCAAAACTTTTGGGGTAAAGCTCTGGATTTAATTTATTTTGCAAAAGTTTTGCCTAAAATGTTCTCCTGTCAAATTCAGAGAAAGAGCAAACTTTGTTAGAAATAAAGCCTTAGAATCAAAACTTAAATTTTCACCTGGAATTTTAAATTATTTGTTCTGTTAAATCCAGCACTTTGGAAAACAAGCGCTCATGGAAAAAAATCAATGCGGTGGAACAATGAAAGGGGTAGCGACAGAAGATTATCGAGGCGGAAAAGCGGCATTGCAGTCAATATTGCCTGAGGTGAGTGCCGTTGAGGCTGACGGCGCTCGTCGGCCAAAGGTGCAGGACAAACAGACAAACACACGCTCGCTTGCCAATGAATGGGGACGGCCAACGGGGCGCGCGTGGTGACTAATGAGGCCTTTCTGCCGCAGACAGGACAGCTCATTAGCCGGCCTTTGCGGTCAATTCACACGCGAAAAAGAAGGATTTGCACCGGCCGGCGAATAAATCAGGCGTGCGATGCCTTGTTTTAAATAACCGTGTTTTCGCCGCGGGACCGCAGCTGACCCGAGGGAGATCGATTATTCATCCGGCGCAGCGGGACGAGATTGAATTGATTGTGAATTATCCTTATAAAAAAATGACAAAGAGACGGTATCACTTCCAATAGAAATAATTAAAATTGTTATATGGTTGTTTATAGTAATTATAAAATATTAATATAATAATTGCATATATACTAGCACTTTATGTTTTGTAGAAAAATCATACCATGATTGCTGGGTTTAGCGTAGTTCAATAAGTGTATAAAATATATTTGTTATTAAAAATAAGTGACATCTTCATACTTACTTAGAAGTAAAATATAAATGTAATAAATATGCAAAATTAAAAAAAAATTAAAATAAAATATAAATTATTAATAAATTACCAAAGATATTGAGTCTAGGTAAAATGCAGTTTTCATTATACTTTAAATTTTATAAATAAAAAAATTTTAATAACAGGTTTATTAAATATTTTTTGGAAATAATTTACTAGCTGATAATTTTCGAACATTTTTTATTAAAACTAGTAAAATAAATAAGTCAGCATTCCAAGAAATGCATTTTCATGTTGTTTTTCTATTGTTAGACACAGCAGTACTGTTGTGGTTGCACAGTTTTATAAATATTTATCTCATTTCTTTAATCTCATAGCTCAGACAAAGTAATTTTCAAAGAAAATAAATATGCAACAATATCATATTTTCTTTTGGCTCGCAGCGCTACATTTCACCGTCTTAATGAAACGACTTGTGTCTAGCAGGGACAATAGAATCTCTGATGAAAAATTCCTGTCCTGATTTTAATCTCTCGAATTCCGGCCTCTCATTGTTCCACAGCCAGACGCCGAAATTAAACACGTCGTGCGTGGCAAGGCAATTTTTCCTCGTCTCTTTAGAGAGGGCGAAAGTACGAAGCATTGTTTTCGAGCGCAGGTGCCAAGAAACGAGAATAGCCCGGCGAGGGTTTATCTGCAGATCCGCGGGAAGAAGAGAAAATACATCTGAAGGGCGATTTGCGCCGCGATTGAGGAGCGCGTAATTGAAAGGCGGCTCAAGTGGAGAGGTGCAAAAAGTAGTGCGTGAGGCGTTCGGGCCAAATGTCAACCGCGCACGACACGAGAACCACTTTCTGCTCTCTCTCGTCACTCTCTAGTATTGATTCGGAGCGACCGAGAGGTGATGTGTGAATGCGCGCTATTTATTCGTCCGCCGACGACGGAGCACCATAAATTCTGCAGTGCACAAGATCGATATCGTTATGCACCACTTTTTGAAATGCACCTGTGAGCAACCGCGCGCTTTTTTGTGTTGCACGTCACCAGCAATTATTGCGATAAGCGAGAGAGTGATTTATACACTTCGTTGCCTAGCTTTCAGCGAGCAAAATAAACTTGCCAGAGAGGACGTAATGCAACGTAAAGCAAGGAAATAAAGCAAAGAAAACCTTCCAGCAAATCTATGAAAGAAAATAAAGAGCAACAAAAGGACAATAAATTAAATAAATTACTCCACTTTTCACTTAAGGGGTTTCAATTAAATTTTTGATCTTCTGAAATTGGAAAACATTTCCGCTGGCAGAGGATGTAATATTTTTAATTAAAAGTTGAATTTTTAAAATGAAAATAAACTTTTTAAGACGCCTCAAATGTTGTCATAAAAAGTTTCTTCACATAATAAGTTAATATAATCTATTTTCCTCTAGAAATTCCCAAACTTTGAACTCTCTACAAGCAACTGGAAAAAAGCACATTAAATAAAAATTGCATCCCTCCAACTTCATTTTACAAGATAAATGCTTACCATTTTGCCAAAAATTACTTTCTTCTCAAGCTCGTGGTAATAAGTGCAATTTATTCTTGTGAAAAGTCACCGTGTATTAATATTCATTACTCCAGTTGTAATTTTGCCCTCAGAAACGGAATGGCCAATTTTGATTCCCATTTCCAGCCTCGTGAGCATTTTCTCGAAACGACGAGCGCGGCGGGAATTGCGTTTCGGAACCCGGGAAGGAAGCAGAAAAGGCAACCGGCCGAAAAGCACGTCATAAATCGCCGGCGTAATGTGTCACACGAAATAACTGCACGAGCCGCATCAGCAAAAGTGTAATAAGAGAGCGTCCGTTGCACGTGTCCCTTTTTATTGCTGCATCAAGTCTGATTATTACGCGCCGGCAAAGAAAACGGCGGCGGTGTTTCGCACCTTGTATGGAGCAGCTCGTCATAATTATTGCGGCCGAATCGCGCTCGCGGCAAAACCTGCTAGAAGCCCTCGTCGGCAGGAAAGACGAGGGGCACGTACTTCTTCAGCCAGAAAGGTACAAGAGTAGTGCGGGCGGCAATTTTAGCGAGCCTCCACCAGCATACCAATGGAGCAGGCAAATTAGAATGGACCCCGGGGAGTCAAAAAATGGCTTTTGCATGTGCCTCACTCCTTTCGGAACGAGTGGAAAAAAAACACCAACGAGTCGGTCCGGCGTCTTCTTTGCCGACTCTTGAGATTCGGATACGGGCCCACGTGGACTGCAAAGGGCAATTCAAGTTTTCCGATTTTCTTTATTTGCTGATTCTACGTATTCCTATCGTTGTTAGCAAAATTTCATATTATATTTACATTTCTAAAAGTGCAAAATATATTAATATTTTTAATCATTCGGTGATTCATTAAATTTATAAATCTCAATGAACCTCACAAAGTCAAGCTTTTATCATGAATTTCTGAAATTATAATGTTTTTATCATAATATTTAAGATACCATCCACTATTATAAATGATTAATCTATAGAGTTATTTATGATGATGAAATTCACAAGCAAAAATTTATACAATTTTGGTAATCATTTACTAAATTCTTCTTTCATAAAGTGGTTTTTTTAGTTATTAAAAAAAAAAACAATTTTCAAATGTAAAGAAAGTAAATATTAAAATTATTAAAATATAAATATTTGTAGTAAAGTTATAATATGAATAGTTTTGTACATAGTAATTTAAAAAAATAATTTTTTATTTTAAATTAACTTAAAAATAGTGTGTCGTGTAGAAGGGAAAGCGCTTTGTAGCTCCTTTCTGCTGACTGCGTGCGTACGTAATATCAAAAAGACTGACCTGCTTGGTATGTAAGGCGGCCTTCGGGCTCAGATTGGAAGCTTCTTCGTTTCTTGCCACACTGTAGGAGCTTATCTCGAGCGACTGGAAACAGAACGAAACCCTTTTTACATCGCATCAACACTCCCGGCTGCTTTCAAAGCGAATAGATTTGTAATCCCTGCAAAGGGCCAACATTTTTAATATTCGGTAGTGCTCCCTCCGCATTTCCGCCTACTTTGAAAAAAATTGCACAAATTCAGTTGGAATTCGCGTCACGCTTTCCATTTTACATCAAAGTGCGAGTAAAAAAATAACAACCTTAAAAGGCGGGTTGCAGCGAAATGCAGTCAATTACCTGCGACCGTCCGGTGGCAAGAGCGGAAGATGGAGTCGCAATAAAAATGAACCTTGCTGCGGCGGCAATAATTTTTAAGGGCTTATGTATCAGCGTCAATATTTTACAGCCATTCAACACGATTATATTGCTACACTTGCTTCGAAAGCCCCTGACCGACCGACCAACCGACCGTCGACTCTCCTCGGGGCGAGTACATTATTTATCGCACCCTCCAGCCAGCCCCTGAGCGAACGCGGCGCTATTGAGCCCGTGTGTTGTCCTACTAGTAATGTAGGCTTTACGATTTGCCGGCCGCAGCCCCCATAAAAGTTTTATCAAAAGTCCTTCTGAAGGCTGAATGATCGCCACTCTCTCTCTTTTATATAAGTTTGCAGTTATAGAAAGCGGAGCTGCACTGCAGTTACTCTGTACGCGGTCAACCTGATTTCCGATTCAAAATCGACCATGGTGACAGAAAAAGTCATAAGACAAATTGCATATCAGATCAGTGAGAATATATAGATATTTTCTCTGAGAGGAAATACATAAATAAACACAAATAATAGTCAACTAAAGTCTACAACCAAAATCATAAAAAAAATATTTTATGTTATTTTTAGTCGCTTTTTATTTGACCTTGTATATATTAATTTGCTTCTTTACAAGGAGGAAGTCCGGCCTGGTTTCAATTTTTCATGAAATTCGTCGCGAGCTTTAGATGTTCAGTTTCAATCTTGCAGAGTAGCAGTAGAGTTTGAGAAACAATGAAAAAACTTGTTGTGAACGTGAAAGTTTAGTTTGAATTTTTTAATAAATAAAAGGTATTTTTAATAATATAGTAAAATAACCTTTGGCAAAAATCATACATTTTTTTTCTCTAAATGATTAAATTTTGCAGGAAGAATGCCATTTTGCTACCCTAACTTTGCTTATCACTATGCCATGCAGAGTTTATTATGTTTGACTTCACCAATCAGGCATAAAAATCGACTTGTTCGCGTCATTCACTTTAAAGGTGACGAGCAAAGTTTGAGGAATCCGGCGGCGTCACCGTAAATATGCAAACTTAATGACCGACGAAGCCTTGCTCACGATAAATATCGCGCGCTCAGTCGTAAAATTCGGCGCTGCTTGTGCGCGCGAACGCAATTAATTTCACGTCTTGTATAATTAACAGATAAGCTGAGCGGCGAACGCGCGCCTGCAGAGTTATGGCCGCCGGCAACGACTTTTTTACTACTTTATCGGAAAATTGGCTGCAAAAAGTGCGGCGGTGCCAAAAAGCAGCGCAAACGGGCACAACGCCTATCAGCTGCTTTTTTATTTCTGCCGTCGCCACATGTCATTGAGCATCGCCTCACATTACGCCTCTTTTAATTTCACGCTTCGTGCGCTCTGAGCCTGTCATTTTCATAGATTTAATGCGAATACCAGAAAATGTTTGCCCCTGATTCATAGTGGACATAGTTTTGGTATTTTCTAATATAAAATTAATTAACTGAAGTAGAGTGCATACTTTAAAAAAATTTTAGTTTTAGACAATATAAATTAAGTGAATACATTTCCACGGCATCTTTAATGGAGTTTGTGCTTCGAAATTTCACTGAAAAATGTGAAAACTACCTAAAACTTTATATACTATATAATATAGGTTATTTAGAATAATAATAAAAATAGGCAAAATTATTTAAAAATATTATGTTTTAAGTTTAAGATATTTAATTTTTAAAGATAATAAATTGTATTGATTTTAATTTCATTCTTTATTTTATTGTGCAATATTAATTATGTAATATCATATTATGCAGATTATTAACATAATTCTGAAAATCCAAGAATCCTATCAATCAATGTAAATTAAACACCAAAGATTTTTTTTTTGTAATTTGTGAAGTTATAAATTTTTTTATTTTAAGAAAGTAAAAATTTGTAAACTTAACAAACACATATTTATTATTGGGAAAAAAACACATTGATCATGTTCCCTATGATGACAAGGGCAACTAATCACCCCAGGCTGCGAGTTACTAGTCCTTTGAAAGGACAAACGACGGACACAACAAGGCAGAGGGAAATTGGAGCCGAAATAAAGCGCGCCCTGATTGGGTTGTTACGTGATTGCCGGCCGTCGCCGCTGCTCTTTTATTGACCTGCAAAACTTTTAAAACTCCCCCAGTGGTCCACTCGCTATTTCGATATGTGAACAGAGTCGTACGCGCGCGTGTGTGCGTCAACTTGATTGAGTGAAAAGAGAAAAGACCAAAGTGAAAAGGCAAACTTTTGAGATTATTTTCGGTCGAGAAAATCAATCAGAGACTCCATAAAATAAATATCAGCAAAATCTTAACAGTTTGAACAAATTCTTAAAAGTTTGAAAAGTTTTCAAAAATGCCTAAAATTTTGCAAAGTTAAGTATAATTTAGCTGGTAGCCCAAAAATGTACAAGTAATAAATATTAAATGACAAAAAATTGCTCATTTATTTAATTTTTAATTTTTCCATTTTTTCCTATAAAAAATTTTTCCTTTGTAATTCTTTATTTTCTGGCGTTCGCTTAGTGTGAGACGAAAGCTTGACTTCGAGGGTGGTTAAAAAAAATAAACTGGAAAAAATTCAAATTCACCCCTTTGCAGCCCCTGCTCGGCAGGAAAAGAAGGAAGTGAAAAACTGCGGAAACATGCAGCCCCTAATTTGAATAAATTACTTGGTGACTCCGGCCGGCCCTTATTACGTCAGACACAAATCAAAATGTGAGGTGCGTAATGGGGGTTAATTAAAGCGGGCGTGTATCGCGCGGCTGCATACACACAAGGGGCCGCACGGCCTCTCTCTCTCTCTCATTAGGCTCGTTGGTATTCTAGGGAGGCGCGCAGTGCGAGACGAACGCAGCAGGATGATTGATGCGTGGCAATCAGAAAAGGTCAAATCCCCGACCGGTGGCGCTGCTGCTCGGTCGAATTTACTTACTTAGGTGGCCATTACGGAGGCTCTAATCCGGATATTGGACGGGCGCGCAATTGACACTCCGGCCCCGGTAATCCGATCACAATAACTCTTCTGGCAAAAGTAGCCGACTCGGCACAGCCCAGATAGAGAACTACTAACCCCTGGCCAATATTATCATTTCCCCGTCTCGGTGTTATCGCTCCGGCATCTCTCCTGCAGGCCGAGCTGTTTTTAATTAAAGATAAGGAGCGCGCCAATTTCCGCAGTTCGTCTCATTCTCTTTGGCCAAAATGGAACGAGCCTTGAATTTATATGTGTTTCGTCTGGTCTTTTAAACGGCCAATTTCACCCAGTTTTATCTCCGGAGAGAACCGGTTAAGCCTCCATGGTTACTTTTTTCTCTCACTTGGCGACGGAAAACGACCAGAGCGTGAACGGAAATTTTCGTTCAAATCACAAGAAAAAAGAGCTCCACCTCCATTTCCCGAGACGTTTTTCTCTCTCGCCAGGTATTGATTCGTCACTCGATTTTAATAGAGGCAATTTTCTTCCAATATCATTCACTTTATTTTCTGGAACACGTTTATTGGCACTTCATGTTTTATTTACAAAGGAGAACTCAGTTAGCGGCTCAGGTAATGATTTCAAATCGGCTCGAATTTGCATAGAAGACTAGAGCAAAATCTATTTTTCGTTCTTCTGTTATTGATAGAAAGCATTTGCATGCCGTTTTATCTCTGCTGTCTTTTTCACAGATTAATGCAAAAAGACTTTTAAACTCTATTGATAACATTCACAAATGGATTTCAGGAAAAGAAAATCTTCATCTGCAATTCTGTTGAAAATCTGTTTATTTTGCAAGTTAAAATTAATATTAAAGTGGTTTCTCTGCATAAAAATTCACTGCTCATGGCTGATAAAAGTGGCGCAAAAATAACAATAGAAGCGTTTGCGTGCGAATGATTAATTAAATCCGGGCGCGGCAAATCTCTCGTGTAAATAGTAGTCTGTCAAGTTTTAAAAACAAAGTAAATAAATCTAATGCATTATTCTGGCGGCGGCGGCGGCGCGTAAGCCGCTTACTCTCTCTCTCTCAGTCAGCAAAGGAGCGCTCGGCATTCTGCTGATTGATTCAGCATCACAATCGCAGCCAGCTCACACACACACATTTCACTCGGCGCTCACATGTACACGCTCCTAATCTCTCTTCTCTCCGTATAAGCCCGTCATAATCCGCTGCACTAACTTGGCAGTTAGTGCCGACGAGTGAGAGAGATGAGTTGGGAAAGAGCGAACCAAAAAGACAGAACTTCCTATTCCCGAGGAAATTTGCACAGGGTGTCGATATTTCTATGTGCACATTGCAGGGAGTGCAAAACATTAAAATTGTAGCGCACTTACAATTAATATCATAGTTTTGAATTTTGCATGGCAATTCGAACGCTGTGTTTTTTGGAGAAAAGTTTTGAAGCAATCACCTTCAATAAGTTATTCAATTTTTAAAATAAATTATATTGCAGTCAGTTTATTTTTTTATAAAATTTGGATCCCGTGAATTTTTTTAATTTTTACAATGATGCCTTATAACATTATTGTTACAGATATATACATAAAATATTGCTTCAATATTTTTTCATTGAATTAAATTTTAATCTTCAATTCTATTCTCTCTCAAATACAATTAAAAGTTAGCTATACCACCCTCAGGCTAACGGAATACCCATTACTAATAATAATCTTAATACACATTAATTATTCTGTGTACAAAATTTAATTTGTTTTAATATCTATAAAATCTATGTTAATTTAACTTTTATAGCCGTTATGACTAAATTTAATTAGAATTTCATAAAAGACTGTAAAATGGTGAAAAGTGAATATAAAAAAATATTTGTAAAAAATAAAATAATTTCTTTTATTTATAACAAAGTAAGAAAAGGTTTTATAAAAAATAGATTAATTAATTATTATTTATATTACACAGTAACAAATAATTGACTATGACGTGTGCTTTAGCAACAATCCATCCGCTTTAACAGACTGTGTGGTCAGTTTGTAAGTTATGCAGCCTGCCGGGCACACCTAAGGGCACGCAGGACATGCGCGGTCACATTCAATCTTCCGCACTCTCTCTCTCTGAAATTAAAAAGCACTCGCTTTTCAAATTTGAATAAACAAACGCTTTTGATGCGCATTTTGGCCCCCCGCTGCTGACGTTGAGTGAAAGCGACTGAATGGTATATTTTTCCACGGGGGATGGAATTATTCAACAAACCACTCTTTCACCGCACTCGCTTTTGATGATTACTGACTTTTTTTATCCCAAATATAAATTCAATTCTCAAATGAGTCATTTCCTTTATTTTCCTTATTGAATGCAACGTCAGTGCAGCTATTTCTCGTTGAATTTAATCAGGAAGAGTCCGATTTCAAATGAGGGGCACAGTTTATCGGTGGCAGGAAAGCGAATTAATTAGCTAAGCGCAACCACCTCGGGCGAGGCGGCGGCTCTGTGTTTCGTGACATGATCTCTGTTCCATTGAGCGCCTTCCTTTTCACCAACTTGATTATTTAGCCGAGCACGAAATTGCCGCCTCCGTTTCATTTTGAACCCAACCACCATAGAAATTCATCAACCCTTGGATAGACAGTACATGCCGAGGGCGGATTGTTGTCTGGGCTGCACATCCACCATGAAACACACCAACGGAAAAGATCCTTGGCCGTTCAAAAGAGGAATTTGCCAGTTTCAAGCAAAATTATTTCTTGCCAAAAGGTAATAAAAAATCTCAAACTTTCAAAACAATTATACTCTAGTAATAATAGTTCGTAAATTGATGAAATTTTAAACCTTTTAAAAATTATTTTCATCTTTCATTATTTCAGCCTCTTAGCAATGAGATATTAAAAGATTTTTTCTTGAAACTTTCTCAATGTCGATTGGATGTTTCAGTAAATTTTAAACGCCAGTTTATCTGGATTAATTGATGATTTCATAAAAAAATGTTGTGAATCATTTTGCAAGTCTGCCTGCAAAGTGTTAATCTGTGGCCATAATTTATATGCTTTAGCCGGCATAAGTTCCAATTATTTCCTGACCACGAAATACTGGCTGCCGAGCGCAGTGTCCGCTAAATCACGTGCGAATTAATTCCCGGGAAACAACCCACTCTCGCTTTATTTCCGCCAGAGTCCTGCTCACCCAAATCACCTCGTCGCGATGCGAAAGGGTATGTGTGCGCAAATCCATTTTCGGCACTAATTTAATAATCCAGCACGCAGCTAAAAGCCCGAGCGAGTGACTTTGTCGAATTTGCAGCCGTCGAGCTAGTGAGAGAGAGAAAGGCAGTCATTCAGAGGGAGTCGTATATCAATCACTCACACAGCGCTTCGGCAAAAGGCCGTGCTGCGAAAACGCGAGCGCATTATTCACGAATTGATTGGCAGGCGGTCCTCGGGGCGCCCAAAGAATTTCACCCAGGCTAAATATTAATTCGGCGCAGGAACAAAAGCTAAACTGAAAAGGGCTGGAGTGTGTGTATGTGCGCAGTGCCGAGCGGGAAAAGTGGTGGAGCTCGTTTCGATTCAATCTGTGCGCCGTCGTGCTATTCATTAGTCAGGAACACGCGCTCTTGGCCAACGACCAGCCGTTCAAAATCAGCCACCTGAGATTTCTAAAGCTTATTAACATGGATGCGTGTTGGGCCGTGTGCTATTATTATCGCAACTGACGTTGACACTTGTGATTTGTAAACACGTTTTCGGGCGTTTCCAAAGCTAAAAATACAGACAGGAACGGTGTGAATTGAGAAACTTTCAAAATTTATGCATACATAAATTACCATTCATGCTTCAATCATTTTTTAATGAAAATAAGTTGATTTATTTCTTCATCAGTTGCAGGCAAAATAAAAAAAAAATTCCTAGAATTATTTCCTGTGAAGATTCCGATTTCTATCAAACTTTAATTCCTTTTGACTTTGAGGAAATATAGACGTGGAAGCACTTTTATTCCACGAGAGTATTCTCAATTCCCCATTCCTCCGTTTACATCATTTATCATTTGTGTCGTTCGCCTCGCATTTTATCTCTCAGGAAAGCCTTTTAGTTTTACCGCAGAAGTTTGATTTTGAATTATGGATGTGGCAGCACGGCGCGATTTTTTTGCAGCACCTTACACGCGAACTGCTGCCAATGCAAGACTACTTAAAATTCAAAGAGTCTCTTTAAAAAATCGCCCAACATTTATCCGCACACTCAACAGATGAACGAGCGGGCAATTTATTTCTCTCTCGCGAGAAGAGGGCGCGCAGCAGTCGAGGGTCGCTGCATCGATTTCTAATGCACCAGAGAGACATGAAGAGAACAATTGCTGCCGATTTATAAATTGCCTCGTCCCGATAAAAGTTGCATTCGACTCTTGCCGCGTTGCTCGTGCAATTTTTCATCAATTGCAATCATTTTCATTCAATACAAGTTTCCATGTTGAAATTGTTGAACTTCAATTTGCCTTAATATATTTTTAAAAATTGCTGCAATGGTTAGTTGATACAAAGTTAACTATGTTTAATTAAATTAAATAAAAATAAAAACATATTTATGGCATTTTTTTTCAACAAATCATATTCTGGGTTTAATTATGTGTTTTATTTTATTTATTGCAACATTTTGTATTTATAAAAAAAGTAGCCAACATGATATGGATACATAAATTAAGAATCCACAAATTCAGCAAAATAGGATATTACATTCTATAGGTGTATCACATAAATTTCATTCATATAAAGTATTATAATCCTTGGGTAAAGTTGATTTGTTTACATGGATTAATTCAATATTTCCAATAAAATATAAATTTTAATAATAATTGAAAATAAAAATAATATAAAATTATGAGATTTTAAATAAATTTTTAAAGTTGGCGTGTGTAAGGCGAAACTTACAATTAGTTGGAGACATTTTAGTGTACCCCTGACAAAATTTCAAAGTATGCAACTGCCTCGTCACGTTTGCTGCGCCGGTTGCCTATACAGGCCAATTCTATTAGGCAGGCTGTAAATTCTGATTTGGCCGGGCTCATCAGCAGAGTAGTAAAACTCGCGTCGTGCTTCATCAAAATTTACGGCCTGGAGCTAAAAAAAAAAAAAATGCCTGGCACGGGGCGATAGCAAACGGGAGAGAAGCAAAAATTTCATATCTGCGGCGGCGGCGTGAGTGCCGCGCGCGGTTGTTTCGCGATGATGCTGATATGAAGTGAGGCAGATCGATTGCCAAACGAGAGAGGCGTGTGTACGAGGATGTGCATCTCGAGCGCGCGGTTCGCCGACGGAGAAAGACGCTCTCATCGTTGCGGGAATCGCTCCATTCGCAAATTGGCCCGTCGCTCTCTTGCGACGTAAAGCGACTTTTGTAATTAAAACGCCGCCACCAGAGCAGATGTTAATAAAAGTTTGTCCTTTGACGCGTTTTCGGGATTCGTTATTAAATTTTGATTTACACTCCACTTTTCGTATAGTTTTCCGGAAAATTAACTTCTGGCCAAGATTATCTCTCGCTCAGGTTGAATTTATTGTTCTGCCTCTGATAAGATCGGTCTGGGAAAGAACCAGCCAGCGTTTCTCTCAGGAGAGCAAGTTTTAACAAGGCACAAAGTTGGACTAATTTTCCGGATTTATCTGGCCGCACTCCAGGACGGGTCGCGTGTTCGCCGGCAGACCAATGTGACAATTGTTTCCATACACGCTGCAATCACCGCACGACCGCGATAAGGATCCCTTTATAATTACACAACATCAATATGGCGGCGGCGGCAGAGCTAGGCGGCGCAACAATAACAGCGCTCAACTTTTGATAGCAATCGCCATGTGCTCGTGTTGCGGAGAACAATGTCATAAATCGCTGTTGTTTCAGCCTCGTATCTAATCGCAATTACTCAGGACTCGTGCGTACGGACGTGTACTTTGGCGGATGTGTGTGTTTTGTGCAGATGTCGCCACAGGCGAGGATGGAGCGGATTTCTTGATAAGCTCGGGATTTGCAAACCCCGCCTTCTTGTTGTAAATTGCGCTTTGGGGAAATTTTGGAGAGAAATTTAGCGAGTCCTGCGACTTCTATGAAACTTTGGCATGCCAAATGATTCAAGATTTTGAAGGGAACAATTCTAAATTTTAATTATCAATCATTTTGATATTTAATTTTGGTATTTACAGCTGACTAGAAATAAATGATTTAAGGCCTAAATAAAATTTTAGACTAAATCATTTAGGCTCTTTTATTATTATTAGTGTTGTTTATTTGTCCTAATTGTTGCATTACATTGTCTACACTCAATTGTTAAAAACAATGTATTTGAAAGAAATGAATTGTTTGGCAAAACGGCACTACCACTAGCAAGAATTTTGCTCAAACTTCCGAGATTAAAATGACCCCATCCGCCGCAGTGAGCCTTGGTTGACTTCGTTTTTGTTTTTATCATTGATTTTGTTAAACTTAATTCTTAACATCAAAAGAACATTTATTTGTTTAGATAATTTGACGAAAAAAGGGCATAATTCACGAAGAATCATAGTTATGTTTTTAATTCTTTGCATTATGACATTATTCCAAAAATAGATAATTCTTTATTTGGATTAGCTTTTCACATCTGCTCACTATTAATAATTGTCTTCATTACTGTTATTAATCATAATTTTCGGCCTGACACGAGTCTAAATTTAAAGCTTGGAAGTCTGTTTAATGGGATAAAAGCATTCATGGGCAAACTTTTAATAATGCAGCATGACTCTCTGGATGAAAAACAATGGTAATTATTCTCCGCACCCACAAGAAGAGAGAGAGAAATGTATCCCCATGTCATGTAAAATAAATATGCGAGTCGAGATGATAACTGCGACGAGTTGAGCCTCCCTTTAATTAAGGCGTCACAACAGATGACAGCCGGGGGACTGCTTTTTGCGCGCGCGGGTGCGTGCCAAGTGCAAGAAGCAGCGCGGAGGGCGCGAGCGAGAGATATTCCGTAATTAGCAACATGGCAATTAATAACGACACCCGCGCATTAATATCCGCGCGAGGAATTGCTGCAAAAAGCCCTGACAAGATGTGACGGTTTAACTTCCTTTCTTTGTTAAGAGGGAACCTCTCCGTTTCCAACCGGAGAAAGATGTGTTGAAAGACTTGAAAAGTTGAAATATTGCCGCGTTTAATTAGCTTATGTCGGGAAAATTTTTAATGAACATGATTTTCAGCTTTCTAAGTTTTGATGTCATCCTTCTGACGCAAACAGTGAAATCACCTGCGGCTCGAGTGGAGCCAAAAACGCGTCAAAAATATTAATTAAATTCTGTGACTTTCTGAATTTACGACCGAGCCTTGCTCTTGAGGATTTTTACAACCCACACTTTAACCAGCATTAAACTTTTTGTCCGGCGAAACGAACGGAATGACCAGGAATGACCCTTTTAAGGCTGCAATTACGCCTGAACGGACTTGTTTTTTATAGTTTCATTTCTGTTAGAAAAAAGCCAGTAATAACTACGTGTGCGGTCTTGTTCCTTTTTCGCCACAAAGAAGGAGCTTTAATTTTCTCCTTTACGCGACGTCACGAGAAGGACGTTGTTGTCCTCGGAGGCATTTGCAGCTCTGCGGCGGCGACAACTGCTTTTGATCCGTCCATTGTCTCGCGACCGACAATAGGGCCATTTTTATTGGCCGTCTCCTTTGTGCTCTCAGAATCGAGGCTGATTGGCACGCTAAGTAGCGAGTGCTTTCAGATTGAGTGACAGCCCCTAATTGACCCTGCGAGACGCGCCCTCTTTTATCCTCTCGTCGCTCTCCTCGAGATTGCAATTTTGCCACTTTCGCGTGTGTGTGCACGCGCGGTCGAGATTCCGCTCCTTTGAGATGCATTTTCAATATGTGTGTTCTATAAAAGGAGATAAACACTCGGAGGGAGTAAAGAAAGGAAACGGCTCTGGCAGTGAATATTACTTTTTTCAGCGAGCACTGCTTTTTTTCTTCTCTCTTCCTCCGTGGAAAGATGCATTTAGAGGATTGAATCAGAGCACTTGACATCCAGCGGCAGTTCATTTCGCGCAGGACGATTCGAGCGACGGATAAGAGAGCGTTTTTCAAATGCACTTCTTGCCTGTGTGCAGACGCGCGTTTAAAGAATGGGAGCAGCGTTGTTGACTTTGTGAATATGCATGGACAAATTCAATTAGATCAGACGCGCTGCATTTCGAGCGAAAAGCTGTCTCTTGTCGTCGACGAGTTGTGCAATTTTAAGGAAATGCCTCAGAGAGCTTTTAAAAACACTTAGACTGGAGATTTTAAAAACAACAAAGGAATAAAGAGGGGGAGCCACATATAAGACGTGGCTGTATAGAAAAATTGTTGGACTGAAGTATGTATTTATGCATTTATAACAAATGAATACTTTTAAATAAAATAAGTGCAAAATATAATATAATATACAATCAAATCATCACAATTTTTGACCATGTTAATATTTTATTGTGATTATTTTTATAATTTTGACTTTCTATTAATATTTATTCTATTATTCATAGAAATTTTATATTTTAAAATCTAAATTAAACTGTAAATTTTACATATTATATAGGCTTGTGGAATCTAGGTAATGCATGCATGTATTTTAACAAGTCATGTAATCGTTGAGGGTATCAACTGTAATTATATAAATCAAAAGGGGATTTTGAATTAAAAAAATAATAACTATGAATTAATATAAAAAAAAACGAATTATTAAAAAAATAATTGCATTAAATTTAAATATTTATAAACAAGATTATACATATATTATATAGCGTACTTTTATCAAAGACGCAATGTAAGTGATATTTCACTTTGCCAAAGAATAAAAAAATAATGCCAATCAAATTCGAATCTTAGAGTGAATAAGAGGTCAAAATACTATGAATATCGACTTCTTAGCTTTCAATTACTTTTTAATTTGGATGGGAACTATAAAATTTAAAAAATATCTCATGAAGATCAGATCAAAGTTCAGAAAGCCACACAAAAATAATGGCTCACAATTCACACACAAAGAGCTCAGTTAGTAGTGCTCGCAGACACGAGACCTCAACTTTTTCAACCAACCATTACGCAAAGTGTGGACGCTTTCTTGTGCTGTTCGTTCCTTTGAGAACGCGGCCAGAGAGAAAAGAGCAACTACACTCGTAGACTTGGCAATAGCGTGCCTTGTAATTATACGACCTGCAGCCTTCTGAACTGCACACCACATTACGTTGCGCACCATTTTTATGCCCTTTACTGTTATTACGTCAACAATTGCCCAGGGTCGCGTGCAAAAAGGACTCGTTTGGCCTGTCCGGTCGTTTTTAATGAAAAATACTGCTCGCCGTGTAATGAGCACTAATTTACGGCCGCCGCGGCCGAAAGCTATATTGCTCGTCCGTGGGTGATTAAAGCTGACAATTTGCTTCAATAACAGTGTGAATTTTAACGCGCAAGCAGTTTATTTGTTTTACGGCGCGGCCGTAAAAATCGGTTAATTGCGAATTTCACGCGCGCGCGAGACCCCGCCGGGCGAATTAATTCTCGCAATGACTTTCGCTCGCCACCTGTTTTTAGACGCGGATTAGGGCTCACGAATTGCGTTGTGTATATCTTTCGCGTGCAGTTTATGCCCCCGTTAGTTATGACGGATCGTAAAAAAGCAGCGGAACGGCAGCGCGCCTAATCTCATTATGCTCTGGTGGCAGAACCACCAGCGCAAAAAATATGAAAGACCGCGCCTGAATTATTTTTATTTTCACTTGGACTGTTTGCGTTAGACGGAAACCCGGCTAGACCTCTGGAATGAAAATATTATACACGAGTGGCGAGAGAATTATGTCTGCGTGTAAATAACTAGTTCCGCTTGCATAATAGTTGTTTAGGCAAAAAATGACAAACACGTGTTTGTATGCAAATATTCAGTGTTTCTGTTAAGGTTTGGTATTAATTTTTGAAAGAAAATATTCGTAAAATAATAAATTATTAAAAGCGAAAAATATTATTCACAATAAAAAAATTTCACATAAAAAAAAATTCAAAAGCAGCTAAGTTATTTATTTTTGAAGCAACTTTTTCCTGTAAACTTCAATTTTAATTTGGAAATTTTACTACATCCTGAAAATAAAAATATTTGGTAAAAATTCAACTTTTGCTAATAAAATATTCAGTTAAAATAAATCAAGAAAAACGCTCAAATGTGAACTACACTAGTTACAGTGGTTGGGAAATTACGGTCCTAGCCGCACATACATTTATCCGTGCAGTGCAATCGTAATCACACACATTAACCCAGCGAGGCGGCTCTCCTGCTGTGTGTCACAGATAAATGACGCGCTCGGCTCGGCAATAATTAATAATCGGTCCAGCCGCGCGGCTCGGCGCACTGATTTGCATAAATAACAGCGCGAAAACAGCATCAGTTCGAGATAAATGGATTTAATTGGACTGGCGGGATGAGATGGAAATGCTATTTTCGAGAGCGAACAAATGTGTGTCGAAATAATTTGGCCCGAAACCAGAATCTGCGTGACAAAGGGAGGGACACACCAGTGGGAAAATATATAAAAAGCCAACCGTGGCGTCTGCTGTTTGTTGTCACGTCTTAAAATAAGTCTCGGTAATGACTCGAGATGGATGCACGTTTTTTATTCTTGAGACTCGGTCGCTGGTGTGGTTATCGGCGGGCACGCAGAGAGCGATCTCACCTGCTGCTCTGGATTTACAGTTTATCTTTCCTAATGGCGCGTTCGTTTCGAGCTTTCGGCAGTAAAGTGGAGGAATGTAAATGACACTTTGATCGACTCAAAACAATTTCAAAGTGGAGCTTAGCCGAGAAGAAAATCAGATTCCAAGAGAGACAAAGTAATATGATAATTAAAAAAAAATAGAAATGAGGTGAAAAATAAGCCACCACAAGAAGTTTGAAAGAAATTACCGGAACAGGAAAAAAAATAAAATTAATGAATTTTTTTGCTTCAAACAATTTTTTTTTTTAGTAAGTAATTATAGCTGCTGGTAGTTTATAATAACTATGCCAAAACACATTTTGTAAATTGCTTTTCAAGCGAACATAATTAAGTTTTAAACATCAAGGAACTTTAAAACATTCAACCAAACTTTCTTCTCTTTTATCCAATTAAAATTTTTATGGATCGAGAAGAATAAAAAAATAATAATAACACGACAAAAGCTATATATTTCATATGCGAGGGTGGAATATTGATACATAAAACAGCAAATATCATGCTATTTACGCATAGAAAAATCACTGTATCGTGTATTATTTACTTTTTCTCTTATATTTTTTTATACTTCTTCTATTATGGTTGTAAGTAACAAAAAAATATCCTTATTCGTGTGCATAAATTATTTTCCATACAATTTTGAAGAATAAATATAAACTATTTAATTTTTGGCCAGAAACCATAGATTGATTAAACCATTTTTCAATATTTGGTTATGCAGTGCTGTTGGAAATGACCTGGCGTCAGTCAATTCAGTTGTTCAGTTTTGGCACACCTCTTATATAATTCAACTTGGAGGTGAAATAATCTCCACATTTTCACTTTTTCCCACTTTTTCATCCGCTCACTTCCGCGCTGCGGGAGGAAAGACCTCTCTCGTGTGTGAACAAAAGCCTAGGTGTGGCTTTTTGTGTGCGAAGTGCAAATTTATGACGCATTTATTTGCCCAACAGATTTATAAGGCCGAGCAGGGCATGAGAGCGAAAAAGGGCGAGGGCGGATGTGTCGCTCTCAGGACTGGCTGCTGCTTTTTGTGTTTTGCGTAAATTGCCTGTTAGGAGAGGATTAAAGTCGGCGAAATCCCGCTTTGCCTCGCGATTTGCGCCTTTTGGACATTGAAAAATAATAGGCCCGGTTTTTTGTTTGCCCTGGGAAAGGAAAACACAACGGTCTTTTGTTTGCAATAAAATAACGACAAGCTAGCTTTTCGCAATTGAGGAAAAAGCCGAAACACGTTGGCCAGCGGAGAGCAACAATTACGGCGAAAAAACATTTGTCGAAATTGTTTACCGCTTGTTTTATTATTCAGCAGTACGACTTGCGGACTGTTGAACAAGTCAGTCAGTTGTTTCTCGAGGTCGGGAGCTCTTGCGAGGCGAATCAAAATAGAAGAGGCCCTTTCTTTATCCGCGTAGAGAGAGAACTGCTCGGCCATAACTTGATAATAGCACGAGCGCGTGGAGAAGGAAAGAGAGCGAGTGACTAGTTCTCCTTTGGCGTTTCATTCCTCTAAGTACGCCTAGGAATGTTTATTTTCGCTGCAAGAGAAAATAAAATAACAGACACACACGCCCTTCTTCTGCCGCCGCCGCCGCCGCAGCGGTATGGCAATGAATATACAAAAAAGAGCAGAAAGAAAGGAAAGAAAGAGAAATAATAACATCTCCGAGGCACCCAGACACATTCACATGCTTCTTCTTTTCTCTCCGCCGGCGAAATTGTACAACTATATATGCCCCCTTCTTTGCTTTCCTTTTATTTCATCTTTTTCTTTTTTCTTTTTTTTTTGCTGCTCTTCCGCTAAAAAAAGATGACGTTTCGCCCGACGTATATTACGATTTTTAAGCCACTGTGAAATTGTATATTTTACGAGAAGAGCCGCCGGTATTATGCTGTGCTGGTTGCATAACTCGGCTCGTTTTGCAGAATTCGCTGATCTCGAACGAATGCGACTTTTATTGTTTTGTGTTTCGTTTACGTGACGGTTCCGAATTGTTGTTCACATTATTTGAAACTTTTGACGTGATTGCCAGGCTGACACTAAATCCAACCAGAAATCACATCCAAAAAGCAAAACGGCCCATTAGTACCGACATAAAACACATATATATTTCCAGCAATAAAATCTGCTCTGCGATTGAAAAGTGTGTATGGCTGTTAAAAATTTTATGTCCTCGTAAATCATAAGCAGACTTCTCAATTTGGCTCGCGTCCTCTGATGCCAGTCAAAATTCCCCGCTCTCGAGAGAATTATATAGGGAGAACGTGATATACGTTTGTATTTTTGGTGCCGTCGGCGATGGTTTTCTTTTTTAGAGAATTTCCGCGTCTACGCGTCGGCATTGTTCCCCGCTGGGCGCATTGTTATGATCAGGAGCCGGAGAATAACGTAAATGTTTATTCGGTGCACGTCGATCAGAGAAGGTGCGTTTTCGGAAACCGAGATAATTAACCCCTGGTGGGGCCATCGCTCTCTTTTGGGCCTGCGTGGGAGAAAAAATTCCAGCGATTGATTGATTGGTGATACCGGAGGCATTACAGCTGTGCAGCCGGCATGGAAAATATTAACTTGTCAAGAGGCATGGCTGCGTCGGCTCCCAGGAGTGAAATGATCGGCTCCCTTATTTTTTCTCTCATCCTTTCGCGCGCCACTTGTTTTTTTCTCTTTTTCCCTCGGCTGGCTGAGAAAGAAGAAGTAGTGAATCTAAATAGAGGTCTGTGCTGGATGGGACGGCACAGTTTGGCACAAAAGGATATTGACCTTTGAAGATTTTTCACTGTCGAACCACAGCGTTTTTGCTTTCATTTTCTTTGTTTCGCATCTTCGGGCCAAATTTAGAACCCGAGCGAGCGAGTGAGCGCCGCGCTCACAAAAGAGAGGCAGCAGCTTGATTGATTCTTTCTCTTGAGAACGGATTGCTTTTTCTTGCAGGCCAGCGAAATTGGGTTTAAAATTGCTTTCCCTGTTTGTGCGAGCGCACCTATTTCTCGGAAGAATTTGCATCGAACCAAGCGAAATCCGCGAATAAGAAAAGGCGCGGATATTTGCATTTCAGATTTTTATTGCCAATCGTATTTCACGGTACTTGGAAAACATACTTAAAGCCTGAACATCCGACATTGCAATCGATCGTTCCGAAAAGTATTTACCTCTATTAGAATAATGGCCAAGTTTTTTTTATACCATATAGACTGGGGAAACTTTTATTGCTTCTTGGAATTTTAGAGGAAAAACAAAAAGGGAAAAGGATTCTCTTGCAGACCTTTAAGGGTGCCGTTCCGCATATAAACAATTTCCATGTCACACGTATATAAACATGCGTGTTGTTTGATGCTCGCCGGTTTGTGAGAGCGCCAAATTGCATATCGCATGTTGCATCGCCCGCGTCCGTCGAAAAGCGAAAGAGAGGCGAAAGTAAGCAAACGGCGATGCTCTCTCTCGCCTCGTGTATCGAAAATCAATTTTGACAAAATAATCCGGCAGCACAATTGCCGGCTGGGAGCTAAAGCGAAAGGGCTGCTCTACCAGAGTGTGTTTTATGTATCTCATGCGCCTTTATTCGTTTTCTGCTCGCGCCGCTCTCTCACTAGGTCAGCCCTGCAAACGTCTTCCGTCTCGAGATTAATGGCACCAAATATAACATCCATCCAATAAAGAAATTGAATCCGCTACCGGTGGAGGGAGAGTAGCGCATTAAAATGGCATTTTCCCTCTCAAATCATTATTTATCAGATTATTGAAAGGGGCGCCGCGGAATTTCCATCGCCTGCGCGAATAAGAGCGAGCGAGTGAAATTGGATTGCCGGAGAAAAAATTATTATGATGTGGGCGAAATTTATTTCTGTTTGTTAAGCTGCCGCTCTTTCTGCTCCACTGCTGATGAAGAATTACAGACCAGAATTATACCAACCTCCTTTTATAAATCTAATTTATTTGGGAGACCATAAATTTTGCAGGCCGAAATGGGCTTTGGCTTGACGGTCGCAAAATTGCGTTCGAGCTAAACCAGGCGCGAGTAAAGGTATTTATTGCATTTTACATGTTTTGCACAAGAAAGCTTTTATTCCCTAGACTGCAATAAATTTCACATTAATTAACTTCTACAATTAAAACACAAGAATCAATTTTTTTTTTAAATTATGAAAACAGAAAAGTTATTAAATTTATTAAATTATATTTTTCATTCAAATAATAAGTTTAAAAATGATTTAAAATAACATTTTTAAGTAAATTTAATACATAATTTATTTTATCAATTTAAATATATTGTTGAAGCAGCGATTTTAAAAGAGGATTACGTCCTGCAACTTTTTTTTTGCAATTTGTTGGAGTGAAACTTTTCCCACTTCAGCGTCTCAATTCGTTAGTTCTCTTTGTCAAGTTGAGAGACGAAACACCAGGAGCTTGGAAAATTGGCAATTTGGGCGGATGCACCCGTCCGAAGTGGCATCCTAACAGCCTTGACCCGCGGCGCAGTGTTTCGGTTTTCGGGGCCCCAGATCAATATATAGAGTGCCATCTCACTTATGGCCTAAGTGTATTTTGCACATCTCGCCCGCAGCGAGCGAGCGAACGAGCGGGCCTTCCTTTCATGCGAGGCGCACAGCCGGCAGCTCTCTCGCCTCCGCCGCCTCCGACAAGGAGGCCCTCTTTTTTATGTGGTGCGCGTCTTCCTTACACCTATGCATTAATCATTTCCTCCCGGAGTCGATTAATTTAAGCGCCGTCATCAATTTAATGACGTTGATATTTATCACGCCCCGTCGCTGCAGCAATATGCTCTTCCTTCGTCGGCAAATAAATTATACGCACCTTACTTATAGGAGCACTTCCGCGAGCTGTAATTGCGTTCACGGCGACCTAATTTCGGCAAACCACGCGAGCCCAATTCCACATAGGAGTAAAAAAATTGAATAGTTCTTTAGAATTTCTTTATATAAAATCGCCATTTTTTTTATCTGTGCAAATTTCAATCGCAAGATCTGATTGATCAATTTTCTGATTTTTGCTTGTTTAAAAATTAAGTCAAAATTTAAATTCCAAATTTAATGTGTAATTTGATATCTGTTTGACTCTAATAATAATAATTTCTTTCATATTATATATATACATTATATTTAATTTCTACGTAACTCATAACTACCCTGAGTAGGCAAGAGACACTCTCAGTAAAAAAATTCACAGATACTATGGGTTTCATGATAGGGTATTGGACAAGCTGTAAACCAAAAAAATTATTTTCTTTTATTAGTACTGCTCGTTTTTAAGTTTCCCGCTAGTTTAAAATTAATTTTTAAATAAATAAAAAAAAAAAGAAATTTAGTACACATTAATTAAAAAAAAATCAGTTAGTAACTAAAATATTCAAATATTTGGTAAAATTCACAATAAAAATAAATGTTTTTATTTTTACAAAAATATTTATTTTGTAATATTTGTAACGTGGTTAATTGCATAAATAAAGATACCGCAGTGTAAGCAAAAAACGTCTTTTTGAGCTGTTATTTAAATTATTAACATCCACTCGGTATCTCCGCAGCTCCAATTAACTCGTTTTTGACAGCTGGCCTAATCACGTATGCGCACTAACGGCACGAGTTGGCCAGTCAAACGTGAAATAATGATGAATCGCCGTGAATAATTAACAGGCACCACTTTAATTTGCCCAAGAGGCTGTTTTGCGAGGCGCACCTTTGCAAAGCAAACACGGGCCCACAACAAACAGCACCCTCCGCTCACAAACACACTCGACGGCTCTGATTATTCATTCAATTTTCGATTATGTTTGCCTAAGTAGTTAATTACCGTGCGCATCCTTAATCAACTATGGCGCTGCACCGTGGATGATGATGATGATATGCAGCGAGTGCGTATAATAATATTCCATCGCCGTGTGTTTATTAATTGAACGAGTTCGCCGCTCCCTCTGCAGCTCTCATTTAAATATTTCACGGCGGGCAAAGTTTGATACCAGAGGCCCAGGGCCGTTCTCGTCGACGCAAAAATTACACTTCCCAAGTGCACTCGGGGGTGGAAATTGTTTCTGCAGAAGGGGTTCGACTAAGGGGCCTGCCGAGGAAATTAAATTGTCTACTGCTGTACCAATTCAGGGAGGATTAAAATTTCTAAGATGCTCGTTGGTCGTAAAAGAAATGCCTTTTTAAGTATAGTGTCTTAATTCCTTTCTCTCTTGATGAACACAAAAAGGGAAGAGCTTTTTTATGAAAATTCCGTTGAGCCAATTTGAAAGTTTGTAGACTCAAAATTGTTTCCCGTCGCTCGACAAAATTCCGCCACCTCTGTCGTTCAAAAGAGGAAATAAATCGACTCGCAGGACAATGCCAGTTTGTATTTCTGCGAAGCGGAATTGGCGGACGCACAGCAGTCGTTTCAAAACACAAAAGACTCTCAGCTTAATGAAAAGCGGCCCTTTCCATTCACTCCGTCTGCGATGCAAACTCTCTTTTATTTTTGTATAAATGCCTGCACGAGGCACGCAAATCAAACTGCGCAGCTCCGACCGATTTATTCGCGACAGCTTTTCGGCTGCGATAAATATTTAAGGCGCAACACGAACCGTGAAATTGATCCTCCATCCGAGTTTTGTTTACTTTGAACATTGGATTCGTGCCACCGATAAAACGCGCACTTCTCTCATTGGGAAAATCTTCGCCAAGGGAGATGTGCCATCGTGACGCCGGTTAGTGATCGCAGATTGTGGCCAAATTTCCTTAAGTTTATCAGTTTTACACTGAAAAAAAAAAATTAAAGTTTTTTAAGTGTATGTTCATATGTAATAAAAAGAATACATTACTTTTAAGAACTATGAAAATGAAATAAGCGGAGGAACGGTATGAAAACAGCAGTATTATGTTCGATGTCTATACAACAAAAAAATTGGTTATTCTTGTCACTTGATGGATGTCACATACTGAAATATTTTTTTTTAAAAATCGGGGCTTGGAAATAATTTCCCTATAAATTAAATATTTTTTTCCAGATATGTATATTGTGTATATTATTCTTAACAAAAACATATTCTGAAGATTTTTAAATTTTCAAGAAATTCAAATTCTTCACATCTTCCAAGCAAAGCACTTGTTATATTTTGATAAAAATGCGATACAACCCATTCCTGGTCTTGGAAAATTATATTCAAGAAATAACAACCACAAGCTAAACAGAATATTACAGGAATTCCATGTAATGAGTTTGAACTGTTTTTTAAAATATGTATTAATTAAGTAAAATTATATTTATATTAAATAATTTTTATATTAAATCAACAGTGGTGAAAATAACGAAAAATTTATTATTTATTATCACAAAAATAAATATTTAAAAGTGTAAAGGTAATAAAAAATATATTTAATTAATATTATACCAAAGATTCACAAAAACTCTCATGTGCCAAGTTTAAATTACTTTGGAGATATTTAGGTGTTTATATTTCAAATGATAATTGCTCCCAAAAGACATATTATTTACCCAATTCCCAGTCGTTTACCTCAATAGTAAATTTACAGTGCGAATTGAGTGCGGGGCGGTCGCTCATTCGAGCACTTTTTGCGCCGCAGGATCGCGAAATTTAATGCTCGCCGCGCAGCGCACATAAAACGCAAATCGACGTGCCATGCAAATCAGTGGCAGTTTGTGCACTTTCCATCCGGCTGGCGTTTTTTGCGCCACTTGGCGTATCGATTGCCGCATGATTGAACGGCCGACCGATAAATAAACACTCGCGCATTCCCAGCCCTTTCCGTGCGCGGGCCGTTGACAGCCAAAATATGTATTTTCCGCCGCGAATTTCGCACAATAAAAAACCGCAACAGCGTGTGAAAAATTCGAGTCTAATGACAAATATTTTGACTGCCGGCGTCAAATCCGGGTGTCATCAATCCACCCTTCGCTCGAATTCATCCCCTTCTGCGCTAATAAATTACCGTGTCAAACGCACGTCGCGTCAAAGCGCGTATGCTTATTTGTTTATTTTTCTTGCTGACACACCAGACAGAAAGACAGACACAAAGGATAACCTTAATTTCTAGCTCGTGGAAGTGAAATATCACACGGGTGAAAGGTCACGACTTTGCCGGCAGAAGGGTTGCTTTTTTCGTCTGACCCCTTTAGGCGCCTCTTCTAATATATACCTTACACACTCACTTTCAAAGGTCACAATTTTTTTCTACTTATCTCTTTGTTTCTTCCCTTTTTATTGAGCATGAGTTATGGCTCGTGGCTGTAATATGTGAGCGTGGTATTTATTCTATAGTAAATCGCCCTCGCCTCTTTCCCTCCCGAGGGGGTGATTGTATTGGAACATACAAGTGTTGGATTGGTGGACACACGGCTGATGTAGCTATAAATCTTATCAAGATTCGAGGGGTCACATTTAGGGCAGTAAAAGTTTACGGATAGGAAGTCCATAAAAATATTCAAATCCAAATGATATTGTTAAACACAAAACTTTTTACACAATTTTATATGTATTTAATTTTTTTTCAATAATCCTTTATGATTTGGAAACTATTTTTATGCATGATCTTTTGTTATGCCATAAAGAATCAATTTTTTATGTTTGATTAGGAAAATTTGTTATTCAAGATCAATTTGTAAGTTCAAAAGACTTGTCGTGACTCGCTGTACTTGGCCCTTTTGTAATAAACTTTTGGTTAATGATGCTGCCGCAACAATTTGTAGCCTCTTTTGACCGCGCTCGCGTCTCGTCGGCTTTTCGCCCGGATAATTCGAGCGAAATAAAATCCTGCCAGCCTCTCTCTCTGGTGGTTTTTTCATGCGGCGCGCTTGAATTGGCCACTCCATGCGGTCGGCCGGTGGGTCCGTGTGCTTTGTATTCAATTTTAGCCCAACTCGCGGCGCTATTGATTTTCTTAAGAGCGCGCACTGCTCTCTCTCAAGCGGCTGGCAATCTGCGTAAAATTTAATATTAAGGCGCCCCGCTAAAGTATTTAAGAGTATATATGGAGGGGGTCCTATAAAACGGCGCCGAAAGTGGCCTTTTTTTAAAGCGAACCGCGTCTGGAAAGTCTTTAAGTTCGGGGCTTATTACTGCCGCGAACGACGACCGTCTGTTATTTAACTTTGCAAAAACGTAAAGAGTGAAGTACTTTTAGTACTTCCATTTGATGGTTTGAAAACTCTCTCTCTGAGAAGTGTCCGTCGGAAAGGAGGGCAAACTCCCGCCGGATCAGCACTTGATGAAATTCGGCCTTCGAGTTGCTTTGAATCGATTCAAACTTTAGCGACCCTTTTCCCGTCAGGGGCCGCGCGCGTTAATGAAGATTTTTAGCGAGAGGGAGATGCACCTCCACTCAATTTCTCAAAGCGGCAGTGTTTGATGCGCCCATCAAACTCGATTTTGGCAAATGGCCACGCATTTTGTGAATGACAGCCGGGCCGAAACTCCATTAATCACCGACGCAGTTAGCGATTCCCTTTTGCGTGGCGCACGTGGCCCGTTAAAACTTTCCCGTTTGACGTAGCATCACACTTGTGCGAGAAAAAAAACACCTATATAATTTTCACCGGATGGTGGGCCAGTAATCGATATAATCGAGTTTTTAATATGTGCGTCTATAAACTAATAAGCATCTTGGATTAGTATTGGCAAAGTTTGAAGGGCTCCTTCGAGACGATGTGTAGAAAGAGAAGGCGGCGAATGAAGCTACTTGAAAAGAGCTATAGAGATTCCTTTACGGTCGAACTCGGCAGCCACGGTTAATTTCGTTGCAGAGGATACGAATCAATTACAAGTTTGAGAAATAGTTCATCCATTGTGAAATGATCAACAGTACTCACCAGAAAGGGTTGAAAACTGATCGCTTTGCGTCTGTATTTTCTGCAGCGTCTGAAACAATTAGATGTAAATTAATTTCAATTCTAGTTAACTTCAGAATTGAATTTGTTACAACAATTTAAAAAATAAAAAATTAATAGATTTAAGAACATCATGAACATACAACTCAATTTTAATCTCATTTTCACCTGAAAAATTTGATATATTTAACAAAATAATTTTTTAAATTTTTTTATCAATATAGACAATAGACCTTAAATAATTTAAATCACCTTTCTTATCCACAGCCTGCATATTCATAAAACTAAGTTATATTTAAGCAATACGATTTTAGTTCATTTTAATTTTTGCCAGTCTACTAATATTTAAAAAATACTTTAAAATGAATTTCCAGGCTTTTTCTCTTAAAAATGTAAAGTTCCATTTCTATTTTAGAATTAAATAGGTTTTTAAGTAGCATTAAACTCGGAGATCACTAAACTCTGAGGCCCCTTAATCAGGCCGATCATTAGGGCCAAAGCCGAGATAAAACCGAGAATGCAAACAGATCTCTCGATGGGTGTGCATAAAAATAAATCGTCTCTTTTACCGAGTGAGATAAAATTCTAAAAATCCCTCACGGTTGCAGCCATATTTATTGGAATGAGCTCTCCAGAGAGCTACTCGATGCATATTAGAAAGTGCTTTACTCGCAGCATTAGTGGCCTTAAAATGCAGCGCTAATGGATCTCGAGGTGCGGCTCGTAACACTCGATCACCACCCTTTCCTCCTTCTCTCGCTATTTTTTGTTTCGGCGCACGTGCGAGATTGAGTGACAACCAGCGGCTGCGGCGATGCCACCCTATCAACCCTATATAGAAACAGAGCAGGGTGAACGTCGAAAATATGAGTCGCATTAGTGCGCTGGAATGCAAAGGACGCACAGAAATTCCAGTCCTGGCTGCTGCCACGCGTGTAAAGTAATGTGTGCGGATACGGTCTGTGGACACGCGTTCGTTGTCCAATATTTGGTTCGAAACCAGATACACCTATGAGGCCGCTTTATTAGTGTGCGCTCCTTTTTCAAACTAGAGCCCTCCGATGATAAAAAGAGAGGAGCTTTGAAAACGTTTTATTATCAGAGCTAAAGCGGATTTTCCTTGTTATACTTCCACAGCATACTAGCCTAAAAATTTGTTTTGATGTAAACGCGAAAACGCGGGTTTGGGATTAGGCTGTGGAAAATGGGTGATTTTTAGATAAAATAAGCAGCTCATGTAGATGATTTTGTTTTGTATGTAAAAATATCAAAGAAAGCTATTTTAGGTTAAAAAAATCTAAAAGAAAAAATAATAATTCGATACAAAAGCTTATCGGGAGTTCAAATGATTTGAACCAAAAAAAATTGTAACATTGTGATAATGATATTTCTCTCATCCGACTATCATAAATAGATCAATGCTTAACGACTTAACAAAACAATAAAAAGTAAAATTTTTAAATGAATTATATAAAATTTTGAAGCAGCCTGGAACAAGTATCTACTTTATTGATATAAAAGCTATTTAATTATTTTGAGTATTTCATTCTGCTAATGGTGGTGCTATTATTGTCCAAAAAATGAATGTAAACATAAAAAAATAATATGAATAATAATGTTTACCGAGGGTTATCTTATAATGTAATTTTCATTATTAATTTTTTCCTGGTGCGTCGCAGGGTTTTAGTCGCAGATAATTACAGAAGGCGCCCAAATCAATACCTTGTTATCGGTGCTCTCTCGCCCATACACATTTTTTTAACTCTATATAGCGGTCGGTTCGTTTTCGCAGGCGGTGCGCAACCAAATGTGGGAGTTTGCTGGTGTTCGCCGGCAGCGGCAGTCTCATAATAACGGCATAACAGTAAATTTAACACCGTGCATGTGGTGCTAATGGCGGCTCAAGAGAGAGAAAACCAGCCCTTCATATGTTTAATTGCATGCGTGTTGTAAATTTGAGCGGCGGCCGCCGCAGCCGCGTAAAAATAAACCGCTTGCTCTGCTCCGCACAAACTGATGGCGGTTCATAACAACAATAATGGTGATTACTCGGTCCGCTTTTTCACGCTTGCTTGTACACGAATACACGCACACATTGGTTTTCGTACGGTATGAATTTCGGTGGTGAGAGCGACGCTGACATAAATTACCATCATGTCGGCTGGAAGTGCCACCCCGTAAGTTTGTTAAAAATAAATTGTGGTCGGAATTCCCAAAAGGAGTTATTTTATGCGAGGTTGAACAAACAGAACAAATGTCAGTTTGAATAGCAGACTGTGGCTTGGCGCACGGTTGCTGACAAAAAATAACTTTGCAAAACAGATGTGGTGTACTCTGCCCTTTACACATCAGCTTAACAAAAAGACATTCCCGAATTCAAAGTGATGAAACTACGAAAGAAAGAAATGGAAACGGTAAATTCATTTCATTTTATCCCTAAAAAATGTTAAATATTTCAAAAGAATAGTAAACAACAAAGAAATAAGCTTTATGTTGTTTAAAAGTGACATAAATTCTATTTTTTGTTTACTTTCCAACGAGATTTCAGTTCATTTTCGTTACCAAAGCACCAAACTCAGTATCCCACAATTTTATGGAGAATCTTATTCTCAAAAATTTTATTATGTGTGCTTGCTTGGTATTCAAAATTTTACTTCTCTGCAAATCTGCTACAAAAACATTTGGATCTTGCATGGGAATATAAAATAACCCGAAAAATATTTACGACACAACTTTGTTTTGCATCTCCCTTAAGAAACATTAAATTTGCATGCAAAGACCTCCCTCGCATAATCCGACCCCCTATTTAGCAGTGAGTCTGGCGCTGCGTAACAATTCGCGAAAGCCGCCGAGGCAAAAAGAACATAATGCGATAAATTCCGCAACTCTCCGAGGCCCAACTTTATTTCCGCACAGCGAAGAGGCACTTAAACAATTTCACGGCGAATTAAATTAGTCGGGATATGTGCGTGTGTGCTGCGAGGGAGTAGAAAGTAAATTGATTCAAACGAGGCGAATTATGCAAATCGAGAGGGCACTTCTAAGGGCTTCTTCTCAGGCTGATTTCTTTTTTTTCTCGCGCTTGGAATGCCCTGATTGTCGACACGGCCTCTGGCGAGACGAAGTGCCAACTGCCAGAACAATACTTACACATTTCTTACGTGCTCACTCTCGACTCGTAGGAAATAAAGAAAGGGTGTGCAAGAGAGGATCCAACGCACCCCCGGCACCCCCCTCACTTATATTTTGGTGGCGGAACAGAAAGGGCCTGAAAGTTTGCAAAAGTTGCTGCTTTGTCAAAAGAAGTTTCGCGTGAGCGCGAAAGAGAAACTTCACACCGGAATTATGTTGCTTAAGCCTTTTTGTTGCTGGCATTCTAACTGCGCACGGCGAACGCAACTGAGGTGGAAATCCAGAGGCAATCGTAAACGGCTACATAATTGGTTAAAAAAATTTTAACAGCAAAAAATAATGGTAAATTAGGCCCTTGATATTCACATCTCATGCTACGTTAACACCATCTATCTACCCCATGAGCTATCTTAGCATGTAAATATCAATATCCCTGATAAATTATTAAACTAATGAAAAAAATATAGGATGTTAAAAAAACTAGAAAAGAGTGCAAATTTTTAGAGATTCAAATTTATTTAAATATTCTCAAGAAAAGGGAACATAAAAATAAGGTTAATAGTTGAAACAAATTAAAGTTGTACATCAAATTTGATGATTTGTGGCTTATGTTGTTCCTCTTGATTGTAAGTTGTAAGATGTCAATATATTTTCGATAAACTAATAATAATATGAAAAATAATAGCAATTTAGCATGTATGTATAATGTGAAATTTTACAATTAATTATTATCTAGTTATTAACAATTTATTGAAACAAATTTAGTAAATCTCCAACATTGTCACAAAAAATTTTGCATACAAATTTATCATGGATATACTACCAGGAGCAGTCAATATAGATATAAATTATTTACAACAAATAAATTATAGGTAAGAAAAAAAATTGTATTGTGTAAGAAATTGATAAGATAAACTAAACACACAGACACACAAAAATACATTTTTTTTATTATTTAAAAACTGCATATTTATTGAATTAAATCTCAAAATTATAATGAAATTCTAAAGATTAATTACAACTTTTTATGTTTAAAATAATTTTTAATGTATAGCTTAACTTAATCTTTAACTGTAATGTAAAAGTTGCAACTTTATGCCTCTCTCATTTCATAATATTGATATTTGTGCTACTACGTCTTACGTATTATAAAAAGCTCCCAAAATTCAAAATGCAGCATGTTGGAAAGTTTTGTGCTGTCTTTCGCACTCCGGCAGTCTGCGGAGCACCCAATTAGGCAAGAGACAAAATGCAGAAGACAGAAAGTTTCTTCGTCGTCGGCGACGAAACTTGGCAACACACTCTCTCATTCGGCTGGTAATTTGGCTGTTATGTAAAAGTTTTATTCACTCCCTGAGACCAACTCTGCAACAACAAAACGCGCACCTCATAATACTTTCAGCGCCAAAACCGGGCGAGGGAAGGCGGAAGGGGCTGTTTCTTAATTCTTTCTAATCAAAACTAGGGCTCCCACGGGAAACTCGATTGTGGAGCCCTTTGAAATTAAGCATCATCGCCTAAGGCAGAGCAAAACTTCTGCGCCACCTTGGTGCCGCCGACGACGCCGCGCCCTCCTCTGTATACGCATGCAGTTTAATGGCAAAACGAGTATAACGTGCTGAGCGTGGAAAATGTTCGTCGTCGTGAAAGTTGATTGCGTTTTCTAACCGGGCTCTTGTTCATTAACGCTGGGATTTTGCTAATTAATTTTGTATGGCAGACTTTAAGATAAAGATTTTACTGCAGATTACTGAGGAAAGGAAGTTAGATTATTAATAAAATTAGGGCAAATCCGACGAAAAAACCGTGTTTTTTTTTAAATTTTAATGAAATTGGGACTTGAGAAAATAGTCATTTTTTCCACCAATACATATTTCTTTGAATATTTATGGTTTATTAGAACATCTGATTTAGAAATATTAAAATAAAATTCAATATCATTTTCCTTTTCATACATAGAACAACGAGCTCAATATTTTAACTAAAAATATTGGGAAAAAGGGATAAAATAAAATTTTCAGATCCTTTTATGCAACATATTATTTAACCCTATCGACCCCAGCAGTGCTTTCTACATGTGGCATCGGTGCTTGCAGCAACCTCTCACCAGTATTATTTGTGTACATATGCGAGTGTGTTTAATTTGATCTCATATCGCGTGCAATTGCGAGGCACAATTGTCGAAATCGAACCTTCTCTCTCACTCGTCAGCGCGGCGGGCTGCTTTCCGATCGCGCCCTCCCGCCCTTTGTGTGTCTGCGGTGTTTGCACCCTCAGATACTTGGAAATGTATTCGGCGGCCTTTGTACGTGTTTATGCGAATTCCGCTGCAGGTTTTCAATCAACCCTTGCTCGCTAATTCGACAAGCCATTCAAATGAGCTCGTGCAATGCTTTATATTGAAACTGCCTCTGCAGCTCGCTCTCCTCGTCAAAACAAGATTCATTAGAATCCACTGCCGTCGAGTGCTGGGTGGGTGAGCGAATGAGAACAGGAACACGCCGAAATTACATCCTCAGTCCAAATTGAATTTACTGCCTGTGAACAATGTAAATTGGCGACTCGGTTTTATGACGTGGAAAGTCCAGAGTTCGTGACTGACTTTTCATAACAAATTATATGGAAAGAGGGCTAAAATAAAAATTCAATGTACTGAAACTTTTGTTAAATAATTTTTCATTTTATTTTATATTTGTTTGAAGTTAGCAACGTTGAGCTCATTGCGATTTTATCCATGAGCCACGCAAAAGTCGCCAGCAGGGCTAATCAGCTGCCGGCGCCTCGTCCGAAGTTGTGCTTCCTCAGCAAGAGTCGAATCTTAATGAAAAGCAGCCCGTGTCTGCTGCTGAAACAAAAATTTTGCTCCCTAACAGCCGGTTGCGTTTCTGCTGCTTTTTCCCTAGGGAAGCGTCTAGCCACTTTTCCAATCCTTTTACGTGCGCTCTTTCTTCGCCATTTTTGCTGAGCTCGCGATTGTTTTTGCCTCGTCAAGCTGCTCGCTCGTCTTGTTTGTCTTAAATAGGATTATTTTCAGTGCGCACCGTTTCCCGGCGGCGTCCGCAAAAAACTTTACGAGAAAAATCAGCGGTGGAAAATTGCCATCGGCAATTTAATTTAGCTGGTCTTACATTGATTAATTAACTGATGTTGCAATTAATCCTTGCTGCTGGAACTAATCGAGAACAAACTATTAACAACTATCGTCGCCGCGTGTATGTTACAATGTACACCGTGTTCGATTTGCTCTCCAGCGTGGTTGCATGCAAGTCGGAGCGCACGAAACGTCCTCGGTGGACTAATTACTGAGTAATACAAATGTATCTCTTGTTGATCTATTGCGCGAGGTTAACGTCCCAAATTATGATCAAGCAATATGATGAGTGTGGTAAACTGATTTGCGGGCGCGTTTTGACAGCCTAAAATTCAGTTTCCCTCTAGAAAATCCAGGGTGACTTTTTTATTGGCATTAGAATTTTTCAATCAGTTCATTATTATGATATATTTAAATTAATTCACTGTAGGAGCAGAGACGTATGTTTTATTGTGATTATCAACTATTCGTTGAAGAGTAAGTGATGAAATATTTTATATATGTACAAAATTATTTTCCACATATAAATTAACAAAGTAAATATTCATAACTATGTTTGATAGTTATATCAAATTATTAAATTTTAATTCTTAAAAATTATAAAAATGTTGAATAAATTATTAAACAATAATTATTTTTATTAGTTGTCTAAATAGTTAAACATTGCTTAAAAAACCATTTAAATGCATTACAAAAAATTTATGTTTAAATTTAACTAAATTTATTATCTTTAGCATAATTCTTCTTGAGATAACCAGATTCGCCAGAAGAATAGTGTAAAATAAAAAGAAAAAAATATGCGTTGTAATTATCATATTTCGGTACTTATTTAATCAGATGTATCATACCCCAAGCTAAATAAATTACACTACTAGAAAATTATAAGCATAATTCTATTTTTGTCTATACAAGCTTTTTTCCGTTTTTTTCCAACAGCACTAATACTAATTGAACTAATAGCAAGTTAAACAACCCTCATTAAAGTACAACATGCGTTTCAATGCTCACAAACGCGAAGTACGTTGTGTCGAAATAATATGTTCTTTGAAAAGAGCAATAAAAGTCAGCGCCACCTCATCAAGTACAGCGACCGTGCACAGACACGAATTCCGCGCGCAGTTTAACTCACGTTTGCATGTTAAGTCGCACACACGGAGACAAAGGTAAAAAGTTGCGCCTAACTCGCTGGCACGTGAGTCCAATAAATAATGACCGCCGAGGGAGAGACGGAGCAGTGTCGGTTGGCCGCAAGAAGTTCAATGAATGCTCGATGGCGTAAATCACGGGCCAGCCATCACTCATGCACACATTTGCATGCATGCAAAAGTGTCCCGCACGCCACATGCGGAATGCAAAATCGGACCACATGCAGCAAGAAAGCAGCACGCACGTCACAAAACGAGCTCGAGAGACCGCCTGCGCGTTCTTCTCGTCCGAAGAGAGGAAGCAGAAAGTGGAGTTAAGACTTATTGTGCAAAGTTCACTTCCTAGTTATTTTTTTTCTGCGCAGACGATAAAGAACAAGGAAGTGGAATTTGCAAAGTTGTGGAGAGCAAAACAGAGTGGTGCGATCGTATGCAGCTGCACTCAATGTCTGCAAGAAGAACAAGAGCAGCAGGCGAGATGCATCTGCCGTCTTTTATGAGAGCCAACTTATTTGATGGTTTGTTCTTTCTCACTTTGTCTCTCGCTGCATCTTGTGTTCGCAGAGTTGGTTTTCGCAATCGGAACCGTTCACTTGAGCCAAAGGTAATGAAATGTGTGGCACGTTTGAGAAAGAGCAACTTTGATTTCTGCATGTGCAGTGCAGGGAGCAATTGGAAAAGTAAATTAATTAAGAGATCTAGGAGTTTGCTCAAAGTTAGCCGACTCGCGAGAGCAGGATTAGTTCAAAAGCTTAGCAGATGAGGTGGAGAGTTCAAACACACCTATGGTTCAAAGTTCTCCGTTTGTTTTTGTGATGAAATTTAATTTTAACTTTTCAAGAAACAGTTAACAAAATGCCTGATACGATTATTTTCTAACTGACAATGAGAGATGTAAAAAATTTGAAATAAATAAAATCAAATCTTTGCTATGAAAGTGCATAATGAAGAAAAAGAAGCTCATATTTAAGATTTTGTGTGCAAATTACAGTTAGGAATTTTTAATTCAGACAAAAAAAACTGGAGTTTAAAAAAATATTACCAATCATAATATCATAAAATTAGTAAAATCAAGTTTACTACTTTTTATATTATATATTCTTTTAATAAAAATTTTAAAAGCTTTCAAAATTTCTATTCAACGAGTTCTAGCTTATAATTTTTCACTCGTAAAATCATTTGTAAAATCATTTACTGCAAAATTTTAGTTCACCGATTCAATTATTTTTTTTTTCAAAGATTTGAAGCAATAAAACTATATTAAAATAACCATGAAAAATGCTAAATTTCCCTCAGTCTGAACCCAATAAACAAAATTCTAAAAAAAAAAACTATAAGGCGATATTTTATTTTTGAATAAAATAAAGTTATTTTAAATGTAATACAATAAAATAATAATTTAAATTAAATTATCTATTATCTACTATTTATTTCATCTCCGTAAGACGTTTCTATTTCCATTTAGAAATGCTGGAGCCAAAACATCTTATCATTCATCCCCATGCTGGGGTGCAGTAAAAGAAAAGATTTGCCATAACCAGCTGGAAGGAAAGATATCCAAGTTGATAAAGCTGCTGCACGTCGGGAGGCGAAATTCAAGCAGGCCAGTTAAAGTGTGTTTACGGCTGCAGCGTTTTATAGTGCGGGGGCCTCTATAATTGCATCCCCCGTCCCGGCTCCATAAAGATCGCGGCCGGAAGGAAAGCCGAGGCGAGAGAGGAACGACGAGCGCAATAAAAATGGCCGTCTTCGGAATGTTGACAGTTAATATTGGACAATAGCGTCTCCCTTTTATGTCAATGGACCGCGTGTGCGAAAGGGCTGCGCTCGGTCTGACTTCCAGAGTAGCGGCGGCACGAACCAACTGGAGGCGGCTCTGCTTATGTTGTTTGCTATGAAAAGATAAAGAGTCGTGTCACGAATGTAAATAAAAACTACACGAGACGAGAGAGTGAACCAGCCAACCGAGCTCCAGGCCGCAGTGGCGCGCGAAACTTTTTTATGGGCCACTTCACTCTTCCATTTTCGCAGACGGCTGTAAAAATTCCTCTGAGGAAGGTGAAGAGCGCGGCTTAATTTTGGTCGGTAAAACGTGTTGAAATTTGCGGTACAGAAAAGGAGATAAAAAGCGTAAAAAAACGTGTCAACAAGTTTCAAGGAACATTAAATTACTTTTATAATTAACAATTTTGAATTTTTATCTGCAAGATCTGAACGTAAAAACGAGTAAAAAGAGTTTATACTTTTAATTGAAATTTTTTGAAAAATGTTTTTTCTTGCAAAATGTTTTTACTTTGAAATCAACATAAAGTATGTCATAAGTAATTATTTTTATTTAAAACTTAAAACTAATTTATTTTTAATTTAGCTTTTTAAATTAAAAATTGTCTTTGCAGAAATCTGGGCCCGCCACTGATCGAAGTCAAACCGTCTCTCGTCATCTGCAATCCTTATTGCCTGGCTCACAGTTTTGGTGGCACGTGACTCGCCTAATATTTCTGCGTGACTTGCGCGAATAACAAAAGGGAGCCAAAAGGGTGCTTGCTTTTCCGTTTTCTCTCTTTTCTTTTCTCTCTCGGCGTGCTCTTAATATCTGAAAAAGCAACTAGCTGCAGAGATTCCATTACGTTATAGGCATTGCTCCAGAGACTTTCGCCGGGTCGGGTCTCTCTTCGTGACTCGACTGATTGTCGCAGATTTGCATTTACATAAACGCTGACTTGGCACCGAGGCTCTATTTCTTCCTCGGCGAAATCGCTTTATTATCCCGTGCCAGGCTTTTCGTTTGACGCAATTAACATTCAAATTAAAAAGAGCATTGCTTAAAATGAAGTGCTGAAATATTCTCAATTTGCAGAGATTTATCCCTACAATTGATGCGACAGTCTAGTTTTCCCTCGAGCAGGAAATTGCCTTTTCACTTTGCAATTCTGAGCACTTTCGAAAAGTTTCGCGCTCGGCCGGACAAGGGGACAAAGAAAAATAGTGAAAGAAGTTCTCTTTTCCCACTGTTAGTGGCGACGTGTGTGTATTTTTTTTTCTCTGCACGCGGCGTGTGTGACAAGCTGGTGAAACCGGTCCGGCGTAGTGTCACCATTACACACCATCCCCTTTTCATCCCCGCAAGCTAGCTGGGCTGCCGTGGGGCTAAACGCCAGTTTTGATTTGGTGCACATTTCAATCTGCTCTGGTGACAGCCGCAGCCGCCAGGGAGAGGAAGCTCCGCCGGCTTTTCTATGGAGCGTGTCGGGAAAAAATCTATTGTGAAAATACTAATGCCGGGCCAATGTTCACAGACGACGGGGAAAAGCTCGCCTTCTGCCAATAGAATGATTCACCTGCGAGTTAAGTTGTGATCTTGGACGGTGCTTAATAACGAAGCGTGGCCTGCAAACAGTTTGACCCAGATTATTGTTGCCAGCTGGGAGGCTTGAGAGACTATAGAGCGCCCACCCGGTTCGTGTGGTCAAATTATTTATCTCGAGGCTTAATTTCCTGGGAGCTCCGAGTGCGGTTGGCAGTTAAGCCTACTAATGCGAGTTCGCCTTCTTTCCGAACGAATTAATCAATGTGGATGGTCTTTTAATGACTAAAAGACGGTTTAGCACTCCGGCTCAATCTCGCTCTCAATCCAGTATGTTTAAATTAATCATTATTTTTTATTATTATTTGCGTAAATTGAATTTAAAACACAACAGCCGTTTATAATTTTTCAAACATTTATTTCTAGTATTTATTATATTAACATTATGTGTTAAATACAAAATGAGTAAAAAACAGACAACTCATGAAGTCAGATTGATGATTTTCTTACATAACTTTTGTTTGACACAAGCAAATATAAATAGTTATTTTTATGCTTGAAAACATGACTCAATTAATTCAATTAACAAGAATTGGGAATTGGGACTATGCAAGTGTTGTTAATAAAATACTAATAATATTTTTTAACTATAATAGTAAAATGATAAAAATATGAAAATAAAATAAAACCAAAATTTATTACACGTTGTTTTAATAATTATAATATTTAATAAAATTGCTTATTAAACATTTGCATAATATTTTTATATTTCACTACTTTGTTGATCAAATAATTTATTAATTCTTATTTTAGCAGAAATAACAATTTTTGTATTATAATTGTTTGCCTTCCATTGTTGTTGATGGAGTTAAATTCATAAAAGCAGGTTCAAAACAATAAAAAAAAAAAAAATTATGAGTCCCTCTTAAATTTTCAGTTCCCATGTTCGCTCGTTAGCTTAAAGAAAGTATACCAGTGAAAATTATTTAAAAAAATCGTGTGTCAAGTGAACAGCTTGAGCACACGCCACGAATCAATATAGCGTGGCTCTCGACGCCGCGCGGGAATAAGTCATCAAGAGCAGCAGGGTCATTGTTTCCCTTTTCGCCCACGCACAATATTAATTTTCATCCACCCGCACAGCTCGCGCGGCCATATAATGAGTTTATTACGCTCAATAATTCAGAGAGGCAGAGCCGACTTTTTGAGCTGCGAATGGCTTACTAGAGAGAGGTGTTATTTTATTATCACACACACACAATAAACAAAGGCGTATTATATATGCTTTTTACTGTGAAAAAAATGACGACCCACTCCATAAATTCTGATTTATTATTCATACTGCCGTCGGTTGTTGACGATAATTTTATTACGTGTTGAAAAGCTCGCCATAAAAACCGAAATTCTGCTCAGCAGCTTTTCAACTTTTTCCCTTTTTATTATTTTCATGCACGAGAGGCAAAATGAGTTCTCGTGTGTGCAACGAGTGAATATTGGCCGACGAGCAGGAAATTGTAAATGCCTGTTAATTTCCCGCGCGCATTGTGCCCGCGAGGTGATTTGTTTGAAAAATCACCTATGTACATTGAGGCCCGGATTGCAAAAAAAAAAAAACTGTTCATTGCTGTTGTGTAGAGAAAGAGATAAAAAGCGCTCTATCATTGCCGCCGGCGTATTGATTTCATAATCAGAAGCCTAATGAACAGTTTGTTTTCGGCCGGATGGAAATTGCGAATTCATATAATCTCTGGCGAGTATCACTGCTGCGTGAGCGTTAAACGCTTTATGGTGCGCGGCCAGTGTGTGGCTATAATGCTGGCCGGTGGCAAACAAACACCCTTTTGTGTGCTGCGTGCAAATTGGATTAGCCGCCATCCACTACAAGTTTTACAGCGCGCCCATCGAAATTGATTTCCGAAGTTAATTTGCTCGAGTGTTTTCATCAAAATGGGTCAACGTGAATCACACACGCAACGGCTAGAGTAGATTTAAAATTAATTTCATTTGGGCGCCAATATCATTCGTTAAATTAATCAGAATTTAAAGTTATTTCCCCTCATATGCTCCACTAACATATTTGCTTTAAATTTAGAGATTTAAATTGTAAGTAACCCTTTTAATAAAATTACAGTTGATAAATATTTTCCATAATTTTGGGTTTTGCGTTGAATATGTAATTTTGGGCTGAGCTATTAATCTCCTGAACACAAATTATAATTATTTATCTAATAATAAAAATATGAGTAATAATTAGTATAATATCCAAAATTTGACTATTTTGTCTCTGAGACTAAAATTTTTTTAAATTTGCAACGGTACATTGAGTATTTTTCATTTACTTCACAGTCCTTAAATATATAACACAATACACACAAAAACAAAACCATAACACAACACACTTATGCGTGAGCTATTAGAAGTAACAAAAAATTGCACTTTTTTTTAATTTATTAATTACTACATTCTACAATTTCTAAATTTAATATTCCAAATTATAAAAAAAATTAAACTTTATATTAGGGTACACAATTTTCTATCAAATTAAACAAAATAGGCAAAATATGAATTATAAACGCATATAATACAAAACAAATATAATTATTAAATTTTAGTTTAAAACATAAAGAAAAGAAATAAAAGTAATTGTTTATAAAGAATATATTTTAATAATGTTTTCATAGCATTGGCTGTGTCTCTTTTGATGTCAGGCGTTTCGGCAGACCCCTGCTAGCCGTGATTCACACTTTCTTCTCATTATTCTGATTTAAATTTCTTATTGACATATGGGTGTAAATTAATTATTCTAGATACAACGATTAAGTAAGACCAGATTAAAACTGGATTCCTCTTGTTAATTTGTTTGCGAGTTTTTTTAGAGTTGTGTCGTGATTATGCGTGGTTAAGTGTATTCAAGTTTCTAATTTAATTTTCCAAAAGAAATTGAACGGGATCCCACAACTCAGGAAACAAAATTTCCAAAATTTTCAATTAAAGGTTGAAATTTGGACATTTTGATTCGTTTTCCGAGCAGTGGTTTTCTCGCTCAGTTTCTGAATTTATTCCATGATTCCTGAGCTTCCACTAAAATTCTCCATTTGATTTAACGTGATGCGTTCACATGCAAAGCATATCAGTCAAAAAAAAGTCGACAGCCATCAGCTAGAGCAGTGCGTTTATATGCAAACAGCGAAAATCAATTACCCTGGGTTTGACTTTCCCTAATCGACCATTAATCCCCGAAACGTCAAAGTCCCTCTCCCCCGCGGCGAAACACACGCGCATAATGAATCATTTCTTTCTTTCGGCCCCCGCCGAAACGAGGTGGTAATTATTTGTGATGGTGTGCGTGACAGGTGACCGGGGGTGGGATGGTCAGCGCTGAAAAATCGCCCCGGCGCGCTTTTTGTTTTCCTCCTCTTCCTTTTTTGTGTTCGCGGCACGAGCAAGCTAGCGGCCCATTGTGTGTTTTTAATCCGAGGAGAGGCGCACAATGAGAGTTTAAGGTGACTTCCGCTGATTTATCATCTCACAATGCACACACACACGCCCCTGCTTTGCCTGCGCCGCTGAATACCAAGCAGCGCCAGCAGATTATCATCTCACGGGCACCGCCCGACACCGCACACCGGCGCTTCTCACTTTGCAATAATCGCCTCTTTGTCCTCGCCTTTTTTCCGCCGCCCACTGACTGATACCCCGGCACGAAATGAGAAACGTGCAAAATGACACCCTGCCGCGCACCGTTGCCTGCACACCGTGAATTTTGATTAGGCAGCAAGATTGAATAACTCAAATCAAGTTTCTTTTTAAATAAAAAATTTAAATAGCCTTTTTTTAATTTAAATAGTTATGGCAGTAATTATGAGAGAAATTTTAGAAGATATGAATGAAAAATTGAAAGGCAAACGAATTAACTTTTACTAGATCTAGAAAAATTAATTGCTTCATAGGTAAATTATTGAAGATTAATTCAATTCTAAAATTGAAGTTGATACTTTCACTTTTCTTTAAATTTTGAAAACGTTCGAGCCTGAAATAAAATTCACTCATCATCTAGACTGTTTTTAATTTTCACAAAATCACTATTTATTTCAGAACCCTTGAATTATTCTGGACCCTTGAATATTGTTCCATGAAAGTTGAAGATTGGAATAAATTTTAAATTTCAAAATAACGGTCAAAATATCACAACCTCACGGAAGTTTCATGTTTTTTTTTTCTTTCACCTTCGTGAGCGTTTAAGTTCACAGAGCTCTTTCTCCTTAACATGTTTTCCGCTCGTTTCTCAACCGCACCTTTCCGCTTTAATGGTTTGTTGAACAAGTTGTGCTGTTTTTTTTTTTTTTATTCTTCTTTCTCTATCCGGGCACACGCGGCTAATTTCGTAGCATTTTACGGGCCAATTATTTACATTCAAACTGCACACAGACCACACGCCAAGTGAGCTATAAAGGTGTATATATAGTTGCGTGCAATTACAGACCCTGCGATTATTATTAGCCGATGCCGCGTGAGATTACAAAATACAATGCCTCGCCAGCGCTCTGCGGCCTACTGGAGTGGAGGGCGATTTTCTACCCACTTTATGCGACATTTGAGCATAAACAGAGGCTGCGGCGGATTTAAAAAGAAGTGAAAAATTTCTGGGGTGGATTTAGTTGGGGCGCGAAAGGGGAGAAAAAGTGTACTTCTGACCGTCCAACAGGTCCGACTTGCCAATTACATTAATGAATGAAAGGCAAAGAGCTTTCTTTTTTATTGTTGGAAACTCTCAAAAGTCCGTCAAACTTTTTAAACTCGTCGTTATCCTGTTAATGATTCTCTCGTTGGTACAGCTTTAAACCTCACAAAATCAGATTTTTTACCATAAAGTAAAAAAAAAATCGCTCTTTGACTTTTGATTTTTCGCATATTTTTCACGCTCCATTTGGTGAGCGCGTAGGCGGCGGCAGCAAAGGTTGGCAGCCTTTCGAATTAGGCACACCCGAGTGGCACTGCATAAAAAAAACGCGCGTGTGTGTATAAATGCGCGCAAGCAAAAAGTGAGTACGAACCAACCGAAATTGCAGGCCGTGGGGAATATCAATTTGCGGGGCGGAAGGCGAAATTTCCTTTCATCGCGATCTCGGCTCGATTACCACGCCGTTTAGATGTGTGTGTATTGCAGCCCCTTGAGCCTCGTGTGCAGCAATGGGAACACGCGCACTTGCAACGTCGGCTCAAAGTGCGAGAGTGGGCGCGCGAAAAAGAATGAAGCGCCTTTTATTTTTCATCTGCTGTGCCCGCTGGCGGCCAGCGTGGCCCGCACCGCCGATTTGCATAACAAAACAGCCACGTAAATAGAGAGAATTACCGACGAGTTATATTCGTTCCGAGAACATTTGCTGCCAGCGCCACGGGATGTGTGTTTTGCTGGAGGCAGTGAAATGTGGACACGAGGGTGGTCTTTTGTTTCAGTTTTAAAGTGGCTCGTTTTTAACTAGTGAAGGAAGGGGTGAGAGGGAGAGTGAACCGATTAAAAATAAATTATTTGTAGCAAATTGTACCTAAAATCAACGAGGCAATAACGAGAATACATCAATCATATTTTATATTTTCAAAATAAATACAATTTAATTTGATTGATAGCGAGATAAGGAGAGAAAATTATGATATTTTTAAACTTAAAATATCTCTATTATATAAAACAAATTTATCGTTCATATTTCGTGGAGGAAATTAAGTCGCAATTATTATTATTATTTTCTTTATAAATTCTGTATCCTGCTTTCTTATTTAAATTTATAAATACTTTAAATTCAATCATTGCTGAAGGAAAAGGTTTTTCTTAATTACAATAATTCCTCTACCAAACTGTTGTAAAAATAAAATTATTTTATATTTATTGATAACGCCAAAACGATAGAGCTGTCAAATTAATTCATATTGTTTTAGCAGTTTTTGACATAAATATTATTTGAATTCACATGATTTAGCATTTAGCATAATGTAAAATTAATTTGATAAATTACAAAAATTGTTCGAATTAAACTAATTTCATCCGCATTTGGTTTGGGTTTTTTTTAAATAAGTTTTTAAGCAACTAATTTAATTTCAATTATTTTCATTCCATCAATATCATCTCTCATTCACTAACATCAAACTTATTATGTGGTTGTAATCATTTGTAATTCCCCTAATTTAGGATACTGAAAATACATATGTATTTATTTGAATTAATTACTTTGTACAAGGAGCCTTAAAAAATTAATATTAAACTGTTTTTGAAAACCTATTAATAAAATAATTTATTTAAATTAACTTATTATTAAAAAAATAATATATAATTAAAGAAAATAAATTTAAATGAAATATGTTTGGTTTAAATAAATAAATATTTGTGTAAATAGTTATAAAACTAAATTAATGTATGGCAAATTGTAAATTCTTCCGACACTCTGGAAATAAAACCAATTGAAAACACCTGCCGCTTTATAAAGTTCTTCAAGCAGCGCCCCTAGCTCATTGCATGTCCACCGAGTGCCCGCGACTAAAAGAACAGCCGTGATTAAAGCTCGGCTGTTTAAATTGGGCACTGTCCACGCAGCATTCGCGTTAGTCTCTTTGCACAGCGTCAGTGCGTTTTATTTATTTGGCGCTGGCTTTTCACTAGTGGCTAACTCGTTTATCACGCGCCCAAATTTTTCAGGCGTAATCTAATATGGGAGTTTCCGAAAAGCAGTGTGCGCGGCCTGCCCGAGCAAGCGTGACGACGGGCGAACGGTCTCAACAGGAAATTTCAGGCGAATTTCACCGGCTGCCGCATTCAAATTCGACATTGCGAAAAGACCCGTCCGTTTGCAGTCGAGGCTGAACGACGCCCGGTATTCAATGTTGGTCTCGGTGGAAAATTTAATTTCATCCAACAATTTGCTTGCGGGAAAATGCTTTTCTGTATGAAATCAGATTTTGGTTTCGAAAACGATGATGATGAAAAGTTAGTGGCAGGAAAGGTATGTTGGATAATCTCGAGAGTCACGCGAGCAATTTGAGGCGGAACAACAACAGCCCGCTCATTAGCTGGAAATTTACTGTTCTTCTTGGGATTTTATCTGATTTTTGGCTGAAAAAGCAGTTTTACGCTACTTTGTGCGAGGCCGCGTGTTGTTATCTCTCATCAATCTTTGTTAAACGACCTGCGCAAAGTTTCGGAGCGGGGGAGAGAAAGAGTTTTGCGGATAAAAACAGGGTTTTGTTGGCAAATGAGGCTTTCCTGATCTCTTGAGGATAATTTAGATGAAAAAACAGGAAGAAAAAATCAAGTTATACTTTCTCTGATAATATAAGATTATAACGTATAACAGAAATAATAATCTCCGTCAGTTAGTTCAGAAAAATAAATCAGATCTTTCCATACAGAAATAAAAGAAAATTTTTTAATTATTTTTGTTCAAATGATTTATTACAGTTACTAATATATTTAAGATTTTTACTGAAATTAATTTCATATGATGAATATATCTAAAATTTTAATTTATAAGAAAAAATTTAAAATTGACAAAGATCCTCGATTCTCTGTAAGGTTAAGAATCATTAATCAAATTTAAAAAATAATTGTTAGTCGCAAAGTGTGGTAAGCTTGTTGATTAAAATTATTTTGCCTTACTAAAGAACAATTGCTCCTTTCCTTATAGTTTTTTTTTTAATCTAGGCAACCACTTTGCGGCATGCACTTTTCACTTTTAATCTCTGGAACACACAGCGTGACTGTGCGCCTTTTCGCGCGATTACCAAGTTTCTTGGCAAATTAAATTCCACGCGAACGTAATCTCGCACGCCGGGGAAGCAACTCTTGCCAAGCGCAATTGCCCAACGCCGTGAGCGAGCCAAGAAAGATAATCCGCGAGTATAGTGGGAGGTCACCTGCGCTAATCCCGCATATGCAACGAGCTCAACAGGCCGGACGCGCCGGTTGCCACGAAGCAGGGGTCGCCGAAATCCAACTTTGATCACGCCGCGGCCCATTATAATAAGTAATGAGGGCATTAAATATTATTAGCCTTGTACACACAACGACTTGAAGATCCGCTCATTTCCGGCGCGCACTCTAAATAATTTACGGCTCTCGTAATTACGACGATCGTCGTCTCAGAAAGGCATATTTTCTCCTGCTCTCACCGCGTGTTTTCTCTGTCTGTGCGTAATGACGCTCGCACTCTGATTACCACCATTATTTGCATCTTGTTTTTATTCAAAGGGCCGCGTTACATCTGCTCCGAGAGCAATTAATCTTCAAAGGACGAGAGAAAAAAGAGAAATTAATATTTTTGCCGGCTGCTGTGTTTCTCTCTTGAATTGTTGCGAGCACAATAACTCGTTACGTGTGCAATCCCTCTCGTTCTCGCCCGCTTAACAAAACAATGTAAACACAAATTTATGTCCGTATTAAGCAAACGTGCTGCTGCCTGGAGTAATTACTTTTCGCCTCCACGTGAATTTTCCAGCCAGAGACATATTCCCTTGACTTAAATTACGAAGTCTCAAGTCGGATTTCAGGAAATCTCCTTTAAATATTTCCTTTAAATTTGTGTTCTTTTTTTAATTTTATTTCTTCATTCCGAGGATTGTTTTCCTCCTCGTTTGCTTTTCTTATACTTAGTTGCAGTGGGGGAATTAATTAGCAGCCGACGAGACTCATTTGCGATTTAATCGGTTAATCTTTCTTTTTCTCTCTTCCCTTTGCGCCGTTTTATCTATACGGCGTGTAATATTCAAATGAGACATGCCCATAAAACAAGCATAAAAGTAGCGCCAGAGAGAATAAATTAGCAAACGACGTGCAAGAAATAAGCATCTCTCGGCGCGTATACTTAAGAAAAGCAAAACTTGTTATTTTTCTTTTCGGCCTAGATCTGCGTGAGAATCACGCCTCTGCTGCAGTCCAAAAGTAGAATAAGGCGAGAAGCGTGCCTTCTTAATAAAATTTGACGGCCTTTGATAATTAGCCATTCATGCACGATAAAGGCACATCAAATGTTATGGCGCGAGCGCAGTTGCAGGGGAGTTTTAATGGGCCATTGTCTGACAGGAGCGAGCGGCTGCGGAGATAAAAAGGTGTTGAGAGCGTTCTGAACGCGCGTCGTGGACAAAAGTCGGCCGCGGAGAGTGACTTGTTTTCCACCGTGGCTGCTTATTAGCTTCCTGCAGCTGGCTAATGCGTAATTAGCCTTAACAACGGTTAAAAAGTTAGAGAGAAGGTTATTTTTATGCTCAGAAAGTAGCATGGAGAGATTCTAAAATTTTATAATTCCAGCGCTTCTGCAAAATTGTTTAGACCATAATTTTTAATTAAATTAATTATCTTAAAACTATTTTAAACTACCATGAAAAGTAACAAACTCGTTTTGTTCATTTTTTTTTGCGCATTATTTGACTCTATAATGAAAGCAATCTTGAGGATTTCCTTTTGTTTTGGTGTTTTCTTTATCATTTTTTCCTTCCTTTCATCAGTTGCCATCAATCAGGTTAAATCATCAGGTTAAATAATATCTAAAATTATTTGATATTGATCATGAATAATTGAAGTTTTTTGTTAGCTCTCGATCCAAGTGGAATTTGGAACTAAGTCGTCTGCAAAGTTTTGCTGCTGCATTGGAGAGAGGAGCTCATCAACTGGCACGAACTTCAGAAATCATGCGGAACCCCGTCGCCGTCTTCAAGTAAAAACTACATCAAGAAGTCGACAACAAAACAGAAACCGCGCATATACCGAAGAATTTCCGCGTCTCCGATTTTGAGAGCGGACGAGCGTCGGCAGAGAGATATGCGAGACAAAAAACTACTTTGGGAAGAGCCTTTTTGCCCGTCGGATTCAGCCTTGCATTCAAATGATTTAATTTTGGCTCCGTTGCCGCACGCCTTTGCTTTTTGTCGCGCGGGCGGCCTAAGACGAATAAGTTAGGATAAAGGAGGCGAGATTGTTGCCACTCGGTTTGGGGTTTTATCAGCTGATAGCAAAAGAGAGCTATTTGCATGCAAATGTGCGGGTGCCCGAGGAGAGTTGGAGAGCCGTGCGTATTATCCCCGGCTGATGGCACAATATCATCTTCGCAGGCCGCAATCCTCACAAAACACGCGGCTGAATTATTATTGCGTGTTTTCCTCGCCGGTCTCCCGAGAAACAAGGGCGCGTATGTATTTGAATTCACTGGCCACCGACGTAATTCCGGCGGCAAGAAATGGCCCCGGGCAGACTTAATTAAATATTGTTTTCCGGCTTGTTGATATTTTTAATTAAATTCGACCCTGCGCTGCCTTCGCCCGTTTTGTGCCCGGCGCCTTTGTGAGCCACTGGCTGGGGGATTAAGCCGGATAATTAAAGTTTCGCGCGCTCATTGTCCTGCTCCTCTCTTGCAACACACCGAGCTATCTGCTTGACAGGTTTGTGTGTCAAAATTTTGGCGCAATGTTGCTCTTGGCCCACCGTGTGCGGTTATATAACAATTGCTTGCTTCACTTGACTCATCGATTGCTTCTGCCCCACTATAGTCACTCATTAGGTGATTTGAAGTTATTAAAATATTAAAAAACCCATCATGTAGAATTAAAATTTTCAGCTAACAATAAATTCAAATCCAGTTGCTTTTATGTAGCTTTATACTGGCATACCCTTGGGTCAATATTGTTTATATTTTGAAATCATTTCAAAAAATTTGACGAACCGGCAACTCCTCCAAAAAATTGCTAAACGCAGAGGCCTCAATAAGAGAAGTGCATAATTCGAGAATAGATGGTCTTTCACACAAAAATACACTCTAATGCATATAGCCCGTAAGGTAATACACTGTATTTGTAAAGCTGGTTGGAATTTGTGCAGGTTTAATCCATAAAGTTGTTTCATTATAGGGTTTTCAATATCACCCCCCCCCGCATGAATCTTAAATAAGTTTCAAATTTAAGTCTTATTATCAATTTTAAGAAAGGCAGCCAAGATAAGCGATACTGTAGTTTGTATCCAACAACTTGTCATAATCAAAGTATGTGATTGGTGTAAAAATAAAGTTTTTGCAACTAATAATAATCTTATTTTTATAAATATACATCAGCAGTATTATGCTTTCAAATTCATCAAATAAATTAATAAATAAAAAGTGAAAAAATTATATGAATAAAATTGTATAAAATATTTAAAATAAATCTACCTTTAAAAATAAAGTGTTTTAATAGTTAACAACAAAATTTTAATAGTATTAAAAATTAAATGGCAATTAATTCTTATTAAAATAAAGTGATGGAGTCGCATACGGATCTTTAATTACAGTGCAGTCCTCAATCATAAAAAAAAAATCAGAAAAGAAAAAATCTCAAACATATAAGATATAAGCGAGAGCCTTCCAGATAAGTTTGCCCATTTTTTTTCGCAATCAGAAGCAGCGAGCAGACAAACTCAACTTTTTCCATCAGATCGTCCTGGGATGAAAAGTCGCATTCGCAGAGAGCAAAGCAAATCGCACCGGAGGAGAAAAGAAAGAGGAAAGAAAGGCAACTGCAGTGATTATCTGGGCATATTTCAATCACTGGGCAAATTCGACCTCTGGGAGCAAAGCGGCGACCGATCTGTCCCATGCAATAAAAACGCTGCGCTATCGTAAAAATGACCGGCACCGTATTGTGCGTGTTATCAACGGCATCAGCAGATATTTCACTGGGGGAAAAGAAACACACGGTATGTATACAACCCGACACACAACCAAGGGTCTTTCTTTGCCTGCGCTTTTCCAGTCGTGTGTTTTTGTAATAATATCTCTGTCTCTCGTGAGAAACAAAACGAAAGACGCACAGGGCACGCAGGAAAATAAGGAAAAGTGTAATCATCACGTAAAGCTCAGGCAGTAATTTTCTTCATTTGACGGCGTTGAGGGGGAGCAATTTCATGACGAATGCAACCAACGAAAACTGAGCTCGAGGTGAAAATGCGGAATTTACGACGGCTCTTATCGAAAGAGGGTATTTTTCAAGAGTAGAAGCTTTTTGTGTCAGTTTACTGTGATTTAAATCTGCGCACACTCACCCTATAAAAGCAATAAATTTCAGTGTGCCTCTACAGCAAATGATTTGCATAATAAATATTACTTTGAATAAAATGTCTTAATAAACATCGGTTTCATTTTATTTTAAGGGAAAGTTTTGATAATAGCTTCATGAAATTTTCAAAATTACTTAATTGCAAAAATATTTCTTCCCTTGTGTATAAATGCCACTTTTAGATTAACAATTTTTTTTTTTTAATATCTAATGAAGAAAGCGGAAGATAGTGGAAGATAATGATGCTTCTTGCATTTGGCATTTTTTACAATGTATTTATATTTTCATCTGACGAATTTTCCAATAGAAAAATATCGGAATTCGTTCCAAATTCGCAAACACCGCTTTTGTCAACATGAATCTATTTGACTTCTTATTGTGAATGAAGTGTGGCATGAGACAAGAAAAGTCGTCTTTTATTTCCAAATGGAACGAGTTTGAATGGAAATTTCTCACAAAAAATTCCATTCCTTCTTATTGTTTGAATTGTGTAGAGCATAAAAATACAATTCAAAGAAAGAAAATCAGTTCCTAAAAAATATTAAAATATAAAAGAAAAAGTTGAATTTTTTTCTTTGAATAAAGAATGAATTACATTACAATTGATTGGAGAGATAAAAATAGAACTTGCTAATTGTTTGCGCAACTTTCAGGTCTTGTCCAGATTCGCCTTTCACAGCTTCTGCAATTACAGAGGCCGCCCATGGTGCTCGGGCGCGTTTGTTGGTTCAGTCGTAACGAGAGGTTTTGACATGCTGCGGTGCCAATTAATAACGAGCGCATTACAAAGTGTGCGCGCCGTGCCGGCGACATTGATTGGACTTTGTGATCATAGGCGATGGTGCGCACAACACAAACACAAGATGATGCGGTTAGCAATTAATTTATTACACTCTGCGAGCGACGCTTTTCGAACACCGCCGACCGGCTCTTGGCAACACCCTGCGCATTTGCGAGGAGCGAGAGTAGTAATAAAGGGTTACACGGTCTTCTACTCAGTCGCCCCCGCGCGCGCGTAAATATACGAACAAGGACGACCTAGTCTCCCAGATTGGCGCTTAATTGGAAACAGAGAGAGGTTGATTTAATTGAGCCGAGATGAATTGCAGCACCCGAGTGGCTCCAATAAACTCTATGAAAATATCGTGGTTGGTTTTTTGTTTGCAAACATTAGTTGGAGGGTTCGTTCAATTAATTCTGTGCTTTAATAAAAAGCCAGATCATGATTACATTAAACTCTAGTTTTTGTGTGTGTGGATGTAAAACGAGCAAAAAATCTTTATCATTTGGTCAATTTATGCAAAATGTTTTGTTGGATAGAGAAGACTTTTTAGCATTAAATTGCACATGAGAGGTAAATCGTTATGAAAAAAACATATAGCTTTATATTTTTGTGAATAGTTTGTTAGTTTCCTCTAGAAATAAAAAACTTTTATAGCTGTATAATTAAAGTACCAAATTATGTCAAGATCAGGAGAAACGATTTTTCACTTTTTTTTAAAGCAAATTTTGAATTAAGTTCTTGTACAAGAGGAATATGATTTATTCTAGATTTGCTTTTTGCGTCTTTATGTATAAGAAGGTGACGAATAACCTTCTGGACGCGCTGAAAATCTTCCCAGTGGATCACCCTGTGCAAGGTTTAATTACCTGTGGCAAAATTTGTGATAAGTTAAAACATCAAAAGCTTGGTCAACCGAGACACTGCGGCGGAAGGAATCTTTTTTATCTCGGAAGTTTTTATAAAAATCTTAATACTGGTGGTGCCGTTTTGTCCAACAATTCCTTTTTTAAATAAATTATTTTCAACAACTGAATGTAAAAAATGAATTATATTATAAAAATGTGGACAAATAAACAATAATATTAATAATTTTTGAATTATTAAGGCTATTTTTTACACATTACCTCATATTATGAAATTTTTTATGATCATGCTGGTCGAATTCAAGATAAATATTTCTTTATTTTTAATATTTTGCTAAAAGTTATTAAAAAGAAACGTAAAATGAAATGATTGATGGTGGTAAGATAAGAATATTTTCCAGAACACACTGGGGCAAAATCTGCGCATTCGATCTCGAGAAATAACTCAATTTGCTGCAAGGCCACTCGTCGGGACACAATGGGCACCTTTTGAACAAACTTTCCTCGAGTTAGCAACAGCTGCGGCACAGAGAGCATAATGGGAATTTGAAAACACGCGAATTCCCAATCAAATGATAAGAGCGGCTCTCGACGGTCCGACAAGTCGCCCTCGCCTCCAGAGAAACTCTCACTACTTTTCAAAGGCAACACACAAAAACTGACCCTTTGTGCCGGCTAATCGAGTTTCGGTGCTATGTGTGCCCTCCGATGACACGACCGCAATTTTTCCATGATTTTCCCGACCGCGTGCCTCTCACTCCAGCGTTTTAATTAAATTCCCGATGCCGACACCGAACTCAACCATTATTTTTATTTTTATGGGCCGCTCGTCCTGCGTGCTTTTAATAAAACGACACTTTGATAGGGCAAAAATATTGCGTGTCATGCGTTTTTTGCGAGTGCGCAATATTTTGCACAAGTACAGCTGAAGCTGAAAGTCGACGGTTTAAGTGTTTGGAAGCTGGAGAGAGAAACAGTGGTGCACACACTGATGATGATGACTTTGCTCGATCGTCAAGAGCTTCTTTCTAAATTGGTACATAATTACTTTCAAGGGAGGCGACAGACGTTCGTGGAATAATTAAAAGAAATCCTCAGAACTTCCAATACAGATCAATAATTAACATTTTTGCAACAAATTGTCAGATTTGTATTTAAATTTTGAGATTTTTCTTCAATCGTCTGTCCTCTGGTTAGTGATCACCAATATACATGTAACTTGAAAATTGGGCCATAGCTTTAGATTTCACTTTCTAACGTCGCAAAAAGCATCTTCGCGAAGACGCAAACAAACACACCTCAGAGATATAAAGAAGCTATTTAAAATTAGCGACGAGTGGCTGTAAAAGAAAAATAAAAGTAGGCCGCTGCGAAAGGCCGTTTGGCTACTCACTTTGGGTGCGATTCGCTGGCTATTCTTGCGAGCAGGCCGGGGTCGGAGCGGGAGAGCGACTCACGTGGTCCGTGCGGACACAAGAACACACACAGCGAGACTGCGCTGGCTCCACTGCCGAGAACTCGACAAGGGACCGCACCCTCCCCGACCGCCGTCGGCGGCGCCTGCGCCACACCCCGATGGCCCGAGGCGCCGAAATTTCCACTTTCTGACTGACAGTGGCAGCCGCTTTTTGATTTGCACCGCGGAAAATATGCGACTGAAAAGAGCGAGAGTTGGCGAAATGAGCAGATTTTTCTCTGATATATATTCCACACGCTGTGTCTTTGTGAGCTGCGGAATGAACGCGGAAAAAGCCACCCTCGCGAATGATGAGTGAAAAGAGCTTTTATCTCAACACCGCACAGTCGCAGCGTTTGGGTGCATTGGCTGCACCACTCAAGGGCATTTCAAAAGCACCGTCTTTGCAGGTTGTAATTAATAATGGAGCACAGGTGCGCCTGAAACGAACACAACGTTGTGCGCCAATAATTTGATTTTATCATGAATGCATTATTATTTTGACTAACAACAATGGGAAGTTTGAACTGTTTAAAAAATATTTGAAACTAGTTTAGGTTAATTCATTAATTTTTACGATAAAAAAATAATAAATTTTTTTATAGCTTTTGACTTGATCGATTATTTTAATTTATCACAAAAGCGTAAATTTATTTCAGCTTACTATATTAATCTAATCTTTTAAGGAATTCATGATGGATTGTGACGAGAGTTCTTAAAAATCAATGAATAACAAAACAACATTATTCGAATTGTAGTTTCAATTTGCAAACTTGAGATTTGAAAACTTAAGATTGCTAATTTTGAATAGGAAAATTAGGGATTAAAATTGAAATATAAGATAGTTTATCAAAAATACTTCAATTTTGATTTTGCGTAGTGAAATATTTAAATAGAAGCCAATATTTAAAATAATATCATCAAATTTTGTTTCAAAATACCATTGTAGAGCAATTAATTTAAAACGTTTTTAAGTGAAGTATCTAAAAATAAAATTGAAAATCTCAGCCTATAAGAGAGAGTAGTTTTTTCTTCTCAATGGCACTCCATCAGGGTGGAAAAACATTCTTAAGGGCTAGTTGTCGCACGTTAACAGCTAGGAAAAGTGCTGACTGGGTTGTCCTTAGCAAACAGCACCCTTCCGCGCCAATTACCTGCTCCACTCCTCACACCTCCGGCAAAATTGAGAAACCGGCCAGTTTCAGCTCTGCACTTTTACTTTGCCTGATCGTTTGCTTTTGGAAAAATTTTTGGCTGCCAATGCGGTGCATATAGGGAATATGATATAAAAATTCCGCTCGCAGATGACACAGCCGATTTTCGTTAATGCGTGGTGACGAGCGAACGAGAGAGGGTCCAGCGCGCGCGTCCGAATTTATTCCATCAGCATTAATTTGTCGAAGCGCGTGTTTACTTTTGGGCCGGGCGGGCTCGCCTCTGCGCGCAGAAATTCATAAAGAGAATTATTGAAGAGCCTGTCAAAAGCATCAGGCAAATGGATGATTTGCGAATTCGGCGCCGCCGTCGCTGCCTCGTCAAAACATGTGCTTTTTAATGGGACCAGAAATAGAGAGAGTGCCGAGAACGCGCGTGTCAGAATCGAATTACCAATTTGCATCGGTGAAATGTGGCACGCATATACACGCGCAGGCTTTCAATCGCACTCTCATTAGCATGCGATGCATGATCTGACTTCAACTAGTCCTCTTTTTATCAAGCAAATTGTACAACGTTCTGCGAAATCAATGTTGTTGTTTTATAATAAAATGTTGCAAATTTGATAATATCACTGTTGAGGGAAATATTTTTGAATACCTCAGGTTAATTTTTTCAAACAATATATATTTTAAATGTTAAAATATCACAGATAAGACAGATAAGTATAACTATTTATGTATTTAATAAATAAAGTTGCCAAAGCAAGTATAACTTAATAGTTTAATCTTGTTTAAAAAAAAGTGCAACAATGTATAAAATTTCAAAAAATTTTAGCTGGAAATTTGAAGAAGAAACTGACAATTCATGAAATTAAATGTTATTGCTTCTTTCTACAACTGTAACAAAATATTATCTAAAGCAATAAACAGGCTCCAATTAAATTTGCACCCCAAACTTTTCATCCACTCTCCCACCAAAAATTCACACATCTGCATATTTATTTTTTATCCCCCCAAACCAGCCGCAAACCAAACAATAATCCACAAAAGATCAGACCGAGATGCAGCACAACTTTTCCACTTTAATGTTCGACTGGTGGCCTAACCAATTCTAACTACAGCGCAGAAATCTCCCCCGCGTGCGACAAAGAGGGGGTGCATCGCAATTCGCTGAATGCATAAGTTAAATATGCTAATCAGCACACACTCGCGCGCGTGCACTTGACAAACGGCGTCGGCCGCTAAAGTAAAAATGCCGTCGAGGATTTGTGCACCTTTCGCTGCACTTTTGCAAGAGCGGCCACGGCTGATTTAATCTAAAGTTTCGCCACAGACAGAAAAGAGCAGGTGATTTAGCTCTGCGCACGTTTAACATGGGAATAAACAAACAGGGCGGTCGCGCATTACGCTTTTATGAGATGCACTGCAATTTCCTCTTTCCTCTCTAACAGAGAGAGTATTTTGCGGTGCGCGAATGGCAAAATATTGGTGTTGCTTTGAACACGCAGTGGAGTTGCCGCTCCATAATAAACAAGATCCAAACTGACTACGGCCGGCGTTTAATTGTAAAAACAATAGCAAATAATTCATTTGTAATTAAAACTTTTCCAACGGAGGAAAAGCAACAACCGTTTCAACAAATATAAAACTAGAAGCTGTGATTAAACAAAATGCGCTTTTTATTTAATTAACAGGAGTAAAATCAAACGTTTATCACGATCTTGAAAAAAAATCAATTATAAAGATAACAAATTCTTGAATTGTGAATGATGCCAATTCCAATTTGATTATTTATTTAAAATTCATTTCTCAGATATCAATTATTCATTAAAAAAATGGCCTCGGATATAATTCAAAAGAAATTACTAAAAATCAATCAAATAATTTAAATTGCACAATTATCTTTAATAGTCTCAAATAACTAACTCATGGTGCTGCCCTGCGATTCGAAACAATCTGAGCACCCTACAAACGCCCCTCTGGATATACAAAACTTTGTAAATTAACCGCCCTGCAAAACTCATGTCTCAGGTCACGAGAACGCCGGAGTTCAAAATAACACCAATTGAAAATTTTAATTTTAAAAACATTGAGAAGGAAAAGTGCACTTGAAAAAAATTAAAAATTTCCTTTTTAAATATACTGGGAGGATAACTCACCTGCAAGTTTTTTGATGACATCCAATATCCAATCCATCTAGTTGTCGCTTCAAAGATGTTGAACAAGCCGGCATCTTTCATGAAGCCAAAGGACACACTTTAAGCGTGCTAAAATCAGAAATGAACATCTAATAATTTTGGAATAAAACTGATTTGCACTTTTCATTTCGTGATTTTTCAAAAGAGCGGTAGCCGGTAAAACAAAAGTCTGAGGAAATCGCAAAACATAAGTTTCAAACGTTAACGCACTTGATTTGTGTGCGGGGGCGCCATTCAAACTTTACCTGAGGATCAGGGTAAGGTCAAAGCTCGAAATCCATGCGGTTTACAGGTCAGACGAACCCTAAGAAGCCTTTATTTTGACGAGAAAAGCCAAAAAACACGAATCTAATTGTAAGCAGCACCGGTGCCGCCAAAATGCACTGTCACATGTCACTGTGACGTCATTGCAGCTGCGACCCAGAGCGAGAGGGGGCGGCGGAGGCGGGGAGGCTCGCACAACAGGTGGGGAAACGAAAAAAGTATGATATTAAAAATAATCATTGCAAGTGTAAAGACAAAAAATAGTTCTTTCCCGTGGGAATTTCTAAGAAAAAAAACAATTATTTTATTTTAAGTAATTGTACAAAATAAAATTACCACAGGTTGATTTTTTGTATTGACTGAGAAGAAATAATAATGATTTGGGCTTATTTATAAACCTACGAAAATTATAAAAGTAATGTTAGTTCTAATCTAACAAATAATTTTTATTTTAGTTTACAATTTGCCCTATTATGACCAGGAAAATAAAGAAAAAAATATTAATTGTAAAAATTTTAATAGTAATTGGTATGGTCTATACTTGTATAATTTAATATATGCAAATGCAAGTCTCTGGACTGCTTATAGATGCTTATCGCAAACCCAGATTGTAGGTGGAGCAGAGAGAGCAAAGCTAATATCAATTCTGGTCAGCATGTGCATATCAAGTTATGATTACGTTTCGCCCAGTGCAAGCCGATTGTGACACATGACAATGATAATTGCAACGACCGAGAGACAGTGCAGAGATTGCAGCACGGTCACGTATCAATTGAGAGGCGCTTTAATTGTTGGCTCACAACGTTGTGGTAATGATATTATAATTTATGTATGATTTATATAATGCTCACGTGCTGGCTCTCTAGTGAAACTTTATGAAGCGTGCGGGCTGCTGTTTGTTGAGAGCATAATGTCTGCGGCCCGGCGTGCAGCAACGGCGGGAAATTCGCGAATTGGCAGCCAGTCTGGCGTGAACAAGCGCCGTTATTATTATTGTACATGCATCCATTTGAGACTGAGAACAGAGAGCAAAGGCGCGCGGCGCAGACAAGCGGATTAGTCTGATTATTTGCACATGCATCCCCCTCGTAAATTCTCTCCTTCATATATTTACATCATGTTTGTTGCACGCCTATATGTGATGCAGTTTCTTTGTGGCGTTTGTTTTTTAAATCAGATAATTCAAAATACTTTTTTAAAACAACAATTATATTATTCTTGTAACTTGAATTATTGCAGGAACCATAGAAGAGTAAAAAATAAATTATTTGAAATACCTTGCGTGAAAATCTATAAAAATTCATTATTCAAGAAAATCAATTTATCTGGTCTAAATTATTGGCACAGTCGCTACTTTTGCTACTAAAATTTAGATATATAATCTTTTTTTTAAAGAAAAAAATTAAATTAAATTATATGCCTGCAAAGTAGATAAAATCAATTATAGTAAAAAATACACAAATACAAATACATTTGTCCTATTTTCATAAAATCTATATTCTGCTCAATTAATAAATTGTGTGTACAAAAACATTTTCATTAAATTTATTTGATTTTCACGCTCACAACACAGCTGCCGCATGAATGCCATTGCGTGAAACTGAATTTGCGCTTTCCACCATTGTTTGGCAAATACAAAAACGACGGGGACAGGCGCCTGGACCAAAAAATAAAAGTGAGCAGCAGTCCGGGTGAGTTATGATGAAAATGTCACGCCGCGGCCGGCCATTGTCAACGCCGTCCTGTGAAAAAATCAACGCAAATTGAGCTGCTTATCCGCCTCATGCGCAAAATGAAATAATAACTTTTAAATAGCTGCACCAACATACAAGAGCAGCACATTAAACACGGAAAATTCACAGCAGCAGCAGCAACCAGAACTCTCTCAGTCCCGTAATGTACATATGTACAATAGAAATGATTCATGCCCTAGTTGGTTTCATTAAAACACACACTGGAGCACTTTATCATGCATGCATTTTGTTGCTGCGCTATAACGTATATAGCCGCGATGTTGAGTTGCGCGCTGATAATTAAAAGCGCGGCCCAGCGTTTTGCTACTGGAGTACTCGTTGCGGATGAAAAATTCATTATCAACGGCAAATAGATTGAAAATCTCATGCAGAGCGCAGTTGGAAGTGAACAAACAACTATCAAATTATGTTACAATAAAATTGCAATTTTGTTGTAAAATTCATGTTTGTTTCATTTGCACTCTTCATATTTGCTCTACTTTTCAAAACTGCATGACAACATATTATATGCAAATTGTGTATAATGAAATTTTGTTTTGTTAATCAGAGAAAAATTTAATAATTTTCAATAAAAAAAGATAAAGAGGTAATTAAAATAAATTTTTGTTAAATGGCCAAAATATATTAAATTCATTATAACCATTTATGCAAATTGATACATTTTCAGTCAAATTTAATTGAATTAATAATCATAAATATATTTATTTTATGAAAATTCAATAAATATTTTTAAGAAATTTAATATAATAATAAGCTTTGATCTTTAAACCCTCCTTATTGCAAATGTCAGTTTCGCTCGCACGGTACGTACCTTTTCATTTGGCGTCAAAGTCACAAATGGCATAATATCCTCTTTGCTCTTTGAGTTATTGCCTGCTGAGGGTGCCGAAATTTCTGAGTAATTTACTCTCCCACCTTGTTGATTTATTCGCGTCAAAAGGATCAGCGGCATCAAGGGTCGGCGATGCGTTCAAGATATGAGATTGTTTCCGTTGGAAAATTGCTGGACGAAAACATTTCATATTGGATCCCTCGCGAGACGACGCTGCCGATTTTTTTATTATTAAACTCGTATTGCAGCAGTGTCACAAAACAGAAATGGAAGCGGCGACGATCTTATTGTCTGCGACTTGCTGGGAGATGAAAGTGCCTCTAGTTTGTTCTGTCGTTGCTGCTGCTATTTCCTTTCTGAGAGAAGCGACGCAGCAAAAAAGTGGTATGTGTGCACAAAAGAAATCAAACTATGTTTATGAGGGAGTTATGGTAGAGCATTTGAGAGTTGCTCTCTGGCAGTGACGATTCTTGGAAATTAAAAGTACCAAAGGGAAAATGTTTGTATGAATAAGACAATTTTAAGATTTACTTTTCCTTAAATTTCCCTTTCTGTGACAAGGAAAAAGTAACAAAATTATAGCAAATCAATTTTGTTGAGTTTTTTCTAAATAAATTTCTTGTAACTGAGATTAAGCAATGATTACTGTTGGTAACGAAAAATTTTCCAAGTCTGGACTGTGCATCAATTACGAGATTAAAGGATTTAATATCAAAATATTTTCACGCTCGATTTGCCGCACAAGGCCTTTTTGCTCTCCAGTCGGAACCCACTTCACCATCTTTCCACCCGTGAAACGAACGCGCACTCCACCCAAAAACTGCCCTCGGAGGATTCGCAGCCGCCGCCTTTTAATAGAAATAATAAAACGCCGCTGCTCAGAACTGACCGTGGGCATCTCATCTATGGCCCCGCATTTATTTTCCCGACTTTGAGCAGCGCGCCGTGTTTTTGCACTTTTGTAATAAAAAAAAGAGAGCCAACGGACGAGAGTATCTTATTTTCATTTCGCGAAATCTTTTCCGAGCGGCTGCATTACCGGCATGTTTGTTATTGTACGGGGGCGCTTTTCCACCCCGAAGATGACGCCGGAATGTCTTTGAACTCGGCCTGCCCCTCGACCTTCCTCTTGCCCCCCTGTGGAATATAACATTTTTTCCGCAATATTTTTTCGTTACTTTGAGATAAAGAAGTTATTCAAGGGGGATTTCCGATTGTTTACACTAAGGAGAATGAGGAAAAGCAGGGTGAGCTCTGAAGCTCACATTATTTCTTTTCATCATTATGTTCAAAATTAATTATTCAGGACATTTACATTTGGCGAATCTATAGGGAATATGTAACGTAAAAATGTGGAACTTGAGGCATATAAAAAGCACTTTAAAAGAAGAAAAAATATGCCCTTGTTATTTTTTAATTGAGTATAAATTTAATTTAATATGCAGAGAGTCGAATCTGTTTCGTTGACGATATTTGCCAAATTTAAAGAGTTTTTGGTCAAAATAGATTATAGATTATCCGTAGTCATTAATTATTGTGTTCAAAAGCTTACATTTAAACAAATATAAATTTCTATTTTTTAATGCTAATTTGCAATGCTTGCCGAAATATTTTCAAACATTTTTGTCAAAATACTTCGTTGATTTATATATTGAACTTAAGTAATTTCAATTTTATTTTCATAGATAAAGCAGACTATTATAATTTTCAAACAGAGGCAACTGTTTCAATGCCAGAAGTTTAATTTTAATGATTTGCAGTCAAACTTTTTTTCGCGTTCAAAATGTACAAAAAAGTGAATCTAGCAAATACAACTTCAAGTTCTATAGCGTTTCTTTTAAAAATTATTGTGTTTGATTCACTTTTTTTACCAACAAACTTTTTGACCAATAAAAATGTGAAGCGTCCAACACTTCTTCAATTTCAAGAGCCTTAATTTTTTTACAGACATAAATAGCTGAAATGTTCCACATTCAGATTCACGATTAGTATATAGAGCGGCTGCTTTTCAAACTGTAAACCCTTTCGAAGCAATTCAGTGGAGCAGCCCTCCAACAAACTGTCTTTGACCGCACGAGAGCGATTATTAAAGAGACTCGGCGTGTGTTTCTCGCGCATCAAAGGCCGTCAGAATTGAATCGCGCTCAAGTGCAGCTCACATGAATTAATTTGAGGGCATGCAGCGGACGCGAGATAGAGAGAGCGAAGAGCCGCGTTGACTGCCCCGCAGTGACCACCGGCATCAACACTTAATGACCCCGACCGGCCATCCGGGGCGGCCCGTGTGGAACTGCAAACATCACAGAGCAGCAAAAGGACTTGGAGTGCACCAGAGAGGACGTGGACGGGGAATATTAAAATGCTGTATCAAAGCAAATAAACCCTCAAAAGCAGAAATCGGCGAAAAGGCGCAGGAATAATATTGCATAAAAAGCAGCATTTGAATTTAATATATCGTGCCGATGCTCTACCAGGAATAACTAACTCTCTGCTTTCACTCCACTCTGCATGCTTCGTCGGATAAATGCCGATGCAACAAACTTTCCCACTGCAGCAGCTGAGTGCCGATTTGTGAGAGTTGTGGAGAGTTGCAAAATCACGAGTTTTGGTCGCTGATATAAAGAAGTTTAATGGGCATATAAGATGCAAATTTTAAAGTCCTTCTTTATTTATTCAAGGAAACATTGAGATAATTTCTACACACCATACAATGAATAAGTTAATGAATATGGTAATTTTATTATTGATAAAAGAGGTCAAATTTTATTATATTTATCTTTTTTAAATATCAACGATAATATTTTCCTAAATGATTTAAATGAAAACGCATTTCTGGAGAGAGAAAATTAATGCCTTAATATCGCACCCATTAAATTTATCTCAACCACTTTTGGAGGATTGATTAATTAATGGCCAGAATTATTGAAATAATTCAATATGAATGCTTTTGTGTGACTGTTGGAACAATAGTCAAGATATTCATGGAATTCTTTTGTTCGTGTCTGTAAAATTAGAGCACTAGAGTCGAGGTGAAGATGTGCTGTCTGAAAAATTTGCATTCGCAAGCAATGAAGATGCATATTCATGAGGGACCTTCATTCATTTTAATTATTCAGAATATTCCAATAATTACAATCAACCTAAAAAACACAAAAATGATGAGAATTTCCAACATAATTAAATATTTAACCCTTTTTAACGTTTATAAAAGGCTTCTCCTCAATGGATTTTAAGTAGTTTTATGGGGGGGGGGGGGGAAGCACCTTTTCTGATAATTCTTGTTCATACTGTTATTCTTCTGGTTTTTAATATGATTTTATATTATGGTAATCCAATATCAACTGAAAATATCATTATATAATTGGCAAGAGGTGGACTGGCACTGCTGGATATACCTCATTAGAGATCTATTGAAAACATTCAACATCATTGAGTATTATATTTATTTAGTGAATATTTTTAAATAATAGACGTTTTTCTAATTCAAGCTCATTGATTAAATTATAATAATTAATATACATATGACATGATATATAAATTATATTTTAAAAATTTAACATACAAAATACATATAAAATATTAAAAATTAAATCATAAACTAAAAAAATTAATAACAGGTTTTTAACGTTAATTTTTATAATATTTAATTATTCATATAAAATATTTTTGTGTTAACAATTATTTGCACACCTTGCATGCTGAATAAATCCTAAGAAACCAAAGCGCAATTTATAGCGCTGCAGACACCCGTTTTGAGACACTCGTCGTGATCGATCTCCCTCGCGGAGGAATGTTTCATCTCTGCTGAACATAATTAAAGCCGTGTCTGGCAGCCCCTGCGAGTGCCCGAGAACCACCCTGTATGTATGTGTATAGTATTGCCTGCCTCCACCCAACCCGCCTCCGCACCGCCCCCGTTGTTTCGTATGGCGACGGAATTACATAGACACACTCACACAGCGCGACGAGAGAGGCTCTGTTCTGGCACTAGGCCATCAACTCGTAACTACTGCGAACAACTGCCTAGTTTGTGCAATTTGAACGCGGCAAGTAAAACCGCACCCCGACTAGGATGGCTCGCGCAGAGATTCGAGCGCCGCACAATTATAACTCGCACATGACCGTGCATATTGCCACTTTGGGCCGATTTTGCACTTTAGTGACGTTAAACTTCCACACAAAGCTCTGCCGGCTCTGATTTGAAATTAAATATCTTACATCTTGTCAATGTGCGGATTTAATTTACAATATTAACGAAAATATTTATTACTCTTTATTATAAATATAAGAATTCATCCTCCCCTTTGCATGAAATGCTTATTTGGTAGAACTTTAAAACTGATGGCCTGCAACTTCATAAATTACAGAAAAACAATCTACGATCATCTCTATTTTGGTTATAAACTTATGTAAGGAAATTTGCAGTCACATTTTTTGAAAAAGTTAAAAAAAATGTATAAAAATAATATATTGCAAAGAATGAATTAAATTATTACAATCTCCTCTCAAGATATTATAATATAAAGCTCATTAATGAATTTCAGAGCGCTATTTTTATTTCATTAATAATGCTATGTGAGCAGCATGAGATAAAAAAAGAAAGTTTTTAATCATTCCTAACGCAACGCTAAAAAAGGGCAAGCATCCGATTTAAATTTTGCTATTCAAAATACTAAAAATTAATTAATTATTAAAAAATTGGTTCTAAGTAAGAATAAACCTAAATTAGAAGACGCTCCTTTAAGAAACTTAATTTGACTAAACAGTATATAATCATCATGCATATGATAAAAAAAAAATTTTGAAGCCAATTAATACCGCAAGATTTTTGGCACCATCTGATTTTCCTGCCAATTTGGCGATTACGACACCTGAAGAGCAGCGCGTAAGACAATTGATTGACGTTGATCCTTTTTTTATAGCCTGTAAATGTTCTTACTACAGAAGAGAAACATTAATCTCCAAGCAAGGGCATTTTCTGTGCGCTCGGAACAACAAAGTGGGCGCCGCCGTTTTTTGCTCCTTTTCGCCGCTCTAATAAGTAATTCTTAATGACCACTCTGCAGGGGAAAAAGCGCGCACCCTCTGTTAATGCCAAGAAAAATATGAAAAATGCTTTTCTTGCGCGATGCCCCTGTTCAACATCGTCTCGGCAGAGACTCTCTCTCTCTCTCTCTTCATTTTATTGCCGCGTTTGGACCAGCCCCGGCAAATATGGTATGATGTTGCAGCAAGAATGTTACGCAGCTACTAAAAGTTATGGGCCCTTTTATTGTTTCACCACAAACAATAATGAGCGGAGGCGTTCTTGCCAAATTTAATGATTAAATAAATTTTTGTGTCATATAAGAACATAAAAACTATGCTTTCTCAAATAAAACTCAAATGTCTCGTAAAATAAATTTCTTGAGAAAATGAGAATGGAGAGCCAAAACAACTGCAAATAGAGCAGAATTTTTTTTAAATTTCAATTAGCATAAAAAGTTTAAAACAAAGACTGCCGATGCCAAATATTGTTGTGTCAGCTTCTATACTTTAACTGTAAAAGTTTATTGATCTGATTTTTTTTTTAAATTTTGATATACATAAATAATATAAATGAATGAACATCTTTTTATTTAGATTTTGGTATTAAAAATGAAAATGTTATCGTCGCATATAATTTTATTCTAAAAATTAAAATATCTGTAAAATATCTTAACGAGTTCCAAAGAGTTAATGAAAATCTGAAATTTTCAGATTTCAAACAACGCTTGACTGTCTGATTTGTAGATAAATTTGATCAATCGAATTCAGATGAGTAACAACGCCAAATTTTAAATTTCCGATTCGTCCTTTCCAGTCCTTGCGACATCTGAGCGATTAAAATATCAATTTCCTGCGTTGCTTTGAAGTTGAAGCTCCAAACGCCCGCAGCCCTCTCGTATTTTGGCAAGGTCGACTGCTCTCTCTCTCTCTCAAAGTAAGTGCGTGTGAGTTTGTTTATTTATTTGCGTTTCGCGATATGTGTGTCATTCCGCATTACGCGACGCACCCCCACGGATAGAAAGAAGGGAAGCATCCCCTATGTAGTTTTGGCGTCTCTCTTCGCGCGTGCCTTTGGGGGTCCCGCGGAGCAGAGAGGGGTTGCAAATGAGGTTAGGATGTCGTCTCTGCATGGCTCGATTGAGTCATGCATTAGCAGCCGTGATGTTTCATTACCATAAATAAAATAACGGGGCTCTCGCCTTTGATTCCTAATGAAAACAACAACTTCGTTACGGGGTGACATCATCGCAATCAATTATTCTGAATATATACTCTCTATTCCCGGCTGCATAATTGATCAGATTCGCACGCTCCGATGATTTTCCGGAGCCAGCAATCGAAATCTGCGGTCTCGTGACGGGGATTTCAATCTCGTAAGTGCCGCGCCGGCTGATTGAAAACTCAGAAATTGCTTTTATTTCTTGCCCTGGAATCAATTTTCCGTGCCGACGACCTCACTGGATCTCCCGTCGTGCAATAAATAGTGAAAATCGAACGGATAAGTGCGCGCTTTTTCCTCTAATTAATTTCAAGATATCCTCTCTATGCAACGCAGAAGCACGAGGAGGAAAACTAAATTTATGCCTTTATTTATCAATCCAGGAGTAGTGCATTCTAGAGGGTCGTTTATATCGTCCCGCAGATTGCATTTCCCGGTATTTAATCTGCAGCCGACTCGATTTATTTGCCGTTTGCCAGACGCATGAGAAAAGAAGAAATCTCCACGAACTTGAGTGTCCAGCAGCCTCCTCTTGACATATTATTAAAAGGGGAGGCGCAAGATTTAGGTCGAGATAAGCAATAATGAGACCGGGGGTGAAATGGTACAGCAAGCGGCAGATGCAATTCTTTTTTCACCCATTCATCCTCTCCACCACTCTAGGGAGAATTATTCTGCTCTGTCCATTTCCCTAATAGCCTGCTTGTGTTGATAAAATCACAGCCGTTTAATTTGATTAAAAACAATTTTGCTCGGAATGAATCCTTTTAGAAATTTCCATTTCCAGCTAATTTAAATTCAGCCAAAATGTAACTTTTTAATTGAAAAATTCAAATGAGGCCCTTTGCTCATCAAAAATGATCATAAGTCGGACTTTTTGCACAAAACTTCAAAGGAAGCAATAAATTAGACACGTTCTTCCTCGCAGCTCATCTGCATGCCAAAAAAGGTTCTGAAAAATTCATAAAGGCACATGAGAGAGCCAAAACGGGAGAGAAGCGAGACATCTCGCATTAACATAAAAAAAGCGAGAAATACATTTAAATAGAAAAGCACTGACCATTCCATCTACATTATTGGATCCGTGCGGATAGCGTTCGTATGTAAATCCATTCAAATAACGCAGCCAGCAAGAGCACGAAGCCAATCATGTGCAGCTCTGGCCGTCTGGTGTCCAGTAATTGCACGTTGATCGATTGATTTGCATCTCGTGCCTGGACTGTCATTCACCCGACGACCCGCGAGAGACCGACAGACCGGTCGCAATCAATCTGCGAAATGTTTGCACTCGCTCATCTGGACAATCAGTTTGTGGATTGATTGCTTTGTCTGCTGGATAATTTTTTCACGAATTTCCATTCACTCATTTTGTTGATTAATGCTGAAATAATGGTCCTAGCAGAGATGAAAAAGACAATATAAGCATTTTTTAACTTAAGCGAAGATATTGAAATTTGAAATAATATTTACTCATTAAGATTTAAATTTAACTATTTTTATTTAAGATTTACTTCATTTAAATTAAATTTTAAAATGCTCTAATTGAAATAAAATTTTGTAACTTTTTAAGTGCAGGCGCTGCAAAGTACATACTACTTTTATTAATTATTTTTCTGTATTTTTCGGGTGTGCGCTTTAATTAAAAGCATGTCCGCTTTGAGCGCTAAAAAGGTTGAGCATCCTGGTGTGCGTTGCTTGTCAAACTGATTTGCATAAAACAGGTTCATGTAATAACATTCGCGTCCTGCGAGTGAGAGAGGCACGCATGGCCCTGTGTTGGTCATCAAGGCTTTGCTGGAACATGCATCATACAGAGTAATGCACTTACATTTATATCGACATGTCACATCACTCGGCGTTGTTGCCGCACGCTACATTTACCAATAAATCAAATTACAAGTTGCGTCCATACCACCTGCATGCATTAAACACTTTGATATGACTAATACTCTGTATTTGAAGTAGTATTTTCTTATTATGAGCACTGCAAAATTAAAATATTTTTTATTTAAAATGAAAAAAAAATTATAATACTGGAATTCTGTAACTAAAAAAACCTAACACAAATTATTTCAAATAAAAATTAGCTATTATTATTATTACATTATTATTTATTTTTCTCGGTCTATGCAAAAGTTTAAATTGGAGAAAAAAAATTATTCAGTATTATCTCACATTATTAGCTAGGATCCCATTTTTATCAGCAAAAATTTTTATCAATCAAAACTAGTAAGATTGACAAGATCGTTTAAATAGATGATAAGAGCCTTGCATAATTAATCGGCTCAGAATTCCCCAAGTTAAAACATGTTAATTTTCCTACTCTTCTTAATTTCAACTTTGATTCCTCCATTTTCGACCCAGGAAATCAACCTGCAATGCGCCGAAGATGTGATTCGAACCCTTCAAGCGGCCCTGGTTGAAAGATCAACCTGGGCACTGAAGATGATTGACGCAACAACGAAATATCCGGACGGCATCGCATATGGAAACTGGGACCAAATGGGCCACTGGGACGAGTGCTTATCTGTGAGCAGCGACGACGCCTCGATTAAAGGTCAATACTGCAGAGTGACGCTTGTTGGTCTGGTAAATCAGACTGCTCTGTTCAATCAAACATCTGTGAGCAGGTACTTTTCTTAAATATTTACTATCGATCAATAAATAAAGTTACTTACAAAAAAAACTAAATAATATCCTAAATATTGGTCAAAATTATAGGTGAATTTTTTTATTGAAAGCAAAACCCACCTCAAGCCTAATTTTTATAATTTTTATTACTATTTTTTCAAGTGAGCTGGCGCAAATCCCAAAGTTACAAGGAAGAGTGGCCACATCAGACACGACAATCGCTTTGCGAGCGTCAGTTTGCGTGCCGGCGAGTTGCAAACCTTTTGACGTTTCTGTCCTTGTGTCGGGACTCTTCCTTTTGCTAACACCGGACGTGCCGGTTCTTGCGTCAGTCCGCAAAGAGGAATGTTTTTCTTTGGAAACGGCGACGCCACCGCTGGAGACGGGATCCATCGTGTTTTTAGCCGTGTCGGCAATTATACTTGGCATGTCTATGGTTCCCCTTTTTTTCTGATAATATTAATTAAAAAAAAATCGCAACAGTTTCGGTGGTAGGAGCAACAGTGCTTGATCTTTGCGGCCAGGGAAACGGACTGATTAAATCTTTGAGTGCGGTGGCCACGACCCGGCAACTATTAAGCGGCAGAGAAGGGTCACTTGGTTGCTTAAATGGACTTAAAGTTCTCAGCATGCTGTGGGTCGCGCTGGGACACAAATACGAATCAATGATAATAGTGGGCGCCTCTAATCCTGTACAAGTCTTTCCAGTAAGACGATAATTGATGAGGTTGATATTACACTGAAATTATCATTAAACCTTTTCCAGTATCTAAGACAAACTGCCTTTATGATAGTCGCAAATGCCTACATGGCGGTGGACTCTTTTTTCTTCATCGGAGGTTTTTTGCTGGCGCGCAGCTTCTTCAGATCTTCCGACCAGCAGCCCTTTGATGCCGTCAAGTTCTACGTTTATCGCTACCTTAGGTGACGCCGAGTTTATAAATAAATAAATCCAGCTGCCTTTCATGGATCTCCAGAGACAAAATCAAAGGATATAAAAAGCACTGATCTCATTATTTTTCAGGCTGACAGTGCCTTTGGCCATCATGGTTGCCTTTTACCTGACCGTGCTCAATCACTTTGGAAACGGCCCCATCTGGTTCTTGTTAATTGGTCAAAGGTTCATTGGGACCTGCCAAGAGAATTGGTGGCAAGTGGTGGCCTATGTGAACAATTATATCGGAATTGATAGAGTGAGCACTCATAATTTAAAATTAATGGGAGTTAAATTACTCAATTTTAAATAAAATCAAGGAGCTGCGGAAAAAAAGTGCAAAACAAAAAAACTCAACTTGCGTTGCGTCAAATCATGAGTTGAGGCGGCTGCTTCACTTCATTTTAAAGCTTATTTTCTAGATTTTAAAGCGCTTTGAGCTATGCTCTGACTGAATTCTCAATTTTTAATAAAATCAAAAATCTGCGGAAAAGCGAAGCAAAAAAACTCAGCTTGCGTTGCGTCAAATCATGTGTTGAGGCGGCTGCTTCACTTAATTTTAAAGCTTATTTTCTAGATTTTAAAGCGCTTTGAGATTTGCTCTAATTGAATTTTCAATTATTTAATAAAATCAATAATCTAACTTATTGCAATTTTTATACATAAACGTTTCTTACAATTATAGTCCTTTCACGTATACAAATTTTCAAAACAAATAAAAATTAATTTTAATAATATTATTTTAAGCAATGTCTGGAGCAGTCGTGGTACACTTCAGTGGACATGCAAGTCGCTTGGTTATCTCCGATGCTTCTGCTGCCTCTCGCTCATTCACCAAAAGCTGGGCTCCAGCTGGCCTCTCTGCTTTTGGTTTTTTCTTGTGCCCTGCCCGGCGTGGTCACCTACCTCAATAATTACCCGTGGTCAGCCGACATCATAAACACCTACTTTGACGTTTATCGCTGGCTTGCGGATATTTATAACCCAACCCACGCCAGACTCACACCATACATTGTTGGAATACTTTTGGCGTATTTTATGCAAAGCAATAATGCAAAATCACTAAAAATTGGAAAGGTAACAATGATGTTAAAAATTAAGTTCTTTCAAACAAAAATATGTCAATAGGGCTTTAATTATTTCATTGTCATCAGCTTTTAATTATAATCACATTAAGCTTTAATTTAATCAGCTTAAAAAAATAGTTTTAATTCCTTTATGATATTTTTGAAATCTATTTTGTAGTTCACAGTAAGTAGTGTTAATTATAACCCACTGATTTTCCTTGTAGAAGATAGTTATGCTAGGTTGGACACTGAGCACTGCCGTATGTCTGGCCGTGCTATTCACAGTGGTAATATCATTCAGAGAAGGTTTGATCCTCCACTTGGCTAGTTTTGCCCCTTCTTAACTAAAAACAATCCCCTTTGTCAGATTACGTTCCCGACCCGATCGCCGCCGGTTTTTACGCCGGTCTGCACAAATTAGGATGGTCTTTGGGGCTCGCCTGGATCGTTTTTGCCTGTTCTAACGGACTGGGTGGACCGGTCAACTCGATTCTGTCGTGGAAACACTTCGGGCCTCTCAGCACTTTGACATATGCGGCCTACTTGACCCACTTGGTCGTGATGGGGGTACAGGCTGGCAGCAAAAAAGTGCCGAATTACGTTTCGCATTACGACACGGTAAAAGTCGAAGACTGCTTTTCATGCCAAAGAAAATTTCCCTTCCTCGAGTATGTACGTTGCAATCAAAATAAACTTTCCTGCAGGTGCACGCCTTCTTCGCCGACCTTCCTTTCATCTGGGCCGCCTCGTGCATCCTTTACTATCTGGTCGAAGCACCCGTGATGGTGCTGCTGCGATTCTTATTGAAAGGTATAAGCAAAACTTTGACGTATGTGCGCGCGGCAAACAAACATCGCTAGTCTGAACTACATGCTCTTCCTTCAGAGCTGTAGTGCAGCAGCGCAACAAAAACAACCCAGCCTGGCATGCTCCAGTTTATGCAATCCGCTCAACGGCACTGCAGAGCGGAGTTGCATAACTGCCTTGTTTAATGCGCGAATTCATGCTTGCTTCTTGGCTTTTGCTTGCAGGAGGATCAAGAGGCGCGACTCGGAAAAGCGGAAAAACGGTTTGAGAAACCCTTTTTTCACAAGTTAAATATGAAATCTATAAGGATTGTAAATAAAAAAATTTTGAATAAAAAATATTGTTATTAATAGAAGAAAAACAGAAACTTATGTATCTACAAATTATTTTTTGTTTTTTTTTCTTTTTCATTTGATAAATAAAATTTCAAACTTTGGCATAATCTTTGCCATTTTTCCATGCCAAGGTTCAGTTAAAAATATGTAATTGATTTACATACATATTTTATTTATATTTTAAACTCTCAATATTTTATTTAAAAACACACACAAAATATTACACTCTATACACAATTAACTTAATGGAAACTATCAATAGAGATCAAGCTTTTATTTTTTACTATATGTTTCTAACCTCTTTATCCTTGAAGAATTCACTTTGGGGCCGGTTAATCAAAGCAGAACGCCCAGCGAAAGGAACAAAGGCGTTTTAAATCACAGCGAGGCGTGTTGGAAAGTGATTTAAGCCTCCGTGCGCCCACATAATCCGGCCGGTCTTCATCCCCGTGTCCATTCCAGCAAAGCCAGGCTCTTTCAGGTCCTTTCATTATCAACTGCTCATTGTTTTAGATCGTTCCGGCTCTCTTTCTGAATGCGCCACGGCACTGACTGACTGCTGAGCCTGCGAAACTTTTGGCGAAACTCCGCCGTTGACTTTAAGCCACCGCAGACTGGCCGAGAGGGAACGACTTTTTTCGCAAGCCCGGGTGTTTAAAACTTGGCTATTTTGCCAAACAGCCCCGACGAAGCAAAACCTTCTTTTCAAAAAGCGCTACTCGGCAGTCAGTCTGCGGTTCTGAATGGGGCATTAATTTCTCCGACTGAATATCAAATATTCATAAACGCCGCGTCGAAATTGAATGGATCTTCTCCACTCGGATCAGTACGCTAATTAGTTTTTTCCTCCCGCCGCTTTCCGCCAAGTCAAACACGAGTGAAATTTTCATGGCCGTGTGCGCGAGCGGGCGCACAAAGCGCCCGCCCCGGGGCCTCTCCTGACGGATGTATATTTAATAGGGCAGACTTCGCCGCACTTAAAATTCCATTCATCAACTTGTTAACTAGTAAAGATGTCACTTTGATGCGGATAAAAAGTCTGCGAACACAAGTTGCGACGCGCATGGAGGCGAAACTTTCCCTTCCTTCACAACAGCTCAATTTCTCTCGCCTCACCCACTGTGCCGCAACCCAGAGACCGACTGGTAGAGCGAAACTTGAGAAGAAAAAAATGTCACTTATTCAGACCAAGGTCCCAGGCAGGTGCAAATTCTTCAAACTTTGCAATTTGTCTCTTCCTCTAAGCAAAAAGAATTGGGACGTATAAATAAAAGTTATAAAAGTTTTCATTTATTCTGCCTTCAATGTCAGATAATAAAAAATATTAATTGATAAAATTTTTATGAAGATAAATTTTTTTATGATAAAATCGATTACATGCACTGAGTGTATTAATTATTGAATCCATAAAAAGTTAGTAAAAAAGTTTATTATACAGGGAGCAGTAAATTTTTTTCCCACTTTTTGCCAGTTCAGTGGATTTGATTTAACAAGGAAAAATGAATTATAATCATAAGGGTTCTTGAAAGAATCAGAATTCATTTTTCATTTGAGGGTTGGGCAAATATGGTGCGGCGTTTCCCTGTCACTGCGGAGGAAACCTGCCAAATCTGCGCCGCTAAAACCGTTTCGTCAAACTGACAAAAAGCAGCAGAGGGCAATTGTTTCCATTTTAATCGAATAGGGCTAATATTTGAGCTGCCTGGGGGGCGAAAGTCGCTGAATAGACCGGCCGCATTGTGTTTGCTTTGGCAGTGCACCAGCGAGAAAGAGAGAGAGATACACACAAGAATAATACGCCGGGCTGCTACTCAGGAGCTATATGGTTTGTGCTGTTTGCCTAGCATAAGAAGAGGAAAAGAGACTTCCGCCCTCACTCCCCAAGTACCCGGCGAAGGCAATCATTGGGCTGCATCTTTTATTTATGACGGCGCTCAGCCCTATTTGCGCTGAATAATTGCGCGTGCATACTAGCTCTCAGTGCGATTTCAAAGACGGGAAGGCGCACGGGTGTGCTGCAAACACAATTAGAAACACTTGGAGCTTCTACAAAGTGACTCTGTCGCTCACAAAATAAAGAAAATAAAGCTATATGAAGGTTTTTCTTAATTGAATTCTCTCAGGAAGTGATGCATAATTCAAGTCAGTATTTATCTGTTACTGTTCAACTGTTGCATGAAACTTGCTAATAAACAATTCAACTTATGCTACCGACTTGCTATACAAAAAGTTACAGTAAATTAAATGTAATTAATATTTGTTTGAAGGAATTGATAATCTTGGAAGTGAAGAGATTGGGCCTTTTCCTTGTAAAAATTGTTTAAATTGAATAACAACCCTCAATTTTTTTAAAAATATATTATGTAAATTTTATAATTTAAAAATTTTTATATATCTAATTTTTTTTTATTTTTATAGTAAAAAGTATTTTAATGATAAAAATAATTTTAATTGTGTATTTTAAATATTTAAATCTAATGAACAAAAAATATTCCCTTCCCCAACTGCATAGCCTTGAATATTTAAATCTAGGTTTAATTTCCCCTTGTGATTTTAAATCATTCCATATAGATATTTGCAAATATGTCACTAAAATATGCTTTTTACTACTTGATGGTCCAGGTACGCAAGTAAATGCAGCGAGTTTGCGGTCACCATCCATTTATATCTATATACGGGCAGTGCGGAGCAATGGGTTGTTCCAAAATTAATTTCATCATTCATCCTCATTAATTTTATGAGTGTCACCGGCACACGGTATGTAGTTAATTGACAGATATTCATAATTAACACACTCCTGGTCAAATTACACGCATAGTTGCGCACGGTCGTAAATAATGCTCGGCACAGACGGAGGTATGACAACCGTCAGCCAGCCTGCCCTGAAATAACGCGGGCGGCCAAACAACCGCGTCGCTGCTAAATGCATTTGTTACCACCACCATAAATTCAGAATTTCACCCGTCGAGCTGTGAAATTTATTTTTTAGGAAACAGCCAATTTCCCAAAAAGCTAAATTTATGTCACTACTTTTCATTCGGATAGCTTTTTATACATAAATTCATTTTAAATCAATTCAACCGGCGGGCAAAATACAAACGAGAGGGAATGAAATTGAAATTGAGCTTTCGATCCAAAATATAAATTTTCGTCTGGCTGCATCGCGCCATCTGCTGCAACGGAACAAAAAAGTCACATATGCGGCACCACATTCGATAAAAACAGCCGCGGGCCGCAAATTGTCTCTCTCTGTATGCGAGTGTTTGGTCGGTCGGTCGGCGCCGCGAAAGTCGAAATTAAACGCGCCGGACAAAATTTAATATTCCATAATGCTGCGGCCGCGCTGATGCAAAAGCCGCTCTGCATTATCCATTTCTGCCAGAGTAATTTGCATTGTCGGCCCGTCGGTGCGCGTCCCTCTCTCGCTCCGTTTTATTCTCGCTCGTTTTAACTCTGCAATAACGTGCGACGAATTTTCCACTATGCCTCTATCGCGCGAAAAAGTGACCATTGGTCGTGCGCACCCACGCAAATAACAATAACACAGGAATTGCAATTAAACGAAATTGGCTCTCCCAAACTGATGTTTAATTCTTTCGCAATATCATTAGCAGCAAGGCCATGAATACTTTGTACCGTTTCATTTTGGAAACCCTTAATTAAAGCCGACAATCAAATTTTGTCAGAAATTTGTGGATGAGAGCGACAAAAAAGGCTCAAAATTGACGGTTAACTAAAAATAATTCTTTAAATTCAATTTTTCTATTAGGGCATGCAAACCATTTTTCTAAAATTGAAATAAAAATTAAACCTTTAAACTTCATTTTGTTTTTATTTTAATTTTGCACACTTAAGCACATTGTCCTGGAGCTCATTCTATTTTTCAAAATTTAGTTCTAATGAGGACGTCATGGAATCAGAGCTTCAAACTGGTAAAAATTTGATGAATTAAATCCTGTATTTAAAGTGTATATAAAAAATAAAACATTCAGAAGTAATTCGAATGTGACTTGCAAATGAAAAAGTTAAAAACATTGCAACGCATTAAAATAAATTATTATGATCAACGTTAGAAATGATAAAGAAATATTATGTAACAAAGCAGCACTTTATATACGGCATGAAATAATATTATAAAAGTTTGTGTGCTTTTACATTACATAAAAACAAGTTGGTTCTCCTTTTCCGTTTGATTTTCCTATCTTACTTTCAATCAGGAGAAATGAAGCTCTGACAATAATTAAGAGGCGACTGCTTTGTTTGCATATTCATATCGCCAAATATTGTCTTTCCATTAAACGGAGGCGCAGTTTCAAAACTGCTTAACGAGAACAAGAAGTGGTGGACTGTGTTTAATTGTTATAACAATCACTGGTGAGAGGCTGCATATGTTTGAACACATGTTTCAGAAGGAGCGTAATTAAGAAGTTTCACAGCAGAAACGGCAAAAAGCGCGCACGACGCCCTTAATGAGCACCCCTATTTAAATTGGCTTGAGAATCAAACAAAAAGCTGCGCATCAAGATTCTTGCAGCCTGTACCCGGCGACATGCTCCCAGTGCTTTTGTTAGGAGAGACGGCAAACAAGCGCAACTAGAGCTCGGTGCTGACATGAGACTCGCACAACCCGTCCGCTGCATTCGCCTTTTCTTCGCTAATCAAAGCCGACGCTGCGTCAAATGTGCTGATGCGATATTCCCCAAGGAGTTTCCTGGATGACAGGATATTCTCTAACGAGAAGCATCATTATAATTAATATGACTGAGCAGCATTTACTTATTTTTTTTACTATAAAATAAATAATAAACGAATACAAAGAAAAATTGTAAAAATGGTGTGATTAATGAAATCCTAACAAGTATGTACGGTTTAAAAGTAACTGAAAATTTGTTTAAAATGACCAATCTAAAAGATTTATAATTTAACTTATTTTTTCCTATAAAAATTGATATAATTAATATAATAATACTATCAATTATTTGATTGGTTAACTAGATATTTATACAATGGTGATAGCAACAGCCAAAATTCTTTTAAACATTGATTTTGTATTTACAAAGTACATTAACTATTTTCCCCTCAAGCAAAAATTATGTTAATTAGCAATATAGTGAAGTTACTCAAAAATGGTGCATAAAATAAAGATAAAAATCAAATACATATTAAGATTAGATGTAAATCAATAATATTAACGTTGTAAAAAAAAAATTATAATTTGAAAACTTTGAATGGTTTTATAATTATATTATTTAAAAAAAAAACTAAATTAACTTGATAAATTATTTAAATGTGTTTTAAGTTTTCTTATTTTCTTTTGCATCATTGCATATACATATACAAAATTGTATCAAGCTGGGTGCAAAACGTTGTCCCCGAGAGTAGACGTGTGCGCGTGAAACACCTGGTTGTTCTGCGAGCTTAGTTAGCGCCCTGTTTCAACACACGGCTTAGCGACTAAGCCTTTGCTCCGATGATGAATTACACGCGCGCACTGCCTTACCAGCTGATTGAATTTTAGGCAACCCTCTGCAATTCATTAGCCTAACTAAGTGTAGGGCGGAATTAAAATCGGGGACCGAAATGTCAAAGCTCTTGCCGAGCGACACGTATCTTTTCGTGTTTGACGACGAGACGATGCGTCGGTTTCCAATTCCTGAATACACAAGAGCAGATTTGTGATGAGAGTAATATATCAGCCAGAGCAAATACACCCCGTGCAGTGCGAGCGAGAGGGTAAACACTATTACTCGCATTACGCAGCTAGACTGTTCAATCAAGAGCGCCGCTTAAGAAAGTGGAAGTAATCGCTTTATTTCCGTACGGTTGATTTTCATTATTAGCTCTTTCGGCTTGCTGGATGTGCATTAAAATCTAATTACAAATTATGACAGACTCGGCTAGCTCAGCCTCTGTTTTCGACTTTTTCCTTTTTCTCGGCCGACTTTCCATTCACTGCAAAATTAAATTCGAACGTATTTTAATTTTCCTTAACAAAATAATAATAATAAAATTTAAATACCTGTTGGTTTTTGCTTTTTGAATATCTGCCTGAGAAAAACCATCAGAGGCGCTTCGACCACAAAATAAATCACGCTGCCTCCAGCAAATGAAAATGGAATGTCTCCAAAAAAGTTATGAATCTGCAATAATTAAAATAAAAAAAAAATACATTATTTAATTAATATATCATATCCGAATTAAATTTAACGGAATTCTGGACTAACCACGTCATAGTGACTTGCATAGTCTGGCTGCTTTTTGGCTCCGACTTGGACTCCGATGACCATGAAATGCACCAGATAAACACCATAAATCAACGGACTGAGAATGCTGAAAAACCGCCACGATAGAATGGAGTTAACAGGGCCGCCTATTCCTTTGGTGCAGGCGAAAATAACCCACGAGAGACCAATAGCCCATGCGAGACGATGCAGCCCTCCGTAAAATGTGGCTGCAATCGGCTCGTAAACATAATCTGTTCATTCAAGCAAAACCTTAAGATATACAATTTAAACCCCATTATAATATAATATCACCATATTTGTAGGTTATCGAGAGCGTGAATACAACGGTCAGACAAATCCCAGCACTCAATAACCATCCCAAAGCGACTGTTTTCTGAAATGCAACAAAATGTTTTATTGGATGTAAACCATAGAATTGATTATTTTTTTAGCATACCCAGTTAAAATACATCTTTTTTGGGCAGTTAACCATAATGTATCCAAGAACAATTCCAACCAAGTATGGCGAGGCACGTGAATGAGTTGCTAAATAAACTTGCACTGTATAAGCAAGAACATCATAGTAGCTGGAAAAAATTATAAACTTTTTGTAAGTTGTCTTTGAAATAAATAGCCCCACCCTTACTCAGCATTAACCATGTTGACCGACCAAGGGTAGTTATTTAGATACGTGAGTACAGCGGGGATGGCGCACGAAATTAAAATCACTATAAACGCAAGCTGTTTTCCGGCCCTTGGTGAAAAATGCATTGGGAGCAAAAGCAACGGAGACAGCCAGGCTAGTTGCATGTCCACAGATGTATACCAAGTTTGTTCAACGCATTGCTTCAATAAAAATTGTATGTTTTTATGAAGAAAAAAAATGTTAAATATTTAATAGAAAAAACTCACCGACATAATGCTAACGTAATTGTTAACGTAGGTAATTGCAGCCCACCAGTGGGTTTCGCAGGTGCCGACAAATCTGGTACTTACTGAAGAGTACCAGACCGGTCCTGCACCCATGAATCTCAGAATTGTGAGGTAGAACACAATCATCACAAGTATTGGAACAGTAAGTCTTAAGATGTTATTAAATTTTCTTAGAACTTCATCCAACATTTAAAAAAAAAAAAATTACCGTAAATACCGGTAAACATAAAATTTTATGGCATCAAATTTATTTCCTTTTTTCATGTCACGGAAAAATCCAAAAGCAAGAAGAAATCCACCTATTAGGAAAAATGTGTCCACTGATAAGAATGCGTTTCCTAGAGCCATGTAAAGCGGCTCTTGTGTAAGCTGAAATTATTTTGAATTTACAGTTTTTTAATTTTATTTATTACATCAGTTTACGTCAAACATGGATATCCTATTTGAAGTAGGGGTCGAGAGGACACCCAACTCATATCTATGGCCCATCATTATCCACAACATGCTGAGAACTTTTATTCCGTTCACGCAATCAAAAGCGCCTTCTTTTACACTAACCAGCTGTGAATAAGTGGTCCTTGCGCTAAGAGCGTTGATAATAGGACCACCTTTTTTGAAGTTCTCCAAAATTGTAGCGACAAATACCAATCCTTTGAATTAAAAAATTTTATATTTTAATTTATAAACATTTCAAAAATATTAATTAACCAATCAAAAGAGAGAAAACCACGATCGCAGCAATGGTTCCGCCACCAATCTCGGGCAGCACGGTTTCAAGAGTGTAACATTCAGAAGGGTTGACTGAGGTGGATACCTGGGTGTTTGGATCAAACACGGGAACTAGTTGAGAGGAAATAATCTCAAAATCAGCAGGCTCGCACGATTTAGGCAGGCACAGAGCAACACGCAGGGAAAATGAAACTCCATCTGGTAAACTTTTTAGTTGCCCGAACGATTGAAACTTTTTTAATGCGGAGCTGCAAAATAAAGAAAAAAATGCATTTTTATCTTTATTTACCCTTTACAAAAAAAATGTTTATACTTGTTAAAAAGGGAGGAAGATGCTGGATTTTGGAAAGAAACTCCAACGCGGCAATACTTTCCGCTTATTCCCGTCCCACTGTCCGCTTCAAGACACTCGTCCCAGTGTCCCATGTTGTCCAAGTTGCCGACCATGATACCGTCCGGGAATTTTGTGGTGGCGTCAATCATTCGCAGTGCCCATTCTGCTCTTTCCTGTGAGGCCTGCCTCAAAGTTTCCGCCACGTCCAACAGACATTGCGGATTTACGAGTTGTGCCGAGATTCCATTTATAGTAAAAATTAGTAACGCAGCCAAAACCTTTGATTCCATTTTTATGTAATGAGAGCAATTCTGTGTGACCCACTCCTGTTTTTTTTATCTCAGTGGACACAATCAATAGATAGATAGCATGTATTTGAGTGTACGGTACACAAAGATTTTTGATAATTTTGCGACAAAAAAAAACCGTAAAATGAAAACACTTAAAAATCTGAAGAGTATACAAATGATATAATCTGGACTTTTTCCTTTACAACAACTTTTGAAGGCGATAAAAATGATGACATAATTGAAAAAAAAATGAAAAATCACAAAGTGCTTGATATAAGAATTGTATATAATTATGTGATAATTTATATAATAATTTATAGAATAAGTAATATTAAAAAATAAAATACTTTTTTAATTCATTAAAATTGTATTGCTCGTCTCAGTGATCTTTTCCAACAATTTCCCAGTTGCTGACCAAGACATCATATGGGAATTTCGTGATCACTATTTGCATTTGCAGCTCTAAATCCGCGCTCTTTGCTGCCAGGCTTGTATAGCAAATTTTGAGTCTATATTGTGGACCAGACATTGTTGACTTGTGCACGGTTTGAGCAAACGATCATGGACCAAACAATAGAAACGCAAACAGTTTCGCAAGGGCAGAATATAGATCAACATTATTAAGGCAAAGCGCTGTTCCGAGCAAATAGAAAGCGGGTCAACAACAATTAAATTATTTGCAAGTAATGTGGCTTTGATTATGGTGCCTCCAGCGTTTACCAAAATTTTTAATCTTAAATGGGGCCACTTGTACCGTGAGTATAGATATAGATTGATAGCTAAATTTTTTTAACGTCGAACAGCCTTCAGTTTTACTGGATAAAAATTATATTAATAAATTTTCAGAGCAAAGATCATAAACTTCAGTTGACGTCGGTTAATTAAGTGGAAAGCAGCACACCTGGTGCTTTTCTATGGCAAGTGTATTATTTTATTTCAGCACCTTTCACGCCTTCTACTCCCAATTTTGCTCTATATTTCCACAAGAGACAGAGAGTGCGTGAAAATATAACAGCACGCAGAATAATATTGCATTTCTAGAGAGTGGAGGGTGCGAGCAGTTCTGCCGCTCGGAAAGAGAGCATTTGTTATTTTAGCGCCGGTTTTTTGCTCCAATATCACAAAACGCGCGCGCGTGTGGATATTTCTCCACGCGCGTACACACTACGGCACGAGTGTTAAGCTGGCTAATATTTTTATTTACCAAACACGCGATTAAAGCTGGCGGCTATATTTTTATTTGGTAGAGAGAGATATATTTATGGAGCGTATCTTTTATTCTCGCATGAGTGCTCTCCAATAGAGGGAGGATTCGCGAAACGGGCGGGAGAGAAAAGCTCTTCCGAATTTCTCTCGCCCTCATTTCACTCTTCCGAGTTTGTCGCACTTTCACTTTTGCTATATCAACATGCCTACATAATACTCCTCATAAAGGAAAAAGGGGGGCTACTTGAAGGGGATTTTCTGGGAATTTCAAGATTTAATTCTAATATTAATATCTTAATGAAAACATTTTTTTAATTGCAAGTAGAAATTCTCAAATTTATTCGAATATCAGGGAATAAGATTTTTATTTGATTACGTTACAAGCGTTTCAATTAAATTTTCTTGTTTGATATAACTTTTCTATTTTGGAGAAAAATATAAAATTTAATAATACTTTTATTATTATTTTTTAAATTAAAAAATTTTGAAACAACATATCATAATCTCCACGCTGTAGATCTTTAAGATCACTTGGAATTAAGCTTTGAGCCAGAAAAAGATTTAGCCAGTGAAGGATGTTGGTGTCAAACCGACAAATGGTTAAAACTTGAAATGGTTTAAATTTTATTTCACAACACAAGCCAATCATCCGGGTCATTGAGTTGGTGGCACTCCACTCCTCAGGTGTTCTTCTTCTTTTCCTGGAAAATCTGCTTTTTGGTGAGAAGAGACGCGCTGCACCTTTCGCATGGGTGCTGCGCGTCAGGGGGTCATTGAAAATTTCGTCCCTTGCCCGCCTGTCTTTCGAGGAAGAGATTTTTCGTGTTCTGCGATTTTCTCAGGTAGAAAAATTTATTCGCTTCACGTGCATTTCCTTGTAGTAAGGCAGACGGCGAGCTAATCTTAGTGGCGACAGTGAGAGAAATGCTTGTCTGCTCCTGTTTCCAAAACATAAAACACGCTTCTTTGGCTTGGCCCCTGCTGTGTAAAAAGCCTCTCTTTGTTAAAGAAATCGTCAAGATTTTCTTTATACAGACAAGGATTTTCGCATCCCTAGTTGGAAATTTTTGTTGAAATGTTTGAAAAAAAAACATGTTGTTATTTGATTTAACGCGTTTCTACGCAAAAATGTTGAGGCAGGCGAGAATAAAAAATAAGTCGGCATATGTAACAGATTGTAATAATTTACAAAAATTATTTTCCCAAAAATTTGCTTTCATTTAACTTGCCATTATTGTACTCTTTGATTGGCTATTTTATTTGAAATATGATAATTTGAAGAAATGAATTTTTATATTATTTAAGTTTTATCATTTTGAAAGTCAAGCACGCAATAGTAAGGAGGATTAGGAGGCCAACTCGATTCTGGGCCGCTACTATTTTTTTAATCTCTCATATTTGATTTAAATACTTTTTATCATTGTATCACCATGCAATCAAATTAAGTTTTAGTCAAAAATTTTCCTGCTTACGTAAATGCAGGCCCCTAATCTGTTCTCCGTAAATGTTCAGAGGCGCAAGACAGGATGGAAATAAAGCGAGTCAACCCCGGTGGAGACTTCCTTTTACTTAGCGCAACGCCCGCTCTCACTCTCTTTCTATTCTTTGCAGCTTCTTATTATTTTATGCGCCCATTGTTGCAAATGAGATGTACCATGGGCCGGGCGCGCGATGCTTTTTCTGTCGCGCTCTTCCCATTGTAGCGAAGAGCCCCTTTTTGCGAAAGCTTTTCTCTTTCTCTCTTCATTTTCTTCCTTTCCCGGCGCGCACTTTCTTCTGGTGTAGTGCGTGCTGAATTAAAAGCTCATATTTCATTGTGAATTTCAGGCTCTAATTAAGCTGTAAAAACAAAGCCCCGACTGGCAATTTTTAATTAATTCCAGCCGTAGTGGCGCTTCCATTTCCCTCTCGAGACGGCGCACACGCGAAATAATCTGTCACGGAACTGGTCCGGAAATGAACTTTTCGTGTCGCTGCTGAGCCGCTTCTGAAATATTTAATGCGGGCTCGCCACTGCAAAGTGGGCACGGCCAGTGCTCGAGGGATGTTCCTTAACCACGTCATAAATAGTGAAAAAACTACTACCCTCTTAAGACTCAGATATGAAATGCGGCTCAAAGGGAGAGAGCCACAAGGCACGACGAATTTTTCATAAACCTTTTGGCGAAACGGGTCAGAGAGGCAGGAGTGAAAAATATTACATGACCGTACCAAAAACCCTCGGATTATATTTAATGTGTTTTATGGCAAATTTGAAATTTATTTCAACGAAAATGTTATTCATATTAAAAAACGTAGCCATTTTTTCTCCTATAGACTATACTCGCGTTTGTGTGTTGCATAATATTAAATTGTGCTTGGTGACGACTAAAAATTGTGAGTATAATTTCCAATATCACAAAATTGAATTTAAGTAAAATTTAGCGTTTCCTGCGTCATTTGTGTTAAAAGAGGCCAGTGTGTCGCATATTGTAAAGTCGTGCAGCAGGGACACGATACGCGATTAGCGCAGAGGCAAGGCGGCCGTAAAAAGGCGAAACAACGACAAACCCATCGGGCGAATTATTTATAAGCGAGGCGCCGAGTGCCAGCAACGACGCCGTTGCTCCATTTTTATTCGCATCAAACAAATAAATGCGCACGCACTTTCCGCTCCCAAGGCACTTTTGGCAACGAGATTTTAAACTTTGTCAACTTGGAAAGTAGGCCTAAAAAATAAGAAAAACACTGTATGACAAAAAAACAAAACCGAAAACAAAATTATTCTTCATTTATCATTTTTAGGAGTGATTCAGCTCGGAGAGTGAAAAGAAATAGTATTGAAAAATTTTAATCACTATAAATTTTAATAAGAATAACTAGAATAAGATATTTCTTAAACGGTTTTATTTATAATTTATTTCGCCAGCTTAGGATCAATTCTGGCAAAGAGTCGAAGACCACCAAGCAAAACAACACGCATAGCATAAAAACGAATTATATAAAAAGGCCGGCCGCTTTCTGTCGCTCACTACTGCAGCTCTTTTCCTTCTCTGCTTTTTTTTCGCGCGACGGAGCTGCCCCGTTTCTCTTTTGCCAACTCATTCATTGTCCATTAACTTTTATCGCGCGTGTTTGCGCCTTTATTAAAATAAGATTATTAAATTGCGCACCCGAGAAAGAAAAAGCAGCGCTGCAAGGCAATGCTATATGGCTTTTGGCTCTTTTCTGCTTTCGTCCGCGCGCGACTCTTTGATAAACCTTGCCAATTCTCAAGAGCCAATGCAGAAGATATCGACCTAAAAGTTTATCGTTGTACAGAGCAGCTAGCCGAGTTGTTGGAAAGAGCGCAGAGAGTATCTTTATCTTCTTGGGGGTAGTTTTCGAGCCATATTGCTCACAAGATGCACTCGTCACTGCATATGCGCCGAGAGAGAGAGCAGATCTCGCCGATTTATGAGCGCCAATGGGAGCGGATCAATCGGCCCGCACGTCGCTTTTGTCTGTGGAACAACTTAATTTACGACGCGAATTTTGTGCCAAAAGTCTGTGTTTCCAGATCACGTAATGAAATAAATAAATCTCTTCGCCGGAATTCAGGCCGCGGAGTCCTTTGTTGGAAGATGAAAATTCGCCAAGTTTGCAAATGTGTCATTTCTATATATTATGAATGTTTAAAAGCGCAAAAAATATATTATCCTTTTAGAAGTCTTTTCTGTTGAAATTCTCATCAAATTCCGTTCCCATCGAGCGAGTTTTACTTCATTGTATGGCTCAATGTTATCGCACACACCATATTATACATTGCACACGCCGTGCCTTTTTCTCCTGTATTTGCTATGTACACGAGCAGCGCACTGAACAATCGCACTGATATATTTTGCTGACGACTGTTTATTTATTTTGTATCTTTTGCTTGCTGCTTTGTTGGAAGACACACTTCCGCACACTTCTATGCGATCAGTGATGACAGAAAGATGAAAACGTTGTATTATATATTTTGGCAAACTGCCTAACAAATTAAATTAACCCAAATTAAAACTCTACGTTTTGTGCTTAATCTAAAGTAAAAAAATGGGGGAAAAGATTTTTTAGGTAAATTTTTTAAGAGGTTACATTAGCGTTCAGAATTCGACTAATAATTTTTACAAGGACGAAGAAACAATTTGAGATTTACGAATTTTATAATCTCAAAAATAATCTTTTGCACGCTGAACCATAGTGCCTGATGCCACAAATTTATCTGCTGTCATCAATGCACCCAAACGCTCTGCGGATGATAGATAAAAGCAAAACGTACAGAGCTGTATTGATGCTATCGAATTTCAATGTATAAAAAATAACCTTTGCAAGGAACGGGCACGCCAAAATCAGCAATTCTGCGAACGGGACAGATCTTATCTAATCGCTTCTTGGTCGCAAGTACCTAATAAAAGCGAAGGAAGTCGCGGTCGAGTTTAAAGTTGCCGTGACCGCAGTCTAATTTGAGGTCGCGAAGGAACTTGGTGGAGAGATGAGGGAATTAATTATTACCGCCGTACTCGTCGTAATCGCAGGGGCGGCGAACTCGCTCGCTCCGAGAGCAGGTATAATTTTGTTTAACCGCCACTGTGTGAAACTTCAAATAGAAATTTTCGTACACTAGGATGTGCCATATCGATTAACCAACACCTGCCTGACCCCCAAGCCCTTGTTATCAATCCGCAAGGCTCACTCGACATTTTCGGTTTCTACCTGCCTCAGACTGGTGACGTCGTGTCCTTCGACGTCGGCCAGGAAGTTCTCTTTGCCTGTCCGGGCGCCACCCTGAATGTGACAGGCACCCCTGAGGCCCTGGCGACGTGCGTTGACGGAACAACTTTCCAACTTTCGGATGGCACTCAATACGATTTTACTCTTCTGGGCTGCACTAAATTGCCTTTCCACACTTATCAAGACACAGGACGTCTTTGCGGAAGACCTCAAGAAGTAAAAAAATCTTTTTATTTATGAAAAAAGGATTAAATGTTTTTAATTAACAGATTTATCCCATTTATGGTTTTGGATTTGAGCTGTCGGATGGTACCTTTTACAAAATTTTAGAGACCTGTTTTGACCCTGAAAAGGCTTCCACGAGGTATTTTTCTTTTTAATTTAGAAAAAAATCAATCATATTCTCTTTTATTAAATTTAGGTACTCCGTTTTTGTGCAAACTCCAGAAATTAGAGGTTATCAGTCTGGCTACCCCCGACCTTCCTTTTTCCTCGAGGGTCCATTCTATAACGGCTTCGATGTCTACCAAGCCTATACACGCGATAACCAGACTGCAACTTTAGCCAACATTCTCGGTTCAATGGATTTGGCCCTGCAATATGTGAACCAAAGTTTCTCCAGCTCCTTCTACATGGCCAGAGGCCACCTGGCCGCCAAGGCTGACTACGTTTATGGTGCTCACCAAAGAGCCACTTTTTGGTATCATAATCATTTTTAATTTTTTATACGCTCAATTAATATTGAAAAAAAGGTACTTGAATGTCGCCCCGCAATGGCAGACTTTCAATGAGGCAAACTGGGCCCAACTGGAATATGATGCGCGCATTTACAGCGGCCTTAGGAACGGCCCTTTGATGGTCTACACCGGCACCCACGGCCAGGCGGTCCTGCCTGACATAAACGACAACCTTCAGCCCCTTTATCTCGGCTTGGATGCAAACAACAACCCCATCGTGCATGTGCCGGAAATTTATTGGAAGGTGCGATATTTTTTTATTATTTTTTAAACATTTTTTGCATTGTGAAAATTTTTTAGGTTTTGTACGATCCATTAACCAAGGAAGGGGTGGCGTTTGTGGGCAGTAACAACCCTTATCTGGACAACCCTCCTGGTTTTGTCAAGTGCACAAACGTGTGCGACCAGTTGACGTGGCTCAACTGGGACCCGCAAAATGTGACTGCGGGATTGTCATACTGTTGCGAGGTCAATGAACTGGCAGCAACTGTACTTGAGATCCCCGACCTCACCGTCACCGGATTGCTTACATAATTTTTTGATGATGGAAAATTTAATTAAATAAAATTAATTAGAATTTTAAAAGAAATGAAAAAAATTAGGTAAATTAAATAAACATTTTTTCCTATTAAACACTTACAAATAATTATTATTAATTTATTCGGTAGAGAATTTCACAATTAAATTTAATATGGGATACTTGCGTAACCAAATAAGGTTCTGTCTACATCAGATCTACATGCACTATGCAGATGAGAATCAAATTACCATGTATATAGCAAACAATGAAAACAAACTGAATTCCTAACAAGTGCGTTACATTAGCAGTATATTAACTAATTTTGCATACAAGATGCGCCTTGGCTTGGGCAGAGGTAAAAGGGTGGAAGGACGAGAGAGTTGGACCCAGTGAGTGGTGCATTGCAGTTGCAGGCAGCATGAACTAGGTGATGTTTGCTTGGTGAATATTTCATTGAGGGCCGGAGCAAACACCGACCATCTCTTCGACACAAACTCTCAAAAGTTGACGGGGCCTCTGCAAACAGCGCCGAGTTCAAAATTGCATTCAAGGGGTTGCTTAATTAACTGTGACAATTAAAATCTAAGGTAAAGGTTTTTATCAACAAAAATCTACAAAAAAAAATGAAAAAATGAAAAATTAAAGTTTTTGATTAATGAAATGAAATAAAAACTCTCTTTTAAGTATAATTACTAAAGATTTAAATAAAAAGCATAAATATTCCAAAATTGGTTAAAAGTAGTTTTTAAAAATAGTATAGCAAAAATAATTTATACTTCTTTTTAAGCAGAGTTGTCAAGGGTTGTATGCAATTATGAGGAGTGCAAATAACGCTCCACACATTAGTAATGAGGACACTGTGACAATGGCAAGAGACGGAAATTCATCACGGGCAATTCATCAACCATGGCTGCACGCTGAGAGTGAGGACAGACGCGGTTGCAGCAGAAATTGTGCTTCCTCTGAGAATAGAGAGAATGCAAGCCTCGGTCGCAAAGCGCACACATAACATGCACCGACATAATCTCATTAAATTGCACAAGTTTCCTGCATGCCGCATTATTTATTTATTTACAAGCGAGACGAGCTCTCGCAGATGCAAAGGAGCCCACGGCGGAAGCGAAATGTTTCCCAATGCAGTTGCATGTGGTGGGACGTGACAATCGCAGGAGACCACCCGTAAAAGGCAAGGCGTAATACTTTTCCTTGTTTTCCCCACAGTTTTATTTGAAAAAAATTGAGAAAGTAGGTTAACAGTCACCTTCAACTGGGAAATAAATAAAATAGGTTTAATTAAGTTTTCGTTCTGTTTATTTTTTTTAAACATTTTTATTATGATTTATTACCATTTCATATTTTATATAAGATATAGGTGCCAAATAAAATTGATTCAAATGGAATTACATTACTAGCAAATTTTGCAGAAATTTTTATTTTATTAATGTAATGGTGCAAATTTATAAAAGAAATATTTTATATTCTTTTCTCTTCACAGAATGGTACTTTTGATTATCAAATTTAAAATTTTGCATTGCTATTTAATTGGCTTTTTCATTCAATATTTGTTAGAAATATTTTCAGTACTGCAAATAATTTGAAATTTGTGTTTTTTTTTTGTCCTAATCAGTTGACATTGACCTTTTCAAACTCCTCATTGTCACTGTGGATGTCAACAATGTCCTCCAATTTTTCTGCACAAAACTGCTTTTGAGGCACACATACCTCAGCAGCTACGTCTCCAGAACTTTTCCTGGCACTTCCTTGTCCTTCTGCTACCTGAGGGGTACTTTTCGGAGTACCAGTTGATTTCTTCCTTGGGGCCCTGGGACGCCTCGGAGGGGTGTCATCTTCGGCAGGAGCAGAACTACCGCCTTTGCCAGCCTTGTTGATTGTGACCACCTTGCCCTTGGCTTCTTGCTCAGCCACATACTCATTCCACCAGCGAGAAATGGTAGCTGGGGTGAACTTCAGATCGTCGGCGATTGCCTTCCTGGTTTCGCCGTTCTTGATCCTCCTGATGGTGTCTCTCT